>NW_027555958.1:253675091-258555882 GCF_003287225.1 Phascolarctos cinereus
TGTGCGTCCTGCAGTTATTTGGGCCCCGGGGGTGCATCCCCCGTGATGCCCCAATCCCGGAGCCCCACTCCTCTCCTGCCTCTTTCAGCATCCAGAGCAGAGGACCGGGCCACGCGTGCTCTACCCACGGGCCGGGAGAAGACGAAGATGACGGTCACGACGTGAGCCGAGTTGTCACGGCAAGCCAAGGCATTGCGGGGGGGAACGAAGTCACGAGCAGTTCTCAAAACAGACAACAAACATGCTGCCCTGGAAACTGCAGGAATGTTCTGCGTTAAGGAGTGAGGAAAATAACACACACTTCGTGAAAACTCTGACGATAAAGTGGGAAAAAAAATTCACTAGCCAGCAGACCTAACACATTGTGCAAAATCATCTGAGAGACGTGGGTGGCGCTTCTCGCCAAGGCCAACACTTTCGTCGTGTACCTTTAATCCCATTTCATCCGCTTCTCCTGCAAATTGCTCCCATAATTAAACCCTCTGATTTCTGATCTCTTTCTAAGAGTTCCTTTCCTACACAGGCTGTGTCTTCCCTCTGAAAACAAACACATACCTCTCTAAAGCTTGCCATGCCTTTCAAGCTGGCATTCTCTCCTCCCTTTCACAGCCAAACTCCCTTTTTAAAAATGCTGTATATACCACTTGCTTCACTTCCTCCTCACACCTTTGCAATCTTTCCAAGTCATCCCTCAACTGGAATTGCTTTCTTTCAAGCAAAGATCTAATTTAATCCTCAAATCTGATGGCATTTTCTTGGCCCTCATGCTCTCTGCAGTATTTGACGTTGACTAGACTCTATTCCTGAATACCTATCTGATAGTTCCTTCTCAATATCCTTTGCTGGTTCACTTCCCATATCACTCTTTTAACTAGGTCTCATTGCCTTACCTCTTTCCTTTCCAGTCACTTCCCCACACAGGGGCCAATGGTTTCCTAAATAGCGGGTCTGTGTTAATTTGCTAATCAATTCATCCCAGTGGTTTTACTTTTGCCTCAAGGACCACATATAACTCTTGATAACTTTCTAGCACTCTCCTCCCAGTCCCCTTCCCAAGTCTGCAAGACTCACCACCTCTTTGTAAGAAGCCTTTCTTAATAACCCTAGTTCCCAGTGCCCACTATTCCCAAATGACCCTGTATTTATTTTGCACACAACCATAATATACTATTTAAAATTTTTATTTTTAATTTGTGGAATAAAACAAGCATTTCCATAACATAGTATAATTTAAAAATTGCACATGAAACAGCAAATCTATGTACAACTTGCTATTCCTTTTAAATATGTAAAGATGTAAATTTTTTCCTTTTTTTCTCCCCCATGACACACATATATACTTACATAAAATCATTCTATACATATCTATATTTATCAGTTCTTCCTCTGGATGAAGATAACATCTTCCTTCATATGTTCTTTAGTTAATTTGGGTATTTATAAGTCAAAATGACTTATTCACTCAAAGTTGTTCCTAAAACAATATTGCTGTTACTGTAAACAAACGTTCTTGGTTCTACTCATTTCAATCTTCCTTATTTCATGTAAATCTATCCATGTTTTTCTAAGATTATTGAGCTCATCATTTAAAAAAATTTTTTTTTAAATAATTTATTTTCAGTTTTTAACATTCACTTCCATTAAGATTTTGAGTTTTAAATTTTCTCCCCCTCCCCAAGATAGTATAATCTTATATAGAGCCTATATACATTATATTAAGAGCCTTATACGTCATATTAAGCATATTTTCACATTAGTCATGATGTACAGGAGAATTAGAACTAAGAGGAACCAAAAGAAAGAAATAAAACAAAACAACAAAAGGAGAGCAAATGATATGCTTCCATCTGCATTCAGACTCCACAGTTCTTTTTTTGGATGTGGAGAGCATTTCCCAACATGAGTCTTGGAGTTCTTAAATCATTGCCGAAAAGAGCTAAGTCTATCAAAGTCCGTCATCGCACAATGCTGCTGTTACTGTGTGCAATGTTCTCCTGGTTCTGCTTATTTCATTCTGCATCAGTTCATGTAAGTCTTTCCAGGTTTTTCTGAAGTCTGCCTGCTCATCATTTCTTATAGCACAATAGCATTCCACTACATATAGCACAACTTGTTCATCCATTCCCCAAATGAGGGGAATCCCAATAATTTCCAGTTCTTCACCACCATAGAGCTGCTATAAATATTCTAGAACATATAGATAACACAATACTATTTTATGTACATTTTGTAACCTCCTGCAGAGCTGGGCAGGAATATAGTTTTATTTTTATCTTTTTATCCCCAGCACCTAGCACAGCAACCTAAACATAGATGCTTAATAAATGTTTGTTGTTTATACCAATTCCTAAACGTGAAGGCTCAGCTCTGGGGCAATGTCCTCTATGTTCTCTCTCCTCACTTTCCTGGATGGGGCATTTTGCTGGGGGCTTTATTAACATCACTCTAGGTGGTATTAGACTTCTTTGTGTACAAGCCTTTCTTCCCTAGTAGATTAAGCCCCTTAAGGGCAGGGGCTATCTTGTCTTATGCTTGTATCCTCAATACCAAGCACAGTGAGTTTTGAGGTTACTCAACAAAATGTTGGGGGAACTGAATGATGGGTAAAAGGTGAGATGTTCAGAACTAGCTCTGCTGGGGGTCTGGATGCCTCCTTCCTGCCCAGTCTGACACCCCTGTCTTGCCCCCCCAACCCCTTCCCCCCAGCACACAGAGAAACATCAACACAAGTCTCAAATGAGGCAGCTTCGAGTTTTATTGAGGATAAAGTGCTGTGCTTACTGTGTTCTCAGTCACCACGGGAACATGTTTGTCAGTGCTACTCTGCACATCCCAGGTGTGCAGCAGGTAGATAAGGCACCAGAAGGAGGCAAGGACAATAAATTAAGACAGAAATGGGCTTTCTCTCCTTCAACAAATCCAGAGTCAATCTGGAGCCTGACTGCAGGGTCCCTGGGCCATGGCTGAAGGGAGGGGAATAAATGAGGTAGATTCATGGAGAAGCAAGGATCCAAAAGCCCACATTCAAGTAAAGGAAGAGTGGGGTACACTCAATCCTGTCAGGTGGTAGGAGGAAATGGCATTCAGTCGGACTAGAGGGTAGAGCTTCCCCAGCAGTCTCAGCTATTCAGGGGAATAATAAATGCTTGTTGGTTGATTAGAAAGCCATCTATTAAGTTACAATGGAGTTGCTATCTGTATTGTTGAAGTCCTATCACTGAATAAATTCAGATCCTTGATGTCCTGCTGTGAAGAATGGTCCCAGGTGTCTCAGGAACTTAAGACGTGGGGGGGTTCAGGGTCTCTGAGAGAAAGGCAGGAGAGGCTGAGTCTGGGAACCATGTGAGTCAAGACAGGAATCTCACCAAACTGGAACCGATGTAGCCGAGGTGGTTCTAAGGAGAAAAGGTAGGGGGTTCAATCCTCCTGCTTCAATCCCCTTTTCATCTTTTCTATCCTGATCATCCCCTTCTATCCCCTTGGACTGCATGTAGCCCCCAGCTGCTGGCTTTCCACCCTCCTTTTTCTTAGGGACCTTAATGTCTGAACCATCTTCTGCCCTCACCTAATGGCATGACTCTGGTGGGCTTCCTCTCAAGTTCAAAAGCAAGAAGAACAGGTCGGAGGACAGAGGGGCTGGCACAGAGTGTCTGAAGGAAGAGCATCAGGGAATCATCTGTTTCGCCAGTGAACTATAAAAGGACACAGCCTAGTCATTCAGGGCCGAGACATTCAAATTCCAGATTACTCCACTGCCACTATAGCTCTCCCTCCCTTCGAAAATTCCCCCCCACCTTCCCGCTGGGACCTAGATTCTCCAGCAAGTCTGACCTCAGGCTGGGCCCCAGCTCTGGTAATGTGTAAGGCAACTCTCCCAGGTACCCTGACCAGCTCCATCAGCGAGTCCCACTCAGCAGGACACAGGCCCAGGGCTACTGCCACCTGATGGTTGGTGCAGGTCACTACAGCTTCTGCAGTTCCATCTTCTACCAGGAGCCTGAGAGATCATAGGGTTTCCTATTAGAAAGGTTCTTAGAGATCATGTGCTGCAAGCCCTTACAGGTAAAGAAAGTGAGGCCAAATGAGGGGAAATGGCTTGGCAAAGGTTGCACTGCTACTAAATAGAAAAGGCAGGATTCAAAAGTGGCATTTGTCAGTGTGTGTATATTAAAGTAGTGGTATAGGGGTAGGGGGTGGAGAAGGGAGAGAGGGAGGGAGAGGGAGAGAGAGAGAGGTGTTAATGGCCTAATGTGGCCTTATTACAGAAGAAAAAGGGCTCTTGTGAAATGCAAACATTTATTCTCAGGGACTCAAGCTACCTCTGTAGTCCAAGTCCCCACTTTTCTTTCCCCAAACACCCAACCCTCTTCTTACCTGATGTTAGCCTGGCTCACAGCTGCCTGTGTGGGACACGGAGGGCCCTGTCGACTACACTGTCCCTAAGAGGAAGAAAATGGCTCAAAAATCCTTGTCTCAACACATTTTCCTCTAACACCTACTATCCTTCACCCACATAGTTCAATAACCTAACCCTCTTTTCCCTTGAATTCTCCTCCCATAAAGAATGTACAGTATTGTGATTCTTCCACTTCCAACACACAGACATGCACAAAAGACCAGGAAGCAGTGAGGTCTTGCCCCCAGAACAAAAGTTGTTACCAATCTTGCAACCCACAGTTGTCATTAGTACTTAGCCCTGTGATAATTTCTTTGCCTAAGATCTCAGGCAAAATACAAAACAGTCTGTTTCTTGGACAGGAGCACCCAAGAACAAGCAAATTTACTCAAGCCACTAGACTCGGCAGGAGACCCATCCAGACTGCTCTGTCCTCAAGAGGCCTCACTCACTCTCCCTCCTGTCAACCCACCCAGCTCTCTGACTTTATGTGCTACCTTACCCACAGCAGAACCACCATGCCCCTGCAATTGTGGCGACACAGCTAAAAGTCCCTTCTAGCTCTGAATTTCAATGATTTTATAACTTGTTTTACCTGGACACAAATACTTGTACAATGTGCACAGATCCAGAAGAGCTGGACACTGAGGACAGATACTACATGACAGGAAGCACTGGCCTGGGTCAGCCCTGGGGAATCTCCCTGTAGTTCTGCCAAGTAGACATGGGGCAAGCTGGAGCTATGGAGGAAACATGGTGAAGTTAGAGAGGACAAGAAGAACTGGATGGGGGTGGAGGGAAAGAGGAAGGTAGTAGGAAGAATAAGGTGGGGAAAAGGCTGGTAGGGAAGTGGGAACAGGACTGAGGCAGGTCAAGGGAAATGAGTACAAGGGGAATATCAGGTCAACTGTTGGGACAGAGTGGAAAGCAGAGCATGGGGAAAAGGGCCAGTCCTAAGGGTAATTACCCTCATAGAAGTGTCTTTCCACTTACTCCTATAGGAACTTGGTCTTAGATAGTTGTCAACTAATTCCTTGACTTCCTAAAATTTCACTTCCAGCTTCAGTGAGAAAGAGTTGGCTTGAGAACAGAAGCAGGAGTAAGTATGATCTAAAGAAGTAATTTTCATGGGGATTTCTATGGTTCTAGAATTGTGGAGAAGGCCTGAGACTGAATCTGAGAAGAGTAATTTGGAAAGACTCACAGAAAAGGAGAATACAGAGGACTCAAGTAAGAGGAGGAAAAAATTGACAAATACAGGGAAAGAGGGTTGGGTATGAGTGTTGAGGTGCTAATGAGGTAAGAAGGTATAAGGTAAGATGAGTTCTTTAAGAGAGTTGATCACATAGGGGCAGCTGGGCGGCACCGTGGATAGAGCACCGGCCCTGAATTCAGAAGGACCAGAGTTCAAATCCGGCCTCAGACACATAACACCTACTAGCTGTGTGACCCTGGGCAAGTTACTTAACCCCACTGCCTAGCCAAAAAAAAAAAAAAGAGTTGGTCACAAGAGCTACTAGCAAGAATGACAAAAATCTGAGGATCTAGTTCCTAGAAGGTATAGATGGGAGAGTTGTGTATAAAATGTGTGATGTTCATAATTCTGCCATAACCAAGTACTTATAATCTATGCTCAAAGGTCCTAGAAGAGAAGATTAAGGGGCTTGGCCTCTCTTCCCTTCTCCAAGTTTATCAGGGAGAATGAAGTACTTGGTCCTTAAGAAAACAAAAGGGCTTCCATGTGAAAATAAAGAAAAGATAGATTAAAAGCATCAGAAAAGGCAGAGGTAAACCCTGACCTGTGACAGGAGAGAGAAGGAGAGAGAACGTGAATGAATGTGACGAGGAAAAGGAAAGAATACCTGGAACAAACAGGAGGTTCTTGCTGAAGAAGAGGGGACTAGACCCTCAGAAGAAGTGGCAGTTGCTTGTCCTCCAGAAGCATGACAACATAGATCTACAGAGGGAATCAGGCAAGATAGCAACCACCAAAGTTAATGCTACCTTAGGCTGCACTGGTCAGACCTGTGGTTCAGCTCTGACAGTCTGGAAAAGGTCCAGAGCTGGGCAAACAGGATGATTTTAAAATCATGTTATGTGAGGACTGGCTACAGGAAATGGGGATGTTTAACCTGGAAAAGACTTACGGGACCACAAGAGTGTTTAAATAGACAAATGGCTGTCACGGAGAAGAGAGAGTCAAGGTGGTCTGCTTCTTTGCTACCTTGCTACCCAAGGATAGAACCAGGAGCAATGGGGAGAAGTTACAAAGAGGCCTCTTTAAGGCTTAACATAAGGAAAAACTTCCTAAATAATAGCTGGCCACAAGTGCAAGGGGCTGCAGTAGAGGCTAGATGACCACACCATTAGCAAGGACACTGTCAGGCACAGGCTGGACCAGGTGACTTTAGGGGTCTCCTCCAGCTGTACAATTTTGTAATCACTAACATCTAACCATGTCACCTAAGAAAAACAGGACAGTGGCAGTGACAGTACCCAAGAATATATGTATTTTAGATCTAGAAGCTTCTCCAAATGAAAAGGAATGACTATCTAATGGCAGAGTGACAGAAAGAAAACTTTCTATCTCATAATGCCTCACAGGTGCACAGATCCTTAGAATCTATGAAGTTGTTTCCTCACAATCACCTGAGTAGATCCAGTATTATGACCCTTTTACAGAAGAAACAGAGGTACAGAGGTTAAGTGACTTGCCCAAGGCTTCAAATGACTCACAGAGCTCTTCTCTTTCACTACCTCATTTGGCCTTGGTGGGGACATCCCGAAGCCTCAGCTGAAGCTGTACAGGGCTCAGCCTAGAGCAGGAGTACTAAGGAAAGAAGGGACCAGTCACTGACCTGACTGGAGCCTCAGTGGGGAAACAAAGGATTCGCAGGTAGCTGGACGGCAGAAAACGACAATATACATTTTGGAACCTGCAGGTAGAGAGAGAAGGGGGCACAGGAGAGTGAGGGATCCGAAGGAGGCTGGCCATGGAACTTTCCCACCACCCAGGAGAGACCCCTCCAAGAGGAGGGTGGTTCAAAACACTGAGGCAGGGGCAAGTATTGTAAGTAAGCATCGTCTGCTGGGGAAGAGGAGAGAGGACAGGGACTGACAGGGACAGCCCTGGACTGTGCCAGAATTAGAAGATTTTGTAAAGCGCACCCATACCAAGACTGGGAAAAGGGAAGGAGGCTGGAGCACACAAAATGCTCACCTGGAGACTTTTCTTTCTAACTGCTGGAAATAGACTCTGGTCCCTGGAAGCAGCCCCAGTGGTAAGGGTGGGTGTGGAGCTTCTATGTAGATGTCTAAGGGAATCTGAGAGGCTACATCAGCAGCATCCAAGGCCACGGTCAACTTCACCCCACACTGAGAGGCCTGGAAATTTCCTAGAAAAGAGAGGCAATGGGGTCGGTACCTTACCAGAACCTCATGCCCTCCCTAACCCCCAAATCCCCACCATCAGAAGGGTTTTCTCACCTTGCTGGGTTGTTTCTGAAAGCGGTACACACAGTGTCCTGGACAAAATTTCAGCAGAGAAGGACACAAATGAGCCTGGGGAGCTAAAGAGTCAGAAATCTAGGTTTAGAAGGGGGACCTTCAAGAAGGCAGGAGAAAGACAGGTTCAGAGGGCAGGAGAAGAACCCAGGCTGATCCCACTTACTGACCAGGCAGAAGGAAGAAAAAATCGGGCCAAACTAAGGGGGGTGGGGATATAATGCTTACCTGCCACTGAGAATCTCTGTCAGGGAGGATTCAGAGAGTCCCTTGCTTATTGCCAGCATACCTGGAATGCCCTGGGGGTTCCCAGGCTCCAGGACCCAGTCATCTTGGACAATGAGGCAGGAGGTATAGCCAGTCAACTCCAGGATCCGCTGGGAAAGAGGGGAGGACTCCCCCTCCTCTAACAGACTTGGGGGCTGCTGGGAAATTAGAAAGAATTCAGGAACGGAAAAGGGATTAAACTACTTAAAATGAGGAAATTTGTTGGGTTTCCTCCACTCAGGGAGGAGTACAAAGAGGTCCTCCTAGGTCTAGCCCCAAACCCCTTTTGCAACAGAACCCTTGTGCCAGACGTCTAAGTCACTATGATCTATATCCCTGAAGGCAGTTACTTAGAATTAGAGAATCACAGAAAGTAAGAGCTGGAAATGACCTTAAGGATCACCTTTATTCTATCAGTGAAGAAACTGAAATTTATAAAGGTCAAGTGACATGCTCAAGGCAACAAAGTCAGAAAGAGGCAGATCTAGGACTCAAACTCAGGTTTCTTGACTCTCAAAATAGTGTATTTTCTGCCACATCATGGCTGTCTTCTTTTCTCCCATTTTCATAAAGGCAACAGATGTGTATGATAAAATGGAGGACTCACAGAGGCGTCAGGGATGATGAGCCTATACTGCTGCCCCCGGGTGCAGGAACTCAAACCATCGGATAGACTGGCCAAAGAAGAGGAGAAAAACCTAAGGAAAACAAGAGCAAGAAGCCTGAGGTCGGAAAACAAGGAGCTTAAAGAGGCTCCAGGAATATAGTCTTACCTTCTGATCCTGCTTCTCATTTCCAACAGGCTCTGGCAGACCCCAGCCATCCCCATCTTTCCTCTGGATCCCTCCTAGCCAGGTGCCTGATACATGGAAGCTAAGTGTTTGCTTGGGAGGCAAAGGACCAGCTCCCTGAGAGGACTGATAGTTCCGCTTCATCAGACACTCCTTATGAGACAGCAGCAATAACCGGCTCTGCCCTTTACGGGGCCCTTCCAAGCAGGGAAATTTTGCTTGAGGAGACCCCCGGGTGGAAGGATGAGCACTGTATGGACTGGGAATGGGCAGGATCAGAGCATCATCCAGGGAAATGAGGACATAGACTCTAGAGGGAGAAAAGGGATGACAGAATGTTTCTTAGATCTAGGGATCTCTCTCCCCTCCACCCTCTCCACCCCCTTCTGTTTCCCCTCCAGAGAACCAGGAGCTGCACAGGAAGGGAGATACTGACTTAGTACGGCGCTCCTGGATGAACTCTGGCATTCCCAGCTCCTTCCATGAAGGAAAGCTGCTCTTCACTTCTCTCTCCACCACCCAGTTGGAACCGTTCCACCCGCACCAGGGAGCCTGCATGAACATGTGAAGGGTGAGCATATTTAACAGTCAAGCCAATGGCATAATGAATAATCCTAATAGCTCCCATGAAAAACAACAAAGAGTTTTATAGGCATTATTTCATTCAATTTTGACAATTATGAGGTAGAGCCATCAATGGATCTATGATTTCACCAATGTAGGCATTCTTTTCAGTGCTACAGATTGCAACCCATCCATGTCTTCCTATACATCTTCCGCATCCAGCATGCTGGGGGCATTCTTCTAAATTTCTTGATATTAACTGGATATCAAGGAAGCATGTGTGCTGTCCAACTTTTTTACTCCTTTCTCCTGCCTCATGACTGACCCACCCTTCTGATGATAAGGCTTCATACTTGGGCCTCAAACTACCTTTCTGGCCTTATTATACATTTCTCCTCTTCCTGCACTTTACATACTAGGCACACTGGCCTTCCTGCTGTTTTAAATGGACTTCCATTTCCTGCCTTTCCTGTCTTCCCAATTGTCATTGCCCACGCCTCAAATGTTCTGCCTCATCAATATTTTATTTCCTTCAAGATTCAGCTGAGGCACTAACTTCTCTATGAAGCCTTTCCTGATCCTCACAGCTGTTAGTGACCTTCCTCTATAAATTACCTTGTATTCATCCTGTAAACACGTTTCCTTTGATTGAATACAAGGTCCTTGAAAGCAGGGCCTGGAGGCAGCTAGGTGGCCCAGTGGACAGAGCACTAGCCCTGAAGTCAGGAGGACCTGAGTGCAAATCCAGCCTCAGACACATGATACTTACAAGCTGTGTGACTCTAGGCAAATCACTTAACCCCGACTGCCTCACCAGAAAAAGAAAGCAGGGCCTATTTAGTTTGGGCTATTGCATCACTAGTGCCTAGCACACAGTAAGCTCTTAGCAAATGCTTATTTACTGATACTTTTTATGCCATTTCTCTTTTAAAATTCTTTACTGGCAATGTTTCAGCTTGCTCAAGGCTGCAATGCACCTTCAATCATTAAGATTTGCAGCTATATCAGGAGAATAATAGTATTAAAAACAAAGTGGATGCCAGTGACTGGGGAATGGCTAAACAAGTTGTAGTATATTAGTATAATGGTATATTACTACACCATAAGAAACAATCACTATCATGAATACAGGAAAGACGGGAAGACTTCGAGGACCTAATGCAGTGATGTAATTAGAACAATTTATCCCGTGTCTAAAATTTAAATCGAAAGAACACCACACAAACATTTGAAAGTTAACACTGTGAAATTGTAATAATCAAGTATGACCCCAAAGAAGAGATAATACTTTTCTCCCTCTTTTCTTTGTAGAGGTGGAGAACATAAGGGTAGGGTATAGATTACTACAGATGACAATTTTTTAAAAAAAATGTTGGTTTTGCTGAACTTTTTTTTTTAATGCTTTGTTATAAAGGGATGGTTGTCTGGGAATGGGGTGGAAGGAGGAATATACTGGGAAACAGAGATAATATAAAAATAAAAGATGTTAATATATGCTTCTAAAAGATGGATGTGTGGGTCAAGAAGCAGCTTAGGGTCATTAAAAGCATTGCACAAGGTCCCCTGTGCCCCAGAAGCAGAGATCAACTTCAAAAACGAGGAAAAAGGCAAACACCATGAGCAAAAAGCAACAAAGAAGAAACCAAGACCACAGATTCTTACTATGGGGACAGGGAAGAGCAAAACACAAATTGAGAAGAGGACAACACTGTCAATATACCCACATCCAAAACCTCAAAGGGGAACGTGAACTGGGCTCAAGCCCAAAAAGCCTTCTTAGAAGAGCTCAGGAAGGATTTAAAAAGTCTAATGAGAGAGGTAGAAGAAAAACTGAACAATTGCTTTAAAAACACAACTGACAAGATAGAAAAAAAATACACTGAAGAAAACAACTCCTTAAAAAGTAGAATTGGCAAAATAGAAAAGAAGTTACAAAAGCTAACTGAAGAAAACAATTTGTTAAAAAATTAGAATTGTGCAAGTGAAAGCTAATTACTTTATGAGACATCAAGAATCAGTCAACCAAATCAAAAGAATGAAAAAAACTGAAAAAAATGTAAAATACCTCATTGGAAAAAGCATTGCAAAAGGATATAAAATAAACCCACACAAATCATCAGCATTTCTTTACACTACTAACAAAATCCAGCAGGAAGAGAGATAATAAGAGAAATCTTATTTAAAATAACTGCAGGGGCAGGTAGATGGCACAGTGACTTGACTTGACTCAGGAGGACCTGAGTTCAAATTCAGCCTCAGACACATAACACTAGCTGTGTGACCCTGGGCAAGTCACTTAATCCCATTGCCTAGCCATAAATAAATAAATAAATGACGTAGCTGCAGATAATATAAAATACTTGGGGGTCTACTTGTAAAGATAAACCTAGAGACTATATAAACACAATTAAAAACACTTTTTACACAAATAAAGACAGATCTAAACAACTGGAGAAATATTACTTGCTCATGCGTAGGCTCAGCCAACATAATAAAAATGGCAACTGTACTTAAGTTAATTTACTTATTTAGTGTTATGCCAATCAAACTACCAAAGACTTATAATAACAAAATTCACCTGGAAGAACTAAAGGTCAAGAAAATCAATGAAAAAAATGTGAAGGAAAATGGCCTGGCAGTTCCAAATTTCAAACTCTATTACAAAGCAGTAATCAGCAAAACAATCTGGTACTGGCTAAGAAATAAGAATGGTGGATCAGTAGAATAGATTAGGTACACAATACACAGTAGTAAATGACTATAGCAATCTAGTGTCTGACAAACCTAAAATCCAAGCTTTTGAAGTAAGAACTCACCATTCAACAAAAATGGCTGGGAAAACTGGAAAGCAGTTTGGCAGAAACTAGGCGCAGACCAACATCTCACACCACAAAATGGATAAATGATTTAGACATAAAAGGTGATACCATTAAGTAAATTAAGGAAGCATGGAAAAATGTCTCTGTCAGATCTATGCATAAAAGAAGAGTTTATGACAACACAAGAATAAAGAGGATCACAGGAAGCAAAATGGGTAATTTTGATTTCATGAAATTAAAAGGCTTTTATACAAACTAAAGTAGCCAAAATGAGAAGAAAATCAGGAAAACATTTTACAAGTTTCTCTGATAAAGGCATTCCCCAGTTGATAAATGGTCAAAGGATATGATCGGGTAGTTTTTGGATGAAAAAACCAAGCTATCAACAGTCACATGAAAAAAATTGTCTAAATCACTACTGATTAGAGAAATTCAAATTAAAACAACTCTGACGTACCACCTCATTCATACCTATACCTGGACAGTATACCAGTGCCATGCCAGGAAACCAAATCATTTCCCTTTGAACTGTCCATTTCAACAGGAAGGTTCTGAAGATCACCTGGCAGTATAAGGACCAGACACTGAAGCCCTTTCTTAAACTAGACTGCCAAGCAAACTCTATTACAGAGAGCACAACTACAACGTGCTGTCCATGTTGTTCTGATGCCAAAACATACACTTGCCTAAAAGACTTTTACGGAGAACTCACACAAGGCAAGCACTCACATGGTGGTCAGAAAAAGCTACACAAGGACACTCTCAAGGTCCCTCTTAAGAACTTTAGAATCTTTTTGGTGTTGTGAACTGATCCAACCATTCTGGAAAGCAACTTGGAACTATGCCCAAAGGGCTATAAAACTGTGCATACCCTTTGATCCAGCAATAGTACTGTTAAGTCTGTAGCCCAAAGAAATCATAAAAAAGGGAAAAGGACCCACACGTACAAAAATATTTATAGCAGCTCTTTTTGTGGTGGCAAAGAATTGGAAATCATGGGGATGCCCATCAATTGAAGAATGGCTGAATAAGTTGTGGTATAGGAATGTAATGGAATACTACTGTTCCATAAAAAATAGTGAGCATGTGGACTTCAGAAAAACCTGGAAAGACGTGCATGAACTGAGCAGAACCAGGAGAACACTGTACACAGTAAAAGCAAAATTGTGCAATGACCAACTTCGTTAGACTTAGCACTTCTGAGTAATGCAATGATCTAAGACAATTCCAAAAGACTCATGATGGTAAATGCTATCCATGGGCAGCTAAGTGGAGTAGCGGATAGAGCTCTGGCCTTGGAGTCAAGAGCACCTGAGTTCAAATCCAGACTCAGACACATAACACTCACTAGCTGTGTGACCCTGGGTATGTCACTTAACCCCAATTGCCTCACCAAAAAAAAAAAAATGCTATCCACATCCAGAGAAAGAACTATAGAGCCTCAAGGTAGATTGAAGCATACTATTTTCTTTCTTTTTGTTGTTTTTGTTTTTTCTTTCTCATGGTTTTTCCCTTTTGTTCTGATTCATCTTTCACAACATGCCTGATGTGGAAATATGTTTAATATGATCATACATGTATAACTCATATCAGACTGCATGCTGTCTTGGGGAGGAAGGAGTGGAGGGGAGGGGAATTTAGAACTCAAAATCTTATAAAAGTGAATGTTGAAAACTAAAAATAGGCACTGGACCGCCCCAGCATTGCATGCCCTTATCAGAGAAGGTGCTGTGCTCCGTGAGAAGAACTGAAGTAGCTCAAAAGAAATGCAAGATAAGCAAATTCAGAGAATCCACCTCAAATGTTCACATGGACCATTTGTGCCTGACCTGTGGCAGTGCATTCTGAGCTTATTAGTCCGATCAGCCACAGTCAGACACATTGTAACTTAACTCTAACACGGTGATGTCATTTTGGTCCTCTTCAAGAATGAAGGACAACGACCAATCATATTGGCTATAACAGAAAAGGAAAATGACAAATGCTGCAGGGGATATAGAAAAACTGGGATACTAATGCGCTGTTGATGGAGTTGTGAACTAGTCCAAACACTCTGGGAAATAATTCCAAACTATGCCTAACAGGCTATAAAACTGGCATCCTCAGTATCACCATTTCTGGGTCCGCATCCCAAAGAGATCAAAGAAAAAAGAAAAGAGAAAAGGACCTAGTTGTACAATATTTACAGTAACTCCTTTTGTGGTGGCAAAGAATTGGAAATCATGGGGATGTCCATCAATTGGGGAATGGCTGAATGAGTTGTGGCATATGATTGTGATGAAGACTATTACGCTATAAGAAATGATGTGGGGCAGCTAGGTGGTGCAGTGAATAGAGCACCGGCCCTGAAGTCAGGAGGACCTGAGTTCAAATCTGGCCTCAGACCAAACACAAGACACTTACTAACTGTGTGACCCTGGGCAAGTCACTTAACCCCAATTGCTTAAAAAAAAATTTAAAAAAAAAAAAAGGAAATGATGAACAGGATGGTTTCAGAAAAACCTGGGAAGATTTATATGAACTCATCATGCAATCTGAAGTGAGAAGAACCAGGAGAACACTGTACACAGTAGTAACAATATTTTAACAATGATTAACTGGGAATGCAGATTGAGACATGTTTTTTAAACTTTCTCTACTTTTTCTTTTGCAATGTAGCTAATATTGAAATGTTTTCTATGACCTCATATGCATAATCAATATCAAGTTGCTTGTCTTCTCAAGGAGGTGGGAGATGTAGTAGGAAGGGAATCTGGAACTCAAAATGTTAAAAAATAAATGCTAAATTTTTTAAAAATGTAATTGGGAAATATTTAATGAAATTAAAAAATATATTTTAAACAAATTAAAGTACTAGACTTAGGGAAAAATAAAAAAATAAAAGCACTGCACAATTTCACAAAAGCAATCCAGTGCCTATTTGCATTATCTGTCCCAAGGTATATGGGTACATGTGCTGATGAACCAGCTCCCTGCTCTAGTCAACTGACTAGTCAAGAACTAAGCTTGATTTTAACTATGTGAAAATGCAGGCAATATCTTTTTAGTGAGTTAATTAAGAGGCTCTACATGTAGCTCTGCAGCAGTGGACAGAGTAGTGGGCCTGAAGTCAGCTATTCCTGAATCCAAATCTGGCCTCAGGCATTTGCTAGCTATGTGATCCTAGGCAAATCATTTAACCCTGTTTGCCTCAGTTTCCTCATCTGTAAAATAAGCTGGATAAGGAAACCACTCCAGTATCTTTGCCAAGAAAATGGCATCGAAAGTGGAATAGGTTAAATATGCAAGACACAGTAGTCAATGACTATAGTAATCTATTATTTGATAAACCCAAAGACCCCAGCTTCTGGGATAAGAACCCACTCTTTGAAAAAAACTGCTGGGAAAACTGGAAAAGAGTATGGCAGAAACTAGGCATAGACCCAAATCTCACACCATATACCAAAATAAAGTCAAAATGGGTTCATGACTTAGATATAAAGGCTGATACTATAAGTAAACTAGGAGAACAAGGAATAGTTTACCTATCAGATCTGTGGAGAACAGAAGAATTCATGACCAAACAGGAGATAGAGAACATTATGAAAAGCAAAATGGATCATTTTGATTACATTAAATTGAAAAGTTTTTGCACAAACAAAGCCAATGCAACTAAGATTAGAAGGAACATAGAAAATTGGGAAAGAATTTTTACAACCAGTCTCTCTGATAAAGGCCTCATTTCTAAAATATATAGAGAATTAAGACTAATTTATGAGAATACAAGCGATTCTCCAATGGATAAATGGTCAAAGGATATGAACAGACTGTTCTCAGATGAAGAAAGTAAAGCCATCTATAGTCATATGAAAAAATGCTCTAAATCGTTATTGATTAGAGAAATGCAAATCAAAACAACTCTGAGGTACCACATCACACCTATCAGATTGGCCAACATGACAAAACAGGAAAATGATAAATGTTGGAGAAGATGTGGGAAAATTGGAACACTAATACATTGTTGGTGGAGTTGTGAAATGATCCAACCATTTTGGAGAACAATTTGGAACTATGCCCAAAGGGCTACAAAAATGTGCATACCCTTTGATCCAGCAATAGCACTTCTAGGGCTGTATCCCAAAGAGATCAACAAATGGGAAAAGGACCCACATGTACATACATATACATAGCAGCTCTTTTTGTGGTGGCAAAGAATTGGAAATTGAGAGGATGCCCATCAACTGGGGAATGGCTGAGCAAGTTGTGGTATATGAATGTAATGGAATACTATTGTGCTATAAGAAATGATGAACAGGCTGACTTCAGAAAAACCTGGAAAGACCTATATGGTCTGATGCTGAGTGAAGTGAGCAGAACCAAGAGGACTTTGTACACAATAACAGCCATGTTATACGATGACTAATATTGTTATAATGAACCCTTCTTAGCATTACAAGGATCTAAGACATCTCCAGAGGCCTCGGATGGAAAATGCTATCCACATCCAAAGAAAGAACCATGGAAGTCGAATCGCTATCACTTACTTTTACCTTCTGTTGAGTTTTGTTTCATCTTTCTGAAGGTTCCTCCTATTGGTTTTAATTTTTACTTACAACTTCACTAATGTGAAAATATGTTTAATAGGAATGTAAATGTAAAGTCTATATCGGATTGTGCACCATCTTGGGGAGGGTAGTGGGGAGGAAGGGGGAGAAAAATTTTAAACTCAAAAGCATATGGAAGTGATTGTTGATAAATCAAAATTAATAAAATTAAAAATAAAGAAAATGGCATCACGAAGAGTTGGACATGACTCAACAACAAAAACAACAGTTTATCAGTTCTTCATATAGTCAGCACAATGTCATTTGCAAACAGGAGCATCTGGAGGACAATTTATTGTAGAAAAATTCCGAACCTCTTTCTGTGGAACACCGCATTGAAATTCTAATGACTAGGGCAAACACTTCTGGCAACCTTTTCTCTTGTTAATAGAGGGTCAAGTCATATCTTTCAAGGAAATCTTATATGAGTTTACAATCTGTTTGAGAGGCCCCTAGTTGTTGGAGAGCCTTTAAGGTAACATTCTGTTCTGATCAATTGAAAAAAAAATTTTTTTTTAATAGTTAAGAAATAGGCACATGGTTTTCTCTGCACTTGGAGAGAACGGAGAAATGGAGAATGGAGAAAACAGTTATATACATCTGTGCAAATCTTTTCTATCTATTTGTTGTCCACACTTGTTTCAAATTTAAATGCTTTCGAAATAAATTCTTAAGAAGCAACATTGTGGGGCAGCTAGGTGGCGTGGTGGATAGAGCACTGGCCCTGGATTCAGGAGGACCCGAGTTCAAATCCAGCCTCAGACACATAACACTTACTAGCTGTGTGACCCTGGGAAAGTCACTTAATCCCATTGCCTGGCAAAAAAAAAAAAAGCAGCAACATTATATTTGAGTGCTTGACTTGAAGTCAAAATAACCTGGGTACATTCAAGTAGTGCTCGACATTTATTAGCTCTGTGATCACAGACAGGTTACTTCCTCATCTCAGGAAGGAGGGGGATGGATTAAATGGCCTAAGATTCCCTCCAGCTCTACATCTATGATGTCTATTCCTGGGCTTCCTATTAACTTGCCTTTTCATTTGAGGTTTCTTACTATTTTATGAGACAATACTATTCACAAGCTTTCATCAGTATCCTCTTTAAATATTTTTTAAAAATGAGTTTATACCTGAAGCTGGTATTTGCCTCTGGCCAGTTCCCATGACATCTCCCCCTAACTAAAAACTCAAGAGAAAAAGGACGGGGAAATCCCCTCATAACAAATCATAGCTCACCTGAAGACATGATTTCTCATTTCCTTGATCAGTTTTTAAGTCTTTTAGACTTAAAGCATATATGTTTTTCTTTACAATGATGTTGTTCTTATATAAATTGTTCTGGTTCTGCTCACTTCAGTTATTAGTACCCAGAATTCTCTGAAATCCTTTCATAATTTCTTTTACTTTTTTTTTTTATATGTGTGAGGCAACTGGGGTTAAGTGACTTGCCCAGAGTCACACAGCTAGTGAGTATTATGTGTTTGAGGCCGGATTTGCACTCGGGTTCTCCTGACTCCAGGGCTGGTGCTCTATCCACTGTGCCACTTAGTTGCCCCACATAATTTCTTACGATGAAACAATATTCCATCATATTCACATACCATAATTTGTTCAATCATTCCCCAAATGTCTAAGAGGAAATCTTAGGCACCCACATGGAGTCTGGTTCTTTGCTTTTCTCCCCTCCCCCTACCCCAAGATCAGGAAACTTGTTGTTTGCTACTATTCCTTCTCAGTATTATCTTAACCGCACCCTCCTTCTGCCTTATTGCCATTGTTTCCCTGTTGAATTTGATGTATTTCTACCCCCAAGAAATTGGAGAATTGTGTGTGTGTGTGTGTAACTCTTTTTTGTCCATTTCAGGCAAGAGGTTCATCTGATCCCTACTTTCTTCCACTCCTTACTCTAGATATGTAAACTCTTCTATTCACTTCTTCCTTCTTTCTAAAATTAGTCTTTCCCTGCTTTTACCTTCCCTTATCTTTCTCCTTTTAAAACTCAGGCAAGAACCAACCCACCCCCAGGACATCTGTTTTTCTCCTTCAGTACTTTTGAAGACATTAAGGTTTTGGAGACACACACACTTCTTATTTTCCTCTTAAAATGTTATCACTGCAGCATCACACATACCACCTTCCAATTGCTTAAGTAAATGTATCTTTCTAGGTTTCTCTGGACACTTCTACTTATATTTCAAAGTTCTAAGTTCTTTTCTTCAGAAATGCTTGACAGTCCTCCATTACACGAAAGATCCATTTTTCTCCCTATGTGTTTGACACCTCTCCTGTACATAACAGAGATTCAGTTTCATATACAACCTCTTTCTTTCTTTCTGTTCTACTGTCCATATGTATGTGTGCATACAATACATATGTGTACACATGCATGCATAGGTATCTCTACTTGTATAGATAGCATATATGTAATAAGTATTACATTAATGGCAGCTATATTATTATAATTATGTTAACATAGATATATTGTTGCATGTAATATTATATAGTTTGTATATTATGTAGGGCTATATTATGTTAATATATTGTATAATACAACTAATAATATAATTACTTAATATAATTGTATATATGAATATACAATGATATATAATGGAAATGTTCATTTTAGTTGACGTCTGTTAAGTTCAGATTTTAATGGAAAAAAAGAAACTAATGTTTATAAAAAATCTAAATATTCCCTTTTATATCATTCTGCAACCATCACTGCAGAAGCAGAAGCAGGGCACATAAGACTAAAGGCCATTTTATGTTCTTTGCTTCATATGCTGCCATGGCCAAAGAATTCATTACCAACTGGCCACCATACTCCTGGAGTGTCTCTTTCTGCCTAGATCAGCTGGCCCTCAGAAAGCAAGTAATTTGTCACTGGGACTATACTAGAAGCGTTCCCAGCACAGTTAAACCTACCAGAGCTCATACTCTACTGGCACAATCTTTGAGAACCTCAGGTCAAGGCTGCTGTTGTTCAGTCATTTTCCGTCTGTACAACTCTTTGTGACCCCATTGAAGGTTTCCTTGGCAAAGACACTAGAATGGTTTGCCATTTCCTTTTCCAGTTCATTTTACAGATGACAAATTGAGGCAAATAGAGTGAAGTGACTGGAACAGAGTTCTATAGCTAGTGTCTAAGGCCGGATTTGAACTCAGGTCTTCCTGACTCCAGACCTGGGTCTCTATCCACTGAGCCACCTAGCAGCCCTAAGGGTCAAGGTTTACCTCTATGCTATTCTGAGGCATCTGAGGACTTTTGTGAGGTAGATAACACTATAATCATTGTCCCATTTTACAGGAAACAGGGCCCAAAGAGGTGACACAAAAATAGCTAAGTGATGGAGCAGAACAGGAAAACAGATCTTATGACCCCTCAGTCTAGAAGAGCTCTTTCAAACAACACTACTACACCATCTCTCTCTGGGCTTCTGTTCATTCCCAATGACAGAGGCTATTCAAATCAGAAAGACCCCAGGTCTTCTGTGCCTCCTGAGGATTAATGATAATGATGATGATGATGATGATGGTGATGATAACAGCACCTAACATTTACATAATGCTTGCTATGTGCCAGGCACTGTGTTAAGTACTTTATAATTTCATTTGACCATACAACAATCCTGGGAAGTAAGTGCTATTATTATCTCCATTTTACAGATGAAGAAACTGAGGCAAACAGGTTAAATGACTTGTCCAGGATCACATATCTAGTAAGCGTCTGAGGCAGGATTTGAACTCGGGTCTAATATTCAAATAAAGATTCCACCAACATGTCAAATCTAGCCATGTCTTCCCAGTCCTCGTATTTATTACTCTTCTTCTATATACAGTCCTTCCCCAGTCCAATATGGCAGATTCTAATTCCTTCACATCTCCTAATGCTGTTTTACTATCGCCAAATCAAAGAACTCTTAACTCTAGTATCCTCCACTTGTCTCAAAACCTCAACAAGTCCCTTGGGAAAAGATAATGATTTTCCCTTTTTATTAACTGAGTAATGTGGCATGCTTGGAGTTGCAGTTTAGGCCAGGAACAACATCATCACTTTTCACCCCCTGATCAGTTAGATCTCCCAAGTCTCTGTGCCCTCCCACCCTCACAAATCCCAGTTGCTACTTCCTTTCAAAACATCCAAGTCTGAGCCCATTAACCTTCACGTTTTATCTCAGTTCCTGTACCTATAAGCCGGGGGTCAATAAAAGCCTGAGAAGGCTTAGGCAAGAGTAGACAGGGTAGGGAACCACTTTGGTCTCGAAGCTGCAGCCATCCCCAATGAGATGAAGCCACCAGGACCCCCAGGAGTACCTGGGGAAGAAAAAAGACAGAGTTGACCAAAGACAAAAGGCCTCTCCCCTCACAGGAAAGAAGAAAGAGGAGGCAAATGGTTAGAGAATGAGTGCAGGGGGTAGAGCATATGAGAAAGAATAATCTCACTTACCGGAGGTGGCTGGAAAACAGAGGGTGATAAGCAGACCCAGGACCAGGCCAGACGGGAATTGAGCACACAACTTGGTAGGTAGGCGACCTCAGGCAAAGGTAACAGAGTCACAGGGTCAAAATTTGCCCAGGCCCTACGCTGCCCATCCTCCTTGAAGGCAGCCAAAGCTGGGAAGGAGCATGGAGGCTGTAGCAGAGAGTACTGGATTGGAGAGAACAGAGATAAGACCTTGCTTCTCCAGTCACCTGGACCTTAGATCTCAGCCTTTCTACCCTCCTATCCCTTATATCCTCATACCTCCTGGAGAGGACAGTGATGTGGATCCTCTAGGACTTCTTGATATACGTTCCGGGTGGGTCTCCCAGGTGGGGCTAGAGCATCCAAGGTGGGAGCCAGAAGCAACTCCCCAACTCCAGCGGTCCCAGAAGTTGAGCTTTGTAACAGCTGACGGTGCCTCAGCAAACGAGGACATAGCCTTGGCCAGGGAAGGAAGATTAACTCCCTGACCTTGGAGTCACAACAGATATTGATCCCTCCAGTGTCTGACTTTCCCAGACTTCCTCCTCTTCCTCTTCCCCAGCTATCCCTACCATTTCAAAACCCAGGCCTCCTTGTCACAGGCAAAAGCTGTCTTTCTCTTGTCCCAAGGGAGGGGAGGTGGGGGTGAAAGGAGAGGGAGAACTCTCTTTACCCCTATAGCCATCCCCCCCTTTCCTCTCACTTGCTAGTTATCTCCTCCAGAGCCTTGGCTGTCCACAGGTAGAGGGGAAGTCCCAGATGACGTTCTAATAATAGCCGCAGATGCACAACAACCCCACAGAATGAGTGGGGAGACTGCTTTGGAGATTTCTGCTGAGAAAAGCCCCGAAGCAAGACTGTCCCTCGGAGGCAGGGGGCAAGCATGGGAGTCCCACCCACTGACTGGAAGAAGTGAACATCTTGGAGCTGGTGGAAAGAGATGAAGAAGACAGCTATATAGTCCTAAACCTCCCAAATATAATGGAAAAAAACAGAGTCTCTCCTATAAGGGTATATATCATATAAGGCTACCCAACTGTCATTTTGCAATAATATCAGTAATACCTAACCATCAAACCCCACTGTAAAATCATGAAATGATGGAAAGAATGTTCTAGTTGGAGTTAGAGGACTTGGGTTCAAATCCTGGTTCTGCTGCTTACAACCTGGGTAACACTAGGCAACTCCCTTAACATGCCTGGGCCTCAGTTTCCTTGGATGTAAAGTGAGGGCACTAGACTAGCTAACTCCTACAGTCCCTTCCACGTCTAAACCTATAATCCTATGAGACCCCCCTATAAATTGTTCAGCCAAAATGTTCTGGCATAAGAACAGTACGAAATACTGGGGCAGCTAGATGGCACAGTGGATAGAGCTCTGGCTTTGAAGTCAGGAGGACCTGAGTTCAAATCCGGTCTCGACAAACAACCTGTGACACTAGCTGTGTGACCTTGGGCAAGTCACTTAACCCTGATTGCCTAGCAAAAAGAAAAAAAAATAGTATGAAATACTACTGTGTCATAAGAAATGATGAATATGAATAATACAGGGAAAAATGAAAAGACTTACATGAACAGATACAAATGAAGTAAGAACAAGGAAACAGTACACACAAAGACTACAAAAAATAAATATAAAGAACAAAAATTCCAGACTGAATCCTATATAGAAGCTCAGCCTGGCCCTGAAGAAGAGATGTGAGAATGCACTCCCTTCCTCTCTTTGCAGAGGGAGGGAGCTGTGGGTGTGGAGCCTGGCATATATGGTCAGACTTGGGGACCACTGGTTCTAATGAACAGTTTTTTCCTTCTTTCTTATTTAAAAAAAAAATGGTTTTCTACATATGGGACGGAAAGAGGGATACTGGAAATGGAGGTGACATAAAAACAAAAGATTAACAATAAAAATTTAAAATAAAATGTTCAATTACCCAATTTTAAAAAACGCATATCTGAGTTTTAGAAATCATCTAGTCTAACCAATTTCTTTTATAATGAGGAGGCTAAGGCCCAGAGATGAGGGACCTACCTGGGGTTAGAGAGCTGGTCATTCTTAGGCCCCGGTAATGTCATTTAAACTAATGTCCTAATAGCAATATTAAGCAAGGTAGGTTTCATCTCTTTACTTCAGAGTTGTTATTCCTTGAATTTGAAAAGTCATCTGGGACACCCAGGTGGAGATGTCCACCAGGAAGCTGGCAAGGTGGACTGGAGTTCAGGAAAGAAATTAAGGTGAGACCCGACCTCACTTCTGGAAAGTTTCTCCTGAGGGCTAACATAAACACTTCTTAATAGAAACCCACTTTCCTCAGGACTTGCCCCATTGAAAACAAAGCCAGCTCCTCAGGGTCAAGAGAGAGGCTGCTAAGCCCAGAATGACCAGGTGGCCCACAGAAATGTCTCTTTTTACAACATTTTTACTCCTCCCTTTACTCCAGCTCCACCTCCCACCCTCACCCCCATTCCCTCCTCCAACACACACAAACATATACACCTACCTCTAGTTGGACTCCTGGCCTGATTGCCCGCCCATTATTAGGGAGCTGAAGATAGGCAAGGCAGAGACACAGTTGTCCATCTAGTTCATATAGGCCAGCAGGGCCATTCAGCACTTTAGTAACTGTCCCCTGAAGAGAGGGCAGGTAGTTTAGTCAGACTTCTCATGTCTCCGATTCCCTGCTTTCTTAAGGAACTCAGCTGTCAGATCCTTCTCCATATCCCACTCTCCCTGGAGACACAAGTATCTTGCCTTCCTGGACCCCCCCAAGTTTCTAGTTCTCCAGCTCTCTGGCTCCTTTCTCACCTGGTATGACAACATCCTGACATTCCTGCTGGAGTTACAATGCTGCTGGGAGCTGCTAGGTATAGGGAGTGGGCTAGGGACAGCCTCTGAAATGAATTCTTCCACATTAAACTCCTGTATATGCTCAGGATCTAGGGATATCAAGGCAGAAGAAGGGCTAGTTGTCCAAATACGACGAGGAAAACCACGGACTGTGGATATCTGCAGATTTGTCAGCACATACGAACAGCTGGGCCGCAGAGCATGGTGCCAAACCAACTGGCTAGGGATCTGGAGAGGGGAGGGCAGGAGAACAGCTCTCAACGGAGTTTCCCCCTCACCAGGAGCACCACCTCCCCCGATCTCAAACCAAGTGTTCCCACCCTCTAGCCACAACCACCTTACTACCTGTCATACCGACTTCTCTCATACTCACTGGACCAGTTCTAGTGTCTCTAATCACTCTACCCATGACACTCGGTTTGAGTGTCATGATGGGATTCCAGCTCTCACCAAAATACCAACCCTGCACTGTCTCTGCCACCCACTTTCCAACCCTATTAACCATCTACTTTCTCAGGCCCTAGTCCCAATCCAAAGCATGTAATTCAAAGACAGAACCAACTAATGCCATTTAATTCATCATGTGTAATGAGGACCTGAGTCCAAATTGTACCTCTGCTGCATACTACAAAGTCATTTTGCCGCTTCAAATGACAATGTATATGAGGTGATTTATAAATTTTAAAGTTATATAGATGTCAATTGTTATTACTGCTACCTATGTAACTTTAGGCAAGTTATTTAATCTTTCTGGGTCTCAATTTCCTAACTTATAAAATTAAAGGTTTAGATTAGTGTAAAGACAGTGTTCTAAACCTTTCAGTTTTAAACCCAATGATCCCATGGATCTGATCTCTAACAATCTATCCTTTTCATTCTCCCCCATTCATTTTAGCATCTTCTTGTACCTGCACAATGATGGGCATGGGAGTGGTGGCTGAAGAGGGGCCTCCCAGTGACAAGATGAAGTAGTGCTTTCGATGGGTCTTTACCAGTGTACTTAACTGTACCAGCTCCCCTGCCAGGTGTAGCTGCTGCCTTCGAAACTTACTTCTGAAAGGGAAAGGAGGAGAGGGAGAAGGGAGTCATAATTTTATTGCCCCCACCCTTTCCTTTAGTAGAATAGTCTCTACTCACCCTTAATGCCAGGTGGCTAAATTTCCCAGACTATCTTCCCTAACCCCACTTAAGGTATAAGATCTTAACCTTTATAGTACTTACACTCCCTCTCTGCTCAGAACACTGTATTTCAACCTCTCTCCTAGCCCCACACCTTTCAGGGTGGTGTAGACCTCATCCTTCCCTCCCTTTTGTTGTAGACTCTCCTGCTCCAAAACATACAACTCTTATAGTAGTGGTTCCTCTGCAAAGTCGGGAAGAACTACCTGTGCCGGAGCAGTTGGGATGCAGTCTCTGGGTAGAGAACTCTTATGGGAGTTTCAGGGCCATGGTTGAGGATCTGAGGCAACACAGGAACTGGGGGGCACCACAGCTCCAAATGCCCACTTCCCAAGGAGCTCTGTTGCCAGGCAGGGGGGATATAACTCCAACTAGGGAAAAGGAAGAGGTGGCCCAGCCATGAAAGGTCAAAGTCCAAGAGCTAGGAAAGTCAAAGCAAAATTAAAAGTCAACTGGGACCCAGGCATTTCTCACCTCCACCAGAGATCCAAACACCCCACCACCCAAAATCATTATGGACTGAGGCATCTGGCTTACTACCAGAGGTCCAGCTTACCTCACAGCCCAAAGTCCCACTGTTGTCCTTCACATAGAGGCTACCATCCCTGTACTCTGAGTCCAAATCCCCTGGCAGGTCGGTCAGTGTCCCTAGAAGTAGCAGCCTCTCCCTTGGCAGCGGAACCGTACTTGGTCCAGCTTTGTTAGCCCAAGCCTGGTATTCAGTACTGCTCCAAGCCAGATGGCTACAACATGAGAGGTGTTGATGAGACTTAAGCTCCTGCACAGAGACAAAACTGTGAAGAAAGGGAGTCAGAGATTCCTCCTTCCAAAACTAACAATTAAGATTACCACAAAGGAGGTCAGAAGGACCTGAGTTCAAATCCAGCCTCAGACCAAACACTTGACACTTACTAGCTGTGTGACCCTGGGCAAGTCACTTAACTCCAACTGCTTAAAAACAAACAAACAAACAAAAAAAAAAGATTACCACAAAGTATCCCCATCTCATAATGCTCCCCTCCACCTCCCGGGGCAAACCAGGGCCTTAAAATGAGACTGAGGAACTGGGCTGGTTTACTTGACAGAAGGTGGCAGGTGGCCCAGCTGATATGAGTGTAGAGCCTGGAGTTAGGGGGGCCCGAGTTCAAATCTGGCCTCAGACACTTACTAGCTATATGACCCTGGGCAAGTCACTTAATTCTCTTGGCCTGTTTCCTCATCTGTAAAATGAGCTGGAGAAGGAACTGGCAAATCACTCCAATATCTTTTGCCAAGAAAACCCCAAATAGAGTCATAAAGAGTCAGACATGACTGAACGACAACTTGACAGAAGAGGACAAAGCCTAGGATCAGAATGAACAGATCTGACAGAAAGTACCTTGTGACCCTGAGAAATGGGCTTGAGGTGTTTGTCTTCTTCCATTTTATTCATCCTCAGCGTTAAGTGTGGGGACCAGGGAGTAAATGGTGGAATCCCCAGTAAACCTGGAGGATGGGCAGAGCCAAGGTAGGGCAGGGCTGGGGAGAGGGAAGTAGGGAAGGGAGGTCAGGGGAGAGCCACTGTGACCATGATAATCCATGGTTTCCAGAGCAGCCCCTAAGACTTCTCCTTTGGGTCCTGGAAGCTGACGTGGAGAAATTAGCTGATGAGCTACACATGCCATCTTTTCCTGAAATGATGTTTGGAGACAAGGTTTTAAGAATCCAACATGTTTCTGAGTTTGGAACTGAATTTAATGTGACTGATATTTAAAATGTGTAAACATCTACCAAGGAGTGCTTTAGGTGGCATGTGCTGAAGAATGGCAAAAGAGCAGAATGGAAGGTGAACACTCCAAAGAGATTATTAGACCATATAATTGGATCTATACAACAGATTACAAAAGAATATTGCCTGGTGAAGCAGGCTGTGCCTACAACAGATCATATGGACACAGAAATTGAAAGCCAGAGAAGAGTTTGAAAATGAACTTCATGATCGCGGAGTTTCAAGCTTAAGTGTAAAAAATTGTGATGCTTTCTAGCTTTTTCCTGCTATTGAAATTTTTCTTAAGAATTGATGGTGCGTGGGGCAGCTAGGTGGCGCAGTGGACAGAACTTTGGCCTTGGAGTCAGGAGGACTTGAGTTCAAATCCAGCCTCAGACACTTGTTAGCTGTGTGACCTTGGGCCAGTCACTTAACCCCAACTGCCTAAATAAAATAAAAGAATTGATGGTATGCTCATCAGGATGAATGGCACAAAGCTCTACCATGAGGCTGACAAAGCTTATACTTTAAGAGAATACACTTCAAGAGACAGCAAAACAGCAAATTTAATGCATGTTTCACCAGCCCTCTACAGAGCCTAATGAAATACCACAATAACTCCTTGTAAAGGAAGCAATCCAGATAATAGTAATGTTTACTATAATTAAATATATATGTGTGTACAATATGTAGCTCCTCTGCTTTCACCCTTTGGAAAGGTTTTAGAGGTGGTAGAGTGTTAAGTTTATCTGTGAAGATCTTGGTTGAGAGGATCTACCAAAAGATATAAGTCCTACCTAAGAAATTTTAGTTAAACCAGAAGATATTAATTATTTCACAGGACCTTATTAAGCAATATATGTAGGAAGCAGTGCAGATCAGTAGAGAGAAAAATGGATCTAGACTCAGAGTAGCTAAGTATGACAACGGAGAGAAAGCTGGACTGGGAATCAGGAAGACTGAAGTTCAAATCCTGCCTCAGACATTTACTACCTATGTGACCCTAGGTAAGTCATTTAACACCTCTGAACCTTAGTTTCCTCATTTGCAAAATTAGGAGATTGGACATGATGGCCTCTAAGGAGCCTTCCAGCTGTAAATCCATGATCCTATGATTTACATGTCCTTGGCTTCTAGGCCTGTTTTCTGGTCCAGGATTATTTCCATTTACATTTCTCTTACTATTATTTAATAGTTTGCAATTCTTCTTTCCTTTCACCACTTATCTATTGTGTAATAGCTTATCTATTGTTTACATATCTTATTAGGGAAATTTGATACAAGGATTTTTTTTCCCTTTTGAACACTTATCTTAGGTACCTCAATTTTGTTTGTAAAGAGCTTTTCAGTTTCATATTATCAAAGTTATCTATTTTATCTTTTGTAATTGCCTCTATCTCTTGTTTGGTTAAGAAAAGATCTCCTACTGAACAAGTTATGGTATATTAATATGATTATATACTATTATGTTGTAAGAAATAATGAAGGAGATGGTATCAGAAAAACTTGGAAAGACCTATATGGGTAAGAATTTAACAATCAATCAACGAGTATTTATTAAGCACCTACTATGGGCCAATGAGACAGCAAGTTGAAACCAGAATTTAGGGGTGACAGCGAGCACAGCCTAGCCCTAGGCAGTTCAGAAGTGGTCTGGCTGATTAGAGCTGTCTACACTTATTGCTTTCACTTCTCCAATCACTCTTTTTTTCTCAATCTTCTGTAATCTAGCTTCCAACATCATCACTGAATTAAAACTTCTCTCTCTCTCTCTCCAATGCTCCTAACGATCTCTGAATTACCAAATCAGATGGCCTTTTCTAGATCCTCATTCTTCTCAACCTCTCTACAGCAACAGACACTACTGACTCTCTCCCTTTCCTGACACTATTATGGGGAACTCCTAGATAAAGAAACTCCCTCTTAGGGCAGCTCGGTGGCACAGTGGACAGAGCAAGAGCCCTGGAGTTCAGGAGGACCTGAGTTTAAATTCGGGTTCAGATACATAAAACTCAATAGCTGTGTGACCCTCAGCAATCTGGGCAAGTCACTTAATCCCAATTGCCTCAGGAAAAAAAAGAAAGAAAGAAAGAAACTCCCTCTCCCAATGTAGGTCAGCTCTTTTCTCTTCAAGTTATAGTCTTAAAGAGTTGACCACAGCATTGAAGGGGTAAGTGATTTGCCCAGGGTCACATACCAGTTTGTCAGAGGTGAGACTCAAACCAGGTCTTTCTAGCCTTAAGGCAAGCTTTCTTTATTCCATGCTGCCAACTGTTCTTTCTCTTAATTGGATAGAATATAGTCAATGTGATACTTACTGAATAAAGCTTTATGTTCCCAATGTTTTATTTTAAAAGTGAGTAAATTGAATATTTTATATTTCTCTTTAAAAACAGTAACAAAAACCTTGCGGTTCGCAGAATTAGGGCTACAGAATTGGAAAGGGGCTTAGAAACCATTTAGTACAATGCTTTCATTTGTCAGATGATGAAACTGAATCTAAAGAGGTTAAGCGGCTTAACGAGGTTACTAAGGTATTGTCTGAGGTAGGATTTGAATCCAGAGCAGAATGCGTGTTCTTTTTACTGAACCAAGCTATTACTTAAATCAATTAATCAATAAATATTTATTAAAGGCCTGCTACTTGTCAAACACTCTGTTAAGCTTAAGGGATACTGAGACGAAAGTGGAACAGTACTTATCTTTTAGGATCTTACAATCCAGCCAAGAGTCCACATGGACATACGTAGGTATGTAACCAGTTAAAGGGAACAATGGAGAAACGGAGAGAGCGCACAACTACAGAAGGCAGACCTGAGGACATATCCAGCCTCAGACACTCACTAGCTGTGTGGTCCTAGACAAGCACTTAACCTGCTTGGCCTCAGTTTCCTCATCTGTAAGATGGGGATAATACTAGTTCCCATACCTACCTCCCAGGATTGTTGTGAAGATAAAATGGGAGAATACTTATAAAGCACTTTGCAAATCTTAAAGTGCTGTATAAATGCTAACTATTACACGAAATCCATAAAAAAATAAGCATAATATTATGGGCATGGCATTAGCTGCAAAGGGGAGACGAGGAAAGGCTTCATGTGCAAAAGGGGTATGTAAACCAAACTGAAGGGAACAGTGATTCTAGAGGCAGAAATGTGGAAGAAGGCTACTCCAGACATGAAAGACAGCCAGTACAGAAAGGCACCAAGATGAAAGACATCTTGTGAAATGAACATGTGAAACAGTAAGGTGGCCAACCTGGCTGGACTACAATGCGTATGTACAAAGGGGAGCAGCGTTCAATCAGGCTGGAAAGGCAGAATGGGGTCAAGTTGGGAAGGGCTTTTTTTTGGTTTGTCTGGTTTTGATTTTTTATGAAGGGCTTCAAATGACAACCAGGAAGTCTACCCTGGATCCTAAAGGTAATAGTGTCTTAGTGTAAATGACAGTGTGGATCTCCATCACTTACTAAGCCACGTGACCTTGGGTAAATCTCTGAGTCTCCTCAGTTTCCTCATACGTGAAATGGCATCAGGAAAATGTGCTCTTGTGAGGATCAAAGATCATGGGTGTAAAAGCACTATGAAAATTATAAAGCAGAATGCAAAGCTGAGGTATTATTAGTAGGTAGTTCCAGGCATTGTGCCAGGCCTGGAGTCAAGAAGACCTAATTTCAAACCTAATGTCAGACACTCATCAGCTATGTGACTTTAGGAAGTCACTTAACCTCTGTTTGCCTAAATTTCCTCATCCATAAAATGGGGAAAATAATAGCACCTACCTCCCAGGGTGGTTTTGAGCATCAAATGAGATTGTAAAGCACTGAGCACAGTGCCTGGCATGGTAAGTGCTCTATAAATATGTGACCCTAGGTAAGTCACTTAACCATCTTGGCCTCAGTTTCCTCATCTGTAAAATGAGTTGGAGAAGGAAATGGCAAACCACTCTAGTATCTTTGCCAAGAAAACTCCAAATGGGGTCATGAAGAGTTGGATACAACGGAACAACAAAAACAAGAAATGTTAGCTAGTGGTAGTAACTAGTGATAATAAGTAATATTTTTAACGTGTGTAGAACCCAGCTGTTCTTTTTCTCCTCTTCATTTGGAACCCACACTCCTCCCCCCTACCCCCCAAAAAGAGACATTTTCTTCAGAGTATAGAAATTCCTGGTGGAGAGCAACTGTGCTCTGATCTTCCCTTCCCTTGGGTCATCCCTTGACAGCCTTTCCCCACTTCCTCTTGTCTCGACTCTGGTTCCTTACCTGTAGCTGAGAGGCAGGTTGAGACCTCCGGTTCCTCCTGAGGATGACCAGCTAGCCTTCACGCAGTTAACCACTGCTTCTACCAACTGGATACAAGGATCTTTGCTGGTTGGACATAGGTTCTTCTGGATGAAGGAATGGACAGCCTGCAGCCAAGCTTGCTCCTAGGGGAAATGAAAATGGGAAGAAGTTAGTTTAATCACTCTTCCTTCAACCAAAGAATTTAGAGTGAGTAGAAGTCAGTAGAGAATAGAAGGCCCCCAAATCACTAAACTGTGAACACCCTTTGGCCCAACAATACCCCTATTAGGCCTATACCCCAAAGAGATTTCTTAAAAAATAAATAAATAAAAGGAAAAAGACTTATATGTACAAAAATATTTACAGCATCTCTTTTTGCAGTAACAAAGAACCAGAAACTAGAAAGGGGGTTTTCATAAATAGGTGAATGGCTGAACAAGTTATAGTATATAAATGTGTATGTGTCTGTGTGTAGAGTATATATATGTATGTTTATATATAAAATGTACATATATACACACACACATATACATACACATATACATGCAGTACATAAATGAAATATTTGTAAAGTACTCAGGTACAGTGCCTGGTAAGCACTTAATAAGTGTTTGTTCCTTTCCTTTCCCCTTCCCCATGGATTTTATTGCTAGCAAGAAATGATAAAAGGAATAGTTTCAGAGAAATCTGGGATGACTCATATGAACTGATGCAGAATCAAGTGAGCAGATCCAGCAGAACAATTTACACAACAACCGCAACACTGTAAAAGTAAACAACTCTGAAAGATTTAAGAACTAAGATTGATGCAATGATCAACCACGACTCCAGAAGACCAATGATGAAGCACACTACCCACCTCCTGAGAGAGGTAGGACAAGAAGACATACTATGGAATGAGACATTCATTTCTGGATATGATTAACTTAGGAATTTATTTTGATGGATTTCAAATGTTACAATGCTTTTGTTTTTCTTTCTCCCCCCCCCTTTTTGGCAGAGAATAAAGTAGAGAAAAGGAGTCTAGCAATATGACTTCCCACCAAAAAAGAGAGAACAGAATGGAAAGCCAGAGATTGACAAGTAGGACACCTTTGAAAGTTACATGCTGAATTTATTATTATATCATTTTTTAAAAAGCAGGTTCTATAAAATAAGATTCATAATTTCATAAACAATTATTTCCTGTTCCATATTTGTTTAAGGAAATGCTGATTTGGTTCAATTTGGTGTTTAAGTTTAGTTCAGAATAAAAAGAAAATAAAATGGAAAAAAGAGAAGAGAAGAAGAGTGGGGAGAAGAAGTACAGAATTACAGGTCCTTGTTGCCTAATTTCATTAATTAGGGTGAGTCAAAGAGGCAGCTAGGTGGCACAGTGGATAGAGCACTGGCCCTGAAGTCAGGAGGACCTGAGTTCAAATTCTGCCTCAGACCAAACACTTGACACTTACTAGCTGTGTGACCTTGGGCAAGTCACTTAACCCCAACTGCCTTAAAAAAAAAATTAGGGTAAATCACAGAATCCTCACTTAGAGCTGGAAGAGAATGGAGCCAGAGTTTTCATCAGGACAGGGAACTCCCAGTGAGGAAACTCCTCCCACCATAACATCATCTCTTCAACTTGTCATAGGACCATGGAACTCAAGCTGGAAGGGACCCCTGAGGCCATCTACTCTAACTCCCTTATTTTACAGATGAGAAGACAGACTCAGAAATAACATGTGATTTTCCTAAGGTGATGATACAGAGAGTGAGTAAGAGAACCAAGATTCAAACTCAAGTCTTGATTTCAATCAATGCTTTTTCCACCACACCAAACTCCTGTGTTTGGGCCAACATTGGGTGAAAGGGGGCAGTTGGCCCCATAAGAATAATGAGTTTTGTCTTGAGGATTCAAAATTCAAACTATAAAAATCTTGATTTTTTTAGGCACCTATAGAGACCTGAGATTATAACAGGGAACTGGAATAGGAGTTAAGTGAGGCAGAACAAAATTAACAGAGTGGGGAGCACTGGGTTGGTCTTGACAGGGGTAGGGAACCTAAAGCCTCAAGGCCACATGTGGCCCTCTAGGTCCTCCAGTGCCGTGGCCACGGGTTCCCCACCCCTGAAAGTATCTGTTAAACATTATAAAGAACAGACTCTCAAAAGTGGAGTTTAGAAAGGTAGCTTGGCATAGTGGAGAGAGATAGCCACAGAGACTGAAAGACCTAGGATTAAGTCCCACCTCTGACATATGTTGGTTGGGTAACCTTGGGCATGTCACTTAACCTATATGGACCTCAGTTTCCTCATCTGTAAAATCAGGGAATTGAAATGGATGGTCTCTGAAGTCCCTTCCAACTCTAGATCTACAGTGCTAAGACAAAGTGCAGAGAAGAAGATGCTGATCTGCACTGGTAGAAGCAGTTTCCTCCCTGGGAGTCCCCTACACTGATGAAACCACAGGATCCATCCTCTCATTTTACAGATGAGACCCAGATGGGTTAAGTGACTTGCCCAAGGTCAGAGATAGTAAACAGTAAAGGCCAGCCTCCTCAGTGAAATCCATGGCAATATAAAAGACAATGGGCAACCACACCAAAAACACAATGGATGAAAAATGCACAACTGAGTACGATATGCATGAGAACACTGGATTTTATGTAGGAAAAAACTCTGGGCTTGAATCCCAACTGCATGATGGGAATGAGGAGACTATATCATATTACCAATACTGACTTCCATAAGATAGTGAGTCCCTCTGAGTCAGTCAGTCAATAAACATTTATTAAATACCTACTACTGCCAGGCACTGCGCTAAGTGCTAGGGATGCAAAGAAAAGGTAAAAGCCAGACACTGATCTCAAGGAACTTGTAGTCTAATGGGAGATGTGTAAACAACTAGATACAAACAAGCTATATACAGGATAAATTGGAAATAATCAAGAGAAGATGAGATTTTTGATGGAACTTGAAGGAAGCCAGGAAAGCAAGGAGATCATTTCAGGCATGGGCGTGGCTGGGGGGGATGACCAAGACAACACTGCCAGTGAAAATGCCCTGAGCTAGGAGATTGAGTATAAGGAGTAAGAAGACTGAAGTGGGGAGGGGGGGAAGGAGGCTGCAGGTTATGTAGGGCTTTGAATACCAGAGAATTTTATATTTTATCCTAGAGGTGATAGAGAACCACTGGAATTTATTGCATGGGGGGTGACGTGTTCTGATCTACGATTTAGAAAGATCACTTCGACATCAGATTGGAGGACAGACTGGAATGGGGAAAATTTGTGGCAGGAAAACCAAGCAGTAGGTCATTACATTAGTCTAGGTATGATATAAGGGCCCAAACTAGGGTTGCCAGCAGCGTTTGAGGAAAGAAGGGCATATCTGAGAGATGCCAAGAAGGTAGAAATGACAGGACTTTGCAGCAGACTGACTATGGAGGGTGAGAGAAAGTGAGGAGTTGAGGATAACACTTAAGTTATGAGCCTGAGGGACTGGGAGGATTGGCATTGCCCTCTACAGTAATATGGAAGGTAGGAGCTAGGAGAGTTCGGGGGTAAAGATAACGAGTCCAGTTTTGGACACGTTAAGCTTAAGATGTTTATGGGACATTCAGTTTGAGATGTCTACCAAGTAGTTGGAAATGTGAAGCTGGAAGTAAGCAGAAAGGTTAGGGCAGGAAAAGCAGACTTGAGAATCATCATCATAGAGATGAAAACTGAATCTGTGAGAGCCAATAAGATCACTAAGTGAAGTACTATAAAGGAAGAGGAGAGTACCTAAGACTACTGAGGTCATGTATTAGAAAAATGGGAGCTAGGGCAGTCAGAGCTGATGGGACAGCCCAAGTTCCACACCAATATCCATGCATGCTAAAGGAGTCAGAGGATGGCCTCTAGCAGGTTGAGGCCTACATGGAAAGAGCAGTGGATCTGGATTAAGAAGGCATGGGTTCAAATTCCAGTTCTGTTACTTTCTACCTGTGGGACTTCCTCTCTGGGATTCAGCTTTCTCATCTGCAAAATTTGAGGATGAGATGACACCTCAGGTCTGCTTCTGTTCCAAATCTATGACCCAAAATCACAGGTTTATAGAGGGTGTGATCAGGAACCTGGTCAATATAAGATTTTAAATGATGATGTCTTTGTTCTAGCTTTCAAGATGCCTCCATAAACAAGGTATGGACATTCCTATGGAACTTTTGTACCTTTGATGGGCTCCACCCTCGCTCAGGATACCTGCTGGCCCCACTGACACCATACTAAGGATGACTGGGTCATGGCCGGACTATCTGAGCTGAACCATTGGGCTTGGCCTTAAAAGAGGACAGAAACAGATCTAGAGAAAAGGAAGAAACCACCCTGAGAGAAATAAGCTATGACATATGATTATCATAATTAATTTTCTTTAATGTGATGGGCCAAATGTGTTCTCCATACCTTATAAGGAAACTTCTTAAAAGCCAAAAGAGACCTCTGTATCATGGACCTCTTTGGCAGTCTGCTCAAGCCTGTGAACCCTTTTTCAAAATAATGTTCTTAAACGCATAAAATAGAATACACAGTATTACAAAGGACACCAATTATGTTAAATGAAGATGGGGTTTTTTCCCGTTCCAATTTCACAGACCCCTGAAATCTATCCAAGGACCAGGTTAAGAACCTCTAACCTAATGTTATACAGAGAGTAAGTAGCAGAAGTAAGACTTGGGGCAGCTAGATGGTGCAGTGTATAGAGCACCGGCCCTGGATTCAGGAAGACCTGAGTTCAAAACTGGCCTAAGACACTTGACATTTACTAGCTGTGTGACCCTGGGCAAGTCACTTCACACCACTGCCTTGTTTAAAAGAAAAAAAAAGAAGTGAGAAGACTTCTTGACTATGGATCCCAGTACTCTTTTCATTCTACTACACAGCCTCCCACATTTTCAAATAAAGGAACCCAAGCCCAGAAAGTTGCCCAAGGTTACACAGAAACTAGACCTGGAATTGAACCTCAAGACCTCAAATTCCACAGTCTCTCTCCCGCCAACACACTGCTTCATCCTTTAACCTAGTGAACTGCCCCACCCTAGGGAAGGACACAGACAAGAATTGCACAGGATTAAAAAGTGTTCTGTTTTCTGTGCCAAGTACCCTTGTAGAAAGGAAGACATGAAAATGGCCATCGAGACAGCAGTTGTTTCTATCTTCACACTATCTTTCTTAGAGGTTAACTTCTCCCCACCTCACACAAGGACTGTTATAGCAGACAGCTAGTCTAACTACTGGAAGTTAGTCTCCTTGCCTCAAGTACAGACTTGGGTTCATTCCAGTTAATTCTCCCCTCAGCTGTCAAAATGATCTCCCTAAAAAGCCCAAATCTAACCAGGTCACATTCCCCACTCGATAAACTCCAATAGCTCCCTATTACCTCCAGATCAAATATACAATTTTTTTCTTTGGTTTTTAAAAGCCCTATTTACAACCTGACTCCTTATTTTTCCATTTTTCTTATATTTTACTGCCTTCCTCATAGTCTAAGATCCAGTCATACTGGATCCTCTAACTGGTGTCTTAAACCCACAATTGCATCTCTGACTTTTCACTGGCTGTCCCCCATGCCTGAAATACCTTCCTTCCTTACCTCTGCCTCCTGGTTTCCTTCAAAACTCACCTCAGTTGTGAAATGATCCAACTATTTTGGAGAGCAATTTGGAACTATGCCCAAAGGGCTATAAAAATGTGCATACCCTTTGACCCAGCAATAGCACTTCTAGAGCTGTATCCCAAAAAGATCACAAAAATGGGAAAAGGACCCACATGTACAAAAATATTTATAGCATCTCTTTTTGTGGTGGCAAAGAATTGGAAATTGAGAGGATTCCTATGAATTGGGGAATGGCTGAAAAAGTTGTGGTATATGAATGTAATGGAATACTATTGTGCTATAAGAAATGATGAGCAAGCCGACTTCAGAAAAACCTAGAAAGACTTTTACGGACTGATGCTAAGTGAAGTGAGCAGAACTAGGAGAACGTTGTGCACACTAACAGCTACATTGTGCAATGACTAACAATGATAGACCTAGCCCTTCTCAGCAATGCAAGGATCTAAGACATCTCCAAAGGCTCATGATGGAAAATGCTATCCACATCCAGAGAAAGAATTATGGAGTTTGAATGCAGATCGAAGCATACTATTTGCTATTTTTTTCTTGTTGTGTTTTGTTTCCTCTTTCTGGTGGTTCCTCCTATTGGCTCTAATTCTTACTTACAACATCACTAATGTGAAAATATGTTTAATAGGAATGTAAATGTAGAGCTCATATCAGATTGCACACTGTCTTGGGGAGGGAGGTGGGGAGGGGGAGAAAAATTTAAAACTCAAAAGCTTATGGAAGTGATTGCTGACAAATCAAAATAAATTAATTTAAAAAAAAACTCACCTCAAATCCTGCAAATGATCACCTTATATAGGAAGCCTCCCCCTCCATGCTTTCCCCTGGAAATTACCTTCCACTTACACTGTATAAATCTTGTATGTACTTGGTTATTTGCATGTTATTTCTCTCATTAGATACATGAACCCTGTTCTGCCTTTGCATCCCCATTGCTCAATATGGTGCCTGGCACATAGTAAGTACTAAACACCTACTGACTGACCTCCTTATCTATTTTTACATGAAAGTCTGGAGAATGGGGTTCCTTTCAGGTGCTAGTTGATTTCTATGGTCACTAAGGTCTCTTCCATCTGTGGGTAGGTATCATTGATGACATACACTTCCTCCAGTAGGCAATTAACAAATATTTTTTAATTCAATTGGAAGACCTCATTCAAATAGAAGTTTAAAAAAAAAACCAGTTCATTTTTCCCCCAATCACATGTCAAAACAATTTTTAACATTTAAGAAAAGAAGTTTTGAATGCCAAATTCCATCCTTCCCTGAGACTGTAAGCAACCTGATATAGGCTGTACATGAGCAGAAGTTTTTCATAACAGTATTTATATGTCACTTTTAAGGTTTGCAAAACACTTTGCAAATATTCTATCACTTGATCCACACGGCACCTGATGGGAAGGGGGGAAGGTGATATGATTAGATTACGAACTCCTTGAGGGCACGGGCTGTCTTTTGCCTCTTTTTGTATCTCCAGCGCTTAGCTCAATGCCTGACATACAGTAGACACTTAGTAAACGTTTACTGATAGATTGATTACCCCTGTTTTGCAAGAAAGGAAACTGAGGCAGGCGGCGGTTACGTGACTGGCCGGTCACACAGCTAGGAGCTGAGACGGGACTTGAACTCAGGTTTAGTGCCCCCTAGCCGTGCAGCTGGCCCAAGCAGGGCCACCTCTACCCCCCAGGGCTTCTTCGGGCCAGATGTTTCAGTTCCTTCTCGAGCCCTCGGAGATCGGATATGCGCATGAGCGGGGGCGGGGAAGAAGACGGATGGAGACACGAAACGGAAGGGCTACGAGAAGAAAATACTGAGGAAGGCAAAGGGGAGAGAACACTCACGGATCCCGCAGACCCGACTTCCTCCACAGCCATGACCGCCAGCTCCAATTAGGGCTCGCGGAGGGAAGTTTGAGGCGAGAAGAGCCCAGCGCGCACGCGCCTTTACTGCTCTTGCGCGCCCGTGCCCTCCCCCTCCCTCTCTGAAAGGCCAGGGGAGCGGCCTGTACGAATGACGTGGGGAGAAGGCTGGCATGTAATTCGGCGGGAGGGAGGCAGAACTCGCGGGCCAACCCGCTCCGCCCTCTCTGACGTCACGCCCATTGGCGCTTGCCTGCTTCCATCCTGAGCAAGCAGGCAGTTTTTTCGTTTATTACTAATGGTGGTATCTGCGCATGTCTGAGTCTCCGATGGTATCGCCCCTTCCTCCCCCCGGTCCCGCGCCCCCCTCCCCCACGCCTGCTCTGGACTCGCTGCACCCTGTTCTCACCCACTTCAATCCACAGTTTTGCGTCCCAACGCCCCTTTCTATACACAGATATTAGAATTGGCGATGGATCTGTGGGCCAGAGGATTCTTTCCCAAGAGAAAGAGGAACGATCCAAGCCATTGATGTGTGATTGCCCGCCTGTGCTCTCTGTCAAGTAATCCATTGAGCACCCAGTCGTGGGCACAGTGGATAGGGGAGCCGGGCCTGAGTAAGGAAGTTCAAATTTGGCCTCAGACATTTTCTAGCTTATGTGACCCTTGGCAAATGACTTACCCTGTCTGCCTCAGTTTTTCCTCACCTGTAAAAATCAGGTATAATAATACCACCCACCTCCCAGGGGTGTTGTGAAGATAATTGCAAAGTGTGTCAACCAGAATTTTAATGAAAAACAGCCAATACAACAAAATGGAGGTCTTTTATCGGGGCAAGTGAGTTGCAGCTCTGGGTGCCACCCAGCACAACACACAGGAGAATTTGGGAGAATTACAAAATAATCAGAGGCTGGGGTAACAATGTCTGGTCAGCCCCATGCAATTCATTGGCCTTGGAACCCAGGTTAGGTCCTTTCAGTTCTCAGTCAACTGTTTGTCAAGTGCTTTTCAAACCTTAGAGTGCTAAATAAATGCTAGCTATTATTATCCTGGGTAAACCATTTTGAGGCCCCCCCCCCCATCGCCTGAGAAAGGCCAATCAGGAGAAAGACAGTTTGGCCCACTCTGAGCTTAACCTACCTTAATGCTTTGTGTGCTCTAGCATAACAAGGCTTTGCTTTGCTCTCTGAATGAACCCAAAATGCCCCTTCCTGAGTCAGCAACTATAAGGCCAGATGGGGTATGGGCCTAAGCCAAGATCTTTTGTCCTTTGCCCCAAAGAAGAATTTGGGTCCCATTTGTCTATGGGCCCCAGAAAACCCTTAAACTTTCTTTGATCTTACTCATCTACTTGGTCTCAAACAGTAATTGGCCTTTCCTTATCTCTTATTCTTATTCTGATGGACCTGCTCTCCCTTATCTCCCTTTGGAACCCTGATGAAGCCTAGTCTTCGATCCCACCTTTGATCTTGTCAATCTCTTCCAACCAGTTCTTTGTTACACTAATAAAGCCTAGCCCTCCATGGTCTATTCCAGAGTGGCCCTATTCTATCTCCCAGACATTCCCATCGGAATTCTCTCTAAACTCACCCCAGCTTCAGGATCTTTCTCCCTGCCCCTCCTCCAAACATCCAAAATTACTTGGGTGTAGATAAGATCCATCCTGGCCCTCATTTAAATGCTGAGATTTCCTCATGCCTGCTTGTCCTTACAGGTGTCACTACTGTTCAAATTCCTTAAGAGTCTGGCATATATGGGTCATAGGTAATAAAACTTTATCTTTGGCTGAAAGAAGACTTGAGTCGAATTCATTTGGGCAGGACCCACATGTCATGATCTTGGGGTTCCCAGCACCCCAAGAATCTACACCTCATCAACCAGGATGATCAGGAGCATTCTTCTGTTTATGACTACCAAGGACAAGGTGCCTTGAACTGGACACTATATTGAATAATGGGACTTTTTAATGTTTTCTTATGTTATGTTATGTTGCAGGGGTATGAGCCTAAGCCAAGACCTTTGCCCCTTACCCCAAAAAGAATTTGGGTCCCATTTGTCTAAGGGATTCTCCTAGAATTCTCCCAGAATCCTCCCAGTTGATCAGGGAGGTCTCTGGTGTTCACCTGAGGCTATAATCCTATCAACTGGCCTTTCATTATTGCCTACCCTCAATCTCCCAATTCTCTGTTACCCTTCACCTAGCCTACCCTTCCATTGTCTATTACCTCCAGATGGCCCCCTGCCACTTGCCACCCTTAATCTTATCTAGACTCCAAGGGAGACTTTGGCCATGTGGTCCAGGTCCCAGGAGTTCTGTTCACCCCAGCTTACTGGCTACTCCTATCCAGATCTTCCTTAGACCCCTCTTCCATTCACCTCAAACTACTTGGCCACTCCTAGATCTCTTCCACAGTCTTTCTGTAAATAGGGTCCATCTTGTCTTGTCAATTTCAACTGACACCTTGACATTCTCTTATCTTATTATATTTACAAGCTATCCATTAAGAAATTCCTTTCTCAAACTTACTGTAGACATCATAAAATATTTAGGAGTCTACCTCCCGAAACAAACCCAGGAACTCTATGAACACAATTACAAAACACTTTTCACACAAATAAAATCAGATCTAAATAATTGGAAAAACATCAGTTGCTCATGGGTAGGCCGAGCTAATACAATAAAAATGACAATCCTACCTAAGCTAATTTACTTATTCAGTGCCATACCAATCAAACTACCAAAAAATTATTTTATAGAGTTAGAAAAAATAATAACAAGATTCATTTGGAAAAACAAAAGGTCCAGAATATCAAAGGAACTAATGAAAAGAAATGCAGGGGAAGGTGGCCTAGCAATTCCAGATCTTAAATTGTATTATAAAGCAGCAATCATCAAAACTGCTTGGTACTGGCTAAGAAATAGGGAGGTGGATCAGTGGAATAGGTTAAATATGCAAGACACAGTAGTCAATGACTATAGTAATCTATTATTTGATAAACCCAAAGACCCCAGCTTCTGGGATAAGAACCCACTCTTTGAAAAAAACTGCTGGGAAAACTGGAAAAGAGTATGGCAGAAACTAGGCATAGACCCAAATCTCACACCATATACCAAAATAAAGTCAAAATGGGTTCATGACTTAGATATAAAGGCTGATACCATAAGTAAACTGGGAGAACAAGGAATAGTTTACCTATCAGATCTATGGAGAACAGAAGAATTCATGACCAAACAGGAGATAGAGAACATTATGAAAAGCAAAATGGATAATTTTGATTACATTAAATTGAAAAGTTTTTGCACAAACAAAGCCAATGCAACTAAGATTAGAAGGAAGGTAGAAAATTGGGAAAGAATTTTTACAACCAGTCTCTCTGATAAAGGCCTCATTTCTAAAATATATAGAGAATTAAGACAAATTTATAAGAACACAAGCCATTCCCCAATTGATAAATGGTCAAAGGATATGAACAGACAGTTCTCAGATGAAGAAATTAAAGCCATCTATAGTCATATGAAAAAATGCTCTAAATCATTATTGATTAGAAAAAAAAAAACAACTCTGAGGTACCACATCACACCTATCAGATTGGCCAACATGACAAAACAGGAAAATGATAAATGTTGGAGAAGATGTGGGAAAATTGGAACACTAAACATTGTTGGTGGAGTTGTGAAATGATCCAACCATTTTGGAGAACAATTTGGAACTATGCCCAAAGGGCTACAAAAATGTGCATACCCTTTGATCCAGCAATAGCACTTCTAGGGCTATATCCCAAAGAGATCAAACAAATGGGAAAAGGACCCACATGTACAAAAATATTCATAGCAGCTCTTTTTGTGGTGGCAAAGAATTGGAAATTGAGAGGATGCCCATCAATTGGGGAATGGCTGAGCAAGTTGTGGTATATGAATGTAATGGAATACTATTGTGCTATAAGAAATGATGAACAGGCTGACTTCAGAAAAACCTGGAAAGACTTATATGGTCTGATGCTGAGTGAAGTGAGCAGAACCAAGAGGACTTTGTACACAATAACAGCCACGTTATGCAATGACTAAGATTGTTAAACTGAACCTTTCTCAGCATTATGAGGATCTAAGACATTTCCAGAGGCCTTGGGATGGATAATGCTGTTCACATCCAAAGAAAGAACCATGGAAGTCGAATTGCTATCACTTACTTTTACCTTCTGTTGAATTTTGTTTCATCTTTCTGATGGTTCCTCGTATTGGTTTTAATTTTTACTTACAACTTCACTAATGTGAAAATATGTTTAATGGGTATGTAAATGTAAAGCCTATATCAGATTGTGTGCCGTCTTGGGGGGGGGGAGGAAAAGGGAGAAAAATTTTCAACTGAAAAGCATATGGAAAAAATAAAAAAATTTAAATTAAAAAAAAAAAAGAAATTCCTTTCTCAGGGCAGCTAGGTAGCACAGTGGATAAAGCACTGGCCCTAGAGTCAGGAGGACCTGAAGTTCAAATCTGGCCTCAGACACATAACACTTACTAGCTGTGTGACAGTCACTTAACCCCAATTGCCTCAGGAAAAAAAAAATTCCTTTCTCACATTATGGTTAAATACATATGGAAACTATAATTTTGGGTTGACACAGGCATCCTGAGTTGGGATTGCTCTAAGTGGATAAAAAGTCTTCTTCAGCTTATTTACCTCTGAGTTCAGAATTATTTTCTGACTCCAACATGCACGATTTTCTGGCTTAATGACAATAAATAAGCATGCTATAGTGCATGTACAGCCTGATTCTGCTTGTCCCTTGTTCAAATCTTTGGTAAGGGGAACTCCATTTTGTTTGTTCTTTGGACAAACCTTCAGTTAAAGGGGGGCAACTGATTCTGTTCTTTGGACCAAATCTTTGATAAGTGATTGACAATCTATTATCTCTCTTAGTGACCTCTTCAGGTTCCATGGGTTTAACTATCTTGTCTATGAAGATGACTCCCAGCTATAGATCCAGCACAGTCTCTTACTCTTAAGCTTCAATCTCTGAACAACAATTGCTTGCTGGGCTTTTCAAACTACACATCTAAGAGACTTGGACGTGTAGTTTGAAAAGCCCAGCAGGTAGTAATCCTATCAGTTTCTCTATCCTAGACTACTCATTCTCCTCATTTAACATATCCAAGCAGTTGTGATGAGGCTTAGGGGCACTCCAACATGTTGGGGTATGCAAGATTGTCCCCTAAAAATTTGATTAGGCCTTCTCCAAATCAAGTAAAGGTGTTTATTAGGAGTAACACAACACAACATAACATAACACAACACACCAAGCAGGCTTCCTTGCCTCTTAAGGGGGACCCAGCTTAAGGGAAAGCCCAGCTTGCACTGGGGAGGGTTGGCAGGCCCACAAAGGAGGGAGGGGTTAAGGCAGATATCCTAGTAAGGGGGGATACCATCCCACTTAAGGGGGACTCCCCCTAAGGGGGATGCCCTCTGATTGAGGAGGATGCCCACCAGTCAGGAGAGGCTAGGGATTCTTAAGGAGTAAAACCTGCCAAGAATGGGGAGATTAGGTGACTAGGGACAGTAGTTTCAGAGTTTCTGAAACATATCACCTCAGGGTGGAGAGGCCTGAGGGGCCCTAGTTAATTTCACTGACCAGCTTTTTTGAATCTTGCAGTCTCCTAAAGTGGCTTTAAGTGGTACTTGACATAATAGGCTTCTCATCCACAACTCTATTTTAATCTCATCAGTTGCAGAATCTGGCCAGTTTGTAGTTTCAAAACATTCCTCCCCACTTTCTGTTCTCTCCACCCACAGATAAGACTTTAATTCAGGTTCTCATAACCTCTCACCCAGTTAATAGCAACAGCCCCCAAATAGGTCTTGTGTCCAGCCCTTCCTATACATGGTTACCAAAGTAATTTCCCTTAACACAGATCTGAACATGTGACTTTCCTACTCATTCACCTCCACTGAGTTTCCATTGCCTCTAGCATAAAATTAAACTCTTTTGTTTAGCTTTAAAAACCCTGCACCAACTTGCCAAGCCATTTTTGGGGCTGCTTTTCCACCTTTGGTGTCTACCTGGCATTCAAGTATCACCTCTGGCCCTAAGAAGCTGTAGCATGAAATATTTCAGCTTAACCAAGAGAAAGAGTCCCAGATCTCACCTAAGGGGACATTCCCCCAAGTCTCGACTGAAGTAAGCTAAACAGGGACATGATCAAATGCCAGCTCCTCTATATGCTGGCTTCTTCTCAGTCTTTTGTCTCCATTCAGGGACCTGGAAAGAGTTTTAGTTCTTTGATATTTTTGTAGTTAACAGTGGTTGTAAAACCTCTGTGACTTTTGGTCATTTTTTCCCATAGTTGCCAGCTATTCATTTTTCTAGTTCTTTCATCTAGAGCTTTTAATTTTTTTTAATCTCTTGCTTCATTTCTTTGAGGTATGAATGTTGTTCTTATGGGGGAAAAAAATCCCCCTTTCCCTTTGAGTTTCTACTTCCAGTTGTTATAAAGTATCTTTCTTTTCTAGGCTGGATTTTTGGAGATTTCTGGATCTATAATTTTTAAAATAATGGTCAGTGTTTTATTTATTCATCTCTCCAGCTTTAGTTATTGAATTGGTGATTTGTACTAGTTCCAAGTTTTGACCCCTGCTGTTCTTTTGGGTGGGGTGGTCATCCAATATGGAACCTCTGTTTTCCTATGAGTAATGTGGTTTAGGGGTGCTGGGACCCCAAAACCACAACACACAAGTCCTGTCCGAAAGAATTCGACCCAAGCCTTCTTTCAGCCAAAGACAAGGTTTATTAGGACACTGTCATATTGGGCAGACTTTTAAGGAGTCTGAACATAAGTAAACTATTGGCTAGATTTTAAGAATCTGAGCATCTTAATGGAGACAAGATGGACCTTACATACAGAAAGCCTGTGGGAGGGATCTAGGAGTGCCAAGTAGTCCATGAGGTAATAGAATTCCAGGGAAAAGGAGCCTAGTTGGGACCAGGTGGGAAGTGGCCTGGGCCATAGGGAGGTAAACAATAGAGGGGAGATTGAGTGTAGCCACAATAAAAGGCCAGTTGATGGGATTATAGCCTCAGGCTAACGCCAGAGATTCGGCCATGTGGGAAAGTCCAGAGTTTTTCCTTTCTCGGGCCCAGATCCCAACCCCATCATGATGACCTCCTCTTCTTGGGATTAGGCCTCCCTGGATCTTTGACGGTAATAGTGCTAGATCTTTAGGACCTTCTATGGCTTTTCAAGACAGAGTGCTAGGGATCTCAGTGACTCTGGGTACCTGGCATGTTATTCTCTGAGCTGTGACTTGCTGTTTTTGTCACTTCTGCTACCTGGAACTTACTCAGAGGCTCCTCCATGTTTGTTATGTCTAGACACAGCATACAGCCTACATGTATCTCTAACCCACCTCTTATCACACATGGGAGGCTGAGCTTATTTGATTGTACTGGTCCTAGCTTTTTGGCTTACCCTTTCCTATTGTTCAAGGGCTTTTGCCTGACTTTTTGTGTGGTTCTGGGGTGGAAGAAGTCACTTACTATAGTTTGTCACTAGTGAATTTCAAGGTCTTGCTGAAATAGGTATGTAGTAGCTAGGCAGTATGCCTCCACTCAGGCAGCCATCTTAGCCAGAACTCTATATTTTTAAAATGTTTCATGAATACTTTTTTCAACATTGTCATTAGCTCCTCTCACCCCATTCCTATTTATCTGAATATTTATTCAGTCAACCTAAAGGAAAACCCTCTCATAACAATGAGTAAGGCATAGTAAGGAGAGCAAATCCGCACATTAGTCATGTATAAAAATGTGTGTCTCATTCTGCACCTCTACTCCATAGGCGAGCCCCTCACCTAACAAAGAAAAGATGGGAAGGATGCTTCGTGATCAATGTTCTGGAAGGTTTTTTTTGTTGTTGTTGTTGTTGTGGTTCAGTTGTGTACAGCTCTTTGTGACCCTATTTGGGGTTTTCTTCACAGAGATACCAGAGTGTTTTGCCATTTCCTTCTCCAGCTCATTTTACAGATGAGGAAACTGAGGCAAACAGGGTTAAGTGACTTGCCCAGGGTCATACAGCTATTAAGTGTCTGAAATCAGATTTAAACTCAGGGGAAGAGAAGTCTTTTCGACTCCAGGCTCAGCACTGTATCAGCTACACTACCTAGCTGCCCCTTCTGGAGTTACAGTTGGTCATTACATTGATCATAATTCTTAAGTATTTTGAAGTTTTTTCATTATAATATTGCAATCACTGTTTAAGTTTTTCTTTTAGTTCTGTTCAATTCACCCAGCATCAGTTCATACAAGTCTTCCAAGGGTTCCCTGAATCCTACCCTTTTAATAATTTCTTATGGCTCAGTAATATTCTATTATATTAATACCCTGCAATTTGTTCAGCCATTCTCCCAACTGATGGGCACCCTTTAGTTCCCAATTTTTCCCTACAACAAAAAGTACTACTATAAATATGTTTCATATGGGTTATTTACCAATTTATTTAGTTTCTCTGAGGGTAATGGTAGGGGTACTGCTGGGCACATGCAGCTTAGTGATTTTTAGAGTTCCAAATCATTTTCCAGAGTGGCTAAACTAATCCACTAACAGTAGACTGTGCCTGTCTTCCCAAAGCCTCTCTAACAATTATTGCTTCTTTTTTTCATCAGCTTTGCCAATCTAATGGATATGAGATGAAACCTCAGAGTTGTTTTAATTTGCATTTCTCATTATTAATAATTTGGAACATTTTTCATATGGTTGTTGACAAATTGGATTTCTTTTCTGAGAACTGTCTGTGTATATATTTTATTTATTAGGAATGGCTCTTGTTCTTATATATTTAAATCAGTTCCCTACATCTCTGTATTTTAAAGTAGAATGCAAATCTTGAGAAACATGCTACAAAGATTTTCCCTCAGTTAACTATTCTAAGTACATTATTTTTTTCTAAGTATATATTTTTTATTTTAATTCTAAGTATATTAATTTTGTTTGTAGAAGCTTTTCAATTTTATATAATCAAATTTTACATTTTATCCATGTGATCCTCCGTTTCTCCATGGTTTTAAAAGGTTATAATCCTCCATAATTTATGATGTGACTTTTTATATACAGTTTATATATCTATTTGCAACTTATGCTGGCGAGAGATATTGATCTAGATTCTAGACTTAATTTCTGCCAGATTTCTTTCCAACTTCCCCAGCAGCTTTTATAAAATAAGGAATCCTTAACCCCGGAGTTGGGATTTATCTAACATAATAGTACTGTTTTCATTTACTTCTTGATCTTCTGTATATAATCTGTTCCACTGACCAAAATGTCTATTTCTTAGCCTATATCAAACAGTTTTGGTGCTTGTTGTTTTGTAGTACAGTTTGAGATCTGGTACTGATGGAGTCAAGATGAGTGAGTTCTAGTGTCCTGAAAGAATTCACTCGGACAGTCTCCAACTTAAAGAAAGGCATTTTTTGGGGTGATGCGCCCAAGTGGGCCCTGCTTCCATGTGGGAGAGATACAGCCATTAGCCAGGTTAAAAGTCTGGTTTAAATACGATTTTATGGAATGGGGAAGGGGAACAAGAGAATGAGAGGAGGGCAAGTATAATTCTGGAATGCCTGGAATATCAGGTAGTCCAGAGATGCCACTGTCATATAGATAAGCAAAGGGAACAGGAAAAGGAAGGGGAAGAATTCTTCTTCTGGAATGTCAGGTAATGGGGGGTGCTTTGTGAAAACACACAGGTAAGTCCATGGTGGGGGGCTTCATCTTCTTTGATCACTTTTATGGCTGGTCACATCCTGCATCCGGCTTGCTCCATCTGCCTCGAGCACTCCTTTCTACCTCACCTCATCAGTACTGTTAGGCCCCCTTCCTTCGAACTGATTTTCATTATTTCTCTTTGATTATCTTGAGCATCAGTTCCTCTAGATTTTACTATTATTTCTAGCCACATAAATTAACCTTTTGGTAGTTGGATAAAAATGGCACCAAATAAGTAAATTAATTTTGTTAGCATCATTTTTACACTGGTGTAGTCCAACCATGGGCAGTTAATATCTATTTAGGTTTGGTTTTATTTCTGTAAAGAGTGTTTTGTATTTTATTCATATAATTTCTATATATATCTTTATAAAGTAGTATCTAAATTTTTTTTTATCCTGTAGTTATTATGAATGAAATAGCTCTTTCTAGCTTTCCCTGTTGGGTTTTGTTGTAATATGCAGAAATGCTGATGAGTTATATGAGTTTATTTTACATACTGCTACTTTACTGAAATTATCTCAATAACATTTTAATTGCATCTCTAGAGGTTTTTAAAGTAAAATATCATCTATTGAAAAAGTGATCGTTTTCTCTTTACCTATGCTTATGCATTATTTATTTTTCTTGTCTTACTGCTATAGTTGGCATTTCTAGAAGTGTATCAATTAATACTGATGACAATAATCATTCTTGCTTTACCTCTTTATCTTATTTGAAAGCCTTTCTCCTTTACATAAAACATTGGCTCTTGGTTTTCAGTATGTGACAGGGAACTGGTCAGTGAGGGTCCAATCTTGGAAGCATATGGATGTTTGGTCACTCTGCTTCTGAAAGTGTGTGATGACGCATTACGAAGGGCCTAGCTTTCCATGTCAGAGCACGTGCAGGTATTTGGTTTCCTGTCTGGTTACTGAGTGAAGAAAAGCCTTTGGATTGGCTATCAAGGCAGATACTTAAGTTCAAATACAAAAGGCACTAACTAGCCAATGTGATGTCTTTCCTAATGAAGCAAACTTTGCAGTGGGCCTCCTGATAGGGGAGAGAGCCATATGTCCTAATATACAAGGTATCTTTCTACCTCAGTTGTGTCTACTCTTTCCTATTTTTAGGTGAAAGAGGTTATAAGACAAAGAATCTTATGAAGTTTGAATGACTGGAAGAGACAATCAATTGATAAGCACTTATTAAGCACCTACTATAGGCCAGGCACTGTGCTAAGTAAGCACTGGGGATATAAAAAGAGGCAAAAGACAGTCCCCTGCCCTCAAGAAGCTTATAATCTAATGGAGAAACTTAAAATCTAATGGGGCTTCCAGCAGGGTTTGCCAGTAACCGTAGCTGCTGCATCAAATAAAAACAACCTTCTTTTTTTTTTTTTCTGGCTAGGCCCAAGGTCACACAGCTAGTAAGTGTTAAGTGTCTGAGGCTGTATTTGAATTCAGGTTCTCCTGACTCCAAAGCAGGAACTTTATCCACTTCACTGTCTAGCTGCCCAAGAACCACCTTCTGACATAGCCTAGCAGAACCTGAGAGCTAAAATGCTGTGTCCCATAGGGAAGAGAGGACCTCATCTAGAAGCTATATCTCACCCAGAAATGAACTTAAGGAACAAATGTTTAGTAGCAACCACTTTAAGTTTGAGCCCACTCTCCTCCAGCAACCAAGGTGAGAGAGGTGAGAGGGTACACCGAACTGAGGAGGATGTGTCTGTACTTCTGTTATTGCTATATCTTGCTGCACAGTGGATAGAGCACTGAGCTTTGAATCAGGAAGACTCATCCTCCTGAGTTCAAATTTGGCCTCAGACACTTACTAGCTGTGTGACCCTGGGCATGTCATTTAACCCTGTTTGCCTCATCTGTAAAATGAATTGGAGTGGCAAACCACTCCAGTATCTTTGCCAAGAAAACTCCAAATGGGGTCACAAAGAGTTAGATACAACTGAAATGACTGAACAACAAATAATATCTATTATGAGAAATCAACTGGTTAAATTGATAATGGTAGATCAATCAATGATACAGAAGAGATACTAACTACAACTGATGCACCAAAATGTCAGACACCCAGAATCTATATCCCTATAAATAGAAAGGTAAATTTATGCCTACGCTTTTTAATTAAAAAAAAATACTCGTGGGTGTTGTTTTGACAAGAGCCTTTTTTCTGTATCTTAATATAATCATGTTTTTATTGTTTTTTGTTATTAATATAGTCCATTAAGCTTATATAGATAAGCTTTCCTGATATAGAATCAACTTTGCATTCCTGGTATAAATCCAACCTAACTGCAGTATATAATCATTTATGTTTCTGTAGCCTCTTTGCTAATACTTTATTCAGTATTTTTACAGATATTTTTGAGGAATGTTGGCCTATAGTTTTCTTACTTTGCTTTGTCTCTATCCTTTAGGTGATAGCACCATATTTGCTTTATATGGAATTTTGTAGGATCCTTCCTTTCCTTATTTTTGTTAATAATTTATATAACACTGAAATTAATTTTTCTTTCAATATTTGAATGAATTCACATGTGATCCTGGGAGTGTTTTGTGTTTGATTGGTTCTTTTAGATTTGCTGCTTTTACAAATTTTTTAGTTATATGCTCAATTTATTGATTTATTCCTTCCTTCTTTTGTGGTGAAAGTATTTAGAGATATAAATTTTCTCCTTAAGGATTGCTTTGGCTGCATTCCAAAAATTGTGCTACATTACATCACTTTTATTAATTTCATGAAATTATCTATTATTTCTATTTGTTCTTTGACCACTCCTTTCAGATTGAATTTAGTCTTAAGTTTGAATCCTTTTTTCAAATGCCTTTTATTATGTTTTTATTTCTTATTGTCAGAAAAGGATGTGTTTAATATTTCTGCTCTTTAGCATCGTTTTGTGAGGTTTTTATGCCTTAGTACATGTTATGCCCCAGCATTATAAAAGTGCTGTGTACTACTGAGAAATATGTATATTCTCAGTAACAGCCAGAGATTTGTAATATTCAACTTTTCTGTCCAGGTCCTTAAGTTCTTTTTTATTTCTTTTTGTTACATTTGCCCAGTTTTGAAAGTGGCACATTTTGGTCAACTATTACAGTTTTGCTGTCCCTTTCTCCCTGTAATTCAATTAGTTTTTCCTTCAAGTACTTAGATGCTATGTCATTCAATATCAAATAAGTATTGATATTCTTAAATACTGATAAATACTTAAAGTATAAATAAGAATTGATATCCTTTCATTTATGCTGACTTTAATCCTAATGCAGTTTACCTGTCATTGCTTATTAACCATATTTATTTTTACTGTGTCCTTGTTTGAGATCATGAGTGCTATCCTTGCTTTTAAAATTTTGCCTAAAGCATAAGAAATTCTGCTCTAATCCTTTGTTTAAACTCTTTGTGAATCTTCACATTTCAAGTCTATTTCTTGTAAACAAAATACTGTCAGATTCTGATTACTAATCAGTTTTGCCACCCTACTCTGTTTTATGTGTGGCCCATCCTTATTCCAACTCCCATTTTTAGTCAGGTTCCCAGAACTAGGCTGGCTACATCTCCTCAAGTTTCTAGGCATTCATCCTGAGAGATCAGGGGTGACTCTCTAATACCATTAACTCAAGCCCCCACTGGTATATATGTCCCAAAATTATTAGTTGGGAATAAATGTAGTCAGCCAATCTTAATATTTTTTCTTAATAGTTTTCAGAAAGGGATATTTACTAAAGTGGTACACTAAGATCAGCTGGGTACAAAACATCCCACCAAAATCTGACATACCTTCCTACAAGTAAAAGAATTGACGAGAAAGTGGGTTCAAGCTTACAGAGCACATGTGGCAAAGGAAAGACCTCCTGGTTCCTGCAAGTTATTTCCTCCCATTTGTGGGATGATCAAGAAATTTCCCTCAGGCTTGAAACAGTTTCTTTGCTGACTTCTTTGTAGGGTCATGATAATCCAGTGCTTTCAATGACAGCACTGCTAATAGCTGTTTAGGACATTAATGGGAACGTGGGAAACCCAGCATCTCTGGACTCTGAAACTTGAAAGATTTTCCTTTAGTCAAAGGAGGGTTTGAGTGGAGACCTGGTCAAGGCCAAAGCTGAGGCCTCTCCTTACCACCTGACCGTTGGATGGAGACAGCTCAGTACCCTAAACTCAAGAAACATGGGAATAAGAGAGGCCCCAAAACCACCAGAACTGCTTGTAGTAATGCGGTTCAGGGGTCCTGGGACCCCAAAATCACAACACATGGGTCCTGCCCCAAAGAATTCCACCCAAGCCTTCTTTCAGCCAAAGACAAGGTTTATTAGAACACTGTCATATTGGGCAGACTCTTAAGGAGTCTGGACATGAGTAAGTAGTTGCTAGATTATAAGAATCTAAGCAGTGGCCAGATTTTAGGAATCTAAGCAGTAGCTAGATTATAAGAATCTCAGCCATGGCTAGATTATAAGAATCCCAGCAGTGGCTAGATTTTAGGAATCTGAGAATCTTAATGACAAGATAGACCTTATACACAGAAAGACTACAGGAGGGATCTAGGAATGGCCAAGTAGTCTATGAGGTAATAGAACTCCAGGGCTGGCCCAGGGAGAATGAAGGGTGGGAAGTGGCCTGGGGCCATAGGGAGGTATGGAATTACAGCCTCAGGAGAATGCCAGAGATTTGGCCATGTGGGAAAGTCCAAGTTTTCTTTTTGGGGTCTAGTTCCCATCCTCATCAGTAGTACAGTCTCAAAAATCACTGTGGAAAAGGGCCCCATTTTCTTCATCACCACAGGCAACAACTACTAACCAAATGACAGGAACAAGCAGATAGGTAAAGAAGCCTTGGATGTGGGAGCCACCTCCTCCCCACCAGAAAAAACCAAAAAAACCTACCAGTCCTGCTGCCAGCCCATCGCTCAAAGCCATCATTCAGGAAAGGGGCTTCTGCGCAAAGGGGGTCAGCCATCCCAACCAACCTTCTCCCACAGCAAACTTCCACGCCTAGCTGTTACATTGAGGCACCCTGAGGAAGAAACAGACAGCAGCGTGTGCCAGTCAAACTGATGGGGTTGGGATCTGGATCACAGAAAGGAAAAACCCTGGACTTCCCTACATGGCCAAATCTCTGGCATTCACCTGAGGCTGTAATTCCATACCTCCCTATGGCCCCAGGCCACTTCTCCATTCTCCTAGTCCAGGTCTCTGGAATTCTATTACCTCATAGACTACTTGGCCACTCCTTGATCCCTCCCATAGTCTTAATGTATATAAAGCCCATCTTGTCTCCATTAAACTGCTCAAATTCCTAAAATCTAGCCACTGGTAAGATTCTTATAACCTAGCCACTGCTTACCCATGTTCAGACTCCTTAAGAGTCTGCCCTATATGGCAGATGTTCTAATAAACCCTGTCTTTGGCTGAAAGAAGGCTTGGGTCGAATTCTTTCAGACAGGACCTGCATGTTGTGATTTTGGGGTCCCAGCATCAAAATCACTATCAGCACCTTGACCACCATCTGTTCTCATAACCTGATGGAGATAGCCGAGGACCTTGGGCCCAAAAGATCTGGAAGTAGCATTGCTTCCAGTAAAGTCCCCTCAACCATCCACTTGGAAAGCAACTCCTGTGATAATAGAAAACTAGTTACTCTTTCTGGTGCTACTGAAGACCAAGAAAAGAAAGTTCCTGTCACCAAAATCCTTGGCATTGTCAAATGATTTTGAGGTTTAGAGGCTAGAGGTGCTAGGAACCCCAAAATCAAAACACGCAGGTACTACATGAAAGAATTCGACCCAAGCCTTCTTTCAGTCAAAAACAAGGTTTATTAGAACATTTCTCATATTGGGCAAACTTTTAAGGAATCTAAGCATTTGTATCACTAATGCAAGCAGGCCAGATTTTAAAAATCTGAGCATTTGGCTAGATTTTAAGAATTCTGAGCACCTTAATAGAGACAAGATGGAGCTTATATACAGAAATACTGTGGGAAGGATCTAGGAGTGGCTGTAGTTTGGGGTGAGTAGAGGAGGAAGGGGGTGTCTAAGGAGGATCTGGATGGGAGTGGTCAGTAAGCTGGGGTGAACAGACCTCCAGGGACCTGGATCATGTGGCCAAGGGAGAATGGAGTGTAAAATAGGATTACAGGTGGGAAGTAGCCAGGGGCAACTGGAAGGTATTGGGTGATTGGGCATAGCCACAATGAAAGGCTAGTTGATAGGATTATAGCCTCAGGTGAACACCAGAGATTTGGCCAGGTGGGAAAGTCCAAGATTTTTCCTTTAGGGGTTCAGGTCCCATCCCCATTAGTTTAACATCAGAAACTGATATAATTTTGTCACTGTAAATGACATTTTAAAAAGAGGCATTACCTTCCCGCTTTGCCACCACACCACATCCTAAGGTACATGGGACTTTTCCATTTGACTTGCAGCTGACACTTTACATAAGTTTTTTCTTCCCTTAGAATGTGAACTTCTTTCCAGTAGAATTTTTTTCATTTGTATCCTCAGCCTTAGCACCGCAGTTTGCATATATAGTAGTACTTAATAAATGCCTTATTCATTCATTCAATAGTATTTTCCCACGCTTCTCTGTATTAATCGTATTCATTACTCTTTATGGCACAGAAATAATCCTCCTGACCTGCAGTGTTAGCTATTCCTCAATTAGCACCTACTTTTGTTTCCAGTTCAAAAGTCCTGCCCCTGACACTTTCTGGCCCTGTAACCTTAGCCAAATAACAACACTCCTTTAAGACTCAGTTCTCGCATTTGTACATCAGAAATAATACTTGCAGTGTCCAAAAGGTTGTTGCTAGGCTCAAGTAAGAGCATTTAAAGCTCTATTTAAAGGTCAGTTATTTCTATTACCTCTGTAACCTCATTATAACGAGCATCTCACCAGTACAATTACTCAACTCCAGCCTCCTTAAAACTAGGTGTGCAACTACGTGGAGCAGTGGCCACAGTGCTGAACCTGGAGTCAAGAAAACGAGTTCAAATCCTTCCTCAGCTATGTGAGCCTAGATAAGTCACTTGACCTTTGCCTGCCTCAGTTTCTCCATCGGTACAATGGGGGATAATAGCGCCTTCAGAGTTACTGTGAGAATAAAAATGAGATATTTGTAAAGCGCTACGCAAACCTAAAGCAATATATATCTAGTTATGATTATGAAGCAGAAAAAAAAAACAGCATAAGTTAATAACGGCATGAAAAATCCCCACATTACACGTGCAGAAAAAGCCTCTGGGCCCCCGGGGCGAGGCGGGGAGGAGAGGAGGGGAGGGGAGGTTAGCAGGGGGCGGGGTTAGGGAACCTGTCGCGAGACGCCCGGGGAGATCTAACCCCCCTCCCCGTTCTCGCGTCCCGCCCCTCACCCGCTTGAGCCACGGGCTGTGGAAGAGACCGCGCCTTCCTAATTTGTCATCCCTGACCTCGCGTAAGTAAAAGCTGTTTGCCCTTCGCCTCCCTCGCCTCCCCATCCCCAAGGCTTTCCCTGCTCGCGGTCGGGTGTGGGACGCACGCTGCTGACACTCATGCCGGGACCTGGGCAGTCTCAGAACTGCTGTACTTAGCCTACCCCTCAGACTTTGCCCAGCCCCTTTGGTCCACGTGCTCGGCCCTGCCGGTTCCGCTAAGTGCGCAGGCGCTGTAGCCCCTTTGGTCCACGTGCTCAGCCCTGCGGGGTCCCGCTAAGTGCGCAAGCGCGGTAGCCCCTTCGGCCTACATGCCCACCCTATGAAGGGGTGGGGGGAGGAGGCTGCTGGCGCGCTTCTCCTAGCTCTTCCTGTTTGTGGCGCAAGTGCACCACCCACTTCCGTCCATACTTGGCGCTAACGGGGTGGGAGGGTTTTGGATGTAGTCCCTGCTAATAATGTTCCTAGCCCTAGGCCGGTAAAAGGGACGGGATAACGCGCGTGAGGGAAAGGCAGGACAAATCTCTGCAAGGTGCCAAGGTAGATCTAGGGAGGGCCCTGGAGGAGGGGGCCTTCAGGCTCCATCAGAATTCTGTAAGTGAACGGGGAGGGGGTGAGAGAACGGGGAGTTGCACGATTTGATTGGAGCGCAAGAATGTATTACGGAGCCGCGGTAACTTGGAAAGTTAGGTATTAACCTTGGCAATAGGGGTGCTAGAAGATAATAGCACCTACTTTCCCAGGATTGTTGGTGTGGTTAAGTTGAGATCGCATTCAGTAAAGCACTTTTGCAAATGTTAAAAGTCTATAAATGCTAGTAATTCCTATGAACTATTTTTTGGCAGTAAAGAGGCACTGAAAATTTTTAAGTAGACGAATGATTATCTCATCTATAAAATGGTTATCCAGTGGGCTCTGTGAAAAATAAGGAATGACATGTTGACACAAGGGATCCCAGCAGTAGACTTGTGAATCTATTGTCCCAGGACCAAACTAGCTGAATTTGGAAGTGGCTTCTGGTTGATAGATATAGCAAATTCACTACTAAGACCAGGAGGATTTGTGTCCTTTCTCAGGAGAGAGAGTTTCACCACCATAGAATAGATAATAGATTTAGGGTTGGAAGCACCTATTCGAGATCATCCAATCAAACCCTTTCATTTTACAGAGGACCATATTGATGGATTATGTCTAATCTGTGTGTCTTGCCCAACATCACACAGGTAGAAAACTACAGAACTAGGATTCAGATCCTTGTCTTCTAACTCCAAATGCACTATTCTTCTCACCACACATTCTGATATCTCTTTTAGCACTGAAAAAGCAGTGGGAGATACAAACTATTACAAGACAAGAGGGTATTCCTTTATAATTCTTTTTTTTTTCTTTTTAGGCAGTTGGGGTTAAGTGACTTGCCCAGGGTCACACAGCTAGTAAGTGTCAAGTGTTTGGTCTGAGGCCAGATTTGAACTCAGGTCCTCCAGACTTCAGGGCTAGTGTTCCATCCATTAGGCCACCTAGCTGCCCCAAGGGTATTCCTTTTTAAAAAAAGTTTATTGATCTTTTGTTTAACCTCACTCTCATTGCCAAAAGTTACCATCTTCCTCCAGAACCAATTTTTGTATCAAAGAGGGAGGGAAAACATGTCAGAAAAATTGGTCAACTTAGCAGCTAATTCTAATAGTGTATGCAGTGTTCCACGTCCACAGCCCCATTCTCATGTTCTCTAGAAGCTTAGTTTCATTGAGAAAGTGAAAAACACACAAAAAGTTGCTATGGTGGAAAGAGCTCTGGTTTGGGGTTTAAATCTTGACTTTGTTACTTCGTTACCAGTGGGACCTTGGACAGGTCATTTCCTTATCATTAAAAAGAGGGGGAGTGGATTAGATGCCTTCTAAAGTAGATCGCTTGTAGCTCAGAATCTATGATCCTGTAAAATAGTACAGCTTGACAGGAGCAGAGTGCTCCAGTTGAGAAGGAGTGGGAAATAATGGGCAAAGGAAACTGGGGAGCCAGTGAAGGTGTTTGAGCAAGGAGTAAAGGCAGTGTTTCTTCTTTCCCCCAAAGCATTTAGTAGCATGGATTCACTTGGATGTAGGTGGAAAAGGGACTTGGCTCTCCAACTGTACATTTCTTAAATGGCTACTCCAGCCCTATTCCCAGACCCCGTGCTGTAATGCTAGCACCACTGATTCAACCTCTCTGCTTCTGAAACTTTCCCTTGAGGAACTTGAGGCCCAGTTTTTAAAAGAAGTTATAGTGGGTGGTGAGGGTGGGGAATCAGCTTTATACAATTTTTGCTTTGTTACAGATTTTCAGGTACACCTGTGCAAATGTCCCAGGTGCTTCACTTCTATGTCCATTCTTCCGGTCATGAGGGAGCAGCCTCTGGGCACACTCAGAGGAAACTCAAGGGGAAGCTGACTGAGCTACAGGGTATAGAGACAGAGCTGTGTTATAATGTGAACTGGACAGGTAAAGGATCTGGATGCTTGCTGGGGCTTGGGGGTGGGGTGGGGAGCCTGGGTCAGAATGAAAAGATTATGGACTTAGAACTGGAAGAAATCTTAAAGGTCATCTAGCCCACCCCTCTCATTTTACAGTTGAGGAAACCAAACTAGAGTATGATTCAGGTCAAACAGGTAGGAAGTTGTAGAACTAAATCTTGAACCCAGGTACCCAGATGGTTGAAGAGAAATCATACTATGGGTGCTAGAGATAGCAAGGATTTCTCTAATTCTGGAGAGATCCAACCATACCAATACATAGTCCAGTTAAAAACAGATTTTAGGGCTTTTAAAATTTTTTTGTTTTAAGCACTTGGGGTTAAGTGATTTGCCCAGGGTCACACAGCTAGTAAGTGTCAAGTGTTTGGTCTGAGGCCGGATTTGAACTCAGGTCCTCCTGACTTCAGGGCCAGTGCTCCATCCACTGCACCACCTAACTGCCCCTAAAAAAATTATTTTTGCCAGCATTTATGGTCTCCCTTCCTTGTTGGCCCCTCCAGTTGGTCAACAATAGCAGCAGCAATTCGTTTAGAAGAACAAAAGGTCAAGAATAACCAAGGAATTAATGGGAAAGAAATGCAGAGGTTACTGGCTGTGTGGCTCTGGGCAAGTCACTGAACCCCAAATGCCTCACCAAGAAAAAATGCAAAGGGAGGAGATTTCGAAGTAGTAGATCTTAAACTATATTACATGGGAGTAATTATCAGAACTGTGTGGTACTGGCTAAGAAATAGAAAAGGTGAATGAATGGAGCAGAGTAGACATAGAGCACACAGTAGCGAATGATTATAGTAACTTTGTGTTTGACAGATGTAAAGACTTAAGCTTTTAGGATAAGAATTCACTATTTGATAAAAATTGTTGGGAAAACTGGAAAACAGTATGGCACAAATTGAATACAGATCAATGTTATATCATAAGTAAGTTAGAAAACCGTGGAACATGTTACCTGTCAGGTTTATGGATAGGAAGAATTTATGAAGAAACGAGATAGAGAGTACTGTGAAATGTAAAATAGATAATTTTGATTACATTAAATTAAAAAGGTTTTCCACAAATAAAACCAATGTAGCAGGATTAGAAGGAAAGCAGAAAATGGAGGGAGGGATTTTATAGATAAGTTTCTCAGATAAAGGTCTGATGTCTCATATGTAGAGAACTTTTTCAAATTTATAAGAATATAAACATACCCCAATTGATAAATGGTCAGAAGATATGAACAGGCAGTTTTTGGATGAAGAAATCAAAGTTATATATAGTCATATGAAAAAATGCTCTTTATAGGTTGCCAAAGTAGGTGATACAGCCCCCTGGGTGGGGGGCATTGGAGTGATTGGGGAGAATGGCTTGGGGTAGCCTCTGGTGCAATTGAGGGGCATTAAATAAAAGTGGAACCAATGGAGCATAAGGAAAGAAGAGAAGAGAAGAAAATTTTGAAAAACCGTTCATACATGTTTCATCTGTTGTAACAAAGTTAAAGTTGTAGTGAGTACATTATTTTCTAAATAAACACACAAAACACAAGTTATAACTGATCAAGTCAAGTCCTCACCACAGGTCTTAACAAGCAAGTGTTGGCAGGTGAGCATGTCACATTGTTAGGACTTACTTGGCGGGAATATATGCATGTAATGACTTGTTTACAGTATAATACTATACAGTTACATGATGTAATAGGGCATCATCAAACTTGCAGTGCAGGGAAACTCCCAAAAATTTACAATAAATTATTAAATTTAAGATGTGTCATTTTCAAAAAAAAAAAAATTTGTGTATTTTTTGGAAATGATACAAATTTCAAAAAAAAAGTAAAGGGTTAAAGAAAATAGATTTTTCAGGGGGGCGCTGAGTAATTTTTTTTTAAAGAGGGTGGTAGGCCAAATAAGTTTAGGAACCTTTGCTCTAAATCATTATTAATTAGAGTAATGCAAATTAAAACAGATTTGAAATAATCATCTCACACCTATCAGATTGCCTAAAGTGATAGAAGGGGAAAATGACAAATGTTGGAGGGGATATGGAAAAATTGGGACACTAATACATTGCTGGTGGAACTATGAACTGATCCAATTATTTTGGAAGCAATCTGGAATTATGCCTAAAGAGTTATAACACTGTATATACCCTTTGACTCAGCAATACCCTATTAGGTCTGTTTCCCAAGGTGATAAAGGAAAAGAACCTATATGTTCTAAAATATTTATAGCAGCTCTTTTTGTGATGGCAAAGAACTAACTGGAAATTGAGGGGGTTCCCATCAGCTGGAGAATGGCTAAACAAGGTGTGGCATATGATTATGATGGAATACTGTTGTGCTATAAGAGATGGTGAGCAGGTTGATTTTAGAAAAATATGGAAAGACTTGAATGAAATAATAAAGAGTGAAATGAGCAGAATCAAGAGAATGCTGGATACAGTAACAGCAATATTATTCGAAGAATAACTGAACAACTAAGTTATTCTCAGTATTATAAGTACTCTAATCAACTACAAAGGATCTATGAAGCAAGATCCACCTCCAGAGAAAGAACTGATAAATAGAAGTATGCATAACAGCAGCAATAGCAACAAAAAAAACTAAAAATAGAACTTTCATACAAATAGACATAATCCAGCAAAACAAATTTCCATATTGGCCATATCCAACAATGTATGTCTTACTCATTTTAAGTCTTTCACCTCTCTGGAAAGAGATGGCTAGCATTTTTCATCTTCGATCTTTATCATTGCATTGATCAATGCTCTAAAGTCTTTCACAGGTGTTTTTCTGTGTAATGTTATTGACATTGTGTAAATTGTTCTTCTCCTTTCCTCTGTCAGTTCATAAAGGTCTTTTCCTTTGAAACTAACCATTTTGTCATTTCTTAAGGCACAATGATATTCTGTTCCATTCATACCATAATTTCTTTAGCCATCCCCAAATAGATGGGCAACTCCTTAGTTTCCAGTTTTTGCTTTGTTACTACTACTAAAAGAGTTGCTATAAATATTTTTATACATGGAGGTCCTTTTCCTTTTTCTTTGATCTCTTTAGAGATATAGGCTTAGCAGTGTATAACTGGGTCAAAAGCTATGAATAGGTGGGTAATTTTGGGGCATAGTTGCAAATTTCTTTCCAGAATGGCTAGATCAATTATAGTTCCACCATCAGTTGAACCCAGTGTACCTGATTTCCCATAGCTACTCCACCATTTGTCATTTTCTTCTTTTGTTATCTTTGCCAGTCTGGTGGCTATGACGTGGAATCTTAAAATGCTTTGATTTGCATTTTTCTAGTTATTAGTGATTTGGAGCATTGTTTCATATTGTTGCCTATAGCTTGGATTTCTTCCTTTGAAAATTGCCTGTTCACATCCATTAACCATTTATTGGGGAATGGTTCTTGGTCTTATAAATTTGAATCATGCCCTAGATATAAGATCTTTATTAGAGAAACTTGATGCCAAGATTTTTTCCCTTCTAATTTTAACTGTGTTAGATTTGTTTGTGTAAAAACTTATTAATTTTATATAGTCAGAATTGGCTATTTTAACTTGGGTGGTCCTCTCTGTCATTTGTTTAGTCATGAGCTCTTCATATTCATATCATATTTCTGTCCATAGATCTGAAAGGTAATTTATTGCTTGCTCTTCCAATTTGCCTATGATGTGACTATTTATATCTAAGCCGTATATCCGTTTTGACGTTATCTTGGTATATGGTGGGAGGTGCTGGTCTCTACCTAATTTCTGCCATGCTACTTTTCAGTTTTCCTGGAAGTTTTTGTTAAATAGTGAATTCTTACCCCCATTCTGTAACTTTTTTTTAAGTTGGGAGTTTTATTTGCTTTTTGTATACAATTTCAGTTGCCAACAGAAATGACATTCGCTTTAAAGATCTTTTCTATACAGAACATTTGTGTGAACTTCATACATCACAATTGTTTCTAATAAGCAACTGGGATCATTAGGCAGTGCAAGTTTGGCGTATGATTATAAAACCACATTATCCTTGTAACTCTGTCTGCTGCATTCAGTGGTTTCTCAGGAAGACAGGTTTAATAAAATACAGCTATGCAAACAAAAATAATGCAAAGCATAGTACCAGAAGTACAGATAAAACGGGGACTCGACTAGAGTGTTGAATAGAAAGTTGGAATAGGGGTGACAGTGAAATTGCATAGGTCCTTATACTTGCAGCATTGAGTAGACAGACATTTGGCCCTTGGTAGTTGTCTCTCTTTGGGCTCTGTGCAGGTGCAGAACTGGCCTGCTTTGTTAGAACAGGTTTCTTAATCCTGGAGTTTCCTGTGCCATTGAAATAATAAATCTAATCTCCTTTTATTAATTTTGAAGGGTTGCCCTGAGAAGCTCTTAAAACTGTCTTCCTAGTATATGGTACCTTGATGGGGAATATTTATGTATTTAACTAAGTCTATATATTTAACTATGTTTCTTTCTACAAGTTAAAATAGAGCTTGGTTTTAATGTTTTATATTGTAACATTTAACAATAAAATTCTAACTGTTAAGAATTAAATAAACACAGAATTGGAAATTATGATATTGCATGTATTGAATAAGTGCCAGGGACTAAGGGTCACAATGTCTGCCTGAGACCCTACCTTCTTTACTTCTTTCATAGCTGAGTCCCTTCCAAGCCCCCAGGAGACCAAGAAGCTAGAATGGCTCTTTGGATGTCCCTTAGAGTCAAATGATGTGGCGAGGGAGTCCTGGCTTTTGCCAGGCCCCAATGACTTACTGCTTGAGGTGGGACCCAGGTGAGTTTAGCACTTGTGTAAATGATCTCTTCTGTAAATTATCCTGCCCTCTACCAGCTTTCACTTTTCCTCTGCTTCTGCTGCTTCTACCTCTTGGGATATTTTTTTTTCTGTTTTTCTTTCTCGCATTCCCCCCAGGGAATGTACTCAAACTCCCAGTTCTACCATCAACCATCTCCTAATTTTCAGGGAAGAAACTGAGGAAGGAAGACTGTAATAACAGCTCCTATGAGCTCCTGGGGATGTTGGCTTCCATTGACTCTAGACCAGAGATCATCAGTCTTTCAGAAATGGTGGGCCAGGAGCAGTTAGGGAATAATAGGTTACATTCATCCAATATTTTTTAAATGCTTACTGCGTGCAAGGTGTAGAAGTGGGCACTGAAAATACAAAGACAAAAATAAAACAAACTCTCTTCAAAGGGTTGGCACTGTACAGTTGGAATGCAACTTGTACCAACATTGAAAGCTCCCACCTAGGTATATCACACACACACCTAGTATTGGGGTCATCAGAACATGTGTCTTGAAATTCAGTCTAATAAGATTGAACATCATAATAGCTGACATTTACATTGGCACTTTACGCTTGTTAGCTGACTTGATTCTAACAAAAATACCCTCCTTTTAGAGAGGAGGAAATTGAGTATCAGAGAAGTTAAATGACTTTTCCAATTAGTAACTGTCGCTGTAGGACTCTAATATAATCCAGATCTGCCCAAAAGTCTGCTTCTCAGAAATGACCCATTATCAGATGTCATGTAAATGTGTTACATCTCAGACTGAATGTCTCCTGGGGGGATTCCTGAAGGGAGCATTGATTTGTCAACAAGATCAAGTACTTAACTATATACCAGAAATTGTGATTAAGTGTTGGGGATATGAAGACCAGAGTAAAAGTCTCCTATCCTCAAGGAGCTAACATTCTCAAGGATCCTCAGGGAGACATATGTGTGTGTATATACATGTGTATATTTGTGTGGGAAACTGGGTGGCACAGTGGATAGTGCTTCAGGCCTGGAGTCAGGAAAACCTGACTTCAAATATAGCCTCAGACACTTATTAGCTTTGTGACTCAGAGCAAGTCACTTAACTCTGTTTGTCTCAGTTTTCTTATTTGGAGCTGGAGAAGGAAATGGCAAACCACTCCAGTATCTTTGCCAAGAAAACCCCAAATGAGGTCACGAAGAACCAGACACAACTGAAAAACGACTGAGCAACATGTATATTTGTATGTGTGTGTATATAAAACATCAGTCTAAAGTAGTCAAGGTGATACATCCCTAAGCAGTGATAATATCCAATTATGTACTTGTTCAATGTAATGTTATTAACAGAAGAGAAATGGTCTGTGTGGAATCTAGAATAAGGAAAGCCAAAGTAAGATATTATCAGTAGTCTTCTGACACTGGGTAATCTAGTTCTAGTGGTGAAAGGAGCATTTTTTAGATCCCAGCATTGCTTGGTAGACTAAGCTGTTAGTAGTATCCAACTCACTTTGCTGTGATTCTGAGTTTACCAAACAGCCCTCTAATCTGTGATTTGGTGTTCCAAGTGATGTATCTACCTGGAGGGAATACTCTGTACCATTTGAAATGACTGAATTAGCATTCCAGTTTATGTATAATTTGCTTATGAGTTTGGTTAGTGTGGATTGGGTTTTCATTCATATGATCATCTCTGGTGGGCTGACGAAATAAAGTGTCTTACCTGAAGTGATAAGGATTCTACCAGCCATGAGAGGTCCTGTCTGAACTAACAATAGTTTTTGTCAGTGATTTTTAGCTGGAACAAAGGGGTACAAAGTGAAGTATGTGTGTGCAGTGGTGAACTGAGTGGTTCAGAGATGACTAAGAAATGAGTAATGAAATGAAGACTTGACACATGGCTTCTATAAAATGATTAACATCTCTGAGCTCATGAGGGCCTAACAAATCCATCAAGAACGTTCTAGTCAGGGATGTCTCTGGAACAATTCTGGATTACAGATTTTGTTGTTTAGTCATATCTAACTCTTTATGACCCCATTTAGGGTTTTCTTGGCAAAGATACTGGAGTGGATAGTAAAATACAGTTGTCCTGGGGAAGGGATGAGTAGTTAGGAAAGGGTGTGTGTGTGTGTAGGGATGTTCCCTCTCTGTGTCATATTCCCACCTCTCCTTTTTTTTTTTTTTTGACTAGGCAGTGGGATTAAGTGACTTGCTCAGGGTGACACAGCCCTACCTTTTTTGATAACCTTGGCTGCTTTGCCTGTCCAAATCATTTTTGTGATACTTTTGGTATATGGGTTTTAAGAAATAATCATCTTATTTTAGACTTTGACTCCCAGGGAATTGTGGGAACTGTCTAATCTGATACAAGGGAGGATGGGCAGATCAGATTATATTTATTAATTTTTTAGCCCTAAATAGATTTATGTCTCAGAATTTAACTTTAGCATATATGTCTGAAGTATAATATGATGATGTTTGAATAAACTCTGAAGGTGGTGATGACAAAGGCCAGAAAATTCTCATGTTGACTTGTAGTGGTAAAGCATCCTTCCTGGAAAGGTCCTAGATTCATCATGGGACCCCAGAGATACATGACTTTGATAGAGCTTCATTTTCTTTTCTCAACTTCTTCCAGGTTGAGCTTTTCTAGCCCAGCATCTACCAACATTGTGTCTGTGTGCTGGGCAGCTGGGCTGAATGCTGTGGATCGAGTAGAGACAACTCGACGCTACCGGCTCACTGTAAGAAAATAGTGGCTTTGGACAGAGGACAAGTGGCAGGGAAGTTGGGGAAGGAGAATTATGAGGATAAGATAAACAGAGTTATTGAAATAATTTGTAGTAGGGAGAGAGCCTGGCATGAAGGGGTTGAGGGGAGAAGGTGCAAACTCTGCTATTAATTTCTCTTTCTTTCTGACTTATCTCTTGGTCTCATTGTTTTGTTTTATTTCTTGTATTAAATATTTTTGGTTACATTTTAAATTCTGAACTGTCTCCCTCTCTCCCCATTCTGCACTGACAAGTGAGGGTGTGTGTGTAAAACCATTCTGTGCATATTTCTGTTTATCAGTTCTTTCTCTAGAGGTAGATCTTACTTCATAGATCCTTTATAGTTAATTTGAGTATTTATACTCAGAATAACTTAGTTGTTCATTTATTCTTTGAGCAGTAATGCTGTCACTACATCCAGCATTCTCTTGGTTCTGCTCATTTCACTCTTCATTACTTCGTGCAAGTCTTTCCATGTTTTTCTAAAATCAACCTGCTCATCATCTCTTACAGCACAGCAGTATTCCATCATAATCATATGCCACAACTTGTTTAGCCATTCCCCAATTGATGGAAACCCCTTCAATTTCCAGTTCTTTACCACCACGAAAAGAGCTGCTATAACTATTTTAGAACATATAGGTTCTTTTCCTTTGGTATTGTTGGGTCAAAGGGTATACACAGTTTTATAATTCTTTGGGCATAATTTCAGATTGCTCTCCAAAATGGTTGGATCAGTTCTTAGTTCCACCACCCGTGTATTAGTGTCTCAATTTTTCCACATCCCCTCCAACATTTCATTTTCCCCTTCTATCATTTTAGCCAATCTGATAGGTGTGAGATACCTCAAAGTTGTTTTAATTTGCATTTCTTTAATCAATAATGATGTAGAGCATTTTTTCATATGACTATATATATAGCTTTGATTTCTTCATCCAAAAACTGCCCTTTCATATCCTTTGACCATTTATCAATTGGGGAATGTTCATATTCTTATAAATTTGACTAAGTTCTTTATATATTTGAGACGTGAGACCTTTATCTGAGAAACTTGTCTATAAAATTCCCCCCACACACACACACTTTCTGCTTTCCTTCTAATCTTGCAACATTGGTTTTATTTGTGCAAAACCTTTTTAATTTAATGTAATCAAAATTACCCATTTTACGTCTCATAATGCTCTCTGTCTCTTGTTTCTTCATAGATTCTTGTCCTATCCATGAGTCTGATAGGTCATATGTCCCTCATTGTTTATCCTGTTCTCTCCTTGGTCCTCCCTTCAGTTTACCTCTGCCCCCTCAGCTGAAGAGAAGGCTGTTGCTTTAGCTACTATCCATGATCAGATGACAGAGCAATGCTTCCCCGGGTCTATCCAGAGCTTCTCTACAGGGAATCTCCCTGCATCCTGCAATGGTCTCATTGATATCCTGGCTGAGGGAAGAACTGCTCTGGAGAAGGCCAATAAAGAGCTAGGTTTGTATCCTGGGTGGGACCTAGGCATTGGGGACACCCAGGGATAACAGTGGGAGGAGAAGAATGAGATACTCAGAGAGGGTGGGCAGGAAGGTTTGGGCTCCAGGGGTTAGCAGTCTGTGATGTGATCCTTAGGTTTGGCCATGGACTCCTGGGACCTGGACTTTTATACCCGTTGCTTTCAGGAGCTGAAACGTAACCCCAGCATAGTGGAGGCCTTTGACCTGGCCCAGTCCAATAGGTGAAATGAGTTGGGATATTTGTAATTTGTAAGGGAAAGGTGGGGTTTGATTTATTGGTGGCTTGGGTTTCCTTTTCGAGCTTTTGTGTCTAATATTGTTGCTCCATTTCTAAGTTCTTGATGTTAAGGGACAGTGTATTCAGAGAGAAGTCCTTCTATGAGACAGCCCCTCTCAGTTTGTACTAATGGTGGATGTGGGAGAATAAGCCATTCAAGAATGGTACCTTCTGAGAAGGCATGGATGAGGAGCTCTCTTCACTAGTGGAGGGATATCCTTATCAAAAATATATTCTTCAATATAGGCATTAAAGAAGTATTAAATTGAGGAGTTGGGGGTGGTGGTGGAGGAGATATGTATGATCTAAAATAAACCAAACCATATTTATTGTTTAACCCTTTTATAGTTGATTTGGCTGATGGGATGTATCAAATTTCACGTTAGAAAATGAGACTGGAAAAGAGCTACTTCAGATTCCTCATTGTATCAGTCACCCTCCTGACATAATTCTTCCTTTTGTATCCTCCAGTGAACATAGCCGACATTGGTTCTTCAAGGGTCGGCTTTGGGTTGATGGACAAGAGCTGGAGCACTCGTTGTTTGATGCCATAATGAGCACCCAGGCAACTTCTAATCCCAACAATGTCATTAAATTTTGTGACAACAGCAGGTGAGGGCTAAGACTGGGGAAAACCAGGAGTTCCAACGTCAGCCCCTGTGAGACTGAGGTTTAGAGGAGGTGGACCTGAGGCTTTGTTTGGGACAAATACATGCCTCTGTACCAGCACTGATGCTTCCTGTATTGTCAGTGCTATCCAGGGGAAAGAAGTACAATTCCTGTGCCCTGAGGACCCTTCCAAGCCAAGCCGTTTTCAGGAGCAGACAGGAATAAGACATGTCATCTTCACAGCAGAGACTCACAATTTCCCCACTGGTAGGAGTCAGGGTGTGGAAAGCCTTGGGGATGTGGGGTTCTGAATCCTTGAGACAGAAACAGGAGTTGGGGGGAGGACTGTGGTTTGGGGATATATTATTTCCTAAACGAAAACTTTATACAGTTTTATACAGGAAAAGAGGAACTAGGAAACTGGACTCACAATTCCCTGAAAGGTCTTGGAAAGTCTTGTCTGTTTCTGTGCCAGTCCCTATGTCTCCTCTTTGTCTCTTCCATGCCTAGGTGTTGCTCCTTTCAGTGGGGCTACCACAGGAACTGGTGGCCGGATTCGAGACATACAGTGTACAGGCCAAGGGGCGCATGTTGTGGCTGGCACCGCAGGCTATTGCTTTGGCAATCTGCACATTCCAGGTCTCTTCCAGTTAAAAGTCTCTTATTGTATTGAATAGATCTTCTATCCTGGTAGACAGGAGGATGCTCTGCTTCCTTTAGCAGAAGGCAATGACTTGTGCCTTATCAGGCTTCATTGGAAGGTCCCGTAGTGGATGGGCTTTCAGTTGCCGATGGTGCTTATGCTGTAAGGGGATAGTGTAGTTTGGTAATATAGGGTGTCCCAGAAGTCTTAGTGCAGTTCTAAACTATTAAAGCTAGTATGAAATTAATGTTTTATTATGTACTAATATTAAAATTTTAATAGCTTAAGATAACACTACGATTTTGAGAACATCCTGTATTACATTGACAGCTTGTGGCTCAAATCCATATTCTCCTTGAAATAGGAGAATTTTCATAGTGAGAAAACTGTGATTTGCAATTCCTTTTCTCAGTGTACATTTGTAGCAAAGGCTCCAGTCATCCCGATCTGTATCTTGCCACTGTGCCTGGATGGCTCCAGAGGAGAAAGTGAGGCTAGTGACTTTGCACAGCCTCCCTCACTTAAATCAAATTCAGTTGCAAGTTGTGGCCTCACCTCCCTCATATCATGGTCCTGTTTGAGAATGAAGGACAAACAAGGTGCGGCTGGGAAGAATGGGGTGAGGCCCAGGGGGCCTGTACCTTTCCTCTGCTCTTCAATCAGCCAGCCTCTACAGATGGCCCGTAAAGCCTGCAAGTGGTCCGAGATGTAGTGGTGGATCTCGCTAGCCAAGCTGATTCTCACAGTGTTGCCATGTGACAGGAAGCCTCTGCCCAAGGCTCACAGGTGTCCTCTCTTCCCTGTAACTCTCCCAGGCTATAGTTTACCCTGGGAAGATCCAAACTTGCAGTATCCAAGGAACTTCGCCCATCCTCTTGAAGTTGCAGTTGAAGCAAGCAATGGGGCCTCTGACTATGGGAACAAGTTTGGGGAGCCAGTGCTGGCAGGTAAGGCTGATGGGCAGGGGTCTTACTTATCATCTGGGCCCCTCATAGAAGTCTAGAGTGAAGTGTGGGAGCTAGATTCCTAGGAGAAGAGCCAGGGTCTAGGAGGACTGAGTGCTTCATGTGGTCACAGCTAAAACTTACAGGGCACTCTAAGGTGCACAGTGTGTTTTCCATGCTTTTTGTCATTTGATCCTCACAGCCACCCCATAGCAGAGGTGCTACGTGAATTATCCCCATTTTACAGATGAGGTAAGAGCCTTAAGAAGGTTAAATGACTGGCTAATAAGTAATTAGAGGAAGAAATGAAACCCCAGTCTTACTGATTCAGTGAACCAGTGTTGCCTCCGTTGTACCACGATCCCTGTATCTTCTCGAGAGGATTGAGGGCTCAGCATTAGGATTGCTGAGGAGTGTGGAAGCTGGGCAGTCTTCATTCTCCTCCGGATGTCTCTTCCATCCAGGCTTTGCCCGATCCCTGGGGCTCTGTCTCCCAAATGGGCAGCGGCGGGAGTGGATCAAGCCAATCATGTTTACTGGTGGTATTGGATCCATAAATGCTGAGCATGTGAACAAGGAAGCCCCTGAAAAAGGTGAGGTCCTTCTCACAGTATCTCTGCCTCCAGAGAGTACAGGTCTTAGGGAAGAAAAGATTCCGTCTCCCCAGTTAGCTTCCTATCTCCTCACTGAACTCAGGTCTTTTTCAAAGTCCAAGAGGCAGGGGAAATTATCTTCTCTTACCCACTGTTCTATTCTTGTGGCAAAGTACCACTTTCATTACATATTCGCTTCCTCCTCTTTTTTTTTCCCTTTCCTCTATTAAGTTAGTGAAGAGGCAGCATTATGTGGTAGATAGAGAGCCAGCTTTGGAGCCAGAAAGAACTGGGTTCAAGTCTTTCCTTTGACATGTAATGGCATTTAACCTCTCTGTGACCATAAGTTGAAGAGAAAATGCTGGTCTGCATTGGTAGAGGAGATTTCTTACTGGGAGTTTCCTATGCTGTTAAATCATGGGTGTAGTTATCTACCACCAAAAAATAATAAGTTTTATTTTTAATTTAAATTTTTTTTCCCCAATTGCATGTAAAAACAATTTTTAGCCTTTGGGTTTGTTTTTTTTTTTACAGTTTTGAGTTCCAAATTATCTCCTACCCTCCTTGTCCTCCCCCTCATTGAGAAGGCAAGCAATTTGATACAGGTTATATATATTCAGTCATGCAAAACATGAAACATTAAGTTTTTAACACTTAGTACTTGCCTGGTTCTTTTCTAGGCTATAACCTTAGCTGTCTTCCCTGTTTCTGGGCTAGAGGAAGGGTTTAACTTGGAGGCCTCATCTTGACAGGCCCTTATCATATCTCTCCATTCTCTAACTCTAGCTCATCTCACTTTCCTTCTTCACAGGCATGGAGGTTGTGAAAGTTGGGGGGCCTGTCTATAGGATTGGGCTTGGGGGTGGAGCTGCTTCATCCATCCAGGTGAGTAGAAGAAGGTGAAAGCTGTGGGCTGGATGCCAAAGTGCACAAGGAATAAGATCTTTGACCTCATCCCCAAACAGGTTCAGGGGGACAATGCTAGTGACCTGGATTTTGGGGCAGTGCAACGGGGTGATCCTGAGATGGAACAGAAGATGAACCGGGTAATCCGGGCATGTGTGGAGGTGCCTGGAGGGAATCCCATCTGCAGCCTTCATGATCAAGGAGCTGGTGGCAATGGTGAGGAGCTATGAGATGGAATGTGGAGGCCAGGGCCCTTTTTCCTAACACAACTCCCCTAAACAGGATTAGGGAGGAACTTTTAGGAACAGCAGATTGTCTCCTTCCCACTGCCACATAACACTATGGCTTTCCTCCATTTCAGATAAAAATCCTAATTCATTAAGGGGAATGGGAACTACAGTAGTTAGTTGAAAAGGTAGGAAAGGTAGGGAGTATGGAAATGAGCAGAGAAAAAATTGAAATTAAGGGCTTCCCCTCCAGAGACTACCCCCAGCTCCCAGAATAAGGTTAGGTAAGTAAAATTAGATCTGACATTGAGACCCCTCAGTCTGAGGATCTGTGTACTAAGTGCCTGTCCGATCTATCTCACCCATTCTCCTAGGGAATGTCCTAAAGGAACTGAGTGATCCAGCTGGAGCCAGGATCTATACCAGCCGCTTTCAGGTATGTCAGTCCACACCCTGTTCCATGTTGTGCCTTGAAGAAATTTGAAGTCTCATTACCATACGTATACCCCCTACAGTTGTGCTAGGTCCCTACCCCCAGGAATTGCAAGAAATCTGAGGGAGTCGGAGGAGAAGAAACAATCCTTATCCATCCTTCTGACTTATTTAAGTCCAATCTGCTTTAGCTCTCAAGGATCATCTGACCGTGTTTTATCTTTTCTTCTTCTGTCTCCTCTAATGTGGTTTTATAGTTGGGAGATGCAACGCTGAATGCCCTGGAAATCTGGGGAGCTGAATACCAGGAGTCAAATGCCCTGCTGACAAGATCTTCTCATCGGGATTTCATGAACCAGGTCTGCTCTCGAGAACGATGTCCTATCTGCTATGTTGGAACCATAACAGGAGACGGACGGGTGAGAAGCCTAGACAACCAGGAATGGGGATGAACAGGAGAGGGGAAAATTGCTTGCAAGGAAGGGATGGGTCAGAGTTTTACAGACAAGATGGGTCTACCTAGAACAAGGGCAGCTAAGTGGCACATTGGATAGTGTACCAGGCTTGGAATCAGGAAGACCTGAGTTCAAATCAGGTCTTAGACACTTATTAGCTGCGTGACCTTGGGCAAATCACTTAACCCTGTTTGCCTCAGTTTCCTCATCTGTAAAATGAGCTGGGGAAGGAAATAGTAAACCACTCTAGTATCTTTGCCAAGAAAACCCCCAAAGGGGTCATAAAGAATAGGATACAACTGAAACGACTGAACAATAAGACCTGAAAGAAGAGTCATAGAGACAGTTGCAGGAGTTGGGGGTGGGGGGAGAAGAGTGTTGGGCCTGAAAGTCAGGAAGACCTGAGTTCAAATCCTGCCTAAGACACTGAACTAGCTATGAACCCTTGGGCAAGACACTTCGCTTCTCAGCTTCACTTTTCTTATCTGTAAAATAGGGATGATAGCAGTAGTAATTACCTCAAAGAGTTGTTGTGAGGATCAAATGAGATAACATATATATATGGCTCTTTGCAAACCTTAAAGTGCTACATAAGTGCTAGCAAGTATTAGATGGGAATGCGTTCAGCAAACAGGTGAACTTTAGAGTTGTGTGTAAGTATGTGGGAAGCAGTGAGTAAGAGGAGAGAGTAGAATGGGTGATGGGGGTAGAATATGGATTTAGTGGATAGAAATCTCTGATCCTTTATGGAGTTTGTTTATCTTCTGTCTTTTTCATCTCTATCTAGATCGTGTTAGTAGAAGACCGGAAATGTCTTGTGGGCAAACAGGATCATGGGGATGGGCCCTCTGCTCTTACCTCAACACCTGTAGACTTGAAACTGGACTGGGTGCTAGGGAAGATGCCCAGAAAGGTGCTGAGATTGGAATAGCTGGGAGTATTGCCTAGAAATCCCTGAGGCTGCTTCTATGCCTCCCAAATCTCTGGCCTCCTAACCCTTTATAACCTCATGCTCCTTTCTCACCCCCATCTGACCCTCCCTTTGTGTTTTTGAATCCTTGCCTGATTTCCTGACTTCAGGTCCTCCACTACCCTGTATTTCTCTTCCAGGATTTCTTCCTTGAGAGAGTCCCTTGCGTCCTACAGCCCCTGGTTTTGCCCCCTGGGTTAAGTGTCCTTCAGGCTCTCGATCGAGTCCTGCGTCTGCCTGCCGTGGCCAGCAAGCGCTATTTAACTAACAAGGTACTTCTTCTCCCCATTTTGGGGCCAGCTTCAAAAGAGGCCTCATTACAAGAAAACTGTGAGCTTTGCCCAATTCTTCACGTTCAGTCCCTTCTTTCAGCCCAGAGGGAGGAGGACAGGATGGGGAAGGTTGGGTAGATGAAGAGGGGAGTCAGTGGTGGGATTTTACCAGAGGACAGTGTCACAAGTTCTTCCACCTCACCCTTAGGGCCCACATGGCTAAGCGTCTTCCTAGGCTTTCAGCACCAGGGGTTTGAATGAGGATTGTACCAGTTCAGTTGGGGTAGTTTCTTCTTCCAAAGAGGGAGGGGACCTGTGTTCTTAGTTCTCTCTGCCTGCCTCTTTTGAAGACATCTCATATTCTTTACTCTCTTCAGGACTGTGTAATTCTTTTCTTCTCCCCACCCCTCATGAGTCACTGCTGTCTCTTCCTGGGTGTGTCTCACTGTTTTGTCCTAATGCCTGAACACTTATCCTACAGGTGGACCGGTCAGTGAGTGGACTGGTGGCTCAACAGCAGTGTGTGGGGCCACTCCACACACCTCTAGCCGATGTGGCGGTGGTAGCCTTAAGTCATGGAGAACTGGTAGGGGCAGCTACAGCTGTAGGAGAACAGCCAGTCAAGAGCCTGCTGGACCCTAGGGCAGCTGCTCGCCTAGCTGTGGCTGAAGCCCTCACCAACCTGGTGTTTGCACAGATCACTGATCTACGGGTGAGGTTCCAGCCTTGCCCCCAGTCCCTTAACCTTTTACTGCTGCATCCTCACCATGACCCCTATTCCACTTTCCTATTTCCCTTGCCTCTTTCCTCAGCCCTTAGCCCCTCATTTCTTTGGCATTTCAGCCCCCTACTTGGTGTTTCTGTACAAATACCAGTTTCCCAACTACCCTGGACCTTATACGCATGTAGTCTCCATTACACAATTTCCCCTGTCCCAACTCGCCTCCTTTTTACTCCTCTCATATTCTAGTTTTCTCTAACCCTCACATGTCATTCTTGGTCTCACTCAGGATGTGAAATGCAGTGGAAACTGGATGTGGCCAGCTAAGCTCCCTGGGGATGGAGTAACTCTGGTGGATGCCTGTGTGGCCATGGTAGCTGTCATGCGTGCCCTCGGGGTGGCAGTGGATGGTGGCAAGGACTCACTTAGCATGGCTGCTCGTGTTGGAAATGAAACCGTGAGGGCTCCTGGTGAGATGGGATGACCTTAATAGGATAATGAAGGGAAAGGTGAAGTGGAAAGAGCTGGAAAACTCATGAAAGTAAACAAAACAGAAGAAGGCCTTGTAGTGAATGCCAGGTGGAGGGAGGGGTCAGTGTGAGAAGCTGAACTCACCTCATCCATGTCTTCTTTTCTTATACTAGGATCTCTAGTAATTTCAGCCTATGCTGTTTGCCCTGACATAATGGCCACTGTGACCCCAGACCTCAAGAACCCTGGAGGGCAAGGTACCACTTCCTTTCCTGAATGATCAGAGGTCAGGAAGGTCACCCTTCTCTTTTCAGCAACCCTCGGCTTACACACCTGCAAAATGGGGAGGGAGGCTGGTGCATGCTGAGAGTTGTGGTCTTTGGGGAATCCTCATGCATGCAGGTAGTATAGTCCCATATTGGAGATACAGTGAGTTCAGGGCTGCATGGCTCAGTAGATAGAGAGCTGACCTTGGAGCCACGAGGACCCAAGTTTCAGTCCTACTTCTGACACGTGGCTCTGGGCAAGTCACTTACCCCTCAGTGTTCTAGGTAGCTGTTTAAGACTGTAGGTTGCAGAGAAAATGTTAACATGCATTGGTAAAGGGAACGTCCTCATTTGGCAGTTTTCTATACAAATGAAATCGTAAGTCCAGCTTCCTGTCCCTCTCCCTATCTGATTTTCTCTTGTTCCCTGCCCTCAAACTTCCTTAATTTTTCAGGATGTCTTTTATATGTGCCTCTGAGCCCTGGGCAGCACCGACTTGGGGGCACGGCCCTGGCTCAGTGCTTCTCTCAGCTTGGGACAGAGCCGCCCGATTTGGATGTTCCTGAAAACCTTGTTTGGGCCTTCAGTGTTACCCAGGGCCTGCTGAAAGGTGAGTGAATCTCAGGGGCCAGAAGAGTCAAGGACACAGCACAAAGGGCCTGGCCCATAGTTTAATGAGGATGAGAGGAGGGACACATTTCTCTAGGGTCTGTCTGTTACCTGTTTCTTGTTCTGTCTCTCCTAATCTTTCTTTGCCTGACATTTTCTCTGTGAAGGTGAGGTGTGGAAAGAAACCAAAGGAGCCTGAGACTGATGACCTCTTACTCTTTCTTCCTTAGACCGTCTCCTAAGTTCTGGCCATGATGTCAGTGATGGTGGTCTTATTACTTGCATCCTGGAGATGGCATTTGCTGGGAATTGTGGGATAGAAGTGGATCTGCCCCTTCCTGGGGCTGATGGTGAGAGACTTAAGTGTCTAAAGTTTAAGCCCAACTCTCCTCTTCCCATTTCCCTTCTCCATCAGATTTTTCTCTTATTTCATGGAATTTGAGCATCTAAATGGCCCAACCTGTTCCTTTCTCAGGTATCCCATGTTCAGGTTTTTCAGTTCTACTGACCCCTTTGCTCCCCATTTCCTGCCATCCCTCTTGACCCTTTGCCCTAGTGTGTTCCTGCTTCTCCTTTCAGTGCTGCCAGTGCTCTTTGCAGAGGAGCTGGGTCTGGTACTTGAGGTGCGAGAGCTTGATGAGGCCCAGGTGCAGAAGCGATATCAGGATGCTGGCCTCACCTGCCTTTCCATAGGTCGCACAGCTGGGGATGGCCCCCATGCCAGGGTAAGAAGTTGGGAAGGAGCTGGGCAAGCTAGAGTTCTCAGAACTATTAGCCAGGATGACCTTTACCATTTGTATTTCTCCCCTCCCCATTCTCCACAGGTTCAAGTGGCAGTGAATGGAACAGTTGTTTTGGAGGAGACAGTGGGGCAGTTACGTGCGTTATGGGAGGAGACAAGTTTCCAGTTGGAGCGGCTGCAGGCTGAGCCAAGCTGTGTGAATGAGGAGGAAGCTGGGTTGAGAGAGCGGAAAGGACCTCGCTACAGCTTACCACCTTTTCCTACTGAAACCTCTGTGCCCCATGAACCTGGTGAGGTTAGAACCTGAATACGTAGATTCTGGGGAAGAGGAGGGAGGACCAGAGAGAGAGAGAGATCTGGGGGATAAGGGTTAGGTGCTTGGCCTGCTAAGTTCAAGGAGTGGGGAGGAGGGGGGGCAGGGGAGAGGGCAGGTGGACGATCAGATTCCTCAGTCTTTGAGATTGTTTCTGCCTCTCCATCCAGGAGGCCCTGCCCCTCGAGTTGCCATACTGCGTGAGGAAGGAAGCAATGGAGATCGAGAGATGGCAGATGCTTTCCACATGGCTGGGTTTGAGGTAAGCAAAGAAACAAAAGACTTTACCCCCACAAAAGAAGAGAGCTAGAAACTAGAGGTACCAGTCCTAGGAGTCCAACTTCTAATATGACTCCTATCCTCTCAACTTCAGGTTTGGGATGTAACAATGCAGGATCTTTGCTCTGGGGCCATTGGACTGGACACATTTCAAGGTGTGGCCTTTGTTGGTGGCTTCAGTTACGGAGATGTCCTTGGTTCTGCAAAAGGTTGGTTTTTATTCCAACTTCCTTCTGCTAGATTCCTCCCATATCCCCAGTTCCTTTAGTGTAAAAGGTCCATTTTTATTGCCCTCATCTGTTCAAAGGATTCAGTCTCCTTTGGATTCAAATTTAGCCTTTAATCTTACCCATTTAAGCTGGGTGAAGGTGAAAACAGTATAGTAATTGGACAGATGAACTCATGTCTTTGCTTCTACCTGCCCTCAGTAAATGGTGGTATTCTCAGGATAGGAGTATCTCAATGTGTACTGGAAATAAAAATCAGTCCTAAATCATTCCCAGGCCCCTGAAGATTTCTGTCTCTTTTCTGCCTCTGCTGTTTATGAAACTGCCTATTTCATAAACATTCCCTTTGTCATTCTGTTCTCTGGTGATCATTCATATTTCTTTTTTTTACATGAATTAAAAACAATTTTAAATAATATTTTCCCCAATTACATATAAAGACAATTTTTTAACATTCATTTTTTAAAAATTTGTTCCAAATTCTTTTCCTTCCTCACCTCTCCCCTCCCTAAAATGGTAAGCAATTTGATATAGGTTATACATGTTCAATCATTCAAAACATATTACCTTATTAGTCGTATTGTGAAAGAAGACGGAGACCTAGATTAAAAAAAAACAACACGTAAAAAAGAGAAAGTGAAAGATAATATGCTCCAATCTGCATTCAGATTCCATCAGTTCTCTTTCTGGAGGTGGGATAGCATTTTTCATCATGAGTCCTTTGGAATCATCTTGAATCTCTGTATTGCTGAGAATAGCCAAGTCATTCACAGTTGATTGTACAATATTGCTGTTACTGTGTATAGTGTTCTCCTGGTTCTTTGCATCAGTTTGTGTAAGTCTTTCCAGGTTTTTCTGAAATCAGCGTACTCATTATTTCTTATAACACAGTAATATTCTATTATAATCATATGCCACAACTTGTTGAGCCATTCCCCAGTTGATGGGCATCACTGCAATTGCTAATTCTTTACCATTACAAAAAGGATCTGCTATATATAAAACCCTTTGGGCATAGTTTCAAATTGCTCTCCAGAATGGTTGGATCCATTCACAACTCCACCAACAGTGCATTAGTGTCCCTATTTTTCTATATCTCTTCCAAAATTTGTCGTTTCTGTTTTCTGTCACATTGGCCAAGCTGATGGGTATGTGGTGGTACCTCAAAGTTCCTTTAATTTGCATTTCTCAAATCAGTAGTGATTTAGAGCATTAGCTTTGATTTCTTCATCTGAAAACTGCCTGTTCATATCTTTTGACTATTTATCAACTGGGGAATGACTTATAAATTCTTATGAATTCTTATAAATGTGAATCAGTTCTCTATATATTTGAGAAAGGAGGCCTTTATCCAAGATACTTGCTATAAAAATTGTTTCCTAGTTTTCTGCTTTCCTTCTAATTTTGGTTGCATTTATTTTGTTTGTGCAAAAACTTTAATTATTTCTTTAAAAAATTTTTATTACTATGAGCATGAATATTTCCTCATGTAAACAGCTTCCATCTCCTTTCCTTAATGCTTGTCTTTCTCACTCTCTATCCCCAGGCTGGGCAGCAGCTGTAACATTCAATGTCCATGCAAGTACAGAGTTGCAGCGCTTTCGTACTCGAACTGATACCTTTAGCCTGGGAGTGTGTAATGGCTGCCAGCTGTTAGCGCTGCTTGGCTGGGTTGGGAGAGACCCTAATGAGGATGAAAAGGACCCTACTCCTAAGAATTCCCCCACCCAGCCTGGCCTTCTCCTTCGGTCTAACGTTTCTGGTCGCTTTGAGTCAAGATGGGCTACAGTGCGCGTAGGGCGTGGGCCGGCCCTGATGCTTCGAGGAATGGAAGGTGGAGTGCTGCCAGTATGGAGTGCCCATGGAGAAGGTAAAAGTAACCAGAAGTGAGTGGTACATAGGTTGGGTTTATAAGAGGCAGTGATGAATGTGGGGTGAATGAAGATGTTAGGACAGGTGAGAACCCAGGAAGTAAGGATTAGGATTGGTAGAAGGGGGAGGTCTAGGTTTATGGTGGGGAGAGAGTATCAGGAAAGACAAAAGGATAGGCACAGAATATGAATGGGAGAGGCAGAACAGGGAAAGAAGTTGAAGAGCTGTTAGGAAGGTGAGAACCATGATAAAAGGACTTATTAGTATTAAGAAAGAGAGGCACAAGATTAGGAGGTAGACTGGGGAAAAATAATGAGAAAGTGAGGTCTGCACCAAAATCAATGGAACTGGGAGGGCAAAGGGCCAAGCATAGAGAAGCCCCAGAGATAGGGCAGGCATAGATTGGACTCCCAGGACAACAAACAGAAGCATGCAGCTTCCAAAGTAGGGAAGTTGATTTTAGTGCAAGGGAATCAGTGGATGATAGAGCTTTGCATTGACAATTGCCACCTCATTTCCACAGGTTATATGGCTTTCTCATCCCCTGGACTCCAGGCTCAGCTGGAAGCAAAGGGTTTGATCTCACTCCATTGGGTGGATGATGATGGGAACCCTACTGATCGCTACCCTTTGAATCCTAATGGCTCTCCAGGCGGTGTGGCTGGTGTCTGCTCCCAGGATGGCCGCCATCTGGCACTCATGCCCCACCCTGAGAGAGCTGTGCGGCCCTGGCAGTGGGCATGGCGACCTCCCCCATGTGACAGTCTGTCTACTTCACCTTGGCTCCAACTTTTCATTAATGCCCGACGCTGGTGCCAAGAAGGTTGCTGAGGACCAAAAAAAGTATGCTTCAATCTGCATTCAGACTCCATCAGTTCTTTCTGTAGAGGTGGATAGCATTTTTCATAAATCTTTCAGAATTTTCATGGATCGTTGTATTGCTGAGGCTAGCTAAGTCATTCACAGTTGATTATTGTATAATGTTGCTATTGCTGTGTACAATGTTCTCTTGTTTTCATTTTGCATCAGTTCATATAAGTCTTCCCATGTTTTTCTGAAACCATCCCCTTTGTCATTTCTTACAGCAAAATAGTATTCCATTACAATCATATGCCACAACTTGTTCAGCCATTCCCCAGTTGATGGGCATCCTCTCAGTTGCTGATTCTTTGCCACCATAAAAAGAGCTGCTATTAATATTTGTGTATAAATGGATCCTTTTTCTCTTTTTTTGATCTCTTTAAGATACAGACATAGTGATGATATGGCTGGGTTAAAGGCTATGCACAGTTTTATAGCCGATTGGGCATAGTTCTAAATTGTTGTCCAGATTGGTTAGATCAGTTCACAACACCAATAGTACATTAGTGTCCCAATTTTTCCACATTCCCTCCGATATTTGTCATTTTCCTTTTCTGCCATATTAGCTGATTTGTTTATCCTCTTCTGATAATGATACATGTTACATAGATATTACCCCCAGGAAGATAGAAACCTGTACTTTCCTAGTCAGGATACTTAACTCCTTCTTCATGACCTTACTCTACCTCCCATCCCAAAGTCCCACGTTGTCTCAAATATGTGTATGTTTATGTGTTTATATTTATACATGTGTATATATATAGAACCCTAGGATGTCAGTCTGTTATCCTTATTTTACAAATGAGGAAACTGAAATAGACTTAAAGAACTTGTCCAGGATCAAACACACATGAGGCAAGATTTTAGCACATTACAGGTGCTTAAATACTTCAACACTGTAAAAAAAAAAATCAGTACCTTAACCTAATCTGAATACCAGACTCTAGACATCTTTGATACTCCCAGTCAGTACAAACTTTGGCACCACTTTAATGGTCCATATATAATATTGTATATGATAGCAGATTGTTGTACCTTATCGCCCAATAAGCTTCCTATCTTTCCCCAGTGCAGAGTATTTAGTAGATTCTTAATGTTTACTGAATCAGTGGCCAAAGACTAGGGAAATGGATGAATTTCAGCTATCCCATCCCTAAGGATTTCCAGCATCAGAGAGGTAGAGGAGGGCCGAAAGGGTTAGTTGGGAGTAAAATGTGGATTGTTGTGTGGGCATAGGAGGACTTGGTCTTTGTGCACAACAATGGCTGTGGTGATTTTAATCCCTTGATCTTTGCCCGAAAGTGCTAAAGAAATATTTATTCAAATGGAATTTGGAAGCATAAGAAAGCCCCAGGACCCTCCTCCCCAGCAACTCCTGCACCTGCTGAACCACCTCCTCCACTGTCAGCTGTTGTAGTTTCTCTGCCTCTCATTGAGCTTCAGCCCCACTAGGTGATCCCTGCCCAGCAGTTTCTCCTGGGCTACCAAGGTCTCCAGTCCAGTCAGTCTTTTTAACACTGTTCAGAACAACTAACAATATTCTGTCATTTTCCATTAGTGTACTTAACCACAACTCTTTCATTCTCCAGAGTTTTTGGAACAGGGGTAAAAGAAAGACCCCAAAAGGATGTTTGTCCTTTGTCCCAGATCCAGAGTATCTGAATGGATTGGAGAGTAGAGCAGAAAAGTAGAAAACCCATTTAAAAATCACCATATACTGTTTCCTGAGGGTATGTGTATATGTATATATACATATGTATATAGGCTGTGTTTCTACACACAGGATGCCTGAGGAGGGAAGGCTTAGGCAAAGGAAACCTTTCTGAATCCTGTCTACAGTACCATGAATTATTTGAATATCATAAGCTTTGAGTTTCTAAATGAGGCATTTCACCTGGACCTGAACAGACCTAGGGATCTGCTTCCTTCTTTGGCCTCAGAGACCCATTCCTGTCAGAATTGTCAAGGGCATAGATTTAGAGCTGACGGGGGCTTCACAGGTCATTTAATCCAACAATCCTCTCATTTTAGGGCTGAGGAAACTGAGGAGGCCCAGAGAGGCTAAATGACTCGGTTGGCCCACATATGATTAAAAATGGAACGCTTACCATTGCACCAGGCACTCAGCATCGTAGGAGAGTCTAAGAAAATTCACAACTGAAAGTTGCCAGATTTTAGTTGACAGAATCCATGCCATTCATTCTGAACATGGTGTGGATTGTTTTTCTACCTTTATGATGTAACTCCTTTACAATACGGACTTTCATTTTGTCTTTGAGTAACAATACTATGCTGGGGCAGCTAGCTGGCACAGTATATAAAGCATATGGGACCTAGAGCCAGGAAGATGAGTTCAAATCCAGCCACTTACTGGTTGTGTGACCCTGTTTGCCTCAGTTTCCTCATCTGTAAAATGAACTGGAGAAGGAAATAGCAAACCACTCCAATATTTTTGCCAAGAAAACCTCAAATGAAGTCATGAAACAGACATTGAAAATACAGTAGGTACTTAATCAAGAATTGTATTGACATCTTTTGTTTTTACATCATCTTCATTTCCAAATATATCCTTTCCCCTCCCCAAGGCATCAAATATCCCTTGAAACAAAGAATAAACAGAGAAAGTGGGACAAAAAGCAGTTCCGCAAAACTAAGCAATACTTCAGGATTGACAGTTTATACAATGGCCTACACTCAGTCTCAGACTCTTCTTTAAGTCTGTGGTGCCTTTAAACATGGATTTTCCCTGCTTCTCTATCTTATCTAAGTAACCTAGGCAGATCTGGGCTTGCCCCTGTAACTTGAAGGCCTACCACATGGATAGAGGTATCGATACCTCTTTGATTGGCTTCTTGCATCTAAAACTGGGGAGACTGAGCCAGTCTTTTTTCCTCTCCTCTTTCTGTTGTGCTTTTTTCTGCATTTGAAGGTGAAGATCAGAGTTCACCCATAGCATGGGTACCATGAACTGAAGTGATAAAAAGAGGACTTCCTTTCCCTGTATCCTTTTTTTTTTTTGGTTAGCCCATTGGGTTAAGTGACTTGCCCAGGGCCCTGTACCCTCTTTTAACTTGGCTCCAGAAATGGAACTGGAAGTACTTGTTTCTGTTCTGTTGTTTGTCCTCAGTTTCAGGTGTTACAGTCAATTTCCACTGGCCTGGGGTGTTTGAGTGACTTTGGGACCAGGATTACAGGCTGGGTAGTGCAGCCAGTTGGACCAGCATGGGAGTCCTGAGAAGCCAGGGTGTCTGGCTCCCCCCCAGGAGGGTACTGTTCTTGGGGGGTTAGGGGGGAAGGGGCCCTCTGCTCTATAGGAACTGAGCTAAGCTATGAACCAAATCTTCCCCTCCCCAGAGACTGAGGTGGTATAAGGAGGCTCACAAGCTGGGGAGTAAATTTGTGATCATACTTTCTGAAGTAAATATTGCTTTGTCAAAGCCTAATTTGACAATCAGGGGTTAAATAGAACTGGAGTACAAGGGAGCCCCTCTACACGTAAGAGAACACCATCGATGGAAGCTGGAACCAGTGGCAGAGGACCTTGACCCCAAATCTCTGGGAGTACCAGAGAATCCTAGGGGAAGCATAAACTCTCACCTACCTGGACTTCAGGCACTGGGAGCCAGGGTAGTCAACGATATATCTATATTTACTGTAACATTATCTGAAATGACTGAAGCATAATAGATTTTTGCTCCATCTTTCATTTTAACTGTAAATCTTTGTATTTCTTTTAAACATGTGGGCCATATCCCACAGAATCTGAACATATTGTGGTTTTCTGTTTTCTAATCCATTCTTCTATCTTTCACTTTATGGGCAATTTCTTCACATTCGCAGTTAGGACTATTGTAAACCTTTATCCTGTTCTTTTCTTTTTCTTCTCTTTACTTCCACTTACTTCTTCATAAACAAGAAAGTGACTTCCCTCCTACTCACATGCTTCAGAATGAAGCTGGAGAAAACCATAACCCTACTGACTGGGTCCACTACAAATTTGTTACATAACCCTCAACTAGGCCCTCACTGCAGCTAAACAATCCTACACTTCTACACTCCTTCTACTTAACTTACTACCTGCTCACCATAACAGCTCTTCAAAAATTTTTTATCCCTCCACAAACTTCCCATGGCAACTCCTTCCCCAACCCCTTCCAGCTGAGAACCCTGCCTCAGTATTACATTGAAAAAATTTAGGCCATATGCCAAGAGCTCTTCTCCCCTCTCCCCCTTATCTTTTATCATTAGATATCTTCCCACACTATACCATTACCCCGTCTCTCATGAGGAGGTGGCCCTTCTTATCAAGGCACTCTTCTATATACATTAGTGCCTCATCATCCCCACTCACTCTCCTGTCTACAGACACGCCTCTGTCTCCTCTACCCTTGAAAAAACCTTCATTTGATCGACCTAGCCATCCGCATTAACTATCATCCCATGTCTCTTCTGTGGATGAGTTCCTTGAGAAGGTGATCTGTAATTGATTGTTCCACTCCTTTCCTCTTACTCTCTTCTTAAATTTGTAGTCTGGCTTCTAACCTCATTATTTAACTGGAACTTCTCTCCCCAAAATTATCAGATCTCTTAATGACTGAATTTTTAAAAAAATAACATTCAATTTATTCTGTTTTTAAAAAAAAGCAAGAAGTATGGAATGGAGATCAGTGTTTTCATATGCAATCCTCTTTTGTGTTCTGCTGTGTACATACTAATACTGTGTGTGTGTGTGTGTGTGTGTGTGTGTGTGTGTGTGTGTGTGTGTGTGTAGGGGGGGGTTAATGACCAAATCTCAAAGCCTTTTTCTCAGTCCTCATCCTTGACATTTTTGCAACCTTTGACACCATCTTCTTTCTAGGTTTTCATGTCACTTGCCCTCTCCTGGTCCTCTTCTTACCTGTCTGACAGCTCTTTCTCAATCTTACTTGTTTTATTAACTGTGAATGTCTCCCACAATATGTCCTGGGCTGGCTACATACTTTCTTTCCTATGGATTCAGTGCAATGTCTGTGCAAATGATTCTTGGACGCACATTTCTAACTGCTTATTGGACATCTTAAACTTGACAACATAAACTCAACATTCCAAAACTCAAATCAGGTTCAATAAGGAACCTAATTTTCTCAGTATTAATGAGGATACCACCATCATCCCCAGTTACCCTGACTTACATCTCACTCTCACTCCCCACCCCTGCCAATATCTAATCTGTTGCCAAGTCCTGTCCGTACTACCTTTATGATCTCTCTGGTATATGCCCCCTTGTCTCCTAACACTACCACCACCCCAGCACAACTGGCCCTCATCACATCACACCAGGACTACTCTAATATTGCCTCCTGGTTTAGTTTCCCTTCCTCAAGTCTCTCCCCACTCCAGTCTGTCCTCCACTCTGCTGTCAGTGACCTTCCTAAAGCACGTCTGACTATGCCAATAAACTTCCAGCAAGAAAAATAGTATTTGACTTTTAAGCTCCTTCAAAACCTGCTCTACTATATGCCATATTCTCTATCCAATATGATTATCTCCTATTATTATATATGCACACGCATATTTCTATCTGCATCTTGTTTGTATGTTGTCTCCTCCACTAGATTATAAATTCTTTGAGAGCAGGAACTGCATTATTTGGGGGAGTTTTTTTGCCTTTCTTTGTACTCCTATTCCTTACCACAGTTCTTGGCACACTGTAGTCTTTGCTTAAAAAATGCTTTGTCATTATGATCACACAGTATTCAGTTTCCATTTTAATTAACATTGGATTGGCTACCATCATCTGACTGCTGTGACTATCTCTGCTGTCACCACCTAACAACTGACTGGGGAAGGGAGTGTGAATAATTCTCCAACTGAAGTATGGAGCTCTTTTCAACTGCTCCCATGGCTTCTCTTCAATTGCCTTGCCCAGCAAACTCAAGTGGGACAAAACTACTTTAGTACAGATATGTGTAAGGATTAGCCAAACCATGAACAACTTAGGGGCTCACAGTACAACGGGAACCCTTTTTGTTTCCTTCTATGGACCTCTCCTCAAGACAAAAGGCTCTTTTTTTTCACCAGTTTACCAAGTAGGGCAATTTCTAGCTCAATCTTTCTTGCCTAACAAACTGAGAAGTTTATTGTCATCTTTATCTTACACCCCTTACATCCTATTTCCTACACAGTCTAAATTAGTGTGATAACATCATCACAGGATACTGGCATACTTGCAACTCCAGCCATGCAAATAATCTGTCCTCACGACCACATGTATCATCTCCCATATGTCCCTAGATGTGTTCATTACATGCCTGTTTCCTATTTGTGTATTCTGTATCCAACAGAATGTAATACAATGGGAGGGCATTTCCCTTGTGTGCATTGCAGATGTTTTCTTGTGGCTTTTAGTCTTTTGCTTTAGACTCTTGTCACTAAAAACAAATATATCAATGAGTACTATCTGTTAGAGTTAGAAGGGCTTATGTTTCCACAGGTAGAATAATGCAGAGATTTAAAGAACAGCTCCAGGAAGTAGTACACTGTACGTGGGTTCGGGCTTAGCCAATAAAAAGTAAGAGGATTGTTCCCAAAAGACCCCAAAATCAAGATAAGGGTCGAGCCAGCTCAGATCAGGTAGGGTCAACCTGAGGACACCTGAAAAATGTTAGTGCACCTGCTTAATGAACTTCATTACTATTATCTGCCACACCCCACATAAAATTAGAGCCTCATTAACGAGTCATGGGATCTATGACCAAGGGAGGGGGAACATACTTGAGCATATCAAGGGGAAACATGTAAGGAAAGGTGTAACCTGGGAAGGGATGGACCAATCCAGGCCTCGGAGGTTTCGTGCCGAATTCAACTGCATAAAAGCACACTTGCCCTTGCACTCAGGGCCCACCCCTCCTGAAGAGTGGTGGAGCCCGCTTCTGGCCAGAAATGTCTAAATCCTCTGGACTTTCTTTGTAATAAATTTTTGGTGTCAAGCCTATTTCTAACATCCCAGACCAGAGTTACACCTTAGTGCTATATTGAATTGAAACTAACTAGGCAGACTGGCTTTTTCTTTGGAGCATTAAGGACTAGTCTTATAAACTGGTTTTGTATTCCCTACATCACCTAGCATGGTACATTGAACATTGTAGACATTTAATTAAAGATATGATTTTACACTTTTTGATTTGATGCAACACACTGAGTACTCTCAGACTGAGATCTGTGGAGCTGGCTCCCATCAGCTTTGTCCTTTCCATTTAAGTGCCATGCTGAGAGACTGGGGTGGGGGTGGGGAGAAGATCGGGGAGAGAAAGCTGAGGAAGGGTCAACTTGTCCCCTACTTTCTTCATCCTCTGCTTTGCAGCTTCAGCTTTGCCTGGTTGTCTAGACCCTTTGTCCTCCCCTCCTCCTCTCCTATAAAGTTTAGATTCCTGAGATCAGAAGCTGAGAAGAGATGATAAAGATGATATGGGACTTGGGCCCTGAATAGGCTCTCCATCCTCCTTCCTCCACCTTCAAGCCCTTCAGTTCAGAAAACCAACATCAAAATTTGCTTCACAGCTTTAATTTTGTCTAGCTTTTCCCCAAGAACTCCAGTTAGAAGTAGTTCAGTCTGGTGCCTGGCACAGGTACTCCTGGGGAGGCCTCAACTCCTCATGCTAGGAAACTGGGCAGGGAGTCAAGTTGGGGGGTTTGTGCTTAATCAGCATAGCCCATAAGGTCACCTCAAGATCATGATTTTAGCTCAGATTCCATCTTGAATAAATACATAGTTATTTTGTGATAAGTAATACATAGATTATAGTTAAGCCTCACAATCTCCAGGGGATGGGGGTGAACTAGAGGTAGGAGACCCTGGGGGAAGGAGGGTGGTACAATTTTGAAACCTGGTCTCCAGTTAAGCGCACAAATGCTTTATTCCAATTCTGACTCAGAAGCAGGATGTTTCTTGGCCCCAAGAAGAGATGGGAAACTAAGGGAAGTCACTGAGATAAGACCCAGAGAAGGGGCTTGTAGAGCTGCAGAGTGTGGGATTCTAAGGAAGGAAGGGGAAGCCATCTCTTGGACACAGGAAGATTAGGCCCTAGACTTCCCTAATGGGAAATGGGAAAAAGTATAGTGGGGGTGGGGGTGGAGGTGATGGGGGTGGGGCCCAAGCCAAGATCTTTGCCCTTTGCCGCAAAAGGAATCTGACTCACAGGCCCCAGACCCTCAGCTCCCTCTGAAAGCCTTACCCTTACCTTTTAATCTTATTCAGATGCGCCCTAAAAGAATCTGGCTCCCTTTTGTCTATAGGCCCCAGAAAGGCCTTAGCTCTGGTCTCAGACTGTTCCTTATTGACTCCCCTTATCTCCTTTTGAAAGTCCTAGCCCCACCCTTTGATTTTGTGCAGATGCCTTTCAAACTTCTGCCTTCCAGTTCCCTCCATTAGCTATTCCCATTGTCTATTCAATCTCTCAGGCCTCCCCAATTAGAATTCTTATCTAGACCCTTTTCCCAACCCCTTCTCTAGCCACCCAAAATTACTTTAGTATTTAAGATACACCTTGGCCCTCATTCAGATGCTGAGAATCTCAGGCCTACAAGGCTGAGAACCTCTCATGCCCGCTATACGGGCGTCACTTGGTCACTGTGATTTACCACTAATAAACTTTTCCTCTGTCTGAAGAAGATGAGTTGAATTCATTCAGCAGGTCCCGGTACTGCAATCTTGGGGTGCCAGCACCCCAAAAGCCCTAGACCTCTTCAGAGGTCTCAACTCGAACATCCTAAACAGAGAAGGAAAAAGATTTAAACATCTAGAAGCAATATGTAGAAGTTGCAGAAAGGCAAATTTTAGCTTCGTATAAGGAAAAAATTCCTAATAATCTGAGAGTCTAGGATTTTTGAGTGAAGTTAAGTGAATAAAGTACTGGACTTGTAGCCAAGAAGACTTGGTTCAAATAACAAGTCTGACACTAGCTATGTAATCCTGGACAAGTCATTTAATCCCTTTGAGCCTTAGTTTCTTCATCTGTACAATGAGGGAGATGGAATTCGATGCTATAACATAGTTCCACCCCCTCTCATATAGTAGAGGAGGAAACAGATGGAGTTTGACCCTAGTGACCTAGCTCCAACTCCCACAGTAGTACAAAATCAGAATTACAAGATAATCGTTGATTTAAAGCTGCAAGGGGGTCCTAGAAACTTACCCATGAAAAAACCTCAATCCTAGAGTCACTTACACAATATAAAAAGGACTGGAATCATCCTGGCACGATCACAGATTTGGAGCTATAACACTTGAGTTCACCCAAGTGGCACACCCAGGTCTGCAGCAGACTCAATAATTCACTAATTCAACCCAGGTCTCCTTTGACTCCAAATTCAGTCCAGTTGACTGCATCCAAGCTGGAAAAGAATCCTTTGACTTGTAGGATTCTTTCCTTTCAGCTGTGGGTGGGACTGGATGACCTTGGAAGTCTTTGTTTCAACTTTTGAATTCTGGGTGTTCCTGTGTCCAAGGAGTCCAGACCTGCGGCCCAGATCTGCACGGTCCCACCCTCACACAACCAACCCTACCCCACGTAGCGTTCCCAGGAAAAGAGCTGGGGGGGGCATTAATTAGGTTATTCAAGCAATCCCAGACTAGAGGTCTCGGGTTCCAAGAACAAGGAAGAGGTGTGTATGTTTGGAGTGCTGGGGAGGGACAGGCACCTGGTCCCATTGTTTCCCTAATCTCACAGCTTGCCCCCGGAGATTAACTGATAAAAATTAGATACTATTCCCACTCCAGAGAAAAGGACTGGGGGAGGGAGCACCGGTGTCCAGTCCTTCTGAACCAGACAGACTACCCAGCCCGGGACTGCGTCCTTTCTTCCTACCCCATTCCTACTTTTTTATCTCAGTGGTAGCCTCTTTAAGAAGGGACCTGGGCAGGGCCCTGAGTGGCTAGCCCAGGGAGCCTGCCGTATACGTCACAAAACCAGAGACCCCGTTCATCTCTCCCATTGGTCGCTGGGCAAGATATTTGACCCCACCGCCTCCTCCATCTTTTAGGCAGTTTAGTTTAGCCCGGCAGAACAGGGAGGGGGAACTCCCCAAGGAGGCACAGGCGCCCATTGGGTGGCGCGGTCGGGGGCGGGGCCAGACCTTAAAGGGCCCCGGAACCAAAGAAGAACGAAGAACCAGGTAAGAAAAGAACTGAGACATCCCGGAGGATGGAACACGTGCCCACTCCCCCATCCCCGCCCCGCCTTCCTAACCGAGGACGCTGGCGGGGGAAGGGGCGGGAAATGCATCACTCCCCCTCACACCTTTTCCTTTCCCTCACCGCCCCCTTACAGACCCGTCTATGGAGCCCAAACGAAACCATCCGCTGTTCGGGGGAGCCTTCTCCATCACCCTTCCCCCAGGGGCTCTGGACGTGAGGTCAGGGGTCACTGCTGGGTAGGGTGGGCACGGGAGCCTGAGGCGGGATACGGTGCTCAGACTCTGCCTCTGCCCCGCAGTGATTTCCGGCCGGTACCGGACAACCAGGAAGTTTTCTGCCACCGCGGGACGGGGCAGAGTCTCATCGTGGAACTCCTGGAGCTGCAGGCACACGTGCAAGGAGAAGCGGCAGCGCGGTGAGCACCTCCGCCAAGGGCGGGGGCGGGGCACCTCCCTGGCCAATGGGAAGGAGCTACGAGTCCCAGTTGGAGGAGGACGCGTGGCCAAAGGTCATCCTCTGTAGAGAGGGTGTGTCTGAATCTGCTTCGCCCTCCCCATCTAGGTACCACTTCGAGGCTCTGGGAGGGGTGCAAGGGTCCGGGGGCGAGCAAGTAGAGGCTGTGCAGCCCCTTTCCTCCCACACTCTGTCCCTTCGGGGCTGCCGGGATGCCTGGGTCCTCTGCGGTCGGCAGCGTATGGCCAAGGAAAATGAGGCGGTGAGGGCATTGGGGCTTTGGGGAGTGAGAGTAGCCTGCGGGAGGAGAGAGGTGTCGAAATACTGGGCGGAGAGGACGGTGCGGGAAGCTGGGGGCTGGAGGTGGTGGTGGTGGAAGGAATAGCGGGAGTGGAGTTCAGAGGACAGGGCTTCGAAGCCCTCCTGGACAACAGACTAGCTGGGCGAAGCCAGGGAAGCTGCAGTTTCCATGTGCAAAAGGAGCGATGATCTTCGGCGTTCCCAGCAGCTCTGTCTTTGTGTAGTTGCACAATAATCTGAGCTGATTCTGCTGCCCTCAGAATGAAAAGGATGTGATCTTACACCTGGCCCTGTTCCGATTGCCCCAATATGGGACCGACCTTCTGCTGACCTTCAACGAACCTATGTAAATGCGGTGGGGGTGGAGTGTTTGGGCTGGATGATTGGGTCCCTGAAGGGGGGGGGTTGGGGAGCTTGGGAGAACTGGAAGAATTTATGCTGGAGAAGCTGAAAGGAGATGGAGTGTGGGAGTGGCAGACAAAAATGCCTGTTTCCTGTGGAGGAAGAAATCCGAGCCCTGTGTAATCATTTTACTGTCTTCCCCAGATCTGGGAGTAGGCCAGCCCATGGACATGAAGCCCAGTGCCTCCCACCCTGGACCCTGGTTGACTTTGAAAGGCTAGTGACTTCCCTGACTCTTCTTGACCCCAGTATCTTTGGTCCCCGGGAAAGATCCTGAACTGCCCTCTGCTGCTGGTGTCTGAATGTCTGGATTCCCTAAAAGAAGCAAGGGATTGATGGTTGGGGTTTCCCCCATATCTCTGTTCCACATACAGACATAAGGCACCACCTTTGCAGAAATAAACTTGCTTTATACCAATACAATCTCTGTGGCTTTGGTGGGAGAGGGAAAAAGCATTTATACAATTTGAATCTAGAGGCAGGGATGAAAAACAGTCCCTCCAATTCCCTTTGGTTTTGGGGAATGAGGTTTAAAGCTGTGCGTGGGAACTGGAAGCTAGCAGTCTTGGCAAGAAGAAAATATCTCTTTGATTCAACCCTGAGAGTAAGGGTGAGAGGTTTTAAGCTGTGTGTGATGGCAGGAGTGATGTTTGGATGGGAGGGAGTGCCCCACATAGTGATTCAACCCTGAGAAAAAGGGTGTGGGGGGTCATGGTGAGTAAGTGATTATCAATCATTAAGATCTAAAGGAAGGGTCCAGGAAATTTCAGATCAAGGGTGAGGACAGTCCTTCTCATATGGAGTGTGTTGAGGGAAAATTTGGAGTTGGGGAGGGGTCACTGATTGTGTTTCTGGTAAAGAAATCGAAGCTGGTCCCAGAAGAAGAGTGAGAGAATGGTATGGGGGCCAAGTCGGAAGTAGGAAGCACCCATGCCTTTATACATGCCCCAAATGCCTTCAGTCCGAATTGTTTGCATCACTGCATCTGGTAGTCCCCGGTACATCAGACCCTAGGTGGGGTGGACATGGAAAAGGGGGGGTACATTATGGACTTCTCCCATCCCACCCTCACCCTCCCTGTGACCATCCCCCCACCACTTTGCCCACCTCCTTAACTACTCCCCACCCCCATCAGACTCTTACTTGTATGATACTGTAATTCTGCTTCCCCCACCTTGAACCCCCTCACCTTGCCACGAGCATCTGTGGGTTGGTTGTAGAGCCTGGTACTGACTACGTCGAAAGGTGTCATGGTGAAGACAACAGCTAAGCTACTCACCATAGCTGAGACCAGAGCCAGCTTCCAGCTCTGTGGTGGAAATACCTGAAGCAATGGGAGGCGAGGGTGGGGAGAATAGACAAAAATCTGTATACAAGAGAACCCAGTCCCTCCCTTTTCCCTGAGGCCTTGTAGTTTGGGAGACAGTATCTCCCAGTTGCCAGGGATAAATTGGTGATGTCTCTCTGCAGTTAAGGGTGAATTGGTGGTCCCCCCCTCCTCCCAATCCCAAATGACCCTGCCCATTCCCCACCAAGTGGTACCTCCCACTGGGTCACAAGATCTTTGATAGATGAGAAGGTGCAGAGCTGAGTGGAGGAGCCGACCATAACTCGAGGGAGTGCTCCCAATGCCCCTCTCCATAAACCCCCCAGGCCCTGCTTTCTTCCAATCACAGAGAGTGCGTGATACATGCCCTGGTGGGGGAAGGGGGAGTGGGGCTCAGTTAAAAAAACAACTTCCAAGGCCCACTAACACATTTCTGCCTTTAGGGTTTACAAGGACCCTTTAACACAAGTGACCATGGGCTCTTTAAGTTCATCCCTTCCACTTTTCTGAGAGGTTAGCTGCCAGGACAACAAGCCCCATGGAGACCCAGAGCCAGAACTGAGGCTCTTCAGTTTTCATGGTGACTGTTTTCCCTCCCCTAACCCCTCATCTCTCAAGGTAGAAGAAGGACTGGGGGACTCAGGAAGAGAGAGAACATGGGATGTGTGTGTGTAAAACATGTCAATGGAAAGCAAGATGAATTGGTCATGTAATGAGGAGGAGACTCAGTGGCTGGACTTAATAAGGAAGGATCAGGAGCTGATTTTGGAGTGTTGTGAAGGGAGAGGCAATCAGAGCTGGAGGTGTCACAAAGGGAAAGCAGAAAGTCCTTGACTGAGATTGGGCAGGGACAGTGGAGATGTGTGGGCACTGAATCCCTCACCTGATGCTTATATTGATGCCCAACTGCAATCTCAGAGGCTGATTGTGCCTGCAGATGTGTCTTCACCTGGGAGAAAGGGGGTGGTGTCACTTGCCCAAGGCCCAGGCACCCTTCCCCCTACCTTCTTCAGGAACCCAGGTGCTTACTTAGCCCCTAGTCTCTCCTATGAGAGTAGCTAAGAAAGCAAATCCTTTAATCTGATAATTATTGTTATTTCTACAAAATAAATTGGGCATGGGACTCTGTGTTCCTTGGCTTCAGTCCCAGAAGATCTCCTAACATTAACTACACCCACCTGGTCCCTTTGGAGTGGCGAATATAATCACTACTACCTATGTTTACTAAGGTCCAGGGAAGACATCAAGCTAAGTGAAACCTTAGCTCCTGATGGCCTTAGGGACTTAGAGGTCCAGCTTCTCTAGCAGACTGTGGGGCAAGTTTGTAGGCTCCTTGTGGTAATGTTTATAGTTTGCCCCCTGGATGCTATGCTCAGCATTGTAGAGATGTCCTCACAAACCCAGGAGTCAAATGCAAATTTCCTTTTTCCAAAGAAAGCCTTTACTGAACTGAGAATCGGAAGATTTATGTCTATAGAAGATCCTTAAGGGTGGAGAACTTTGGCCTCAAGGCTACATGTGTTTCTCTAGGTCCTCAAGTTTGGCCCTTTGACTAAATCCAAACTTTACAGAACAAATCCCCTTAGTAAAAGGATTTGTTCTGTAAAACTTGGGACTCAGTCAAAAGGCCACATTCAAGGACTTAGAAGGCCACAAGTGGCCTGGAGGCTGCAGGTTCCCCATCCCTGTAAGTTCCTTAACCTAAACTATCTTTTGATCACTTTCATCTTTGATCACTTTGATCTTCCCAGACCTTACAAAGCCTCCCAAGGTCTTTTTGTACACTCTCAACCTAGTAGAAAGGACCTCCCTCAGCTGGTCAATTCTTACCATGTAGATGGGGCTCCCTATGTAGGCACCCATAACTCCAGCAAGGGCTCCGGCAGCAGCACTACGGCCAGGGCTGTGGTTCCCATTGGAGTCAAGGAGATAACCCCCAGCTTCAGCCAGCCCATAAGTCCCCAGCCTTATGCCATTCATTAAGAACTGGTATACTAAGGCAGGGGCCAGGCCCTTCTGCAGGGCAGCCAACCCATCCACTTGCCCAATGGTGAAGAAGGCATGGAAGACATTTCGGTAGTGTCGCTGGTAAGAGCCTCGTGCCTGGAGCTCGCCCTGCAATTGCATTCGGGTTTTCACCACCTCCAAAGGGTTGGTGAACACACAGGCTCCACAGGCTGCCAGGCCACTCAGCAGGAAGTCCATGGCTCCTGGCAGGCTGTAGGAGCTGGACCAGAAGTCAAGAAGTCGACAAAGGGATAGATGCTAGGTTGAGGGAAGAGTTGGGGGGTTGTGGGGATGGGGCGTGTGGAGGAAGGAGGGAGGGTGGAAGTCAGGAAAGGCTCAAGTTCAAGAGGAACGGAAGGAAAGGAGTGTTGAGGGTTAGAAGTCAAGGGGTCAGGAAGTTCTGGAGTTTGGAGATCAGGACACGATGGCACGAGGGTTAAACACAGGGAGACAGAAGTATCAAGACTTTGGGGTACAGGAAGCTTAAAGGGAATAGTCACTAAGGTTGAAATAGCATGCAGAAATTGAGAAGGGAGGGGTGGAGAAGAGACCTATCTGTATGAAAGGTCCTTGCTGGTCTAGGGCTCAAAGGAAGGGAGGACACAGAGGCTCCAAAGCCAGAGAGGTGAGTGAATGACAGGCGGAGACAGCCAGGGGAGACAGGGACGCTCTGCAGACCGGAGGGATCACAGAGGAAAGGGGACCGGACGGAGATCTCAGCAATTGGCCCGGGGCGCGGCGAAGATGGACCCGCTTGCACATCGGGTGGAACTCCCAGGATCCGGAACCGAGTCTCCAGGCTCGCGTCCCAAACCAGGGGCTGCTGGCGGTTGCAGCTCGGCCCAATAAGGGAGCCCAGGGGAGGCCTGGAGCTGCCACTCCGAGCCAAGCGGCGAGCCTCTCTGCGAGCCCCAGGCCAATCAGCGCCGTGCCGGCTCCGGGACCAATGGGAAATGCCGGCCAGGGCCCAGCCTCCAATAACCTGGGCGGGAGTGGGGCGGGGAAATACAGCGAGGTTAACTCTCCCTGCGCCGCGGCCCCGGCGTTCGGGTCGTGGGGGAGGGGCCGACAGGCTTCGCCTTATTAATCTACGGGCCGAAGCCGAACCCGGCTTCTTTCCTGGGAAGGTTTGGGGCATGCCAAGCTCCCCGGCGACGCCGGCCTGCTAGACTGCCCTATCACCAGAGGCACGCAGTTGCTAAGGTCCCTGGAAGAGGAAGAAGAAGGGACAGGCGTTTTGCATGCGCAAGTTCCGAGGAGAATTTGGAGCGCAGTAGCTTGGAGCGCAGTAGCTTGGGCTGCGCTCGCTCTCTCTCTCTCTCTCTCTCTCTCTCTCTCTCTCTCCAGCTGGCTCAATCCAGGATCCTGGTTACGTAACCGTCCACACTGTTACCTTGAAGGAAGAAGTGCAGTTTTAGGAAAGAAGAGATTCATTTATTTTTGCATACATGCATGCATTTACTCGTTCATTTATGCATTTACTCACGCATTCATTTATTAATTCATTCACGCTTTATATTCATTCATGCTTTCATCCATTATTGTGTCGGCTATGTGCTAAACCATGCTAGCTAGGTGGCGTAGCTGGTCCTGGAGTCCACAAGACGTCCAAGGCTAGCATCACACACTCCCTAGCTGTGTGATCTTGGGCGACTCAGTCTATTAAAGGCCTACTATGTGCCAACCACTGTAGTAAGCGCTAGGGAAACAATTACCTATCCCCAAAGGAAGGCAATACATTAGCAAACTAAAAAGGGGTGTGTGTGGTGGAGTGAGAAATTAGTCAAAGAACTTCCAAATAGTGCAGCCAGGTGAAGAGATGAATTGAGCTCTCTTTAAATGGAGGTTTGGAGTTCATGACCCAGCTCTCCAATCAGAGGGGCATACCTATAAGTGATGAGATGGAGAACCAAGGCTCTATCTGGATGATGTTATCTCAATAATGAGCTCCTTAGGTCCAAGTGGAGAAGTCAATCATAGAAATTCCAAAGTAGTTAATCCCAGGAGAAATGAGTCACTTAACTCCTTTCTGCCTCAGCTTCCTCTTCTGTAAAATAGGGGAAATAATAGCACTTACCTCATGAGGTTGTTTAGAGCCCTTCCTAAACACAGTGCTGGGAGCTGGGGAGACAAAGACGAAAACAATAGAGTCCCTGTTTCCAAAGGGCTGAAATTCTACTGAGGGGATAAGACCATGTACACAAATATGGAAATGTAAATTTTGTGGATGAGAGAAGAGAAGGCTAATAACTCAGGAAAGACTCCCAGTAGGAGACAGCACCTAAGCTGGGATGCACCTTGAAGGTAAGTTAGGGATTCCAACAGGCAGAGGTGTTTCAGAACTGAGACAATCAGTACAAAAGAATGTGGTGTATAGGTATCAAGGCAGATGTGGAGACAAGGCAGGCTGAGCTGCTGTCGGTCGCGCAGTAAGCAGGTGGACTTATAAAATTTGCTGTCCCTGCCTTCTGGAATGTAGTGTTTCTCCAGAAATTCCCCTCCAGCACTGTGGTTTTCACTTTCTTAAGTAAATTACTCCCCCAAAAGAAAGTCGAAAATAAAAATGCTCCTAGCTTTGCTGCTTGCTGTCCTCACCATTTCAGAAGTATAATTAATGTGTACAGCTTATCAGTCAATAGTCAGTACCACTCCACTTAGTCTAGATGTTATAAATTATCTCAGACTAAATCAATAAGCCAGTGTCCACTTTAAGCTATCAGCTTCCACTGATAAAATTTTTCGTATCCCTAGGATAAGGAGCATTCTTGCTTCGTCCCTTCACAAATGCATGAGCACTAAATAGAATACACACAGCTTATCATTTTGTTGATCAACAACTTGTCTTTTCCCTTTTAAAAGTAAGGTGAATGCTTTCCAATTCCAGAAGGAAAGAGAGAAAATTAACATGAAGGAATGACTAGCATGATGGACACATTTGATCCTCTCCAGAGATGGAAAGGGCATTTTTTAAAATTAAATTTTATTTTTCAAGTGAAGATCTCTTTCTTTTACCTTCCCCACCCTCCCAACCTAGTGAGAAAGCGAGAAAAACAAAACCTCTGTTATGAACATGTATATTCAAGTACAATAAATCCTAGGATTGGCCATCCCCTCCCCCCCTTCTCGATCTGCACTCGGAGTCAATCACCTTTCTATGAGGAAGAGAGTAGTATGTTTCATCATGAGTCCTCTGGGATCATGGCTGGTCATTATGTTGATCAGAATTCCTAAGTCTTTCTGAATGTTTACAATATTTCAACCAATATTTATTAAGCACAAACTATTTGTCAGGCACTGTGCTAAGTGCTGGAGATAACAAAGAAAAACAAATACAGTCCCTGCCCTTGAGGTTATAATCTAAGATATAAAAGAGACGACATGCAAACAACTATATTTCAAACAAGATGTATACAGGATTGGAAACACACAGAGGGAAGGCACCAGAATTAAGGGAGGTTGGGAAAGGTTTCTTATAAGAAGGAAGAATTTTAGGTGGTAGTTGAAGGGGGTTGGGAGGCAGAGATGAAGAGGGAATGAATTCCAGGCATGGGCTTAGCACAGGAGTCTAGAGATGCAATATCTCATCTGACTGAACAGCAGGGAGGCCAATGTTGGACTTCAAGTAGGAGAAAGATTTATTAAAGATGGCTGGAAAGGTAGGAAGGGGTCGAGTTATGAAGAGCTTTGAACACCAAACAGATATTTGATCCCAGAGGTAATAGAAGAGTCACTTGTCTTCAGCCCAAGCTAGCAAAGTAGCGAGAAATTTGTCCAGAATGCAGCTCATGTTTGAATTGTCCTCACTTCCCAGATGGTTGTTTTATCCTCTTTTCTATTTGTTTCTCTGTGTTTACTTTCTTATTTCCTTAGAAGCCCCTTCCCAAGGTTAGGCTTATGACCCTGAGCAAGACTTAACTTTCCTTAGCCTCAGTTTTTGTTTTTTTCCCCCCAGCAAAATGTCAGCTAATTGGATAAGGGGTTTGTGTGAGAGAGAAGAGTCAAGGAAAATGGTGAAGTTTAATAAAACAGGGTTACTAAACTGGCAGATCAGGGGAATGTTGCAGATAGAGTTTACGGTCCCCCTACCCAGTTCCTTAAACATTTTTTTTAAATACGTTTTATTGATACCTTTTGCTATAATCATTTTCCACCCACTCACTCCAGATCCAGTCTTTCTTGTAACAAGGGAAAACAATTAATTACATGATCCAGTACAGAGACCAAGCCTGACAATGTATATGTGGCTCACCCTTCGGAGCACCACCAACAGGGCTGGACTGGATGGAGGGGAGATGGGCGCAGTCTTCATCAGGTACGGAGTCTTCCCATTGCTCTCCCAGCATCTGGAGATTTCAAACTCCACCCGAGGGCAAACTACGCAGAGGTCCTGGGACCTGAACCTTGGCATAGTGCCTGTCTTGAGAAGGACTTGTGGAAGGAGATGGAAGCCAAGATAAACAAACACCAAGACTGGCAATAACTTACGAGAATTTTGTAAAATGATGTTTGGTTGTTAAAATGATATAACTAAGTATAGTTATTTAGGGGATGAGTGTAACCTCCAGGCCCACCAGCTATGGCAGGAAGAATGTTAATTTTGGATCATTTAAGGACTGTGCCACATGGGCTTTTTTACATTTTTATTTAGAACACTCAAAAAAGAGCGTTTTTATTCACACGGGAAGCAAAAATAGTATTTTATATGAAACTGTGAATCTCCATTTCACATCGCTTGCTTTTTAAAAAAAGTATATGATTAATACTACACATTACTTTCAAAACTGCTCTTCTGTGCTTCCTTCTGAACTTCCTTCGTTTTCAATGTTTTCAAATGTTTTTCTGTTTTCAAATTCAATGACTCTCTTTTCTTTGGCATCACTATTGCTAATATCTTTTCGTTTCTGACTCCTTTCTCTTCTCCCACCTCCACCCTAAAAAAGGGGGGGGAGGAACGTCTTGTAACAAATAAACATTGTCAAGCCAAATGCATTCACATAGTGTCCATGTCCAAAAATGTATATCTCTACTTTGTGTCCATCAGTTCTCTGTCAGGAAATGATAACATGTTTCATCCATGGGTCCTCTGGAGAAGTGGTTGGTCTCCATTAATCAGAGTTCTTCAGTCTTTTAAAATTGTTTTACTTTACAGTATTGTTGACTTTGTATACATTGTTCTCCTAGTTCTGATCACTTCACTCTGCATCAGTTCATACTACTTAGGATTCTTTGAAATCATCTTTTTTGTCATTTCATTATATTCATATGTGACAATTTGTTCTAACATTCCCCAGTTGTTTAAGAGGCAATCCAAGGCACCCACTTAACTTTTAGTTATTTTCTTATCCTCCCTCCCCTTTGAAATCCCTTTTTAGATTCAGAAGTTTGTTATTATTCCCTTCATTGTATTTTACTCTCTATTAACTTACTTGTTTCACTGTTAAATTTGATGTATTGCTTAATTTTTAAAAAAGTAATATTTTATTTTCCCTCCAATTACATGTAAAAACAAATTTTAACAATCGTTTTTTAAATTTTTGAGTTCCAAATTCTTTCTGTCCCTCTCTCCCCACATTGAGAAGACAAGCAATTTGACATAGGTTATACATGTGCAGTCATTGGAAACATATTTCCCTATTAGTCATGTTGTGAAAGGAAACACAGACAAAAAGAAAACCCAAGAAAAGTAAAGAAAAAGTATGCTTCGATCTGCATTCAGACTTTCAGACTCCATCAATTTTTTCTCTGGAAATGGATAGCATTTTTCATCATAAGTCCTTCAGAAGTGTCTTGGATCATTGTATTGCTGAGGATAGCTAAGTCATTCACAATTGATCATCATACAATACTATTGCTGTTATTGTGTACAATGTTCGTCTGGTTCTGCTCACTTCACTTTGCATTAGTTCATGGAAGTCCTTCCAGGTTTTTCTGAAGCATCCTGCTCATCATTTCTTACAGCACAATAGTATTCCATCACAATAATATGCAACACCTTGTCCAGCCATTCCCCAATTGATGGACATCCCCCTCAATTTCCAATTCTTTGCCACCACTAAAAGAGCTGCTATAAATATTTTTGTACATATAGGCCCTTTTCTTTTTCTTTTTCTGCTCCTTTTTTAATCTCTTTGGGATACAAACCTAGTCGTGGTATTGCTTGGTCAAAGGGTATGGATGGTTTTATAGCCCTTTTGGCATAGTTCCAAATTGCCCTACAAAATGGTTGAATCAGTATACAACTTCACCAACAGTGCATGACTATCTCAGTTTTCCCACATCCCTTCCAACATTTGTCATTTTCCTTTTCTATAATATTAACCAATCTATTAGGTGTGGGGTGGTAGCTCAGACTTGTTTTAATTTGCATTTCTCTAATCAGTAGTGATTCAGAGCATTTTTTCATATGACTCTAAATAGCTTTGACTGCTTCATCTGAAAACTGTTCATATCCTTTGACCTTTTATCAACTGAGGAATGGCTCTTATTTCTATAAATTTGACTCTGTTCTCTATATATTTGAGAAATGAGGTCTTTATCAGAGAAACTTGCGGTAAATTTTTTTCAAAGTTATGATTACTATATTCCCTTCTATCCTATTTTCCCTCTGTTTATCCTTCTCTCTCCTTTCACCCTGTCCATTCTCAGAAGTGTTTTGCTTCTGACTTTTACCTCCCCCAAGCTGCTCTCCCTTCTATCAGCACCCCTTTTCTTTTGTTCCCTTCTCCTCCCACTTTTCTGTATGGTAAGATAGATTTCTATATCCAACTTGTTGTGTTTGTTATTCCCTCTTTGAGCCAATTCCAATGAGAGTAAGGTTCAAGCACTCCCCACCCCTGCCCCACCTTCCCCTCTGTTGTAAAAACTTTCTTGCCTCTTTTATGCCAGTAATTTACCCCATTCTATTTCTCCCTTTCCCCTTCCCCTGATACATTCCTCCTTCTCACCCCATAATTTTATTTTTTTAGGTAACCATCTCATTATGTTCAACTCAAATCTGTGGCTTCTGTCTATGTATACTTCTAATTGCCTTAATAATGAGAAAGTTCTTAGGAGTTAAAAGTATCATCTTCCCATGTAGGAATGTAAACAGTTTAACCTTATGATTTCTCTTTCCTGTTCACCTTTTTATGCTTGAGTCTTATATTTGAAAGTCAGTTTCTTTATAGCTCTAGTCTTTTGATCAGGAATGCTTGGAAGTCCTCTATTTCATTAATTATCTATTTTTCCCCCTGAAGCATTATACTCAGTTTTGCTGGGGTGATGATTCTTGGTTGTAATCCTAGCTCTTTTGCCCTCTGGAATATCATATTCCAAGCCCTGCAATCCTTTAATGTAGAAGCTGCTAAATCTTGAGTTATCTAGACTGTGGCTCAATAATATTTGAATTGTTTCTTTCCGGCTGCTCATATAATTTTCTCCTTGACCTGGGAGCTCTGGAATTTGGCTATAATATTCTTGGGAGTTTTAGTTTTGGGTATTTTTCAGGAGGTGATCAATGGATTTTTTTTTCAATTTCTATTTTACTCTCTGGTTCTAGAATATCAGGGCAGTTTTCCTTGATAATTTCTTGAAAGATGATGTTTAGGCTCTTTTTTTTGGTCATGGCTTTAAGGCAGTCCAGTAATTTTAAAATTATGTCTCCTGGATCTTCTAGGTCAGTTGTTTTTCTGATGAAATAGTTCACATTTTCTTCTATTTTTTCATTCTTTTAAAATTTTGTTTTATTAGTTCTTGATGTCTCATGGAATCATTAGCTCCCACTTCCCTAATTCTAATTTTTAAGGAATTCTTTTTTTTTTTTAAGGCAATTGGGGTTAAGTGACTTACCCAGGGTCACACAGCTAGTGTCAAGTGTTTGGTCTGAGGCTGGATTTGAACTCAGGTCCTCCTGACTTCAGGGCTGGTGCTCTATCCACTGTGCCACCTTGCTGCCCCAAGGAATTATTTTCTTCAGTGAGCTTTTGTACCTCCTTTTCCATTTGGCCAATTCTACTTTTTAAGTTCTTCTCTTCAGTGGATTTTTGTATGTCTTTTTCCATTTAGATTTTCTATTTCAATTCTACTTTTCAAGGCATTTTTCTCTTCATTGGATTTTTGTGCTTCTTCTACCACTTGGTCTATTCTGTTTTAAGGTGTTATTTTCTTCATTATGTTGTTGTGCCTACTTTACCAAGCTGTTAACTCTTTTTTCTTTTTTTTTTTGATGTTATTAAATATTTAATAACAATTTAAGGCAAGTAGTACCAATTCCATAGCTACAAATTCCATGCTGAGCATTTTGTTAATTCTATAAATGGGAGAAAGGCAAAGACAATTTTGTTTTTAAAAAAGTCATAAAATTTTTATAAAAATGGTTATATTTTTCTGGAAATTATATGGATCTCTCACACTTTCATACACACGCACGCGCATACACACACACACACGTACCCCAGTTGTTAACTCTTTTTTTATGATTTTCTTGTATCAATCTCATTTCTCTTCCCAATTTTTCCTCTACCTCTCTTACTTGATTTTTAAAATCCTTTTTTGAGTACTTTCAGGACCTGAGACCAATTCATATTTTTCTTTGAGGCTTTGGATGTAGCAGTTTTGACTTTGTTGTCTTCTTCTGAGTTTGTGTTTTGATCTCCCCTGTCACCATAGTCGCTTTCTATAGTCAGGATCTTTTTCTGCTATTTGCTCATTTTTCCAGGCTATTTCTTGACTTTTAACTTTGTGCTAAAAGAAGGGATCTGCTTCCAGAGTGGAGGGACTATACTTCAGGTGGAAATATCACCACTGGAAAGAAAAGGAGAAAAAAGAAGGAGGAGGAGGAGGAGGAGGAGGAGAAAAAGGGAAAGGGAAAGGGAAAGGAAGAAGAGGAGGAATCTATATAACAAGAGAGACAAATTTCCACAATTTTTTATTGATAAAATTCAAAATATAATAATTGAGTACAAACCTTTTGTAATACAGATTTACTAATGAGAAGAATGGAGTTCTTTTGTGAGGGTATAATATTTTCCTTGACTGAGGTTCAAAGTTAGTGTTTCCTATCATCAAAATCAATTGTAAATGTTCATTTGTTAATGCTGATCTGTAGGGAGATTGTAAATATTTTATCTTTGAAAACATCTTTTCACACAGATAGGTACTGCCAAATACTAATATCAATACATCAGCATGTGGTTTTAATTGAGCCTAAAGGCTAATTGTCTTTTTAAAAAAATTATTATTATTATTATTTTTGCTTTTAGGCAATTGGGGTTAAGTGACTTGCCCAGGGTCACACAGCTAGTAAGTGTCAAGTGTTTGGTTTGAGGTCATATTTGAACTCAGGTCCTCCTGACTTCAGGGCAGGTCCTCTATCCACTGTGCCACCTAGCTGCCCCTAAAGGCTAATTGTCTTAAACAAGTTTATTTTTCTCTGGACATATTTCTCCTGCTGCTTTGATCAAACACAATTTAATTAAATCACCATCAGTAAATTGCCCTCCTTGTTTGGTTAACAAAATGAAAACTTGGAAATTAGCTTTGATTGCAGCCTCATTTTCATTTTTGCCAAAAAATTCTGTTGTGATAAGATATTCCATTTTACATTTTTTCTAATTTTTCTGACTTTTGCTTTCCTGTGAGTTGGGAATATTGTGACAAATGCTTAGTCTGGTAATGTTTAACCACAGGTGTCCCACAGGGTTCTATCCAGGGCCCTCTTCTCTTTTTCCTAGATACCACTTCACTTGGTGATCTCCACAACGCCTATGGATTTAATTATCATCTCTGTGTTGATAGGGACAGCTAGGTAGTGCAGTGGATAGGTAGGGCACTAGGCCTGGAGTCAGGAAGACCTGAGTTCAAATCCAGTTTCAGAAACTTATTACCTGAGTGACCCTGGGCAAATCACTTAACCCTGTTTGCCTCAGTTTCCTCATCTGTAAAATGAGCTAGAGAAGGAAATGGAAAACCACTCCAGTATTTTTGTCAAGAAAACCCCAAATGGGGTCCTAAAGAGTTAGATGCAACTGAACACCAATAAATGCTGATGATTTTCAAATGTAACTGTCTTGCCCCGAACTCTCTGCTGCCCTCCAGTCTTGCATCTCCAAATGCTCTTCAGACATATTGACCTCGATGTTCAGTAGCCATCTTAAACTCAATGTATCCAAAACAGAACTCATTTTCTGTCTCCTACACCCTCGCTGTCTCTTACCTTCCTGTTTCTGTAGAGGGCAATGCTATCCTCCCGATCCTTCAGGCTTGTAACCTAGGTTACTCTTCACTCCCTCTCACTTCCCATGCCCAATCTGTTGCCAAGGTCCATCGATTTCAGCTTTGCAACATCTCTTCATTATGTTCCCTTCTTTCCTAGTGCTGGCCCTCATCACCTCAAGCCTCAATTATTTTAATAGTTTACTGGTGGGTCTGCCTGCCTCAACTTCCTCCCCACTCCAATCCATCCTGCATTCAACCACTAAAGTGATTTTCCAAAAGTACAAATTTGGCCACGTCACTCCTCTGGACTCAGCAAACTCCATCGTCTCTCTGTCAACTCCAGGATCAAATGCAAAATCCTATATTTGGCATTCAAAGCTCTTTATGACCTAGTCCCCTTCTACCTTTCCAGTCTTCTTACACCTTACTCTTCAACACATAGTTTTTGATCTAGTGACACTGTCCTCCCAGCTGTTCCATGAACAAGATACCTCTCTCTGCTCTGGCCTGTCCCACATTTCTCCCACTGTCCTCATCTCTGCCTACTGTCTTCCCTGGCTTCCTTTAATGCCCTTTAACCATTCTTAATTCTAGTGTCTTCCCTCTATTATTTCCTATTCATTTTACATATGATTTATTTGAATATATTTGTTTACTTGTTTCCCCCATCAGACTGTGAGCTCCTTGAGGGCAGGCTCTGTCTTTTGCCTCTCTTTGTATCCTCAGCTCTTAGCACAGATCTGCACAACTTGGCAGTATTACGGTAGGGGCCAAAATTAAAATAGGCTAACAGGGCAGCTGGATGGTACAATGGACAGAGCTCTGGCCTTGGAGCCAGGGGGACCTGAGTTCAAATCTACCCTCACATACTTGATACTTTCTAGCTGTGTGATGCTGGGCAAGTCACTTAACCCCAATTGCCTTGCCAAAAAAAAGAATAATGTTTCAGCGCAGCTAGGTGGCACAGTGGATAGAGCACTAGTCCTGGAGTCAGGAGGACCTGAGTTCAAATCTGGCCTCAGACACATAACACTCACTAACTGCGGGACTCTGGGCAAGTCATTTAACCCAAATTGCCTCATATATAAAAAACAAAACAAAACAAACAAACAAACAAAAAACCAAAATAGGCTGAACTTCTTCAGGCTGCGGATGGGTTTTTAGCAGCTAATTTCCCAAGTAATGGTATAATTAATGATTAAACTATTTTGCAAATAAACCATATTTTAAAAAAGGGAAATTTCAACTAATGTCAATTAATTACACCATAATGGATGAACAAGTTACGATATATAAATGTGATGGAATACTATTGTGCTATAAGAGATGATGGAGAGGGTTCCAGAGAAACCTGGAAGACTTGTATGAACTGATCAAAGTAAAGTAAACATAACCAGGAGAATAATTTATATAATGACAACAATATGGTAAAGGCAAACAACTTTGAAAGAATTAGGAGCTCTTCTTAACGTAATGACCAATCATGATTCCAGGGAACTAAAGATGAAACACCCTACCCACCTCTGGGTAGAGAGGTAAAGGACTCAGAGTACAGAATGAGACAAATATTTTTTGGACATGGCCAATATGGATATTTGTTTTGATTGACTACAAATATTTTAAACAGATTTTGCTTATCTTTTGTTTACAATTGGAGGAAGTGAGGTTCCATGGGTAAGAAGGCAGATTTTTGCCCATTGGAAAAAAATTTTTTTTCAAAAAAATGCCTGCTCAAAAATTATTAAGCTTGTTTTCCTCTTGAACGTTTTCCCTTTTCATTTCTTCTGTCTTCTGTTGATCAATGAGAGCTGCCTCCTTCATGATGACAAAGCTTCCCTGACCATTCTCTCCAGTTCTGGTTATCCTGTCAATCATACTCTTCTACTCACTGGTCATGGCTGGAAAGTCAGAATCTTTGCTCCTCATTGCCACTTCAAGGCGCTCCCTCTACCAATATCACTCAGTAACTTCTCCTCCTTTGAGGCTTTTCTATCTAGATTTATCACCCAATCAAGATCTCTACCAATCTCCAGGATACTCTCTTTTCTGAGGCAGCTAGTGGTACTGGCCACTGAAGTGCTGGGCCTACAGTCAGGAAGACCTGGGTTCAATCTGGCTGTAGACACTTACTAGCTGTATGACAGTTTCCTCATCTATAAGATGGGGATAATAATAGCACCAATATTCCAGGTTTGTTGCAAGGATCAATTGAGATAACAATTATAAAGCACTTAGCACAATGCCTGGCACATAGTAAATGCTACATAAATGTTAGCTATTGTTATTATATTTTTATTAGCTATATGATCCTGGGCATTATTCTATCATTGATCTTGCCCTGGCAAACCTTGGACTTGCATTTCTCCCACTTTCCACTGCCTTCACTCCTATTCATGTGCTGCTAAATGCAGTTGGAGGAAAATCACAAAACAATGCTGATCTGGTCCACTACACATTTATGTTGCATGGTATCAACTTGGCCCTCACCGTGGCAAAGCAATCCCTTTACACTTACCTAATTAATTCACTATCCTCCTTCTACAGTGACTTTTCAAAACCCTTTCATCCCTCCTCAAACTTCCTATGATTCTTTCCTCCCATCTTTTCAACCGAGAACCTTACTTTGTATTTCATTAAAAAATTGAGGCCATTTGCAGAGAGCCCCCTCTTCTCCTCTCCTTCTCATCTCACATCATTCCACTATATTCTATATCACCCTTGTCTCACATAAAGGAGGAGCCCTTCTCCTTGCCAAGAAAACCTCTTCTACATATACACATGATCCTATTTCTCCCTGTATTCTCCAGCAGATTGCCCCTTTTATCATCTCTACTCTCTCAATAATTTCCAATCTCTCCTTTTCTACTGGCTGTTTCCCTGTTGCTTATAAAATATGCCCATCTCTCTCCATCCTCCAAAAACGTATGTAATCTAACCCCAGAATTATCATCCTTTATCATTCTTCTCTTTCATGGGTAAACTCCTTGAAAAGGCTATCTACAATAGATACTCCCACTTCTTTTCCTTTCACTCTTTGATTCTATATGGTCTGGGAACCATCTCTCCCAAGTTACCAGTGATCTCTTTGTCAGATCTAATGGCTTTTTCTTACTCCTCATCTTCTTGATCTTTCCACAGTCTTTGATGCCATTGATCACCCTTTTCTTCTTGATGTTTTCTTTTCATGGTTTTCTTGGCACTATTCAAGCCTGGTTCCCTTTCTCCCTGTCTGACCACTCCTTCTCGATTTTCTTTGCTGAATCTCCATCCAGGTCATGATCACTAACGGTGAGTGTCCCTTAACATTTTGTCCTTTTCCCTCTTCTCTTCTCCATTTATATTATTTGTTTGCTGATCTCATCGGTCCCACGGATTTAATTATCAATCATACGTAGATGATTCTAAGAGTTATTTATCCACCCCCAAGTTCTCTGCTGACATCCAGTCTCCAAACTCCCTGTTGGACACCTCAGACTGGATGTCCCATAGAACTCTTTAGCTCATATGTCCCAAATTGAACTCATTATCTTTCCCCCTAGGCCCTCCCTTCTTCCTAACTTCCCTATTACTCTTAAGGCCATCACCATCCTCCACTGCCTTGCCTCCTTCTCTCCTCTGATACTTCCACAATCCTAATGCAAGCCCTCATCACCTTATATATTGGACTACTCCAATAGCATTTGGTTAGTCCCTCTGTCTCAAATTCTCCCCACTTCAGTACATCCTCCACTCAGCTGTCTAAGTCACCTTCCTAAAGCACAGGTATGATCATGTCACCTTCCTATTCAATAAACTCCAATGGCTCTTTATCACCTCTAGGATCAAATATAAAATCTCTGCTCAGCTGCCTTTTCTCTCCCCACATTTCTGCTTCTTCTTCATCTCCTTTTTTTTTTTTTTTGGTGAGGCAGTTGGGGTTAAGTGACTTGCCCAGAGTCACACAGCTAGTAAGTGTTATGTGTCTGAGGCCAGATTTCAACTCCTGACTTCAGGGCCAGTGCTCTGTCCACTGTGCCACCTAGCTGCTCCCCCATTTCTGCTTTTTTCAAAAGGTCTTATGAGCTGAGGGTAGGATAACAAAAGCTACCCCTCTCCTTTCCCCAACACACACACACACACACACACACACACACACACACACACACACACACACACACACCCCAGCAGGGCTACAGAATTACAGAGATTTAGAGGTAGAGACTAAGATGTCTGAATTGTGACACAGAGAGCTTGGTGGAGTTAAAGAGCCTGTAAGTGGTAGACAGTGTCCGAAGAAATGACTTGTCAGTCATAGGCATTGTCCCCCTATTACTACCCACTGCCTTGCCTCCCTCTGCTTCCACACAAACATCCACAGCCCTACCCCTGACACAATGGTCTGGGAGGGGCCAGGGAACTGGCTTCCTCTTTAGAGATCCCTATCTGTATCCTTACCTCTGGCCCAAGAGATACAGCAACAAGCCAAGAAGAGAAGGAGATTCAGGCACAGGGTGTTGGAGACTAACAAAGACATAGGTGTTTAAAAAAGGTTTTGATAAACTTAAGAATGATGGAGCCAGAATGAGTTATTGTGGGAAATCAGGGTGTTTTCGGGGGAGATCCTAATTTTTAAACTTGACATCCCTTGGCAATGTGTCAAAATATTAGGCTGGACTGAGCAGGGATCTTCGGTCCATTTCCAAACTAGCATTATATTTAAGGGAAGAGATAGAGACTCAGGGACGGAAAGATTCACACAGGTACAGGCAGAGAAAAGAAAGAGGAAGAAGAGGAGAGAAACAGACAGACAGACAGAGATAGAGACAGAGAGAAAGTGTGAGAGGAAGGACAAAGACCAAGGAACAAGGAGAGAGAAATAAAGTCACTAGGAGAAATGTAGGGAGAAAAGAAACATAGGGAGAGATAGACGGAGAGATACATGTAGAAAGTGAGAGAGAGAAGCAAGGAAAGACAGAGGCATGAGAGAGAGAGCCATAGGGGGGAAAAATTTGTGTGGAGAGAAAAATCAGAAGAGAGATATAGTGGCAAAGAGAGAGACAGAAATGTGAGAAGGGAAAGAGACACAAGAAACAAAATTACAAAATAATTTAGAATGATTTAGTGTTGTGAGGAACTTCAGAGATCATCTAGTCCTTTCCCTTCATTTTACAGATAAGAAAACTGAGGCTTGAAAAGTTTAAGTGACTTGTTTAAGTCTGTATTCCCAAAGCAAGTGTTTGTTCAGAAGTTGAACCTAGCGTGTTTTACAATCAAGAATCTTATCCTTAGATTAGTACAAGAAAGGAGAGACACACACTTGGGAAACATAGACCATAGAACCATAGGAAAGACACACCCATTGTCCCTTGAGATACACCCTCATCTGGCCCATCTCCACATAAAGCCACCACAATCTGACATGGATGTACAAGATTACAGATCCAAAGAAGGCATATATCTGCCTTCACAGGTCCTCCACTTAGACTTGCTCCCTAAAGGATCCCCCCTACCCAAGTTCACTGCTAGAAGGGATCCAAGCATCCTGATCTCCAGCATCCAGTAAAAAGCCCTGTTCAGTATATCCCTCTGGGGGGGATTGGGGGTGGGGGTGGGAAGGAGAGGAGTGTCCGGTTGGGAGGAGGGACCTGATTCCTGTTTCCTGCCCCAACTCACAGGGCAACTGGAGGTGATCAAGAGCGGAGGGAACTGCCTGGTAAGAGTTAGGGTGTCCCGGGTCCCTGGAAGGGATGGGAGTTGGGGGAGGAGGAAGAGAGCTAGGCACTATGGGATCAGATACTTGGGACCCTAAAGGGAATGGAAGCTGGGGAAAAGGGAAGAACTGGAGGCTGGGATATCTGAGTCCCTAAAGAAAATGGGCAGGTGGGTCTAGGATAACCTGGGTTCTTGAGCAGAAGAGAATATCTGGGATGGGGAGAGGGGTTCATCTGCTTGAGGCCACCTCACAAATCATCAGTGACTAGGTCTCTGGGAGAGGGAGATGGTGTCTCTCTCCGTCCAGGTCCTGAGGCAGGTTTGGGAAGCCCCTGGATGTTCCACAGGCCTGGCACCGTCTTTGGGGCTTTATCCTATTTCAGCATTTCCTTCCTCACGTTAAGGATAGGCTCCATCACAGAGATCCCCACTCAGCCCTATCCACATCCTCCTACCTTCACAAAAACACCAACGTCAGTCCCTTTCCTCAGTTCATTTTTCTCTCTCTGGGGCAAGTATGGGGCTGTGAGGATTTAGGCTGGGGTAGGAAGAGGCTGCAGTGGAGAAGGCTAGTCCTCTCTGGATGTCCCTGAGCCAGAGGCTCCAGGACTCTCCATGCAGGAAAATAAAGCTAAAAATAATCCGGAAAGGGAGAGTCCAGGAGAAAGAGGAACTTGGAAATGGGGGTGGGAACTAGAAAACGGTGATATATACTCCCTGCCTCTCCCCTCTGTATCTGTCTTGCTCCCTGTCTTTCTACCTCTGCATTCTGTCTCTGCATCTCTCTCGCTTCCAAGTTCACTTTATTAATTTATTGACACCCCCCATCCCCTCACCCTGCCACCACAAAGCATCCACTCTCCCTTCCTCTCTCCTGCCCCCTTCTCACCCACCCTCCTTTAGCTCTGACTCATTTCCCCAGGTTCCTGAAGTCAGGAAATGCAGAGACAGAAACTGAGGAACCAAGACTGGGGTGTCACTTTTGACAGACATCTCAAATAAGACACTCGGACTGGAATGAGAACCAGGAAAGAGAAAGAAATGGAAAAGGAGGAAAGGAGCAGGATGAGAAGGGGAAAAGAGAGTGAGAAAGGGGAGAAAATGAAGAATTGAGGGAGAGAGAGCAAGTGTAGAAATTATATTTTTAAGGGTTCACTATTCGGACTTCCAAATAATTTTCACAAAATTGCTTATAAATTCAAATGTTTATATCCTTCTAACCCTTGGCTAAATCTCTTCCCTTCTCCTCAATCAAGGTGATGCCTTCAGGACCAGGTCCCCCTACCCCTGTTAAACTCAGACAAAGATGTCAACCCAATCTCTTCCCCCGGCAACACCTCCATCTCAGAAGCCTCCTCGAGTCACTCGTCCGAACCCTCCTTCAAGATCACGGACTAATCCATCCCCAGGGTCACTCTTCAATGGGTCCTCTCACCAGGCAGTAGCCACCCCTCTTACTTCTCAAGATCCATTAATCTTAACCTCACTCTCCCCACCGTGTGATTCTCTCCCTACCTCTACCAAGCCCCTAATTCTTCCATCCACACCATCCCCCAAATCTAGCTCCCTTTCTTTGGCTCCACCAGATTCTTCTTCCAGTTCCCCAAGTCCCCAGGCCCTGAGCCCTGGTCTCCCTAAGCTCCTTCCCCCATTCCCAGTTTCCCAGATCAATTCCCCTGAACCTATCAGTCCCTCCCAGTCTTCATCTCCCAAATTCCTGTCCCTGCCCCATCACCCCTCAGTATCTGGCACTGTCCGGAGACTAGCTGGGAGGTTTGAGGCAGGGTCCACAGTAGGGGACCAAATTGGGGAAGCCCCACTCCAGGATGGAGTGGATGAGAATGGAGAGAAAGAAGACTGCCATGAGCGTCTGGCAGGGAGTGGACCCCAGGAGAATGTATGTCTGGGTAAGCAGTGGGACTATGGCTTGAGGTCATAGAGTGGTTTATGAGGCCTAGAAAAGACCAGATCTAGAGAGATAAACAGAATCCAGGAGGCTGAATATATGGGTCTTCAAAAGGCTTAGAGGGTAGAGAATTTGAATTGGTGACGGTATTATATGTAGTACAAAGAGTACTAGACTGGAGAAGTAAGAACAGTGGTTCAAAACCAGCTCTGCTAATGACTAGTTGTATAACCTCGGTCAAGTCTTCTTTTGGGGGCTTAGTTTTTTCCTCTGTATAAATGTTGGATTTTATGACCGGTAAAATGCCTTCTAATACTGACAAAATTTAAATAAATGTATTAAATGTCTGGGATCTTGAAGGATATAAGTGCTGGAGGCCTACCTACTCAAGTGTCTTTTGTCTCTTCCCAGATACTCCTTTATCCTGCCCACCTCGTTGTCCCTGTCTCTGTCATTTGGCACATCCTGGCCTGGAACTTAAGTGGGTATCTGTAGGGGACAGTGAGGAAGTCCCTCGTGCTCCTCCTCGTTGTCCCACACGCTCTCTCCCCAGCCCCCCGAGTAACAAGAACACCTCTGTCATTCTCACATCCTACCGATCCATGGTGGAGCACAAACTCCTGCCCCCTCTCACACCTCCCAAGCCAACTTGGGCCAGGAAGGAGGCCACCTGCCCTGAGCATCCTTCACAGACAGACTCCAACCTGCCCTCCAAAGATGGGACTTGCCCAGGTATTGGGACCTGAGAATGGGGCATGGATGCTTGCATTCCAGAGGGAAGCAGAGGCTGAGGATAGGGAGAGAGAAGAGGGAAAAGGGAATGCAGCTCCATGAAAGGGAGGAAACTACAACTCCTCACAGACCAAGAGGCAGCAGCTCAGGCTGAGAATCAGTACAAGACCTGCTGCTGAAGACTTGCTATGTAACATCCGTCCAGAGATGAAGTTCTTTTAGGGCAAGGGCTGTCTCATTTTTTCTTATATCCCCAGCACCTAGCACAGTATCTTTTATGTAGAAGGAATATATCTTAAAAAATTCACTTGAATTGAGGGCCCTTCCATCTTTGACATTCTATGGTTCCCAAAGTTGCTGGCTCCTTCATTAGCTTCTCCTTTAGTCCAGTATCTGATAAGCGATATAGTTTGTCTAGTGGTACCCTGATGGGAGCTGGGCAATCTTTGGCCATGGGAGTCAAATGCCTTACTCCTCACTGTGGTTTCTCTCTCTAGGTGACAGTCTGGAAGAATGTCCAGAGACCCCTGTGGGCAGGTACCAGATACCCTCTGATAATGCCCAACACCCTAACCATCTCCAAATTTGATTGGAAGGGTAGACCATGTTTTAAGGCCAAAGGAAAGGCCCTCTTCCTCCATGAACCCTGTTCACTCGTTCTGAGTGGTTCTCTTGCTCTTTTGAATTGCCAGTACATTAATTGTACTTACTATTCATTTGACATTTAATCATGTACTATGTTGCGACAGTTCATCCTGTGTGGTTGTTTAATTCTTCAGTGTTTATGTCTTATCTCCCCCTCCCCCCCTGCAATTTGCCCTTAAGCTCCTCTAGGGAAGAGGATATATTTGTGCAGCCTCAGTGCAGTATAGAATACTGCCTCAATTAAACTTCCAGGGAGTTTTTATTTCTCTTTCTCTCTACAGAGACCAAGAACTAGAGGTTCTGAACGAGCAGGATTGGTGCCTGCCTCTGCAGGATGGTGAGGGGCTTTGGATTCCTGGGTCTTTGAAGCAGAAGGGTCTGGAGAGGGAGAGCAAGGGTATTTGAGACTGGCCACTGGATCATTGCCCTGGAGCACCTTGACCTTCTATTACCTTTTCCTCAGAGCCCCTGTACCAGACAGCTGTGCTGGCTGAAGAGCTGTGGGGAGTTGCCAAGGACGGGAAGCTCCTCCCAACAAACCTTAGAGAACCCTCAGAACCTCGAAATACACTGTGGCAGGAGCTCCCTACGGTGCAGGAGAGTGGCCTCTTAAAGACCCTGAGCCCTCAGGAGAGGCGGATGCAGGAGGTCAGACACCTGGGTTCCGCCAGGAAATGGGAACTGAAGGGAAAGGAATGGAAAGGAAGAAGAGCTTGGGGTTGGGTGGTTGGAGGTCTGGTTCTTGGGTATGAGCGGGATTTGAGGCTGGGAGGGATCAGGGGAGACAAACTAGGGGCAAGAAACTTGGATTCTCATAGATCTTAAGCTGGAAGGGATCTCTCTCTCACATCTCTTAACTCTCTTCCAGAGTCTATTTGAGGTGGTGACATCAGAGGCCTCCTACCTTCGTTCACTTCAACTACTGATGGATACCTTTGTGCTGAGTGCTTCGCTCCGAGATACACTGACACCCCGAGACCACCATACTCTGTTCTCTAACGTGCATCGCGTCCAGGGTGTCAGCGAGCGGTCAGTCTGCCTTCCCAGGTTTCTGTCCCCTCTGTCTCCGCTTCCTTTAAGACTCCTGGTTTCCAATCCCCCAATTCCCAGTTCTCTCTTCCTCTAGACACTCGTTTGATCCCCAAATTCAGTTCTGTAAGGTGTTCTCCTGGCCCTTCTCACCGACCCAGACATCCTGACTCCCTAACCTTCTCATTCCCATAGGTTTCTGGGAGTTCTGCTATCCCGAGTGAGGAGCTCCCCTCACATCAGTGACTTATGTGATGTGGTGCATGCCCATGCTGAGGGCCCCTTCTCCGTGTATGTGGACTATGTGAGGAATCAGCAGTATCAGGAGGAGACATACAGACGCTTGATGTAAGGGCTGCCTTGACCCTTGACATCTGGGGACTGGAAGGAAAAAGTTAGGGGAGGGTTGGAGGGTTGGAAGCTGTAAGGAGAATGGGGAGGCAGGCGGTTAGTTAGATCCTGGAGAAGGCATCTGGGGCTCAGCTGCTAGATCCTGTGTCCTCCTCCTGCAGGGAGACAAACGTGCGCTTCTCAGCAGAACTGCATCGGCTGCAGAGCCTGCCCCAATGCCAGAGGCTCCCGCTGCCTTCCTTCCTGCTGCTTCCATTCCAGCGCATCACCCGGCTCCGCATGTTGCTTCAGGTGCTAGGGCCAGGGCCCCAAGCCTGGCACCCCTTGAACGGGGGGACTGCCTGCTCTGGGGTGGCAATCAACCCTACTTAGGGCTTGCTCATACAGAGATTCTGCCAAGTGGAGGATTTTCTCCAAGTCAGAGAAACTCCCAATATGGACTCCCCAACCCAGGAGCTCACTGACTCATTCTGCAGTTTGACCAAACTCCAGTCCTCAAATGAGGGCACCCCATCTTTTTTTTTTTTTTGCTTTTTGGGGAGGTGATTGACATTAAGTGACTTGCCCAAGGTCACACAGCTAGTAAGTGTTAAGTGCCTGAGACTGGATTTGAACTCAGGTCCTTCTGACTCCAAGGCCAGAGCTCTATTCACTTTGCCACCTAGCTGCCCCTAGGGCACCCCATCTTCAGAGCCTCCGAACCATGTTACCCAAGGTGGGGCTGGAAATCTCTGGTTTTCTGATTGATAGTTCCTTAGAAATCCATGATTCTCCCAACTAAGTGATACCCTTGCTCCCACCCCCACTCCACTTTTTATGCTTCTAGAGTCATCAGTTACAAATTAAAGAGCAGGTGCAGTAGAAAGAGGGTATGATACTTGTGATCAAACCCTAGTTCTGCCACCTGTGTGAATACGGGCAAGTCATTTCAACTCTAGACCTCAGTTTCCTCATCTGTAAAATAAGGATATTGAACTAAATTACATTTAAGATCCCTTCCAGATCGAAATCGATGCCCCTAGGATCCTAAAGTTCTGGGGTCACCCTTCCTTCTCTGCTCACAGAACATCCTTCGTCAGACTGAGGAGGGCTCCAGCCGACGAGAGAATGCCCAGAGAGCACTGGAGGCCATAAGTAAGGTATGGGGGAGCTGAGACCTGGAAGTCAGGTGCAAAGATGAAACAGGCAGGAGGAGTTAGGGTGACACGGGCTCCTTCTCCCCAGATTATTGAGCGATGCAGTGCTGAAGTCGGGCGAATGAAGCAGACCGAGGAGCTGATCCGGCTCAGCCAGAGGCTGCATTTCCACAAAGTCAAGGTCAGTGACCTTGGGTCCCCGGCACCCAAGTTCCCCACTGGGTCTCACTCATATCACCCCCATCCTGCTGTTTCCTAACTCCAGGCCCTAGCTGTCCAAGTTTGTTTGGTAGTAGTACCCAGGCCCTGGGTTTTTGCGGGGTAGGAGGTGGGGGAATCCTATAGAGAGGGGATGTGCTCGGGGCAGCTAGGTGATATAGTGGATAGAGCACCAGGCCTAGAGTCAGGAAGACTCATCTCCCTGAGTTAGAATCTAACCTCAGATACTTATTAGCTGTGTGACTCTGGGCAAGACATTTAACCCTGTTTGCCTCAGTTGCTCATCTGTAAAATGAGTTGGAGAAGGGAATGGCAAAACATTCCAGTATCTTTGCCAGGAAAACCCCAAATGGGTTCACAAAGACTTGGACGTGACTGAAAACAATTGAACAAGAACAAAACAGTGTGCAGAGTGGGGTACAAGAAGGTAGAGCTGTGAGTCTTTTATTTCTGCTTCCCAACCCCTGTACCAGGCTTTACCTCTGGTCTCCTGGTCCCGGCGTCTGGAACTGCAAGGAGAGCTGATGGAGTTGGGAAGCCGGAAGGGCAGGTCCCTCTTCAATTCTCGCCCCAGACTTACTCCCCTCTGTCTCCTGCTCTTCAGTGACCTACTGCTCATCACTCAGCCTAAAAGGTGGGCAGGCCTTCTGGGTGATGGTGGGGGAAGCATGTGCAAGGGGAGGAGAAGAGGGGATACCAGGCAACCTTCCTGATAATCTCTCTTCTGGGCAGTGGGCAAAGGTTATATGTTCTGGATTATGCCCACCGATCCTTGGTTCAGGCCCAGCCAGTTCCAGACCCTTCTGGTCCCCCGACTTTTCGCCTCTCACTACTCAGCAACCACCAGGGCTGCCCTACCCACCGACTACTCCAAACCTCTTCTCTGTGAGTCTTGACATCCTAACCCCTGGGTGCTCCTGGATAGGCCACCCAGAACATATTATCTGACCCCTTGATATATACTTCCCTACAACTCCGTGATTCCTCCAATCTCTTCCCCCAAACCAACCCCCTCTATCTCAATCCCTGCTCCACCCCCTCAGGCTGCCTCTAGGAATCTAGGGGACCAGCTGTGACTTCTCCACGTTCTGTCTAATCCCTTTCCCAGGTCTGATATGCAGCGCTGGCTGGGGGCCTTCCCCACTCCGGGACCCCCTCCTTGTTCTCCAGACACCATCTATGAGGAGTGGGGTGAGGACAAGCTTGATGACAAGATGGTGGTGGGGGAAAGGACATCATGAGGAAATGGAGTTTGGGGATAAAAAGGGGAGGGATGAGCCAGGAGCATTTTCAGGGGACCTGGGTCTTAGCCTCATTCTGTATCTCTCCCATATGCCCTCCAGACTGCCCCCAGGCCCTGAGCATAAATTCTCATGTAACTGCCAAGACAAAGGATCTAAGCCTGGAGTCTGGGGATCTTGTCAACCAGTTTCACAAAAGTCCAGAGGGTAAGTGAAAACAGATTTATCTCTTAGTAATCCCCAACATTTTCCCACTCATCCTCCTACCTATCAGGCCACTCTTGGTGAGACCCTTTCAATTCAAACATTTATTGTTTGCTGAATACTGAGTTCTGTGCTAGGCACTAGGGGACATGGATAAGGGACATTAGATAAAACACGGTCCCTGCAAATGTCTACTCAAGTGATCCGACACATACATAATAGCTACAACGCAAAACACTGCATAAGCCCTTAAGAAAGATCAGATAGAATGATCCAGGAGAGAGAAATAAAAGCCATTACTAGCTGGGAGGAGGTGAAATAAAGGAGGTGATTAACTTAATTGTAAGAGGTGGCATTTGAAATGGGCATTATTAGCCAACAGGCAAGATTTCAACAGATCAGGGTGGAGATGGGGAAGGCAATCAAGCTGCTACTCAAGTCACTCTCCTGATCCTTCCCACTCACCCCAAACACCCACTAGAGCGGGGTTCTTAGCCAATTTTTTTTGTCATAGATCCTTCTGGCAGTGTGATGAGGTCTATAAACTCCCCAGAATATGTTTTATAAAGCATAAAAATAACATATTGGACTATAAAGGAAACATTTTTATTGAAATACAATTATCCAGTTTTTTAAAATCGAATTCTCACACCCCAGAGAACCCTAGGAACCACTTAAACCTCCTTTCTTTCCAGCCTGGCTGAAGGGTATCCATGGGTCGTATGCTGCTCAGTTAGCAAGTGAGGTGACAGGTGAGCACACCCGACGGAAAAACCTGCAGCAGCAAAAGCAGTTACTTCGAGAGGCTGGGAAGCAACTACATACGACGCCCACGCTCACCCTCTCCGGGTGCTAGGAGCATCCTCCCGCACTAAGGTAGGTGCGTTGTGGACTTAGGCTTACATCTCCCCGAAGACGCCAGTCTCGGAACAGCCAGCCAATACGGGAGTGGCATTCCTCTGAATAGCCAATGAAGCCAGAGTCATCTCAAACCCAACCAATGAAAATGATAGTTTCCTGAATTATCAACCAATGGGAGACACATACTCAAGATACAGGAGCCAATGAAGATAGAGCTATATGCCTCTTTTTTCTTAAAAAGACTGGAGAACAAAGTCTCTTCATCCCCTATGTGCTTACAGCTTGTGGGGACCCGTGGTGGCCAAGAAGCCATTTTCATTCAGGACCTGGTGTGTAAAACTTGTATATGGAGTGTTCGTTCAGGAAGGACTAGAACCTCTGGTGTGAGAGTTTGCCAAGCCCTTTTCAGGGCTGCTCATCCACCTCGGGTGTCTATCTGGCACTCAACTCTTATTTGTGGCTCCAAGGAGCTGTAGCATAGGCAGCAGCCACGTCCTAGTAAACTGTCTAGGCAAATGAGCTAATCCAGGTTGAGGGTAATCAACAGGCCTCAGACCTGCCAGTGAGTTAGGAGGATGTCTTTCCCAAGCACCTGAAGACTTTCCTGGCCTAATGGGCCGATAAGAACAGTTCATTCCAATGGCCACGAAAGCAGCTGAAGCAGGTGCTGTGAAGCACTTAGACCTTGCCAAGTCAACCACTGCATCCCGGACTATCACCAGTTGTCCTGACTTGCCTTACCATTGGACTTTCATGACTCTGGAAGAGAGCTAGAGTGTGTAACTCTGCCTCACTTAAATCCAATGCACATTTAAATCAAGAAATCACCCCAGGATGTCATTGGTCCTCTTTGAAAGGAAGTATGAACAGTTTACAGATTATGAGGACACCAAAGGCCAAGGAAGCCAATGTCATTCAGGACCAAACAGCCAATGGGGAATAAAGGCACTAATGTGGTAACCAACCAGTGAGGATGGAACTTCAAAAAGTTTTCTTATTGAGACTCAGTCACACCCTTAGACCACTGTTCTTGGGATGCCCCTTCCCCTCACTGTGGTATCTAGGATGTATGTATATGGAGGGAAGACCTGAATCTGGGGTGAAAACTAAAAAAATCTGATGGGTTTGCTTTAAAACCCAGGCTGGGGCTTCCAAGAGTTGATGTGCCAAGCCATCTTTGATGACAAAGCTTTCCTCTCCTCCACTAGATTTTTTTACCCCCTTTCTCTCCATTTCTGGGGCACATCATAAGTGGGTCTTGGAAGTAAATGATGCTTTGGTAAAGTGTAGGACAACTCATGGAGGGTGTGATAGGATGAGAGGAGGTGCTTGGACCAAGGAATAGAAGAAATACATCTAGACTGGGGTGGGGGGGGTCAGGAGGTTCTGTCACTTAACCAGCTCTGTGATGTTGGACAAGTCAATTTTCCTCTCTAAGACTCAGTTTCCTCACCCCAGTCAACATACATTTATTAAGAGCTTCTTATGTGCCAGGAACTATGCTAAGCATAAGGGCTATAAAGCAAGGCAAAAACATGGTCACTGCCCTCAAAGAGCTCACATTTTCTAGAGCCTCTAAAATAAAACTAATGCCTACCTCACAGGATTGTTTGATAATCTATAAGATTATGGATATCAGAGCACTTAGCAAACTATATATGCATATGTATATGTATATTAAGGAACTGGGAGCTTGGAGCATGAGGAAATGAGTGGCTGGCACTCATGCTTAAGTTCAGGTTCTGGGAGGGGGAGAGCAGAATTATATGGCACTAGTGCCACCCACTTCTTGGTCCCATGGAAGGAGCTAAGGTTGGAGGACGAGGTCTGGGGACAGTGGAAGGCAGTGCAGCCCCCAAGTGGTCATGGCCTTCCAATTTTGGCAGCTGGAGCATTTGAGGTCATGGACAAGTTGGTTTGTTGTCTGGGTTTCTTCTTGTACATTCTGGATGTTTCCCAGAAGATCCAGGCAAAGCAGAATAAAATAGAAAATGGGGAGCTGTTCCTCATATGGATTGTCAGCTTTTCAAGCAATGACCACCCCAGGATTAAAGTTGGTTATGGTAAAAGAGATAGAGGGCCACACAGAACACAGAGAAAGGAGCAGATGTGTGTGGAAACATAGGGATGCAGAACTGGGCAAACCTTTCTCTCCCCCTTTTTATTGGCTGGTGTAAAAACTTACTAAAAGGCAGGTATATGGGAAGTTCAGAATACAGAGAGTATAAGATTTAACATAGAGAGATTATTTAAGGTGTAGCTAATCATTTAGAATATATTTGTAACATGACTTTGGAAAGTTTTGACTTGGTGGCTCACATCTACAACTGCCTATTGGACATCTTGAACTGGATGTCCTCTAGACATTTTAAACTCAGTTTAGCCAAAACTCAACTTATTTTCTCCCCTTTCCTCCCCAGCTTGCCCTTCTTCCCATCTATCTTATCTTGTCAAGGGTACCACCTTCCTTCCCAGTCATGGGGGTTCCCAATCTAGATGTCATCTTTGACTCTATTCTCTCTCACCCCTCCCGTCCCCATATTTAATCAGTTGCTAAATCCTATCAATTCCACTTTCCTAACCTCCTCATCCCCCTTCTCTGCTCTAACACTACCACTACCCTGGTGCAGACCACCATCACCTCATACCTAGGCTACTCCATTAGCACTCTGCTTCAAGTCTCTCCCTACTCTTCTCCATTTTCCATTCAAATGTTAAAATGACCATGTCACTCCCCCATGTCAATAAACTCCCAGGTCCATCTATAACCCCAGGATCAAATATAAAGTCCTTTGCTTTGATTTTTAAAGTCCTTTATAACCCTGCTCCCTCTTACCTTTCTAATCTTTTATACCTAACGCCCTCCCCACATATTCTACATTCTAGGGACATTGGCCTCCTAGCACAGGATGCTCCATCTCCTTACTCTATTCATTTTCCCTGTCTTCCTCCAAGTCTTAGTGAAAAATCTCACCTTCTACAAGAAGTCGTTCTAGATCCCCTTTAATGCGAATGCCTTTGCTTTGTTGATTATATCTAATTTATCCTGTATATATCTTGTTTGCGCATAACTGTTTGCATGTTGTTACACACACATCCCCACCTCCCCCACCTTAGACTGTGAGCTCCTTGAGAGTAGAAACTAGTTTTTCCCATTTTTCTATATTTTCAGTGCTTAGCACAGTGTCTGGACCTGTAGAAGGTGCTTAATAAATATTTGTTGACTGTTTGAGTGACTGCTGCTGGGGTTACTGGGAAGCAAAATGATGTTGTGGAAAGAACAATGGATTTAGAATTGGAAGACTGAGGTTCAAGCCCTATCAATTGCCATTTGCTACCTGTATGACCTTGGGCACGTTTCTTAACTTCATTTTACTGCAAGGCTTCAGTTTCCTCATGTATAAAATGAATATGTTGGACTAAGTACCTTTAATGTCCTTTCCAGATCTAAATCTATGATTATGTGGTCCCACTTCACTAGCCAACATCCCACTTCACTAGCCAACATCACTGCAACTGAGATGAACTGTCCTTTACAGTTGAGATTAGAAGGGAGAAAAGAATGGAAAGGTGTTTTCATGAGACTGGGCAGGCTATGCCTGTTGGTCAGGGGTCTTACCTCTTCTGGGAAACAGGATCAGTAGTTAAGAGGGAATATTGTGGTCTGAAAGTTCCTGAGATCTTCAGTCAGAAGAGAGGTTGCAGCAGCAGTTACAACCAGGACCTGCCTGCAGGACTGCCAGAAGCAAATGGATGGGGATGGGGGGGGGGAGAGAAGCTAATATAAAGCTATAGCTAGATGGGGAAGGGGAGGAGGTTGACAGGTAACTCTTATCTGCAGAAGCCAAAAGCAGATAAGGGCAGACACTGTACCAGCAATAAAGACCCCTTATTAACCAGCCAAACTGACTCCACATACCTGTAGGCATTTGGGGAACCAGGGCATCACTCTTGCACTCTTTTCTCTGCAGCAAGAGACAGAGAAAGATACTGAGAAAGAGAAAAGACACACATGGAGACTGAGTGACAGATTAAACTCCGGTCATGTTACTATAGATGTTCCTCCCTAGATTTCAGGATGATAGGGTGAAGAAAAGGAGAGGGAAAGTCACAGATATTCTAAAAGGAACAAAGAAAGATAAATACATGCTTTCCAAACTTCCAGTTTTTATTATCAGAGATTTTCTTTCTTGTTTTCTCTTTATTTCCGGCTGGGGGTAGGTGAGGAGAGGTCAAACACAATCACAGAATCTCAGAGTTGGAAGGAACTTCAGAGGTCACCTAGTTCAACATAAACCTGAGTAAGAATCCACTATATCTGAAAACTTGTCATCCAATCTTTGCTTGAAGACTTCTAGAAAGGAGGAGCCCACTACTTCCTAAGGCAATCCATTCCACTTTTGGATAGCCCTCATGTTTACAAAGCATTTTTTTACTTCAATCCCCCCCTCTCTTTTGATCCTGGTGCTGCTCTTGGGGCTAAACAGAACAAGTCTAAATCTGTCTTTCACATAAGAGCCTTTCAAATACTTGATGTCAGCCTTCATATCCCCCAAAGCGTTTCTTCACCACACGAAACCTCTCTGTTCCTTCAACTGATCCTCATATGGCATTATTTCAAGGTCCTTGCCCATCCTGATTACCATACTCCGAATGTTTTCCATCTTATCAACGTCTTGTCTAAAATGTGGTGCTTAGAATTGAAAACAGTATTCCAAATGTTATTTGACCAGGGCAAAGTACTGTGGAGTTTACTAGTCTTAAGGCCTGGGTCACTTAATGCAGCCCATGATCAAATAAAGTGTTTTGGCTGCCATATATATCACATTGTTGATTCATTCTGAGCTTACAGTCACCAAAACCCCCAACCTATTCTCACTCAGACTGCTATCCAGCCATCTGGTACCTGTGAGGCTGATTTCTTTTTGGTCAAATGTAAGAACACATCAATTATGATATAATTTTACCTTATTCAATTCTGTCCAAAAAGATAAAAGGTCTTTTTGTCATCCAATGTGTTTGGCTATCCCTCTTAGCTTTGTGTTGTCTGCAAGGACCACACACATGTGTCTTTGTCCAAATCATCTATGAAAATGTTAAAACAACAGGAAACTACATATCCCTGGGGAATTCTACTAAGAATCTCTTTCCAAGTTGACGTTGAACCATTAATAATGACTCTTTGTGCCTGGCCATTCAATCTATTCTGAACCTGTTTAATTTTACTATTGTCTATTTTCTTCTAGGAATACTAGAACTTCTTTGAACCCTTTGCTCTGGATGGTTTATGAGACAAAATAATGATCCTTTAAACCAGGAATTATTTAAAGCTAGATCAAAATTCCATCACAGGTTACAGGTTGGGGAGAGTGGGGAGAGAAGCTAATATTACTTAACACAGGTAATTTTTAGGGTCAAAAATAAGGGGTGTCTTAGGGTGGTCTAGAGTTTTTTTTTTATTTTTCAATAAATTCTTTATAAAAGATATGGAGGAATACCTCTTGCATGTTGGGTTGATCCTCTGTGTAGCTCCTTTGGGAGAACACAAATAAAAATCACACAGAAAAACAAAGCATGAATAAATTGTGATCTGTACCTGTGAATCAAATGTCCCTATCAATGAAATCACTGACCCATTGATCTGAAGGGACCACGAGGAGGCAACATGGCGTAATGGAAAGAACACCTTAATATTGGGAATCAGAGGACCTGATTGTCTCTGACTTGAGGGCAGGGGTGGGAAACCTGCAGCCTTGAGGCCACATGTAGCCTTCTAGGTCCTTGGATGCAGCCTTTTGACTGAGTCCAAATTTTACAGAACAAATCCTTTTGTTAAGGGGATTTGTTCTGTGAAGTTTGGATTCAGTCAAAGGGCTGCACTTGAGGACCTAGAAGGCCACAAGTCACCTTGAGGCCGCAGGCTCCCCACCCTTGCTTTAGGCAAGTCACTCAGCCTCTCTAGATCCCAGTTTCCTCACACATAAAATGAGTTGGTTGGACTAAATGACCTCTAAAATCCTTTTCAGTTCTGTGATCCTGTGATTTCAGGTCAAAATGAATTTGGACCAAGTTTAACATTATAATGGCTTAACCCTCACTTGGGATTCAGCCCCTGGGAACATCTGAATTTGGCTCATCACATAGCTAGTATAGCCCTAGACCCTGTTTTCCTGACTCTAAAGCAAGCCCTCTGATCATTATACCATGATGCTGTTAATAAATAAAATAAGTAAACAGTTTAACCTTAATGAGTGCCTTATAATTAGGCTTTAATGTTTTCCTTATATTTCTTCTGAATCTTTTATATCGAATTTTCCATTGAGTTCTGGTCTTTTTGCTACAAACACCTGAAAATCTTTCAGTTTGTCAAATATCCATTTTTTTTTCATTCAGGATTATACTCAACTTTGCTGGGTAAGTTATTCTTGGATGCAAGCTCTTTAGCTTTTTGAAATATAGTGTCCCAAGACCTATAATCTTTTAGAATAGAAGCTGTTAAGTCTTGTGAAATCCTGACTGCATTTCCACAGTATTTAAATTGGGTTTTTTTTTCTTGTTGCTTGCAATATTTTCTCCTTAACCTCAGAATTTTGAAACTTGGCTATGACATTCCTGTAAGTTTTCCTCCTAAAATCTCTTTCAGGTGGTGAACATTAGTTTTCTTTTTTAGGCAATTGGGGTTAAGTGACTTGCCCAGGGTCACACAGCTAGTAAGTGTCAAGTGTTTGGTCCGATGCCAGATTTGAACTCAGGTCCTCCTGACTTCAGGGCCAGTGCTCTATCCACTGTGCCAACTTAGCTGCCCTGTGAACAGTAGATTTTAAAAACTTCTATTTTACCCTCTTGTCCTAGAACTTCAGAGGGCAATTTTCCTTAATAATTTTTTGTAATATTGTACCCAGATTCTTTTTTTTGATCATAATTTTCAGATAGTCTAATGATTCTTATATTGTCTTTCCTCAGTCTGTTCTTCAGATCAGTTGTTTTTCTAATGAGATGTTTGAGATTCTGTTCTATTTTTTCCTATTTCTATTTATTTATTTATTTGTTTGTTTGTTTGTTTGTTTGTTTATTGGTGTCTTATAATGTCATTCAATTCCTCTTGATCAATTCTAGTTTTCAAGGCATTATTTTGGACCTCTTTTTCCAACTGTTTAACTTTCTTTTCATAATTTTCTTGGAAGTCAAACTGTTCACTTATTATACATATGAAAATGTTATCAATATTCTTAAAACTCTCATCATTACTAAGGCAGTTTGAAAGAAAGGTTGGTGGAGCAGAGCCAAGATGGAGGAGTAAAGGCAGGGGCTCACCTGAGCTCTCCCCCAAACCCCTCCAAATACCTTTGAAAATGACTCTAAACAAATTCTAGAGGCAGCAGAACCCACAAAAATACAGTGAAACAAATTTCTAGCCCAAGACAACCTGTAAGGTCAACAGGAAAGGTCTGTTGCACCAGGGTGAGAGAGAAACACAGTCCAACGCAGGCCGTGCCGGCAGAGCCCTGGCCCCAGCAAACCAGAAGTAGGCCTTGGGAGTGACTGACTCAGCAACACCAGTGGCTGCTTCCAGAGCTCTCAGCCCACAGACAGTAAGGGGGTTGAACAATTGGTCAGAAGGAGATTACAGGGGTCTCTTTGCTAGCATTGAGGAAGGACTCTGTTGCTTTGCCCATACTTGCATCCAGTTGCAGTCCTGGGTAGCAGTCCCAAGGTGAAGAGGAGCACTAGCACAGAGCTTCTGGCAGCAGTGGAAGGAGGACCCTTCTCACAGTTCTGGGCAGAAAAGAGTGCTTGTGGTTGCTCACAGAGTACAGGCCAGGAGAGGAGTAAACATCACTCCATAGATCATATCACCTTAGAAGAACTGAAAACTTACAGCTCCTTAGAAGTATCTCTGAAAACAGCTGCACAAAACCCCTGAAGCTTAGAACAGTTTGCTCTCCACCTTGGAAGCAGAGCCCTACCTCAACAAAGAGTCAAAAAGTCAAGTAATAGGCTGGCAAAATGAGCAAACAATGGGGGGGGGGGGAACCTCTGACTCTAGAAACTTACTTTGGTGATAAGAAAAATCAAAACAAACACTCAGAAAAAGACAACAAAATCAAAGTCCTACATCCACAGCCTCCAAGAAAAATATGAATTTGTCTCAGGCCATGGAAGGGCTCAAAATGGATTCTGAAAATCAAGTAAGAGAAGTAGAAGAAAAATTGGGAAGAGAAAGGAGAGTGATGCGAGAAAACCATGAAAAACAAATCAACAGTTTGGTAAATGAGACACAAAAAAATACTGAAGAAAATAACACCTTAAAAAATAGACTAGGCCAAATGGTAGAAGAGATCCAAAAAGCCAGTGAGAATACCTTAAAAAGCAGAATTGGCCAAATGGAAAAGGAGGTACAAAAACTCACTGAAGAAAATAATTCCTTAAAAATTAGAATTGAGCAAATGGAAACTAAAGACTTTATGAGAAATCAAGGAGCAATAAAACAAAACCAAAAGAATGAAAAAATAGAAGACAATGTGAAATATCTCACTGGAAAAACAACTGACCTGGAGGACAAATGCAGGAGAGATAATTTTAAAATTATTAGACCACCTGAAAGCCATGATCAAAAAAAGAACTTAGGAGGCAGCCAGGTGGCACAGTGTATAGAGCACCAGCCCTGAAGTCAGGAGGACTTGAGTTCAAATCTGACCTCAGACCAAACACTTGACACTCACTAGCTGTGTGACCCTGGGCAAGTCACTTAACCCCAATTGCCTAAAAAAAAAAAGCCTGGACGCATCTTTCAAGAAATTATCAAGGAAAACTGCTCTGATACTCTAGAACCAGAGGGTAAAATAGAAATTGAAAGAATCCACCAATCACCTCCTGAATGAGACCCCAAAATAAAAACTGCCAGGAATGTTACAGCCAAATTCCAGAGTTTCCAAGTCAAGAAGAAAATATTGCAAGCAGCCAAGAAAGAAGCAATTCAAGTATTGTGGAGCCATGATCAGGATAACACAAGATTTAGCAGCTTCTAAATTAAAGGATCGAAGGGCTTAGAATATGACATTCCAGAGGGCAAAGGAGCTAGGATTACAACCAAGAATCAACTACCCAGCAAAACTGAGTACAATCCATGAGGGGGAAAAATAGACATTCAATGAGATAGAGGAATTTCAAGCATTCTTGAGAAAAGACCAGAGCTAAATAGCAAATTTGACTTTCAAATACAAGACTCAAGAGAATCATGAAAAGGTAAACAGGAAAAAGAAATCACAAGAGATTTATTAAAGTTAAACTGTTTACATTCCTACACAGAAAGATGATTTTTGTAACTCATAAGATCTTTCTCATTATTAGGGTAGTTAAAAGGAGTAGATAGATAGACAAATAGACAGACAGACAGACAGATAGATAGACAGACAGAAGACACAGGTGTGAATTGAATACGAAGGGATGATATCTAAAAAAGAAAATTAAGGGGTAAGAGAGGAACATACTGGGAGAAAGGGAGAGGTATAATGGGGGTAAATTATCTCATAAAAGAGGCAAGAAAAAGCTTTTACAGTGGAGGGGAATTTACAGTGGGGGTTGAGGGGGAGTGAGTGAACCTTATTCTCATCAGAATTAGCTCAAAGAGGGAATAACATACACACTCAATTGGGTGTGGAAATATATCTTACCCTACAGGAAAGTAGAGGGGAAGGGGATAAGAGAAGGAGGGAGGAGATGATAGAAGAGAAGGCAGATTGGGGGAAGGGGTAGTCAGAAGCAAAACACTTTTGAGGAGGGACAGGGTGAAAGGAGAGAGAGAATAGAATAAACAGAAGAGGTATTAGGATGGTGGGAAATAGAGTTAGTCTTTCACAACAAGACTATTACGGAAGTGTTTTGCATGACTATACATGTATAAACTATATCGAATTTCTTGCCTTCTCAATGAAGAGTGGGGTGGGGGGAAGGAGGAAGAGAAAGAATCTGGAACTCAAGTTTTCAAAAATGAATGTTAAAATTGTTTTTACATGTAACTGAGGAAAAATAAAATACTAAATAAATAAAAAGAAAGAAAAGTTGGGGTTAAGTTGTACATGATGAGTGATTCTAAAAAACAAAATTGGGTAGGAAAAGGTAAAAGGGAGCAATTATATTATAGAAACTGGGCATGAAAGGAAGAACCAATACAGAGGAAGCAAGGGGTGGAGGGCTGGTAATGTTGGAACCTTACTCTCTTTTGGGGTTGACGAGGAAACAACATGTACATCTGGAAGGGTGTAGAAGTCTTCTGAACATGTAGAGCAGTGAGAAAACTGGGGGACAGAGTTGGGGAGGAACTTTTGAAAGAGTGTGTGGATTGAGATTGGGGGTTGGGAGAGTGGGGAGACAAGATAAGGTAACAGAGATAGGGTAAAAAGAGAGGCTGAGAAAGAAAATGGTGAGCAAAAATAAGGTGGAGGTAAATTCACAAATAGTAATTATAACTTTGAATGTGAATGTGATATTTATAGCACCACTCTCTGTGGTGGCAAAGAACTGGAAATTGTAGGGATCCTCATCAATTGGGGAATGGCTGAATAAGTTGTGGTGTGATGGAATACTACTGCGCTATAAGAAATGACAAGCTTGTTGATCTCAGAAAAGCGTGGAAAGATTTGCATGAAATTGATCAGGATCAGGTTGTGTTGTGGTGGAGTTGTCTATAGGGAATTCACAGACTCAGACCATCTCCAAGCCTAGCAAAGATATTTATCGTGGTTTTGAGCTGACTAAGTTCCTTAGAGGAGCTAGCAATTTCAGTAAGGCAAGATAGGCAATTTTAAAGAATATATGATGCTGATTACACAACAGAAAATATGAATATGGCATAGAAGATATTAATATTAAAAGGCAGGAGGTGTTTGTTAAGGAATTAGGTAATAGGGGAGAGGTCTCAGCCTTGGTTGGAACTGCATATATGATTACTCACAATGCATACAGAAAAACCCTTTTGGTGGGGCATGTATATATGATAATGATATTATAATAAGCCTCTCTACATCATAAATTCACCTAAAGGACAACTTTTGCTATTACTGCACAGCCACCATCTTAGGGAAAACCTCTTCTATGGTTTAGTGGTCAAGAATCCTGATCTACATCTTGGTGATGCTGCTTTCTCATGGCTGGCTGTTGTGGTCCTGTCTGGGAAAATGGATGATGTGGTCAGGTGATGACTGCTGCTCAGTGGAGCATATGGGGAAGTTGAATATTGAGTCTGAGGGCAGTGGCTAGCTGAGGTCTATGAAGAAGCAGAGACATTGAGTCTGGGAGTAGTGGCTGGGACAGTGGCTAGGATTCCATCAAAATGATGAAGAGCAAAGTGAGTAGAACTAAGAGAACACAGTATATGGTAACAGCAAAGTTGTTTTAAGAACAACTTTGAATGACTAAGTCATTTTGACTATTTTAAATACATAAATTAAAAATAAAGGACACATAAAGAAAGACCCTATCTACATCCAGAAAAAGAACTGATAAATATACACATATACAGAATAATTTTACACACACACGTATATATATGTATATGTGTGTATACACATATACATATATATGTATATATATTTGTATCTAATGATGGTCATCTGAGGGGGGAGAAGAAAAAAAAAATAAATTTACATATCTTTGTTGTATATTTGAAGGGAATAGCAAGTTGTACATGGTAGATTTGCAGTTTCATGTGTCTTTTTTTATTGTACTATGTTATGGAAATGCTTGTTTTCTTCCATGAATTTAAAATAAAATAAAATTTAAAAAAAATGAAAAAATAAATAGAAGTACTTTACCTTTTCTAATGGGTATCTCTCCCATTCTCAGGTTCAGCACCATTTGTCCCCAGTTTCACAACCCAAGAGCTTGATCACTCTTTCCAAACTCACAGTCTGGGTACTTGGGGAGTGAATTCTGCCAAGAGATAGCACCTCTCTGTAGCTTCTCTCTGATTTTCTCTGCGATTCTTTACCAACTTTCCTCTGCTGCTTCCACTGCTCAGTTTCTCCAGCTCCAGCTTCACTGGCTGGTCTTAGATGGGGAGCTTCTCCTTCTTCAGGTTATTCACAGACAGTTCCACTCCTGCTCTGAGCCTTCATTACCACCGATCTCTGGCAATACCACTTCTCTCAATGGTGGGGTGGGGGAAGTGGAAAAGAGATAAGAAATTCTGTTCCTAATCAATCATCTCTTGATCCTGGCAGGAGGAAGTTGCTGCCTGCAATAAGTATAAACATCCCTGAAGGATAGTGTCGCATGAAAGTTACATTTCAGGGAAGAATTCCTAGTATTCTGACTTAGGGAATCTATGGAGAAAATAAGGTTAAGCATCTTTCCAGTATAGTCTCTGACTGCAGAGTAACTTCAATTATCTTTGTTATGTCTGACTCACTGTAAAAAAAAAATGAGAAGGGTATTAATTAGGCAGAGGAGGCCAAGGAGAGCTGGAGATAGTAGGAGACTAAGCCAGAATGGATTAGTCCAACCCCCTCATTTCCCAGAGAGTATTTGCTGTTCTATGGAATTAAGTTCCCCCTCCCACTTTGACTGGGTTGGAATCTTGGCCTGGATTTAGGAAAGGGAAGAAGGTGTAAGAAAAGGATTCCCAGGACCCTTCTAGACCCCCGTCTTGTACCTGCTCAGTGAGATGGAGTTTTAATAGGTGACAGCTAGGCTGGCAGTGAGTGAGACGAGGAAAAAGGATTAAGGAGGGGCAAGAGGAGAAGCTGAGGGGTGGAATAAGGAGGTGGGGCAAGCAAGATGGTTGTGTCTTGGAAGAGGAGAGAGGGTGGTGAGCAGGGAAAGCCTAAAATTTGAGGGTGGGGCATTGAAAGATGGGGCTGGTGGGAAAAGATCAAAGAGTCATTGGAATTTTTTTAGAAGTCATAGGACATGAAATATTAATCCCTAGGAGAGAAAGATGTGTTGAAGGAGGTACCCGTGTGCAGGGAGAGGTGTGAGATTTGGAGGGCAGGCTATGTGGCAGGGTAAGGAAGTCAAAGACTAAGAAGCTAAGGTCTGAGGATCACCACAGAATTGCATGGAGGCATTCCCCTTCACCTTACTCTCTGTGTCAGTTCAGGCAGACTACTTCCCTTCTTCCAAAATGGTGGCTGCTGTACCACGTCCGGTGGCTGAATAGGGTGGCCAGTGCAGAACTGGGCTTGACTGCATTCATACGACAGCTAATTATTATCTTCTGTCAGAAATGGGTGTACATCTCTAAGAAAACCTTTTATGATCCCACATTGAAAAATGAGTACAAGAATAGAAACTACAGTTTCGGGGGACTCTGGGATTACTGAACAATCCGGGACTGTTACAACAAGTCAAGAAAGATTTCCACTGGTCACCACAATTTCTCTGTCCCCACTCTTGTCAACTGATATTTCCTGTTACTCTGTTCTCTTTGGCTCTGTCTGCTGTTCCCTGAATCTGCCCTTTAAACTTCCCCAGATTTTTCTGAAATCCTCCTCATTCTTCCTTAGTCCAGGACATACATAAGCTATGTTATCAAAAAAGACTCTATAGATCACCTGTGCCAGTAGTTCAAATAGCCAAAATTCACAGTTCATTTTAGTGTTGGAAGGAACCTTAGAGAAGATTTAATCTAATCCCTCTTATTTTAGGAGGGATCTCAGTTTGGCTCCATGGGGAATGATAGGCACATTGACCTATTGTTGAGAGACAGACAGATGCTTCACTTTGCTGAGATGATGCAGCAACTCCTGATTGCTTCCCTCTAAGATCAGTGACTGTATCACAGAGATCTGGCTGCTGAGCACTTTGTCGGAGAGACTCATGTGGAGGAACCTCCCCCTTCAACAAGATATAGAGTTGTAGAGAGGCTCCATCCTTCCTCTTGAGAGCATCACTTGGGACAGATCCAATATTAGCTCTCCCTTGGACTTCCAGCAAGGGTGGGAGGGAGTTGTTCTCCTCTTTCCCACTCCCATTGCCCCCAGCAGCAACGGTCACTACAAATTGAGCACATGGCAGCAAGAACATGTGCTTGCTTGGTGAGACTGGGACTGGACTTTACGTCCCTGGCTGTTTCTTCTACCTTTGTGTCTCTCTCCCTGAGTACAGGTCACAGAACAGCAATCCTGAAAGATGGGCATTTCCAGCCTTGGTGGTGACCTTGTGAGTTCAGGAGTTCTTGGGTTCCTAAGTTTGTGCTGGTCGCCCTGCAGGAGGTGATTCCTGCAATTATACTGCTTCTTGGTTAAGGAGATGACTATTAACAAGGTCATTCTGAACACTAAAGGATTAAAGAGCCATGCCTCTCTGGCCAGTAGAGCTGGACCTTCTCGGTTGCTTGGGATAGTACAGATCTGAGGTGAATGTGGAGTATTGTATAGCAGTCCTACAAAGCTGTCTTTACCTACTGGGGGAGTATAATTGTGGTGGTGGGTTATTGTTTTATGTTTTAAGTATTTGTTAATTTGCATTTTTGAATCTTATGTGCTTTAAGTATAGTGGAGGAAATAAATATCTGTCTTATACTTGATATCTACTTTGTACATACAGTACCTTTTCTAGAGAGGACTCTATTCATCCTTTTAGGAGAAAACCTAAATATGACCCTAAAATATAAGCCATACCTAAGCTTTATGTCAAATTAATTATATTCAACAAACATTTATTAAACACCTACTTAAAGTGCTCAGAGTATTGTGCTAGGCACTTTGGAAATAAAAAAAAAAGATAGACCCTGCCATCAAGGAGCTTCAAATTATTTCATCAAGAGAACCTCTAAAGATTTTAACCTAAGGAGTTTAATCAAACATAATTTTGGCAGCTTCCATTCATAATTTGGTAATTTAGGGAACATGATGATCTCAAAGGCCCTCACCAGCTCTAAGATTCCTAGATTCTACATACTGCTACACAGATATTTCATTTATTAGATAACCAAGGCTTCTTTCTATTCATCTATACTGTGTTGAGTGAATTGTGCCTATGCTGCCCTATTATACTTTTTCCTGATACCCTTGGCTCTCCTCAGTACCTTCCTTCCAGATTGTGGGGTAGTCACAGTGCTCCAGACCCAGCTTCACCCCACTTTTCCATACTTGCTGAAAAGTAATCCCAACACCGTTCCAGCTTCCCTTCCTCCCCACTCTTTGTGCTCCCCTTCAACCCAGCCTCATTTCTATTTCTTTCCTCTCCCTAGGCTCTAAAGGAGAAAGTTCATTCTACATTGTTTTAGAGATGGCCAAGATAAGCTTCTTATTTTCTCTTGGTTCATCCTTGCTTCTCACCAGCTGGTTGCACCAGCATGTCTTCAACCCCATGGTAAAAAACTTCCATGCCTTCAACTGGAGTGCTTGGGCAGCTTATCTACAGGTGGGACTGGTCCAGAGAGGGCCTCCAGCATTCCCCGATGCCTCCTAACTGGGTCTTCTCCTCCTTTCACTCCTCAAGAGAGTGGACATCGGCTTCCTTAAAGCCCTGGGGGTAGTAATAGCCTGAGCCAGAGGAGGAGCCTGTCTCCTCAAGACCTCTGAGAATAGCAGTCTCTCAATCCTATGTACATGTATGGAGGGAGGATATTCCTGTGAGCTTTTGGGGGACAGTGTACATGCCAGGGGATAATAGGCATTACTGTTATCCCCTGAGATCAGACAAAACCCCTAGGGATTCTTGAATGGGGATGAGACCCTCTATCCCCTGTGGACAGCTGTGTCTTCCTATCTCCCTAGCATGCTTTGTTTTCTTCACTCTCATATTATTCCCTGTTCACCTCTGGCTCCAAGAGATGAACATGAAAAAGAGGTTGATCTTGGGCAGCAGCTACTATCTTGGTTGGCTGGTGTTCTTGACATATATCCTATGCGGGGAGACTGAGGTGGTGTGGGCAGTCCTCAGGGATAGGGTCTAACCCTCTTCCCTTTTATCTCAATTTACCTACCCCTTCCCCTTCCCAGCCACCCTTTGCTTTCTCAACAACAGGGCTTCTTGGAGAGTGTGTCCTCAACCACGTTCACATGCCAGCAAGCTTTTAGTTGCACTATGAAGAGGAAAACCTGAATGTCTTTCATACTCTGGAGCCAGCTTAAGGGGATGAGGAGGTCTCTTGGTATACTGGAGAATGACACCTCTCTAGGGCCTGCATTCCCTTTTGGTGCCTTGACTGGCCCATATCTATGGAGGAAAGCCAATCCCAGCAGGAGTGCCAGGCTCCCAACTCATCTGCAGTATACCCTGCAGGCTCTACTTTGCCCCCTCCTCCTTCTACACCTTCTTTTCTTACTATCCAGTCTAGGGCTTAGTTTAATGGAATAAAGTATTGGTATATAATTAAACCCGATGATAAGCTGCTAGGGTAGGGATGGGGAAGAAAGGAATAATAAGCCTTAGAATTGACACAAACCTGAGAGGCCTTTAATCCATCCCACTTATTTTGATGAGTGTTCCCTGTCTGATACACTGCCATTCCCACCCCACCAAATGGTGCCGGATCAACCCTCCTAAAATTGCTGCTCACAAGCCCTCACCTCAGTTTAAAAGTCAACTAATTGATGGCAATTAATTCTAGGCAAAGCATTTACTAAAATGGCAAGGTAAAAACAGTAGCTACAAAATATTCTTCCTATAAATACCAACGAGTGTATTGGTGAGAGGGGAGGGAAGGCACATACAAAAGTCATTTAACCCCAATTGCCTAACAAAAACAAACAAAAAAAAATTAAAAGAAAAGTAGATTGAAGGCAAGTGGTAAAGGGCTTTAAGTGCCAAATAGATGAGGCACTGGGGAACTGGAATTCACTGAGTAAGAGAGTAATATGGTTAGACTTGTGATTTAGGAATATCTCTTTAGCAGCTGTGTGGAAGGTGAATTGGGGAAGGGAGATAGGAAAGTCAACTAGGACACTACTGCAATAGTCTAGGTAAGAGATGACATGGCCCTGAACTTGAGTGGCAGCCATATAAGAAGACTGGGCTGGATGTGACAGATGTGGAGGCAGAATTGGCAAGTGTTGGCAACTAACTGGACACATAGGGTAAAGGACAGTGAAAGAGGCAAGGGTAACTGTGAGATAGTGAACCTGAATGAATTGGAAGGACAGTAATAATGCCTTCTACAGAAACAGGCAAGTTTGGAAATGTATAGGATGGGTGTGGGTGGGGATGATGAGTTGTATTTTGGACATACTAGTTATATGGAGCTCAGGAGATAACAGGACTGGATATACAGATTTGGGAGGCATCTGCATAGAGATGATCATTAAACCTATGGGAAAAAATGTCTGTACTTAATGCTTTATTTCCTCTCTCATTAACTTCTCAATCCCTTGCAATCTGACTTCTGCCATCACTAAACTCAATTATCTAGTATTTATTAAGTACCTGCTGTGTGACAGGCACTGTGCTGGACACTGGACATACAAAGAATAAAAGAATCCTTGTTATCACAGAGCTTATACTGTAGCTGATACTTGCTCTGTCCAAAGTTACCAGTGATTTCTTAATTGCCATGCTACACTGAAGGCCCAGTTGAAACTAAACATTTCCAGGGCACCCAGTCAGCGCAGTGTGTGACTTCATATATTCATTAATATGTGAGTAGGAGCAGAGAGTCAGTATCAGGGAGAGAGGAAAATTAATTTCAGCAAGAGCAGGGGTGAAGGCCTCAGAGGATATTGAGGGCCCCACTAAGGGCAAATTTTTTTTTAAGTGTTTACAAACTGTGAATGGGACACTCCCAGTTTTATATCCTACAATCTATGGCTAGGTCCTTCAAGTATGAGCTACAGGCATCACACCCTTGGGGAATTCTAAATTCAGCCCCTTCAAGTATGAAACAGACAAAACCTCATTGTTTCTGTTACCTGGGAACTTAACTGATCAGTGGTCCCTTGCTTACCCAGCCCTACTCTTACTCTAGGGAAACTGAGGTCCAAGAAGGCATTTAAACCCAGGTTCTCTGACTCCAAATCTACTGTTCTTTCTACTAGATCAAAGCTTTCCAGATTTCAATAACTAGTATGCCTTTCTTAACCTGTGGACAGCACCTTCATGTTATCCTATGTCCTTTCATCCCTTTCTTATACAATACCTAATAAGAGTCGGGATCTATATAAAATACATACGTGTGTGTGTGTATATATATAATATATATATATATATATACATGTATGTATGTAGGTACACACACACATACACACATAATACAATAAAGTACTGACACCAGTTGGAGGGAGAATTAATTTTTTTAAGTGTTATTTGGATCAGTAGTGTCAAACTCAAATAGAAACAGGCCACTAAATGGTATATAGGAATCCTGCAAAACCACATATTAACATTATCAATGTTACATCCCATTTTTATTTATTTTAAAAAGTTTCCCAATTACAATTTAATCTGGTTCCTCTGTACTGGAATGTTACTGCTATAATTCAGGCCTAGGCAGTCTGTTTGACACCTCTGACTTAGATAACTCCTCCTCAAAGTGGAGCCCCTTCTGGAAGGCCCTCAAACACCTGTACTGTCAATAATGGTCAAGCTCCTTAACTTCATCAGAGTAAACCAAAAGAACCAAAGAAGATGACCTTTAGAATTAAAAGTTGGGGTAGGAGGCAACTCCTTAAAGGTTCCTATGCTTTTTCTTAACTGTAACCAGCCCTAATCCCCAGCAAGTCAATAAGCATTTATTGAACAATTAAATCTACTAAATGTTAAGTGGGGAAAGGGGGGAGGGAGGGAAGGTGATATCAGCTAGAAAGAAAACAGGTGCCTAGATTTGGATCCTAGCTCTGTGGCCAGGATAAGTCACTTATTCTCTCCAGGTCTCAGTTTCCTCATTTATAAGTCATTGGAGTTGGACCAGATGAACTTAAAGTCTGTTCTCTCTCTAAATTCTATGATTTTGTAAGTCACAACAGTCCCAAATTCATTATCCTACTATAAGCATCCCCATTCTCTCATCTGAATCCTGAGAAAGGCTAAAATAAACCAAAGCTAGTCACAGATTACATACCTCTGGAATAGTGCACCTGATCTTGAAGAAAATCAGGTTTGTGGCCCCCTGCTGGTTAGATTCTCTCTGCCCTTCTGCCCTTAATTTTCCTCAGGGGTCCAATGATGTCGAGCACCCCTCTCACTCCCCTGGCAGAGGGGGATGTCCTGCCCAGGTGTCTCTGATACTGGTTGTTTTCCTGGTCCACTACTTATTGCATTATTCCTCAGCTCTACTAAGAAAACAGACAAGACAGGTGATTCCACATGAGACTGCTCCACTCATGTGTAGCACTGTTACCACTTAGATGTAGAACCATTACATGTTCTGAAGAATAACTGCATTTCTGAGGAGGTTTCACTGTGTGTGCATATGCGTGTGTAAGAACAGAAAGGAAGGGGATCTAGGAAGGTGTCACAGCAGGAGTATAACAGAGAGGTTCCTGGTATAGTGAAAGCCCAGGTGAGGGCTGTCCCCCCAGCGTGGTGTGGCTCAAAGTAGGGCAAAATAGACATCTCTAGCCTCTTATTTCCTCACCTTTTTCTGAGGGAGACGTTGATTCCTGCCAGGAGGGAAAGCAAGAAGCTCAGCCACTCTTTTCTCCTCAGAGAGGTGGAGTACCAGGCCAGAATTATATCTACCAGTGCCCTTAAATATTATTAGTCTAGGGGATATGATCAGCTTCAAACTAACTTCTGAACTGTGTCATTATTGGGGGAATAGGCTCTGTATCCAAAGCTTGACCCCTTTCCCACCAGATACCAGCTCCATAATGAACATAAATAGTAAATAGCAAAGAAATCCATTTATCTAAATCATAGCAAAGCAAATCAGAGAAATTATACATAAGGGAATATATACCAGACAATTCAGAGTGAAGGATGTAAGATAACTCAGCTTAACTAAGAGAGTCCTAGCTCTTACATGGAGCCATCTCCAGTTGTCCTGATCTATATCTTGCCACTGGACCCAGATGGCTCTGGAGAAGAAAGTGAGGCTGGTGGCTTTGCACAGCCCTTCCTTACTTAAATCCAATTCACTTTCAAGTCATGGCATCACCTCACTGATGTCATGGTCTTCATCAAGAATGAAGGACAAACAACAATGGCTCTTATCTAAATTCCCCAAAATCTCTCCAGTAGTAAGCTGGGGACAGGGACATGATGGAAACTGCCAGCTCCTCCCATGCCTTCCCAGAATCTTTTTTCCTTCAACCTGAAGTGGGGTTGGCTTCTTTCATCTTCCTTCTCAACTCTAGAAGCCAAAAATGCCCCAAGTGACTTGAAGCTTAAAGAACCCTGAAGACTGGATGAGAACAGAAGCTTTCTTACTTTCACCAACTCTGCCCCACCATTCAAACAGGACAGAGCATTCATTTCCGCCAACAAGAGTCATATACCAGTGGACTTTGGGACTGGGACCACATGAATGTATGTGGGTCCTACAGGGAAGATGTCATTGTCAGTGAGTATAGAAAGGATAAATAGGTTTGTAACTGGATTTGTGGGGAGGCGTCACTTGTAATTGGGAAGGGCATAGGGGAGAACAAAGGATAGGTTGTTCAGAGGAATGGGACTTGGGAAGGTGTGTAGGGAGAACAGAGGGTGTGTGTGTGTGTGTGTGTGTGTGTGTGTGTGTGTGTGTGTGTGTGTGTGTGTGTGTGTGTATGAAGTGTAACTGGGACCCAGGGAAAATGTTTCTGTGAGTCTATGCAGAGGAGAGAGAGGTAGGAATGTATCTAAATCCCTAGGCAGGTGTCATTATATGTGGAAAAACATAGAGAAGAACAAAGTAGAGATTGAAGGAAGGTCCCACTATGTGATGAGGGAGTAAGAGAAGAGAGTAGAATAGAGGAAAAATAACTGAATTCTAGGGGAGGTATCTAGTGTGATAGGAACAGCATTAGCATTGCTAATAAGACTGGTTCCTGCAACATAGGTGAGTTTTTCCCGAAAAAGGAAACGAAATCATCCTAAAGATTGGTCCAAGGAATTATGACTTGAACGATTGATGTAGTTTCTTGGTCATCCTATGGCATAAAAGCCTAGAATATGAATAATTGGTACTTCTCCAGCTGCCATGCAAATCCTGATTGGGCATACAGCTCTATACAGAAGATGAACTGCATCCAAGTGAACCAGTACCATCAACTGAATATCTTTTTCCATGCTATTGTTTAGTAAGCTTCTTTTGTTAAATTTTATATGGTTTATGGGTATATTATTTTGTACCTCTCCTAAGCTAGAACCACCATGTCAGTCTACGTTATATCTGACCCATAACATTTGGCATACTAGCAAGAAAAACAATATGGACTTAAGAACTCTGATCAAAGGAATAATCAACCATGATTCCAGGGCATTGGTAATGAAACATGCTACCTACTTCCTGATACAGGAAGTGATGGACTAAATATTCAGAATATGCAGAACTGTGCATATGTTTTTGGACATGACCAATGTGGGGATTTTTTTTTTGACTATGTATATTTGTTATGGAGGAATTTGTTTTTATTTTTTTTTCCAAACTGGAGAGGTAGGAGATGGGAGCTTTCTCACATCCCTTTTTCCCCAAATTGGAAGAGAATAGAAAGAAGGACAGAAGGAATCACAGGTGAGCAGTATAGTTTTGAATGTTACATGTTCCTTATACCATATTCTTCAATACACTCTAAATGTATATGGCACCTTCACATTAATGATTAGACTATCATTAGACTATTAGAAGAGAAGTAGATTATATATCTCTCACAACTATGGGTAGGTTATATATTCTTAACCAGACAAAAGATAGAGTCAATTGTAAAAGATAAAATAGATTAATTTAATTACATGAAACTGAAAAACTTTTGCACAGACAAAATTAATGTAACTAGGATAAGAAAGGAAGTGGTTGAATGGGGAAAAAAATCTTTGCATCAAATTTCTCTTTTAAGGGTTTGGTATCCAAACTATATAAATAATATACATATCTATATATGTATACACATATACACATACATACATACGCATATATATATGTGTGCATATAGCTAATAGCCAATTAGCCCCAATAGATAAATGGTCAAAGGACATGAACAAACAGTTCTACAAAGAAAAACTACAAAGTATTTAAAATCAAATGTAAGAATGTGCCACATCAATAATAATAATAGAAATATACATAAAAACAATCCTGAGGTTTTACCTAGCACTATGCAAATTGGCAAAGATGACAAAAATGACAATATTCAATGTTGGAGAGGTTGTGAGACAATAGGCATAGTAACACATTGTTGGTAGAGCTATGAAATGGTACAACCATTTTGGAAAGCAATTTGAACTTAAGCAAATAAAGTGATTAGGATGTCTATACACTTTAAACCAGAGACTCCATTACTGAAGCAATCAATAAGAAGAAAGTCCCCCCCCACACCAAAATGTTTATAGAACTTTTTGGAATAATAAAGAATTGGAAACAAAATATACTAACATCCATTGATTGGAGAATGGCTAAACGAATCGTGGTACATGAATATAATGGAATATTACTGTGCTATAAAAAATGATATTTGTGATGAATACAGAGACACATGAAGAAAAATCGACAGGCACTGATACAAAGTGAAATAAGCAGAGCCAAGAATACAATGGACACAATGACTACGACAATGCAAATGGAAAGATAAAACACATACCAAAAAATAAAAAATGGACGTAACAAAATTATATAGATCAAATATGACTCAGATGAGGAGACATGAGAAGACACCTCAACCCACCCCTTTGTGGAGGTGGGAGGTAAACAGATGTCATGCATTGCACATGTTTTCAGACTTCTTCAATTATTTAATCAGTTGCACTGATTTTTTTTCCTCTAAAAACACACTATTTGTTATATGGAATGGCTCTTTGGGAGAGGAAGGGGGAAGATATTGGGGATAACTGTGACAATGTAAGAAACAGAAGACAAATAAAAACTTAATAAAAAAAAGTTACATGTTGAAGCTATTGTATACTTGAAAAGAAAAGCAAGGACTTCCGCTTCCTGGGGCCAAGATGGTGGAGTAAGAACTTGCTCTCATCCTCCCTCATTGACCTCTGAAAACCCAGAATATATTGACCCAGAAAAAACTCTGAGCCAGCAAAAAGACAGGTCACTGTAGTCTTATACCCCAGGAAGCTTGGGGGATTAACAGGAAAGGCCCTTCTTACTCTAAGGGAGGGGGAGCAGAACAGGATTGGAGACATTTCAGCAAGCCAGTGGCAAGCTCCACCTCAGCATAGTAGGGGAGATCCTGAGACTTAGGTTGGTGAAGCAGGTAAGTGCCACACCAGGACACCATCCCACACCCAGAGCCTCAATACAGACAGGAGAACCAGTAGATATCAGCTCAGAAAACCACCACGGGCAATGGTATTCTTCAGCAATCAAATCACCCCGTGCCTTAACACAACTCTGAGAAGCACAGCTCCAGAAGGCAAAGGCTCCAGGCCAACAGATATCCACCAGCAGCAAAACATTCTTGTGCAAGGCCCGGACCAGCAGGCAAAGAAGCTTGGGTAAGTGCCCCCTTTGCTTTAGCAGGACAACTCAACATTTTTTTTAAGTCAGCAAATAGGCAAACATTATGAACAAAAAGCAGAAAGAGAAAATGACCAAAGATTCTTATTTTGGGGAAGGGGAAGATCAAGGCACAAATTCAGAACAGGGCAATATTGTCAATATACCCACATCCAAAACCTCAAAGGAGACTATGAACTGATCTCAAGCCCAAAAAGCTTTCTTGGAAGAGCTCAAGAAGGATTTTAAAAGTCAAATAAGAGAGGTAGAAGAAAAATTGGGAAAAGAAATGAGAGGTATGCAAGACAGAGTCAATAGCTTGGAAAAGGAAGGACAAAAATTAATTGTAGAAAACAAGTTCTTAAAAAGTAGAAATGGCCAAATGGAAAAGAAGGCACAAAAACTCACTGAAGAGAACCCCTTAAAAAGTAAAATGGGCCAAATGGAAAAGGAGGTATAAAATCTAATAGACGAAAACAATGCATTAAAAATTAGAATGGGACAAGTGGAAGCTAATGACTCTATGAGAGAATAAAAATCAGTCAAACAGAAACAAAAGAACAAAAAAAAAGAAAAAAACATAAAATGTCTCATTGGTAAAACAACTGACCTGGAAAAAAATATCCAGGAGGGACAATTTAAATATTATTGGTCTACCTGAAAACCATGATGAAAAAAAGAGCCTGGATAACATCCTTCAGGAAATCATGAAAGAAAACTGCCCTGAGGTCCTAGGACCAAAGGGTAAATTAGTCATGGAAAGAATCCACCGATCACCTCCTGAAAGAGATCCCAAATTGAAAACACCAAGGAATATCGTAGCCAAATTCCAAAATTACCAGATCAAAGAGAGAATACTGCAAACAGCCAGAGAGAAACAATTTAAATATCATGGAACCACAGTCAGGATTATGCAGGACCTTGCAGCTTCTACATTAAAAGATCAGAGGGCATGCAAGACAATATTCCATAAGGCAAAGGCACTTGGATTACAACCAAGGGATCAACTACCCAGCAAAACTGAGCATAATCTTTCAGGGGAGAAGAATGGCCATTCAACGAAACAGGGGACTTCCAAACTTTCCTAATGAAAAGACCAGAGCTCAACAGAAAATTTGATCAAATACAAGACTCAAGAGAGCCACAAAAAGGTAAACAAGAAAGAAAAACAACAACAACACATTATTATAAATAAGGGCAAACTGTTTACATCCCTACAAGGGAAGATGATACTTGTAACTCTTGAGAATTGTAATGTTATTATGACATTTAAAAGGGGATATACTTAGATAGAGGTGGGGTATAAGTTGACTTTGATGTGATGGTAAAAAAAAAAATCTAATTAAATGATGAAAAGGGATTGCACTGGGAGAAGACGAAAGGAGGAGGCAGACAAGGATAAATTACATCACATGAAAAGGCACAAAAACCTAATACAGTAGAGGGAAAGAAGGGAAGGAAATGAGTATTGTTTGAACCTTACTCTCATCAGATTTGGTTCAAAGAGGGAATAACATAATCAATTAGGTATAGAAATCTAACTTACTCTATGGGAAGTAGGAGGAGAACGAGAAAAAAAGGGAGGAGATGAATAGAAGGGAGGGAAGAAGTAGAAAGGATAATGGGGAAGAAAAGGGAGGGGGCTAATAGAAGGGAGGGCAGATTGAGGGAGGTGGTGGTTGAAAGTAAAACTCTACTGAGGAGAGAAACACAGAAAGGAGACAGAAAAGCATAAACAAGGGAGGGAGAATAGGATGAAGAGAAAGACACAGATAGTAATCATAACTGTGAATGGGATGAACTCTCCCATAAAATGGAAATGGATAGCAGAGTAAATTAAGAACCATAATCCTACAATATGTTGTTTACAAGAAACACATTGGAAGCAGAGGGATACACACAGAGTAAAGGTAAAAGGCTGGAGCAGAACATATTATGCCTCAGCTGAAGTAAAAAAAGCAGGTGTAGCAGTCCTGATCTCAATCAAAGCAAAAGCAAAAATAGATCTAATTAAAAGAGATAAGGAAGGAAACTACATCCTGGTAAAAGGCATCATAAATAATGAAGTAATATCATTACTAAACACATATGCACCAAGTGATATAACATCCAAATTCTTAAAGAAGTTAAGAGACATACAAGAAGAAACAGACAGCAAAACTATAGTAGTGGGTGACCTCAACCTCCCCCTCTCAGAACTAGATAAATTTAGCCACAAAATAAACAAGAAAGAAGTTGAAGAGGTCAATAGAATTTCAGAATGGTTAAACTGAATGGGGACAGAAAGGATTATACCTTTTTCTCAGCAGTACATGGCACCTACACAAAAATCGACTGTGTACTAAGGCATAAAACCCTCATAATCTAATGCAAAAAGGCAGAAACATTAAATGCATCCTTTTCAGGTCATGATGCAATAAAAATTACATGTAATAAAGGGCCATGGAAAGACAGACTGAAAATTAATTGGTAACTAAATAATCTAATCCTAGAGAATGAGTGGGTCAAACAACAAATCACTGAAACAATCAACAGCCTCATTCAAGAGAATGACAATAATGAGACAACAAACCAAAATTTATGGGATGCAGAGAAAGCGCAATCCTTAGGGGAAGTTCTATATCTCTGAATGCTTACATGAAAAAAATAGAGAAAGAAGAGATCAATGAATTGGGCATGCAACTAAAAAAGCTAGAAAAAGATCAAATTGAAAGTCCCCCAATTAAATACCAAATTAGAAATTCTGAAAACCAAAGGAAAGATTAATAAAATTGAAATTAAGAAAACTATTGAACTAATAAATAAAACTAAGAGCTGGTTTTATGAAAAAAAAATAGATAAACCTTTGGTTAATTTGATTTAAAAAAAAGAAAGAAGAAAACCAAATTACCAGCATCAAAAATGAAAAGGGTGAATTCACCAACAATGAAAAGGAAATCAAAACAATAATTAGTAGTTATTTTGCCCAAATGTATGCCAATAAATTTGACAATCTTCGTGAAATGGATGAATATTTACAAAAGTATAAATTGCCTAGATTAATGGAAGAAAAAATAAATACTTAACCCCATTTCAGAAAAAGAAATTGAACAAGCTATCAATGAACTCCCTAAGAAAAATTCTCCAGGGCCAGATGGATTTACAAGTGAATTCTATCAAACATTTAAAGAACAACTAATTCCAGCTAATCCAACTATATAGACTATTTGGGAAAATAGGTGAAAAAGGAGTCTTACCAATTTCTTTTTATGATACAAATATGGTGCTAATACCTAACCGAGGAAGAGCCAAAACAGAGAAAGAAAATTATGGACCAAATTCCCTAATGAATATAGCATGCAAAAATTATAATACACTACGACCAGGTAGGATTTATACCAGGAATGCAGGGCTGGTTCAACATTGGGAAAACTATCAGCATAATTGATCATATCAACAACAAAACTAACAGAAATCATATGATTATTTCAATGGATGCAGATAAGGCATTTGACAAAATACAACACCCATTTCTATTAAAAACACTAGAGAGCACAGGAATAAATGGAGTCTTCCTTAAAATGATAGATAGCATCTATCAAAAACCATTAGCAAGCATTATGTGTAATAGGGATAAACTAGAAGCATTTCCAATAAGATTGGGGATGAAACAAGGATGTCCATTATCACCACTGTTACTCAATATTGTGCTAGAAATGTTAGCTATATCAATTAGAGAAGAAAAGAAACAGAAGGAAATTGAAGAAAAAGAAATTGAAGGCAAAGAAAAACAAAGTTATCACTCTTTACAGATAATAATCTGGTATATTTAGAGAATCCTAGGGAATTAAGTAAAAAATTACTTGAAATAATAAACAAATTTAACAAAGTTGCAGGATATAAAATAAGCCTACACAAATCATCTGCATTTCTACATATTACTAACAAAGCCCAGCAGCAAGAGATAGAAAGAGAAATTCCATTTAAAATTACCGTAGACATTACAAAATATTTGGAAGTCTACCCGCCGAAACAAAACCAGGAACTATATGAACACAATTACAAAACACTTTTTACACAAACGACTTTATAGATAGATTGATATAGATATAGATATATAATCTTACTTTAGATCTAAATAATAGGAAAAATATCAGTTGCTCGTGGGTAGGCCGAGCTAATATAATAAAAACAACAATTGACCTAAATTAATTTACTTATTCAGCACCATACCAAACTACCAAAAAATTATTTTTACAGAACTAGAAAAAGCAATAACAAAATTCATCTGGAAGAACAAAAAGTCCAGAATATCAAAGGAACTAATGAAAAGAAATGCAAGGGAAGGTAGCCTACCTGTACCAGATCTTAAATTGTATTATAAAGCAGCAATCATTAAAACTACTTGGTACTGGCTAAGAAACAGCCTGTGGTGGATCAGTGGAATAGGTTAGGTATGCAAGATACAACAGTCAATGACTATACTAATCTACTATTTGATAAATCCAAAGACTCCAGCTTCTGGAATAAGAAATCAGTATTTAACAAAAACTGCTGGGAAAACTGGAAAAATGTATGGCAGAAACTGGGCATAGACCAACATCTTACACCATATACCAAGATAAAGTCAAAATGGGTTCAGGATATAGATACAAAGATTAATACTACAAACAGACTAGAAGAGCAAGGAATAGTTTGCCTTTCAGATCTATGGAGAAGGGAAGCATTTATGACCAAACAAGAGAGATAGAGAACATTATGAAATGCAAAATGTTTAATTTTGATTACATTAAATTGAAAAATTTTTGCACAAACAAAGCCAATGTCTCCAAGATCAGGAAGGAAGCAGAAAGCTGGGAAAGAATTTTTACAACCAGTGTCTCTGATAAAGGCCTCATTTTGAAAATATATAGAGAACCGAGCCAATTTTATAAGAATACAAGTCATTCCCTAATTGATAAATGGTCAAAGGATATGAACAGGCAATTTTTAGAGGAAGAAACTAAAGTCATTTATAATCATATGAAAAAATGTTCTAAATTACTATTGATTACAGAAATGTAAATCAAAACGACTCTGAGGTACCACATCACACCTATCAGATTGGCCAACATGACAAAACAGGACAATGATAAATGTTGGAGAAGATGTGGGAAAATTGGAACACTAATGCATGGTTGGTGGAGTTGTGAAATGATCCAACAATTTTGGAGAGCAAGTATGCCCAAAGGGCTATAAAAGTATGCATATCCTTTGACCCAGCAATAGCACTTCTAGGGCTGTATCCCAAAGAGATCATAAAAATGGGAAAAGGATCCACATATACAAAAATATTTATAGCAGCTCTCTTTGTGGTGGCAAAGATTTGGAAACTGAGGGGATGCCCATTAATTAGGGAATGGCTGAACAAGGTGTGGTACATGAATGTAATGGAATACTATTGTACTATAAGAAATGATGACTTCAAAAAAATCTGGAAAGACTTACATAACTGATGCAGAGTGAAATGAGCAGAACCAGGAGAACATTGTACACAGTAACAGCAACATTGTGCGATGACTGACTTTGATAGACTTAGCTCTTCTCAGCAATGCAAGAATCTAAGACAACTCCAAAAGACTCACGATGGAAATTGCTATCCACAACCAGAGAAAGAACTATACAGTCTGAATGCAGATGGAAGCATACTATTTGCTCTCCTCTTCCTGTGTTTTATTTTATTGCTTCATTCTCATGGTTCCTCCCATAAGTTCTAATTGTTCTTTATATAGGAAAATACGCTTAATATGAATATATAAGTAGAGTCCATATCAAATTGCACACCACTGTCTTGGAATGGAAGAGTGGGAGGGGGAGATAATTTAAAACTCAAAAACTTATGGAAGTGAATGTTAAATAAATTTAAATAAATAGATAAATTATAAAAAAAAACAAAAAAAAGAAAAGCAAGCCTTATATGATAGAAATTACATGTACAATCTATTTCTAATATATATATATACGTATACACACACACACACACACACACACACACACACACACGCGCACACACACATATATATGGAAATTCTCATTTTATTTGGTGTTTAAGTTTAGAATTTTTAAAAAGGGGTTAGGGGAAATTCCTTAGCTGACTTGGTGGCAATCTTGAGTCCCTGGATGAAGAAAGAGGAGTCCTTTTCACATTTCCTTTGGAAGGGTGCAATCTGTTAGCAGAAGCCTTTAAAGATACAAAAATTCACTGTCACTCTCATGATGGGGCTCTCAAAATGGAAGAAGTGGACTAGGTAACACTGAATTATAACACTGTTTCTCACTGGATGCCATCAGTGGAATCCAACCAGAAGCAGAGTTGCCAAGAAAATGAGGTGAAAAGACTTGGGGTCCTTTTGAAGACACCTTCAGTTCTAGTTGAAAAGTAACAAATTGTACCCAAATCTCACACCATATGCCAAAATATAGTCAAAATGGGTTCATGACTTAGATATAAAGGCTGATACCATAAGTAAACTGGGAGAACAAGGAATAGTTTACCTATCAGATCTATGGAGAACAGAAGAATTCATGACCATACAGGACATAGAGAACATTATGAAAAGCAAAATGGATAATTTTGATTACATTAAATTGAAAAATTTTTGCACAAACAAAGCCAATGCAACTAAGATTAGAAGGAAGGTAGAAAATTGGGAAAGAATTTTTACAACCAGTCTCTCTGATAAAGGCCTCGTTTCTAAAATATATAGAGAATTAAGACAAATTTATAAGAACACAAGCCATTCCCCAATTGATAAATGGTCAAAGGATATGAACAGACTGTTCTCAGATGAAGAAATTAAAGCCATCTATAGTCATATGAAAAAATGCTCTAAATCATTATTGATTAGAGAAATGCAAATCAAAACCACTCTGAGGTACCACATCACACCTATCAGATTGGCCAACATGACAAAACAGGAAAATGATAAAGGTTGGAGAAGATGTGGGAAAATTGGAACACTAATACATTGTTGGTGGAGTTGTGAAATGATCCAACCATTTTGGAGAACAATCTGGAACTATGCCCAAAGGGCTACAAAAATGTGCATACCCTTTGATCCAGCAATAGCACTTCTAGGGCTATATCCCAAAGAGATCATACAAATGGGAAAAGGACCCACATGTACAAAAACATTCATAGCAGCTCTTTTTGTGGTGGCAAAGAATTGGAAATTGAGAGGATGCCCCATCAATTGGGGAATGGCTGAGCAAGTTGTGGTATATGAATGTAATGGAATACTATTGTGCTATAAGAAATGATGAACAGGCTGACTTCAGAAAAACCTGGAAAGACCTATATGGTCTGATGCTGAGTGAAGTGAGCAGAACCAAGAGGACTTTGTACACAATAACAGCCACGTTATGCGATGACTAAGACTGTTAAACTGAACCCTTCTCAGCATTACAAGGATCTAAGACATCTCCAGAGGCCTCGGGATGGAAAATGCTGTCCACATCCAAAGAAAGAACTATGGAAGTCGAATCGCTATCACTTATTTTTACCTTCTGTTGAATTTTGTTTCATCTTTCTGATGGTTCCTTGTATTGGTTTTAATTTTTACTTACAACTTCACTAATGTGAAAATATGTTTAATGGGTATGTAAATGTAAAGCCTATATCAGATTGTGCGCCATCTTGGGAAGGGGGGGAGGAAGGGGGAGAAAAATTTTCAACTCAAAAGCATATGGAAGTGAGTGTTGACAAATCAAAATAAATTAATAAAAAAAAAGAAAAAAGAAAAAAAGTAACCAATTGTAAAGGATTCCACTTTACTTGGTTAGCAGACTAGAACCAGTTACAGAATTTCTATGCCTGTTCTACAGTCTCTCCAAAGCATTTCTGTTCCATGCCATCACGAGTCTCCTGAAAGCAGGTTCTTTGGCATCTCCATGTGGAAAATCTGCACCTGCTGAGTATACATTCTGTGCATAATCCAGCACCCAATTACATTTGAAAGGCATCTCCTTCCAGTCTAATTTGTTTATAATATGATTATTTATAACTAAATCATGTATTCATTTAGAGCTTATTATGGCATATCGTGTGAGATGTTTCTAGGCCTAGTTTAATACAGACATCTTTCTAATTTTTCATCAGTTTTTGTCAAACTCCAATAACTGGTGTCCTTGGGTTTACCAAACACTATACTACTGTGTTCAGTTGCTTCTGGATCTTGTGCACCTAGTCTATTCCATTGATGGAGTTTTTCACTTTTTAACCAGTACCTAATTATTTTAATGATTTCTGCTTTACAGTATAGTTTAATAAAGTATAGCTTGCTCAAGAAAGAAATAAACATGCATTTATTATAAAACACTATGTGTCAGACACTGTGCTAGGTGCTTTACAAATATTATCTCATTTGATCCTCACAACAACTTTGGGTGCTGTTATTAATTACATTTTATAGGTGAAAAAACTGAGGTGGATTCTAGGAAGATGGCAAAATAAGACAGGAAATACTAGGCTCTCTAAAATTCTCCCCCAAACAAGGTAAAACATCACCTCAAAGTGAACTTTGAGATGCAGAAATAATTAAAAGCTAGGGTAAAGCAGTTGTCCTCCTAAGACCTTCTTGAGAGGACCTTAGGAGGGGCGGCTAGGTGGTGCAGTGGATAGAACACCGGCCCTGAAGTCAGGAGGACCTGAGTTCAAATCCGGCCTCAGACCAAACATTTGACACTTACTAGCTGTGTGACCCTGGGCAAGTCACTTAACCCCAATTGCCTAAAAAGAAAAAAAAAAGAGAGGACCTTAAGGAAGACCTGACCCCCCAGGTTTAGCCCTATTAAAGTATAAACACCCCCAGGCAGACTCCACTGAATCAACAAACTGAAAGCCCTGGAGTCACCTGGGTCAGGCTGTAGCTTCAGCTCTGGGAACTTTCACCTCACAGATGTGGGGGTCAGACTGCTGAGCAGGGAGGATTGAAAAAACTCCTGCTGACACTGGATGTGAGGCTTAAGTGTGAAGACCAGACATGGTGTGGACTGCAGCTGTGGGTGAGGAGGAGCGAGCACATAGCCAGTGAGTGTGGTAGCAGAGGACCAGGGACCTGGCTGGCTGTGAGCACTTGCAGGAGAGCAGAATCCTTGGTTTCAGTTCCAGGGAAGAGGAGAGAGCTGGAGTTGCAGCTGTGGGAGGGACTGCAGGGAGTAAGAGCTTTTGTGGTGACAGTTTGTCTGAGGGCCCTAGCCATGGCTCAGAAGGGAGAGGAGTTGTGAGGTCAGGACCCCCCAGACAGAGCTCAGAAAACAAATTATGAAAAATGTGAAGCCTGAGGCACGATCACCCACACCTTGGAACTATAACCTGACTATAATAATAAGCCATTTAAAAAAAATGAGGAAGGAAGGAGAAAGAGCCTGACCATAGACAGCTACTATGGGGATAGAGAACATCTCAGTTCATATTCAAAAGCAGATAATGAAGTTAAAAAAAAAAAGCAACTCCCACTTCAAAGAAAAATGTCAAATGGTCACAAGTCCAAAAAGAGTTCTTGGGAGAGCTTTAAAAAGGCTTCCGAAGATCAAATAAGAGAGGCTGAGAAAAAATTAGGGGAAAAAAATAAGAACAATCCAAGAAAATCAAGAAAATTATGAGAAAAAAAGTCAACTAATTGGGAAAAGAGATCCAAAAACTTAAGGAAGAAAATAACTCCTTAAAAACTAGAATCGAGCAAGGGAGAGCTAATGATGTTATAAGATACCAAGAAATAATAAAACAAAATTTAAAAAATGAAAAATAAATACTGTACCAAGCAAAAATTACAAAGCAAAAAAAGTTACAAAAACTGACTTGAAATATGGATAAAGACTTGTGAAAGAATTAGTTATATAGGATTTTTTGTTTGAAACCACATAAACAAAGCACTGGAATTGTAGAGCTATCACTGGAATATGAAAATGGCATTGACAAACAGAAGTCTATGTAAAATGCTATTAACTAAAATGGTATTATATATGCATTAGAATTTTCATAATAATCACATTATAAAAGATGTAACATATGTAAGTTTTAGACATTAAATGAAAGCTACAAAATTATAATAATAAACTATATTATAAAATATTGTATATGATATTCATTCAACTTTTTCTAGAACTTATACTTTTAAAAAAATCATCAGTCTGGAAACCATTTAAAATTTAACTTGAAAACAGGATGCCTGAGATATGTCAGTGGTTGAATTAAATTCAACTTCTATAACCTATGAAACTTGGTATTCAAGTCTGGGTTTGTTGGTGGTGTTTTGTTTTGCTTTTTTTAAATAGGGGAAAGGTCTCTTCAGTTATTTATCCTTGTTAGAGAATGTGAAACACCTCATTAGAAAAAGAAATGATCTGGAGAATGAGATCGAGGAGAGATAAAGAAAGAAATGATAAAAGTTGAACTATCTGAAAGTTATGATAAAAAAAAGTCTAAATACTACATTACAAGAAATTATTAAGGAAAATTGCCTTGAAGCTCCAGAACGAGAGAGTAAAACAGAAACAGAAAAAATCCATCAATCACCACCTGAAAGAAATTCCAAGATGAAAACTCACAGGAACATCATAACCAAGTTTTGAAGCTCCCAAGTTAAGGAGAAAATACCACAAATAAGAAGGAAAAAAACCAATTTAAATAACTATGGAGCTATAATCAGGATAACCCAAGATCTAGCAGCTTCTACATTAAAATACTGAAGGGCTTGGAACATTATATTTCAAAGAGCAAAGGAGCTGGGTTTGCAATCATGAATAAGCTATCCAGAAAAACTCAGCATAATCCCGAATGAAAAAAAAAAAAGAATATTTAATGAACTGAAAGACTTTCAGGTATTTATGGCAAAAAAAACACAACAGAACTCAATAGAAAATCTGACATAAGATCCAGGGGAAATATAAAATAAACACTAAAAAGCAGTTATAAAGGACTCAAAACTAAACAGTTTTTATATGGGAAAATGTTATCTGTACTTTTAAGAATGTTTCATTACTTGGATAATTTGAAAGAGGGTATAGAGATAGAAGGTTTGGGGTTAAGCTGAGTATGATGGTTTAATTCTAAAAAATAAAATTGGGTAAAGAAAGGTAAAATGGAGCAGTTATCTCATAAAAAATGAGGTGCGAATGGAAGAACTATTACAGTGGAAGCAGGTGAGGACGGAGGGCTGGTAGTGATGGGGTGTGGCCCAAACCCGGATCTTAGCCCCTTGCCCCAAAGGGAATCTGACTCCCATTTCTCTATAGTCCCCAGACCTTCATCTCCCTTTGAAAGCCTTAGCCTTACCTTTTAATCTTATTCAGATGCGCCTTTGCCCCTTGCCCTAAAAGAATCTGGCTCCCTTTTGTCTATGGGCCCTAGAAAGGCCTTACTCTGGTCTCAAATGGTTCCTTACAGACTCCCCTTATCTCCCTTTGAAAGCCCTAGCCCCACCCTTTGATCTTGTGCAGATGCCTTTCAAACTTCTGCCTTCCTGTTCCTTCCATTAGCTATTCCCATTGTCTCTTCAATCTCTCAGACCTTCCAATCAGAATTCTCACCTAGACCCTTTTCCCAGCCTCCTTCTCTGGCCACCCAAAGTTACTTCAGTGTATAAAAATTCCACCCTGGCCCCGGTTCAGACGCTGAGAATCTCAAGCCCAAAAGGCTAAGACTTTCTCATGCCCGCTCGTCCTCACGGGCGTTACCTGGCCTATATGATTTATCACAAATAAATTTTTCCTCTGGCTGGAAGAAGATTTGAGTTGAATTCATTCAAACAGGGCCCGGTACCGCGATCTTGGGGTTTCCAACAGAACCCCAAAGTCCTAGATCTCTTCAGTAGTGCTGGAACTTTAGTCTTATGGGAACTGGGTTAAAGAAGGAATAACATATACATCTAGAAGGGTATAAAAATCTTCTAAATTTATAAAGCAATAGGAGGGCAAGGTGAAAGGATAAGGGAGGGGCTTTTAGAAGGGTTTGTATATTGAGAAGTAGAAGGGTGAGGGGAGAGGATAAGGGAGGGATATTTTAAAAGGGTGCAGATCAGGGAGGTAGGGGTTAGAAGTAAATTAGATGTGTATGGGGGGATAGGGTAAAAAGAGAAGGTGAAATGGATAATTATGAGGAAAAATAGGAGAGGGGCAGAAATACAGAACTAATAATTATAACTTTGAATGTGAATGGAATGAACTCACCCATAAAAGAAAAATGGATAGCAGAATGGATTAAAAATCAGAGTGTAACAATATGTTGTTTACAAGAAACACATTTAAGGGGCAGCTAGGCGGCACAGTGGATAGAGCACCGGCCGTGAAATCAGGAGGACCTGAGTTCAAATCTGGCCTCAGACACATAACACTTACTAGCTGTGTGACCCTGGGCAAGTCACTTAACCCCACTCCCTAGCCAAAAAAAAAAAGGAAAAGAAAAGAAACACATTTAAAAATAAGATATACACATAGAGTTAAAATAAAGGGCTGGAGTAGAATTTATTGTTTCAGCTGATATAAAAAAATGAGGGTAGCAATCATGATTTCAACAAAGTTAAAGCTAAAATAGATTTAATTAAGAGAGATAAAAAAGGAAACTACATTATGATAAAAGGTACCATAGACAATAAAGCAATATCAATATTAAACCTAAATGTACCAATGATATGCATCTAAATTTTTAAAGGAAAAGTTAAATGAATTACAGGTGGAAATAGATAGAAATACTATAATAATGGAGGACTTTAACCTTCCCCTCTCAGAATTAGATAAATTGAACCAAAAAAATAAATAAGAAAGTAGTCAAGGAAATGAACAGAATGTTAATATGACTGAAATCTGGAAAGAATAATTGCTGCTGCTGCTTGTGCTGTGGCTGCTGTTTGTGTTTTATTCTCAACGAGGACCATGAACGTCAGGGAGTCCAGTGGGCCCAGTGACCCAGATACAGATCAGTACAACTAGAGATGACCTAGGATGAAGTGGGGGACCTTGGCCTTTTCCAAGCTAAGGTCTTTAACAGGTCTCAGTTTAACTAAGGCAGTGCCCATTCAGTGACTAAGGCTTAATAAAATGAGGCAAAGAATGGCCTCTTTTAAAAAAAATAGATCTGGGAGGTGGAGACTCTCAGGGTTTCTGGCTAACACTGAAACAACCACTATTTACATTCATTGTGAGCCAAGCAGGGCCCAAACAGTGATCAAGTAGGGCTTGGTCAGGGGCCAGAGTGATTTGGGGTTAAAGCTAGTTTTTAAAAGGAAAAACAAAAAATCAGAGACTAAAATTTATATTCCCTTTGGGCAGAGCACTGTCAGGTAAGGGTGTGACACCCTCCGTGGAGAGAGATAGAAGAAAGAAAAGAAAGAAAGGCAGGAAAGAAGGAAGGAAGAAAAAAAAAGAAAGACAGAGACTAGAATGAGAATAGAAAGGAATACACCTGTTTCTCAGTGGCACATGGTACCTTTATAAAAACTGACCATAAATTAGGGCATAAAAACTTTACAATTAAATGCAGAAAAGCAGAAATATTAAATGCATACTTTTCAAATCACAATGCAATAAAAATTATACTCAATAAGGGCATGGAAACATAGTTTAAAAATTAATTGGAAACTAAACAACTTAATCTTAAAGAATGAATGGATTGAAGAACAAATCACAGAAACAATAAATAATTTCATTAAAGAGAATGACAATAATGAGGCAACGTATCAAAACTTATGGGACACAGCAAAAGCAGTAATCAGAGGAAAATTTATATCTCTAAATGCTTACATTAATAAAATACAGAAAGTATAGACCAATGAATTGGATATGCAATTTAAAAAACTAGAAAAAAGAACAAATTTAAAATCTCCAATTAAACACCAAATTAGAAATCCTAAAAATTAAAGGTGAGATTAATAAAATTGAGTGTAAAAATCCGTTTAACTAATAAATAAAACTAGGAGTTGGTTTTATAAAAAAAATTAAAATAGATAAACCATTGGTTAATATGATTTTTTTAAAAAGAGAAGAAATTCGGGGGCGGCTAGGTGGCACAGTGGATAGAGCACCAGCCCTGAAGTCAGGAGGACCTGAGTTCAAATTTGGCCTCAGACCAAACACTTGACACTTACTAGCTGTGTGACCCTGGGCAAGTCACTTAACCCCAATTGCCTAAAAGTTAAAAAAAAAAGAAAGAGAAGAAATTCAAATCACTAAGCATTAAAAATGAATGGCTAGTGAAGATGAAATCAAAGCAATTATAAGGAGTTATTTTGCCCAATTATATGCCAATAAATTTAACAATTTAAGTGAAATGGAAGAATAGCTAGAAAAATATAAACTGCCCAGATTAACAGAAAAGGAAATACAATATCTAAATAAACCTATTTTAGAAAAAGAATTTGAACAGACCATAAATGAGCTTCTTAAGGAAAAAGCACCAGGACCAGATAGATTTATAAGTGAATTCTATCAAACATTTAAAGATCAACTAATTCCAACATTAAATAAATTATTTGGAATAATAGGTAAAGGGATCCTACCAAATTCTTTTTTATGAAACAAATATGGTACTGCTACCTAAACCAGGAAGAACAAAAACAGAGAAAGGAAATTATAGATCAATTTCATTAATGATTATGGATACAAAAACCCTAAATAAAATACTACCTAGGAGACTACAACAATATATTACAAACATTACACATTGTGACCAAGCGGGATTTACACCAGGAATATAGGGATGCTTTAACATAAGGAAAACTTAACATAATTGACTATAGCAATAATAAAAGTAACAAAAATCATATGATTATATCAATAGATAGATAAAAAAACTTTTGATAAAATACAACACTCATTCCTATCAAAAACACTTGAATGCACAGGTATAAATGGATTTTTTCCTTAAAATGATAAGAAGCATCTACCTTAAACCATCATTAAGCATTATTTGTAATGGGGATAAGCTAGCAGCCTTTCCAATAAGATAAGAGGTGAAAAAGGGATGCCCATTGTCACCAATATTTTTCAGTATTGAAATGCTAGCAATAGCAATAAGATGAAAGGAATTTGAAGGAATCACAACGGGCAATGAGGTAATAAAACTATCTCTTTTTACAGATAATATGATGATATACTTGGAAAATCCTAAAGATTCAACTAAAAATTCAGCTGAAGCAATTAATAATTTTAGCAAAGTAGTAGGACATAAAATGAACCCATATAAATCATAATAATTGCTATATATCACCAACAAAACCGGGCAAGAAGAGATAGAGATACCCCATTTAAAATAACTCTAGGCAGTATAAAATACCTAGGAGCATATCTACAAAAACAAACCCAGAAACTACGTGAACATAATTATAGAACACTTTTTAAACAAATAAAATCAGATTTCAGTAATTGAAGAAATATTGTTAGTGGGTAGGCAGAATCAATAGAACACAATGATAATTTTTACCTAAACCAATCTATTTATTCAATGCCATCATAATTAAATTACCAAAAAATATTTTATTGAGCTAGAAAAAAAAATAACAAAATTCATTTGGAAGAAAAAAGAATAGAGATAGGATTTAATAGAATATCAAAGGATTTAATAGAAAAAAAAAAGTAAAGGCATGAGGTTTAGTAGTACCAGATCTTAAACTATATTATAAGGCAGTAATTAACAAAACTATCTAGTACTGGTTAAGAAACAGAAAGGTAGATCACTCGAACAGAGTAGACATACAATACATAGCAGCAAATGATTATAGTAATCTTGTGTTTGACAAATATAAAGATTTAAGCTTTTGGGATAAGAATTCATTATTTGGTAAAAAAAAAATTACTAAGAAAGCTGGAAAGCAGCTGGGCAGAAACTGGGTATAGAACAATATCTTACACCATTTATCAATAAAAGGTCAAAGCGGATACATGACCTACATATAAAGGGAGATATTATAGGAAAATTAGAAGAACATGGAACATATTACCTATTCGACTTGTAAACAGGAGAATAATTTATGAATAAACAAGAAATATAGAGCATGGTGAAGTATAAAATGGATAATTTTGATTACATCAAATTAAAAAGTTTTGTAGAAATAAAAACCAATGTAGCCAAGATTAGAAGAAAAAGCAGAAAAATTGTGGGATAAATGTATAGACAGCTTCTCATATAAAGGTCTCATTTCAAATACATAAAGAACTTTGACAAATCTATAAGAATACAAGTCATTCACCAATGAATAAATGGTCAAAGGATATGAACAGGCAGTTTTTCAATGAAGAAACCAAAACTATATATAGTCATATAAAATGCTTTTAAATCACTGTTGATTAGAGAAATGCAAATTAAAACAACTTTTGAGATATCATCTTACACCTATAAGATTATCTAAAATGATAAAAGGGGAAAATGACAAATGCTGGAAGGAATGTGGAAAAACTGGTACACTAATTCACTGTTGGTGGAACTGTGAAAACCATTTTGAAGGGCAATTTGGAATTATGCCCAAATAATTATGAAACTGTGTATACCCTTTGACCCAGCAATACCACTACTATGTGTGTTTCCTAAGCTGATTTGGGAAAAAGAAAAAGAACTTACATGTTCTAAAATATTTTTGTAGCAACTCTCTTTGTGGTGGCAAAGAACTGAAAACTAAGAGAATGCCCATCAATTAGGGAATGGATAAACAAGCTGTGGTATATGACTGTGATGGAATACTACTGTGCTATAAATGATGAGCTGGGAGTGGTGCCAAGATGGTGAGGAAAAGGCAGGGACTCACCTGACCTCTCCCAAATTCCCTTCCAAACAACTTTAAATAATGCCTCAAAACAAATTCTGGAGCAACAGAACCCACAAAAGGATGGGGTGAAACAATTTTGTAGCCCAAGACAACTTAGAAGGTTGGCAGGAAAAGTCTGTTGCACCAGGGTTAGAATGTAGCACATTCCAGAGCAAGCCATACCATACAGGCTGTGCCACAGGAAACCAGCAGCAGGCCTTAGGGGCGACTGAATCAGTGGTGGGCAGCTGCTGCTTTAAGCACTCTTAGCCTACAGACGGTATGGTGAGAAGATTATGGGGTCCCTTTGTTGGCACAGGGTGCAGGACTCTGTTGCATTGCCCCTAATCCAATCTAAGTCCCAGTCCTGGGTCGCGGTCCCAGGGCAAAGTGGAGCACTAACACACCAGAGCTTGCACCTGCAGGGAGCGGGACCCTGGTCACAGTTCCAGGGTGAAAAAGAGTACTTATGGTAACTCACAGACCTCAACATAGGCCAGGAGTATAACAAACACACCCACGCTCTGCTCATCTCCTGCTTGATATCTGTGAATCTCCTATCTGGTCTCTAGCCTCCAGTAAGAGTGGGAGAGGTGAGTGCCATATCATCATGCCCCACATATATTTTCTGAGAGCACCAGTCTATGGGAGGAAAAGAAAAGGAGGGAAGACAAAAGGAGATCACCTTACCATCATGCTCTTTTCATCTCCTGCCAGATCTCCACAAATCTCCTGCTTGGTCTATAACCTCCTGCAGGAACAAGAGAAATACCATTCCATCCTAACTATCCAGCCACTTAGAGGAAGGTGAAGCACACCATTTCTAGCCTGGCTTCCTGCCTTGGGGAAAGGGGCCTATCACCACTCCTTCTCATCTATCATGCCTTTTGCCATTATCTCCTCCTTCACCTGTCACACAAAGAGGTGGCCCTTCCTGCCAAGACCAACCTCTCTGCTTCCACAAGTGATCCCATTCCACCAAGCCTCCTCTAGAAGATTGATCCCTCTATCATCACCACTCTCTCACTTATTCCCAATCTCTCCCTGTCCACTGGCTACTTCCCTGATGCCCAGAAACATGTCCATGTGTCCCCATACTCAAAATCCCTCACTTGATCCATCTATCCCCAGTGACTACTCGCTTTTATATCTCTTATCTTTTGTGGCTAAGCTTCTTGAGAAATAAGTACCTACACTTCTTCTCTCACTCTCTTCCTAATTTTCTATGTTCCAGTTTCTGGCCTCATCATTCGATCAAACAATTGCCAAATCCAGTGGCATTTTCCTCATCCCTTTTCATCTCTCTCTAGCCTTTGACACTGTCAATCATTCTCATCTTGATACTTTCTTCCCTTCAGTTTTCAGTACTCTACTCTCTCCTTGTCTCTTTCTACCTAACTAATCATTCCTTCTCAGTCTCCTTTACTGTATCTTCATCTAGTTCATGTCCACTAATTTGGGTTTTACACAGGGCTCTATCCTGGCCATGTTATATTCTTTTCCCCTGTACTACTTCACTTGGTGATCACATCAGCTCCCATGGATTCAATTATCATCTCCTTGCCAATGATTCTCAAATCTGCTTATCTATCCTTGGACTCTCTGCTGGCCTCCAGTCTCAAAACTCCAACTTCTTTTTAGAAATCTCAAACTAGATGTCCTGTAAACATCTTAAACTCAACATGTCAAAAATTGAACTCATTAGTTTCCCCCTCAAACCCTTCCCCCTTCCAAATTTCCCTATTGCTGGCAAGGAGAGAAAGGCAAGAAGGAATAAGCATTTATATGGTATCTACTATGTGCCGGGTATATGTTAAGTGCTTTTTACAAATACTATTACATCTGATCCTCACAACAACCCTTCAGGTAGGTGCTATTATTATTCCCATCCCCTAGGGCACCATTATTCTCCCATTCCCCTATACTTACAATCTAGGTATCATCCTTAACTCCTCCTTATCTCTTAAACCCCTCCATACCCGCCCCCTCCAATCCAATCTATTACCAAGGCTTGCCGATTTAACCTTTGTAACCTCTCTCATATATACCCCCTTCTCTCCTCTTACATTGCCACCACCCTGGCACGGGTCCTCCTGCCTAAACTACTGCAATAGCCTGCCACAAGTCTCTTCCTACTCCAGTGATTTTCCTAAAACACGAGTCAGACCCTCTACTCAATATTCTCCAGTGATTCCCAATCATCTCCAAGATCAAATATAAAAACCTCTGTTTGGTATCCGAAGCCTTTGATAACCTAGTCCTCTCCATCCCCTTCACAATCTTCTCATAACTTTGTATCTCCTATGCCCGTACTGCATACTCTTCAATCTGAATGTCCCCTATGCTCTTCTTCCTCATCCCAATCTCCTAGCTTCCTTAAAGTTCCAGCTAAAATGTCACCTTCTACGGGAAGCCGTTCCTGAACCCTCTTATTGCTAGCACCTTTCCTTTGTTGATACCCTCCAAGTTATATATCTTGTTTGTATATAGTTGTTTGCATGTTGTCCCCCTCTTTAGATTGTGCGCTCCTCGAGGGTAGGGATTGTCTTTTGCCCTTCTTCATAACCCCAGCATTCAGCATGGTCTTTGGCACACAGTAGATGTTTAATGTTTATTGACTGGAATACCACAGTCTTGGGAAGGAAATCTCACCAATCTCTCATGCGTAAAGTTTCTCTGTCACTTCTCTAAGAGTTCCCTTTATGTTTATGGTGTTCTCCAAAATTGATTTCCTGGGAGAATGTTCCTTGGACAGTCTTTCTGGTACCACTTCATGAAGTTCCACTTCTGCTGAATATCACTTCTTGCCTTACATACTGAAATAAGAAACAGAAAATACAGACGCAATCTGGTTTCTGAGCAAAGGATGCTGTTGATTAATAAACAGGCTCATAAATTTGGAGTTAAAGGTACCAGGAACACGTAGCTTTGATTTCTCTTAAACGCCACCTACCAACAGGATGTAAACAGAGAAATAAAAGGGAAGAAGGGCATCTTCATAGCACAGGGTGTTGTTTAGCACAGGGAACACTCGCAGAGCATTTCTGGGAAGAGTGAAGCTGAGCTGCATTTTGAAGGCAGGAAATAATAACTCAAGGAGCTGTCACTGCAATCAGAATTCATAACAGGGAGTAACTGAGATAAGAAAAGATGAAAATGTAAAGAGCCTGCTGGGCTGGAGAGTTTGGATTTGGTGTAGAAGGAAATTTAACAATGGTGTTGGCTGAAAACTATTCGAGCAGTTAAATATAAAATAGGTCAGAAGCAAGGAAACGAGATAGTAAACTATTTTAATAATCCAGGCAAGCAGAGATAAAATTATCCTTCCTGACGGTTCATTTGGAGAGACAAAACAGACAATAGAACTAGAAAATAATTATTAGGCAATATAGAGACATATAGGATTCTAGAGTTGAAATAGACCTTAAAGATAATCCAGTCTAACCCCTTCATTTTATAGATGAAGAAAGCGAGGTCAAGTGAGGTTAAATGACTTGCCCACAATCAGTAAGTGCCAAAGCCACATTTCGAACCAAGGTCCTTTGACTCCAAAGTCTTTGTTTTTCCAATGTAACAGTATGATTACACTGATCACCTGAGAACCAAAACAGAAATGTTCTACTTCTATGCGCAGAGTGCTTAGGGATCTGAGCCCTTGACTTATACATACAAAATGAGTTGTTGACTTCAGAGGCTCCACAAAAAAAGAAACTGAGAATCCCTAATGAATAGATAAGAAGGCCATTAAGAGTCCTTCCTCAGAGAGATAGGTTTGGTGCATCTCCAGAATAACACTCCTCTGTGCAGCGTGCACCATTTCTAATTCCTCCTGGTGCAGTCAGAGCACAATACCTTTAAATATCACCGAATCCTAAAACAACATATCTCAACTGCTCTGAGGATAATCCTACTACTAGACTCTGAAGGGATGGGAGTTGGCTGAACCAGCGAAGAAGGTGGCAGGAAAAAAGGGATTTTGTGGTATAGAGGGTGCTAAGCATATAGGATGTTCTCTGATTAGTGTAGAAAGTCCCTCATCCACAACCATGAGAATAAGGCTCCAAATGGCCTTGTCACAAGAGATGGGAAAACAAGAAAGGGCTATCTCAGACATTCTTTTATCCCACATCCAAGAGAATCAAGAAGCTCCAAGTGGGCCTGAGGGGTCTGAAGCCAGGTCAAGGAATAGCTACTTAAATACACTAACACTGCCTAAATACCTAATTTCCATGACATTCCTACTTTGCTCAAAAACCTTCAATGGCTCCCTCTGTTTCTCAGGGGTTCTTAACCTGGGTAAAAAGAAATGTATTTCAATATAATTGATTTCCTTTGTGATTCTATGTGTTTTCTTTTATGCATTTAAAAAAATTAGTTTGAAAGGGTCTATAGGCTTGACCAGATTGCCAAAGAGATTTGTGAGGCACAAAAAATTAAGAACACTTAACTCTCTGTGTTAAACTCAAACTTCAGGACTGTCAGGTCCATACTCTTTACCACACAACTTTTCTTCTGCCTATAAGCTTTCCTTAGGAACAAAGATCTAAAAAAGAAAAGAAAAAAAAAACCTCAGCAAAACCAACTATTACATGGACCATGTCTAACAGTACAGGCAACATTGCACACTCATGGTTCCCCACCTCTGCATAGAAGCAAAGGAGATCTCATTTCTTCCCTGGGGCCAAGTTTACTTCACAAACATTGTTTATTCTATTTCCATTGTTATAGTCTGTGTCATACATTGTTTTCCTGGTTCTGCTTGCTTTACCTGGTTTGTTTTTCTTTCCTAGTTTTTATGAACTCATATTCAGTATATCTTTTTAATTAAAAAGTTTTTACATAACCCACATTTCCCAATATGTTCTTCTCTTTGCTTCTTCCAAAGAGTCATCCTTTATAATTAAAAACAAAACCGGGGAAACAAAGTTCAGTAAAACTAACCAGCACATCAACCAAGTCTGAATTGTACAGCGTTCTTCAGTTGTTATTTCATAGCATTCCATTTCAGTTGTTTTATTGTTGCCTTTCCATTTATAATACTGCATGTTGTTTATGTATATCAGTTCATGTAGGTCTTCTCATGTTGCCCTGTAATCATCATATTTGTCCTTTCTTACAGCATGGAAATATTTCACTACATTCGTGTATATCACAATTTTGTCCATTCCCAAATTGATGGGCACCTACTTTGTTTCCAGTTCTTTGCTACCTGAAAAAGTGCTACAAGGAATATTTTGGCATACATGTGGCCTTTCTTTCTCCCTTTGACCTTCCTAAAGGTATACACTTAGCAGCAGATTTCTGGTAAAAAGGTATTTTTTTAGTGTAATAAAATTGTTTTAGAATGTTGGTTCAGTTTACAACTTTACCAAGTGTATTAGTGTGCTTGTCTTCCTGCAGTCCATCAAGTAAATTTCCATCTTTTGTTATCTTTACCTCAGAGTAGTTTTCATTTGCCCAAAAAACCAATGGGTGAATATTCAAAAGACCATAGATCTGTAAATTTTTTTGTATACCTTGGATATGGTCTTGGTGGACTACCTGAGATTGTTTATGCGTTTCGTAGTTCTTTAGAATAAGATTTCCCTATTATTGACTATTGGATTTTGTTACAGCTATGCAGAAATACTACGTTTCTGGTGCCATGGTCTACATTTTATTATGAATTCAACAAATATTAAGAAACATGAACACAGAATAGAGAGGACTGTATATAAAACCTTTAAAAGCCCAGCTCCATGTTGCAAATATTCATGCTTTCAGGTTAAATATTAAATTTAATTCACGGTGCACTGCTTGCTTGATCTCTTCTTAACCCCATTCGGCTTTTCTCTGTACTTATTTTTAGATCTATTTTATTACTGTTTTTACTGTTTTTATATCTTTACAATGTCCCTTGTATGCTTCTCTGCCTCAATAGTATAACTCGCCACTTTCCCGACTCACACACACTCACACACACAAAAGAGAGAGAGAGGGAAAAAAAATTCAGAAAAAATAACGAACATTTAAATTTAACGACCATTTTAAAAATCTGACGTGACGGGCAATGTTCCCCTGATCACAAAGCTAGCAGGTGCCACTCCCGACTCCCTCTGTTCAGCAACAGGATTATAATCACTTTAAGATGAGAAAGGTGTCCAAACTTCCCAACTTGAACCTCAATTGTAAATAAGAGTGCTGAACTAGAAAACCTGGAAATGTCCCGGAACTTAGGTTTCCTGGTTCTCACCTGGCGAAACACCAAAGCAGGAGAGCAGTTTGTTTTTGCCTCTTGCCAATTCCGCCACACTCCTTGAGGGCGCGCTCCCCAAAGCCCTTTCTGAGCCGCTGGGACGCTTTGGGGCTTCTGGGTATTGTAGTTCTCTGGGCCCTCCCCTTCTAAGCCCGCTAAGAGGCTAAGGAGGGTAGTGCATCCCTCTTTCCTCCAACTCTCCCCCGCCCAATTCAGAAACTGGCTCCAAAACTGCAGATCTATTTGTCCAGCTCTCAATTTGTCCAGCAACAGCCCTTCACCGCCGCCCCCACGGCACTGCTAATAAAAGCCCACCACCATTCAACCTGGTTCCAGCTCCATCCCATAATCTTCCCCTTCCCGCCCCCGCCCTTCCCCTCCAACGCCTCAAAACCCGAGGTGATTGGTAGACCTCCACGCGCAGACGCAAATTTACCGGTTGGGGTTGGAAGAGCAACACCCTTCTTACTGCACTTGGGTCAGAAGCCCTGAGGGCTGATGCAGTGTTTTTAATTGACAAAGGAAATTGGTCTTTTATTGTTATTAAAAAACAAAACACATAATGTAAACCACTGTTTAGCGCCATTCTCCAACCAAAAGGCGTCTACTTCTGACCTCTTTGAAATATATGCCTGGCAGTTGGGATTTCTGGGTTAACAGCAAGGGGCATGCTGGAGCCAACTCAAAACCACCTCCTGGGAGTGGGGGGATTGTTGAATTTTCAGTGTGAGCCTTATACTTTGGAAATTGGCATGCACTACAAATCAGGGTATAAATAATAAATATTGAAAATTACTGTTTTATTGATTGTCTAGGCTTAAGAAAATGATGGAGAAAATGCAGATTAACCTTGTGTCAAGCATATGGTTTTTTTTTTTTTCTGCAGAGAGCTAGCTGCTGAGCTAGTTACCAGTTCCACCTGGTTAAAGTATATGTGTTGCGGACTGAGAGGTTGTGACCCCTCAAAGACTGAAGTACATGGGTCATCTGGAATGAATTCACAGATTGAAGCATTCTTTAAGCCAAGGTGGCAAAGTTTATTGTTACATTTTTCAGCGGGCAAGGATTCTTAAAGGATCCTGCAACCTTAGAGAGGTACAGTTAAAGTTTATATAGGATAAAATACAATAAAACATGTGCCAAATATGCTGACTAGGGGATTCAGGGTGGGATTAGGGAGTGGTTAAGGAGTGGTCAGTTCTCAAAAGAACATGCACTTCTTGTACCTACTGCACAAGCGTTTTACCCAGAGTTCACTAGGAAAAGCCCACAAGGGGGGCCACATGGAGGTGTGGTTTTAGGCCTGCTATGTCAGTAAGTCAACTAGAGTTCAGGGTAACTGAGAGTTGTCCAGTCCGCTACCAATCAATGTCTTGTTAGACAAGATAGATGTAGGGAGTATACATATGTCTTAAGTCTAGAATACAGTTAATGAGGAGCCCAGGATGCAGATAATAAGGTAGGGCAGTAGGATAGTATAGTAGTGGGTAAGAATGTCTTTATGACCCAGTGCAAAGCCAGTTTAAACTAATAAATCCTTCAGTTTGCTGTTTGGAACTGCACCAGGGAGAGAGATAAGGGTCTTGCTGGGGCCCACTCATGAGTAATTGCTAAGCACATGGTCCTTGGGCTGGGGAGAAACTGTCAGGGACAGTGTTTCTGAGGCTAGGGAGAAATTGGGGTCCAAGTACAAGCACCCAAACACAAGCACCCAAGCACCCCGTCATATGGACTTTTACTTTTAGTAACTTTTTAAAAAAGCATATTGCTAAATTGCTTTTCTGAATCATTGGATCACTTCACAGGTCAACCAACAGTATTTCAGTGTGCCTTAGTTACACAATCTTAACTCACTCCACCCCTCGACTATTTCTCACATTGGAAGTAGCCTTGACGCTCTGGCCTCTCCATCAGAACCATCCTGGTTCATCTCAGGACTCCACACCCCGCCCCCCCATTTTAAGGAGGAGGGCCAGGCCAGCTGAGTCTTCATTCCTCTCTAGGCTGCTCTCCGGACTCTTTCGACTTTCTCTACCATGGTCCCAAGGCCAGCCTACCTTCATCTCCCCACCTCCCAAAACCACAACAACACAGCCTTCAGCTTTCATTTTCATGTTGTCTTCCTCTGACACAATTTCTTGACAAGGACTAACTGTATGCTTCCATCAAATAGCCTGGTCTTGAAAGAACCAAACCAGCTCCATGCTGTGAACAGCATCCCATCATGTGACTTACAGTTCTATATTCCTGTAAAAGCTTTTTTCATATGATTTCAGGGAAATACAAATATGTACATAATACCCTTCAGTTTTGTCATACTTTGGCCATTCAGAATGAAGAAATGCCATTGCCCAAGATTATATAACTTGATTTGTTCTTCATTATTGACTAGAAAAAAACTTTGTGATCTATTGACAATCATTTAAGATCATTTGAGCCTCAATAAGGGCCAAAGCCTGAGCTAATCAACCAGAAGAAGCACCCTGGCATAACAAACGTGCTTTGCTCTGCTCTCTGAGTGAACCCAGAATGCCTTTCCTGTGTCAACGACTACAAGGCCAAATGAAGCTGACCAGGAGCATTCTTCTGTTTATGACCACTAAGGACAAGGTGCCTCGGACCGGACACTGTCTTGAATAATGGGACTTTTCTTATCTTGGACATATGCTATGTAGGGGAAACACAGATATCCTGGGACTGTAACTTCAACTGACACTTCGACACTTCTCTTATCTTATTGTATTTACAACCTATTCAATTAAGAAAATTCCTTTCTTGGAGCAGCTAGGTGGCACAGTGGATAGAGTACCAGCTCTGGAGTCAGGAGGACCTGAGGTCAAATCCGACCTCAGATACTTGACACTTACTAGCTGTGTGACCCTGGGCAAGTCACTTAACCCCTTTGCCTAGCCAAAAAAAAAATTCCTTTCTCATGCTATGGTTAAATACATATGGAGACCATAAATTTGAGTGACACAGACATCCTGAGTCTAAATATATAAATATATTCTAAATATATAAAAAGTCTTCTCATCCTGCTTATCTTGGTGTCAGAATTATCCCCTATGAATGAATTCTACTAGCTTAAGGGGAATAAACCATATATATATACACACACACATATATATACATATATGTACATACATTATATATATACACACACACACACACACATACACATATACATATATCCTAACTTGTTTGCCTCTTTTAACCAAACTTTAAGGTCAATACTATCATTTGGTGTCCTTATGCCTACTGAGGGGCCTTAGATCTGATTTGTTATGCAACTGCATGCCTTGCTAATAAAAAGATTTGTTCAGATATTAACTACCTCAGTCTCTATCAATTTTGCTCATGACAGTTAGTGAGCCAGGAGGTCAAGAGAGGGACCCCGGTCCTGGAGATAGCCTTTTGTTAATCAATCCCAGCCTCTGATATTTTCAGCATAGGAGCTATATATATGTATGTATATATGCCTATACACACACACACACACACACAGATATATACATATATGTGCACACATGCGTATGTTCAGATGTACATGTATGTATATAGGTATATGTACGTGTGCATGTGTGCACACATATACATATACTTACACACACACATATATATGTATACATATGCACATACCTATACATACACACATATATGAAGAAATAAAGAAAAGGCAAAATCTAAGCCAAAAACACAGACTACTTTCGCTTTTGTTCAGGGAGCTTCAGGAAACTGAGTTGCTTTATTGTCTCAAAAAAGAACATCTTGCCAAAGACTGTAGAAAGCTGATAGGAGACTTAAAGAATCAGAATAAGGGGAAACCTGGGAGGACTCACTGAAGATCTATGGTATGAGGGTAAAAGGAGCAGCAACTGCAAATTCTGAAGAAGATTTGGTTTTTCCCAGTCCAGATGTCCTTGCCATAGCTATCCCAGGCTTTGCCTCTCCCCACACTGGTATACCATATGTTACTCTTAAAGTTGGAGACACATTGTATGATTGCTTATTAGACAGAAGTGCTTCTAATTCAGTTCTGACAAGAAGGCCAGACTCTAACTGTATGGCTACTGGGACTTCAGTGTTGTTGATTGGCTCCTCATATATTAACTGATAGTCTTCTTATAGTAAAATATTCTTTTCTACTTATGCCTAAATCTCCTAGGAATTTGTTAGGTCAAGATCTGCTCTGTTAACCGTGAGGCACTATACCATGTTCCCCAATGGATCCACTGCGTTACACCTCCCTGAGAATTCCTTCTCCTTGTTTCCTATTTTGGTTCAAAATGCCCAAGAAACTCCTGAGGATAGTCAGGATATTCCTGACATCCCTGACTTTCTATGGGTTATCTCATCCTTAGATGCAGAGTTTTTAAAAGCTGCTATTCCTGTCACCAGTAGAACCAAAGGAAGGCCACCACAGTCTGTTCCTCAGTATGTCTTATCGAGAGAAGCTATTGAAAACATTTCACCCATTATTGACTCTCTTAGAGACCAGATTCCATGTAAATCCCTTTGTAACACTCCTATTCTGCTTGTTAAAAAACCTTAGCCAGGCTCTGATGGTAAACCTGTTTATCATTTTGTGCAGGATTTACACACTGTTAATGCCTGTGTTATACCTAGACATCTAGTAGTTCTAAACCCAGGCACCATTGTCTCCCATTCTCTGGGATGTTACCTGTTTTTCAGTGTTAGATTTGTGTTCAGCTTCCTTTAGCATTCCAATTCATTGAGATCCTCAGTACTTGTTTGCCTTCACCTGGAAGAACACACAGTGGACATGGACTTGTTTACCTCCAGGATACATAGAAAGCCCTACCCTGTTTTCCCAAATCCTACAGCTAGATCTAGGTTCCGTGGATTTCAAGGGCTCATCTTTAAGCAAAGACGTTAATGATCTGGTAGCACCTGATACTGAGGGTTTGCCAGGATGACAGCTGAGGCCTTCTTGTTCAACTCCATTGACCTTGCTGTAACTTCATTAGCTCTCATGGATTTAATCACCATCTCTGCTGGTGATTCTCAAATATGCCTATCCTGCCCTAAATTCTCTGCTGATCCCCAATCTTGCATCTCTAGGTGTCTTTCAGATATCTTGAATTGGATGTCTAGGTATTGGGCATTTTCTCTGACTGTCCCCCATGTGTGGAATGCTCTCCCTCCTCCACTCTCACTACTGACCTCTCTGGCTTCCTTTAAGTTCCAAGTAACATCCCACCTTCTACATGAAGCTTTCCCTAACAACTTTTTGCTTTTTGCTTTTTGGTGAGGCAATGGAGGTTAAGTAACTTGCCCATGATCACACAGCTAGCCTAACAACTCTTAATCCTAGTGCCTTCCCTCTGTTAATTATCTTCTATTTATCCTGTACATAGCTTGCTTTGTATATTTTTGTTCTCATGTTGTCTCTCCTATTAGATTGTAACCTGAGGACAGGGACTATCTTTTGCTTCTTTTTATAGTCCCTATGCTTAGTACAATGCCTGGCACATAGTAAGTGCTTAATGTTTATTGATTAAGATTGCCACCTCTATCATCCCCACTATCTCACTTATCTTCACATTTTCCTTGTCCACTGGGGGTTCCCTACCGCCTACAAACATGCCTATGTCTCCACCATCCTCAAAAAACTCTCAGTTGATCTGTCCATTCCAACTAGCTTTCATCTCCTTCCTTTTATGGCTATACTTCTAGAGAAGGTCATTTATGATAGGTGCTTGCATTTCCTTTTACTATGCTATGCACACCCAAGACAGACAGGTCATAGTGGAGAGTTCTGACAAAAGTGATCCACTAGAGAAGGAAATGGCAAACCTTTCCAGTATCTTTTCCAAGAAAACACCATGGACAGTATTAAAATGATAAAAGATGATATCAGAAGATGAGCCCCTCAGGTCAGAAGGTGTCTAATACATTACTGGATAAGAGCAGAGGATAACTACAAGTAGCTCTGGAAAGAATTAAGTAGCTGGGCCAAAGCCGAAAAGAAGCTCAACTGGCAGATATAAATTCATTCTTTTGTCTTATGTATTTTTCATTTATGATTTCTTAAAACATAGCTCAGAAAAAACAGGCTATGATAAAGCCCACTGTGATTCAAATGGAGCTACTTGACTATGCTTTTAAACTCAAACCACTCTGGCTTTCACTGATTGGCCAATAATAGGTCCCAGCTCAAACCTTATTTGCTCATTGTTTGGGTTTTGATGGCTCAGACAGACTGTAAATAGCAATTGTTTGTTCTGTCCAGAAAACTCTGAGAGTCTTCCCCTCTCAGACTCATTCTTCTGTGAAGGCAAACTAAGCCATCTTTTGCCTCAGTTCTTACCTAGCCTTTAATTACTGAATGGGTGCTGCCTCAGACAAACTGAGGAGACCTGGGACAGACCTTAGCTTAGAAAGGTCAAGGTCTCCCACTGCAGCCGGGGCCATCTTGACCTATGTCTGGCCACTGGACTCCAAATACTCTGGAGGAGAGGGTGAAACTTATGACTTTGCACAGCGATGCCTTACTTAAATCCAATCTATCTGCAAGTCAAGACATCACCCTTCTGATGTCTTTGGTGCTCTTCAAGAAATAAGGACAAAAAATAACAACAATATTCCTTGAGGTCATCTATGATAGGTGTTTGCACTTCCTTTTCTTTCACTTTCTTCTTAATTCTCTGTAATAATTCCCACTATCTATCACATCTGACAAGTTCATCCAGCTTTCGTTTGATGACCTCCTGTGAAAGTGAATCTACCACCTCTAAAAGCAGTTCATTATATTTCAGGACTACTCTTTTATCAAGAGGAAAATTGCTTAACTTCCATCCATTACTTTTAGTTTTGCCCAATGGGGCCAATTAGCTTTTCAAGTACGAAAACACATGTGCCCCCGAGAGTTCTCTTCTCTAGGCTAAATATCTCCAGTTCCTTCAAATAATCCTCATATGGTATAATCTCTAGGTATTTCACAATCATGGTTGCACCCTCTCCAAGCTCCCTAAAATGTTCCCAGAACTGAACACAAGATTCCAGATACTGCCTAAACAAGATACACTATAGTGGAACTATCACCTTCTTATTCCTAGAAGATATTTCTTTTTTTAATGCAGTTCAAGATAGTACTATTTTTTTTAAGTCTACCATATCACACTTGACTCAACCCTCAAATCTTTTCCAGAAAAACTTACCTTCTAAGAATGTCTCTACCATCTGGTATTTAAGTTAATTTTTTGAATTCAAGTGTAAGATTTCTTATTTATTAGTATGACCGTAATGTAAATTTTATATTTATCATTGCCTATTACTTGTCCCTGTTAGAAAAACTTGGTGCCCAAATAGGCACAGTAAGTTAGATAGACTCAGAAAGAGTGAAGCAGTGAAACCTTTAATACGCTTCCCAAAGGAAGTGGGTATGGAACTCGAGATGAGCACGCACAAACCCTACAGAATGGAGAACAAACCTTATATCCCTTTTGCCCTGGCCACACGTCCTTCCTAGCTGACTTTCAAAGGTAGAAATCTGCACAGGTCACAGACTTCCTGAAACGCCTATCACATGTTCTCCTAGGTAAGTTTCAAGCATGCTGCACTCTAAGTAAAGCTTAACCTTTGTCCTACTTCCAGCCTCTTTAATCAAACAACCAGTTTCTGACCCCAAGCTACTTTCCTCTCAATTTCCTTATATGGAAACATAATCATTTCTTACTTCTCACATCCCTTACATTCTGTAATTTCATTATGTAAGCTTTGGGAAATGGAAATGATCAAGGGTCCTCTAATTATTATTATTTTTTTTTGGTGAAGCAATTGGGGTTAAGTGACTTGCCCAGAGTCACACAGCTAGTGTTATCTGTCTGAGGCCAGATTTGAACTCAGGTCCTCCTGATACCAGGGTGGGTGCTCTAGCCACTGCACCAACTAGCTGCTGCCCCTCCCCTAATTATTCTTCACCCCCCACAAAACCCTCCACTCCAATAAGACAACAGGTCAACAACACTTGTGGTTTTTTGCATGGACAGCTAGCCATGAATGGAACAGCTAGGTTTGAATTTCTTCAGTTGGGCCAGAGTTACTTTTAGCTCTCCTTTTGTTCCCTAATAGACAAAAGTTAGCTTGTGATAGCCGATCCAGTCAGGAATTAGGTATGAGTTAGGTTTCAAAGCAAGAATCACAATCCCACTCAGTTGAGGGCTGTTCTGCAGAGACAGCCAGGCTAAGAGGCTAGTTGGTTATGAATGGTTATTGGTAGTTTGTTGAAGCCTAAGGACAGCTTCTCAGAATAATGTTTTTAAATACATAAAATAAAATACAGGAGATTGTAAAGGAAACCAATTACATTGAAATACATAAAAATAATTTTAAAAAACAAGATCACAGACTTCAAAGGAGGAAGAACCTCTGCTCCACAGTGTCTATCTCAGGTGGTCAGCCAGTTTCCCCTTGATTTTCCCAGTCTCATATTTGGGACTTAGCCCTGGGGACATTTCCCACTTCCATTCTCTTTTATTTCTTCTTTCATCTCATATCCCATATCCTTTACCTACCATTCCTTTCTCCATCCCTTTTCAATGAACACCTTTTTTATTTCTAAAATAATTAGTAGGGCGGAGGTTTTGGGGGAGAGTGAACAGAGAAAACTGGAACAAAGGTTCAACTACACATTAACATCCCAGCCAATGCACTTTAAGGTCAAATATCTTTTTTCCTCCCCACCTGATATAAGGCAACCTCATAGCTGTTTTTAATTGCAAGGGACATCTAGATTCGGGGTCAAAAACCTTTGCCTCCTTTGCCTCAAACTGCCCTGGATAGGAATTTTGTTGACAGCATATGGAGAAACCTCCATGAATGGTTAAAATACAACCAACTATTCAGTGGCAGATCAGACTCATAGCACTCTGTGATGTGCATGGCTTAGGCATTTCAGTAGGATTGGTATCAATGTCTTCTAGATCAGATTTCTCTGCTCCAATTTCAGTGCCTTCTTCTTGCTTGACCACAAGGTTGTTTTCTAGCTGCTCTTCAGCAATCTCTAGTTCTTCTTCTGTGTGTAGAATGGAAACAGTATCATGGGGCAAATTTGAGTTGTACAGACCAAATTTAGGTTTACAACCAAACATTGCTTCATAGGGACTTTGTTGTAAGCCTACATGAATGGCCTGGTTTTTCATCATTTGCACAAATCGCAGACCTTCAGCCCAGTGAGGTGAATTGTTACTCTGCATCCAGGTACTCATCAATTGTTGTACCTCCTGGTTCACTTGTTCTATCATACCTTGGCTTTGGCTGTTTTGAGGTTTTTCATGGATAATTTTCAGGTCTGGCCACATCTGATTGAGCTCACTGACAACATGATTTGCAAATTCTCTGCCACTGTCAGACTCTAATACATTGGGTGCCCCAATAATTGAGAAAATGTCTAATAAGACACATGCCACTTCATGAACCCTTTTGGATTTTAATGGCCGTAAAATCAAAAATTTTGTTAAGTAGTCCAGATAACTTAAGATAAATCTGAATTCCCCATCAGCATTAGCCTGCATGTCAATGAGATCAACTTGGCATCTGGAGTAAATTACCTTAAAAGTCATAGGCTTTGCTACAAGACTTCTCTTGGGCACTGGATTCTTCTGATGGCACTGTTTGCACAGAGTCAGATATAATACAATGACTTCTTTTGTAACGTTTCCGTATTTTCCTTGCAATTCTTTTAGCATGCGAGTCCGTCCACCATGTCCAATACTGAGATGTGTTTCATGGAGAATGTCAAATAATTCTTCCTTGTGCACATAATACCGTATTCGATCTCGCTCTCCATGAGCTGCCTCAATCAGTTTCTCAGTACCACGTACCGTGATCACATCATACTTTGCCACACGACGGTAGTCCCGGGATGATTTCTTCCCCTTTTCTTTGGCTTCTTTTACTTCCCTTAGTGTCTGGAAGTACTTTTCTTTAGAAAAGACCTTGCTGTTGTAACTTTTGCTTTCCACTAACTTTGTTACTTTTGCAAGGAATTTTTCTCTCATGCTTCTCATCTCTGATTCCACCTTGATTACACTTAAGTCACTCGATTTGCCATCTCCAACACTCTGAGACATCATAGAAAACTGAAAAAATGATTCTAAGAGCAAAAAAGATATAACATTTTAAATTCATTGCAACACCTAGAGAAAGAGGGTCCCTCCCACTTTTTCTATATGTCTCTCACCTCAACACATCTGAAGTTTTTTCCACTCATACTTTTTTTTCCACTATGTTTCATCCCTACTTGAACCTCTGTAAACCAAAACACATGATTTTATATGGAAAAGAAGGTGCAAAAGCAAAAAATAAATGATTGTGTAAAGAGGAACCATTACAAATTATGTAGTTCTGAACATTACTAGCAAGTTACCACTACTATATAAATACATGTTCTCTATGGTTGCTAGAGAATTTTTACATAGAGAAAAGAAACAAGCATTTTTTTATTCTAATTTGAGCAGCAGCATGGGAAATTAAGGAACTGAGAAAGAATTATACACAAAAGTTGGAAAATCAATTGGAAATACACAAAATGCTCCAAATTGTAAATAATAAGACATATGTAGATTAAAACTCATACCCACCAAATTAGCAAAGACCATGAAAGATCGTGTCATGCTGGAGAAGTTGTGGGAATTTGTTGTCTGACTCTTTGTGGCCCCATGGACTTCAGCACACCAAGCCATTGTATTCCCCACTATCTCTCTCTCTCTCTCTCTGTCTCTGTCTCTCTCTCTCTCTGTCTCTCTCTCTGTCTCTCTCTCTCTCTCTCTCTCTCTTTTTGGTGAGGCAATTGGGGTTAACAGACTTACCCAGAGTCACACAGCTAGGAAATATTATGTATCTGAGACTGGATTTGAACTCAGGTCCTCCTGACTCCAGGGCTGGTGCTCTATCCACTGCCCCGCCCCCACTATCCCCTGAAGTCTGTCCAAGTTCACATTCATTGTTTCCATGATGCTATCCATTCATCTCCTCTGCTGTTCCCCTTTCCTTTTTCCTTCAATCTTTCCCAACATCAGGGTCTTTTCCAATGAACCCTTTATGTGTCATTTTCCAATGAGTCATTACGTGGCTAAAGTATTTAAGCTTCAACTTCAACGTCTGACCTTCCAGTGAATAGCCTGAATTAATTTCTTTAAGTGTTAACTGATTTGATCTCCTTGCTATTCAAGGGACTCTCAAAAGTCTTCTCCAGCACCACAATTCCAAAGCTGCAAGTCTGTGGGGTTCAGTTTTCCTTATATTCCAACTCTCATAGCCATACATTGCTACTGGAAGAACTATAGCATTGACTATATAGAACTTTGCTGACAAGGTGATGTCACCGCTTTTTGGTCCAGATTTGCCATACCTTTCCTTCAAAAGAGTAAATGTCTTTTAATTTCACGGCTGCAGTCATCATCTACAGTGATCTTTGAACCCAAAAATATAAAATCTGGCACTGTTTCCATTTCTTCTCCCTCTATTTGCCAGGAAGTAATGGGACAAGTTGCCAAGATCTTAGTTGTGTTTTTTTTTATGTTAAACCTCAAGCCTGCTTTTATACTCTCCTCTTTCATCCTCATCAAAAGGTTTCTTAATTTCTCTTCACTTTCTTCTATCAGAGTGGTATCATCTGCATCTCTAAGACTGTTGATATTTCTCCTGACAACCTTAATTCCAGCTTTTGATTCATCCAGCCTGGCACTTCCCATGAGGTACTCTGCACATAAAATTTTTTATTTTTGCAGTTCTAAATAATATTTTTTCCCTCAATTACATGTAAAGACAATTTTTAATATTCAGGTTTTTTTTTTAAATTTGAGTTTCAAGTTTTCTCTCTCACTTCTCCCTTCCCTGAGACAATAAGCAGTTTGGCAAAACATGTTATCATATTAGTCATGTTGTGAAAGATGATGCAGACTCAAAGAGGGGAAAAACATGAAAAAAATACAGAAAGTGAAATATAGTATGCTTCCATCTACATTCAGACTCCATGAGTCCTTTCTCTGGAGATGGACAGTATTTTTCATCATGAGTCCTTTGGAATTGTCTTGGATCATTGTATTGCTAAGTCTAGCTAAGTCAATCACAGTTGATCATCACACAGCATTGCTGTTATCGTGTACAATGGTCTCCTGGTTCTGCTCACTTCACTTTGTATCAGTTCACAGAAGTCTTTCTAGCCTTTTCTGAAATCAGCCTGCTCATCATTTCTTTTTTATTTAATTTAAAAATTTTTTTTACTAATTTATTTTATCAATCACTTCCATAGGCTTTTGAGTTTATAATTTTTCTCCCCCTCCTTCCCCAAGATGGTGCACAATCTGATATAGGCTTTACATACACATTCTTACTAAAAATATTTTCACATTATTCATGTTGTAAGGAAGAATTAGAACCAATAGGAGGAGCCACAATAAAGAGGAAACAAAACAGAAGAGGAAAAAAATGGCAAATAGTATGCTCCGATCTGCATTCAAACTCCATACTTCGTTCTTTGGATGTGGATAGCATTTTCTATCATGAGACTTTTGGAGATGTCTTAGATCCTTGCATTGCTTAGAAGGGCTAAGTCTATCAATGTTAGTCATTATACAACACGGCTGTTACTGTGTATAACATCCTCCTGGTTCTACTCACTTCACTCAGCATCAATCCATACAAATCTTTTCAGATTTTTCTGAAGTCTGCCTGCTCATCATTTCTTTTTTTTTTTTAAGTGAGGCAATTGGGGTTAAGTGACTTGCGCAAGGTCACACAGCTAGTAAGTGTCAAGTGTTTGGGCTGAGGTCAGATTTGAACTCAGGTCCTCCTGACTTCAGGGACAGTACTCTATCCACTGTGCCACCTAGCTGCCCCTGCTCATCATTTCTTATAGCACAATAGTATTCCATTACATTCATACACCACAACTTGTTCAGCCATTCCTTAATTGACGGGCATGCCCTCAATTTCCAATTCTTGGCCACCACAAAAAGGGGCTCATCATTTCTTAGAACACAATAGTATTCCATTACAATCATATACCATAACCTGTTCAGTTATTCTCCTATTAATGGGTATCTCCTCAATTTCTAATTCTTTGCCACTACAAAAAGAGCTGCTATAAACATTTTAGTACAAATAGGCTTTTCCTTCTTTAAAAAATCTTTTTGGAATACAGACCTAGTAGTGGTATTCCTGCATCAAAAGGTTCACAGTTTGGTTGCTCTTTGACCATAGTTACAAACTACTTTCCAGAATAGTTGGATCAGTTCTCAACTCCACCAACAGTACGTTAGTGTCCCCATTTCCCCATATCCTCTCCAACATTTATTATTTTCCTTTTCTGTCATATTAGTCAATCTGATAGGTGTGAGGTAGTACCTCAGAGTGGTTTTATTGCATTTCTCTAATTAAGAGAGCATTTTTTTATATGACTATAGATAGCTTTAATTTCTTCATCTGAAAACTGCCTGTTCACATCCTTTGACCAATTATCAACTGGGGAATGATTTGTATTCTTATACATTTGAATCAATTCTCTGTATATTTGAGAAATGAAGGCTTTATCAAAGACACTTACTGTAATAATTGTTTCCCAGCTTTATGCTTTCTTTCTAATTTTTGTTGCATTGGTTTTGTTTGTGCAAAATCTTTTTAATAAAACCAAAATTGTCCATTTTATATCTAGTAATGAATCCTCTCTTATCTCTTGTATGGTCATAAATTCTTCCCTTCTCCAACGATCTGACAGGTAAACTATTCCTTGCTCTTCTAATTTGCTTATGGTATCACCCTTTATGTTTAAATCATATATTTATCTTGACCTTATTTTGGCATACAGTGTGAAGTGTTGGTCTATATCTAGTTTCTGCCATACTACTTTCCAGTTTTCCCAGCAGTTTTTGTCAAGTGTGAGTTCCTATCCCAAAAGTTGGAATCTTTTATCAAACACTAGATTACCATGGTCATTTACTACTGTGTCTTGTATACCTAATTTATTCCACTGATCCACTACTCTATTATTTAGTAACAGATAGTTTTGATGATTACTGCTTTATAAAAACAGTTTGAGATCTGGTATGAGTAGGTCACCTTCCTTCACATTTGTTTTCATTAATTCCCTTGATATTGTTGACCTTTATTCTTTTTTTGGGGGGGGGGAATTGGGGTTAAGTGACTTGCCCAGAGTCACACAGTTAGTGAGTGTTATGTGTCTGAGGCCAGATTTAAACTCAGGTCCTCCTGCGCTGGTGCTTTATCCACTGTACCACCTAGCTGCCCCTTGTTTACAGTTATTTTAAAAGGAATTTTTCTATCTCTTGCTGCTTGACTTTGTTGGTAATACATAGAAATGCTGATGATTTATGGGAGTTTATTTTATATCCTACAACTTCACTAAAGGTGTTAATTATTTCAAATAGTCTTTTAGTTGATCCTCTAGGATTCTCTAAGTATATCATCATGTCATCTGCAAAAAGTGATAGTTGTGTTTCCTCATTGCCTATTCTAATTTCTTCCATTTCTTTTTCTTCTCTTATTGCTATAGCTAACATTTCTAGTACAATATTAAATAATAGTGGTGACAATGGGCATCCTTGCTTTACCCCTGACCTTACTGGGAAGGCTTATCCCCATTACAGATAATGCTTACTGATGTTTTTAGATACATATTAATCATTTTAAGGAAAGTTCTACTTATTCCTATGCTCTCTAGTGTTTTTAGTAGGAAAGGATGTTGTATTTTGTCAAAAACTTTTTCTGCATCTATTGAGATAATGATTTTCTGTTGGTTTTGTTATTAATGTGCTCAATTATTCTCTCTCTCTCTCTCTTTCTCTCTCTCTTTCTTCTTTCACCCTGTCCCTCACCAGTGTTTTGCTTCTGACCACCTCCTCTCTCAATCTGTCCTCCCTTCTATTAGCCCCACTATTTTCTTCTCCTTTCCCTCTTCTACTTGGAGGGTAAGATAGATTTTTATTATTCCCTCTTTGAGCCAAATCCAATGAGAGTAAGGTTCAAGCAATGCATCCCCCTCCTCTTTTTTCCACTCAATGAATGTTTTAGATGTTTTTCTGGAACTCCCTTGCTTTCTTTATAATCCAGTAAATGTTGGCAATTTGGTCTCTAGGTTCTCTGTCTCTTCAAAAACTAGTGTGCTCTTCTGGTAATTCTCAGGTCACATATTACTGAAGCCAAGCTTGCAGAATCTTAAGCATAACCTTGCTGGAGTGTGAAATGAGTGCACTTGTTTGGTAATTTGAACATTTCTTGGCATTGCCCTTCTTTAGGATTGGGACATAAACTAATCTTTAATAATCTAGAGGCCACTGCTGAGTTTTTCAAATTTGCTGGCATGCTGAGTGCAACACTTTAACAGCATCCTCTTTTAGGATTTTAAATAACTCAGCTGGCATTCTGTTACCTCCACTTGCCTTACTGTTATCAATGCTTCCTGAGGCCCACTTGACTTCATTCTCCAGGATGTCTGGCTCTAGATCAGTAACTATATCATTGCTGTCATCAGTGATGTTAAGATCTTTCTTGTATAGTTCTTTTGTGTATTCTTGCCACCTCTTTTTAGTCTCTATTTATTTAAGTCCCTACCATTTTTGTCTTTTATCATGCTCATTTCTTCATGAAAAGTTCCTTTGATATCTCTAATTTTCTCTTCAAGAGATCTCATTTTCCATTCTATTGTTTTCTTTTATTTCTTTGCATTGCTCATTTAAGAAGATGTTCCTACCTCTCCTTGCTTATCTCTGGCTTGTAAAGGGCTTGAGTAGCTCAATGAAAGTATGAGCTATACTGTGCAGCACTACCCAAGACTTACAGGTCTTAGTGGAAAGTTCTGACAAAAGGTGATCCACTGGAGAAGGAAATGGCAAACCACTCCAGTATCTTTGCCGAGAAAGCCCTATGAACAGTGTTAAAATGATAAAAGGGATGGTACTGAAAGATAAGCCTGTCAGGTTGGAAGGCATCCAATATGCTACTGAGGAAGAGTGAAGGACAACTACAAGTAACTCCAGTTCTAATGAAATGGCTGGGCCAAAGCAAAAAGGAAGCTCAGCTGTGGATATGTCTGGTGACGAAAGGAAAGTCTGATGCTGTAAATATCAATATTGCATAGGAACCTGGAATGTAAGATCTATGAACCAAGGTAAGCTGGATGTGGTCAAACAGGAGATAGAAAGATTAAACATCGACATTTTGGGTATCAGTGAACTTAAATAGATGGGAATGGGTGAATTTAATTCAGGTAATCACTATATGTACTACTGTGGGCGAGAATACCTTAGGGAAAAAATGGAATAACCTTCACAGTCAATAAGAGTGAGATAAGCAGTCTGTCAAAAAATGACAGAATGATATCTGTCAGAATCCAAGTAAAACCATCTAACACCACAATAATACAAGTCAATGCTCTAACCACTGATGCTAAAGAGGCCGAAGTTGATCAGTTATATGAAGACCTACTACATCTTCTAGAAATAATGTCAAAAAAAGATGTCACATTCATCATAGGGGATTGAAATTCTCTGGGAATACAGATATAATAATGTATTGCTAGAAGAGAACTCGTCTAACTGTTCTGGATAGCAATTTGGAATCTTGCAAGAAAAATATCTGAACTGTTATATCCTTTGATCTGAAGATTCCATTACTGGCACTGATTTTAACGAGTTCAAAGATAGAAAGAAAGATAGGTACATAAATATATACGTATGTGTGTCTGTATATATTATATATGCATAGCATATAGATTTATATACACATGTATATGTATACACAATACACAATATTGTATACACAATAAATATACTGCATGTATATATATGCATATACATTTATGCTAAAATATTCAGAGCAGTATTTTTTTGCAGCAAAAAAACAACAACCACCAAGAAATAGAGCACAGACCCACCAACCGAGGAATAGCTGAAGAAATGGTGGTATAAGAATGTAACAGAATATTACTCTACCAAAAGTAACAACAAATAGGAGTTCAGAGAAACTCAGTAAGTTTGATGAGACGCAGAGTAAAGAAAGTATAACCCAGATAATAGGCACAATGACCATAATAAAGCAAAGGAAAACCACATTTAAACACACCAGAATCCGTATTAATGCAATGACAAACCTTGATTCCAAAGGGCTGATGAAATACGCTTACCTCTTCTTGTTAGTGATGCAGTGAACTAAGAGTTGCAGGATGCTACATACATTGCTATGTGTGCTGTGTATTGATGTAACAACTTAACTGTTTTTGTGGGTCCTTCTGCTACAAGGGAGAGTTTTATATTGTATGGGAAGTACTGAAAAGTGACAACGATGTTTAAAAATAGCATCACGAAAACTTTTTTTAATAAAAAGTCTGAGCTTGGCTGTCTTCTATTTCTTTTGTTATTTGTAGGCACAAAGTTAAGTTTTAGAATAAAATGTCTTTCAGATATTTCATTTAAGATGGTAGAATAATATCTATTTCAAAATAGCCCCTTCTAAAGAGGCTATGTGAACTATTATGAGTATTGATGCAGCTAGAATGTTGTTTTCTAAATTAAACTGTGAATTTCTATTATGCATAGCTTGCTTATATATGTATATATATATATATATATATATATATGTATATGCATATGTAGATGTATATATTCAACATTTTATTTTCAAAACTTCCCTATCTGTGATTCCTCCTGGCCTTCCTTTTATTCTCTTCTGGGCATTTGAAAACCATGTTTCAATTACCCTCTTCCCCCCCCCCCTTTTTTCCCCAACTCTATGCCTAGCTTTCTATTCTCTCTACCCCCATAAGACTGAGTAACAAATGTGTAGGGTCAAGAAAAACAAATTCCCACACTGGGTGCGGCTGAAAATGTATGTTTCATTTTGCAACTTGAGTCCATCATCTCCCTATCAGAAGGTAGGTAGCGTGTTTCATCATCAGAATAGAAGACTGTTGCGGTTTAACTCTTTTTTTTCCTTTTATACATTTTTGTTTTGAACTTAATAAAAAAGGGTATTTTCACATATGACTCACAAGAAAGGATGTATATGAAATCATGAATTTCCATTGCGTACTGTTGGCTTTAAAAGAAAACAAAACTCCATAATGTTACTTTCAAAATTGTCCTCCTCCTTTGTGCTTCCTTCTAAAGTTCCTTTTGTTCTCTTATGTGCATTTATAAAAAAGTTGCAATAAATCTCTTTTTTGGCATTATTATTTCTAATCCTCATCTTACCTCCAATTAAAAACTGAAAGAAAACTCCTGTAACATAAGCATTGGTAAGCAAAATGAATCCACACAGTGGCCATGTCTAAAAATATGTGTCTCTGCACATTGAGTTCATCACCTCTGTCAAGAGGTAGATAACATGCTTCATCAGAGGTCTTCCTCTGGTCAGTGGTCATAGCACTGATCAGAGTTCTTAAGTGTTTCTAAGTTAAATATCTGTCTTTATTAGGTCATTCATGTATAAACTGTTCTCCTGATACTGCTCACTTTACTCTACTAATATAAGCCTTTCTAGATTTCTCTGAAACCGTCCTTTTGATCACATCTTAAAATGCACTAATACTCCATTACATTTATTCGCCATAATTTATTCAGCCATTCCCCAATTAATGAGTAGCCCCTTAGCTTTCAGTTCTTTGCTATAACACAGAGAATGTTATAAATATTTTTGTATGATCTTTTGGGGTGTGGGTATAAAAGTGGTATCATTGGGTCAAAGGATATACACAATTTGGTGACTTTTGGAGCTTACTTCCAATTTGCAACTCAACCAACTGGGTATTAGTGTATCTGTCCTCCCAAATTCCTGCTAACAAATGTTTTCATTTTTTGTTATTTTTGCCAACCTGAAAAGTATAAAGTAGAAACTTTTATTTGCTTCATCTGAATTTCTCTGTTTGTTGCAGAAAGAATGTTAAGAACAGTTTTAAGTTGGCAGTTTAAAGTGAACAAAATCCTGGTGTATAACCTTCTCATATGGATACAGATCAGAAACTCCTCTGTAACTTACAGTCTTACAAAGTACCTTGGGACAGTGTGGCAAAATAGGTAGTGTTCTGATCTTGGAGTAAGGAAGACCTGGAGTCAAGTCTTGCCTCTCACACAAACTAGGACAAGTCACTTAACCTCTCATTGTCCTAGACAATCCTCTAAGACTTAGATCATATAAACGATCTAATATTATACCATAATACTATATACAAAGATAAAAATCTTATAATCCATTTATTACCAGAATGAGTTCATGGTTTGAGACCTGTCTGCCATCAAAATCAATCAAGGATAAATTCCCTGAGTCTAAAGGGGAGGGGTAGGTGGGTTTCAAAAAAAAGTTGTTGGGACAAGGTATTATTCATATCCTCAAGAGATTTTTCTTAATCAGCTAGAGACCTTTGTAACAGTTTATACTTTTTTAAACTTCTATTTTATTTTACTTTTTAAATTTATCAAGCAGCAATTTTCCTCTCCCTCCTGATTCTCTTCCCCCCATTAGTTTAGACTTCTATGGAATTTAAAAATTTACAAAGTACTTTCTTCAATATTTCTGTTAATACTATTATCCCCATTTAAAGATAAGAAACGAGGTTCAGAGATTTTAAACGGTCACGGCTGGGATTTAAAGCCAGATTTTCTGTTTTTGAATACAAGACTCTTTCCCAGATACCATGATAAACTTTATGTGAACAGGTCTATTTTCAGCTTCTACGGAAGAAGGATGTGTGAGTAGAGAGGACATGAACAAATTTAGTTAGAATTTATATAGCACTTTAAGGTTTGCAAAATGCTTTAGAAATATTATCTCATTTTGTCTTCACAACAACCTTGGGAGGTCAGTGCAATTATTACCATAATTTTGCAGATGAGTAAACTTGGACAACAGAGTGGTTAAGTGACTTGCCTATGGTCACAGAGATAGTTAAGGCAGGACTTGAACTCTGGTTTTCCTGCCTCCAGGTCTCATATCCTATTCCACTGGGCTAAAATAAGAAGGAAATCATTGGGGCAATTTGGAGGGGACTAGGCTTCTGAAGTAGGTTAGAAGCTGAATTTGACTTCTTCAGGGTTTGAAAGAAGAACCTGAGCAAGGACAATTAAAGAGAAAATAAAAGGGTTACAGAGGATCAAGGAGAATTGTTGTTGTTCAATCATTTAGTCTTGTCTGACTCTTCATGAGTCATGGACCATAGCACACTTGGCCCTTCTATCCTCCACTACCTCTTGAAGTCTGTCCAAGTTCATGTTCATTGTTTCCATGACATCTATCTCATCCCCTGCTGTCCCCTTTTCCTTTTGCCTTCAATCTTTCCCAACATCAGGGTCTTTTCCAATGAGTCATTATGTAGCCAAAGTATTTAAGCTTCAGCTTCAATATTTGACCTTCCAGTAAATAGCCTCAATTAATTTCCTTAAGTATTGATTAATTTGATCTCCTTGCTATCCAAACGACTCACAAAAGTCTTCTCCAGGGGGCAGCTAGGTGGCACAGTGAATAGAGATCTGGCCTTGGAGTCAGGAGGACCTGAGTTCAAATCCGACCTCAGGCACTTGACACTTAACTAGCTGTGTGATCCCTGGGCAAGTCACTTAATTCCCAATTGCCTCACCAAAAAGAAAAAAACAAACAGTTCACTCCTACAAAAGTCTTCTCCAGCACCACAATTCAAAAGCATCGCTTCTGTAGGGTTCTCACAGTCATACATTGCTACTGGAAAAACCATAGCTTTGACTATATGGACCTCTGTTGGCAAGGTGATATCTCTGCTTTTTAGTATGCTGTCCAGATTTGTCATACTTTCCTTCCAAGGAGCAAACGTCTTTTAATTTCATAGCTACAGTGATCTTTGAGCCCAAGAATTAAGGAACAGCAAAGAAATGGAAGTTGGACATACTAGACAAGGTGAACTAAAAGGTACAACAAATGAACAACTGGAAGGTAAATTAATAGAATAAATTGGTGGTTGGGACAAATAAGTCAAATACCCAGGAGGCTGGGGTCACGGCGAAGATGTGTCTGTGGAGTTGTCTTTGAGGCTAAGGAAAGGAAGCCGAGCAGGATTGTCATAAGAGGACATGATTGACTGCAAAGATTTTAGCCAAATGATTAGTGTTGAAGTGTAAATCCCCACAAGTAGTTTAAGAAAACTAGGCTATCTCAACCAGAAAGAAGAGTAGGGAAATTCTTTAATGATTTGCATCCAGTATGGGACTGTTGTTTTTCTGCCATAGCCCCACAACTGTTATTGGGTTCTAAGTATAGGCTAATTTTCCCTCTTGGAGGAGAAGGTGAAGGGACTCCAAGAAGACCTGTCCACCCTCCCGGCTATTAGGGAGAATAAAGTGTTCCTACAGGAAGCAGGAACAAGGCTTCAATGGAAAAGGGGGTAGGTAAATAGAGGAGCACCTTCCCCTCATGGGGATGCTGGAGAGCAGAAAAGCATTACACAGAGGAGAAAAGGAAGAAAGAGGACAGCTGTATCCTCCTAGCTTAAATATCTATTTGAGGCTCTTCTTGCAGAGGAAGGAGCAGCATTCTTTAAGGAAGAAAGGGCTGCTTGTCCACCAAACAGCAATACAGTCAAACTCAAATAGAAATGGGGACCATTAAACCATATATAAGGATCCCTGCAGGATATATATTGACTCAGAAAACCCCATATTAACATTATCTATGTTCTACTGCATTTTTATTTATTTTATTAAACATCTCCCAATTACATTTCAATCTGGATCAGGCTGCAATGGGTGTTGTGGGCTGCAATGTGGGCTGATACTCTGCAATTGAGCCACAGAAGCTTTAAGATCAGAGATCACCCAACAAGCATCCAAGGAAGGTAAGAAAAAGAGAAAGAGTTGGTGAGTTGGTAAGTTCTTGCTCAGAGTACTGAGGCAGCCATTTGTTGGCCTGATTTCCAAACAGAGGTCAATAGATGGTACAGTAGATAGAGCAGCAGGGCCTGGAGTCAGGAAGACTCATCTTGAGTTCAAACCTGGCCTCAGACACTTACTAGCTGTGTGAGCCTGGGCAAGTCACTGAATCTCTGCCTCAGTTTCCTCGACCATAAAATGGGTATAATAACAGCACCTATCTCCCAGGGTGGTTGTGAGGATCAATGATATATATAAAGTGCTTAGCATGGTGCCTGGCACATGACAGGTGCTTAATATATGCTTGTTCTTTTCCCCTTCCCCCTCAGGTACTGAAATAACTGGCAGATTTTACTCTTGAGCCACTTTTAGTATTTTTTTCCCCTTAAATCATGCAAAATAGGAGCGGTACCACAAAACTGGAGAAGGGAAAATGCGCTGACTTTCAAAAAAAAAAAAGGAAAGACAACAGGGTCTGCAAACTAGAGTCCAATGAACTTGCTTTCAACTACAGGGAAAATTCTACAATGGATTATTAAAGAGAGTGTTGGTTAACATCTAGAAAGGGAAGCAGAGATTACAGTTAGGATGTCTTCATCAAGAATAGGTCATGCCATGTGATATATGAATGTAATGGAATACTATTGTACCATAAGAAATGACAGGAGCAGGCAGACTTCAGAAAAACCTGGAAAGACTTATGTGAATAGATGCTAAGTGAAGTGAGCAAAAACAGGAGAACACTGTACACAGTAACAGCAAAGACTTTTTGTGCAAAGACTAACTTTGATACTTACCTCTTCTCAGCAATGCAAAGATCTAAGACAACTCCAAAAGACTCATGATGGAAAATGTCACCCACAGCCAGAAAGAGAACTATGGAGTTTGAATGCAGATGGAAGCAAGTTATTTGCTCTTTTTTGTTTGTTTGTTTCTTCTTTCTCATGGTTTCTCCCATTGGTTCTAATTTTTCTTTACAACATTGCTAATGTGAAAATATGTTTAATATGAATGTATATGTATAGCCTATATCAGATTGTATGCTGTCTTGGAGGGAGTAAGGGAGGGAGGGAGGAGGAGAAAATTTAGAACTCAAAATCTTATGGAAGTGAATGTTGAACACTAAAACTAAAAAATAAAATAAAATAAAAAAAGAACAGGTCATATCAGACTAACTTTATTTACTTTTCTGGACAGGATTACTAAAACTAGTAGATGTGGGAAGTGTGATATATACTTTATATTTTAACAAAATATTTTTTCAGTAAAATATCCCATACCCAAGTGAAGCACATCAGGGATACTGAGTTTGGTCCTGCGTTATTTAATCTTTTTATTACAGGTATGGATGAAGGCCTGGATGGCATGTTCATCAAATTTACTGTTGATCTAAAGCCTGGAGGGCCAGCTAACACAGTGCACAATAGAGTCAAGATCCAAAAATAACTTGGCAGGGTAGAACACTGGATCCAATCTGATGGGATGAAATTCATTTGGAATAAAGGTAAAGTCTTATACTTGAGTTAAAAAAATCTACTTCCCATTAGAAGCTATTCTGTTTTAAAATGAGTAATCAGTATGTTATGGCAGTCAAAAAGCCAATGTAATCTTGGGCTGCATTGAGGTATAACTTTAAGGAATGATAGCTGATTATCAAATCCCACTGCATTTTGCCCTAGTCAGATCTTATCTGAAGTACTGTGTTCAGTTCTAGACACCAGAGTTTAAAAAGGACACAGATAAGTTGGAAAGTATCCAGATAAAGGTAATCAGGGGCCTTGAGTCTATGTCATATCAATTATTTATTAAGCAGCTACTCTGTACTATGTGCTTAGCACTCTGCTAGGCAAAGACAAAAATGAAACAGTCCTTGCCTTCAAACAGCTTACGTTCAGTTGGTGGGAAACATGTACTTATATACTTATGTAAAGTAAACATACAAGGTAAATTTTAGGGGACAGGGCACTAGTAGCTGAGGGAATCAGGAAAGGATCCATGTAGAAAGTGTCACTTGGGGGACAGCTAGGTGGCACCGTGGATAAAGCACCGGCCATGAAGTCAGGAGGACCTGAGTTCAAATCTGACCTCAGACCAAACATTTGATACTTACTAGCTGTGTGACCCTGGGCAAGTCACTTAACCCCAATTGCCGTAAAAAAAAAAAAGAAAAGAAAAGAATAAGAAAGTGTCACGTGAAAGAATTTTCAGGGAAACAAAGGATTCTAAGGGACAGAGGTGAGGACGCATTCCATCCAGTACAAAGATACGAAGATAAGAGACAGAGTATCATGTAAGAGGATCAGAAAGAAATCCAATTTAGCTGAATTTTAGAGGCAGGAAAGGAAGTAATGTATAATAACAATAATAATAATGTATAATTTTTGTTTTGTTTTTGTTTTTGCTAGGCAATGGGGTTAAGTGACTTGCCCAGGGTCACACAGCTAGTAAGTGTTATGTGTCTGAGGCCATATTTGAACTCAGGTCCTCCTGAATCCAGGGCTGGTGCTCTATCCACTGCGCCACCTAGCTGCCCCCAAATAATGTATAATTTTTAATTTAAAATAAATAATTTTGAATGTATCATTTCGAAGAGCAGATTGGACCCAGGTTGTAAAGGGCTCTGAAAACTAAACAGCATTGAGGCAGTAGTAGAAAAGAAGGGAAAAAATAAAAGAGATATGTGCAGGATGTCTGAATGATAGTGGAAAATGCTCTGAATGAATATGTGAGATATTAGGTGCACAAATGAGAAACAAAGGATGACAGGTCTATAATATAATATGAAATTTGGTTTAATATTCAACAAGATTAAGTCCAATGTCTTGGATAAGGGAAATTACTATCAAGTTCTACATTCCTGGTCTGCCTTAGTGCTTCTTTAGCTGGGCCCAAAATGTAGTGAGGTAGGCTCACTTGTGCCCACACTTTCCCAGGCTGAGGATCAAAGAATACATGTGCAATAGCTTTTGCAGAAACTGTATAATCATGTGTGGACTACGCTATCTCAAAGACAGACCCACAGATGACCAAGCAACCAGTGAGTACTTCATATGAAGCCCATCATCTGTCAGAATGGGCCAGGTATCCAAAGGGAGAAGACTTGGGGCTCAACTCCTTTGAGGTAAGGTTGATTAGGCAGAGATACTCTAGGATGAAGAAAGATAACAGAGATGAAATTACATTCACGGACAAGGGATGAGAATTCAGCAAGAAACTCACCAGGATCTCAGCTTCCATTCCTCTTCACTTAGGGAAAGGAAGGAATCTGCGAGTGAGAGCTGAAAGAGGTCAGAAAGGAAAACTTAGGAAGTATATTAAGTGCCACTATATTATAAAATTAAGACAAAGAGCCATTCAGAAATTGACAAAAAGAGTCAAGACCAAGAGCCATTCCCCAATAGATCAATAGTTAAAGAACAGAAACAGTTTTTGGAAGAAAAAATGTAAAGGGGGCAGCTAGGTGGCACAGTGGATAGAGCACCGGCACTGAAGTCAGCAGCACCTGAGTTCAAATCCGGCCTCAAACCAAACACTTGACACTTACTAGCTGTGCGACTCTGGGCAAGTCACTTAACCCCAATTACCTAAAAAAGCAAAAAACAAAAAAAAAAAGAGAGAAATGTAAAGGAGCAACAACCATATAGAAAAAAAATGTTCCAAGTAATTAGAGAAATGCAGATTAAAGTAACTAAGGTTTCATCTCATTATCAGCAAACTGGCAAAGGTGATAAAAAGTAGAAATAGTCAATATCAGAGGCCCATTCATACACTGCAGGTTAGGCAATGAAGTGGTATAAAAAGTTTGGAATTATGTAAGAAAAGTGAAAAAACTGTTCATATCCTTTAACTTAGTACTAGGGTTACCCCAAGGTGGTGAGTGGCACAAAAGTCCCATATATGACAAAATTTTCACAGCAACTTTCTTTGTAATAGCAAAAAACTGGGAACAAATCAGGTGTTCATAGATTGAGAAACAATGGAACAAATTGTGGTATATGTGGAAACTGTAAGAGACAAATAAGAGGAATTCCAAGAAACATGGGCAGTTCATAATTGATACAGAATAAAGAAAAACCAAAAGAACAGTATGTATAACTACAAAATAAAATAGTAAAAGGCAATCAAACTCTGAATTATAATGAACAATCCCAGCCCTAGAGAGCTGATGATAAAATATATCAATCAATAAACATTTATTAAATACCTACTATGTGCCGGGCACTGTGCCCTCTTTTCAGTGTGTGAGTGAGTGGAGTAGGGAGGGGGCTGTGGAGGTGAAGAATGCTACATACACTGCACAGATTGGATTTAAGTATTATTATTTTTTGGTTATAAATTTTTATTGATACCATTTGTTTTTACATCACCTACCTAAGCCTAAATTTGCTTTCTAAAGAAGGAAGCACCAGGAGAAAATGATCGTGATGTTAAAACAAAAGGCAAAACTTTTTTTTTTAAATGCATGTTAAATTATGTGACAGGCTGCTCTCCTAGGGCAACTGCTCAGAGTTGCCAAGTGTCAAGAGGTGGAGGGGACCTCTGATACCATCCAGTCCAATGCCCTCATTTTACAGATGAGGAAATCAAGGCCTAGAGAGGGAAAGCGACCGCAGGCTTTCTGATACGCAAACCAGGGACCTTTCCACAACAAGAAGTGGGCTCCTGACTCCTGCTTCGTGGGGGTTATTTAACTGCTCCACGTGAGCCCGTCTTATCACCCATAGACTCTAAGACCAGAAGGCAGGGACTCTGTCTCTTGCCTTTTTTTCCCCCAACGTCCACCCCACAGGGTCCGCGGGACCAGATGCCCAAGTCCCAGCTTTCTGATCAGCACAGCGCAGTCCTCGCCACCAGAGGGCCCCTGACTGCTCCCACACACCTGCTTCGTGGGGGCTATCTCACGGTTTCAGGTGTGCCCGTCCTGTTGCTCACAAAGGGCGGGGACCCTGTCTCGCTTCCCCCCCACATCCCACAGGGTCACCAAGGCTGATCCCTGGGGATCAGCAGGTTCCCCAAGCCCTGGGTGAGGTCTGGTTGCAGCGGGCTCGGGGCAGGTCTCAAGCAGCGCAAAGCCCTCACCTATCAGGAGCAATAATGAATTTGCAAACTCGGAGCTCGGTTTAGAGGTGGGCAGAGCCCTAGACAGCAACAGACGGAGCGCCTGCTCCGTCTTACTGAAAAGGAGGCCCGGGCCAGATGAGCAGGGGAGGGGTCTGAGAGAGCGGGTGGCGGGGGCGGGGCCGACCCGCACCCAGCCGCTGGTGAAGGACGGCTCCGGGAAAGGGCCCCTCCCACCGCGGGTGTCCTGCTCCCGGAGGGCGCGCACGCCCCCTCCCCCCTCCCCTTCTGCCCTCCCCTTGCCCCTCCCCACCTCCGGCCGGGAGCGCGCTCCCGCGCCGCCACGGGCCAGCCAGAGCCTCACCTGCCCCACTGGCCCAGAGTGCGGCCCAGACCACGTTTTCCGGCTCCTGGCGGAAGCAGTTTCAATGCCGGCCTGGAAGTCCCGCCCCCCCTTTCCTCTCAAAGTTTCGCCCTACCTCGAGGCTGGAAGCTGAGGCACGTGATGGCGGGGTTCTCGTCCTTGTACTCACTGCTAACATTGGGCAAGAAACTAGGAGATCAAGGATGTCAGATTTGTGGAGGAGGGACGACTTTAGGACCAAACGAGATAGAGAACATTATGAAAAGCAGAACAGATGATTTTGATTACATTAAATTGAAAAGGTTTTGCACAAAGCAAAGATTAGAAGGGAAGCAGAAAGCTGGGAAACAGGTTTTTACAGCCAGTGTCCAGGATAAAGGCCTCATTTCTAAAATATATAGAGAACTGAGTCAAATTTATAAGAATACAAGTCATTCCCTAACTCATAAATGGTCAAAGGATATGGACAGGCAGTTTTCAGGTGAAGAAATTAAAGCTATTTATAGTCATTTGGAAAAAAAATGCTCTAAATCACTATTGATTAGAGAAATGCAAATCAAAACAACTCTGAGGTACCACATCACTTCCATCAGACTGGCTAACTTGGCAAAACAAGAAAATGATAAATGTTGGAGAAGATATGGGAAAATTGGAACACAAATGCATTGTTGGTGGAGTTGTGAACTGATCCAACCATTCTGGAGAGCAATTTGGAACTATACCCAAAGGGCTATCAAACTGTGCATACACTTTGACCCAGCAATACCATTTCTAGGTCTGTATCCCAAAGAGATCATAAAAATGGGAAAAGGACTCACATGTGTAAAAATATTTATAGCAACTGTTTTTATGGTGGCCAAGAATTGGAAATTGAGGGAATGCCCATCCATTGGGGAATGGCTGAACAAGTTGTGGTATATGAATGTAATGGAATGCTATTGTGCTGTAAGAAATGGTGAGCAGGATGATTTCAGAAAAACCTGGAAAGACTTATGTGAACTGATGCTGAGTGAAGTGAGCAGAACCAAGAGGACTTCGTACACAATCAGCAATGCAAGGATCTGAGACAACGTCAAAAGACTAATGAATGGAAAATGCTGTCCACATCCAGAGAAAGAACTATGGAGTCTGAGTGCAGATCGAAGGATACTGTTTGCTCTCTTTTTGTTTTGTTTCTTCTTTCTCGTGGTTCCTCACATTGGTTCTAATTATTCTTTACATCATGACTAATGTGAAAATATGTTTAATATGAATGTATATGTATAGTCTATATCAGATTGCATGCCATCTTGGAGAGGGGAGAAGAGGGGGAGAAAATTTGAAACTCAAAATCTTATGGAAGTGAATGCTGAAAACTAAAAATTAATGAATTAAAATTTTTTTTAAAATTGGAAGAAAAAAATTGGGCAAGCCATTGCCTCCCTTTATTTACCCATGAACTGTGAGGGCTGACCTAGACCACTCATTCAGTCAGCAGTTTTTTAGTACCTTCTGTCTGCATGATGCCATGGGGCAGTGGTTTCCCAACAATGTTTAGTTTCCCAGCTCCTCACACCTGAACAGTTGCTATAGCCTGCTGATTGTTCACCCCTGCCACTATTCTTTCCCCACTCCAGTCCATCCCCCACTCATCTGCCAAAATGATCTTCCCCAAGGCCTATCTGTCCATGTAAGCCCCCTATTAATATACTGTACCCTTTTTAAATAAATCATTGAAACAGTCACATATACTTCATAAAACTACATAGGCAAATTATGTCATACCAAAATGAATAATATTGGGAAATACAACAGAACTTTTAATACATACACAAAGATCATATAGGTTCACACACTTTACACTAAATGCAGCAAACAATGAGACCACTCAATTCATCTGAGTCTTGAGCTTACAGCAGCTGACAGTATGGAGCAAGTAAGAACCACAATCATTTCACAACATCTTAGTAGCCTTTTGTTCAGTCATTTCGGTAATGTCCAACCCTTTGAGACCCTATTTGGGGTTTTCTTGGAGTGGTTTGCCATTTCCTTCTCCAGCTCATTTTACAGATGAGGAAACTGAGGCAAACAGGATTAAGTGACTTGCCCAGAATCATGCAGCTTGTTAAGTGTCTGAAGGCAGATTTGAACTCAGGAAGATAAGTCTTCCTGACTTCAGGCCCAGTACTCTATCCACTATGCCACCCAGCTGTCCAATAGTAGAAAGTAAAGGACAGATAAAATGTAACAAACTATATAGATTAGATAGTGTTGTCCACTGTTGTAATAACCATTCGTTGTGTTTGAATAAGAGACACCTGCAGTCTTGCGAAATGGTTACCTCAACCCTGCAGTTTTTTGACCTCAGACAATTACTAGTTTTTTCACCTTGGGCAAGTCACTGCACCCTGTTTGCCTCAGTTTCCTCATCTTTGAAATGAACTGAAGAAGGAAATAGCAAACCACTCCAGTGTCTTTGCCAAGAAAACCCCTCCAAAGGGGATCAGGAAGGAAGGGTCAGACCCAACTGAAAAACAACTGAACACATTAAATAATCTGTACTGTATTCATTGTCAGCTAAAATTCACAGTGTTAATCTCACTTTTGTTGACTCTGGTTTGAACTTCGCATTGAAAAAAAGTGAATTTATTTATGTAGGAAATTATACTTGAAAATATCTAGTAATGTTGACCCGCGTATCCCTTGACAGTGTTTGCCCCTACTCTTTGGAAAACTGCTAGGAAATGTGGAAATATTATTAAAACAAGGTCTGTGACCTCTAGGAGTTTACAATCCAGTAAGAGAGACAGGATACCTAAATGTGATAATACCTGATCTATAACACCATAAAGTCTGCAAAAGTTCTTTTCTTTTCCCAGAAACATGACCTCCCCTCCCTAAACTTCCTTATCACAATTGAGGGCACCATTACCTTCCCAGTTCCCCAGGCTCAAAACCTAGGTGGCATAGTCCAAATGGCTTGAGTCTAAACAGACTCTTTACTCTCATGATGTCTTCCCAACCCTTTCCTCTGCTCCACCCTGTCCAATCTGTTGCCAAGGTCTGTCGATTTCACTTTTGTAACATCTCTCATATACATCCCCTTCTCTTCCTCTGATATTGCCACTACCATGTGAAGGCCCTCGTATACTCATACCTGGACTATTGCAAATAGCCTGCTTGTTGGTCGGTTTGCCAAAATGATCTTCCTAAAGCACAAGTCTGACCATATCAGGCCCCTACTCAATCAACCCACAATGGTTTCCTTTCATCTCCAGGATCAAATATATAATCCTTTGTTTGGCATTCAAAGCCCTTCATAATCTATTCCTTCCCCCTCCCCCATAACTTTTCCAGTCTTTGTCTCACTTCTACACCACTACCTCTTTGCTGTTCCTCAGACAAGAAACAATGTCCCTTAATTGGGTATTTTCACCGGTTGGCCCTTATGCATGGAATATTTTCCCTTTTCGTCTGGCTTCCTTCAAGTCTCACATAAAATCCTAACTTCTGCAGGAAACTTTTCCTAATTCCTCTTAATCCTAATACTTTCCTTCTGTTGATTATTTCCTATTTATACTGTATATAGCTTATTTGTACATAAATGTAGTCTCCCTTATTAGATTGTGAGCTCCTCAAGGGAGCTGCTTTTTGTCTTTCTTTGAATTCCAAGTCTGGAACATAGTAGGTCCTTAATAAATTTTTATTGACTGACTGACCTAAGCCTCACAATAACCCTTACCTCCAGATGCTATCTACATTATGAGACAATTTTTAATAACTACATGCAAAGAAGACTGGATAACTATTTGTCTTATGCCCCAAAGAGATCAAAGAAAGAGGGAAAGGACCCATAGGTACAAAAATACTTATAGCAGCAATTTTTTTGTGGCAGCAAAGAACTAGAAACTAAGAGGGTACATATCAGTTGGAGAATGGCTAAACAAATTATGATATATGAATGTAGTCAAATGTTATTGTGCCATAAGAAATTACAAAAGGGACAGTTTTAAGACTTGTATCAACTGATGCAGAGTGAAGTGAGTAGAATCAGAACAATTTATACAGTAACAATAACATAGTAAAGATAAACAACTTTGACAGACTTCAGAACTCTGATCAGTGCAATGACCAACCACAATTCCAGACGACTTATAATGGAGCATGCCACTACATCCTGACAGATATGATGAACTCAAATCACAGAATGAGACATACATTTTTGAAGCTGATCACTGTGGTAATTGGCTTGACTGAAAACATTCACTGCAAGAATTTTGTTTTTGTTTTTTCCAATGAGGGTGGGGAAGGTGGGAAGCAGAAGTGGATAGGACTCTCTACTTCATTCCACCTTTCCATTGAGAAGAAAACAGAAGGAAAGCCATAAAAAATCACAGACAAGTAGGGTAGTCTTAAAAATTACATTTTGAATGTATTGTATTATGTATTCTTTAAGAAAAAAGCAAGCTACATAATAAATATTAGCCATTTTATGTACAATCCTTTTCTTCATGCTCACTTTATCTGGTACTAAATAAAAGAACTGATTGTAAAACTCAGGATAAAAAGCCTGCAGGGGACTGCACTACACTCTCACCCTAGTGAGACAGACCTTTCCTGTGACTTTCTTCATGTTATCTTGGGCTAGAAAATTGTTTCACCCTGTCCTTTTGTTGGTTCTGCCACTCCAAAATTCATTTTGAGGCATTATTTTAATGTTGTTTGGAGAGGAATTTGGGAGAGGTCAGGCAGTTCTGCCCCTGGCTCCACCTTCCTGAACTGTTGTTTGAAAGAAAATAGGCATTCTAAGAGGTAGTGGTGAGGACAGAGAGTATTCCCAGGATGGGCGAAGGCAGAAGACGGAATGGAATATGTAGAGAATCAATAGGACAGTTTATTATTTTATTATATCAATGCATCAGTTGGGCTACTCATCTTATATCAATTGCTTTTGCTATACGACTAGCCCATCTTCTATTCAGATCATACATTACCTAAATGGCATCTTTTATGCCGCTCCCTGCATTTAACTCCTCGTTTGTGACATTGCAGCTGTTTGTCATGTTAAAAAGACCCACTAAAAGTTTGCCATGTTAAAAAGATCCACTAATTGGGGTCCACATCAGTAAGAAAATTTTATTTAAATTATTATACATCATGGAAGGGAGAGGTCAATTAGCTCATAAGGGAAAAAAAAACAACCTTGGCTAAGTTCATTCTGTACAAGTCACATGTGGACTAGTTTGTATAGTACAGAATGAAGAGTAAAAAGCAAGGACAGTCACAGTGGAAAACACTTACCAAGCAGAAGGTAATAATGTTCTCTACAAGGAGAGCTAAAAACAGAATACACTGTTCTCAGATATGATTTTGTAACACCCTGTAACTTTTTGGTCACAGTGACAAGAAGGAAACAAAAGGTGCAATAATAATTGGAAAGGAGAGGGAAAAAAACAGCACAAAGGAGTGGATATACTCAGTTTACACTGAAATGTAGGCTAATTCTAAAATGGAGTCAGTTATGTCAAAAGGGCTGCTCTGTTTTTGCTTCTACCTTATCCCATTTATTCCTATTGTCATTGTCTCATCTACAACTGGAGGGGAGTTTGTGTAGACCAAGTCACCAAATATTAAGGTATATGTTGATTTGGTTTGGATAATTCTTTATAGAATTCTTGTTTTTTCTACTCCTCTGAAACAGATTTTTGTGTATAAGCTACATATTATCTCCATGGTGGGCTTTCTTTACTATGTTCATCACGAACACTGCAAGGCAAGATAACCAAATGTCCTAAGAAATGATGTTCCTTGCTTCTTGTGGGTGCGCAATAAAGTGAACTCAACTAACTTCTTGCTTCTTAAAGAACCTGTGAGTCTAATCATCCACTTCAGTATAATTTATTTGTGCATTAGAATAGAATAGAAGTAATGTCATTACTCAGAGACAGCATGGCATAGTGAATAAAGCTTTTCCTTGGAGTCTGGAAGGCCTGATGTCTGATCATGGGCAAGTCATTTAACATTTCAGAGCCCCAGAAAATGCTCTTATGATTTTAAGTTGCTGATATACAGATTAAGGATTGATGAAATCATTGATGAAATCACAGGTCCAGATGGGGGGAAAAATCATATAGTTCAATTCCCTCAGTCTATCAACTTGTTCCCTGGATAGAGACCTCACATTCAGAGTATTAGTAACTAAATGAATATTTATAGATGGTCAATAAATTATACATAGATCTAACTCCTTTTCTGCCACTTTGTCACAAAATAGCAGTCTGTATTCAGACAATATCACTTTTTTCTCTGGAGGCGGATAGCATGTTTCATCATGAGACCTTTGGAATTATCTTGGATCATTGTATTGCTGAGAATAGCTAAGCAATTCACAGTTCTTCATCAAATAATATTGCTGTTAACTGTGTTCTCCTGGTTCTGCTTATTTCACTTTGCTTCAGTTCATGTAAGTCTTTCCAAGTTTTTCTGAAATCATCCTATTTGTCGTTTCTTATAGCACAATATTATTCTATCACAATCATATACCAAAACTTGTTCAGCCATTCCCCAATTGATGGGCCTCCCCTCAATTTCCAATTCTATCCACCCCAAAAAGAGCTGCTATAAATATTTTTATGTAAGTAGGTCCTTTCCCCTTTTTGGGGATCTCTTTGGGATAGAGACTAAGTAGTGGTATTGCTGGATCAAAGGGTATGTACGGTTTGATAGCCCTTTGGGCATAGTTCCAACACATTCTTAAAGTGAGGAAACAGGGCTCTATAGGGGATCTGACCAAAGGCCATACAGCTTGTTAAGCAGGTAGGCAAATAAACCAGAGGAAATGGGAAGGGGGACAGGATCACAGGTTGATCCTGAGGGGATTTGAGAAGTGTGTAAGATCAGCCTGGACAAGTTGGCATTTACTTATCCTCTCTTTCCTACCCGTGACAGCACCAATATCTTCTATGGTTCCCTTCTCCTGCTTCCTCCTACCACCAACATGCAACAGGATAGTTTTCTTTTTTTTTCAATTATATTTTCTTTTTTTTCTTTTTCAATCAGCAAAAACTACCCACATGGAGTGGGTCCCCAATGAGAACTGAAGAAAAGCAAAACCTGTTACAGACATGTATAGTCAATAAAAAAATTTCACATTGACCATGTCCAAAAAAAAGAAATTGGGCCATTCTGCATTGGGTACTTTGAAGGCCTTTCCATTAGGAGATAGGAAGTTATTCCTCTGGAATCATAATTGGTCATTATGCTGATAAGAGTTCCTAGTTCTTTCTAACTTATTTGCCTTTACCACATTGCTGTCATTGTATAAATTGTTCTGTTCTCTCTACATCAGTTCATATGAGACAACTCAAGTTTCCCTGAAAACATCCCATTCATCATTTCTTTCAACCCAATAGTATTCCAACACACTTAGAAATCATAACTTCTTTATTCATTCCCCAGTTTATGGGCACTCCCTCAGATTCCCTTTCTTTGTCACCTCAAAATAGCTATAAATATTTTATATATACTTAGAGTTTATTTTGCTTAGAACTTTCATCAAGCAAATTTTCAACAAAGGTAGATTGAGGCATGCAAGCAATACTCCAAGCAATGTATTAGTTTATTAGCAGAGTGTGAACCTGTTGATAAAGCTGGTCTAATGATTGCCTCAGCCAAAAGACAAAGAAGTAGAGATGTAACTCCTTTTTATAAGCATAAAAGAACAGAACAGGGAAGGTGAGGAAATAATACAATTGGTTATTGGGTTGGCAGCATCACGGGGGTGAGGATAACATGATTTGATTGGTTACCTTAAGGCAGACCTGCACAACTTGCAGGTCTGCAGGCTGCTTATAATGCTCAGGCCATTTACCTGCAAGCCAAAGGATTTCCTCTATATACAAAGGATGTTTTCCTCTACATTTTTCGAGGGCCCCCAAATCCTTTGGTGGGCAGCAAATTGTTCAGGCCTGCCTTAAGGAAAGAGGGTTTCACACACACGTGATCCAGCTGCATCCTGAGGCTATTGATAATGGACCAGGGACAGTGGACTTACTGGCACCTGGGAATGAGATAAGATTACCTTTAATTGGGCAAGGATAAGCAAAGATGGGACCAAGCTAGCTTTTCTGCTCTCAAGGATAACATATGAATGTCATGGAATTTCTCAGGAGATGAAATTATGAGGGATAACAAGTTTTCTTGGCACAAAGTGATTTGCAGGTGGTGCTGAGATAACAATTCCCTTAGAATTGAAGTGTTTTATGAGAATATTGAACCTCTTAAATGACCTCAGAGTTTTTCTTTAATTAAAAGTGTTAGATAGGAAGAATAAACTTTTGGTATCTAACTTGAGAGAGGAAGACTGGACTTTTGAACTCATGAGCATCTTCACTCAGAAACAAAGAAAAGGTTTAGGTTATTATAAAGTACAGAATAAGGCTACATAATAGAATCAATTACAGAATAGAATCAAATATAAAAAACAAAATCAATATTTGGGGTTTTAAAAAAATTTAATCTGTCACTTAATTTACCCTCCCTCTAAATCATCTTCCCCCCTTATCCTTTTTTCTTCCTATTTCCCTGTGGAGTGAAATTAATTTTTGTATTCGACTTGTGTGTTTGTGTGTGTGTGTGTGCTTGCGTGCACGCGTGTGCACGCTTGCACATGGGTACTCTTCCTTCTTTTAATTAGTTAAGATAAGAATGAGGTTTAAGTGTCAGCTGCATCCCCACCCCTCCTCCTTATTTGTACAGCCTGGTCTGGTTGGTTGTTGTCCTTCGTTTTTGAAGAGGACCAACATGACATCACAAAGTTGGGTTCAAGGTACAGTGTGTCCAGCTGTGACTGATCAGACCAGTACAAGCTCAGGAGGCTCTATTACAGGTCAGGCACGAATAGTCCACTTGACCATTTGAAATGGAAACGTCTCTAAATTTGCACCTCTCACATTTCTTTTGAACTACTGAAGTTCTGCTTTGCTCATAGAACATAGTGACATCTTTGAGGTGGGCATGCCATGCGGGGTGGTCCTTTGCCAGTGTCTCCCATGCCACACAGTCTATTCCAAAGTTCTTCAGAGATACCTTGAAAGTGTCCTTGTATTAATGTTTCTTCTGACCTCCATGTGAGTGCTTGCCTTGTGTGAGTTCTCTGTAAAATAGTCTTTTAGGCAAACATATGTTAGGCATTTGAACAACGTGGCCAGCCCATTGGAGAATTCTCTTTGTAGTAGAATCTGAATGCTTGGCAGTTTAGCTAGAAAAGGGACCTCTGTGTCCAGTACCTTATCTTGCCAGGTGATCTTTAGAATTTTCATAAGACAATTCAAATGGAAGCAATTCAGTTTCCCAACATAGCACTGATATATTATCCAGGTTTCACAGGCACACAACAATAGGACAACACAGTGCATCTGTAGACCTTCAGTTTGGTAGGCAGTCTAAAACATCTTCTCTCTCACACTTTCCTTCAGAGCCTCCCGAACACTGAGCTAGTTCTGGCAATGTATGTGTCAGCCTCATCATCTATGTGTATATCCCTGGAAAATATATTGCCAAAGTAAGTGAACTTATCTGCAATATTCAAAATTTCTCCATTTGCTGTAACCAATGGTTTCCATGTATGGAAGAAATGGTGTTGGCTGGTATTAAATGTTCGGCCAAAACTAGCACATGGAGCAGAGAATCGATCCATACTTTGTTGCATCTTGGCCTCAGAGGCTGCATCGAGTGCACAATCATCTGTGAACAAAAAGTCATGCACCAACTCTTCCTACACTTTGGTCTTGGCTTGTAGCCTTTTCAAGTTAAAGAATTTAACCTCAGTGTGATAGCTGCCCTTGATGCTATTTTCATCCTTACTGAAGGAATCTGACAACATTCCTGAAAACATCATGCTAAAAAGCATGGGAACAAGTACGCAGCCTTACTTCACTCCATTGGTGACTGGGAAATCTTGAGAGCATCCTCCATTATCCAGAACCCATGCAAGCATGCTATCATGAAATTGATGTAGAATACTGGTAAACTTCTCTGGGCAACCAAATTTTGACATAATTTTCCACAAGCCCTCACAACTGCCAGTATCAAAAGCCTTGGTCAGATCAATAAATGTTGTGTACAGACCTCTGTTCTGCTCCTGGCATTTCTACTGGAGTTGATGGGCAGCAAATACCACATTAACCATTCCTTAGCTCTTTCTAAAGCCACACTGGCTCTCAGGTAGATGACATCTTCCAGGTGAAGGATCAGTCTACTAAGGAGGACTCTGGCAAGGATCCTGCCAGCAATGACTAAAAGAGAGATCCCCCTATGATTGTCACAGGACAATCTATTTCCTTTACTTTTATAGAGATGGACAATGGAGGCATCTTTGAACTCCTGGGGGATAACCTCCTCCTGACATAACCTGGAAAATTTCAGTCAGCTTTTGCAGGAGCAGTCAACCCCTTGCTTTATAAATCTCAGCTGGAATAGAATCAGCCACCAGGTGCTTTACCACACAAGAGGAGCCTAATGGCATTCAAAACCTCTTCTTCAGTTGGAAATTCAGCTAGAGAAGGACTGACTTCAACCTGAAGTATATAGTCAATGGCTTCAGCATTGACTGATGATGGTCTGCTGAGAACACCACAAAAGTATTCAGCCCATCTTTCCAAGATCACGTCCTTATCACTAAACAATGTGGCCCATGGTAAGTAGGCCAGGGTTGGGTGAAGCAGACAATTTTTAGCACTCTTTTTGTAGTCCCTTCCTCACAGCAGGAGTTGAGCAGCATGGTCCTTCAAAAAGGCTGCTCAGACACCCAGGGGGCTGTCAAATCCCACTGCTGCTTCAGTCCAGTGAGATGATGACTCTGTGGCTGGGGCTGCCTGTGTGCAGGGTTGTGACTACAGCTCCCAGTGTATCTAAACATGCCGTTTTGTCACTTGCCTTTTGCCGCAGGACTTTGAGGTAGGTAAAAAATGGTAAAATGGTATGGGTGTTGTCTTTTGATTCATGAATAAATTGGATTTAAGTGAGGCAGAGTTGCTTGAGTTCTTAGGCTTACTCTGTTTTCCAGAGTCATCAAAGTCCAGTGGTAAGACAAAAGTCAAGGTGAGTGGTGATGGCTTGGAATGCAGCGGATGACCTTTGATGTGTGTCTTCGATGTCTAACCAAGTTCTAAGTACTCCACAGTACCTGCTTCAGCCTCCTTCATGGCCATTGGAACAAATTGTTCTTATCTGCCCATTCCACTGGAGGAAGTCTTCGCATGCTTGAGGTAGACACCCCCCTAACTCACCAATGGGTTTGAGACCCCTTGGTTACCCTCAACCTGGTTTAGCACATCTGCCAAAATGGTTTACCAGGGTGTGGCCATTGTGCATGCTACTGCTTCTTTGGAACCACAGGTGAGCGTTGGGTGAATCAGCTGGACACCAAAGGTAGTAAGTAGCATTGAAAAGGGCATGGCAGCCTTTCCACCAAAGGTACTAGTCTTCCCTGAATGTACCTTACACTCCTTATTTGTATAAATGTTTACTTGTATACCTTGATTATGTAAGAAAATTTTCCCTAACCTTTCTTTACCTTCCCTACCAGTATATTCCTCTTCCTCTTTCTTTCCATTCTTCTCTTAAGATCATCAAGATATAACAGACTCCAACTTATAATACCTAATGATGATAGGGTACAGAGGGGACACATGTATCATATCATATTTGAATGTAAATAATTTATCTTTGCTTAGTCTCTTATTATTCATTTGTGTTTACCATTTTATTCTTCTCATCTGTTTTTGAACTTCAAAGTTTCTCTGCAGCTCTGGTCTTTTCATCAGGAATTCTTGGAAGTCCTCTATTTCATTAAAATACTATTTTCCTCTGGTAGCATTATACTTAGTTATGCTTGGTAAGTTATTCTTGGTAAAAGTCCATATTTTTTGCCATCTCAAATATTGTATTCCAAGTTCTCTGTTCATTATAGTGGTGGCTGCTAAATTCTATATGATCCTGACTGTGGCTTCTTGGTACTTGGATTCTTTTTTTTTTTTTCTTACTGATTGGAGTATTTTTTTCTTTGATATGGAAGTTCTGGATTTTGCCTATGATGTTCCTGAGAGCTGTCATTTTGAGGTTTGCTTTAGGAGGTAAGTGGTGGGTTCCATTTCCATTTTGTGGTCTAGTTCTAAGATCTAGGCAGTTGTCTTTTAAGATTTCTTGGGCCAGACCCTGGGGTCTGTCCACATCAACCCCACAGGGAAAGCAGAACATTATGAATGAAGCCAGAACGTTGTTTCAGAAAACAAAAATCTTATGGATTCAGAACTGATTAAACAGTATATAGATAAATGCATAGCAACAATTGAAATAGGATTACATTGTCAGATCCCATATCCAAGGCCAATTCACCTGCCTCCAGTGGTCCTCACTCCCCTACAAAGTTGTGGATTTCAAACCCAAAAGAAGCTAAGGAAACTTTCCAGATCATGATATCTCAAGCACCATGATAAAGTTTCTTAATCCAAGAAATAGATTCTCTGTATGAACTCTGAGCCACACAGGGGCTGACTGCAAACTAGATGATGAATCTTTTCTCCTTGACTTCAGCCCAGAGAAGGGAAGGACAAAGAAAATAGTCTTTGCTATAACTTCTCTTAAACACTCAGAGATTTCGGTCCCTAATCTTTTAATTTATATGTCCTTGAATTTATCAGTGCTAGTGTCTTGCTACTAAATAGGAAGATGCTAATCTCCAAAGATCTTAGATAAAAGTCTGGACATAGAAGGAATTGAGTTTAAGCTTAAATTTAAAAAAATAAAATTATTTGTGGAAATAGTAGAGACATGGCAGTACCTGTTCGCAGCTTCTCTTGGAGGTTCTTAAAATTACTATGAAAATCGGATACTACCCTTAAGACTTGTAAATCTCTGTGGGCTTTATTTTGTGTTTTAAGTTATGGATATATTTTTTAAAAACACCTTTTTATGATGTAGTTGTTCTAAATATACTTCTCATTAATATTCAAGTAGGGTATTTTCTCCTTTACCACAATATCAGAGTTCACCAATCTAATCCCATCACCCCTGTAACTGCTAGCAGAAGATACAGTATCTCAGCAAAATTTTAGAGAGAAGAGAAATATTCCAAAATTTCACAAACTGATATAGTATATTTAATTCTATTAAATGTATACAATAAATGTTGGGGAAGATGTAGGAAAACTCAAACACTAATGCACTGTTGGTGGAGTTGTGAACTGATCCAACCATTTTGAAGAGCAATTTGGAACTATGTCCAAAGGGCCATAAAAAATGTGCATACCTTTTGACCCAGCAATTGCACTTCTAGGGCTGTTGGGCTGTATCCTTGCACAAAGCCAATGCAACCAAGATCAGAAGGTAAGTAGAAAATTGGGAATTTTTACAACCAGTCTCTGATAAGGGCCTCATTTCTAAAATATGTAATTAAGTCAAATCTATAATACAAATCATTCCCCAACTGATAAATGGTCAAAGGATATAACAGGCAGTTTTCAGATGAAGAAATTAAAACCAGCTATTGTCACATAAAAAAAGCTCTAAATCACTAATGATTAGAGAAATAAAAATCAAAACAAATCTGAGGTAACACATCACACCTATTAGACTGGCCAACATGACAAAACAGGGAAAATAAATATTGGAGATGAGAAAAAAATGGAACACTAATGCATTGTTGGTGGAGTTGTGAAATGATCCAACCATTTTGGAGAGCAATTTGGAACTATGCCCAAAGGGCCATAAAATATGTGCATACCCTTTGACCCAGCAATAGCACTTCTAGGGCTGTATCTCAGAGATCATACAAATAGGAAAACGACCCAGATGTGCAAAATAGCAGCTCTTCCTGTGGTGGCAAAGAATTGGAAATTGATGGGATGCCCATCAACTGGGGAATGTTTGGACAAGTTGTGGTATATACATGTAATGGATACTATTGTGCTATAAGAAATGATGAGCAGGCGGACTTCAGAAGAACCTGTAAAGACTTGTATGGACTCATGCTGAGTGAAGTGAGCAGAACCAGAACATTGTACACAGTAACATCCACACTATGTGATGACTAACTTTGACAGACTTAGCTCTTTTCAGCAATGCAAGGACCTAAGACATCTCCAAAAATCTCACCATCCACATCTAAATAAAGAACTATGGAGTTTGAATACAGATTGAAGCATACTATTTGCTATTTTTTCCCCTTGTTTTGTTTTGTTTCCTCTTTCTGATGGCTCCTCCTATTGGTTCTAATTCTTCCTTACAACATAACTGATGCGACCATGTTTAATAGGAATGTATATGTAGAGCCTATATCAGATTGCAAGCCGTCTTGGGGAGGAAGGGGGAGAAAAATGTAAAACTCAAAAGCTTATGGAAGTGATTGTTGATAAATTAAAAAAAAAAGGTGCAAGTCAGTTCCCTAGGGGTCATACAATATTATCAACTAGGGTTTTTGAGGTGGCAAGAATGGGGAAAAAACCCATGACAGTGTAGGATAAGAAGTCTATTTGCTTTTAGAACTGGGAATATAATTGTACTCATTGAATACATGAATTCTTAAGTAAGACTACTTCCTCTAATCTTCCAAAGTAATGAAAAGAGGAGCTGTTAGCAACTACCATTCACCCTCCTTGGAGCTCTACCCTGAACCCCCTCCCAAAACACCCACCAAATTAGTAATTCACTCTGAATTACTCTTCTGTTGGGTTGGAGAATGTTATGTCCACTCTGGGCTATTACAGACAAGTTCTTATTGGGACGTGAACAACCTTTGTTCTGTCCTTGTCTTCAAATGGTCACCAACTGAATGTCTTGAGAAACAAGTTTACAAAAAGAATTAAGAGATGTAAGCAAAAGGAAAAGGGAATGAGAACAAGCCAAAGATCTGAGTCTTTTGAAGCAGCACACAAACACTAAGGTTTGTTCATTCTAAAAATTTAATTACAGCCATGTAATTTTTTTACTCTTGCATTTTCTCAATAGTTTCTTCCTTATATTTGCCCTTTTCCTTTCCTACTTGGCGAGATTTGGCTTTTCGCTCAAGGATCTTTTTGCGATCTTTGTCCAGTTTTAGCCTTGTGATAACCACCTGCAAAAAAGGAGAAAACACAATATATTTAAAACTGAAAAACAGAACAAAACTGTACTAACACACATCTGGTGTCCCAAGAATATAAGAACTAATTTGGTTTCCAGAACCCAGAGCAGTAAATATTGTGTAATCATAACCATAAACAGATTAGGAAGAAAAAAACAAAAAGTATTGCATGATTTATTCTGAGAGGAATTAGGTTCAAATCTTAGCTCTGCTACTTATCTTCATCTATAATACGAGGGGTGGGAATTAAATTTCATCCAGCTCTAAAGTGAGATGCAATGAAGAATGTAGAAGTATGAGCCATATATACTGCCCTTAAGATTAATCTGGGAGGTGAAGTATGGAAATAATACAAAACAAACTGTAGGGTATAGACTGTGTTAAAATAATCTGACCAGGTGGACCAGCATGGGCTGGAATGATTAGGAAAGGGAGTGTGGAAAAGGTATGAGATGAGAAGGCCCTTGAAAGATGGGTAAAGATTAGAGAGGGTTCTCTCTGAATGTTTTAGGTTCTAGGTACACCAGTTCCATTTTCCCATTTGCTTACACTTCCTGTCTATGCTTTTAGCCAGTGCCAACATCACCAACAGGGATAATTTATCATCTCTCGAATTGGCCTCATTCCAATAGTTAAAAACATGAGTCCCTGATGAGTTATTTTTGCTTCCCTCAATGTTGGTTTGATTTTGGGACTTAAATTGTGATCTCAGGAACTTAGACATTCCCCTTAAAAAAGTGTATGGGCTAAAACAAAGAAAAAATCCTTTTCAGGTCATCATTAGAAACTCAAAATTTTGGGTTATATATAGTTAAACTATATCGCCTTCCTCTTCCTGATTATTTGTGGCCTGAATGAGAAGTTCCTGTTTATTCTAGTCCTAACAAATTCTTAATTTAGGGGAAAAAAGGCCCCCCCCCAAGTCTTTATACTATTGACTGGTAATCATTTAAATAGTTTCTGATGAATCCACATAAAGAACTTTCACAAATTTACTGATGTAATTTTATTTACAGCATTTCTAAATGTTCCTTAAATTAGAACTGAAATTTAATTATATCATGAAATGTACTTCTTACATCAGACTTTCTTTTTCGACAGTTCTGGAGTGACCCTGGTACCCAGTACTGAGAATACTGTCAAGTAAATTTTTCACTTAAAATATTATCACTATTCTATGATGATTTGGTAGTAGGTCTTCAGAACTTTTCAAGTAAAACCATTTGGTAAATGAATAGATCTATATGAAATAATATGAAGTAAAAAAAAGCAGAATGGGGAGTACTGTATATACAATCACAACAATTATGGGAAATTACTCATACCTTGCCATTAATATCTATGTCCAAAGGCACTGTTTATTATAAAAAATAAATTAAAAACCAACTAAAGTGAGAGAAGGCAGAGGGGAAAAAAATCCTAAGATACAACACTACTATTCCTAGGGGAGCAACCATCATTTGACATGGCAATTGCAATTAGGCTAACTTTATAACTGGCAAGTTATCTTATCAACAGACTATTTAATTTGACAACATTTATTATACTATGCCAGGCACATTCAATTTGATAACATTTACTATACTATGTGCCAGGCACATAAGACTATCTTTAGGGTGGTTAGTTTACAAACGAAAATGTTGCAAGGGATAAAGTTTGTGGAGTTGGCAGGGTGACATGATCTCACTGGCACTGTAGAAATATATACTGGGCTAGGGGTATATACAGGCACGTTGAGGAAAACTGGCTAGCTTGTAGCATCTCAAAAGGACATTTCCTCTTGTATAATATTCTGGCAGCAATAATTAAGAAGAAAGCCTGTAGCCCATTCAATAGAATGGAAATAAACATAAATCTTGGTGAAGGATTTATGGGAGGCTATGGACAATCATGACAAAGGATTAGAAAGTGCACAGATGAGAAGCCCTCTACTGATATGGAAGGAGAACTAACATTGTGAATCCACTGAATTGCTTATAGGAGTGTGGTAAGGATGAAAATGAAAGACGTAAACATATTTAGTGAAAAATAATAAAACATGCTGTGCATCCTAACAGAAAAGATGAAAGGATATGAACTCAAAAAAGTTCTCAAAGGAAGGGCAACAAAGTATTAAGAACCACACAAAAGACTTTTTCAAATCACTAATAATAAAATGAATGCAAATTAAAACTAGCCCAAGGTCTCTGTTAAAACCCAGCAAATCAGCAGACTATGTAACATTGGGGGAAAGGGAGGATAGAGGAAAGACAGGCTCACTAATTCATTGTTCTTAGAGCTATGAATTGGTATAACTGTTCTGGAAAGTAATTTGGAATTATGCCCAGTGAAATGCCCATACTCTGACTCAAAGATTCCATTGCTGGCATATACCCCAAGGAGGTCATTAATAAAAAGAACACAAAAATATGTACAGCAGCATCTTTTGTGGTATCAAAGAATTGTAAATAAAGTGGATGTCCATAGAAATTAAGAGTGACTAAACAAACTATTGTCTGTAATTGTAATGGAATATTATGTACTGTAAACAAAAATAAACATATATGAATACAGAGAAACAAGGAAAGAGTTACACGATGTGAAACAAGGAAGCAATATATAAGATGACTGCAACAATGTAATGGAAAGAATCACCTCCACAAAACAACTCAAACTGTTGCACAAGTATAAAGAACAAGCTTGTCTCAAAGAAAAGCTAGGAGGCCTTCTTTGTAGAGGTGTGGGAGGCGATGAAGTACAACTAGTGTCAGAAGTTTTTGATGTTAATTAATTTTGATGAAATTTCCCTTCCTTTTTTTTTTTAAACTTAAATTCTTTCATTATAAGGGATGATTCTCTGGTAAGGTAAAAGCAGGAGAGATATTGAAGAAAATCTAGGTAATGTACATACCAAAGATACCAATAACAATCCTTTTTTTTTCTTTTTAAACTTGTGTGGGGAAAGGCTCTGAGGCCTAGCATGCTCTTCATATTTTCACAGGGTGATAATAATCACAGCTCTCATTTACGTAGTGCCTTAAAGTTTACAAAACACTTGCCTTACAACTACCCTAGGGAGTACTAATACTACTCAAGGTTCAGAGAGATAGAGTTAATTTGCTGATGGGTCACAGAATCACTAAATGTCATAGCTTAGATTCAAACAAATATCTCCAGACTCCAAAACCAAAAACGTGGCTAATCTCAAAGTAAAACAATATCTAAAACTGAGGATTCCCACTTTAAGACAGATACAAGTTTGAACCATACCCAATTCAGGCCTAAGTTGGTGCCACTATATGTGAAGTTTTGATTAATATTAAATGAGGAGATAGAAAGTACAGGGTAGATTAATGAACTGTATTCTAAATTATTTTCTATGTACCTAAATTTCTATTGCCCTCTAAACTTCTTAAGAGTTTTAGGAATAAAATCTAATAATAAATGCAATGTGGACCCAAGAATGTGTTGGTAGAAGGAAAAGGCAAAAGAGTGAATGCTGGAATCAAGAAATCTCAGGATGACAGCAAAGACAAGATAATTAATACCAGTGTGAGTTTACTGACTGTAAGTAGTTGAACCAAGACGTTCAATGATTAATAATATTTATAATAACAACAAACTATTAACCTTAATAACAAGAGACCCTGTGACTGTGTTCCCTCTGGAAGGAAAGAGTGAATTTGATAAATATCCTGGGAAACTAATGGTTTTATCGCAGGGTTCTAGCAATCTTTTTCCTTTAACATATGTTGTTAGTTACCCTGACACCAGGATCAAGTCAAAGAAAACCTCAAAGTAGTTGGCCTAATTTGAACCTGAAACATCAAAACATCCTCTAAAACTAGACATTTAGTCCCATTGAATCCCGGGTTCCTTGTTTTGTTTCAGCTAGTAGATGTCTCCCAAACCTGTAAAAAGTCCAGCTTCCCCACAGTTCTTCCTTCTAAGGTTTTAGGTCTTCCCTAAAAAAGGATGCACCAAGGACAGAATGGCTATTGTGCAAATGACAGTGAAGTCTAACAAGGATGTGAAACTCATAAAATGAGTTCCATATTTTACGAAATGCCACCTCTGCTCAAGCGCAGACACATTTTTATCTCCACATTGTGGAACCAAAGACTTGAGTTATCCTGGTGAGTGATGCACTGCTTTGTAGAGGTTTTCTACTTGTTCAATGTCCCTCATGTCTCCCCCCCATAACATTCTTTTCATAGGTTCTGTCAGGAAAACAGAAGTGACATCCAAGACTTTTCAGTAAAAGAGCTTCCTGCACCACTGGAGAGGCAAGGCCAAAATTAACTGTTCAATATATAGTAATTATGAGCTTCTTTGACTTGTTAAGTATTAAAATGAATGGATATAGACGCCAAATGATGCTATTTGTTCTAAGACGACATTGGGATGTCATGGAGGAAGTACTATTTTACTTGTGCTTAAATAACTGGATTTGATTATTACATAGGAAGAGTTGGTTAGAGACTAGAGAATTTCATGAGCAATGTCTCTGACGGGAAGCAGTGTATTATGGTGGAAAGCACTCAGGGTTTAAGAATCAGAGGATCTGGTTTGACTTCAGGCTCTGTTAGGCCTTAAGCAAGCTACTTTCTTTCTTGTGGTCTCAGTTTCCCCAACTGCAAAATTGGGGATAATTTGAGGAGAGAAAAGACAGAAAACTGAATCCCTTCCAGGTCCAAATATAGGATTCAGTAAAGCATGCTTTCTCCTACTCACAGAACAAATGAATGGCTTGGTTACCAATCAGAATCTGCTCATTTAATTTTAACGTTAAAAATTATGTGTTGATAACCCTTGCCACCAATCTAATTTTTATTCTGTGAGGTACAGAATTTGTGCTGGATGCTGATAAATGAACAAATGCTAACACATTCAAATTTAATTATTATTGGGGGCCAACTGACTGCCATGTCACTACACAAGATACCTATAGGCAGGCCCCACTTTTTGAGGATTCACTCATTTGAAGATAACTGCTTATACTTTCATGGACAGATTATATCTCACTGTCTTTACCTCTGATTTGATGCCCTTCTTTTAGACTTTCAGGATCAAATCTCTTCCACCCTTTTAATGGTTTTAAAAATGTACAAGGAACAAGTATTTTTTATATTAATTTATCTCTCCCACTCTCCACTATTTCCCACCGAGAAAGCTAAAACAAAAAACCTTACAACACAAATCCCTTAATACATATCTACATAGAACAGGCAAAAGAAATTCCCACATTAGCCATATCTGAAAATATACGTCCCTTTCTGCATTTTAAGTTCATGACCTCTCTGTCATGAGATTGAGTAGTGTGTTTCATCTTCATTCTTTTGGACAGGGGGTTTAATCATTGTGTCTGACTCATGTCACACTAATGTCTGACCAAAGCAAGGTAACAATGCGTGCAGTAAAGTATTCCTTGGAATCTTGAAGAATACCTCCGGGGGGAGGGAAGGGGAGGGATTACCTACTCTCAGACTGCTGGGTATATTATAATAACTGACACTTCTATAGCATTTTAGAAACACTATCTCATTAAACTTCACAAACAACCCTGAGGTTGGTAAAATAGATGTTGTTATCCCCATTTTATAGATCAAGAAAAAGAAGTTTAAAGAGATTAAGTGACTTCCTCTCCCATGATCAGGGAGCCAATAAGTAGAAGAGGTAGGACTTGAACCCAGCTCTTCCTAATTCAAAGTCTAGCACTCTATCCACAATGGTGATTATAATTTTCCCTCTCTCCTCAAGAACCAAAGTGCTTTGATATACCATACCTTGCTGGGATGAATGCCCACATGGACAGTTGTACCATTAGCTTTCTCCCGCTGCACACGCTCAATGTAGATTACATATTTCTTTCTGTAAACCTGAACTACCTTGCCAATTTGCTGTCCTTTGTAGTGTCCTCGAACAACCTAAGAGCAAATTGTGATATAACAGAAATATATAATGAAAGTAAATTGGATCAATTCTATAATATTACATAATGTATGAAAAAAGCAAACATATTTGTTCATTCAGAATACTAACCACTAGGCACCCACAAAAGCTCAGAAGCAGCTAATTTTAAGACAAAGAAAAAATTAACTGCATTATTGACTTTATTATCCTGCAGGCAAAATGACATTCATGTATATACATCTTCTCTCACTTTAACTGGATATCTTTTATCTTAGGAAGAAAACAAACTAATAATAATGATAGCGACCATTATGCAGTAGCACTTTACAAATATTATTTCACTTTATCTTCACAGCAACCCTGGGAGTAAATACTATTACTATCCCCATTTTACAGTTGAAGAAACTTAGGCGGACAGAGGTTAAGCAACTTGCCCAGAATCATGAAACTAGTGAGTGTCTAAGGTTTGATTTGAACTGAAGTCTTCTTGACTCCAGGTCCAGAGCTCTAACTACTTTGCCGCTTAGATGCCTCACAGATGTTAAATAATCAAGGGAAAAGTTAAGAATATCTCAATCAATTAATCAATAAACATTTATTAAGTGCCTACCTTGTGCCAGGCACTATGCTAATAAGTGCTGGGGATATAAAAAGAGGCAAAAGAAAGTCCCTGCCCTCAAGGAGCTTACAATCTAATGGGGGAGACAAAAGTGACATGCAGGATAAATAGGCAATAATTAACAGAGAGAATGCAGTGGAATTAAGAGGGGTTGGGTAAGGCTTCCTGTAGAAGGTAAGATTTTTGTTGAGACTTAAAAGAAGCCTGGGAGGTCAGTAGTCAGAGTGGAGGAGGGAGAGCATTCTAGGCATGGGGGACAGCCAGAAAAAATGCCCAGAGCTGAGAGATGGAGTGTCTTGTTTGTGGAACTGATAGGAAGCCAATGTCACTGGAGCAGAAGAGAAAGTCTTGGGGAGTAAGGTATGAGAAGACTGGAAAGGAAGAACCTAGGTTATGAAGGGTTTTGAACGCCAAACAGAGCTTACTGTATTTGCTTCTGGAAGCAACAGGAAGCCACTGGAGTTTATTGAGAGGGTGGGAGTGGAGGGAAGACTGTGTGCTGCAGAGACTGAAGATAAGTGAAAGAGTGAGGATGACAGGGGAGGTAATCTACTGGAGGAGTTGGGATGGAATGGATCACTTAAACATGTAGAGGGATTAGCCCTGATAAGAAGGTCACTTCATCATGTGAGAAGGGGTATCTGAGACAGGACTGGAACTCAGGTGTTCCAGTCTAGCTGCCAAGTTATATAACCTTGGAGTTGGTGAGAGGCTCAAATGAGATAACTTGTTTACTGTATTGTGTAATATCACATGATATGATGTAAATTGCTAAATTAACACCAGTTATTATCAATATAGTAGATGCCTCCACTTTCTTAGTCCCTTGCAATAGGTATTTACACTATTCACTAAAACTGAAATATCAGCCTTTTTTCAGTCCTTATTCTCCTTGATTGTTTTGCTCTTGACTTTAAATATTTCACGATTCTGGTTTTCTTGCTTCTTTGTGTTCCATTAACGCACACCTTCTCTCAAGAGCTTTCCTTGACCCTCTTCTCTTATTCACTCCAGAGCATCAACTATCACACAGTGGTGTGCTGCAGTCAGTTCCTTGAGTCAACTGTTAAATTTTCCATATGAATTTTTACACCTTAGAAATTGTCAACCACTACAAATCTGAGCTGGATTTCCTGTTTTGTTGGTTGTTTAGACTTAAAGTGATGGACAAAATGTTAATGAAGTAGATTAAACTTAAGTGTCATGCACATTTTTTTCAAGAGCCAGTTGTTAAACATTTAACAGCACACCACTGTCATGTTCCCAAATCTAACGTCCAGTGTTGACCTTTCTTCTGAGCTAAAGCCCTACATTTCCAACTGCCCATACTACATTTCCACCAGCACATCTAATTCAACATGTTCAAAATCAACCTCATTTATACTTTCCCTTTAAAGCTGTTTATCTTTCTGATTTGAATTTCTCATATTTATAACCTTGGGACTATCCTCTCTCTCCTTCACATGCATTCAATCTGTTACCAGATACTAATGATTCTATCTCTGCAATATCTCTTTAAAATCAGTACATCTACATACATAATAGAAGAGCAAGAAGAATATACACGAAATTGTGACTTTCTATTAACTACAACACCTCTATTCCCTAATCCAACCCTAGACTAGCTCTTTCAGGTCTATTTACCTCCATTCTTCTCCTCTTTCCAACTCATCTTTCATACTGCTGCCAGAATGATCTTTATTATATATGACATTATAAAGTAATTAACGTACATTATAACAAAATTTTAAAAGTGTGTTAACATATAATCTTGTTTGCCTCACATGACAATAAGCACTACATTACTTATTAGATGTGGCCATGCCACTGCTTCACACAAGATTTTCAGGGACTCCCTGCTACCTCCCAAATAAAGTTCAAATCCCTCTACCTGGCATTCAAGGTCCTACAAACTTATTCACCTTTATCTCATCTTATTCCCTGCTCCAGTTAAACTGGAAAACTCTGTCCACTTCTAACAGAGAAGATACATAGCCATTCAGGCCATTTCTCGTGCCAGAAATACTTCCCTTTTCTCTTCACCTAGGGAATTTCTATCCATTCTTTAACTGCAAGTCATATTCAAATAGCACTTCCTCCAGGAACTGTTTTCAGACATGAAATACTTTCTTTGTAGCTTTCTAGTATACTTACAGCATACTTTATAATTATGTGTTACTGTCTTACTTCCTATTTGACTTTAAGCTCCCTGAGGTGAGGGCTGGTGTTTTATCTAAACTTATCGCACACAATATGCAGTATCTAGAATAGTAAGTTAGTGTTTATATAGTGCTTTACAAATATTATCTCATCTTATCCTAACAACCCAGAAAGGTAGGTACTAGTATTTTCAATTCACAGATAAGTAAATTAAGGCAGACAAGATGTCACAGGATTTGAACTCAGGTCTTCTTGATTCCAAGTTCAGCACCCTATCCACTGAAACAACCAGCTGCATAGGAAAAGGGAGTGGGGCGGGGCTGTGATTTTATTATAGGGACTGCCCAGGGGAAACAAAGTGGGCACTTTCAGTGCCACTAAAGAGCCTTATAGATGCCTAAAGTGCTAAGAAGTTAAACGACTTGCCCAGAATCACACAACTCTTAAGTGCCAGAGATGGGAGTATCCACTATGCTAAAATGCCTCTTCTTCTGCACCCAGGAACCACTTATGTCTTTTTTTTAACCTGTCACTCACAAATTAGTATGAATCAATTCGAGGCAGTAACTCTTCCTTTCACCTAGATTGTAAGGGAATAAGTGAGATAGGTAATTCTTGAGCATTTGGTGTTTTGTAGATTTCATACATAAAACTGTGACACTGAAACACCTCTATTTCCTATTCTAACCCTGGCCTAACTCTCTTTTGGGTCAATTCGCCTCCATTCTCCCCCTCTTTCCAAGCTGACATTCATATCGCTGCTAGAACAATCTTTATCACATATAGGGCCAGGTCTAAGTTTACTTAAAACCTTAAAAGCACATACAGTCACATACCTGGACTTCATCATCTTTTCGAATGGGCATGGAGCGGACATTGTACTTCTGTCTCAACTCCTTAGAAAGAGGAGAAGACATAATTTTCCTCCGTATGTGGGAAGGGGCATTGAAATGCCTCTTGCGGTTCTTGCTTCGGTCAGAGGTCACAAAGGGATTGAACTTCATTTTGACTACAGGAAAAAAGTTAAAAAGTGAGATATGGATAGAATAGAACCTAAAACCCATGTCTTCTGACGCCCAATTTCAGCAAAATGACTAGGCGACGTCTACGTTCTTCCCAGTTTTCCATCTCCTGGTCCCGGGTTCTTCCTCGCCGCCCCCCGCCCGGCTCAACACGTAGTGGCGGCGAGGCTGGGGGGTGGGGGGAAGAGAAGAAAGAGGGTAGGACTCAACTCTGCACAATAGCAACCCCCGCCCCCCCGAAAAGTAATTCCAATTAGACTACGCCGAAGTATTTCCGCCGTTTCCACGGCGCAGTCCCCCGTCCCCCATCCCCCGACCGCGGCCGGCAGTAACCCCGGCCCTGGGACCCTGCCAGGGCCATCAACGGACTTCACTCAGGGGCCTAGTGAACTCTTGGGGGCTCCAGAGCCGTAGCCCGCCCGCTGCCCGGTCAAGGCAGCAGCTACAGGGCGCGGATGGCGGCGGATCCCACCGGGGAACGCTAGGTAAACCTCACCCTCAGAGCCACCGCGGAAGAGAAGAGACCGAGGAGCTACTTCCGCCTCCACAGGAAGGCGGGGAAAGCCGTACCAGCCCGGTCTCGCGATATCCGCCGAGACCTCTTAGCTCACCCCCTCCGTCACCATGGCGACAAGGGAACATGCGCTCTCTTTCCCGCTCGGTTTACCTTCAGTTCCTCAGCTTTCCTTTCCAAGTCTCTTTACTTCAACCTGGTAACTTTAATGAGTCGGGGTGGGGGTGGAGACGAATAAACTCCTTTGCTTAATTTTTAAAGCCCTACACAAAACAAAACCAGTTCAGCCAAAATTAGAAGGAAAGCAAGAAACTGGGAAACAATTTTCACAGCAAGTTTATCTGATAAAGATCTTACTTCTCAAATATATAGAGAACTGAGCCAAATTTATAAAAAAAAAATGAGCCATTTTCCAGCTCATAAGTGGTTAAAGAATATGAACAGGTGGTTTTCAGAAGAAATCCAAGCTATTGATAGTCCTATGAAAAAATGCTCTAAATCACTAATGTTGAGAGAAATACACATTAAAACACCACACACCTATTAGATTGGCTAACGCAACAGAAAAGGGAAATGATATGCTGGAGGAGATGTGGGAAATTAGGGACATTAAAGCATTTTTGGTAGAGTTGTGAACTAGTTCAACCATTCCAGAGAACAATTTGGGAATTATATTCAAAGGGTTATAAAACTGTTCATGTAACAATACCATTATTAGCTCTGTATCCCAAAGAGTCAAAAAAAAAAAGCAGAAGACATAATATGTACAAAAATATTTGTAGCAGCTCTTTTTATGGTGGCAAAGAATTGGATATGTAGGGGGTGCCTATCAGTTGGGGAATAGCTGAACAAGCTGTGGTATATGATTGTGATGGTAGACCATTGTGCTCTAAGAAATGATAAATTATTTCAGGAAATCTGGAAAGACTTACATGAACTGATGCAAAATGAAATGAGCAGAACCAGGGGAACTTTGTAAACAGTAACCACAATATTGCAAAGATAATCAACTGTGAAAGACTTAGTTTCACAAATTGGCTGTGATCAATACAATGATCCATGATAATTCCAAAAAACTTTCTCCAGAGAGGAAGAGAAAGACAGACAGAGACAGAGACAGAGACAGAGTTGATGAACTCTTAGTGCAGATAGAAGCATATTGTTTTTCACTTTTTTTTTTGCTTTTTTTTTTTTGCCATGTGGCTAATACAGAAATATGTTTTGCAGGACTTTACATGTATAACACGTATCATATTGCCTGCCTTCTCAATGGGTGTGGGAGAGGCTGGAAGGGAGAGAATCTGGAACTTAAAATTTTTAAAAGAATGCTAAAAATAAACAGAATATATATATATTTTTAAAAAGGCCCTATACAATTTGTCCCCAATTTATCTTTCCGGCCTCATTGAATCAACCCTTACCCCTGTAATCCAACCAGCTCTGAAATACTTTTTCTCTCCATTTCTTATGGTACAATAATATTTCATTGCCTTCACATACCACAGTTTGTTCACCCATTTTCCAATTGTTGGACACCCCAATTCAGATTCTAGTTATTTACTTTTTTTAATTTCTTTATGCAAATATACTTTGAGCCAACCATTATACTTTATTCTTTTAACTTCCTCCTTCAAGATCCAGAAGTTTATTTTCCTTGTTATTATTCCATACATCTTTCTCACCACTAAAGTCCCCTCCCTATACCTACTGGTTTCCCAGTTGAATTTTGTGTATTTCTATAACAAACTGTGTTAAATCCTCTTTTGTCTGTTTCAGTTGAGTGAGGTTCTTGCTTTTCTCACTCCTTTACCTATGTTTCTATATTTTTCTCACACACTTAATAATTAATGAGAAATAGCAAATTCTACCTCCTTCTTCTTCCTGGTTCACTTCCTGACTGAGCTCACCACTGAATTCATTTTTATGTAAAAGCCCAGAGACATGCCTGATTGTTTCAGCCAATCACAAATGTTTTCACCCCACTGGTCAAAGCCCTATAATCCACTCAAATACAATCACCATCATATTTATGTAGCACTTTAAGATTTGCATAATGATTTTCAGATGAAGAAACTGAAACTAATAGAGGTTAAATAATTTGCCCAAGGTCATTGTAGGTACTAAGTGTCTGAAGTAAGATTCGAAACTCAGATCTTCCTAACTCCAGTTCTAGTACACTATCCACCATGTCGCCTTGCAGCCTTTAAGGTCTTATTCACACATAGTTTTTGCTTTGATTGATTGATTCAATCCAAGCATCTGGGTCTTCCCTGATTACATTAATGAGGGGTGGAATAAGGTAGGATCATGACCCAGAAAGTGACAACGGGACTGGTTCAGTAAATCAAGTGCTCCCAAGCTAAACACAAAAATTGACTTGAGGTAGCTACCCCAGCCAAGAATCAGATTTGAGTCAGGAGTCAAAGCAAGGAATACTGTACCACTATTTTTCTTAATTTTTAACTATTTTATGTAGTGTAGAATTCATTGTTCTTTAAATGTTTTATAGAATTCACTTGCAAATCCATCGGGTTTTGGATTTTCTTCGTTGGGAGTTCATATAGCTAGTTCAATGTCTTTTTCTAAGATAGGGTTATTTAAGTGCTCTATTTCCTGTTTTGTTAATATTAGTAATTTATATTTTTGTGAATATTCATCCATTTCATTTACATTTTTAGTTTTACTAGCATCTAATTGAGCAAAATAGTTTCTAATAATATCTTTTATTTTTTCTTCATTGTGAATTTACCTTTTTAATTTTTCAAGTTGGTAATTTGGTTTTATTCTTTCTTTTCCATAAAATTGAGTTAATGGTTTATCTGTTTAAAAAATTTTTTTAAACAACACCTACTTTAATTAATTAATTTTCATTTTCAATTTTGTTAATCTCTTCTTTGACTTTCAGTAGTTTTATTTTGGTGTTTAATTAGGAATTTTTAATTTGTTAGTTTTCTAATTTTTTTCAGTTATATGCCCGATTTGTTAAACTGTTCTTTCTCTCTTTTATTGATAAAAGTGATTAGAGATTAGAATCAGAGTCAGTAAATATTTATTAAGCATCTATTATTGATGAGGTGTAGAGATTAAGGGTCCTGGAATCCCAAAATCCCCACACTCCGTCCTGCCTAAGCCTTCTTTCAGCCAAAAACAAGGTTTGTTGAAGATTTGCCACATTAGTCAGACTCTTAAGGAATCTGAGCATCTGTGGGCTATTGGCTAGATTGTGAAAATCTGAGAAGTGGCTAGATTATAAGAATCCCAGCCTCTTAACAGAGACAAGATGGACCTTATATACAGAAAGACTGTGGGAGGGATCTAGGAGTGGCCAAGTAGTTTGGGGTGACTGGAAGAGGGGCCTAAGGAGATCTGGATGGGAGTGGCCAGTAAACTGGGGTGAACTGAACTCCTGGGACCTGGACAATGAAGCCTAGCTAGGATTAAGTGTGGGAAATGGCCAGGGGCCACAGGGAGGTAAAACAATGGAGGGGAGATTGGGTGTAGCCACAGTAAAAGGCCAGTTGATGGGATTACAGCATCTGGCAAGCCAGAGATTTGGCCATGTAGGAAAGTTTAGGGTTTTTCCTTTCTGGGGCCCAGATCCTAACCCCATCATTATGTGCCAGGCGCTATTCTAAGCAACAAAGATAGAAAGAAAGGCAAAAGACACTCCTTGCTGTCCAGTATGGGGCATGATGAAGTCATGAAACTGGGGTAGGAAATGATCTGAGAAGGCATGAGTTTCAAAGTACGTTTCATCTTGCAAAATGAGAAATTTCTGGAGATCATGAGATCCAGGAAAGCAGCCAGGTGGGAAATGAAATATCAGTATTAAGTACTACTTTGGCTACATCCCACAAATTTTGACAGGTTGTCTTATTGTTGTAATAATCTTTGATGAAATTGTTGATTATTTCTATGATTCTGTGATTTGTTCTTTGAGCCACCCATTTTTTAGGATTTTTACTTAATTTCCAAGTAATTTTTAGTCTTTGCTTCAAAGGCCCTTCATTGATTGTTTTAATTTAATTTGTAATTTTATTGCATTAAAGTCCAAAAAAGATGCATTTAATATCTCTGCTTTTCTGCATTTGTTTGTGAAGTTTTTATGATATAATACATGGCCAATTTTTGTAAAGATACCATGTGCAGCTGAGAAATAGGTATACTTTTTTCTGTTCCCATTTAACATCATCCAGAGGTCTAACATATCTAACTTTTCTAAAATTCTATTCAGTTCCTTCATTTTTAAAAAAAAATTTTTGATTAGATGTATCTAGATTCTAGAGGGGATAAATTAAGGTCCTCCACTAATTGCAGTTTTACTATTTATTTCTCCCTAAAAGTTCTTTAACTTTTCTTTTAAGAATTTTGGTGCTATGCCATTTGATGCATAGATATTTGGTATTGATATTAATTCATTTTCCATGATTCCTTTCAGCAAAATGTAGTTTTCTCTATTTCTTTTAACTAAGTTTGTTTTTTGCTGTTGCTTTTTTTGAAATCATGACTACCACCCCTGCCTTTTTTTTTTACTTTATTTATTTTTATCTTTTTGGTGAGGCAATTGGGGTTAAATGATTTGCCCAGCATCGGTAAGTGTTATGTGCTTGAGGCCAGATTTGAACTTGGGTCCTCCTGACTTCAGAGCCAGTGCTCTATCTACTGTGCTATTTAGCTGCTCTCCCCCCTCCCCCGCTTTTTTTTACTTTAGCTGAAGCATAAATAAATTGTGCTTCAGCCTCTTATTTTAATTATATGTGTATTCTTTCTGTTTCAAATGTGTTTCTTATAGATAACATATTGTTGGATTCTGGTTTCTGATCCATTCTGATATCTTCTTCCATTTTATGGTTGAGTTCATCTCATTACATTTACAATTATGATTTTTAATTGTGTATTCTGCACCCTCCCATTCTCTTATAGTTTTCCTTCTCTTTATTTTCTGTTCCCTCTTTGAGTTTATTTTGCTTCTAAACCCTCCCTTAATCTATCCTCCCATTATTTCTTCCTTTTCCTTTAATTCCTTTTCTCTTCTATTTCCCTTTTGGTGAAATGTATGTCTTTACTCAGCTTTGTGTGTGTATGTATGTGTGTATGCATATGTATTCTTTCTTCTTTTTACCATTTCAGATGAGAATGAAGTTTAAGTTTCACCCACTCTCCCTCACTCCTCCTCCTTGTTGAATGGATGTCTATTTGTGCATCCCAATCATGTGAAAAATTTTTCTCCATACCTACTGATCCGCTAATGCATTCTTCTTCCTCTCTTTTTCCATTCTTCTTTAAGATAATAGAAAAAAAAACCAGAACCACTTTCAGACCCTTTTTCTAATTAGGTTTCCTCTGTAGTCCCTGGTTATGAAAGAATTCTGAGGGGATATGAATATAATATCCCATGTGCATGTAACAATATAAACAATTTATCTTCATTTAGTCCCTTATGATTGCTTGCTAATGTTCACCTTTTTATGCTTCTCTTGATTCCTACATTTATATGTCAAAGTTTCTATGCAGCTCTGGTGTTTTCACCAGGAATGCTTGGAAGTTCTCTATTTCACTAAAAGTCCATTTCCCCTATTAAATTTATTTCAGTGAAACTCAATCTTGCTGGGTAAATTTTTCTTGCCTGTAAGCCTAGATCTTTTGTCTTCTGGGACATCATACTTCAAGCTCTCTGTTATAATATAGTAGAGACTGCTAAATCTTAGTTGAGCCTGACAGTGGCTTGTCACTATATGAATTCTTTGTTGCTAGCTTCCTGAAGTATTTTTTATTTGATATAGGAGGTTTGGATTTTACCTATAATATTCCTGGAAGTTTTTCATTTTGGAATATATTTAAGGAGTGGATTCTATTTCCATGTTGCCCTTTAGTTCTAAGACATCTGATCAGTTTTATGATTTCTTAAAATATGCTATCTAGGCTCTTTTTTTTTTTTTGTCTAACTAGTAGTCTAGTTATTCATAAAATATCTCCTTAATCTGCTTTTGAGGTCAGCTGTTTTTGCTATGAGGTACCCTACATTTTTCCTATTTTTATACATGGAATATTAACTTCTATTTAGCTAATTCTAATTTTTAGAGAACTATTTTCTTGGGTAAGGTTTTATATCTCTTGTTCCAAGGTGTTAATTTTCTTTTTATACCTTTCTTGTATAACTCTCATTTCTTTTTTTCTTTTTTTAAAAATTTATCAACAATCACTTCCATAAGCATTCGAGTTTCAAATTTTTCTCCCCCTCCTTCACTACCTCCTTCCCCAAGACGGCGTGCAATCTGATGTAGGCTATACACATACATTCCTATTATACATATTTTCACATTAGTGATGTTGTAAGGAAGAATTAGAACCAATAGGAGGAACCACCAGAAAGAAGAAACAAAACAAAACAAAACAGAAGAAAAAAAACAGCAAAAAGTATACTTCAACCTGCATTCAAACTCCACAGTTCTTTCTTTGGATGTGGATAGCATTTTCCATTATGAGACCTTTGGAGATATCTTAGATCCTTGCATTGCTGAGAAGAGCTAAGTCTATCAATGTTAGTCATCATACAACATGGCTGTTACTGTATACAATGTTCTCCTGGTTCTACTCACTTCACTCAGCATCAGTCCATACAAGTCTTTCCAGGTTTTTCTGAAGTCTGTCTGCTCATCATTTCTTATAGCACAATAGTATTTCATTACATTCACATACCACAGCTTGTTCAGCCATTCCCCAATTGATGGGCATCCACTCAATTTCCAATTCTTTGCCACCACAAAAAGAGCTGTTATAAATATTTTTGTACACATAGGTCCTTTTCCCATTTGTATGATCTCTTTGGGGTATAGCTCTACAAGTGCTATTGCTGGATCAAAGGGCATGCACATTTTTATAGCCCTTTGGGCATAGTTCCAAATTGCTACACCTTGAGGATGTCTTTCTGCCCTGTTCCTGTCTTGGTGCATGTCCCCTGCCCTCTTTCAGTGCCTGGGTGCTGGAATGCTATATACAGTGTGTTTCTGGCTAAGGCTAATGATACCCAGTATCTGCAGACTTTTGTGAACTGGGGCTAGAAAAATGACTCACTGTGATTTTTTTTTCTTGGATTTCCCAAAAAGAATTTGGTCTGGTGTGCTTTCTACATATTTGTGGAGGAGATGTGGTGAGGAGCTGGGCTGTACTTCTTGCAGTTCTGCCACTGGGGCTCCACATCTCTCCATTCTGTATTTATTTTGAAAAAAATTTCTTTTTCTATCTCTTTTTGCTGTTTTGATTGTAGATTTATTTTATATTCTGCTACTTAATGAAGTTATTAACAGTTTCAATTACATTTTTAGTTGCCTGTGATGTTTTTTTTTTAACTAAACCAGAATTATTTATTGATAAAATGCTCAAGGGATACAAAACAACCCTGGAAAACAAGGGTTCTCATCATTCACCTCCAGAGGCGGAGGCTGAGTATATCTTAGTCAAAGGACACACTTAGATCTCATGGGATAACAAACCAAATTGCAGTCATGTAAAAAGAATTCAACAATGTTTTCCAGTTCAGTATTTTAAGGGATAGCTCCCCCTGAGAAGTATTTTTACTTAAATGTACATAGGGCTTAGTTTACTTTTCTCACTTTGCATATATAAATTTTTGCTTTGTTCTAATATAGGTTATAAAGACTAGTGTAATTCAAATAACTGAACTTGAATATAAAACATGTTGAAATGCCATGGAAAAGTTGATAAAAAATAGTACGTAATATAGTTAATACATTAAGTACTAAATAAAATACTTTTCTTAAATCTATTAATACATTACATGTGACCACTTAAACTCTATCAACCGTACTAAAGATCACATAGCTAGAGTGAACACTGGCATGTTTTGAAGGATTACGCCATCATCACAAGTTTGCAACCAATACTTCTTCACCTGTTCTTCGAGGCTTCCTGCCTTTAGCCAAACAGCAGCCTCTCTCACTGCTTTGTTACGGGCCGCCCCCACTGCGGATCCTCCTTGGGTGGGCCTCTCTGGGACCAGCCTCCCCTTTGCAGCCTCACCTCAGACACCAAGAGGGAAGAGAAGGGAGGCCCAAGCCGGCACATACGAGAGATAAACAAAGGTGTCGTCGGAACTTGACTTTTAGGAACTGGAGGGAAACTGAAATGACTTGTAGACCAAGCGCTGTTTGTAAATCAAGGAAATGCAGGTGAAGAGCAAGCAGATGACATGGTACATGACGCCAATGCCACCCCCCCCCAGCTGCCAGAGAACAAAATGGGACAAGGGGAAACCCAAGGTGGGGTGTTCTCTTTGCTAGAGCTTGGACGCGTGAGGATGAGGTCGGTGTCACAGCCAACATAAAACCTGCTTCCTTGGGTTGGTCTTCAAAATATCTCGTTTATAAAGTAATGAGAAAACTGTACCCAAAGTAACCGGTGCCAGCATCTCTGAGATCTAGGAATACTTTCTGTCGTAAGAAAAAAGGAGGGTTCTTTCCCTACTGACCTACTAAAGCAGAGTCCTATGGACTTTGCCCTTCTCTGACAATCCCCCCTCATTTATGACTGAAATGCTGTTTTCATTTTCTGTGTGATGGCATGAAGTCATCTTATTTCAAAAAGTACATGCTTTTTGGATCTTACTACAAAAAACTGTGTTTATAAAATAATTTTTTTAAATGACAGGGCCACACTTTCCCCTTGCCATTAGAACCTTAGAAATTACCCCTTCTAAAAGGTTACATTTTAACATGAATTATTTAAAGGTACACGCTCTTCTTTGCTTTTCTAAACCAGTGAAGTGAGTAACGGTATGAATGTGTAAATAAATGCACCCTGGTGAGCAGCACTAAACTGGGTTTTGGGTGTTCCACAGAATAGCTTATGCCAAATAGGAACTTTGACTCCCTTGTCTTCCCCAGGGGCCATGGTGAGAGGGTCCATTAGGCCAGGCCAGCAGAGGGCTCTGCTCTGGTGCTGTAACACCTGGATGATGTTCTTTTTTTTTTTCTTTCTTTCTTTCTTTTCCTTTTTTTTTTTAGGCAATTGGGGTTAAGTGACTTGCCCATGGTCACACAGCTAATAAGTGTCAAGCATTTAGTCTGAGACCGATTTGAACTCAGGTTCTCCTGACTTCAGGGCCGGTGCTCTATCCATTGCTCCACTTAGCTGCCCTGGTGTTCTTTAAGTATGATAAATTAGCTTATTATTTATTGTCATTTGTTCCTTTAATTTTTTATTTTTATCTGATTGTAATAGCCAGCATTTCTAGAACTATATAAATTAATTACTATTGGTGACAATGTATATCCTTGTTTTGCCTTGATCTTATTGGAAAGGCCTCTAGAGTTTCTCAAATAGAGATCCTTAAGGAAAAACCCATTTATTTTAAACTTTTTAGTTTCTTTAACAGCATAAAACAAGGTAACTATTGTATTTTGTTAAAAAGCTTTGCTTTTTAAAATTTCACGATCTATTATATTTATATTTTCCTATTGTTGAACTATTCCTTGTGTAAAAATAGCATTGATATAGCATATAATCTTTGAAGCATGTTCCTTTAGCATCTTTTCTAATGTTTTATTTAAAACTTTTGTATAAAGAAAGGCATGAAAACCGATAAAGAGGAAGTAAAATCCTAGAGAATCAGCAAAAATATAATTGAGATAATAGCTTCAGCAAAGTTTCAGGCTATGAAATAAACATTCACAAATCAACAGCATTTCCATACGATAATAACAAAATCTATTCAAAATAACTACAAAGTGCAACTGGAGATAAATCTACCTAAGTACACATAAGACTTGTATAGATTCAATTACAAAATGGTCCTTAAAGAAATGATGAACAACAAATAGCTGGAGGAATATTCAATGCTTATAGCATTCCAATAAAATAAAAATGATACTACTGCTAGAGTTAATTTGTACTTTTACTGCTGTAATGATTAAATTATCAAAGGAGTGCTTTATAGAATTTGACAAAATAATAACATTCATTTGAAATAAATAAAAAGTCTCTAATATCAAGAGAAATGATGAAAAAAAGGTATGGACAAAGTGTCCTTCCAAACCTCAAACTATAGCATAATGCAGCAGTCATCAAAACTATCTCATTTTGGTTAATAAAATAGATAGATAGTAGAAGAAAGTCCCCATGTATGCAAAAATATTTGTAGCTGAACATTTTATGATAACAAATAATTGGAAACAAAGTAGAGGCCCACAAATCGGAGAAGGGATAAACAAATTGCAGCACATGAATGTAATGGAATATTATCGTTCTGTAAGAAATAATAAACGTGATGAATACAGGTAGGCTTGGAAAAATCTACGTGAATTGGTGCAGAACCAAGAAAACTATGCATAATGAATACAACAATGTAAACCAAAAAAAACCTCACACACAAAAAATTTAATTTTGCAGAATTGTAAAGAATGATTCAAAAGAAGAGGCATGAAGAGACTCTCCCATCTAACCCCTTTGCAGAGGTGGCAAGTCCACACGTATTGTACATAATATGTATTTTCAGACTTTTTTCATGTATTGATTAGTTATCCTATTTTTTTCCTCTTTCTTTTTTTTGTCTTTAAAAATACAATTTGTAGGGGCAGCTAGCTGGAGCAGTGGATAGAGCACTGACCTTGGGTTCGGGAGGACCTGAGTTCAAATCCGGCCTTGGACACATAACACTTGCTAGCTGTGTGACCCTGGGCAAGTCACTTAACCCCATTGCCTAAAATAACAACAACAAAAAATACAATTTGTTATATGGAATGGGTGGGCAGGGCGAAAAAGGGGATACTGGGGGAAACTATGGCAATGTAAAAGACAAAATGCATCAATAAAACATGTATATGTATGTATAATTTTATTTAAGGATTGTTTGGCTGCATCCTATGAATTTTAGTATGTTGTCTCATTGTTATTTTCTTTGGCAGAATTATCTATTGTTTCCATGTTTTGTTTTTTATTTCACATATTCTTTAGGCTACATTTAAGTTTGAATCCCTTAAATTCCTTATGATTACAATTTTATGTAATTTTTATATCAGTAAAGGATGTGTTTAGTATCTCTGCTTCTCTGCATTTGTTTAGTTTTTATATGTCCTAAGCACGATTTTTATGAAAGTGTTCAGGCAGCAGGGGGTGCTAGTGAACAAGGCAAGCTGAGAGGCCAGCCCTCTCTTTTGCAGGCATGGCTTTATTTCAGCTCCCTCCTGCTTCAAGGAAGGACAGCTGATGGCAGTGGCTTTCTTTCAAATCTAGCAGCCAGGGATTTGTAACCACAAGTGTACTTACCCACAGTTTTATTCATTTTCAGCCTGCTACTGTTGCTTAGGAACAGCTGAATCTCAAACACACACACACACACACACACACACACACACACACACACACACACACCCCCTATATATGTATGTACATATGTTTGTGTATATATATATGTATATACATTTTCCCACTTTGTTCTAACAGCATGAAGTTCCTAGATCTGCCCCTGCTGATGAAACCTTTTCTCTCTCTAGAATAAAGAATATTCTTTTTTAAAAAATCTGTATTTTTAAACATTATCTGGTGGGGGAGTGTTGCTTATGTAGTTTATGTGTGTCCACATGAGTCTGTCTTGATGTGACTCATGGGGAGGCGTGTGACTCTCTAGATTATTTGCACACACCCCCACACCCCCACCACCACCGCTTTGAAGAGAGACTGATTCCTGCCAGGCAGAGAGCAGGCAAATTGAATGCCAAGGCTAGCCATTCTGCTTTCCTAAGAGAGGTGGTACAGGCTAGAATTATATCTATCCACCCCTCTAAATATTGCTAATCTACAGGAAAAAAATTTTAGGTTTAAGCTGATCTCCTGATCTCTATCCCTTTAAACTGGGAAGGTAGGTTCCAAGCTATATATCAAAAAGCTTGACTCCTTTGCTATCAAATTCTAGTTCCACACATAGCAAATAGCAAATAAACTAATTTATTCAACTTGATATCAAACAAATCAGAGAAATTATGCAGATTAGAAAATATCAGACAGTTTTTGTTGTTGGGGTTGATCAGTTGTGTCTAACTCTTTTTGACCTCATTTGGGGTTTTCTTGGCAAAGATATTAGAATGGTTTGCCATTTCCTTCTCTGTTCTTTTCACAGATGAGGAAACTGAGGCATACAGGGTTAAGTGACTTGCCCAGGCTCACACAGCTTAGTAAGAGTCTGAGATCAGACAAAGACAGAGACAGAGAAACCAACAGAGACAGAGAGGCAGAGACTGACAGACAGAAACACAGAGAGAGAGAGAGAGAGAGAGAGAGAGAGAGAGAGAGAGAGAGAGAGAGAGAGAGAGAGAGAGTGTGAGTGTGTTACAGATCTCACCCGAGGGAAAATTCCCCAGCCTCCAGCATGGTAAAAATATGGATTAGAAAAGTATGGGCTCCTTTACATGTCAGGTTCTTCCTAGAGTCTTTCCCTCCCTCCAGGGACCTCTCCCTCTAAAGAACCTGGAATCAAGTGTCTTCTCTCTCAAAGCAAGTTACTAGAAGTAATAGGATCTCTACTCTCTCAAACTCTCACCACCTCACAAAGGCAGGGAGCATACACGTACACAGACACAGATAGACAGACAGACAGACAGACAGACAGACACACACACACACACACACACACACACACACACACATTCCTGAGCATTTCTGTGGACCAATCAAGTTTTGTAATAGGTGAATGCGACCTGAATCAAAAGCAACAGATAAAGAACTAATTAGCTTATCCAACTCACTTAATTGGAGGGGGGCAGGGAGTCTAGCTTTGCTAGAATCTCTTAGGCTCATTCTAACCACCCTGAAGCTTGGCCACTTCTGCTGGATCTTCTGATAAGTTCTCATGGCTTAACATTCAACTATTAATTTCTATGTTTAATTTTCAAGTCCCTTCTTCACTCTTTTTCTTTCTTTCTTTCTTTCTTTCTTTCTTTCTTTCTTTTTTTTTGAGGGAGGGATGAGCTTTAGAGTCAAGATCAGACCTTCTTCCAAATTCCTCTGCTTCAAAGGCAAGGTGTCATGCAAAGCAAGATGTATGTTCCTTTGTATTATTCTTATTTAGTAATTACCAGAAGTCTGTATATACATTTTCTAAAATTCTATCCAGATCCTTAATTTTTTTCTTATGTAATTTTTTGTTAGATTTGTCTGTGTCTGAAATTTTGCTTTCTCTTTCTCCCTGTAGTAAGGGTTCTTAATTGTGCGAGTGTGAGTGTGTGTGTGTGTGTGTGTGTGTGTGTGTGTGTGTGTGTGTGATAAACACTTTTGACAATTTGGTAAAGCTTATGGATGTCTTCTCAAAATAATGTTTTTAAATGCATGAAAAAAAGTATGTACTATTATAAAGTTGTCAAATTTTTTAAAAAAAATTCACTGACCCTAAGTTAAGAACCCTTGCCTTATAGTTTACATAAATTTATATGGCTTATATAGCTTTCCTATTAAGTACTTGAAGCTGGACCATTTGTTTCGTATGTATTATTTATCTATGATTTCATTTTCTATGGTGCCATTAAGTGTAACGTAGTTTCCCTGATTATCTCTTCTGATGTCTGTTTTTATTGTTGCCTTGTCTTGCTTGTTGCTGTGATTGTTATCCCTGCTTTTTTGAATTTGACTAAAACATATATTCTGCTCTGATCTCTGATTTTAACACTGTGTGAATCATGTTTTAAGTGTATTTCTTGTAAACAACACATGATTGGATTCTGCTTTCTAATCATTCTGCTATCTTTCTCAATTTTATGGATGAGTTCATCACATTCATATTCATGCTTATAATTGTTAATTAGTTTTCCTTCCATCATATCCCATTACAATTTTCCCTCTTTTTATTTCTTTCTTCTTTCTTTACAAACAAAAAGTAGGTAAGAAAAGACAGGGGATTGGATCAACCTAGTAACTTATAATTAGAATAGTCTGATGTTACTTCTCTGTCTTTTTTTTTTCTTTACCCAGTCCAGACCTAGATCATTGGTTCTTTACTTTCAAACTAAATATTATAATACTCACCTTTCAAAATCTTTTTCTTGGATACGGAAATTAGAGTCCCCTGAGTCTCTGGTCTTATTAGCACTTCAGGAGGAAGAAACTTAGAGCTTTAAACTCAGAAGACAATTCCTGGCCTTTAAGTGTTCAGGTATATGGACAAATTCATTATGAATACAAATGTTCATAGGCTAAATTTCATCTTCATCAGAGAAATGCAGGAGATAAGGACAAAATGGTAATATATTGAATGTTAATGCAGGACAGGGAAGAAGGGTCTTAGAAAGGAGAGAGGGGGAAAAGGTCAAAAGAAGAGAAGAAAAAAAGGGAGTTAGACAAAGCAGATTCCTGACATCATCAGTGGTCCCATTTGTCCCTAACTTTTCTTCTCCCTGCCTAATAGACACCCAAGATTCAAGGAATGCTCCAATATGTGACTACTGTTTAAAATATTGAGGATAATAAGTGTGGCGTTCAGAGTAATAACCTAAAGGAAAGATGAATAAAAAACCTGGAGGAATTTAGCTGCACTAAGACTCTTACTTCCCTATTTTCCTACTACTATTCTGCCTTGTATTTAACCACAAGACATGGCTCAGACCAAGCAAACCAGTTTCACCTCATCTTATCCAGGAACTCATCCTCTGAAACCACAAAGAAAATGCAGGCTGGCAGCTCCAGAATGTTAATAAGTCCTGTCACCTCCTAGGGCAACAAATAACCCTATAAATGTAAGACTTCCAGGTTGTGAGTGGGAATAAAACACTTCAACTCATTGCTTCACAGTGCAAAGCTTCAGCCTTCCGCTGGAAGATAAACATTTATTTTAAAAACAAAAATAAACTTTGTTGAGATTCCTTGGGGGAAAAATATAAACCAATGCTGAAATATGCCAAGCCACAAGCATCTTAAATGATGGAAAGCTCCTCAGAATATTTGTAGCTCAGGTCAATGGGAATATATGACAGTCTCAGCTGAGATTACACAGACTCTTATTAGATGTTTGGTACAGTGTCATGAGCTGAGCCTGACTTAGGCCAGTCCCATAGTAGTTTAGGTCAGACAGTCAGTCAATGAACATTTATTAAGCCCCTACTATGTGACAGGCACTGTACTGCCTGCTGGGAATACAAAGAAAGGGAAAAGACAGTTTTTGTTCTCAAGGAGCTCAGAGTCTAATGGGGAGAGGGGTGGAGGTGGGGCAAGACAACATGTAAACAACTATATACAAACAAGCTGTATATACAGGATAAACTGGAAACAATAGACAGAAGGAAGGCACTAGAATTAAGATGGATCAAGAAAGGCTTCATGTAGGAAGTGGGATTTTAGCCAGGACTTGAATGAATCCAGGGAAGTCAGGAGGCATAGATGAGGGCAGAAAGCATTTCAGACTCTGAACACGTCAGAGTTAGGAGATCGAGTATCTTGTTTGAAGAACAGCAAGGAAGTCAGTGTCACTGAATTGTTAAGCATTTGTTGGGAGAGGGGGGGAAGAGTCAAGGGAGATGCAAGATAACTGGAAAGAGTGGGAGTTGGGGGGCAGTTATGAAGGGCTTTGAACACCAAACACAATTTCACATTTGTTCTGAGAGGTGATAGGGAGCCACTGAAGTTGCTTGAATGGGGAAGGGGGTGACTCTAAGAAGATTGCTTTGACAGCTGAGGGGAGGATGTACTGGTATGGGAAGAGATGCATGGCAGGACAGCCAATCAGGCTATTGCAGTAGCCCAGTTGTGAGGTGATGAGGGCCTGTGCCAGGGTAGTTCCATGTCAGAAGAGAATAGGGAATGTGTGTGAGAGATATTACAGAGGTAAAATTGAAAAGCCTTGACAACAGACTGGATATGGGGGGTGAGAGAGATTGAGTGGTCAAGGATGACAGCTAGGTTTCAAGCCTTGGTGACCGGAAAGATAGTGGTGCCCTCAGTATTAATAAGGAAGTTAGGGAGAAGGGATGGCTTTGTTGTTGTTGTTATTGTTGTAAAGTTGTTCAGTTGTGTCCAACTCTTTGTGACCCCACAGATCATAGCATGCTAGGCCCTTCTATCTCTACCTTTATCACTCTCTTTTTTAAAAAATTTATTTATTTATTTTCAGTTTTCAACATTCACTTCCACAAGATTTTGAGTTCCAAATTTTCTCCCCATCTCGTCCCTCCCCCCACCCCAAGATGGCATGCTTTCTGAGTACCCCTTCTCCTAATCTGCCATCTCTTCTATTTCTCCCCACCCCTTCTCTTATCCCCTTCCCCTTCAATTTTCCTGTAGGGCAAGATAGATTTCTATACCCTATTTCCTGTACATCTTATTTCCCAGTTGCATGTGAAAGCAATTTTTTTTAACTTGTTTTTAAAATTTTGAGTTCCAAATTTTCTCCCTTCCTCCCTCCCCACCTACCCTCATTGAGAAGGCAAGCATCTCGATACAGGTTATACATGTGTAGTCATGCAACACAATTCCATAATTATCACTATCTCTTGAAGTCTGTCCAAGCGTATGTATATTATTTATTTCCATGCTACTATCCATCCATCTCATCCTCTGCTGTCTCCTTTTCCTTTTCCCTTCAATCTTCCAGCATCAGGGTTTTCCCAATGAGTTCTATCTTCGCATTATATGGCCAAAATATTTAAACTTCAGTTTCAGTCTTTGACCTTCTAGTGAATAGCCTGAATTAATTTCTTTCAGTATTGACTTCCTTGCTGCCCAAGAGACTCTCGAAAATCTTCTCCAGTTGCCACAATTTGAAAGTGTGATTCTGGGGGGCTCAGCTTTCCTTATAGTCCCACTCTCACAGCCATACATTGCTACTGGAAAAACCATACCTTCTACTATATTGGACCTTTGTCAGCAAGGTGACGTCTCTGCTTTTAAGGGAGGGTTGAGAGGGGGAAATAATGAGTTCAGTTTTGAATATGATTTGAATGTGAATATCCAGTTCAAGATGTCCAATAGGTATTTGGAGATGTTAGACTGGAGGTCAGCAGAGAAGTCGATTTGAGTATTTAACTGAATCCATAGAAGCTGATATGATAAACAAATGAAATGTATAGAGGAAGAAGAAAAGGAAGCCAGGACAGAGCCTTGTATAACACCCATAGCTAGTATTCATGACCTAGATACTGCTAAAGAGCCTGAGAAGGAATGATCAGATAGGTAAGAAAAGAACCAGGAGAGAATGTCATGAATCCTAGAGAGAAGAAAGTATCAAGGAGAAGGAGACAATTGAAGGCTAGAGAGAGGTCAAGAAGGGTGAGGATTGAGAAAAGGCCATTAGATTTGGAAAATAAGAGATTGTTGGTAACTTTAGAGAGTTTCAGTTGAATGAAGAGGTCAGAAGTCAGATTGAAAAGAGTTGATAGTGAAAGAAGTGGAGGCACCTATCTTAGATGTCTTTTTAAAGGAGTTTAGCCATAGAGGGGGGAAGATATGGTTGTTGTTATTCACTTATTCAACTCTTTGTGAGCCCATAGAGGTTAAGTGACTTGTGCAGGGTCACACAAGTAGTAAGTGTCTGAGACTCAGGTCTTCCTGACTCCAGGCCCAGTGTTCTATCCACTGAGCCACCTAGTTGCCTCCACTCAGAGAGAAACTGAGGAAGAGTAGAGTGGGAGAAGGGAAGAGAAGGAAAGGGAAGGAAAAGGCAAAGAAGGGAAGGGAGGAGGGAAGAAGGGAAGGGAAAGTAAGGGAAGAGAGCAGAAAGGAAGGGAGGAGAAAAGGAAAGAAGACAAAAGAAGAGAAGGAAAGATAAGGAAAGGAAAGAGAAGGGAAGGCAATGTGTTAGAGAAAACTCAGGCTGAGTAAGAAGAAAACTATGAAGAGAATTGTGTGAATAAATTAACTCCGAGAGCCTACACTTCCCCTCCCTTTCTCCTCCCTATGACCCAACCATTCATTAGAGACAGCACCAGCCCAACCAGTTTCTGGGTTGTTTCCCAGTCGGAGAAGTTTGATATAAAGCCACCATATGTAACTCACCTAGATCCTACTAACACTCCTACTTAGGGCTGGATTCACTCTGAATTTACCAGTTAAGATATATAAGTTTTCACCTTTAGTTTCCAGTTGCTTTAAGAGATCCTGGAAAAAAGGCCTGGTTGGGTCTTGCTAGAATTGTAGCTCCTCTAGTAAAGAGATGTTTATTGAAGCTTATAAATTGGCCTCTTAAAGTTAAAAAAATAATCTTACCCAAATTGGTGTTTACTTACACCCTAGGTAAGCCAGAAGTTGTGCCCTCCCTCTAATAAAAGATGTATAATAAACAGGATGCAAAGTTTCACTACTTTGATGGGGAGAGGAAGAGTCAGATATGACTCAAACCTATTTCCTGAATATGCCTGATGAGGTTTCCTTTTTAGGAACCCTCCTGGGCCAGACCTGACTCGTGCTAGTTCATTGATTACGGTTTAAGGTTAGAATTCAATGAGGCACGGGGCATCAAATGTAATAAAAACAACTTCAGTGGTGACAAAGGATAAATAGGATATAAAATCAGATTAAGCAGGTACACTCTATGCCTCTACATTCACCACAGCAACTGGTCATGCCATGTCAGAAAGGCATTCTCCAAGGGCAATGGAAATTCTGGTAAACCCTCCAACACCAATTCCCTCAAACCTTAAAGTAGCAAGGAAGCCCAACCTGAAAATAACTTCCACAACCCTTTAAAAAAGAAACCAGACCACCCTATATTAAACAGATCCCACCCCTTGGTGGCAAGGTCCCAGATTTTTTTCTAGGGGTTCTTCCAATAGTTTTAATGCAATCCTATCATAACTTTGATCTTTCCATTACCCCCCAAATGCACCACTTCTATGTTTATAAACTCTGAAATTCTCTTATCTGATCACATTCTGTTGTATCACTCACCTCCCGAGCTGCTGAAAAATCTTGGATCAGGGAAGTATTCTCTCACCAAGGGGGAAAAACTCAGTACCAGACATTTAGGGGAGGGAAAGGTGAATCAGGATCTCTTTAGGACTACGTGTAGAGGGTATAATCAGAGTTTGATAATTGAAAATGTGACAGCCCAAGGCCCTTTTAAACACCATATATGCTTGTAATACTAAGCATGTATGCTTAGTCAGAGAGCTCTCTTGGTTCAGTCAAAGGGTTTTCTATCTTACCAAGGGTAGTGCCTATGCATTTTCTTTAACTCTCAGATGTTCCCTGACCAGAGCAGCTCAATAGTCCACCGTTGCCTAAAACAAGACAAGAAAAGGTCTTTCTCAGCCAGTTTCCTCATTTGCATGTAGCTCCACCCCTACAGGATCTTGGCAGCTATTTCATAGAGTTGCTATGAGTTTTAGACGAGAGGGTAGATGTAAATTGCTTCACAAATCTTAGAATTCTGTATAAATATTAGCTATTATTAATTATAAGAGTTTTGTGGGAGGAGGGATAACACGGTTAGAATTAGTCTTCTCTGAGGGACCTCTAAGAGAAGAGAGAAGTGGAGAGAATGAAGGAAGTGGGGTAGACAAAGAAGATATGGCTTTGAATGGTGAACAAGGAGCTGGAACCCTAACATGTACCTTGATTCTCAGCACCTGCACCCCCAGAGACTTCTAAGAGTAGACTTTTTGGGTGAGATCTTTCTCTCCTTGGTTGATCTGAGGTTTCATCTCATTCCAGGTTCAGAGTCCCCTTTTCTCTTGGGTACTCTTACCTAAATTAATTGAAGGGCAGCTAGGCGGTATAGTGGATTGAGCACTGAGCTTGGAGTCAGGAAGACCTGAGTTCAAATGTGGCCTCAGACACTTATTAGCTATATATACCTTGGCAAATCATTCAACTTTGTAGTTCCTCATCTACAAAATAAGGAAATGGCAAACCACTTTAGTGTCCTTGCCAAGAAAACCCCAAACTGTCTCATGAGGAGTTGACATGATTGAACAACAATAAACTAATCAGAGGGACTTCTCTGATTACCATTTTGCTGTTTGCTTTGATAAATATGTTTGCTTATCCTCTATGATTGCCTTTTGTATAAGTTAGGTGGCATAGATAGAGTACTGGGTTTAAAATCTGGAAGACACAAGCTCAAATCTTGCCTTAGGCTGTGTGACCCTGGGCAGGTCACTTCTGTTAGCATCAGTTTTTTCATCTGTAAGATGGGGATAATAATAGCACCTATTTCACAAGGTTGTTGTAAGGTTAAAAGAGAGGATAAATGTAAATTGTTTACAAATCTTAGAATGCTATATAAATGTTACTTAATATTATTGGTCATAAGAGTTTTGTGGCAGGGAAGTTAACAAGGCTAAGATTAAGCCAACTATAACTTTCCAGGTCAGGGGTGGAATTTACTTCTCTTTCCCTGCCCTTCAACAATTAGAGAACGTGGCTTTTATGATCAAACTCCCAAAGACTTATACCCTTAGATTAAAAATACATATAATTCCAAGCCCAATACTCTTTTTGAAGATAGGAGAATGAAGGAATGATAGCCCAGCTATGGCTGTCCTCCTATTTTCCACAAAAATAGAATTCCAGTCTCTCTGAAATGCGGAGTGAGACATTCTAGACTTATCTATATGTCCATGCTAAACATGGACTACCCCATCCTTTGTAACACAGTCCACAAATGTTCTATGTAAAATGGGAAAAATAACTTACCAGGTTGTTGTGAGAATCAAACAAGCTATTATTTATAAATCACTTTATAAACTTTAAAGTATTACATACATGATAATAATAATTATCATTATTTATTTATTAGCTTCTAGTCAACAGAGCATGGTGCTGAGACCATGGACAGTGTTCCTGGATCCACCATAGACAGTGTTAAACTCCTTGGACCAGCTCCTTCATTTTTTGGAGGTCAACCTGCTGTATGTGTCTTCTTCAGCCTCTCATCTTGAACAACAACCTTAACCAGCTCTAGGAAATATTGGATGAGTAGATTTGGGGGAAATATCTCTGGGTCCCCTAATCCTGACCCATTTCCCTCTAGTTGAAGGCTTTTTTTTTTTTTTTTGGCAAGACAGAATTTCCTTTGTATCAGTGAGTCTTTTCTTTGGTCTCATGCCAGATCAGTGAGCAATAGAGCCTTCCCTGAAGGGAAAGACAAGGGCTAATAATCCTATAAGAAGAGGGAAGGGGCAGCCTCAACACTTTCTGCCTTCCTCTGGACTCTGTTCTGCCTGAAAAGGAAAGGAAGGGAAGGCCTTTTCCAGAGACCCCTCCTTTATTGGAGGAAGGAGTGGTTCTGGCTTACTAAACTGCCTCCCTAAGTATCATTCCTTCTTTGGGGCCTCACGGTAAAATTGAAGGTCATCAGAGTCCCAAATACTGGGGCTGTCTGTGAATGAGGTATGCTCTGTTGCTTGGTCATTTAGGTAGGAATCCTTCCTCTTTATGAGCATTGCTCTGAAGTGGAACTAGAAGGAAAAAGGATGTTATTAGCTGACCTTGGTTTAAGCACGTGCTTCCCAGTAGACAGCTGGTGTTACTATTCCTTCTGACATATTACTCTTTCAGGATCAACCCTTCCAGTCCCATTTCCAGCCTCCAGAATCTCCATCTCCAAACTGGACTCTGAGGTTGAATAATAAGAAGATGCACTTTGTCCTGCCCTTAACTTCTTTGCCCTGACTCTCTCCTGGGCTAGTTGGTAGGAAAAAAACCACCACTTTCCCCAATCCTGTAGCAGAATTATACTAAGACTTTCCCCATCCTCTCCTAGGTCATTTAACCCTGCCTGAGAACTCCAAGTGGCTTGGTTAGATGGAACCAGCATTGTGTTTAGCTTCAGGGTCCCTCAAGACTTCTGTCCTTTCCCTTCTAATGCTGAAAACGTCTGTGATTGTGCGAGGCTGAGCTCTCTGCATTCCTGTGTGGCTCAGAAGCTTCTCAGCTTCCAGGGCTGTTCTTTAATGGGACATCGTACAGATGCATCCCCAGACAAAGTCATGCCTCCTTCCTCACCAGTAGTACCCAGGGCAGGATAGTGGCTATTACAGCCACTACTGTAATGAGAGTTAGCAGTAGTATTACTCGAGAATGGCAACAATAGGAGCAGAAAGAACTTCGTGCTGGGGATGTTTCTGAGAGGTCAGCTAGGCTCTGCCTGGGCAGGACACTGTCCTCCTCCCCTAGTGGCATCCCATGTCTACTGATGATAAAGATCTGGGGCTCTCGGACCAGGCTGGGCAGCAGGTCCCTGGGAAATGAAGGGCTTTGGGTGAGCACCCTTGTCTGGCCCTGAGAAGGAGCCCAGAGAGGATGGGGAATGGTTAGAGGGTTTGTGTGTCCCAAGGCATCCAGAGAGGGCATGTTATCCAGGCCCACAGGGACTGCCAGGGTCTGGGGACTCTTCTCCGATGATGACAAAGAGGGCCAGCGGGAACTCTTTTTACTGAGGAAGGTGACATAGCGGCAGATAGGACAGATGATGGTCCTTTGGATCTGCCCATCCACTTTGCATGAAAGCAGGTACTTAACAAGGCAGTCATGGCAGAAGACATGGCCACAGCTCAGTGTCCGGCTTGCTCCCTCTAGGTCCCGAAACTTCTCATAGCACACAGGACACTCGCTGCCCATGCTGTCCTTGCTCTCTCCTTCTGACATGGCAGCTCCAGCAATATACAACCTTCTTCTACGGGAGAGAAGGAAGAAAGCATCAGCAGTACTCTTCTTATCTTATTCCCCCCTTACCACAGCAATGGAAAAAAAAATGTAAAGCAAAGACACTGATCAGAGGTCAGAGGACCTAGGTTTGAAACCTACTCAGCTTACTGTGTGACCTTGGACAAGGTCTCTTCACCTTTTAGGATGCCAGTATCTTCCTCTGTAAAATGGAGGAAGGGGCATTGGATTAGAGGAGGTACTGTCTAATTCTAAAACTTCATGATCTTCTTCTGCTCTTTTTACTATTCTTGCCTGTCCCATATAATTTATGATCTAATATCCCCTAAATCCTCTGGGCTCTCTGGCAGAAGGAGTGGTTCTGGCTTACTAAGATACCTCCCTAAGTGCCATTCCTTCTTTGGGTCCTCATGGTAAAAGTGAAGGTCATCAGAGTCCCAAATGCGGGGGCTCTCTGTGAATGAGGTATCCTCTGTTCCTTGGTCATTTAGGTAGGAATCCTTCCTCTTTATGAGCATTGCTCTGAAGTGGGACTGGAGGAAAGGGATGTTATCAGCTGACCTTCGTTCAAGCACATGCTTCCCAGTAGACAGCTGGTGTTACTATTCCCTCTGACATATTACTCCTTCAGGATCAACCCTTCCAGTCCCATTTCCAGCTTCCAGAATCTCCATCTCCATACTTGACTCTGAGGTTGAATAATAAGAAGATGCACTTTGTCTTGCCCTTAACTTCCCTTGCCCTGACTCCCTCCTGGGCTAGCTGGTAGGAAAAAACCTCATCTTTAAAAAACTATATACACACACACACACACACACACACACACATTTATTATCTAATGCCATTTGCTGTTTTGTTCAGTCATTTTTCCATCGTATCCAACTCTATGACCCCACTTGAGGTTTTCCTGGCAAAGATAACTAGAGTGGTTTTCCTTCTCCAGCTCATTTTAGGGTATGTGATTTGCCCAGACTCACATAGCTAGTAAGTGTTTAAGGCCAGATTTGAACTCAAGAAGATGAATCTCCCTGACTCCAAGCTGAGCACTCTATCCACTGTGCTACTTAGCTGCTTTTTAAAAGAAATTCTCTATTCAGATGACCCAAATCAATTTCTCGAACTGGTGACATCAATTGCCACTTGGCCATTCCCATCTAAATTTCTCAAATTCAGGTTCTAATCACCTCCTTCCTATTCTAAAAAGCCTTTTAATTAGTCTCCTGGCTTCTGGTCTTTCCCATTAATCATTCACAAAGCTGCCAAAATAATATTTCTAAAACAAGTTTGGCTACGTCACTTCCCTACTCAAAACACTTTAATGGTTTCCTAATGCCTCGTATGACAAAAATATAAGCTCGGGTCTAATCATGGGGGCTCACCACTAAAATATAATGTTATCCTTTTGCTTGTTACCTCTTCTTCATGGAGTTAATCCTGGCAAATCTCCTGCTATAGAAGTGAAACAGGGAACTGGGAAATATCTTTACAGTATGGGTCTCTCACAAGGATCTTATATTAAAGATGAGTCAGATACCGATTCAGATTTATAGGACTAAGAAACATTCACTGAACAATAAATGGCCAAAAAATAAGAATAGGCAGTCTTTAGCAGAAAATATCCAAACTATTAACAACCGTATGCTCCAGATCACTATTAATAATTAGAGAAATGCAAATTAAAGTAACTCTAAGGTAGCCCACACCTGTCAGATTGGCAAAGATGATAAAAAAAGAAAATGAAAAATATTGGAGGGGTTCAGAGAAAATAAGTACACTGATGTGTTTTTGGTGGTGCTGTGAATTGGGACAACCATCTTTGAAAGCAATTTGGAACTTTTGCCCAAAAAGTTACTTAAAGAGTGCATTCTCTTTGATCCAGTGATACTGCTACTAGTCCTATACTCCAAAAAGATCTGAGAAAGAAGAAAAAGACCCACAAGTACAAAAATGTTTACAGTAGCTCTTTTTGTAGTTGCCTCAAACTGGAAATTAAGGGGGTGCCTGCCTACTGGGGAATGGCTAGACAAACGCTGATATGTGAATGGAATGGAATGGGATATAATTGTGCAAAAGTAATGATGAAATACTTTCAGAGGAAAAGGGGAGGCCCTTTATAACCTGATGCAAAATGAAGTAAGCAGAACTAGGAAAAAAGTTTATATAAGGACAAAATATTATAAAGGAAAATGACTTTGAAAGCCTTTAGAACTCTGATCAATGATAACCAGAAATGGGGAACCTATGGTCTTGAGGCCTCATGTGGCCTTCTAGGTCCTTGGGTGCAGTCTTTTGACTGAGTCCAAGTTTTACAGAACAAATTATTTTTTATTAATTTATTTAGATTTATCAACCATCACTTCTATAAGCTTTTGAGTTTTAAATTTTTCTCCCAAAAAATAAAAAAAAAATTTTTCTCTTCCTCCCCAAGATGGCACACAATCTGATATAGAACAAATTATTTTATTAAGGGGATTTGTTCTATGAAGTTCAGCTTCAGTCAAAGGGCCACACTTGAGGACCTAGAGGGCCACATGTGGCCTTGAGACCACAGGTTTCCCACCCCTGGATAAACCACTAGGCCAGAGGACTGATGATGAAACATGACACACATCTCCTGCTAGGGAACTAATGGTCTTAAAATGCAGAAGAAGACGTGCCTTTTTGGACCTGGCCTATAACAGATAACAGAATCTTCTTTTTCCTTTTTATTGGTCAATGGGGGTGGGGTAAGGTGGGAGAGTAGTGAGAAGGAGAGATAATAAATGCTTGCAAAAATAAGCATTTTAAAAAGTCACTAGGAAAAAAACATAATCTCCCAATATACTCATGGCATGACTTGTGCTTTGAGTCTATTTCTCCAAATGTGGGCAAAATAGATCTCCAGTTCTTGTTTCTTGTATACATACTCACAAGATTAATCGCACAAATTACACACTACTATTAGACAAAAGATAATCAAGAACATGTCAATAATCACTTACCCATGTGCCTACTTGCTTATCTTTAGAAAATCTTTATAAGAATAATCAATATACATATTGTTATTTTTAATGAGATGGCATAAGAAATGGCATAAAGAGGATCCTGCAAATATTCTCTAACAGATCACATTTTTACAGTTATGCAATTGACTAAAGGGCGCAGAAAATATAAGATCCCACTTGTTCTCATTGCTTATTTACTATTTAAAAAAGGAACTGATTCAATAAATCAAAATGTGACCTTGAAGGCTCTCCAACAAGAAGATTTCTAGGCATATTTTAAAATCATATAAAATTCCATAAAAACATAAAACAAAGGAGGCATTTTGCTTGAAGACCTGATTATTAATGTAAAGTGAAACATAAAACAAAGAGATGTATGCCCTGCAGAGGTATATGCGACCATCATAGGGGAGATAGCACAAAGTCTACCTGAAGAACAGGCAGAGCTAAAACCAAGAGCCCCAGTAGTAGTAGGAATAGTAGTCCCTCCAGACCACTAACCCTTCTTCCAGCCTGGCCTCCTTAGCCATCATGGAGGGGAGCAACCCCTATGGAGCAAGTCTGCCACTACCAATACGAACTACTAACTGACTGCCTCAGGAATAGAGACGTGCCATCCCCCAGACCACAACCTGGCTGTCACCCTATAACTCTTGAGGAGTTGCAACTTGGCAGCATTGTAGTAGAGACCCCCAGAAAGGTCCCTAGTTCACTGAACGGATCCCCTGTGGAGGATTTCTGGGAGAACATGGATTTATGCATAAGTAACTCCAGTCCCCAAACCCCTTGGTATGGGACTTTCTCTTTATCTGTAGAGACAAAGGCTCTGCCCTACATGAGGGGCAGGGTGGAGATAGCAAAAGGTGAGAGCTTTAGTTTCCAGCCAGTCTTCTTTGAAGACTTAGAAAACACTCTGGGAAGACATGGGAGGAGCTGGCAGTCTCTATCATGTCCCTGTCTCCAGTTTGCTACACTAGAGACTTTGGAGAGCTCCCCTTGGGTGAGATCTAGGACTTTCTTAATTGAACTAAGTTATCTCATTACTTCACTCTGAATTGTCTAGTATATATTCTCCTACATTTACCTTCACTGATTTCTGTTTTTGCTATGAATTGGATAAATGGGTTTCTTTGCTATTTACAATGTATGCCCATTGTGGAACTGTTATTTGGTGGGAAAGGGGCCAAACCTTAGATACCGAGCTTGGAGTCCTGCTTCCCTCCAAAATAACACAAGTCTGCAAAGTTAGATTGAATCTGATCATATCCCCTAGACAAATAATATTTAAGGGAGAAGGTAGATACAATTCTAGCTCTATACTCCTTTTCTTTGAGAGTAGTGTGGTGATCTGTGACCCCAACTTCCTGCTTTCCCTTCTGGCAGGAGTGAGTCTCGAAGGGTGCAGAAACTAATGTGAAAGGGCTAATTTGTATTCTGAAGGGTTGATTTCCAAAGGACCCTCAAGTGCCCAAACTCTTTTCAGGAGCACCACACATCTTTAGTGATCATTTGTTTAATTTTGTATTACTCTTGGAATTGTAGGGATCCATGGGGAGAAATTGATTTTCACTGAAGATGAGGAGTTGATTTCTAATTGACCCCAAGTTCAAAATCCATTTTGGGAGAGCCTTACACATTTCAGAAGATCATCTAGGTCTAGGCCTCTCTGAAGAAGAAAGCCAGTTTTTAAAAAAGTTTTATTTTTTTATTGATACTGTTAGCTATTTATTTTTCATTTTCTTAATTATTTTGGGTTTGGACAGGCTTCTACAAGCATCAAGGTAGGCATAAGCCTATAGAAACTTTACAAAATTTTTTTGCTTATTAATTTGGTATACTTGTGTTTTGGGGAGGTGAGCTTAATCTCTGGGCTCTTCAGCTATGAGAGGCCTCACAAAGGTCTGTTAATATTGTGAGAGTCTGAGAAGTGTATATCAGGGACATTTTTAGAACATTGTTAGTGTCTAGCACTGGGGGAGGCAAACAAAAAGAGAGTAACAGCTGAAGCTTCCCCAAGTTGTCAGAGTGCTATGCAGAATTGGGGATATGGACCAATATGCCTGAAAGCATCCCACTTTCATTGCTGGGCTAAAAATATTTAAGAGGGGGAATAAGTTGATTGGGGGGAATCCTTGTTCAATGTAATTTGTTCCCCAGTTTGATGAAATTACAAAGCATCAGCCTTGGTTTCAAGGCATCTAAAGGTCACCCTCCTGCAGAGTCTATATGTATGTCCAGATTGATTGATTGAGCATCAGAGGGACATACTCTTGTCAAAGAGCCACCTCTCTATATGATCTATGAAAGTGAGTTGACACATGAGCTTGGTCTTTTTCTTGCTCTCTTCACGGCTCCCTTGTCATCTTTTCCCTTGCATTTACTTCTAAAGTACAGTGAAAGGGAAATAAGAATTTCTTCCTCCTTCTGCCAGGAAGCAGCACACAGCACAAGTCCATGCTGAACAGCAAGTGTTTGCCCAGGAAGCTTGAGAGGGGAGGTCTTGGACCTAAAGTTCCTGTCTCCTGTATGCCTTTGTTTCCCTTTCTGACCACAAGCTGGAGACCAGAGAGCTGATTTCACAATCCAGAAGAGTAGAGGATGGGGCTGGAGGATGGGGGTGCAGTAAAGATTTACAACAGAAGTATATTGCAATGCAGACAGATGCATGCCCATTCGGCATAGACAGTGCTCATGAACTCTAAAGTCCTATGTGGAAGAAGGAGTATTTTCAAGTCTCTAGGCAGTAGGATCCCAGGATTTACTCTTCTAACCCGAGAAGAGAGATTTCTTGGGCAGTGCCAGCCTTGGTTCTAGCATTTTCGAGTTCAAGAATTCTCAAGTTAGGTCATTGGCCAAAGAAAGAAATCATCAATAGGATCCAGAGAACACCTTGCTAAGAAATCATAGAGAACTACTGAGGATTGGCTAATTGAGGCCCAGGAGAATGAAAGGAAGAGGAGGCCAGTGTGGCCACTGTAGCTAAAGCATGAAAATCATATCATGGGGTGGGAGGTAGAAAGCAAGACATATGGACCTTGCTACTTCTCCTCTCTACATCCCTCACTTTTATGATTAGTTGCTTATATGACACAAGAATAGTTGCTCAGAAACTCTTAAAATATGCTTATCTTCTAGAAGGAAACTAAACCCACAGAGTGGCACTATAAGTCTTAGGGAATGTGGTGGGAACAATATCCTAAGGCCCAGACTCACAAAGACTAAGCTAGTTTTATTCCTTAAAAGGTGTTGAAATTGTCCTTGAGACTTCATTGGCCCAGAGGACTAAAAGCTCAGGCCACTCAAGTAGCTTCCTGGTGCCCTAAGTACAGAATCCAGGGCATGAGGAGTCACTTGGCTCCTACCTTAGGTTTCTGACTGATGGACTAGCATGACCCAAACTCAGTCCAGGGAAATTGTGCTCAATTGAATCAATGAATATTCTTCTCCTGCTATGGCTAAGTCAAACTCCTTTCATTAATTGTCAGGTGTTCCACAAGTGTCACATTTATTTCCATCTCAAACCTGAGTTACCAGAATAGCCTGGATAAAAACTGGCTTACTACAGGGGGACTGTGTTGGATTCTGTGAAGATGTCACTGGATGGTCAAAAAGTTTACTTCAAAAGCAACTCCAAATTTAGTTCCTTTCTGGAGGAAGCAAGCTGATGAACTATTGGAGTGCTTTATATATTTCTGTATCTTTCTAGGAGCACTTATGAGTAGTTCAGCATTTTTAGTTCAGGATTAAAGGCTATCCCATACTTGATAATCACATTGTCTCATTGATCTCCTCGTACAGGAGCTGGAGACATCTCTTACCCATATTGGAGGAAGCCGAGGCATGAATTATACCATAAATAAATTAGGACATTTTCTTGTAGTAACTCTGGCAATGAGTCAGAGAAAATATTATCCTTTGGGAACTGGCTCCTAGGAGTGGATCTGGTTCATGTAAGCCTAAAATTTTAGGGGGGCATGAATTACATAAGTGTTTGGTATCCTCTCTACTTTCCTATATTTGAGAATCAATGCCCTCAGAACTATATCACCTCTATCTTGGATCTCCTTTTTGTAAGCTTGGTCTGGTATAACTGCTCTTCATATTATTATTTTCTTTAGCATCATTTCTACTTCCTCTTCTCCAAGAACTTGTAAGTTGCAACTTCCTTTTGTCCTGGTCCTTCTCTTCACCCACTATACTATTCTGCTTGGTGATTTCCTCAGGTCCCATGGATTTAATCATCATCTCCATGCAGATGATTCTCAGATCTATCTATCCGGTTCTTTTCTCTTTTGACCTCTAGTTACATCTCCAACTGCATATCAGACATTACAGAATGGATGTTCCATAGACATCCTTAATTCAACATGTCAAAAAACAGAACTCATGATTGTTTCCTTAAACTATCCCATCTCTCTAACTTCCATATTACTGTCTAGGGCCCCATCATTCTCCTAGTCACCTGGGCTTGAAACATAGGTTTCCTCTTTGACTCTCAACTCTTTCTCACCCCCGCCCCCCCATATCTAATCTGTTGCCAAGTCTTCTTCATTAAACCTTTGAAATATCTCTTGCATATACCCTTTTCTCCTCTGCCAATGCCACCACTTTGGTGCAAGCCTTCATCACCTCATGCCTCTACTATTGCAATAGTGTTCCAATTATTCTCTTTGTCTCAAATATCTCCCACACCAACCTATCCTCCACTTAACTGACAAAATGATTTCCCCAAAGTACATGTGTGACTTTTGTCACTCCCTCCATTCAATAAGCTCCAGGGCTCCTTGTTACATCCAGCATCAAATGTAAAAGCCTTTGATAAACTGGCACCTTCCTAGGCTTCTGGTTTTCTAACACCTTATTCCCCTCAACATACTTTTCTTTCTTTTTTTTTAAATTTTATTAATTTATTTTGATTTATCGACAATCACTTCCATATGCTTTTGAGTTGAAAATTTTTCTCCCCCTTCCTCCCCACCACCCTCCCCAAGACTGTGCACAATCTGATATAGGCTTTACATTTACATACCCATTAAACATATTTTCACATTAGTGAAGTTGTAAGTAAAAATTAAAACCAATAGGAGGAACCATCAGAAAGACGAAACAAAACTCAACAGAAGGTAAAAATACGTGATAGTGATTCGACTTCCATAGTTCTTTCTTTGGATGTGGACAGCATTTTCCATCCCGAGGCCTCTGGAGATGTCTTAGATCCTCATAATGCTGAGAAGGGTTCAGTTTAACAATCTTAGTCATTGCACAACGTGGCTGTTATTGTGTACAAAGTCCTCTTGGTTCTGCTCACTTCACTCAGCATCAGATCATATAAGTCTTTCCAGGTTTTTCTGAAGTCAGCCTGTTCATCATTTCTTATAGCAGCATACTATTCCATTACATTCATATACCATAACTTGCTCAGCCATTCCCCAATTAATGGGCATTCTCTCAATTTCCAATTCTTTGCCACCACAAAAAGAGCTGCTATGAATATTTTTGTACATGTGGGTCCTTTTCCCATTTGTATGATCTCTTTGGGATATAGCCCTAGAAGTGCTATTGCTGCTGGGTCAAAGGGTATGCACATTTTTGTAGCCCTTTGGCCATCATTCCAAATTGTTCTTCAAAATGATTGGATCATTTCACAACTCCACCAACAACGGATTAGTTCAATATACTTTTCAATCCAATGACACAGGTCTCATTGCTGTTCTTTGAACAAAACACTCTATCTCCTGACTCCAATTATTTTTACTGGCTAGAATTCTCTCTCTCCTCTGTCTCTTTGGCTTCCCTGGCTTCTTCCAATTCTCTAATTCTTAGTTAAAATCACACCTTAAAGAAGCCTTCTCTGGTCTCATTATTGCATATAATTTTGCACGTGTTATCTCCACCATTAGACTATGAGCACCTATAGGGCAAGGATTATTTTTTCCTTACTTTGTGTCTGGCACATATTAGGTGCTTAATAAATGCTTGTTTACTTGACTTCTGGCTTCATTTATAGTGAGAATGTCAAGGTTGATAGGATTCAAGTTTTGCCAATAGTACATTCAGCACAATGGGCCTGTTAGAGTCCAAATATGATGGCCCCATGATGAATGCAGGAGAACATAGTGTGTTATAGAATATTTCAATAGATCTTTTCCACTTTTAGTCTATTCGTTGTCCTTTCAATCTCATCTTTTTTTTTTTCCAATTTCTTAATGCCTTCAGGATGATTTGGCCTAGTTTGGTCTTTCACTAAGCTTTCTGTAAGGTTGTTTTCCCTTCTACTACCTTTCACTACTTTATGAGATGCTATTTCTCATAATCATCCACTGACTGTTCTCCATAAAATTTTACAAATGAGCATATTTTAAAACTAGCGTCTCCTTTGGCTGACATATCTTTCTGCTTTGCAAGGAAATCAAGTGTTTTCTGGTTGAAGATTCTTTGAGACTCTTTTGGTGTCCTCATTGTGGCAATTTATTTACATAGGTTAAACTTATTTAATTGACAATCTATGTTGATTTTTATTCTGTCTTCCATTTTCTGCTTGTTTAAGTGAATCAAGTTGAAATTGCCTCAATTGAGAGTCATAACTTCTAATTTTTATCCTTTTGTCTAATTTGGTAATGATTTTAATCTTTGCTGTGATAATTCAATGGTCTGATGTAAACAGAAAGTTAATTCTGAAATGACTTCCACATTGGCAACCTGTTTTTTCCTTATCTGTTAAAATATACTAAATTTCATTTTTAGTGATGTTATCTGGTACTAACCATGTCTAGCATTTTTGACTCTCTTCTTGAAAAAAGTGTACACAATATATAGGTATAAAGCTTCTGTGTGGTCTCTAGGCTTTAGACTAGACAACAGACCTTTAGACAACAGACACTCTGTTGTTTCTTACTCTTGAACCATGTTTTCCAATTTTTTTTTTACTTTCCTCCCTTATGTGTTGAAAATACCAAATATTAAAGTATATGTTGATTGAATTTGGAAGGTCTTGTGAGCTCTTTGTAAAATTTCTCCACCTCCTCATTCTTATGTTGGCATACAAATTGCAATTATTTTGTTGGTGGTCTTTTTGCAAATGCTTAGCAAGCATACCAAAGTAGGAGATGATTAACCATCCAATGAAATTATGGTGGTTTTTTTTAAACAAGGTAAAAATAACTGCCAATTTATTTTTTTTTTTGTTTAAGGAGGATATGTAAGTCACAATTTATTTTTGTCTTTTGGTTTCATTTATAGTTATGATTCCATTTCCCTAATAGTATGTCTTTTTGTTGGGTATTAGACAAAGACATCACATTTAGAGTGCTGACTGCCAAGTTAATGCTTATACAGTTTTTAAAATGTATGATTCTTAGGATCCTCTACTCTTTTTTCTTTTTTTTTAAATTCTATGACTTTTGCTTTTATACCATAGATATTCCTTAACATTTCCCTCTCCACAGAACTCTCCCTTTTCACAAAACAAAACAATTAAGCAAAACCTCATCTGACAGTGTATGCAATATTAGTCTGTCCCTTTTTCTGCCACCATCACTACAGAATTAAGAAAGGGACATACAGGACTGATGTTTATTTTGTGTATCTCATCACTTCATGGGTTTCTATGGCCAAAGAATTCATCACCAAATGACCAACCTACTAGTAACAATCCTCTCTCTATTTGGTTAAATTGATCTTCAGAAAACAGGTGATATTGATAACAGACATATTATAAACTCTCCATATCTGAAACTGGACCTATTTTGCATAACTGAGTACTTGGAACAACTGAAAGGAAAAGAACAATAAATAAGAACCCCATAGCTAGGCCTAATGGAATGACTAGTTGAAGCATACTTAGCAGTCATAGCCATTATCCATTTTTCACGTATCTATTTTTAAAATGGTCCAGACTTAATCTGTCACATTACATACATTATGCCCTCCATGGTTTTACAACTGTTATGGGTGTTTGCAATAGCAGCACAGCAGTACCTCAGGCAACTGACAGGGTGGAGTCATCAGAGAACATTTCACAGGCATCTAAGGGGTGAGAGTAGATGCCTGAGAAGATTCTGGGGTGCACAGTACTTTGCCCAGTAGACTGGAAGGGCTACTAGCAACGAGAACCACTGAATTCCTGTTTAATGTTGCTCCATATAATTATGCTTTATTATAATATTGTTTTTATAATTCTGCGTATGTGGAAGTTCAGAGAACTGGAATAATGGCCAGCTTTAAAGTATGTTAAGAAGACAGATGATTGAGGACAGATAACTGAAATTAGATCATAGAATGTATATTAAGAAGTGATAGAGATCTGAAAAAACATGCAACAAGGTAAAGATATAATATGGGTGTGAGTGTGGTAGAAACAAAGAATTATAAAATGTTAGAACTGAAAGGGACCTTAGGTATCACCCATTATTTCTGAATTGTCTTCTATACCTACCAATAAATACCTAAATTGATCCTGGTATAATTGTAGGGAATGAGGTAATGAAGACACCCCCTGCCCCATACACACACCAATTAAAAATTATTATATCAATGTTAGCAAAAGATGTGTGACAGGCCCTGTTGACCAAGGAATCTCAATTAGTTCATTGTAATCAGACTCTCCAGTCTTCAACGCCAACCAGGTTGATCAGAGGCTAATTGCTTCCGACATAGTTTGTTTGGGTTGGGAGAGAAACTGCATCTCCTAACTCCCAATGATGCACCATGGAACACAAAAGGAAATACTAATTGGAAAATACTAGAGAGAAAAATGATAATACTGATTGAAAAATGATAACTTGATGTATAGAGAGAGCTAATGGAAGACAAGGTGATGAGAGATATGAATCAAAATAAAAAGATTAATTAAAGATATAAGTAATAACTAATTAGATGATAAAGTATAGAATAAGAAATTCATAAACTATTAGAGCTAGAAGAGACTGTAGAGATCATTTAGACCAGGGGCTCTAAACCTGGGGTTTGTGAATTTGCTTGTTTCTAAGAAATATTTTGATAACTTTGTTTCACTATAATTGGTTTCTTTTGTAATACTATGTATTTTATTTTATGCATTTAAAAACATTATTCTGAGAAAGAGGTCCATAGGTTTCACCACACTGGTGAAGTGTTCTATAACACACACACACACACACACACACACACACACACACACACACACAAGGTTAAGAACCCCAACCTATACTAATTCACCAATCCTATGAGGTCATATAACAGCCGATGGGAACGTTCCCCTGTGGTATACGGGCACACTTTGACCAAATTCTATGCATACCTATAATATAGCTAACAGGTAATAAGGAGATGATACAAAATAGATTAGACAGGTAGATTGATAGATAGATAGATAGATAGATAGATAATATAGGCAGATGCTAAACATTAATAAGGAAGCATATATGTGCTTGTATATGTATATATCATGCATTAATACACACACATATATTGTATGTGTGTTTGTATATGGAAAGGAAGGGCTTTCCTAAGAATGACTCAGTCAGTGTCGCTCCAAGGTTATCTCCCCAATCTATACTGCACCAGAAACAATTTCCTGATAAAGAACAGGGACTGCTCATATCTATATCTATAACTATCTATGTCGTGTCTATCTATCTATCTGGGAATCCCTTCTCTTCCTTATGTTTCTCCATCTATAAAAGGAAAGAAATTATGTCAGCCACCTCTTGATGCTCCTTACCTTTCTTTCTCTTCTTTTTTTATTTCTTTCTCCAATGTCTTTTCTCTCTAGCCTCATTTCTCCCTCTTTCCCTTTTCTCTATCTCTGTTTCCATCTGTTCTCTGTCTCTCTCTGTCTGTCTCCTTCTCTGTCCCCAGCCCCTCCCCACTCTAAAATTCCCAGTTACTAAATTCCTATATGTGCAGAAGTGTAGGGTATGTAAGGAGGGAGGAAAAGAGAAGGAGGGGTACCTAAGTATGCTGTAGAATCCTTGCCCTCACAATCTAATTAAATTAGGAGAGCAGGCATACTGATATGAAATAGTTAAATTACAATGTGAGACCTTCTGGTACTATTTGAGTAGTATAGAAAATAAATGCTACAGGAGTTTAAGGTGCTTGTTTTACCCTTAAATACAGCTTGAGAAAGCTTTATGAATGAAGTGAGACTTGAATCCCTTCAAAGATAAATAGGATATACATGGAAGAAAAGGAGAGGAGAGAATAGGAGAAAAATAATAAATAATAAAAGCCCCCTAATACCAGAACATGTGATAAAGAAACATGATCAAACAGAAAGGAGACCAATAATGCCCCCTACTCTGGCCAAGATTACCAAGCTTATTGGAGCTACTCCCCTTCCTATGCTCTACAATCCAGTCAAACTGGCCTTCTTCTCTGTTTCTCAAATACAACACCTGAGTTTGCATCGCTGTGCCTTTGGACTGACTGTCCCCCATGCTTGGAATGCGCTCCACTTCACCTGTGTCTCATAGAGTCCCTCTCTTCCTTCAGGACCTTTCCTGATTTCCCCTGACTGCCGGTACTGCACCTCCCAAGCTTCCTTGTATTTAATTACTTTGTGTTTATTTACTTTTTATTTATTTGTGTTATTTATGTGTCAGGATGTAATTTCCCTCCTTGGGAATTGAGATTATTTCATTTTCTGCATTTGTATCTCCAGTGCTTCACATTGTGCCTGATATATAGAAGTTGCTAAATGAATGCTTGTTGAATGATTCAGATCCATAAGAGAACTGACTTTTTAGGTTGAGGGGAAGGCATTGTTCACCTCTTAGTAACTGCTAAGATCTCTTTTGATTTTAAGATTCTAAGATTTTTAAGATTCCAGGACCCCCAACTTCTACAATTCTAAGATTGTTTGGTTCCTTGGTTCTATGTTTCATTGTTTCTGCCAGTTCCAATCACTCAGAGTGGCTGCCTGATACTTGTAGCACCAGCCCAGCTTTGGGAGAAATGGTCCTTTTCCCCCTCACACCTGGTGAGGCTGACCCAACATTCCTATGACTGACAGTGCTCTTTAAGGGACAAAGCTTCCAGCTTCCCCAAAGCAATGACCTTTTAGTTTCAACCAGGATTTTAACTAAACCACTAGAATAGTCCCACATCACTTCATCTAAATAGGCTTCTCCTTAGTTTCAATCTGTTCTAAGGAAAGCATCTGACATTCCCCATACACCCAACCAGCATCCCTGCCCAATGGTCATCCCTCCCTACTTCTCCACCTCCCTCTCTTCCAAACCCCCATCTTGAGCTAGCCTCCCCAGACTCACTTTGGCCCAGATGAGATGACAGGAATCTACCCATCCACTTAACACCTCCATATGGGTCCGGGGTGAGGGCCAGACAGCCAAGGTTGGGGCCAGAGAACAAGTGTCTCCTCCCTGCTTGTTTCCTAATGACTATGATGGGGAGGGGAGGACAGCTCCTGTGAAGTGAATGCAGCCCAACCTGTTTGAAGCCATGAAGCTCCCTGTAGGGCTGGGCATTTGCCCAGAGTTGGCGTCAGGTGATTTTAATAAGGAGAGTGCAAAGAGAGATGGGTCCTAAGAGATGAAGTGGGGCCTAGACAATGGAGAAGGTCACCTGTCACTTTGAAGAAATCTCACTATGCCCCAGTTTCTACATCTGTGAAGTGAGTGATCTGATGTCCAGAAGCCTATTGGCCCCATCTCAACCAACTCTTGTGAGAGGAAAGCCAACAATATCCAGCTGGGACCTGGAGTGTGGATTATTTGGGATTCCATTCAAAAGAGACACCCTCTTAGTACTGGACACTGAGCCCCAGAAAACCCCCGCTTCAACCCTAAAAGGGGCCTTCAGAACCAAGGGCAGAGACAGGCCTCACAAGGACTCTACAAGCATAGCTTATGAGGGACTTATGGCCCCTTCTCTGCAAGATCAGTCATGAAGTGGGCTTCTAGAGCCTTTGCTATCTGTGGGCCTGTGCAAAAGGCACATAGGGGTTCTGGATCCTCCACCTTGTTTGAGGGCAACAAGAAGTCCAATAGCCTGCCTGTGCTCTTTGGTCTGGGTGCTTCAGGGCTGGCTCAAGAAGCCAGAATAGGAGCAGTCTTAAAGACCTACTTGTACTGCCCTCTCTCCTCAATGGTTCCATTGTAAAGGTTCATGCTCACTGGACAGCATGGCCATTTCTTTGGACCTAGACTCTGCCAGGGAGTCTCAAACATTACACAGTCCATCTACTACACAACCAGAAGCCTTTTCTGGGAAGAGTTGTCAGTCAATTACTCAATCAGTAAACATTAATTAAGCATCTACTATGTGTCAGGGCTATGTGCCAAGCACTGGGGATACAAAGAGAAGTAAAAGACAGTTTTTGCCTTCAAGAAGCTCACAGTCTAATGGGGAAGACAATGTGCAAGTAACTATGTGCTAACAAGCTATAATACAGGATAAATTGGAAATAATCAATAGAAGGAAGGCATTAAAATTCAGGGGGACTAAGAAAAGCTTCCTGTAGAGGGCTGAGGTTTTAGTTGGCACTTGAAGGGAGCCAGGGAAGCTAAGAAGAGGAGGGAATGCATTCCATACATGGGGAACAGCCAATGAAAACGTCTGGAGTATGGAAATGGAGCGTCTTGTTTGAGGAACATCAAGGAGACTGGATCTAAGAGGGGTATTAAGAATGCCAGCAACTAGAGTAGGTGAGAAGGATCAAGTCAGTCAGTCAGTCAGGAAGCATTTATTAAGCACTGCTATGTGCCTGGAACTGTGCTAAGCATCAGGGATATAAAGAATGACTCAAGGACTGCTTCTGATGCACATGAGTTGCGTGAAACAACTCAACTAATCTCTAAGTGCCCCAAGCAATTATTTGAAACCAGGAACAAGTGGGTTGAGGGGTATTAAGATGTAAGAAGACTGGAAAAATCAGGGGTGGGGGAGGCAGGTTATGAAGGGCTTTGAATGCCAAACAGAGGATTTTATATTTGATACCAAAGGTGACTGGGAGCCAACAGAGTTGTGCCAGGTAGAATAACACACAGAAGACTGGATTTGGGGTCAGAAGCCCTGGGTTCAAAGTCCTGTTCTTCTAATTACTATGTGATCTTTCAGAAAATCATTTAAACTTAATTTCTCTGAGTCTCCAATTTCTACCCTGTAAAATGAGGAGGTTGGATTATGTTATCTCCAAGGCCCTTTTTATCTTTAATTCCTCTCACCCTATAGTAATAACAATAATACTATACTATCACAGATTAAAGGCTGGAAAGGACATTAGAAGTTATCTTGGGGTAGCTAGGTGGTGCAGTAGACAGATCTTCGGCTTTGGAGTCAGGGGGACCTCAGTGTAAATCTGACCTCAGAAACTTGACATTTACTAATTGTGTGACCCTGGGCAAGTCACTTAACCCTGATTTCCTCACCAATAAACAAAACAAAAAAAGAAGTTATCTCAATCAACCCTTCCATTTTACAGGTGAAGAACTAAGACACAGAGTACCAAATGACATCTTAGACAAAGAATATTAGAGCTAAGAGACCTTTGGGAGCATCCAGTTTAACCGCTAATTTTACAAATGGTGAAACAGGGGCCCAAAGATGGTAATAATTTGGCCAGGGTTATATAGTAAGTTAGTGGCAAAGTCAATACTCTTGTCAAGGTCCTCCCATGAATACTTCACATGAAGTCTCCCCAGATGTTCGGGGCACTTTTCTCCAGATCTCTTGACTGAATACCTATGTATGGATACCTATGAAACAAATAACCTGTCCATTGGCAAATTAAGTCTCCTCCCTGCAGCAACTAGAGCGACAGCTTCTTGAGTCTGAGAGGTTTAAAAATGAGGAGACTTGATCAGTTTCTTCTATCCATTCCTTCATTTGTCAAATGTCTCTCCAGATGAGTGATATTATGGTACTCCAGCATCATTAATAAGGAAGGGAAAGGAAATCCACACAAAAGACTTATGTGTCCAAAAAAAGCATTTATTAAAGGATAAGAAGAGACTGAGGCTTTAGGAGGGCTAGAGATGGAAGTGCAATCCTCCAAACTAATATATGAATTGGGGTGGTGGGTAGTATGGCAGTTCCAAAGAGGGTTTCCTAGCTTTTTTTTTTTATAGGAAAAGTCCAATCATTGATGTATGTCAGAGATGTTCCCTCCTTTTTACTGAGATAGGGTGGGGTGCTCCAGAATGGTGAATCTATACTTTGGCATTTTTGAAAACAGTAACTGGTTGAAGGAAATGAATGAATGGAAATGAAAGGGGGATATGGAGGGTATTATCTATGATATTGAGTTCTATAGGGCTGACTGGGCCCAAATGGACATTTGGGAAAAGAATTATTGGAAAAAGAGAGAGAGACCTTCTTGGTTGGTTTTAGAGTTAAAATTAAAAGCGAGGAAAGAGGAATGTTTATGGGATGCATGCCAATTTTCTGGATAGTTCCAGCAGAATGGCCTTGGCTTATTCATTCAAGGGAAGAAGCCAAGGTCTTATAGAGGTGCTAATAGATTTTTTCCTTGGGATTTTACATGTGAAATGTCCATTCAAATTGCATAGGGAAGGGGGAATAAATTTTCAACATACAAATATCCTAATGGGATTACTTATTAAAATATCTATATATAAATGTGCATGTGCACATATATGTTCAATAACAAGCAATACTGACTTATTTATATTCCTTACTGAGGAAGCATAGCATCTATAATTACAAAATTCTAAAAAGCAAAAGTGTATACCTATCTTTGTGCACTTAACAAAAAAGGGTTATAGAATGACAGTGACTAGACAGTAAGGAGAACATTTCATCAATTAAAGATTTGTTGGCCTTGCCCCAATTGGATATCCCTCCTTCTTGCCATATGACCAGCCCAACTCCTTTTCTAGTCATAAATTTCTCTGATCATAATCTTTACACTGCTTCTTTAAGGTAAATTTTTAATTGGGGATGTGTCAAAGCTGACTTATCCACTATTTTCCATTGCTCTTTGAATGACAAAATTTTAATTCTTTGGTATTAAGACTTTAGTATTCTACAAACCACAAGATATACAGCACCATTAGAAGAATAAGAGAGGGACCTTTGGTTTAGAGAGAGGCTTAGGATTTGATGCTGAGTCTAAACTGAAGAGGAATTCCATATACATAGCAAGGAGATCCATATTGCTCTGTTATTTGGATGACATTGGGCTTATTGCATCAAGCCTTGGAACAATGCAAAAACCACTAAATGACCCAGCACTGTGATCTAGATCCAAGGAAGGGCAATGCAACAGAGTTCTGTGCCCAGAGCCAGCAAGGGGACCCCTATTCTCTCCTTTTGACTAGTTGTCTGACTCCCTTATCACCTGTGGGCTGAGAGGTCTGGAAACTGCTGCTGCTACCACTGATTCAGTCACCCCCAAGGCCTACTGCTGGTTTGCTGGGACTCAGCATGTGCTAGACTGTACTCCACTCTCACCCTAGTGCAACCAACATTTTCTGCCAACTTTCTAAGTTGTCTTGGGATGGAAAATTGTTTCACCCATCTTTTTGTGGTGAATTTATTTTGAGGCATCATTTAAAGTTGTTTGGAGGGGTTTTGGGAAGAGTTCAGGAAAGTTTCTGACTTTTCTCCACCATCTATGATATGCATTTGGAAGGACAACCCACAGAGGTGGTTCATCATTAGATATATCTTGGACAGTCGCTTCAAATGGAAGATGAGCTGGGTGCAGGATTCAATGGGAAGAGAAGAGCTGTCTGAATTGCCTTTGTGAAGTTATACAATGTTCTTAACTTCAGATACAAGTAGAGTTGTATTCTGTTTTGTTTTCTAACTGGATAGAGTGAATGACTCAGAAATAAACTACCATTCGAAAGTTTCCAAATTTTGAATCTGTCTGAAAAGATCCAGAGCTGGTTCTAACCAGGTACAGCTATAGCACTGAAGAACTCATTATTTTTCCGCTCCCGTCTCTACCAAAATTCCCTATTTCCATAGAAAGTACCAACATTCTTCCTGTCTCCCAGGTCCATCACTTTGGAAACTTTGATTCTTTTCTCTCCCTCACCTGATAAATTAAACCAGTTGCCAAATTTTGCCATTTATTGCTCTGCAACATCTCTAACATTTGACCCCTTCTTTCTCTTAACAGAGCCACTACCTTGATTCAGGTCCTCATCACCTCTGGCCTAGACTATCTCATTGGCCTCCTATTTGGTCTCCCTGCTTCAAGTCTCTTTTCACTCCATTCCATCCTCCACAGACCTGACAAAGCGATTTTTCTTAAATGCAGATGTGACCATGTCATGTGTCTCTAGGATGAAATATAAAACATTCCGATTAGCTTTTAAAGTCCTTCGTAACCTGTCCCCCCAGGTGCAATGAACATTACTCCCCCTCCCACATTCTACAATCTAGCCAAACTGGTCTTCCCTCTGTTATTCACACACGACATTCCATTTCCTGTTTCTTTGTCTTTGTACTGGCTGTCCCGCATTCCCAGGATCCTTTCTTTTATCACTGCTTATAGAATCCCCCTCTTTTTTCTGAATGCAGCTTACACAACACCTTCTACATGAAGCCTTTCCTGATTCCCTCCAACTATTAGTGCCCTCCTTCCCTAACTACACTGTATAGCAATTTTTCTATCAAAGGATTTAAAGAAGTTGGGATGAAGCCTGTTGGAATGGAATGGAAATTCCAAATTCCAGCAATGGAAACCTTCAGTTTGCTTCTAATCTATTGACTAAAGAGCGACTATGCCTTAAAGAGACAGTGTTACCTTCTATTGCCAGAGTAAGGGTAAGGTCAGACTCACTCATGGATAAGAGAGACATGGAAAGAAAGAGAGGGAGAAACAGAAGTAGACATATAGAAAAGAGTAGGTGCCTGGGAAGACTGGTCATTGATGAATTTTCCATTTTGGAGAGCTATTAGCAGATGATGATTTACCTGTCCCTCCCCTCTCTCTATCTATCGGAGAGTATATGTTAAATCTAAAGCTTACTTGTTCTCTAAAGTTTGTTTACATTTTTGTTCAATTACCATTGAAAGATGGCATAAAATAAAAGTTTGGTCAACCAATAGCAATTTCTGATTTTGTTACGTATTTGGTTGAGAGGGGAAGGGAAGGGAATGGGATGCAAGAGAGAGGGGCAGCACCCAGGATGTTAAGTAGACAGAACTGACCTTCTGTCAGAAATTACTAGGGATTCTCTTGGCTGGGGTTCTGAAGACAAGTGAAAAAGAATATTATTGATTTACATTCTATAACTTCTCAAAGCTGGGGAAAAGTGTGAATCCAGTTTTTCCCTGGCAATGGGCAGGCTCATAAGTAGTTTCTGTCTTGTGCAGTGTGGGGTGATGTGTCTTGTGATCTTCTTCATTGATCAACTCTACACATGTTCAAGGAACAATGGTTAGAGAAAAAGTCATGCCCACTGAGAAAAGGCTGATGATATTCACATTCCAGAAGTTGGGACAAGAGGGAAGAATAAAGATCCTAATCTCTTCTATCCTGTAGCTACCCAGCAGAATCTTTTCACTTTATACAAATAATTGCCTACAGAGTCCTATTCCCTTTTTTGGGCCCATGCCACCAGCCCACTCAACCCAGAAGGCTGCCACTGCTCCTCTCTCCAGAACTACCAGGTTGCTGCTGTCTGAAACTCAGAGTCCCTAATGTGAGACCAGAGGGAGAACATTCTACTTATCTGCCTTCATCAGCTGAGCTCCTCCCTTCCACAGAGTAGACTCTGCTTGGATTCATTTTCCCATGATTACTTATCTCTTCCTTTTCCTTCTCCTCATTCCCTCAATACTGTATTTCAGACTACTGCTGCTTGCTTTCTTATATCCATCCACCTCCATCCTTTCTTCTCCAATGTCCCACTCCTTATCTGCCCAACCATTCCACTGTGGCTTTTGGAATTCCCATTCTTTAACACATTTCCTTTCATTTTACATATCCTCTTCTAATGCTCCTCTCATCTTCTGGTTCTCACTCAGATCTTCCCAGACTTTTCTTTCCAGTGCAGGTTATATCTTTTCTCACTCTCCTTGACTAAAGTGGAGTTGGAATACTTCTTTTCACTTCCAGACTCTCCACCCTGTGGTGGAAGCCTCAGGCCAGTTCAGTGGCTGAAGCTTAAGATGGGGACAAAATTAAACATTTGTAGGCTATATAGACTTAACAGTAAAATGGAAAAGAAACTCACCAAGGACAAGGCTGTGATTCAGGTAGAGGCAGCAGCATCTCCAACCCCACCCCGACTCTCCTCGGTGTTTCCATATGGAAATGTCATTGATCAGAAGAGTATATTGATCCATATGACAACGGAATATCCATCAAGTCTGAAGGATGCTCACTTTTCATGGGCAGGTCTCTTCTTGCCCTAGGTGATTGGAAAGCTGGACCAACCAAATCACAGGAATAGTTTCCCTGTCCCCTAGGGGAAAACTAGCGTGGACTAGTGGCAAGAACTGTAGTCAGTATTGCTCCTAGCACATACTGCCCCTTGGTGGCAGGCCCCAAGGGTCTTCTAGAGGATCTTTTACCATTTAAATAGCCTTAGAACTATTACTGGACAGCTCTAATATAAGAAGAAAGGAAGGAAGGAGGGAGGGAAGAAGGAAGGAAGAAAACCAGTATTTATTAAGTATTTACTATGTGCCAGGCACCATGCTAAGCAGTGAAGATACAAGTACAAACAAAAAGGAAAATATTCCCTTCCCTCAAGAAGCTTACTTCTAGTGTGGGAAGACAATACAAAAAGGCAACTAAGCAGGGGCAGCTAGGTGGTGCAGTGGATAGAGCACTGGCCCTTAGAGTCAGGAGGACCTGAGTTCAAATCTGGCCTTAGACATTAACCCTAATTGCCTTACCAAAAAAATTTTTTTTTTAAAAAAAGGAGCTGTAAAGTGCTGTGGGGGCATGCTTTTGAAGTCCTGAAGCCAAAAAAAAGGCTGACAGAGGAATGAAGCTGCTTGGGCCCCTATACAACATGGAGTCACCAGAAGGAAGCTTGGTATAGGTTAAGAACTAGAGGTAAAAGAAAAACAAAAACAAGAAAGAAACAAAGAAAGAAGAAACAAGAGAAAGAAAGAGAAAAAGAAGGAAAGAACGTAAGAAAAAAGAAAGAGGAAGGAGGGAGGAAAGAAAGGCAAGTAATGGGATGGAGTGTAATGCCAGGGTGTAATGCCAGATATGGAGGAGAATGAAGACCAGAAATCCCAGGCTTCACTTCCTCCTTTTGGAAGGACCAAGTCCTGGATCTTCTGGTTAGTGATCCTGAGGACAATTCCCATCTATCTCCCAATATAATGTAATGATCTTAACCAGAAACAGTACCAGAAATACCAGGGCCATCGTACAGATGATGGCAGTTCCAGGACAGTCATTGAACTCCCTCACAGATCAGGGTCATCTCTAGTAAGGTAGGTCAGAGGTCATAATGTTTTTGTTTTTTGTTTTTTGTTTTAAATTTCTTGGCAGTTGGGGTTAGGTGACTTGCCCAGGGTCACACAGCTAGTAAGTGTCAAGTGTTTGGCCTGAGACCAGATTTGAACTCAAGTCCTCCTGACTTCAGGGCCAGTGCTCTATCCACTGTGCCACCTAGCTGCTCCGTCATAATGCTTCTGTATGCAGCCTTTCCCTCAGTATTTACAGGCTCACCATCTAGGACTTCTCCCTCCCTGGGAGCCCCATCAGTGTCTTCAGGAGCCTGGTCCTTTTAGGCAGGGGTAAGGAGGACAGCAAAAGAGAGAGGGCAACATGGCTGGGACTGGAGATCTCCAGTAGAGTAAAAACCTGCTCCTGAGCATTGACAGTAACACTACATACTCACAGTGCCCGTGATGCTGCCCACTCGGTGAGCCTGCATCTGCATTCACCCTGTTGGGGCCTCCACTGCTGCTAGTGCTTGTGTACTGGCATGCATCAGTACCTTGTTTTGGACTATGTCCAGAATCATCCGGGCTCTCTTCATCCACTGTATTCCTCAAAACTTGAATGAGAAAGTTGGAGCCTGAGCTTTCTTAGAAGTGATCACTCATGTGGACCACTGTCCAGGGTCTCTGTCTAGTCTGGTTGAGTCAACATTACATCATCAGTATTGTAGTAGAGAATATCAACGACTTCAAGGAGGGAGGTCACTTTGAGGTCTCTTCGCATCAGACTGTGACAGTTAAGAAAGAGTTCAGATAGCCCCACATAAGGCCAGTAAAGGTATACTGGACTACCTCCCAGATGAAAACAAATTACTCCTGGCTAGTTTTAGCCACAGGAATGAGAAAAAGGCCTTAGCAAAGTCAATAAACCTAACCCTCTTGCCCAGAGCCTGGAGACCTGGTCTACCACATTGATAAGGTCAGAAACAGCTTCAATAATTGGCTTAACAATTTTGTTCATCCCCCTGTAATCCATTGTAAGTTGCTAGGTGCCATCTGCCTTCTTGACTTGAAGTCATTCAGAATTGTTCTTAGAACAATATTGCTGTTACTGTGTGCGGTGTTCTCTTGGTTCTACTCATTTCGCCCTTTGTTATTTCATGCAAATCTTTCCATGTTTTCCTAAAATCTCTGCTCATTATTTCTCATAGCACAGTAGTACTCCATTATAATATGGTACTCCAAATGCCACAGCTTGTTTACTCCTTCCCCAATTAATGGGCATACCCTCAATTTCTACTTCTTTGCCACCACAAATAAAGCTGCTATAAATATTTTGGAACTTATAAGTTCTTTTCCTTTCCCCTTAATCCCCTTGGGAAACAGACCTAATAGTGGTATTGCTGAGTCAAAGGGTGTATACACGATTTTATAACTCTTTAGACATAATTCCAGATTGCTCTTCAAAATGGTTGGATTAGGTCACAGTTCCACCAACAGTGAATCAGGCTCCCAATTTTTCCACATCCTCTTCAGCATTTGTTGCTTTCCCATTCTATCACTTTAACTAATCTGATAGGTGTGAGATGGTATCTCTAAGTTGTTTTGATTTGCATTTCTCTTATCAATAGTGAATTAGAACATTTTGGGGGGGCTAGGCAATGGGGTTAAGTGACTTGCTCAGGGTCACACAGCTAGTAAGTATTATGTGTCTGAGACTGGATTTGAACTCAGGTCCTCCTGAATCCAGGGCTGGTGCTCTATCCACTGCGCCACCTAGCTGCCCCTAGAGCATTTTTTTATATGACTAAATATAGTTTTGATTTCTTCATCCAAAAACTAACTACTCACATCCTTTAACCATTTTATCAATTATGCAATGACTTGTGTTCTTATAAATTTGACAAAGTTCTTTATGTATTTGAGATATGAGACATTTGTCTGAGAAACTGTCTATAAAAGTTTTCTCCCAATTTTCTGCTTTCCTTCTAATTTTGGCTACATTGGTTTTATTTGTACAAAATCTTTTTAATTTGATGTAATAAAATTATCCATTTTATACCTCACCATGTTCTTTATTTCTTGTTTATTCATAAATTGTTCTCCTGTCCATAAGTCTGATAGGTAATATGTTCCATGTCCTTCTAATTTTCCTATGATATCTCCCTTTATATGTAGGTCATGTATCCATTTTGACCTTATCTTGGTAAATGGTGTAAGATATTGATTTATGGCCAGTTTCTGCACAGCTTTCCAGCTTTCTAGCTTTCCCAGCAAAAATAGCAAATAATGAATTTGTGTCCCAAAAGCTTAAATCTTTACATTTGTCAAACACAGAGTTTATTATAATAATTTGCTACTGTGTATTGTATATCTAGTCTGTTCCTCTGATCTATCTTTCTATTTCTTAGCCAGTGCTAGATAGTTTTGATAATTACTGCCTTATAATATAGTTTAAGATTTGATACTGCTAAACTTCCTTCCTTTACATTTTTTCATTAATCTTGACTTCTTGTTCTTCCAAATGAATTTTGTTATTACTTTTTCTAGTTCAGTAAGATAACTTTTTTGGTAATTTAATTGGGATAGGATTGAATAAATAGACTAGATAAAACTGTCATTTTTATTATATTGACTCTGCCTACCCATGAACAATTAATATTTCTCCAATTATTTAAATCTGACTTTATTTGTATAAAAAGTGTTTTATAATTATATTTATGTAGTTCCTGAGTTTGTTTTGGTAGGCATACTCCCAGATATTTTATACTGCCCACAATTATTTTTAATGGGACATCTCTTTCTATCTCTTCTTGTAGGGTTTTGTTGATGATATATAGAAATGGTGATGATTTATGTGGGTTTATTTTATATCCAGCTACTTTGCTGAAAATTATTATTTACACTAACTTTTTAGTTGAATTTTAGGATTTTCCAAATATATCATCATATCATCTGCAAAGAGATAGTCTTGTTATCTCATTGCCCATTCTGATTCCTTCAATTTCTTTTTCTTCTCTTATTACTATTGCTAGCATTTCTAATGCAATGTTGAATAATATTGTCAGCGATATTGGGCATCCTTGCTTCACTCCTGATCTTATTGAGAAGGTTTTTTAGCTTATCCTTATTACATGTAATGCTTGCTGATGGCTTTAGGTTTTAGGCTTCTTATCATCTTGAGGAAAAATCCTTTAATACCTATGCTTTCAAGTGTTTTTAATAGGAATGAGTGTTTTATTTTATCAAAAGCTTTTTCTGCATCTGTTGATATAATCATATGATTTTTGTCACTTTTGCTATTGATATAGTTAATTTTGCTAATAGCTTTCCTTATGTTAAGCCATCCCTGCATTCTTGGTATAAATCCCATTTGGTCACAATGTATAATCTTCATAACATATTATTATAGTCTCCTAACTAGCATTTTATTTAGTATTTTTGCATCCATATTCATTAGTGAAATTCGTCTATAATTTTCTTCCTCTGTTTTTGGTCTTCCTGGCTTAGGTATTCCCTTTCAGATTTCATCAACTGGTGTACGGTGATACAGAAAGTTTAGCCCATAGCTAAACTTTCAAGCAACTTAGGTAAGGTTTTACTCAGAAGGAATGACTTAATTGCCTCCTGACTAGTTAATCGTAAGAGTGGGGATATTTGTTGGAAGGAGTATAAAAATCCAAGTTATAAAACTTATCTCTTTTATTTTTAAAATTAAATTTTTTCAACCAATGAAAATCTGCCTTATCTCTCTTCAATTTCCTATTCTGCCTCCCACTCCATTAATAAAAACAACCCCCCCATTACAAATAGATATAGTCGAGCAAGACAAATTATCCCATTGCTTATGTACAAAAGAACATGTCTCAGTCTGCACTCTGAGTCCATCAACTTTCTGTCAAGAAGTGGGGGGGCGGGGGGCAGGAAGGTGGTGCAGTAGATAGAGCACTGGCCCTTGATTCAGGAGGACCTGAGTTCAAATGTGACCTCAGACACATAACACTTACTAGCTGTGTGACCTTGGGCAAGTCACTTAACCCCATTGCCCAGCCCCCTCAAAAAAAAGAAGTGGGTAGCATGTTTCATCAAGAGTCCTCTGGTATTGCAGTTAGTCATTAAGTTGATCAGCATTCTAAAGTCTCAAAAGTCTTTCATTCTAAAGTTTTTTGTTCATCTTTACGATAAAATTATCGTTGTGTAAGTTCTTCTCTTGCTTCTCACTTCACTCTGTATCAGTTTGGATGTCTTCTCAGCTTTCTCTGAAACTATCCCCTCATCATTTCTTATAGCAGAGAAGCATTCCATTACAATCATATGCCATAATTTGTTGAGCCATTCTCCAATTAATGGGCATCCCCTGTTTCCAATTCTTTGCAATTACAAAAAAAGAGCTGTCCTCTTTTTGTGGTGGTAAAGAATTGGGGATTGAGGGGATGCCAGAAAAACCTGAAAAGGCTTACACGAACTGATATGCTTAGCAAAGTGAGCAGAACCAGAAAAACATTGTACATAGTAACAGCAACATTATTGATGATGAACTTTGATAGATTTTCAGCAATACAATGATCTAAGACAATTCCAAAAGACTCATGATAGAAACTGTTATCCATATCCAGAGAAAGAACTCTGGAGTCTGAATGCAGATTGAAACATATACTTTCTCTTTTTTTGTTTTTTTTTTTTCTTTCTCATGGTTTTTCCCTTTTGTTCTGATTCTTCTTTCACAACATGACTAATGTGGAAATATGTTTAATAAGATTGTACATGTATAGCCTATATCAGATTGCTTGCTGTCCTGGAGTGGGAGTAGGAAAGGGAGGGAGGAAGAAAAATAATTTGGAACTCAAAATCTTATAAAAATGAATTTTCTCGGTTAAACATTTAAATTTTATTAAACTCTTTGATTAAAAAAAGAGCTGCTATAAATATTTTTGTACATAGGCAAACCCATTTTGTACAAGGTAACCCTTTGAGGAATTCCACCCCATCCCTAGAATTCATCTTAATGAAGCTATGTATGCACAATTCCCCATCTAAGCCACTTAAAATGAGGTAAGGGAGGGTCACTCACAGGAGTCTCTGATATAACTGGCTTTGTGAAAATAAATCTTTGTGGGCTCTCAATGGGTCTGGAACTCTAGAACTCTGCACTGGTTAGACCATGTCCTCGGCAGGTATTATTCCAGTGGTTCATCAAGTTGTTGTTTCAACTCCTGCAGCCTTCCAAGTTCCATAATGGTAAAAACCTGCTCACTCTTTAACTCTCCTGTAGAAGAAACTACCTCTCATTTTATGAGAAGCTATCACCCTGTTTTCGCTGTTAGAGGTAGAGAGAGACTGAGTGAAGTACAGAGAAAGAATGGGGAGAACTTCTTTAGGACACTACTGTAATTTATCTTGCAAAGAGGATGAAAAACAAAGTTGGTAAGTTGTTTCAATCATGTCTGACTCTTCATGACCCTATTTGGGGTGTTCTTGGCAAAGACACTGGAGCGGTTTGACATTTCCTCTTCCAGCTCATTTTACAGATGAGGAACTGAGGCAAATGGGGTAAGGTGACTTGCCCAGGGTCACATAGCTAGTAATTATCTGAGGCCAGATGGGAAGTCAGGAAGATGAATTGTCCTAACTTCAGGCCCTTTATTTGTTTAAATATTAAATGATATGGAACAGTGTTCTCAGATGTGAAGAGAAGTCTTTTGCAGTTACAATAAGGGTTTGAGGTAAGTACTGTGATCTTACTGCTAAAGTATATTTACCTATGACTATTTTATTATCAAAATAGATTGCCAATAAGTTGTATATTTTGTAACTAATATTTAATTTTATCCTATGAAATTATTGTATTTAATGTATACAGAATTATGAGTAATTACTATTAGGAAAGGAAGTCACTCCAGTTTTAAAAATAAATAGTATTTAGGGACATCTAGGTGGTGTAGTGGATAGAGCTCTGGCCTTGGAGTCAGGAGGACCTGAGTTCAAATCCAGCCTCAAACACTTGACACTTATTAGCTGTGTGACCCTGGGCAAGTCACTTAACCCTGATTGCCTCACTGGAAAAAAAAATAGTATTTGATGAACTAGGATAGGGCTCTTACCTTAGTTGATTGAAAGATAAGTTGAAATTTTATTAATTAATGAGGAAATATGTAGACATGCCATTAGATTACCCTAGAATTTAACATAATGGGATCAAATTGGGAACTCTTCACTCTTCACTCTCACCCCACTACATAATCTGTTAATACATCATATTGCTTCTGTCTCCACATTATCTCATTTTGTTTCCTCCTCTCCACTCATACTACTCCTACCTTAGTTTTAAGCCCTTATCACCTCTTCCTGGAGCATTGCAACAACCTACTATTTAGTCTTTCTGCCTCTTCCTACTCCAACTGATCCTCCACACATTTGTCAAATTAATTTTCCAAAAGTGTAGGTCTGATAAAATATTAAGCCTACCTTCAGTCTTCTTCCAATCCAAGTGACCTACTCATTCTTCCACACATGACAGTCCATCTTCCATTTTCATGCTTTTGAACTGGCTATTATCCCCTGTTCTTGGAATGTACTCTCTCACCTCTGGGGATCCTATTTTCCTTCAAGGATCTGCTTACATGTCATCTTCTATATTGAAGGTTTTACTGACCCTCCAGCTACTAGTGACCTGTCTCTCATGACCATTTTGTAATGTGTACACACACATATTACATACATACATACATACACATATACTTGTTTACATGTGATCTCCCCTACTAGAATGTCAGTTCCTTGAGAGCACAAGCTGTGCTAATCTTAGCACAGTGCCTGATGTATTCATTGAGTCATTTCGGTCATATTTGACTCTTCGTGACCTCTTTCGGCGCTTTCTTGGCAAAGATACAGGAGTGGTTTGCTATTTCCTTCTCCAGCTCATTTTACACATGCAGAATTTGCCCAGGATCACATACCTAGTAAGTGTCTGAGGCTGGATTTGAACTCATGAGGATGTCTTCATGATTCCAAGCCTAGTGCTCTTTCTACTGTGCCACCTAACTGCTCACCTGACACCCAGTAAACATTTAATCAATGTTTACTGACTGATCTTATGTTTTAGTATGTGCAATGCTGTAGACTTGCTCTACCAAATCTACTCTTGGGTGCAGCTGGCCACATTTCTTGTCTTTGTTCTATGTTAACATCTGAGAGGTAATGAGGGCTTTCTAAAGTTATCAGTTTAAACCTCCATTCAGATGAGTTTTCCCAATATCAACTGCCAGTGATTTACTGCTTCAATGTTATTTCACCCATTGCTATCTCCTTCACATCATCAATGAGTAATCAACACCAATTACCTTTTACAAAGGGATATTTACTGGAATTACAAATCAAGAACATAAGTACAATGAAATGGGAGCACTCTCCCCCTCTATCACCTTGGTTTCTGGGCAAGAGTAGGCTCCAAGTTAACAAGGTTACTAGTCAAATCTCACTTCTGAGCATGGCAGAGCTGCTGGATGGGAAAGACATGGCTTCTCCTCTGCTGGGTGGATTCACCATTAGGCTGGATCCTACAGGTGACTCCTTCATGGCTATTCTGTACTGCTCAGGCTGCAGGAACTACAGTTTTTCCAGTTATTTTTGCTGGTAGTGGCAGCTTCTCAGACCCTTGAAGTTCACAAAGTCATTCTGTGTCCAGTATTTTTACCTAAGAACAAGTAAGAATAAAACAGACAGAAGCAGCATAGCTCACCATGTGTTCAAAGTCATTTGGTGACTGAGTGGGGGATGGGCTCCTCCAACCAGAAAATTACAGCATCTTTTCCTTCTCACTCAAACTCCAGTGAGTGTGTTTTGGCCTTTCTGTGCCTTCTGTACACAAACTCCGTTCTGGCTCATTATCCACAATTCAGGTTTTTAGCCACACAGTGAAGAAGCTTCCCTGTTATTAGTCCATTCGTGAACATCAGTACCACACCAAACTGCTTCTCTACCTGCTATTTGACTTGATGTCTACTTTTCAGCTGGAGAAATCTTCATTTCCTCCCTTTTCAAAAATAGTCTTTGTAAGCTCTTTCAATTAACCATCAACCCTTAAAAGGGCATTTAGAAAATGACAGCTCTTAGTGTGAATAATAGTCATCTTTTAAGGCAATTTGCCAAATCCATCAAACTGGCTCTCAGAGCAACACTCACTCAGACACCGCGGCATCCAATCAGAATTCAGCTCTCACAGCATGATACATGAGGGTCACTCTTACCGTTTGCTTTTCCTTCCCTAGCCAGAAATGGTAGCAAAGCATCTGAACTGTTATTGCTGCACTTTCCCAAGGAAGTCAATTTTTCTCCAACCAATCAGGAATAATTTGTGGAAGCTTTCTCAATCATCGCAGCGAACGTTGTTCAGACCGCCTGCTGAGCCTTCAACTCGTAGTTTGTTTTTCCTGTTTTGCTGCCCAGCGTGATGTCTGTTTTCCATTCTGGAAAGAAAAAAATGAGACCCTCCTGAGTCTCTGTGACTCACCTTACACTTAAAATGTCACAACTCTTCAAATTCCCCCCATCAAATTTATAGTTCTTTCACAATCTTATCTCCATCACCAAATTTTTATATGATTACCCATTTTCTTATTTTTACCTTATTTAATCATAAAACAACTATATGCAAATTAGGAGAGGTTCCCATCATGCCTCACCTCTTGGAAGTTCTCAACACGTTAGTTGTCTCTTTGGTGCCCTTAGTTTTTTTTTTTTTAATTAAATTTTTTATTAATTTATTTTGATTGCTCAACAATCACTTCCATAAGCTTTTGAGTTTTAAATTTTTCTCCCCCTTCCTCCCCAAGACTGCGTGCAATCTGATACAGGCTGTACATATACATTCCTATTAAACGTATTTTCACATTAGTGATGTTGTAAGGAAGAATTAGAACCAATAGGAGGAACCCCAAGAAAGAGAAAACAAAACAAAAAAGAAGAAAAAAAATAGCAAATAGTATGCTTCGATCTGCATTCGAACTTCATAGTTCTTTCTTTGGATTTGGATAGCATTTGCATCATGAGACCTTTGAAGATGCATTGCTAGGAAGGGGTGCTCTTAGTTTTTAATAAATAAAGGCTATTCCTCTGCCTCTTTATAATATTAAACTCTTTCCGTACCTGTGAGGCATTGCTCCACATTGCTACCAAAGAGATCGCAGTCCTCAGATCCACATCATTGATCATTTTCTCTCCAAAACTGTTCAAAATCCCATATGAGAGCTGTGTTTCTTCATACATATATTACAGCAGCCTATATTAAAACAGAATTCTTTTTCTACTCTTATTAGCTATCCCACATCTTTTGAAAATTAATATAGATATCTTCTTTTACACAAAGAAACTTTTTATGCCTTTTTCATCGTTAAGAGTTCCTTATAAAAAGAGAGTATATACATCTACACATGCATACATACGTATATATGTGTGTGTGTGTATATATGTACATATATATATATATATGTATATTTTTCACCAGGTGAGAATTTGGAGTTATCTAAAAATTAAAATTTCAAGAAAGTAGAGGTAAGAAACATCACATAACTACCAAAATATGTTAAATGTTAACATATTCTACATTAAGGTAATATGGGATTAATTTTTTTATTTCAGATCAGCAATATATAGGTGAAAGGAAACATTCTAATTCATGACTATTTCTATGGATACATATATCAGCAAATAAATAGCCAAATACATAATTCAGATGCAAAAAACTACATATGCAAACACACTAATAATACACATATACACCAACTTTTGATCAACCAATATAACATATCTTAACAAATGGCATAAAATACAAAATCAGAAGGTATATATCAACATACATCACACATTTGCCACAGAATTATGTTCTTGATGTATCGTATGTTTAACGTTTGACAATATTTCTTAAGCTCTTATTCTCCTAGTTTCTAAATTTCTAGGTGCTTTATTGTCAATATTATGTGATGGCAATTCTATAGTCTTAGATAACTTAAGCTACTTATTACAGTCCCCTACTAATGAATCTGTCCTCTCTCTACAGCTGGTTATACACACATGTACATATATGTGCACATACATATGTGTGTATATACATATACACATATCACACTGTAAAATGCAGTTGCTCTCTCATCATCTCTTGAACTTTTATTCCTCATTGATTCTCTCTCTCTCTCTCTCTCTTGCAATATAGCTAGTGTAACTACCTGAACTTCTAATGGGTACCAAAGTTCAATTAAATCATTATCATTTGAATTATAGTCTTCTTCAGTTCTAGAAACTGTTTTTGGTTTTACCTCAGTAATATCTTTTCATATTAGTTCTCTTTATTGATTCTGAAACACACTGATTTTCAATAGTCTTGTCTAGTCAATAGTCTTTGGTCTCTGCTTTGGTAGTAGCTTCTTCTGATCTATCACTGGGTTTATGCTTCCATAGAGAATCTCATTTTAGTGTCCCCAATTCTAATTCTTGAAATTACATCCAGGTTGCATTCTAACTTTTGGGTACATCACTTTCAAGTTATTTCTTCGACTCAGATATCTCATAGTTAAGAATCTCCAAATGATTTTCATTTAAAAAATATTTCATGAACAACAACAATTTTTTTTCTCTCTCTCAAAACTTCATAATCTTGTCTCACCCTTTGGAAACAAACTTTGACCTCATACACTCCGAATTTCCAACACTGGTTCCAAATTAAGTGACAATTCTCCTTTTTAGTGCATGTAACACACTTATGACCAAGTGGTCCACAATTATAACAGACAATTTTTTTTCTTTTCTGATGGTATCTTGGATGGCCATCTTCCTGAATCAACTAGTGGTGATTTAGTTGAAGATGAGGTCATTTTTATTGTGTTTGGGGTCCAGAATGACCTAGATCCCTGACTCCTGTTTCTGTTTCTCAAGGTTGACATCTCACATATCAAAACTACATTTCTCTTATTAATATACCCAATACTTTTCTGTCTATCCAAACCACAGTTAAGACCAAAAAAAATGCTTTTTTTGTTCCATTGTTCATCCTAAGCTAGTGATCTTCCATCAAAGGATCTGGATCTTTGTTACCTTGCTGTCTGGTTACTACAATTAGATTGGTACGGAATATTGTTCTGTTTTATATCAGAGCATCCACTCATTTCTTCTTCTGAATCTTTGCAATCTGAAGTGATATCTTTCTTCATTTCTACAGCACACCTGGGAAATGATGTAATAGAACTGGCATTAGATCAGTTTTCAGCTTGTTAATTCTTATTATTATTAATAATACATCAACATTTGGTACCTTTTTTCATAACCTGATGAACTAGATATGGTTTTAAGCATTGGAAGTATAATATGCCTCAGCACCCTTGCTCCATTCTAACGACATCTGTTTTTTCAGATCCTTTTGCTATTAATTTTTAAAACTGAGGCAACAAATGCAAATGTACGATTTACAAATGCAGAAGGTCTGTCATCTCTTTTCTGTATAGTATTTTATTGAAAAAAATTGTATCAATTTCTTTTAGATGTCTCACCAGCGTGAAAGTGCTTTGCTAATTTCTGTAAACATTCTTGCCAAATTATTTCAGGGACTGTAGTTTTTATGCCCTGTATGATTCCCAAACTTTCTAATAATCTCTTTTCTCTGCTTCAGGTACTTTCCAAGGTTGTAATGCTTCAGTTACATTTCTAACCCAAATATTCCATGTTTCCTCCACAGAGAACAATCCTAATTTAGACCTATAGGTTGTGTGGAGAAGCTTATTAATTTCCGTAGTCATTTATTTTGTTTCCAGTGGTTTTTCTCCCAATTTAATTCCGATAAGTTTTCTCCTGATATTCCCTCAGTGATATCATTTTAACTCTATTTAACACTTTCTCCTCTCTCTGATAGGCTTTATAATCATATTCCATTTTACTCCCTGAAATCTCTATTCTACAAGGAATTTTTAAATGGTCTATATGCTTTGATAATTAGCAGAAAATAGAGAACATTTTATTTTTCTTTAATCTCTTACTTATTACTTCATATTGCCCTATATTCTCAACCAGAGTCTTTTAAAGTATTTTCAATATCTTTATTGCTTAGGTCAGATGGCACTCCTTTAGCTAATATCCTCTGTGTGGTTCTACCTGTGTCATTAAGCCCCACTATTCTAAATATATTATATCTGGGTTACTCATTAATCTTCACATTTAATATAGAGACAGAAAATCACATTTTAATACATAAATCATTCATTTATATCACAGAAAGTGTGTCTTACACTTAGCTATATACTTGACTCTCCAGATAGAATGCAAAGTCCTTGAGAAGAGGGCCTGTTTCATTCTTTTCATTGTATCCCCAGTGGCTTGCACATATTATGTGCTTAATAAATGCTTGTTGATTGATTGAGTAGTGGCAGCGGGGGGGGGGGCAGAATTTAATTATCCACTTTCCCCCCAAATCTAGGTGTTAGGCAGAGCCATCCTTAGGAGGCTGTGGGGCAAACATGATTTGCTAAGTGTACTTTCTTAATGTTTTTACATAGGAGATATCTGATAAAAATGAAAATTAAGGACAGAAGGGAAGGCGAAATATGGAGCGGATTATAACAGGTAAATTTTCATAGGAAGAGTGTGCTACAAAGCAACAACGCCTAACACACAATTTGTGAGCCCCCAGTAGGACCATCAGTTCTTTTAGTATCTGATATAAAAGTTTTATGCCCTGAGACTGGTACTTTTACCTCTAGTTATAGCTATTTACTCTCTCTATAATTGCCGAGCTGGAGAAGGAAATGGCAAACCACTCCAGTATATTGCTAAGAAAACCCCAAATGGAGTCATAGAGAGTCAGGCATGATTGAAACAACATCAAAATAACAGCCTATTCTACCAGGAACAAAGCCTCCTGGCATTCCTCTCCTCAATCCCCTGTACCAGCTTACAATCCAATCTGACGGCTTGCAAGGAGATCTCATTCAGAGACAAATTAGTTCCTGTACTATTATAGGTTGTGCTGTTCCAATTCATCCAGTGGAAGTGCAGTCGAAGACTTCTAGAGGCCAAGGTGTTATCCTGTCTTCAGGTCCTCAGAATTACATATTATTCAGTATGGGAGTCAAAGCTACTCTAGAACAGCTGTCTTCCAACATCACTGGAGCAGAACCTATTAAAAAGGCTGCTTCCTTTACCTCACACCAGCCAGGGTCCCTAGGGCAGCTAATCCTCTAACAATAACTGGTAGTTAAGATCAACCTAAGTAAGTTATTACTGTTCAGTCATATCCAATTCTTCATGTCCCCATTTGGGGTTTTCTTGGCAAAGATACTGGAGTGGTTTGACATTTCCTTTTCCAGCTCATTTTACAGATGAAGAACTGAGGCAAACAGGGTTAAATGCCTTGCCCTGGGTCACCCAGCTAGTAAGTGTCTGAGGTTAGATTTGAACTCAGGTCTTTGTGACTCCAGGCCCAGCACTCTATCCACTGTGCCACCTAGCTGCCTATCCTAAATAAGTACACAATTACTTTTACTCAAAATTGGTTACTTATGAAACCAGGGGATACCTCTACTCCAAGTTGGTTAGCTTGGCAACTTTTATAGAGCTGAAGTCAGGGGAGAGGAAGGTGGTGCTAAATGCACCCACCAATCATGGCACCAATTATGGCACCAATCACAGGCCTAGGGTGGGAAGTGATGGTTCTCCTAGCTGTGTGCCCCCTCCTCCGTCCCAGACTACCTGTGGAGAGAGTGCTGGATGCAAAGTCTATTTGATTGTGGGCAAGTCAATTAACCTTTTGAGCCTTACTTTTCTTAGCTGCAAAATAAATCCATCTGCAAGTGTTTTTAAGGGACTTACTACATGCCAGGCACTGTGCCAAAGAAAAAGAAAAGGTAGTCCTCACTCTCAGGGAATTTTTATTCTAAAGGGGGAACCAACATGTATATAAATAAATGCATACAAAAGATATACAGAAGGGGCATCTAGGTAGTTCAATGGATAGAATACTGGATCAAACACTGGCCCCGGAATCAGGAAGATCTAAGTTCAAACCCGGCCTCAGACACTTATTAGCTGTGTGAACCTGGGCAAGTCACTTAACTCTAATTGCCTCAGAAAGAAAGAAAGAAAGAAAGAAAGAAAGAAAGAAAGAAAGAAAGAAAGAAAGAAAGAAAGCAAGAAAGAAAGAAAGAAGAGATGGAAGGAAAGGCATTAGAAGGGATGGGAAAAGGTCTTCTGCAGGAGATCTGAACTGAATCTCTAAGGGAACCTAGGGATCATAGGAGGCAAAGGTGAGGTAAGAGAACATTCCAGGTATGAGGAATAGCACGCAAGCCAGTGTGGCTGGATTATAGAGTAGATGTGAAAGGCATTAATTTCCTAAAAAGGCTAGAAAGGAAGGAAGGGCCCATGTTCTGAATTGTTTTAAATGCCAAAGGGAGGCCTTTATGTTTGATCCTAGAAGTAAATAGGAAACCACTGGAGGTTATTGGGGATGGGTAGAGAGGAGAAATGGATTATCAAACAAAGGCTAGATAATCTTTTGGGAGAGATGTTGCAGAGGAGATTTCTGTACTGAGTGGAAGGTTGGACTAGACTATTTTATTAAGGTTCTTTACAACCAATAGATTCTATTTTTTATGACACTACCAATGTATCTCAGAGAAGGGGTGAAAAAGGGGCCAGGGCAGCATTAGGAACCCTTCAACTGAGGACCCAAAGGGACCCTGATTCATCCTACTTCTTTTTCCCCACCCTCCTACTACTCAGGTCTTAACTGACCCAGCTTATAAGGGAAAGCTGGCATGTGGCGGTCAGCTTTGCCCATGGGTCAGAAAATGGGTCTCCAGAGGGGTCAGCTGCCCAGATGACACCCATGGCACCCTCTCCCTTCCACTCTCTCTGCTTCCCCAGACTCAATCCCCCATTGGTCCCTAGTCTCTAGGAGAATGGACAAGGAGGGCATCTCCATATAGAAAATATTCTCAAAACTCTTCCCTTCTCCTGGAGATCTAGGAGGTCCCTAGTGGAAGCTGATCAAAGGCTGCAGCTGGAAAGAAGTGTCTCCTTGCTTTCATGAATTCAATAAGAAGTGTGATAGCGGATAAGGCATTTTTAGTGACTGCATCTATAAAGGAAGAGGATTCAATCAGATGATCCCTTCTATCTCTGAGTCTATGAATATGATAGCCCTTTTATTTCCTCTTCAACCCATAGGTTGGAGACACATTCACTCACACAGCCATAACTAGAAGCCAAAGCAGCAACGTGAACGGCTGTTTTTCCTGTGCTTTTTTCCTCTCTCTATTCCTCTCCTCTTGCCTTCAGAATTATTCTTGTTTTGTTTCCTTTCAGCTCTAACCGTCTTCTTATACCTTATTCCCCAACATGCACTCTTTGATCCAATGATATTGGCCTCCTAACTGCTCCAGAAACAAGATACTCCATCTCTCTGCTCTCTGCTCTGCTGTCTTCCACACCTGGAATGCTCTCCCTCCTTTGCTCCTACTACTGACTTCCCTGGCTTCCTTTAAGTCCCAATTAAAACCCCATTTTCTACAGGAAGCATTCTCTAACTCTTCTGAATTCCAGTGCTTTTCCTTCTTTTAATTATTTCCTATCTATCCTGTGTATAGCTTGCTTTGTATATATTTGTTTGCATGTTGTCTCTCCCATTAGATTGTACAATCCTTGAGGGCAGGGATTATCCTTTGCCTCTTTTTGTATCTTCAGCACTTAGCACAGTGGCTGACATAGTAGGTGCTTAATAAATTGTGTTGGAATCAGGGAAGATCTAGGGTCCTGGGTCAAAACATTATCTTCCTAGGCTGCCCTCAAATTGACTTTCAGTCTGTGATAAACTCTTTCTTGCCTGTTCTAGACCTAATTCAATCTACTGGACTGGGGCCCTGAAGTGTGGTTCTGGGCAGCAACAGGATTATATCAGACCAAGGACAGCTGGGACTAGAGACTTAACTAGTCTCACTGGGGCAAGGCAGGTGATCAAAAAATCCTGAATAGTACACAAAAATTTACACAGGTGGATAGAGTATCAGAGAAGTTTATTAGAAGTTTTAGGCTGAGGTATTTCTCCCACTCTTCCTCTGGGAAGTAGGGTTTTGAAAGCTCTTCTGTGCCTAACTGCTGGTTTGCCTTCTTTCTGCTTAGAGAGAAGACAGGAATTTGCTATGACTGTTTCCACATTTTCTTCTTTCCTTGTGGCCTCCGAGCCTCAGCTTCTTCTCACTTTTTGTAGCTTTACCTCTTTTTCTCAGGATATACCACGAAAAAGTCCAACCAGGAGAAGCAGTGATTCCAGTCCTTCAGTGACAAAGAAGCCAAACTGAGGGCTGTGATCTGTGTATACCCTTTTACAGGTTACTTAGCCTCATCACTCTATACCCTGACTTATCTTGATTTTTGCCCAGCCACAGGAAGTAGAGAATCAACTAAAGAATGGTGTCTGAAAGGGGAATGGACAGCTGGAGTCAAGACTTCCCAACTCCAGTCTCCCAGTTTATTCTGGGTAGAAACGCATAGGAAGTTAAGAGCTCAAGGAGATGTGTCCAGTGACATAGTTTAAGCAAGAAGTGTGAAAGGGAAACTAGGGGCAAATAAAGGTCTCAACCTTTCTCACTATCCAAGGTAGAAAGTAGAGGAAAAAAACCAGTTTCACAAGGAAATAAATCAACAGTGAATCTTAACAAGAAAGAAAAATGGATAGAAATGAGAAAGGAGACTAAAGAGAAATTTTAAAAAGAGAAGTAAAGATCATGAAAGAGAAATTTAGAGCTCACAATGAAGAAAATAGATCTATCAATGAAGAAAACACAGATCTCAATATATAATTTAAAAAGACATTGAGCAGAAGAGAGTCCATCACAGAGATTCTCTGTATAGAAGTAGAAGCTATGCAACAGAAATCATCAGGTTTTCAACACAAACAGTAAGATGGGTCAGGATTTGGAAGAAGTAATAAAATTTTTAAAAAATATTAGGAATGTGCTTTGGGGGGAAATCACAAACCTTAATGAAGAATTTGAAGACACAAGTAGCAGGGTGGAAGAAGTAGAAAGGTAATTATAAGATTTTAAACCATGCTGCAAACCAGTTATCATTAAAACAACTTGGTAACAGCTCTTGTTTTTTAAAAGAGAGGTCAATCAGTAAAATGTATTAAGTACATAGAGTATATAGAAGCAAGCAAACACAGTAGCATCATATTTGATAAAGACCCCAATTACGGAGGGAAGGACTCATTATTTGACAAAGCTGAGGGAAAAATTGGATAGCAGTCTGGCAGAAATTAGATTTAAGCCATGCACCAAGATAAGCTTCAAATGCATACATGACCTATCTATAAATGGTCATATTGAAAACAAACTAGACAAGTGACAAAGACGATTATACCAGAGAAAATGGGCAATTATGATTAAATAGAATTAGAAAGTTTTTGCACAAAGAAGTCTAAGCTAATAAAAATTAGAAGGCAAACAATTTACTGGGGGAAAATCTTTGCAACAAGTTTCTCTGATAAAGGTTTCATTTCTTAGATACACTAGGAATGGATTCAAATTTATAAGAATAAGAACCATTTCTCAATAGATAAATGGTCAAAGGATATAAATAGACAGTCTTAAAAAATAAATCCAAGTGATCAATAATTATATAGAAAAAATCACTGGTAATCAGAGAAATGCAAATTAAAGGAACTTTGAGGTTCCACCTCATTACCTATCAGATTGGCAATGATGACAAAGGAGAGAAATGACAAATGTTAGAGGATCTACAGGAAAACAGGTATGAAAGCTCACTGTTGGTGGAGTCATGAATTGGTCTAGCCATTTTGGAAACTTTCTTCAGAAAGTTACCATGTTGTACATATCCTTTGATCCAGCTATACTACTACTAGGTCTGTACCTCAAAGAAATAAAAAAAAAATTAAAAGGATCTATTTGTATGAAAATATTTATAGCATGGTAGCCCAAAATTTGAAACTAGGGAATATCCTCCTTTTTGAGAATGGCTTAATAAATTGTGGTAATAGAATGTTACTTATCATAAGAAATTATGAAATGAACACTTTCAGAAGAAATTGGAAGGATCTTTATGAACTAATGCAGAACAAAGTGAACAGAAGTAGGAAAACAAGTTACACAACAAAAATGTTATAGCAAAACACAACTTTGAAAGACTTTAGAACTCTGATCAATATAGTTAACTTTAATCAATAATGATAAATATGAACCCAAAACAATGAAGATGAAAACATACCCCTTACCTTCTAGAGTGGTAACGAACTTAAAATGAAGAAAAAACACATTTTCAGCAATGTTCAATGTGGAAATTTGTTTTGCTGGACTATGTCACTATATACTGATAACTTTGTTAGGGAGTTAAAAAAATTTGCTTGAGCAGGAGTACAGATTAATTTGTTTAAATGCTTATTAAAATAAAAATAAAAGTAATAAACTTAACAAAAAAAGAAGCAGGAGCCATAGCAACCAGGGGGATGACAATAGATGATCAAAGAGTATTGGAAAAGGTTTGGAAGAGAGATTGAGGCAAATCTCTCAGAAACTGCTTTGATCAAGGAAGTGTGATAAATCTATGCATGCTGACCCAGAGCTCTGAAAAGGAGGGGTAGGTATAATTTAAATTCAGCAGAATCAGGGGAAGCCTTCTTTGAAGAACCACGCTCTTGTATTGCAGAGGCTATACCTGTAGACTGCCTGTCCTATCTGGGGCTGAGATTAACGGGATTGTACTTGTGGGAAGCTATGAAGAATGTTCTCCAGGGACCAGGAGGTGGAGCTGTAGGACATGCTATTTGGGACTTAACTACCAGAAGGCAGATTTTTCAATTCACAAAAGTGAATCTATTTGCTTTTGCTTACTTTCAGTGAAGAGGGGAAGGAGAAAGAGAGGAAAGGCTGTAGAGTTATAACTCCAGCTTTTTAGCTTTGTGGTCTCTCCTAGGGTAGTATTTCACAATGCCTAAGGCTCTGTGCTAGAAGTGGCCATGGGTTTTTTTGCGGGGCACTTTTCATGGCCTCTAGTAGTTATGATCAGTTTCATAGCGTTACATAAATAACCTCGGCATTATAACAACAAAAAGCATTAATGCTTTAAAATTTGCAAAGCATTTTACAGATATCATCTCATTTTATCCTCATAACAACCCTGGAAATTGGTTGGTATTATAATTCCCATTTTGCAGATGAGGAGACTGAAGCAGAGAGAAATTAAATGACTTGTCCAGGATCACACAACTAATAAATGTCTGACAGTGAATTTGAGTTCAGGTCTTCCTGACTCTAGGTGTGGTGCTCCATGCGCTGCACCACCTAGCCTCCCTAGGCTTCATATTTATTGCAAAATAATATTAGGGCAGTACTTTAATCTGAGGTCCTTGGTATAATCTGAATAAGTAAATTTATCAATCTTTTTAAAAATATCAATTCCAAAGCAATGTATTAAACTGAAATATTTTTACATCATTCTTATTGAATGCCTAACCAGTTTCCAAAGGGAGAAGACTTATCAGCCTATTAAGGATTCTTCTCTGAACTGATTGGTATAATGGTCAGATTAAGAATGAGTTTACCTCTTTCAAGGTTGAAAGGGAAATCCTTAAAAGGAATGTTTTAAAGACGTATTTGATAGATTAAGGGAAATGATTCTCCAGGGTTCACCCCAAGTTATTCCCAGTATTTTGTTTGATGAAATAAAAAAGTATCCTTTAAATTTTGTATTCCTCTCTAATTTTGACCATGGAATTTTGTCTTGAACTCTATAAATTTAGAAAATGGCTTGGGTGGAGAGATTTTCTAAAGCAGTACAGATCCAGGTCCCTTCAGATTTCTGTCTGTAAGCAGAGAGGCTTAGAATTAGATAATTAATAAAATTGTCTCTAATACACATCTAACATAGCTTATTGCAGAGTGGGAAAACTGTGAGAGAAAAAAAGTATGAAGATGGAGATGTGTATGAAGTAGGAATATACTGAGCAGTCCTGTTGGGTTGGAACAGAGGATACATTCAGTGAGTGAAACAGAGGCAGAGAATGCTGAACAAATTACTTCTTTCTGGTCCTCAGTTTCTTCACCTGTAAAATGAGGATGTTGAACTTGAGGGCCCCTGAGGTGTCTTTCCTCTATAAGTTGATGACCCTATGACTAGATGATTCCTAGGCTCTTTTCTGGCTCTGACATCTGTGACTTTTTTTTTCTCCTTTTTCCCCAACCATTGAAATCTTACTCCATTAGAATCAACTTTAATGAGGTAATCCTGTGGTCTCCACCCTATCAGTGGTTTTGTTTCTAAATACCCTTGTGCAACACTTCCTACTCCAAATCTACTTCCTGTCCTTGCTGCCCTTCCTATAAGGGCTGTGAGTCTCATTCTTCTTTTTTGCATCCTGTTGTTGTGTTTTAAGCTGATTCATGCTCCTGTGTAACATTATTTGTTAGGTTAAGTAATCACAAGAGACAGGGACTGAGACCCAGGGCAATGTACATTCTGAGGAGAGGAGAAGGATTTGGAAGGAGTTGGGGTCATAGGGCACTTCCTGAGTAGGGGAGAATAGCACTAGCAACAGAATTCTAGGATGCCAGTTAAGTGGGACCTTAGAGGTCATCTAGTCCAATCCTCCTATTTTACAGATGAGCAGTGACTTGTTCAAAGTCTCACAGGGACTTAACTGTCAGAGCTTGTTCTAGAATCTGGGTCTGCTGACTAGCAGCTGATGAACGGTCTTCCCACTATACTACAAAATCTCCAAAGCTCAAGAAGAATGAACTCTAGGCAAAGCATCATTCAGCAGCTTGGATAGTAAGCATTTTTTGGCACTTGTGACATGAATAAAATGAGGAAACAGTGAGTTCATAGTAGTCAGGACTAGGACCTTGGATTTCTAATTTGCAGTTTGGTGTTCTTTCTGAACCACCATGAGTCAAGGGAGGTCTGGCTACTTTCATTCTTACTGAATTCACATTTATAAAACATTTACTATGGACCAAGCAGTATTCTTTAAACTGAAAGAAAAAAGGAACAGGGTCCTTACCCTCAAGGAGTTTAAAATATAATGGGGGGAGGGGATCATATATATGTCACAAGTATTCTGGGCTTCCTTTTTCAGAGCAAGACCAGATGCAAAGTCTGGTCTTCAGAGTCCTAAGGATAACCATGATAGGTTGAGGGTGTCTTTCTCTAATGCCATTGGCTCAAACCCCACACTGTGTGCTTTACCCCAAGACTGTCAGTTGAGAATAGTTTAGTCAGCCAGTCTCAAGCAGTTTTTTGGGGGTTTTTTTGGCTAGGCAATGGGGTTAAATGACTGCCCAGGGTCACACAGCTAGTAACTGTTATGTGTCTAAGTCTAGATTTGAACTCAGGTCCTCCTGAATTCAGGGCCGGTGCTCTATCCACTACGCCACCTAGCTGCCCCTCAAGCAGTTTTTAAAAGAAAGGGATATTTACTAAGGTGGCAGAGTAAGCAGAGTTGGTACAAAATATCCCTTCCCTGTCCCTTCTCTACAAAAAAGGTCTCTGACATACTATTCTACAAGCACGTATAGAATTGAGGAGAAATTGGTCTCAGACTTAGAGAAGACAAGAAGCAAGGGCATAACAAATAGTTCCTGGTTACTGGAAGTCCTTTTCTTCCATTTGCAGGGTGCTCAAGAAGTTCCTTGTAACCACAATGAATCCCTGCTTAGTTTTTTCTTGGCTTACAAAGCAGACCTTGCTACCAGCTGATTCTGGGACAACCTTAGGACATTGATGGGGAGATGGCAGCTACTGCTGCTGCAGGGATGTGGTGATAGGACATATAGGACCAATATCCTATGGACCCTTTGAAGCTGGGAGGTCCTTTCCTGGTTAAATGGAAGGAGATACAACCAAGACTGAATCCAAGACCTCTCCTCCCCATCCCCCACTCCCATAGTTCCTGCTCAGGGGTTTTCACTAAAATTCCACACAGTCTCTAATTTTTGGAATTTCTCCATTTTAGCCAAATAGATGTTTTTATGCAGGATTTTATACAGAGATTTTATAATAAAATCCCCCAGCCTACTATAATAGAGCTCTCTTTTAAAAATTTTATTTATATGTTATTTTTTCCCAATTACTTGCAAAAACAATTTTAACATTTTTTTCCCAAAATTTTGAGTTCCAAATTCTTTCCTCCCTCCCCTCTCCCCACATTGAAAAGGTGAACAATTCAAAATAGATTATGCATGTGCAGTCATGCAAAACACATTTCCATGTAAGTCATTCTGTGAAAGAAAACACAGGAAAAAAAACAAACAAGAAAAATAAAAAAAACAAAGAAAAAGTACCTTTGATTTGCATTCAGGCTCTACCAGTTCTTTCTCTGGAGATGGACAGCACCTTTCATTATAAGTCCTATAGCATTGTCTTGGATCATTCTATTGCTGAGAAAAGCTAAGTTATTCATAGTAGATCATCATACAATATTGTTCCTGGGTACAATGTTCTTCTGGTTCTGCTCATCTCACTTTGCATCAGTTCATGTAAGTCTTTCCATGTTTTTCTGAGAGCATCCTTCTCATCATTTCTTTCTTCTTTTTTTTTTTTTTGGTGAGGCAATCAGGGTTAAGTGACTTGCCCAGGGTCACACAGTTAGTAAGTGTGAAGTGTCTGAGGCAGATTTGAACTCAGGTCCTCCTAACTCCAAGGCGGGAGCTCTATTCACTACACCATCCAGCGGCCCCCAATCATCATTTCTTAAAGCACAATAGTATTCTATCACAATTATATACAACAGGTTGTCCAGCCATCCCCCAATTGATGGACATCCCCTCAATTTCCAATTCTTTGCCATCACTAAAAGAGCTGCTGTAAATATTTTTGTACATATAGGTCCTTTTCCTGTTGTTTTTTATTTCTTTGGGATACAGACCTGGTAGTAGTATTTCTTGCTCAAAAGGTATGGGTGGTTTTATAGCCCTTTAGGCATAGTTCCAAATTGCTCTCCAGAATGATTGAATCAGTATACACCTTCACCAATAGTTCATTAGTGTTTTAATTTTCCCACATCCCCTCCAACATTTGTAATTTTCCTTTTCTGTCACATTAGCCAATCTGACAGGTGTAAGGTAATAGCTCAGAGTTGTTTTAATTTACATTTCTCTCATCAATAGTGATTTAGAGCATTTTATATGATGATAGATAGCTTTGATTACTTTGTCTGAAAACTGCCTGTTCATATCCTTTGATAATTTATTAGTTTATTTCTATAAACTTGACTCAGTTTTCTATATGATTGAGAAATGAAGTGTTTATCAGAGAAACTAATGGTAAAATTTTTTTTCCCACAGTAATGATTATAAACTATGTATTTCCCTCCATCCTATTTTCCTCATTTATCTTTCTCTCTCCTTTTACCCTATCCATTCTCAAAAGTGTCTTTACTTCTGACTTTTGCTTCCTCCAAACTGGCCTTCCTTCTATCAGTTTCCCCCCCTCCCCCTCCCCTGACTTCTCTTATCTCCTTCCCTTCCTACTTTCCTGTATGGTAAGATAGCTTTCTACACCCAACCAAGTGTGTATATTATTCCTTCTTTGAGCCAATTCCAATGACAGTAAGATTCATGTGCTCTTCCCCCCCCCCCACTTCCTCCATTTCCCCCCTCTACTGTAAAATCTCTTTCAGGCCTCTTTTATATCAGATAATTTATCCCATTCTACCTCTCTCTTTCCTCTTCTTCCACTGCATTCTTCTTTCTCATCTCTTAATTTTATTTTTTTAGATAATCACATCATCATATTCAACTCACACCTCTGCTTTCTATGTGTACTCCTTCTAACTGCCCTAATAATGAGAAAGTTTTTAGGAGTTATAAACGTCATTTTCCCAAGTAAGAGTATAAAGAATTTAACTTTATCTAATCCTTTATGATTTCTCTTTCCTGTTTTGCCTTTTTATGCTCCTTTTGTGTCTTGTATTTGAAAGTCAAATTTTCTATTCAGCTCTGGTCTTTTCATCAGGAATGCTTGAAAGTCCTCTATCTCATTGAATATCCATGTTTTCCCCTCATGGATTATACTCAGTTTTGTTGGGTAGGTGATTCTTGGTTGTAATCCTAGCTCTTTTGCACTCCAGAATATCATATTCCAAGTCCTCATATTCATTCCTACAGAAGCTTGTGTTATTCTGACTGTGGCTGTGGCTCCATGTTATTTGAATTGTTTCTTTTTGACTGCTTGTAGTATTTTCTCCTTGATCTGGAAGGTCTAGAATTTGGTTATAATATTCCTGGGAGTTTTCATTTTGGAATCTCTTTCAGAAGGTGATTGGTGGATTCTTTCAATTTCTATTTTACCCTCTGGTTCTAGAATATCAGGGCAATTTTCCTTGAAAATTTCTTGAAAGATGATGTGTAGACTCTTTCTTTTTTTGTATCATGACTTTCAGATAGTTCAATAATTCTTAAATTAGCTCTCCTGGATCTATTTTCCAGGTCAGTTGTTTTTCCAATGAGACATTTCACATTGTTTTCTATTTTTTTACTCTTTCGATTTTGTTTAATTGTTTCTTGATGTCTCATAAAGTCATTAACTTCCACTTGCCCAATTTAACTTTTTTTTTTTTTGGTGAGGCAGTAGAGGCTAAGTGACCTGCCCAGGGTCACACAGCTAGTAAGTGTCAAGTATCTGAGGTCGGATTTGAACTCAGGCCCTCCTGACTCCAAGGCCAGAGCTTTATCCACTGTGCCATCTAGCTGCCCCCCAATTCTAACTTTTAAAGAATTATTTTCTTCAGTGAGCTTTTGAACCTCCTTTTCCATTTGGCCAATTCTACTTTTTAAGGAGTTCTTCTCTTTGGTGAATTTTTGTGCCTCTTTTTCCTATTTGACCAATTCTACTTTTTAAGGCATTCTTTTCCTCATTGGCTCCTTGTGTCGCTTTTACCATTTTGCCTAGTCTGTTTTTTAAGGTGTTATTTTCTTCAGTATTTTTTTGAGTCTCTTTCACCAAGCCATTGACTCATTTTTCACGATTTTCTTGCATCACTCTTATTTCTCTTCCCAATTTTTCCTCTACCTCTCTTACTTGATTTTCAAAATCCATTTTGAGCTCTTTCACGTTCTGAAACCAATTCACATTTTTCTTAGAGGCTTTGGATGCAGGAATTTTGATTTTGTTTTCTTCTGAGTGTGTGTTTTGATTCTCCTTGTCACCATAGTAACTTTCTATGGTCAGAAATTTTTTCTGTGATTTGCTCATTTCCAGACCATTTCTTGACTTTTGGTTCTACCCTAAAGTAGGGCTCTGCTTCCCAAGTGGAGGGTGTACTGTTCCAAGCTTCAGGTTTTTTGTGCAGCTGTTTTCAGAGGTAATTTTGGGGACCTGTAAGTTTTTGGCTCTTCCAAGGTGGTAAGATATAGGGAGAGGTGTGTTTACTATTCTCTTGGACTGTGCACTGGTTTGTAAGTGACTACAGGCACTGTTTTCAACCCTGGAACTGTGACCAGGGTCCCTGCTCCTTTGCAGCCATAACTTCTGCTCTATGCATGCTCCTCTTTGTCCTGAGATTGAGACCCAGGACTGAGACCCAGATCCAAGTATAGGCGATGCAACAGAGTCCTGCCCCTGATGCCTATTGTCCCATCCCCTTACTGTCCGTGGGCTGAGAAGTCTGGAAACTGCCACTGCTGCCACTGATCCAGAAGCCTGGAGCCCTGCTTCTGGTTTGCTGGGGCTGGGTCTGTGCTGGCATGGCCTGCGCTTGACTATGCTCCTCTCTCACCCTGGTGCAGCAGACCTTTCCTGCAGAACTTCTTAGTTGTCTTGGGCTGGAAAATTGTTTCACTCTGCATTTTTGCGGGTTCTGCCATTCTAGAATTCGTTTAGAGTCATTATCAAAAGATATTTGGAGGGGTTTGGGAGAGAGCTCAGTGAGTCCCTGCTTTTATTCTACCATCTTAGCTCTGCCTCTATAATAGATCTCTTGTCTGGTTCATTTAACTTCATGAACTGGCTTTCAAAGACTTTTCATACTTAGTCCAAGGCCCATAAGTGATTGATTGAGACGTTTTCTTACCTAGTTGAGATATCAAGGCTAAAATGTATTGGGTGGTTTTAATCCTACCCTTAAACATGCAAACACACATGTAACATTTCTATATATATTTATAACATGTATATGTGATGTGTGTGTGTATACACACATATAAGTATGATACAAGGTAGAATTATCATCTTTATGCAAGATGATTTCCAAATGAAAATATCTAGCCGTCATATATCTCTTGAGACCCAGTCCAGCATCTTTAACAACTTTTCCAACTGAAGGTCCCATCAAATTCAACATGTCCAAAATAGAATTCAATATATTCAGGCATAAATCCTCACCTCCAAATTTCTCTGGTTGAAATTATTTGGAGCTCTATATAACCAGCCACTTCCTATCAGACATTTTGAAGTGGATATTCTATGGACATCTCAAACTCATCATGTCTAAATTCAACCCTTTTGACAAAGAATTGGAAATTGAGGGGGTGCCCATCAAGTAGGGAATGGCTGAACAAGTTGTGGTATGTGAATGAAATGGAATACTATTGTGCTATAAGAAACAATGAGCAGACAGATTTCAGAAAGCCTTGGAATGTATGTCTATACATGAACTGATGCTGAGTGAAGCGAGCAGAACCAGGAGAATATTGTACTCAGTAACAGCAATATTGTAAGATGACTAACTTTGATAGACTTAGCTCTTCTCAGCAATGCAAGAATCTAAGACGGCTCTGAAAGACTCGTGATGGAAAATGCTCTCCACATCCAGAGAAAGAACTATGGAGTCTGAATGCAGATCGAAGCATACAATTTTCACTTTTTTTGTTGCTTTTTCTTTCTTGTGTTTTTTTTCCCTTTTGTTCTGATTCTTCTTTCACAATGTGACTAATGTGGAAATATGTTTAATATGGGTTATACATGTATAACCTATATCAGATTGCTTGCCATCTTAGGGAAGGGGGTGGGAAGGAAAGGAGGGAGAAAAAATTGGAACTCAAAATTTTATGAAAGTGAATGTTGAAAACTATCTTTACATGTAATTGGAAAAAATAAAATACTATTTAGTGAAAAATAAATAAATCCAACCCTTTTCCCAAGCTTCTGTATTTCTGTCAAGGCTACCAGAATCACTCAGGTTTGTAACAGAGTAATCCTTACTTTCTCTCATGATTCCTCACTCTCCTTCTTTACACGTATCCAACTAGTTGCCAAGTCTTATCAATTCTACATCTGTCTTTCATACGTCTTCCTTGTGTAGTCACCACCCCATTTCTTCTCATCTTATAATTAATCTCTCTGGATTAGTTCTCTACTCTCTCCAACCTATTCTACACACAGCCACCAAAGTGATTTTCTGGAAACTAAAATGTGGCTATGTCATTCCCATGTCAAATAAATTCTAGTCCCTATTACCTCGAGGATACAATTTAGATTCCTGTCTGGCACTTCACCACCTGGCTCTAACTTACCTTTGCAGCCTTATTATACACTCTTCCCCTTCATACACTCCATTGTCTAGCCATCTGGCCACTTCAATGTTCCTTACATAAAACGCTTGATCTTGCATCTTATGGCCTTTGTATAGTTTGTCCGCTATGACTGTAATGTAGTTCCCCCCCACCTCTGACTCTTGGAATCCCTAATTTCCTGCAAAGCGCAGCTGACAGATGACCTTTTGCACGGAGCTTTTCCTGATACCATCAACTGCTAGTGTTTTCCTGCCCTGCTTCCTCCCACACACCAGTTACCTCCTATATAGCACACTGTAGTATATTCTGGATTTACTTATATATGTATAACATTGTGGGTCCACAAAGACTAGGGTACTGCATCTATTCCTTCTTTTGTATCTTACCATATAGTTTGGACCAGGTTCAATCCCAGGAATCCTAGCACCTAATGAAAGGGGTGGGGCTAGGCTTCTTTCTTGTTCTAACACTCTTTGGCTCATTAAAACTTCCACCCCAGTTCCTCAGGGATAAATTTACTTATAATTTTGGCTATCGCTTGTATTTATAGCTCCCTCCCAGAGGGAAGGTGGAGACTATGTACACTATGAATCAGGCATGAAACAGGCCATTTATTCCTACCCACACAGGAAATGCTAAGCATAAAAGACTGACTGACAACATGCATCAACCAATTGACTTAAAACAGAATTCAATAATCTTTAATTACTGCTACAATTTACTGGCAGGCTGATACTTAAACCTCATCAGAACATGAAGTAGTTTCTCAAAAACGGCCTCAGACACTAGACACTTACTAGCTGTGTGACCCTGGGCAAGTCACTTAACCCCATCGCCTAAAATAACAACAACAAAAAAAAGAACAGAAATGTTCTTAAGTATCCAAAGAACTCTCAGTATGTTTGCTGGTAAAATAGCCAGCCTTTGGCAAATTCTTTTATTGGTGGCCATTATTTTCAAGAATTCTGGAGTAGTTGCCGGGGGACTATTTCCCCTCCCTGCCTTCTAGCTTCCATTCAGCTCCAATCCAATGGGAATCAGGACCTGTCATATCTCATATTCACACAATTGGCTCCAAGCTTGGTCCATCTCTAGACAGATATTCATTCACCTGAGATCAGGTGAATCAGGAAAGAACAGACAAAAAAATGGGGGGAAACCATCCAGGGTCCCAGTTGCAGTCTTGCCCATTTGAATCTCTCTGTACTAGCTGTCATGTGGTCATGGTCATCATTCTGCTAGGGTGGAGAAAGGCCAATCCTTCCCTACCTTTAAAGTCCAGGGTAGGGACCTTGAAAGTCCCAGGACTAGCGGCATCCTGAGTGCTAGGGCAGCACTCAGACAGGAATAGCCCAGGCAAAGGGAATTCAAGAGTCTCTAGCACTCCGGCCTAAGATGTCATGGAAGATCTTGAAGATCCAAGTCTCTGAACTTCAAAGACCTAGGAAGGCCTAATTCTTGGGCCTCAGTATCTAGTTTGTGGTACATGTATGGGGGGATCATTTACTTTGGGACAGGATCTACAACTAAATGGTGTGAGCAGAGCCTATCTGGTCCTAAGGACAGTGTCTAAAATTAGGTCCCTCTTTCAAGGGTTTCTGGGGCTGCTCCAAGGCATCCAGGTAGAGATCAAGCAAGGCCAGCCACCCTGCCCAAAAGAACAGCAAGAGGTAGAGTCTGGCTCTGGCATGAAACGCTCATTAAGAAATTAAAGCCAGAGAAATGAGCGACTCAAAAGAAATATAGACCCCCATAAAAAGCTGTAGATCTAGCAATCCCTAAAGAGGAGTAACTCTATAATGATTCTACTTCAGACTTGTCAAATTGGTAAACTGGACCAAAAAAGGAAAATGACGGATGTTGGAGGAAATACAGGGAACGGTTTCCATGATGTGGGAAAAACACAAATACTGATGCACTGTTGGAGTTGCGAACTCGTCCCATCATTCTGAAATGCAATTTGGAATTATGCACAAAAAATTTACTAAACTGTGCCTATCCTTTGACCCAACAATATCACTAATAGATCTATATCCCAAAAGAGGAAAAGGATCCATCCATACAAAAATATTTATGTCAGCTGGCAAAGAACTGGAAATTAAGTTTGCCCATCTATTGGGAATGGCTGAACAAATCTCACCTTCTCCAGGAAGTCTTTACTGGTCCCCTTTCTCTCTGAGATTACCTTCAATCTACCTTGTATGTATTTTGTTTGTATATAATTGTTTTCATGTTGTCTCCCCCATTAAAATAAAACTTATTGAGGTCAAGGGCTGGTTGTTTTTGTTTTTGTTTTTCAACTTTCTTTATATCCTCAGAGTTCAGTACAGTGCCTGGAATATAGTAAATATTTGATAAATGCTTATTGATTAGAACTGACTGGAATATTCTTGTGCTGTAAGAAAAGATAAATGAGACAGTCTCAGAGAAACCTGGGAACTGACACAGAGAACAGTGAGCAAAACTAGCAAATAATTTATACAACAATGGCAATATTGTAAAGACAAAAAACATTGAAAAAAATTAAGAAGGCTGATCAGGGAAGAAGGCAGCACGTTAGGATGTAGAGAAGCCCAGATTCTCTGTGGGGTTTAGAAATGCACCAGTTTAAAAAGAAATTTAGATACCATACTGAAGACGAAGCAAGCTCTGCTCATTCAGTTGTAGATCCTGTCCTAAGCAAAATGGAAATAGAAGGAGACGGGGACAAAGGAGGGGCAGAGAGTAGCTTAAGATGGAGTGTTAAGCTAAGTAAGGAAATAGTCATAGACAAAACAAACTTAAATATCTGAGAGAGAAAGGTGAAGGAGAATTAAAAGGAAAAAAAGAAAGGGTAAAAAACCTGGGTCAAGGATGAAGAAAGGGGAAGATAAGAGCTGTAACAGAAAAAATAGGCCATTTCATGTATAGGTACGAGGCAAACTTTTGCTATATTTTTTATTGTAAAGTTGGTGATGATAGGAAAGAGAGGAAACTCTTTTTTTTTTTACTACATTTCTCTCCCTTATATTTCTTATTGTAAAGTTGGTGCTGATAGCAAAGGAGGAAACTTTTATTTTTACTATATTTCTCTCCTTTATTATATTTCTTATTGTAAAGTTGGTGATGGTAGCAAAGAGAGGAAACAGTACTAGAGGACAAGATGGAGAAAATATACATTTAATAATCATAATTATGAATATCAATGAAATGAATGCACTCATAAATAGCAGAATGGGTTAAAAAACAGAACCTGACAATGCGTTGTTTATAAGAAATACATTTGAAAGACAAAAATTCGTATAAAGTTTAAATGAGAGACTGTAGTAAAATCTAGTATGCTTTCACTGAACTTGCGGTCATATATATATGACATATATGTATATATATGTGATAAAGAGATAAGGAGGGAAATAAGCTTAAAGTGATGCTTAAAGACACAATAGATATATCAAATTTCAATGCTTAATATTTATGTATCTAAAAGCATAGCATCTAAATAATTAAGGGGAAATTAGAGGAAAAAATAGATAGTAAAACTCCAATAGTGGAAGACATTAATGTAACTCTTTTAGAATTAGACAAATCTAATAAAAATAAAAACCATAAAAAAGAAATTAAAGATCCAAATAGGACTTTCAAAAAAATTGAGATACCTCTTTAATTATTACTAAATGAGGATAGAAAAAAATTTATATAATGAACTGCTGAGTCAAAGAACCAAATTATGGAAAAATAGAAAATTTAATCAAAGAAAATGATAATAATGAGATAGCATATCAAAATTTATATGATGTAGCTAAAGCAGTTTCTAGGAGGAAATTTATATCTCTAAATGCTTTCATTAACAAAAAAACAAGTCAATGAGTTAGGCAACTAAAAAAACTTGAACAACTAGCAACAAAGTAAAAGTTCTGAAAATTAGAGAAAAGATTAATAAAATTGGAAACTCCAGAACTAGAATGTGTTTACAAGTAAATTCTATCACAGAACAATTAATTCCAACACTACATAAACTGTAATAATAAGAGGGCCACCTTCAATCTCATTCTATGATAGAAATATGATCTTGATATCTAAACCAGGGAGAGATAAGACAGAGAAAGTTACAGATATCCTTAGTGAACATTGATGAAAAAATTTAAATAAAATATTAGGAGGCAGACTACAACAACACATTAGATTATACACTATGACCATATTGGCTTTATAAGCAGGGTTAGTTCAACATAAATACAATAAGACACGTTAATAATATAAATAAAAATTATGGGAGTGTGAAATAGTTTACCTGTCAGATCTATGGATAATGGAATAACTTATTATCAAACAAGAGATATCAAGCATTATGGGATGTAAAATGGATAATTTCTGATTATATTAAATTTAAAAGTTTTTGCACAAACAAAACTAATGCAGTTAAAGGAAAGCAGAAAACTGAGAACAATTTTTTACAATAAATTTTTCTGATAAAGGCCTCTTTTGAGTCAAATTTATAAGAATATGAGTCATTCCCCAATTGAAAAATGATCAAACTACATGAACAGGCAGTTTTCATATGAAGAAATCAAAGCTATCTATAGTCATATGAAAAAATGTTTTAAATCTCTACTGCTTAGAGATTAAATTAAAACAACTCTGAGATACCACTCCGCACCTATCAAAGGAAAATGATAAATGTTGGAGAGGACATGGGAAAATTGCGACCCTCGTGTATTGTTGGTGGAGTTGTGAACTGATCCAACCATTCTGGAGAGCAATTTGGAACTATTCCCAAAGAGCTATAAAACTGTTTTTTACCATTTAGTTTGTTTGTTTGTTTGTTTTACCCTTTGACCCAGCAATACCACTACTAGGTCTGTATCCTAAAGAGGAAAAAAAAAGGAAAAGGATTTGTATGTATAAAACTATTTATAGCAGTTCTTTCTGTGGTGGTAAAGAATTAGAAATTGAGGGGATGCCCATTGATTGAGGAGTCGCTGAACAAATTGTGGTATATGATTGTGACGAAATATTATTATGTTATAAGAAATGATGAGCAAGATGCTTTCAGAAAAACTTGGACTTACATGAACTGATGCAAAGTGAAGTGAACAGAACCAGGAGAACATTGTACAAAGTAACAGCAATATTGTGCAATGATCAACTGTGAATAACAGCTATTTTCAGCAACATAAAGACCCAAGACAGTTTTGAAGGACCTATGATGAAAAATGCTATCCACCTTCAGAGAAGAACTGATGGTATCTGAATGCAGATCAAACCATACTGCTATTTTACTTTCTCTATTTTTCTAGTTTGTTTTTTTTTTTTGGTCTGTGTTTTCTTTAACAACATGACTAATATGGAAATGTTTTGCATGACTGCACATGTATAAGCTTTATCAAATTGCTTGTCTTTTCAATGACAGAAAGGGGAGGAGGGATGGGAGAGAATTTGGAACTTAAAATTGTAAAAAACAAAAGTTAAAAATTGTTTTACATATAATTGGGAAAAAATAAAATATTGAATTTTTAAAAAGAAAGTTGTGCCCAAAAGGGAGGGGTGGGGGGAAGCATTGTAGGTTTTACAACCCCCACCAGTCCCACCCCCTCTGATCTTCAAAGTCTATTTCATGACTGAATGGCAGTGGGAGGAATTCTTTTTTTTTTAAATTAATTAATTTATTTTTAGTTTTCAACAATCACTTCCATAAGCTTTTGAGTTTTAAATTTTCTCTCTCTCCCTTCCCATCTCACTCTCCAAGGTGGCACATGATCTGATATAGGCTCTACAAATACATTCCAATTAAACATATTTTCATATTAGTCATGTTGTAAAGAAGAATTAGAACCAATAGGAGGAACCACAAGGAAGAAGAAACAAAACAAAACAGAAGAAAAAAAGAGCAAATAGTATACTTCAAACTTCATAGTTCTTTCTCTGGATGTGGATAGCATTTTCCATCAAGGGACTTTTGGAAATGTCTTAGATCCTTACCTTGCTGAGAAGAGCTAACTCTATCAAAATTAATCATCACACAACATGGCTGTTACTCTGTACAATGCTCTCCTGGTTCTGCCCACTTCACTCAGCATCAGACCATACAAGTCTTTCCAGGTTTTTTTGAAGTCCACTTGCTCATCATTTCTTATAGTACAATAATATTCCATTACATTCATATACCACAACTTGTTCAGCCATTGCCCAATTGATGGGCATCCCCTCAATTTCCGATTCTTTGCCACCACCAAAAGAGTAGTTATAAATATTTTTGCACATGTGGGTCCTTTTCCCATTTTTATGATCTCTTTGGGATACAGCCCTAGAAGTACTATTGCTGGGTCAAAGGGGAGGAGGAATTTCTTGTATCAGAGAGAATGACAATTGACAGGAAGAGGAACCCAAACCAGACCCTGCTGGTCAGAACACCTTGGAGTTGCCTGACTTTTCTGTGTGGTCTTTTTTCACTTTATCAGTGTTGTAGATCAGCCAAGGGCAGTGACATTCTGGCCTAAGATATGGGGCAATATGCATTCAACACTAGTGAGGGATGGGGGCAGGGGAGAGGTATGTAGCACCAGGCCTGCCTAGCCCAGGGAACATTGATAGCATGAGGGATAGAGATCAGGCTCCAGAAATAGGTACTATGGTCCTCCTGACTGGGGAGAAGTGGCATGAGTCCCCTCAGCCGGGTTCAGGACCTAGCATGAGAGGAGGGAGAATTGCTTAGATTCTAGTATAGGAGAATATCACTTACTCAGTCCAGGAAAGGGAGACAAAGTCAGGCCCTAGCAGTGGCAGTTCCTGGTGCAAGGAAGCAGTTGCAGTATCCAAAGCCGTGCTGGCCTGGCACAGGAGGTCGGTGCTATGACCTGTATGAAATAGGGAGAAGAGTCAGGTTCTACATGGTGACACCTGCCCAGCAAAAGAAGGCAGTGGCAGTGCCCCTGTCAGTGCTCAGGGCTATAGTGCTAGGCACAGGTGGCAAAGGCAGTGTGTGTGTGTGTGTGTGTGTGTGTGTGTGTGTGTGTGTGTTGAAGAGGGGAGCCCAGAAGGAAACACCACAGGCTGCAATAGCAGTGGGCAGCAGCAAAGCTCCAGCAGCAGTGGCAGCAGCGAGCAGTGGGTCAGGCCCTGGTGGCAGTGGGCAGTGGGCAGTGTACAGGCCTCAGAGGCAATTGGTAGAAAAAGCAGGCCATATATAGGGCATACCCTAACAGCAGCAGAATGGTCAGAAGTGTGGGCCCTAGAAGAGTAGGCCAAGTGGCAAAAGACAAGCCCAATATAATCTTTTTGCTTAGGGTGATCCAGAAATGATGAGGCCCCTCTATGTTGTTACCAGTACACTATCCAGTGGCCATTGGACCCCTTCTTCCCCAGGGAGAGCTTGAGGACCAAGGGGCTGGCATTCATTGTTGGGAAGTGACTTACTTTCTTGGTGAAGGGGAATCTGAAACTTTTTGCCCAGCCCCAACAGAAGAATGGAAGTTATCTTCTTATTCATCCTCCAAGGAGGTCACATTTTTTCCCTTCCTATCCCCACGTCCCCTTGCCCCTCCCCTTTCTCCCAGAGAGAAAGGAGTCCTGGTTGATGGGCCAGGGAATACTGGGTAGTATTACAGGGTGATCCCTAATTATAGACCCTCTGGTACATGATGCATAAAGGAGGGAAACTGCAAAAGACTGGCATCAACCACCACACATAGTAGCCAGAATGTTTTGATCTGAAACTCTGTCTTTTCAAAACATGTTGTTTGGGGGTAGGAGGAGGGGAGGAATGCAGGGATTGATGTTTCTGGTCTTTTAAGATTCTCCCATAGTTGGCCACAATTAAGCTGATATTTCATTTCTTGTCTTTTGTTTCTGCTATCTTTCTAGTTTTATTTTTCTTTTCCAGGGCTGCCTATGCCAGGTTTCTTGCATTCCTTAGATTAAGGTTGTCTAGTAAAAGACCTAAGGCCATTTAAGTGGAAGTGTCAAACACGTGACCAGTTGGCAGTAGAAGATCCCTCAATAGTAGAGTGAACCAGATTACAATGTAATTGGGGAATATTTAACAGAATGAAAAATACAATAAAATATAGATAACGTTAATACTTGGTTTTCTAAGTCAATATATAGGACAGCTAGGTGGCACAGTGAAGAGTGTGCTGGGCCTGGAGTCAGAAAGACCTGAGTTCAAATCTGGCCTCAGACATTTATTAGCTATGTGACCTTGGTCAAGTCACTATATTTGCCTCAGTCTCCTCATTTGTAAAATGAGCTGGAGAAGGAAATGGCAAACTATTCCAGTATCTTTGCTAAGAAAAAGCCAAATGGGTTCAGAAAGAGTTGGACATGACTGACATGACTGGCATATGGCCTGGAGGGATCCTTATGTGGGGTTTCCATTTTAGTTTGACATCATTGCTCTAGACAACTTTTAAGAACTTGCCACCAAGGGGTGGGATTAATAGAAAGCTCTCTACTGAGATGGGCAAGGCTCACTTTTCTTTCTTTCTTTCTTTCTTTCTTTCTTTCTTTCTTTCTTTCTTTCTTTCTTTCTTTCTTTCTTTCTTTTTTTCTTTCTTTCTTTCTTTCTTTTTGTTGTTCTGTTTTTATTTCATAATCATAAACTTAACTCTGAAGTCTAGCCAGACTTATAGAAGGAAAAGGGAAATGAAATCCAAAGAGAACTGCATCAAGTGAGATCACAAAGACTATAGGATATAAAGAAGACAAGATTTGGAAGTGCTGTCCCCAGCTACAGAAGCTAATGGTTTGGTGGTTAAGACAAAAATCAAACCAAAACAAAACAAAATTTCACAGTCAGCAATGCTGATCTTGTTGGTCGTGTCATCTTGCGATCTGAAATGCTTGAGGACTTCCATGATGTTCATGCCTTTTTTCACTTGGTCAAAGATCAAGATACTTGCCGTCCAATCAGTCTGAGCAGTTCAGATGAAAAATTGAGAGTTACTTGTTTTGGGCCCAGGATTTGCCATTTGCCAAGATTCCAGGACCAGCGTACTTCAGGATGAAGGTCTAGTCAACAAATTTCTCTATAAAAGTCTGTAGACGGTCTTGCCAAGAGCACCATTATGATGAATGAAGTTACCATCCTAGCATATGAACCCAGCAATGTGAAAGTAGGATCCTTTGTATCCAAATCTTTTCTCTTCATTGCTCTCATAACATGGAAGTTGTCTGTTGTTTTCAGACCTTTGTCTTCAAATAGCTCAAAAGAAATTTGGTCTAGGGGCTTATTATTTCACACAGGTGTCAAAAGACATGATGGAGTTTGCCATGGCCATGGCCATGGCTGGGCTAGGGGTTGCAATGTAGACAGCAAGGGAAGGGGGAAAGGAGGGGGATGGTGGCAATCAGCACACTGACCAAGTGAAGCTGAGGGCTCCCAGTTGCAGTGTCTGTGAAACTAAGCTAGCTTTTCCTAAGGCTCTATCCCACAAAGGCTAAAAGTGGAAACTTAAAAGGCATTGAAACTGTCCCAGAGAACTGATTGGCTAAGATGACTAAGGCTTAGCTTCCTGGTCTCTTTAGTATGTAAGTGAAGAGTTGCTTCCTGAGACTTCGGAATAGCAAGCTCAGATGAATCAATGCTATGTCCTACCTAGATATCCTTTTCCTTCTATGGCTAAGTAAACCTTCTGTTAACTTCTTAGCAAGGACTATGAAGTGTTTAATTTTGTTAAAATCTGGGCTCTAAGAAGTGGTTTTTTGCCTTATCTCACCAGGAACCAGGCTTCTTCCTCACTTCCCAGGCAACAGTTCCAAATCATGCTGCTTTTTGGGTATTCCTCCCTCAGCCCCTTATGTGCATCCACACTATTGCTTGCTTGTATTTGTCTACTCAGTGCTTAGTACAGTATCTGGCCCCTAAGTGCTTAATTAGTGTTCTGTCTGTCTAAGAACTCTAGATGTAGGGATGAGAAGGACATGAAACTAGGTAGAATGATAGAAGATTAATACTATCTGCTGGAGAACTATGGTCAAAGATTGATGCTGCATGATATAATGGAAGCAGAATGACTGAGGATAAAGAGAGAGAGCGATGGTGACACCCTCATCTGGTGGGAGCTCCAGATAATTCCAGGCAATTTGATGGACGATAGCCATATGAACATGCCTTAGTAGGAGAGAGACTAAGAGTGTGTCTGAGGAATGTACTGAAGAGTCACACTAGACAGAGCACTTGCTGGGGTCCTTCTGAAAGGACATTAGTGGTGAGGTTGCTCAGTAGCTAGGTGTTGTCTTTTCCCATAATCACTACATACATTTATTTGTCTGGTAGACAAACTGGTTCATTCTCTGAGCTTTATGAACTAAGCATGAGCTTGTAAAGGTTACACCCTGGGTGGTTTTCAAGTAATGAAATACTCAGACTGTCTGGGTGGGGACAAGGAGCCTGAGGTTTGAGAAACATCTCAAAGTATACGAGGAGGTTGGGGAAGACTTTTGTTTCAACTTTTGATTTTGTTGGGGAAGACACAAGGGTTACATAATCAATACTTACCAGCTTACTAAGGAACTATCAGTCAACGTTAGAGGGTGGGCTTACCTGATATCAGCACCCTCTAAGTTCAAGGTTGCGTTTGGGATGAAATGAAACAACTATTAAGTCATTGAACAATTGAATGAACAAAAGGAGGTTCACTTTGCCCTAAAACAGAAGGGGTATGTAACAGGGATACAGTGGCACTTAGCTTTGTAATGACAAAGTTCCCTGTGTCTTTCTTTGGAAACATATTTGATCATCTGGGCAGGTCCTGGTAACTTGAGTGTTCCTCAGATATCTACCAAATTGGAGAGGCCCTGACTCCATCTGGGTAAGACTTTTTATGCCCTTGAATGACCAGGAAGCTGCATCAAGGGAGACAGGGGCCAATCAGGTCCCAGGGAAAGTTTTGTGGCCTTTTTGGGCAAGTTAGGTGGCATAGTGGATAAAGTGCTAGATCTGGAGTTAGACTTGATTTTGGATTCAGTCTAAAACAGTAAGCTGTGTGACCTGGGCAAATCACTTAACCTCTGTTTGCCTCAGTTTTCTCATCTGTAAAATTAGGATAATAATAACACCTACCTTCCAAAGTTGTTATGAGGATGAAATAATATGATTGTAAAATGTTTTACAAATCTTAAAGTGCTATGTAAGTGTTAGTTATTATTAGGGTAAATTAATCCCTGTTGTGGGGAAATAAGAGGATCCCTTCTGTCATGTGCCATATCAGGCTGGACTCTGAACCAAGCAAGCTAAATGGATGCTGCCCTTTGGAACAATGTATAATCTTGTGGGAATTGTGGGAATGGAGTGAACCACATTGTCTCCAAGCTTGGGGGGAAAAGTGCTGGAAAAATCCAGGGAAACTTGAGTTACATTCCAATTTCAGAAATTTATTAGCTATGTGATCTTAAGCAAGTTGCCTTATCTCTGTTGACCTCAGTTTCCTGATCTGCAAAGAGGAAAATAATAATGGTGTCCTTTCCCAGGGCTGTTGTGAGGATCAAAATGATATAATGATTGTGAAGTGCTTAACACAGTGACTGGCATGTGGTAAGCACCATACAGATGTTTGTTATTATTTCTTTAATTGGACTCTATAATGGAATTTTTTATGTGATTAGTATAAAATGCCAAAGGGGTTAAGATTAATCATTTTATATTATATTAATAAGACAATTTGGAAATGCATTAGGCTGAATGGATGTTATCTGACTGGCAATAAGTTTTATTTCATGCTTTAAACATATGATTTTGTTTATATTATTATTGTGTTTCTAAATTCTCTTACATTGTGAAAATTGGAAAATTATTGTATCAGAAATGCTGTTAGAAAAACAATTTTTGTTGGTCTGGGTGCTGTTAGATTATGAATTGAGCTGTTAAAAGAATGTGGTAGCTATATTTGAAAATTGTTAAATATTTAATGGGGTATATTTTGTTCCAAAATATATAATAATAACAAAAATTTACTGTTTGGGTAAAAAGCTGCATAGACCCTTTAAGATATTCTTGTCTGTGAGGACCCTTGAGACTTTGTATGCAGGCAGGGTCACGAGATCTTATCAAACTTACTGACTTTATGTTGCAAAATCCAAAATACTGAAGTTTGAGGATCTACAGTTGAGAAAATAGGATCCCCTTTCCCATTTCTTGTTAAAGGAGGGGAATTTACAAGTTTACTACAATCAGGAGTTTTCATTTGAAAAATTTTGGCTACCATTTATAAAAATAATGCAAATATATAGGGCGGTTTAAAGATATAACTTCAATACACTAATATGAGTCAGGTATTTGTTCTATGTTTGAAACCCCAGAATGTGGTTAGTTTTGATTTATAAAGGATAGGGAAACATGAGAAAATTAATAATATCCAAACCACAAGCTGTGATTAGTGAAGTTTTGCTATTTGAGGTAAAACCTCTTAGGACTATAATTTGATAGTGTTTTGAGTTTTTGGTTACAGAAGCCAATAGTAGAAAAAGTCATGTACTGCAGTCTGAGAATAGCTACAGGTGGATGTCTGTCCCTGGGTAAAGTTGAGGGGAGAACCTTCATGTGGCCTAAGATAAAAGCCTCTTGACTCAGTTTCCCCACTGTGCTATTTCCTTTCTAAACAGGAAATTTCCCCACCTGAGCCTGGTTTTTGATACTCCGCAAAATGTGGAACTTTACTACATGATTGGCTGTCAGATATGACTACTGTTTGGAATCAAACACAGCTAAGGGAACTTTTCCCATGTTATGATACGTGTCAGGGCAGTCTACAAGCTTGAGAGGATGAATCTTGACATTGTTATAACTATGTCCCTACTTTTCTATAATCAGGGCAGGTGAGCAGTAGAAGTTTTATAAATATAATACTAAATCCACTAAATAATAGATTATACTGGAATATTTCTAAATTATGAACAGAATGCTAGTATAAAAAAACTTGCAATTATAATCAGTATTTGTGGTCAAATTATAATATAGGGATGATATCCTCCTGGGCAGGGGGGAAGGGGGGATTAGACAAAGTAATAAGACAAAGAGATAATGTAAAAGTTTTCTAATTAAATGGGATAGTAAAATTTGAGAAAGCAACAGGATTAGACTGTTTTCTCTAAGAACTACACACACACACACACACACACACACACACACACATATGTATATGATTGGCTTCTAAATGTCTGGTATGGAAATTCAGGCTTTGATTATGTTTTAGTAATTAAGTTTTCAAAATTGGATTAAGGATTTTTGCATGTAAAATTGCATTGATAATTGTAAAGAAGGTGAAATTACTTTCTTGTTTTAAAGTATTTGTCTGATAATTTTAAAAGACAGAAGTGTTCATTTTACAAGTTAGACACTCATGATGTATTTAAGATTCTTATATCAGGAGAGCATTACTTCCTTTTGCAGGTTGGCAGGGAATGAGGTGGCAGCACCATGAGAGAATATAAGGCAGTTGGACACTGCCTGCCTACTCCCAAGAGTCCAGTGCTGCCTCTTTATCAGCTGCGGATCTTTGCTCCTAATCATGTTGTAGCAAAGTCCTGATTCTGGTACTTTGTTTCCCAGCTGAAAAGATGAAAAAGTCTCCTGGAGACATTGTATATTGTGGACAGGTCTTTGAAAAGTCCCTTCTTGGGGTGAAAAACTTTGGCATCTGGCTGCACTACAATTCCAGGAGTGGAACCCACAACATGTACAGGGAGTACAGGGACCTGATCACTGCTAGTGCTATCACTCAGTCCTATCTAGATATGGGAGCCCGTCACAGTGCCTGGGCCCACTCTACCCAGATCATGAAAGTGGAAGAAATTCCTGCCAGCAAGTGCTACCTGGACTGCAGTCAAGCAGTTTCATGACTCCAAAATCAAGTTCCCTCTGTCCCAGAGAGTTCTGCATGGCCAGCACAAACCATGCTTTACTACCAAGAGGCCCAATACATTCTTCTAAGTGCAGAGAGAAGGAGGTACCTGCTTTATTTGATCTGTTTAAATAAATTTCTCAATTGGAAACCCTCCTCCAAAAAAAAAGATTCTTATATCAGGTATAGGGTTTAAAGATTAGAAACAGCAAGTGGTTATATAAAAAACTGAAATTCTCTAAAAACTCAGGTGAATTATGGTTTCTAATTTGATGTCCTTCTCATAGCTCTGTGGTTAATAAGATCAGAACCATAAGACTTGAGCTGGTTTTCACCATATGAACTAGTTATTGGAAAATCAAGTTTAAGAGATTGTACTAAATTGTATTACGGTGGTCATATATATTGTATATTGTAGTCTCGTTTGTTGTTCGGTCATTCAGTTGTGTCCAACTCTTCATGACCCTGTGAACCACACTCTTTCCATGGGATTTTCTTGGCAAAGATACTAGAGTGGCTTGCCATTTCCTTCTCCAGTGGATTAAAGCAAACAGAAGCTAAGTGACTTGTGAAGTGTCTGAGGCTGCAGTTCAACTCAGGTCTTCATAACTGTAGGCCTAGTTTGAGCCACCTAGTTGTCTTTTCCAGTCTTGTTACTGACAGATTTTAGCAGAATTAGCTAGGAATCTCTACAAGGGATTTAGAACAAGAGAAGCAGAGCCTTCTTCAGAACTGTTCTGAAAATGAGGCCTACTCCAGAATGTCCAGAAGACATTTCCAGGGATCAGATGACTACATGGGAAAACTGGGACTTAAGACAATATATGATGCTTAAATGGACATTGGAAGTGGATTACTAGGATACAAGAAAAGGGTATTATTTAATATTGACAATCATTATTGTATTACTTTGGCCTTTTATTTCATGGTGTTTAGATCTGCTGAAGTCATGTCAATGATGCAAATCTCTCCTTTCAAAAATTAGTCCATCGTGAGCCCTCTTTGTAGTCTGATCTGTAGCCTGACTTATATAATTCTGATTATGTATATATGGAAAACTTTATAGATTTGGCTTATAGATAAATGATTCATAGGGGAGGGTGCCAGCCCCCTCCCCCAGGAATCAGAGGAGGAGAATTGTGGGAATTGAGTGAACCAAACTGACTCCATCTTGTGACACAATTCTGGATCTACCTTAGCTTCCTTTCTATTCAATTATGGATCTAGTCCAATTTCTGTCTTGTGAGAAAATTTTATTCAATTATGAGAATGGTGAGAAAACATTACTTCATTGTTTGAAATTAGCTCTGCATGGTTAGGAAGCTGGACTACCCCTGCCTGTGGCTGGCTTAGAGACCTTTAACTAAGGACCTAGGTCATGCTGATCAGAAACCAAGTCAGATCCAAGGATTGATCAAGGAGTTTTCTCACAATTCTTCATCTTAAGCAACCCACGTGTCTTAACTGAAAACTGGCCTGTACTGGGCAATCAGTTACTGTTCTCTGGTTCCTTTGATTGAATACAGACACTTGGGGGGGAGTGGGACACCTCTTTTTTCTCTGATTTCAGGGAATTGCACCTGTTCATTCTACCCCTCCCAACTCAGAAGCCTTTGATCTTTCCTTCAGTTAGAAATCAGATTATCTAATCTTGTATCCTGGCTTGTATCCTGTTGTTTTCTTTTAATGCATAAAGATGTCTCCCCCTGTATTCGGGGTCCAGTGCCAAGCTGAGGAGGCCTGGTTCCATGGAGGCATGTATTGCTCAATAAATCAATATGCTTGAAACCTTGAACTTTTGTTTCCTCTGTTATTTCAGATTTCACCCATCACAATATGGAGGTGGCCAAATTTCCATGAACTTGTGAATGATGCATGCTCATCTTCAGTAGTTCAGTGTAACTTCTGCATGTCACTTCCAAGTGGATGACTCCTGAATTTCTTTTTTTTTCTTTTTTAGGCAGTTGGAGTTAAGTGACTTGCCTGTGGTCACACAGCTAGTAAGTGTCAGGTGTTTGGTCTGAGGCTGGATTTGAACTCAGGTCCTCCTGACTTCAGGGCCGGTGCTGTATCCACTGTGCCACCTGGCTGCCCCTGAATCTCTTTTTCTTGAAGGTTTTTTTTTGTTGTTATTTTTTATTGTGTTGTTTTGTTGCAATAGGGGTTAAGTGACTTGCCCAGGGTCACACAGCTAGTAAGCTGAATTTCTTTTTCTAGTTCTTATCTTTCATCTACAGTCCTATAATCAATAGTTGTCTAATAGATGTTCTGCTCTCTCTACTCAAATTCAGTCTTTTCTGATAACTGGCTTTGCTACTTATCAGCTGTGTGGCCTTGGCAAGGTAATGTCTCTCAAAGTCTCAGTTTCTTCTTCTATAGAATTAGGGGGTTGGCTCAGACCTTAAGGTTCATTACAGCTGTAAATTCTATGTCCCCAATTAAACTCATTATCTCCCACCCAGACAAGTTATCCCATTCAGCTTCCTGATTTCTTGTCAATGAGTCACTGTTGTGTCACCCAGATTTAAAACCTTGGAGTCATCATTGGACTCCTTCCTTTTTCTGTCATTCAAAAGTCCCCATAATCTTGCTGTACCCTTCCTCTCTCATATCTAATCTTGAATTCCATCCAGTCAACCTGATCTCACTGTCCCAGAGGACACACCAAACTCATTCTTATCTATTGCTTCCCCTGCCACATACTAGTACTATCTTCTGTGTGGTCCAGAGGAAAGAGGACTGGAATTAGAACAAAGCCCAAGGTTCCTCATGTATAAAATGTGGAGGTTGGACTAGAGTCTCTTTTAGCTGCATGATGAACAAACTGAGGCCCAAAGAGGACCAGTGAAGTGAAGTAATTTTTTTTCCCCCTTTGCCCTAAAAGTCTACTGCTCTTAAAAGAGAAAGACAGACTCTGAGGGGGAGAGAGTGGTTTCCAGATAACTTCCACACAGGGGGGTTGGGGAAGCAGACTTGAGCACTTAATCAGATGGTCAGGGAATAACTGACAGCTCAGCTTGCTGGTCTGGTAGTAAAGGGCATATTTCACTTCCTCTATGATAACTTTTTTTTCCTAGCCACCATAGCCTATCTTAATGTCTCTCTCTCTTTCTCTTTTTTTTTTAACTCCGATAGTACGTAGAGTACTTGATTATATGCTGCCTTGCATTATCTCCTTCTTGTTATTTCATATTAACTATTATCTTTCCTGCCAGGTGTGTAAGTTCTTTTGGGTCAAGGAGTCCCACTCCTGCATCTAACTATACAGCCAGAAATGAAGTAGGCATTTAACAAATCCTGCTTTATTTTTTTATTGGCCTGTCCTACTGAAAAGTGACAGCTAATTCACTGATTCATTTAATTTATTTTGTACCTACTATATTGGAAGCTAATATTTTGCATAGTGAAATTACAAGATTCCCCACTGCTCTGGATAGGTTACAACCTATCTTAGGAAGATAGGACAAGCTAGACATTTTTCAGGAGTTGAGACAGATTATGGATGTTATAAATCATTGTCAAGCCTAGAAGCAAGGCAGTCCTCTGCAAAATTTCATGGATATTATAGATATCAGCACTTATAATGAAAACTGTTCCTCTGATAGTGTTTTCTAGTTAAATAGCTTAATTTACACATTAGTCTCGTAAAAGTATTTTACCTTGGGTTTGATGGAGGGAAACATCTTTAAGGCCCAAGTCCTCTTTGCTCCTAAATGCCTTCTTTTCTCCCACACCCATTTTCTTCCCTTTTTGTTAAATGCCCATTATTCCTTACATCTAAATAGTAACCACATTCTGCTGCTGTCTTCCTTTGAAATGTCCCTTGCATCCATTTCTCTCATTCTAATAATCCCATTGCACGGATAAATCGAGTCCCTCTGTTCGTCCTCTCCAGCTTTTCTAAATCAGGTTAAAATTAGCTTCAAGGGCCGCTTTGAAAGTGAAAAGAAACTATAAAAGAACGCAGCATGAAGAAGAGAGTTTTTGGGTGACAGGCGGGGTGCACTTTTAGGCTTCTGTGATTTGCAGGACAAGGAAACCCTACACAGAACGGGCTAGCTCAGGAGTGGGGAAACTGCGGCCTCGAGGCTGCACGGGGCCCTCTAGGTCCTCAAGTGCGGCCCTTTGACGGAATCCAAACTTCACGGGTTCCCCAGCCGTGGGCAGCTGTAAAGGGCCATACGGTCCAGCGGTTCTCGTAGCGTGGTTCCTGCGGGTCCCATAGATCCTATTTTCATAACAATACAAAGACGTCTTAATTTCGAATACGGTAAATATCATAAATAAATAATTCACATAAACAAAAGCTCTATTTTTTTGGGGGGGATATCCCCAGTAATTTTTAAGAGCGTAAAGAGGTTTTAAGATTAAAAAAAAAGTTGAAGAACCACTGATCTAGATTCTAGGATAACTCCCTCCTTTTACAGATGAGGGAACTGAGGCCGGGGACTTGAAAAGGGCTTTGTCAAGGTTACATAGCAGGTGAGCCAGGAGGGAGGACCGAGCTCGTTCACCGTGCCCACGCAGCGGGGGGCCAACTCTTCCCCAGGAACCGCGGCAAAGGGCGGAGGAACGGGGCGGGGCTCCTGCGCTTAGATCTGTGCGGCGACCCTCCGCGCTTGCGCAAGAACTCCGCCACGCTCTCCCACTCCTGCGTGGCTAAGGAAGAGAACGCCCCGGCTGGCCAGCCCCTCACCTTCTTCCTCCCCTCCCCATGACGCCATCCTTCCCCTCCTCCCTTCGGTACGGGGAGCCGGGACGCTCCGAACCCACACCCCCCACTCCGCCTTGCGTCACAGAGAGGCTTGTGACGGCCCCGCCCGCCAGAAGTATCGCGCGCGGAGGTCGGTGCTGCGCGTGACGCGGCACTGGGGAGGAGGAAAAGAGGGCGAGCGCGAGCGCGGGGGAGCGCGAGCGCGAGAGCGAGCTCGCTGGGGAAGGCTGGAGAGGAGGCGGAATCGAGGAGCTGAGGAGTGGGTCCGGTCCGGTCCTGGCTGGTCCGCAAACATGTCCGTTTGACACTGTCCAGGTGAGACTGACGCGCCGAAGGGACCGGAAGGGCCCGGGCTGGGCCGGGGTGTTTGGGTCCCGGCTAAATTCCATTTCAGCCGGCCTGCGGCCTCGGGACTTCGGGCGGGGCCGGGCCGGGCCGGGCTGCGCTGAGCTCCCTTGGGCCGCCGGCCCATCGAGCTCACCTGCAGGGGCCGCGCCCGGGCCGGCTTGGCGCTGTCAGTCAGTCAGCCCTGCGCCCGCGCTGCGGGAGTGGCCGCGCCCACCCCGTGCTCCGCACCCCGCTCGGGAGATGGCGGCCCGGGCGGGGAAGACGGTGCGGGAGGGCCGCGCGCCGGGGACTATCCGGGACGTGGCACGGCGGGCACCGGGGCTCCGGCTGGACTTAGAGGGTGGGGACGCGGATGTGGCTATGCCACCCCTCGCCCGTGCTCGCCCTTCCTTAGGGGGAGGCCTTGGGGTCCGTTAAATGTCACCCAGCTGTTTTCAGGTTGCTTCTGGAGGGTGACAAATGAAGCATTGACATAGCACCCGTATTTTTTTCCTAGAGTTAGAAGGGACCTCAGGCTGTCTAAGTCCAGTTTTTACAGATGAGAAAACTAAGGTCCAGGGAGGTTAAGTGATTTGCCCAAGGAGACACAGGTAGTATCAGAGGTAGAATTTGGCCTAGGTCCTTTGACTCCAGGGCTAGTGCTCTTCCCACTGTGCTAAGCTGCAGGTTACTTATTCTTTTTCCCAAGTATGTAATTGAATGATGATACTATTTTGCAATTCAGTGACTCTTCCAAAGCACTTTGACATGTATTCTGTTTATACCTTTAAGTCCCAGCAAAAATCCCACCACGGACAGGAAGCCTTCCCCCAGTCCCCCTTAATTCTGTTGCCTTCCCTGTATTATTTCCTGTTTATCCTGTTTGTAGTTTGCTTTGTATGTATTTGTTTGCATGTTGTCTCCCCCATTATATTGTAAACTCCTTGAGGGCAGGGCTCCTCTTTTCCCTCTTTTTGTATCCTCAGTGCTTAACACTGTGCCTGGCACGTAGTAGGCACTTAATAAATATTTATTGAATTGAATTGAATTCGAACCTGAAAGTGGAGCTGGGACTCCATCCTTGGTTGCCATACCTTTCTCACTAGATTGAATGATCAGCTGCTTCAGTTAGAGTCAGTCTGATTAGCTTTCTTCCATTCTAATTTCTGACTTAAACTCTGGGGGAAAATTGAAGTCAAATTAGGGAACTTTCAAAAATAAATAACAACTTAGAATATTTTTGTTTTAACAAGAAGGTTTAAAAGAATATATGACAGACATGTTGGCTGCTAGAGTGTAGTTAGTGACAACTATAGTTACAGTAGCATAAAGCTTTTCTAAATATTGTACTCAGATACAAAAATAAATTTAGGCTAGGATGAGGTGATTTGATAAGCTGACTGTTGCAAGAGATGTCTACTGATTCAACTTCTTAGTCAGTAGCTATAACGGTATGCCATGTGCAATATGATAGTGCTTGGGTCAGATTTGTGGTAATACATCCAGTCCAGTATTCGGTCTCTGATCATGGTGTTCAGGGATCCAACCTTGAGCCTTAGGCTTAACTGATCCAGACTTTTTATTGAACCTTAGGGCATTTACTTTTTACCACATTCTAAATCTTCCAGGTCACGAACCCTCACTAAAGGCACTGTGCCACTTTTTTGTACCTTCCTGGGTCACTGAAGCAAAGGTTGGTCATTTGGGTTCATAGATCTGCTGCAGCTGATCCCTTATTTGTCGTTATTAAGGTGTTGCCACCAAGAACCAATTGTTCTCTCTTTTACATCAGCTTCTTTTTCTCTTTTTATCCTGTTTCCACTTGATCATGTGACTTTTTTTAAGGATTTGTTTACAAGGGAAAAGAGAACATGGGAATTCACAAATGATTCCAGGACAAGGTAATTAGAAATATATTAATTTCAGACTGAGTGACACCTAAACTTTTTAACCTAAGCCTTAAATAAAATCCTCCCAGCCATTTGGCCAGTAACCCTCTTCTGGCCTGGTAATGTCACGCTGCCGTGGCTGGCTCTCTCATGGCTGCATAAAAGAGTATTATCTTTGCTACTAGAATGCTCCCAAGATGATTTTGAGGTTCCTCACTTGGGTGTGCTGGATCAAGCTCTTTTGCCCATTATATATTCCCTGGATCTCTCTCAGCCAATACGAGAGTGACTTGATGGCATGACTTTTGGTCCTTCCTCCCACTTCCTATCTAATCACTTTCTATCTCCTCCCCCTCCAGATAAATACAAACAGACAAATACTGTAGTGTTTGCATCACCTCAAAAATCAGAATGATTCAACCCAACAAATAAGTTACTCCAAAATATACAAAAGACAACTCCTTTCCTTAAATTGTGGTACCAGAGAATAGTTTATGGGAGGAAATGTTTGATTTCCCTTATGCCAACCCCAAAAGTTTGGAGAGACCATTCTTCCCTAATCCTTGTGTCCTTTGGCAACACTTTAGTATCTGTCAGTACCCGTGCTCTTTTTTCTATTATCTTTTGAGAATCCAAAATCAAAGAATATTGGAACTGGAAGTGAACTTAGAGATCATCTAGTCCAAATTCCCCACCCCCTTATTTTACTGTTAGCCTTTTTGGCTGCAGTAGCACACTGGAACTTCAGGAAGCACTCTACAATGACTCTTAGATACCTTTCTTGGATTACAGTTGATAGTTTGGAAACCACCGTCTTAATAAATGGAATTTGCATTATTTTCCTTGCTTTCCCTGCTGTGAAACTCATTTTCCATTTTTCTGCCTATTCTGACAACATCCAAAGATCTATTGCTTCCTTGAAAAGTTTAATTTTAGCTGCATATTAGTAAAAATTTCAGATAAGATCTATCTAAGCACTGATACCCTGGGGGAATTTCAGTTCTCCGTGTGGGAAAGTTGTGCATTTATCCCAAACTGATATTTCCTGACATTAATTTTGACAACCTCACTTTCCACCTTTCCTTCCATCATAGGATCTTAGGTTTAGAGCTGGAAAAAAGGACCCTTAGAGGTGCTTGAGGCCAACACCACTCATTTTACAGATGAAGAAATGAGCCCAGAGAGGTTAAGTGAATTGTCCTACTAGGTCATGCAACTAATAAATGTTTGGAGTGGGATTTGAACCTAGGTCTTCCTTATTCTATCTGTCTAGCATTCTGTCCACTGCACCTTGGTGACTTAAAAAATGGTCTCTATTTTGTGTAACTTTTATTAATTAAATAAGTTATATTGCTTTCTTTTTCCTTGTCTTCATGCTTTTTTTTCTTTTATCCCTTTAAAAAAACTTCATTAATCAAGCTTTGATTTCTTTTACAAAAAAAGGTTACTTTTAATAAGTTGTTTGCTTGAGTGTTTTGATCTTATGTTTTCTTGGAGATCTCTGTTATATTTCATTTTGCTCAGCATGAGTCTATTGTTCCCATAGGGTCCTTTTGAAGCATTTTTTATGGATGGGAGTTTAAAGCATAACTTTCTCCACTTTTGCATTCCTAACTTCTTGAAGAATTGTAAGCAAACTTTTCATCTCCTGAGGATCCTAGGTCTTGCCTGCCTGCTTCTCTGTACAGCCACTATCCACTTTAAAAAAAATTGAATTCTGTTTTTCTGTAAACTGGTGGTGTCATTTCAGTAATGTTCCTAGGAATGAGCTATATTTATTAAGGAAGAAGTCAGTTTGAGATTGGCATTAGTGCTTGGCTTGTAGGTAAATGTCTGAGTTGAGTGTGTGTGTGTGTAAGTTTGTTGATGATTTTTGGCATTATTGTCGGTTTTCAATACTCCCACTTCACATAGAGCCCTTTCTTCCAACAAAGAGAAAGAGTTAAGCAAAACAAATGGACACATGGACCATGTCTGAGAGAATGTGTAGCATTCTCTGTGTTTCTAGACTGGAAGGAGATTTATTATTTCTTCTCTAGGACCAAGATTGGTTATTAATCAATTTAGCTGCTTTTTTTTTTTTGGTGAGGCAATTGGAGTTAAGTGACTTGCCCAGAGTCACATGGTTAGTGAGTGTTATGTGAGTGAGGCTGGATTTGAACTCAGGACCTCCTGACTCTGGGGCTGGTGCTCTGTGCACTGCACCACCTAGCTGCCCCCAATTTAGCTGCTTTTTTAGTGTTTCATTTGTATTTTTGTAGTCATTGCTTATATTTTTCTCTTCATTCTATTTTCTTTATTCTGTATCAGATAATCTCCCAAGTTTCTCTGAATTCTTCATATTTGTACATCTGTAAGTATCTTACAGCATATGTACACAAAGTATTTCTGGATAACAGTAGAGGGTAAGGAAAGCTTGGAAAGGCCTCTTGCAGAGAGTAGGATTTGAAGGAAATCAGAGATTTCAAGAGTTTGAGGTGAAAGCAAAGAGCTTTCCAGGCATGATGGGACAGCCAGTGAAAAGGCAGACAGGAGATGGAACATCATATATGAGGAACATATAAATAGTCTAGTATGTTTGGACCATAGAGTGTGGAGAGAGTTAATATCTAAGTAGACTGGAAGGGTAGGAAAGAGCTATCTTACAAAAAGCTTCAGATGCCAAACTGAAGTGTTTTTATTTAATCCTAGAGGTAATAGGGGATCTCTGGAATTTTTATGTGTGAGGGTAACATGGTCACATCTCTACTTCAGAAATCACCTTGTTGATTGAAGTGGGAGAGGCCTGAGGTAGAGGAACCAAATAGGAGGTTGTTGGACCTCTCTCCCTCCTCATCTCTGCCTCTTCACTTTCCTGTCTTCCTTCAAGTATCAGCTCAAGTCGTTCATCCTGCAAGAGGTCCTTCACAGTCGTCCTTAATCTTAGAGCCTTCCCTCCAAGATAATCTCCAGTTTATACTGTATATTTCTATATCTGTTGTCCATAGTTGTTTGCATTTTGTCTCACATTAGACTTTGAGTACTTTTTTGGGGGGGGGCGGTTTCCAATTGAGAAATTTATTTAAATAGATCAAATAAAACAGGTGCCTCCTTGTGTCTGCACTTAGAAGGTGTCGGCCTCTTGGTAGTAAAACGTGGTTTGTGCTGGCAATGCAGAACTTTTGTGGGGCAGAGGGAACTTGATTTTGGAATCGTGAAACTGCTTGACTGTAGGCCGGTGGTACTTGCTGGCAGCAACTTTTTCCATTTTCATGAACTGGATGAAGTGGGCCCGGGGCACGGTGATGGGGTCCCATATCTCAGTCTGCACTTATTTCTTTTGCCTCGCTCCCCCGCTCCAACCACTTGCCAGACTGTCAACTATATAAGGACACAGACTAGGTCTGATTTTCAATTTCCCTCAGCACAGGGCTCTGCGCATAGTAGGCAATTCACAGGATTCTCAGTTGATCTGCAGGAAAGATCTTTCCAGTTCTTCCTTCTTGGAGATGGATGCAGGAACCAAATTTCCAACAATCTTGACTGGGACAAATGCTGCCTGTGTGCCACAACCCTGGGGTCAGCCCCAAAGTGCTATGGCCTCTTAAGAGTGTAGAACCACCATTTCACTTTCTGGAGCACTTTCATCAGCTCGAGAAAGGTGATGAGGCCCATTTACTGTCAGTATAGACTTAGAGCACCTTGAGAGGCATGGACTATTCCCCCCCCCCCCCCCACCTTTCTTTGTATTCTCAGCACTTAGCATAGTGTCTGGGGCACGTTGAATGTGCTTAATAAATGCATGTTGACTGACTTGACACACTCTATATAAGCCAGTGAAATTGGCTGTGCCTCATATGTGACATTCCATCTCTGTGTGTTTTCAACCCCACTCCCCCCTCCTTACCAATGCCTGGAGTATATTCTTTACTCATTTCTTCATCTTAGAATACCTTCAAAACTCAGGTCAGAATCTGTCTTCTTTATGAAGCTTTCTTTCATCTCCTTCGTTCCACATTCCCCTAGCCACTAGTACCTTCTCTGCCCCTATTACCTTCTGTTTATCTTGCATGTACTTAAGTGTGCATGCTTAAGGGACTGTTTCATTTTTGTTTTTATATCTCTAGCACCTAGTACAATGCCTAGCACATAGTAAGCTTTTAATAATTGCTTTTAATTGATTGCCAATTTGGGTATGAGATGAAACTTCAGGTTGTTTTAATTTGCCCCTTCTCTTTAATGATTTGGAGCATTTCCTTGATGTCAGTCAAATTCCTTTTATGTTCCAGGTGCTCTGGTAGGGATACAAATACAAGTATGTATTAAGTGCTGGGGCTGTAGTTCCTTGCCTTTAAGGAGCTTTACATTCTATTTGGAGGATGTATGTTCATGGATATGAGTGTACCAGGTGCACTAAACAAAAATACAGTGATTGGAGTGGGGTGTTGGATAGAGATAATTATGAGGACAGCTAGAATCAGGAGAAGCCTCCTGAAGGAGGTTGCATTTGAGAAAAGAGCTAGGCATTGTAATATCTGTAGGCAGAAAGGATAGTTGTGCAAAAACATGAAGGTGGCAGGATATTGTGTATGGGGAAACAGTAAATAGGTCAGTTTGAATGGAACATAGTTTATGAGAGGAGTAGTGTGTAATCAGCCTGGAAAGGTAGTCTGCTTTAATTTTTATAATGTACCGTTTTTACATTTAGGTCAGGTATTCATTTGAAGCTTATGTGGAGGTATGTGATATAAGATGCTGGGCATATGAGCCTAATTCCTGCAACACTACTTTTTAGTTTTCTCAGAGTCCTGTCCAGTAGGGACTCCTGTCAGTAGTGTTCTTGAGTTTATCGAACACTGGGCTACTGTGTTCATTTACTTCTAGGTCTTATATTGTCTTTTCTACTGATTTACTTTAAGCATTTTTAAATCAGTACCAAATAGTTATAAAGTTTCTTTTCCACTAACCTATGTTTCATATATCACAAAACTTACTGAACTTCGTTCCCATCTTCTACCTCTGTTTTTTTCTACCTTTGTCTATCTGGAGGCATTTGTAGATATATGAGAGTTAGTGGTTCTCTTGTCAGATTGGGTAGTAATAGTTGTTTTCCTTTGAATAGTTACTATATTAGCCATATGATAAGACTGCTGGCTCCAAGTGAAATTTCTTTCATTTCATTTTATTTAAAGAAAATTTTTTTTAAGGCAATTGGGGCTAAGTGACTTGCCTAGGATCACATAGCTAGTAAATGTTGAGTATTTGGTCTGAGGTTGGTTTTGAAGTTGGGGTCCTTCTGACTCCAGGGCCGGTGCTCTATCCACTGCACCACTTAGCTGCCCCTGAAATTTCTTTCAAAAGAAAATATAAATATAGGTAAAGACTGAAAAATAAACACTAAGTATAGGCCATAGGTTTTGTACAAGTGAGATTTTCAAGGGAAAGTGTGTGATCTGTATTTGGACCAATATTCTGTGAAGGGCGATTTATTTGTAAGAGTATTGGATGAAAAGTCAGAAGATTTCAGTTTTGGTACTTGCTCTTTAGCTTTGTGGCCCTAGGTAAGTCACTCAGCTTCTGTTTTTCTCACTTGCTATATCTGTAAAAGGTAGGGCTTGATGATCTCTAATATTTCCAAGTTCTGAAATTCTGTGATGCTGTGTTAATGGTATCTACCTTTCTCTGTATATATCTTTTCCCTGATTATTTTTTGTTTCAGTTTAGCTATGTGTAAGGTACTATGCTAGGCATTGGGGAGATCTACCAGTAAATGTTTGTTAAGCACCTACTATGTGTCAGGCTTGTCCTCAAGGAGCTTATGTTCTGTTGGGCGAAATAGCATGTACACATAAAAGGATGTGCAAAATATATACAGAGTAATTTCAGGGTAGAATGAGACACTAGCAATGCAGAATCAGAAAAGGCCTCCCACAAAAGCTGTCATTTGAATTGAACTTTAAAGAAAAATGAGAGATTCTAAGAAGCATGAGTGCTCTTCTGTCTTAAGAGAGAACATCTTATGTAAGGCAAAAGAAGGCTGGATATTTTGGCTACACTATAGAATTTGTGAAGGGGATTAACACATCTCTTGCATCTGCCCCCTACCTCAGGTCTCCACCTGTCCAATCTATCCTTCACAGAGCTTCCAGTGATATTACTACAGCACAGATCTATGTCACTTGTCAACTCAGAAAACTTGAATGGCTCCTTATCTCTAGAATAAAATATAAGCTTCTCTGTTAAACATTTTGAGCTCTTCATAAGTGGGCTCCAGACAATTTTTCCAGGTTTATTATGCATTAATCCAGGAATTTGGGCAGCTAGGTGGCACAGTGGATAGATAGAATGGCAGGCCTGGAGTTAGGAACACCTAAGTTCAAATTCAGCCTCAGATACTTACTAGCTGTGTGACTTTGGGCAAGTCACTCAACCTTGTTTGCTTCATCTGTAAAATGAGCTAGAGAAGGAAATGGCAGACCATTCCAGTATCTTTGCCAAGAAAACCCCATTGGGGTCATGAAGAGCTGGACACTATTAAAACGACCTAACAGCAGCAAAGACAACAACACAGGGGATTAATGTACTGGAACTGTATAGTACTCTGATTACTCTAAATGTGGCATTAGACAAACTGGAAGCTGCAAGGTTAGGAGCCTGTTTGATATAGCCTTGAGAGGCTGTAGGGTAGTTAGTGGCTGTGGGGAATCAAAAGATCATAACTCTAGAATTGGAAGGAACCCTAGAAGAGGAAATTGAGGCTCAAAGTCATGTAACTTGCCCCTTATCTAGTGTCATAGAGGTATTAAGCATCAGAATTGGAGTTGATTTGGCAGGCTATGACCCCAAAGATAGTGCTCTTGCCATTACATTATTCACTGAAAAGAGGGGTAAAGGATGCAAAGATAGTGCAGGAAGATATCTGTTGGAACTTGGCCAGGTAAATAAGTTAACTGGGTTTGTAGCCTATGTATATGTAGGTTTTAGGTCAGAAATTGGAACAAATTAAGACTCCTGTAATCTATCTACTGGTTTAAAAAAAAGAAATTTTACTTAGCCATATCAAAAGAAGGCTGTTGAGATCAGGGAAGGAGAATGGCCGGGATTTTCAGCTGAACACAGGTTCCTATTCTAGCTCTTGTTTCTGGTCTGTTGTCCGAAGCCTTAGGGAGGGGCTGGATGTCATGCTATTTTTTGTACTTAGGTGACCAGAAAGCTATGTCAGCGGCCTGAGCTCTAGTACCCTGAGCCAATCAAATCTCAAGGACATTTTTAAAAGAAAAACTAGCCTAGGTTTTTTTTTTTTTTATTGAGGTGGGGTAAGAGGGTTTAGGATAGAGGTTCTAGTACACCACACTACTTGGTGGTAAGTCCTTAAGGCCTTTTAGAGCAGAGGTATCACACTCACCGGTAATGGCTGGCAAAATTCCCAAATGTTGCCTGAATCAAATTAAAATGTAATTGGGAAATATTTTTAAAAATTAATAAAATACAGGGCAGCTAAGTGGCACAGTGGATAGAGCACCGGCCCTGGATTCAGGAGGACCTGAGTTCAAATTTGGCATCAGACACATAATACTAGCTGTGTGACCCTGGGCAAGTCACTTAACCCCATTGCTTAGCCCCCCCCCAAATTTAATAAAATACAGTACAACATAGATAATGTTAATGTATGTGTGTGTGTATTTTAAGTCATTATGCTGCCCACAGGGATTCTTTTCTATTTGAGTTTGACATCACTGTTCCTCCTCTGCTTAACTTTAGTGTTGTTACAGGTCAACTCTGACTTGGGGATAGGAGAAGCCACACGTGAATGATTTCCATTGTCACCTTTGCCAGTTTTCTGGGTGTGATGTTAGTCCTCAGAACTGTTTTGATATTTGTTTCTCTTGTTAGTGTTTTGGAGCATTCTTTCATTTGGTTATTAAAAGTTTACAATTCTTTTTTTGAGAATTTTTTCTTTATCTCCCCTGACCACTTGTTTATTTGCAAATGGTTTTTGGTTTTCTTTATTTCTTTATGGATACCTTGGATATCAGACCCTTATCAGAAAATAGCAAAAACAAAACAATGATCAATAGCCCCTTGAAGGGGGTGACTCTGAGTATGAGAGAGCCAAGACCAGAGAGAAACCCAAGATTTCATCCTGCCGTTCCGATTGGAAGGACTGAATCCTGGATCTAAATAATACGGTTTGTGTAGTGAATGTTGCCAACTCTTTACAATTCACAATGGATCTCTTGATGTAAAGAAATGACCAATGCAAGAACAATACAAAGAACCATCAGGACTACAATGAATATAATGATACTTTTCCTGTTTGATCAGGATCATCATCACAAGTCAGGAAGAATTGTCCTATACCACCATTCACTTAGTGTTCTGTGACCCACCATCCAGAACTTTCTGCTCCCTCACAGTTCCATGGAGGGTCCGGGGTGGGGAATACCAAGTCTTTGCCCCATAAGAAGCCTCTGAAGGACTGCTCCCCCCCCATTCTGTGTTTGCTGGATTTTTACTTTTTCCTCCCACTTGTCAGAAAACAAGTTGCCTCCTAACAGTGCCACCTCTTGGTTTTCCAAGTCCTTCCTGGGGAGCAATCTAGAAATTGAGCTCCATATTATAGTAAGCAAATGACTCCGTTGGACTTTCTTTGCCATTGCTCACCCCAGTGTCTGTGTTGCTGAGACCAGTATTTCTACCTGTTCTTCTGCTGCCCCAGCACGGCTTTTTAGTCTTCTTCCTCTACATTCAGCATCTGTCTCAGTTCCCATTGCTGCTAGAGCCCAAGGTACTGTCCACTGCATCCCTGTCCCATTGCTTCTGCCTCTACCTCTGCCTTGGGGGCCTCATTTCAGCACACCCCAGTAGGCAGTCACTAACCACCACTAATTTTCTCTTCTCCTGACCCGTGAATTCTCTTCTGACAACTCATGGACTCATAGCATCATTCTTTGGAGGACAAATAGCTGCCACTTCTTCAGAATGTACAGGCTCCCTCTTTTCAAATAACTTTGTTTTTTTAGCTCCAGATGTCCAGTTCCAGGGGTCCTTCCCTTTTACTCTTGTTTAATATTCAATCCTTTAATAATCTGATACAGGTCAAGATTCCTTTCTGTTTTTCTTCTTTATTTTTACACTGAAGCCCTTCCTGGTTTTTGTCATTTGTTTTGTTTTGTTTTTGGAGCATTCTTTTTTTAATATCTTAGAGAATAGAGAGGCTTTCCTTAAGTCTCTTTATGTTCTCATTTGGAAGGGATAGCAGCCTCCATATTGAAAACAGATGAACAGTCATTTGGCCATGAAATATGAGCATTGCATATTCATTGTTGATTACTGCAAGCATCTTCCTTCCTTCTCTGACCTACTGGAAGTGACAGCCTCAGTACTTACCTTTCTTCCTAGTAGCTGCCCTGTACCCTCATCCTGTTAACCTATGTTCAGGTTCATGAATCCTAGGCACTGCTTGGGCAGTATTCTTATTTTATCATAAGCCTATTCTTGTTTTATTGATAATTTTCCACTGTCATATTAGTAAGATAGATCTATAGATATGTAAAATGCTTTTGGGACTCAAAGTTGTTTGCATGCTTAAATTCAGTATCAGAAGTCAACAAATACAACTTGGTAATTGATTAGATGTGAGGTATGGGAGATGTCGAAGATGAGAGCCTGAGAGAATTTTGGTACCATTATTTTATCCTAAGGAAGACAGGAAATAGGGCAATCTTGAAGAAAAAATGGTAAGTTTAGTTTGGTATATTTAGCAGTTTCAGGTGCTAATGAGATGTCTGTTCCAAGAGAAATGCTCAAAAGGCAGTTGAAAGTGGAGCTCAGGGGAATTGGGGCTGGAAAAGGAATACTTCCCCTTTCTTCCTTAACTTACTTCAATATGAAGAAAAATTAATTTGGATGTAAGTTCAACTTTAGTGGCTCATCCATAGTATGGAGATAATGGTAGGTTTTTGAAAGTTATATCAATGAAGCATAATCTCTGGTAGGTAGGTTCTGCCAACCTTGAAAGGTTTTGAGCATGTTCCTAGTGAGAGACTGAATTTACTGTCTGAGGACCAACCTAGAAAAATATGGAGAAACTTAGCGGTGGAATTTTTTAAGCACCTTTGTGCTTAGGACACTGTACCAGGTGCTGTGGTGATGAATTCTTTACCACTTACTGAGTAGAGTTTTATGTTCTCTGTTCTTAATTGAAAAAGTAGGTGATTTCCTGCAAAGATTGTAATGTGTAAGGTTCCAACTATTCCCATCTCCCCATAGAAACTCCCTACCAAAGCTGAAAAAGAACACCATATGAAGCAGTGATTCATTAAAACAAAAGGGAAATAACATCCAATCTAGGACTTTACAAGAAGCCCAGATGCAGCTGATATTCTTGTTTTGGGGACCCTTCAGAGGACCTGAAGTCAGTGGAATCATAACCGCAGCTTGTCAGAGCAACTTCAGGAAACAAAGCCAACTTCAAGTGGATTACTTACTGCACAAAGAGACTAAAGGACTTAGGAGCCCAGGTAGTGCCCATCTTGGGTACTTCAGGAATTCTACAGCCACCCTTATCTCCACAGTCTGCTTTCTGCTGAATTAAACAATCAAGTTAGAGAACTACAGAAGCTGAGGAGTGGTTCTATTTGCTAATCTGGACATTGGGGTGGGTGATGCAATATTGTGCTGGATGCAGGACCATATGATTCCCCTAACTAAAGATCAGAGAGCTATTCTAGTCCACTTGGGTTCCATGTACCGGTTGCAACACCCACCTAATGCAAGTGGCTCTCGACCTGTTCCTCAGTTGGCAAAATTTCACTTTTATCCCATCTCAGGGCAAGAAGTTTGCCTCTAGTGATCATCAGGTACATCATCATGCATCTGACTGCTCAGGTTAGGTGTCCAGTTGCTAAGAAACCATGTCCATGATGAATCATTGCCACCATAGGAAGAGAAAGGGTTCTCTGGCCCAGCAGTTTCTTGGTTTTGGCCTCCAGGAAGACTTACCTGGTTAGAATGAATTGCTTTTGGATATAATCACCCTTCCTTATTTCTTCCCCTGGAGCAGAGATCCTGCACCTTAGAGCCTTTACTCTTCTCAAAGGGCTTCATAATGCCCTGGAGAAATAGCTTAAGTTTCTCTCATTTGGAAGGCTTTGTTTCCTCTGGGATGATTCAGACAATTTCTTTCCAGAAGAGGCTTGGAGCAACCAAAGGGTAGTATTGTTGGGAGGTGTCTTGTTTTCTAAGAGTGTGAGGAAGTTATGTAGCTATGGCAAATGTCTGTTTACTTGGAAGAAAGGGGATCGCCCTAGTCTGATTTGGTAGTTATTCTGAATCTCTGGATAAAGGTTAGGGAAGAGTCCTTATTTAGTTCCCATGGGAAAATGGGGCAACCTTTCTTCAGAGACTTCTAAAGGGGCAGAGTTTTACTATCATCCTCCTGATATGGTTTTCAGGGAGAGAGATGTTTTGGTTGGGTGAGCAAGGCAGTACTGGGGGGAGGATTTTATTTGGAGAGCTTCAATATCAACATAGATCCTGGAACAGAATCTGTGTAAAGGGTCTGCCACCTCTTAGTCACTTTACTACAGCTGATCCTGATGTGTGATAAAAAATTATTGATTGTGTTAGAGGTGTCTTCATTTGTTCTGTGACCCTGATGTTCCTGTTGCTGCTTCTGCTAATGATCACTACCTTGCCTTGTAAACTGATTTGGTATCTCCCAACACATGGATTAGATTGTTGAGACCTAAGACTTGGTCCTTCTGAAAGGAGGAGGAAAATCTTAGGATTTCTGCTTTTGTTCTCCTTGGGATTTTTTTTCTTTTTTTTCTGTATGGTGACTTTGTCATTGTTGTTCTGTGGCTGTTTTGGTTTTGCTTTTTTTGATTTATTTTTTCATTTTTACCATAGGAAGATTGTCCAGTAATTTAAAAGCATTTAAAGCTTTTAAATGCTAGAAGGTCTTCTAGAAGAGCCATAGGATCTTGCCCACCATAAAATGGTATGTGATAGAACCAATGTCTTACCAGGTTAATCCTCTTCTTAAAAGACAATAACCCTGTCCCTAGGACTTGACTGGCTTATACTATGCTGCTTCCTGGTAGCTTCTGGTAATGTTGATGTGGCTTCCTGGTCACCATTGGGCATAAAAGTTCCACCCCTGTGGGGGGTTCAGGCTCTTAAGACTTGGTTGTCCTAAGATACCTTCTCCTGCTGACCAGTTTCTATATGGAGATGGGGTGGGATGTCTGCCTGAGCTAAGTACTGCTATATCTTTTTTGAGATCTTTTCTATGTTATGGCCAATTAAATCTTCCTTTTCAACTGTTAAATGACCTATGAGTATCTCATTTTGTCCCATCACTAAACTAGAACTAACAGAGTGTCAGTGTAGATTAGATCTGTCCTGAACAAGGGGGATTAAAAGGAAGGAAAGAAAGGGGAAAAAACAGTGATCTAGGTCTGGGCTTTGTGAAGAGAGGAAGTGCAGAGGAGTGAGATTACATTTCAGTTATGATTGTTGTCCTTCATTCTGTAAGGGGACTAAAATGACTGTCACTGTGGTTGAGTTCAGAAGGCTCTACCACAGTTTGGGCACAAATAGTCATATTTGGAGTGAAGATGTCTCTAAATTTGCACATTGCACATTTCTTTTCAGCTACTGCAAGGTAATGGTGGGTTTTTGACAGCAACTCTCCCTCTACTTTAGTCTTGGCTTGTAACCTTTTCAAGTTAAATAATTTAACCTCAGTGTGTAGCTGACTTTGATACTGTTTTTGTCCTCATTGAAGGCATCTGACAACATTACTGAAAATATAATGCTAAAAATTAGTATGGGAGCAAGTATACACCCTTACTTTGCTCCATTGGTGACTGGGAAAGTGTGAGAGCAGCTTCATCCATTATCTGGAACCTGTATGGGCATGCTGTCATGAGACTGATGTACAGTACTGATGAACTTCTCTGGACATCCAAATTTTAATTTTCCACAAGCCCTCGTGACTGACAGTATCAAAGGCCTTGGACAGATTGGTGAACTGGTTCTGCTGCTGGCACTTCTGGAGTTATCAGGCAGCAAACACTGTTATCACCTGTTCCTTAGCCTTTTTTGAAGCCACACTGTCTCTTAGGTAGATGACCATCTTGCAAGGTGAAGGATCGGCCTATTTTTTAAAAAAATATTTTATTTTTCCCCAGTTACATGTAAAAATATTTTCTAACATTGACTTAAAAATTTTTGAGTTCCAAACTTTCTCTCTCTCCCTCACCTCCCCCTTCTCTGGGAAAGTAAGCAATTTGATATAGGTTATACATGTTTAATCGTGCAAAACATATTACCATATTAGTTATGTTGTGAGAGAAGACACAGAAACAAAGGAAGAAAAACCCATAGGAAAAAATACAGAAAGTGAAAAATAATATGTTTTGATCTTCCTTCAGGTTCCATCAGTTCTTTCTGTGGAGGTGGATAGCATTTTTCATCATAAGTCCTTTGGAATTGTCTTGGATCATTGTATTGCTGAGAATAGCTAAATCATTCATAGTTGATCATTGTTCAGTATTGCTGTTACTATGTACAGTGTTCTCCTAACTTTGCGTCAGTTCATGTAAGTCTTTCCAGTTTTCTGAAATTATCCTGCTCATCATTTTTTATAATACAGTAATAATCCATTCCCATCATATACCACCACTTATTCAGCCATTCCCCAATTGATGGGCTTCCTCTCAATTTCCAATTCTTTGCTACTAGAAAAAGAGCTGCTATGTATATTTTTGTACAAATAGGTGAAGGATCAGTCTATGAAGGAGGACTCTGGTAAGAATCTTGCCAGCAATGACTAAGAAAGACATTCCCCCAGCCCCACTTGTGATTGTCATAGGACAGTCTATTTCCTTTACCTTTATAGAGTTAGACAATGGAGGCATTCTTGAACTCCTGGGAGAATAACCTCCTCTTGCCACATAACCTGGAAAATTTCAGTCAGCTTTTGTATGAGCAGTGGACCCCCTGCCTTGTCAATCTCAGCTGAAATAGAAGAAGCACCAGGTACTTTGCCACATGAGAGGAGCTTAATGGTATCTAAAACCCCCTTCTTCAGTTGGAAGTTCAGCTAGAGAGGGATTAACTTCAACTTGAGGTATACAGTCAATGGTTTTAACATTGATTGATGGATGACATTGAGAACATTGTGAAGTGTTCAGCCCATCTCTCCAGGATCATGTCCTTATCACTAATCAATGTGGCTCCATCAGCACTGAGTAGTTGACATGCATCATAGGTCTTTGGCCAATAAATAGCATTCAGGAGGGCATCATAAAAGTGCTGTGGATTGTTACTATCACTGTACAACTGTTTTTCTTCTGCCTTCTCACTGCATCTCTCTGAGTTTTGCTTGCACTTTCCTTTTGATGGAGATAAATGCTGCCTTCCTAGAGATGGATGGATAGTAATCTCTGTGGAGTTCTCATTTTTCATTTATCAACTTCAAAATTTCCCCATCATTTTCATCAAACCAGTCTTGATGTTTGTGAGAGTTCTGGCCCAGATGAGTAAATGCAATGCTGTACACCATATTTCTGAAAGCTGCCCATTCCTTTTCTGATCCACTATGGCCAACTGTGTGTTGGCTCAGCTTTACCTCCAAGTTAGTAATGAACTGTTCCTTCTTGGAGAAGCACTCTAATCTGTTGACATTGTCTTCTGGTAGTCATCTTGCCTGGGGCCCCTGCTTTTGTTGAATGTGAATATTTAGTTTGGAAAGGATAAGTCTGTGATCAGTCCAGCACTTTGCATCACATGTCGCCTTTGTCACTCTCACATCCTGTGGGTCTCTTCTCCTTACAGTCACATAGTCTGTTAAATGCCAATGTTTGCTGCCAGGGTGCATCCACAAAGTTGTATTGTGTTTAAGCAAACAGAAGACAGTGTTGGTGATGAGAAGGTTATGAGATGCACAAATCTTAAGTATTAAGTGACTATTATCGTTGCTGTTTCAATCTGCATTCCTCCCAAGGACTCCCTACCATGTCTGGTAGTCTGTGTCTGCTCTTACATTAAAGTCACCCAGAATTATAAGCTTGTCCTTTTTCTAGCATATTGATGATGAGGGTCTCCAGGTCTTCCCAAAATTTTTCTTTGACCTTATCAGGGTTCGTCGTGGTAGGAACATAAGCACTGGTGATGGTGGCATGACACTTTCCTCAAGTGGCAGTCTCATCATGAGCCTGTTGTTCACTCCTTTTGGTAGACATACAAGCTTGTTGACTAGATTATTTTTGATTGCAAAAGTTATGCCAGCTTTATGGCACTCCCTTTCAGTGTGGCCACTCCAGAAAAACATGTATCCAGCTCTGTCTTGAATAAGCTGGCCTTCATTTGCTAGCCTTATTTCACTCATGGCTGCTATTTGGATGTGATACCTGTTGAGTTCTCTTGCAACAAAAGCTGTTCGTCTTTCAGGTCTACTGGATTTCGTGTTGTCCATAAGCGTGTGCACATTCCACGTATCAATGGTGAGTGGAATCATCTTTGCAAAAATTTTTGTACATCTTGTGTGTGTGTGTGTGTGTGTGTGTGTGTGTGTGTGTGTGTGTGTGTTTCTACCGCAGGGTGGGATCCTTGCCTGCCGTGGTGAGCAGGCCAGGGTTGGGTGAAGCAGACAATTTTTAGGGCCCCTTTCTAGGCCCTTCCTCACAGCAGGAGGTGAGCAGCATGAGCCTTTGAAAAGGCTGCTTAGACACCCAGGGGGCTGTCAAATCCCACTGCTGCTTCAGTCTAGTGAGAAGATAACTCTTTGGCTGGGGCTGCCTGTGTGCAGGGTTGTGACTACAGCTCCCAGTATATCTATCAGCTCCCAGTGTATCTGCACCTGCTGCTTCGTCACTTGCCTGTTGCCACAGGACTTTGAGGTAGGTAAAAATGATAAAATGGTGTAGATAATGTCTTTAGCTTTGCACATAAATTGGATTTAAGTGAGGCAGAGTTGCTTGACTTCTTAGGCCTCACTCTCTCTTCCAGAGTCATCAAAGTCCAGTGACAAGACAAAAGTCAAGACGACTGACGATGGTTCAGGATTCGGTGGATGACCTTGGTGTCTTTGATGTCTAACCAAGCTCTAAGCACTTTACAGCACCTGCATGGCCTGTTGGAACAAATTTGTTCTCGTCTGCCCATTCCACTGGACGAAGTCTTCACATGCTTAGGGTAGACATCACCCTAACTTACCAAAGGGTTTGAGACCCCTCTGTTACCCTCAACCTGGTTTAGCCTCTCTGCAAAAAAGGTTTACCAGGGTGTGGCCGCTGTGCATGCTATTGCTTCTTGGAGCCACAGGTGAGAGTTTGGTGAAGCAGGTAGACACCAAAGGTGGAAAGCAGACCTGAAGAGGGCTTGGCAGCCCTTACACCAGAGCTGCTAGTCCTCCCTGAACACACCCTACACCCTCACCCTGCTTCAGTTGTATTTTACTAGTATTGAATCTGTTCCTTTTATCTCTTCACCTTCTTTGTGAAAGTACAAGAAGCAAAGAGAGGGAAAAAAATATAAGATATAATGGAGGAAAAATGGTGATCATAACTGTGAATGTGAGCTGAATGAACTCACATAAAATAGGAGGGTAGCAGAATCAACAATAACATGTTTACAGGAAACAAACTAGAAAAATATTTGGAGCTTACATTATGGGCTGGAGTCATATTATTGCTTCAGATGAATCAGAAAAAGCAGGGTGCGAATCATATGATAAAGCGGTAGTAAAAAAAAGAAATGCTTAAAAGAGACACACAGGAAAAAGGTATAATAAACTGCAGAAATTTCCCCCAGTATCAAATTTAAAATCCTGTTTGGCTTTATCTGTCTATCTATCTATCTATCTATCTATCTATCTATCTATCTGTCTGTCTGTCTGTCTGTCTGTCTGTCTGTCTATCTATCTATCTATCTATCTATCTATCTAGTTAGCTAACTAGCTATTTTTAGTTTTCAGCATTTACTTCCACAAGATTTTGAGTTCCAAATTTTCTCCCCATCTCTTCCCTCCACCCACCTTTTGGCAGCAGGCATTCTGATTACCCCTTTCCCTAATCTGCCTCCCCTTCTCTCAGTCTCCCCCTTCCCCCCCTTTGTCTTATCCTATTCCCCTTCTATTGTCCTGAAGAGTAAGGTAGATTTCTATACCCTATTGCCCGTGTATCTTATTTCCCAGTTGTACGTAAAAACAGTTTTAACATCTGTTTTTAAAACTTTAAGTTCCAAATTCTCACCCTTCCTCCCTCTCAATCCACCTTCATTGAGAAGGCAAGCAATTTGCTGTAGGTTTTACATGTGTAGTCATGTAAAACACTTCCATAATAGTCACGTTGTGAAAGACTAACTATATTTCCCCCCCCCACCCTGTTTAATTTATTCTTTCCTTTGACCTTGTCCTGCCTCAAAAGTGTTTGCTTCTGATTACCTCCTCCACTAATCTGCCTTCCCTTCTATCACCACCCCCCCCATTCCTTTTCCCCCCTACTTTCCTAGGGGGGTAAGGTTGGGTAAGATAGATTTCCATACCCGATTGAGTGTGTATGTTATTCCCTCCTTAAGCCAAATCTGATGAGAGTAAGGTTCACTCATTCCCTCTCACCTCCCCCCTCCTTCCCTCCTCTGTAAAAGGTTTTCTTGCCTCTTTTATGTGAATTAATTTACCCCATTCTACCTCTCCCTTTCTCCTTCTCCCAGTACATTCCTCTCTCACCCCTTAATTTTATCTTTTAGATATCATCCCTTCATATTCATCTCACCCTGTGTCCTCTGTCTATATATATATATATATATATATATATATATATATATATAGTGTGTGTATATATATATATTGTGTGTGTATATATATATATATATGTGTGTGTGTGTGTGTGTGTTGTATATATATAATGAGAAGGGTCTCATGAGTTACAAATATCATCTTTCCATTTAGGAATGTAAACAGTTATACTTTAGTAAGTCCGTTATGATTTCTCTTTCCTGTTTACTTTTTCATGCTTCTCTTGAGTCTTGTATTTGAAAGTCAGTTTTTCTATTTAGCTCTGGTCAAGAATGCATTAAATTTCTGTACATCATTGAATATCAATTTTGTTCCATCATTGATTACACTCAGTTTTGCTGGGTAGGGGATTCTTGGTTTTAATTCTAGTTCTTTTGACCTCTGGAATATCATATTCCAAGCCCTCTAATCCCTTAATGTAGAAGCTGCTAAATCTTGTGTTATACTGATTGTGTTTCCACAATACTTGAATTGTTTTCTTTCTAGCTGCTTTCAATATTTTCTCCTTGACCTGGGAACTCTGGAATTTGGCTGTAATATTCCTGAGAGTTTTTATTTTGGGGTCTCTTTCAGGAGGTAATAGGTGGATTCTTTCAATTTCTATTTTAGCCTCTGGTTCTAGAATATCAGGGCAGTTTTCCTTGATAATTTCTTGAAAGATGATGTCTAGGCTCTTTTTTTGATTGTGGCTTTCAGGTAGTCTACTACTTTTAAAATTATCTCTCCTGGATCTATTTTCTAGGTAAATTGTTTTTTCAATGAGATATTTCACATTATCTTCTTTTTTTTTCATTCTTTTGGTTTTGTTTTATAATTTTTTGATTTCTCATAATCATTAGCTTCCATTTGCTCCATTCTAATTTTTAAGGAATAATTTTCTTCAGTGAGCTTTTGGACCTCCTTTTCCATTTGGCCAATTCTACTTTTTAAGGCATTCTTCTCCTCATTGGCTTTTTGGACCTCTTTTTTCATTTGGTCTAGTCTATTTTTTAAAGGTGTTATTTTCTTCAGTATGTTTTTGAGTCTCTTTTAGCAGGCTATTGACTAATTTTTCATGATTTTCTTGGATCACTCTCACTTCTCTTCCTAGTTTTTCCTCTTATTCTCTTACTTGATTTTCAGAATTCTTTTTAAGCTCTTCTGTAGCCTGAGACCAATTCATATTTGTCTTGGAGGCTTTGGATGTAGGAGCTTTGACTTTGTTGTCTTCTTCTGAGTGTATGTTTTGATCTTCCTTGTTACTAAAGCAAATTTCTTTAGTCTGAGTTTTTTTTCCCATTGTTTGCTTATTTTCCCAGCCAGTTACTTGACTTTTTAACTCTTTGTTAAGGTAGGGCTTTGCTTCCATTGTGGAGGGTGTATTGTCACAAGCTTCAGGGGTTTTGTGCAGCTGTTTTCAGAGATACTTCCAAAGACCTGTAAGTTTTTAGTTCTTCCAGAGTGATGTGATCTAAGGAGAGGTGTTTACTACTCTCCTGGCCTGTCCTCTAATCTGTGAGTGACCACAGGCAATCTTTTCTGCCCTGGAACTGTGAGGAGGATTCCCACTGCTGCCACAAACTCTGCTATGCCAGTGCTCTTACTCACCCCGGGACTGTGACCCAGATCCAAGTATGGGCAAAGCAACAGAATCCTGCCTCAGTGCCAGCAAAGAGACCCCTGTAATCTCCTTCTGATCAGTAGTTTGATCTCTTTACCCTCTGTGGGCTGAGAGCTCTGGAAGCAGGTGCTGCTGCTGCAGCTGCCACCACACCAGAACTGTACTGGGGCCAGGGCTTGACTGTGCTGCTCTCTCACTCAGGTCCAACAGACCTTTCCTACTGACCTTCTAAGTTATCTTTAGAATTTGTGAGTTCAAAAGGCTGTAAACCACTATAGCTGTCATGATTTAGTCCTCCGAGGCCTGCACCAGGTTCACCAGGCCTCTTTCTGTACCGGTATGGCTTATGCTGGACTGTGCTCCTCTCTCGCCCTGGTGCAACAGACCTCTCCCGTTGATCTTCCAGGTTGTATTGGACTAGAAATTTGTTTCACTCTGTCTTTTTGTGGGTTCTGCCACTCTAGAATTTGTTTAGAGTCATTTTTCGAAGGTGTTTGGGGGGAGAACTTGAGCAAATCCCTGTCTTTACTCCACCATCTTGGCACTGCCTCCCCACACCCCTTTTTGACTCTTAAAGCCTTTCATAACCTGACCCTGGGAATTTGTTCCATGAAGTTTGGATTCAGTCAAAGGGCTGAACTTGAGGACCTACAGGGCCACATGTGGTCTTGAGGCCTCAGGTTCCCCATCCCTGTTGGCCCCTTCCTACATTTCCAGTCTGATTACACTTTATTGCCTTCCACGTAACTCTGTGATCCAGTGTCACTGGTCTCCTTGTTGTTTCTCACACATGACACTCCATCTCCCAACTCCCAGCATTTTCACTGGCTGTCCTCTATTCCTGTAACACTTTCTGTTCTCATCTCTGCCTTCTAACTTCCCTGGCTTCTTTCAAGTTCCAGTTAAAATCCTACCTTCTACAAGAAATTTATCCTAATCCCCTTTACTGATAGTGTCCTCCCTCTGAGATTACCTCCAAGTTGTCCTGCTCAGGTCCTGATTACTGCAAATAATGAATCCTGCAAAGTATTTGCATATTTGAATTTGCATTTTTCAAAGTTATAAATATCTGTAAATTGGGCAGTTGGTTTTAGCCCAATGGAAGTATGCAATGAAGATTTTTAGAAAATAAGTTTTAAAAATATTTTCTTAACATAAGAGTATAATAAAAATGTATTTCTGATTCAGGTTTATTACAAACAAGGTAATAAAGTAGTTATAGAAAGCAAAATTTAAAAAAAATAATTACTGAATATTATATCCAAAGGGAGGAAACAAGTACCTACCATGTTTCAGGCACTATGCTAAGAGCCTTACAAATATTATCTTACTTGATCTTCACAACAACCCTGGGAGATAGGTTAAAGATAAGCCTGTACTGATATGTGATGAAAATATCTTTATTGTTTAAAATATTTTGGTGATGTACTCTAGCTATTTTCTAGTTCTTTAAATTTTCATACCTTTGCTGGTAGGTGCAGAGAGCTTTATTTAGATCTTCGCAGACTTACATGCTCCATTCTCGTACCATAAACCAAGTTACCAGGGGCATTATCAAAAATTAATAATTCTTTAAAAAGATATTGTCCTTGAAGTATTTTTCAGCAGTATTAGAAAATAGCTTTAGTTACTTATGCTTTATTTGACCACCAAAGAACTGGAAGCAATAGATGATTGTAGTTTCTCAGAGTACAAGGATTTCAATATATAAACAAGCATTGGTTTTAATTTAAATCCCCTAATTAAAATATAAAATATAAATACCACAATATTAATTATAATAATAATAAATATAAAAAATAAAATCCCTTAAATTACCTCTTAATAAAAGTGTTGGGTGATCCTTAGACACTTTAAATTAAGGTGAGTTTTTCTTTCTTAGAATTGTAAGTTCTGGAAGGCATCCTTTTCACAGAATAAGTCTATTTCATCCACCAAATTAAAAATTTATTGATTAATGTAACCTTATTTGATTATTTTCTTCAAAAAATCAAGACAACTAACTGCCATATCCTCATCTGTACTCTGGCCACCTCTCTGGTAGTTTTAACGTTATGTATTATTTCCTCATTATCTACTTTATTTCCATTTTCTTTTACTATCATATATTTGATACTTTTATCTGAATGGGTGCTAAAAGCAATGTGTTTTGATTATGGTTTTCAATTCACACAGCTAAAAGATGTGCCGTTTCCATCAGTGTAACACTCTTGTTCCTTGTAGTTGTTTGCAGAGTGCAAAAAACTGATGCCCCTTTTTTTACTTACATGTTATATAATATTCCATACCATAGATTCAGACATTACAAAATTTCATTCTGTTGTAGTGTTACCATAGGACCATATTCATACCATTCAGTTACATCAGATTTTTGTTCTAATGCAATAACAAGCTTATTTTTTGTGAAGGCAGTGTTTCCACCTGAAGTATTCTTCCTTTTGTTCATTTTATTAAAGCTGCCACTCCTCCTTCCCCCCAACTTTACCCCTTTCTCATATCTAGCCTGGTTGTACTCTCCTTGATTTCATTATGCTTTCTGGAATTTCATTGTATTGTAATATAACGTCAGTCCTGAAACTCACATTTCTTCAGTGGTCCATGCCCCTGGGGTCCCTTCCTCCCTTTGACTGGGGAAGGCCACACTCTTTTAGACTTGATGATGCCCTTTCCTATACCTGGTAATGCTCTTCCTTACCACCCCCACTTCAGTTTCTTTTATGTGTTGTCTTCCTTTATTAGATTGTGAGTTCCTTGAGGGCAAGGACTGTCTTTTGCTTTTCCTTATATTCCCAAAGCTTAGCCAGGTAGCTAGCACATAGTAGGTACTTAATGTTTATTGACTGACCACTTTGAAACTGGCATTTTTTTTATTGATGTCGTTATCATGGATTTCTTTAGTATCTCTTCTTCTCCCAGGGGACCACTCCGTATACAAATAGTATTTTTTTAAAGACAAAAAAAAGGAAAGAAAAAGTAGAAAAAATAACTACAATTGATCAATACATTAAAAAAGTCTAAAAAATATGATGTGTAACACCTGTGGACCTCCCACCTCCTTAAAGGAGTGGATTGAAAATGTCCTCTTAAAAAAAATGTCCTTTTAATATCATTTCTTTAAGGGCTCTTTAAAAAAAAACTCCCAACAACACAATTCTTGTTAAATAGTACACAGTAGCACATCATATCCACGATCCACTATAGGCAGGTGTAGACTGACAAGTTAGTGGCATGTTAAAACCCTTGACTAGCTTGCTTCTATCACATTAATTGAATTTTGACTTACATTAAATGTGATCTGGTATTGTTTTATAATTCTCACTAAATTGGATTTTGCATTATTTGAACTTAAATTAATTGTGACCTGTGTATATCTTGCCTATACATAGTTTGCATGTCGTTTTCCCCTTTAGACTGTCAGTTCCTTGAGAGCAGAGACTATTTGCCTTTTATCCTCAGCATTTAGCACACTGCCAGGTATATAATAGGTAATTAATAAATGCTATATGACTGACTGACAGTACTCAATATATATGCCCTGAATGGCATAGTGTTTAAAGATAAAGCTAATTGAAATATAGGGAGAAACAAAGCAAACCTATAAAACTTGAAGAACTCATTGTGTTCTTTTTAGACCTAGACAAAGCTAATAAAAACATAAATAAGAAAAACTTAAGGAACTGAGTAGAATTTTATAGATATTAGCTGTCATAGACTTCTGGTGATTATTGAATGGGAATCAAAAGAAGTATGCATATCTTTTAACTTTGTATCACACACTTTACAAAAGTGACCATGTTCTAATGCATTGCAAACAAATGCGGAAAAGCAGAAACTAATATCTTTTGCTGCCGACTATACACACACACACACAAAAATGCAATTAAGGGTATTTGAGGAAAGGATTAAAAATTAAATGTAGCCTGATACCCTAAAGAATGTATGGGTCAAACAATTATAGAAATAATAGAAACAATAATTTTATCAAAATGACAACAGTGAGGCAACATACCAAAACTTTTGAAATACAACCAAAAGGATCCTTGTTGGAAATTTGTGTTTCTAAATATTCATCCATAAAAGATAAAAAGAACAAATAAATGATTTAGAACAAATCACCTCCCAAATAAAAATCAGAATAGAAATTCTGAAAAATAAAAGACGAGAGAGAAGCAAAAAAAATGAAAAAATGATTTACAGCTGATGAAGAAATGAAATTATTTTTAAAACCATGTATATTGTTTTCCTGGTTATGCTTATTGTGTTTCTCTAGTTTTTGTCATAGCCATCTTTTCCTGTGGTATAGTAATATTCCATTCCATACCACAATTTATTAGCTGTGCCCCAGTCAGTGGGCATCTACTTTATTTCCAATTCTTTGCCACTACAAAAAGTGCTGCTTTGGTGTAAAAGAGCTTTTCTTTTTGTCATTGTCGTCCTCGGGGTATATGCCTAGTAGTGGAGTCACTGGGACAAAGGGTATGGATAGGTCATTTTCTTTGCATAATTCCATATTGCTTTCCAGAATGGTTATACCAATTTATAGCTCCACTAGCCATGCATTAATATACCTGTCTTTCTATAGCTTCTTTAGCATTGACTGCTGCCATCATTTGTCTTTTTTTGCCACTGGTTTTCTAGCTTCAGAATTGTTTTTCTGTGCTCTTAGTAGTGTTTTTGAGAATGGCTTTTGATTTTACATATTTATCGTAGTTGTCTGTATGTCAAAAATAGTGATACAAAGGAGTTTTCCTCCGATTGACCACTTCCGTTTTTATGCTGAATGAATTAATTTTGTTTATACAAAAGCTTTTAATTTAATGTAATCAAAATTATCTATTTTATCTTTTGTAATTGCTTCTATCCCTTGTTAGCTACGTATTCATCCCCTACCCATATCTGTGAAAGGTTTATGATCTTCTCTTCTAATTTTTTTAATAGTATGATATAATTTTTTTTATGGTATGGATATTTAGGTCAGTGTCTATTTTGCATTTATTGTGGAATATGGTGGAAAGTGTTGGTCTAAGCCTAATTTCTCTTTGACTACTTACCTTTTCTCAGGTGTTCTTTTCAAATAAGTTCCTTCCTAAATAACTTACATAGTTTATTAACAAACTGTTAGTTTATTTGATTTTTTAAAAACAAGGAAAGGCTAAATCTAAAAAATAAAAAGAATTTATAACAAATAAGAGGAAAGTGTTAAGACTTTTTGCCTAATTGTGTGGCAACAAAACTGAAAAATGAAATGAATGAATAAATACAAAAATGTTAAATACCCAGATTAACAAGACGAGAAATAGAGACTCTAGGTGACTTGATATCAAAAAAGAAATTGTGTAAGATCCATGTATATTTACAATGATCAGATAATACGTGAGCAGTAATTCCAGTATTGCATTAACTTGCTTACAAAGATAGCAAAAGATGATGTCATCCTGTTTGTCTCTTTTTATACAAACCTGGGAAAAACAAAGCGGAGAAAGAAAATTATAGAGTATTGTCTAATAAATATCCATACAAAAAGCTGAATAAAATATTAGTAAAACTGATACAGCAACACATTAAAAATTATACAGTATAGCTAGGATGGATTTATACCAAGAATATAGGGTTGGTTTAGCATTAAGGAAACTAAACATGAGACTTTGCTAATTAAAAAAAAAACCCCATATAAATCACATGATTATGTCAATAGATGCAAAAAAAAACCCCTTTTGACAAAATATGCCTTCCACTTATATACATTTAATCACCTAAAGAACATAGGAATAAATGGACTTTTATTTAATATGGTAAATAGTATTTGTGTAATAGTAAGAGCAAGAATTATATGTAATAAAGAAATGCTAGAGGTCTTTTGAAAAAGATCTGAAGTAAAGCAAGGATGTTCATTTTTATCACTTATGTGATGTCATCTTGAAGTAGTGGCTTTTGTAACATGTAGGATAAAGAAATTGTAGGAATAAAGATAAACAAAAATTATTTTTTGCAAGTCTAGTTTACTTAGAGAACCCTAGAGATTTGACTAAAAATCAATTGAAACAATTTCAGTAAAGGAGCAGCATATAAAATAAAGTCATAAAAATAATGTTTTTCTTTTTATCATTAATAAAACTCAATAGGAACATCATAGAGAAAGAAATTCATTTAAAATCATCTCAAAATGAAAAAATATCTGGGAATTCATCTCTCAAAACACATTCAGGATTTCCATGAATTCAGTGCTAAATGTTCTTTACTAAATGAAGACCTAAATATTAATTGCTCCTGGTTGGACTATGTTAATATAATGATTAGCTAAATTAATTTATGAATTTAGTGCCATGCTAATCATACTGCCAAAGGATTACTTTATAGAACTTGAAAAAATTTAATTCATATGGAGGAACAAAAGGTCTAGAATCTCAAGGGAAGCCACAGGAAAAAGTAGGATTGAAGGGGGCCTGCCAGTATCAGATCTCAAACTATATTTAAAAAAATCATTGTGGAATAAAAACCTCAATACTCTGTATTTTGGCACAAGCTTCTCAGAGACAAATTTGTTAATTAAAATGATTTTAAGTCTTAGTATCTTAGCAAAGAGATAGAAAAAGAGAGAGACATTCAGAAATCCAAAGGAAGAGAGAGATCCAACATCTCTTGGAAAATCTCTCCAAACCAAGCCTTTTACTTTGTAAAATCTATAGGTTTCAAAACCAGAGACTAAACAAAATTAAACTTGAGTATGAAGATTAGGAAACAGTTTCAGTTTAGAAAAAAATAAAACAACTTTTGGTGTACCTTGGAGAATCATCTTCCCAAAATTATGTAATTCTTCTTTAACTTTCTCAAAAGTCTGTCTTCTTTCGAAGGTAAATTTATAAATATTTCTATTAAGTAAAATAAATACTTCTATTAATTAAATTAATCAAAGACTTTTCTTTGAGTTGGATAATGTCCTAATCAGTTTTGGGGAGGAATCTTTCCTGGAATGATTTGTCCTCTTCCTTTAGAGAATGGATAGGTTTTTAGTAAGAATGATGCAATAAAACCAAAACTCACTACTATTTGTAGTGGTAGCAGCAGCATGTTTCACAAGAAGTTCTCTGCTTCCTGCCTCAGAAGCAAAAAAGCAGACGCAAGAAAAAGGTGAAGAGATAACCCTACTAAGCCCATCTACCTCACAGCCTTGGAAGGGGGTGTGTACTACAAGGTCACGTACTACATGTTCAGAAATTGGACAGGACTGGCTCCAAGGTGAACAAGAGAGAAATTGTTGAAATGGACACCATAGAAACCTACACCTTTCCTCTCATGGTCATTGAAGGCATTGTGGGCAATGTACAAATCCCTGTGGCCTCCATATATTCAATACTGTATTTGTCGAGCACATCACTCCTGAGTATAAAAGGTGATTCTACAAGAACTGGTACAAATCCAAAAAGGCCTTTATCAAGAACTGCAAGAAATGGCAGAATGATGGTAAGAAACAATTGGTCAGAGACTTGAGCAGTATGAAAAAACACTGCTAGATTATTTGGGTCATTGCCTACATCCAGTTGCATTTGTTCTTTCAAGGCAGAAGAAACCTCACCTGCTGGAGATCCAGGTAAAGTGGTAGTGTTTCTGAAAAACTGGATTGGGCCCAGGAGAAGCTGGAACAGCAAGTACCTGTTTTTACTGTGTGTGGGCAGGAGGCAGTGATTGTTGTCATTAGGAAAACAAAGGGGATGGTAGAGAAAATGCAGCAACTCAACTGAGCTCTCCCCCAGACCCTTCCAAATACCTTTAAATAATGCCATAAAGCAATTCCTGGAGCAGCAGAACCTACAAAAAGACAGGGTGAAATAATTTCCAGCCAGAGACAGCTTAGAAGGTTAGCAGGAAAAGTTTGTTGCATTTGGGTAGGAGTGGAGCACTGTCCAGTGCAGGCTGCACCAGCACAGACTTGGCCCCAGCAAAGATCTTGGAGCAGGCCTTTAGAGTCACTGAATCCGCAGCAGCAGCAGCAGTTGCTTCTGGAGCTCTCAGCTCACAGATGGTAAGGGGGTTGAACAACTGGTCAGATGGAGATTACAGGGATCTCTTTGCCAGCACTGAGGCAAAACTCTGTTGCTTTGCCAATTCTTGGATCTGGGTGGCAGTCCCAGGGTGAGGAGGAGCACTAGCACACTAAAGCTTTTGGCTGCAGTGGGGCACAGACCCTTGTCACAGTTTCAGGGCCGAAAAGAGTGCTTGTGGTTACTCACAGACCAGAGCACAGGCCAGGAGAGTAGTAAACACACTTCTTCTTAGAAGAACTGAAAACTTACGGGTTCCTAGAAATATCTCTGAAAACAGCCACACAAAACCCCTGAAGCTTGGGACAGTGCATCCTGCACCCTGGAAGCAGAGCCCTACTTTAGCAAAGAGTTAAAAGTCAAGAAATAGGCTGGGAAAATGAGCAAGCAACAGAAAAAAAAATCTGACCATAGAAAGTTACTGTGGTGACAGGGAAGATCAAAACACACTCAGAAGAAGATAACAAAGCTCCTACTTCTAAAGCCTCCAAGAAAAATATGAAATGGTCTCAGGCCATAAAAGAGCTCAAAATGGATTTTGAAAATCAGGTAAAAGAGGTAGAAGAAAAATTGGGAAGAGAAATGAAAGTGATACAAGAAAATCGTGAAAAAAGAGTCAATAGCTTGGTGAAGGAGACCCCAAAAAAAATTGAAGAAAATAACACCTTAAAAAACAGACTAGGCAAAATGGTAAAAGAGGCACAAAAAGGCCTTGAGGAAAAGAATACCTTAAAAAGTAGAATTGGCCAAGTGGAAAAAGAGGCACAAAAATTCACTGAAGGGAAAAAAAAAGACTTCTTAAAAAATAGAATTGGCCAAATGGAAAAGGAGGTACAAAAGTTCACTGAAGAAAATAATTCTTTAAAAATTAGAATTGAACAAACGGAAACTAATGACTTTATTAGAAATCAAGAAGCAATAAAACAAAACCAAAAGAATGAAAAAAATAGAAGACAATGTGAAATATCTCTCTGGAAAAACAACTGACCTGGAAAATAGATCCAGGAGATATAATTTAAGACTTATTGGACTACCTGGAAACCAGGATCCCCCCCCCCCAAAAAAAAAGGGTCTACACATCACCTTTCAAGAAATTGTTGTGGGGCAGCTAGGTGGTGCAGTGGATAGAGCACCGTCCCTGAAGTCAGGAGGACCTGAGTTCAAATCCAGCCTCAGACCAAACACTTGACACTTACTAGCTGTGTGACCCTGGGCAAGTCACTTAATCTCAATTGCCTAAAAATGAAAAAAAAAAAAGAAATTATTAAGGAAAATTGCCCTGATAGTATAGAAACAGAGGGCAAAATAGAAATTTAAAGAATCCACCCATCACCTCCTGAAAGAGATCCCAAAATGAAAACTCTCAGGAATAAATAGGCAAATTCTAGAGTTCCCAGGTCAAGGAGAAAATATTGAAAGCAGTTAGAAAGAAACAGTTCAAGTATTGTGGAAACACAATCAGGATAACACAAGATTTAGCAGCTTCTACATTAAGGGATTGGAGGGCTTGTAATATGATATTCCAGAGGTCAAAGGAGCTAGAATTAAAACCAAGAATCACCTGCCCAGCAAAATTGAGTGTAATCAGTGAGGGGGCAAAAATGATATTCAGTGATGTAGAGGTCTTTCAAGAATTTTGATTACAAGACCAGAGCTGAATAGAAAATTTGACTTTAAATATAAGACTCAAAAAAAGCATACAGAGGTAAGCAGGAAAGGGAAATTATGAAGGACTTAATAAGGTTAAACTGTTTACATTCCTACATGGGAAAATGATATTTGTGACTCATTATTAGGGCAGGTGGAAGGAGTGTATATATAGACAAAGGCACAGGTGTGAGTTGAATATAAAGGCATGATATTTAAAAAAAACCTAAGGGGTGAGAGAGAGGAATGTACTGTGAGAAAGGGAAAGGGAGAGGTAGAATAGGGTGAATTATCTCACATAAAAGAGATAAGAAAAAAATTTTTACAGTAGAGGGAAGGGGGGGATAGGTGCATAGAACTCTATCTTATCCTACAAGAAAGTAGGAGAGGAATGTGATAAGAGAAGAGAGGGAGGTGATAAAAAGGAGGGCAGATTGAGGGAGAGGATATTTAGAAACAAAATGTTTTTGAGTAGGGACAGAGTGAAAGGAGAGAGAGAATAGAATAAATGGGGGGAATAAGATGGAAGGAAATACAGTTAGTAATAATAACTGAAAAAAAACACTTTGAAGCAAGTTACTCTGATAAAGGCCTCATTTCTCAACATACAGAGAACTGAATCATATTTATAAAAATAAGAGCCATTCCCCAATTGATAAATGATCAAAAGATACGAAGTTTTCAGATGAAGTAATGGAAGCTATCTGTAGCCATATGAAAAAATATTCTCATTGTTGATTGGAGAAATGCAAATTAAAGCAATTCTGAGGTACTGCCTCATACCTATTAGTTTAGCTAATAGGACAGAAAAGGAAAATGACCAGTGTTGGAGGGAATGTGGGAAAAATGACATATTAATGCATTGTTGGGGGAGTTGTGAACTGATTCAACCATTCTGTAGAGCAATTTGGAGCTATGCCCAAAGAGCTATGAGACCATGCATACTCTAACCTAGTAATACCACTACTAGGTCTGCATCCCCAAAGAGATAAAAAACAAAAAGGAAAAGGACCTATATGTACAAAAATATAGATAGTTTTTTCTGGTGGCAAAGAATTGGAAATTGAGAGGATGTCCATCAATTGGGGAATGTTTGAAAAAGTTGTGATATGTGATTATGATGGAATACTATTTTGCTGTAAGAAGTGATGATCTCGGAAAAACCTGGAAAGACTTACATGAGCTGATGCAAAGTGAAATGTACTGTGTACAAAGTACAGTAAGATGATTGGCTGTGAATGACTTAGCTATTCTCAGCAAAACAATATTCGAAAACAACTTTGAAGGACTTATGATGAAAAATGCTATCCATCCTCAGAGATAGAACTGATAGTGTCTGAATACAGATCGAAGCATTAAAAAAAAAGGATAACAAAGGACAAGGGTTGCAGAGGCATCTCTAGCCATGAACACACTCAAAGCCCCCCCATAATGCACACCAATGCTTGTGCAAAGTGGTCTATATTGGAGATTGATATCCTGCCCATCTGTGGCCTGAGCTGATCTGAAGGGCTACCACCAGTACACTAAGATCTTCAAAAAGATCCAGAAGACTGGCTAAGTGGTACCATATTAAGGGTGATCCAGAACAATATAGCTCCTGATTATGATCTGTCTGATAACAGGGTTTGTCACTGTGGTGAGAAGACTGGTAACTTTTTCATGCTGTGTTTTAGGGACCAACATGTTGTTTCTCACCCTGTTAAAATCTGCCAATACTGCTGAAATATCATACCCTAAAGATTGACTTGAAGTTTATCAGTACTACCTGCAGATTTGACCGTGGCTGCTTGTAGATCATAGAGGAGAAGAAAGTGTTCATGGGACATACTTAAGAAGGATTATATTGCTGAAGAGAAGGCTGTTTAATATAATGCCTAGCCAGTCAGCTGGGAGCTGCTAAACTCTTAGTAAAATTGAAGTTATTTTTGAAAAATGATATAGAAAGGACTTCATTGTTCCAAAATTGATAGTTCATGAAAGACTGATATGTTTCCTCGTTCAGATTAGACCAGAGACCAAGACTAAAGTATTGTCCTAATATTATTTTGTAATATGTACTCTAAAGCAAGAATAGATATTTGGGGTGTGGGCTAGTATGATGATTATAGCAGTTGTTACAAAATTTGTTTAGTACTGCTTAAAAAATGGAAAAGTTAATCACTAAAACAGATTAATAAACAAGACTCAGAAACAGTCAAATAAAATAGCATAGGGTTTTGTAAGCCCAAGGACTCCCTATTAGACAAAAACTACTGGAAAATAGACTCTCAGAAGTTGAATTTAGACAAACATCTCATGTTTTGTACCACATTAAGCTCCAAATGGATAGATATGTCATCTACATAAAGATTATATATAAACTAGAGGAGCAGGGAAGGAGGTGATACCTTTCACAAATATGGATAGGGGAAAGGGCAAACAAGGAATAGAGATGATCATAAAATATAAAATGGACAAGTTGGATTATATAAAATTGAAAAACTTATGCACAAGAGAAACCAATAGTTAAAATTAGAAAGGAACCCTTAGTTAACCTGGGGGAAAAATTGTTGCAGCAAGTTACTCTGATAAAAGTCTAGTATTCAAGTTCATAGGGAATTAGTGTGAATCTATAAGAATAAGCCATTCCAAAGTAAGATAAATAAAGGCAGTTCTCAATGGAAGAAATCCAAGCTATTATCATATGAGAAAATGCTTTAACTCACTAATAATGAAAAATATAAATTGAAATTGTATTGGCACAAATAAAAGGACAATTGTTGTGAGGTTATAAGACAGGTACACTAAAAAGCATTGTTGGTGGAGCTGTGAATTAGGCCAGCCATCCTTTAAAGCAATTGGAGCTATGTTTCAGAGGTTACTAAAGTGTGGATGCCTTTTGCCTCATTGACACCATTATTAGGCATCTAAGAGATTAAAAAAAGATTAAAAAAACAAAAACAAAAACGGAGGGAAAGGATCCCTATATGCAGAACTCTGTATAGTAGTACTTTTTGTTGTAGCAAAGAACTGCTAGTTGTATAATCAAAGTGGGTGCCTCCAGGGTTCAGCTAAACATATTAATATAGCATAGTAAAAAATGTTGAACATTACAGATTCAGAGAAATTGTATGAGCTAGAGTGAAATGAGCAGTACTAAGGGAATAATTTACACGATGACTACAATAATGTAGAGGAAAATAACTTTGAAAAACTAAAGAACTTAAGGACCAGTCATGACTTCAGAAGACCTAGTTGAAGCATGCCTCCCAGCACTTGGTAGAGGGGTGTTGAACCAGACATTTAAAATGAGACAGTGCATTTACAGACAAAGGTTAATATAGTTTTTTCCTACTAGCTGAGCCTATTTTGGTAGGAAGGGCCATTTGAGGGGGCAGTGAGTGATGTAAAAAAGAGGAGAAACAATAAAAAACATGAAAGGAGACATAGAAAAACACAGTTTTATAACTTTTGACACATTTTTAATACATACAAAAAAAAGGCACAACATAATTGACACTCACATTTTCATATACCAAAACCTCTCAAAACAGAAAGGTATATATTTCCCCTTAAAAACAAAACTAGATTGAATTGTGTTTCTTTTTAATTGATATTTTCTTTCACTTGATTTTCCCCCTTTCTCACCCTGCAACGGTTAATGAATATTAATTTTAAAAGATTTCTAGACCTTCTTTTGATGTTGACCATTTTCATTATATTAGGCACATTTGATTATTTTAGGTGTTTGTGAATTGTAACATGACTCTAGTAGACTTATTTCACAATGAATATATGTTACACTTGAATGAAGACACCCTGAACATGTTGCCATATTCTTCTTGTACCTGAGTTTCCTCATGCCTCATGTCTGAGTAATTGTTACTTAGCTACCTTCTGAGAGCAACAGTGTCTAGTTTCTAGTTTTATGCTTAAAGCAAAGAGCTTATAAATTCCTTTAAAATTAGATATACAAATAAATTCATCTGATTGTTTCCCCATCCTGCAGAGGTAAACTCCCATTCATTCTATTCCTATGATTCAGAGTTGCTGTCTGTGAAGCTGAAAATTCTTTCATTTGCTCCCTTTCGTCCTTGTCTACTATGTCTTACCCTCCCCATAGCCCATATCCTCCTTTGTCCTTTATTTTTGTAGAACAGATGATATAACAGATCCCTTTTCTCAAACAGGTGAGGGACTGTAGGTATAGAATGTTGCATATACTGTCATATTTGATCCTTTTTGTCTTTTGCTTTTGCCTGTCTTTGTTGCAGTCTTTTGCTTTCCAGCATTTCTTGTTGCATGTGATCATTGATTTATATTTATTTGGTTTACTTAATTTCTAGGGAGCACACTACTTTGGTACATTTTAACACTTTAAACTTTTTTTTTTGCCTTCTAGTTCTTTCAGGTCTTTTATTTCACTAAAAATTCTCAGGTACTCATATAGTTCTTATGGAAAATCCATGTTTTCCTTCAAATTTATGCTTGATACTTCTTGTGGACTATCTTCTAGGTTAGATTTTTTATTATCTTTGGATTTGTAATAATTGTCTGGATCTGTAATAATTATAATTCTAGTGGTTGGTATCTTAGTGGTTTTTTTAAAAATTTTTAAATTTTTTTTATATCTTCGTTTTTTATGTGCTATCTCCAGCCTTGGTTCCTGAAGTAGGACATTGTGCCAAGGGGAGGTGTATGCATCAATACGTTTTTGGATGATTAATCAGTTTCCTTATTCTGAATCTACCTGCTGACCTTCACCCCTCAGAAATGTCTGTGATAAAAATGCTGGTAGGTTTTAGGTCCTCCTGGATCTTTGAGATTTAGAACACTGGATTTCAGAACCTTCTGTGGCATCTTAGGACAGAATGCTATGGAACTCAGAACCCCTAGGCCTGAGATGTCCCAAACTGAGTGCTACTACATTTGTACTGGTTGCTGTGGTTTACTTACAGCATTCATCCTGTGGGTTTCCAACCACTTTGGGACTTTGTTTTAGGAACTCTATGCTTTTGCTTTCTCAAAATTCAGAACCCTTCAGATTGTTGATGTGCCTGACCCGTTTCTAGTTGTGCTGAGAGACTTTCCTCTTGTTTGCTTGCATTGGTACTGGCTTTTCTGTTGGACCCCTTTTACTATTGTACTGTGAGCTTTTGTTGTTTTGTATGGTGGTGGGATGGATTAAGTCGTTCACTGTAGTTAATTGTGTTTCTTGGTCATTATTTGGTCTGACGCAATATTTAGATTATTGTTGGAGTGGATGTATGGGAGCTGGGCTTCCAGCATTCTGTTCAGGCAGTTATCTTAGCTAGAAGTCTTTTTTTTGGGCTGGGGGAAATAGTTAAAAGGGAGGTGGGAGGAAGAGGAGGCATATTGGAAATCAATTGTGATTCTAAGGATACTCTTATGGTGTATGTAGATGTTTCTTATAAAATTTTAATAGACTTAGAAAGTATGTATAAGGGTCGGTAATTATTAATATTCTCTGTTGCCTTTTTTTTGTACTCATAAAGATGTAACTTCTTTGCAAATACTTGGTCTAGTCCAGCTGCATTTCCCATCTTTGTTTTCTTCACTATTTCTACTTTGTTAAGAAGCACATTTAGGACACTGGTATTTGAGTCCAAATATGGTACTTCCACTGTCAATGAAGAAAAGAATTTTTTATAAAAATATAGATACAGCATTTATATTTTCATCTCTTTGCCCTTCCAGTTTCACTCCTAAGTACCCTTGGAATAATTTTTGCTTTGTCATGTCTCTAACTAGATTTTCTTTTAACTTAATTTCTGTTCCATTGCATGTATGAGGCAACTACTGCTCACAATCTTCCCAGTCAGTCAGACAACAAGCGTTTATTAAGTTCCTTGTATGTGCTTGGTGCTGTGCTAAGTGTTGAGGAAGCCAAGGCTAAAATGTAATAGCCCCTGCCTTCAGTTAGTTTGCATCAGAAAAATAGCGTGTAAGATTTTACAAATGAGTTTATATTTTAAAGCATTGGTGTCAAACTCAAATAGAAATGAGGGGATGGGGTGCTACTAAACAGTACATGAGGATCTTTTCAGGCCACATATTGACTTATAAAATGACATATTAACATTATCTATGTTCTATTTTATTTTGTTAAATATTTCCCAATTATATTTTATTCAGGTTCCGCCACACTCAAGAGTGTTGCCACTGTCATTGTTGACATCTCAATTCCAGACCATTATTACCTTTCACTTCCATATACCTTTGTTTGACAAATAAATAGTTTGTTGGTGAGGTAGTTTTTAGGTGATCTCATTGTGGTAATTAATTTACATGGGTTAAGCTTCTTGTGAGTAGGCATTGTTTCATTCATTGTATTTGTGTTACCATTTCCTAACATAGTAGTGGCACATAGTTGATACCTTAATAAATGCCTATTTATTGAAAGGTTATCTTTCCTCAGGAAATATATGTCTGTGTTAGTGTCTATTTTATCCATTTCACATTTTGGAACATCAACAGCCAGTTTAAATAGGTTGGATTTGTCTCAATTAAGTGACAATAAATATATTATTTTAGTTTGATTTTGATTTTGATTTTTGCCTGAAAATGTCCATGGTCTGATTGTACATGGATGGATGGTTTAGAAATGACTTCAGTGTCATACAGTAAATGTTGTGGAAGCAAAATTTATTTCTGTCTGTTATGTCAGTTTCATTTCTGTGTGATTTTATTCAGTGCTCACTATGTCTAGCATCTCCTGAATGTTTTCTAGAAGAAAGGTATTGAAGCTATCTAAGAATGAGGCCTGTATATTCTAGAAGTTGTTGCCCTTAATCATTTTTTAATCCTGAGGGGTGTGTGTGTGTATTTATTTTTTTTTGGTAAGGCAGTTGGGGTTAAGTGACTTGCCCAGAGTCACACAGCTAGTGAGTGTTATGTGCCTGAGGCCGTATTTGAACTCAGGTCCTCCTGACTTCAGAGCCGGTGCTTTATCCACTGCACCACCTAGCTGCCCCCTGAGTTATATTTTCAAACAATTTTTTCATTGTGCTGTTACCTTTGTATGTTACATTTTCTTATTGGAGATATTTCCCAAGGCTCTGCTCTGTCTTCTGTCCTTTTTTTTCCTCCCTCTCTGTCTCTCTGTCTCTGTCTCTGTCTCTCTCTCTCCCCCCACTCTTGGTGATCTCATTATCATGGGCTTAATTATTTATCATCTCTATGCAGATAACCCCAAAATCTACACATCCAGGCCCAGCCTCTTCCCTGAGCTTTTGTCTTATATTAGTAACTGCCTATCAGGCATTTCTGATTGGATGTTCTGAAAACATCTCATGCTCAATATGCCCCAAAGAGAACTTACTGTCTTTCTCTGCCAAACCTAGTTCTTTTCCAGACCTTTCTATTTCTATTGAAAACACCACAGTTCTTCCGGTCTTCCAGATTTATAACTTGAGTGTTATCCTTGACTTTACTGTTACTCACCTCACATATCCAGTCATTTGCCAGATTTTGCTTCCACAACATTTATTGTATTCAGCATAGGCACCACCTTAATTCAGGCCCCCATCACCTCTCGTCAAGACTATTGCAGTGACTTCCTAATTGATTTTCCTGCTTCAGATACCTCCCCCATTCCAGTCCATTCTCCACACAGTTGCCAAAGTGGTTTTTAAAAAAATACCAATATGGCCATGCCACTGCAATGCCTTCCTGTTGCCTCTTGGATAAAATATTGGTTTTTAAAGTTCTTCATCACCTGGTCCCCAGCTTTACTTTCCAGCTTCTTTATTTATTTCTCCCCATCTTATACTTTACAAGGCAGCCAAGCTGGCCTCATCTGTTTCTGACACAGTACACTCCATCTCCAGTCTCTGCGCTTTTGCACTAGCTGTCTCTAATGCCTTGAATAAACTCACTTCATCACTTCCATCTCATAAAACCTCTTGTTTCCTTCAGGACTTAATTCAATCACTACTTTTTAACATTTAAAAAAAATTTGTTTCATTATGAATGTAAATAACATCCCTCCACCAAGAGTTCTATACACACAACAGGATTCTCTATGAAACCATAATTCTCCATTTCATATCACTTGCCGTCTGCACATTTCAAAATTATCTTGCCTGTCTTTGCTTTCTTCTGAACTCTTTTTGGTTCTCTTCTGTGAATTAAAAAAAAAATTTCAATGACCCTCTATTTTGGCTTCATTATTGCTAACTTCCATCCTCCTTAGCCCTTTATCCCCTGATTAATCAAGTGAGGAAAAAAAGCTGCCTCTACCCCCCCCAAAAAAAAGAAAAGAAGATCCTTGTAACAAGCATTGTCAAGCAAAACAAATCCATATGGTTTCTATGTCACTGTTCCTGTACCATATGTCCATCTACTCTCTATCAGACAGTAATTATTATGTTTTATCATAGGTCCTTTGAAGATGGATGGTTATTACATTTAGCTGAATTCTTAAGTCTTTCAAAGTTGTTTTCTTTACGGTGTTGCTGTCCTTATGTAAATTGTTCTCCTAGTTCAGCTCACTTCACTTTGTATCATTTCATACTACCCAGTATTCTCTGAAGTCATCTCTTTTGTCATTTCATGTGGCCCAATTATATTTCATTATGTTGATGTGCCACCCTTGTTAAGCCATCCCCTAGTCTGAGTCACCTCCTTAGATTCTAGTTCTTTCTTTTGTTTCCCTTTTATTCCCTTGTAATTTTTGCTCCTGCTAACTGTGGGTGTTCCTTAAGATTCCATCCTGGGCCCCCTTCTCTTTTCCCTCTAGACTATTTCACTTGGTGGTCTAATCAGCTCTATGGAATCAATGACCTTCTCTGTGTAGATGATTCTCAGATAGATTTGTCAGCCCTAACCTCCTGACCCCCGACCTTGAACCGGATGTCCTGTCAACTACTTAAACTGAGCATTGTCAAAACTGAACTCATCTTCCTCCCCACCCCATCACACTCAAGTTCTCCCCTCTTCCCAACTTCCCTACTACTGTTGAAAGTACCACTATCCTTCCAGTCACCTAGGTGTCATCAACTCCTTTCTCTCACCCCTTATATTCAGTCAGTTGGTAAGTACTGTCTATCTACTTTCATAATAAATCTAGTATATATTTCCTTTCCCTTTCTGGTTACTCACAGGTCTAATCCTACTCTGATTAGTTTTATTTGCTCTGTATTATGACCTGGACCAATTATCCCCTGACCCCCCCCACTCCCTGCTCATAGGGCTCACCATTAGTGCCAGACTTAGTGTGCACTACTCTATTGGCTTAGCTCACTTCAGTGCAGAATTCCTAAGCTTAAGAGATCTACCAGTCTTAGCCTTCTTGTTAGCTGGGATTATAGGCATATGCAAGCACACTGAGCTACTCCATGCATTTTCACTGGCTGGCCCCCTTGCCCAACTCTCTCTCTCCTCTTTTTTTTAAAATAATTTTTAAATTTAATTTATTTTGAATTATCAACAATCACTTCCATAAGCTTTTGAGTTTTAAATTTTTCTCCCTTCTCTCTCCACCTCCCTCCCCAAGACGGCACACAATCTGATACAGTCTATATATATATACATTCCCATTAAACATTTTTTTACATTAGTGATGTTGTAAGTAAGAATTAGAACTAATACCTCCTCATCTTTGCCTCCTGGTTTCTTTAGTTTCCTTTAGGTCCCAGCTAAAATCCCATATTCTGCAAGGTCTTTCTTCATCCAGTTAATCCTGTATATATCTTGTCTGTACATAGTTGACTATGATCATTTATAGCTTACTAACAGTACATTAATGTACCTGTTTTTCTATAGCCTCTCTAGCATTTGTTATTTTCCTTTTTTATTGGCTTTGCCAATTCAGTGGGTATGTGGTAGAATCTCAAAGCTGCTTCAGTTTACATTTCTCTCATTATTAGTGATTTGAAGCATTTTTATTTTCATATAGCTACTGGTAGCTTGGCTTTATTCCATATATTTCATTTTTATATACTTTCATTTTGAATAGTTCCCTTTAACATCTTTGTTTTATTTTAATGTGTTTTGGTTTGAATTTGATTTGTCTCATTTTTGTAAATTGGTGGTGGCATGATAAATTTCAGAAGATCCTTTCAGTTTCAGTCTTTCTGGGTTAAATATATTTCCAATAAATAATGTATTGCTGAAATCTCTTTTAAAATTCGTTATATTGCTCCTTTTATTTTAATGTAGCTTTTATCCCATTTACATTGTGTTATTATTTTCTTCAAAAAGCCCCCATTACTTTTTTAAAAAAATTATTCATTTTATTAGAATGTGAACAAATTTTCTAACACATTTTTTATTCTGGTTTCTGTTTTTAAACTAAACTTAAATCCACACTAAATAAAATTCTTCTGCCTTATTAATCTTCAAGTATCTATTAATGCTATTTGATATGCTGGGTATTGGGAATACAGATAAAAAAATAGAGATAATTCTTGCCCTTTGGAGCTTACATTCTAATAACAGGATATGCCAGGTTCTCACATGGGTGCTTAAAGGATATATAAAAAACAAATACACCTTGATTTGAGGGATAACAAATTGGGGGAATCAGGAAAGGACTCTTAAAGGAGTTGACTCTTGAGCTGAGCCTTGCTAGGGGTTCTGAAGATAGATTTGTAGAGGAAGAACATTCCAGATTTGAGGAATAGCTTATGCAGAGTTATGGAGGCCGAAGATGGAATGTTTTCTATGGAGGAACACCAGTGACTTTGATCAGAGCATGGAGTGCCTAAGGGGGAGTAATATGTAATTAGGCTGGAAGGATAGGCTGGAGCCAGTTTATGAAGGGTTCAAATGGCAAACAGAAGAGTTTGGTTTTAGCCTAAGAGCAATGAGAAGCCACAGAAGCTTCTAGATCAGAGAAATTAGATGGTCATATCCATGCTTTCAATGTCAGTTTGGAGTTGGGTGGAGAATGGATTATAGAGGGGAGAGATTAGATGTAGGAGATGAATTAGGAAGCTATCGTAGTAGTTCAGGTGAGAGAAGATGAAAGCCTGTAGAGTTGTTATTGAGTTAATAGAGAAAAGTTGACAGATGTGAAAAATGTATTAGATGAAATAAATGAGTCTTGCCCACTGAATGGACATGGGAGCAAGGAGGTGTAGGGTGAGAGTCTGAAGAGTCAGGAAAAGCTTCCAGGTTGCAAACCCAGGTGTTTGGAAGAATGGTGCTCTCAACAGAGATATGGAAGTTATGAAAAGGAGTGGGTTCAGGGGGAAAGATAATGAATTTTGTTTTGTACCTGTTTAGCTTGAGATGACCACGATCCAGGTACATGTAAGAGTAGGAATTGTTTCATTCTTTGTATTTGTACATATAGTGCCTAATATAATGTCTAGCCTATGGTAGGCACTTAAATAAATACTTATTAATTGATTGTAAAGTCTGGAGCTCAGGCAAGAATAGAATCTGATATTTAGATTTGGGACATTGTATAGAGCTGATAGTTGAATCCTTGGGAGCTGATGAGATCACCAGGAGAGAGAATAGAGAGGAGAGGGCTGGGAAAAGAGCACTAGGAAACACTCATAGGTAGGGGGTAGAATATGGCTGATGTACTGCCAAGGAGACTTGAGTAGGTTCAATTGGCTCTGTCAAATGGGTATGAAGAAAACGCCATAGATATGACAAAATTGTGATCGAAAAGTGAGGGAGGAGAAAGTATATAGGAAGAAAGAGTGATCAGCACTATCAGATTATAAATAGGAGTTAAGAACGATGAGGACTGAGAAAGTGACCTCGAAATAAGAAGTAAAGAGATCATTGGTGGTTTTGAAAACAGTCCTGTCAGTGGAGACAGAAGCCTCATGGCAAGGGTTGAAGGAGTGGAAGGTGACAAAGTTGAGGCAATAAAGATGGCTTTTTCTAGGAGTTAGGTTGTGAAAGAAAGGATATAGGATTATAGATTTTAGGTAGTACTCAGGTAAAGTGAATATTTAATAATTGATAATATCTAGGTATTTATATAGCTTTTAAGCTGTGCAAAGCTCTTCACGAATATTTTATCCTCACAACAACTTTGGGAGGTAGGTGCTATTATTGTCCCTATTTTACGGATGAGGAGGGTGAGACAAACAAGTTAAGTGATTTGCCCACAATTTTCTGAGAGTTCTCACATTTTGTTAAACGTTTTATTTTGATTTAAGAAATGTGATTTTTTGTGCCTAAACAAGATTTTAAAAACACTTATTAATAATATCTTTTGTTTTTTATCACCTTCATTTACAAATTTCTTCCTCCCCTCCCCACCTACCTAGAGTCATCTCATGACAAAAAAAAAAGCAGAGCAGTTCAGCAAAAGTAACCATCAACACAGACTGATAGTTTACACACCTATACCAATCTCCGCCCCCAAAGAAGAGGGAGAAATAATTTTTTTCATATCTTTTTTGAGGCCACATTTGATCACTATAATAATAATAATTTTTAAATTCAATTTTATTTTTAGTTCAAAATTCTCTCCTTTCCCCCTACTTATTGAAAAGACAAGAAGAACAAAACATAACAATTATGACAGTTATGTATAGTCAGGTCTTTATAATTAGTCTTTTTTATTTTTGGAGGCAGTTGGAGTTAAGTGATTTGCCTAAGGTCACACAGTTAGTGTCTGAGGCCAGATTTGAACAGATCCTTCTGACTCCAGGGCTGTTACTCTATCCATTGTGTCGCCTAGCTGTGCCCAGATAGTTTTTTGATTGTTGCTGTTGCTATTGTTCTTTCATTTCCATTGTATATATGTATTATTTTCCTAGTTCTACTTATATCAATTTGCACTAATTCCTGTGTTTTCCTGTGGTTCTCTGAATTTTTCATATTCATTCTTATGGTGCAGTAATGCTTTGTTGTATTTGTGTGCCAGTTGTTTAGCTGGTCCCCATTCAGTGAGCATCCAGTTTGCTTCCAGTTCTTTTTCACTACAAAACATACTGTTATGAAAATTTTGGTATAAATGGGACCTTTCTTTTTGTCTTTAATTTCCTTGGGTATATGCCTACCAAAATGGTATTGGTATTTTAGTCACTTTCTTAGCATAATTCTAAATTTCTTTCTGGATTATTTAGACTACCATGAATTGTTTTAAATACCCTTTAGAGTTGGAGGCTAGACTGTTGTTCAGAGACTTTATCGAAGTATATAGGGCCTTTAAATTTTTCAGAGTCTAAATGGTTCTTGAGAATGTGCTCTCTCTGTGTTCTTCCAGCATACTTAGTTTTGCTGATTAACTAAATTGAAGTTCATGACCAAAGCTGCATAATTTCCTATACATTATATTCTGGTTTCTTCAATTATAACTTACCTTCTTTGGGAAGTCCACTGTAATCTTGATTGTTGTAACTTAGTGTATTATCTGTCTGCTTGTAGCTTGTGGTATTTTTTCATTATCATGTACAAGTTTAATGTGTCTAGGAAAATTGAATCTTGAGTTCTTCCTTGTAGGGGTCCATAAAATCGTAGAATTAGAGCTGAAAAGAGACGTTAGAGGTTTTTCTCAGTTAGATTGCTAGAAAAAGCTGTACCCTTACTTGTCCTCCCTTCTCACTTTTCAGTTCTTTGCAGTCTGGCTTCCAACTCATCTCTGAACTGAAACCTTTCTCTTCAAAGTTACCAGATATTTTAATTGTCGGATATAATCATCTCTTCTCAGTCCTCATCCTTCTCTACATGTCCACTGCATTTGACACTGTTGATTATTCTCTCTGCCTGGGTATGCTCTCTTTGGTTTTTGTGATACTGTTCTCTCCTGTCAAATCACTTCTTCTTTATCTCCTTGACTGGTTCATCATCCATGTCATGCCCTCAAACTGTGGATGTTCTCCAAGGCTCTTCTCTTTTCTCTCTATATTCTCTTGCTGACCTCATCCTCTTCTGTGGGTTTAATTATTATCACTATACAGATGACTCACAGATCCATGTATCCAGTTCCGCTCTCTCTGAGCTTCAGTCCAATGTCACCAGTTGCATATTGTACATAGCACACTGAATGCAGACATCTATCCCAAACTGAACTCTATCTTTGCCCCTAAACCCACTCCTCTTCCAAACTTCCTTATTTCTGATAATGTAGCCTTCGTTTTTCTGGATGTCCTGTAGTCATCTCAAACTTAATACGGCCAAAAACAATTCAGTTTTCTCTCCCTAACTCTTTCAGTCCTAACTCTTCTGAATTTGCCGATTTCTGTTGAGAGCACTACCATCTTTCTAATCACCCAGGTTTCCAAACTTGGCATTATCATTGACCCCTTTCTCACTCACCCTGTGTAGCTAGTTAGTTGCCAAACCTTGTTGTTTCTTCTACCTCTGCAACAACTTTGGTGTTCATCTTTTTCTTTTTAACCACCCTTCTAGAAGACCTTGTCATCACCTCTTGCCTGGACTTTTTCTGTAGCCTTCTTATTGGTCTCCCCTGCCTCATCTATCTGCACTCTACACCATTTTCCACACAGCTCCTGAAATAAAATTTAAATTCTTCTATTTGACACTTAAACCCCTTTGCAACCTGACTCTAACATATATTTTGAACCTTATTACATATTATTCCATTTCATATATTTTGTATTGAGGTCATTCTGACCTTTTTAAAAAGGATCTTTTTTTCATACACATCTTTCTCATACATATCACTCAATTTCCCATCTGTCCTTTTGTACTGGCTATCTCCCATGTCATGTGGCACTGTCTCCTCATGATAGCTGCTTTTTTTTTTTAAGGCAATGGGGTTAAGTGACTTGCCCAGGGTCACACAGCTAGTAAGTGTCAAACATTTGGTCTGAGGCCGGATTTGAACTTAGGTCCTCCTGACTTCAGGGCCGGTGCTCTATCCACTGCGCCACCTAGCTGGCCCCATGATAGCCTCTTAAAATATACTTGGTTTCCTTCAAAATTAACCTTAACTGACACCTACATTAAGCCTTTCTTCATACCCCTAGCTGCTAATGTTCTTCTCATTATCTTCTATCTATTTTGCATACATCTAATGCACACATTTTCTCCTTGATAGAATAGAAGCAAGCAAAGTCTGTTTCTTTTTTGCTTTTATGTCTATCACAGTGCCGGCCATGTAGTAGATACTTAATAACTAGCTACTTGTTGATTGATCAAAGATGTCATCCATTCTGATGGTTTTATAGGGACTTCATCTTTATGAAAATTGTTTCTAAATCTGTTTATCCAGTTCTTACCTCTTACTTAAGCCCCAGACCCATGTCTCGAACTGCCTCTTAGACAATTTTACTTCATATGTTTTGGTATCTACTCAAAGGACACACCAGAGGTTATCTTCCCCTCCAAATAGTATCCCCTCCCAGCTTCCCTGTGCTTATATTGGTAGTGGTGCTATTCTCTTGTCCTCCAAGTTTGAAATCTTGAATACTCGTTTACTTCTTTCTCTTTCATCACTTATATCCATGCAGCTAAATCTCTCTTGTACATACTTCTTCTCTTTTAACAGTGTACTACTCTGATTCAGGCCTTTAACATTTCATGTTTTAGTTATTGCAGCAGTAAAAAATTGGTCAAAACATTTGTGAGAAACTGCCTTTGTTTATTGATTATTTCATAATGTTCCTAGTTCCATGATTTTCATGTAGATGAAAGATGAGACTATGTTTATGTTTAATGCTAGACAATCAGGCAGTTGATTTGTAGAGGCATAATGAAAAGAAATCTGGGAGTGCCATGAAGACCTGAGTTTGAATTCCATTTATGACATTTACTATGTAACCATTTTGATAACACCTTTAATATCTAATAGGCCTCATAAGAGATCAGAGGATGTTTAAAAGACTATCTGCTTCAGCTCTTATTATTGATGTTTCCCAGAAATTTAGTTGTTCAGTTTCTAGAAAGGATAACAAAACAAAGTTAAATTGAGTGTATTTTAGTAAAGTTCAATTTAATTTTAATTTTTGAATTGGTAACCTCTCTTAGACCTCTTCAATGTGCATTTGTTATCTAAGCTGTAGCTTAATTTGAGACTTTTCATTTTCTGAGTTGGCCTTAATAACTGACTTGCCTGTTGTAGGTTAATTTGTGTATTTACCCTAAGTATTTGCCTCCAAGTTTGATTGACTTGATTGGGAATTCCAAAAAGTGGTTTGAGTCCCAGGTTAGGCTCAGTCAAGTCAATGACTAAAATTTTTTCCTTCTGTCTACCTGTCAGATCTTCCATTGGGGTAAAGAAAACCTTTGTTCAAGTCCTGCCTTTGATACATACTTGTTGTGTGACCTTGGGCACAAGTTACTTAACATCAATGACCCAGTCACCCCTCTAAGATTGTATGTTACAGAAATGTTGCTGGTCTACATTGGTAGAGGGAATGCACTAATGTTGAGTTCCCAAAACCAATGAAATCACAAGTCCAAAAAAGAAAAGAAAAGAGAGAGCTTGGTTAAAACAAGGTTTACTAAAGTAAAGAGAAGGCTGTGTGGCAGAGCACATTGTGAAGCACAGACGTACATTTTACTGCAAATCTAGAAGTAAAACCCAGAGAAACAATGGGCTATTATTTACTACAGTTATGTGTAGCTGTCCCTGAGGTGCTCCTTGGGTGGCAGGTGGTTTCAGAGGAGTTAACTGTTTGCTATTCTAGCAGGAGCTACCATGATATTCTTTTGTTGTTACCTTTGACCCAAAAAGCAATATTTTCAGGGGTTCTTGTTCCTATCACAGTAGAGTGCTCTCTACAACCTGTTAACTACAACTAAAAGGACTTTCTGTGCCTTGTTTTATAATTACTTTTGATCTTGTCAGTCTCTGAATAGCACTAGGCAGAGGGAAGCAAGGATAAAAATAGATGACTCTACCTAAAGAAGTAACAATTCCAGTTGCCTAGAATCTTTGATATTCAGTTTTCCCTAGAGCATGTTTTACTGTTCTAGAATTTATTAAAAAAAATATTTGTTTACATGGTTCCTATTTATCATGTCCAATTCTTAAAACTTTTTCATATGTTATTGTTTTTACAGACTGTTTTGACCATGGATGGTGAGGAAATACCAGACTTTTCAAGTTTAAAGGAGGAAACTGCTTATTGGAAGGAACTTTCCTTGAAATACAAACAAAGGTAAATGTTGAAAAGAGCAGTGGGAAGTAGTATAACAGTTAGAATATTTGCCTAAGCCCTGTTTTTTACTGTTATGTTAAAATAGTATATTAATTCTAAAGTTAAATTTCTGGAGTTAGGAGGGACGGGGGATTTTGGTCTATATTACATAATAAAATAGTCTATTTTTAGCTGAGGCTTGTATTATTTGTTGGGTGCTTATATTATTCTGACTTTGTTATTTATTGTTTGTGTGACCTTGGACTGTTATTTATTGTTTGTGTGACCTTGGACAAGTCCCTTAATCTGGGCTCTGTTTACTCATCTATAAAATAAATCTGTAATTCTGTGAATAATAGTAATAATGAAAATATTAAACTTGGTTGAAAAAGCACTAATTGTAGTTCCCCTACAATTTTTGTGTTTTCTTGTCATTTCTTGTTTGTTGAGTGAATATTGAGTAATGGACATGGCTGTGTTTTCTTTTTTCTTTTGTTATTGACGTATTTTTGATATATTTTGTTTTGAAACAGCAGATACATCTTAATTACTCAAACAGACCATCATACAAGCTACTCTTTTCCGAAGGATTGAGTAAAATCTCCTAATTGACTGCCATTTTCCACTTTTGTAGCTTACAGATTTGTTAACAGACAGGGATGATATGTGCTTTAATTTGAACAGTTTGGTTCCAACAATATCCATTGTAATTGATGTGAATTTTGTTGCCTTTTAATATTGTCTTTATTTACATGGTTATCGTCTTTGCATTTGTTTTAGCTCTGCTTTACTTCATACAAATCTTCTCGAATTTCTCTGATCTCTTCATATTTATCACTCCTTACAGTACCAAAAATATTCCATTGCATTCATCTACCACATTTTATTGAGCCATTCTCTACTTTTTGGACACACTGGTTTGTTTCCAAATATTTATTACTATAGATAGTGCTGCTGTGAATGTTGGGGGATTTTTTTGCTTTTGTATATGGGTTCTTTCTTACTCATGCCTGCATATTCACTGAGAGCTGGGTTTGTATCCATTCTGGGTTTATGTCTGCAGTACACTAATAGACCTCATCCAGTAAATCTGTTTAGTGCTCGTCGAGTTGACCAGTTGTTCTCTACCTTTGAATCTTTTGCACCCTTGTGTTACTGTTCTGGTCCTGCCAGTCCTCAGTCTACTTTCATCTACTTTATCCTTTTGCTTCTTCAGTGCTAAACATTGCTGGGAGAAGTTATAGAACCATGTCAGCCCTTTTGAATTTTCTTCTGCTTTCATCTGTTTTTTTAAATGATTCATTAATGATCTTTTCTTAATTTTTTTAAGCTATCGTCACTATCCCCAATGACTTCCCTGACCAAAACGGAACAAAAGTTTTCTCTTGTAACAAATAAGTATAGTCACACAGAACAGGATGCACACATTGGCAGTAATCTGAAAATGTATGTCTCAGTCTGCACCTGTAGTCTGTTATTTAGGTGGTGTAATAGATAGAGTGCTGGGCTTAGAATATGGAAGACCTGAGTTCAAGTACAGTCTCAGATTAGTACTATCTGTATGACCCTGGGCAAGTCATTTAACCTTTGTTTGCCTTAGTTTCCTCAACTGTAAAATAGGGTGGTCTTCCTGGATTTTTCTGAATCTGTTCTTATTGTCATTCTTATGGCACAATAATGTTTGATTACATTTACGTGCCCTGATTTGTTCAGCCATTTTCCATTTAATGGCCCCTTATTTTGTTTCTAGTTCTTTGCCTCCTTGGCTTCCCTTGACTTCTTTGTTTCTGTTTCAAGGACAAGCTCTGGTCTTTTTATCATTAGTCTTTTATTTTTCCCTGTAGAATTATGCTGTTTGGAACTATGCCCAAAGGGCTACAAAAATGTGCATACCCTTTGATCCAGCAATAGAACTTCTAGGGCTATATCCCAAAGAGATCAAACAAATGGGAAAAGGACCCACATGTACAAAAATATTCATAGCAGCTCTTTTTGTGGTGGCAAAAAATTGGAAATTGAGAGGATGCCCATCAATTGGGGAATGGCTGAGCAAGTTGTGGTATATGAATGTAATGGAATACTATTGTGCTATAAGAAATGATGAACAGGCTGACTTCAGAAAAACCTGGATAGACTTATATGGTCTGATGCTGAGTGAAGTGAGCAGAACCAAGAGGACTTTGTACACAATAACAGCCACGTTATGCAATGACTATGATTGTTAAACTGAACCCTTCTCAGCATTACGAGGATCTAAGATATCTCCAGAGGCCTCGGGATGGAAAAGGCTGTCCACATCCAAAGAAAGAACTATGGAAGTCGAATCGCTATCACTTATTTTTACCTTCTGTTGAGTTTTGTTTCATCTTTCTGATGGTTCCTCGTATTGGTTTTAATTTTTACTTACAACTTCACTAATGTGAAAATATGTTTAATGGGTATGTAAATGTAAAGCCTATACCAGATTGTGCACAGTCTTGGGGAGGGTGGTGGGGAGGAAGGGGGAGAAAAATTTTCAACTCAAAAGCACATGGAAGTGATTGTTGATAAATCAAAATAAATTAATTAAAAAAAGTGTTTTATAATATAAAAAAAAGAATTATGCTGTTTGCAAGAGAAGTTATTCTTTGTCTTAAGCCTTTTCTTTTGGAATATTGATTTCCAAGATTTCCTCTCTTTATATGATCCTGACTGTCATTACTTGGTACTCAGACTTTTTCTTCTTGTGTGCTTGTAGTACTTTTTTTTTGTCCTAGAAGTGTTGGATTTTGGCTGAGACATTCCTAGGTATTTTAGGCTGAGATTTCTTTCAGAAGCTGATTCTTTCTACTTTTATATAGTCCTCTGATTATTATAGATTTGAACAAGTTTTCTTTTATGGAAGTTATAATTTTTTTTTGTTTGTTGGTGGTTTTCAAAGATTCTACTGGTTTTTAAATGATCTCTCCTCAACCTTTTTTTCAGGTCAGTTTTTGGTAGTAGACACATTTTACAAATAATAATAATTACTAATACTAATTTACTAATTAATAAGTTAAATTTACTAATACTGAGATAAATTTACTCATTTACTACTAAAAATAATAATATTTCAGTCCTGTGACCTCCTTTGGATATTTCTTGTTGTCTGATTTAAGTGTTGGCTTCTATTAACTCTGTTTTATTTTTCTGGGAGTCCACTACATGAGCAGTATTTTCCACCTATTCTGAGTTGTTTTTTCTCTTTCCAGTGTTTTTCTTAAGTACTCTCAGTTCATTTTTAAAATCTTCATTTACCCTTGAAGTCTTTATGTCCAAACCATTTGTTTCTGTGAGGCTTACTTTTGTACTTAATAAGTGACTTTGTCTTTCTGGATTTGCCTCTTGGGCTTCTTTTAACCCATAATATTTCTGTGTTGTATTTGGAGTTTTCTTCTGTTGACTCATGTCTTCAGTATTATCCTAGATTAGGATTTTGTGCTAGGGTCAGGCTCTACTCCTTGGGTGGAATGGACCCATCCTCTTTGGACCTGTCCCTTCTGTAGTCTAGAAGCTGCTTTGAGTACAGTTCTGGATGAAGTGGATGGAGCTAGGCTCCACCTATTTCTATAATCTCTGGCTTTCTCCTCTTTCCTCTGGTGGCCCAATGCAGGTAATAGCCTCAACCAGTCTCCTTGTCCTTGTGTTTCCAGCTAGAGACAGGCTCTACCATGCTGTACAGCACTCAGAGTGGTTAGGGAAGTGAGGGTTAGGGAGCCAGGAGGTGGCTAACAGGAATTCTGAGAACTGTCTTCTTCAGTGGCTCTAAAAGGAGCCTTAACTCTAGGCATCTTGGATAGCCCCGTGGTGCCTGACCCCATCTCCCTAAGCAATAAAGGCTGGCTCCTCTCCCACCATGACTCTGACAGGAAAGGGCAGAGGTTCTGATGGCTTCAGGCTCTGTTTGTTAGAGGTCAGGCTAGCTTTCCTTCTCTACCTCATGGATTGTTCTTGCTAAGAGTACCTATACACTTCTGTTCATCTTCTTGGGCATTCCTGTACTGGATAGAAAAACTTTCTGTAATCTCTCTTTGGTTTTCTTGATAATTGTTTCTTTTGGTAAGCTTTTACATTTTTTCTGTGGTGTTTACTAGGCAATGTAAGACTGGCCACAACATTTCACGTTGCCATCTTAACTGGAAACCTATCCACTTCTCAAACCTGTACAAATGGACTTATGAAACTCTTTCCAAGGTTATCAGTAGTATTTTAATTGTTAAAAATCCAGTGGCTTTTACATAGCCCTCATTCTGCTTGACCTTTCTGTCGTTTAGGGCATTTATTGATCCCTGCTTTTTCTTGGTGTTCTCACCTCCTTTAGCTTTTGTGACATTGTTTTCTATTGGTTCTTGGTTCTCCTATCTGGCTCATTGTCGGTATCCTTTGACTCTTCACTCACTATCTCTGTCACACCCTGTTGATGTTAGTCTGGATCTCTCTTCTTTTTTATCTGACTTGGTAATATCACATATCAATGCCTAACATAGTTGTATGTGAATCGCTAGTGTTTCACCAGCGGTATCATTGGTCATTCTGCTGAATTCCAGAAGGATCAGAGCTTCAGAGACTAGGCCTCACAAAAAGCTGAATACATGATCCACGTGTCCACATGTAGGATATCTTTTAGATGTGCCTGGTGCCATGAGTGAATATGGTTTGGTCCCTGAGGACCCAGAACCCCTTTTCACAGCCATTGTTGTTTTAACCATCTAATCTCTTTTTAGATCAGCCTTTTTCTTCTGGATATTTTCCCTTTTATTGATATTAGTGATGAAAACGCTACCTTTGTCTGTGAAGTGTTCAGTTTCTTGTGTCTGTAGTATCATTTACTCCCATGTGAATTACCAAAATTAAACAGAATTTAGATTTCTAAACCATAGTTTAAAAGATAGAAATATAAGGCCCTGTAATTTAATAAAAAATGCTTTAAGCTGAAAAAGAAGGGGGAGGAATAAAGCTTCCTATTATATAGTTATCAAACGTGATAGACAGCTAGAAATTCATAGGAAAAGAATTCAACAAAGGAATCAGTAACTTATGACCTGAAATGTCTATACCAACATACACAGAAAATGCACAGAAAATAAGTAAGGGGATTAGGGATTCTCATGCAAGGAGGTAAATTTGACCTCATTAAGTATCACTTAGACTTCATGGAATCAGATGCACACTTGGAATTTGGTTCTAGGAAGGTATAACTTATTTAAGAGAAGCAGGATAGGAGGGAGGAACAGAGTTGCTTTGTTTATTAGGAAGGAAATCCTGGAACCAGACAGGGGAAGGTGCATGGGGTGATTTGAACCTTTTGAGAACAACAAGGTGCTCTCACTCTGCCTCCCGACCTATCTTTGGTTTCAGCTTCCTATTTGATATTTTTGTTCTGCTTCTTCCACTCCACAGATCATTCTCCTTGGACTAGAAAACAGAGGCAAAATAAGAACCGAACATCACTTCTTTCTCTCTATTGTTTGTTATAATAGTTCATTTTATGCCTAAGAGTGTACCATTTTCCCCCTCCAATGTTGTTTAAAAAAATAACAAAAACAAAACAAAACCCTGTTATCCCTGAGGACTTATGTGAATAAAGTAGAGAAGACAAATACATTGAGCATGTAATTAATAAAAGTAGAAAACCAACAAAATCTTAATCTCCAAACAAATACAAATGAGATTTTGGAAAGGAAGGGCAAAATAAATGGAAGTGAAAATTTGTGGAAAATTGAGTTATTAAAACAGCTGATTTTGCTTAAAAGACTAACAAAATTGAGTAAACTATTAGCTAATTTAGTTTTTTTTTAAAGAGGAAGACCAAATTGTCAAAAAATGAAAAAGGTGAATTCACAACAAATAGAAGAAAGGAAGGAAGCATTTATTAATGCTTCTATCTATTAATTATTAATGCTACTGTCACAAGCACTTTTTATGCTAAGTGCTTTACAAATATTATTTGATTCTTCCAATAACCCTTACAGGAGGCAGGAGCTATTGTTATCTTCATTTTACAATTGAGAGGACTGAGTCAGTGATTAAAGGACTTGGCTAGAGTCATACAGCCAGTAGGTGTCTGAGGCCAAATTTGAACTCAGGTCATTCTGACTAAGTTGAGTTTCTGTCAGGAGTGCAAAAGATGCTTTAATATTAAGAAAACTGCAGAAAATCATTAGTAAAATTCATAAAAAGTATATGACTATATCAGTAAAGACAGGAGAAAACATTTAGTCAAATACAGCACTCATTTGTGTTAAAGCTTCTAAAAGATATAGCACAAAATTCAGCATTTCCCCCTTTTTATCAGCATGTTTGATTTTTAAAAAACTCTGAGACACATTTGCTAAAACAGAAGGAAAAGTAGGAATAATTGCATTGTAACTTATTCTGCATCTAACTCTGGGACATATTTTTTCACTAATGTATGCTGTGTCTTTGGGGGAGAGTGGTCACAAAACTTAAAAATGATGGTTGTCCTTTGTTTTTGAAGAGGACCAACATGACATCACTATGTTGTAGTCAAGTTACAGTGTGTTCGACTGGCTGATTAGACCAATACAAGATCATAATACTCTATCACAGGTTGGCCACAAATAGTTCGTATGCATGTTTGGGGTGGAGCTGTCTCTAAATTTGCACATCTCACATTTCTTTTAAGCTACTGTAATTCTGCTTTTGTTCATAGAGCACAGTTTCTTGGGATGTGGGCACACCATGCTTGGCATTCCTTTGCTAGCATCTCCCAAGTAACACAATCAGTTCCAAAGTTCTTCAGAGAGACCTTGAGAAGTGTCCTTGTATTGCTTTTTCTGACCACCATGTAAAGCGCTTACCTTGAATGAATTCTCTGTAAAATAGTCTTTTAAGCAAATGTACTTTTGGCTTTTGAACAGCATGACCAAGCCCATTGGAGTTGTGCTCTCTGCAGTATAGTTTAAATGCTTGGTGGTTTAGTTCAAGCAAGGGCCTCAATGTCCTTCCTAAGACAATTCAAATGGAAGTAATTCAGTTGCCTGGCATGGCGCTGGTACAGGTTTCACAGGCTCTTTTGACCTTCATTTTGGTAGGCAATCTAGTATCTTCTCTCCCACACTTTCCAAATTTAAAAAACACATGATTGTGTCTAGAGCAACTTAGAACACTAGCTTACTGGCCTCAATGTCCTTGTTCTTTCTGAGGGACAGTCTGCACCATGATTCATTGTTGGGTAGAGACACTCCTCTTCTATGCATTTCTGCTTCTCTGCCAGACATGAGGTTGATTTTTAATAATGCTCTCTAAGGCATAGCCACCTTGCCTAACAAGGCAGCAAGTTACAATAGAAAGGGCACTTGATCTTAAGTTAAAAGCGCTGGGATCTTGTGTAGTTTCCAGGAATGTAGCATTCAAATTCTTTATTCACACATTTTCGGGGAAACTATTAATTCTCAGATTGTCTTGCAAAGCCTTGTCATCTCTATTGCTTCGGTTTACAGAGTTCTGAATACTCTTCTAATCCTGCCATTTTTTCACTTTTGTTCTGTGGTTTTATTATTGCTTTTTCCCTAATTATTTGAGCCACTTTGATCCTCAAATTATACACTGTTTCGCTGAAATTTTGAATGTCTTTTCTATGTTTTCATTTTTAGTGTTCTTTTTGAATTCTTCCCTTCATTATGTTTTCTATTTTTAGACACATTATTAACTGTCATGGTAATTGCCGTTGGAGGTTCTCGCACCATGTCCATTCTTCTAAAGGTGTGGTTTGTTCTTGTTGCAGTTTGGTTTTTCTTTTCTAGTGACTTCTTCCTTTCCTTGATGTTATAATGTTTACTTAATGATGTAAGGATGAAAATGAATGCATAAACATGATGAACAAACAAATCAGAACAGAAAGGAGGGAGAGACATTTTACAGATAGAGAAAAGTGTTTTTGACTAAATTTATAGGGATAGATGATCATAAAAGATAAAATGTACAGTTTCAATTACATAAAACTAAAAAGTATTTGCATAAGCAAAATTAGTAGTTAGAATTAGAAAGTAAACAACTGGAAAAAATCTCTGCAGCAAATTTCTCTAATTAGATCTGATAATCAAGATATATAAAGGATTGATACAAATATATAAGAACAAGAGCCATTTCTGCAACAGAAAAATGGTTAAAGAATATCAATAAGTAGTTGTCAAAAGAAGAAATGCAACCACAAATAACTGTATAGGTATAGCCACAGATAACTGATATTAAGAGAACTGCAAAGAGAAACAGCTTCTACCAAGTTACATTTTACCCACAGTGCATTAATATGCCTATTTCCCCAGATCCCTCCAATATCTGTCATTTTCTTTTTCTTCAACTTTTCCAGGCTAATGTATGTGAGCAGAACCTTAAATTTTCTTTAAATTATATTTTTCTAATTATTAGTGATTTGGGACATTTTTTCATATGATTATTGGTAATTTGAATTTGTTCTATGCAGAACTACATGTTCATGTCCTTAAAACTGTTGATCTTTTCTAGTAACCAGTTTGAATCTAATAGTAAACATTAGAAGCTTTTACCTACTAATAGTCAGTGTTGGAGGGGTTTTGGAAATATAGGCACATTAATGCGTTGTTGGTGTTAGCACAACCATTTTGTAAAGCAATTTAGAATTATATAATTAAAGGAGCTAAAATGTCTATATCCTTTGACCCAGAGATTCCACTGCTAGGCATATACCCCAATGAAGTCATTGATTAAAAAGGCCCTGTATACACCAAAATATTTGTAGAAGCACTTTTTGTGATGGGAAAAGCTGGAAACAAAGTAGGTGCCCATTGATTGGGGAATGGCTAAACAAATTGTGGTCTATCAATGTGATGGATATTACTATTAAATATTACTGCCATAGAAGATGACAAATACAACAGAGAGAAACATGGAAAGACTTAAATGAACTAATGCAAAATGAAATATGTAGAGCTAAGAAAACAGTATAATATAAATATGCAATATAAAAATACAATATAAAGTTATAAATGGAAAGAATAACCACACAACAATTAAAATGAATGTTATAAAATTATAAAGAATGAACTTCATCTTAAAGAAAAGATATGAGAAGGTATCTCTCCTTCACTACTTTGCAGAAGTTGAGGGAGGGAGATGGGTGGTGATCCACAAGTGTGAAATATTGCATATGCTATCAGAATTTTTTGATGTATTGATTGCTTTTGCAGATTAAAATAAAATCTTCCTCTTTTTTCCTTTAAAAAATAATAGAATGACTCTGAGAGAAAGAGGAAGGATATATGAAAAAATTTAAGCAATATAAAAACAAAAATAGACATGAGTTTTATTTTTGAAAAGCACTTTACCTAATTTTTAAAAAGCTATTTGCTTTAATTATTAAATGAATTGTTTTAAAAAATTTATATCTTGCCAAATTCTTTGATTTTTGTTTTTTGCTTTCTTTTGAAATATTTGGTTTCTAACTTTTTAATTGTAGACTAAATTATATTTTTCATTCCCTTTTCCTCATGTATTCTCTTCTGAGTACTGCTTTGGCTACATTCCATAAATTTTGATCTGTAATATTCATATTATATGTAGTATCATTTAGTATAATTTTTAATCTCTTTAATTTGACCTTAACTCTTAATTATTCATCAAATTATTTTTAATTTCCATCTAAGCTAGCATCTTTTGATCATGTTTCTCTTGTTGATAACTATTTTATTACATTATCATTTACAAAATGTTATTTGAAATTTCTGCCTTTTTGAATTATCCTTGAATTTGGTCAATTTTTGTGAATGTTTTCTATGTTTTTGGGGAAAAAACTTTCTTTCATTTCCTCTTTGGTCTTTCTGTACATTCAATTTCTCCAACACTTTAATAGTTTGTAACCTTTTAATTTCTCTTTCTCACAAAATAACCAGATAACCTCCTTCTACCTTATTCCCTGCACACAATGTCACTTGAGTCATTTATATTTTCAATTGAGTCATCATATTCCATTAATAGAGTATTGAAATCTCCTAATTCTCTTTGCGGCTTAATTAGTTTTCTTTTATAAAGGCTTGGTATTCATTCACTCACATTGATACCTTTAAAAAGTGTAATACTTCCTAGTTTATTTCAGTGATTTCTGCCTTCTTATTTAGTACTATAGTAGCTTATTGTTTTATAGTCATCTGGAAGCATAGTAAGTTTGAATCGGTGTTATCATTTTCATTTCAGGATATATTTCCTTTAGGCAAATTATTTTGAGTTATGATTTTTAATTTATTTGGTAACTTTATTTAGAGAAATTAATTGTTTACAGTTAAGGATATAATTGTCAAATTTGACATTCTCCACTGTACATTGTCACCTTGCTTATTTTGCTAACATTTATTCTGTTCTGATGTTTAACACATAAAATGCTGAATGGATTTCCGTTTTCCACTATAATTTTTAAAAATTGAACTTTTCCTTCCCTTCCCCCCAGTTGAGACGAGATTATCAAATTGACTGATTTCCCTCGTAAAACCACAGAAGTGGGTTCTTAAATGACCCTTCTATTTGTCTTTGAAAAGTATGTTTGTTTTTATGGGACAGCTGATGTGAAACGAAGTCCATTTTCTTTTGATTAAAAAAAAATATCCTAGCTGTTTCCTTTGGCTTGGCGAAAGATCCTATGAAATTGGAATTGAGGGTTTTATGTATTATCTGCATATAAAATATTTTTCTTTTGGATTGGAAATTTATTATTTAATTTTATGCAAAGCAGTATGCTTAGCACTGGGAATGCACATAAAAAGTGGAGACAGTCCCTGCTCTTACTCATTCTGATGGAGGAGATAACACAATTAACTGGGTTCTTAGGGTGCAGCAGTGAAGTAGATGAAGTGATGCATATTCTTTAATGTTGTTTCCATTAATGAAATTGTATCCCCTTCTGATTTTTAACCATTTAGACTTTGGTGTCAACAATTGTCTTTTCTGGGTCTTCAGTAGCTTTAGTTACTGAGGAGGTGAGGCCTGTAGCACCTGCAGAAACAGTTGGTCAAGCCATATCATCAAGATAGCATTGTGTGATATAGCCCTGTCAAGAAGAGCTGAGTTCAGATCCATCGTTAGACACTTACTAGCTGAGTATCCCTAGGCAAGTCATCCTGCTTCTTGCATACTCAGTTTCCTCGTTTTTATAATGGAAATAATAATAGCACCTACCTCCTAGGCTTCTTGTGAGGATAAAATGAGATAACATTTGCAAAATGCTTTGCAAACCTTAAATCAATATGTAAGTCTCCCCTCTCCTCTCCTCTTCTCTCCTCACTCTCCCTCTCTTCCCCCTCCCTGTCCTCTCTTCTCTCCCCCCCTTTCCTTCCTCTCATCTTGTCTCCTCCCCTCCCCTTGTCCCCTCCCTGCCCTGTCCTGTCTTCTCCTCTCCTGTCCTCTCTTTGAACTTTACTGTCATTGGAATTGGTTCAAAGAGGGAATAACATACACACTCAGTTGGGTGTATAAATCTATATTACCCTACAGGAAAGTAGGAAGAGAAGGAGATAAGAGAAGAGTAGGGGGGAGGACACCAGATAGACGGGAGGACAGGTGGGAGAGATCCTCTCCCTCCTTGATCTAGATTGTTTTTCCAGCCCCTAATAGTTTCATGACATTAAGTCTGGACTTTGAATCTAGCATTCATTCTTATTAATAACTTTTGATTTATTTCAAGCTACAGTCAAGTCCATTGATTTTGATATTTTGAGGAAATTTTTTGATTCCCTGAAATAGGATCATGAAATTAATTTTTTTAAAATATGTATTTAACTGGATATTCCCTCCCTCCCATTCCCCCCCGTTTATCCTGCTCTCCTTTCACCTTGTTTATCCTCAAAAGTGTTTTGCTTCTGACTACCACTCCTCCAATCTGTCCTCCCTTCTATCTGGTGCCCTCCTCCCTACCCTTCCCGTATCTCCTTCTCTTCCTACTTTCCTGCAGGGTAATACAGATTTATATACCCAACTGAGTGTGTATGTTATTCCCTCTTTGAACCAGTTCAAATGAGAGTTAAAGTTCAAGCATTCCTTCCACTTCCCCTATCTTCCCCTCTACTGTAAAAGGTCTTTCATGCCTCTTTTATGTGAGATAATTTACCTCATTCTGCCTCTCCCTTTCCCCTTCTACCAGTGCATTCTTCTTTTTCACTCCTTGATTTAATTTTATTTTTTTTTAGTTATCCCATCATATTCAACTCACATCCATGTTCTCTGTCTAGATATACTCTTCTTATCTGCCCTAATAATGAGAAATTTTTTAGGAGTTATAAGTATTACCTTTCCATAAAGGAATGTAAACAGTTTAACCTTATTGAATCTCTTATGATTTCTCTTTCCTGTTTATCTTTTTATGCTTCTCTTGAATCTTACATTTGAAAGTCAGATTTTCTGTTTAGCTCTGGTCTTTTCATCAGGAATGCTTGAAAGTCCTCTATTTGACTGAATGTCTGTTTTATTTATCACCTGAAGTATTACACTTAATTTTGCCTGGTAGGTGACTCTTGGTTATAATCCTAGCTCCTTTACCCTTTTGGATTATCATATTCTAAGCCCTTCAGTCCTTTAATGTAGAAGCTGCTCAATTTTGTGTTATCCTGCCTGTGGTTGCATGATATTTGAATTGTTTATTTCTGGCTGTTTGCAATATTTCTCTTTGACCTGGGACCTCTGGAATTTGGCTATAGTATTCCTGGGAGTTTTCATTTTGAGATTTCTTTCAGGAGGTGATAGGTGGATTCTTTCAATTTTTATTTTACTTTCTGCTTCTAGAATATCAGGGGAGTTTTCCTCAATAATTTCTTTTCTTTTCTTTTTTTAAAAATTTATTTATTTTTAGTTTTCAACATTTACCTGCACAAGATTTCGAGTTCCAAATTTTCTTCCCTTCTCATCTCTCCCCCCTCATGAAGATGGCATGCATTCTGAATACCCCTTCCCCTAATCTGCCCTCCCTTCTATCTCTCCCCCTCTTCTCTTATCCCCTTCCCTTTCTGTTTTCCTATAGGGTAGGATAGATTTCTATACCTCATTTCCTATATTTCTTTTTTCCCTGTTGCATGTGAAAACAAATTTTTTTTATAATGTGTTTTTAAAATTTTGGGTTCCAGATTTTCTCCCTTCCTCCCCCCCACCCACCCTCATTGAAAAGGCGAGCAACTTGATACAGGTTCTACATGTGTAGTTATGCAAAACACTTCCATAGTAGTCATGTTGTGAAAAACTATATTTCACTTCATCCTATCCTGCCCCCCGTTTATTCTGTTCTCTCTTTTGACCCTGTCCCTCCTTAGAAGTGTTTGCTTTTGATTACCCCTCCCAATCTGCCCTCCCTCTATCATCCCCCTGCTCTCTTGTCCCCTTGCCCCCCTGTTTTCCTGTAAGGTAAGATAGATTTCCATACCCAGTTGAGTGTGTATGTTATTCCCTCCTTAAGCCAAATCCTATGAGAATAAGATTCACTTGTTCCCTCTCACCTTCCCCCACTTCCCCTCCACTGTAAAAGCCTTTTCTTGTTTATTTTATGTGAGATAATTTACCCCATTCTACCTCTCCCTTTCTCCTTCTCCCAGTATGATCCTCTCTCACCCCTTAATTTTATTCTCCAGATATCACCCCTTCATCTTTAACTCACCCTGTACCATCTATCTATCTATCTGTCTGTCTGTCTATCTATCTATCTATCTATCTATCTATCTATCTATCTATCTATCTATCTATCTATATCTATCAGTCTGTCTACATATAATTTTTTCCCTCCAACTACCCTAATACTGCCAAAGGTCTCGAGAGTTACAAATATTATCTTTCCATGCAGGAATGTAAACAGTTCAACCTTAATAAATCTCTTGTGATTTCTCTTTCCTGTTTACCTCTTCTTGTTCCACTTGAATCTTGTATTTGAAAGTCAGATTTTCTATTCATCAAGAATGCTTGAAAGTTCTCTATTTCACTGAATATCCATTTTTTCCCCTGAAGTGTTATATTCAGTTTTGCTGGGTAGGTGATTCTTGGTTGTAATCCTATCTCCTTTGACCTTTGGAATATTATATTCCATGCCCTGTGGTCCCTTAATGTAGAAGCTGCTAAATCTTGTGCTATCCTGATTGTGTTTCCACAATACTTGAATTGTTTCTTTCTGGAAGCTTGCAATATTTTCTCCTTGACCTGGGAACTCTGGAATTTGGCTACAATATTCCCAGGAGTTTTCCCTTGGGGATCTCTTTCAGGAGGTGAACAGTGGGTTCTTTCCATTTCTATTTTGCCCTCTGGTTCTAAAATATCAGGGCAGTTTTCCTTGATAATTTCTTGAAAGATGATGTCTGGGCTCTTTTTTTGATCATGGCTTTCAGATAGTCCAATAATTTTTAAATTTTCTTTCTTGGATCTATTTTCCAGGTCATTGTTTTTCCAATGAGATATTTCACATTGTTTTCTATTTTTTCATTCTTGTGAATTTGTTTTGAGTGTCTTGATTTCTCATGAAGTCACTATCTTCCAATTGCTGTATTCTAATTTTTAAGGAAGTATTTTCTTCAGGAAGCTTTTGGACTTCCTTTTCCATTTGGCCAATTTTGCTTTTGAGGCATTCTCCTCATTGGCTTTTTGGACCTCTTTTGCCATTTGGGTTAGGCTATTTTTTAAGGTGTTTTTTTCTTCAGTATTTTTTTGGGTCTCCTTTAGCAAGCTGTTGACTTGTTTTTCATGATTTTCTTGTATCACTCTCATTTCTTTTCAGATTTTTCCTCTGCTTCTCATACTTGTTACTCAAAATCCTTTTTGAGCTCTTCCGTGGCCTGGAACTGATTCATATTTTTCTTGGAGGCTTTGGATGTAGGAGCTTTGACTTTGTTATCGTCTTCTGGTTGTATGGTTTGATCTTCCTTGTTATTAAAGTAAATTTCTTTAGTCTGAGGTTTATTTTCCCATTGTTTGCTTATTTTCCCAGCCAGTTACTTGACTTTTTAACTCTTTGTTAAGGTAGGGCTCTGCTTCCAGTATGGAGGGTGTATTGTCACAAGCTTCAGGGGTTTTGTGCTGCTGTTTTCAGAGATACTTCTAGGGACCTATAAATTTTCAGTTCTTCCAAGGTGGTGTGATAAGGGGCAAGGTGTTTATTCCTTTCCTGGTCTGTGAGTGACCACAAGCACTCTTTTCTGCCTTGAAGCTGTGAGGAGGATTGCCTTTTCATCACCACTGCAAGCTTCACCACACCAGCACTCTTCCTCGCCCCAGGACTGCCACCCAGAACTGTGACCCAGATCCAAGCATGGGCAAGGCAAGAGATTCCTTCCTCAGCACTGGCAAAGAGATCCCTGCAGTCCCCCCTCTGATCAGCCACCCAATTCCCCCTCAGTCTGTGGGCTAGAAGCTCTGGAGGCAGCCACCGCTCTCAGGGACTGGGGCCGGGACCAAGCTTCTCTCTCTCACTGTAGTCACAGACCTTTCCCACTGACCTTCTAAGTTGTCTTTGGCATTTGTGGGTTGAGAAGTTTGAAATCTGCCTCAACTGCCCACGATTCAGTCCTCTGAGGCCTGTTTTGCCAGCGCGCCCCTGTCAAACTGCTTTCCTCTCCCCCCCCTGGCGTGATACACCTTTCCAATGAACCGTCCAGGCTGTCTTGGCCTCAAAATATATTTCACTCTGTCTTTTTGTGGGTTCTGCTGCTTTAGAATTTGTTTAGAGCCATTTTTTACAGGTATTTGGAGGGGTTTGGGGGAGAACTCAAGCAAGTCACTGCTTTCACTCTGCCCTGCCCCCCCCCCATAATTTCTTAAAAGATGATGTTTAGGCTCTTTTTTTTATTATGGCTTTCAGGTAGTCCAATAATTCTTAAATTATCTCTCCTGGATCTATTTTCCAGGTCAGTTGTTTTTCCAATGATATATTTCATATTGTCTTCTATTTTTTCATTCTTTGGATTTTGTTTCATTGTTTGTTTGTTTGTTTTTGTTTTTTAATGCAATTTGGGTTAAGTGACTTGCCCAGGGTCACACAGCTAGTAAGTGTCAAGTGTTTGGTCTGAGGCTGGATTTGAACTCAGGTCCTCCTGACTTCAGGGCCAGTGCTCTATCCACTGCGCCACCTAGCTGCCCCTATAGTCACATTTTTTAGGGAGCCTTATTACTCTTTGGTTAACTCTCAGAGCTTTCTCCTCCAAATTTGTCAGTTTTGTTTGTTTTGAGCTTTCATTGTGGTTTCCTTCCTTGATTTCACCATTCTAATTTTCATTTCAGCAGTTGTATTTCTCAGTGAATCTGTTGTTTGTTTTTTTCCCCCACAGATATTTCCAAGTAGATTTCCATCATCTTCTCATCTTCACTAATTTCATTTCTTCCTTCATTTCCATTAGTACAAGTACTTTACGCATTGATGTTCCTGCTGTGTTATTGTGGATAGCATTGCTGTAATTTATTATATATTTTTTTCTTATATGTTTGTTGCAGGTTTATATCATATTATATCCATCTTATTGGAGTTTTTTTTATTTGCTTATTTATTTGATCTTCCTTAGAGATTATTTTCTTTGGAGGTTTTTTTTTTTGTACCACCACACTTTTTTTTGTTTGTTTTGCTGTTTCTGTTGCTCTTTCTGAAGAGGATATGGGTTCTCTTGTGCCATCTCATTCTGCCACCTTCATTTATAATGTGCTTATATTGTAATTTATATATTTGTGTTCTTATCTCTACTAGGTTTAATCCCTCCTTGAGGGTAGGGATATGTCTTAATTTGTCTTGTCTCTCCCCAGTGCCTATTAAAATATATTGCACATACCAATCACTTAATATGTTTGTTGAGTGTATGTTGTTTTTTCTTAAATAAAATTGTCTTCAAGTGGTTAAATCTTTGTGATGATGCAACAAAAAAATTTAACTCTTCCTTCTCTATTCTCACACAGTTTTCGGGAAGCACAGGAAGAGCTGGTTGAATTCCAAGAAGGAAGCAGAGAATTAGAAGCAGAATTGGAAGCTCAGCTAGTTCAGGCTGAACAAAGAAATAGAGACTTACAAGCTGATAACCAAAGATTGAAATATGAAGTGGAAGCATTAAAGGTATTTGAAAGTCTCATTATAAGATCTACTTTATATAGTTATTTAATTTTTAATTGAAATTTTAATTAATTTTATTTATTTATTTACATTTAATTTATATAATATATTTTATATAATACATTTATTTATTATTAATATAAATTAATTAAATTAAAATTTTAATTTAGTAAGAAACATAACAGATTGTGCTTACTGGCTTTTAAAACATATCTGTAATCAGTAAATGAAAATGAATGAATAAATGAATTTATTGTGTTTATTTAGTAAGTGGCAGGTGGGTGGCACAGGGAATAGAGCTTTGAGCCTGGAGTTAGGAAGACCTGAGTTCAAATGCAGCCTCAGATACCTATTTGCAGTACAACCCTGGGCAAGTCACTTAATCCTGTTTGCCTCAGTTTCCTTATCTGAAAAATGAACTGGAGAAGGAAATGGCAAACCCTGTCAATATCTTTGCCAAGAAAACCCTAAATGGGGTCACCATGAAGAATGACTGAAATGACTGAACAACAACAATGTATTTAGTGTGTTTGTGTGCTTTTAAATACTGCTTTCATTGTCCTGTCTTATTAAGAAAGTAAGAAGAACTAAAATGAAAGATAAGAGGAAAGGAGAAAGACTAAGCAGTAGAAAAATTATGGTTGGATTAATGTGGAGAGCTCCATCCATTAACAATACAGGCTAAGTCTGTTACTTAGTAGTTGAAGCTTAGAGAGTTATTTGGCCATAGAATAATATATGAAGAAGCTGGAAGTGCTTCCAGTCTAACCTCCTCATTTTACAGATGTGGAAACTTAAACTTGGAGAGAGTTTTAATGATTTGTCCAGGATTACACAGCTAGTAAGTAACATAGACAGGAGTTGAACCTAGGTCTTCCTGCCTCCAAGCCCAGGACTCTTATCTGTATTGCTTCTATAATAGAGCATGGGGAAGGGAACTAAAAATTGATTTTTAAAATAGTTTTTCCCCCCATAGGATTGTGAAGATTTTTATATTAGATCTTTAAGAGGCAGCATGGTTTATTGGATAAATGGCTGCCCTTGGATTGGAATTAAGAGGAACTGAGCCCATTCTTGTTTCTGAGATATACTAGCTGTGTGAATAGGGGCAGTGCCCCCAGGCAGCTTTCTAAAATATAAATTATGGATAAGGTTGGTTGAGAGTATTTACATTATGAGTTCCCTATATTAATGAAATCTTAAGTTTGAACTAAAACTAAAACAATTGGAAATATCTCATCTTTTAGAAATGTAATTCTTCATTTTAGAAGTAGGTATCAATTTCCTAGCTATACCTGTAAGTCTCTTTTGATATTTAAAAGCTGTTTGATTATAGGATTATTCTTGAGAGATTAGTGTACCTTTTTCCATAGTACTTAAAAGTACTTAAACTTACATTCATGTTCTGAGTCCTTTGTTTTGAAAGAAATTCAATTATTTGGTAGTAGTCTGTTCTGGATTTACCATAGACTGGATAAAGTTAAACTCATGTTCAGATTCAGCCTGTAGATTGAATTTATATAAAGTTTTCTATCAGTCATCTACAGTTGCTGTCATTTAGGAGATTGTCAATGTCCTAAATTTTTGAGTCAATAGAATCACATTACTTGACTTTTACTCTTCAGAGAGCTTATTGTTAGGCTTCCTTTTTGGGTGGGAGTCAGGATAGTTGATGGCAATGTCAGGGGATCTGATTTAGTTGGTTACACAGGTACAGTTGGAATTTATATTTAAATTTTTATGAATCAGTGCATCCAAAATGTATGTATGTTTTGATTTTTAAATATTGGAAAGGTGACATCAAAATTATGTTCAAATTTAATTTTTTCCCCAACCAAATTATATGAAAACTAAATACCAATGACACAGTACTAGTCCCTACACTTACTCTTACTTTTAGGAGAAACTAGAACATCAGTATGCACAGAGTTATAAGCAGGTCTCTGTTTTGGAAGATGATTTGAGTCAGACACGAGCCATTAAAGAACAATTACATAAGTATGTAAGAGAGCTGGAGCAGGCCAATGATGACCTGGAGAGAGCAAAAAGGTAGGTAATATACATTTTAATTTTTTTTACCAAAATATGGATATATACATATACATACATACATACATGTTTTTTCCCCCTACTGTCTAGAAGGGAGTTACAGCATTTGCTCATTTAATTTGCTCAAATCCAACAATCTGTGAATAGCAGAAAGATAACAATTTAAACAGTGTCCACAATTGCATTTTCTATTAATGAGTATATTTCTTTGTGAGCAGGTAGCACCTGGTTTGGTTGGTTCAGCCCCAGCCTTCAGGGTACATATATGTAGGCTTAACTGACCCAATAATCTGGCGTCTCCAGTCCCTCTCCCCTCTAGTCATTTTTATGCTGACACAATTAGAATTAAGTTTCCTGGCTCCCTTCCCCTCTCATTTTTCATTTCCTTTTAGGCAGTTTAGAGAATACCCTCATTTCAGTGGTCCACCCTATCACACTGTACCCCACTGCTTTATCCACTGGTTATGATGGGACGGTCTCTTATTAATGCCATGTCAGGTCTTTGTCTAAAAATTCTATAGAAGTTTGAACCCTGAGTGGCTCTGAGCTTTTGATTGGCATGCACATCCTGTTGCACATTTGAACCACCAACCTGTGCTGCCTGTGGAACTAGAGACAATGGGGTCCATACACCTGTACTGTTACATGATGGCATCTGTTCTCCTCCTGTAATAGCTGTCTTTCACTGTGCCACAATGTCATCTTTAAGAACAACTCCCTCCCTGCTTGCACTGCTCTCTTGGAATGGCTATGACATGGGGGCTCGGAATCTGCTGTTCTCTTAATCAGCCTCAGTTCCCACATACTTCTTATGGTGAATGCCTGTCTTTGTCTGGAGTGTGATTCTAGAATTTCCTTAATCATACCCATAATAAGCTTATTCATTTTGCTTAATGTGGTAGAGCTAATGAGGACAAGTCTAGTAGACTTTCTTAGCATTCTAGGTCACTTTCTTTTTGTCTTTTTTTTTTCTTGCTTCTTAGTAAAGCTGGTATTATAAAGTGGTATTATAACCTTCTTAATACCTTTTGTTTTTATATCACTTTAAATTTCCAATGTATCTCTCTTTTCTCCTCTTTGTGGAAAGCCAAAAGCCACTTATTATAATGAAAAATTAAAAAAAGAAAAAAAAGTTCAGTGAAACTAACCAACAGATAAAGAAAGGTCTTACATTATATGCAGTGTTGCATACCCATAGCTGTCCCTCTCTTCCTCCATCTCAGAATTAGGGTTAGAATTGGTTATCAGACTCATAATAGAAATATTTGATGCAAGGATTTTTTTTTCTCAATTCAGTTGACTACTTTCCTTAATGTCTTAGGTGAATTGATTTTGTTCATATAACAGCTTTTCAATTTCACTTAATTGAAATCATCTTTTCATCTTTTGTTATTGTCTCTATCCCTTGTTTGGTTAAGAGTCCACCCCCTAGACCAGGACCTTAATTTTTTTTGTATCATAGACCCTTTTGACAGTCTGATGAAGTCTATGAACCCCTTTTTTTGGATTATTTTTAAATACATAAAATGCACAAGATTACAAAAGAAACCAATTATACTTAAATAAAAATGGAAGTTTTTTTCCCATCCAAGTTCAGGAACCCTCTGAAATCTATCTGTGGACACCTTGGGAGTTGGGACCTGAGGCTAAGAACCCCTGCCATAGACATAGCTGTGTTTAAATTTGTATGTGTACCTGATTTAGTTCTCTTCTAACTTTTTAAAATAGCATAACATATATTCAGGTCACATAGTCATTTGTAGTTTAATTGTGTTATGTGGTATAAGGTATTGATCTCACCCTAATTTCTATTAGATTGCTTTCTACTTTGCCCTAACAATTCTTGTCAGATAGGGAGTTTTTTCTAGGTAACTTATATTTTGTTTATCATACCCTGGTTATTGAATTCATTTATTTCTGATTCTTTTTTTTTAAAGGAAGGATTAAAAAATATTTTCAGAGAAAAGGATAGTAGGTGGAGATTAGATTCCCCCTGGTTAATGCAAAAAATCCAGGTTTGCATTTTAGTAGACAACTGTTTTGAGTTGAGAAGTTAATTAGAAGAGGGGGGAAAAGCTAGGGAGACGTACCTGGTAGCCCCAAGAGTTACCAGGTAGCCCCAAGAATTACAATTCAGCCAATTTTCAGAAGTAGCCTGGGTGAGAGAGGCTCTGGTTCAGTTTGGGCAATTTTTCCAGCATTTCCATCAGCAGGGGAAAGGTAGGTCTCTTCTCAAAGTTGAAGGACCAACAAACTGACAAGATCTCACTGACTTCTTTCTCCAACCTGATTTATGCCAGGACTACTCAATACGTTCCCTGATTCCATTCTGCCAGATCAGGGCCTCTGCAGCTGGGGTCCTAAAAGGCCAGTCTTTTGCTTGTAGCTCATACCAAACCTTCCCAAAGGCATAAACATCAACTGTGCTAGAAAAGGGTAGCTTGTCTTCATCTTTCCCAGGGATCATCTCCCAAACAGTTTCTGGGACCAGATAGCATCATCAATCATGTGGCAGCTTCAGTTTGTTTTCCTGCCTGCCTTCCTGGACCTTACCAGAGATCCTCAATAGCCTGAAGTCTGTGATGCCACTTTGCCATTGTCGTAGAAGATATTCTTACATTTCAGGTCTTTGTGCACGATGCCCTTGGTGTACAAGATACTCTATGCCTTTAGTAATTTCCTGAGCAATCTGCATGGTTTTGTTTATGCAGGCTTATCTTCAGGATCCCTCACAAATGAGTGAAGCATCTGTCCTTTATAGAAACTGGTGGTGATGATAAGGGGGATTAGGAATTCATGCATAACCCCATGAAGAGCATGATGTTCTTGTGCCACATGTGCTATACATCTGCCTGTTAATTCATCACCTCCTTTCTAAACTGCTTGAGATGGTCTTGGTTGTTGCCATCCAATCTTCAGAGAACAGATTGTCACCTCCATGTGCTCTTTGCCCCACTAGACTTTCCCCCACTGTCCCTGCCCAATGGGCTCTCCTTTTGAGATTGTGCCACACCTGCAGGTAGACTCTGATCTTGCTGCCTTTGCAAGAGATCATCCCTTTCCACAGCTTCTGGAAGTTAGAATGTCCATCTCATCCTTGTTTTCTTCCATCTGTGATTTACTTGCCTCTTGTTCTTTTATCTTTGCGTCATGGTTTTCAGCCATAGTGGCTTTCAGTTGGTCATTGAGTCAGCTGAATCAGGGACTTGGGGTAGAGTGGAAACATTTGGGACTTAAACCTGCCGAACCATTGGGAAGGGGTTTGGTGGTGGTGTTACACTGGGGAGAGTTGGAAGGCTTGAAGGGCATGAGGGAGGATGGTGTGGAAGAGATGGTAGAAGACAGTGAAGTGGTTTATGGCTGGGGGGGCGTTCCTTCTTTGTTGGGGCTTTTGAGAAGGTCATGAAATGGGGTTCTGTTGATCTCTCCACTGGGTTGTTGTCTAAAGGCACAAATTCTAACCTCTGTAGATTAGATAATGGTAGGAACAATATGCTACAAACAAGGGTTTCTTTTATGCTTTTCTTATGACACTTTAACCTGCATTTCTTCCCCTTCTCCCCAAATATCACGCTCTGCTGCCACACATGACAAACTCAGGACAGCCAAGACTTTGTGGAGAAGCTGTGGGTCATCTCTTCATATTGTCTGTAGGGATCCATGGGGGAGAACAAAATTGATAGAAGGTACCTCACTGATTCTGTTTCCAATTTGGGACTCATGAAGTTTGCTCCTGATAAGAGTCGAGAAGTTGGTCAGCAACTGGAAAAATTTGTGGCTGGGTAGGGGTGGCAAACTGAACCACTGGAAAGACTACTTCAGATCACTGATACTGAGAAAAATGCAAGTCAGAACTACTCTGTGGAAAGAGGATGGATATATTGGGAAATGTAGGTGACATAAAAACAATATCTTTAAAATTTTATTTTCTCCTTTTCCGTGCTGTGGCTGCAGCTATGAGTATGCTCAGGCTTCAGAAGAGGCTTGCCTCTAGTGTCCTTAGATGTGGAAAGAAGAAGGTATGGCTTGACCCCAGTGAGACTAATGAAATTGCCAACGCCAATTCCCGTCAGCAGATCCGGAAGCTGATTAAAGATGGGCTGATCATCCGGAAACCTGTTACTGTGCACTCTCGGGCTAGATGCCGGAAAAATACCCTGGCTCGACGGAAGGGCAGGCACATGGGCATTGGTAAGAGAAAGGGTACTGCCAATGCTCGTATGCCTGAGAATGTGACCTGGATGAGGCGAATGAGGATTCTTCGCTGTCTGCTCCAAAGATATCGTGAATCCAAAAAGATTGACCGACATATGTACCACAGCCTGTACTTGAAGGTAAAGGGAAATGTGTTCAAGAATAAGCAGATCCTCGTGGAGCACATTCATAAGCTGAAGGCAGACAAGGCCCGGAAGAAGCTCTTGGCTGACCAGGCTGAAGCTCGCCGGTCCAAGACTAAGGAAGCACGAAAGTGTCGGGAAGAGCGTCTGCAGGCTAAGAAAGAGGAGATCATCAAGACTTTGTCCAAGGAGGAGGAGACTAAGAAATGATCCTCCCCTGTCTCCTCTGTACATAGTACTCTTCTATTTGGCTTATACAATAAATCTTGACAGATTGTCCAAAAAAAGTTATTTTTAAAGTTATTGTTAAACTTAATAAGTATTGTAAGTAAGTTCCAAAAATGATTGCATTCTCCCTAGGAAGTTATTTGTCAATATTTCTTCTACTGCTTATTCCACTGGACTTATGTTTACTTAATAACTAGATTCCCTGTGTTTGTATACCTGAGGGAAAAGTTTAGTATGAGGGTTTACCTCTGGATGTTCTTTTGGTGCTTGGTAGCAGTGATTGATTATTTCTACTTGTCAAAACAAAATCCACAAAACAGTTTCCCTAGCCTGAACTCAGACTTGGATTTCTTTTCTGATTTGTTCCCTCATGTTACGAAATAAACTGAGTTGGAAGCACAGACCAAGTATAGGCCTGCCATTTAGACCTGAGTGTGTTGTTCAGGGAAACCAGTCTGTTACTAATCAAGTCTTACACATATGTGAAGCAGTGTGGTACAGTGGAGAGAGCCCTGGATTTGTAGGACTTCAGATCCTGGCTTTGTCACTTACTACCTGCTTGTCTATGGAGAAGTCACTTAATCTTTCTGGATTCAGTTCCTCATCTATAAAATGAGAGAATTGATTAGATGAACTTTAAGGTCCGTTTCAGGTAGATCTTGTGATTTGCTTCATGAAACTGTCATATTAAGTGTGACTTCTGTGCTTTCTAGTGAACCATTGAAAATATGAGTTAAAAAAAAAAAAGAAAATATGAGTCCACATAGGCTTGGTTTCTAGTCCTTTTTTGAGGGCAGACTTTCTTTATATGACCCATGGGTCCTTTGGGATAGGTTCCTCTATTTTGAGGGCTTAACTTTCCCATCCAGAGAGAGGAACTGGGTATTTTCTGAGCGGAAGAATGCCATATCTCAAAGATACGGCTGTCCCTAGAGAGATATAAGGACTTTGAGACAGCTGAGGGGCACGGTCGATAGAGCATTGGAGTCAGGAAGACTTGAGTTCAAATCTTGCCTCAGCTGTGTGACCGTGGGCAAGTCACTTAACTTTGGCACTTAGCACAATGCCTAGAATGAAATGGGCACTATGTAAGCACTGTATAAATGCTGATTCCTTTATCTTTGCAAAACATATCAGTTCTTCTGTTCCCCAACCCTTTTTACCCCTATTCAGTTTAACACGAATCAGGTTAAACTGAATCCTAGGGACAGCTTTGAAGGCAAATAAAAGTGAAGGATGAATGTAAAACTGACACAGATATCTGTGGTAGTAAGAGAGAACTTCAGTAGTCCCTCCTTTCAATAGCTGGTGAAAGTACAATTCTGCAGTTATTAAATTCTTGATTGGTATTACCTACGATTTTGTCTGGTGATAAAGGAAAGAACTTAATCCCAGACTTAAATCTGACATGTAAGGAAAAATGAGTTGTTAGGGGCAGCTAAGTGGTGCAGTGGATAGAGCACCGGCCCTGAAGTCAGGAGGACCTGAGTTCAAATGTGGCCTTAGACCAAACACTCGACACGTACTACCTGTGTGACTGTAGGCAAGTCACTTAACTCCAATTGCCTAATAAATAAATAAACAAACAAACAAACAAACAAACAAACAAATAAATAAATAAATGAAAAATGAGTTGTTGATGGGCATATGTCAGGAATCTTAGGAATAAGTGTTGATTATCTTGTAGTTCTGTAATATCAAGGAAAATGAGAATATAGTTTAGTCAACCTCTGGAATCCAAGAAAGCTGATTTAAAGAAGTTCAGAGAAAAGACAACATTATTCTCATGGCTAAAGACTCTAAAATGACTCAGAAAGGACAAGAAATTCTAAAAGTTCAAATTTTGACAGTGCAAACTTTAATAATCATAGTAATGTAGCTCTACAAGAGTTTCTCTGAGAACAGATTTTTAAAAGGATACATATAATACAAGGAAGGAATGTCACTTAACCAAGATGAATATAATTGAGTACCATGAACTTCTGTGAATGGTGTCAAAAGGATAAAATCTTGAAATTGACTGAGTCTAGTGAAAAGTGTTCAGAACAGAGATATATTAAAAGTAAGGAGTAGACTGGCCCAGGGTTTAGGGACTGTAATTGTGACAGTTGAGAAAGAAAGCTTAGGTTCCTAGTATTTAGAGCTTGAATAGACCTTAGAAGTCATTTAGTCCAACCCTCTCATTTTATAGATGAAGTGAAGATGTAGTCATACAGGTAGTAAGTAGCAAAGCTAAGATTTGAACACATACCTTTTGCTCCTAAGTCCAAGTTTTTCCATAACAATACATTGCTTCTTGTTTAATGTATACCTTATTTCAGAAGTGTGTTTTTTTTTTTTACAAGCAATGAGAGTGGTCTTCTCACTGGAAAGAGTAGAAGAAAGAGGAAATTTTAGCCTGGTTTGGTAAGGTTGTAAGGGAATACCCTATTTAAAAAGAGATCAGGTCTCCAGAACTGGACGGATTTCATTCCAGGGTGCTGAAAGAACTTAAAAATGTTATCTTTGTCCTTTGTCAGTAAGTGTAAAGAAATCTGAAAGTGCAGGAGATGTGCCAAAAGACTTAAGAAGGGCAAGTGTCCTGTTTATTCTTTTTCTTTCCCTCAGAATTTTGTTTGTGCATTGCCTTCGTGTGTGTGTGTTTCCCTTCCCCTCCCTCACTCAGAGGGTTGTCCCTTACAGCAAGAAATAGGAAAAAAAATAGTTCTATGAAATTAGTCAATACATTAACTGATGTATATTTAGGATTCCACAATCGTAGTCTTCCACCTTTCTAGTGGAGAGAGGTACATTTTCTCATCCCTTCTTTAGTAACAAAGTTGGCCAGTTCTAAGTAGAAGGCATTTAATTTCATTTTTCTTTTGTTTTTTCTAAACCCCTAATCTTGTCCTTCATCCTTACCATAGTTTCTATTCCCTCCACCCCTTAGCTCCTTACCAGGCCATCACCCTACTTTAACTATTATGACATCTTGGTGAAGTAGTTCATCTCTACACTATTTTCTTCTCTCTAATTTCTTTTCCCTTTGTTCTGTCATTTATCATGCCTTACCAAAACACAACTCTGGGTTACTCTCACAGTCTGTCTCCTTTTCTGTAATAACTCCTGGGCCCTCACTGCAATGAGGCAATCATTCTATTCTACTCTAATAGATTTGTTCTTCCCCTCCGCAGTGCCTGTTCTGGATGTCATCCCAAATTTCCCCCAGAACTCCCTTTCTACACCCTTTCCTCTGGAGACTTTCCCTTGTATGTCACAGAAAAAAAAAATTGTGGCATACATTCACTAAGAACTCCCTGCTTCATGTTTCTCTCCACTCAGATTTATCCTGTACTCATCTCCTAAGGTGATTTTCCTCAAGCACAGGTCTGATCCTGTCATTTCTCTTTTCTCTGCCCTTGGCCCCACTAAAGGTTCGAATATAAAGTCCTCTGATACTTAAAGTCTTCACAATGTGACCCCTTCATCCCTTTCTTGTCTATACTTTTTTTTTTTTTGGTGAGGCAATCGGGGTTAAATGGTTTGCCCAGGGTCACACAACTAAAAATATGTGTCTGAGGCCATATTTGAACATGGGTCCTTCTGACTCCAGGGCTGGTGCTCTATCCGTTGTACCACCTTGCTGCCCCTCTTCTCTATACTTTTTATGCTTCTCTGAACAATCTACGGTCTAATCTAAAGGCTTCTTTGCTGTTTCCTGCACACAGCACGCTATCCCCCATCTCTCTGCCTTTGCACTGCTGTCCTTTATGCCTGGAATCCTCTCCCTCCTCAGTTATGCCTTAGTTTATCTGGTTTTTTCCAAGACTCAACTTGAGGGCCCCTCCCACCTTTACCATAGGCCTTTCGTGGTCCCTCTAGGCCAGGGGTGGGGAATCTGTGGTCTCAAGGCCACACGTTGCCCTCTAGGTCCTCAAGCGTGGCCCTCTAGGTCCTCTGGGGTGGCCCTTGGAATCCAAATTTCACAGAACAAATCCTCTTAATAAAAGGAACCAATAACTAGAGAGTTTTAGTTCAGTTCTGAGCACCTAACCTAAGGCCTGAGCTGTGCTGTGCTATTACAACCCCAGCTCACCACCAGCAACAAGGGAGCAGTAAAATCCAAAGAGACCCTCATAAACCCCTGTCCATAAATTTTAGTTACTTTCTTTGCTTAATTCCAGATTTCTTCCCAGAGTGGTTTGATCTTTTCACAGTTCACAACAGTGTATTAATGTGCCTGTCTTTCCACAACTGTCCAAACATGGAGTGTTCTCATCTTTTGTCATAGTTGCCTATTTCCTGAGTATAATGTGAAACTTTAGAATTGTTTTGATTTCCATTTTTCTTATTAATGATTTGGAATTCATTCATATGGTTTTTAATAACTTCCAATTACGCTTTGTAGAACTATTTGTCCTTAAACTTTGATCACTTATCCATTGGGAAAATATCCTATTTTTCAAAACAAGGGAAGATTCAACTAGAGCAGGGTAAATAGATGATTCAGGTAATGCCATGATTTGACCAAAGTCAGTGGCATTAAAGATTCCAACAAGACACCAGGCAAAAAATAGGGAATCTCAGGTTAGAAACATAACTAGAGATAGTCCCATGTGGACTTCTCCAATGAAGAACTCAGACCTTTTGAGGCTTTTTATCCTTAGGCATTTTGGGATTATTTGGTTAGCATTAGTATCTTAGAATGAATGATAGGACTTTCACTGACTTTTTAAAGGAGGAGAATTCTCTGCATTTATCTTGTGAGTCTTTAGTATCTGTGATAAAAGTCAGGTCACTTTCTTCAGCTGAATTTTGAGACCGAAATAGGACTAGAGTTCTCATAGTGACCTGCTGTGTTCCATCTTGAGGGTCAGAGACAGCCCAGGCTCTTCCTTGTCAGAACTTCTATCTCCATTATAGGGACAAGAATCCTTAGAAAAGGGTTCTTCCTGACAGAGCAAACAGTGAAGCTTAAAAACTACAGTGGGCATCTGATACTTCTCTTACAAGTCAATCAGGTATTTTTTGAGCATATATTCTAAGTTGTGTTCATTTTAAAGTCGTTAGCCATGTGAATACTCACACCACCTGCATAGACACATAAGTTTAATGTCCCCAGGATGGTGGGAAGGGGGGAAGGTGAAGAATAAAAAGAGATCTCAGAAATTCTTCTTCTCAAATTGGAGAGAGAAAAATAGAAAAATTCACAGTTCAAGTCATTAATAAAAAAACACATTAAGGGTAATAGTAATCACTTGCCTTTATGTAATACTTGAAGGCTTGCAGAGTACTTTTTCACAACAGCACTGTGGGATTGGTAGTATACTTGTTATTATCTTCTTTTTACAGATGAGAAAACAGAGTCTATGAGAATCTCAGTGACTTTCTTTTGATCATGTAGCTAATGAGCTTCTGAGGCAACACTTCAGTCCAAGTTTCATAACTACTTCCATTGCTTTATCTGCTATGCCATGTTACCGTATGACAGTAAGGGCTGTCTGAATTCAGAGGGAGAGGAAAAGAAATCATTTTGGCTGGAATAATCTTAAAAAAAGTAAAAAATGGAATAATTTTGTCTTTACTGTTTGCATATGTTGCATGTAAATACTTTATTTCATGAAAATCTAATATTTTGGCTTTTATTTTTAGGGCTACAATAGTTTCGCTGGAAGACTTTGAACAAAGGCTGAATCAAGCCATTGAACGAAATGCATTTTTGGAAAGTGAACTTGATGAAAAGGAATCTTTGCTGGTTTCTGTACAGAGGCTAAAGGATGAAGCAAGAGGTACAGTTTGTTCTTTCCTGCAGTGATTGGTCTGAAACACTTATTCACATTCCATGTGGCATCTATGTGGCAAAGTGAACAGAGCTTTAGACTTGCAGGCAGGAAGATCTGAATTTGAATCCTGGCTCAGAGATTTACTAGCTGTCTGATCTTGGGCAAATCACCTAACCTTACTCAGTCGCAGATTGTTTATTTGTAAAATGGGGGTAATAATAGGCCTACCTCACAGGGTTATTGTAAGGATCAAATAAGACAACATATGTTTTGTAAAGCACTTTGCAAATTTTCAAGGGCTGTGTAGATAATGTTAGCTGCTATTGTTACTTTTATTATTACATTTGCTGTTAACTTCCTGATCTTGACATTTTCCTGTGAATATTTAATGGTTCTTTGCTCCCTTAGAGTACTCATCCAATTCTCAGGAACTTTAGATGCACCTTTGTGTGTTCTACATCTATATTCCTATCCTGTAGCTTGTACTTGAACTCTAGTTTTGTTTTCAAGTGTTTGCAGTTCATTTCCATTTGAAAGTCTTACCATTACCTCCTTGGAAGTAGCTGTCCTTTCCCATCCTACAGAATTTTTTCCATGCCTCAATCAATACCTACAACTTACAGCTCCCCTTCTCTAACTTCCTTTTTCCTTAAGGAGCCCCTGGCTTCAAACCCTTCATTAGCTTCTAAGTGACTTGATAGGGTTTTGGGAGTTATTAGCCAAAAGATAGCTGTTGAATTCATAAGAGAATATGAATTAATTCTTAGAGGGAGAAGAGCTGAAGTTCAAGCCTTGAAAGATGAACAGAGGAGGTTAGAGGATAAAGAAAAAGTCAATGGAGTGAACAGAAGGAATTGTAGACATAGGAAGAGCACCAGGAAGTATCCTTGTCATTGAAGTAAAGGAGAAAAATTAAGGAACAAAGTGAATGTCAAATGGCCTAGAGAGGTCATCAAGGAGGAGGATTTTAAAAATATCTAGTGGGTTCCATAAAGAGAGATCACTGTTGACACTAGTGTCTCCTTTGACCAGAGAATTTGAAGTCTTTAGATTTTAATCTAGTGGAGGAATTCAGGTCCTTTGTTATAATTTTCAGGAAGTCATTAAAAACATTTGATATTTTAAAAAAATCATTGCTTCCTGCTTGCTCTTTTCTTCATTGGGTTTCTTTTTTTTCTTTCCCTGTTAGTATGTTAAGGGAATACATCACCTGCTAGTAGTAGAATATAAATTCCATTACTCTTTCAGGAAAGCTATTAGGAAGGAATAAAGTATATTAAATTTCTTTTCAGCCCATCACCTGATATGTTTTTGGCTCATCTTGATTTTTTTTTTAACCTGGGTATGCAATGGCACAAGTAATTATTCTCAAGACTTCACATAGTAGGCACTTAACAGTTTTTGAATAAATGGAAAAGCATTTAAGTGCTTACTATGTGTAAAGCACTGTGTTAAGCAGTGGGGATGCTTAAACAACTTCTGCTCTCATGGAGTTCATATCCTATTAGGGGGACACACATATAGAAGGTTTCAGAAATAAGGCAGATGGTAACACTTCGTTAGTATTGTTTCCATTAATAAAACCTTGTCACTTTCTGATGTCAAATCAGGTGTTAAGAATTTTTTTTTCTGAGTCTGGTAATTGTGGCTGTCAGGGAGGTGGCAGCTTCAGCACCTACACAGGTCACATTTCCACAAGGGTTGCTCGCTTTGGGGCAGATTAGAAGTAGTGATGTGAGGTAGTACTGCTATTTCTAGGGCTCTTAGGCTTACCTCCCTGATAGTAGCAGTTGGTCACCAGTGGATATTGATAGGAATGGGCATGGCAGGCTCTTTCTCCACAGGCCTTGCTCCTCTGGGTGATAGTGGTGGGGCCAGTCTGGAAGCAGAGCTGAATAAACGTTTTTAAAGATCTAAGACATCATTTAAACACTTGAGTCATTATGTTAACTCAGTAGACACCTTGTGATATATAAATAAGAGAAATTGAATAGTTTGGAAAATGTATAATTGAGATACTATCGAAAGAATGTGATGGGCTACATGGGCTACCATTCAGGTATGGCTTCCTGAATGATATGCTATGCTTTGTCTCTTACTTCCAATAAGTGTTATTACCTAAATATTTTTAAATTGTAGATTTAAGACAAGAACTAGCAGTACGTGAAAGGCAACAAGAAGTAACCAGAAAGTCGGCTCCTAGTTCTCCAACTCTAGATTGTGAAAAAATGGATTCTGCTGTACAGGCATCCCTTTCCTTGCCAGCCACTCCTGTGGGGAAAGGGACAGAGAACAGCTTTCCTTCACCAAAAGGTTTGTAATTTCTTTTCTCTTCCCAGCTGTAGAATGTCAACTTAAAATAGTTTTACGATTAAGCAGGATATTTGGGGATACTGGTGAACCTAAGCCTATGATATCTTTGGCATAGTGATACCCCTGTGGGAACTCTTGATTGGAAAACTACTTTTATCAGTGCAGATTGACCCCTTGCTCTGCAAATTGTAATCTTAGAGAGTTGCTTTGGGGCACTTAGAGATTAATTAGCTTTCTAGGATCACATAGTCATAGTTAGGGGTTGAAAACTAGACCTTCCTGACTTGGAAGCTAGTTCTCTATTAAGTATGTCACATTTAAATGAGCCTTTATTAAAAGGGCAGAACACTTCTAATTAGTTAGTGAACCAGCATTATTAAGTGCCTAGTATGGGCCAGGTACTGTGCTGAGTGCTAGGTATACCAAGAAAGACAAAAAACAAAAAACCAGCTCTCAGAACTCCCATTGTAATGGGAGTGACAACATATAAACAACTATGTCGAAACAAGATATAGATAGGAAAATTTCAGGGTAGTCTCAGAGGGAAGGAACTAAGATCAAGTAAAACTGGGAAAAAGCCGCCTTGCAAAAGGTTGGAATTTAGTTGAGACGTGAAAGAAGTCAGGAGGCGGAGATGAGGAGTGAGAGGCTTCAGGCATTGGGGACAGTGAAAATGCTTAGAGGCTGGAGGAGTGTCATGTTCGAAAAACAGCACCAGTGTCATTGGATCGCAGAGCATATGGAGAGGAATAAGGAATAAGACTGGAAAAGTAGGAAGGGCTGGGTTAAGAAGGACTTTAAAAGCTAAAAAGAGTGTTTTTATATATAGCAGGTATATAAACCATTTTTTTGGATGGATGACTTGCCAAAAGAAAACACTGAGGAAATGTACAAATTAAAAAACATTTTGAGAGAAAAAAATGACATTTAACTAACTTGTTTTTAAATTAAGCACAGAGTATATAAAATTTTATTATATAACAAATTATATAACAACAACATACTTTAGTTGCAGGTAGAGGAACATCCAGGGAAAAGAGGAAGAGGAATTACATTCAAACCAGAAAGAGTGTCTAAAAGAGAAAAATACATCCAAACAAAGAAAAGCAGAGAGACTTTTGGGGTGGGGGAAAAGCAGAATGGTAAAGTTATTAAGAGTGAAGTAGAAGAATGAAGAGAGATAAGAGAAAGGAACAAATATTTCACCTTGCCCTAAATCCTGTGTCTCTCCACCCTGCCATAGGCCATTGTTCTAACCTGCTTTGAAAGGCATTGACCCCCCAGTCAGCCAAAGCAGCTTTGATTCCTTTCAGGAACTTGTTATCTTTTTTTCTTTCCTATCATTTGTTTATGGATTGGGGCAAATCTGACTGGGGTTTATGAGGTTCTGTTTGGATTTTGCTGCTCCCTTGTTTCTGGTGGTGAGTTGGGGTTGTAATAGCATAGCGGAGCTCAGGCCTTAGGTTAGGTGCTCAGAACTGAACTAAAACTCTGAGTAACTGCCATACCAGCATGTCATTATGTGAATATAAGCATTTATTTAGAGTAACCAAATGAAAAATAGCTAATGCAGTTTTAAATTAATAAAACAAGCAGCACCAAATTTATAATAAAGGAAAAGAAAATACAAAGGCAGTTCTAAACATTGAAATGTCTTTTTCTGAACTTGTAGCCAGTAAGTTTTAACTTGTTCCTTCTTTAAGAATTTCCTTAGTCATTATCATGAAAGGCATATAATCTACTTTTTTTTGGTATGATTTTTAATATTCAGGTTGCATAGCCCTTTTTGTATTTATTATAGTGTATAATGGGTTGTTGGTCTAAAGCTAATTTCTGGCAGACTATTTTCCAGTTTGTCTAGTAATTTTCATCAAATAGGGAATTCTTTCCTAGATACATTTTTGAGTTCTTTTGACTCTGTTATTGAATTAAATTATTTCTGATTCTTCCTTGTCTTTTCTGGTCTTTTGATCTACTTTTATGTTTTCAGCCAGTACCAAAATAGTTTTGATAACTTGACTTTATAATATAGTTTAAGGTCAGGAATACCATTCATTTTTTTAAAAAATAAGTATTCTAGATCTATCTTCTCTCCAGATACATTCTGTTATTATTTTGTCTAGCTTTGTGAAGAGTTGTCCCTTTGCAGTTTGATTTCTGTAGCATTAAATCTTAAATTTAGGTGGTACTATCATAGCTTTGAGTACCAAATATCCCTCCAGTTATTTAAGTTGTTTTTTATTTCTTTAAGGAATTTTGTGTAGTTTTTTCTTTAATGGGTATTGAGTGTACTTTGGTAGGTTGATTCCCTGGTATTTTACACATTTTTTTGAGTGGAACTTTCTGTTATTGCTTCTCATATGTTGTTATTGTTACCAAGAAACACTGGTACTTGTTGGTTTATTTTGTAGTCTTCAACTTGACTGAAACTTAATTGTCTCAATTAGTTTCTTTGGTGATTCCCTAATATTTTTAAAGCATACCATCATAAGAACAGGTATAGGGACTAGACCTGTAATTTCACTGGTATAGAGAATTACTAGATGCAGAAGGCCCCTCTAACCAATGCAGATGAGCACCAACTCTGCAATTTTAAATCTTAGAGAGTTTAAAATCTCTAAAGTCTCTCACATACAGATAGTAACATTCCCAGGGTCATGTAGTCAGTACAGTGCTTGAAGCAAGACTGGAATTTAGGTCTTCCTGCCTCCAGAGCCAGCTCTGTTGTGCTCACTAAACCTTGCTGCCTCTAGTAGTAAAGCATTATGTCATCAGTACAAAGGGATAGTCTCATCTCTGCTTGTGTTTATACCTTTTATTTTTTCTCTTTGTTTTATTGCAAAGCATTTTTAGAACTGTGTCACATAACATCAGGGAAAAAGGCAGTCCTTTACTCCTGTAGGTACTAGTAAAGTTTCTAGTGTTTTCCCATTGCATATAAGAATAGCTTTTGATTTTATGTGATCCATCTATGCCGGTACTTTGTAGAATTTTTGGTATAAATAAGTTTTCTACTACGTTTTATAGTTTTTGGTGTTTAAACAATTATATAAAATTTGAGATAAAAAATGTGATTATTAGCATGCTTTTGCCCTTTTTTCTAGCATTCTGTAATCAACATGGGAGGGTAGGGTGGATTTAAGAACATAGGGTCAAATCCATACTATAATGAAGCATTGGAGTAGAACTTTGTGGAGAATTTTTTTTTTATTTTACTAATGTTGTGACTTTTTTGGGAGTGTAGACATGTTCCCCTTTCTCATCTTCATAACATTTCAACTTGGTAGCCTTGGCTAAAGAAATAAAAATTAGTATATAATTTAGAACAGATTTTCACTCAGATTTTCCTGTGCCTACTCAATCTAGCATTTTCTTTTGTGCTTGGCAAAGGTTCTTAAATCTCTATATTTTGTGTCCAAAATGATCTTTCTGTGTTTTCAAATGAGACAATATATTTAAAGTGTTTGGGGGAGCAGAAAATACTTCAGTTAGTATTTCATGAGCAAAATTCATTTTTGAAATTGGTAGTTGCATGTTGTACTTATTACCATAGATGAGGGCACAAGCTAAATGTGCATTTATAAATGGTGTCAACAGCTATAGAATCTATTCTCTATATCTTGGTATTTACTTTTACTTTCAGTGGAGAACAAAGTCTGTGGTAAATCCGGAATTGGCTATGGCTTCGTGTCAGTGCTGAATCCATTTTGCTTTGTTTTCTTTGAAGCAGGAGACATGAAGGAGAGGAGGATGTGTGTACATTTAGAATTAATTTAATCATTAAAAAGTAGAGGTAGGAGTTAATGAAACAGGTTATGCTTATGATGAATAAATGTAATATGTGCAAAACTTAGAGAATTATAAACACATCTTTATTTCCTATAGGTATACCAAATGGTTTTGGTACGAGCCCACTAACTCCTTCTGCAAGGATATCAGCATTAAACATTGTGGGGGATCTCTTGCGGAAAGTAGGGGTGAGCACTCAGCTATTTATCCCTTTAAGTTTCAGTTACCATATGATTGCTCTCTATTGTGTTGAAAGCAAAGAATAGAAGGGAACCCTTCTTACTATTAAGAAAATGTTTAAACTGAGAAACCATAGGATGTAGTGTCTAGAAGACTTTTTAATAGAAAACCAACTTCACATTTCTGTTTTTTGTGTTTTAGCAAGGCATGATCAGTCCAACTTAATTACTCATTTGATTGAGTTTTTTTAATCTTTCCTCCCTTCCTGCCTTGATGGTGGTTCATAATAAATCTCTAAGGGTAAATGGAAAAGGGGAAGGAGTTCAGGTTTCAGCCTCTTAGTCTCCTTACTTGTTGAAAGTTCTCTTTCAACTATGGAAACTGTGAATGACTTAGCTGTTCTCAGCAATACAGAATCCAAGACAATTCTGAAAGACTCATGATGAAAAATTCTGTAGACATCCAGAGAAAGAACTAATGGGGTCTGAATGCAGATCGTAGCATAATATTTTTCACTTCCTTTTTTTTTCCATGGTTCTTTTTTTCTTTTGGTCTCTGTTTTCTTTTGCAGCATAACTAATATGGAAGTATGTTTTATGTAATTGCACATGTATAACCTATATCAAATTGCTTACAGTCTCAGGGAGGGGGAAGGTGAGGGAGAGGTTTGGAACTTAAAAAAAAATTTTAAGTGAATGTTAAAAATTGTCTTTATGTGTAATTGGGGAAAAATAAAATATTATTTAAAATATGGAGAAGTTCAAATTAATTTCTCAAATCAATTGTTTAATTATTTTTATGAATAAGATGCCTTTCTCACAATAGTTGTGCATGCTTTATAAACCTTAAAGTGTTATATAATTGTGAACTAATAATATACTAGGTAGGTACCCCTAGTCCCTTATAGTCATATTGTTTATTATAAGAATTATTCTTTTTTTTTTCCCCTGTGCCATATTTGTCCATCTACTAAACTGGAGTAATGAGATGGATCATGTAGTTAACATGCTAATTTGGCTTCTCCAGTTTGGCAAAAAGCCATAGGAGGTTTTTAGGGGGCTATATGAGAAGTCACCAGTATTTACTTTTTTGTGAACATTTTAATTATAGACATGAAGTGTAAGAGATTATATGATAAAGTTGTACTTTAAAGAGCACCAGATCTGGAGTCAGAAGACTTGGGTTTAAATTCCAGCTCTTTTACCATCTGTATAATCTAAAAAGTTAGTCAGATTTAGAAGAGCTCAAAGGAGATGTTTGGATATAGTTAAAATTTTTATTATCATTCCCATGTAAAAAGTATGTATTGTGTTGAGTTGAAGAGTGGATAGAGAACTAGGAGACCTGAAATCCATCCCTGGCTTTACCACTTTTGTGTTAGAATTTTTATTAACTGTTAGGGTAGAATGATATCTTCCTTCAGAGAATTCTTAAGTAATAATTCATTAAGTTTATAAAGTGTTTTGAGTTCCTTACAAAGAAACTTATTTTATTAGTTGATTATTGTTTGATTATAGCTCTAGTTTTCTAAGTTATTTAGATAGCCTGTAGCCTTTATTATAAAATGGGTGAGTGGCATCAGTTATCTGTGAGAATACAGAAGTGGTTTGAAATATAGATTACTGTATGTAAGCAAATTTTCTTTTTTCTTTATTTAGGCCTTAGAATCCAAATTAGCTGCTTGCAGGAATTTTGCAAAGGATCAAGCATCACGGAAATCCTATATTTCAGGGAATGTTAATTGTGGCCTGGTGAATAGCAGCAGCACAAAGTTCTCTCGTTCAGGGCATACATCTTTCTTTGATAAGGGGTAAGTTCTAAAGCACATGAGAATTAATTTTTTTTGAGTAAGACATCAGAAGAAGTTACTAATTGACCAGTTGTGTTTAGTGAAACGTGATGCACTTGAACATATAATACATAAATATACTTAGTTGCACAAATCCAGAAAGTATAAACCAGTGGAAACTTGTTGAATTTAATCCAGGTCCCTTGAGATCTGCATTATATGTCATTATCAACCAGATTACAGCAGAATCAATTCTATTCTAATTCACTCTCCTCTTGTTGACCCACAAAGGAAAAAACTTTGGGCTAACTGAAAGAAGTAAATACTTCTAAAGGTACCTCTGATTCAGTAGCTTTTGAGCCATTTCCTCTCTGTCGCTAATATTACTAACATAGGGAGTTCTTTTCTGCCATTTTCACTGTGAAAGCAAACATTAGTTACTAGAATATTTCATAGACTTTTAAGGGAGCCCACATTTCTTGTTTTGCTTATTAGCTATAACAAACATATGAAGGGTGTTAATGCCAGGTATATTTAAGCCCAGTGTAAAAGTAGCTTTTTATTCTATTTGCGTAAACATATATAACTGAGTATCTTCATTATGTTTACCTTAGAAAGTTTGACTCTGGAGCCAGGTAAGTATTACTACTAATTAATGCTTTTTGATTAAAGGGCATTTTACTTACTTTTTTTTTTTTAGTGAGGCAATCGGGGTTAAGTGACTTGCCCAAGGTCACACAGCTAGCACATGTCAAGTGTTTGGTCTGAGGCCAGATTTGAACTCAGGTCCTCCTGACTTCAGGGCCGGTGCTCTATCCACTGTGCCACCTAGCTGAAAGGGCATTTTTCTTTCAGACCACACATCATTAGATCTAATAACCCTAACTATATCGCTGAAATCTTAAGTAATTTTTCTCCATCTCCTGGAGTTTCTTGGTGGATATACTCTCCCTGATAAGATGTAGGTAATTTTTCAGACAGACTTGAAGAATGGGCATATTTTACTCTGATTTAAAGGGAACAGATAAGATAAAATTTTGTGTGAAGGCTTCTGTTTGCCTCAAGTGCTGTGGAGAAAATAAAGGGACATCCTTTATATAAGATTTGGGTGTTGGAACAACATCTAGAAGATACATTAGATTTTTATCAAGTAACTACTGATTGTCTCTAATGTATTAGTTATTTTTTCTCCTTTTTGAGTCATGTTTTCTAGGAAATCTATCAAACCTGTTAATGCCATTCCAGGGGAACTGAGATAAACTATAATTTCAGTGATCAAATGCATTATTATCTTAGAGGCATACTAATATGTATTGCCTTAAATTACATTCAGTTCAGAATCCCCTGTTGTTCCATTCTCATTTACAGTTCAGAATGTCTGAAGTTCTTTTTAGTTGTATGAAGCCTATTAACAACTTGATGGGAGTAGGAGGAGAAGGAATGGGTAGATGATGAGAGAATGAAGGAAGATTTTAAGTTGGAATATATTTTCACATAGAAACAATGTCTTAAGTGTTGGTTTGGGATGATCGATACAATACTAATTGTGTGTACTAGCATAGTATAGTATAATACTACTGTAGTCATGTTATGGATTGAGGATATTTTTGTGAATTGGCCTAGGAATCTAGCCGCCAGTTAAAATACTTCCTGTGAGAAAATGTGCTTCTGGCTTTAAACATCTGACCTATAGATAAATTTTTGAAGCTCTAACCCTTTTGTAGGTTGGGAACTTTATTTGCTTATGTTCTGTCCCTTTTTGAGGTCACTGAATTATGGCTAAAAAAATAAGGCTAGTTAGAAACGTGAAGAAAGATAAATCTATGGTCATTGTTTCCTGGTAGATGGGAGGGTTCATGTGGAGGCCAGATGGTACCCTGATGCTTCTTTTGGGTAAGGGGACACCATGTCTCTTTAACCTGAGGTTCATTTATTGACATTTAATATATGTCAGCATATACAAGCTTTGGAACAGTATTTAAAAACCTTTTTATTTGAATTGCTTGTGATTTAAAAAAAAACCCAAGAGATTTAAAAACTTTATTGTATGTCTACATCTCAATGGAAAAAGATATTGAATTATCAAAATAATCTGTGCCAACCTATTTAGAGGGCATTTCTCCAGAGATGACTCTTGATGCCTGTCTCTGTAGGTGGCATTTTGATTAAACTGAATGATTTCTAAGGCCTACCATTCTGTAACATTTCTAACATATATGCTTCCATGTTCCATTGTTCAGGCCTGCTCTCCATTTCCTGCAGCTGTTAAGATTCCTTTCTTTTTCCTGGTTCATGAATTAGGTACCTTTCTAAGGGCTTACTTCTTTGAAGTTACTTTTTTTGTTACTTTCTAACAGCTTCCTTCTATTCTCATGTGTCATTGTGAGCTGAAGAAACCCTAGACAACAGCATAGGGATAAGGGTCGTTTGAAAGGACAGGGGCTTAGTCCCTCAGTCAGTGGCACATGTGGAACTGTGGACATATAGAAGCTCTTCAACACCTAGCACAGTGTGTGGCATGTTATTGAATAAATGCTTGTTGACTGATTGACATCTGTGGTAATACAAGGAAGCGTTTCTGGAAACTTTAAGGTAGCATGCCTGCCAGGGGCAGTCTTTAGAGAAACAAGCTTACAAGTAATTGGGTTTTATCTCTGGGAATTAGATTCTTAGTTGTCTTATTCAAAAGGAGACAAATATGTAACACTTTTAGGCCTTGTTGTTAGTATTGTTCCTTGGTGAATTTTTTTTCAACTATATAAAACCTTAGCACTAGTTGATTAGAATTTTTTTCCTTTGTCACAGCTCTTTAAATGGATCAACTAGTGATGTATGATCTTCTGTCCAATCTAGTCCTCTGTACTTGTTTAGATGAAGGAACTAATGAACAGCAGTTCATTTTGTCATTTGGCCTATCCAAGGAGTGGACTTGAGTCTACTTCTACCACTACTTTGCTGTGTATTGAAGGCATATCTCTCTGGGACTCACATTACTCATTGAGCAAATTAGATGGTCTCTACAGTGTATGACTTTAGTTCAGGCTTTGTTCTCAAAAAGTGGGTAGAAGTAGGGAAGGAGAAGTAGTATTTCAAAAAGAAAACAAAAAGTGAATTATTTTGATGGGGAAAATTGGGTTGTTATTAACAATTCTTTTGCTTAAGGTACCCTATTTAATATTCACAACTTTGACCCATAGTCAGAGATTACTATGCTTTTTCGGGGCTTCTGAAAATTAGGAGAAGTTTGGTAAAGGATCTGAAAAACACAACCATTTTTAAGAAAGTTTTAGTGTAAACTCAAAAATGTCCATGAAAATATTATGTACAAATAAGATAGGCAGAATAAATTCCAGATAATCTTCAGAGGGACAACAAGTCACTATCTCACCCCCTGCTTCCCTTAAACTTGATGAGCAGTAAGGTCTTCCATCTTTGGCATTCAATGATTCTGTAATTTGTGGGGTTTTTAAAAAGCATTGTCTATCCATTTTAGAGCAGGCTCTGCAATGAGCCTGTCTTCTTTCTTTCTTTTCATCTTCACTATTCCTTCTATCCTTTTAAACAGAGTGCATACTTCTTAAGGGCAGGGACTGTGTTTTTGCCTTTTTTTAAAAAAAATATATCACCAGTGCTTAGTACAGTGCCTGGCACATGGGTAAGCACTTTCCAAACTCTTTCTTACTGTCTACCTGACAATAGGCAAGGTCTATTTGCAAAGAAGGTTGAGCCTTGTAAATTGCAGCTCTGTTAGAGAAAATCTGTTGTAGTCAAGCCTTTCTTGCTCTGTTCCACTCTTAAAGAAATACCACTTTGCCAACATCAGGAAGAAACCAGTGATATATCATTTGAGGAAATTATTCATAGAGAAGAATTAGAAGCAATTCAGATGGCTGTCTTTTATTTTTATTTTTTTAACTTTTGATAATTTTAGAGTGAATAGAGTGCTGGCCGTGAAGTCCAGAAGACCTAGGTTCAGGTCCTTCCTTTCATAAGTACTGTTAAGTGTGACCTTGCACAAATGACTTAGCCTTTCAGTCCTGGCAGCTCTGAGGCTCTGAGTTGCAGAAAAAGTGCAGACCAGTATTGGGAGAAGGGTTTTCCTTGTCTGGGAATTCCTATCCCTAATTTTGTTGTTCAGTCATTTTTCAGTTGTGTCCGACTCTTTGTGACCCCATTTGGGGTTTTCTTGGCAAAGATACTGGAATGGTTTGCTTTTCCTTCTCTAGCTCTAGATTTTACAGATGAGAAAACTGAGGCAAACAGGGTTAAGTGACCTGTTCAGGGTCACACAGATAGTAAGTGTCTGAGGCTAGATTTGAAATTGGGAAGATGAGTCTGACTCCAGGCCCAGATCCACTATACCACCTAGCTGCCCCATCCCTAATTTTAGTAGACCAAAAAGTCTTAAAAGCACTTCCAGTATGATGAGACCTTTTATTTCCCACTGGCAGTCAACAGCATTCAGGTACATCATTTTCTATTAAGTATTTGACTTAATGGATATTTAAAAACAATAATTAGAACACAGTTTTTTATTTGAAAATATGTATTCTTATTGTTAAATATATAATTTTAAAACTTTTTCTTGATTCTTAGATGATTTTTTTTGGTGACATCTGAGTGCTAAGAGTTTTCCTGAAGGCAGTTGAGAATGTGTTTCTGAAATTATGCATCATTGGGAAATTTTCAAATTAAGTTTTCAGATATTTACTTGTTACTCTTTGCAGAAAAAAGCACATGTGTGTAAAGTCTAAGTTATCCTGTCTAAATAATCTCTTACAAACAAATTAGAAGTAGGATATATTAGTTATATCCTGATAAGTAGAGTGTTTTGCTAATTGAATGTTCTGGTTAATTTAACATAACAAGGAACCCCTTTTAATTTCAGCATCTGCTGTTAAACATTTGTAAAAACAAATTAATACAATCTGCCAACAGCATGGTATATGGGTGATAATGGGACCTTTTTAATTTGATGATTCAGTATTATGTAGTGTTTCAGGGCATCTTCATCAAGGTTGTTGTTTTGCAATGTGGTTAGATACAGAAGGTTTAAAAAAGTAGGCTGTATTTATGCCGATGCTGGAACACATTCTGGAAGCAAACTTAAAAGTCTCCATTAGGTTATAGATTGTAGAAAAATTCTGGTTATTTGAAGGTTCGAAGGCTTCACTATTATTAATTCATAAATCCACAAAATGTGTATTGCCATATTCACATTAACCAATGTTTGTTCCCCCAGTGTCCTCTTCCTGCCAACAGCTCTTAGTTTTTCTCTATTGCATCACTCAATTAAAAGAGTATATGTTCTGCCACTGAGTTCTCTCCCAAAAACAAATTGCCAGGTGTTCCAGGCTTTCACTTACATAAGTAGACTAGCCTTAGAACATCCCTGGAGTTTTGCTCTGCCCTTGGCTTGGGTTATACAACTACTCAGTGAAATCAGCAATTAAAACAGTTCACTGTGAAATAGAAAAAAATAAATGACCACATCCATTGTGTAGATTTGTTTTGCTTGACTATATTTGTTACAAGGGAGAGCTTTTTTTTTGGGAGGGAGGGAGTTTTTGGGTCATGGGTCATGGTGGTCCCCTAAAAGGAAAGTGTGAAACATTTTAAAAAGAACACAAGAGAGCTGAAGGAAGTTCAGAAAGAGATACATTAGCAGAGCAGTTTTGGAACTACTGTATTATTATATGCTTTTATATACTGTGTTGGTTATATACTTTTTAAAACTCAAGCTGTACATAGAGAGTCAGGGTTTCCCTGAGAATCATCATTTTCTGGTTTTTTTGACTCTGAAAATGATAGTTTGTCAAGTTCATAAAAATACAAAAGATAATTTAATTAAAATAAAAATGAAACAAAATCAGATTGCCATTTGATACCTGCTAAAGTGTAATGCTAGAAAGGAAAGACAATGCATTATGTTGGTCAGTAGCCTTTAAACAATCTAATTTCTTGTGGGCCTTGTGCACATTTGCTTGAGTTAATTTTTCATGAATAGTGTGAAAATAGTCTGTGTTGCTGTTTACATAAATTGTTTCCTTTTTTTTTTCTTAGGCAAGAAAAAGTCATATTCCCCACCTTGTTCATGGGTAATTGAATTATTTTGCTGTGGTGGGGCGCATTCCTTGAATCCTGGTGTCTGATTTAGAGACATTAACTAAAATTCAGCATACTAACTGCATGGGCCTGACTCAATTCAGTTTATCAAATAAGACTTGCTCTGTGCCAGCACTGTGCTGGGGATACAAAGAAAAAAACCACCCTTAAGGAACTTCTGTTCTTTTCCCAGTTTTAACCAGCTTATAGTCCATTAGTGACCTGTTTTGAGCTGGCTACATATTGCTAGTTACATTTACTTTTAGGAAGAGCTGAAAGAGCTTCAGTTCTGGTTCTAATACCATTGAACAGCTCTTGTCTCCTCTCACTCACCCCACAAATCCATTCTATCGCTAAATCTTTTCATTTCTACAAACATCTCTTACATGTTCCCTTTTTTCTATTCACATGTCCCACCCTGGTGAAGGCCCATATTACCTTATACCTGGACTAGTACAAAAACTTTCTAACTGGTATCTGGGCCTCAAGTCTCTCTCCATACCAGTCAATCTTCCACTCAGCTGCCAAGCTCATATTTCTAAAGTGTAGGTCTAACCATGTCACACACACAGTGAGTTTCAGTGACTCCCTACCACTGCCATGATCAAATATAAAGTCTTTGACATTTAAAACTCTTCATAGCCTGAACAGCCCTCTTCTATCTTTCCAGTCCTCTTATACTTTATTCACCTTCATACAATTCTATGTACAATTCAGCAACACTGGCCTACTTGGAAATCCTTTAACACGATGCCCCATATCCCATCTCTCTTCCTTTGATGTTCCCCATGCCTGGAATACTCTGTTCTCACCTTGCGTCTTTGTTTTCTTGATTTCTGAACTCAGCTTAAAGCGTACCTTCTGTAGGAGGCTTTCCGTGTGCCCAGCTGCTAATGCCTTCTTCTTTCAGATTACCATTATCTACTCTGTGTATATATATATATATATATATATGAACCTAGTTATATACATGTTGTCTTCCCCATCAGAATATACAGTCTTTGAGGGCAAGGATTATGGGTTGTTTGGTTTTTTTTTTTGTCCTTTGTGTCAGCACAGCTTAGCACAGCACCTAGCTCATAGTAAGTCCTTAATAAATGCTTGTTGATTGACTGGCTGACTGATTAGAGGTTCTTTCTTTCTTTTGAGGGATCAGCAACTATTTTTAAACTTTCTGTTTATGTTACACTAGGTGAATGGGGATTTGTTTTTTAGTACTTTGATAATGAGACCTAGATTCAACTCTTTCCTCCGATGGAAACCTCCAGAAAGACCTGAGTAGAAATATACCCTAGGAGTAAAGTCCATGGTTATGTTTTCAATTCTCCCTTCTCTTCTTCACTTCTTCTCCCCCCTCCTCCCTAATAGCTTTTCCATTTGTCTTATAGACAGAGCCTAAGTTATTGATTCTCACAAAACCCTCTTGGAAGGTAGTGGTGAGCTTTGACACTAGTGACTAGTGTGGTCAGGGCTGTAGGTAAAGTGAAGGCCAGGAGTCACTTCATCATAATCTAATGTGATTTTGTGGATTTCATGTTGTTACATAATATTTTTTGCATTCCCAAATCATAACTTATATGTGTTCCCTTATTCTTGCCTACTTTAGGAAGCAGGAGTTGGACCCTAGAGTGAGTGAGAGTAACATATACAGAAATTAATTTGATATAATTTCTTTAGTGATTTCCCATTTTCAAAACACCAGGGATGATAACAATATGAAAACTGCAACTGTTCCTGAGCAGCAGCTTTTCTTTCCATTAAACTCCATTCAGAGCAGTTGTGGTTAGCTTTAATGGCATCTAGGCATTCTCGACTTTGCAGAGTCAGGGGGAAGCATCTTGTAAAGCGTGAAGTACTGTAGAAATGTGGCTAGTAGTCATAGTTACACAATATTTTTATTTTGTGCAGGACGTTTCCATTCTAGTTGCCATTGTCTTCTCCCATTGAAACTATTCATAGTGAGACCTAAGGCAACTTTTTCATGATTATAGACCTAAAGTTCTCTTTTATCTTTTCTTTTACTCCATTCGAGTCATACAACATTATACAGTGGAAAGACTGCTGAGAGACCTAGGTTCTACTTTAGCCTCTGACACTGCAAGATCTTTGCCAAATAACCATATAAGTACAACTCTTATGGAGAGACAGCATGATATATAGTTCATTGGTTTTCTATATGTGGTCCAAGGTTCCTAGGGATCCCCATCACCATTTCAGAAGTCCTTGAGGTCAAAACAGTTTTCATAATAATAAGACTTTATTTGCCTATTAAGATACTCATCACTTTTTCAAGGTAGCTAGGTGGCACAGTAGTTAGAGCCTGGAATCAGAAGACCTGAATTCAAAAGTGGCCTCAGACACATACTAGTTGTGTTACCCTGGGCAAGTCACTTAACCCATTTGCCTCAGTTTCCTCAGCTGTAAATGGGGATAACAGTACCTAACTCAGGTTCCCCTCCCTTCCCTCTGTGTGAGACTAGCTTTGTTTTTGGAAAATACTGATTTTTTTATAAAAGTTATTTATGTTAACATGAAATGGGTGTGTTATTTTTAATGAATTAATAAATATTTTAAAAATTTATCAGTTTTAATTTCCAGTAGATAAAACCCACATAAACAAAGCTGAATAATTTTTAAGAGTGTAAAGGGTCCTGAGACCAAAAAATATGAGACCCTCTGGTCTAGTGGAAAGTATGCTGGATTTAAGAGCAACTTGAGAATCAAGCCAGGCCAGCCTTTAAACCATTACCAGCTCTGTAACAATGGGGGCTCACCTCTTTGACCCTCAGTTTCTTTATTTGTCAAATGGTGATAATACCTGAAGTACCTATCTCATTTGTTCATTATGAGGCTGAAATAACATAATATGTATAAAGTGCTTTTCCAGTCTTAAAGCCTTATGCAAGTACCGGCTACTATTATCAGCTATTTTTCAGTTGGTAGAGCGTGACGGACACCTCTGAGGCTGTACTTATGCCTAATTTTCTCTCCTTTTATCATTTGATTTCACTTTACCCATGTCTATCCCCACAGCTAAATCTTGTTTGAATTCCTGATCTCTGCCAGGAGTGCTGTTATGGTTGTTGAATAATAGTATGACTGAAATAGTTTTCAGCTTTGGGAAAGTGTGGGAGGCCTGAGTTGTAGACCTGGCTCTTCTACTTACTACTTGTTTGACCTTATGTTAATCACTTCCTCTCAGTGTCTGTGTGTATGTGTGTGTGTTTATTTTTCCTGTGAAATGAATTTGAGCTAGATGATCTTTAAAGTTCCTTTTAGCTTTGGATGCTTCTAGTACTACATCAGTAGCACTTACTGTTTAGAGGCCTCCTAGAAGCCTTTGACTAAGTTCATCTTAGAGCTTACACTGTATTATTTTCTTCTAGAAAAAGTCCCCTTTTGCCAGCAAGCGGTTTTTAAAATTGCTGTCCTTGTTACTCAGAATGGGCATTTATTTTTTAGTATCTTGGTAACTGGACTTTCTGTGAGGTCTGGATTTAATTCCTTTTCTCTTAATGGAAACTGGAAGTCCCAGGTATTGTTTTTCCCAGGGGCACAAAGTATGTATGTATATATGTATGTATGTGTGTGTCTATGTGTATCTCTCTTTCATCTATTTCCCTCCAGTTCTCTCCCCCCACCATCTTTGATACCTGCCTTTTCATTTGTTATTTATTGTTAGAGAAATAAGGCATATGTTATGTCATCTGATCCTCATAAGAGTTTCTGAGGTAAAGTTATCTCCATTATCTCCATAAAGTATTATCTCCATTTTACAGATTCAAAAACCTGAGATTCTGAGACATGAAATTGACATGACTAATAGGAGGTAGAGCTGAGACTCAATCCCTGGTCTTTTTTATTCCAAGTTGAGTGCTCTCTTCATTCACTTGCTGCCCTGTGTAGAAAAGGAATTGAGGTGACTTCTGGGCAAGAAAAGGGGTCCATTAGTACATGTTATTGAGATAGTTATTTGTCTCCCTCTGTGAAATTATTTTCAGCAGCAAAAATCTGTTGAGCACTAAAACAGCTGGTCATGAAGATATGTTTTGAGGAATACTGAATCTGCCAAAGGGCATCAGAATCTGAGATTTTAACCCAAATCTAGGATTATGCACAAGACAGCCTTACAGGCCTTATTGTTTCTCACACTGGGGAAATGGTAAGAATTATGAGTATGGACTCCAATAGAATAGTTGGGACTTGAAGTGAACCATAAAGTATGGGTAGGATTAGAAATCTTTTGGTTCTCTGAGATCTTGTTTCTTATGCCTTTGTACTCATGCAGAGAAGTGGAGAAAAGGTAGAAGGGAAATTTATTGAAATCCTGGTGCTCTGCCATGAAGTGTAAAATCTCAGAGCTGGAAGGGTTTTCTGAGGTCATCTAACCTAATATGTACCTGAACAAGATACCCCTCTACAACATGACTGGCAATTAGTCATCTAACCTTTGCTTGAAGAAGGGATTTCTCCCTCTAATGTGGGGGAATCTATTTTCCCAAAGCAGTTCTTTCCATTTTTAGAGAGCTCTAGTTGTTGGCTTTCCTTATGTTATGCTGAACTCTCTTTTTATTATTTATTTTATCATAGCATTTAGAACTGATTTAGAACTGAAAGGAACCTTAGGGGTCATGTAGTCCGCCCCTGCATTTTGCTGGTGAGGAAGCTAAGGCCCTGAAAAGGGAATTGAGTTGTCTATTATCACACAGGGCCAAGATTTGAACACAGGCCTTCTGCCTTCATATCTAGTAGTTTCCCCTTTGTTTCAACCATTACTCCATGGACTTTTCTCTTGGGCCAAACAGAACAAATTCAGACCCATTTAAATACTTGGATTTATTATGTCTCATAATTGCTAAATCTAATTACCTCTTTATCCTAATTGCCTTCTTGATCTCTGCAACCTTTGACAATATTAGTCACCCTCTTCTGATCCTCTTTACTCTCTAGGTTTTCATGAAACTATCCTCTCTGGTCCCACTATCTGTCTGACTGATCCTTCTCAGTCTTTTATTGGATGTCTCTAAGAGTCTTTCCTGTACCCTCTTCTCTTTTCTCTCTATACCAGTGATTCTGAACCTTCTAGCGTCAACCCCCTTGGTCTGGTAAACACTATGGATTTCTCAGAATAATGTTTTTAAACAATTGAAAGAAATTTTATATATGTATACATATATATATATACACACACACATATGTATATATATACACACAACATACACATACATATTTTTTATGTGAGGCAATTGGGGTTAAGTGACTTGCCCAAAGTCACACAGCTAGTAAGTGTTATGTGTCTGAGATTGGATTTGAACTCAGATCCTCCTGTCTGTGCTCTATCCACTGCGCCACCTAGCTGCCCCTAGAAATGCTATATTTCAGCTAGATGTCAGCAAAGATAAAGATGGTAATTTTTTTCCTTATCCAAGTTCATGGACCTCTGAGATCTCAGCTAAAAAACTCTGCTCTTTATTTTCTCATTAGATGATCTTATCCTGTGGGATTCAGTTCTGATCAGATGATTTGCAGTTGAATTTATCCAGCTCTCTTCTGATTTTCAAATACCTATTAGACATCTTGAACTGGATGGCCTTTCTTGCAAACTCAACATGATCAAAACAGAAATCATCATTTTTTTCCTCCCAAAGCCGCCTCTCTTCCAAACTTTCCTATTATTACAGTCAAGGATACCACCATGTAGCTGTCTAGGCCCACAACCTCAGTGTCAGCCTTGACTCCTCAGTAATACTCACCTCACACATCCAGTCTTGTCATTTCAGCTTTCATAGAATTTCACCCATGTCTCCTCTCCACCTACAAAGCCATCACCCTGGTGCAGGATTTCATCACCTCACACCTGGACTTTTGCAGTAGGTTCTTTTTTGGCCTCCTGCCTTCTCTCTCACTAATCCAGTACATCTTCCATTCAGCTGTCAAAGTGAGTGGAACTTTCTAAAGTGCAGGCCTGACCATTTCCCCCTCGCCCCCAAATATCAGTAAATTCCAGTGGCTCCCTATTGCCTCAGGGAGCAAATATAAATTACTCTGTTTGGCTTTTAATAATACCCTTACACAACCTGGCTCCTTCCTGCCTTCGCGTTCTACTTATTACATACTCCACAACCACGTAACACTGACCTTCTTACTATACTTGAGCGCAACGTTCCAGCTTCTGTCTGTGTGCCTTTGCACTGGTTGAGTCTCATGCTTGGACTGCTTTCCCTTCTCACCTCTGCCTCTTGGCTTCCCCTTATAGCTTCCTTTGAGCCTCAACTCAAATCCCATCTTCTTCTAGAGGTTGATTCCCTTTCCTGTGAGATATACATTGTATATTTCTACTGTATGTCTCATGTATGTTCAGTTGTTTGCATTTTGTCTCCCCTTTTAGTATGTGAACCCCTAGAGGGCCTAGATTGTGTTTTTAAGCGATTCTTTGTATACTTAGCACTTAGCATAATGCCTGGCACTTAGTAAGCATTTAATTGCTTGTTGACTGAGAAGGTCTTTAGCTTGACCCTTCATGTTGAGACTCTTTACTATCTTGCTCACCTTCTTCTGTAATCTTTCTAACTTTTACTTACTGGATTTCAAACAGCCATCCCCAGGTTGTCTGTGTCATTTAAGCCAACGCACAGTGAATAAAAATAAGGAAGTCCACCGTAGTAGGGTGGGTCTACCTGCAGCTGGTACTTGGCATTCAGCACTTTGAAGCAGCATCTGTATTTGGGCCTTTATCTTCATTTTATACTACTGGTGGCAATATGCCACTTTTTTGCTTTGCTTATAGTCAGTGAATGACTATTTTTAGTATTTAAGCTGAATTTGTACTGAATTTGAGGTTTTTGTTTTATTTTTAATTCTAGATGTTTTAATATCCATCCCATCCCTCCTCATTGATGCCTTTCTTGTAACAAAAACAATTCATGACCCTGCCTCTTAATGGTAGTCCATTTGATTAATTGCCTCTGTATGCTTATTCTCATACTGAATTGCATGTTCTGCATTTCTCTGCATGAAGCATTTCTCTTTGCTGAAGTCACTCTGGATATAGTTTTATGATCTAGTAGATCTCAGGACTGGATCCTAATAAGATTACTCCCACTGTATGTTCATTGCCTTGGTTCACTCAGTTTTCGCACTGAAGTCACTGACCCCTTAATTCACTTTTGCAGTTATCCTTTCTTCTTTAAACATGCTGTTAACTGTATATTTTGCTTCCTAGAGTGTTTGGCTTATGATGTTGAAATGCTCCCTCTGAACTCTTTGGGATCTTATTCACTCCTGATACCTTTACATAGAGAGTTTTCTACTTCTCAGGAGAGGCCCTTAGATCCATGGGGGTGGGAGAGCGAATCCTTCTGAGCATCAGACAAAGTCAGCCCTGGATTCACCCATCATCCTCCTGTCTTGATGTTGGCAGTTTCTGAAACCTGCCACAGGCCTGACTGCTTTGGGGGTTGGGAGGGAGGTAGCAGAAAAGGAGTAATTGTGGCTCCTTGTGGACTTGGGGTGAGAGATGGAAAACTTGGAAATTAATCATTTTGAGAATTTCTTTTTTGTTCCTCCCTCCATGCAAGAAAAGAGCCACACTGATCCTCCTTTCCTATCTGTTTTAAAATAAAATTTTAAAATCAGTTTTAAAATAAATTTCCAGGCCACTATCTCTCTAAAATGCTAAATGTTCATTTTGAGCAGAATAGGTTATTCCATATATATTGTTTTTCTTCTTAAACTACACATTGACTTTAGTTAAATTTCTGGGACTTGTACAATCTCTGCTTGTAAAGGAGTTTGGAATTCCTCTTTCTCAAACCCTGCAGTTTGCTGTTTTTCTTTGTGCCTTGGCCCCTTGTTCACTAAGGGATGAAAGGAGGAAGAGAGAGAGAGAAAGCCCCTGGTAGTTTGAACTGAGACTCCCAGTTGGCTACTAGGGGGTTTTCCTAGAGAGGGGGAAAAGTTCCTTCTATGATAGAGCTGTTTATTGTGTTAAAACATTGAAGTAATCCCCATGGTCTGGAACATTTCTGATGCCTGCAGCTTATTCTGCCAGGTTTTGGAATTGTTCTTTCATCTTTGTGTTGGAGGTGTGGCTTGGAAGGAGCTGCAGGTAAATGTGCTGCAGTTGTCGTGCATTATTAACTGACAGGGTGTGCACCAGGGCCAGTAACTCAGTTATCCAAGTTCTCTTTGTTTATTCTAATCTCCAGTGTCTAGAATAGGATACATAGTCCTTAAGCAAAACAAAATTAGTCCTTTGTGCAGTTAGGGAATCATTGCTAGAGAGGAGAGGCGGGTTTGGGGATGAAAAGGGAATTTCATGTTTGCACAATGATTTTTAAAAGGTGCTATGTCTTTGTTTCTCTCTCTTCTGTCACTTTCCAGGACAGTAAATGGCCTTGACCAAGTTCCTCCAACTGGTCTGGGCTCCTCCAGACCATCATCTGCGCCAGGTATGCTGCCTTTGAGCGTGTGAGCACCCAGTGTCCAGGTGGAGGACTCGGCCCTCCACTGATGAACAAGGATATACCTATGCCTCACCTGTCTGTGCCCACACCTGCAAGGCCCAGCTCATGTCCTTCTATCCACCTGCCTTCCCGTAGCCAGCAGATGGCATGTCACCTGCATGCCATGGCAAACACCGTGCCCACTGCCCTGCAGGACTCTGCTCGATGTTAACCCTGGTTATTTTCTCTTCTCACCATAGTGCCCATTGGTTTCACATGATTGCACTTTCGTGGGTCACAAGCTGATACGTGTATTACTTGGTTTCTCTGGATACAGAAGTTCCCCCTCACCCCACTCAGCCCCTGCAGCCCTTCCTTGCTGTTCCAGTAGGAGTCATTTGAGTGTAGGACCAGTGCAAATCTTGGAGTTCTCTAAAACCTCATCAGTGTGTCCTTCACCACAGCTGTTCCACCCCCACCCCCCACCCCACAGCATCTTTCCTCCTGCCCCCCAAAAGAGTCTTTTATAGCAAAAAGACTTTTGTATTTTGGGGGCCTCATTTCTGTTTCATATTCATGGTAGTCATGGACACAGGGCACGTTTTTCCTGTACCTTCTGAAGTCTTTTGAGCAGTTAGCATTTCTCTAGGCTCCTATCACCAAGAGCAGTATTCAGTCCTGGGTCATGGACAGCAATGAACAGGGTCCCCAGGAAGTCCTAGAGGCCGTGTTTTGGAGGACTTTGCAGCTGTGAGGTGTGTCTTCTTCTCTCTGTGCCTCAGACTTGGTGGGGTTGACCACCTCCTCACCAGCTTTCTGGATCCTTCAGTTAAAAACACTATCTTCAGAGCACTTTTGTTTTACTCTCAGTGGGCCTAACCAGTTGAATTGGGAGGAGTTGAGTGGCCCGTCTCCAAGGGGCAAAGAGAAGACTGCCCCTCAGAAGGGTAGGACTTTACGTGTTTTTCCTGTGCATCCTTTGATTATTCACATGCTGCATTTACTGTTTACATTTTTTTTGTATATAGGTTTGTAAACATACTTGCCTGAGATATTTGTGCATAACTTGGGCTTTGTAGCTTTATTTATTCAGAATCCATTTGGCATGTTTAATGACTTAGGATGGTGTCCTACAGGGCAGCTGTACAAGATCATCATGTGGTTTAAAAAAATAACAAAACACTTCTCATCAAAATAAAGATCTTTTTTTGTGGAAACAGTGAATTTTACAGAAAAAGAAGACTGAAGTTGATTTATTGCCTGTATGGGAGAAAACAAAAATTGGAGAATACTAATGACTCAAGAAGTTCAAATCCATGACCCCATAAATCAGAAAGAGGAATTGATTTTTACTGTGCAGTGGTCTTCCCTAAGGGTGTTACGGGCAGGTATCGCAGAAGGAAGAGGCCCCGATTTTGCTTTGAGGGGCATATTCCTTGTTCCCTTTTTCTCTTTTTGCCACCTATGCCGATGAAATGAGTGATCCTTAACCTCAAGATCAGAAGCAGGTGGAGGATGACCATGAAGCCTAGTGAGCAGATTCCTACCATGTGCTTGTTAGGGTTAGTTTATGGCGTAGATAGAGTGGATGTTACCATCATTTTTCATCAAGTGAGGTGTTACTCACTTTTGTCATTCTTTAATTTGAGGTCATTTCAAACTAGGCTTCTTAATTTTCAACTCAGAATTTTCAGTTCATCTCTCAGGCTTGCTGATTAACACCAGGTGAGAGAAGGTTCCAGGTATTTGATAGCATGACAAGAACAGCTTTAGACACCTGCAGACTGGATGCTCAACAGCTCTCATTGGACAGGCTTTGAATACTACTTTTGTTACAACAGATGAACTCAGCATTAAGAGCAAGCAGAAACTAAAATGCTAAATAAGCAATATCAAGTAATATTTCACATTTGTAAAAAAATAAAATATTATGCAAGTAGTCTCTGCTTTTAGACATACTGCATTCTTTTGGAGTCTGTGTTTTAAACAAGTTCTCCACAAGACTGAATCCTGATGTCTTTTGCATAGGTATCTTCCTCTACAGCAGCAAGGGAAGCTGGTATACTATTAAGGCATCAGTGAAAAATGAGGCCTACCTATTTTCATGGATGAAATCTTACTCATTTAAAGTTGCAACCTAGCTAGTGAAGGAATATTATCTTCCAACTTACAATTTTTAGGGGTTGGATCCTATTTTAGATACCTACTAGGTGCTACCATGAGCAAATTTTGTGAAGAGTTTTGTGAAGAAAGTACTTTGTAAACATCAGTATATACATGTGAATTATTATTAGGCTTGGTGATCATGGGATAGTGGAAACAACTATTTGGAATCGGAAGACCCGGGTTCTAAATTAATTGTATGACTTTGGTCAAATCAGGTTCTTCGTCTATAAAATGGAGAGGTCAGACTAGTCAATTTCTAAGGGTCCTTCCAGTTCTAAAATTTATTGTGAGGTTACTTCCACCTTTGATCTTCTGTGATTCCCAGTAGCCTTTTATAGTTTTAGCTGTATTCATTAACTTTTTTTTATAGCTAAGGCCCCTTCATTTTCCTAGAGCAGAAATGATAAACATCAACCTGTTCCACACACAGATATGTCCTCTCTGCCCATGATGGTCATTTCTTCTTTCCCTCCTGCTTCACACTTCTGTTTCTCTCCATATCATTAGATTCTGCCTTTCTGTTCATGTCAGCCTTTTAAAGTACCTGCATAGTTCTCTTTGCTTTCTAAGGAGTCAATTTGGTAACTTCAGTCAATAAAAAGTAAATGTTTATTAAACACCTAAAAACTCAGTTGGTTTCATTCCCTCTCATCCTGCCACCAAGACATCATTAGCTGTCACAGCCATGAGTTCCTGTTCATTTCTCTGCTACGTGTACTCTTTTGTAAAGTGCAGCGTTCAATTCCATCACCAGGTAGTTCTACTTGCTGATGTAATGCAAGAGCAAACTGATGTTATGAGCACTGGGTTGGGAGTCAGAGGTTTTGAGTTTAAATCCCAGCTCAGCCGCTTACTACCTTTACAACCACGGGCAGATCATTAAGGAGGGCTATTTTCCTCATCTCTATAGTGAGGGGGATGGGCTAGGTGACTTTTAAGGTCCAGAAGTTTTAAATCTATGTGTGAATCTGGTATTTGTGGCCCCAAAACACAGCCTTGCAAGGGGGTAAACTAAAAGAAGTCATTCTTAGCTTAAGTTACTTATTCAGTAATGAGCGTAAGTTTACCATATTTTGCCTTGGCAGCCTGTAATTTTATCGCAACATCTCCCTAGCATTTTCCTCGATATAAACACCTGCCTATTGACACTGTTAGGGATGCTTTCCAGGAACTTGACCCTGTCAGTTGCCATTTTTACAAATCTTCCTTGTAGAAGGAGAAGGTACTGGTGACCAATTGATGAGATTCATATTTATAAGGGCAGAGATCTGGTGCTCAGCTGAGGTTTCAGTGAACAATCTCTTCTAGATGATGCAACACGTAAGCTGGAAGTAAAGATAAGAAACAAGGATGAGCAGAGGGACCGGGATGTTTGCATTTTTTAAAAAAATACTGTTAAAAGAATGGCATTTTGTTGGTCTTTATTAATGTAAGACCTGTGCTGCTGGAAGGCAAAGGTAAATAAAGATAGCCCTCGCTTTCATCTAGTGATAGATACAGACTTGTACACAGTTAAATGTAGTACAGATGAGAGTGTGATGAGTGCCTATGAAATCAGTGCTATGAGAGCGATCACTTCTGTGGGGGGAAGGGAGGATTGTAGAAAACGGCAGGCATCTGAGTTAGATCTTGAAAGATGAGCCTCTAGAGATGAGTATTTGTGCAAGGTATTTCAGAGAAGGCAGTTGTAAAACACTGGAAAGAATGGAATTCATTCAGGGGTGGGGAATATTCAGGGTTTGGCTCTAATGAACCGTCTAGAAAGATGAGGTTGGAGCCACATTATTAGGTGCCGTGAATTCTAGACTGAGAAGATTATACTTCATTTAAGGGGCAATTTGGGATACATTAAGGTTTTTTGACATGACCAACTTAGAAAGTTACTCTGGGCAGTGTTATGAAGGATAGATGGGAAGGGCAGGCATGGACATTGAGAGACAGGTTAGGCTCATATAATAATACATATGAGAAGTAGTGAGGTCGTGAGCTGGAGTGGCTGCTATGGAAAGAGTAAGGAGGGATATGTTTGTAAAGTTGTATCATTGACAGGATTTGGAAAAATGACTTTAGAGGTTATGGAGTGGAGTGATTGGGGAGGTGCAGTGTAAGTCAGGAGGAAAGGGTTTAGCGGGGTAAGTTCAGTCAAGTGGGCAAGCATTTATTAACACCTAAAGAGTACTGGAGATACATGACAAAAACAGAACAGTCCCTATCCACAATTAGCTTAATTTTTATCAAGCATAACAATATGTACACCTGTAAGTTTGACATAAAGTAAATATAAGTAATTTTCTGGAGGAAGCACTAGGAACTGAGGAGACCAGGAAGGCCCTAGTAAGAGATAGCACTACACAGCTAATGTTTTGCATGACTTCATGTGTATAATGGGCATTATATTTCTGGTCTGCTCAGTGGATTGGGGAGGGGTGGAGAAAGGGAGAGGATTTGTATAATAACTTTTTAAAAAAAGAGATGGCAGTTGGGCTGAACTTTGAAGGAAATTAGGAATTCTACAGAGTGGAAGAGAGAAGGGAATGCCTTCCAAACACAAGGGATGGCTTGTGTAAGGCATATAGGTGGTAGAATGTTGTGTATGAAGAATGACAAGCCAGTATGGCTGGACCATTTAAGTGTCCAGAGGGGAATATAGGGTATTTATTGAATCTGGAAAAACAGACAAACCAGATTAAATGTCCAAGGAATTTGTATTTTATCCTAGAGGCTGTAGAGAGCCACTGGAATTTTCTGAGCAGGGGAGTGACCTGGTCAGACTTGGCAACTGATTGGCTGTGGGTGGGTGGGTGGGATGAGGTAGAGTTGAAGAAGACTCCAGGGCTGTGGACCAGGGTGACTTGAAGTTTAATGATGCCTTTATCAGAGGAGTTAGGAAGAGGGATAGGGTGACCATTGTGAGAAATGAGTTCTGTTTCAGATTTATTAATTTGAAATGTCTCCTGGACATCTGCTTGGAAATGTTCAGTAGTTAAATATGCCTTTGGGTATAACAGTTTTTCCTTCTTTTCATTTATATTGCTATAGCCACTATATCTGTTGCTTTCTTAATTCCACTTATTTCACTCTGAATAAGTTCATGTGTCTTCCCATGATTCTCTAAATTCTTTATGTTCATTATATCTTACAGTAGAGTAATATTCCATCATATGCATGTGCCACCTTTTGTTTAGTCATTCTCCATTGATAGGTATCTACTTTCCAGTTCTTTGCTACCATAAGGCTTTTGCCTTACCTATTTATTCACAATTCCTGGCAGGAATTATTTGCTCTGCTTTATAGAAAATAATAACAATAGCTGACATTGATTAGTGCTTTCATTTCACCAGCAGCTTGTTTCTCAACAATTTGTCTCAGTTTAATTTTTTTTGCTAATTTGTTGGGTAATATCAGAGGCAATACGCACTGGGTCATCATGCAAGGAGGCTACCCCCAGGATTTGGTTGGTGAAGATCAGGGTTTAAACACACTGCTTCTTTGTTGCCTGAGGCATAAAAGGCCTATAAGGAACTGATGTGCCAAAGATTTTAGCAGAATTCCCACTTATCTTTCTAAATGTCCTTCTAACTCAGCTCTGCTGCCATGGTGAATGCTGAGGTGTGTGTGTGTTTGGGGGGGATCAGTGTTTTCATTATTAATTATGTCTTTAAAAAACTCTTATAAGTAAATTTGTTATTTCATTTTATGGTTCATGAGTGTTTCAGTGCTTTCCAATTCTAAGCCTGAACCAAAACATTTGATGTTAGGATTGAATAAGATGACCTTGTGGTTGAAATAAAGGGGTAATGCAGAAGACCTTTAGGTAATTGAATGACCAGTTAGAGGAATTTGGTACCTTTGGTACTTTGAGGCTGCCAATGGGGAACTCTTTCAAAGGAAGAAATGGGACCCCCACTGACACTGTAGGATTTGCCCGATGGATGGGTGCTTAAGGGTGGACAAGAGTAAGAGTATTGAAAGTAGTTCTTGCTGAGGCTTTTACAAAGGCTAGATTGCCAGGATAAAGAAAATGAAAATATTTGAAATGAAAATCTTTGCACATTCAGTAATTGGAGACAGATATGGATCTGTTTTTGTTTTTTAAGAATGGTGCTTTGAAGGCAGAGGGGCAGTTTATGGACTTGGTAACAGTACAGGGCAGGGCTGATGAAGGCAGGGACTATTTACAGGCTCTGGCCCACAGGTGGTTTTGCTTAAGAATGTGTTGAATCCCACTGAGCTTGGGGCTCTAAGGAAAGAGAATAGGAAGAAGAGTGAGGATGAGAATTGGGAATAGGCTTCTTTGGGAAGAGATCTTTAAGCTTAAGAAGGGGTGGGGAGTACCCTGTTAAAGCCCTTTAGGGTAACTTCTCTAAAGTCAGAAGGTGGGTAGGCTTTCACCACCAAGGAACTTGGGTGGCTATATTAGAGATTTAAACGGCAAGCTGTCAGAACAATATATGACACACTAGTGGGAATTCCAACAAAACTCCAGCTAATGAGCTCCCTGTTGGTTGAGCCCTTAATGCTTCAGGTGACAAGAAGGCAATGCCAGTGATTCAGACCCTAATCTTTGAGACCAGAGGTGTCGAACTCAGGGCCTTTGGGCTGCATCTAGCAGGCAAAACTCTCTAGAATAGCCTGAATGAGTTTAAAATATAATTAGGAAATGATTAACAAAATAAATAAAAATGCAATAAAATGTCATGTTAATTTAGAGTTTTCTAAGTCAATCTGCAGCCTGTAGGAATCCATTTCTATTTGGAGTTTGACATCACAGTCCCAGGCTGACCTGAGGATGGCCTCTTCCCCTCCATGAAGGGAAACCATTCCAAACTCTATGAAACCTATGACTCCTACCCAAACAGTGTATTATAAATTTAATATTAAAATTAATACAGCCAGTTTAGCTTGTTTTGCAACTACTTGTGTTTAATGAATTTCAGCATAAAATATAACTTTTAAGTCATTCCTTATTATTCTTACTTTATCAATTCCTATTCACTTTTCTCCTGTGGTCATGGTAGATATGGTTTTATTTTTTTTCTCCCACTTTGCATTATTTGAGATCCTAGCAGTCTAGGATCATAGATGTAGAGTTAGAAAAGCTTTTACACATCCATGGTGCAATGGGAAAAGCATGATGGATCTGGAGTCAGTGGACATGGTACCTGTGTGGCTCACCTTGAGCATTTAACTTCCCTGGGTCTGTTTTCTCATTTGTAAAGTGAGGGAGTCATACTAGATGACTAGGATCTCTCTGATCCTATATTCTTATCAAACCTCAATTTACAGATGAAAAAAGTTAGAAATAAAGAATTTTGACTTGCTCAAGGTCACAGCAAAACAAAAATCTAGGTCCTTTGACTCCAAAGCCCCCATTACCTTTCCCTTTATATTTCCAGGATCCCTCATTCTTGTTGATTTCAGTTGCATTGCATTATTTGGTCATTATGCTATGTTTTCTTATTGCTAGATGTTTAAGTACTTCCAGCTTTCTAAAAAATTACAGATTATGCGACTCTAAAAATCTTTGAACAGTTATTAAAATGAAAAAAGTGAATTTTCTTGGTATGTTGTCAACAATGGCATTATTAGGTCAAAAGTAATGATTATTTTTGTCATGTTTACTGCTAGATTGCTGTCCAAAAATTTCTTAGTAATCTAGTTTGTTTCAATACATTTTTACCAGTTTAATGGATGAGTAGTTTTAATCTCTTTGATCAATGAGGTTGAACATTTTTCCAAGTGATTATTAACATTTCATTTCTTCTTCTGAAAATTCACATATTTTGACCCTTTATTGTGGACTGGGTATTCTGACCCCTTAATTCTACATAAAGCCTATAGAGAGGAAATAACTTGCACACTGTCAATACAAACTGCTATTAAGTGGGGAAGTCACCCTAACCAGTCTCCTGACTCTTCCATATAGTACCACAAGTGATGGATGAGCTGTGCTGACTTCTTCCTCACATAGCCCTGTTTGGGTGGGCTGGCTTCAAGCCTTTATGAAGGCATCAGGCATGTTCTCACAGCACCACTGTGGCATTGCTTCCCTAACCTTCAATTGCACTTAAAGGGTGGGGTCCCCAGAGGGTTGGCTGATAGTACTTTGAAGATTCATGGGGTAACTGAGCTACTGGGGTTTCTAGTATTGGTGCTTATGAGCTAGTACTGGTGTGTTCCCAAACAACAATGAGGAAACAAGATTTACTGAAGATTCACGAAGAACAGTTAGTATAAAACATTCACCTCTTTCCTAGCATCCATATCCTTGGAAGAATGGGCTCAAATGTAAGGCACAATAGGTAGTAAGGCACATATGTCAAGAGTTCTGTGTGGCTAAGAGGCACCTCCTTACTCCTAGTCCTGGAAATCCTTCATAGAGTCCTCATGAAATTCCTAGCTTTGTCTGGCAGGTGACCCGATAAAACTAAGGCTGCTGTTGGGTTGGCTTGGGCTACTCTATTGCAGCTAACACTTTTTCCCCAACTTCTGCCCAGATGCCAGAGGGACACCACCAGCTGTGACCCAGCTGCTGCGCTGGCTTCTCACTGGGCTCAGTTGCTCCTGGGCCAGGCTGCTCAGCTGCTACCCTATAATTTCTAAAGACATTTTAATGCCCAGTGTTGCTTCATGGACTCATCCTTCTGAAACTTGCTACTCTGTCACTTCCTGACTCCTATCGCTACCGTTTCTGGCTCCAAAAACTCTGTTCCTATTTGCTTGTGGAACCTCTGATGGACCTTTGTGTATCTCAGATTCACTAGGTTGTCTAGGCACTCCTATCTCAGAATATTCCTTCACGTGAGATCAGCAAAAAAGAATAAGCCAAAAAACCAGATTCCATGTGCTCAGCGACCAGATGTGGGAATTTGTCCAGTTAGCCTTTGATCCCTGGCAGCTCAAAGCAGGCCCTCCCCCCACTGGAAACTGCCAAGGAGGGAGATAGGTGAGTCACCCCTTGTGAGTGCACCCTCTGTTTCAGCTCAGCAACTCCCGAGTCATCAGTTCTGGCTCTGCAGCCAATCAGAAAACTGGCATTACACAGCACCAGCTCTTCTTCCTTAAAGTTTCCATGTAGTTATAGTGGAAGCAGGCCCTTGCCTGTATCTATAGGTGACGTTAGGCCAGTTTATCCCTATTATATTTAACCTTTTGAAAACTGTTAGGAGCCTGTGGCTACCATGCTAGTCTTCTGCTCTCTTTCCCTAATCCTGTCCTGCTTGTCTATTTTTTTTTCTAAACCTGCCGCTATTTGCTTTTGAGAATGAAGCTAGCTCTCTGTTGTATAGCAGGGATTTAGTGAACTAACTACTCAGTTATTAAACAGATTTCTAGAGAGAGAAGCTGGAAGGCTGTGGGGAGGAGGGGAACTCTGAGGAGAAGCTGAGAGTTTACTAATTAGATGCTGCTGAGAGATCCAGAGGCCAGTAACTGCAGACTAGCAGGGCCGGAATTTCTGGGTTATGCAAAAGGAAGAGGGCTGGGGCAGAAAAGACTCTTCACTGAGGCTTTAAGTGCCGGGTAGGTGGCTGCCTCACAAAGGGTGTCTTCATCCTTGACTGTAATCTGGTTTGCGTTTTGGACCCCTCTAGGCTTAAGGATTCTTCTTCCAAAAAAAGGAACCATTCTTTTGCTCCCTCTTACCTCCATGCCACAATTTACTGCCTGAAACTATATCCTCAGGTAACACTTGCCACTGACCAAGCTAAAGTTGAAGCTAGGAGACCTTGAAGGGTGGAATGTTTTTCATTAGCACTGATGAGGCTAGATGTTACCTTCAAACTCTATCTTCAGAGACACCTTTCCACACCCTCTGGGTATTTTCCTCTCATCTCTCACTCATATTAAAAAGAAAATAAAGCACACCAACTAAACCAAAGACCTCAAGTTGGCCATCTCAGAATGCAGCTGTGTCTCTTACTGACGGCTATTGATCAAATCCATTCCTGAAAATGTTTGGGAATAAAGTTTTTATAAATCAAATATTAACAAATGTCATTTAAGATATGTATTCACGGGAAAAGTGTATGGCTCTGCTTGTGACATACAGATTGCATTTAAGAATACTGCAACCCTCCCCCTCTTTCAGTGCATATTTAAAGGAGAAATGATTATATTTAATATTTTGTTAAACTGTGGCATTTCTTTTAAAAAATCCTCGATGTGGAAGCACCACACATATATAAAGTATAATTGGTATTGGGGGATAGAACTAATACACACCTCACAGCCTGTAACTTCAGCTTTCACCACATGTAGTTGTGTTTTGAGGACAAGATTTATCCACCCTGTAATAGACTTGAATCCTTAGTAACAAGTGATGCTGTTGTAGTGGTTCTATGAACTCTAGAGACTTTGCCCAGGAGCAGATGGAGGCCCATCTGCCAACATACGTAATGGAATCTTTCCTTCAGGGCAAAGGTAATGAATGGTAAACATGTCATAAGACATTTATTTCTGTAACATCTCCTCCTGTACCAAATGTTACTGGAAAACCATTAAAAATTACACAAGAGAGGTTGTGTGATAACTTTTATTGCCCACCAGTTTCTTCCAAGGTGGGTGGGTATATTCACAAAATGAACTATCTTCAAACATCTAGGGGTTTTAGGGTCTTGTAAGTTCAGTAGGAGTCAAGAGCCTGATGTGGCAGCTAAGAACAAAAGCCCAAAATTAATGTGTTACATACCTGTATTGAGAGGCAGTGTCTAGGGCTAGGAAGGTGGTAATTCTATAGTATTTGGCCCTTGTTATCCCACATCTGGAGTATCATGTTCAGTTCTGGACACAACATTTTAGGAAAGACTTTTGACAAAAAAGTATTTTGGGGGTTGGGGTGGAGGAGAATGGGATGGCCAGGATAATGAGGGGACTGAAAATCATGAGATCTGGGAATGTTTAGCTGGAACAAGAGAAGACCTACAGATTGATAAATGTCTTCAAAATTTTAGGGGCTGTCGTGGAATTTAACAAGTATTTATTAAATACCTACTGTTATCTCAGGCACTGTGTTAGGTGCTGGGGATACAAGGTTAGATTCTATTGGGAGATGTGTGTGTGTACACATATACACACATATGTGTACTTTATATGTATCTCTAGGTGTGTATGTCCTGAGCTCCAGGCCTGAGACTCATCTGTGAGAGCTGGGATAAGAAGTCTCACTCAGATCTTATGTGGGATATATATATATATCTTTATATCACAAAGAATAAATCAATAAATCCAAGGTAATATGTGGGATAAAGCATTAGTAACTAGGGGGCTCAGGAAAGGCCTTATAAAAATTAGAGCTTTAGTTGAACTTTATAGCAAATTAGGAATTTTAAGAGACATGGATGACAGCTTAGGCAAAGGCATGAAGATGCAAGATGGAGCATTATAGTTGAGAAACAGGAAAACCAGTTTTAGAATAAATCAGAAGGAGTAATATATAAAAAGACTGGAAATGTACATTGGAGGAAGATTTTGAAAAATAAACAGTCTATCTCAATTAGAGCAGTGACTGAGTAGAGTGATATTTTGGAGGAAGAATTGACGAGACCTGGCAGTAGATTGGATATGCAGCATGAAGGTCAGTGGGTAATTGAAGGTGTCTCTGAGGAAGCAAACTCATGTGACTGGAAGGATAATGGTTTCCTCAGCAGAAATGAAGTTTCTTAAAGGGGTAGGTTTGGTGGAAAGATGATGAATTGTTTTAAAGTTTGAGAAGCCTATAGGACAGCCGATTCAAAATGTCTAAAAGCCAGTGAGAGAGAGAGAGAGCAAGCACTTCAGGAGTATAAGCACAGTTGGGGACATGATAACAGTGATGATCTAGCAAAAGAGACTGAGAAGGAAATTGTTAGATAGGAGAGCCAAGAGAAGAACAGTGTCATGAAAACCCAAAGAAGAGAGAGACTATGCAGGAGGAGAAGGTGATTAATGGTGTAAAATGCTACAGAGAGGTGAACAGAGATGAGGCTGTTGGATTTAGCAGTTAGATCCTTGGTAACTGGAGAGAACCATTTCAGTTGAGTGAAGGTCAGATTGCCAAGAGTTGATAAGTGAGTAAGAGTAGAGGAAGGGCATAGGATGGTCAAATGGCTTGGTCAGGATCTGGGAAACTTGTTTGTAGACATCAGAGAAAGTAGAGCCAGTGGAACGGAGAAATAAAAAATTAAAGTGCTAGGGGATGGAATCAAGGGTGAGAAAAATAGAAAAGGATTGGCGTTACTGAGAAGGGCCTCACAGAGATTGGAGTAAAGAACTGGGATTTCAAGGGATTTTGAAATATAGAGAATGTAAAAGTATTTCAGTGTTCACCTACAAAAGAACTATATGAATACAAATACAAAACAATATTTACAGGAATAGAGATTAGATTTAGTATCATAGATTTAGAGCTGCAAACGAACCTTAGAAATCTTTTACTAGAACCCTCCCTCATTTTATAGATGATGAAGATAAAGTTCAGAAACTTTAATTGTGACTTATTTGAACCCAGGTCCTTCAATTCCAAAACCAGTGGTCTCTATTATATCACGTTTTTTGTTTTAGTTGGTTTCATGGGACTGGAAACAAAAGGTGGAATTTGCAGAGAGGCAAGCTTCCTTAAGGAGGGAGTTCCAAAGATAAACAGTGGGTTTCCCGTGAACGTCTACCACAGAGAGTACTGTAGAAGGTTTCCTGCTCTTTTATAGTGCCTTCCAACTCTTGATTTCTTGATCAAGTTTCTTGATGTTTTCTTTTTTAGTGATGTGCCAGATTTAATCAAAGTTATTTGAGTATTTCAGAAATTCTCAGGGAATGAGTAGATCAGACAATACCAAATGGATGATTTTGAAACAAATTTTGCTTCAGTGAGAATAAGGGGAAGTTGTAGAAAGCCACATTTTTAGCTTGATGTAAGGAAAAACTTCCCAACAAATATATCTAAAAGAGGAATGGGCTATCTGGTGGGGTTACTGAGCTATTCTGTTCTCCCACTTGTCAGGGATAAAAGGAATTCCTTCTTAGCTACCAAATTTCTTAAAAATTTAAAAGGAGATTTCATAATTGAAGATGAAAACAGGAAAATATGAGAAACCATTTTGCCTAATGTGCCAAAATTCATAACTTGAATGAAATTGATATTTATAAAACTATACCCATAATCAACAAGAAATTAACAATTTAATAAATAACATTAACAAACTTATTAATGAATAAATATTAATGAATAATTGATGCATAATTAATATAACAATATCAGAAAAAGAAATGGAACAAGCCATAAATTGATACCTAAAGGGAGGAGAAAAGCCCGGAATCAGATGAATTTATGAGCAAATTCTGTCAAATATTCAAATAATAATTTTGATATAAATTGTTTGCAAAAACAGAAAAAGAAGGGACCCTTTCAGATTGTTTCTATAATATGAATATGATCTTGATACCTAAACTAGGGAGAGACAGAGTAAAAGAAAACAGTAGACCAATATTCCTAGTGAACATCAATGTAAAAATATTAAACAAAATCTAAGTAAAAAAGCTATAGCAATATAATGTATTAAATAAGATCATATGCTATAAACAGGTTGGTTATACATTAGGAATGTCTAGTTGGCTTAAATGTAAGGAAAACTATCAATAACAAATAATTTAAGCCACATGCTGCTATGCTGAAAAAACCTGATAAAATACACCCATTTCTGTTAGAAACACTAGAAAGTATATAAATAAATGGACTTTCCCATTATTTAGTAAGTATATTTAAAAAAACAAACCAGGAGCCAACATTATATGATATGCAGAAAAACTGAAGTATTTTCTAATAAGACCAGAGGGAAAGAAAAGATGTCCATCAATACCACTATTTGTTAACACAGTTCTGTAAACGCTAGCTATAGTAATACAACAAGAAAAAGACATTTAAGGAATAAACATAGGCAAAGAAGAAACAAAATCATTGCTTTTTGCAGATGAGATAACTAACATCTAGAGAATAAAAAATGAACTAAAATTAATTGAAACAGTAACTTCAGCAAAGTTATATAACCCAAAATAAATCCACATCAATCATCACCATTTCTGTATTTTATTAATAAAACCCAGTAGGAAGAGAAATTCCATTTAAAACAGCCATAGAAGTATAAAATATCTGAAAGTCCACTTATAAAGGAATTATATGAATACAACTAGAAAACAACTTTTATAGAAATAAAGATTTCTAAATAATTGGTGATTGTTCATAGATGGCATGAAGATGCCAATATAATAAAAATGATAATTCTGTCCACGTTGTTACTTATTCAGCGCCATGCCAATTAAATTGTCAAAAGATTACATTATAGAGATAGAAAAAAGAATGAAATTCAACTGGAGGTACAAGAATCTCAAGGATAATAATGATAAAAGGAGATGGGGGAAGAAGAGAGCCTAGCAGTATCAGATCCTACTTAAGCTATACTAAAATTATTTGGTCATGTCTAAAAAATAGTGAGGTTGATCAGTGGCACATACTAGGTACACAACATACAGAAGCAAATGAACAGAGGAGCAATGTTTTTGATAAATCCAAAGACCCTAATTACTGGGATGAGGCCTCATTATTCAACAAAAATTGCTGGGAAAACTGGAAAGCAATCTGGCAGAAATTAGGTATAGACCAACATTTCATTCATGGTGTATACCAAGATAAGCTTCAAATGGATATGTGACCTAGATATAAAAGATCATGTCATAAATTAGAGGACCAAGGGAAAAATACTTTTTGGAATTATGGATGGAGAGTTCAGGACCAAACAAGGATAGAGAGAATTACAGAACATAAAATGGACCATTGTGATTACATGAAATTGAAAACTTTTGCACAAATAAAATCAATAGAATGAAAATGAGAAAAGAAGCAATTAATTGGGGAAAAAAATCTTTGAAGCAAGTTTTTCTTATAAAGGTCTGATATTCAGTATGTATAAGGAACTAATTCAGGTTTATAAGAAGAGTAATCCCAATAGGTAAGTGGTCAAAGGATATGAATGGTCAGTTCTCAAAGGAAGAAATGCAAACTATTACTAAGCATGTGAAAAAATGTTCCAAAACACTATTTAGAGAAATAAAAATTAAAGCAGTGGAGGTTCTGCCTAATAATTATCAGATTGATAAAGATGAGCAGAACAGAGAACAGTTGTACAGTAACAACATCGTGAAGAAAAACAACTTTTTAAGACTTCATTCTGCTTAATGCAACCATTATTCCAGAGCATAGATAATGATGATGAAGCTTTGCTACCCACATCCTGACAGAAAAGTGATGATCTGAAGGTACAGAATGTGATGAACATTTTCAGACACAGCTGATGGAGGAATTTGTTTTGCTACAAAGGTGTTTTTTTTTCTTCTTTTCTCTTAATTTAGGACAGAGAAAGTTGGGAGGGAAAGGAGGCTAAGTGTTCAAGTTGCCAAAGGAAGGAAGGATTTTGTTTTGAAGAATTTTTTTAAACAAATGAACAGAGAATAACAGGAAGGCCAGAAGGAAACATGAAGTTTTGAGGGTAACATGTTTAATTTATTAGTTATTTAAAAAGAAAAGGAAGCTATAACAGAGGTATGGTTTCATGTACAATCTTCTTTTCCTGTTCTATTTTATATATGAAAATATTAATTTTGCATTAACTTCAGAATTAAAAAAGTTTGTGGATCAGCAGTGGTTTCTGAAATAGTGGGAATCTCTGCATCATAAATTTGACGGGATTGTGAAGGAGAGAAATATTTTCAGTCTGCAGCATCCTATGGTACTTGATTCCCCCAAGCCATAGTGAACTTTCCATTTACCATTTCTCAGCTGCCCAGCCATGGGCTTATGTCATGATCTGGGTTCAAAACTTGCCTCTGCTGTGTGACTCTGGGCAAGTCACTTAACCCCAAGTGCTTCAGCAAAAAACAAAAAACTTGCCTCTCATGTTTCCGTTATGGAACTCTCTAGGGCAGTTTTTTTCATCTGGAAAACAAAGGGTATGGACTCTTGAGATCCCTTTCAGCTCTAGATCTGTGATACTGTCAGAGATCTAGACCTGGAAGAGTCTTCAAAAGTCATTTAGTCCAGCTGCCTCATTTCAAAGGGAGGAAGCCAAGAGACATTAAGTGATCAAATCCATTGATCATTTTGCTGCCCCTTTCCACAGAGGGGATCCTACGATAGGGATAGCGTGACTAAAGAGAAGATGGAGTCACCTCCCTCCCTTGTATTTATCCTCTTTACTGATACAAAATGAATCTGTGACCCTGGCTGTGTCACATAACTTTTTAGTGATCTAGGCAACTCTGTAAAGAAGTTGCGGAAGTGCCCGCCTGCACTGGTAGAGTGAGTTTCCTTATCTGTGAGTCTCCTGGATCAATGAAGTAATAGGGCTAGCTCCCTATTCGTAACCCTGTGTACATACTTATTGTCTCTCCCATCAGAATTCAAGTTCCTCACAGATAGGGATTGGTTGATTTGTTGTGTGTTCCTGGCACATAGTAGGTGTTTAGCAAATGCTTTTTGATCGATTAGATAATGGAAGATATAAGGGCTGTCATGTGGAAGAAGATGACTTCTCGTACTTGACAGCAGGTAACAGAACTGAGATCAGTGGTTGAAAGTTACAGAGGAACAGTTTAGGCTCATGGTAGAGACAACTCCAAGCTTGGATTTCTAGTCCAGTGAGTTATGGTCATTGTTGCTGGACTTCTTCCTGCTGCCAGGGGGTATCAGAGCCCTTGTCTCTGACAAAGGGCACTGGGCTGAGCAGTGAATGAGGCTGTGGCTTTGGAATGGGAATTGGGATTAAATAACACTGCCCTGATTTGGTGCCATGATCTATCCGGGTCTTTGTGACTCATGTACTAGACTTCTAGTCTGTAGGCTCTGCTCTTGAATTCAAATACTCCTTAGTGTAAGGCATGAGTGTTGGGGATCAATTCAATTAAATTGCTCCACTTAATTTAAGTAACAAGATACTATACCCTGATGAGGTTTTAGACCTTGTAATGTCCATGAAAAAGCCCCTCAAATTGTTTACCTAAGACCTTGAGCCTCTATCTGCCCTTAATGCCCCATTATTTCAAAACCAGTTCTTTAACATTTTTGTTCTCGAGAATTTCATTTATCATACTGCCATTCATTCATTTAAACATTTATTAAGGGCTTATTAAGTGCTGGACACTGTGAGTGGGCTGGGGAAGTCAATACCCAAAATTCGGAATGATGTTCACAGTTGTTTTCTAGCTATTTTATCTTCTGATTTTATGATTATTGACTTTCATGGCACAAATTTTTACTGTGAATATAAAAATATTACTGTGACTATCAACAGTCAGAAAAGGTGTGTTCATCATGTTTCATAAATAAAATAGATGGACAATAGAAAGATAGTTCCTGTCTTATATCTGTAGCCTTAAGATGCTAAATGAATAAGAGGAAGGCCCCATAACATTAGGTGGATTTTCCCTGGGGGATTTATGGAAAAATATGGTCAAGAATCTCACTGGCCAGGACAAGATGAGGCACTACAGTCTGTGCTGATGGCAGGAGTACTCGTGTGGATGAAATCACGATTCTTCAAAGTATCAAAGAAAGGCCTTTTCTTTAGTTTCAATATTATCATTAGAATATTTCATTACTTTGATATAACTTGTTCTAATTGTAGATACTTACTTGCTGGCCAGAAAAGAACAACCAGTCAACTTCCAAACCTAAAATGGATACCTCTGTTCCTTCACCATCTGAAAAACTTCCATAATAAGAGATATGGAGGTTGCCTAAAGAAGGGGTCTTCATACTGACTGTACAAGTTTAGAGCTGGACCAAGGCCAGGCCACAGATCTTATAATTTCACCTTGTTTTCTTAAAATGGTTGGAACAATTCATTCTGCTTCATAGGGGGTTATTAATAAGGAGTGTTATAAAACATCCCCCTCTCCAAAAAGTCAAGCCACAAGCACTTGAAAGCTTCATGTCCCAGGGAGACTGATGGGTAATTTTTTTTTTAAATTTCACACAGAATTTCCACACTTTGAATTAACCCCTCAGTTCTCCACCTGGTCATCTCCTCTACACTGGCCACTCTCTTTTCCCCATTTTGACCCTAGGGTAAACAAATTCAACTTCACACTTTCCTCCTTTCTTGAATCCCTAAACCTCTTATTACATCACTGATTTTGTCCTGACAGGCCTCAGCTTTCGATCATTCCCACCATTCACTGTCTTAGCTCCTACACATGAGCTGCTGAACAAAGGTGGAAAAAATCCCGCCACTGCTTTGACTGGATGTACTACAAATTTGTTCCACTACTCAACTGTGCCCGCATTCGGGCAGTGAGACACAGTGCTGCTAGGCAATCCTTTTATACCTCCCCTATCGACTCATTATCCCACTCCACAGAGGTTCTTTCAAACCTCATCTCTCCTCAAACCTCCCATGCCTATTTCTTCCCCTATCCTCTTGGCTGAGAACCTTGTCTCATATTTTATAGAAAAAACTGAAGCCTTTGTCCATGAGCTCCCTCTTCCTATCTTATATCACTTCTATACCTTCTGCCACTATCTGCCTTTCACTACTGTCTCACGTGATGAAGTGGCTTTACTCCTTACAAGGGATAACTCCTCTATGTGTACAAGTAGATTCCATCCCATCTCCTCCAACATATTGTGTCCTCTGTCATCTCCACTTTCACTTATTTTCAATCTCTCCCTATCTCCTGGCTCCTCTGCTTATAAACATGCCTATCCTGAAAAAACCAAACCAAACCCTTTTATCCCCACTATCATCCTACATGGCTTCTGCCCTTTGTAGCTAAACTACTTGAAAAGGCTATCTACAGTAGGTGCCTCCGCTTCCTCTCCTTAACCCTTTACGTTTTGGCTTCCATCATCATTCCACCAAAACTACTCTCTCTGAAGTTACTTAGTTGCAAAATCCAATGGCCTCTTCTCAATCCTCATTCTATTTGACACTTTTCACTCCTTGATAATCTCTTCTTTCTAGATTTTTAGGATAGCCGTTCTATCCTGGTTCTCACTCAGTAAGCTTCAGTGGATCCCTGTTGCCTTCAGGATTAAATACAAAATACTTTGGCATTTAAAAGCCTTTCATAACCTTGCCTCCTACCTTTTCAGTTTCTTATACCTTACACCCTGACATGTACTCTTTGGTCCAGTGACACTTCTACCTTTGGGCTCTGGACATTTTCTCTGACTTTCCCCTGTGCCTGGAAGGCTCTTCCTTCTCATCCCAGTCTGCTGACTCCTCTGACTACCTGTTAAGTCCCACCTAACACCCCATCTTTTACTGGAAGGCTTTCCCAACCCTTCTTAATTCCAGTGCCTTCTCTGTCAGTTATTTCCTGTTTATCCTGTATATATTTGTTTTCCTATTGTCTCCCGCATTAGATAGTAAGTTCCTTTTGTCTTAGAGTCCCCAGTGATTGGCACATAGTAGGTTTTTAATAAATGTCTATTCAGATTCATTTGGAGTAGGCACTTAAGTCTGGAAAATTGGATAAAATTGTTGTCCCAGCTTGGTAGTTGATGATGCTCTGTGGAGATGACAGATGGGTCTGTGGAGAAATTAGGAATGATCAAGGAAGATAAGGTGTTGAAGTAAAGGGAGGCTTGCAGAAACTGAACCACTACTAACCATTCTTCCATTTGTGAAATCAGCACCTGTTTGGCCCCATGTCCACAAGATCCAAGGGTGTGTGAAAGCTGCTGCAAAAAGACCCCATTTCATTACGCCTGTGATGGATGGCAGAGGTCAGTGCTTTACTGGAGTTGAATAGGCCGATGATGGATAGCTGAGACATTTATCAACAGGAATATCAAATCCCAAAGTATGAAGGCAAGAATTGAGAGTAGAGAGAAGACTATAAGCCAGGGCCTTCAGTTCCTACCCAACTCAGTCCTGTCCCTCCCCAGTCCTATCTTCCTCTGCCTTCTTCAACGGTTTCCTCTTTCATCCTGGATCTATTGTTTTCACCCTTTATTTTCTTTTACTCATGGTTGCTGCTTCTTTTATGCCTCTGACATACTAGGTCAGAAGGATTTGATATATTCTTTTCTTCCCACTATTTCTAGACCTTTCCTCTGTTGTCATCACTCAGCAAACTCTTTTAAGGTGTACTCCACTAGTCTGTACCACCTGGTCCAGACTCTTGTTGCTATCCTCAGACACCAGCCTCTGGGCCACTTCCTCTCCACACTCAGGTCGCTAGTTTGTTGTCTTCTCCATACCCCAACTCCTGCCTTCATACTTTGGGATTTAGTATTCACATTGATGAATGTCTCAGACACCCAGTTTCACCAGTTCAGTAAAACATTAAATTCTGATCTTTGGTCTTAGGGCCATCAAATTAGAAGGATAAGGTCTAACCCTTCCTATCTATCTATCTATCTATCTATCTATCTATCTATCTATCTATCTATCTATCTATCTATCTATCTATCTATCTATTCATTCAACATATCAGTTGCTTCTGAAGAAACAACCCTGGAAGCTTTACATTTTAAATATTAAGCAAAACCTAGTTTTAAAAAAACAAAGACAAAAATGACTAACAGCATGTGTGAATATTTCTTAACAGAAAGGATGAAAGCAGGTTGACCTCGGTCATTTGGAACCTTCTTTGGACCCTGTATTTCGCCTGAATTCTGTTGTCTTCGTGTACATTATAATCAATGTGGACATTCTTTTTTCTTCACTCTGCATCAGTTCACTGAAGTCTTTCCACATTTCTTCATGCTCATTTTTCCTTAAAGCACAATACCATTCTATTATGTTCAAATAACACAATTTGTTAAGCTGCTTATAACCTAATTATTTGACCCGTAATTCCTTACTAACTTTTTGCTATTCTATTTTGTGCCACTATGAACTTTTATTACCATGAGTTCTTTCTGTTCTTGATCTCCTAGGCTTACTAGGATGAATAGATCAAAGGAGATTAACAGTTTAAGTTTTCTCAAATAACTCCAAGATATTTTCTGAAATGGCTGGACCAACTCAAGGCTCCATCAACAATGCATGTATCACCGCACAGTCTGTACAAATGAATCTTTGGAAATGTGTTCATCTTACGAATGAGGAAACTGAGTCCCAGAGAGTGGTCCAACGCTGCTCAGCTGGATTCAAACCCAGGTCCTTTGACTCCCACTGTAGCATTCTTTCGATTTCACCATGCTGCCTCCTCACCTGCTGCTCAGCCAATCCTCAACCCTTGAGTACCCCTAGCATCTTTTCTCTAATAACTAAGCTGCTCAGTGCTGCTAAATCATGAAACCCTACCAACTAATTCCAATACAAAGTCACACTATCTAATCTCTAATGGCCCTCACTGCTGCATGGCAATCTTCTTCCTTAATGATTGACACTAGGGCATTCTCCACTAAGCCTATTCCAAACTCCCTTAAGACCCAGTGTCACTCCCATCGTCCATCCTATCAGCAGAGAAACTTAACTTCTCTTTTACCAAGTAAATCAAAGCTAGTCAAGCTCTCCCACCTTCTCTTTCACACCTCAAAATTAAACCTTGGAGGTCCTTCTTGCCAGGGCTAAACCCTTTGCATCCTTTTTTATTCCTTCCCATCTTCTCTAGAGGCCTGTCTCCTCCCTGATCTACTGGATCTTTCCCAGCTGCCCACAGATATGCTCAGGAATCTCTCCTGTCCTTAAAAAAACCCTTCACTCAATGTGACATCCCCTCAAACCGCCATCTTTTTGGTTTTTCCTTTCACTGTGAAACAGGACTTTAGCACTCTGACATTTGTTGCCTTCCTGGCCACCCACTCAATGGCCACCCTCCAACCCTGGCTTTTGATCTGATCATTTCAGGGAAAACTACTTTCTTAAAGTTTACTAATGATAACTGTCAACTCCACTAGCCTTTTAAAAATTCTCATCTTCTCTGACCTCTTGACACTGTTGAACTCCTCCTACATACTCTGTCCTTCTTAGGCTTTTAGGATATTGCTTTCTCCTGGTTCTCCTCCTAAACATATGGCCACATATTCTGTCTTCTCTGCAGCATTAATCAATTAATAAACATTTATTAAGCATATTAGACACTTAGGTTATATTTTACTCATATTGGCATAGATGCCTCCCAATGTTCTGTCCTTGTTCCCATCTTCTCTTCTATATTCTTGCTCTCAATAAGCATCATCCCCTACCCCATAGTATACATCTGTGTACAAGCTGTAACTCTCAGTATAACTCCTGGAAGTTAGAAACTTTCAGTTTGCTTCATATGCCCTGTGCCTACTATAGTACTATGTACACAGCAGGCCCTTAATAAATGTTTGTTAATAGAAAAAGTTCAAAAGAGCAGGAAGCAACTTAAGCAGAGCTGACCTCTGAGGCTAGCTACCCAGGAGGAAGAAACGCAACCTCCCCTCAGCCCTCCTTTGTTTCTTCGACTTCCTTCCTCCACAGCATGGCCCCCTGCCTGAACTCAGGCTGCTACTCTCTCAGGCTTCAGTGAGAGCTCCTGCAGGGCAGCAGTTTCAGATTGACCTTGTGTAGTGTTGGAATAGACTAGCACTGTGGGGGTCACTCACACTGAGCAAATAATTTAACCTCTTAGAATCTTACTTATAAAATGAAGGGTTAGACTAACTAAATGACCCTAAAGATCCTTTCCACATCTAAATCATATAAATTAGGTTTGGGGCATACTTGACACAGGTTGGCAATCCATTCTAGAAAAAAAAAAATAAGTAAAGGACAGGCAGAATAGAACCTTCATCTCTGATCAGATCCTAAGCCCTCCTGACTTTTTTCCCTTTCAGGGAAGATCAAAAAAATCCCCGCTCCCCCTGACCCCGCTTCTGCCTACCTTAAAACATATGGTAAAATCAGCTCATCATTCAGGCATCTGGTACCATGAGGATGGAGAGATCTGGTACCTCCAGTCCTAATTCCCTCTAGGGGTCCACAAACTAGGGCCCCAGGACCAAATATGGCCTGTAGCCCGTTTTTGTACTTCAGAAGCTACTTTTTTTACATGTAAAAATAAAGTTTAATTTAAAACGTAAAAGCAGTTCTTAGCCTGGCAGTACAAAAAATGGGCACCAGGCAGACTCCTGCCCTATACTATTCTGTATATACTTTAGCATAAATCTTGGAGGTTCTATCTCTAACAGGTGACCTGGCTATTATCCATTAACAGGCAAAACCACCCTCTAATACAAGGGTTCTTAACTTGGGATCGATTAACTTTTAAAATAAATATATTTTGATAACTTCATCTCAGTATAATTGGTTTCCTTTGTACATTTAAATATTCTGAGAAGGGGTCCATGACACCAAAAAGGTTATGAACTCCTGACCCAAAGATACCCAGAAGTTGTGAAAAGACTTAGAAGGCTGCCCAGGGAGGCGCATTCTTTACCCAGGAAAACTGTGTCCTGGGATGCACATTCAAGTTTATACCCCTATTATTCTTGCCATTTCCTTTGGTTTGAATTCACCTGAGATCTTGGGAGAGTTATACCTTCCAGTATTCAAGGACTGTTCTAAAAAAGCTACCCGGATTGGAGAAGGGGGAATTGACTTTTCCCCTTGGAGTTGGGAGTCACGTATCCTTATCTTTCTGTGAGTTCAGACTTAAGGCAGCAACTTTGCTAGGTGGGAAGAGGCTTGAAGCCCTCCCCCTTCTTTGCTTGTGTTTTACCCTAAGAGCTTTTCATCAAACCCTCAAAGTTTGTATGGCTCCACCTTAATGGTTATGTTCTACCGAAACTAGGTTTCCTTCTGCAGAAATCTCCAATATTGCTGACTTTTAGAAATTACTGTAGTACTTTGAATAGGATGAAAACATAAACTTCTGGGGCAGCTAAGTGGTGCAGTGGATACAGCACCAGCCCTGAAGTCAGGAGGACCTGAGTTCAAATCCAGCCTCAGACCAAACACTTGACACTTACTAGCTGTGTGACCCTGGGCAAGTCACTTAATCCCAATTGCCTAAAACAAAACATAAACTTCACTTCCAAAAGCGTTAGATTATTTTCCTTCAAGTTTTAAGCTTTTTCTAAAAAACTGACATCCTTGAAGAACTAAGACTTTCAAGGCCCATCTACCCAGATTTTGGCACCTTTAGTCCAGAAATAAGGAAACTTGTTTTGCTTGACTATATTTGTTACAAGGCTTTGCCACCCCTCCCCCCTTTCTTTTTCTAATGGACTTAGGTGGGGTAAATAAATGTTTGTTAACTGAAAAAACTGAATTAAATAAAAAATAATTAGAACATAAGTCCAACAGTGACTGTGCCTGAGAAGAAAACAGTTTGGGATGGTGATCTGATCTGAATTAGAAATACATCCAAATGAGATTAAGTAGGACTAGACGAGAAAGCAAGAGATCCAAAATCTAAGGTGTGTTTTCAAGTCCACTGGAGACTATCAAAGATTGATAATTAATGCTGATTCCGCATCATTTAATATTTATGTCACGTTCACTAGAGATACATGATAGGAAAGAGAAATACATTAAATTGTTATATAAGTAAATAATATTATCTTAAGTACTGTAGTGTCTAAGGCACTTTCTGTCGTGTCAACCGCTAACTAAAAGAGAATGCTTGCCTCTCAATGTTCCTTACTAGAAAATTAACTAGGGCATCATTATCTTTCTATTAATAGCTCATGTTATACCCCAAACATTCCTTTGAGCAAAGCACCAACTTCCCAGTGTATGATTTACTCAACCCCTGAATCTTCTGACAATAAATGGTGAGTGTACAAGCCCAGGCACATAAGCCAATGCCCTATTTTCCTTTGTTGTTCTTTACCCCGTTCTTGTCCCCAAATCATCTTGGCCAGGAAACCACTGAAAGAAAACTAGCTTGAGTCTCCATGCTCTGCTGGACAAAGAAGACTGCTAAAGAAGCAGTCCTGCAACTCAGATGGAAGCTTTGAGGAATTCAGAGAGTAGAATCCAGCAAGAACAGACCAGTTCATCGACACAGTGTCCACAGAACATTCTGAATTTTTAAAAAAGTCATGTGATGGAAAGAAGCCTAGGATAGGAATGAAGGCACCCGAGCTTGAATCTGGGTTGCACCATTATGTTTCTGGGTGGTGGAGAGCTGGGATGACTTGTAGCTACCTTAACATTCACCAGTGACCATCAATGTTAAGCTGCAGAACAGAAGGTGAGAAAGCAGATTTTATGTTCATATGATCATTCTTGTTTATTGAGGTCTGTTTATTCTCAATGATGCTTTTTCCTTCAAGTAAACAGAGCAGGCATAAATATCTATAATAAATTTATTGTCTTACAAAAATCATTGTCTAGAAATATGGGGATACAAGAAAAGATGTTTGCAGTCAAGTGCCTGGTGGTCAGCAGCCAGTATGATTCATAAAGGGGATGGGATGAAATAAGAGATTCCATACCCACATGACAAAACCTTCATAACTCATGTTAAAGCTTTAAACCCAAAATATGAGTCATGTTCTCAAGCCCATTGCAGAAGATCAAAGATTTATAATTAACACTGATTCATCATCACTGAATATTCATCATACCACTTTCACTAGAGAGGTACATGATATGAAGCGCAGTCAAAAATTAATACATTAAATTGTTATATAGGTAAATAATATATTTAACATTGTCTTAGTACTGTAGTGTCTAAGGCACTTTCTGTAATGTCAAATTATTTAACTATTAACCAAAAAGAGAATGCTAAATATTCACTGTAACACTGTTTAAAAGGGAGAAGGGAAAGGAAAGGATTCATATTCACTGGCATGTTAACATTCAGGAAAACAGGTATCCAATGCTGAGCCTCTAAACCACTGACAAACTTGGAACAAGCCTCAGATGTAAAAAACCAATGTTCCCCTTTTGGGCTCAAAAGTCATGGCTGGAATTCAAGGTCAGCACCAGAAGCTGCAGGGCCTTTCACAAATCTCTGCTCTGGAGTGCAGAGGCTGCTTACTCGTAAGGAGTAGGAAGCACTAGCAGACACAGGATTCTGGAGACTCATCTAGTAGCAAATAAGTTAATTTTGACTTGGAAACTACTCAGCTGCAAAGTTTTAACTGCCCTTCTGCACAGACCAGATCTGACCAAGAAGAGTCCCCAAGTATAGATTCCAGGTGTTATACCCAGAGCAGCTGGGCTATCCACGAGGGGCTGCTGCAAGTTAACCAATGTGAAGGCTACTCTCCCCACCCCATGCTGGTCCTTTTAGTACTTCCAAAGCCCTTTTCACAGTTTGCTCACTGATATAGTGTTGATCACAATATGAGAATAAAATGAAAGCTACAGGTACAATTTGGTCTTCACAATGTTCTAAGGGACTTGATACAGCTGAGAAGCCACGGGCCACATGAACATAGGAGATGCTAAGTTACCTGTCTGTACAACAGAAAGCATGCATAATAACAACCATGGGTCTGCCCCAATAAAAGTATCTGGGAATGAAGGGTCTGAGGTTTCCGTTAAAAAAAAAAAAAACAAAACTCTTCAGACAGCATTTTATGAAATGGCCTTCCAAAGAATATTTGGAAAATAGATGCATTGAACAGATAATCCTGTTTAATATATATATGTAAATATATATATAAAAAAAAGAGCATTTGTACCTATATTTGAAGCAGGGTATATTATGGGGAGGCTAGAGAGCCTTAAGACATAGTTGATCTTTCAGTAAATAACCTTATAATTTGCCCATTTCCTCTGCTGATTAGTGGCCACAAGGCAGACTGGTGGTCAGGGAAGTCCTCGTTTACCCCACAGTACCGCAGCTGGCTTCTGGCCCTCTCTCTACTCCATGGGTGCAGGTGGCATCTCATTGACATCACTGGTTTTGCTTTCTGTGTCATCATCTGACAGTTCAAGGGATGCTCCCTCAATATGTAGCTGGCGCCTGCTGGATCGACTGGAAGAGAAGGTGATTGGGCCTCCCCTCCTGGGTGGAGAACGGAAAGAACCATTAAAAGGACCAGAAATGTGGCCATGCGAAAGCGGGGACCTGTGGTTTTCGTCTGTCCTCAGGGCACTAGAACTTGCTGCTTGTTGGCTTGGGGTCTAGACACACACACATACACACAATCATTCCAGCCAATTCAGAGAAAAATGTGTCTCCTCAAGGGAAATGCCCTGGAACCTATGCTGAGTCCACACACTGGGACAGGAGGACCAAATAAATCAATGTCACGTGAAGGCACATGACTAAGTATAAAGAAGTGGTACCAGTCTAAATTTGTGTGTGTGTGTGTGTGTGTGTGTGTGTGTTTGGGGGGGAGAAGATCAGGGAAGAAACAGGACAAACAGTCTAAAGTTTTGGCTATGATGGATAACCTGTACGGCAAAAAGCATTATTCTTAATAAGAATGTATTAGTAAGCTGTTGCTTAGTAAGTCATTCCTTTTCTCTCCCTGGGCATGCAAAATTCACTATGAAGACAGGTGACTGGCAGTGCTGTGACAACATCTGCTTAGCTAAGCTTGGAGCAGACACTGTAAAATAGAGGCTACCAACTAACATTCCTTTTATCTAGTCAATGAACCCATCCCTACTATGATCCGAGAGGACATTCAACTTATGTCCATATTCAATTGTTCTAGAAGATTACCAAACTGGAAGGACAAACTACAAGATCTCTTTCTCATTCAATCTTACCAGGATATGGGTTAAAAGACGCTAAACTGAACAATGGAGGCATCTTGAACAGATGAACAAGGACCAATGGCTGTCAAGTCAGAGTGCCTTCACCTCTGTAGGCCTCAGATGGACCAGGGCTTCCTGCCCTGATGTAAGGTTACTTGTCAAATCTTAAACAATCAACTCCAAGGCTGCCTGACATAGAGCTGTGGACCTTAGGGTACTGCAGAGTCCATGAGTCCATAAATGCACTCAGTATCATCATTCTGATTTCCCACAAAACACTCAGTGACATTTGGTATAAAAATCAATGTACATCTTACATATTTTATTATGTACATATTGTGTAATATGTATTATGCCTTATGTCTTTTTTTTCCAAACATGAGTGGATGTTGTGATCAGTAAAATACAAATTACTTTAACAGCATTAAATCCCACCAGCTTTCTGCCATTGTGTTATCTCAAATGATAGTTGTACCATCAGTATCATAAGGGCAGCTAGGTGGTGCAGTGAACAGAGTCCTGGACCTGAAATCAGGAAAACTCATCTTGAATTCAGATCCGGCTTCAGACACTTACTAGCTGTGTGACCCTGGACAAGTCACTTAACTCTGTTTGCCTCAGTTCCTCATCTGTAAAATGAGCTGGAGAGAAAATGGCAAAGCACTTTGCCAAGAAAACCCCAAACAGGGTGGTGAAGAGTCAGACATGACTGAAACAATTTAACAAAACTATCAATATCATAGAGGGGGTCCGAGAAATTTTTGAAGTTGAAATGGAGTGGTTCAACTAATAATGATTAGGAGCCACTGACAGTGAAGAAAGGTGGTGATTTCAACTGCATATTAAAAAGCTTCAATTCAAGTCTCTTACTACCTGTGTGACTTTGGGCAAGAATGGCTCTGCCTACCTCATAATGGCTATTGAAAGAATCAAATGAGATAACAGGGATTTATAATCATAAAGTACTATGTAAGGAAGTTTATCATTACTAAAACATCAAAGGATTATTTAAATTTTGTAGAAATATGTTGTATCAAATCCTGCTTAAAAGGAGTAGACCGCTAGGGTGCTTGGAAAGAAAGCCTAAATAGCAGTCAGGCATTTCAACTATAATGGTCTCAGATGTAGGCTTATCTTAGTCCAAGTCAGGCCAAATAAGGCTCTCTGGACAGATGATGTCAATTTTTCATGTGCATCTTTGGCTGATGGCATTAGAACAAACAGAAGTAACTAAGTACTTCCTGCTGTGAAAGCCTCCCTGCCCAAGATCCAGAATAAAAAGCATCACACCAGTGACAACTATTGCCCTACAGCCTGAACGCAAAGGTGTCTGCCCATTTCACATTTGTGAAGTTTAACATATACACTTTCCAGAGAAGTACATTAAGTCTCATATTTGCAAAGGCTCTTGGTTTATGTTCCCCTTACTTTTTCTTTTCTTTTTTTAAATTAATTTATTTTTAGTTTTCAACATTTATATTCATAGGATTTTGAGTTTTAAATTTTCTCCCCCTTCCTCCTCCCCAAGACAATGTGCAATCTGATATAAGCTCTACATATACATTCCTATTAAATGTATTTTCACATTAGTCCTGTTGTAAATAAAAATTAGAACCAATGGGAGGAACCATGAGTAAGAAGAAACAAACAAAGCAACAAAAAGAAAGCAAATAATATGCTTCCATCTGCATTCAGACTCCCAAGTTCTTTCTCTGGATGTGGATAGCATTTTCCATTATGAGTCTTTTGCAGTTGTCTTAGATGCTTGCATTGCTGAGAAGAGCTAAGTCTATCAAAGTTAGTCAATGTTCTCCTGGTTCTGCTCACTTCACTCAGCATCAGTTCATACAAGTCTTTCCAGGTTTTTCTGAAGTCCACCTGCTCATCATTTGTTATAGCACAATAGTATCCCACTACATTCACATACCACAATTTGTTCAGCCATTCCCAAATTGATGGGCATCCCCTCAATTTCCAATTCTTTGCCGCTACAAAAAGAGCTGCTATGTATATTTTTGTGCATACGGGTCCTTTTCCCATTTTTATGATCACGTGGTATTGTTGGGTCAAAGGGTATGCACAGTTTTATAGCCCTTTGGGCATAGTTCCAAATTGCTCTCCAGAATGGTTGGATCAGTTCACAACTCCACCAACAATGCATTAGTGTTCCAATTGTCCCACGTCTTCTCCAGCATTTATCATTTTCCTGTTTTATCATGTTGGCCAATCTGATAAGTGTGATGTGGTACCTCAGAGTTGTTTTGATTTGCGTTTCTCTAATCAATAGTGATTTAGAGCATTTTTCCATATGACTATAGATAGCTTTAATTTCTTTCTCTGACAACTGCCTGTTCATATCCTTTGACCATTTATCAATTGAGGAATGACTTGTATTCTTATAAATTTGGCTCAGTTTTATTTTATTTATTACTATTAATTTATAATTATTTTAGAAATGAGGACTTTATCAGAGACAGTGGCTATAAAAATTCTTTCCCAGCTTTCTGCTAATCTTGGCTGTGTTGGCTTTGTTTGTGCAAAAACTCTTCAATTTGATGAATCAAAATCATCCATTTTGCATTTCATAATGTTCTCTACCTCATTTGGTCATAAATTCTTCCATTCTCCATAAATCTGACAGATAAACTATTCCTTGCTCTCCCAGTCTGCTTATAGTATCAGCCTTTATATCTAAATTGTGAACCCATTTTGACTTTATTTTGGTATATGGTGTGAGATTTGGGTCTATGCCTAGTTTCTGCCACACTCGAAAAATTTTCCAGTTTTCCCAGCACTTTTTGTCAAATAGCGAGTTCTTATCCCAAAATCTGGGGTCTTTGGATTTATCAAACAGTAGATTACTACAGTCACTGACTGCTATGTCTTGCATACCTAACCTATTCCACTGATCCAGCACTCTATTTCTTAGCCAGCACCAAGTAGTTTTCATGATTGCTGCTTTATAATGCAATTTAAGATCTGGTATGGCTAGGCTACCTTCCCTTGCATTTCTTTTCATTAATTCCCTTGATATTCTGGACCTGTTGTTCTTCCAGTTGATTTTTATTATTTTTTCTAGCTCTATAAAATAATTTTTTGGAAATTTGATTGGTATGGCACTGAATAAGTAAATTAATTTAAGTCCCCTTACATTTTCTTAAACCTGGAAATATTGCCAGAACTTTCTTTCTTTTTTTTTTTTTTGGCTAGGCAATGGAGTTAAGTGACTTGCCCAGGGTCACACAGCTAGAAAGTATTATGTGTCTGAGGCCAGATTTGAACTCAGGTACTCCTGACCTCAGGGCCGGTGTTCCATCCACTATGCCACCTAGCTACCCCTTGCCAGAACTTTCAAAAGCTTTCATGGAGTACAATGTGCTGGATGTATAATCTCTACACAAGATGGCAGCTACTAACATTAAGCCTGAATTTGAGAAGAGCCACCAATCCAAAATCCAAAACTATCTATGTGAACTGACCTCAGTCTGTTTTTCAGAGTGCTGACTTCCCGGCTCAGGCCTTCATTGGCTTCTATGGCATCATCCAGTTCACGCTGGAGTTTGCGCCGTGAGGCATTGGCACGTGTGGCCTCTTCTTCAGCTTCTTCCAGCTGACGTTTGAGCTGCTTCATTCTGGCATTGGCCTTCTCCATCTGATAAGTAAAATTCATCACAGGAAAATCACCAAGTCTGAGTAGGAGTAATGAAAAAGTGATCATCTCTCACATGCCGCCTCATTCTGAACTTGAATTGGAAAGGGAAAGGGATTAAGTTAGTAGGGCACACAAAATTAAATCTGCCTCACAACCCCTATGTCACCCACACCTTGGGGAACTCAGGCTAGAACACAAGCTAGGAGACTCCAGAGATCTCTTAATAGGATTTTGTTTTCAGACAAAAAAGGACGAGGCAAAAGCTTCAAAGTTACTGGTCTACTTACCTCAGGTTGCTATGAGGCACTGAGTATTGACAGCAACTATGAAAGGCCTTGACTGACTATAAATCGTTATTATTACTGCCACAGGACAGGGAGGAGAGAGCTAAGATTTGACCACTTACATCAGACCATAAGAATTCATGGCATTAATGCTTTGAAAAAATGGAAACTTGAGTTCTGATATGAGGTAAAGAACTCATTTGGTATCTTCTAGTTCAGAAATCCTGAGGTAGGATCATATTTATAATCACTGCATCTTAATATTTTTGATTTATTGATGCCTTTTTAACATCATTCTCAATGCTATAAGAAAAGCTGAGGTAAGCAGAACTAATGAATCCACTGAGCACATATGACAGTTTGTGCCTTGCCTTTCTTCTGCGAGAAGGAACGTATGACTGTTTCATCATCAGTTCTTGAGTCAAGATTGGTCGCCGTATTGATTTGCTGACTTTGTCTTGTTTTACTTTACATAACTGTGGTTATCACCTTTTTAAAGTAAACACTTTTCTAGTTGCCCTATTAAGTTTCAGAACACCTTAGGCTTCTTTTGAATTTTTATGAAATATCAAAGCATATTGATACTGTGATGAACAGCTTAATTAATAAACTAGGGGCAGCTAGGTGGCAAAGTGGATAGAGCACCAGCACTGAAGTCAGGAGGACCTGAGTTCAAATCTGGCCTCAGATACTAGACACTTACTAGCTGTGTGACCTTAGGCAAGTCACTTAACCCCAACTGCCTAAAAATACAATAAACTGAAGAATCCCTCAACCAACCTGATGGGATAATAATTAGACACTGGATAAAGCAAATGTCAGTACACAAGGGACTTCTGCTGACTGACAAAGAGGATCAGCCATGCCTGAGGAGCCTATAAAAAAAAGGCAGGCCAGGCAAGCTTTGAGTTCTGGGTCCCCAGTCCAAAGTTCACTCTCTGTCCTTTCCCTTGTACCTCTTGCAGAGTGCAGCAAAGGAGGCGAGAAAGGACAGATTTTTTTTCCCACCACACACCCCATTTTCTTGTCTGCACAGGCCGTCCCCTGGGCTTACAGTGCTCTATTTCTCAGAATCCCTGGTTTCCTTTGAGGTTCGTCTTGGGTTCCCCCCCAACCCTCCCCAGCTGCCAGAGCCTTCCCCCTCCAAGGCTACCTTTTACTTAATTTATATGTATCTTGCAAGTCCCTATTTATGTACATGCTAACTTATATGAGAATGTAAGCTCCTGGCAGGCAGGGATTGTTGTCTTTTCTTTGTATCCCCAGTGTTTAACACAATACTTGGCACACAGTATGGTTAATAAGTACTTGTTGATGGTGAGGTTGACTGGTGATGTCAGGATGCCAGCTGAGCCCACAGCTGCAAATGACAACTCACACTAAGCGTGAGAGATGCTGTGCCCAGTGAGAAGCGGGCCTCGCCGATGCCTTACCCAGCAGGGAGAAGACAGCAGCACCCTACAACACTGCAAGTCTTGAGTGGCCTTGGTCACATGCGTCCACTTTGTGTGTACATCTCTGCTAGCAGCCTTTAGGAACTACTGGGGTAGAAGTTATGTTTTATTACTACTGTTCATGCTATGCTATTTTAGTAAATACCTTTGCCTCAAGATAATTGTGTCCTCTGGCTGATCAGAAGAAAAAGTAAACAGCAAGATGCATACTCCTGAGTTCTAGTTTCAGGGCCTTTTGAGGCCAGAATCCCTTGACCTAAGACCCATGAATGCAGCTGGAGGGTTAGTTCTAAGGGGGCACTATACCCTTAGGTTTCTGTCAGATTTCCTGGAAATCTTTAGAGCTTTTAAACAAAGTAATAAAACCAGCCTGAAAAGACCTGACTAGGATGAGCAGAAGCCATCCTCAGGCTCTTGTTGACCTTCTTCATCGAAGAGAGCACGGCTTCTCAGACTGGTCTGGAAGCTGGAGAGGGCTGCTGCTTATTCTCTGAGCTCACTCCTTTTGTTGGAAGGGCAATAAAAGACAGAAAGGTAATGAAGTCTGTCCTGGAGTTGGGGAAAAACAAGTCAGCCTCCTAACCCATTCCCTTCCAACAAAAAGATTCCTGGTGAGCAGAAATCCTCATTGCATCCAAAGAGATAATGAGAAAGTTAACAAAGCAAGAGAAGCTACCATCAGGCTGGAGGATCATGGGGAATTCAATTTCCATCAGGACACTCCTTGAAGTCTTTAAAAAATAAAAAAAAAAAGCTCAGGAGTATACCCACGGTGAACTGTGATGAAACATTTTGGAGCATGGTTTTATTTAGTTTCTTTGCCTCTTCTTGCTCATCATTTCAATTAGGTTCTTAGATGGTCATTAAATATTTACACCTGACAAGGTTGTTGGTGGGGAAAGTGTTTTGTATACTTTGAAGTTTTATATAAATAAACCTCAATTTTTCATGTGTGTTTTCACATATATAGAAAACATTTCCAGTGCCTAGCACAAAGTAGGAGCTTAACAACTGCTTGTTAAGGTGACTTTTCATCAAGGTGGGTAATTCCCTTCACCAATACAGATCACAATTTTTATAATGAGGTAAACTGTTGCTGGAAAATGTATTACCCTATAACTAAACTAGTGATGAGATGATGAACTGAGCTGGAACTGGATCTTAAATTAAAGGTATATAGTTTGTCACTGGTCTTGTACTTTAAAGCCTTTTCAGCTGGAAGGCAATTAAAGTTTGCACTCTTCTGGCATCTAGTCACCTTCACATCACCATGGGGGTGATTGACAGCATGAGCAGATATTTATATTGCTGTTGTTATACAAAATATATGAGATGTCATCTCTATCCTCTAGAAGCTGAAGGTAATATAAGAGGTGGGCAACAGAAAAAAGGAAATTATTACAATTCAACATGGGGGTAGAAAACAGAAGGATAACAATGAACTGTCACCTTGTTACATCCGAAGGTCTTAAAAGCATTTTGTATGGAGGTGAACTATATCCAGATGAGTAAACCACCATCTCCTTTTTATGGCAATGGCTTCCAACATGAATGATCAGACACCAGTCTAGGGAACAGTTTTAAAAACACTTTCTCTCTCACCACGAATATTTCTTTAACTTACCTGCTCTTTGTACTGATCTGCATGTCGACGTTCATCTTCTACTTGCATGAAAATCTCTTTTAACTTCTTCTCTGTCCGACGAACAAGTTTGTTGGCTGCTGCTCGTTCCCTGTGAAAATGACATACGTGTCCACACTGAAATTCTGTAAACAAGGTTTCTGAGGAAGAGTTTTATTTTTTAACACTCCTTCAACCTAGATCTAGTTCTAGCTATGTAAAGCTCAAAGGAACCTCTCATTTGCATCCCACATGAAGGAAAACCATCTGAAATGTCTAAAATGGGTTCTTATTTAGAAAACATCTCTATTTGGCTAAGTCTTTTTTGGCCCATCCTAATCACCAGAGTTATACAAAAAAATTGGTAAATGGACAGCATTTGTCATTGAATCATTTCATCAAGCACTGAAGAGTGGACAAAAGGCTAGAGATCTGGGATTGAATCCTGGTAAGACATTTCCTTGCTGTGTGACCCTAAGCAAGTCTCTTTCAACTCTGTCTGCTTGAGTTTCCTCAGCTGTAAAATGTAGACAACAGCACCTATCTCCCAGGGTGGTTGTGATTTCCAAAAGAAATAATATTTGCAAAGTGCTTAGCACAGTGCCTGGCCCATGGAAGATACTATATAAATGCTTGTTCCCTTCCCCTTCCCAAATCCAATGATGCTACATTTATCCCTATAAAATTTTAAGTTGCATGCTTGGATTAAAACAAACAAAAAAATCTTACAAGTGCATGATAAGGAAGGTGTGGCCAGATAGCAGTTTGTCTGAAAATTATGGGGAAATTACAGGTTTCTAGTAAATTGCTAATCCAATCTTAGAATACATTAAGAGAAGAAACTGTCTGGGACCTTGTGGGGAGAGCATCTTGTTGTGTTGTGCCCTGGCACGACATATGAAGTATTAAAAAAAATTCTGGCTACCACATCTTAGGAAAGCCATTTGATGATTTGGAAAGCATCCAGAAGAGGGCAGCCAGGGTTACCCTGGAGATAAAAAAAAAACTTAGGGCAGACATGAGCTAACTTCAAGTATGTGAATTCTGTCATGTAGAAGAGAGATTAGACTTCCTCTGCCCGGCCCTGAAAGCACAACTAGAAGCAACGGGCAAAAGTTGTAAATAGGCAATTTTAGGTTTAATTTAAGAAAAAGCTTCCTAGCATTCAGAGCTGCATACAAGTTGATGAACTGCCTTGGAAGGGCCCACTTTCACTGATGTTGATGTCCAAGGTTGTACGACATGCGGTAGAGAGATTCTTGCTTTTGGGTGATTACCTGAGGAACGTTCCCACTCTGAAATTCCATGATGTAGCAAGCCATGTAAATTCCAATTTTATCTTGTTTAGTGGAATAACATGATATAGTGGAAATAATAAAGACAGCATTTTTATGGTGTTTTTAAGGTTTACACTGGGTTTTCCCCATTTGAGATGTAACCCTGGGCTTCAGTACTATTTGGACTTAAGTCAATTTACTTCTCTAGGCCTCAGTTTCCACATCAGTAAACAGGGTGGGGAGGAGGGCTAACTGAAATCCCTTCCAACTTTAATCTTTGCAAAAGCTTAGGAAAAACAACCCTACAGTTTTTTATAACTGGAAGTTTACTTTCGAACAATGACATAATAAAGCCAGGAATCCTGGGTTTGAGACCTAGGTTCTACTACTCGCTAAGTATGTGTAGTGCGGTAAGTCACTTATTTCTTCATGACCTTAGAGTCCTCTTGTAAAATGAGTAAGTTGCACTAGAAAATCTCTAAGGTCTCTTTTCCAGTACCCATATTTGGAGAGAAGATATCTCAAGGAAAACAAAGGCATTTTCTAAACTACAATTGTTCCATACTAGCAAGTTGAAGAACATAAATATTTAATATGTAAATACACATTTAAGGAAGTTGAATTCTAGGCAGAAATGGAAACTTGCTTAATGGACCCAGAAAATCATCCAATAATCAGCTTGGCTTAGATTTTGACTGACTCCTTATTACAATGAGTTGGTGGGAAAATGAAGGTACATTATTTAAGCTGATTCTTACTTGGCTTCTTGTTCGAGCTGCTCTTCCATCTGCCCAATCTTTGCTTCCAAAGCAGAGATGGTGGCCTTGAATTTAGACTTCACTGATCCCTCCAGCTCCTGCAGCTTGGCCTTCAGCTCTTTGCTCTGTCTTTCAAGCTGCTGACGGGCACTCTCACTTTTCTGGGCAGCACTGCGCTCTCCAGCCAGCTCAGAATTCAGAGTGTCCACCTACAGAGGAGGAAGAAGGACCACCACAGAAGCAGTCTTTCACCCCATTTGCTTAGAAAGTGAAGATTGAAGAGCAATCTTTGGTGACCAGTTTACCTGCAAAGTGGCCTTACGGAACCGGTCATTGAGGAGCTCCATGTTACTCTGCTCTTCCTCCAGTTCCTCCTCCAGCTGTGCGATACGAGCCTCCAGGCGCCGTTTTTCATCCAGTAAAGAGGATCTGAGAGGCAAAAGGAGAGAGAGTGCATCAACACAGTGATAAAGAGAGACCACTGAAAATGAAGCCAATCAGTCCTTTATGACAGCACTCTGTAAGTAGACTGTGACTATAGCCCCTTCTTTCCTCACTGACAAAATGAGAGGGTTGAAACAGATTATCTAAGGTCCTCTCTAGCTCTGAAATTCTATGACCACACCAAAACAATTTACACAATAACAACATTCTAGGGGAAAAAAAACTGCCAAAGACTTTAGAACTCTTATTATTAATGCAATGACACATCATGAGTCTAGAGGACCAAAGATCATTCAACTCCTGCCAAAGAGCTGATGGACTTAACGTCCAAAATAAAACATGCATATTTGGACAGAATGTAAGAAATTTTTTTTTCCCCTGCTGGACCATGTTTTTTTTTTTTTAAATTGTTAATTAGGGGAGGTCAGTGGGAGCGAAAGATAATAACTGGTATAATTTTTTTTTAAGTTCTATGGTTAAATTTTCAGTGTTAAAATAAAAATAGAGAATTCAATTAAATTAAAGTGATGGGGAAGGAGAAGACAAATCAGCTAAAGGGTCCTTCTATTAAGAGAAGTGATTTGAGATCTTTAAGTGAATGAACCTGGACCCTTAATAAGTTTGAAAAGGATTCTTTATGAAAAGTGAATACACAGGGACAATTTCCAAGTACTTTAGTTACCAAATCCTATGAATTTTTATAGATTAAAAAAACAATAGTTGCAATTTTGAGATTACTGTATAATGTAGATTTAATGTATTCTAATCAAATCAACTAACATTTATTGAGTGACCACGTACCAGGCACAATCCCCAAATGTAAGAGTGACGTATTTAGCACATTGCATTGGAACATTAATGACTGTCCTAGAGTCACAGAGCTACTTAGTAGCAGAGTGAAACCAGTATCTTGTCTCCGCAGTGGTTTTTCTGCATAAATGTACCATCAAACAAATCCAAACACAAATCATAGTTCCTGGGTTACCTACAGAATTATTCTTTCTAAGAAAGGCAAATACACTAACAGGCCTTATCAACTGGACTACCCAAATGAAAACAAGCTGTGTTTTGTCATTAGCTCCTAAACCTTTCCTATTAGGGAATAAGTATTTCACTTACTTCCCAGAAGCACTGTTGGCTATCTCATCAGCAAGTTCATCTCTTTCTTGTTCAGCATGTCGACGGGCTCTTTCAGAAGAAGCAAGTTCCTAAAAATGTTCAGATCGAGATATTTCTATTATTATTTGGGGGGTTACATCTTATTTTTTCCCAATTACATGTAAAAACAATTTTGAACATTCATTTTTAAAAATTGAGTCCCAAATTCTCTCACTCCTTCCCCCCCAGTTGATGGGCATCCCCTCAATTTCCAATTCCTTATCACCACAGAAAGAGCTACTATAAATATTTTTGTACAAATAGGTTCTTTTCCCTTTTTTTGATTAGACTGAGAAATTTTTAGACAGAGTTCTAGCATTGCTAAAATATTTTTCAAACAAGAAACCCAGTTAACAAATTTTGGCCCTCAGAAAATCAATGCATTCATATGTACTAAAAAACACACCATATACAAAAACCCATCCTGAAATCTATCTGAAAATGACCTTCCAAACAGCAGCCTATTAAGTAGCCAGAAATGATTACACTATTCAAAAGGAGGGTCAAGCCTACACTATTTATTTTAACAGTAAAATATGTAGTTTTCCTTTTTATTTGTCAAACTTGAAGAAATGAAAACGTCCCCAATCTATACAATATTACAATTGCAACAGTGAATGTATCTGCAGAGAAATGTACAACTATGGCTCCCACAGCAATGGTGACAGAGTTGTTAAGCATCTAACACTCAATCCTGGACAGCTCAACTAAAAATCACCATTGTTTTTTTAGCCAGATAATGTTTAACCTGTAATGAATATTGAAGAAAGATGCTACAGAAATTATAAATAAATAATGAGGTTAGAATATCCCCCTGTGCATAATGGGATTTCTTTACAGATAACACAATTTAGATCAATACTATACTTCCATGATGATGGAGATTATTATTTAAATGGAAACAAGATGCTACTGTCTGAAAAAAAAATGATGCCCTTCATCTGACCTCTTGTAGTTGAAGTATTTCTGCTTCAAGACTTTTTAATTTTTTTTCATTTTCCTTGGACTGAGCAAAGATCTCATCCCTCGATGCGCGAGCCTCTTCTAATTCACGCTGGTAGTCCTTCATTTGTGCCTGTTTTTTAAGAGGAGTATTTTGGGAAGCAATTTGGTGGTTAAAATGAATAGCATGAGAAAACCCCTAAAATAAAGTAGTAATAAAAGGGCAAAGGTTAAAATATTCCTTTCTAGATTACCAAATACTTTTTGCTGGTTTACTTTTACCAGAATAATGTCACCAAAGGCCTAAAAGCCTGGTAATGAGGAAATGGCATGGGGAGCCGGAAGCCTTACAGCTTTGCTCCTAGGTTGGTTTGCTGTATCTTCAATTGGGGATGAGCCCATTACACATGGTAGCAGGGATTCATATCTAAACAGGCATCAAATTTGTTTTTTTTTTACCAAGTAACTTGCCTGGTCTCCGTCTTTTATATGGGCAATCATGAGGACATTATATGGCATAGGCACAGTTTCTTTCTGTAATGAGCTAATAATAATTATTATGTATATTTTTTAATAATAATAATAGTTAACTAACACATAAACCTTTAAAGTTTGCAAAGTCCCTTCATGTATATTATCTCATTTAATTCTTACAACAATGAGGTTTTATCATCTCTATTTTAGAAATGAGGAAACTTAGGCCAAGAGAGGTGGGGAAGAGTTGCTCAGGGTCATATATCTGCTAAGAATGCTAGAAAGGACTTGTGCCCAAACCTTATCGACTTCCAGCCAGTTACTCTAGCTGCTGTGCCAGGCTGCTGTACACCTGGAAGAATAATGCTCTAACCAAAATGAGCCATCGACTGGTAGATAGCCTGGCTTCACATACCTGAAGTTTTCGAAGCTGTTTGATCACTTCGTCCCTCGCCTTATTTGCAGTCTCTATTTGTGCCTCAAGGTCCTTCAGGTCCATTTCCATTTTCTTCTTGGAAGCAACTGCAAGAGCTCTCTGTTTACGCTCATCCTCCAATTCTGCCTCAAGCTCACGCACCTGACGTATATTTATACTTGGTTAATAGACACACAGAGGATGGTTTCTCTCATATTTTACAATGGTTCTCATCAGCTGGGTAGATGGAATGGGTATAGAATGATAATTAGGACTCACAAGTAAAAAATGCGCTTCAGAGGGATTTTCTATGGCCTACCTGTTTAATCAGCAGCCTCTTCTTCTCTTCATTCTGTTCATCTCTGGTCTGCAAATCTCTCTCAAACTGGGCCTTCATGGCTTGCATATTAACTTCCAGACGAAGTTTAGCATCTTCTGTAGCCTGAAGTTCATCTTCTAGCTCCTCCAATTGTGTTTTCATTTCCTCAACTTGCTGTTCCAAGGCCCGTTTGGATTTTTCAAGTTCATGGACCTATGCCATGAGAAGTCACAGAATCAGAGATTTAGAGTCAGAAGGGGCCACAGAGGTCACTGAGTCAGCAACAGAATGATGGCAGAAGCCAGTTCCAGTCTACCTTCCTAGGTGTTTATTTCATGTTATTCCTCTGGCTCACTACTTCTTCTCTACCCTTAGCAGTCCATCTCCCATATCTCTGCCATTGCATAAGCTGCCCCATGTGCCTGGAGTGGGACACCTATCCCCACCTGCAGGTTCTACCTCTAGGTGAAGCCTTTCTTGCACCCCCTGACTCATTAGTACTCTTTCCCTTCCCAAATTATCATCTGCTTACATGAACTCATATATGTTTTGTTTTGGAATGTCTTTTTACAGTTATATATAACTGACAGGCCCTAAATTTGGGCATTTCAAATCAAATAAAGAAACCACAATATGGACTGTTTGTCACAATTTGTCTGTCCTGCTCTCCTATTTCACTGGATCCATGATGGAGACAGATAATTCCATGCAAACTGTTGCAAAGTTATTTAAGAAGCACCTGCGTTTGGATTTGATCTCTTCACAGGTTGCCAACTAAACAGACTACTGAGTATTTCATCTCAGAAGAGAGCTGCTTCTTACTGATGTGCTATGCTCAGGCTGATTTTTTTTTTGAAAGTTGTAACAACAATTAACAATAACAAATAATAATAACCTAAGGTTGAGGGTTAGTATTTACAAATTTTGGTTTAAAGATCTTCTTGTTGGGATGTAGATAACAGCAGGAGAAAATAGTGAGAGTCAAGAAAGGATGTTGCTTCTATTTAGAATTCTCTAGGTAGTCAGTCAAGAAACATTTATTAAACTCCTACCAAGTGCCAGGAACTGTGTGGGGATACAAAGAAAGGCAGAAGACAGGCCCTGCCCTCAGAAAGCCTGGAGACAAGAAACAAACAAATATGTATAAGCAAGCTATACATAAATAACAGAGAGAAGGTAGTGGAATTAAGAGGAGTGGGGCAGCTAGGTGGCACAGTGGATAGAGCACCAGCCTTGGAGTCACGAGGACCTGAGTTCAAATCTGGCCTCATTTACATAATACTCACTAGCTGTGTGTGACTGCGCAAGTCACTTTGCCTTACAAAAAAAAAATTAAGATGGGTTGGGAAAGTCTTCTGTAAGATGAGATTATAATTGAGATTTAAAGGAAGCCAGGGAAGTCAGAAGGCAGAGATGAAGAGTGAGAGTGTTCCAGGCATGGGGGACAACTAGAGAAAATGCCCTGAGTCGAGAGATGGAATGTCTTATTCGAGGAATAGCCAGAAGTCTTACATGACTGGAATGAAGAGTATGTGGTGAGGACTAAGATCTAAGGAGGAGACTAGGTTATGAAGGACTCTGAATGCCAAACAGAGGATTTTGTATTTGATCCTGGAGGCAACAGGAAATGACTGGGTTTGATGAGTAGGGGGTGACATGATTGGATGTGTCCTTTAGAAGAGGCATATTGGTAGTTGAACGGAGTTTGGGGATTGGAGTGAGGACAGACCTGAGGCAGGCAGACCCACTAATAAGCTGATTGCAATAGTTGAGATATGAGGTGATGAGGGCCTACACTGGAGCGGTGGCCATGTCAGAGGGAAAGGGGAATATTTAAGAGATGTTGCAAAGGTGAAATCAAGAGGTGCTGGCAACAGATTAGACATGGGGGGTTGGAGATGGTGAAGAGTTGAAGATGACACCTAGGAAGCAAGTCTAAGGGACTGGGAGCGTGGTGTTGCCTTCTACAGTAATAGGAAAGGTAGGAGAGGGGTAGGGTCTGGGGGAAAGATAGAGAGCTTTGTTTTGTACATATTGAGTTTAAGATATCTACTGGACATCCAGTAGATGTCTGGAAGACAGGTGGAGATGTGAGATTAAAGACTGACAGAAAGGTTAGGCAAGATAGGTAGATTTGAGAATAGTCAGAATAGAGATGATGATTAATCCATGAAAGTTGATGAGATTGCCAAGTGAAGTACTTATAGAGGGAGAAGAGAAGGGGCCCAAGGACAGAACCTTACTGGACACCTATGATTAGAGGATGTTATTTGGATGAGGATCCACCAGAGGAGACTGAGAAGAAGCGGTCAGATAGGTAGGAGAACCAGGAGGGAATGGTGTCCCAAAAAGAGAGAAGGGAGTATCAAGGAGAAAAGGGTGATCAAAAGTATAAAAGGCAGCAAAGAGGTCAAGGAGAATGAGTACTGAGAAAAGGCCATTGGACTAGGAGATCACAGGCAACTTTGAAGACAACAGTTTTGGTGGAATGATGAGGAAAAGAAGAAAGTGAGAAGAGAGAAAGTGGAGGCACCTATTGTAGACAGCCTCTTCAAGGAGTTTAGCTACAAAGGACAGAAGAGATACAGGACAACAGTAGTGTTGGAAGGATCAAGTGAGGGATTTTTCAGGATGGCGGAGACATGAGCACGTTTGCTAGGTAGTAGGGAAGGAGTCAGTAGACAGAGATAGAAAATATGATAGAGTAGGGAAAACAGAGGGGAAAATCCATTGAAGCAGATGGGATGGAATGAGATAACACGAGCAGGGAGAGAGGTTAGCCTTGGTAATGAGTAAGGATACCTCATCATGTGAGACAGGAATGAAGGAGGAAATAGTGGCAGAAGGCACAAGAGTAATATGAAATGAAAAAGAGGGGCGAAAAGAAAACTCATGGTAAATGGCCTCAATTTTTCCTGTAAAATACGAGGCAAAGTTCTCAGCTAGATCAACTCTAGTTCATGATCTGCAATAAATAATCAAGAAGTGCCTTACATAAAGCCTAACAATTTATCATAAACTTCTAGCTTCTTTATTTAGACCAGGAGTTCCCCACCCTTGGTCTACTTGAAGCCTGTGAACCCCTTCTAAGAACAGTGTTTCTTTTCTTTTCTTCTTCTTTTTTTTTTTTGTTGAGGCAGTTGGGGTTAAGTGACTTGCCCAGAGTCACACAGTAAGTGTCAAGTGTCTGAGGTTGGATTTGAAATCGGGTCCAACTGAGTCCAAGGCTGGGGCTCTATCCACTGCACCACCTTGCTGCCCAGAACAGTGTTTCTAAACGCATAAAACAAACTACATAGGATAACAAAGGAAGCCAATTATATTGAAATAAAGTTGTCAAAATATTTTTAAAAACCAAATCTTCAAGACACAAATTAAATTATTCCTGGATCTCTTTTCTTAAATTCACGTTCAACGTCCACAATGACTATGTTAGTTATTAAAAGCATTCAACTTTATATGAAAAAGGGGGTCTAGCAGTACCAGAACTTAAAACTATGCTACAGAGCAGTAATCATCAAAACAATTTGGTATTAGTTAAGAAATGGAGAGGCTGACCAGTGGAACACAATATATAGAAGCAAATGAACACAGTAGCTTAATGTTTAATAAAGTAAATCATCCCAGTTATTGGGGTAAGAAATTACTATTAAAAAAAAACTATTGGAAAAACTGGAAAACAGCCCAGCAGAAATGAGGTATAGATCAAAATCTCACATCATATATCAATATAAATACCAAATGTGTATATGACTTAGATACAAAGGGTAACAATAGCAATGAATTAAGGAAGCAAGGAAGAAATTACTAGTCATATCTATGGAGAACAGCAAGTTTCATAATAAGACAAGGAAGACAGAGGATTAAAGAAGGTAAAATGGACAACTGTGATATTACAAAATTAAAAAGCTTCTGCACAAATAGAACTAATGCAGCTAAAATGAAAAGCAGGTAAATGGGGTAAAAAAATCTTTGCAGAAAATATCTTTGATAAAAGTCTCATTTGTAAGTTATATAGGGAATGGATCCAAAATTTAAGACTAAGAGCCATTTTCCAATTGATAAATGGTCAAGAGATATCATCAGACAGTTTTTCAGAAGAAGAAATCCAAATTATCAATAACAATATAAAAATGCTTTAAATCACTAATAATTAGAAAAATGTAAATTGAAACAATTCTGGAATTCTACCTTCATACCTACTAGATTAATAAAGTTGATGAAAAAAAGAAAATGATAAATGCTGACAGGGCTATGGCAAAACAGGTACATTAATGCACTGCTGGTCAAGCTGCGAACTGGTTTAGCCATTCTGAAAGGAACATGAAACTATATCCTCAAAATGATTAAACTGCAGGCCCTCTCCTTAGTAATACCACTGACAGGTCTTAAAGAGATTAAAGAAAGGAAAAGGACATATATGAACAAAAATATTTATAGCAGCTCTTTTCTTGTGGCAAAGAATTGGAAACCAAGGGGAGGCCATCAATTGAGGAATGGCTGAACAAGCTATGGAGAATATGAATGTGAAGGAATACTGCTGTGCTATAAAAAATGATGAAAGTAATGGTCCCAGAGAAATCTGGGAAGACTTATATGAATTAATACAGACTGAAGTGAGTAGGACCAGGAAAATAATTTATAAAATAGTAATATTTTTACTATTTACTAATTAGTAAATTTACTAATAGCAATAGTAAAATTAGGTAACTCTGCAGGGCTTGGAATATAATATTACAGAGGGCAAAGAAGATACGATTATAGCCAAGAATCACCTACCCAACAAAACTGAGCATAATCCTTTTCAGGGGAAAAAAATGGACATTCAGTGAAACAGAGGACTTTCAAGCATTCTTGATGAAAAGACCAGAGCTAAATAGAAAATCTGACTTTCAGATACAAGACTCCAGAGAAACATGAAGAGGTAAACAGGAAAGAGAAATCACAAGAGACTTATTAAGGTTGAACTGTTTGCATTCTGCATGGAAAGATGATATCTGTAACTCATGAGTCCTTTGTCAATATTAGAGTAGTTGGAGGGAAAAAAAAATTATATGTATATGTGTATACATAAAAAGAGAAAGAGAGAGAAATAGAGGGCACAGGGTGAGTTGAAGATGAAGGGGTGATATCTGGAGAATAAAATTAAGGGGTGAGAGAAGATTTTACTGGGAGAAGGAGAAAGGGAGAGGTAGAATGGGGTAAATTATCTCACATGAAACAGTCAAGAAAAGGCTTTTACAGTGGAGGGGAAGTAGGGGAAGGTGAGAGGAAACAAGTGAATCTTATTCTCATCGGATCTGGCTTAAGGATGGAATAACATACACACTCAATTGGGTATGGAAATCTATCTTACCTTACAGGAAAACAGGGGGGCAAGGGGACAAGAGAGCAGGGGGATGATAGAAGGGAGGACAGATAGGGGGAGGGGTAATCTGAAGCAAACACTTCTAAGGAGGGACAGGGTCAAAAGAGAGAACAGAATAAATGGGGGGCAGGATAGAATGAAGGTTATAGTTAGTTTTTCACAACATGACTACCATGGAGGTGTTCTGCATGACTACACATGTATAGCCCATATCGAGTTGCTTGCCTTCTCAATGGGGGTGGGTAGGGAGGGAGGAAGGGAGAAAATTTGGAACCCAAAATTTTAAAAACACAAGCTAAAAAAAAATTGATTTCACACGCAACTGGGAAATAAGAAATACACGAAATGAGGCATAGAAATCTATCCTACCCTATAGGAAAACAGAAGGGAAAGGGAATAAGAGAAAGGAGGGAGAGATAGAAGGGAGGGCAGATTAGGAGAAGGGGTACTCAGAATGCAGGCCATCTTGGGGTGGGGGGAGGGACGAGATGGGGAAAAAATTTTGGAACTGAAAATCTTGTGAAAGTGAATGTTTAAAACTAAAAATAAATAATTAAAAAAAAAAAGAAAAGAAAAATCAGTAACTGATCCACACAGTGACAGATCATGATGAAATACATTAACCTACCTGACACAGAGACGATGGATTCCAGATAATAGACTGATATCAATATATCTACAGCTACATACTTATATCTATATGAATGATGAATCACTACCTCTCTGGCAGAAGGCAGGTAGCATGTTTCATACATAGATTGACATGGTCAAGGCAGGAGTTTGTTTTGCTTAACTACACATGTTTGTAAAAGGGGTTTGGTTTTCCCTTCTTTCTCAGTGGGGAGGGAGACGGTGGGAGAGATTTTTGGTGATTTAAAAAAAAAATACAACAACAGAACCCCATGTAGGTCCCAAATAGTGCCATCATGTTAGAAATAGGAAACTTACATTTTTTCCTACATCATCCTTTGAGCTCATCAAGTCTTCCATATCAGTGCGCAGCTGCTTATTCTGCCTCTCAAATTCCTCCTTTGCTTCTAATGCTTCTTCCAGTGCTCGGGCCAAGGACAAGGCTTTGGTCTCTTTTTCTCTTGCCTCTGCTTCGGCCCGATCTCTCTCTTCTGCATATCGAGCGGAAACATTCTTCTCTTCTGCCAGGAGCTGCACATATCAATACAATGAAAAATTTAACCCTAAAGTGTACTTCTATCACATTATTAACTGTTTATTGCACAAGTAATAGATTGAATATTGAATAACACAAATTATGAGATCCTTTATACTGTATCTCAAGTTTAGGAGACACAACAAGTTGCCTACTTGGTCAAACTTCTTCTGCTTTTTCTCTAAGTTGGAGACAATCTGGCGTTGATGATCCAGATCCACCATTAAGTCATCAAGCTCTTGCTGTAGACGTGTCTTGGTTTTCTCAAGCTTGTCATAAGCCAGCGCTTTTTCCTCTAAGCGTTGGCCCAGAGCCTCCATGTCTTTCAGCAACTTCTTCTTGTTCTCTTCCAAGTTTTCAATTGTTCCCAAGTCATCATCTACCTTTTTCTTAGTATCAGCCAACTAGATTTTATAAGGAAAAAGAGGTATTATTATTAAAGAGCCCAAATACTAATCAATAGCTGAAGAATCATAGTATTATAGAGGAAATATTTACTTTGAAGAGTATGAGGTAAGATTTAAATCTAAAAAGTCTGCATTTGTTTAACTGTATTATATATCAACTGCAAGCAAAATTTCAATGGTAATAGTCAAAATCTATAATTTATTTGGAGAATACAGTGAGTAGTCAATAATCTACAAATTTTAACTAAAACAAGATCTTATACAGTTCATAGATTCTGATGTGTTCATTTAAAACGCTCCCATCATTGTACCAAAATTATCTAGGTCAAAAAAAATGTGCTTAATTCTTAATTTAGCACAACCTAATTAACTGTCCCAAATGGTGCTAAAATAATTCAGCCTCCTCATGAAATGACTGGCTTAAGTGTTACATAGCCAGACCAATAACATTACTGTCTTAAAAAGAAAAAGCACAGCCCACCTGCGAATGCAGGACTAACACTTGTTTTTCCAGGCTCTTCCTGGCCTCTTCCTCCTCCTCCTGCTGCTCCTGAAGGTTGTTCTTCTCCTCCTCTAACTGCCTGATCCGGCTGCTAAGGTTCAGCTTTTGGCGCGTCTCTTCTTGTAGCAGCTCCTATGTTAGAAAGATCAATATGAAGTTATGACAAGCATCCATTGCTGAACTGTTAAGTTTAGAAAACTCTAATATACAAACCCATAACGAACCATATACTTTCTGTCTCAAACTGAGACCTACAAAATGTGTAACAGATTTAAAATACAGTCTCAAACAACATGAAGAACTGTCTGTAACTTTCTGCCTAATAACCATCCACTTCATTTTTACCAATATTAAAAAGTATCTCTGCAAAGCACTTAATTTCTAATATGCTATATTGTTTTTCTGTATTATGTCAAAGTTTAATTTCAAGACTAGACAATATGGATAATTTAACACTGATTAAATTTCAAATAAGAGGGTCACTTCCTGATGTTTTTATATCATGAAAAATACATCTCTACATATATTAGGTGCAAGATGATGGCTATAAAATTAGATCACAAAGTTCTTGGCAAAAAGGGTCCATAGAAGAAACTATAATTACAGCTACCAAGGACATTTCTTTGGAATTAAACAACTCCTTTCTATGATTATCAGCATCATATATTGTTAAAGACCTGTGAAAAAGAATGTGAGCGTGTAAGAGAGACAGAGACAGATAAAGAGACAGATATTCTCGAGATTATCTCTTGTAGAGTGTACTCATCCTATACAAAGCAAAAGACAAGTAAAATGAAGCGATATCAAGCAAACTAATTTTTTGGCAGATGTAATTCAAGGACTAGTGTGTAATCTATCTATATACTAAAACATAAGAGGAGAACTTTCATAAGGAGACTTTTCTTCCCACAAATGCACCTGTGTATCTTGTAGCTGTGACTCAAGACTGGCTGCATCCTTGGCAAATTTAATGCCCTTCTTTTCTGCTTCTTCCAGAAGGGTTGAGACATTATCCAACTCATTCTGCAGACAGGAATAAAAGTCCAAATTTAGCACAACAGTAACCAGGTTAAAAAAAAGTGTCAAAAATTACTGTATTCAAAATATACTAGATTCCCCATGCAAGAGTTATGAAAATATGGAAAAGAATTACACAGGATACCAGGCGTGAAGGGACTCTGATCTGCAATTATCAGAAGTACTGATAATTAAATCAGAGCCAGGAACCACATTGGTAAGCATCATTAATAGCAACCTACTTTTAAGAATAGGAATTTCACCTCCTAGAGGAAGAAAGTATGAACAGGAAACATCTTTTAAGTGTTAAAATATCAGTATTTACAACTAGTGACAGTCTTCACATCTCTTCCTCAAATGCACAGCACACCAATGGAGCATTTTTACATTGGTTAAAAAATAGGAAGTGCTATCACTGATTTGGGTTTAAAAAATGAAGGTTTTCTAACTTACCTGGAGCTTATTTGCTTTTTCAGCAAGTTCTACCCGCAGTCTCTCTCCTTCTGTGACCTTGGCATGTAGTTCTTGCACCTGGGCATCTAGTTTCTTTCTCTTGTGTTCAGATTCAGCCTTGACTTGCTGTAGTACCTTCACCTTCACAGGCCAACTCTTTGTTATCAGTCTCTAGACCTTGCTTGTTTTTCTCAAGGTTTACTTGAACTATCAGACAGAAAAAGCCCACATGAGTAGAAATTATTTCATAAATACAACTACTTTTTATAGCACTGTATGATGCTTTCACCAAGAAGACTGTTTTTTGAATATGTAGTCTATTTCTACATGTGAAGACATAGGTACCATGTGTCATATATATGTAGAAATTAAGCTAGGACCAGAAAATGCTACAAGATTATCTTTGGCAAGTGTGTCTCCTGCTTTGGATCTCCAAAGATCCCAGAGATCTCCAAGAAACCCAGTGAATATCCTCCCAAAGGGCATTCTTATGTTTCTTCAGTTTTAAAGAGTATCATCTCATTTATTATGTTAGTGACACTATACCATTGTGGGGCAAACAAAATAAGCATGAGACTTGGTACCTGCCATGAAGAAGCAGACAATTTCATTGGGATAAGAGGAAGACTTATACATTTAAATTAACAACATGGAGGCAATTTTAATAAAGTGCCAATGTGAGTAGGATAAAGAAATAATGAGTTGTTTTGGTGCAAACTAACTGATAGGACACCTAAATGGTAATGTCCTGAGCTATGGGAGTGGAATATTGAGTGTGAAGGAAGACAAATAGACAGATCAGCATATCAGAGTTAGACTAATGTATCTTGATGCTCAAAATGGATATAAAACTTTAATTTTAAAGATCATGTCATAAAAAAAGATAGAACTATATTACAAATGGTACTTTACCGTTTTACACCTGTGGCTAAGAGGAAGTATTATTAATCAAACAAGGGATAGCAAATAAGCAATACAGAGTGAAGAAAGCAGAATCAAAATATAATGACTAAAATGTAGATAAAGTAAACAATGACATGCAAAAAAACCCATATAGCCAATGTTAGTGTCTTTCTCTAAAGACTTAACAAAGTGGATTTCTGGCAAACATGGTTGCCTGAATGTCCTGCTCATACCAGATGGAATAATGGTCAAGAAATCCAGAAACTAGAAAAAAATCACTTGTACTCCAGGACTGTACAAATAGTCAGTCAGAAGCCTACAGGCAAAAGAAAAAGGAAACCACCAACAAAATCTGGGCCAGTGCAAATAAGCCCCTCCCTCTTGACCAGAGAAAGACTGGAACAGATCAGAGATAGTCCAAGACACAGATAGTCTACAAGGTTCTGCCTGGAGGCAGCAAGAGCAAGAACATATGTTGATTTAGTTTGGATGATTTCTGCAGAGAATTTCCCTACCTTTTCATCCTTTGCAACCAATATTGGTACTTAAACTGCAATTATTTTCATGGGGGTCTTTTTGCAAATACTTATTATGAGTATTACAATAAGAGATAATTAAACATCTCATGAAATGGTACTTCTTACTACTTCTGAGAGTTCAACAAACCAACTCTGCCAATTGTTATATTCTTTTTTCCAAGTCTCCATGACCTTCCATTGAGTTCTAACTTTCTTCTTTATTCTGGTTTCAATTACAGTGAAATATCAAGGTTGATATGATGCAATTCCTCAAGGACTAGTTCTACTTGAGGATTTCATATTTAGAGGACAAATAGCTAAGTTAAAGTTTGCATAAGTATGTGACTCTTGGTATTCCCTGGACCCTCTTCTACTTTGCTAACCCTCCTGAAGAAGGGGAAGAGGGTCTCAAAGGGCTGAAGGGACAGTTGTTTCATGATTTGCCATAGCCACAGAATTCAACACCCAGTGGGAGTAGTGTCTCTAGATTTAATGAGTCTAGTCTTCAGAAGGCTGACTCAGACTGCTGCCAGGACCACGCTTTGATAAGACTGATCTCAAATATAAGCATTTTGCAGTTATTCTGAATGATATTGCCCTCTCCTTTATTACCTCTTGGATTTTGCTATTATTATACAGATATGCTGTTGATTTCTGTGGGTTTATTTTGTTGCCTAAAACTGCTGAAGCTATTAACTGTCTCAGTCAGTATTTTTTCATGATTCCCTGAGATTTTCTAAGTAAACTATAATTTCATCAGCAAAGAGATAGTTTTACCTTCTATTTTGACCATATTTATACCTTTTAATTTTTTTTTCTATTGTCTTATTGCTACTGTGAGCATTTCTAGAACTACCTCAAATAACGGTAGGGAGACTGGGCACCGTTGCTTTACTTCTGTATTTACTGTGAAAGTATCTAGTGTATCTCCATTGCACATAATACTTGTCTTTGGTTTTAGATATTTTTCATCATATTAAAAAATACCATAAAATGCCTGTGTTTTTAGAGATTTTAGCACAAATGAATGCTATACCATGTCAAAGCCTTTTTCTCCGTCTATTGAGATAGAATAAAAGACATGAATTACTTAGGAAAAAACTTCCTATTTTATAGAAACAGCTAGGAAACTGAAAAATAATTTGGCAGAACTAGGCTTAGCTCAACACCGTATCCCACAATTCAATCCAGACACATATTAAATACCATAAAGAATAGAAGTTGATCATATACCTTTTATAGTTATGGATAAGCAATGTATTCTTAACCAAACAAGAGACAGAAGCAGTTACAGAAGGTAAAATTTTGATTACACGAAATTAAAAAGTCTCTGCACAAACAAAATTGATGCATCAAGGCTAAGTAGGAGAGTGGCTCAATGGGAAAAATTCTTTGTACCAAGTTTCTCTGATAGAAGTTTGGTATCCAATATAACACAAACACACACACACACACACACACACACACACGATCAAAAGCCATTCACAAATAGGTAAGTGGTCAAAGATTATGAACAGTTATCAAAAGGATTGCACAGTATTAATATAACCACATGAGAGCTGGATCTGTGCTGGCACGGCCTATGCTCCATTCTCACCCAAGTGTGACAGACCTTTCTTGGTGACCTTCTAAGTTGTCTTTGGCTAGAAAATTATTTTACCCTATCTTTTTGTGAGTTCTGTTGCTCCAAGAATTATTTTATGGCATTACCTAAAGGTGTTCAGAAGGGTTTTGGGGAGAGCTCAGGTGAGCTGCTGCTTTTTCTCCACCATCTTGGCTCTGCCCTCTTCCTCTTTTTCCTTTAAAAAATATTATTATATGGGACAACTCTTTGGGAGGGGAGATGAGGTATACTAGAAGAATTTTGGTGATATAAAAATGAAATATATCAATAAATTTTATTTTAAAAAGAAAATTACGGTAGATGAAAAATGAGAAATTTAATTTGGGAACCGGTTTTAAGACAAATATAAAATGACTGAAATTTTTATTTACCCTTTTAGCCTGTTCAAGTTGTTCAGAGAGTTCCTCTAGGGCACTAGCATGTCTCTGCCTTATGTCTTGGATTTGAGCTTCATGGTTCTTAGTTTCTTCTTCAATAGCCTTCTTCAGTTCAGCTACTTCCTGCTCACGTTTAGTCCTACAGAAAGCAATTTTTTACACAAAGAAATCCAGAATTATTTTCTTAGTACATTTAAGAATTGGTAGTACAAAACCACATCTTTTTATAGAAGTTTTAGTTCCCTAAATACTGTATCGTAATAAACTATAATAGAAAAGCTAGTTCAACTGGTATTTTATGAGAAGAACCAGTGTGGTGTAGTGGCAGCCCAGAAACTGGGATTTAAATTCCAGTATTATTCTGGGCAAGATCACATGTGCCTCAAAGTCCTATTTTGTGAAATGGGAATAATACTTTATCCACACCAAACCCATGAAATAGGCTGGTGAAGTACTTCATAAACTTTGAGGAACAGAATATGATTAATTATTAGACCTATACCTCAGCTGCTCAATAACTGGGCAAACTTAGCCAAGTCACTAATCCTCTCTGGGCCTCAGTTACTTTCTCTCTATACAAGAGGGGGCTGGATATGCTAGGTTTCCTTCTAACCCTAACCAGTCTATGCCTTTATAAGCTAGAAATTTCTAATTGTCATTTCCTATAAAAATTTATTCACTCTACATATTGCTTTTAGTGGAAAAGAAGCAAACAACAAGTTGATACTGAGGAGCCATTTAAATAATAACAGCACTCAGGGTATTATATAGTACAAATTCAACTTAATCTCCTCGGCAGTCTACACCCACAGAATGATGATCCTACAAAACCACAGACAGTTAATCCATGTTTATTGAATTATATAAGGTATATAAAGGTATAGAGTAGGATTTGGGGAGCACAGCAGCCATGCTTTATGAAACAGGACAGCCTCTGTCTATTCTCCTCAGTGCCAAACATAGGGTTTTGCACTCAGAACTCACATAAATACTTCTTGCACAAAGCTGTCACTCTCGGGGAACAGTGTTTGAGCAATAATAAAGTCATCTTACATTTGGATTAGGCTTCACAGTTTTCAAAGTACTCTTACACAACCACAGTTGTGAGACAGGCTGAGCAAAGATTAGTACTTTAGTTTATAAAAAGGACCCTAATGCTCAGACAGGTAGAACGACTTGCACGAGGTCACAGAGGCACTAAATAGGGCTGGGGTGAGAACCCAAGTTTTCCAAATCCTCATCCAACATTGTTCTGATACTACATGCTCTTAGGCATATTTCGAGGTATTCTCAGTTAGGCAGGATAGTGTTGGGGTTCGGGGGAGAGAACAGTAGCTATAAATATGTGGGCACAGTCTACTGATGTACTAGAACCTTTTAGCAGAGTTACAGTTACATATATTAACTATTTATTATATAAGGCACAATCTAGAAGACCCAGAAACAAAAATGAAACAGTACTTAACTCACAAAGAACTTATATTCAACAGAAGAGAAATAACATTCACATAGGAAGGTAAATGGAAGATAATTTGAAGAAATCCCACATCACCTCAAATTGAACACAACAAAAACTGAATTCATCTTTCCTCCACACATTCTCCCACTATTTGGCTCTCTTATTCAAATCTTCTGGTTCTATCAAAGGCATTATTGCTTTCTTTGTCTCAGAATCCTATCTGAAGCCTTGTTGGTCCTTCCTTTCTTATTGGATAAATGTCTAAACTTTTGGCCTGGCACCCACATGCACCGATAACCATCTATTCAAATTTATTTATTTTTATTCCTCAATCTGGATCTTTCACTCCAGTGAAGTAGATCTTCTTACTATTCTCCACTCACATCGGTCTCATTTTTGCCTTTGTGTTTTTGCTTATACCATTCTCTTTGTCTAGAATGTCCTTTGATGTCATCTCACTAATTCAAATCCTACACCTTCACTGGAGGTATAAATCAAATTCTATTAAAGAAATACACATACCTGAAACTGCTGGGAAAACTAGAGAGCAATTTGGCATAAACTAGGTATAGACCAACATCTCACACTATATAGCAAGATAAGGTCAAAATAAGTACAAGATTTAGATATAAAGGATAATGTTATAAGCATGAAATAGTTTACCTGTAAGAGCTATAGGTATGGGGAAGAATTTATGGCCAAACAAGAAACAGAAAGGATCACGGGAAACTTAATGTATAATTTTGATTACATAAAATTTACAAAAACTTCATGAAAAAATCTACACCAAAAAACCCCCCAAATGAAGACAAGATTAGAAGGAAAACAAGAAACTGGAAAAAATATTTATAGCAAGTTTCTCTGATAAAGGCCCCACTTCTCAAATATATAGGGAAGAGTGTCAAATTTATAAAAAGTAAGAGCCTTTCTCCAATTTATAAATGGTCAAAGGATATGGACAAGCAGTTTTCAGAAGAACAAATCAAAGCTACCTATAGTCATATGAAAATGTGCTCTAAATCACTATTGATCAGAGAAATGCAAATTAAAAACAACCTTGACACACCACCTCACACCTGTCAGATTGGTTAACATGACAAAAGGAAAATGATAAATGCTGGAGGGGAGACTGAAAAATAGGGGCACTAATACACAAGTTGTGAACTGGTTCAAACATCCTGAAAAACACTGTGGAACTATGTTCAAAAGGCTATAAACTGTGCCTACCCTCTTTGACCCCAGTAATACCACTATTTGGTTGTATCTCAAAGAGATCAAAGAAGAAGGAAAAGGACCTATATGTACAAAAATATTTATAGCAGCTCTTTTTATAGTGGCAAAGAATTGGAAATTAAGGGGATGCCCATCAATTGGGGAATGGCTGAACAAGTTATAGCATACAATTGTGATGGAATACTTGTGTGCTATAAGAAATGATGAGCAGGATGATTTAGAAAAACCCGGGAAATGAGAGAAATGATTATTAATAATCAATGATTTGGGGAGATCCAGAGTTCTTCCCCTTTTCTCAAGTCCTGATTTCAAAAATTTAGTCTTTTGAAGGATATTACTAATAATGAGATTAGACTAACTTTCTAAACAATCTTGTTCAGACTCTACTCAGGTAGGGCAGCCATTATGTTCTACTCAGGTTTGGGTGGGGATAAATTCTTCAGAATAGATTGCCCAAGGCTGGAGATTATCATGGTATAGGGACAGTCTCTCTTTGACATGATGTCACTCTCAACCCTCCCCGTAATATTCATTCTCTCATTAATTTTTAACCAATCAGAGTTGATTGCAACCTGCTGGAACACTCCTCATCCAAAGGGCATATAAACTATGAGCCTGCTTCCATGATTCCTTTGGTCTAAGAGAGAGATGGCCAAATGATCAACTCTGTATTAATACACTTGTTGGCATTATTAGTAAAATGATTAAATTACCCCAGAAATTGTGTCTCAAACTTTTTAAATGCCACAGAAGACTTCTATGAACTGACATAAAGTCAGCAGAACCAAGAGAACACGTTTCACAGTAATAGCAATATTGTAATGATGACCAACTGTGAAAGACTTAGCTACTCTGATCAATACAATGAACTAAGACAATTCCAAAGGACTCGTGTGTGTGTGTGTGTGAAGCCATGCAAAAAAATTGTGTATGCCCTTTGATCCAGCAATATCACTACTAGGTCTGTATCCCAAAAAGATTTTTAAAGGGGGGAAAAGGGGAACGACCCATACGTACAAAAATATAGCAGCACTTTTTGTACTGCAAAGAGCCAGAATGTGAAGGGATGCCTATTAATTGGGGAATAGCTGAACAAGTTGTGGTATATGATTATAAAGGAATATTATTGTGCCGTAAGAAATTATGAGCAGGATGATTTCAAAAAACTTGGAAAGAATTATACAAACTGATGCAGAGTGAAGTGAGCAGAACCAGGAGAACACTGTACACAGTAACAGCAATGTTTTATGATGATCAACTGTGAATGCCTTAGCCACTCTCAGCAATACAATGACCCAAGACAATTTCAAAGGACTCATGATGAAAAATGCTATCTACCTCCAGAGAAGGAACTAATGGAGTCTGAATGCAGATTGAAGCATACTATTTTTCACTTTATTTTTTCATGTCCCCCCCATCTACATTTTCTTTTACAACACGACGAATATGGAAATAATGTTTTGCATGATTGCATATGCATTACCTATAGCAAACTGCTTACCATCTCAAGGAGGGGGCAGAAAATATATATTTGATACCTACATTTTCAATGGGTGGGGGAGAGAGAGAATTTAGAAGTCAAGAAAATTTTTAATAAATGTTAAAAATAAAGAAAAAAAGGAAAGAAATGTGTGCTTATACATACACACGTATATGTATGTATACACACACATATAGAAAGAATGAGAAATAGAGCACCGTATTATTCTACTTCAAGTATTAAATTTTATCTTCCCAACTCAATTCTTAAAAGGCAGAGATGAAATCATATTTCCCCTGGGATTAAACACAAAACCTGTTAGCATGACATTTAAATCTCTTGACACTTTTGGTTCCTGCCCTCTCATACAGATTTATTTCATGTTACTCTAGTTTCACAAACTCTGTTAAGCGTCAAACTGGCCCATTAATTATTCCTCAAATTTGACATGCCATGTCCAGTTCCCACACCTGGAATCTATTTAAACATTCCCTACTATCTCTCTTAGAATCTCTACTTTCCCTCAAGTCTCAGCTTAGAGGTCACCTCCTTTTCTGATCCTTTTAGTTGTAGTGTTACTTTTGGCTTCATGTTTATTTCTGTGTGTACGTATTGTGTCCTTCCATGAGAAGGTAATTTCCTTGAAGGCAGGGACTTTCACTTTTCCAAATCCTTCAGGATTACAAAACAGTGTAACACAGTACCACTAATGCAGTGCGAAAATAGACCCAGAGATCAATAATCTAGTCAAAGGATTACAGATACTATATATGTTACCGATATTTTGATAATTATGTCCTTTGTGCATGTACTTCTATTTTTATTCTTAGGTAACGATCATGCCAAAGTTTGACTATTGTTGCCCCTTTATCTTGTCATTTCTTAATTTCATTCCTTCATCTTATTAATGACCCATGAATCCTTGCTAATCATTGACAGCTAATCAGTTACAGCAAAGTGGTAGAGGATACTTTGACAGATGTGCGGAAGAGGTCTAGAGGCAGGGAATAGAGCCACCAAAATCCTTTGCTGGGCCCATGTTGAACAGAAAAATAGTTTTAGGCCATTATCACATGATGTGCCCAAGAGTAAACATCTGAGTCCTGATGTTGCCATGTACAATTTGTGTGACTTGAGGATAACTGTGTCACTTCTCTGAACCTCAGTTTCCTCATCTATTAATTAGAAATCACACCAGATGATCTCCAAGATCTCTTCCAGCTTGGCCCCTGTGCTATGTTCACTACCTTCCTCAGACAGTTGTGGTGGTGAGGAGCAAATAAATAAATGTACAGTGTACACAGTGTGCTTTACATTCTGAGGCACTATGTAAATATGAGCTAAAATTACAATCAGAACTGACAGGGGACTCAGAAAAATCCTATGTTTCTGAGTTACAAATGGGGAGTTACCTTAACTCCTGCTGAGCTGCAGTAGTATCCAAAGTATCTTCAAGTTCTGTTTTCAGGGCTTCCAGCTCTTCACTCAAGTCTCTTTTCTGCTTTTCTGCTTTGTTTCGGGAGACCTTTTCTGATTCTAGGTCCTCCTGGAGTTCAGCAATCTGAGCTTGTAGTTCTCGGACAACTTTCAGTGCATTGTTCTTATGAAGAGTTTCATCATCACCTCTGTTAAAAATCCAGGTGTAACAGGAAATCAGACACCACATACACGTATAGATACATACATATGAAATGTTTTCTTAAATGATACCAATCACTGGAGACCTCAGAAAAGTACCCCAGTTGCTCATTCATTCTTTCTTCAGATGGTAAGAGCCACAGCAATGATGGCAGGGAACTGGGTACCAGAACAGTCCCAATGTCAGTCATCCATAATATACTGCTGGGGGACGTTATTCAGTCAATTCCCAGTGACCAATGCATAAGAGTCTATCGAATGTGACTTTTTTTTTTAAAATCCCAGGTCAGTCACACACCGTCACATCACAGACAATGAACTACTTTTTATCGGTATTAAATGCAATGTATTCAGGCAATAGAATATGCATTTTTAATCAACAAAAGATAACCCAATAACACAGATGGATGTCATTTGAGTATATTACAGACCACTTGAAAAGAAAGAGAAGATTAGGAGTTTGGGAAATGGATAAGAAGCTTGGCCCAGAGGAAGGACATAGTAGTGATGGGGCCTTCAGTTATCTAGACATGGGCTGGGATAATCATGTCTTGACTTACTTCAGTAATACTTTCATCATTCAAAAGGTGAGGAACCAACAAGGAAAAATTCTCCTCTCGATCTGATTTTTATTAACAGAGAAGAACTAATTCCTAGGTGGAAACAAAGGAGACCTTGGGAGAAATGATCATTCGCTCCTAGAGTTTGTGTAAAGGAGGAGAAGAAAGCCATATAGATTGACATGCAAACCTAGATTATAGGTTTTCATAAGGTTCAGAAGATGTTAAGTCTAGGAAGGATGGGAAACTCTCAAAAATGAACTTCTGAAGATACCCAGGGAAACAAATGAAGAAGAAATTGATGTGGATGCACCTGGAGCTCACCAATCAAATTAGATTTTTAAAATAAATGTACAGAAAATGGGTTTGATGTATAGGTAACAGAATAAATATAAAAGTGCAGTATGGTCCTAGAAAAAGTTTAAGGACTAAAATTCACAATGAATTAAGCTTTCAAGGAAAGCTAAAGACATACACACACACACACACACACACACACACACGTGTGTGTGTTGTGTAGTTAAGCTAGACCTGTGGAAACAGGATCAAAGAAGGAAAAGGACCTTTATTTAGGTCAAATGGGATGCTCATAATCGATAATAGACAAGACAGCTGATCAACTCTGATTCTGCTCATGCTTTCTCTGACAAAGAAAAAGACCTTTGCACCAGAGGGGACAGAATGAAAAAGGCTGATAGGAATTTGATCCACAAGAGAAGTAAGGAGTAAGGAACACATAACCAAGGACTCTTAATGAATTCAAGTCACCTGGCTATATTCTCAGGTTAAAAGAACTGGCAAATACGAGTTACTACAAGTGATATCTGAAATAAGATAGAAAAGAGTCGATAATCTTAGGTGAGTAAGCTTGATTTTGTTTGATTCCTAGGAAAAATCCAGAGTGGATCATTGAAGAGATGATCAGAAAACATCTAGAAAAGAAGTAGTGATTAGGAAGAGTTAGTATGGCTTTATCAAGAACAAGTCATGCCTTATTTTTTTTAACCTAGATTTTAGCAAATAATTTGATTTCATGCTATTCTTATGGAAAAGATGAAGAGATAGGGGAAAGATGCCAGTATAGCTTAGCTAGATTCAGAACAGGGTGAATGGCTGAATTTGAAGAGAAGTTATAAGGGTTCTGTCTCATCTTGACAGCATTCTCTAGTGGGTTACACCAGGGATCTGTGTTTGGTCCTATATTAATTAATATTTTTATTATTTATTTGGATAAAGGCACAGATGGTATGTATATCAAAACTACAGATGACACAAAGCTGGGAAGGATAGTTATCTGGACTCAGATAAATCTTTATAGGATAGAGCAGTGGGATGAACCTAATAAGACATAACTCAATAGAAATAATTATAAAATTGTAAAATTTTACACTTGGGGTTAAAAAGATAAATGTCAGGTACAAGACGGAAGAAGCATACTTAGATAGCAGTGTGAAAAAGATCTGGTAGTTTTAGAAGCATGGCCACTCCACTCAACCTGAGCTCATCATGGGTTCCATGAAGAGGGGCACACCTTCCAGGAATAGGGAGGTCATAGTCCCATTATCAGACGTCATTCTGGAGTATCAGGTTCAGTGTTGGGCCTCAAAGTTTAAGAAGAACATTGATCATCTGGAGCATGTCCAAAGGAAGGTAACCAGGATGGTGAGAGGGTCAAAGTAGTATATATTCTTGACACATATGGACTGGTTGAAACCAGTAGTCTCTTAAAAAGTCTGTAATTATTTATGTGATAAGTAGGTAGTTTGAAATTTACCTGTTTTTTCCCCCAGATGGAAAAATTGGGATCTTTGAGATGGAGATGGATCAGAAAATTTGCTTTTTGATGAAAGAACCAAAAGAAAAGGGGTGAGCATTCATCTCTGTATGGCAGAATCTAATACTACTATAAAATGAGTGACACAGATAAGAGGCTAGAGCAGGCCTGCACAACTTATGGCCTGTAGGCACGCCAAAGGATTTCAGGCGGCCCATGAAAAATGTAGAGGATTTTCCTTTGGCAGGCTGCAGGTAATGCAGGCCTAGGCCAGAGAATCACAGGATCCAAGTTGAAGGGATTGCCATCTAGTCCACCTCGTTCAACCATATTTGAAAAAGAACTCTCATTATAACACATCTGACAATTGGTCCATTCAGACGTAGTTGGAAGACTTTTAATCAAGGAAACCCCCACAATATGGTGAGGCAGCCCACTCAACTATTGGTCAGTCATACTTGTTAGGAAGATTTTCTTGACATCACATCTCAATATGCTTCTCTGAAACTTATATCCATTGTTCTGGCCGCTGGGGCAAAATAGAATAAATCTAATGTTTCCTCCAAATACTTGAAGGTAGCTATCTTATGCTTGAGTCTTCTCTTCTCTAGGCTAAATAGCACTAATTCCTCCAAATGACCTCATATGATATGAACTTAATGCTCTCTATGATTCTAATGGCCCTTCTCTGGGTGTTCTAAAGCACGAGCAATGTCCTTCAAACTATAGTATCTACAACTGAACACAGTACTCTGTGGTCTGCCCAGGGCAGGGCATATGAAGGTCAGCATATCCCTATTCTTAGGAGCTATACCTTTGTTATTGCAGCCCAAATTTGTATTACAATTTCTTGACTGTCACATTACACAACTGCCTCATAATGAATTTGCAGTCCACTAAAACACCTAGAACTTATTAACTGCAAAATGCACTCCCAATTTTTTACTTACGTGGTCAATTTTTTGATCCCGTATAAAACCTTTTATTTATCCCTACTCAATTTTATAATTCTGCACTATTCACGCCAATGTTTTAAAACCCTCAAAATCTTTTTGGATTCTGACTCTATTATCTAGTGTGTTAGTTATACTTCTTTGTATCATCTGCAAATTTGATAAAATGCCTTTATCCAGTATTAAACAGTAAAAATAGTTTTCTGTGTAAGATTATTTCTTGTAACCAAAAGAGTCTCACTACTTTAGGTCATGAGGCCAAACGTATTCCAAAAGAACCTCTGGTTATAAATTTAATCTTTATGTTGATATGAATATAGATTCTTAAGAACATAAATTAAATACGTCTGCTTTCTAAAAACAGAATATCTTATAAATGGGGAAAAAATTGAGGTAAATAGTGTTTCCTCCCTAAGCTTCACCACAAACTAAATACATTTAAATGAACAGAAACACTGGTAATTCTATTATGGTAAAGCCAGTCAGTTTGGTGTCATATGAATGTTGGCATATGTAGCTGACATCTGGAAACGTCTCTCCCCAAGTCCTCTCCAGTTTACTCAGAAACAAAATCCATATGAACATGACTAAACACAATGTTCTTAACAATCTCAGACCTGGCAAGAGCACCCTGTAGCTCCTCCTCTTTCTTGGCCAACTGGATCTTTAGTTCTTCAATCTGGGCCTGTAGCTCAGCTATTTGGTCCTGTAGATCTGTAGTTTCACCATCAAGTTTTCTTTTGGCTTTTTCCAGTTCTTGACGAGTTTTCTCTTCTTTTTTTAAGCGCTCTAAGGCAAGACAGAGGAGGCTCTTCAACACACTGAACACATCAAGATAACCAAGTTGGAATTTTTTCAAGTATAAGCAGCTTTTAAAAAATTATTATTCATGAACATGCTACTATCTGTTACATTTTATAAGATGTCCAGATGTTTGAAACCTGTTACAATTTAAAGAGACATGAGTTTGACAGGAATTGTATGGAGGAATAGTGAGATGTTGATGGTATTTTCAGAGAGGCAGATGCGGTGTTAGTGCACGTCTGTGGACCAGGAGCAAGAGAGAATCGTGGCTGAGGAATAATGGGGAGAAAAGCAGAGATTGCTTTTCTCCTATACCTTTATCTAGATTGGAGTAATGCAAGTGCTTGATTTACTCAAGAAATACATTCCGATAACATGTTCTTTAGAATAAACAGCCTGCAGTGAGAACAGATTCTGCATAAGATTGTAAAAGGTAGGGACTGTGTTCCAACCTCAAATTATTCTTTCCCTTGCATCTGTCATAAATCGAGAAATAGTATTCTAGGGGCAGCTAAGTGGCACAGTGGATAGAGCCTCGGAGTCAGAAGGACCTGAGTTCAAATCCGGCCTCAGACACTTGACACTTACTAGCTAGCTGTGTGACTCTGGGCAAATCACTTAACCTCAATTGCCTCATCAAAAAGTAAAAGTATTCTGAAAGTAATCACTGGCTGCTTAAAAACTATATATTTGTGTGAAATCTCCAATTATATGGTTTTATAAAAGAATGCTGATGTTAGACTTTTATTAGAGAGGTTAAATTCAAGGGCTTTCCCTAATTCTATATCTTTCTTCTAATTCTAGTTGTGTTGATTTTATTTGTACAAAAGCCTCATTAAAAACTTTTTACATAACCAAAATTTTCATTTTCATCTTTTATCATCTCCACTATCCTGCTAGTTATTACGAGTACTTCTTCAGTCTCTAGTTGTGAGGGATATGGGTTTTATGGTGTGACTTGTTTTAGTTAGATCATTTATCAACCTGGAATTTCTTGTGCTATATATTTGACATAAGTTGCTGACTTAACCCATTTTCTACCAAAGTGCTTGAGTCAGCCTAGCAGTTTTGTAGACTAAACATACCCTTCTCTAGAGTTTATGTTCTTGGGTTTATCAAACACTCCACTGGCTGTGTGTTTTTGCTTTTAGGTTACCTAATCCATTCCATTAATCAATTCTATTTTTTTAAAAGTCAGATACCAAATGTTAATGATTTGCAGCAAACATAATGTGAATTCTTCTGACACTTAAAAATCTATAGGGTACCAAATAATCTGTAAGATTAGAAGATATTCCCAAAAGGATAAGTGGTCAAAGGATACACACAATTTTTGTTTTTCTTTTTTTGTATTTTGCTAGGCAATGAGGTTGAGTGACTTGCTCAGGGTCACACAGCTAGTGAGTGGCAAGTATTTGAGGCTGGATTTGAACTCAGTTTCTCCTGACTCCAGGGCCGGTGCTATCTACTGAGCCACCTAGCTGACCCCGATACACACAATTTTTAAAAGAAAAGCAAACTACCAAGAACCATCTGAAAAATTGTTTTAACATAATTATCAAAGAAATGCAAATTAGAAAAACTATGAAGTATCACTTCATATCTATCAAATTAGAAAAGATGGGAAAATTTGATGTTGATACAGCTAAATGGTTAAACCATTCTGGAAGACAATCTCAAATTACGCAAGAAAAATCACAAAATTACTCAGTTTTACCCAATTTTCACCACTGGATCTATAATCCAGGGAGGTACAAGAGAACTACAACAACAAAAATACCCACTTATAGGAAAATATTCACAGCCAAATTAAAGGACAGGAAAAGTGGAAGACCTTGACTCAAATCCTGCCCTAGGCACATACTAGTCATGTGACCCCAGCAGGTCACTTAACAACGGGCTAAGACTGTAAAATGCAGAGAAGGGAAGGAGCCTCCTTGCTATGGTAGAGAGAGTTTTCTATATCAATGAATTTTCAAGTCCAGTCCCAATAGGATTTATATGTAGTATCAAAAAACTGGAAACAAATTATGTGCCCCAGAGATTAGGGAATGGCTGAACAAATTGTGGTATGTGAAGATAATGGAATATCATTGTGCAGTAAAGAACAATGAATATGAAGATTTCAGAGAAACAGGAAGACTTGCATATAGCCATAAATAATGAAAAAAGGAGAATCAAAAGAATACACAAATGACTACAATGTAAATAAAGACAATATGGAAAGGTGACAAAGATCAAATCAAATGGTGTTACCAAATGATTAGCTAAAGCCTTTCTGTTAAGTAATGATAAACTATAAAAGTAGAAGTTGAAACCACATACTATCATTCATAATCTCCCTACTGGGAGTTTGCTTAATTATTTTTTGGGAGAGAGGGGACGTATTTTGTGGGAGATTTGACTGTCAAGCAGAGTGCACTGAGCGCTCTATTTTCTGCACTGAGAGCTCTAATTTCTTACCTAAATTCATTCATTCATTAAGGCTGCTAGGAAGTGCAGTAGATAGGGGTCTGTAGCACCAGTAAAGAGGGACTGACATAAGTGATAAGGTCTACAAGAAAAATGATTAATCACCTAAGGCATCAAGAAAAAAAAAAGACCTCAATAAAAACCTAGCATACAAACACATGAACTGAGAGGATCCTAAAAATGAGAAGAAAAAATTAGTAACTATTAAGAGAAACTGAAGTATGATTAATAAATATTACAAGATAAAGGAAAGATTAGCAATAATGCCTGTTAAAAGCTAAATTCTTGTGGACTCCCCTCCCCCATAATGGAACAATGACAAAAAAAATTTAAGAACAGCTCAAAACATAAATAAAAATTATGAAAGAAAATAATTATACTAATAATAGCTGGTATTCATAGAGTACTAACTATGTAGCAGGCACTGTGCTCAGCACTCTACAATTATTACCTCATTTGATCCTCACAACAACCCTGGGAGGTAGGCGTTATTATCCCCATTTTATATTTGAGAAAACTGAGGCAAACAGTTTAAATGACTCGCATAGAGTCAAACAGCTGGTAAGTATCTGACACTGGATTTTAACTTGTCTTCCTGAAGGGCTCTAGTCTGCTTACTACCTGCTACTTCTTAAGGGGTAGAGAGTGGGGAAGTCACTGTAGCTTTCAGATTCTCCACCTTAATGCACTCCCTACTTCCACCCGGCACCTATGCAAGGTTTTCAACCTGACTTATTCTGCCCCCCTACTCTTTCTTACATATGCCTGGGCAGTCAGCATCAGCTGCTTCTTGAGGGGCAGCAGTGCTTGGGAAGTCACTGCAAGCTAAGACAATCTCTGCCCTGAGTAACCTCTGGAGAATGCATGATTGGTCCCAGGTAGGTTTCTAATGGCCTCTCCCTCAAGTTCAGTGAAGCTACCTATGCTCTAATATTTTCAACCCTCCTAATTTAATCCTCCTCTCTGTTCTCCTTCATATGACTAGAATAGAGTCAGTCTTGGCCACGTCTTATGGGGTAGGAGGGATGGGAGTGGTTCAGGCAGAGGCCGTAGGGGTCCCTTCCATGGCACTAGGCCCAGGGTAGAAGCCTGCAACTTAACTTATGCTGGCTGCCCTGGCTGTGTAGAGGCAGGTATATTTGAGTGAGAGAGCTGGTCCTCCTGGATCAGCTTATGAAAGTTACTGCTTTATCTGGTATTATCTTGTCTTTTTATCTTGTGGATTGGTGATTGCAGGGTTGAAGTAGTTTACAGGGTAATGCATCATATTATTTTTTTGAAGGCAATTGGGGTTAAGTGACTTGCCCACGGTCACACAGCTAGTAAGTGTCAAGTGTTTGGTCTGAGGCTGGATTTGAACTCAGGTCCTCCTGACTTCAGGGCAGGTGCTCTATCCACTGCACCACCTAACTGCTCCAGGGTAATGTATCATCTTGCTAGTCACATGTTTTCCTTGCCCAGGCTAATCCCTTCATTTGTATACTTGAATCCATTTCCTTCTATTCTTTCTAAGTTCCTTCCCTGCTGCCTATAATAATACTTAAGTTTTCTCTATCCTTTCCATTGACCTCACCATCCTTTCCCTCAAAGTCATCATCTTGTATCTTGCCTCCATTTCACTGGCAAAACCTAAAAAGGATAGATGACACATTAAGTCTTAACCTACTTACATCTCAACCTTTTCTAATTTGATTTTTAACCCTACCACTCTACCAAAATTACTGTCTCCAAAATTACCAATGAACAAGATTTAACTGCTAGATCCAATGGCCTTTTCTCATTGCTCAGTAATTTCCTTGCCCACACGGTGGCTTTTGACATTGCCAAATACCTTCTTTTCTCCTTGTATGTTCTCCTCCCTTGGATGCTGGGACACTGCTCTCTCCTGGTCCCTCTTCCTATTTCTTGGATTGTTGCTGCTTTGCTAGATTCATCTCCTTATGCATGTCTCTCTATGCATGGCCCAAGGGTCAATCCTGAGCCCTTTTCTCTTTTCACTACATTCTCTTCTTTTCTGATCTCAGCCATTTCTGCTAGCTCAATTATTATCTGAACATCACTAACATCTTTGCCATTGCCAACAGGCTACAATACATCTCTATGTGAATTTCCCAATTCACATCTCAAACTCAACATGTACAACTTGGCTTCAACTCTCATTTCAATTAGCTGAGTAAGCAAAGGCAAATCACTAAACTTCTCAACCTTAGATTCTTCATCTGTAAAATGGGCTTAATAATACTGGTAGTACCTGTAGTTGAGGTTCAAATGAAATCACTTATGTTAAGTGCTTTTTTAGAATATAAAGCATTATGTCAATTATTACTGTCATTTTTACTAAAATGGAACTAATTTCCTTGCCAAAGTGACTGCTCTGCCAAAGTTCCCAGTTTCCATTCAGGGTGATATCTTTCAACTTACTCAGGTTCATAACTTTGGAATTATCTTTGACTTTTTGATGCCCAACTATGGCCAACCAGTTGCCTTAGTCTTAATGGTTCTCCCTCTGCAACATTTCTTGCACCTGTCACCTTCTCTTTATTCACAGAGCCACTATTCTGAATTCAGGCTGCTTCATACCCCCATCATTTAATAGCCTCTTAAGTTGTATCCCTGCTTCTAATCTACCTAATCTATTAATTTCCAACTTCTGGCTTTTGGTAGAACTTCAGCTGAAGGAGATTTGAAGGCTTCTGGAATAGTGAAGAAGGCCCAGAGATTGATTTGGGGGAAATTGAAGAGAAAATAGTATGACAATGGAAAGGAAGTGTGTGTCTGTAAAGTTAATGGCAAAATAGTAAATAGTACAAGAAAAAGGTACTAAGGAGCAAGATGAATGGCACTTCCACAGGTGAAAAATGCCATAAGCAGTTAGACATTGCAGTTCTCTAGGAGATGTACTACCAAGAATGATGAAGGACTGGGCAAATATGAAAACTAGGGGAACTTTTCAGGGACATTCAGAGTATACACAGTATTTATTTCTGCTCAACTAAGTTAACTCATCTACAATATAATGCAGGACTTAGAAGAGCGAAGGTAAAAGGGTTCAAAGAATGCCTCTATACTCTCCAGGTTATCAGGAAGAAGGGTTTCAATGTGAAAAAAAGAAAAGAAAAAAGCATCTGAAGCGGTTGAGGGGGCCATTCCATCCTGTGTTGGGCAGTGGGAGAGTGGAAATTGTGACTCAGGATGAAAAGGAAGGAAGAACATTGAGCTCCAAGTTAAATAACAGATATGAGGATCTTCTAAATGAGGAAGATGGACTCTCTTGAGAGGAAGCAGTTGATCTTCTTTCCAAGGAATAATGGTGTGGCTCCACAACTGCCATTAGGATAGAGATCATTCATTAAGACTCAGGGGAAGAAAAGATGACTAGTGGTGGCTGGTATATTCACGATGAAAGGTACCAATGTGTCAACATTATAACAACAGAGCAATCTGCTGTCTTGAGGGATACACGTCCAAGACGTGACAGAGAACTAAAAACTAGACTGTTACTATGCACTTCTGGTAAGTCACATGGAAACAAATGATATTGCTAGAAGGATTCTAGAAGAATGTTAATAGATATCTCCACCTGAATATTCCATTGGCCTGTCCAAAACAACTCATCTATTCCTTTAGACATTCCTGTATCTGCTACAGGAACCACCTAATAGTGACCTGCATTCATAACCCTGGAGTCACCAGAGACTTTTTGCTTTCCTTTACCTCCCATAATCAGTTATAAAGTCCTGTCTATTGTAGCTCTACATTTCAACATCTCTTAAGTCTGTCCCTTACTCTTCACTTCCCAGATCATAATACTAGTTTATACTCTTATTACTCCTCATTTAGATTTTTAGTAACCTTAAGAAAAAGTTTAATGGATATTTTGTTTCTTACATCACCATAGAGTGATGTATCCCTCCCTTCTTTCCCTCCCCAAGAGCTATGCCAAATGACAGATAGTATTTTTTTAAAGGGGGGGAAAAAAGCAGACACAACTGATTAATTCATTGAAAAAATCTGAAAACATGTAATGTGTACCACCTATGGACGTCCCACCTCATACAAAGGGTCGGAAGGGGTATCTTCTCATATCTCTTCATTTGAGTCCATCAGGATCTTCATAATTTATTCCTAGGCTCAAACACTTCCAGGAGTTTTTCCCTACCTCAAGCATAAAATGCAAGTTCCTCAGCATAACATTTAAGGAACTCTATAATTTGGCTCTAGTGCTATGTCATGTAGCTTCTCTTTATCAACTCTATGTCCTGGTCATGTTGGAGTAATAGCTGGGCCTAAAACTCAACATTCCATATCCTGCCTTACTGCACTGGTACCTCTCCTTCCATCTCTCTAAATCTTTACCTTCCTTCAAGGTTCAGCTCAGGTGCTTTCTAATCTGTGAAGCTTCCTCTAATGCCTCCAAGTTGATTCCTCTCCCTCTTCAAAATCACCTACCATTTATTTCTTTCTGTACATGCATAATTTTGATGAGTGCATTGTACTGAATCAAATGCTTTTTTATAGAGAACAAATACTAAGTCCAGTGTGATCTTGCAGTCCCAACCCTTTAGCTCAATACCTTTTAGATGTGGCCTATTTTAGAATATTGTTACCTGACTGCTACTTCCTCCTACATCATTAGTGATGTCCTCGAACTATCAGAAAATTCTCATAAAAACTTTTTGTTTTGTTTTGTTTTTTTTTGGTGAGGTGATTGCAGTTAAGTGACTTGCCCGGAGTCACACAGCTAGTGAATGTTATGTATCTGAGGCTGGATTTGAACTCAGGTCTTCCTGACTCCAGGACTTCACTGTGCCACCTAGCTGCCCCCTCAAAGATTTTTAAGAGATGAAAAAGTAGACATGTAAGTTGGAAGTTATTTTCTTGATTGTCTTTTGTGAGAAGTATTAACATTTGAGATCTGTCCCCTCCAATTTGCTATTCTCTCCTTCTTCAAATTATCTTGAAAAATGATTCTTTGAAACTAAAGCTCTCTATAATCTTATGGAAAAACACTCTAAACCACTGATTAGAGAAATGCAAATCAAAACAACTCTGAGATACGACATCACACCTATCAGAGTGGCTAACGTGACAAAACAGGAAAATGATAAATGTTGGAGAAAATGTGGGAAAACTGGAACGCTAATGCATTGTTGGTGGAGTTGTAAAGTGATCCAACCATTCTGGAGAGCAATTTGGAACTATGTACAAAGAGCTATAAAACTGTGCACACCCTTGACACCCAGCAATACCACTTCTAGGTCTGTACCTCAAAGAGATCATAAAAACAGGAAAAGGACCCATATGTACAAAAATATTTATAGCAGCTCTTTTTGTGGTGGCAAAGAACTGGAAATCGAGGAGATGTCCATCACCTGGGGAATGGCTGAATAAGTCACGGTATATGAACATAATGGAATACTATTGTGCTATAAGAAATGGTGAGCAGGCAGACTTCAGAAAAACCTGGAAATACTTCTATGAACTGATGCTGAATGAAGTAAGCAGAACCAGAATGTTGTACACAGTAACAGCCACGTTGTGTGATGACTAACTTTGATAGACTTAGCTCCTTTCAGCAACGCAAGGATCTAAGACTGTATGATTTCATAAAGACTCATGATGTAAAATGCTATCCACATCCAGAGAAAGAACTCAGGAGTCGCTATCTCCTTTTCTTTTGTGGTTTTGTTTCATCTTTCTTGTGGTTCCTCCCATTAGTTCTAATTCTTCTTTACAACATGACTAATGTGATAATATGTTTAATATGAATGTATAAGTAGAGTCTATTTCAGACTGCACACTGTCTTGGGGAAAGGGAAGGGAGAAAGGGGGAGAAAATTTAAAACTCAAAATCTTATGGAAGTGAATGTTGAAAACTGAAAATAAATTATTTTTAAAAAATTGTTTTTTCTCCTTATGGAACCAGAATCTGTTTTTTTGCAATCTCCACCTACAATATATGTGTGTTGTAATGTTAAAAAAAAAAATGATTCTTCACTGTCCTTGAGGATATCTGCTCTGTTCTTGATTTAGCCCCACTGTTGTTCCCATCTTTGTCCCTAAAACTGCTGCTCTGACATGAAGGCACTCTCTCTCTCTATTACAGAAATTTTGACAAAACTTTTCCATTTTCATATGTTTGCTGTTCTCCTTTTAGTTTCCTCCTTAAGTTCTGTCAGAATGAATTGGTTTAATTTGATCTCACTGCAAAACTCTTGTGTCTCAAGGGAGAAATGCTGCTCATAATCATCTGTTATTTTCCTTTCTAAGATTTTTTTTTCACCATTAAGTTAATATTCTAAACTAACATTACCCTTGGCTTCAGTTTCTCTACTTGGCAAGGGATCACGTGCTTGTTGGCTAAGGCAAGGATCTTTTGGTCTAACTGTGGTGCAGGATTTATATTCCTCAGAAATGGCAATAATCTATGTCCATGCTTACTTTTCTTTTTTTCCTATTTCTCATTTTTTGGTGGCAATAGTTTATTTGAAAAGGTCAGATTATGGTTGCTTCAAATACATACTCTATCTTCCATTTATTCTTTCTTGAAATTTGGTATTGGTTTTTATCTCTGCTCTAATAAGTAGATGGTTTGACTGTAAACAGACAGCTGGTTTAGAAATGAATTCCACCTGGGAAACCAGTTATTTCTGTCTATTAGAGATATTCAGTTTCGTTGTTACATTTTCTTGTTGAAGACTGCGTTAGAGATATTGATATGAACTATCTCTACATTCTTTAAGCTTTGGCCTTGTTCCTCTATCCTAAGCGTTTCACAACAAACAATAAATTAAAACTAACACTAGTCTCTATAATTACAAAATATTGTGCTTAAAAACACTTAGCACAAAATCTGAATGAGTTAGCTTCTAATTAACATACTCTAAAACACTCATAGTTACAAAATACTCACCTTCCAAGTCTGTGATCATCACCTCTTGCTTATTCCTGAGTTTGGCCAGGTTTTTGGATTTCTCTTCTTCTTCAGCCAGCTGAGAAGAACATTCAGCGATGCGATCTTCCATCAATTTCTTTTCCTATTGGGGAATAATTGACTGCTTTATAAAAGAAATTGAAAGTGGCAAATCAAACTTTTAAAAGTGGTATCAAGCTAGTAGCATCTTAAGCATTGGCATTACTGACATAAAATAGGACTAAACTGCAACAAAAAGTTTGAAGCTAAAAAATTATATGAATCCTGACATTCCATCAATTTCTTTTCCTACTGGGTTGAGTAAATCTGAAATAGTTTATGAATTAGTCAGTTTGCTAATTTCTATAACTTGATAAGTCAAGTAGAAAGTAGGCAAAGAACAAAGAAAGAATTCAATTCAATTTAATCCAAACATTTACTGAGCACATACTATGTGAAAAGTACTACACTAGGCTCTTAAGATATAAAGGCAAAAACCAAAACCATAACCCCTGAAGGAACAATACACGAACTGAGTACAAAATAAAACTCAGGGAGTTTGCATTTAAAGGACATGCAAAAATACCTTTTTTCAAATTATAGACTTTAGGTGGCAACACAACAATACCTTGATAAATTTTGAGTTTTGGTCCTCTAGAAGTAGAATTTCCTCTTCCATTTTCTTAATTTTGGCTTCTGCTGTGACTTTTTCCAACTGTAGCTTCTGCCGAGCTCCTTCTTCCTCATCAAGCTGCTCTTCTAAGTCCTTCACAGAAGAAGCACACTTAATACACATTTTGCTCACTTTTTCTAGCACAATCTTACTATATCTGAAAAGTAATATCTTAGAATCACAGTAAGAATAGTTATTTAAAGCTATTAAAAGTAATACACATAGAAAGAATTTAAGATTATCTAGTTTATTTTAGATTACCAACTTAGTATTTACTCTATTTTCAAAAATGTTTTGAACATATTCAACCTCCTTAAAGGTATTAAATGAAGTGTCTCAAATTCCGACACTTGTTCATGGGAGTCCTGGCTTCTTTCTATACTAGTTCCTATTCTCATTCCACTACTGATCATATTTTTGTGTTTGTTTCACCCATGTTTACTAAATATCCTTGTCAGATTCCTTTCTTCTAGGGTTGGAGCCATCAACTTTCAGATGACTGCTCAGGCTATATACCAACCCGAAGATTCTAGCCTGCTGAACCTAGCATCAGCCAGGTTTTCACGTTTGACCCCTCAAACAGGACCCAGAGAGGCAGGGACAGTTCTATGCCCCTTGCCAGCAAGAAGCAGTTTCAGAAGTCAAGACCTTTGCCCCTTTCCCCAAAAGAATTTGGGTCAAATTTGTTTGAGGGGGGAATGATGGGGTGTGGCCCAAACCAAGGTCTTTGCCCCTTGCCCCGAAGGGAATCTGGCTCCCCTTTTTTCTACAGGCCCCAGCCCCTCATCTCCCTTTGGAAAGCCTCAGCCTACCTTTTAATCTCATTCAGATACCTTTCAGTTCCTTCATTATCTATTCCCACTGTCTGTTCAATCTCTCAGACATTCCAATCTCTGGGATCTCTCACCCAGACCCTTCCCTGGTCACCTAAAGTATGTAAGATCTACCCTGGCCCTCATTCGGGGCTGAGAATCTCAGGCTCAAAAGGCTGAGAACCTCTCATGCCCACTCGTCTTTACAGGCATCACCTGGCCCTAAGTGTTTTATCACTAATAAATTTTCCTCTGGCTGAAAAAAAAAATTCTGACACTTGGCTAAAGATGAATCAAAAACAAGTACATAATGGAATTTGCAATTGGTTACCTTTCTTGAAGATCACCAGTCTACAAGCCCTTTAATCATCCCTATTACATTTCACATCATTTAGAATCTATAAACTGCACTTATAAATCATTGGTTGCTAATTGTACAAGCAGTTTTCCCCCTTGATACAAACAAATGATAGTCAATATCAAAGTGTTTAAAATTCCCTGTATTTATGCAGACAGCAATCTGTATATAGCTTATAGTCTGTTACCTGAGGCTCATATAGGTTAAGTGATTTATCCATTGTCACACAGCTAGCAAGTTAGAGGTGGGATTTGAACCCAAGTCTTTCTGACTCCAAGTTCAGCTCTCTATCTACTATTCCATGCTCCTTCACAGCATTTTATAGGAAGTGAAGTCCTCACTCTTCTGGGATTCAGCACCAAATTCAGGAAGCAAACAGCTGGTATGACAATGGGATTGAGATTTTAGGACCAAGGCTTAAATATAAGAATGACTGGTTCTCAAGCAATATGGCATACACCTAGTAAGAGCTGATAAGCAGAAGTCTTGCAAATACAATCAAAAAGGTTCTAAATTTATAAGAAGGGAAGGGATAAGAAAGGTGGGAAGGAAAAAAAAATGCCTATATATCCACTAAGCTAGATACTTAACAAAGTCCCTATAACGTGGGAAAGAAAAGTAGGAGTGAAGACACAATTTCATTGGAGAAAAAATCCAAGGGAGTCAGCAAAAAACTGCAATGATCTCAAATGCATCACAAATGCACAAAGTATAAGCAACAAACAGGGTGAAGAGTTCACAATGCAAGAAGGCAAATCTGATCTCTCAGGTTTCACTGAGGCTTGGTGGGATATGACCAACGACTAGAATATGCCTCTAGATGGTTACATGTTTAAAAAAAAAATAGTGAAGAAATACCACTGTATATAAAGAAGGTATACACATGTGAAGAAATGCAGTAACCAAAAGTGGGAAACATGGTATAGAACAACCGAAACAGGAACAGAAATGATGTTTGCACTAGAATATATTTTAGATCCCTTGGAAAGAAAGCAGAAATAGATGAAGATGTTTCATCACTGTGCCACAAGAATCAATTAATAAGCACTTATTAAGCTATGAACTAGGCACTGGGGATACAAACACAATAAATGAAACAGAAAAACATGAAAAGATTTACACAATCTAATGTACAATTAAATGAAAAGAACCAAGAAAATGATTTACATAACTACAAAAAGGTAGAAAGAAAGAACAATTAAATGAAACTGAACACTGTTTATAATGACCAAGCTGGGCCCCAAAGAACTGAACAAACCCACTTCTCTTCCTATATTGCAGAACTGGACATGAACAATGGGCACAGAACACCGTACGCAACATCAGAGAATGATGCCCATCTTCTCTGTATATCTTGTATATGTAACCTGGTTGTTCACAAGTGGTTTCCCCCATATAAGTTCCTTGAGAATAGGGACTGTTGTTGCCTTTCTTTATATGCCCAGTGCATAGCACATTAATGCTTAATAAAATTTTTTTGATGGATTGATGGGTGTGTCAGTTCAGGGACTCTTAACCTAGGGTTTAAGAACTTATTTTGTAAACTATTTGGTAACTGTATTTCAATATAATTGGTTTCCTTTGCAATCCCATGAATTTTATTTTATTCATTTAAAAACTTTATTCTGAGAAGGTGTCCATCGGCTGAACTCACCTCACTACTAATGCAGTCCATGACACAAGAAAGGTTGGGCTGGTTTTGGTGAACTGCTTTTTAAAAAACAGATGATGAGATTGGTAAACATTGTTGAGCTTGGAACAGGCATGAGATACTCAGGATGGTGAACTTCAATTACCTGGACATCTACTAGACTTGACTTTTTGATGAAAGAAGTAAAAAATTGTGAGAACTTCATGCCTCCAAAAGTGAAGGAACCAATGCAAGAACTTCTATTCTGGACCAGGTTCTCAACAAGAAGGCATGAATTGCTAAGGTGGAAACGAGGAGGAGCAAAATAACCAATTAATTTTAGAATATTTGTATTGTGGTAGAGCAGAGTAAAGTGTCCTGTGCCCTAGTCTGACATATGCCAGAGATACTGTGACAGCAGATTTCAAAGGTTTCAGGTAAGACAGAATGGCCTAGCATTCTATAGGGGAAGTTGGCCCTGAAGGGATGGAAAGTTCTTAAGAACAAAATTCTGAACAATACAAAGGGAAAAGCATATAATCAGATCAATATGGTTATATAGGGCATTTGACAAGTGTAGATTTTAAAAAGATAAATACACAAGACACAAACAAAGCAATGGATGATGAAGCATGGAATCACAGCACGCTGTGTGTCAAAGAAAAAAAAATACAGGAAAAAGGGTGTTTTTAGATCTATTAAGGAAAAGGAGAAGTAAAGAATAGGGATGCTGCTTGTTGTGCATGTGATGATAACAATGGACAAAAGAAGGAAGGGAAAGTTGCACAATTTTTATTTTCTTTCTGTTTTATTTGCCAAGAAGAAAGATCTCTGGATTTTAATGGTGAGGAAAAAAATTAGCCATAGGGAGATGATAACCAACATAAGTGGAGGTACAACAAAAAGGGCTCTCCAAGCAAGTAACCTTGCTGAAATGAAAATCCTTGCTGGGATGAAAGAATCCCAGGGTATTTAAAGAATCATAGGATGTGATTGCTGAGACATTGTCAGCAATCTCTGAAAGATCTTGGGAGAATAGGAGAGGTACTACAGGAATGGAAAAAGGCAAATACTGTCTAAATTTTTTAAAAGGGTAAAAAGTCTAGAAGCTAGAGGCCAGTGAACCTGACTTCATTTTCAGGAAAAATTCTGTAATTAGAGAGACAGTTAGTAAACATCTAGAAAAGGAAGCTGTCATCACAAAAGGGCAGCTTTGTTTAATTAATAACAGATAATATTAGTCTAATCTCAGTTTTCTTTTCTGACAGGGTTATAATACTGTAAAATTAGTGAAATTGTATTGATAGTTTTAGTAAATTATCTCATGCTATTCTTTTGGCAAAGATGGAAAAAAGAGGGCTAAGAGATGGCACAGTTATAGCTGAAATTGTTAAATGAGTGGACTAAAAGAGTAATCTTTAATGTTTCAATGTTGGTTCTGAAGGAGGTCTATAGGGAAGCTTTGCTTGGCCTTGTGATTTTTAAACATTTTTATCAATGACCTGGATAAGAGCAAAAATGGAATTTTCATCAAATTTGCAGATTATAAAAAACAAAACAAAACAAAAAAAGTCTTAGTTTTATTAGGAGCAAAAAAAAATCATCTTCAAAATTACAGAGGAGTGGAAACATGGGTAGACAACAGTTTGTCTGAAAAAGATCTGGAGAGTTTAACATGAGCTTAACAAGAGTTAACAGTGCGATGTAGCAACCAAAAATGCTAATGCAATCTTAGGTTACATTATGACACACCCAAACACACATATATATGATTACACATGCATATATTCTCAACAAGAGAAAGGTGAGATGATAGATCCAGAGCTGAAAGGGATCTCAGAGGACATCTCAATCAACGTCCTCATTTTTCAGATAGGAAAACCAAGGCCCAGGAAGGCATAAATGACCTGACCAAGGTCACAGAGACAGTGTCAGAGAGATTAAAGATCATGTCATATGTGATTTTGCTAAAGGAACCAGAGATGTTTAACCTGGAGAAGAAAAGACTAAGGGAAGACATGAAAACAGTATTTGAAGGATTGTCTTTAGAAGTATTAGACTTATTCTATTTATTTGTTCTAATAGGTAATTCCAGGAACAAGTAAAACGTTTCAGAGAGGTAAATTAAGGCCTTAACATTACAAAAAAATCTCCTAATGATTCAACTATTGGAAAGTAGATGGGCTACCACTGGAAAGAGTTGGTATTCTCTCACTTGATGCATTCAAGTTGAGGTGATGTTGGCCACCTGTCAAGTAGGTTGTAGAGAGAATTCTCGTTCAGACCTAGGTTGAACAAGACAGCCTCTGAAGTCCGTTCTAAAACTCTAGGATCCTATGTAAGATGAAACCACTGATCCATTGCAGGTAATGGAAGGAAACTGTGTTATTTGCTAAAATGGTGGTGGTCTGAGAGGGGTTCATGTTTCTTTCTTCCCAGATGAACTCCTGGAATCATGAAAAGTACAAAGCACATAGTGGGGGAAAAAAATACCCAAATTCAGAAAACATTTATGGAATATTGAAAACAATGTCTACTACTACAAGGTCTTGACCTTTCATAATGGAGCAGTTTAGTGTTGAAAAAGGCAGAAAAATTACTTTTGCTTAAATAAAAAGAATTAAGTCTACTTGTAAAGAATGTAAAGTGCTGCCTTTTTCATGGATGAACCACATGATGCCTAGAAGAAGGATAAGAACTTTGGTTTAATGAAAACTGCTAAAATGTGTGTGTAAAGATAGAGATATCAAATGGGATTAAGCATTTTTGGATAGAAAATGAACTGTGTCATAAATATAAAGACTTAAATCACCTTGTAAAGGATATGGGGTAATGCCTTATTTGTATGTGAACAATTTGATGATTTAAAGGGTCAGAGAAAGAACTTTTATTTACTACGAACTGGATATATATAAGTATGAAGAAGCAGTTTTCAAGGATAGAGAATGTGATGGATGGCTGTTCTGTGAACCGATTAATGGTTGGATTACAGGGCACTGTAGTCACAGATTATTTGCATCTAACTTTTGAGACTCAAGAAGGTAAAAACTCAAATGATATGGAACACATGTTCCCAAAGTGGGCCATACAGCCCCCTGGGGGGCACTGGAACAATCCAGGGGAGGTGGTAGTAGTTTGAAATGATGCAAATTTCAAAAAAAAAACAAAACCAAAACTGTTAAAGGATTAAAGAAAATAGATTTCCAGGAGGGCGCTGACTAGCTTTTTTTTTTTTAAAAGGCAGCAATAGGTGTGATAAGGGGAAACCACGTGAGTTACTACCTCATAAGTAAAAGGTGAGTCACTGACTAGAGGATTTTAATTTAAGTCACTGAAAGTATTTAAGCTGAGGCTGAGAGTCAATGGTGAAGATACTCAAAAGCCTGCCAGAAGAGAATACTCAGCAGAGTTTTTAAAAGCAGCTTTTCCCAAGGTATATGAAGAAACAGAAGCAGCAGGAGTAGTCAGTTGACAAGAAAGCTTTGGCTGCTGCTTCATGACTGAATAAATTAAGATTAAAGCTCCCCGGAGACAGCTTCAGCTCCAGCTGTGGCCCTTCAGCAACACCTAGAGAGGTAAAGAATCTCAGGATCATTTTTAGCTCTTTGCTACTCTCTTTGCTTTGCAAGGAAAATGCAGAAAGGGTAAGGAGGCTTTGCAATATAAGAGATGCTGAGATCTAATGGATAATACAGAATCTTTGTGAATGAAGAGCTGGCTAGTGTATGCTTACCTTGCTCAGCTATAGGGCAATGAGGACAGTCAACAGAGAAGTGGTTAATGACATCAAAGCTTGAGGTCCAACTGTAAATTACCAATTCTAAGTACCTGGGTTTTCCTTCTTCCTGGACAATCTTCTAAGTGTATGCTCACTTTTCCCCATAGATACTGAGTGTATTGCTGGAAGAATGTACCCCAGATTTAAATGTGGATTTATTATTATTGCATTTGCCTTAATATACACATACTTGTTATGCTGTTATTCTTCTTCATTGCTAAGTAAATAAATGGCTATGTTTAAGAACTAGATCTAAAAATGTTATGACTGGGAGTAGCTGGTTAATATAGATGGAAGAATATTGTTTTAGGCTTAAGAGCTAAAGTGACGAGCCTGAAAGCGGTGTATTCTTCATAACAGATACACCTGTAGGACCCTAAGAGATTTTGGACGTAGCTTCATGATGATGGTCCTTCCTAAGTAACACTGACCTGGCCAGTGTGATGACAGGTTAGTGATATATCCAGCCCAGTGAGTGAGATGTGTCCACACACCCAAGTGAGATGTGTAAGGTGTTACACAGTGATTGGACCAGCTTACCCAAAAGGGTGTTATACTACATTTTAGGGTTCTCAAGAATAAGAACTGCATCTTACAATGAGATAAACATGAGGCATCAGGGTATTGTGAAAAGAGTGCTAGACTTGGCATCAGGAGAGGCCTGGGTTTGGAATCCTGACTCTGATACTTACTAGGTATTTGACCTTGGACAAATCACTTAACTTCTGAGCCTCAGTTTCCTCATCTGTAAAACAGAGATTAAAAAATACCTGTAGTACTTACCTCATTAGATTGTTGTGAGGATCAAATGAGATACTATTTTGTAAATGTTTTGCTAAACTTAAAGCACTATATAAAAATCTGCTATTATTTTTAATATTTACCTTTGTACTCTAGTGCTCCACACATAGCAGGGGTTTAATAAATTTTTGTTGAATGAAGATTAGGTTAGATGACTACAATGACTAAAAAAGAGAAAGTCACGTTCATTATACAATTCCTCAAGACCAGCCAGAACTGGCACCTAGTGAGTGGGACCTTACTACTTCTCAATGCTGACAGGCTGCTCAAGACTCCACCTGGGGGTACCTGGAGAGCCCTGGCAGGAAGTAGTGCCAAGGAGAACCCTACTGCTACCTCCCTCTGCCACAAAAGCCACCCCAATCTTCCTGCTGATGCCCCTTTTCTCTTCCTGGACAGGCCTCTCAAATCTTGCCGGGGGGAACCCAGAATCCCTTGTCCATTGTGGTCCGTAGCGCCATTCCTTGATTCCCAATGGTGGCTGCCGCCCCCGTGGGGCAGATACCCTGGTGCATCCGAAGGGCTCTGGGACTTTGGAGCTAATCTCTTAGGACCTCCAGGCTTGCAGCTTAATTATCTAGTGTATTTGCCCTATAGCTAAATTCTCCTACGGGTGTTTTATTCACTAATTAGGCTTCTAGAGCAGGGACTATCTTTTTATTTTTTTCTATCTGTATATCCAGTGTTTAACATATTAGAATACTTGCTTTTCATTCATTATTCATTTATGAGTTCATAAATGGTAAAATGTTACTTAAGAATGTAAAATACGTATTTAAGTTCTAAGGAAAAAACCCACCACAACCATGTTACTATTGACTGTTACTATAAAGAAAAGAAGAAATAACTTTTGAAGATCTGGTTAAAAACATCACTATCACTGAATTTCTAAATTTAACTGTAATGAATTTAATTTAACCAACCTTTTCCTATTCGACACACACATACAAATCCACATCCACAACTTCTATTCATTCAACAAAGACACTTGGAAAACTTCAAGGCCTTATTTCTTTCACTGTGCCTGAGGGCTCTAGGTACTCCAGGTTCTCAGTATGGTGCAGTTACACGTGGCTAAACAAGCTTAGGCCAAGAGGGCATATAATCCAAATCAATTCAACAAACATTCATTAAACACTGATTCTGTGGCAGCAAAAGAGATTAAAAAAAAAAGATAAGAATCCAACCCTCAAGGAGCTTACACTGTTGGAAGGAATTTTAGAGAAACTGTGGGGTGGATGCTATCTCCAGGGAGCTTGTGGAGAGCTGCAAGAATCCTGCAGCTTGTGCTGACCCAGGCCTTCCAGGTTAAAAAGTTCTTTCATAGTGGTGATCTCCTTGGAGCCATACAACCCTTTAAAGAAACACTGACAGATACCTGAATGTGCCCTTGCATTTTTTTCTTTTCATTCTGGAGCACTTGGTTTCGTTCTTCCTCCTCTTCAACCCTGGACTCCAGGTCATGAAGAATTTCTTCTAGTTCTTGTTTTTTTGCAGCCAGACGAGCTCTCATCTCTTCGGCTTCAGCAAAGAGCTCTGTTTCTGCTTGCAACTGCTCGGCAAGAATGTTCTTCTCCTCTAAAAGCTACAAACATAGGGAAATACTTAATGAAATGTCATACATCCAATACAGAACATGCATTAGAGAGGATTGTAATAGTCTTGAAACTTCACATCAAAAATTTATAATTGGAATTCACAGTTACCAGTGTGCATCAAAAGAAATTAGATTTCTAGATACATAATAATCATACTTTTCTTAGGTAATAATTATTTGTTAAATGATTGTACGCAACAAAACAATAAAACCAAGTAGACAGATATACTTTCAAAAAATATAGAATTGAATTTATGAATGTCAACATATAAAATGTTCATAAAAACTTATCAGTTAGATCCGCTATCCCTTTTAATTTTTTTGTCCACTCTCTAGACATTTACACAAACACACACACACGCACACACACACACTCTCCCCCCTTTGATGTAGCTGTTGCCATTGTATTGTCTTTGTTATGCATTATTTCATATAAATTCTAAATTTCTTTACATTATTTATACTCTCAATATTAACTATTTGAGTTTTAGAATACTGTGATCCAGAACACATCACAATTGATTCAGCCACTTCCAATTACTGGAAATCAGCTATAAAAGATAATGCTGCTATAAATACATTGAAAGTTACAGCTTTTTCTTACTTTTTGCAATTTTTTTTTTTTTGGTGAGGCAATTGGGGTTAAGTGACTTGCCCAGCTGGGGTCACATAGCTAGTAAATGTCAAGCGTCTGAGGTCACATTTGAACTCAGGTCCTCCTGACTCCAAGGCCTGAGCTCTATCCACTGGGCCACCTAGCTGCCCCATTTTTGACATTATTACTTAATAATACTCAATAGTATTACTCAATAATAACATTATTGCATCAAGAGGTATGACTGTCATTTATGACATTACAGTCAAAACTGCTTGCCAAAGATTTCACTCACTTAGAATTTCATGAGCAGAGAATAAGTACCACTTCTACACAATAAGGCCTAATTTTGTGTGTGTGTGTGTGTGTGTGTGTGTGTGTGTGTTAACATGAGGTTAAACTCTGAGGTTGATTTTATTTGGATTTTTTTTTGACTAGTAAGGTAGAACATTTTTCAAGTGATTTCTCTCACGTATGCTCTCTGTTGATACTCTTTAAGCATTTATCCACTTGAGATTGGGTTTTATCCTTGAATATATCTCAGTTTAAAAATTTCAGACACTAAGCTTTTATTTGTTACATCTGCCAAAAAATACCTTTCCCAGTCTATTCTTCTTATGGTCATTGAATATTTTTATTGTACATAAGTCTTCAATTTTATGTAACAGAGTTCATCTTGTTTCTTTAACTTTGTTCTGTTTCTTTAGTAGATAAACTTTTCTCCCACTGACAATGAGACATTGTATACTTTTGATACTACCTTTTAAAAGTTATTTTTGGGGCAGCTAGGTGGCACAATGGATAGAGCAAGGGCCCTGGATTCAGGAGGTCCTGAGTTCAAATCCAGACTCTGACACTTGATACTTAACTAGCTGTGTGACCCCGGGCAAGTCACTTAACCCTGACTGCCTTGCCAAAAAAAAAAAAGAAAAGAAAAGAAAAAAAGGATTTTTTAAAGTTGCTATATTACAGAGTTTAATATGAAATGTGGTTTCAGGCATGTAAGTTTTACATCACATGGTTATCCAATCTTCCTAAATATATTACATAACTCTTTTCTCAATTTTTTATAGGTATGTCATTCTTACATGTAAATAATTCTCTCTTCTGCTTCACTGATATGATTTTATTTTTTTTGTCTAATACCAGCTAGCCTGAGTACAAGCCTTATCTACATCTACCTCTCCCCACCAAACCTAGTGCTCTCACTCACATTCTTGCCCATTTGATCTTCTATATAACATCTGTTTTAACTAGTTCTATTTGGAAACTCATTATATTTTGATTGATACTATATGAAAACTATAAATTCAGGGATATTGTAATTTTTATTATCTTAATTTTAGTTATCCATGAACACAAGAATACAGTTTTGTAACTGTCACAAAAGTGTCTAGATAATTTAATTCTCAAGTACTTAATGTTTTATTATTTTAAAACTCTTTAATTAATATGTTAATATATATTAGGGGCAGCTAGGTTGCACAGGGGATAGAGTGCTGGGCCTGGAGTCAGGAAGACTCATCTTCCTGAATTCAAATCTGGCCTAAAACACTTACTAGCTGTGTGACTCTTTTTCATTCTGTTTAGGAGAGATGCACTGAAGTTAACTGGTGCTAGTTTGACCACAGACTAGATAATCATCCAATAAATGCTTAGAGTTACAGGTGATTTTTATGAGCAGAGAGGAAAGACAGGTTAGAGAAAAAGAGAAGCAGATTTTGCCCTTTTAATGTGGGAGCTCAGGAGAAAAGCCAGACAAAATGACATGGCTCAGTCTTCCAATAACCTCTATATTTGGATTCTAATTGCTTTCGAATACAGTTATAAAACTCTTACGTTTAATAAAATAATAAATTAAGTACAACTGTTTTCCCAAGATTTTAACATAATGATTACATTTAAAATAAACATGGGGAATCATCATTCAGCAATAAATGACATTTTCCCTTTAATTGCAAATATCACCAGGTGAACTCATTTTAATTAATGGCAATAGCAGGGGTTTCAAGTTGTTAATGAACGTACTTGTTGATGTTTCCTTTCCATTTCTTCAAGCTCTTCCTCTACCTTTGTCTGCTTCTCCTTAACTTTCAACAGCTCTTCATCCTTGGCCTGAAGCTCCTCCTCCTGGCGGGTAACTTGTAGTAGAGGCTTCACCTACAGCAAAATCAGAAATGAGTTTAACATTGTCTTTGTTTGCTTTGTTCTATTATGTAATCACATTGCTATTCAAAATCATACAAGCAACTCACCTTAGTAAAAACTCGCCACCACTGCCAATGCCGTAATTTTAGATAAGCTGCACAGTTACGCTGTAATACTTTCAGAGCACTCAGTTGTTGCTGTTTCTTGGCAAATGCCCTTAAAACCAAAATAAAAAGAAAGAAGTATATTTATGATAATTATTGGGGCAAAATTAATAGCTTTTGGAATGAAGTTTTTCTAACATAATATGATAAATTCTTTTAATGTGGTCAGAGAAGAGAATTGATATTCTAGTTAATCAAATATTTTAGCTCCTACACACTACACAGTCTTAGCACTGGAAGCCGATTACTACAAATGCGTGCTACCTAACCTTGGCAAGGCCTATACATTTGCCTAAGCAATCCCTTCTTTATTCATTCTACAGGTTTTTAAAGTGCATTCTGAACTGCTAGTATTCCTATCGTTGTCGATGTTTATGACTCAGACATCATCCCCTTCCCACTTTTCACTTCAACAAGAAGCTGCCTTGTGATCTAATCTATGTCAAAATCTATCTCCGTGGCAACTACTCTCAGAGTCATGGGTCTCTATTCTTTCTGAAGGTGAATTTCTCTACCCATGTCTTCAATCTAATTTTCTCCCACGTTTTACATATAGTACCTTGACCGTCAGTTTATCTTTTCTCTCTTTTCTAGAAAACTCTATTTCTTGTTGTCCATAGTATGTTTCCCCTTATCCTTAAAAAAAGCACAGGTTTTGCCCTATTCTGAAAATTTTTGCTTGACCTTAATGTCCCTTCTAGCTATCGTGCTATTTTCTCTCTCTGCTGAAACTTCTTGAACAAGTGATTAATCTCCACTGTCTCTATTTCCTCACAATCCACTTCCCCCCTAGAGCTCCACAATCCATTTTCCCCCTCCAGTTCATGCCTCTGAAACTACTCTCTTAAAGGTCATTTTTTACTTTCTAATTGCTGAAATCAATGGTCTTTTTCTTCACTTCCTTGACCTCTATACAGTATTTTATACTATCTTCCCTCTACTTGGAACTCTCCTCCTATGGTTTCTATCCTGGTAGACTTAAAATCACCTTATGTTTCCTCTGATGACTACTCTCCCTTCTCACATTCCATAAATATAAGTGTTTCCCCAAGGTCATTTGTTCTTTTCTTCTTGAAAATCTACTCTTGTGGCTTCAAATAACACCAAAATCTCCATATGCAGCCCTGACTTTTCATTCAATGGTCCTGAAATCTTCTACTGCAGATTTACTGGACATCTGCACTTAGATAACTAAAGGAGAACCCATTAACTCCTCACTTCCCTGATCTACCAGTTTCCCTCCTAACTTTCTTCTCTCCATCACAGTAACCATCCTTCTTCCTTTCTCTATCTTCTACCTTCTTGAAGTCCATTTAAGTCCTCATGTCATGATGAGTCGTCGTCTTCTCTTTTTTTGGGTGGTGTGTGTGTGTGTGTGTGTGTGTGTGTGTGTGTGTGTGTGTGTGTGTGTGTGTATGTTGGACAATGGGGTTAAGTGACTTGCCCAGGGTCACACAGCTAGTAAGTGTCAAGTGTTTGATCTGAGGCCAGATTTGAAGTCAGGTCTTCCTGAATCCAGGGCCAATGCTCTATCCACTGTGCCACCCAGATGCCCCCTATCATGAGTCTTCTTTTAAGATTGTTTTTAACCACCACATCTATTCCCACTTCTTCCTTTCTAGTTTAGGTTGTCATATTCCCTCCCTCCTAAACTCTAACAGATCTAATGCTGGAAGGAACTCCAGACATTAATTATCTAGCCCAACCACTTTATTTTACAGATGAGGAAACCAAGAGTCAGAAATGTTAAATGACTTGCCCAAGGTCACAAGAACAGTCAAGATTTGAGTTTAGGTCCCAGTTCTACAAGTCCTTCAGGACAAATCTCATCATGCATGTATTCTACAGCTAGCCCTAATACTGAACTCAAATGGATCTGTGAACACATGGATGTGAATATTCTTTCAAATGAAGCAGATCAAAACTCACTCATACCTACCTCATCCTGTCTAACTCCTTCTCTGTCTACCATAGGTGTCTCCTACTGTACTGTGGCTTGCCTAGCTTTCTCTTGATATTGGAAGAGGAAGTAGTAGAGGATATGGCTTATCCACTGTTTCTCCTAAGTCTTGCTACATAACTAGTTCTCTTCTTTTCCAATCAAATGCTTCTCTGATGACATCCTTTAATCTAAGAACCTTCTCCAATGAACAGTGAATAGAAATGCTATAGGAAGAAGTAAGTCATATCCCATCAACATTCCTGTTCACATGCATCTTTATTAATAATTTGGCATTTAATCATATATGATTCTCAGGGCATGAATTTTTTATTCTGCATCATCATTTATCCTTTCCTTTGTATATGCTGTCAACTGTTTAACATCTCTCCCATCCATTCCTTTCTCTCTACTCGCGTGGCCACTACACCTTTGTTGCCTCTCACCTGGATTATCTCAAGAGCCTGCTTAATGGCTCAAGACCCTCCCCACTCTATTTTATCCATCATATAGTTGAGAAAGTGAGTTTCCTATAAAGCAAAGGTTTGAAGATGCCATTGCCACTAATTAAACTCCACTAACCTTAGGAACAAATATAAACTCCTCTGTTTGGTACTTAGAACCCTTTACAGCCTGGTTCCAACCTACCTTTCCAAACTTATTATACACTATTCCCCATGACACACAGTCTTCTAGCTAAACTGGGATTCTTGTTGTTCCTCACACACAGCACTTAATCTCCCATTTCCCTGCCTTTGCAAAGGCTGTCTCTCATTCATGGAATACGTTTCCTTTTCAACTCTGCCTCCTAAAATTCCTATTTTCTTTTGAAGCTCAGCTCTAACACCAACTTCTATATGAGACCTTTTTCAAGCTGCTGGATCTACCTATCCTCTACCTAATTATCATGGATTTATTTTATATGTACTTATATATGTGCATGTTATCTTACCTGATAGACTATTAATCCCCTAAGGGCAGAGACCATTTTATTTTCATTTTTGTATCCTCAGTGCCTAGTATGTACTTTAAAAATGCATTTTGATTCTCTTATTTACCATAATTATATTTCAGCTTCCTTGAGGGCACAGATTTTATGTCATTCTTTTAGCATGTAGCACAGGACTATGCCCTTGTAAAGAAATATTTTAACAGATTATCAATTTTCAAAGAATTAGTACATTGTAAAATATACTAAATGATAAAACCATATGAAGATTTTTAAGCCCCTTGAGGGCAGGGACCACTTTATACTGATCTTTGCATCTCCCCAATTTTTAGTACAGGGATCTGAATATATCTATAAAACAATAAACATTCATTAAGCAAGCAGCCACAATGTGCCAGGAACTATGAGCATAATAAGAGAGACTAACCAGTCCTTGCCCTCTAGAATCTAATTTTCTATTAGAGGATACAGGTTTACAGTTAAGTACATATAAGACACACACAAAATAAATGCACAGTGGTTTGCTGGTGGCAGAAGTGAAGGTTAAGAGTGGAGACTAAGAACCGGGGGAATCAAGAGAGGCCCTTAGAATAAAGTTATCACGTAAGCTGAGCCTTCGTGAGTTATAACATCTTTGCAAACTGTAATGTGTTAAATAAATGTCAATTATTATCGTTATAACATTCCATATCAACTTACTTTCTGGCTAAGTAACCTCTGCAAACAGCCTGGAAAAAGATGATGATGTCAGTAATTTTTAAATCTCGTTCTTCCTCCAAGTGGGCCAAAACTCCTGCTCTGAAGAATATCTTGCTCTGTCCAATTCTGTACAAGTTAGGGTCTAATTCCAGGGCTCGGATCTAAGAGACAAAAGTTGGTTTACTTTCTGCTACAAATAACAATGTATAATACCAAACAATAACTTAAGAGTTAAGGAAAACCTACCATTCGTTCACAAGCTTGTTTACCATCCATAAAACCTTTTGGAATAGCATTTGGGGTTAGAATCTCATATCTATAAGAAAGATACAGAATAAAGAGAACTCAAAATAAATTTTTAGCACACACATGTTTTCATCTATTTGTAGCAACCTTTTGCCTCTAACAGGTATATAATTAAAGTATGAATACTATATTTGGTACAATTGAAAAACTTCCCATTATAAATATGTAACAAATTATAATATGTATACTATGTATGGCCTCCCCTCCTACCCCCACCTCCCACTGGAATGTGAATTCCTTGAGAGCACATGCTGGTGTCTTTGTATTCCTAGACCCTGGCATGTTGGAAGTACTTAATAAATGCTTGTTGACTGACTGAAAACCTGAAAAAAGACCATGTTTAATTCTTCCTATTCCAGACTCTAATGATGATGCCAACCAAAGCCATTACTTTTTATATATTCCTAGATTATAGGGGAGATTTAATTCCTACCTGGCCTGACAGGCCTCATATCATTGTCATTTCTTTGGGTTAAAGCCAGAAGTAGAGAACCTGCAGCCTCGAGGCCACATGTGGCCTTCTAGGTCCTTGGGTGCAGCCTTTTGACTGAGTCCAACTTTTACAGAACAAATTCTTTTATTAAGAGGATTTGTTCTGTGAAGTTTGGACTCCGTCAAAGAGCCATGCCTGAGAATGTAGGGGGCCACATGTGGCCTCAAGGCCACATGTTCTTCACCCCTAAGTTAGACAATAAATTTAAAGATAACGAATCCAAAAAGTAGAACTTAAAAGTATAATATTTGTATAGACTTTTATAACACATAAAACACTTGCACATATTTTATCTCATTTAATCCTTACAATAATCCCATGGAGTAGACATAGTTATCATCACTTTACGTACAAGGAATCTGCGGCTCAGAGAATTTTACTTATTTTCCAAAGTTTGCACAGACTGAGATGGCCTTTGAACCCAGTCTTTTGATTTCCAAAACTAATCCTCTTACTATGATAACTATCATAAAATAAACACGGTTCTAGATGAAAAGAATATGGGGGAAAAAATAAGCCTTTGCCCAGCAGTAGGGGACAAATACATCACAGCAAGAAAGGTGTGTCATGGTTAATAGATGACACTGCAAATACTGAAAATTTAAATTTTTTTTACAATTTAAAAAATTTTACAATTTTAATTTACACGTTTTTTAGGGGCTAACTTATTAGATATTAAACTTTTTTCCTGCTATTGTTTTCCCCTCAGTTACAAAACAGAGGTTTTAGACTACAAGAGATATGATAAATATTTTGCTTTTTACCTTTGGCATACAAATGAGGCAAGGGGAAAATATTCAATGAATTCAGTTTCCTGGACGCTAACCATGTCCTTTTTATTCCAAGGAATAAAAAGTAAATATCTATTGAACTATTCAGCATACAATGTAATTCAAACGTCACTAATATACTACATCTCTGTGGGGTCTGACATAGGTTGCCAAAAAAGGCCTAAGAATCAGGGAACTCTAAATCAGGTGTTCCTTCTAAAATAACAGTTTTTGATCAAAGTCCTTTTAGAGCAGCGGTTCTTAGCCTGGAGTCCACAAATTATTTTTTCTAAACTATTTTGACAACTGCATTTCAATATAATTGGGTTCCCTTGTAATTTTATGTAGTGTACATATTTAAAAACATTATTCTGATAAGGGGCTCACCAGACTGCCAAAGGAGTCTATGACACAAAGAAGGTTAAGAAGACTCCCTAGTCTAGAGACAGGTACTGTATGATCCAAAGGAATAACATGGGGATTTTAGGTCAGGTAGAATGGAAGAGCAGGTTATCAGTAGGTAGTCCAAGAAATGACTCAACTGGAACACCAATTACAATAAATCTGAAGACTTACTTCCAAAGGAAAACTATAAGGAAAAAGGTTAAGTGAAGAAAAATATCCTAAACAATAAAGAATTGATTTCCATCTCAGACAGTATCACTATCTTACCATCCCTGTTGATGCCACCACCTTCCCTTCCCCCCCTAAAAATCAGTTATTTCTCTACAAGGCCAGAGAGCTAACCCTGCAACTTGACTGGCTCTGGGAACCTCAAGTCATATTTTTGCCTGTAGCCTCACTGCTATGGCTTGCTGGTCCCTTAAGGGCACAAAAAGGCCTACCCACATAGAGTCTGGGCATTTCAGTCATGGTAGAAATTGTCCCAGAGACAATGATTGTTTTGTGAACCAAACACATTTCCATATAGAGGCAAAGGAAGACTTGTCTACCGGAGCTAAATGTTGCCATATTCTTGTTAAATGGCTTTTTGATAACTGTTATAATTTCGTTTTGTTCAACTCTGAACCTAAACTAATAGTCCTGCCCATTATACCATCCTGACTTTGAATCTGGTAATTCACTTCTCCATGAATCATTTTGTGATTCTCCACTCTGTTCTTTTCATTGCCTTATTATATTCTGACTCACTTTTCCTCCTTTATATTCAGTTAAAGGTGAGACTTAAAGGTTAGAACAAATAAGAGTTTACCTTATTGATAGTTATTTCAGAGTTATCTCACTGAACTTATATTTTAAATTAATATTTCTTCCTACATATGTTTTATCTCTGCCAACCATATATTTGGGGGCAGGGACCATATGTCAACCATAATAAAGTCTCAATAAATTTTTACCAATTAAGTGAATAACATCTTTTCTAAAAGACACACTGATTGCTGGTGCTTCATCTCAATATGTGTCATTCTCCAGTGCTTGGGCCACATATTTAATCAATTCTGGGATAAACAGGAAGAATCCCATTTAACGGTTACCTTCTCACTATTTCTTAAGGATTACCATCACTTTTTCAGTTAGGAGTGAAGCACATGTAAAGAAGTCTGAAGTCCTGGTACCTCTGTCTGAATTCCTGGAACACTATGCGGTTTGGGAACCCTTGTCGACAGATTCTAATCCCTTCCAAGACACCGTTGCAACGGAGCTGATCAAGAACTAGATGAGGATCCAGTTTTCCAGCCTAATCAAGTAAACAACAGTTTAAAAGTTGTCCTTTGTAAAATAACACAAAATTTGAAAATTAGCACCGAGACTGACTACAATAAAAAATGCTTGTCATTTGGTACATGAATATAATGTTTTACTTAGTACTTGCCCTCTTCTCATGATTGGGAATGATGCAGCGAACAAAGTTAGGATTAGTATTTCGAAGGGTAGCCATCAGTTTAGTGAGAGATTCTTTGTACAGTTGCCCAACAGTTCGAAACATGCCCTTTTTGGTTTTATATGCTGAGCCAAAAGCAGTCTCTGTCATGCCAGTGACTTGATCCAGACCCACAATACGATCCACTGGTAAAAACAAGAAGGAAATATAAAATCAAACTAGTTATGACTTTTATCAGAAAACAAAATAATAGAACAGAGAGTAATAGAGGAGCAGCACAAGCTTCGTGAAACAGATGGTAAAGGGGATGCCATCTAGGGAAGGCAGTCAGCATATCCAGACACTGGGCACAAGCAGTGGAATCATAAGCCACAAACTTCTATGGCGAGATGTCTTAGTGCTTTGATAACTTAATATAAATACAGACTTTTAAAAACATTACAGCTACAGTCACATGAAATCCACCTTCACACTGTCACTATTTGAAATAAATTATCTTGCCTGAAACTATAAAAGCAAACTATGAAAAAAAATTCAACTTACTTTCCAGAGCCCTAATATATAAATTGACCTAAAAAAGAGCCTATGAAAATGTAAACAGAGAATCCTTAGGAAAATAAATGGACAATGAAAATGTCCATGAATTGGGAAGCACAGATTCTCTCCATTCAATCATTAGCTTTTCAGGAAGAAAAGTGACTCTGGGGAGAAGATGAATTTAAACAGCCTGGGAATATTTTAACTATATCAATTGCTTCAAATTCCAAAAATGTTAGAAAGACTTAGATAAAGGGAAAGAATAAGTGCTACACAAAAATCTACAAAAACGAGCAGAAAACAAAAACTAAAACACAGAAAAATGTCTTTTACTTTCAATTAACTTTCTATTTCTTTAAGGAGGAACAAATGCCTGAGTTTTCCATGTGAACACTAGCTAAAATTTCTCATTGTAACTTTATCGTGAGTGATTAAAAACAGTATTAGACCTGTCATGTTGCTAATGGCCCACAACTATCTATGCAATCTACTCTAATATTTACTTTTACTGTATCCCAGATCACTAGCTAAGAAGAATATAAGTATATAGTCTCGAGTGAACAAATTTTTAAAAAAGGAATTAGGGATCCTTTGTGGATCAATTTTTTTGAAAGCCACAAACACAAGGAAAGAGGCAGTAGATACTAAAAATTTTTTAAAACTGTTTTTCTTCCATTTAGCTAACTGTAGCTGAATCAGTACTGATTTTCATAGCTATCTCAATAAACATCTTAAAAATAGAAAAAATTCAAAAAAACTTTTGAAGCCTCATAGCTTCCTTTATTAACAAAAATATAGCTAAGAAAGATTATTAATCAACCAAATGAACAGTTGGAAATGAAATGCACACACTGCTAATTCATGTTTTAAGTTGGAGTAATCCAAAACAATTTTTGATGATACATTTGGTCTATTATTTTATGTTGAAATTATCTGCCAAGATTTGAAGTGCTAAAAGATTGAGGATACCTGTTGTTCCTAAAAGTTCCTAGAAAAATATAATTGTTACATTAAGGAACTGTTTGGGATGGGGCGGGGGAGGGACAGGCATATTCTTCCACTTATGGGTTCTCAAAGAGTTTTTATTTTTACAATTATTCCTATTATTGTCATAATTATAATCAAAGAAGGCACTTATTAATATTTTTATTTCTGGCATTTCCTCCAACAAGAAATGTCCAAACAAAAGCTTAAATTTATTGAATCTTAATTTATAGTATTCCTGTACCAGGAATTCCATTCAATGAGTACTAGAGCTCTGCATGCTGGTGGTGTATGAATGATATGTTTTGTTGTTTCAGTTACCTGCATTATACTGTGGAGCTGCCTATAGTAGCAGAATCATTTTAATTTTTAACTTGGTAGTTAACCTTTTAACAAGGTAGCTTTAAATCATGGTACTTACAATGTGGAACTTTAAAAAATAATCAACACTGCAAAAATTACCAATGCAAAAGAAACATGTTACATTTTTTATGGCAGAACTCTGCAAATTAAAAAAAAACAACACTGCTCCACAGAAGTATGCTATGTGAAAAGGGGAGGTATGGCCCATAAAACCACCTTTCAGTAGGTATATGGCCAGCCATAGTGTTCATCCCTATTGAGATTACAGAGGTCCAGGTGACCTTGGTTATGAGTATTCTTAACATTGAAGATGTTTAAGCCCCATTCTACCAATGTTTTTGCCCGATTATAATTGACTTTTGGCTTATGCCTCATTATGTTACTGATTGGTAACACACATTCAGTTACAAATACAGTACCTTGATATATCCACTGCTACAATGCTACTTATCTAACATTTTACCCTGTTTTGTCTTTTCAGTAAATACGTTTTCAGTGCAGTCCTCAAACACTAAGCTGTTAAGTAAATGTTCTGTAAGTTTTCTGAACAACTATTTCATCCTGAAGATCTGTTAAGTGTGTTTTTCTGTTGAATCCTAAGAGTCCTGCAAAGCTAAGCTTGTGTCTACTAAAGTTATCATGAGACAAAAAGAGTGAGGTTATTAAATATACACTAAATGTATGCATTATATAATAATATAGTAAGCTTATAGTGAATTGTAAGTGAATAATATGTGTACTATGTGTTCATTTTGAAACATCTGTAATAATACTTATGGACTACATTTGTTTTTCTATAAGCTTCTTTACTCTATTATCTGTTGATCTGAGGATGATGGGGGGAAGGGGAAGTAAATATGTGTTTATATACCACTTACTATGTATCAGGCACTGTACTAAACATCTTTTATAAATATTTTCTTATTTGATCCTCACAACCACCCTCAAGGTTGCAATTATTAACACCATTTTACAGGTGAGAAAGCTGAGGCAAATAGAAGTTAAATGACTTGCCCAAGGCTACACTTGAACTCGGGTCTTCCTCACTCCAGGCCCGCTTCTAATATCATTAATGTGTGGGTTATTTGGGGGGCAAAAAGTTTATCCCACTTTTTTCCTTTTAGAGTTTGTGGGGGAGAGTCCTTTAGTGGTTTAAACCACCTTTATGGAGGCTGAAACTTACTTTATTCTCTGCCCATCCTTGTTTTAGGCTCATGTTTCAGATTTGTATACTTTTATCACATTATTCTGGTGACCAAATATATGTTCCTCGTTCAAAGGAGTTAAATGAAATACTGCCTTCCAACATTATCATGTGGCCAATGACAATGTACTTTATGGATCTGTGTATAAAATTTATTGACCTTTCTCATTTACCTGTTGTAGTATTTTTATATCATTGTGTGTATATTAGGCTGCTACATAAAACTTTTAGAAAATTTAATGTAGGCCGAAATTCCTTACAAGATAATTAGCAGAATGTTCAGTATAACAAACTAAAGCTACATGTTAAAATGATTTTGTTTTTTGTTATATTCTATGATGCCCACGAGGTGCGGTGGGGTGGTGCTGCTGCTTTAATGGTGAGGATGCCTGGCTCTGGTGAGGTAAAAGCAAAGCAAACTACAGCCGATGATCCCGCTGTAGGTATCATTCAGCATCTGGAGGGCACATGCTTTGTAAGATGGGCATACACATACAAAATCAGTTACATCTAAAAGACCTACTATATAAATCTAAAAATGGAAAGTAGGTTTTTTGTTTATTTTTATAAAACTATGGACAGATTAGAAACAAACTTTTCCCTGTCATAAAGGCAGTGATGAAACCTTCTTAAGGTGATGTTCTTAAAAATGGAGGGGCTCTTGTGAGAAAAAAATAAGTTTCAATTATTTCAAGGGAACATAATTTTAAGAAATGCTTGTGGTTCCCTGGAAATGCTGTAATTTTGTATTTTATGTACAAAAATCATTATTCTCTGCATGCATATAGTTCAAAGGTCTTCATGCTCACATTCAAATTAGATAAATAACTTCATTTTTAGAGCTAAGTTTAATTTTGAAATTTAATTTTATTTTGAACAATTTAGATAATTCTGTTCTTTGCATTTATAAGTATAAACATTTTACTTGTTACTCAATTCTGCAATTTTTATAATTATGATATAACAATATCCTTAATATTTTAGACGAACACTTTATGTGTAACTTATAACTCTAAATTTTATTCTTCTGAGTAAAATGTAATATTAAAACTGAATATTTTAAAAAAAAAAAGCAAGGTTGGACATCCAATTCCAAGGACCTGGACTTCAAAAACAATTTTAAGAAATGCAATATAAAGGGTCTTAAATCTGTTACATTTGATTTTGTGTTACCAAAACTAAATTATGTTGATATTCTAATTTTCCAAATGCACAACTCTGATCAGATCATCCTATTGCAAAAAACAAGCAATCTCTACATCTCTACAGTACCCAGATTCCTTGGCCTGTTACTGAAGAACTCCTGTAATTTCAACATTGTCTACTTAGAGCTGGAAGGGACTTCAGAGGACATCTAGTCCAACTTTCTCAGGTAAAAAAAAATGAGGTAGAGGATGGTAACTGATCTGTTCAAGGTCACACGGGCAGTGTCAGAAGTAGGGTATGAACTCCTCTGACTCCAGAGCCAGTACTTTTTCCACTGTCCCCACAGCATATAGTTGGGTAAACTGGCCCAGACAGACTGTTATACACCCATGGTCATGGAGCCAGTAAGTAGAAGAGCTTCTTGGGGAAGGTGTAAAAGTGTCAAGAGCTGTGTATGGGCTATGAGACATGGCCGATCCTGGGTGCACAGGTCCTCATAGCATGGGGCTGATGGTGCCGAAGCTTTGAGCCCACAGACTGAGTCGCTCATGGCTCCTTTCTCCTCTAAAGTCATGCCAGCTAAAGTTACTGCCCTTCACCTGGAAAGGGCACCTGAAGATGGGGGGACACGTTCCACAGTCTGGACAGGCCCATCATTCCTGCAATCAATGACCTTCAAAGAGTTTATTGTGGACATTTACCCAGGAAGAGTGGGAACAACAGAATTATGCTCCCAGGGATCTAGACTAGGCTATAATGCTGAAAAACTCTAAGAGCCTTGTCATTCTGCAGTTTCTAATGATTAAACCAGCGATAATCAACCACGGATACTGGGGAAGGCAACTGCTTTTCAGCTAAAAGTTTCCACCCTGAAACTCTGCTTCTCTTTCTTAGGGCCTCTGCAAATAGACCACTCTCTCAGAAAGGGCCCTACTTCATAACACAAGGCAAGTCTTCTGATTCCAAAATAAGCACACCTCCACTGAACCATAATTCCTTTTAGATCATTTAATTTATACGTACTCCTAAATACCAAGGTCTCTCTGGCAGAAATTTCTGCCATGAGGCACTGCTTTCCTGATTGGTGGCTACCTTGCAGAAACCACTATCTCAGTAAGAACCCCAGCCATGCTTCCCTTCACTCAAAACCTCTTTCAACTTCTTACAGGTTGTCTACCCCCAAAATCTGTACTGCTTTCAAGTTGTATGTAGTTTTGCCCAATTGTAATATAAGCTCCTTGAAGGCAGGGATTATTGTTGGCTTGTGTTTGTATTCTTAGTGGAATGCTCTATCATCCATCCATCTATCTATCAAAGAGCTGTGATTTGAATCTAGGTTTTGTGAATACAAATCCACCATTATTTCTGCTGTAACATGATGCTTACCCCAAATAAGCACTGTGATTTTCTGGCTGTGTCCTTGGGTCTAGGCTGTCCCAACCTACATTTTCCCCTCTTTAAATTACTACTTCAGGACCCAGCTCAAATCCCATTGCCATGATAACTTCCTGGTCACTTCACGTCTAAGATGTCCTTTTGTAACCTCTACTCCTATAGCATTTAGCCTGTATCACTTATCACATACACCCTTGTTACTGTATGTCTTATATGACTCACCCTCCCTGCCTTTATGTTATAGAATTACAAACAAAAGATACTCAATAAATATTATTGAATGACCAATCATTTTTCTTCTCTACTCCACATCATGTGCTCATTTTAATGTAAATCCATTACTTTTTCACCCTGCTTGCTGGTGTCATTCCCTACCTCACAGAATAGGCATAGTCACACCAGGGCCTTGAGCTATTTTTCAGCAATAGTTCCAACTTAGAAAAGCACTTTAAACTGAAGCACTTTTAGCTGACAATACTCCATATTTCACTCATCTTATGCTCCAATAAAACCAGACTATCTACTATTCCCATAACACCTTTCAGGCACATGTTCAGGACACAGCTACTTTTAAATAAATATTTGATTGAATTAAGGAACTTTTACCTATATTCAATCAACAGGAATTTATTAGGACCTTACTTCTGAGTCTAGGAATATAAAGGCAAAACTGAAAGATTCCTTGCCCACAAGGATCTCAGATCAAAAAGGATAAACTGGATTCAGAGTCAAAAAGCATCTAAATGGCAATCAGTATCTCCAGATGCTGACTTTTCCTGTGTCTGAAAACTACCTTGTATTTATGCATTTGATTGTGCAGATTAATTTTATTAATATATACGTGTTAACTGATTGCAATCAAGCTGCTACTGTTATGGATAAAATGATGGTCTATTAGGAGAAATTACGGTGTTTAAAAATTATTACTAGAAAATCTGTAATTCCTTTGTCCTCCCAAATGAATTATATTATGTACTGAAAGACATAAAGAATAAACAACACAAAACCCAAACATGTAACAAAGGAAAAAATGATTTAAACAATTACGCATTTGTCTGTGGACATCTTTTACTTAAAGATTATTCAAAAACTACACATTAACTCAAGAAATATGAAAAAAGTCATCCTGTTTATTTCTGTGAACCCAGTTGAAATATTCTGTGTATTTTTTTTGTTTCCCCACTATTGTCTATTTACACAGCTACAGGCAGTGTACATATTATTCTGATGGTCATTTTAAAAATTACTTATTTTACACATCATTGTGTATGATATGTTTTATTTCATACATAATGATAATAGTACATACTTTCTGATTGACTTGTAAATCACAATTTGTTCAGCTAGTACCCTCATTCCTAGAAACATGTTATTTCTAGAATTTTGCTATTACGAATAATAATAGTTTTGTGTGGATAGGTCAAAGATCACAGCTATAGTGGTCTTACATGTACCTCTTACATAAGAGGTAATCTAGTCCAAACCCCATATGTTACAGATGAGGATACTGAGGCACAGAGAGGTTATATGATTTAACCCAAGTCCACACAATTATAAGACAGCCAAGACTGTACCCCAAGTTCCTTGATTCCTAAATAAGTACACGTCACATACCACCAGAATACCTTATAGAACACTGCCTGGAAAAATTTCTCATAAATTAAAATTTTTTATTTGTAATTTTTTCTGATTAACAAGCGTTTGGTTTTTTTCTATTACTCTCAACTGTTCCTAAAATCGAACAACTAATTTAATAATAATGATGATGACAGTAATGATAGCAGCTAACCTTTACATAGAGCTTCCTTATGTGTCAGGTACTATGCTAAGTACTTTACAGTTACTATCTCATTTAATCCTCACAACAGCCCTGGAAGGTAGGTACTATAATTATCTCTTATTTTGAAGATAAGGAAACCAGGCAAACATAGATTAAGTGATTTACCCAGGGTCATGAAGCTAGGAAGTGTCTGAGAAAGACTTGAATTCAGGTCTTTCTGACTTTAAACCCAGTGCTCTATGTACCAAGCCATCTTGCTGCCTAAATAAATGAATGAATAAATGCCCTGTAACAAATATGCATGATGAAAAAAAACAAATTTCCACACTGGCCGTGTCCAAAAATGTATTTCTTATTCGGCCTTTTAAGTCTATCACCTCTCTAGCAGGAATAGATGGGTAGCATGCTTCATCTTCAGTCCTTTAAAACTGTCTGTCACTGCATTGATCTAAGTTCTAAGGTCTTTGAAAGTTGTTTTTCCTGATAATTTTATTGTCAAAGTATTAACTGTTCTTTTAGTTTTGCTCACTTCACTCTGCATCAGTTCACAGAGGTTTTCCTATGAAACTGTCCGTTTCATTCATTGTTTAAGGTGTGAGAATAATATTCCATTATATCTACCTAGCATAATTTGGCTGGCCAATCCCCAAGAGATGGATACAACTTTAGTTCCCACCCCCTCCCTCCACCCCCCCAAAAAGAAGTGCTATATTTTTTTATATATGGATCCTCTTCTTCCTTCATTGATCTTCCTGGAGTCTAAACCAAGCAGTTGTCAGCTGGGTAAGCAAAGCTTAGTAACTTCTGAGGGCCTAGTTTCAAACTGCTTTCCAGAATGAGAGTAGGAGCTCATAGTTCTACTGACAGGTTATTAATATATTGGTTTCCCACAGCCCCTTTATCTTTTGACATTTTCCTCTCTGGTCATCTTCGCCAATCTGATGGGTATGGGATATGAGGAGGGATTTCTGTTGTTCCAATAGCTAATTATGTACTTCATCTGGGCTAAACCCCAAATCTCTTACTATCTCCTCACTTACTTTTCATTATCAATTCTGTTAGTCATTTTTGTTATGTTACTTCCAGTGCAAAAGTCATTCTCCTTTGCAGAGAAAACATAAACAATATCACAATCGAGCAAATCTGCCTTTTCTCTGTAGTCATTTATATCACCCCACGAACCCTAAGAAAAGGTCCTTTGTGTTCTTTGATCCTATGGTGTGGTATATATTGCTTTCTCTATGGCAAGCTTTTGCATGGAGCAATCATTTTCTCACAAGATTCCCATCATTTCCACTCTTTCCAGACCTAGAATAAAATTTATTCTTGTTGTTTCTTCTACCTTTTGAAGGATGAAATTAAGACAAGTCAAAAAGATATAGCTCCTTTGTTTTTGATAGAAAGAACTCCAGTACATTTGGGGATAACTGCAGTGCATGTATCATGCATTACTCCCTATTTCCAAAACTTTTCATCTATTTCTTCTTTCAGTCTAAGTCAGGGGTAGGGAACCTGAGGCCTCTAGGCCACATGTAGCCTTCTATGTCCTTGGGTGCAGCCTTTTGACTGAGTCCAAGTTTTACAGAACAAATCCTTTTATTAAGATTTGTTCTGTGAAGATAAATGGTCAAAGGATATGAACAGACAGTTCTCAGATGAAGAAATTAAAGCCATCTATAGTCATATGAAAAAATGCTCTAAATTGTTATTGATTAGAGAAATGCAAATCAAAACAACTCTGAGGTACCACATAATACCTATCAGATTGGCCAACATGACAAAACAGGAAAATGATAAATGTTGGAGAGGATGTGGGAAAATTGGAACGCTAATACATTGTTGGTGGAGTTGTGAAATGATCCAACCATTTTGGAGAACAATGTGGAACTATGCCCAAAGGGCTACAAAAATGTGCATACCCTTTGATCCAGCAATAGCACTTCTAGGGCTATATCCCAAAGAGATCAAACAAATGGGAAAAGGACCCATATGTACAAAAATATACATAGCAGCTCTTTTTGTGGTGGCAAAGAATTGGAAATTGAGAGGATGCCCATCAATTGGGGAATGGCTGAGCAAGTTGTGGCATACGAATGTAATGGAATACCATTGGGCTGTAAGAAATGATGAACAGGCTGACTTCAGAAAAACCTGGAAAGACTTATATGGTCTGATGCTGAGTGAAGTGAGCAAAACCAAGAGGACTTTGTACACAATACCAGCCACGTTATGCAATGACTAAGATTGTTAAGCTGAACCTTTCTCAGCATTATGAGGATCTAAGACATTTCCAAAGGTCTCGGGATGGATAATGCTGTTCACATTCAAAGAAAGAATTATGGAAGTCGAATCGCTATCACTTATTTTTACCTTCTGTTGAGTTTTGTTTCCTTTCTGATGGTTCCTTGTATGGGTTTTAATTTTTACTTACAGCTTCACTAATGTGAAAATATGTTTACTGGGTATGTAAATGTAAAGCCTATATCAGATTGTGTGCCGTCTTGGGGGGGGGGGAGGAAAAGGGAGAAAAATTTTCAACTCAAAAGCATATGGAAAAAATAAAAAATTTTAAAAAAAGATTTGTTCTGTGAAGTCTGGACTCAGTCAAAAGACTGAACATGAGACTTGAGGCTGAAAGCTCCCCACTCCTGGTCTAGGTGGTCTGTAATATAATCAGGTAGCAAAATCAACTGTTTCTTCTCCCTCCACTGACTTTTAGCCAAAACCTCTCCATCATGTTTCTTCCTTCTAGGTTCTACTTTGAGCATATCCCAATATACAATGCAACCACACCATCAAAGAAATATATAAGCAAAACAATAAAATTAGCTTCTCATGTGGTAAGATTAAGGGATAATTTTTGAACAGGGGTTCTTAATGAAATGTCTATGAACTTGTTTTTTGATAAATATATTTCAGCATAACTGGTTTCCTTTGTAATACTATGTATTTTATTTTCTGCATTAACAGTATCATTTTGAGAAGCATTCACCAGACTGTCAAGAGGGTCCATAACACAAAAAAGGTTTAAGAGCTCTTACTTTAGACAATACATGTGCTTCAATGGTTTTTACAACACAGAGAAAGTGAAGAAGACCCTGAATGGTAAACTTATCAGAGAAGATGGACAAGAGTTGCACTGGATCGGTAGAGATCTGCATTAGAGGGATTTTTTTGAGTAATGACAGAGAGGAAAAAAGCATAGATGTTCATCAAATTTGCAGATGACACAAAATTGAGAGAGAGTGAGCACTATAGCTAACAAAGGCTGCAGAACTGGGCTGAACTGAATAAATGAAATTCAATAGGGATAAATATAAAGTCTTACACTTGGGAACAATAACAACAAATCAACTTCCCAGTTACTAGATGGGGCAGGAATGGATGGGCAACAGTTGAACTTGATATAAAAATATCAATGGCATATTCCAGAGAATTAGATAAAATAATAATATGACTCATATAGAAAGTCAAGAATTTTGGAGGAATGAAAGGAACTACGCATGGAACAGGAGGAGCATTTGCAGATCTCTAATTGGAGTACAAAATAGTAATTAGCAAAGCTATCTAGTACAGGATAAAATATAGGAAAAAGATAAATTGAACATATTAGAAAATATCTGGCATAAATGTATAGAACAAAAAATCTTACATTCAAGATCACAAAACATTGGGGAAAATTTATTATTTGGCAATTGCTGGTAAAATTAAAAAGCAATTTGGAGAATAGTCTTAAATCACATACATTAAGTTTCAAATGGATCATGATAAATTTTTTTTGGGGGGAGGGTGGAATTCTTTTTGGCTTAAGACCAAAATGGTTAATAAGAACAGTGATACTTGAGATAAGTAGGGAGATTACAGGAAAGTACTGGGCTGCCCTTGATGAGAGTTCCAAGTTACCAATAGTCAAAGAACTGTTTGTAGCGTAGTAAAAGACATCGAGGACCATTGGCTAGAAAACTTTAAAAGATTATGGAAAACAAAAAGTGCTGTTGGAACTGGAAAATGACAAAGTCCAGATTTTGATACAAGAGAAGACAATGGATTAGGATTGATGTGATTTAATCCTCAAAATACAGGCCTGCAAGTAATTCTCTAGAATATGCCACTAGTATTTTTTTATTGCTACTGCATTTTACCTATAAATTAATTGGAATCACGCTACCATTTTTACTACATTAGCTATACTAAACCATTGCATCTCTGATTGTTTACTGCCTCTTTGAAGGTCATGTGGAACTCCAAAAGACTCATGATAGAAAATGATATCCACACCCAGAAAAAGAACTATGGAGTCTGAATACAGATTGAAGCATATTATTTGCTTTCTTTTTTTTTTGTTGTTGTTTCTTCTTTCTCGTGGTTTCTCTCATTAGTTCTAATTCTTCTTTACAGCCTGACTAATGTGAAAATAGGTTCAAAACAATGTGAATGTAGAGCCAATATAAAATTGCACGTCATCTTGGGGTGGGGAGAAAATCTGGAACTCAAAATCTTATGGAAGTGAATGTTGAAAAATAAACGTAAAAAAATTAATTAAAAAAAAATAAAGGTCATGTGGTACGGTGGATTAAACACTGGATCTGCAGTGTGTAAGCCGCAGGTTAGAATCCTGCCTCAGACAAGTCACTAAGCTTCCCTGAGCCTCAGGCTCCTCATTCAGGAAATGGTAACAACAGCACCTGCTTCTAAGATTGCGAAGACCATATGAGATAATTTGTAATTTGCAAGCCTTAAATACTCTTATTATTCTTGCAAAAATGATTTAAGAGTTGTCATTTATTGGCTTAGTTTGTGTTTTTTTGTAGATTAATGCCCTAATTAATAGCCTCTCATTTTAAAATAGAAATTCTTTTTCTTTTATTTCCCAATTCTTTCGTTAACATATTTAATTATCTCCATTTTTTCATTATTTTAAAGAAAGCTACTTGTATTGATCTTTGCTTTTTTGTGATGTTACCAAAAATATTGTAGAAGTTTTTTTTCTGTATTGACTGATATAACCATATCAATCATACAGAATCAATCATATATTTATGTGATATATTGTGCTAACTCATTTCCAACTAGTATACCATCTTCTCACTCCTGGCATAAATTCTACTTGATTATAATGATTTTTGTATATTACTGTTATTTGATTTGTCAGGGTTCTATTTAGCATTTTTGTATTAATTAATTTGATTCTTCATTTCACAAGTTGTGACTGACCCAAAAGGCAACAGAGACACTCATGACAAGCACAAGTAAAACAAAGTAAAGTGGGGAATCTGCATTTCATCATTCACTATGACTTTAGGAGTCACGACGGTTATGTGTCAAGAGCATTAATAAGCAGGGAAACAGCCCAAGTGACACAATAATACCCACAAAATATAAAAAAGAGTACAAAAAGTAAAAAAGAATATAGCATGCTGTATAGATGCATTCTGGCTCTATAGGAAAACATGGATAACATCACATAGGATGAGCATGAACTGGTCTTGATTTACAGAAGAGGCACTAACTGGATGATATTACATCATCTATTAAAGTGTATGTATTTCTGGGGCAGCTAGGTGGCACAGTGGATAGAGCACTGGCCTTGGAATGAGGAGGACCTGAGTTTAAATCTGGCCTCAGACACATAACATTCACTAGCTGCATGCCTTTGGGCAAGTCATTTAATCCCAATTTCCTCACCAAAAAACCAAAACAAAACACCCCCCCTCCCCGGCCAAAGTTATCATTAAAGTGTATATATTCCTTAGTGAATCAGTTCTATAGAGCTTTTTCTTTTCCTTATCTATAGCAGTTTCAGGGAACAAGACACTTTCTAACCTCATAAAAAGGAGTTCAGCATATTTTATCATCTGGGAGAATATTTTACAAAGAATGAGGACTGTTCTTTGAATGTTATTTGAATTTTTGACACAACGTGCTTGCAAATCCCTTTGGTGAAAGCATCTGTTTACATGATATCATTAATATCCTGTTCAATTTCTGTTTCTACATATTTAAACAATCTATAGAATGTCATAGTTGAAAGGACTCCACAGGCCATAGAGCTCAATCTGTATTAATAAAAATCTCCTCTACATCATGCCTGCTCTAATTATTGGGAGCTTTTTCATTACATCTGATCTAAATTTGATTGTAATTTTTACTCATTTGGCCTAGTTCTGTATTCAGAGACAAAAAAGAATACATCTTATTCCCCTTTAGACCTGACAGACATCAAAAATACTTGAAAATACCTATCATGTCATGCCTCCCTTTCTGGACCCTCCCCACCAACTCTTCTACTCTTAGCATAAACAACCCTAATTCCTTCACCTGATTTTCTTTCAATATGAATTCAAGGCCTTTTATCATGAATCAATTAATCAATCAACAAGCATTTATTATGTGTATACTAAGCATCAGGCACAAGAGGAGTCACCAAAAAATAAAAAATAAAAATCAAACAATTCCTACACGTAAGGAATTTATATTCAAACAGGGAACACAATAAGTACATATACACATATATAAACTACATAAAAACAGAAATAAAATATATGTGGTGTTTTGAGTTGAATCTAAAAGGAAGAAAAAAATTCTTTGAGAGGTGAGGGAGAGTATTATGAGGAACAGAGAAAAGGCCACTTGAACTGGATCACAGAGTTCATGGGGAGGGGTGAGAAGTAATATCCAATAAACCTAAAAAAAGTCAGACTGGGGCCAAGTTTGTGAAGGACTTTAAAAGCTAAACAGGGGTTTCTATTTTATCCTAGAACTGATAGGGAATTGATTGAGTAGGGGGAGTGGCATGGTCACATCTGAGATTATGGTCAATCATTCTGGCAGTACTGGGTAGCAGAAAATTAAAAGTACTGAAAGACTTGATGCAGGAAGACCAAGTAGGAGGCCACTGAAAACAATCAAAATTGGAGGTTATGAGACTCTGAACTAAGGTGATAGTTGTATAAACAGGGAAGGGATAAGATGTAAAAACTATTGTAAAAGAAACAACAAGATTTGGCAACTGATATGTGTAGTAAAAGAGAGTGATAAGTCTAACGTGATGCCAAGGTTATAAACCTAGGAGATTGGAAGGACAGCACTACCTTCAATCTGACATAGAGGAGTTTGTTGAAGAAAAAGTAGTGAGCCCTGTGTTTTGGACACAATCAGTGTGGCATTCAGTTTGAAATGTTCAATAGAAAACTGGTAGAGGGGTACTCAAGCAGAGTTCCTGTGGCTGCTTAGGCAGATGTGTCAGTAATCTGCAGAGAAATAATAACTTACAGGAGCTGATGAGGTCACTGAGAGGGAGCACAGGGGTTAGGATAGGATCCTCTCCAAAATTATTATTTTCCTTTTTGGTCATCTTCGCCAGTCTGATAAGTATCAGGTAGAACCCTAAATTTGTTTTAATTTGCATTTCCCATATCATTAGTGAATTAGATAATTTTATATGGTTATAAATAGCTTGTAGCTTGCAAAGACTTTGTTTTAGGCAGTTTTCAGATTAAGAAATTAAAGCTATCTATAGTCATATAAAAAAACGCTCTAAATCACTATTACTTAAAGAAATGCAAATCAAAACAACTCTGATTTAGCAAATCACACCTATTAGATTGGCTAATATGACAAAACAGGAAAATTATAAATGTTGGAGAAGATGCGGGAAAATTGGAACACTAATGGTGTTGGTGGAATTGTGAAGTGATCCAACCATTCTGGAGAACAATTTGGAATTTGCCCAAAGGGCTAACAAAACTACCCATACAAGCAATAAACCAGCAATACCACTTCTAGTATCCCAAAGAGATCATAATAATGGGAAAAGGACCCACTTGTACAAAAATATTTACAGCAGCTCTTTCTATGGCGGCGAAGAACTGGAAATTGAGAGGATGCCCATCAACTGGGGAATGGCTAAACAAGTTGTGGTATATGAACGTAATGGAATACTATTTTGTTATAAGAAATGATGAGCAGGCAGACTTCAGAAAAACCTGGAGATTTGTATGAACTGATGCTGAGTGAAGTGAGCAGAACATTGTATACAGTAACAGCTACACTCTGCGATGACAAACTTTGATAGCCTCATCTCTGTTAAGCAATGCAAGGATCCAAGACAACTCCAAAAGACTCATGATGTAAAATGCCATCCACATCCACAAAAAGAACTACAGAGTCTGAATGCAGATCAAAGCATATTATTTACTCTCCTCCCCCCTTTTTCCCCCTTTTTTGGGTTTGTTTCTTCTTTCTCGTGGTTTCTCCTATTGGTTCTAATTCTTCTTTACAACATGACTAATGTGAAAACAGGTTCAATGTGAATGCATATGTAGAGCCTATATCAAATTGCATGCCATCTTTGGGAGGAGGGAGGGGAAGGATAGGGAGAAAATTTGGAACTCAAAATCTTATGGCAGTGAATGTTGAAAACTAAAAATAAATAAATAAAATTTAAAAAACCTTTCTCCTTCTGTTAATGGCTTACCTTTTCATTTTAATCGAATTGCTCTTCTTTATGCAAAGTTTTTCAATATTATTTAATGAAAATTACACATTTTCTTTCCTGTGATGTTTATTTAGTCTTTCCCTAACCGCAGTTGTAAAACGGTATCTTATTCCATTTTCCTCTAATTTGTTTATATCATAAATCATATCACATCACATCATATATCAAGGTCACATACCAATTTGGATCTTATTGTGACATATGGTGTGGGATGTTGATCTGAGACTAATTTTTTCCAGATGGTTTTCCAATTTTCCTAGCAGTTATTATAAAATGGTGAGTGCTTAATCCACAGTTGGAGCCTTGGATTTATTGAAAACTATGTTAGTAGATAAAATTACTGCTGGGTCTTAATGTATTTAATTTGGTTCACTGATCAACTTTCCTGTTTTCTAACTAATACTAAAGTGTTGATAATTACTCCGCATAGTTCTAGGCTCCCCTTCCTTCCTATTCTCTGCTTCATTTTTTTCTTTTGAAAATCTTAAAATTTTGTTACTCCAGATGAATTCACCATAATTTTGTCTATTTCTCTGAAGTACTCCTTTGATTGGTATAGCACTTAAATTCATTTAGGGAGTGCCATTTAAAAAAAAATAATTAGCATGGCCCAATCGTTAACAATTGCTTTTCAGTTACTGAAGACTTTCTTTCTGTAAAGAATATTTTGTTATTTCGTTCCTCTGTGTTTGTCCTGATAAGGAGATTCAAATACTAAATGGAATTTGTGCTACCTATATTGTTCTGCTGGGTTTTACTGGTTATATGCAGAAGGCTGATGATTTTATAGGTTTTCTTGATGTGAGATCCCTGTGAGCAGAGACTATCTTTTGCCTTTCTTGGTAGGAGCTATCTTTAGCCTTTTTTGGTACCCCCAACACTTAATACAGTGCCTGGCACATAGTAGGTGCTTAAATGTTTAATGACTCACTGATATCCTTCCACTGTGTTAAAACTATTCATCATTTCAATTAATATTGGTTGGATTATTAGAGATTTTCTAAGTAAGCCACATTACCTGCAAAAAAGTGAAAATTTCGTTTCTTCACTGCCTATGTTTATTCTTCAAGTCCTCCTTGTAGTATAGTTAGTATTTCTAGAACTATATGAACAGTGGTGATAGTAGATATTCCCCCTTTATCCCTGATTTTATTAGAAAGGTTTCTGGTATTTCCTCCACTACAGATGATTCTACTAACCTTTTTTTTTTTAAAATATAAAAAGATGTCATATTGTTAAAAGATTTTTTTCTCTATCTCTTGACACAATCATGTGATTTTATTTTTTCTTACTAATTTATTTCTTATGGTTATGATTTTCCCACTGTTGAACCATCTATTTGTTCCTTACACAAATCCAACCTAATCTGAGTGTATAAACTTTTTAATGTTACTGTAGTTTCTTTGCTAACATTATATTTAATATTTTTGTGTTGATATTTTTATTAGGGGTTCTGGTTTACAGATTTCTTTCCTATTCCTACTTGGTTTAAGTATCAGGACATATCTGTCTCATGGAAAGCATGTGGTAAATATCATCTTTCTCCATTTTTGCAAACAATTTATATAAAATTGGGGTTTGTTGCAGTTAGACTGTTTGATCAAATTCACTCTCAAATCCACCTGGTCCTGGGAGTTTTCTGACTAAGCGTACATTTATGGCTAGTTGAAGTTCATTTTCTGAGACTGAATTATTTAAGATCTCTATTTCTAGTCCTAATAATATGAAACATTTTCTATTTTTGCCAATATTCACTCAAGTTCTAATTTTCATTGGCATAGAACTGGGCAAAATATTTTGTAATAATTTCCTCTATTTCATTTTCATTTTTGTGAGCTTTTTTCATATTTGATCATGGAAATCTGTCTGATCAGATTAGCAATTTGTCTATTTTATTACTTCTTTAAAAAGCAGGGTCTAGTTTCATTTATCAATTTGATGGTTTCAAAAGAATTTACATGGAAGAGTTAACAGAACCTTTGGCTGAGAAAGATTTAAAAAGAAATATGAAGGCTATATACACAAAGGGTACCCAAGGACACTGAGAGGAGGTTGAAGCAGTATGGTACAGTAGACAGCACAATTCTGAAGTCAGAGAATCTAGGTTCAAATACTACTGACTACCTGTATGCAGTTGGGCAAGTCACTGAATGTTCCTGGGCCTCTATTTTCCCGTTTATAAAATGAGAGGCCTAGGTTAGATGGCCTAAGGCCCCTTCCAGTTCCAGATATATAATATATGAAGAGTAAAATATCATGTAGGGTCTATGACCAAGTTTAAAAGATTATTAAAAAATCTACTTATAGGGATATATGACTCATGCCTAAAGCACTGTGAGTCAAAGTTAAGTGAAACTTCTAAAGATATGTATTGTATAGACATATAGAAAACAGAAGAGGTAAAGCCAAAGACAAACACAACTCTAAGAACAGTATCAGGGAGACAAAGTGCCAAATGAGCTATGTTTTACAAAACATGTTAAGAACCAAAAGAAAAAAAAAAGGTTTTAAAACTCTGTTCAGAAGAAAAAGAAAAAAGAAGGTTGTGAGATTACTCCTTGTGGCAGCCTGTGTTAACAGATGACAGAAATAAAGCAGAATTACTCCATTACTAAAGATGCTACCACCATTACACCAACCTGAGTTTATGATAGGGCCACTATTAAATTACTTCAGTCTGGTATCAAGCAGGCTGGCTTATCTACCTACGCTGACTTTTTGCTTTCTGAGTCAGGTTAACAAGTATTTCAAACTCTCCTGACCAGTCTATTCTAATGGCTTTGCTGAATGCCGAAGTAATAATTCTGTCCTCTTATTTAGAAGCCTATAAATGGAGAAAGCTCCCCAACAAACAGTCCTAAGGGTTTGATCAGATACATTAGTGGTCCTTAGAATTATGGAATCCTAATGAGTCCAAGAAGCCTTTAAAACCACCTAGTCTAGTATCCTATCAAATGCTGGAATCTCTTTAAAACATTTCATTCTCTAGAGCAATTATATTCTTTAGAACATAATTTAGAATTTAAACTCTTCCCTTTGCTCAAGCTACCAAATGCATCTACAGCTGCCACATTTACAGCAGATTCAGAACTCGTTGAGATTGACATCTTACAAATCCTGGCACCTACTCTGTTCCTCAAAATTTTACTACATCTATGTGTGTGTGTGTGTGTGTGTGTGTGTGTGTGTGTGTGTGTGTGTGTGTGTGTGTGTGTGTGTGTGTTAGCAAAGGATTGGAAACTGAGTTGGTGCTCAACAACTGTGTACCAGCTGTACATGAATGCAATGGAATACTACTATGCTTTAAGAAAGGATGAAAAAAAAAAGCCTGCTTGCATTAGCGATACAAATGCTCAGATTTTTAAGAGTCTAGCAAAGGGCTCAGATTCTTAAAATCTAGCCACGGGCTAAGATTTACTCTAGCCCACTTGTCAATATGAGCATCACAAATGTTTAGATTCCTTATGAGTCTGGCCAATATGGCAGATCTTTAATAAACCTTGTTTTTGGCTGGGGGGAAAAAAAAGATGAAAGGGATGGCCTCAGAGAAACCTTGGAAGACTTATATGAGCTGGTGCAGAGTGAAGTGAGAAGAAACAGAATGATTTATCATCATTTAATATCAGTATTGCAGAGATAATCAACTTTAAAAGAATTATGAACTCTGTTTAGTGCAACCATCATCCATGATTCTAGAGGACTCATAATTAAATATGCTGTACAACTTCTGACGATGATGAACTCAGGGCACGTATTGAGACTTTTTAAAAAAGATATGGCAAAATGTGGGAATTTGTTTTGTTCAATTACATGTGTTTGTAACAATGTTTTCTTTTTTTAAAATTCTCCAAATAGAGGAGGGGAAAGAAGAGAGGGAAGAGTATATTTTCACTGATTGAAAAAAAGTCAATGGATTTAAATTAGAATTTCTAAAAAATTTATTTTATCACTCCTCTTCTGCCTCCTCTTCCCTCCTTTTCCTTCCCTGTGGTCACAAAAGAGATAACCTTACTTTTTAAGGCCAATACTTCTGTTCCTGTGTCTTTTGCTCTCATTCTCACTTTATCAATGCTTCTCTCTTCCACATCTTCAATCACTCCCTCTCTACTTGCTCCTTCTTATCCTCCTACAAACATGTACAAATCTTTCCATTATATAAAAAAAATCCTTGGATTCTTCTGCACCACTCCAAAAGAGTTCCATCTTTCTCTTCCCCTTCACTGTGAAACACTCCTACTGAATACTCTTTCCCTCCTCAGCTTCAGAGACACAACATTCTCTTGGTTATCTTCCTACTTCTTTTACTACTTACTTACTTACTGTTTGTTCCACTTCTTCCTTACCCCTTAAAGGGTAAGTTCTGTCTCTGACTTTTTCTCTCTCCTTTCTCAACATTTTCTCCCCTTATAATTATATTGATTCAACTACCATCTATATGCTGATGACTGAAAAAAAAAGTCTAGTCTTGACCTTTCCACTGAGTTCCAAGACCCACCATATGCTTTCTACCTTCAAACATCATGTCCAAAAGATTTATCTTCTTACCTAAACCTTCTTAGATTTCTATTTGTTAGTGGCATCACCTTTTGCTATTCTGTGATATGTTGGCATTACATTTCTCTGCCCCTCTCCCTCTAAAATATCATCAGTAACCAAGTCCTATAAATTCTACTTCAGCCGTCTCCAGCTCCTTATCTTTATGTGCCTGGGCTCCTGCAAGTTTTCCTGCTTTGTTCTGTGTCTTTCCTCTCCATTTGGCCCACTCCAGGCATAAGTATGCTCCGAAATCATTATAGCTGTCCTACAAACTTCAAATTCATTTTGACACTCAAGACCCCTTCAACAAGGTACAACTAAACTTTTTTCTTTATCCCATATTTTACACATCTGATGTCCCACCCAAATGACACTATCCCCTAGACAGATCTTACATTTTCTTACTGCTTTCTGTATTTCCTGTGTGCTCACTGCTAGCCTTTACTGGCTGCATTCATTTCAAGTCAAGACTCAAATGCCACCTCCTTCATGATGCTTTCCTTCCTTGACTTTGCCCTCATTCCCCAGATATCGCAGAGCACTTTTTTAAAAAAAAATTCTCTATAGTGTTTCTGTTGTAATCATTATCTTACCTCTTTACTAGACTATAAACATGATGGGAGCAGTTACTAAATACTGTGTCTCTCCTAGGGCCTATGATATTATATATATAGTGAGCAGTTAATGAAGTTCTGTTGATTTTACTAATTCAAGACTGAATCCAATGCCTGAACTGTGAAGATCAAGAATAGTCCTGACACTGAGCTGACTTCGGTAACTGAACTGAACTGAACAGTAACAGTAGGCTCTAAGACAGGATGGTAATTGGGGAATATTACAGGAAGTTATTATTATTATTATTTTACCAGGGGCATAGCGTGTGTGTGTGTGTGTGTGTGTGTGTGTGTGTGTGTGTGTGTGTGTGTGTGTGTTCCACCCTATGATTTCATTGCAGTCAGTAGCTAAACATTTATTATGCCCTGCTATGCACCAGGGGCAGGAGGTAGGTGGCACAGTGGATAGAGCACCAGATCTAGAGTCAGGAAGTCCTGAGTTCAAATCTGGCCTTAGAAACTTACTAGCTGTATAATCCTGGGCAAGTCATTTAACCCTGTTCGCTTCAGTTTCCTCATCTATTAAAAGAGCCGGAGAAGAAAATGGCAAACTATTCCAGTGTCTTTGTCAAGAACATCCCAAATGGGGTCACAAAAGAGTTGTACACAAATGGAATGACTAAATAACAACAATATGTGCCAGACACTGTGCTAAGCTCTGGGGATACAAAAGGAGGAGAGACTAGGACAGGCTTCCTATAGAAGATGGGGTTTTAGTTGGGCTTAAAGGAAGCCAGTAGGTGGAGATGAAGAGAGAGAGAGCTTCTTAGGCATGGGAGACAGCCAGTGAAAATCCACAGAGCTAAGAAATGGAATGTCTTGCTCATGGAACAACAAGGAAGCCAATGTTACTAGATTGAAGAGTATGTGGTGGGGAGTAAAATGTAAAACGATTGGAAACATAATAAAGCACTAGGTTATGAAAGGCCAGAAGATTTTTTTATTTGATCCTGGAGGCAAGAGGGAGACAATGGAATTGACTGAGAGAGAAAGAAAGAGTGTGTGTGTGTGTGTGTGTGTGTGTGTGTGTGTGTGTGTGTGTGTGTATGGAGGGGCAATGTTTGGGGAGGGAGTCAGACTTGCTGAATGGAGGATGGACTGGATCGAGGGGAGACTTGAAGCAGTCAGACCAAACAGCAGAGCCTGCACCAGAGTGCTGGAAGTGTCAGAGGAGAAAAGAAGACATATTGGAGAGATGTTGCAATGGTAACATCGACAGGCCTTGGCAACAGCTTGGATATGAGAGACAATGAGGAGCTCAGGATGAGTCCTATGTTGTGAACCTGAGGGACTAGGAGGATGGTGTTGCCCTTAAATAGTATGGAAGGTAGGTGGGGAGGGTTGTATAAAAACTCTTGATAAGGAAACTCCTTTTATTAATGTGGATTGGCAACTTAGGAGTCTTAGGGGATGCTAGCCCTATTAGAAAGTAATCTCCTTTTGGGTAGGAATTGTTCAGTTCTTTGCATTTGAATCTTCAATGTTTAGCACAGTGAACAGCACATAGTAGGCACTTAATAAATACTTGTTGACTGATTGAAGTGACTTGCCCATAGTCACTGATACTAAGTGTCACCAAGGCAAGCCCTCTAAACATTACTGCTTATTATAGTATTTGAAAGTCACCAAACTTTTAAAAATTCTTTAATAAATCTAGAAAGTCTAAGAACTTCTCGGTAAAATAGACGAATTTAAGGGCAAAGACGTATCTTAAGAAACCCGTAAGCACAATGCTATCACAGGGAGACCAATCTCCAACTTTCAACTTTTCTACTCAATCACCCATGATTTCTACTACTCTCTGGGGTCAGCATGGGTTTTGGAGCTGTTCCTTCTCCTAGAGAAGAATGGTTTAGTGTAACTACAATTCTTCTGGCAGATTTCTTGTCTTCACAACTGATGCCCACTTTCCCCTGAAGAACAGGAAAGGAAGAGCTACCAGAGATGGGAACCTGACATCAACAAGGAAAAATGGTGGTTTTAATCACAAAAGAATATGTTTTGAAAAGAAGCTGGTTTTTTTTTGAGACTTGAGATGTTTTCAATCACTTGAGAAATTTTAATCTAGTCACTCCAAGAAGAACTCAATTTTGTTTTCCTAGTTGTTAACTTTCTCAATTTCATCCAGTAACTCAAAGGAAGATAATAATACCTATACTACTTACATCAAAAGACTGTTAACATCAATGAAAATTTATGTTAGACAATATAGAAATATGAATTACAACTAATTCTGAGCAACCTGATGTCACTGATCTTGATTAGGATGTGCTACAGAGAAGCGAGCACAAAAGGCACCAGTCCTGAGCTCTATCCAACAGAGTCAAATATAAACATAAAAATTCAAACACAGCATATTTCCATTTAGCACTGCAGCCCCAACATAGACCCAGTTTTAATATTTCAAACTGGTTTAACAGAAGCCAAATGGATCTCATTTTGCTTTTTTAACCAGAATTGTGTTTTCACTGGCTTAGAGAACTCCCAACTCTCCATTACTAATGCAGACTGGTACAATAGGGGCAATGAGAGGTTGAATGACATTCTCAGTTACCCAGTCACATAGGTGTGTGTCATGACACACCACAGGAAGCACTTGAATTCAAGTCTTCCTGACTCAGAAGCTGGCTCTATTCCCTATGACATGCTAAATGTTACAAATACATTCTTACAATGTAATGGTGAAATGCAAAAATCTGAAACTATGTGTTCACCATATTTTATTGTTTAAATCCTTAAAATTCTTCAGCACTGCACTTTAAAATTGGCTCAAAGGCAAATAATATACCAAAAAGCTATCTAACATCAATATTTAATTATTTGGAAAGCTTGTATCAAAACAGCACTATTCAAAAAGGTAATCACATACCTTTTAATTTGCAAGCCTGTAATAGCTGTGTATAAAATAACAAGCAAAATGTAGGCAGCAGCAATTGAACTGGTATGCACTCAAACAGTTGCTTTGAGGCAGTATAAGAGAGCATGAAATGAAAGAATCATGCAAGCCTATGAGCAAAAATAACCAAACCTCCCCCAACCGCAAACCAACAATCCATTCCTCCTCCCTCTCCCACCCCCTTATTTCCCCCACCCAAAAAAAAAAAAGAGAGAGAAAAAAAAAGTTTTCCTGTGGGAATACAATCCTTTGGCTTTGAGAAGACCTACAGTTTTCATACATTCACCTGGTAGATCATGAAGACCAGAAATATTGTCATAGAAAGAAGCTCTCTGAATATTCTGAATCTCTAAGGCAGAGAAACAGCAAAAAACAGAAGGACAGAAGAGCAGATACATAAAACACTTTCGTTAGTACGCAGAACATTTGAAATCACAAGTAAACTTTGAAACTGGGCTACAAAAATAACCTGGCCGTAACAGATTCCATGCAAATATATATAAGATTTTCACATTTGGATAGGGTTCTTTATAGAATAATTAAATCTGATGAATGTAAGATGAAGACAGGAACTGTGACATCCTTGATAGAGGGAACTCCTGGGTAAAAAAGCTTCCCCTATCAATTCAGGTCAGAACTTTATCTTCAGCTCATTGTCTTAAGGAGCTGCCTACAGCACTGAGAGGTTAAGTGACCTGCCCAGAGTCACACAGCCAGTATATGTCAGAGGCAGAGCTTGAAGAACCCAAGTCTGTCCTGGCTTCAAGGCCAGCTTTCTTTTCACTCCTTCATCATTGCCTCTCTGATCAATCTGAGGGCGGCTAAATTTACTGGAAAAAATAGTAAGGGGGAAGAAAACTGATTCCAGACTCTGTACATACACATATCACGATCACTATTTGTCAACTTTTATTAAGAGTTCTTCCCCTTATAAGCTAATGGTGTGGTATTGTTAGAGTTATTTGTGTATAAGACTCACTCTATAAACACTATGTGCTTTCAAATGAGGCAAAATTATAGTAACTTCAGCTTATTTTATATCTAAACATACTAATATATGTATTGCTTTAATTATTTCAATGGGAAATTTGTAAATGTTGGTGATAATGGCATGCAGACAACTATAATAAAGCAAAATTCAAAGGAAGTGCTACTGTACCATACTGTTAAAAATCTACAAAGTAGTAGATATGAATTTTTCAATGAAGCTCAATAAATTTCAAATAGCTAGCTATTTGAACCACAATTATTCATGAAAATGTCTCATAAGTCACAGTACACTTTATGAAATGTCCATAATGAGAAATTTCTTGTTACAAGAACCTTAAGGGATAATAACCTGGATCAAGGGATAAAATCATCAGCTCATGAAAAGAAATGTGTTCAAAAAGGAATCCCCAAAATTGCATGTGAGAGTATATGAAAACACATATAGGCTGGGGGCATTATGTCTCTAGGGCAGGGCTGCCACCAATGAACCTTATTTCTCCTTGTTTGATCTTCAGAAAAATCTGTAAAATCTGAACACAATCTTTGTTTCAGAAGAAAATAAGAAGGTTTAAAGCTAGCTTAAATGCTTTATACTCAATGTTAGCACATCCTCATGAGGTAATTAAGTTATCGTTAGAGTTAACTTACCTTTTTCCCTTGTACATGTAAGTGCAGTACAAAAAGAGAAATCACATAGTTCGCTAGTCTTTATATCTGTCAGGAAAAAATTTTCATCCATCCCAACTCACCTCTTTCTTTCCTGAGGCTGAGTTATTTAAGAAAAATTTTTTATCCTTCAAAAACTATCCACATCTCAAACTTAAAATAAATTTATGCACACAAGCCAAATTTGGCATTGCTACAACCACCACCATTTGCAACTGAGAGTCCCTTAATGGCTATGGCCAAGTCGGCTTCTTACTGCTCTTCACTTCACAATTTCTTCAATTTTGACTACAGATGTTGATGCCTAAAACTTTGCCTTGTAAATAGTAGATGCTCTGAAACTACTACTGCTTAAAGCCTTGACACTGCCAGTAGAAGATATCAGAGGTCAGTGAGAGCATGGTGCTATAAGAAAGGAGAAACAGGATGGAGGCGGCCCAGGGAAATTAAGAGGCAGGGTTAGCCTCAAATTTTTCATGTAAGAGCCATCTGACTTACAAGTGCCATCGTAAAATACTAGAAGCAGTGATTGTGTCATATTTCTTTGTATTTCCCTTAGGGTCTTAAGAACTAGTTCAGTATAAGTGCTCAGTAAAAACTTACAGAATGAACTTGAGAACCTCTGATAAACCTAAAATAGCCTGTGTGAGAAAATACAAAATAATGTCTCTGCCTTCATGATCTTTTTATATTCCTAGGAAAATTCCTACTTCAAAGTCAGAACCAGGAGTAGAATCTAGATCCTCTAAATTATAGTTTGATGTTGCCAATAATTTAAACATCTATTTTTCTTTTCATGAGAAAGAATGCTACACATAATAGAAAACAACTTTTTAAGGCATTAAAAGGACCAGTTTCCACCTGAATCTCTTCTCATATTTTTAAATTTCTTTCCATTTCTAATGTTAATGACACGGCTCATGTATCTTCCTTTTTTACCCCATCTTCTGCAAAAATAAAAGAAGAGATTATTTTTAAGGTTCCTTCCACCTACAGAACCCTGTATGATATTTAGAGAATTAGATGGGTCATCATCAAGAATACTGAACATCCTTACCACATAAATCTTCAACATTGTCAATTCCAACAGTCATTCTTCACCCTACTTTGGCCAAATAATAGTTCAGTCACATCTTCAACCTTACTGTCTCACAAAACTGTACTACCCCTAAGATGTTAAAATCTAAAATTCTATATTCTCACAACCTTCTTGCCTTCAATTTCTCTTATTCACTACCAATAGAAGAGCTAAAATTTTTCCTTCCTCAGGTCTCTAATCTCACTTCTAAACTTACTCATTCCAACAAATGATGGCCTCATATTTCATAAGATTAAGCCCACCCAGTAGAAACTCCTTCAACTCCTTAAAACTTCTCCCATTTCCTTCCTGTCTCAGAAGACAACAGTTTTTCCTTTTCCATTCCATCCACCCTATTTTCAGGACCTTACTCTTGTGATCCTCCAGTTCTCATGCATCTTCAATTTCACTGGCTCCTATCTATCTAAAAACATTGAGGTATCATCCTATATCTCACCTTCCCTTCAACTCTAAACTTCTCAATAAAGCTGTCTATATTGAATACATCAATGTCCTCACTAACTATTTTCTCCTCACAACTTGGATTCAGTATACCCAAAAGAGAACATTATCTTTCTCCTAAAAAACTCCCCTTTCACTCTCAAAAGCACCAGCATCCTCCCAGACAGACTCTTTACTAGCACTCACTTCATCTGTCCTATCTACTGCCGTGTCTTGTTTCCACCTTTACAAAATGTCTCCTTTTGTCACAAAATGTCTCATTTCATTCTTTCTACTCATACAGCTGACATCTTGGCACAGGTCCTCAACACCCCTAGCCTAGACTACTACAAAAGCCTTGTGATAGGTCTCCCCACTTCAAATTTCTCCTCATTCCAATACCTCCTTAACTTAGCTTGACAAAGTGATTTTCCTAAAGTGAAACTCTATGTGCCCCCTTCAAAACTCTAGTAGCTCTCTTCCACCTTTAAGATAAAATATAAAATCATCATTTGGCTTTTAAAGCCTTTTCATCACGAGGCCCCTTCCTACCTTTCCAATCTCCTTATACTTTACTCCCCTCCACATTTTTTTTTTAAAAACACAGTGACAATGACCTTGCTATACTTCAAACACAACACTCCATCTTCTAACTTCATGCCTTTTCATTGGTTCCCTCCATGCCTGGAACACTCTCCTTCCTCATCTGTGCCTCCTGGCTCCCTTCAAGACTCAACTCAAATCACTTCTTCAGGAGATCTTATTCAGTCCTCCCTAGTACTAAAGGCTCTCCTCCGCAATTACTTCCCATTTACACTATATATATCTTCAATCTGTAATTTTTTGCAAGTTGTCTCCCCCATCCAATTATGAGAGTATGTTTTTGCCCTTTATTGTATGTCTAGTGCTTATCATAGTAGTAAGAGTTTAATAAGTTCTTACTATTTCCACTAATCTACAAAAACTACTTTACTCAAAGGTCACCAACAAGTTCCCAATCACAAAATTGGAAGATGTTTCAAAACTTCTCTTCATCCTTTACCTCTCCGCAGCATATGACACTGTGGACCACCATAAGGCTTCCCTGTGCATACTCACTTCTTTAATTTCCAAAACCCCAAATTCACCAGGTTCACCTCTTAACACTCTAATAACTCTCTTAAGTATGTATGGGGGGGGGGGGGAGAATAGGTGGGCAGCTGTGCTAACCAGGGAAGCATCTGGTAAATTTGATGAATTATCTCTTCAAGACGATAAAATTACAATGTGTGAAATGGTCCAAATAGTGCTTCTAAAAGAAGATGAGTTTAAAAATACTTTGTCCTATTTTATCTGTGTTAGCTCTGACAGTTTAACTAGATGAGAACACTTCTCAATCAAAAAACCTTAGACCAAGTGTGCAAAGTCTTTGAGAGCCACTGGATGAAGCGAAATGATGGTCCTGAGAATACTAGACTTTCCATCTTCCCATCAGGGTCCTCAACTATACCCTCAGATTGATTAGCAGGAAGCAGTGTGTACATCTTCAGGAGCCAAGGACAGAATGGACTCATGTCAACCAGCAAAGAGATAAGACCATACTTAAGGGGCATTTCTTGGACCACCCCATAATGGAAATAAGTCTTCTAGCAACCAAGAGCCATGTCACTTACCCTTTTGCCACAGGTGCTCAATGGGCTTGCCCCCCCACTCTCCTATACTTTGTACAAACCTTTGGGGGACTGTGGCACAGATGTTTTTGTTTTGTTTTTTGGCTAGGCAATGGGGTTGAGTGACTTGCCCAAGGTCACACAGCTAGTAAGTGTTATGTGTCTGAGGCCGTATTTGAACTCAGGCCCTCCTGAATCCAGAGCCGGTGCTCTACCCACTGCGCCACTTAGCTGCCCCAGCACAGATGTCTTTGGAGAACTGTTCTTAATAGATTACCTTAGTAAATTTTCCTTTCTAAAAGTTACCTAAGGCTGGCTGACTTAATGCTCAACTGATAATCTTGATGGGGGGAAGTATACCAGTGAAGGCTCTAGCCAACAGCATAAGACAAAGTCAATCCTGACTCTTCAGTGGTTCCCCTCGAACTCTTATAATCAGCCTAACTCTGGGAACCTAATTTGTCTATGGAAGTGTGAATTGTAGAAAGCAGGTGCTTCCAAAAGCCAATGTGAGCTACATTACTGATTTTCTCTGGACTCTCTGGTCTAGAGAGAATGGGTCTGCCTTCCAGATAATTAAATGGATTCTGGGGGAATTAACCCTGGTCAAAAGAGTTGTCCCTCCTTAGCCACAGGCAACATGGGGATGAGAAGGGAGGGAGAAAGGGAGGGAAAAGAAGACAGTTCTTCTTCCAACAAATATCCATTCCCTCTAGCTCAGTCATCAATCACATGAGTGGTAGGCCCACTGCCTGTGGACCACACAAATTCCTTGCATCCTCTCAGTAAGGTGCTAGGACACATACCTGCCTCCTTCAGGGTACTATATAGTCCCTATAGTATCAAGTTAATGAAGGAAGATATCAAAATGATCAGTAACTCTCATAAGCAACTTCCTTTTCAACTCTTTTTTGTCTCTTTTTCCTTATTCCTTAAGATGAAGATTAAGTTCAGTCCTCAAGACTCTTCTCTTCCCTCTTTACATTCTATCCCTCAGCAAATTTGATCATTCCCATGGCTGGAACTTTCACCTCTGCATTGATGATTCCCCAACTGATATTTCTTGCTTTGACCTTGTTTTCATCTCGAACTGTCTATAGGACATGTCTACCTGGATGTCCTATTGGACCTTCCAACTCAACATATGCAAACCTTCACTTATTTTTCCCCAAAACCTGTACTTCTTTACTTCTAGCAGTGGCCTCACCATTCACCCTAACTCTTATATTAGAAATCTTTCACTTTTCTTTTTCACCTCTCAAGTTGTATCAATTTTACCTCAACATCTTTTATATCCAATGTCATTATTACTGAAATTTCTATGTCATCACCCTAGTTTGGGTTCATTACAATAGTCTCTTAAGTTTTCCCACTTGTATTCACTTTCCATCCTTCACATACACTCCTTATACACAGGTTACATCACAATATTTCAGGCAATTCCTTACTGCCTACTGAATGAAGTTCATAATCCTCTCCCTGAGAACCAAAACCCTCTAAAACCTGGCTCTACCCTATTTTTCTGGCATTGTTTACTCACCGCTCCTCCTCAAAAATGACCCTATGCTCCAGCCAAAAAATTTAGGTATCTTCTTCTAGTCCATTTCATTCATTCTATAAAAGAGGTAATTGTAAGCTTAAGTGATTTGACCAAGGACAAAACTTACAAATGGTAAGATGCAGATACAAGATTCAAAGCTAAGTCCTATCACTCCAAATCCACCAATCTTTTCCATTCCAACCTGGAACCTATCCAAATATACATTCTGATTTCCTATATTTACTCCTGCTCTACTTGAAATGAATAAATCCACATATTCCCCTGTCAAAATTCTATCACTCCCTTAAGACTTGATTCACCAAATGTCAGCTTCATGATTCGACCTGATCTATTCAAGTCTTGAGTTTTCACTCCCTTATCTGTTATCAAACATATGCCCTTACTCTATGTTATTGTTTATTGCAGGTATTTGTGTTGCCTTACAAAACTATGTAACCTGCATAAAGATACATATAGTAGCAAAGGAACGGACCTGTGATTTCACTGGCATAAGGACATCCTGGGTGAAGAAAAATCCTCTAAGAATACAAATTGGCAACTTTTCTGAATCTTAACCCTTTGGGAGTTGTCTAGAACACTGGGAGACTTACCCAAGTTCCTGCATATAGCTGGTATGTGTCAGAGGCACTTCTAAGACAGACTTTTATACAGTAGGCCACAGAGCCTCTTACAGTAGGCATGCAACAAATACTTCTTGCTGAATGACTAGCCATTTCATTCCTCTACTCCTTAACACACGTTTCTTAGTTTAATTCCACTGCCACTGTGGTAGACTGTCCACTACCCCCTAAGACAGACCTTATCATACCAAGACCCAGAGCCATTTTTCAGTAAGAGATATAATTTTTTATAGTGCCTAGATAAGTTCAAAGCAAGGGAGCTCCACACTTCTCACACGGTACAGATCGAATTTGCTTAAGAATACTGTGTGTTACTCAGTGACAAACAGATTTTATGACAATTTTGAAGCCTGAGAGTATTGAAGCTTCTATTTTAATTGTTGGAAACCAATCTCCCCTCCTTGATTCTTTGGAACTTGAGTTTAGCTCCACAAGTCACTCTCATCCCCACACAGGCCCAGGTACTCACAAGCAAATACTCTCAAATGTTTCACATACACATTCCAAAAGGCAGCCTGCTCTTGAAAGGATTAGTTTTACCGGCGGCAGGCACTCACCCAGAAAGCCATACTGTTTCTCTGTATCTCTCTCCTTTTTTCCCCTTACTTTTTCATTTGCTACATGTGCCTATTTCTGCTTCCTCTGAGTTGCATTTTCTCTTGTCTCTCTATTCATTGGCTTCTGAGTAGAAATCTGCAAAGATTTCTGGGCTCTGAAGGTGTTTTCAGAATAGCAGGACTAAGACAAAGCTAGGGGTAAGGCAGATACAGTCAGAATAAAGAAGAGTTCCTGGAGTTCCCCCACAAATAGCAAGGAAATGAGAGAGAACTCAGAGGCAATGAAAAGAAGTGAATGGCAGGGATAGCATAGAATAGGTAATTTCTTTTACTTGTACTTTTGTGAGCACGGACTATATTAGGTTGAGGTACCAAATCACAAAAACAATTTTACTCAGTTTTGAAAACAAATTAAATAAATCTGCAGCAGAGATTTTCAAGAACAAAAGCAGAGCAAGGGCCAGAAACAAAAGGAGCAGATGCAGATATAAGGCATTCATTGGCTGCTTTGCTAGTTACTGTGCACCCTTGCACTGACCAGGTACTCAGAAGACACAGCTTCAAGTAGTCCCTTACCAATTGTCTAATACTGCAAAATCTGAAAGGGGACAGATCTGAGGAAAAAGACTTTAACTGTGAATGAATAGAATACTTTTCTTTGTGTGCTAATGCAGATTAACACTGGTTATTCTTTGCAGCTGTCTATGACTTCAGGTCCAGAAAATGATTGGACTAGATTTCTAAGGTCCATTTCAGCTCTTATCCTTTATTTTAACTATCTAATTTTCTCCTGTAACACAATTCATCCTCACCAGAAAACCAGGCATATGCCCAATTTTCTAAATATTTTATTTATTTTTTAAGCTGAATTAGCCTTAAGATGGACAAATTCTGTTAAAAGGGCAGCCCTGCTCTAGGGAGAAAAGCAGCTTCTACTTATAACTATATAAGCAGACTATGAGATAAACTTTTAATGATTCCAATTAAGTTAATAACAAGTACCAGAACATAAACCAATGGACAGGAAAAAGTTTATGCATTTCTTACCGTCTTTCCAAAGCTCTGCAACAAATCTGTCTGATGACTGGTGTAAAAGGGTAGCTACATTGTCATTCAGAGGATCCATGTTCTTCATCAGCCACTCATCAGCCTTATAGTCCACCTGTAAGAAAAGTAAGAGGCAGGACTGGTTAAATGAAATTAAAAACTTCAAGGCTAAACTAAAAAACTTTTAAGATTTATGTAAGAAATGGGCTAAATGGAATTCTCGGATGTTTTAATCAGCATGGAATCCATATAATCATTTCTTTAAATATCAATTAGAACATGAACACATTTACATTTTCATTCTGCTTCACCTTCCTGAAAAAAAAGCTAATTTATTACTGAAGTAAAACATTTGATACAACACAAACTGAAGAAAAATCTAACTATGACGTAACCCTTACCTTTCCTGCATAATGAATAATACAAAAATCTGCCTTGTCTTTCAGTTGCCTGGGCTTTTGGAACTTGGAGTGTGTGCCTTGCTCTTGAACTAGTTTTTCTACAAAGGTCTTGTCAGTAGCTTTAGGAAACCAGCACTCTTCATCCAAAAGAGCCAATACACCAGGTGGATTAGCCTAAAAAGAAAAAGCAATAGTCACTGACGAAATTTTACACCCATCTTAAATACCATAAATAATTCCTTTAGTGATCTGTAAAGTTTCTCCTCATAATTAACAGTCTTTTATTGTACTTTTTCATTAAGTACACAGAAAATGCTTTTCTAAGGTTTAGAGCCTTAGTGATACATGTAACAGGATAATAGGCAGATTTTTCTTTGACTAAACTGGAAATTGCCATTTGCCATTTGAATTACTGGAATGGGGATGGGGATTAGACCTGATCTGTGATTTCACCAACAAAGGGAACTCCTCCCCAGTGAGCAAACTCCCTTTATCATGCAACTTACAGAGTTGGAGAATTGCAAAGAGAATTAAGAAATTAAGTGCCTCACCCAGGATCACACAACCAGCACGTTAGAGGCACTAACCTACTTTGAATCTCCCAGGTTTGTAATCTTTGCATTATTATGGACTCCTCCCCTCAACAAATCCAATCAGCAGTCAAATCTTTCTAAATTCCACATTTCTCACATCTGACCCCTTCTCTACACTCACATATCTCCTTAGTTCAGGTCCTTATCACCCCTTACCTAACTTAATTCAACAGCTCCTCTATTGTTCTCCCAGCTCAAGTATTACAAGAAACCTCCTAAACTTCAGAAGAACCTGGAAAGACCTGTATGGACTGATGCTGAATGAAATGAGCAGAACCGGGAGAATGTTGTACACAGTAACAGCCATGTTATGCGATGACTAACTTTGATAGACTTAGCTCTTCTCAGTAATGCAAGGATCTAAGACATCCCCAAAAAGTTTCATGATGGAAAATGCTCTCCACATCCAAAGAAAAAATTATGGAGCAGCATACCATTGGCTCTTTTTTTTTCTTCCTCTGTTCTGTTTTGTTTCTTCTCTCTTGTGTTTCCTCCTATTGGCTCTAATTCTTCTTACAATATGACTAATGTGAAAATATATTCAATAGGAATGTATATGTAGAGCCTATATCAGATTGCATGCCTTGAGGAAGGAGGTGGGAAGTAAGGGGGAGAAAATTTAAATTTAAATTTAAAACTCAAAAGCTTATGGAAATGAATGTTGAAAACTAAAAAGAAATTAATTTTAAAAAAATAAAGAAATAAAAAAAAGAAAATGGTTCTTTAGAAATGTTTACATCTACAGAAGATTTTATAATTGAAAATAACCTTCCTAAAGATTTAATTGTAATAACTATAATTGATCATGTGAAGTGCCTGGAGACACAGTTTCAGAAATACTTCCCTTAAAATTCTGATTATAAAAAACTAAGTTGGGTTTGTCAACAACACTCAATTGAAATAAAAAACCCCAGTCATCTGCCATTAAAAGTTCAAGTGACACAGGTTTAAAAACTCGAGTTTCCTAAAAAAAATCATTAAATGAATTTTGGCTTGGGATTAGGACAAAATTTCAAACAATTTCTGATTGGGCCTAAATATACATCTGCCATTTTGTACTACATATTTATGCAAAGAGGCATTCTTAGCATTGATAATTACAAAATCAGAGTATCAATCAACTCTGAAATACATTAAAGATGCTTGAAGTAATGCAGTATCAAATATTCCACCAAGATTTAATTCTTTATGTAAAAATAAACAAGCACATCCATCTCATTAGTATGCAATTTGCTTTCATCTTATAATAAATGGTAAAATTATATGTATGCCCAAAAAAAAAAAAGATTCTGGGATTATATAAAACTATAGAAGAAACCTGGATAACATGAAGAAAAAAAAGGGTAGTGGTAACACACACAAAAAGGTAGAAACAGGTATATTTTGCCTATCCTGTACCTTGGGAATGAAATGTTAAAGGTAAGTCAATTTAATATGTAATGGTCATTTAGACCAGTCAATGGTATCAAACTGAAATAGAAACAGGGCCACAACACTATACATAAGGATCCCTGTGGCCACATATTGACTTAGAAAACCACATGTGTTTATCAATTTCTTTTTTTATTAATTTATTTACTTCATTAAATATTTTGCAATTGTATTTTAATTTGGTTTAAGGCTGCCCATGGTCTGTGGGCCACGTGTTTGATACCTTTGGTTTACACAGGCATACCACTAGGAAGCTTTGTTTTATTTTAGCCAGTTATGATGGCTAAAATTCAGCATACATTTTCATCCTAAACATGCTTTACTTAGAATATGAATAAGTGCTGTCTATTTCCACTATAGCCATTCTAGTACAAGGCATATTTTCAGGCTTTCCCCATTTCTATTCTCTTCCCTTTTCCAATCAAGCCATTCTTCTTAAACACAGATTATCTGACCTCTGAATATGGAGCAGACTGATGCTGGCATTTAAGGCCCTTTTTACACATCTTAAATTATCCCTTCCTATTACTCCCTACTAGTCTCTACCAAAAGCGGTCACCTATGTCATCCAAAAATGTGTCATACTCTCACGCATTAGATGCTGTCCCCTTTGCCTTGTAACTCCTTTTTGCCTACTGGATTACTACTCAGAGTGTTAAAGTCCAGTTCAGGACACCCTCTTCCAGAATGACCTACCTAATACCCTGTTACAACTTTAGCCTTCAAATTTCAAAAACCCATTTGTTTTGTAGCTCTTATGTTCTTTTCATTGTTCAGTCATTAGTCATGTCCAACTCTCCATGAGCCCATTTGGGGTTTTCTTGGCAAAGATACTGGAGTAGTTTGCCATTTCCTTCTCCAACTCATTTTATAAATGAGGAACTGGGGCAAACTGGGTTAAGTGACTTATCCAGGGTCACACAACTAATAAGCATCTGAAATCAGATTTGAAGACTGAGTCTCCCTGATTCCAAGCCCTGTGCTCTATCCACTGTACAACCTAGTAGCCCATTACCTTACGATATTGTATATTATTACATTGGGCTACAGACTTAGCTCTTTGCTAGACTAATTTCCCTAAAACAAAGACACAGTTTACCTAAACTCTGTATCTCCACCTTTGCCTCACAGAGTGCCCTGACCTTAATAGTTGCTGAATAAATCTATGTTCTACTGCATTCATATTTATTAGACGTTGCTTATGGCTAGAAAACTGAAGTGGCCTGGTCATGTTTTGAAAAGGAAAGAACAGGTGGACAGACTATTACAGTTTCCCTTAGAATGCTAAAATAAAATGATGAAAGTTTCCAGCATGTTGGGTAAAGACAGTCTCTTTTGAAAGATTTATGCCAACTACCCTCACCAATTAAATGCTAAATGAAAGTACTGCAAATAGTTTAACACTTTTTATAAAACATTTAAGGTATAGTGAAATAATACAGTTCTGTCTACTTTTGAGGTTTTCTATTGCTGACTTCAAAGTGATGTTACTTCAAACCACTTACTGGGTTCTGGTTGGGGGGAAAAGTACTATGCTAAGTTATTTAATAAAGACAGTAGAGAAAGATTACACAGTTATTTGAGTCACACTAACAGTGCAGTCACTCCAGGCCTGGTATTCTCAACTCTGGATTATTGTATAAAGAAGGCTTATTGAACTGAACTGGGAGGAGAGTCATTCTGAGCTAAGACTCAAAGCTGAGTGATCCAAGTTTCCCTTTGTAGCTTACTTCTATTATAAACTCACTAGAGGAAGGTGTGTCCACCAGGGACTATCAATTAATTATTTCATATCACTTGTTGGAGTAGCTATTTGTCCGTCCACAAGGGCCTGTGACTTCAGGCTGTACTTGTAGCCACCTATCCTTTTATTTTGGCCTTGACATGTGACTTCATTGGTATATGGGACTCCTGGTTCCATCAACAGTGATCAGCCACTATTCTACCACAGTCTTAGGATTGCTTGGGACACTGAGAATTTAAGTGACCTGTCACATCAGCTTCACGGTAGTCCACATAGGTGGGACTTGAATCCAGGGCTTCCTAATTTCATTATGCTACTCCAGGACATTATCTTGTGGTCTCTACACCAATAGTGAAAGGTGGGCTTTCCCCACTGCCACCCCACTGTGTTTTTTATGGCCAAATTAGTAAATACATAAAATCTAAGCTAATTATTGCCAAACAAAACAAGATGCAGATGCTGAGAAAGATCACCAATGTATATCACAATATCCCAAACAGAGAACAGCTACTTCTTGAACAGAAATAAGCACCGATAAATTTGTTCCCAGCATTTCCTTCAATTATTTAAAAACATTCTGAGAAGAGGTCTAACACACCAGACTAACAAAGTAATCTATCACACAAAAAGGTTAAGAATCTGTTATAATTTGCTAGGAGTTGTGAAATCAACAAACTAAAGTTGTTAAGAATTATTCATTACATAAAAGTCATACTTCGGAGTTAAGGGTTCAAGTGTAAAGTGTGGTACTTTACTACAATGACTTTTCAACAACTTAAAAAGGGCTAAGGTTATTAAAAGATTAACCTCAGATAAAGTGGTGTTACTATACTGTATTTTATTAAGTGTACCTCCTCTGATACCCCATATTCCCAGACACCAATATTTTTCTGCTTTGAAACAGCAACCACAGATAGCAGGAGAAGCTCTTCAAGAATTGCATATTTGTCTGTTTCACATCAAACAAGAAGGTTAAATCAGAAGTGACTATTCACCACTGGCAGGAGGCAAGGGAGAAGAAGCAAGTGACCACTTGCTTCACCTCCATCCCCATCCTTGGGTCAGGGCTATTTGACCAGGACATAGACCTTAAATATACACCAAGTTATTTTTTCTTCACAAAGGTATCTTTATTTTTTTAAAAGCTCTGACTCTATTATTATCCAAACTTACAAGTAAATAGGACATTTAGAGAATTGTAAATATTTCCTCCAACACAGAAAGATTCATAGTGTCATAAATCTAGAATTGAATGGGACCTAATAATTTCACAGATGAGGAAATTATGCTATAGGGGGAAACTAAGGCCACATAAGTAGTCAGTATCAGAGGAGGGGTTCCTAGAATTAGTCATGTCCCTGAATTTAGAGCTATATGACTAGAAAACATTTAATTATGTAACAGTGGCAAAGAGGAACTTAGGTTAATACTTGCCACAGAAATTGATGGTTTTGAAACACTGAATAGCCATTGGAGGTTATGAAATCTCCTTCCTAGACACCTTTAATTGGACAGTTCTCCATCTCCCATGGTTTGGGTATAATTATTATGCTTGAAGTAATAGAACCAACAGACTTAAGAAGGGGGAAAAAGGGCAAGTGGATATCATTCCTTTTCTTTCATAGCATTTCAAATACATACAGAGAGACGGGTTAATTTGGAGCTAAGAATAATATCATAAATTCGATTATGTATATTTTGTGAACATGTGAGAATTTGAGTATTTTCTGACAATCACCCAGAGAGGCAGACTGGGATTGTGGGTAGAAAGTCCCACCTCTAACCCATCCTTTCTGGGTGACACCTGGGCAAATAAGTTAATATCTCACTGCCACAGACAATTCCCTAAGAACATAAGTTGCTGCACAAATGCTGATATGAATAGGTACAAGCAGTTTCTTGTCCTAAGTGATATATAATAATAAAATCACAGGTCCAACAGAAGAAATTTTGCCCACAACCTGAAGTAATAAATACACAATAATTACGTAGATAGGACTCATTGTGGCATGCCTAAGAAACTGAATATGGCAAAAGAAACCTTCACTATGAAATACTGAATACTACTACCATTATGAAATTTAAACCAATTGAATTTCTAGATATTTCTGGCAATGGAATAAGAATAGGAGAAGATCATGAGAAGCTGCTTGCCAATTTAATTGGCTGCTGCCATTAACTCTGTAAATTTGACCAAAGTCTGGAATGCCATTTCTTGTGCCCTCTCCACTACCCCATATTGCTTCCGTAACTGCCACCTGATTGTAAATGAATATGTAAAACCAAGAAAAAAATGAGCATTCTTACTGGTCGTTCTATTAAATCAATGCAGGGCTGCAGATCTAGTCCAAAATCAATAAAATTCCACTCAATGCCTTCCCGTTGGTATTCTTCTTGCTCAAGGACAAACATGGTATGATTGAACAACTGCTGTAGTTTCTCATTGGTATAGTTGATGCAGAGTTGCTCGAAGGAATTCAACTGTAAAAGTGTTGAAGAAAGAACGAGGTTCTAAAACGTTATTTTCCAAAAATAAAAACAAGTATGCAGACAACAGGAGAAATCAAGTAACTAAGACCAATGTTAAATCACAAAAAAGTGAAAGAGAATACAAGGTTATGATTTTCACAATTATGGAAAAGGGAAGAATTTCTAACAAGACTGGATAAAAGAGATTATGAAATCTTAGAGTAAGAGTCAAAAGGAACTGAAGAGGTCATCTATTCCATCTCTCTCCATTCCATTCTATACATTTCTATTAAAACATTTACTTCAAATGCAAATCTGACTCTCCTACTCAATGAATTCTAATAGCTTCTTATTGCTCTTAGGATAAAACATCAATTTCTCTCTTTAACTTTTAAATCCCTTCACAACTTGACCCCAACCTATATTTCTAGTCTCCTCTGCAAAAGCCAAAATGGTCTCTCTGCTCCCCATATGACATAACAACTCCTTCTTCACCATTACACTGAGGTATAGAGAGTGACAGAATGATAGTTGTAGTCAGACAGAAGAATGTAAAAGTTTTTGATTGAGGAAGTGAAATACTTGTGGGTAATACATGAGATCCAACATGTTGGGGACAGGTCTGACATTGGTACCCTAATAGTTCAAGTTCAATGTTAGCATGAAATGAAGTACTGACTGGTTACTAAACAAAAGGTATCAATAAAAAATATTTTAAATTAATATTTCAAAATACCTCAAAAATTTCAAACCCGGCTATATCCAGAATCCCAATGAAAGATGCTCCTTGTCGTTTGGTCCTATCCAGGGCTTTATTAATTCGATGAACAAGCCAGCGAAAAAGACGTTCATAGGTAGCTTTTGCCAGTGCTTCTACAGCAAAATCAGCCTGAAAATCAAAATGCATCAAGCATTTGAGAAATTTCAATCGAGTAGTAGTAAGTAACCTAAAAATTAAAAAGATTAATTTTTTTTTAAATCCTTGACCAATCTACCCATTAAATAGCTTCGTCACAGAAAGAAATGAAGTTAAGGTTGGTAGAAGAGGTAGCACAATTTGATGAAAAAAGTGCTGAATCTGGAGTGAAAGGACCTGTGTTCAAATCCCAACTCTGACCTTGGGCAAATTTTGTAACCTTTCTGGGCCTTATGTTTCCTCTTCCATAAAATAAGGTAGCTGGGTTAGGTGATTTCTTATGTCCCTTCACGCTGCACTTATAAATCCATGATTAAAGGTGTCTCTTGAATTTGTATACTGATGTAGAAAATTAACACAAATAACTGACAACTGGTTTGAGGACATGACTATGTCCCACTAAATAAGGAAGCTTTGCAGGAATGGATGCTTTTGTTGGGTATAAATACGTCCTCTCAGTAGGAACATTCAAGAGTCATCCCCCCAGAGATCCCTTGTAGCTTTTATTACCAAGAACCATGATAGACAGACAGACAGACAACTGGCTGGCTCTCCCTCAGGAGGGTTCTCTTCCTAGTGGTTGCACCAACTACTCTGGGCAAGGATAACACACTCTACTCTTGCTGGGATGTCATCACACCACGAACAGGATTTATATGCTTGCAGGATAAGTTTCCAATGTGAAAATTCATGTCATAATGTGAGAAAACTGTGCACAGGATAACAGGGAGTAGACTTTTGTACAATTACTATAAAGAACACTGGATGCAGGGGGTCAAAAGACTTAAGGACTGGCTTTGGCATTTATGAGCTCTGTGACACTGAGCAACCTATTCCTCAGAGTCAACTTCTCCATTTAAAAAACGGGGGAAATTACTTTCCTGCCTAACTGACAAGGCTGTTGTGAATATAAAGTATCATTATCACTTGATTAAGGTGAAATTTTTAAAAAAGGAGTGTGAAACATTCCTGAAAAACAGGTGAATTTTCACAAATGAATACAAGTAGTAACATGAAGAAGCAATGTGACATAATACATAGAGATCTGTCCTTAAGAGTCAGGAAGATCTATGTTTGAATCCTGCCTATGACATACTACTAGCTACGTTAATTTGGGCAAATCAATCTCTCAGTGTCTCAGATACTAAGACTTTTTATTCTGATGGAATCATCAAAACAAAAAAACCAAATACAAACAAGGGAAAAAAAAATTTCCTAGGTCTCATTCTTTCTTGACTTTGAAAAGTTAAAAAAAATGAGTAGAACAGAGTAGAAAGAACAGAGAGAGAGGATCAAAACCCTAAGAGTATCGAGATGATCGAAATTTGTATTCTTTCAATGTTACATGTCAAGAAGTAGATCACTTAAAGAAAATATGGAAGGAAGTATGACTAAACTTACTTGTTCCTTAGTTTGGGCTTTCTGGACATAATCTCTGCCAACCTTGATCCGAGGAGTAAGGATGGCACGAGTAAATTCCATTACGTTCATCCCCAGCAGATGACAGAGTTTCTGTGCAACTGAAATTTTAGCAATTTTTAACCCTTAAAAATACTGTGGACTCTGACTTATCAAGCAACAATTCTTCTTTACAATACAATAGTGACTAAAACTAAACACAAACACTTAATAAATTACACTGAAACAACCGCAAAGTGACAACCTCTCACTCCTGGCAGACCAAGCATAATAGATGGCATTTATTAGGGACAAAGGCAAAGGCCTCCACTTAAGACATATTAATTTTCACACACACAAAATGAGGCAGGTATGATTAGACAACAAGATGTGTGCTGGGAGTCTTAATACTTGGGAGGGTAAATGAGTCAAGAACAGGATACGGCAGTCATAAATGCAAAAAACTGATGCCGAGCACCTAGAGCCACTGGCCGCAGACACTTACTATCTATGTAAACCTTGGTAAGTCATTTAACCTCAGTTTGCCCCAGTTTCCCCACCTGTAAAATGAGGATAATCATAGCACCCACCCCCCCGGGCTGCTGTGAGAATAAAATGAGATAACTGTAAAGTCCTGAGCACAGTGCCAGGCACATAGTAAGCACTACGTAAATGTAAGCTACAATAGTTATAATTTGCCTCTAGAAATGAAACACTCCCTAGGAGTCCTCAAAACAAAAGTGCTATGGACTAAGGAACTAAGCACAAAAGCTGAGCATCGATGAGAAATACACACACACACACACACATAAAAAATAAGAAAAAGCACACGTACCATATAAAGTATGAAAGTACACTATAAATAATAAATAAAAAAAGAAAGCACACTTTTGTTTTACTCTCCTCTGTAGGTACTGAGGATACAGCGGAAGGCAAGAAAATACAACAGGCACAAAAAGTATCTGCTTGTGAGTCACTGAAAGGCTCCAAGTACCACTGCAACAAATGATTTAGATTAAAGCTAACAGCGGCCTCAGCAATCACATTCAGCACTCTCTTCCAGACGAGAAAGCCAAAGTTCACATTTATACAACAAGTAAGCAGCATATCTTGAGCAAAACTTGAGCTCTATTGTGCATGAATATGAAGAGATGTGATACGAAAGAAAACAAAACAATCTAGGCCAGCATATTCCTTTTAATCCTGAGAAACCCTCAAATAATCACATATTTAATAGTTTAGAAACTAGGAGCTCTGGAACTGACAATCCAGAAGACTGGAGTAAGAACCACATGAAGCATCAAGGGAAATGACAAGTCTCTTAAAAACAGATTCATAAAACACATTATTTGTAAGCTATGAACTCCAGGGCCACAAATATAGAGCAGGGTTTTAAGGCAGAGAACATGGATGGAACTGCTTTTTAAGAGGCAATGTGACAATGGATAGAGAGCTCCAGTTTCTAGACTGATCACTTGACCTCTTAGTGATCTGGGCAACTTTCTCAGAACATAAGTCTAAAGAGGCGCCAACCTCCTTGATAAAGGGAGTTTCTCCACCCAGGACTTTCATAAACTAATGAAATCACAAGTCCAATCTTTATCCTTATTTAAAAGACACCATAAAAGTCACAAGAAGTAGAGGTAGTATTACTAAGTCTACCACTACCTAGCATTTATATTGTACTTGAAGGTTTTATAATGGTAAAACATTTTATGATATGCTCTTATTTGAACCTCATAACGACACTGTAGTTATTATTATTCCCATTTTACAGATAAGGAAATTGAGGTAGAAGGAGGTTAAGTGACTTGTCTAGGATCATCATATAGCTAGTAAGTGTCTGAGGCCACATTTGAACTTAGTCTTGCAGACTCCAGTTCCAGGATTCTATCCACTGTACCATCTAGCTTCCTACTAAACAAAAATAATTTTTCTAAGTTGTTTGTAATTAATTTTAGCATTTCTATACTGAAAAACTGTGATGACTATCTACAGAAGATATTTTGAAAAAAACTCTTCATGAAGAACATTTTAGCTATATAACAAAGAACTATACATATTTCTCCCTCCTCTACCCCATATTTACTATCATGTTTTATAATCAAAATTAAAACGATTTCATTAGGTTACCTGTGTTTTCTGGCATCGAAGCTTGATCAGTATTCCTCTCTTTTTTAAAGGAGATGTTTCCAAATTGTAGCACTGAAGACACTACTTTGAGCATTGCTATGTTAGAGGGAAATGCAAAACATATTAATAATTTTGTTTTAATCAAACTGAGCTAGTGATACATTCAAATTAGGTCCAAAATCTCTCAATGTTCTTTCGTAAGCTTTTAATTCTTGTTACGGGTTAGCAAACCCAAAGCTTTTTAAAAAAAAGGCATAAGATTTTTTGCTAATTATATCACTGGAGTCAATACTATGAAAAAAAATTTAAGAATTTACCAACTATAAATATAATGCACTTGAGATAACAAGTATGAAAAATTGTAGCTCCTGTTTACAAGAACTTACAAGCTATGAGGGAGGATTACATGCTATACTCAGATTAATGGATATCAAGTGGTTGATTGAGGCAAAGGAGAACTCCTTTAAGTTTCTAAGAGAACTTTTTAAAAAAGTATTTAAGGAAAACATGAGGAGGGGAGAGCACTTTCAGCTCAGAAAGATCACATAGCCCCTGCACACAGAGAAGATGGCAAGTTCAGGGAACATTTTGCACTCCAGTTTGGATTTTTATGGGGAGGTGGGACAGACTTATGAAGGGGAGTAGCTTGAATTTAAACTGGAAAGGGAGGGTGCAAACAGAGTGTGGAGGGCTTAAATTCCAGGCTAATGTGGTTTCTATTTTATCCTATAAGCAACAGGGAGACACTGAAGGTTTTTAAGGCGGAAAGTGACATGGTCAGACCTGTGCTTTGGGAAGATTATTTTGGTAGCTTTGTGAAGGTTTGATTGACCAATGTTTAAAAGTTCTACTGAAGTGCACATTGGATCTTACAGATCCCACACATACACAAGATTTCATCATGAGAGAAGCCCATTATGTGCATCGCTTCCATTGTCTCTTGAAAGTTATCTTTGTCTTGCTGTCCAGGAATAGGGATATAGCCATTGGATAAAAATCTATAGTTATTAAATCCTTCAAGAAGCAAGTCAGCTGAGGGAAAAACAAAATAAAACAATTTTTTAGCAATTACTCATGAATGGACAATTATTTATTTCAGTACTTGAAATGAACTATAACTACGGCATAACAGATTATCATTGCCGCAACTGCACTTTCACAATTTTAGGTTACTTAGATATCTCTTTTAGGATTAGAACTTCATAGACAGCAGGAAGACTCAAAACACGAATCTTTACCTCATATCTCATTTTCCTATTTCCATTAATTACATCACTTTCTCAGTCACCCATGACTGACCTCCATATAAATGACTGTGTTCCAGTATCTGTTTTAGGCATCCATAATAATCTATCTAAAATGGAAGTAACACCATAAATATTACCTGACTGGAAATCCATCTGTCCCTTTCACTAGCATTGCTTGTTGTCTTTATATTCACTTTTTAAATCACATCACACAAAATTTAGCAAAAACACAGGCTTTTAAAAAAATCTAAATTCTATACTTGCTCATAAATAAAAGAATGCCAATTAAAATATCTCCCAACCTTTATACAGATTTTTAATTTAGTTTATGCAACTGAAAGCTGGAAACACTTAAATTTCAACCTGAGAAAGTCTTCCTATATTCCAAAAACCCAACACATGCTTTGGCCTAAACAATTATTTAAAAAACAAGCCTTACTTTTGGATTAGCAATAGAAAACAGCATATAGAACAGACACCTATTATTACCTGGAACCATACTGTTTTTTGGTTTTATTTTTAAAAGGTACAATTGTAGCATATCCTAAGTCTTAACCTCTTTAAAGAGAAAAGACTAAGATCTATATTAAGAAAAAATTTGGAACTTTTTGCTGTTTTATTCAATGCACTGGTAACTTACACTTTAGATGTTCTCCTGCTCCAGACAGCAGTTGGTAAAATATGTGAAATGTACGTTCATCTTTAGCTTGACGAACTGCTCGAGATTTTTCCAAAAGATCTGAGTTAGAGCAGTTTAGGATTAAATATGTTGAAAAGTAGTAAGTCTATTACCAGTGTCACTACCCCTTAACAGCGAAAGCTTACTTTTCCCCACTCACATGCTACTGTAGCTATAATGGAACAACCCAATAAAAATACTTTTAACTCAAGTGCGATTCAAAAAGACAATATAACAAGCTCCATTTCAGTCTGCTTCCTACATTCAGTCATTAGACTGAATCCAAAGGTAAGCCGAGCCTTCTCAAGTGAAGGCTACCACTTCTGTTGCTGTCTTAGAGTTAGCAAAAAAAAAAAAAAAAAGAATGCTAGCCTTCCCAACAACAGTGGTCTTTCTGGAGGGGAAGGAGCTGTTTTCTTCTTTGTTATCTATTTCAAAGACATCGGGTCTGTTATAAACTAATGCAGAAGAAAGCAGGCTGATGTGATTTGGCTGATGCTGATGATGTGGTCAGGCAGTGGAAACAAAACCTGCGCAACAGTTCAACATCTGCCATGTGGATAAGAAATCCTTCCCTATTTGTAAAACTGGACATTCTTAAGGTCTCTTTCCAGACTATCCCTCCCCCAACCCCCAATTCACCCCCACCCTTTCCTATTATTAGAAAAGATTCATCTGGGAAAATTCATTATAGACAGGTTCAAGGAATAGTTCCATTCAGTATTAAATGATGTATTCAGGGGTTCTTAACCTTTTCTGCCTCATGAATGCCCTTGAGAGCCTGGTGAAGCCTAGACCCCTTCCCAAAATAACATCTTTTATTGGGTCTTTTTTTTTTTAATTAGGCAATTGGGGTTAAGTGACTTGCCCAGGGTCACACAGCTAGTAGTAAGTGTCAAGTGTTTGGTCTGAGGCCGCATTTGAACTCAGGTCCTCCTGATTTCAGGGCCGATGCTCTATCCACTGCACCACCTAGCTGTACCCCCAAAATAACATTTTTAATAGTAAAAAAAATTATATAGAATTACAAAGAAAACCAATTATATGGAAATAAAGATGCAAGTATTTTTCCCATCCAAGTTCACAGACCCTCCTGAAATTTATCCACAGACCCAAGGTTAAGAAACTCCTGATCCAAACTGACAACTTAAGGAACCTGGAAACAATGGCAGAAATGAAACATATTTTTAAAAAAAACTTTATTAACCTCTTTAGATTACCTACATTTCCGAATGACAACCCCATTCCCACCACCAGAGAGCCACCTTTTAAAAAATTTTTAAAAAGATGGGCGAAAAATAACAGTTCAAGTAAAATAACAAACCTAATAACCAAATCTGACATTATATGAAGTGCTGCATATTCATACCAGGTCTGCAAAAAAGGGAGAGGGAAGAGCATTCTCATCTCATCTGGCATTATGCATATCCATTATAATTTCAAAGGATTAGGTTTTTCCATTGTTTTACTGTTCTTCTTTCCACTTACACAGCTGTAGTCATCCTGAATAGTTTTCTTGCTTCTGCTTACTTCACTGCATAAATCCATTTAAGTCTTCCCATCACTTCTCTCACCAAAATCATGTTCCATTACATTCATGTACCACAATTTTTTTAGGCCATCCTCTCAATAATAGGCATACACTTTGTTTTTAGTTCTTTGCTACTGCTGCCATAAAATACTTATTTATGTAGAAAAGACAATGCTTTCAACCTTTGACCTTTTGATCACATATAATGGTAGTATCACTAGACCAAGAATTGCAAATGACTTTCCAGAAAGAAGGGACCAAATCATGGCTCCACCAACAGCGTGTTTATTTGCCTGCCTTTCCCCACCAAATCCCTCCAGTATTTCCTATTTCCATTTTTAACATCTTTTTCAATTTACTGAGATGAAGTCTCAGCTATTTCAATTTGCATTTGTTACTATTGGTAAATTGGAACAGTATTTCAAATGGCCTTTAACAGTTTCCAATCATCCTTTTGAGAACTGTTTGTTTATATCCTTTGACTACTTCTCTATTGGGAATAGCTTAGTCTTAAATATTTGTATTAGTCCCCTATATATCTAGAACCAGACACTTAACTAGAGACAAAGATTTTTCTATCATTTATATTGATAAAAATATCTTCCTCCTATCTACAGCTTCCTTCATATTCTATATGGACTGATCTGGCTCATGCAAAAGCTTTACAATATATAATCAAAACTATGTCATTATATAGTTTTACATATTACCTACATTAACTCTATGCCTAACTTCATTAAGAATTTTGACCAAATTAATAACTGGAATAATAAAAACATTTATATAGCACTTGTTATATGCCAAGCGCTGTGCTTTATCTCACTGAATCCTCACAACCCTATGGGGCGAGTGCTATTATTATCCCAATGTTTACCAATGAGGAAACTGAGACAAAAAGGGGAAGTAGCTTGCCCAGGGTCACAAAGATAGCTTCTGATGCTAGATTTAAACTCAAGCCTTCCTGATTCCTGGCCCTGTGCTTTACTTACTGTACTACCTCATTGCCCCAAAGTTCCTAATCATCTTGTTCAATTATGGTATGACTTCTGATATTCAGGTCATGTATGCACTTTGAGTTTATTGTGGAATGTGGTAGGTGTAAGTTACTAATGTAAACCTAACTTTGTCCAAAACATTTTCCAGGTTGCCCAGCAACTCTTGTCAAATACAGAATTCTTGCCCAAGCTATCATCATTCTCAGGGTTACATTCAATTGTTTCTGGTTTCCTCCTTATCTAGTTCATTCCAAAAATCTATTTTTCTATTTTGAATCCAGTACCAACTAGCCTGATGATTATTGCTTTAGAATATGACCTAAGGTCTGGAAATGAAATTCCTACTTAATTCTCAATTTTTTCACTGTTTCCCTTAAGAGTCTAGGACTTTTGCTTCTCCAGATGAATTGTCAGTACTATTACAAGCTCTGTAAAGTATCCTCCGAGTACATACTTTGATTGATATAAGCAGTAAATCTACAGATTAATTTAGGTAATATATGGTTCAACCACCAGCATGGAAGATACCTCTGATTATAAACATAATTCTTGATTTCCTTAGAGATAATGGATAGAGAACTACATTGAAAGCAAGGACTGCCTCTTACCCCTCCTGGTTGTGAGATCCTGGGGTTTACTTAACCTCTCATGGCTCTAGGAATCTCTCCAGAGAAGGTGCTGACCTTCACTGGCAGATCAAGTTACTTCCAGGAATTATCTTGTCAATCAAATCCCAGGTCTGCTCCTTACTTTTCTAAGGAACATTTTGTAATTATTTTAAATGGGGCTCCCCTTTCTATTTTTTTTCTTAGAGTCTGTCATTACTATATATAAATCTTGATTTTGTTGGTTTTATTTTACATAACACATACATACAATAACTTTTCCTAAAGTTACTGTCCCAGTTTCTTCATTGAATTCTGCTACTTCAAAATATGTGTTCCAAATCTGTTAAATTTTCTTCTCTAAAAAGAACTTCCATAAGAGTGTATTTTTTCTAATATTCTATTTTTGAAATAATCTGCATTGGATATGTCTAGTATCTTATCTTTATTCGTTCCTAATTTCTTCTCTCATAAATTTTTTTCTCTATTGAATATTTAAAAAACTTCTTATGGGGCAGCTAGATGGCGCAGTGGATAGAGCACCGGCCCTGGATTCAGGAGGACCTGAGTTGAAATCCGGCCTCAGACACATAACACATACTAGCTGTGTGACCCTGGGCAAGTCACTTAACCCCACTGCCCAGCCAAAAAAAACCCCCCAAAAAACCCCAACCTTCTTATAGCTTAAGAAGTGTATTGCTTATTATCTGCTCTCTGATGAACTTTCCTTCCTATTATAACATTTATAAAGAAAGCTTTGTATCCTATTTTAGGAGTTTAATTCATTCTTCCTTCTGGTTTTCAGAACCCCTATATGTTGATTTGCCTGCCATGTGCTGGTCTTTTATTGATGCTTTTTAAACAAGTACTTTCCACTATTATCATCAAACATTACTACAAAATTATCATATAATCTTTTAGAATCAATTATAGCTTTTCAAATTCAAGTTTCAATTTTTAAATACCTGTGATTTCTCAGAACTTCTAAAGTTGTCTACCTTTGTGAAGCCTTGGTGATACGTTTTATTTTTCCTTCTAGCCTCAAAGTGAGCCTCAAAGTTTTGGGACACTTGTTTTTATAGCTATCTCACAGGCTGTTACCAAAAAAAAGCACTTTATAAACCCTAAATTGCTATGAAAAAGTAAGCTAATATGGGGACTTCAGGAAGGGTGGACCCATGACTTTACTGGTATATGGAACTCCTAGTAAGTAAACTCCTAATGAAGATAGGAACTTGCTCTACAACTTACCATCTAAAAAAGCTGGCTGAATACTGAGATAAAAAGTGACTTGCTAAGGACCACACCAGATCTTCATGACTTCCTGTTCAGCTCTCTATCCATAACAGCACACTGCCTTATAGTATTATTACAACTAATTACACTATTAGAACAACTTTAACTTAATCTTTTACCAAGGCTTCTTTCAAAGACATCTTGACAGAGAGGATGATGGTTCAATTAAAAATTAAAGGTCTGTATGGGAAAATGTTATATATACCCATTGTATTCCAACTGGTAAAATATATCTGACATACTATTTAAAGTACTTCTAAAAATATCCCCCCTCTAATCAACCATTATAATTACTTATACCTCATAGCATTATAAATAAAAGACAATTATTTAAGAAATATGCCATACTGTAGAAATAGGATACATGTCTCGATGTTGGCTCCAACGATATAACCAGTGACATCAAAGTTGATCCGTATAAACTTGCCCTGAAAGTAAGTTAAAGAGCTAAGTTACAGTCAGCAGTATTAATATTAATGCAAATTCCTCCTGTAATTCATTTTCCTAACATTAATGTTTTTAACTAGAATGTTTAGGAAAGACTGAATCTTTTCAATTAAGTAGCTGTTTTTTCCAGGAGTATTTTCCTTACAATTTAGCTCTTTCTAGAAGGACCAAACATCAGATATTTCCTAGCATCTATAATTAAAACATTTGCTCCCTCCCCGTGCCTTTTATGTTTCAGGACATATATACATATACATTACACACACACGCACAGTGTGTGTGTGTATGTGTGTGCAGAATCAAAGAGCTAGAGGGGTAATCAAATTAGCAGTAATTAAATTCAATATCCTTGTTTTATAAATAAGGTAACTGAGGGCCAGATAGGCCAAAGTCAAACAGATAGTAAGTGTCTTGGGTGGGATTTAAACTCATGTCTTCCTGACACCAAGTCTAGAACTTTACTATGTCACCTCAAAAATAAACTTGCACATAGGTGTGCCAGTATGTATGCAAACACACACACACACACACAGGAATACCTCTCTACTAATAAAAAGAGATGACTAAGATGTTATTATCCAAAAATTTACCCAAAATAATATTAAAGGAACACAGGTATGCATTTCAGGATATGAAGTATGTCCTCAATATATCATAGAGTGACATGCTTCTAGAGATAATTCCTGCCTTAGTGACCTGGCTTTCTTACTTCCAAGTGATTAGTCTAAACAGTTCTATTTCTACCTATTTCACGGCTCCTTCTCATTCTCATTTACTGGCTCATCATCCCTATCATACCCACAAACTGTGCAGGTTTCCCAAAGTTCTGGGTCCGCTTTTCTCCTCCCTCCATAAGTTTCTTGATAACCTAATCAAGGCTTAAGGGTTTAACCAACAACTCTATGTAGATGACTCACAAATACACACACACACACACACACACACACACACACACACACACACACACACACACACACACACATACACATATATACACATATAAAAAACCTCTCTCCCTGACTTTCAGTCCCATGTCATTAATATCTTCGGACATTTCTAACTAGATGTCCTAGAGACTCAAGATGACCAAAACTAAACTCTTTATCTTTCCCTCCCTCAAACCAATCCCTTACAAACTTCCCTATTTCTGTCGAAGACATTATCAGCCTTCCATTCCCCTGGGTTCATAATTTCAGTATTATACTCAACTCCTCCTCCTCCCTCATTCCACACATCCAAACATTTGCCAAATCTTGTTCTATCATCTCCACCTCTCACAATTGACTCACTCTCTATACCCACACAGATATAACTTCAAATTAGGCTTTCATTACTATTTACCTAATTATTACAACAGCTCTAATTGGTCTCCTTTCCCATTCTATATATAGCTAACAAAATGGTTTTCCTTAAACACAGATCTGATCACGTCTGACCATCCCAATAACTCCCTAATGCCCTGAACTCAATCAACTCAAGTGGTTCTCTATGGCTTCTAGAAAAATAACATCTCTTTTGTTTAGCTTTTAAAGCCCATTGCAACCTGACCCCAATCTAACTTTCCAGTCTTATTACTGGACTTTACTCCCCCTCCCATACTCTGAACACAGCCAAACTGGCCTTTTCTCTGTTCCTCAAAGAGGAGACACCCATCTCCAGTTTCAGTGCCTTTGTACCTGGAGTCACTCTTGGCTGAAGGTACTTCTTTCTTAGCACTACCTTGCAGAGCCCTTTCTTTCCTTCAAGATGCAGTTCAAGTGCCACCCTCTATATGAAGTCTTTCCTAATCTCCCCAATTGCTAGTTCTTTCCCCCACAAATTCTCTTTTAAACTATTTTATATTTATTCCTTATGTATTTGTTTTCTTTATTCTGCATATAATTATGTATGTACGAATTATCTTTCCCATTTCCTCATAAAAAAAATCTGAGTGTAAGTCCTCATGTTTCTTTGTATTTGTAATCTAAGTAACTAGCAGAACATAGTAGGCTCTTAATAAATGCTTGTAAATTGGAGAGCCTTATGAATGCAGTCCAGGTGCACAGAAATACAGAGTAAGAACTCATTAAATATTCACTAAGAGGATTAATGAAAATTTTATGAAAAGTAAAATTAACTAATAACTAAGATAATTCTCCAGTGCTTAGCACAGTGTCTGTCACATAAGTAGATGGTTAATAAATGTTAATCAAATAACATACCTAATAAAAAGGAAAAAACCTTCATTAAAGCCCTAACCTAAGCCAGTTACCTTGTAAGTGTGTTCTTTTATGCTCAAGCAAGAAAATGAGAGGGTGAATTAATATAATTCAAACAATTTATAGGAGTATAAATATTAGGTCAATAACATCACTATCATCACTGGAATCTCTCAGTAAAGTGGATCTTTTACACATATCACCATGTGAATAAACATTATTTTACTGGTGTAGCTCATAAACATGCACTAAGCTGAAATGTAATTGCCCTTTAGGACTGAGACAACCGATCTTTTCCAATCCAACGGCCACTGTTGTATTTTCCAAATTTGCTAGATATTGAATGCAGTACTTTAACAACATCATCTTTTAGAATTTTAAATAGCTCCACTGGAATTCTGTTACCTCCACTAGCCTTATTGTTAGCCATGCTTCCTTAGGCACACTTCATTCTGCAGAATGTCTGGCTCTAGATCAGTAACCACACCATTGTGGTTATTGATGATGTTAAGATCTTTCTTGTACAGTTTTTCTGTATGTTTTTGCCACCTCTTCTTAATCTCTTCTGCTTCTGGTAAATCCCTACCATTTTTGTCTTTTATCATGCCCATTTTTTGCATGAAATGTTCCCTTGATATCTAATTTCTTGAAGAGATCTCTTGTCTTTCCCATTCTATAGTTTTCTTCTATTTCTTTTCATTGCTCATTTAAGAAAAACTACTTATTTCTCCTGGCTATTCTCTGGAATTCTGCATTCAGTTGGGCACATCTTTCCCTTTCTCCTTTACTTTTCACTTTCCTTCTTTCCTCAGCTATTTGCAAAGGTTTGTCAGAGAGCCATTTTGCTTTTTTGCTCTTCTTTTTCTTTGGAATGTTTTTTTCTTGCTACCTCCTGTATAATAATGTGAACCTCTGTCCATATTTCTTCAGGCACTTTATCTACCAGATCTAATCCCTTAAATCTATTCATCACCTCCACTTCATATTCAGAAGAGGTATTATCAAGGTCATCCTTAAACAGTCTGATGGTTATACAGAAGTTAACTCTTCCATAGCAAAAGATTTTCTGCTATGAGGAAGAACAAAAACATCCCATTAATTCTTAAAAAGAACTACAATCATTTGAAACAAAGCCAGACTATATTTTAAAAATGTCTTTTCAAAACATTTATTGTACAAAATATGTCACCATCTGGAATGTATCTTACTTCTCCATCAACAGAACTAAAATAACTGTGAATGATTATTTTTATAACAGCAATGTTGACCTAAAGAATGAACTCTTTAATGCAAACCAGATGCCTTTTAAGACTTTAAAATAAAAGATTCTTCACAAATTAGCAATCTCTAACAAATAAGTGGAATCAAATGCTTTCACAAGGTTAAGGAATTTATTCTACACAGTCTGTAAGAGGTCTGTTAATCAGTATCCAACACTTTCCAAAATTCCCATCTTAGAACTTTAGAAGGCTCTGTATACTTAGGCAACTCACAGAAAACAAAGCTGTCTTTGCCTCACATCACTTAGTATTTCACATTTTCCTAAATAAAGTATCAACAGCATTTCATAAAAAGCTTTCCATTTCTTTCTTCTCTTAATTTATGTGGCACTTTTAAATAAAAGTCCTCTGTGTGGAATCTGAATACGTGTCTGCCATGTGCCAGGCACTGCGCTATGAACTAGGGATACAAAAAAAGGCAACAAATAGTACTTGATCTCAAGGAGCTCATAGTCTAATGATGGATAGCACATGCAAACAAATGTGTAAAAACGAGATATGCTTAAGAAAATATACACAATTAACACAGGGAAGGCACTAGAATTAAGAGAGATCAACAAAGGCTTTTTGGCAGAAGGTAAGAATCGATCTGGGACCTGAAGGGAGTTAAGGAAGCTAGGAGGTAAAGAATTCTAGGAATGAAAAACAGGCACCAGTATTCTAAGGAAATTCATATTGCTCACATTCTCCTCCACCCCGATAATGGATGCTGTACAACAGACATCAGTACATAAAACAATACATATACATATTCAAATTTTCCTACTGTCACAGGGGCGAGTATAGCTTAGAAAGGAAAGGTACTAGAAAACTGTCTAGACTACAACAAAAGAAAATAAATACTAATTGTTCTCTAGTGGATGTGTGCAAAATTAAGGAATACAACAAAACAGAGATTCTTTAGTGAGTCCCTACAAACATGTGGAGAAGCTACATACATCTAAGGTGAAGCCCCCACAGTATACAGGATTCCCTCTGATCTGTACTATCATCTAACACTCACAGGTTGGGTCTATGGAAAGAGGATGCTTTCTCAAGTTTTAGGGATAAGCCTGTGGGACCGTACTCTGTAGCTCATAAACCCCCAGCAGTGTGTTACCTATTAACAATCAGACAGTAGCATCAAATAGCTATTAAAAAAGGCATTTACACAACTGCATAGGAAGAACAGAAGTTATATCTTTCAAGGAATCTTATGTAATTTTAAAATATACATATGTTTTAAAATAAGCACTTTAAAACTAGTATCATGTTGGAGAACAGCCCTTACGGCATCTATCAAATCAAATGGCTTAAAAAATACTGTCAACAAAGTAATAATGGTATAATCTTGTATTCTCTGCAACTTTCAGTCAATTAAGACAGCAAATTATTGGTCTGCTGTAGAATTCTGATTACAAAAGCCAACTTATCAATTTTTCATGTTTTCACTAAAGATATTTCATACTTTTAGACCGTTGGCACTGAGCTTTTATAGAAATGAGAGGCTAGACATACAGATCAGCAGAGATGTTCTTGTGATTATCTTTGGCAGTCATATCATCCATGAATTTTTTTATAATCACTTTGTATGTTTCTCTTCAAACTATCTTGAGAATAGATCCATCAACATGCTCAAAATTTTCTCACCTCTTGCAGGGAGTTTTGTGCATATATCTGGGTTAGCCTCTCTTCCTGTCAGTTTCTTTTAGTGTCATTTCTACTACTTCACATAGACTATTGGGGATTTTGAGGTTAGAGTCCAAATGTGAAAACAGAATTTCTTATAGAAATGTTGAACAATCTATTCCATAGTAGCATAGGCTATACACTAAAACTGAGAGCAAGTATTAAAACCAGATATTATCACCTAGCTATCAAACTAAGGTGCATATAAAACAAATGATTAGACTACATTTTTTATTTGAACTGAATACTCAATTCAGTCAAACTGACTGAATGATATTTTTTCCACTGAAGTGAAAAAACTTATCCAGATTTTTTGGCATTATGTATTTAAGGTTTACTTTTAGTGATATCAAACCAAATGTTCCTAAATTTTTATAATAAACAGTAGTGTTATAATAACATTAGGTCAGATTTCTATACATCAAAATCCACATTTGGTCAAAAAATTAAATAGTGCTATAACCTCCAGCACTCACGACCATCCTATTAGTCTGCTTCATTATATGATAGTGACCATGGGTTATTCAAAATTATTCCAGCAGAAAAATAAGATCTTAAAAGGTACTATACCAACTCATTAAGTCTTCAGGAACGGATCTAATGAAGGCTGAGGATTAATCTAACTAAGTTCTGAGGTGCTCATCAACAAAACAGAGAAAGAATGATGAATTTTTCAGTCAGAGCAACCTTACGAGACTATGTATTATGCCAAGTTAATGTGTGTTAGTGAAAGAAATTAAACCATATCATTAAAATCAAGGATGAAGGCTAGTACCCTTTGTGGAGGCAGATAAAAGACCCCAAGAACACACAACCACACTCCAGGTTATTAGGGAAAATAGTGTGCTTAAAGGAAACAAAAATGATAGAATAAAAAGGATCTGAAGTATAGGAGAGGAGATGTCACCCTTCTTAGAAGGCGGAGGAATGGAAGAATCTTACATAGAGGAGAATGGTAAATAAAAGTTAAACAGAAGCTATTTTTCAGGTTCTTCTGGAAGAGTAGAGGTAGATGCTATGAGAAGTAAGATACTGCTTATCCTCCAATACACACACACACACACACACACTTCTATATATTTTTATATATACACAGATATATACACAGATACACACACTTATAGTAGAGGTAAAGAAGCTCAGGTGAGAGACCATAATGTAAGGGTCAGAGAAAGTATCAAAGAGTAGAAGTAGTTTGTGATGCCTTGCTCAGGGGTACTAAGGCAGCAATTTAACAACCTAACTTGATGATAATAGAAAGATCAGTTATATCACTGAAACATATATCCAAGACATAACAGAAAACTTCCCCCCCCCAACACACACCACACACACAAAGACAACTACCTACTTTGGCTGATTCTCATGAACACAAATGATACTAGAAGAAGAAAGTTAAAAAAATATTGCCAATGATTATGAAGTCTTGAGCAAGAAACTAAACACCAAAAGGGAACAGTTTAAGTTTTCCTCACTTTTGGCCAATGAAAGCAATAATAATAATTTGGAAGTAAGCAATTGGTTAAGAAGTGGTGTCCAAATGGAAATTAGACCTCTAGCTCATAGTTTAAAATATAAAGCTAAGACTGAGAGAGACCTGGTCAAAGATGAAGTACAACCAACAAAGGCTGCTAAGATAGAACTTACTTACAAGGTTACTGCTGGAGCTAGCCAAGCATGGCTCTGCTATTGCTGCTGGTGGTGGTGGTGGCAACCATATGATATCAGCTTGGATGGTTGTAGAATATGACAAAAAGGGCTGGCTAGTGTTGTTCCAAGTGGTTGGACAGACTCAGTAACATTAATATTACCAGCAGAGTGCCTGCTGAGCCAAGCCTGTTTGGCTTAGCTGTTTCACAGCATTATTTCTTATGTACCTGTTGAAAGCTAGCGTTAGCTATCGTCAGCATTAAAGTACTGCCTCTAAAATCCATTAGCTTTGTGAACCTGGGAGAGTAATATAACTCCTTAGCATTGCAGGCAGATTTCTAAGATGACCTACATAGGTAGCAGGGGGTTTCTTCATCAGGAGTTCAGGATACTAATGAAATCACAAGTCTAGCCAAAATTAAAATGCATTTGTTAAGGAAGAAAAGGAGCTAGATCAAGGCTTAAGATTTTGTTAATTATAACAATAGTATCAGTGAAGAGGTCAGGTGACTTGCCCAGGGTCAAATAGCTATAAAGTGTCTGAGGTAGGATTTGAACTTAGGTCTTCCTAACTACTGGTGCAGTGCTTTATTCACTGGGTCACCTGTCTCTAATTTTAATCAGTTCTTATTAACAAACATGTTTATATAATACATTTTTTATTTTGTTTTAATCCATCCACTTGAGTCACTGGGCTATCCCAATACATTTTACAACCAGTGTTAGTGGGAAAAGGAATTGTTTCACATGTAACAGTATCTTCCATTCTTTATACTCAGAAAACATTCATTTATTCTCAAGTGGTGCTATCTTATAGGATGTCTATCAACAATGGTTAGAAACTAGATTACAGGTACAATATAAAGGTCAACATTCCAAGGAGAGTTAAGAAGGAACCATATGCATAGCAACCAGGGTCAATATCGTAAAACAAAATAGCTGTCTTGAACTAACAGGGTGGAAGTTTGACATTTCAAATCTTAACAGCCATCTTTGGTGATCACCAAAGCTGAAACACAGACTGCAACTAAAGCCTTCTTAGTAGACTGGAAAATATACCTCCAGCACTGAGAATTCAATCCTGAACACATTATACCTAAAATATTAATAGATTCAAGAATACACCCTCATGGCCTAGGACAGGGATGGGGCCTTGAGGCCACATGTGGCCCTCTAGGTCCTCAAGTTCAGCTCTTTGACTGAATCCAAACTTCACAGAACAAATCCCCTTAATAAAAGGATTTGTTCTATAAAACTTGAACTCAGTTAAAAGGTCGCACCTTAGATCCTAGGTACTTTCATTTTGCACAAAACCTGTGAAAAATAAAACTGATAACCTCAAATGTTTATATTAAAAAAAAACAGTGTTCAGGTAACAAAGGAGAAACTAAAGATCTTAATATGAAAAGGCAAAATGAAGACACTGATAAGCCATGTGTCACACGGTTGAAGGAACTGGGCATGCTTAACCTAGAAAAAGAGAAGGTTTGGGAGAAGGGGGGCTGTGAGGGGGAACAGGATAGCTGTCTTCAAGTACTGAAAGATTGTCATTTGAAGTAGGTTTAAGCTGTTTGACTCCAGGGAGCAAGAATAAGAAGCAATGAGTGGAAGTGACAAACAGGCCCAATTCATTTAAGTTACCTTTCAGCTCTGACATCTACAGAGTGCCCCAAAAGACAAGAGTGCAGTTTTAAGCCTTATTAGTATTAAAACAGCACTCTGACTTTTGGGACCCCCTGAATATTCTGAAAGGCTGTCTGGTAAGAGAAAACAAAACAAAAGAAAAAAAATCTTCACTATTCAATAAAACAAGGCCATAATTCTGAAAGCCAATTCTACAACATCCTCTTTGAAAATGGGTTACCTAAACTGTAATGACCAAAGCTGGCCCTGAAAAAGACAAGAGAAAATATACCTCCCTCTTTTCTTTGCAGAGGTGGGTGACCACAGGCAAGGAATATTGCATATAATGTCAATCTGTTAATATATTTGTTAATTTAAACTACTTTTTTCTCCAATTTTATTAAACTACTTTTAACACATACACCCCCCTTTTATTTTATTGATATAAGGGATTGTTATCTGAGTAGGGAAGAGAGAGGAATATCTAGAAATGAAAGTGATGTATAAACAAAAAATATCAATAGTTTTTAAAAAGTTATTTTTGTAGGTACACAGCTTTTCTGTGTAGAGGTAATTGGTAACCTCTAGACCACAGAAGGAATCTAGCTAAATGGATAGTATTGCTCTGGCCATTACCAATGTACCCTAAAGAATATGTTTTGATGATTGGGGCAGCTAGGTGGCGCAGTGGGTAGAGCACCAGTTCGGGGTCAGGAGAACCCGAGTTCAAATCTGACCTCAGACACATACCACTCACTAGCTGTGTGACTCTGGGCAAGTCACTTAACCCCAAATGCCTCACCAAAATAAATAAATAAATAAATGAAGTGAAATAAAAATGTGTTTTGTTCAGTGAGATATGATTACAAAACAGAAATAACCACCACAAATGTGAGTGTGGGGAAAAAAAGATATTTATCTCAGCTAATATTCACCTAACCCTCTGATGCACTGGGCCCTGCTTTCTTTCTCAGTACTCTTATTTTTTTCCAAATCCATGCCTCTCTCTTCACTACTTTTCTCTCACATATAAGGAGGAGGCAAGAAATCAGCCTCCTCTTCCAGGTCTACCTCTCCCACTTATCTCTCCACACTTCTCACTGAGAAACTCCTCTGTTTGGCTTTTAAAGTCATTCACAACCTGGTCCTAAACACCCTTCCAATCTTAAATATCATTCTCCTTCCTGCCCTCGATGGTTTGGCCAAATAGGACTTGTGACTGTTCCATATATGTCATTCTATCCTATTTCCAGTCCCTTGCATTGGCTCTCTCTCTCTATGACATGTTCCTGCCTCAACTCCCTATCTTAGAATCCTTGTTTCCTCCAAAACTCTCTTCAAGATTCATGCCCTACATGAGATTTTCCTGATCCCCCTCAAATACTAGCATCTCTCCTGTAAAAAAGTTATCTTACATATATTCATTTATGAACATGTCTACCTACGCAAAACATAAGCTCCCTGAATTCAGAAACTGCCTTGTTTGTATTTGTTTCCCTCATGCCCATCATAGTGTCTAGCATATAGTAGGTGCATAAGAAATTCTTGAAAATTGAGTCTTTTTTGCCTCTTCACTCTTCATTTTATCCATAGCTTCCTTTTTAAAATTAGTCATAATATGATTTAGTTTTGTGTTATTATTTTATTTGTTGTATTTGATTAATACTTACCAAATATGCTGTATCTATAAGGGCAAAATGTACTACCTTCCTCCCTGTAGCAATATATTGGTAGAATTACTGCTTATAGAAAGTGTGTGCATCTGGTTCCATCTATCAAATGATATAGATGGCTACTAAAATAGATAAATCTAGTGTGTTATATGTATTTTTTGGAAAGGATAGAAGATAATACTCCTGAGATCACCTAGAATCTACCACAATGCCTGTTATTTCATGCTCATTGATCCTACAGATTACATACAGAAGTGAATTGAAATCTCTTGTGTATTCTTGTTATTAGAAGTATGTCTATGGTCAGAGACATTGGAATTCCCTTGTAAGCATGGAATACTTTTGAAAGCATCTAAGTTGACCAATGACTAAACTCTGGAAAGAGGAAGTAAAGACTACATATTTACAGAGTATAAGTGGCCCCAATATATTTTGTCACCTAAATAAGTACCAGAATAGTTCTGTGATTTTTTTGTTTGTTTCTTATTAAGAAATAGATTGGAGACGATGCCGTGGTGGAGATGGCCGAGTAGGACATCACGGGGCTGTGTCAGGACATGTTCTCCAAAATGGCCACGTACCTAACCGGCGAGCTGACAGCCACCATGAAGACTATAAGCTTCTGGAAAATATGAACAAACTGACTAGCTTGAAGTATCTAGAAATGAAAGGTATTGCAGTAAACATAAGTAGAAACCTAAAGGACTTAAACCAGAAATCTGCAGCACTTCAGCCTCATCTGGATCAGATCACTTTAACTGAGGAGCAAGTAGCAGCTCTTGACCAGGCGCTTACAAGTTGGATGCATATTCAAAGAAACTAGAAGCAAAGTACAAGAAGTTAGAGAGGCGATGAAAACATTCATTAGCACGAAGACTTTACAAGAATGTTTCCTAAGAGCTGAAATAAGTGGGATGGAACTTATCGCTATATTTCAGTTTCTAAAAGGAAGCGGTGCTGCTGATCCAAGGAGAATCCCAGCCCTCATCTCTGGTTGGATGTGTGACTCTGACCACCCCCTGATGTTTCCTAAACCTGTAGCCCCTGGAACCTCATCTTATCGTGTGCTTCATTGTGTGCCCTGGACCAAGGCTCAGAAATCAGGATCAACCCCGTTGGGAGCAGACACAAAGGAGAGGCTCTCATCTCCCTGCCTCCTCCCTTCTTCCCTCTCCCCTAGGCCTCCCCCTCACCCCATTCATAACCTGTTCATCAACTTAAATAATAAATGCCGACTTATGACCCTCAAAAAAAAAAGAAAGAAATAGTTTGAAGTGCAAATTAAGCACAGTATCTAGTTTTGTATGCTGGAAATACATATTCTTACTTCAAGGACACCATCTGAAGTCATTCTACATATGCTGACCAACATTTGGCAAACACTTTAAGGGACAGAAAAATACAAACAGATGGAGTGATAGAGTCAAAATTACTTACCTTATGCCCCAGAACTAGCTAAATTCTGGAGAGACAATGATATGCAAGGAAGTTACATTAAAAGAACAGAGCACAGAGCTACTCCATGGCAACTCCCTTAAAATGTTGTAGTGCGTAGTAAGTCTGTTCCTGAGATCCAAGATGAACATAATTTCTCTCAGATTTCTTGGGAACCATACAGAACACTGAGCAAAAATAAAAATCTTTCTTCTTGGGGCAAGCAGGTCTCATAACACATCCTATTAGCTGGGAATGGTCCATTGTCAGAGTTAATAGAGTTTCCCAGGAAGTATTAGAGCCCTCCCAAAGTTTATAAAGCTCTCAAGAAGCCGGTTTATCAGTGCACAAGACGAGCAAAATAAGAAATTATGCATCTCTCCCATAGCATCAAATAAAATAATATTTGTATAGTGCTTCATATCCCACCTGGCACATAGTAGGTGTTCATTAATACTTATTCCCTTTACCCTTCTCTTCCCTATCTGAAACACAAATCTAAGCTTTCTGGAAGGAGGAAGAGGAGTTATTTTTGTTTTTATAATTGAAAGAAGACTGAGGAACAAGAGTTATGTACAAAATGCTTCCATCTCCCCTAGGGTCTTCATTATTGAGACAATGTTGATAGGTCCTTTGTTCCTGCTGGGCACCATGGGAATAGATAAAAACAACATTAAAGTAATTTGTATTTAGGGCATATAAGTCCCTAGGATGAAGAAAGGTAAAATCAAGTAAAAATCCTTGGCCAATGTACTTAAGAAAAATTAATTGCCCTGACCTAAAGAACAGAGAAGGCACAGGAGGAAAAAACAGAGAAGATCAGGAGTGAGAAGACCCAGGTTCTTGTTACTACTACCACTATACACTATCACCACGTCTGTGACCTTAATGGGGCAGTCACTTTCACTCTGTGGAACTCAGTTTTCTCCTCTATAAAATGAAGAAATTAGACTGGATTGTTTCTAAGGTCCTTTACAGCTCTGAAATATTTTTTCTATGTATTTGTAGACTCTTAGGGCTGAAAGAATCTTTAGAGATAGAACTTAACACCCTAACTTTAAAGGAAGATTTCATATTCTTTTAGGAACTTAATTATTTTCTCCTCCTAATGCAAGTCTAGAGGCCCAGAAAATAGTATCCAGTAAATGAAGCAGAAATAGAATAACTGAGAGGGAGGTATAATACACTGCCAGAAACACTAAGGTCATAAAACAACTCTTCCAATACAAATTTCAATTCTGCATTCTCCATGAATACAGATGTAACATCTGATCTCCAAAATATGCATTTTCAACATGTATTCTCTTAAGAAATCAAGTCTCATTCTGTCCAAATACAACAATTTTTATAAAAAAATGAGACTACAATATAGGTTAGCAGACACATGTTAAAAAGTAAGTCAAATGGACAAACTTTTGCCAAATTCTGAATTAGCTTCAAAGGTTCATATACATGCCAGTTTATATACCAAACATTTTTAAGCTCTAGCAAATAACAAGATTAAACACAGTAAACAATGCTTTAAGTCATCTCACAAAATAGCCAACTATTTTAAAAATTCTATCAACAACAGCACTTCCCCCCCCCCATAATCTACCTGTCTTCTGCTTTGTGGTTCAATTTCTACTTAAATTCTTGGAGGTATAATAACTTCATTTTCTTATTCATGCCAGTAATTCAGACTGAAAACTGAAGAAATTAAATTTTATGGTGCTATGAAACTTACAAAACGAGAAGAGTTGTCATTTTTCACAGTTTTTGCATTTCCAAATGATTCAAGGATTGGGTTTGCTTGTAAAAGCTGCCTTTCAAGTTCTCCCTAAAACACATCACACACAAACAAAAAAGAAACACAGAAGTATTTATGTTAAACTAAAGTCTTCTATTAACCCTCACATTTGATTGCCTCTTTTTCTCAGTTCTTTTGTATCAATTGCACCTTTTAAATGGGTCTTCTCAATCCTGGATGTTTTGATAGGACTTCACTAAAAATGAAATAAATTAGCATATATACATAATGATATCCAACTAATGTTGTTAAAGAAAGACATGGATTTAAGTATAAGAAAAATAAATTAGGTACAGATTTGTGGGAAAATGCAAGAAACAGATTTTCCAAAAATAAAATGTTATGTAACAATATCTGATTTTTTTTTTTAAGCCAAAGCTCATTATTAAAAATGCTACCATCTTACATGAGAGGAAAAGTAACTTACACATAGACGATAACAACAGATATGCACAAAATACTCTGGTATAGGTTGGCTAAATATCATTATCCTCATTTAACAGATAGGAAAACCAAAGGAACAAAAAGATACTAACATTATTTCTTATTCAAACTGAATTCAGAAAACTGAGTTTCTCTTGATTGTATCCAAAAAGACGCATGTGAACTTGAATGCAAGTCTTAAAAAACTATAAATTAAAGTACATTAATCCATACTTTATCCATGAGTCCGAAAAGGAACAGTATCATGGGAAAAAAGTGTGCCAATTCTTTCTTTGAAGAAGTTATACTTCTAGACTGGAACTAAAAAACTGGAATCTGTGAACAAAACTGGACAGCTTTTTCAAAAGACACATCACTGCAGTTAAAAATCAACAGAATCTTGACCCTAAAAATTAAATCAGCTTATAGAAGTGCGTCTAAAGTGAAAATAAATAAATAAATAAATAAATAAAAGAACCAAAAGATTTGAAAATTAGAACCCAGCTGCCATGCAAATTTACTATCTCACCATTCACTTCACACATCAGTGTACTTAAACAAGAGATAATTATGGTCACACAGCAAGTCATTGGCAAATTGATCTGTGTCACAGCTACTCACGGCCCTTTGTTTCCTCATCTATAAAACAAAGGAAATAGGTTGAGGAAACTCTCAATGACTACATCTAAAATTCTTTTAACATTACTCCATATACGCTATAAGTATTAATGAAGATTTAGTGTCAAAAGTCAATGTTTTGACCAATACTTTGAGAGGCCAGGTGAAATTGAACGATGAGACAGATATGGGTGCCTCAGGCCATCCCCATCTCTAGGCAAAAAGCTAAAATAGTTGTTTACACAAAAAGATGCTAGATTGTATATTAATATCCATGTTATGAGTTCCAAGGCAGTTATCTGGATTACCCAGATACTCATATATTTTACTTGTAATCAAATTCAATGAGGAAATAAAGAGCTGCACCGACCCCTACTTAAAAGACAACCAAATCCCAGCTGATGGTCTATCTGTTTTGTTGCTTTTATATAGATATTAATTTAATTATACAGTAATAAATCATTTACCTAGCAATGGATAAGGTAATCCCACATCAATAAATTTTTCAGATAAATGAACTTTATCAAATTCAAACTTCAAAATTTCCGTCATTTTAAATTAAAGAGTACTTATTAAACTCTTAAGGTATGCCAGGAACTGTCCTCAGCACCAGATGGAGACAGAGACACAGACACAGATACACACACACATTTTAAAGGCAAAATATAATCTCTAAGCATTGCTTATGTTCTAACTGGAAGACACCAAATCTAAATAAATTGGTACATATAAGATACATACAGAGTAGACAGAAGACAGTTGCAGAGCAGAAGGCACAGCTAGGTCTTCTGCAAGCGGTTATGTTTGAGCCAGGGATTCTAAAATGTGGAGGTTAGGAGGAAAAGCATTCCAAGTACTGTACAGGGGATAGTCAGTGCAAAGGCCTAGAAATGGGAGATACGGTATCATATGTGAGGAAAAGCAAATAGCCCAGTATGTCTGGACCATAGACTATGTGGAAGGGAATAATATATAATGACAAGAAAGACAGGAAGGGTTTTAAATGACAAACACTTAACATCCGAAGTAACAGGGAACAGAGAAACAACAGAGGAAAGAAGAGAAGGAAGAAGGGAGGAAGAAAGGAAAAGAGGGAAAGAAAGCACTTATACAGTGCCTACTATATGCTAGGGACTGCGTTACATGTTTTTTACAAATACTGATCCTCATAACAACCTTGCAAGGTAGGTACTATTATTATCCCCACTTCAGAGTTGAGGTAAACAGGTTAAGTGACTTGTTCAGGGTAATACAGCTAGGAGGTTTCTCAGGCTGGATTTGAACTTAGGCCTTCCTGACTTCAGGCTCAGTGTTGTCCACTGCACCACCTAACTGCCATAGATGGGAATAACATGGTCAGAACTGCCATTTAGGAAGCAATCTCCCAAATTTATACTTTGGTCTTATCAGATTCTTCACTCTCCTTCACTCTATATAGACACAGACACAAATACTCAGACACACACACAAGATGATGACACTTGATCTCCCACCTCTGTGCCTTTGCACTGGCCCCAAGCCTAGAATGTACTCCCTTTTCACTCACGTTACTGAATTCCTTTCTGCTGTTAAAGACACAGTTCAAGCATGACCTTCCCTTTCCTCGTCCTCTCAAATGTTGATGTCTTCCTTAAACTATCATATTAAAGAAATTTTTATTTGGATTTATTCTCTGTGTAATTATTCTGTATATGTTTAAAAGTATCCTTATACACATAAAGTGAATGAAGCACCTAGCATAGAGCTTGGTATATAATAGGTGCTTAAATTAATACTTTGTTGATGGTTCTAAATCCTTAACTACCATCATTTCAACAACTTGATTTTAACTGGAAATGGTCTCTGAAGATAATATATATTACTCAGGTAGTAGTATGCTGACTCCTATTTTGACTAGTCCAAGACATAACCAAAGAGCAGGATCTTCTCAAGCTGAGTTTTTTCATCACTTCTCTTCTGCTCAATAAGCCAAGATGATGTAGACACGCAATCAGGAAGACCTGGTCCACCTCAGACACCTACACTTGTATGAACCTGAGCAAGTCATTTAATCTGAGCCTCAGAATCCTCATCTGTAAAATATGGGAGCTGGATAGTATCTAAAAGTCCCTCAATAATCTCTAAAGTTATTTTCCACTTCAAATTTGTAATTGTAGGATCTAATGATGAGTTCTTTTATTTAAGCCTACAGATTCCAAATTTTTACTATTGAATTACTTAAGAGTAAACTAGATTTCACAGAGTGGGCTTCATCTTAAATGATAACAAATATCACTTTAGGTCTCTAGCAACAAGAATGGATACATGTATTGCTCTCTAAATCCCATTTGGGGGGAAGGAGGCTCCTAGTACCAAAGAACTTGAATATGTGGAAGAGGTAAGGGAGTGGGACATATGGAGAGAAAGACTTATCTTTTTTTAGGGTCAAGTCTCAGAGACCATTTCAGTAAGGCAAGTAAGTGTTAAGGGAAGGGGAAGGAAGAAAAGGTAATACTAATTTTCAGAGGTAGATAAGGAAGCTAGAGTTCTTGTATAAGTCTTCCAATGTAACTCCAAGTAGAGAAGTTCACCTTTCTAATGCCCTTTCTCTGGAAAAAGGATTCAGGAGACAAAAATCTAGCGATTTCTAAAAAAAAAATTTTAGCAGCTAACAGTAGCAAAAACCTTAACTCAAAGAAATGTCATAGTGACAGAACCTCCAATGCAATTTTATGTCCCTATTGAGGTTATTGTATCATCTGCTCAACAGCAAGGTAGGACTCTCTTTCACCCCATCCTCTCTCTGCTGAATTAAGACTATATCTCACAAGAGATATTTCTGTTATGGGTGAAATCAAATAGCTCATGATTTGAGTTAATACCATGAATGAAGCAGAGAAATTATAAAGTCCAAGCCTGGCCCCAAAGAAGAAATGTGAGAAGATATTTCCTCCCTCTCCTTTTTAGAAGTGGAAGCCAAGGGTGTGTAACATGGCATATAAATTCAGACTTTTTAGATATGTTGATTGGTTTTAATGAACTTTTTAAAAATCCTGTTTTTAAAAGCTCTATTATAAGGGGCAGCTCTCTGGGAGAGCAGAAAGAGAAGAATATACTGAGAAATGTGAGTAATATAAATACCAAAAATATCAATTAAAACCTATTTCCCAAAAATGGAAGGACCATAACCTTCCCCACCCCCAGCACCTCTCACAAAGGAATGAACGAAATGAACCACTTAAAGGCATCCTGAAACTACTACTACTGCTAATTTCAATTATATCCACACTAAGTAATTTCCTAAACTCAGACTTGTTAGTGAAACAAGTAATTTCTTAACCATTATGGCTGAGGGAAAAGAAGCAAGAGTTGGCAGAGCAGAGGTGCTAGTCGTTTCTTATCAAATCTGATTAGACATTAGTCAATCCAACTATGGATTTTGGTGTTTTTACTTCCCTACGAAACAAAGATACAGGTTAGCCACAATTCACTTACTGAAAAATCTATCACTTGGCAAAAGACCTGTTGGACCTAACTTATGATCTATGGATACTTTATTGAGCAATATGCAAAAAAGGGGGGTGGGGCTTAAATTTGGGGAAATTATAATTTTCTATCAGTAAGGGAAACAAACTTTATTCTAAAAGGAGGAAAAATTATCAACCTGAAAGTTTAAATATGATGTGCATTCTGCCATATTCTTGCCTTTGAATCAGAACTCAAGTTTTGTATGGACCAGGTTGAAAGCTGGTGAAAATAGACTTGCTCTAATTGCTATTCAAGCATGAAAAGCCTATAAAATACACAAAATCTTAGCTTAAAAGAAATCACATTTAGTAATTGATCAAAAAATTACTGTTATGGCTTGGTTGCTCTGCTGGCTAAAACAATGTCCAGACACAAAGACCAGCAGAGTTCTTAGGTCACTGTGAATGGAAAATACAAGCAAAATTGTACTTTCAGTGAGATAACTGTATGATGAAACTAATTAAAATTTGTTTAACAGAGACAATTTGTGTCCCATATTTAAAACCAATGGTTTCAAATATCTATATGTAAATGCCCAAAGTTCAAGTAATCAATAAGAGGAACCAGAAGTTCTAGTGTAAGGAGGCAAATATGAATTTACAGGTATCACTGAGGGTTGATGGTAAAGAAACTTAAGATTATATTATGTGAAGATTAACTGAAAGAACTGGATATATTTAACTTGTAAAAGAGAAGGCTCAGCAGGAACATGGTGACTGTCTTTAAGTACATGAAGGGCTGGCATGCAGAAGAGAACATAGACTTGTTCTGTCTGGCCCTAAAAGGCAAAACTAGGAGCAAGCGGTAGAGATTGGAAAGAGGCAAATTTCGGTTTAATGTCAGGAAAAACTTCCCAACTAATAGAGCTATCACAAAGTGGAGTGGTAGGTTGCAAGGTGGTGGGTTCCCTTTCTTTGGAGGTCTTCAAGCAAAACTTCAACAACCACTTGTTGGGTATGGTATAATAGGGATTCCTTTCATATACAGTTCGAACTGGATGACTACTGAGGTTTCTTCTCTTCCAACCTCTTAAATTCTAGAATTCTGTGACTTGATTTGATATGTCTATTTCCTTTTCTTTAAAAAAGGAAGAATATTTGTATTTAAAAATAGAGAAGACAAATGAGGACAAGGAATCATGGATTATTCAAAGTCTTTACTAATTCACCACAGCTTTACCACTTGGTTATACAATCTAGACTGCCAACTAATGGTTAAATCCTAGGACACTAGGTGCAAGGTCCTCCTGGCCTTGGGAGGAAATGACTAGCAGGTTCATAGTGCTTAGTAACATCAAACTACTGAAAACTATAGTCAATATTAATAAAGCACAACCTATAAAAAATAAACACAGCCTCAACCCTTACTGTATTTAGCATAGATGAAGCAGACTTCTTTTTTATATGACTTTTAAAATAAGAATTTAGAAAAATCATCACTGGAGCATATCATATGAGGTCTAGGCTATGAGCCATACCTCTATAATACAGATAGTTTTGTAAACATCTGATTAATGCAATGTCATATAGAATGATAATGACTTGAAAGCATGAACAAAAGAAGCTTTTACTGTCTTTGAAAAAATGCACATACCAATGACTTAATTCAATGTCCAGGTATAGATATACCACTCATATACAATAGAGAACCATTCTGAAGTTTAAAATGACACTTAAGTGTTAAACTGATATATTTTATGCCACATATTAAATAATTTAAGGATTTGACAATATAGTCTAAATCTGAATGTTTTAATGATTAGAATGAATATTTACCATTCCAATTTATACTCTGGTGAGAGAATGTAGTATTTGGAACTGTGGTGTAACACTGTCTAATCAAAATAGCCAAGTTAGTGATTAGATCTCCCATTTTGCAGTTCCAGCTATCAAAGTAAGAAATATGGGCCATGATCTTTTATATAGGTACAATATAGTCCTTCAAGGATTAATTCATTCAGAGGAAGGTCTAGAGCAGTGATGTCGAACTACAGTCTTCACACTGGATCACAGTCAACAACAAACCACAAATTAACATTATCTATATTGCACTGTATTTTTAATTTATTTTGTTAAACATTTCCCAATTACATTTTAATCTAGTTTGTACCACAGGAGTTTTGTCACACTGTGAGTTTGATACCTCTGGTCTAGAGCATATCCCCAACTAAGTAGAAAGGTGAAGCCCTAACACCTGTGTCAAATTCCTTTATATTTACAAATTGTCTTTATAACTCTGCCTCACATTTGTTTTATATCATAGCTTAGTTTACATTGTAGAAGACAAACCCATAAGATTTTCTCAGCAATAGGAAAAAGACTACAGTGTGGAATATACATCTGGCCCACATGTGTACCTTCCACATGAGGGAAAATTCATCTTTTTTATTTCAGTGGAGAAGGGAAATAGGTAACTTTCTCCTGTACATGTTCCTCCTGCAGCCTGTGAAGCTAAAAGGAAGGAATCAGTCTCATTAAGTATTGAGCACAGTTTTCAGGACTATACTCTCCTGAACTTGTCCTTAAGAAAGAAAATTCTAACTTTGTATGTTGAATAAAATGAAGCCCTTAAACACAGACATACATAGCAATGATGTGACTTTTCAGAGATTAGAAACATCTGCTATCCCAAGTGCAAGAACTTTTGACATCACAGCATGTAACTCAAAACATGATATAGAACACAAAAGCCTATATTAAATTATAATTAACAGCTAATGAAATAACTCCATGCAGTATTGGAGGGATACATTTGGAACAAAAACCTTGTTACATGAACACGCGTAATAAATTATGTGGTATAATTTATAATTTATTAAAGTCAATGTTACAGAATAAAAACAAAAATTGACAAAATTAAAATAAATGCAATTTGTTCTCTCATCTCTAACAGAAGAAAACAACTGAAAGAGAACTATTTTGATTATTGTTCTAACAACTGATTGATTGACAGTATAAATATAATTTGTTTCCATTATAACACACAAGAAGCCAAAGAGAATAGTCGCATTAACTCATAACTAAGAAGCATAAAGAAAAGCACTTGCCTGATGTTTCACTGGCTTAGGCGATTCAGGCTGGTTACAAACAAATAAATGCAAATGTTAGCAAGTTTGGGCTTTCCCTTGCAGCAAACTATTTCCCATATCATTCAGGTCAACATGCAATTCAGTGTGATAAAAGCTTGTTCAGCATGCCATCAAGCTCCATTAATTGGTATTTCTGAATCTTTATATTACAAGGAGAACTGAAGAGTTCTACTCATTTCCTCAATCCAATGAACAGATTTAACTTATTCACACCCTCACCCCAAACATCTAACACACCCAAATATATTCTTATTCTCTCCTCTTACCCAAATTTAAGGAAACATGACTTTTTTCCCTCTCCATTAAACCTCATTCCCATAATCTCCCAAAGAAGTCTTAGAGGTTCAAGAACAGCACGATGCTCTGAAGACCAAGCAGGTGAAAAAGTTTAAGGATCCTACTGGCTGAAAGTAAAAATCAATATGCTTAAACAGCATTCAAATATCTTCAATTCAGCTTACTAACTACTTAGAGATTCCACAAGAGGGAAAATTCTCCTTGATGCAGCCACTATTGAGTAGCTCAGATCTTACAAAACTCCTCCCACCTCTTTTTGTGGTAGAACAGCTGATTAAGAGAATGAAGTGGATATTGTGCAAGTCAAATGCAGATTTTTCTTCTCAATTTTCATTTCTTAACAAAAATTTTTTAAAAATAAATGATTTTTTTAAAAGCTTACCGGAATGTTATGATCCTTTCTTCCTTTATGGGAAGAAGCAACATGAGCAAGATACTGAATAACTTTCTTGGTATTTTCTGTCTTCCCGGCACCAGATTCACCCCTGAAAGAATAAGTTACTTGATTTCATCTTCATTCTTTAAAGCAAATACAGCATGCCCAGTCCAAAAGTTGATCGTTGAGAGGTGGAGATAAATAAAATGCCTCAAGGTCATCAATTGTAACAAAGAGAGGGAAAAGTTTTTTCCAGAGGAAAACCAAAATCCCACATACTCTACATTTGCCCTGCTTACAAACTTCTCCTCCTCTTTCCCCTCCTCCCCCCTTCAATACAGAAAAGAAAGAGCTCTCTTTCTTAGGTTTTTCATATAACATTTTTCTCTATGCTAACAAATCCATTTCCACTGAAATTGCTCCTAATTGGTCCTGGGGATCCAACAAGCCAGGTCTTTCTCTTTTCTACAAGATGGTTCTTTAAAGATTTGAAGGTGGCTACATCCCTTCTAAATTTTCTCTCTACTAGGCTATCAACAACATCCAGTTTCCCCAACTAATTCTTACATGTTCTTCAGGCCTTTCACTGATCTAGACACTATATGTGTGTGTGTCTCTCTCTCTGTCTCTCACATACCAACACACACAATATATTGGTATCATCTTTCTCATTCTGGACATCATGCCTAAGGCCAAGATCTCATTAGATTTTTAATTACCATGACACAATATTAACTCATATTAACCTTACAATCCATTAAATTTCTTTGCTAGCTCCTCATCAATTCTGTACTCACACAGCTAATTTTCAAAATTAGAGCAAGGAACTTCACATTTAAGGGTATTACATTTTATCTTATTAAATTTGTTCCACTGGTCCAGACAATCAAGATCTTTTTGAATACTTTCAGTGTCTGCTGTACCTCCTGGTGTATTTTTGTGATTTATTATGCCTTTTCTATTAAAAAAAATCATTTTTATTAAAATATTTTAAAACCATCTATAAAGATCAATACTGATCGAAAGATCAAAACCAGTAAAAAGTTCAGTGGGCTTAAGGATCAGGAAACCTTTGCCACTTAAGTAATCAACATGACCATGAGCAAGTCACAACCTCTCTGAGATTCAGTTTCCACATTATAATTACCTACCTCAAAGGATTGTTATAAGGAAAACAAAGTGATATATAAATTAGCTCTTATTACAATATGGATCAAGATTTCAAACAATACTATCCACTTCCTAATAGAGTGGATAGAGCCAAGATGCAGAATAAGACATACATTTTTGGAATAAACACAAACATAGTATCTATTATGTGCCAGGCACTGTACTAATAAACACATGATAAATACTGCCTTATTTGATCAATATAACATTATAAGAATAATGTAATAATTTGTTTTGCTAGGCTATGTATAATTGTTACAAGCGGTTTTGTTTTTCTTTTGAATAGGTGGGGGGGAGGGGTAAAGAAAATAAGTGCTTGTTAACAGAATATAAAATATAAATAAAACCAAAAAGTTTTACATAATATAAACTTCTTTCATTAATCTTCAACCCTTGTTTATCACTACTTATCACTAATGCTGGTTTCCCTCTAAGTTTTGAATACAATAATAAGTCTAACCCCTTTCTTAGAATGATTTGAGTCTACAGTTTCAGGATTTTCAATGGTTTTATCAGAAGTCAAAAGCCCCATGAGTTTTTCTTGAATTGCAGCTTTCACTGACCTAGAAAATTTTTTCCCCATGAGTAGCCTATATCCATAGGGAAGCAAGCACTTAAGGCTGACTGATTATTGCTTTCTACTATTCTCTCCTAGCTCTTGAAATACTTAACATTCCTACATAATTTTCCTTTTTGTGGTTAAAAATCATGGTTACAATCACAGTGGCAAAGCTGAGACTAGAATCCAACTCCCCAGAATAAGATGGTATGTTTTTCTACTATACCAGGATGCAAAAATGATTCACTTTAAAGCTTAACTTCTGAGAGACACCTTAATGAATCAACAAATTGAATTTCCTTGTCTTTCCTGCTTTTCCAACCCTTTCTGCCATTTCAATTGTTTGAAAAATGTTGTAGTCTATAAATAGAACATCTGGAATTCTTTGAAAGAAAAAGCATTATTGAATTACGACAGAAGAAAACTATGTTTAAGTGAACTGAGATTATTTTTAAATTAATTTAAAATTTAATTTAATTTAAAATTAAATAGGAAGCATCACCTTGACAGAATGGCCTTCTATTTGTCATCAGACAGAACAAGGCCAGGAGAAAAGGAACTCTAAGATGACCATAAAAAGAAAAATAAATGATAATAAACAGTCCCTTGACTTCTCAAAAAAAATGTTTTCTATTGCTTCTCTGACATAAGTGGCAGACACATTATATTCAATAGGTTGAAACTCCTGCTATGAGCTTGAGAAAACATTCTGAAATATTAATGATTTCAGGAGTATGGGGATGTGGAACATCTAGTTCAGAGGTTCCCAAAGTGGGCGATACTGCTGGGGGCGGTGCCCAAGCCAAGATCTTTGCCCTTTGCCCCAAAGGGAATGTGACTCACAGACCCCAGACCCTCATCTCCCTTTGAAAGCCTTACCCTTACTTTTTAATCTTATTCAGATGCACCCTAAAAGAATCTGGCTCCCTTTTGTCTATAGGCCCCAGAAAAGCCTCCTCTGGTCTCAAACTGTTCCTTATCGACTCCCCTTATCTCCTTTTGAAAGTCATAGCCCCACCTTGATTTTGTACAGATGCCTTTCAAACTTCTGCCTTCTTGTTCCCTCCATTAGTTATTCCCATTGTCTATTCAATCTCTCAGACCTACCCAATTAGAATTCTTACCTAGACCCTTTTCCCAATCCCCTCCTCTGGCCCCCCAAAGTTACTTTAGTATTTAAGATCCACCTTGGCTCTCATTCAGATGCTGAGAATCTCTCGTGCCCTAAAGGCTGAGCCTTTCTCATGCCCGCCTGTAAGGACAGGCGTCACCTGGCCTCTGTGATTTATCACTAATAAACTTTTCCTCTGGCAGCCAGAGTTGAATTCATTCAGCAGGGCCCGGCACCGCGATCTTGGGGTTCTAGCAGCACCCCAAAAGTCCTAGACCTCTTCAATACCACCCCCAAGGAGGGGTGGGAGTGTAGCAGCCTTGGGTGCAACTGGGGGGTGTTGAATAAAAGTAAGGGGGGGTGGTAGAAGCATAAGGAAAGAGAAGAAAATTTTGAAAACCATTCATACAAGTTTCATCTGTTGTGTAACAGAGTCAAAATCGTAGTGATTATATTATTTTCCAAATAAACACAGAAAATTAAAGTTATAACCAATCAGTGGTCAAGTACGCCAACAAGTCTTACATCAGCAAGAATATGCGCATGTAATGACTTGTTTACAATATGATACTATACAATACTATACCGTTATAAGACGCATCATCGAAATTTCAATGCAGGAAAAAAACCCCACAAATGCATCATTTTTTTAAATTGTATTTTTTTGAAATGAGGCAAATTTTTTAAAAAAACACATTAAAGTGTTAAAGAAAGTAGATTTCCACTACCTGTATGACCCTGGGCAAGTCACTTAACACAGACTGCCTCACTCAAAAAAAAAAAGTAGATTTCCAGGAGGGCACTGAGTAATTTTTTCTTTTTTTGAAAGGGGGCAGTAGGCCAAATAAGTTTGGGAACCTCTGATCTAATTCCATGAGGTTAGGCCCTAAAGCTAATGTTATCTAGCCAAGGTGGTAAATACCAAAAGTGATATACCCTTTTATAAAACTGCAACTCAACTTTAAAAGTCTTCTTCATTTTAGCTGTCTGTCTTGCCTTGTTACTGGTGGTGTTATGCTCTCCAAACCAAACTTCTATAGACTATTCCCAGAAAGGAATTAAACAATTCAACTCTGAACTCCTGCCCTGGAAGCATGTTTCTCCACCCTCCATGCAACTACAAAAGCCACCAAGTAACAACATCCTTTTCATCTAATTAGAGCTGTATTCAAATGATTTCAACCACTGCTTCAAAAAATCATATGTCAATCAATTTCCCTATTTTCCTACTTACTATCCCTGTGACTTCCAAGATCCATCTACCCTTCCAGGACCATCATTCCCCTGCATGTAATGTTTTCCCCTATTAGAATGTAAAGGGAGAGTAGGTACTGTCTTGTTTTGATATTTGCATATGCAGTGTTTAGCACAGGGCTTGGCACAAAATAAGCATTTAATAAAAGCTTTTTTCATTCATTAGCTCAAGTAATATCCTAATATATGCACAAAATGAGACTTTACTCCATAACATCTCTATACTTATATTTCTCTCTTTCCAAAGTGATTTTCAAAAAAAAATCATTAAGAAACTATATCTAAGGATAAACTCTGAAATTAATTTTTATTAACTCACTCCCTTCTACTGTGCCACATTTCCATCTCCACAGTGAGCTTTAACTTGCTTCTGGATATAAGTCAATGTGTCAATCTCACATTACAGAACAGAAATGTTTCAGCAAAGTTAGTTATGCTGCAAATGTTTTCCCAATGACTTCTCTCCACCAAAAGTGCACTAAGAATTTAACCAAAAATTTTCAGTACAGGAGTGTGTTAAGACGGTAGCTTCCTTTATGGGATGTGCTATATCATATTTTTGACTCGGAGTAAGTCTTTGCCAAGAAAACCCCAAACGGAGTCACAAAGAGTCAGACATGACTGAAAACAAGTGAACAACAAATCAAAAGTAAGATGGGGGGGGGGGGGGAGAAGCTAATGTTCTCCTAGCCTATATTAACAGAGATAGTATAAAAAGTTTCCTTATGAAGAATACCCTGGCTCTGGATAGGGACATACAAAATATCCAATAATGGAATTACTGGAGAAGAGAGACAAACTATATCATGTCCAGAAGATAGTAACCAGGGAATGAAAGAACTGCAGATCATGCCCATAAGGATAAGATGAAGGAACAGGGAATCCTGAGCCTAGAGAAAAGAATATCAGGTAGGAAGTAGGGAAGAGACATTACAGCCATCTTTAAGTTCCTGAATGGCTGTCATGTGGAAAAGAGATTATACTAGTTTTGCCTTCTAGGGCCAAGCAGAACAAGGAATAAAGGATGAAAATTGCAGAGAGATAGATTTAGGTTTGATTTAAGGAAAAACTTCCTAACAATTAAAGTCAGGGCAGTCAGCTGGTCAAGAAATATTTATTATATTATGTTATTATATTATATGCTAAGCACTGAAAATACAAAGAAAGGCAAAAATATAATCTTTGCCCTCAAGAAGCATTCATTCTAAAGGGAGAGACAACATGTTTTTATATCAAAGTATTTTGATATAAATGGAAGGCAATCTGAAAAGGGGCCGCATTAGCAACTGGAGGGATCAAGAAAAACCTCTTTCAGTGGACTTTGAGTCGAGTCTTGAAGGAAGTCAGAGAAACTAAGAGTTAAAGACAAGGGAACAGAATATTCTAGGCATGAGGGGCAGCCAGTGCAAAAGCACAGGGAAAAGAGATGGAGTGATGTGTTTAACAAACAGAAAGTGGGCCAGAGCAGCTAGATCACTGAGTGCATGGAAAGGAGTAAAGCGTAAGAAAACCAGAAAAAGTAGGAAGGGGACAGGTTGGGAAGAGCATTAAAGGACAAACTAAAGACTTTATATTTGACCCTGGGGGCATTAAGGCAACACTGGCATCTATTGAGGAGAAAGGTGACCTGGTCACACCCATACTTCAGAAAAATCCTCTGGAAGCTGAGTATAGAATGAATTGTAGTAGTGAAAGATTTGAAGCAGAGAGACCAGTAATCCAGGGAACAGGCAATGAGGGCCTAAACTAGGATTGTGGCTTTATGAGTGGAGAGAAGGATGATGTAAAATCAATAATGACTAAATATGGATTAAATAAACAGGATGAGTGAGAGTAAGTAGTCAAGAATGGTACAAAGACTGCAAACCCAGGTGACCAGGAAGATGGTGGTACCTCAATCATAACAGGAAAGTTCAAAATGTGGAGGGTGGAAAGGGGGAAGAAGAGTGAGATGAGTTCTGTTTTGAACACATTGAGTTTCTGGTGCCTACAATCCATTCAGTTTGAGATGAGATAGTTAAAGATAGTTAAAGACACTTAAGTATGAATCACCTGCATAAAGATAATGACTGTATCAATGGGAGTGATAAGACAGTATATCTTATACTGAGATAGTATAGTCTTTAGACTGATAGGAGGAGAACCAGGAGATAGCAATGTTAGAAAAGCCTACAAAGGAGAAGGTATTCAGGAGACAAGAGTGACAAAGTATCAAAAGATGCAGAGAAGTCAAGAAACATCAGGACTGAAAAGGAGCCATTGAATCTGGCAATTCAGAAATTATAGCCAGTGGGTCTTCTAGGATGAAATAAGGGGGAGTTTATATTCTAAAGTATTGGTGAGACTTCTCAAAAGAAGTAAGGAGATAGAAAGAGACTGAAGATTAGAGAATGAGGAAGCAATTTGCTGGAAAAGTTGAGAGGTTATTAGGTCAAAGAAACATGGAGGGATTGCTTTGGAAAGGAGAAGGGTCAAATCTTCATTTGAGAATGGAGTAAAGGAGGAATTTACTGAGAAAAATGTTTTAATTATGTGAGATGAGGATGAGAGGCAAGGGAATTTTGAGACTATTCTCAGCTAAGAAGGTAGAAGGAGGGGATACTAGGTGAGGCTTAAGAAGAGATGAAAAGGTTTGGAACTGCTATTGTGGAGAGAATAACAAAATGATTAAAGAAAAATAGACCCTTTCCCTTATTGCAGCTCCATCCAGAATAGGAGTAAAACAGGCAGATATTGGAAATGATCTAGTATTAGGATTTGGTAAAGCATGACGGGACAAAGGGGTAAGGATAATAAACTTGAGTTGGTTCACCATGGGGTCAAGTTAAAGAAGAAAGGAGAATGTAGCCAGTGCAAGGTTGATAGCTTGGGAAAGAATTGAGAGGTGGGTGGAATGGAGTTCACAGCAAGGATGAAGAAAAGGGTTAGTGATTAGGATCACTAGGGGATTAGGCATGGGGATAGATGGAATGATAAAATATCAGACCAAAGAATTTTAGAGTTTGTGACCAAAGAAATAGAACACTTGTAGGTAATGACAAAGTCAAGTGTGTCAAATCCTTGTGTGTGTATATGAGGTGAAGAAGTAGAGTAGGTCACAGGAAATGGAGTAGATTGAGGGACTCAGGCCAGATAACTGAAGAAGTGAGAAAAAAAGAGTTTTTAAGATCTAAGGGATTGTTAATTGTGAAATGGATGTTACAGAGGGTACAGTGGAAAGGTTATGGAGATATAAAGAACCATTTGGGAGAAGAAGTGGGGCTGAGGTAGACAGGGTTGAAGAAGTGACGAAGTAGCAAGCTGAAGCTGAGGAATGAATGGAGTTTGTACACTGGTAGTCAAAGTTCAGAATTACTGGGATGAGGCTGAGTAAAAGGAAATGAAAGTAGGCTAACCATTAAGCAGAGAGTCCAAGAAGAGTATCAGTGATTGGAGAGGAGTTCCCTGAAAAAGACAGGAGATTAGAGTGTTCCAGATCTTCACTTCAGGTTCAACCTCTTGGCAGAAGGAGGTGTCTCATGAGAGTTTAGGACGACTGGCAAGTGGGTAACCTTGTTTGTCCTAGAGAAAGCCCTGTGGGGGCAAGAGATGGAAGAGTTCTTACTTATAGTGGACAGACCAAGCCAACGCTGGGGATGGCCTGAGGGCAGTATCTCAACTGAAATGAGAAAGGATTCCTTAGCATGTGGTACAAGAGACAGGTGATGTTGGAGGGAGTCCTGGGTAAGGTCCCAATGGGAAAAATGTAGAAGGCACAATGAGTAGCAGTAATCTTTTCCTCAGCTTGAGCCCTGATACTGGTGGTTATCCTGGATTAGGGCCCAATGGGAAGATGCCAGGCACACCAAGCAATAGGTACTTCTCCACATCCAGAGAGGTGATGAAGCTGGCCCTTGGTGAGTGTCCAATAAGAAGTAGTTGGTGGTGCCACCCTATTAATTACAGAAAATTCCAATTATAACATCACCGAATTTTATAGACCATCTAATCCCACCCATACCTAACTAAACAAGACTCTCCTTCCATCTACAACAAAAGCAACATATGACGGTCATCTAGGTCTTGCTCAAAGAACTCTTGCAAAAAAGAAGCCACCATACCTACCAAAGCAGTTCCTTCCACTTAAGGATACCTCTAGTTATTAGGACGTTTTTCCTGAAAACCAGGCTGAATTGGCATCTCTGCAATTTCTAACACTGCAGCTAATTTCTGTCTTCTGTGGGCCAGGTATAATCCCTCTTCTACAAATACAAGACAATTATCATATAGCCTCTAAATGTTTTCTTCTCAATCGTCCCTTGCTCTGTTGAACAGTATTCATATACCATGATCACAAGACACATCACCATCCTAAAGGTAGGAAATAATTATAGGTTCTTCAGTGGATGAGTGGCTAACCAAGCATTTTAGGAGGAATATAATCTAGCATAAGTATGAATAATGAACTAAAAAAGGAGAGAGACTAAAGGCAGGGAGGATCTATAGGAATCTATTATAAATAAGGAGTGACTTAATGAGGAACTGACCTATATATGTTGGCAGTGGAAAAGAGAAGAGGATAGATATGTAAAAACTGAAGGAAGACACATAAGAACTCGGTGACTACTTGGATAAAATCAAAGATGAATACAAGATTTAAGACCCAGATCTGACATCTGAAAAAGTAGACAAGAAAGAAATGTTTTATTAACTGAAAAGACAAATGAAAGGAGTAGAAAACAGATATTTTAAATACTAGTCCCATTATTAAAAGGTCTTCACTTCCCTTTCAATACGACATGTGATACTTTTTTTTTAGTTCTTCATCTAAAACAAAGTTTAAATAAAGAACTACCAATGTTTTAATTGACTTAGGAAAACTGGCTAAGTTCCTCTTACATCAAAGACAATTATCAAAGTTTATTCGTTTACTTACGTGCACAGAATCGACTGATCTTCACGATCTGAAAAACAAAAAGACAAGCAGTAAATTGTAAATATGCTCTCGTTTTAAATTTTCCATATTAGAAAATTTATATCATGTTAACCAAAACACATTTGCTGAAGTTTTTAAGCAAGAGGAGGCCAATATAAAGAGATTAATTTGAGGCAAGAGATTAGATGACTATGATAATCATCTTTTAATTACCCACAGAACAGAATTTGTTTTAAAAAATTTTATTTTTTTTATTAATTTATTTTGATTTATCCACAATCACTTCCATATGCTCTTGAGTTTAAATTTTTCTCCCCATTCCCCCCCCCCACCCTCTCCAACACGGCGCACAATCTGGTATAGGCTATACATATACATTCCTATTAGACATATTTTCACATTAGTGATGCTGTGAGTAAAAATTAGAACCAATAGGAGGAACCAACAGAAAGAGGAAACAAAACTCAACAGAAGAGAAAAAAAAAAAGCAAATAGTATGCTTTGATCTGCATTCAAATTCCATAGTTCTTTCTTTGGATGTGGATAGAATTTTCCATTATGAGGCCTTTGGAGATCTCTTAGATCCTTGTATTGCTGGGAAGGGTTAAGTTTGTCAATATTAGTCATCACACAACGTGGCTGTTAGTGTGTGCAATGTTCCTTGGTTCTGCTCACTTCACTCAGCATCAGTTCATGTAAGTCTTTCCAGGTTTTTTTTGTTTTGTTTTGTTTTGTTTTTGCTAGGCAATGGGGTTAACTGGCTCGCCCAGGGTCACACAGCTAGTAAGTGTTATGTGTCTCAGGTCGTATTTGAACTCAGGTCCTCCTGAATCCAGGGCTGGTGCTCTATCCACTGCACCACCTAGCTGCCCCTTTCCAGGTTTTTCTGAAGTCAGCCTGTTCATCATTTCTTATAGCACGATAGTATTCCATTACATTCATATACCACAACTTGCTCAGCCATTCCCCAATTGATGAGCATCCTCTCAATTTCCAATTCTTTGCCATGACAAAAAGAGTTGCTATGAATATTTTTGTCCATGTGGGTCCTATTCCCATTTGTATGATCTCTTTGGCATATAGCCCTAGAAGTGCTATTGTTGGGTCAAAGGGTATTCACATTTTTATAGCCCTTTGGGCATAGTTCCAAATTGTTCTCCAAAATGGTTGGATCAGTTCACAACTCCACCAACAATGCATTAGTGTTCCAATTTTCTCACATCTTCTCCAACATTTATCATTGTCCTGTTTTGGGGGCTAATCTGATAGGTGTGATGTGGTACCTGAGAGTTGTTTTGATTTGCATTTCTCTAATCAAAAGTGATTTAGAGCATTTTTCCATATGACTATAGATAGCTTTAATTTCTTCATCTGAGAACTGCCTATTCATATCCTTTGACCATTTATCAACTGGAGAATGACTTGTATTCTCATAAATTTGACTTTGGTTCTCTATATATTTTAGAAATGAGAATCAGAAAGATTGGTGGTAAAAATTCTTGCCCAATTTTCTACCTTCCTTCTAATCTTAGTTGCACTGACTTTGTGCAAAAACTTTTCAATTTAATTTAATCAAAGTTATCCATTTTGCTTTTCTTAATGTTCTCTATCTCCTGTTTGGTCATGAATTCTTCTGTTTTCCATAGATCTGAGAGATAAACTATTCCTTGTTCTCCCAGTTTGCTTATAGTATCAGCCTTTATATCTAAATCATGAACACATTTTGACTTTATTTTGGTATATGATGTGAGATTTTGATCTATGCTTAGTTTCTGCCATACTATTTTCCAGTTTTCCCAGCAGTTTTTTTCAAAGAGTGGGTTCTTATCCTAGAAGCTGGGGTCTTTGAGTTTATCAAATAATAGATTACTATAGTCATTGACTGTTGTATCTTGCATACCTAACCTATTCCACTGATCCACCACAGGCTGTTTCTTAGCCAGTACCAAGCAGTTTTGATGATTGCTGCTTTATAATACAATTTAATATCTGGAATGGCTAAGCCACCTTCCCCTGCTAAAAAAAAAATTTTAAATTACACATTCCCTAGTCTTAATTTTAAAAGCAGATCAGAGTTAAATGTTTTATGTTTTTCTTCCCCAAAAAATTAACATGGTGTTTTCTTTTGTTGTACTCTAGCTTACTACAAGTCATAAGGATAGTAACAACTGACATACAGTGCATTTCAAGCTTTCATTCATTATGTTATCTCATTTTGTAAAGTTGTAAGCACTAGGTATCATATCTAGCTTTATGAGCAATTTCTCAAGCATCATCTATGGACCCAATGTAATAGCAAGAGTCAGAAAGATTCTAGAATATAACCTAGTCTACCAAAGCCTTCAAGTGATGCTTATCACATATACCTAGGATGGGTCTGAAATCAAATCAGCAAAGAATGGATGAGTGCATGATACCTGAACACCCATGCCCACTGTCAAAGTAAATTTAACCGCAGTAATCACAAGGAAAGTGTGTAAAAAATGACATAAGGACCCACAACCTCAAGCAATCAATGTAACTCAACGGATAGAAAACCAGAGGAACTAATAGATTTTTCTGGCTTAAACAAAGATGTACTGCCCCTAGGAGATGGCGCAGATAGCAGAGACAGTGATTTTATTCCCTTAAGTACTTACTAAGCATTTAATATATGTCCAACATTTGACAGATATTACATAGGAAATGCCACCAGAGTAGGATAAAATTTCTGCCACCCTGAAGCTCATAACTAAATATATTAGGACTCTGGAGAAAGAAAAACAGTGTGACCTACAGTAACTAAGGTAGATTTTATAGAAGATTTTAAAGAAGACTATGGTAGAGAGAACAGCATTCTAGGTAAGGAAAACTATATAATGAAAGCTATGCGAGATTAAGCATATGGTATTCAGGGAACATAGTCTGGTTGCAGTCAAGATAGTAATGAAAAATAAGGCTGGATTTGTACAATAGTGCCCAATTATATAAAGTTAATGTCACACTCTCTCAACATAGATATAATAGTCATGCTGGCTTTTTTCTTTATACCTTCACCTAAGTTCATATAAATCACCATTAAAAATACTATCGTCCTCAAAAAGTGGACATCACCACAAACTGACACTCCAACAAAACTCCAAGAGATTATTCTATTTCATCTGTTGGACTTGTAGAGAACGCTGTTTTGAAATAAGTGTTATAACTGCTGGGCTTGGAATTTTTGTTGTTAAAAGTGATTTTTATGAACCCTTCTCAGCATTACGAGGATCTAAGACATCTCCAGAGGCCTTGGGATGGAAAATGCTGTCCACATCCAAAGAAAGAACTATGGAAGTCAAATCGCTATCACTTATTTTTACCTTCTGTTGAGTTTTGTTTCATCTTTCTGATGGTTCCTTCTATTGGTTTTAATTTTTACTTACAACTTCACTAATGCGAAAATCTGCTTAATGGGTATGTAAATGTAAAGCCTATATCAGATTGTGCACCATCTTGGGGAGGGTGGGGGAGAAAAATTTTCAACTCAAAAGCACATGGAAGTGATTGTTAATAAATCAAAATAAATTAATAAAAAAATTTTTAAGTGATTTTTATCTACTGGGTTTTGCTCTGTATACTCATTTACACAATCATAACTATCCTTAAATCATTTCACGGCCTAAGCTATACCTTCTTGATTTAAAAAGATTGCCTTCTTTTTAAAATAAAATCAATCATTCATTGAATGCTTACCACATGCCTAGTATCAGGCCACAAATAAGATATAGTCAAAAGAGAAATATATATTTTTCCTATTTCACACTCTACAAATAATAAATTATATTTACATATAATATTAATACACAATAGATTAGTTTAACTAAAATTTTATAAGCATGACTACAGAAGTATTCTCCCAATGTGATAGAATATATGTTATTGTAATATCAGCACTGCTAAGATAGATCAAATACATGGAAAAAATACTGAACTGGAAAAGAGTACTGAACCTCTAAGTTCTAGCTTCGCCATTAACTCTGCTGCTGGACAAGTTTCACTTAATCGTCTCTCAGACTTAGTTCCCATATCTTTAAAATTAAATAAATGGGTAAGACTGTCACTACAGTTTCTTCTAGATCTGAGACTCTACAAACTCTATGTATCCTCCACTCTTGGCATACCAAAAAACACATGGCCAATTATTTCCTCTTAAAAACTATCAAGAGGTGCAACTGGTTGGTGCAGCCCTGAAGTCAGAAGGACCTGAGTTTAAATCAAGCCTCAGACCAAACATTTGACACTTACTAGCTGTGTAACCCACAGTGAATTTCAGGTGAGGAAACACTGTCTACCAATGTACAATCTTCAATTGTTCTGTAACTTACTGCACTAATCTATGAGTCCACTTTTGCTACCCTGCTGTGCTCCTCTGCACTTTATCGTGCCTGCTATTCTCTCTCTCACTCCTCTCCACTTTTCAACTTTTTTAAGTGTTGTCTCCCCATTAGACTGTGGGCTCTTTGAAAGCGGGACTTGCCTTCTGCCTTTCTTTCTACCTCCACTACTTTGGCACAGTGCCTGAACATACTGTAGTTCTTTAATATTTACTGACTGATGAAATCACAAATTCATTTAAGTATGTTTAAATTGTTTTTTAGATGAATAAAGCATATTAATTTACTTTCTCTAGTATAAACTCCACTTAACAGAAACACAAAAGAAACAAAAACACTAAGTATGTTGGATACTTAGTGTCTAAATTAACTGATATAAGTTCTTTTTCTAATTCAAGAGTTGACTATCTTCACTTCTACTTACAATTTCTAGTTTAATTTGTTTCTAATTGTATTCCATCTACAACAGAATAATTTCTGGGCCCAAAGCAAAACAGCTGCACTTTTGTTGATATCTGTTAATTTTCAATAACAATAAAAAACAAAAAAAACCCTCCCAAGACATCTACACAACTAGCCTCCTGACCAGGCTCCCAACTTCCTCAGCCCTAAAACACACCTACCTCCCCTTGCTTAATCCTGCTATGAGGTGGCCTTTAAGGAGTCTTATAGGACACAACTGTCACCACCTGAAACAAAGTCATTCCAGAGATGACCTTGAAGAGTCTTAAATCATCAGATTTCTTTTAATGACCCCTCTTTATCTACCAATGCTCTGCATTTAGACTTATTCCCATCTGTATTTAGACATTTCCCAATGTTAGTATACTTCCACCTCCATCCCTATGATACTACACATCTGCTAAGAACAAATTCATTTCCCCAAACTCAGCTGTCCTCTCCCTTATTCCTATCCACCTCAATCCCATCCCTCCAATGTCCCACTAAAGAACTTCCTGAATCTTAAGAGTGTCTGCTAACTAACAAACTTCCTCTCATTTAAAACAGTCTCTCTCCCTCTCTGCATATTTTGTCACTCAATGAGACCTGACTTGGCCACCCTTTCCAGAACTTTCAGCTTTGAGGCCACATGTGGTCTTCTAGGTCCTTGGATGCAGCCTTTTAACTGAGTCCAAGTTTTACAGAGCAAATCCTTTTATTAAGGGGATTTCTTCTGTCAAATTCTGTCAAAGAAATCCATAAGCAAAAACCTTCCAGATCTGTAAGAACCAGAGTACAAAGTAAAAATAGGAACAAGCCACTGATCATCTTCTGAAAGAAATCCAAACTGGAAAACACCAAAGCAGGTACTAACTTTATAGTAAGTGGTCTTCCTCCTTCTGAGCATCTCCCTTCCCCCATTCTTCTAACCTACTTCCTGACATTAGACGTGGGAGCCAGGCTTTGTGCACTGGGATCTTCTATTCTTACTGTTCCCGTACACTGATTCTTCTGATTTTTTTTTTTTGCTTTTTGGTAAGGCAATCCGGGTTAAGTGACTTGCCCAGAGTCACACAGCTAGTTAAATGTCAAGTATCTAGGGTAACATTTGAACTCAGGTCCTCCTGACTCCAAGGCTGGAGCTCTATCCACTACACCACCTAGGTGTCCCTTGATGCTTCTACTGATTTTTTTTTTGGCTGTATGATTTTTTAAAATATGATATCTAAGTTTCTTGTTTGGTCCTGGCTTAGTTTGGTCCCTTTTCCTTCATTTGTTTTTGGTAGTAGATACATTACATTTTCTTATTTTTTTTTTCAATCTTTGACTTAGTTCTAATTTCTTCTTGTCTTATAAAATCACTGAGTTCTGACTCCTCTGCTTTTTTTAAAGGATTCTGCTACAATTTTCTATCTTCTGTTCTAAGCCATTTAAATAAATGCCTTTCCAATTTTTTTTTCTGCTGGAGTTTAATTTCATTTTTTATCTCTTAGTTCGTTCCTTCCAGTCTTGTGGTACTTATTGCCAAGCCATTTTTTACTCTGAGGTTCTACATATAGGTGCTGTAGAATTGTTCTCTTCTTTTGGTTTACTTCTTGGACTTGCCCCAAACCACAGCTTACAGCCCAATGACAAAAATCATTTGTTTCTCCTTCCACTATGGTCATCCAAATGTTCCCCACCAAGCCTATGGCACTCAAATGAATAAATGTTCCCATGTGAAATGCTACCCTATCTTCTAGCCATTCTATTTCTTTTGAATAAAATGTAACAACTTTCAGTAAAGATGGTAGAAACAGTCTGATGAAGCCCAGTTCTCCAGAAAAACACCCCAGTTAAAGATGTACAAAGGTAAAAGATGAAGCAGATTCAATAAAACTAAAGGAAAACACTAGTAAGCTCCTCTATCTAGTCAAGGGCTCCACAAGATAACTGGAATCCTACAGAACTCTGATCAGAGATATACCAGGAAGGCCTGAAACCATGTGATCGCCAGTAAAATGAACCCTAAAGCCAACATGGTTGAGTCTGGACCTGTGAGAGATATAGCAGGGGGCAAAACCACCTCCCAGGAGGTGGCTGCACAAGGAGATGGAGTCAGGGCAGGGGCATTCTAGCAACACGAAAGCCTTCCAGGAGACCTTCTAGAAGTTTCTAGAATATCACTGCCAAAAAATGAGACTGGTCAAAAGCTCACATGAGAGGTAATCACAGGGACCTCCTGTAGGGCCAAAATATGGCACACTCTTCAATAATTTATGATCACAGCAGAAGATAAAGGAGATGAAGATGGGTAAAAAAGATACTTAAGAAGCCCCTTCTTTCAGGATTCTAAGGCTAGGATCCAAATTAGTCCAATATCCAATATCCATTTGGGCTTCTAAGGACTACATCAAGGACCAGCTGCTCCATCCAAGAGAGTAGGAGGGAGCAGAGTCTGACAATGGTACAAAGTCTGAAGGCAGGAACTAAGGCTGGGGACATCAATAAACAGAATTCCTAGTGCAACTAAGAAGTCCTATGAGTGAAGATAAACCTAGGAAAAAAGATAGTAACTGCACAATAAATACAAGTGGAGCCTCACAAAAACAAATAAATTGTCCACAAGGGCTCAAAGAGTAGAGACCAGAAATGAAATGGATTAAAAAATGAAATTAGGGATTAAACAGCTAAAAACTTTCTCCTGAAAAGTCAATGAAGCGTGAAGTTACAAGGCTAAGTTTAGACTTAGAGAGCATCAGAGAGTATTAAACCTATATCATCTAGACTAAGTGTTAAAAACAGAATTAAAATCAATTTTCAATTTTACACCTGGCACGTAAGGGCTATTATTACCCCCATTTTACAGGAAAAAAATTGAGGCAAAAAAAGAGGATACGACTCGCTCAGGGTCACTTATCTAATAAGTGTCTCATTCCTATAAAAATTGTAATCAATTAAAGGAATCTGAAGAAGTTATTCAGGGGCAACTAGGTGGTATAGTGGATAGAGCACTGGCCCTGGAGTCAGAAGGATCTGAGTTCAAATCCAGCTTCAGACATTTAACACTTACGAGCTGTGTGACCCTGGGCAAATCACTTAACCCTAATTCCTCACCAAAAAAAACCCAAACCTTCTGAAGAAGTTATTCAAACTTAAACAGAGACTAAACAATCTTAAAGAATGTGTTGGTCAAAGAATGAATTATAGAAATGATCACTGATTTTTTTTAAAAGATAAATTTATTTTTAGTTTTCAACATTTACTTCCACAAGATTTTGAATTCCAAATTTTCACCCCATCTTGCCCCTCCCCCACCCCAAGATGGCATGCATTCTGAATACCCCTTCCTCTAGTCTGTCCTCCCTTCTATTTCTCCCCCCCCTTCTCTTATTCCCTTCCCCTTCTATTTTCCTGTAGGGCAGGATAGATTTCTGTACCTCATTTCCTGTATTTCTTATTTCCCATTTGCATGTGGAAACATTTTTTTTTAAAAACATGTGTTTTTAAAACTTTGGGTTCCAAATTTTCTCCCTTCCTCCCACCCCACCCACCCTCATTGAAAAGGCAAGCAAGTCAATACAGGCCATACATGTGCAATTATGCAAAACACTTCCATAGTAGACATGTTGTGAAAAACTAACTCTATTTCCCTATATCCTGTCCTGCCCCACCCCATTTATTCTATTCTTTCTTTTGACCCTGTGCCTTCTCAGTAGTACTTCCTTCTGATTACCCCTTTCCCAATCTGCCCCTCTCTCTATCATCCCCCTGCTCTCTTGTCCTCTTCCTCCCCTATTTTCCTGTAGGGTAAGACAAATTTCCATACCCAATTGAGTGTGTATGTTATTCTCTCCTTAAGCCAAATCCTATAAGAATAAGATCCCCTCATTTCCTCTCACCTTCCCCTGTTTCCCCTCTACTCTAAGAACCTTTTCTTGTCTGTTTTATGCGAGATAATGTACCCCATTCTACCTCTCCCTTTCTCCTTCTCCTAGTATAATCCTCTCTCACCCTTTAATTTTATTCTCCAGATATCACCCCTTCATCTTCAATTCACCCTGTGCCCTTTATCTATCTATCTATCTATCTATACATATAATTTTCCCCTCCCACTACCCTAATACTGACAAAGGTCTCATGAGTTATAAATATCATCTTTCCATGCAGGAATGTAAACAGTTCAGTCTTAATAAGTCTCTTATGATTTCTCTTTCCTGTTTACCTCTTCATGTTCCACTTGAGTCTTGTATTTGAAAGTCAAATTTTCTATTCAGCTCTGGTCTTTTCACCAAGAATGCTTGAAAGTCCTCTATTTCACTGAATGACCACTTTTTCCCCTGAAGGACTATACTCAGTTTTGCTGGGTAGATCACTGATTTTTGTCCCAGTAAATGATTAACAATGAAACAACATACCAAAACGTGTTTTAGTCATCAGAGGAAAGGATTGCTGTTTTTTTTTTAATCTCTAAAATTTTCTTCAATAAAATAACTCAACAAATTAGGAATGAGACTAAAAATACTAGAATGATAACAGATGAAAAATCCCCAAACATAAAAAAGAAATTGTTAAAATCAAGGAAGAGAAACAAAATGGGGGATGGGGGGAGACACTGAAGTGATAAAAACTAGCTTTTTTAAAAAAAATTAATAAAAATAAACTTACCTATTTGATGAGAGAAGAAAACCAAATTACCAAATTAAAAAGGAAAAAGGAAAACTAACGACAGATGAAAAGAGATTCTGATGAGATAAATATGGTCCTAAAGCAAAACCAAGGAAAGTTTAGTCAGAGAAAGAAAACCAATAGGGTGTTTTTTTTCATTTTGTTAGCACAGCAGTCTAATGTTTATTGTAATGTGTTTCACAGAGATGCTTAGTAATCAATATAAAACTTTTTTCTAAACATTAAACCTTTCCTTTATTTAAACAGTAAAATATTTGGTAACATAAATGTTTCTAAATTCCTTATGAAGAAAGAATTTCCTAAACTTCCAAATGCCTACTAGGTGAACTTTATGTTTAACTGTAGTATTTATCTGTGGCTACAAACTAGACAAATGTAGACAAATTTTTAAATACGGGACAAGGATTCCTCAACTCCTCTTTGGGTGGCATTTTTCTTAATATTAGGGTACAGAAAATATCTGACATCCAACAATTTTAAACAGGTTGTTCCTTTTTCCTATGTCCTCGTTACTCCAGAAGTCATGAAATATCACTTAGGTCAAATGATAGTTACTTTTTTTCTTTGACAGCATCCTCCATCCCCTTCCTATGAGCCCTTATAAGTTATTGGCCGATTTTCACATTGATGAACTATCAGGCTTATATCGAACATGAATAAAATGACCCCTCCTTCCATTTTTATATAAAGCAGCTTTTACATTTTAAGGCAACATCTTCCAAGGAATAGAAAATAACCATTTGCTTACTATCTGCACCTTGACGTTTAAAAAACTGATTTCTCAGTTTGAAATCTCAAACACAAGAGTCACCATTATTGATAGATACAGTTCTGGGAAAGCAGTAAGGAAAGAAGAAACTGAATGGATAAGTAAGTATAAGCAAAAGAGAAATAAAATTATCACTCTTTGCAGATGATATGATAGCTTAGAGAAGCTCAGAGATTTAACTAAAGAACTAGCTGAAAACATAATTTCAGTAAAGAAGTTATAAAAAGTGTTTACTGCAGATTAAAGCATACTTTTTTACTTTTTAATTTTTCTTGCTTTTTCTGCAATATAGCTTATATGGAAATGTTTTACATGACTTCACACATATCACATTGCTAGATTTCTCAAGCAGGAGGGGAAGGGTAGGAAGGAGAGAATTTGAAACTTAATTTTTTTAAATGAATGTTAAAATTATTAATGTAATCAAGAAATACTTAATGAAATAAAAAATATTTTTAAAAATAAGTTAAAATGAAAATAAAAAATTAAATGAACTCACAAGTCAACCTTTATGCCCAATACTATAATCCAGGAGGAAAAGATAGAAAAGGAAATTCCATCCAATCTATGAAATGCATAAACTATTTGGGAGTCTAACCAACAAGTAAAACATACTCAGAACTTATCTGAAAATTACAAAATATTCATTATAGAAATAAAGACGTTTAAATAATTGGAAAGATATGAACTTTTTTTTTTTTTTTGCTTTTTGGTGAGGCAATCGGGTTAAGTGACTTGCCCAGGGTCATACAGCTAGTAAGTGTCAAGTGTCTGAGGCTGCTTTTGAACTCAGGTCCTCCTGACCTGAAGGCCAGAGCTCTATCTACTGCGCTACCCAGCTGCCCCAAAGATGTTAACTTCTTATTGTTCAGGCACTGACAATTTAAAATGACAATATGAACAGGCAGTTTTCCAATGAAGAAATCAAACCAATTTATAGAAATGAAAAAATTCCCTAAATCATTATTGATTAAAGAAATACAAATTAAAACAACCTTGAGATATCATTTTATAACTATCAGGCTGGCTAAAATGACTGAAAGGCAAAGCAACGAATACTGGAGATGTGGAAAAACTGGGAACCTAAATTCACTGTTGCTGGAACTGTGAACTGACCCAACTATTTTGAAGAGCAATCTAGAATTATGCCCAAAGAGTTATTAAACTATGTAAAGTTAATTTACTTATTTGGTGTGCCTGCATACAAACTACCAATGGGTTACCTTCTAGACATACAAAAAAAATTTCATCTATAGTACATTTAGAAGAGGACATGGACAACACTCACACAAGATGAACAGCCTGCAGACTTGTAGGGAATTCCCAAACTGATGACATCACAGATCCTTTTTAATATTTTTCATCAAATCAAATTTCTCCACTGACACATTAGAAACTAAAATCAGTATTTCACTCTTTCCTCTTTCACTCCCTAGCTAGCAATCAGCTATTAGATCTAAACATTTCTTTCAAAGATATCTTGCTTAATTAAAAAAAAAAACTGCAAAGAATCCCAACAGCCTAACAAATTCAATCATAAAACTAGGGGATTTAGAGAAATAGGAGCTCTCAGAGCTACCTAATCTAAACCCCTCACTTTATAGGTAAAGAAAATGAGGCTAAGGAAATTAAATGATTTGATTGATATCACATAAAAAGGGGGTAAAAAATTTCAATAAAACTAATCAACAAAGGTTTTACTTTACATAATGTTCTACACCCATAGCCCCCAATTCCTACAATAAATAAGGGGAAGTTACTGTAATGATTCCCAGTACTCTCCCCAAACCACTAAAAGTTTTTCCATATCTCCTCCAATATTCGTTGCTTTCCCCTTCAGTCATTTTAGTTTAGAAAGAATTCAATTCAGTTTAGAAAGAATTCAAACTGGTGAAGCTCAAAAATCCCTGACAGAGAAGCTGCACCTGAAAACATGTCTCTTTCTGCATTAAGCTTGTCACCTCTCTATCAGGAAGTGAGTAGCATGTTTCAATCTTCATTCTTTTGGACTCGTGTTATAACATTGCATTCTAAAGTCTTTCAAAGTTGTTCTCTAAAATGTTATTGTATAAACTATTCTCCTAGTTCTGCTCACTTTGCTCTGTATCAGGTCATAAAGCACTTCTTAGTTTCCTCTGAAATTGTCCATTTCACCATTTCTTAAGGCACAATGATATTCCAATACCTTCATATGTAACACTTTATGTAGCCATTTCCCAATAGGAGGACAGCTCCTTGGTTTCCAATTTTGGGCTATCACAAAGAGGTGCTATAAATATAAGCCCATGCTTATATTTACAACACTCAAATGTGGTTGGGCAGATCACCTCTAGCCCGAGTCAGAGACTCAACAATTAACCAACAGAAGAGGTTGCCCTCTCTCCACAGTCACCCTAGCACACACTCAAATATCGCCAAAATGTGGTTGGGCAGAGTCACTTCCAATCCAGAGTCAGGGACTCAACAATTAGTGAATTTTGGTCGAGGGTCGTCACCTTCCCTCCAGGTCAGAGACCTACTAACAGAGGAGACTTAAGAGTTGCTCACCTCCAGGCTGTATGCATACAACAACTTACGACTGATCAGATGCCCGATGCACCTCAATACTCACTGTCTGCAGCAGACTGACTTCACAAAATCTTGTTGCTGCCCTGCTTTTACTTTTGCTTCCCAGAGATTCTCTCTTGGAGACTTTACCCAATGGCAGTGGAGGCTCCCTAAGTCTGGCCTGAGGGCTGCTGGAAAAAGCTCTCAGATGGCACACCAATCCCCAGAGTTCAGATGGAGGTCTCGCTCACTAGTGGGAGACTCTCGGTGGGACCTCCAAAGCCGTGTGGTACAGCGACTCTAAATCAATTAAACTCAGAGACTTCTCGAGGTGGAAGCAAAAGTTACTTTTTATTACAATCTCAGGAGAAGAGGCTTCTGCTCCTCTGGTACACCACCAGGAGGAGAGAGGCAAGGCACAGAAATCGAAATGAGATTATATACCCTAACACAAACAAACCTCCGTCCACCACTATCCCTTACTCCCATTGGTTGGGAGGCAGGCTTACATTCTTGGCACAAAAAATCTTCCTGTCCCATTAACTGGGAGGCAGGCTTTCATTCTCCGACAGAAAATTCAAAGACACAAGAACAAGGAAACAGGGTATATCCAATCCAAACATACACATCCTTATTTAGTAAACCTAATGCTGAGTAGCCGTGCTGTGATGAGGAGTTAGGTAATTCCTAGGAAACTGAAATTTACTGCAATTTCCCCTCCCTAACCCCCTTCCCCCTTATCCCAGAGATAAGAAAAGGTGGGAAGCTTTTCGAAGGGCAACCAGTTCAGGTTGGGGGCAGGGCTATTCTTTCTGCTAAGCATTTAAAAAAAAAAACAGCGTCTGAGCAGTGTGGGTTTCAATCAAGAAATATTAACAAGAACCACTGATCCCCTGAGGAGGCTTCTCTTCTGAGAGATCATCTCTCACACTATTCTCCTAGTTCTGCTCACTTTGCTCTGTATCAGGTCATAAAGCACTTCTTAGTTTCCTCTGAAATTGTCCATTTCACCATTTCTTAAGGCACAATGATATTCCAAATACCTTCATATGTAACACTTTATTTAGCCATTTCCCAATAGGAGGACAGCTCCTTGGTTTCCAATTTTGGGCTATCACAAAAAGAGATGCTATAAATATTTGTGTATATTTAGATTCTTTTTCCAGTTATTAGTAATTTAGAGTATTTTTTTCAAATTATTGTTGATAGCTTTGATTTCTTCCTTTGAAGCCTGCTTCAATTTAAAAGACCCCCTGAATTGTATGATTGTAAAAAATGAGGCAGTTAGGTGTCTCAGGGAACCACTGAGTAAAGAATTCAAATCACCACTGAAAAAGACTGAAAAACAACAACAATATTTTAGAGTAAGCTAATAGGATAGTTTTTAGTTATTCACAGAACCTTGAAAAAAGATAATCACAATCAGGCCTTCTCAGCCTATTAATAGAAGCTTCAAGAGTACTACCTCCTATATGCATCAATTTGTACTTAAACAAATGGCATGCATTTACAAATAAAAAAGAAATTAAAGAACACAACAAATATAATGACCCACAATTTACAATTCCTTTAAGTATTCATTAGGGAAACCACAGGAATCCCTACTTAAATTCAAACAGCCACTCTTTTCCCAATTTAGCCAAACAAGTCCCTTAATCTCTCTGCTTTAGTTTCCTCAACTATAAAATGGAGGTAATAACTGCACCTATCTCCCAAAGTTGCTGTGAGGACCAAGTAAGATATTTGTGATGTGCTCAACATAGTATCTGGCATGTAGCTGTTATTGTTTTTCAGTCCTTTCATTCGGGTCTCATTCTTCATGACCTCATTTGTGATTTTCTTGGCAAAGATACTGGAGTGGTTTGCCATTTCCTTCTCCAGCTCAATTTACAGATAAGGAAACTGAGGCAAACAGGGTTAAGTGACTTGCCCAGGGTCACACAGTTAGTTAAGGTCAGCACACCTAGCTGAGCGGCCTAGCACATAGCAGGTACTTAATTGCTTGTTCCCTCTTAACAACTGATTTTATTAAATACCAATTAAAGTGCCATAAGGATGAGAAACCTAAAAATTATATGGGGTTCACATAGCCTACTGGTTCTAGACCCTAAAAGCATGAAAGAAGATTAGAGCCCTACTATAGTCTGGCACTTATGGAGAAGGAAGAATATATCACCATGAATTAAAATAAGGCAAACCGTATTTGTTGTTATAAGAAGGTCTTTTATTTTGGACTGGAGGGAGAATGGAAGGTAATGATACTAAAAGAAGAAGAAAAGAAAATCAAGAAATCATTTAAAAAAAGAAACAAGTGAGCAAGAAGTTCAAAAGGGGACACAGACAAACATGGAAGCACTCAAACTATTTCATATTACATTTTAAATAAACAAACAAACAAAAAGACCAAGTTATTATATAGTGAAGATTCAGTTTCACATGCAGTTTCCTTTTTTTAATAGGGGAACTTTCACGTTTGTTGATGTCAGTCAAGCTCATAATAACAAAAAAAGAAATTTAAATTAAAAAATATAGGTATGAGGCAATATATCCTGTAATTCAAAAAACAGGAGTTACCATGGGGAATTATATTGTTTAAATTTATTTAAATTCCACTTTCTCAAATAAAGAAAAAAAAACCTAACATTTTATAAACGCAAAGAGAACATGGCATGGTGTATGAAGAACTGACATTGAAAGTCAGTAAGACCTAAAGTCAACTCCTACCTCTGACATATACTGGCTTTGTGATCCCAGGGGCAAATCAATTAACCTCTCACTGCCCCCAGACAACTAAAACTAAGGAGCAGAACAGTCCCTGTTCTGCACTAGCAGAGGGAGTTTCTTCAAGGAAGAGTTTCCTAAACCACAAGCCTGAAGCAAAGGCACACAAATCACCGCTGCATTCTAATTTCCAATATGTTTGCCAAGCCTGAAGCAAAGGCACACAAATCACCGCTGCATTCTAATTTCCAATATGTTTGTGCTTAAACAGTCGTTATCAAATCTACTTCATCCTTTGCTAAGCAGTCCAATCCAGGAGAAAAGCTACTGATTAGTCTTGTCACAAGGTCCCAAAATCACAATGGCTTTTCCTGCCCCCTGAGTCGGTATCTATACTTTCCCTGAAAACTCCTGATCTTAATATAATTCAACTTAGTCAATAATGGCTATCCTATGAAAGATTATAAACACGAAAGCACTGTGAAAAAGTTCACATGCTATACAAATAAGAGAATTAAAAATGAGCTAAAACGAAAAACATAAATTTCACAAAACAAAGCGTCAAAAGTAACAAAAGAGCATTTATCTGCTGCCTATACACAAAGGTCAATGTTTCTACCCCTTGTCTGGGCAGAATTTTAATTGCTATCTAAGGTGTGAATAACAAACTTAGTACTTTAATATCCACTTACCTTGAAGCATACATCTATAAGCAGATTCAGATATAGCATAGATGTGGGGTGGCATCTCATGACGTTTCTTCCCTCTGTACATTTCAATAATATTTTCAGAGTAAATTGGAAGATTCTTGTAAGGATTTATGACTACACAGAATAGTCCAGAGTAGGTCTAGGTCAAAAAACAAAAATAAAAATTTAATAGATGGAAAAAATGCCCTTGATCAAAACACCTTATTTCTTAACCAAATACAGTTTAACATTATACTCAATATAACTGAATAAGTATACACTTCCAAAACACAAACAAGAAAATAAGGCAAAGTGATTAGAAAACATACAACAAAATTCCATTTTAATTGTTTTTACAATGACTACACATAAATTTTATCAACAGATACCAAAGCATCCCGTTGCTTCCATGTCCACTTTTCAATCTTCCTATGTGTATTTATCTAGTTTTGTTGCTTTAATTGGTCTTATTATCTGCACAGCTGCAGTCAAAAGCATTCTACTATATTTACTATATACAAATAACTTCATATGGAATACTAGATAAATTTTTGTGGTGAATATATGGGATGTAAATTCTGAAAAGCTAAGAGATACGGATCAAAAAAGACTGTCAGAGGAATTAAGACTTTATCCTAGGGGTAAAAGAGACCTGAAGAAGTATTTTTAAAAGGTTAATATGTCAGTGCTCTTATCTATTGGATTAGAAGGTCCACGAAAGAACAGTAAGGAAATTGTTAGGTTCAAGAGTAGTACAATAAGGGGAAGAAGCCAGAACAGAGATATTCTAAAGAATAGAACAGGACTTGATAACATGTTACTGGGAGATAACAGAGATGGCACAGAGAGAGAAATCAGCAGAGAGAAGGATCAGATGGCCCCTGATGTTCCTTCAAACTCTAGTTGTAAGACTCAGAGAAAAAGCATTCCACAATCTTGAGCCAGAGTGGTTAGAGATGACGAAGTTAAAGAGAAATCTGATCTGCAAGGAGAAAGACTGTGGCACCACATAGGACAACAAATAGAAATATCTAGCAAGCAACTAGAAGAAAATGCAAGACTAGTTCTGAGATGAAAGGACTGTAAGAAGTGAGAAATAAAGCCACGAGAATAAACCAAGTCTCAAGTAGGGTAAAGAAAACGAACAGGGGGCAAAGCGACACTTAAGGACAAAGGTTACAGCCCCAAGGCCAGGAGGAACACCAGCACACCAGAGTATGACAAAGAAAAACTCCCAGAGGTACAGTTTCTGAATAATTAATAATCAATTTATTAATCAGGATGGCTGGCAATCAATAAACTGACGGTCAGTGGTTTCTCTGAGTAACCAAAGACTCCCAGTGGAGACCCTGAGAGCCTTAAATATCATTCTAAAAGGAAATGCCCTGGGCAAGTGAAAATCAACCTTGATTAGCAGACGTGGACTAGAAGTCTTCAGCTCCTCCTGCTGAGATCACAAGGTTCATCACAAGACTCAGCTGCCTCCAGCTATCTGGACAGGGGAATCCATCTCCATCTAGACTTTTCCGGCTGATTTTTCTCCTTCATGAGCTGGGTCACCCTAAACTTTAACAGAAGTGTTGAGGTTTAGAGGTCCTGGGACCCCAAAATCACAACATGCAGGTCCTGCCCAAAAGAATTTGACTCAAGCCTTCTTTCAGCCAAAGACAAAGTTTATTAGAACATCCATCATATTGGGCAGACTGAGCTAGATTGTAAGAATCTGAGCACCTGAATGGAGACAAGATGGACCTTATACACAGAAAGACTGTGGGAGGCATCTAGTAGTGGCCAAGTAGTTTGGGGTGACTGAAGGGGGGTCTGGATGGGAGTGGCCAACTAGTCTATGAGATAATAGAACTCCAGGGACCTGGACCACGTGGCCAAGGGAGAATGGAGTCTAGATAGGATTAAGGGTGGGAATTGTCCAGGGCCAAAGGGAGGTAAGATAATGGAGGGCTAGGCTAGGTTAAGGGTAACAGAATTAGGAGATTGAGTGTAGTCACAAGGAAAGGCCAGTTGATGGGATTATAGCCTCAGGGGAACACCAGAGATTTGGCCATGTGGGAAAGTTAAAGGTTTTTCCTTTGGAGGGTCCATATCCCATCCTCATCATTTGGGTACAAGGACAGGGGCTCCTTTCCCCAGGAAAAGGTCTCACTCAGACTGGATTCTGTATATAAGCAAAACAAAATTTAGAGTGGGCTCTATCCAGCCCAAGATTGAAAAGCATTTTCCTTAAGGGCTAACTTACTTAATAAGTAACCTCATTAAGTAAGTCTTCTTAGTCAGAAACTAACTTTAACAAAAGCTGGGCCTTGATGAGGCAACAGAGAAAAGAAAAGTCTGGATCCCAACTTAATAACTGGTTATTAATAGAATAATATAATGATAATTTCTCTCAAGAGTTTGTGACCTCAGGAAAGCAGGGACCCTGGTCATAGCTTCAAGTGTGTTTGTGGTCACTCAGACACCAGAGCACAGGCCAGAAGAGTAGTAAACACACCTCTCCTTAGATCATACCACCTTGTAAGAACCGAAAACTTACAGACTCACAGAGTGAAAACAACTGGAAAAAAACCCTAAAGCTTGGGACAGTGCCCCCTCCACCCCAGGAGTAGAGCCCAATCTTGACATAAAATTAAAAGTCAAGAGAAATAGGCTGGAAAAATGAACAAACAACAACAAAAAAAGAATCTGACCATAAAAAGTTACTATGGTGAGAGGGAAGATCAAAACACAAACTTAAACATAAACAAACATCAAAGTCAAAACTGCTATACCCAAAGCCTCAAAGATAAATGTGAATTGGTCTCAGGCCCAAAAAGAATTTGTAAAAGGGCTCAAAAAAGATTTTAAAAACTCAAATAAGAGAGAGGGGAAACTGGGAAAAGAAAAGAGAGTAAGGCAAGAAAATCATGAAAAAAGAATTGGGCAAATTGAAGCTAATGACACCACGAGACATCAAAAAATCTAGACATCATGTTTCAAGAAATTATCAAGAGGCAGAGCCAAGATGGTGGAGAGAAGCCAGGAAGTTGCCTTAGCTCTCCCCAGTTTCCCTTGGAAACAATGTTAAGTCAAGCCTCTAATTGGATTCTGGGGCAACAGAACCTACAAAAAGATAGAATGAAACAATTTTCCAGCTTAAGTTAACTCAGAAGGACTTCAGGAAAGATCTGTCTCATTTGAGTAAAAGGGGAGCACAGACCAACGCAAATGGTGTTGTGGCAAACCAGCAGAAGGCTCTTAGCTGTAGCACAGATCTGCAACTGAGGACCTTTGGTCATGGCTCGGCAGGCCAGCTGTGAGGTCTCTAGCCCCAGTGCAGAGGGCAAGTTGTCAGGCGCAGAAACCAGGTAACAAGAGGTGCAACTAGGCCAGGCCACCCCAGCACTGTGAACAAGCCGCCAGCACCTGAGGCCCCAACACACAAACCCAGTGACCAGGTCCCTGGCCCCCAACAAAATGATTTGGAACTATCTAAATTAATTTACTTATTCAGTGCCATATCAAATTACCAAAAAAATATTTTATAGAGCTAGAAAAAATAATAACAAAATTCATCTGGATAAACAAAGGGTCAAGAATATCAAAGGAATAAATGGAAAAAAAGCTGCAAAGGAAGGTGGCCTAGCTATATCAGGTCTAAAACTATATTATGAAACATCAATCATCAAAACTATTTGGTATTGGCTAAGAAGTAGAGTGGTGGATCAGTGGAATAGGTTAGGTATGCAAGACACAGTAGTCAATGACTATAGTAATCTACTGTTCGATAAACCCAAAGACTCCAGCTGGGATAAGAACTCACTATTTGACAAAAACTGCTGGGAAAACTGGAAAACAGTATGGCAAGAACTAGGCAAAGAGCAAGATCTTATACCATATACCAAGATAAGGTCAAAATTGTGTACATGATTAAGACATAAAGGGTGATACCCATAAGCAAATTAGGAGAGCGAGGAATAGTTTACCTGTCAGATAACCCTGGCAGGCAGGTGCTATTATCCTCGTTTTACAGAAGAGGAAATTGAGGCAAACTGAATTTAAGTGATTTGTCCAGGGTCATACAGCTACTGAGAATCTGAGGCAGGATTCAAATTCAAGTTTTCCTTCCTCCACATGAGGAGCTTCTCAAACTAAAAGAATTTTAAAAGATTCTGGAATTATTTATACTATATACCAAAATAAAGTCAAAATGGGTACATGATTTAGATATAAAGCTGATACTGTAAGCAAACTGGGAGAGCAAGGAATAGTTTACCTGTCAGATTATGGAGAACAGAAGAATTTATGACCAAACAAGAGATAGAGAACATTATGAAATGCAAAATGGACAATTCTGATTACATTAAATTGAAATATGTTTTGCAGAAACAAAGCCAATGCAGCCAAGATTAGAAGGAAAGCAGAAAACTGGGAAAGAATTTTTACAAGTGCCTCTGATAATGGCCTCATTTCTAAAATATACAGAGAACTAAGTCAAATTTATAAGAATACAAGTCATTCCCCAATTGATAAATGGTCAAAGGATATAAACAGTTTTCAGATGAAGAAACTAAAGCTGTCTAGTCATATGAAAAAATGCTCTAAATCACTATTGATTAGAGAGAAATGCAAATCAAAACAACTCTAAGGTACCACTTTACACCTATCAGATTGGTTAATACAACAAAAAAGCAATAAATGTTGGAGATGTGGGAAAATTGGAACACTAATGCATTGTTGGTGGAGTTGTGAACTGATCCAACTATTCTGGAGAGCAATTTGGAACTATGCCCAAAGGGCAACCAAACTATGCATACCCTTTGATCCAGCAATACCACTACTATCCCAAAGAGATAATAAAAAAGGGAAAAGGACTCATATGTACAAAAATATTTATAGTAGCTCTTTTTGTGTGGGAAAGAACTGGAAATTGAGGGGAAGCTCATCAACTAGAGAATGGCTGAACAAGTTGTGGTATATTAATATAATGGAATACTACTGTTCTGTAAGAAATGATGAGCAGACAGATTTCAGAAAAGCCTAGAAAGACTTACATAAACTGCAGAACATTGTACACAGCAACAGCAACATTGTGCAATGATCAGTTTTGATATACTTAGCTCTTCTCAGTAATATAATGATCTCAGACAATTCCAAAAGACTCATGATGGAAAATGCTATCTACATCCAGAGAAAGAACCATGGAGTCTGAATGTAGATCAAAGCATACTATTTTCTGGTTTTTTTTCTCACGGTTTTTCCCTTTTGCTCTGATTTTTCTTTCACAATGTATAAATATGTTTAATATGATGGTACATGTATAGCCTATTATCAGAAAGCTTGCTGTCTTGGGGAGGGAGTCTTGGGGAGGGAGGAAGGGCAGGAGGGAGAGAAAAAAAATTTGGAATTCAAAATCTTACAAAAGGGAATGTTAAAAACTTATCTTTACATGTAACTGGAAAAAATAAAATACTATGAAGTGATGAGGGAAAATAAAAAATAAAAAAGAGAAAGAACAAAGATGTTAGATTAAACTTTTTAAAAATTACCAAGTAAAACTGCCCTAATATTCTAGAACCAGAGGGTAAAATAGAAATTTAAAGAATCCACCAATCACCTATTGAAAGAGATCCCAAAATGAAAATCCCCAAGAATACTACAGCCAGAGCTCTCAGGTTAAGAAGAAAATATAGCAAGCAGCCAGAAAGAAACCATTCAAATAACATGGGCCCAGTCAGAATAACACCAGATTTATTAGCTTCTACATTAAAGGATTGGAGGTCTTGGGACATGATAATCCAGAGGGCAAAGGAGCTAGGATTACAAACAAGAAGCAACTATCCACCAAAACTGAATATAATCCTTTGGCAGGAGAAAATGGACATTCAATGAAATACAAAACTTTCTGATGAAAAGACCACAGAAAACCTGACTTTCAAATACACAACTCAAGAGAAACATGAAAAGGCAAACAGGAAACAGAAAACTTAAGAGACTCAATAAAGTTAAACTGTTTACATTCCTACATGGAAAGATGATACTTGTAACTCCTAAGAATTTTATTATTATTAGGGCAATCAGAGTATACAGATGGAGGACATGGGCATAAGGTGAACATAACGGGATGATACCTTTAAAAAAATAAAGGGGTGAGGAAGGGAAATGTGCTGGGAGAGGGGAAAGGGAGAGGTAGAATGAGGTAAATTATTTCACATAAAAGAGACACCAAAGAGCTTCTACAGTGGAGAAGATGGGGGAAGTGAAGAGAGTACTTGAATCTTACTCTCATTGGGAAATGGCTTAGAGGGAATAACACACACTCAGTTGCGTACAGAAATTTATCTTAACCTACAGGAAAGTAAGAAGGGAAGGTGATAAGAGAAGGGGGTGGGAATAGCATGGGGGGAGGTAATATAAGGGAGAGCAAATTGGGGGAGGCATCAGTAAGAAGCAAAACACTTTTGAGGATGGACAGGGTAAAAGGAAAATAAGACAATGGGAAAAAAACAGGAGGCTATAATATTAAAAATATGATATCTACTATGACCACATGGAATTTATATCAGGAATGCAGAGTTGGTTCAATATTAGGAAGACCAAAGACATCATAAACCAAAATAACAAAAAGAAAAAAAATATCATGATTTATCAACAGATACAGAAAAAGGTATTGACAAAATATTACACTGATTCTGTTTTAAAATACTTTTTAAAAGCATAGGGTTAAATAGCCTTTTCCTTAATATGGTAAGTAGAATCTATCTAGAAGCAAGAGCCAGCATTATATGTAATGGGAATAAACTAGAGGATGAGAGAAATGATTATTAATAATCAATTATTAATATTAGGATCCAGAGTTTTTTCTCTTTTTATTTCCTCATTCAAAACCCAGTCCTTGTGAAGGATAGGGGCTGCATTGGCCTAACCCTACACTAACATTCTTCTCAATCTTGGGCAGGACCCTACCCAATTGGCAGGGCTTATTTCAGATTAAAGCATAGAGAATCTAATCTAGGCGAATTCCATCCAGCCCTAAAAGCACATGCCCTTGAAATACCATTGTTCAACATAGTATATCCCTTAGTCTAGATGGCTGGAATGGAATAGTCTGGGTGGAGACGGATTCTTTTATGACCCTGTCGCTGAGTCTCAAAGATCAAGTCAAGTTCTCAGCAGGAGACTTTTATATCACTTCCTCATTAACATGTCCACTCCCTCATTTCTGCCAGTCAAAGGTACCCACTTTTCCAAAGGTATTTAAGCATGAATGTTATGTCCCAGTGAAGACTCCTCAGTGTAATTAAGGTTTGGGATAAGGCTGAGTGGGATGAGGGTCCCGTGAAAACTTCTCAGAAAAATAAACAGAAATTGTATTAGACTCAAGGCAGGCATAGCAGCCTGACAGGCCTAAGTTTCGATTTACTAGAAATCACCTGATTTACGGGAATCCAACCCCAAGTACTGCCCCCCCCCTTGCCACTGTTAAGTAGTTAAAGTTTGCCAAGCCTGAAACTCCTGAAGAAGCCCCCCCTGTATTTTGTGGGTGAACCTGTTGCTATATTTCAGTCATAGTGACCTGGCTACACAGTACAGTGTCTAGCTTGACTGCACATCTTTAATTGCTTCTTTGGTATTACTTCAGCAAACTAAGAAATATAGATATGTATATTGTGTTCCTTGTTTTGTCTTCAGTTTCTATGGACATTGAGAATGTAAGCCAAATATTGGCCAGTTGGTGGGAGGGGGGGAATTTGCCCATTAGGGTATATAATCAGGTCTTTTGCTTCTGTCTGTGTCTCCTTTCATCAGAGTATTCTGGTGGAGGGACACCCAAATCTCGAGATTTGATATAATAATAATAGATTAACTTTCTGTTTCTCCTTGGATACCTCTGTGTGTTTTTTAATTTGAGTGGCATCCCACATAAGCATTTGAAGATCTCCATGGTCTTTTGTCTTTGACTACCCGGAGAAAGACCACTGAATCGACTTATTATTTGTTAGCCTAATTAATAAGTTGATTATTAATTACCCCAAAACTCTCAGACTTTTCATTTGTATCAAGACTTTTCCAATGAGGTCATATAAAGCAGGTATAGTGCTAGAAATGCTATATAAATAAGACAAGAAAAAGAAAATGGAGAAATAAGCATAAATAAACAAAATTATAACTTTTGCAAATTATATGATGGTTTATTCAAGGAACCCTAGAGTCAACTGAAAAGTTGAAACAGTAACTAACACCAGCAAAATAGTAGGATATAAAAGAAATCCATAATAAATCATCAGCAATTCTGTATATTACCAACAAAAAGAGAGACAGAAAGGAAAAACTCCACAAGATATGTACAGAATATATAAAATATTTAGATATCTACCTGCCAAGACAGGAAGTATAAGAATTCAACTCTACTGAAATAAAGATAAACCTAAATAAGTGGAGAAATATTCATTGCTCGTGATTAAGCTATGCCATGTAACAAAAAATGATAATACTGTCTACCTTATTTAGTGTCACACCAATCAACTGTCAAAAAATTAATTTATAGAGGTAATAAAAAAACCCAACAACATTCATCTGCTAGAACAAAAGGTCCAAGAATCTCACCGGAAACAATGGGAAAAAGTGAGAAAGAAGGTAGCCGAGCATTACCAAATCTCCAACTATAGTACAAAGCTGTAATCCTCAAAATGATTTGGAACTAGTTTAAAAAATTAATCTGTGGAACAGATTAGGTACAATAGCAGGCCAGCATAACCAGTGGCAGGGCACACCAAAAGAATTCCTCTACATACAAAGGATGTTTTCCTCTACACTTTCCCACTGGCAGCTGGAAATCCTTTGGCCTGCAGCAAGTGGCCCGAGGGCAGGTTGCAAAGGCCAGAACAAAATCAAATAAAACAAATAGCCTCATGTTTGATAAACCCAAAGGCCCCAGCTACTGAGATAAGGATTCACCTTTCAAAAAAACTGCTAGATAACTGGAAAAAAAATAGGTTTAGACCAACATCTCACACCACACATCTAAATAAGCTACAAAGGTTACATCATGTAAAAAATGTTACATCATAAATAAATTAGAAGTACAAGAAAGAAATTTCCTTTTGCATATATGAAAAAGGAAGCACTTGTGACCAAATGAGGTATGGAAAGGATCACAGAAGACATGTGGACAATTTTAATTATATAAAATTAAACAATTTCTCCACAAACAAAACCAATATAGGCTGAGATTAGAAAGGAAAAAGTTAACTGGGGAAAAAAATCTTCACAGAAAGTTTCTCTGACAAAGGTCTCATTACTAAGAATATATAAAGAACTGGTACAAATTTATTCAAAAGACATTTTTCCAACTGTTAGTCAAAGGACATGAACAGTTTTCAAAGAAAGAAATCTAAGCTACAATACTTTCATATTATCCATATAAAAAATTGCTCCAGTGTGCATTTCCAAAGTTGATATGAGAGAAAGAGAGAGAGAGAGAGAGAAAGAGAAAGAGAGAGAGAGAGAGAAAGAGAGAAATTGACAGATGCTAGAGGGGCTTTAGGAAAATGCACACAATAACGTACTGTTGGCCAAGCTGCGAATTAATTGGTCAAGCTATCCTGGAAAGTAATTTGGAACAATGCCCAAGCCACTACACTGCTCATACTTTTTTGACCCAGTGGTACCACTATACAAGCCTACATCCCAAAGAGATCAAAGAAAAAGTAAAAGGATTTATATCTACACCAAAGGATTTATAGTAGCTCTTTTTGTGTCGACAAAAAAACTTAGGAAACTAAGGAGACTTTGGCGTTGGAAATGGGGCTGAACAAATTATAAGTAATGGAATACTTTTGTGCCATAAGAAATGATAAAGGAGATGGTTTCAGAGAAACCTAAGAAGATTTCTGTAATCTGATATAAAATGAAGTGAGTAGAACCAAGAGAATAGTTTATACAATGACCACAATTTAGAACTCTGATCAATCCTGACACCAGAAGACAGATGATGAAACACACCTCCCAATTCTTTGTGGAAAGGTGATAGAGGATAGAAGGATACTAATATTTTTAATAAATGGCACAAATTTGTTTTGCTTGACAATATTTTTGTTACTAGAGAGGGCTTTGATCTGGGTCAGGGAGTAGGAGTTGGGGGAAGGTGAAGAGGTAGTGAGAGTGATGCATGTAAGTGACAGCAAAAAAAAAATGGAGCATCAATGAAATATTTCCAAATACGCAGGAAAGAGCAGGCAAATGTTCGGAAGGTGATACAGAGAAGGAAGCAGTGTCTGTACTACTGTGTTAAATTTAATATGTTATTTAAAAAACAAGCAGTATGTATGCATGATTTTATTTGCAATCCCTCTTTTGTGACCTTCTGTGTGTGGGAAATGTTCGTGTCTGATGATTTTCTAGTTCACCAAAACAAAAAATTTAAAGAAAAAAAAGAAATTACAAAAAGGACAGTTTTTGAGGGATGTAGACAGAATGAAGTGAGCCAAGCCATGTAAACAATTTATGCAATAACAACTACATTGTAAGGACAAAACAAACTGGGAATTAAGAAAATGCAATGACCAAGTACAATTCCAGGAGGCTGATGACGAAGCATGACACCCTGCTACACATCTGACAGAGGTGATGAACTTAAGATGTAGAATGAAGCATACATGTGGGAATTTGTTCTGGCAGACTGAAAAACTGTTACAAGGTGGTGTTTTTTTGTTTTCTGCGCTTTTGTTTTTGGTGGGAGAGAAAATAGTTATTAACGGAAAAAATTTTTTTCAAACAGCACCAGCACAGTGTTAAGTGATAAGTGCTTTCACAAATAAATTTATCTACACAAAACATTCTGCCAGAGTTAATATCCATTCACCCATATGTCCTATATCATCTCTATAACTATACCTTTACTATGTCACAGTAACTGAAAACCCCGACTCATTAAGGAAATAATAATGGTCTGTGTTAAGACGGGGAAGTCTTTAGAAAGATGTCCATTAAAAACAAACTGTTAAAATGAAAATTAACCCTCAGCTATATGAAAAGAAAAGGATCACGTCCCAAGACAATTCGCACAAGGTTTTCCCAACAAATAAGACACCTAACCAAACCAATAAGTAATTTCTAAAACTGTTAAATCCTCTTCTTTATAAGAATGCCACTATTCCCCCCCTATAAGCTTGCCAGGATGATAAGGATCAAACACCAAGCGGATTCATTTTGTTAAGCTGTCTAAATTTAAAATGTTACACATACAGAACTGAAGCTTGCAACTAAGTCTTGTTCTTAATAAACTCTTGTCAAAGAACAACAAAATTTACCTACCTCTGACTTGTAACAATCACAAATCCACTCCACTCAACAGGGAAATGGTATAAATTCTCTTAGAAGTCTTCCCTCCTCACTTCTCCCAACTTTCAAACTAGATAATATTAGCAAAGCCTTATGCTACAAAATTTATATATCCATAAATCTTAAAGTCAGAGATAGAAAGGGCCAGAGAAGTTATCGAATCCAATATCCTCATTTTACAGTTGAGGACACTGAAGCCCATGGAGCTTAAGCATATTGCCCTTAGGGGCAAAGTTTACCTTCAAACTCAGTTTCTCAGACTCCAAATCTAGGGCCTCCTTCCATAGCACCACACTACCTATCAAGACAGTTTAAAAAACTAAAAATCATGTATAGTTATGTTCAACCAATTTTAAATTACTTCTTTAAAAAAATAACACAGTCCATCCTATTATTAAACCATTTTGTTTTCAATACTTTTGTACCTACTGATTTACAAAAGCTATAGACAAAGAACTACCCATTTTTCACCCATTTTGCCAGTTAACATAATAGTCCAACCCCTCTCCTCTAATCTACACCCCAAAAGTTCTATTCTAATGTTGTGATATCCTAGCCAGATAAGTTCTGTTTATTCCTGCTGTTTTAGCTCTGCTGCCCACGAGAGGGATGGTGAAAATAAATGAGAGACAGAGCAGGACATGAGGCGAAAAGGTAAGTAGTGAAGATCTACATACATTCTCTTTGCACTCAGAAAACGGAAACTTATCATGATGCTCAAGTTTATTGCTCTTCGACTACACCTAACATATTCTGCAATGTTAGAAGACACTGACAAATCTCTTCAAGGACACATTCCTCAGCACCTACTCAAAGCGTCCAGAGTGCAAGGACTCTTCTATGAACATGGTGAAAGACCATGTACACTACAGTGAAGAGATAAAGCACAAATTGAGGTTCAACTATTAACTGATCTTGAACCTTTACTTCCTCATCCACAAAATGGGGGTGACACCCATAGTAATGACCTCATAGGGTTGTGAGATACCTATATAATATATATATATACACACACACACATATATATGAAATAGCATCACAGAGAATCATTATGGCAATACCTAAAGCTTGATATAACTGTATACTATTGTTATTAGCTATTCCAGTCATCTATTGATTTCTGATCTAGAGGTTCTCTCCAAAAACCTCAGGCAGCGTTTCTCACTTTCAGTCTGTTCTAATTCATTAGCTTTTTTGTAAATGCTCCACTTCTAAGCAACACTAGAGAGTTTAGATAAGCCTAAACTGAGAAATATACTTCATACCTTACCTAACTTAGAAACCCAGGGTAGGCCTGTATCTAAAAGTGCTATGAGCTGCTCAGGGAAAAAGGCATTTACAGGCATGCCTCTAATTTTAAAATCAAAAAGATAAATTAGAAGGTAATTCACTGCCTTACAGAAGAATCAATTGACCCATAAAATCTGTTCAACAAAAAAAGATCTGCTTGAAATTTTTTAGATACAAACCCACAGAAATGCAATTAATTAATCTTCCTGAAGAATCATGGCTGTATTTATGTACAGCTAGCCCTTTCAACTGATTTGGTCAATTCAAAAGGATCAATCTGATCCTTTGTCTTTTTTTTACTAACTTACTAATAAACTGATTTAATCAATATTTCAACCCCTTCCTTTCCCTCCACTTTATGACCCTCAAGTATTGGAAGCAACTTTGAGTTTATCCAGTAAAGTCCCTTTAATTCACAGCCACAACTGACTAAACTGGGGACCAAAGAAAGTTAGTGATGTGCCAAAGGTTACCCAGGTAGTGTCTGAACTAGGATTAAAATCTAGACTCTCTGACTCCAAAACCAGAAAACTCCTGCCAATATACCATGCTGTGACAGTCAATTTATTTTGCCATTACCCTGATAAGTAAAAGATAAATAAACTCTGACAAGCAGGCACCACAACTGAGTGAACTGACTCTCAAATTTTCAAGTGGTCAGGGAAGAGAAGTAAAATTCAGGCCAGAGACCTAAGTAATCTCATTAACTGGTTTCTCAAAAACATTAGGTAAAAATGTTAGTTCAATAAGAACACTGACATTAATGGGTGATCAATGACATCATATAAAGTTTCTGTTATACCATAACAATGATATCATAAAATGGTATTAATTGTCCAGGTCAGCTTTGCATAGAGCCTGCCAATACTACTACTGTTAATAAACACACTTACAAAGATATCACATCATTTCTGCATAGGAGAGATAAGACTATCTATGATACTCATTCACATGTTTTAATTATCTTCCAGATGTCTACAACAGACATATTCTCTTCCTACCTGTCCAAATATTTCTTCTTAGTCTCCTTTGCTAATGTCATGTGTGCTAACTGTGGATGTACCCCAAAACTCTTGTCCTGAGCCCTCTCCTCTTTTTTTCTCTAGCTCTTACTTTTGGTCACTTCATCAGCTCCAATGTATTCAATTACTATCTGTCACTGCAGAATTCTGAATAGTTCTGAATCATGAACTACCCACTACCCCCAGGATATCATCAACTGTATGTCATCTAGGCATCTCAAACTCATGTCCAAAACAGAATTTATGAAGGGTTTTAAAAGCCAAATGGAGGATGCTATATTTGATCCTGAAAGTAATATGGACCAGTCATTTATGAAACATCAGGATGACATGGTCATACTTGTGCTTTAAGAAGATCACTTGACAGCTGAGTGAAGAATGGACTGAACTAGAGAGAGATTTAAGGCAGGGAGGCCAACCAAGCTATTGCAACAGTCCAAGTATGAGGTACTAAGAGTCAGTGTCAGAGGAGAGGAGGACTTATACAAGAGATGTTATAAACACATAAATGACAGGACTTGGCAACAGACTGGAATATGGAGAGTGTGACAGAGAATGAGGAGTTGAGAATGACACTTAAGCTGTGAACCTTGATGACTTGAGAAGAAAGTAGTGCCCTTGACAGTATAAGGGAAGTTAAGAAGATGGAAGGAATTGGACGGGAAAGATAATGTGCTCAGTTTTGAACAACTGAGTTTAAAACATCTACAGGATATCTAGTTCAAGACATCCAATACATCTTGGAGATGCGAGCCTGGAAGTTAAAAGTTTAGAGAAAGTTGATCTGGGGACCATCTTCAGAGAGATGGAAACTGATGAGATCACCAAGCAAAGTAATACGTGGGGAGAAAAAGAAGAGGATCCATAGAAGAAGCTTAGGCGACACAGTGAGTATGATGTGAACGAAGATCCAGCACAGGAGAATCTGAAGGAGCAGTCAGACGCTTAGGAGAAGGAGGAGAAAATAGTATCATGAAATCCTAGAGTGAAGAGAGTAACAGGAGAGGATGATCAACAATGTCAAAAGTGGCAGAGAGATCAAGGATGAGGAATGAGAAAAGTCCAACCATTATGGAAAGTAATGTGGAACTAAGCCCAAAAAACTATTACCCTGTGCACACCCTTTGATCCATCCAAACCACCATTAGATCTATATCTCAAAGAGATCAAAGAAAAAGAAAAAGGATCCATACACACAAAAATATTTATAGCAGCTCTTTTTGTGGTAGAAAAGAATTGGAAACCGAAGGGATGCCCAACAACTGGGAAATGGCTGAACAAGTTATGGTATGTGAATGTAATAGAATATTATTATGCTATAAGAAATGATGAAGAAGATGGTTTCAGAGAAACCTGAGAAGACGGTGATATGAGCTGAACCAGAAGAATAAATTATACAATAGTAATAATATTGTGATGACAAACTAAAACTTCAGAACTCTGATCAACACAAGACACAATGATCAACTGCTATTCCGAAGGACTCATGTTGGAACATGCTATCCACCCCCCAGAGAGAGAGCTGACAGACTCAGAGTACAGACTGAAGCCCATTTTCTTTTCTTTCTTTCTTCTTTTTGGACATGGCTAATGTGGGGATTTGTTTTGCCTGACTACATATCTGTAATGAGTTGCAATGTAAAGGAGAGGGAAGGTGAGACGGAGAAAATTTGAAACTGAAAATAAAATAAAATTGAATTTTAAAACATTTCAAAAAAGCCATTAGATTTGAAACCTTTGGAGAGGGAAGTTTCAGTTAGATAATGAGGTAGGAAGCCAGACTGCTGAGAGTTAAGAAGAGAATCATAAAGGGAAATGGTCAAATGGGAGGAAAAAAATCTTTGTATGAAATTTCTGATAAAGGTTTGATACCTAAGCTATGTAAAACAACAAACAAATGTAAAATCAAATGTCACTCACTAAAAGATAAGTAGTTAAAGGATAAAAACAACTCTCCCTCAAAAGAACTGCAAATTATTAACAACCATGTGAAAAAATGTTCCAAACAACTAATGAGAAATAAAATCAAAACAACCTTGAGGTTTTGTCTCACACCTTGTATGTAAATGGCAAAAATGACAAGAGGTGGGAACAGGCAATGCTGGAAATGTTACAGGAAGTTAGGTACACTAGTATATTGTTATTGGATCTTGGAAAGCAATTTGGAATTATGCAAATAAAGTGCTTAAAATGTCTATACCATTTGACCCAGAGATTCCACTGAAACTCCAAAGGGGCCATTGATAACAAGAAAGTCCCTATACACAGCAAAATACTTATAATAGCATTTTGGGGGAACATAAACAACTAGAAGCAAAAGTAGATGCCTATCGATTGAGGAATGGCAAAACAAATTGTGGTAGATGCATACAATGAATTTTTTTTTCTTTTTTGGCTAGGCAATGGGGTGAAGTGACTTGCCCAGGGTCACACAGCTAGTAAGTGTCAAGTGTCTGAGGCCAGATTTGAACTCAGGTCCTCCTGAATCCAGGGCTGGTGCTCTATCCACTGCGTCATCTAGCTGCCCCAGCATGCAATAAATTATTACTGTGCTGTAAGACAGTGAACGTGACAAATGCAGAGAAGTATGGAAAGATTTACATGAACATTTTTACATTTTCAAAGTGAAATAGGCATAGTCAAAAAAACAACATAAACAATGTAAACAGAAAAAAAAAGCACAAAATAATCAAAGATGAATGTTGCAGAATTACAAAGAATAAGATATCTCTAAAAAGATGTAGGAAGACACTCCCAACCCACTCCCTTTCAGGTGGGAGCTACATGACCATGGTATATTAAACATATTTTCAGATTTTTTTCAATATACTAATCAGTTTTGCTGATTTTTTGTCCTCTAAAAATATTGTCATATAAATGACTTTTTGGGAAGGGGTCAGAGGAAAGATGCAAGGAAAAGTTTGGTGATGTGAAAAAATGTATATAGATATACCAATAAAACTTATTGTGATAAAAGTTTTGCCAAGGTGGGAGAAGGCAGTTGTCCATGAATACAGAACACTGCATAAAATGTTAGCTTTTTTTCCCCAATGTATTGCTCATTTTTACTAGAATTTTTCTTCTCTTCCTCTTTTTTTTTCCTTTTTGAAATTTTTTTTGTTGTAAGGGATGCTCTCTGGGAGGAAGGAAGGGTAATAATACAGGGGAAATCTAAAACAATATAAAAACAAAAATATCTGATTAAAATATATTTCTAAAACATTAAAATCAAGTTTATTCTGACTCGTAGTGGCTACAAAACTTGAGCTTAATTATAACATTTCATTTTACAACTATTTTAAGCATATTTTTCTTACTAGCTAAATAAGAAAGATCTGAGGGGGGGCAAAGTAGTAGCCCCTTAATTATTAGGAGAGAGTTATCACATAGCAGTGAAAGTAGGCTTGTTTTACAGTGCTACAGGAGCCAGAACAAGTACTATCCAGTATTTGTTATTGAGCAGACTTCTGTTCAATATAAGAAAAACAATTCTAGCCAGTAAAGCTGTTCCAAAATTGCATGTACTGCTTATGTGACAGTGAATTCCCCACTCTCACAAGTGCTTTATATACATTATATTAACTGACTCCCCACAACTTTACTAAGTGCTATTATCTCCACTTTACAGAGATGATTAAACTAGGGCTTACAGAGGTTAAATGACTTGCCCAGGTCACATATCTGTTAAGCAGCTGGGGCAGAATTCACACCCAGTTCTTGACTCCAAGCCCAGGGCTCTTGAGCAGAATGGCATGGTGGAAAGAAGGCTGAATCTGGAATAAGGACCTGTATTTAAACAACGGGGCGCTACTTACTATTTGTGGAGCAACCTGGGCAAGTTATTTATCCTCCCTGTGCCTGTTTCCTCAACTATAAGATGAGAGGATGAATTAGACGTCCTCCAATGTCCCTTCTAGATCTCAGTCCGTGATCGTACAATCTCTGCACTACAACCTGCTTTATGGAGGTAGTGGAGAGCTAGCACCTTCTAGAAAGGATCCTCTCCTAAGACAAAAGGTTGAATTAAGTTCCCTTTGAAATGTAAGATTTCATAATTCTATGAAATTGACATTTGAGTGTCTACTATATATGAAAGTCAATATAGATGTTTTCCTCATCTGTAAAATGAGGAAATTGACCTAGATAATCTCTAAGGTCTCCTGCAACTTTAAAATTCTATTATTCTATTCTATTACTTCCATTTTCTCTTACCTTATCAAAAACATGAAACTCTACAATTGCCTTTCACCAATGGAGACTTCACTACTTTCCATCCATAATGCTATAGAAAATTACTATGCTTCCCTGATACTCACTAGTATCAATTTTTACACCAATGTTCTACTACTTTCCCACCTATCTTTCTTCATTGCAAACCCATGTTCCATCACCCTTATTTATCCCTTCTCTGGACTTACTACCACTTTCTCAGATGTTATCAGAGCCCAGTTGCATTTTTTCCTCTATTTTACTCCTACTAGTAATTTCAGGAACTGTACTGACAACCCTTCATATATTTTCTTGATTCATAACACTACAATACATTTGTATATGTTCAATTAGTTGGTGATATTTCATCAGTCAGTAAACAAGCACTTATTAACCATTTATTATATACCAGACATTGTGCTAAATAAGCAAAGAAGATACAAAGAAACGCAAATGCAAAAAGAGTTCCTGCCCTTCAAGTAGTTCATATTCTAATGGGGGAGACAGTATATAAATAACTAGGTACAAATAACAGATCTTTACAGAATCAAAGGAGATGGCACTATCAACTGTGAGGACAGACACTGAATATTAAAGGAAGCCAGAAGTGAGGGGGCAGAGCATTCCAGGTGGTGACAGTCAATGTAAAGGCACAAAGACAAAAACATGGAATGCTTGTTTGAGGAACTACAAATAGGCGGGGGAAACTGGTAAACACAACTCATGGAGGAGAGTAAAAAGGTAAGACAGAAAATGTATGAAAAGGAAAGACTGTGAAGAGTTTTAAATGCCAAACAGAGCATACTTGATCCTGTAAGTAACAGGCAACCTATTAGAATTTACTGAGTAGGGAGGTGACCTAAACTGATATGCAAATTAAGTTTATATTTGAAACAAAGGAAGATCTAGGTAATCAGATTACCTTTTCTATCTTCAATGTTATAGTTCAGCAAAAAGAAATTCTAGTAGAGAACATGAAGGTTCAATGTGCTCATGTGCTTAAGACATGGGTTATCATTTACAATAATTTGCAGGTATTCCTCATTAACCATTCAGTTTTAAATATTATCTTAAAAAAAAAACTTACATAAATAAGTCCAGAATAATAACGATCCTTGAGGTTATGCAAAACAGATGCTTCATTCAAGCATGTTAATTCTGCCATATCTTCCACTTTGGAAAATTTAGGTGGGTTCATCTTCTGAATATCATCTTTATTGACCATTGCTTTCTTTCCATTCTCTGCCAGTTCAACCATAACTTCATCTCCTCTCTCTTCCTTGATACTTGCTGCCTCAAAACCATGACGTTCTGATGGAATCCAAACCAGCTTTTTAGCAGTCCAGTCGGCCTGAGTGGCAGGATTGTAAATTACAGCCCTATCCACGAAGAGATACCTCTCCGGATCTTCAAGTCCACTCCTCTGCGCCATTGTAAAGGGAGAAATACAATGGTATATGCCTGTAAAGGAAGAAAAGAAAACCATGTTTAAAAAATAAGTACACAAAGCTGAATCACAAGATTCAACCATCCTACGAGTCTAAAACAAAAACTTGAATGACTATAAAGGCAAAAAATATTGGGAATTCCTCATCATGTCTACTTTAACAAAGACTCCAAAACAAAATTAGGTAAGAGTCACTACAAACCATGCCTATGGTGGTTTAGTGCCTAAAAGCTAAAAACAAGCAATATCACAAATTAAGCAAGGCAATCAAGGACATAAAGGGACCAAAGTACCAAAATGAAAGAACAGAAGGCAGCGTGGTACAGTGGGAAAAGCACCAGACTTGGAGCATATTCCAGTCTCAACCACGTTTCTTACTAGCAGTTAAAACCATTTCACCTCTCTGCACCTCAGTTTCTTCATATTTAAAATTAACAGATTAGAATACATGAACTCTAAAGGCCCTTCCAACTTTAAAACTATGATCCAATAACAAATATGTTAACAATGTACAAGTCCAATATTTCAAGAAATCAAGGGGCAGCTAGGTGGCGCAGTAGCTAGAGCACCAGACCTGAAGTCAGGAGGACCTGAGTTCAAATCCAGCCTCAGACCAAACACCTGTCCCTTACTAGCTATGTGACCCTGGGCAAGTCCGTTAACCCCAACTGCCTAAAAACAAAAAAACAAACAAACAAAAAAAGATATTAAGTCTCACATATGTAAGGTTCTTTCCAATATTACAGAATATTCCTTCGCAAAGAGAAAAAGACTATAAAGTTTAGAAACAAAAAAAAGAGAAGCATCATATCCTATGATAGATGATAATCAAAGAGAACAAAATATAAATCCAATATTCAAAAATCTAGATTCACAAATTAGCTAAAACTAGAGTTATTGCATTCAATCACCAAACCCCAAAGTACCAAGGAATAGCAACATACAAACAGAAGCCCTCAATCCAGAAGACCACAGAAGAGCAGAGACCAAAAGACTCCATACCATCTTGAGGTGAGAAGAGTCTGAGTTACCTTGTTCTCTTCCCCTACCCCACTACCTTCCTAAGTTGGCAAGCTAGTAGTAGCAACTCTTACCTTGGGCTCATGGAGCCTATAATTCCTTTTCTATGGGAACAGCAAAACCTCACCTTTACTTTTAAAAGTAGGGGTAGACACTAGGGCTCCTATCTCTACCTGAAATTTCCTCATCTGTCTGATATATTTTGATTCCATTTCCTCACCCCCCTCCCCAATACACTTTCCACCTGAATGCAGCTGTGTCTTATATGTATATCCACAATGGGTATGTGCATGAAGCATTACTGGTTCTATCTCAGGGGCCTGGGCTCAGGACCAGGCCAGTCATTAAAAGAGAAGCCCCCTGAACAAAGAGGTAGTACGAGATACCTCATTTAAAATACCTGGAAGTACACCTGCCAAAATAAACACAGGTATTATATGAACAAAATTATAAAAAAAATTCTATACAAATAAAATCAGATTTAAATAATTAGAAAAATATTAACTGTTCATGGCTAGGCTGGGCCAATATAATAAAAATGACAATTTCACCTAAATTAATCTATATATTCAATGCCATCCCAATTAAATTACCAAAAAAATTATTTTACTGAGTCAGAAAATGTAATTTTAAAAATCATTTGGAAGAACAAAAGGTCAAGAATATCAAGGGAACTAATGATAAAAAACATAAAGAAAGGAAGGTTAGCAGTACCAGATCTTAAACTGTATTATAAGGCAGTTAATTATCAAAACTATCTGGTACTGGCTAAAAAACAGAAAAGTAGATCAGTGGAACAGAGGACATATACAATCTAAAGCAGCAAATGACTATAGTAACTTTGTATTTGACAAGTGTAAAGACTTAAGTTTTGGGGATAAGTTTCTGGAAAGCAGCCTGATAGAAACTGGGTATAGACCAGTATCTTACACCATTTCCCATGATAAGGTCAAAATGGATACATGACGAAGGTATAAAGGGAAGATATTAAAGAAAATTGGAAGAACACAGAACATACTACATATCAAACTTATAGACAGGCAAACAATTTATGAATAAAAAAGAGATAGAGAGCACTATGAGGTATAAAATGGATAATTCCAATTACATTAAATAAAAAAGGGTTTGTACAAATAAAACAAATGTAACCAAGATCAGAAGGAAAGCAGAAAATTGGGAGGAAATTTCATAGACGGTTTCTCAGATAAAAGTTTCGTATTTCAAAGATATAAAGAACTTTGTCAAATCTCTAAGAATATGATATAAATTGATATAAATGGTCAAAGGATATGAACAGGCAGTTTTCTGATGAAATCAAAATAATTTATAGTCATGTGAAAAATGCTCTAAATCATTATTGATTAGAGAAATGCAAATTAAAGCAACCTGGAGACATTTTACGCATATCAGATCAATTAAAATGACAGAAGGGGAAAGTGACTAATGCTGGAGGGGATGTGGAAAAACTGGGACACTAATTCACTGTTGGTAAAACTGAACTAATCCAACCACTTTGGAAAACAATTTGGAATTATGCCCAAAGAAGTTATAAAACTGTGTATACCCTTTGACCCAGCAACACCATGATTATGTCTGCTTCCCAAGATGATTAGAGAAAAAGAAAAAGAACCTATATGTCCTAAAAATATTTATAGCCCCTCTCTTTGTGGTGGCAAAGAACTGGAAATTGTGAGGATACCCGTCAACTGGGGAATGGCTAAACAAGTTGTGGTATATGATGGCGATGGAACACTATTGTGCTATAATAAATGATGAGCTCAATTTTAGAAAAACACAGAAAGATATGCATGAAATAACGAAGAGTGAAACAAGAAGAACCAAGAGAATGTTGTATACAGCAACAGTAATATTTTTTAAGAACAGCTCTGAGCAACTAAATCATTTTGACTATTATAAATACCCAAATTAACTACAAAGGACATGTGAAGGAAGATGCTATCTGCATTCAGAGAAAGAACTGATAAACAGAAGTATGTATATTGTGGATTTACATATACATATACACACGTGTGTGTGTGTGTGTGTGTGTGTGTGTGTGTGTGTGTGTGTGTGTGTGTGTGTATCTAATGGTAGCCATCTCTAGGGCAGAAGGTGAGGGAAAGTTACATGATAACTTTATTATATATTTAAAAGGAAAAACAAGTTGTACATAAGAGAGTTGAAGTTTCATGTGCAATCTTTTTTTTTTTAATTCTATTCTGACACATACCAGGACTGACTGTGATTCTAAAAAGATATAGCCAGAATTAGATACGAAGAAAATTTGAGGGCTATACATTTCAAGTAAGCCCCTCTGGTCCCATATTAGAATACTTATTAGGGGATCCAGTGAGGTCTCATACATATGAAAATGCTATCACCTACCCTTCTATGAGGGAGAAAAGAAGGTGGTTATCCTACTGTTTGGAAGATAAGAGCCAATGATACTGTGAAAAATGAAATGTGCTAAGAATGGATCTACAACCCATGATTTAAAAAAAGGCTTTATACAACATGCATATTCAGTCCTTTACATTCTAGTTATTCCTTCAGCTGATCAATATCCTTCCTAAAATGTGATACCTAGAACTGAACATAATATACCAGCTATGATGTAACCAAGGCAGAACAGAGTAAGGCTATAATGCCTCTTTATCCCTAGAGAAAAGGCCTGTCAATGTAGCCTATAATTAAATTAACTTTTCTGGCTATTCTGTCACACAGTGAACTTGTACTAAGTTTGCTGTTCACTAAAACCCCTAGATCTTGTTATGTGAACTGTTGTCTAACTATGCTACCCTACCTCATACATATAAAGTCAATTTTTGAATCCAAGTATAAATAAAACTCAAAATTTAATAGGGGTAAAAATAATTTTAAAAAATCTCATCTTACTAGAATCAATCCAATATTCTAACCTATCAATAGATCTTTTTGGATCCATTTAGCATATTGATGATCTCTCCCAATTTTTTGTCAGCTACAAATTGAATAAGCATGTCATTAATGCCTTTATCCAAGGCACAAATGAAAAATATTAAACAGCACAATGCCAAACACATCTTTGAAATATTCCATGGGACACCTTCCTCCAAGGGGACAAACTGACATGAAACCATTAATGACTAATCTCAGTCCAGCTCTTCAATCATTTCACTCCATCTAGTTGTTCTACTACCTAGACTCCAGACCATATCTCTACATTTTTTTAACACAAGTAGCGAAAGTACTCATAAACTGCTGGTTAAAGTCTAAGTAACTTGTATCTACAGCATTGCCTTTATCTACTAGACTAGAAATCCTGTTAAAAAAGGGAATGAAGTTAGTCTGACATATTCTATTAATAATGAAGTCATGTTGCTCTTTGTCATACAGCCTTAAGTATGATGAGAGGCACGCTAATCTATCCTTCTTGGGTTAGACTTACTCTTCCTGGTTCTACACCTATTAAGGTGGTAATCCAAAAGCAATCTGAAGGTCTTTGGTCAAGAACAAGAAGTGACAGAGGATCTGCTGCCTCCAGTAGGCCCAAGAACTAGTAATGAAATTACTAAAAATGAAAATGAAATTGTAGGACATTCTAGACCAAAAGTGTACACACACACACACACACACACACACACACACACACACACACACACACACACAATATCCAATGACATTCTAAGGGTTGGCTCATAGCCCAGAACTATATTTTTATTCCCAGAACCCATCCTGGACAATCAGGCACTGGGAAGACTCTCTACCACAGGTGTTTCCTCCCCTTCCTTACCCTTACCTTTCCCCATCCTCTCATCTATCCATCTAGTCTGTTTGACACCTTATATGAGATGGGAGACAATTCTATTCTTTCTAGTGAGAGAGAGGACCACCAAGCCTTACCATACACCCTGTCTCTATCCCCCTATATACCCTTGGCACTGTCATATGATCTACATATGATGTAACCTTGGGACTTGCTACCTACTCCTTCACTTCACTCAGGAATTCTAGGCCTTTCCATCTGCCTGGCAGCTGAACTTTTCTTGATGTGTTGTCTTCCCCAATTAGAATATGAGCTCACCAAGAACATGGGAATGTCTTAATTTTTCCATTTGTATTCTCATCACTTTAGTATGGTGCTTGGCATATAACAAGCATGTGATATTCTAATTCTAATTCATTCTTAAGTGTCTAATAACTTAAGACATTTTAATAAATTAAAATTTGTTACAATACCACTAAATGAACAGAATGGGTTAAGGCTTAATCAAAAGCAATATATTGGGGCAGCCCCAAAACCGTATTATAGCATCGCAATGGAGACAAATACAAACTGGAAGCTTTATTACCCAATACTGAGTTCCAAGTCACAGATTCAGGATATAAGGAGGAGGAGACCTGTGACTGTCACTCTCCACCACCACCACCCTAGGCAGAAGAGCAAGTTCAAAAGCAAGAAGTAATAATGTGGCCCAAATTTCAGTAGAGGGTAGAATAAGGTATCGGTTCCAGCCGCCAGCCCAGTAGGACGACTGCAGAAGAATAACCAGAGCAGCAATCCCAGACCAAAAGACAGTCTATAATTCTGTCACTGACCCAGCAGAGCTTCTCAGCTGGCTGACAGTGACTGCGTTCAGTAGTCTCTTCTTGCTAAGATCCAAACCTGGGTCAGGAACTTGTAGAGCTCAGACCAGGGGGACAGTAATCAATCTTTGGCCTGGAACACATCACTTTGAAAGTGATGAAATCTTACAAGTCCTGAGCCCGAGCTCTCCCTGGGGTTCTTAACACAACAATCAATACCCCAAAAAAGCAGCAATAGGAACAGTCCAGAGTACACTCCCAACAGAAGCATACAGAACTGGACCCTAACATCAAAAGTCAGGAAGTAGCCTGGAAGAATGAACAAACAACAAAAAAAAAAAGAAGCCCATTATTAAAAGCTGTTATGACAAAAATGACACAAACTCAGAAGAGAATGACTCCAAAACATCTAGAAACTTTTATGTTCAAATACAGGAGTTAAGAGAAACAACAAAAAATGAACAAGGATAAACTGCTTACACTCTAAAATGGTGAAATGACACATTTGTATTCCCTATAAGTCCCTATCAGCATCAGAGGTCTAATTAGACAGAAAGCCTGGGAGTGATTCTGTTATAGCTTTATCTTAAAAGAAGAATGGAAAGGGAAAGAAAGAGGAATGCAATAGGAAAGGAAAGGAAATAGAGGGTTAGGGAAAATCATGTCATAATCAGGGTAGAACGTCTAAACAAACAAGGTGGTAGGATAAGCACCTGACACCTAAACTTTGCTCTCATATTAACTGGTCAAAAGAGATAAGAAAACACATACATACACACACACACACACACACACACACACACACACACACAACTGAGTACAGAAATATATTCACTCAACAGGGAAATAGGGAAAAGGGAGAAAGGAGAAGGACGAATTAGAGAGGGTAGATTAAGGGAGGAATTAGGACTAAGCATAATAAACTCTAAAAAAGTACAAAAATGCAGCTCTTTTTTGAGCTGGCAAAGAATGTGAATGGGGGAGGGGGAGAGGGTGGTGCCCATCAACTGGGGAACAAGTACATAAATGTGATGGAATACTACTGTGCTCTAGGAAATGATGAAAGGAGCGGTTTCAGAGAAACCTGGAAGAACTTGAATGATCAAATGAATCAGTTCATGATGAAAAGTGAACAGAACCAAGAGAACAATATATACAAAGATGTTTAATATGAAGGCATTAGCCTATGAAAGTAGAGCCTATATCAAATCACACACCATCTTGCGAAGGGGGGGAGGAGAAAGTGGGGGAGAAAATTTAAAACTCAAAATTTCATGGAAATGAATGTTGAAAACTAAAAAATAAATCATAATTTTTTTAAAAAAAGATAAAACTATGGGACAGCAAACAACTCCAAAACAATTAAGCACTCTGATCAGTGTAATGACTAATCACTATTCTGGAGGACTAAGAATGAAATGTGCTACCCACTCTCTGATGAAGAGGTGAAGGATTCAGCGTGCAGAATGACATATAGATGAAGGGAGGGGGAGGTGATCTTCTATGTGGCCTATGCAGAAATTTGTTTTGCTTCATTGTTTATGACTGGGGATTTTCTTCTCAAGAGTGGGGAAGGGAAGAGGGTAATAGGAGAAGAGAGAAAGTGCATTTGTTGATTGAAGAAAACTGTCATTTAAAAAAAAATATTAAGTTTCTATTAACTTTAAGGTTTGCAAAGGATTTAATATATATTATGTCACCTGATCCTCACAACAACCCCGTTGTTACAAAGATTTTTTAAAGATCAGGAAATGGGGTGAGACAGGTTAGGTGACATACCTAGGCTCACACAGCTAGTAAATGCCTGAGTCAGGTTTCTAATTCAGGACCCCCTAATCCAAGGTCCAATACTCCAACCACTATGCCAAGCTACCTATGAATAACATATGAAGGAATTCAAAGAACAAAATGTAGTACTACAGCAAGAAGCCAATACCACAATATACAGAGTTCTCAAGGTTTCCAGATATTTGTTAAACTGTTAAATTCAATATATTTTTTCCTCAAATGCTATCCACATCCAAAGAAAGAACTATGGAAGTTGAATCGCTATCATTTTTTTTTCTCTTCTGTTGAGTTTTGTTTCCTCTTTCTGATGGTTCCTTCTATTGGCTTTAATTTTTACTTAGAATTTCACTAATGTGAAAATATGTTTAATAGGAATGTAAATGTATAGCCTGTATCAGATTGTGTGCCGTCTTGGGGAGGGTGGTGGGGAGGAAGGGGGAGAAAAATTTTCAACTCAAAAGCATATGGAAGTGATTGTTGATAAATCAAAATAAACTAATAAAATTTATACACACACACACATACACACACACACACATATTTATTTATTTCCCCCCCCCCGACCTAAAACTCCTTTACTGCTGTTTTCTTCCTAGATACTCTCCCTACTTGGCTTCTATAATTTTATCCTGGTTGTCTTCCTACATCTGACAATTCTCATTGTCCTTTGCTGAATCATCATTCCTCTCCAGTCCAGCAAGTGTGGACCCCCTCAAGGACTAGTCATCTTCTGTTTTCCCCTTAGGTGTTTTGATCATTTCTTATATGTTCAATTATCTCCAAGTATTTAGATGACAGCCCTAATCTCTCTCCTGAATTTTAGTCCCACATCACCAACTGACTGCTGATGTATGTGTATATCCATCTGAGCATTTTATCCAGCTGACTCCAGTATAAAATAACAAAACCTTCAGCCTACCATATAAAGCCTTCCACAGTCTTCCACCTATTTTTCCTTTTGTCTTATTCCCCTTGATGCCTCTTTGTTCCAATCGAACTAGCCAGCTAACAAGTCCCTACTGGAGATTTCATCTCCCTATAACTTTGCATAGGTGGTCCCCCATGTCTGGGATATACCTTTTCCTCAATAATGCAGATATACAAAGAACTCAAATTTCTAAGAAAAAGAGTCATTCCCGAATTGAGAAATGGTGAAAGGACATGCACGCACACATATGCACACGTGGGTATATGTATATGTGTGTATACATGTACATATATGTGTACACACACACACATATATACTAGGCAATTTTCTAAGAAAGAAATACAAGCTATCTACAATATGATAAATGTTCCCCAGTCAAAAATACCTATTTTGGGGGAGGAATTTGGGGTTAAGTAATTTTCCCAGAGTCACACAGCTATTAAGTGTCTAAGACTGTATTTGAACTCAGGTCCTCCTGACTCCAGAGCCCATGCTCTATCCACTGAGCCACACAACTGCCCCACCAATCAAGAATAACTAGAGAAATGTAAATTAAAGCACTCCGATATTTCACCTCACACCCATCAGACTGGTAAAATTTGCAAAAATGAAAAATGAAATGCTGAAGAAGCCACAGGAAAACAGACATATCAATGTGCTATTCGGTACAACTGTGAATTGGTCTATCCATTCTGGAAAACAATACATAAATATATCCCCCAAACCACTAAACTATGCACAGTATGCCCTCTGACCCAATCCAGTGTTAATGCTACCAAGGCCTAAACCCCCAAGAAATTAAATAGAGAAAAAAAGGACCCATATCTATGTAGAAAACTATAGATCTTTTTGCATTGACAAAGAACTGGAAACTATAGGTGTCCTCTTCAATTGGGGAATGTCTAAACAAATTAAGGCATGTGAATGTAATGGAATACTATTATGTTGCAAATAATGAAAAGGACAATTTGAGAGAAGCCTGGGAAGATTTATATGAATTGACGCTGAGAGAAGTAAACAGAACCAAAATTCTGATCAATGCGATGAGCAGAGGACCAATAATAAAGAATTGCCTAACAGAAATATGATGGGACTCAAGATACAAAGTGAATTGTACGTATTCGGATGTAGTCATCACGGAAATGTTTTGCTTGACTACACTTATTTGTGGGGGCAGCTAGGTGACGCAGTGGATAGAGCACTGGCCCTGGATTCAGGAGGACCTGAGTTCAAATACGGCCTCAGACACATAACATTTACTAGCTGTGTGACCCTGGGCAAGTCACTTAACCCCATTGCCTAGTCAAAAACAAAACAAAAACAAAAACAGACTATACTTATTTGTAACTAAGGTTTTGTTTCTTTTCTTTTTTCAGTGGAAGTGAGAGGATAGGAACTAAAGGCTTGTTAACTAAGAAAATATTATTTTAAAAAAACCCACTACCTTATAGAATCCCTAGCTTCCTTCAAAGGACAGTTCAAGTGATTTACAAAAGATCTTTCCTAATTTCCTAGTTGCTAATACTCTTTCCCACTAGAAATTACTTTGTATAACTTTGTATAACTTACCTGTGTGGATATTATGTGACACCAGTAGTACAATGTAAGCTCCTTAAGAGCAAGAACTGTTTCATTTTTGGCTTTGTATCCCTCAGCCCATATCCCAGTGCTTTGCATATAGAAGGTGCTTAATAAATGTTTGCTGAACTGAAATGAATGTCCAAAACAATACTCATTCTCTCCTCCCACCCCTCACCAATCCATCAAACTAACATATTTCTATTGGCACTACCATCCTTTCCAGTTTCACAGTCTTCAGCGATTCTTTCTAACACCCTATCAGTTGCCAAGTCTTATCAATTCCACCTCCACACCTCTTGGCACCCATCTCCTTTTCTGCACTCACACTGTTTCCACCCTAGTTCAAGACTTCATCTCCACTCACCTGCACTAGTACAAAAGCCTTCTAACTGGTCTCCATTGGTTGCTGTCTCTCCCCTCTCTAATCCATTCTCCACATTCCTGCCAAGAATAATCTTGCTAAAGCACAGATCTAATCACATCTCTCTTTTACTCAAAAATTTTGAGCAGCTCCTATTTATCTCTAGAATAAATTAAGTCTTCAGCCTGGCATTTCAGGCCCTCTAAAATGTGGATTTAGCCTGCCTTCCTAGCCTCATTTCCCGTCATTCCCCCAGTCTTTGTTCCCTGAACTCAATATTTCATCTCTTTTCTCCATGTATTGGCAGAATCCATGTTCTAAGCTAAATGCATTACACCTCTGACTCTCAAGAGTCCTTCTGTCTTCTCCTCAAGGCTCAGTTCAGATGACACCTTTTCTCTTAAGACTTTGCTAATCTCCCTCCCCAAGCTGTTAAGTGTTTTCTACCTTTCTCAAGGTACATTACACATCCCTCCTGGATCACTTCAGAGGGGCTTGTATAGCTCAATGAAACTATGAGCTATGCCATGCAGGATTACCCAAGATGGACAGATCACAGTGGAGAGTTATGACAAAAGGTGATCCACTGGAGAAGAAAATGGCAAACTACTCCAATATCTTTGCCAAGAAAACCCAATGGAGAATACTAAAAGGAGATGAGCCCCTCAGGTCTGAAGGTGTCCAACACACTACTGGGGAATGGCAGAGGACAACCACAAGTAGCTCTAGTACTAATGAAACAGCTGGGCCAAAGCCAAAAGGACACTCAGCTTCAAAGCTGTAGATACCTCTGGTGATGAAAGGGAAGTCCAAAGCTATGAAGATCAATAGGAACCTGAAACATAAATGAACTGGATGTGATCAAATACGAGATGGAAAGATTAAATATCAACATCTTGGGTGACAGTGAACTTAAATGGATGGGAATGAGTGAATTTAATTCAAGTGATCATTATATATACTACTGTGGACAAGAATCTCTTAGGAGAAATGGAGTACTCCCCATGCTCAATAAAAGGGTGAGAAAAGCAGTACAGGGATATAATCTCAAAAGAGAGAGAATAATATGTTTGAATCCAGGGCAAACTGTCCAATATCAGTCTATCCTCCAACCACTGATGCTGAAGATGCCAAATGTGATCAGTTCCATAAAGACCTACAACATTTTCTAGAAATAACACCAAAAAAGAATGTCACATTCATCATAGGGGATTGGAATACTAAAGTAGAAAATCAAAAGATAATTGGAATAACCGGAAAGTTTGACCTTGGAGCACAAAATGAAGGAGGGCAGAAACTACTGTTCTTCTGTTAAGATAACTTGCTGATCATATCAAACTTTCTCAACAACCCAAAAGGTGACTCTATACATGGACATACCAGATGGTCAACAAAGAAATCAGACTGATTACATACTTTGCAGCTAAAGATAGAAAAGCTCCATGCAGTCAGTTAAAACAAGACCTGGAGCTGACTATGGCACAAATCATAAGCTTCTTATTGGAAAATTCAAACTCAAATCGAAGAAAGTAGGGAAAAACAGCAGACCATATAAGTATGCCCTAAAAAAAACATTCCTTATGAATATAAAACAGAAGTGATGAATAGATTTGAGGGACTAGATTTGGCAGAGAGTGCCTGAAGAACTATGGACAGAGGTTCACAATATTGTATAGGAGGCAGCAACAAAAAAATTCCAAAGAAAAAGAGCAAGAAAGCAAAATGGCTGTCTGACAAAGCTTTACAAAAAGCTGAGGAAAGAAGGAATGTGAAAAGTAATGGTGAAAGGGAAAGATATACCCAACAGAATGCAGAACTCCAAAGAATAGCCAGGAAAGATAAGTTTTCTTAAATGAGCAATGCAAAGAAATAGAAGAAACCTATAGAATGGGAAAGACAAGAGTCTCTTCAAGAAAATTAGCTATATATGCCCAAAGGGCAATCAAATTGTTCATACCCTTCGATCCAGCAATACCACTACTAGGTCTGTATCCCAAAAAGATCATAAAAAAGGGAAAAGGACTTACATGTACAAAAATATTTATAGCAGCTCTTTTTGTGGTAGCAAACAATTGGAAATTGAGGGAATGTCAATTGGGCAACAATTAAGCAAGTTGTGCTATATGAATGTAATGGAATACTATTGTGCTATAAGAAGTGACGAATAGGTGGATTTCAGAAAAACCTGGAAAGGCTTACATGCACTGAATCAAAGTGAAATGAACATAACCAGGAGAACGTTGTACATAGTAACAGCAATGCTGTGAAATGATCAACTATGACTGATTAGTTAGCTCTTTTCAGTTAATACAACGATACATGTCCAAAAGACTCAGGATGGAAAATGCTATCTACATTCAGAGAAAGATTTGATGGAGTCTGAATACAGATCAAAGCATACTATTTTTACTTTCTTATTTTTTGTTTTTTTGCCTATTGCTCATTTCTTTTTTCACAAGATGATTAATATGGAAATGTTTTACATGACAGTACATATATAAACTATATCAAATTGCTTACTGTCTTAGGGAGGGGGCAAGGAAAGGAAGGAGGGAGAAAATTCAGAACTCAAAATTTTATATAAAAAAGAATGTTAAAAATTGTCTTTTGGACCCTGGGCAAGTCACTTAACCCCAACTGCCTAAAAAAAATTGTCTTTATATGTAATAGGAAAAAATAAAATACTATTTTTTTTAAAAATGAGGAACAGAAAAAAAGAAAATTAGAAATATTAACAGAATATTTCATGGAAAAATAGGCATGATAAAAGACAAAAATGGTAGAGATTTAACAGAAGCAGAAGAGATCAAGAAGTGGCAAGAATACACAGAACTATACAAAAAAGATCTTAACCTCACTGATAACCACAATGGTGTGGTTTCTGATCTAGAGCCAAACATACTAGAGAATGAAGTCAAGTGGGCCTTAGGAAGCATTGCTAACAATAAGGCAAGTGGAGGTAACAGAATTCCAGCTGAGCTATTTAAAATCCTAAAAGACAATGCTGTTAAAGTGCTGCACTCAATAAATAGGCCGGCATATTTGGAAAACACAACAATGACCACTGGATTGGAAATGATTAGCTGTTCTAATCCTAAATGCCAAGGGATGTTCAAATTACTAAACAATTGTGCTCATTTCACACACCAACAAAGTTATGCTGAAGTTTCTGCAAGCTAGGCTTCAGTAATAGGTGAACCGAGAATTACCATAAGAGCAAGCTGGTTTTCAAAGAGGCAGTGGAACTAAAGACCAAATTGCTTACATTTACTGGATTATGGAAAAGCAACAAAGTTCCAGAAAAACATCTACTTCTGCTTCACTGACTACAGCAAAGCCTTTAACTGTGTGGATCACAAAAAAATGTGGCAAGTCCTCAAAAAAATGGGAGTACCAGATCATCTTACTTGTCTCCCAAGGCTCAGGAGCAACAGTTAAAACCGAATATAGAACTGACTGGTTTAAAACTGGAAAAGGCTGTATATCGTCACTTTATTTAACTTTCATGTACAGTACATCATGGAGAAGCCAGGATTAAGGTTGATGAGGGAAATATCAAAAACCTCAGATATGCAGATAATAACACTCTGGAGGTAGAAAATCTAGAATTAAGAAGCCTCTTGATGAGGGTGAAAGAAGAATATAAAAGCTGGCTTGAAGTTTAACATCGAAAAAAACTAAGATTCTATCACTTCCTGGCAAAAAGAAGAAATGGAAACAGTGTCAGATTTTATATTATTAGGCTCAAAGATCACTGCAGATGGGGACTGAGGGCATGAAATTAAGATGCCTGCTCCTTGGAAGGAAAGCTATGGCAAATCTGGACAGCATACTAAAAAGCAGAAACATCACCTAGTTGACATAGATCCGAAGACTCAAACCCGTTTTTTCCAGTAGCAATGTATGACTGTGAGAGTTGGACTATAAAGAAAACTGAGTGCCACTGAAATGACACTTTCAAATCGTGGTGCTAGGGAAGACTTGAGAGTCCCTTGATTGCAAGGAGATCAAATCAGTCAAAACTTAAGGAAATTCAGATTATTCATTGGAAGGTCAAACACTGAAGCTGAAGCTTAAATACTTTGGCCACACAAGAAGAGGACAAGACTCATTGGAAAAGACCCTGATGTTAGAAAAGATTGAAGGCAAAACGGGAGGGGGACAGCAAAGGATGAGATGGATAGTGTCATGGAAGCATAGAAAATGAGCTTGGACAGCCTTCAGGAGACAGTGGAGTATAGAAGGGCCTAGCATGCTATATAATCCATGGGATCACAGAGTCAGACACAACTGAATGACTGAAAAATAAAATTTATCTGCATACATGTTGCACCCCCCAAGTGAAATATGAACCCCTTAAAGGCAGGAACTATTTAACTTGTGTCTTTGTATCCCTAACATATACCAAGAAGGAAATTAATTAATATTTGTTGAATTTTTTTCTATAAGAGATACAAATTGCAATAGCAGTTCAAAAGAAAGAGATGACTTCTGGTAGCAGCTGGAAAGAATGGGGGGAAATGGCATGAAAGAAGTGACATTAGAGATAGGTTTAAACGACGGGAAGGGTGGAGTATGAAGATATCCAAGCAAATGGAACAAAATGAACTGACACAGAACACAAGATATATTCAAGGAACAAAGAGTAGCCTAATTTGACTACTGTATAGGGTACATGTAGGATAATAATGGGAAATATAGCTAGGGAACAAGTTGGGCACAAACTGAAGTTCCTCAAATGCGATGCCAAGGTATTTGCACTTTTTAGGCAACAGAATCATTGAAGGTGCTAGTAAAGGTGAGTGATATGACTGGAGGGGTGCTTTAAAAAAATTAATCTAGTAACTGTGCAGGATAGACATATGACAGATTGAAACTACAAAGAAGGAAAACTGAATAGGCCCTTTGTGTGCATCCTTACCACTGCCTTAGGACAGGACACATATCCCTATCTAGCAAGGCATACACCTGGACAGGGCTAAAAGCTTTTAAAAGAATCTAACATCATTAGTACAATTCCATAAAAGCTGACAAAATAGACTTATTTGTAAAATAAGTCAGGAGGAAGAGACTGATTTGGCAGAAAAGATTGGTAGTTCAAATCTTAGACATGTTAATTTTTAGGTCCTATCAGTGGGATAACTACCTACAGCCAGAAGTAGACATTTGCAAATATTTCAATAGAGTGTGAAAGATTTCAGTATTTCGGTAGAGAGAGAGGTTGGAAGATAGACATTTGAGAGGCCATAAAGTAGATGAGCTTGTGAGGGAAAGAAAATGTCAAAAAGAACAAAAGACAAAACATTGGGGAAGAAGATGGAAAAGGAACAAGTTGGAGAGTTTCAAGAGGGGTCTGTCTATTGAGCAGTAACTTCACATTGCAGAGGTCAAGAAGACTGATGATTGAGAAAAGGTGATTGAGTTTGGCAATCACATTGATATTTTCAGGGTCCAATGCTTAATATTAGCTCCCAATAAGCTTAAAAAATTGAGGATCTAAACAACACAAGAGAAAAACAAAAACGGCTAGAAGTTTGGAAAATAGAGAAATTGTCTTCCATTCTTATTTCATGAAGCCTAAAATATAATTAAACTTTAACCATACCTGTGCTCAATAAATATTTGCTAACTGAATGAAGCATATGCACAGACAATTCAATTTAAACATCCATTAAGTGAAAAGAAAGGACTTCAGGTATGAAAGTGGGAGAGGAAATCAACTCCAGGTATAGGAGGCCATCATTGAGTAAAGCCAAACAGATGAGAGATGGCAGAAAGAGAACACAGGAAGGTCCAGTTAGGCTGGAATGTTCGGTTGGAGCCAGATAGGGGAAGGGGCTTAAATGCCAAAGTATTCAATGGGGGTAAATTTAATGAGAAGGCAATCCACGCCTCTTATCCAAGCCACTAATAAAAATGTTAGACAGAATGAGGCTGAACATAGATCTCAATACAGGTATTTGTGTCACTCAGCTTCCTTACTAAATAGTTCCCTATCCTTACTAAATAGTTCCCTACCCTTACGCATGCAGTCTTATGTTATTTGTATCCCCCACACTGCTTTGCACATAATAAATGCTCAAATATCTGTGAAATTAATTCACGAATCTAGAAGTGGACCCCAGTTCCTAGGTAAAGGAGTTATGAGCTGGCAATCAGATAACTACTCAAGCAGCAGGTAAAGAATGGATTGTGATGTATTTTTTAAAGCTTTTCTTAATTGGAAATTGAGAGGATGCCCATCAATTTGGTTGAGCAAGTTGTGGTATATGAATGTAATGGAATACTATTGTGCTATAAGAAATGATGAACAGGCTGACTTCAGAAAAACCTGGAAAGACTTATACGGTCTGATACTAAGTGAAGTGAGCAGAACCAAGAGGACTCTGTACACAATAACAGCCACGTTATGCGATGACTAAGACTGTTAAACTGAACCCTTCTCAGCATTACAAGGATCTAAGACATCTCCAGAGGCCTCAGGATGGAAAATGCTATCCACATCCAAAGAAAGAACTATGGAAGCCGAATCGCTATCACTTATTTTTACCTTCTGTTGAGTTTTGTTTCATCATTGATGGTTTCTCGTATTGGTTTTAATTTTTACTTACAACTTCACTAATGTGAAAATATGTTTAATAGGAATGTAAATGTAAAGATTGTGTGCCATCTTGGGGAGGGTGGAGGGGAGGAAGGGGGAGAAAAATTTTCAACTCAAAAGCATATGGAAGTGATTGTTGATAAATCAAAATAAATTAATAAAATTTTTTTAAAGGTTTTCTTAACTAGAAAAAAAGCAATGAATGAGGGCATGGAGAGACAAGAGGCAATAAGGGCAGCTAATCAGTAATTGTTTAATTCAGTTAAAAAAAACCAAACAGGAATACTTGAACATATCATATTCATATTACTTTCAAAAATTCAATTCCTACTTCTAAAATACCACACATAATCTAAAAAGCAACAATTGCTAGTTTTAGAACACTCTTTTCCATGTATGCTTACATAAATCAACCTAACTGTAACCCAGCATGAGGGAGTGAGATGTAAAATGCATTGTATTTGAGATTCAAAGACCTCAATTTGAATCTAAGACCTGCCTCTTTCTAACTGTGTAAACTTAAGTCACCAACTTTGTGGCTAAGTTTACTCATCTGCAAAATAGAGATGATGACACATGGATTACCTACTTCACAGAACTGTTTCAAGGAAATCAGAATGTGCAATATAAAGCTATTATTATTATTTCTTCCTTCTCTAAACTTGTAAAGCACCCTCTAAGAACATTTGACTACAACATAATTTTAGTTCAATACACAATCACAAAATTTCAGAGTCAAAAGGTAACTCACCAACTATTTAAACCAACTCATACCTGAAAAGAGTACCTCCCCAATAACATACCCAATCTGCTCATCCAGCCTCTGCTTGAAGACTTCCACTGGTCTTCAAGAAACCCACCAGCTCTTAAGTAAAACACAGATTCCAATATAAGTTTGTATCACTTATCTTGATAGTCCCTACCACTTAAGAAGCAGTCTTATGTGTTTTTGTACCACCCATGCTGTCTAGTATAATGCTATGCACATAATAAATGCTCAAATATTTGTTAAATTGATTCATGAATCCAGTAGACATTTTAATTCCATACACACTATTAAAAAAATTTGAGAATCATTTTAGATCTTTCTTTTCATGTGTGCATTTGCTAGTCAATCTTTCTCCATCAAATGAACTAAAGAAAAGTTATTTGCTTTAGTATAACAAATGATCAACCCACAAATTGATGTTAATATACAGTACAATTTGGTTAAGACTCTATTTTTGTGAAATTTGTTTAAACTGGCAAACAAAAAAGTAATCTGTAATGAAAACTACCATCATCAGTTTGGCTTTTCTGCATAGTAAGCACTTAATAAATTTCTCTTAAATTAGAACACTAAACTAAGAATCTTAACTTTTTATATGATTGTAGAGATAAGAATGTAAAACAAACAGCCAAAGCTCTACATTCCTTTATCCTCCATCCAAACTGCTCTTCCAATTTTTCTCAACTATCATCCAGCCAGACTTTATTGAAATAATTTCCCTAAGGATCCTAAATAAAAAGCAATGCTCTCACGGGTCACTTCCCTTCATGTCTTCTCCAGAAGTAACAGACTTCAAGACGCAGAGACAAAAATGTATAAAATGGCCACTTTTCTAGGCCAAGGGATATTTAAATATCAAAACCATGAGACCAAAAGGATAGTTAGAGGATACTTAGAACTTAAATACAAGTTTTTTTGAAGTGAAATGGCATCAAGAATAATTCAGATAGTTCAGACAATCCTCAAATTCAGAATCAAAAGTCAAAAACTCAGCAAAGCACAGTTGTATATTTGTTACTTTATTATTCAGTTAAAACTGCAGGGAGGTCTTTGTTTCTTGTGCAGTCCCCACCTCCACCCACTGGCACTGCACCCCCCCCCCCCCATCAACCGCAGTGATCCTGCAGGGAGCTGCAGAGCCTGAAAGAGATAACGGTGATTATTGAGAGCTTGACAACTACACCAAACCTCCTCATGCTCTCACCCTTGTCCCGGGCATTATGCTCCAGGCCAATCCAGAGGACCTTTCCACATGGATAAAAGAGCTTATCCAAAAGCTCTCACAAACGCCTCCAACCCATAATTGATTGATACGGGAGGGGGGGACAAGTGGGGAGAGGAATAGAATGGGGAGCTCCCGGGGACAGCCCCTCAATTGGAGAAGGCAGAGATGAGACTCTCGGCCACTCACACAATAGAAAACAGATCCAAAATCGAGGATCGACCCTCCCTCCCTGCCACCCAGCCTCCAAGAGCAGCCAGCCCCTCTCATTTAGGGAGCCCCCCCGCCCCGTTCCCTCCCAAGCGAGCCATATTTTCCCGCCTCCGCAAGGCCCTTCCCAAGGCACAGATGTAGCCCCCACCCCTGCCTTCTTCCTTTACATTACACCTTAACCCCTCCTCCTCCATTCCACCCTACTCAATACACGCAGAGCCCTACTTCTCCAGGACCAACCCTTCGCTCTCTTCCACAGCACATTCATAGCACTACTTCTTCCCGCACCTGGTACCCGCGCTTTCCCAGCCCGCATGGCTGTCCCTCCCCCTACCCCGTTCCACAGTCTAATATCGAGTCTCCCCACAATCCCCTCCACCAGCGAGGGCCCGCAGCCGAGCCCAGCCCACCCAGCACTCCCCCTTTCCTCTCAGCCACGGCCTTCCCCGACCCGCGCCCGATCAGCGCCCCCTCAGTCCTACCCAGAACCCCTTCCTCCCGGGACTCCTCCCAGCCCCTCCGGGGTTACACGCCCTCTCCGGGAGCTCTCCCCCGCCGGGGTCCGCAAGCATCCACATTCCCCTCCGAAGGCTCCGTCTGCCTGCCGTCGTTCTTTCGTTGTCCCCTCCCCGCACGAGGGTCTCTGCCCGCACGCACGCGGGGCCCGCTTCCCTCCAAGATGCCCACAGAACACACTAGAGGCCCCCTTCCTTTTGTCCGCCCCGCACACAGCCCCTCCTCACCCTTCAGGGGCTCCCACAAACAACGCCCCCACATCTATCCAGAGCCCCCACCCTTCCAGGGGTGCCCCAGACCCGCCCAGGGACCCCTCTAGGGAGCAGATTTACACAGGAGTGCGGACCCCTTCTTCCAGGGAGCCTACTCCCTGACACAACCTCCCCCCACTAGGGGGCTGTACCCCACGAGCTTCTCCCCGCGAGGGCCCCCCTGCCCTGCTGCCATTCCTAAGCGCGCGCGCACGCCCGCGACCCCTCCCCTAGGCGCCTCCTCCTCTTCTCTCCGCAACCCTTCAAGTCCCTCTCCTTCCGCCCAGACAGAGAAGACCCCCACCCCAAGCAAGTCCTGGTACCCGCCGGGCCCAGCCAGCGCCCTCCCGCACTCCGGCCCTCCCGGCCCCGCCGGCGCGGCGGCGGAGACGAAGAGCAGCAGGGCCGGCTGGAGGCGCCCGCACCCCCTCACCTTGAGGCGCAGATGATGGCGACCGCAAGTGCCCAGCAGCGACCACAGATCCGGCGCCTCAGACGAAAACCCACCGCTGCCTCCGCCGGGCTCCTTTAGCACTGCTGCGCCGCGCCGCCCCTCCCACGCCCACCCTCATTGGGCCAGCCCCACGCCCATCACGGCGGGTCCGTTGGAGCGTCCAACTCCGAGGCTCGACGTTAGCAGCCCCGAGAAGCGAGCCTACCCCCGGCCCACCTCCCCCGCCCCCTTACCCATCACGAATAATATTCATTGGCTCGCGTTCAACGCCCTAGCAACCGGCGCCCGCACCTCACGGGCTTCCCGCGGTGTCAATCACTCGCTCCCAAGGAGGGGAGGACCGTGCCGAAGCTGCCCCTGAGCTCAACCTGGCCGGCCGTGGGTTTTCGGGACGCGCCTCGGGGATAGGGAGTGCGCGGCTGCACGGAGCCTCGGGTGCGGAGTCCCCGCCGCGGCCCGGGACTCGGGGGCTGCGGCGCGCCTTTGCCCTGCGTGGTGCTGACTCTGGGCTTCAGGCATGCGACCACGATTCATCCGGTCCGAGAAGGCCAATCAGTCTCTCCCTACCAGCAGCTGGAGCTGGGGGAGGTTCAGCCTGCAGCCCCCTGTCCGATCCTCTCCCGCCCCCTTCACATTGTTGCCCAGCTTCCGCTCCTCCGCCCCCTAACCCCCACTCCGGGCTGCAGCCAGCTGGTTCCAGCTTTGCCCCGCCTGGGGTTCGGGCGGGCGTTCCTGGCCCTTTCGCTTGGGTGTCCCCCTGGTCTTCCCATGGACGCCTCTCACGTTAGTGAGGCGCGTGGTTCTACGACCTTGGCTCTCGGGCTGCGGGCGGAGTGGGGAGGAGCCCGCGGCTCCGCAGCTCACCTGCAGTGAAGGAAGGGCAAGTCCTCCTCTCCCAACCTACACAAGACCCATTTCTGGCCAGAGGAGCCAAGCACTGCAGGGCAGATGGGTTCCTATGCTTTCCCTGTGTCGTACCAGTTTACAAAAAGGAACCGCCCAAAACGGGAATGTCCCTTCTAACGGAGTCTCCCCAGATGAGTACGAGAGACAGAGGGGGAAAAAAATCTGATCTCTGCTCTCATTATGGGTCCCAGAGATACAAATAACCGTAATGCAGCAGCAATAAAGATAAACACTAGGATTGCTGCAACAGCTTCCCTAGCTTTCTCTGGGCCTTCCCTGAGGAACTCCCAGATTAGAATTAATTGCACACCTTGTCCTGGGATTGGAGGTTTCTGTATCTTCCATCCCTAGTCTAATCTGGTGGAGTGGAAGAGCACTGCGTTCGGAAATCTAGGTAAACCCGAAATGGAGTCCCGTTGGCATTCCATTTCATTCATTTGCTGTGTGAACTTGGATAAATTACTCTCCCTTTTGGGACCTCAGTTACCTCCGAAAAAAATGAAAGGATTGCCCCCCTCCTCAGTTTTAATAAGTCTATAATTATGATATCATCAGGGAGGTGCCTGATGTCTGAAAGAGCATGGAGCTCAGAGTCAGATCTACCTTTAAATCCAGGTTATGGTACTTAATGGCATCTTTGTGATCTGGAGCAAATCATTCAACTTCCCTGAGCTTCAGTTTCCTTAGCTATAAAATGCGATTAATATAAACTCTTCTACCTACATCACAAGCTTGACACCAGGATCAAAAGAAATAATGGCTAAAAAATACTTAACTATAAGTTGATTGTTGTCATTCGTATCTTGTTCCTGACCCTCATCCTGAAAGTCCTGAACCTATGCTCCATATAAGTATTTCTTTTTAAGAAAAGAAGATAATATCATAGATAGAAATCTGGAAGAGATCATCTCGGAAGACAATGCCTCATTTTCCATTTGAGTAAACTGAGGCCACACTCACTTTCCTAAATGGAAGCCTCTCCCTGGGCCTCTGGCGTCTGCTACTTCTGCAGACTCATCTCCCCTGGCTCCCCTTCACACACCCTATGCTCCAGCAAAACTTACCCAACTTCATGTGAGACTTTTACTTCCAAGTACATGTCATTTGCCAAAAACTCACCTTATTATTGTTGGAGATCTGAAAAAGGAACTATTTATTTGACCAGACAACTATAAAAATTATCTTCTAAAATTATAGATGTTCAGTCTAAATTACAAGGTGTAAGTTGGCTGAGCAGTCTAAACAGTTTTTATTTTAATATTTTGGTCACCTTTTGAATTATTTAGAATCATTTTCTATTGCTTTGAGTCATCCTGTTATTTCTTTGGGTCAGTTTTCATATTGTGTTATCATCCTGTTTCAGGGCAGCTATATTTAACCTATTTCAAACACTTGTCTTGCAAGTATATATATTAGGTGACTTGCCCAGGGTCACATAGCTAGTAAGTGTTATGTGTCTGAGGCCACATTTGAACTCAGGTCCTCCTGAATCCAAGGCCAGTGGACTGTCTATGCAAGCATATATTCTTGCTAACCTGAATGAATTCCTTGATATAACCCAAAGAAGCTGGACCACTTTTCCGTTACCCAAGGAGTTAGATGATTATTTTTGAAGCTTTTGTAAATTATTTTAAATTTAAGTAATTTCATTTTAAGTGAAACAGTGAAAGGAAAGATAATGTAGTATTCACTTTGAAATATTATTATTACAATTTTAAATTAACATTGAATATGTAAGGAATGATAAAACCCTTCCAGTTATTTAAACCAGTGGACAGGGACCACTGAGTAACTATTGCAAAGAATTACCAGTGTGAGAGTTTACTGATGTCATAAATATATACTTGGGTGACAAAATGTCCTGGGTTGAAGCTGAATGCCTTTTTTTCTCTCTCTTTTCTCTTTCCCTTCCTACTCTGCTGTACACTAAAAACAAATTCTTGTCTAATAATACTCATTTCTGATCACCTTTAAATCATATTTTTGATACTTATGCTCTTGTGCATCTTTGTCAGTATGTTTTTTAATTTACATGGAAATGTGTTATAGTTGGAATTGTTACACCCTGACTGTTAAAATAGCTATGGTGGTTTTCAAAAGGAAATGCTTGAGTTCAATAATTGCGAATCATTTGGAAAAAGTATTTATAAACGTGGGACTATCCTGCAGCTTCCAGTAGAGCTATGAACAGAGGTTCCACATAGGTCCTCCCAGTACTTTCCTACCTTTCATGCTATTGCTCATGATACCCATTCCTACCTCAATTCCATCTACTCAGTTTCTGCCCCTTCTTTTAAGGCCCAGCTCAAATGTAGCTGTACCTTCTGGATTGTAGCTTTCCTTATTCTTTCAGTCAAAAGTAATCTCTCCCTACTCTGAACTCCCTTTGTGGGTTGTTATAAAAATAACTTTCATATCTACCTCGAATAAAAATATTTTATGTCATTCATTTTCCCCTCCCCACTTGAGTAGGATAAGGTAGTATTAAAAAGAAAAAACCAAAAAAAGAAAAAAGAGAGAGAGAGAGAGAGAGAATTGGTAGTCGAATGTCAAATACCAAAGAGGTCAAAGAAACAAAAAAGTAATTGGATTTGGCAAGAAAGAAGCCATTTATTGACTTTCAAGAATACAGTTTCAATAAAGTCATGAGTTGTAAGCAAGGGTGTGCTGGTAAATATTTAACAATGGGCTGGGGGGGGTGTATACATAACATACTTTAAAGTTTAATCTGCATTATTAATGTTTTTTCCATCACTTTCTTAAGTTTAGAGAATCAACAAATCAAGCCCTGACCTCATTGTCTTTCTGTTCCTGTCACCAACTTGCATTGTGATCTTGAGTAAGTCCTGTTTTACCTGTGTGACACATGGGGTCCCCAGAATATCTACCCTATTGGATTCAAGGTTCTCTGTAGGTCCACATCCACAGAAAACAGTAATTCATTAGCCCCCACCACCACCACCACCACCAGTTAAGGCCACTAACTGCTGTAATTGGAAAGAAGGCTCCTTGAGATTGAAGAGTTTAGAAATGAGGTGATGATCAGTTTCTCCTGGCTAATCCAGTTCCTTCAATTAGCAAGCAAGCATCTCTCCAAATGAGTGATTATATAATAATTCATCATCTGAACTAGGGAGTAGAAAAGAAAATCCATGCATAAGATCTGGGCATCCAAAAGAGATTTATTATAAGATAACCTTTATAGCTAGCTGGTGATGAGAATGGAATACTGTGACCTCTAAATCTGCATTAAGATTGAAGCAATGGTATAGTACTGGGATTGTGTGATGGCTCCAGAGATTTCCCTTTTTGTATAGGAAAAAGGTGCTTCTTTTTTTCTGGGGTTCCAGGATGGTGATTGTTGAGGAGCAGTCGTGCTTCTGCCACCTTGGCTTCTAGATTACACTTTGAGATCTTTGAATTGGTTGAGTAATATGATGATATAGTGCTGGAATGTTCCCAAATTATCTTGCCAAATTCAGTAGGGCTGTCTAAGTCCAAATGAATGAAGGAAGGAAGGAAGAAAAGAGTGGATGAATTAATGAAAAAGCATTAAAGTAGTTACTATAGAGAAAGCCCTAAGAATACAAATTAGAAAAATGAGGGGCAGCTAGGTGGCGCAGTGGATAGAGCACCAGCCCTGAATTCAGGAGTACCTGAGTTCAAATCCAGCCTCAGACACATAACACTTACTAGCTGTGTGATCCTGGGCAAGTCACTTAACCCCATTGCCTAACCCCCCCCAAAAACCAAAACAAAACAAAAATGAAATAGTCCCTATTTTCAAAGAGCTCATACTCTTAATAGAGATACCACATGCAGCAGAGTCCAACTGCTGGGCAAATAGCACAGAGAGATACTTATCAAGTTATTATTGGGGGGGAAAAGAAAGACATTCTTGGCTGCTTTAAGTAAGCAAAAGCAAGGGATGATGAAGAGAAATGAAGCAAGGAATAAATGCCAGTTATCTGGCAGGCAACTTGAGTTGTCCTCTCAAATAAAGGAATCAAAGACCTTTTAGAGGCATTAATTGCTTCTTCTTTGGGGATGCTAAATATGAAATGCTAATTCAGATTCCATACTAGAGGAAAAATAAACTTCCATTACATAACAATCCCAACAAGGCTTTATTTATTAATGTAGCTATACCTTTTTCCCTCTTTTTTAAATTTAATTTTTTTCAGTTAACAAAAATCTATTTTTGTCTCCCTCCTACTTTCCCCCATTGAAGAGAATAAAAACAAAACTCTTCCAGCAAATATGCATAGTTAAGTCAAATTCCCAACATTGACCATATGCAAAAAAGTATATGTCTCAGTCTACACTCTGAGCCCATTACCTGTCAGGAGGCAAGTAGCAGGTTTCATCATCAGTCCTCTGGAATTGTAATTGGTGATGGCATTGATCAGAGTTTTTAAGTCTCAAACATGTTTGCCTTTATAGTGTTGTTATATAGCAACAAATAGTTTTTCTGGTTCTGTTCATTTCACTCTACATCAGTTCATGAAAGTCATGTCAAGTTTCTCTGTAACTATCCCTTTCATCATTTCTTATGGCAAAATAGTCAATCTATCAATGAACATTTATTTGTTTGTTTATACACAGAGACTTATAGTTTTTATTTTCAAATTCTCTCCCTTCTCCTACCTCTCCGCAACCAACAAGAAGGCAAGAAAAACAAAACCTATTACAAATATGTATAGTCACGTAAAACAAATTTCCACATTAGCCATGGTTAAAAAAAAGGCAAGAAAAAGTAAGAAAAGGAAAAAAAATATGCTTCAGTCTGCACTCTGAGTGCATCAGTTCTTTATCTAGAGATGGATAGCATGTTTCATGATGAGTCCTTTGGAATTATGGTGGATCATTGTGTTGATTGGATTACTAAATCTTTCAAAGTTAATTACCTTTACTTTTGCTGTTACTGTGTAGATTATTCTGGTTCTGTTCACTTCATTTTGTATCAATTCATACAGGTCTTCCCAGGTTTTTATGAAATCCTCCTTATCATTTCTTACAGAATAATTGTATTCCATCACAGTCATGTACCACAACTTGTTCAGCTATTCCCCAATTGATGGATATCCCCTCAGTTTACGATTCTTTTCCACCACAAAAAGAGCTGCTATACATGTTTTGGTACCTATAGGTCCTTTTCCTCCTTTTTTGATCTCCTTGGAGTATAGCTCTAGTACTGGTATCACTGGATCAACTTGCTTCCAAATTGCTTACCAGAATGATTGAACTAGTGTATAGCTTCACTAAACAGTACTTTAGTGTGCTTGTTTTCCTATATCACGGCATTTTCCTTTACTGTCATCTTAACCATCTGACGAGCATGAGGAAGTACATTCTCAGGGCAGCTAGGTGGGCCTAGAGTCAGAAATGCCTGAGTTCAAATCCTATGTGAACCTGGTGTGGTCAAGTCACGTAACCCTGTTTAGCTGTTTCCTCATCTGTAATATTAGCTAAAGAAGGAAATGGCAAACCAACTCCAATATCTTTACCAAGAAAACCCCAAATAGGGTCATGAAGAATTGGACAGGACTAAACAACTATAACAATTTAGTAGTGATTGAGTATTTTTTCCTATGACTGTTGATAGCTTTGATTTCTTCCTCTGAAAACTGCCTGTTTATATGTTTGATCATTTATCAATTAGGAAATGACTCTTATTCTTGTAAATTTGACTCAGTTCCCTATATATTTTAGAAATGAGACTTTTATCAAAGAAATTTGCTATAAAGATTTTTTTCCCCCCAGTTTCTCTTCCAATTTTAGCTGCACTGGAAAAGTGAGGCTGGGACTTTGCACAGCCCTCTCTCACTTAAATCCAATTCACCTGCAAGTCACAGCATCACTTTCCTAATGCCATGGTCCTCTTTGAGAATGAGGACAAACAACAACAATAGGTGCATTGGTTTTGTTAAGGCAAAACCTTTTTGATTTTACATAATCAAAAGTATTGATTTTTTCTCCCATAAACCTCTCTATCTCTTGTCTTAATCTGTCAATCTCTATATTTTTAGTCATACACTGTTCTTCTATCCACATGTCAGATGGGTAATTTCTTTCCTGCTCCACTAATCTGCTTATGATATCAACCTTTATGTCTAAATCATGCACTTATTTGAGCTTATCTTGATATACAGTATAAGATATTAGTCTGTGCTTAGTTTCAGCTAAAGTACTTTCCATTTTTCCCAATAGTTTTTGTCATCTTCTGTTAATAGTTTTGAATCTTTGCCGTAATTGTTGGTATTTATCAAATACTGAGCAATTATGCTAAGTTGTCGCTGTAAAATGAGTAACTAATCTATTCTACTGATCAACCTCTCTATTTCTTACCCAGTAGTAAATTGTTTCACTGATTACAGCTTTGTAGTATAGTTTGAGATCTGATACTACTAGGCCTCCCTCCAGTTCTTTTTTATTGAATACCTTAATATTCTTGACCTTTTGTCTTCCAGATTAATTTTGTTATTTTTCTTCCTAGCTCTATAAAGTAACTTGTTGGTACTTTGATTGGTGTAGCACAGAATAAATAAATTAATTTAGGTTGTATTGTCATTTTTACTATATTGGCTCTGCCTACTCATAAACAATTAATAGTTCTCTATTTAGATTTGTCTTTTTGGGTCAAAAGTATTTGGTAATTATGTTCATATAGTTCCTCTTTATGTCTTGGCAGGTAGACTCCCAAGTATTTTATACTGTCTATACTTATTTTAGATGGAATTTCTCTTTCTGTCTCTTCCTCTTGGATTTTTTGGTAAAATACAGAAATGCTGATGATTTGTGTGGCTTTGTTTTATATCCTGAAACTTTGCTAAAGTTGTTAATTGTCTTAATTAGTTTTTTAGTTGACTCTCTAGGGTTCACTAGGTAAATCACCACATCATCTGCAAAAAATGATAGTTTTGTTGTCTCTTTGCCTATGCTTATTCCCTCACTTTCTTTTTCTTGTCTTATTGCTATAATTAGTATTTCTAGTATAATATTGAATAATTTTCATGATAATATACATCCTTGCTTTACCCCTGATCTTATTGGAAAGGTTTCTAACTTATTTCCATTACAAATTATGCTTGCTCTTGGTTTTAGGTAGGCATTACTTATCATTTGAGGGAAAGCTCCATTTTTCCTGTGTTTTTAATAGGAATGAGTATTGTATTTTATCAAAAGCTTTTTTTTGCACCTGTTGAAGAAATCACGTGATTTTTGTTGTTCTTGTTATTGATATGGTCAATGGTACTTTAGGCCTTCTATTCCTGCCATAAATCCAGCCTGGTCATATTGTATGAACTTTGTAATATATCACTGTAATCTCCTTGCTAATATTTTATCTAAAGTTTTTGTATCCCTATTTATTAGGGACATTGTTCTATAGTTTTCTTTTCTGTTTTGACTATCTGTGGTTTAGGTATCAAGACCATATTTAAGTCATAGAGGACATTTGATACAACCCTTTACCTATTTTTTCCCAAACAGTTGATGTAGTAGTGGAAGTAAATGTTATTAAATGTTTGGTAGAATTTGCGGTAAATTCATCTGGCCCTGGGTTTTGTTTCTTAAGGAGCTCTTTTAAGGATTTCTCAATTTCTTTTGTTTGTTTGTTTGTTTTTAGGTAATTAGGGTTAAGTGACTTGCCCAGGGTCACAGAGCTTCAATTTCTTTTTCTAAGATAGAGTTATTTAAATATTTTATTTCTTGTTCTGTTAATCCAGGCAATATATATTTTTGTAAATATTCATCCAATTCATTTAGATTATCATTTTTATTGACATATAACTGGACAAAAGAGCTCTTAATAATTACTTTTTTCTCTCTCCATTACTTGTGAATTTATCTTTTTCATTTTTGATGCTGGTCATTTGGTTTTCTTTTTTTTTTTTTAATCAAGTTTGCCAATACTTCATTTTGTTGTTTTTTCTTAATAGTTCTTAGTTTTATTTAGTGGTTCATTGGGGGGGTGTTTTTACTTCTAATTTTCTTACTCTTTTCTTTGGTTTTCAGTATTTCTATTTTGGTGTTTAATTGGAGATTAAATTGTGTTTAATTTGTTGTTTTAACGGTTTTTTTTTTAGTTGCATTCCTGATTCATTGATTTGTTCTTTGTCTTTTTTATTGACATAAGTGTTTACAGATAGTAATTTCCTCCAAGCATCTGATAAATTTTAGTATGTTTTCTCATTGTTATCTTTAATGAAATTATTGATTATTTCTATGATTTGTTCTTTGATTTACTCATTTTTATGATTAGAATATTTAGTTTTTAATTAATATCTAATCTATACTTCAAAGGTCCTGTATTGAATAGAATTTTTATTGCATTATGTTCAGAAAAAAATGCATTTAGCATTTCTGCTTTTCTGCATTTTTGTGAGGTTTTTTTGCCCTAAGTATGTGGTCAGTTTTTGTGAAAGTGCCATGTGTGGCTGAGAAATAGCATGCCTATACTTCTTTCTATTCCTATTCAGTATTCTCCAGAGCTCTATAGTACCTAACTTTTCTAAAATTCTATTCATTGCCTTCTTTCTTGTTTATTATTAGATTTTTCTAGGCTTGAGAGGAGTAAATTGAGGTCTTCCACTATTTGTTTTACTCTCTAGTTCATTCTATAACTCATTTAGCTTTTCCTTTAAGAATGTGGATGCTATGTCATTTGATGCATGTATATTCAGTCTTAATATTAATTCATTATTTATGGCATCTTGTTAGCAAAATACAGTTTCCCTGTTTATGTCTCTCTCTTATTTTTGCTTTGCATTGTCTGAAGTTATGATTGCCACAGCTGACTTTTTAAAAAAATTTTAGCTAAACCATAGTAGAGTCTACTTCTGCCTCTTATTTTAACTCTATGTATATCTTATGGTTTCAAATGTGTTTCTTATAAACAACGTATTATTGGTTTGTGATTTCGAACCCATTCTGCTGTCCTTTTCCATTTTATGCATGAGTTCATCCCATTCACATTCACAATTATGATTGCTAACTATTTTTCTCTACATCTTGTTGTCTTATACTTATCGTATTTTTTTTTTACCGTGATTCCTCCTCAAAAGTCTGTTTTCCTTCTGACCATACTTCCATTAATTTACCCTCCCTCTTATTCCATCTTCCCTTTCTCTTGATACTTTAAACTCATACTTCCCTATTGGGTAAGACAACTTTCTGTACTGCAATGTGTGTGTATTTATTCTTTCCTCCTTGAACCAATTTGGATGAGAATGAGAGTCAAGTGCTGCTGCTCTCCCCATTCCACCTCTCTCCTTTCCATAGTATAAATTCTTCCTTGCATGCCGCATTTATGTGAGGTGATTTTCCCCATTCTTTCACTCCCTTCCCTCCTCTTTCAGTGTATTTCTATTCTCTACCCTTCCCTTCCTCGTTTTAGATTGTCCCAACAGAATAGAAACCTCTCTCTAACTGCTCTGGTGATAAAAAAAAGTTATGAAAGGATTACATATATTTTCTCCCTATATAAGAATGTACACAGTTTAACCTTGTTTGGTCCCTTATGATTTCTCTCTCTCATGTTTACCATATTTATGCTTCTCTTGAGTCTTTGAATGTTAAATTTTCTATTCAGGTCTGGTCTTTTCTCGAAAGTCTTCTATTTCATTGAATTTGCATTTTCCTCTCAATAGGATTGTACTTAGTTTGCTAGATATGTTATTCCTGGCTGTTATCCTAGACCCTTTGTCTCCTTGAAGCCTTTCATTTCTGTCTACTAAATCTTGGGTTATCCTTATTGTGGCTCCTTATTATTTGAATTTTTCTTTCTGGCTGCTCGCAGCATTTTTTCTTTGACTTGGGAGTTCTGGATTTTGGCTACAATACTCCTGGGAGTTTTCATTTTGGAGTTTCTTTCAAGAGTTGACAGGTGAATTCTTTTTATTTCTGCTTTGCCCTCTATTTTTAAGATATCTTGAAATATGATATCTAGTCTCTTTTTGTTTGTTTATGGATTTCAGGTAGTCCAAAGATTCTTAAATTATCTTTCCTCAATCTGTTTTCCAGGATTTTTTTTTCCTATATTTCACATTTTTCTCTTTTTTTAAAGTCTTTTGATTTTATTTTATCATTTCTTGATATCTGTTGGAGCCATTAGCTTCTACTAGCCAGTTCTAGTTTTTAAGGAATTATTTTCTTTAATAATGTTTCATACCTCATTTACAAAGCTGTTGATTCTCTTTTTCGTAACTTTCTTGCATAGCTCTCATTTCTCATTTTTTTCTATTGCTCTTATATGTTTTTTAAATTTTTTTTGCTCTTTTTTTAATCTTTCTGTAATTTTTCTAAGAATTCTCATTGGGCTTGTGTCCAGGCTGCATTTGTCTTTGAGGCTTTGAATGTAGATATTTTCACTTCATTGTCTTCTTCTGTGTTTACACCTTGAACTTCCCTGTCATCATAGTAGTGAGGTTTTATCTTTTGGTGAGGTCCTTTTTTTGTTTGCTCATTCTTCCAACCTACTTCTTGATTTTAGACTTTATGTTAGTGTTGGGTTTTCCTCACTTCTCAGGGTGATGTCTGGCCTGAACTTCTGTCTTTTTCTGTCCTTCTGCTGTTTCACAACTCAGGCAGGAGGCCTGCAAGTTTTCTGTGCTTCCAAGGTAATGTGATCTAGAGTGAAGTTTGTTCACTACCCTCTTGCTATGATCTCTGCAAGTTCCTGACCCAGGTTTCAGTCTGTTGGATTGTGTGTGGCTGAGCTTCAGCAGACTATTTCTGGACTCAGTTACTCTTAGCCTGCAGATTCAAAGTGATTGAATTGCTTGACTCTCCTGTGATGCCATTGTAGGCTTATGTGATGGGTTGAAGTCTAGAACCAAGTCTCTCCCTTTCTGCCTTTGGACTTAGAGCCACACAGCAAAGGTTTTGGAACTTTTTCCCTGATCAGGACACGGCTATATCCTCTTTCACAACCCTGAAACTGTGACGCATAGCTGCCAGTTGACCCCTATTCTTGTTCCCAGCACTGGTTCAGAGGTCTCCCTTATACAAGGAGGCTATCATTTCCGTTTGTTGCCTCATGCCAGCCTCCTTGAATGAGAATAGAAATCGCTAATACCAGTGCTTTGTGTCTTCCATCTCCTGCTGGGCCCAGCATGTCCCCTGGGGGAAAACTACAAGGGGTTGGGCCAGGCATCTTCCATCTGCTCCAAAGCAACAACTTCCACAACACAAGGCAAACTCTACATTCTGCTACCAGCCTAGTCTCCCAAATGGGTTACTGTGAGCCTTCTGTGCAAAGAAGAGTAACCCACCATCTAACTTCAGACTTTCCATCTCCTGATGTACCTTCTTTTGATGTAAGAGGAAGATGAAAGTTGATGGGGAACAAGACTTCTTTCTCATGATGTGCAAGTCCAACTTCTATCTCCAGCTGTACCCGTTTCCTGCCTAACTTCCAGCCTTTGGAAGGAAGAGTTTTGAGGTAGGGCTTCCCATCTAATCATCTGACTGTCTACTTCCCATCTCATTTAGTACTTGTCTCTAGCTTGACCTCCAATTCCATTGGGAAAAGTGGCACCTTCCATTCAATGATGGACATTCTTGCACCTAGTTATATCCTTTACACCCATTGACTCTAAACTCCTATAGATCATCATACAAACCCTTTCTTGATATCTGATAAAGTCATTAGGCTCCATTCCCCCTACCACTCAATCCCTCATTTCCATCTCCCTCAACTCTCCTACCCTAAAAGTTTTAAACAAACATCATGCAGCCTTTCCACTGTGCCCTCTGGAATGACTTTTCCTTAGGCAACAAATTTCCCTTCATCCTAAATCTTTTCATCTCCCACTTCCTTCATCTATTAGCTGTTACTGAAAGCTGGCTCCCCTATGATGACACAGCCTCCTTGGCCACCCTTTCTAGTACTGGCTGCATCTTCACTCATTCTCCTTGGCTCATTGGTGGGGGGTGGGGGAGTTGGAATACTCCTTGCTCCCTATTGCCATTTCCAGGTTCTCCCTTTATCTCCATCACTCAGTAACCTCTCTTCCTTTGATGTTCATGCTATTCATATCTATCACCCAATCCAAATCCTGGCAGCTGTTGTCTTTAGACCAGCCCCGCCCTGTCATTCCCCTTCCTTCCTCAATGAGTTCAGTACATGATTCCCAATCTTCCTTCTCCCCAACTCCTGCCCTTGTACTAGGAGACTTTAGTATACATATTGACTTTCCCTCAAACACCCTAATCACTTAGTTCCCCAACCTACTCACTTCCAATGAGCTACTCCTACACCACACCTCAGCCATGCATAAAGATGGTCATACCCTTTATCTTGCCATTGCCCACAAATGTACCATCTTTATGTTCAAGAAGTCCAAAATTCCCTTATTCATTCATAATCTACTGGCTTTTTGCCTCTTTCTCAGCCTTCCTATACAAAACTCTACTCTTCATCTGTACCATGACCTCCAATCCTTTGACCACTCACTTCTTTCCCAAACTATCTTCCGTGCACTTGCCACTCTCTTCCCCCCATCTTAACCCCTTGGTGAACTAGCTCAATTCTATATGGTCCTCCTTTCTTGAGTCTCCAGACCCCTAGTCATATTACTGAGTAAGCCTAGTCAAGCCTCAGCCTTAGATCACTCACAACATTTACCACCTCTGATCCCCCACACATGCTACTGAATGAAGATGGAGAAAATCCTGCAACCATTCTTACTGAGTTCACAACAAATTTATGTTACACGACCTTAATTGGGCCTCACTGCTGCTAGGCAATCATACTATACTCTCAAGAACTCTGAAGAACTTTAGAATCACTTGTGAGACATGGAAGATAACTGGCCCAGCATGGCAAGTCCTCATCAAGGAAAGTGCTGTGCTTTATGAGCAAAGCAGAATTGTAGTAGCTCAAATGAAATGTGAGGTGTGCAAATGTTCCAAATATTCATATGGACTATTTGTGTCTGACCTGTGGTAGAGCCTTCTGTTCTGATCAGCCATAGTTGGACACACTGTACTTGACCCATGATGTCATTTTGGCCCTCTTTGAACACAAAGGACAACAGCCAGCTATATTTCCCTAATCAACTCACTATCCCTCTCTCCAGAGCAGCTCTTCCACATCTTTTCATCCTTCCTCAAACCTCCTATGGCTCTTCTTCCCCTCACTCTCTTAACTGAGAGTGTTATACAGAAGAAATTGAGGCATTTCATCATGAGCTCCCTCTTGTCCCTCCTTGCTCATCTCTTATCACTCAGAAGCCTTTTGACAACAACTTCTCCCTTACTCCTGTCTCACAGGTGAAAATAAATGATGAACAATAACATGAAGTGGCCTTACCCCTCACCAAGGGTAACCCCTCTACTTGTCCAAGTGATCTCATTCCATCCCATCTCCTCCAACAGATTGCCCCCTCTGTCATTTCCACTTTTTCACTATTTTCAATCTTTATATACTGGCTTATTTCCCTACTGCCTAAAAATATGCTCATGATTTCCCCAACCTGAAAAAACCCTCAATTGATCTTTTTATCCCTATTATCATCCTATATCTCTTCTGCCTTTTGTAGCTAAATTTTTTGAAAAGGTTATCTACAAAGGGTATCTTCACTTTCTTTCCTCTTACTTTCTTCTTAACCCCTTACAATCTAGCTTCCAACCTTATCATTCCACCAAAACTGCTCTCTCCAAAGTTACTAATAATCTGTTAGTTACCAAATCCAGTGGCCTTTTCTCTATTCTCATTTACCTTGACCTCTCTACAGCTTTTGACACTGTTAATCACTCTCTCCTCCTTTATACACTCTTCTCTCTGGTTTTTGGCACACCACTCTCTCCTGGTTCTCATCGCTGGATCCTCTTCCAGATCATGCTCTGTAACCACAGGTATCGCTCAGGGCCTTTGTCTCCCTCTGTACTACTTCACTTGGTTGTCTCATCAACTCCCATGGATTTAATTATCATCTCTGTAATTCTCAAATCTACCTATCCTGCCACAAGCTCTCTACTGACCTCCAGTCTCATATCTCTATCTGCTCTATGCAGGATAAATAGGAATTCAATAAGAGAGGGAAGTTGGAAATGGCTTCCTACAGAAGGTGAGATTTTAATTGGGATTTAAAGGAAGCCAGGGAATCCAGTAGGTGCAGTTGAGGAGGGATGGCATTGCAGGCATGGGAGACAACCAGAGAAAATATCAGAGAGTCTAGGAACTGCCAGGAGTCCAGTCCAGAGTCACTGGATAGAAGAGTAGGAGGTAGACTTATTGGACCTATGAGTGTCTCTTTTCATTCCATATCTTCCTCTTTCTCCTTTTCCTCCTCCTCTTTCTCCTCCTGGAAGGGGAGTCATTATTCCATTTACCACAGAGGCTCTTCCAAACTTTTTCATCCTTCCTCAAACCTCCCATGGCTCCCTCTCCCCCTACATTTGCTAAGAGCTCCCATTCCTTCCTTCTTCTTCATCTCACTTCACTCAGATACCTTCTGTTTCATCCTTCTCTCAAATAGAGGCAGCCTTTCTCCTTACCAAGACAAATCCCTTCATATGCACGAGTGATCCTATCCCATCCCATGTCCTCCAGCAGATTTTTTTTCTGTATCACCCTCACTTTCTAATTTATCTTCAATCTCTCCTTGTCTATTGACTGGGTTGTTCACTGCCCATGTCTCCCCTATTCTAAAAAAAAAAACCCACCAAAAAACAAAAAAAACCCCTCACTTGATCCATTCATTCCTGTTGGCTATTATCCCTTTTGTAACTAAATTCCTTAAAACTGTCTAGAATAGGTGCCTCTACTTCCTTCCCTCTCACTCTTTTCTTAACTCTCTATTGCCTGGCTTCTTACCTTATCATTCAACCAAAAATACTCTCTCCAAAGTTATTAATTATCTTTTAATTGCCAAATCTAATGAGCTTTTCTCAATCTTCATCCTTCTCGATCTGGGCTTTGACACTGTCAATCACCTGCTTCTCCTTTGTATTCTTTAGAGTTTCCTGACACTACTCTTTCCCTGTTATCCTCCTACCTAGCTGACCAATCCTTCTCAGTCTCCTACACTTCATCTAGATCATGCCCGCTAACCATGGGTGTCCCTCAGGGTCCTGTCCTCTTTCTTTTCCCTCTGGGGGGGGGGAACCTGTAGCCTTGCAAATTTGTTCTGTGAAGTTTGGATTCAGTCAAAGGGCTGAACTTGAGGACCTAGAGGGCCACATGTGGCTGCAGGTTCCCTACCCCTGCTACTATCTCACTTGGTGATACCACCGGCCTCCATGGATTCATTTATCATCTCTTAGCTGATTATTCTCAGATCTATTCATCTGTTCCTAACTTCTCTGCTGACTTCCCATCTCCAGCTGCCTGTTAAACATCTCAAACTAGATGTCCTATAAACATCTTAAACTCAGCATGTCTAAAAATGAACTCCTTATATTTCCCCCATACCCTCCCTTCTTCCTCACTTCATTATAACTGTTGAGGAGATCACAATCCTTGAAATCACTCAGGCTCACAATCTAGGTGTCATCCTCAATTCCTTACTTTCTTTAACCCTCATATCCAATTTGTTTGCTGCCAACGCCTGTCAAATTACCTTTGGAACATCTTTTACGTACACTCCCTTCTCTCCTTTGACACTGCTACCAGCCTGGTGCAGGCCCCTATCACTTCACTGCTCAACTTTTGAGATAGGCTCACCCTACTCCATTCCATCCTCCTCTTGGCTGTCAAAGTGATGCTAAAGCTCAGGTTTAATTGTCACTACTACCAGCTAAATAAAGCCCAGCTGCTGTTTATTACTTCCAGTGTAAAATACAAAATTCTCTGTTTATCATTCAAAGCCCTTTACAAGCTGCACCCTGCTGCTACTTTTCCAATTTTCTTACACCTTACATCCCTCCATGTATTCTGTGTGACCCAGTAACGTGAGCTCCCTTACTCTTTCTCCTACTTTTTTTTAAACTTTTTTTTTTTGGTGAGCCAATCAGGATTAAGTGACTTGCCTAAGGTCACACAGCTAGTAAGTGTCATGTGTCTGAGGCCGGATTTAAACTCAGGTCCTCCTGACTCCAAGGCCAGGAGTTCTATCTACTGTGCCACCTAGCTACCTGCCCCCCCTTACTGTTTCTCAAACAAGAAACTCCATCTCCTCACTTTGGGCATTTTCATTGGCTGATCTCCATGCCTGGAATGTTTTTCCTCCTCATCTTCACCTCCTGGCTTCCCAAGCTTGCTTCAAGTCCCAGCTAAAATCCTACCTTTTACAGGAAGCCTTTCCTGATAAATTCCCTTTAATTCTACTGCTTTCCTTTGTTTCCAGTTATTTCCAATTTAGCCTCTCTATACATAATTGTATGTTGTCTCCCTATTAGACTGTATACTCCTTGAGAGCAGGGACTTTCTTTTTGCCTTTTTTTTTGTAATCCCCAACACTTAGTTCCTGGCACAGAATAGGTGCTTAATAAATGTTTATCGTCTGACTGTCTGAAGTAATGTCAATATCTGGCAAGGTTTAGAGATTTAAAGTTTAAAATGAAAGGAAGAACTCACTATTTTGACTCCCTCTCACCTTTGGAATGTAGACAGCACTAATTCTTTCCAGACCACGTCTTTCTCCTCCAGCTGGGTGGCCAAGGAGGCATTGACCTACCTTTGATCATGCTTCTACTCCTCTCCTTTGTTTTTTGGAGGCTGGAGCTTCCCCTAGGTTCAGGTTGATCTTTAAACCACCTAAAGATGGTTTCTTAATGACATAATTAGTCTGTCAGGGGTGGGGAACCTGCAGCCACAAGGCCACATGTGGCCCTCTAGGGACTTGGGTGCAGCCTTTTGACTGAGTCCAAGTTTTACAGAACAAATCCTTTTATTAAATGTATTTCTTCTGTGAAGTTTGGATTCAGTCAAAGGGCTGCACTTGAGGACCTAGAGGGCCATATGTGGCCTTGAGGCTGCAGGTTTCCCAGCTCTGGTAGATGTTGCATCATCCCTGTGATAGGACTAATATTTACCAGGGTTTCCCTACAACAAGAGTCAGGCCCATTTCTCCTCCTTTTCCTCCCGAAAAGGAGTTAGTTTTCCTTAAAACAAGACAAAGTAGTACTGACTGGCCCTCTGCCTCCCTTGATGCAGCTTCCTGATCATCGCTGAAGAGCATAAAAGTCCCACCCACATAAAGTCTGGACCTCTCAGATTTGGTGGATGCCCAAGACAATTCAAATCATTATTTTTAATTCAATTTTATTTTCAGCTCCAAATTCTCTCCTTCCTACTCCCACTCCCTGACTCACTTAGTAAGAAAACAAAATCCATTAAAAATATGTATATTCAAATAAAACAAATTCCCGCATTAGCCATGTCCCCAAAATATGCTTCACTCTGTACTCTGTGACCATTACCTCTCTGTCTGGAGGTGGGTAGCATGTTTCATCACGAGTCCTCTGGAACAGGCACATTTCATAGACTGGGTCTACCAAAGCTGGTGCTAAGTATTACTATATCTTTGTTGATGACTTTTCTGTGGTACAGCTAAGTAAACCCTTTTTATTAACTGGATCTATGAATGCCTCCTTCCATTTCAAAATCTAACCTGCACCAAGATGATATCATTATCGGGCCTGTCACTGATATTTGATGTAGTTGGTATGAAATTTAGGTATGAAATGGCATTGTGGTTCACATCATAGTTGAGTTGGAGAGAAGAGCACTGCTAATAATGCAGAGGTGATCGGATGATTAGACACCTCTCAGTGGCACACAGTTGTTAGACCCCTAATGGTTGTGTCTGGGGAGTCCTCTTGATGGAACAGCCAGTAGGCTCCCATTGGTGAAGAACAATTGGCTCAGTGGGTGCTGGAAGAGGCCGACAGGTGGTACTGAGGTCGTCAGGTCCAACATTCTCTGGTAGTTGTTGTGCAAGTTGGACTGACAGCATAATAAGACTGAAAGTAATCTGGCCCAGCCTATTCAGCAAGTAGAGAGAGAGAGCTATCAGTTTTTAAGGACTGTGCATTGAAGGCTGAGGAGCAGCTAATGCTGCTAAGATGATACAAGTGAGGGAACTTTGCTGATGGAATTGAAGACCGACAGGCCCAGCCAGGATCTCTCTGGCTGGGGATGAAAATGACATCTTAGAGCCAGAAGTTGCCAGTGGTTGCTTCCACCAACATCAGAGCCATAAGACAGGATAATAAGAGTGGCAGTGAAGAAGACACTTAGGAACTCCCACCAGTGGTAAGACATACCCAGGTTTGTTTACCCCAGGGCTATGCCGGAAGTGTGATTTTCTCCACAGAAGGAGCAGAGGGATAGACCTTTTTTTTTTTTAACCACAAAAGAACTTTCTGGGTTCTTTTTCAAATAGCAGTCTGATGAGTCACTGGAAGGCAAGGTCTAATTGAGTCAGTGCAAAGAGAATCTCTGTTCTCGGAGTTTCATGGGTTTGGGGAGCTCTTTGAGGGGCGGCTAGGTGGCATAGTGGATAGAGTGCTGGGCCTAAAATCAGGAAGACTCATCTTCTTAAATTCAAATCTGACCTCACACTAGCTGTGTGATCTGGGCAAGTCACTTAACTTTGCTTCAGTTTCTTCATCTGTAAAAATAAGCTGGAAAAGAAATGGCAAAGCACTCCAGTATTTTCAACAAGAAAACCCCAGATGGGATCTTGAAAAGTCAGATATGACTGAAAAATGACTGAACAACAGCTAAGGACTTACTTCTACATAGTCAGCTAAATTAATTAAAGCTTCCAGAACACAAATGCCCTTTGTTCTTTTTTAAGGTGATTGAGAAGGGGAATTACTTGTACCTGGGCTCATAAGGAAGAATTCCATTGCAGCTGGCTCCCTATAGGGATCTGTAAGGGAGAGGTTGAGGTTCCTGAAGAAAATTTTTTTTTTTTGGCAAGGCAGTCGGGGCTAAGTGGCTTGCCCAAGGTCACACAGCTAGTAAGTGTCAAGTGTCTGAGGTTGGATTTGAACTCAGGTCTTCCTGACTCCAAGGCCAGAGCTTTATTCACTGCACCACCTAGCTGCCCCAAGAAAATGGTTTTGATAGACTGTATTTATACAACCTCTCCACAGCCTGTCATACCCTATGACCAGCCTGCCTCAGAGGCATTAGATCCCATCTGAGGTGGAGACCCATCTTTAGATGGCAATAGACTTAGCTATGGATATTCCTCACCATATAACCTTACTGGTATGAGCAGATCAGCTGGTGAAATTTGAGTGGGAGATTGGGATAGTAGCAGCCATCAGAGCAAATATATATGTGGGTACAAATGGGTGCTCTGAGAATGGTAGAAAGAGGTCCTACATCTATCACCCTGCCAGATAGATGATGACACCCTCTCAACAGAAGGAGATTTAGCATTTAGTAAAATAGATTTTAGTAAGTAATAGTAAGTAGATTTGTCATATGACATTCTCCCTGTAGTAAAGGGAGGCATACCCTTCCACAAATATACACACCATCAATGAAAAGAGTGAACATGACCGAGGATCACACATGAGGGGACATGAGGGACCCACACATAAAACATACATGTGATTAGTCAGCTCACTTCTGATAATGCAGGGTGATGTCTTTTTAATACTCTCAGTTGGCCTGCTCCTTTCTGAATATGGTAGTATCTATGCTGGGCCTGTTCTTCATCAGGGGTTCTTCATAAGTCTTCCTGCTGTCTGAAAGAGTATGATGGCTAGAACATGCTCTAATAAGGGCGGGCTGACAGATCATAGCCACAGCTACCTAAGAGGCACAATGCTTCTAGGCCTAGATTAGGTCTGTTCTTTTCAACTCCAAAGCCAAAGGTCAAAGCCTACTGATACACCTTACTTAAATTAGTCACCCTTACATACCCCTCAAATCCTTTCTGGGTTAGAGGCAAATGAATTTGAGCCAGGATGAGGGATCAGTTAAAGAAATGAGGTCAGCGTTCTCTACTCAGCTATCCCACTCTCCATGGTGCCTCTTCCAAATCATTTCATCCCTCTTCAAGCCTCCTATGGCTACCCTTCCCTACTTTCTCAGCTGAGAACATTACCTCATATTTTACAGAAAGAAAAAATGAGGCCATTCACTGTGAGCTCTCTTTTCTCCCCTCCTCCTCATCTCATATCACTCATATATCTTCCACTAATTCCTCCTTTGCTCCATCTCACTTGATAAAGTGTTCTTACTCCTTATCACAGCTAATCCTTCTGCCTGCCCAATCTATCCAATTCTATCCCATTTCCTCCGACAGATTACCCATGTATCATCCCCTTACTGTGGCTTTTTTTTTTTTTTGGCTAGGCAGTGGGGTTAAGTGATTTGCCCAGGGTCACACAGCCAGTAAGTGTTATGTGTCTGAAGCCGGCTTTGAACTCAGGTCCTCCTAAATCCAGGGCCAGTGCTTTATCCACTGCCCCACCTAGCTGCCCCCTGTGGCATTTTTTCATCTTTACTGGCTCCTTCCCATATCTCTCCCATCCCCAAAAAACCTTCACTTGATTCTTTCATCTCTGACATTGTCCTATATCTCTTTTAGGTGCCTCCACTTTCCTCTCACTCTCTTCTTAACCCCTTACAATCCAGCTTCAAACCTCATCATTCCATTGAAACTTTTCTCCAAAGTTACCTGTGATCTCATAATTGGTACTGTTGATCACCTTTTTCTCTTCAATACTCTCTTCACTCTAGGTTTTTGGGACACTACTCTCTCCTGGTTCCTATCCTCCCTATCTGACTAGTCCTTCTCAGTCTCTTTGCTTGATCTTTATTCAGATCATGCCTTCTAACCATAGATGTCCCACAGAGTTATGTCCTGGACCCTATTCTCTTCTCCGTCTATACCACTTCACTTGGTGATCTCATCAGCTCCCATGTATTTAATTACCATCGCTATGCTGACAATCCTCAAATCTAATCTATGCTGCCCCAAACTCTCTGTTGACTTCTAATTTTGCATTTCCAAATGCCTTTCAGACATCTGGAACTGGTTGTCCACTAGACATCTTAAATTCAACATGTCCAAAACAGAATTCATTACCTTTTCCCCTAAACTCTCCCATCTCCTCCCCGCTCCCTATCACTGTAGAGGGCAGCATCCCTCCCAGTCTCTCAGCCTCACAATCTAGGAGGTTTCCTGGACTCAACACTATCTCTCACTCCCCATGATCCATCTATTGTTAAGACCCGTCAATTTCACTTTTGCAACTTTTCTCAAATACATTCCCTTCTCTCCTCTGACACTGCCACCACTCCAGTGCAGGCCTTCATTGCCTCACACCTGGACTATTGCAATGGCCTGCTGGTTAGTCTGCCTGCCTTAAATCTCTCTCTGTTTCAGTCTTCATTCAGCTTCCTTCAGCTACCAAAGTGATTTTCCTAAAGCTCTGGTCTGACCCATTACTCAATAAACTCCAGTAGCTCCCTATCATCTCCAGGATCAAATGCATAATCCTGTTTGGCATTCAGAGCCCTTTCATAACCTATACCCCTCCTCCCTTTCTAGTGTTCTTACACCTCATTCTTCGCTACATACTCTTTTGATCTAGTGACATGGGCCTCCTGGCTTTTCCATGAATAAGACATTCCATCTCTTGTAGCCAGATACTTTTTCTGGCTCTATTCCTTGCCTGAAATGCTTTTCCTCCTCATGTCCACCTACTGGCTTCCTTTAAATCCTAACTAAATTTCTGTCTTCTGCAGGAAGCTTTTCCCAACACTTCTTAATTCTAGTGCTTTCCCTATGCAAATTATGTCCTATTTATCCTGTATGTAGGTTTTTTGTACATATTTTTTCACTTGTTTTCGGCCTTAGATTATGAGTTCTTTGAAGGCTGACACTGTCTTTTGCCTCCTTTTGTATCCAGTTAGAAAGTTGGGAAGGGGCTAAGCTGTAATGGGCTTTTAAAGCCTAATAGAAGATTCTACATTTGATCTTAGAAGTAACAGAGAATCACTGACATTTATTGAGTAGAGATGGAGAGATTATGCTTTAGGAAGATATTTTTAGCGGGTGAGAGGAGAATGCACTGGAGTGGAGAGAGACACTGGAGGCAGGGAGACCAACTAGAAGATTATTGAAATAGTCCTGCCATGAGGTGATTGAATACCTGCACCAGGGTCCTGGCTGTGTGAATGGGGAGAAAAAGACATATCCAAGAGATGTTGTGAAGGTAGAAATGGCAACAGATTGGATATGTGGGGTGAGTGAGAGCAAAGAGTCAAGGAAAACACCTAGGTCATGAGCCTGAGTGATTGGGAGGATGTTGGAGCCCTCTGTGGCAATAGGGAAGTTTGGAAGAAGAGACGATTTGGTGGAAAAAATAATATCTCTTTTGGACATGTTGATTTTTTTTTCCCTTGAAGTAATTGCAGCTTATTCAATTTCTTTTTCTGAGATTGAGTTAAGTTCTCTATCTCTTATTCTGTAAATATGGCCAATTTTGTAAATATGAGTTGAGCAAAATAATATCTAATAATTTCCTTTCTTCTGCATTTATTGATAATTATTTTTTCATTTTTGATACTGGTTATTTGGGTTGGCTCTTTAAAAAAATCAAATTACCTGATGGTTTATTTATTTTCTTTTCCTTTTCTTTTAAAAAACGTCCTTAGTGGGGGCAGCCTGGTGATGCAATGAATAGAGCACCAGCCCTAGAGTCAGGAGGACCTGCGTTCAAAATGTGGCCTCAGACGTATGATACTCACTAGCTGTGTGGCCCTGGGCAAGTCACTTAACCCTGATTGCCTTGCCAAAAAAAAAAAAGCTCCTAGTTTTATTTATTCTTTGTTTTTTTTTTCCTTTCAGTTACGTTAATCTTGCTTTTGATTTTTTATTTAAAAAATTTCTTGGTTTGGATTTTATTTTAGTAGCATGACCAATTCATCGATACGTTATTCCTCTCTTTTGTTGGTGCAATTGTTTAAAGATAAATTTTCTCTTGAGGGCTGCTTTGGCTATGTTTTGAGCTGAGCCTGTCTCAGACCATTCTCTTGGTAATTCATGTTTGATACTAGAATGAAATGAGATGTTCATAGATCATTCATCAGCTAACAAAGAACGATTGACTTAGTTATAGCAGAAGGATATCAAGGGTAGGCATCTCAAGTTCATTCAGCTGAATGACGGTCCCTTGCCTGAGTTGTGCGTTGTTGTCCCCAGTCAAGCATCAGAGTATACCTTCCCCTCTGTGCATTCAGGTGACCAGGAAATGATGTCAGTACCCTGAGCCTTTACTCCTTTCAATCAGCCAAGACTCAAGGATGGTTTCAGTATCTTTAAGGAAAAACTAGCCTACCTTGCCTGTTAGGAGCAGGGGCTAGGATACTGCTCATATAACATTCTTACCCCTTAATGGTGAGGACCTTAAGATCTTCTAGAAGACTTTCAGCCACTTAAATAACTTTAATAAATGCTTGTTGACTCTATTTGAGGGCTGTCATTGGTCAACCCTAGAGCGGCTAGGTGGCACAGTGGATAAAGTGCTGGTTCTGGAATCAGGAAGATTGATCTTAAGTTCAAATCTGGCCTCACACTAGCTGTGTGACCCTGGGCAAGTCACTTAACTCCATTTGCCTCTGTTTCCTTATCTGTAAAATGATCTGGAGAAGGAAATGGCAACCTATTCCAATACCTTTGACAAGAAAACCCCAAATGGGATGATGAAGAGTCAGACATAAAAATGGCTGAACAACAACTAAGGACTCACTTTTATATAGTCAGCTAAATAAATTACAGCCCCCAAAACACAAATGCTCTTTGTTCCTTTTTAGGCAGTTAAGAAGGGGAATTACTTTTGCCTAGCCCCATAAAGATGAATTCCCATTGTAGCTGGCTCCCCACAGGGATCTGTGAAGGAAGAGTCGATATCAGTGGTCCCCTTTTGAGAACAAAGGATGAATAACAACAAGAAGAAAAAGACAGGGCAGGAGACCTAGGTTGAAGATTAATGTGTGATGGAATGGCATTCTGTCTTCCCTTGAGAGGTTGAAGACCAGGGAAGAGACCTGGCACAATAGAAAGGAAGGCATTTCTCCTCTGGTTAATAAGGTTATGGCTTTACTTAGAATTTTGTAGCTGAAACTGCTGCTTTTCCTTACTCTGGGTAATATAAACAAATCAGTGTCACTTGCTATAAAATATATTATATGCACACATGTGCACACACACGTACATCCAAACATAGTTATAGTCAGTTGATAGTCAAAGACTATGAAGAGGTAGTTTTCTAATGAAGAAATCCAAGAGATCAATAGTCATTTGAAAAAATACTCCGCATCCCTTAAAATCAGTGATATGTAAATTAAAGTAATTATGAGGCTTCACTTCACATTGATCAGATTGAGAAAGTTAACAGAAAAGGAAAATGACAAATGTTGAAGTACCTTGAGAAAACAGAAACATTAATAAACCATTGGTATGGTTATGGATTGATCTAGTCCTTCTGGAAAGCAATTTGGACCTAAGCCCCCAAAACTGTGCATACTCTGACCCAGCAATACCACAATTAGGCCTATACCCTGAAGAGATCAAAGAGAGAGGAAAAGTACCATTACATTGGAAAATCAAGGTAAACTGAGAGACAAAGTTCTGAGCATGATCAATTTATTAGTTAGGCTAGTAGTAACCAATACATTGGGTCTATGGCCTCTCAATAATCAAAACCCTTGAGTGAGGGCTGCCAGGATCTTTTATAACAATTAGCAAAGTGACAGAACACAATCTCTAGCAACATAGATGTGTCTTCTTCTGATTGGCTGCTGACATAATCAGAATTGAGATTACACCATTTAGACCTCCCCTTCTGAAACCCCCTTGACCACAGCCAAGACATGTTATTGGACCTCTAGGATTCAAGAAGCCAGGTAGAAGCTAAAAGCTTTTAAAAGAGGAAAAATATATATAAACATAACAAAAACCACAACAGACAATGGGAGAGTCCCCTGACTTAGTGACTGAATATAAGTAAACAAAGAACACAAGTGAACAAAAATCTCAGAATTTGCATCTCCCTCTTTGGAAGAACTGACTGCTAGGTCTAAGCAATCAGCTCCATGTGATGAGTAATGCCAAGTCTTTGTAATTCACAGTGGGTCTCTCAATGTAAAGAGGTGATTGTGAACAGGAAAAGCACCTGGAACATCAGGGCTATAACAATGATTATGATACTTCTTTCATAGTCATGGATACTAATTGTGGATCAGGAAGGATTGCTGTGTATCATCACTGACTTAGCATTCCCTGCCAAGCCAGGAGCTCCCCTTCCCTGTGAGCTTTACTGAGGATGTACGGGATAAATACAACATCTTTACCCCACAAGATGCCTCTAAAGAACCTCCCCCTATTGCCAGAAAGCAAGCTACCTCCCACCAATGCCACACCTGTTAAAACCAATTGATTGTTAAACGGAAGAAACCCCAGGACCAAAAGAGGGACCTAGAATGAGCCAGAGTCTGAGCACCATTTACAAAGATTATGAAAGCATTTATTGTCTGAGAAAAGCTTGCAGGCTGGAGCGGAGAGACAAAGTTCTCAGCAGCTCAAAGGGAGAGTGGAAAAAGAAATTTATACCTATTTGAGGTATTTATGCCTAAATGGGGATTAAGGGAGAAACACAATAAATCAGGAAGCCAGGCAGAAAGCAGAGGTCTAGGGAGAAGATATCTGTAAACAAAATAAATCAGAAAGCAAGATGTTTGCTGCTTTCTCTGAGCTGGTCAAGACTGATTTCACCTATTGCAGGCATCTCCAAGTTCAGCTTAAGTTTACTCAAAAAGATCATTGGTATGTCAAGCAACCCTGGGCTTCAGAAATCCTCCTGATTGGCTAGCTGTTGTGATACTCCATTGTCAGGTTCCCCTGTGGAAAAAAAAGGGCAGCGCTAACATATTTAATTGGTTAGTACAGTCATTATAGAGCCCAGATTCATACCCCTTAGTCCTCTAAGATGTTATATAAGGCAACAGCTTGGAAGGGCCAATCAGTTTTAGATGATAGTAAGCAATGGTTACAGTGGGTTTTAGCTCTGTGGAGGCTCCTTAACCGAAAGTTTCAGAAATGGAGAGTTACGGTTCAAAGTTCATGAGTGAGAGTGGAAACTTTTTAAACTGATGCAGTACCTATACTTTTCTCAGCAAATTAACTGGGGTACAAATAGCACATTTGTCCATATCCTGAATTCCAGAAATGTTGCAAGTATCTTGGGGAGAATTAAGCATTGGTTTTTTTCCAGTACATCTTCAAAGATTTACCCTAAAGAATGATAGCAAAGTCTATGTGGCCAATTCTGGTTGGCCTCCCAAATTCCAAATTTAAAAAAAAATCCACCTCAGACAGTTCCTTCAGCACAGTTGTTAGACAATCCTAAGATTCTATGGCTCTGCCTTGGTTTGCATTCCCTCATCATCTGAGGTACCTCATGCTACCCCTCAACTGGCTGGCTATATCTGTGTACAGTTATAGACCTGAAGATTGCCTGTTTAGCTACATTGACATGAACAAAAAGCCATTCAAAATCAAACAGTTCTTTCCCTATTCACTCACAAATGTGACTACCTAAAAGCTGAGAGGGGCCTTCTTTCAGCAGGACTAGGTAAAGTGAGGATGACTGTCAGCAATAAATAGCAGTCCCAGCAAAGCTAGAAGTACATCTTTTTCTTTTGTATTTGAGCGAGGGAGAGCTGTGTGAAGACCAGCCTCACTTTCTGCTCTGGAGCCATCTGGGTCCAGTGGCAAGATATAAATCAGGATGACTGGAGATGGGCCCCTGTCTATTCTATCTCCCTTCAAGATGCACATGGACAGCGTCTTTGTCATACATAGAGCCTCATTACACATATGGAGCTTTCCATTCTTTCTATCACTATACTTTTCTTTGTATCCCAGTACTTAGCACATTACCCGCATCTAATGAGCACTTACTTAATACCTGTTAATTGATTTGTAGGGCATATAGGCCCTGAGAGGGCCTTCCACCTCCCCCATACACTGGCAGGTCAGGTCCCTGGACTCCTCTCATGGCCATTGGGGTAACCCTGAAGGGTTGGGAGTATCTTTCACTAATGTGTGTTCCACCAATATCATTCGCCATTTAATATTTCTCTAATACCATCTAAACAGTGATTACTATCCTAATAGCAATGAACTAATTAAACTCACTTAGCTTTTACAAAGGTATATTTACCGAGAATAGATTGAAAGGTCCGAAATACAAAGCCCTCTAAAACTAGCAGGGAAATTCCTTCATGGCTTTGTCCTTGGGGAGAGAAGGCTCAAGCAAAGTGATGACTATTAACATTGCCTCCACCAAGTTCCCTTTTGAGGATTGCATAACCCATGGACAAGTCAGTCCCTGGCTTGTAGGATATTATATCTCAGCTGCTGGATTGATTCAGTACTGAACTGTATCAGGGTCATTTCTCAGGGCCTGCTTCTCATAGAGCTTGACTGCTATGGCTTCCAGTTGTTGACTCGGTTATGGATTCCATTGTTGAACCACTGGGCTCTTGTGGTATTTCAAAGCTCATGAGTTCATAAACTAGTTCATACTGACTCATATGCCCACTCATCCAAGATCAGGAAAGAAAGGATACAACAGAAACAGAGGAAACAAAGAGGCAGCCATGGGTTCACAACCACATGGGGCCTTGGTGAGGAGATAAGAGAGGTGATGGCAGTACCTGCTTTCTCTCCATCTATAAATATATAGCAATTCTTGTCTCACTCAACACCATGGAAGAGGAAGCTTTTGTCTGTGATTTTTGCACGAATGGTTCAATAGTCAACTAAAAGGCTTTCCATTACCCACACAGGAAGATGACAGGAAGCCATCAAAGGACAACTGTGCATATTATGAACCAAGAAAAAGCCTCTTTATCTAATCACATTTTTCATTTTTTTCTTTTGAAGTTTACTTAGTATATTATTTTTACCCAATTATAGGTTATAGATACATAGTGATACAAGACAAGTTTCCATGTTAGTCATGTTGTAAAAGAAAACATAGACCAAAAAAACCCAAACAAATAAACTCCAAGAAAAATAAAGAAAGTTGAAAAAGTATGCTTTGATCTGTATTCAGACTCCATCAGTTCTTTTTCTGGGAATGGACAGCATTTTTCATCATAAGTCCTTCAGAGTTGTCTTAGATCATTGTATTGCTGAGAATAGCTAAGTCATTTGTAATTGATTAACTTATAATATTGCTGTTACTATGTACAGTGTTCTTCTGGTTCTACTTATTTCAATTTGCCTCAATTCACATAAGTCTTTCCAGGTTTTTCTGAGAGCATCCTGCTCATCATTTCTAATAGCACAATAGTATCCCATCACAATCATATACCACAACTTGTTCAGCCATTCCCCAACTGGTGGGTATCCCTTCAATTTCCAATTCTTTGCCACCAGAAAAGAGTTGGTGTAAATATTTTTGTACATACATGTCCTTTTCCTTTTTTAAAATCTATTTTGGGATACAGACCTAGTAGAAAAATCATAATTTTCTTGCAGCAGGCCCCCCAAGCCTCTACATGGATTGATACCAGGTAGAGCACCAAACATGCCCTAAAGACTGGACCCCAGTGCAGTCGCATGGTTACAAACTCACTGAAGTTTGTACTTCATTTCCAACTCCTTTATTACCTGTTTCTAATTCCTTTGTTACCTATTTTCTACGTAAAACTCCGAATATCACTTCTAATACTCATTTATTCATAGTAGCTGTAAGATAGCTGTCAGTTGAAAGGCAAAAAAGACAGCTATCCAAGACTCCTACTAAATCAAAGGTTCCAAAGATCAGGTGGCTGCCTTGGAGAGGGACATTATGACAGTCATCATCAGAATCAACAGACGTTTGCTGGCAAACCTCTGTGTGGAGGACGCAGCACTGGGTTCTAAGGATACAAAGCCACAGTGCTTCTACTCAAGTGTTTATAATCTTGTTGGGAAGGCAGGAGTTGGCAAATAATGCAGGTGAAAATGACAGCTTCAGTGGCTTTCTAATATGAATTCCTCTTTTTACATTTAAAGCCCCTCACTATCTGTTGCAATCCATCTGACTGCTTTCACAGTATCTCCCATCCTCCTGATGTCCACATTTCAGCCAAACTGGTCCTTTCACATGGCATCTCAGTACCCTGCCCTGTACCCTGGCACCAACTATCCTCTGGCGTAGAACGTTCTCAGTCCTTACCTCAAATCTTGGAATTCCTAGGAATTTCCAAATTTCAAAAATTTCTACTTTCCAGAAAATTTCCAAATTTCTGCTTTCAAAGCTCACAACATTATGAAGTAATAAATCGACTGCTGAATGTGGTGTCTGAAGACCTTCCTTTGCATCTTATCTCAGTCACTTGTTAGCTTTGTGATTACTTTCCTCATCTGTAACATGAGTACGATAATATTGAACTACCTACCCTAGAGAACAACTCAAGTGCTGCTTCCTACACGGGGCTCTTTCTGACGCTGCTGTACCCCAGTTATTAGTGCTCTTCCCTCCTCCCCAAAATTACTTTGCATTTCCTCTCTATATATTTGTATTTATTTATTTGTATATATATTATTCCCTCCTATAGAATATAAGCTTCTTGAGGGCAGACACTACTTTGTTTTTGTCTTTGTATACTTCTACGATGTTTGGTATATAGTAGGTGCTTAATAAATGCTTGTTGAATTGACTTCATCTGTACATAAAAATGAATGAATGAGCAAATAAATAATGGTAGGTAGCACATAGATTATAATTAGTGTCAAATGAATGGCATAAGAGAGGCAATGAGGTATAATGGAAAGCCCTTTGGACTCAAGTCCAGTCAGGATTGGATTACAGTCCTGGATCTATCTGCCTCTTACTAACAATGTGACCTTAGGCAAGATCTCAGTTGTCTTAGTGGGGGGAGGGGAAGGGAAGGAGGTAATTAGCATTTCCACAGAGCCAATTATGTGCCAGGCACTGTGCTAAGTGCTTTACAAATATTATTTAATCGTTTAATGGAAATAATATAGGCCCTGACTACCCCACAGGGTTGTTACAGAATCAAATAAGATAATAACTGTGAAAGAGCTGCTTGTACAATGTATCTAAGTGTAATGAGGGGTCTATAACAAGGGTTCTGTGAATTCTCTGAGGACTAGACCCTCACCCCACCCCCACATTGACCAGTCCCCCGTTATGCCAATATGAGCCATTATTATTATTATTGCAGATTACAAGAATTTAGAGGAGGCAAAAAGTTTTGTGGCCTGGGAAAAACCCCTCCAGAGGGATAGACCTTAGACTGAGCCTTTGAAGGAACTGTGCCTCTTAAATAAATGGAAAGGACCATCTATTGTCATAGGACAGAAAGGCCTATGATGGAACTGAAAGGCTCTTGGGGTTTTCCTCTTCCTCCATCAATAAGCAGAGAGCTCTTTGATATGTACTACAGCTGTCATTGTAGTGTTCTCCTTTTCTTCCTCCTTCTCCTCCTTCTTCTTTTTCTCCTTCTTCATTTTTCCCGTTCCCATAATGCCAAAAAATAAAAATTCATTCCAGGATTCCAATGTGAGATCCCCAAATATACAAAATTAACAGAGAGAACCTAGGGAAGCTTTGAAAATGCTTTGATTACCCTATCTAATCAATAGAACAAAGCCTTAGATACAATCACAGTCTCAAAAAAAAAAAACCCAACCTAAAGAGCACCCTTTTTTCTCACTCCATTTTTGTCTCCAGTCTCAGTCTGGAAAATTTTAGAGAAACTAAATTAGGAATGGAAGGTTTGCATCTTACAAAAGATATGTGCAAAATCTTTTGTGGGAACGTGGTCAGATTTCAAAAATAACCCCCTACCTTTTTTTTTAGTGGATGAGTCAAGCCACAAGCAATGGTCCCACTCTATGACAACAGTTCGTTTTGCAACAGAGAAATTGAAGCTTGTTAACAGTTATACTGAAGGGAATATCTCACCAGAGAATGTGGCTAAAGTCTGCCAGAGACCTACATTTGACCTTGGACCTGTTGAGATTTTACACAATACGCATTGAGTTTCTCAGTTAGATTTGTCAAATGAGCACCAACTACAATATACAGATTCCAGGCTGGGTCTCCTTCTCCTTCAGAATCTTGGAACCCCCTTGGATAAGAGGGCCCAGTACTTCATTCAGACAACTCGCAGGTCATTTACTATATACTTCCATGAATATCCGTATACGTAATTTATATTATTTAGTAGATTGTCAGCTCCTGCAGGTCAAGCTCCTTGTCTTATTCATCTTTGTGTTTGCCTTAGTATACAGATGCATAATCAATATGTGATGAATGAGTAAATAAAACAGGATCCTGGTTCAGGAGATCCTTCTTCTTAAACAAGTATAGCGAAAACTACTGCTGCTTTTCCTTCTCTACTAAGGGCCTCATCTGCTATGGACTCCTACAAATGGTTCAGGCTGGATTCAGTTCTAGAAGAGCCAGAGGAAGAGTTAGGTTCTCCTTTCTCCTACTCTGTGTCTTGTTACAGTCCTATGCTATGGCACCCTAGGGACCATTGACTTAAAGCTGAGATTTTTGGCTCAAGGTTAGAGCTCCCACCAAAAGGAGAAATAGAAAGGCATTTGATATACAATATGAATCATATGTGGGACAGGTATTATTTACACACAAAAGAAATGTTAAATATAGAATATTCACAAGTGTGGATTTGAAAGAAACAGACTTAAACGATATTCTCACAGGAGGCTATCACTTAAACCTTGAATAGATGTAAGGCATTTTTTAGGACAGCTGAGTAATCGTTTAATATTTTATTTTAGCTCTTTACTGTACCTCCCCCCCCCATGGTAGATGCCTTCTGGAAAGTTGGGCAAAGCCTAGGATCATCTGTTCCAACAGTGCTAGAGTAGATGCTCTTGCTGCCAGTCAGTTCTATCCATAGAACCAAGAACATCCAGACCTCTCAAATTTATAAGTCTGCCTCTAAACCTGGGCATATCAATCTCAAGACTAATGTTTGGTTAACTAGTTAGGAAAGGAAACAAAGTAGAAAAGTCATCTAGAAGACGAGACTCAAGCTTGTGTTATAGGCAGGCCTGACTCAGGCTGGTACTCTGTTGCTGGTTTAGGTCTGGTATTAGAACAAAATGAGTGCTCAAACACCATTTAACAGTTAATACAAAGAGGTTTACTTAGCCATAGCATAGAAAAGATAATCAACGAGGATACTGAAGCATCTAGCTTGGGTAGACATGCCACCACCACCACCCTTCCCTCCATATGGCCACATGAGTTACCAGGTCTTTGGACATCCTCCAAGTGAAAAGGATCCCAACTTTATGAGAAAGAGCCTTTTTATCCCCTTAGGCAGCAAAGAAGCCATGTAGAAACCATCGAAAAGCTGCATTAAGGGAAGCACAGCTTGAGCTTTAGCACTGTAGGCCAATCAAGTCATAGAAACAGCTTTGTTGCCTTTCTTGGAAAAAAAGAAAAAAACTCATGATTGGTAATGGAGTATAAACGCAAGCAGAAATTGAGTCCGTCATATTATACCTAGTTGGGTCCCGTCATTCTAGCTACCAGCCTTCCCTACTCACGTCGCGGTTAGTCCCTGAGCTACTTACATGGTATGTGTGTGTGTGTGTGTGTGTGTGTGTGTGTGTGTGTGTGTATGTATGCAGGCAGATATAGAGGATATATGTATACACTTATACACACATACATACATTTATATACGCACATGTGTGTACACACATACATGTACATATATACTTATATACACACATACATGTATGTATACACATACACACAAGCAGCACACGTGTGTGAGTGTGTTTGTGTGTGGGTTGCCACCTCAAGGGTCAAAAGCAAAGAGGTCATTCCCTTTTTTAAAGGTCCACTGAGTCATCACCGCTTCCTACTTAGCCACTAATAAGGAATTGCTAAATCATCTCTAAGAGTCTAGTCCCCTCAGCACTGAGTCATTCACATAGCCAGCTGGTATCAGGAAAGGCAACTCTATGGAAGGAAAAAGGAGCTGGGTTACTCTAATTTCTTTAAAAACTAAACTTTAAAAACTAAACATTATTTTGATGTCCTTTTTTTTTAAACATTTACTATCACTGCCTAATGATTCCCTACCCTAACGTCCAGCCAAATAGAATTCTTCCTTTTAACAAAGAAGTAAGCAAAATCAATCTATATTTTTGTCTAAATCTAAATCTTGTCTGAAAATCTCTACTTTATTCCATACATATAGTCCACCATTTCTCAGCAGGGAAATAGGAGGTTACACAGCTTCAAAGGCAATAAAAAATTTCATCGAGTTCCTGGGGTTGACAGTTTTAGAAGTATTGGGTCTATAGAGTAGAAATGTGACTTTTTCTTTCATTGGATTGTTGTAGAAAGTGATTGCTTTGCCCATGTCACTGTCCTACTCAGAAGCTTTCAATGATTCTTTAATGCCTACAAAATAAAATTTAAGCTTCTTCACTAGTCATACAAGACTCTCCACAATTTGTTCCCAACCCATTTCTAGTATAGTAGGAAGAGGATCAGTAGTCAGAGAACCTGGGTTTGAATCTTAGATTTACTACTTCCTACCAGTGTGAAAGCTAGAGGTAGCTAGAAGGCTCAGAGGCTAGAGTGCTGGGTCTGGAATCAGGAAGACCTGAGTTCAAATACGGCATCAGACACTCACCAGCTGTGTGACCCTGGGCAAATTCCTTAACCCCTATTTGCCTTAACCCACTGGAGAAGGAAATGGCAAACCACTCCAGTATCTTTGCCAAGAAAACACCACATAGGGTCATGAAGAGTCAGACCTGACTGAATGACCAAACAACAACTAGTGTAATCCTGAAAATTAACACACACACACACACACACAAATCATAGTAATTTCACAAGTGTGGCTAGACAACAGTTTGTTTGAAAAAGATCTGGGAGTTTGAGTGGATTGCAAATTAAATACTTTGCCATACTGAAATAGCAACTCAAAAAGTTAATGTAATTCTGAGGCTGCATTTACAGAGGCAAGCTGTCTGGGTATCATGTTTTCATAAAGACATTAGCAGCCTAGAGAGTGTCCAGAGGAGGGTGACCCATTTGGTAAGAAGCTTTGATATCATCCTATGTTAATATCAACTGAAGGAATTGGGAAAAGAGAAAAATTAAGGGTATATGATAACAGCATTCTTATATTTCAATAGCTGTCAATGTGGGAGAGGGATTAGACTTATTCTGTTTGGTCCTTAAAGGCAGAATTAGAGCCAATGGGTAGAAGTTGTAGAGAGGCAAATAGAGGTTCTAGGTAAGGAAAACTGCTTTAAAGTTAGGGTTATCCAAAAGTAGAAAGGTCCTCCTCAGAAAGTAATGGGTTTCCCTTTAGTTAAGACCTTTAAGGCAAAGCTAAAGGGCAATTTGTTGGGTCTGTTGCAAAAGGGTTTCCTGTATGGGTTGGACTAAATGGCTTCTGATGTCCTTTTCAAAAGGACAATCAAAATGAGATGATTTCTAAAGTTCCTTCTAAATTCAGAATACCGTTCTTTAGAAAGACATTATGGTGTAATGAACAGATTGCTGAATATGATGTCTGGAGACTTTAGTTTGAATCTTTTCTCAATTACTTGCTTGTTCTGTGACCTTTGATAAGTCTCTTTCCTTATCTACAAAATAAGTATAATGAGATTGAGCTACCTACATCACAGAGTTGTAATAAGGAAAGCACTCTGCAAACATCAAATGCTATATAAATATTACAAATTGAATCACTATATAAAATTAGTTATATTACTATAAAAACATATAAATGAGTTATCATCTTAGGATACTTTCCAGCTTTATCTTTTACAATATGTATATTCCTTATCTCTTATCAGTACTTAAAAGATACATGATTTTTTAGTGTGAGGTTACCTTCACCAACATAGATTATAACCTCTTTATGACTTACTCCAACAAGATTAAAACTAAAGTGCACACAGGATGGATTGCCCAATGACAACTTTAACTATGGGCTCATCTAAGTCTATCTGTGTGCTAAATAGGCATGACTAAAAAAGATAAATAAAAGAGACTAAATTGTGTGTGACAGATAATGAAATAATATCAATATTAGTATATACATAAATGCACCATATAGTATTAAGTACTTAAAGGAAAAGTTAATTAAAGTACAGGAAGAAATAGCAAAACTATAATAGCTGAGGACCTCAAGTGTACCCCTATATAAATCTAACAAAAACCATGTAAGAAAGAAATTAAGGACCTGAATTTTAGAAAAGTTATGTATGATAGCTATCTGGTGATTACAGAATTATAATAGAAAGGAACATACATAATTCTCAGCTGTACATGGCAACTTTACAAAAATTATTTTTCCATGTACCACTGAGAAAAAGATATATTCCTTTCTATCCCATTCAATTTTCTCCAGAGGTCTATCATATCTAATTTTTCTAAAATTAATCTATTACCTCCTTAATTTCTTTCTTGTTTATTTTGCAGTTAGATTTATCTAATTCTGAGAAAGGAATGTTGAGGTCCCCCTACTTAGTATAGTTTTACTGTCTGTTTCTTCCTGTAACTCATTTAGCTTTTTCAGAAATCTGGATGCTATACCACTTGGCAAATATATGTTTTAGCATTGATATTACTTCATTTTTCTATAGTGCTTCTAGCAAGATGTAGTTTCCTTCCTTGTCTCTTTTAATTAGATCTATTTCTCCTTTTGCTTTGTGTAAGATTAGAATCTCTACCCTTGCTTTATTTTACTTCAGCAGAAGTGTAATAGATTCTGCTCTGTTTCTTTACCTTTATACTTTGTGTGTCTCTGTGCTTCAAGTGTGTTTCTTGTGAACAACCTGTTGTAGGATTCTGTTTTTTAATTCACTTTGCCATCCACTTCCATTTTATGGGAGAGTTCATCCCATTCACATTCACAGTTATGATTATTAACTGTTTATTTCCCTTCATCCTATTTTTCCCATTTTACTTTTCTCTCTCTCCTTTTACCCTGTTCTTTCTCACCAGTGTTTTACTTCTTACTACTTCCTCCCTGAATCTGCCCTCCCTTCTATCAGCCATTCCCCTCTTTCTTGTCCCCCTCCTCTCCCACCTCCCTTTGGGTAAGAGAGATTTCTATACCCAACTAGGTGTGTATGTTAGAGCCAAATGTGGTGAAAATAAGGTTCAAACGATGCTCCCCCCACCTCCCTTGTTTCCCTCTATGGTAATAGGTCTTTCATGCCACTGGATGTGATATAATTTACTTCATTCTACCTCTTCCTTCCTTCTCCCAGTGCAATCCTGTTTTTCACCCCTTAATTTTTTTTTGTATCATCTCATCAAAGTCAACTTTTATCCACATCCTCTGTCTATATATACTCCTTTTAACTACCCTAATAGAGATACAGTTCTTAAGAGTTACAAGTATCATCTTCCAATATAGGGATGTAAACAGTTTAATCTTATTGAATAACGTGGTTTTTTTTTTAATTTCCTGTTTACTTTTTTATGCTTCTCTTTAGTCTTATATATGAAAATCAAGTTTTTGGTTTAACTCTGGTCTTTTCATCAGGAAAGTTTGAAAGTCCCCTATCTCATTGAATGTCCATTTTTCCCCCTGAAAGATTATGCTCAGTTTTGCTGGGTAATTGATTCTTGGTTGTAATCCTAGCTCCTTTGCCTTCTGGAATGTCATATTCCAAGGCCTCCATTCCTTCAGTGTAGAAGCTGCTAAATCCTTTGTAATCTTAACTGTGACTTCTTGATATTTGAATTTTTTTCTGGGCATTTGTAGCATTTTCTCCCTGACATGAGAGTTCTGGAATTTAGCTACTATATTCCTGGGAGTATTCATTTCGGGATCTCTTTCAGGAGGGGATCAGTAGATTCCTTCAATTATTATTTTACCCTTTAGTTCTAGGATAAAAGGGCAATTTTTCTTAATAATGTCTTGAAAGATTCTGTTCATGCTCTTTGTTTGCTCATGGCTTTCAGGTTTTCCAATAATTCTTAAATTATCTCTCCTGGATCTATTTTCCAGGTCAGTTGTTTTTCCAACGAGGCATTTTACATTTTCTTCTATTGTTTCATTCTTTTGATTTTGTTTCATTGATTCTTGATGTCTCATAGAGTCATTAGTTTCCACTTGCCCAATTCTAATTTTTAAGGAATGTTTTCTTCTCTTAGCTTTATACCTCCTTTTCCATTTGGCCAACCGTACTTTTTAAGGAGTCGTTTTCTTTTTCCAAGCTGTTGACTTTTTCATGATTCTCTTGTATTACTCTCATTTCTTTTCCCCAATTTTTCTTCTACCTCTCTTACTTGATTTAAAAAATCCTTTTTGAGGTCTTCTAGGAAGATATTTTGGGCTCAAGACTGATTCATATTTCTCTTTGAGGCTTTGCATGTAGGTGTTTTGACATCATTGTCCTCTTCTGAATTTGTGTTTTGATCTTCCCTGTCACCATAGCAGCTTTTTTTGTTTGTTTTTTGCTCATTTTCTAGCCTATTTTGTGACTTTTAAAGTTGAGCTCTGCTCCTAGGGCACAGGGAGCATTGTCCCAAGCTTCTTGCTCCTGGGACCAGGGGTCTAGTCACTGGCTTTCTGTGCCAGGGCCTCCAGGGCTGGTAGCTCTCCTGTTGTGTCCAGAGGCCCAGGCCCTGGCAATTAGTACATTGTACTGGGCTTGCCTGCCCTAGTTGTGCCTGTTGCACTGGGGTTCTGGGGTTGTAGTTTGTCTGCTACACTGGAGCTGGAGGCCTCACACCTGGCCCCCATGCCTCTGGCCTTCAGTGACTTTGGAGCCTCAGTTGCTGATCTGTGCTGGGGCTCAGAGCCTTCTTCTGGCTTGCCTGGACACCCCCTGTGCTGGGCTGTGCTCCCCTTTTACCCAAATGTGGTCCTTCTAAGTTATCTTGGACTGGAAAATTCTTTCAGCCTGTCCTTTTGTGGGTTTTCTTACTCCAGAATTCATTTTGAGGCTGGATTTAAAGTTGTTTCAAGGGAAACTAGGGAGAGCTCAGGCTACTTCCTGCTTTTGTCATCCATCTCAGCTCTGTCTCTCTAGCCTCATTCTGAAAGATGGGGATAATTACAGCACCTACCTTATAGTATTGTTGTGAGGATCAACTGAGATAATATGTATTAAAGTGCTTAGCACAAGGCCTGGCACATAGTAGGTGTTATATAAATGCTTATTCCCTTGCATTATAGAATTGTTTTCAGATATTTATAAGGAGTGGAATTAAATTGAGATTTCCCCCCAAAGCCTTTGAATACTTTCATATATGTGTCTACCTCTCACTTCAATGACTTTGGTAAGTAATTTCTCCTTCATCTAGTTCATTCTATCTATGCAATGGGGAAAAAAAAAGAAAGAAAAGAAAACATTAGCTTCTTACCGGTCTGGATAAGCATAATTTTAATATTCTCTGAAATTCTGAGAAAAGACCTTCAGGGCTAAAACTGCTCCTTACTATATCCAAAGGGCTCTAAAACTCTACATATCCTTTGATTCAGCAATGCCTACTGGGTCGATATCCTGAAGAGATTTTATAAATGGGGTGGATGTGGGGAAGGATCTATTTGTATAAAAATATTTATAACAGCTCTTTTTGTAGTGGCACAGAATTGGAAATTAGGGGAATTGCCCATCAATTGGGAAATGGCTGAATAGGTTGTGGTATATGATTGTAATGGAATACAATTGTGCTATAAGAAATGATGAGCAGGCAGATTTCAGAAAAACCTGGAAAGACTTACACAAGCTGATGCAAAGTGAAGTGAGTAGAACCAAGAGAACATTGTGCACAGTAACAGCAATATTGTATGATGATCAGCTGCGAATGACTTAGCTATTCTCAGCAATACAGTGATGCAAGACAATATTGAAGGTGTCATGATAGAAAATGCTATTCACATCCCAAGAAAGAACTGATGGAGTCTGAATGCAGATCAAAACATTGTCTACTTGGTTTTTTTTGTTCTTTTGGGTCTGTGCCTTCTTTCACAACATGACTAATATGGAAGTATGTTTTGCATGATTTCACATGTGTAACCCATATTAAATTGCTTACTGAGAGAAATGATTATTAATAACCAATTATTACTATCCAGATAACAGAGTTTTATCTCTTTCTATTTCCTCATTCAAAGCCCAGTCCTTGTGAAGGACAAGGCTGAAAATGAGATTGGCCTAACCCTTCTGGAAATATTCTCCTCCACCTTGGGCAGGACCCTACCCAACTGGGAAGAGCTTATTTCTGATTAAAGTGTAAAGAGAATCTGCTCTAGGTGAATTCCAGTCCTAAAGCATTAGGGTCTGGCCCTTGAAACCCCATTGTTCAAGTTAAGTGGTCTAGGTGGGGATGGATCCCTTTGTCTAGATTTCCAGAGGCAGGATGGTCTGGGTGGAGATGGACACCTTTGTCCAGAGAACAGGAGGCCACTGAGTCTTTGCAGGAATAGCTGAGCCCACCTCCACATCCACCCCCTCATTGATTGTTTACCAACCATGGTTGATCTCCACCGTCAAGGGCACCCATTTTTCCAAAAGTATTTATAAAATGTTATTTAAAATGAAAAAAAAACCCCTGCTCCTTGTCTAACCTTAGCTCTGAATAATAATACTTTAAAGTTACAAATAGCTTTCATATATAACATAGAGTTTCATAACAACTCTAAGGGATAGATGGATAGATATTATCCCCATTTTATACATACCTCTCCCACCATCCCCCACCCTGGGGTATTGCCAACTGGGCAATTGTACTCACGAGTTAGGTTTCCCAAAGAGTTCAACTGACTACTGTTCCTCTCAGGGTTGTAGATTTTAGTATTATTGCTCATGAGCCCACACTGGTGTGCTTCCCTTTATCAATCAACCAATTAAACTACACTAGGGACAGTAATAAGGATAGGTCTAGAGATGAGTACTAGATCTGTGATTTCATTGTTGTAGGGAACTTCCAGCTGAGAAAATTTACCAATTCAGGTCATCACCTTCTCTACAACTTCCAGCCTTAGAGAGTTGCCTAGAATACTAAGAGGTTATGTGATTTGCCCAGGGTCATACAGCATGTGTCAGAGACCAGATTTAAACAGAGGTCTTTCCTGGCTTCAGGGTCAGCTCTTTATCCACTACATCATGCTGCTTAATGCCATCAACTTTTAGGAAAGAGATTTGTAAGAAAGTGGTGTAAATGTAGTTGGTCCAAAGCATTCCTCTCAAATAAAAGACATACCTTTCCCTCACATACACAAGTACACTGGGAAAGTGGGTTCAAATTTGAAGCATGATGGCAGTGAATCACCCTTGTAGAGAATTTGTATGGCAAAGGAGTAACCCCCCCCTCCTCTCCAACCTGGGCCCTGCATGTCCTCTTCTCTGTTTGTGAAGTCTTCCTTAATCTCCCCTTAGATATGACTTTGCTGTATCCACTGATGGATCAGGTTGGTTCTCCAGTAGGTCAGGCCACTTTGCACTGACTCCTTACAAGACTTGGCTGCTGTTATGCTAAGTTAATGATGCAATGTCCCTAGACCCACAACACTGCTGCCTCAGAGGACCCATATCAAGGTTTCTGCTCAGTCATCTTCCCATTCCTGTGGCTACTACTACCAGCTCCAATGGACTCTGCTATCTACTCTGTTCACTGTGTAGCCTCTAATGGAACCTTTGGATCTCCCAAACTCATCAGGTCACCTGGAAGTGCCAATTTTGGAATATTCATTCACCTAAGATGAAAGAAAGAACAAAAAAGAAATCAAAGTGTCATGTGCTCATGGACGCACAAAGATGGGTAAGAAAGAGGGCAGTCTCTCTTAACAGCTTTCTCAACAGCTCAAAGCTGTCCTCCTTACTCAGAACCAGCAAGCAAAAGCGTGTGAGAGGTGGTTGAGAAGCGCCTTATGATCAGTTCTTCTATCTTGATCAGCAGTTAGAAGACTTACCATCCTGTAGTGCCAACCCTTGAGTCATCATGGTGAGAAACTGGCTCCCAAAGTGTCATGTGTCAGACTGGAACCTTTTATAGACAGGAGACATCTATGCATGGTCAGTATAACCCACCAGAAGAACTAATTTCTGAGAATGCACCCTATGTCAAGTACAGGTGAAATTGAGGTTTAGAGAGGCTTGGTTCCCTAAATGTTGTGCCCCAGATCATACATATGATAAATGGTGGAGCCAATTCCGTTCTTTTGACTCAAAGTCCAATGTTTCTTCCACTGTACCTTGCCATCCCTGTTGCTTTTGGTCAAAGGATTACTGAAATGACAAGGAGGGACACTGGGAAGGTGAGAATGTCCTTATTCATTCAATCCTGTGACTTATTTTCATCAGCAGATTCTGTAGAAAGGTTAGCATTTCAACTGGTGAGGTGGAATAGGGAGAGAGGTAAAGGAACTATGTTTCAGTAAGGGATTTTTCTTTTCTTGCATTTAAAAAAAGGTATTCTGTTGGGCTTTCAAAAGGAGCTGCCTGAGCCAGTCCTTGCTGAAATGCACAAAAGCATCTGTGAGCCTGCCTGCTTGACTGAGCCCCCACCAACCTGCATGTTATTATGAAACAGTGCTATTGGCTCAGGGTTCGCTGTTGCTCATTACAACAACTGGGCACTTGAAAGAAGTGAAGATATTTCAGGATGTCTCTCAGATAAATGAGTTAAGAATAACTTTGCAGAGGATGAGATTCACACGATGCAAGTTGCCCAGAAATTCTTGAGAAATGATGAGCAATTACCTAAACTGCCTATCCTTTCTAAGGAGACAGTTTTATATAAAATCTCATCACAACCCTGCTACATTAGTTTCTCCTCATTCAAACACTTTAATTAGACATCAAATTGGGCATGGTGGGGGGGGGTCTGGGTTCTAGTCACCTCCTAAAGTTTCCTTCTAATGCTAGAGCATAGTCACTAGCTGCATAGATAGCCCTGTGTCAGGATTGAAATTTTAATTCAATAGGCATTTCTTCCTTCCTTTCTTTCTTTCTTTCTTTCTTTCTTTCTTTCTTTCTTTCTTTCTTTCTTTCTTTCTTTCTTTCTTTCTTTCTTTCTTTCTTTCTTTCTTTCTTTCTTTCTTTCTTTTCTTTCTTTCTTTCTTTCTTTCTTTCTTTCTTTCTTTTTCTTTCTTTCTTTCTTAGGCAATTGGGGTTAAGTGGCTTGCCCAGGGTCACACAGCTAGTAAGTGTCAAGTGTTTGGTCTGATCAATAGGCATTTATTAAGTGCCTACTATGTCTAAGGTACTCTGTCAGGTGCTGAGGATACAAAGAGAAAACCAAAAAAAGATTTTCCTGTCCTCAAGGAGCTTACAGGATATTCAGGAATATGCCATGAACACAGGTAAGCAAATAAATACAAAGCAATTGGAGAAAGGACAGAGCACTAGGAACTAGAAGGATCAGACAGGCTTCCTGTAGTAGGCAGGGCACGAGGTGAACCAAGACAAAGTAGATGAACAAGTGCATTCCAGACATTGGGGGATGGTTTGGGTAAAAGACTCAGAAGAAGAAGAGGAAATTAGAAGTTCAGGGAGCATCAAGTAAGCCAGTGTGGCTGGAACATATAGTATATGAAAAAGAATGGCATGAAATACTTCTGCAAAGCACTCCCAATGTCAATGAGGAATTTCCATTTATAGTTTTTATTCTATATAATTCTAGAGGCAACAGAGAGCTTGGGAAGATTTTTGAAGGCATGAGGGAATCACCACTGACTCCTCAGGAGTACCCCCTAGAAACCTGAAGGAGTGTAATCTTGCTCTGACATGTTTATGAGTTAGAGTGGGGATACGGATCCTCAGAGCTTATGTGGAAGACACGAATCTTGCCATTTCTACCGCTACGGAATCTCTTCTGACCTCTTCTTTCTACTCATACAGGTCTGGCATGACAGGTCACCCCTCAGATTACTTCACATGCCTTCTAATTGATCTTCCAGCCTCAAATCTCTCCTCAGGACTTTCCTTCTTAGGGATTACAGCGAGCCACACTTGCTATAACCTCTCAAATGACTCTGGTTCTAAACTTGCCTGATGATTTATAGATAACTTCTGGAGCATGAGTTTCTTCAGCCTTTGTGTAACATCATTCCGAGTATTTTTAGCCTTTAGTCTAAAGCTTATTATTAAGACTGACCAATTGATTGGGCATCTTATAACTAGCTTTAAATTGTGGAGGTGGTTTAATTGAGTAAATCAATCAAAATTAGTCAACTGTTCAATGGGGAGAAGGATTCAATGATAATATAGAGGTGATGAACCTGGGAAGCTGAAAGAATGGCATTGCTTTCTGCAGAAAAAGGGAAGTTTGGAAAGGGATGTTTGGGAGAGAAGGGAGATAATGAGTTCAGTTTAGGACATGCTAAATTTGAGATGTCTTTGCAATATCCAGTTTGAAATATCTTTTGAATAGTTGATGATGCAGAACTAGGGCTTGGGGAAAGTCTAGGGTTGGATATACTGTATAGATCCTCTGAATTGAGATAATAATTAAATCCATAGGAGCTGATGAAGTCATCATGAGAAAGAGTATAGACAGAGAAAAGAAGAAAGCCTGGAACAGAACCTTGGGAAACATTCATAGTTATGAAGAGCTTTAAAGCTAAAGGGTTTATATATAATCTGGAGGCAAAAGAAAGTCAATGGAATTGTGACGTGGCGTGTGTGACATGAGTGCCAAGAAGAGATTAACAAAGAGCAGTCAGACAAGTAGGAGCAGAACCCAGCGAGAAAAGTGTCTCAAAAACCCAGAAAGAAGAGAGGATCCAGGAGAAAAGGGTGGTGAGCATTTTCAAAAGTAGCAGAGAAGTCAAGAAGGATGAGGACTGAGAAAATACCATCAGATTTGGCAATGAAGAGATCTTTGGTTACTTTGGGGAGAGCAGTGTCTGTCCATCAATAAGGTGCCAATCAGAAAGGAGTGAATGAGAAAAGAGAAAACTGCCTCTAGGAAGTTAGGTGTATACACCTTTTCAAGGAATTTGAGAAAAAGGATTTGAGAGGCTGAGAAAAAGAGGAAAGAAATAGGCTATCTTGAGTGTTTGGTATAGTCTAATGGTGGTTTTTTAAGCATAGGGGAGACTTGGATATGTTTGAAGGCATTTCTTAAAAAATAAATTTTTTTTTAAAAAAAAAGCATTCAAACTGTAATGTAACCCAATCCCAAAACCCATTGGTATGGTACTCTTCTTTCCTCACTGGTGAAGGTAAATGCCCTGTGCTGCACGAGAGGCAGGTTTGAGTTGGCAAGAGTGGGAGAGCTCCACTTTTTTCAAGTCTCTTTGGACTGCTTTGAATTCCCACAGCTCTCTTCAGGCTCTGCAGTCACTTCAGGCGCTTCTGGCTTCCAGCTGAGAGAAATGATTATTAATAACCAATTAATATTAGGAAGATCCAAGGTTTTTTTTTTCCCCTTTCTGTTTCCTCATTCAAAACCTAATCCTTGTGAAGGACATTTACCATAGATGAGATTGCCCAAATCCTCTGGCTTCTTACCCTATCCAACTAGAAGACTTTACAAAGAGAATCTAATTTAGGTGGAATTGTTACCCCCACCACAGTTCATTGTTCATTGACTGGGTGGAGGATAGGTCCTTCTGTATAGATTGCCCAAGGTGGGAATGGTCTGGCTTGAGATGAGTCTCTCTTTGTCCATATGTGACATGATCAGAGTCACATACCTAGCCTTTCATTTAGAATAGGCCCACCTCTCATAATATTCATTCTCTCATTAATTGTTAACCAATCAGAGTTGATTTCCACCTGTCAGAAGCACCCATTCTTCCAAGGGCATATAAATGTTGAGTGGCCTCCATGAGTTGTCTTTGGTTTCTGAGAAAAAGTCAGATGGCCATCATTTTATTAATTATTTGCTAGCCATAATTAATAAAATGATTATTAATTACCTAGAAATTATATCTCTTGGACTTATTATTAATCACACAGCTTCAAGAGAGAAGATGGAAGATGCCAACTCACTTCAGGTTGCTAAAGTAAAAGACCCTGGAAGAAGCTGACATGACAGGAGCTGTCCTCCATCATGAAGCATGTCTCCATCATGTCCCTATTTCCAGATTGCAGTTACTCTAGAGACTTTGGGGTACTTCCTCTTGGGTGAGATCTGAGCCTCTCTCCTGGTTGAGCAAAGTTATCTCAATCCCAATGGGAGAGCTCCTTCATTTTCTATTGTCTGGTATATATTCTCTTATGTTAACTTTCTGTGATTTTGTTTGTCTATCAAATTGGATAAATGGGTTTCTTTGCTAATAGCTTTGAGTGTTCATTGTAAAACTGGTATTTGGTGGGAAAGGTATCAAGCCTTGGCTACAAAGCTTGGAGTCCTGCTTCCTCCATTAATGAAACAGTGATCAGAAGTTAGCTTGAAATCACATCTCCTAGACAAAATATTTAAGGGAGCAAATAAATGTAATTCTAACAGGTAGCACAGTGGATAGAGTGCTGGGCTTGGAGCCAGGAAGACTCATCTTTCTGAGCTGAAATCTAGCTTCAGATGGTTACTAGTGGTGTGATCATAGGCAAGTCACTCAACCCTGTTTGCTTTAGTTTCTTCATTGGTAAAATGAGCTGGAGAAGGAAATGGCAAACCACTCCAATATCTTTGCCAAGAAAACCCCAAATAGGGTCATGAAGAGTCAGACATGACTGAAAAACAACTGAACAACAACAACAAATCTCTCTCTCTCTGAGGAGAGTAGAGTGACCAAACATCTGACCCCAACTTGCTATTTCCACTCCTGGCGAGAATTAAAAGTCTCACTTGGAGAAAGAGTGAGGGGGAGAGAAAAGGCTAGAGACGTCTATTAAAGCCACACAATGACAGTCTTGGGCTATATGTGGGAGACAGCCCTCGTGACATTAATAATCAGAGAAATCCAAGTTAAAAAGACTTTGAAAAACCACCTCACACCCATTAAACTGAGAAAGGTAGTAAGTATAGTATGATACTCTGATGAATCTACATTGATGTACATATTATCTTTAGTGGTACAGATTATAGAAACCACAAATACCAATGCAAAACAAAATATAGCCAAGAATAATAAAATTTAATTTTGCCACAGCTTTGGAAAAAACAGGCATGCTGGTGGAATTGTAAATTGGTTAAATCTTCTTGGAAAACAATATGGAATTATGCAAATAGTTCCCTAAACTGTTCATGCCCTTTGTTTAACCCAGTGACCCTACACCTAAGACTATGCAGCTAGAGTTGTTATCGACAAGAAAAAAGACTTTTCTGGACAAAAATATTCCTAGCAGCACTATATGAAAACAAGCTATGTGTCCAACAGCTGATGACATTGTGCCATATGAATAGCACAGTAATGGAAAATTACTATACCAAAAGAAGTGACAAATAGGAATAATATAAAAAATACGAGAAAACCCATGAAGTGATGCAGAGAGAAGCAAGAAGAATAAAGAAAAATAAATGACAATAATATAAGACAACAATAGCAACAACCGAAAGGAAATACATAGAAAAGAAGTTCAGACAGGATCATATGAGGCACATATGAAACTTGCAAGAGGTTTATAAGACAGAAGGAAAAGGAAGGAAGCAGGAAAACGAACACGATGACCACAGCAGTGTAAATGGAAAAAAGCAAACAAAACAATGAAAATGGAATGTTGCGAAACTACAATGACCAAGCCTGTGTCCAAAGAAGAGACATGACCGTGAACCTCCCTTTGTTCTTCCACACAGGTGGAGGATTGGCGGTGAGGTACGCTGCATATAATGTTGGATTTGGTTGATGTTTTGATTAGTTTTCCTGAACTGTTTTTTTTCTCCCTCTTTTTTATTCTCTAGGTGGGGGAGTAGGGATGTGTTGGGAAATGAGGGTGATAAATTTAATACAAATTTTAAAAATAAACTATAAAGCATTGTTTATATATATGTTTATATATTATACATATATACATATACATATATACACTCACAATCATTTACAATGACTTTTTTTTTTTTAGGCAATTGGGGTTAAGTGACTCCCCCAAGGTCACACAGTTAGTAAGTGTCAAGTGTTTGGTCTGAGACCTGATTTGAATTCAGGTCTGCCTGACTTCTGGGCTGGTGCTCTATCCACTGTGCCATCTAGCTATCCCTACAATGACTTTTAAAACAATACATCGTGCAATTTATATGTATGATAAGTTGTTTCTTTTTTTCTTTTCTTTTGTGCTTATTTATATATTTGGATTACTTGTGCTTGCCCATGGAAATTAAAACAAAATTTATTTATAAAAGTATTTTGCAAAGCTTCTTTCATCCTTTACTGTTTAAATATATTTTTTTTAAAAAGGGAGGGGGCAGCTAGGTGATGCAGTGGATGGAGCACTGGCCTTACAGTCAGGAGGAACTGAGTTCAAATCCAGCCTCAAACACTTGATACTTACTAGCTGTGTGACCCTGGGCAAGTCACTTAACCCCATTATCTGGCAAAAAACAAAACAAAAAACAGGCCAGGAATTTGGTAAGGCCCTCTAAGTTTAGTTTTCTCTGTGTCTTTACTCAGTCATCTACATGAGAAAATATGAGAGGCTTAGGGTTTGAAAATTCAGGAACCCCAAACTCCAGGGCTGTTTGGTAATTATTAGAAAAATAAGCACTATGTAGTTCCTAGTTTAACCTTCAGAGATAAAAATTTGGCAGGTATATGGAATGCTCACCAGAAACTGAACATATTCTCTTTTCCTATGAGACCTACCAAGAAAAGCACTTATCCCCTTTTCTTTTACTGTGACAAATACCCACAGCTTGGGCCACTCCTGTTCTCTTGCAGCTGCTTTCCTTGAGCTACTGATGATAATTAAGAGTAAGCTGTGGAAGGGTGCCTGAGTCTTTACAAGACTATTTACTTTAGAGATGTCTGACCTCTTTGTTTCATAGATGAGGAAACTGAGGTCTAGAAAAGAGAAATTATTTGCCTCCTTACACAGCAAGTTGAAGTTTCTAAGGCCTTACTGTGAGTGAAAATTCAGGAGCATAAGATCATCTGGGATTTGAGGGGGAGGGAGCACTGAAAGGAGAAAGGAAGAATATAAAGAGAAGGTGGAGCTGCTGAAGACACACTTTGCCTACTTCATAATTCTGTCACAGAATCAAAGAATCTCAATGTTAGAAGAGATATCCAAGGTCATCTAGTCTAGGTAAGTGGAGAGTCAGACAGAGATAAAGGCTTTTAATGAGGAAAAAAAAAGTTTAAGGTATAGTTATGTGATCTGGAGACACTTAAACCTGTTTTCCTCATCTCTAAAATGAAAGGATTAGATTATTGCTGTTCAGTGGTACCCAACTCTTCATGAGCCCATTTGGGGTTTTCTTGGCAAAGGTACTGGAGTGGTTTGCCATTTCCTTCTCCAGCTCATTTTACAGATGAGGAAACTGAGGCAAACAGAGTTAAGTAACTTGCCCAGGGTCACACAGCTAGTAAGTGTCTGAGGCCAGATTTGAACTCAGGAAGTTGAGTCTTCCTGACACTAAGCCTGGAACTCTATTCCCTGCCCAGGATTCGATTAAATGATCTCTAATGTTCCTTCTAGCTCTAAAAAATCATAGAATCTCTTATGATCTTGTAGTTTCCTATAGTTTTCTCCTCTGAGTGTCCCCATCCTGCTCTGTAGCTCCTAGGTTCTGCTATTTTCCTCTAAATAGTGCCTGTTCAATCATGTTAGCATGATCCATTCTCGAAAAAAAAGAAAAGGACAGGTTATGGTCTACCTACCTATACGCTGTACTGACTATAGGAGGAAGCAGAGCTCTTTTCTAGGAGCCAGAAGACTTGGGTTCCAGTACTTCCTTCGGTTTGTTTTTTATACACGACACTCCACCTCTCATGTCCATACTTAGTTTCCTTCAACACTCAGCTTAAGTGCTGCCTTCTACATAAAGTCCCCCACCCCTACAAACTATTTCATGTTGATTTTCTTATGTAGATGACCTGTACCGGTTTCCCTCCCCTTCCCCCCAAGAATGTAAGCTCCTTGAAGGTAGGGTCTGCTTCGTTTTTGTCTTTATGTCCCTAGTGCCTAGCACAATGCTAGGCATATGTTGTTCAGTCGTGTCCAACTCTGTGATCCCATAGACCATACTGTCCATGGGGTCTTCTTGGCAAAGATACTGGAGTGGTGTACCATTTCCCTCTCCGGTGGACTAAGGCAAACAGAGGTTAAGTGACTTGCCCAAGGTCGCACAACTAGTAAGTATCTGAAGCTGGATTTGAACTTAGGTCTGACTCCAGGCTCAGCACTCTATCCACCGAACCACCTAGCTGCCTCCTGGCACATAATGCTTAATAAATGATTGTTGATTGGTTGAAAAAACTAGCTCTACTTCTTGTCTGCTGGGTAACTGGGGGAAATCACTCTCCCTCTCTGGGTCTCAGTTTTCTTATTTGTGAGATGAGAAGAATAGACCAAATGATCTCTAAGGTTTTTTTTTCTAGTTCTGACATTCTGTAAGTTTTTTGACCATTAACAGGAATGAAACAGTATTTTGCTTTCCCCTCACCCACACCATTTTCCCTTGAACACATGGCAAATCAGTGTCCAAATATGCTGTGAAAGGAAATTGGCAGCCATCGAAGTTCCCTCTCCCTAAGGAGCTTGTACTGATATAGCCAGGCTGGAGGCCTAGCCGCTGCTACCACAACAGACAAGATGGATGAGCTGTTACGTAATTGGGCACAAACATAGCATTCTGTCGCTTGGCAAGACTTTTTCAAACAACACATGCATATTTCTGTGGACACCCAATCCTCCAAATTCCTTTCTGAGGACTCGGCAATTTCAGCTTCAGCGAGTTAATAACTTTTCAACACTGGCTAGGAAAGAAAAAGCATTTCCTTAGACCCAGCTAAATGCTGGGCAGCCTTCTAAAGGGCTAATAAGAGGAATGGAACGGAATAAGCATTTTTTAACACCTACTATGTGTCAGGGGCAGCCAGGTGGCGCAGTGGATAGAGTGCTGGCCCTGAAGTCAGGAGGACCTGGGTTCAAATCTGGCCTCAGACCGAACACTTGACGTTCACTAGCTGTGTGACCCTGGGCAAGTCACTTAACCCCAATTGCCTAAAACAAAAGAAAAAAGCAAATATTATCTCATTTGATCCAAAAGATCAATAAGAAAATAACAGTTGCCCCAGGGAAACTATCAGGCATTTTATTTAATTAGATTGCTTGACTTCATGTTGCTGTAAGTCATGTTGATGTACAGTCTTTGTGGCCCCCATTTGGGTTTCAGATTTGTTTGTTTTTTGTTTTTTTTGTTTTTTGCAGATACTGGAGTGATTTGCCATTTCCTTCTCCAGCTCATTTTATAGATAAGGAAACAGAGGCAAACAGGGTTAAGTGATTTGCTCAAGGTCACAGAAGTAGTAAATGTGTGAGGCCAAATTTGAACTCGGGTCTTTCTGACTCCAGGTCTGGAGCTCAATCCACTGCGTCTCTCCCTAGCTGCCCCTCGACTTCAGAGAGGAACCAGTTAGGTTCTACAGAAAGCAGTTGTAAAGTGTAGGAAAAAAAGGGCCCTGAGCTTGGAAAGAGCCCTGGATTTGAAGTTAAAAGCCCTAGATTCAAGCCCTGGTTTTGCTGCTCACTGGCTATGTGACCTTGGTTAAGCTATTTCAATTCTGGGCCTCAATTTCCTTACAATGTAAAATAGAGATAGCTCTCTTGACCCCATGGCTTATTGTGAAGAAAACATTTTTGCCATAAGATGGCGCCACCTAAAGGTTAGCTGCTAATATTGGAGTCATCCAGCAACCCTGATGGGGTGGCAGGGACAGATTTTGCTGCCGGGGTCTTTTCCAGTCTCTGGTTCTTTCTGTAGACAGGAAGTATAAGAGACGGTCCTATCTTTCTTCTTCTCCTTCCTTTCCTCTCTCGATGAGTGCTGCCAAGCATATTACAGTGATCATATTTGTGCAATGATTAGTGATCTGGACTGTGTCATTCCCACGGTCCATTACCCCATTACCTACAATCCAGTAATGTCTCAGTTCTTAGGTTTTTATAAAAGCTTAACTCAAAGTCTAAGCTCCCATTAACCTATGAAGTAATAGGGCTGATAGTCTGTGAAGGAAAACCTGGTGATAGAAAAAATCAAGTATCTTGATATACATGTCACAACACAAAATGCTCATGTTTAAGTCCCACCGCTAGCAACGTAACAAAAGTGGTGTCATCGTAATCTTGCCTTTGCCATGTATACTCAGTATCATAGAATCACAGAATTTGAGAGTTAGAAGGGATGCTAGTGCCTATGTAGTCCAAATGGTACATGAAAGGAATTCTGGCCATAAATATCTAAGCCTTCCAACCTCTGGGTTGAAGACCTTCAAAGAGGGCAGCCCATTCCCCTTATGAACAGCTCTAATTATTAGATTTTCCTGATACCAAGCCTAAATTTGCCTCTTTGCAATTTCTAGCCATTGACCAAACTAAACAAGGCAAATATAATAAGATAAAATTCAGTAGAATAAATGCAAAGTTTTATACTTCCATAAAACAATCAACTTCACAAGTTTAAGATGGGAGAAATATTAGATAGATAGCTGTTATTGTGGTATAGCATTAAAACTGTGAATTAACTTGTGTTGTGATTTTTTTACATTGGCACAGCCCAGCCACAAATACTGAATATTCCTCCAACTATTTAAGTTTTATTTTCTGTAAGGAATACTTTGTAATTGTAATAATTATAATTGAACCTATGTATTTTGTATGCTTTGGTAGATTGATCCCCAAGTGTTTTATGCATTTTTATGTAATTATTTGGATCATAGTATGGTCTCTTGGATTTAGAGATTATTATATAGAAATACCTTTTTATTTTTCTGGTTTTATTTTATGGCCTATTTTATAATGTTATTTCAATTAGTATCTTTGCTGATTTCCTAAAATTTTTAAGTAAGGCATCATGTCACGATAAAATAGATTGTTTTTTAATCTCCTTTTTACCTCTCTTTATGCTTTTAATTTCTTTCTCTTGCTATTCTTAGCATTTCTTGAACTATATCCAATAATAGTAGGTAGAGTGAGCTTCCTTGCTTCATTCCTCTTTTTACTGGGGAAAGGTTCCAGTGTATATCCATTGCAAATGATGCTTGTTTTTGTTGTAGACAAATACTTTTTATGATTATAACCTGACCCCCAGAGCCTATTGGTATGGGCTCTCTTCTCATTGGTGCAACTCAATGCACCATGCCTGAGTGAAGGGTGGACTGGTGAGAGTGGAAAGAAGAGAGATGTGCTCTACTGAGTATCCTCAGCCTCTTTCATTTCTTCAGTTTTGGGGGAGTTTCTGGCTTCCAACTTCAAGAAAGAAGATGGGCTATAGCAATATTCTGAAGGGAGATGCTCTGGGAAGAAGCTGACACATAGAACTATGATTATGTAATTATTCTCACTAGAAACTTCAGGGAATTTTCCCCTTGGGTGAGATCTGGGATTCTCTCTTGGTTAAGTTGGGATACCTTGCTCCCAATAGGAGAACTCCTTCACTCTGTATTGTCTCATATGTACACTTTCGCAGACTTCTGTTTTGCTAACAATTTGGATAAATGGTTTTCTTTGTTATCTGTAGAATGGTTTCTCTCAATTCCGAGAATAATTTCATATTGATATTTTTAAAAATTACTTTAAAATAAAAAAGATTTATTATTGTTAATTATTCTTTAAAAGTTTGGTAGAATTCTCCTGTGAGTACATCAGGACCAGAAGTGGTTTTTTCTTTGATACTTCCTTTGTATATAGTTCTATTCCTTTTTCTGAGATTACATTATTCAAGATCTCAATCTGGGTCTTCTGTTTGGACATTTTATGTGGGTGAATGTAATACTTTTCTCTTTTTTGTTCTCAATTTGGTTAGCATATAACTGCATAATAGGTTCTGATAACTTAAAATTTTCTTCTGGTTTTGTTGTTCATTTTGCTATTTTGTGAATTTGATTTTCTAACCTCTTTTTAATCAGGTTTGCTAAAGGTTTATCAATTTTGTTCATTGTTTTTGATTATTATCATTAATCTTTTCAAAGAACCAGTTTTGTTTATCTTACCTATAATCTTTTTGGTTTCTAGTTTATTTCTCCTCTAATTTTTTATATTTCTTCTTTTCTACTTACTTTAGACTTTTTCATTTGTTGGCTTTCTAATTTTGAAAATACAAATTTTCTCCTTTTCTATTTTGTTAATGTATGCTTGTAGAACTGCTTTAGCTATATCCCAGAAATTTTGGTGTATTGTTTTATCATTGTCATTCTTTTTCACATAATTATTAATTGTTTCTAAGATTTGCTATTTGACCCACTCATTATTTAGGATTTCATTGTTAATAGCAATTGCTACAAAAAAGATCAGGGTGGGGGGAGGGTTAGTGGATAAAAAGGTCAATATGACATAGCAGTATGATATAGCTGCCCAAAAAGCAAAAGCAAACTTGAGCTTTATTAAGAAGCTTATAGCTTCCAGATACAGGAAGGAAGGTAACAAACATTTATTAAATGCCCGTTATATGCCAGGCACTGTGCTAAGCACTTTCAACAAATATTGTCTCATTTGATAGGACAACAATCCCATTGTGTTCTGCCCTCATCATCTGGAACACTGTGTTCAGTTCTAGGCACCATGGTTTAAGAAGGACATTGACAAGGTCTGTGACTAAAATGGCATAGCAAGAAAAGCATTTTCCCCCAGCACCAGGGATGCACTGTCCCATAAACACAGACAGAGTCTATGGGGGCGGGGGGAAAGAGGAGGCACTTCTGGACAGCATACTAAAAAGAGGAGACATCACCTTTCTGACAAAGATCCATATAGTCAAAGCTATGGTTTCTCCAGTAGCAATGTATGGCTGTGAGAGTTGGACTATGAGGAATGCTGAGTGCCACAGAATTGACACTTTCAAATTTTGGTGCTGGAGAAGACTTGAGAGTCCATTGGACAGCAAGGAGATCAAATCAATTAATACTTAAAGAAATTGACTCAGACTGGAAGGTCAAATACTAAAGCTGAAACTTAAATATTTTGGCCACCTAATAAGAAGACAGGACTCATTGGAAATGACCCTGATGTCGGGAAAGATTGAAGGCAAAAGGAAAAGGGGACAGCAGAAGGTGAGATGGATAGATAGTGTCATGGAAGCAAAGACCATGAGCTTGGACAGACTCTGGGAGATAGTGGGGGATAGAAGAGCCTGCTATGCTATGGTCCGTGGGGTCACAAAGAGTTGGACATGACTGAACGACTGAACAACAACAAAGGTCTTCCTCTTAACATTTCATTGTTATCTATATTTAAATTTTTCAGCTTTTGCTAGAGACTTATAGGGCCATACCCTCTTACACTAGCAATTATTATTATTATTATTACTGAATACATCTGATTCATATTGTGACTTAATTTTGTATTTTCCTATATCACAGCCTTTCAAGCTTTTTTCCCTCTTTTTCCCTTTTTCTTTGCAAAGAAGGAAGTAGAGAAAAGGAGGAATCTAATAAACATTAGTAGTTTACAATTGAAGTAGTCTCTTCCTAGTTCTCTGCTCCACCTCTTTTCACCAAGCCTAGACCCTGATGTCTAGTTATTATATATTTTCTCTCTTTTTGGTGCCCTCCTTTATGATCTACTGTCAAAAGTTATTTATTGTTTCCTTGTTGATTTTAACATTTCTACACTAAACTCTGTGTGTATCTTCCGTCCTCCTTTGTATAATTCAGATAAGAGACACCAGTTCTCCCCAGTCCTCCTCATGTACTCTCTTCTTCTCATGCACCCCAATTATGTGAAAAAGTAAGTTCTTCCTTCTTCCTTATCATTTCCTTCTGGGTTTTCCTTTTTCCAGCCTCTTTTCTTTCCTCTCTTAAAACCAGAGAAACAGAATAAAACCATACCTAATCTCTGGGTTTGTGTATTTTGTAAGTACCTCTGTGATCTTTGAAGACAGAGGAGTTCTGAAGGGACACTAATGTCTTCTTCTCCTTTTAGATTATAAGTACTCCATTATGGTTTAGTCCCTTATAATTATTCAGACGTAATTGTCTTCCTATATTTTCCTTAATTCCTGTGTTTTCATTTCTAAGTTTCTGCAAATCTTTGGTCTTTTCATCAGAAATCCTCTCTTTTACTTAAGGATTCTTTTCTTCCTGTAGAATTTACTCTTTTGAGGGGCAGCTAGGTGGCGCAATGGATAGAGCACTGCCCCTGAAGTCAGGAGGACCTGAGTTCAAATCGGTCTCAGACCAAACACTTGACACTTACTGTGTGACCCTGGGTAAGTCCCTTAACCCCAATTGCCTAAAAAATAAAAACATTTAAAAAATAGAATTATACTTTTTTGCAGGATAAGTTATTCTTGGTTATAAGCCTTGATTTTTTTTTTGGAATATTGCATACCAAGATTTTATCTTGCAAGGCCAGGGTTAAAAATCTTTTAGATCCGATACAACATCTTTATTGTTCCCTAGGTGTGAAGAAAACCATGGCACTTCTTTGGGTGAGATAGCAAATCTGTTTGGATTGGCTGAGATCTTAGTAATGATTTCTGGAGCTTAGATAAGACCATCCAGCTAGTTGTAACGGAGATTTAAGAGTCTGGTGTCAGGGAGGAGAGAGGGGTCTGGATGATTTTAGACTTCTGATCTTTTTATCAATGTCCAAGAAGGAACAGCTTATGGCAGTGTCTAAATTGGGAATTGAGGACAGATAGAAGTAAAATTAAAAGCTCTACAAAGAGCCCAGTAGAAAAGCTACAAAATAACTAAGGGAAACAGCTTGAGAACTCTAGCCAAAGGACTTTCAGGAATTTTCAGTCACCCTTTGCCACATGTATTCTATGAGCTTGAGCCTACTTTCCCCAGGACTCAGAATGCATTCATGGGAGGGTATGGCATTTTGTTTCAACTGTTCTTACTATTATACCATTTCTAAAAGTTAATAATGTCATGCTGACTAACAGATATCAACTAATCATCGATGGAAGGAAGCACATTGGTGGGGGGCTCATGAGCTACATAGCATTATATAATTTATATAAATGTAAAACATCCCCAACCCCTCAGGAATATTCCTAGAGATCAGAGAAGATGTAGTAGTAATGCTGTGGGAACCCAACTTTTCAGAACAAATAGGAGTCTATATGTGCTACATTCTCTTTTATAACAGTTGCTGTCTAGTCCTGTGTGATCTTGACAGTGGTTCCTAGGTACTTGAGCTCTTTCTGACTACTTGCAATATTTATTATTTGACCTAGAAATTCTAAAGTTTGGCTATGACAACTTCAGTGTTGAGGTTGATTTTAGTAGGGATTTAGTGGATTCTTTCTATTTTTACTTTGCCCTCTTAATACATTCAGAAGGTTGTTTGGTTTTTTTTAATGATTTCTTGGTTATGGTTTTTTAGAGAGTCCCGTGATGATGATCTCCCCTTGACCTATTTTCCAAACCAAGTTGTTTGATGGTACATACTTTATATTTTCACCTATTTTTTCAATCTTTTGACTTTTTAAAAAATGATTTCTTATTGTCTGATGGAGACGTTGACTTCTGATTGGTTCATTCTGCTTCCAGAGTCCGTTAGTTTGATAAGGTTTTCCAGCTGTAGTCAAAGCTTTCTATTTCTCTAATTCCCCCCCCTCCCCATTTCATTTGTTAAGCTCTTGCTTTCTTTCTTCCTGTCACTTTTGTGGCCAAGTCACTATTTTCCTCTAAGGTCTAGCTTGTATTTGTGTATATATCCTCATCATCTGCATTTACCTTTGAACTTTTATGGCTTTTTAACCCTTATGGATTCTGTTAACCCATAGAATTTCTTCATTGTGTTTGGTGTTGAAATTGAGTTGAATCAAATTACAGCTCAATCATCACAAATTTATAATACCTGTATTTACTGACCCTCTAACTCTAAGCAAGTTGCTTTACTTCTCATTACCTCTCAGTTTCCTCACCTCAGATAGGAATAATATGGCTTTTACTACTTATGCTGTTGTGAGTAAAGCAGTTTGTAAATCTTAAAGTTCTAAGTAAGTATGTGTTATTTTTAATAACAACATACTAAATTAGTGTGATATAGTAACTAGGGTGCTGAACTTAGACACAGGAAAACCTGGATTCAGATGTTGCTCTGACACTTACCACCTGTGTAACCATGAGTAAATTATTTAATTTCTCTAAGCCTCAGTTTCCTGGCCTATAAAATGGAATATCTGTAGTAAGAATAATAATATTGGCATGGTTGTTGTGATGCTCCAGTGAGATAATAATGTATGGAAATTGCTTTGCAAACTTTAAAGAGATATATATATATATGTGTGTGTGTGTGTGTGTGTATCTATATCTATATCTATCTATCTATCTATCTATCTATCTATCTATCTATCTATCTATCTATCTATGTGTGCGTGCGTGTGTGTGTATGTGTGTGTGTATATAAATGTAATTATTAATCCAGATTAGTCCCAAACTGGGTATTTTGTTGGAGCTTCTTCTGCATCTCAAATGCCCTTTAGGCCTTGGGGTTTGCCCCACAGGCCTATTAGTCTTGTAGACCTAAGGCAAGAGACTTTCTAATAATCTCCTAGCATAAGTATGTTGTTTAAAACACTATCCCATATATAGTGTCTCAATATATCCTTACAAAAATTTCATGTTCCCATTCATCTTGGGCAAGTCACTGAACTTCTCTGCGCCTTAGTTTCCCCATCTGTAATATGGGAATAATAATACCTGTCCTGTTAACCTCATATGGCAATGCTGAGATCAAATGAAATATTGTATGTGAAACCCCTTGTAAACAGTGAAGTGTTATACATCAACTTTCATCACAATGTAATCAGCTCCCTGCCACAATGAGGCATACTCTATGGTTAGTAGTACTTTCATGGGAAACCAAGAACTTATCTTGCTTTTGTGGGGAGACCTAGATATAAGCCAAGATTGTAAAGTTCCCAGGGGAAATCCTTAATGGAAATAAAATTACCCAAATTCTGATATTCTCAGAGGAAATCCTGGGAGTGTGGGGAGTGTGCTGGGGGTAGGGGAGTAGGAGGTAGGGGACTGGATAGTGTAAGCCAAAGAAAATTTTGAAAGAAAGTCCCATGACTAAATCAAACCTGTGGGAGACCATTGCAGAACTGTAGTTCTGTGTCATGGGTTACAAACAAAATATAAACAAGTCATATACACAGCTTTTTGGTTACACACAGTTGTTAGGGAAATGCCTCTGCCAAAGAACTGTGTTTGTCTCCCACCCTGCATTCTCTGTCCAGCCAGCCAGCTGTTTGTAGTTACAACCACCTGCAAGCCTGCGACGCAAACTCACCCAGGAGTGGTTCTCCCCACAGGAAAGAAAATGTAAAGGCCCCTGAGACAGAGCCAGCAGACAATCTCGGTATTAAGGATCTGTCAGATCTTGGTCATTCCTCTGGATTTCTTGGTTACTAACTTTTATTTTTTTACTTTATCTTTCCTATCCTTTGGGGTTCATGTACTGTCTTCTTAATTCTTGTTATTTAGCTAGCCTCTTGTTCATTGATGCCCAGGTCCCTCTATTCTGTGTTTGTCCCACCTAATGGGTTTTGTATACTACTAGGTCCCTTTTACTTTCTTCTCCCCAGTAAAAGGTGTGACTGGGAGGGACAAACTGTTTTCACCCTGGATAGAGGGAGGTTCCAGCTATGGAAATGGATTGCACATCTGCATGCTAAGAATAAGATGGGAAGGGAGCAAACCTAGAAGGCCAAAACATCAAGGGAAGGATCTGAGGTTTCTCTTCCACCAACCTTCACTGATTCTGGAGAGCAGGACCAGTGCCTGGAGAACAGACCTGTGTGGTCTCTGATTTTACATGCCCGCACAATGTCTTGCAGGAAGTAAGCACTTAAATGCTTGAGAAACAAATCTAAGAATCAACATTTAATACAATGCTACAATACCTAATGCCATTTTTAAACGTTTGGCTAATATCTCATATAAGAAGGAATGGAGACCCATTGTAGAAGATGAAAGTTTTTTTCCTTTTAAGTCATAAACTTGCAATTTCTTTCTTTCTTTTTTAAATATATATTATTTTTCCCCAAGTACATGTTAAAATAATTTTTAACCATTTTTTAAAAGTTTTGAGTTCCAAATTCTATCCCTTTTTCCCTCCCTTGAATTCCCATTCCGTGAGACAGTAAACAATCAGATATAGATTATACATGGGCAGTCATGTAAAACATTTTCATATTAGTCATTTTGTACAAGTAGACTCAAATAAAAGAATGAAAGAAAGTAAAAAAAGCATGCTTCAGTTTATATTCAAACAATATCAGTTTTTTCTCTGGAGGCAGGTAGTATGCTTCATCATTAGTCGTTTGGAATTGTCTTGGATCACTGTATTGCTGAAAATAACTAAGTCATTCACAATTCTTCATTCTACAGTATTGCTGTTACTATGTACAGTGTTCTCCTGGTTCTACTCACTTCATTTCACATCAGTTCATGTAAGTCTTTTCAGGTTTTTCTAAAATCATCCTGCTTGTCATTTCTTATAGCACAATAATAATCTGTCACAATCGTCTACCAGAGCTTGTTTAACCATTCCCCAATTAACGGGCATCTATTTGATTTCCAATTCTTGAGCTTGGAATTTCTATAAAGATTTAGGAATATACTAATAATAATTTTCAAACATCGGAAGTTTGCTATTGCTACTCCCATTTTAGGTTCTTCCTCTCATCTTCCTTTCCTTATTTGTTTATTATTTTTCCCTTCTTCTTGAACACTTGAATGTCATGTCAGAACCAGAGATCCAGGCCAGGCAGGGTAAATGAAGGAAGCTGGGTTGCTGGGAGCCTACAGATTTTTAGGGCCAGCAGAAGGCAGCAGCACTGCTCCAGGATGACAGCAGGAGAAAATTATCAACTGGAATCTGAAAATTCACATTCCACAACTAGAAATCACATTACAAGGAGGAGTCTAATTAAAGAGGGGAACAAAAGTACTGTGATACCAAGTGAGTAGAATAATCCACAGTGTGTCTGAAACATAAACAGGAAATGGGTGGGTGGATTAGGACCAAGACAAAATTAAGTAGGAATAAATGGAATCACAAATAGTAGTGTGATACTGGATAAAGTGTTGGAATTGAAGTCCAGACCTGATTTCATAGCCTGTTTCTGATACTTATTAGCAATATGACCAGACGCAAATCACTTAACCTTAGTGAGTCTCTGTTTCTTCATCTGGACAATGGAGATAATACCTATACAACTTATTTCACAGGATTGTTGTGAGGAAAATGCCTTTGTAAATCTTTTTTAAAAAATATTAATTTATTTTTAGTTTTCAACATAAAGATTCCATAAGATTTTGAGTTCCAAATTTTCTCCCCCTCTCTCCCCTCCCCCCAGCCCAAGACAGAATGCAATCTGATATAGGCTCTACATATACATTCATATTGAACACATTTTCACATTAGTCATGTTGTAAAGAAGAATTAGAACCAATGGAGGAACCATGAGAGAGAAGAAACAAAAAAATAAAAGAGAGCAAATAGTATGCTTCGATCTGCATTCAGACTCCATTCTTTTTCTGGATGTGGATAGCATTTTCCATCATAAATCTTTTGGAGTTGTCTTAGATCCTTGCAATCTAAGTCTTTCAAAGTTAGTCATCACACAATATGGCTGTTACTGTGCACAGTGTTCTACTGGTTCTGCTCACTTCACTCAGCATCAGTTCATCAAGTTTTTCCAGGTTTTTCTGAAATCCTCCGGCTCATCATTTCTTATGGAATAATAGTATTCCATTACATTCATATATCACAACTTGTTCAGCCACTTTGTAAATCTTTCAGTGATATATAAATGTGAGTTATTGATGTTGTTATCATTCTTTTTCTTCTTATCATCATCATCTTCATCATCATCATTATCATAGCAGTCTGGAGTCAGAGACAGGGCAGGCTGAAATGCAGACAAGTAGCCCATAGCAAGTATGGAGACAACCACCTATCAAAGACTCAATCTCTTTGGGGGTTATTGCCTTTTGATAGGCCAGAGTGATACAATGAGCATGTTCCTTTCTTTTCTCTGCCTCCTGACAGAGTCAGGGTCAGTGGCCCATTACAGCCAGCATGGAATATCCCAGTCTTTTTTTGGTTAGCAGGCCAGAATGACAGGCTCTTGGAGCTCTCAAAGATCCTACAGTACAACTGGTACCTGAATAGGAATTCTCTCTATACCTTCCTTTTACCTGAAAATGTCTCATATTAATTTTAGTGCTCAATCTCTTCTTTTCCATGAAAATTACAAATTAGCATACATCAGCATTTTTATATCACATAAGAAAAGGGGGTTGACCTTTCTGCTTGTCAATCAAATTTCCTGGAATTATGGGGCATTAGTCAGTGTATGAACACAGGAAACTTCTAGCAACTGGCTTTCTGAGCCATGTCCATCATAAATTTAAAAACTGACAGTTGACTCTGAAGAGAATTAAAAGAACAAAGACAGATATGGAAGAAGAACCTAATTTTTAAGGACTTTCCTATACCTCTGGGAGAGTATAGGAAGAGGGAGGAGAGGATTTCTTCTTTCTTTGTTCTCCTCTCCTACCTCTCAATGGCATCTTGTAGCAGAAGCTCCTTGAGGTGTCTAATGAAGATGAGTCCAGCTGAGGTGATGGGTAGAGCGAGTTGGGGGGGGGATTGGAAGTGTCTGGCACCTGGAGCTGAGATCTTGCTTGGAACATGGCAGGCCCCAGTGTCAAGACTGCTTTTGGTCCTGGCTATGGGCTTAGGGCCTTCTGAAAGATCCTAGGTTAGTAGTTCAGCTGATTCCAAAGCTGGAAACAGTTTTGTTTGAAACATGACCAAGTATATATTGGTTCCAGGGCATGAGTTCCAATTCTTCCTACATAGCAAACCGTAGGCCAGGATTTGAACTAAGCCTGAAGTTAGAGATTGTAGAAATTATGATCAAACACCAGAACTGCAAGGCCTGCCCAGGTTCCAGTCCAAGTGGCCCAGCAGAGATGTCATACCCCAAGAAAAGCAGCATAAGGAGCAGGCAAGTTGGAGTGAGCAAAACATCCTGGGAGTATGTTCCACATGACTAGGTGAAAGATTTAAGGTGTACTACATGTTATACTGTGCTATGTGTACTATGCTACCCCTGTAGTCATTACATTGTAGGGCTTGCCCTATGGTATTGTTTTTCACACACACACACGCACACACACATGCACACGCACACACACACACACACATTCAGGCATTACATAAGAAATGGTAAACCTTAAGCATGCAAAGTTACATGTGCTATCATTCTCACTCACCACGTGACATGGCTTTCCTTAAATGTTGTTTTATGAGAAATCCTTTGGGAGAAGTGATTATTTGGGAAGTGATTGTGTCAAAATAAAATGTATCAATGAAAATAATTTTTAAAGTATTGCACAATTTCTCAAATACAATCCAGCCAATCTGTTCTTCCTATTCAATTCTGGACTCATTGCATTATCTATCCAAGATATGTGTACTAATTTTCTAATTCGATGGATTTTCCATCTAATTGCATATAACAATCTGGATAACTGATATTCTTTATCTTTTTGGTTTTTCTTGTGTTGTTAGTAGTGCCAAGCTCTTTTGAATGTCAACCGCATTTAGGAGGCTTTGCAATAGTCTGGAGCTTGGTTCAGTCAGAACAATGTGATTCACAAGTTGGAATATCTGGGAATGACTGGTTATTGATATGGGAGTCATTTTTTTTGGTTTTCTTTCTTATTATTATGAACTTGACAAACATCAACAAACACAAATATTTCAAAACAAAAACAAGAAAAAGAAAGGTTTGTATGTGAAATGTCAAATATTTAATGTATATAACTTCTTTTTAAATTTATATGTACATATATGTATATATTTCAACAAGTATATTTACAATTTAACCTGTTTGTCTCAGTGGTAAACATTTACAAATCAGCTCTATGCAGCCATACCATTTACTTATTGGAGAAAATATAAACATCAATACTAAGTAAGAAGAAAGAATAAAATTGAGAAGATTATTTAGTATACAATTGAGATAATTTCAACCTGACCTATCTGAACAAGTTATTGATTTTTTTTTAAAAATAGGCTAGGTAAAGAACAAAGATTGACATAAGGAAGTTCAACTCACGTATAATCATGAAGCCCAAAGAGACTAGAAACCACCTTACCTTAGAAATGCTTACTTCCCTTCCGAAGAAAAGATATATGGAAACTAAGGGCAATGTCAGTTTAGAATATAAACTAATTTTCAGTTATGTATTTTCCATATGAGTAAATTGTTTCCCCCAATTGGGCACCTAGAAGGTAGGTACTGTTCTCTCTTTCTTATATGGTGACCCCACCCCCAGGATAATCAGAAAAGTGCAAGCTTAGTATCTGTGATTGATTATGCCATGATCAATCTGGCCACTTATGAGCAAAGGGAGAAGAGATATGACCTCTCTGCCTCAATGGGAATAAAAAAAAGCAGTTAATCTCAAACTCTTTTCAAGAGTTTGCCTCCTTGCCTGTCTCTTTGGAATAGGAATTTTCTTTTTGTCTTCTTGCCTAACTGCAATGGGTAATTTGAATCTGCCATTTATTTGTGTGCCAGTGGCCAGAAGGGAATACTGTCAGTGGCTATCAAGGAAAAGATTGAAAAGGAAAGTCAAGTCATCGGGGAAGAGGATCGGAAGGTAAGTGCATTAGCAAGGAGGGAGATTTTAAAGAAGTAAAATAGATTTGGGACCAATGACGGATGGTCAGCGGGGAGGAAGATTATTGTCAAATGAGAGAGAACTTGATGGGGCAGCTGGTGGTGGTGGAGAAGCACCTGAGAAGGAAAGGGAAGATCAGCAGACCTTCACCCACATACTCCTAAAATTTCTCAGTTCTCATTATTCAGATGAATATGTTCAGTAAAAGAATCAAAGATTAGCTCAGCATTGTGCATTTTTTGGCTAACGTGCATTATTGAAAGAATGTGACCAGAACTATAAATAACCTATTTGTCTGCTTACCCGTCCATCTGGGTGAGTGATGGTCTGTTTGTCCTGGGCTGGTATGTAGCTAATCTCACACAGGGGGCCCACCATCTGTAGTGAGTGATATCTTTGCCAGCAGTACTTAGTCCTAACTGACCATACATGGTAATAATAGTTTAGCTGACATGTATAGCCTTTAAGGTCTGCAAATAATATTGTCTCATTTGATCCTCACAACAGCCTTGTAAGGTAAATACTATGGATGTTATTATTTCCATTTTTCAGATGAGGAAATTAAAACTCAGAGAAATTGAATGACTTGCCCATGGTCAAGGAAGTGCTGGTAAACACTATAGGTGAGATTTGAATCCAGGTTCTCTTCATTTTGGATCTTATCCAAGGGCAGAATAAGTGAGCCACTTTCCTTGGATGCAGAAGCCAGAAGGGCACTGAAAAATATGTAAAATATGCATCTAGCATCATAAGCACAGAGGCAACACAGCACAGAGGATAGAGAATTGGACCTGGAGCCAGGAATACCTGGATTCAAATCCTGCCTTTGTCACATACTAGCTGGGACCTTTTAGGGCTCTAGGCTACTCTCTAAGACTTTTAAGTTACAGAGAAGTTACAGATCTACATTGGTAAAGAATGTTTTCTCAATGGAGAGTTTTCTACATCAAATAAAATCCCAGGTCCAGTCCCTAGCGCTATCCCAAGCACACATGCCATTAGAATAGGTGGGGTGTAATTTGATGTTCTTGTCTCTGCACCGAATTGCTAGTTACAGTCCTTTGTATGCATGCTGAAGGAGCCAAGTGCTTTGACTGTGTCAGCCACTAGAGCCAGAAGCTTGTTCAGTTTTAGTTTCTTGCAGTTCACTGAGAAATTCGTACTCAGGTTGCCAGCTAAACTCTGTGATTGGTTGTCTGCATCTGGGGAACTGCTGAATAGCTTCCTGAAGGGGAAATGGAACTGTCCTTATTCAGGTCCTGATGTTCTTCTCCTTTTTTCCCTTTCTCCCTCCCTTCCTGCTCTAAACTCAGCTCTGCTCTAAACCCTTCTGGAATGCCAAGTACATAGTATAGAAGAGGTGGGAGGGACCCACACAGATAAAATAAGACAATATTTGTAAAGTGCTTTGCATAGTGCCTGGCATATAGTAGGTGCTAAATAAATGTTATCGTCTGTCTGTCTATCTATCCATCTATCTATCCATCATCATCATGAGGTTTATAGAGGTTATATGACTTGCCTAAGGTCACAAATTAATTAATGGCATAACCAAGACTAACTCTCATCTCTTGACTTCTAATTCAATGCTTAACCCACAATGACTAATTCAATTCAGTGAACATTTTCAAAGTGCGAGCCTCTGTGCTAGGTGTTGTGGACATAAAGAAAATAATGAAAAATTATGTTATTTTTCCTAATAATTTATATTCCCTGACCCTAGTCAGTTGACATTAGCAAATGATATAAGCATTTATTGAACACTAATAATATATAATAATAATTATGTCTGCATGTAAGTGTAATCTGTTGTCATTGAGTCTACATCATCACCTAGGAAAATGACTATATACATAGTTGCCAGGTTAGCTGAATGAATAAAATCACCCATTTTACAAGTGAACAAACATACTTAGTGAGATGACTTGCTAGTCATCTCATTTCCTCCAGAGCTAAGACTGGAGCCCAGATCTCCTCACTCTTGAGCCTGTTATGGGTGATGAACTGGAGCCAATAGATTTCAAGCAAGGTACACACTGCATTCCAGCCCCTAGTTGGGACTTGGAATTCAGAGAACAACTTGGTAGAAAATACCAGACCAGACTATTTGTGTCTTGTTAGGTTCATTTGGGACAAGGGAAGGGAGGTTGGAAGGAGTGTGACTGAGGGGTCAGGGGCTAGGAGGACAGATCCCAGATGACAAGTAGTTGGATACAGACAAGAAATTGGCCACCACTACCTTTGGGGAGGGTAGAGAATTCCTGGGATTTGGAGAAGATGAAGATATGGAAGGGAGAGCAGAGAAAATTTGAAATATATCCAACATACAGAACTCCCAAGAACTGAAGAGGAAACTTTATTTTTCAACAAGAATAGCATTGACAAGGGAAGTGGTTAGAGACAGGGTCTTGTCCCCTGCAGCTCATTGGGCACATTTCTTGGCTGTGACAAGCCATTCCAGTCCCTGTTTCTAGGACAACTGAAAGAATTAAATAGTAACAATGATAATAATGATAAGGAGGCAGCCCTGTGTGTTGGCACTGAGCCAAAGACAAAGAGGTCTCCTACATCAGAAGTTTTGAGGTCAGCTCTAAATTTAGAGTACAATTAAAAAAATTCTAGCATGAATGTATATTAGAAGAATGGGAGTGGCACATGGAAAAAAAAGAGAGAAATTGGATGACAGGGGCTGGAGAAGCTTCTTTTTAATCCTGACATAAAAAACTAGATCAACCAGAGTGCTTTTTGTACAAATAAAATATTTTTGCAAACAAACAAACAAAATTTTTGAAAACCAAAAAATCACAGGAGAAGCTGGATGTCACAGTTCCACCCCCCAGCCTTTATTTCTTCCATTGCTTGAAAACAGTGCCCTGGATGGGATAAGGGTCTTCTTTTCTCCTTTACTATACCATACCTGGTCAGAGTACTACACACAGCTCCCATTTTTAGGCTGACTTCACACCTCATCTCTCCAGTGCCCTATTTCTGCAACTGAACTTATAGTATGGCATGCGCTAAAAAGACTACTGCAGGAAGGACCCAAACAGCTCTAAAGGGATATTAGTGGTCTCTTCTCCTGTCCTATGCAGGAGGGAGGAAAGTAGAGGCACATGGACATTAGGAAAAGGAAGAAAAATCAGGAACGAGGATCTGTTTGTAGGAAGTGACCTTGTTGCCAGGAGAATGCAGAGAAGTTTCAGGACCAAATGAAGAGACATAAGCCCATGCTGAGAGAGGAGAAGGCAGAATGAGAGAGAGTATGAAAGTGATGGCAGGCAGGTAGATGCTTGATCGAGGGAACTCATAGATTGCAGGGAAGAGAAATACAGCTGACACTGCATTGGTCTTGGAACCCCTGATAGCAGTGCATATAACAGAGACTTCACTAATTGGTACTGTGAGCTTGAGGGGACATGACTGAAACCCCTAGGGAAAGGGAGGTGAAGTTAGGGGTAACTAGGATTAATGTCTATAATCAGTTACCTAATAAATCTATTCTGTGGGTTCTATGGCTAATGCTTTTGTTAGAGTCAGTGCTTGCGGGGAATCAGAAGGACTTTTGGGAGACATAAGGCAGAGCTGAGCTGGTGGCTCATTAAGCAGGAGCAAATCAAGATATGGGGATTACAATTACAGCATTACCCAAGATTCAGCCTAATCCATTAGAGGAATGCCATTATAGAGGGATGTGGGAGTCTCACATTTGAGTTAATGTTGGTTTATATAAACTTGGTGTCAAATATGTCCATAGTGTGGAGGACCCAATTAGGAGTAACCTCATCTGCTCTCAGTCTTCTGTGTTCAGCCTCCACCTAGAAACTTAGAAATATCTTCTCATTGGAAAGTCCAGTGAGCATTGATTATCATCATTTGTAATTATGTTGACTCCTCTCTAGATAGAGTAATCTGTGGGAAGAGAAGAGAGGGTGGAAAGAATGCTTCTAGGATTCATGTATTTATCCATGACATGTTGGCACTCTCTCCACTGATACCAAGTGTAACCTCTTCATGTCTTACTAGATGGTCTTACTAAATGGTTCTGGTAAAACAAACAACAAAAAACAAACAACAGAAAACCCCTCACAACTTTGTAAGTGATAAGCTTCTCCATACCTAGCTAGGCCAGCCCTTGAACACCAGATGTTGTCAAGCCTGCATTCAAAGCCTTTTTAAGTACTAAGAACTGGCAGAGCTTATGTTCTGCTGTTGTAATCTTCCAGAACATAGGGTCACCATGTCCTGATGAGGCAACAGAGGAAAACTTTAGTGGAAGAAAAGGGTGTTATTTTGCAAAAAGATAAAAACATTCTACAAATTCTTAACCATTATGTAAATAGGCAAAATACCAAAGTTCAAAGTTCCACGAGGTCACTCTAAAAATATTTCCCATTTTTTTTTTGTGAAGCAATTGAGGTTAAGTGACTTGCCCAGAGTCACACAACTAATGAGTATTATGTGTCTGAGGTCAGATTTGAACTCAGATCCTCCTGACTCCAGGGCCAGTGCTCTATCCACTGCGCCCCCTAGCTGTGCCCCCAGCTGTGCCACCTAGCTGTCCCTCCCCCCCTTTTTTATTTTACTAAAGCTGTGATTCCATTGGTATTGGGAAATCCCAATAATGAAGCTCCTACCAATGCAGATTGACACCTGCTCTGTAGCTTATAGAGAGTTGCCTGATGCACTGAGGTAAGGTGGTTTAGCCGGAGTCACCAAGAGAGTAGACTTCTGAAGCAGGACTTAAAGGCTGGCATCAGTATTACTTACATACAGTTCCTGGCAAAAAGTTCAATTTGCCTGTCTTGTAGGTCAGGCTAGTCTAATGTTTCAGGTCTGGGATTGGAAGGAAATGAGGTGTGTACATCATCTAGCAATTAATAAAAGGAGGCTTAATTAGCCATATAATGGAAAGGATACTCAGCAAGGATAGAGCACTGGTTCAGGTAGATGTGACCCACCTCATTTCTATCAAGAAAATGGTTTGCTGAGCAGGATATGAGGTGACTCTCATGGCAATTTGTCACATGTGTTAAGTTTTGAGTCCATGTTCCCTTGGACACTAAATATACTAGTGGGAGATTGTCACACATTTGTGGGGTCGGGGAGTAATGGCAGTAAAGGGAAGAGAGGAAATTTTTTTTAACCAACTTGATCTTTTTTTAACCAATACAATCTAAGTAAACATCCCTTTCAAACAGCTCATTGAGTTTAGCTGACTAATTTTATCAACTGACAATCATAGTGGGAAGCACAATGTGGGGGAGGGGGGTGGCTCATGAGCTATAATATCTCTAAAACCCCAAAGAAAGATTTAGTAGCATATCATTGGGCACCTGATCTATCAGTGCAAATAGGAGTTGTTAAAGTAAGTTGAGATTTTGCTACATTATCTTTGCTAATTTGATGGGTATAAGATAAAATCACAGAACTGACTTAATTTGCATATCTCTTAATGATTTGGAGCAATCTTTCATATGACTAGAAATAATTTATATTGTTTTTGTACTATTTATTCTTTGATTACTTTTCTATTGAGGGGGGTGGGTACTTGGTCTTAATGTTTGTGTGAATTCCCTTTATCTTGGATATCAGATTTTAGTCAGAGATTAGTGTAGAGATTATTTTCCCAAGTGATAGTTTCTCTTTTTACTTTTTCTTAGTTTTCCTGGACAGTTTTACTTTTGTTCTTTTACATGAATTTTGTTATATTTTGTCTAGTTATATAAATGTGTTTGGTATTTTAATATATATCGTTGCATTTCTAAGGCTTTGCTGGGGAGGACAGATTTCAGCAACCTGGCTGAAAGAATGTTGGTTGAGTCAGACAACTGTGTTCTAGTTCCTGCCCTGAAGCTAACTTTGAGTCTTTGTTTCCTTCTTTGTAAAAATAAGGAGGTTGGACAACAGAGTGTCTTTCAGCTCCAACAGTCCGTGTATCCGTGGGATTTGTCACTTAGCCTCTCCGATGCCTCAGTTCCCATCTCTGTAACATCAAGGAGTTGAATGGGATGATCTCTAAGGTCCCTTCCAGTTAGATTTTTTTCACCTCTCTTCTCTAAAAGTACCTAAGTATTTTCATCCTCACATCCTTACTCAGGCTTCTTGGATGCCAGTTATAAACAACTTACCTTACTTAGCACCTAGACAAGAATAATTCATTTAAAAAGTTACAAGAAGTTTCCTCGGGATGTAGGTGATTATGTATAGGCTTGGTATCTGTGTCCCTCTTTTCTCTTCTCCTCTCTCCTAAAAGGCTGCCTTTCAGACTCTTGTCCTAGGTATAGTTTATGGTGTTTGCCCCAGACGTAAAAATTCCTAGTTGTGACTGAATTAGAATGTAAGTTCCCCAAGGGCAAGGACTATGTCTTATCGAAATTTGTATCTCTTCCAGTGCCTAGTAAGGTGCTGAATTTATTTTTTCTGGTGATCAGCATCATGGTCAACAGTCTATATAGTTAATAGAATAAATCTTCCCTTTTTGAAAACTGAGACATGTCTTTCTCTAGTCTTTTGATATCTCTTCTATTCAACATAGTTCCTCAAAAGTCACTTGTAGTTGCAGAACAGTAGAACTGGACACAGAGTCCAAGTTTGAGTCTTAGCTCTGACAATCATCACGGAATCTTGGGCAAGTCATTTCATCTCTGATGGAAAGTCTTCTGCATTTATAAAATGGAAATAGCAATACTTACACAACATACTTTAGAGGCCTGTTGTTTGGAGAGTATATATATATATATATATATATATATATATATATATATATATATATATATATATAGCACTCTCCTTGATATTCTCTTTTCTCTGTTTTTTTTTTTGTTTTTTTTTTTAGGCAGTTGGGGTTAAGTGACTTGCCCAGGGTCACACAGCTAGTACGTGTCAAGTGTTTAGTCTGAGGCCAGATTTGAACTCAGGTCCTCCTGACTTCAGGGCCAGCACTCTATCCACTGCACCACCTAGCTGCTTCTTTCTGTGTTTTAAGGACACTGCTCTCTCTAGGTTCTCTCTCTACCTATGAGACAGCTTTTCTCAGTCTCCTTTGCTGGATCTGCATCCAGATCATGTATCGCTCAGGGTTCTGTCCTGGGCCCTCTTCTCTTCTCCCTCTATACCACTTCACTTGTTGATCTCGTCAACTGCCATGGATCTAATTGCCATCTCTATGCTGATGATTCTCATATCTACCCATCTTGTTCCAAACTCTCTCTGATTGCATATCTCTCAAACTGCATTTCAGACATCTTGAACTGGGTATCTGGTAGACATCTTAAACTCAGCATGTCCAAAACAGAATTCATTATCTTTCCCCTTAATTCTCCCTCCCTCTTACCTTCTCTATTACTATGGAGGATAACACCATTCTCCTGGTTCCTTAGGCTCACAACCTAGGAGTCATCTTCAACGACCGCCCGTCTCTCACCCTCCCATATCCAATCTGTTGCCAAAGCCTGTCAATTTCACCTTTGCAACATCTCTGGAACATGCCCCCTTCTCTTTTCTGACATTGCCACCACTCTAGGGCCGGCTCTTATTACCTCATGCCTGGACTATTGTAATAGCCTGCCTCAAGTCTCTCCAGTTCATCCTCCATTCAGCCACTGAAGTGATTTTCCTAAAGCACTTGTGATTCCCCAACTCAATAAACTCCCTTTTGCCTCCAGTAAATTCCCTATGGCTCTTTCTGTTGCCTTCAGTATCAAATACAGAATGCTCTGGCATTCACAGCCCTTCATAATCTAGCCCCCTTCTATCTTTCCAATCTTACACTTTACTTTCTGCCATGTACTCTTTGATAAATACTCCTGGTTGTTCCATGAACAAGGCACAGCATCTCTCAGCTCCAAGTATTTTCTCTGGCTGTCCTTCATGCCTAGAACACTCTCCTCAATTCTGCCTACTGCCTCCCCTGGCTTCTTTTAAGTCTGAACTAAAATCCTATCTTCTTCAGGAAGCCTATCCCAAACCCTCTTAATTCTAGTGTCTGTCCTCTGTTATTTCCTATTTATCCTGCATATAGTATGTTTGTGTGTATTTTTTTTAATGTTTTCTCCATTAGATTGTGAACTCCTTGGGGGCAGGGACTGGCTTTTGCCTCCTTTTGTATCTCCAGCTCTTAGCATAGGACCTGGCACATAATAGGTACTTAATAAATGTTTTGACATCAAGGTGGTGCAGTTGATAAAGTGCTGGCCTGGAGTCAGAAAAGATCTTAGTTCAAATCCAGTCTCAAACAACTTACTAGCTGTGTGACCCTAGGCAAGTCACTTAACCCTATTTGCTTCAGTTTCCTCATCTGTAAAATGAGCTGGAAAAGGAAATGGCAAACCACTCCAGTACCTTTGCCAAGAAAACCCCAAATAGGGTCACAGAGTCAGACACATTCATGAAAAATGAATGAACAACAACAACAATAAATGTTTATTGATTATCAGTTCTTCCAGTGTCCTGATATGTCTTTCACCATAAGACTTGAAGTCAGAGGTCTAGAGCAGGAAAAGAACTCAACAGCTCTCAAGTCCAACCCCCCCATTTTAAAGATGAGGAAACAGAGGCCTTAGAGACATGAGGTGACTTGTTCCAGATCCAGAGTCCTCTTTACCGTAAGTCACTGAAAACCATTCTCATTAGATAAAATGGAAGTAAAATAGAGATTCTATTTTCTCTCCATCATCTTTTTATCATGATACCAACTCAGTCAAGAAACATTTATTAAGCATCTTCTATGTGTCAGGCACTGTGCTAAAGCACTGGGATACAAAGAAAGGGAAAAGACAGTTCCTACTTACAGTGGTCACAGTGGATCACTTTAACCTGCATTCACATTTATAGTTGAGTCACAACAGGGTGTTGGAAATCTCTCCCACTCTTTAGCTTCTAAGCTACTCAAAAGGCCCCTCCCACCACCACTCCCCTCCACCCAACCTCCTTTGGCTTAGCTAAGCTATATGTTCCACAAGTTGCCCTGTTTCCTTCCGGACCCATCAGAGCAATGTTTACACCTCATAAAGGAATCACATTCTGCACATTAATTGAGCTGGGTAGGGGGAAAGGAAATACTGTGCACCCCCTCCCCCCATGCAAACAACAGGGCTGTCCCTTTTTTCTTGCCTTGAAAAGAAAAACAAAAAAAACAGCCCTTTTTGTTATTCTTAATATTTTTTCTCTGCTCATGCTGACCTTTAGCCTCTTCTGAGACTATCCTTACAGGTCTGGGTCTTTCTTACCTAACTTTATTTGTTCTCGGCTATTTGCTCTTGTCTTCCATCTTTTATCCAGATCCTTTTGAGTTTGTTTGAACTCAAAGTAACTGCTCTCTGTGCAGCTACATTGGTTTCCTTTGATTCCTCCACTTTTTCCTCCTCACAGAAATAATATGTGATTGTATTCTAAGTATTTCATGTTGGGAAGCCTCCCATCTGTCTTGAGCCATTTTTCTCTTTTAGAACCTCAGGCCACGGGGCTTTTTCTATCTTGCTCCTGATCTTTTTGAAATCTTTTTTTCCCTAAAATCGAGGGCATACATGCCCAGCCTTCCCATCCTCGGATGCTATCTTCCCAATCCCTCCCATCTATCCTCCCACAGGGAAGAACCTGCCAACGAAAAAATGAAAATTGTGTCAGTTTAGAATTTAATATCTCTTGGAATCACATTTAGTGGGTGTATGAGGGAGGGACGGTTATCATTCAGTGGAAAGGTGGGGTTACCATTGAAATGCTGAAAGCACTAGAGTATGCTGACCCAGAAGAGCTGCGAACTATTGCTTCCTTTTCTATATCTTATATGAGATGGCTGGTGGGTTTGGTACTGACTCCTTCTTCTTCACCTCTGCCCAGATATCTGACAGGTCTTGGATGAACTCCTGGATCTGACAAAACAAGGGACAGAAAGAATAAGTTTTTCAGCCTGTGGCAGATTTCTCTGTTGTGAAACACCTACCTATACAAAGCTGCCTCCATCCCATATGGATCATCTTCTCATGGCCTAAAATAAATGAAGTTTCTTTCTTTCTTTAAGGCAATTGGGGTTAAGTGACTTGCCCAGGGTCACACAGCTAGTAAGTGTCAAGTGTTTGGTCTGAGGCTGGATTTGAACTCAGGGTCTCCTGACTTCAAGGCCAGTGCTCTATCCACTGTGCCACCTAGCTGCCCCAGAGATGAAGTTTCTTTAGGTTTTAATTAGTTAGTTAGGTTGTCTGGTTCTAACTAATTAATGTCAGGTTCTCAGGTTCTAGTTAATGTCTAGGTCTTTGTAGAATCTGTGAGGGGTGAAATGTAGGTCCCACTGCTTCAAAATATCCTAACTGCTCTGTAGTTGAATGAACAGCATGAAAAGGATTAGTGAAAGGATGAAATTACAATGACAGTACAATAATAGTTACTTAAATCGTTATGATTATTATAGTCAGCTGTTCAGAACACAGCTAAACTATATAGAAAAAGATGGTAAAAAAAGTTTCTGAGCAGCTAAAATAGTTGTCACAAAGCAAATGCACAAAATTTCCCCCTATTTTACTCATTAGAATAGTTGCCAGTCAAAATGATTGAAGCTTTGAAAGACTGAAACAGTCCTTCATAGGGATTCACTTTCTGTCCTAGGGAGGCACATTTGCACTTGATACTTTGCATTTGCTTACACTTCTGACCAAGGCCAAAGGTCTTTTCTCCAAATAAAACTTTGTGTTTTGGGCCTCTTCTAGCTCTGATTTTGCGATTTTGACTTTGTGAGGATAATCAGTCTTTATTTTAAAAGTATAACAGTGTTCCACACCATTATCTCCAGTCCAGCAAAAAAAGGAGGGAAGTTGATAATTGCTTTTCTCTGGATCAGACCATAAATATGTAGATTTATATTTAGCTCTGACAGGTACAACAGAAGATTGTTTTTAGAAACCTGTGATGAGAAATCCCAGGCTGTGGAGGTTTTATGAGTTGGATTTATGTGTACCCAGATACGATTAATGCCAACCCAAACTCAGGTGTTTTATAAACAGGTAGGAAATAGTAAAAGTCTGCTTGTCATGGTGCTGCAAATGCCCACCCTTTCCTGATCTCCTCCGGGACTACTGAATTAGGAACTCTGGATTATCCCCAGTGTCCATGACAAGGCCTGGTTCTTGTAACATAAGGAAGTCCCATGATTCTATCATCAGAAACCCCTGTTACCCTGTAAAGGGCTGTCCTTGTCTTCCTACCAGGTCCAGCTGTTTGTGGGTATCCTCCACGGCCACTTGTGTGGTGGTCTCCTTCAGCTGCTTGCTCACAATTTGGAAGAGGTTCAGAGTTGCCATCTTGATAGTGCCCAACAGGAGGGTTTTTTTGGCAGCCGTATTCTGGATGTGTGCCCATCGAGATTCCTGGAAGTAGAGAGGAGGAGAGCTAGTGAGGAAGGTGGACCAATGAATACTGAAGGCCCAGGGAGGAAGCAGGACTTGTCTAATCCTCAGATAACTCACTACCACAACCAGGCTGGTCAAGAGGCAGCCTGGACTCAGTAAACCTCCTCTTTGGGCTACTTTATGCTCCTTGAGAAAGACCTCATTCTGTCTGGGATGTCTGGGAGGCTGCACTGCCCAAAAGCCAGGAGATGAATGACTTCATCCCCCTCATTCACTCCCCTATTACCCTTTTTGTCAATGTGGGGAAGTCAAGGCCAGGAGGTACAAAGGCTTAAGGCAGGTCAACAGCTGCCATGATTACCTGATTCTACTGACAACAGAATGAGCATCTATATCTTTCTTCTCCTTGGAAGTTGGAATTATTATGTTCCAACCTTGAGTGGGCCAAATTCAAGAGTATAAGGTTATTGATACTGGGGTCATCATGATATTGGCACCCAAAGGGATGGGAGATACCACTTTCCTGAGTAAGTAGTGTGCTATAATGGAAAGGGCAGTGCATTTAGAGCTGGAAGACCTGGTTTCAAATCCCAGCTCTTCTACTTCTTAACTGTGTTATGTTGGGTGTCACTTCTCTCCTATGAGCCTCGTTTATAAAAAGAGACGATCTCTGAGCTCTCTTTCAGCTCTGATAATCCTCTGACATGAAGGACATCTTACCCAAATGATGACATCACTCCGGGCACGGTCATACCGCATCTGCAACCTGGCAAGCTCATTGTTATGCTGTAGGACCTCATCATCCTTTTCTTCCACGTAGTGGGTAAGCCGGGCCTTAGCCTTGTCAATCTTCTCCTGTCCCTCTTGGGCTGACTGCATCAGGTCATGGTGCATGCTCACCAGTGTCTTGTAGCGTCCAATAACCTCATGGATCTCTTCAAACTATAGCAGGTTGGAAGGGAATAGGGATCGTTGCCTTCCAGACCCATTTATTGGTCCTCTTTGAGAACAAAGGATGAAGAACAACAGACTTGACAGACCCAAGCCATTTGGATTAAGGAGAAGAGTGGTGGTGATACCATCTTACCTTGAAAAGATGGGGAGTGGGGAGGGGATTCTCATTTACCTCTCTCATTCTATCTGTTCCCATATTTGAGTCACTGAGAGTACCTAGTCTGGAGCTTCTAAGCTAAGAGGACTAAGGGCTCTGGGTTCTCTTTTTTTCCCTATCAAGTTAATCATGTCTCTGCCTGGGTGGTGAGCTAGGCTCACCCTGGAGCCTCTAAGTTGAGAGGACTGAGGGTTCTCTTTTTTTTTCTCTTAAGCTAATCATGCCCCTGCTTGGGTAGTGAGTTGGGCCCACCCTAGAAGGCTCCAATCAACACAGAAGGCCACAGGTTAGGTTATCATACATATGTGTTTCAATGTATGCACTAGTCTAGATTCTCCTTCTTACCTTCTTTTCTTCTCTACCTTACTCACATTCTTTGCCACTAGTCCTAAAAAGTGGGAATGGCCTAGGATGAGGCTGTTAACAAGGATGCACTGTGGAGGTGAGGGAAACAGAGTCAGAAAACCCAAATTTGGCACTGATAGCTACTAGCTATATGACCCTGTGCAGTGCAATCATTTCACTCTCAGCCTCAGTTTCTTGCTCTGTAATACAAAGATAATACTACACTATTGAACCAGTGGGAGAGAATGTAAATGAGGTAGAGATGAGGAGGGTAAGAAGGAGAATCTAGACTTGTACACACACTGAAAGTAACCCAATTGATGGCCCTTCTGTGTTGACTGGAGCCTTCTGGGGCCAGGCCAACTCACTACCCCAGCAGGGGCATGATTAGCTTGAGAGGGAGAAAAGAAAAACCCTCGGTCCTCTCAGCTAGAGGCTCCAGGCTGGGTACCCTCAGTGCACAAGGGTACACCAACTTACACTTTGGCCATTATCTTCATCTGCTTCCCCACACCCACCCTTATCTTCAGGAGTCTTCTCCTGGAACTACCGTTGGCTCTGAGAGGTTACTAATCCCAAATCCATTTCTCACTTTATCTTGCCAGGAACTAGGGCCCAACCTCATTTCCTAGTGACTTGATCCAAACCATGCCCCTACAAGGGTGTACCTCCCCCACAGCCCAGCTTCTCTTATTGTTGGTTGCGTATTCTCTTTCTCCTATTAGAATGAGTGCTTTTCGAGGAGAGGAACTGTCTTGCTTGCTTGTATTTGTACCCCCAGTACTTTGCACAGTGCCTGGCATATAGTAAATGCTGAGGAAATATGCTTGCTCTGGCTCTCTGTCTCTGCCTCTGTCATAGGATTTTAGAATGGAGTCAGAGTCTATATCCCCCTTCCCCTTCCCCAATGACCTTATAAATAACATAAGGTGTTTATAGGTGCTAGAGTCAGGAGACTCAATTCTCAGTCCTAGCTTTGCTACTTATTAGCTCTATTACTTTGGGCAAGTCCATAACTTTCTCTGGACCTCTGACTGAAACAGGTGATCTTTAAGGGTCTATTCAGAATGGACATTCTTTTAATATAATGCTTATGTTAGAATTCTGGGCACTAGGGACAGAATTTATTGGGGTTTTTTTTTCCAGGCAATTGGGGTTAAGTGACTTGCCCAGGGTCACACAGTTAGTAAATGTTGAGTGTTTGGTCTGAGGTCACATTTGAACTCAGGTCCTCCTGACTTCAGGGCCAGTGCTCTATCCATTGCACCACCTAGCTGCCCCAACTAGGGAGAGAATTTGGAGGAGAAAATACTTTCCTTTTGGGAAGAGGAGCTGGGGGGGGCAGAGTGGGTAGAAGCTATCTAGTATTTAGTGCCATATTGATCTGAGTATAGGCAGTTCTTTTCCCCAAAACCTAATTTTTATAAAATAAGAGCATAGATTATAATTTTTTAAAAACCTTAGTTTTTTTTTTGAGGGAGAAGGGTTGCCTATCTTATAATTCAGAGGTCTCCAACATGAGAGTTCCAACTTCCTACGCATCTTTTGAAAATTTATTTTGGTATGTGTTCTATAATGTACTTAATATGTGAGAATAATGATACATGTATATGATATATAAGCAACAAGTAATTAAATAAATATGCATATAATGGTAATGTATGCTCCAGAACTTTTCTCCAAGATCCAGTGTCCACTGGATCTCCTGACATTATGGGAATATCAGTGGAATACATGAATTTCCCAAGGAAAACTTTTACCATGCTACCAGCCAAATCCTGCTCTCATTTCCATCTGTGGCCTAAGTTCCCCTGCTTCTCCAAGGCCCGCTGAAGATCTTAAGGGGCAACCTGTGTTACTGGGAATAAAAGTGGGGACACTCTAACCTGACATAGTAAGAAGCCCGAGGTACTCATGGTGTTGGGGCATCTAACATCAGCACTGGGTACTGTCCCCTAGTGTGAGAGGCTGATCAGCTGGAAAGAAACATCAGCTCCAACTTGCTCTCCCCCTGCACCCCAACCTGAGGAACACCTCAATTAGATCACTTACCTCAGAGTTCTCTACCACCTTCTCCAAGTACTTTTGGAATATAGAGTAGTCCTGCAATTTGGCACTGATCCTCTGATGCTCCTGTCTCAGGGCAGCCATCTCTTGCTTAGCCCTAGCCAGTTCCTTCACCCGAAGTCTCTTCAGTTCTCTCTCTTTGCTGGCCTTCTTCAGAGCTCGAATTCTTTTCTGATCATTTTCCTAGAGGAAGGCCCCAGAAGGACATGTGGGGAGCAGAGAGGGCATGGGGTCAAGCAGCTTTCTCTTGCTCCTGTGGCTGGCCTAGCAAGGGGCATAGCATGGGGATTATTAGAATATTAGAACTGGAAGGCACCTCTTTGGGTCAGCTAGTCAAGATTTCTGCTTGATATAGGTGGTCCTCACCCTCTTTTCTATAGCTTACCCCCAACAGGTGGTACTCCAGCCTTTCCTTGAATACCTCCAGAGATGGAGAATTCATAACATTGAACCTGAATCCTAAGAGGATTTCTATGGTCTCCATTGTATAGAGAGGTTCTCCGGTACCAAAATTCTTCTGTGAGATTTACTCATTTCCCAGCCAGGCGTAGAGTGGATCCACTTATCTATAAAAGACTGTTTTCCCCTGGGGACAGCTACGTCTTAGGTCCTCCCAATGACACTGCCAAGGCCATCATTTGGATTTTGCAGAACATCTTAAAAACATTGAGATAAAATTGTCCTGCTGACAATGGGGGAATTTGAGGCACAGAAAATTTGAGAGGTCACAGCAACTTCCTTAGGTTCTTAGGATTTTGGAGCTGGGAAGGAGGTTTAGATTTATTTAGAGATCATTTAGTTCAAACTCTTCATTTCACAAAAGAGAAAAACAGGCACAAAGAGGGGCAGTGATTTACCTAAGGTCATCATGCTCCAAATTGCTGCGGATCGAGGGGCCCCAGATTGGTTAATTAGATGTGATGATATAAAATGTAAATGTGTGTAGGGGTTAATTATATTGAAAAGTAGTTTGGGAAATTTCTGTGGGTAGAATGTTTGTCACATTATGGATAGTCAGGACAGACTGTGTGATCATGGAAAAAGTATAGGAAATAATTGATAGACCTGAATCTAAGTATTGGTTTGCTATTTACTGGCTAGGTGACCTTGAGCAAGTAACTTTCTCTCTCTTGGCCTCAGTTTTTTCCTTTGTAAAGTAAGAGAGGGCAGCCGACTCTAAGATCTCTGAAGTCTTTTCCAGCTCTGAAATTGTAGAGTTCTTTATTCTAGGTACAGGTTGCTTTCTCCATTCCCATTCTGGAAACATTGCTTGGACTTTGAGGAGATGAGGCAAGAAGGAGACCAGGCTCCTCAAAGGCTGTAGCAAATATTTCCTCAGAGTGAGGCTGCTTGGATGGAAATGCGTATGAGAAGAAAACACTCTAGTGCTCTCCCCAGGAACATTCATCAGATAATGGATACCCTTCCCCATCATCTCCACTACATCACCCAAGGTGAATGGGCCAGCACTCTGGGGCCTACACTTTTGGGGGAGAAGGGGCTGTGCATTGCATACACACTATTGCTTTGCCACCTCTTTACTCCTATAATGTTGGTCTATAGATCACAGGATCATAGATTGAGAACTGGAAGTGACCGTAGAGACCACTGAGTCTTGGAGGCCACTGAGTTTAGTCCTCTCTTTTTATAGATGAGCCCCAAAGAAGTTAAATGAGTTGCAAAAAAGTCACACAGGTAGTAAGAAGAATGGCTGAAATTTGAACCCAGATCTTTCCACTGTACCCAATGGTTGTATCTCCATCCAACCTACCTTGGTCCTACCTCCATCTTTTCTTTCAGGTCAAGTACAAGCAGAAGAAAGGATGCTCATAAAATGACTGGCTTATTTTCAGCAAGAACAGGACGTAATTAAACCTTGAGGCTGAATCCTAAGGGGCCCAAATAAGTGACCACAATTGCTCCTTTCAAATAAATCAATCTGTATACTATTTCCGTACTTCAACAGACATGTAATTTCATCCATGTGGTCACCACTTCTGATGGTACAAATAACAGCCCAGTTGAGCCTTTTGGTTCTGTATGACTCTTGTCCATGTCCTTCTATAAATCCTCCTTTGGGGGCCCCTCCAATATGCTTGAGTGTATCCACTGGATCTCCTGACATTATGGGAATATCAGTGGAGCACATGAACTACCATCTGTTATCCTTCACTCTAACTACATGACCAGTTTACTGCACTTTCCTGTTATACTCCTCTCTGTGGCGTAATCAGTACCTATTCTGCAATTAGCCTTAGGGAAGTTGCTGTGGTCTCTGAGAGTTTAAGTTACTCACCCAGGGTCACACAGTCAGTAGGTGACAGAGGCAGTACTTGGGCTTAGGTCTTATTGGCTTTTTATCTACTATGTTACACCACTTCTCCAAAGAAGAATGTGGATATTAAGAGGTGGACATTTATTTCAGAGAGAAGCTCATGGGTCACTATTGCTCAGGTTTTTTTCTATCTTTAGTGGACAATAAAAATATATATGTACTGGGAGCTCAATGGGTTGGACGTCCAAATGCATATTGTAGTTTGGACAACAGGCACTTTTTCTCCATTTGTTTCTTCCTGTATGGAGGTGGATGGGCTGTGCCATATGGATGTGCTCATCCATAGATGAGCCCCCAAAACTTGCAAAGGGTCATGCAGGTAATGAGTAGTTCAGTCAGACTGAGCTCTTTTGAATGATTGTGGATGTCATTTAGGAGGCTCTACAGCATTCTGAGGCTTGAGGCAAAATATAATCTATAATTACATATATATATATATATGTGTGTGTGTATATCTATCTGAATGAAATAGCATCATCTGGAAGATTTCATTATCTATATGGGCAATACTGCCATCTTTTGAACTCGGCACTAGACATCCTCCATGACAATGGCAAACACCATTAGTATATGACTTCTGATTTTATGTCTCATTTAATATTAATGAAAAGGTTGTTGGAAAAAATTATGTCGTGGCATTTATCAAGGACTCTTGCATATTTTAACATATGTAGGGAAGAAAACTTTTTAGAGGAGAACCTTTGAGGCAACATAAAATGAATTTAGAATTAAAAAACAAAAGAAGTACAGTGGGATCTTGTATCCTCTACACTTCAACTGTGTCAATGAAAAAATGTGGTCTGTTGTATAATAACATTTTTGAAAATCTCCTTGATTCTTTCTCAGACTCTTACCTAGGACGCCCTCCATTCTAAAGAGATGGGTAACGATATGGGTCAGTATTTAATGATACTTTCTCAATTGCTCTTTTTCCATAATAAGGTTTGTGATTTCTCCCCTGCCCCAAGCCTTTGGCATCCTATTTTTCAAATTCTCAAGAAAATCAATCTTTCAATGCCCTGAGAAGGGTGTCACTTCTTCTGCCTATGCTTGGTCTATTCCAGCTTCTCTTCCTGTCAATGTTCTCTATAGTATCATTTCTACCTAATACAAGCCAAGCAGAAAATGGGACCATCAAACATTGTGATAAAAGCACAAATATGGTGGCTCTGTTGTCATTTACTGAAAAAAAAATAGTTGGTTATAGAAATCTTGGCAGAGCTTTTCAGTTTGTCTGTTTTTTTTTTCTTTTAGTAAATTCATTCTCTTACCAATCTTTCTATAAACTTATTTTGTCCTCTCCTTTCTCTCTGTTTTTTGAGGTGCTATTGCTCATAATCTTCCACCCTCCTATAAGATTTTACAAATGAACTTATATTCTAAACCAGTGTTGCCTGTGGTTGCTTTATCCTTCTTCTTGGCAAAGAAATTAAAAGTGTCTGTTATCTAAGGCAGTTTGTAGATTAATATGATCTGTTTGTGGTGACTGATTGAAATTGATTAAATTTTGTTAAGAAATTGAAATATGTGTCAATGTTTGTTCTTTTGTCTTTTTTGTCCCATTTTTTTGCACCAATAATTGGTTTAGGTAAGTCAGTTTTGAAGCTGCCTAAACTTCATGCCAAATCTTTCATTTTTATAATTTATCCTCATTAGGTATTGATTTTGATCTTTGCTCTAACAAATAATGGTGTGATTGTAGACAGACAGTTAATGTGGAAATGACTCCCATATTGGAAATAATTAATCTTCTTTCTGATAAGACATTATTGTGGTTTTATCTGGTATTTGTCATATCTATCTAGTGCCTTCTAATTCTTTTCTTTAAGAAAGGATTCATAATATATTGGTGTCAGGGTTCAATATCATCTACAAACCTATAATCTCTCTCATTTACCTTTAATTTCTCTAATGGCTCAATCTTAAGGCAAATTTTTGCCATACTTCCCTATATTACCTTTGCATTGGAGATATTTTAATTGGAGGGTTTTAATGAGTTTTACCTAAATTTTCTCTATCTCCTCATCCTCTACAACATAAACTGCAATTATTTACATGGGAGTCTTTTTGCTTTTTGTTCACAATTGAGTACTGTAATAAGAGATGACTAAGCAACCCATGAAATTATGTTCCTTTGGATTTAAAAACCAATTCCACCAACTCTTTTATTTGCTCCGTGAATACAACTTCCTTATATCTTCTGTTTTCTTTTCTAGCAAGATTAGAAAGATTGTTATGATTAACTCCCTCTAAATAAGGTCATCATTGGTTACTGGATAAGAATCTCAAATTTAGAGTACTAACCAGTAAATCAGTATTTGCAGGTGGTCTAAAAACTGTGTGGTTCTTAGAATCCTCATCATTCAGCAAGGATTTATTAGCTGCCTAATGTGTACCATGCACTGTGTTAGGTGCTGCAGGTACAAAGACAAAATCAGCCTACCACCCATGAGCACAGACAAAGGTACACCAGGGTCCAGGAGATGACCCTATGCACTACCTTGGCAGTTAGTGAGAAATGGGAACATTACTCAGAGGACATGAACACAGGTCTTATTAAAACCATAAAGTGGCATTAATGAACCAGGCAGGTCAAGCTATCTATCAGTTCTGAGCTTGGAGCCCTATCCGCACAGCCTAAGGAACTCATTCCCACCTTTTTGTGTATGGGGGCTAAACTTCCCTAGCAACTCACTCTTCTTCTGGGGTGTGGCTTTCCTTTCAAACTATGTACACTCAATTCCAGGGAAACATATCAAAACAAAACAAAACAAAACAAAACAAAAACCTGCTGACCTCAGATTGCTCACCCACTTTCTGTGGCAATATTGCCTTGAATTTACTAGAAGTATCTTTCCAGGGATTCTTTTCTCTTCCCTCCTATTTCAAATAAACTCTCACTTCTATCAATTGTGTGGCTCCAAAACTCCAGCCAATTTACATTAACAAAACTCAAATTAAGTTTATGAAATGAGATCTCCTTCTTTTTGGGATTTGCCCCCTCTCGTTTCCAATTTCTCTGTATGCATTCAGTTAGAACTGACATGAATTCAATAACTATCTGGTTTCAATACAGTTTCAAACACATAAAAAGAAAACCAAGAGTACTGCTTCAAGAGCAATCAGTTCTAAATGTTTGCTACTCAGTCTGCAGCTAGAAAGGTTTTCTTTCCCCCTCCTCACCTTGTACTCTGCTGGGGCAAGCAACAGCAAGGAATAGATGACGGCACATAGGAAGGATCACACTGGAGGAACTCCAAGGAGTCCCGATGGGCAGCTGTTCCTCTGGTCAGATGGCTACTAAGCACCATCTTCATTTACTGTCTTTTTCCTGTATCATAATGCCTCTGGCCCGTAGGGTTCCTTTAGCTCTGGTCAGAGGACTCACTTGGCTTGTGGCTTGACCACACACCTAAAAGTCTTGGCCCTTAGTGAATTTTCTACTACCACCATGCTCTATTTTTGAAGGTCAAAATCTCTGTCTCCCCCAACTGAAGAAAGCTCTGTCCACTTTCCTAGAACCAGAAGAAACCAGATGAATCCTCTACCTAGCTGACAGATCTTCAATCTCCATTGACTTCTGAGAGAAGACTTAGAGCTGAAAGGGACATTAGAAGCCATCGAGTCCAACCTCCTTATTTTACAGATGAACTGAACCCTTCACATGGGCTACAAGACTGTCCTATGGTCATATAAGGAGTAAGTATCAGGATTTGAACAGAGGTCTGACTCCTACTCCAAATCTCACTTTCCAACACATCACATTTCTTTCTAGCTCATCAACATCTCTTTAGATCCTAAATCCTTTATTTGTCAGCCGGTGTATTGGCTTTCACTCCCAGCTTTGTCTCATCTGCAGATTTGATAAGCACACCATCTAGTCCAATCCTCTAATTTACAGAGGAGAAAAAGATTTGAAATAATTTGTTCTTAAGTCACTTAATGTCTCTCAAGTTCAGTTTTCTCCTCTCTGCATTAGGGATAATAATGTGAACACAGCAAACTCCAAAGGCTTATTTCAGGAAAAGTGCTAAAAACAGACGGTTGTGATGAACAGAGGGCAGGCCATGGAGAAGTGGACCAGAGCAGCAGAGCTAGGCAGACTCTGTGGGGACTGAGTCAGATGAAGCAGCCAGGCCGAGAGATTACGTGTTGTCAGATGGCAAAAAGAACACAGAAGAGATCTTTTCCTTCTCGTTAACACCTTCCTTGTAACACTCTCTGCGGCCCTTATGTTTATTCCATACCACCTTGTGTGCATTATAGCTGTTTGTGTCCTCTCTTCCCAATTAAACTATAAACTTCTAGAGGAAGAAGAGTGTCCTGTTCTTTGCTGTAACTCCACAATGCCTACCTAGCACAAGGCCCTTCCTACACTCAGTATTTATACTCAGGTACTCAGTAATTATTTGTTGAAATGTTTGCTAGGGTCCTATTTTATAAAAGACACTATGTTAGATCCTAGGGATACAAAGTTGAAAAAAAAACCACCTTTTGCCCTCAAGGAACATAGATTCTAGTGTGAGGAAAGAAATGTGTACAGAAATAACTACATCAGAAATGTACTAAGTATTTGGGAGACATACAACTATAGCATTACGGAAAATTGGAAGGGTTGGCTCTTGCCTGGGTTGTGGCTGGGGGAAGGTTTTATAGAAGGTACCTCAGCTGAGCCTTGTTGAAAGCAGGACTTCATTAGATAGAGGCTGCAGGAGGGAGTCCATTCCAGACATGGGGGACCATGTGAGCAAAGTAATTCAGTTTTAAAAGGTTAAGATGAGAATTGGCAGTAGTAGATCAGACTGTTTGGAACAGAATTCATTTAAGGTCTGTATTGTGAAATAAACCTAGAAAAGTCAGCTGGAGTCAGATGGTGAATGGCTTTGAATGCCAGGGTCAGGAGGCATAGGCTTTGTTCTAGAGGCACAAGGTGGCCATACAAGGTTTTTGGGCAGAGAGTCGAGGTGATGAATGAGTGTATGTGAAGTAGGGGGGTTGTAGCTGCTTAGATTCTTATCCATACCTGTATAAACTGTTCAAACTTCTTTATATGAGCCTTTAGCTGTGCCTCCTTGGCCCCAAGTTCCTCCCAGCGCAGATTCAGGGCCTCCATTCTCCTTTTAAATGTCTATGAGACCATATGAAAAAAGTCAGCAGAACCTCCTACTCGGGCTCATGGCCGTAAGCAGCCAAATGTTCTCTAGGGCTCTACGTCCCACACAATCCTTGCAGATTCAGCAACTGTCTCCTTGTTAAAGCCTTAAACTGCTACCAATTTCCTACCCTTGAGCATGGAGCCCCTATACCAGGATTAATCTGAAGCTACAAGGATTTGTCTGTATTCTAGGTGGTGATGGGGTTTGAGGGAGGCAAAGGGGTTGGCTCCCTTCTCTTCTTTCATGAAGGTGAACAGGCCAAGACTCCCGTAGTTGAGGGCTTCTGTCTGCCATCCCTGCTGGAATCTGGACCCATTTCAATAAAGCTTCCTCCTTTCCCTTCCACATCCCATTCTACACACACACACACACAGAGTAGGACAGCACCCTTTTTCCTATGCATTGCCACTTTGCCCTCTCTCTTCTCACTCAGCTTCTTTCTCTTGACTCCTCACCATGCCCCCTCTTTGGCATCACCTCACCTCCTTTTTTTCCTCCATGGCTTGATGCATCACTTTGGCCTCTTTCTTTTTCTCTAGGAGCCGGATGGATGGAGATGGTGACTGCTCCTCTGTTGATGGGAACTTCCTGTTGCAAAGGTACCAGAAATAAAGTATAACTGCTTCTGAAGGGCCTGATGGAAACTAAATGCACACACTGTAGAAAAACTAGGAAGTCCTGGATGAGGTAGTAATTCTGAGAGTCAGATACCCTCACTCTTATATCTATCATCCTTATCCTTCCCACCAGATCAGCCAAAGAAATGGGGCAGAGGACGGCTTTGGAATGGTGTCTGAAGTTCAAGAAGAAAGAGCAGAGAGTAATGTGTGTGTGTGTGTGTGTGTGTGTGTGTGTGTGTGTGTGTGTGAGAGAGAGAGAGAGAGAGAAGACAGACAAGATAGCCAGACAGATGAAAGAGACAGACAGAGAGAAAAGAAATTACAGTTGTATGTGGGGAAGGGGCAAGGAATTACAATAACAAGATTTATATATATATAAATTTTTTATATATAAGCAATACACAATATATATGTGTATGTGTGTGCATATGTGTGTGTGTATATATATATATATATATATACACATACATATATATATGTAAGCAATACACAAGCAACATAAATCTTGCTGTAGGGAGTTTTGATTTTTTTTTTACCATAGCAAAATGCTTTCTACCCATCAGGAAAGCCTTGTATGAACTGGTGCAGAGTGAGATGAGCAGAGCCAAGAGAACCATTCATACTGTGACTACAGTGATGGAAAGAAAGACAACCTTGAATGACTTCAGAACACTCATCATCCCAGCGACTAGTCACATGACCTCAGAAGTTTGATGATGAGACTTTCCTCCCTTCTTGGCAAAGAGAGGCAGTGGATAAGACACACATTTTCAGGCATGGACCATATGTTTATTCGTCTTGCTGGAGTAGATACTTGTTATGATAGGGCTTCTATTTGGAAAGAAAGGAGTTAGTAGGTAGTGAGAGGGGTACAAAAACAAAAAGAAAAAATAGCATTAATAATACATTTAAAAATACTCAAAAGAAGACAGAAGGATGTTCCAAGGGAACACAAACAGAACAATTTCCTTATTGCCTTGTTAAATGTAACAGATGCTTTTGAAAAACAAATTGTACATAATAGAAGTTCATAACTTCACAATCTTCTTCCTTAACATATTAAAACATATTAAAATGGTTGTTTTATCAATAATTGTTAAGTTCAAAATATAAAGAAAATTTGTTTTCAATTTTTAAAATTTTATTAATTTATTTTGATTTATCAACAATCACTTCCATATGCTTTTGAGTTGAAAATTTTTCTCCCCCTTCCTCCTCACCACCCTCCCCAAGACGGAGCACAATCTCATATAGGCTATGTACCTTCCTATTAAACATATTTTCACATTAGTGAAGTTGTAAATAAAAATTAAAACCAATAGGAGGAACCATTAGAAAGAGGAAACAAAACTCAACAGAAGAGAGAAAAAAAACATGATAGCGATTCAACTTCCATAGTTCTTTCTTTGGATGTGGATAGCATTTTCCATCAAGGCCTCTGGAGATGTCTTAGATCCTTGTATGCTGAGAAGGGTTAAGTTTATCAATATTAGTCATTGCACAATGTGGCTATTATTGTGTACAAAGTTCTCTTGGTTCTACTCACTTCACTCAGCATCAGACCTTTCCAGGTTTTTCTGAAGTCATCATGTTCATCATTTCTTATAGCACAATAGTATTCCATTACATTCATATACCACAACTTGCTCAGCCATTCCCCAATTGATGGGCATCCTCTCAATTTCCAATTCTTTGCTACCACAAAAAGAGCTGCTATGAATATTTTTGTACATGTGGGTCCTTTTCCCATTTGTTTGATCTCTTTGGGATATAGCCCTAGAAGTGCTATTGCTGGATCAAAGGGTATGCCCTTTGGGCATAGTTCCAAATTGTTCTCCAAAATGGTTGGATCATTTCACAACTCCACCAACAATGTATTAGTGTTCCAATTTTCCCACATCTTCTCCAACATTTATCATTTTCCTGTTTTGTCATGTTGGCCAATCTGATAGGTGTGATGTGGTACCTCAGTTCAGAGTTGTTTTGATTTGCATTTCTCTAATCAATAATGATTTAGAGCATTTTTTCATATGACTATAGATGGCTTTAATTTCTTCATCTGAGAACTGTCTGTTCATATCCTTTGACCATTTATCAATTGGGGAATGGCTTGTGTTCTTATAAATTTGTCTTAATTCTCTATATATTTTAGAAATGAGGCCTTTATCAGAGAGACTGGTTGTAAAAATTCTTTCCCAATTTTCTACCTTCCTTCTAATCTTAGTTGCATTGGCTTTGTTTGTGCAAAAACTTTTCAATTTAATGTAATCAAAATTATCCATTTTGCTTTTCATATGTTCTCTATCTCCTGTTTGGTCATGAATTCTTCTGTTCTCCATAGATCTGATAGGTAAACTATTCCTTGTTCTCCCAGTTTACTTATGGTATCAGCCTTTATATCTAAGTCATGAACCCATTTTGACTTTATTTTGGTATATGGTGTGAGATTTGGGTCTATGCCTAGTTTCTGCCATACTCTTTTCCAGTTTTCCCAGCAGTTTTTTTCAAAGAGTGGGTTCTTATCCAGAAGCTGGGGTCTTTGGGTTTATCAAATAATAGATTACTATAGTCATTGACTACTGTGTCTTGCATATTTAACCTATTCCACTGATCCACCTCTATTTCTTAGCCAGTACCAAGCAGTTTTGATGATTGCTGCTTTATAATACAATTTAAGATCTGGAATTGCTAGGCCACCTTCCCCTGCATTTCTTTTCATTAGTTCCTTTGATATTCTGGACCTTTTGTTTTTCCAAATGAATCTTGTTATTATTTTTTCTAACTCTATAAAATAATTTTTGGTAGTTTGATTGGTATGGCACTGAATAAGTAAATTAGCTTAGGTAGGATTGTCATTTTTATTATATTAGCTCGGCCTACCCATGAGCAACTGATGTTTTTCCAATTATTTAGATCTGATTTTATTTGTGTGAAAAGTGTTTTGTAATTGTGTTCATAGAGTTCCTGGGTTTGTTTCGGGAGGTAGACTCCTAAATATTTTATAATGTCTACAGTAAGTTTAAATGGGATTTCTCTTTCTATCTCTTGCTGTTGGGCTTTGTTGGTAATATATAGAAATGCTGATGATTTATGTGGGTTTGTTTTATAGCCTGCAACTTTGCTAAAGTTGTTTATTATTTCAAGTAGTTTTTTTTACTTGATTCTCTAGGATTCTCTAAGTATATCATCATGTCATCTGCAAAGAGTGATAGCTTTGTTTCTTCTTTGCCTATTCTAATGCCTTCAATTTCTTTTTCTTCTCTTATTGCTAAAGCTAAGTTTCCAGTACAATATTGAATAACAGTGGTGATAATGGACATCCTTGTTTCACCCCGATCTTATTGGAAATGCTTCTAGCCTGTCCCCATTACATATAATGCTTGCTGAAGGTTTTAGATATGCTATTTATTATTTTAAGGAAGACTCCATTTATACCTATGCTTTCTAGTGTTTTTAATAGGAATGGGTGTTGTATTTTATCAAAAGCTTTTTCTGCATCTATTGAGATGATCATGTGGTTTCTGTTGGTTTTGGTGTTGATATGCTCAATGATGCTGATAGTTTTCCTAATATTGAACCAACCCTGCATTCCTGGTATAAATCCTACCTGGTCATAGTGTATTATTCTTGTGATAAGTTGCTGCAATCTATTTGCTAGTATTTTGTTTAAAATTTTTGCATCTATATTCATTAGAGAAATTGGTCTATAATTTTCTTTCTCTCTTTTTGACTCTTCCTGGTTTAGGTATCAACACATATTTGTATCATAAAAAGAATTTGGTAAGACTCCTTCTTCACCTATTTTCCCAAATAGTCTATATAGTATTGGAATTAATTGTTCTTTAAATGTTTGATAGAATTCACATGTAAATCCATCTGGCCCTGGAGATTTTTTCCTAGGGAGTTCATCAATGGCTTGTTCAATTTCTTTTTCTGAGATGGGGTTATTTAAGTATTTTACTTCCTCTTCTGTTAATCTGGGCAATTTATTTTTGTAAATATGTATCCATTTCACTAAGATTGTCAAATTTGTTGGCATATAGTTGGGCAAAATAATTCCTAATTAACCTCTTCCTTGGTGGTAGCTTCACCCTTTTCATTCTTGATACTAGTAATTTGGTTTTCTTCTTTTTTTTTAAATTAAATTAACCAAAGGTTTATCTATTTTATTGGTTTTTTCATAAAACCAGCTCTTAGTTTTATTTATTAGTTCAATAGTTTTCTTAATTTCAATTTTATTAATTTTTCCTTTGGTTTTCAATATTTCTAATTTGGTGTTTAGTTGAGGATTTTTAATTTGTTCTTTTTCTAGTTTTTTTAGTTGTATGCCCAATTCATTAATCTCCTCTTTTTCTATTTTATTTATGTAAGCATTTAGAGATATAAAACTTCCCCTAAGAACTGCTTTCGCTGCATCCCATAGTTTTGGTATGTTGTCTCATTATTGTCATTCTCTTGAATGAAATTATTGATTGTTTCTATGATTTGTTGTTTGACCCAATCATTTTTTAGGATTAGATTATTTAGTTTCCAATTATTTTTTAGTCTATCTTTCCATGGCCCTTTATTACATATAATTTTTATTGCATCATGATCTGAAAAGGATGCATTTAATATTTCTGCCTTTCTGCATTGGATTGTGAGGTTTTTATGCCCTAGTACATGGTCAATTTTTGTGTATGTGCCATGTACTGCGAGAAAAAAGTATATTCCTTTCTATCCCCATTCAGTTTTCTCCAGAGGTCTATCATACCTAACTTTTCTAATGTTCTATTCACCTCCTTAACTTCTTTCTTGTTTATTTTGTGGTTAGATTTATCTAGTGCAGAGAGGGGAGGTTCAGGTCCCCACTAGTATAGTTTTGCTGTCTATTTCTTCCTGTAACTCCCTGAACTTCTCCTCTAAGAATTTGGATGCTATACCATTTGGTGCATATATGTTTAGTAATGATATTACTTCATTGTCTATGGTGCCTTTTAGCAGGATGTAGTTTCCTTCCTTATCTCTTTTGATTAGATCTATTTTTGCTTTTGCTTTGTCTGAGATCAGGATTGCTACCCCTGCTTTTTTTACTTCAGCTGAAGCATAATATATTCTGCTCCAGCCTTTTACCTTTACCCTGTATGTGTCACTCTTTTTCAAATGTGTTTCCTGTAAACAACATATTGTAGGATTATGGTTTTTAATCCATTCTGCAATCCGTTTCTGTTTATGGGAGAGTTCATCCCATTCACATTCACAGTTATGATTACTATCTGTGTCTTTTTCTCCATCCTTTTTCCCCCCTATTTATGCTTTTCTTTCTCCTTTTTCCTTTCCCCCTTCACTAGTGTTTTGCTTTTGACCACCGCCTCCTTCAGTCCCTCCCCCCTTTTATTATCCCTTTCCCTTTTCTTCCCCTTTACTCTTACTGCTTCTTCCCTCCCTTCTTTCCCCCCTCCCTTTTTCCCCCTCCCTTTTCTTTCCCCTTTTCCCTCCTACTGCCTATAGGGCAAGTTAGATTTCTATACCTAACTGATTATGTTATGCCCTTCTTGAGCCAAATCTGATGAGAGTAAGGTTCAAACAATGCACCCCCCTCCCTTCTTTCCCTCTGCTGTAATAGGATTTTGTGTCTTTTCCTGTAATGTAATTTACCCTTGTCTGCCTCCTTTCTCAGTACATTTTCTAAGATCAGATTGATCCACTTATTTGGATCCATTTAACCCACTTGATTAGATTTTTTTTTATCATTACATCAAAGTCAACTAATATCCACCCTCTTTATGTATACTCCTTTAACATGGTGTAATAACAATACAGTTCTCAAGGGTTGCAAGTGTCATATTCCCTTGTAGGGGTAAACAGCCCCCTTATTAACAACATATTGTATCTTTCTGTCCCATTTACCTTTTTATGTCTTCTTGAGTCCTGTACTTGAAGATCAAATTTTTTGTTGAGCTCTGGTCTTTTTATCAGGAAAGTTTGGAAGTCTCCTATTTCATTGAATATCCATCTCCTCCCTTGAAAAATGATGCTCATTTTTGCTGGGTAATTGATCCTTGGCTGCATTCCAAGCTCCTTTGCCTTATGGAATATCATGTTCCATGCCCTGCGTCTTTTAATGTAGAAGCTGCAAGGTCCTGTGTAATCCTGACTGTGGTTCCATGATATTTAAATTGTTTCTTTCTGGCTGCTTGCAGCACCTTCTCTTTCATCTGGTAATTTTGGAATTTTGCTATTATATTCCTTGGTGTTGTCAATTTGGGATCTCTTTCAGGTGGTGATCGGTATTCTTTCTATGGTTATTTTTCTTCTGGTTCTAGATTTTCCTGAAAGATACTGTCCAGGCTCTTTTTTTATCATGATTTTCAGGTAGTCCAATAATTTTTAAATTGTCTCTCCTGAATCGATTTTCCAGGTCGGTTGTTTTACTGATGAGGTATTTTATTTTCATCTATTTTTTCATTTTTTTGTTTCTGTTTGACTGATTCTTGCTCTCTCATAGAGACATTAGTTTCCATTTGTCCAATTCTAGTTTTTAACAGATTGTTTTCTTCTGTTAGTTTTTGTACTTCCTTCTTCAATTGGCCAATTGTGTTTTTTAGGGACTTGTTTTCTTCAGTGCATTTTTTTTCCAATTGGCCAATTGTATTTTTGAAGGACTCTTCTACCTCTCTCATTTGACTATTAATATCCTTCTTGAGCTCTTCTAAGAAGGCTTTTTGGGCTTCAGACCAGTTCATATTCCCTTTTGTTGTTGCAGATGTGGGTTTGTTGACAATGTTGTCCTCTTCAGAATTTCTGTCTTGATCTTCACTCTTCTCATAATATGAATCTATGGTATGTTTCTTTTTACTCATGGTGTTTCTTTATTCCCTGGCCTTTAAAGAGATTGAGCTCTCCTGCTGGGGAACAGAGGGCACTGACCCAAGCTTCTTGTGTTGGGAGCCTAGGTCTTGGTCACTGGCTTTGTGTGCTGGGGCCTCTTATGTGGCAATTGGAGGCTGTAGGTTTCTGGCAGCTTACCTTTGGGCTGGAATCAGCAAGGCTGGAACTTTCAGGCAATTCTAGGTTGCCTGCTTTTCCTTTCCTTTAGCTTTCTTCAGCTTCTTTTAGATGGGTGCTGCAGGGTGTTTATCTGCCTGGGGCCCCCTGCAGTGTTGTCTCCCTTGTTTCTGCTAATGCACTGGGAGATTCCTTTGTGGTAGAGTGCTGAGGCACCTGGTGGTTTTCTGAGCTGGTTTCCACTGGTTCCCCCCCTCACTGAGGCACTCGGAGGTCCAGGTGTTGGTGTTTGCCTGTTCTACCACCTGGGCTTCAGGATTCTTCACTGGTTGCAGGCTGCAGGTCTGAAGCTCACCTGGTGTTGGGTGGAATCAGCAAGGCTAGGCTTTAGGTTGCTTTTTTCACCTCCTTTCAGATGGGTACTTATCTGCCTGGGGCCCTTGTAGTTCTGCCTCCCTTATTTTTGCTGAGATACTGGGAGACCCATTTGCTGGGTTGCTGCACTGCTGCTCCCTGTCTTTCTTCTAGTTCAGCTGTTCCAGGGTGTTTTTTTCTGGGGTGATATTTTCTGGGTTTTCAGAGGTTGATAGGGGAGAGTGAGAGTGACAACCTTTTCACTCCGCCATCTTGGCTCCTGGAAGCGGAACTCTCTAAAAAAAATTTTTTTTAAAGAGAACTGGGAGAGGGGGGAGAAAGTACCAACATGGACAGATTTTATTTTTATTTTACAGATGAGAAATCTGATACTCAAGAGAGGGGAAGTTACTGTACAGATAACAATCAGTAGAGACATGACTAGAGTATCTCCTAACCTGTACTCTAGGGTTCATTCTACCACCACAGACTGCCTGCTGGGAATGCCTGGGAGGCCGGCTATCTTGGAGGTGATGAGGTATGCCAAGAACCAAGGATTTTGAGGATGGGGGGAGGGGGGTTTGTCTGTGACTTACATTAGCAACTCCAGCAGCCGTTCCCCATACTGCAGGCGGAAGTACTCCGCCAGGTCTTCTTCTTCCATGATTCCCAGACTCATGATTGCTGATGCTCAGGGGCTAGACCAATCCTCAGGTAATATCTGTGGGAAAAACCCAAGGCCAAGAAAGGAAATTTTTCTGCTTAGATACTGGACTCTTGTTTCTAGATCCTCCTAATCTGGCTTACAAGACCTTGCAATAAGTGATTACTTTAGAAAGCCAGTTAAAGGGGTCCCAAAACAGTTGATAGTCTACTCTGGTATACTTTAGATCACTGGTCCTCAGTCAGAAGATACAGGGGATGGGGAGGTGGTTCAGGAAAGGAGAGGTTGCTTAGTAACAACTAACAGCCATGGTTCTATGTGGTGGTACGTGGAATCTGTCTCCCTTATCCTTTGACCTTTTACCCTTGCCCTCAGCCAATTCAGATCCTACCTTCTCTCTTTAGCTCATTTTAGCCCCTCCCTGGCTCCCCTTTTTCTCTCCTGATCCTGCCCTGAACTTTTGGGAACACTGAATGATAATAACCAAGGTTGTGGAAAAGGCAATGAGAGAAGGCCCTCTTATTCTTGGTATCTGGTTTCAGCCCTATATGCCCACAACCAAACCAGAGTAGTCATCAAGAGACTTGAGACCTAGAAAGGCCTGCTGGTGGGGAAGGGGACCAGAGTGGTGCCTGTGTGGTCTCTCTTCTAGAGTGGAGCAGTTCTTAGTCCTCTTCCTCACCCTCTTAGAATCCCTACTTTCCTTCAAAACTCAGCTCAAGCCAGGTTCCCTCCTATATGAAACCTTTCCTGATCACCCCAGTTACTAGTCATTCTTCCACCAAAATTATCATGTAAATATCTCCTTTATATACATTTTGAATATAATTATATATGCACAGAAGAACAGAAGGTGTTTCTGGACAAAATACAGGGACAAAGTGTTCAGGCTTTGCTCTTGACAGATATGCGTAATAAAAACAGGGATTTGTGCTAAGTAGGTGGAGAACACTATGTTTCCCTTCTGTTCTGACTCAAACTCATTTATAGTTAAGCCAGAGAAGATTTGAGGAGTGTGTATGATTACAGGGATCCTAAATTAGTTATCTCTAAAAGATCTTTAATTTTTAAATTATCAAGCATTTTTTTTCCCATTTCCCACCTCTCAGAGGAAAAAAAAAGAAGAAAAAGAAAATCATTGTAACAAAAAAGCTTAGTCAAGCAAAACAAGTTCCTGTCATTCTGCATATTAGTCCATCAACTCTGTCAGGAGGTGAGATAACATTCTTCATCACTTATCTTCTGAAATGGTTGATCAGAGTTCTTAGGTCTTTCAAAATAGGTCATTTTTACAATTTTGATGTTCTAGTGTAAATCATTCTCATGGTTCTTCTCACTTCACTCTGTATCGGTTTATACAAGTCTTCTCAAGGTTTCCCAAAAGCATCACTTTCTTAATTTCTTACTGCATATTACTGGAATACAATAGCATTCCATTATATTCATATACCACAATTTGTTCAGCCACTCTCCAATTAATGGTCACCCCATTAGTTTATAATTCTTTACCACTACAAAAAGAGTTGCTATAAATTTTTTTGTACATAAAGGACCTTTTCCTTTTCCTTTGATCTCTTTGGAGCATAGACCTAGTGGTAGTATCTCTGAGTCAAAGAGCATACCATTTCTAGGTCTATGCCCCAAGAGTAATTTTGGGAGCATAGTTCCAAAATACTTTCCAAAATGGCTGTACCAATGCATCTAACAGCCCTAACCACAATGCATCAAATGTACCTGTTTTGCCTTAGCCCTTTCCTTTTTTTTTTTGTCATTTAAAGGTGAGTTCACCCTCACTCACATTTATAATTGTGAATGTTAATTATGTATTTCTCTTCATCCTGTTTTTTTCTTTTTAGATCCCCACCCCTTCTTTTTCACAAGTTCTTATCCTTTCTTTCCTTTTAAACCCCTATTCATGATTTCTCCTCTGAGCTTTGGTTTATTTTGATTAATCCCTCTCTGAATCTACCCTCCCTGTTTCCTGCTATTTTCCAGTTAAGTTGAATTCTTTGTGTATGCATGACTGTGTATGTATGAGATTAATTTAGATGAAAGTTAGATTCAAGTAATTCCTAATCCCTCCATCTCTACCTTGTTTGCAAATTCTATTTGTACACCCTGATTGTGTGAGATTTTTCCTCCTCCTTTCTCCCCCCTTTTTCCCCTAGTGTTTCCCTTTCCCTTCCTCTTCTTTTAAGAGCAACAAAATATACCTATATCACTCTTAGGCCTTCTGTCTTATTTGACTCTATGACCCCTGAGAGTTCTGCGGGACACTTGTATCATTTCCCCCCCCATTAGAATGTAAACACTTTATCTTTAAAAAGCTCCTTCTAATTGCTCACTTGTGTTTATCTTTTAATGTTTCTCTTGACTCCTGTGTTTATATTTCAAAATTCCTACTCAGTTCTGGTCTTTTCAACAAGAATGCTAGGAAGTTGCCCATTTCAATGAAGGTATATTTTTCTACTGTGTCCATTTTTTCTTTGGGTAAATTATTTTTGGTTGTAGGCTTATATATTTTCCTATTTGGAATATTGTATTCCATACTTTCCAACTCTTTAGAGTGGTAGTTGCTAAATCTTGTGTGATATTGGCTGTGATTTCTTGGTACCAGAACTCGTTTCCTGGCTGTTCACAGTACTTTTTTTTTTTAAATCTGGAAGGTCTGGATTTCAGCTATGGCATTTCTGAGAGTTTTCATTTTGGAATTTCTTCTAGAAGTGATCAGCAGATTCTATCTTCACTTTACATTCTTGTTCTAATATGTCTGGGCAATTTTCTTTCTTAAAATATTGAAACATAAACTCTTTTTAAGTCATTGCTTTTAGGAGTCAATGACTTTTAAATGATCTCTCCTTGATCTGTTTTCAAGGTCAGTTTTTTTTTTATGGATAGTATCTTACATTTTCTTCTATTTTTTTCAATCTTTTGACATTGTCTTAATATGTTTTATTGTTTCATGGAATCATTAACTCTATTTGGTCTATCTGATTTTCTTTTTCAATTTTTTTTTTTCAGGAAACAAGTTTTTTTCATTACTCTGTCCTTCACATTATCCCTCATCCAGCAAATTAAGAAAACAAAAAACAAGTCTCTCACTATATATCTACGTAGACAAGCAAAATAAGTTCCCACATTATCCATATCCATCAATGTATATCTTTCTATGATAGCTACTGGGACCTAGCATGTCAGTCCGTCAACAATATTTATTAAGCTCTTACTATAAGCCAAGTGCTGGGAATACAAAGAAAAGCAAAAACCAGTCCCTGACCTCAAGGAGCTTATATTATGGAGGATACACCACATAAATAACTAGATACCTATAAGATATATACAGAGTAGATGAAAAGTAATCTCATAGGGAAAAGTACTAGCAGTCAGAGTGAAAAGCCTTGAGCATAGGGTGGGATTTGATTTGAGTCTTGAAGAAAGCCAGGGAAGCTAAGAAGAAGTAAAGCTCAGAGGGATCACCATTCCAGCATAGGGAAAGGCCCAGAGACAAGAGATGGAATGTTGTATTGGAGGATCAGCAAATAGGGTGATGTGGCAGCTAAATGGAGGATGAACTAGAGTAGGGAGAGACCTGAGGCAGTGAATCAAGACAGAAATCTGTTATTATAGTCCAAGCAAGGGTTGGCAATGGCCTAAACTAGGGTGGTAAAGAAAAAGTGATTATACAAGAGATATGCTGTGAAATTAGAAATAACGAGATTTGGCAGCTGATTGGATATATGGGATAAGAAGTCAAGGATAATAACATGGAGGTTACAATCCTGTGTAATTAGGAGGATAGGAGTACCCTTAGCAGTAACAGGGTAGTTCAGAAAAGGGGAAGGTTTGAGGGAAAAGATAAGTTCTGTTTTGGACAGGTTAAATTTTAGGCAGGTGGTGATCCTGGACTTTATCTCAGAAGACAGAGTAAATAGTGAGGGGAAGGTGGCAGAGAGATGTGAAGAGGAGAAGGTGAAAAGACAGGGCACTTGGTAAATGGCCTCAAGAAGTAGAGGTTCTTGGTGGAGACAGTGGGGGTTGATTGTGGTGTGGAAGTCCTGAAGTAAAAAGGAAATGTTTGGAATAGTTACTGTGGAGAAGAATAAGGAATTAACCAGAAAGGAGCAGTAGGATGTCATGGGTAGTTTTATAACTGAGGAAACAAAGTCTGAGCTCTGTGATTTATTGGCAAGGCATGCAATTGCAGAACAAATTCAATTCCAATTTCTCCAAAATTCCAATTGAAAGAACAATTTCAGAACAAATGAAGTAGTCCCCTCAGTAGGCACAAGTACCCTAAGAGAGATTTACAAGGGTTTTTGTAGTAAAGTTACTATTTTTAGCAGTTAATATTTTAAGATTTAGGAACTTTCCAGAGTTTAGGAGCTATGTTTGGTTGCATGTACCTGCGTCCTGCAGAACAATTAGTGGCACAATAATAAATTATTTCCCCCCAAATCATGTAACTTATAGGAAAACTAAACTTGAGAAAGTGAGATTTAGCTCCAGGAGCTGCACAAAATGTCAGTGATGATACAAAATGGAGTGGGTTTGGTTTTATCCATTACCCCATTTGATACCATGGGATCACTACCTATAAGCTAATTCTATAAGATTTTTAACATGGTCATGGTCAGTCAAGTGCAATAACATGAGCCTCTCTGGGACTAGACTAGAGCAGGCTTTAAAGCAGCAAAAAAAAAAAAATTATGAGTATAATTATAATTCTAAAACGAATGATAAAGCAGAGGGCAAGAAGGGCCCGTTTTCCAAGGGTGACTACCATGTCATTTTCTTGTAGTCAAGTGAACCAAGAAGAGGGATTCCTCTAAGGGCCATTGTTATAACTTGTTAAATTTTTTTTAAAAAATTTATTTATTTTGAATTTATGGAATAAAACAAGCATTTTTTTTTTGTGAGGCAGCTGGTGTTAAGTGACTTGCCCAGAGTCACACAGCTAGTAAGTGTTATGTGTCTGAAGCCAGATTTGAACTCAGGTCCTCCTGACTCCAGAGCCAGTGCTCTAGCCACTGTGCCACCTAGCTGCCCCAAAACAAGCATTTCTATGACACAGTACAACAACAACAAAAAGATGTTTGCACATGAAACTGCAAATCCATTATGTACAACTTGCTATTCTTTTTAAATATATAATGAAGTTATCATATAAATTTCTTTCTTTTTCTTCACCCTCCCCTCATGGCTATCATTAGCAAATATGTATATATGTGTAAAATCATTCTGTACATATTTCTATGTAGTAGTTCCTTCTTTGGATGCAGACAGCATCTTCCTTCATATGTCCTTTGTAGTTAATTTGAGTATTTATAATAGTCAAAATGACTTAGTTGCTCAAAATGTTCTTAAAACAATATTACTGTTGCTGTACACAATGTTCTCTTGGTTCTGCTCATTTCACTCTTCATTATTTCATACAAATCTATGTTTTTCTAAGATCATTGAGCTCATCATGTCTTATAGCACATATTCCATCGCATTCATGTACTATAACTTGTTCAGCTATTCCCCAATTGACAGGCACCGCCAAAATTTGCAGTTCTTTGCTATCACAAAGAGAGCTGCTATAAATATTTTATAACATATAGCTTCTTTCCTTTTCCCCCTAATCATCTTTGTAAACTTGTAGTTTCCTAGTAGTGGTATTGCTGGGTCAAAGGGTATACCGCAGTTTCTTAGCTCTTTGGGCATAATTGCAGATTGCTCCCCAAAATGGCTGGATCAGTTTACAATTCCACCAACAATGAATTAGTGTCCCAATTTTTCCACATCTCCTCCAACATCTGTCACTTTTCCCTTCAATCATTTTAGCCAATCTGATATATATAAAATGATATTTCAAGGTTGTTTTAATTTGCATTTCTCTAATCAATAATGATTTAGAGAATTCTTTCACATAGCTATAAATTGTGTTGATTTCTTTATCTGAAAACTGCTTGTTCATATCCTTTGATCATATATCAATTTGGGAATGACTCATATTCTTATAAATTTGACAAAGTTCTTTATATGTTGAAGATATGAGACCTTTATCTGAGAAACTGTCTATAAAATTTCTTCCCCAACTTTCTGCTTTCCTTCTGATCTTGGCTATATTTATTTGTATAAAACCTTTTAAATTTAACGTAATCAAAATTATCCATTTTATACCTCACTCTGCTCTCTATCTCTTGTTTATTCATAAATTGTTCACCTAGCCATAAGTCTGATAAATAATACATTCCATGTTTTAATATCTCTCTTTATATCTAAGTCATGTATTCATTTTGAACCCCTTGCTGCTTCAGGATGCCAGGCCTAGTGGTACTGACCAGATGTGATCCCAGGCTGGGGCTGTGGGCAAGGAAGAGTGAGCACATGCCTGGTGGGTGCAATACCACAGAGAGCAAGAACATTTTCAGGATAGTGTGTCTGGGGGCCTCAGCTGTGGCTTGAGGGAGGAGAGGAGGGCCTGAGGTTAAACCCCCAGATAGAATTCAGAAAATAACAGTAAGGAGGACCTGAGGATTGTTGAATTCTTTAACGGCTGGTTTTGATTTCTCCTGATCGATTGGTATAAGAACAATGTGATTGGTTACTCCCTGTGAGGCGATGATAAGATCGAGAACCATGTGATTTTGTAGGACCATTTGGGCTAATAAATCTACCTCAATTTGAAGGGAGTTGATAGACTCACTTGTAGCCTGAGCCAACCTTTCAGTCTCAAGGGAGAGATTTCTAGTTGCCTATTCTAGTGCAGAAATTCCTAAATATGGAATAAGGGACCAAAGGAATTTAATTTCATTCCCATGTTGTTTTATAGGATTCTGGATAATACACTCCCAGTGGAAGGGATCTTTCCTCCTTTTTGGCACTTGTACCATCAGGCTCCCAAGTTGTTAGTGGACTTTTTGCCTATGATTCTATGATGTGATTGAATTTTCATACCGGTGGGGTCAAATAAGCAACTCCACAGAGACCATACAGATTGGAGGGTAATGAGGAATATGCTTTACTGCCACACATAAAAAACTGCCCAGGGGTTACAAGTCCTCAGGGATCTTCAGATGGGGAGGACAACCATTTTGCAGCATGCTTGAGAGGGCCTGGGGTAGTTGCTGGATAGTAGCCAACACCCCAAAGGCTCCTATTTAACACCAGCTGCTGTGCCTTTACTAGCAAGAAAAACACAATTTGGAGTAGTCTGATTGTCAGAAGTAGTGCTATACACAGGTACATGGCACAAATAAAAGGGTCTCCTTTAGAAATATTTGGGAATGGGATAGTCTTAGTTGAATTTAAAACAGTGTCCAAATTTGGAGCAGTATTAATTCTCTCCTCTCTTTTAAAACACAATGGGAAGGTGGGTAAAAACATTGGCAATGCAATACTCCTACTTTTGTGGGCAATGGTGGAGTCATTAAAGGCCACAAGGAAGTGACTATTTCCCATATCAGCACAGGTGATAGCCTGTGGGGGTGTTCACTTAGGCTTTTTTATCCTACCAATTATATAGTTCCCTTAATCTGTAGTCACTCACTCTCTCTCTCTCTCTCTCTCTCTCTCTCTCTCTCTCTCTCTCTCTCTCTCTCCTTTCATCTGACTGGGTTGGGGAATGGTCTCATTTCCATTAACGGGGAGGATGATCCATGGATCTGGGTTTCCCTGATGCACACGATGACACATCCATTACCCACATTCAGTATCCATGAAGCCCAATAGCTTTAAAGCAATACAGTATGTCCCACTTCTCTGTGGATGTTGCTAATGGTATTGTCTTTTCCAATCTTCTTGTGAGGAGTGGAAAGGAGAAGCCCAGTTTAGGACAGAATATATAAAGCAGTAATGAGTAATGTTAGTTAGGATAAGGCCAGAGAACAAGGCAGGGTGATATTGCATCACGGTCAACATTAAGTTGGCATGAAGGGCAGGCTTCACATGGGAACAATGTATCTAGGAATCCTTTTCCCCGATCTTGATTGCTGGTGGAGTGCTTAATAATATCTGGAATGGGCTTTCCCAAGCTGGCTGGGTCCTATTGATCTGTCAGAAATTCTTGATATAGACCTTATTTCCAGGATCAAAATTGTGGTCCAGTCCAGTGGTCCAATCTGTTGTCACTCCTATGTCATGGAATTCTTGCAGGCTGGTTTGCAGTTACTGTATAGAAGAAGCAACAGAGGTATCTCCTCCTAACAGAGATGTGTGGGCTGGGAAAAAAGGTCTTGCTCGAATGGAGTGGGGGGATGGCACCTGAAAAGCATTTCAAAAGGAGATATATGCAATCCCCCCGGTCTGCTATGCATATAGAACAAAGCCAGAGGAAGCCATCTAGCCACTGTAGGTGGGTTTCAGTACACAACTCACCGATCATGGTTTTAAGCTTCTTATTCATAAGTTTAACCTGACTCAAGTTTTGGGAATGGTAAGGTATATGAAACTTTGGGGCCACCCCTTTGTTGTTGTTCAGTCATTTTTCAGTCGTGTCTTGACTCGTTGATCTAATTTGGGGTTTTCTTGGCAGAGATGCTGTAGTGGTTTGCCATTTCCTTCTCTAGCTCATTTTACAGATGAGAAAACTGAGGCAAACAGGTGATGCTTAGGGCAACCCAAACCCTCCTAACCAAGTCCACAATCTGTTATGTACCAAAATGACCCCTTTTATAAACATACTTGGTAATAGAACTGGGGAAGAAGTGATTTATCTTCCGTAGTCACCCAGACTCAAGCAGCCTGTTAGCCTGAAACTATTGTTTCCATTGTAGGGTTTCGGAGTCGCTATAGGCAAGAGAAAAGTCCTCTTCATCTGAAGGGGAAAGAGGAAAAACATGCACAGGTCCCTCTAGGGCGGCATTTGAGGAGGTGTCAGCACTACTGTTCCCTCTTGAAACAGGATGGTTCCCATTGATGTGGGCAGGACAACGTTGCTAGGGGAACAGAAAGCCTCAAGGCAAATAAGACAACTCTAATGAACTTTGCATCACAATGACCTTACCAGCAAAGGGAAAAAAACTCCTTTTTAGCCAAAGCATCCTAACCCCGTGACAGACACTAAATGTATACCATGAGTCGCTATAGATTATGGTGCTTTTTCTATTGGCAAGATGACATGTCTTGGTAAGGGCAAGCTCAGCATCTTGGGCACTGAGGTTAGTGAGCAGAGAGGTCACCCAAACAGTCACGGTCAGAGACCACAGCAGTGCCAATGTGATGAAGACCATTTCTCATAAAAAGAGAGCTGTTGTATACAAAACATAATCAGGATTTTGCAAGGGGGTGTCAAAGAGGTCATCGTGGGGTTTCTCAGCCATGTCTGCTACAGAGGCACAGTCATGCAGTGGCTCCCCTGAGACTGGCAAACTATGCAGCGATGTGGCGGCATTAAGGATAGCACATCACTTGAGAGTGACATTTTTACCCAGCAAGCTCATTTCATTTTTAGCGAGTCTCTGATCAGAAAAGGCCTGACCGAGTTCAGTGACAAAGTAAGAGGGCCTCAAGCTTGTGGGGACACTGTACCATCAAAGGGGCACCAGAACCAGATTATAATCTTTCATCACCCATAGGGCAGTGGCAGCCACAGCCCGTAAGCAGGGCAGAATGTCAGTAGTTACAGCATCAGGCTGAGCAGAGTAATAAGCCACTGGATGTAAAGTAGGCTCAAATGTTTGGGTCAGGGGTGGCTAGGTCAGGCTACAGTACCTGCCCTGGATTCAGGAGGACCTGAGTTAAAATCTGGCCCCAGACACGTAACACTTTACTAGCTGTGTGACCCTGGGCAAGTCACTTAACCCCAATTGCCTCACAAAAAAAAAAAAGGAAAGATCAAATGTTTGGGTCACTTTTCATTCATGTACAAAGAGAATGAAGGGCTTACTGTAATGTGGAAGTTCCAGCGCAGGGACCGAAACCAAGGCCTTTTTGAGATCTGCAAGAGTGTAGAGGTGTTGCTGGTCAAGCTGCAAAGGTTATGGAACACAGTCTTTTGCCAAAGAATTAAGGGGTTTAATGATCTCACCAAAGGAGGGGATCTACTGTTGACAATATGGCTGTTCCAAGGATGGTGTACTGTTCTCCTTTGTTTGTGGGAATAGCTTCTATAAGGCTTACACATGCTTAAGGAAAACAGAGTGGATACCAGCAGATACAATGAAACCAAGATACTCTACCTGTGGAAGGTACCACCGAACTTTTAATTTAGAGACTTTGTGGCCTCTTTGATGGAGCTGAAGAAGGTGACAGCTGTTGTCTTGACAAACTTCAACATTGGGTGCTGCCAGTAGGAGATAATCAATGTATTGGATTAAAGATGAGCCCTTGAGAAAGTGATGGAAGCTAGATCTAGCTGTAGTATTTCAGAAAACAGGGTAGGGCTTTCTATGTACCCTTAAGGGAAAAGAGTTTATGCCCACTGTGTGTTCTTCCAGGTACTGAAATTCTGGGTGAATGAGAATGATTTTTACTTTTTTTTTTTGGTGAGGCAATCGGGGTTACATGACCTGCCCAGGGTCACACAGCTATTAAGTATCAAGTGTCTGAGGCTAGATTTGAACTCAGGTCCTCCTGACTCCAAGGTCAGAACTGTATCCACTGTGCTACCTAATTGCCCTGAGAATGATTTTTTTAAAAACACTGAGCAAAGATCTATCACAGTAAAACTGATAACCTCACGGCGAAATGAGGAAATGACGGTAGCAGGGTTGGGCACCACCAGGTGCCTGGGTATAACATAAGCATTAACAGTGCACAAATCTTGTACAAAACAATAAACAAGTTTGCCGTCAATACCTGGTTTAGGTTTCTTAATAGCGAGGACAGACATCTATTGCAAGGTGATGTGCAAGGCATGATGTTTGGTCTCCTAACGAGTCAATGATGGGTGAAAAACCTTAAATGGCCTCTGTGGATAAGAAGTATTGGGAAATAGATGGCAGAGGGCCTCTCCTAATTTTGATGGTAACAGGGATGGTGGATTTTAGGAGCCCCATGTCTAAAGACAAAAAGGCCCATAGAGTTGAGGATATCAGATGGATGTTAAGAACATCTCCAACTGCCTCCTGGGAATTCTAAATCAGGACAGGGTAAAAAGAGAGGGAATCCTTGGGCAGCTGCAAGTACAGAGTACCACTGAGAGAATGGGAAGTGATAACCCTAAGTTTACAGAGGAGATCTTGCCCCAACAGATTTACATGCAATTTGGGCATGAAGAGGAAGGAGTGTTCTACAGAAAAGGGACCAAAAGACAATTTTGGAACATTCTGAAGGTTTTCTTGAGACCCCTACAATGTTCAGAGACCCAATAGAGCTGCAGTTAGAGTCAGGTTTACTCGTTAAAACCAAATTAGAAGCTTCAGTATCTAGTAAGCAATTATAGATTTTACCAGCAACTTTAAGTGTGACATGGGTTCACTGGTGTGGGGAGAGGCATGGACTAGGCTGGCTGGGACAAGGATATCAAAGGCCAAGGAAAACAAAAGAGTCCTCTCCAAAATCCACAGTCCTCTGCCTCATACCTTCATGCAGCAGAATTTCCCAAAGCATTCCTAGGTCCACTACTATTTTTCCTCCTAAAGTCCCATTTTTCTTTTCTACATTCTTGGACAATATGGCTCCTTCTTGTGGCAGTAAAAACATTCATGTGACTCACAAGTCTTGATATAGCCTGTGCAGGGGCGAGGCTGGCCCTTTGACTAAGATTTCTCTTTCTCCTTATCTTTTTCTTCATAAATATACTGGGCAATGCTCTTAATTTTGCCTATAGGTTTTTCATGCCATCCAGGGTAATTCTTATGGAAGTATCTTTCTGTTTCTGACTGGAGTTGACTGATAAAAGGCTGAATTTATTATTCTTGCATCTCATAGGTTAAATGGATCTACGCCCACATACCACTTAGCACTTTTATATAATCTATCATAAAAATGGTTAGGGGTTTCATTTTCTTGTTAAATTGTCTCTTTAAATTTATTTGTTTTCAGGGTGGACAGCACAAGCTTCCATGCCTCTAATTAAGGACTCTCTAGTCTGAAGTAACTTGGTATAATTCAGCAGGATTGTTGGAGTTCCATTGAAGGTCTTATAATGGCCAGTTTGGGAGATTGTGGGGCCAGGACCCCCATGCCAATTTAGCAGCTTCAATAACGGCAGTTCTTTTACTGGGTGAAAGTAAGGTTTCCATTAGGTCAATTACATCTCCCCAGATGTAATTATAAAGATGGCCTGAAACTGGGTTATAACCACTCCTGGATCTTTGTTAAATTTCTACCTTTTTGAGGTAGAAAGATCAGAGAGACTGAAAGGCTAACGATTCCTAATCATGACTATCTGACCAGGCTGTGCTAGTTTATGTATAAGCCTTTCTTGAAGAAGGAAAACACCAGCTGTGGGCCCCCCTTGCTCAAGAAAAATTAATCTCCAGTTAATTTAGGAGAAGAATAAGATGGGGCACAGACAGCAGGAAAGAGGAGGTGGCGATAGCAAAAGAAGAAGGAGTAGCTGGAAGAGGCTGTGGGATAGGAAGCAGGCAGGACAGAATAATGAGAGGATACCCACAGGTATGTCAGACATATGGTATCAGAAAAGGCAGCCAATGTAACCAGTATTCCATCTGGCTTGGATTTTTGTCTCCTATGGCTAACCTTAGATCCTTTAATATATGATACTCAGTGGTACTGAATTGAGGCCAACATAAATTATCAGCTGACTCTCTTGCAGTTTTTAACCAAGTTTCCCATATCTTAATGACACACTTCTTGGTCATTCCTGGCTCACCTGGAAGCTTTCCACGGTAGCACAGTGTAAAAAATTTTTTCAAGGTTTCATTTGGTTTGCTATTGCTAGATCCCATTATTCCCTTAAAAGGACTTCCCTAACAGTGTGAAGGCTTACCTTAGGTCAGGAATTGAGATTGAAGCCTTCTGTAGAGAAATCTTTCTGTGAGAAAATCAACTAGAACATTCTAAGGTGTTCCTCTGGGAGGCCATCCCCCAGGCCAGGGTCCCTTCTCAACCTCCTGGCTGGCTCACCAATTGTCATATGCAGTTTTATGACTGAGGAAACAAGGTTCAAGCTATGTGATTTATTAGCAAGGAATGTAATCTGGGCCTTCTCAATAAGTACAAGGACCCTAAAGAAAGATTTACAAGGATTTTTATAGTAAAGTACAATACATTTATGTATGTGTGTCTCTCTCTCTCTATATATGTATATGCATATGTATAGTAAAGTTACTATCTTAAGACTTAGGGACTTTCCAGATTTCAGGGACTGTGATTGGTTGCATATACCTGCAGCCCACAAAACAGTTAGTGGTACAACAATAAATTATTTCCCCCAAATCTCATGACCTATAGGAAAACTAAACTTGATTCAAGAAAATAAAGACAGCTATAGCATCTGCATAAAATATGGCAATGATACAAAATGGAATTAGTTTTATTCTCTCAAGGACCTTCTTGCAGTGATGGCCTAGTTGAGATTAGCTAGAATTAGTTTATAGTGAAGCCAAGTCAACAAAATTTCATGAGTTCCTCCAGTTCTGTTCAGTAGCACCTGAGTAGGGACAAAATATCCAGTATAATTCAAGGTTGGGATTTGGCAAGTGACAGGACGAAAGAGTAAAGGATTCAAGAGAAGAGGATGGTGTAGGGTTGAACTGGTTTACCAAGAAGTCAAGATTGGGAAGAAAGGAAGGTATAGCCTGAGGATGGATGATACTTGGATACTGCTGAGGGACAGAGGGATTTGAAGGCATTTGTGATGATAAAGAGTAGGTTTAAAAGTTATAAGGAAAGTTGGAAAATTAAAAGGTTATAACCAGATAAAGGAAATTCAGAGTTCTTGAAGTTGGAAATGAAACACTTGTGGGTGATAATAAGATGAAAGGTAGGACTAACCCTGTATATGGCTGAGGTAGAGTGAAGGAGCAGGTCATGGGAGTGGAGTAGATTGAGAAGCTACCAATTTAAGGCATTTTAGGTAACATCGACCTGTATGTTGAAGTCCCTTAGAATGAATGTTGGAGTAGAAAGGAAGACTGTGATGTAAGCACTGTGAGGTAAGCCCAATGATTTAGAAAGTAGGGACAATGTCTTAGGGTTCAATAGATAACAGCTACTTATATTTAACCTGTGATAAATTTAGATGGGATGAATCTCAAAGAAGGAGAGATGCCCAAAGATGATGGTGAAAGGAGAGGCTGCTTGGAAGTGTCAATGGACAGCAATGAGTATTCTAACTCTCCTACCATGACATGCCGTGTGTTGACCAGGGAGGGAAGTGGGATATGAATAAAAATGAAACCAGTACTAGAAACAGTGGTAAGGGATGTAATATCATCATTAAGAAGCCACAGCTCAGTGACAAAAGATAGGAGTGAGAAAAGAAGAAATTTAAGATGAATACAAGTTATAGAGCCAGCATTCTAGAGGGAACAATGGAAGAGGTGGTCAGATCTGCAGTGAGACACTGGTGGGGAGCAGAAGGAGATGGATGAGAATGAGGCAGTGGACAGCTGAGGCTAGAAAAAAGGGTGACACTGAAGAAGAAACTTGAGCAACTGAAGGTTCATTATCAGGCACCCACCCCTGAGAGGTTTTCCCTGCTACCCCAACATACCCACACAGTCTCAGGCTGTACATGGCACTAGAGAGCAATAAATGAGCTCTGAAGACAGCAGCAGCATTCAACTTTCCTACAACCATTACAGCAGCCCTCTCAGCTAGCCCAGCCTTTCTCTAGCCAACCAGCAAAACAATGCCTCTCTTCCAATCCTCATGGCTCCCAGAAAAAATCTGCAAAGCCTTCCTGTCATCTTATTGCTGCTTTTGTATTCTGACTACCTTTTCTTGCAGTCTACTGTCCTTTCTATCCTCAGTGCCTTCTGCACTCAGCTTCTGCTCCTTTGTCTTTTTATATCTCTTTCTAGAGTTTTTTCTCTGTCTTCTATCGTCTCTCTGCCTTACTATACTATCCAATGCCTTGAATCAGAGCCACTTGGGGGTTAGTGATTTATCTTTACCTTATGAGGTAAAACTCAAGGAACGCACCCTTTTGTCAGGTATGAGCCCGACAATTCCTATGTAATCTTCCCATAGTCCCCAAACAGTTAGTTGATTTGTAATTTTCTAAGTTATAACTTTTAAAATTCCAAAAGTAGTCACATGAAAATGACCACAATATCTTGCAGCCATCATTACCTCAATCGTTGCTCTGTCTTCAGACATGTCCTCTCAGTCCATCAATCTAAGGGGCAGTTCTCTAGTTGGTCCTCTGAACAATCGGTGTCTCTTCTTAACATTTCATCTGAGAAACTTAGTATCTTCACAAATTGATTCGTATCTGTTTTTCTCACATAAATATTCTTTTTCTGGAAGGGGCAGAAAAAACATTTTTGTAAAATTGATTTTTTAAAAAATCACTTGTGAAGAATTGCAGTCTCTCTGATAAATGTTGAGAAGAGACACAGAGCGTTCAGAGGATCAAAAAGGCCAACAGCCAAAAGAAATCAAAGAAATAAAAAAAAAGTCTTATATGTACAAAAGTGTTTATATCAGCTCTTTTTGTGGTGGCATGAAAAAATGGAAACTAAAGGGATGCCTATTAATTGAGGAATGGCTGAATCAATTGTGACATATAAATGTGATAGAATACTATTGTGCTGTGAGAAATGAAATATCATTTCAAAAAGACATGAAAAGACTTAAATGAACTGATACAGAGTGAAGTAAGCAAAACAACTTCCACTATAACATAAACATAAATATAAAAACAAAATAAATTGAAACCTTTTATAAATTGATGAAGAATGAAATTGATAGAACCAGAAAAAAAACAATTTATACAATAACCACATTGTAAAGACAGTTAAAAATTTTTTTTATTAATTTATTTTGATTTATCAACAATCACTTCCATAAGCTTTTGAGTTTTAAATTTTTCTCCCCCTTCCTCTCCGAGATAGCATGCAATCTGATATGGGCTTTACATATACATTTCTATTAAACATATTTTCACCTTAGTCATGCTGTAAGGAAGAATTAGAACCAATAGGAAGAACCACAAGAAAGAGGAAACAAAACAAAATAGAAGAAAAAAAATAGCAAATAGTATGCTTTGCTCTGCATTCAAACTCCATAGTTCTTTCTTTGGATGTGGATAGCATTTTCCATCAGGAGACTTTTAGAGATGAAAAACAATTTTGAAAACCATAAGAACTATGATCTATACAGTGACTATTCATGATTCCAGAGAAATGATTATGAAACGTACTATCTACCTGCTAAAAGAGAAGTGATGAATTTAGAGTACAGAATGAGATCTCTCTTTGTCTCTGTGTCTGTTTCTCTCCATCTATCTATATTTCTATACAGCCAAAGGGGGAATTTGTTTTGCTTGACTGTATATTTTTTATAAGGAATTTGCTTTTCTTTTCTCTTATTTCCTTTTGGAGTGTGAGGTAGGAGGCAGAAAAAATAGATTTCTGTTAATTTTTTAAAATACTTTAAAATAGGTTTTGGTGGTGCTGCAGATATGAAATGTTGCATACACTTCCAGATGAGGTCACTGCTTTATTAGTCTTGCTAATTGTTACAAGAGAGCTCTCATGGAGTAGGGGTAATCTGGAAATGTTTGTAATATTAAAAAAAATCAATAAAACTTTTTAAAAAACCACAAATATTCTTTTTCTGCCCCTTTCAGCAACCAAGCTGTTCACATACAAAAGGGTCAATATCTTATATTTATGTAGAGTTTGAATTCTGATACATCCTTTTGCCTGTAGTGCAGCAGATAACGTGGGAAATCTCTGATTTTTCTGGTCCCTGGGGACCCTCCCATAGAACTGGACATACACTCTCTCCTTACTGAGGCACATGTACTTGCTGGGTTGGTCTTGGGGATCAGGGGACCAATCCAGGGTTGCTGAATCATCCCAGGAGCACAAGCACCTTTGCAAGGCAAAGTGTGTATCCCACAGGCATACTGCATGCAGGAGACCATAGATCAGTCAAACAAAGGTTCTCTTATCATTCCCACTTACTCTACTGAAGTAGTATTGGTTGTTTGCAAGATAGCTGATTTGATAGTGGGTTACTATCAGTGACTTGCTATGGGGGAGGATGTGAGGAAACCCCTGTACAATTGCTTTTATAAATGTCTGTTTCTGATCCATTGGTTTAAAATATTAGGAAAAGGCAGGAAATGTAGGTTTACTCTGGGAAGTGATTAAAAGCAACTTTCCTATGTTAATGGGTCACTGAAAAAGAAGGAGAGGAAGTTAGCTGAGTGATTTAGTAACTTGGTCACCAAGATAACTTTACTGAGGGAGGTGGGAGGTAGGGGGAGAATACTCACAGCACTGACACAAATCCATAAAAATGCTCCATCACCTGGTTCTTCTTTTTCTTCCTTGTGGTTCAGGGGCAGAAGCAAGGATAAAAGACTGAGAGGATATTTCAAATAATCAAACAGGCCTTAAGGTACAGAGAAAGGTCATGTAGAACAAGCATAGTGGGGAATTCTGGTTAAAAATGGTGACATGAAGGATCATAGCTCTCCCACAGAAACCCCAACTACTATCTGAAAATAGTCCTTGAAAAAGACCAGTGACAAATCTGAAAAGACTCAAAATTAAGCTCCTCCATCCAGTCTTGAACTGCACAAACAGGTAGCCAGAAGAGAGTGGAGGCAGGAAAAGAGGCGTCAAAAAGAGAGATAATGTGCGTAATATACATAATGTATATATGTATATGTATATACACATACATATACATACACACATATGTTGGAAAAGAGTTCATTATGCTTCAGGTGGACTCAAAAAAAGGAGATATAGCTATGGCCACAATGATGTCAGATAAGGCAACAGTAAAAATAGAAATGGTTAAAAAAGTCAAGCAAAGAATCTATATTATAGCTAAAGGCATTTATATACATTATTGTATACATTATATCTATAGATAATGAAATAACATCAATACTGAATATTACATGTGTATAAATGACATAATATCCAAGTTCTTGAAGGAAAAGTTAATCAAACTGCAAGAAGAAATAAAGATCAAAACTATAATAGTTGAGACTTAAATGTGCCCCTTTTAGACCTAGACAAATCTAACAAAAAAGATAAATAGGAAAGAAGTAAGGATATAGAATTGAATAGAATTTTGAATAGAATTTTATAAATAGAATTTTATAAAAGTTAGACAATAGATCCCTAGTGATTAATAAATGGGAAGTGAAAGGGACATACTGTACAGTAGTTCTTGCTTTATGTGGGGAAGGGAGGGAGGCAGGCAGGAAGAGGTGCTGTCTGTGGAGGAAGGGGGCTGGCACATGGTTCAAGGACATGTGGGGACTAGGGAGAGAAAAGGAAGAACAGGAGGAGGAAACTGCTAGCCTGAAGGCTTGAAGGCCTGGCCAAAACTGGGAAGAACAGGCAGAATGGGGACAGACACAGGACACTAGGTATCCAAGTACAGACTGAGAGAAGACAAATATATAAGTGTGTAGGCTGAACAGGGCAAAGTTGTCTTCTCTCAGAATCAGATGTCTCAAGTCAAACTCCTAATCTGTCTCCTATTCTTCTGCTTTCACTTGGAGAGGCAGGAGGAGAAAAAAAGAGAGAGAAAGAGAGAGACAGCAATGTACAAAAAAATTAACATAGGTGTTTTTTTGGATTTCTTTCAAAATTCTTTGTGAAGTCAAATTTGTGTAAAGCAAATTTACATAAAGGAAGAACTGTCTACATATTTTTGAGGCGTGAATGATACAAAAACTGACCATGATATAGGGCATAAAAACCTCATAAATAAATGCAGAAAACAGAAATATTAAAGCTGTCCTTTAAAGACCACAAGACAATACATATTATAATCAATAAATGACATTTTTAAAAAGTATTCAAAACTAAATGGATAACAAACAATTTAATACTAAAGAATTTGTGGGTCAAACAACAGTCATAACAATAACACATAATTTCATATCTATATTAAGACAATATATGAAAATTTGGGGGATTCAGAAAAGGCTGTCCTTAATGGAAATTTTATATCTCTAAACATGTTTGGAGACTTTCTGGCCAAGATGGCTACCTGAACAAAGGCAGATTGCTCTGCTCCCCCAGACCTACTCTAATAAAAATCTGAAATTTGTTTAAGACCAAATAATGGTCAATAAATCCAATGAGAAACTATAGTAAGTGCTTTCTTCAACCCCAGAACTATACAAAAAAAAATAAGCCAGTAGCTTACAGGAGATAGGAATGGAAGCCACTAGCAAAGCCAGCACCGGCAGAGGCAAATAAGCCCTTAGCCTCCCAGAGTGGACAAAGAAGGTCCCGAGGCAGGTATAACCTTTGGAGTTCTATATTAAAGGCAGCAAGAGCAGAAGGGTCTCCTAGGAAATCCTCAGGGTAGCTGTAGGAACCACAGTGGGGGGCTTTGGAGACTCCGTGGAATGACAGCGGCTAGTGGGTGAGTAGAAGCACCAAGGGAGAGTATGGCTCTGACCAGGACACCCTAGGACTCCAAGGTTCCTAGCAAACACCTGTGATTCAAAGATACCATAGAGAGGCTCTGAAGAGTCAGCACCCTGAACCTCAAAGATCTGTGGTAGGGGTCAGGGGCAGGAATAGAGGTAAGCATAAGAACCCAGGGAACACAGAGTAAAATGAATCAGGGATAACTGCCCCATCCAAAAGCACAGAAAAGGTGCAGAGCTTGGTTCTGGCACAAAGCATCAACTGAGGAACTAAAGCTGAAGAGAAGAGTAAACCAAAAAAGACACTGGTGAGAGTAAAGACACTGCAAATCTAGAGATCACTCCAAAGCAGGAAAGAATAACTTTGTAAAAAGTACAAGCAAAGACTCAAGGGAAAATGGATTTTCCAATAGGACTACATTAATATATAGAAGAAATAAAGCAAGAGACCAAAAAATGAAATGAAAACTCCTGAGGAAAGAATTGGAAGGAGAATAAAGTTTCAAAGAGAAAGTGTTAGACTTATACAGGTTATTTATACAGGTAATAAATTCCCTAAAAACTAGAATAGACCAAACAGAAATCAATGATTCCATGAGATAGCAAGAAATATTAGAATAAAATCCAAAGATAGAAAAAGTAGAAGAAAATAGAAGAAATATATATGTACATATACATATATGTATATATATAAGTGTATGCACACTTATGCACATATACATATATATGGGTGTGCACACATACATATACAATTATTTCTTCATTTATTTGTTTACTTGTATATAAAACTGACCAGAGAAACAGGTCAAAGGGAAATAACTTAAGAATCACTGGACTCCCTAGAAACTATGGTTGTTAAGAACAACAACATTATTTCAAAAAATTATAAACTAAAACTAGCCAGATCTATTAGAACCAGAAGGAGAAGGAAAGATGGAAAGGATACAATGATCATTTCCTGAAAGAATGTCCAAAAACCCAGGAATGTCATATCCAAAGTGCAGAGCTGGCATATCAAATAAAAAGTATATACAGTGCGAGCCTCGAGAAAGCAGCAGTTCAAGTACCAACAAACCACAGTCAAGATCACACAATCAGCCCTTTCCACTAAAACTGAAAGGAGATCTTGCTAAATAATGTTCCAAAAAGCACAATATACAGAGGACTCTGAGAAAATGGTGAGGTAGGTCATAAAACACCAGACTCTCCAAATTTCTTCCACAAATAAGACGAAACATTGCCTCAAAGTGAACTTTGAGCTGCTGAAATAATTAAGGATTGGGGTACAGTTACCTAAGCCTATATGTGGGTAAGGATTTACATGACAGGGACTCCCACTCATATCAGTTATACACTATCACAGTAATAACAGCGCGTCTTCTACCTCCAATGCAGAAAAAAGAATGGTCCCTTTCTCCCTCAGCTCTCTACTTAGAACATCCAGGGCAGCTACATATTCAGTTCCTCCAAACCATAGGTTGAACTATACAGTAGCTAGAGAAAAGCTATTCTATAGCTCTAAATGCCTAATGCAGGTACTTACCTTTGTCTGAGTTAACTGCTGGCCACTTAGTAGACTATAGGGATCTATGCTGGGCCAATATCCTGTCTTTCTGCACCATATCATCTCCTCCATGCCTCAGTATTCTTAGGAACTTCTGGTTATTTCTTGACTTGAATTAACCCTAAGTTAGGATGGCCAAAAAAAAGTAATGATCCGTGTGCTCTAAGGGGGAGTGGGAAAGCTCCTATTCATATTTTCAGGTGCAATTTAAATGATTTTTTAATCAATAAATAGGCATGAGGAGCGGGTGGTCATGTGACTGGAGCTACTGTCTTCTTGGCAAGTTAACACAGAGATGATGTATTTTCCAAAGCTCAGACTGCCAGCTTTCCAATGGCTTTAGTGCCCTCTGGTGGAATTAATACGATCATGCCATCACTGCCTCTCAGTCCTTTCCTAGTTCTAGCTCCTGCCTTCCTCCAAGTGAGGGAGCAGCAAGCATTCCCTGATTTTAATGCTGAAAGGCTGTAGATGATTCTGTTAGTCTTAAGAAGAACCCCTAATTCTAAAGAAAAGTGGGACTGAGTCCCAGTCACTTTTTGCGATGTATAGAAAGATTATCAACACCCATAGCTGAGGAATGGTTGGGAGGGTGGGGAGAGAGGGAGGCTGGAGTTTTTTTTTTCAAGTATAATCAATTTATTAGCAAAGCTAGCTATTGCCAATAAAAGGGATCCAAAGGTACTTAGTAGCCAAGGTTCCAACTGACAGAGCAGCTCTTTTATAGTTAAGGGGAGTGTACAAAAATCCAAACAATATGTAGGAGACAAAAATAACTTGGCACTTCAGAGATGGAGAATGAGTTTTGACTGGCCAGTGTCAACAGACATTGTGCTATGATTGGTTGGTGATGCTTAAATCAGGTGGAGTAGGGAACTGAAGTTACAGGCTTAAGGGAGCTCAAACTCACATAATGAGGGGGCCAAATAATACATAGTAGATTGATCATTAATATGTAATAATTTGACAAAGTAAAGTGGCATATCAATTTTCATTTCCACAAGCTGAGGAGGCGATACTGTCACGTTGGCTACAGAGACGGTTGCTGGCATTTGATTATCAGGTTTTGGTGCTATGTTTCTGGAAGAATAGGGTACATGGTAGTTACCTAAGGCTTCACTCTTGGCTGTTGGTGAGAGTGGGAACTTGGGGAGAAGACTGAATGAGCATGGGTGGAATCATGGAACACTGACTTTTTACACTTTTACAGCCACTGAAGAGGCTGGGATGTTTTAACATTAACAGGTTTGCTGTAACTCTCTTCATGTTCCACTTGAGTCCTGTATTTGAAAGTCAAATTTTCTGTTTAGCTCTGGTCTTTTCAACAGGAATGCTTGAAAGTCCTCTATTTCACTGAATGACCATTTTTTCCCCTGAAGAATTATACTCAGTTTTGCTGGGTAGGTGATTCTTGGTCGTAATCCTATCTCCTTTGCCCTCCAGAATATTATATTCCATGCCCTGCGGTCCTTCAATGTAGAAGCTGCTAAATCTTCTGTTATCCTGATTGTGTTTCCACAGTACTTGAATTGTTTCCTTCTGGCAGCTTGTAATATTTTCTCCTTGACCTGGGAACTCTGGAATTTGGCTACAATATTCCTAGGAGTTTTCCTTTGGGGATCTCTTTCAGGAGGAGATCTGTGGATTCTTTCAATTTCTATTTTGCCCTCTGGTTCTAATATATCAGGGCAGTTTTCCTTGATAATTTCTTGAAAGATGATGGTCTAGGCTCTTTTCTGGATCCTTTCAGATGTCCAATTTTAAATTCTCTCTCCTGGATCTATTTTCCAGGTCAGTTGTTTTTCCAATGAGATATTTCACATTATTTTCTAATTTTTCATTCTTTTGGATTTGTTTTACAGTGTCTTGATTTCTCATAAAGTCAGTGTCTTCCAATTGCTGTATTCTAATTTTTAAGGAAGCATTTTCTTCAGTAATCTTTTGGACTTCCTTTTCCATTTGGCTAATTTTTCTTTTTAGGGCATTTTTCTCCTCATTGGCTTTTTGGACCTCTTTTGCCATTTGGGTTAGGCTGGTTTTTAAGGTGTTATTTTCTTCAGTATTTTTTTGGGTCTCTTTTAGCAAGCTGTTGACTTGTTTTTCATGATTTTCTTGCATCACTTTCATTTCTCTTCCCAGTTTTTCCTCTACTTCCTTTACCTGCTTCTCAAAATCCCTTTTGAGCTCTTTCAAGGCCTGGGACTGATTCATATTTTTCTTGGAGGCTTTGGATGTAGGAGCTTTGATTTTGTTGTCTTCTTCTGGTTGTATATTTTGATCTTCTTTTTCACCAAAGTAAGATAATATAGTCTGACTCTTTTTGCGCTGCTTGCTCATGATCCCAGCCCAATTACTTGAGTTTTAAACTCTTTGTTAAGGTAAGAGTCTGCTTCCAATGTGGACAGTGTACTGTCCCAAGCTTCAGGGGTTTGTGTAGCTGTTTTCAGAGATACTTGTAGGGACCTGTAAATTTTCAGTTCTTCCAAGGTGGTATGATAAGGGGCGAGGTGTTTACTCCTTTCCTGGCCTGTGACCACAAGTATTCCTTTCTGTCCCGTAACTGTGAGGAGGGGTTTCTCTTCACAGCCACTACAAGCTCTACCATGCCAGCGCTACTCCTCACCCCAGCACCGCCGCCCAGAACTGTGACCCAGATCCACACACGGGCAAAGCAAGAGATTCCTGCCTCCACACTGGCAAAGAGATCCCTGCAATCCCTCTCTGGAGCCTGGAATTTTAGACACTAATATGGTGCTATTCCTAGACCTATGTTGGACTTCTCTCCCTCTTCCTACATATTCTAAAACACACCTTCAATATGAGGTCCACTGCCTTTGGCCACTTCTCTCAGCTCCCATAGACAGCTCCATAGCATAATAGGATCTAGAAATGAAAGAAAACTTAGAGGCTGTCTCATTTAATAATACCTTTATTTTACAAATGAAAAGAACTGAGGTCCAGTGATGGGAGCTGATTTGCCTGAGATCACTTGAGCAAAGCAGACAGGGAATTTCCACTCAGATCTGATCTCTTCATTGCTTAATCCAATGGTCTTTTCTTAGTCCTCATTCTTTTGGGCTCCTCTGCAGCGTGTGAACTGCTAACCACTCCTCTCCTTCCTGGATACCCTCTCTTCTCTGGTGTTTCCCAAATACAGCTCTCTCTCGGTTCTCTTATCTGTATGACTGCACTTTTTCAGTCCCCTTTGCTGGACCATCTAAATTGTGGATATAACCGAAATCCCTGTCCTAGGCACCCTTCTCTTCTCCCATTACACTCTTTCTCTTGCTGCCTTCATCAGCTCCCATGGATTTAAATATCATCTCTGTGCAGATGACTCCAATATCTACATATACAGTCCTGTCTCTTGCCTAAGTTCCAGGCCTTTGTCACTGACTATTGGATATTTTGAACTAGATATTCCATAGGCATCTCAAACTCAACATGTCCAAAACCAAAAACACTTTTCCTGTCATTTACCTTTTCTGTCCTATTAGACAATGAGGTAGTACCTCATAATTATTTTAATTTGCATTTCTGTGATCAATAGTGAGTTAGAGTATAGATAACTGATTTATTAATTGGGGAATAGATCTTATTTTTATAAATTTGACCCAGTTCTCTATATGTTCGAGAAACGAGGCCTTTATCAGAGAAACTTGCTTCACAATTTTTTTCACAGTTACTATTGTTAACTGTATTTCCCTCCATCCTATTCCCCACTCCTGTTTATTCTATTCTCTCTCCTTTCACCCTGCACTTTTTCAAAAGTTTTACTTCTGACTACCCCCTCCTCCAATCTGCCCTCCCTTTTATCACCCCCCCCACACACACATCCTTCTCTTATCCCCTTCCCCTCCAACTTTCCTGTAGGGTAAGAGAGAGAGATTTCTATACCCAACTGAGTGTGTACGTTATTCCCTCTTTGAGCCAATTCTGATGAGAGTAAGGTTCTCTCACTCCCCCTTACTTCCCCCCTCTTCACCTCCACTTGCCTCATTTATGTGAGATAATTTACCCCATTCTACCTCTCCCTTTCTCCTTCTCTCAGTACATTCCTCATTCACTACTTAATTTTATTTTTTAGATATCATCCCTTCATATTCAACTCACACCTGTGCTCTCTATATAAAATAGGCAATTTCAAGGGAAGAAATACAAGCTATCAATAAGCATATTTTCAAAAACACTCCAAATTACTGATGAGAGGAATGCAAATTAAAACAACACCAAGATCCCATCTCATACCTATCTAATGGCAAAGACAACAAAAAAGGAAATTGACATTTGTTGGAGGGATTTTAGGAGGACAAACAACTTATGCGCTATTGGCAAAACTGGGAATTGGTCTAGCCATTCTGGCAACCAATTTGGAATTATATCCAAAAAGTCAGTCACTTAACTATGCATACTTTTTGTTCTAGTGATACTACAACTAGGCATATACCCCAAAGATATCAAAGAAAGAAGAAAATGACTTATATGTACAAAAATATTTATGGCAACTCTTTCTGTGGTGGTGAAGACTTGGAAACTAAAGGCTGACCATCAGTTAGGGACTGAGCAAAGCATGGTACATGAGTATAATGGAATATTATTGATCCATAAGAAATAACAGATGGTTTCAAAGAAACATGGGAAGACTCATATGAAGTGATGCAGAATGAAGTGTGCAGAACTAGGTGAACAACTTACAAAATAACAACAACATTGTAAAGAAAAGCAACTTTGAAAAACTGAAGAACAATGAGCAAACAGGATTCCAGAGAACTCTTGATGAAACATGCCACCCACCTCCTGACAGAGAGGTGAATGACTCAGAGTGCAAAATGAAACTTTTTTTGGACATGGCTAATGGGAGAATTTGTTTTGCTTGACTATGCAGATTTGCTGGATGGAATTATTTTTGTTTGTTTTTCAATTGTAGGGTAGCAGGGAAGAGAAAAAAATGAAAAGGTTGCCATACACACAAAAAAAGATGCTCATTTAAAAAAATGTTTTTAATGCACAGAAGGGAACAGAATGAAGGCCAGAGGGAAACAGACAAGTTTTGCCCTTTACATGTTGAATTTATTGTATACATAAAGGGCAAAAAAACCCCCCTGTATATAATAGAAATTTGCAAATTCATGCACAATTATCTTTTTCTGTTATACTTTTTACATAGATATTCTCACTTTGCCTGGCATTTAAATTCAGAATAAATTTTTTTTTTGTTAAAAAACCTCAGTTCAATAATGAACAATCACGACTCCAGGAGGCCAATAATGAAGGATGCTTCCTATCTCTTTTAAAAATTTTTTTTCTTTTTTTTCTTCTTTTTATTACTAAAACTTAATGAGAAAAGAAAAGGAAATATATTACAAATTTAAATATTAAAATTTAAATACAAAATAAGAAAAGAAAAAAATGTCATGTACACAGCAGAATGCAAGAGAGGATTTAAAATATATAGCAATAAGTTTCCATTTCAAAAAAGCCTATATAATAAATACTATGTTGTATTGAGAGCTGTCGACCTTTTCTCTGTTTCCTAGTAAGTTTTCATTTATTCTCTGCTGTGCACTTTTACTTAGTTCTTTTTCTCTCTTCCTTCCCCCCCCGTTAAAATTAAGCACAGATATATTTATATATAGATATATACATACACATATACATATAAACCTACATATACTTTCCCTATCAAAATCTACTCCTGATCTTTGTTTTTATGTTTGTGCATATGTCTTATTTCCCATCCCCCCTAACTCCTCAACTTTACTTCTACCTGCTATCTCGCCCTCCTATTGTTTAACCTCCCCCCTCCAAGGATCCCTTCCTTATCCTCCCATTCCCATTAATCTAAACTTCCTTCTACTCTGTGTGTGTGTGTATACATATATATATATATAATATATATCCCTTTAACCTATTCCCTCACTCTCCCCTCTAGAGATCTCTCCCTTATCCACTCTGCCCCCTCCCTATCCCCTTAGCATTTTATTCCTTTTTTAATTTAGAAGACTTTTCTATTTTTCTAAATATGTATGTATTCTTCCCTCTTGAAACCCATTCCCAATAAAAGCAGGTTTCCAGAACTACCGACCCTCCTTCCCTATCTAATTTCTCTGTGTCAGTTCTTCCTCTCACCCCTCATTTGTATAAGAAGATAATTACTCTGTTAGCTGTTCCTAAATGGTTTTATTTTTTATAGTCATATCATACTGAGGTCTACTCCAATCTTTCTTATGAACTACCCAATTACTAATAACAATCTTCAACATACATTTTACATACATAAAAGGTAAACAGTCTGTCCTTAGTGAGTCCCTTGTAATTGGTCTTTGGTATGTAGCTTATATTTCTCTTTGCTCTTGTATGTTAAATCTATTAAGTTCAGGTTTTCTTTTTTTTTCTTAAACAAAGTCCTGAAAGTCTGACAGCTTATTAAATATCCATTTTTTTTCCATTCAGGATTATGCTTAGCTTTCCTGGGTATGATATTTTTGTCCAGAACCCCAGTTCTTTTGACCTTCAATATACAGTGTTCCAAAACCTGTGGCCTTTTAGTGTCATTGCTACTAGGTCTTATGTGATTCTAATTGTGGCACCACCTTATTTAAATTGGTTTTTTTTCTTGTAATATTTTATCCTTGAGTTGGGGGTTTCGGAATTTGACTATAATATTCCTGTGGGTTTTCCTCATAAGATCTCTTTCAGGTGGTCATCAGTGGATTTTTTATATTTCTACTTTCCCCTCTCCCTCTCTTTCTCTCTCTCTCTCTAGTCCTCTTGAGTCCGGGACCAGTGCTCTCTATCCACTGTGCCACCTAGCTGTCCCATCTCTCTCTCTCTAATTCCTCCCTCTCCAATCCATCTTTCACACAACCACCAGTGATTTTCCTCCTGCAGAGGTATGATCATGTCATTCCCCTACCCAATAAATTCTAGTGACTCCCTATTACCTCTAGGATCAAACATAAACTTCTCTGTTTGGTCTTTAAAGCCATTCACAACCTTGCTCCAACCTACCTTTCCAGCCTTAGTACATACTATGGGCATGGTCCAGCCAAACTGGCTGCCTTACTGTTCCATTTCCTGTCCCTTTGCCTTTGCACAGGCAGTCATCCATACCTGGAATGTATTCCCTCTTCACCTTTGCCTTTAAAATTCTTCATTTCCTTCAAGTCTAAGCTCAAGAAATATCTTCTACATGAAGCCTTCCTGATCAGTTCAGCTGCCCCCATCCCATATTAACTTTTTTGCATATTTATGTTGCCTCCCCCAAATAGATTAGTTCCTCAAGAGCAGGAACTGTTTCACTTTTGTTATAGTATCACTCATACCTAGCAGAAGATTGCCAGGCATGTAGTAGGTATTTAATAAATGGTGATGGACTGAGTATACAGCCTGGCACAGCACGGGCCCTTAATAAATGCTATCTTCAGACTTCTAGTGCCATGATGGCAGAGTGAGAAACTCCCTGAATCCTTCCCAAATTTCCCTCCACACAACCTTTAAAAATGCCTCAGAACCAATTTAGGAGCTGAAAAGCAGCTTACCAGCATGGCAAGAAAGGTCTATCTCATTGCTATCTTCATTTTGAGTCAGTCAGTGCAAATGTACAGGACCCATTGTAATTAGCCAGCCCCAGATCATACTTCACATCCCATCACACCCTCTACCTTGGCCTCTCTTTGTCTGTCAAAGCTCCCTTGAAACCACCTGACCTCCTAAGCCCAGGCTTGGTAACCCTCTTGTTCTGGGAACAATAATCAAATCAATGCTACCATTACCTTTGGAAAGGATTTGTCAGTTGACTCTCCTATGGCTCCCTACTCATCATCTCCATGACTTCTAAAACCAAAACACCTTTTCCTGCTCCTAATCCCTTTTTACTCTTATCTTATTAGAATGTAGTGAGCTCCTTGAGACCAGGAACTGCTTTGCTTTTGCATTTTCATTCCACTTCTGCCTCTCAGAAGTGACTGACTCAAAATGAAGATAGCAATGAGATAAACCTTTCTTGCCATGCTGGTAAGCTGCTTTTCAGCTCCTAAATTGGTTCTGAGGCATTTTTAAAGGTTGTGTGGAGGGAAATTTGGGAAGGATTCAGGGAGTTTCTCACTCTGCCATCATGGCACTAGAAGTCTGAAGATAGCATTTATTAAGGGCCCGTGCTGTGCCAGGCTGTATACTAAAGTAAGTGCTTGGTGCATGCCTTTTAAAAATTTATTTATTCATTCATTCATTATTGATTGATTTATTCTCTGCTCTTTGAGGAAGAGGATTCCTATGGTTCCCTTTCCACCACCTAGTCCCAACAGTCTTTTCCAGACTAAGAGATCCTGGAAAGGAGCGCAGAGAGGTTAGCGATTTGCCCATTTAGGTCAAATGAGGACTGATGCCAGGATTTTAGTCCTAGTCTTCTGATTTTAATTCTGTCATTAGAAAACAATAAAAAACTTAAATGTCATTTATTTGTTATATATTTGTGTTTTAATGAAATTATACAATAGAAAATGGGAGGATCACATCAACCCATTGGCACAAAACCATTTTCTGCTCTCCTAGAGCTTCCTGTAACCCAAGACAAGTCTCTTTCATTTTGCCTGCCAACGGTTAATTTTGAGCAGCAGCAAACTGGTTCTTTTCCTGGGTAAGGCATTTGTTAGATTTAATATTTGTTTTCAGCCCTTCCTGTCAAATATTCATCTCTCAAGGCTTTTATAAGCCAGTCACCTTCAGCCCCTTCCTCAGAATCACTGACACCAGTCAATACCTTTGAGTAATTGATTTTTCTCTGTTGGGGGAGCTTTGACTGGACAGTCATGAACAAAACTAACCAAAAGGACAGAATCACACAATAAGTCTTATATAGCACATCCAGGCTGTAGTGAAGTACCACAAAGCCCCCTACAAAGCTCCCCAGGCTTGCCCCATTACCATAAAAAAGGCCTCTCAGCATCACACTCAGAGACCTTTCTGTGCCAGGAATCACCAGGTCTTCCACTAAAGCATCCACTGCCCACCACAGGGCTCCATTACTGATGGCACCAAAAACCTGAGCAGGAAATATTGCCCACCAGTTCCAAAGTAAAGAGTAATAGAGAAGCTGCCCAGAGAGGCAGCCCAGGCCCAGCCCCAGTGTACCCAAACTAGACAGATTCTTGAGCATCTTAGCTTTGAAGGGATGCAGTAGAATCTCACTCACCAAACTGAGAGTGACAGAGAACCCCATGATCAACTCACTGCTGCCTTGGTCATGCATCTGCCAGAAGAGGAAATTCTCTATGTTAGCCACTGCAGCCCCAGTCAAGAAAACTGTGACAGCCAATAGGACAAGGAGGCAGTCACTTCCAATGAGGCTCAGTGTTTTGATGGCTTTATGGCTAGATTCCCTCCTCTTGGAGTTAGGAATAGGAATAGCAAAGCTAACTGGCAAGGCCAAAATGCTGAGCAACGTGTAGACATAGAAGTGCACTACTGTCCAGGGGGTATCCCCTGTCAGGAAGCAGTCTAACCGACCCACCAAGACTGGGACAGCACACACTCCTACAGACATACCCAGCAATCTCCAAACCCAGAGCCGTCCATAGCAGTCAGTGGCATCCACAAAATCCAGATATTCGTAGAGGCTATCAGCAGCAGCAGGCCCCAGAGGGGCAGAGAGAAGCTCCCAGAATAGCACTACCATCATAGAAAGAAGAAAGATCCAGCGCTCTCCTTCCAAAGGAAAGGCTAAGTTTCTGTCCTGGGCTCTTGTCCTCTCAGCTAGTGACAGATTCACCCGAGTACCTGGAATTTCTAGTTCAGAGACCACATGAAACACAGGTAAAGTAGGGTCTGTTGTTCCAAACATGTTGTTCCAGGGGTCACCTTTCCCCATTATTATCCCTGAGTTAGAAGGGCTAACTAGACTCCTTTGTGTCTTCCTTGGGGAGGCTTCCACTTCAAGCACTTCGTCCATCAGAGGAGGGGCAGTTGCTGGGACTGTTAGGCTAGTTTTCTCAAAGTAGGATCCTGGAAGGGCAGACAGAGCTGTGAAACGCTCTTTTTGAATGATGGTTTCTCTGTCACTTCCGAGAGGTCTAACTGGAAGCAACTCTTGCCCAGGGGTCCTGAATCTTGTAAAGCTCTTTACTTGAGCTGAATGGTTTGGGGTCCTTTCTCTTTCCAGGGTTGTGTTGACAGGGAGCATCACTTGGAGTAGCACCCCTGCAGCAGCCAGGCTGTTGGTGCCATTACAATACTGATACACCAGATCCTTGTCCAGGGGACTCACAAGGGTCAGAAGCAGCCCGGCAGCAGCTGAGCCCAGCAGAGATCCTGTCAGGAGCAACTGCCTCTTCTGATAGTTTTTGGCCAGGAAGGAGCACACAGGGGCCCAGGTGGTAGCAAGCAAGTGCTTCGTGCCCATTAAGATACCCACCCAGGGGGCAGCAAGACCCAGATGCCTCAGGTAGAGGGTCAGGAAGGGGGCCACACAAGCATCCCTGGCACCACACAGAAGGTGGAAGAGCCGGGCCACTGCCAAAGCCTTACTGACATCCCATTGTGGGTTGGCACTCATGGCTTCAGAGACCCTCAATAGGAGTAGAGGAGGCAGGATACTGAGGGCAGCACCCTGCAGGAAATAACTCCACTTTTAGGCTGAGGAAGCAGAGCAGAGACCCAGTCCAAGGCCAAGACCCAGGCAGGACAGAGACAGCAGTGCCCACACAGAAGAACCTGGGCAGGAGATGTGCACAGGAAGGGCATGCGTGACCACTAACTTGCGGCAGCTGGCTCTATTCCTGCCAGAAGCCTGACCCACCTGTTGCCCAGGTAACGGCTTCCAAGTTCTAATTGTCACCTTCAGGGGAGGGGCTATGTTTAGCTTGCAGGAGGCCCGGGAACGTGTAATCTCAGGTCTCACAGGCTCCAAGTGATGTTAGCACAGGGAACATAAGTCACCCCTAAGGTCCAGAGCACCTCTGGTGCTGAAGGGCCTGGGACCCTGATCCCTGCACTCTCTTCTTCTCTATCTGTGCTTCTGAGAATCTGGGACCAGGACTTTATGTGGGATGGGCTTTATGTGTTTGGGGGTTTTTTCCTCCTGGTTGTGAGTGTGCACTGTCCCTATGTGGACAGAGCAGCTGTGCAAATCACTTCACAGTGTTCATCTAGAAAATAACAGTTCCCATTTATAAAGCACTTCACACATCTCATAGTCCTACACAGGCAGCTGAGCATCCTTTACAATGACCCTTTTTTGATAATGAGCCTGAAAGCACTGGCATTGTTTTTTCTCTGTTTTACAGCTGAGGAAACTGAGGCTGAAGGAGAGAAGTGACTTCCCCTGGTTCAGATGGTCAGGAAGTGGTGCACTTGACATTCACACTCAGGCCTTTGGATGTAAGACTCATGTTCTCTGCACTACACCATAACCTCTGTAGCACAGCTTTGGCCAGTTCTGCTTCAATCCCCGATAAATCCCACTTTGTTTGTTTTTTACACAGAATCATGTGTCTGATACATACTAGGTGCTTAATAAATGCTTATTTACACTGAGACTATCTGACTGAATAAGGATATACCACTAGACATCAGCGCAGTGGAAAATTAGCCATGTTAATTAAACCAGAAAAAAAAACCTAGAAATTAATTAAACTAGAAAAACTAGAAAATAGGGAAGGGGAAGAGTCCAAAGTTATGTAGTTTCAGGTCACATAAATGTATTTTTGACAACTGCCTGAGAGACATCTCCCTGCCCCCACTCCCATCCCCAAGATGACACTGAATTCAGCACTGGGAGACAAAAGCAATGTCAGCAAAGGATGCTGCTTTTTTGAGCTGGTGAAACTGCTGCTATCAGGATTCAGGACAAGCCTCTCTGTGAGTGACTAAGAAAAGTACAGGGAGCCACATTCACTTTTATAGTCTGAGTATTTATTCAAGGTGAATACAAAACCCAAGGTCCTTCAGGGGAAATTCACCCCCAGTAGTACTTCCTAGCTTTCACAGTCTCTATATCTCAGTTTCCTTATCTGTAAAATGGGGATGATCGTATTTGTACTGTTTGCCATTCTTGCCTGTTGTGAGGCTCAAATGAGATTGTGTGCGTGAAATACTTCCTAACTACAAGGCATTATATTAATGTCAGTTCTCACTGGTGTTATTTTAAATGATTCTCTAAGCTGAAGCCCTGTTCTGCTGTATGAGCTGAACCATTGCTCAGGTGAGATCATGACAGGCTTTGTTACTGACTTGCAGTGCTCTAAGCTTTCACATTCTAAATCATGTTTCCTCTCTGGGCTTCAGTTTCCTTAACCACAAAGTGAGAGAACAAAATCTAGTGTAAATCTTTGTGTAACATCTATGAGTAAAATTTACTAGAGTCCTTGACATGTAGATTGGGCTATTTTTTTTCCCTAAAAGGCAAGGAAACCTCCCCAAAACTTGATTGGTACAGGAGACCAGAGTTTGAGCCATTGATGGTTTTCTGGTTGCCTAAGGCATAAAAACATCCAGCCTATGAGGAGCCAGCATCCCCCATGATGGATACCCCACTGTTGTACAAGTCAATATAGCACAAACCTGAATATGGCTCCCTTTCCTGAGGCCGATGTCCACCGTTACATTGACAACGTGATATTGACCAGACCAGATGAGTCCATGGTGGCAGAGGCTCTAGTTTGGATGACGACCCATGATATATAAGGCAGGAGAAATCCACCCAAAGAAAATCCAGGGCCCAGCCCAGTGGGGATTCAGGAACTACAATGGTAAGATAACCACCCACAGGGTTACCCCTGGCACCTTGAGCAGATACTATGGGGACCCAAACTTCAAGTTCCACAGGAATTTGGTAGGACTAACCCCAGAGAGAGTTTCTGAAAAAAAAAAAAAAAAACATTGCTAGCATTACTGGGTCTTATGATCAACTCAATAAAAAAAAGTCAGAGCAGAGTAGAGCAAGATATGTACATATTATGAGAAGACAAAATAAAGAAGAGGGGGAGGTTCGTTTTTCACAATAAGACATATCAAATGAGGTAACATATCACATCTGCTAAAGAGTACATATTTTAAAGGAAAAAACATTCCAACAATGATTTTCATCTAGAGAGAATTCAAACTGGACCTGTTTCAACTTCCACCCAAACAAGGATTCAATACCTTAACTTGTAACCACTTAAAAACTAATTGGCTGGGAAACTGAGAGTAAAATTTTATCAGAACATAAAAGTTTTACAAAACTGAAAATGAGCTATTTTGTATTTCATTTCAGCTTGATATTCTGATCAAACTCTGATGGTAAAATGGGCCTTGGGTGGAGTGGTTTGCCATTTCCTTCTCTAGAGGATTAAGGCAAACAGAGATTAAGTGACCTGCCCAGGGGCACACAGCTAATAAGTGTCTGAGGCCATATTTGAATTCAGGTCTTCCTGACTCCAGTCCCCATTGTTCTATCCACTGAGCCATCTAGCTACCTCCTGGTTATTGGCTATACAGCCAATGAAAAAAGGGCAGTCTCAACCAAGTGGTAAGTCAATACAGAGTGTCTACATGTGTCACTTCCCCTGTCTCCCAGAATCAGGTACCATAGTATCTTCTATGTGGTCAAGTAACCACATTAGGTAATGTGGGCATGCAATAAATATTTATTACATTCTCTTCCTATTTGAAAAATTTGCCATCCCCAGCAAATAGGTAGGGGAGTGTTTTGAAAATAGAAAATACTATTCCTATCCTCCCAATCTAGAAGAGTGATCTGAGGTCTCTGGGGAAGTATGAGCATTGTCCTTTCATTTGCTTCCCCACTGCTGTACAGGAAAGAGTCTCAAAGTAATAATCACCGTGGCATGATCTTACACAGTGCCTCAGGTATAAAAAAGGTTAGAGAGTGTGTCCATTGCCAATATAGATATGTTGTCCTGGGACCATATGATCCCTTTATCTAAGGATAAGGCATCCATTCGTGCTCAGTTCAGCATCTTGTGTTCAGCTATTTCTGACAATTGGGCTTCTTCAATACTCATCCAGTCCAAGTGGTCCTTAACCTATCCTAACAAGCAAAATGGCAGGGCAAGAGGTTTGTCCTTGGTAATCAACAGCTGCATTGTTATATACTTGACTGCCCAGGAAGTGATACATGTAGACCTAGAAGCTACATCTGTTAGAAATCAACATCATCCCAGGTAGGAAAAAGGGTCACCAGTCAGGGGGTTTCTGGGACACAGTCTCTAGGAAGACTTACTTGATAAGAAAGGACTGACCTTCTCTGTCTCTTCCCCATGCAGATTTGCTTTGGCCTCAAGGTTCTAGCTTCCTCAGTGGGCTCCAAACACTATGGAAAAATAGCTCAGGTGCCCCTCAAGTGGTAGGCTTCCTCATATCTGGGATGGTTAGGAAAAGGGGTAAGGGAACTAAGAAATGAGTATTGGGAAGAGCCTCGCTTTTTAATAGCATGGGGAAGGTGAAACTGTCTGGAATATACACAAAAGTCTAGAAAGAGACTACATTCTATTATAATTACGGTGGATATCTCTTTACTTGGAAGAAATGGAATCCCCAAGCTGACTTGATGGTGAGACTAATTCCTCAGGGGTAAAGAAGAGTTTTTATTTAGCTCCTGTGGAAGAAGGGGGGCAGCTCTTCCATAACAGTCTCTAAAGGAATCAGGTTTTCATATAATAGTAATTGTTGCTTGTCCTTTGTTTTCAAAGAGGACGATGACATCACAGGATGATGACGTGCTCATGAATTGGATTTAAGTGAGGCAGAGTTGCGCAAAGTTGTCAGCCTCACTCTATCTTCTTGAGTCACTGAAGTCCAGTGGAAAGACAAAAGTCAGGAGGACTGGCAATGGCCCAGGATGAAGTGGATGACCTTGGCATCTTTGAAGTCTGACCCAGCTCTAAGTGCTCCACATCACCTGCTTCAACCGCCTTCATGGCCATTGGAACAAATTGTTCTCATCCTCCCATTCCACTGGGGGGCAGTTTTCACATGGTAGGGGTAGACGTCCTCTAATTCACCAACAGGTGTAGGGCCTGTTGGTTACCCTCAACCTGCTTTAGCCTGTCTGCTGAGACTACAGCTTCTTGGAGCCACAGGTGAGAGCTGGGTGAATCAAGTGGACATCAAAGGTGGAGGAATAGTTCTGAAAAGGGCTCGGCAAGCCCTGCCACCAGAGGCGCTAGTCCTCCTGACCATCTAATGCACCAATAATATCATATAATAACATGCAATATAATATGATGATGACATAATAAGAGTAATAATACCCACATACTAGGTACTTAATTAATGCTTCTTTCCTTTCTTCTTTCCTGCCCGGACCACTCTCCTTAAGGAATGAAAAGAGTTCTTTCCTGTGATCAAATATTAACTTTGGAACTCATGAAAAGAAATGCTAGGGAAGGTGACCTAGCCATTCCAGATCTTAAATTGTATTATAAAGCAGCAATCATCAAAACTACTTGGTACTGGCTAAGAAGTAGAGTGGTGGATCAGTGGACTAGGTTGGATATGCAAGACACGACAGTCAATGACTATAGTAATTTACTGTTTGATAAACCCAAAGACCCCAGATTCTGGGATAAGAACTCACTCACTATTTGACAAAAAGTAGTGGGAAAACTGGAAAAGAGTATGGCAGAAACTAGGCATAGGCCAATATCTTATACCATACACCAAAATAAAGTCAAAATGGTTCACAATTTAGATATAAAGGCTGATACTATAAGCAAACTGGGGGAGCAAGGCATACTTTATCTGTCAGACTTATGGAGAAAGGAAGAATTTATGATCAAACAAGAGATAGAGAACATTATGAAATGCAAATTGAATAATTCTGATTACATTAAATGGAAAGTTTCTGCACAAACAAAGCCAATGCAACCAAGATTAGGAGGGAAGCAGAAAACTGGGAAAGAATTTTTACAACCAATGTCTCTGATAAGGACCTCATTTCTAAAATATATAGAGAACTAAGTCATATTTATAAAAACACAAGTCATTCCCCAATTGATAAATGGTCAAAGGATATGAACAGGCAGTTTTCAGATGAAGAAATTAAAGCTATCTATAGTCATATGAAAAAATGCTCTAAATCACTCTTCATTAGAGAAATGCAAATCAAAACAACTCTGAGGTACCACATCACACCTATCAGATGGGCCAACATGACAAAACAAGAAAATGATAAATGTTGGAGATGTGGGAAAATTGGAATATTAATGCATTGTTGGTGGAGTTGTCAACTGATCCAACCATTTTGGAGAGCAATTTGGAACTGCTCAAAGGGCTATAAAAATGTGCATACCCTTTGATTCAGCAATACCATTAGTAGGGCCGTATCCCAAAAAGATCCTAAAAATGAGAAAAGGACCCACATGTACAAAAATATTTATAGCAGCTCTTTCTGTGGTGGCAAAGAAGTGGAAATTGAGGGGATGCCCATCAATTGGGGAATGGCTGAACAACATATCTATATTGGCAATGGACACACTCTCCAACCTTTTTTATACCTGAGGCACTGTGTAAGATCATGCCACAGTGATTATTACTTTGAGACACTTTCCTGTACAACAGTGGGGAAGCAAATGAAAGGACAATGCTCATACTTCCCCAGAGACCTCAGATAACTTTTCTAGATTGGGAGGATAGGAATACTATTCTGCTATAAGAAATGATGAGCAGGTCGACTTCAGAAAAACCTGGAAAGACTTGTATAGACTGATGCTGAGTGAAGTGAGCAGAACCAGGAGAACATTGTACACAGTAACAGCTACGTTGTGTGATGACTGACTTTGATTGACTTAGCTCTTCTCAGCAACACAAGCATCTAAGACATCTCCAAAAGTCTCATGATGGAAAATCCTATCCACATCCACAGAAAGAACTATGGAGTTTGAATGCAGATGGGAAGCATACTATTTGCTCTTTTTTTTTCTTGTTTTGTTTCTTCTTTCTTGTGGTTCTTCCTCTTTGTTCTAATTCTTCTTTACAACATGACCAATGTGAAAACAATGTTTAATAGGAATGTATATGTAGAGCCTATATCAGATTCTACACCGTCTTATGGAGAAAAATTAAAACTCAAAAGCTTATGGAAGTGATTGTTGAAAACTAAAAATAAATTAATTAATAAAAAAGAAATTTTAAGAAAAAAAAGGAAAAATATTAACCTTGAATTCAAAAGAGAAGACACCTTGCTGGCCTTAGGTGAATCACTTCAAGTGGCTGGGAAGGCAATGATCTATTCTAGACAAGAGTTAAGTTTTGTTATCACCTTTACTCCATTTCAAATCAAGGCCTTAGCTTTTGTTCTTTCCACTTTCCTAAAGGGAAAAGTTAGGAAAGGGTTTTAGGCTGGAGAAGCAGTATTTCTTAATGTTTCTCTATTTTCTAGAGGTTTTTAATATGCTTTCACAATTTCCCCTTTTGTGCTTCTGCACAATTTGAAGCATATTCTGTTTATCAACTCTAGGATCTGAATTATGTATCTGTTCATCAGCAGCAAGATACAACACTCTAGTCAGTCCAAAAATACAGAGTTCTCTGTGTTTTCCTTTTCTGAAAACAGCAAAACTGTAAGATAAGAAAGGCTACTCTTGATGCTCTAACAGTGTACTAAGTGACAAAATAGAATCAAGGCACCCCCATGAATTAGGATATAGACAGCAAAGCAACGGGAAGGAAGGAAGCATTTATTAAATGTCTACTATGTACTAGGCACTGTGCTCAGTATTTTGCAAATATTATCTTATTCAATTATCACAAAAAACCTGAGAGGTAGGTGCTAATAATAGGTAGAGATAATAATATCTCCATTTTACTTTACTTTACTCCCCATTTATTTGAGGCAGACAGAGGTTAAGAGATTTGCCCAGGGTTACACAGTTAATAAGTATCTGAGGCTGGATCGGAACTCAGGTCTCCCTGACTCCAGGGCCAGGGTACAGAATCTTATAGAAAACATACTCAAGTCTCCAGCCAGCCCTTTAATTTCCTGAACAGTAGTCAGATAGGTCTGCAAATTAACAAGGTTGTCATACAATTTTGAGGTAAATTAGATTTGTTGCTGCTCAGTAGATATTCTTAGATACTCTAAATCCCAGGTGAGGAACCTGGGGCCTCAAGGTCACATGTGGCCCTCTAGGTCCTCAAAGACAGCCCTTTGACTGAATCTAAACTTCACAAACTTCACTCCCCCTAAAAGGATTTGTTCTGTGAAGTCTGGATTCAGTCAAAGGGCTACACTTGAGGACCGAGAGAGGCACATGTAGCCCTGTGGCTGCAGGTTCCCCACCTTTGCTCTAAATCCATAAACTTATTCTAATATAGCGATTATTCTCATCTGGAATTGTTATGGTCTAAGGGTCTTGGGAATCTTGAAATACAAGGGCAAAGGGCACAGGTCTGACTCAAAAGAATTCGACCACTCAAGGCTTCTTCCAGTCCAAGTAGTTTATTAAAACACAGTTTGGGATGGGCAAGATTCCTAGTGAGTCTGCCCATTTGGTAGGGACAAGACTGGCTTTTTTTATAGGGAAAAAAGATTGTGGGAAGATTTGTATGAGATCAAGGAGTGGCAAATAGCCTGGCCTGACCCAGGAAGTAACAGAGAAGGGGGCCTAGATGGGATTGAGGGGTGGGAAGTAGCCTGGATAGTCCAGAGGTAACAGACGATAAAGGGCTAGGCTGGGTCAGAGGTAACAGAATGGAGGGTTGGGCTGGGTAGGGGCCACAAGGAAAGGACAGTTGAAAGGATTATTGAGTTATCTAGGTGGGGAATTAAGAGAAAGTTCAGGGGTTGAGTTGCATTTTTGGAGTCCAGGTCCCATGCCCCATCAGAATCTGTACTTGCTATTATTTGCTGAATCCAATGAAGTTCTGCAACTTCATTCTCTTCTCCGTTTTTTCTTTCCACAATGCAAATGGATGGCTATAAAGGTCAGAAAGTCTACTAATTCCCTATTCCATACCATATATATGATTTTACTCTCTCCTGGGGATTTAAGGTCCCACACATCATGATAGATTTAGTTCCACAAGCATCCTTCCCAGGGTCCTCAAGTAGGGACTTAGACTCCCTTCATGGGGTCAGAGGTTTGGAAGAAACATTGTAAAGGACAGTGCATTGCAACCCAGCCCAAGAACCTCCAGGCCATAACTCTATGGTCAGAAGGCATTCTGGAATTCTTTAAACTGGCCAGTCAACACTGATGAGTGAGGTCACTATGAATGGCCCATAGCTGGTAATTTAAAAAATTCAGCACTTCAAAGTGTTGATCTGTACCACTGGAATATCTTACTTAGTCCATTAGACAATCTCACTCATTAGTGAGGACAGGAGATTCCTCACGTGGTTTCCAAGCAGATATATGATATAGGGCACTCCCATCCCCATATGGAGCAGACTCCGTAGGCTTCCACTATAAGAACAGTGTTTTTTCCAATTATACCAACTAGTAATCTCTTTCTAAGTCTTTATGTACATTCCAGACTGAAATTGCAATGTTGGTTTTAGCACAAAAGAATCCAATTAAAACTTAGTTACCTTTTCTAGGAAGTAAGGATACTCAGGTGCTAATCAGGTCTCATCACTTGTTCCAGACAGATGAAATCTTAGGGCAATAAGAGAATCAATAAGTTAAGTACCAGGTTTTAAAAGGGCCATTTAAAAATCCCTGGCATAGAATTTACAACCATCTACCTTCTTTCCCAATTTAGCATCGTGGCCCCATTCTCAGTACTAAGAACCATGGTTAAATCCTATTACCTTATAAAACATCATGACATCATAAAGAACAAGATGGTCACCAAGGATAACAATTGCTATATAGACATTATAGATATTCAGAATAGCAGTATGTACACTTAACAAATACCTTCTTTACAAACACATTTCTGGCTCCTGAGGAAGGAAATGACAGTAAATACAGCTGTGTGTTCCACACAAAACATCTTGGATTGCCAGTTAAACCTTTCATGCTTCTTTCCGGAATTAAAGTACAGTCCCTTTGTCCTGGAGATGAGAGACATACAATCACAAAATCTCTTGGCTCTGGAATGGCACATCTTCTCTGGACAGAGGAGAGTTTACTAGTCATCCTGTCCTCTTGCTTCCAGCTTTATGGAAGCAAAAGTTCACTTCTTTGGAAGACATGAACTCAGTACTGAAGTTCCTGACTTGCACCTGCCATTTTGGTGATTAACAGTAATACGTTTACAAAAGTCTTTCAGTAGTTTTCCCGTCAGACTGTTCTGGAGTCTACCTTAGCAGTAAACTTCAATTCATTCTAAATAACATGTACACTCTAACAAAAACCTATTTATCATTATAGCATTTTGTTATTTGGATAAAATCAACTTGTATGTTAACAAAAACACCCACATATAAGCTGCTGCTCTTACTTTTAATCAGATAATACTTAAGTTCTTGATCAAAGCAAAGCACCTGATGCTTAAAACAACTCTGGTTAATAGGTGGTTTTATTATCCACATTTCACAGATAAAGGTCATGCAGCTAGCAAGTATCCCCTGGCAGGATTTGAGCTCAGATCTATTGAGATTCCAAGTCCAATGCTCTGAGTCACCCACCTTTGTCCAGGCCTGGTTTCCCAATATTATGTGCCTACTTGGTGGACGAGACAAGTACAAGATGACAAGTACAATGATAATGTTGGACTAGCTAATGACACAATTTTTTGTGCTATAGCAATATATGTTGTGTGAATCTTATTTAGCCACTGCCAATAAACCAGCACAAATCAGAAAATGATTTTACCGTACTTTATTCAGAGTGTGACACACTTTGCCAGCAGTTGATAGAAGTGTGTATCCATCTCAATTGTATCAGACAAAGAAAAAAAGGATGGCTGCTCATTATAGCTCAGTTGGTCAAATAAAGAGAGAAAGGTATGTTTATTAAAGGAAAATGTTTATCATTGAGATTCATTGTTAGTGTGGCTAGCTGCACTAAGTCAAAACCTACCAAATATCATCTATCAGGCAGGATAAAGGAGGTGGACGCTCCTTGGGTTTTTGAAGTCCTCCTTTTGTAGCAATTAAGCCTTTTTGTAACAATTAGAGGAGGAAAGAAGACATTGAAGGGAACAAGCTGTTGCAGCTGGCTCCGCAGTTCATGCAGGGGTCAGACATAAAAAAAAAAAACGGAGAATCCAAACAAAATGGAGTCAGTTATGTCTTCCTCAAAATCCATTTTCAATAATACCTATACCAATCCTCTCCTTTGTTCAACGTGCCAAGGACTGAAGTAGGGCAAGGAAGAATTACCTTACTTACAAAAAACAAGTCTTATAAATTAAGATGTCCTAGAATAGCTAAAAGAAACTGAAAAGATAAAAAAAAAATCAAAACCTAATTGTTCTGCCTGAAGGGTGAAAAAAAGGCTACAAATAATTGCCCAGACATCACCAGAATGATCTAGGATTGTACTTCTCAACAAATCCTCTGAATAGGTATCACCTGCAGTCTACAAAATACAGATGCCAGAGTTTGTTAATGGACTGACATAACCTGACTCCCTGAGTCTCAAAGCCCGTTGGTATGGGACTCTCTCCTTACTGATGGAGAGCAATGCCTCATGACTGCATAAAGGTCGAGGAAGAATTTGTGAGAGTTGGGGAGAGGAGCACTCTTCTGCCTCTTCAAGTCTCTTTGTGTCCTACGGTCACTTGTGGGTACTTTTTGCTTCTATTTTCAAGAGAGAAGATGAATGATGCCAATGAGGTCCACTTCAGATTGCTAAAGGAAGAGTAGGTAGAAGCTGATATGTACAACTTTGATTGTGTCTTTATTCACAGACTGCAACACTAGAGACTTGAAGGAGTTTTCCTCTGGGTGAGATCTAGGACTTTCTATTTCTTTTTTTCTCTCTCTCTTTTTTTTTAGGCAGTTGGGGTTAAATGACTTGCCCAGGGTCACACAGCCAGTAAGTGTCAAGTGTTTGGTCTGAGGCCGGATTTGAATTCAGGTCCTCCTGACTTCAGGGCCGGTGCTCTATCCACTGCGCCACCTAGCTGCCCCTAGGACTTTCTATTTCTTGATTGAGCTGAGTTACCTCGCTCCCAATGGGAGAGCTCCTTCACTCTGTACTCTCTGGTATATAGTCTCATATGCATACTTTCTCTGATTTCTGTTTTGCTATCAACTTGGGTAAATAGATTTCTTTGCTACTTACTTTGGGTGATCACTGTGAAACTGGTATTTGGTGGGAAGGGAATCAAATCTTAGATATAAAGTTTAGGTCCTCCTTTCCCCATTAATAAACAGAAATCAAAAGTTTAGCATGAACCTGAAAACCATAACCCCTAGACAAATGATATTTAAGGATGCAGACGGGGCAGCTAGATGGCGCAGTGGATAGAGCACTGGCCCTGAAGTCAGAAGGACGTGAGTTCAAATCTGGCCTCAGACCAAACACTTGACGCTTACTAGCTGTGTGACCCTGGGCGAGTCACTTAACTCCAATTGCCAAAAAGCAAAACAAAACCAAAAAACAAACCAAAAAAAAGGTTACAGACAGATATAATTCTAGCCTGAAATCTCCTCTGTCTGAGGAAAATACAGTAGCTAAGCATTTGACCCCTAAGTCTGGTTTCCCTCCCTGGCAGGAATTAAAGCATCCCTTGGAAAAGGAGCCTAAAGATGTCTATTATGCCTCCCTTCCAGCTACAAAATGACATACCCATGCTACACGTGAGGGATAGCCTTGCTACACGTGAGACCTTGTCTAGGATAAAAATTGGGCCCTTTGCTTTTGTGGAGACCTCTGGAGAAATTCTCTGCCTGGAACTTTAGATTCTAGATATTCTAGATCTAGAGAGCCTAGAGAAATTTGGCAAATAAAATAAAAATTTAGGCTGTAAATGAATATCAATATTTACCCAGGATTCAAAAATAAAGAACATATCAGTGTATCAAACTTCATCCAGAATTCAAGAATACGAAAAGCATCTGTATTTAAACAGTCAAGCAATCAACAAATGAATATTTTGCAAAATCACATTACTAGAACTGACTTGTGAGGTGTTCAATTAATTATCTGAAATAAAAAGATTCTGAGGCACAACATTTCTGAATATAATAATTTAATTAGCAAAGCCAGCATTTGCTGGCTTTAAATCAGTTATTATTGATTACTTTGATTTATTTTTATTCTGATGAAAGGATTAAGTTCTCTTCTTTAGGAAAGCTAGCCCTAACAACTAAGCTAAGCCAACATAGACATTTCCTTTAGCCTGAATAATAGCTATAGATTTAGGGAATAGATAGTTTGATAAGACTTTAGCATTTAGTAGCAGATAATTTAATACTCATAAAACTTTTTTAAAGGTTAAGCTCCCTTTTCTGGCAGCTGGAGAAAGGAGGGTTGACTAAAGGTGAAGTTCCTCTTTCTAGTCTTAGTAGATGAGCTTCCCTTTTTTTTCTTGAACTAGAGGTTAAGCATAAGGTGAGTAGTGTGATCTTCTAAGGTTGGATTTCCCTTTCTGGTATCTGGAGAATGGGGGGTTACTGCTAACTTACCAACTAAACCACAAATTCCTCTTTCCTAGTCTTCGTTCCCCCTGTACCTAAACTCTCTGAAGTACAGGCCCCTCTAAAGTAACACTTTTTAAATTGTAAAACGCTACAACTATAGGACAGAGATTCCTAAAGCAATCTCTTTTTTAAAATATTTATTTTTAGTTTTAACATTCACTTCCATAAGATTTTGAGTTAAATTTTCTCCCTCTCCCTCAACTCCCTCCTCAAGATGGCATACAATCTGATATAGGCTCTACTTATACATTCATATTAAGCATATTTTCCCATTAGTCATGATGTAAAGAAGAATTAGAATTGTTGGGAGGAGCCACGAGAATGAAGCAATATAACAAAACAACAAAAGAAAAGGAGAGCAAATAATATGCTTCCATATGCATTCAGACTTCATCGTTCTTTCTCTGCATATGAATAGCATTTTCCATCATAAGTTCTTTTGAAGCTGTCTTAGATCCTTGCATTGCTGAGAAGAGCCAAGTCTATCAAAGTCAGTCATCGCACAGTGTGGCTATTACAGTGTACAATGTTCTCCTGGTTCTGCTCATTTTGCTCAGCATCAGTTCATCTAAGTCTTTCCAGGTCTAAGTCCACCTGCCCATCATTTCTTATATCACAACAGTATTCCATTACATTCATATACCACAACTTGCTCAGCCATTCCCCAACTGATGGGCATCCCCTCAATTTCCAGTTCTTTGCCACCACAAAAAGAGCTGCTATGAATATTTTTGTACATGTGGGTCCTTTTCTTGTTTTTATGATCTCTTTGGGATACAGAGCTAGAAGTGGTATTGCCGGGTCAAAGAGCAATCTCATTTTGACGGACAGGTTGATAGACACAGGCCTTAATCTAATAGAATATTAGATTTAACAGTTTCCCCACCCTAGAAACTCCCTGTTATGTTGCCAACATACCCGACAGCCAAATATTGCAAATCATCCTGTTCTTGTTATACTTCCCTATTTCTGTCAATCTTATGCCTCTTTCCTGTTTTTGTTACAAAAAAAAATCTGTAAAACACTCTTTTGTATCTCACTGTCAGATGACCTGGTTTGATTTGCAAATGCTGGCTTTGCTAATTAAATTATTATATTCAGAAATGTTGTGCCTCAGAATCTTTTTATTTCAGATAATTAATTGAACACCTCACAAGTCAGTTCTAGTAATGGCATTTTGCAAAATATTCATTTGTTAATTGCTTGACTGTTTAAATACAGATGCTTTTTGTATCCTTGAATTCTGGATGAAGTTTGATACACTGATATGTTCTTTATTTTTGAATCCTGGGTAAATATTGATATTAAGTTAATGTGAGAAATCTAGAATCACTAGCCCTGTCTAGTAGAAATGTTCATATTGCTCTTTTTGCATTTAAACAGATCTTTATTGCTTAGCTTTTGTGAAAGCAAAATGCCCTACAACCTTGTAGAGTGAGAATTTCTGTGCCTAAAATCCACAAGTAGCTAATATTAACTACATCTCTAAGCCTACATGTCCTCTTGTCCTGGTGGGTGAGTTTGTAATTCCATTTGGCTTACTCTGGCAGAAGCAAGCATCCATGGAAGAATTTTGGGTACTCTTTTTTTTTTTAAAGGCAGTTGGGGTTAAGTGACTTGCCCAGAGTCCCACAGCTAGTAAGTGTCAAGTGTTTGGTCTGAGGCCACATTTGAACTCAGGTCCTCCTGACTTCAGGGCCAGTGCTCTATCTACTATACCACCTAGCAGTCCTTGGGTACTCTTTAGAATAAGGGGCCCAGAGGAAATTGCCTAGACCTCTATGGGGGGTCACCTATGCTACAGGGACTCTTAGAGAATTTTAGTGTGCCCTATTGTAGAAAGGGACATTTTTTTGTGCACAGCTCAGTTAGACGGCCTTATGTACCGAGGGAATAATTGGAAGTTGCTACCTGGGATGGTTTTTCTCATTCGAGAAAGGGGCAACACCAAGTTGATCCCATGTCCCAAATCCCTATAAAGCGAGCTTTATGTAGCTTGGAAAGCTCAGTGTGGACCAGGTTTCTGTTCAAAGCAGAAGCCAATTTTCTGTCTTTTCTCTTTCTTTTGCTTGTGGATTGAGAAAGGCCCTATAAGGCTAATAAGGCTAAACAAACCAAAAGAGTTTGTCAAATTGGTAAAAATGCTGCTTATTTTGTTGGCTTACCTCCCTGATCATGGTACTCTTCAAGAACAAAGCAAGTTGGAGATCTTAGTGAAATGTTCCTTTTCTGTGAATCCATAAAGCTTTGTATTTAGAGATAATTGTGATTTTCATCTGTGCATGTGGGATTGCATATAATTTTGAGACTTTACTGTTGGACGTAAAGGAAGCAAGTGAAAGGACATGGCTTATGCCTCCCCAGAGACCACAGAAAACTGAACTGAATTTGGGATGAGGACTGTGCTTAAAAAAAAAACCACCTGCCTAGGACAGCAAATTTCAGTGGGGGGAGGTGAGGCTGGGCATGCCCAGGACTGACAACATGAAGGGGCCTTTGGAGCATGTACAAGATGGATAACAAGGAGGCTTCTTAGTTCTTAGTCACCTACCAAGCGGGGGGATACAGCCCCTGTTGATTAGCTACCGGCATCTTTAAAACTGGTGAGACTGAGGAGGTTGAGCTCTCTTCTGCCACATTCTTTTTCTGCTGCTCTTTCCTGCTTTGTTCAGATGCTGAAGCTCTCAGTTCATTCACAGTGCACCCATCGTGAACTGAACTGCTAAGAAGGGAAGGACCTCCTTTCCCTGCTGTCCCCCTTTTACTTAGAGAAGTGGGCCTGGGGATATCTGTTTTTATTTTGTGTTTATTTGTCTTCCTTAGTTTTAAGTATCTGAGGTGATCCCCAAGGGACCTGGAAGTTCAAGCCTGGACTTTGGAGGAAGGATGGGGCTGACCCCAGCCTGCCAGGCTTGGAAGCCCAGAGAATCCAGGGTGCCCGGGACTTGAGCCTGAGGGGACTTTTGCACTTGGAAATGGGACTCTGCCATATAGGAACTGAGCTAAACTATGAACCTAATCCACTTCCACTACCTTGAGACTAAGGTAGTACTAGGGGAGAGAAAAATTAAGCCTCATGGGTTGGATTACACCTTCCAAAGTAAATATTCCTTTGTTAAGGGAAACCCAACTTTTAGTGGCTAAATGGAACTTGGGTGCAATAAAGCAGCCCCCTACAACCAAGCGAACAACATAGTGGGGGCTGGAGCCATTGGCAGAGAGAGAACCTTGGGGAAAGATCAAAATCAGACCTAAATGGCCTTCTAGAGAGGAGGACCACCATAGTCAAAGACAGTGTTGCACTGTGTGTGTGTGTGTGTGTGTGTGTGTGTGTGTGTGTTTCCTTCCTCTCCAGAACCCAGTCTCCAGAAAAATGGCTGACCTTTAGTCAAGGAGAGACCCTCTTGGTACTTTCAGTTCTTGTTATTTAGTCGTTTTCAGTCATGTCTAGCTCTTTGTGATCCCTTTTGGAATTATCTTGGCAAAGATACTGGAGTAGTTCACCATTCCCTTCTCCAGCTCATTTTACAGATGAAGAAACTGAGACAAACAGGGTTAAGTGAACTAGCTATTAAGTGTCTAAGGTTGGATTTGAACTCAGGTTTTCCTAACTCCAGGCCTGGCACTCAATCCATCACTCCACCTAGCTGCCTTACAGTACTTCTGATGGAGTGATGGGACCTGGATCCCTAAAGGAAAAGACCATATCTCTGGAAGCAACCCAGTTATATACAGGCCTAACCCTGTAATTCCTCAGATAAAAGGTATCAGTGTAGGCACAGGGCACCAGGCAAACCTTTGTATAAACAGAACTATCTAGTCCCTTTAACAAAGCTATCTCTGTTGACTCCCTAAATTTTCCCATACATCCCAGCAGCCCAGATTACTGGTGCCTCCTCCAAAGGCACCTGACCCACCCCAGACTACCTGCATATACTGACTGACTCCTTAAACCCAGATCACCTACTCAATTAGCCTACTTGATATTACTTTCACTGTCCCTTTTGCATATAAGTGTCATCCTCATCCTCATTAGTTTGCAGGTTCCTATATGTATTGGATATCAGACCTTTATCAAGAAAATACTACAAAGATTTTTCTTGTTTGTTTCCCTTCTCATTTTAACTGCACTGATGTCATCTGTGTTAGTATTTTTCTTGACTATACTTATTTGTTATACAGGAGATTTAAAAAAAAAATCTGGAGAGGGAGAGGGAGCAATAAGATGCCAAAAAAAAAAAAGGAAGAGAAAGAAAATAAAATAATTGTAGCATTTTAAAGAGATGCAGAAAAGAGAACAAAAGAAGGCTGAGAGGGAGACACAGATGATCAGGACAGTTTTGAAACTAACGTGTTGAATTATATTCCTTTTAAAAAATGAGAGCTGGGACTAGTAGGCCAAGATAGCAGAGTAAAGGCAGGGAGTAAAGGCCTGAGCTCTCCCCCTGACCCCTCCAAATACCTTTTAAAAAATGACTCTAAACAAATTCTAGAGCAGCAGAATTTACAAAGAGATGGAGTGAAACAAATTTCCAGCCCAAGACAACTAGGAGGGTTGGCAGGAAAGGTGTGTTCAGGATGAGAGACGAGTACAGTCTAGCACAGACCAGGCCCCAGCAAAGCTGGAGCAGCCCTGGGGCAACTGAAACACTGGTAGCAGTGGTGGTTTCCAGACTTGTCATCCCACAGATGCCAGAGACAACTTAGAAGGTCAGAAGGAAGGGTCTGTCTCTCCTGGGTGAGAGGGAAGTGCAGTATAATGCAGGCAGTACCAGCACAGCCCCAGCCCTAAGAAATAAGGAGCAGGCCTTGGGAGTGACTGAATCAGCAGTGGCACTGGCTGCATCCAGGCTCTCAGCCCACAGATGGTAAGGGGGTTGAACAACTGATCAGAAGGAGATTACAGGGGGTCTCTTTGCTGGCACTGAGGCAGGACCCTGTTGCTTGGCCCATACTCAAATCCAGGTCACAGTCCTGGGTGGTAGTCCCTGGGTGAGAAGGAGCACTAGCACAGCAGAGCTTACAGCCATAGTGGAGGGGTGACCTTCCTCACAGTTCCAGGGCAGAAAAAAGTACTTGTGGTCCCTCACAGACCAGCGCACAGGCCATGAGAGTAGTAAACACCTCTCCTTAGATCATAACACCTTGGAACAACTGAAAACTAAAACTCCTGAAGTTTGGGATAGTGCACCCTCCACCCTAGAAGCACAGCCTTTACTTTACTTTAACAGTTAAAAGTCAAGTAGTAGGCTGGGAAAAGGAGCAATCAATGGAAAAAATTCTCTAGAAAGTTATTATGGTGACAAGGAAGATCAAAATATACCCTCAGAAGAAGATGGCAAGTCAAAGATCCTATATCCAAAGCCTCCAAAGAAAACATAAATTGATCTCAGGCCATGGAAGAGCTCAAAAAGGATTTTGAAAATCAAGTAAGAGAGGCAGAGGAAAAATTGGGAAAAGAAATAACAGTGATGCAAGAAAATCATGAGATATGAGTCAACAGCTTGGTAAAGGAGACAAAAAGATACTGAAGAAAATAACATCTTAAAAAGCAGAATTGGCCAAATGGAAAAGGAGGTCCAAAAGCTCAATGAAGAAAATAATTCCTTAAAAATCAGAATGGAGCAAATGGAAGCTAATGACTCATGACAAATCAAGAAGCAATAAAACAAAATCAAAAGAATGAAAAAAAAAGAAGACAATGTGAAACATTTCATTGGATAAACAACTGACCTGGAAAACAGATCCAGAAGAGATCATTTTAAAATTATTGGACTGCCTGAAAGACAAGATCAAAAAGAGCCTAGACACAATCTTTCAAGAAATTATCAAGGAAAACTGCCCTGATATTCTAGAACCTGAGAGTAAAATAGAAACTGAGAGAATCCACTAATCACGTCCTGAGATCCCAAAATGAAAATTGCCAGGAATATTATAGCCAAATTCCAGAGTTCCCAGGTCAAGGAGAAAATATTGCAAGCAGCCAGAAAGAAACAATTCAAGTATCATGGAGCTACAGTCAGGATAATAGAAGACCTAGTAGCTTCTACATTAATGGATCAGAGAGCTTGGAATAGGATATTCTGGGAGTCACACGAGCTAGGATTAAAACCAAGAATCACCTACTTAGCAAAGCTGAATATAATCCTTCAGGGGAAAAAATGAACATTCAGTGAGAGGGAGGACTTTCAAGCATTCTCAATGAAAAAACCAGAGGTGAATAGAAAATTTGACTTTCAAACACAAGACTCAAGAGAAGCATAAAAAGGTAAACAGGAAAGGGAAATCATAAGGGACTTAGTAAGGTCAAACTGTTTACATTCATACATGAGAAGATGATATTTATAACTCATAAGACCTTTCTCATTGTTAGGGTAGTTAGAAGGAATATATATAGACAGAGGGCATAGATGTGAGTTGAATATGAAGGGATGATATCTGAAAAATAAAATTAAGGGGTGAGAGAGGAATGTACTGGGGAAAAGAGAAAGGGAGAGGCAGAAGGGGGGTAAATCATCTCACATAAAAGAGGCAATAAAAAGCTTTTACAGTGCAGAGGAGGAGGGGGGAAATGAGGAGTGAGTGAACCTTACTGTCATCAGAACTGGCTCAAAGAGGAAATAATACACATTCAATGGGGTTTAGAAATCTATCTTACTGGGGCAGCTAGGTGGTGCAGTGGATAGAGCACCAGCCCTGGAGTCAGGAGGACCTGAGTTCAAATCCGGCCTTAGACATATGACACTTACTAGCTATGTGACCCTGGACAAGTCACTTAACCCAGATTGCCTCACCAAAAAGCAAAATAAAAATAAAAAAAGAGGATAAAAGAAGGGGTTGGTAGTGACAGAAGAGAGGGATGATTAGGGGAGGGGGTAGTCAGAAGCAAAACACTTTTGAGGAGGGACAGGGTGAATGGAGAGAGAGAAGAGAATAAACAGGAGGGGGATTAGGATGGCAGGAAATAGAGTTAGTCTTTCACAACATGACTATTACAGAAGTGTTTTGCATGACTACACATGTATAACCTATATAGAATTTCTTGCCTTCTCAATGAAGCATGGCATGGGGAGGGAGGAAGGGACAGAATTTGGAACTCAAAGTTTTAAAAACATATGTTAAAAATGGTTTTTACATGTAACTGGGGAAAAATAAAATACTAAATAAATACAGAAGGAAAAAAAATGAAAGCTGTATGTAACAGGGATTCATAGTACTGTGGACAATCTTTTTCTATCCTGTGTATATGAAATTTCTTATATTTGATGGTGTTTGTCAAGTACAGAATAACAAAAAAAATTAAATAATAAAATGATATAAAATATGAATGATATTTTTCTTTTAAAAAAAATAGCGGGGCAGCTAGGTGGTACAGTGGATAGAGGACTGGCCCTGAAGTCAGGAGGATCTGAGTTCAAATCTGGCCTCAGACCAAACACTTGACACTTAACTAGCTATGTGACCCTGGGCAAGTCACTTAACCCCAATTGCCTAAAAATTTTAAAAGTTTTTTTTAAAATAGCAAAGGTAGGGAAAGCATTACATACAGGGTGTTCACCAACTTAAAATAGAAATATAAAGGAAGAAGCAAATTCAAGCAACAACAACAAAAAAAAGATAAATGCATGAGTGTGGCTGGTCCTGTAAAAAATACTATTAACAATGCTAAAGCTTAAAATGAACAGAGGCTTTTGAGTGAATCTAAGTACAACAAAAAGGAGTCCTTTGTAAGCTATATCTGTAGAAAAAGAATGATCAAAGAAGGGATAGGATCTTTGATTGGGATTGAAAATAGGGACAAGGCAATGATGCTCAATCATTATTTTGCTTCAGTCTTCTCTGTCAAGGAGAATGACTTTGCACTGGAAATCAGAGACCAAAAATGACTAACAGAGAATTTACACCAAAGATAGATAATGAGAGCATCTAGTTACCTCTGATGAAGTGAAGCACCTGGTACAGTGGAAAGAGCACACTGGCTCTGAATTCAGAGGATGTGCATTTAAATTCTACCTTTAATACTTCTTACCTGTGTGACCTTGGTCAAGTCTCCTGACCTCTCAGGGCCTCAGTTTCTTCACCTAAAATGAGGTCACTTCCAGCTCTAGATCCAGGATCCTATAACCTGACCCAGATGAACCACAATCTTGAGGACTGAAAGAATGGGCAGATGTAATATCACTCATTGGTGAGCCACTGCCAGTACTATTTGAAAGATTATGGAAAAGAGGAGAGGTACCACAAAACTGCAGAAGGGAAAATGTCATTCCCAATTCCAAAAAATAAACAAATGAACAGATGAAAAATAACCAAGTATAAGAAATTAACAAACTGAATAGAAGAGAATATGCAAACACTAAACCAATGAGTTTGACATCAATTCCTGGGATAATTCTAGAATGAATCATTAAGAAAATAATTAGAAAAATGATTATAAAAAGCCAGAATGACTTTATCAAGAACAGATCACCTCAGATTAACTTTATTTCTTTTTGATAAAATTATTAAAACTGTAGATGAGAATACTGTAAATCAGACATTCTTAACCTTATTTGTATCATGTCTTGAGAAGACGCAGTACAGATACGATTCCCAGAATAATTTTTTTTTAATTTTAGATTTATAATTGAAGGAAATGATAAATTTCATTTAGAGATTAGTGAAAATAAAGTTGCTTCCCAACCAAGTTCATAGAGCTCCTGAAATCTATCCATGGACTGCTTGGGGACCTATGGACTCCAGGTTAAGAACCCCTGCTATAGACATAGTTTCTTTAGGTTTCTTTTAAAGTGTTTGATAAAGTGTCTCACACTTGTGTGGTTTGTCCTTTATTCTTGAAGAGGATTGTGACATCAGGGAGATGATGTCATGACTTGCAGTTGAATTGGATTTGAGTGAGGGAGGGCTGTGCAAAGTCACCAGTCTCACTTTCTCCTGCAGAGCCACCTGGGTCCAGCAACCAAATACAGATCAAGACGATTGGAAATGGTCTAGGATGCAGTGGGAGAGAGAGACCTTGGCCTTTTTAAACTAAGGTCTTTTCCAAGACCTCACTTTCAGTGAGCCCATTCAGTGAATAGGCTCCTTTGAGAAAAAAAAAAATCAAACCGGGATGGGGAGATTCTCAGGATTTCTGCCAAAGGAGATTTTCAATCTGAGCTGCTAACAGTAGAAGCATGATAGTCAATAAAGGCCCTGCAAGCACCAAAGAATATTTGAGCCTAAGGAGCAATGTATAGGGGTTGAGTGGCCGCTGCAGTTGCCTGTTTATTGGAGAGCTGGTACACAGCAATGGGTATGGATGCTCACCAGGGACTCCTGGGAGAGGAGGAAGTGATGAAGGACACCACAGACAGGATTTTTAACATTACTATGAACTCTTAAGAAAGTATAAGGTAACAGGAAAGGTAGTCACACACTAATATTTTTTAAAATTTTCTTTATTATAAAGTTAATAAACACAAAAACAGTTCAATATGCAAAAAACAGAAAGGAGAATTACATATGACACTTTAATTACAAGTTTAAATGCATATTAAATATATATGTGTGTATATATGGATACACACATACATATACATATTTAACAAACTACCCTGCTTATGTGCCCTCCTGAACTTCCTTCTGCTCCTCTTCCAGGTGTTTTAAAATGTTTCACTAATACTCTTTTTTTTTCTTTTGCATCATTATCTCTGCTTACCAACTCTCCACATACAACTCCTCTTTCCCAAATAGAAGCCCTCCCTTATAAAGCAAAAAGAATCCATACATTGGACAAGTCTGAAAATGCATGTCTCACTCCGCACCTCTCTGGTAAGAGAGGAAGGATATGTCATCATGAGTCTTCTGAAGTGATGGTTGGTTACTTCTGAAGTAAACAACTTTGAAAGAAAGTTGTTTTCCTTTATATTATTTTAGCTGTTGGTTCTACTCATGTTACCATTTATAACAGTTTTTATCTTGTGTGAACTACTTAAAACCCTAGTTCTTTCCCAAATTCCTAAAGTGATACCTGGAAAAATGCATGAACAAGTCACAGTCCAACAGAGAGAAAGTGGGGTATGTAAGAGGTTCCCAGGGAGTAAGGCACCCTTCTCAATTCCAAAAAGAGGAACGGGCCCTGAGGTTACATCACTTGAATGTTTATGGGCACTAGACAACTGCATCACTGAGTACAGAGGACATCCATTCAAAGTTCTTAACTGCACCCCAAGGAGATGGAGACAAAGGTGCCAGTCCTGTATGGTGGTTGTAGAGGTTGTTGCAGAAAGCAAAGATCAAGAGTGCAGTAGTTAAAGCAAGCATGAACAGCATAAAACTGACCTGGGCAATCGGGGAGACTATAAATGCACCATGCTAGGATTGCACCTATGGCTGTAAAGAGCAAAAGTCCTTACCTATTTAGAAGTGATCTGGTCAATCAGGGAGGTAGACAGAATATACAGATGGTGAGAGTATACAGAGGCAACAAAAGAGTCTTGTACGACCCTAGACAATCCACTCAGTTATGGGTCACCAAGACCAAAGCAGTCAGTCAGGCTAAACGCTAGGAATACAAATACAATCAAGCAAGACAGTCCCTGACCTTCAGGAGCTTACATTCTAAACAGGAAGACAACATATAAAAGGAAACTGAAAAGGGGGTGGGTGATTGATGGAGAAGTCACCCTCCTCAAATGCAGGTTCTGGGAGGAACCTCCCACCCCTCAATCAGAGGGAGGACCCCCAAGGGCAAAGTGTCCCTCTGAGGTGTGGATTCTCCATGATGAAGAGATCTCTGGGGCAGAGGCCATCCCCACACCATTCAGGCAGACCATACCTAAGAGGTTCAACCTGGGCTTGCTGGGACATAGGCTACTCCTCAGAGCAACAAACAAGAAGTTTGTGACCACAGGTCCAGACTGCCCACTTCGGGAATGACATCAAGAGTGCAACCAAAGAGAACAAAAAATATTTTAATACTGCTAGGAATAAAACAGGCACATGATTGCTAGATGCATTTGAAAGGGGGAATCCAGCACCTGGAAATAAACAAGAGCTGGGGACAGGATCCTCAAGAAGTTAATCTTTGCCTCACAAACCTTTCCTGGATTCTTACCACATGGACTTAATAGGACTGTGTAATAGTAACAACGAAGACAGAAGATGCAGAGACTCTGGATCGGTCACAGTCTGGATCCCAAGAGACAGTTATAATCTAATATTACGAAAAATTCTGGAGGTAGTTAGGTAGCTCAGTGGACAGAATGCTGAGCCTGCAGTCAGGATGAACCGAGTTCAAATCCAGCCTCAGAAACTTCCTTGCTGTGTGACCTTGGGCAAGTCACTGTTTGCCAGTGGAGAAGGAAATGGCAAACTACTCCTTTTGCCAAGAAAACTATATGGACAGAGGTCCATGGGGTCATGAAGAATTGGACACAACTGAACAACAATATCCCATGGGTCTCTGTGAACTGAATGACAGACTGTCTGTATCTGGGCTATATCACAGTATGTTTTGGGAGTCACAGAAAAGGCCGACGCCATAGCCATGTTACGTCCAAACCCAGCAAACATTTCTAGAGTACCGATATTAATTTGGGCTCAACTCAAGTGGCAGTAGCAATATTATCTACCAGTGTTACTGCCATGAAGGCTGAGCTAGTTTTTCCTGAGAACTTGCCCCCTGCACAATAGGCTAGTTTGCTTTTTTTTTTTTAAGGTACTGAAATTATCCTTTAGATTTGATTGGCTCAAGAGACTAAGGCTCAGGTCACTACATAGCTTCCTGGTCACCAAAAGGCACAAAAGAAGCCCACTCATGTTCAGTCAGGTTTGACTGGGAGTCACTACACCTGCCCTGAAAACCAAAGGGAAGCCTTGTCTATTTAGATAACCAGTATGTCCTTGTTGAGTATGCTTTCTATGATATGGCTAAATAAACCTTGTCTTGTTAATTGTTTACAAGTATCTTACTTCATTTTAATTGTGAACCCGAATACTATTATGTCCTATTAATTTATAGTACTGTAATAGAACCAAGACATCAAGTTGGTATTCAGCATCTGAATACCTCAACAATCTATGCATTATTCCTGTGCAGAAGCTTTGAAGATGACAGACCAAGAATCCTGGAAAAAACTGAAGCCTCAAGGTTGAGGGTAGATCCAGAAAAGTTCTAATCTGGTGACTCTCTGGTGCCCTAGACATGGAAGAAACTCAGCTCAAGGTCAAAGTTGTTTTCATCACAAAAATGCCCACGTTATGACACAAATGACCTACCTTCATGACTCCTACGTTTTTAAAAGGTCCCACAAAACTCTCAGAAATTGAGGAACTCAGGAACCACCTAAAGGAGATGTTATTTGATGGCGTCATTATAGAGTCCATATGTTTCACCCACACTAGTGCTATGAAAAGACTGGGGAGATTAGAATATTTGTGGACTTGGATAAAATTACTGTGGATCATCAGTACACTATGTCCTGGATTTCAAGAAGCCCTGCACTAACTGGAAGGCAGAAAGTTCTAGTGTTCAATCTCAGCAGTGAATGTCAACCATAACAGAGGATAACAGAAATACAGCTTTCATCTGACCAGCGGAATTCTATTGACTTGAGAACATAGTTTAGAGGACTGAAGTGGCTCCTGTCTCTTTTTAATGGCTCATACTTGGTGTTCATCTAGGAAGTAATTTACCTGATTTGCTCATCATACTTTAGAAGACAACGGAAGAGCATGAAGAAAGATTACTGACTTTGCCCACTTAAGGCCCTTCCTAAAGCTCTACTGGGTTATTCTTCTTATAGTAGACAAATCTACATGGCTTCCTAATGATGGGTGCATGTTAACACATGTGGCCATAACAAAGCCAAGTTTCTTTTCTTTCCTATAAGATGTGTTACTGAAGCATATGGCTGTAAGACGTTAACTTCAGAGAAACTTACTTTAAAAGATTATCTTGGGGCAGCTAGGCAGCGCAGTGGATAGAGTTCTAGCCTTGGAGTCAGGAGGACCTGAGTTCAAATCCAGCCTCAGACATTTGATACTTACTAGCTGTGTGACCCTGGGCAAGTCACTTAACCCCAATTGCCTTACCAAAAAAACAAAAACAAAAAGATTGTCTCAAACTCTTGCTAGAACAGAAACTGACAAAGATGCCCTGTAAATATGTAATCTACATCAGGGAGGAAATAAATACAATTGCCATTGATAGGGAAAAAAGATGACTAAATATGAGATGAACTATAAGCTGCTACTTATCTAAAGCTGTCAACTGAAAATGCGAGGTCTACTGAGCCTCCACCAGATACATGGTTCATATGGCATCTCATCATAAACACCAAACCTAAAGAATGTAGAAGCCCTCCTTGCCTGGTCAAGGCAGAGGGCTGCTCCAATGAATTGTAGCTACATTGGGACTTAAAGGCATCTACATAAGAGACAAGAACATCAGAAATGAAAAAACAGTAAGTAGGTCTTTATTATGAGCATTTTAACTCACACAAAGACAAAGAATGAGTCACATGAGAGACTTGGGCTTGATAGAAGCAAATGAGGTTTATTAGGGATGTTGCCAGAATCTCAGATAATATGATCTTGCAGAAACAGCTGGAGGAAAAAGGGAGTCACAATGGTCCTGCAAGAGGCCACCCTCTTGGTTATTATACTAAGCTCTCCCCATTCTTCCTTGCCTGATGGGATGTTTAAGTACCCATTCTCCTTATGCTTTGCACATGAGGGCAGCTTAGTGAAAGAGATAAGGGCCAGGGGATTTATAGGGAGGAGTAAAGTTTTGCTCAGACATGTCTGATTGGTTTTTCATTTCTCCTGATTTTTTTTTTATTGGTTTTTCATTTCTTACATCACAGACATGGAAGTGCCAAGGACTGGCAATCAAGGTCTAGTTGAGTACATCATGGGACTTTTAAGTTTCCAGCATGAAAGATTCCAAGATACGAGTGTTATAGCATTTTAAAAAGGGGTGGGAGGAGTAGGAAAGAGTAGGGAATTTATCTAAAATGGAAGCAGGCTACTTGAGGAAACTATCTCTTTCATACACACACACACACACACACATATACACATATGTGTGTTTTGTGTATGTGTGTGTTAAAGAGTTGAAGATGTTTCTGGGGCTTGATGAATACTATCACAGATGTCAACAATCTATCCATAGACACAATGCTGAGAACCAGAAGCATTAAGGCAAAAAGTAACACTCTAGTAGGCAGGATTCCAGGCATCTTTGGAAGTTACTGGGATGAGAATTGTAAGAAGGCCTTTAAGACCTTAGATTGCATCATATATGTAAAATTATTGGCCTTTGCTGATCCCAGCAAGCCCTCTGTTACACAGAGATGGCTTGGAGGCAGTTTTGTGTCAGAACAATGGCGACTAAAAACCCAGAGAATCATCTCTGATGGTGATGCCTATCATCCCATCCATAAGTGGAAAATAAAATTCAATTCAACAGAGCATTTACAAAGCATTTATTATATAAAGGCACTGTGTGCTAAGTGCTGGGAATATAAACGAAAATGCATGGACAGAAGAGAGACAATATTGACAACAGAGGGCTAACTACTGTATAATTTGAAAAGAAACCAAATGCTAACCACTGGGGGATTAGAATACTAAACACTAGGGGTTTCCTGGTCAAGGTGGCAACTCAATTAAATCTTAGAGGATTTGAAGAGCATCGGTGAAGAGGGAATCCACTTCAGGAACTCTAAACAGGTTATGCAAAAAGCATGGAGAAAGGAGATGAAATACTGAGTTCAGCTAAGAGCAGATAGGCTACCTAAGACTGGAAAGTGGGGTGTGAGAAGTTAAGGTGAAGTTCTATCTGGAATATAAGGTAGGCTACAGTCAGTCAGTTACTCATTAAACATTTAAGTGCATACTATGTGCTAGGTACTGGGGATACACATAAGAAAAAGAACAGCAACGGTTCACTTTAAAACACCAGACTGATATCAGTCATGATATCCCTGAGAAGGAGAACGACATTGATTGTCAACCTTATTAAGAAGAAGGCTTTGTCAGCTATAAGGAGAACAGATCAGACAAAGGAGAGACCAGATGCAGGTAGACGAGAATAAAGAGATTAAGGGCCTGAACTAGGATGATGTCTGTACGTTGAGTGAAAGGGATGAATATAAGTGATGTGGTTATAGAACTGATTGAAACAGGCAAGTGACTGAGTATGGGGGGGTGAGAAAGAGTGAGAAGTTGAGGATGACTTCAATGCTGGGAACTTACCTGAGTGACTGAAAGGATAGTGATACCCCTCAAAAGAAACAGGGAAATTAAAAGCAAGAGTGGATTTAAGAAAAAAGTTAACATGTTCTATTTAGGATAGACTGATTTTGAGGTGCCTATGGGACATCCAAGTGAAGATGCAGTGGGGTTGCAGGCATTTAAGGGACAGATTATAATGGGTTGGAGATATGTATGTGTGTGTGTGTGTGTGTGTGCGCGCGCGCATGCGCGCACATGTCCTCATTTGTGTGATACATATCCTCATTTGTGCATTGTATATTTGTAAATTTGTAAATTCACCTGTATTTATAATCCCAAGATCAATATTTGCAGTAATTTCACGGTCATTCACAAAAATGCCCAGAGTGGCAAAAAAGACTTGAGTCACTGATGCACTCGTTCCCAGCTGAGGTCAAACAAGAGGTTCTGACTTGTTTCAGTTCTCCTGCCGTAAACAAGTATCCTGTTTGCCATCTATTTAATGGCATGTTTTTCAAACTTTCGTGCTTCTTAATGGTGATCCTGCTGTTTAAAATGGCCCCCAAAAGGAATGCTGCAGTGTTATCTAGTGTTCTTTAGCACAAAAATGTTGTGATGTGCCTTACTGAGAAAATATGTGTGCTAGATAAGCTTCATTCTGGCGTGAGTTATAGGACTATGTGATGTGGATACAGCAAACAGTACCCCAGGAGTTAAAAAAAAAACAGCAAGGGTTATTTTTCCAGTACTTTACAAGGCCCCTCCTGGGAGAGGGCTCATTAGGTAGCTCATCCTGTAACTTGAGAGCATCCTGAAGTCCTTTCCCCCTTATTTTGAAATACCATAAAACTTCTCCTTAACGTGTACAAAAAGAATTGCTTCTGTCTCCCTTATCCTGCGTCCCCTCTGGCCTCCTTATCCTGTCCTTAATCTTTAATCACCAGAAAATCCTAAAAACCCTTATCCAGAACCATAAAGAATTGCCTTTGTCTCCCCCATCCTGTATCATAAAATTCCTTATCTTTAACCACCATAAAAAAAACTCTAAAACTACATCATCATCCTAAACATCTACAGGCTGTACAGATTTGTCCATATAAGCCTAGTTCCCCCAAATACCAGCACCTTTTACTCAGACCCATTGCTACAGTAAAGGTCCATGTGCTTTCATGTTAATAAACTCCCAATGGCTAAAAGAGAATATCTAAGTGAATTCTTTCACACTCAAACCACTCTCCCAATTCTGACCTCAATACTATTGGCTTTGAGGTCAATGTTAGTGAAGCAACAATATAGTACATCCAGAAAAAAGAAGAGGAAATTCACCAATTTGGAGCTATACATGAGGTTGCTCCAGAAAGTGTTAAAATAAATGTGACTAGTGGCTCACAGGAACCTAACCCTCTATCTTCCCTTGGAGCAACTGTTCAGTCTTCACTAATTCAGAATTCACAGTGACTTTATAAAACATAACTACCAGAAGAGATAAGAATCAACTGTAAATACCATAATATTCCTCCTCACAGTTCTGATATCATTGAGAAAGGGTGTGGAGAGAGAAAAGGAGAAGATGGGCTTAATGAGTACCCAGCAAATGAATGATGATCCAAAAAAAAAAAAAGCCTGAAATGTAGTCAGAAAGTAAGAGAACCAAGAGTAATGTCATGAAAGCCAAGGGTGGAGAAAATACACTGGAGGGTGTGGTCAGTAGTGTGAAAAGCTGCGGAGGTTCAAGGTTGAATGAAAAAAGATATAGTATTCACCAGTTAAGAGATCATTAGTCAAGCAGCTAGGTGGTGCAGTGAATAGAGCACTGGCCCTGGATGCAGGAGGACCTGAGTTCAAATCTGGTCTCAGACATATCACACTTATTAGCTGTGTGACCCTGGGCAAATCACTTCACCCCACTGCCTAGCCCCCCCCAAAAAAGGGAGAGAGATTATCAGTAACCTTTGTTGGAAATAGATATTGCAAAGTGTTGAGAAGTGATAGATATGAAGAAGTAAAGATAACAAACTTAAATGGCCTTTATTAGGAGTTTGGACATGAAAGGAAGGAAAGGTAAAGGACCATATCTTAAGGGTTTTTAAGGACAGAGTGGACCTGGGCATATTGGTAGGTAGAAGGGAATGAAGTCAGTACATTTCTACAACAGGTAGAAGTTGCAAAGAGGCAAATTTAAGCTTGATGTCAGAAATAATTTCCTTACAACTAGCAGTCCAGAAGTGGAATGGGCCACCAGGAGAGGTGATGGGTTCCCCTTCCTTTGAGGTCTTCGAGCAAAGACTGGATGGCCACTTGTCAATTATGAAATTCCTTTCATAAGGGGGTGGACTAAACAACTGCTGGGACCCTTTCCAAACCTCAAATTCTGTGACAGACTGAAAAGGAAAGATAGTTGGGATAGGACAGGGGGAGGGTGATGATGGAAGGCACAAGCTCCCAGAGGAGATGGGAGGGCATGGAAGTCAAGTACAAGTAGAGTAACTGGCCTGGGAAAGAAAAAGAATTGCACCCCTTCATCAGGGACTGAAGCAAAGGAAAAGAATGGTGGGTGCCATATAGTAGACTGAAGGTACAGAATAGAGGAGAAAAGAGAAACTGGTGACTTTCTCAGGAGTAGTAGCAAAGTCCTATACTGACAGAAAGCAAGAGCTGGTGTAGAAGGCTTGAGGAAAGAAGAGGGTCTGAAACATTTGTGGTGTGATTTTCAATCAGGAAGCATGAAAGGACAACCATGCAGTATGAGAGGTTCAGGTGGGATCAGACACATTTGTAGTGAACTCAGTACAGCGATGTGACTTGTGTTCAATGACTTCAGTTATGTACTACTCAGTGTTAAGCTATATCTGAATAGAAGTGGAAAATGAAGATAGTGAGAATAACCCAAAGTGGTGGTTAGCAAAATATCAACAGCAAAAGGAGCAAAAAGAAAACATTCTATGTTGTTTGAACATATACTGTTATACCAAGAAATGAGCGAGTTGACCACCCAAGCTAATTTTAAATTGTGGACTTTATTAGTGCGCGGCTGCCCGGGATATTCACATCCAAATCAAGCAGCACCCATCAGGGGTCGAGCTAGGGTTTATATAGGGAGTATACAGGACAGGGAGGGGGATGGATCTTTGAAGTCTGGCAAGAGGAAGAGGTTTTTTGGGGAGCTGGTCAAGGACACCCTTCTCCCTCTGTGTAGATATGATAATGCTCTGCAAACTTTCTCACAATGGAGGCTTCCAGAGATATGATCTGAGGGCTGTGGCCTAAGCAGCTAGATAAGGGTCTTGCTAAGGAATTTGGAGGTTTCCAGAGATATGATCTGAGGGCTGGAGCCTGAGCAGCCAGATAAGGGTCTTGCAAAGGAATTTGGAGTTTTCCATGGCCTAAAGGGTTCTACTACCTAAATGGTAAAATAATGTTCTGCATTACAATACTAGACATGCTAGTTATCTGGAGGGTTGCAAAAGGACAGAGTTGAGAGCAGGGATGTCAGAGTAGGAAAGCTTCGAAGTATAGAAGCTGGAAGTTTCAGTGAGGATGAAGCATAGATTTAGGAGTATAAGAAGAAATCAAAACCTAGAACAGGGGTGGGAAACCTGCTGCCTCAAGGCCACATGTGGCCCTCTAGGTCCCCAAGTACAGCCCTTGGACTGAATCTAAACTTCAAAGAACAAATCTCCTTAAAAGTATTTGTTCTGTAAAACTTGTGACTCAGTCAAAAGGCTGCACCAAAGGATCTAGAGGGCTACATGTGGCCTTGAGGCCGAAGGCTCCCACCCTTGGCCTAGAAGGTTGAAATTTGAGAGGAATTCCATAGTTCTGGATTGCAGAGATAAAAAAATTTGTTGGAATGGTGAGATCAAGGGTATGGACCTTTGCCCCTTGCCCCAAAAACAATCTGGGTCCCATTTGTCTACAGGCCCCAGAAAACTCTTAACTTCACTCTGGTCTCAAACAGTTACCTGAGGCAATATTCCACTTTTCCTTGTAGACTCTCCCTATCTCCCTTTGAAAACCTAATGAAGCTCTAGTATATTTCCCACCTTTGATCTTATCCAGACCCCATTCAAACCTCTTCCTTCCAGTTCCCTTCATTATCTATTCCTATTGTCTGTTCAACCTCCCAAACACTGAATTCTTGACTCACCCCAGCTTCATTATCTATTCCCATTGTCTATTCCCAGACATTTCAATTGGAATTCTCACTAAACTCACCCCAGCTTCTGGATCTTTCTCCCAGCCCCTCTTCCAAACACTCAAAATTATTTGAATGTATATAAGAGCCACCCTAGCCCTCATTTAAATCCTGAGATTTCCTCTTGCTGGTTGGTCTTCATGGGCGTCACTAATGTTCAGATTCCTTAAGAGTCTGGCCTGTATGATTTATTTCTAATAAACTCTTTCTCTGGCTGAACCAAGATTTGGGTAGAATTCTTTCGGACAGGACTCGCCACTTGTCAGTGTAATGCAGAACATTATTTTACCATTTAGGTAGTAGAACCCTTTAGGCCATGGAAAACTCCAAATTCCTTAGCAAGACCCTTATCTGGTTGCTCAGGCCACAGCCCTCAGATCATATCTCTGGAAACCTCCAAACTCCTTAGCCAGACCCTTATCTGGTTGCTCAGGCCACAGCCCTCAGTCATATCTCTGGAAGCCTCCATTATGCGAAAGTTTGCAGAGCATTATCATATCTAGATAGGGAGAGGGGTGTCCTTGACCAGCTCAAAAAAAAAAAACTCTTTCTCTTGCCTGACTTCTAGGATCCATCCCCCTCCCTGTCCTGTATACTCCCTATATAAACCCTGGCTCGACCCCTGATGGGGGCTGCTTGATTTGGATGTGAATATTCCTGGCAGCCGTGCGCTAATATAATAAAGTCCACAATTTAAAATTAGTCTGGGTGGTCAACTCGCTAATTTCTCGGTATAACATCAGGATCTCAGGGTTCCGGCACCCCTAAACCTTTAGACCTCATCAGTTATCCCCTGTGTATAGCTGGGATGGAACAAAGTTGTAGATCATGGGAATTCAGGTTGATAAAATTTAGCAGGCTGGGTGTTTTTGAGGATGTCTACTTGCCGAAGTTTCCCAAATCTGAGAGTGAAGGTTACAGAAGAGTAGAAGATTTTAAGGTACAGAACTTCTTCAGAAAGAAGGGGATTAACTACAACCAAGATTTGGATAGGATGCTATACACGGATGGAGTCCACTTCAAAAGAGAAATGGTTACTGAGTGATAATGAAAGAGAAAAGGTCTCGAAGTGGTAATAAGGAATAAGATGGACCAAGATTCTGGTCCAGTGTGTTGGAGGCTATAAGAGATGCCCCTAGTACTTGATGGGTGATTCAATGTCTTCTAGGGAAAGCCAGACTTTTACTACTACTAAAAGATAGAAGAAAGGAAGAAGAGGTCTAAGACAAAGGAAAGTTTAACAAGAGGACTTAAGTTCCAGAGGGCTCAATTTAAGACGACCAAGAAGGATAAGTGGGAACTAGGGTTCTCACAGTACATCAATGTCAAACGAATTCTTATAAGGAAACAATCAGTGTGGGCTAAGAAAGTTTCATGATAGAGAAGAGAGGTAAGATTTGACTAAGACAGAATAAAGGCATTGAAGGGAAAGAAGGTATAAAGCAAGTACATGAAAACAAGAAAAGCAAAACATATGTTCAGATGTGATAAAGTAGATCAACATGCCTTGAATAAAAAGCTAGAAATGCCTCACATGAGTTAAGCCCACAAAAGGACAATACAGCCAAATTTTCAAATATACAATAAAGCCTGGCTGAGGAGTTTAGACTTCATCTTCTAGGTAATGGGATAATAAAATCTGATCTGGAAAGTACTTCAGAAGTAATAAAATCCTATTCATATGTGAAGCAGAACTATCCTATATAGAATTCCCAAAAAGTGGTCATTCCTCAAAGACCTCTAGAGATGTAGAGCTATCTCTTGAGGCAGCTCATTCCAACTTTTGGATAACTATATTTTTGATTAAGTTTTTCCTTATATCGAACCAAAATCTGGCTCTGTTACTTATCACCAATTGGACCTGTTGCGGAACGTGAGGCCAAGTGCAACCCTCATCCTAACCCTCTTCTATGTAATGGCCATTTAAGTATTTGAAGATTAGTATCCTACACTTAAGTTGGGGGTCTGTGAGATTTTGGTTTGTCTTTTAATGTTTATATCTATTTCAATATAATTGGTTTCCACTGTAATCATACGTATTTTATAATTTTTAAAATATTATTCCAAAGGATCCATAGACTTCACCAGATTGCCAAAGGGGTCCACAACACATAAAAGATTAAGAACCCCTATCCTTAGTATTTTCTCCATGATAAACACTCCCAGTTTCTTGAAATGATCATCATATGGCATGTTTTCCAGAACTCTCACCATCTAGATCATATTTCTCTATATGAACTTGTTTTCCAACACCCTTCCCAAACTCTGGCAACCAGAAATGAATATGGTAGAGTCTAACCAGTGAAGAGAACAGTATAATAAATAACTTCCTCATTCTAGATGCCATACTTTTATTATGTGAATGCCATACACTTATTAAGATTACATTAGCTTTTTTGTCTGTTATATTGTTCATTCATATTGATTTTGCAGTCCATCAAAAGGTGCACAGATAGTACTCTCCATGTTGAGGGTCTTTTTTTACATGCACTTTTCTAAGAATGCATAATCTATTCCTTGGTGGTTGAATTTTTCAACCCAAGTGAAAGATTTTACATTTGCCCCTACTATACTTCACCCTATTAGATTTATTTTGACCTACTGTTCATATCTGTAGTCTTTTGAATCCCAGTTCCCCGTTCAAAAATAAACCAAAGACGGTCGGCAAAGGCTAGATGTTTGTGTAACTTTCACCCTACATATGACCTGGTACTCTAACAGCCTCCAAAGGTGAGTCACTTCCCCTCTGTGGATCCCAGTTTTCTCATCTGTAAAATGAAGGGGCCACATTAGATTCCTTTTAGAGCTCTAAGATTCTATGAAAAAGTGGGCAGGAAGTTGGAGCTACTGAATCCCAGGGTGCCACTTATATCACTTCTAAATAGGGATCTTCTTGCCTGCTCTTTGGTTAGTATTTATGTTTCTGGCTTAGAGGTCATAGAGAAAAATTATTAACAAAAACCGGGATGGAAGCCAATACTTATGATTTCCCTTCATCCTCATCTCTTTCCACTGTGAACATTCAGAACTGTGTGAAAAGTATTGGACTCTCCTTACTCTCAACAGTCCCAGAAGCATTTGCTGATTCTTCTTGAAAAGGGGGTACCCATCCATAGGTTTGTGTTCTTGCTCCACAGACCTAGGAAAGAGTCACTGGTGACATTACAATTTGAGATCTTATGTCAGTCCTACTTTTCTTTGGAGTTATTTCCTTTGTACAGTGAAGAAACCCTCCTGACAAGGGGAGGAGAATAACTAACAAATGGTGGAAAATTCCTACATCATTCAGCATCAAAAAAAACCCAAAAAACCAAACCTGGCTTGATATTCAATCTCTATTTCCTCTCCTTGAATTCTATCTGCTTTTTTGACAACTGTTCTCTTCAAAGATACTGAGGCAGTATCTCTTGTATGACAGTTTTTTTATTAAGCTATATACTACTCCAAGTACCATTACTTCCACTATCCTACATTAATATAATAACTTCTATTAAATAACTTCAGACTACTTGGCATAAAAAAAACAATGGAGTAAAATGCTTTCCAGGAAGGATAGCCTACTCTACAGCTTACTTCTAATTTGAGTATACTTTTTCCTTCACTGACAAAGCTTACAGTTGGCCCAATTCAATTCAATTCAACAAATATTCATCAAGTGCCTAGTATGTGCAAAATATGCCAGGCACTAGGGAAACAAACAGAAAAATAAAACAGTTTCAGCCCTCAAGGAACTTACATTGTTCTGGGAGTGATGACACATACAAAGACAGTAAATACAATTTATAAACAAAGTAAATACCAACCAATTTCAAGAGGGAGAGAACACTAACTGGGGGAGAATAGAAAAGGCCTTGTCTTCTAAAGAACCTAAATTGAGCCTTGAAGGAAACTAGAAAATCTAAGAGGCAAGAGATGAAGAGGAATCATGGTAGGGATTTAGGGGACCTGCAAAAAGGCAAGGAAAGAGACAAAATGTCATGCATAAGAAGCAGCCAGTAGCTGGCTTGACAGTAACAGAGAGTACGTGAGGGGAGTAATTTGAAATAAGACTAGAAAGACTAGTCAGATTATGTTGGACTTTAAATGCTGAGCAAATAATTTTCTATTTTATTCTACAGGCAATAGGGAAGATTTTTGAATAGAAGAATGAAATAGTCAGATATGTATTTTAGGAATATCAATCTGGCAGAAATGTTGAGGTCAGATTTGAAAGAGAAGAGAGACTAGAAGCAGGAAGCCCAATTAAAAGCCACCACAATAGTTTAGACAAGAAGCAACGAGGGACTGACCTTTAAGGATACAGTTCCCTATCTTTGAGTCTATGGAGATGAGTGACACTATCCAATCAATACCTTTTTTAATATGAAATATTGCTTGAGACAGGACTGAAATTTCCATTTCTTAAAATAACTGTTTCGTATCACGTAAATCACGTGAGCTCCTATTGAAGGCTTTCTCCACATTCATTTTTTTTTCCAGGTAGAAATTCTTCAATATTCAACAAAGTATGGTATTAAACTAAAAGCTTTCCCATATTAATTACGTTAATCTAGTTTCTCTTTAGTATGAATTTTCTGGTGCTTAATAAAGACTGAGCTTCGACTAAAAGATTTCCCACATTCATTACACTCATAAGGTTTTTCTTTAGTATGAGTTCGTTGATGTTCAATAAGGTGAAAGATCCGATTGAAAGATTTCCCACATTCATTACATTTACAGGGTTTATCTCCAGTGTGTGTTTTCTGATGGTCATGAAATGTTGACTTGTGCCTGAAGGCCTTCCCACATTCATTGCATTTGAAAGGTTTCTCTTCAGTATGGATTCTCTGATGTTGAACAAGATGTTTTCTCAGACTAAATGCTTTGCCACATTGATCACATATATAGGGTTTCTCTTTGGTATGAATTATCTGATGTTTAATAAAAAGTGCACTTCGACTAAAAGCTTTCCCACATTCACTACATTCATAGGGTTTCTCTCCAGTATGAATTCTCTGATGTTCAACAAGACGGAAACGTCGACTGTACGATTTCCCACATTCATTACATTTGTAGGGTTTCTCTTTAGAGTGAATTACCTGATGTCCAGTGAGGTATGATTTCTTACAGAAAGCTTTCCCACATTCATTACATTTGTAAGGTTTCTCTGTAGTATGTATTCTCTCATGCTCAATGAGGCATGAGCTATTGCTAAATGCTTTCCCACACTGATTACATTCATATGGTTTTTCTCCAGTGTGTATTTTCTGGTGACGTAAAAGGCCTGAATTTCTAGTAAAGGATTTTCCACACTGATTACATTCATAGTGCTTTTCCCCAGTGTGAGTTCTCATGTGTTCAAGAAGTTGTGAACGGTGACTAAAACTCTTCATACATTTGTCACATTCATATGGTTTTTCTCCAGTATGAATTCTTTGATGGTCAATAAGGCGTGATTTGCGCCTGAAAGTCATACCACATTCATTACAGTCAAAAGGTTTCCCTCCACTATGGATTCTTTGATGATGAAAAAGACTAGAGCTATTCTTGAAAGCTTTTCCACACTCATTACACCTATAGGATTTCTCTGAGTTATGACTTCTCTGATGCTCAGTAAGGTTCCAGGACCTCCTGAAAGCTTTCCCACATTCTTTACACACATATGGTCTCTCTCCAGTATGAATTCTTTTATGTTCAACAAGGTATGAATTACATATAAAACCTTTCCCACAATCATTACATTTATATGGTTTCTCTCCAGTATGAATTTTCAAATGCTGAAAAAAGCTCAAACTGTTACTCAAAGTTTTCCCACATTCCTCACATTTATAGAGTTTTCCTCCTTTGTGAATGTTATGATGTCGAAGGAGACTTGAGCTATTTATGAAAGCTTTTCCACATTCATCACATTTGTAGGGCTTTTCTCCAGTATGTGCAATCTGATGCTGAAGAAGGCTTGAACTATTACTGAAAGCCTTTTCACATTCATTACATTTGTAGGGTTTCTCAATGGTGTGAATCTTCTGATGTTCAATTAGGCCAGTGTTCTGTCGGAAGGCTCTTCCACATTTGTTACATCTATAAGGTTTCTCTCCAGTATGAATATTCTGGTGTTCAATAAGTGTTGATTTTCGCTTAAAGGTTTTCCCACATTCATTACAGGAAAATGGTCTCTCTCCAGTATGAATAACTTGATGTCGAATCAGATCATAACTCCGGTTAAACCTTTTCCCACATTCATAACATTCATAGCGACCTGGTCCAGTGTGAAGGTTCTGGTGTTGAGTAAGATGTGTCATAGAAATAAAGCTTTCTCCACACTTCTGACAATCATAAGCTTCTTCTTTAGTTTGGAATACTTTAAGTCCAACTATGGCTGAGTTCTGACTGAAAGAATTCCCATATTCATTAAATAAGGGTGATTGTTCTTCTGTGTGTAATAATTGATAATTATTATCTAAAATTTCCTGCTTCAAAGTTGTCTCTTCATATGTGGTCCTGGTCTCACCACCTGACATAATAAACAGAAAATGCAAATGTCACCTAATTCTTGTGCTAAAGTGAAGGAAACTAAAGAAGGATCAAGAGTACAATTCACATATAAATGTGAATAGGACCCAAACCAATTCATAATTTGTATGGATAGCCAAAGATGTCTTTTCAATCTTAACCTTGATCCAGTTCTACTTCAATATATTAGTTTGTCCATCAGTGGTCACAGAAGTCATAGCTTTCACCTTCATAGCAGCCACATATAAACAAGGCTACTTAAAGTAGCTATAATCACACCCATCATCCAAAATTTCTTCAAGATCCCTATAGAACTTCCCACACCACCTTCCCAATCTACTTTTCCATGCTACCACTGGCTCTATCAAATACAAAATAATAGATGTATAATTAGAAGGTCTTTAGAGGTCATCTAGCCCACCCTCATTATTTTATAGAAGAAGAAACTAAGGTCCAGAGATATTAAATGCCTTTCCCAAAACTATACAGGGAAAAAGTGGCAGAGTCAAGATTAAAGACAGCTATACTCCCCTACCTCTTCTCCAGGCTAAACACCCCAAGTTTCTTCAACTCATCTCCAGTCTTCACCAACCTGGTTGGCTTCCTCTGGACAGCTTGCCAACATTCTCCCTAAAATATGGTGCCAGAACTGAATAATATAATAAATATGCCTTCCTGTATAGATCTTTGTTTCAGGTAGAAGAATACCTGAGGACAAAGGATGGTAATGGTAATCTATCTGAGTCTAAGGAATATGCTGTGTTCCAATTCAACAAAAGATAAAGGAACCCCAAGCATCTTGATGGGTAGCAGAGAATAGTGAGTAAAAGGGGAAAGTGAGTTAGTTGAAACACTTCTCTAGGAGTTGGGGACAAAGTTAGACCTGCTGCTCAGAAACTCAGAACAAAACTGGTAGTAAGAGCTAAAGAACCAGATGAGAGCTCCTGCTTCCTCATGGACCTGAAAATGTTAGAAAAAATTTAGTTTGAATTGGGGCATAAGCAAAGGGACACTAGAAAGAGAAGATAAACACTTCTAGGAATAGTAGGGGAAAGGCTGTAGTCCAGGAATATGCTGAATTCATGTAGACGGATTATGATATTGTTAAAACTTCCTCAACTGGACAAAGCTCTACTCTATTTACTCCATATGCTTATGACTGCCAACCTGTATGTAGCTGCAATACTTAAATGTCTCTGATCAGCTGGCAATGACTAAAATTATTCCTTCCTCTCCCTCCTTACTCAGTTCACTAAAACTAGGCCTACTTCTCCATCTACAATCCAAGCACTGGACCGTCTAGTATTCTTTCACAGTTCCAACAGGGAAGGGGGATAAGGGAGTGTTATGGAGGAGCAAAGGTGGAAGAGATCAATGACAGTACATCGAAAATATCATAAAAGAAACTAAAAATGTGAGAAAGAAGGTAAAATGCAAAGAATTTAGAAATCACATAAAAATGAAAGTGAAAAGACAACATTTTGAGGTACAAATAAATGAACTAGTGGGAAACTGTTCTAATAAATGAACTGGTTGAAAGAAAGCCTAAATCTTAATATCTTCCATTCCCCATTGAGAATTTTAGAAGCCTGAGAGAGAGAAATATGACATAGACAACTGGCTTGGAAATCATCCAGGTAAGATGTCAAAATCTACTGGTAGATACCGATCTAGTAGTTTAGGAGTTCTCCTTTGTACTGGCAGTATCTGATCAGAAGCAATTTGTATGCTAAGTAGGACAGGAGAGAAAAAAGCTCAGCTGAGCTATGACTCATCACTTGTACTTCAAACCCTATATCAAAAACATGAATTACCCATCCCCCCAAAACCCACTTAAACCTCCAAAAATTCCACTGAAGTTAAACATATACATATTTAGAAAAGTCAAGGAAAAAGGGGGGGGTGGAGGAAGACGAATAGTATTTACCTGACATCTCCCTCTCTCCTCATTTCATGATTCAAAGCATTTTTAAAATATGATAAACCACTAGCCCCAGCACTGTAGAGCAAAACATGTACAGCAAAGCACACATGAGAAACCCCAGCATTTTGGATTCTGATGCAAGAGACTTCCACAGCAAATGGTCCAACTGATTCTGCAAATTCTATAAATCAATATTAAATTATGCCCAAAAGTCAAAATCTCCTCATTCCTACCAACTTATCTCATTATGAGGCATAAACCCCCAGTCAAATGACAGAAAGGTCTTCCTTGTTTATGTGTATATGTTTATACCTAAACCATACACACATACATGCACACCCACACACACATACTCATATCCACAAACCACACACACAGCATTCATAATAGCACTACTACAAAGCGCTATAAAAGCTACTATAAAGTTAAACCTGGAAACAAAACAGGTATCCATCACCTGGGAAATGGCTTAACAAATTGTGGTACATGAATATGTGGTAAATTGTGCAATGAGAAATAAAAAAAGTCCAGAATTACAGGAAGACTTGTATGAAGTAATGGGACAAAGTGAAGAGAGCAGAACCAAAGAGACACAGTGATGACAAAAAAGTACATGATGACCCTCCAAAGCAGTCAAACACTGATGAATTTTAAAGAACAGTATCAGTCCTCAGAGAAAGGAAAAGGCAACACTTCCCTGCTTCCAATAAACAACTTGGGACTACAGATATGGGATGCAGTACATACAGTCAGATGAAGTCATTATGGCTTTGCTTAGATGCTTTTCTTTGTTACTTTTACTACCCAGCCTTACTACTCACCCCAGTCAAAGTGAGCCCTGTTAAAGACCTTAGCTTAAAAAGGCCAAGGTCTCCCACTGCATCCAAGGCCATTCCTGTCGTCCAGATCTATATCTGGCCACTGGACCCAGATGGCTCTGGAAGAGAAAGTGAGGCTGGTGACTTTGCACAGCCCCCCTCACTTAAATCCAATTCACTTGCAGTCATGGCATCACCTCTCTGATGACATTGTCCTCTTCCAGAACAATAACTTTCAGGGTTACAAGGAAGGATTTAATGGAGGGAGGAGGTTTAAAGGGGAGATAACTGTGGTAAAAGTCCAAAAATAATCAGTTAGGGTCCTAGAATAGGGATAATGCAATATATCTCCTCCCTCAAGGCAAGACACATAAGGAACCTGTAGGGCATGTATTGTACAATACCTGTATTGTATGCAATGTAGGACACTGTCTTTGTATTAGATGTTTTTATTTAACCATTCTTGTTGCAAGCAAGGGTTTAATGAGTGTAAATCAAAAAACAAAACCTGAATCAACAAAACCTTTTTAACGCAACAATAAAAGTTATTTTAGGGGCAGCTAGGTGCAGTGAATACAGCAAGGCCCTGGAGTCAGGAGGACCTGAGTTCAAATCTGACCTTAGACACTCACTGCTAAGCTGTGTGACTCCGGGCAAGTCACTTAACCCCAACTGCCTCACCAAAAAAAAAAAAAAGCTATTTTAATAGTGTAGATGGGTGGTAAAGAAGACTAAGGAATGAGGGGAGGGGAAAGAACAGATATCAGAGAATATATAATGCTAAAGACAGTAGGCTTTGATAACTGATAACTGGGGAAGAAGAGAAGGAATTTCAGGTTTCAGACACATCCTAGGACACTAACTGTTTTTAGATTTACAGTCAAATATAAAAACACATGCAGAATTCATAAGAAAAAAAAAAAGAAATATTCACAGGGCAAGGTCAATTGACTGAAATTGACTGTAGTTCTCCCAGGGTTCCAGTGGGCAAGGTCTTTAGGGCAAACAATGCTGCTGAAGGGATGTCATCAGCAGAGGAAACTAACAGTGTGAGAACCTTTCCACTTAACAGAGAGCAACCGTTTTAAGACTTAGTATAAGTCCTAAGGAATTACCCAGGCACAAAGAGTAACTTGTACAGGGTCACACAAGTAGCAAATTTCACAGCACAGGTTTAAACCCAGTTCTCCCTGACTCAAAGCCCAGAATTCACTGCACAATGCCGCTGTGTTGTAGACAAAACTGACCATTCCATTCTGCTGCCTTTTTAAAAGATATTGTGCATGAAGGTAGCTAAAGTACAGAGATGCAGTCACATCTAAGGACCTGGTTATATGATTGATTGACCATCCTTTGGGACTAGAATCAGAGGAGCTGCAGTATCTTCTATGTCTGTCTGTGCTTATACTATCCGGAAGGGTTGTTTGTCTTTCATTCTCAACGAGGACTGCTGCATCAGAAAGGTGACACCATGATTTGCAAGTGAATTAGATTTAAGTGAGAGGAGGACTGTGCAAAGTCAACAGCCTATCAGTGGGAACTCTCATATTATATTTTTTAAAAGTCACTACCTATGGGATACTCTAGAACCCAGGGTAGCACCTATCTTCATGGGACCCAAATGAAAACTGAGGAAGTCAGGTTGCAGGGAGCAGACTGGTACCTCATCAACATTACAATTCCTGCCTCTCTGAAACACTACTAGAATACCTTCCCTTTTCATCAGGACTACATTACATATATTTTTATTTTTAAAACCTTATTGTATTTGCTTACGTTAATATTAAAACAAGCTTGTTTTCTAGCTAGGAGAATCACTAGGTGTGTGATTAATCCCTCAGCCTCTCAGAATCTCAGCACCCCAAGGTAAGCACACTAGTGAAACCCAAGGAAGTTGAGCCTGAACTACCACTGCAGGGCCAGGAGCCAAACATTGCCCAAGGAGCCCCCAGTACTTAACCAGTGAAAATGAACAGCTAGAGGTCCACTTAACAGAATGGATTTGGAAGCCTGGCCTCACTTCCCCTTCTTCCCTGGTACTTGACAGAAAACTGACACCACTCTATCATCACAGGTCCCTTGAAGGTGGGACCCCCAAATAGTACAATTTCTCTGTTCTCTGGCTAGCAAACTCTATTTTCCTTCTCTATGAACAGCAGTGATTCAAAGTCACCAACTGCCTATGGAAAAAACACCCTCATTTTCTACTATCACTTTTTTCTTTCTCATCTCCATCCTTGGCACCCTCCTGTCACCATCCTATCCTCCTGGATAGGATCTTCATTCTGCTCTGCCCTTCCTTTCTGTTTACCTCTGGAATCCCCATTCTATTGTTAAATTTCCATTTCTTCAACCTCAATGACTCTGACCCACAGCCAAACAGACTAACCATAATTTTGATCTTACCATCCCCCATGAGATATCTACCTCCACAATCCAGAACACTGGAATTCCACTCTCACGTTAGTTTCCTATCCTTCTATCACTCTCTGTCTCACTCTTCCTAAACCTGTTTTCATTTCATTAAAAGGGATTTAATCAAAACAGGATAGCAAGGTATATCACAGACATTTAATTAAGCTGCTACACTCTTGGAACCCATACCACATAGAGACAGACAGACAGAGACAGACAGACATACACACACAGACACACACACACTACCACCACCACCACCACCACAGCCTCCATTACCTCATTTCCTATCACATTAAAAATTCACTCGTGTATGCCAAAACAATTATTAAGAGCCTACTATGTGCAAGCACTGAGGTTACAAAGATGAAAAACAATTCAATCCAAAACAGACAGTGGTTTCTATTTAAAGACAATATTGCTTGAGGTATTATTTCCTACTCTAAAATTACTTTTTTCTGTTATTTCCCAATGATACTTCCCAATAACAGAAGATCCCTCCCTTGCAAACAATAGTTAAGCAAAATAAATCAATCGATATATGCTTTATTCCACATCTCTATACAACCACCTCTCTGGTAAGAGGCAATAGGTAAATTTCACTGACAGCTGTCTGAAGTCATGATTGGTCAGTGCATTGATCACAGATCTGAAGTCTTTCACCATTGTTTTCCTTTATATTAGTGTTGCCACTCATTTCTCAATCCCTTTCAGTCTGGTTTCTGACTCTTACCACTTGACTGAAACTGTTTTCTCCAAAATTACCAGCAACCTCTTTTAACTGCTAAGTTTGAGGGCCTTTGCTTTGTCTTCAGGCAGCTAAGTGGCATAGTCCATAGAGCACTGGGCCTGACGTCGAGAAGACCTGAGTTCAAATCTAGCTATAGACACTTAGCAGCTGTGTGACCCTGGGCAAGTCACTTAATCTGTCTGCCTCAGTTTTCTTAACTGTAAAATGGGGATAACAATAGCACCTACCTCCCAGGGAGAGGTGAGAATCAAATGCAATAAAATTTGTATAACATTTAGCAGAATTCTTGGCAAATGGTAGGCATTTAATAAATGCTTATTTCTTTCCTTTTTCCTTTGGTCTTTCTCCTTTTTTTTTTGTCCTTATCCTTAAGCATTGTGAAGTGGAGGGCAAGAAGTCTCATTGAAATGGTACTAGTTTTCTCTGCAGCTTTTGACCCTTTTGATCATTCCTAAATACTCTTTCTTTCAAGGGTCTTTTTCTAGTTCTCTTCCTACCTGTCTATGACTAGCCCTCAGGATATTTTGCTGTCAACTAGATGCATCCCTACCCATCAAGGTTCCATCCTGAGACTACTTCTCTCGATCACACCATCTCAGCAATCTCATCCATTCCCAAAGGTCCAATTATTATCTCTATGTAGATGTTTCCTCAAAACTGAATGAGCTCCAGTCACCACCAATGAACTTCTGGACATCTCCATCTGGATGCCTTGTGGGTATCTCAAATCCAACATGTTTTCTTCCCCCCTCTAAACTCTCCCTGCTTCCAAAGCTCTATTTTTGTTGAAAAACACCACCATCCTTCCAGTCACCCATGTTTGAAACCTAGGAGTCATCTTTGACTCTTTCCTATCCTGATTACCCACTTCCAATAGCTAATCAACTGTAAAATCTTGTTGATTCTAACTCCACAACATCTCTTACTTCCATCTCCTCCTTTCCACTCACCAAGCTACCATCCATTTTGGGCCTTCATCACCTCTTGCCTGGACTACTGAAATAGCCTCCTTATTGGTCTCTATACCTCTAGCCTCTCCCCTTTCTAATCCACCCTCCACAGAGCTGCCAAAATCATCTTCTTAAAGCACAAGTATGACCATATCATTCCCTGCTCAAGAATCTCCAATGGCTCTCTATTGCCTCTAGAATAAAACAACAGTTTGGCATTCAAAGCTCTTCACAATCTGTCTCCAGTCTAACTTTTCATACGTATATTTCATATAATTCCCTTGCTCACGTGCTACATTATAGACAAACTGGCCTATTTGCCAGTTTGCTCCTAAGTCCATCTCCTACTTCTACAGCTTTGCACAGGCTATTCCACATGCGTGTCCTCTTTCCCTTTCTTATTCTTTGCCTCTCAGGAAGCTTGAGCATTGTTCAATAATAACAATAACTGACACTTATGCAGTGTTTTAAAGTGTGCAAAGCACATTACAAAGATTTCATCTGAGCCTCTAAACACCACTGTTATCACCCCCATTTTATAGATTAGAAAACTGAAACTCAGATGCTAAGTGACTCACCCATGGTCATACAGATGAAAAAAATTCAGCGTCAGGATTTGAGGCCCTTTTCCTGATCTTCCTGACCCCTTCTCCAGGACTTTAAGCTCCCACTGCCTCACCTCCTCTATGAAGCCTTTCCCAATTCCCCACATTGTTAGAATTCTCTCCTCCTGTACTGATCAATCTGTGTACTTATTGTATCTTTGTATCCCCATCACCTAGCACAATGCTTGCACACACAAGCCACTTAATAAATGCTTGATGAATTAATATGTAAAAAAAAGAATACTATTTTTTTCACAGCTTTCTTGAGAAGAAAGCAATCTGTAAACTCTAAACTGCTATATAAATGTGAGCTATTATTTCTAAATAACATACTGGCTGGAAAGTGGAGTGGAATGATCCAGAATTTAAAACCATGTAAGAACATTAATTTTAGTTTAAATTGTAAACTTTCACCCAAGAATTTATGGTTTAGTTGGCCTTGGTGGAGGCATGCATACCCTACACAAAACCTTTGATTTCACCAGTACAGGGAGCTGCCAGTGAGGAAATTCTCTCTACAAATACATGTCAGCAAATGTTTTGAAATGTATAGTCTACAAGAGTTGCCTGGGACACTGAGAAACTAAATGCTTTGCCCAAAGTCACAAAGCCAGTATGTATCAGAGGCAACATTATAAAGGCCAGGTCTCTACTCACTACCCAGGCAGCCTCTCCTTAGCCAAAATAAATAAAACCTCAAATATTACCTTATTTCTCAAAACAAATATGTTATGAGGAACAATGATAAATAACTCCTAATTAGTATTATAAAAATTTTAAGTTAAAGGTTAATATTGCCTTAATGTCAACTACAATGTTGTTTACACCAAGGTAAGATATATGCTAAAGGCTATGTGATCTAGGCTAAAACCTATCTATAAAGAGACACAGACAGGAGGGAAAAAAAACAACAGAATAGGTTCTACTTCTTACCATTCTGTAGAAGCAGGTGGGGCTCTAGGGTCACACATTCAGACTCATCTGTCACAGGCTGAAGCTGAAATCTCTTTGACTCCCATTCTGTCTGAATCAAAATCTCTTGTCCAGGTGCCAGATCCATGGCCTGTGGACAATTACATTATAGCAAAATTAAGTTGAGTTCAGTAGGCATTTACTATGGAAGCTTAAAATTAAAAAACATCAACAGGATTCAAAATATTCTACCCCCTTGGAACTTTCATAATAATCTTACGTACTTGGGATGTGGTGGACTTGTCACCAGAAGGCCTGCGATCAAATCCCAGCTAGGCCACTCTTTACCTTTATGATCCTAAGCAAGCCATTTTACCTCTAAAACAATGGAGTTGAACAAGATGACCTGAGGAACTCTCCAGCTCTAAATCCTACAATCCAACAGATTTTACCCTAATGTTGTATGTGTCTCTCATCTCCAGTAGATCATGAACTCCTTGAAAGCATGGATTATGTCTGAATTATCTCCTTCCTGGTTCCCTTCAGAATTCTTGATTTGTTTGTTGAATTTGTTTTTTGAAGACCGGATCAAGAACCTGAAGTTTGGTCTGTTTTCCAAGGCTAACAGGAAGATGAAATAATATAAAAATCCCTAGACCCTCTCTAACCAGGTACTGATTAATGTCTGGAATGATGGAAGAAAAAAATGAATTACTTATCATAAGGGCAAGAAAAAAACTTGAAATTCCCAGTCCTACTTAGTGATTCCTGATCAATACATAAAGCATAAGGTGCACTGATACCTTGAAATCAACTTTCATTTCACCTCTTTATCTCCTTCATTCTCTGGGCTTTGTTCAGCAAAGCTCTCTCCTCTATGTTCCTTCTTCCATTTCTACTGCCATCATTCTAGTCCAGTTCTTTATCATCTCATTCTTGGATTACCTTTTTGTATCCTAACCAGGCTGCCTGCCTCCTATACCTAATCCACTGGATATTCTACCACTGCTTTCACATCATTCGATACAAACTTTTAACGGCTCCCAAAATACTTACACAATGTTTAAACTCCTCAGTTTGGGGCCCTAAAAAAAAATCTGGCTTCATTGTATATAGGCCACCTTATCATTACTCAACAGAACCCTCAGTTCCATTCGAGGCCTGTTAACAGTCATTGTACAACAAAATCACCATGATTATAGCTGCTTCTGTTATTGTGCTTATCCATATTTTACTTTTTATTCTCTATCCACCTCCTCCAAGAAGCATACACCAGTTCACAATATTTTCTCCATTCTCCCGGTGGCCTTTATTGTGTGTTACTCAATTTGGCAAAGGATTATGTAAAATACTGCATCTGTTTCATGTGTTGTGTCTTGTTTCATTAATAGAAATTATTAATAATATAATTCTCCCCCCCCCCAGTTCTTAGCATGGCACTTAACAAAGGGTGTGCACTCTCTATTATAATTTTTTGGACTTCCTTATAAATTAAAATTTGATACTCGCAAGCCCATGCACATACACTCAACAAATTCACCTATGATGCTAGATTTCATTTGGAGTCCCGTATCCTCCATGAACATTTTCCCTATCCACCTGAGCTTTTATTCCCCGAAAAGGGAGGGTGCAGAGGGGGTGAAGAACCCTAAAGAAAAAAATGGCTTAAACAGCAAGAGCCATACCACACCAGCTAACCCAGGACCACACCTGATGGACTCCTTCCTTCTCGGGATCCAGGGTTTGGGGAACTAGGGCCGCCACCTCCCTTGAATTTGCTGCCATCAAGCCTGCTCTGGCTTGGAGTTTGTGCGCTGTGAAATCAAACTGAAGTCTCCCCACTATCTTATCCTGGAGTTTCCAAGTGTGCCAGAGATCTGAGAGAGATAAGTGTATCAACAAAACCGTGTCACACAGACACACAGACACACACGTACGTCTCCATTCCTCTAACCACCACCACCACCACAACTCCCCCCTCATTAACCCCATTAGGGTAAGCACAGGGCTTTTTAGTAGAGGCTCAAGACCGATACCCCAAATTGCCCCTTAGGGACTTAAGAACCGTACCCCGAATTGCCAGGGAGTCATGGCTTAAGAACTGTATGCACCCCGCTTTGCCAGGACGACCAAAGAACTACAGCTGCCCAAGGCAGGGATGGCGGATTAAGGGTGACCCCGGCTGGACGCCGGAGGAGGGAATTAGGAATTTGAGGGTGTGGTCCCGTAGGAAAAGCCATCCTTGATTTGGAGAGGCAGATTTAGGTTTCCATTCCAAGGAGGAACGCGCCGGCCAGGAGCCGGGTCAGAAGCGCTCCTCTCAGCCGCAGGCTCCTCCCTGCCTTCCGAGGGCTTTAAGTCTCGTGCCCCGCCCTCTCCCGCTCCCCCCTCGCAGCTCCCGCCTGCAGTGACCCGGGAAAGCTTCCCCCCTCAGGTCGGGGGCTCCTCTCCCTCGCGCTCCGGGGGTCCCCAGGGCCAAGGCACCGCCACCCCCAACTCCCGCCCCCGAGGCTTGCAACCACAGCATCCGCCCCCAGGCCCGCCCCCAGCGGCTACAGTTTCCTCCCTACTTGGACCCCGCAAGCGGACTCAATCCGTAATTCTGGACACAGCCCACGTGCACCGAGAAAGGCACATAGGCCGGAAGTGTGTGTAGGGTGGGGGGGGGGTTTGTCACTATTTGTGTTCCAACTGCTGAAAGGGGCCATCTCCTAGCTGCACTTCCGGTGCCTCTCTGGGAATTTGGGAGGCCTCCGCGTATCGTTGGTTTAAGTAGCGAATCAAAGAGAAAAGCGGGAGATTGCTTTAAATGACTAGCCCGGGGTTACATAGTAGAAGCAGAGCCTCAGTTAAAACACAAGTCATTTCACCAAACTTGGGCATTTTCCCAGTATCTCATGCGGTCGTCCCCTCTTTGACCTTTGCTCTAGCAACTTTGTGTTGCAACTGTAGAGACCTCTGACTCACGAATAAAGATTACGAAGTCAGTAACAAAATGCTTGCTACCTTACATATGATCAATTTCATTTTAAAAAAAATTATTCAGCGGGGGGCAGCTAGGTGGCGCAGTGGATAGAGCACTGGCCCTGGAGTCAGGAGGACCTGAGTACAAATGTGGCCTCAGATCAAGCAATTGACACTTACTAGTTGTGTGACCCTGGGCAAGTCACTTAACCCCAATTGCCTAAAAAAAAATTATTCAGAACAAACCATGTCTAGCATGGTTTCATGCTTGATTCATTTTGCAGATTTTTAAAATATTCTCATGAATTTGGCAAACATCAACATGAACATTTCCCCATACAAAAACCAGAAAGATGTAGTAGTAGCAGCAGCAGCAGCAGCAACAGCAGTAGTAGTAGTAGTAGTAGTTAACATTTATATATTGCCTACTATGTGCCTAGGACAGTGCTAAGTGCTTTACAAATTCATTTGATCCTCACAGTGACTCTGGGAATAGGTACCATTGTTATCTCCATTTTACAGTTGGGAAACTGAGGCAAACAGAGGTTGAGTGAATGAATTAAGTAACTATTACAATTCACAACACTGTTCTGCTTCTGTGTCTCCTTCTGAGCATCCTGCTTTTTTGTGTTTTTAAAAGTTATTTTCATTGCTTCTCTTTTCCTTTTCTTCATCTTCTTTTTTAATATTACTATCATTACTCCACCACTTCCTCCCTACCCACATAAAAACCCACCCTTTTAATAAGTTCAGTAAATCACAGCAAATCCATGTGATGTTGAGGTATGAAAACGTATGTCTCATTCTGTCTCTAGTCCATTTCCTCTTTGCCAAGAGAAGGATGTATAATCATCAGTCTTCTGGAGTAATGATTAATTATTGCTTTAATCATAATTCTTGCTTCACTTCTGTTAGGGCCCACCATTCTGGGCTGGTCACAAATATGTCCATGATATGATACTCGTCCTCCTAACGGAATGAGAGTTACATACGTAAGGGTTGAGCTGATGTGGTTGAGGCGGCAGACTACTGGACTCTTACCACGTCTCCATCCACAAGCCCACTCAGTGTCCCTTGAGGCGGTTAGACCTATGGGTTCTAGCCAAGTCTCCGTCATCGGCCAGCTGTGCATTGTGATTGTTCTTCATGAGTGTGGAGGCGGGATTGGATTGCGGAGTATAAGTGGCTTGGTCTGGTGACGGGAGGGGCTCTTTCTACTCTTTCCTTGGCTCACACGATTTACCCTCCCTGTTCCTCCCACTTGCTCCCTCTCTCTGGCTCTGGCTTTTTGCTTCTCTGTCTGCTGATTTCTCTCTCTCTCTTCCTTATGGCTTTTTTGTAATAAAAAGTTAAACACCTCCCCATCGACTTGTCCTTTCGTGTATCCGGGTAGGCTCTGAAGACTCGTGGTGAGTATGACCCTGGCTGCCTGATCTCACTAGGAGATAAAGCACGGCCACCCCTGCCGGTGCAACTTCACTCTGCATCAGTTCATGCAAATCCTCCCAGGTGTCTCTGAATCTTTCCCTTTCATAGATTCTTGTGCTCAATAAGATTCCAATACATTCATATACTATAATTTGTTCAGACATTCCCCATCTACATATAGCTTGTTCGTACATAGTTGTTTACATGTTATCGTCCCCATTAGACTGGAGCTCCTTGAGAGTAGAGACCATCTTACCTTTCTATTATCAGCACTTACTTAAAACACAGTACCTGGTGCATGGTAGGATGCCTTATAAAAGTTTATTGATTAACTAATGCAAAACCACTTTGTTTCCAATACTTTGCTACTACAAAACAAAAAGTATCACCTTTTTTAATATATATTTCCCTCATTCTTTGATCCTTTTAGGGGATATGCACAGTTTGGTGAATTTTAGATTGCAGTTCCAAATTGCTTCCCAGAATGACTGGACCAATGGACAGTTCCACCATGAATGCATTAGTGTGCTTTTCCTTCCACAAGCTCTGCAATACATGTCTTTTACCTTCTTTGTTATCTTTGCTAAGCTAATGAGTGTAAGATAGGACCCTCAAAGTTATGTTAGTTTGCATTTCTTTTATTAGTAGTAATTGGGGTGTTTTTACATATAGCTAGTGAAATCTAGTCTTTCTTCTTTTGAGAAATGCCTGTTCATATCCTTGACCTTTTCATTTATTGGGAAATGGTTCTTGTTCTAATAATATTTGTATCAATCCCTTATACATCTTGGATATCAGAACTTTATCACAAAAATTTGCTTCAAAGACTTTTTTTGCCACTTAACTGTTTTCCTTTTAATTCTTCCTTTTTGTTCTTAGATTTTGTTTATGCAAAACCTTTTCAGTTTTATATGATCAAAATTTATATCCTGTGATCTTCTATATTTCTTATTTGGTCAATATTTCTTCTATCAATAGTTATAAAAGATAACTCTTTTATTGCTCCTCTATTTTGTTTATGATACAGTTTTTATACCTAAGTCCTATATATATATATGTATATATATATATATATGTATTACATTATAGTTAAGTCCTATATATATGTATATATATATATATATATATATATATATATATATATATATATTTGGCATATATGAGTGTTCAAGGAGGACGAGCACCTTTGGTGTAATGGTTTGCCAAGCCTTTGGTATCCACCTGATTCACAAGACCTCACTTGTGGCTCCAAGAAGCTGTAGCATATACAGCAGCTACACCTCAGTGAACCATCTTGGCAGACAAGCTAAACTAGGTTGAGGGGCCTCAAACCTGTCGGTGAGTTAAGGGAGTGTCTACCCCAAGCTTGTGAAGATTTCCTCTCAGTGGAAAGGGAAGATGAGAACAATTTGTTCTAATAGTCACGAAGGTGGCTAAAGCAGGTGCTGTGGAGCACTCTGAGCTTAGTCAGGCATTGAAGATGTAAGTGCCATGTACTGCTGAGAAAATGGTATGTTTCTTTCTATTCCCATCCAATTTTCTCCAGAGATCTAACCTGTTTAACCTTTCTAGAATTCTATTCACCTCCTTAACTTCTTTCTTGTTTATTTTTTAGTTAGATTTATCTGGTTCTAAGAGGGAAAGTCATATTTCTTTAATGTAAGAAAATTTACTCCATCATACCTCTCCCTTAGCTCTTCTCCCAGTGCAATTTTCTTTCTCAATCCTTAATTTTGTTTTTTTGGATATCATCCCATCATAGTCAACTCACCCATGCCTTCTGTCTATGTATACTTCCTTCTAATTGCCCTAATACTGATAAAGTTCTTAAGAGTTATGAATATCTTCTTGACATGTAGGAATAAAAGCAATTTAACCTTATTGAATTCCATATGTTTTCTCTTTACATTTTTTATGCTTCTCTTGAGTATTGCATTTGAAGATCAAATTTTTTATTCAGCTCAGGTCTTTTAATTAGAAATTCTTTTTTTTATATTATAACATCATTTTTAAAACAATCAATTTAAAAATACTTAGTCTTTGATCAACAAAATGATCATTCATGATTCCAGAAGACTGATAATAAAAGATGCTATCGTATTCCTAACTGAGAACTGAGAAATGAATATTCAGGATGAGATACACTTTTTTTTTTTGGTGAGGCAGTTGGGGTTAAGTGACTTGCCCAGAGTCACACAGCTAGTGAGTGAGATACATTTTTTTTGGATGTGCCCAACATATGAATTTGTTTTGCCTAAATTTTTTTTATGTCTCTCAAGCTTTTTATTAGTTTATTTTTAGTTTTCAACATTCACTTCTATAAACTTTTGAGTTTTTAATTTCCCCCCTCCCTCCCCAAGAAGGCTTGCAATCTTATATGGGCTCTACATATACATTCCTATTAAACATATTTTCACATTAGTCATGTTGTAAAGAAGAATTAGAACTAATAGAAAGAATCACAAGAAAGAAGAAACAAAACAAAACAGAAGAAAAAAAAGAGCAGATATTATACTTCAATCTGCATTCAAACTCCATAGTTCTTTCTCTGGATGTGGATAATATTTTCCATCATGAGACTTTTGGAGATGTCTTAGATCGTTGTATTGCTGAGAAGGGTTAAGTCTCTCAAAGTTAGTCATCATACAATGTGGCTATTTCTCCCAGTTCTGCTCATTTTACTTTGCATCAGTCCATACAACTCTTTCCAGGTTTTTCTGAAGTCCACCTGCTCATCATAGTATTCCATTACATTTATATACCACAACTTGTTCAGCCATTTCCCAATTGATGGGCATCCCCTCAATTTCCAATTCTTTGCCACCACAAAAAGAGCTGCTATAAATATTTTTGTACATGTGGGTCCTTTTCCCATTTTTATGATCTCTTTGGGACACAGCCCTAGAAGTGCTTTAATTAGGAATTCTTGAAAGTTATCTATTTCATTAAAAATCCTTTTTTTTTCTCCCTGAAGGATTATCATCAGTTTTGCTGGATAGATGGCTCTAATCCTAATTCTTTTGCCTTCCAGAATATCATTTTCTAAGCCCTCTGGTCCTTTAATATAGAAGCTGCTAAATCCTTTGTAATTCTGTCTGTGGCTCCATGATATTTGAATTATTTCTTTCTTGTTGTTTGCAGTATTTTCTCTTTGGCCTGGGAGTTCTGTAATCTGGCAATAATATTGCTTGGAGTTTTCATTTTGGGATGTCTTTCAGGTGATGATTGTTGGATTCTTTTCATTTCTATTTTGCCCTCTGATTCTAGGATATCAGGACAGGTTCTTTTTTTGATCATGACTTTCAGGTAGTTCAATAATTCTTAAATTATCTCTCTTGGATCAGGTCAGTTGTTTTTCCAATGAGATATTCTGCATTTTCTTCTATTTTTTCATTTTTTAAAAAATTTTGTTTTTGTCATTTCTTGATATCTTATGGAGTTATTTAGCTTTAATTTGAAGAAGTGTGTGACTTGGAATTTTAAACAAAAAAGTTAGTAAATAATACATGCCCTTTGATTAAGCTATAAAACTGCTAAGTCTATATACTCTTAAAGAGATCAAAGAGGAAAAGTTTCTATATGTGCACACACACACACACACACACACACAATTACATATACATTACATATATATCAGCTTTTTTTTGTGGTTGCAAAAATTTGGAAACTAAATGGATGGCCATTAATTGAGGAATGGCTGAACAAATTATGGCATACAAATGTTCTGGAATACTATTGTAGAATGAGAAAAAGATGATTTCAAAGAGACATGGAAAGATTTGTAAGTATTAATACAGAGCAAAACCAAAAGAATGATTTATACTACAACATCAATATTATAAAAATGAATAATTTTGAAAGACTTAAGAACTGTCAACCATTATTCCTTAGTATTGATAAAGAATACTACCTATGACGTGACTGGGATAATAGACTAATTTGCAGAATGAGAAATTCATTTTTAGACATAATAAGTATGGAAATATGTATTGCTTGACTGTGCTTATATAATACAGGGATTGACCATCCTTCATTTCTAAGAGGATCAATGACATTACAGGGTGATTCACTTGCTTGTGAATTGGATTTAAGTGAGGCAGAATTGCACAAAATTATCAGCCTCACTCTCTCTTCCAGAGTCATCAAAGTCTCGTGGCAAAGCAAAAGTCAAGACCACTAGCTATGGCCTGGGATGCAGTCGGTGACTTCAATGTGTTCCACAGTGCCTGCCTCAGCCACCTTCATGGCTGTTGGAACAAATTGTTTTCATCCACTCATTCCACTGGGAAGCCTTCACGTGCTTGGTGTATGCATTCCCCTAACTTACTGATGGGTTTGAGGCCTGTTGATTACTCTCAACCCAGTTTATCCCGTTTGCCAGGTGGTTTCACCAGGGTATGGCCGCTGCCCATGCTACAGCTTCTTGGAGCCACAGGTGAGAGTTGGGTGACAGATGGACACCAAAGGTGGATAAGCAGCCCTGGAAAGGGCTCAGCAAGCCTCACACCAGAGGGACTAGTCCTCCCTGAACACCCCATGTACTCCAGGGATAATGTATTACTGTATAGGACAAGACCCCTAATGCTAAGGGTCTTGTCTTTCTCTCTTACTTTATCCCATTTAAAGGGATCAAGCTAGATTAGGAGTGGGTTTCAGTCCTCTACCCCCACGGGACTAAAAGCCTTATGTCCTGGTGACTATAAGGTGACTATAATGGAAGAACTCACTATTATTTGCAACTGGAGTTCAAGTCACCTGGTTTTGAGCTGCTGCTGTATCTTACTGTCTGGGTTTGGAAATGGTGACATCATATGGGGAGCTGAGGTCACAGCACATATTATTGTTGGCCCTTTGCAAGACAGACAGGATCCACAGACTATAGGAATTGACTTACTGACCCACTTACTGGCTTAGATCTGTGAGAAATAATTATTAATAACCAATATCTTGAGGAGATTCAGAGGTTCTCCCCTTTTTCTAAATTCCTCATTTTAAAAAGTTAAGTTTTTCTTGAAAGACATTACTGATATTGAGATTGTATTAACTCTCCTCGTTCTTGGTCAGACTCCACCCAACTTTGTAAGGAATTTAATCTAGGATGGGGAAGACCATTGTGTTCTAACTCAAGCTTGGGTGCAAACAAATCCTTTTGTCTAGATAGCCCAAGGCTAGGAATGGTCTGGTATAGCTGGGAATGATCTGGTATAAAAATATTTTCTCTGTCCAAGATTGACATGATGATGGGGTGACATCAGCCCTAATTGGAAGGGTATATAAACTATGAGCTCACTGCCATGATTATCTTTGGTCTAAGAGAGACAGCCAAATGACCATCCTTTTATTAATAACCTGCTGGCCTTATTAATAAAATAATTAAATTACCCAGAAACTATGTCTCTCAAACCTTTTTAAATATCACGTGCTCCTATAATGCTACCTACATCCTTGTCCTAATGTTTGCCTATGACTCCCTTCTCCTCATGTTGTCTTCTTCCCCCACCCCAAAGACAGTCCTACCCTCAAGGAGTTTACAGTCTAACTGTGGAGACAATATGCAACCAAATATATACAAAGTAAGCTATATATAAGAGAAATAGGAAATAATTAACAGAGGGAAGTCACAGAAATAAACAGGGGTTGGGGAAGGCTCCCATCAGAAAATAGAATTTTAGTTGGAACTTAAAGGAAGCCAGGGTAGTTGGAGCAGAGGAGGAAGAGAAGCATTCCAGGCATGGGGGACAGCCAGAGAGAATTCCTGCAGCTGAGAAACGGAAGTCAGAGGAAGAGGAGTCATATTGGAGAGATATAACAAAGATAGAAATAAAAGGGCCTTGGCAATAGATTATATATGGAAGATATATAAAAAGAATGAGGAGTCAAGGATGACAGATGGTGAAGTTGAGGCTGTATTGAATGGGATGAAAGAGGAAGGAGGTATTACAGCTTCTCTGTAATAATTACAATGTCAGGGACAACTAGAGCCACTGAGTTAACTTTTTGTTCAAGCTCTGATAATCTCATGGTCAGTTGCCAAGTCCCATTGGTCTTGTGCACTGTTCAGAAAGAGTTGAACTAAGAGATGGTTTGCCTGAAGACTTGGCATCCAGCAATTTCTGTATCATTCCTGGAGATTGGTATGCAGTTGGTTTAATATTCGGTTTAATATTTGGTTTATAACCGAAACAACAAAAATAATATGATTATATGAATAGAGACCAAAAAAGCTATTAAAAATTTTCTATTAAAAATAAACATTGGAAAATATAGAATAAATGGATTGTTCCTTAACATTACAAATAGTGTATATCTTAAAACCAAGAGAGAGCCCTGTATGTAATAGGAATAAACTAGAATCCTTACCAACAAAATCAAGGGTTAAAAAAAGGATGAGTCCATTGTCGCCACATCTATTTGACATAGAACTAGGACTGCTAGCTATAGTAATAATACAGGGAAGAGAAATTGAGAGAATAAACATAGGTAAAGAAGAAACAAATAAACACTTTTTTTGGAGGGGTGGTTAGGCAATGAGGTTAAATGACTTGCCGAGGGTCACACAGCTAATAAGTATTATATGTCTGGGGCCGGATTTGAACTCAGGTCCTCCTAACTCCAGGGCTTGCGCTCTATCCACTGTGCCACCTGTCTACCCCCTAAATAAACACTTTTTGCAGAAGATGTGTAACAGACCAACCACAAGTCCAGGTACTGGGTGACCAGTGCCTGCCTGAACAAAGGTGGTGGCAGTGTCAATCAGTCAATCAACTGATAAAGATTTGTTAAGCATCCTACTATATGCCAGGCACTGTGCTAAGTGCTAGGGATACAGAAAGAGGGAAAAGATGGTCCTTGCCCTCAGGATCCTTATATTCTAACTGGGGAGACAATATGCAAACAAATACATACAAAGCAAGCTATATACAGAATAAGTAGGAAATAATTAACAGAGGGAAGGCACAGAAATAAACAGGGGTTGGGGAACACTTCCATTAGAAAGTAGAATTTTAGTTGGGACTTAAGGAAGCCAGGGAGGTCAGTAGGGGGAGCAGAGGAGTGAGAGAGAGCATTCCAGGCATGGGGAACAGACAGCCAGAAAGAATGCCCAGAGCTGAAAAATGGAGATCAGAGGAAGAGGAGTCATTAGAGAGATATAACAAAGATAGAAATAATCACTAATAAATAGGCAATAGATTAGATATGGAAGGTGAAAGAAAATGAGGAATCAAGGATGACATTTAGGTTGTGAATTATTAAATGTTTATTGTGTCAGGTACTATGTTCACCACTGAGGATGCAAACACATTCAAATGGATACCAGGTAACTTTTGTGAAGAAGGCTCTAGTAGCTTAAGAGCTACAGAGAAAGCCTCATAAGGAAGGTGGCATTTGAGCTGAATATTTTAGAGAAAACCTGGGAGAGTTAACTCTGTTAAAAATATAGTTTCTTAGGGAAGGAGGGGGAAATTTTTGAACTCAAAATCTTATAAAAGTAAATGCTGAAAACTAAAAATAATAAATAAATAAAATGTAAATTTTTTTTAAAAGGATGGTTTCCACTTAACCCATTGCTTTAAAAAAGGCCTGTTATTTTTGGCTAACTACATCTTCAAACCAGAAAAGTCTTGGAAAGGTTTCTTAAGCTAGAGAAGTATTTCTTAATATTTCTAGAGTAACTAAAAGGAAGTTTTTAATGCCACTAGACAAGATGTGATAAGAACCTAAATAGTAGCAGTGAATATGTTAAGTGGAGAGTAGCTGATAAGGTAAGTGTTATTGTAGACATATACATGATAAGATTTGACAACTGATTTGGGGAATCAAGTTAAGAGAGCCTAATCAAAGATAATGCCAAGGTTTAAGAGCATGGGTGACTAAGGATATTGGTGTCTTCAACCATAATAGGGAAGTTTGGAAGAAGAATGGGTTGGGGATGAGGGTGAAGATTTAATTCCTCTCAAATTATTTGCTTTTATTTCTGTAAAGAGTGCTTTGGTTTGTTTGTTGGTTTGTTTTGTTTTGTTTTGTTTGTTTGTTTTTGGCTAGGCAATGGGGTTAAGTGACTTGCCCAGGGTCACACACCTAGTAAGTGTTATGTGTCTGAGGCTGGATTTGAACTCAGGTCCTCCTGACTCCAGGGCCAGTGCTCTATCAGCCACCTAGCTGCCCCTTAAGGAGTGCTTTGTATATGTCATCATATAATTTCAGTGTTTTGGTAAGTGGATTTTGTACATATACATCACACATGGCTGGTTGGTTGGTGGGTTGTTGTCCTTTGTTCTCAGAGGACCAAAATGACACCACTATGTTAGAGTCAAAATACAGTGTGCCGACTGTGGTTGATCAGACCAATACAAGCTTGGGATGCTCTAACACAGGTCAGGCACAAATAGTTCCATGAGCATTTGGAATGGAGATGTGGCTAAATTTGCATTCCTCATATTTCTTTTAAGCTACTATAATTCTGCTTTGCTCATATAGCACAAGCATCTTCTTTGAGGTGGGCATGCCGTGCTGGCCAGTCCTTTGCCAGTGTCTCCCACCTGTCTCACAATCGATTCCAATGTTCTTCAGCGGGACCTTGAGAGTGTCCTTGTATCACTTCTTCTGACCATCGTGTGAGCATTTGCTTTGTGTGAGTTCTCTGGAAAATAGTTTTTTAGGCAAATGTACATTAGGCATTTGAAACATGGCCAGCCCATCAGAGTTGTGCTCTGTGTAGTAGAGTTTGAATGCTTGGCAGTTTAGCTTGAGAAAAGACCTCGGTGCCCCACATCTTATTTTGCCAGGTGATCTTTAGAATCTTCCTGGAACAATTCAAAATGGAAGCAATTCAGTTTCCTGGCATAGTGCTGGTGTACTGTCCAGGTTTCATAGGCATACAAAAAAGGACGTCAGCACAACAGCTCTGTAGACCTTCAGTTTGGTAGGCAGCCTAATACCTCTTCTCTCACACACTGTCCTTCAGAGACCCCCCAAATACTGAGCTAGCTCTGGCAATGCATGCATCAACCTCCTCATCAATGTGTACATCCCTGGAAAGCATACTGACAAGTATACTTTATAAGTAAACTCATCCACAGCATTCAAAATTTCTCTATTTGCTGTAACTGATGGTTCCACATATGGATGGTGTGGTGCTGGCTGGCAGAGAACCTGTGTTGTCTTCGTGTTAACTGTCAGACCAAAATTAGCACAAACAGCATTCTTTGTTGCATCTCAGCCACAGAGGCTGCATTGAGTGCACAATCATCTGTAAACAAAAAGTCACACACCAACTCTCCCTCCACTTTAGTCTTGGCTTGTAGCCTTTTCAAGTTAAATAATTTACCATGAGTATAGTAGCTGATTTTGATGCCATTTTCATCCTCATTGAAGTCGTCTGACAATACTGCTGAAAACATCATGCTAAAAAGTATAGAAGCCAGCACACAGCCCTGCTTCACTCCACTGGTGACTAGGAAAGTATGAGAGCATCATCTATTATCCACAACCTGGGCAAGCATGCCATCATGGAACTGGCATACAATACTGATGAACTTCTCTGGGCAACCAAGTTTTGCTACAATCTTCCACAAACCTTCATGACTAACAGTATCAAAGGTCTTGGTCAGATCGATGAATGTTGTGTATATACCTCTGTTATGTTCCTGGCATTTCTCCTGGAGTTGTTGGGCAGCAAGCACCATATCAAATGTTCCTGAACCCTTTCTGACGCCACACTGGCTCTTGGTTAGATGCCTGTCTTTCAGGAGAAGGATTAGTCTATTAAGGAGGACTCTGGCAAGAATCTTGCCAGCTGTGACTAAGAGGATCCATTTCCTTTAACTTTATAGAGATGGACAATGGAGGGATTCTTGAACTTGCCATATAACCCAGAAACATTTTAGTCAGCTCTTGCATGAGCAGTGGACCCCCTGCCTTGTAAATATTAGCTGGAATAGAAATAAGCACCAGGCTCTTTGCCACATAAAAGGAGACTACTGACATTCAAAACCTCTTCTTCAGTTGGAAGTTTGACTAGAGAGGGATTGAGCTCAACCTGAGTATATGGTCAAAGGCGTCAGCACTGGTTTAATGATGGTCTGTTGAGAATGCTATGGAATGTTCAGCCCATCTCTCCAGGATCATGTCCTTATCACTAATAAATGTGGCTCCATCAACACTGAGTAGTGTTGTCTTTGGCCCATAAATAGCCTTCAGGGTGTCATAAAGTGCTTTGGATTGTTACCATCAGTGTAAAACTGAATTTCATTTGCCTTCTAAGAAACAGATGAACTATCCTGCTGGTGAACCCTGTGGAGTTTTCATTTTTTTACTTAGCAGCTTCTAAACTTCCTCATCATTTTAATCAAACCAGTCTTGGTATTTGTGAGTGTTCTGGCCCAGATGAGTAAATGTGGTACTGCACACCAAATCTCTGAAAGCTGCCCACTTCTTTTCTGATCCACTATGGCCCACTGTATGTTGGCTCAGCTTTACCTCCAAGTTAGCAATGAACTTTTCTCTCCCTGAGAAGTGTTCTAATCTGTTAATATTAAGTCTTCTGGCAGTTGTGTTGCCTTAGTGCTTCTGTTTTTGTTGATGATAAAGTCTATGATTGGTCCAGCACTCTGCACCACATATTGCCTTCATCACTTTCACATCCTGTCTGTCTCTTCTTTTTACAATGACACAATCTATTAAACGCCAGTGTTTGTTGTGAGGATGCATCCACAAAGTTTCATTCCATTTAGGTAAATAGAAGACAGTATGGGTGATGAGAAGATCATAAAATGCACAAGTCTTCAGTAGTAAGTGACCATTGCTGTTGCTGTTTTTGACTCCATGCCTCCCAAGAACTCCCTGCCATGTCTAGTAGTCTGTGCCTACTCTCACATTAAAGTCACCCAGAATTATAAGCTTGTCCTCTTTCAGCACATTGATGATGAGGGTCTCCAGGTCTTCATAAAATTGTTCTTTGACCTCATCAGGGTTCATCATACTGGGACATAGGCACTGATGTTGGTGGCATGGTGCTTTCTTGCAAGTGGCAATTGCATTTTCATGAGCGTGTCTTTCAATCCATTTGGTAGGCATACAAGCCTGTTGATTGCAAAACTTATGCCAGCTTCACAGCACTCCTCTTCACTATGGTTAATCAAGAAAATTCGGTAAACTGGCCTTCATTTGCCAGCTGTTTCACTCAGGGCTGCCATTTAGATGTAATACCTTCTGAGTTCTCTCACAACAAGAGCTGTTCATCTTTTAGGTCTACTGGACATTGTACATAGGCATTTGTACATTCCATGTACCAATGGTAAGTGTTATCATCTTTGCAAAGGTTTTTGTACTTTTTTGTGTGTTTTGACCATAGGGTGGGATCCTCATCTGCTGTGGTAAGCAGACCAGGGTGAGGTGAAGCAGATAATTTTTAGGGCACCTTTTCTAGCCCCTTCCTCACTCCAGGAGATGAACAGTGCAATCTCTAAAAAAGGATGCTCAGACACATAGGGGGTTACTGAACCCACTGCTGCTTCATTCTAGTAAGAATGTAGTAAGAACTACATCTCCCTGTGTATCCGCACCTGCTGCTTCATCACTTGCTTGTTGCCAGAGGACTTTGAGGTAAGTAAAAATGGTAAAAAATGGTGGGTATAACTTACCTGGAACAGCATACCTAGCAAAACTGAGTATCATCCTTTGGTGTGTGTGTGGAGGGAGGAGGATGGATATTTAATGAAATAGAGAACTTTCAAACATTCCTGATGAAAAGACCAAAGCTGAATAGAAAATATGACATTTAAGCACAAGACTTAAGAAAAGCATTAAAAGACAAACATGAAAAAGAAATCATAAGGGACTTAATAAGGTTAAACTGTTTATATTCCTGCATGAGAAAATGATACATGTAACTCCTAAGAACTTTATCATTATTAGAGCACTAATGACTCAGATTGAGCTTGAAGTCTAGTAAAACCCCTCAGATATTTTTCAGAAATGCTGTCTAACCATCTTATATTGGTGAAAGTGATTTTTACTACCCAAGTGCAAGACTTTACATTTGTCCCTTTTGAATTTTATCTTATTATATTAAGCCCTTTGCTAGAGCATTTGAGGATCCTTTTGGACCAATTTAACTTGATTCTGAACTTGGATTGTACTCCAATCGATCATGGCATGTGCTTCTACTTCAAGACGCAATTATTCTCATCCCTCCCAACACTGTATTCTCCAAGATACAGAAGGTTGAGAACACACTCAAGAGTTGAGAACTTCAAGTTCTTCAAGAATTGAGCCTGTAAAAGGCTCAATTCTTGACCATGAGAAAAGATCTAGCTTGTTTTTTAAAATTTATTTATTTTTAGTTTTAAACATTCACTTCCATCAGCTTTTGAGTTTTAAATTTCCTCTGTCTTCCTCCCCTCCCCCCACCACAAGACAGGGTGCAATTTGTTATAGGCTCTACATAGACATTCATATTAAACCTATTTTCACTTTAGTCATGTTGTAAAGAAGAACTAGAACCAATGGGAGGAACCACAAGAAAGAAGAAACAAAAAAAAAAGAGAGAGCAAATAATATACTTCAATCTGCATTCAGATTCCATAGTTCTTTTTCTGGATGTGTATAGCATTTTCTATCATGAGTCTTTCAGAGTTCTCTTAGATCTTTGCATTGCTAAGAAGAGATAAGTCGATCAAAGTTAGTCATCATATAATGTGGCTGTTTCTGTGTACAATGTTCTCCTGGTTCTGCTCGTTTTTTACTCAGCATCAGTTCATATAGGTCATTCCAGTCTTTTCTGAAGTCTGCCTGCTCATCATTTCTTATAGCACAATAGTATTCATTACATTCATATGCCACTACTTGATTAGCCATTCCCCAGTTGATGGGCATCCCTTCAATTTCCAATTTTTTGCCACCACAGAAAGAGCTGCTGTAAATATTTTTGTAGATGTGGGTCCTTTTCCCATCTGTGTGATCTCTTTGGGATACAGACCTAGAAGTGGTATTGCTGGGTCAAAGAGTATGCACAGTTTTATAGCCCTTTGGGCATAGTTCCAAATTGCTCTCCAGAATAGTTGGATCAGTTCACAGCTCCACCAGTAATGCATTAGTGTTCCAATTTTCCCACATCTTCTCCAGCATTTATAATTTTCCTGTTTTGTCATGTTAGCCAATCTGATAGGTGTGATGTGGTACCTCAGAGTGGTTTTGATTTGCATTTCTCTAATCAATAGTGATTTAGAGCATTTTTTCATATGACTATAGATAGCTTTAATTTCTTCATCTGAAAATTGCCTGTTTATATCCTTTGAACATTTATCAATTGGGGAATGACTTGTATTCTTATAAATTTGACTCAGTTCTCTATATATTTTCGAAATGAAACCTTTATCAGAGACACTGGTTGAAAAAATTCTTTCCTAGCTTTCTGCTTCCCTTCTAATCTTGGTAATTTAACATAATCAAAATTATCCATTTTGCATTTCATAATGTTTTCTATCTCTTGTTTGGTCATAAATTCTTCTATTCTCCATAAATCTGACAGGCAAACTATTCCTTGTTCTCCCAGTTTGCTTATAGTATCAGCCTTTATATCTAAATCATATACTCATTTTGACTTTATCTTGGTATATGATGTAAGATGTTGGTCTATGCCTAGTTCCTGCCATACTATGTTCCAGTTTCCCCAGCAGTTTTTTTCAAAAAGTGATTACTTATCCCAGAAGCTGGGGTCTTTGGGTTTATCAGATTACTGTAATCATTGACTACTGTATCTTGTGCACCTAACCTATTCCACTGATCCTCCACTCTATTTCTTAGCCAGTACCAAGTAGTTTTGATGATTGCTGCTTTATAATACAATTTAAGATCTGGTATGGCTAGGCCATCTTCCCTAGCATTTCTTTTCATTAATTCTCTTGATATTCAGGACCTTTTGTTCTTCCAGATGAATTTTGTTATTATTTTTTCTAGCTCTATAAAACAATTTTTTGGTGGTTTGGTATGGCACTGAGTAAGTAAATCTTTGTGTTGTTGTGTTCGTCCTTCATTCTCGAAGAGGACCATGACATCAGGGAAATGCCGACATGACTTGCAATGGATTTTGTTTTCAGTGAGGGAGGGCTGTGCAAGGTCACCAGCCTCACTTTCTCCTCCAGAGCTATCTGGGTCCAGTGGCCAGATATTCATCAGGACAAGTGGAGATAGTTCAGGATGCAGTGGGAGACCTTGGCCCTTTTAAGCTCCTCCACAGTCATCTGAATCCAGTGACAAGACATAGGTCAAGACAACTGGAGATGGCCCTGGATGCAGGGGGAGACCTTGGCCTTTTTGAGCTAATTCTTTTTTAGGTCTCAGTTTAGTAAGTGAATGTCCCTTGCTCTAGATACTGTGCTTCTCATGAAGCACCCTAGATAGCATTGTTCTTTGGATGCTATGTGATACTTCTGATTCATCAGTCACCAACACTCATTTATTAAGCACCTTTTATGTGCCAGTCACTATGCTAGGCATTGGAAATATAACAAAAAAAGTGAGTTAGTCCCTGCTCCACAAAGAGCTTATTCTACGAGGGGGAATACATCATGTATAAATAAATACAGTGTATTGACTGTGTATCTGTATCCATTGGAGGAAATGTAGTTATACTTTCTTTTCCCCAAGAGTAATTGGTCAGTTTCTGTTGTGCCTTCTTTTCAAATCACATCAGTTGTTTAAAATAGCTTTTATGTGGTTGAATGCTTAAGTATATTTGTTGTATTATGGTGTCCATTAGGAGTATGGAGGCTGGTAAGAGCAGTACAGATATTATATTCTTATAATACTGGCTCCTAGAAATGCACCTAGAACCACAGAAAGAACTCCTAGTCAAAGGATTGCCTCTAAGACCCTTATTGTCACAGGATAAAGTTTGTCTGGTGGCCTAGAAAATCATAAAAAGAGTTTGTATTCTTACCTAAAAGTGAGTGACTCCCCAATCCTTACTAGGGGAGCCCCACATGTTTCTAGAGCTCATTTAGGACCAGAATTTCCCTCTGAGAAGGAAAGCTCATTGATTTTTCTCTTTTCTTAATTATTTTTGGGTTCAGGCAGGCCTCCAATACACACCAAGACAGGAATTAACTTAGAATTTTGTAAAATATTTGATTTAATTCATATTATCATGTATTTGGGGGTGAATGTAATCTCTAAGCCCACCAGCTGTGGTAGGCCTATATTTTCACACATGACTAACTTATCAGATGTGCCACATAGAACTTACTGAATCTCGTTAGAGCAAGCCACTGGGGGAAACACTTGAGAAGACAATTCTTGAGCCTTCCTGAGTCTCCAGAGAAATATTCAGAATTGGGGATGTGGATAAATATACCAAGAGCACCACAAACAATTTATCAAAATTCTCTTCCGGGGAAGAGAATAAGGGAGGTGGTTTCAGAGAAAATCTGATAAAATTAGGCAGTCTTCTGAATTAACCCAATAAAGAGGTATAAAAGAATTTCCTTAACAACTTAATAAAGTGTAAATGGATTGATAATATTATATAACCTTGGCCATTGGATAAAGGTGACAGACTCATCCATGCCCTTAGCAGCATTTACCTCCAAGTCAGTAAAGAAACCTAGCCATGGAAGAAGAAGCTAGGAAGAATCTAAGAAGGATTTAGAGGACTCAAACATTTTAGAGAATACAGGAAGGAGATAGGAAGTTTCTACTCTTCTCTGATCTCCCCCTTGTTGCTCCAGCCCCCCAGCAATGGTGTATCAAAGCAGAAGCAGTATCTAGCAGAACATGGGCCAGCTGCAGAACGGAGTTGGGTCAGTGAGAGAAGTCAAAAGTCTGACATCAGGAATTGGAATACTACTCAGAAGCTAGCAGACCCTAGAGCTAAGACTCTCAATGGTCCTAGCATCTTGAAGGAATTGAGGAGATCAAGACAGCAAGTGATTAATTGTGGGAATTGAGTGAACCACACTGACTCCAGCTTGTGACTCAATTCTGGAGCTAGCTTAGTTTCTATTTAATTATGGATCTAGTCCAGTTACTGTCCTGTGAGAAAACTTTATTGCATTGTTTAAACTTAGTCCTGTGTGGCTGGAAAGCTGGACCACTTCTACTTGCTACTTAGAGATTCTTAACTAAGTGCCTAGATTATGCTAAGCAGAAACCCAGTCAGATCCTAAAACCGATGTAAGGGGTTTTCCCCCAATTATACATTTCTATCAACCCATATGTTTTATCTGAAAACTGGTTCCATACTGACTAATCAGTTATTGTTTCCATGTTCTTTGATTGTTTATAGATACTTGGAGAGAATGGGACACCTCTTTCTAATTTCAGGGAATTGCACCTGTTTACTCTCCCTCTCCCAACTTGGAAAGTCCCTAATCTTTCCTCCAATTAGAAATCAGATTACCTAATGTTCTATTGTTTCCTTATAGTCAATTGACCTTATTTGATTGTTTTTAAATGTATAAAAATCTGTCTTCCGCTGTACTTGGGTCCAACCCTCAGCTGAGGAAGGAGACTGGTTCGGATTTGTTAGACAATTGGCATGCATTGCTTAATAAATCAAAATGCTTGGAAGCTTGAACCTTTGTTTCCTCAGTCATTTCATCTCTCACCTGCTATAGTGTAGGCTCCAGTTTTCTGTGCCTGTTCTTCCCACTGACTATGTATTTATAGAATAGTGTATCACAGATTAATGAGAAAGACATGTTGTTACTATTATTCTTAGGATGTTCCTTTTTACTCCTTTGCTTTGAGCTATGTGATGATGCAAAGGCACAGGCACCTTGCTGGGCTCTGAGAAAGAAAGACACAAGGTGGTGGTTTTGGAGCCAAAGTTTTTTGGAATATGGATCCACAGAGTAAGTCCTGTTAACCTAGGGAGTACAGTACAAGTTGCACATGGAGGCGCTATACACAAAAGAAATACACTTTGATCTGGGGAAAACTAACAGCACTTAATATGGGCTTTGAAGGGATCTTGAGGTTCCAAGAGATGGAGGTGAGAAACTATTTCAGGCATGATAGCTTGGACAAAGGCACAGAGATAAGAAATGGAATACCACGTGTGGTATTACTGTTGTAAGGACCATTCGGCTGGGCTACAGTGCATGAAGTGATGTATAATCATTCTGAAAAACAAAGACTGGAACTAGTTTATGTGAAGGGCTTTAAATGCCAAACAGAAGATTTTGTATTAAAAGGCAAAGGGAAGCTACTGAAACTTCTTGAAGAGTTGCATGGATAGACCTGCACGTTAGCAATATCAATTTGGAAGCTATGTGAAGGATGGATTGTAGAGGGGAGAAACTGGATTCAGGGAAATCAATTAAGACATCTATTGTAACTGATCAGGTGGGAGGTAATGAAAGTCTAGCCTAGCACACACAAGGCATTTAATAAATGCTTGTAGACTTCTGACTGACTAGACTAGAGTTGTTAGAGTGTAATGGAGAAAAAAGGCAGGTGAGAGTGATGTCAAGGAGGTATAAACAACCAGATTGATTGGATCTGGGTATTGAGGGAGAATGAAGATTTGAGGGTGACTACTAGCTTGTGAGACTGGGTGACTAGAAGAATGCTGTGCTTTTGAAAAAAATAGGAAAGTTAGGAAGGATGGTTTTAGAGAGAAAGATAACTTCTGTTATGGATATATTTGCGTTTGAGATGCCTATGGAACATCCAGGTGGAGACGACTAAAGCTCAAGAGAGGGATCAGAACGAGATATATAGATTGTATCATCTACATAGAATGAGGATAGCTGAATCCATAGAATCATCAAGAGAGTGTATAGAAAGAAAAAATGTCAAGGATGGACCTTTAGGGCATACCTATGCATAGATGATGATGCTGCTTTGGAGACTGAGAAGGATCAGTCTGACACGTAGGAAATAAGCCATGACAGAATAGTGTCAGAAAAACCATGGAGGATAGAATATTTGGAAGAAAGAGCATAGTACGTGTAAAATGTTGCAGAGAAATCAAGAAGCATGGGGACTGGGAAAAGGTATCTTTGAAAAAAACCTTCACTTGATCCTATTTCCTTCCACAGAATAGAAAAAGCTTTCTACATTTGGTTTTCTATATCTTCTCACATCACACACCTTTAACCCTTTTAAACTGACTTTTGTTACCACCCCAACATTAATTGTTCTTACTAAGGAAAACAATGACCTTTCTATAGAGCAATCCACTGCAAGTACCTAGCACCATGAACGGGAGTACAAAGACCCACTTCAAGACAAGATGCAACTTTTTTTTTACTCCTTAATTCTAGGAACTTGGAGATTTGAAAGGAAATGACATCCTGGAGTTATATTTGACAAGGTACATTTAGTTCTGCCCTCCACTCTCCCTGCTTCTAAATTTTATCCATTTCCTCATGACTTAATCAAGGTCATATGGTTTAGTGGCAGAACTGAGGTCTCCTGACTTCCAGTCTAGGGTTCCTTTCTGCTATACCATTCATTCTTCCATCTTCTGTCGTACACATCAGTATTTGAGGGTTGCTGAGGAATGCCTGGTCCATCTGATGAGGTGCAGACATCCTTCTATTCACATTACTAATAAAGGTGAGCCTTTGTTTGGAACTTACAGCTAGGAAGGATGTGGACATGCCTATTTACACCTCTTTGATAGACTAAGGATATTTCCTGAGACTGGATGCTTGATGACCTATTCACTTCTCATTGAGGATGGTCCCTCTATGATCATAATTTGACTGACTCTGGTATGGATCTGAATTGTATACCGGACCTATAAAATTTAAGAGACTGACCTATGTAGCTCTGTTTGGATATCTAGAAAGAGTCAATACCAGAAATGCAGACTTTTATCTGAGGAATGGTGTGAAGCCTGTGCATTGTCCAGTCTACTCATAGAATGACCATCTCTGCCCATTAAGCCTTAGAGATGGCAACCCATGGAGAGAGGAACCACATGGCCAAGTGCTGAGTGTTTTTGAAACTCTAGATCTCCACTAAAGGGTTTCTGAGGATTATCACATGGCCCCAGAATTGGCAGTATAGCAAGTGACTAAGCCACAATGTAAAAAACAAAACCTGGAAGTTATCCTTTATTGATTTATTCAGATGGTTCATCTTCAATGGAAAGATCCTTTCTCTTTCTGGGGGGGACACCAAATCCATAATACCATAAGGTTAGAGGCTTATGTAGGTCCCTAGAGTAGAAGATGAGATTTACTGAAAAGAGAACTAAAAGACTACTGTAAGTCTAGCTTTGCTTTGCATTTTTTTTGCATGTAAGATGAAATAAAAGCTGTATCAAATCCAATACGCATTGTTGCCTTTAGTGCTTGCCAAGGCAGCTGGGATGCTTTTACTTATCTAAGTTGAATTGTATATAGGAGCTTAATTTTGAGGTTCCCAAAGTTCTCTAGTTAGGAGCAAAAGAAACCAAAGAGGCATGATTTGAAGGTAGTATCCCAAAATCAAATCCAGTCCATGTTAGCACAAAACTTAAGGTATTGGGCCTTAGTTACAAATATTGAAAAGATAATTGTTATTCAAATTCATATGGCTATTTCTAAATTTTATTACTGTATTCAGGCTTGGTGCTTTTCATCTTCTGTGTTACCTACCTCCGTTAAGTGTGAACTCTCTGAGACAGGGAACAAGTCTTTTGTTGGTTCCTAGATCCCTTTCCTAAGTTCTTGATCTTGAGAAGTAAGAAGCAATTATATTTCTATATATGGAAAATGAGACAAAAGTAGCTCTGGGTCAGGAGTTTCAAGAATCAGCTAAAAGTGGGTGAAACTGGTTGTTTGATTAAAGTGGCTGGAAGTAGGACAAAGGTTAAAGCTTTGCGCATATACCAAGGGGAACATGTGATGGGTGTTTCAGGAAGTCTGTGACCTGTGCTGACTCCTACCAATGAAAGTCAGCTAGGAGAGACTTGTGGCCAGGAATGGGGATATAAGGATTGCTTCTGTAGTCTATGTATGCTCATCTCGAGTTCCACACCCACTTCCTACAGGAGGCGTATTAAAGGTTTCACTGCTTCACTTATCCTGAGTCTGTCTAACTTACTGTGCCTATTTGGGTACCAGAGGTTATTTCCGACAGGGCCATCTCCAGTCATTCTCATCGATATAAGGCCACTGGACCCAGATTACTCTGGAGGAGAAAGTGAGGCTGGTTACTTTGCACAGCCCTCCCTCACTCAAATCAAAGTAAATTGCAAGCCATGTCATCATCTCCCTAATGTCATGGTCCTCTTCAAGAAGGAAGGACAAACCACAACTTGTGAATAGTCTGAGCTGCCTGAATGACAACCCAGCTGGCCAGTTCCAGTTGGGCAGCTCAGCTCGTACTCTCCTCTCCTCCAAAAGAGGGTAAATTTTGATGTCTGAAAGCTACCTAGTTAACATGGCTAGATTTCTTTTTCAAAGACCAAACCTAAAACCCAATTTACTCTGTATCTCATGAATTGGACAACAATAGGTCCCTGCCCAAGCACCACTTAATGGTTATTTTTTGGTCCCTCCTGGCTCAGAGTGAATATAAATATTAACTGTTTCTCTTTTGGTCAGCAACCCTGAGGGGGTCTTCCCTTCCCAGTTTTCATTAAAGGGGCCATCTCTTGACTCACTTCTTTTTTTTTTTAAGGCAATTGGGGTTAAGTTACTTGCTCAGGGTCACACAGCTAGTAAGTGTCAAGTGGTTGGTCTGAGATGGGATTTGAACTCAGGTCCTCCTGACTTCAGGGCTGGTGCTCTATCCACTGTGCCACCCAGCTGCCCCTTGACTCACTTCTTAAAGAGGCCTATTCATTGAATGGGCATTGCCTCACTCAAAGTGAGAACCTGGAAAGATCTTAGCTTAAAAGGGCCAAGGTTTCCCACTGCATCCTGGGCCATCTCGTCCTGATCAACTGGACCCAGATGACTCTGGAGGAGAAAGTGAGGCTGGTGTCTTTGCACAGCCCTCCCTCACTCAGACTGAAGTCAATTACAAGTCATGGCATTATCTCCCTGATGTCATGGTCTTCTTCAAGAACGAAGGACAAACCACACACTATGGTATTTCATAGCCATTGAACCATTGAGAATCAATACTGAGAAGCCTGAGACCAAGACTGGTCTGAGACAGACAAGTCAGCATTTTGTAACAAGCTCAAAAGCAAGAATCCCTGACCCTTCTTCATATCTAGGGAGACATCTGCCCCATAAACCAGGCCAATTCATCACATAGTCCTGAGGTAAAATAGAGAGGAACAGCTAAGTGGCACAGGGGGTAGAGTGCCAGGCCCAGAGCCAGGAAGACTCATATTCTCGAGTTCAAATCTGGCCTCAGACACTTAGTAGCTGTATAACCCTGGGAAAGTCACTTAACCTTTCTTGCCTCAGTCTCTTAAAATGAGGTAGAGAAGGAAATGGCAAACCATTCCAGTATCTTTGCCAATAAAAGCCAAAATAGGGTCACAAAGAATTGGAAACAATTGAAAAACAACTGAACAGCAAAAATGGAGAGGCTTCCTGCTACTCTAACCTCAAAAGGATTTGTTAAAAGGATTGTTACTCATGGTCACTGTTGACAAATGAGGAGTAAACTGATGAGCTTCTTAGAAATGCCTTAAATTTGGTAATAGTTCATGTATTTTTTCTTTTCGGTTACAGAAGGAAAGATAGAACAAAGAAAAAACTGAGGAGGGCTCAGTGACAGGGACTAGAGCCATATCTTATGGTGCCCAACTCCCTCCATCGAGTTTGGATTTCATCTTCCTCACAGGGTGAAAAGAAAGCAAGGATATTTTCATGAAGAAATCAGAGAGCAGGTTAGATTTCTCTAAACCTTTTATGGGAAAGCAGCTACCAACTCTCAAGTTCAGTTTTAGTTCCTTCAGAGGAAATCTCTATCGCTATGGTTTCTACCTTACAACCTCACAGGGGATCATGAAGAATATCTAACCTGTGAATTCAATGCACAGAGGAAATCCATTCTTTTACAGGAAGCATCACTTGGTACTACAGTCAGAAACACAATTATGGTCTATGGATCTGGCCCCATATTACAATTCTTGTTCTCTTAGGTTAACACAAAGACAAATCTCTTACATTTCCTATGAGCCAACATGCACATAGCAATGGAATACTTACTACAAAGAAAGTTACTGTAGAAGCACATTAAAAACTTCTTTCTTAGTTAACTGAAATATCAAATAATTATTTCTCCAATTTAAAGTTTTTTCCAGATTAACCTGAGGGAAGGGAAGTCAATACACTGCTTAAAACTTCTCAGAAAACAATGCCCTCCACTAAAATCTTTCCCCTTGGTTCTAACTCCTCTCTTAGGAAAGTGTATAAAAAGGTCAAGAACAATGGATCAAGGGAGGTAACCAAACTTAGAATGAAAAAAATTTTTCATAAAAGATTACTGCCTTCCCCTAAGGTATTAGGGTATTGATCAGAGGGAAGAAGTCCCTTTAATTGCTTAAGATCCCCTCTGACCAGCTGAGAGAAGAGCTCTTGAGTGGTCAAAAAGGATGAGTAGTTTTAGAAGGGATATTGTCCAGGGCCTCCCAGAAAGATTAAGTGACTATTGTTTTATTAGATGGAACACACTATAAATACAAAACTGTGTTTTATCAAACTGTAACATTTTCCTTGTTCAAGATACTTCAAAATGTCGTGTTAAAAAGATGCCTGAAGGCACTGAGAGGAATCTGCTAGTTTTGATATTTCTCTCCAGGAAGAACAACACTTGAATTTAGGATGTTAATAAAAATTGTTTTTGGAATACATGAAGAAGCATGTAAAAAAACCCTTCCCTTTCAGTTTCTCTAAAAATATTAAGAAATACTTCTCTAACTTCTGTAACCTAAAAACACTTTCCAGACTTGTCCCACTTGGAATGTGGGTTAGGTCAAGAACAAAAAAGGCCTTTCCTAAGGAAATCAGATAAGAGTAGAAACCCAGTTTGGAACAGAAATTCTTCTTGACTAGTTAGTTCATTGCTTTTCCCATCCCCTGAAAGTGACTGGCCTGGCCAAGGGCAACACCCTCTTCTTCATTCAGAAAAGATTATGATATTGATGCACAGGGAGATCCATTCAGTCCTTAGGGGGAGTGGTAAAGCAAGAAATGGAGTAGTTCCTATAGAAGATTAAATGGCTCATTTTCAAACAAGAATATTACCTCTGATCTAGATTTGAACATACTGTGACATTTTCCTTGTTCAAGATTCCTATAAATTATATCTCAAATTTTCTTGGGTTAGAGACATATCTGAAAACATGTTCAAGGGAGGGGTGGGGATGTCAGTTTGTCAAACTATGTCAGTTTGAACATTTCTGTAAACTAGAAATGCTTATATATTAAACTTTAATTTTTTTTGGACAGACTTGTGCCTAAAATGCAGAGTATAGTATTAATATTTTTTCTTCAACACAGACATGGAGCTGCAGGCAAAAAGTTTATCTTTAATTAAGTTTGGACTCAGCATATCTCCTCTGGGATTAACCAAAGTATAAATCTGCCACCAAAAATTCCTATATTCACTACATTCAAAGGGTTACTTTCTGGTGTGAATTCTCTGGTGTTGAATAAGGCCTGACCTATGCCTAAAGGTTTTCCTACATTCATTACATTCATAGGGCTTCTCACCAGTGTGAATTCTCTGGTGCTGAGTAAGGGCTGAGCTCTGATTGAAAGCTTTCCCACACTCATTACATTCATAGGGATTTTCTCCTGTGTGTATTCTCTGATGCCTAATAAGCACTGAGATTTGACTGAAAGATTTCCCACATTCATTACATTCGTAAGGTTTCTCTCCACTGTGAATTCTCTGATGTCTAATAAGCTTTGAACTCTGGCTGAAAGCCTTCCCACATTCATTGCATTCATAAGGTTTCTCTCCAGTGTGAATTCTCCGATGCTGAATAAGATCTGAGCTCCCCCTGAAGGCTTTCCCACATTCATTACATCCATAAGGTTTCTCTCCAGTGTGAATCCTCTGATGTTGAACAAGATGTGAGCTCCACCGGAAGGCTTTTCCACATTCATGACATTCAAAGGATTTTCTTCCATTGTGAATTCTCTGGTGCTGAATAAGGGCTGAATTTTGTTTGAAGGTTTGACCACACGTATTGCATCTATGAAGTCTTTCTCTTTGATGTATAACAAGTGTTGAGCCTGAACTACAGCTTCTTTCCTCCAAATCTCTCTTGACTGGGGGGATAATGCTGTGAGTGACTGTCCCTTGCATGAAATCTTGCTCCTGCGAATCAGAACCATTCAGTCTCTCCCCTGTGGCATTTCTATGATGCTTTTCTAAGGTACCTTCACATTCACAGTCTTTTTCAAAATCCAATCCCTGGGTTATGCATCCTTGGGATATTTCTGATGTCACCCTCAGGGATTCCACTTCAGATATTTTCTGTTTATGAGTCGGCCACTTGCTCTTAGTTTTACTCTTATAACCTAAATAGAAAATGAAAGATGTTATTTGTTTCTTATGTTGAAGACAAAAAAAAATCTCTGTTCTCAAACACTGTAATCTCATTTTGAGATTAATACCTCCTGGGAATAATGAAAAGAGGTAAGAATAAGGGAGGAATAGTACTTCCAGACCTTAAACTATTATAAGCAACAGTCATCAAAATCATCTGGTACTGGTTAAAAAACAGGTAAATCAATAGAACAGATTAGGCAAGGGAAAATCAGAAACAATGTGACTTAATAATCTAGTGATCAATAAACCAACAAACAAAATATTTAGGAAAGAAGTCACTATTTGATCAAACATGCTAGGAAAACTGGGAAACAACGTGACAGAAATTAGAACACCTTTCAACTTCTTCCACAGTGGATTCTGAATGGATATGCAACATTAATATCAGAGATCATAACCATAAAAAATATATAGTTTTCTTGGCTATACATATATTCTTATGATATATTCTTAACCAAACAAGGAATAGAAGCAACTATGGAAAATAAAATAGATAAATTGATTACATGAAACTGAAAAGTTTCCATACAAACAAAATTAATGCCACTAGGATAAGAAGGGAGGCAGTGAATGAGAGGGGAAAAAAAGCTTTTTATCAAATTTCTCTGATAAATGTCTGGTATTCAAGATATATAAACCATACATACACACACACACACACACACACATACATATATATACACATACATTATACATATACACACACACATATATCAACAAATACCATTCCCCAAAAGATAAATGGTCAAAGGGTATGAACAAACAGTTCTCAAAAGAATTGTGAACTGTTAAGAACCATATGGAAGAATGCTCCCAATCGTTAATAATAAGAGAACTCACATCCAGCAAGTTTGCAAAGATGCCAAAAATGAATCCTGGAGGAGCTGTAGGAAGACATACAACCTGCAAAGCAAACTCTGCAGACCTGGAAGTCATTGAAAAGAGCTCCCCCTTCCAAACATCAAAGTTGGCCACCATTGTTAGTCAGAGGACTGTTCTCCTCTGACTCTTCTCTGTTGTACAGCTCAAGCAGGCAGTAAGAAAAGCCGTTACATGCCCTTACATGTAAGAAGTCTTAAGGTCCTCTGCAACACATTTGGTGGCTGCCATTTTGATGGCAAAAGGAACATAGGACTAGAATGGTGAAGGAGGGTAGGTAATAAACTATGGACATAGACAAATAGAACATGCACTCAGGCAAGGTGAGAGAAGGTGGTGACAGAAAATCACAGAATCCTTGAGCTAAAAAGGATCTCAAGAGATCATTTGATTCAGCCTTTTGCCTTGAAGTAAATGAATACTGAAATCATTCTGAAGAATTTTTTAAAAAATTTATTTGTCAAGTTATCCAGAGATTGAGATGCCACAAACAGCTCCCTCTAAACAATAAGAAGGATATTTTGGTCCAACTGAAAATTCTCCTACAAATTAAACCTCTGGCATCCTCAAAGAGGGGAAAGTAGATTAACATTTTCCTCATAAAAATTCTTCATATACTTTACTATACTGTCATGCCTTACTGTATTCTAAATCAATTCCTCTGGACTTTCCTCACAGATTTATCTTCTATCCCCATAATAATTTCAGTCACTCTTTTCTGAGCTTACTCTAGTTTCTTTGTGAAGTACATGGATTCAGTGCTCCTTATTAAGGGGCTGACTGAGCCAAGTGGAGAATTAATTACCAAATTGTAAATGTCTTCCTGCTTTTAATATATTTCAGCATCAGGCTGACTTTTCCCCTCAGTGGTGCTACATTGCTAACTTTTTTTTCTTAAGGCAATTAGGGTTAAGTGACTTGCCCAGGGTCACACAGCTAGTAAGTGTCAAGTGTTTGGTCTGAGGTCAGATTTGAACTCAGGTCCTCCTGACTTCAGGGCCAGTGCTCTATCCACTGCGCCACCAAGCTGCCCCTACACTGCTAACTCACTAAGGTTGTAGTCTACCATGACCTACCCTCCCCATTCCCACCCTATAGGGCTTTTCTTCTGTGCTTGTGCCTAGTCATTTTCCCATCATGTATGTGTTTTATCGGATATTTTTCTCTGTAAATATGGAACCTTATCCTTATTGAATTTCATTGCTTTTTTTTTGGTCAAAATAATTTTAAAATTCACTCCAGTTTTCTGAAGTATGAACAGTTTTTATTATCATCTTTGTTATCATCTGGAGACATGCTTTGATTCCTCAACATTATAGAACCTAAATGTACAGGCACACAGGAATGTTGTGCAGGGTCTTCCAGCTATTTGTTTACATACCTAGCAATTCTATCAAAACAATATTCAAGATATCAATTCTCCCTTGTCTACAAGCTCCATCACAACAGTGAATTAAATTGATACAGCATAATTTGCTCTTCCCAAAACCAGGTCATCTCATCTATGAAACCTTCCTAGATTTCCCTGGTTATTAATGACTTCTCCTCTTCCCCTATTCCCAAGACCCCAACCAGAGGTCACTTAGGAGGTAATACTGGACGTTGGAGCTGGTTGTATTGGTATTTTATCCCCCTACTGTTGTTGTTGGGTTTTTTTAAGGCAATTGGGGTTAAGTGACTTGCCCAGGGTCACACAGCTAGTAAGTATCAAGTGTTTGGTCTGAGGCTGGATTTGAACTCAGGTCCTCCTGACTTCAGGGCTGATGCTCTATCCACAGTGCCACCTAGTTGCCCCTCCCCCTACTATTCTTAAAAGCCCTCCCCCCAGGGCCTAATGTGGTGTTCTCTATCAGTAAGCATTGAATAAATGTGTAGTGTCTTACGATCCGTGTAGCTGCAAATTTATGTATGATTTGCTCTTAATACCTTTGCATGTCTCATTGTTAAAATTCAGGAATTTCCAGAATTATCCTCTTGTCCTCCATGACATCTCAAAAAGTAATGGTTAGAAATCCGGCAGAACTTGTCAAATATCCTAAAGTTCATGGTCAGCAATCCCTGTTGATATAAATATATCCAGGTTTTCAGGGTACTCTTTATTTCTCTCCCTATTTTTGTACTACTATTAGTTTGTCAGCTCAGCTGATTCAAACATTGTAGTACTAATGATGGCAAGGCAAGGTTCAATTCACATATAGGCCAGAAAGTACTGCACATCTAACCCCAGGTTTACTGAAAATATAAATTGTTAGTCCCATAGAAGACCAAGGACGAAAATACAAAACAACCAGAAAAACCCATCCCTAAAACTGGAAAAGCAAGAGGCTATTGGTAGTGAATTGGCAGTATTCCATGCCAAAAATGGCATTATTTTAGTTTGAGTTTTCTTCCTTTATTGTATCTGCGACATTTCAGTGAACTATTCACATCTGAAAAGCCTCTAATAATAATTATCACTGACATTTCTATAGTATTTGAAGGTTTGCAGAGCATTTTATATATATAATTTCATTTGATCCTCCCAATAACCCTATGAGGTTTATTACAAGTATTATTATCTACATGCTACATATCATGACATTCTAGCTCAGAAAGATGAAGTGAGGTGGTCAAAGCCAGTGTCAGAGGGAGGATTTGAGCATGGTGTTCTTTCCACTATATTCTGCTGTCTTTCTACCCTGTTATCATCTACCTTACTATCATTAAGCTTCCTTCCCTATATCTTTCCTCTCTTCAGGGAAAGATCTCTTTTGATGAATATATTCAGTGGAAACTACTTGAATATTTACCTTCTTAGCCTTACATGGGAGTCAAGTTTGCCTAATCCTTCGGGAATATCTTTTTAAGCAACCATTACTTCTTAGATTCTTTTGGATTTTATTTTTACTATCTATTAATGTCCTTAGTACAATCTGCTTTTTTAAAGTTCATGATTTTTATCTTACTTCTCTTAGAATTTGGTAGGACCTTGTATCTAACCATTTAACAAGGATTTCCCTTCAAGTATCCCACCTACCTTTAGCTCCTCAATTAATCCTCCCTAATGGCAAGAATTAAATCAATCTCTTCTGTAGGTGATTATTCTGCACTAACACAGTGTTCCCAACACAATTCCAAAATCCACTTGCAAATTTGCCTGAGAAGCAATCCACTGGATCATACTTTTCCCAGTAGTGAAAGTCTTCCATTACTACCAGATCCTAGTCTCAAGCTAATTACCAAAGGCAGTTTTTACCCAACTTTTTCACCTGATTTGAAGGACCAATGGATAATAGATACTTATCATTTTATCATCCTTGTTTTTTATCCCCTTTCCTTTTAACCCAAATAAGTTGTTGGCCTCTTTCTGATTCCTGAGCCTCTGACATTACATATTTATTTCTGATATACAATGCAACAACACCCCCTATTTTATCTCATCTTTCCTAAATGAACTTTACCTTTCTAGTCTAATTCTCCATCACTCCTAAAGAGGGAAAAAAAAGAAGAGACAGAAGGCAAACAGGCAGAAGCAAACGGGGTGAAAGAAGAGATGCATGGGGTTATGAACAGAGTAGATATCAATAAATCTTGGTTAGAAAATGGGGAATCACTGAAAACACAAGTTTTTAAAAGTACATTACATTTCATTCCGCTGCTTCCACTGCAGACTTAGGTCTCAAGCACCCGTGTTTGGCTTGTGTCTGAGAGCTGCTAGCAAAAAAGTACCACATCTTTCTAAGTATTAGGAAGGATGCTGTCAGGTAGAGAATTTGAGACAATAACAGAAGAGAGAAGTAAAAAGAGCTCCTGGACAAAAAGAGGGAACTTCTAATGCTTCTAATAACATTTTTCTCCCTTCTCCGTTCCTCCCAGATAGAATGCTACTCCTTACCATTTTGTAGGGGATAAGACTCCTTAGATTCACATTTGAACTGGGTTTCAATGGGTTGCATATTCAGTGATTCCTTTGATATTCTTGGAGGCATCATCTCCGTCCAGACCACTCCTGGCCCATGTCCATGGGTCTGAACCTGGAAATAATAAAGTTGGATTAATTATGGGAAGTGAAACTAAAATCTCTTTGAATGGAGTGCAAGGAACATTCACCCAAAGGCCAGAGAACAGATGAACGAAACAAGAGTATTTTTTTCCTTAAGCATGGTGGGGAGACAGGATAGAGGAAAAACTAGAGAGAAAACCAACACAGTAATTAATAACTCTAGGTTATATCTTTTGTTGTTTAGTTGTTTCAGTCATGTCTGATTCTTTGTGACCCCATTTGGGTTTTTCTTAGCAAAGATACTCGAGTGGTTTGTGATTTCCTTCTCCAGCTCATTTTACAGTTGAGGAAAAACAGGGTTAAATGATGTGCCCGAGGTCACACAGTTAGTATCTGAGGCCAGATTTGAACTCAGGTCCTCCTGACTTCAAGACAGGCCCTCTATCCACAGCACCACCTAACTGCCTTAGCTATGTCTAGTACAGGATTAAAATGCATAACTCTCTTCTCATTACCATGAACATATTCTCTTGCTCTGGTCCAGGATTCCATGGTCTTGCTTTCTTATTTTTCTTTTCCTTTTTTAAAAAAGTTTTATTTATATCTTTTGTTTCTTATACTAGTCATCCTCCAATAATCACTCCTTCCCCTCCTTCCCCTTCAACAGCAAACAAAACAGGTAAGCAAAACTGATGGACCAAGCAAATTTATCTGATAGCATATATAACCCTCCATGTCCATAGTGTCCCACTTTTCTTCTAAAAAGAGTAAAGTGTGTTTCATTATCTACTCTTTTGTGTCCTCACTTTCTCACAACAGATCACACCAATTTCCCTCTTACCTGCCGGCCTGGTTCATCAAGTTCTTTCTCCAAATCCTCGAGCACAGTCACTGCTTCTTCTCCACTCTCTGGACGACGTTCCTGCACCCAAGTCTGGAGTTCTTCAGGAAGGATGGTCAGGAACTGTTCCAGAACCAACAGCTCTAAGATTTGTTCCTTTGTGTGCATTTCTGGCCTCAGCCATTGATGACAGAGTTCCCGGAGTCTACTTAGAGCCTCACGAGGCCCAGGGGTATGGTGGTAGGCAAACTGCCTAAAACGTTGGCGGAAGATCTCTTGACAGGGTGGGTTATTTCCTTGTAAGCAGGATTCTTGTTCCCAAACATGGTCCTCCTGATCTTCTACCTTCACTATCCAAAGTCCCTCTTGTTCCTGCAGAGGAAGAGTCCTGCTATATTCTGCTGACATCCTGTAATGGAATAGGTCAGAAGAAGCCTCACTCCAGCTGGGGTCCAGGTGTTGGGAAGAGATTATCTCCAAGGGTCTTTCTAAGGTATAAGAAATGATCATTAATGTTCAGAAAAGTGAGCAGCTAAATCAGGAAATGTTATTATAATACTTTTCTTAACCTAGTCAGGATTCCTGCAGGTTTCCTAGAGAGATTAGCAGAACTCCAACCTCCAAAAGGCAGCTTTATAAGCAAGACACACACAGTATCAATATTTTGCCATGATTTTGCTCTATGGGTAAACAAGTATTCTGCTTCTAGACCATTTTACAGGCCTCAGGGCTCAGTCTGGCTCCCTAGGTACCCATTCCCTTCTCATTATAAATTAATGGTATCTCTATCATGAGTGGGTAAAGTAATAATTTACTATCTAAGTCTGTTAAACTGAGTAATTTGGTCTTGAAACAGACTACCTAAGACATCCAATCCTGCCCAACCACTAGAGCTATAATTTGTAATGATCCTACCAGTCCTCACTACTATGCATGAAAAAGGAAAGAGTAGATAGCATCTCACAGGTAAGAAACCTGATTCCACAAGGATTAAATGACCTGAACCTATGATTTCATTAGTACAGAGAACTACCAGGTGAGGGAACTCCTTCTACCAATGAAGGTTGTCACCTACTCTGCAGGTCTTGGGGAGTTGTCTAAGGCAACAAGAGATCATCACTTGTCCAGGGTGACAAAGCCAGTACATGTCAGAAGTGTGACTTGAAGCCTGGTATTCCTGACTTCCAATATGGTAGGATGCATCTCAAGTTAAATACACTCAAAACATAATTTCCTTTTTCTAGTGTCTGTCTCTTACAACTTATCTAGTCACCCAGGTGCAAAAACTTTGATGTTATCTAAAACTTGCTTTCACGCGTTTGTTCCATGCCATTCTCTATTCCTATATGCCTTTTCCCCCTAAGACCCTTATTTCAGTTCCTAAGTCCTCTTGATGAAGGATATTTTTATCTGCCCTTCCTTTATATTCCCACTCCCATCATCTTAGTAAAGGACCCAATATATTGGTCCAATTAACTAGGTTTTTTTCTGGGTTCAGGGAAAGGAACTATTCAGCACATTCATCACAAAGGCTAAATCAAACTGGATGTTCCATAGACACAACATGTTCGAAACTGACCTCATTATTTTTCTCCCCAAACCCTCCTCTCTTCCCAACTTCCTTATGATTCTGAGTGCACCATTATCTACCCAGTTATCCAGGCTCACAATCCCAAACCCAATCTGTTACTGAGGTCTGTTGATTTTATCTTTGTAACATCTCTCATATATGCCCCGTTCTCTCACGTGAAACTGTCACTAACCTGGTACAGGCCTTCATTACCTTACACTTTTTTTTTTTTGCAACAGCCTGCTAGTTGATCTCCCTGCAATAATTCTTTGCTCTTTCTAGTCCATCCCCTACTCAGCTGCCATAGTGATCTTCCGAAAGTGTATCTGACCATGTCACTCTCTTTGTGATAAACTTATCAGTAGTTTTCTATCACCTCCAGGATCATATATGAAATCTTTTGCTTGGCATTTGAAGCCTATAACCTGCCCCACCCCCCAGCCCTCACCTTTCCAATATTCTTATACCTTACAAACCTCTTCCCTATCTCTCCCACCTTGGTCTTCAAGCCAGTGACACTGGCCTCCTTTTTGTTTCTTTCACAAGACACTCCCTCTCTCATGCTGGGAATGCTCTCCCTTTTCACCCTTGCCTCCTGGGTTCAAGTCCCAGTAAAATCCTGAGATTCATTGGAGAGAACACTGGGCCTGAGTTCAAATATGCCTTAGACACTTACTTGCAGTGTGACCCTGGATAAGTCACTAAACCTGTTTGCCTCAGCTTCCTCCTCTGCAAAATGGGTATAATAACAGCACCTACCTGGCAGGATTGTTGTAAGGCTCATATAAACGGTTTGCTATTACTATTTATTATACAGGAAGCCTTTTCCTGATCTTCTTTAATGCTAGTGACTTCTCTCCGTTAATTATTCCTATTTATCCTGTACACAGCTTCATTGTGCACAGTTTGCTTGTTGCCTCCCCCTGACAGGTCCTCTGAGCTCCTTGAGAGCAGGGGCTGTGTTTTGCCTTTCTTTATATCTCCAGGCTTAGCACAGTGCCTGGCACATAGATAGTGCTGAGCAGCCCAATCACCTTTCCTCAAAAACTTTTTGTTTTCTCCCAAATAATCAGGGGCTGTACTTAGCAATGGGGATGAAGACAAAAAAATGAAAAAAGTCTCTGCCTTCAAGAAGCTTATGTTCTATTGGCAGATTTCATATTTTATGGCAGTAGAGAGTTTTTCATTTCTTAGATACTTTCAAATTAAAAAGTTGATCTGCCACAAATGAAAGAGATGGGGGCACGGTGGAGGGAGACTACCTGTTGGGTCAAGGGTGGATAATTCCTTTTCAGAGAGAAGCAGCTTTCAAAGAAACTGGCTCACCTTTGTGAGGCATAGGGAGATAACGCACCGCTAATGACCGACCTCTCATTAGGGATGACAGCAGGGTCTTACAGTGCTTCTCTCCCCTTCCCCCCACCTCCAAACCCATCTGCTCCAGTCGGTCTCCTCCTCATCCCTGCTCAGCCAAACACAGCCCAAGGAAAGACGTCACGGGCAAAAAGCTGTTACCATGGTGACAGGGGAACACCCCCCCACACACACACACTTTACATCAAAAGTGAGGACCCAAGCCCCTCCCTGGGTCTTCCTGCAACCCAGAATGGCCGCCGTGACTGGAGGTGGGGACGGGATGGGCTGTGGTGCCTAATACACTGGACCCCTGGGTCCGCTAACACGGACTCACCTCTCCAGTTCTCTAGATTCCGGTGCTGGGACTGGGGCGGCCAGCAAGTCTGCAGGCTCTGAAAAGTAGTGCGCTTGCGCCAACATCTCTGGACTACGTTTCCCAGAGGCCTCTGGGCTTCCCAAACTCAGTCTTTCAGAGGTCTCTCCTACGCTGTGGTCTCCTTGAGTTTAGAGAGAGCTTAACCCCCTCAGTAGGTACAAGCATCTAATGCCTCTCTCCCCAGCCCTTGTATGCATTCTTACTTCTGTCTGCATGACCGTACTGAGCATGTGCAGGGTGAGAGTCTATTGATCAAGGGAGGAGAAGCAGATACCAGGCTACTGATTAATTAAAGCCATGGCAACCACTTCAGCATCCTACTCTTTTCTCTCTCCCCTTCTTTCTCTCCTCTTCTCCTGAGATTCTTTCGGGTCATATCTCTGTGTTTCGTCAATAAAATGCGAGTCATGCCTGGGGGTTGTGTGATAATGTTTGAGTAAAGGCTTTGAAAAGTATAAAGCGGTCTAAAAATGGAGCGGGAGTATTATTAACACTGTTAGTACTGGTGACTTTTCAGTTAACATGTCTAATATTAATTGGAAACTCCGCGCAAGTTTGTAATTGTTGGGATGTAAAAATTAGGAGGCAAACGTTGTGCGATGACTAATATTGATAAACTTAACCCTTCCCAGTAGTACAAGGATCTAAGACATCTCCAGAGGCCTTGTGATGGAAAATGCTATCCACATTCAAAGAAAGAACTATGAAAGTTGAATTGCTATTTTTTTTCTCTTGAGTTTTGTTTTCTCTTTCTGATGGTTCCTCCTATTGGTTTTAATTTTTATTTACAACACCACTAATGTGAAAATTTAAAAGAAAATTAGGAGGCAAAAATTATGTCCAGTTAGTGAGTTTATTGATTGTAACAAGTAGTAGCCAGAATGCATATATGTGTAGGCTGAATACACGCATGCAAGTAGCTAGCCAGAGAAACTACAGAATTCCCCTAAATGGCCCCAATTTTTATACTCTTGTACAAACAACTCTCTTTTCTTCTCTTTACTAAGCATCTTCCCCAGTTGACATAATATTGATAGTCCTTTTTCTTATCCTGAAGACATTCTCAGAGGTCTCCTATATAAACTACAGTCCTGCAGTTTATCAGAAACTCCATTGCCTCTTCTTTGTGTTTTGCAATCTGATGGGTCAGCACGAATTATTTTCTGTTATTTCAGCATTCTATTATAGTCACTCACAAAATTTAACCCTTCATAACTTTTATCAGGAGCAAAGGAAATACGCTGGATTTTTCCCACACAAGTTTTAGATCAAAGAATCTCACAGTTAGAATCTCAAGAGCCACTTCGTCTAATATTGCCCTTAAAAAAAAATTCACTTACCCTCATACTTGACAAGTGGTCATCCAAAGTTTGTTTGAAGACTTCTAGTGAGAGGGAAGCTGTTACCTTTGGAAACATCCCATTCCCCTTTAGGATTTAGGTCTATAGGGGTGTGAAATGTTTAGACTTGTAAAGCTGAAGGTCATAAGTGATAAAGAGAGACAATGAAATGTAAGGGTCAGGAACTCAGGTGTAAATGTTTATTCCATTCATTGATTTTTTTAACCTTCTCCACCCCACACATACACCAAAATATAACAGCAAAAAACTGGTGGCAAAAAACTGGAAACAAAATAGGCACCTTATTGATTGGAGAAGAGAACAAATTGTGTTATGTGAATATGATGGAACATTTCTATGATGTAAGAAATGATGACTATGATAAATACAGAGAAACAGGGGAAGATTTATATGAACCCATGTAAACTAAACAGCCAAGACAACAACATATAAGATGACTACAATGATGCAGATGGAAATAACCAGAACTAGTATAAGATGAAATGTTGCAAAATTACAAAGAAAAACATGGTCCCAAGAAGACATACAGGAAATACAACTCCCCCCAATCTTTTGCTGAAGTAGGAGGTCCACAGACATGAAACATTGCATATATTTTCATATTTTTGATATATAGATTTATTTTGATGATCTTTTCACTTTGCTTTTTTCTTTAAAAAAGTCTTTGTTTATTTGATTCGGAAAGGGGAAAGGGAAGGGGAAAAAATACAGGGAAAAATTTAGGTAAAGAAAAACAAAAGATATCAAAATGTTTTTAATGTTTATTCCATACTCTAAAGGGATTCTGAGGTTTTGAGCAACTTAATTGTATACGAAAAAGCCAGCAGAGGCAATTACCTCATGTAAGGATATAGAATGTCTTAGTACCTTTTCCCCTAGCCACTCATTTTGCATAAGAACCAACAGGAAGCTGGTAAATGTACTGGGGTGGTCACCATAAGTTAGGATGAGATCCTTTACTGCAGGACTCCAACTCTGAACCAGCAAGTTTGGTTAAATAACTAAAGGCTAACATTTCTTACTCTGAGGGAGTAGAACTAGAGAGGTTTGTGTCAATGTAGGCTAAAGATTTTGCTTTTTCTGAAAGAGTACAGTAACAATTTAGCTAAAAAAAAAAAAGCAGAGCAACATATAGCTGATTCTGAGGGGAGGCAATGGCATTGCAGCTGCCTGTCTAAGAGTGAGCCAAGGTAGTACCTGTCAGGATAGATGTGTCTAGCACAGATAATGGGTTCTGCGAAAAGCCAGCCGTGTAGCCAAGTAACTTTTCTGATGGAGCATAGCCAAGAGAGACACCATGTCCTTCATGAGCAAGCCCTACTGAGCCACCTGTCCAGCTGACTTGCCTCTATGCTCTGTAGGAAACCACCCTAGTATAGCAGTGGAGAGACTTACCCATCATGGATATAAACACTGTAATCCACAGTTAACTTCATAAGGATTTTCTGAAGAAAGCTGTACATTAATTTAGATAGTGTTACCATTTTTATTATATTGGCATGCCCCAGACATGAGCACTAAAGAGTCTTCCAAATATTTACTTGTTCTTTATTTCTTTACAGAGGGTTTTATAATTATAGCAATAAATGTATTTATTATGTTTTGGTATATTGACTCCTGAAAACTTTAAGCATTTTGTGGTTATTTTGAATGACATCCTTTCTATTATTGTTTCCTGTATATTGCTATTACTAAATACAGCTACTGTTCATTTTTGTGGATTTATTTTGTAGCCTGCAGATTTACAGAAGAGAATACTTTTCTTCTTCATGGAGGTAGAGCTTCTGGAGTACCAAATTTGAGCTTCCTATTGTATCTAATTTCAGTTATTACATTCTTTTTAATTTTTATTTTGGGTAGGGCTTTTTTCTGCTGTGGTTTACTTTTTGAAATTCAGTTCATGGACAGCAGTGTCCTGTAGTAGGAGTTATAAAGCCTGGTCTTGTCCTCTCCCCTTAACTATAATCACTTTCTGGATTTTTTTGATAACTCTTAATAAATTACATAGTCCTTAACAACATCAGATCCTTTAATTTCACAGTATGATGATTTTGAAAAGGAAGAAGCTATCACATGAGAGAAGAGATTTCCCTAGGTTACTCTGGGGGTGAAGAGGCCACACCAATTAGAGAGTTTCTGTAATTTAGTAATTCCTGAGAATATTAGCATACCCACTAGATTGCCTGTGAACCCTGGAGAAAAGCTAGCAGTGGGGGGGGGGGACTGGTACGGCTAGCCCTGACTGTACTCTACATGAGATGGAATCATAAAATCATAAACCTAGGACTGCAAGGGGCCTCAGACACCATCTAGTCCAACCTTCCTTATTTTATTACTGAGGCCCAGAGAGATTCAGTTACTTACTCAAGGCTATACAAGTAGTAACTCTTCAGAGGTGGAATTTGAACCTAAGTCTTCTGACTCTAGATTCTGCACTCCTTCCACGATACCATACTACCTCAAGAGAAGACAAAGGACTGTTGTACTAAAAAAGTTGCAATAAAGAGAAACTGAGGCACAAGACTCCAAGCATGATCAATTTACTAGTAAGGCTAGCGACTGCCAATGAAAGGAGGTTCTTCAGTAGCCAAATACACATCTGACAGAGCAGTTTTTTATATAGTTGGTAACATAAGGTCAGTGATGCAAACTAAACTAAGACTGTGACTGGTCTATAAGAAAGGTTGAAAGGTGGGCTATACATTTCGTTTAATCATGCTGACCTGCAAGAGAGCGTCTCCAGAACTTCTAGCAACAGGGATAGCACAGAGTTGAACATCTTCTGGAAAGTCCTGTGCCAGATACCATTTAACAACAGAGAGACCCAGTGCTAGACAAAACATCATCTGACCAGGTTAACTCATCTTCCACTTATCTTTCTTATATCCTTCATGAGACAGGACCAGATGGTAGCTCTTAAAATTAGGTAACCTAAACTCTTACAAACTCTACTATTGAGACCTATTCAATTAAATCTAAATCTGATCCATAGATAGTAGTTCTAGTAATTAACCCCAACTCTTAATCATTAATCAATCAATAATCAATAATCTAAATTTCACAGGACTAACCTATTTCCTGAGAGATTAATTTTAACTCTTATCTTGAGGAGAAATATGGAGTGAATGGAATGATAAAGGTATGCTTCTAGGCATGTGAAGAAAATCATCTGTTATGTTTAAGGTTTGAAGTGATTTTGGCTGTGAATTTTGCATAGCCAAAATCACTTCAAACCTTAAACATAACAGATGATTTCTCTTCACATGCCTAGAAACGTATCTATTTTATTATTGTTTCCATTTGTTAATAAATTGTTTGAGTGGGAAATGAGGTTTCTGGTATTTAATGAACTGGTATAGGGGCTCAAGCTAATTAATTAATAAGAAAGTGATAGTAACTTTATTAGTTAGAAAATCTTCAGTCATGCCCCTGGATTGCAATAGAGCTCAGGATGAGAAAATTAAATATTTAGGCACAAGTCAAGTAGAGGTTAAAAGGTGACCGAGTATGGATTCAGACCTGATCCAGATGTTACTACCCATAGTGATTCCTCATCAACCTACTATGTTAGTTTAGGTGGTAGCATCATAATAATGGCTCCCTTCATATCCAGACTATTGCAATAGCCTTCTGGTTGGTATCTCTACCTCAAGTTTCTCTTGATGCTAATATGAAGGAAGGTGGCTTGGCTGTACCAGATCTCAAACTGTATTATAAAGTGATAATTATTAAAACAATCTGTTACTGGCTAAGAAATAGAGTGGTAGATCAGTGGAACAGATTAGGTACAAAGTACATTGGAGTAAATGGCTGTATTAATTTAGTGTTTGATAAAGCCAAAGATCCAAGCTTTTGGGACAAAAATTCATTATTAGACAAAAACTGCTAGGAAAACTTGAAAACAGTGTGGTAGAAACTAGGTATAGACCAACATCTCACTGTTATACCAAGATAAAGTCAAAATGTATACATGATTTAGACATAAAGGGTGATACCATAAGCAAATTAGGAGAATATGGGATGGTTTATGGTCTATGGATAAGGGAAGAATTTAGGACCAAACAAGATATAGAGAGCATTTATGAAATATAAAATGGATAATTTTGATTATATAAAATTTAAAAAGTTTTTGCACAAACAAAACCAATGCAACCAAAATTAGATGGAAAGTAGAAAAGGGGGGGAAGAAATGTACAGCAAGTATCTTTGATAAAAGTCTCATTTCTCAAGTATATAGAGAACGGAACCAAATTTATAAGAATACAAGTCATTTCCCAGTTGATAAATAGTCAAAGGATATGAACACATAGTTTTCAAAGAAATCAAAGCTATCTAAAACAAACAAAAAATGCTCTAAATCAATCTTGATTCAAAAAAGCAAATTAAAACAACTCTGAGGTACCACTTCACACCTATCAGATTGGCTAACATGACCTCTCTAGTCGTTCCATATGTTTACCTGTGGTATTGACTAGATTAGGGGCAGCTAGGTGGCACCATGGACAGAACATTGGGCTTGGAATCAGGAAGACTTATATTCATGAGTTCAAATCTGGCCTCAGATGCTGACCCTGGACAAGTCAATTAATCCCATTTGCTGCAGTTTCCTCATCTGTAAAATTATTTGGAGAAGGAAATGGCAAACCACTCCAGTATCTTTGCCAAGAAATGCACCACCCCACCCCCACCAAGTGGAGGTCATGAAAAGTTGGATATGACTGAAACACCAACAGCTTGACCAGATTATAAACTCCTTGTAGGCAGGTGCTATGTCATACAATTCTTTGTATCAGTCACTGGCACAGTAATGGGCACATCATAGTAGAGAGTCAATAAGTACCTGTTGATTGACACAAAGAACAGAGCTCAGCCAAACCCAGTGAACACAGAGACATTCTACAAGTTTCTCTTTTATTGTTGACTCTGCAACTTATTCTAGGTTTGGGACCATAATTTTATTTTCCCACAGCAGGTCACATTTCCCACTCCAACCTGAGTCTGGGTTCATTAGTACCTTTCCATATTCTCCTCAAATTCCACAGGGTTCTCTATCTCATCAGTGTTCAATCATTTTTCCTTTACTTTGCAGTGTTTATTCATAGATGCTTGAATTCTTTAACTAGGTCTGGAAGCCATATTTCCTTTTGTTGTTATTGTTTTTCCTGCTGACTTATCTGTTTATGTTTTTGAGATTTCTTCTTAATGAAATCTTTGGCACTATCAATCTCCCCCCATCCCACCGTATTATTCCTATCACTCACTTCTTGACTTCCTCCTCTATAATTGTGGTTTCCTTGGGAGATGGATCTCAAAATGTCTCAATTAACAGTTCACAGGTCTAGGTCTCTGCCCTACCTGACTCCTGGATGATCAGAACTGGCCCCAAATGGATGCTGTGCTCTTCCTTCAGGCTTGGTGGAGTACTACACAGCCCCTTTCCCCACCCCCATCATGTGCATGGTGTCCTGTCCTGGTGACCTGTCCGATTCCCCGTGTTCCTCAGTTCTCTGACCTGGCACTGGCAGTTCAGAGCCTGTTTTCCCCAGCATCAACAGTTCAGAACTTTGCAGTGCTGATACTTCTAGATTACAGCCCTCAGCAAACTACTGTTCCTGTAGGGATATAGCAAAGCTGACTTTTGAGCCCCAAACAAACTTCCACAGCCTGGAGTCAGGATCTTCAAAGCACTGAAAAAAGGGAGGGGAGATGAGGTGAAGGGTAAGTTTTGATGTAAGCCTGTGTCATGTCCTTGGGTCTGCTAGTGCAGCCTTGCTGCAGATAGCATAGGAGATGGGAAAGGGGTGCTAAGTGAACTCAAGGTCCATAAGCATCAGTTTCTGGATTTTTTTTTATAACCTTCTTTTGGAAGTTTGTGTATAACCTTTGCGAGCTCTTTGGTATTTTCAGAGTTAACAGTTGTTGCATAACCTCTATGACTTTTTTGTCACTTTCTGGGTTTGACATTTGCCATTTCCTTCTCCAGCTTATATTACAGATGAGGAAACGGAGGCAAACAGGGTTAAATGACTTGCCCAGGGTCACACAGCTAGTAAGCATCTGAAGGCCGGATTTGAACTCAGGGAGATGAGTCTTCCTGACTCTAGGACAGGCACTTCTATCCACCATGCCACCAGTGGTGCTTCACTCTCTCCCCTTGCTCTCTTACAAAATCCTTGCATTCTAGCCATTCTGGACTACTCACTGTTCCAAATTCAATTTGCCTTTCCCACTTCTAGAACTTAGAAATCCTATTTCCTCAAATTGGGAAATCCCTACATACTGTCTGTGGATTTCCTATTCTTCAAGGCCCTGCACAAAATTCATTCCCTAAGTAAAACCTTCCATGATCAAACTAATCGGTTCCTTCTCTAGAATTCTACAGCACATTCTTTTTGCTTTTGCCTACTCATATGATATAGGATCATAAATTCAGAGATGGAATGAAGTTTAGAAATCATCTATTCCAACCTCCCTATTTTATAGATAAACTGAGGTCAGTAGAGAGTAAATGACTCACCTGAAGTCACACGGATAGCCAGTAGCAGAGCTGGGATTTGAACCCTGGTCCTTTGACTCCAAATTATTTGTAGAGAAATTAGCAGTTTGAGTGCTCTTTTTTGAGGGCACAGGAAGGCCATCTCTCAAAATACTTCTTTGGGGATAGTATATTGACTATAATTCTACCACTCAACATAGATAATTCAAGTTCACCAGCTTCTTTAAAAATTCAAATGCTCCTTGGCAAATGCATGTGAAAAAATAACACATTAAGTTACATTAAGGGGTTAGGAACTCCTCACCTCTTCACCGGACTAATGTAAATAGCCTTCTACTCGGTCTCCCTGACCCAAGTCTCTCCCTGCTCTAATTCAACCCCCACACAGCTGTGAAAGAGACAGTCTCAAAGCAGAGGTCTGACTGTATCATTACACTGCTCAGAAAACTTCAGTGACTTCTTGCTCTATGACAAAATACAAATTCTGTCTGGCATTTAAAATCATTCACTAACTAGTTCCAGCCTCCATTTCCAGATATGTTAAAAATTACTTCCCTTCACATACTCCATGGTCCAGCTAAACTGACCTATTTCTTCTTCACACACAATATTTCACTTCTTGTCTCCATGCCTTTGCAAGGCTTTCTCCTTTGGGCTCCGAATGTACTCCCCCTTTTCCCTTCTGTGTCTTAGAACCCTTAATTTCTACAAATCGTGGGTCAAGTACCAACTCCAAAGTAAGGCCCTCTAGCTGTTAGTGCTTCTCTCTTTCCAGTTCAAATGAAATCTTTATAAAGTGCTTAGCACAGTGCCTAAGACAAGGCAGGTACTTAATAAATGCTTGTTTGCTTCTCTTTCTGCAAGTTGCTTTGTATTTATTATGTGTACATGTTTTTTCCCTTGAATATAATATAAACTCCTAGAGGGTAGGGGCTGTTTTGTTTATGTAGCCCCAGCCTGACACATAGGCAGTGCTAATCAAATAATAATGATGATATTTATACAACATTACTGTGCTAGGCACTGTACTAAGCACTTTACTACTATCTCATTTGATTCTTGTAACAACCTTGGGAGGTAGGTGCTATTATTATCTTCATTTTATAGATGAAGAAACTGAGGCAGAGGCTGTGACTTGCCTAGGGTCTGAGGCCAAATTTAACTCATTCTCCTGACTTCAGGCCAGGCACTCTGTCCACTGTGCCACCTAGCTACCTCTAGAATATTAGTTTTGATTGGTTGATATTATTCTCCCTGATTCCTCAGATCCTCTAGATTTAGAACGCTAAGTAACAGGATATGAGGAAGGTATTGTTCCTGAAAACTAAGGAAAATGGCAAAGGCTAGAGAATTAAGGAGGAAGAAAAGAAAAACCACCTATTATACAGTCTTACCCAGGGTTCTTCTAATAAATGCTTAAGTTTGGTATCTTGAAGACCTACTATTTGGAGGCTATTTGAATGAGACCAAGGCCCTTGTGTAATAACAATTAAATGAGACCAGGGTCACTGTATGGAGAAAAAATGGAACTTCTAAGTTCTCTCATAAGACAATATCAATTGCCTTTTGGGAAGTCACAAATCCTGGCTAAGCCAAGTAACACTGAGGAATTAGGTTATATGCTCACCCTGTCATATCCAATCACTTCCCAAGTCCTGTTGAGCTCATGTTAATAACAGCTCTTGTATACACCCCTTCTCAAACAAGACATTCCTATCTCCTGACTGGGCATTTTGACTGGCTGCCCCAGGTATGGCATGTTATCTATCCTCATCTACTCTTCAGCTTCCTTCAAGTCCTAGCTAAAATCTGACCTTTTACAAGAAGCTTTTTCCTGACCCTCAATGCTAGCACCTTTCCTCAATTTATTATGTCTACCTGGTCCTTTATCCAGCTTTTCTCTGTCATCAAGGCCTGGCATATAGTAGATACTTAATCAGTGCTTATTGACTTGACTTTGCAGTTACTTGAAAGGATTAGGAGAGAGGGGAAAGTGAGATTTTTCTATCAAAGACCCACAGAAAAACAACCCCAAAAATCCCCAATTTGAACATCAGAGTTGAAAGTAGCCTTTGTCAATCATCTAGTGTAAACTTTCTCATTTTAACAATGAAGAAAATGGGTCCCAACAAGATTAAATGGTTTGCCCCAAGCCACTCAGCTATAAAGTCTGCAGAACCCAGGCTAGAGACAAGGTTCCATGTCTGCCAGGCTGACATTCTGTTTGACCAGTTTGAGAGAATATACATGTATATACTTAGAAACACATGTTAATCTCCATGCTTATAAAAATTTTTTTAAATAAAGAACATAAACCTTTATTCAATGAATACAAGATTTTAAAAAAACATAGACTTCAGTTCCGTATTATGACCAGTTAAAAGGAGATGGCAAAGTAAAAGAACAAGAAGAAAGTCACCTTAAATCCCGCCCAAACAGAATTTTGTAAAGGCTATCAGGTTTTATTAAAAATCAAAATACAGCAAAGCATATAACACAACGGAGGTTGCAGAGCTGGGTTAGAAAATCTTTTCTTTCCCCAGTTCCTCAGTTTGGGAAGCCAGCCCATTGTCAGTTTTCACATTTCTGTTAAAAAAAAATCTGAAGTATTAGTGGCATTTTGAATTTTAAAAAATCTTTAGTTTTACCTAGGCATCTTTCAGCATCACACTGCCTGGATCTCACTTTCTATAATGATTTTGGTATGTTCCATATGTATTCTTACAAACACCTAAATCCTCAGTCCCTCACTGGACCTCCAGTGCCCCGTTTGACCTGACATCCTGCTCATTCACTGGTCTGTAACACTTTATTGATCTTTTCCACAAAAATAACAAAGGCTCAGTCTGGATGCCAGGGATGCAATATAAAAACTATTCCTCTGCTCTCAACTCATTACATTTGCCCAGATACTGACCCAAACACCTGAAACACTGTGCTCAAATTCATTTTACTACCACAATCATCCATCCTGCTTCATTTCAAAGCGCCCAACTCCTAGGATAAACTGTCCTTATTCCTCCAATTTAAACTCCCTAGCCCATCTCCCAAATCCCCTGCTTAAACTCACCTCCTACCAGCTAAACTCACTATTTCCACTCCACTGCACTTTCCACCCTAAAATAATCCACCCTCCTGTCTGAATTCAGCCCCTTCCTCCAATTTGGCCAAGCTTACCTTTCTACCTCAAAAATCCTGAATTGAGCACATACCCCTTAATCTCAAAACCACTGTCTGACTTCAATTCTCCTCTACCTAACTTCATCCCTGGAACATAAATCTGAAATGTTATGTCCTTGCTGAATTCAACTCTTTCCCAAATAAACCAACCTGGAGCCTCCACACTCAAATTTCCACCACAAGTCAATACCATGTCTCAACTGACTTCCCCACCCAAATTCACTTTCATTTCCCTACATAACATAAAATCTTTCCCAAATCTTACCTTCATACCCTACATACTGACACACACACACACACAGATACACACAGACACACACACACACACCCTACACTCATCTCTGGACCCTTACTTCTTAGCTATTCCCAGTGCTCTCCACTGAAAAAGAACTAAAGATCTAAAATCCACAAGGACAGGCCAATAATAGAGATGTGACTGAAAGTTATAGCTCCTAACCTTCTTCCTTAGAAACATCATTCAGAATCATTAGCCCTTCTATAGAAAAATTGACTTCACAATGGCCATAACTTCAAAGAACTTTGTTTCGGTCAAACGTGCTTCATATCATATTTATACCCTTATCACTCATCAAGATCAGAGCTTCTAGGTTTCCTTCAGTCTCAGCCTATATTCGACATTCAAACTCTCACCCAGTCTCCTACTTTGGCTGTTGAAAACTTGGACTCTGATTGTTTCAGCATTTTTGATGCCTGGGTAGGCAAACTTCCATGGGTACTGGTATGCTTCCTTTTCATTGTTTGAGTCCCACAGCAAAAACTGCATGTGACTTTTGGGCTACATCCTTCCACTTCATCCCAGGAGGAAATGCCACAGATTGCATGGACATCCCTATTACACAGTTTACAACAAGCACCAGTCCATTCTTTTTCACAAACCACACAGGATGAAAAATTTAAGCTGCCCTGAGGGGTAGAAGTGAGTTCAGCTACTTTAGGAGTTGTTATATTAAGGTTCTCTTCCATGTCACTACTATCAGTTCCAGCCTCATTAACTTTCAGGCTACTTCCTGCTTTTTTTTCAGATTGTTCTAAATGACCCTCTGTGTTCAGATGGTCAATGTCTTCAGCTAAGTTAGAAATAGACAGCTCAACTTTGTTTCCTGAGTCAAATACAATTTCAGACGGAGTGTGCTGCATGTTTCTGTGAAAGGGTCGATTTTTCATCATTTGAATGAACCAAAGACCTTCCGACCAGTGCAAGGAGTTGTTCTTTTGCATCCAGGAGATCATCATACTCTGGATGTCGTCCTTAGGTTGTACCACAGAACTATGGTCCTGACAGGGCCGAGGCTTTCCATGGACAATTTTTAGTTTTGACCACATCACGCTCAGTTCATTGACGATCTGGCTAGAAAAATCTCTTCCGTGTTCAGACTGTAAAACGCTGGGTGCTCCAATAATTGCAAAAACATCCAACAAAGCATGTGCCACTTCCTCAGACCTTCTTGATTTTAATGGCCGCAAAAAACTTAATTTTGTTTGGTGATCCTGATAACTCATAATAAACTTGTATTCACCATCAGGATTTAACTGCATGTCAATGAGTTCAACTTGGCATCTTGAATTGACTTCCTTTATGGGCTTAGACACAATACATTTTTTTGGTGGCTTTGAATTCTTTTGTTGACAAGGCTTGCAAAGAGTTAAGTATAACATTATAACCTCTTTTGTGATATTTTTGTATTTTGGTTGCAACTCTTTTTCCATACGGGTACGCCCACCATGTCCAATACTGAGATGTGTATCATGCAAGATGTCAAATAAATCTTCACTGTGTAAATAATATCGTATTTTTTCTGTTTCTCCATTAACAGCCTCAATCAGTTTCTCACTTCCTTGTATAAGGATCACATCAAATCTGGCCAAACGGCGATAATCAATGGATTCCTTTTTTGCCTTTGCTTTAGCTTCTTTTACTTCCTTTATGAGTTGACAGTATTTCTCTTTAGAAAATATCTTTGTGTTATTACTTTTGCTTTTCAGTAGACTTGCAAGATCTCTAAGGAACTTTTCTCTCATGCTTTTTGGCTGTATTTCTACTTCATTTCCATTTGAACTAACAATGTTTTCATCTCCTGCATGTTGAGACATCATGGAGAACCACAGAAATGATCCTAAAAACACAAAGCAACCATTCAGAACTTTGAGGTGTGTAATAAGGAAGGTAAATACTGCCCCATGAAGCTCCTAGAGCCTGATGGGAGGTAGAGGACAAAAGGGAAATACAAAACCTTAGCTCAAGAAGGCCAAACCTGAAAATATGAACAGTGAATGAAAGGAAGATTAAAGTGGGAAGAGAATCAAAGAATGGTAGAATTTGAAGGGACCTTATAAATCAACTACTTTATCCTCCTCATCTCAAGGATATGGAAACTGATACTCAGGAGGGCCATGACAATAATCCAGGTTACCTGAAGCCAGTCTGGCACTTTTCCCATGACTTTTAGTTGCTAAGGGAGACCTGATATTAGAGAGTGATGATAAAAGAGGGAAAAAAGGATTTTCCTGGGAAGTATTGTGGACTAGCTTTAAACAAAACCTCTTCTATGTGAAATGGAAAAATTAGTATTATTATTACTAATAATAATTACTACATAGGGAAAAGTCTTTGGCCAGAGGAGCTTGGACAAAGAACAGTAATTAATGTCTACTAGTTAGTGTCCAAAATTAATCTTTATTTCAGGTTTGAGACAGTCAAGTTGTCTGTTCTGCCCACATCTGGGGTCTGTGACATAATTTTGATGTCTTGGTTTCACAGCTTGTTTCATTCATAAAGACACAACTTATAAATAATGAACCAATGGGAAGGTATGGGAAGTCAGTACAAACTAGTGGAAGGTCTGAATTATGGTCCACTGGCTTATTATTTTCAAGTATATAGAGAAATTAAAACTAGAAATATAAAGCACTTGTTAAGTAAAGGTCCTTTGGAAGATTTTTTTTAATGATGAGATAAGACTAATTCATAATTATCAAATAAAGTCTACTTGTAAGTACCTGAAAGGAGCTAGCTAATAGTCATTTCAATTTTTAAAAAATATTATAATCACTATTATTTTACATACTAAGCCCTTCTAAAGTTACATTTTTTTACTGAGCCTCTGATCCAATGTTCATAAATTAATAGTCAACTGTAATACATGAGTCTCAACTTTTCCAAAAAGCCTTCTCTTGATGACTCCAATGCAGAGATCTGTCTTCTCTGAATTCCTTTGGCACAGTGCCTTTATCACACAATTTTTGTTTTCTATAATATTTTATTATTTGTGAGTTGACTCCCCCAAAACAGTGCAAGCTTCTTGGGGGAATGGATCCTACTTTATATTTCTCACAGAACTTAGCACAGACTCAGCAAGACACAGCTGTTCAAATGATGTTGACTCACTTTGAAATGGAAGACTAATAGTTAATGGTGATTTTTCCTACATATGTAAATGTAAACCTACACTTAAGCTGCAGTTTAAGTATTGGCTTTCCAGTGCTGAGCCACTATGTGATGAATTCTGTTGTAATTTATTGTCTATATATTATACCCATAGTGTCTAACATAGATTAAAAGCTAATACAGTGTGACTGTATAAAGTGTTTAACACAGAGTCATGTGCAAATCAGGTATTTAATAAATGCTTTTTGATGACAAGATAAAGGAAATGAACTATAAAAAGTAGGATCTTAATTACAAGTACCTAGACAGGATGATGAGCACTATAAAAGCATGGAGACAGATGATGAAGAGGTTGGAAAATAATGACTGCAAAGATACCAGTTGAGAATCAAAAGAAAGTTGGAAATGGATGGATTCAGAAATAAATGGACTCAGCATCAAAGGGCAGGGTTGTAAACAGAGGACTAGTTGAGAATAAATGACAAGGAAAAGAAGAGGCCTACTTTATTACAATTTTTGGTACCCAAATAAGAAATAAATGGCTAAGAAAAAAATGATTGTTCTAAAGATTCTCTTCTGTACTCAAATGTATGGCATTTGTCATGCTAAGAGATCTAACAGGTTATCAAGTCAGTTGGGGATATTAATGTGCCAGAACTTTAAAATGGCTGCCACTTCATTTAAACAGTACCTAGAAGGGCGAAAGATTATTGGTTGGGTTTTGCATGTATATGCTTTAGTCCAGGGGTTTTCAAACTTTTTGGCCTTAGTATCTCTTTATACTCTTAAAAATTGAGGACCTCCCCCACCAAAGAGCTTTTGTTTATGTGGGTTATATCTATCAATATTTACTGCATTAGAAATTAAGAAATTATAGAATTATAAAAATGGCTTTGACCTTGTAGACCCCAGAAACTATCTCACTTTGAGAACTACTGTTCTGGATCAATTCACAGGTAGATTACCCATAATACAGATGGACATATAAGTTAACAGTAAAAAAATCTTGTTGATTTACCACTTGATTTGCTGACTTCTTTTGCTAACATTATCATTACTTCCAGAAGAAATAGAAGGAATGGAGGTCTGACATTCTCTCCCTGACTGAGCATTTCCCCCAACCAACTTCCATTCTTTTCCCCAGAAGAAATCCTATTCCTCACCATTGTCTTGTAGGGTGTGCGGTTCTGGAGATTCACATTCCAGATTGGCCTCCACGGATCTGAGCTGGGCACCTGAAGACTCCTGGCCTCCTTCCAGGGGTACTATTTCCTCCAAGACCACTTCCTGTTCAAGAGCACCTGATGGGACCTAAGGATAATTAGGCACACTTGGGCTTGTGAAGGAATTTCTAGAGTAACTGGAGTTAAAAGCTCAGAAGAGACCCCAAGAAATATTCCTCAGAGAACAGTTTTCAGTAAATCCTCAAGGGTACTGGAGAGCAGGACAAGAGAACAATAAATTCTGCCAAAGGCAGACTAATATAATAGAAGAGGAGGGGATGTATAGCTTTTTGGTACTAGGGGCATAAAGTGAATGAAAACAATGTCAGTTTACAGATCCAGCTACATGAGTCCTTCTTAACTTTTATCTGAAAATCTTAATCTGATCACTATCATAGACAAAATCAAAATGGAAGTGGCTAAACTCTGATGAGCTTTTATTAGCCAAAACCAAATTAGCAAATAAAAAATCAGTGACATAAATAAATCAATGAATAAAAAATTCACACTGAATTACTGAACTGAAAAGTATCTTAGAGTTCATATAAGCCAAACTTCTCATTCAAAAAAATTTATGGGTGCTTTTTCTCTATCAGCCATTTTCCATCCCTTCTCCAGGCTGAACCCTCCCTTTATGATAAAGAAAAACTAGTAAGCAAAAAAGTCCAAAACAAAGACCATGTCTGACAACATATGAAATATTTTGTCCCAATAGTTTTCCACCTCTCTACTCTGAGGGAGGAGATGTATTTCATTCTTTTTGGGGGGACCTTAGTTGCCACCTCATTTTACAGATGAAGAAAGTGGGGCCCAGAGAGCTTGAGTGACATGCCCAGTAATCAAGCTGGTAGAATCTTCCATGGAGAGTGCAAAGTGTAACCTATTAGGAAGAAGACAAAATAGTTTCTGAAAAGGAATAACTTACTAACGGCGCAAATGTATTTGTGGACCATCTGTTCAGAATTTCAAAAGACCTTTGCTCAGGTTGCATACCAAAGACCAGACAAAAGAAAGTTTTGGGTCAGCTAAGTGGTGAAATGGATAAAGTGTTAGACCTGGAGTCAGGAAAACTCCTTTGCGAATTCAAATCCGGGCGCAAACACTTACTATATATGTGACCCTGGGCAAGTTCCTTAATCTTCTTTGTCTCAGTTTCTCATTTGTAAAATGAGCTAGAGAAGGAAATGGCAAACCATTCCAGTATCTTTGCCAAGAAAATCCGAAATGGGGTCATGAAGAGTCAGACACAACTGAAACAACCAAACAACAAGTGAATGTTTTGTCATGAATACAGAAATGACTGTGATTCAATAGGAAACAGGTTAGATGTAAATGTGCTTTGGAAATTATTATTATGCTCTCTATAATTGAAGGACGGTAATGATTATAATTTTCCTTATGATAATAAACATGCAAGTATTTCCTAGGACAGAGATATATTCATTCATCCCTCTAGGGATCTATGCTTAGCTTTGTAATTTAAAATTTTGCAAATGTTCTGGAAGGAGTACACAATAAATCTCCAAGTTTGGAAATGACACTAAAATCTTCCATTCAGTGAAATAATAGATAGAAATAAACTAAAGGAATTCCTCACAAAGTCCAAAGAAAAATGATAGTAAAGCTTCAGTATAGGTAAAGGGAAGCAAACCTATTGAGGGAAAAAAAATAATCAAAATGACATCTGTAAAATAATTAGCTCTCAGTTATCTCAGTTATTGCTGATTATATGCCAAAGACATCAGACCAAAGGTTACAGAAGTCAAAAAAATGTCAACAAAGTGACATACTTGAAATGGCCAGAAAGTATTACTCTGCACTTTTACAAAAATATGGCATGGTCCTACCAGTTATTCAGTGTAAATTTTAGTCATTCCACTTTTAGAAAAACACAAAGTTGAAGAATGAGCGAAGAAAGGTGTTTAAAATGATCAGGAAGTGTCCGTGTGAAGGCCAACTAAAAAAGTTAGGGCTTTTCATTTCAGAAAGATGGATGCTTACAAGGCATATGCTCAAATTTTGTAAAATTCATAAAGAATAAACAAAGATTCATTTGTCAAATCTCATACCAAAACTGTCTCAATCAAAAATGAGTTCAGGAACATTGCAGGACTCAAAATTAACCCTTAGTCAGTGCTTATTTACTAGTAATAAAAAGAGGGGAAAAAACCCAGCATAAAAAGAAACTATTTAAAATAATAACAAAAAATAAATACAAAGCATTAGCCTAACTAGAAATACATGAGTTCATATGAAAAGTGCTTTGTAAATATCGAAAAGTATTATGATTATTAAGAACCATAAGTGTAATGTTTGAAACAAAAGAAAGACCTATAGTTAAGCCTAAAGGGTTAACCTGAAGAACTGTTATTTAATTATTTTGATAACCGTATTTCAATATAATCGGTTTCCTTTGAAAAGCTATATATTTTACTTTATGCATTTAAACACACTATTTGGAAAAGGGACTAAAAGGGATCACGAGATTGCCAAAGAGGTCTATAAAGCAAAAAAGGTAAAAACCCCTGAGATAGAGAAATAGCCCATGTTCATTGATAGATCAGATTATTAGGAGGAAAATGACAATAGTCTCCAAATTAATTTACACATCTAGTGCAATAACAATAAAAAAACTGAGGGGCTATTTCAAATTAGAGAAAACTATATGTGTGTGTATTTTTATACATACGTAATTATATATGGAAAAACAAACAAGCAAGAATAAGATACAAACTGGAGGTGAATGCCAATAGTTTTATACTCCTAGACTTCAACATGTATTACAAACTGGTTACCCTCAAAACTATAAGGCACAGGGCAAAATAATAATAATAAATTAATGGTATGGAACAGAGATATCAGATTATACAAATGCTTACAAAAGATTACTGTTTGATAAACTTTCAAGTGGCAAGAGTGAGGGATAACTGATGGCATGTTATGAAACAAACTATGTGCTCCACTGCTATCCATTCTATGTCACAAGAACTAGATGAAGGCTTGCATGTTGAGTAGATCCCCTATGGAAAATTTAAAAGAAGATATAGACAAGAGCTGCCTAGGATAACATGGGATAGGCAATCTACATTACTGGAGAAAAATATCCACATCAAGGAGTTAGTTCAGAGATCCACTGTAGTAGCAAAATACTATGAAGAAACGTCCTTGGAAAAATTGGATAACCATAGGGCAGGAAGTGGAATTAGACCACCACTGTATACCACGAAGTATCTCAGTGAATTCCAATTCAATGATTTCTAATTTTAGATGGAAAAAAAAGAGAACTACTAGAAAATGGAAGAATGTGATAGAACATGGCATATTTATCTCAATTATGGAAAAATAGTTCTTTCTATTAAACAACTAGAACAAGAAGTTGCTAAGGAAAGATAAATTTGCATGATTATATTTCAATAAAAAATTTTTGCACAAACAAAACAGTATAATCAAAAGAAAAATGATGGATTGCAAAAATATTTATGGTAAACATAGTAGATATAATGACATTTAAAACATAAGAAAATGTTAAAAGTATACAAAGATGAGTCAATGATCAAAGAACAGTTTTCAAAAGCGGAAACAAATTGTTAGCAATCACTTGAAAAATACTAATAATGAAGGATATAAATTAAACCAACATTGAGTTACTATCTCTTACTGATCAAACCGGCAAAAATAATTAAAGGCTGGCCCTCATTCACGACTGATACAATTGCAAACTATTAGAATCTTTTTGGGAAGCAATCTAGCACATTACAATTGAAGTTACAAAAATTGTTATATTCTTTTGACTCAATAATTCCATTATTGAGAATATGCCCTAACTGTTCATAATACTTGTAACAAAAAGAGAATGATCTGTAAAGAGAATGATCTGTTTAAAGAGTTTAAAGCTACATTACTTGCAATGACAAAAAACCTGGAAAGAACCTAAAAGTCTAAAAATAGAGGAAAGGTCTGTTAAAATGTGGTACATCACATGGGAAGACTTAGACCTATGAAGGAAGATGCTATCCACCCTAAGAGAAACATGACAGGTGGAAATAAGTGTAGTATGGTCTCACATATATGTGTATGAATGTATATGTATATGTATGTAAATTTTTATAGATATCTATGTTTATGTGTATATACATCCATACTTAATTGTAGCCTTCTGTAGGGTGGAGGAGGGGGAGAGGGACGGGAAAAAAATAAAGTAAAAAGTGCACAGGAGAGAACAAAAGAAAACCAACAGGGAAGCAAAGAAAAGCTGGGCAGCTCTGAAAACATTATGTAGTATTTATTATATAGGTTTTCTCGAAATGGAAATATACTGTTTTATAACTGAATCTTCTCCTATGGTCTGCTGTGTACATGACAGTGTTATCTTTTCTCATTTTGTATTTAAATTTAAAATAAACAATTTTTTATATAAAAAATAAATAAAGTCATATAGTAATGTCATAGAAACTTACAATGCAATTAAGATTCTAAAAATATGAAGAATGTAAATACAGAACACCTTTATGAAGTAATGCAAAATGAAGGGCCAAGAGATCTTTACTTCTGATTTGCAGCTGAAACCTCTTCTGTGTTGTCTTCCCCATTAGAAAATAAGCTCCTTGAGGAAACAGGGACTGTCTTTCTCTCCTATTTATCCCCAGCACTTAGTTCATAGTAAGCACTTAAAAATGATTTTTTCATTCATAACTAGGTTCAAAACTATGGTAGACAAATAATATATATGAGGATACTTTAGAGACACACACATTGGGGAAGGCAACTATACTTTCCTACAAAACATCCTTTGGTCCTCTAGTCAGAAATAGGAGAGTTTACTAGATGGACCATTTGTCTAATTTAATAATTCATCTCTTATGTTCTAAAGTTGATTTAACACATTAAAACTATATGGGGGGGCAGCTAGGTGGCACAGTAGATAGAATAGCACATCGGATAAAACTCAGGAGGACTTGACACCATTGGAAAACTTCCACTTCCAAATATTTAACTTACAAATGAACTTTTTAACCTAATGACTTATTAAGTGTGAGTACTTTATCCACTGATGAAGGCTGCAACTTCTCCATGTCATAAGATGCTGTGGCTAAACAATCTGCCATCCTAGAGCCAACCTGGTGATAAGCCTCTCCATATTTAGCTAAGTTGATCTTCAGATGACAGACAGCTAAATCAATGGTGTCAGACTCAAATTGAAAGGGAGGCCACTAAAGTGTACATGAGTTCAAATCCAGCCTTAGACACTTACTAGCTGTGTGACCCTGGGCAAATCACTTAACCCTGATTGCCTCCCCAAACTCTCCCCCCAAAAAATAAAGTATATGGGACTGGGCATGGTGATGCACTCCTATAATACCTGATACTGGAGAGGCTGAGGCTGGTGAGTTCTCAGGAGTTCTCAGCTGTAGGAGGGCTAATGCCAATTAGGTATTCACACTAAGTCTAGCATCAATAGAGTGAACTCCTTGGAGCAACAGATGAACAGGCTACCTAAGCAGAGGCAGATTGACCCAAATAAGAAATGGAGCAGGTCAAAGTTTCCAAGCTGATCAGTAGTAGGATAGGGTCTAGAGTGGCCTTGCAGTCTAGTCTAAGCAAGACACGGAGACCCAGTCTCCTAAAAAAATATATAGGACTCACCGAAGTGGAAACATACATAATTAGGTTAGAGATTTCATATAAAAATTTCCAATTTACAAATGGCAACCCTCATCTAGTGACTTACTTCCCCACAGGCACAGGAGGAGGAACGCTCTTCCTTCTTTGATACCTTCCTGAGGCAGTGATACTGCTTGAGATTCCCTTCAAGTTCCTCTTTTTCTCTCTTGTTCTTCAACCACTACTCTTGTCACCAAATGCCCAGACCCTTATGTTCCTCAAAAGTCACCCTTCAAGACCTAGATCCCCTCTCTACTGCTACAGATCCCTAACTGCTGTGGCTGGTATACAAAGAGGAAGAAGAATGCCTAGGGGGACTAGGAGCCTGCGTTGCAACTCTATAAATGGTTATCTCTTTTTGGACTGGACCTGTGATTTCACTGATACGGAGCTGCTAATAAAAGATTTTCTTTTTCAATGCAGAATGGTACCTTCTCTACAACTTCAAATCTTAAATAATTCCCTAGAGGCACTGAGCAGTTAAGTGCCTGGTGACACACAATTTGTATGTGGCAGAGGTGAAACTTGAACCCAGATTCCACTGACTTATCAGTATGGTGATTAAGTTATATAACAATATTAGTCCAGTTCAGCTTCATTAAGGGCTAAGTAAGGTTTTACATGGTGCAGTGGGATTACAATGACCCTTAAAGTTTCCATTGGGAAATTCTTTTCCACTTCCAAATGAACCTTTTAACCTAATGACTTTTTAAATGTGAAAACTTTTAACCTCTCTGTGTCATAAGCTGCTGTGGCTAAACAATTTGCCATCCTAGCGCCAACCTGGTGATAAGCCTCTCTGTATTTAGCTAAGTTGATCTTCAGATGACAGACAGCTAAATCAATGATGTCAGGCTCAAATCGAAAGGGAAGCCACTAAAGTGTACATAAAGATCCCTGCAGCCACATATTTATTTGAAAACCACACATTAGGAACCTTATATATGTTTTACTGTACATTTATTTTGTTAAATATTTCCCAGTTACATTTTAAACTGTTTCAGGCCCACTCTGGACTGATGCTGACAGCATGGAGGCCTAAATAACTTGTCTATTAGCCCAATAAAATAGACTTCTAGTGGCAGAACATCTGCATTTAGTTAAAATCTTCATTTGATATATCAGCTGTTGTATTCAGCCACTGACAGCTATTTGCTCAATATAAAGTTATCGATAAAACCAGAAATAAAGTAACTAAAATTCTTTATCTTTCACTTTGGAACTACTATTTCATTGATCTCATAGAATCTCAGTTAGATAAGACTTTAGAGGCTACCTAATTAAACCCATACTCCAATCCATGCCCCCAAATCTCGCATAAGGAATCAGACCTTTGAAGATAGACTGTTAAGAGAGCTGTGAATTGGTGCAACCATTCTGGAAAGCAATTTGGAATTATGTGAAGAAAGTAATTAAAATGTCCTTACCTTCTGACCCAGAGATTGTACTACTAGGCATATACCCCGAGGAAATAAAGGATTTTTTAAAAAGACCTCATACCCTCCAAAATACTGACAGCAGCACTTTTTTTGTAGTAGCAAAAAACATTAAACAAAAAAGATGCCCATTGATTGGGGGATGGCTAAGCAAGGGTCAAAGATGAATGTAACAGAATATTACCACATATTATGAATGCAGAGAAGCATGAGAATTCACATAAACTGATGCACAGTAATTAGAATCAGGAAAACAATACAATCACTACAACAATGTAAATGTAAGAAACAACAAAAACAACAGAAATTGAATGCTGTGATATTAGATCAAGCTTGGCTTCAAATGTGGGTGTGTCACATGTGAGACTTTTTTGATGTGAAGTTTTTGCTGAACTGTTTTTCTTTTTCTTGTGGAAGACACAGAAAAGGGATATATTGGGAGAATGTAATTTATGTAAAAACAAAATACACTGATAAAATTTATTTTTAAAAAACAAATAGTTGAATATAGGAGTGGAACGAGGTCACACTGTCAAACATGGCCAATATATTGATTTGTTTACGTAAGTGTGCTTTGTTACAAGTGAGAGTTCTCTGGGACAGGGATGAGGCAAGGGGGAAACATTGGGAAGTGACAGTGATATCATTTTTTAGAAGAGGCTGTGATAAAACATTTTTAAAAATCATCCCTTCTTCCCACCTGCTGTCTTGGTTCATCAAGTTCTCTTTCCAAATCCTCCAGCACAGTCACGGCTTCCTCTCCATTCTCTGGATGATGCTGCTGTACCCAGGTCTGGAGCTCCTCAGGCAAGATCGCCAGAAACTGCTCCAGCACTAGCAGTTCCAAGATTTGCTCCTTGGTGTGGATCTCTGGCCTAAGCCACTGATGGCAAAGTTGCTGAAGGCAGCTTAGGGCCTCGCGTGGCCCAGGAGTCTCTTGGTAGCAAAACTGTCTGAATCGTTGTCTGAAAATGTCTCTGGTGTGTGGAAGGGGATCTTGAAGTCTGGATCCCTTCCACCCCCATGCGTGGTCTTCCTCTGCCTTCACTTTTAGAATTCTCTCCTGGTCCTCTGGGAGGTGGGGGCCCAGAGCTATGAGCCTCTTGGATGCTTCAGTCATCCTGGGCCTGGGTAACTGGGGGAAGGCTCTCTAGCAGGGGTCTACGTCTGAGGGAGATTTCCCTCCAGATTTTTTTCTTTTCTTCAGGCAAACCCCTGACACATGGAAAATCATTGTTACCACAGAGAAATGGCGAACTTTGCCAATCAACTCAATGAAAGAAAAGCAAGGTTGCAACAGAAGGGCAGAGAAGACGGGACACAAGGCTTCCCCAATGGGAAGCTCACTCCCAAATAGCGGGAGCAGATGGGGAAGGGGAAGGCTGGCTACGATATCTCTTTCCAGGGGTCTCTTCCCTTTCTTTCCTGAGGTCTCTGTCTCCTCCCCACCTTATCCCTCAGTTGTGGGGTCTCTGCCTCTCCCCTCCATTTCTTGTCCTGGGGGCTCTATCGCTTCTCTCCCCCCAGTCTCTTTTCTCCCCGGGGTCCCCTCTGTCAGTCTTGTCTCTCTCTCCCCCGCCCCCTCCCTGTCTCTGTTTTTTCTTCCCGGAGGTCTCTCTCCCTTTTCTGGTCTCTCTTCCCCGAGATCTCGGTCTCTTCCCCCACCGCGTCTCTGCGCTCTCCCCACTACGGGTCTGTCTATCCGCTTCGCCCCCTCCCGTCTCGGTCTCTCTCCCCTCCCCGTCGCCTCTCCCCATTCCCCCCTCCCAGGCTCTCACTCTCCCCAAGTCTCGATCTCTCCAACCCCCCCGGCCCCAGCTCTGCGTCGCGCCTCCCCCCCCAACCCCCCCCCCCCGAGTTCTGCCTCGCTCTGGCCCAGGGGCGGGGGCCGCTCAGCTTCCGCAGAGCCTGGGCTGGGGAGAGGGAAGGGGCGGAGTGCACAGGGACTCCTCCGCGAGCTCCGCACCGCGGCCGCACAGTGCCCCCCGTCCCCGCGGCAGCTCTTGCCCCAAACAGACCAGTCAACCGCCAGAGTGCCCCGGGAGGGCGGGGCGGGGACGGAGAGCAAGCCTCTCGGACACCACACCCACCCACTGCGGAGGCTGCGACGGCGGCAGCCACATGCGCTCTGGTTCCAGTACCATAGAGTGAGCCGCTTTCACTTCCGGGTCCCTTCTAGGAACACCGGAGGCTTTCCCTTCTCTATGGTTGAAGAGTTCGTTTTCTCTCCCTAATCTATCATTTTGCCCTATCCACTCCTGTTCGCCTCCCCACCACAGGCAACCGTCCTTAGCCTGTCTTTGCTCTTGCCCTTTCGAGGTACGTTATCTGTTGGTTAATGTCGTTACTTATATGACAGCGCCTGGCAAATCAGCAAGTCGACATCTATTAAGCACCTACTGTATACCAGCCACCATGCTAAGTATAGGTTAAACAAAGAAAATCAAAATTAGTCCCCGCTCTCTGGGAGCTCACAGTCTAATGGTGGAGACTACGTGCAAACAATCCAGGTGCAAACAATAGACAGGATCCTTTGGAGATAATCTCAGCAGGAAGGCACTAAAATTAAAAAGGCTGGGAAAGTCTTAGGGAAGGTGGGGCTTTACCTGAGACTTGAAGCAAACCACGGGGCCGGGAAGAGCAGGGAGAGAGTTCCAGGTTTCGGGGACAGCCAGTGAAATTGCACAGTGGGTGAGTGGTATGAAGTGTAAGAAGACTGGAAAGCCGGGAAGAGACTAGATTCTGAAAGGCTTTGGATGCCGAACAGAGAGTTTTATATATGATACTGGAGATGCTGGGGGCTATAGGGCATTTATCGAAGCGGGGAAGGGGTGACATGGCCGATCAGTTTGAGAGTACAAAATCTTCTGAACTCTTAAAAATTCACATAGCCCTCACGGTCCCGCTCTGGCCAAGAGTGGAGAGGAGAAAGACTGAAACAGTGACCCAGATCAAAGCTGGGACTAGGGCTCTTCTTCCCCCAGGTGATTCCTTCTCAGGGCTTTGGTTGGAAGGCTTCCACCATTACCTGCCAGACACTTGAATCCCTGGGTACTGAACGGGTATGCTAGTTTATAGGTGACCCAGAGAATGTGACCAAAATTCCTCAATCGATCTGAATACACTGCTTATATTCACTCTAATTAATCCAGTAGTTTTCAAAGATATCTAAATTAAACAAGGACTTTTTCACATTTAGTCCAAAACCTATGATTGCCTGGTTAAGGTTATCTGGCTAGCATCTAGTCACTTATTTACTTTAAGTGGGGTGGGGTAATTGTTCTAGATTCCCTTCCCCTAGTTTGTGGCAGGAGACCATGACTGCTTCTAAAACTGGTTTTTAGAAAACTGTTATTTTAAGAATTTGCTCAGTGTGTGGGTGCCTACTCATAAAAATCCAGATGGCCCCTTGAATATGCTTCAGTTCTGTTCATTTGAATGCTAACAGTGATATTAGGAAATGAATAAGAATAAAACCCCCAAAGGGAAGATTTAAAGTATTAGGGTTTTTTTCCCCATATACAATCCAAGTTAATACTGCAATAGTGAGATTTCTGGCTGGGGTATCATGGGGCTAAGTATTAAGAGGAGCACATTTGAGAAAGGGAATGATCCTGAATGGGATGTCCCAGTGAAGACTTCTCAGTGTAATTAAGGTAATGAATTCAGAAGGTAGGACAGGGTTAAGAATAGATTTCTGTAAGTTATTTTTTTTAGTACAATATATCAGTAGTTAAAATTTGTCTAGTGGTTAAGCCTTAACCTACTTTTTAATCTTATTCAAATGTGTCTTTGCCCCTAAAAGAATCTGGCTCCAGAAAACCCTTAAAAGGTTCCTTATCTACTCCCCTTATCTCCCTTTGACAGGACCTTACTCTGATGTCTTCCAATTCTCTTCATTGTCTCTTCAATCTCTAAGACTTCCCAAAACAATTGTAAATTATCTTTTGTGGTAAACTGGTTCCACAGTACAAAGTCTAGCCTAACTGCACATTTTTCTTTGCTCCTTTGACATTATCTCAACAAACTAAGAAATCTAGAGATGTATGCTATGTCCTTTGTCTTATGTTAAGAGTCCCGCATGTGAGATTGTGAGCTGAATTAACAGACAGTCTCCTTTAGGGATATATAAACTGACTTCTGCTTTTGTGTCTTGTCTCCTCTCATCAGAGCCATTGGTGTGAGGACACCCAAATCTCGAGATCTGAAATAATAATAATAATTATAGCTATAATAAATTAACTTTCTCTTTCTCCTTGGACACCTCTGTGTTTTGTTTTATTTTTAATTTGAGTAGCATCCCACACAATCCTCACAATTATAGGAGAAGGTACAGCTAGATACAGCTTTCCTTTCCTTAAAGACAGCAGGGTGGCCAGTCTCTGTCCCCAGACTCCTGATTTAAATCCTGGCGGGGATCAAAGTCTTCCTTGGAGAAGGTTGGGTGGAGGAGACACTAGAGATGTCTATCCATGCCTCTCAGTGAGCCAAATCTAGACAGGTATCCATATGGACACATATAACCTATATAAGCAACAAAACACAAGGGGGAGAGACTTACCGAAGTAGCAGTGCAAAGCAAGGAGGATTCTGACTCCGCTAACATGATAAATGAGTCAGGGAGTATGGATGACAGCACACCCAGTACTGAGGGATCCAGGTTTTGGTGAGAGCAAGAAGGAAGAGTGGGAAAGGAAAAGGTTTAACTGAGGGAAAGTAAGTTTAACCATGGAGCAGGCATTCTAGAAAACCTAGAGGAAAGGGAAGGAAGATCTGAAGTGGGACACCCATATACCATCTGATTTTGGGCAAATCAGTAAACATCTCTGGACATCCATTTTCTAATCTATAAAATAAGGCTTGGATCAAGTCAGTCACCAGACAGTGAGAGTTTTGCTTTTTACCATATGTGGAATGCTGGGTGTTTGTTAGTGACAGTGGCATTGACGGGGTGCTTGTGTTTGGGTGCTTGTACTTGGACCCCCAATTTCTCCCTAGCCTCAGAAACACTGTCCCTTGATAATCACTTTGAGCCCCAATAAGGGCCAAAAAACCTAAATTAATCTTTTTCTCTCTGAGTGAACTAAAAACACCCCTTCCTGTGACAGCAAATTCCAGGACCAGATAGAGCTGATCAGTATTTTTCCTGTTTGCTATCACTGGGCCCAGGATGTCTGGGACCAGATACTCTCTTGAATAATGGGATTTTTCTTATCTTGAGTTTCAATTGAGAACTGACCACTCCTTGACCACTCCTTAACCACTCCCTAATCCCACCCTGAATCACCTAGTTAGCATATTTGACATATGTTTTATTGCATTTTATCCTATATAAACTTTACCTGTACCTCTCTAAGGTTGCAGGATCCTTTAAGAATCCTTGCCCACTGAAAAGCGTAGCAATAAATCTTTGCCACCTTGAATTAAAGAATGCTTGAGTCTGGGGCAGCTAGGTGGCACAGTGGATAGAGCACTGGCCCTGAAGTCAGGAGTACCTGAGTTCAAATCTGGTCTCAGACCAAACATTTGACATTTACCAGCTGTGTGACCCTGGGCAAGTCACTTAACCCCAACTGCCTTAAAAAAAAAGGGGGGGAGAAAAAAAAAAGAATGCTTGAGTCTGTGAATTCATTCCAGATGATCTGTTCTGTACTCCTGTCTTTGAGGGGTCACAATCTCTCAACCTCTCAGCCCGAAACAGCATGAGTTCCAAAGTCAGGTTGTTCCCTGGGTTTTGCTGAGTTCCTGAAAGTCCAGCCCTTTTCCTGTTTCAGGAAAGAGAGGCCTTTCTTCCCTTCTATCTAAGTGTAGTTTTTAATCAGCAGAGGAGGAAAAACTCAATGAGGCAGAGATTTGGGGTCTAGAAGAGAATGGTAAATTGAGGGAACTTTAGCAGGGTTGTAGTAGAAGATGTGGGTTGAGTTGATCAATAGGCAAACTAAGAAATATTTTTCATCATGGGGGAAGTTACAAGGTCAGAAAGTGTTCATAAATTGTGCAGTTTCCATGCTGTCTCTTGCTCAATTATGTCAGGATCCCCAGGCCAAGACCACCTCTCCTTTTACTCTTTTTACTCCTCTCTTTTTACTATTAGGAGACACCCTGTTTTCCATAGCTAAGGCCCAGCAAACAAGCTGTGTGCTGAGCTTGGCACAACAACAACCCTTTACACTTACCCTCTGGATGAACTCAGCCAGAGCAAAATCCCAGAATTGTTTCACACCAGCACCTAGTGGTCGCTGAGTTTGGACAAGCCCTTGTAGTAACTGTGTTCTTGTCACAAAGTCCTGCTATGAATCAAACTTGCCTCATTGTTGCTGTTACCCCTCATTGTCAGGGCTATAGCTCACTGCATAGCCACTAGTATATGTATTGAGATTTGCCCACACTAAAGCAGGTCTCCTACTAGAGGGGGCCCTGGCACATGTATCTAGTTTCCCTCCTCCAACAAATAAAGAAAGCTTTTTGCTTAAAACCACTGTTAGCTCTTTGGTTTTGTTAGAAAAATCTGAAACAAAAATCTACTACAAAATCCAGCCTCAGACCAAACACTTGATGCTCACTAGCTGTGTGACCCTGGGCAAGACACTTAACCCTCATTGCCTAAAAAAAAAACCCAAACAAAAAAACCACTACTATAGGAATGAGTGAAGGAAAGCCTTTAATTACACTTCTTGAGAGAGAAGCGGGCACAACTCACTTTAGTAGCAAGTGGACATTGGTTCAGTGGTACAATCAACTTTTAAACAGTTGGTAAGATCCATACTCCACCCACCAGGGCTGCGACTGGTCCAGTTAATCTGAGTTACACTCTTCCTGGACAGCCTATCCCATGTTCAAAAATGGCAACTATCTCCACCCTCAGGGTGTGTCAGTTAATATTCAATAAGCTTATTAAGCAAGCACAGTGGAGAAAAGCCTTTGCTCAGTAGAGGTCCCATCCTTGAACCCGAGGGGCTGCAGCTGGGTTAGCCTCCAGGGCTCTGTCTTAAGGAACTAGTCATTTGAGGAATGTCTGGGGCACTTTCTGATTGGTTGAGGGACTATCCACAAGATTCTGGAAGTCCTCAGAATCCCCTTGTTCTTTTCTGGAAACCTAACTCCTTAATCCTTTCTTACAGGTTTTACTTTATTTTGTTGTATTTGATTTTTAAGAGTTAACCGTTGTTTTGGTAACCTGTGAGTTCTCTGGTTTTTTTTTTTTTAGAGTTAATAGCAATTGCAGAGCTGCTGTGGCTCTTTGGTCATTTGTTATCAGGGTTGACAGTTACATGTGATTTAACTTCTCCAAAATGGAATTATATACCATTGAAAGGCATTGAGAAACTAGAGAGCATCCAGAGGGTAGGCAGGATGGTGAGAGACCTTGAGACTGCTGTATATGAGGATCTTTCTATTTAAGATTTTAGCCTGGTTAAAAGTTAGTGGATAGGGACAGCTGGGTGGCACAGCAGATACAGCACTGGCCCTGGAGTCAGGAGGACCTGAGTTCAAATGTGCCCTCGGACACGTAACACTCAGTAGCTGTGTGACTCTGGGCAAGTCACTTAACCCCAATTGCTTCACTTAAAAAAAAGAGACTACAATAGTAGTCTTCAAGCACTTGATGAATTATCATGTGAAGGAAGGATTAGATATTTTCTGTTTTGCCCAAGGGGACAGAACTAGAAGCAATGAGAGGAAGTTGCAGAGGCAAACTTAAGCCCAATGTAAGAAAATACCCCCACTAACAATTAGAAAAGTTCAAAAAAGGAGTGGGCTTCCTTGGTAGGTGATGGCACTGTGCTAAGCACTGAGGATACAAAAGAAAGGCAAAAAACACTCCCTGCTCTCAAGGAGTTCACAGTCAAATGGGGGAACAACATGAAAACAACTATCTATAAACAAGATAAACTGGAGGCCATTTCAGAGAGAAGGCTTCTTGCAGAAGGTGGCCTTTTAGCTGGACTTGAAAAAGCCATGCAATCTAGGAGGCATAGATGAGAAGGGAGAGAATTCTAGGCATAGGGAAACATTTGAAGTTGGTAAATGGAGCATCTTATTGAGGAACAGCAAGGAGGCCAGTATCACTGGATCATTGAGTACATGGAAGAGAGTAAGGTATAAGAAGACTGGAAAGGTAGAAGAGGCCTGGTTACAAAGGTCTTTAAAAGCCAAACAGAAGATTTTGTATTTGAGTTGATGGAATAGGGAGGTAAAAACGTGGTCAGACCCTGAGTTTTAGGAAGATCAATTTGACAGATCAGTTGGATGATGGATTGAAATGAAGACAGAATTGAGGTAGAAGGATCAACCAGCAGACCACTGCAATAATCCAGGTGTGAGGTGATGAGGACCTGCACCGGGGTACTGTCAAAAGAGATGTTATAAAGGTAGAAATGAGATGGCTTGACCACAGATTGGATATGGGGTATAAGAGTAAATTGAGGATGACACCCAGACTGTGAGCCTGAGTGACTAGAAGGTTAGTGGTACCCTGGACAGTGATAGGGAAGTTAGGAAGAGGGAAAAGTGTTTTGGGAAAGATAACGAATTCAGTTTTGGACATGTTGAGTTTAAGATGTTTATGGGACATCCAGTTTGAGATGTCTAAAATCCACTTCTAAATGTGAGCCTGGAGGTTAAGAGAGAGGTTTTCCAAGTCATTTGCATAGATATGATAATGGAAGCCTGAGGAGTGGTCAGAAAGGTAGAAAAGAGAGTATCTTGGAGACAGGGTGATCCACAATTTCAAAAGCTGAAGAGAGGTCTGGAGGATTAAGAAAAGGTCATTAGAACTGACAATTAGAGCAATTTTGGTTGAATAATGTAGTCAGAATCCAAATTGCAAAGAATCATTAAGATAGTGAAAGGAAAGGAAGTAGAGGCACCCGTTGTAGACAGCCTTCTCAAGGAGTTCAGCCATTAAAGGGAAGCAAGATTTAGGACAATAACTAGCTGAGACAGAGCAAGTGAGAATGTTTTGAGGATGGGAGAAGACATGGGCATGTTTATGGGCAGTAGGGAAGCCACCAGTAGGGGAAGGGGGAAAGGTAATAAGTCTTTATATAGCACCTTCTATGTGCTAAGCACTTTTAAAAATATATCTCCTTTAATCTTTTTAACAACCTTGAGAGGTAGGCATTTTATAGGAGATGAAACTAAGGCAAACCAAGGTTAAGTGACTTGCCCAGGGTCACAACACTAGTAAATATCTGAGGCCACATTTAAACTCGGGACTTCCTGGCTCCAGGCCCAGGTATCTATCTACTGGGCCACCAGAAAATTACTGACAGAGTAGGGATGATGGGGGGGGGGGGAACACGACAATCTGCTGGAGAAGATAGTATGGAATGAGATTAACTTGTACAGGTAGAGAGGTTAACCTTGTCAACCAGGGAGACCACCCCTTCATGTGAAATGGGTAAAGGAGGAAGTGGCACAAGATATCTGAATGATGTAAGACGAAGAACAGAGAAGAGGGAGCTCTCATAAAATGGCCTCACTTTTTTCAATAAAATATGAGGCATGAATCTCAACTGAGAATATATAGAGGGAGAACTGTAGGAAGTTTAAGGAGGGAAGAAAAAGTTTGGAAAAGCCACAGTGATAAGTGAGATAGTGAATCAGTTAGGGACAAGCTTATTACTGTGAGGGCTCTGTTGAGATTATAGAATATAAAGTTGTAATGGTATGTTTATGTAGTCAGCATAGTTTTGTGATTTTTCTCCAGCTTCATTAAGCAGTAAATGAGAGGAGCAAAGGCAGCAGATGGTGGGAGTAATACAAGGCTGATGTATGGAAGGGCAAGATCTTTGATAGGATAAAGGAGCAAGGAACTCAAGAGAAGAGTACAGTATACAGTTGAACTTGATCATCTGGGTCATAAAGGGAAAGGGAAGAGGGTTGAAGTGATGGCCTGGGAAAGAATTGAGGGGTGGAGAGATTAAAGGTTATAGTGAATTGGAGTGGCAAGACAGGGGGGTGGGGAATAAAAACAGATTATGATCAGATTAAGGAATTTCAGATTTCTTGAACATGGATGTGGAAGATTTGTGGGTGATGGCAATATCTGTGGGGGGGATGTAGGAGTAGGTCATGGGAAATGAATAAATTGAGGAACTGGGAGATTAGGATTTTTGAGGGAGCATCAGTATGTATTCGTGAGGGCATGGGTTGGGGAGAAGAGGAAGATTATGAGCCAGGCACTGCACTCATTGGGAAAGAAAGTGTCTTGGAAGTCAGGTCTCAGAATCTTGATTGGGTGATGAATATGCATTGAGTGAACTTCAAAGAAGAAGAAGTAGTGATGGAACTAGAGGGAGAATCTGGATGTTAATGGAGTAAGGAATATTCCGCCTCCCCCACCTGACCAATGAATTGGGGGGAATGAGTGAAAGTACAACAGTGCTGGAAAGTGAATGCAAGAAGATGAAAGGACTATCTTGGAAAAGCTTAAAGATGAAATCCAGTCTGCTATTTATGGAGAAAGCATTTCAGAAAGGGTAAACAGGATGTGTTGGGTAGAGTTAAAAGGGATTGAGGAGGGTCGGTCAAGAGGAATGGGAATAAGGGAGTGGTCAGTGGAGGATAGAGAATGGAGTTTGTGCAAGGGCAACTGGGGGTTCAGAACCACTGGGTTAGGAAGGGTATGTTGGGATGGAAGTATGTTACTCATTGAGGAGTTCCAGTAGTAATCACTGTCCACAGGGGTTCTTCCTATGGTTGGCTGTCCAGAGCATCAGGCAGTTGTATGTGGATAGAAGAGGTTGGAAGCATTGGATGAAGGATACCCAGGTAGCACCAAAAAGCTCCTCTAGAGCTGTGGGTGAAGACTGGAAGACCACTTGTTGGAGATGATGTGGAACAGACGGCTCCTGGGGTCCCTTCCATATGTGATATATGGTTCTCATTCAAGTCTCATTCAAATTGAATTTGGTGGGTCCATGTGTGGCTGCTAAGATCTAAGCAGAATAAGTAATATGAGATCAAATAACAACTCTGTTTTTTATATATCTGAGGTGGTTCAAAAAAGCCAGAGTATTTTAAATTGTATACTCATTCTCCTTTCAAATGCCTTTAAACTAGTCTTTTCCCTTGTTTAATAAACCACTGTATATACACATACAAAATTCCACTGTGCCTGTTTGACTATAAAAATCTTTTAATTCATAGGCCCCCAAATCATGGTATGGGTTCTCTGTAGAAGATTTCTGTATGTGATCAAGAGTTGCATAGGATCAGAAGAAATTAATAACTTGTGAGCTATACTAATTAGAAAGAGCACCCACATCAGTGAGACCACAGACCTATCAAAGTACAGTCCTCCCTCAACATTCATGGGTGTCAGGGGCATAGGATCCCCATGAATATGAAAAACCCTGAATAACTCTAGGCCCCACTTTGAACTTTTATTTTTAATAATTCTAGTCACATTTATTTAACACAAAAAGCAAGTAAACAACACACTGCACCTATAACAAATGCAGTTTCTATGGGAAAGAGATTAGTATCTCACATACCATGCAGAATTTTTCAGCCTGCCAATGTAGTTGAAGCAACCACTTTACGGATTTCCTTCTCCTACGAAAAGCTGACTGACTGAATCTGGACAGATGGTAGGTAAAGAGGAGGCATTCCCAAAGACAGTGCATAGCCAGTGGTTCTTTAGTGCAAACTTTTGACAAAATTTAACTGTTTATTATAAATTTATACTACTACTCTGATTGCAGAAAGTGAAGAGGAATTAAGAACATTCTTGTTGAGGGTAAAAGAGGAGAGTATAAAAGCTTAACATCAAAAAAAATAAGATCTTGGTAATTGGTCCCATCACTACCTGGCAAACAAAGGGAGAAGAAATGGAAGCAGTGCCAGATTTTATATTCTTGGGCAAAAAGATCACTGCAGATGGTGACTGCAACCATGAAGTTAAAAGATGCTTGTTCCTTGGAAATCTGGACAGCGATGCTAAAAAGCAGAGATAGCACCTTTCCAGTAAAGGTCTGTATAGTCAAAGCTTTGTTTTCCAGTACCAATGCATGGAGTATAAGGAACACTGAATGCTGCAGAATCAACGCCTCTGAATTATGGTGCTGGAGAAGACTTTTGTGAGCAAGGTCAAATCAGTCAATACTTAGATTAATTCAGGCTGTTCATTGGAAGGCCAAATACTAAAGCTGAATACTCTGGCCACATAATGAGAAGGTGGGACTCACTACTGGGATGTTGGGAAAGATTGAAGGCAAAAGGAAAAGGAGATGGCAGAGGATGGGATGGATAGATAGTATCATGGAAATAACAAACATGAACTTGGGCAGACTTCAAGAGATAGTGGAGGTTAGAAAGTCCTGCTGTGCTATTATAGTCCATGGAGTCACAAAGAATTGGACATGACTGAACATACACACAAACACTTACAGTAGTAAATGATAAAATACATTAATGATATACAGCATTTATTCATTTACGACATTAAACTTTTTAAAGTTTTCTTTACATAACTGTGTCATGTGTCGCCTTCAATTTTCCCAAGTACTGCCACAGATCTCCAAAAATTCCCATTTAAATAACCATGGCCAGCCCATGAATAACTGTGAACGTGAAACCCATGAATGTTGAGGAATTATTTTTGTATTTCCCCAAGCACTTACTCTAGTGGAAAGAGTACTAGCTTAATATATGTTGAATCAATTAATGAAGAACAGAGAAAGGATCCTTGTGAGGAGTAAGAAAAGAGTGCTGGAGGCACTTGGAGCAAAGGGACAAGAGATAGGAGATAAGATGCAGGATGTGACCAGCCAGAAAAGTGATCCAAGAAGACTATGCATTGAAGTCCCCACCAGGAACTTCTGTGTGCTTTCACAAAGTACCCTCAATTCCAGAACTCTTCCCCTCCCCTTTCCTGTTCTCTTTGCTTATCATGTCCAGACTACCTGATATCTCAGGCATTTTGGAGCCATGCTTGCTCCTCCCATTCCGGTCCCCTTCTTCTTATTCCATAAAATTGTATTTAAATCATACCTTTGATCTAGCTAACCATCTTTGCCTCCTACAGGAAGTAGGGGTCACTCTGCTCCCTTAGGGGAGCAGGGCCTGCGGCCTATGCTTTGCCTCCCACATGGAGTAGAACCTGCTGGGGCAGAGAGCAGGCCCACTTGGGTACATCACCCCAATAAATGCCCTTCTTTAACTTGGAGACTGTCCTACTGAATTCTTTTAGGATGCTAGGAACCACACCTCTATTCATCATTTCAGGTAGCACCCCAACATTCTTAGGGTCCACCCTGTACTCATCACCAATGGCTAGAAAGTCTAAGTGAATTCTTTCACATCTGAACCAGCTTTCCCAACTCTGACCTCAACAATCCTATTCACAGTTTTGTAGAACCGATTTGATTGACACCTATTTCTTTTTTTCCAGAAGAGTTCTAGTCTTTTGGGTCTAGCGTTTCTAGTCATTTGACAGCCAATGTCTATTTCTTTTTCTTGCTTATACCTTCTTCAAATCCACTGTATCTTTTTTAAGATTTGGCAATCAGAAATGGAAATAGTATTCCAGGTTCTGAACCAAACCAGGATATCTTATCTTGTAATGCCATTTCTATCCCCAGATACTCAATTAGCTTAGCTCTCTGCAGTTCAGAACTCCTGAGCTCAAGATATCCACCAGCTTCAGCCTAACTCATTAGCAGGGATTAATTACAGGCATGAACCACCAGACAGGCTCTCTAAGCCTTTTTGACTGAAGTAAACAAAGAAGTGCTTACAATAATTCCCGGGTCTGACCTGGGAGACAAAGAATTGGGAACATAAATACAAAAGAGGGCATTGTTTACAAAGGTTAGGCCCGCAGGGAATGAATACTTAAGACACTGCTAACTGAAAAAATTCCCAAGTTCTTCCAGACCCCAGAATAACTTTTTTCAAATTAAATTTTTTCAGCTAACAAAAATTATTTTCTCTCCTTCCCACCTCTCCACAATTGGGGGAAGGGGGCAGAAAAGCAAAAGGCTTTTTAACAAATATGCATAGTCAAGCAAAACAATTCCCCCCATTGGCCATGTCCAAAACATATGCATCATTCTGTACCCTGAGTCTACATTACCTCTGTTAGGAGGTGGTCAGCATGCTTCATTATCAGTCTTCTAAAATCATGATTGGTTATTGTAATGATCAGAGGTCTAAGGCTTTCAAAGTTGTTTTTACAATGCCGCTGTTATTGAATAAAGTGTTTTCCTTGTTTGCTTGTTTCCTTGTTTCATTTTGCATCAGTTCATACAAAGCTTCTCCGGCTTCACTGAAACTGTCTTTGTCATTTCTCATGGCACAGTGATTCCATTACAATTGTATAGCATAATTTGGTCAGCCAGTCCCCAACTGATGGGGGTCATCCCACACAATCTCCAGCTCTTTGCTAATACAAAACAGGCTGTATAGATGTTTTTGTACATTTGGGTCCTTTTCTTCTTTGTTTGATCTTTTTGTGATACAGTAATATGGCTAGGTTGCAGGTAACTTTTGAGGCATAGTTCCAAATTTTTTCTTGAGTGCCGATTAACTTTTGAACCCTACTTAGTGACAGTTCTTGAAACACAGAATTAGTTCCTTGGCTGTCAAGAGCTTTTTATAAGGAGCTCAGTGATAGGAGTATTAAGTTTCCAAAAAATGGCCTAGATGTCCTACTTTGGGCTTTAACCAAGTCCCTAATGTTTTAAGGGAAGAGCTGCAACTGAAACACTTCAAAAGTATTGCATTGCAATTATGGTGCCTCTCCTCAAGTGTCCACTCTCTGATGGCTACACAGGAGTATACTCTATAAAAGCTTTTAGGGACTTGGTTAAAGCCTAAAGTAGGACACTTAATACTAACACTTAGTATTCTTATCACTGAGCTCCTTATAAAAACTACTAAAAAGCCTACTTACTAAGTACCAATAGCTTTTAGGTGGCACAGTAGATAGAGCACAGGCCCTGAAGTCAGGAGGACCCGAGTTCAAATCCAGCCTCAGACACATAATACTCACTAGCTGTATGACTCTGGGCAAGTCACTTAACCCCAACTGTCTCACCAAAAAAAAAAAAGTTTTACCCACATTTGTTAGCTTTATAAGGTTTTCCTCTCTCTAATGTGAATTTTCTTATGTCTAGAAAGGTTTGAACTATTATGGAAGGTTTTCTCACATTCATCACATTTGTAGGGTTTCTCCCCAGTGTGGATTCTCTGATGTGAAATAAGACCTTCATTTTGACTAAACCTTTTCCCACATTTGGTACACTGATAAAGTTTTTCCCCTGTGTGAGTTCTGTGATGTTTAATGAGGTGTGAACTCTCACTGAAAGCTTTTCCACACTCACTACATTCATAAGGTTTTTCTCCTGTATGGAGTCTCAGATGTGATATAAGACCTGCATTTTGACTAAAGCTTTTCCCACATTCATTACAATGGAATGGCTTCTCCCCAGTGTGAATTCTCTGATGTTTAATAAGGAGTGAGCTTTGATTGAAGGCTTTCCCACACTCACTGCAATTGTAGGGCTTCTCCCCAGTGTGGATTCTTTGATGTTTAATAAGGTCAGAGCTCTGATTGAAAGCTTTCCCACACTCATCACATTCATAGGGCTTCTCCCCAGTGTGGATTCTTTGATGTTTAATAAGGTCTGAACTCCAATTGAAAGCTTTACCACACTCATCACATTCATAAGGTCTATCTAATGTGTGGATTCTGTAATGAAGAATCAGATTGGAACTCACACTAAAGGCTTTCCCACATTCATCACATTTATAAGGTTTCTCCCCAGTATGGATTCTCCGATGCAGACAAAGGCTGGTACTTCCACTAAAAGCCTTCCCACATTCTTTACATTTATAAGGTTTTTCTCCAGTGTGGATTCTTTGATGTCGAATAAGATTTGAGCTCTTAGTAAAGAATTTTCCACATTCATCACATTTGTGGTCTTTCTGTCCTCCTATGGGAAACTTTTTATGAATGATCTCTCTGATTTCCCTGGAAATTTTCTCCTGGGAAGGAGATTTCTTCCTTCTCTCCACTGTGGGGGTTTCTTGATGCCCTTTTAACCTGCTCTCAGTTTCAAAAGCTTGTCCAGATTCAGGTTGCTGGGGAGCATCCACTATGACTCTTCTTAAAAGCAATGAGTGAGGTTCTACTAAAGAAATTTCCTGCTTTAGACTCAACTTCTCATTCTCAGGCCTAGACTCATCATCTGAAACAACAAACAGAATACAAATGTCACTAGGTACTTATGCTACAAATAAAGAAACTGCTAAGAAACCTGATTCAATTTAGCATTCATTAAATACTAACTACATGTAAAAGACCGTGCTTAGTGCTGGGAACACAAGCTCACATTCTACTGGTGGGGGGGAAAGGAGAGAGAGGGAATTTAAGAGGTAAACATATTTAAGTAAGATTAGGTGAGGAGGGAAGGAACACTAAAAAACTAGGAGGATTAGGTTTACCTTTGTGTAGGAGGTGGCACCTAAACTGAAGAAAATTGAAGGAAATTAAAGAGTCTAGATGAGAGAGAAGAAGAAAGAGGATATTCCAGGCTAGCCTGAGGGATAGTCTGTGCAAAAGAAAAAGTGGGAGATGGAATGCTGAGAAAAGTGACTTACTGGACCCCTATTTTATTCCAATCAGTATTAATCAGTTCAGTGTGATTCCATAGGGGTAATGATTGTTAGCAATTATAAGTGATATATTCACCTAGTAATATACATTTAGTCAGTTTAGTCAACTAATCATACATGAATAACATATATATTAATGCATATTTTACATATATAGGGATAATTAGATAAGATTTTCTTATTATAGGCCCCAAACTTTATAAACTATAAATTCACTGTTCACTACTTATTTATCAGTTAATAAAGTTCACTTGTGTAACCACAAGAATGCTGAGGAGGGGCTCTCCACTCTGTTTTGCTCAATTATATCTGCCAAGCCCAGCATGGGATGCTTTGGTGTAATACTGAAAGTCCTCCAACTTGTTTCTGTATCTCCAGACCACCCTTTCTCGCCCAGTATGAGGAGCTCATCTTATGATCACTTAATGGAAATGATCCCTGCTTTACCCATCTTGTGAGCCCCATGTTGTTACATAATTTTTGACCCTCTTAGAGGGTGAAGAGCAAGGTCTATCAACCAATGAGATTTTGTATTTTACTTTGCCTCTTCCATATGTCTGAGTACCAAGCCCTATGAAAGTAAGGCCCTGGGGACCAGGGGGCATCTTAGATCGTGAGGAAGATTGGAGATCCATTTTGGACCCAACAATACGGACTTGCAGGAACTTGGCTTGGTTGGAATATAATCTACAGCTAGTCTAGGAAGGGTTGTAAATACCAGAATGCAAAGTCTGTATTAGATGGCATCACGGATACAGCATTGAACTGATTTCAAATAGTCCATCAGAAACTAACTTGCTGTGTGATCTTGGGCTTAACCTCTCTCAGTCTCAGTTTTCTCATGTACAAAATTATTAATATAAAATATTAACATTAATAAACATGTTAATAGAATCTACCAAGTTTGATGTGAAAGTCAAATGAGATAAAATGTGAAACGCTTTGCAAATCTCAAATTATGATGATGATGACCATCATCATTTCTATCACTTGACTCTCAAAGACTTTGTCTTCTCAGATTTCTGATATTCAGGACCAGCAGAGCAGGTGGGAAGAACTTGGGATGATTTCTATACAGTTGCATGGAACTGTTCACAAAAATAATCTCAACCATCATGTCTGTTATGTTCAGTAAGAAAGAAAAGCAAAGTTGTCTATAGACATTATGTCAGGAATAACTAAAGGGGCATGCACAAGTCTTACAGTAGATGAAGAAGACACAGGTCTTTGTATTTCTTCAGCACTTCATGTTTATTTAGTTTAACGGAACTGAATAAGGGGAATCACAGACTGGTTTCCAGGACAGCTGGTCCAGCAACAGAGATTGGATGTTAGCTAAAGTCCTTTTCTTATTAAATTTATTTCCTCAGCATCTGAATTTCCATTAACTTTTTTTTTTTTAGGCAACTGGGGATAAGTGAATTGCCCAGGGCCACATAGCTAGTAAGTGTCAAGTGTTTGGTCTGAGGCCGCATTTGAATTCAGGTCCTCCTGACTTCAGGGTCAGTACTCTATCTACTGCGCCACCTACCTGCCCCTCCATTAACCTTCAGTAGCTACTGCTGCCTACTCTACATTAACAATCTCCCATAGGTATTATGCTCCTCTAGTTTATCTCCAGATCCTTGCTCTGTTATCCTGTATTGCCCCACCTCAAACCAGGTTCCTTCCCCAATTCTCTCTTCCCTATCCAGTTTAGTCTTGTCCCTTCCCAAATCAAATCTACCCCTGCCCACAACCTCAGCCTCCTACTGAGCCTTCTTCAATCTTCAATCTATTTATTGTAAATAAACTTGCCCCAAATCCTTAATCTCTCCTAGAAGGTCTGGCTTACAACTCTACTAATTAAAGCTAATCCCACCAAATTGTGTTCTTCATCCTACCTCATCCTATTTCACAGGTTTTAGGGACCTTACTGCACCAATTACTTTCTTTGTCACTCATCTAGCTCCTTTCCTCTGGCCAACAAAACTACTCAAATCTCCTTAAACTCATAACAATTCAGTCTTCCTCCAGCAAGTCTCTCCTCTCCTTACCTCCAAACTCCTAAAGAATGGTCTACATCTGTTGCCTATGGTTCCTTACCAACACTAATTTCTTAAAACTGCAAAGTGGCTTCTGTTGCCATATATTGAATTTGCTCTCTCAAAGAACAAAAATGACAATCTATTAATTGCAAAATCCAACAGACTTTCTCAATTCTTGTTGTCCTTGCTTACTCCATGCATGAAGCACTGTGAAGAATTTAGGGTGAAATGAGGTCTATTTTGGGTGTGTTGAGTTGGAAATGCCTACAAGACATAATTCAAAATGTACAAAAAGCAGTTTATGATTTAGGACTGTAGCTCAGGAGAAAAGACTAGGGCTGGATTTATAAGTTTATAAATAGGGATAATAACTGAACCCAAGGGTAGCTGATATCACAAAGTGAGGATAGTTAGTGTAGGGGACCATGATTAGTCATCCTGACGTGGATGAAGGACAAGCAAAGGAGACTGAAGAGTGATCAAACAGGATGAGAGCCAGGAGAGCCAGCAATGGGCTTTTTTAGGTATTAGGTATTTTGCAGCTGTGTGGTGGGTAGATCAGAAAGAGAGGCTGGAAGCAGGGAGACTGATCAACTAGGAGACTTTCAATCAGTAGTCCAAACTAGAGGTGATCAGGACCAGAACTGGGATATTATCTATGTAAGTGGAGGGAGGGGGACATAAGTGAGAGACCTAGTGGTAGAATAAACAAGGTTTGTCAGCTGATTAGATATGGGGGTAAGGAGGAATTGGTCAAGGATGACTCTGAGATTGTAAACCTCAGTGACTTAAAGGATGGCGATGCCTTCAACTCTGGGGGAAAAACGTTGCTTTCAATTTCTTGTTGGTAGTGCCCTAGACTGAATGAATGAAAAGCATTGATTAAGCACCTGACTGCCAAATTTCATTCTTTTGACCGCTCTGAAGCATTTGACAGTGTTGGACATGACCTCCCCTCTTGATTTTTATGAAATCGCTCTCTCCTGGTTCTCCTCCTGTTTGATCACTCTTTAGTCTCCTTTGCTGGCTCTTCATCCACATCATAACCACGAATCATGGGTGTTGCCCAAGCTGACAGTGTGGCTTCCCTGCTCAAAACCTTTACTGGCTCCCTAATACCTCTAATACAAAGTATGAAATCCTCAACCTGGCATTTAAAGTCCACTACAATCAGGCTCTCATGCACCTTTCCAATCTTATTTCATACACTATGTATTCCATCTAAACTGCCTATTAGCTATTAACATCGCCTTTGTGTATAAGTATATCACATGCCTGAAATGTACTACCCTTTTCATCTCTGCCTCTTAGAATCCCTGTATTTAAAAGACTCAGATGAAACCTCTTATACAAGGCTTTTCCCAATTTCTCCAGTTGTTAGTGTACTCTCTTTCTCTCCTGAAATTATTTTGTATTTATTTATCTACATACTAGATCCCTTCCAGTAGAATGTAAATTAGTAGAGGGCAGAGACCGTTCTTGTTTGCTTTTGTACCTTCATTCTTGTGTACAGTTAAACTGCTAATAATAATTTGTGGTGGTTGTTCAGACATTCAGTCATATCCAACTCTTTCTTCATGACCCCATGGACCATAGCACACCAGGCCCTTTTATCCTCCATTCTCTCTCAAAGTCTGTCCAAGTTTATGTTCTTTGTTTCCATTAACATTTGTAGAGCGCTTTACATGCATTATATGATTTGATCCTCACAACAGTGCTGTGAGGTAGGTGCTGTTATTATCACCATTTTACAGAGGAGGAAACTGAGGTCCAGAAAGGTTAAGTGATTTGCCAAATGTCACAACTGGTAAGTGTTTGAAGCAGGATTTGAACCCACATCTTCCTGATCATAATTCCAGCACCCTACCCACAAAATCATGCTGCCTTGTCTTGATCATACCTTCCCTGGCATAGCTATATAAGTGCAAGCCTGACTCTCTTGTGTAAAAAATACCAGTCCTTGAAATGATTAGCATACTGCAATTCACATTCCTATTTCTTAAAATAAGAAACTCATTGCTACCTTCAGAGGAGACACCTATCCTCCACCTGCTTTCTCAGATTATTTTCAACTCCTCACCTATTTCTTGTAAGCGGTGGAGTACTGAGGATTCACATTTGAGCTGAGTCTCCATAAGCTGCAGTTGAATGCTCACTAACTCTTGTGTTGCTTCCAAAGGTACCACCTCCTTCAACGACCCTTTCAATCCTTCTGCATGGACTGAAACCTAAGGAAAATTAGACAGAGTTGTACTTCTGAAAAGTCACTATCTGTATTATAATTCAAACTTCAGAGAAGAGACCACGGAGAATACAGAATTAGAGAATGGGACAAGGAAAGTTAGAATTAGAGTTTCATTTCATACCCCAAAGGCAAATGATAACTGGCTGACTACTGACCTTCCTGGTTTCCTTTAAGTAAGTCCCAACTAAAACCTGACTTTCTACAGAAAGCATTCTCCAACCCCTCTTCATTCTAGGGCTTTCCCTCTGTTAATTATTTCCTATTTATCATGTCCATAGGTTGCTCTGTATATATTTGTTTGCATGCTGTCTCTTATTAGATTGTAAGTTCCTTGAGGACAGGGACTTTTTGCCTCATTTTGTATCCCCAGCACTAATCCCAGCACATACTAGTCTATTAATAAATGTTAATTAATTGAATAACCAATGAAGCCTATAGAAATGAAAGAAACCCAATTCTTCTCTTCTAGTGCTGCTTGCTAAAATTCCGTAGGTTCTCCTATAGTAGCTCCCTCTTGTTTTATAATAGATTACACTTCTCATTCTCACCTGTTGTCCTGGTTCATCAAGTTCTCTCTCCAAACCCTCCAACATGGTCACAATCTCTTCTCCACTCAAAGGATGGTATTCTTTCACCCAAGACTGGAGCTCCTCTGGCAAGATGGCCAGGAACTGCTCCAGCACCAGCAGATCCAGGATTTGTTCCTTTGTGTGTATTTCTGGTCTCAGCCACTGATGGCAAAGTTCCCGTAGTTGGCTCAGAGCTTCCCGAGGTCCAGGGGCCTCGTGGTATCGGAACTGCCTGAAACGTGGGCAGATTTCTTGGCCAGAGAAGTTGTCTTTTCCAAGCTGAAATTCCTGGTTAAAGGTAAGGTCTTTTTTCTCCTCCACTTTCACTATCAAAAGATTTTCCTGCTCCTCAGAAGCCTGGAAAACTAGGGTTACAGCTTCCCTCAGGTGAGCCATTCTGACGACAGCATTGAAGGCTCATTCTGCCTAGGATGCCCTGGAGTGTTTCTTCTTTCAGGGGTGGTCCTAAAGCATTTACTATTAACTTAAGACGAATTATCAGTGCTTCTAAGAATTTGGAATCCCAGCACTTAGCCTGGCACGTAGTAGGCACTTAAAAATGCATAATGATTTAGATGAAGGCTAGGAAAATGATGAAATTTAGTGAAAATAAAGCAAAACTGTGATAAGAGTCAAGAAGCCTGAACAAAATACTAATTCAAATTCCAAAATTTTTCCACTTTAGAACAGAAGAGCAAGGTTGGGCACTCCCTATTCTTTACCCTCACTAAGTTTTTAGGTTTGCAAAAAATGATCTGGATCGTTTTAGAATCCTGAACACTAAGATGTGCACTTAGTGCACTTGTGTGTGTCAGGTCAACCCTTTGTTTTCCAAAATTAGACACAAGGGTGACAGGTGAAAACAAAACAAACCAGGTCACACCGGCTCAGAATCCATCAGTCCCAACAGTCCAGAGGCTCTGGAAAAGGAACAAGCAAAACATGTCCCAGATTTTGGACGTGGTCGTCGGGACTGGATTCCTCGGAGGCTCCGCAAAATCCCAAAGAGTTCCCCGGGAGAGCGGGGGCCCTGATCCCGGGCCAACACGGCTCCCCCTCCTCACACACCCGCACTCTTCTGGGTCTCCCGGCGTCCCACTCCGGGGCTCCTCCGCCCCCCCGCCCACCTCCTAGGAGCTTCAGGTGCCCAGAGCCCCTTCCCACAGTCCAGGAGCCGGCCTCGCCCCCGCCCCCGGCACGTGACCCCGCCCTCTCTGTCTCCAGCGCTACCGAGGCCGGAAGTGTGTCATCCAATTCTCGCCTCTCTAGCAGACGTAGGAGACCGGTCACCTCGGTGATTTGGCTTGTTCGCTCTCCTTACGGATCCCGGGAGCCGGCCCTTGGGCTGGGCAGGGAGAAGGGGCGGGGTCGAGAGAACGCGGGGCTCCGAGGCTGGACGCTCCTCTCGGCATCCGGGCGCCGCGCTGCCGGAGGAGCCGCCGGCCGGGTAGGCCACGTGGTCCAGGCCTCGCTCCCCGATTGCATCCCGGGTAGAGCGTGCCTACCCAGGGAGGCTTGACGACTGCTGTTTGTCGTAGATTCAAATCCCACCTTGGGCAAATCACTTAGCCTTTCTTCCTCATCTATAAAATGAAGCGATTGGCCTACATGGCCGCTAAGGTATTTAATAGCTGTAAAGCCACTATCCTTTTGTAGCACCCCCTCTTTAAACACTTCCCAGCTCTCCCTGGAACTAACAACTTGGGGCCTGTCACAGTTCTCAGGGGAAACCTGAGGAATTAGTATTCCTACTCCTGTATCCGCCATCTAGCGTGTTCCTCATTATCAATCAACCAGTGCAACTGTATTTCCCTTTAGAAATTTACTAAGAAGTATAGCAAGAACAGTAGTTAACAAAAACATTGATACACCAAGGGGCACGCTCTCTCCTTGCACGGTCAGGATTCTTGGGGAGAGTGGGCTCAAACTTAGGGTGCAATGAGAGTAAAGCATGTGTGTAGAATATGTAGGGTGGAAGGGTACCTCTAAACTCCTAGCCTGGTGAATCCTTTCTCCCTTTGTAGAGTCCTCATTTGGTTTCCCCTTAGGCTTAGGTTGTCACTCTTGGGTCTAAGTGTAGGTCTAGGGGTAGGATTCTGGCTTTGGGTGGGAGAGGTCCTCGATTCATATCCCAGGAGCCCTAACGCTTTGGACAGCTGGGTGGCACAGTGGATAGAGCCAGGCTTAGAATCAGAAAGACCTGAGTTCAGATGTGACCTAGCTCTGTGACCATGGGCAAGTCATTTAACTACATTTGCCTGGAAAACCCCTCTACTATCTTTGCCAAGAAAAGTCCAAAAGGGGTCATGGAGAGTTGGAAGTGACTGAAAGGACAAAGGCTTAAATCTCTGCTGGGTTCTGAAGATCTAGAGCCTCAGCCAGTATCTCTGTAACTGGCTTTGGGGGTTGGGGGAAGGTAAGAAAATGTCCACATGACACACTTAAAGGTTCAATTAGCATTAAGACTTTTTTTTCCAGCATTTCCTTAAGAGTAGACAATTGGCAAAACAATAAATCAAGTCCTGATTTGTAGCATTTGCTGATATCAAAGGTGTAAATGTACACCCTCTCTGTCTCCAGGGCTACCGAGGCCGGAAGTGTGTCATCCAATTCTGGCCTGAAAATGTAAACAGCTGGTTTTTAGAGCCAATCAATATGAGCTGGTTACCAGCTCACTCCTGCCCTTTCTCTGGAGCTGGCCGCTACCACATTAGTAGACTCTGCTACCAACGCTGATCGCCAGTGGGAACTCTTATGGCTTTAAAGGATTCCCGCAGGTTCCTGGGCACTCCACTTTTGGAACACTCCTTCATCTTGGATCAGGAAAGAATAAACACAAAAGAAACAGAGGTCCCACTGGCCAGAGGGGGCCAGAGGGCCACATAAAGTAACGCCCTTCCTCTTACTTGGCAGTTCACAGCAGTGAACCTCACTGGTTTACTGGAAAGGACAAGAAACAGAAAGGCCATAGAGGGCCCAAGTCACTTATATGTACATTTAGTTCCAGAGTGAACAGATTATTCCTTTTTTGTATGTACATTTATTAGCTCTGGAATCCAAAAGGTTTCAGTAATACACAGAATCAGCCAGTATTGTCTAGAATTAGATTTATTGGAGCCAGGCAGGGAATATCTTTATATGCTCATTATAATCCATTAAGAAGGGCAGATCTCAGCATGCTCTAAGGAGTAGGCCTTCATTGGTCAGCCCTCACCCTCAGCCCCAAACTTGACGCATCTGCTTCTTGGGATTAGAGGAGTAAGTGCTGCACAGAGTAGGATGGATTGCCAAAAACAGCATGGTGCCAATGATTTTGAGTCCGGCAATCTGAGTTCAAATTCTAGCACTTCTTCCTACTAGCTGTGTGTGGCTTTGGGCAAGTTGGCCTCCCAGTTTCTGGGATAAGAACTCACTATTTTACAAAAACTGCCAAGAAAACTGGAAAACAACATGGCAGAAACTAGGTATAGATGAATATCTTACACCGTATACCAAGATAAGGTCAAAATGGGTACAAGATTTATACATAAAGGGTGATACATAAAAGGTAAAATATAAAGCAAATTAGTAGAGCAAGGAATATCTATATTCCTTGTCATATCTATAGAGAAGGGAAGTATTCATGACCAAACAAGAAATAGAGAGCATTACAAAATATAAAAACCTATATTAGATTGCTTACCGTTTTAGGAAGAGGAGAGAGAGGTAGAAAATTTTGGAACTCAAAATTTTGTAAAAATGAATGTTAAAAATTGTCTTTACATATAATTTGAAAAAATAAGATACTATAAAAAAAGGAAAAAAATCCATTTTTTTTAAACAGAGGACTTAGGGTTCGTGAGCTCTGTATATGCCAAATAGGCACACACATGTCTGCATTTGCCATGTACTTCTATAGTAAATCTGTCATTGCGCCCCTTTCCTCCAGCCCCATCCCCTATTGTTTTGGGTTGTGAAGTCAGCTCTCGGTTTTCCAACTTATACTCAAAAAGGGAAACAAAGGCATACAGGAGACAGGAACTTGAGGTCCAAGAATTCCCCTCTTGCACTCCCTGGGCAAGCACTTGCTCTTCAGCAGGTACTTGTGCTGCGTCCTGCTTCCTGGAAGAGGGAGGGAGAAATTCTTATTTCCCCTTCACTGTATTTGGAAGTAAGTGAAAGGAAAACAATGACAAGGGAGCCCGGAAGTGAGCAAGAAAAAGATCGAGCTGGTGTGTCAACTCATTTTTTAGACCATATAGAGAGGTAGCTCTGTTGATAAGAGTCTGTCCCTCTTATTCTCAGTCAATCATCTGGAGATCCCTGAGTACATATACACTCCACAGTGAGGTGCCCTTTAGATGCCTTGAAACCAAAACCGATGCTTTGTAACCATCAAACTGGTGGACTAATCACGTTGAACAGAGACTTCTCTCAATCAACATCTTATTTGATTCCTCCCTGTTACATATTTTTGTCCCAGCAAATCAAAGTGGGGTGCTTTCAAGCATATTGGTCCAATCCCAATTCTGGATAGCACTTCGGCAACTTGGGGAAGCTTCAGCTGTTACCCTCTTTTTGTTTGCCTCCCCAGGGACTAGACACTAACAATATTCTTAAAATGACCCTGATACACACTTCTCGGACTCTCGCAATATTAATAGCCCTTTGTGAGGCCTCTCATAGCTGAAGAGCCCAGGGATTACGTATATCAAATTAATAAGCAAATTTTTTTTTTTTACAAAATGTCCATAGGTGCATGCCTACCTTGGTGTTTGTAGGAGCCATTCCAAGCCCAAAATAATTAGGAAAATAAAAAAAAGACAGCTAACAATGTAAATAAAAAGATAAGACAATTTTTAACCTAGATGCTCTTCCGAAATGTTTAAGGCTCTCCCTAAATGGATTTTGAACTTGGGGTCAATTGGAAATCAACCCTTCACCTTCAGGTAAAAACTAATTTCTCCCCATGGATCCCTACAACACTGACAGCAATACAAAATTAAACAAATGATCACTAAAGATATGTGGTGCTCCTGAAAAGAGTTTGGGCACTTGAAGGTAGATTGGAAATTAACCCTTCAGAGCCCAAATTAGCCACTTCACATAAGTTTCTGCATCTATAAAGGGGGTTGGGTTGATAGTCTCTAAGCTTCCTTCTAATGCTAAAATCTTATGATCTTTTTCCTCCTCTTCTTTTTTTTAATACATTCTTAGAAATGTCCCTTTGCTTTTCAGATCCATAGGGACTATGGACCTTGTTCAAGAAGTGAAATATGGGGATGGGGTTTGGATGGGAAAAGATGATGAGAGACCCCAGATGAGTATCAAACTGAGTTTTAAGGAGTGTCAAGAAAACCGTACCATCATCACATGTGTAGCAGAAGGGAAGGGGCCCATATATGTTGTGAGGGTTCCACGTGTGGGGTGGGGACTGCCAATTATGTGTAGTTCAAAAAGTTGTAACAGACATCTCTAGGCTCTTCTCCTCCCACCCTTCTCTAAGGGAGACTTTCATTCCTGCCAAAAGGGGAAGCAGGAAGTTGGGGCCAGAGGCCAACCACTCTGCTCTCCTCAGAGAGAGGGGGTACTGAGCTAGAATTGTATCTACCTGCTCCCTTAAATATTATTTGTCATAGCAGGGGTGCCCTCAAAGCCACAAGTCCTTTTGTTCTATGAAGTTTGGATTCAGTCAAAGGGCTGCACTTGAGGACCTAGAAGGCCACATATGGCCTCGAGGCTGCAGGTTCCCACCCCTGGTCTAGTAGATATGATCATATTCAATCTAACTTCTGATCCTTATGTAATTTTTGGGGGGAAGCAGGACCCCAAGCTCTATATTCAAGGCTTGACCACCTTCCCACCAAATAACAGTTCCACAATGAACATACATTGCAAATAGCCAAGAAACCCATTTATTCAATTCATAGCAAAACAGAAATCAGTGAAGATATACATAGGAAAATATATACCAGACAATTCAGCTCAATTAGGACAGTCCTAGATCTTGCCCAAGGGGAAACTCTCCATATTCTCTAGTGTGGCAAACTGGAGATAGGGACATGATAGAAACTGCAGCTCCTCCCATATCTTTTCTAGTCTTTTCTTAGTCTTCAAAGGAGCTTGGCTGGTTATGTCCCTCCTCCTCTCCTCTTTCTTCCTTCTTTGTCCTCTCAACTGGTGTTAGAATTATAGAAAAGCAGAAGAACTATAGATACTATAGATAGTTTGAAAGGACCTGTCCAGGGGACCTGAAACAAGAGATGAATTGTTTGATTGCTCTTGAAGGCCCTCAGCTACAGCATTAACATCATCTTTCATCTTTTTTAGTTGGTATCCTCTCTGTCCTGCCATCTCTTGGGTTTTTGGATTGTAGACAAAGCTATGTCTGTGCTGCCCACTGAAGATTTTGGACTCTATATGAGGAATTACACCTGGGTAGTTTAATCCAAGTATGACATATTTGGAGAAGTAGATTGAAATCTGGCATGAATATATGACTGATGTGATTTGATGTCCAAATAATGTCCCTTTCAAAGTAGCCCCCTTTGGAGGCCTTGATTTGCTGGGACTCCTCTCTAAGACTTTCCTTCAGAGACTGTAGTGAATGCTTCTGAATGTCCTCAATGGGGGCAAATCTTCATCCTTTTATGGTCAAAACCAAAATGTAATGAAATGGAGTATCTTATGTGATCCATAAGCTGGGTCATAGAGTCCAGGAATGTTGTATCATTACTCACTCACCTTTTCAAAGGGTGAACTTTAATTTTTTAATCAGCCTAAATAATATAGAGTCTTCATCTACTAGATTTTGCTTACATGGAGAGTTAAGCAGAGATCCTCCAGAAGAAATGCCAGGAGCAGAATGTCTGTACACAATGTTCGTCAATCTGACAAAGGCCTTTGATATTGTCAATCATGACGGCTTATGGAAGATCATGGCAAAATTTGGTTGCCCAGAGGAGTTCATCAGAATCATGTCAGTTTTACAGTGGCATGCTTGCATGGTTTCTGAATAAATCTAGTGCTCTCACACTTTCCCAGTCATCAATGGAGTGAAGCAGGAGTATGTGCTTACTCCCATGCTTTTTAGCATGATGTTTTCAGCAGTGTTGTCAGATGACTTCAATGAGGATGAAAATGGCATCAAGGTCAGCCTTCACACTGATGGTAAATTATTTAACTTGAAAAGGCTATAAGCCAAGACTAAAGTAGAGAGAGAGTTGGTATGAGACTTTTTTTGTTCAGAGATGATTGTGCACTTAATGCAGCCTCTGAAGCTGAGATGCAACAAAGCATGGATCAATTCTCTGAAACTTGTGCTAATTTTGGCCCAACAATTAACACCAAGGAAATAGAGGTTCCAGCACCACATCATCCATATGTGAAACCAATGGTTACAGCAAATGGAGATTTGAATGCTGTGGACAAGTTCATTTACCTTGGTAGTGTACTTTCCAGGGATGTTCACGTTGATAATGAGGTTGATGCATGCATTGCCAGATTTAGCTCAGTGTTTTGGAGGCTCCGAAGGAAGGTGTGAAACAGAAGAGATATTAGCCTGACTACCAAACTGAAGGTCTATAGTGTCATTGTGCTGACCTCATTGTTGTATGTCTGTGAAACCTGGACAGTATACTAGCGCCATACCAGGAAACTGAATTGCTTCCATTTGAATAGTCTTAGGAAGATTCTGAAGATCACCCGGCAGGATAAGATACCAGACACTGAGGTCCTTTCTCAAGCTGAATTATGAGCTACTTAAACTTTACTGCAGAGAGTACAATTCTGATAAGCCCATTTGTTTGAATGGCAAATATACATTTATCCAAAAGAGAACTCATACAAGGCAAGCCCTTACATAGAGGTCAGAAGAAGCAATACAAGGACACTCTCAAGGTCTCTCTGAAGAACTTTGGAATTAATTGTGAGACATGGGAGACACTGGCACAGAAGCCCCAAGCATGATGTGCCCGCATCAAGGAAAGTGCTATGCTCTATAAGTAAAGCAGAATTGCAGTAGCTAAAAGAAAATGTGAGATGTGCAAATTTAGAGACATCTTCACTTCACATGGACTATTTGTGCCTGATCTGTGGTAGAGCCTTCCAAGCTGGTATTGGTCTGATCAGCCACAGTCAGACACACTGTACCTTGACTCCAACATAGTGATGTCATTTGGGTCATCTTTAAGAACAAAGGACAACAACTCACAAACCAATCAGCTCTCATTTTCTTAAGACCAGAATACCCTAGAGATCGAAAAACAGAAGGAATGAAAAGAGAGATTTGAAACACCTGGCTGAACCAAGAGGCAGGACCTATCTATCCCAACCACTACTGCTCAGGTCTGGGCGCATTGTGGAAAATGGGGATTGATATTCACAATGAGGAGGGAAAGAGGTAACTACAAACTGGGAGGAATTCAATGGAGTAAAGTGTAGTCCGGGATGTGATTGGTTCTATCAGGATGTAAAAGAAACAAGACAGGTGCAGTTTGGGGGTTTTTTTGGCTAAGTTTAAAAGAAAGCAGGAAATATTTAAGGAAATTAGAGAGAAGAGGAAATGAGTAGAAAGTTAAGGAAAATCGTGTGGTATGAATGTTTTGGAGATTTGGAAAGAAGAGTGAGGAAAGGTTTTGATCTCATTCAGGTGAAGATAGAGGAAGCTTTATGTGATTATTCTTTCATACTCAGGTTAGAATTCCCACTCAGAAGCTAAGAAATGAGAACAGGAAGCTACTGCTTATCCTTATCTGCAAAGCTTTGGGGATATTACAGTAAAGAAGGCTGAGGACTAAGAGGAAAAGGTTATAGGGAGCTGGGAATTACCACCACATATCTTTTTTAAAAAATGAGTGTATTGGTAATGATGAATCCTCCTTTATGAAGTGCTACCATTAGTGATTATAAATCTGAACTTGATTGGATTTAGTTGAAATCTGTCCTAAAGAAAACCAGAATGTGATCTAAATGTGCTCCCCTATTAGGATTGTTGTAGTAAACCTGAACTTAATGTAAAAATACATTTACTATTTGGCATGAAAGTGTTAAACTGCTGGGAAAGGCATGGATCAGGAAAACCTGATTTAAAATCCAGTCTGAGTTTATTAGCTGTATGATTTCACTTTGTTTAAAGGGGAAAATGAAATAATATCACCCACCTCCCAGAGTTGTGAGGATCACAGGATTGTAAAGTGTTTAGCACAGTGCCTGGCATATGGCAAGCACTATCTAAATGTTCTTTATTATTGTTATTATTATTTCCTTAGCTGTATGTCATTACTCCATACTTGATAACTTTATACAGGTTTTGGCTGTGATAATTATACAATGCCAATGGTGATGAGATGAATGCTTTTCTATGGAAGGCAATTTGGTAGTGCATTCAACTGAATTGTGGTCACCTGACTGGTAATGGGTTTTGTTTCAAGTTTCAAATCCATAATATTGTTTATGATATTATGAAATTTGGCAAACTGTTGTATCAGATCTGCTGTTAGAAAAGCAACTTCTCTTATAATCTGGATGTTGTTAAATTATGAACTGAACTGGTAAAAGAAGGTAGAAAGTATGTTTGAAAACTGTTGTTATTTTATCAGCTCTGCTGATAAATATTCTGATGTACTATAATTTAAGAAACTGGAAACTCCCAGGTTTGCCTATGATGTGGAGGAAGTTTCAGCTAAAATTATTTGGCTGTCATTTATGAAAATTATGACATTGTTAAGTTATTTGGGGTTATTGTCATAATATTAAAACTTATCAAATATTTACATGGGTATATTTTTAAAGGGAAAATTCATAATTGATTACTGTGTGGGAAAAGGTACAAAGAAAAGACCTTGTAAATTCTCCTTTGTAAAACAAGATTTTGTGGGACCATCTCTGGTCATAAACTCGTTAACCCTGTATAAGAGTTTGCTGTGTTGTGGAATTCCTACTGAATAAATGAGGTACAAATACTCCTTGTACAAAATAGGGGTGAAAGTTTCAACTCGCTTAAAATGTAGAGTGAATTTCATCTAAGGTTATTTGCCTATCAGTTGTGGAGGTTGTGAAGTTATACCTGTAATAGTATATATATTAGTTATATCTTGAACCAACTTAGTCTTAAAAAACTCCAGTCCAAAAGAATAATTTTTCTTTCAGGGGTAAATATATAATACCCTAAGAGATGGATATATCTGTTAGTCTGGATGTTTATAGCAATTGGCCAGTATTGTTTTTCTAAGTTTTTGAATAAACTATCATACAGTGGATAGAGTGCCAGGCCTGAAGTCAGGAAGTCTCATCTTCTGGAGCTCAAATCTGGCCTCAGATACTTAATAGCTGTGTGACCCTGAGCAACTTACTTGACGCTGTTTGCCACCGTTTCCTCATCTGTAAAATGAGCTGGAGAAGGAAATGGCAAACCACTTCAGTATCTTTGCCAAGAAAACCCCAAATGGGGTCACAAAGAGGGACATGACTGAATTGACTGAACAACAACAATAACAAAATCATATATTCACTATCTGTGTGGGATATTTTCTTGATTTCTAGTGATAGATTTTATACCAGAGAGAGTTTAGATTCCAGGAAAAGAAGAAAAATAAGAACAAGAAAAAGATATTGGTCTTCTTCAAAAATGAAGAACAACCAAAAGAAATGCAGTCCCTGCCCTCAAGGAACTTGTAGTCAATGGAGGAAAACAACATATAAAGGAAACTGAAAAGTAGGAGGAGAAGGAAGGTACCTAGAATGGGAGTGTGATGGAAGAGTCCAAAAGCAATACAACTGGTAGGAAACAGGGAGACGACTCCCCTCCCCTCTACAGAGGTTTTGGAGCTCATGACTTTGCTCCACAGTCAGAGGGTCGAATCACAGTGATGTCGCAGAAGGCTCTGTCTTAGACTGTCTTCTTTCTCTACATTCTTTACCTTGGTGACAGCATTTGATCCCATAGTTTCAGTCATTCCCTCCATGCAGATGATTCCTAAATCTAGATTGAATAAAAATTAATCTCAACTCCTTAGTGTCAGTCCTTTATAGTGAATGAAGTCACCTATATGTTCCTTGGACATCTTAACTTCAATGTGTCCAAAAATGAAACTGCTTAGCTCCCTACCTCTTCTCCTCCCAATTCTCGGAGCTGGCTCTGTCATTTCCCTGAAGAAATCTGTTATTCCCCATTCAATAAACCCTACTACCTCTAGCATCCAATGTAATGTTGTTCAACATTTAAAGTTCTTCTTAACATGGTCCCTACTGACTTTTCCAGTCTTCTTATATTCTACACCCTTTCACACATTATAACACAACCATTCTGACCTAGTTGCTATTCTTCTTTTTCTTTTTTGTTTAGGCAGTGGGGTTAAGTGACTTGCCCAGGGTCACACAGCTAGTGTTATGTGCCTGAGGCCAAATTTGAACTCAGGTCCTCCTGAATCCAGGGCCGGTGCTCTATCCACTGTGCCACCTAGCTGCCCCGCTATTTGCTATTCTTCACACATACTACTCTGTCATCCCTATGCCTTTACACTGACTGTTCCACATTGCCTGAAGTGCTCTCCCTCCCGACCTCTGAACCTCAGAATTCTTAGCTTCCTTTAAGACTCAGTTCAAGTGCTGCCTACTCTAGAAGGCATTTCTACTCCTAGCTACTAGTACCATTCTATCTACTCTATGTTTATCCTGTAACTTCTGATTAATATATGTTGTCTCCCCTCCTCCCAATAGAATGTAACTGTTTTTGCTTTTTCTTTTTATCCCTAGTGATTAGCACAGTGCCAGGCACGGAGTATATATATTATAATGATGATGATAATAATATCTTGCTTTTATTTATTGCTTTAAGATTAGCAAAGCACTTCACATATGTGATCTCATTTAATCCTCAAAACAATCCTGTGAGGAAGATGCTATTATTCTCCTTATTTTACAGGTGAGGAAGTTGAGCCAGAGAGAGGTTGAGAGACTTAACACTTAACTGTGTGCCCAGGGTCACACAACTGATAAGTTATCTAAGGCAAGATTTAAACTCAGGTCTTTCTGGACTCCAAGGGCTGCACTCAACTCACTGTGCCACTTTCTTCTGAATAAATATTTGTTTGTTTATTTGTATATTTCTATAGGCCTTTATGTTTTTTAAACAATAATGATAGTATTTTATTTTTTCCAGTTACATGTAAAGACAATTCTTAACATTCATTTTTTAAAAATTTTAAGTTCCAAATTTTCTCTCTTCCTCTCTTCCCTTTCCCCTCTCTAAGATGGTAAGCATTTTGATATAGATTATATGTGTACAATAATATAAAACATATTTCCTTATTAGTCATGTTGTGAAAGAAGAAACAGTTTGCAAAAAATATATAGTTTGCAAAAGGAAAAAACCATGAAAGAAATAAAGTGAAAATAGTACACTTCGATCTGCATTCAGACTCCATCAGTTCTTTCTCTGGCTATGGACAGCATTTTCCATCATGAGTCCTTTGGAATTGTCTTGGATCCGAAGAGCTAAGTCAATCATAGTTGATCATCACACAATATTGCTGTTACTGTGTACAATGTTCTCCTGGCTCTGCTTACTTCACTGTAAGTCTTCATGTAAGTCTTTCCAGGTTTTTCTGAAATTTGCCTGCTCATCATTTCCTATAGCATAATAGTATTCCATTACATTCATATGCCACAACTTGTTCAGCCATTCTTCAACTGATGAGGATCCCTTCAATTTCCAATTCTTTGCTACCACAAAAAGAGCTGCTGTAAATATTTTTATACATATGTGTCGTTTTCCATTTTTTATGATTTCTTTGTATCTAGGGATACAGACCTAGTAGTGGTATTGCTAGATCAAAGGGTATACACAGTTTGATTGCCCTTTGGGTATAGTTCCAAATTGTTTTCCAGAATGGTTGGATCAGTTCATACCTCCATCAACAATGCATTAGTGTCCCAATTTTCCCACATCCTCTCCAACATTTATTATTTTCCTTTTCTGTCATATTAGTCAATCTGATAGGTGTGAGGTTAAAACAATTCAGAGTTGTTTTAATTTGCACTTCTGAAATTAATGATTTGGAACATTTTTATATGACTACAGATAGCTTTGATTTCTTCATCTGAAAACTGCCTGTTCATATCCTTTGACCATTTATCAACTGGGTAATGACTGTATTCTTATAAATTTGATTCAGTTCTCTATATATTTTGAGAAATGAGCCCTTTATCAGAGACAGTTGCTGTAAAAATTGTTTCTCAGCTTTTTGCTTTCCTTCTAATCTTGTTTGTATTGGTTTTGTTTATGCAAAACCTTTTAAATTTAATATAATCAAAATTATCCATTTTATATCTCATAATTTTATTTCTTGTTTGGTCATACATTCTTCCGTTCTCCATAGATCTGATAGGCAAACTATTCTTTGCCATTTTCTATCTCTATTCTTCTGTGATGAATAGCAATGTATTAATAATGTTTTGTAGAATTAGAATTTTAGAATACTTTGCAGAAAGGCTGTGGTTATAATACTAACATCATTACTGGTGTTACTGTGTTGTACACCTCCCTTGAAAGAAGAATGCACTGATTGAGCAGAAGTACTTTAGGTGACAGAAGTCTTGAAAGTTTGTACTGATAAAGCAGGTGATCAGGAGGGTAGGGTCAGGGTGGGATGGGAGAAAAAAGAGCCTTATCATGGTGGGAAAATCCTAGCCCCAGTCAAAGAACAATTGAGCTATAATTTTTTTTGCCATTCAATTTTATATTCAGTTCCAAATTCTCTCCTTCCCCCACCTCTTTCTTATCCATTGAAAAGGCAAGAAATACAAAACCCATTACAAATATGAAGTCATGCAAAACAAATTTCTTCATTAACCATATATTTATTAAAAAAGAGCGAGAAAATGTGCTTCAATCTGTACTTTGAGTCCCTTAGTTTTTTCTCTGAAGGTGGCTAGCATTCTTCATCGTGAGTCCTTTGGAACTGTGGTGGGCCACTGTGTTGATCAGAGTTACTAAGTCTTTCACAGTTTTACAATCTTTACAATATTGTTGTCACTGTGTAAATTGTTCTCTTAGTTCTGTTCATTTCACTTTGCATTAGTTCATATAAGTCTTCCTAGGTTTTTCTGAAACCACCCCTTTTATCATTTCTTCTAGCATAATAGTATTCCATCACATTCATATATCATAACTGTTTCAGCTATTTCTCAATGGATGGGTGAGCTATATTTCTCCATTAGCTCCTCCTCATATAAAACCCTTTGGCCCCAAAGAATGATAGAACACTTAATGTTGCATCATTGTCCCAGCTGGCTGAAATCCTCCTGCTTATCCCAGTTGGGAATCTTAGGATTCAGGCTAACTATAAAAGCTCATTTAGTTATGTCCTGATTTTGTGAACACTTGGAAAGAATTTTGCCCGAAACTTATAATCCTGAGTTCTGCACATGGTAATTTCCTAGGCCTCTATATTTTGTGGTACAGTGGGAAGCAGTATGATACAATGGAAACAGTGCCAGTTTCAGTCAGAGGACCTGGGTTCAATTCCCACTTCTGTTACTATTCTTGAGACTTTGAACAAATCACTTTAAAAACTCCACAAGTCTGTTTCCTTATTTGTAAAATGAAGGGGTTGTGCTAGATGGCTTCTGAGGTCTGCCATGCCAGCACTCCTCCTTGCCCCCGGACTGCCACCCAGGACTATGACCCAGATCCAAGCACGGGCAAAGCAAGAGAATCCTGCCTCAGCACCAGCAGAGAGATCCCCCCAATCCCCCTCTGGTCAGTCATATACTTCTGCTGCTGATAAGAAGTGTGGGAGTAGTCACTGTTTTGCTTAGCTTTTTAAAAAAATTAACTTTGTAAGGGAAGGTGCTTTAAGGGTTGTTAGGAAAGTGATCGTTGTATTAAAAACCCAAAATACATCAATAAAACTTCAAAAAAATGTATGTTTTGGTGAATTTTGTGACCTACCCTTATCCCAAGTGGACAAAGCCCAACATATTCTGTCTAGTTATGACTCAGTCTATCTGTATTATAAGTCTTCTCTTTGCATTTATTTAAGCTTTCACATGTTTACCTCTAATCTTTTTAATTTGGTTTTAAGTTCCTTGAGAACAGGGATGCTGCCTTATACTTCTTTATATCTATCATAGCACCTATAAAGCAACATTAGTAGCATGGATTGATTGAACTGTGCCTTTCCCAACAGAGACAATACTTAGCAAAGGGAATCCTTCAGTTATATTTTTTATTTTATGAATTTATTTTACACTTTCCTTCCAAAGACTAAAAATGCCATACAAAGAATTTCTGAATTTTCAGCAACCAACATCCCCAAACATTGTAATGCCAGAAAATCCTTGATGTGGGGAAGAAGAGGAGAAGCAGAACATCTCGAAATGGCAAATTTCAGGGTCCAAATCACTGCCCAGCAAATCTCTGAACACCAGCAGGGACCCCACCCTATATCCGGCAAAAGAAGGAGGGAAACTGATGTTTTCATCTTTCTTTCCAGACTAGCAGCACAGTCCTGCCCTCAGAACTGGGCTCAGCCTCCTCTTTTTATCCCTGCCTTCTCCAGTATCCACTGTCAACATTCCAACTAAAATGTGCCAGAAACCAGGAGATGTCTGGACTCAGAAAGGTTGTATGAACGATGAGCTGGTCTAGAAGATAGACTCCATGGGCTCCAAATTCATCTGCTCTCTCTCCAAGTTTGGGTCCTTGGGAATCACACGGGAAGATCTTAGACACTTAGTGTGAAAGAATTCCTTGTGGATGAGGATGAAGAGGATTGCTGGGGGAAAAAAGGCTAGAATAAAGCTTAGGTTATGGTAATCTAGCATCAAAGTTGGTGACTCACTATTAGAGGAGATGTCAGGACCCAGTGAAACCTATCTATTCCTAAAATGCACCACAGATTTACTCTTCTTTTCCAAGAAACTTTTCCATAATTACCTCCCTGAGCTTTTAACCCTCTACTCAGAATCATTACTTCAAGTTATTTCTGTTGGAATCTAATGGAGAGACATAATTAGGTTCAGAAACAAGGAGAAAGAAGTAACAGAGAAGGGGGGGAAAATTAGGAAAGACAAAAGGAAAGAAGCAGACAAAAAAGAGAATGAGGATAGTTGTACTCTCTACTTTCCATCTACAACTTTGCTTGGTTTGAACTCGAAGGAACAAGATGCCCCTTCCAGGATAAGCTGATCAACCTTGGATATCCAACACCTTCCAGCTCCCTCAGCCTCCCCTCTCCCCTCTGACTGGAGGACTGGAAGGTGGAGCACTGAACTTCTCCCACAGCTTTCCTTTATAGAGGTCAGGATCTGGACTTTCCAGCTCACTCTCCTGTAGCTTTGCTCAGTTTGAACTCCACAGCACAAGATGCCCCTGGTTATTTCCACTCCCCCTCCCCTTTCCAGCTAGCCTTGTAAGCTCCTTGAGGGCAAGGACTATTTCTTTTTCTTATTTGTGTCCTCATGCTCAGCAGTGCTTAATAAACGTTTATTGAATTGAACAGTCAGGTTTATTTAGTGTTTGCTTAAAGAGCAGGATCTTAGGTACCAATGGAAAAATAGAAAAGAAACAGAAGGTATAATTTCTGCCTTTGAAGGGCTTATAATTTAGTTGGAAAGATAATACATAGCTATGAAACAAATAATGTTATTAGGATGGAGTCAGTCCGATGAACACATATGGATATGTAGGAATATATACACATACACGTGGGGGAATAAAAGGAATAGTGGGTTAGGAGGGTGCCTTCTAATGGAAATTCTTTTGGAGAAAGTTTGATTAAGAAGAGAGGGATAGAGATAGGAACCAGCTCATAGTTCGGTTCAAATCTGGTCATGCCCATGGGTCTAGGGACACTCACCAGGATACAGGAACAATATGAAGCAGATAAACACGATGAAATAAGGCCATAAAAAGGTGATCCTTGGGTCTTTGTCTTTGAAACTCTTCATCTGTAGTGTATGCATTAGCAAACCAATGAATACAGTTATAGCTGTTACCCCCAAAAAACAAGAGGGTCGCTTAACCTCTGCAGGCCTGTTTCCTCATTCACATTTAACTACCAGGTGATGTTGGCAGCTATTCACTGGGGCTCTCCCATGCTCAGTTTGGCAGTTTGTACATACCTTGGTGGGGCAGAAGAATGAAGTCAGTGCTGAACTTTCTATCTTTACCAGACAGGTATCAAGTTTCTATCCCTCAACTCTCCTTCTCTGTGTGGGCAGCTCCTTGTCCATAGGCACTTGTCTAGCTAGGTGTGTGTGGGTCAGTAGATGTTTCCAACAACAACTCACTGACTTTTATTTTGATCAGAACTAAATTAGATGATGACTCTCAGCAATAGCCAACTATAAGCAAAGAGTGTCCTTCACCCTTCTGGGCCTGTTTCCTCATCTATAAAATAAGGGGATTAAGCCAGATGATCTTTCAGGTCTCTTCGAGTTCTAAATTATATGGTCCCTCTACTGAGGGTATCCCTGAAACTAATAGCTTTCCACTTAGGCAGTGCATATCTCATCATGCAATAAACTAGATAGTGTATTATAACCCTACCCTTCCCAGGCCACTATAGTCTCTTGGGCAGTCCTTCCTGACTCTCACCATTGCTTATGGCTGGAATTCTGTACATCAGTCCATGTGTATTTTGGTGCATGTCCTAAAGAGTGGCATATGCACGTAGGTGCCAAAATTGGCATCTATTAAAGCCAAAACTTAAGCTAATCACCTATGGAAAGAGGTGAGGTCTATTCAGCATCTGATGTTGACTCAGAGCTTTCTGAAATTATTCCAGCATATTTTAAAAAGCACCGAACCCATCAATCCCACCTAAACTCTTCTTGCTATCTCAGACCTCTGACAGAATTTAATTCCCTCTGCCCAAACACACTTCTAAATTACATTCATCCTTTCCCCTAGAATTCAACATCTATTTTTGCTTGACCTTGTTTCCCCACCCAAACTCATGTCTTATATTAACTCTATCTCTTAATCTCATTCCTTTCCTTGATTTGAACTCTTGGCTCAAATGCTCCCCAACTGACACCTATGGGACATTGACTCAAATTCAACCTCACTTAATCGAACTTCAAATGCAACACCCAACCCTTAGTCTTCCACCAAAGATCTCTTCTCTATTAGTCCAATCCTAGATCTCAAGGAACAGAATGAGTCTCAGCCATCTCTAACTTTGCCTAAAGGTTTAGTAAAAGCATACAAACAACACACCAAAAGGATAAAAGAGACAGATACTTCCACCATGCTCAGTTCACAGTCTTAGTTTGGAAATGAAGCTCGCATATATTGCTACCCAAGAAATCAGCTCTATCCAGAGTACAGCCTGTTTGGGAATGGTTTGATGGGGTAGGAGGTCTCTGCAATTTTATACTGAAGCAGACAAAAGCCTTTGACTAATGTACTAACTGAGGAGAAGCAGGTCCAAGGCCCCTTTGAATATATCAATCATGAATAGATCAGATAATGATAAAAGATAAACACGGTCTTTGGCAGAATTCCTTTAGTATGGAAACTGCACTAATGGGTTCATTAGTCGTTATCTGTCCACCTTACTTCTCCTAGGGGAAGTCTAACTAGTCTATAACACTTACCTCCCCCTGCCCAAACCCCCTTCCATTATTCAGTACCTACCCATTCACTAAAAAACTGAATTCACTGTCCATGAAGACTGACCTCCCTTTTCCACAAACACATCTCCTCAATTCACTTTACGTTTCCCACAAGTGCATTCTCCTGTAGATTACCCAACCTCTCCAAATCTCACTCTGCCAAATCTCACTCTCTCCCATCTAACTCTAACCCTAACCCTAACTTCAAAAGCTCTGTCTAGCCTCCTCCTTGCAATTTTATTCCCACTCCCATCTATATTTACTGCCAAATAGCCCACAAGGCACATATTTTAGAATGCCAGTTATATCTCTCCTTCCGAAGCTTAATAATAGAAAAAGCTGACAGACCTAGTTTCCAAAATGGGACAGGGAAATGAAATATACCTCTTCATGGACAACAGGCAATATTTCTATGACAGATGACTGGGAAGGGGAATGGAGTCTGATCTGCTGTACTGGGGTATCTCCCAAGAATTTGGGCATGTATGTTTTGGGTCCATGGAAAGAAACGTGTTCTGGCTGAAAGATTTGTGCTTGAAGAGGGCTATCCCTTATTGATCTCTGACTCTGGTATATATCAAAGATAATGGTGACTGAGACAGGAAGAGCCACCCACAAAGGAAGCTATAAAAGTAATTATGGAGAAACAACTTCCTCTCTCTTTATCACTTTTTGGAACACACTGCTTAGGATTCAGGCCTTTCACCTTTTAGCAAATGAGGGAGAGGACATAGCCTCTCCCCTTTACCACCAGCAGTTATGGCAGCTACAGTACATAGCAATCAGATAGATATCTAGGTGAGGGTGAGACTGGACCTCAAGTACTTGGCTGCCTTTTCTGCTTTGTATTTCTTTCCTTGAGCAAAAGTGACTGAACAAAGATTCTGAGACATATTAACTAATCTTGGCATGGACCTCATGAGCTAGAAAGCTGAGGAGTTTGAAAATCTGGTACTGATGACTAATGGGAGGTAATTCTTAAAACTGCAGTGCTGGTCAGAAGAGACTAACATCTTTGGGAGATTTGTGGGACTGCTGAAGAGATTTCACTTTCCTCTCAGCAGCAATTTAAGGTCCAAGGTCCAGATCTTCTAGCAAGAGCATGGCTTAGGCTTTAGCCCTTAAGCTACAGAATTCCAATGGCAATGTTCTCCTCTGAGAAATACTGCAGTTGGAGGAATCATTTTCCACTGACAGTCACACTTAACTCCAGAATTTTACAGCTCATGAGGTAGCTATGAAAGCTAGAACCTTCTATCTCAAGATCACTAATAAGTCATTCATGCTCAGGGAAATAAACACAAGCAGAAAACGCAGCTAGGGACTTGAGTGAGGTCCAGTCTTATCCCCATCTAGGCAAGCAAATATCCTCACTGCCACATGCCTATAACTGCCATATAATTGCAGGGTAGGAATAGTAGAGAAATTCCCTATCCCCTTGAGAAGTCCAAAGGAGAGACTGCCTGAATTCTAACTGACATGTAAAGAGAGTTGAAGAGAGAGAAGCTGTTCCTTCTTAAGTCTTATAATATACTGAATGGGTGGTTCTTCTTGGTGTCAGTCATAAATAATCCTTGACACAGTTCCACAGATCAACAAGAAAGTGCTATGTAATCCTAAAATACTAGTCCTCAGTGTGGAACTAGAGCATCTCTCCCCCCACTGAGATTATTCTCATGGTCGGCTCCATGCCCCACTTCCTTCCCCTGCCCCCCAGTAGTAAGCACTTAACAAATTCCTTCTTTCCATTCTTCTTTCCATTTTTCCTTCTTTGTAAGATACCCCAGTACAGCAGATAAGGGAAGATTCCCTTGATCATAACCCAGTTAACATTTCTTATTCAATCTGCCACCAATAGGCCCACCCCTTAAACTAGATACATTTCAAAGATAGGGGAACCAATTTTTCTCATCCCATACCTGTAATGCTGTCCATGATGGCAAAAATGAGACACTGCAGGGGAAAAGGGGAGCATAACTGGAAGAAGAAGCCTAGCAACATGAGGTTCAGGAAGAATGAGAAGACAACAGCGAAGACAATAAAGCACCGGCCATAAATCAAGTATCCTGTGGGGGGAAGTGAGAATCTGGGCTAGGGGTAATGGGGTCACTTCTCCCTCCCTCAACTTAACCCCAGACTTCAAAGAGAATAATAGCTAAAGGAGTAAGAGGTCAATGACTGGCCAGGGCTAAGAGAGGCAGGTTATAATAAGAACAGGGATAGAACTCCAAGTGACTAGGCCAGGAAAGGAGGTCTATGGAAGTGAGCATGACTGGGGATTGGGAAGGGATTGTGGGGGTGTTAACTGAGGGAGACAGCTCATCATGCTCTCCTAACATGTCAGCACTTGAGCTGCTTGTTTATATTGAACTTTGTTTTTCTTAGATCTCCTCCACCCCCAAACCACCGATTTATGCCACTTCGTCAATAGCCACTAGCCTCTTCAAGGGCTAAAGCCTATGGCAAAGTACAAACCACACCCTGTAAAGGACCCTGCTTACTACCTGCTGAGTCTCCTGGCTTCCAGCATGCTCCTTCGACACAGGTCTCCAAAAGGTTACTGAACACCATTTTGTCGGGGTATGAGATCTGTGTCCAGTGAGGGAAGACGGTGGCCCAGGTTAGCATAAGACTGCCCATGAGGTTGAAAGCCAGGGTCCCAACCTAACACAAGTTCTTTAGATCAGCGATCGAAAAGATAAATTCTCCCTAGTGAGGGAAAGAGATCATGATGGGACTTGTGCATACCTGCATGTATTCTTTTGCCACTCTCCCTCCCAGCCCAGGATTTGTTCTTCTATCTAGCTGAACTAGTAGTTTTGAGGCATAATGAGATTGGAGGTCTGTTTTCCCTCAAATTTTTTAAACAGGATCTGGCCCAGGGTGGTCCTTTACCCTTTATATAATCCTCATCCTGGCTTCCACCAAGTCTTTATCTAATAGTCCCACTCTCTAATAATATGCTCCTACTTCATTACTCCCTAACTTCTCTATACTTTGGCAAGATTAGTCAATATACAGTTCCCCATACCTCTCAACACACACACACACACACACACACACACACACACACACACACACACACACACACACACACACACAGAGTATTCATTTTCTCTTCCTTTTTTGCCACAGGTCATTTCCTATATCTTAAGTGCCCTCAACCATCCCTTCTAACAATCTATATCATTTGTAACCTGGTTCAAAATTTAAAGACTTTCCTGTCTGATCCCACAAGATCTCATGACATTCTATACTTCCTCAGATCTTAAGGGACCTCAGAGGTCATCCATGACAACCATCTACCCATTACTTCAGGAATCCCCTTTAATCACCATCGATGACAGTCAGTTAACTAACTTCTACTGTAGTAGAAAGAACAATGGATCTACAGCAGAAAACCAGGTTTCAAATCCTGCCACTGCTGATTACTGTGACCACAGACAAGTCACTTAACCTCTCTAGGTCTCAGGTTCCTTCTCTAAATGCCCCATGGTGGGGGTGAGGGGGAAGGTGGCAGGAAAAGTGGGAGTGGAGGGTTTATCATATACACATACAGTGAAAGGGCTGCAGTAGATGATCTCTAAGCTCTAACTCTTCCAGCTCTGAATCTCTGATCCTGTGACCTCTTGGGATGGGAACACATTACTTCATAAGGCATGCTATTTCACTTTTAGACAACTTGAACTGTTAGAAAATTCTTTCTTTTTTTTTTTGTTGAACTAAAATCTTCATCATAACTTTCATGCTTCACTCTCCAGGATCAAACTCTTAAGTCTAATACCTATTTGATACGGTAAAACTTCAAACACTTGAAGACAGGAATCAGTTTCTCTTTTCTGCCCACAAGTCTTTTCTTCCCCACTATATACTCAATCAATTATCATATGACATAGTTTTAAGTCTTGTGATATAAAGGCAGCATGGTACAGTGCCAAGAGCACTGGATTTGGAGTCAAAGCACTTGGGTTCAGATCCTGCCTCTGTAAATTGCTGTGTGACCCTGGGCAAATCACTCAATCCATTCGGGCCTTCACTTCTGCATCTGTAAATTGAGGGGTTTAAACGAGTTGGTCTGTAAGGTCCCTTTTATCTCTAAATCTGTGATCCTATATTGAAAATTTCTTCTCTGTACTGGTTACCTTTCTCTGGACATTTCTCAGTTTTTCCAGTCATTCCTAAAATGTGGCACTCAGAAATAAATACAATATTTTAGATATGGTCTGACCAGCACAAGGGTACAAGATGCAGTGGAACTACCACCTCCCTATTCCAAGCATTCTATTAATGCAGCCAAATATTGAATTACTTTCTTGAGAGCCACATTACATTATTAACTTATATTGAACCTGCATCAATTAAAAACCCTAACTCTTTTTCATATGAATTATTGGTTTTCTGTATTTGTATAATTATCTGAACCTAAGGGCAAAACTTTCCATTTATCCTCACTAAATTTAATTCACTATTCCAGCAAATCAAGAACTTTTTTGAATGTTGATTCTGTCATTCAATGAAGTGCATATTCTCCTTATCTTTTTGTTATCTACAAATTTGACAAGTCTTTATTCAGGCTCTTGATAGAAACATTGAACAGAAAAGGTTTGGGGACCTACAGTCCACCACTCTTACCTCCAGGCTGACTTTGAAATAACAATGTGGGTATGGTTATGTGGGTAACTCCCTCTGGTGGTATCAATGTCTTCTTATCCTATGCCTTTCTAATCTAAATTATTCTATAAATTCTCCACTGGGTGTACACCAAATGCTCTGGGGGGCTTCTTTTAGGTCTCTTGAGATTATGTTATTTCTCATATGTGTTATCTCTTACTCGCCATACATAACTAACCTGCCTCCTTTTCCAGTCATACATCTCTTTGATATATGTCCCTTATCTTGAACAATTTTTGGTTGGTAATATGCTTCTGACTTCTCATAACTATCTCTCCATTGCTCTGTGGGTTACTGTTGCTTTAAAGCCCCAGAACAATGAGAACTACAACATGGCAGCAAAAAGAACTCGATTAAAATAAGTGCTAGAAAAATAGTAAATAGGACCAGCAGCAATGAGAAGTCATGGCAAAGTCCCTGTGATGTAGTCATCAGTATTAGAAACTTCTAGCATCATAGTCTCCATCTGGGTATACGCTTCACTAAGCCAATTAGGACAGTCCTTTCTACATGAAACCAGGTTACACTGCCCTTATGTTTGCAACCTAGAGAATCATGTAGATCATGTAGGCAGCTGCAGAGTTAGATGACTGTTATTAGGAAGGAAACCAGCATTATTAAGCACTTACTATACGCCAGGCACTGTGCTAAGCTCTTTACAAATATTATCTCATATGATCCTCACAACAACCCTAGAAGGTTAAGTCTTATTATTATTATTCCCATTTTACAATTGAGGAAACTGAGGCAGACAGAGATTTAGTGACTTATCCAGGATGCACAAGTAGTAAGTGTTTTGAACTCAGGTCTTCCTAACTCCAGGCCCAGAACTCCATCCATTATGTCACTTAGCTGTCTAGGTTTGTCCAGTAGCTTGACATCTTGGATGTTACAAATAAGGGAATACTCCTTGATGGGTCAGATAGATCTTTCTACCTGGCAGAACAGCTGCTGTATACGTGGAAATACAGGGAACTGAGAAAGAGACCCTTTGTTCAGTCTGTCTTTCAATATAACGTTTTCAACAAATGATGATTTTTTACAGTGACCCACAATTTGGTTCTTGAGAGGTTATGATAGTTCATGACTCACAGTTTAGTTTCAGTGGAAGAATACTGAAAGGATGGTTTTTGTTCCTGGGAAAAGCTTAGGTCATAAAAAACCCTGTGGACTTACCAAATGCAATTCTGCCTGCTCTCTTCCTTTTACTGTGAAATATATGTACTGATAGACCAGTTCTATGGCCTGTTCACCCAACAGCATATCACAATCTAGAGAGTAAGAATTCTTTTTCCATGCGGTTCATACTGTACGAATAGTAAGGTTGAACTCCTGAGTTATTTTGGATCTCAGTAGATTCCTTCAATGTTCTGGAACTTTATGCAATCAGCATAATGTCATCTGCAAATAAGGACCCTCATGATTCACAGTAATCCCTCTTCCACTTAAACTGTGAATAGAACATTTTCTATGATAATTGCAAATACCTTCAGTAAGCATCTATCTCCCTCTTTTATGCTTTGCTTGAATTAATCACACGCTTTTCAACAAAATTATCTATTGTTGCGCCTGTCATGGAATCTTGCATGATTTTGACATACGATGAGAGATAGTTTATTGGATGACAGCCTTTACAGCTGTCCTTTGCTTAATCAAATGCTTTTTTAAAAAACAGTCAACAGTAGGATCTTGTATTTTCTGTATCTTTCAGTCAATTATGTGATTGTAAGGATATAGTGTGCTATAGAATATTGTTCACAAAACTCTACTTATTCCTTTCTTACATCTTCATACAAGATTCCCCCATTATATGTGTGAACTATCTTCATAAAGATGTTATAGAGAAGGATGAGCAGTCATGAATTAGTTCTGATTTTTAATTGCCATTTTTAGCAGTAATAATATACAAGAATTCCCCTCTTTTCCCCCACCAAACGTCTGGTATCCTTCCTTCTTTCACACGTAATTCAATTCAACATGCATTTTCTAAGCACCTACTGCATAGGAAGCACTGTGCTAGTCACTGGGGATTTAGACAAAAATAGTCCATGCCCTCAAGGAGCTTACCTTCTACTGGAATGAATCTGGCCAAGAGATGATGAGGGCCTGAGCTAGGTTTGAGTCCTGGTTCTTTCATTTATTGATTGTGTGTTCTTGTGCTATTCATTTAACTTCTTTAAACCACAGTTTCCCTATCTGTAAAATGGAGATAGTAATACTTGTACTATCTACCCACAGGGTTATTTTAGGAAGGAACTTTGTAAAGCACAATATAAATATAAACTATTACTGTCACTGATAATGATGCTATAATAATAAAGCCAAAAGCAATACTAATACTAATAACAAGAATAATGTTGAAAGAACGGGAGGAGAACGGCAGGGTGGTATCATATCTCAAACCACTCAAAGCTCTAAGGTCTTCTCCTAATTTCCTTGATTTCCATTCCAAATAGTCCCTTCTTAAGATTCTCTCTTACAACTGTCTTCTTGATTCTATTCTCTAAAACCACTCCTCCACACTTCAGATTTGACAACAGACTGGATATGCGAGGTGAGTGACTGAAAACCTGGGGTGACTACTGGATGATAGTGGTGATCTCAACAACAAAATAGAAATTCAGAAGAGAAAAGAGTTTTGGGGAAAAGATAATGAGTTCTGTTTGGGACAGAGTGGATTTGGACAGAGATACCTATGGGACACCCAGTTTGAGGTGACTGAAAAGCAGATGGTGATGAGAGATTAGAATTTAGGAGAGAAATTAGGGCTAGATATATAAATCTGGGAATCATCTGTTTAGCGATGATAGTTAATGGAATCAGAACTGATGAGCTCACCAAGCAATATAGTACAGAGAGAAAAGAGGGCCTAGGACAGTCTTGGGAAATACCCATAGTTAGTGGGTATGACTAAGGATCCAGCAAAGGAGATGGAGAAGGAGCATTCAGATAGATAAGAAGATAATCAGGGAAGAGGAACGACAAGAAAACCTAGAGAACAATGTCCAAGAGGACAGGGTGACAGTCAAAGGCCACAGAGAGGTCAAGAAGTATGAGGATTGAGAAAAGGCCATTAAATGTGGTAATTATGAGATTGCTGTGACTCTGGAAAGAGAAGTTTCAGTCGAATAGAAAGAACAATACCCAACTTCTGGGTCATGTGGGCAGTAAGGCTGTAGACTAGACATTTTCTATGATCCCCATGATCTCTTAGATGTCTCTAAAACAGAAATAATGCACCAAAGATAAAACAACTTCAGCCAGCTCCAGGACTTCCAGAATCCAAAAGACTACAAACAAACCCAGGAACCAAGGCTTACTGACCTTAAGCTCACCCAGCACCCCTAAAACCTACCCCCAAATCCCTCTCTCCCATCCGTTTTCCTCAGCTCCTGGTTATGGGAAATTTGCTCAGGGCTCTACAGCCAGGTTGGTCACATCCCTTCAGGAGCAAAAAAAAAAAAAAGCCTGTGGGGGCAGCAAGTTGCTTCTGCACCATAGCTGTAGAGTTCTGACCTGCTTGGAGCTGGGCCAGAGAACTGAGGGACAGAACATGGTGCAGAGCTAGGCACCCTGCTAAGGCCAGTTCTGACCACCCAAAAGTCAGTTAGGGCACAGACCTAAGCTGGAGAACCCTGAATCGTCCAGTGTGGGAAGAGGCTGAGACACTTTGAAATCTAGCCCCCAAGGAAAAAACATTACTCTGGGAGTCAAGAGAATTGGGTTTCATACTATGGTTAAGCCACTTGATAAGTGACCTTGGATAAATCATTTCATCTCTCCAGGGCCCAGATCTCCAAGATCCTTCCGAGCTCCAATATTCCAAGATTATGTGATCTACATGTTACAGGGATGATACAAAGATCTATGACTTAACCACATTCTTATTCTCCCTTTTCCTCCCTCCAAGCACCTCTGCCTACCACTTAAATGGTCCTAGCACTACATACCCAGGACATACTTTTAAAAGCCTTAAGAGTACACAGCCAATCAGTGCATGGAAACGTGGGAAGTATGCAAGCCTGTGTGTTTGTGGGGGGGGGGTAAGTGGGGGACAGGAGTTGCTAAAGGTCAGGTTTATTCCTGTAGAAAATGCTTGGGTGGTTTTAAGAAATGTTTGCCGCTGAACAGTAAGAATAAATCTTCACTTTTTTGGGGGGCGGTGGCTTATTTCACTCTTATGTGCAGCGCCCCGTGAGGACACCACCTCACCCCTAATCTCAGACAGCTGCAAGGAGCACCTGGAGGTGGAGTGATTCGCCCAGGGTCACAGAAGGGTCAGAGGAGGGCCGTGGCCAGTCTTCCTGACTCGGACGTCACCATTGCTGCCTCTCTACTTTTTTTCCTTTTAATTTTTAAACCACTCTGAAGGAGCTGTAGTCCCCTCTGTAATGCCTCACTGAGCCTAAGGCAGCCGTCGCGCTGTCGGGACACGACAAACCCCCACTGGAACCGGGAAGCAGCTAAGGCGTTCCTATCAACCGGTCTCTACAACCCCTCTGGTCACCTTTTCTAGATTCTCCAGCTCCTGAACCTCGTACTCTTCTTTCACTTCACGGCATCCGTCCATCCCCGGCGCCGCCGCCGCCCCCGTCTCAGTCCTTTTCCCGTCTTCCCGGCCTCGGGGGAGAAAAGCTGTGAACAATGGATACCGCAAATAGGATCGGCAGCGGTGGATGGTAGCATTCTCCCGGTAGTGAGATGGCGCAGAGGCAGGGACGACGACGGCTGACCCTACCGGTTACGGTCCTTCCTAGTCACCTGCCCTCAGGAGAGCCAGCTTCGAGCCCCAAGACAGACGCGCCCCCAGCCCGAGGGCTCCGCGAAAGCGAGGCGCAGCCTTTTCCCCTCATACTAGCATCCCCATTGGCCTAGAGCCTATGGAGGGGCGGGGTCGTGCGGCGAGGGGCGTGTCCAGCGGCCTCGGGCTGGAATCCTACGGGTCGGCTCTCTCCGGGCGCAGGTTGGGGGCGGGGCCATGCGGAACAAACGCAACCACTTCTTCTGGACAGTTAAACTGATGGGCGGGGGGAAGGAGAGGAGCGCTTCTGGAAGAGATGTCACTCTCTGTCTCCCCCTTTACCCCATGTCTGCCTTTCCCCGCCCCTCCCCTTAACCCCTCTGAATCCTTGAGGAAACACTGCAGAGCCTGGAAGGAGACAGAGATTACTCCCTTCTTAGCAGGAGGATCAAATGAAATACTTAAAAAGGCTAAGCCGAGCTGGAAGGAACCCCAGAGACCATGTACTCTAACTCCCCTCATTTTACAGATAAGGAAACTGAGGCCCAGGGAAGTTAAGTGACATTCATTGTTTTTCTCTCACTGAACAGTTTAATTGGGTTCAAATGTGTTGCTGGGTTGTTATCCCTGCGTAGCTGAGTTCATTAGCATATTATTTTTGAGAAAAGTACTACAGTCACATTGTGGAACATCTGCATTGCAAATACTGTGGAGGAGTGGGGAAATGAACCTATGTATCGTTGAGTTTGCACCGGAGGCAAAATGACTTCTGAGACGAAGGAAACAGCCTCTACCTCTTGAGATTTTCTGCCAATAAAGAGAAGACTAACCACAGAGAAATACATACATTTTCCACAGGAACAAACCTGACCTTTCCCAGCTCCTGTGACCCACACCCCAAAGTTTGCATTCTGCTGTGGAATGCTTTGAAGAGAAACTAATAAAGTATATGACCCAATCTATGCCATAGAAAAGAAGGTGCTCCTAGACCAAGCAGTGTACTAATAAATTTATTTCCTTTTTAGTCTGACTACTCACTTCTTGACTCCCAAGTCTCAAAAACCTTATGGTGGGAGAGAGAGTCTCCCTGGGCTCTCATGGGAGGCAATTTGGTGGGATGATTGAGACTCCACCAGAAAAGTGACTACCACCCATGACAAATAGAAAATGTAAGAGGTAAGATTTTAATAACTCATCTCTGGTGGTAACTGGTTTATTCTCCCGCTTCAAAGGGCAGGTAAGAATCATTTTCACTTTAACTTTGTGTTTGAGAAGCCAAACTGAAATCTGAGTTAACTTTTGTTTCTGTACGGCTTAATCCCTTTATCTCTTTGACCCAGGGACTAGAAACCTTAATCTTAGAAACCATTGCCTAAGGCTGAATAGCTACCTGGCGGCTGCACCTACTACCGGTATCTTAATCTCAGGGATAGTAGAGATCAAGTCATCTTTCAGTGGTAGGGACCCCTGACTCCACTGACTGCCACCCAGACTGGGCCTAAAACTTGCCCTGAACCCCATGTCCTGTAGTCTTTATTTTTCCTTTTGGACAAAGTAAGTAATATCTAATCAGACTTCTGTCTGATTATGTGAATATGTTGATATGACTGGATGGTCAGTAAGTGGTGATTGAAGGTTGAAAAGTTGCAAGATTGAACTCAGAGACTAACTCTACTGCTGTTTCTTTTCTCAAGTCCAAAGGAATATTGTGGAAAGACTTCCCAGGGGCTGAACCTCATCCTTAAGACACAATTCACTATAGTTTGGTCTCTGGCAATAGAGACTCTGATTTAGGATAGACTGGAAGCCAACAGAGGTCTAATCTGTTTTAAAGACAAATAGAACATGCAGGATATAAAATAAACCTGCATAAATCATCAGCATTTCTATATATTACTAACAAAGCCCAATGGCAAGAGATAGAAAGAGAAATTCCATTTAAAGTTACTGTAGACATTATAAAATATTTGGGAGTCTATCTGCCAAAACAAACCCAGGAACTATATTATATGAACAGAATTACAAAAGAGTTTTCACACAAATAAAGTCAAATCTAAATAATTGGAAAAACATCAGTTGCTCATGGGGAGTCTGAGCTAATATAATAAAAATGAAAATTCTACCTAAATTAATTTACTTATTCAGTGCCATACCAATCAAACTACCAAAAATTATTTTATAGAGCTAGAAAAAATAATAACAAAATTCATTTGGAAGAACGAAAGGTCCAGAATATCAAGGGAATTAATGAAAAGAAATGCTAGGGAAGGTGGCCTAGCCATATCAAATCTTAAATTGTATCATTAAGTAGCAATCATCAAAACTACTTGGTACTAGCTAAGAAATAGAGTGGTGGGTCAGTGGACTAGGTTAGGTACACAAGACACAGTAGTCAAATGACTGTAGTAATCTACTGTTTGATAAACCCAAAGACCTCAGCTTCTGGGATAAGAACTCACTATTTGACAAAAACTGCTGGGAAAACTGGAAACTGGGCATAGACCAATACCTTATACCATATACCAAAATAAAGTCAAAATGGGTACCTGACTTAGATATAAAGACTGATACTAAATGGGAGAGCAAGGAATAGTTTACCTTTCAGATTTATGAAGAACAAAAGAACTTATGACTAAACAAGAGATAGAGAACACTATGAAATGCAAAATGGATAACTTTGATTACATTAAATTGAAACGTTTTTGCACAAAGCCAATGCAACCAAGACTAGGAGACAAACAGAAAATTGGGGAAAATTTTTTACAACCAGTGCCTCTGATAAAGGCCTCATATCTAAACTATATAGACAACTGAATCAAATTTATAAGAATACAAGTCCTTCCCCAATTAATAAATGATCAAAGGATATGAATAGGCAGTTTTCAGATGAAGAAATTAAAGTTATCTATAATCATATGAAAAAATCTTCTAAATCACTATTGATTAGAAATATGCAAATCAAAACAACTCTGAAGTACCACATCACACCTACCAGATTGACCAACATGACAAAACAGGAAAATGATAAATGTTGGAGATGTGGGAAAATTGGAACGATAATGCATAACTGATCCAACCATTTTGGAGAGCAATTTGGAACTATGCTCAAAGGGCTACAAAAATGTGCATATCCTTTGACTCAGCAATACCACTTCTAGGTCTATATCCCAAAGAGTTCATACAAATGGGAAAAGGACCCACATGTATAAAAATATTTATAGCAGCTCTTTTTGCAGTGGCAAAGAATTGGAAATTGAGGGGATGCCCATCAACTGGGGAATGGTTGAACAAGTTGTAGTACATGAATGTAATGGAATACTATCATGCTATAAGAAATGATGAGGAAGTGGACTTCAGAAAAACCTGGAAAGATTTACATAAACTGATAGTGAGTAAAGCGAGCAGAATCAGGAAAACACTGTACACAATAACAGCCACATTGTATCTCTTGTCTCTTCTTAGCAATACAAGACTCTAAGACAATTCCAGAAGACTCATGATAGAAAATGCTATCCACATCCAGAGAAAGAACTATGGAGTCTGAATGCAGATTGAAACATACTATTTGGGAGCTCTCTCTCTCTCTCTCTCTCTCTCTCTCTCTCTCTCTCTCTCTCTCTCTCTCTCTCTGTTTTGTTACTTCTTTCTTGTGGTTCCTTCCATTTGTTCTAATTCTTCTTTACGCCACGACTAATGTGAAAATATGTTTAATGAGAATCTATATGTAGATCCTATATCAGATTGCATGCTGTCTTTGGGAGGGGAAAAGAGAGGGAGGGAGAGGGAGGAAATTTAAAACTCAAAAGCTTATAGAAGTGAATGTGGAAAACTAAAAATAAATAAATACATTTTTAAAATTAAAAAAGACAAATAGAATAGCATAAACAAAATCCCTAGGACTTCACTGGCAAAAATGATTTTTAAAAAAATAATACTTTTCAAGCTGTCCAGGAAGATTCTCTACAGGATTTTCCTTTAAAGTGCTTGATTTTTTTTTTAAGATCTCTTGAGTTGAAACAACTGCTTCTGCTGTCGAAATGGTACCCCTAAAAAAGGAGTTTTAGAACCACAGTAAAATATTTTTCTTCACTGAGACCCTTAGAGGTCGTCTAATCCAGTACCCTTACTTTACAAATGACAAATTGAGACTATATGTGTTAAATAAGTGGAAGAACCAGGATCTGAACCTGGGCTTTCTGACTCTAAATCTCTTCTGCTATACCAAACCATTTATTTTTTACACTGCAGCCCCTTCTTACCTAAGAAGTTAGAGTAAAGCTGAGATGTATTCCTGCAGGATGGGATAAAAATTATCAGACTATTCTTGTCCAAGAATCTTTGGGGGGCTGAGATCGCCTAGGAAAAGACAGTAAGCTTCTCCTCTCGTTCTGAAGAAATGGGAGAGCTGAAATCTCAGGAGAGGTAAGAAGTGTATAGGCCAAAGAGGGATGTTCAAGGAGCCTAGAGTAAATGTTGTTGCTGTTATTACCTCTACCTCTAGCCTAACCTGGCAACAAGATGCTAGGAAAGGAGAATTATCTAGCAGAATTGTGTGGGTCACCCATAGCAGAAAGCCTGGAGCTGTTCTTGTTTGCCCAGAAGATCACTCCTCTTCCTTTCCCCCTCTCCTATTTCCCTCTCTGATAATTATATAAGAGATCAAAAGCTAATCTCTATTTAAAATCTATTTTGTGTTTCTGTCTACCAAGTCTTTAAAAGCAGCTATTAAAACTATTTAACACAATGCTGGTCTATAGGCAATTCATTTGCTTAAAAGCAGCTGAAAAGGTAGGTATGAGGAGGGAGGGAGGGAGAGAGAGAGAGAGAGAGAGAGAGAGAGAGAGAGAGAGAGAGAGAGAGAGAGAGAGAGAGAACTTCAAATTTCTAAAAATATATGTTGGTTAGTTTTGTGTATTTTTCCCTCTATTTCTAAGGGATAGCCTTCTAAGACTGGGTGGAGGGAGGGATAAAGTAGAAAATGTTAACGATATAAAACCTATATAGATATATCTCAATTAAAATTTATGTTAAAAAGCTTCTATTTATACTTTATCTAAAACTAAGAAATTAAACTTTACTATCATTAATGAAGAACCTCACCCTAACTGCATTTTTGCTTTAAGATATTAGCTAATAATAGTATGAAACCATCACAATGAAAAAGACATTTAATAACTAAGCTTTTATTGCTAAAATGATGTCATCAGTAAAACCTTTAATATCTGCACACTTAAAAAATTTTGAAACAGAATTTTCTAACCTTTTAAAAAATCTTTCAAATAAAGAATTTAAGTGAGTTTTGGACTCATTTGCTAAAAGCACAAAAATGTTTGTAAGAACAATTAATTGGACATCAGGGACAGTGGAAATTTGCTAACCAAATTTCAACAAAAACCTCTGCATAATTGGTTGATGGGACAGCCAATGATATATTTCTTCCATTCGAATCTATGTATCTTTGTGAGGCATATTTTTCAGCTATGACAGCCATTAAAACTTAGCATTGAAATAAACTGAACTTAAAATCATATCTTCAAATTTCTATATTATAAAATATTAAGTCAAGATTTTAAAAAATAATGAAGCATATTTAATCACATTACCCTCACTAAATTATTATTAATATTACTAATTGTAAAGATGGTATAAAGTGTCAGTAATGATGCAGGGTATCTTTCAGGTTGACAACCATATTGAAGTGTCTGTTACTGGATTATATCCTTATTAATTTTCAGAAAGAAAATTGGGCTCAAGGGAGTATGCTTTAGTTTAGAATATTATTGGAAATTATCAGAATTGCAGGAACTCTGTCTAATAGGCTTGGCTACCATCCCAGAGAAAACCAAGGATTTTGCCATGATCAAGCTTCTCCTCTTTCAATATTTAACTACAAATAGGTTTAGATATAAATCACTGTAACTTATTAGCAGTATTAAATGACATAAAATGTAGGTAAATATTTAAACAAAGTCCATGTTCCACATGTGTTTTGTTCTCTCCCCTCAATTCTCCCTTCAGGTTCCCCAAACTTGTATGGAAATCCCTTTCTCAATGCCATTGGAACCTCCACATAAACAAAGTCCTCTCTAGTGCCTATGAATCCTCTAGTCTGAAGATTCTTAATCATTTCAAGAAGGTATTTGTGATCCTAGGGAAATTATCTAGTGTCCTTGTTACTAGTGTAAGAACAACTAACTACATTGCTATTGGGTCATGGAAGATACTTGGCCTCATCAAACAGACAAACCCAATTCAGTCCTTAACTTAAAGTTTAGATTTGACTCATGTCTAAGGTCTTCCCAAAAGGAGGGAGTAGAAAGTGTGATGGAAATAAAGAAAACAGTATACCAGTTTTTAAAATTGCAAGCAAGGGAGCTGCACAGAGAGATGATATCTTCGAGTACTAACTCAATGAAATTTTAATATAATTTTAAATTAATTAGTCTAATTTTAATCTAGTTAATTTTAATCAAATCTAAAAGCAACAAAATCAAAGAAAATGCTTACTCTACTTTGATTTATTAAATTTACACTAACAAGGTACAGGAAAACATGGGAATACAGAAAAACAAACTCAGGTAAGAAACATGGTTAAAAAGATATAAATGTTTTTAAAATGTTAAAAAGTTAAAAATTTAACATTAAACATTTAAACATGTTAAAATGCTTAAAATGTTAAAAAAAAGATATAAATGTTTTAAAAAGATATAAATGAAAGATATATGGTAGATCCAGTTAAGTATAGCCAAGGCATCTGTACAAAGAGGACATATGTGATATGTGGTACAGACAATTAACTTCAGCAAAGAAATATCTATTGGAAATGGACAAATAGTGCAGGATGTTTCTTCACATACGCAGTTTTACATTGTGCTTACTCAGTAAGCTACTGCAGTCCCGAATTTCTTAAATATGTAGTTACTTTGGTTTATAGTTAAATTCCATTTCAAAAAGTATTCAATGTAAAATGAAAATCAAGTATAGGACAACCATCTTCACACAAAAATGACATGAGGCTTTTAAGTGCACATTAACTTTAACTTTGACGAGTAGCAATAGCTTATAACTACTGTCATGCTCATAAGACTGAGACTTAAAACATCAAAACATGAACATTTTATGGGACTTTTTAATTGTCTTTTCACTTGGACGTCTCTCTACATTGTCCAAATAATTCCTTCTAGGTCCATGTTCTCTAACAGACCAGACCAGGGCTTTCACTCATTTCTCAGTCATATTCTCCAAGAAGGATGTAGTTGCAGAATACTTCACTTGCTGCCTATCAGCTTTAAATGAGGAATCCAAGATCCTCTGATCTCTCAAACTCATAAGGCTGCCTCATGGATGTGTCCTTCTCAAGACTGCTGTTCAGTTACATGAAAGGAAGCTGGGGACCAAGGCCCAGGCTTAGGCTCACCTGGGCAGAGCACGTGGTAGCAGCTACTATGCTTCCAGATTGGGAGAAGGTACTCACCCCTTCCTTTATTCCTAAAAGGACCTACTGGAGAAGGAATCTTCCATGCTGTACATTCTGAAGAGAAGAAAGACAAGAAAGAGGGTCAACACTATCTTTCCTTTTTAAACTGATGCTGTGCCCTGCCCTCCTCCAGCTGGGAGTGGGGGGAAGAGTAGGAGAGGAAAGAGACAGATTCTCTCTGTCAACCCCAAACTCCAGTCCCTTCGACTTTGAGTTACATTGTGTCTGGAAGCTGCCAGGGTAGCTTTGAGCATGTTCCATTGGCCGTCCCCATGCACTACAGGAGTTCTACAAAGTCTTTGTGATCCTGGTTAATTCGTTTTTGTATTATTTCTTGCATTATGATGTCAAGGTGTTTGACTTGTGTTCTTCTTGGAGATTCATAATCCTTAAGTTGCTTCTATGCATTCTGTCTTGAAATCAGGATGTCTTATTTGGCTAGTGAGTATATTTTCTTTCAATTTTTTTTTTGCTTTTCTTCTAGATTGTCCTTTATTTCTGTATATTTGCATTCCCAATTAATTGTTCTCTTTTGTTTCTCTGGTGAGACTTGCCATTGCAGATTCAAGTTTTTCTATTTTGCCCATTATTTTTGCTATGCAGACCATAAATTCTGCTCTCATAATTCTCATTTTTCTTTTAAACTACTCTGGAACAGTGTATTGTGATTCCATGTTCTTCTCAAATTCCACAGGGTTCTCTGTCTCATCAAGCGTTCAATTGTTTACCTTTGTTTTGAGATGCCTGAACTCTTTTACTAGATCAGGAGCCATACTTCCTTCTGTTCTTAATGTTGATTTATCTGCTCATGTTCAAGGTCTTTAAGTTTTCTTCCTCCTGAGAAATTTGATAATTTCAGTCTCCTCCCTCCTCTCCCCCCCCCCTCCATTGCTCATTTTCTGACTCCTTATCCTATAATAGTGGTTTCCCTCAGGGTTAGATTTCAAAGTTTCTCAGCCTTCTCTCATGGGAGGCAATTCATGGTTTGCTGGCCTAAGTCTCTGTCCCAAGTGACTTTGGGGTTCTAAAATTGGCCCCAACTAGCTACAGGGCTCTTTCTCTCAGGCTCAGTGGAGTGGCACACTGCCACTCCCTAGGTGCCCAAGGACATCTGTGGGCACACACTGTGACCTATCCTGATCTTTCTGTTCTTCAATTATGTTGCCTGACAGTGCTAATCACCCAGGGGTGATTTTTGTTATTTGGAGTTTGGTCTCCAAGCCTCTGAGAGAAGGGAGGGGTTGGGGTGTGGGGTTGAACTCTCTTTCAAGGTCAGAGACATTTCCTGCCTCTTTCCCTCTGTCTCCTGCAGAAATTTTTTGGTAGCACAGTGCCAACCAAGGCACTTGGCCACCAAGCAAACTTTCACAGCCTAGAGTTGGCTCCATGGCACTAGTAAGAGGGAGGGATGTGGGTTTGGGTTTTGTTGCAAACCTGAAGGTCAGACTGGCTAGTGCAGCCTTGCTACCAGAAACATAGTAACATAGGTGAGGAGGTACTGTGTGAGCTAAGGGTAGGTATCAGTTCATAGGGTGTTGTTTTGTTTTTTTTTTAACTTTCTTTTGGGTTCTGGGTGGGACCATGAAGACAGCTGTAGTTGCTTTATCTTTGATGCATAATTTCTGTTTTGGAGAGGTTTGAGAGATGTTGGGGATCAAAGAAAATACCTAGTCCTCCATCTCTTGTCATGTGACTGCCCTTCGCCTAATTTCTTAATTTTCCTGAGTCTCAGGAAAGGCTACATAATAATAATATTAGTAATTATGGTAATATGAGCAATATAGTACCCCAAGGCTACACAATAATTTTTCTAAAAAAAGATTTTTTGTACTATTAATAAGTAAAGTGAAAATGATTTAAATATTTTTATTTCATCTTTATTACACCCTTTTAAATTTCTACTTTTGTGTATGTTTTATAATATATAAAACAAGTAGCACATGAGTATAATTTATAGGTATTTGGGAGTGCATACTCAAAAAAATTTTAACTAGGACAACATAATCCCCAAATTTTGAATACCATTGTTCTAGTGACTCTCACCCAGAGTAGCATTATAAATTTAGATCACCATGTGGGTTCTTAAGGAAGGCATAAACCCACTGAAAAGTAGAGAAGAGGTGTCTGAATTGTTTATGAGTTCCAGGATGAGTTCTTTGCATTTTTTATCAGGTTAAAGGTTAATTTAAAAAATCCCTATATTTGATCACTATTAACCTGTGTGCTTTTGTAACACCATAATAAGAAGACCTCCTTGATTTGCTAGACTGAGGCATCTTCTATGGAGCTGGACATGTGCCATGGTCCCTTTTTAAAGGAGAACACATTGGGTTCCTCTGATTGGTCCCTAATGACTGGACCTGTCTTTTGCCTGAGGCCCAGGAGAAGGGACTCTTGTCAAGGAACATCTGCCCATCTCCTTCCTTCATGACTCTTCTCCAACACGTTCTCTTCCTGAGACTTCCAGAAAGCAGTGGGGTGAAGGTGAGGATGAGGGTGAGGTCGAAGGCATCTTTCCCTTCTCCCACCTCATTCCGTTGAAGCCATTGCAAAAAAACGGTCCAAAATAAAAGGAAATCTCATTATCCTGAGCCAATCATCAAGAAACAGCTCTACTCAACAGGGGCCAATCAAAGGACCTTCCCATGTCTTCCAAGTAAGGTTCCTATCCTCCAGCAAAGGACGATGGCACACGTCCAGCACCATGGTGGAGGTGCCCCAGGCCAGGATATCATGGCTTCCCTGGTCAATCCTGCTTCTTCTGAATGGGAACTGAGGACTGTTTTATGGAGGCGTAGAAACAGCCAGATTCCAGCGTGCCCATGCATGTAAACCCAGGGTGGAAGTAAAACTGGCCAAATTTTTATGTTACAAGGTGAAACCCGGGTGGGATCACAAGCCATATGATTGTGAAGCCTCCAAGATGGAATCTGGCCTGCTGGGAGCCCAGAACTTTGACAGAAATGTCATAGAGGAGTTGTAGATCTGCCCACTGCTGTTCACGAGCTGCACCAAACTGTGGCGAATGCGACTCGCGTCTGTTGAGCGGCTGGGAGGATCGAGTGGAAGACTACCGAGATGAGGAAGCCTCCGGGCATCCTAGAGCTGACAGACTCCGAGCAAGGGGCTGGTCTCCGCAGTTTACTTCCGGGGTCCTGGTTGTCAAGGGTTTCGGAGGCTCGTGGTCTGCGTCCAAGGGTCCCTCCCTCTCCAGGTCTGAATCTTCCCCAAACACCCCGGAAGCTCGCGGTGAGTGGGATAGTGTCCCTTTGGACCGTCCCAGGTCGGGGGTGCGGAGGACCCCCCTTCTCCTTCCGTCCCTCCCTCTGCAGCCGGAAGCGCTGCTGTTTCGGAGAAGAGGCTGAGCGGGCGGGGGCTGCGAGGATACCTGGGTGGGGCCGGGCGGGGGAGGGATCGGCGGCCCCCCTGGGGCTGAGGCGGACTACCCGCTCGAGCCTCCTGTCCTTCCTGTCGCCTGTGGCCGGGGAGGCCGGGCTGCGGGCCCCGGGCCCCGGGCACAGGCGTGGCGCCCCGGGACTTGGCGGAGCCTCGGTCTACTGTGGGCTTACTTTACGTTGTAAACAGGGCTAATTTGAATCAGTTTTTTTTCAAGCTAGTTTGAATGTAATTTAATAAAGTCCTACCTCGGCTACAGTTTTTATTATGATGCCTCATTGTAGCTTGGGGGTGTCTGGGTCTGGGGAAGGGTAGGGAGTGCCCGCAGAACACGAGCTGTTCAGGATTCTTCTCCTTGGCTTCAGTTGTGAGAAAATACTGAAATACTTAAGTATTTGTGTGTGTGAAGGACCAACCTAGCTAACTGAGGAGAGGTTACCCCCCGGAAATTATCCACCTGATGAGGAGTTTTTTCAACCATAGCAACTCAAAATGACCATTTCCTAAGATGGACAGAGATTTCCATCTCCATCAGTGGAGAAAAGAAACACCTGTGACATCAAGTATTCCAGATGTAGGAAGTAAATATTCATAAAATCACAGAGTGTAGGAGCTGGAATTTAGGTATTGTCTAGGGTCTAGGCCAGCTCCTTCAGTTGACAGATGGGAAAACACGGCAAAGAGGTTCGGTAAATTTATTTGCCCAAATTGATACAGTGTATTTGTAGTACAGGTAAGATTATAATCCTGGCCATTGATCCCCAGTCCAGTGTTCGATCTACTCCATCAGGGATTCTTTGGTTTTTGAATTTTTTTATCATAGTTTTTGTTTTTATGTCATATGCAGTTTCAAATATACTCCTTCCTCTTAGTGAACCTTTGCTTTGTAACAGCAATCAGCAAAACAAATGCATCCACTCCATTTCAAAAGGTATTCAGAGTAAAATGTAAATCAGGTATAGAATAACCATTTCCTCCACACAAAATAGATGCTTAACTGGAGATACTCACAAATGTACATTAAGGGAGATACTCACAAATGTACATTAACAAAGACCTTCAACAAGCAAGTATATGCAATATTCCACATCCATAGTTTCCCCGACTTTAATGAAAAAAGGTAAATTTTTTCAACTTTCCTCTGGGTCTAAACGTGGTCACTATAGTCGTGTAGTGCTATTAGTTATTATCTTTTGCATTTAATTCTTGATTTTTTCTTTTTTCCCCCAATTTTATTAATTTATTGATTTATCAACAATCACTTCCATATGCTTTTGAGTTGAAAATTTTTCTCCCACTCCCCCCCCCAAGAGGCACACAATCTGATATAGGCTTTACATTTACATTCCTATTAAACATATTTTCACATTAGTGAAGTTGTAAGTAAAAATTAAAACCAATAGGAGGAACCATCAGAAAGATGAAACAAAGCTCAACAGAAGGTAAAAATAAGTCATAGCGATTCGACTTCCATAGTTCTTTCCTTGGATGTGGACAGCATTTTCTATCCCGAGGCCTCTGGAGATGTGTTAGATACTAGTAATGCTGAGAAGGGTTCAGTTTAACAATATTAGTCACCACATAACATGGTTGTTATTGTGTACAAAGTCTTCTTGGTTCTGCTCACTTCAGTCAGCATCAGACCATATAGGTCTTTCCAGGTTTTTCTGAAGTCAGCCTGTTCATCATTTCTTATAGCACAATAGTATTCCATTACATTCATATACCGCAACTTGCTTAGCCATTCCCCAATTGATGGGCATCTTCTCAATTTAATTCTTCATTTTTTCCATCCTTTAATAACTAACTGGATTACCTCTGATCACAACCTGGTTCTCATTATTAATGAACAACTTCCCTTTGCTACTATGCATGGATGCTTATTCTCTTTTCAATCAGGTTAGGATTTAATAGTAAAGAAGATCCATAACTGAGTGCGTTTATGGCTCTGTTTTGGATCTACAAACCTACTCAAATATTTGAATTTTTTTGATGCTATATGTATACATATATGCATGTATGTGTGTATATATTCACCTACTACTGAATTAGGTGCTATGGGAGATGTAACAGTAGATGTTCATACTGTCTGGAGTTTATAGTCTAGTGGGGAGATGGTAATGGTAACCCACAATTATAGGACACGTTAAAGCTTTCTCCACTACAATCCTGACAAGTAGGTGGCAGATAAGTCATAAGAACAGAAAAATCAAATAATAATAAAGGTCTGTATCTGACTGATTATAAAATAGTAAGTTGTGGGAGTTCAAGTTAGGGCAATATCATTGTGGGCTGGAATAATTGGGGAAGTCTTCACAAAGAAGAACCTTGAGCCCAGCCTCACACATGAAGATGAGCAGGATATGGTTAAGTAGAGAGGAGGCAAACAGAATGAGCAAAAGTGGAGAGATACTTGGAAATAGAAGAGGACCCTAGGTATCGTCTAGTCCCATCATCTTATTTTACAGAGAAGGAAACTGAGGCCAAGAAAGGTTAAGTAACTTGCCCAAACTAGCTAATGGTTGATCTAGGTTCAGGACTAGAGCCTGAGTCTTTTAAGTCCTCTTTCAATATTCTTTACACTGCATTTTGCATGTTCAGGGAACAGCAAGGACACCACCGTGGCTAGGCTGAGAGCTCATTTATGGAAGTACTGGGGTAGCATCCCAGAAACAAAGATGGGGGCCATATTGTTAAGGACTTTGACTACCAAGCTGTATAGTTGTGGTTTTTTTTTGGTAGGCAATGGGGTTAAGTGACTTGCCCAGGGTCACACAGCTAGTAAGTGTTATGTGTTTGAGGCCGTATTTGAACTCAGGTCCTCCTGAATCCAGGGCTGGTGCTCAGTCCACTGTGCCACCTCACTGCCCCCAAGCTGTATAGTTTTGACTCCATAATCGTTAAACATTAAGGAGCTATTGAAAGTTCTTGAGCTGGAATTTGAATTGATAAGAGTATTTTTAGGTGTTTGTTGTTTTGCATTATTTGAAGTAACTCTGTTAGAGTTATGGTGAATATAAGAAGCTTCAGCTTGACTAGAGCTAGGGAAATTTAACTGTAGCTAAAATGTACATGTATTAAAATGTATTTTCTTGTGTAAAGAAATTTGTTAATTGTGTATCTGGTGGGTATGAGGTACACAGAGGCCAGGGATGTATTGATCTCTGGTAGACCATCTGTGATAGACCAAAAATAGTTGTAACTCAGGACTGCATGTAGCTTTTGGACATACTGTGAGTTTGGAGAGAAAAAAAATTAGAATGTTTTGGAAAGTCTTAGGTGACTGGTCTGCTAGAAAAGCTTTATGGACAAGAACAGGAATCATAGTTACAGAATTTGGTATTTGTAAGAGAATCCGGTGTACTTCTAGTCCAACTCATACCTGAAAGGAATCTGTACTATAACATCTATGCTCTGTTTGAAGACTTCATGGGAGAAATCCACCACCTTTAAAGGCAGCCCATTTTACCTTTGGACAGCTCAGATTATTACAGAGTTTTTTCCCTGACATCAAGCCTAAATTTGCCTTTCTGCAGCTTCTACTCATTTCTCCTGGTTCTGGCTGCTAGGGCCAAACAGAAGTCTAATCCTTCCTTCACATGACAGCTCTTCATATAGACCTCTTATGTCTCTCCTGAGCCTTCTCTAAGCTAAGTAACCCCATTTTTTTCTTTATTTTCTTCCCTGAGGTAATTGGGGTTAAATGACTTGCCCAGTGTTACACAGTTAGAAAATCTCACGTTTCTGAGATCGGATTTGAGTCCTCCTGACTCCAAAGTGGGTGCTCTATCTACTTTACCACCCAGCTGCCCCAACTCCAGTTCTTTCAACCAAACTTTCTATGACATGGATCCAAGTTCCTTCCTCATCCTGGTTGTCTTCCTCTGGATAATTTTCAGCATATCAATGTCTTTCTTAAACTGTGATGTCCAGAACTGAACATAGCATGCCTGGTGAAGTCTGACCAGGGCAGAATACAATGAAACTATTACTTTCTTATTCCTGAAAGCTATGCCTCTCTATGTAGCCCAAACCCTTATTAGTCTTTTTGGTTCCCACCGGTGACTCAGTCAGCAAGCACTGTATGTCAGACACTGTGCCGAGTGCTGGGGATAAAAAGACAAAAGTGAAGCTATCAGTGCCCTCAAAGAACTTATATTCTAATGAGGAAGACAACATGAATACATATACATATAAGAAATATAAAATGATTGCAAAGTAGTTTTGGGAGGGTAGTTAACTGGTAACTGTTTGGGGGGGTGGTGTTAGGAAGGGTTTCATTGTAGAAGATGATGCTTAGAAACAGCCAGTGCAAAGGCATGGATAGGTGGGAGACTGGAGTGTCATGTGTGCAGACCAGTGAATAGGCCAGTAAGGTCGGATCGTACAGTGTAAGGAGAGGAGCACTGTGTAACAAGAGTGAAAATGATAGGAATGGGTCAGGTTGTGAAGAGATTTAACTGTCAAAAAGAGGAAGTTAAATTTGATCTTATAAGTAAATAAGGGGTAGTACAATCAGAATTGTAGGAAAATTCCTTTGGAAGTAGTCTGGAAGATAGTTTTGGAATGGAGAGAGGCCTGAGAATGAATTGAGCTTGTCCATTAAAACCCTCAGATCTTTTCTAAACAAAATGATGTCTAACTATGCCTCCTCCAACTAGTACTTGAGAAGTTGAATTTTTGTACCCATTCAGCAGATTAGATTTTGCCCAGTGCTTCAGTCTATCAGGATATTTTTACATCCAGACTCTTGTCATCCAGTGTGCTAATCAACCAGATTTGTCTCTCTCCAGATTTGAAAAGCATGTGTGTCATCTGTGCTTTTATCCAAGTCATTGATGAAAATGTTAAACAGCACAGGGGCCACAGGGATCCCTGAGGTACTCTGCTGGAGACATCTTGCCATGTTGACATTTAACCATTAGGGCAAACCACTTCTCCTCTTTCAGCTTCAGATTCCTTATCTGTAAAATGGTATTCCCATGTAAATAATAGTACCTACCTTAGTTGTTGTGAGGATTAAATGGGATAATGTGGAAAGTGCTTTGCAAACTTTAAAGTGCCATATTAAAAAAAAAGTAAAAAACAAGACAAAAAAACCCCCTAAGATCTTGGAAACTGGTCCCATCACTTCCTAACAAAAAGAGAGAGAAGAAATGGAAACTATCAGATTTTATATTCTTGGGCCCAAAGATTACTGTGGACAGTGGCTGCAGCCTTGAAATGAAAAGACCTTTGCTCTTTGGAAAGAAAACTATGGCAAATTTGAACAGCATACTAAAAAGCATCACCTTGCCAGCAAAGGTCCATATATTCAAAGCCACAGTTTTTCCAATAGCAATGTATGGCTGTGAAAATTGAACTATAAGGAAAGCCGAATGCCATAAAATCGACACTTTCAAATTGTGGTGCTGGAAAAGACTTTTGAGGACAGCAAGAAGGTCAAATCAGTCAATACTTAAAGAAATTAATTTAGGCTATTCACTGGAAGTCAAATACTGAAACTGAAGTTTAAATACTTTGGCCACATAATGAGAAGATGGGAGTCATAGGAAATGACCCTGATGTTATGAAAGATTGAAGGCAAAAGGAAAAGGGGATGGCAGAGGATGAGATGGATAGATAGTATCATGGAAACAACAAACATGAACCTGGACAGACTTTGGGAGATAGTGGAGGATAGAAGGGCCTGGTGTGCTTGGGGTCGTGAAGAGTTGGACATGACTGAACAACTGAACAACGACAAATAAATGCTAGATGTTACTACTACTACTACTACTACTACTAATTATAATAATAATATTCTACCTAGCTATCTGCTTCTGAATTAATAGAATTTTATTATCATCTAGTCCATATCTTTCCATCTTCTTTACAAGAATAACATGGGATACTTTATCAAAATTTTAAAAAGAAAAAAAAACAGATCAAAAGAGAACTTAGGATATTCTGATGGAGTTCCCAACCTTATATCAAGGAATCTGAATTCTCATTAAGTGAACCCATATTCTCATTAAGTGAAAGGCATAATAAGTTTCCAAGGGATACCAGTTGAATTGGCAGATCAGATAGCTGTGAGGGGAATCTCTCCTTGAAGCCAAAGGAAGGTGAACCTCACTTCTTTAGATACTAAATAGGCTAAAAAAGGCTTGGAGGTAGAATTAAAGGTATGTAGACAATTCCCAAGAATAGCTTCCAGGACTAATTCCTTGGAAGAGCAGATTGTTGACCAAAAGAAAAGTAAATATATCATATACGAAAGTGTCAGTTTAATACTATAAATTAGAGGACCAACATCCTTATTTTAAAAATAAGGAAACAAGCCCACTAGAGAAGCTAAATGACTTCTCCAGGGTCACACATGTGGTACGTGTGGAGTGGGATTTGAACTCAGGTCCAGTAACTTTAAGTTAAATGCTTTTTTCCATTGCATCACTAATTAAGTACCTTGAAACTGCAGACAGCTAACTTACTTCAAATGCGTATAGTTTGTACTATTCAAATTCCCTCACACTATTAGAACTTGATTGTGTGCTGGACCTCTGAGCATACTGTCCTCCAGTGACCAGGGTGAAAGTTGGGCACTCCCAAAGAAGAAAAATTGGGGCAAGACTGTGAATTCTTTGGAGGAGAAATTCACCCCTTTCAGATCACCCTGCTGGTGGAAGCCTAAAGTTCACATCCCCAATTGTTACCTACCAGTTCCCAGGACATTCGCCCTCTTTTTACAGTAGGTTCAGCTCCTGGTTCATAGTTTCTCTCTCCATGCCAACTCTTTCTAGGGAATTTCAATGTAAATATTAAATATTGATGTTCTCTCAAATACCTTAACTTCCTGATTCCTTAATCTTCTCAACTCTCATGACCTACTTTTTCACTCCACTTCAGATTTCCATCCCACATACACAGGGTCAGTGAACCTTAGATCTTGCCATCACACAGAAGTGTTCCACTTTCATCAGTTGGTAAATCCACAGACATTTGTTATGTGCCAGCATTGTCCTAGGCACTGGAGATACAATACAAAGAATGAAACTCCCTATTTCCAGGGAACTTACATTAAATGGTCTTGATCTCTGAAATTTCTTTATTAAGTCATAAAATTTTGTATAAGTATGAAGAACTGTTACCATGTATCATAATAGTGGAGATATTAATACTCCTATTTAGAAAAGCTTTTATTTATCTCACAAAGTTAATATAAGTATCAAGTAAAATAATGAATATAAAATACTTTGTAACAATTAAATGCTATATAAATGTAAACTCTTGTTATACTTTTTTTTCTTTTTGGTGAGGCAATCAGGGTTAAGTGACTTGCCCAGGGTCACACAGCCAGTAAGTGTTAAGTGTCTGAGGCTGGATTTGAACTCAGGTCCTCCTGACTCCAGGGCCAGAGCTCTATTCACTTTGCCACCTAGCTGCCCCTTGTTATATTTTTTTTTCAAGATAGCCTTGAAGTTTGTCTTATTTTGTCATAGCCTCTTCTCTCCCAATAATGAATATAATGGAGAAGGTAGCATTAAGATATTCTTAATAATAATAAAGTATAATTAGTAAGTCATTTTTATTGACCTTTCTAGGCTCTTTTGTATCCTTGAATGAATTTACCTCCCCCAAAACAGCGAACATATCAAGAATGCCTTTGTCAGATTCGGTATGTTTATTGTCTCACAGAGTTCTGTCATGGGCCCTCTTCTCTCTTTATATTAATTTACTTAGCTGTCTCATGAATGTCATGAGAATTCCATAAAGGAAGAGTGGACTCCTTGGAGAAAACATGTAGCCATAGGACATACTCATAGTTCCAGGTTAGTGGAAATCCACTCTCCCTTGGAGAGATGTTACTATAACAACTCTCCTTGCTATAGCGGCTTAGAAGTCTTTTTAGAAGTTAATTAACTTTGATAATCAATGAAGAGTCCACCAGTAGGTGCTCATGACAGTTCTAGAAACCCTAGCGTCTTAGCTTTATCCCTAGAATCTTGAGGGGAGAAATATTCAGCTGCCCTCTGGGGACCAACCAGTCAGTGCAGTGATAGTTCAGGAATTACCTCCTGGACCACCTTAACCTCACCATGCCTTTTTGGAACTTCTACTCTGGGGTCTCACTGTCCTAATTAGTGATTACTCCAAGAATAGTTTTAGGAAAGCCCCAACAAGTGCTTCACTTTGCTCCTTCTTCGAACTATGAACTGTAATCAGATCAATTACTGTTTCCCCTGGAATAGAGTTTGTCAGTCTACTTCCCTGTGATTGTACTCATCATTCTGACTTTGACACCAAAACTCCTCTTCCTGGCTACCTCCCTATGTGTGTCTTTCTCCTATTAGAATGTAAGCTCCAGACAAGGCTTGTCTTTGTTTTTTTTTATTTGTATCCCCAGCTCTTAGCACAGTGCCTGACACACTGTAAGCACGTAATAGATGCTTTTTTATTTTCACTCATTCATCTAGTTTCTCAGAATCCTTCATATTTGTTATTTCCTATGCTACCATAATAATCCACTACATTCATATACTACTATTTGTCCAACCTTCCCTAATTCCCCAGCTTTGTTTCCACATCTTCCTAACTCAAAAAGTGTGGTTATGAATATTTTTGTACATATGCTAATCTTTCCTTTCTGTCTTACCTTGTCATTTATCTTGTATTACCTTCATCATACGAGTAACCATTAATCTTATACTCATTGTTTTTCCCTGATATTGAGGTTTATTTCTTTTAATGAATCATCCCAGTGTCTGCTTTTTATTAGACTGTTAGTATGTTTATACTTTCTCTATGTTAACAATTTATTTCTTAGATCCCTGGACTGCCCCCAAAGAAATGACCACGGGAAAATAATAAAAAAAGAACCACTACCACCCCCTCCTAGGAAGTGAACCTCTTAAACTCTACAGCCTTAAAATGGCAGCAGCTTTGACCCTTCCAGCGCCAGAGGAACAGGAGGAATTTCTGACAGTGAAGGTGGAGGAGGAGACTCATACATGGGGGCAGGAATCTGGACTACAGAGGAATGACCCTTATACTAGAGAGATCTTCCGGAGGCAGTTCAGGAGATTCTGTTACCAGGAGACCCCTGGGCCTCGTGAAGCTCTTCGAAGGCTGAGAGAACTTTGCCTTCAGTGGCTGAGACCAGAAGTGCACACAAAAGAGCAGATTCTGGACTTGCTGGTGCTCGAGCAATTTCTCAACATCCTCCCTGAGGAGCTCCAGACCTGGGTGTGGGAACATCGTCCCGTGAGTGGAGAGGAAGCAGTGACTGTGCTGGAGGATTTGGAGAGAGAGTTTGATGAGTCAGGAGAGCAGGTGGGAAATGGAGGTGTGAGCTGTTTTAGAAGAATAAGGGTTTGAACTAACTAGCAGGAAAAAAGAAAAACAGTGATAATTAGTAGGCATGGTTCAATTCTCTGTATTTTACTTTTTCTCCTATTTTTTGCTTCTCCAGGCCTCAAGGAATTAAATTAGACACTTGTTCTTCCTTTCCTGCCCTGTGCCCCTAGGGGAAAGTTCCTTGTGGTCTAGTTTCTGCTATATTTTTGCAAATTTTCATTTATTTATTTATTTGTTTTTTTTTTGTGAGGCAATCAGTGACTTACCCAAGGTCACACAGCTACTAAGTGTTGAGTGTCTGAGGTCAGATTTGAACTGAGGTCTCCTGACTCCAAGGCCATTCTATCCATTGCGCCACCTAGCTGCCCCTAGTTTCTAATATTTAAACTCTGGTTCTTGGTAATTGCTTCACAAACCTGACTGTATTTAATTGCCCCTAGGTTCCAACTCATGCTCATAAACAGGAAATGTTCTTGGAGGAGATAGTGCCTATGGAAGCAACACAGGAATCACAAAATATTCAGTTCCAGCCCTTGGAAACACAGATCCAATGTAAATCACAGGAGATGAATCCTGTTAAAGAAATTGGTGAGAAGCAAAATTTCATTTGGAAGCCCACTGCCCGCTAGAATTTGCCATTCTCTGGATATTTTTGTAGAAAACATTCTATAGAGACTCTGTCTATATAATATATATATGTGTGTGCACATTTTATATGTAGGGAAATTGAACAGAATAAACAAGATTTGATTTGCTAGACAAATGTTGTCTTTAACTTTGAAATATGCTACAGGTAAAATACCATTATAAAGACTGCCTGTATAACAAACAATGCTCTTCATGACCTAGTGGATGCTCATAGACAAGAATTGTTGCTCTGTTAACAATGAATGATCCTGTGGCATAATTGCCTTCTCTAGTTTGTCTCTATAGTAGTTTTTAAAAAATTATTTGTTTTAGTCAGCCAAAATCTTCCTTCTTCCTCTCCCTTTCAACTTTTCCCTCCTTTACCTCTACCTCCACCAGCCATGAACACACTACGAACTAACCCTATTACAAACATGTATAGTCAATACATTGTATACAATACATGTATAGTCAAAACAGATTTCTACATTGGTCATGTCCAAAAAGAATACTTATCTCATTCTTCATTTTAACTCCTTTATTTCTATATCAGGAAGTGGGTAGAATGTTTCATCATTAATCCTCTGGAATTGTGGTTGGTCATTACACTGATGAGAGTTCAGCACAATAATATTCCATCATATTCATATACCATAACTTTCCATTCCCCAGTTTATGGGCAGCCTCTGAGATTCCCATTCTTTGCCACCTTGGAAAGAACAGTAAATATTTTTTACATCCTTAGAGTTTGTTTTACTACTTTCTACTTTCCCTTTAATTCCCTCTCACCCCTTCTCCCTTTTCCTCCCTTTTCTCTGATGAGTGAAATGTATTTTTATACTCGCCTGAAAGTATGTGCGAGTGTGTGTGTGTTGTGTGTGAATTCTTTCCTCCTTTGACCAACATGAGCATGAGGTTCAAGTGTTAACCATTCCACCCCCATCCTTTCCCCTTTCTTTGTATAGATGTCTGTGTATGTACTGTAATTATGTGAGATAATTTTCCCTAATCCTCTTTTCCTTTCCCCTCTTCCAGTATATTCCTTTTCCTGTGTCTTTTCATTCTTCTCTTAAGATCATCAAGAATAACCATTTCTAGGCTTCCCTCAATTAGATTCCATCTATAATCCCTGATGATGATGATGGAATTCAGAGGGGGCACTTGTGTCGTCTCATATTTGAATGTAAGCAGTTTATCCTCATTTATTCATTTATCATTGTTCATTCATGTTTACTGTTTTATGTTTCTTTTCACTCCTGTGTTTGAACTTTAAAATTTCTACACAGCTCTGGTCTTTTCATCAGGAATTCTTGGAAGTCCTCTATTTCATTAAAGGTACATTTTTCCTTTATAGCTTTATACTCAATACTCTTGGCTTCTAGGTAATTGCTAAGTAATACAGGGTTAGAGTAACAGGTTAGTGAGAATTTGCTCAACTGTTATAATAGATGAATTATATTAATAGATACGAGGCTATTAGGTCAGTCATTCAAGAATTATTAAGTACTTACTTTGTGTCAGGTACTATGTTAAGTACTGGGGATATGAAGATTTGTGTATTAATTTCAAAAGATGAAAAGTCATTGAAGAATTGTAGAGGAATGGTTTGAAAGCAGGATTTGGGAAGATGGTGCCAAGATGGTAGAGTGATAGGAAATAATTCAGTAAGCTCCTCTCTACAAATTACTCCTAAAAGATCTAGAAAATGCATCAGGTTGAATTCTGTTGGGGAAATTCAGAAAAAGACGCAGTGAATCATTTGTCTAGCCAAACAGTATAGGGGGACAGACCGGAAAGTCAGCGGACAGTGACTTTTCCACAGTTGGACCGAGAGCATGCTGCATGAGTGGTGCACTCTAGCACCAAAGGAGAAGCTGTTCACCATGGCAAGAGAAAATCTCAGGACCTTATAAGTCACCCTGAGACCCTCCAGGGCACTTCAGTGGGGAGAGATACTATTTGGCAGCTTTGCTGGCTATTATCCAGTCCCGGTTAAAAATCCAGGGTTGAATGAGAAGGGGACTTGCAAGTCGGCAGTGGAGTTCCCTAAAGAGAGGCCCTGGGCTATGAGAAAGGAGGAAGATCAGAAGCTGATAGTAGCAGGAGCAACAGTAGTAGCAGTGAGAAATAATCCTGGTTAATTAAAACAAAATATTAAAAAAACCCCCCAAAACTTAGGAACCCTGATCGATACAATGACCAACCATAGTTCCTGAAAACTCATGGTGAAACATTGTCTACCTTTTGATAGAAGTGATGGACTCAGAGCACAGATTAAGACAAAACTTTTTTAGACAAGGCTAGAGAGAAATTTTGTTTTGCTTGACTATGTATGTTTGTGACGGGTTTTGTCATGTTTTCTCAATGATGGAGGAAGGGAATGGTGGTGCCAAGGGAAGTGGGAGGCAGAGAAGGCTGATCTTTGTTTGAAAGGAAAATTTAATTAAAATAAAACAGTAGTAGGAAACAAGGAATATGTCTACCTCTCTTCCTGGTCTTATGGGTGGAAGAGAATAGAAGTAGCTTCTAGTGAATTCATTAAACTATTCTAAATTACGCATGTTCTACTGTGATCATCTGTCAGGCTCTTCTTATTTTTGTCCTTTTTACCTGGCCTATTTATAGTACACATTACTATTTTTGCCATCCTACCTGAACCTCCTTTCTGTTTCTCCATCTAAGAACCTTTTGTAGTCATATTCAAATCATGTATTCTCAGTGAATTGGTTTCAGCTAAAATATCCTCTTTACCCCAACTCCCACCCTCGGGGGCCTTTCTTCAGGCCTAGAGAACAGCTGATATGTGTATAATCTGTTTTTTTAACTTTTAGATGGCAAGACCAGCATTGAGAATGGAGAGTTAGCTCCAGAGCAGGAAACTTCTACAGAAATGGATAGAATTGACAAACTGAATTGTGATATTCTCTGGGGTCCTGAATGTAGAGGAATGTGTGAACGAGAAGGCAAATCAGAAAGACAATGGGGGAACCCTGCAGTGGAAAGACCTTATGTATGTGGTGAATGTGGGAAAAATTTTACTCAGAATTCTATCCTCATTGAACATCAGAGAACCCACACTGGAGAGAAACCTTATGAATGTGATGAATGTGGGAGAGCCTTCAGCCAGAGGTCTGGCCTTTTCCAACATCAGAGACTCCACACAGGAGAGAAACGATATCAGTGTAGTGTATGTGGCAAAGCTTTCAGTCAGAATGCAGGGCTTTTTCATCATCTCAGAATCCACACTGGAGAAAAACCCTATCAGTGTAATCAATGTAATAAAAGTTTTAGCCGGCGCTCAGTCCTTATCAAACATCAGCGAATTCACACTGGAGAAAGACCTTATGAATGTGATGAGTGTGGCAAGAACTTCATTTATCATTGTAACCTTATTCAGCATCAGAAAATTCACGCACTGGCCGAGTCAAACTAGCTTCTTGTAGTAGAGACTAGGGCTAGATCTTCCATTTCTTTGGTACAGGGAACTCCCAGAAAAGGAGACCCTCTCTGTTGATAGAATTTGGCACTTCACAGTCTTAGAGTTAAGTAGGGGCACTGAGAGGTTAAAGGTCTTGTGAAGGGTTACAAAACAAGTGTGTGTCAGAAGTGGGACTTAAACCCAGGTCTTCCTGATTCCACGGTGAGCTCTCTTTCTGCTGTGCTGTGCAATAAGTGGGGCAAAATTTACAGATGCTAGAATTGTAGGCAGTTTTTCTGGGGAATCAGTTCTTTATTTTATCCTCCTTTGAACATGAGAATGAGAGGATGTTAACTGTGTTTAACTTTTTAGTATAATAATTTCCTTCCGGGGAAACCTAGTGGTGATGCCTAAACCATTCTCTGAGATAGGTGCTTATTTTAGACAATATATTAAATAGTGAAAGTAATTATTTTAATAATGTAATGAACTTTTAATTTAGAAGGAGCCACATTCTTGAGAGAATTCAAAATGCTACATTGATAACAGCTTTGTCAGGGTGCTGCTTCCAATACAGCTCAGTCATAGTGTATCCCTAATCAAAAATGGACATTAGTCAAATGTGCTTATCTGCTTGATACTGCAGCCATTAAGTTTCTCAGCCCATTTTTAATACTTCTGGATGTAGAAAATACCTTACAAATACAACCTGAGTCCAGTGTTTTGTCAGTTAATCTGCTTTGTTTAAAAAAAATGGAAAAACCAAAATACTTAGAAATAGCCTGATTCCATTCATATCTCCTAGTATAATGACATATCCTTAAAACTGCAGAAAGGAGAAAGCCACAACAGGCTATCCTTCATAGAACTAAATTAGTCAGCACTCCCAGAATTATAGAAAATATATTTTAGCAGTTCAGTGAGTAGTCATAACTTCTGCTGCATGTACTTACACAGATAACTTTTAGAATACCAATTTATACTTTGGTATTTCTGCAGATTCTTTCGGTGGGACTGTAGCTTACTCATAGTTTCATTTGTCATCACATTTAATCATTATGATGGTTTTTCATAAGCCCAGCTGTCATCAGTACTCCCTTTTTTTTTTAAATTTTATTAATTTATTTTGATTTATCAACAATCACTTCCATATGCTTTTGAGTTGAAAATTTTTCTCCCCCTTCCTCCCCCCCACCCTCCCCAATGCGGCACATAATCTGATATAGACTTTACATTCACATACCCATTGGGGCAGCTAGGTGGTGCAGTGGATAGAGCACCAGCCCTGAATTCAGGAGTATCTGAGTTCAAATCTGGCCTCAGACCAAACACTTGACACTTACTAGCTGTGTGACCCTGGGCAAGTCACTTAACCCCAATTGCCTAAAAAAAAAAACCACACATACATTTACATAGCCATTAAACATATTTTCACATTAGTGAAGTTGTAAGTAAAAATTAAAACCAATAGGAGGAACCATCAGAAAGATGAAACAAAACTCAACAGAAGGTAAAAATAAGTGATAGCGATTCGACTTCCATAGTTTTTTCTTTGGATATGGACAGCATTTTCCATCCCGAGGCCTCTGGAGATGTCTTAGATCCTCGTAATGCTGAGAAGGGTTCAGTTTAACAATATTAGTCATTGCATTACGTGTCTGTTATTGTGTACAAAGTCCTCTTGGTTCTGCTCACTTCACTCAGCATCAGACCATATAAGTCTTTCCAGGATCAGTACTCCCTTTTGAAACAATCACCAAGGTTCCCATGGAACAATCTGTTATATTCGCCCAAAGGTAAACTTTTTTTTTTTGTCAAACAGCATTGAATAACTGCAGTATACAAAGCCTTGTACTAGACACAATGAAGGGATAAAGCAATGTAAGACATCGTGGCAACCTCTGTGGAGCTGATAAGCTGGTTAGGAAGATGGAAAATAAAGAAAATGGCTTAAAACAGACTGCTGGAATTAGGAGGGAATTTAGAGATCATGTAGTCCAAGGATTCTTCACCTGCAGTCTATGAACTTCTTTTAAAAAAATATTTTGATAAGCATTTCCATGTAATTGGTTCCTTTTGTAATCCTGTGTATTTTATTTTGTGCATTTAAAAATATTCTGAGAAGGGGTCCATAGGCTTTGCCAAACAAAGTTAAGAACCCTTGATCTGGGGCCAAATGCCTCATTATAGAGAAGAGGTCAAACCTCTCTTTACCCGAAGTTACATATCTAATTTAAACTGAGACTAAACCTCAAGTATGTTAATTCTCAGCTTCTCCACTCTACCACACTAAAAATAAATCATCATCCAATGATAATTATAAGCATATCTTGTTAAAAGAAATGTGAAATGATTGAATTAAAAATCAAGAAATTATTTAAAATAATTTTATTATCAGATCATGTCAACTATGTTTCAATAAATATGCACTTTCTCTATCAATATTGTATGGTCCAATAAATGTCCTTCAAATTATTTCATTGCTGTATTTTAATTTGTTGCCTTTTCTATGTTTCTGTCTAATCCCCTCTTCAGCCTACATTATCCTCTTCATATTTAAAAGCTAGGAGCTTCCATAGCATGCCAGGAAATAGAACTTGAGCACCAACATTCATCCCACTATAGAAGAATGGAGTATTTAATAGATGTTGAGTAACTTTAGTCCAGTGTGTTGCATTGTTGTAGTGTCATTGTTTTTCTTTAGATTTGTTGTTCATTGTGATGATTTAAGGAGTTACTATTATCAGAAAAATACTAATTTTAATTTTTTATTATGGGACTATTTAAAAAATCTTAAATGTAATTTTTATTATGTGTTCACACCAAAAATTTTAATGGCAGAAATGAATAGAAAAATTCAATATAAAGCAACTTGATTTATGGACAATTTTTCAGGAACACATACTTTATAAAGTAAGAAGTATCTATAATATAATATGGACTGTGATAATAAATGTAAGTTTTACTCTTAAAGCAGCTAGGAATTTAGAAATCAGAATGCTGAAGCTGGATATTTGGTGCTTCCTTACATAATTTTTAATAGATTTTAAGTAAGTGAATCAAATTTTTCAAAAAGAAGAGTCTCATTCATGAGTGAGGGTTTTTAAAAATTATTGCTCAATATTTTATTAATCTTTTTCACATGGAATTGTACCATGTGACACAGAATTAGATGTGCACTATTCAAAATGCAATTGTTTTATTTGTTTTATGTTTTGTGCAATTGTTTTGTAATTTAAAATGACTCCTAGTTCACCAAACTAGTTTCCCTTATTGTCAAGGTATTGAACAGATTAAGAAAATTCTCCTATATGTTACTTCTTCCATTTGTGACACATTCCATATTAATAAGAAATAATCTTTGATTTGACTTATCACTGGTATAGAGATTGTTGTTAAACAATGCTTGCCTCTCATCACCTTTTTCTTCTGCTCTTATCTAAAAGCCTCAGGCAGTTTCTTTCTCCCCTCTCTACTCTTTTCTTAATCTTTGTTCACCTCTGCTCTTCATTATATAGTCTTTACTCCTTTCAGATTTTCCCTGGACCAATTTGACTCCTTCCTCTAATGAAAAAGACACAAAGCCACACACTGGCAAAGATTAAGAAGGGTTGTCTTAAATCCAATTAGAATGTGAGTTCGTTCGCTAACGCACTGTTAAATTTGTTGCGAACTGATCCAACCATTCTGGTGAGCAATTTGGAACCATGCCCAAAGGGCTATAAAATTGTGCATACTCTTTGATTTGTCAATACCATCGCTAAGTCTATATCCCAAAGATAGCCCAAAAAGGGAAAAGGACCTATTTGTACAAAAATATTTATAGCAGCTCTTTTTGTGGTGGCTAAGAATTGGAAATCAAAAGGATGCCCATCAGTTGGGGAATGGCTGAACAAGCTGTGGCATATGAATGTAATGGAATATTATTGTGCTATAAGAAATGACAAGCAGGATGATTTCAGGAAAGACTTACATGAACTGATGCATAATGAAGTAAACAGAACTAGAAGAATGTTGTACACAGTAACAGCGATATTGTTCAGTGAAGAATTGTGAGTGACTTAGCTGTTCTCAGCAATACAATAGTCCAAGATAATCCCAAAGGACTAATGATGAAGCATACTATCCACCTCCAGAGAAAGAAATTATATTGATTGAATACAGACTGAAGCATGGTATTTTTCGCTTTCTTTCATTCTTTTCTTTTATTTGAGTCTTCTTGTACAAAATGATTAATATGGAAATGTTTTACAAAATTGCACATGTATAACCTATATTTAATTGCTTACTGTCTTAGGAAAGGGGGAGGAGAAGGGGAGAGATAAAATTTGGAACTCAAAACTTTAAATAAAAGTGTTTTAAAAATTGGGGAGGGGGAAGAATGTGAACTCTTTGAGGGTAAGGATGGTGTTTTTGCCTTCGTATTATCAACACTTAGCATTGTGCCTGGAACATAGTAAGCACTGACTGACTGACTGACAATAGTTGCACTAGGTCTTTAAAGTCTATTCCCTAGAGCTCAAACAAAACATTGCTTGAATGTAGCAGGGCTGAGCAAGCTTGCTAATCTGTAGTCTTTATTTCTGCCAAGACTGCACTGTAGGTTTGGGTCCAAATTGCTTATCCATTGAATAATTTGAAGGTCAGTTCAGAAGTGCCATATTTCTATCAAAGAATGAAATAATTTCTTTTACACAGCATTTTCTATACAAGTAAAATCCACACTTGATTCTGAAAAAATATAAATATTGAAATGTTTAAAAGATGAAAAGTTATCTCTTATGCACTTTAAAATCCTAACTTCCTATTCTAATGCTTTATCATGACATGGAGATGACTCTGGGTGTCGGAAGGCTATGTCAGTGAAGCATAAACTCTATAAGGTTCCTCCTGAGCTGGAAAGGATTTCTAATAGAGTCCCAGCAATATTTTATTACTTTGCATTTTGTTGGCATATTAAAGTTTTCATAAAAGCTAAACAAAGGAAAAACAATAAATTACATTGCATTTTGTTATATAAAATATATACAGCCTATCAATTAAAATGATATATCTAAAATTTACTCCAGCTGTCAGCATCCGAAATATGCCATCAATACAAGTGAAGTCAACAAGCATTTTTAAAAGCACCTACTATATGTCAGATGTTATTCCAGTCCCTGCCCTCAAGGAGCTCACAATCTAATGGGGGGGGCAACATGCAAACAATTATGTACAAACAAGCTATATACAAGATAAATTATAGATAATTTCAAAGGGAAAGCATTAGCATTAAGGGGAACTAGTAAAGGCTTTTTTCAGAAGGTGAAATTTTAGTTGATATTTAAAGGAAATTATGAGGCAGAGACAAGGAGGGAGAGATTTCCAGACATAGGGACAGCCATTAAAAATACATGGAATAGGGAGATGCATCTTGTGGGAAGAAGAGCAAAGAGGCCAATGTCATTGTAAAGTATATGGAGGGGAATAAGATATAACAAATCTGTAAATGTAGAAAAAGGACAAGTTATGAAGGTCTTTTAAGAGACAAATAGAGAATTATGTATCTAATCCTTGAGGTAAGGGAGACAGTAGACTTTATTGAGGATGGTGGTGGTGAGGAAAAGGGTATGACATAGCGTTATGCTTTAGGAAGATCACTTTGATAGCTGAGTGGAGGATAGATTGTACCAGAGAGAGACAAAGTAGGGAGACCAACCAGTAGGCTATTGTAGTAATCCAAATGTGAAAGAATGAAGGCCTGCACTAGGGTAGTGGCAGTGTCAAAGGAGAGAAGGTTATGTACCTGAGAGATGTAACAAAGATAGAATCTACAGGATTGGCAAATGATTAAATGTGGGGGAGTTGAGTGTGACTGAGGTGTTAAGAATGATACATGGGTTGTGAACCTGTATGACTGGGAGAATGATGGTGACCTTCACAATAATAGGAAAGAGGAGAGAGTTTGGGGGGGAAAAGACGAGTTCAGTTTTGGACGTGATGGAATTAAGATGTCTATAGGACACTCAATTTGAGGTGTACAGCAGACAGTTGGAAAGGCAAGACTGGAGATGAGGGGAGAGGTTAGGATTGGATAAATATAGCTGAGAATCATCTGCAAAGGAATCTGTGTGATCTAATGAAATCACCAAATGAGACATTACAGAGAGAAGAGAAGAGGGCCCAGAACATAGCCTTGGAGGACATTCACAGTTAGCAGGCTGGTTGGTTGGCTGGCTGTTGTCATTCATTCCCGAAGAGGACCAAAATGATATCACTGTGCTAGAGTCAAGTTACAGTGTGTCTAGCTGTGGCTGATCGGACCAATAGGAGCTTGGAATGTTCTTCCACAGGTCAGGCACAAATAGTCCATATGAACATTTGGAGTGGATTCTCTAAATTTCTGCATCTTGCATTTCTTTTGAGCTGCTTCAATTCTGCTTTGCTCATAGAGCCCAGCATCTTCTCTGATGTGGGCACACCATGCTGAGCAGTCCAGTGCCAGTATCTCCCATGTCACACAATCAATTCCAAAGTTCTTCAGAGAGACCTTGAGAGTGTCCTTGTATCACTTCTGACCACCATATGAACACTTGCCCTGTGTAAGTTCTCCATAAAATAATCTTTTTGCCAAGCATACATTTTTGCGTTCAAACAACATGGCCAGCCCATGGGAGTTGTACTCTCTGAGGTAGAGTTTGAATGCTTGGCAGTTTAATTAGAGAAAGGACTTCACTGTCTGGTATCTTAACCTGCTAGATGATCTTCAGAATCTTCCTAAGGCTATTCAAATGGAAGTGATTCAGTTTCCTGGCATGGCACTAGTATACTGTCCAGTTTTCACAGGCATACAACAATGAGGTCAGCACAATGGCTCTGTAGACTTTCAGTTTGGTAGTCAGTCTAATACCTCTTCTGTCCCACACTTTCCGGAGCCTCCCAAACACTGAGCTAAATCTGGCAATGCATGCATCAACCTCATTATCAACGTATACATCCCTGGAAAGTACACTACCAAGGTAAATAAACTTATCCAAAGCATTCAAATCTCCATTTGCTGTAACTGAGGGTTCCATGTATGGATGGTGTTGTGGTGGCTGATGGAGCACCTGTCTTTTCTTGATGTTAATTGTTAGACCAAAATTAGCACAAGCTTCAGAGAACAGATCCATGTTTTGTTGCATATCAGCTTCAGAGGCTGGATTGAGTGCATAATCATCTGCAAACAGAAAATCATGCACCAACACTCCCTCTACTTTGGTTTTGGCGTGTAGCCTTTTCACTTTGAAGAATTTACCATCAGTATGGTAGCTGACCTTGATGTCATGTTTGTCCTCACTGAAGGCATTTGACAATGTGGCTGAAAACATCATGCTAAAAAGCATGGGAGCAAGCACACAGCTTTATTTCACTCCATCAGTGACTGGGAAAGCACAAGAGCATTGTCCATTATCCAGAACCTGGCAAACATGCTGTCATGAAATTGACATATGATACTGATGAACTTCTCGGGGCAACCAAATTTTGACAGTTTTCCATAAGTCCTCACAACTGACAGTGTCAAAGGCCTTGGTCAGATCTACAAATGTTGTGTACAGACCTCTGTTCTACTCCTGGCATTTCTCCTGGAGTTGTCAGGCAGCAATTACCATATTGACTGTTCCTCAACCCTTTCTGAAGCTACACTGGCTCTCAGGTAGATGACCATCTTCTAGGTGAAGGATCAACCTATTAAGGAGAATTCTGGCAAGAATCTTGCTAGCAATGACAAAGAGAGACCTGCTTGTGATTGTCAGAGGACAATGTTCCTTTACCTTTATAGAGATGGACAACGGAGGCATCCTTGAACTCCTGGAGGATAACCTCCTCTTGCCATATAACCTGGAAAATTTCAGTTAACTTTTGTATGAGCAATGGAGCCCCTATCTTGTAAATCTGAGCTGGAATAAAATCAGCACCAGGTTCTTTGCCACGTGAAAGGAGCCTGATGGCATTCAAAACCTCTTCTTAAGTTGGAACTTCAGCTAGGGAAAGATTGACTTCAACCTGAGGTAAACAGTCAATGGCTTCAGCATTGACTGATGAAGGTCTGTTGAGAACACTATGGAAATGTTCAGGCCATCTCTCTAGGTTCATGTCCTTTTCACAAATCAATGTGGCTCTATCAGCAATGAGTAGTTGAGATGCACCATAAGTCTTTGGCCCATAAATAGATTTCAGGGCATCATAAAAGCCCTTTGGATGGTTACTATCAGCATAAAACTAAATTTCATCTGCCTTCTTACTGAGCCAAGAAACCTGCATTTCTCTAAGCTTTGCTTGTACTTTACTTTTGATGGAATTAAATGCTGTCTTCTTAGAGATGGATGAACTATCCTGCTGGTAAACCCTGTGGAGTTCTTATTTTTCATTAAGCAGCTTCTGAATTTCCCCATCATTTTCATCAAACCAGTCTTGATGTTTGTGAGTGTTCTGACCCAGATGAGAAAATGCAGTGCTATACACCAAATCTCTGAAAGTTGCCCACTCCTTTTTTTCCTTTACTATTGCCTTTACTATTGCCTTTACTATTTGTTGGCTCAGCTTTCCATCCAAGTTAGCAACAAACTGTTCCCTCTCAGAGAAGAGCTCTAATCTGTTGACATTAATTCTTCTGGTAGTCATTTTGCCTTAGGGATGCTGCTTTTGTTGAATGTGAATATTTAGCTTGGAGAGGATAAGTCTATGATCAGTCCAGCACTCTGTGCCACTTATTGCCTTGATCATTCTGACATCCTGTCTCACATCTTTCTCCTTACAATGATATAGTCTATTAAATGCCAATGTTTGCTATTAGGGTGCATCCACAAAAATGCAATTGATAATGAGAAGGTCCAGAAAAAAATGTGTAATGGTAATGAGGCATACATGTAGCCAAGGAAACTCACATCTCAATTGTACTGAAGAGCCTGCAAATCCTTTCTCTCCTCAGGCTATCCAACTCTTGATTGCCAGGACTAGCTTTCTCTTGGATCCATAGCTGGCTGTCTTCTCAGCTGCTTGTGTCCCATTCCCCAAAGCTACTTCCTCCTTGGAATGACTGCCTCTCTGTATCTCTGATTAAAAAGAAAATTACAAAATTTTTTTGCAAAGATGATTTCACTCAACATTGGTACATGTGATGTGCACACACTTATGGACCACACAAAATCCAGTAGACCTGAAAGATGAATAGCTCTTGTGAGAGAACTCAGCATGTATCACATCCAAACAGTAAGCCTTAAGTCCAGTCAGAGCTGGACACACATTTTTTTCTGGAATGGATGCAGTGAAGAGGAGTGCCATGAAGCTAGTGTAGGTTTCACAATCAAAACTAATCAAAATCTAATCAACAAGCCTAGAACATGCTTCCAAAAAGGAATGAATGACAGGCTCATGACAATGAGATTGCCACTTGCCATGCCACCATCATCAGTGCATATGTTCCCACTATGACAAACCATAATGAGGTCAAAGAAAATGTTTATGAAGACCTGGAGACCCTCATCTTCAATGGGATGAAAGAGGACAAGCTTGTAATTGTGAGTGACTTTAATGGCAGAATAGACACAGACCATCAGACATGGCAGGGAGTCCTTGGGAGGAATGGAGTTGAAAATAGCAACAGCAAGAGTCACTTACTATTGAAGACTTGTGCAACCCATGACCTTCTCATTATCAATACTGTCTTCCATTTACCTAAATGCATTTTTGTGGATGCACCCTAATAGCAAACATTGGCATTTAATAGACTATATCATTGTAAGGAGAAAGATGTGAGACAGGATGTCAGAATGATCAAGGCAATAAGTGGCACAGAGTGTTCGACTGATCATAGATTTATCCTCTCCAAGCTAAATATTCACATTCAACAAAAGCGGTGTCCCCAAGGCAAAATGACTACCACAAGAATTAATGGCAACAGATTAGAGCTTTCCTCTGAGAGGGAACAGTTTGTTGCTAACTTGGATGGAAAGCTGAGCCAACAAATAGTTGGCAACAGTAGAGGAAAAAAGGAGTGGGCAACTTTCAGAGATTTGGTGTATAACACTGCATTTGCTCATCTGGGCCAGAATACTTGTAATCATTAAGATGAAAATGATGGGGAAATTCAGAATGTGTGTCCAAAACACAAGAACTCCACAGGGTTTTTCAGTAAACCCTGTGGTTTGTTCATCCATATCTAAGAAGGCAGCGTTTAACTCTGTCAAAAGTAAAGTGCAAGTGAAGCTTAGAGGATTCTTGGCTTAGTAAGAAGACAGATGAAATTCAGTTTTACACTGATAGTAACAATCCAAAGTGATTTTATGATGCCTTAAAGGCTACTTACGGGCTGAAGACCCATGGTGCATCTCAACTACTCAGCACTGATGGAGCTTCATAGATTAGTGAGGGTATATGATCCAGAGAGATGGGCTGAACACTTCCATAGTGTTCTCAACAAATCATCATTAATGCTGAAACCACTGATCATAAACCTCAGGTTGAAGTTAAACTTTCTCTAGACAAACTTCTAATTGAAGAAGAGGTATTGAATGCCATTAAGCTCCTCTTGTGTGGCAAAGTGCCTGGTGTTGATTCTAACCCAGCTGGAAATTTACAAGGTAGGGAGTCCACTACTCATACAAAAACTGATTGAAATCTTCTAGGTTGTATGGCAAGAGGAGGTTATCACCTAGAACTTCAAGGATGCCTCCACTGTCCATCTCTGTAAAGGAAAAAGGAATAGATTACCCTATGACAATCACTCTTAGTCACTGCCACCAAGATTCTTGCCAAACCCCTCCTTAATAGTCCGATCCTTCACCCGGAAGATAGTAATTTACCCAAGAGCCAGTGTGGCTTCAGAAAGGGCTAAGGAGCAACTAATATAGTGTTTGCTGTCTGACAACTTTGGGGAAAATGCCAGGAGCAGAATAGAGGTCTGTATACAATGTTCATGGATATAACCAAGGGCTTTGATAATGTCAGTTGTGAGGGATTGTTTTTGTCAAATAGTATTGCTTCCATGCTTTTTAGCATGATGTTTTCAGGAATGTCAGACTCCTTCAACAAGGATGAAAATAACATCAAGATCAGCTACCACACTGATGGTAAATTATTTAACTTTAAAAGGCTACAAGTCAAGACTGAAGTTAAGGAAGAGTTGGTACATGACTTTTGGTTTGCAGATGATTGTATACTCAATGCAGCCTCTCTGGCTGAGATACAACAAAATATGGATCAATTCTCCTCTGCTTGTGCTAATTTTTTTCCCCTAAATCTTGTGTTATCCTGATTGTGTTTCCACAATACTTGAATTGTTTTTTTCTGGCTGCTTGCAATATTTTCTCCTTGACCTGGGAACTCTGGAATTTGGCTACAATATTCCTAGGAGTTTTCCTTTGGGAATCTCTTTCAGGAGGTGATTGGTAGATTCTTTCCATTTCTATTTTGCCCTGGTTCTAAATATCAGGACGGTTTTCCTTAATAATTTCTTGAAAGATGATGTCTAGGCTTTTTTTTTTTTGATCCTGGCTTTCAGATAGTCCAATAAGTTTTAAATTATCTCTCCTGGATCTATTTTCCAGGTCAGTTGTTTTTCCAATGAGATATTTCACATTGTTTTCTATTTTTTCATTCTTTTGGTTTTGTTTTACAATATCTTGATTTCTCATAAAGTCACTAGCTGCCATTTGCTCCATTCTAATTTTTAATGAAGTATTTTCTTTAGTGAGCTTCTGGGCTTCATTTTTCCTTTTGGTCAATTCTGCTTTTGAAGGCATTCTTCTCCTCATTGACTTTTTGGACCTCTTTTGCCATTTGGGTTAGGCTATTTTTTAAGGTATTATTTTCTTCAGTATTTTTTGGGGTCTCTTTTAACAAGCTGTTGACTGGTTTTTCGTGATTTTCTTGCATCACTCTCATTTCTCTTCCCAGTTTTTCCTCTACTTCTCTTGTTTCTCCAAATCCTTTGAGCTCTTCCATGGCCTGGGACTGATTCATATTTTTCTTGGAGGCTTTGGATATAAGGAGCTTTGACTTTGTTGTCTTCTGGTGGTATGTTTTGATCTTGTCACCAAAGAGAGATTCTATGGTCTGACTTTTTTCGTGTGCAATTTGCTCATGATCCCAGCCAATTACTTGAGTTATAAACTCTTTGTTAAGGCAGAGGTCTGCTTCCAGTGTGGAGAATGTGCTATCCCAAGCTTTAGGGGTTTTGTGCAGCTGTTTTCAGAGATAATTCTAGGGCCCTGTAAATTTTCAGTTCTTCCAAGGTGGTATGATCACGGGCAAGGTGTTTGCTCCTTTCCTGGTCTGTGCTCTGCTCTGTGAGTGACCACAAGCACTATTTTCTGCCTTGGAACTGTGAGGAGGATTCTCTCTTCACCACCACTATAAGCTCCACCATGCCAGCACTCTTCCTCACCCCAGGACCACCACCCAGACCTGCAACCCAGATCTAAACATAGGCAAAGCAAGAGAATCTTGCCTCAGCACCAGCAAAGAGATCCCTGCAATCTCCCTCTGATCAGCCAGTGGATTCCCCCTCAGTCTGTGGGCAGGAAGCTCTCGAAGCAGCTCCCAGCCTGATTCAATAGAACTTTCCAATCAACCATCCAGGTTGTCTTGGGCTGGAAATTTGTTTCACTCTGTCTTTTTGTGGTTTCTGCTGCTTTAGAATTTGTTTGTAGCCATTTTTTACAGGTATTTGGCGGGCTTGGGGAGAACTCAAGCAAGTCATTGCTTTTACTGAGCCATCTTGGGTCCGCCCCACTGCTTTTGTTAATTTTGACCTAACAACTAACACAAAGGAAACAAAGGTTCTCCACCATCCAGAACCACACCCTCCATGTGTGGAACCACTGGAGAAATTTTGAATGCTGTGCATGAGTTCACTTATCTTGATAGTATACTTTCCAGGGATGTAGACATAGATGACAAGGTTGGTACATGTACTGTCTGAGTTAGCTCAGTGTGTGGGAGTCTCCAAAGGAAAATGTGGGAAAGAAGAGGTATTAGACTGCCCCCCAAACTGAAGGTTCACAGTGCCACTGTGCTGACCTCTGTTGTATGCCTATGAAACCTGGTAGTCTACCAGCACCATTCCAGGAAACTGAATTACTTCCATCTGAATTGTTTTAGGAAGATTCTGAAGACCATCTGTCAAGATAAGGTACTGGACTGTGAGGTCCTTTCTCAAATTGAATTGCCAAACATTCAAACTCTCAACTCCGATGGGCTGACCATATTGTTCAAATGCCAAAAGTACTTTTGCCTAAATAAAAGACCATTTTACAGAAAACTTACTAATACAAGGCAAGTGCTCACATGGAGGACAGAAGAAGTGATACGAGGACACTCTCAAGGTCTCTCTGAAGAACTTTGGAATTGAGGCCCACCCAGCATGGCATGCCTACATCAAAGAAGGCTTTGTGTTCTATGACCAAATCAGTATTGTAGTAGCTCAAAAGAAATATCAGATGTACACATTTGTAGATATCTCTGCTCCAAATGCTCATATGGACTATTTTTGTCCAACTTATGGTACTGCCTTCTGAGCTCATATTGGTTTGATCAGTCACAGTAGGACACACTGTACCTTGATCCCAACAGACTGATGTCATTTTGGTCCTTTTTGAGAAGAAAGGATAACAACCAGCCAAATCTGTCTATCTGGAGTGTCCCAACCCTGATGTAATATCTCCTATTTGAGTAGCCTTTGATATGTCAACTATGGAGTGGGGTGGGGGAGTACCAAATCCCCTCTCCCTTAGAGTTGTTATTTATATTTTTTCTCTCTGAATAATCAGACTAAAACAGGGAACCACAGAGTTCCAGATCCTCCAAAAAGCCTAGAACGCACCCGGAAGTGAGACTAAGAAACAAGCGCTTTGCTTTTTTGTTCTCCTCGGAGGAAATTGCCCACAATCCTCCGAAAGTAGACCCCTGGGACCCTCGCGTGTAGTGTGCGGGGTCACTCTTCTGCACCCCATCTGAGCCCCTATTGTTGGGCGGTGAGCCCGGCTAGGGTCCCCCTTAGCCCTGCGGGACTACCGTGCGGAGGGTCCCCCGCCCCTCTTCTGTATCCCCTGCCTGGGCTGCGGGGAGCGCGGGAGGTGGAGACCGGGGGAGCGGGAGCGGGACTGGGGCTGGGGAGTCTGCCGGTCTCTGCCCTGGGCTGCTACGGAGCAAGCGGGGCCCCTTCTTGGGGTCACTGAAAGAACCGAAAGAGAAGTGTGGGGGGTGGGAGTGGGGGTGGAACCTCCTAAACTCTTGTAGGTTAAAGGATGAGACCAAAATCTGTTCATACCTTCCTCTCTAACTCTGACTTATTCTGGCCCATCCCTCGAGCTTTTTCACTAATGATGCATTCGTTGGTGTAAACAAGGGGAGGATACTTGGCATAGTGTAAAGAGAAGTGCCCTTGTAGTCAGGCAGACCTGGGTTAATGTCCTGCCCCTGATATACCAGTGAATCTGGGCAAGTCACGTCATCCCTTCTTCTAACCCCTCCCAAGACTTCAGATTAACTGTGCAGGTGCACAGTTGCGTTACTAGAGGGAGTTTCTCACCAGGAGTTACATATGTTTCACAGGTCCCGTACTTTAAAAAAAAATAGAAATTTTTTTTTCTAACTCTCTTTGTGATTAAAATATTCTTTTAATTATCTTTATGTCAGGGTAAATGTACTATAGGTATTGATTTTTTTAGTTAATGTTTGCTACTAAATCTTACTCTTTCATCCCAAAGTAGATCAGAGAACCTAAATTACTGAATTTACTTCTATTTTTGTAGTCTCTCCATTTAAGGTAGCAAAATGTCTACACATTTTCCTATTTTCACAGAACTCTAATACTATTCAGTAATTTGTCCTAATCACTGGTCTTCATTAGTTATGATTTCATAACAATTAGCTTGTGGTTTCTCTGTCTTAAAAATGTTATTTCTCAAGAATTTCTGTATATAAGAGTTGTTGAAAGGGAATCTTCCTGAAGTTTAGGTAATAGATAGAACTTGTCATCTGTTTGGGCTTTTGAAGTTCAGAATGACTGAAGCTTCAGCTGCCCAGGCTTCCCAGGAGCTAGAGGGACTTTTAATAGTGAAGGTAGAAAAGGAAGATTGTGCCTGGGGGAAGGAATCTGACTCCCTTGGAAACAAAGCCTATATCCAAGAGATCTCCCGAAGGAACTTTAGGCATTTTTGCTACCAGGAGACTGGAGGTCCAAGGGATGCTCTGAACCGACTCCAGGAGCTTTGTCATCGGTGGTTGAGGCCTGAGGTACACACAAAGGAACAGATCCTGGAGCTCCTGGTGTTGGAGCAGTTCCTGACCATCCTGCCTGATTCACTGCAGACCTGGGTCCAAGATCGCCATCCAGAGAGTGGAGAAGAAGCTGTGACGTTGCTGGAGGATTTAGAGAGAAACCTTGATGAACCAGGAAAACAGGTGAGAAGAGGTCTGTCGTGGGAGATGAGGGGCTTTATGCTGTGGAGTCACAGCCTCGGGAGAGGTACTGCGAGCCTTCAAGATTCATTTGTCCCAGTGGAGCTACCAGTCTCTTTATCACTTTCCCTTTCCTGCTCCCTGCTGCCATTAAAGAACCAAATGACTTTTTTTTGGGCCTATTTTGCCTTTCCTACCGAAAGTTCATCGTAGTCACTTACCTGACATTTTATTTCCAAGACTCCATGATTGCTTTGCAAGCCCAAATGTATATAATTGTTCCCAGGTCCAAGCCTGTGCACGGGGACATGAAGTGCTTTTGGACAAGACTACATCTGTAGGAGTATCAGAGGATTTACATGAGGCCCAGTTCCATCTGGTGGAGACCCAGACTCCACATGAAAGAGGTAAGTATTTGAATTTCATCTGAGAAAGAGCGGGAGACTAGATCTTCTGACTTCCATCCCAGTGTATTTTCTACTATATTCTGGTCTGGGTTGCCTTCCATGTAAAAATTTATTTTCTGTGTATTTTAAGTTCTTTTCCAACTCTTGTCATTCAAATAAACTAATGTACCATTATCTAGATGGAATTGAAGCCTTGTTTTCATCTGTCACCAAAGCCACATTCCAGATAATCACAATGATAACTTCAAAAATAATCACAAACAAAACACTTTTCTCATAATAACCTTAGGAGATAATTAGTGCAAGTCATATTATCCCCATTTGATAGATTTGGGCTCTTGAGGCCCAGAAAAACTTTCTGACTTTTTTTAGATCAAAGGGTTTGTAAGTAACAGAGACAGAACCCAAATCCAGGCCTTCTGAGGCTAAGTCCAGTGTTCTTTCTCATATATATATTACCTGTTCTGTTCTTTTCCACTACAATAAACTCTTCACTAACTTTACTAAACTGTTGTAAGAAAGCACTCTATAGGGGGCAGCTAGGTGGTACAGTGGATAGAGCTCTGGTCTTGGATTCAGGAGGACCTGAGTCCAGATCCAGCCTTATACACATAACACTCACTAGCTGTGTGACCCTGGGCAAGTCACTTAACCCCGTTGACTAAACAAAAAAAAAAGGAAAGAAAAGACTCTATAAATTCTAAAGATTTTTACAAATGTGAGCTATTGTGATTATTGCCCTCAGTGTTTATTATTAAAAATCCATATACCACAGTATAAGCACTTGAAGTTTTAAAATACTCAAGGAATTTTGAAGCTAGAAGGGAATCTCAACTCTCCCATTTATAGATGCAGAAATCCAAGATTCAATAACTTGCCTAAGAAATAGAAAATAGGTAATTAGTGACAAAGCTGGAACTAAGATCATAGGATTTAGAGTTTTAATTTTTTTTGGTGAGGCAATCGGGGTTAAGTGACTTGCCCAGGGTCACACAGCTAGTAAGTGTCAAATGTCTGAGGTCAGAGTTGAACTAAGGTCCTTCTGACTCCAAGACTAGAGCTCTATCCATTGCACCACCTAGCTGCCCCAGATTTAGAGAGGAAATTAGAAATCATCTGGTCCACCTCTCCTCTTTTTTTTCAGGTAAAGAAACTGGGGGTCTAGAGTGAAATGACTTGCTCATGGTCACACTGCTTTTGAGCATTAGATCTTCTGATGGTTCATTCCATGGCCAGTATTCTTTCCCCTTCGCCACTCTGGGTCTCCCTACTCCTAGTCTAATTTACTTTACCCTGTGATATATTCACTTTGATTCATTTAGGCCCTCCTATGGTCTTAGTTGCCCTCCATGTAAATTTTACCACTTCTTCATTTTAAGTGCCTTTCTAAACCTTGTCACTCAAGAAACTAGTGTCTCATTCTTCTCTCCTTATACATTTTCTGCTTATCCCATGTTCCTGGCAGTTCCTTCCATTGCTACTCACTTTTCTCCTCCGTCTTACTGCTTACATTTAAAATTCTACAAACCTACTTCCTAGATAGTACCAGCTATTTTTAGAGAATTGGATTCTTTCACTTTAGTGCCTGTTTGTGTTATTTAAATCCTGAGAATGTAAATGGCCTGGGTACATTTCTTCTCAGAGAATAGATTGGGGAAGTTTTTGTTATTGGCTTGCCCATTACCAATATTCAGAATTCCAAAGGCCTTCCCCATTTTCCATCTTACCCAAGAAGAGGTAGATGGTGGCATTTGGAATCATTTTCCCCTAATCCAATGCCAAATGAAGTGTATTAAAATTCCTTGAGGCTAGGCTTAAATTTTTAAGGAACCAGGGATATCTTTAGGAGATAGTAGCTGAAACATTGGGAAAAGAACTAAAAGGACTATGTTAGGAGACACTGGATTTGAATATAACTACCAGAGAGCCGTGTTCCTCCTTGTAACTGATCTCCATTGAGAGGCGCCAGGAATTGCTTCTTGGACCCTATATAATCTAGGTTGCTGACGTACCTTTTACATAGGTGCTGAATACCTGGAAAGCCTCAGTCTCAACCTTATCTACACATTAGTTGTCTTTCCTTGAATTCCTTGGCTTTGAATAAAAGCCTTTGCTACACAGCTACAACCATAAATTCCTTCCTACTAACCTTAGCCTGCTTATTTATTCTGAATAAAACCATTTCTAATAATTGTTCTTAACCAGCAGTGTTAAACATACAGCCCCAGGCTACATATAACCCAACACTCCTGAGTGCAGCCTGCCTCTTAATAAAATATAATAGGGAATATTTAACAAAATTAATAAAAAACATAATAAAACACAGATAACAGTACATTTTAAAACTAAGTCAATATGCAGCCCACAGGTGGCCACTAATTTCTCTTGAGCTTGACACTACTGTTCTTAACTACCTTCTGGTTCTCATTTTTTATTCAGTTGCCTCTTCTGACATCTTCCAAAAATTCCACCCTCACACTTCCAGTGCCCCCTTTCTCTGACTTTCACATTACATCTCAGCCTTATTTCACCACTGAGAAGCCTCATAAAATCTCATAGTTGGAAGGGAGGCTGTTTAGTTCAGTTTGTACCTGAACAAGAACCTCCTCTAAAATATATTTTACAGATCGTCATTATGTAGTTGCTTTGAAATCCTCCAATAAAGAAGCACCCACTGATGCTTTAGGTGGCCTGTCCACTTTTTGATATCTCCAATTGTACGAAACTTTCCTGACATCAAGCCTAAATGTGCTGCTTACAATTTAGACCTGTTGCTCCATATTCTACCCTCAGGGGCCAAGGAGAACGAGTCTGATCCTTTTTCCACGTGATAGCCTTTCAAATACTTGAACACACCAATTTCTTGCCTCATTATCCTAGGTTTGCTTCACCATCCTGGTTGCCATTTTCTTGATTCCTTTTGGCTTATCAATGTCCTTCCTAAAGTGTGATGCCTAAGACTAAGCACCGTATTCCTTCACTTGCCTCTTTTCAAGATATTTTGTTTCTCTTAACGTCCCCCTAAGATTGCATTAGTTCTTTTGACTTCCATACCATATAATACTCATAATGATCTTACAATCCATTAAAACACTTAGCATTATTTTAGGGGAACTAAAACAATTCTAGCTACGCCTCCCCAGTTTGGTATTTGTGAAGTTGATTTTTTTGAATCTAAGTGTAAGAATTTACACGTATTTTTATTAAATTTAATCATGTTTGCTCTCTCATAATCTAGTACATGTATTTATATATATGACAGATAATAAGTTTCTGCCCATTCCTAGACATTCTCCCCTCCGTTACCTACTTATATGTGTATATTTCCTACTTAACCCTTTTGTAATATGAGTTACAGTTTCCCCCTAAAAATGTTTTTCCTCCTCTTGTGCCCTTCTCCCCCTTTTTGGCCCTTATTCAGTGACGTCACTGACACATAGAAACCATGGCTCAGAAAGCTGAGTCCATATTCTTTTCATCTTCTTCCTTATTCACATTGTCTGTGTATAGTTTCAGATGGTACCAGATGCAGTTCCACAAAGTTGTCTCCAAAGCAAGAACTTTTGAAAGAAGTGGAACCACATGAAGAGTTAACTTATAAATTTAATGGAGAAATTCCACAGGCTTCTAAAGATGGAGAAGCATGTGAACCAGGTGTCAGGTTAAAAAATCAATGGGGAAAGCCTACAGGCAAGGAACAACATAAACATGATGAATCAGAAACTAACTTCATCCAGAACTCAGTCGTTATTGAAAGTCAAAGGCGTCAAATAGGGGAGAAAGACTGTGAACGTGTTGAGCATGAGACAACCTTTAATCACAGTACAGATCTAGTGCAACATCAGAAGAACCATGTAGGAGACCAATCCTCTAGATGTGAAGAATGTGGGAAAACTTTTAGTTCAAATAATGGCCTAATTCGACACATGAGAATCCATACTGGAGAGAGACCCTATAAATGTAATGAGTGTGGAAAAGCCTTTTGTCAGAGATCAGTCCTTAATCAACACCAGAGACTTCACAGTGGAGAGAAGCACTATCATTGTAATGAGTGTGGCAAATCCTTCAGTCAGAATGCAGGGCTTTTTAATCATCTCAAAAAACACACTGGAGAAAAACGCTTTCACTGTAATCAGTGTAGTAAAAGCTTTACTCGACAGTCAATCCTTATACAGCATCAGGGAGTTCACACTGGAGAGAAACCTTATGAGTGTAATGAGTGTGGGAAAGCCTTTGTTTACAACTCATCCCTTTTTTCTCATCAGGAAATTCACCACAAAGAAAAACGTTTTAAATGTAACGAATGTGGGAAAGCTTTCTGCAGGAGGACAGGCCTTAATGAACATCAGAAAATCCATTATGTGGACAAATCCTGTGAAAATGATGAATGTGGGAAATCCTTCAGTCAGAATGGAAGCCTCATGGAACATCAGAATAACCACACGGGACAGAAACATTATGAACATGAGGAAGGTGAGAGCTCTTTTAGTCAAAGCACAGGCCTTGCTGAGCATCAAAACCATTCAGCAGAGAAACACTATGACCATGACATAAATGAAAAAGGTCATAGTCCAAGTACAGGTTTTACTCAACATCGAATGAAGAAACAGACTGGGGATAAGACAACCTATCGTCAGAGTACAAGCCTTATAGAACGTCAGACTATCCAGACTGGTAAGGAACAGTTTGAAGAAGATAAGGGTAGAAGAAGCTTTGATCATAGTACAAACATCGTTGAACATCAGAGATCCTACACTATAGAGCAACCATACAAATGTGAAGAATGTGGAAAAACCTTCAGTGACGAAGCTGGCCTTATTCGACATAAGAAAATTCATACTGGGGAAAAACCCTATAAATGTGAGGAGTGTGGGAAAGCTTTTTGCCAGTTGTCAGCCCTCAATCAACATCAGTCTGTCCACACTGGAGAGAAACGGTATAGATGTAATGAGTGTGGCAAAGCCTTCAGTCAGAACACAGGTCTTTTTTATCATCTCAGAGTCCATACTGGAGAAAAACCCTTTCAATGTAATTTATGTAGTAAAAAGTTTAGTCAGCGCTCAATACTTACTAAACATCAGAAAATTCACTGGAAGAGGGTTTTAGTAGCATGAAAAATAGAAAATTTGCCAACCTGTCTCTGCCTTATTGACATGTTATTCAGCACTAGGGAATTAAGTGTAATGACCAAGAAGACCAGGTAGCATTTCCAATGGAGTAAATTGACTCCTTAATCCTTTCATATCTGAACATGCTTTGGAACAAGATGCTTAAATTCACTTTGTTGTATCTAACAATGTTTCTGAGATTTAGTGATTGGGAGAATGTTTATCATGTACATCATACCTGGTTTTGAAATTGTGCCATAACTACTTGTGATAGAGTTGTATCTGGTGCCTAATTCCAATTATGTCAAACTACTTTGTTTCCTTGTGATTCTAAAGGTTGGTTGCTTTGCATTAAGCGTGATTAAATTTGTGTCTTAGAGCCAGAATTTTTCCATATAAATCTTAAATTTTATAATGAAAATGATCAGAAAATAGGGTTCAGAATACTGTGTAACTTAGCAGTTTTTTCAGTGTAGTAGTGTTCTTGGTAATAGTGTTTACTCTGGGATTTTGAAGGGTACCTTTGTGTTTCATACCCTTGTCCTAAACCTTGTAGGCTCTGCCTCAGTTTTATCACTATGCCAAGACTGATCAGTTTTGGGGGGACTGATTGACCATAACAATGCATGCAGAACTGACACTAATTAATTTGCAGTAGGAGATGTTGGTTCCAAGAATTGGAACTAGTCATTTCCAGAGGATATTTTCCCTAGTTGATTGACTTATACAGGAAATCAGATTGCTAACTAGAAATTTGCTTGTAAATAGAGAATTCAGAGCTGGGGAAGTTGAATGTACTCAAATTGTATTTTTGTTAAGCTACAGTAGTTCAGTAGAATACCCTTGTCTAGTCCAGGGTAGATGGGAAGGCTTATGAAAAATATTTTTTGAGTATTTTCCTTGTTTCCCTGTAAAACTGAGGAGCAAAGCAAAAGTTTCCCATTTTGGGGGGTTTTCTAGTACTTCACATCTCTGTGTATATGAACTAGTGATTCTATGATCAACCAAAGTTATACCTAAGACATTGTTATGTATTTTCATAAGTTTCTTTAAAATTTTAAATTTTAAAAAATGGCCTGTATTTCCATTTCTCCCCAAATGACAGTTTGTATACCTCATCCCACCCCAAGGGGTTTTAAATTTTACATTTCTCTCCAAAGAAGTAGATCTGAAATCTTTCCATTTTGTCTAGTGCTGGAGAAACTAGCAAATTCTTCTTTTTCTAGATCCAGAAACCTACTCTTTTTGATTTCCATGGTTCTACCTCTTTTCAGGACCTAGCAATTTTGCATTGTGTAGGTGTAGGTATTCAGTAGACTGATTTCTGATTGCCTCGTAGACAGGTTTTCTATAGCTGCTAATTTACTTTATGTTGTGGATTCCTTTAAGTCTTACCAAGGCTCTCCCTTTTCTGACCTTACCTGTTTTTACCTTTACTTTAATGCCCTTTTTGAGAGCCATCTTTTTCTTCTCTTGAATTTGGTGGTAAGGAAAACACCAATAAATTTCTCATGACAATCATAACCTCTTTGTTTTGATACCAGGATAAAAATACTTGACTTAAACTTGGCTATGATGTATTAATAATAAACGAAATTTCTTCAGAGGTAAACTTACCAGTTGTGTGTACTTTTTATGTCTGTGGTCTTAACTTCCCCCATGTTAACAGAGGACCTTTGCTTACTCAGCATTCAGAATTCTCTCTCTGCTTATATTCCCTTCATATTCTGAAGACTTTTTTCTTACCTGTTTTGCCTCTATGAGAACAGGCTTGTTGTTTTTGTACTTCACCTGGGTCTGTGGCCAATTCAATTATTCCCAGGTAAATGAATATCCTACCACATGAGACAAGTAGTAAGCTGTGCATCCTTATATCCCAACTGAAAGAAGCTCAAAGTGTTTGATAGTATATCAGCAGGTAATTTTTTTAAATGGCCCTATGATTTCATTAGCCTAGGGAACTCAGTGGGGGAAAATTCCTCTACCAATGCAAATTGACACCTACTATGTAGTTTATAGTTGTAGAGACTTGCTCTGGGGTTGCATAGCCAATATGTTTCAGAGGTAGGTTGGTGGTGATATTTTTATGGAATGATGAGTTTTAGAAGCGTTCACTCAAAGAAATGCATTTTCCTACATTCAGTTGCAAAAATTAAGCTCTTTTTATGGGCTAGGCATTATTCTAAACCTTGGGGATTAATGAAAAATGACATAATCTTCTCCCTAGGGGCATAATGGCTAGAATACTGGACTTGAGAGTCAGCAAGATCTGAATTTAAATCTCGACTCAAGTGTTGCTAACTGTGTGACCTTGGGCAAAGTTACTTAACCTCTCAGACTCAGTTTCCATATCTGCAAAATAGGGATAATAATAATTCCTAGGATCATTGTAAGGAACAAATGGGATAAAGCACTTTGCAAACCTTCAAGTGCTATATAAATTCTAGTTGTCATGACAGATGAAGCATGTACACAAGTCACCCTAATAAAGTTGGAGTGTGAATGCATAGGAGAGGTCAGACAGGCATTTGAGGAGATTAGGATCATTTCTAGCTAGAGTTATCAGAGGTAGCTTTTATGGAGGAAATGGGACTTGAGTTTGGGAGGAGGGGTGGTTATGTTGATAAATGGCATTCTACTTTGTTCTGGCATTTCTGATTTGGACAGTATTTTAGTGTAGTGGGAAGTATGCAGGATCTGGTGCCAGAAGTCCTGAGTTCAAATGCTGGCTCTCCTGTGTGTCACAGCCCCTCTAGACCTCAGTTTCCTTTTCTTTTTAGGGAGAGGGTCAGTAAGTCAATATTAACAATTTATTATGTGCCTGTATGTGTCAGGCACTGTGCTAAGCACTGGGGATCTAAAAAGAGGCAAAACTGTGCTGAGCACTGGGGTTCTAAAAAGAGGCAAAACACAGGCCCTACTCTCAAGGAGCTCACAATCTAGTGGGGGAGAACAAGAAAATAAATATGTACAAACAAGCTATACATGGGAAAATAGAGGGGCAGCTAGGTGGCCCAGTGGATAGAGCTCTGGCCTTGGAGTCAGGAGGACCTGAATTCAAATGTGGCTTCAGACACTTGATGCCCACTAACTGTGTGATCCTGGGCAAGTGACCCAACCCCATTGCCCAGCCCCAAAAAAACATTAAAAAAAAAAAAGAAGTAAATGGCCATTATAGTGGAATACATAAATTTAACATGGAAGTTCCTGGCTTTTGGTAGCTGTTGGTAGTTAATAGTAATTTGGTTCCAAATATCTTTCAGCAGTTTCACTTGTGACTGTCTTGAAGTACACTTTAGCAGCATGGTAAACTTCGAGTCATGTTAAAAACACAGATAACCATATAAATATATTTGTACATATATACTTATATATATATACTAGATGTGTGATTATCTATTCAGTGCTTTTTTTTTTACAGGTTGTTATTCATATTTATTTATTTTTAGTTTTTAACATTTACTTCCATAAGATTTTGAGTTCCAAATTTTCTCTCCATCTTGTCCCTCCCCCTACCCCAAGACAGCTTGCATTCTGAATACCCCTTCCCCTAATCTGCCCTCCCTTCTATCCCTCTCCTCCCAACCCCTCCCCCACCCCCTTATCCCCTTCTCTTTTCCTGTAGGGCAGGATAGATTTCTAGACTCCATCGCCTGTATTTCTTATTTCCCAGTTGCATGTGAAAACAATTTTTAGCATTTGTTTTTAAAGCTTTGGTTTCCAAATTCTCTCCCTTCCTCCTTCCCCACCCACCATCATTGAGAAGGCAAGTAACTCGATGCAGGTTATACATGTATACTCACGTAAAACACTTCCATATTAGTTATGTTGTGGAAAACTAACTATATTTCCCTTCATCCTATCCCACCCCTCATTTATTCTATTCTCTCTTTTGACCCTGTCCCTCCTCAGAAGTATTTGCTTCTGACTACCCCTTCCCCCAATCTGCCCTCCCCTCTATCATCCCTCCCCTCTCTTGTCTCCTTCCCCCCTATTTTCCTATAGGGTAAGATAGATTTCCATACCCAATGGAGTGTGTATGTTATTCACTCCTTAAGCCAAATCCTATGAGAATCCTCTCACCTTCTCCCACTTCCCATCCACTGTAAAAGCCTTTTCTTATCTGTTTTATGTGAGATAATTTACCCCATTCTACCTCTCCTTTTCTCCTGCTCCCAGTATAATTCTCTCTCACTGCTTAATTTTATTCTCCAGATATGACACCTTCATCTTCAACTCACCCTGTGCCATCCATCTATCCATACATACATATAATTTTTTCCCTCCAACTACCCTAATACTGACAAAGGTCTCATGAGTTACAAATATTATATTTCCATGTAGAAATGTAAACAGTTCAACCTTAATAAGTCCCTTATGATTTCTCTTTCCTGTTTACCTCTTCATGCTTCTCTTGAGTCTTGTATTTGAAAGTCAAATTTTCTATTCAGCCCTGGTCTTTTCATCGAGAATGCTTGAAAATCCTCTATTTCACTGAATAACCATTTTTTCCCCTGAAGGATTATACTCAGTTTTGCTGGGTAGGTGATTCTTGGTTATAATCCTATCTGCTTTGCCCTCTGGAATATTATATTCCATGCCCTCTGGTCCCTTAATGTAGAAGCTGCTAAATCTTGTATTATCCTGATTGTATTTCCACAGTACTTGAATTGTTTCTTTCTGGCTGCTTGCAATATTTTCTCTTTGACCTGGGAACCCTGGAATTTGGCTACAATATTCGTAGGAGTTTTCCTTTGGGGATCTCTTTCAGGAGGTGATTTGTAGATTCTTTCCATTTCTATTTTACCTTCTGGTTCTAAAATATCGGGGCAGTTTTCCTTGATAATTTCTTGAAAGATGATGTCTAGGCTTTTTTTTTGATCTTGGTTTTCAGATAGTCCAATAATTTGTAAATTATCTTTTCTGGATCTATTTTCCAGGTCAGTTGTTTTTCCAATGAGATGTTTCACATTGTCTTCTACTATTTCACTCTTTTGGTTTTGTTTTACTGTGTCTTGATTTCTCATAAAGTCACTAGCTGCCATTTGCTCCGTTCTAATTTTTTTTGAATTTATTTATTTTTAGTTTTCAACATTTACTTCCACAAGATTTTGAGGTCCAGTTTTTCACCCCATCTTGCCCCTCCCCCCTCCCCAAGATGGCATGCATTCTGAATATCCCTTCCCCTAGTCTGCCCTCCCTTCTCCCCCTCCCTTATCCCATTCCCCTTCTATTTTCCTGTAGGGCAGGATAGATTTCTGTACCCCATTTCCTGTATTTCTTATTTCTCAGTTGCGTGTGAAAACATTTTTTTTAAACATGTGTTTTTAAAACTTTGGGTTCCAAATTTCCTCCCTTCTTCCCTCCACACCTACCCTCATTGAAAAGGCAAACAACTGAATATATGTTATACATGTGCAGTTATGCATGACACTTCCATAGTAGTCATGTTGTGAAAAACTAACTCTATTTCCCTTAATCCTATCCCATCCCCCCCCCATTCTTTCTTTTGACCCTGTCCCTCCTCAGGAGTGTTTGCTTCTGATTACCCCCTTTCCCAATCTGCCATCCTTTCTATTATTCCCCTGCTCTCTTGTCCCCTTCTCCCCCTATTTTCCTATAGGGTAAGACAGATTTCCATACCCAATTGAGTGTGTATGTTATTCCCTCCTTAAGCCAAATCCTATGAGAATAAGATTCACTCATTCCCTCTCACCTCCCTCTGTTTCTCCTCCACTATAAGAGCCTTTTCTTTTCTATTTTTTGTGAGATAATTCACAGCATTCTACCTCTTCCTTTCTCCTTCTCCCAGTATAATCGTCTCTCACCCCTTAATTTTATTCTCTAGATATGACCCCTTCATCTTCAACTAACCCTATGCTATCTATCTATCTATCTATCTATCTATCTATCTATCTATCTATCTATATCTGTAGATATAATTTTTTCCCTGCAACTACCCTAATACTGAGAAAGGTCTCATGAGTTATAAATATCATCTTTCCATGCAGGAATGTAAACAGTTCAACCTTAATAAGTCTCTTATTTTATTTGAAAGTCAAATTTTCTATTCAGCTCTGGTCTTTTCATCAAGAATGCTTGAAAGTCCTCTATTTCACTGAATGACCATTTTTTCCCCTGAAGGATTATACTCAGTTTTACTGGGTAGGTGATTCTTGGTTGTAATCCTATCTGCTTTGCCCTCTGGAATATTATATTCCATGCCCTCTGGTCCCTTAATGTAGAAGCTGCTAAATCTTGTGTTATCTTGATTGTGTTTCCACAATACTTGAATTGTTTCTTTCTGGCTTGCAATATTTTCTCCTTGACCTGGGAACCCTGGAATTTGGCTACAATATTCCTAGGAGTTTTCCTTTGGGGATCTCTTTCAGGAGGTGATTGGTGATTCTTTCAATTTCTATTTTGCCCTCTGGTTCTAAAATATCAGGGCAGTTTTCCTTGATAATTTCTTGAAAGATGATGTCTAGGCTCTTTTTTTGATCATGGCTTTCAGATAGTCCAATATTTTTAAATTCTCTCTCCTGGATCTATTTTCCAGGTCAGTTTTTTTCCAATGAGATATTTCACATTGTTTTCTAATTTTTCATTCTTTTGGATTTGTTTTACAGTGTCTTGATTTCTCATAAAGTCACTAGCTTCCAATTGCTCTATTCTAATTTTTAAGGAAGTATTTTCTTCAGTAAGCTTTTGGACTTCCTTTTCCATTTGGCCAATTTTTCTTTTTAGGGCATTCTTCTCCTCATTGGCTTTTTGGACCTCTTTTGCCATTTGGGTTAGGCTATTTTTTAAGGTGTTATTTTCTTCAGTATTTTTTTGGGTCTTCTTTAGCAAGCTGTTGACTTGTTTTTCATGATTTTCTTGCATCACTTTCATTTCTCTTCCCAGTTTTTCCTCTACTTCTCTTGCTTGCTTCTCTAAATCCTTTTTGAGCCGTTCCTCTAAGGCCTGGGACTGATTCATATTTTCCTTGGAGGCTTTAGATGTAGGAACTTTGACTTTGTTGTCTTCTTCTGGTTGCATGTTTTGATCTTCTTTGTTACCAAAAAAAGACTCTATGTCTGACTTCTTGCGAGGTTTGCTCATGATCCCAGCCAATTACTTGAGTTTAAACTCTTTATTAAGGGAGAGGTCTGCTTCCAATGTGGAAAATGTACTGTCCCAAGTTTTGGGGTTTTGAACAGCTGTTTTCAGAGATACTTCTAGGGACCTGTAAATTTTCAGTTCTTCTAAGGTGGTATGATAAGGGGCTAGCTATTTACTCCTTTCCTGGCCTGTGCTCTGGTCTATGAGTGATTACAAGCACTCTTTTCTCTCTTGGAACTGTGAGGAAGATTTTCTCTTCACCATCACTACAAGCTCCACCACACTAGCTCTCCTCCTCATCCCAGCACCACCACCCAGAACTGTGACACAGATCCAAGCATGGGCAAAGCAAAATATTCCTGCCTCAGCACTGGCAAAGAGATCCCTGCAATCCCCCTCTGATCAGCCACTCGATTCCCCTCAGTGTATGGGCCAGAAGCACAGGAAGCAGCCACTGCCCTGGGGCCACACTTGCTAGGGAACTGGGGCTGAGACCTAGCTTCTCTCTCACTGTAGAAACAGACTTTTCCCACTGACTTTCTAAGTTGTCTTTGGCGTTCGTGGGTTGAGAGTTCTGGAAACTGCCACAGCTGCCTGTGATTCAGTCCTCTGGGGCCTGCTCCAGGTTCGCTGTGGCCTGGACACCTACACTGCACTGTGCTCCTCTCCCAGCCCAGCACAATATATCTTTCTGATCAACCATCCAGATTGTCTTGGGCTGGAAATTTGTTTCATTCTGTCTTTTTGTGGGTTCTGCTGCTTTAGAATTTGTTTAGAGCCATTTTTTATAGGTATTTGGAGGGGTTTGGAGGAGAGCTTAAGCAAGTCATTGCTTTCACTCTGCCATCTTGGCTCCGCCCCCTCCATTCTAATTTTGAAGGAAGTATTTTCTTCAGTGGGCTTTTGGACTTCCTTTTCCATTTGGCCAATTCTGCTTTAGAAGGCATTCTTCTCCTCATTGACTTTTTGGACCTCTTTTGCCATTTGTGTTAGGCTATTTTTTAAGGTATTATTTTCTTCAGTATTTTTTGGGGTCTCTTTTAACAAGCTGTTGACTAGTTTTTCATAATTTTCTTGCATCGCTCTCATTTCTCTTCCCAGTTTTTCCTCTACTTCTCTTACTTGTTTCTCCAAATCCTTTTTGAGCTCTTCCATGGCCTGGAGCTGATTCATATTTTTCTTGGAGGCTTTGGATGTAGGTTGTCTTCTGGTGGTATGTTTTGATCTTGTCACCAAAGAGAGATTCTATGGTCTGACTTTTTTCGTGTGCAATTTGCTCATGATCCCAGCCAATTACTTGAGTTATAAACTCTTTGTTAAGGTAGGGGTCTGCTTCCAGTGTGGAGAATGTGCTGTCCCAAGCTTCAGGGGTTTTGTGCAGCTGTTTTCAGAGATACTTCTAGTGACTTATAAATTTTCTGTTCTTCAAAGGTGAGGCGTTTACTTCTTTCCTAGCCTATGAGTGACCACAAGCACTCTTTTCTGCCTTGGAACTGTGAGGAAGATTCTTTCTCCACCACCACCACAAGCTCCACCATGCCAGCACTCTTCCTCACCCCAGGACCACCACCCAGAACTGAGACCCAGATCCAAGCACAGAGAAAGCAAGAGAATCCTGCCTCAGCACCAGCAAAGAGAGCCCTACAATCTGACTCTGATCAGCCACTCGATTCTTCCTCAATCTGTGGGCTGAACTCTGGAAGCAACCACTGTCTCAGGCCAGCACTGGGGCTGGGACCGAGATTCTCTCTCACCATGGTCACAGACTTTTCCTACTGTCCTCCTAAGTTGTCTTTGGTGTTTGTGGGTTGAGAAGTCTGGAAACTGCCATTGCTGCCCGTGATTCAGTCCCCTGAGGCCTGGTCTTTGCCTGTGCACCCACACTGAACTGTGTTCCTCTCCCAGCCTGGCACAATAGACCTTTCTAATCAACTATCAAGGTTGCCTTGGTCTGGAAATTTGTTTCACTCTGTCTTTTTGTGGGTTCTGCTGCTCTAGAATTTTTTAGAGCCATTTTTTACAAGTATTTGGAGGGCTTCGGAGAGAGCTCAAGCAAGTCATTGCTTTTACTCCACCATCTTGGCTCCACTCCCCATTTCTAGGACAATATTGAATAAGAGTGGTGATAATGAACATCTTTGCTTCACCCTTCATCTTAATGGAAAAGCTTCTAGCTTATCCTTATAAAAAATAATGCTCGTTCTTGATTTTATTTTATTTTTGAGTGAGGCAATGGGGTTAAGTGACTTGTCCAGAGTCACACAGCTAGTGAGTATTATGTGTCTGAGTCTGGAATTGAACTCAGGTCCTCCTGACTTCAGGGCCGGTACTCTATCTACCGCACCACCTAGTTGTGCCTGTTCTTGATTTTAGATAGATGCTACTTAGCATTTTAAGGAAAGTTTCATTTATTCATATCTTTTGTAGTGTGTTGTTGTTGTTGTTGTTGTTGTTTTTTACAGGAATGGGCATTGTGTTTTGTCAAATGTTTTTTTTCTGTTTCTACTGAAATACTCAAATGATTTCAGTTGGTTTTATTATTTATGTGGTCAATTGTGCTCAAAATTTTCCTAATATTGAACCAGTCCTGCATTTCTGGTGCAAATTCTTGTAGTCTCTTTGCTAATAGTTTATTTAATATTTCTGCATCAATATTCAATTGGTCTATAGTTTTCTCTCTCTGCTTTGAGTCTCAGTGGTTTAAGTATGAAGACTATATTTGTGTCATATAAGGAATTTGGTATAACTCTTTTTTCTTTTTTACCATTTTTTCCCAAACGTTGGAATTAATTTTTCTTCTTTTTTTTCTTTTAATTGGGTGGGGGGGTTGTTATTGTTGTTGTTCATCCTTCATCCTCTATCTTTTTTTTCCCCCTTAGGCAATGAGGGTTAAGTGACTTGCCCAGAGTCACACAGCTAGTAAGTGTCAAGTGTCTGAGGCCAGATTTGAACTCAGGTCCTCCTGACTCCAAGAAGAGAGTTCTATCCACTGTGCCACCTAGCTGCCCAAAATTAATTTTTCTTTAAATGTTTTATAGAACTCACTTGTAGATCCATCTAGTCCTGGGATTTTTTTCTTTGATAATTAATTTATGGCTTGTTCAATTTCTTTTTCAAAAATAGGGTCATTTAAATATTCTATTAACATGAGCAATTTATATTTTTGTAAATATTCCTCCATTTCATTTAGATTGTTCATTTTATTGGCATATAGTTGGGCAAAATAGTTCTTTATAAGTGCTTTCATTTCTTTTTCATTAGTTGTGAATTTACCTTTTTCATTTTTTATACAGATAATTTGGTTTTCTTCTTTCTTTTAATTTTCATCAAATTTGTAATAGTTTATATATTTTATTGTTTTTTAAAGCTCCTAGTTTTATTTATTGATTCAATTTTGTTTAAATTTCAAGTTTGTCAATCTCTTTTTTGATTTTTCAGAATTTGTTTTTTGGTGTTTAATTAGGGGTTTTAATTTGTTGGTTTTCTAGGTTTCTTTATTTCATATCCAATCCATTGAACTGCTCTTCATTTCTTTTTTTGGTTAAATAATTTAGAAGCATAAATTTTCCCTTAAATACTGCTTTGACTACATTCCATAAATCTTGGTATCCTGTCTCATTTTTTCATTATCTTTAATGAAATTATTGATTATTCTGTAATTTGTTCTTTGATATTATTTAGGATTTTTAGTTTTCAATTAATTTTTAATCTTTGCTTCATCTTTGCTTTTATTGAATGTTATTTATTTATTTATTTTACATTGTGGTTAGAAAAAGATGCATTCAATATTTATGCTTTTCTGCATTTGCTTATGAGATTTTCATACCCTGATTCATGGTCAATTTTTGTGAATGTGTCATATACATCTGAGAATAGATATATTCTTTTCTATTACCATTCAGTATTCTCTAGAAATCTAATATATCTAATTTTCTAAAATTTTATTTCGGTCCTTAACTTTATTCTTGTTTGTTCTTTTGATTTGATTAGTCTAGGTCTGGGATGGGTAAATTGAGGTCTCTCACTGTTATATTTTAATTGTCTAATTTCTTCCTGTAACTCATTTAACTTTTCCTTTAAGAATTTAGATACTATACCATTTGGTGCATATATGTTCAGTATTGATATTAATTAATTGTCTATGATACTTTTTAGTAAAATATAGTTTTGATTATTTATGCCTGCTTGCCTCAAGTCTCCTTATTCCAATCCATTCTCCATTCAACTACCAAAGTGATTTTCCTAAAGTACAGGTCTGACCATGTCACCCTCCTACTCAGTAAACTCCAGTCATTCCCTTCCTACAAAACCATCTGTTTGGCATTTAAAGCCCTTCATAACTTTAACCTCCTCCTACCTTTCCAGTTTTCTTGCAGCTTACTCTTCCACCCAGTGACACTGCCCTTCTGGCTGTTTGATGAACAAGATACTCCATCTTTCAGCTCTAGGCATTCTTTCTGGCTGTCCCTTATGCCTGGAATATTCTCCCTCTTCTGCTCCAACTGTTGACCTCCCTGGCTTCCTTTAAGTCTCAACTAAAATCTCACCTTCTATAAGAAGTCTTCCCCAACCTCTCTTCATTCCAGTGCCTTTCCTCTGTTAATTATATTCTATTTATCCTCCTTGTATATAGCTTGCCTTGTATATATTTGATTGCAAGTTGTTTTTCCTGTTAGATTGTAAGTTCCTTTAAGGCAAGAACTGTCTGTTGTCTCTTTTTGTATTCCCAGTGCTTAGCACAGTCTCTGCTACATACTGTAGTAGGTTCTTAATGACTGTTTATTGATTGATTGACAGTGTTCCTTCTCTAGGAACCAAGTGGCGCAGTAGATTAGTGTTGTGCCTAGAGTCAGGAAGACCTGAGTTCAAATCTAGCCTCAGACAGTTACTAGCTATGTGGCCTTCTTGAAGTCACTCAACCTCTGTTTGCCTCAGTTGTAAAATGGGGATAATAATGCCATCTACTTTCTTACATTGTTGTGAGGACCAAATGAAATAATATTTGTAATGTGCCTAGCACATAGTAGGTTCCATAGAAATGCTAGTTATTATTATAATATTATTAACTGTCAGGGTGAAGGCAGGTTTGGGTGAATGAGCCAATCCAGGGGTGGCTATGCCTTATGGGATTCTACACTGTGGGGGCTCATCTAAGATCTATTGTGGCCAGGGGTGCCATTTACATTGATTACTACTTGGTTCTGCTTTCTTCATTAGTTCATATAAGTGTTTCACTTTTTTCAAGGGCAAGCTAGAATGAAAAGAGAATATTATTGTAAACTTTTTAGGCCCCTTTACTAAATTCTTACTCAGATGCTTTGTCACAGTATGAAGATGATTTTGGGGGTTTTCAAAAGTTTGAATAATAAGATCCTGACTGTAGTAGGGAAGGCTTAGGGTACCCTGTAGCAGTGGACTATGCAATCGCCTGTCATCTGAGAACCATTCTACATTGAGACTCTTCACCAACAGTAGGTCATAAATTGTGTGTTGGAGTATGTTTTGGGGGAGGGGTTGGCCACATCAAAATCATTAACACATTTACTAAGATGTGAAAGTGGGATTTCTATGCTCTTTGGTGCAATGTCCACATCCATGAAGTGATGGATCCCTGAACTATCTGACCATAAACTTCATTCAAACAGTCTATGTCATATCCAAACTTTATATTTTTTGTAGTGCCTAGCAAACTCTTAGTAATTAACAAAAGTTTTAAAAATTTAACTGAACTGTTCCTAAAGCCTCCCTTTTACTTATCCTATTCTTTTGAATAACTTATATGCTTCCAATTACATTCCAGGTAAGGGTCTCATCCTACTAAGTCTTGGTGCTACCTATGAAGTCAAATCTGGCTCTTTTTATTAGGATCTTGCTTATTACTTATGCTATGTAGGTTAATTTTTTTTAGCAAACTGTAATATTTATTAAATTACAAATGCTCTAACAACAAAAAAGATGAAACATTAAGAAAAACATCAAACTTTAAGGACTAAACTAAGCAAAAAAGAAACTACGAAGTATTTTCTAATCAAGATTTCATAACAAAGGTTATTAACTATTTTCATTACATTTTCATTTTAAGAACTTTATGATTAAACTATTGCTGTTTGCCTGTTACTAGGTATGTGGCCCTCTTGAAGGCCACAAACATATGTAACAGGGGAATAGCTAATGAGTCTATAGACCTTTCAAGCAAGAACAAACATTCCAAGCTGCTGAAATAATGCTCATGTGGACCTTTGAGCATGTGGAAACATTTTGTAACTGATTCTAGTCCACTCACCAGGTGGTGAAGAATAGCTCTCTTCATTGTCTGGATAGTTAGAACTGAAGTGAGTTCAAAAGACACCATTTGACCAAAACCTGTTTCTCTTTGGTTTTTCTATCTGTCTGGTGGTCTTCTGGAGGGAGTAGAGGTATAATTCTATAAGAAAAAGGCCTTGGATCCTCCTCATCTGGGTTTGACATATATGGCCCAGGAGTACAGTGTTTACTCTTTAGTTTAGGTGAAGGAGGTTAGAGACCACATCCTTTTAAGTTTTGAGAAGTCAGGAAAACAAGCTACCAGGAGGTCCAAGATGGGAATCTATACTGCAGTTTCTTCAGCTTTGAGGCTTGAAGAGCAAACAGTTGACCTTCTAGACATAGCCTAGTAGTAACTGAGACATTATCCATCAGTGATGTAGCCTTTGGATGTAAACTTAATGGGAATAATGCTATGGAGAAAAATGCATTAAGTTTGAGCTCACTCTCCCCTAGGTCCAAGTTGGTATAGGGGAGAGTATGCTCCAAAAGTTTATGTAGAGGAGGGTATTTGAAACAAATATCCCTTTTCAAAAAGTTATTGATATCAATTCATAATATCTATGGCAGCTAAGAGTGGGGGGGTCTTGAGCCAATAATATTAGAGAAAAACACCCCTCAACCCCTCAAAAGAATCCTGAAGAAGAGATGTAACCAGTTTCACTCTGAGAACGAGACCAGAGTAATAGTTGGCACATATTTTCATATTAAATATCTTACTCATAATGCTGTCCAACATCTTATACTACTATCAGATTTAACGTTCTTTCTATATTTTGCTCCAATCAAAGAAATAAGGCCCAATTTAACAATCAGATAATGAAGACAGTTAGTGAACAGAGAATACACATTGGTCAAAAAGATTGAGGAGCTAAAACAAACAAAAAAAGCTACCAACCTCCCCTGCCCCCCTTTTTAAAAATGGCAAATGACTTTGTTACTGGCTCTTTTCTTGGATTTTTGTCTCTTTTGAACTTCTGGGTGCCTCTACTGTTATACTCCCCAAATTGTAGCTGCGATAGTATCTTGCTTGGTGGAATAGCATTGATTGTTTTCTTCCTCCTCATTCCTTTCCGAAAAGGTGGTAGTGGTAGTGAGTTTGTTATTACTTTGTTAGATAACTTGTTTGGGATAAATTAAATGGTAGACATTTATGATTTTATTGTTGTTGTTGCTTGCTTCTGTTTGAGTATTGAATTTGTTAGCTTTTGTCACACATTTATCATTTAAAATGCCGTTTATTTATTTTAAAGAATCCTAGGATCACCTCCAATTCCTAGAGAGAACCCGGAAGTGCACGGGAGTGGGCTGGGGTGGCGTGGTTTGTACTCTTCTGTTTTCCCCAAACCCGGGGAGACTCGCTGACACACTTCCGGTCTTTGTGGGTAACCTGGCGTGGGTGTGGGGGCGTCTTAACTGGTCTAGTGTCGCTTCCCCACCGCGCCCCTGAAAGTGAGCGGGGTTGCACGTCCCCGAAGCGCCCAGGAGGGCGGGCGCACCAGCTTCTTCTCCGCTGGGTAGTAGGGCAGAGCTTCGCCCGTGCCCGCCTGCCGGCCGGTCTCCTTTGGCGGCCGAGCCAAACCCTGCTCTGCGCCTGGGAATCTGGGGGCCCCGGGTCAGAGGTGCTCCTCTGATCACTTCGGAGCCCAAGAGAAGCCTGGTCACGGAAAGCGCCAAAGCCCCGGGCTGGGCTAGTAACCTTTGTCTCCCAGGGGGCTTGAACAGACTGGGATTTACCGCTCTGGTCAAAGATTGAGATTTATAAAGCTGAAAGGGATTGTAGGAGGGATAATCCAATACAAATACCCTATGAGGAAACGGGCCCGGAGACGTTAAATCTCCAATTAAGGGAATTCCCCCCTGTAATGTAATTTCACTTCCATCCCTTCTTTAATTTTCTCTTTTTATTCTTTAAATTCTTTAAAAAGAATGCTTTTCCTTTTAAAATATTCTTTCATTCATGATTATTTCTTATTTTTTAAGAGTTTCCTTATCTTCAGCGAATTGATGTTCATTAGTTAATGTTTAAATTTCTTCAGTATTTGTATCACTACTCATAAATGAATGAATCAGCAGAAACATTGTAACTGCCTAGAGTGGAACTTCAGCGCTCTTCAGGCGTAGAATGGCAACTCCCTGGGACACTGAGACTGCAGAAGACCACGAGAGAATTTTGAAAGTGAAAATTGAGCATGAGGGTTACAATTTCAGGCAAGATTCCACCCTGCCAAAGAAGCATCTCAATCCCAGGGAGTGTTTCCGGCAGTGCTTCCGGCAGTTTTGCTACCAAGAGACCTCTGGGCCTCGAGAGGCTCTGAGCAGACTCCGGGAGCTCTGCCACCAATGGCTCAGACCAGAGATACACACGAAGGAACAGATCTTGGAGCTTCTGGTATTGGAGCAATTTCTAACCATCCTGCCTGAGGAACTTCAGACCTGGGTGCGGAAACATCATCCACAGAGTGGAGAGGAGGCAGTAACTGTGCTGGAGGATTTGGAGAGAGAGCTTGATGAACCAGAACAGCAGGTGGGAAGTGAGATGTGTGGGAGGGTTTGGGTTGTTTTTTTTTTTGTGGGCCAGCAGGGGTGTGTATCTGCAGTCCTTTAAGGATCACCCACCAAAAGGTATTACTTTATATACTTTGGTGCATCCAAAATATATACTAAATGTATTGTGGCAAATTGCTGACCTGAACTGCCCCCTTGGCAGTTCCTGCCTCCATGGTTTTCTTTCTAAACTGAATAGCACTATTTACTGCCTCGACTTTTCTGTTTAGAAGTAAATACAGTTGTCATGGAGAAAAGATGTGAAACAGGCAGGGATGGGGTTCATATTGCTTCAGTGAAGAAATATAACTGTCATGAAAGGTCAAGGTCCTATTTTTGTACTGCCCCTGCAACTCTTAATTGATGGTATTCAGAACAGGAGTTACCATTGGAGAAATGAGATGGGGAAGCAGTGGTGAGAAGAGGGTAGGGTGGGAGAAGTTTCTTACTTACAGTACTTCTCCTAAGACCATTCCTATACTCTGTCCCTATCTCATATGATTAGTGGCAGTGATCCAGAAATGTTATTTCTTATATTACCAAGACCATAGGCCATAAAGTCCTAGAGCTGGAAGGCATCTTAGAAATCGACCTCTTTTACAAGTATAGCTCTTGAGTTGCTGAGCTGGGTGTAGAAGCCAGGCCTTCCAGGTCCTCATCTAGTGCTATCTCTGCTTCACTGTAGCTCTTTTCTTGTTCTATTGCTTCTCCCAGGTTTTTGATGGATAATGACACATCTTTTTGATTTTCAACTCCTCTTGCACTTCATTAAATTATTAATTAATTAAAATTCATTCATTATTTAATGCCTGCTCTTCATTTAGCACCATGGAAGATGTAAGTATTAAGCTGTGACTGTAAGCTCCTAGAGGGCAGTAATATTATCTTTTTTCCTTTATATCTCTAGTGCCCAGAACAATGACTTTCTTAATATTTATGGAAATGAATTGAGGAATTTACAATCTAATTCAAAAGATGAAACATAACTTATGAAAATTAACAAGCCAAGGCAACATATGATCAATGCCAATTAGTATAGACAATTTGTGCTAAAGACATTCAGAAGAACAAATGTTCAATGTGTCTGGAGTAGTCAGGGCTATACCAGAGGAGGAGGAACTTTCTTAAGGTCTTGAAGTTAGATGTAGCTAGAGAGATTATTCTACCACAGGGTAGAATACTGAGAGCAGCAAATATAATGATTTGTTTGGATTGTAAGTGTAATGGTAGGACATATGGGTAGATATCATCATCTCAGGCCAGATTGTAGAAGGCCTTGAATTTGAACTTTATTTAGTGACCCAATAGCTGTCTTTGAAGCCAGCTCTTTATCTACTATGCCACACTGTCTCTCATCCCTAAAAGAGAAGAATTTTACCTATTTTTAGAAAATGTTGTATTCAAGATGCAGGTGATTAATTTGGGACAAAAAAGGCCTCCCCCTGCCTCTCAAATCACCCTCTACTCAGTGGCAGACTTTGGCTATATTCATGCTTGATATAGGGGAAATATGAATCCATGTTGGAGGGAGATGAGACTTGCCTAAAAGAACCCAACTAATTTTATCTGTCCTTAGTAAGGGAATGGTTAAGAAGTTAAAGATGGGAAGGAAGGAAGGGAATGCATCTCAAGATGCCAGTATCTCTGGTCCCAAACTTTCACCACCAGCTTCCATACTTTGGAGCTTTCTTTCACTTTCTTTCACTTTCTTTCCCTAGCCATTGTATGGGCACTAATGGTCTCTGACAGCATTTTGATTACCTGCAATAAGCATGGTATTCAGTGAGAACTTGTAAAGATCTTCAGGTTTCTCATTCATTTCACTTCAACAAACATTTAGTGCTTATTACATCTAGGATGCTGCTCAAGGCACTGAGATACAAAAATGACTAAGATGTTGGCCCTGTCTTTAAGCGGGTTATAATCTGATTGCCTGCTCTTGCTCCAACTTGAGTTGAGCTCACTAGTATCTAGAGATAGGTGATGAGAAGGGGTAGAGAGAATGTTGATTGGTCTCCAGAGTTCCACTTCCCTATGTGGCCTAGAAAAGGCTCTGGACATAATCCTAGTTCTTTCCTGAGCTTGCCCAGAGGCTGCTTCAAGTTTTCATGACCCTTTTATACATCTTCAGTGACCCTAGTTTGGGTTGTAATCTGAGGTTTGGAATCAAGGCTATAAGGAGTGGGGAGCCATTGATTTTTTTTTAAGCAATGGAATGAATGACATTAAAAAATTTAGGAAATTAATTTGGCGGTATGTTGAAAAATTAATTGTAGAGACTGTTGGTAGGACTATCAGGTATAAGGTTATTGAAGAAATACATTTATAAATTGATGAACACCTAAAATGGGCAAGTGGCAATAAGGGGAGAGAAGAGAGACAGAGATTCATCCAAAGGACATTCTGAGTAAAGAACAATAGGACTTGATAAATTATATTATATATACATACAATTTACATATAATTATATATTACATATAATATATTTTAATATCGTTATCATCTATAATAAATTATAGATGACTTCAAATTTTTTTTTAGGCAGTCAGGGTTAAGTGACTTGCCCAGGGTCACACAGCTAGTAAATGTCTAAGGCTGGATTTCAGGTTCTCATGACTCCAGGGCTGGTGCTCTATCCACTGTGCCACCTAACTGTCCCAATGATTTAAAATCTTAATTGTTGCCCGCAACCAGATAGTACACCGAATGGAAAGGCACAAAATAACTGCAAGACGTGGGCCAGGTGGAGCAGTAGGAACTGACTCAGTTTATTCATCTAAGGGTACAGGATATATAGAGAAAACCCATCCTAACTTCAAAGAGTCCTCTCCGTGAGACACTCCCTGAAACATCTGCTAAGGATGTGATAACATACATTTCCTCCTTATCAGAGTTCCTAGATAGGGTTGTAAATTCCAAGGCTTTTTCCTGGCGCCTGTATAGAGGAGTGAATATGTAAATCTAAGGTTCAAAGAGTGGGAAGGAATGTCTCAGGAGCCTCCTAGCAGGGAGAGATTTGGAGAGCCCTGCTTCTTAATTATTGAGCCCTTTGGGTTAAAGCCTGGGCAAAGGTCAAACTCTGTCCTGGATCTTAAATCCATATCAGACTCTTAAGGCCAGCCCTCAACACTTAATGATTCCTTGATAAAAATAGAGAAGTCATTAGGGAAAGATGATGGTTTAGGTGTATTGGGAACATCAGTAAAATAGCCAGGGTATACCCAGTGGAATCCACAGCAAATCTTCTAGCCAATTTTCATGCAGTTAATTAGTATACCTCACTTCTTTAATAATAAGAAGCCAGGTGGTACATTAAATGGAATGCTGAACTTGGAGTCAGGAAGACCTGAGTCCAAATTCTGCTTCAGATATTTACTAGTTATAGCCTTACTATCTCGGCATATCACTTAACCTCTTATCCTCAATTTACTTATCTGTAAAATGGGGGTAATAATGGCACCTACTTTAGAGGGTTGTTTTGAGGATTAAGCAAGATAATTACTTATAAAACGCTTTGCAAACCTTAAAACATTATATAAAAGTCAGCTGTTATTATATTAACACATGCCTGGGATGAAATTCTGCTCAAGAAGTGAATGGATGGTGGAATCAATCAGCAGAAGTTGAGTAGTGAAATGAAGGGAAAAGATATGAGGGGTAGAAGGGTCAAATCTTATTTTTTCCTCTAAGATAAGGTACATATTTAAAGTCATGAAATAGAAAGGGAGGGAGGGAGAGAAAGAGAATATATAATTAAGGGGTCAAGGTCCCAAAAGAGGCAAAAGAGAATGAAATCGAGAGCATCAAAAGGAGAAGGCTATGTCCTCCTCAGAGCTAAGAGGAAAGATGGGTTATAGAGAGAAAAAATACTTTTGAAGTAGAGAGAAGGAGAAGATGTGAGACCTTGTGGCTCATGCCTTTAATCTCAGTTAGATTTTAAATTGGGTCGTAGACCTGTAGCTGGAAGGGATCTCAGGGATCATTTAATCCTGCTCCCCTCATTTTACAGATGTGGAAACTGAGGACCCAGGTTAAATGACTTGACCAAGGTCACATACTGGTAAATGTCAAGGGGTGGGATGTGAACCCAGATCTTCTGACTCCAGAACCAGTGATATCTTCAAAATAAGAGGTACAACCATCTACTAGGAATGACAGGGTGGATGTGGATTTGGGAATTGAAGTAAAGAAAGTTTGGAACATCTGTTGTGTAGAGTGTGCTAGACAAATTCTCTCCTTCAATTCTCTTCCTTCTTTCCCCATATGTTTTCCTCATTTCTCTGCATTCTCTCCTTTTTTTCTCTTCTCTTTTCTCAGCTTCTTCCTATCCTTTCTTCTCTCCCCTTTTCCCTTTTCTGTTACATTTTTCCCCTCTCATATCTTCTCTGTTGCTCCATCCCTCTTTATTTCTTTTCTCCTCTTTGTTCTTAATTCCTTTTTTCCCTCTTCTGTTTGAAATATATTCAAACACATATTTTCTTTTTTTAAATTTATTTTGGTTTATCAATAATCGCTTCCATAAACTTTTGAGTTTTAAATTTTTCTCCCCTTCCCTCCCCACCTCCTTCTCCAAAACCACGTGCAATCTCATATAGCTTATATATACTCATTCCTATTAAACATATTTTCACATTAGTTATGTCGAACACATATTTTTCAAAGGATGACTATTTCCTCTTCTCCATCCTCAATGTGCCCCTAGCAAATTTTGTGAAGGAGAAATATAATTTCACTGAGGTGCCATAAAATGAAACATTTTGAAAAGCACTAAGATCAGTGACAAAAGGAGAATTCAGTTTCAGGCTTCATTTGACCTGGATGAGACTATAGTTCCTGAATCTTTTACTCTTTGACTTTTGAGATTGAAGGAGACATTTAATATTCTGAATGACAGGATTTCAGATTTGAAAGGGCAAACTCAGAGGCAAACAGGTTTAACCTGTTCTAAACAAGACACCTTGATTCAACATCCCCCAAAGATCATCATCCAACTTTGCTTGAAGACCTTAAATGAGGAGAACCCCACCCCCCCACCTCCTAAGGCCACCCATTCTACTGGAGGATGGTACTAATTGTTAGAGAGCAAATCTGACTTTTTACCACTTCTTCTCATTGCTCTCAATTTTGCCCTCTGGGGTCAAGCAGAACAAGTTCAATCCCTTTCCCATCTGCTAGTGCTTTGATTACTTGGAATCAGTAATTGTACAGCTCCTAAGTCTTCTCCTGGTCTAAATCCCCAGTTCCTTCAATTGATGCACATAAGTCATGAATTTGAGGCCCTTGGCCATTCTGGCTTTCTTCCTCTGGATGTTCTTCAACAAGTATGTATTGCCTGGTTTTCTTTTTGAGTTTTTGTGGGTTTTTTTTGGCTAGGCAATAGGGTTAAGTGACTTGTACAAGGTCACACAGCTAGTAAGTGTTAAGTGTCTGAGGCTGGAACTCAGGTCTTCCTCACTCCAGGGCTGGTGCTCTATCCACTGTGCCACCTAGCTACCTCTCCTGTTCTCTTTAAGAGTCAGTGCAAGGCACCGTAGGGAGTACAAAGTACAAAGATGTAAAGCATGATCTCTAATGTTAAGGAGCTTATACTCTAGTAAGGGAAATAAGATATGTATGCAAATTGTAATACAACTCATAATACAATTCAGAATATGAGGAATGTTGTATTACAAGTAAAATGCTATAAACAGACAGAAAAGAGAGATATGGTCATTGTCAGGGAAAACTTTGTGGAGAGGTGACATTTGAACTTGGCCTTAAAAATGAGTAGGATTTTGGTAGAGGTGACAGGGAGGAAACATTCCAGGTTGGAGAAAATGGTATGAAAAGAAAAAGATGAGAAAGAACAGAGCATTGTTGCTTCTTTTCCCTGTTTTGGATAATGTGAAATTGTTGCTTTCTGTTCCCAGAATGATTGTCTCACAAACCCAACTAAACTTAACTGTCCCTAGGACTCAGCATGTACACAAGGACAGGAAATGTCTTTGAGGGAGGTGGCATCTGTAGAAAAAACACAACCTTTGAGTGTCTCTCTCTGGCCGGTGGCAGCCCTGTTCAAGTGTGAATCACCAGACCCCCAATCCCTACATGAGAGAGGTGAGGAAATTTGTATTTATTTACTTTGTATTTATTCACCTGTATACTTCTTTCTCCCCACTTTCCCCAAGTACAACCTAAGCTTTTAAAGGAAAGGGACTGTCTTTGAATCCCCAGTGCCTGTCATAGTATACCTAACACATGGTGACAACTTAATAAATGCTTATTGAATGGAGGACTAATTTATCTGTGGAGAACGGTGAGGAGAGTTACTAAATAGATAGTGTTCCCTTTCTCATTATGCTAAAAAAAGTCACTTTCCTGTTTCCTCAGGTCTCAGCCTTGCTGTGTACTCTTCATTCCCTTCATCCATTGCAACCTGTTGTAGTACGTAAGACTTGGAGGACACCTTGGACATCATCTAGTCCATCTTGCTCATTTTTATTTAAATATATATGTATATATATACATACATACATATATATTTATTTATTCATTTATTTATTTATCTATTTATTCATTTATTTATTTGGCTAGGCAATGGGGTTAAGTGACTTGCCCAGGATCACCCAGCTAGTAAGTGTTATGTATCTGAGGTCACATTTGAACTCAGGTCCTCCTGAATCCAGGGCTGATGCTCTATCCACTGTGCCACCTAGCTGCCCCTCATCTTGCTAATTTTAAAGGTAAGGAAACCAGCCCTGGGAAATCAAGTGACTCCCCCAAGGTCACACGTGGCAGAGCTCTGATTTGAATCCAGGTTCTCTAGTTTCAAATCCAGTGTTCTTTCATACTTCCCCCTTTACATTCAAAATGTCCCCAGGTTCTGCCACATTTTATCACATAGTTAAGCCCTTTCCTGATCATTAAACTCAGTGCTCCTACCTTCTATCCAAACAGGTCATGACTACCAGATCATGACATTGTTATGACATCTCTTTGACTTTGTCAAGGCTTCAAACGTTTTTCTTAACATATTTAACTACTTTTTGGTTTGATGGGTCATAGGATGGAAAGAGCGCTCGATGTGGAATTCAAATCCTAGTGCTGCTACTTAGTGCTTTTGTGAACTTGGGCAAATCACTGAGACCTGAGAATCAGTTTCTTTCTCTGTGAAACAAAGAGGAGCAGGCTTGATCCTGAAATCCTTCTAGCCTTAAATATATGATTCCATTGCTTCACTCAAGATGTTTCCTCAGTATTATTTTGTTTCCTCCCTTATTTCATATATGATTGGTAATTGTTTACCATTACCAGCCACGTTTTCCTTATTCACAGTCTTTACAGCTTTCTCTGGAGAGCTAATACTAAGTATTAAAGGTGGGAGAATGTGAAAATTTCCCTTGGTATATGTGTATTTTATATGCAGAAAGTGTAAATAGAATGAATTTTACTGCCATGTCTCCTTGCATTATAGGATGGGGATCACACATTAAATCATCTCAGTTGAACCTCCTTCTTCCCCTCCCCTTCACTTCTCATCTTCCTGCCTGGATAGTTTCCATGTTATAGCATGGAAAGAGTCATTTGGCATTCCTTGCTTTTAAATCACCTGCAACATTATTGAATAAATCACTTTTCTAGTACTTTCTGATTGACTTGCCTGTCTCATATTTTGAAGTAATTATTGCAGACAAGCCATAGATTCTGGTTCATGTTTATTGCATTAAGACCTGCTTTGGCAGAAGTTCACTTATTCAGTATTTCAGTGAAATCATAAGTCTACTTCCTGTCCATATCCTGTCCCATATTATTCCTCTCTTGCAATTTATTGCTTCCCAGCACAGGGGAAAAGTATCATTAACCACTTCCTTTTATAGTTTCAGATGACGAGACCAGAAGTGACCATGGAAAGTTGACTTCAAAGCTGGAAAACCTTGAAGAAATGGAAACAAGCAGAGAAATATCTGGCACACTTACTAAAGGAATTCCCACAGGTCCTGAGTGTGAAGAAACCTATGAACAGCAGGAGGGAAAGTTAGAAGATGCTTGCGGATATCCTCCAGGGGATAAGCAGTAGTCTAAGTGTGATGAAAATGGAATACACTTCACTAAGAGCCCAAGTGTTATTGAAAATAAGAGAATGTGTTCTGGGGAGAAACCTTATGAGTGTGATGAGTGTGGGAAAACCTTTAGTCAGAACTCTCGGCTTATTGAACATCAAAGAATCCATACTGGAGACAGACCCTACAAATGTGAAGAATGTGGAAAAGCTTTTCGTGGGAGAACCGTACTTATTCGACATAAAATAATCCATACTGGGGAGAAACCCTATAAATGTAATGAGTGTGGGAAAGCTTTTGGTCGGTGGTCAGCCCTTAATCAACATCAGAGACTTCATACTGGAGAGAAACATTATCACTGTAATGAATGTGGGAAAGCCTTCAGTCAGAAAGCAGGTCTTTTTCATCACCTCAAAATCCACACTAGAGACAAGCCCCATCAGTGCAGTCAGTGTAATAAAAGTTTTAGTCGCCGTTCAATCCTTGTTCAACATCAGGGAGTTCATACAGGGGAGAAACCCTATGAGTGCAGTGAGTGTGGAAAAGCCTTTGTTTACAATTCATCCCTTGTTTCACATCAAGAAATCCACCACAAAGAAAAATGCTATCAATGTAGTGAATGCGGGAAAGCCTTTAGTCAAAGTGGCCTTATTCAACATCAAAGAACCCACACTGGGGAGAAACCCTATAAATGTGACGTGTGTGGGAAAGCGTTCATTCAAAGGACAAGCCTTATAGAGCATCAGCGAATTCACACTGGAGAGAGACCCTATAAATGTGATCAGTGTGGGAAAGCTTTCACTCAAAGATCAGTCCTTACTGAACATCAAAGAATCCACACTGGAGAAAGACCTTACAAATGTGATGAGTGTGGGAATGCTTTCCGTGGCATCACTAGTCTTATTCAACACCAGAGAACACATACTGGGGAGAAGCCCTATCAATGTGATGAGTGTGGGAAAGCCTTCCGACAGAGGTCAGACCTTAGTAAACATCAGAGAATCCACATTAGAAGTAGCTCATATAAATGCAATGAATGTGGAAAGACTTTCAGTCATAACTCAACTCTTACTCAACATCAGTCTGTCCACAATGTAGAAAAATCTGTCTCTTTGTAATGGCTGTAGGAAAATTTCATCAAAGTTTAGCATTAGGGTAGCTACATTGGAGTGGTTCCCAAAACGTATTGGGATAAAGCTTCACTCACCATTCCTACAAACAATAAATATTTAATAATAGGTGCTTAGTGGATCAAGAAGTATGAGATATAGTCCCTTGTCCTTGATGATCTTACGGTCTCTTTGAAAAGATAAAACACACACCTGAAACAATATAAGAGTTTCAAAGTTTTAATTGCATGAGTAGGAAAAATAAATGCAACTGGAATTCAGAAGATGGAAAGAACATTGTGGTTGGAAGTGTTAGGAGTGGCTTCCTAGGGGAGGTGGGGCTTGAGCTGGATTTTAAAAGTTGAATAAGGTTTTAGATGGATGAAACTGAAGGGAGAACTACTATGCACAGGGGAAATTACATGAGCTAAATTGAAGAAACAGGATGCACACAAGGTGTTTGGGGACAGCAAGTATGCCAGTCTAACAAGCAGAAGCAAAGATTTGCCTTGGGCTGTCACTTCCCTGGGATTAGATTTAATTATAACGGCATGGAATAGGCCTTTTTGAAGTAATGACTCTCCACATAAGTGGTGTGTGGACTAGACTAATACAGTCACTAGGCTAGATTCTCTCATGCTACCATTTTTGATGGCACCCTACTGAATACAGCATAACATCCAAATTCCTTTGCCTGACATTGAAGGCTCTCTGCAACCTTACTCTAACCTAACATTAGTTAATTCTAACCCGGGGGAAATTGTAGCCCAACGTGTATCTCTTGAGTAAATGTCCTGTGGAGGTGGCGAGGGAAAGACATTACAGTTATCCCTTCCACATCTCGGCTTTCCCCATCATGATTTCAATATATCGTGGGTCGGCATAAGAAATGGGAATTTTTTGTGGAAGCCATAGATGACATGTGAAGGCCAGCACAGAAAAGTTTAGAAACTCAAATGCATAAAATATATGTATAGTATCATATATCAACATATTTTATCTTTTAATACCATAAATATACCCAAACTTCACACACTGTAAACACCCCATAAAAGAAAAGAAAAGAAAAAATTCACACTTCTTTGGAACAAAGGGAAGGCTAAAAAGTTTAACATGGATTTTCCAGATCGAAGGAGCACTATAACCTTAAACCCTTCTATGTGGAAAGGATAACTGTACTATTCTCTTACTTTTTTCCTGTTTAAAGTGCTTTTCAAATTTAAAGCACTATACAAATGTCATTTGTTTCCTCTTGAAGTCATTATCCTATTCCTTAATAATCTAAATACTGCTATTCAATAGTGCTTTGCAAACTTTTTCGAAATTTTCACATTTTATTTTTTCTAATTACATGTTAAAAGTTTTTAAACATTTTTTAATAAAATTTTGAGTTCCAAATTTTTCCCTCCCCCTTAAGAAGGCAAGCAGTTTGACATAGATTATAGTTATGTAGTCATGTAAAACATTTCCATATTAACCATGTTGCAGAAGACAACAGACTAAAGAAAACCAAGAAAAATAAAGTTAAGAAAAAAGCATGTGTCAGTCTTTTTCAATAGCACTTTTACAGTGCTAGGGCCACTTCAAAATGCAAGACTCTGGTGACTTTTGCCATTTGATTCTTGATACTAGACCAAAATTGAAAACAATATCAAAAAGGATGAATGGGTAGACTATTGATGTTGCTTTTGATGAAACACTAGTGAGAAATATCAATAAGCAATTATTCATGCTACAAACAAATGTATAAGAGTTCCTGACAACATATTTGTTACATACAAGTGAATTTTTAAAAAGCCCATTCCACTGCTGCCACTGGGGAGATTTGCCTCCCTTCTGTCACTCTCATGCTACAAACCATATTGCTGCCTGCATCTTCCCTACTATTCATAATCCCACACTCCATTGCTCAGCCTTCTTTGCCTTTTATTTTCCCATTGAGCCTCACTCCTTTGATGAAGTAAGTGTCCCTCTCGCATTGCTACCAATGTAAAGCTGCCATGTGTGAAAGTATTACTAAGCCTAACCCTCCCTTCTTTTAGAAATGTCAAGTCATGACATTATATCAGTTCTAGTCTGAAATACTTTTTGTAACATCCTTATTAGAGATCTAAATTACATCAAAGTTCTGGGACAAATTCTGATTTCCCTGCAGATGAGGATGGTGACTGGGCAAGGCTAGGAGCCTTTTAGATGAATCCAATTATAATCAGTACCTCTTTTTTTCCCACTTTTAACTAGATTAAATAGGTTTAGGAAAGTGGATTCTTTAGATTGTGCTGCAGTTGTTGCTTTTATACAGTTTGGGGAGTCAAAAACTCTTAAGCTAAATTTTGTACTCTAGTCCAATCTTGACTGTGGAATTTTGCCTCCTGCTCTTGAATTCCATAAGTTATAAATAGGACACGGCTTAGGTCAGAGAGGTTTTCAAAAGAAGAAGAAGATCTGTGTCCTTTTGGATCTCTCTAAGCAAAGATGCTCGGGTTTAGATGATTAATAAATTTGTTTTTGACAAACTTTTGCCAAATAAGCAGAGTGTTGAAATTTTCTTCTACAGTTAAGTAATTTTTGGACTCAGATTTAAGCATCTGTTAAGAGCTAGCATTCCTAGACAGCCCTGCTTTGAAAGACTTCCTCTGTCAACTAGATAGAGGTGAAGGACATTTTGACCCTTTGTAGGATTATTTTTCAGGATAGAGCTTCCCTGTCTTGCACACACCTCATGTAGGTCACAAAGTCTGTGACTGTTTTAAAGAAAGGCTTGTTAGATATAGTAAATATGTTAAACTGTTAGACATACTAAGAGGTATTTGTGTGTGTTTCTGTCTATGCTCAAGTTGGTGACTATCTTATATGCTCTATTGTAAACTTCAAGCCATTCCATGATTGTTTAGTACATGTAGACTTATTTTATATTGAGATATAGTAGACAAGTTATGGGTTTAAGGTTAACTAGAGAGCAAGCTGAAAAAGCCTGAAAAAATACAAAAGGACAGCAAAAAGAATTGCAGGAATAAGACCAGACACCTTGTCATTTGGGTGAGGCTTAGACCAGGTTCCTGCCAGACAGTAAAGTCTAGAATCAGATTCCTTCAATCAATGAGTTCTAAGGCCAGATTCCTTAGAAGAATGAGGCAGGAAGCAGGCCATAGTAGGTTAGTGGGCTTTGAGGACAATTTCCCCATTAACTCAGGTGAGGTCAGAATAGTGTCTGAGGAAAAAAAAAGTTGGTGGAACCTTCAGAATAGGATATAGAATGGCTCTGTTCTGGGAAAAAGAGCATTTTACATTTCACTCTATCTTGGCATGAAAACTTGCAAATTCTTAGGCAATTGGATTGGCAAAAGATATATTTAAACATGAAAAAGTTACTAGCTCAATGCAGAGAAAATTGTACTAATTTGCTAAGAGATAGATTAAGTGGAAAAAAGGAAGCTCAGTCTAACAAAACAACTGGAACACTTGAAATGTGATTTGTAAGCAGAGAATAAAATTAAAAGAGTGAAATCCGGAATCAATACAAACAGATGCGCAATTCTGTGATATGTATCAGCCTGTCTGGATTAATCAGAAACAGGAACTGGACAAAAGGAGTTCAAAGAAATTAAAGATAGTTAAAATGTCACAGTAGTCTGAAGCTCAATTAAGACATAATAAAGATGCTCTTGATGTTAGAAATTTAAAAGTGTAACTCTGAATACAGTATTAACTGATTTGGAGCCCTAACCAACGTCTTCAGTCCCTTTACCTCCTCACCCCAACTTAGGAAGGTAGAATTAGTGATTTTTCTCTTAAGTAGGAACCAACACAAGGGCCTCCATTTTGTGCTAGCTAAGGCAATTTCCAGCAAGGGCAAACTGAAAAGTGGCAAAAACCCAACCCAAATCAAACCAAAAGAAACCAAAAAAACAACACCTCCCCCCCCAAAAAAAAAACCAAACCAGAAAGTAGCAACACCAGTTTAACAAGTATTGGGTTTTTTTAAAAAAAAGACCTCATTTAAGTGAGTACTCCAGATTGAAAAAATGCTTTTTATAAATGTGGGATGCCTTACTAGAAAAAAAAATCTCCCTAGTAGAGAGAATACTGCACTTTCAAAAAATTCACATCGAATTCCAGACTCAAAAGGAAAATGGAGAAAATCTAGGACAGATTGAAAAGGATTAGACCAACAAATATAAGGAAATTTGCCATAAGAATAAACTTCCCACTTATCACACAGCCTTCATCCCAAAATCACTCTATTGAAAATGTATATAGGGGCAGCTAGGTGGCACAGTGGATAGAGCCCTGGCCTTGAAGTCAGGAGGACCTGATTTCAACTCCGGTCTCAGACACACAACACATACTAGCTGTGTAACCTTGGGCAAGTCACTTAACCCCAATTGCCTAGCAAAAAGCAAAAAAAAAAGTATATATACATGTATTGCATATATATACATGTATATATATGCAATACATGCCTTCCTATCCTCTCACTCCAACCTTCACCACAACTGAGAATACAACTATATAGTCAATCAAAGCAAGTTTCAGCATTGGCCATGTGTTCATTCTGTGTCCTTTGCCTTTCTATCAGGAGGCAAGTAGCATGTTTTGATCATTAGTCCTCTGAAATGGTAATTGGTCATTTTAATGATAAAGTTCAGCACAATAGTATTCCATCACATCTGAATATGTAAGATAATTTTTTCCCTCTAACCTTCCTTTCCCTTCCTCCCCAGTCTATTGCTATGACTTTCTATTTTCATTCTTTCCCCAAGATTATCAAGACATATGAGAATCACTCCTAGGCTTAATTGGATTTCCTTAAGATGATAGGGTTCAGAAGAGACATATAAATATATATATATATATATATATATATATATATATATATATATATATATATCATCTCCTCATATTTAAAAGAAAGCAGTTTATCCTTGTTTTGTCTTTTATCATTGTTCGTTCATGCTTTCTTTTTTGTTTCTCTGCACTCCTGCGTTTGTATTTCAAAGTGTCTACATAGATTTGGTCTTTTCATCAGAAACACTTAGATGTCCTCTATTTCATTAAAGGGCCATTCCCCGCCCCTCTCCCCCCCACCCCCGCATTATATTCTGTTTTGCTGGTTAAGTTATCCTTGGCTATAAGTCTATATCCTTTACCATTTGGAATATTATGTTCCAATTTCTTCTTTATAATGACAGTTGTTAAATCTTTTTAACTCCTTTATAATGACAGCTGTTAAATCTTGTGTGATTCTGACTTGGTACTTGAATTGTTTCTTTCTGGATTTTAGCTATGATGTGTCTGGGTATTTTCATTTGGAAGTCATCAGGGAGGTGACCAGGGTATTCCTTTTATTTCTGCTTTGCCTTCTAGTTCTAAGAGATGTGGGTATATGATGTCTTTTTTTTTTTTAGTCAGGCAATTCAGATAGTCTAATGATTCTTAAATTTTTTCTGCTTGACCTGTTTTCTAGGTAGTTTGTTTTTGCTATGAGATACCTTACATTTTCTCTGATTTTTTTCAGCCTTTTGACTTTGTTCTGTTTCTTGCTGCCCCATGGAGTCATTGGCTTCCATTTCATCAATTCTGATATTCCCTTTCCAATTATTTCTTCCATAGCTCTCATTTCTTTTCCATTTTTTTCCACTCAAGAACTCTCATTTCATTTATAAATAACATTTTAAATTCTTTTTTTTTTTAATCTTGCTTCATCTCTTTCAGGAATTCTAGTTGAATTTATGCCCAAGCTGTATTTTTCTCTGAGGTTTTGCTTATAGATGTTTGGAGACATTCTCTTTTCCTAGGTTTGTGTCTTGAGCTTCCCTAACACCATGATGGTGGGATTCTTTTTTGTTTCCTCATTCTTTCAGCCTACTTCTGATTTCATACTTGATGTTAAGACTGAGCTCTGCAGCACTTCTGGAGAAAAGATATAGGCTTATCATATGGCAGCTTTCTTGGGGTAGTAAGTATTTTATTTTAGGGACAGACAGGATCTGAAGGCTTTTCATCTTAGAGCCACTAGGTTTCTGCTTTCTATCAGCCAGCTGGGAAGCTCAGAGGTTCAGAGTGGCAAAGTTGTAGCCTCCCCTTAGGTTTGGGATTCCTGCCCTGGTTATTCCTCTGCTAACTAGGCTAGATGATGGAAATGGGACCCTGCTCTGCCCCTGTAGCCTGCACCACAGGGCTACTGCTGTTGGCTTCTGACTTCCTCTTGTCTTGGTACATTGCCCATGAGAACACCACACCTTTGCATAGGTTCTCTTCTCAGTCTGTGATCTAGACCTGGGTAGTGAGTGACAAAACTGCCAGTTTGCACCTGTCCCTATTTCCATGCATCTTTATGGATCTGGGGGTTCTCCAACGTGGGTCTGAGATCTCCTCTCCCTGGCTGCTGGAGTGCATCTCCAAAGCATGGTCTTGGCTCAACCCCATCCACAGTATCCACAGACTTCCCTTTCTATCTCCCTATGCCAAGCTGAGCTGGACAAATGACTCACTGTGACTTTTTTCTAGATCTTCCCATCAGGATTTGGTCTGATGCATTTTCTAGATCAGTTGGATGAATTTTATATTGTGAGAGCTTGTTGCACCTTCTTCTCCTCCTCCTGAAATCGATTTCTTTCTTTCTTCTTTCTTTCTTTCTTTTTTCTTTCTTCTTTCTTTCTTTCTTTCTTTCTTTCTTTCTTTCTTTCTTTCTTTCTTTCTTTCTCTCTTCTCTCTCTCTCTCTCTCTCTCTCTCTCTCTCTCTTCTCTCTCTCTCTTTCTTTCTGTGAGGCAATTGGGGTTAAGTGACTTGCCTAGAGTCACTCAGTTAGTGAATGTCATATGTCTGAGGCCAGATTTGAACTCAGGTCCTCCTGACTCCAAGGTTGGAACTCTATTCACTGCACCCCCTAGCTGCCCCTTGAAATCAATTTCAAACCAAACATCCATCTTCCCATCCTACAGAGAAGTGCCTGGTCACATAGACTGAGATGCTTTCCTTGAATGTGATCCAGGTGCTATTTTCATATGAGAAGGCACTGGACTCCAGCTTAGGCACAGAGATTGTCCTCAAATCCTCAATTGACATCCCTCAAGAAGAAACTCTACACACATTTCCCAAGACATATGAGAATGTAAGCATGGCTGAATTGGATCAGATCCCTAGATTCCCCCTATTGCATGCAGCCTTCCATCTCTAATGTACTGCTTGTGCGGCCAGACTAACTGAAGTGTTGGTTGGTTTTGCTAAGCAGTTCTTTTTGGCCTTTGATAATAATAATAATAGTTAGCATTTATATAGTACCTACTACATACCAGGCACTTGTGCTAAGCACGTTACATATATTATTTTGCTTGATCCTCATAACAATTCTGGGAGGTAGGTGCTATCATTTTCCCCATTTTTAGAGTGGAGAAAACAGAAGCAAACGGAAGTTAAGTAGCTTGCCCAGGGTCATATAATTAGGAAGTTTCTGAAGCTGGATTTGAACTCAGCTCTTCCTGAGTCCAGACCTGGTTCTCTAGCCACTGTGGCCCTGCAAGGAAAAACCAAGGGGAAAGAGAGGGAGAGCAATATACTCAGAAATTAATGAAGAAAATCAGCAAACTGCTCACTAGGTCCACTAAGAATTTGTGGTACATAATCTCAACTAAATCCTCACTACAGTATGGCAATCCTTTTACTACAGAGTAGCTGTCAAAGTTGTCTTCTGAATGTACAGATCTGACGTTTTACATTTCCTTAATTGACTCACTGTCCTAGTCACCACAGCAGCTTTTCCAAACCTTTTCAATCCTCTTCAAGTCTTCCATGGCTACCTTGCCTCCAATCCTTTTGGCTTAAAGCCTTGCCTCATATTTCACTGAAAAAATGGAGGCCATGAGCCCAAAACTTTCCTCTTCCTCCTCATCTTATATCACTAAGATGCCTTCTGATGCTTTCTCCTCCATTACCTGTCTTACATGAAGGAGTGACCTTTTACTTTGCCAAGGCAAACCCCTTTACATGCACAAATACTCCATTCTATCCTGTCTTCTCCAAAATATTGCCCCCTCTGTCATCCCCATTCTATCACCTCTCTTCAATCTCTCCCTGCCTACTGGCTTCTTCCCTACTGACTATAAATACATGTCTTCCAACCCTCAAAAAGAACATCCTGAACTGGATGTCTCCTAGACATCTTAAACTCAACATGTCCCAAACTGAACTCATTATCTTTCCCCCCAAATCCCTCCCCTCTTCTGAACTTACCTATTATTTTCAAGGGTACCACCATCTTCCCAGTCTCCCAAGCTCACAACCTAGGTGTCAATCTGAACTCCTCATTCTCCTCCACACCCCTATCCTATCAGTTGTCGAGTCCTGTCATTTCTGCCTTCATGTCATCCGTGTATATACTCCCTTCTCCCCTCAGACACTGCCACCATCCTGGTGCAGGCCCGTCATCATCTTACACCTAGATTATTGCAATAGATTGGCCTGTCTGCCTCTCCCCATTCCAATACATTCTCCAAGTAGCTGTCAAAGTTGTCTTCTGAAAGTGCAGATCTGACCCAGGCTTATCCTGTTCAATCAAATACTCTTGCCTCCAGAATCAAATACAAAACGTTCAGGTTGACTTATAAAACCCTCCATAACCTGGTCCCTTCATACCTCCAATCTTAAACCTTACACTACTCCCATGTACTCTTTGAAACACTAGCACTAGCCTCTGTGCTGTTCCTCAAACATAACACTCCACCTTTTGACACTGTACATTTTCACTGGCTGTCCACCCATGCCTGGAACTCTATTTCCTCGTCTCTTCTTCCTTCAAGTCTCAGCTAAAGTCTCACCTTCTGCAAGAAGCCTTTCCTGATTTGCCATCCTTCTGTTGATTATCTCAATTTATTCTACACGTATCTAATTGTACATAGTTTTCTGCATGCTGTCTCCCCATTAGACCATGAGCTCCTTGAGAGCAGAGTCTTGTCTTTTGCCTTTCTTTGTATCCCCAGCTCTCAGCACAGTATCTGGCATGTTATAAATGAGTTTAATAAATGCTAGCTGACTGACATGAAAGTGATGTTGATACAAAGGCATCAACACTTGAAAAAAAAAAAGAATCCCATCACAACCACTTCCTGTTGATATGACCCAGGTCAAGTGACATAAACTATCTGAACGTCTTTTGTAAAATGATAATCACATATATCTGAGGGTGTATACACACATATATGTATGTGTATATGCCACACATGTGTATATATATGTTATACCATCATATGTATATATGACACATTTATATATGATATATATTATATATGGTACATATGTGTATATGTATATGTGTGTATATATAAATATATATATATATATAAATATACATATATATATATATACACACACACACATATATATATATACACACATACACACATATAGCAGCTAGTTGGCTCAGTGGATAGAGTGCTGGCCTTAGAGTCAGGAGGACCTGAGTTCAAGTCCCACCTCAGGCACTAGCTGTGTGACCCTGGGCAAGTCACTTAACCCTGTTTGCCTCAGTTTCCCCACCTGGAAAGTGAGTTGGAGAAGTAAATGACAAATCACTCTGATATCTTTGCCAAGAAAACCCCAAATGGGGTCACAGAAAGTCAGACGTGACTGAAACAATTCAACAATAACATACATATTTGTATGCATATATATATCTGAACTTTACAAATATATTGTGCTCCCATAGAGCACAATATAAATTTATATATTCATATGGAAATATTTATCATATAGAAATATTTATATATTCACATACAAACCTTAGAGTATGATGTAAATTTTTGGTATTATTATTATTATTATTATTCCATGGGCTATGTAAAGAGCCACTAAAGAGTTTTGGACAAGGAAGTACCCCAGTCAGGCCTGTGCACTAGGAAGATTTGGGCAGCTTCGTAAATAATATTTTGGAGGTAGGAAGGACTAGATGCCAGAAACTAGTTAACAGGTAAATATTCCAGGGAACAGTTTAGTAATAAAGGCCTAAACTAAGAGTGAATAAACTAATAGTGTGAATGGTGATGAGGCAATGAGTTCCAGAGCTATTGCTAGGATAGAACTGTCAGGCAGTGATTGAAATGTGGGATGTGAGGAGAGTCAAGAGTGAAAAAATGACTCCAACATTTGAAGCCTGGGTGACAAGACTTCAAAAATAGAGAGGCAGGTTTTTAGAGGGAATGTGGTGAATTAAATTTTTGACATGTTGAATTCTAACTGCTGTCATTATATCATAGTCCTTTCTTTCATCTACATCTAATTTATCAGTACTGTAACAGTCTATTTTCTACTCTTTGATCTATTGCTTCTGATCCCATTGTTTCAAAAGATGTGTGGGAATAGAGACTTGAGCTAATTTTTTCTTAGGCAAGGCAAAGAATTCATTGTGTTTTACCTCACAGGACTGTAGACACTGAAGGGACTTTAGCAATCATCTAGTCCAATCCTTTCATTTTATAGATGAAGAAACTGAGGTCCAGAGTTTGACATGCCCAGGGTCATAAATGCAAATCCAGGATTTGAATCCAAGTGCTTTGACTCTTGACCCAGTAGTCTTACCACTGGTGCTGCGTTTCATTTCCTTTTCATGTACTTGAATCACTTTTTGTACTGTGAGATGGTCCTAGGAGTCCTCTAGCTGGCTTCCCTTCCCACTCGAGTGGTGACAGCTCTACACGGGGAATTACCAGTTCCCATCAGTCAAAGAGCCTTTGGAGAACAAAATATCAGTTTTTTGATTTCATATTCCTCATCTCTCAGCTTTCAAGACTTTTCTCTTCTCTCATCTCCACCTTCACCCTACCTCTTACTTTCACTGTCTTTCTAGGAGCTAGCCAGATTCAGGCCTGCTTGGAAGCAACCTGTCTGTGCAATAAAAAGTACTGTAAACAGAAAGCAGAGATATGCCTCCCACATGCTACAAAGCAGTGGAAGTAATTCCCTGGGCAAATGTTCTTTGCCTCCTTCTTTTTGTTATGTCTCATTTTTCAAAGATCTTGCTTCAGGTTTTGAAAGGAGAGAAATTCCCCAGAAGAGGCTGCCAGGTAACATGGAGACCCCCAGGGCTTCTGGCCCTTCTCAATTCTATGCAATGGAAAGGTTCCCCTTGGTGTATGATGTGCTCTGGGATCTCTCTACCAACTACCCTTCCCCCTTTGTACTGGTAGGTTGAGGGCCTAGAGTGGAGGTCTAGGGGTAACCCTGAGGGATTGGGGGTAATTTTCTAGTACTAAAGTTCACAAGTTCCCACTGATGTGCTATCCTCATTAATATTAATTAGCCAGCCAGATTTAATTAGCTTTTATGATACAGTTACCAGATTAGCAGTTGGTACAAAATATTGCTTCTTCCACGCCCCCCCCCACAAAAAAAAAGGAAAAAAAAAACCCTAACCAAACATAGCTCACTTTTCCACAAGTACAAATGGCGTCCAGAGGAAAGATTACTTAAACTTGGAATGCATTGTAGCAAAGGGTAACATAGCTCTCCTAGAAGACCTTTTGCTAGAAGGCTTTATTCCACTCCAGGGGGCTCTCCTGAAGTTCTCCTATGGTATGCTGTAGCTTTCTTACAAGCTCTTGTATAGTCTTTGGAGCTGCCTTTCCTCAGTGTCCAGTTTGTCTTAGGCTGAAATATAATGTCATTTCATTTCATCCAATGCATTTACTTTTGTTGTTGTGAAAAAGAACTGGAAATTAAAGAGATGTCCAGCAATTGGGGAATGGCTGAACAAATTATGATATAAAGATGGAATGGATTATTTCACCATAAAAAATTTATGAAAGGGATCAGTTCAGGGAAACCAGAGAAAACTTATATGAATTGATGTAGAGTGAAGTTGGAAGAACCAGGAAAACAATTTATACAGTAACTATAATGTTGCAAAGAAAAAGAACTTTTGAAAGACTTAAGGACTCTGATCAATGACCAACCACAACTCAAAGGGACCAATGATGAAGCATCAACACCACCCCCATCCCCTAGCCCTTGGGAGGTGATAGACTTGTCCACATTGAGACATATGTTTTGGGAAATGGGCAATGTGTGGATATGTTTTGTTTTGCTTGACTATGCTTATTTGTTACAAGGGAGGGTATTTTTAAGGGAGGAGGGGATTTTGTGGGACTAATTTATTAGTAATGCAAAAGAAAAAAATAGGGTCATTGAAGTAAATGTAAAGAAATGCACAGAAGAGAAGGAAGTTCAAAAAGAAAACCCAACAAACAGGACAACTTTGAAACAAATAGAATTTACTATATGCCAAAAACCTCTCAAGACATGTGTAATAGAGTTTCATATATTCTATAATAGTTTCATATATTCTCTTTTTCCATTCTCTTTTGTATTTGGAAAATTAATGTTTGTGAAGTTTAGAATAACAAAAAAATAAAATATTAATACAACTATCATTAATGTGACACGCATCCCCAAGTCTAGTAGAATGTAACTTCCTTGAGAGACAATTTTTTGCTCTTTGTATGTGCCTTGCATCTAGTTAATTCCATAGACTTTTTTAATTGAAGACTTCTCCAGAAAGCATACCTATTTCATTCAACCAGTTCTCGCAGCATGAATTCAAGGCTCTTTGCCATCTTGGTTCTTTCCTCCATATATCTTTATTAATATCACAAATCACCATTTGTGGTTATCAGTGGGCAAGGTTTTAGCCCACCAATTCCTGCTCCCCTGTGTTGAGTGGTAGAAGTAGTGAAGGACAAGGACATCTCCAGAGGATGGGAGGTAATTTGCTTTGAGAAACGGGTGTTTGCAACTTAATACATTTTCCTAAATACAGCTACCCCTCACATTTCTATCTTAAGTAAATTGTCCTCTTTTCACTATCAAGTTGTGCTGTGATTAATGTTGACTGGTCTGTGGGAATTCATAGAGGGACAAATGAGATCTCAGAGAATTAAATGGAGAACATATGAAGCCAACCGTGGTACATTGTGGAAACTGTTAAATCTAGTTAGATGACCACTATTAAAGGGTAATCCATTACCTCTTGACATGTTCATTTCTTTTTTCAGACAGCTTCAATTCTTTGCCTGTTGTCTTTACATAAAGCCTAAATCTGCCTCTCTGTAACTTCCATCTACTCCTCCTGGTTGTTCTCTGGGTGCTTACTTTTCTAATAAGCAGACCTACTTCCTTCAGCCTACCTGCACGTGGACTTTGAGCTGAATTAAATGAATAAACAGATTCTTAGATGGTATAATGATCATTGTTACCCATAATGGGAATGGGAAAGGAATAAGGAAATAAGCATTTGTAGTAGAGCTTACTATGTACCAGGCACTTCGCTAGGCACTTTTTTTTTAAACAAGCGTCTTATTTGATGTTCATAACAACCCTGTAAGGTAGGTGGTATCATTGGCCCCATTGCAAACAGAAGTTAAGTGATTTGCCTAGGATCACAAAGCTAGTAAGTGTCTGAGGTTGGAATTGAACTCAGATCTTCCTGACTTCAAGTTGTATTGCTCTGTTCATGCACCAGGTCTCCCACTGTATCCAGGACCATCGCCAGTCATCCCGACCTGTGTCTTGCCACTGGGTTCCAATGACTGGAAGAGAGAGTGAGGCTGCTGACTTTGAACAGCCCTGCCTTGCTTAAATCCAATTCACTTGCAAGTCAAGACATCACCCTCCTCAGTCCTCTTCAAGAACAGTCAAACAACCCCAGGCTGCTTCATAATGGAGTGTGATTGTCTCTATGGTATTAAAATTAAATAGGATCCCACACTTCAGATCTACCTAATTCACTTCAGGTTTTGGGAAGTGAGACCTAACATTGGACTAGAATAATGAAGGAAAAATAATCTAGTATTCACGGGATGAATATTTTTTTTCTGAATAGAACTATGGTAAGAGATAAAACCTGAGATTGGGAAAATAACAGTGATTAGACAAATGAATGACCATAAACTAAAATAATTGGCCTTAAATTAAAATGGTATTAACCAAAGAGGGAACTTGCCCAAAATCACAAACATAGTAAGTCATAAAATTGGGATTCAAATTTAGGTACCGTGACCTCCAAGTTCAACAATCTTCCCACTGTCCTATACTGCCTCTCACGTAATTTGATCATATTTAAAGCAATAACAATATTACTCATATTGAAAATATGTAACTGTGACAAAACAACATTATTCTTTTAAGGTAAACTCAGTTGATGAAGCTTGCAAGTTGGCAGGAAAAGCTAAAAGAAAAAAAGATATTTAAAGTTAATTGTCATTAACATTCAGTGGTGTTTTTTTTATGTCTCTATAGCATTTAAAAAGTGCTTTGCATGCTTTGCCAAATCTTTTACAGATCGTAGCTTTTACAGTGTCACAACACTTGGTACACAGCACGACAGTTGCCATCCTCTTACTTTAAACCAGTCATGAAAACTAGATCATGGCAGGTTGATGGCTTCTCAGAATAAACTGGAGGCACTGAGACTCAGAAGTATGTTCTATGTTAACTTGAAGGCCCTAAATAAGATTGAAATAAGACAGGATCAATCTTAACATCACTAAACAGAAGACAACTCCCATCTCTTCAGCAGGTAAGTTGCATTCAGGTGATCAAGGTCCAAAACACCATCAGTCCCTAGGATATTATTTCTTGACTTGCAGCAGTGGTCTCCAAAGTGGAGGCAGTGGTCTTTCCCAAGGAGATGCAAACAACTAATCTGGGCGTGGCAAACTGGATCACTTCCCACTCTCTCTTTCCTCCCACTTCCTTCTGCATGGAAACTACCAATCTTCAGTGGTTGAACTGAGCAGATACCATTGGGAAAATTCCCACCCATCCTCCGCAGTGTACCCAACCCCTATCCCCCTGCCCCATGTCATTTCATGACTTCAGCAAAGGCCCCTTGGATGGTGGATTCTGTGTTATGGGGCAGTGACTAACGAGCAAGAATCTCGCTTTTCTGCTTTTTAAATTCTGAGTGGGTCAGAGAAAGTTGCACAGGATGAGTAGGCACCAATAAATTATGCCAAATTACAAAAACCCTTACACGACCTTCCCCCCTACCCAAATTCATCCTTTCCCCAAATTTCCTATTACTAATAAGGATATCACCATCCTTCCAGTCATCCAGGTTCACAACCTCAGTGTCATTTTCACATTCAATCCATTGCCAAATCTTGTTTCCACCTCCACATCTCTCCCATCTGTCTCCTTCTCTCTACTCACAGCCATGACTCCAGTTTAGGCCTTCATCATCCCTTACCTGGACTATGCAGTAGCCTCCTAATTGTCTCTCTGTCTCATTCCTCTCCTGTCTCCAGCTCATCCTCCACACTGCTGCCAAAGTGATTTTCCTGAAGCTCAGGTCTGACCAGGTCACTTCCCTATTCCAAGGAACTCCAGTAAGACCAAATATTATTTTGTTCTTATCTAATCCTTTTTAGATGTATACTTTTAAAAAAGTTTTATGATATAATAATTATCAATACAGTAGTACATATACATAATCTATAAGCATTATAATTATATACATATTCAAAGTGCATGCTCAAAATTTTTTTACTAATAAGGGTGTACAATCAAAAATGATTGGAAACCATTAACTTAGAGGAAGGGGAAGTTACTTCTGAGGCATGAAAAACCATGTGCCTCTCACCCTGGTTTCCTGAGATTTAAAGTAGATGATGTCACATTGGAGAGTAATGTCTTTTGCTAGAGAATAATCACATATACAAGATTCATACATAGCTATATTCATAACTGAGATTTTTTCCCCCATGTTAGGATTGTTGTATATTGGAAGTTTATTCCTTTCTTCCCTTTAGAATCTGAGTTAACCTTCATGTCCCAAGGGAATCCCCAAGGGAATTCCCAAAGGAAAAACCTGTGAGCACCTCCATCAGAGGGTCATCAGATTCATCTCCATCAGATACATGATTCCAACTTTTCTTCAGGTAAATGAAGGGAGAAATATTCTGGGGAAAAAGCAAACCATCTCTATCAGTTCCCTGTCCTCAGCTTACTACATCAGAGACTGCAGGGAAGTTCCCTTTGGGCAAGTCTAAGACTCTCTCTCTCTTAGGTGTAATGAGTTATCTTGCTACCAATGGGAGGGCTCATTTACTCTGTATTTGGTGCATATTTTCCTTTATGTACTTTGTTTATTTCTGCTATTGACTTGGATAAATGGATTTATTTGCTCTTTGCTATGTGTGTTCAACTGCATCTGGTAGTGAGGGATCAAGCCTTGATCTTGGGGTCTTCATTCCTCATTAAGAAATAATGATTGAGAACTGTAGTATGAACCTAAAAACTATATTCTCTAGATGAGTAATATTTAAGGGAGAAAATAGATAATTTTAGCTTAGTATCCCTTCTCTCTGATGAGAGCACAGTGTCCAGCCCCTGGCCCTAACCTCATGCTTTACCTCTTGGCAGGAACCAAAGTCTTCCTTGGAGAGCAGTGGGGAGGAGGAGACATTAGAAATTACTATTTTGGCTTCTCTGCCTCTAGACAAACCCATATGGACACACTTAACCTATATGGGCAAAAACAAAAGAACAGCTTCACAAACCATACCTCTTCCATCATATTAATTGACTACTATCCTTTATAACTATATGGTTTTAAACCCTTCTTGCCTTCTTAAGTTGGTGAGAAGTGATTAGACCCCAGCTAAAATTTCCAGAAAAAATGTTCACCCAAGCCCAAATTGCCCTATAGCACCTAGGATCATAGATAAGATTCACCCTTTATTAGCCTGTTTTGAGTAGATGGAAGAGTATTTCAATTCTTTGATTATCATCCCTCTCATGATCCAATGAAGGGTCCCAGTGGACTCTTCCAGCCTTATCTGGTCATTTTACTTTTCTGAGACTCAGTTTCTTCATCTTTAAGATAACCTTTGTACTCATATGGCTGTAGCAAGGCTAAGATGAGATATGTATCAAAGCACTTTGTAACCAGTAATTTTGTTGTTCATTCGTTTCAGTTGTGTCCAACTCTTTGTGACCCCATTTGGGGTTCTCTTGGCAGTCCTGATATCAGGACTCCTCTACTAGATGCCTCCCTACAAGGTGAGGTAATATATAAGCCTTTGGTCACTTATTACCACCAATAACCATCCTGAAGTCCTTGTAAAGAAGGCAGCACCCCTATGACACGTGAGAGACAGGACTTTTTCTGTACAAAAAGCCCTCTTGAGACCTGCCACACTACCACATCAATGTGGAAGCAGATTTAGAGAACCATAGAGCCTCCCTCCCATCTCCAGGTGTGATGCAAACCTAGGGTAGTTGGGGTTAACTTTTCTCTCAGAGATGGGTTGATCTGCAACCAAACTTTGGGAAGAGCATAGAAGTAGTTTTTAGGAATCTTGGAATTCACAATACACTAGGGAACCATTTTTGTCAACAATTTTTATTTGTTTTTATCTTCTTGAACTGCTTTTTAGTCATCTGGTGAACTGCTTCTACCTGAGGGTATTGGAATAAGATTTTAATAAAGGGATTGTTTGTTTGAACCTTTGGGATCTAAGTGATCGATTGTACTAGATGCAAATAGTGACGTGGATGCCTTCTGAAGGCTTGGTTGATTATGCAGAATATGTTTTAATAGAACTCATTGTGATAGAGCTTAGTTTTGTGTATGATGGGTTTTCAGGTTTTCTCTTCTCTAGTGTAGATATTGAGTTAATATCTCATTCAGAAAGGCCTTTTCTGATAAATGTAAAATTAAAAAGTGCTGGAGAAAGCAATCAAGCTTCCTCATTTTAAAACACCTTGAACTCACATAAAAAGCTTTCATTCATCTTAATGCATTTCATATCCCTAATATATTTTAAAAAATTTTTTTAGGCAATTGGGGTTAAGTGACTTGCCCAGGGTCACACAGCTAGTAAGTGTCAAATGTCTGGTCTGGGGCTGGATTTGAACTCAGGTCCTCCTGACTTCAGGGCCAGTGCTCTATCTAGTCTGCCACCTAGCTGCCCCTCATATCCCTAATATAATACATCTGATGTGTCATCTTGGTCCCAGGCTTTCATGATTGGTACCTTAGACCAAGGCCATCTGATTTATCACTAAATGGGAATCTCTTTCTCCTCTTACCTTCCCCATATTCTTCAGGGATTGATCTTTCAGCTCAACAGTACCTTTGCTCCTGTGAAGGGTAGGACAATCTACTGCCCTATAGCTCTACAGTATATCCTTGGGCTTCTGACTTGTAGACAGGGTAGGCAACAGCTCTCTTCCATGCTTCCATAATTATGTACATCTGTGTCAGCACTAGCCCTTTTGTGTCCTTCTCCATTTGCTTTACCCTTCCACTGTGCCCTTTGGAATCCTTCTACTGTAAACAAGATATCCTTCAAATTGCTAGTAAACCTGTGTCCTCCCCTCCAGCAAATGCTTTGCACATGTTTCCATTTTCCTTACATAGGCACGTTTTCTTCCCCAATAGAGAGTCATAATCTCCTTGAAGACAAGGATTTTTTTTCTTTCCGTCTTTGTATGTCTAGCACCTAGTATCATGCTTGGCACAAAATAGGTGTTTAATGAATGTTTGTTGATTGAATAATATCAAAAGTTTCAAGAGAAAGCTGGAATTGTGACCCAGAGTTTGCTCATGGTCCAATGAAGGTGCCCAGTGGACTCTGCCAACCTTATCTTGTCATTTTACTTTTCTGAGACTCAGTTTCTTCATCTTTAAGATAAGATAACCCTTGTACCCACGTGGCTGTAGAGAGGCTCAGATGAGATACACAAAGTACCTTGTAACCAGTAATTTTGTTGTTCATTTGTTTCAGTTGTGTCCAACTTTGTGACCCTATTTGGGGTTCTCTTGGCAAAGACACTGGAGTGGTTTGCCATGAAGAAACTGAGGCAAACAGGGTAAAGTGACTTGCCCAGGGTAACACAGCTAGTAAGTGTCTGAGACTGGATTTGAGCCCAGGTCTTCCTGATTCCAGGGCCGACACTCTATTCACCTAGCTGCATGTGGGGCAGATAGATGCAAAATGACTTATTAGTAAGTATCTGAAGAAGGATTTGAACCTAGGTCTCTTTGACTCCAAGTCTTACACTCTACCCCCTATTCCACACTGCCCTTTTGAAGATATATTATTCATAGTACATGCCAACATTCAAAATTCCAGGCTACATTTAATCTATACAACAAATTCCATTTAAGGACAATGACTGTGTAACCACAAAGCATTCACAAATTCCAGTCAATGGCCCACAATCACACCACATTTTATTAATACAACCAAATAGGTATAACTAAATAATGTGTAGTGTCCCACATAAATGGACTTGCCCTATAAACAAATGACATTCAATTCCCCATTGCCTCAGCTACTTCTCTGAGCCTATTAAATATTTGCTGAATTTAATTGAGCACATTCCTGATAACTTGGTGTATGAACAATAGTGATGCTAATGCAGCTGAGTATGGAAGGAACCAGGCTAGCATGCTGCCAGCATTAAACACACATGCACATAAATACAAAGATTTTCCATGAGATAAATTGTCATTTTCTAAGGCTTTCTGCTTGTTTCCCCTCCAAAGGATTACTAGACCTACTATGGGCCAACTTCCAATCACCTTTGACTGGGGCTCTGACCACACTTTCATGACCCCTTCTGGATTTGCTGATGTTGGTAAATTCTATGGTTTGACCATGACATAGCATTCTCATTACTTGCTGTATCACAGCTTAGGCCATGCACTTTCTCCACCCAGTATCTTCTCTCCCTCTGTAGGCACCCCATAGTGGGTGAGGACTTAACAATTCTTTTATATACCTATTGCCTTTGAGGCTTTATCTTTTTTAATGTAAAATATGGTTTTTACTTTTAAATTTATTTTCAATGAACAAAAACCTATTTTCTCTCCCTTCCCAACTCCCCCACATTAAAAAAAATCTTTTTAACAAATATATATAATCAAGCAAAGCAAATTCCCACATTGTCCTTGGTCAAGGCAATATATGTCTCAATCTGCACCTGCATCCATCCCTTCTCTGTTAGGAGGTGGGTGCCATCTTCTCTTTATGAAATCCTAAGGTATTTCTCCCCTATCTTTAGGAGATGTATACGTAGAAGAGAATATATTAGAACAGCATACTCAACAGGAATATTCAAAAGGGAAAAGGGCTACAGAGCTCTCTTCCCTTTCCAGGAAGGCCATTCAAAGTGCTAGGTTAAATTTTACTTGAGCATTTCTTTTTCCTTAACCTATATATTTTAACACTTTTCTCTGGGCATAAGACCCAATTTGAAAATCAGGCTTAAACTATTTAGCATTGTTACTTACCTTCTTCTCATCTTGGGTGCCAGACACCTCTTCCCTGGACAAAGAGGACAGGGAACACCATTAGAATATTTACAGTACTTTTATAGATTATAAAATGTTGAGAAAAGGAAAACCAAATGATTTTATCAAACCCCCAGAGCATGCAGAGCTCAATAATATGACCATGTCCTCTCAGAGTCCTTCTGCTTGGAATTGTTCATTGGGAAGATGCTTGACAAGACACAATGGTGAAGAAGGCATAGTTTGCATCATATCCCTTTTTGTATCCCCTCAATATATGTTAGGAAGCTTTTTCCTTATATTTTTGTGTGACAGGAACTACTTACCATTCAGTGACAGCTGATGCTTTTATGGCCCCTACTATGGTTCTTGAGCTGAATCTCACCAAGTTGTGTGTTAAAATGATAGGCTTATTCTCTTTCTCCTGGTAAGATGACAATTACATCATTGAAAATGACTTATTGTGAGAATTTTAAAAGAAAAGAAGCTATCTCTAGACTAAGGCTATGTGCACATACACAACTAATTTGACTGAATTCAGTTTCAAAAACAAAAGAATTAATTTTTTTAAATGAGAGGGAAGTGTCTGCCTGGTGCTAAATAACTGTTTTGATTGATTAAATTTTTAAAAAATTTGGTCAAGAACGGGTTAGATGCAGCCTGAGATGGCCAAACCTTATATAGAGATTGACAGTTTGCAAGGAAATTTCCTCAAAATGATGCTATGAAATAGATAAGGCAAGCATTAATCTTCTCTCTGGATCTTAGTTTCCTCATCTTTGAAATGGGCATAATAATATTTGCACACTTCCTACCTTCAAAGGGTGTTATAAGGAAAGCATTTTGTAACCCTTAGCTAAGCCAAACTGGAACTGAAACATTTTGTATCTGAGACATGTTGTAGTCTGTGGGGAAGCGGGGTAATAATTATACCTGGAGTATACCTCCTAGTGGGAAAATGCATTCCAGAACACTGTGAGGTTTTAAAGTTGCCTGAAAGTGAAGGAAGCCACTTCAGGATAAAGTTGCCCCTCTGGGAATAGTGGTGGCTGGGGAGAGAGTATGCCCTAGGTCAATGCTGTTGGCAGCCTCTGTATCTTCCAAGATGTGGCAAAGTTCCTGTTACCAAACCCTAGTTATTAGAATATACAATCTTCTTTCCTCTTCAGTTCATATTCCTTTATCCTATTTCACTTTTACTGCCTTTAGATACCAGAAACTGAAGAGCAACTAATATATCCTTCCTTACCTCATCCTACTCTTCTAGTTTAAAAAGTGATTTAAAGATTAAGAGATCCTGGATTTGAAGTATTTAAAGATTCTCACGTACTTTCTTGACTCGAACTGCTCCCATCTCTTCCTCCCTATAGAAATAAAAGAAAGGTTTTTAAAAAACACACACAAACGTCCATCCACACATACACATGTTTATATACACATATGTGTATATGATATGTATGTATATGTTATGTGTGTTATATATACATAGATATTTGAAAATTGATGTCAAGTCAAAAGCTGAGGTGAATAAGCCTTTGAGATAGAGGCTAGCTCAAGGAAGGGCAGCTTGGGGTAGGGATGATGCCAGGAGGCAGTGGTGTATCATAGAGAAAAAACTGAATTTATAGTGGAGAGCCCAGGACTTGTATTCAAATCCTGATTGTGCTACTTACTACATGCATCAAGACAAGTCACTTAATCACTTCAGGTCTCAATTTCTTCATCTATAAAATAGGGAAGGGGAAGGAAGGTGATTCTACGGTTTCTTCCAGCTCTAAACCTTATCATCCTATCTCACAGGACAATAGAATTGGATGAGACCTTAGTCTAGTCCATTTTCCTTATTTTCTTCTCTACTTCTTTGCCAAATGGACTATGAAGGAAACACAGGACCAGTGACACCAGAAAGTAAGTGGTATAACATGCCCTGTGGGTAAATGTTCTTCCATTTGACCTCTTAGATAGACAAAGTCAGAATTAAATAAAAACCCTTGGATCAGACAAAGATCTCACCCCAGTGGGCATGGAGATATGGGACATATCTTACTGTATCTTTATGATAGGCCCAGATAGGAATTTTTACAATATCCAAAGACTGCCTCATTTGACTATAAGAGGTTTCTGAGTGTAGGAGACTCATAGGCAAAATGAACTGACAGTATTTCCTCAGTTTCTACATACACATGGAATAGTTAGGGATAGTAAGCTAGTTGGTAGATGTGTGGATATGGTAGATAGGAAGATGCAGACTATATACCACGTAACTCACGTTCCCATTACCAAAATTCTCAGCCTCATACAGACCCAGTTTGATTTTAGGGGCTTCTCAATGATACAATTTTAGGCTTATAACATCACCCAAAATTTCCCCTGAGAAAATCAGAATTTTACTTAAGTCTAAAGTGGCTCTTAACACCTATGCAAACATTCAGGATAACAAGACATTAAACACAGAACTGATTTTGTTTAACCCAATAAAATAATGCAGAGAGGGCTCACACCTACAGCCAAGAGCTCTCTTCACTGGGTTTCTTCCCTCCCAGGAGACCCATGTAGGCCTCCAGAATTTTGGCATAGAATCCTGGGGTATACACACACACACACACACACACACACACACACACACACATCAGAGATGTTCTTCCATCTCTGATGGGCTTCAATCAATCACATCCTTCCAATTTAGAGTACTACCTTAGGTGGGGCCCTTTTGCATAGGCAAGGATCTCAGGGTTACTAAAGAATCAGACAATTCTTTAGTCCCTATAACTCACAATACCAGCAAAGGAATAAGCCTGATTTGCTCTTCAAAAACATGGCTCCATGACATGCCAATTCTTCTTCCTTTGCATCTGTTTGTTGTAAGCTCCTTCCCTCTTTCCTTATTTCCAATTCTCCGTCTTATACTAGTCCTTCCCCTGCAAGAAACACTACATAGTTCCCTGTAGAAGCAACATAAATTCAAAGGAACTGAGTCCAAGTGTGTGAAGACCTTCTCTGCATTTCTACTGGACCGCTATCTCTCCAGCTTTCTCTGAGTCTATATGTAGTCTTTCTTTGAAAGACTGAGGCCAAGGACATAGTTCAGGTGCATGAACTAAAAATGAAATTGAGTTAGGGCCAGAGTAAAGACCTCATCAGCTGGGCAATGAGGACTCAGTCTAAGGGAGATTTATATCACATCTGGAGAATCTAGATTTTGCCAAGGAGACACAAGGGGGAGGAGAAATAGAGATGTGATCAAGAACTTGTATGCCATCCTCAGGTGAGAATCAGAAGCAATGGAAGTCTGGCTGGAGTGATGTATTGGTAATCCTGAAATATGAAAATAATCAGGGGAAGCACTCCAGCATATATAGGTTAATGATTTGTCAAAAGACAAAGAATTACACAGGATGGAAAGTTGGGGAGGGATTATGATCTGAACTAGTAGAGAATGCCTCCACACAAAATGGAGGTCACAAATCCATAGCATTAAAATAGAACATGGTTGACATAGATGCTCTTTATTGCAACTATCTGGGCACACAGAGCATCTCAATACATTCATTTCATTGAAGCAGTCAATGGGGCATACAAATATATACGAAGCTTCTCAGAATCAGAAACAAGCAAAATAGTGGTAGAGTGACTGGTACGCTGGGGAAACATCTATGCATTAGGGGGGAGGAAAGATGAAAAATGGGACAACTGATAGAATCAGGAGGCTATTTTAAGTACCACCAAATGAGTTGTTTGATCGATCACTGGTTCTTCAATCAGTCTAAGCATCTTGGTTTGTGCTACTAATTGAACAATTTCTATCCAGACAGGGTAGAAATCCTGTACTATAAGAGGAGAAGTAGCAACAGGCAGTGGTGAAACCTGGGAGCAGTAGGCATAGATGATGTGGTGGATGTCAGGGAGAGCCATGATCTAGGCTCCAAAGTAAGCCCACACTATTTCTCCTCCATCCCCACCTTCACAGCTTCTATTGGTCCAATATTTTTAACATGATTTTTATTGATAACTTTTGTTTTTCCTCTATTTCTGAGTATATCCTTCCTCTCTCAATATACAACACTTAGCACACAAGCACAAACACCTATATTCTACAAATCATTACAATTTCAACTCTTCCTCCCAAACATGCAGATGTTATACACTTGAGAGATGGTAATGAATTCAAGGACTGATGTCTTGTTTCTAATGGAAACTGGTATTTAACAAAGCAGTCATGGCCAAATCTGAGATTGGGTGGGACTTTCTGTGGCCATACATAATCCCAGGCTGTCTATTCTACTTGATCAGTCATCCCTCCAGTCACACTGCCAGTCACTCCACTTTCAGTTTCTTTATTACAGACTTCCATTCAAAGAGCCATAGAGCCACAGAATGTTAGAGATTGAAGGATCCTAAGAGATCATGTGGTTTAATCCTGCCATTTTACAGAAGAGGAAAGTGAGTCTGAGAGGTATATAGTGACAAGGGAAGACTAGAACCTAAGGATAAACTCAGTGATTTTAGACTTTGAAGGAATATCAGGTACCTCTTCGACAAACTTCCACATAAAACAGGAACACCAAGTGGTCATCCAGCTTCTGCTTGAGAGAGTCCAGGGACAGATATCACTGTGCCTCAAGGCAGCTCAGTCTGTGGTTATATGACTCCAATTGTTAGGAAACTTCTCCTTATGTCAAGCTGGAATATACCTTCCTATATCTTCTACCCATTGTTCCAAGTTTTGCCCTACAAGATTAAGCAGAATAAGTCTGCTCCCCCTTCTATATGTCAGGGCTCCAAGAACATGAGGTCAGCTTTCATGATTCCTCCTAAATCTACTCTTCTTGGGAATAAATATTGATAATTCTTTCAAATGACCCTTGGATGGTGGGTCTGAGTCCCTTCAGCACCCTGGTCACTCATCCCTGGATAGGTAACAGTTTATCAAATGACCCTTTCTAAAATGTTTACTCATAAGTAAACACAATACTTTAGATACACTCAGTGTCAAATATACAAATGAAAAGCTAGCCAGTTGTATGCCTGCCCTAAAGACGGTATAAGTGGGGAGATAGTTAAGTGATCACTTAGCCACCTTTGTTGAGTTCCTAACACCAGTAAAAGTAAAATGACCACATCTGTAATATGAATCTCTTCCCATCCTTTTGTGCTAAATAACAAATGCCAGCTGTTTTATAAATTTAACATATCATAGTGGAAAGAGCCTTGAACTTGAAGTCCAAAGATCTGGCTCCCATATTTATTAGCTATGTGAACTTTGGGAAGTTATTTGACTCTGCTAAGCCTCAATTTCCTCACTTATAGTATAATAATTCTTGATGCTTGGATAATAATTAACTAAAAACCATGGGGAGAATTATATAGCCATTTGATGAATAATGGGATTAGAATACATCTCATATCATATGATACAATTTCACATATATCAATATAAAAATCATACATTTAAAAATTGATGAATGTATCTCATAATTGGGGAGTACAGGGAAATCTTATTTATTGGACAAATAGAAGAAATTATTAGAGCCAAATATATATAGATTTGATTAAGTATGGAGAGACCAGAGCTTTTATGTTGACAAAATACAGCACAAAAAGGCAGTGAGCAACAAAAAACAATGACTTTGCTGTTGGAGGAAGCAATAAAAAGTTTGCCAGCCCTTTTAAGGCTTCTCCATCTAGCTGAGGCCAGTGATTTGCATAAAACAAGAGGGTGTGATGAGGATGGAGGGTGGGCATTGGAAGCAATCTTTCACAACAGCCTAACCCAGTTCCTTTGTAGTTTGCTAAAGTGGAGCCCTAGAAATATTTGCTGGGACAACAGATGGTCAGGGAGATGGGGCTGAAAGGATGAGGATATAGTATAATGAGAATTAATAAGGATATTTCCCCAAAATTTAGAGAGAGTCCAGCTCTAGAAGTTGGAGGAGGTTCAGAGAAGCAAGGTCAGTCCAGACAGTAGACCTTGGAGGCATCTACTAGCTTTGACTTGCTCCCTGGCTGGGTATAGTAGCTTATAGCCTATGTACTCAAAATGCAGGGACTCATGGTCATTTACATAAGACTCTCTTCATTGGTGGAGAATGATTACTCAATGCCTGGTTTTCTGGCTTCCAGCTTCTAAATGAAGGGTACCAGATTCTCATAGAGGAGCTGGTATCTCAATCAAGCTATCCTCACTTACCATTTTAGAGACTGAAATTTCTCCTTGAGGTCTGGGACCTAATCTAGTTTAATTGAAATATCTTGCTGCCAGTGGTAGAGATCATTCATTCTGTGTATTATCTGGTATTGTCTCATCTGAATAACTACTTGGATTTCTGTTTGCTATTGGCCCAATTTGATCCTAAAAATTATTTCCTCTAGACTATTACTATTTAGGAAAGTCGAGCGGAGTGTCCAGCCGAATGGCCCTAGTATATTCTGTTCCCCTCCTGGCAGTTATCAAAGTCTCCCTTGGAGAAAGGTGGAGACTCTAGAAGTAACTATTAATTCCTCCCCGCTAGACACATGTAGAAAGACCATGGGATTACACTGACAACACAAACACACACACCCTACTCTAGGGTGTGGTATTTTAGCCACTACCTCAGTGTATGGTAGTAGAGAAATGGGTCTGAAGCATTTAAGTAACTGAGTCCCAGCAGATGGAAGAAGAAAACTATTTGACAATTCCCAAACAAATAGAAAAAAATGCAAAGGAAAATGGAAATGGCACCTCATTTGATGCCCATAAGAGAGCAGGGTTATGACATCACCAGAAGACACCAACCATTCTGCAGCATTAGAGATATAAGTTGTGTTAGCTACACATGCACTATGGTCACATATGTGTAACCTCTATAAATGTGCCCTGGCCACATGAGTGCCTGGCATCCAGTCCTTAACTGCATGTTCCCTTGTTTACAGATATTCTCTGTGTCTGTGCCCTCCCCAAATGGTGGGATGATAATCTGTGGGAAAGTATGCACCCACTCCCCAATTGATAAATGGTCAAAGGATATGAACAGGCAGTTTTCCAATGAATAAATCAAAACAATTCATAATCATATAAAATGCTCTGTATCATGATTGATTAGAGAAATGCAAATTAAAACAACCTTGAGATATCATTTTACACCTACCAGAGTGGCTAAGATGATTGAAGGGGAAAGTGACAAATGTTGGAGGGGATGTAGAAAAAATGGGACTCATTGTTGGAATTGTGAAATGGTCCAAACATTTTGGAGAGCAATCTGGAATTATACTTGAAAGAGTTATTAAACTGCCTATACCCTTTGACCCAGCAATACTATTACTAGGGCTATTCCCAAAGATGATTAGGGGAAAAGGAAAAGAACCTATATGTTCTAAAATGTTTATAGCAGCTCTCTTTATTGTGGCAAAGAACTGGGAATTGTGGGGATGCCCATCAATTGGGGAATGGCTGAACAAGTTATGGTATATGACTGTGATGGAATACTACTGTGATGTAAGAAATGATGAGCTCAGTGGTCTTAGAAAAACACAGAAAACTTGCACGAAATAATGAAGAGTGAAATGAGCAGAACCAAAAGAACATTGTACAGAGTAAAAGCAATATCGTTTTAAGAACAACTTTGAGTGAATAAGTCATTTTGACTATTATAAATACCCAAAATAACTGTAAAGGACATATAAAGAAAGACGCTGTCTGCATCCAAGAGAAAGAACTGATAAATAGAAGTATGTATAGAATAATTTTTACACATATATGTATATATGTGTGTGTGTGTATATACACATACATATGTGTGTATATATATACACACACATACACATATTGTGTCTATTGGTTAGCCATCTCTAGGGCAAAGGAGAGGAAGGAATTAAAAAAGGAAAAAATAAATTTACATGATAACTTTATTATATATTTAAAAAGGATAGCAAGCTGTACCTAGTAGATTTGAAGTTTCATGTGCAATTATCTTTTTAATTATATTATGTTGCAGAAATGCATGTTTTATTCCAAAAATTAAAAATAAAACAAATTTTTAAAAAGAAAGTATATACCATGGAAGGATCTTTTCTTGTTACTTTATTTGCTATACCGTTCATGACTTTTGCTTTGAACAAATGTGTCCTCTGGCTGATTCATACAAGTACATACATCACTGGGGCCTCACAAGCTATGGTTTTGGGTGGGTGCTGACCTACAAAATGCTGTGAACTTGGGGTAGCTTTCTAGGGCTCATGTCTAAGGGAGAGCCCAGGTACTACATATTCAAACTAAAATGCTTTGGCAACAAAAAAGCAACGTATCAACAATAAAATGAATGAATGAATGAATGAATGAATGAATGAATGAATGAATAAAAGAGAACTGACAAGGTGGGGGAGTGCAAAGTGGAAGAGATTTGTAGTAAACATAATTTTCATGGGGAAATTTGTCCAGAACCATGGGAGCTGTCATGGGATGCTTCTCCATTATGATTTTATTGCTATAAACACACTCACGTTGCTATCCTGGCTCCCACAAGGGTCCTGGAACCAAATCTCACCAAATCATGTGCAGAGAAAGTCTTCTTTTTCTCAGCAGGAGGAAGCTAGGGAGAAATAATCACATGTTACTCATAGTGTACTAAACATTGTCCAGTCCATCTTCATACTGAGGCACAGAAGGACTAAGGGCTATTTCTCTTCTTAATAGATAGGAAAAAAGAACAACTGAGGTATCTAAAGGTCGTGAATAACTAACTACAGGCAGTTTAAGAGCTCCTGTAATAGATCTCTAGCCAGTCCATGGATCATACACAGATATATCCTGTCACGGTTTGCCCCCAAGCTATCATATCATCTCTTGGACTGCACCAATCCATCTCATTGACATGTAAATTAAAAGTCAATATAATAAATGGATGCTAAACTCCATGAGAAATTTAAGTTTTATTTAAAATATTTTATTTTTCCCAATTACATGTAAAGACAATTTTAACATTCATTTTTTTCAATAAAACTTTGAGTTCCAAATTTTCTCCCCACTTCCTTCACTTTCCCCTCCTTAAAATGACAAGCAATTTTATATGGGTTATATATTTGCAATTGTGTAAAACATATTTCCTTATTAATCATGTTGTGAAAGAATAAACAGACCAAAAGAAAAAAAATGAAAAAAAAAATCTGGATTCAGACTCCATTAATTTTTTTTCTGGATGTGGACAGCATTTTTCACCATGAGTCCTTTGGAATTTTCTTGGATCATTATATTGCTGAGAATAGCTAAGTTCATCATCGTACAATATTGCTATACTGTATACAGTGCTTTCCTGGTTCTCCTCACTTCATTTTGCATCAGTTTGTGTAAGTTTTTCCAGGTTTTTTTTTCTGAAATCAGCCTGTTTGTCATTTCTTACAGCACAGTAGTATTCCATTATAATCATATACCATTCTCCAATTGATGGGCATCCCCTCAATTTCTAATTCTTTGCCACTGCAAAAAGAGCTGCTATAAATATCTTTGTACAAATAGGTCTTTTGCCCTTAAAAAAAATCTCTTTGGGATACAGCCTTCCTAAGTGCTGGATCAAAGATGGTATGCACAGTTAGATAGTCCTTTGTCATAGTTCCAAATTACTCTCCAGTATGGTTGGATCAGTTCACAACTCTACCAACAGTGCATTAGTGTCCCAATTTTTCTACATCCCCTCCAATATTTATTATTTTTCTTTTTTGTCATTATCCAATCTAATAGGTGTGAGGTGGTACCTCAGAGTTTTAAAATTTGCATTTCTCTAATCAATAGTGATTTAGAACTTTTTTCATATGACTATGGGAAGCTTTGATTTCTTCACTTAAAAACTTCCTGTTATACCTTTTTTTTATCTTTGGGGAATGACTTATATTCTTATAAATTTGACTCAGTTCTCTATATATTTAAAAACAAGGCCTTTATCAGAGATACTTGTGGTAAAAATTGTTTCCCCACTTTCTGCTTTCCTTCTACTCTTGGTTGCATCGGTTTTTATTTGGGCAAAACCTTTTAAATTTAATATGATTGAAATTATCCATTTTACATCTCATAACTCTCTTTCTGGTTGGGTCATAAATTCTTCCCTTCTCCATGACAGATAAACTATTCCTTGCTCTCCTAATTTGCTTATGGTATTATCACCCTTTCTGGTCTCACCCTGTATGTACACATCTTGACCTTATCTTAGTATACAGTGTAAGATGTTGGTCTATACTTAGTTGCTGCCATATTGTTTTCCAGTTTTCCCAGCAGTTATTGTCAAATAGTGAGTTCTTGTCCCAAAAGTTGGGGTCCTTGGGTCAAACACTAGGTTACTACGGTCATTGACTTCTGTGTCCTCCTCTCTATTTCTTAGGCCCTACCAGATAGTTTTGATGATTACTGCTTTATAAAAAAAACTGTTTGAGATCTAGTACAGCTAAGGCACCTTCCTTCACATTAGTTTTCATTAATTTCCTTGCTATTCTTAACCTTTTGTTTTTCCAGATGGGTTTTATTATTATTTTTTTAGCTCTATGAAATAATTTTGGTAGTTTGATTTGCATGACACTGAATAAGTAAATTAATTTAGGTAAAATTGTCATTTTTATTATATTGTCTTGGCCTGCCCACAAGCAATTTATATTTTTTCCAATTGTTTAGATCTGATGTTATTTGTATGAAAAGTGTTTTGTAACTATGTTCATATAGTTCTTGGGTTTGTCTTGGCAGGTAGACAGAATCCCAAGTATTTTATATTATCTATAGTTCTTTTAAAGGGAATTTCTCTTTCTATGTCTTGCTGGTGAGCTTTATTGGTAATATATATAAATGCTGATGATTTATGTGGATTTATTTAATATCCTGCAACTTTGCTAAAGTTGTCATTTCCACCAGTTTTTCAGCTGACTTTCTAGGATCTTCTAAGTATAGCATCATGTCATCTGCAAACAGTGATAGTTTTGTTTCTTCATTCAGGCACAGGATTTTAAGCTAAACTTTTTGTCTCCTCCAAAGCCTACCACAGTGTTCTACACAGAGTGAGTCCTTAATACTTCTTGTATTATCCTCCTAATTCCAGAGATCCAGACATTACTTTTCTTTATTTTTTTATTATGAGAGAGTTGCCAGCAAATGTTTATTAACAGATTAAAGTACAATGTATATATTTTGTATTTACTTATCTGTGTGCGTGTTGTTAATTTCCAATAAAAGATAAGCTTCTTGAGGGCAAGGGGTGTTTTGTGTTTATATGCCCCAGTGCCAAGGATAGTACCTGGCACATAGCAGTTAATGAATGTTGTTGAATGAATGAATGATTACTTTCTAAAACAATGGGGCTTAACCAATACATTTTTAGTCTACTGAAAAAGAATTAAGCAATTCAACAAAGAAATAAAATTTTCTTACGTTCAAAGAAATATGGTATTTCTTTTAATGACTGACTCTCTCTTGGGTCTTATTCTGCAACTTGCACCCAAATACACCAAGTGACACATTCCAGCCTAGCATTATAGGATTTTAGAACCTGACATTATCATCTAATGATTAGTCCAATCCCCTTATATATTAGGCAACTGAGACTTAAAAAGATTAAGAACCTAACGGTAAGGAAATGGAAAGATGAAGTTGGGATTCAAACCTAGGTGTCCTAACTTCACTCTAAAGTCAGGTCTAAGTAGATGTTTGTAGTTGGCACAAGAACTTTACTGTATTATGAACACGGCACAAGGGACAGTGATTTCTGCAATGATTTTGTTAGCAGGCAAAATATTCTGTAAGGATAAGATTAGAGTCACAGTCAGCTAATCCACCTTTATAGGCACTTTATAGGCACCTTTATGGGCACTTTTCTGATACTAGGCTATACGGAGTCCATAGAAAATCTTCCCTTTGGGATTCTGTTTCAGATGTTGTTTCCTGAATTGGGTTCTGCTGCCCCCTAGTGCCATTCTAGCTCCTCACTACTCTTTAACCCAACCACACCACCCTTAACTCCCAGGGCTGTTACACCATTGCTCACTTACTAGGAAAATAGTGGTGTTAGGATCTACTACTATAATAATAATGATAATAAATTACATTTCTATAGGTCTTTAAGATTTACAAAATACTTCTTTTCCCACAACAATTTTCTCTATTTAAAGGCAAGAAAAGGCTTAATGAAGTGATTTCAGCAAATCATAGTTATTAAGTGGCAGGGTCACAGATTAGAATCTGGTACTTTGATTCCAGATTTAGGACTCTTTCCACTATTTGTTAAATTAGGCATATACTCTGCTCCAGAAAAAAAGGACATAGTACTATTTCATTTAGTAGTTTACTAAATGTGTATGTGCATATGCATGTATATACATACACATATACATATACAGACACATATATACATGCACTCTCATACAGAGCTAGATTCCCCATTCATATACATATAGATGTATATATAAATGCATACATATGTTTGTATGTATATATGTTATACACATACCTATGTATCTGTATGTATGTACATATATTAATATGAATGTTCAGTCTAACTGTGTGATCTTGGAAACATCTCCTTAACCTCTCTGAGGCTTAGTTTCCTCATCTGTATAATGAAGATAATACCTATATTACATATCACATTATTATTGGATGGATAAAATGAAATAATATATATAATTTGTTTTGTTAACTTTAAAGTCCTATATAAATCTCAAGATCAGAAGTGTTTGTAGTTGCCATTAATGTCTGTATGTAAGAAGGGTTTTTTATGTTAAAACTAATTAAACACAAAATGATTAAGGTTAAGGCTTTCTCCTTGATGTAATCAAAAGGATCAAAATGGCACTCAAAAGTAGAAAGTAAATGTTCCTGTCTTTAGAGTCTATCCCTTCTAAATGGGAAGATTATCCCATAATGATTGTTCTATCTCATAAGTATTTCTGACTTTGGTTAGATAAAAGTTAAATAGGTCAAGAGAGTCTTACTCACGTTTTCACTTGCTACTCCAATGACCTTCTCACTAAAAGATAGGAAAGGAGAACCTGTTAGATCACTGATTTCTTTCGGCCAAGCATGGGATTTGGAGTTGGAATGGATCTTAGAGATCATCTAATCGAATCCCATAACACAGAGAAGAGTAGAGAGAAGTGGTTTGCTCATAGTCATACAATTAGGATTTGAACCCAGGTCCTCTAACACAGAATTGGTCCTCTAACCCCAACTGCCTCACCAAAAAGCAAAAAAAAAAAGTTGCAGTGAGGTGGCAGCAGATAGGATCCCCTAGAAAAATCTGGAGGATTGGGGAACAGCCAGCATATCTGTTTTCAAGCCCTGGCACTAATCCTAGTAGTAGAGTAGATCTTCAAGCCCCATTATTATCCTGCTGAGGTTGCCACTGTCTCCATGGAGCCAGGTCAGAGGTAAAGGTTGAGGTTGTAAAGTGTGTGGGTGAGATGATGATGGATCTGCAGGCCAGAAGTTCTGATTGGAACCAGGAAGGGGGTGGGGGGAAGAAAGGAGCAAGAATATCTCATTTAACGCATGTCCAAAATATGTAAATTTAAGAGTATTGAAGTAGAGAACAGAAGACCTGAGTTTCCATCCCAGCTCTAGCACCTCCTAACTAGCTACATGTCCCTGGGCAACTCCTTCAAAAAATATATCTTCTGATTGTGGATTGTAGCAGTGCCACCCTTTTAAGTAAGGTTAATGTTCCCAACCAATCTGGAATCACAGGATCATAGATTTAAAGGTAGAATACAGGAAAGATGGTGGGTAGAGGTGAGGGGGCAGGCAGTCCAAGATGAGAGACAGCCAGTGCAAAAGCACAGAGATGGGAGATAAAGTATCATTTGTGAGGAACAGCAAAGAAAGCAGTATAGCTGTATTGTAGAATACATGGAATGCATTTAAAGTATAAGAAGACTGGAAAGGCAGGAAGGGACCAGGTTATAAAGAGGCATAAATGCTAAACAGGGGCTTTATATGTCTGAATGATGAGGCCAGAAGCCAGATTGCAGAGGGTTTGGAAGAGATAATGAGAAGAGAGAGTGGTCATAGCAGTCAAGTAGATTGAGGAACTTAGAATTTAAAAGAACAAAACTATGCTTACAACAAAATAAGAATATGCTTATAATTGGGGAATGAATCCAGACAACACTATCAATAACATGATCAACTTATTGTTGTATAATTTGTATCTAATCCAATTCCTTACACGTAATGGTTGCTTAATTCTTTGTACATAGTGGACATTTAATAAATGTATTTTTTTTTAGATAACTCATTCATTCTGGATAATCATTTAATGACTTACTAAACACTTACTCTGATAAGACATTGGGGGAAGGAACATAGAAAGATAGTTAAGACACAGCTCCTGCCTTCAAAGAGTTTATAATCTAGTATAGAGCATTTGGTAGCTGAACGAAGGATAGACTGGAGTGGGGAGAGACTTGAGGTAGGCAGACTCACCAGCCCACTACTATAATTATCCAGGTATGAAATAAAGAGGGCCTGCCCTAGAGTGGTGACAGTGGTAGAGGAGAGAAAGGGGCCTATCCAAGAGATATGGGTAAAATCGACAGGTTTTGGCAATAGATTGGATGTTGCAGGAGGTGGGGGGTAGAGAAGGTTAGATAGTGAGAAATCTAGGATGACTCCCAGGTTGTGAGCCTGAGGAACTGGGAGGATGGTATTGCCTTCTACATTAATTGGGAAAATAAGACGGGGAAGAATTCAGGGGGAAAGATAATGAGTTCTTAATTGTAGACTAATATTTAGTCAAAGATGTCTATGGTTTAAGGTGTCTAAAAATCAGTTGGAGAAATGAGATTGGAGGTCAGAGGAAAGATTGGGGCAGGATAGGCAAGATTTGTGAATCATTAGAATAGAGATAGTAATTAAATCTATGCGAATTCATGAGGTCACCAAATGAAGAGGTATATAGAGAGAAGAGGGCCACGGACAGAACACTACTGGACATCTTGGTTAGAGGGTATTATCTGAATAAGGATCCAGCAAAAGAGACTGAGAAGCAGTGGTTAGATATATATAGAAAAAGCTGCAAAGAGGTCAAGGAGAGTGAAGATTGAGAAAAGGCCATTGGATTTGACAAGTATGCCATCACTAGTAACTTTGGAGAGAACAGTTGCAGTGGAATGATAGGTTAGAAAGCCAGATTGTAAGGTGTTAAGAACAGAGTGAGAAAAGTGAAAGAGGAGGCACTTAATGTAGATGGCCTTGAGGAATTTAGCTATAAAAGGTAGAAGAGATATAGGATGATAGTTTTTGGCAATGGAAGGATGAAATGAGAGGTTTGTTTTTTTTTTTCAGGAGCAAAGTCAACAAATGGTAGAAATGATCCAAGGCTATGGCATGGCAGGGCATAATTGGTAAAATGGTAAGGGAGTAGGGATTCAAGACAGGAGGACAGTATAGAGTTGAATTGGTTCACCAAGGGGTCAGGACAAAGGAAAAGAGGAGAGAGTGGATAGTGGGGGGGATTGTGGCACAGGGGTGGGGAACCTTTGGCCTTGAGGCCACATATGGCTCTCTAGGTCCTCAGGTGTGGCCCTTTAACTGATTAGGGGAACCAAATAAAGCAGAACTAGATTTTCTTGGCTAATGTGTCACAGATACATGATAGTGAGTGAAGATTCTGGTTAGGATGAGTGGAATGAGTGCAAGGGAAATACCAGTAAAGGCTAAGTTGCCTATGGTTTGGGGGTCTGGGATTCCTTTGCTTGGGTCATCGCTGTAGCACAATGAGAGTATCCATAGCTGTCCATGGTGCTCATAGCTCATACTTTCAAGGACCTACACATAGTGTGCCAGAATTAAAGTAAGCCATGATGCAATTAGTCAGAACCAACCTGACTGATGCCAGCTCCTAATTCCTCATAACAAGATTATACTGTTACATGTGTTTAAATCTAAGGTCTAGGGAGGCTCATTTGGTAGACAGAATTTAGCCAGTAGATGGTGCCAAAGGAAAGGAATTGGTGGATGAAAGCAGAAACGGTTGTTGGACGATGAATCTGGTAGATTGAGCCAGGGTTCATAATGAAAATTCCAAAAAGCATGGGGCAGGTACGGGAGCAGCAGCTCACAGGGTAGACAGACTCAGTGGAGTAAAGCTCAGTAGTCAGAAATGCTGGCAAAGCAGGCAAAAGTTGTTTCTTGATGAACAAGGGAGCTCTATTGTTAAGCGAAATTCTTTGAAGCCCGTACCAAAATCTAGGGATGAGTTGGCATGGCCTCAAAGGAACTTCTTCAAGTCTGAGCTGGAGGTCAATGGCATATACTCTAGGCAGATGTTGGCAGAATTCCATTCTTATCTAGGGGATGAGACTAGGGGATAAGATGAGTTATCTGAGTCTTCACTGATTATTTTTGGACAAGACTGGGACAACCTCTGATCCCAGGAGAATGAGTTTTTCTCTAAGCCATAGTATTACTAGAATTAGTATTCTAGTACGTAGTTTCCTAGAACATAATATTACTAGAAGCTCCTTGAAGGTAGGGATGGATTAAGTTTTACTCAACAATCTCCCTGAATACGCTAACACATAGTAATTCAGTAGATATTTGTTAAATTAAATTGAGTTGAAATGAATGAAAAATATTTCTTGCTTGTGGTTTATATGTTGTTATTTCAAAATATTGAATGTTTTGGCATTGATATTTCAAGGGATTGAGAAGTGAATGTGTGGTAAGAAAGTAGATGCAATGAGTATAGATAACCCTTTCTATGTGTTTGACTGTGAAAGGTTTAAAAAAAAGATATAAAATGGTAGCTTAAAGGGATGGCAGTTAAGGAAAGACTTTTTATGTACAAGCAAGACTTAGGCGTGTATGGATAAGGAGCTGGTAAGGCACCGATGGGAGATGTTTGAAGGTGAGAGAAATAGAGGAAATTATTGAGGAAGAAAGCTCCAGAGAAGACAACAGCAGATTGCAAGTGACTGAACTGAAGTGACTCAGTGTCTTCTAAGGCTCATTCTTGAAACTTTTCCAGCTCGGAAGAAACTGCCTGACAGAGCTTGCACTTCACTGATATAGCCTTTGAGAATCTAAATTCCCCCTCACTCACCCCACTCCCACCCCAGGCCTCAACAAAGCAGAATAGAACTGTCAATGGAGAACACAATTTTTCAGATGATATCAGCTTAACTTCTTACATCATCCATGTCTCCATGATGCCAAAACACCCGAGAATCTCGAACTATTTGGGTGATTGATTGAATTCCTCATTTTATATCTCAATGTTGGCATCATAGCCAAAGTCATATCTATGACTTAATGAGGATTCCAGGAATCTCTTTAAATTACTCTCTATGTATGGGATTACATTTTCCATTGTCATAGGGTTGGAGTTAAGTGTCAGAATTGCTTGAGCTTCTAAAATGCTTAAAAGCTTTCTTCCTTCATTTTTACTCCAATGCCAAAGCATAGTGCATTGAACATAGGAGATATTTAATGAGTGATTTTTGGATGAATGATTGTTAAAGTGATTTCACTGAAGTCATGGGCATGAATTGGAAAGGGAAAAACCTAGGGAGAGGAAGGAAGGGAGATCAATGAAGAGACTATCAAAATAGTCCCAGTGACAACAGATGAGGGCCTGAATCAGAGCATGGCCATGTGACTGGAAAGTAGCCGATGAATGTGAGAAATGTGGAGGTGGATGTGACAAGAAATGACAACTGATAATATATTTGGGGTGAGGGAGAGGGAAGGCATATAGGATAATGCCAGAGCTGTGAGACCAAATGGCTGAAAGAATGATCCTGCCCTCAATAGAGAAGTTAGAGAAAGGGATGGGTTTGGGAGGAAAGATGAGTTCTGTTTTGGACATGTTGAGTTTGAGTAAGAAATGAGTGTCCAGTAGGCAGTAGGTGATATGTTACAGGAACTCAGGAGAGACTAGACTAAAGGCGCGCGCACACACACACACACACACACACACACACACACATATATATATCTCGGAGTCATTTGCATATACATGATAATCAAAACTTTTAAAGCTGATGAGAGAGTGGGTGTAGGGAAAGAGGAGAGGAACAAGGACAAAGCCTTGTATTGTACAGCCATAGTTAGGGAGCACACTGTGGACAGTGCTCCAGTGAAGGAGACTGAAGAGTAGCCAGAGGAGATCCAGGGGAAGTTCATGTCATGAAAACCCAGAGAGAGTCTCACAGATTGAGAGCTAGAAGGGACATTAGAGATATCTAGCCAAAAAATGAAGAAGCTAAGACATGACTTGCCTAAGGTCACTTGGCCAACAAGGGGAAGAGCTGGATGTGAATCTCAGTCTCCTGCATGCAAACTCAGTATTCTTTCCACCATATCACATTCACTTACTTTGAAACTATTGCTGTTGTCTCAGTGGACCCTTTCCAGATCTTAGGGTCAGGACTCTCCCCTTCAGGTGTCAGTTCTCTCTGCTTTAGGAGTTGTTGTTGATATGTGGCCTGTAGCTTTTTGAATGTATTCAGGTTCTTTCCTTCTTGACAGATAATCCAACATCCATGGAAACGATTGGGGACACTCAGAGTCATTTCTATAGTTGGAATAAAACACGGAGTCAAATAACCTTATTTATATAATATTTTATAGTTTACAAAGCCCTTTCATATGTATATTTCATTTGAGTCAACTCTGTGAGGCAGGCAGAGAAGATATTATCACTATTTTATAGAAGAGACAAATTCAGAGGTCTTAAGTCACATAACCAATAAATATTGAACCTAGGTCTTTTGACTACTTGTCCAATGCCTTCCACTAAGGAAATTAAGTAGACTAGCTATTGTTAGCCATTGAACTTAGTTTAGGAAAACTCCCATAGAGTTTTTTGACCTCCTGGAGAGGTCAATCAGTTTTGCAGTGTTGATCTGAGTGAAAAGTTTCAGCTGATAGCACAGTGAAATAGTGACAATGGACAGGAAAAGCTTTTAAATATTAGAGAAGTTCAAACAATGATGAAAAAAGACATAACTCCTCATCAATAATAAATGTGACTCTCAGGCACTCTAGAAACAATCCTTATGAGCAACCTCTTAATGGGACTGTTCAGAACCACTCTTGGAAGAGTCACCATAGATCTGACTCTGACCCATAACAACTCCATGAAAATAACTTTGACAAGGCCTTCCAGAAGTCAGATTTCTGCTAGGGTTCATTCTCCATATCATCATAACAACTTACAGGGGTCATCTCTAAATATATTTAATACTCCATTAATGTTACATCCAGAAAGAAGATCAAAGGTTAAGACCAAGTGTTAGAAATGCCACATTTGTTCTCATTGCTGGTCCCAATGACAGGGTCTTAGCTCTAATTATTACAGAACAAATCCAGATGTTTCTGCCGGCCCTGTGCATTCCCATACTTTACTTTCTTCAATCAATGAATAAACATTTATTAAGTGTCTACTATGTGCCAGGCATTGTGTTAAGTGCTGGGGATACAAAAAGAAACAAAAGACAATCCCTGCCCTCAAGGAGTTTGTGATCTACTGGGGGAGACAACATGCAAACAAATATATACAAAGTAAGCTATATACAGGATAAACAGGAAATAATTAAAAGAGGGAAATCCTGGAATTGAGAGAGGTTAGGGAAGGCTTCTTGTAGAAGGTAGAAGAACATGATATAGTTCATAGAACAGTGAATTTAGGGTCACAAGACCTACGTTCACATCTTAGCACTGTGTGGCCTTGAGCAAGTCATTTTGACTTTCTGAGCCTCAGTTTCCTCATCTGTAAAATTGGGGAATAATAATATTTATACTACCTGCTTCAGAGAGTTGTTGTGAGGATCAAATAAGATGATACATGTAAGGCAATACATAAGGACCAATGTATTTAATGTGGTACAGCAGAAAAAACATTGGGTTTAAGAGTCACAAATCCTAGCTCTGATACTTACTAGCTATGTGACCATAATCCAATCACTTATTCACTCTGTGTGTCTCAACTTACTCATTTGTAAATGGAGGATAATAATATTTGCCCTACCTAACTTATAGGATTGTTGTAAAGAAAGTGTTTTGAAAGATAAGTACTATGGTGGCATGCTGAAAGACAATTATGGTGTAGAATAATAATATATATTTTTTTCCTGCTTTTTGGTGAGGCAATCAGGGTTAAGTGACTTGCCCTGAGTCACACAGCTAGTAAGTGTCAAGGGTCTGAAGCCAGATTTGAACTCAGGTCCTCCTGACTCCAAGGCCCTGCACCACCTAGCTGCCCTGTAGAATAATAATATTAAAGTTTGTAAAGCCCTTTGCAAATATTATCTCATTTTATCCTCACCTGGGAAGTAGGTGCTATTATTATTACCCCTATTTTATAGATGAGAAAACTAAGGCAGACAGAGATTCAGTGATTTGCCTAGGGGCACACTGCTGGTATATGTCTGAGGTCATATTTTAATTCAAGGCTGCTAATTCATATTCCAACTTTCTATCTACTTCACCACCTAAAGCTGGCCTAAGAGTCAAGAAGGCCAGGGTCAAGTCTTCCCTCTGCCAAATACTGATTGTGTATATGACTGGGTAAGTTTCCTATACCAAACGGACTCACAGGTCTGGTCTAAAAAGGGGTTACAAAATGGAAGTTTTGGTTATTTACAAGGTGACTTGGGATCACCTGTGTTTATGTCTAGATTAGAATATATCCAGATTAAGTGTGAAAGTGAATGAAACCATTTCTTCCTGATTCTCTGATCAGACTTTCCAAGATATTGAGATAAGTTCTGCCCAAATCCTATGGTTCTTCCTCTTCTTTCTCTCAAATAGAAGCATTTAAACTGTGCAGATCTAAAAATTGGTCTGACCATTTCCCCACTCTAGTATATACTCTTTCTACCTGGTTTGCCAAGGAAGAAGATTAACCACCACCTCTGATACACTGGCCCTGGAACCCAGAAGCCATGATTTTGGAATGCCAAGTTGCTTTCAATTAGAGCCTATGCCTGTAAAGTAATAATAGAAAGAGCCACCTGAGAATCAGCTATCAGATCTGTGTGATGCTATATATACCTGGCTGTAGAAACAAGAGGCCTAGTTTTGTATTAGTGTGAGAAAGTGCCCCCTTTCTCCTCTCCATCCTTTTCCCCACACCCCAAACAGGACCCAGGGGACTTAGCCTTATAGCTACAAGCCCACCTAGGATTTTCTGCTTTTCTTTTCTATAATTATAATAAAAGTTATAATAACTCAATATTTACTAACCAGCATGCCTAAGTCATTGGGTCTATATGTCCCCACTACTGCCATCAACCCATGTGTAGCCTCCATAGTTCTTCATTTTCCCCAGATCTTCCCGGCCTAAGGGTGAGTACTCCCCTTTATTTCCCACAGTATACCTAAGAGAGTGATTGCATTTTTCTGAAGGACTTTACTAGCTATTATAGGAAAAGGGGATAAAATTAAAAGAAACTATAATACAGAATGGTTGAGATACAGAGGATGAGATGCATCTCCTAAGATATCCCCAATCTAACCACCTTCTCAGGATAACTAACTCAGGTGTTAGCTACCTGATATCTGGGCCTACACCCACCGTGTGGCCAGCCATCACACTGTCTCAGGATAGCTCCTCACTTTTTCTTCATGCCCAATTTACCTAAATCCACCCTTAAGTTTCTTTTCCAGTTCAAAACTGGTGCCCCCTTTGGACCTTCCACTAACTTTCAGAGTTATAACCCTCAACCCTAAAATACCAATAATAACATAATTTGTATTTCTATAGCACGTTATAATTTACAGCATACTTCCTCACAACAACCCTGTAAGACCAATAGGGCAGGTTCCTATTTCACAGATGAGGACAGTGAGGCTGAGAGGTAGAATAACTTTCTCAGCTAACATTAGTTAAGTGTCAAGGCCAGGAATTGAATTCAATTCTTTTAATTCTAAGGAGAGTGTTCTTTACCCTACTCCAGGTTGGCTCATAACTGCCCACCCTCCCTGGTATACACTTCAAATACAGTCAGAGCCACATACAATCAATTAATCAATAAACATTTATTAAGCACTTACTGTGTGCCAGGCTCTATGTCACCACCAAATATTTCTTAGAGGTCATTTTAACTAGCAGCCATTTAAAAATAATTCCAGAAAGGGAAAGTTACTTACTCTCTGGCACAGAAGTAAATGTGACTTGTAGAGAAGCTCTTTTGGCCTGGATGCTTCAAAATTCAGATCACAAATTATTTAATCAGATCACAAGTTATTAAATCATCAGTGATAGAGTGGCACGAAGATTCTTTTTATGCAGCCAACTTGGGAATGGTACCTAATTTCATGGATAGAAATTCACTCTAATTCTGCTCTATTGTGAAGTTACTATGAAGATAGTTTAATATCTGGACAGCTAGGTGGTACAGTGGTTAGAGCACTGGGCTTAGAATGAGGAAGATTCATCTTCAAGGGTTCAAATCTGGCCTCAGGCACTAGCTATGTGACCCTGGGCAAGTCATTTAACCCTATTTGCATCAGTTTCCTCATGTAAAAATGAGCTAGAGAAAGAAATGGCAAACCACTCCAGTATCTTTGCCAAGAAAACCTCAAATGGGATCACAGAAGAGTCAGACATGACTGAAATGATCAAACAACAATAAGAAATATAATATCTGTTCTGGTAGTTTCTACCCTTTGGCCAAAAGCAATTAAGAGCTTTGAGGATCATTGTAGATTTAGGTCCCCAAGATCACTCTGGAGACCTATTCCAGAGATAGACTTATCAAGGTTGCTTCAGAGACCAGCTTGGACAAGGACAATAGGGTGAACTCAAAAACGTATCTCTAGAGGGCAGTCTGATTGAGGTGATGCTAAAGAATGATTTGCTGTTAAGAAGTAGAGTGGTGGATCAGTGGAATAGCTTAGGTACATAAGACACAGTAGTCAATGACTATAGAAATCTACTGTTTGATAAACCCAAAGACTCCATCTTCCAGGATAAAAACTCACTATTGGACCAAACACTGCTGGGAAAACTGGAAAATAGTATGGCAGAAACTAGGCATAGACCAACATCTTATACCATGTACCAAAATAAAATCAAAATGGGTACATGATTTAGATATAAACCATATCACTATAAGCAAACTGGGAGATCAAGGAATATTTTATTTGTCAGATTTAAGGAAAACAGAAGAATTTATGACCAAAGAAAAGATAGAGAACATTATGAAATGCAAAATGGATAACTTTGATTACATCAAATTGAAAAGATTTTGCACAAACAAAGCCAATGCAACCAAGATTAGAAGGGAAGCAGAAAACTGGGAAAGAATTTTTACAACCAGTATCTCTGATAAAGGCTTCATTTCTAAAATATATAGAGAACTGAATCAAATTTATAAGAATACACGTCATTCCCCATGATAAATGGTCAAAGGATATGAATGGGCAGTTTTCAGATGAAGAAGTTAAAGTTATCTATAGTCATATGAAAAAATGCTCTAAATCACTATTGATTAGAGAAATGCAAATCAGAACAACTCTGAGGTACCACATCACACCTAACAGATTGGCTAACATGAAAAAACAGGAAAATGATAAGTGCTGGAGAAGATGTGGGAAAATTGGAACACTGATGCATTGCTGGTGGAGTGGTGAACTGATCCAACCATTCTGGAGAGCAATTTGGAACTATGCTCAAAGGGCTATAAAAATGTGTATACCCTTTGACCCAGCAATACCACTTCTAGGTCTATATCCCAAAGAGATCATACAGATGGGAAAAGGATCCACATATACAAAAATATTTATAGAAGCTCTTTTTGTGGTGGCAACGAATTGGAAATTGAGGGGATGACCATCAGTTGGGGAATGGCCGAACAAGTTATGATACACGAATGTAATTGAATACTATTGTGCTATTAGAAATGATGAGCAGGCAGACTTCAGAAAAACCTGGAAAGATTTACATGAACTGATACTGGGTGAAGTGAGCAGAACCAGGAGAACATTATACACAGTAACAGCCACAATGTGTGATGACTAACTTTGATAGACTCATCTCTTCTTAGCAACGCAAGGATCCAAGACAACTCCAAAGGACTCATGATGGAAAATGCTATCCACATCCGGAAAAAGAACTATGGAGTCTGAATGCAGATCAAAGCATATTATTTGATCTTTTTTTTCTGCTCTTTTTTTTTTGTTACTTTCTTCTTTCTCATGGTTTCTCCCATTGGTTCTAATTCTTCTTTACAACATGACTAATGTGAAAATAGGCTCAATATGAATGTATATGTACAGCCTATGCCAAATTGCACACTGTCTTGGGGTGAGGGAGGGGAGAGATGGGAAGAAAATTTGGAACTCAAAATCTTATGGAAGTGAATGTTGAAAACTAAAAATAAATAAATTTTTAAAAACTGAAAAAAAAACAATTAAAAAAAGAATGATTTGGCAAAGTCATTTTGGAATCCTGAGAAATGAACCCATAAGGGCACTCTAGAAACACCTGCCATAATCTATAAGCAACTTCATAAGGGTTCTTTACCAAAGGACTTTAGACTATCACCTACCCTACCACCGGCACCACAGAGGCAACTCTGCCAGAGTTTCTTTCCAAGGTTATCTAAGGTAGACTCCTCAGAGCAACCTCAGAGAAGTCAGCTCCAAATCACTACTACTGGGGGCATCTCAAAATTTATCTTTCCAGGATCATTTGATAGGATGCCATATGGAAGAGGGATAGCATATATTCCATGTTGCCCTTGAAGTCAAAACAAGGACTAGGCAGTAGAAATTATAGAGACTGATTTGAGTTCATATTAAGTAAAACTTTTGAACAATTAGAGTTATCTAACAAGGGAAGGAATTGCTTTATGAAGAATGAGTTCCCTAACACTGGGTATGTTGAAGCAGAGACTGGATTTGGCTTAAACTGTTGGGTTCATTGCAACGGGAATCCTGAATTGGGAGGGAGATTGGATTTCATCTAGGATTCCACAATTAATGACTTCCAGAGCAACCCTATTGTGTTCACTTTCAATCTACTTTTCCCAACACGACGGAAAGATATGTGTGTGTGTGTAATATGTATATCTATATCTCACAGACATATATTCATTCTAGTAAGCAGTCTCTGAACACTCCCCAGACTCACCCTGTTAGTACTATTGTCTGATTAAACACTAGAATTGCAACAGCGAATGGGTGGCTTTGAAGACATAGTAATTACTATGGAGAACAGCACTGATTTAGCCACAGTCAAACATAAATTTATTGGGCAGCACTCCTTTTTTAGACTTTGGAGAGGTAGGGAAGCTGAAATTATTTTTCCCCCTATACAATCATCTTGAGGGCAAAGACTATTTAATTTTGTCTTTGGATCTCTAGCACCTAGTACAGTGCCTGACACATATTACATCCTTAATAAATGTTTGTTGGTTTATTATTTGATTTCTGCTTTGTAAATGAGCATTCAAAAACATCAAAATTAAAATGAGATGTGATAGTCCTTTGTATTCACAGCCCATGACTGGAGGAAAACACTCCTTTTTTCCCCTCCAAATACAATCTTATCCAGGCATCTATAACTCTCCTAGGTTAAGTGTACTTTGCCATCTGGTTCTCATTCTTTATTTACCTTTGACTTTTGGGAATGACTCCTGTACTGTAGTTTTCTAAAGCAGAAAGGAAAAAACAGTCAGATTACTAAACAAAAGATGTAGGGAAAAGAGATAAATTTATCTAAGACAACACTTTCTCACTACAGTGAGCTTGGGCCAGTGCTTTCTTCATAGGGTTGGGGAAAGATGGATTTTTATCATTTGGGAACAAGATTACAAGTTCTCATCTGGTTTCAACTCCCCTTTGTCAGGTCAGCTCAAAGACACTAAGAACCATTCCATAAATTTGCCTCTTTGTAACTTCTACCCACTGTTCTTGTTTCTGTCCTTTGGGTTCCCATGGAACAAGTCTAGTTCATTCTCCACATGAATGTCCTTCAAACACTTGAAGACAACTATCATGTCTTTTCTTTTCCAGAGTAAATATGGCCCATTTTTTTTAACCCATCCTAGTATAGCAGGTCTCGCCACTCTGGTCGCTCTCCTCTAGACACTTTCCAGCTTATCAATGACCTTCTTAAACCGTAGCACACAGAGCTAAGCACACTACTGCAGCTAAAAGTCCCAGATCTTCTTTAAATTGCTGCCTAATCATGCCTCCTTCTCAGTTTGTACTTGTGAAGCTAACTGTTTGTACCCAAGTATAAGACTTCGCATTCATCCCCATTGAGTTGTACCCTCTTTGATTCAGCCCATTGTTCTGGCCTAATGTGATCCTTTTGGTTCCTGACTCTGTCATACAGAAACCTGGCTCCATTCTTGGAGTCTTAATTCTCCATAATGATTGAGGCATGTTTCCCCGGGAGTGGGGTGCAAAAGAAGACTTACATAGATTCTGCTCAGGAGATTGGACATTTTGGGACACTTTTTCTGAGCAAAGATTATGCTTCCTAGGAATGCCTCCCACTTCTATGGGAGAGGGTTCTGGGCCCCTGTGGGCATAAGAGGGATCATCAGGATGTAGACAGGGGTCAGGAATTAGAGTATGTGCACTGGCCTTTGGATAAGTAGCTGGGAAATCAAAGGGCCTAAAGTAGGACTAGGAACCTTGACATGGGTTGTAGAGCATCATGTACCATAACACATTATCTCCTGACAAGATGGAGTGAAAGCCAGTTACAAATGGAGCTGGTTTGCTGTGAGATTAGAGAGAACTAATTGGATTCTCTCTCATGAACTCCAGCTTGTGCAACAACATGCGTTATCCTCCATCTTGTGGTTTTTCTGTAAATCATTCATGGGAAACTAGATGGCATAAGCCATCTATTTTTTCATAAATGCAGGTGGATACAATTAATCAGCATCTCCAAATTCTGGGAAAGGAAAGAGCTTGAAACTCACCTGACCCTTCTCAACTCAACTGAAACTCATTTTCCTCCCTTCCCAACTTGGAAAGCCCCTAATCTTTCCTTCAATTAGAAATCAGATTACCTAATTCTGTATCCTGGTTTGTATCTTGTTAATTGTTTTCTTTTAATTAGTTGATCTTATTTGATTGTTTTTAATGCATAAAAATCTGTCTTTCCTGTATTTGGGATTCAGTGCCAAGGTGAGGAGACCTAGTCCCTCTTTGTTATGCAATTGGCATACATTGCTTAATAAATCGATATACTTGATAGCTTGACCCTTTGTTTCCTCAGTTATTTCAGATTTCACTTTCACAATCCTTTATGATTTGGTGTTTCTAGGGTTGAGTGAAAGTGTTATAAGAAACAAACATACTGAAAAGAAACTGAGGAAGGAAAGTATAGGTGAGATCAGCAATCACACTAATAATGAGGCTAAAAGCAAGAGAGAGCAAGCCAGACATGCCATTTTATGAGAGTCATAGAAGAAAATAAAGAATTTGGAGAACAGGAATAAGAGTATAGATTTCATCATATGAAATACTTGGCTCAGTCATAAGGTTTTTGTTTTTGTTTTTTGCCCTTGGATAACAAGTATCTAGTCAAAAAGTGAAAATTTCAATCAAAATCTATCTAGGTTAGTAACTAAAATGTCTACTTTCTATCCAAGTGTAGATATATAGAACCACCCTTCAGGGTTTTTTACCTGTGGAGCATGTGAGTGACAAGGAAATAAAATACATGCTCCTTAGTGTGGTAATCAAGACCTCCTACAATGTCTCCAAATTATCTTTACAACCTTACCTCACACTACTTGCCTTTACATGCTATAGCCAAATTGAATTATTCACTGTTCCCTCATCTTGTCCTGTTTTCTCTTGCCTCTTTAAGTTCCTACAGGTCACTGCCCCCTTTCCCCCTTCCCCTCTTCCATACCCAGAACAGTCTCTTAGTGGGAACATTTTCTTCCTTCAAGGACCAACTTAGCTGCCACTTCCTCCACAGAGCCTTTCCTCATCTTCCCAAATGGAGGTGATCCCTCACTTCCTCCTCTCATCTCTCAAGTCCCTACATTTGATTTCTTTTGTGTAGTTAACCACATTCTACCTTTGTATGCATGACTCATTCACCAACTAGACTGTAAGCTTCCTGAGGGTAGGATCTCCATTTTTAAAATTTTTATATCACCAGTACTTACCCCAAAGTAGGCAGCTAATTAATGCTTACTGAATTGAATTAAATGTTTTTCCACAAAATTTGTATAAGGGAAAAAAATTACCCTACCTCACAATATCGACAAAAAGAACACCTATTATTATTTGTAACAACAACAACAACACACTTCTTTGGTACTTGATTAAAAAGCATTTCTGTTCTCATTTGATCCTCCCTTCAATTCTGGGAGATGGATAATGCACAGTGTCAAATCTGCTACCTTTTCCTTCAGTCTGGACCTATCATAGTGTCCATGCTGCTATTAATGATCTGTAAGTCAGCCACAATTTAGAGGACTGCCTGGAGGCACTGAAAGTTACTTGACTCACTCTTGGGTCAGAGAGAGGAGTTGAATTCTGTTCTTCTTGACCCCAGGACCAACCCTCTACCACCTGCAGACACTTCTCCTCTGCACCTATACTTGATTGGTAAAAGTACCTATTCGGTGGTTAATCTGACGGAACAGATATTTATTAAGCATTTCCTCTACACAGGGCACTGAATTATGGAAGGGTACTAGTATTCAAGAGAATCCCACTTACCTTGCCCTTTTGCACAAGCTGTGTCATCAGTCTAGATAAAGAGAGTAAAAGAACCCTGAGAATTTTTCCACCCTATTACCCAAACAGAAGTAATGTTGGGGACAGGGGTTAACTAAGATTGATATTATTTCTTCATCCCTCAAAACAGAGGCAGTCCCTGTCCCAGAGGTTTCATTTTCTTCTCCTCTCTTCCTCTTCCCAAATATATCATCCCTCAGCTAAGGTGACGCAATTGTTCCTATTGTGAAAGGGATAATTCAGAGCAATATTTGTGACTACAGAATGCATATGCAGGGACAGCAATTGACTACAACAGCTTTCAGGAAGAGAAGTTTCACTTTTCTCTAAGAATTCCTTTGTCCCACCAAAATCTAACATTGGGGAAACAACAAAAAGGTAAAACCTCTTACTTCCCTTCAAGAATGACTTTCTCTCTCTCCTCTGGGTCAAGACTGTACTGTCTATCTCCTGAAAGAAAAAAGGAAGAATAAAACCATACCTGTGTCCTCCTCCAAAAAGATGGATACGCCTGGTGAATGCAATGGTGAGGAACAAAAATACCAATTTGAAGGAAATTCTCCTTGAATTGAGGAACTTGAGTCCTTTCCAAGAATCTGAGGATTTCTTTTGAATCTGGGGGAAATTATTTATCAAAGAGCCCTGGACTTGAATAATAAATATTTGTTGGTTGAATTGTTGTTAATTAATTAAAGTTAAAATGTCAGGGTCACAACTTCTCTGAGTTTGTTTCCTTGTCTGTAAAAATGGGAGATAGTAGTATCTATAATCCCTATACCTCACAAGATCTTGTAGAGAAACGGTAAACTTTAAAGAGTTACATATATATATGTACATATATGTTATTATTAATTTAAGTTACAAATTATACAAAAATAGTGTGAGGCAAGAAGGAAAGGAAGTCCCCTAGCATAATGTCTTGCATATAGAACACATAGGCACTTAAAAATGTGTGGTGAATGCATACATGTATGAATAACAGAATAAATTACATGTAGAATAACATGTAGAGTGGGAGACTCATGAGAAACACTGAGGGAGGAAACTGAACAACCAGAGGGCAAAATAAATTGGCTATTTGACATTACATGGACCAAATTTGTGAGAATTGATTTGAACCATTCAAGTAAACCATTTGAAGACAGTTTTGAAGGATATATAGAAAATACAGGAGCTAGAAAAGGGACTTTAGAGATCACTTAATCTTATATTTTTCATGAAGAAATTTGGGTCCAGAGAGGTAAAATAGATCTATGGTCACACAGCTAGTGGATGGAGAGAATGTGGGAGAGTGAATGAAAGCAGGATATTGTTGCAGGAATACAGTAAGGCATAGGCTTACAGAATCTCAAAATTAAGAGGGACCCTAGAAGTCCTTAGTCCAACCCCTAGTTCAATGCAGGAACCCCATTCCTAGTGTCATAAGCATTTTTAATTTCCTTTCCATTTGGCTCTAGTATGGCTAATTCATTCTGTCATTCATTCATGTATTCATTCACCACACATCTATTACATTTTACAAAATTATCCTTAAAATGTAAATCTTTCCCTTTCTCTTTTGGCAGCTGTAAAATCTAATTGTTCCCCCTCCCCTTTTTTTATGATGATGAATTTAGAGACTATATAAGTCTTAGGAAAAATTCTATCTGGTGCTCAATGGTCATTTAGATAAAAAGTGTCTGTGCTCTGAGCATAAAATAAAACCAGTTAATAAAATGTCTCTGAGCACTGATAAGTATGATTGGCGGCAATATCTATTGACAAATCCTTGGCTATTTCCATATGACATCAACAAAGTAATCATCAAACTCCTTTTTAAGTGCATTCAGTGATGAGTTTCTACCACCTTAAAAGCAACATTTTCCATTGTTCAACAGCTCTAATTGTTAGGAATTTCGTTCTCATACTGAGGCAAAATTTGCTTCCCCATAACTCTCCAGTCCTAGTTCTTTCTTCTGTAACCCACAGACCAGAAACAAAAAAGGGATGAAAAAAGGAAATGTTTAAAAAAGAAAAGAGTTACCATTGGTGATAGTGGCTGTCTCTGTGTGGGTGCCTTCAAGTGTGAGCAGATAGATTCTGCAGGGGCGTGGGGTATAGAGTGGGTGCAGGTCTCCAAGTGTCATCTTTTGGAAACAAATGCTTCTCCTTCTTAGAACTTTGACAATCCCTAATTTCTGTTTCTTGTCTATTCTTTTAATTTTGTCCTTCTCAGCTTGGTCTTCCTCTTCTGGATTGCTGACATTACCTCTTCCCTTGCATTTTCTTTCCTTTCTATTTGCTTTCCCCTTCTGCCCCACAAATCTGTGGGACAAATGAATAAGTTGGTTCAAAGACCCCTGACTTGTCTATGTGATAAGGTCAACACTAAAGTTTATTCCCACTTTAAATAGTACATCTAACATGTAAGGCCCTTCACGATTTGTCCCTAATCTACCTTTGTCTCATCTTGCATGTCCCATTTTCCCAACTGTTGACTCCTAGATGCCCCTCATCTCAAATTTAGTATGTGCAAAGTTCACTCATCATCTCTCCCCCCAAATTTGCTCTTTTTCATAATTTCTCTATGTCTGTGGATGGCACCACCATTCTCCCAATTACCCGGGCTTGAAATCATCTTTGACTTTTCCTTCTCTTATATCACACACAACCAGTCAGTTGCCAGGTCTTATCAATTTTACCTTTGCCAACATCTTTAATACCCATCTATACTATCTCCATTGCTACCACCATGCTTTGGGCTCTGATCACCTCTCACCTAAACTATTATAAGTATAGCCTCCAATGACCTCTTTGTCATGAGTCTTTCCCATTTCCTATCCATCCTTGCATTGACTACTACCTAAGTAGTTAATGCACTTCCTAGCGCGCTGGTCTATCCTAGCATTCCTCTGCTCGAAACATTCGTTAGTTTACCATTGCCTAAATAAAGGAGCATGGGGGCATAGTGGGGCCTGAACCTGAAGTCAGGAAGACCTGGGTTTGAATTATGCCTGCCCCCTTAATCATGTTTAAACTTGTATTATAGTTATTGGTATATATCCCCCTCTACTAAGTTAGAAGTTCCTTACAAACAGGAACTGTATTGCCTTTCATTTGTGAATCCCCAGCACTTAGCACAGTGCTAGAAATTTACAATGGGCGCTTAATAAAACATTTGTTGAATGGAAACATACCCCAGTCAATACCCAATACATCCCCAACTTTCCTGTATTCTCCATTCTTGCTTATGTCAGTTTTTCTAGCTGGAATGCTTTTTGTCCTTCCTACCAAAGTCCCAAAGGAGTTATATGAGTCCCTCAAGGAGTTAAATTATGACCTCCTCCATGGAGCCTTTCCTTATTTCTTATCCTTCTCCAGAAGTAATCTGCCCCCCTCCCCCAACTCCCCTAGCACTTAGTACATTTTAGTCTGCTTCTCTATTCCATCTATTATAGTTATAATACCTTATCACAATGATTAGCCAATAAATTCCAGGCAAAGTCAAGGATCTTGTCCGACTAATCTTTGTATTTCTCACAAGGCCTAGAACAGTGCCAAGCACATTGTAGGCATTTGCTAAATGTTTATTGAATGAATGATTTTGGTGAACAATACTCATGAGTCTTGGAAAGGAAGGAATTGCCCATGAATTTGGTAGGATGTTCATTTTGTTTATCACTTCAATCAGCTCAAAAAACAGTCTTAACAGTTATCTACAGCAGCTAGGTGGAGCAGTAGATAGAGCACCAGCCCTGGATTCAGGAGGACCTGAGTTCAGATCTGGCCTTAGACACGTAACACTTACTAGCTGTGTGACCTTGGGCAGGTCACTTAACCCCATTGCCTAGTCCCTCCTCTAAAAAAAACACACAAAACCCCCCCAAAACCCCAGTTATCTAGATAACATGACAATAAACAACCTATTTGATTTAGTTGCTGGCTGATGTTTTAGATATCAAGGTATCATAGGAGGATTTATTAAGCATTTACTATGTGCTAAGCTTTGGGGATACAAATAGAAAAGTTAGACAGACTGATCTCAAGGAGCTCATATTCTCATGAGAGGGGACAACACACACAGGTTTCAGTTGCAGGTCAGATGGAAAAGTCCATGGTCCTTAGGATGCAGTGGCAAAGCAGATGTTAATGTGAACCAGAATAGAGGGTAAAATACATCTAGTCTAACTCTGGTTTTTTGTTTGTTTGTTGTTTCACACATGGGAAACTGAGGCTCAGAAAAGTAAAGTTCTTTGACAAGATCACATCGACACTTGTAGAGATAGGTCTCCTGACTCCTAGTCTAGATGACTTTCCAAGTATGCCTGATAGGTACATACAAAATGTATATGTGGCCTTAAGTCAAATACACAACAATGTGGATAACAGAGAAAAAAAAATCTTACTTCTGGTCCAGATGTTCCTGAAGGTCCATGTGTCTCTTTTTTGGCCTGTTGACGTGGTCTTCTATGTCTAAAAGGTAAAAATATAGAGTAAGTACTGTATTCTTTCACTCCTCTAACCGGAGATGTTGATAAGAGGACTGGAAATTTGGAGAGAAATCTCTCAAACACCCCATCTGACTTTTAGCAAGTCATTCAATTTCTCTCGGTTTTGTTTGCTTTCTATGTAAAAGGGCAGGGCAGGCAGGGGTAGTACTGTACTTTAGGTCAGGAAGACCTGAGTTCAAAACCTACCTCAGACACCCACTTAGCTATGTGACCTCAGGCAACTCATTTATGCTCTCTGGGCCCCAGTTTCCTCATCTACAAAATCAGGGGTTTGACCTTCATGACTTCCTTCCGTCTCTAAATCCAATCCCATGATCCTCATCTATTAAAGGAACAAGGATAACTAAAACAGGGAGATAATAGTCAAGATAACTAAAGAGACAATAAGGGAGTATCTGACTGCCCTTAATGAATTCAATTCACCTGGCCCAGATAAATTATATTCTTAAGTTTTAGAATAAACAATACATACAATTGTTGGGCTACTGCCAGTGATATCTGAAAGATCATGGGAAAACAAGAGCACAGAAAGGTAAACATTGTCCTTATTTTCAGAAGAGAAGACTAGAGACTATAGGCCTGTGAGCTTGACTTAAATTCCACTGAAAATCTCAGAATGATCAAAAAAGTGATGGTGGGCACATAAAGGGAAGTAGTGATTACTAAGAATCAGCATGACTTCATCCAGAACAGGTCATGCCAAACTAACCTCATTTCATTTCTTGACAGGATTACTAAACTAGTCGCTGTGGATGTATTTTACCTAGCTTTTAGCAAATTTTTAAAAAAAATATCTCATACTTTTCTCGTGGAGAAGATAGAGAGCCATCCAGGTTAGACAAGAACACAGTTAGGTAGATTCAGAACTGATCAAATAACCAGATCAAAGAGGAGTGAGTGGTTAATGGTTGAATGGAAACAGGGCACTAGTTCTCTAGTGGAATACTACTGAGCTTTTTATCATTTTGATCAGTAACTTGAAGAAAGAAAAGCACTGATGACAAGGTCATTCAATTTGTGAATTGGAAGGACAGCAAACAGAATGGATGACAGGAAACAAAAAGGATCTTTAGAGTCAGGAGCAACGGGCTACATCTAATAAGATTAAATTCAATATTGATGAGTGTAAAGTGTTACACTTAGGTTTAAAAAAAAATCAATTTCCCAAGTATAAAACGGCAGAGACATGGATAGGTGGCAGTCATTCTGAAAAAAGACCCGGGGATTTTAATGCCTTGGATTCAATATGGACTTTAATAGATAGACTCAAATGTGTCAGCAGTGTGATGTGGCAACCAAAAAAGCTAATTCAATTTTGGGCTGCCCTCAAGGAGCATAACTTCCAGAAATAGGGAGGTGATAGTGCCCTGCCCGGTGAGACCTCGTCTGGATTGTTGAGCTCAGCTCTGAGCACCAGTTTAAGAAGAACATTGATAAGCTGATGAATGCCCAGATGAGGGCAACAAAAATGGTGCCTTTCATCCATGTCTTATTAGAATAGGGACTGGACATATTTAGCTTGGAGAAGAGAAGACTTGAGGTGGTTAGCTATCTTCAAGTATTTGAAGGGTTGCAAGGGAGGAGAGACTAGACTTTCTCAGTTTGGTCCCAGAAGGTACAACCAGAAGCAAGGCTGGCAAAGTGGTAATTATAAAGAGACAAATTTAGACTTGATGTCAGTAAAAACTCCTTTAATGATTAGAGGCATGTAAAAATGGAATGCACTCTCTTCAGGAGGGTTTGGGTCACTTGGTGGTTTTCATCCAGAGGCTAGATGACCTCTTTGGGGGTATGTTACAGTGGGGATTCTTTTGGGGTATGAGTTGGATTAAATGCCTGCTGAGTTTCCTGCAATTCTGTTAGATGATTCAGCCAGGTGGTATTAGAAAGGATTTTAAGCTCATATATATGCCTTTAGCTTAAGTCCCACCTACCATGAACCTAGTAAAGAAGCTAAACTGGCCTTCCTCCTTCTTCCCCCAAACTTCTCTCAGGCTTCACACTACCCTCTCCTTTATGACTTTTTCCCTGGAGAGTTGCTTAACTAAATTTTATTAGAATAGAAAGGGTTGTGGGGGTGGGGAGGAGGGACGGGGAATGGAATGATAGTATATAGTGTGACATCCTGAGGCAGGGCTATCCCCACTTCCCTAAAAACAACACTGTAGGGGACACGTATGTCCAGTCACTGGATTAACAGGGCAAGGGCTGGAAATAGCCTAGTGTAGACATGTAGACATATGAGTGTAGAAGTCCAGAAAGTGTAGCTTCATAAGCCTTCAGAAGTCTAACAAATGAAGCTATCACAGAACTCAGAAATTGGACTCATAGAGAGGTAAGCCAACCACAAATGAGTGGCTTCAAAAGAGGAAAGACATATCTATTCATCATCTTGGAATAGAGGCATAATGACAAAGCTTTCACTTTTTGTACCTTACTAGAAAACCAAAAGTGAGCTGGAAGTAATAATGTGGCACAGTTCTTTCCCAGACAACTGAAATATAGATATGTTTTCTTTCTAGGACCTGTGTAGACCAGGGTAGATTACTATTCCAAACTGAAACTTTGTGTTTCCAATTTAATTCATAAGGTTTTAGATAGAATCGCAAAATCTCAGAAATAAGAGAGACCCAAGAGCTCATTAAACCTGAAGGCAGAATTCCCTATACAATCTATACCCATGTCATTCCATCTCTTAACAACCTAAGGGTAGGGAAGGCTCATACAACATTAAGGGTAGAAGGGACCTTAAGAAATCTAATTCAGCTCTCTCATTTGACAGAGGGGAGAAACTGAAGTTTAAAAAGGGTGATGTCCAAATTTAAGGAACTAGTTATTTGCAGAGTTGGGACCAGAACCCATGTTTCCTGTTTCCCAGGTCAGCGCCCTCCACTGTACCATTCATTGTCCCTTCCTTCATCCCTCCTTCCTTTTATATTGACTCAGTCAGGTAAAATAGAGAAGGGGGGGGGGAAATAGTACCTGGGCTCTTGAGGATGGTAGAGGAACTTGGCAAAAGTTGTACAAAGTTCTGAATTGCTATCTTCCCAATCAACTTTTTCTCCTTGGGCCACCACACTTCACTGTTCTTCATCCCTTTCATTCTTCCCTTCAGCTGGAGTCGCTTTTGCAAAGCTATTCTCTCTGCCTCAATCATCTTCCTTTTGTCTTCTCTTTCCTCTTCTGAGTTTTCTATATTTTTCTTTTTTTCTTCTTTTTCATCTTTGCTTTTTTCTTTTTTCATCCTCTTTCCTTTCTCTTTTTTATGTTTTTCTTTCTTTAAACTTTCTTTCTTCTCTCGCACTTTTTCTTTCTTTGCTTTTTCTTCTTTTTCCTTTTTATGCTTTTCATCCTTTCTTGTATCTTTCTCTCCCATTGCTCTCTCTTCTTTCTCCTCTCTTTCTTTCTTCACTCTTCCTTCATTCTGTTTCTTTTCATTCTCCTTTTCCTTGATTTTTTCCATCTTCTCCAATTTCTTCTTTTCCAGTTTGAATTGTTTTTTCTCTTCCTGCTTTCGCTTACATTGTTCTTCCTTCTCTATCAGACCACTGGTAAACAAATTGATAACAATAATTAGGCATATCTGAATCATGAATTATCCTGTTGATAGTTTGGGAAGCAAAAAAAAAGAATCTGGACCTAATGCCTTTGGAGCAGACAATATTGATGAAAAAATAGAGATTTATTATTTTTTTATTAATACTTATTAACAATTCATATTTATATAGTGTTCATGTTTTTCAAAGTTGTTTCTTACAACCTCATGAGATATGTAGTGCAAATACTTTTGCAAATGAGGATATTGAGGCTAAGGGAAAAGTAACTTGCCCAAGATCACACAGCTATTAAATGTTGGAGCTGGAACTCAAAGTCAAGTGTTCTGACTCTAGCTCTATTGGGTTTTTTTTTTCCATCTACAATGTACTAGCTCTTCCAGAGAGTTTAGATTTATGTTTAAGATCCCTTCCAACTCCAAAATTCCAAAATTACTAACAAAAACAAAGGGCATGCCTGCTTCTATTAAATAAGATTAAAATGATGGCAAAGCTCAGAGGAAATAGATATAAGTACTTGAATAAAAAGAATTATGGGAGTGTATCTAGAAATCTAGTTGAAATAGGACATCAACTAATACCATCAATATCCATGCACACTGTGCAATATTAACATGTAATTATACCATGTTTGAGTTGGAAGTGGGTTTGTAACTACACAGGGCATTTGAGAGCATGGTCTCATTTGGTCACGCCCAGGCCAAAGCTGCACCTTCTTCTTGCTAGTTCTCTCACTCCACTTCTATTTTTATATGCTCCATAAGCGATTACTTCATTAGAACAAAATTCCTGCATATGGCCCACTGGAAGAGATCTTAGCAATAATCTAATCCCTTTTCTTCTTTCTTCACCTCACTTGTACAGCTGAGAAAGCTGAAGTTTAGAGAGGACGAGAGTCTAGGAACATATAGCAGGAAGGAGAAGCCAAACTAGAACTCAGTCAGGTGCACTTTCCTTGCTGTCTCCCTCTACAGAAATTGTTGCAATAATTCAACAAATTCAATTTAATTCAATAAAGTGAATTGCTAAGTTTGAAGAGTTTTGTGTGACTTGAAAAATGAGCAGATCAAGTTTTACTGGAAAAGCATCAGTGGGATGACTCCAGGATGAAAAAATTCTGGATTGTTCTCAGAGAAGCCTTTCCACCCATCTGCACTGCTATAGTTTACCAAGGCTTGAGACAAATAAGCCAAAGGCACACTTACCTTATGTTTGCAAAAAACCAAAAGGGATCTGGGCTTTGTAATTCATTTCCTGGAAGGTACAAGAAACAAATGAGGTCATTATGAAAAATCTCATGAGATAGGGACTGTGGTGCTAGCTAGGGTGGAAAACTGGAAATACTGATCAAGCTTAGTGTGGAGCAAAAAGGCCATCCAGGCCAACCTTCTCAGTTTACAGATGAAGAAACTGATTGAGGAAGGCGTAACAAAATGCAAGAGGCTTACTGTTTATATTATGAGGAGAAAGTATAAAAGTGATGGTGCTTTTGAGCAAAGTGTGTAATCATTGAAGTTTCAGTTATTACAACAGTGGGCTGAGTGGACCATAGAACCACAGATCTAGAGCTGGAAGGAATTTTATTGGTCATCTGGTTCAATATATTCTTTTTATAGATGAGAAAATTGAGGACCAGAGAGGTGAGGCTGCCCAAGATTGCAATTAGTAGTGGAGAAAGGCTTTGAACCTAGGTATTTTCATTCCAAATCCAGTGCTCTCCTCATTGCATCATCATGCCTCCTGATTCCCTGCTTACTTAAAACATTTTGTCACCCCATTGGGTAAAGGTAATAAGTAACTTCTTTTGAAATTCGAGATATGTCTTCTGAGGACGAAGTGGTGTAGTTCCAAAAGTAAAAGGGAGCTCAAAATCTAGGTACAGACAACCTTAGCAATAACACTTTGTCAGGAATGTTGATATTGGCTGTGAGAAATATTAATAATGAATAATATTAATAGCTGATATTTACACAATGCTTTAATGTTTCAAAGCATTTTACATACATTAATCTCCTTCCAGCTTCACAACTACCCTACGAGATAAGTGTTTATTATCCTCATTTTAAGAGATCAAGAAACTGAGACATAGAGAGATTAAGTGATCTGCCCTAAGTCATACAGTAAGTGTCTGGATTTGCATCTGAACCTACATCTTCCTGAATCCAAATGTAATACTCTACTGAGTGTTACATCAGGCTCATTGGCTACCCTGGAAGTTCTCTTCCAACTCAGATTTTCTGAATCTGTAAGGATGAGGAAGAGGTTTGAAGCTAATGAAAATCCAAACATCAAGGACAGGATTCTATGTGTAGGAAATGTCCCTAGAATATAAATAACTGGCATTTGCAGAGCACTTTAAAATGTGCAAAATGCTTTACATGTATTTCATCCTGCTCTCTCCAACAGATTGCCCCTCTGTCTTCCCCACTCTTTCACTTTTCTTAAATCTCTCCCTATCTACAGCTTCCTTCCACACTGATTACAAATATATTCATTTCTCCCCATCTTCAAAAATCCTCGCTTGATCCTTCTATCCGCATCTTATCTCCTTTGTGCCCTTTGTGGCTAAACTCCTTGAGAAGGCCATTGACAAACTCAATTCCTTAAAGTCTGGCTTTCAACTTCATCATTCTACTGGAACTGCCATGTCCAAAGTTAGCAATGATCTTTGTTTTGCCAAATCCAATGGCCTTTTCTCAATCTTCATTCTTCTTGGCCTCTTGTAGCCTTTGACACTGCTGATCACTCTCTTCTCCCAGATACTGTCTTCTCTCTAGGTTTTTGGGACATCACTCTCCCCTGGATTTCCTCCTACCTTCTCTCTCTCCTTTGCTGGATTTTCATCGGGTTATACCAACTAATAATGGGTGTCCCATAGGGCTTTGCCCTGAGCCCTCTTCTCTTCTCTTTCTATACTACTTTACTTGTTAATCTCATCAGCTCTCATGAATTTAATTATTATTTTTATGCTGATGATTTTTCAGCTCTATCTATCCTGCCTCATCTTTATGCTGACCTCCAGTTTCACATCTCCAGCTGCTTTTCAGACGTCCCAGACTGGATATTTGGTTGACAACTCAACATGTCTAAAACTGAACTTGTTATCTGTCCCTTTAAACCCTCCCCCAATCCAAATTTCCTTATTATTATTGAGGGCACCACCACCCTCCCAATCCCATTGGCTCCCATCCTCAACTCTTCAGTCTCTCTCACACCTCATATCCAATCTATTACAACATCTTTCCTATGTGCCCCCTTCTCTCCTCTGATACTGTCACCACTCTGGTGCAGATCCTCATCACCTCAAACTTGGACTATTGCAATAGCCTTCTGGTTGGACTGCCTGCCTTGGGGCAGAGCCAAGATGGCAGAGTAAAAGCAGTGACCTGCTTGACCTGTCCCCCAAACCTCCCCAAATACCTGTAAAATATGGCTCTAAACAAATTCTAGAGCAGCACAACCCACAAAAAGACAGAGTGAAACAAATTTCCAGTCTAAGACAATCTGGATGGTTGATTGGGAAAGTCTGTTGCACTGGGCTGGGAGAGGAGCACAGTTCAGTGTGCACCATACAGGCAAAGACCAGGCCTCAGCAAACCTAGAACAGTCTTCCAGGGATTGAATCAAGGGGAGCTGTGGCGGTTTCCAGACTTCTCAACGCACAAACACCAAAGACAACTTAGAAGGTCAGTAGGAAAAGTCTGTCTGACCTTGGTGAGAGAGGAGCTCGGTCTGGCCCCAGTCCCAGCACAGCCCAGGGGTGGTGGCTGCTTCAGGAGCTCTTGGCCCACAGACCGAGGGGGAATAGAGTGGCTGATCAGAGGGGAATTGCAGGGATCTCTTTGCTGGTGCTAAGGCAGGATTCTCTTGCTTTGCCTGTGCTTGGATATGGATCGCAGTTTTGGTTGGTGGTCCTGGGGCAAGGAGGAGCGCTGGTGTGGTGGAGCTTGTGGTGGTGATGGAAAGTGAATCCTCCTCACAGTTCCAAGGCAGAAAAGAGAGCTTGTGGTCAATCACAGACCAGAGCACAGGCTAGGAAAGGAGTAAACTCCTTGCCTTTGATCATACCACCTTGGAAGAACTGAAAATTTACAGGTCCCTAGAAGTATCTCTGAAAACAGCTGCACAACACCCCTGAAGCTTAGGACATTACGTTCTCCACACTAGAAGCAGACCCTACCCTAACAAAGAGTTTAAAACTCAAGTAATTGGCTAGGCACATGAGCAAACAGAAGAAAAAACTCAGACTATAGAATCTTACTTTGGTGACAAAGAAGATCAAAACATACAACCAGAAGATGACAACAAAGTCAAAGCTCCTACATCCAAGCGTCCAAGAAAAATATGAATTGATCTCAGGCCATGGAAGAGCTCAAAAAGGATTTTGAGAAGTAAGTAAGAGAAGTAGAGGAAAAACTGGGAAGAGAAATGAGAGTAGACTGCCTGCCTCAAGTTTTTCCCCACTCCAATCCATTCTTTATTCAGCTACCAAAATGATTTTTTTTTAGGCAATTGGGGTTAAGTGACTTGCCCAAGGTCACACAGCTAGTAAGTGTCAAGTGTTGGGTCTGGGGCTGGACTTCAGGGCCAGTGCTCTATCCACTTTGCTACCTACTTGCCCCCCAAAATGATTTTCTTAAAGCACAGGTCTGACTATGTCACCTCTATACTCAATAAATTGCCATGGCTCCCAATCACCTTCAGGATGAAATGCAAAATACTCTGGCATTCAAAGCCTTTCATAACATACCCTCTCCCCCTTCCCTTCCTTTCCAGACTTCTTACTTCTCCCCATTTACCATTTGATCCAGTGATACTGGCCTCCTTGCTGTTCCATGAAGAGGACACTCCCATTCTTGGCTCCAGACAATTTCTCTCACTGACCCTCATGCCTGGAATGTTTTCCCTCCTCATCTCTGATTCCTGCATTCCCTGGTTTCCTTTAAGTCTACTCAAAATCCCAACTTTTACAGGAAGCTTTTCCCAACCTCTTAATTCTAGCTCCTTCCCTCTTTTAATTATCTCTTATTTATCCTGCACATACCTTGTTTGTACATATTTGTTTGCTTATTGTCTCCCCAACTAGATTGTAAGCTCCTTGAGGGCATGGACTGTCTTTTGCCCTTTTCTTATTCTTAGAACTTAACAGAGTACCACCTGGTACATAGTGGGCACTTAATAAATGTTTATTGACTGACTAATGATCCTTGACTTCTAGGTGCTAACAGTCTAGCAGGGAAGATTTGGGCTGCTGAGATTCAGCCCCTCTGGCTAGAGGTGCCCAAAAGTAGCATTTCTTTTGATGTCAATAAATTATACCAATAGGGGATAGGGACTAGACATGAAAATTCGCTAGTATAGGGAAATCCCTGGTGAAGAAACTCCCTTGACCAATACAAATCCATGCTTTCTTGGCAACTTATAATCTTAGCTACCTAGAAAACTAAGAGGCTAAGTGATTTGTCCAGGATCACGCAGCCAATATGCATCAGAGGCAAGACTAGAACCCTGGTCTTCCCGCTTAATAAATAAAATAAATAAATTCCCTGGAGTCAGGAGTACCTGAGTTTAAATCTGACCTTAGACACATATGAGCTGTGTGGCTCTGGGCAAGATGCTTAACCCTGATAGCCTCAAAAAAAAAAAAAGATTTAAGAAAAAGGTCTTCAGTGCATTGGGTAGAAGCCCTATTGAAGAGAGGACAAATATGAGAGTTGGTCAGGATTCAAAGTCATGAACATGTTTCTATCTGCACAATTACAGGAAGTACCAAAACAATGAGATAACGGTTTCTTTTGAAGTACTGATGTAAAGTTAGCTATGTTTGTATTCTAATCTCCCTACTAGACGGTAATCTTCATGAAGGCAGGTACCATGTCTTATCTAAACTTCATATCTCCCTCAGCATCTATCATCTGCACACAGAAGCCACTTAGCAAATGTGAATTGAATTAACTGAATTGGATTGAATAAATAAATGCCTTCCAGATGAGGCACAAAGGGGGCATTTTTTTCAGGATGGGAAAATCTGAGCATGTTTGTCGGTAGAGGAGGGAAGAATCCAGTAGAAAAGGGAAGATTGAAGATTCAGGAGATAGGGAAGCTACATGGATTGTTTCATATTTTTTGAGATGACATAGAATAAAAGTGAGAGAAGGGGGGATAAAAAAGATTAAAATGCAATTAAATATTTAATTTGAATTTAAATACATTTAAAGAAAATCACCTACCTGGGTCTTGGGCTTTTAGACTGGTCTCTTCAGGGATCTGTACTGCTTTATGAGAAACTAGCAGTGTAGATGCTTCCTCTGTTTGGGTGGCACAAGTCTCAGTTTCCTTCTCAGGTTCCATTACAGTCACTGGATCAACATTCAATATCACTGATTCTTCACCGAGGGTTTTTTCCTCCTTCTTGATGTTATCACTTTCTTTACTTTTTGTTGTATTGTCAAGAAAGCTGTTGAGTAATAAATAGATACATGTGTGCGCACGTTTATGTGTGTGTTGTGTAGTAGATAGAAGGAATCTGAGAGAAAGAAGTTTATTATGAGAGGTACTTTTTCAGGGGTGGGAGGGGGGGGGCGAAGAAGGAGACCACTGCCTATTGCCCTGCCTGTCATTTAGCAACCTTAGAGGAGAAGAAGCTGCAGCAGCAAGCAAGAGCTGAATCAAAAAAGGCCCAGCCAATCAGTGCCCTCTTCCAGTCAGGGGAACCTCTGCCCACCAACCTGGCCCTCCCCCAGCCATCCCAGAGACGAGAAGCTACAGTAACAGGCCTGGAGTGACTCAGATCCAGGCCTCTCTGAAACTAGTACTCTCTGAATCATGTCATAAGAATCATGAGCTTGACTATTTTCCATCTGTCCAACTTGCTACTACTCCTATAGCTCACACATTTCCACTTCCTATTTCTCTACTTATTCCTATATTAATCACTGATCACATAGGTGATTATCCCCGACCTCTACTTCCTGTTCTTTTATCATCTCATCAATCATACCCCTGTATCACACCAACCCATTCTACCTCTTCCTCTATGCACTCTGGACTGTCTATTCCATAATGAACAAATTTCCCTTCCTCCTGTATCTTTCCCCTTCAAATTCCTTCAGTCTACCAGCTCTCATTAAGACCTGCTCTTTGACAGCAATGCATCTGCAGCCAACCATTTTCTCCACCCATGGCCATATCTCTTCTTGTACTTTCCTCCAACTCCCATCACAGTGGTTCTGGAGTGGGCAGTTAGAATATTCCTACATCCCCATTGCCACTTTCAGATGCTCTCAGTAACTTCTCGTCCTTTGAAGTTCACTCAGTCAAAATTATTTTCCATTCTATTCAAATCATGGTGGCTATTGTGTACTGCCCCCTACATAGCTTACCATCTTCCTCTTCTTCCCAACTCCTGCTTTTATACTAAGGGACTTCAACATTCACACTGAAGCTCCCTCATACTCCTTAACCTTCCAATTCCTCATCCCTTTAAGTTGTATCAGCTGCTCCTTCTCTACATGTCAGTCACATATAGGAATGGTTAGTCCCTGGAGATTCAAAAGTGTTCCATTTCCTTAATTAGAAACTCTGACATTCCTCTGTATTACTGTAACCAACCATCATGCCATTTCTCCCTGCGTCTCACTCCTTCTAAACCTATTCTAAGCCCTCCTGATGACCTCCAATCCCTTTACCCCCTTCCATATTTTCTCAAACAAAAAAATAAGAGTCTAGGCATACTATTTCCAAGAAATCTTAAAAGAAAACTGCCAAGGTCTCTAAGAACTAGAAGGCAAAGTGAAAATAGAAGGAATCAACTGGTGATCTTCTGAAACAAACTTCCAAGTAAAAACTCCCAGTAGCATCATAGCCAAAATCCATAGACCCTAGGTCAAAGAAAAAAAGACTAAAAGCATCCAGAAAGAAAGAATTCAAGTACCAAGGAGCCACAGTCAGAATCATACATGATTTATCACCCACTACTATGAAGAAGTGAAGAGCTTGAAATTCAATATTACAGAAAGCAAAGGATATAATAGGCTTATAGTTAAGATTAACTTACCCAGAAAAACTGAGTGTAATCCTATGGTGGGGGTAGGGAAAGGAGAACAGAGTTTTAATGAAATAGAGGACTGCTAAACATTCCTGATGAAGAGTCTAGAAACTTACATAGAAACTTTGAAGTTCAAACACAGATGAAAAGATAAATAGGAAAGAACAATGACAAAGGACTAAACAAGGATAAAGATGATACACATGTTCCCTCTGAATCTTATTATTATCAAGTCTAATTAAGCTTGAAGTAATTTTGATAAGTCTTAACGATCTTAGGAGAAAAATGGAAAGAGAGGGAAAAAGGAATGAATATACAGGGGTATGAGGAAACGAAAGGAAAGTTAGAGAAAACTATCTCACGTAAGTAGAGTATGCAATCAAATATCTACAAAAACAAAGAGGAGGTTGGGGAAGAGCAGCTGACATATGAAGTTTACTCTTGTCTGAACCAGTCAAAGGAGGGAAGAATATGTATACATACACATATATAGAGTTGGGTACAGAAATACATGTCATTCAACAGGGAAATAGGAGGGATAGGAGAGAAAGGTGAAGGGAGCATTAGAGGGAAGGTAGATTAAGGGAGGAATTAGTCCTGGGCAAAATAAACTCTTATTAAGGTCATACAAAATATTTATGGTGCTTTTTGAGGAGGTAAAGAATGAGAATCTAAGGGGTACCTGTTAATTGGGGAATGGCTAAACAAGTGATGACATATAAATGTTTTGGAATACAATTGTGCTATAAAAAATGATGGAAGGGATGATTTCAGAGGAACCTAGGAAAACTTATGTGAACTGTGAACTGATGCAGAGTGAAGTGAACCGAATCAAGAGAACAATTTATACAGTGATAGCATTATGGCAAAGATTAAAAAATTCAAGAAGAATTAGAAACTCTGATGAGAGTAATGATCAACCATGATTCCAGAGGAGCAATGATGAAATTTGGTCCCCATTTCCTGATACAGAGGTGAAGGACTCAGACTGCAGAAAGAGACATATTTTTTGGACTGGGACAATTAAGGAATTTGCTTTGCTTGACCTATATACATGTTTGTAAAAGGGATTTTGTTTTTTGTTTTTCTTTTATTCTCAATTTGGGGGGAGAATAGGCACTTGCCTTGGACGGAAAAGACAGATTTTAGCTAATTGAAAACAATAAAATATAACTTAAAAAAAAAAAAGAAAAATGAGGCTTTCAGGGAGTTCACATTACTGGAAAAACCTAGAAGTCAAAGTGTATAATGGCAAAGTGGATGGTCAGGCCTGGCGATCCTTAAGTTATATCAGTAGCTCAGATGATACTGCTAGGGGTCTAGAAGACTTAGAGAGAAGGTCTGGGGGGCATTAGGAGACAAATGGTAAGGACTGGTGGTCCTTCTTCTTAGAGGAAGGAATAGATTTGGTGACTCCAAGTATTGTAAGCAAATAAGCAACCTGGATGGGTTCTGGGCAACCTATGGCTGGAAGTGGAGAATGGCCAACAGAAGGTAAGGGGTAGAAAGCTGCCAGTGATGACTGGTCTTCAGCTTCCTGGCCATCCCAGATGGATTTTATATGATTTCAAAGCTAAAATCAGAAAGAGGGGGCATTATGGGAGTGGTTGTACTTTTGATAGAAATAATAGCCTTGAACATTTGGAAGAAGGGAAGTTTTGAAGGAAAATCAATTCAGTTTTAGACAAGTTAAATTTGAGATGTCTCTGGGATATCTAATTGTGAAATGTCCAATAGGCAGTTGTGCAACTAAATTTCAGGGGACAAACTGGAGCTAGTTATTAGGATTTGGTAATCATCTGCATAGGGATGGTAGTTAGACCCATGGAAGGTGATGAATGGCAGGCTAATGGAAATTTATGTGGTAGGCAAAAGGGAGATATCAGAGGGTTTTGAATGGAGGAGTAATATGCTCAGATCTGTGCATCAGGGAAATTAATCTGACAATAATGTGAAGAACAAATTAGAGGAGAAAAGAGAATGCAGGAAGAAAACTATAGTAACTATGTCCTTCCTGTGCCTTAGTGCTGCCCCAGTCCTACTTCTTGCCTGGTTTTAATTGCTGTGGGTATACACAGTCCTCCAACCTGGTTCAGAGATCAATAGAAGAGTATCCGAATGATTAACACCTAATTGAAACTTCCCCAATGAATGAATGAATGAAAAACCATATATTAAGCTCTTGTTAAGTGCTAGAGACATGAAGAAAAAAGTGAGAGAGTCCTTTTACTGAAAGAGCTTACATTCTACTGTGGGAGAGTTGCCCCAGGCACGAAGAGGTTAAATAACTAGCCTGTGGTCTCATAACATGAGTCATAGGCAGTATTTGAACACAGGTCTTCATCACTTCACAGCTGGCCCTCTAATAGTTAATAATAGCTAACACTTATATAGTGTCAGCCACTGCTAAGCAAATATTATCAAACAAATATAATCTCATTTGATCCCCACAATCACTTTTACAGGTGAGGAAATGGAGGCAAACAGAGGTTAAGTAACTTGTTCATGGTCACAAAGGTAGTGTGAGGCTTGATTTGAACTTAGATTTTCCTGAATCCAGGCCCAGCACTCTACCCACTGTGCCACCTGGCTGCCCCTATTATACAATATTGCCTCTATGTACAACTATAAGATGCAATGACTAAAGTAATTCAAGAAATTATAAAATTATTAAAGTCATGTTAATGGCTAAGTTGTCATAAGCTTTGAGAACTAGAGTAGGTAATTTTATGTAACAGGGAAATAATCTCATATAGCAGAGAAATGATTTCATATTCTAGGATAAACACTGGAACTGTGATTTCATTGCTATAGGGAAAGTCTGGAATTGGAAACTCCCTCCCCCAATGTAAGTTGATAACTTTTCTGTAAATTATATTCTTTTAGAGTTACCTAGAACATTGAGAGGTTAAGTGACTTGTCCAGCATCACAAAGCCAGCATATGTCAGAAGCAGTTCCTGAACCCAGGTCTTTCTAGTTCTGAGACCAGTGTTCTATCCCTTCCCCATCGCTGCCTCACTTCAGATTCACAGAACTACCCTTTTATGTACACCCTCTTGACTTTCTTACCTTACTGCAGTCTGAAGAGTGTCACCACTCCCTGGAAAGCAGAAAAGGACAGAGTCATCTTGAGTTCCCATCACCAGAGATATCTGCTGACCTAAGACTACTCATTTTTCTGGGGAGAAGGGGTTATTCTTCTTCTTGATATGTGAGGCTAGGGAAATTTTTTGGTATCTCTTCACATAAATAAAGCATATAAGGCCTTTCTCCTAGTCCCTCATCCTAAAAACTTGTCATTCCCTCTTCTTTTTTATCCACCCCCCCGTATCTGATCAATCTCTAAAGTCTTGTTAATGTTTCCATAATATTAATAAAAGTTGTCAGTAATAAAGTACTTTACTATTTATAAACATTTTCATCAAGACTTTTGCTTAAGGTGACTATGAAAATTCACAAGGAACTCAGTCTTTCCCAGACTGAAGAATGATCAAGGAATCCAAAGCAAAACTACAATGCCTTCGTCCATCCCTGTACTACACAAAAAGACAACCAGTAAGTAGTCTGTGGGGCATTTCCACCAGGGAAAGCAACATGATCTGAGAAAACTCCAGAGGCCCTAAAGCTGGCAGCACTCTGTGCAAGGGAGCAGGAAGCAGAGCCCTTATGAGAAACCTCAAGGGGGATGGGAAATTATGTTATTTTTAAATTTTTATGAATTTTTTGGTTACATTTTAAGTTCAAACTGTCTCCCTCCCTCTCCCACCCTGCACTAGAAAAGGCCACCATTTGACACATGCACATTATATATATGTATATATACACATGTATGTATATGTATATGTAAAACCATACTGTACATACTTCTATTTAGCAATTCTTTCTCTAGAGGTGGATTAGCATCTTCCTTCCTAGATCCTTTGTGGCTAATTTGAGTATTTATAATACTCAGAATAACATAGTCGTTTACAGTTGTTCTTAGAACAATATTGCTGTTACTGTATACAACATTCTCTAGGTTCTGCTCATTCCACTCTTCATTATTTCACGCAAATCTTTCCATGTTTTTCTAAAAGCAACTAGCTTATCATTTCTTATAGAACAGTAGTATTCCATCATAATCATACACCACAATTTGTTTAGCCATTCCCCAATTGATGGGCACCCCTTCAGTTTCTAGTTCTTTGCCACCACAAAGAGAGCTTGCTATAGACATTTTGGAACATATAGGTTCTTGTCCTTTTTTCCCTGATCACATTGGGAAACTGACCTAATTGCTGGGTCAGAGTATACACAGTTTCATAACTTTGGGGGCATAACTCCAGATTGTTCTACAGAAAATTGTAATGTTCTGAACACAGATGTGAGTCTGGGAGCTAGCAGCATTATGACCAAGATTCTCCAGACAGGCTGGAAGTTCATAGCAACCTGGTCTAAGATGTTTGAGAAGGTTCTGAAGATTGAAGCATTCTAATCCTATACAATCCAGGGTTTCCTAAAACATGCAAGCTCTCGCAGAACAAATAGACTAGAGAAGGTAGAAAAGCAAATGGCAGGAGCCAAGGTAACAAACAGGTCAGTGAGTATAAACAATGCCTGACCATCCCATTCAAGAGTATAGGAGGGGATGGAGATTGGTCCTGGTGCAGAGGTCCAAGTCAGGCTCGAGGCTGAAGATATGAGTAGACAGAAGACACTGAACTCTATGAAGAATATTATAGCTTATGAGATGCCCAAGAAACATCCACAGAAGGAGAGACTTATTCTATGACAACCAAAAACAGAGCCTCAGAGGGAAAAAATGGCTTAGTCATAGTGACTACTACCTAGGAAAAATGAAGCAAGAGGATAAAAAAAAAAAAGAAATTGTAAATGAAACCAGAGAACTGGAAGAAAAAATTGAAAGACGATTAAATAGGTTAAAATAGAAGGTAGAACACCTTACCCAAGTAATGGGTTCCTAAAAATTCAGAATGGGTACATATATTAGATCACAACTCAATCTATGAGATAACAAAAAATATTAGAATAAAATATTACAACAAAAAAAGTGCAAAAAGTGAGGGGGAAAGTATCTAGTATCAAAAACAACTAACCTGTAAAACAGATCAAGGATAAATAATTTAAGAATAATCAGACTCCCTGAAAACCATGACCAAATAAAAAACCTGGTTATCATATTTCAAACCATAAGGGAAAACTTCTCAGATCTACAAGAACCAGAGGGCAAAGTAAAAATGGAAAGAATCTAATTGGCCACCTCCTGAAAGAAACCCCGAAGGGAAAAATTGCAGGAATGCCATGCCCAAAATCTAGAGTTTTCAGACCAAAGAAAATAAATATCATATAGCACCCTTTCTGGGGTATTCACCCAACTTACACACAAACCCTCAGTTTGGGTACCTGGAGGGTAGAAACTCATTCTTCTAAATTTGTTCACATCTAGTTCATACCTCTGATTAATTCAATCACAAGTTCAGGTGATACTTTAAACATAAATATTTTGAAAAAAATAGGGAAAAGAAGGGGTTGTACAAATCTCCTAAATCTCAAAAATCCATACAGATACGGTCTTCATACCTAAACCAGGGAGAGACAAAGCAGAGAAAAAAAAGTATAAACTAATATCCCTAAAGGATATGAACACAAAATTATTTAATAAAATATTAGCATAGATGTTACAACAATATATTCAAAAGATTATGTTGTACATACACAAGTATAAATTGTATATACACATATACATACATATATATGTACTTGAAAAGTAATGTTGATTCAAACTTAGGAAAATTATGAATAATTATAACCTTTCCTAATCTCCCTTAATGCTAGTGCTTTCTTATTGTTGATAATCTATAATTTATCCTGTATGCGCACACACATATGCATATGCATATATTTTTATATATGTAGTTCATACACAGTTGTTTACATGTAGTCTTCCCCATTAGATGGTGAACTCTTTAAGAACAGGGACTATTTTTTGCCTTTCTTTGTATCCCCAGCACTTAGCACAATGCTTGGCACAGAGTAGGCACTTAATAAATGTATATTGACTGACTAAGCCTTGTAGCAGACTATTTTTAAAACCTCCTTTTTAGTTCTTTAGTTCCTCTATAAGAAATTTTTAGTTCTTCTGTAAAAGAAATACTATTATTTTTTCCAACCCAAAACCCTTTTCAGACTTTTCCCTTGGTCTCAATAGATTCCTCCCCTCCAAAATGAAGGGATGCGAGCAGAAGGAAAAAGAAAGGATCCATACCTTTTTCTGTGTCACTCTGTGGGCCAGAAGAACACCCAAGATTCACAGGAAAAGGAGTACATTTGGAGGATCGGGGAACCCTCACATTCCCTCGTGATGTCAACTTCCTAATAATTGCTTGCATTGGCATGAACAATGACATCTCCAAGTGTAATGCTGTTTGGGCAGAGATTTCCTCTTCCTTGCTGTTCTGGGCTTCTTCTTTGAGACCCTGAGTTCTACTAGGTGAAGAGAAAGCAGGCATATTGTAAAGGCCCTTTCTAAATTCTGAATTAGGAATTAGACCTTTATCCCACTAAATATTTCTCATCATAGTAGACCCTTCTTCCCTCCAGTGACCCACTTCCCTGTTCTGCTGCAATCCTTTTTTCCTTAGTTTAATTCCTTAGGATACATTTCCTTCACAATGATTGGCTATTGTTCATCCTTCATACTCGAAGAGGACAAAGAAGACATCATAACGTTGGGGTCAAGGTACAGTGTACTGGTTCAACTGTGGATGATTGGAAGGATCTACCACAGGTCAGGCACAAATAATCCACTTTTGACATTTGGGACAGAAATGTCTCTAGATTTGTGCATCTCTCGTTTCTTTGGAGCTACTGAAATTCCGCTTTGCTCATTGAGCACAGCCCCTTCTTTGATGAGGGCATGACAATGATTGGTAATGCAATGGGAAAGTACGGATAATACAATTATAGGATCACAGATGTAGAGCCAGAAGTGTCCTCAGAAACTATCTAATCTAACCAGCTCACTTTATAGATGAGAAAACTGAGGCCCGGGGAAGTAAAATGATCTGCTCAAGATCAAATAGGTAGAAAGTGTCAGAGGCAGGATTTGAATCAAGGAGTCCAGAGCCAATTCTCCTATCACTGAACTATACTGCTCAATTAAAGAGCTGAAAAGACTGTAGAGATAATTGAGTAGGTCCTAATTTTACAGATGAGGAAAATGAGGCCCAGACAGAGGAAGTCCCCTGCCCCCAGGGTCATCAAGAAAGTTAGTACGAGAAGTAGAACCCACTTCCTGTCTAAGCCCTGGCCTGATTTTTTCTTGGAAGCTCTGATTCCAAAGACTTTCTTTACTTTGAAGGGAACTCCAGGTATAGAATACTATATCAGATTCAGTCGATGTGTTGGTGAATTTTAGGGAATTGCTCCCTCCCCCTCCTTTTTCTTCCCCTCTTTCTTTTTAGTCTTTACCACAAGGGACAACTCCAAGTAGAGGGGGAAGAGGGAAATATTTGGAAATGAAAATGATCTAAAAACAAAGGATATTTAATTCCCTAACAAGACTTAATCCTTTATCTATGCAAGCTCTAAAATTATCCTATTTACAACTGTGAAAGGCTTAAGAACTGATCTACTCAATGGCCAAGTATAATTTCAGAGGACTCATGATGAAATGTGCAAATCACCTCTCAGAGAGGTAATGGATTCAGGGTGCAGGCTGAGATAGATAGAGATAGAAATAGAGAAAGAAATATATGTATGTGTGTATACACAATACATAGATGTAAACAGATATTTTTATATGTGTATATATATACACAGACACACACATATGGCCAATGAACAAGTTTCTTTTGCTTGACTATGCATGTTCATTTTTGTTATAAGGGTTTTTTTTTTTGGGGGGGGGGATGACACAGGAGGAAGAAAAGGTAGATTTTTTGCTCATTTAAAAAATAATTAGCCAATATACCCTATTCAAGATAAGCAGTACTTGGATCACAAAGTTGGTTCAACTGATTTCAGATACCCTTTAAAAAGCACCTCCTTACTTTAATTCAGATACAGATAGCTGAGGATTTAGGTCTTGGCTTGAACTGAGGTTTGAGCTTCCTTTCATGTTGTCCCCACTCCCTGAAAAGGGAAGAAGGGAAGGAGAAAGAGTTGTTACTGAGAGAATATTATGTGAGAAAAATTTTTCAACATTATTGCAAATGTGTGAAATAAGACCCTCTTACGGGACAGATCTGGCTCTAGGACAACAGAATTGACATTATTAATCAGATATAAATCAGATAACACAATTTATTAATAGCTGGAAAAAGGGAGATAGACAAAAAGAAAAAAAATGAAGTTAAAACATCCACCTCCAAAACCAATGGGACCCAATAGAAACCAAAGAGGAGAAAAAGAGTCAGTAAATAGAACATGTGTCTTATATAGAGACCTGTGCAACATGAACATCTGGAGGGAAAAAAACAACCACCACTCTTCTTCTGTTCCATTCCATTAACATTTATATTATCCTTAATTTAAATTTCTGCTGATTTTATTTAAAATCTGTTATAAAATTAATATTTCAAGCTCATTTTCTTGACCAAGTAAAATTCTAGGCAAATGCTTACTGATAGGATATGAAACACTCATTATGGCCATTTAAAAATAAATAAGGTCAGACCTAAGCAAAATCATGAAATTTTTACCACCACACTAACCCCAATTTCCCAAGGTAGAAAACATCTCAGGCAAAAAAAGGGACATTTATTTTTGAATTAAGACTTGTGTATAAAAGTGCTACCTCTTCTCCACGATTTACACTTTTAGTGGTTTATCACTCAAGGCTTTCTTTCTTGTTAAAAACTATTTTTGGCATTAGTGAGTAGGTAAGGGAAATGTTTTGAAGGCAAGACGATATTCACAGTGCCCCTGAAATCTTTATAACTAAGGCCAGGCTTGAAGTAAATTGCTTTAGTCACTTGAGGGAAATAGTCCAGATGAAGTATAAGGGGAAGGTGGGGTCATAAGGGATGGTGAATATCAGTTCAAACTTCATATTGAACAAGAATTAGCATCAAAGATCTCAAAATGGAAAGAACCTTTGAAATCACAGAAACACAGCTTTTCAGAGTTCTAAGACATCTCAGAGACTATCTAGCTCAACCCATACCTGAAAAAGAAATCCTCCATAACAAACTTAACAGTGGAGACCTGCTTTCAAAGTGACACTGTTCCTTTGTTCAGTCATCCAGCCTGTTCGAAATGCACATAATTGTAGTGTTGTCTTTCCATCTTTTCCATAAGAATAGCACAACAGGCTATTAAATGTTTTCCTAACGTTTAAATAAAATATATCTACGGTATTCTCCCAATCTACCAGTCCAATTCAAAAAGGATGTGGGGGCTAGTGTGACATGACTTCATAAAGCCATTCTAGTAGGGTTTTTTTGGGGGGGTGGGGAGAATGACTGCTCTCTTTTCTAGTCAATAATCATCCTTTCAATAATATGTTCTAGAATCTGGAGAGGCAATGCTTCATCAAAACTCTCCCTTTGTCCATCTCTCTGTTTCTGTGTCTTTTTTCTATGTATTCTCTTCTGCCTTGATGTCTCTCCCCGAGTCTTTCCCTTTCTGTATGTGTGTCTCTTCTCTACTCTGTTTCCGTCCTCCTTTCCCAGTCTCTTCTTAAACTAAAGTGAAATATATTCTTAAATCATGTTTATTGAACAGAGCTTTGTGCTCCTTGTTATCAACTTGTACTTACACATTTTTATTTTAAATGCTCATTCTATAAGGATCATGTTTGTTAATGTTGTCTATACTTAACTTTATCAAGAATTACACTTTAAAATTTTTGCTTGAAGGATGAAAGGTTTTCTCACCTTCATCCTAGGTAAAACATGCACAAAGTAAGAATTACAATAATTTCTTAACTGGTCTCCCTACCTGTAGTCTTGTCCATACCCTCCTCCCTCCCCCCAACCCAATACACCGGTGCCAGAGTAATATTCCTAAAGTGCAGTTCTCATTGACAGAAGCGGCAAGAAAGCCTTCATAGGAATGACCAAAGAAACAGCCAAATGGTATCAGTTTACCAGAACTATCTTTTGAAACCCAAAGTTAAAAAAAACTAACAAACATTAAACATCACAGAATATTTCTGTGTATATTCATAGTTCATCAAATTATGGTTGCTACACATAGCCTGTGTGACCCTGGGCAAGTCATTTAAGTGGTCAGTGCTTCCAGACAACTCTAAGACTAAATTGCAGAACCATTGCTGATCAGCATTGGTAGAGCCTTCTAGAATCTTAGGTCCAATCCAAAACAATTATGGCTTTTCTAGTTCAGGATATAAAGTAGAACAAGTAAACAGAAGAGGGATTTAGTAATTGGGGGCTATTGTGGGTCATTATAACTACCCAAACCACCGAGTCTTGACATCTGATCAGCTATTCAATAATCACATCTGATTTGGTTATATAAATCCAGCCACAACAGAATTTTCCATTCTAAGAAACCTAAGAATGAGGAGATAGGAGCATGAGGAAAAACACAGGACTCCTACCTATCTCTATAGCACTTTGTGGTCCAGTCAACAGTTCAGTCTCCAAAGAGAAAGGAGGACATTTGTCCTCTGCATGTGACGGGGACTCTCTCTCCATCCTCCCTGGTGGTGTCCTCATGCCAGTATTCTGTGGCATTGATAAGATCAGTGACATCTCCTGTTGTGATACTGCTTGGTCAGGTGGTTCTTCTTCCTTGCTGTTATTTGTTTCTTCTGTGGTGCTCTGGGTTGTCCTGGGCAAAAACAAAGGAGATATATTTAAAGAAGCTTTCTAAATTTGAACTGTGAATTATGTGTTTTGTTCCTTAAATACTTTCTCATTATGATAGAACCTATTTATCGAGTAGAATTGTTCCAGAAATCATCAGAGATGGAATAAAACATGACCTGTACATCACAAAAGGTTAAGAAATTTATCCAAAAATGGAAATAAACATGTTTTAGTGGCTTGAGAACTTACCTGACTCAAAGCTCATTGAAAAACTTTAGGAGCAGAGTCAAGGTCAAGTGACTCTGAGTCAAGTGAGAGGAAGCATTTTTGCCTAGCTCACCCAGCACACCTCCTCCAGAGCAACATAGAAAACAGGCTAGATCAAATTCTGAGCAAGGAAGACAAAAAAACCTCATAGTCATGTTTCCAGCTTAGAGTCATTTAGGGAGACAGAAAGAGGTCTATGGGTCCTGGGGCATGAATTGTTCAGGAGTAGGTGAGGCAACAGTGGTAGCAGGGAGCATTTTAGTAACCAGGGACAGAAAGGAGGCCAAAACAGGCAGCACGGCAGGTAGCACTGGCACAGAAAGAGATCCTAAGGAATTCCTGCACAATCTGTCAGCTCAGTTGCCCATTATCCAGTTCCAGGTCATAGATTCAGGGTGGAGAGGCGAAGTAGTAAGTGAGCATGGAGTCTAGTGATGTACTAAGTAAGGAACAAATTCTGGAAACATAGCTGTGTGGCTCTGAGCCCAAGGACAGAGCAACAACTCAGTACTGGCCTTTAGCCCGGCATAAAAACCTCAGTGGAATAATCAGGGCAGCAGCCCTAGATCAAAGTAGAGCCAGCAGTTCAATCCTCTGAGACTGAAGAATCTCCCAACAGGCTAATAATGACCGAGTCTAGCAGCCACCTACTGAAACTTAATCATACACAAGCTCACAGACCGAAACCTGAGTCAGGAACTTGCAGAGTTCAGATGAGGAGGGCAATATGTAGTCCTCTCCCTGGATCACACTAATTTGTGAGCACTGAAAACAAGCAGCCCCCCAGAATGAGATGGAAAAGCATCAAAACGATGCAAAAAGACAGAAGCTCAGGGCAGACATCTTCTCCTTACACACACACACACACACACACACACACACACACACACACAAAGTGTGCAGAGCCCAGCACTCATATAAGGTCCAAAGTCAAGAAGCAGGCTGGAAAAATGAATAAATGAAAAAGAACCCAACCATAAAGAACTACTATGATGACAGGGAAGCTCAAGACATAAACCCAGAAGAAGATAAAGACTTGGAAAATATGTACAAGCAAAGCCTCAAAGAAAACTGCAGACTGAATATAAGATCAACAAGAATGCCTAGAAGAGTTACAGAAAGCATTTTTTTAAAAGAGCAAAGAAAATTATCTTAAAAACAAACGAGAAGAATAAAGGAAAAAAATGGGAAAATAAATGAGAAATATAAAAGAAAGATGTGAAAAATAGAACTACTGGCTTAGTCAAAGAGGTTAAAAAAAACCTTTTTGAAAATAACTCCTTAAAAATTAGAATTGCCTAAATGGAAGCTGCTCACTTTATAAGACATCAATAAATAATACGAAGTCAAAAGACTGAAAAGATAGAAGAAAATGTGAAATGCCTCATAGGAAAAACAGCTAGCCTGGAAAATAGATTGAAGAAAGATAATTTAAGAACAATTGGACACCTAAAAGCCATGAACCAAGAAAAAAAAAGAACCTAGATGTAATATTTCAAGAAATCCTTTTTTCTTTCTTTTTATTCATTTATTTTGAACTTAAATACACAATAAGAAAATAAAAAGAAATATATTATAAAAGAAAAGACATTACAAGAAAAGAAATATATTATAAACTTAAATACATAAGAAAAGCATTGCCATGTGCACAGCAAAATGTAAGAGAGGATTCAAAATACACAACAATAAATTTCCATTTCAAGAAAGTCTATGTAATTAATACTACAGGGTGCTGAGTGAATACTCTGTAAAAGGGTTAGGGAATATTAGCTGTCTCTACTGTTGGCTCATCAAGTTTTTATCTTGTTTGGATTCTTGTTGTTCTAGACCATGGGGACAGTTGAAATTGCTTTATTTCTCATGCATAATTCCTATTTTGGAAAGATTTGAGAGGACATGAAGACTAGAGAAAAATGTAGTCCCCACAACAAACCAACAACAACATTAAATGTATATGCTCCAAACACCTTAGCATCTAAATTCATAAAGGAAACATTAACTGAGCTACAAGAATCCATACTAGAATTTTAATATCTCTCTCTCAGTTTTGGATAAGTCTAACTTTATTTTTCTATAAACCAAAGGGAAAATATGGAACTGAACAAAGTTGCTAGAGAAACTAGAGCTAAAAGATTTACTGGATTGCAAAAGAACATGTCTATATAGCTGTGTGTGTGTGTGTGTGTTATGTGTATATCTACACTACATGGAACTTTTATGAAAATTGATCATATATAAAGGCACAGAGATATTGCAAACATATGAAAAGGTAGAAATAGCAAATAAATCCTTCTCAGACAATAATGAAATAAAAATAGTCATAGTTATTTGTTCAGGGAGCACATACAAAAGACACAGACCCAAATGGAAAATTAACAGTGAAATCCTAAATGATAAATGTGTCAAAGAACCAATCATAGCAACAATTAAAAATTATGTGAAATATAATGATAATGATGAAGCAAAATACTAAAAGTTCTAGGATGCAACTAAGGCAGTTCTCAGAAGAAAATCATGTCCTACAAACATATCCTAACAAAATAAAAAAGTGAGGATTAATGAACTAAACACACACTTTTTAAAGTTAAAAAGCCAGCAAATAAACATAAAATAAACACAATAGAGGAGATATTTAAAATTAAATGAGAAACAAGTAATCTGAAAACCCCCAAACTATAGAAATTATAAATGAAACTAAAAGCTAGTTCTTTGAAAATGCTAACGAAATTGATAAACCTTTAGTCAAACAGATTAAAAAGATATTAGAAAACTGAATCAACAAAATAGCAAATGAGCAAGGTGAAATCATAATAAAACCTGAAGAAATTTTAAAAAGTCAGAACGTAACATGCAGTTATATGCTAAGAAAACTGAGAACGCAAAAGAAAAAAAATAATACCTTCCAAAATATAAAATACTCAAATTGACAGAATACCCAGTAGAGATCTTAAATAACTCAATCTCAGAGAAGGAAATAGAACTAGCTGTACAGGAACAACCAAAGGAAAAATGGATGAATTTACAGAAGATTGAGAAATGATAGATTAACAGTAGAACTGTATAAAACTTTGAAAAAACAATTAGTACATCTTCTATACAAATTCTCAAAAAATTTAGAAAGCACCCTACTGAAATTCTTTTATGAGACAAATATAGGCCTAACATGTAAACTAGGGAGGGATAAAACACAGAAGAACCATAAATAAATATCATTAATTAATATTGATTACAAATGCAACAATGTTTAAGAATTTGTTCACTGTTAACAAGTTGGGCTCACTCAACAAAACTGCTCAGAAAATTGTAATGTAGTGTAGCAGAAATTAGGTTTAGACCAACATCTCATATTAATATCAGGATAACCCCTCCAAATATATAGATGACTTAAATATAAAAGGTCATACATTATAAAACAAATTCAAGGTGCAGGGAAAGAAATACCTTTTACAACTATGGATAAAGGAATAACTCATGATCAAATAAGGGATAAAGTGAACCACAGAAGATATAATGGTTGATATTGAATATATAAAATTGAAAAGGTTTTGCACAAAATAAACCAATGCAATTAGAAGGGTAACAATTAAATGTGAATTTCTTTTGCAACAAGTTTCACCTATTTCCATGCCATCTCTAAAAGACAAGCAATTTGATAGAGATTATACATGTGCAGTCATGTAAAACATATATCCATATTAGCAACATTGCAAAAGAAAATACAGAAAATAATTACTATTTCATTACATTCATAAACAATAATTTGTTTTAGCTTTGTTGTCCTTCATGCTTGAAGAGGACCAAAATGACATCATGTTGGCAGGGTCAGTATGCATTGTGTCCTACTATGGCTGATATACGAACTTGGAAGGTTCTGTCACAGGTTGCGCATAAATAGTCCATATAAACATTTGGGATGAAGATGGCTATAAATCTGTGCTTCTCGAGTTTCTTTTGAGCTATTGAAATTCTGCTTTGCTTATAGAGCACAGCAGCTTCTTTGTTACAGGTATACCATGCTAGACTGTCTTGTGCCAGTGCCTCCCATGAACCAAAATAGATTCCAAAGTTCATCAGAGAGACCTTGGGAGTGCCCTTGTGTCACTTCTTCTGACCTTTATGTGAACACTTGCCTTCTCTGAAAAGTAATCTTTCAGGAAAATGTACATTTGGCATTCAAACAACACGGCCAGCCCATTGGAGCTGCATTCTTTGCAGTAGAGTTTGAATGTTTGGCAGTTCAGCTTATCTTGCCAGGTGATCTTCAGAATCTTCCTAAGACAATTCAAATGGAAGTGGTTCAATTTTCTGGCATGGTGCTGGTAGATAGTCTGTCTCTAACAAGGCAGTGTTTAACACTGTTTAACAGTGCAAGTGAAGCTTAGAGAGATACAGGATTCTTGGCTCAGTAAGAAGGCAGATGAAATTCAGTTTTATGCTGATAGATACTGACAGTAACAATCAAAAGTGTTTCTACGATGCCCTGAATACTATTTATGGGCCAAAGACCTTTGGCTCATCTCAACTACTCAGCTCTGATGGAGCCACAGGGATCTACTAATAAGCACATGATCCTGGAGAGATGGGCTGAATACCTCCATAGTGTTCTCAACAGACCATCATCAACTAATGCTGAAGCCATTGACCATATAACTCAGGTTGAAGTCAACCCCTCTCTAGCTGAACTGCCAACTGAAGAAGAGATTTTGAATGCCATTAGACTCCTGTTGTGGGGGAAAGTGCTTGGTGCTGATTTCATTCCAGTAGAAATCTACAAGGAAGCAGGTCCACTGCTCATACAAAAGCTGACTGAATTCTTCCAGCTTACATGGCAAGAAGAGGTTATCCCACAGGAGATAAAGGATGCCTCCATTGTCCATCTCTATAAAGGAAAAGGAAATAGGTTGTCCTGTGATGATCACTGAATTGGGGTAGGGGATGTAAGTGGATCTCAGTCACTGCAGGCAAGATTCTTGCCAGAGTTCTCCTTAATTGGATGATCTTTCACCTGGAGGATGGTCATCTACCCAAGAGTAAGCGTGGCTTCAGAAAGGGTCGAGGAACAGTCAACATGATGTTTACTGCCTGACAACTCCGGAAGAATTACCAGGAGCAGAACAGAGATCTGCGCACAATGTTTGTCAATCCAACCAAGGCCTTTGATACTGTCAGTTATGAGGGCTTGGGGAAGATCATGGCAAGATTTGATTGCTCAGAGAAGTTCATTAGTATTTTATACTAGTTTCATAATAGCGTGTTTGCACAAGTTCTTGATAATGGACAATGCTCTCACACTTTCCCAGTCCCAATGGAGTAAAGCAGAGATATGTGCTTGCACCGTGCTTTCTAGCGTGAATTTGTAATTAAGTAATTGCCTAATTGATGGGTACCCACTTCATTATGACAATAAGAGAACATAAAGAAATGACAATATTGGGAAGATAATTTTTAAAGACTCAAGAATGTTAATCAATTAAACAAGTAACCATAACTACAGAGGAATGGTGATGAAGCATGTTACCCACTTCCTTGACAAAGAGGTAGATGATGGTCTCAAGCTACAAAATGAAACATCCACTTTCATATGTGGTCACTGTGTGGATTTATTTCACTTAACTATAGATATTTTTACAAGGGTAACTTGATCAAGGAAGAGCCTCTCTCCCAACACATACATATACATAGATTTTGGTATTAAAATATATTAAACACTAAAGGGAAATAGGAGGGGACAGTAATAAGGGAGGCCTGGAGAGTGGCTTAACAGGGAGAAAAGGACAGGCAAATGATTATAAACAAAACAAACTAGAATGTTAGAGAAAGAAACATGAATGGAGGATTAAAAGAAAAAGAAGAAAGTAAAAATCTAATCTGGGGTAAGATAAGGGCAAGAGAAGAATTAGCAAGAGAAGAATTACAACAGAGAGGAAATAGATCATTTCACTTATAAGATCATGAGTGTCAAGCAAATTGACATTCTTTTTATACTTGAAAAATTTAAAAGTTGGGGCAGCTAGGTGGCTCACTGGATAGAGCTCTAGCCTTGGAGTCAGAAGGAGCTGAGTTCAAATCTGGCCTGACACTTGACACTCACTAGCTTGTGTGACCCTAGGCAAGTCATTTAACCCCAATTGCCTCACCAAAAAAAAAAAAAGCTAAAAAAAATTTTTTTAAGTCAACAGTGTGACCTCTTTGAATCCTGTCCTTATAGACTATAGACTCACACAACCCCGGGGATAAAAGGATTTAGAAAGATAGCATGGCATTTGACGGCAAATGTGTCAATAGCTAGGAAAGGAGGAAACTAGAGCTTGAGAAATTCTTGCTCCCAGCCTCCACAGTTAAATGACAGTATTGATTAGAAAGAGTTATCTCATGCATGCCCAAATTATGTGGCAAGCATTAGGCTGAATAGACATCTTCTAAGGAGTGTAGTTCACCATGTCTTAGACTTACTTCTCCCAACAATGGCTCATTAAATTAAAATTTACATCTATCTCTGTCCAATCCATTTGGCTAATGTGAGAGTACCCTAGTCTCTTGACACATAGGAAACATTGAAAAAGCTGATGGATATAGATATCTCTATATACATACATGCATACATATATAATTACATATATACTATATACATATATCTTAGTTTCTAGTTTCAAACTCTTCACTCTTGGTCCTCAGTATTTCAATCAGTAATTCTAAGAGAAAAAGAAACTGGGAATATGAAGTATAAATAATTACCCTTGGTTTCCATGTTCCATTCTTGAAAATCCCTGGTGATCTGCTTGTTATCCAGTCACACAGTATATGTAAAAAAGAAAAATCAGTCTGGACCACTTCCTCATAGAAAGGACCCAGGCACAAAAACTTTCAGGGTGGGCCCTGGACTCTGTTGTGGTGTCACCATGATGTCACCTCCAGTTTTTGTAACCAAGGAGACTCCCTATTTATGCTTTTTGGTCCACCACTTTGGTCCCCAGGGGCTTGTGAAAATTTTTTGTTTGTTTGTTTTTGCTAGGCAATGGGGTCAAGTGCCTTGCCCAAGGTCACACAGCTAGTAAGTGTTATGTGTCTGAGGCCGGATTTGAACTCAGGTCCTCCTGAATCCAGGGCCGATGCTCTATAATACACTGCGCCACCTAATTATCACCTCGTGATAATTAAAAGAAATCTATTACATTATAGAAATGGAGAATCCAGAAGCTAGAAAGGATCTTAAAGGACATCTTTATACAAATCCCTTTTTGTTATACAAAACTCTATAATATCTCCTTCTATAACATCCGCTACAAGTACAGTATTCATCTTTGCCTAAATCCCTCTAATGAGAGGGGGCTATACTGCATGAGGCAGTCCTTTCTATTTTTGACCTGAAAATGGTGCCCAGAAACACAAGTAGCTATAAGGGAAATGGGTTAACATTTCTAAGTCTATAATGTCTCCTCTACCCTACATGAAGTGCATGTAGCAAAGTATAACTAGGATACGCCAATTAGGCTTTGCGTCATGGTGCTGATGTCTGGCAGGTAAACTTTGATCTCTCCCCCAACACAATTATCTTCCACTGCTATCCCTGAATTCCACTGGCAGCTTACAGAGCTCATTCACCCCTACTTCCTTATCCAATTTCAATATGTTAACCCCCAAGGCCTACCTTCACCCAGTACCCCATCCTAGCTAGATTCTCTGGGTCACCACCTCTCCGAATGTGAGAGCCAGAGAAGACTGTCCCATGTTCTACTCGCCATCACTCAAGTTACCTAACAATGATGGCTAGGAGGAAGACAATGACAACAACGATGACAGCTTGCATTTATATAGAGCTTTAAAGTCTGCAAAGTGCTTTCCAAATATTTTATCCTCACAACAACCTTTAGATGCTATTATTATCCCTATTTTACAAATGAGGAAACTCAAATAGTTAATAAGGACTTATTAACTGCCTACTATGTGCCAGGCAGTGTACTAAATTCCAGGGATACAAACAGGCAAAAGACAATCCCTGACTTCAAGGAGATCACAATCTAATGGCGGTGACAATAAGCAAACAAAAATATACAAATAAGCTACACATAGAATAAATAAGAAATCATTAATAGAGGGAAAACACTAGAATTAAGAGGGATCAGGAAAGCCTTCTTATCAAAGGCTGGACTTTAGTTGGGACTTCAAGGAAACAAAGTCAAGCCGGGAAGTAGAGAAACGGAAGGAGAACACTCCAGGCATGGGGGATAGCCAGAGAACTTGCCTGGATCCAAGAGATGGAATGCCTTTTTTGTGGAACAGCAAGGAGGCCACTGTCACTGAAGAAATGAGTACATGTCAGGGAGGTGTAATAAGTAAGGTGTAATAAGCCTGGAAAGTCACAAGGAGGTTAGTTTTTAAAGGGCTTTGAACATCAAACTGAGAATTTTGTATTTGATAGGGAGCCAGTGGAGTTTATTGAGTATAGTGACATGATCAAATCTGTACCATAGGAAAATCACCTTGGTGGTTGAAAAGAGAATGGATTGGAATGGGGAAAGACTTGTGGCAGGTGTTACCAGTAGGCTATTGCAATAGTACAGGTATAAGTAATGAAGGCCTTGCAACAGAATGATGACAGTATCAGGAGAGAGAAGACCATGTATTCAAGAGGTGTTGCAAAGGTGAAATTGACAGGCTTTGGCAACAGATTGGATATGGGGGGTGAGAGAGTGAGGAGTCAAGAATGACACTGAGGGTGTAAGCTTGGGAGACTGGGAGAACAGGATGGTGGTACTCTCAACACTAAGAGGGAAGTTTGAAATAAAGGTTTAAGGGGAAAGATAGTGAGTTCTGTTTTGAACATGTCAAGCTTAAGATGTCTACTGAACACCCAGTTCAACAAGTCTGAAAAGCAGTTGAAGATGTGAGTCTAGAGGCCAGATAGGTAGTTTTGAGAATCATCAGCATAGAAATGATAATTCAATCCATGGAAGCTGATGAGATCGCCAAATGAAGTAGGATAAAGGAAGAAGGGAAGAAGGCCTAGGACATAGGCTTGTAGGACACCTATAGTTGGTGGGAATGACCTGGATGAGAATCCAGCAAAGGAGACTGAGAAGGAACCATAAGAGAGTGGTATCCCACGGCAACCATCTCATCATCATTTTCCAATTAGCTGCTCTTCCTATATTTCAGCATGCTCTCATGCTGAAAATCCCCAACTACAACCAGATTCTTCCCTCTCCTTTTTTTTTCAGCTTCTTTTTATGTGTTGTCTTCCCCCATTAGATGGTGAGCTCCCTAAGGTCAGAGGCGGGTTTTTTACATTTCTTTTTATCCCTAACGTTTAGCATGGCACCTGGCACACAGTAGACACTTAATAAATGTTTATTGACTAACCAACATTTATATAGTACTTTAAGGTTTGCAAATCGTTTTACAAATTTATTTCTCACAACAACCCTGTGAGGTTGGTAGGTGCTAGCTATTATCATCCCCATTTTAATAGATAAGGAAACTAAATGGCTGATACATATTAAGTGACTTGCCCAGACTGAGTCACCTACCTGCCTAGAACCTTCTTGCCATCTTTCGTCTAACTAATACTGGACTTCTAACTAGTAGTAATAGTAGTAGTAGTAATAGCTAGCATTTTATATAGCACCTACTATGTTCCAGGCACTGTGCTTTACACATATTATCTAATTTGATATTTACAACAACTCTGGGAAATAAGTGTTATTCTTATTCTGTCTTTACAATTGAGGAAACTGAGGCTGAGAGAGGTTAAGTGACTTGCCCAAGGCCACACAACTAGTAAGTGTCTGAGGCTGGATTTGAACTTAGGTTTTCCTGATTCTAGGCTCAGTGCTTAGTATTTACCAAGTGGTCTGCCTCTATGCTTGAAAATTCTGTCAGCTGCTCTTGCCACAATATTGTACATTTCCAATGATATGCCACAACTATTTAAGGAGCCATACAAGGTAAATAAACACCAACTAGTAGCCCACTTGAGTCAGTTAAGGTGTCACTTATTTTGGAAAAAAAAATTGCATTTCCCATCTGGCTCACTCCTCGAAGTTTCCTAACTCTGATTCCTTGGGAGGAACTAACACTTTAATTTACCATATCTTCCTTCCATCACATATATCCTGGTTTCCACTTTTTCCATGCAAATCAGCATTGATAATATGAGGTATCCTACTTTGCCTCTCCATTGCCTTTTGGGTAATCTGCAATTTTGGTTCTTTAGAGATAATAATTTTCTGTTGATGTGCAGCCGTGGAAGAATATTGGTCTTAAAAAGATGAATTTTGGATTTTTATGTCAGAAATACAAAATGCTACATGATTTCCAATGTCATCCAGGATGATTTCCTTCTATTCAGGTCTAGGTCCAGCTCATTGTTCTTCTGTAATACCTGTCCAATACATATATATGTGTTGATGGACTAACTTAATGGGGTTCCCCATTCAACTGTATGCCATCATCTAGAAAAAAAGTGATCATTCATTTGGTCTTTATTGTGTGGACAGAATAATCTCTTTTAAAAGATTGTAAAACATGCTGAGGAGGCTGTGTAGTATTCAGCCAATGCCAAGTACAAACAGGAACATCTGGAAGACATCATTGTCTATAGGGAATCCCTTTTCCGTTTGGAAACTGAGAAGGACATTCAATATGGCAATGGCAAACCACCTTGGCAAGCACATATTTCCACATTTTAGCCTAACAACACAGATTATCAGATGATCAATGAACAATCATTCATTTCTGTGGGTGCATCAAAGCATCATCTATGTTTTTAACATATGCATCTGAAATACTTTGTTGGAAGAGAACCCCTAAGGCTACATTTTGCTGTACTGAGTCATATACTTTTTATGGTTTCTTAAAAAGAATACAGTACAAATTTATATCTTCTATGCCATTTTGGTCAGTTTGTGATTGTGAAGATATATGTTGCAAACTATTTGTAAAATCTTGCCTGTTCATTTATATAGGACATCCTCAATAATTGTATAGATTAGACTCATTAAGATTTTATAGAGATGAGAAACTAGACATGTCGATTGAACTTTCTAATGTCTACTTGATGGTCTAGGGTGGTGGTGATCATAATATTGTCTGAGATTATTTTTTGAACCAATAGTATCTTTGCTTCTTGCAGATATCTTGAAAATATCTTCCATATCTTCAAAGTTGTGTCATCGCCATCACAGATTTCCTCTGCATGTACATGGTCTGGTTCCTGTTTTCATTTTCTTTAATGCTACGTCCACTTCCTCATATAGCAGATCTGAGGATCGAAGTATTAAAGTCCAGATGTGGTTGTTCCATTGTCATCTGTTCCATTTTATATCTGTTGTCCTCCTTCTATACTCTTGAGATTATTTTTATTAGTTGGATCTTATGCCAAGCTTTCTGCAGATCTACTTTTAATAATCTTCCACCAATATCCTCTGTAACATTTTGAAAATGAGTTTACATTTCTAATCTGGAATTGTACTCAGTTGCCATATCTCTACACTTGGCAGGGAGAAAAAAATTTTTTTTTCTTCTGGATGATGTGTTCTTTGGACTCTTTCCTCTTAGTGCATTGTTCCAACTTCTGTAGGCAATAGGATGGGAGATTAATAGGACATGGCAGGGATGTAAAAAAGAAAAGAATATCAGTAAAACACTTCACAACACTTTAAAAATGCTTTAAAAAGTTCATTTGGTTGTATTCATGTTCAATATAATTTATAGTGAATCCTTTAAAAAAAGAAAAATAAGTTGAAAACATTTTATGAAGGGCTTTAAAATGACAGATCTCTTGCTGTTTTTCCTTCATTCTCAAAGCATTTATATAGTACCTACTATGTGTTAAGTATTTTTTAAAAATATTATTTCATTGGATCCTCATGACAATCCAGTGAGGTAGGTGTTATTATCTCCATTTCACAGTTGAGAAAACAGATGTAGACATGGTGAAGTGACTTGTCCAAGGTCATACAATTGGTAAATACACGAGGCTGGATTTGAATTCAGTTCTTCCTGACTCTAGGCCCAGCACTCTATTCGGTACACCATCAGCTGCCTCTGTATCACCAACTGCCTGGGTTGTATGATCAGTTTCGTGATTCATTGAATATTGCCATACTGCTCACCTATATGCTTGTAGTGTACCATCAATAACGTATTGGAATATTTATTTTCCTGCAACCTCCACCTTTGGCTTTTATCTTATAAATATATGTAGCAGCGGTTCAGGCAAGGCACGAACTTGGTAAATACCTCAAGTGACACAAGGCAATGCAGTATCAATAGCAGCAAACAACTGGCTCATTTCCTATTTTCTACAAGTTTACAGAAAAACAGGCTGTTGATTAAATAACTAATTAATCCACAAGTGAATGTAGCACATAATTTGGCCTCCAAGTGACATCTCCTCAAGCCACAAACCAAGCAGTTTTGTCTGACAGGGTCTAGTACTTGGCTTTCCCACAGGCTGTTGTATCCTTACTGTTCCCCAGAGGATGATGGCTTATAAGTGTTGGTCTACTCCCCTACACTTCAGAAACCACAAGGCTTGTGGTACAACTGTGCTGGCCCCAATTTTGTACACATCTAGGAGAATGGTAAGCAGAGGGGCGGGGAATGGGCTCTGAATGATTAAAATTATAAAAATCTTATAAAATCTCTAGTTCCATCTTATGTCTAGGAGATATTCTTTAATCCAACCAACTATATTTATAATACAAAGGAAATCCACAATATGGTTACACATGTTTTGTTACAGAAAGAAAATGATTAAGATGCTTCTTAGGAGTTACTCTATGAAGTGATTGATTAATCCTTCAAACCACATTCATCACTCCTGGGGTATGGTGTTGACCTGAAAGTTGGTTAAAGAGACAACAAGCTAGGTGATAAGTAAATCCATATTGTTTATTCCCTTAAATTAGCACATGTACATGGAGCCAGAGCTTTAACTCTGACTCAAGTAATTTTAGGAGAACATTTAAACCCTGACTCAGGAAGTCTGTGTTACTCAAAAAAACCCCCAACATATATATAGCCTCCCCGTCTTTTTTAACATATAGCATGAAAAAGGAAGTTTCTTAGGTTGTAAATACAATAAAATAGGAGAATGTCAAAGTGTCAATTGAAAATGTAGATCCAGGACATCTGTGTTTCCCCTATATAACATATGTCCATGGGATACCAAGATAAGAAAAGTCAAGAGAGTGCCTGGTCCCAGGTATCCTGTCCTTAGTGATCACAAATAGGAAGAATGATGGTCAGTTTCATCTGGTCCTGTAGTTGCTGACACAGGAAGGGGTATTTTTAGTTCACTCAGAGAGAAAAGATTAATTCAGGTTTTTGGCCCTTATTGGGGCTCAATTGATCTTAAATCTTAAGATTAATTAAATTGATCAATGGGAAGAAAGAATAAGGGAGGGAGTTACACGTTTTGTACTTTGGATTTAGGGAGAAATGTCCTCTTCTCATTGCTCCTCCTTGCTCCACAATTGATGGGGTATGGGCCCAAGCCGAGACTTTTGCCCCTCACCCCAAAAGGAATTTGGGTCCCATTGGTCCCAAATAACCTTTAAATTTTCTTTGACCTCATTTTGGTCTCATATGGTTGCCTGAGGCTATACTCCACTCAACTGGCCTTTCCTTCATCTCTTATTCTTATTCTGATCTCTCCCTATCTCTTTAAGAAGCCTAGTCTTTGAGCCCTCCTTAGATCTTATCAATCTCTTCCTTCCAGTTCTTTGTCTCATTGTCTATTCCCATTGTCTCTTCAACCTCCCAGACATTCCTATCAGAATTCTCCCTAAATTATTTGAGTGTATGAGATCCACCCTGGCCCCCATTTAAATGCTGAGATTTCCTCATGCCCGCTGGTCTTCATGGGCATCACTAATATTCAGATTCCTTAAGAGTCTGGCTTGTGTGGCCCATCTCTAATAAAACTTCGTCTCTGGCTGAAAGAAGATTTGGGTCGAATTCATTTGGTCAGGGCCTGCTGTGCTGTGATTTTGGGGTCCCAGAAGCCCAAGAATATAGACCTCATCACAATAGCAGGCCACTGGCAATTTTGCAAATTGCCCGATCTGGCTCTCAGCTCTGACTGGTCCTCATAACTGGTCCTCCATAACTTAATTGTGTTCTTTGACCATTGAGTGACCATTGAGGAGTGTGTATTATATGTAATAATGCTCAATTCTTTATATTCTAAAAGACACTTTTTATTGTGCAAAACCATAGAATGTCAACCTGAAGAGATTACCTGGTCTAACCCTTTTGTTTTGCTGATGAGGGAAGGGAGCCCAAGAGGTTTTTGTGGTCTACCTGAGGTTATAGAGATAAAGCCAAGGGCCCTGATTCTCAGTTGCTTTTACTGATGGGGTGTGGCCCAAGCCGAGGTCTTTGCCCTTTGACCCAAAGGGAATCTGGCTCCCCTTTGTCTAGAGGTCCTCAGATAGTGCCTCAGATACACCAGTGGCAGCAATAAAGCTGTGCTGTCCCCCCAATGCTCCTTGCCTAGCCCCGTTTCGTTTTAAATTTAACAAAGAGGTAAACTGAGGCAAATCTCCACTTAGATATCATTTATTAAAAGGGGGAATATGACCTGATAATAATGGTTAGGTCTAATGACCCTGCCTCTGGCCAAGAGACCTCAAAATGAGGGTGCAAAACATTTTTATAAGGATAGAACAAAGAACAGAACAGAAACCATCTAACTGGCCAGCATCAGAGATGAAAGCTCATTATTGGTTGCATCAGAGAAAGCAGGCATAGCCCTCATATGTCATGAGGACCATCTTTCATTATCTCTAAGGAATGCACTTGTAAATTTATGGTCTGAGCTACTCCCTGAGGTCTCTGATAATTACTGGTGACTGGCGAACTTGGTAAGTTGGGACAAGGTCAAGTTGTCCCAGTCGTGTTGTTCTAGCTTCTCAGGAATATCTCCATAAACCTTGCAGGGAATACTAAGACAATGTTTTATGGGAATATTGAGAAGGTTTTTTTTTTAACTAACAGCCATTGTGTCCTTGGTATCTAACATTAGAGATGGGGAGGTTTGGACTTTAGCACACCTAAGTTTTGCCACCTTTGAGAAGAGGCTTCACATTTAACAGAATTGCTACAGTATAAAATCAAACATAAAATACAGGATCAATAAATAATTTCTTCAGGCCACAGCTGTTCTCTGGGGGCCTGAACAGACACACTGCTGAGAAAGAATTACAGGTTAGCCCTTAGAAACACTTAAATGGAATACTGGATCAGCAGTTTTTCTTTAGAAAAACTCCCCAAAGTAAAGAGAAAAGGGCCAAGTTGCATATCTGTGTGCCATATCATTTGACCTCCTGCTCAATCTCATTCCTGCTTCAACTTGTACTCAAGCTGTCATTGTAGAAAATACGTGTGTGTGTATCACAGAACTATTATATACATATACACACATATATGTAGGGCATTCTAGTCAATATAAGGAAGTATTTTAAGCTTATCTTGGCTTGCAGTTCTGATGAATAGTTTGAACATCTTTAAACATTATCAGGGCAACTAGGTGGTGAAATGGATAGGGTACTGGCCCTGAAGTCAGGGGGACCTGAGTTCAAATGTGACCTCAGACCAAACACTTGACACTTACTATCAGTGTGACCCTGGGCAAGTCACCTAACCTGAATTGCCTTTAAAAAAAAATTAATAGTTTGTGTTTCCTCCATAACTTGTGTTCTTTGACCATCGAGGAGTGTGTATTATATGTAATAATGCTCAATTCTTTATATTCTAAAAGACACTTTTTATTGTGCAAAACCATAGAATGTCAACCTGAAGAGATTATCTGGTCTAACCCTTTTGTTTTGCTGATGAGGGAAGGGAACCCAAGAGGCTTTTGTTGTCTGCCTGAGGTTACAGAGATAAAGCCAAGGGTCCCGATTCTCAGTTGCTTTTACTGATGGGGTGTGGCCCAAGCCGAGGTCTTCACCCTTTGACCCAAAGGGAATCTGGCTCCCCTTTGTCTAGAGGCCCCAGCCCCTCATCTCCCTTTGAAAGCCTTAGTCTACCTTTTAATCTCATTCAGATACCTTTCAGTTCCTTCATTATCTATTCCCATCGTCTATTCAATCTCTTAGATATTCCAATCTCTGGGAATTCTCACCCAGACCATTTTCCCAGACCCTTCCCTGGTCACCCAAAGTATATAAGATCTACCCTGGCCCTCATTCAGGGCTGAGAACCTCATGCTCAGAAGGCTGAGAACCTCTCATGCCCACCTGTTACGAAGTCACCTGGCCTAAGTGTTTTTATCACTAATAAAACATTTCCTCTGGCTGAAGAAGATTTGAGTTGAATTTATTCAGGCAAGGCCTGGTACCCGATCTTGGGATTCCAGCAGCACCCCAAAGTCCTAGACCTCTTCATTACCACCACAACATGCCACTTCTAAATTTTAGAATTTCTCCATTCCCCTAATATGCCTAATAGCAAAGATTTTGTTTCACTAATCTAATTTTCTACTCCTAAACACCACAAAACTCCATTTGTTGAAACTGATGCGGTTTTACTGTACTTGACTGGATGGGTAGTATGTGAAGTCAGCAAAATTCAAATTCTACAGATAAAAATCTCTAAAAATCAGTAAGGCAGATTCAGATGAATATCACACTCAATATAGGATTTTGGGGGTGGGGTACATGTGAAAAGCAGATTCTAAGTTCAAACCCAAATACATGAAAAATAAAAATTTAGGCAAAATAATTTTATGGGATCAGTTCCACAGTAATAGATCTGACATGGACTGCAGCACTGTTACAAAGGATGTGGTTGTAGACTTTCTAGTTCAGAACAAGAATTCAGTTCATCTGTTACCCAATATCTCTTATATTTTCAATGTCTCTAGGTATAGTGGAGACTCTCACTACAGATTGGAGAGAAAATATTATTTTGTGTCTACAGCTAGAGGCCTAGCCAACCAGGGATAATCTGAAACAGCCCTTTGGAAGAAAGACGGGAGAGGTAGACCACGTGCCTAGGAATTCACAACCTGGAAGCTCATGTTGGGATTGTTGAAGAGAGGGGATTTCTGTTTAAGGGAAGGATTAGACTAGAGAATGCTTCAAACTCAGAATCTGTGATTTTATGAAATGCCAGCCCACCTCCTCCCCCGACAGGTTTTACTATTCTTTAGAAATGACTGAGCTCCTATTTATGGAATCTAAGAGCTTCCCCAGATTCAAGTCCAAGGGAATTGATAGGAAAAAGCTGCCCCCAAAGAACTAGAAGTACAATAGATCTAGGCGTCTCCTAGAAGACACCTTTCAGAAGATGCTCCCATTTATCCAGACCCCAGTTTAATACAACCATCTTATTAAGCATCTACTGTGCTAAATGCTAGGGATAGAAAGATGACCAAAAAAAAAATTAGTCCCTGCCTTTAATGTGCTTATAAGCTATTTAGCAGGGGCACCCTGCTTGGAGGTCATAAGGACCCACTCCTCTATTGAGATCCTTTCTGGCCATTTTAGGGTTACCTAATGAGCATATCAGGACTCAAAGCCTCACGTCCCCTTATCATGAACTAACAGTATTCCCTCCACACAACAGCTTCAGTGGAAATAATTTAGTATTTGGCTATGCCAAACCCCCACAGAGGGCCAAAATGGTTCCCATATATGACCAAATCTCTGCCACTCTCCACTGTAAGATGACCAATCCTGGTTTGCTGTTTCTGATCACAAATACGTGCTGAATGAACCTTGCTTGCATTACCTACTTCACATCTCCACAGTTCTTGCCACTTCCTCAGCATCTCATAGATATTCCTTTTGATATGCCTAATTTCTGCCACTGTATCAAGATGTAAGCTTATGAACTCTGAACAAGGGATCTGAAACTCCCAGCAGCTTCACCTATACCCTGTACTATAAGGAAGGATGCTTGTTTCCAAAATCAAATCTCTGAAACTCATATCCTTTGGTTCCAGTTCCCCTCCTGGATGGAACATATGCAAATAAGCACTACATAAAGTAGACTGTGATAAGGGCAAAGAAATTTGGATTGGGAATTGGGAGGAGATAGGAATGGTCGAAATCCCCCTTCTGAGCTATTTTCTTAGGAGAGGGGCTGCAGTCTTCCATTACATGTGTGTAAATTCACAGATAGCTATAGTAGATAACTTTAGGGAGAGAATGCTCCTATACCTCCTGCTTTACCTACTCATACCTTACAAAACCCTTCTTCTTCTCCCCATATACAGTTATGCAATAACCCTTCCCTCCATAACTCATTATTCCATGCATTCCCTTTTAGTTCTATTATCTATTTGACAAAACATCAGATCTATACAGCTCTCCCTGCTAGCCCTGGCTTGAGTCATACATAGCAAGGTAAGTTGCATCTATCCCCTCTTCAGCAATGGAGGTCATACTCTTTCATTTTCTCTCCTTTCAGTGTTTCTCTTTCAATTAAATGTGCTCATCTTTATGTTACTTATCATTCTACCTCCTATTATACTCATGTGTTTGTCTTAGCCTTTCATAGGTTGTAAGATAATGAAAGATGCTCCTTAGGGAGGGTCCAAGACTCTACCTGCGGAGGCACAGATCTTGGGGTTAAGGTCATCCAGTGAATTACAGCCTCTCAGGAGAAGAGGGCTGGTGTAGAGGCTGAAGGAAATAGGATAAATAGAAGAATCTCTGATATAAGCCGATGTGAGAAAAAGCTCTTATACTCTCAATACTTCAGAGAGCCAAGTAATTTCACAGTATTCACTTTCAATTATTTTGTTGTCCCTCCATTTATATTGTTGCAGTCACGATGTATATTGTTTTGCTGGTTCTATATCACTTGGAACAGAAATTGTAATGACCAACCTGACCTCAAAGAATAGCGATGAGAAGACCCCTCCCCTCCCTTCTTTCTTTGTAGGGATGGGGGATGAGTGTGGAGCACTGCATGTCAGAGTTAAAAAAAATTGTCACAGTTTTGTGGTGCCATTTCCCCCTACTTTCTTTTCTTTGTTATAAAGGATGGATGCCTGGAGAAGGGGAGGAAAGATATATTGGGAAAACATAGGCAATATGAAGACAAATAATAGTTACATTTTTAAGGTTTGGCCCCAAAGAAGAATTGAGAAAATGTATCTTTCTCCTTTCCTTTGTGGGTGGGTACTATGGGTATGAATATTGTATATTTGTCACAGCTAGTTGATGTTAGCTCCCCCTCCTCTTTCATTTTTATTTTTTATTACAAGGAATGGATTTCTGGGTAAGGGAGTGAGGAACAATTTCATTGGAAATTAAGGTGATGTGAAAACAAAAGATATCAACAAACATTATTATGATGGTCTGAATAAATACAATAAATGATCCTGCTTTTGAAGAACTGGGAACGGGCTTTTGTCAGCTTCCCAACTCTAGAAGCAGTTTCCTGTTTGGGTCCTTTAAGTTAGGTAACAGGAATCCACGATGCATAACAGAAAGCAGCTTTCTTCTCTCAAACTATCAAGATGTACTTCCTGACTATATTTCATCTTTCTTCTTTCCTCACCTGCTGAGTAAAGATAGCGTGCTAGGGGAGACTTCTAAGGGCTGATGCAAAGGTTAGAATCTGCATTACAATTTGTGAATTCTGTATCTAGTAGTACAAATCCTTCATTTTACACATGAGGCTGAAGCCCATAGTTATCAGTACACACCTTTAAAAGTTACCTTTCTACATTTCACTTTGAGGCTAGGCTTCTTCCCAGGGTCTAGTAGAGTGCCTGACCTATAGTAGGTGCTTAATAAATGCTTATTGCTCGCTTCTCTATCTTTCAAATAAAATCTGATCAAAATTAGGCAATCTTTCCTAATGAAAGAAGATACTGCTTTGCTTCCCTGCATGGAAAAGAAATTTTCAAAGGCATGCTGTAATTATACTGTATGTATAGGGAGAAGATTCTCAGTTGCACAGCATGAGCACAGTGATATCAGTGGATAATACGAGTACTATTTTAAATTTCCCATTTACCTCCAAGACTTTTGGATTAACTTCCTAGGACCCCTGGGATTAAACTCAGTTGCTCTTAGTTTGGGTTGAAAAGCCACCTTGGAAGGTATGGAAGCTCTGTGGGAATTTGCTGGGTTAGAAAGTTCTCAGGGTCCTCCGAAATATAGGTTCCTCCAACATAACACTATGTTTATGACCTGATGTGGCTTTGAAGAGCAGAAATTATTTGGTACCTTGCTTTTTAGGTAAAAGCAGTATCAAATCCCAGAAAGAATTCATGCAGATGCTTGCCAGATGTGGACAATGACGTATACACTTTAGGACAAAACAGGGTCAGTATCTACCAATTCTAATACACCAAATGGGCTTTTCTCATGTTTCACTGAGACACTTTTTAATAATACCATACAAAGATTTTATTTACTGTTAAAGTAAAAATGTAAAACTTTTCCTAGTACCAAAATAGTTTTAAAAAGGCAAATTCAAATGATTTAATAAAATGCTTATATATTAAAAACTCTTCTTTAATATCATTTCTCTCCAACCCCACCCAGACTCTTATTTCATTGCTTGCCTTGTATCCTAGTAAAGCATTAAAAAAAAGCAAGAAATGTTTCTTGATATATCTACTTGTTTAAAAGACTTGCAAAAAAGGGAAGAAAATTGAAAATAGCACCCTTAAAATTAGTCCTTAGCACTAATACTCAGTATTACTGTGCAGTTACTAGAATAAGAAAAATAGTCAATGCTCAGACTATATTCTATACGCTGGCCTATACAGCCCCCCTAGTGGTCTGAGGAAATGTAGGCACCATTCAGAAGAGGGGAAATTGAATTCTGGAAACCCAAAGAGGTTGAGAAATGCTTTCCCCAAACCCAAAGTGCCACATTCTTTGCTTGCTGAAATCCTATCCATCCTGAAGGCTCAGCTCAAATCAATCATTTGATGTGATTATAGCAACTTGCTTCCAAAAACAGTACAAGTCCCGTAACACTACAAAGCTGGTCACAAGCTGGACTCGGGCACTCTTTTCTTCTGGCCCAAGGCGATAGTGTGGTATTTCACTCTCTGAAAGGTGCCATTGGGAGCCTGTCCTTCAGGAATGCCCCTGCGTGGTGGGTGGGAGACACTAGCTCTCTGGAACCAGTTGATCTGCCTGGGCAACCTGAAGGAGCTATGGACTTGGCTGACATCTTTTTCTAAGACGTTCACCTCCTCCTTAGTCAGGTTTCCTCCGAGCTGGCTGTGATTACCCTGTCCTTTATCTGTACTGCTCCATTTGCTATTCAGTGAGGAGATAAGGGAAGAACTGATGCAAATCTCTGAACTGTTACCCTTCTCCTTGGGCTCTTTCTTCAAAACAAAGGATCTGAGAAGGGCAAATTTCCTTTGCTGGAGCTGTTCTGACTCAGGACTTTCCCCCTGTGTTTTAGCCCCAAATCTGGCCGAGACTCTGCCGTGGTTATTATCTCTATCTGTTCCAGAAAAATTCATGCCATTCAGAGAATCCTCGGGGTGTGGCGAACTGTTACTCATATGGCTGTTCCCACTGCACTTCGGTTTGTTTACACTGCTCTTTGCCCGAGCCAGCCTTTCAGCCCCGGCTGGTTCAGCCACAGTCAGAGGAATATGGAGTTTTGGGGGAAGCCTCATCTCTTGACTCAGGTTTTCTTTTGGTTTCTTTGTTCTCGTTAGAGTATCAATATTGCTAGTAGTCCGACACTGTTTCTCATGGTTAGTAGAAGGGCTTGTCATAGTAGTCTGCACCTTCCCATGTGCCCTCTTGCTATCCCTTCCATCATTCGTGGGAGCTGTTGAATTTGACTGTGTTGATGCTGATACATCTACTTTTATCTTCATTGGAACGATGGACCGATTAGTGCACTTGGGTCTTCGTCCAGATTCCAAATATTCTACCAACTCAACAGAGTGATGTTTTGTTCTCTCTTTGGCTCCCAAAGACCACCTAAGGGGCATGGTCTTGAAAGTCCCCCGCTGGATTTTTTTAGAAGTGGCAGGATCCTTCATGCTGGCGCTTCTGCCGTGAATGGCTCGCACAAAAGGCTTTGACTCAGACTTTCCTGAAAAGAGAGCGACAGGGTTATTAGTGCCCAAACCACATTCCAGAATCATTAAGAGTAATTATTTAGTCATCTATTTCCTTTCAACTTTCCTCAGTATTTAGTACAATGCTCTGCTGTCCACGTATTATTGTTGACTGACAACAACTGGAATGGAATGCATTCATCGAAATTCTTTAGAATTTCAACAAGTCACAAGGCAGGCCAGTACCAGGGAACTTTTTAACAATCTCTGGCATCTGCCAGCCCTGATTTAGTCTGTCTTCACCAGAGGAATCTACCTCCTACTTTTATCACCTTTAAACTGTTTACTTTAGCTTGAATTTTCACTAACACTGTGGAAAGTCTCAAGTCACTTAACCTCTGTTTGCCTTAGTTTCTTCACCTGTGAAATAAGGATGATAGTAACACCACCTGCTTCCCAGGGATGTGGTAAGGATATAATGAGATTATAATTGTAAAGTGTTTTAGCACAGTGCCTGGCAGACAGCAAATGCTATATAAATGTTAGCTATTGCAATTATTATTGTTGATGTTATTAGTTTGTATATTAAACAACTAAATTTGGTCAACTATGCTTATAGAAGTTATTAGAGTAATCATACTCTCTGACTCAATAATTCCACTGGTGGGAATATATCTGAGTTAGATTTGGTTTTGTTGCTTTAAAAAATTTTTTTTTTATTTTTCACTATTCAAAGACAGCAAAATATTACATATAACTAGAAAAAAATGATAGATACCTAAATATGCTCAACAAAAGAGGCATAGTTAAATATTGTGATCTATTAATGTAATGAAATATTATAAAGCAATTAAAATCAACAGGTAAAGTGAATATAAAGAAATCTAGAAATACACCAAAAAACCAAGAATGAAAAAGTAGAATCAGAACAGAATTCATGCTAAAAGAGGAAAAGTGAATGAGTATAAATGAACAAAAATCTTGATGAAGCATTAAAGGAAAGAGTTAAAATGTTATCCCATTTTAGGCATTTGAAATTAATTTAAGTGTAAATAGATCTGAGTGTAAATATTTCATATTTAAATTCCAATATTGATCAGCTGGCAGAGAATGTGAACAATACACTAAGTAGACTGGGAGGTGGGAAGGCAAGAGAGGAGGTCCCTGGGAGGAAAAAACCAAATCTTATGATAAATATTTACAACAGATAATCTTTATAAAACCTTTGTCACTTCTTACAACCACCTCAATCTAAAAATTGAAGATAGCTAGTTTTTACATGACCCTAGACTAGTAAGAATAGTGGCTTATTCTTTTAAATTAAATAAGTTAGTTTCAGGAGCCTCCCATGTTGCTGCATGATTATATAGACTCTGCATATTAAGAAATACCTGAGCTGCTGCACTAAGCCAAGGCACCAGCATTAGCTTTCCGGTACTCACTGTGCATCATTTACTTGTATTATAACTCCTGCAAATTGTTCACTTGATGCCTCCCTCCCCTCCTGAAAGCTACTTATTGTATTTCTCTGTCTTCTTACTTTGAGTGAGCAAAAAGCCAGAAATAGGTTAATATAATTTGAGAGTTTTTTTTTTTAAATCATGATGTTATTAGTAAAAATATACTTTTATGAGACATTTTGATGCTAGATGGCCTGGACACTATCTGATAGCTTATAATTTTGCCTCAATCCTCAAAATGAAAAAATCATAATGTTGAGCCCATCCACCTAACAAATATTGTAAACAAAAAACTGAAATGAGTATTGCATTTAATATTTAGTACACAAATTCTAATCAGGCTGTGATATATAAATTCCTAAACAATGTGTCCTTACTAACACACTCCATTCCTTTGTGGTCTCTGACAGAAACTGTTGGAGAATGACTAATTGCTATGACTGTACTTATTAAAAATTTTAAAAAGAACAAGAAAAATATTTTAATATGTAAATGTTTCCAGAGAAACAATATCTCGTTGAATACAACTGGGAAATTTCCTTATGACTGTTTAAGCTCCAGTCTACTCAGCAGCTCTAATAATAAAGTATATCAGAAATTTAATCTAAAAATTTTTAATCCTAGAAAATTTTTTTAACTGAAGCCCAGAAAAGGAAAGTGGCTTTGTCCAGAGTTACACATCAAGTCAGTGGCAGCCACTTTTAATGTAATAGTGGCTTATATCTGCAAAGCATTTTAACCTTCACAAATTTCTTCAATATTTATTATTTCATATATAGTAAATAACTTGGTGGGCCTAATCTGATGAAAACTGGTCTAAGTGTTCAATAAATAATATTGTCTATTGCCAAGAAATAAATTATAATATCTCTTGATGACAAATTGATCCAAAGCCTGGAACTGCATACAAACCACAGGAGAGTTTGACATTCTAAGTTATAAGAAGTAAGGTGAGTTAGCAAGGAGTATTTTAAATAATATATGTATAAGATTAGACTTGGAATAAGATTCCAGCAGTTAAAGGATGGATAATAAAAGCACAATTTGAAGTCTGAAGTTTTCTTTCTTTTTTTTTTTTTTAACTTGCTCTAGTCTTCATTTACGTTGTTTAAGTTCAGATACATTACTAGAGGCATTTTGATAAAACACCATGAAGAGGAAGAGTTCGGCTTAAACAGAGAACTTATTCTGAATCTTAGAAAATTACTGTAACAAGCCTTAGAATCAAGGTTTCTAAATTACAGATTTTAGAATTGTTTTTCTTCAAGGAAGAAATTTAATCCAAATTTAATCCAATCATTTAATCCAAAAAAGAATCTTGTGAGGTAGGTGCTATATTATTATCTTCATTTTGTTGCTAAGGACTTGAGGCCCAGCACTCTATACACAGTACCTCTTAGCTGATTTATGGAAGAAAAAACACTTTTAAAAGACTAATTTTGCAAACCTAAAATTAGGAAGTAATAGCAATATCATAAGCATGAGAAAAATCATTTATACATACAGAGATATCAGTAATTTTATCAGAAGCAATTAAAACAGACCTTTTTCCTGTTTGGTAGGGGCTTCTGAGAAGACAGGAGAATCAGGCATTTTAGAAAGGGAGTCAAAATTTGCAGAACTCCAAGATGCAAGGCTTTTCCTCTGGCTGCTATTGTTACTCCTAAGCCTTATAAGCCAGTGATCAGACAAGGAGGAGCTCATGGAACCTATAAGGAAAACACAGACATGGCAGGTAGAAGCTCAGCACCTTGAGCAAGAACCTATGCAATCTGGGAGGGGCATCAAGGCAGAAAATAAAATACCAGGATGAAGGAATAAAATGAGTCATCATTCTTCTTGGAACATCATTTATTTGATCTTGGGAGGCAGATATTCAAGTCCTGTCTCATTAATCATACCCATGTTACAATGGGCAAATTACTCCTTTTTTAAAATTTTTATTATGAATTCCAAATTCTCTCCTTCCTTCCAGGCTCTTCCCAACTTATTGAGAAGGCAAGCAAAACAATATGCCCATTGTATATGTGAAGTCAGGCAAAGCATATTTTGGTATTAGCCATGTTGCAAAAAAAGAAAAAAAAAAGAAAGGAAAAGAGAAAAAGAAAGCAGCAACAAGAAACACTTAACCTTTCAGTGCTCCAGAAAATACCCGAAGACTATAAATTACATACGAGTACACAATCTGCTTTGCTGGAAAGATTTTTCACATTAGGATCTTATACACTTCATTAGTATATCTTTCTATTCCCTCACCCCCTTAAAAAAAATGCTCCACTGTATGAATATCTAGTACCTAGGTTCTGCAATATAAAGTTGGCAATATTTTGATCAATATTTTCAGAATAAAGTATATTCTTAAATTCATCCTCATATGCTAATGAGTAGCAAAAAGTTTTACATACACCTGCTGGTGTTCACTCTTTTAGTCAGGTCAGACTCTTTGTGGCCCTGTTGACCATAATATGTCAATACTGTCCATAAGGTTTTCTTGGCAAAGATACTGGAGTAGTTTGCCATTTCCTTCTCCAGTGGAGTAAATGAAACAGGTTAAGTTACTACCCAGGGTCACATAGCTAGTAAATGTCTGAAGCCAAATTTGAACTTGGATCTATCCACTGAGCTATCTAGCTGCCTCCATTTATCACCAATTCAGGTGTTAAACCCTTAATTTTCTAAAATTCATAGGAATAAAACAATCTCAGAGGCTACTCAATCCAATTTGTTCCTAAATATGAGTCCCTTCTACAACTTATCCAACAAATGGTCACATAGCATTTGCATGAAGAGCCATAGGAAGGAGCAGGCCACTAACTCCCAAGGCAGTTCCACTGGATTGCTTATGATGCTAATTATTATGTTTTTCCTTACATCAAACCTAAATGTTCATATGTACAACTTCTATCCATTGATACTAGTTTCTCCCCCTTTTCCCATCCCAACCCACCCTTATCCCAGAACCAACAGAACACATCAAATCCTTTTTTCACTGGATAGTCCTACAGAAACTTCAAAGACAGCTATCATGTCCTTCTAAACTCTTCCCTAAGACAACACTGCCAATGCCTTTGGCCAATCTTCTTGAAGCCCTTCATCCTCTTGGTCACTGTTCCCTGATGTCCTCTAGCTTTATCAGTGCCTTTCATAAAATGTGGTAATCAGAAGAGATACAGTATGACCAAAGAAAGGTACAGAGGGATCAATGCCTCTTAAGTCCTAGACAGTCTCCTTGTTTTAAATACAGTCTAAGATTACATTCGTTTTTGGGTTTTGGGGGTTTTTTTTGGCTGCCATATAAGACTGTTAAGAAATTCTAAGCTTATCATTCAGATTTTTTAATATAAACAATTGTCTAGCCACACCACACTCATCTCGTATTTGTATAGTTAGTTTTTAACCCAAGGAGAAGAATTTAGATTTGTCTTTATTGAATTTCGTATTACACTTAGCCCAGTGTTCCTGCTTAACAAAGTCTTTTTAGATATTCTGTCTGAGATTCAACATGTTATCTATTTCTCCTAGCTTTTTGTCATTTCAACAACATCCATGAGGCAATTCACCAGAGACATCCAACCAAATTGGCATTAATGACTCCTCTTCAGGTCTGCCTTTTCAGCCAGTTCTGAATCTCCCTCAACTTTACTAGTAACTGGCTCACATGTCTCCATCTTGTCCACAAGGAGAGCAAATGTGACAGTATCAAATGCTTTGCTAAAAAAGTAAAATATAGCTACAAAATTCCCCTGATCAGGCAATTCAGCAGGCTTGTCTAAAAAGCAAATGAGGGAGCAGCTAGGTGGTGCAGTGGATAGAGCACCGGCCCTGGATTCAGGAGGACTTGAGTTCAAATCTGGCCTCGGACGCATAACATTTACTAGCTGTGTGACCCTGGGCAAGTCACTTAACCCCACTGCCTAGCAAAAAGGAAAAAAAAAAAGGAAATGAGTTTAATTTGCCAAGACCTGTTCTTGAAGATATCATGCTGGCAGTTTGTAACTACTACTTCCTTTTTTAGATATTCAGAGAATCATTAGTATCAATGGACTTGAAGCTAGAATGTACAGCAGAGGCTATCTAATTCAATTCTCTCATCTTACAAATGAGGAAATTGAGACCCAGAGAGGTTAAGTGATTTGCTCAAGGTCACACAGGTAGTAAGGGACAGAGCTAGGCTTCAAACCAGGCCTTCTGACTCCCAAAATGGCACTCTTTCCACTACAACATGCTGCATCACTAACCATGTCTTTATTTATACAGTGTAAAATTCAGGGGTTGGGGATAAAAAATTGAAGATATGCTATCTAAAGTTTGGAGGCTCTATTTCCTCTTGAACCTCTTTGAAAATTGGTACATTTCTGTAGTCCTCTGGCATCGTTCATATTCTCTACAGTCTTTCAAAGAGGACTGAGAGTAGCTCGGTCAGTTCTTTCAGTACTTGGGTTCTTTGGGACCTGGAGACATATCTTCCTTTTTTCATTTGCTCCAGACTCTCAATTGATGAGATAAGCATGAGGTATCACTAAATTTGTGGTCAAAAAATCCCATACCACATTTTCGATCTTGGATAAATCACTACCCTTCTCTGGGCTTCAGTTACCTCAGCTACAAAAGGAGGGGGCTGGACTAAATGATCTCTAAAGTCCTTTCTAGGTCTAAATCTTATGACTTTCTTTCTTCGAAAAATTGTTCTTCAACTCCTTAAGATGTTTTACTTTGTTTTTAGTCATATCGTTTCTGCCTTCTGGTGCTGAATATTCCCACTGCACCCAACCTTGATGTCCCTATTCCAAGGTGGTATGTCAACTGGGGCTGACATTTTTGGAACCTCAGCTCAACCCAAGGACAAAAATCTAGTCTTAGGAGATTGAAAAGATGGAAGGGTGGGGACAGTTGGGTAGGGGGCCTTCTGCTTGACCTCCTTTTCCTGGGCCATGCTCTTAGGTATTCCCTCAGCATTTATCCATGAAGACAAAGCCTGAGATAGAAGCCAAATTACCCACTGAAGCCTCTGCCTTTCAGATAGGCTCAAAGAAGGCTGACAACCAGTGCTGACAGACACAATGGCTTAGGTGGCATGGGGTTGCACCTTCCCTCAAATGAGATTGAGAGCCACCAACCTACACTTTTTAGGGTTCTTTCAGCATCTTTCTATGCTTCCTTCTTCAGATCTTTCCTCTGTATAGGTGTACTACTTCAGGAAGAGAACAAGAATGAACTTGGAGGATCATTTTTTCTTCCTATACCCTCTTGTAGATAGCTATAGTACCTCTCATTGAGTTGCTGGCTGACCAGTCAGGAATGATGTTCCTTTTCTGATAAAATAGAATGTAGGCTCCTCGGGTGCTGATCTCATCTTCTAAAATGGGTTCTACTGTGCTGTCATCGTAGCTATACCATTGGCCATCCAGTGAGTTTCTGCAGTAGGCTGCAAAGGTACAAAACCCCAAGTCTCAATTATTGTTGCTTTTAGAGGCAGAAAGGACTTTTCAACCTATACAAGGCAAAGGGGAACTGTAATTCTCATGAGAAAAGAAAATTAGTCCATGTCAGACTTCAAATCTGAATTTAGTATGAGAAAAAAAATAATTAAGTTCTATTCTGTCATTTTTAGAAATCCATGTATAACTTGGTATATTATGATCATTTTTATAGTCACCCTCATTCTAGAAGCTTTTAGCCTTACTTTTTGGCAAGCTGTCCCAGAATCCTATTCTGATGCCTCATAGCACAATATACAGAGAATAGTGGGTTCTGAAAATATTATGCTAGACTTCCAAGCCATCTGACCAGTAAAATGGCCCTTTTATCAAACTACCGTAACCTTCCCAAAAGGGAATTATGTGCCTAGAAGTAGAGTAATTACAGCTATATTCACCAGTGGGGAAATGGCACTTCTTCAGTAAAGTAAAATCTTTGAGATTAACATGTGTTGTTAAATCAGCATTCTTCCCCTACCAGTCTTCACATCATAAGCACAAAGCACCTTGTGATTTCCCCATTGCTTCTAAGACTCTGACAGAACATACCCTTGCCTTCTGCTATAGTACAAAAGGGGTAGATGCTGATTCAGTTCAGTTAAGATGGAAAGGAGAGTCAAGGGAAGAATCTGGTAGGGTTCCAGTGCAGGCCAAAAGGAAAGGGTACTGAAACTCAGCTGGAGCTAGTTCTGTCACAACAAGAGACGACTCAGGGCAGGGTCTTACATCTGCTCACATATCATATATCCCTGAATTAGAGGAGAATGAGGCAGCTTTGAGGGCATACCCATTAGAAAAAGAAGTGACCCCAAAATACAAAGAAAGGCTAAAATACCAAAGACGATTTTAAGAGAAAAATCTCCAATAAAAGTCCAAATCACATAGATAAATCAACAGAGAAAATTCTAATGCCACAAAGATGAGTATGTACTTAAAGAATATACAAAGCTATTTTAACAAATATTATAATTCAAAAGAAGGTAAACCAGTACCTGCTGAAGTGCAGAGAATCCTATGGACTTCCTAAAAGAGCATGGGACAACAACAAAAGACTACAGAATAGTTAAAAAGAGAAATGAAAAACATAAAAGGAGAAATTAACAATAAAGATGTCAGAACTTAAGAATTCTTAATGCAGAATTTACAAATTCAGTTAGCAAATTAAAAAAGAAAATAGATCCACAATGGAGACTATCTAAAGGAAAAGAGAGATTAGTAGATTTGAAAGAAAAACAGAAGAAAATCTGGCAGAAGAGAAGTAAAAAGAAATGATAAAAGAACACACGAATTTTAAACAAATCAAAGTGACTAATTTTGAAGATAAGATGTGCAAAGATAACTTAAGAGTCATAGGTTTCCCAGAAGAACGTAAGAAATCAAAAAAATATGAATACTGTATAGCAGGAAATAATACAAGAAAATCACCCAGAACTCTTGAATACAATAATAAAGCATCACTCAGAGATGAGGTCAGAAGAATGTAAGCTTCAGAGGGTTACAGTCAATCAGTCAGTCAACATGCTTTTATGAAATACTTACTTTGTTCTAGGTAGTATGTTAGTACTAGGGATATAGAGAAAGAAGAAAAAGGTGCCTGTTCTCAAGGAGCTCACATTCTAATGGATGAAACAACATGAAACTAGGTACATTTAAGATACAGAGTGGCTAGAAGGTAATCTCAGAGAAGAAGACACTATCAGGTGAGGGCACTGGGAAAAGTCTCTTACTAAAGATGGGATCTGAGCTATCTTGAAGGAAGCCAGGGAAATTAAGAGGTGGAGATGAGGAGGGAGGACATTCCAGGCATGAGAGACAACCAGTGCAACATCGACAGGAAATGTAGTGTCATCTTCAAGGAATGCTGCAAATCACTAAAAATAAGAAACACGAAAATAAAAAAATAACCCAACTCTAAAATTCTACCTTACACCCATCATATTGGAAAGATGACAATGGAAAATGACAATTGCTGGGATAAGAGTACTATGGAACTACGGGCACACCTATATACTTTTGGCTGAGCTACAAAGTGGTCCAGCAATTCTGGAAAGCAATTTGGAACCATACCCCAAATGTCACTAAACTGTACATATTCTTTGACAAGCAGTACCCTCTCAAGACTTTTACCTCCATAATGTCAAGGACAGAGGGAAAAGATCCATATGTACAAAGTACTCAAATACTTTTTTTAGTAAAGAAATGGAAACAGTTTGTTTACATCCCCAGTATCCAGCCTGGCTCATAGTAGGCACTTAATAAATTCTTGTTGATTGATTTATTGAAACAAAATGGGTGCCTTTCATTTGGAGGATATTTGAACAAATTATGACATCTGAATACAATAAAATAGCATTGTGCCATAAGCAAGAATGACAGGGACAGATTCAGAGATACCTTGGGAAGACCCATATGAAGTAACAGAGTAAAGTAAACAGAAACATGGCAATGGTTTAATATGAGTATAATAATTTTATAAAGGAAAACTCTGAAAGACTTAAGAATTCTGACCAATGTAATGACTAATGATCATTTCAAAAGAATACTAACTATGCCTCTCATTTCTTGACAGAGAAATGATGGAGAGAAGGCACAGAATGAAAAAGATTTTCAGACAAAATTAAAGTATGAATTTGTTTTGCTTGACTATACTTTTTTGTCATAAGAGAGAGCTTTCATTTTGGGGGAGGAGGGAGTCGTGGGAAGGAATAAAGGGAGTTGTGAAGGGAGTGGTGAGAGAAATGCCAAAACAAAAAGGTGTCGGTGAAACATTTTTTTAAATGCATGGAAAAGAGCAGAATGAAATTCAGACAAACAAGGCAGTATTGGTACTACTATGTGAAATTTAAGAGCCACACTTTAAAAAATTTACATGTAATAGTCACAGCTTTATACACAATCTTCTTTTCCATTTTTTTTTTGTACATGTTAATGTTCATTTTTGTTAATGTCCATCACGGTCAGATTAAAAATAAAGGGAAAATTTTTTAAAACACAAAAAGAATGCCTGGGAAGAGACCTCACTAAACAAAATCATTCTGATTTAAGGATGAAGCTAGAAAGATCTCAACAAAAGATGGAAATAGTTCTACAAAGATTATAATAACAAACTCTTTTGACTCTAAACAACACTTGGACACTCCCATTACAGGTCCAGATGAGCTCAGAGAAACAGAAATGGAACAACAAAAGAACAAAGAAGTGGACGAAAAGGAGCTGGACGAGATTAAGCATACATAAAGGAGATCTGTACTGGAAGCAAAACAAGTGTGGGGGTGTTGAAGGACTGACTGACAAGTTACCTAAAGGAGAAGGAAGATAACAAAGGAATGGGAAAAATCTCAGATCTTATTAACAAAATCAGGCAACTGAAAGAATCATCAACTACTAATTTATGTGCCTAATTTCCTCTCTGAATAAAATTTTTACAAGAATAATTCGCAAATGTATCAAGGGCATTTCTGATTAGGTTATTATTAGGCTTTCGCAGGATTTTATTTGTGTGTGTGTACGTATACGTACATGTGTATATACATCCCAGTAGGCCATATCTTTACCATCATTCAGCTGATGATATAGAAAACATAAGATCTTATTGTGTTTATTGTTTGTTGACAATGAAAAAGATGATTAATTTGCATTTTTCCCATGACAGACTACAAGCTCCTTGAGTGTAGGGACCCTTTTATTTTTGTTTTGGTATCCTTAATACCTATGACAGTGCCTATTACATAGCACAAATTGAATGCTTATTGACTGGATGATACGCCAAAATGCTACATTAAGGATATCAACAAGACCTCACTTGTGCATCCAATAAAATTATGCACAATTCCATCAGATTTAAAAGAGATGACCTTGTTTCACGACTCTCTTAATATCAGGCAAAACAAAAATAGGGAGATATGTTTTCTAACGGTGTTAAACATTTTTGGAGGAGATACATAATGGAGTTCAAGTTGAAGATGGATTCCCTATAGATGGTGAGGTGTTCCTGTTTATTTTTTTCCCTGCTTTTAGTTAACATTATACTGTATACATCAAGTCCTAGAATACTTAAGTGTTCTTCATGAGATCTGTAACCACTCAAGAGTTTGACCTAACTATTCAAACAGGAAAGTTCAAGTGAATGAAGTTCTCTAGACTCTCTAGATTGTGATGTGCAATGAGATGAACAATTTACAGAGTTCCTCCATCAGTAATTGCAACTTGGGCACCATAAATGACAAAAAGATGTAAAATTAAACAACAGGAAGACCAAAGTTGTTTTGCCCAGGCAAAATTGCCAAGCCACTTTAGTGACCTCAGACCTTTCCTTGAAATGAAGGTCATCTTTTTGTACCAGCATTCTGTGAATGTTACTAAACGGCTGAGAGTCACAGAACACTACGGTAGCCAACGAATTAAAATCAGGTGCCACGCAGAGAACAACAGAGAGGTGTACGGTGAATGTGGGCAAAGTATAACACATGACAAATAAGAAACGATGAAGTAGAATAAAGAACATTCTCAAAGAAACATATGATTGAAAAAGAAAATGGGCTGATCATGGGGCAAGAGCAAGAGACAATGAATGGACAGCCCATGTGTTATACCAGCATCCTCATAATTTCATGAGAGATCACAGAAAATCTTAAATATGTTCCCCTCATTGGTATAGGGAGACATGGATAAGAATCTCACAGTATGAACAGGTATAAATGAGGTGTAAATCTGAATCACTGTAAGGTACATCTACTGCAATGAGATCACAGATACATTTGAGTACTGTGTATTTGGATATTTGCAGTAACATTTTGAGAAATATTATTTCATAATAATATGGATAATAATCTCATCCTCCTGAGAAACTCAAAGTGCTTCAGAATTCTTGCTTGTGAAAGAGTCAGTACCTCAGGTGAAACTGAAAATCATGGCATTTTGTAGAAAACTTCTTAAATTTCTTTACTGAGTTTAATATTATTCTTTGAAAGCACTGAAGTCAATTTTAAGAGAAAGAAGTGATTGACAATCTACTTGAATTTTCCTTTATTCAACCCTTTAACTTCTGTGAAAGTTTTCTACCTATTACATTACTTTAATTTTCTTATTATTTTAAAAGTCACAGTTAAGATCACCAAGTTATTTAGTTTCCAACTAAAAACTGCAGCCTTGAGTGAGGGGAAGGAAAAAATAAGCATTAAGTGCCTACTATGTGCCAGGCACTGTGCTAAGAACTTTATAAATATTATCTCATTTCATCTACACAAGAACCCTGGGAGATAGGTTCTAGTATTATCTCCTAAAACTGAGGCAAATAGCAGGTAAGTGACTTGCCTGGCGTCAAACTGATTGTAAGTGCCTGAAGCTAAATCTGAACTCAGATCTTCCTAATACCAGGTCAAAGCCCTCTATCCACTATGCTATCTAGCTGCCTCTTTGACTCAAAGATCTTTACACAGAAGAGATGAAATGGGTCCTACACATAAACAACAACAACAACGAAATCTCAAAAGCAATTCTCATTAGGGGAAAATCAGGAATAAGATAAATTCAGTTCTCTTGGACCTTCGAAGGTGGCCAATTACTATATAAGGAAGAAACTTGTCTATAACTGACAATGTAGTCCTGAGTCTCTCTATTCTATGGCATTAGGTCAAATTTCTTCTCTCTATTCACTCAAGTTCCTGCAGGGAAGATTAGTTGTGCTCAACTGAGGATGAGAATTTCTGAAGTCATTTATATAAATAGGATCAAATGAGATTAATATATGTAAAGGGCTTTAAAAACCTTAAAGCATGATATAAATTCTAGCTATTATTATTATTAAGTACCATGATGACTATGGAACACCTTTTTTTTTTCCTTATGGAACTAGATGCTCAAAATGGATCAACAAAAAAAGAATTTGTGTAAATACAAGCAAATACAAATAGAAAAAAGAGAGCAACTTGCTTTCAAGGAGTTTACATTATAATTGAGAAGACAACACACAAAAGAGGTTTGAACTGCAAATCAGATAGAAAGGTTCCTAGGGTACAGTGCCAAAACAGATCTTTTTAAATGTCATTTGCATTTACAAAATAATTTTTGTTCCTCATGTTAAATCATCATACAGTACCACAGACAGCAGCAGAACCAAATCTAAAGGCTCCTAGCTATGTAAATGAGCACCCAAGAAATACACAGTAAGAATTCAACATTGGGAATGGCTCACCTGTATAATGCCCACCTTGCATACTGCCATGGTGGTTACAGACAGCATACAAGTCATACAAGAAGTCAAGTGAGCAGCTATTAGGCAGGCAAGATGCCTGTTCCCAAGATGGCCAAGAGTTCAATGGGTGCTCCTGGTCAAGACTCCTTTTGGCTACGTGGGGAGCCATGTTGAGGCCAAAGAGAGGAAACTTCACCAGAGTAGAGAGCTTGTTTCTTCTCTCTCCAACTTGGCAGAATCGTTTGAGATGAATTATGAGAATGTCAGGCAATGTCCACAAACTTAGTTTCACCATCCCCTGCTGAAGAATCTTGCAGTGGGGACATTTCCATGCATCATCAGGAGCCAACTGGAAAAGGAAAATTGTTTTGTATGTATTTTTAATTTTAATCTCATCAATGAAATATTCAAATAGCCAAAAATCTTTTAAGGGAGATCATATTTAATACCATAAACTCTAAATTACTTACATTTTGAAGGGCTTATTAACTTTGTTTCACATGCCGAAACTGCACTGGTGTCCATGAAATAGTAAGAAACCTAGAACAAGGCCTTTAGCACTCTGGGCAGAGTCCCTATGGAGACTTATGGGAAGGTATGGCCAAGAAGCACAATAGTGGAGAAGGTGTAGATGAGTTAATATCTTACCACTAGAGGGAGGACCCACATCACTGAGAGCACTGATCCATTCAAGTACTTTAACAAAATAATTTTCTGAAAATTCTATTTGCTTCCATATTCCCTTCTTACCTGTTTCACTTTTGCATATTCACCTGCCCCCACCAGTTTTATTTCTGTCATTATTTTTCTTCTTAGGAAAAAGAAATTATTATAATAGCGGGGTTCCTGTTGGCAATGTCAACTTAAATGAAGGGTATTTACTTCTGCATAGCTCAGTGGGTAGCAAACACCACACCCAATAAAACACAAAGAACTTTTCCTGTACCTGGCCTAGTAGTGTATTTCAGGAAACTCTTTTCCCTAATATGCCCTCAAAGAGGGTCTAGATATGGGTTGCTTGGCAAGTACCTGTTCCTCCTTAGTATAGAGCTGAAAGCACTCATTTAGGGTACAGCTGGGCTTCTGATGGGCCTGCTGTTGGAGCTGAACACTTGTGGCATCCTGGACTACTTCCTCCTGAATATTTCCAAACAAGCTGTGGAGAGAGAGAGAAGGAGAAAGGAAGAGGGAAAGAGGGAGAGAGAGAGGTCAAAAGTTACCCAGGTTAGATCTTAAGATTTTTCCTCAGCAACAGGTTTCTATTACCTCAACAATTTTTTAGTGATTAGTGCTTTTCAAAATCAAGACTGATGTCCATTCTTGACTAGGGTTCCTTAAAAAGATAGACTTTATTTATTTGTTTACTTTGTCATGCACCTGTGATCTCATTAGTATGGAGAACTCCCATGTGGGAGACTCCCTTCACCAATGCAGAGAAGCAACTGTTCTGCAAATTATTGTTCCCTGAAGGCACCAAAAAGTTAAGTGACTTGGGTTTACATAATAGTATATGACTTGAACTCACCACATCTTCCTAAATCTAAAACTGTCTCTTTTTCTCCACACCACACTGAGTGGTATATAAAAATAGATTTACTTTTGTTACATTACAGATACATACTACTTAACACTTCTATTTGGAAGTAGAATTGAGAACAAGGTAAACTGAATCTCTTAGCCAGGGTGCTATCTCTTCTCCTTTCTGGGATGACCTTCCTTGGAAATAAAATAAATGTTTTGAACTCACAGCTCTTTAGTGGTCCTATCCCATTCTACTGCCAGCTTGATATGTGGGGGACCTCCTGGTCTGCTGAGTTTCAAAGACCTAGGAAGAGAATAAAGGGCAGTGAAATCCATGACTGAACCACAGCAAGTAATTTTTTCCTCCCATATCTCAGTTTATTTCAGCAGTTCACCCAACCTAGTTCTATCCTTCAAATCAAGTACACATGCTCAAAAGCTACTTAAGATCCTCACTCCCTTAGGGATCCTAGTAAGTTAGATGGTGTTTATTAATGTTATTAATAATAGCCAACATTTATATAGGGCTTCAAGGTTTGTAAAACACTTTACAAACTTTAGCTCATTTTATTCTGATAAGAAACCTGGGAACTTAAACCTAGGTTTTTGCTGGCTGCAAGTCTAATGCTTTTTTCATTACACCACAGACTAAAATCTAAGAGCTTTGCACTTACAGTATACCAGGACATCTGGGCTCAAGCCCTAATTTCTCCAATTACTAGCTATATGATCTGAGGCAAATTAATTAGCCTTTCTGAATTTCTACAAAGTACAAATAAGATAAAGTAAAAGTAATCCTGGAAGTCTATTAAAAATATTAAGAAATAATATTTCTTGAGCTTAAAATCATTTCTGGACTTTTCCCTTCAAGAAGGTACATGGGAGGTCAAAAACAAAACACTAATACCTCGGGTAAATTTCATCATTCTTCTTAGGAAAAACAAAAGAGCACATGTACTTATTAAAATAGGGTGTTAACCAAACATAGAATAAAAAATACCTCATCTACTTAAATCACTGACTGTCTTTCTTATTCCAACAGAATCTGACATATTGATCACAGGAAGGAAGCCCTTTTAATACTTGAGAGAAGTGGTCAAGAAAGGGAAGAGTTCAGTAGTTATATGAGATTAAGTGATCACTGTTCTAGAATGTTACCCCCAAATTATCTTTTAATATAGTGTGACCTTTTCCACATTCAAGATTCCTATAAATGTTACCTAGCATGGTAACATTTTGGGTAAAGAGGTATCTGAGAGCTATGTTGTTTTGGACATTTTCTCTCTGAGCTAACAATACTTGTATTTAGAATGTTAAATTTTAAAAAACATTTCTTGCAAACTTGTGCCTAAAATGCAGAATATAGTATTCATATTTTTCTTTGACATTATATAAATATAAGCTATTATTGTTATGCCTAGCCCATCCCCAATACCTTTTTAAAAAGACTAAACAAGATGTCTGCTACAAAATGTTAGCTTCCCTGCTACATACATATGTATATATACATACACATACGTATATGTGTATGTGTATACACACACACATACACATACTTACTTCCCTTGCCAATCAGTTCTATATAAAGAACTGAGAATAGTTACAGAAGACCTGAGCTGTTTTGAACTGAATTCTAAATTGGCTACTCATTAATTTTTGTGAACTTGGGTGCATGGGGTATCTCATCCCTGCTCTCAGGGTGTTTGATTAGATAATTCTAAGGTATTTCCTTGCTTTAAAATTCTAACATCCTATGATCACCAAGCATCACTGATCATACCAGCCCCCCTCTCAGAAATCTCTCTAGTTAGAGGTCAATCTATAGCTTTTGCAGCAATGTAATTCTGGCCCATGGAGGCAGGGAATAATGCACAGTAAAAGGTAAGAGGATGGGTTTCAAAGTTTGAGGGATAGGTAATATTAAGTTAAAGAACAGATATTTGATGAAAGAGAAATTTCAGGGCATTATGTCATGAAGTTAGTAAGTCATTCATAAATTATAGACAAGTTTGCACTTAACTGGATTAAAAAGTCAGGAACTGTCTCCTACAAGGGATATGGGACTGTGACAAGGAAGTCCTAAACTGAATTCAGTTTTGGACAGGTTGAGTTTAAGATGTCTATGGGGTATAATCTGAGACGCCAAATAGGCAGTTGGAAATGCAAGTCTAGATAAGTAGAGCTAAGTACCGTTAGTATAAAGATGACAACTGAATCTATGGAAGCTGATGAGATCACCAAATGAACAGCACTTTTTTTAAAATGCAAGCAATATAAAATGGAGATTTATGTTTTCATATAGATTTCTCTTTTGTATTATTCTGTTTACGTGGATTTATTGTTCTTTGATCAGTCAGTCAACATTACTATGTACCACGCACAGCACAGAATTTTCAAAATAAAATTTAAAAAATAAATAAAATGAAAGGATAAGGCCAGGAAACAGAGAAGAGAGGGAGAGAGAGGGAGAGAGAGAGAGAGAGAAAGAGAGACAGAGAGAGAGACAGAGAGAGAGTGAGCGCTAGCTACCAAGCTAGAGAGCTAGGTTGGAGCCAGACTTTGAAGGACTTTACATGACAAACTGAGATGACTATATTTCATCCTAAAGGCAATAGAAAACTATAAAACTTCTTGAGTTAGGAAGTAACAAGAATAGACTTGTGTTCTAAGAATATGCATTTTGCAGCTGTACAGGAGGACAGGAGAGGAGAAAAACTGAGGGTGAGATCTATTAGGGAGACTAGATGACCACAGTAGTCCAGGCAAGATGAGGGCCTAAAGCACAGTGATTGCAATATGAGAACAGAAAAAGGGAAAAAATTAAATATGTTGTAGAGATACAAGCGGTAAGACATAACAATGATTAGAAATGAAGGTGAGGAAGAATGAAGGATCAAGGATGATGACAAGGCCCTGGTCACTGTCCTGTCCCATCAGCTTTAGGCTTTGGCTGCTCTCTCCTCTGGTCCTCTACTGCTCCAGGGTCCTCCAAATGTTAAACTTTGACCATTCACACCTTAAAAGGCCTCTGGGAATTAAAGCATCTATAATTTGGAAAGGACCTTGGAGGCCAGCAAGTCCAACTTCTACCTATTTGCTCACCCATATATTATATATACATATATTTTTTTTTTAGGCAATTGAGGTTAAGTGACTTGCCCAGGGTCACACAGCTAGTAAGTGTCAAGTGTTTGGTGTGAGGCCGGATTTGAACTCAGATCCTCCTGACTTCAGGGCTGGTGCTCTATCCACTGCACCCATAAATTATTATCCAGCCCCCATGATAAGACCTCTAGTGATGAGAAACTCACTACTACCCACACCATCCCATTCCAGTCTTGGACAGTCATTATTATAAGGAAGTTTTTCTTTTTCCTTTACATCAGGTCAAAATCTGTCTCTCTGTAATTTCCATCCATTATTCATGGGTCTGCCCTCTGGGGACAAGCAAACTATGTTTAGTTCCTATTTCATAACAGCCCTTCAAATACCTGAAGACACCTATATTTCCAATAAGTATCCTCTTTTCTGGGCTAAATGTTCTTTCTTTCTTTTTTTTTTAATATAAATTTATTTATTTTTAGTTTTCAACATTCACTTCCACAAGTTTTTGAGTTCCAAATTTTCACCCCATCTCCCCCCCCCACCCCAAGATGGCATGCATTCTGAACATCCCTTCCCCATGTCTGTCCTCTCTTCTATCTCTCTCACTTCTCTTATCCCCTTCCCCTTCTATTTTCCTGTAGGGCAGGATAGTCTTCTATACCCCATCTCCTGTATTTCTTATTTCCCAGTAGCATGTGAAAACATTTTTTTTAAACAAATATTTTTAAAACTTTAGGTTTCAAATTTTCTCTCTTCCTCCCTCCCCACCCACCCTCATTGAAAAGGCAAGCAACTCAATATAGGTTGTACATGTGCAGTTATGCAAAACACTTCCATAGTAGACATGTTGTGAAAAACTAACTCTATTTCCCTTAATCCTATCCTGCCCTCCCATTTATTCTATTCTTTCTTTTGACCCTGTCCCTCCTCAGAAGTATTTACTTCTGATTACCCCTTTCCCAATCTGCCCTCCTCTCTATCATCCCCCTGCTCTCTTGTCCCCTTCTCCCCCTATTTTCCTGTAGGGTAAGACAGATTTCCATACCCAATTGAATGTGTATGTTATTCCCTCCTTAAGCCAAATCCTATGAGAATAAGATTCACTCATTCCCTCTCACCTTCCCCTGCTTCCCCTCCACTATAAGAGACTTCTCTTTTCCATTCTTTTTTTGGGAGATAATTTACCCCATTCTACCTCTCCCTTTCTTCCCTCTCTGAGTATCATCCTCTCTCATCCCTTAATTTTATTCTCCAGATATGACCCCTTAATCTTCAACTCACCCTGTGCCCTCTATCTATCTATCTATCTATACATACATATAATTTTTTCCTTCAACTACCCTAATACTGACAAAGGTCTCATGAGTTATAAATATCATCTTTCCATGCAGGAATGTAAACAGTTCAATCTTAATAAGTCTCTTATGATTTCTCTTTCCTGTTTACCTCTTCATGTTCCACTTGAGTCCTGTATTTGAAAGTCAAATTTTCTATTCAGCTCTGGTCTTTTCATCAGGAATGCTTGAAAGTCCTCTATTTCACTGAATGACCATTTTTTCCCCTGAAGGATTATACTCAGTTTTGCTGGGTAGGTGATTCTTGGTTGTAATCCTATCTCCTTTGCCCTGGAATATTATATTCCATGCCCTGGTCCTTTAATGTAGAAGCTGCTAAATCTTGTGTTATCCTGATTGTGTTTCCACAGTACTTGAATTGTTTCCTTCTGGCAGCTTGTAATATTTTCTCCTTGACCTGGGAACTCTGGAATTTGGCTACAATATTCCTAGGAGTTTTCCTTTGGGGATCTCTTTCAGGAGGAGATCTGTGGATTCTTTCAATTTCTATTTTGCCCTCTGGTTCTAATATATCAGGGCAGTTTTCCTTGATAATTTCTTGAAAGATGATGTCTAGGCTCTTTTTTTGATCATGGCTTTCAGATAGTCCAATAATTTTTAAATTCTCTCTCCTGGATCTATTTTCCAGGTCAGTTGTTTTTCCAATGAGATATTTCACATTGTTTTCTAATTTTTCATTCTTTTGGATTTGTTTTACAGTGTCTTGATTTCTCATAAAGTCACTAGCTTCCAATTGCTCTATTCTAATTTTTAAGGAAGTATTTTCTTCAGTAATCTTTTGGACTTCCTTTTCCATTTGGCCAATTTTCTTTTTAGGGCATTTTCTCCTCATTGGCTTTTTGGACCTCTTTTGCCATTTGGGTTAGGCTATTTTTTAAGGTGTTATTTTCTTCAGTATTTTTTTGGGTCTCCTTTAGCAAGCTGTTGACTTGTTTTTCATGATTTTCTTGCCTCACTTTCATTTCTCTTCCCAGTTTTTCCTCTACTTCCCTTACTTGCTTCTCAAAATCCCTTTTGAGCTCTTCCAAGGCCTGGGACTGATTCATATTTTTCTTGGAGGCTTTGGATGTAGGAGCTTTGACTTTGTTGTCTTCTTCTGGTTGTATATTTTGATCTTCTTTTTCACCAAAGTAAGATAATATAGTCTGACTCTTTTTGCGCTGCTTGCTCATGATCCTGGCCAATTACTTGAGTTTTAAACTCTTTGTTAAGGTAAGAGTCTGCTTCCAATGTGGAGAGTGTACTGTCCCAAGCTTCAGGGGTTTGTATAGCTGTTTTCAGAGATACTTGTAGGGACCTGTAAATTTTCACTTCTTCCAAGGTGGTAGGATAAGGGGCGAGGTGTTTACTCCTTTCCTGGCCTGTGACCACAAGTATTCCTTTCTGTTCTGTAACTGTGAGGAGGGGTTTCTCTCCACAGCCACTACAAGCTCCACCATGCCAGCGCTCCTCCTCGCCCCAGCACTGCTGCCCAGAACTGTGACCCAGATCCAAACACGGGCAAAGCAAGAGATTCCTGCCTCAGCACTGGCAAAGAGATCCCTGCAATCCCTCTCTGATCAGCCACTGGATTCCCCCTCAGTCTGTGGGCCAGAAGCTTGGGAAGCAGCGGCTCCCCCAGGGCCACACTCTTGGGGAATGGAGTTGAAACCCCGCCTTCCTTTCTGAGCACCAGAGAAACAGACTTTTCCCACTGACCTTCTAAGTTGTCTTTGGCATTCGTGGATTAAGGAGTCTGGAAACCTCCACAGCTGCCCGCAATTCACTCATCTAAGGTCTGCTCCAGGTTTGCTGTGGCCTGTGCACCCACACCACACTGTGCTGCGCTCCCAGCCTGGTGCGATACACCTTTCTGATCAATTATCCAGGTTGTCTTGGGCTGTAAATTTTTTTCACTCTGTCTTTTTGTGGGTTCCACTGCTTCAGAATTTGTTTAGAGCCATTTTTTATGAATATTTGGAGGGGTTTGGGGGAGAGCTCAAGCAAGTCACTGCTTTCACTCCACCATCTTGGCTCCACTCCCCCAAATGTTCTTTCAAATGATGCTCATATGGTAAGTTTTCCAAGTATATCACTGCACAGATACAGTCCAGCTTATGATTGTCTTTCCTAAACTATGACTTCCACAACTGAACACAATATTCCATATGTGTACTCGGACTAAGGTAGCATGCAGCAAAACTATTAGCCTCTATGGTTTTGATACTATGCTTTTTCTCTTTACTCTCTTGGTGACTTTATCAATCCCTGTGGATTTAATTATCATCTCTTTGCAGATGATTCACAGATTTTACACACACACACACACACACACACACACACACACACACACAGAGCTTTTACATTAGTTTCTCCTCTGAGCTTCAGCAACACATCACCAATTAGACCTTCAATATCTTCAATTAGATGTCCCAGAGACATCTCAAATTCAACATGCCCAGGGGCAGCTAGGTGGTGCAGTAGATAGAGCTCTGGCCTTGGAGTCAGGAGGACCTGAGTTCAAATCCGGCCTCAGCCACATGACACTTACTAGCTGTGTGACCCTGGGCAAGTCACTTAACCCTGATTGCCTCACCAAAAAGCAAAATTAATAATAATAATTCAACATGTCCAAAACAGAACTTATCTTTCTCCCCAAAATCCACTCTCCTTCTATGCTTTTCTACTTTTTCCAGTTTCCCAGGTTCAAGACCCTGTCTCATTTTTTCTTTTTTGATGTCTCATTTTCTCTTCCCCAACAAATCCAGTAGTTGCCAAATCTTGCTGTTTCTACCTTCACAACACCTCCTATTTCTTCACCCCTTCTCTCATCCACCCTCTTTATTTAGACTCTCACCATTTTGTACTTATACCCTTAATTGGAGTCCCTGCTCAAACTTTTCTATTGCATTTTACCCTCCTACAGAGATATCAAAGTGATCTTCCTTAAACTCCCACGACTCTTCTTCTTAGATCAGATGTAAACTCTTCTGTTTGTCATGTAAAGTCATTCACAATCTGGTCCTAACCTATTTATCCAACTTTTTTATATATTAATTCCCCTTTTCACACCCTATGATCCAGCCAACAAAGAGATGCATTTTATGGCTTCTATATTCCTCATACCCAGCAGCTTATCTCCTATCTCCAGGTCTTTGTATTGACCATGCTCCATACCTATAATACATTTTCTTTTCACTTTCACTTCACTGAATCATCTTTTGCTCCAGGACGTAGTTCAAGAGCCATCTTGCAGATAATGAATGCCTTTCCTGATCCCATCAATTCTAGTGTCCCCCTTCTTTAATTATCTTATATTCCCCACACCTTTGGGAAAAATTAGTATTATATTATGTTAATAACTAATTCTTAGTTGTGATCCACCCTTTTTCCTTCATTTTCTGTAAAAGCCCAAGTCTTGCTAAGGTCAGTCAGTCTCTGAAGGGTATGGCTGACTGATGAGATTGCTCCTACTCCTCAAGGAACATACATGGTCAATTTTGGGCAGGACTCCACCCAAGTGGGAGACCCAATTTCTACTTAGAGTATAAACAAAATCCAGTCTGGGTGAGCCTTACCCTGAGGGGAAGAAACCCTTGGTCTTTGGTCTCCTCCATTAGAGTTTAAGGTGACCTAGCTCATGAAGGAGAAAACTAGCCAGAGAAGTCCAGATGGAGATGGCTTCCCCTGCCCAGATTGCTGGAGGCTGCTGAGTCTCATGATCAAGCCACAATCTCAGCAGGAGGAGCTAAAGACTTTTAGCCTATCTCCTCATTAAATGTCTACCAATAAAAGTTGATTTTCATTTGTCAGGTGGATTCCTTTTCAGAAGGTACTAAAGATGTTTTGGGGTCTCAAATTAAAATTTGGGACACAAATTAAGATACTGAGAGGCAGTTTCTAGGTAACTTATAATCAATTTATTAATTAGACTATATAAGTACAAGTCATATACTCCAACAGAATGCAGGCTCCTTGAAGATAACTGCTTTACTTTTTATGTCTGTATCCCCAGCACCTAGCATAGTACCAAGCACATAGTCGATGATTAATAAATATTCGGTGATTGATTTTAATGTATATTATCTAAGAAAAACAGATATCCTGCTCAACAATATAACTCATAGACTTAGAATTAGATAAAATAAGAAATGTATTTTTTCCAATTAGTTTATTTGAGTATCTAAGAACAATGAGTTGAAGCCAAGTGGAAACAACTTTTGGATTAATTAAGGAAGAACTGACTAACAATAACAAATGCAGTGTCTGTCTTAGAAGGCAGTAAGTTTCGTATCAATTTGTCTTCAAACAGAGCCTGGATGTTCACAGAGCTGAGTTTTGATGAAAACAAACAAGAGATTCTAAGAGGCAAAAGTAAGTAAGGAGTATTCTAAGCATGGAGGACAGTCTATATAAAAGCACAAAGACAAGAGATTGAATGCTGAGTATGATGAACAGCAAGAAGAAGAGATGAATGTGTCCTAAGAAGTGCAATGAGTAACAAAGATGGAAGGAAGACTGGGGCTAGTTGTGAAAAGCTGTTAATGCCAAATAGGGGAATTCCTATTTGACTTTAGAAGTACTAGGAATCCAACAGAGTTTATTCAGTAGGGAAATGACATAGTCGGATATGTACATAAGGAAAATTAATTTGGCAGCTGACTGATGGATGATTTGAATGAAGAGACTTGAAGAGGGGAGATCAACTAGGGAGTAATGACCAAGGGTGGTGGCTACATGAGTGGAGAGAAAGGGAAAGATGCAAGAGATAGTATGGAGATGGTAACTAGATCTGGCATCAGATGGGGTGAGAAAGGGTAAGAGGTTAAGGAAACATCAAGGTTTTGAACCCAGTGGCTAGAAGGATGGTCATACCCTGGACAGAAAAAAAGCAAGTTTAGAAGAGAGAGAGGTTTGAGGGAAAATATAATGAACTCTGTTTCAGAAATGTTGAGTCTGAACTTCCTATGGAACATCCTTGTAGATATTCATTAGGTAGTTGGAAATACAGGTTTGGAGATGCATGAAAATACAGCTCAGGAGATAGATCAAAGTTAGAAATATAGATCTGGTAATCTTTTGCATACAGACAACAGTTGAACCCATGACAGCTATGAAATCATAGAAAAAATGTATAGAGAAAAGAGAAGAGACCATAGAACTCTGGGGCACATTTATGTGTATTTAACACATTAAACTTGAATTATTTTACATAGATAAGACTCAAAGAACACAAAATAGCTTTCTTCCAAGTATCTGAAGCCCATCATATGGAAGAAGGATTAGGGCTATTCTTCTGGGCCTACAGCATAGAACCAGGAACAGTGGGTAGAAATTGCAAAAGGGACAATTTAGGCTTGATAGAAAAATAATTTAGAGCTCTCTAGTGGGTTCCTTTTATGTGAGCTCTTAAAGTAAAGACCAGATTACTACTGTTCAGGTATATTGCAAAGGGGATCCTTTTTCAGGTACTGTTTGGACTAGAAAATCTCTCAGATTCTTTCTGACTCTAAAATCCTGTGTCCCAGGGGTGGAGCCAAGATGGCAGAGTAAAAGCAGTGAGTTGTTTGAGCTGTCCCCAAAACCCTTCCAAATACCTGTAAAATATGACTCTAAACAAATTCTAGAGCAGCAGAACCCACAAAAAGACAGAGTGAAACAAATTTCCAGCCCAAGACAACCTGGATGGTTGACAGGAAAGGTCTGTGGCTCCAAGGTGGGAGATGAATGCAGTTCAGTGTGAGCCATGTAGGCAAAGACGGGACCAGAGCAAACCTGAAGCAGGGCTCAGGAGACTGAATCACGGGCAGCTGTGGTGGTTTAAAGACTTGTCAACCCACAAACGCCAAAGACAACTGAAAGGTCAGTGGGAAAGGTCTGTTGGACCTGGGTGAGAGAGGAGCACCTTCCAACCCTGGCCCTAGCCTGGCCATGGCAGCAGAAGCTCTTGGCCCATAGATGGTGTGGTGATCTAGTGGCTGATCAGAGGGGGACTGTAAGAATCTCTTTGCTAGCACTGAGGCAGGATTCTCTTGCTTTGCCCATACTTGGATCTAGATCACAGTTCTGGGTGGCAGTCCTGGAGTGAGGAGGAGCATTGGTGTGGCACAGCTTGTGGCGGCAGTGCAGAGTGAATCCTTCTTACAGTTCCAAGACAGAAGAGAGTGCTAGTGGTCACTCACAGACCAGAGCACAGGCTAGGAAAGAAGTAAACACCTCACCTTTGAAGAAATGAAAATTTGTAAGTCACTAGTAATATCTCTGAAAACAGCTGCACAAAATGCCTGAAGCTTGGGATAGTACATCCTCCACACTGGAAGCAGAGTTCTACCTTAATAAAGAGTTAAAAAAGTCAACTGACTGGCTAAGAACATGAACAAACAACAGAAAAACTCAAACTACAGACTCTTAGTTTGGTGACCAAGATCAAAACATACAACCAGAAGAAGACAACTAAGTCAAAGCTCTTATATCCAAAGCCTCCAAGAAAAATATGAATTGGCCTTAGGACACGGAAGGGCTCAAAAAGGATTTTGAAAAGCAAATAAGTAGAGGAAAAATTGGGAAGAGAAATGATGCAAGAAAATCATAAAAAAATGAATCAACAGCTTGCTAAAGGAGAACCAAAAAATGCTGAAGAAAATAACACCTTAAAAAATTGACTAACCCAAATGGCAAAAGAGGTCCAAAAAGCCAGTGAGAAGAAGAATGCCTTCAGAAGCAGAATTGGTGAAATGGAAAAGGAGGTCCAAAAGCTCACTGAAGAAAACAGTTCCTTAAAAATTAGAATGGAGCAAACGGAAGCTAATGACTCTTTGAGAAATCAAGAAATTATAAAACAAAACCAAAAGAATGAAAAAATAGAAGACAATGTGAAATATCTCATTGGAAAAACTGACCTAGAAAACAGATCCAGGATAGAGAACTTAAAAATTATGGAACTACCTGAAAACCATGATCAAAAAAAGAGCCTAGAAATCACCTAGATATTATCAAGGAAAACTGCCCTGACATTCTAGAACCAGAGAGCAAAATAGAAATTGAAAGAATCTACTGATCACCTCCTGAAAGAGATCCCAAAAGGAAAACTCCTAGGAATATTATAGCCAAATTCTAATGTTCCCAGGGTCAAGGGGAAAATATTGCAAGCAGCCAGAAAGAAACAATTCAAGTACTGTGGCAACACAATCAGGATAACACAAGATTTAGCAGCTTCTACATTAAGGAAATGGAGGACTTGGAATATGATATTCTGGAGGTCAAAGGAGATAAGATTACAGCCAAGAATCACCTACCCAGCAAAACTGAGTATAATCCTCAGGGAAAAAAAGGACATTCAATGAAATAGAGGACTTTCAAGTGTTCTTGATGAAATGACCAGAGCTGAATAGAAAACTTGACTTTAAAATACAAGACTCAAGAGAAGCATGAAAAGGTAAACAGGAAAGAGAAATCATAAGGCACTTATTAAAGTTGAATTGTTTACATTCCTACATGGAAAGATGATATTTGTAACTCATGAGACCTTTCTCAGTATTAGGGTAGTTGGAGGTAATAGATACAGATATAGATATAGATATGGCACAGGGTGAGTTGAATACGAAGGTATGATATCTAAAAAATAAAATTAAGTAGTGAGAGAGAGGATTGTGCTGGGAAAAGGAGAAAGGGAGAGGTAGAATGGGGTAAACTATCTCACATAAAAGAAGCAAGAAGAAGCTTTTAAAGCGGAAGGGAAGAGGAGGGAGGTGAGAGGGAATGAGTGAATCTTACTCTCATTTGGGTATGGAAATCTATCTTACCCTACAGGAAAACCGAGTGAAAGGGAATAAGAGAGGGGAGATGATAGAAGGGAGGGCAGATTGGTGGAAGGGGTAATCAGAAGCAAACACTTTTGAAGGACAGGGTCAAAAGAGAAAACAGAAAAGGGGGGCGGGATAGGATGGAGGGAAATATAGTTAATCTTTCACAATATGACTATTATTGCAAGTGTTTTGCATGACTATATATGTATAATGGCTTGCCTTCTCAATGAGGATGGGTGGGGAGGGAGGAAGGAGAGAATTTGGAAATCAAAGTTTTAAAAATGAATGTTAAAAATTGTTTTTATATGCAACTGGAAAATATGGTACACAGGCAAAGGGGTACAGAAATCTATCCTTCCCTACAGGAAAACAGAAGGGGAAAGGGACTCGGGGAGAGTGATAGAAAAGATGGCAGACTGGGGAAGGTGTATTCAGAATGTGCGCCATCTTGGGGTCAGGGAAGGGGAGAGATGGGGAGAATATTTGGAACTCAAAATCTTGTGGAAGTGAATGTTCAAAACTAAAAATAAATTAACCAATTAATTTAAAAAAATCCTGTGTCCCTATGGCTGCAAGACCAGGGGAGAAAAACCAACAGGTGGCTAGCTCTTTCCCTCTTTCCCTGCTGCTGGATGAGGTTTCGTTTCCACCACTGTCATTTATAGGGAACTCACATCCTAGTTTTTAGCTGCCTCAGCCCGCCTCTGCCACTTAGTCAGCTCTAGCTCAGTCTCCAGCCCCACAAACATATTGCTGTTTGCCTCAGGCTTTATTTCCTAACCATCTAATCCTATCTCTTTACTTTCCATCTAGAATCTAAGGTCATGTGTACCTTTAAAACATTTCTCATATGTTTCCTTCTTTCCACTCGTACAGGCCACCACACTGACACAGGTTTTCATCTCCTCATAACTAGCTTATTACAATAGCCTTCTGGATGGTCTTCCTGCCTCAAATCTCCCCCTATTCCAAACTATCTCCCACTCAGTTGCCAAAGCGCAAGTCTGACCATGTCACCTTCCCTACTCAAGAGGATAAAGTACAAAATTATGTGTTTGGCTGTATTATCTGTTGAAGTATAATAAGAAGTTTATTAAGAGAAATGAACAAAGGTGATCCCTGTTAAAAGGGTTCAGTGAAGTGACCTCCAATCCATTTAATAGCCCATTTGCCATAGCAAGTGTGTCTGTATTTGACATCTTCAACTTTAGTTCACAGTAAGTTCTTCCCTATGCCAAAGCAGAAGTTCGGTTTGCACAATATTGCCTGAGTTGTCATCCAAGATATAAGACCTTCCTTAAGTATTCTTCCTCTCCTTTCTTTATCCAAGGTTGAGGTTTTAAGACTTCCATTATGATATAGCAAGGATCCTTACAACTACTTGAAAGAACAAGAGGACATAGTCAAATTGACCATATTTTGACCAAACTGACCACATTTAACACTGGATAAGTTGGAGGGAACATGATTCTGTTTATCAGATCCTGGTAACTGCACCTACTCTACCCCCACCAAGGAGCCTCCTGGAGTCAAATACTGCTCATTCTCTTGCACCGTCTAGAATAAGTTTTCTTACCTTTCAACAGCCCAGTGAAAGAGGGGTCTGCTGTCCTGTGGGGACAAGTAGCTGCAGATGTTGGATAATCCCACAACCCGAACAGCAAACAATGACCCCAAGCTCTGCTAATGCAAAAAGGGAAAAGATGAGTCCTTTGGATATTTCTAAAGTCCTGATTTAAATTAATATTTAAGTTTAAAATAAAGCATTAGTCATACAGACTCAATTTACTAATTTTCTTTTCTATAAAAAGTATAACCTATATACTGAGGTTACATCAGACAACACATTTTCAAACTAAGAAATATGTTTCCTTTCTAGAAGGGAAACATTTTCTACTTGATCACTTTAATTATAATGGTAAACGGAAGTAAATACTTGAGCAATGATTATGTTGTGTACTGTAATTCAACAGAATGGTAAATGCTTTTGCCACACTTTGTTAGAAAAGCAACCACTCTAGCCCCCAAACAACAGCAATTACCCCATTTATGCAATGAAGACAATGTCACGTAGTAGAGTAAGGCAATAAGGTATACAGTCAAGAATACATCACCAGAAAACAGAATACCTAAGTTTCTATTTCCTATTTTGTACTACTAACTAGGGAAAGAGCTAGCAACCTGTTGTTAGTGGCACAAAGTTAGTAGTACAAAGATGTGTAGATCCTGGTCAAGTCACTTAACCAATAAGAACATTTCTCAGATATTTCCTATCAACCCAGAAAGGGTTGGTCTAGATAACCCCAAGGTCCTACTCAGCTCTAAATCTCTGACAGAGAAGTATCCTGGGCCAGGCAACCGCCTAAGAAGATTCCTTCCACCTTCTAGAATTTCTGATTCTATAGTATAAATTAAATTTTTTTTAAAAAAATTTATTATACACTTAACAATAACAAATATGAACATTTCACCATACAAAAAACAGAAAAGGCTTGCATATGAAACTGTCAACTTCTATTACATACATTTTTTTGGGAAATATATATTAAATTTAACACAATAGTAATAAACCTGCCCTGCTTCTCTTGTGTCTCCTTCTTAATATAACTTAATATCACTTCTGTGCATTTTTTAAATGCTGCAAGGACTTCTTTAATATTTCATATAATTTCATGTATATAGCTATTTTCTCCATACATCTCATTATTTTGCTCATTTTTTTATGTTAATAATCAGAATAGCTATCTCTGTGATTGCATTTATCAAAGGATTTTGTATAATTTTAACATAGGCACAAAAAGTTCTTGGAAGATATCTTTTAAAGATATGCTTTGCTTTTCCAAGGAATGAATTTCTCCCTTGTAAATCAACAAAAAATAAACACAGTGGAATCTTCTCCCACAGCTTTCCTTTATGGAAGGCACTTAAATATGCAGGTACTAAGCCATGTGTGTTAATAAGTGCTAAATAGCGTTCTCCTAAATTATTTCACATAAACATATATATATACACACACACACATACACATATATGAAAGCACTTATAATTACAATACCTAATATACCATTTTAAGATATATATAATGCTTTATATAAGTTTACTGGGTGCATGACCCTAGGCAAATCACTAAGCTGTCAATGCCCCAGGGCAATAAAGTTACAGAGCAGGCACAAATTAGCAGAGGTAATTCCTTTATCAGGAGTTCTCTAATCCAATGAAATAATAGGTCTGGTCCAAAAAGAGAGGGAAAAAAAGAAAACTCACAAAAATAAGTCTTTTAAATTCTCACCAGAAACTTTTGCTAAAGAAATAAAAATGGAACATATTTTCCCAAAATTTTGTTCCAGTAGAACTTAGCTAGATACAGAGGAGGGGGAAGGACATACCAGGTAATGGTATAGTACCTGCTGTGGGGGGGAGGGTGGGGGGGATGTTTGCACTGGAAACACATGAGATAAGCTAAACCGGTAGGCTGGATCTATTTTATAGAAGGGACTGAATGTCAGACTACATTCTCAATCTAGCTAAATAACAAATTCCTTTCATTAATTCTGAAATGGCTAGCCCATGAATGGGGGTGGGTGGAAAGAGATCAGAGATTCATCAGGTAGAATGAAGAGAATAAAACTTCAGAGGTGATCTAATCCAACTCTTATCTGAAGGAGAACCTCCGACATAACAGAGATTTGAAGAATTTGAAAAAGAAATTGTTTTGGGGAAAAAGAAGGATCAAATTACAGGAAATACTTATCAGATAACTGGGAAGCCTCAAGAGTGGCATTCAGAAGAGGAGTAATGGTAGCTTAAAAATTTCCAGAAAGATCAGAGCAGAGTATGTGCTTGGGTGAGGGATCCTGGGAGTGACAAACAACTCAAGTAAGTTAAATAATGGTAAGGAGCTAAGTTTTGACACAAAACTTAAGGACAGTCCTGGAAGACAGTTTTAAAAAAACCAACAACTACTATATAATCCAAGGATGTAGGTGAAAGATGAAAAACAAACAATGCAGCACAGCAAATTAGAGCAACAACCTGAAAGAGCCTGAATAAAAAGTAATCTGCATCCAGCTAGTTGCTCCACTATCTGTCTACAGTTTGACACCACACCCAATATCATAATGCGGTTCTGATCTTTCACTATGTTGAAGAGATCCTTGAAGGAAGAGACACATAGAAGAAATGCAAGGGAAGGATAACTTCTTCCTTACCCTGCCAATACCAAAACACAGAGGAATGTTTTGCTTGACGTGCACTACTTAAGCATCTTGTCACCTTCTAAGGGGTATAGCTCTGACTACATACAATCACAGAAGATGCACCCAACTTGAAAACTTTTACTGGCTGCTATTTTGCTCCCATATGCCCAACTTAAAAATATATTTGATATCCATGAATGGCATACTAAATTTGGTGAAAATTAGTTATTTTCATAAGCTGCAATGGAACAAAGACAAATGCAAAATACTAAGCAGTCTGATCAAAACAGTTAAAGTCAATTATGTTCATTCTTGGTGTTGTGCTCTGCATTAAAACTAAGAGAAAAAAAATCAAGAATTTATCCAAATTCTTTAACTGCCAAATGAGGAAAAATAAATATAGATACTAAGTTATTGTCATTAATTAAATTCTTTAAGCCCAAAATTACATGATGAACAAAAGCGACAAACTTCTTCTTGTCCCAGTAGGATTAAGGGTAGCTGAAACCTGTTTTCTAAGCATAATAATACAAATAATAACAATAACTTATAATTGATTCAAGGCTTTAAGAAAAATGGTTCTATTTCTTTTATTCAAAAAATGTTTAAAGTGCATAGACTTACAGGTATTGTATAATGATTCATTTCAAAATTTTCTAATATATAGTAATATATAATATATAAATAGTAATATATGAAGTATATATTAATATATAAAGCCTCACCCCATGAACTACCTATCTAATATCTGCTACCACATATATCTGATAGTAAAAATAAAATGTAATAACAGATTTAATTTGCATATAATTATACATCTTGAAAGAAACAAGCAAAATAAAATATCTTATAATATCATTCTCTATAAAAATTAGAATTGTTTCTTTATTTAAAATCACAAGATCATTTTTTGCCCAACTAAAATGAAAAAGATACACTCATCTTTAATATTTATTCTATATATTGTCTCACCCCAGTAATATATTACATACAAACATACACACACTCACAGACACACAGACACACACACACACACACACACACACACATCTAATGAGAAAATGCTGGTGCAAGACTGCACCAGCAGTTTTCTCATTAGATCTCCATACCCTAGGACTCATTTTTAACTTACATAATATTATATCATTGTCTAGATCCCAACCGCATAAAGCCCAAAATATCATTGTGTTATTGTACACTCTTTAGCCTTCCTAAGTCAGATGCTGACAAGCTATTTGATATTTTTCTATTTTCCCTGCTCTGGCCAACTGGAAGGTAGAGTACATATTCTGAGAATATATATTCTCAAAGGGTACAGTATAGTTCTTATGATCCAAAATCACAAAGTCTGTTTACAATGTCTCTTCAATTACTGGATCAGTCAAATTGACCTGCACTGCAGTGATTTCTAGCACTCTAATAGCCTTAATCAGCCCATTTAAAATGGCATCATGAGTATGGCAGAAATCTCACACCCTTTACCAAAATAAAGTCAAAATGGGTTCACGGTTTAGATATAAAGGTAGTTACTATAAGCAAACTGGGAGAGCAAGGAATAGTTTACCTCTCAGATTTTTGGAGAACAGAAGAATTTATGACCAAACAAGAGATAGAGAACATTATTAAATGCAAAATGGATTATTTTGATTACATTAAATTGGAAAGTTTTTACACAAACAAAGCCAATGCAATCAAGATTAGGAGAGAAGCAGAAAACTGGGAAAGAATTTTTACGATCAATGTTTCTGATAAGGGCCTCATATCTAAACCATATAGAAAACTAAGTCAAATTTATAAGAATACAAGTCATTCCCCAATTGATAAATGGTCAAAGGACATGATCAGGCAGTTTTCAGATGAAGAAATTAAAACTATCTATAGTCATATGAAAAAATGCTCTAAATCACGATCGATTAGAGAAATGCAAATCAATACGACTCTGAGGTACCACATCACACCTATCAGATGCTGGCCAACATGACAAAACAGGAAAATAATCAATGTTGGAGATGTGGGAAAACTGGAACAGTAATGCATTTTTGGTGGAGTGGTGAACTGATCCAATCATTCTGGAGAGCAATTTGGAACTATGCCCAAAGGGCTACAAAAATGTGCATACCCTTTGACCCAGCAATACTATTTCTAGGTCTATATCCCAAAGAGATCAAAAGGGGAAAAAGACCCATATGTACAAAAATATTTATAGCAGCTCTTTCTGTGGTGGCAAAGAATTAGAAATTGAGGGGATGCCCATCAACTGGGGAATGGCTGAACAAGTTGTGGTATATGAATGTCATGGAATACTACTGTGCTATAAGAAATGACAGCAAGTGGATTTCAGAAAAACCTGGAAAGATTTGTATGGACGGATGCTGAGTGAAATGAGCAGAAGCCGGAGAATGTTGTACACAGTAACAACCACATTGTGCAATGACTAACTTTGATAGATTTAGCCCTTCTCAACAATGCAAGGATCTAAGAAATCTCCAAAAGTCTCATGATGGAAAATCCTATCCACATCCAGAGTAAGAACTATGGAGTTTGAATGCAGATCGAAGCATACCATTTGCTCTTTTTTCCCCTTTATTTTGTTTCTTCTTTCTCGTGGTTCCTCCCATTAGTTCTAATTTTTCTTTACAACATGACTAATGTGAAAATATGTTTAAGAGGAATGTATATGTAGAGCCTATATCAGATTGCACATCTTGGGGAGGGAGGTGGGAAGGGAGGGGGAGAAAATTTAAAAATCAAAAGCTTATGGAAATGATTGCTGAAAACTAAAAATAGATTAATTAATAAAAAAAAAATGACATCATGCTGTCAGATAACAGACCCATTTAAATGAGGTTCCAATAGCAGAAGTCATGAGGTAGTATTGTCATCTAATGGCCACACCAATAACAGCGATTGTTTCCAGAGTTAAATCTCCTGGATTCAATGGGATGCAGTCCAGTCTGGATTTGTGAATAAAATTTCCACCTGCAAATCAGGTAAAGAATTCCTCTCTCATAAAAAAAAGTTAGAGGCCAAAGACATAGAAGTAAGAGAATGCATTTTACCTTGATCAGGTAAATTAGGTGTTGAATATAAAAATGTTTGAGTTCTTTTTCTTTTCTCTCTCTCTCTCTCTTTTTTTTTTTTTGCTAGGCAATGGGGTTAAGTGACTTGCCCAGAGTCACACTAGTGAGTGTTTTGTGTCTGAAGCTGGATTTGAACTCAGATCCTCCTGAATCCAGGGCCAGTGCTCTATCCACCGCGCCACCTAGCCACCCCTGTTTGCGTTCTTTAAGGTCCTCTCCATTCCTTCTGGAGCCAAAAGACTATCATTAAACCACAGGGACAGGACATGATTGGTTCATCTCCATTCAGATAAAATTGGCGGGGACAACTCCAAAAAAGCTGACCCAGATTAACTGAGGCCAAAATCCTCACCCCATAGACTACTTGTCTGATATCTGCTACCACATTTAGAAGCAACAGATACATTCTCCTCACTTTAGAGGGGGAGATACAGGGTCTCCACACTGGCTCTCTGAGGAAGGTACAGCCATCTCTTGGCATTTTTCCTGATTTTGGTGGGGGAGGACAACACTGTTCTTGAGGTTTAAAGAGATAGAAGACAGGGAAAAATATTTACTGCATCTAATTTCTGCCAAGGTGCTAATTTCAGCCTATCTATGATGTCCAAATCTGTGGTCATGTTGATGATTATTGCAAAGGTTGCTATGGGGAACCCCACAGGGATTCTGAGGTAGAGATATGTATTTCTCCCTGACATCATGGAAATCCCCTGATTTTGAACAAGTAATTAGATGGGGAGTAGTACCCTCTTTTTGGGCTATATTAACAAAGGTACACATTCTGTCCCCATTAAAATATAATCCTGCCTAGTTGGCAACCTCATGCACATTGTCCCATATTTCGTCAAGGGAATCCAAGGCATCGACCACTATGGCTAAGTCATTTGTGTACTGATGAACATTAGTTTTCCTGTTATATAATTTATAGCCTAGGGTTGTCATCATCAGGGTATAAATTAGTAGCTCCAAGGTTAAATTAAAAATTATGAGACTGAGAGGACCATCCTGCCTTACTCCTTGGATGTCAATGCTTGGTAAAAAGCCATCCTTAGAAAGGAAAGAAGTCTTACTGCCCTGGTAGAGTTTTTGGACAATGCTAATAGCCTCATCCTGCAAGCCAGCCCACTCCAGTGCCAACAAGATTATGTTGTGTGGCACTGAGCCAAATGCATTATTCATGTCCAACCAGACAACCCCACATGTTTTCTTTTTGTGTTTGGCATCTTCTAAGACAGACTACAGCAAAGAAAATATGTTGGCTACAGCCATCAACAGGCATGAAGCCCTTCTGGCTCCTGCTGATAAATCCATTCCTGGAGCTCCATTTATGAAGTCTTTTTGATAGGACAGAGGCATAAATCTTAGTCATGGAATTACCCAAGGCTGGGCCTCCAGTTGTAAGGTTCTTATTGCCTTTCTTGTGAATTAAAATGGTATTAGACAGCTGCCACTCCTTCAGGACATAATTATAATTCTGTATCATATTAAAAATGATTGCTAAAACATGTCTCTCTGGGCTGACCTTCTTCCAAATCCAATATCTAATGTCATTTGGTCCAGAGCCTGTGTTACTGCAGCTTTTCAAGCAGTCTCATAATTCAATAGGAGTAAACAGGTCCAAGAATGGATTTTCTGTATCAGCAGGGATATCCTGACTTAGTATTAGATCATGTAAAAATGTGAACAAAGTAGCACTAGGTACATATACTTTAAAAAAATATTCATATAAAATTGTTCTTCGTATTTGAAATGTTAGTGAGGCTTCATGGGTTATTTATCTAAAAGCATGAGGGTGACTAGTCCTATATATAGTCTTTGTAACCAGACTGCTTCTTCCACAAGAGTTAATATTTTTGGCTTAAAATTTGTCCAAAAAGCATTTCATTTATGGTCCTTCTGTACTCTCTTAATAAAATCTGATAAAATATTTTTAAATGCTGGTCCATTTCTACAATTCTTAAAATTTTCAATCTAATCTCTGTGAAAATCAGACAGATATGGACTGATAAAGAGTTGTTCGCTAGTGCTCTACAATTTAAAATATTGTCAATGGCTTCCCCTTCCAGCACCTCTGTTGGTAATTTTGTCACCAACATCATTGTCTTCCTATTTCTTGAGAGATCTGTCCTGGGGTGGCAACTTCCTTTTCACTATTTTTTACAGGTTCAACTTCAGGGATGGGCCTGTGTAGTCCTCTAGGTTCTCAAATGCAGCCCTTGGACTGACTTCTGTGAAGCTTGGATTTGGTCAGAGGGCTGCACTTGAAGACCTAGGGGGCCACAGGTTCCCTTTCCCCAGACTAGATCATCACTGAGAAGTTGCTTTTCTAGATTCATTCTCATGGATATTAAATCACTGGCCCCTGACTGCTGACTTCCTGTGACTGTCTGTGGATCCTTCCCAAGTTCTGGAGGGAGGCAAGAACTAGCTTTTTAACATAAAAGAGGATATATCAGACATTTTCACAGGACACAGCTCTTCAGTGAGTGCTGATGTAGTTGGGATTACTGACTTCATGAATGGTATTATATTAGACAGTGGCACAGCCCTTTGTTGGTGCTTCCTCCCTTCTTTGAATGGTATAGAATATTATCTGGCACCCAACATATCTAAAGGCACGCTTCCACCCACGGTATTGTCCTAGGTATTTTAATAAGTCTCTATGTCTCATAGTATGAAACTTCAGTATAGCATCCCATATCTGACATTTAAAGTTTACACCCAACAGAAAGTCCATTATATAGTTTTCCAAATTGACATCTGCTTCATCTGATGTCATTGATCAGGAGTCAATTTCAAGTTAAACGTTTAATTTTAATAATATTAAAATTCTGGTTTTAAAATATTAAAATCTATCCTTCAGAACTCTAGCCTAAACCAAATAATGATGATGATAATAATAATACCTAATCCTAATTTATCCTTATTTCTTATATATCCTAACATAGTCTTACATATCCTTACACCTTTTTCTATCCCTAATTCCTTTCCCTATCACCATCCCTAGCACTAACACACCCTAAAATTTTTCTTAAAAACATTACTTCTCTTCTTTACCCTAGTCTATTCCTGACTTTCTCTCCCTATTTCTCCTATTCTAATTCTTATACTATATATGTTTATATGTATATCAGACACTAAATATGAAATTTAATCCAAATTAGATACATAAGCTATCATGGAACAACCACAGACAAATACAAAATACTAAGCAGTCTGATTAAAGAGCAAGTATTTCTATCCTCATTTTATAGATAAGAAATCTGCGGCCTTGGGGGCAGCTAGGTGGTGCAGTTGATGGGGCACTGGCCATGGATTCAGGAGGACCTGAGTTCAAATCTGGCCTCAGACACACAACACTTACTACCTGCGTGACCCTGGGCAAGTCACTTAACCCCATTGCCTAACCCAAAAAAAAAAAATCTGTGGCCTTGAGAGGTTGAGTGATTTTTCCCTGGGAAACAGTATCTGAGGTAATATTATAAAAGCAAGTATACAGACTCCAAGCAAAGAGTTCTTTCCTTTAAGTCAAGAAGTGCCTCAGTGACCTACTCTGGGAAAAGAAATGAGATGGTTTAATTTGAATTTTACCACAGATATCCTGTGTAGCAAAGATTCATCATTATCAGCAAATATTTACTGAATGCTCTCTATGTTAGTGCTATGGTGTATATAAGAATTAAGAAAACACAATTCCTTCCCATAACTCCAAATCTTCAAGAAATGATAACCTTGGCACAAAAGCAATAATAGAAAGACAGTGTGGTATAACAGAGATTGAGCTAGCCATATAGCCAGAAGTCCTGGGTTCAAGTCCCTTTTCTGGCATATACTGGTTGTGTGAGCCCACAAAAGTCACAGCCTCTCAGTGTTCTATTTGGAGTCATAGAATCTGGTTTTAAATCAGATATTTGTAATCTCTTTGGCTGCTCTGGCCTGAGTCTCTTCATTTGTAAAACTAAGTGGATTGCATGATCTCTAAGATCCTTTCTGGGTCTAAATTCATGACTTTCCAAGAAGGTTGCAGACAGCAAGGAAAGACCTATAGAGAGGTACAAAATGACCCATTGACAGGCACAAGTTAATAGCCTCATTATTTGTGATAATAAAAAGATGTAAACAAAATATGTTCCTCCAAATGAGGGCTCACCAAACTGTGGCATATTAATGTCATGGAATATTAATACATTATATCGAATGACAGATCTGAAGAACTCGGTGAAAGATGGAAAACCTTACATGAAAAGATGTAGGGTGAAGCTACCAGAGACAAAAGAACAATATGCAATGACAACGTTGTATAAATAAAGTCAAAATTAAGAGGAAATAAAACTCTATAATAAAGGGGCAGCTAGGTGGTGCAGTGGGTAGAGCAGTAGCCCTAGAGTCAGGAGGACCTGAGTTCAAATCTGGACTCAGACACATAACACTTACTAGCTGTGTGACTCTGGGCAAGTCACTTAATCCCAACTGCCTTGCTAAAAACAAACAAACAAAAAAAACCCTTCTATAATAAAAATAATTCTTAACCTCTTTTTTATGGCATGGACCACATGGCCAGTGGGTGAAACCTATGGATAAATCTCCTATCTCAGGATATTTTTAAATGCATAATAAAATATATAGGATTAAAAAGGAATTCAATTATATTGAAATACAGTTATTAAAACATTAGTAAAAAAAAAAACAAAACAAGATTCAGACCCCTGCTTGAGAACCCCTGCTCTAATCAAATACGATGTTTAACGGCATTACTGTGCTATTAAAGTTAAAAGCATATTCTTCATTTCTATTAACAATCTTTCTTTTCTTTCTAACTTTTTTCAAGTAATATACTTCATGGGGCGGAGGGGTATAGTTTGAGCATCTGTTGCAAAATGTCTTTGTGTTCAAACAAAATGCATGAGTAAATTTTAAAAATGCCTGTGACTTAATGAGGTATACAGTGACTGGTATACAGATACAGTAAGAGGTAAAGAAAGCCCATCCACAGGATAGACCAAAGTTTTGTTGCCTTTGCTACCTTCAGAGAAAGAATTTTTCACAGACCTGAGCATGGTTAAAAGATGTTAAGTTGTGCAATTTTGCTTTTGAAGATAATTCTGAGTTCATTTTCTAAAATAGGGAAACAAACTTTAATAAAGAAATGTATGGCTCCTTAAATTTGGATATTTGAACAGGCACAATTAATCTTAATTTTTCACAGGAAAAAAAACAAGGACCATTCTGGTCCTTGTCATTTTCATTAAAATTTAATTTAAAATTTTATTCTCTTAGAATACTAATTTCATGAAAGGTTATTGCTATGGTGCCGTGCTGATACAAAATTTATTTAAAATTTATCCTTTGTTGATATATGTTTAATGTTTTAATGAAAATTTGGAAAGTTTGAAATCCAGCTCCTTAATAAAGGATAAATGCTACAGCCCTTACACGAAATCACAAGATCTCTTCCTATTTTATAAATAACAGATATTATGTTGAAAAGAAAATGTGAGTATATCAATTAGCAAATTATCTCCTAATTATTCTCCATCTGGCCTGTGTGTTCAGAAGTCCCATACCAACCTGCACTGGCACCTCCTGTTTCATTAAATATCGCATTTTATTGAAGACCTGTTGTTGGAGCTGGTCCCAGGATATGGCTCTATCTTCTCTCATTAGTAAAGGTGGACCAAATCTGTAGAAAGACACAGAGAACTTTTGTTCAATAATATAAAAACCAACCAAGTGTAGGAGAGTTCTAATTAATGGAGTGATGTTTTTGAAATACTGTCTTTAGCATAGTGCCTTTCACGCGATAGATACGGCCAATAAATACATTTTGACTGACTACACAGATACAGGGCAGATGTGTTCACATGTTTTTAATCAAGGGTTTTTTAATCAAGCTATGGAGAAATACTTAAGGAGAAGAGGGCTATAGATGGATCTTTAAAAGGCTATATGCTTCAATGGCTTTATGATTATCTCAAATGCTTCAGCTTGTGTCCTGTACGTGCCTTCTCCTATGTAAATCATATCCCTGCCCTTCCACAAATCCTAAAAGGAGACCCAACCAATTACTACACTGGTGGCCTTCCTCTAGACATCTTGTAGTGTCTAGAGTAAGTGTCATGTGTTGTGTGTCTGACACCAGATTTGAACTCAGGTCCTCCTGACTTTCCAAGGCCAGAGTGCTATCCACTGTGCCACCTAGCTGCCCCTAGACATCTTGCTATTGCAAGGATACCAGTATGACATATAGATTGTCTATCAGTCATCCCTTGCTCCTGTTACGCAAACAGTCTCCCTCCTTTTGGTAGTACTATATCTCTCTGATGAGTATACAGTACTTTTTACATAGTATTTTTATGACATTCTTCATCGGTAATATACTAAAGCCTATTTTTGCCCACTGCTTACAACTACAATTCTTTGCATGACTTGAAATTCCCTAACTTGCAAATGCAGCATCATGAGAAGAATACTGTTCCACTGATCAACTTTTTAATGTTTTATTCAGCGACAGATACTCTGGATGATTATTGTTTTGAGTATAGTTTGAAATTCTACAATGTTCAGTCCCTTCCTTCCCACTTTTTTTTTTCATTATTTCCTTTGAGAATCTTGACCTTTGTTTAGACCACCTCAGTTCAGGCTTAGATTATTGCAATAGCATCCTATTTGATCTCTCCAATCCATCCTCCACACATCTGCCAGAGTGATATTCCTAAAACATAGGTCTATTTCATTCCCCTCCTCAATATACTCCAGTGGTACCCTATAACCTCTAGAATGGAATGCGAGCTCCCTTCTTTTTTATTTTAAAGCCTTTCATAGCCTGGCTCCACACGTCCTTTTCTAGTTTTATTATATATGACTACTCCATGAACACTACAATGTGGTCCAAAGTAGTTTTCTTGCTGTTCCTCACATGTAACCCTCTATTTTCCATTTCTACCACTTTTGTACAAGCTGGACCCCATGCCTGGGAATACATTCTCAACTACTGCCTATTAGAAGCCCTAGTTTCCTCCAAAGTTCAGCTGAAATGTTTTCATAAAAGGCTTCTACTGATCCCTGTAGCTGCTAATGCCTCATGCCTAACATGCTTTACATTTACTTTGTATTGGTTTGAATATATTATATAGGCTATCTCCCTTAATAGTTTGTAAGCTCCTTTTGAGAAGGGACTACTTCTTTTTTGTCTTTTTTATTCCCAGTGTCTGAAACATAGGCTTGCTGACTGATAGATATTTGAAAATAAACTTGTCATTCTGTGTTGTCTGCAGTAGAGATTTTTTTTCTGTATATTCTTGGTCTAGTCTAGATACTCTTCCCTCTTTCCTTAATTTTCATAAGGCCCACATCAGGACCTGTAGTGGTAGAGCACAAATATGGTAGCCTATTGTCACCGATGGAGAAAGGAGTTTGTCATAGCATTATTGAAAGATCTTTTCTAGGTCTGTTTCTTGATAGTTTTATACTGGGCCAAGTATAAGAAAGAAATGGGGCAAAGGAGTAGAACTGCCCTGGGCTTAAATTTTACTAGCCAAATTAATGAAATTCACATTTATAAAGATTTACATAAGTTGTCGTTGTTTTTTTTTACTTAGTCATGTCTGACTTTTCATGATCCCATTTTGGGTTTTCTTGGCAAAGATACCAAAGCAGTCTACCATTTCCTTCTCCAGCTCATTTTACAGATAAGAAAACTAAGGCAAAATGGGTTAAGTGACTTGCCCAGGGTCACACTGCTAGTACGTGTCCAAGGCCAGATTTGAACTTAGGAAGATGAGTCTCCCTGACTTCAGGCCTGGCACTCTATCTACTGCACCACCTAGTTGCTCTGCAGCTCCATCACAGAATCATAAAATGTTAATACTTGGAAAGGACCTCAAAATTGGCTATCTAGTTTGATTTCTCATCTTACAAATGAGACAAATGGAATTTAAGGACAGGAAGTGACTAGTTCAAGGCCACATACACAGTATCACCTAGCATGTCACCTAATTTGCTAAAAATTCTCTGTCTTTTTGGTGTCCCTACCTCAATTGTCATAGTAATAAATGCAACTGTATACGTATCAGAAAGAGTCCCAGGAGTAAGATAAAGTACCCACATCTTACATGGGGGTCTTCTTTTAATTACTTTACCTATCCTGAGAGGAGGAATAGAGATAGGTAATCACCTGAGTTAAGTTCCAGACAGGTGATTTTGGCAGTGGGAGGAAGGGTTGGAAAAGTAGTGTTTGTGGAATATCAGTAATGATGGTGTCCAAGTAGCGGAAGGTATATGCTTGAAGCAACCCATGAAGTATACAGAGTGCTCTGGTTAGCTAAGAAGACAGGTACATGGCCAATAATCCTACCTTTTAGAGAGTTTGGGGAATTTTTGTACCTCTTTTTCCATTTGACCAATTCTGCTTTTTAAGGAGTTCAGTGGATTTTTGTGCCTCTTTCCTCTGATCTGTTCTGTTTTTTAAGGTGTTATTTTCTTCAGTATTTCTGTGCCTCCTTTACCAAGGTATTGACTCTTTTCATGATTTTCTTGCATCACTCTCATTTCTTTTCTCATTTTTTCTTCTACCTTTCTTATTTTATTTTTAAAATCCTTTTTTTGAGGGCTTCTAGGAATTCTTTTGGGGCCTAAGACTAATTTTTCTTTGAGGCTCTGTGATTATTTCAAGTTTGTGTTTTGATCTTCCCTGTCACCACAGTAACTTTCTGTGGTCAGGTTCTTTTTTGTTGTTTGTTCATTTTTCTAGCCTACATTTTGACTTTTAACTTTATGTTAAAATTGGGCTCTGCCCCTGAAGTAGATGGGGCACTGTCCCAAGAGAGTCAGGTTTTTCGCACTGCTGTTTTCAGAGCTAATACTGGGGGAGGGGGGTGTCATCTATGAGTTTTTAGTTCTTTCCAGTTGGTATGATCTAAGGAGAAGTGTAGTCACTGCTCTCCTAACCTGTACTCTGGTTTGTGAGTGACCACAAGCACCTTTTTCCATGCTGGAATTGTGTCCAGGGTCTCCATTCGTGCTGGGGCTCAGCTTTGTCCTGGGACTGTGGCCTGGAACTGTGTATAGGCAATGCAACAGAGCCCTACTCCCCGTAACAGCAATGCGCTCCCTGCAATCTCCTTCTGACCAATTCTCCCGCTCACTTACAGTCAGTGGGCTCAGAGCTTCGGAAGTCACAGCCGCCAATTCCGTTGCCCCCAAGGACTGCTACTGGGTTGCCAGGGCATGGCCTGAGCTGGCTGAGCCTACACTGGACTGCACTCCACTCTCACTCCAGTAAGACAGCTCCTTCCTGCCATCCTTCTAAGTTGTCTTAGGCTAGAAAATTGTTTCACCCCATCCTTTTGTTGATCCTGCCATTTTAGAATTCCTTTTGAGATATTGCTATAATGCATTTAGAAGGAAATCTGAGGGACTTTAGGGAGGCCTTGCCTTTACTCTGTCATCTTGGCAACTATATTTTTTATGAATTTATTGTAAAAAGTGTAAGAAACAGGCTATTGTTTGTTAAAACAACAGCACGGTATCCTGAGTATCCTGATCAGAACTAATTCATAAATTATGATTTAGAAAATTTTTAGCTTCTTCATAACTTGGTTCATGTGGAGAGCATCACATTCATAACTTTGACTACCCTTATTATCTGAATGTTAGAAATCATTAGAAATACTGGCCCCTATATTTTTACTTTCAAAAACCTCAGATGTGGGGGGTATAAGAAGTCTGGTTAATATCACCTTCACCTGTTTCACACAAATCTGAAAGGTTTACTGTCCATGTCATTGACCGTAAATTGTAGACTATGTCACACCAATTCTCCTGTACTCACATTCTTCCCAAACCATTTAAACCAACTGCAAACAATAAATTATAGAAGAGTGACTGCAGCAGGTGGTTCAAGCCTTGGAAAGATAACAAGCACAGTGATTGATGGTTTCTAACCTTGTAATTCAGAGTGATTTTTTTGATGCCACACAAATTCTGGACTTGTATCAAAGGATTTCATCAACAGAACACATGATATTTGGGGGCATGATTTAATGCATCACACTACAGTAAAATACAGCTTGTTTTTTATACTGAAACTTGTAAATAAAATGTTAATTAGAATTTTTCTTTTCTAAGGTATTCTCTTTAGAGTGAGAAAGAAGTGATCTCCTAACCAAACACCTACATATTATGCACTGGGATCAATAAATGCAGATAGCAACAGTGTATCTCTGATATTTCTCCTAACAGCTTTACACATCTGAATATTTCACTTCTCAAGACTGTAAATCTGAAGAAGTACATTTTTCTTTTTTCTTCAAACACTTTATGACAGCTCTTATGCCCTGCACTCCTCAAGGCTTCTCTTCTCTTCTCTAGGCTAATATCTCCAGTTCAAAAATTTTCACCATACTGGTTGCCCTTCTCTAAATATTCTACAGCTTTTTAATATCCTTCTTAACCCAAGCCACCCAGAAATTCAGTCTGCCAAAACATGTTTACTAATCATCTAATTAATTCAAGCAGAAGTTTTTATTCCAATTATTTTCTTTGGTCTGCAAAGGGTGCCTAGATACTGTGCTACATGTTTTTTTTAATTGATGGCTTGAATTTTCTGCAATTCTTTTTCTTCAGCTGGTTCATCATTAATTTAGCTTGATACTGTTATTTGATCTCTTCATGACATCAACTCTTTTATTCCATAGTTCTGATACTTATAGGTTTATTTCTACATTTAAAAAAATTCAAATAGAATAATTCCACTTTAAAGTTTTTTTGTGTTTTTTTTTTAGCCAACTGCCATTCTGAAGGCTGTAGTCCACCTGATCTTATAAGAATTGTGTTCTTTTATTAAAGTTTTTATGGCATTTAGATTTACAAAAACTGAAAATCTTTCAGGCATTGAAGCTAAATATCATGTGATATCCTGGTCCAGAACAGAAATAACATTGCCATATGTACATCTCGATACTGAACTGCTGCCTTTCCTCGATAGAGAGCAATGCCATAATTGAAAATAGAGCCTATATTCTCTTTTTTGGCTGCCATACACATCATACTGCTGACTCATATTTATCTTATAGTTCACTAAAACTCCTAGACCTTTTAAAGAATAACTGCTATCTATCAATGCCATTTCTACTTACAAAGCAGATTTTTTTGCACCTAAGGGCAAGACTTCCTGAATTATTATTCTATTAGATTCAGCCCAATGCAGAATCTTAAGACTGTCAACACCTTTTTTTATTCTATTTTTATTCTGTTAGCTATTCTGCCCCTAAGTTTACCCTCCCGTGTTGTGACCTTTCAGGAAACATACTTCGTCTATCCCTACATTTTCGGTAAACTAAGTCATTGGCAAGAATATTAAACAGTAAGGGGCCAACACCGACATCCTGGAGGTCCTCCACTAGAGGCCTATTGCCACAGTGACACTGAACTACTAACAACAACTGTTGAGGTGCAGCCATCCAATCAGTTACGAATCCATCAGATTGTTTGTTGTCTAATTTAAATGTTTCCTCAACTTCTCCACAAGAAAAGTATGAGATACTTTATCAAAAGCTTCGTTTAAAAGTCTAGGTAAACTATAACCACATTACCTAAATCTACTAGTTTAGTAATCCTGTTAAAAAAGAAAATGAGGTTAATTTAGAATGACCTAATGAATTCATGCTGGCCCTGCTTCCTTTTCTAGATGTCAATCATGCCTTAAATGATCCATTTTCAAATTTTCCTAGGAACTGAAGTCAAACACACTGATCTATGTTTTGGTTTCCTTAAAAAAAAAAATTAGGACATTTAGGACCATAATCTTGTGATACTTCTCCCCCTTTCCATGACCTTTCAAATATCACTGACCACAATCACATTGCCAGTTCTTTTAGGATCTGAGGATGTGGTTTATCTGGTCCAAGTGACTTGGTCCAAGTGAATTCATCAAATGAAGGCAGGGGTTCTCTTACTACCTCCTTATTTATCTTGAGTATCAGCTTCCTGTTGGTCATTTTTGTTTTGTCATTTCTAGAATAAAGGTCATTCTCTTGGCAAAGAAAATAAAAACAAAGACTGTTTCATTCACCCCAAGCAATGGTCCTACTTCTTTCTTGGATTCTCCTTTTTCTCCCAATGTAGTGTGGGACTGGGTGGGGAGAAGCCTTTCTATTGTCCTTCCTTTCCTTTGCTAATTTCAGTTCACTCTAAGCTTTCTCATTCCTTAGGTTATTTTTACAGGACCATGACACACATTCTTTCTCTTTTTTTTTTTGGCGAGGCAATTGGGATTAAGTGTGTTGCCCAGGGTCACACAGCTAGTAAATTCAAGTGTCTGAGGCCGGATCTGAACTCAGATACTCCTGACTCCAGGACTGGTACTCTATCCAATGTTCCACCCAGCTGCCCCTGACACACTCTTATGTTTGTTTTCTGTTACCTTGACTTCATTTCATTTTCTGCACATTTCTTTTAAAAATCTAAGTTGGTTGACAAGTTCCTTGTACATCTACATCTCTCCAGACACATCCCACTTTTTTCTTCTTATTGGAATCATTTCCCTTTGTATCTTCAGAATGCCATTCTTGAATGTTTTCCATCCCTCCTGGACTGACTTCCTCTGATTCATTTTACTCCATCAGATCCTACCCACATTCCTCCACTCTACCCTTTCCTCAATGATCCCAACATCTGTCAAAAACCATGACTGAATTAAAAGCCACTGTGCTTCTTAACCCAAGAACAAAGCAGTCATATCTAAAATCATCAACAGATAGCAGATAGTTGTCATCCATGACAAACATTAAGTGGAAGAATTATTCCTTTGTCTTCTATGGACTGAAAAACATCACAGAATCACAGAATTTGAGAGCTGGGAAGAATCTTAGCAGCCATGCGGTACAACCCCTACATGAAAGGAATTTCCCATTCTGACATACCCAATAAGGGGTCCAGCCTTTGCCTGAATACTTCCAAGATGGAGGATCACACTACCTTTCAAGACAGCCCATTCTACTTTTGGACAGATCTAATTTTTAGAAAGGATTTTCTGACATAAGTCTAAAGTTGCCTTTTTTCCACCTTTACCTTTTGCTCTTGGTCCTCCTCTCTAGGATCGAATATAACATTTAATCCTTCTGCCACATACAGCACTTGAAATATTTGAAGACAGCTATCATGGTAGTTCCTTGACTTTTCTCTTCTCCGTGCCAAACATCCCCAATTCTGTCAACTTATCTTTATCACTGTCCTCCTTAAACCACAGCACCAGATGCTTAAACCACAATGTTCTAGAGAGCTCCGATGAGAGCAGAGGATAGTGAGGTTATCAACTCCCTACTGCTGGAAACTATGTTCCTCTTAATTGAGTTCTTTGTAATCACAAAAAACTGGAAAAAAAAAAGTAGATGCCCATGCAATACGGGATCCCATAAACAAGTTATGGTATGTGAAAGTAAAGCCATATTACTATGCTATAAGAAATGATGAAGATGATGAATATCAAGAAGAATGGGAAGGCTTTTGATATAAAACGGAATAAGCAGAACCACTAAAATAATATATAACAATATAAATGGAAACAAGAACAAATAAATAACTGAACCTGAATGCTTTAAAATTACAATGATCAAGTTCAGCCCTAAAGAAGAGTTATGATAACACACTACCCTCAGCCCTTATTTACCTACAGTGATGAGGGACTCTGGGTATGGAACATCACATGTAATGTCAAACTTTCTGAACATGTTGGAGAGGTGTGCTGAATTGTTTTTTTTTCTTTTTAAAATCCTTCAGGATTATGCTCTGGAAGGGAGAGGTAGGAAGCAATGCACTAGAAAATGTAGGTGACATAAAAAGAAAAGAGATCAATTTAAACATTTTTTTCTAGAAATCCAGTACTCCTTTTTTATATACCACAATATCATTCCACCTAGATACTGCTTCTCAACAGATGCCTCTGATGTGTGTCAGTACACTTGCTTTTGCTGGTAGGCTGAATTGCAAGGGGACTTTAATGGGAGATTTATTTAACAACTGTGGAACTCAATTCCTTAGATCTTCCAAGAACCAAAACCTATTGCTTCTTCATGTTCTTAGAGCTTCCATCAGATTTGGGATTAGAAACTGAATAGTAGTGATGTGCGTGTGTGTGTGTGTGTATACACAAACATACACACATGCACACATACACACACACACACACATAATGAGCCAACTAAAAGGAGACAACTAGGACATCATGAGCATTTCAAATGTGTTTACTTACCAGAACATTCCTAGAGCTTTTCTGTTATACAACTGGCAGCATTAAGTTGACAGATACTTTAAAATAAAGTTGTTAAGCAGAACAAGGTTTCTGACAGTCTTAAAAACAATTCCTCTAAAAAAGGCTGGGGGAAGGGGGACAGAGCCAAGATGGCGGCATGAAAGCAGTGACTTGCTTGAGCTCTCCCCCAAACCCCCCAAATACTGGTAAAAAAATGGCTCTAAACAAATTCTAAAGCAGCAGAACCCACAAAAAGACAGAATAAAACAAATTTTCAGCCCAAGACAGCCTGGATGGTTGATCTGAAAGGCATATTGGGGGCCAGGCGGGTTAGAGGAGCTCAGTTCAACATGGGTGCACAGGCCACAGTGAACCTGGAGCAGGCCTCAGAGGAATGAATCACAGGCAGCTGTGGCGGCTTCCAGACTCCTCAATCCACAAAGCCAAAGATAACTTAGAAGGTCAGTGGGAAAAAGTCTGTTTCTACGGTGCTGAGAGAGCAGGTAGGTCAGAGCCAGCTCCAGAGCGCAGAGTGCGGATGCTGGGGCAGTGGCTGCATTCTGAGCTTTCGGCCTACAGACTGAGGGGGAATCCAGTGACTGACTAATCAGAGGGAGATTGCAGGGATCTCTTTGCTGGTGCTGAGGCAGAAATCTCTTGCTTTGCCTGTGTTTGGATCTGGGTCACAGTTCTGGGTAATAGTACTGTGGTGAGCAGGAGCACTGGAGCAGTAGAGCTTGCAGTGGCGGTGGAGAGGAAACCCTCCTCACAATTCTAAGAGAGAAAAGACTGCTTGTGGCCAGTCACTCAAAGACCAGAGAGGCCAGGAAAACAGCAAACACCGCGACCCTTATCATACCACCTTGGAAGAGCTGAAAATTTACAGGTCCCTAAAAGTATCTCTGAAAACAGCTGTACGAACCCCCAAAGCTTGGGATAGTACATTCTCCACACTGAAAGCACACTCTTACCTTAACAAAGAGTTTAAAACTCAAGTAATCAGCTGGGATCATGAGCAAACCTCACAAAAAGAGTCAGACTATATTATCTTACTTTGGTGACAAAGAAGATCAAAACATACAACCAAAAGAAGACAACAAAGTCAAAGCTCCCACATCCAAAGCCTCCATGAAAAATACGAATCTGTTCCAGGCCTTGGAAGAACTCAAAAGGGATTTTTAAAAAAATTTTATTAATTTATTTTGATCTATCAACAATCACTTCCATATGCTTTTGAGTTGAAAATTTTTCTTCCCCTTCCTCCCCCCCCACCCTCCCCAAGACGGTGCATAATCTGATACAGGCTTTACATTTACATATCCATTAAACATATTTTCACATTAGTGAAGTTGTAAGTAAAAGTTAAAACCAGTAGGAGGAACCATCAGAAAGATGAAACAAAACTCAACAGAAGGTAAAAAGAAGTGACAGCGATTCGACTTCCATAATTCTTTCTTTGGATGTGGACAGCATTTTCCATCCCGAGGCCTGTGGAGATGTCTTAGATCCTCGTAATGCTGAGAAGGGTTCAGTTTACCAATCTTAGTCATTGTATAATGTGGCTGTTATTGTGTACAAAGTCTTCTTGGTTCTGCTCACTTCACTCAGCATCAGACCATATAAGTCTTCCTAGGCTTTTCTGAAGTCAGCGTGTTCATCATTTCTTATAGCACAATAGTATTCCATTACATTCATATACCACAACTTGCTCAGCCATTCCCCAATTGATGGGCATCCTCTCAATTTCCAATTCTTTGCCACCACAAAAAGAGCTGCTATGAATATTTTTGTACATGTGGGTCCTTTTCCCATTTGTTTGATCTCTTTGGGATATAGCCCTAGAAGTGCTATTGCTGGATCAAAGGGTATGCACATTTTTGTAGCCCTTTGGGCATAGTTCCAAATTGTTCTCCAAAATGGTTGGATCATTTCACAACTCTACCAACAACGTATTAGTGTTCCAATTTTCCCACATCTCCAATATTTATCATTTTCCTGTTTTGTCATGTTGGCCAGTCTGATAGGTGTGATGTGGTACCTCAGAGTTGTTTTGATTTGCATTTCTCTAATCAATAATGATTTAGAGCATTTTTTCATATGACTATAGATGGCTTTAATTTCTTCATCTGAGAACTGTCTGTTCATATCATTTGACCATTTATCAATTGGGGAATGGCTTGTGTTCTTATAAATTTGTCTTAATTTTCTATATATTTTAGAAATGAGGCCTTTATCAGAGAGACTGGTTGTAAAAATTCTTTCCCAATTTTCTACCTTCCTTCTAATCTTAGTTGCATTGGCTTTGTTTGTGCAAGAACTTTTCAATTTAATGTAATCAAAATTATCCATTTTGCTTTTCAAAATGTTCTCTATCTCCTGTTTGGTCATGAATTCTTCTGTTCTCCATAGATCTGATAGGTAAACTATTCCTTGTTCTCCCAGTTTACTTATGGTATCAGTCTTTATATTTAAGTCATGAACCCATTTTGACTTTATTTTGGTATATGGGGTGAGATTTGGGTCTATGCCTAGTTTCTGCCATACTCTTTTCCGGTTTTCCCAGCAGTTTTTTCAAAGAGTGGGTTCTTATCCCAGAAGCTGGGGTCTTTGGGTTTATCAAATAATAGATTACTATAGTCATTGACTACTGTGTCTTGAATATTTAACCTATTTCACTGATCCAACTCCCTATTTCTTAGCCAGTATCAGGCAGTTTTGATGACTGCTGCTTTATAATACAATTTAAGATCTGGAATTGCTAGGCCACCTTTCCCTTCATTTCTTTTCTCAAAAGGGATTTTGAGAAGCAAGTAAGGGAAGTAGAGGAAAAACTGGGAAGAGAAATGAAAGTGATGCAAGAAAATCATGAAAAACAAGTCAACAGCTTGCTAAAGGAGACCCAAAAAAATACTGAAGAAAATAACATCTTAAAAAATAGCCTAACCCAAATGGCAAAAGAGGTCCAAAAAGCCAATGAGGAGAAGAATGCCCTAAAAAGCAAAATTGGCCAAATGGAAAAGGAAGTCCAAAAGATTACTGAAGAAAATACTTCCTTAAAAATTAGAATAGAGCAATTGGAAGCTAGTGACTTTATGAGAAATCAAGACACAGTAGAACAAATCCAAAAGAATGAAAAATTAGAAAACAATGTGAAATATCTCATTGGAAAAACAACTGACCTGGAAAATAGATCCAGGAGAGAGAATTAAAAATTATTGGACTATCTGAAAGCCATGATCAAAAAAAGAGCCTAGACATCATCTTTCAAGAAATTATCAAGGAAAACTGCCCTGATATTAGAACCAGAGGGCAAAATAGAAATTGAAAGAATCCACAGATCTCCTCCTGAAAGAGATCCCCAAAGGAAAACTCCTAGGAATATTGTAGCCAAATTCCAGAGTTCCCAGGTCAAGGAGAAAATATTACAAGCTGCCAGAAAGAAACAATTCAAGTATGTGGAAACACAATCAGGATAACACAAGATTTAGCAGCTTCTACATTAAGGACCGAGGGCATGGAATATAATATTCAGGGCAAAGGAGTAGGATTACAACCAAGAATCACCTACCCAGCAAAACTGAGTATAATCCTTCAGGGGAAAAAATGGTCATTCAGTGAAATAGAGGACTTTCAAGCATTCCTGATGAAAAGACCAGAGCTGAATAGAAAATTTGACTTTCAAATACAAGACTCAAGTGGAACATGAAGAGGTAAACAGGAAAGAGAAATCATAAGAGACTTATTAAGGAAACTGTTTACATTCCTGCATGGAAAGATGATATTTATAACTCATGAGACCTTTGTCAGTATTAGGGTAGTGGGGGGAAAAAATTATATGTATGTATAGATAGATAGATAGATAGATAGATAGAGATAGAGGGCACAGGGTGAGTTGAAGATGAAGGGGTGATATCTGGAGAATAAAATTAAGGGTGAGAGAGGATTATACTAGGAGAAGAGAAAGGGAGAGGTAGAATGGGGTAATTATCACAAAAACAGACAAGAAAAGGTTCTTACAGTGAGGGGAAAAGGGGAAGGTGAGAGGAAATGAGGAATCTTATTCTCATAGGATTTGGCTTAAGGAGGGAATAACATACACACTCAATTGGGTATGGAAATCTGTCTTACCCTACAGGAAAATAGGGGAGAAGGGGACAAGAGAGGGGGATGATAGAGAGAGAAGGGCAGATTGGGAAAGGGTAATAGAAGGAAGTACTTCTGAGGGACAGTCAAAAAAAGAATAGAATAGATGGTGGGACAGGATAGGATTAAGGGAAATAGAGTTAGTTTTTCACAACATGTCTACTGTGGAAGTGTTTTCCATAACTGCACATGTATGGCCTGTATTGAGTTGCTGGCCTTTTCAATGAGGGGGTGGGTGGGAGGAAGGAGAAAGTTTGGAACCCAAAGTTTTAAAAACACATGTTTAAAAAAAAATGTTCCCACATACAGCTGGGAAATAAGAAATACAGGAAATGAGGTACAGAAATCTATCCTGCCCTGCAGGAAAATGGAAGGGGAAGAGGATAAGAGAAGGGGGGGGTGGAGATAGAAGGGAGGGCAGACTAGGGGAAGGGGTATTCAGAATGCACACTGTCTTGGGGTGGGGGGAGGGGCAAGATGGGGTGAAAATTTGGAATTCAAAATCTTGTGGAAGTAAATGTTGAAAACTTAAAAGAAATCAAAAAATTTAAAAAAAAATTAAAAAGGCTAGGAATCTACAGGTTTGCCAAAGAACAAGGATCTCCTATGTTGGGTGGCCTACATTGGATGTGTCTACGTGGCAATTTTTCATACTGCTCTAAGCATACTACATAAATTCCAGGCTACACCCATAATTATTTACATAGAATTTTATCTCAGGTAGAATTCTACTCCTTGCCAAAACAAACCCAAAATGTCTAAGAATCCCTAAAACTGCTAAGCTGATTTTAAAAAATGAAAAAAAAAACCAGAAAGAATTATAACATACCTTTTAGCTTTTTGTCCTGACCCCACCAAATTACAGAGTAGAATTAGCACTTTGCTCCCATTTCCAGAAGGCAAAGATTCAGCTGGTAAGGTAGCCATCTGTGGAAGGCTCTGTCCTTTGTGTTTGCTGAACTGAATATTGGAGGGACAACCTAAAAGAAAGAATGAATATAAGAGAATTAAGTTTCTATGTTTATAAGAATCGTTGTAATGGGTTTCACTTCATAGTCATTTCATTCTAGAATTTCATTTCATGTATCAAGGAGGCAGTGAAAAAGAATGGTGAATCTAGAGGAGAGAGGGGGAGAGAGAGAGAGAGAGAGAGAGAGAGAGAGAGAGAGAGAGAGAGAGAGAGAGAGAGAGAGAGAGAGAGAAAGAGATAGAGAGATCGATCCTGAATCTGAGGCCCATGAGCTATATAATCATGGTCAAGTCACAACTTCTCGGCATTTTTGTATCCTTGGTGATATCTGCATTACCTACCCTCGTAAAGTATTAAAAAGAAAAGCATGTTGTAAACATGAAAGCACAGTATAAATGTGAACTGCTATAATTATTAGCAAAGTAGAGAGGGAATAGGTATTTATATAGCACTTGCCATGTGCCAGATACTGTGCTAAATGCACTGCAAATATTATTTCACTTTCACCCAACTTGGAAAAGACCTAGTATGACTATCTGTCGTGACATGAACTTCAAAAAGTTAGAAGGCTTTGTTTAATAGACAGGAGCATATCACCTGTAGCATCATTTCTGGCTTTTGTCAAATAAAATAAGAATTAACTTCAGAAACCAAATACCCACACCATACACCTTGCATTTAAGGAGACAACATCATTAGCTAAGAACAAAGTGCCTCTGTTTGATTGTTGTAGAATTTACATCTGTTTTTAGTCAATGGGATAATGTATACATATATGCATTGCACGTGCGTACACGCACACACACATACACCCTATGACTGCTGGAACCTGTAAACACTGCATCAAAAGTCCTTCATAATATTGGCCCAGCACAAGGTCATCCTAACCCAATTCTCAGCGAAAGTAAAAAGAAGCAATGCAGCTGAGCACTCATCTACAACTCCTCCAAAAAGATCTATTAAATGCACCAGGCCAAATCTTGATGGAGAAATCCAGAAAAAGTCAGAGTGAGTCCTTTGTCTGGCCCACGTTGGCATAAGAAGACAGGCAAAGCTATGAAGATACAGAAGATGGGGTCAGGGCAGTAGCATACACCAAAGAACGAAAACTCCAGTGCCTAGCACACCAGCATAAAAGGAAGTCCCAATGACAAGAGGTGCGAACTAGCAGCTTTGTGACCCACTAGACAGCCCTGGGTCACAGATCTAAAGCAGAATGAGAAGAGAACATGTGCATAGCCAGGGCATTAATAAGTTGGGAGGGCCTGGTGGTATACAGATAAAGGAGGAAGTTCAGAAGCCAGCAGCGTCAGTGATGTGGTTCAGATCCCCAAGCTCTGAATACAGTCTCATTTCCAGCATCTAGTCCAGCCTGCAAAGAATAACCAAGGCAGGAAACCCATACCATACCGAAGCCTATAATTCTGTCACACTGAAGCAGCAGAGCTTTATGGCTAGCTGATAAGGGCATAAGTTTAGCAGCACACTACTGTTGCTTAGACACAAACACAGTCAGGAACTTGCTGGGCTGAGACCAGGAGGTAATCAATCAGACTTTGTCCTGGATCAGATCCTTTTGGAAGCAATAAAAAATTAAAGGGTCCCTAGCCTGCCCCTGAGATACCAGAATAACACAACACTCAATACTCCAGGAAAACAGCAAAAGGACCACTCCAGAACTTCCCTCCAAAGTGTGACAGATCCCAGCCCTAACACCCAGTCCAAAGTCAGAAAGCAGACTGGAAGAATGGACAAAGAAAAACAGAACCAAATAATTATACATTATTATGGTGGAAAGGATGCTCAAGGCACAAGTGTATAAGACTAGAATGCACCTAAAACATCTAAAAGCAACGCCTCAGAGAAACACACAGCTTGGGCAAAATACAACTAGAATTCCTGGAATAAATGAAATTTTAGCAATGAAGAGTTACAAAAAAAATTTAAATGTTTTTTAATAAATGAAATAAGAAAGCTTGATATAAAGAAACGGAAAAGAAATGAGAACTATGAAAGAAAGAACTGGATAGAGAATTAACAGCTTGACACAAAAGGTACAAAACCTTGCGTGAGTAACAAACTCCCTGAAAATTAAAATGGATCAGGTAGAAGCTAAGAAATATTAAAGCAAAAGTCAAAAGGCTAAAAAAAGAATGAATATGTAAAGTATCTTATAGCAAAAACAACTGACCTGGAAAATCAATAGAGGAGAAAAAAAAATTAAAGAATCATTGCACTATCTGAATGTCATAACCAAAAGGGAAAAAAAGCCTATAAAAGAAAAAAAATTCTATTTCTTTCTTTTTTTTTCTGGCAAGGCAATTGGGATTAAGTGATTTGCCCAGGGTCACACAGCTAGTAAGTGTCAAGTACGTAGTCTGAGACCACATTTGAACTCAGGTACTCTTGACTCCAGGGCCAGTGCTCTATCCAATGTGCCCCCTAGCTGCCCCCCAAAAATTCTATTTCAAGAAATCTTAAAAGTACCCAGATCTCTTAAAAAGTGGAAATAGAAAGCATCCAACAGTTACCTCTTAAACCCCAAAATGAAAACTCGAATGAATATCCTAGCTAAAATCCAGAGCTTCTAGGCCAACAAAAAATACCACAGGTAGCTAAAAGAAAAAATTCAAACACTGAGGAGCAACAGTTGGAATCACATATGATTGAGCAGCTACCATCATAAATCAACAGAGAACACGAAATACAATATTCCAGAAGGCAAGGTTTTACCTTTACCCAGCAAATGCTACAGAGGCATTTGCTATGGGGGTGGGAGTGAGAGAATAGCTCTTTAATGAAAGAGAGGACATCTAAACATTCCTGATGAAAAGACCAGAGCTATGGAGAAACTCTCAAGTTCAAACACAGGAGTGAAGAGAAGCATAAAAAGGTTAAAATGAATGAAAAATGTCAAATGCGACCTCAGACACCTGACACTTACTAGCTGTGTGACCCTGGGCAAGTCACTTAACCCCAACTGCCTCAGCAAAAATGCAACAAAACAAAACAAAAATGAATGAACAATGGTAAGGGATTAAAGAAGAATAAGCTGTTTACATTTAAATATGGGGAGATGATACATGTGTCACCTCTGAATTCTAGAGGAAGTCTAATTAGAGTGAATGCCTGGAAATAGTTCTGTTATGATTTGATAATCTTAAGAGAAGAATGGAAAAAGGGGAAGAGGAATACTCTGGGAGCTGAGGAAAGAAAAGGAAAGTTAGCAAAAATTTTCTCGCATAATCTAGGTGCTCAAATAGACATGTATACAAACAAGGAGGAAGGGTAGGGGAGCAGGTGACATTTGAACCTCACTCTCCTCTGAACTAGTCAAAAGAGGGAATATAAACATATATACACACAGTTAGTTATAAAAATACATTTCATTTAACAGGGAAATAGGAAGAAATGGGGAGAAGAGGAAATTAGAGTGAAGATAAGTAGATTAAGGGAAGGATTAGTCCTAAACAACATAAACTCTAAAGATGTACAAAAATATTTATAGATCTTTTTCAGGTGACAAAGAGTGAGAATCTAAGAGGGTGCCCATCAGTTGGGGAATGGCTGAACCAAGTGTGGTTCATACATGTGATGAAATACTTTTGCGCTTAAAGAGACAATAAAGGGTATGGTTTTGGAGAGACCTGGAAAGATTTGAATGAACTAATACAGAGTGAAGTGAACAAAATCAGAACAATTAATACTGACAACTGACAACATGTTAAAGACAAACAACTCTGAAAGATTAGGAACTCTGATCAGTGTACAATTTCACAATAAAACAGGTTACCCATCTCCTGATAGTGAGGTAAAGGATTCAGAGTACAGAATGAGACTATTTTTCTTTTGGACATGATCAGTATAAAAATTTATTTTGCTTGACTATATATGTTTGTCACAGAAGTAATACATATTTTACATATAGTATATTTAGGGATAACTAGATAGGATAGATTCTTTCTTATAATAGGCCCCAAACTTTAAACCACAAGTTATAAGTTCACTGTTCACTAAGCTGTTCACTTGCCTAACAACAAGAATGCTGACTAAAGGACTTCCACTTTCTGGCCTATAACAACAAGCCCAGCATGGATGGGATGCCTTGACATGATGTGCAAAGTCCCCCAACTTATTTTTGTACATTTGGACCACCTTCTCTTGCCTAACATAAGGAGGGGCCCATCTTATGACCACTTAGTCATGGAGATGATCCTTGCCCATCCTATGACCACCCATGCTGATGGATTATTTCTGGCCCTCCTGGAAGGTCAAAATCAAGTTCTATCAACCAATGAGACACTGTATTTTACTTTGCCTCTTATGTGTATCTGGGGTATCAAGGCCTAAAACAGTAAGGCTGTGGGAAAGAGTGCATCTCAGATCAAGAGGAAGATCTTTTTCATTTCATTAGAGGAAGCCACAAACCCTTTAATAAAATACTACTGGCTCAGAGCTCTACCTCGGTCTCTTTTATTATAAACTGGACAATTCTGGAGCCCTTTTCTGCTCTTTGGGATGCAGACCTAGTTGCAGTATTGCTGGGTCAAAGCATATACACAGTTTTATAGGCCTTTGGCCATAGCTGCAAATTGTTCTCCAGAATGGTTGGGTCAAATTCACAACTCCACCAACATGGCACTGGTGTACCTATTTTTTCACATCCCCTCAGAGGGTAATTTCTTAAAAACAAAACTGAAGTATCAGAGAGGCCAACAGAAGGGAGGGCGTAAGAGTTGAGGTGGATATGGATTAGCAGGTGGGAAGTGATAACAGAGCAAAAATTGTTTTTCTGAATCACAGAAATAAAAGAAAGAAGAGGTGCTAGTCATAGGAATAGGGAAATTATCAGTTATATAAGACTACCCAGGGTTGTTTTTTCTCTCAAGATATAAGGGAACAAGAGGTAGAGGCCAGTAAATACCTTTTCATAAAGTCCATAGGGACTTCATTGAATTCACAATTGGTACCACTACCTTTATTTCATCTCAAAAAGGTGGGGGATGCATAGAAAATATGCCATATGTAAAATGTGCAGTCAGCTCCCAGTCAAGCCTATTAATGGAGACTGTGGTCCCAGACAGAGTCCTGGCAGCATGGTGACTAGTATTTGGGTGCTCTGTGGTTACTGAAGGCTGAGTTGCAGCAAAGATGGTTTTTTAGAGTTAAGTGAAACAGGACAAGGTAAATACTGCAAGAGGTTCTGAGGTGAAGAGGCTTTCAAGTATAATCCTTGGTACTGGGGCTGAAGTGTGATGAAAATGAGAGAAGTAAAGAAACTCTGGACTCTGGAGAAGAGAGTGGGGCTGATAATTTTGCACAGCTCTGCCTCACTCAAATCCAATTCACTTGCAAGTCAAGATATCACTCTCCTGATGTCACTGGTACTCTTCGAGAACGAAGGGCAAACAACAAGCTGTGAGTAGTAGTAGCTGCCCTAGCCCTCCCCTCTGGGGAACCCAACAGGCTAGTTCCAGTTCAGCAATGCTGCTATTTCCTTCTTCTCTAATTCCTCCTCTTTCTCTCTCTGTGTGGGGAGACATACACTTACATGTGGGTGCTCTGCCTAAAGGAATATAAATTTTGACTGCTTATATTTTGCAAAGTATCTTGGGGTTTAGAGGATAGATTTTTTTTTCCTTCCCTACTTATTTATTCAATTAACTCTTTTGTCTCAGGTAGTTTTCATTTATGATTTCGTGAACTATCTATAGCTCTGGAAAACCAGACTTTGATAAAGTCCATCGGGATTCAAATAGAGCTACTTGACTATGCCTTTAAACCCAAAGCACTCTGGCTCTCACTGATTGGCCAATAACAGGTCCCAAGCCCAAGCCTCACTTGTTCACTGTTTGGGTTTTTTAGGGCTCAAAGTGTAAATAGCAATTGTTTCTGTTTTGGCCAGAAACTCTGATGTCTTCTCCTCCCAGACCGATCCTTTTGTAAAGGCAAAGTAGGCCATCTTTCACCTCAATTCTTACCTAACCTTTAACTACTGAATGTGTGTTGCCTAAGACAAACTGGGACCTAGTCATTCTAACTTATGTCTTGCCTGGACTCCTGTGACTTTGGAGGAGAGAGTGGGGGTTATTACTTTGCACAGTTCTTCCTCCAAATCTAATTCACTTGCAAATCTAGTCCTCTTTGAGAAATATAGAACAACAACAACAAACAAATAAATGAACAACAAAAACCAACCAGATGATATGGAACAAGAAACACACCTAGGTGAGATTAAATTGATAGGTTTTTTTTTCTATTGCCCAAGGACATTAAAAGCACACATGTATATTGTGTGAAATGAAAATCAACTGATAAACAATCTACAACCTTCTGTTTAACACCTACTGAAAATCTATTTGAATTTTAGAATGTTAGAACTAACTTATTAAATGTCTCCATAAAAAAGATCAGGAAAACTCTGACAGTCCAAAGTGCAAACATCAAAAGATTTATGTCCCATGAATCATACTACCTCAACACCCAACTCAAAATCTGAATGGGATACTACATAGTTTACCTGAGAATGTGGTAGGAGCTCCCCAGATGGGTGACCAGGGAGCTTGGAAAGCATACACATTGTCTCCTTCTGAAATGTCATTCAAGTTCTCTTCATCAAAGAAAGAACGCTGGAGTCCACTGGGGGATAACTCAACCAGAACCACCTGGAATAGAGAAAGTTGTTTCTTTTAATTTTTAAAGCTGCAGCCAACATAGCAAACAAAGTAAAAAATGGCAACATAAGACCTTAGTATAGCAACCCCTCTTCTTTCAAAATCAGGGGGTATAGCAGAAGCCCTCATCCTCTCTAAGTCTCTCACTGAGCAGCTGAATAAGATTTTCACCTTTCCTATTTCATGGACAGGCTACCTTCAGTTCTGAGATGATCATCACAGAAATATGTAGGGAAAACCCCCCAAACATGTAATCATTGTTTTAAAACAACACTGCAGAGGGGTGGAGCCAAGATGGCAGAGTAAAAGCAGTGACTAGCTTGAGTTCTCCCCCAAACCTCCCCAAATACCTGTAAAAAATGGCTCTAAACAAATTCTAGAGCAGCAGAACCCACAAAAAGACAGAGTGAAACAAATTTCCAGCCCAAGACAACTTGGATGGTTGATTAGAAAGGTCTATTGCACTGGGCTGGGAGAAGGAGCAGGCCTCAGGGGACTAAATCAAGGGCAGCTGTGGCAGTTTCCAGACTTCCCAACCCACAAATGCCAAAGACAACTTAGAAGGTCAGTAGGAAAGGTCTGTGAGCATGGTGAGAGAGAAGTTAGGTCCCAAATCCAGTCCCAGCACACCACAGAAGGGGCAGCTGCTTCTTGAGCTACTGGCCCACAGACTGAGGGGAATACAGTGGCTGATCAGAGGGGGATTGCAGGGATCTCTTTGCTGATGCTGAGGCAGGATTCTCTTGCTTTGCCCATCCTTGGATCTGGGTCACAGTTCTGGGTGGCAATCCTAGGGCAAGGACCAATGGTGCAGTGGAGCTTGCAGTGGCATGAAGAGGAAATCCTCCTCACAGTTCCAAGGCAGAAAAGAGTGGTTGTGTTCACTCACAGACCACAGCACAGACCAGGAAAGGAGTAAAGACCTCACCCTTGATCATACCACCTCAGAAAAACTGAAAACTTACAGATCCCTAGAAATATCTCTGAAAACAGCTGCACAAAACCCCAGAAGCTTGGGACAGTACATTCTCCACATTGGAAGCAGACCCCTACCTTAACAAAAAGTTTAAAACTCAAGTAACTGACTGGGATCATGAGCAAACTGTGCAAAAAAAAAAAGTCAAACCACAGAATCTTTACTTTGGTGATAAAGAAGATCAAAACATGCAACCAGAAGAAGACAACAAAGTCAAAGCTCCTACATCCAAAGCCTCTAAGAAAAATATGAATCAGTCCCAGGCCACAGAAGAGCTCAAAAGGGATTTTGAGAAGCAAGTAAGAGAAATGGAGGAAAAACTGAGAAGACAAATGAGTGATACAAAAAAATAATGAAAAACGAATCAATACCCTGCTAAAGGAGGCCCCAAAAAAATACTGAAGAAAATAACAACTTAAAAAATAATCTAACCCAAACGGCAAAAGAGGTCCAAAAAGACAATGAGGAGAAGAATGCCTTAAAAAGCAGAATTGGCCAAATGGAAAAGGAAGTTCTAAAACTCACTGAAGAAAATAATTCCTTAAAAATTAGAATGGAGAAATTGGATGTTAGAGACTTTATGAGAAATCAAGACATTTTAAAACAAAAACAAAAGAATGAAAAAACAGAAGACAATGTGAAATATCTCACTGGAAAAACAACTGACCTGGAAAATAGATTCAGGAGAGAGAATTCAAAAATTATTGGACTATCTGAAATCCATGATCAAAAAAACAGCCTTGACATCATCTTTCAAGAAATTACCAAGGAAAACTGTCCTGATGTTCTAGAAAGGAAAGAATCCACTGATCACCTCCTGAAAGAGATCCCAAAAGGAAAACTCCTAGGAATATTGTAGCCAAATTCCAGAGTTTCCATGTCAAGGAGAAAATATTACAAGCAGCCAGAAACAAACAATTCAAGCATTGTGGAAACACAATCAGGATAACACAGGATTTAGCAGCTTCTACATTAAGGGATCAGAAGGCTTGGCATATTTTATTCCAGAGGGCAAAGGAGATAGAATTACAGCTAAGAATTACCTACCCAGCAAAACTGGGTATAATCAATGAGGGGGAAAAAATGGACATTCAGTGAAAAAGAGGACTTTCAAGCATTCTTTTTTTTTTTTAATTTTTAGGCAATTGGGGTTAAGTGCCCAGGGTCACACAGCCAGTAAGTGTCAAGTGTTTGGTCTGAGGCTGGATTTGAACTCAGGTCCTCCTGACTTCAGGGCCAGTGCTCTATCCACTGTGCCACCTAGCTGTCCCAACTTTCAAGCATTCTTGATGAAAAGACCAGAGCTGAATAGAAAATTTGACTTTCAAATACAAGAGAATACAAAATCAAGAAAAGCATGAAAAGGTAAATAGGAAAGAGAACTCATAAGGGACTTATTAAGGTTAAACTGTTTATAGTCCTACATGGAAGATGATGTTTGCAACTCATGAGACCTTTGTCTGTATTAGGGTAGTCAGAGGGAAAAAAAATTTATATGTATAGATAGATTGATAGTTAGAGGGCACAGGGTTAGTTGAAGATGAAAGGGTGATATCTGGAGAATAAAATTAAGAGGTGAGAGAGGATTATACTGGGAGAAGAATGGGACAGGCAGAATGGGGTAAATTATCTCACATAAAACAGACAAGAAAAGGTTTTTTACAGTGGATGGGAAGTGGGGGAAGGTGAGAGGGAATGAATGAATCTTATTCTCATGGGATTTGGCTTAAGGAGGGAATAACACACACACTCAATTAGGTATGGAAAGCTATCTTACCCTACAGGAAAACAGTGGGGAAGGGGATAAGAGAGTGGGGGGGGGATGATAGAGAGGAGCACAGATTGGGGGAAGGGGTAATCAGAAGCAAACACTTCTGAAGAGGGACAGATTCAAAAGACAGAACAGAATAAACAGGGGGTGGGATAGGATAAAGGGAAATATAGTTAGTTTTCCACAGCATGACTACTATGGAAGTGTTTTGCATAACTGAACATGTATAACCTGTATTGAGTTGCTTGCCTCCTCAATGAGGGTGGGTGGGGAGGGAGGAAGGGAGAGAATTTGGAACTCAAAGTTTTAAAGACAAATGGTGAAAAAATTTTCACATGCAACCAGAAAATAAGGTACACAGGCAATGGGGTATAGAAATCTATCCTGCCCTACAGGAAAATAGAAGAGAAAGGGGATAAGAGAAGGGGCGGGGGAGATAGAAGGGAGAGCAAATTAGGGGAAAGGGTATCCAGGATGCACAGTCTTGGGGTTGGGGGGGGGAAGAGATGGGAAGAAAATCTGGAACTCAAAATCTTGTGGAAGTGAATGTTGAAAACTAAAAATAAATAAATTAATGAATCCTAAAAAAAAAAGAAGACACAAATGAGAAAACTGAGATAAAATTATATTCCCACAATTACAAAGGCAGTAAGCCAGGATTTAAACCAAGTGCTCTGAGTCAGATCTAGTAACATTTCTGCTATAACATAAAGTAGATGGAACCTAGTTATTTACTTACTAGGAACCATAATGCATGTGTATCTTAATGACTTTTAAAGTTAATTCACAAACTATTTATTGAACATCTACTATAAACTGAGTACTGCACTGGGGAAAAGGGGAGAAATAAGAATAGAAGACTTCTCATTTCATTAGTTTTTGTGAAATAATAATTAAATATTCTATGTAGATTTTAAAAAATAAATGAAATTAAAAAAAACAATACTGCATAAAATATCAATCTAAAATTCTCTCCTTTTAAACTGAAGAAAATAGCATAAATACCCTAGAAAAGACATAGTGAGCTATGCAGGTAAGAACCTTATTTTTTCAACTCCTGGGTTCATTCTATCCTGGATGTGACTCATTGGATACAGTCTCTCTGGTTCAGAAAGGGAGTATTAAGGAAAATCAATTTAGGGCAGAGAGTATTTGGAACTGAATCCTGTTCTCAATGCTGGGATGAAGAGTACTTTGTACTAAGAAAGCAACACTACATTAGGAGGCCAGAGAATATGAGTTCTATTCTTCTTCTACTACTTATTAAGTATGTGACTTTGGGTAACTCTTGTGAATCTCAGGAAGATAATATTTTGGAAAGCAAGAGGCTAAAGCAGGTAATTTCTTCTGACTCTCAGATATAAGATTCTAAGCTGCTACTGCTCTAGTCTGGGCCATTAGAGGACTTGGACGGACTGATCCTGTTGGGGCTATTTATGAACATTATACATTATCACCTTTGGTGGGTCACCTAATTATACTTATTGCTGGAAGATCACAGAGAAAATATCCCAATTTTTGCTAAGTTATGTGCATAAATACATATCATTACTACATATGATTAATCAAGAAAGCACTGGTCTAGTCATATGGAGAGAATGATTGATAACATATGTATCTCCAGAGTGATTCACTAGTTCCCATGAAACATAAAGACCTAAAGGAAGCCTCCTGGCAGATTACACAGACACTTGATTAAAGTTCTATGGAAAAACATGGCAACAAAACATCAGAGATTCACTATAGTACTGAAAAAGAATGTATAGCAACAAATACATCCTGCATCTTGCCAAGCAGGGTAGATTGTTTGGGAGTGGACTAAAAGTTCACAGGAATCTGAAGCATTAAGTTTTACAAACTGGAACAAAAAACTCAGTCTTTGGCAAAAGTACTTTCAATATGTATATTATCCAGCATTTCCTCATTTCATATTGTTTAGTTTTTGTTTTTGCTTTTTGGAGAGGCAACTGGGGGTTAAGTGACTTGCCCAGGGTCACACACAGCTAGAAAGTATGAAGCGTCTGAGGCAAGATTTCAACTCAGGTCCTCCTGACTCCAAGGCCAGAGCTCTATCCACTGTGCCACCTAGCTGCCACCTGTTTCGTATTGTTTAGAAGGTAGCTTTTTAAAAATACTTATTTACACTGCTTGGCTTTGGAATCAAGAAGAAAAGGTCAATCATAAATGATTCCAGGGGAGCAATAATACCAATTTAGTAACAGAGAAGTGCTAGATTCTGAGTGCAGAATAAGATACACACACACACACACACACACACACACACACACACACACACACACACCCATACCCACATATTTGTTTTGCTGGACTGTGTATATTTGTTGCAAGGGTTTTGCTTTTCTGTTTTAATCGAGGTATGGATACGAGCGGAGAGAATCAATTTTTGTTAATTAAAAAAAGGAGAGAGAGTAACCTGAACCCCAGTAACAAGTAAGATAAAGAAGATACTAATATATGGAGGCAAAGCTGACTTTGTAGGTAAATGAGCCTTGGTGGGATGAGACCCATAATCAGAATATCAGTCTGGAAAAAAGATGATTACAGCTTACTCTGCAATCATCCCACCACTCCCCCTAATTTTCAACTTCAGTTGCACTGGCTCTTATCCTGCTGCCTTGTAACATATCAAAATCATTTTTATCCTTAAAAAAAAAAAACAAAAAATCTTTTACCTAACTCTACACCATCAACTAAATTATTATGCTATATGTTTCCTCCTTTTTAGGCCAAACTCTAACAAAAAAAAGTCTATAGGTTGTCTCTACTTTCTCACTTCCCACTCACTCCTCTACCCCTTGTAATGTGATTTTCTTCCCCACTACTGAATTGAAACTTTTCTCTGAAATCACTGATGATTTCTTCGTTGCAAAAACCCAATGTCCTTTCCTCGATTCTTATCACTGTTGACCTCTCTCCTGCTTGCGACACAATTAACTAACTACTACCCTTCACTACTCTCTTTCCTTAGTTTTCATGACATTGCCCTGTTGTGGTTCTCTTCTAAACTAATTAAATGATTCTTCTTACACTTCTTTGCAGGTTCATCATATGTGTTCTGCTCCTGTGCCCTCTCCTCTTCTCTCTCTACATTTTCTCCCACTAGAATGTAAGCTATTTGCAAATAGGGATTATTTCATTCATTGTACTTATATTCTCAAAGTCTAGCACACTATCTGGCATAGAATAGGAGTTTAATAAATAATTGTTGATTTGACTGATTGATCTATCAGATCTCATGGATTCAACTATCATATCTATAAAGACTATTCCCAAATCTATACAAAAAGCCCTCATCTCTCTGGGGCACTCCAGTCCCATTCTCCAACTATCTGCTAGAAATTTCCACTTACATATCCTATAGACATCTCATACTCAATAGGTCCTAAGTAAAATTCATCATCTTTCCCTATAAATCTGCCTCTTTTCCTTTATTCCCTATTTCTGTCAAAGGCACCACCATTTTTCTAACCACTCAGGTTCATAACCTCAGTCATATGTCATTCTTCTTTATTCTTTCCTTCCCCTCCAATCAGTTGTCAAGCCTATTAATTCAACCTTCTCACCATCTCTCATTATTATTCCTTTCTCATACCACGATTACCTTCATTAGGCCTTCCTCACTTCTCAGGTACACTCTTGCAGTAGCCTCCCCACAAATCTCCCTGGATCCAGGCTCTCTTCTTTCCAAATCACTATCCACACAACCACCAAATTGGATGTTCCTATAGTGTAAGTTTGGCTTGGTTATTCCCTGCTCAAGAAATTTTACTGTCTTTCCATTTCCTCTAAGATAAAACATGAATTACTCTATTCAGCACTGAAAGAGCTTCACAGCTACAATCCATCATTCCAGGCTAATCATATAACTTCTTTTCATACCTATGTTCCACCCAGACTGATCTACTTGCCGTTCCCTGTTCACAACATTCCATCTCCAGTTTGCATGTCTTTGCAAAGGCTATGCCCTTACCTGGAATGCTCTCCCTTCTTTTCTTTGCATCTTGGAACACTTAGCTCCCTTCAACGCTCAGATCAAGCGCCACCTCCTTTAAGAAACTTCTCTTATTTCTCCTAGTTGTCCCCCTTCACTGAAATAAATTTGTATTTATTTTGTCTCCTGCATTTGATCATTTGTGAACATATTGTATTGCACTAATAGATTCTAAGCTCCTTGAGGACAAAAACTGTCTCACTTTTGCATTTGTACTCCAGCATCTAACATATTTAGTAGATACTTAACAAATACTTGTTAACTGATTTGAAGAATACACATTATTATTCAAAAGAAACAGAAGCAAGATGAGGAAAAGGCAAAGTTAAGATGATGCTGCATGTTAACATGATACACTTAAGTTAGGAAGTCTGGGAATCTAGAAACCAGAGTAGGGAAATATAATGGAAAACACCTGCACAAAGATCAATACAGGTAAAAACAAATACATTAACACAATATTGTAAAGTGAGAATACAGTCCTGGCCACATGGACTAAGGAGCTCTCACGGGAATGAGGAATTAGATTTCTTTTGTAGCAAAATCAGATTTGATTTCTAACAATTAGAACTATACCAAAATGGCATGAGTTACCCAGGGAAATCATAGTGTAAAAGTTAGGACAAACCTGAAAGGTCAACTAATTCAATCTCCTCATTTTATTTAAGAGATTCAAGCAAAGGCTGGATAGCTTGGATGTGGTATAAAAGGGATTCTTGTTCAACTATGGGTTGGACTTTTGAGATCCCTTCCAACTCTGGGTTTCTGTGATTATGTAAGATGACAGAATTGAAATGATGGAATAACCACTTCTGGTGAGTTATTTTTATCTTGGATTTTCAGCACAAATACAACAAAATACTTTGCCAAAAATGCAACTCATATTCCACTGCTAAAAATGTTCAACTACCACTAGAATATAGCATGAAAGCTATTTCAGAATCAAAAGCAGAGCAAGGGCAATGGAAATCATCATCCTATCTTATCCTACAGAACCTAAATGCTGAAAAATTCAGCAGCTAACATAAAGATAATAATTCTGACCATCAATAAAAACATTCTTTGAATGAATATTTTCAGAGAGAGATGTAAAGTAGTTCCATCACTAAATTATATACATAGGCTTCAGTTCCTTGGAGCACTCATTTCTTTCACAATAAGAAGTCATTCCATATCTTGAATCTCAAAAGCAAAAAACAAACCAAAAAAAAAAAACCCAAGTAAGTATCAAATGACCTAGAAACAGTATACTATGCAATGAACTTACCAATGCAAATTCAAATAGAAAAAAAAAAATAAGACAGGCTTTCCACTCTTAAGTTCAATAACATAATGTGCTTTGAGTCAGTCCTTCCTACCTTCTTTCTTTTATTCCTTTTTTTTCCCCATGAAAATACAGGGAAGAGAGAGTATCTAGAAGGAGCTAACAGTTGATAGTGTCAAATGCTACAAAGCAGTCACAATCCTTTGCATACAGAACACTTCAAATCACAGAATTTGAGTTGAAAGGAAGCTTGGAAGTCAAGTTGTCCAATGCTCACACAAGAGGAAGAAGCCCAACAAGCAGTCATCCAACTCCTGTCTGACGATTCTCTGCAGGAGGAACATATCACTCCTTTAAACAGGTTTTGCTATTTTTGGATAGATCTAAATGTTAAGGTTTCCCCCTCCGGCCTTGGCAGTCATGACTTAGCTGACTTCTCACCTTGTTACATCTTTCCCACACGCAGGCCCCATTCTCCAATGCTGAGTCCTCCTAGGGCCTTCATTTTAGAGACAGAACCAGGCTGGCCAGACATCCTTTCTTCCCATCTGCGCTTCTGACTCTCCAGAGTTTGCTGCTAAGCTCCCAAGGTACCTTCCCCCGCCCCCCCTGCCGCCCCCCCCCCACTTTCAGCCTTCTTTTGCATGTACTCTTTCTCCATTAGAATGCAATCTTGAGGACAAGAACTGTCTTTTTGCTTGCATTAGCAACCCAGCATTTGGCATAGTGCCTAGCACTTAATAAACACATGTTGCCTTCCTGCTTGCCTACTAACCCACTCTATGTAAAGTTGGAGTTCTGTTCTTTTACTATTCCTTATTTCCAAGAAATGTGTGGTATTTTCAAATTTTCTCATGAGCTAGCAAAGAGACACCTGCTATTCTTCTTATACAACAGAGGAAAGGGAAAGAGTCAAAGAGGCGAAGTGATTTGTTCACATTTTCGAAAGGTCAGTAGTATAATCAGATAGCTCCCATAAAGTGCTTTACAGTTTACAGAGTTTTTTCCTCACAACAGTGCTATCACATAAGTAACACAAATATTATCATCCTCATTTTACCAATGTGGAAACTACGGCTCAATGATTTGGTCAAGATCATACTGCCAGTAAATGGCAAAAATAGAACTCCAGCTCAGGTCTCAAGACTCTAAGCTCAGTGTTCTTTTTATTATCCAAAGTAGCCTCTCAAAAATAATTTTTTGAATTTTAGTTGTTAAACTTGAAGGTCTCTTACTATTATTTATTCTTTCATTAACCTTTCATTAACACAAGACCCATATATGATTTCTTTGGCAAAAAGGGGTACCCAATAAATGTCAATCAGGAAAGGACCTGATTTCACATACTTCTTAAGATGAAAGCTCTGTTCCCTTCTAGTCAAACTACTGAGTCCAGAGACAAAAACTATACATGGCCAAATCATATTACATGCAAACTTAGTGATGAATATGCAATGAAATAGAAATTTATGAGTGAAACAGCTATCATTATTTAGTTTAATCAATCTAGATTGCTAAGCAAAACATCTTCCTATTATTCTGGAGGTCAGCACCTATTAAATTTAATTCCATCAAACCTCATTAGCTGTGATTTTGCCTTCTTCTGCTATCATTTTTCTCAGGGTTGCCACTGTGCTGAAAAGTGGCACTGCCAAACCAATCCGCAAGAACCTCTGACTCTTGGACTGGAAGACCAATGTAACATTTAAGGATCTGGAAAACAGAAAGAACATATTTCTGGAAAGACCGAAATGAATGGCACTTCCGTGTTGCAAATTACCAGGTTCAGCATTTAAGAGGCTAATTTCTGCTTCTGTATTTTAAAGTACACTTGAGAGTCACAATTTTACAAGGACTCATTATGGTAGGTTTCTGCTTCACACCAGGAATGCAAATTTTAAAATCACAGTTAAAACGTTCCTTCTTTTCAATTATTAAGTACTTTTTCTCCCTCACAACTCTCCCCATTCACTAAAAAAAAAAATGAAAGAAAAGGAAAAAAAAAATAGAAAGAGAGAAAGAGGAAACAAGCAAGAAAGAATCAAAGAAAATAAAGGAAGAATCACTGCATAATATAAGTATAGTAAAGTAAAACTAAATTCCCAGATTGGCCACATCCAAAAACTTGTTTCTCATTCTGCATAGTGGCACATCATCTCTGTGTCATAAGATGGGCAATATCCTTCTTCATTAGTCCTCAGGGATCATGGCTGATTATTTCATGATCAGAATTCTTAGGTCTTTCAGAATTGTTTGTTTTTATAATATTGATGTTACAGTATAAATTGTTCTCCTGGTTCTGCTCAATTCACTCTGCATCAGTTCAGGCAAGATCCGAGTTTCTAAAACTTCTTTTTCTTCATTTCTTAACCACAGTAGCTTTCCTTTATATTCATATGCCATAATGTGTTCAGTCATTTCTCAAGTAATGGAAAGTCTTTTAGTTTCCAGTTCTCTGCCACCACAAAAAGAATCACTATAAATATTTTTGTATACATAGGACATTCTTCTCTTTCTTCAATCTCTTTGGACATATGCCTAGTAGTCGCATTGCTAGGTCAAATGATATGCATGTACTGTTTAGTAATTTGGGGGTGGGGTGGGAAGAATAATTTAAAATTGCTTTCCAGGATAGCTAGACAAATTCATAGCTCCACCAACAGCGCATCAATGTGCCTATTTTCCTGAATCCCTTAAAACATCTGTCACTTTCGGTTTTTGTCAGCTTTGCCAATCTTATGAGTATGAAGTAAGAACTCACAGTTGATTTAATTTGCATTTCTCTATTAGTGATTTGGAGAATTTTTTTATACTGCTATAGATCATTTGGATTTCTTCCCCTGAAAAATGCATTTTCAAATCATTCAACCTTTTTATCAACTGAGGAATGGCTCTTATAAATTTTATTCAGTTCCTTACATATCTTGGAAATGAGAACTTTATCAGAGGAACTTGCTACATGGTTATCATTCTTAATAGGCGAAATTGAGCACATTTTAAATAAACCATAAATTTAAAGATAATGCTTCCTTGGAGCAAAACTTCTAAAAATGAATACTAAAATACATATAAGTATCTTCCATATTGCTTCACAGTAGCTTATATTTAGTATGATCAACAGCATGGTTCAGTAGAAGAACTGACTCACATAGAAGAACTTAATTCAACAGAATCTGTGGCATTTACTGCTTGCTGTTACCTTAGGCAAATCAACTGAACTCCTGTGCCTCAGTTTCCTCATCAATAAAATGAGGGGGTTGGTTTAAATGGCTTCTATACAAAACCTTTACTATACAAAACTTCTGACCTAGAGGATTATATTCCTCAGAGATCAAAGACAAAGGAAATAGGCACAACTGTACACATACAAAAATGCATTATAAAAATACTCATAACAGCAAAGAACTAGAAATAAAGTAGGTGTCCATCAACTGGCTGAATAAATAATTTTATATAAATGTAATATAATATACTATTCTATAAGAAATGATAAAAGGCAGGTGCTTAATAAGTGCTTTAAAAAATTTTAATCTAGGGGGCAACTAGGCGGCACAGCACCAGCCCTAAAGTCAGGAGGACCCAAGTTCAAATCCGGCCTCACACCAAACACTTGACACTTATTAGTTGTGTGACCCTGGGCAAGTCACTTAACCCCAATTGCCTAAAAACAAAAAAACAAACAAAAAAAATTTAATCTACCATCCACTTGAACAATTTTTTCTTTTATTCCCTTCTCCAGGTAAAATATTCATATAATTCCTTCCATTGATTCAGCCATAATCCATGCCCTTTATCACCCTGATCACCCTCCTCAGGATGGTTTTCAGCTTGTTAATGTACTTTTAAAAACACAGTACCCAGTCTTGGGGTGGGGGAGAGGGGCAAGATAGGGAGAAAATTGGGAACTCAAAATCTTATGGAAATGAACATTGAAAACTAAAAATAAATTTTTTTTTAAAAAAAGTATAGCTTTCAAAAAATAAAATAAAACATAGTACCTAAATGTGGTATGAGGGAAGTTCATAAATCACAGTGAAATGAATGCTATCCCTTTGGTTTTTTTTCATAAGAAACTGTTAATAATGAAAAGTGCTTTTGTTCAAAGGAAGAGGTTTGTATTCATTTTGAAGTTACATATGAACATTTCTGATATCTAATATAAGTAGAAAAATAACTTTGTTTTAATAATACAACTATGTTCTAATATGTTCTAAAATACCTGTATGAAGAAACAGCTTTTAGATGGGATTTTGGCCAGTTTTAGAGAGATCCAAATGACCTTTAGTATACACTTGCCTTAACTCTTTTCCAACATCAGGATCTTTTCTAATGAATCCTGTCTTCTCATTATGTAGTCAAAGTATTTAAGCTTTAGCTTTGTTATTTGACCTTCTAAAAAACTGTCTTAATTTCTTTAAGTATTGACTAATTTGATCTCCTTGCTGTCCAAGGGACTCTCAAAAGTCTTCTCCAGTACCATAATTTGAAAGTATCACTTATGTGACGCTCAGCTTTCCTTATAGTGCAACTCCTACAAGCCATACATTGCTACTGGAAAAACCATAGCTTTGACTAGATGGACCTTTGTTGGCAAGGAGATGTCTCTGCTGTTTAATATACTGTCCAGATTGGACATAGTTTTCCTTCCCAGAAACAAGCACCTTTTAATTTCATGGCTGTAGTCTCTGTCTGCAGTGATCTTTGAGCTCCCAAATATAAAACCTGAAACTGCTTTCATTTCTTCCTCTCTTTGCCAAGAAGTGATGGGACCAACTCCCATGAACTTAGTTTTTTTGATGTTAAGCTACAAGCCAGCTTTTACACTCTCCTCTTTCACTCTCATAAAGAGGCTTCTTAATTCTTCTTCACTTTCTGCCATCAGAGTGGTATCAACTACATATCTGAGATTGCTGATACTTCTTGCAGCAACCTTAATTTTGGCTTTTGATTCATCTAGCCTGGCATTTCCCATGATATACTCTGAATATAAGTTAAATAAATAAGGTAATAAAGTACAGCCTTGGAATTTTCCAATCTTAAACCAATCAGCTGCTCCATACTCAGTTCTAACTGTTGCATCCTGACCAGCATAGAGGTTCCTCACGACCTGGCATTCCCATCTCTGGGGCTTTGCCACATTTTGTTGCGATCCACACGGTCAAGGCTAACGTGTAGTCAATGAAGCAGAAGGAGATGTTTTTTCTGGAACTCTTTTGCTTTTTCCATAATCCAGCAAATGTTTGCAATTTGTTCTCTAGTTCCTCTGCCTTTCAAAACTAGCATGCTCTTCCGGTAATTCTCATTTGACATACAGAATCTTAGGCATAATCTTGCTGGTATGTGAAATGAGTGCAATTGTTTAGAAATTCAAACATTCTTTGGCATTGCCCTTCTTTAGGATTGGGACAACTGATCTTTTCCAATCCAGTGGCCACTTAAATTTTCCAAATTTGTTAGCATACCTAATGCACTTTAACAGCATCATCTTTTAGGATTTTAAACAGCTGAGCTGGAATTCCATCACCTATGTTACTTTATTGTTAGCAACACTTCCTATGGTCCACCTGACTTCATTCTCCAGAATGTCCGGCTCAAGATTAGTAACCATACCACCACGGTTATCAATGATGTTAAGATCTTTCTTGTGTAGTTCTTCTCTATTGTCTTGCCACATTTGTTAATCTCTTCTTGCTTCTATTAAGTTTCTACCACTTTTGTCTTTTATCATTCCCATTTCTGCATGAAACATTTCCTTGATATCTCTAATTTTCTTGAAGAGATCTCATCTTTCCCACCTATTGTTTTCTTCTATTTCTGTGCAATGTTCACTTAAGCAAACCTTATCTCTCCCTGCTGTCCTCTGGAATTCTGCATTCAGTTGGGTTTATCTTTCCCCTTCCTCTTTATCTTTCACTTTCCTTCTTTCCTCAGCTATTTGTAAAGCCTCAGCAGACAGCCATTTTGCATTCTTGCTCTTCTTCTTCTCTAGAATATATTTTTCTTGCTACCTCCTATACAATATTGTAAACCTCTATCCATAGTTCTTTGGGTACTCTATCTACCAGATCTAAGCTCTTAAATCCATTAGTCACTTCTACTTCATAAGGGATGTTATTTAGGTCACACCCATATGGTCTGATGGTACTCCTTACTTTCTTCAATTAAGTCTGACTTTTGCAACAAGAAGCTTATGATCTGAGCTCCAGATCTTGTTTTAACTGACTATTTAGAGTTTCTTCACCTTTGGCCACAAATTACATAATCAATCTGATTTCTATATTGACTATTTGGTGATGTCCATGTGTAGAGTACCTTTTGGGTTGTTGAAAAAGAGCGCTATGACCAGTGAGTTATCTTGACAAAACTCTCTTAGTCTCTGCCCTACTTCATTCTGTACCCCAAGGCCAAAGTAATGTAGGTGATGGAATTCCAGCTCAGCTGTTTAATCCAATTATGCTTTGATTTCCTACTTCAGCATTCCAATCCCCTATGATGAATGTGATATCTTTTTTTGATGTTGTTTCTAGAAGACTTTGAAAGTCTTCATAGAACTGATCATAGTTAACTGAAAGAGCTTCAAAGGCTATGTTCCAGTAGAGGATTTCTTCAACTGAAGAGTGATGAGGATCAACAGTCAAACAGTGAGCAGAGCAGCAGTTTAGGGTAGTGCCAATGTTCCTGAATGGACCGCTGAAACAATGTGTTTCAAGAATATTTTAAGGGGGAGAGAACTTTCAGCTAAGGGAATCAGAGAAAGGATCTTCATAAAGGATGCAGCACCTGAACTGGTCAAAAAGAAAAAGGACAGAGAAAGTCATAAGGTCAAAAGCTTTCCAAAGAAGGGTTAGGTTTAAAATTGAGTTAATTGGTTGGAATCTGAAATCCACATACCTGGTCTGACATGACGGAATGGGTAATGACACACAAAGGAAAGGATCAAAGGTATTGCTCTGTTTTTGGCAGTGAGGACAGGTCAACGAAGACCTATGACAAAAACAGATTAAATTTAAGACCACTTGTTAATGTACTTTTATGGCAAAAGCTTTTTCATAAATTGTATCTATAGTTTATAATTTATAATTATAATTTATATATATGTACATATACATACACACACATACATATATATATATATATATATATATATATATACATATATACACACATATATATACACACACACACATATATATAGTTGCAAATAGACACATTTTCCCCACCTTGTAAATAAAATTAAATACCACTGCATTGGTTGCTAATCAGCGGAGGAAACTGAAAAATCAGGGTGGTAAAATGGTCCTACTACCTTCAACAGTATAACATTCATAACACTGGCCAGATGCATTTTAATGTATCAGAACAATGGGATCATAGCGCTAGAGGCCTCATTAGACCTCATAGGCCATATTAAGTACTAACTCCTTGTTTTATAGATGAGAAAACTGAAATCCAGTGAGGTAATGTGACTTGCACAACGTCACACAGGTAGTATCAAATGGGATTTAAACCTGATCTCCATTGTTTCCAAAGTAGCACCTGCTATTTCCCCTGCTCTTGAGAACACTGAATTTTAAACTAATACATATTATTATTTAAATTTAGAGTAATTTCCTTGCCTTATTCCTAGTTAAGTCCCACTGGAAAAAATACAATTTGAAAATGATTGCACTGCATGTGTCAGCATAATGAACCGGGCTGCCAGACACGGATTGTACACAAGACGAAGAAATCACTATTTTACTGGGTCATCTGTGTGGTACTTTCTATTAATAACAGCTTTAGAATTGGAAAAAATCCTAGGAATCATCTAGTCTAACCCATCCATGTTACAACTAAAGAAACTGAAGCTCAGAGAAAGGAAGTTACTCACCCAGGTCACACAAATATTAAGCAAAACTTAAGATCTGAACCCATACCTTCTGATTCAAAAGCTAGTACTTTTCCTACCATATATCACATTGCCTTTTCTGCTCTTCTTTGTCCTCCTCTACCCTTACCTTTTCCCCAAATAGTAGCCATAATACAAAATAAAGTACAGTTTATTATCTATTGAACAAAGTTTTATTCTTGTTCATCTATTCAAGGAGACATGAAATGTTCTACACTGTAAAATTTTTTAAAGCACCCCAAAATTAAGTGTTTGTGCATGTGGATTCCCAAGTCCATGGACATGAGTTTACAATGGTTCACATAAACAAACATCAGACAGCTTCAACACTTGAGGAACTATGCTGCACATCCATATACTATGGCAGAAGTCAGACAGCAAAAATATTGTTTCAGTCCTACCCCGGGATATATGGGCAGGGTAAAGAAGAAAAATAAAGCCACACTGCCATACAATTTCTAGTCCTATTTTCTCATGACACTCTCCATCAAACTATAGTGGATAGGGTAATGGACTTGTAGCTAGAAAGATCTGGTCTAAAATTTCTGCCTTGGATACTTACTAGCTATGTGACCCCGGGCATGTCATTTAACTTCTCTGTTCCTCTTATCTGTAAAATGAAGATATCAGACTCAATGTCCTCTAATGTTTCTTCCAGCTCTAAATCTCTGATCCTAAGATTCGTCTCACTAAAAGACTAACATACACTTGTAACTCCATCAAGGGACTTCATGTTTAAAAAGCTACCAATTACATGAAGAATCCAAGAAAGCCTTCCTCCAGACTAAATTTCAATGAAAAAAAATTCCAAAGTCACTCAGCTCCTTGACATCTCTAGGTCTAAGATAACAACGGCATAACAATATCCCTTTCTTCTATGTTATTATACTTAACACATCCCATCCTCCTGACTATAAAATCATCCAAACTAAGTAATTTCTTATTACTCCTGCAATTTACATCTTCCAATATTTTAAAATGCTAGTTAATGATTAAAAAAAAAAAGGCTTTACTGGAAAACTCTCCATACAAATGGAGGTGGCTTAGTCAGCCATCATTAATGAAGCTTTAATGCCCTCTCCAGCACTGCTGCAGCTCACCAAAATGAATATTGCCATTCACTCATGCTTTAAATAAACTGCGTCTCTAACTTTAAAGTCTCTTGCTTTAGGATAGGAAATAACAAATATTTTTCTGTTTTCGTGTTAATTTTTCAGGGGTGTAATTTTTCCCTTAATTTTGCCACACACATTCATCTTCTCAGACCATTCTTTATACTTCTGACTTCACAAAATACATAGACAATCCACTGCACATGTTTAATTGGTAGGCATATTAACTTACTGGCATTATTATTCTCCAATTTCCCGCCAAATGTACCTTTGTTAAACCTCCTTTTCTTCTCTTAAACTTCCTTCCTTCTTTTTCTTTTATACTTTTCTCTTTTCTACTACCTGTGCCTTAAACCTATGATTGGCACCCACAGACACTGTTTAGCCACACAATGAGCACTTGAGGCTGAAGAAATTGATCATATCTATTTTATAACATTTTCCCTAAAGTCCTTGGAGCATTTTTTTTAAACAGAACTTATGCTTCCTCAACATATAATTGTTAAACAGTTGGTATTATTACTTTATTTACAACAGCAAAATGCTGACGATTTAGTGTTTGTGATGGAGTTAAGACAGTTCAATTTAATTAACATTTATTAAGCACTGACTATAAAAAAGAAAGACAGTACAATCCCTGCCCTCAAGGAGGAGGCAATTACAATCTAATGGGATGGTGTTGTGGACACCAACGCTCACATACTCCATGTTCAGTTGACTTTTATAAGGTAGATTTCTTTTGTCTGTTTGCAGAATCACAGGATCAGAATTGAACTGAATCTCCAGGGTCATCTACTCTAGTAAATGTCCAAACAGGAATGCTCAGTACAACAGCCCAAAACGTAGTCAGCCAGCCTTTATTGGATGATCTCCAATGATGAGAAACAATCTTCCATCAAATAAATTCATTTTACCTTTGATTCTGCTTAATTCACTTTGCCTTACTTCACCTAAGTCTTCTCAAACTTCTCTAATTCTTCTCAAACTTCTTTAAATTTTTCATATTCATCAAGAAAATGTTATATACAGTAACAGCAATATTGTTCAAAGAATAATTGTGACAACCAAGTTATACTGAATACTATAAATACTCAAATCAACTATACACCTCCAGAGAAAGAACTGCTAAACAGAAATACACATGGCATGGTTTTACATATATTTATAAATCTGTGTCAAACGGTGGCCTACTCTAGTGCTGGGTGAGGAGGGGGGGAGGAAAGGAGGGATATAGTTTGGAACTTAAAATGTAACAAAAAGAAGAAGAAGAAGAAGAAGAAGAAGAAAGAAACATTTAAAAAAAAAGGTAAAGGCAAAAAAAAAAATCTTCTGGCCACTAGTTCAAAACCAAACTTTCAACCTAGTCAAGACAATCCAAAATGAAGTTCCATCTTTAATACTCAAACTTATCAAATCCAACTTCAAATACATAGTCGCTCTGTGACCCTAGGCAAGTCACTTACCCTTTCTCAGACTCAGTTTCCTTATCTGTAAAGTGGGCATAACATTATCACCTAGGGCTGTGAAGATTAAATGAGATAACTTTTGTAAAGTACTTTGCAAATCTTAAAGTATTATTATTATTATTAAGGGTAGGAACTATATCATATCTCTTTTGAATCTTCCACAGTTCACAATTCTAGAAAAGTACGCATTCGAATAATTGTTCAATCAAGTTCTTAAACTGCAGAAAGACACCTAGAACTTTCCCAAATACGACTGCTTGCCCTAAACCTTCTGGAACCCACATTTTTTTTTAACAATACTAGTAAAGATATTGTGGCAGCTATATGGTGTAGTGGATAGAGCTCTGGCCTTGGGAGTCAGGAGAACCTGAGTACAAATCTGGCCTCAGACACTTGACACTTACTAGCTGTGTGACCCTGGGCTAGTCACTTAACTCTGCCTCACCAAAAAGCAAAACAAAAAACAAAACAACAACAACAAAAACTCAACAATACCAGTCAAGGCATAAATCTGGACATCTGAGAATTTTTATTGCTAAATAGGCTTACAGAGCAGCTAGGGGAAGAAGTGTGCATGTATATGTGTTGTGTGTGTGTGCCTACATACATATGTATACATGTGCATGTATATATCTGTATCTATAGATACAGGTAGACAGATATCCCCCTTCTTACCTATACTGGGCTTGAAAGTGATTCTGAACAAAACTTTGTCTTGGAGAAAGCTGATCTGATGATAGAGTTTTCCCCAAATTTTTGCTGGGCTCAGACTGGGGCTGTGAAAAAAAGATGAAAATGAAGATTAGGTAAGTACTTTCAATTACCCAATAAAACCATAGCTTTCTACTGGCTGTACTAGAGTCACTCAACTCCAAGGTCAACTATTTCAATGCTTCCCTGACTACCCCTCAGACTCCCATGCCCCTTTTGTCCTTGGTGAATCAATTCACAATTTGGGATCAGATCCAACATTCAATTCCTCTGTACTTAAGCCAAAAGTTCATCAGAGAAAAATACAGAAGTTAAGAGCTGGAAAGGGGAAGAGACTGTGAATGAATGGAGATAGGAGATGGAATACAGAGTTCAGTCAACGGTAGGCCACTTTGGTTATAACAGTGAGAACATGACTAATAAGAAACAGGGCTAGAGAGGGAGGTTAGAGCCAGATCATGGCAGAACTTAAATGCTAGGCTAAGAAGTTTATATTTTGTCCTAGAGGCAATGGGGACCCACTAAAGTCTATAAAGAAGAATGATGTCAGTCTAATACCTCAAGAAGATTATTCTGGCACTTCTGTGGAACTGTTCTGTGGATTGGAAAAGCGAGAGACTGGAAGGCAAAGTGACCAATCAGTAGGCTACAAGTGCAAGCACTAAACGTCTGAACTGGGGCAGTGTGAGTGAAGAAAAGGAGATTCAGTAAAACACTGCAGATACAGAATCACTAGAACTTGGCAAGTGATTGGATATTAGAGTTGAGGAAAGCGTCAAAGATGGGAGGATGGAGCCAAGATGGCAGCGTGAAAGCAGTGACTTGCTTGAGCTCTCCCCCAAACCCCTCCAAATACCCGTAAAAAAATGGCTCTAAACAAATTCTAAAGCAGCAGAACACACAAAAAGACAGAGTAAAACAAATTTCCAGCCCAAGACAGCCTGGATGGTTGATCTGAAAGGCATATTGTGCTGAGCTGGGAGAGGAGCACAGTTCAGCGTGAGCGTGCAGGCAGCAGCAAACATGGAGCAGGCCTCAGAGGTATGAATCACAGGCAGCTGTGGTGGTTTCCAGACTCCTCAATCCACGAACACCAAAGACAACTCAGAAGGTCAGTGGGAAAAGTCTGTTTTTGCGGTGAGAGAAGAGCTAGATCAGAGCCAGTTCCAGAGCGCAGAGCGCAGGTTCCAGGGCCGTGGCTGTGTCCTGAGCTTCTGGCCCACAGACTGAGGGGGAATCAAGTGGCTGATCAGAGGTGGACTGCAGGGATCTCTTTGCCAGTGCTGAGGCTGGAATCTCTTGCTTTGCCCGTGCTTGGATCTGAGTCAGTCCTGGGTGGCGGTCCTGGGGTGAGAAGGAGCATTAGCATGGTGGAGCTTGTAGTGGTGGTGAAGAGGAAACCCTCCTCACAGTTCCAAGAGAGAAAAGACTGCTTGTGGCCGGTCACTCAAAGACCAGAGCACAGGCCAGGAAAAGAGTAAACACCTCGACCCTTATCATACCACCTTGGAAGAACTGAAAATTTACAGGTCCCTAGAAGTATCTCTGAAAACAGCTATACAAACACCCGAAGCTTGGGACACTACATTCTCCACATTGGAAGCAGACTTTTACCTTAACAAAGAGTTTAAAACTCAAGTAGTTGGCTGGGATCATGAGCAAACCTCGCAAAAAGAGTCAGACTATATTATCTTACTTTGGTGACAAAGAAGATCAAAACATACAACCAGAAGAAGACAACAAAGTCAAAGCTCCCACATCCAAAGCCTCCAAGAAAAATATGAATCAGTCCCAGGCCTTGAAGAGCTCAAAAGGGATTTTGAGAAGCAAGTAAGTAGCAGAGGAAAAACTGGGAAGAGAAATGAAAGTGATGCAAGAAAATCATGAAAAACAAGTCAACAGCTTGCTAAAGGAGACCCAAAAAATACTGAAGAAAATAACACCTTAAAAAATAGCCTAACCCAAATGGCAAAAGAGGTCCAAAAAGCCAATGAGGAGAAGAATGCCCTAAAAAGCAAAATTGGCCAAATGGAAAAGGAAGTCCAAAAGATTACTGAAGAAAATACTTCCTTAAAAATTAGAATAGAGCAATTGGAAGCTAGTGACTTTATGAGAAATCAAGACACAGTAGAACAAATCCAAAAGAATGAAAAATTAGAAAACAATGTGAAATATCTCATTGGAAAAACAACTGACCTGGAAAATAGATCCAGGAGAGAGAATTTAAAAATTATTGGACTATCTGAAAGCCATGATCAAAAAAAGAGCCTAGACATCATCTTTCAAGAAATTATCAAGGAAAACTGCCCTGATATTTTAGAACCAGAAGGCAAAACAGAAATTGAAACAATCCACCCACCTCCCCCTGAAAGAGATCCCCAAAGGAAAACTCCTAGGAATATTGTAGCCAAATTCCAGAGTTCCCAGGTCAAGGAGAAAATATTGCAAGCAGCCAGAAAGAAACAATTCAAGTATGGTGGAAACACAATCAGAGCAACACAAGATTTAGCAGCTTCTACATTAAGGGACCTGAGGGCGTGGAATATAATATTCCGGAGGGCAAAGGAGATAGGATTACAACCAGGAATCACCTACCCAGCAAAACTGAGTATAATCCTCAGGGGGAAAAAATGGTCATTCAGTGAAATAGAGGACTTTCAAGCATTCTTGATGAAAAGACCAGAGCTGAATAGAAAATCTGACTTTCAAATACGAGACTCAAGTGGAACATTGAAGAGGTAAACAGGAAAGACAAATCATAAGACTTATTAAGACTGAACTGTTTACATTCCTGCATGGAAAGATGATATTTATAACTCATGAGACCTTTGTCAGTATTAGGGTAGTGCAAGGGGAAAAATTATATGTATGGAGAGAGTGAGAGAGAGAGAGAGAGAGAGAGAGAGAGAGAGAGAGAGAGAGAGGGCACAGAGTGAGTTGAAGATGAAGGGGTGATATCTGGAGAATAAAATTAAGGGGGTGAGAGAGGATTACACTAGGAGAAGAAGAAAGTGAGAGGTAGAATGGGGTGCATTATCTTGCACAAAACAGACAAGAAAAGGTTCTTACAGTGGAGGGGAAATAGGGGAAGTTAAGAGGAAATGAGGGAATCTTATTCTTATAGGATTTGGCTTAAAGAGGGAATAACATACACACTCAATTGGGTACGGAAATCTGTCTTACCCTACAGGAAAATAGGGGAGGAAGGGGACAAGAGAGCAGGGGGATGATAGAGAGAAGGGAAGACTGGGAAAGGGGTAATCAGAAGGAAGTAATTCTGAGGAGGGACAGGGTCAAAAGAAAGAATAGAATAAATGAGGGGGCAGGATAGGATTAAGGGAAATAGAGTTAGTTTTTCACAACATGTCTACTATGGAAGTGTTTTGCATAACTACACATGTATGGCCTGTATTGACTTGCTTGCCTTTTCAATGAGGGTGGGTGGGGTGGGAGGAAGGGAGAAAATTTGGAACCCAAAGTTTTAAAAACACATGCTTAAAAAAAATATTTCCACATGCAACTGGGAAATAAGAAATACAGGAAATGAGGTACAGAAATCTATCCTGCCCTACAGGAAAATAGAAGGGGAAGGGGATGGGGGGTGGAGATAGAAGGGAGGGCAGACTAGGGGAAGGGGTATTCAGAATGCACACTGTCTTGGGGTGGGGGGAGGGGCAAGATGGGGTGAAAATTTGGAATTCAAAATCTTGTGGAAGTAAATGTTGAAAACTATAAATAAAAAAATTTATATTAAAAAAAGGAAAAAAGAGTCAAAGATGACATTCAACTGGGTACAAACCTATGCGTATAGAAAAATAGTTAAATCTAGAAGAGGAAGTAATTTTGAGAGCAGTATTACCATTAAGGGATTTCCAGCAAGGGGTAACTAGGAACAGGTCCCATTACTAGTTTCCTCGGGCTGCCTACATGGTATTTCACTTCCCAGAGCTTTCACCTCCAGATATTCTCAATAATTATATCTAGTCACAACGTCTTTTATAATCCTACTATCTAGCTTTCCTCAACTCCCAGGAGACAACAGCCACTCATCGCTCCATATAACACAGCCTTTTGCAACCAAGCTTACAGATCTTGCATCTTTATTTTTGATAATTCTCTTCGCACTCCAAACGATAGTGGCTATTCCCTTTCCAATGGAAATGGGTCTCATTTAGGATCTCTGCCTGCTAGTGTCATACCAGAATATGTAATTGTTTCTAAAGTCTTCTCTTCTACCACAACCCTCAGGGAACCATTTCCTGTTGTATACTAGAAATGGTTCTTTTTCTCCAGCTCTATGTTGGATCATAGTAACTTATTTATAATACATTTTTATTGATGACTTCTGCTTCATACTTATCCCAAGTATCCTTCCCTCAGAGGTCCTTCCCACACAAAATACAGTATTTTTCAGAGGGGAAAAACATTCAGCATAATTGATCAATACACTGAAAAAGTCTAAAAACCTATGAAATATGTAATACGTGTGGATCCCAGTTCCACAAGGGAGTTTCCTCTCATATATTTTCATTTGAGTACTTCTTCATCTTTGTGATATTGTTACATTCACTTTGAATTTTTTGGTGTGTAGTTGTTGTTTCCACTTATGTTGCTGCAGTTGCTATATATATTATTTTCCTGGCTCTATTTACTTCACTGTGCATTAGTTCACATAGATCTTTCCATGTTTCTCTGTATTTACCACTTATAGCACAGTCCATTACATTCATGTGCCACAATTTGTTTAGCCACTCCCCAACTGATGGCCATGTACAGTGTTCCAAATCTTTGCTATCATAAAAAAATGTTGCAAAAATATTTTGGTGTATATAAGGACTTTGTTCTTATTGATGGCTTCCTTGGGGTACAAACCCAGTAGTGGAGTCTCTGGTTCAAAGGGTAGAACAAGGGGCAGCTAGGTGGCACAGTGGATAGAGCTCCGGCCTTGGAGTCAAGAGGACCTGAGTTCAAATCAGACCTCAGACACTTGACACTTACTAGCTGTGTGACCCTGGGCAAGACACTAAATCCCAATTATCCCACCAAAAAGCAAACAAACAAACAAAGACAAAGGGTATGGACATTTTAGCCATTTTACTTGCATAATTCCAAGTTGTTTTCCAAAATGGTTGTAACATTTCATAGTTCCACCAACGATGTGTAAGTATACTTGTCATTCCATAACCCCTTCCACATTGACTACTGTGATTTTTTTTTTCATTTTCGCCGATTTGCAGGCTATGAGGTGAAATTTCAGGGTTATTTTGATTTGCATTTCTCTTATTATTAGTGATTTAGAACATTCTTTCATGTGGTTGTTAATACTTTGCAAGTCTCTTCGGAACTTTTTCATGTCCTTTGACCACTTATCTATTAAAGAATAGCTATTCACATTATATGTATTTATTAATTTTTAAATTATCTCAGACACCAAGTACTTATCAAAAGAAATATGATACAAAGATTTTTTGCCATTTAACTACTTTTCTTCATATACTAGGTGCATTAATGTTGTCCACGAAGAAGCTTTTCAAATTCATATAGTCAGCGTTATCTATCTTTTGTAATCGTTTCTGTCCTTTATTGTTAGGAATACGTCTCTTACCCATAGCTGTGAAAGTCATGATTTGCTTCAAATTTGTTTATAGTATGACCTTAAATAATAAAGTCAAGTATCAATTTAGAATACATTGTGGAATATGGTGTAAGGTGGATCTAAGTTTAATTTCTGTCAGTCTTCCCAGTAGTTTTAATCAAATAAGCAGGGTTTTCTCCCTATGTAATTTAGTTTCATTTCATCAAACACTGGGTTGTTGAGTTCTACTGGTTTCTAATTCCCCCTTGTCTGGTCTGGTCTACTGATCTATCTCTTTTGTGTTTTTAACCAATAACAAATGGTTTTGTTGACTGCTTCTTTGTAATATAGTTTAAGGTCTGGAAGTGTTATTCTCCCTTTATTCCTACCTCTTTTCATCATGCCTTTTGATATTCAGATATTTTGTTTCTCTAAATTTTGTTATAATTTTATCAAGTTCTATAAAATACCTGCTTGGTAATTTGGTATAGCATTAAAAGTGTAAATTAATTTTGGTAGTATTGTTATTTTTATCATAATTGCAAGGCCTAGGCATGAGCACTGACCATTCCTCCAGCTATTTAGGATTTGAGTTAAGGAGCACTTTGTAACTGAATCTATACATGTCTTTCGTGTCCTTTAGAAGATCTACCAAGAGATATTTTATGTATAGTTATTTGGAATGGAATTTCCCTTTCTATTATTGCTCTTTGTGTTTTATTATTATTCTATAGGAATACTGTTGATTTTTGAGGATTTATTTTGTAGCCTGACACTTTACTGCAGATATTAACTACTCATTAAGTATCTTTTCTGATTCCCTGGGATTTTCCAAGTATACTATCTTATCTGCAAACAGGGATAATTTTATCTCCTCTTTACCTAGCTTTATTCTCTTAATTCCTTTATCTTATCTTAGTGCTATTGCTAGCATTTCCAGAACTACATCAAATAATAGTGAGGAGAGTAGGTATCCTCTTATATTAATTGCAAAAGGTTCTAGTGCATCATCACTGCATATGATGTCTGCTTTTGGTTTTAGATAGATGCTTTTTATATTTAAAAAGATTCCTCTATGCCTATACTTTGTAAGATTTTTAGTGTAAAAAAGTATTGTACTTTGTCAAAGGCTTTTTCTGCATTTATCAAGATAACCATGTGGTCTGGATGTTTTAGTTTTTAATATGATTAAGTTGATTATTTTTCTAATGTTGAAACATCTTCTTCCCTGGAATAAATCCAACTTGGTCACAATCAATGATTTCTTAATTATATTACTGCAGTCTGTTTAACAAAGGCATCTAGGTGGCACAATGGATAGAATAGCTGGCCTCAGGTCAGAAAGATTCCTCTTCATGAGTTCAAATCTGGCCTCAGACATTTACTAGCTGTATGATTCCGGGCAAGTCATTTAACCCTATTTGCCTCAGTTTCCTCATTGGTAAAATGAGCTGGAGAAGAAAATGGCAAACCACTCCAGTAGCTCTGACAAGAAAACCCCAAATGAGATCACAAAGTCAAACATGACTGAAAAAAAAAAAGGACTGAACAACAATACATCAGGCGGTAGCCAGGTGGCTCAGTGGATAGAGCACTAGGCTTGGAGTCTAGAAGACCTGAGTTCAAAGCTGGCCTCAGATACTTCCCAATCTGTTTGAATAATTTGTGAAGTATGGGTATTAAATGTCTGCTAAACGTTTGATAGAATTGTCCTGTGGATGCAAGACCAGGGGTTTTATTCTTCGGTAGTTCCTTTACAACTTCTGAGATTAGGTTATTTAAGACTTCTATCTGGTTTTCTGATAGTTTGAGTATTTTGTATTTTCAATGGTATTCTGTTATTTCTTTTGTATTCTCAGTTTTATTAACATTCAACTGTGTATAATGTTTTGATTATTGTCTTTATTTTTTTCTAGTTTTACTATGATTTCACCTTATTCATTTGCTTTTATTTGATTTTCTGCTTTCTTCTCTTTTTTCATTTTTCAATACTAAAAAAAAAATTTTATTAATTAATTTTTAGTTTTCAACATTCACTTCCACAAGATTTTGAGTCCCAAATTTTCTCCCCCATCTCTCCACTCCTCCTACCCTAAGACAGTGTGCATTCTGAATACCCCTTCCCCCAATCTGCCCTCCCTTCTATCATCACCCCCCCTTCTCTTAATCCCCTTCCTCTTCTATTTTCTATAGGGCAAGGTTTCTATAGCCCATTGCCTGTACATCTTATTTCCCAGTTGCATGTAAAAACAATTTTTAACATTTGTTTTCAAAACTTTAAGTTCCAAATTCTCTCCCTTCCTCCCTCCCCACCTACCCTCACTGAAGAGACAAGCAATTCAATATAGGTTATCACTTGTAGTCATGCAAAACATTTTCATAACAGTCATGCTATGAAAGACTAACTATAATTCCCTCCATCCTATCCTGTTCTCCTATTTATTCTATTTTCTTCTTTGACCCTATATCTCCTCAAAAGTGTTACTTTCTGATTACCCCTTCCCTAAATCTGCCTTCCCTTCTATCATCTCCCACTCTCTTATCCCTTTTCCCTGTATATTCCTGTAGGGTAAGATAGATTTCCAAACTCAACTGAGAGTGTATGTGATTCCCTCCTTGAGCCAAATCCCAAAAGAGTAAGATTCACTCATTCCTTCTCACCTCCCCCCTCTCCCCCTCCACTATAAAAGCTTTTTCTTGCCTCTTTTATGTGAGATAATTTACTCCATTCTACCTCTGCCTTTCTCCTTCTCCCAGTACAATCCTTGCTTGCCCCTTAATTTTATTCTCGGGTATCACCCATTCATCTTCAATCACCCTGTGCCCTCTATCTATCTATACACATAAATTTTTTCCCCTCTGACTACTCTAATATTGACAAAGGTCTCATGAGTTACAAACGTCATCTTTCCATGTAGGAATGTAAACAGTTCAACATTAATAAGTCCCTTGTGATTTCTCTTTCCTGTTTACCTCTTCATGCTTCTCTTGAGTCTTGTATTTGGAAGTCAAATTTTCTACTCAGCTCTGGTCTTTTCATCAAGAATGCTTGAAGGGGCAGCTAGGTGGCACAGTGGATAGAGCACCAGCCCTGAAGTCAGGAGGACCTGAGTTCAAATCCAGCTGCAGACCAAACACTTGATACTTACTAGCTATGTGACCCTGGGCAAGTCACTTAACCCCAACTGCCTTAAAAAAAAAAGTTTGAAAGTCCTCTATTTCACTGAATATCCATTTTTTTCCCTTGAAGGATTATACTCAGTTTTGCTGGGTAGGTGATTCTTGGTTGTAATTCTATCTCCTTTGCCCTCTAGAATGTCATATTTCAAGCCCTCTGAACCCTTCATGTAAAAGCTGCTAAATCTTTGTATTGTCCTGATTGTGTTTCCATAATACTTGAATTGCTTCTTTCTGGCTGCTTGTAATATTTTCTCCTTGACCTGGGAACTCTGGAATTTGGCTACAATATTCCTAGGAGTTTTCCTTTGGGAATCTCTTTCAGGGGGAAGGTGGGTGGATTCTTTCAATTTCTAAATTCTGGTTCTAAATATCAGGGCAGTTTTCCTTGATAATTTCTTGAAAGATGATGTCTAGGCTCTTTTTTTGATCATGGCTTTCAGATAGTCCAATAATTTTTAAGTTCTCTCTCATGGATCTATTTTTCAGGTCAGTTGTTTTTCCAACGAGATATTTCACATTGTCTTCTATTTTTTCATTCTTTTGGATTTGTTTTACAGTGTCTTGATTTCTCATAAAGTCACTAGCTTCCAATTGCTCTATTCTAATTTTTAAGGAAGTATTTTCTTCAGTAAGCTTTTGGACTTCCTTTTCCAGTTGGCCAATTTTGCTTTTTAGGGCATTCTTCTCCTCATTGGCTTTTTGGACCTCTTTTGCCATTTGGGTTAAGCTATTTTTTTAAGGTGTTATCTTCTTCAGTATTTTTTTGGGTCTCCTTTAGTAAGCTGTTGACTTGTTTTTCATGATTTTCTTGCATCGCTCTCATTTCTCTTCCCCCAGTTTTTCCTCTACTTCCTCTTACTTGCTTCTCAAAATCCCTCTTGAGCTCTTCCAAGGCTTGCGACTGATTCATATTTTTCTTGGAGGCTTTGGATATAGGAGCTTTGACTTTGTTGTCTTCTTCTAGTTGTATGCTTTGATCTTCTTTGTCACCAAAGTAAGATAATATAGTCTGACTCTTTTTGCACTGCTTGCTCATGATTCCAGCCAATTATTTGAGTTTTAAACTCTTTGTTAGGGCAGGAGTCTGTTTCCAATGTGGAGAATTTACTGTCCCAAGCTTCTGGGGGTTTTGTGCAGCTGTTTCCAGAGACTTGTAGAGATTTGTAAATTTTCAGTTCTTCCAAGGTGGTATGATAAGGGGCAAGGTGTTTACTCCTTTCCTGGCCTGTGCTCTGGTCTATTAGTGACCACAAACACTCTTTTCTGTCCTGGAACTGTGAGGAGGGTTTGCTCTACACAGCCACTACAAGCTCCACCATGCCAGCGCTCCTTGCCCCAGGATTGCCACCCAGACCCAAGCACGGGCAAAGCAAGAGATTCCAGCCTCAGCACTGGCAAAGAGATCCCTACAATCTCCCTACGATCAGCCACTCGATTCCCCCTCAGTCTATGGGCCGGAAGCTCAGGAGGCAGCCCCTGCCCTGGGCCATGCTCAGGGAATGGAGCTGAGACCACCTGGTTCCCTCAGTACCACAGAAAGAGATTTTTCCCACTGACCTTCTAAGTTGTCTTTGGCGTTCATAGGTTGAGAAGTCTGGAAACCGCCACAGCTGGCCACGATTCAGTCCTCTGAGGCCTGTTCCAGATTTACTGGGGCCTGCATGCCCATGCCACACTGCACTCCTCTACCAGACTGGTGAGATATACCTTTCTAATCAACCATTCAGGTTGTCTTGGGGCTGGAAATTTGCTTCACTCTGTCTTTGTGTGGGTTCTGCTGCTTTAGAATTTGTTTAGAGCCATTTTTATAGGTATTTGGAGGGGTCTGGGGGAGAGCTCAAGCAAGTCACTGCTTTCACTCCGCCATTTTGGTTCCGCCCCTTCCAATAATTTTTAAATTATCTTTCCTGGATCTATTTTCCAGGTCAGTTGTTCTTCCAGTGTGATATTTCACATTGTCTATTTGTTCATTCTTTTGGTTTTATTTTATAATTTCTTGATTTCTCATAAAGTCATTAGCTTCCATTTGCTCCATTCTAATTTTTAAGGAATTATTTTCTTCAGTGAGCTTTTGGATCTCCTTTTCCATTTGGCCAATTCTGCTTTTTAAGGAATTCTTCTCCTCATTGGCTTTTTGGACCTCTTTTACCATTTGGGTTAGTCTATCTTTTCAGGTGTTATTTTCTTCAGTATGTTTTTGGGTCTCCTTTAGCAAGCTGTTAACTTGTTTTTCATGATTTTCTTGCATCACTCTAATTTCTCTTCCTAGTTTTTCCTCTACTTCTCTTGCTTGCTTCTCAAAATCCTTTTTGAGCTCTTCCATGGCCTGAGACCAATTCATATTTTTCTTGGAGGTTTGGATGTAGGAGCTTTGACTTAGTTGTCTTCTTCTAGTTGTATGTTTCATTATTCTTTGTCACCAAAGTAAGATTCTATAGTCTGAGTATTTTTCTTCTGTTTGTTCATGTTCCCAGCCAATTACTTGACTTTTAAACCATTTGTTAAGGTAGGGCTCTGTTTTCAGTGTGGAGGGTGTACTGTCCCAAGCTTTGGGGATTTTGTGCAACTGTTTTCAGATATATTTCTAGAGACTTGTAAATTTTCAGTTCTTCCAAAGTGGTATGATCAAAGGAGAGGTGTTTACTCCTTTCCTGGCCTGTGCTCTGGTTTATGATTGACCAGAAGCACTCTTTTCTGCCTTGGAAATGTGAAGAGGATTCTCTCTTCATAGCCACTACAAGCTCCACCACGCCATTGCTCCTCACCCTAGGATTGCCACCCAGAATTGTGACCCAAATCCAAGCTTGGATAAAGCAAGAGAATCCTGCCTCAGCGCCAGCAAAGAGATCCCTGTAATCCCCCTCTTCTCAGCCACCTGATACCCCCTCTGTCTGCGGTCCATGAACTCCAGAAGCAGCCACCACCGCAGCTACCTCGGGGCTGCGCCAGGGCTGGCACCAGAGTGTGTTCCTCTCTCACTGAAGTCCAATAGACCTCTCTTAATGACCTTCTAAGTTGTCTTTGGTGATTGTGGGTTGAGAAGTTTGGAAACCACCACACCTACCCATGATTCAGTCCCCTGAGGACTGCTCTACTAGGGTCCCATCTTTGCTGGCACAGCCCACATTAAATTGTGCTCCTCTACCAGCCTGGTGCAACATACCTTTCCTATCGACCCTCCAGGTTGTCTTGGGCTGGAAATATTTTTCCCTTTCTTTTTGTGAGTTGTGCTGCTCTAGAATTTTGTTTAGAGTCATTTTTTACAGGTATTTGGAGGGGTTTGGGGGAAAGCTAAAGTGAGTCACTGCTTTTACTCTGCCCCTTAGTATGTTTTTTAAGGTATTACTTTCTTCAGTATTTTTTTGTGCCTCCTTTAGCAAGATGTTGACTCTTTTTTCATTATTTTCTTGCATCATTCTCATTTCTTTTCCCAATTTTTCTTCTACCTCCCATTTGACTTTTTCAAATCCATTTTGAGCTCTTCCAGGAATTCTTTTTTCAGCCTGAGAACAATTCGCATTTTTTCTCTGAGGTTTCAGATGTTCTGACTTTGTCGTCTTCTTCTGAGTTTGTGTTTTGATCTTCCCTGTCACCACAGTAACTTTCTATGGTTCTTTTTTTGTTGTGTGCTCATTTTCTCAGCCTTTTTCTTGACTTTTATCTCTATTTTAAAGTGGGGCTCTGCTCCTGGGGTGGAGGGGACACTGTCCCAAGCTTTGAGGCTTTTTTGCTTGTTTTTTGCTTACCACCCACTTCATCTTTATTTTTTTCCTCACATTGTAATATAAATTTATTTATTTTTAGTTTGCAACATTTACTTCCACAAGATTTCGAGTTCCAAATTTTCACCCCATCTCACCCCTACCCCCTACCCCAAGATGGCATGCATTCTGAAAATTTGGCATCGCCATTTGTGTGCCCTCCCCCCCCCTTTTTTTTTGGCAAGGCAATTGGGGTTAAGTGACTAGCCTAGAGTCACACAGCTAGTGAATATCATGTGTCTGAGGCCACATTTGAACTCAGGTCCTCCTGACTCCAGGGCCAGTGCTCTCTCCACTGCACCACCTAGCTGCCCCTGCTTTGAGTTTTTTGCTGCTGCTCTCAGCACTAGTTCAGGGGGAGCGAGGGTGGGGAGGGGTTGTCTGTAAGTTTTCAGGTCTTCGAAGGTGGCTTGATCTAAGGAGAGATGTGGTCACTGCTTTCCTAGACTCTGGTATGGTATGTGAGCAACTGCAAGCACTCTTTCCCACCCTAGAACTGTGACGAGGGTCCCCACTCCCTTAGAGCTGCAAGCTCTGGTGTGCTGGTGCTCCTCCCTGCCCTGGGACTGCAATTCAGGCCTGTGACCCAGATCCCTATATGGGCAATGCAACACAGTTCCGCATCCAGTGCCAGCAAAAGGACCCCTGTAATCCCCTTCTGACCAGTTGTTTGATTCCCTTACCATCTATGATCTGAGAACTCCAGAGGCCACTGCTACCACTGCTGATTCAGTTGCCCCCGAGGCCTGCTGCTGGCGTGCTAGGAGGAGGCCTGTGCTGGCAGAACCTGCACTGGACTATACTCCATTCTCACCCTGGTGGGACAGACCTTCCTTCCGACCCTCTAAGTTGTCTTCGGCTGGAAAATTGTTTCACTCCCTCCCTCTGTGAGTTCTGCTGCTCCAGAATTTGTCTTGAGGCAAAATTATTTTAAGTTGTTTGGAGGGGAATTTGGGAGCGCTCAAGTGATTCCCTACATTTTCTCCATCATCTTGGCTCCACCCTCCACTCCCTCACTCCTTCTTGCTTGTTTGTTTTCAGCTAGGCAACAGGGTTAAGTGACTTACCTAGGGTCACATAGCCAGTAAGTGTCAAGTGTCTGAGACCAAATTTGAACTCAGGTCCTCCTGACTCTAGAGCCAATACTCTATCCACTGTGTCATCTAGCTGCTCCACACCAACTCTTTCTTACTACCTAACTAGCACACATCCTTTGTCATTTCATATATTTCATGGATGATACTCCATCAGTTGAGAACTGATGTGGAATCATGAAGAGCTGGGTTCAAAAAAAAAATCACTTCATTTCTCAGAGCCCCTCAGACAACTCTCTAAGACTAGAAATTACAGAATTATTGTGCTAGTAGAGGGCGTTTCCACACCAGGGATTCCCTACAACAATGAAATCATAGGTTTGATCCCTCTAACTTCCCACTCCCCCATTCCATGTCTTATGTGTAAATAATTATCAGAAATATGCTACAGACTGTATAGGTAGACCAAGCATCTCTTTATTGCTCCATGGACCATCCACAACTTTGATTCTTTAGAGATTATGATGACCACCTCCCAATTCCAGACATTTTCACTGGCTTTCCCTCATGTCTGGAATGCTCATCTTCCTCATCACCACCTCCAGGATTTCCTGACTTGAAGTCCCAGCTAAAGCCCCACCTTTTCTTCTTCTTGTTCTTGTTCTTCTTTTTTTTTTTTGAGGCAATCATGGTTAAGTGACTTGCCCAGGGCCATGCAGCTAATAAATGGCTGAGGTTATATTTGAACTCAGGTCTCCCTGACACCAGGGCTAGTGTTCTACCCACTGTGCTAAGTAGCTATCCCTAAGTCCCACCTTCTTTAAAAAGCTTTTGGCAGTGCTCCCATACCTGAGTGCCCTGCCTTTGAGATTATATTAGCTCCAACTTAGTCTGTCTGTATCTTATTTGCACATAGTGGTTTGTATATTGTCTCTCCCATCAGACTATGAGCTCCTTGCAATCAGGGACTGTCTTTTTTTTGTATTCCTAGTGCTTAGTACAGTACTTGAAACACAGTACATGCTTAATAAATCTTTGTTGACTTGACTTCTAAGATTCACAAATATACAGAAGCACTGGAAAAAAACACTGGCATCAAAAAGATGTTTTCTGTGGTCATAGAGCAGCTTACTTAAAAAGCACTGTATAATTTCTTAAATATAATCTAATTCTTCTCTCCCTCATATTCCCTTCAATAGCAAGGGGGTAGAATGGATAGAGCCTTGGACCCTGAGTCTGGATCCAAATCTGGCCTCAGATACTTACTAGCAGTGTGACCCTGGGCAAGTGACTTAAGCTGTTTGCCTCAATTTCTTTATCTGTAAAATGAGGTTAATAATCTTACCTTCCAGAGTTCTAAGTACAAAATGAGATCATATTTGTAAAATGCTCTGCAAACCTTAAAGTGCTAAGTAAATGCTAGCTATTATTATCATTATTTCTGGGTCCTGTTTTGTTCTAGTTTTAACTATATTTTTTCCTACGCCCATTAAGTTCTTGCCATATATCTCCAGCAGATTCAATATCTTTGTGCTGGCTGTCTCCCATGTTGTGATGTACTCCCTCCTCATTTACTTCCTTTAAGACTCAGGCCAAGTGCTATCTTATATAGAAAGTCTTTCCTGATACCCCTAGTAATTAGTTTACTCTCCCTTCTTGAAATTATATTGTATTTACTTATCTGTGACTATGTTGTACCCTTCCAGTAAAATATAGGCTCCTGCAGGGCAAGAAGTACATTCTGTTTTATCTTTATAGACCTACACTATTACAGTGCCTTAAGACTAGCAGAACTTTCCTACCTCCACATAAACAGCCTTCTCACCCTTGAAAATGCTTCCTCCCTTGGAGTTACTCCCTTTAATTGGTAAGCTCACAGAGTCCAGGCCATCCACATGCACTTCTTTCTAGGCTCAACTCTTGGCTCTCTGAACATTTCCACCCACCCCCTACACCTTTACAAGCGCCCCTCCCCTCTACTTCCTCTGCCCCTCCTGCTCCTTGTTAGTGATATCTTTCCCCTTTAGACTGTAAGCGTCTTGAGAGCAGGTATTGCCTTTCTTTGCAATGTATATGTACCCTACACTTAACACAGTTCTTGGCACATAATAAGTACTTAGTAAATACTCTATCCATCCTTCTATCTATAATAAATAGTAGACTGAATTAAGTGGAAAGGAAAAGATGAGTGGAAGCATAAATTCAAGGGTAGTTTCTGGCTTGTATTTCACTGTTATTGTGTTATCTACAAATAGGTGTACAAATTCTAGTCTGTGAAGCTCCCAAACTCAATAACATGAATAAGGCTGAGCTTCTTCAGAGTTTAATCTTTACAATGCGATTCATTATTATTTTGGATACATTACAAATTCCCAGTTCAAACTTTGCCAAATGTAACAATGAAAATACCTGCCAAAGTCAAAAGTAAATTTTAGAGTATTCAACATTTTGGTTTATCCAAGTCACCACTCTCTTTTATTAATACAACTAATCCAAAGCTGCTAACACATTGTTGGCACATGGTCTCTATGTTATTAATGTCCAAAGGACATTTTTTTAAAAAAATTCCTTAATACTAAAATCTTGCTTAATTGTAGTAGCTCACCTTTTCAGGTGTCTGCCCAGGAGATGAACTGTCCAAGTCCTCATGCACACGATCCAAAAGCCAGAGGAGAAATTCCAGGGCATCATGCTGTGAATTACCTTGGAACTGAGAGCCATACTTAGAAACTGTGTTCTAAAAAAAAAAAAAAAAAAAAAAAAAAGGACCAAAATCATCCACTAGTACTGAAATATATTAAGAATTGAGCACAGCCAGGAGGCTCCTCATATCTCTAACTAAAAAAACAAAAACGAACAAAAAATATCATCATGTTTGGGAAGGCAACAAGGATTAAGTGAAAGAAGGAATCATTTTTTTCCAGTATGTAGGCTAAGCAAATGACTCAATATAGTACTGGGGTTCCTATCTACCTAAAGCCCACAATGGTGTTTAAAAGAAAAATAAGACAGATAATAGATACGATGACTCCTGGAAATCAATTAATGCTTAAAAATTTGCATATAAAAACATGAACTTATATTATGTACATTTTTAGTTGTATATTAAATTTAACATGATAGTCTCAAAACTATCCTGCTAGACTATGTTCCCTACAGAATTTCCTTCTGCTTTATTTCTTTAAAAAATCATTTATGCCATTTCCAAAAATGTATTTCTCATTCTTTGTCTTGAGTCCACTACCTCTCTGTCCAAAAGTTGGTAAGCATGCTGCATCATCAGGACTCTGGAAACATGATTTAACATTTCATTGATCAAAGATAACTTTATTCAAAATGACTAAAATATTGAAAGTAACAATATTTCCAACTAAGGAACTTATACTATCCTTTCACAACTCAAAAGGGAATTCTTTATACATCTCAGAATCTTTCCATTAAGACAGTTAAGGGCTTAGACTGGCATCCATCCATTTCTGAGGACCTTTCAAACATGAAAGGTTTCAACAACGTTTCAATAATGAAAAAAAAAACAACCTCAGAATCAAGTGGAATCTCTGCGATTTTTAGTGCATGAGCAACAAACGAGAAAAGACTTATAATAAAGCCAGTATTTAAATCTGGTAATCATTTTAATGCAATTAGACACTCTGGTTTCAATTCCCAGTTGTATCACTACATATGACTTGTGTAACCTTGGGCAAGTGATTTAATAACCTGTCTGAACCCCAGTCTGATCATTTGTAAAACGAGGGATGTAGACTAGATGACCTCTAACACTTCCCCAGTTGTAACCTATAATCCCATGATCTTTCTTCCAAAGAACTGGAACTAATTTAATGACAGTTGTAATCCATAAAATACTTCAGCTCTTTGATTTCTATGTACTTCTTTCACACTCTCCTGCTCACCACCTCACACTAAGTCCATCCTTTGTGAGGCAGGATATTTTCAGAAGGTTGAGCAAATTACCAAAACATTTCCTGTTGGACCATGAACCTAAGCATGAGTGTGGGTGAATGGCTCTAAGAAAAATTAATTAGCATGTCCTTCAAGAGCAGTAAAAGGATCTTAGGTGACAACCCTGTTCACTGTGGAATGGACTAAAAATACAGCCTCAATTATCTAAATTATGTCATATTTCCTTCCTTTAAGACCATCTTTCACTCTCAAGTACTCTAGTGTGGAGGTATCATCTTATCAATGTGAATGCTTCTACCAATGATACAGATTTCGACCCATGCTCCTCCTATGCAATTTTTTCATATCCTCCTACAAGCTCACCACAGCAGATCTACCCTATGTACTAGGGACCTATCTCACTTTTTCCTGAAAGCATGAGGATGTTAGTTTAGTGGAAGACATGAGCTATTAGCTATCCTTTTGTTATCAGAACATCCCAATTCCCACACATCAATCAACATTTATTAAGTACCTACTATGTTCTAGCCAATCAATAAACATTTATTAAGCACTTACTGTGTGTCAGGCACTGTGCTAAGTGCTGGTGATACAAAATAAGGCAAAAGACAACCCCTGTCCTCAAAGGATCTCACAATCTAACCAGGGAAACAACACAAAAACAAATTTATACAAACAAGCTATATACAGGATAAAGAAGAAATAATTAATAGAGGAAAGGGACTAGAATTAAGAGGGTTTGGGAATGGCTTCCTATAGAAGACAGGACATTAGCTGAGATTTAAAGGAAGCTATGGAAGCCAGTAGGTGGAGATGAGGATGGAGAGCATTCCAGGCATGAGGGGCAGCCAAAGAAAATGCCCACAGTGTGCTACAGAAAAGAAAAACAAATAGTGAATAAGAAATCAGTAAGTACCTTTATCCAGGTTTACAAAAGGTGATACCCTGAATCCTGCAATCACTAAAGTGGGGGGAGGGATACAGGAGAATAGAGAGAAGGGACAGGCAGAGGAACCAGGGCAAGGCAGGTGCTAAGCTGGTAAGCCTATGCTTTCACACACTCAGACTGATCAGTCACCTTCCTCTTCCCTTCTCTTTCCTCCTCCTCACCCCTGCCAGGGGTCAGAGGATCTAAGTGCTCCCCAGATCAGTCTTCATGCCCTGGAAGCACTGAAAATTTGCAGTTTCTGAACAGTACAATCCCTGATGGCCTAAAGGACCTCAGTATTCTGTAGATATCTGAAGACACAGATGAGACTGAGATCTCCTAACACTTCTTGCACAGGATGCAACAGTGGAAAGAAAGAGTATATAATATAGAAAAACCACCATCCCATCCATGTGTACAGAAGTGGTTAGAGCCTGGCCCAGAAAAAAAAAGTGCCAATTCAGGAAGTTCAGCTAGAAATATGAATAAACAGAAGAATACACTGGCAATAAAGAAATTTATGGTTCCAGAGATGTTCAGGACACAATCCTAGAGGAAGACAGCAACTCCATAGTAGCTATGGACAGAGCTTCAGATAGAGGTCTACTAAAATTCATGAAAGAAATGAAAGCAGTGATATACAAAGGGTATTATATATTAAAAGAAAGACCTAGAGAAAGGAAATGGGAGGAAAATAAATACAAAAAGTATAAAATCTTACCCAAGTAACAGACTGTATGAAAAATAAAATGGACCAAAGAGAAATAAATGATGCCATGTGACCAGAATATTATAACAAAATCTAAAGATAAAAAAAAAAAGGAAATGCAAGGTATTTCCTCTTTAAAGCAGCTAATTATAAAATAGGTCAAGAATAGATCATCTAAAAATCATCAGACTTCAAGAGTGAAAAGTCACCTAGATACCATATTTTAGGAAATCATAAATGAAAACTGCCTACACCTATTTAAAACAGAGGACAAAGAGAAAATAAAGAGAATCCACTGGACATCTAATGAAAGAAAACTTAAAATGAAAATTCCTAGGAATGTTATAGCCAAAACTCAGAACTTCCAGGCTAAAGTAAAAATGTTGTGAGTGGCATAAAAAAAAAGAAAGCAAGTACCAAGGAACCATAGTCAGGATTATATAAAACTTGACAGTTACTACTATAAAAGAGAAGAGGATTTAGAATATAATATTCCAAAAGACAAAAGATGAAGTTTTTTTTAATATAAACTTATTTATTTTTAGTTTTCAATATTTACTTCCACAAGATTTTGAGTTTCAAATTTTTACCCCATCACACCCCTCCCCCATCCCAAGATGGTATGCATTCTGAATATCCCTTCCCCTAGTCTGTTCTCTCTTCTATCTCTCCCCCCCTTTTCTTATCCCCTTCCCTTTCTATTTTCCTGTAGGGCAGGATAGACTTCTGTACACCATTTCCTGTATTTCTTATTTCCTAGTAGTATGTGGAAACTTTTTTTAAACATGTTTTTAAAACTTTAGGTTTCAAATTTTCTCCCTTCCTCCCTCCCCACCCACCCTCATTGAAAAGGCAAGCAACTCAATATAGGTTATACATGTGCAGTTATGCAAAACACTTCCATAGTAGACATGTTGTGAAAAACTAATTCTATTTCCCTTAATCCTATCCTGCCCTCCCATTTATTCTATTCTTTCTTTTGACCCTGTCCCTCCTCAGAAGTATTTCCTTCTGATTACCCCTTTCCCAATCTGCCCTCCTCTCTATCATCCCCCTGCTCTCTTGTCCCCTTCTCCCCCTATTTTCCTGTAGGGTAAGACAGATTTCCATACCCAATTGAATGTGCATGTTATCCCCTCCTTAAGCCAAATCCTATGAGAATAATTCACTCATTCCCTCTCACCTTCCCCCATTTCCCCTCCACTGTAAGAGACTTTACCTTTTTGGGTTTTTTTGTGAGATAATTTACCCCATTCTACCTCTCCCTTTCTTCTTCTCCAAGTATAATCCTCTCTCATCCCTTAATTTTATTCTCCAGATATGACCCCTTCATCTTCAACTCACCCTATGCCCTCTATCTATCTATACAAACATATAATCTTTTTCCTCCAACTACCTTAATACTGACAAAAGTCTCATGAGTTATAAATATCGTTTTTCCATGCAGGAATGTAAACAGTCCATAAGTCTCTTATGATTTCTCTTTCCTGTTTACCTCTTCATCGTTCCACTTGAGTCTTGTATTTGAAAGTCAAATTTTCTATTCAGCTCTGGTCTTTTCATCAAGAATGCTTGAAAGTCCTCTATTTCACTGAATGACCATTTTTCCCCTGAAGGATTATACTCAGTTTTGCTGGGTAGGTGATTCTTGGTTGTAATCCTATCTCCTTTGCCCTCCGGAATATTATATTCCGTGCCCTGCGGTCCTTTAATGTAGAAGCTGCTAAATCTTCTCTTCTCCTGATTATGTTTCCACAGTACTTGAATTGTTTCTTTCTGGCAGCTTGTAATATTTCCTCCTTGACCTGGGAACTCTGGAATTTGGCTATATTCCTAGGAGTTTTCCTTTGGGGATCTCTTTCAGGAGGAGATCTGTGGATTCTTTCAATTTCTATTTTGCCCTCTGGTTCTAATATATCAGGGCAGTTTTCCTTGATAATTTCTTGAAAGATGATGTCTAGGCTCTTTTTTTGATCATGGCTTTCAGATAGTCCAATAATTTTTAAATTCTCTCTCCTGGATCTATTTTCCAGGTCAGTTGTTTTTCCAATGAAATATTTCACATGATTTTCTAATTTTTCATTCTTTTGGATTTGTTTTACAGTGTCTTGATTTCTCATAAAGTCACTAGCTTCCAATTGCTCTATTCTAATTTTTAAGGAAGTATTTTCTTCAGTAAGCTTTTGGACTTCCTTTTCCATTTGGCCAATTTTCTTTTTAGGGCATTTTCTCCTCATTGGCTTTTTGGACCTCTTTTGCCATTTGGGTTAGGCTATTTTTTAAGGTGTTATTTTCTTCAGTATTTTTTGGGTCTCCTTTAGCAAGCTGTTGACTTTTTTTCATGATTTTCTTGCATCACTCATTTCTCTTCCAGTTTTTCCTCTACTTCCTTACTTGCTTCTCAAAATCCCTTTTGAGCTCTTCCAAGGCCTGGGACTGATTCATATTTTTCTTGGAGGCTTTGGATGTAGGAGCTTTGACTTTGTTGTCTTCTTCTGGTTGTATGTTTTGATCTTCTTTGTCACCAAAGTAAGATAATATAGTCTGACTCTTTTTGCACTGCTTGCTCATGATCCCAGCCAATTATTTGAATTTTAAACTCTTTGTTAAGGTAAAAGTCTGCTTCCAATGTAGAGAATGTACTGTCCCAAGCTTCAGGGGTTTGTGCAGCTGATTTCAGAGATACTTGTAGGGACCCATAAATTTTCAGTTCTTCCAAGGTGGTATGATAAGGGGCGAGGTGTTTACTCCTTTCCTGGCCTGTGACCACAAGTACTCCTTTCTGCCTTGTAACTGTAAGGAGGGGTTCCTCTCTACCGCCACTACAAGCTCTACCGCGCCAGTGCTCCTCCTCACCCCCGGATTGCCACCCAGAACTGTGACCCAGATCCAAGCACAGGCAAAGCAAGAGATCCCTGCAATCCCTCTCTGATCAGCCACTGGATTCCCCCTCAGTTTATGGGCTGGAAGCTCAGGAAGCAGCTGCCCCCCCAGGGCCATGCTCTTGGGGAATGGAGCTGAGACCCTTCGTTCCTCTCTCAGCACTGCAGAAACAGACTTTTCCCACTGACCTTCTAAGTTGTCTTTGGCATTCGTGGATTAAGCAGTCTGAAAACCACCACAGCTGTCCGCAATTCAGTCCTCTGTGGCCTGCTCCAGGTTCGTTGCGGCCTGCGCGCCCATGTGCGCTGAGCTCCTCTACCAGCCTGGCGCAATATACTTTTCTGATTGATCATCCAGGTTGTTTTGGGCTGGAAATTAGTTTCACTCTGTCTTTTTGTGGCTTTTGTTGCTTTAGAATTTGTTTAGAGCCATTTTTTATGAGTATTTGGAGGGGTTTGGGGGACAGCTCAAGGAAATCACTGCTTTCACTCCACCATCTTGGCTCTGCCTCCCCAAAAGATAAAGTTTTATAACTTATCTGGCAAATCAAATATAATACTAAAGGGGGGAAGTGGATTTTTTAATGAAATAGGTTTACCAAGCATTCCTGATGAAAATACCAGAGCTGAGCAGGAATTCTGAAAAGTAAACAGAAGAATCAAGAGAAACTAAAAAGGTAAATTGGAACAACTGGAAGAGGTTATTCCATGAGGATGTTATTTCCCTTCAGAAATAAGAGTAACCTCAGAAGCCCAGTATATTGTCATTCAGTCATTTTTCAGCTGTCTCTAAGTCTTTATGACCCCACTTGGGGTATTCTTGACAAAGATACTGAAGTGGTTTGCCATTTCCTTCTCCAGCTTATTTTACAGACAGGGAACTGAGGCACATAGGGTTAAGTGACTTGCCCAGGCTCACACAGCTGGCAAATGTCTGAGGATGAATCTGAACTCAGGAAGATGAGTCTTTCTGACTTTTGGCCTGGCGCTTTATCCACTGCACTACTTCAAGAGTCACAGAGCGTGCTGAATACAACAAACAGCAAGTGATGGTGGTTTGGTTTTGCCTTGATGATCTTAAATAAAGAAAAGGAAGAAAGGAAGAGGAAGGGAGTAGAACCTTTCAGGATGCCATTAGGAGACACCCTGTTTTCCAGAGCTACAGGCCAACAAGCAAGCTGCACCTTGAGCTTGGCATAACAACAATCCTTTGTGCTCACCCTCTGGATGAACTAAGCCATAGCAAAATCCCAGAATTGTTTCAAACCAGCACCAGGTATTATTTGAGTTCAGATAAGTACTTGCAGTACCATGTTCTGGTCATGAGGCCCTACTATGAATCAAACTTGTCTCACTGTTGCTGTTACCCCTCACAGTCATGACTACAGCTCACTATGTAGCCATTGGTTTACGTACCGAGATTTGCCCACACTAAAGTGGGTCCCCCACTAAAGGCAGTGGGGGTAGAGAGGAGCCGGCACATGTGTCTAGTTTCCCTCTTTGCTTGCAATCTATTTCTATCACTATAGAAAATAAACTTCTATCTTAGTCTCTGCACAGATGCTCTTGCTGGCTCTGTCTGTTTAGCTCCAGCCTTGACAGGCCAAGAGGTTTGATCTAGTTGACAAACATAATATTTCACACAATCAAGGTACATCAGTAAAAGACTAGACAAACATGAACCTCACTTTCACCTGAACTGGGTAAAGGAGAGTTAAACACAAACATACACAGAGAGTTTTGTGCAGGAAAAAAAAACCCATAAAAGTCAATAAGGAAACAGATGAAAATGAGGAGAAAGAGTTAGAGGGTTGGTATGATGAGAGATTAGTCATATGCTAAACAAGAACCAATTTTGAAGGGTGGATAATGAAGGGAGAGGTTAAAATGAAAGAAAGAATGGGTAAAAATGTGTAATTGAAATCTAGGCAAGAAGAAGAGAAATGAGTCTGTAAAGCAGAAGTAGAATGCCTTTAAGTGCTGAACACACACACATACACATGCACACCCAAACACTTATTCATTCATTTTCTCTCTCTCTCTCCCCCTTCCTCCTTCTCTGTATTATTCTTCTTTGTAAAGAAAGGATGAGTAAAGAAATGAAGAAATGTAAGAGGATAGAAGGATACACAGAATTAACAATAAGTACCATAAAGGTAAATGGGATGAATTCACCTGTAAAATGAAAAATGATTGCAGAACCAGGTCTCATTATAAAGCAGTAATCATCAAAATGATTTGGTTCTGGTCAAAAATATAAAAGTTGATCAGTGGAACAGATTAGAAACACAATATACAGAAACAAATGAACATAACAGTTTCATTGAATCCGAAGACCCTCAACTACTAGAGTAAGGGATAACTATTTGACAAAAACTGCTGGGAAAACTGGAAAGCAGCCTGGTAGAAATCAGAATTAAAACAACATCTCATACCATATACAAAGATAACCTCCAAATACATACATGATTTAAGGTCACATCTTAGAAACAAATTAGAGGAACAAGAAAAAAAAATACTTTTCAGGTCTAAGATAGAAAAAGAGTTCGTGACCAAAGGACAGAATGGATAAGAAAAGATAAAATGGGAAAATTTAGTCACATAAAATTTAGGAGACTTTACACAAACAAAAGGAAAACAGTTAAAATTAAAGGGAAACTGTTATCTCAGGGGGAAAATCTTTGCATCAAAGAGCTGATAAAAGTCTAATATGCAAAATATCAGGAACTGACTCAAATAGATAAAAAAGCCATTCCCCGATAAATAGTCAAAGAATAAGAACAGGAATATTTCAAGGGAAAAAAATCCAAGCACTCAACAATTATATGGAAAAAACAGCTAATCAGTAATAATGAAAGTAATATAAATTAAAGTAACTCTCAAGGTCTACTTCACACGCATATGATTAGCAAAGTTGACAAAAAGGAATGTAACAAGTACTGAAGTGGTTACAGAAAAATAAGCACATTAATGCATTGTGAATGGGTATATCTATACTGGAAAGTAATTTGGAACTATGACCAAAAAAGGCATTACACTATAACTAATTTTTTAACCCAGCAATATCATTACTAGGCCTGTTTCCAAAAAGATCAAGGAAAGAAAAAAAGGATCCATACAGACAAAAATATTTGTAAACACTTCCTTTTTTTGTGGTAGCAAAAGAACTGGAAACTCAGAGATACCCATCAATAGGAGAATGGATGAATAAAATGATATATAAATGTAATGGACTATTATTGTGATTTAAGAAGTGATGAAGGATACAGGTTCAGGGAAATATAGGAAAACTTATATGAATTGATGCATAGGGAAGTAATAACAATTTATAAAATAGCATCAACAATGTAAAGAAAAATAACTTTGAAAGACCTTAGCACTCTGATCAATGAAATGACCAATTATGACTCTGATAGAGCAATGGTGACGCATGCTACCCACCCCCTGATGGAGAGGTAATAAACTCAAGATACAGAATGAGGCATATGTTTTTAAATATGGCCAATGTGTGGATTTGTTTTGTTTGACTATGCATATTTGTCACAAGAGTTTGTTTTTTTCCATTGGGGAGGGATGAAAAGCAAGGATTAGGGTTTTCCTTTGCCTTAAAAAGAGAGAGAGAACATAAAGAAGGCTGGAAGGAATCACAGACCTGCAGGGCATCTATTAAAGTTACATGTTGAATGTTATGTACTTAAAGCAGAAAGCAAGCTATACACAATTTTACATACACAATTTCACAATTTTATGTCCAATTCTCTCCTATTCTACAATGCATATGGAAATACTCATTTTATTTGGTGTTTTTTAAGGTCAAAAAATAAAATAAAAGATTATTTCTGTATGTACCTTTGAGTAGGGGGTATAAGAAATCACTTGTGGCTTCTGGAAGGTTGAGTGGGACTGTGATAGTAAGCACTTCCTACTTCCATGACTAAGCCAAGTCACAATGTAATCAAGAGTTTTAGAAATGTTCAACTATTTCTTTGTTATTTTACTCTCTATGGGAGGATATTAGGGTAGGCCACACCAGAACATGGGTTCAAGTGTGAAGCTAAGTATCAGGTCGTAGTTTTTCCACACTAAGGTAAACAACAGACGTCAAGCCTTGTAAAGAAATCTTTCCTTTTGATTTTTCAGCATTCTGCAAGCATGAATACTTTTTATAAAACACACATGAAACAAGTATTAAGCTGCATGATACAAACAACAAGTATAGCATACAGACAAACACAATGTAAAGTAGTCAAAGAAGACTTCACAGGGTAGATGGGCTTTTTCCATTGAACTTCAGAGAACTCAGGCAGAAGGGAAAAGGGAACATTCTGCAAGGACAGCACAGACAAAAGCCCAGAGACTGAAATGAGCATTATGCAGTAAGTTGTATCACCTTTGTTTCCTTTCAATCATCTTCCAAACAAAATACTTTTTTTTTTGGCTAGGCAATGGGGTTAAGTGACTTGCTCAAGGTCACACAGCTAGTAAGTGTTATATGTCTAAGGCCGCATTTGAACTCAGGTCCTTCTGAATTCAGGGCCAGTGCTCTATCCACTGCGCCACCTAGCTGCCCCCAAACAAAATACTTTTGCTAAACTGATAACAGATGTTCTTAACTTAAGATTTTTTCTTTTTCTGGAGGTATTGGATTCAGGGGTGTCCCAGAAATAACTGATGTAGAGGAAAAAGAAAGAAATAAAACACTTTCAAAACAAAAATACTTCTGTGAATTTCCATAAACTTTATTTCTCTTAAGCTTAACATCCTGGAGATACAAAGTATTAAGATCACTATTTTAATATGATAATAACAACAGCTGTCGTGTATATAGTGCTTTAAGATTTGAAAAGTAGTAGACATAAGTTATCTCATTTGATTTTACAGAATGGGATATTATCATACCATGTTTCCAGCCTGAATATAACATTTATGTTACTTCCAAGTCCATTATTTATTCTCTTTTACACATTTTTATTGTTCATTATTGTTCAATCATTTTTAGTTGTGTCAGACTTTTTGTAACCCCATTTGGTGTTTTCTTGGCAAAGATACTACGGTGATTTGCCATTTCCTTTTTCATCTCATTTTAAAGATGAGGAAACTGAAGAAAACAGGGTTAAGTGACTTGCCCAAGGTCATATAGCTAATACGTCTCTGAGGCCAGACTTGAGCTCAGGTCTGCCTGGCTCTGGGCCTGCTACTCTATCCACTGTGTAACCTATCTGACCTTTTACATATTAGTTTTCCACAATATAAACTCCTTGAGAACAGGAGCTGTTCAGTTTTTGGCTTTGTGTTAGTGTCCAGCACATAAAAGGCATTTAATAAGTCTTCATTAATTTGGATTGGTTCTATCATTACAGTTGCCCTGAGAGCAAGAAATTTAGTCCTCACCTTTCCCTAACTCACCAAAACAATTAGTACCTGTACGGTGTCCTGTGTACTACACATGCCAAATAAATACCTAATGGCTCACTATAAGCAGGAAGTCTCTAGGAGAGATGTTTCTCTCGCCTTCTAGTGCCAAGGTCCAAATGAAAAGCCTCAACCACTCCCCTGGGAGGTGTGCAGACACTGCATAACATTTGCAACCATACAAACCAGTTCTTGTCAGAGACTCATTTGGTATCTTAAAAACAAACGTTCAGGCTTTCTAATAAGCACTGTTAGGTATCAGGAAGGAAAAAAGGCCACAGTAACTATTAAAAGGTACCTAGGAAACCTGTCACAATGACCAACACCACCTTTCCCAGGTAAGAGGTACTGATCTTCTGATCCACTCTTTGGGAAAAGTCAAAGTCAGCCTCTCTAGGTCTCAGTTCCCTTATCCTCAAAATCAGAGAATAGGGTCTCCTGCAGGTGTGACGTTTTATGATTATAATTGCCTAATAGGTTTGGGATCTCCTACATGCTGCGTGAGCCCAGTAGGAGAATACGGATACCACAAGTAAGATTTAACATCCAAAAATACCTCCTTGGCCATAAGACTACTATTAGATTCACTTTTCTGAGTTATTAAGCTATTACCTCTTAAAGTTCAAATATCCCTAGGAGAAATAACTTGTTAAAGCAATTAGCAATTATGTGAATTAGTTCATCTTTAAGAAAAGAGCATTTGGAAGCACTAGCCAGGGTTGGGGAACCAGCAGCCTTGAGGCCACATGTGGCCCTCTAGGTGCTCAAGTGTGGCCCTTTGACTGAATCCTAACTTCACAGAAAAATTTGAGAACCCAGAGGGCCACATGTGGCCTCAAGGCTGTAGATTCCCCAACCCTATAAGACAGCTAGATCAGTGGAGGAACCCAGATAATCCAGGAGAAATGAAGAAGGGCCCACCAACCTACCCAAAAGCACAAGAGTAAGTCTGGCCCTGGTATAAAGCTTCACTTCAGGAATTAAGGCTGGAAATGTGATTAAACAGAGATACTAACCACTGTAAGAAAATATTATGGATATAGAGACATTTAAAAATATAACCTAAAAGACAGTAACTTCACAACAGATACAAGTAGACTCAAAGTGAAAAAAAAAAAGATTATTCACAAAAGCCTATGTAAAAACCTGGAAGAAATAAAGCAAAAGATAACAAAAGAAAAAAAAAGCTCTGAAGGAAGGAATTGTAAAGAAAATAAACAGCTGAGAGTAGCGTAGTAAATCTTACCCAAGTAATGGACCCTCTGAAAATCAAAACAGACTAGACAGAAAGCAATGATTTTATGAGTCAAGAAATAGTAAAACAAAATCAAATGATTGGAAAAATAGGAGAAAACATAAGATATCTGCTATCAAAAACAACTGACCTGGAAAAAAGGTCACGGAGATTTAAGAATCATGAGATCATCAATGGAATGATTAGGCATATAATATACTGAAAGAAGCAAATAAGCGTAGTATAGCCTAGTATTTGATAAACCCAAAGACCTCAGCTATTATGGCAAGAACTAATTGCTGGGAAAATTGCAAAGTAATCTGGCAGAAATGAGGCACAGACCAATATCTCACACTGTATTACAAGATAAACTCAAAATGGATGCATGATTTAGACATAAAGGATGATATGTTAAGCAAATTAGGGGAGCATGGATGAAATTACCTGTCAGAACTATGGGGAAGGGAAGGGTTCATGACCAAGCAAGAGACAGAGAGATTCACTGGAGGTAAAATGTATCCTTTTGACTACATAAAATTAAGAAGGTTTTGCAGAAACAAAAACAATGCAGCCAAAATTAGAAGGAAAAGCAAAAAACAAGAGGGGAAATTTTGTAGCAAACTTCTCTGATAAAGATCTCACTTCTCAAATATATAGAGAACTGAGGCAAATTTATAAAAATAGAAGTCATTGATAAATCACTGAAGGATATGAACAGGCTGTTTTCAGAAGAAATCAAAGCTGTCAATAATGATATCAAAAATGCTCTAAATTATTAATAATTAGAGAAATTAAAATTAAAATAACTCTGAGGTACCACCTCCTCCACCCATCAGACTGGCTAAAATGACAGAAGAAGAAAATGATGAATGCTGGAAGTAAGAAAATAGGTTCACTACTACACTTTCGGAAGAACATTCTGGAGAACAATTTAGACCTATACCCAAAGGGCTATGAACAGTGCATACCCTCTGACCCAGCAATACCACTACTAGTCCCATACCTCAAGGAAAAATGAAAAGGACTCATATGTACAAAAATATTTATAGCAGCTCTTTTTTGGTGGCAAAGACTGGAAACCCATCAGTTGGGGAATGGCTGAATAAGTTATGGTATATGAATGTGATGTTATATGCTACAAGAAATGATGAAGGGTATGGTTTCAAAAAAACCTGGGAAGACCTATATAAAGTGATGCAAAGTGAAGTGAGCAGAACCAGGAGAATAATCTTCACAGTAACAGCAATATTGTAAGGACAATCAACTGTGAAAGACTTAGTAACTCCGATCAATACAATGAACCACCACAACTCTGAAGAACCCATGATATAAATTGTTATCCATTCTCCAAACAGAAAACTGATGGACTAAGAGTCCAGAATGAAGCATATCTTTTTTCTTTTCTTTACTTTTCTTGCTTTTTCTTTTTTAGAACATGGTTAATGCAGAAATGTGTTTTGCATGATTTTATATGCACAAAGGGTGTTCCAGGGGTGGGGCCTTGAGGCCACAGGTTCCCCACCCCTGAATTCTATTTCTTGCTTTCTCAATGGGTAGGGAAAAGGGCAAGGGAAGAATAGCCATGAGTCCTTTGAACATATGGTTATAACATTTAATTCACAGGATCATAACTTTAGAGGTAGAAGCAATCTCAAAGGTCATAAAGTCCAAACCTCATTTAACAAATGGAGAAAACAGATGGAGAGAGGTTATAACTACCCTACGATCACAGAGCTGCTAAATGTCGGAGACAGGATTCAAACTCAGATCTTTATGATCCAAGTCCAGTGCGTTATTCACTGTACCCCCAAGATGCTCCATCTCTTTTAGGCTCAAAACAAACTACTATGTTAAGGGTTAGAGTTCCACAAGATGGTCAGAGCCTCAAAAATGGTTTTGTAAATAGTGCATTTAAGGCACAGAGTTTTCAATAAAGTAATAACCTGAATGCTCAGTGCCACTTGGTCTGCATAAGTAGCCCAGGTACATGAGACTATGAACTCATCTAAATAAGCAAGATATAGTCACTTAAACGTGCAAGCTAGTGAAAGGGTATGTTACAGGGGCAAAGAATTGGTTAGGTTCTTCTGCTCTTAAGACAGAGAGGGACAACGTCCAAAGGCTGATAGCATGCAAAGAACCTGGGTTCACTTGGAGAGTGAATTCATTTATGGGACAAATTTTTACTTGATTATTAACATCTTCTCCATCACTTTCTTAAATCTAGACAATCAACAAAATAACATATCAAGCCCTGAAATGCTCATACTGAAAATTAAAGAGTTGGTCATTTAAATGGGCTCCAAGGGACGGAGCCAAGATGGCAGAGTAAAAGCAGTGACTTGCTTGAGCTCTCCCCCAAACCCCTCCAAATACCTGTAAAAAATGGCTCTAAACAAATTCTAGAGCAGCAGAACCCACAAAAAGACAGAGTGAAACAAATTTCCAGCCCAACACAACCTGGATGGTTGATGGGAAAGGTCTGTTGCACCAAGCTGGGAGAGGAGCACAACTCAGTGTGGGCTGTCTCGGCAAAGACAGGGCCTCAGCAAACTTGCAGCCTCAGCGGGGATTCACAGGCAACAGTGGCTGTTTCCAGACTTCTCAACCCACAAACGCCAAAGACAACTTAGAAGGTCATATTGGAAAGGTCTGTTGGACCTAGGTGAGAGAGGAGCTCAGTCTGGCCCCAGTCTTGGCACAGCCCCAGGGAGAAAGCTGCTTCAGGAACTCTAGACCCACAGATGGAGGGGGGGAACAAGCAGCTGATCAGAGGGGGATTGCAGGGATCGCTTTGCTGGCACTGAGGCAGGATTCTCTTGCCTTGCTCGCACTTGGATCTGGTTCACAGTTCTGGTGGCAGTCCTCAGACAGGGAAGAACACTAGTGTGGTAGAGCTTATGGCAGTAGTGCAGAGAGAATCCTCATAGTTCCAAAGCAGAAAAGAGTGCTTGTGGTCAATCACCGACTAGAGCACAGATCAGGAAAGGAGTAAACACCTTTCCTTTGACCATACCACCTTGGAAGACCTGAAAAGTTACAGGTCACTAGAAGTACCTCTGAAAACAGCTGCACAAAACCCCTGAAGCTTGGGACAGAACATCCTCCACACTGGAAACAGAGCCCCTACTTTAACAGAGTTTAAAAGTCAAGTAATTGGCTATGAATATGAGCAAACAGTGCAAAAAAACCTCAGACTATAGAATCTTACTTTGGTGACAAAGAAGATCAAAACATACAACCAGAAGAAGACAACAAAGTCAAAGCTCCTACATCCAAAGCTTCCAAGAAAAATATGAATCAGTCCCAGGCCATGGAAGAGTTCAAAAGGGATTTTGAGAAGCAAGTAAGTGAAGCAGAGGAAAACATGGCAAGAGAACTGAGAGTGACGCAAAGACATCATGAAAAACAAGTCAACAGCTTGCTAAAGGAGACCCAAAAAGTACTGAAGAAATTGGCTCCAGCTTAACTTTGCCTATATCTCACCTCCCAAAACTAAACCCTGTCCAAGAAAAACAGTCAAGCAAAAATAGATAGTGACTATATAGGACAATGCAAGTAATCTTCTATTCCATGATAGAGGAAGACAGAGTTCACTGCATGTTCTGTCCAATTAGGCTATTCCAATCTTCCCCTTCACCTAAGCACAGACAACCCTTGGTTCTCCTTCTACCTGTCTGACCTGACCCTTTTTTCTCAGTTTCCTTTGCTGGTACATCATCCATATCACACAGAGTACCTACTGGTATACCTCGAAACTCTGTCCTGGCCCCTCCTCTCTCTATATATTTTCCCACTTGGTGAACTTATCTGTTCCTTATACAATTATCATCTTTACCTAAATGATCTCAGATCTATCCAGCCTTTGTTTGTCTCTCTCCCAAGCTCCAGACATGCATCTCCAAGTGCTGCCCATTTTACATTTTCAACTGGTGTCCTAAAGGTGTCTAAAACTCAATCTGCCCAAAACTGACCTCACCATCTTTCCAGAAAATTCTGCCATCCTCCAAATTTTCCTATTACCCCACGCCGGGCATGCTGTCTCTCTTCTACTCCCACTACTGACCTACTTAGCTTCTTTTAAGTACCCTTCTTTTATTGTAAGTCTCCCCCCATGCCTCTTAATCATAGCGCCTTCCCTCTGTTAATTTCTTCCTATTTATCCTGTATACAGCTTGTTTTATATATATACATACACACATATACACACATACATGTATATATATATATGTATATATATGTATGTATATATACATATATATATATATATATATATATATATATATATATATATATATATATATATATCTGCTGTCTCCCACATTAGATTGTAATCTCCCCTAGAGCTTACAATCTTACAAAATCTTACAAAAGAGGACTCTTTTGACTCTTTTTGTAGCCCTGGTACTTAGCATAGTGCCTGGCACATCATAGGTGCTTGACAAATGCTTACTGATTGACTGAGGAGACAACCATCCTCTCAATCATTTATAGAAATGGAACTGGAAGGTTCCAAACCTCAACGTAATTCTCACTGTCCATTCTGTTTTCAAATTTCTGTTGTCTTGTTTTTGTCTTCAAAACATCTCTTGTATATATCTTTTTTTCTATACTCACACAGCCACCACCCCTAGTTCAGGCCTCATAACCTCTCACCTAGACAGTTTCAGTGGCCTCCTAAATCATTTTCCTGCTTCACTTTCCTCCACCTGGAAGATCATATACATTTGATCTGTTTGACATTTAATGCCCTTTACAAATCACTCCCAACCTACCTTAAGAAACATTACTCTCCTCTCTCTCCCTGTCCCTCTCTCAAACACATTCTCTCTCTCTCTCTCTCTCTCTCTCTCTCTCTCTCTCTCTCTCTCTCTCTCTCTCTCTCTCTCTCTCTCTTTCACTTCTAGAAAACTAACTTTCTTAATGGTCCTAGGCATTCCATCTCACCTCCCCTACCCCACTCCAAATTAACTACCTCCTCAGTTCAGCCTCTGTTTATTCCTAGTTTTCTTCAAAGCTCAGTTCAAGCACCACCTTTTACATAAAACCTTTCCTTATTCCCTAGCAGCTAATGCCTTCTGCACGAAATTTGTATCTATTTTTTACATACCTCTTATATGGTAGCACATAATGTGGCACTTACTAAATGTTTGTTGACCAATTAAAGAAGCATAACTAGGAATTCTAGCACCTCAGGGAAACTCAGTCTAGCTTCAGGGATGAGACAATAGTTCGAGGTGATTTCAGGGAAGAGGGAAAGCAGTGGCTAGTACCACAAACCACGATCCTGCACAAGCCACATAGCATAGGTAAATAGCATGGATGACTGCTTGGGAAGAGAGAGAACGGTTTTCCTACATCCAGCCCATAGCGCCCTAATGGAAAAAAGGGATAGCCACAGGACCTTAAGGAATGGCAGCCAGGGAAACATGTAGTGAACAGAAGATCAGAAGACTGGTACAGGGAAGGTCTAGGCCAGGGGAAGCACACTAATTAACCTCCCTCCCACTTCAATCCATTCTCTACTCAAGCGTGTGCTAAAATTATATTCTTAAAGAATAAGACTGCCTATGTTGACCTTATTCAGTAAAATTCAATGACTCCCTATTATCTCTAGGATCAAATATCAAGTCCTCTAGCTTTAAAAGCTCTTCACCACCTGGTCCAGTCATCTTACACTTTACGCCCCCCCACTTGTCTACTTGCTATGTTTCTCCAAAATGACATTCCATCTTCCAACTTCTGACATTCCTTCGAACTGGCTGTCCTCATACCTGCCAAGTCTCCCTCCTTACCTCTACCTCTGCCTCTGCCTCTGCCTCTTAGGTTTCTAGGTTTCCTTCAGAACTCATCTCAAATCTCACCTTTTACTAGTCTTTCCAAGCTGCTAGCGCTTTCCTCTCTGAGATTACTTTCCATCTACTCTTAATATTTTAAGTACTTATTTGTTTTCTGTTGTCTCTCACACACTTAGAAGGTGCTTAACAAATCCTTACATACTTATACTCCAACCTGGGATACTGATGCCTCAGGCTAATTGTAGCTCTTGTCAGAGGTTTAACTCACAACCGTGCTGCCTACTGTGTGACCTTGAGCACACCATCTAAATGACCTAAGCTTCAGTTTTCTCATCTGTAAAATGAAGGGGTTGGACAAGATGGCCTCTAAGTTCCTTTCCAGTTCCATATCTATGATCCCATGACTTCTCAAAGTCAAGATGAAAGGAAGGTTGCATCTCAAGTCCATTAAATGCAAAACTAAATGAAAGAGAACTGTTCAGCAAAACAACCAATTAGTTACATTAAGTTTTTAGAAACTAAATAATTTAAATATGCATATATTTAATGGAATCTTTAATGAATGATTTGTAAAGGAAGAAACACTATAAAAGCTCATTTCCTAATTCTGACCCTAATCTTTTGTCTTTGTCCTTTATAATCCCAATATTGCATAAAAATAAAGATTCTCAATGACCAGTGACAGTCAGAAAGGATGAGGATACAGTGGCAGAAAAGAAATTTTCACACCAAATTTCAAAGTAAATTTTACTCAGATAATTAATCAAAAATATTTATTAAGCACACTAAGGATACAAAAACAAAAATGAAATATTCCATACTCTCAAGAAGTTTACATTCTACTAGGAGAATAGTACAAAAGTAATTTCAAGAAGTAGAGAATGCCCATAAAAACACGGGATGGCACCTGAGAGCTGAAGAAAGCCAGGGGCTGTACAAAGTGGTGGCACATTCAGGACATGGGGAAATGCTTGAAAATATACATGGAGGTATGTACAAATAAAATGTTATATAGTAGGAACAATTAGCAGGTCAGTTTGCCTGGAACAGAATGCAAGAAGTGTTATACAATGAGACCAGCAAACTAAGTAGAAGCCAGCAAGCTCTCTCTCTTGAAATTCTATTATTGTTTAGTCATGTCTGATTTTTCATAATCTCATTTGGGATTTTCTTGGCAAAGATACTGGAGTGATTTGCCATTTCCTTCTCCAGCTCATTTTACAGATAAGGAAACTGAGGCAAACGAGGTTAAATGACTTGCACAGGGTCACATGGCTAGTCTGAGGTCATATTTGAACTCAAGAAGATGATTCTTCCTGACCCCAGGCCTGGTGCCTATGGCACCACCTAGTTGCTGTACATCTTGAAATTACTTTTGTTATTTACTTTATGTATTATTCTCCTAGTAGGACTAAGCCCCTTGAGAGTAGAGAGTGTTTCATTTTTGTCTTTGTATCCTCAGTGTCCTGTATGTAGTAGGTGCTTAGTACATGTTTCTGATTATCTGAAGTAAAATCGACTTTGGAATTTGGTATGAAAACATCTTTGCTGTCATTATATCTAATCACACCCTTTCTGACTGTCACTCTTCATACTATATTGGGATTGTAGAGAACAAAGATAAACAATTAAGAGTCAGAATTAGGAAATTAGTTTTATAGTCTTCCTTCCTCTAGGCACTTTCCCCAAACCCTTTATTCCTTAAAAGCCTAGTGCTTAGCTGTTTCAGTCGTGTCTGACTCTTTGTAAACCCATTTGGGGTTTTCTTGGGAAAGACAGTGGATCGATCTGACATTTCCTTCTCCAGCTCATTTTACAGCTGAGGAGCTGAGTCGAACAGGGTTAAATGACTTTCCCATTGTCATACATTTGAACTCAAAAATATGAGTCTTCCTGACTCCAGGAGGTACTCTATCCACTGTGCCACCTAGCTGGTCTTTGAAAGCCTAGGCTCTCTAAAAACTCTACCTTTTTCCCCTCTCCACCTACAGTCCCATCCTCTCCCCAAGCAATAGCAGCCTACCAAGATAGTAAGCAAGAGGTCATTCTCCTGCTGTTTATTATCAAATCTACAACCATTACATTTAATCTCATCCCAATTATAGGCTGACACATAAATTCCAGTTTTGACATGAGTGGGGAGGGAGAGAGGTTGTTAAACCTTAGCTAATTAAAGACTTTGCTAAAAACTTCTGAATAGTCCCTCGCTTTCATTCTACACTGGTCAAAAAATCAGGATTCAGTTTAAGGAAAACACTGCTAAGAGGTGCCAAGGGTATAGTCTTTAGGTCTCTGATCTAACTAACAAACGTTAGCAACATGAGACACAGACTGGCACCATAAGAAAATGATTTCTCTTAGGGGAAGGGATGACATCCTTGAAGCTTTCACAGAAAGATTTGTTTTCTCCAACTGAAACTAGAGTCCTTGATACTTTTGTAAACTTTATTTACTAGGCTATCTGAGTAGCTATTTAGATCTTCAGTCCTCTCTCCCATACAAGTTATCACTCAGGTTCTCCAGTGAGAAGCAAACCCTTTTCTTGTTTAAAATTACAGACCTTTAGAGCTGGAGTACTTTCATAGCTTTCTAATTTCAGTTGAGATTTTCCGATTCTACAGATGAAGAAACTGAGGCCCAAAGGATTAGTAATTTACTTAAGGTCGCACTAATTAATCTCAGTCTTCTGATTCAAAATTTGGGGCACTTTCAAAGAAACTAAGCATATTTCAATGACCAAATCTTGGCATTATCTCCAGCTCTTAATTTCTAAACACTTCCTTTAAACTCAAGATAGTAACGACAATAATAAACACATTTACATCTCCTCTCAAAATTTACAAAGCACTTTCTTCACAACAAGCCTGTGAAGCGGGTAGTAACAGGTATTACCATCCTCATTTTTCTCAGAGAGGTTAAGTGATTTCCTAAGGACAAGCAGGAAGGGTCAGAGCCTGGATCTGAACTGCAGGATTTGTATTCAGGAGATGCCTAGAACACTTCTTTTCTGTAACGACTTGGGCAAGTAACAACCTATCAGAGCTTCAGTTTCCTCCACTGAAAAATGGGAATGACAATAGCTACTTCACAGGATTATCTGTGGTACATACAGGATTTTTGTTAGGCTCAACTAAGAAATATTTGTAAAGCACTTTGTAAACTATAAAGTCCTGTCTATGTTAATTATTTTTAGAAAATACGCTGCATACCATCATTTCTTTCCCAAGGCTCGATACAATTTCATTCTCTGTCTTTACAAAGCCTGAGCTACTTAATCCTCGGACTTGGAAGGATATCCCTACTTATTTTAAATTCAGGCCTGCCAAATCTCCCTCATCTAGACAGATAAAGATGAAAGGAAACTCAATTATAAGGAAAACGCTGCAAGAGAGACAAATCAGTTCTGAACTAAAACGGGGCGTTGGTGAAGAATAACAAATCCTTTTCTGATTGTCGCATCTATTAACTTTAAAAGACAGACAAAGTAGAGCCTCCGGAACAAACAATTAAGTAACTACATTCCAGCGAGCGCCGCCCGCCCGGGAGGAGCGCACCCGGCCAGCGCCTTTCCAGTCCTACCCACCTTGAACTCCACCGAGAGGTGTGGTGTGTAGTCCCGAGTCCAGAGCGCCCGAACCAGCCCCGCCAGCTGCTCCGTGACCTCCGCTCGGCCAGGCCGGGCCCGGTAGTGTCCCAGCGCCAAGAACTCTGCCAGCAAGTCGGTGTTGCTGAGGCACTGCACCACGGCATTCATGAAGCAGGTGTTACCATGGTTCTTCAAGCCCTGCGTGCCAGGGGGCCGCGCCTTGTCTCTCGGAGGGGGCTGGGAAAGGCGCGCGTCCCCAGCCTCCCAGGAAACCTCTTTGGCCGGCCAGGCGGGGTCCCCAAAGTCGTCCCTGCCTCTGCTGCCCGGGTCAGGACCGTTCTGCTCCGCGCCAGGTGGGGTCCCCGGTGGGGAGCCCCCGGAGCGGGAGAGGACGCCCAAAACGCGCAGAAAGCCGCCAAAAAGACGGCGAAAGGAGCGGCGGCGACGTGGGGGAGCGGGTGGCCCCTCACGTGTCTGGACACAGGCCGCCGCGGCTGTTCCCGGGTCAGTCATTGCGCATGTTGCCCCCAGCCTCCCCCAGCTCCCCTCTGGTGTACCCAGCAAACCCGCGCCAGGGTGGAGCAGCTCCACGACACAGAGTTGCAAGCCTACCAGCCGGCCTCGTTCGGGGTCATGGGGTGAAGGGCTCCAGCTACCTGTGGGGCAGGTGAGTTCGGGGCGGGGCCAAGCAGGGAGGAGCCAACTAGCCTCCGCCCTACCCTAAGAATCTGATTGGGGCGGGGGCGGGGAAGTGGAGAAAAGAACTGGCCTGAGGATGTGCGGTGATTGGGTCAAGAGATGCCACCGAGCTTCCCGTGTCTTCTCCACTACTTTTCTCACAAATAAAACAAGGCTGAATAAATAACCTAGTAGCCCTTGAGAAGGAAAGAAGTACCTGAAGGGAAGCTTGAGGAAAGGAGGAGGAAGTGATAGTGACACTGATCTGTGAAGACACTGGCTGTGTATAAACAAAACGAAGCTTTAACTGTAAGCTTAATTCATCTCTACTGATGTGTTTACTTCTTAGGACAACTTTGCATCCCATAGATTATAGTCTGTTATTGTCTTCATATATATTTTTGAAATTTAACAGTTTTATGATCTGGTTTTCGACTCGTTGTTTAATTGATTTTGTTTCCATGTAATTTTGTCATTATTTAATTAATTTGCTGTTATTTAATTAATTATTATTTAATTCATTTCATTTCATTGTGGCTTGAAAATTAATCTCCCAGATCGCCACCCTAACTCAGGTGCTCTCAACCATTCTATAGAAACCTCATGATGAATTTTGCTCTCAGATAGCTTTTCTCTCCAGTCTATCCTCCACACAGCTGCTAAAGTATATTAAGATGAGTGGAAGAGTGGATAGTGTGCTGAACCTAGAGTGAAGACTTGCGTTTCAATCCTGCCTTGGACACTTATTAGTTGTGTGACCAGGGACAATTATTTGACCTAAGAATCAAGACAGGATACCAAGCATTTTAGTGTCTACTGTGTTCCCATTACTATGCTAAGTACTGGGATACCAAAAAAAGGCAAAAAACAATCCTTGCTCTCAAGAGGCTCAAAGTCAATTGAGGAAGACAACATACAAACAAGTACAAACGTTATATACAGGATAAATTAGAGATAAACAAGAGAGAAGGCAAAGATTAGCAAAGGCTTCCTGTAGAGGTAGGTCAGTAGCTGAGACTTGAAAGAAGCCAGGGAAGACAGTAGGCAGAGATAAGGAGAGAGAATTTCAGGCATGAGGAATAGCCAGTCAAAATACCTGGAGTAGGGAGAGGTCTTATGCAAAGAATAGCAAGGATGCCAGTGTCACTGCAGAGAAGTAGAGTCTAAAAAGACTAGAAAAGTAGGAAGGAGCCAGGTTATAAAGGGCTTTAAAAGCCAGCGCATTTTATATTTGCTCCTAAAAGTAATAGGGAGCCACTAGAATTTATTGACTAGGAAGGTGACATGGCCAGACCTTCACACTAAATTTGGGAAGATCAATTTGGCCGCTGATGAACTGAAGTGTAGAGACACTTGAAGCAGGAAATGTAATCAAAAGGCAATTTCAGTAGTGGGCTTGGGGTAAAATTGACTGGATTTGAGAGTGAGGAATTAAGGATGACAATCAAGTTGAGAACCTGGGTGACTGGAAGGATGGGATGACCGGAAAGTTAGGAAAAGAGAAGGGGGAGTAGAGATAATGAGTTCAGTTTTTAACATTTTGAATTTAATTTGCTTATGGGAATATCCAGTTTTAGAGGTCCATTGGGCAGTTGGAGATACACAATGGGAGTTTAGGAGTGATACTGAGACATTATAAGTAGATCTGAGAATCATCAGTGGAGATAACTGAATCCATGGAAGCCATGAGATGACCACAGAAAATATAGAGGGAGATGAGAGCACAGAACTGGGCCTTGGGGGACACTCATTAATGAGCACACCCTGGATGAAGAGCCAGCAAAGGCAACTGAAAAGGCACAATCAGACAGATAGGAGAACCAGGAAAGAATAGTGTGAAGGGTAATCAATAATGCAAAAGGCTACAGAGAGGTCAAGACAAATGAGTATTGAGAAAAGGCCATGAGATTTAGCAAGTAAGGTCATTGATAACTTTTCAAGGAATAGTTTGAGTTGAATGATGAAGCCAGACTACAGAGAATTAAGAGAGTAATTTGAGAAGTGGAGGCATTGGTTGTGGATGACCTCATGGATTTTAGCTATAAAAAAAAAGAGAAAGATAGGGTGATAATGGGGATGGACAGAACAAATGAGGGTTTTTTGAGAATTGGGGTGATATAGACATATTTGTAGGCAATAGGTAAGCAGCCAGTAGGCGGGGATTGATTGACTATTAGAGGGAGAGTAGGGATGATACAGGAGGCAATACCCAGGAGGTGGTCAAATGAAATGGGAACACTTGGCAAGGAGAAGGTTAGCTTTCATGGGAGATGGGGGTGAAAGTGAAGGTAATGTTGGAAGGCATCTGAGTGATATGAAATAAGGAGTAGTAGAGGAAGCTCTCAGAAAATGGTTTCAAATTTGGAACTCAAAGTTTTAAACATGCACATAAAAATTGTTTTTACATGTCACTGGGGAAAAATAAAATACTAAGTAAATTTTTTTAAATGATTTTTTTTTCAGTGAAATGTGGGACAAGTTTCTCAGATTAAAGGGTGGTGGGAGACAATGAAGTGAAAAGTTTAAAGAGGGATGAAAAAAGTTGAAAGTTGCTGTGATGAATGGAACAATGAATCAATTAGGGATGTGTAAAAAAAAATTGCCTTGCTACAATGAAGGCATAATTGAGATAATGTAATATATTTGTAGTAGATCTTGTCAGCATGTGATTCTTATCTGTAAAATACCTCAGAGGATTGATGTGAGGCCTTGTAAGCCTTAAAGTGCACTTGTTATATTTCTGTATTCCTAAAGTGCAAGTCTGATTATATCACTTCCCTACTCAATAAACTCCTTTACTTTCCTATTACTTCCTTTACAACCTGGCTCCAATCTATAACCCTTCTAGTTTAATTAATCTATATCTTTCCAGTCTTATTATAAATTATTTGCTTCATGTTCTCTTGGTCCAGCCAAACTGGTCTTCTTGCTCTTTCTGACACATTACATTCCATTTTCCATTGCCATGACTTTGCACTGGCTGCCCTCCATGCCTGGAATGGACTTCCTCCTCACCACCACCTCTTAGAATTCCTAGTTTGCTTCAAATCTTAGCTCAAGTGCATGAAACATTTTCTGATTCCTGAGTTGTTAAGTACCCTACGGTGTAAACTGTAATCACTTTGAATGTATTTTGTATCTACTTAAATGCTTGCATGTCTCCCTGACGTAGAATGTAAGTTCCGCAGACAGGATTTCAGTTTTGTCTTTGTACTCCCAGTACCAAGCATAGTGTCAGATTTCTTTGGACTTTAATAAATGTTTGATTGAGGAGTACTATATGTGAAATTTCTGCTTCTTAAACATTTATGTAGATTTTCTATGACCTGTTATTTTATTTTTTTATTTTAAAAGATTTTTATTTTTAGTGTTTTAGCTAGCCCTTTCTTGACAAATACACCTTTAAACCTGTTACTCAAAAAAAGGGACAGGGTGGTATGCCCTGCTTCCACAATTTAGTTCTCTCTATCTATTAATTCCAACTTATTAGTAAGTAGCTTGGAACTATTATTTCTTTAGTATTAATCTTTTTATTTGGTTTGTCAAATTCTGATAAATGAGTGTTGAAGTCTTATATTGTTCTATCTTTTATTTCTTATATTCTTTTATGATTTCAACTCACAAATTGTTTAATGGATATAAATTGAGAATTGTTACTTTTCCTTTCACCCTTATTATCATGCCCTTCCTTCAATTTTTCTAATGTGAATTCAACCTTAAATACCATTACCATATCTGATTTTTAAATTGAAGTTGTATAATACATATTAGACCAATTTACTAATTTTAATCTAGCTATATTTTTTGCACAAAATATGTTTCTTTAAGTAACATAATTTTTTTTATCTATCAAGTAATTCTGTAGATAGGAGAATGCAGATGATTCACATATATTGTTAGGTAATAAGTTTTATTTTTCTCTCATTTTCTTCTTATTGTTCTTGATATTGCCTAGAGGAAACAAATCTACTTAACCATGTATATCTATTTCAACTAATAAATAAAACAAGTTCTGTTTCTGTTTTTCAAACTATTCCTATATACACTAATTTTTAATCCCAACTCTTTTCTCTTTTTATTGTTTCCCGTTTGTATGAAATACCTTTTTTATTATTAAATTTGGATATAACCTAAATGTCTAATAATAAGAGGATGGCTAAATGGTGGTATATTAATGCAATTTAATATTATAATGTAGTCAAGACTCAAATACTTTAAATATAAATAAATATGATAGTAATAAAATAATGAGAAGAGAACCAAAGCAAAACAATAACTATAAAAGGAGGAAAAATGAATGAGAACAAATATATATATGAAATATAAATACTGATAGAGACTTATGACTGAAAAGTGATAACACATTAAAATTAATTTAATATAGTTAAAAGCAAGTTTAATAAATAACATTGATATTTGAAATTGAAGTTATAAGAATCATCAAAAATTCTGTTTTGACATCGAAAAATAAGTAAGTTGGGTCAACCTATTTCAGATGTTTCTAGCATTACTTTGTGGAGCCAACTTTTCCCTACCAAAACTGCTTTGTGAATAGAGAGTTGGTGGAGCAGCAGGATAGGGGGTGAAAAGTAGGGGTATGGGAACAAATATTACCTTTTAAGAACAATGCTGGAATACAAGGATCTCAGTTTGAAGGGATCTCTGATGCAATTTAATCCAATTTATACTAGAACAGGAATCTCTATGTACTATATCCCTTACAAATGGTCACCCATCATCCACTTTCCAAAGGAGACCATTCTACTTTTGAACCACTCTAATTCTTAGGAAGTTTTTCCTTACATGAAACCAAAATCTGCCTCACTGAAGCTTCTCTTATTCAAGTTAAGCATCACTGTTTCCTTCAACTGATACTTTTATGGCAACTCTTTAGTTCTCTCACTATTCTAGTTGCTACCTTCTAAACATGCTCGAGTTTGCCTATACTTCACGGGACCTGTTAACTCATAGGTGTAAATATTCCCTCCAGTAATTCGAACTTCAACCTATATGTGCCTGCACATACTATTTGAGGTACGTCCATATCCTTCCTGAAGTTCAGCACAGCACTGAGGTTGGTACTCTTTTTGTATTATATTTATATGAATGAAGCACACGGGTACATCAATATTGCTCATTTTTGTTGTGTGACCAGCCCAGCCTATCTTTTTTTCAGCCATACTTTTGTCTGATGGCACCCCTTATACTTCTTATAAATGATAATTTGTAATGTATTGTAGCCTGCTCATGCCCAAACCCCCCCCACACACACACACACTCATTTTGCTTGCCCTTTAAAGTGATATGCAACATCTATTTTTTGGAGGGAAATTCTAGTTTTTCATAATTTTCGGACATATAACATCACAAAAAGTGAAGAAGCATATAGTCACAGATGGAAATGAGGAGTGCTACCCACCTTTATCCTTGATAAAGATGGCTAAGGAAGTTAATGGTCACAGCAAACAACCATATCCCAAGCTCCAAACACAGGTCCTCATTACTAAGATTATTTCAGTAGATAGGTACTTTTTTTTAAAAGAACATTTCTTGATGATCTTTCTAAAGTGCAGGTCTATCCATGTCACCACTCCTCTTTTCAGTAAACTCCAGTGGCTCCCTATTATCTCCAATATGAAATATAAATAAAACAAAAACTTTTCCAGTCTTACTATACCTTACTCCACTTCATGTAATCCCATGTATCCAGTAACATCACAAAACACTCCATCTTGGTGCATTTTCACCTGTCCCCCATGGCAGGAATAGTCTACCCTCCTCAACTCTGCCTCCTAGCTTACCTGACTTCCTTCAAGTCTCAGAGAAAATCTCATATTCTGCAAGTAGTCTTTCCTAATTCCCCTTAATGCTACTTTCCCTTTGCTGATTATCTTCAGTTTTCCTTGTATATATCTTGTTTGTACTTAGTTGTTTGCATTGTCTCCACTATTAAATTGTGAGCTCTTTGAGGCCTGGGATTGTTTTTACCTTTCTTTGTATCCCCAGCTCTTAGCAGAGTTCATGGCACATTGTTGACACTTAATGCTTATTGACTTGACTTGACTCAAAGGCAGACAGCTAGCCTCAGATTCAAGGCAGCCTGAGTTCAAGTCCCAACTCTGACATGCTGGCTCTGTGACTGGGTAAACCTCCTAACTTTTCAATGCTCTCAGTAACTCTCTCAGATTATAGATTGCAGAGTAGGTGCAGGTACCAAGCTGCCTGCATTGATAAGAGTCTCAACAATTTACACTTTTGGATTTTTTTAACCTGTCACTGTAACTTTCCAAGAATTCTTCTTCCCATAGAATCCTCCCTTGCGACAAGGAAATTAAAACCAAAACTACTCAACACATTGACTATGTCTGAAAATATCCACTTTATTCTGCACCAGCAGTCTACCATCTCTCTAAGAGGAGGGAAATAGGTTTCAGTCTTTTGGAGTTGAGATTGATCATTATGTTGTCTTGAATTTGATGTCTTTTCATGTTGCTTTCTTTTACATTATTATAGTCAACGTATATAGTTCTCTCTTGGTTCTACTTCACTTTGTAGCAGTTCAAATAAATCTCCCCAATTTTTCTCTAAATTCTCTGAGTTCCTCATATTTGTTGTTTCATGTAAGTGCAATAATATTCCATTACATTCACATGCCATAATTTGTTTTAGGTTGAAGGGCCATTCTTTGTTTCCAATTTTTTTGTTATGACAGTACTACGGCTACATACGTACATGCATACACACACACACACACACACATACATATACATATATATATATATATATATATATATATACACATACTTACATACACACACACATATACCTTTCCTTCTATCTTTGACCTCTTTAGAATATATGTCTAGTAGCCATATCAAGGTATGAATAGTTTTGTTTCTTTCTCTCTCTTTTTTTTTAGTATAGTGAAAAATGGTTTGTGCTCTCTGTTTCACCAAATGAATTTTATTATTTTGTTTAGTTTAGAAACCAGAAGCTAGCTTGATTTGTCATAGCCTGTAGTATGTACATTAATTTAAATTATATTGTAATTTTTATTCTATTGGCCTGCCCCAACCATGGATATTTCTCTCCAATTATTTATTCTCCTTTATTTCTGTAAAGAATGTTTTATATTTGTATTTATATTCATCCTGAGTGTGTTGTGGTTGTTTAACTTCAGACATTTCATGAATTTTTTAGTTATTTTGAATGGAATTTTTGTTTCTGTTTGTACTTGATGGGTTTCATTAGTAATATATAGAAAGAGTGATGATTTTTTGGATCTATTTTGTATATTGTTATGGTACTGAAGTTATTTCAATGAATATTTTCATTAACTCTCAGGTACTCAGAGCATCCAAAAGAGATAATTTTCCCTTATACTTATTCTCTCAATGCTTATATCTTTCCTTATTGCTATAGCTAGCATTTCTTACATTATATCAATCAGTAGTGGAAATAATAGACATCTTTGGTTTTGCCCTGCTCTTTTGTTGGTGCAGTGGATAGAATGCCAGGCCTGAAGTCAGGAAGACTCATCTTCATGAGTTCAGATCTGGCCTTAGACACTAAGTAGCTGTGTGACCCTGGGCACTTAACCCTTTTTACCTAAGTTTCTCATCTATAAAAAGGAGCTGGAGAAGAAATCTTTTCCAAGAAAACCTCAAATGGGATCATGAAGAGTCAGATATGACTGAAATGACTGAACAATAACAACAAACTCATGTTTCTCTATTACAAATGATACTAGTTCTTTGTTTTAGATGCCTTTGATCATAATAAATAAAGTTCCTTTTATTTTTTTGGCTGTAAGCACAAATAAGTGTTGTATTTGGAAGGAATTTTATGCATTTCAATTATATCTGTTATTAATGTTATATATTATTTCAATAGTTTTCCTAATGTTAGGACATCCCTGAATATTCCAAAGTGATCATAGGGAATAATTTTAATATATTACTATGGCAATAGTTCATTATTTTTACATCAATATTCATTAATAATATTGAACTATGTTTTCTTTCTCTGCTTTATCACTCTCTAGTTTGAATATCAGTATCATATTTGTTTCATAGAAAGAGTTTGTTAAATTGTCTTCTTTCTATATTTGTTGAAACAATTTAGGTAGCTTGGAGCCTCAGAAAAAAGAATGGCTTGAGCAGAATGGCTCCAGAAAGAAATGAAACAAAAAGGTAGATAGCAATGGAGGCAAAATGTTGCATATGCTGGCGGACTTAATCATTTTGTTGATTGATTTTTGCTTGATTGTTTGTTTTGTTACAAGATTCAATGGAGGTGGTGGTGGTGATGTTGGTAATGAGGTAGTATTGGGAAAAGACTATGTATTAAGAAACAATACATCAACAAAAAATTTAAAAATAAAAAATGAAATGAAACAAAAGACAAAAATTAAATTGGACCCTTTGAAGTAAAAATTTAGAGAATAAAAAGCTCAGAATAAAAAGTAGAAAATATGTCCCAAGTAGTAGACTCTCTAACAACTCAATGATTTTGTCAGCAAGAAATATTAGAACAGAGCCCAAAGACTGAAAAATTAGAACATAGGTTTTTTTCTGTCAAAAAAAAATTAATCCAGAAAACAGGTTGAGGAAACATAATAAGACTTCAGCCTTACTGAAAACCATGACTAAACAAAAAACCTGGATACTATATTCCAAGAAATAATAAAAGAAAACTGCCTACAGAACATTCTAGAGGCTAGGGGAAGAGGGGAATCAGAAGTGTATGATATGCTCAAACTGCTTGTAAAGCTTAGCTCATCGTGTCCTAACAATAAAAAATAAGTCAATTAAATCTTTTTCTTCATCCCCACAGAACTTATAAAAGGATCTTTTGCTTCATAGGTTTCAGCACCAGAAGGGCCTGAGAAATCCAACTTCCTCATTTTATTTTTACGTTAAAAATCACATTTTAATAATGCCTTTTGTCTTCACACCATAGTAATTTCCTACCTCCATTTGCAACCCCCTCATTTTGCAGAGGAGAAAGCGAGTTCCAGAAATGGGGAGTGACTTGCCCATGGGTCATATGTGTATAAGTAGCAGATATAGGATTTAAACCTGTCTTCTCCCTCCAAATCCAGTGCTTTCCCCACCATGGATACAGAGCTCCCATCTCTCAGCAATGGATGGCTTTAGAATAAAAATGTCGAAATTGAGTAGTCTCAGGTTTGAAACTGTTACTGAAAGTAAGTGTACTATGCTAGGTTACACAGTAGATTAGAGGGTTGGATTTTGAATCAGTAAGACCCAAGTTCAAATCCCACCTCAGATGTAAAATAAACAAACTGCATGACACTAGGCAACTCTCTTAACCTTTCTCAGCCTCAGTTTTTTCCATCTGTAAAATGGAAATAATAATAGCAATTACCTAGATAGTTGTTGTGAGGATTAAATGAAAGAACATATATAAAGTATTTTGTAAACCTTCAAGTATATATCAATATAAGCTATCATGTTTTTAAAGTGCCTTATCTTGGGTAAGTAAGGTTAATATTACTAGCATAGCTGCATAGCCTAACACTAGAAAATCCAATTTCGTATCTCTTTCATTTGGCTGCTTTGATGGATTGAAATAATATGACTCATTGACATCACACAAGTTCCTACTTTGATTAATGACATCTGCAATAGCATCTAGGATGCTCGCCTCTCGATAAGCTGGGCTAAGGCCAAATTTCACTTTCCACCAGCAAGAACAAGCAAGGAAATGATTGATTAGCACATCGTTGGTGATTGCTAAGATTATGACTCACCCTTGTTGTCTCTATTAAGGTGCATTCTTCCTTGAGGTTTAGGGATGGACACAGAGGAGCCCATAAGACATATATAATGGATGGTTTGATATTTGTTCTGTTAGAGTTTGAGCTTCCAGTGTGAGTATAACAGCAGGACCCAGATCCTGGCTTGTCTGTGACCTTTTGTTGTTGTTGTTGTTATGACTTGTGATGTCATTAGTGTAGGAAACTCCTACTGAGAAAACTTCCTCTAGCAAGGTAAATTGGCAGTTGTTCTGCAAGGTATAGTCTTACAGAGTTGCCTGAGATACTTCAGGGTTACATGGCTGTTCTAAAGTTACCTAACCTGTATGTCAGAGATGAGGCTTAAACCCAGGTCTGATTCGGAGGCTGGCCTCTTGTCCAGAACACACTGCCTCTCCCATTTGAAACTTGAAGTAAAAACACTTTTACCCAAGTAACTAGCACACAGAAATGGGCAAGCCAGTAGGGCTTAACTACTTGAAATTTCTAGCTGTATAACCAAACTGTGTAGTGTTTGAGTATATTTCTTTTCATAAAGCTGCTGAAAACAATTTGGAGAGACAAGTGATATAAATGTGAAGTCAGAATTGAGTTGTGCTCTAAGTGAACTCACTCCAAAGTTCTTCGGTTGGTTCAGTATCAGTATCCCCACTAACTTGATCAAAATTGTTCAATGACTAGTTCTAAGTTCATCATTTTGTGCTTTTTTTTTAAATAAAGTTCATTAATTTTTTAAAGAAATGTTCTATAAACCTCAAAGTGTTATAGAGATGTGAGTTAATAACAATAATAGTAGTTTTAGAAATTTATCAAACTCTTTCTTAACAATAAACTGATGAGGAGGATGTATAAGTATTATCATCCCACTTTACAGATGAGGAAATGGAAGCTTAGCAAGCTTGAGTAACTTTCTTAAAGTTACATATGTATTAAGTGTGAGATCCATTATTTGCATCTAAGTCTTTTAGTTCCAAATCCATATAGATTTCTGTTTTTTGTCTTACTGATAAAAAATGCCCATATTCTTGAATAGCTAACATCTATCACCATTATCATTGTTAATAAAAATTAATGTCCATAGATATATGTATTATTATATATTATATAGTAATATGATTATTTAGTCCACAGCTGAAAAAGGTTGGACTCCCCTACCTTCAAATAAGTTATATTTCTAGATTTTAATTGAATTGGTACAATGGCTGAGCTAAAATGGAATGACATTTTTCCCTTGTAAGTTACCATTTACTTCAGTCAGTAAACGTTTGTTAAGCACCTACTATGTGACAGGCATTGTGCTATGCAGCTGAGGGGAGGGGGAGGTGTGGAAACAAGACAAAAGACAATCCCTGCCTTCAAGGCACTTACAATCTGTTCACAGCTTTCTCCTGCTTGATATTCTAATGGCATTAATATCATGGCTATCATGGTGAAAACCAGGTCTTTCCCAATAAATGTTTACAGGACTTTCTAAAAATGAGTGCAAGTTACTCCCTGCAGGAGCTGACACATATGTGATAGTTTCCAGAAATATCAAGAGGATGATCTTTGTACTCATGAAGAATGAATTTTGGCCTTCATAGTTGGGGCAGTGGATCCTGTTAGAAATATGTTGTTAAATACATGATGAAAAGTGCACTGAATGGGTAGTGGGGAGACAAATTCTAATTCCAGCTCTGTCAATAATCAGTATGTGACAGATGAACTTCAGTTTCATCCTATGTAAAATAAGGTGACCCTTAAGTTCCTACCAGTTGAAAAGTATGCAATATATCCCAACTTGTATGCAATTGACATAGCACTTTAAAATTTAGAGAGGACTTGCCTAACAACATTTTGAGTTAAGTAACCCCATTTTATGGAGGAAGAAATAGAAGCCCAGGGAGGTTGTGTCTTGCCTATAGTCTTATAGCTAAGTAAAAATCCAAGGAAGGATTCAATATTAGGTCTCCAAATGCCAAGTGCAGCATTCTTTCTACCATACTACACTACCTGTCACATCATTTCTGTACATATCCCAGTTCCATCTAGGCCAGAGGTTTTTAATTTTGTGTCATGAATCTCTTTAGCAGTCTGGTAAAACCTATGGATGCCTTCTCAGAATACTGTTTTTAAATGCCCAAGATAAAATACACAGGATTACAAAGGAAACCATTTATATCAACATACTTTTTTCAACTATCCAAGTTTTCAGGCTCCCCCTGAAATATATCCATAACCTCTTTGGACAGCTGTGGACCCCTAGTTAAGAACTTCTGATCTAGATTATTAACTCATTGGGGGTAAGAACGGGCCCACCCTCATTCCTGGTTTAGCATAATGCCTTGTTAATAAACATTTGATACATTGAACTAATCTGAATGCATTACTTGTTTAAGGAAAAAGAAGCATTGGTGGTAAGCTGTAAATTAATGCAAAAACTATTATTTGAAAAAAAGCATTGTAACTGGAGTTCTGTGAGATACCTATCTTGACCCTCCCACCCCTAAGATCCATTCAACTCAGCAAATAATTATCAAGCATCTATTATGTGCAAGACATTGGGGGCTAGGTTCTGGAGTTACAGAGACAAAATGAAATGGTCACTGCTTTCAAAGAGCTAACATAGTCTTGTGGAAGAGTTTTCAGTATAGGACTGTCTGATAGTTATGATTCATCTAATGCTCTTCCTAATGATTGTACTTCCTATTGGGTAAGTAAATGAGAAGAATTCTTATCACCTGTAATAAAAAAAATGCATGAAATTAATATTTAATGAATAGGTGAGAGTCCTTAACAATATACAGATCATTAAGCCATTGGTTTTGTTATTCAACAATGGTAAGCTTGATTAAGAATCAAGATTTTTGAAGAGCAACAGCACTGCTAATTGAAGAATAAACCATGAGGATAATTATTAGGAAAGATATTAGGTGTTGCAAAGCCTTGGATGATAGAGGAATTATGAAGGAAACCAATCAATGAGATTTTTATTTGTAATAAAAGTATAATTATAATATGAATAAAATCCTTAAATTCAAATCAATTTCATTGTAAAAGTCTTCTCTTTCACTGAAGCTCTTTTTAAAATATAAATATCTGAAACATCTTTTGCTACAAAATTTAAAAGGAAATAAGAAAAAAAAAGACATGTAATCAAATATTGTTTCAACCAAAGAGCAAACATACAAATGTGAGAAACGAGCACAAATTTTTGCTTAACATATATTTGCTCAAATAAGCTCAGTGGTGAATAGGATCATGAACAATGTCCTTCAAGAGATTCCAATACTAATTCAAGAGGAAAAAGGGAATTTCCATCTCAAAATGGCTCCATCAGCACTTACACTAACAATGTGCTGATTTTTGGGGCTTATCTTCATGCGGATAATGTTGCCACTGTGTCCTACCCCAACGTGGGTCGCTTCACCTTCACTATAACTCCACACTTTGACTAAATGGTCATCTCCACCTGAAATAAAGAGAACATATACATGTGAAACTGGGGGGTCTGGAGTGTTTACAAAGGGGACTGATTTTCTGTTGATGGGCACTTTAAACACAAAATGAGGAGAGAAATGAGATTTCTTTTTATCAAAAACAGCATATTAGGATTAATTCAAAGATAAGAGAACATTTCTGACCCTTTAAATATTCTTCAGTATATTAACAGTCTAAAAAAAATGGAGTGTGGAACTAAATATGATCTTATATGCCTGATAGGAACTTTTTTTTTCGTGGTCAGTGCCTTTTTTTGGAAAGCTGATTTTTAAAAACAATTTATGCCAAAGTTTTCAGTATATTTGTATCCTAATAGATTACATCAGGAAAATTTATATTCAGGGCTTCAACAGGAAATTTTAAAAGTACAAAGTAGTTCTATTCCCTCAGTAGAATCCTAGATTTGGGACCAAAAGAGTCCTTCAAAGCCATCTAGTCCCTTCTCATTTACGTATGAGAAAATTGAGAGGCAGAGAAGTGAATTGACTTACCCATGGTCACAAAGCTGATAAATGACAGAGCAGAGATTCAAACTCAAGTTCTCTAACTCCAAATCCAGTGTCTTTCAACTGTACCACATTGTATGTGATTAAGGACCAATTTTTCAGCCTCTTTTTCTATTGCCCACCAAATAAATGAATAGCGATTCCTTTGAAATCTAAATCTTACTGTTTTTATCTTGGTATTAGTTTTGTTCTCCTGAGTTATCTTTCTAGTATTTCCTTCCCATGAAGTATCTGACAGCTGAATCCTGATTTCTCATGAGAGCTTCAGGGCTCTAAACTGAATTTGATTTAACTTCCTCTTAGAGCTACAAAAACCCTTCTCCTCCAGGCTCCCTTGCTAATATATTTAAGTGTTGCTTCTTTTTCTTATTCTAGTACTAACCTGTGACAAAATGCACTCCTTCTGTTGAAATATCCATTCCATTGATTGAACCAGACAGGGAACCTTCTAGCTCTCTAATTACTGTCCCATCAAACACTTCCCAGTAACCGATCTGGAAATCAGGATAGAAGTATATATAATAAGAATTTGTGGTAATGAAAAAATATGTAGTAGTATGCATATGAGTCTTATAGAATATATACTAACAAAAAGAAGTACATATTACTCCTCAAAAAGTGGCACAGGGTAAAAAATGATAAAAGAGATTAAGGAAAAATTGTAAAGAAACTACTTTTACATCATTCTTTAATGTTTCAATATTATAAGAAGCCATGACTTCACCTATATGATTCCACTATCATTCTATCCCTTAAGTAGGAGATCTCATTAGTTGATATCAAACAAACAAACAAACAAAAACTTCACTACTTGCTGGCCAACTGTGTAATTTTGAGTCTCTCCAAAGTGGGCTGACCTGTACTCAAAGCATTTGAGCTCTTCCTTGCCTTCAAGAACTCAAGGTCAACTTCATATCACGATGAAGGTATTAGAATAGGATGTTTGTTGGATGAGCTCTTCATTTAAAAACCTTTCAAAGGGCATGTACATTAACAAAATTGGAAAACCATTTGGAGTAAAGTTAACAAAAGTTAAATAGTTGAGTTTTTTTCATGTTTCATCCTTTTAAAACATTGTACTTCTCATAAAAGTGTTTTAATGTATTTAAATTTATCTTGAGAATTATGTTTTGGTTTAGTTTGGATTTATTTAATTGAAGTTCTCTTGCTACAACATAAAGAGTCCAAAGAAAACTATAAAAATTAGAGGATAGCAATTTAGGAATCGTATATACTTTTAATGAATGGCTAATAATTGGCATAGGTACTTCTAAAGGTCCAGGAAGGACTAATATAAAACTAAGGTTTTACATAGTTTAAAATAATAGCTCAATAAGTCTTTACACAATTAATTCTCTTGAGAAAGTTTTTATGGACAATAAAAAGAGAATTGTTTCTCGGCTCCTACCCAGTTATCCCCGTAATGAATTAGAGATGTACCAATTAGTAAGCTTGTTTATTTGTTTGCTTTTTCAGTAGTGATGAATTGGGGCAGTTTATGAAGTTTATGAAGCTATGCATCTTTCTCACTCTGAATTTAGTCAGGAAATAATAGCAATAAATAATTGGTCTAGCCATAGCCGTGTACTACCTTTCTGTTTAACTCTTTAAAAGATCTTGTCCCTTGCTGTTATGGCTACTTACTTTTCTATCTGTCCCACTGGTGATAATCTGAAACTCTTCTGGATGGTAACAAACACATTGAAATAAAGTGTTGGCCAGAATCATCTGGTTCCTCTTCAGACGCCTGAAAAATAGGTATCTGTAAAAAGTTCTGGAATTTACTTGCTTTTCCTCCACTAATTGGCTGCACCAGACTACCTCAGGATTATTTTTTCCAGACCAAGAAATACCCAAGATCAAAAATTTCAAGACAAAAGGGACTTTCAAGATAATCTAGTTCAACCCCACCTTATACAGATAAGAAAAGGTAGACTCCCAAAAGGTTCATGGATTTGCCCAAGGCCACACAGGTAATAAGTCTGAAGTTAGGATTCAAACCCAGGCCTTTGACTCCCATGGTCTGAGATGATCAGTTAGGGAAAATTAAGTAGTCTTCCAAAGGGAAATTAGACAGAGATAGAAGAGATCATCTAGTAACCTCTTGTACTACAGATGGGAAAGTCAAAAATCATAGAAATGAAATGATTTGCGCCAAAGTCACCCAAAATTAATGTTAGGACCAAGATTAGAGTCTAGTTACCCAAACTCCCATTTCTTTCCATTGTCCTCAGGTGTATGGAAAAATGCATCTAATTTAAGTTTCTTGACCTTTTGACTACTTTCCCAATTGCTCATAGCAATTATTTCTCTTTATTCCCAACAGAGTACATTTTGTAAATAGTGCTTTTTTTTTCCCTATGTATTTTATTCAGGACTTTCCTATAGAAGCAGGTTTTTGTTTTTTTAAATGGATAAAAGAACTGATTTCCCCCTTCACATTTCTCATTTATCCTGAAAGCCTTTGAGAAAACCAATATTAGCTCCCATAAACTAATAGATGATAGTGAAAAGAGCCCTACTGGACATTTATAGATCATTTCTCAGTGGACTAGCTTACATAGAGTCATAGATTGGGAGCTGGAGGGGAATCCAGTCCAAGCCCCATCATTTTATAGCCAAGGAAATGAAGGCTAGAGGAATTCTGTGACTTGCCTAAGGTCACTTCCTTTAATCTGAATCATCTTCCAATTTGGAGTCAAGCCTGGAACCATGAACCCTCCTGAATCATAACGTTACATTTTTAGGGCATTTGATCAGTGTTACTCCATCATCCTCACCATCACAGTGTACGTACACAAGGTCCCAAATAATGCAAGTCCCATCTGTGCTGGCTGTGACACATTCTTCATTATTCTTCTTTACTTTAATACAGGATACTGATGATTTGTGCTCCTTTAGAGCTTCCTCCAGTTTTTGGGATTGAGGGCTTATTTCCCATACCCTTACCTCAAAGCAAAACAAAACAACAGTGAAAAAAACCCACATACACTCAAACTCAACATATGCAACAAAACTAGATCAATGAATCACAAGTCCTGGCCCTCCCTCCAAAATAAGGGAGACTTCATTTCTGAGATGCAAATCTCTTCCTCAAAATTGGTAGAGGAGGGGGGCAGCTAGCTGGCACAGTGGATAGAGCACTGGCTCTGGATTCAGGAGGACCTGAGTTCAAATGCGGCCTCAGACACATAACACTTACTAGCTGTGTGATCCTGGGCAAGTCACTTAACCCCATTGCCTAGCCAAAAAAAAAAAATTGGTAGAGGAGGTTACTAAGTTGAGATATTCAAATGTGCTCAAATATAAAAGTTTGTGAACTTCCCTGGAAGGAAAAAAGAAAAGAAGGAAAGAAGAATTTATTAAGCATCTTGTATGTACTACATATCAGACCCTGTGCTAAGTACTTTACAAATATTATCTCATTTGATCCTTATAACAACCTGGAAGGTGGGTACTATTATAATCCCCATTTCACACTTGAGGAAACTGAGGCAAGAGAAGTTAAGTAATTTGCCTGAGATCACAGAGCTAGTAAGGTTTGAGGCCAAATTTGAACTCAGGCTTTCTTGACTCCAGGGCCAGCCATCTATCTGCTATGTATGCCACCTAGTCCAGAAACTGTTGTAGATCATCTAGTTCATATTTCTAATCTGAGAGCAGATCTATGACTAATCTTGCTGATGATGTCTTAGCTCTAGGGAGGGAAATAGTAATACTGATAAGCTAAGTGAAAATTTTCTACTTGTCTTAAGCCGTAAACTTTTAGCACCGGGATTAGAATACAGTTATCCAAACTCCTATTTCTTTCCATTGTTCTTAAATAGATGAAAAAATGCATCTAAGCTAAGTTTCTTGACTGTTCAGCCACTTTTCCAACTGCCCATAGCAATTATTTTTCTTTATCCCCAACAAAATGAATTAAGCCCTTCCATTTCTCTTAAGCAGTGGTTTGCAATCTCATTTTGCTGAGTCTATCTATTGTCTAAATAGACAGAGCATTGTCTATTTTGTGAGATGCCCAAAGGTACAAGGTATGTGGTCATTTTAAGATCTATCCATCAACCTTTTAACAATTTTTGAGCTGATCACAATTTATCTTACTACTTTTAAAATGACTGATTCACTTTCTTTCCCTTTCAGGGCTAATAGGAGTCTCTCTACTCTTACAGATCAACACTTGCTCTGCAACTCTGAATCTTGGCTATCTTGTCATTGACCACTTTTCCACATACAAGGCAACTCCTACTACTGTATCATCTATTTGTCACATTCTAGCCAGTACTCAAAGGCTTCCTCTCTAGGTAAGCAATCATGCTCCCCTGAAAATAACCATAATTGCTTATGATTTGTCTCCTCTTTTTGTAATGAGTGTTTGACAGCTAGTGCAACTATCCAAGCCTATAGCTCTTTTGACCTCAGGTCACAGCTGAAGAGGACAGTGTCTTACTACCCAGAAATCCCTGTAATCCCTTCTTTGCTTCTATGAGGGTCTTCATCTTGTTTAGAGGGCTTTAGTAACGGTTTCCAACTTCTCTCTTTTCTCGGTTATCTCCCCAGGAAGGCTCTGCAGTTTCAAACCACTCACATAAGGCAGTTGCTTCATTGTCATCTTTCCTAATATGTTCCACAGTAAATTATACCCCATCAAAGGGTCCACTGCAAGTGTACCAAGTCTTTTCAATGGTATACTTGTCACAGCTCATAGGGACCTCAAAAATCAATAGACCTCAGTGAGAGCTGATACCTATCCTTATGCTCAATCCTTTAATAGCTGTGTAGCCAGGGGGGCCATTCACATCATGGCCCTTCCCCTTCCTACCCCCAAGCCACTGTACAGTGTAGGTAGGCTAGGGATGCCCTACAGCCTGCAAAATAAATAATCCCAGATGATTCTCCCACATATAACCCATGCTCTGACTTCTGACACCACAGGCACAGGTATAGTCTTGATAGCAGTCTCTATGACACATACTCCCATAGGCTAATAGGCATTCATGAACTGGAAGGGGCCTCAGAGACCACCTAGTTTGATCCCTTCATTTTGTAGATAAGCAAACTGAGGCTCAGGGAAGAAGTTGAGTGGCTTGCCCAAGGTCACACCATTAGTAAGCAAAGGCTGTGAGGCTCCCCTGTGTATATTCATAGGCATCAGACAGAACAAATTTTATTTAAGGCAGTAAGAAAAACGTAACAGACTGGTATCTGAGCTCTTAGCTAAGAACTAGCCTATCCCAACGAGCCTTGTTTTTCTCCTCAGAGGTTCTCTGCAGTTTTTACAAAATTTTTTTTTTTAAAAAACTATTATTTGGTAAAGTCCCTGCCACATCAAGTAAAGGGTCATCATTACTGATGCAGGTACAGTTTCAGTATCTCTGTGTGTACTCATTCTGGTGTTGCTGCTGTGGTTTCTATAAGGTGAACTCTGCCATAAATGTACCGTTCTTGCCTTTCTGGGGTTCCAGTCATTGATCTCCACTCTTTGTTTTCTTGTCATACCTCTCATTCTGCCAGTGAAGTGCTCTGGTTCCCTTCTCTTTCATGGTCATCCCTCCCACCCCTACCCCATTCATTCTCTGACCACAACAATCCAACAGTCTAGAAGCTCCTGCTCAGCATTTCTTGGTTGCCCACTTCTTGAGATAAGATCCGTAGCAGTTATGCCCCTGAGATATGTATGTTTCTGAACTGGGAGAGGGACTGTGATGTCAAATTATAGCATAGTCAGGGCATCTTGCTTCTCCAAAAAAATTCTATGAATCACATTGTCTTCCCCTAAGCATTTATCTGTGCTAGGTTCATGGAATCTGGCTGGAATAGGCTGCTAGGTGGTGCAGTGGATAAAGTGCTAGGCCTGGAGTCAAGAAGACTTGAGTTCAGATGCAGCCTCAGAAACCTTACTAGCTATGTGACCTTCAGCAAATCACTTAATCTCTATTTGCCTCAGTTTCCTCAATTATAAAATGGGAATTATAACAACACCTACCTCACAAGAATGTTCGGAGAATCAAATGAGATAATATCTGTAAAGTACTTAGCACAGTGCCTGACACATAATAGATGCTATTAAAATGTTTATTCCCTTCCCCTTTCCCTCACCCTCACATATTGTCACTTAAGAGCATGGCAACTATATTTCTTGAACCAAAAATCAGGACATATCTGACAAAGGGTATTCCTTTTGTAACACCTCACAAAAAATACTTTCTTTTCTTGAAATCAGAACTGCCACAGGAAATCCAGAATGTCTAAATAGGGGATCAAACCCTACAAAAGCTTTGCTGGAGCACATACATATGAAAGGCCAGGAATGTGGTTAGATAGGAGATAGACAATGACCTTGTCCCCTGGGCTGAGTATTCTGCCTATTCCCTTTACAATTTGTTTTTGATTCTGAGTTTGGTTTTCTAACTAATTTTACTGCTTACAACATTCTGTTATAAATGTGCAATGGGTTATTGGAGACTGAAAGTTCTGTCCACTTCCAGAAGCTGATCTTCATGCATTTTCTCAAATAGATGGTTAAACAGAAGTATTGGGAGCTAAGGGTAACCTTAAGTAAATAGAAACAATCATTGTAGGCAGACCAAATGCTACCCAGGTCTGTCTAAAAAAATCAAATAGGAAAGCCCTAAGGTTTTTTAACTTCTCTCTTGGAAAGCAAAATTTAGGTAAAACCTTTGCTGTCACATAGTATTTCATACATGTTTCATATAAGCAGTTCCACAGGTTTCATACATGGCTATAGAGAGCCAGATGTATCAGAGGTTAGGAAGAAAGATCTGAGGGAAGGAAGCTGAATAAATGAAAACAGAGCTAGTGGAAAGAGCCCTGGACTTGGAGTCAGAAGATCTTTCAAGGTCTGCTTTTGTTACTAGCTACATGAGTTTACAAATCACTACCTTTCTGTGCTTCAGTTTACTCATCTGTAAAATAAGTGGGTTAGACTATTAAATAATCTCTAAGGTTTCCCTATGGCAGCTAGGGGGCATAGTGGGTAGAGTGGCCTGGTTGGAGTCAGGAAGACTATCTTCCTGAGTTAAAATCTGGTCTCACACTTAGTAGCTGTGTGACTCCGGGCAAGTCACTTAACCCTGTCTGCCTCAGTTCATCATCTATAAAATGAGCTGGAGAAAGAAATGGCAAACTACTCCAGTATCTTTGCTAAGAAAACCCAAAATGGGGTCATGAAGAGTGAGATATGACTGAACAACAAAGGTTTCCCTTCCAGTTCCAACATTCTGTGATTCCTAGATACTGCATATGTCTTTTTTCCCCCCTCCATAATAGATTATTTCTCTGATTACTAAGACTAGAAGAAGATTTTGGCTAGGAGACAATAAATATATATCAATTCAGAGGAAGGAAAGAAGAAGACATTTATCTAGGTAAAAAACTAGAAGAGTTTTCATACCCCCTCACAAGTCCAAAGTCTAGAGACTGAGAACAAAAACATTTTGGGGCAAAGCTAATGATTCATGAGAATCAGATAATTAGAAGACAAATAACAGAGATAAAAGAAAAAATGGTGTTATGAGAATTTTTCATTCTCCTTTTATTATGTCATGTGAAGCTCAGGGCCATTTCTCCTGAGTATTTGGCTGACTGAAACCTGTCTCCTGTTAATATTAACTTCACCTGGCTAAAACCTGACTCATGGGTTTTAATTATAGTATTAAGTGACATTCCTGAGATAAGAAACCTAAAGAGAGGAAGAATGGAATATAGCATCCAACAAAACCTTAAACCCTTTTAAAGGAATTTAGCATATATTATTCATGGAAGGATTCCCCTGGCTTCTACCCTTTAGCTATCTTTGTGAAATGTAAACTTCTCAATCAGCCCATTGTGAATTCTTTAAATGTAGCCTTGTAGCATTATAGAGTAAATTTTTGCAGACTCTGTTTAAATCTGTAACTTAGTTTACTAATTTGTTCTTAGTTTGTATAACTAAGTATGTGATAATGATTCTGCTTGACCGGGCCTGTGTGACATTTATGACATTTAAATATTGTTATATGTTTAAATTTTTTCTCTGTCTCTCTCTGAGATAATTTTTCTCTATTAAAATCTTGGTCTGAACCCCAATATGTGTTCAGGGTTATTTTTCTGAATCCTAAACTTGTGCTTAAGCATAATAAAACCTAGGTTTTCACCTCTAGAATTTCTGCACTGTGGTAGATTTATTCAGCAACAGTTATGTATCCCATGAAATCAATGAGAATCTACTTTTCCCATAACAAAGGAAAGGAGCAGGAGCAAAAATAATAGCTCATATCTAAATAATATATTAAAGTTTATGAAGTGCTTTTCTCACAACAAATGTATAAGATAGATAATATGAATCTGTCCTCTTTTTATAGATGTGAAAATACAGGCCCATGAAAGTAAATGACTTGTTTATAGTCACACAGCCAGTAAGTATTAATAGCCTGGATTTTCAAATCAGGTCTGCTGACCCAAAGAATGGCATTCATTTTATAACACTACAGTTAAGTGATCATAAATAAAAATGCCAAACAAATTATTGTTTGTTTTATGAGTTTTCAAAAGATATGTTTTGCTATTTGTTAATGGGTGTTAAAGTTTAGCTGTTTCAATAGACATCTTTTAAAATTGTCAAATGAGATTTACAAAAATCTGTAGTGAGCTTAGACAAAGAACCATTATCTTGAATCTCAGACAAAGAGCATGATTTAAGGCTGAGTCCATTTGGCTCTGGCTAGCAGAGCACCTAAATTTCAGAGGCAGCTTTTAGAGAGAAAAAAAAATTCCTGTAAGATTGAAACTACAAAAATAGTGTTGGGGTGCCAATTTTATAACTTCTTTTTTACTCTTCTATCTCTTGGCCTCATATATAAATTTATTCAACATGCTGTCTCTGAGAATGATATTCCCACACTTGACATAGTTCAGGGACTTACAGCACTTAGTTTGGTTCTACACAAACTGTGATCCATTGAAATAAACAAAAGTGAAAGAAAGAATTAAATTCCAAATGGATGAATTTATGTGGGATTGCTCACACTAATATTTTAAGGTGAAGTTTATCTATATCTTCCTCTTTAAAAATTATTTTCATTTTGCCTATGACTATGACACTTAATAGTGTTTCTAAATTAAATACCAACCACATGACCTCAAAAAAATTTTAGGTTCAAATACCACACCTGTCCTTCACCGCCTCCACTGATGATTCTTTTGCAATCACTTGTAGTAGCAATGGCTGTCACTCCGATGCTGTGAGCATTGTTTATGACATACATCAGTCGACCTGTCTCTGGAGTGAATGCACGGATTTTACCATCATTCCAAGCTAAGGGAAAAAGAAATGAAATATAAATAAAGTAAATAAATTTGCCTCAACCCAAGACATGGAATCACATAAAACATAAATAAGAGATAGTGTGGGAGATGATATAGGGAGAGGGGTAGCAAGGAAAGCCTAAGGCTGAGAGCTGTTTGTTGTTAGAAATCATACTTACCTCCTCTCCACCTCATACATATTAATCTAAACTTTCCCTGGATTGTTCACATTCTCAGCTTCTGGATTAGGAAGTATGTGTGTGGGAAGAGGATTGGAGAAGGAGGACTTGTGTTGGACTTGGTACCATCTAACCCTCACCAAAGTCCCCTCTGAGGTCATCACACCCAACTTCTTGCCTATAGGAAGGACCCACATAATGTGTTGAGAGGGATGTCTAAACCCCTTTTACCCCATAATTCCCAACCGCTAGATCCCTCCTGCTGAAAAAAAAATCCATTAGATTTGGCATTTAAGAGGTCTTTGGTGACATTTGAGAGAACAGTTTCATTATGGTCATGGGGCAGAGCCAGATTATAAGAGCCTGAAGTAAGAAAGGATAACAAGTAAATGTAGGTAACACAGAGTCACACACTCAAATATCAACATACTGTACATACATGTATGGGAAAGAGAAGATACATGTGTGAAGAATATGTTGATATGTGAGCATGTTAGACAGGTAGGTGCTGTAATGGATAGAGCATGAGAGTTGGAGTCAGGAAGACCTGAGTTTGAATAGTGGCTCAGACACTTACTAGCCATGTGACTGAACAAGTCTCTTGGTTCCTCATCTACAAAATAAGGGGTTGTTTTGAATCTCAAAAGACATTGTGTGTGTGTGTGTGTGTGTGTGTGTGTGTGTATAATGGTGTAGGGGTGGGGGGTTGGGGAGTGGAGTGGTGTGTGTGTGTGTGTGTGTGTGTGTGTGTGTGTATGGGTTGGAAATTCCATGGCCACTGATGACCCAATCCCAGTAATGATTGGTTAGAAACCTTTAAACCTGCAAAGTTCTTTGACTTGGCCAATTTACTCAATCCTTGAGAAGTATGGTAGTACTCCACTCCCAGAAGCTCACCATATTTGTACCAGATTCAGTACAAATTCCCTATGAGCTTTAGCCCTATCGTAGCTTAGGACTCCCAAAGGATTCAAGGAATCCACTAAATTCAGCTTCCCTCAGTAGAAAGGATTACAGGGGCTGGCTCAACACACTCCATTATAAAGTGCTCTATAAATGTTACATATTGCTGCTGTTATTAATGGTTTTGCCTTCTAATTGTCCAATCTACAGATCCCAACAAGACTCCTAGGACTCCTTGCAGAAATGAATATGATTTAAAGATATAGGATGTCCTGCTGTGCTGAGCAGGGGATCCCAAGTAACTATTATACTCCATATCCTATAAGAGATGTGCAAAAGATAGCACCCTTCAGTTTATGCAGAGAACTTGAAGGACTGAATGAAGACTACCCATATTTGGGCTATAATGTGAGATTAATGTGAGGTTAAGTTCTCTGAGGAAGTCATGGGTATTAGAGGCAGATAGTGGATACCTTGAATATCTAGTATTCAGCATTGATTGAGACCAATTTCAACCTATTCAAGATATTAGCAGACAGAAAATTGGGATTTGATAATTCTGTACCCCAGCCATTCATGCCTCCAGTACAGGATCTTACAAGAAACAAGAGGCAAGTGCTGATAGAGAACATCACAAGAGCACCAAATCCCTCAGCTTGAGAGTTGATTCAGAAAAGCTAGATTTTGATGACTTTCCAATGCCTGCAAATGTATCCCTAGATACAGGGAGTTAAATGAATAGACTTAATTTTAGCCTAGGGATTGAAGAGGAAGAATAACATTAACTCAGTATTGGAGAGATCTTGACAATTAGAACCAGTACGGCAAACACATTCTTACAAATAATATGGATGCCCATGAGGCAAACTGTTATAAAATATAAACACAGGAACCACAGAATGTTATAACATCCTTGAAAAATTTTCACTACTGCTTAAAATTTTCCCCCTTTAAACCTAAAAGGTTTAAAAAATGTAAAGTGTTTATGAAGTACTTTTCTCACAACAAATGTATAAGTATAAGATAGGTAGTATGGGTTTATTTCCTCTCTAAAAGCTGCCTCTGAAATTTATGTACTTTGTTAGCAGGAAGCCAAATGGACCCAGACTTAATTTGCAAAGATGTAAAGCTATAGAATTGGAAGAGAGCATTATTATTATTATTATTATTATTATTATTATTATTATTATTATTATTTTTGCTTTTTGGCTAGGCAATCGGGGTTAAGTGACTTGCCCAGGGTCACACAGCTAGAAAGTATCAAGGGTCTAAGGTCGCATTTGAACTGAGGTCCTCCTAACTCCAAGGCTGGAGCTCTATCTACTGCGCCACCTAGCTACCCCTGGAACAGAGCATTATTCATAAAATAAGTAACATCTCTATGCCTCGTGGTGACATTCCTAAATGACACAGACCCAACAAGCTGCTGATCCTGGGAAGCAAAGCAGAGTAAGGAATCTTATTTTCAGCCTAATCTGAAGCATGCAATGGAATAGACAGCACAGGAAATCCAAATTAAAAGGAGGCCTATAGTTCTATCACTGAACCAGCAGAGCTTTCTAGTTGCTAAGTCTGGTAGCTGTCTGCTGGAATGCCAAACAAGAATAAGCCCATAGGTGTGTTGTTTAGATTCAAATCCAAGTCAGGAACTGATAGAATTTAGACAAAGAGGGCAGTGATCAGACTTTGCATTGGATCACTTTGGAAACACTGAAAACTTGCAGATCCCCAGCCTCAGCAGTCACTGAGATCCTGGAATAACACAATGTTCAATAACCCCTAGAAAGCAGCAGCAGGACACAAACTCGGCCCAAATATTCCCTTCCAAAGTGTGCAGAGGCCAGCCCTAACATAAAGTCTGAAGTCAGGAAGTAGGCTGGAAGAGCAAATAAAAAAGAGAATCCCACCCCAAAAAGCATTTTGGCAACAGAGATGCTCAAGACAAAAACTCAAAAGTACAGAATGGCTCCAAAACATCTATAAGCAAAGCCTCCAGGAAAAATTCTTGGGACCAAATTCAACTAGATTTTCTGGAAAAATGAAACAAGAGGTTTTTTTTAAAGAGTTGTTATAAATTTGTTGTTATGTTGCTATAAATTAAATGAGAGAGCTAGAGGGAAAAATTTGGAAAAGAAAATAGAGTTATGAAAGAATGAATTGGAAATAGAATTAGCAGCTTGGCATAAGAGCTTTAAAACCTTGTCCCAAGCAACAAATGCCCTGAAAACTTGAATGGACCAAATAGAAGCTAATGATGCCAGGAGACAACAAGAAGTATTAAAACAAAGTCAAAAGACTTTTAAAAATGGACGAAAATATAAACTATTGTATAGCGAAAACAACTGACTTGAAATAAATTGAGAAAATATTTTAGAATCACTAGACCACCTAAACACCATGATGAAAATTAGAACCTAAATGTAAAATTTCAAGAAATCAAAAGAAAATTGCCTAGATCTCTTAGAGGGCAAGGTAAAAAATAGGAAAAATCCTATGAGTACCTCTGAAAGAAACCCCAAAATGAAAACTCCCAGGAATATCATATACAGAATTCAGAGATTCCAGTTCAAAGAAAAATACTGCAAGCAGATAGAAATAAAGAATTTAAGTTCTAAGGAGCCACAGTCAGGATCACACAAGATTTAGCAGCACCAGTATAAAGGGGCAGAGAGCTTGGAATACAATATTCCAGACAGCAAACGATAGAGGCATACAGCAAATCTAAGTATAATCCTATGGAAGAGTCTGTGTCAAATGGATCTTTAATGAAATAGAGGACTTCTTGATAAAAAAAAAAGATAGAAACGTTGAAATACAGAAAAACATAAAAAGGTGAACTTGAGTGAACAATCATAAAAGAATAAACAAGAATAAACTTTACATTCTAATATGAAGAGATGGTGCATGTGCCCCATTGAAACCCCTTATTATCATTAAGAGTCAAGGAGGCAGTCTAATAAGACAGAGGGCCTGGGAGGGGTTTTCTTATGTTATAATAATCATAAAAGAATGGAAAGGGAAGGTGAAAAGAACACATTAGGGAGGAAAAGGAAGAGGAATGGTTAGGGAAATTATCTCGCATAATTTGGGTAAAACACTATATAAACAAGGAGGAAGGGGTGGGAAGAGTAAGTTACACTTGAAACTCACTATCATCTCAAAGTCAAAGGAGGGAAGAATATAAACACACACATAGACAGTTGGGTCCAGAAATACTCAACAAGAAAGCAGAAGGAAAAGGGGGAAAGGGAAAGAATGGAAGAAAAGGGAAGGCACGTTAAGGAAGGGATTAGGCTTAAGTAATATAAACTCTTCATTGAGAAGAGGGTCTTAAAAGAGAAGAAAGAATGAGAACTCATGATTGGGCTCTGGGTGACAGAGATTGAGGGCAAGAAAGCAGAAGTAGACTGCACCAAAACTAGAGTACTGGTGCTGACCACGCTCATTGTCTTTCACTACCTTCTTCTATGTAAAGAGGAGACGGGAAATAAAGAGAAGGAAAACTATAAGAGAACAGGATGGAGGAAAATACACAAATAATGTTCATAACTGTGAATACAAATAGGATGAACTTAAATATCAGATGAAAGAGGATGGCAGAATGGATTAGATATCAGAATTCAACAATCTATTGCTTACAGGAAACACACCTGAAACATAAGATTCACACGGTGTTAAAATTAGGGACTGGAGCAAAGCTTCAGATAAAGTAGACTTGAGAACTGTAATCAGTCCACTAACTAACCATGATTCCAGAAGGTTGATGATGAAACATACTATCCATCTTCTGATAGAGAAGTGATGGACTCAGGGTTCAGAATGAGATACACATTTTTTTATATAGTCAGCGTGAGAATTTGTTTTGCTTGATATATATAATGTGTTTAAAAGTGTTTTGTTTTTCTTTTATTTTCAATGGATGGAAGGTGGGAGCAAGAGAAAATTAATACTTATTAATTAACAAAAAGTAAAATACAAGTTATATTAAAAAAAATAAAGTTCTTGAGCAGGGGCACAATATGTAATTCACAAGTCTTCTGCCTTAAGGAAGAATATTTTTGTAGCTCTGTGGAGGGTGGATTGGAGAATAGAGAGACTAAAGGCTGGGAAAACAATTAGAACATTATTGCAGTATTCCAGGTAAATGATAATATGTGCTTAAACTGGTGTGCTTGAAGTGTGAGTAGAAAGAAGGTAACAAATGTGAGGGATGCTTTGGAGATGGGAATGACAATATTTGGCAACTGATTAGATGTGTGGCATGAGGCAAAAGAAAGTTAGCACTGAGGTTTCAAACCTGGGTAACTGGGAACAGAAATAATGACATTTGTAGGAAGGGAAAGTATGGAGGGAGGTAAGGTGAAGAGTTCAGTTTCAGATGTGGACTTTAAGGACACTCAGGTAAAGCTATCCAGCCATTTGAGATGAAAATGCTTACAGTTACTTCATGTTTGAAATTTTTTCCTACAAGAATAGGAATTGAAAGAAGGGTTTAAATAAGCAAGAATAATAGGTGAAAGGCTCTTCTAGGTCAGCCATGTTGTAGAAACCAAAATGAAATAAAAACTTCAATAATCAAACCTGTAGTGTAGTTCTGAATCTCAGTCTCACCACAAGAACATTACCTGAAATGATGCTTCTGCCGTCTCTCATGAAGTCAATAGCATAGCAGGTCATATTGGGCACAGTGATCCGTAATAGCTCTCGGTTGGAAGAGGTGTGCCACACTCGGATGTCTTCCATGGAACAAGTGGCAAACAAGTCATCAGTGCCACTGAAAGAGCAAAATTATCACAAAACATGGTATACACATGTTCTTAAATTCAGTTTTTCTGAGTTAAACATTAATTTTTGAAGTACTTTTCACCCAAAAAAAGGATAAGAAAGGCACTTTTTAGATGGCATTTCTGATAATTTGGGTTTTTTTTTAAATGAAATGCCTTTTATTCTCAAAAGATGTAGTGTTCTTGTAATATTTCTGCTGTAAAATATGCATAAATCTTGTACTCACAGCTTATTCTGGACAATAGGGCAACAGGAGTTCCCTCAGTATAAGAAGAACAGAAAGTTACTCAGAAATGAAATACAAATATGCTCAAAAACAGAAATTTATGAGAATCATCAAGGGAAATAGAAAAGTGGATGAATTAGGCTATTGTACAGACTGTGCTATGTAGTTAGATAGATAACTTAAACAGATTATCCATAAGCATATATCTTAGCCAAACACCACTAACAGACAGTGTGTTGGGCCCCAAAATTAACAAGATGAGAGCAGGTTGTATTCCATTGGGAAATTTGTAAAGTTAGTTTGATGTCCCTAAAGTTCTCTTTGAAACAGTTCCATCTTTTTAACATCAATTTATTCTTGCACAGAGATGATGCATGACTCCAGTCTCTGAAGAACGGAAGGTAAGCATCACACAAGGAACAATGGAGGTGTGATGGACATGAGCAGACATTGCAATGAATTTAGAAATGAGTGATAAAAAGAATATCATGGAAAAATGTATGATTGAAAAAGGAAGATAGGTTAGTAGGTTGAACATGTAACAAAGACTGAAGGATGTCCGTATACTCTGCTGGTATCTTCATGCTATCAAGAGAAAAAGATGAAAGCTCTGGTAGGGTGGTTCCCTTATGGCCAGCATGGATTTGTTAAGAGTAAGTCATGCTAATATTGTAATGATGATCAACTGTGAAAAACTTTTCATCTAATTAATACAATGATCCAAGACAATTTGAAAGGATCCCATGATGAAAAATGCTATTCACCTCCAGAGGTAGAACTGATGAACTCTGAGTGCTGATTGAAGCATACTTTTTTCACTTTCTTTATTTTGCTTGCTTTTTATCATCATCGTCATCATTATTATTAGGTTTGCAACATAGGTAACATGGAAGTATATTTTGCATGACTTCACATGTATAATGACCATCATATTGCTACCTTCTCATTGAGTGGGGGAAGGGTGAGAAGGGAGAAAATTTGGAATTCAAAATATTTTAAAATGAATGTTAAAAATAAATACAGAAAAAAAGAATAAATCATGCTAGACTTTATGATAAGGTTACTTGACTGGTAGATAAGAGAAATGACAAAGCTACAATATACATGGATTTTAACAAGATATATAGCTGCTTTTCTTGATATCCTTGTGAACAGGTGGTGAAATATAGTTTGAATGCTAATATAGTTACCTAGATTCATAGCTCCTTGAACAACTATACCCCCCAAATATTGATTAATATATGGTTATCAACTTGGAGGGATATCTCAAGTGACATACCAAAGGTCATATGGTTGTGTCCTGTGTCCTATTCAGCACTTTTATTAGGGACTTGAGGCAGGTAGGTGGTGAAGTGCATAAACCACTGGGCCTGGAGTCACAAAGATATGAGTTAAAATTTAGCCTCAGACCCCCAAGCTACCTGGTATTTAACTACTTTGTACATATCTGTATTTATTCAATTTATCTTCATGTGAAATATTTTTATACATACCCCTAGTATCATGTAAACTCCTTACAAGTAAGGATTATTTCATTCTTTGTGCTTCTCTCCCTAGCATAGTGCTAGGTACCTGCAACATGGTACGCGCTTAAGTATGTGCTTAATAAATACCTGTTGGGTTAAATTGAACTGGTAGCATCTTGGATCATTAGTTCCACTGGTGGCCCACTTCCCATCACAATATCCCTTTTCCTTCCCCTTGTCTTACTGGTTAAGAACCACCTGTCAGAGCAAAGATACAGATCGCCCTCTAGGAGCTCTTTCCTTCTCAACCACCTTCTCCCCAAGTCATCATTGACAGGAGCAAGTAAATAAGGCAAGAAATAAAGGATCACCAATTTGCATACAACAAAGGCCCTTTGCTCTTATTTGGCCTTTCCCCAGTCCTTTTCTCATGCCACACCCCAGCATGTAGAAAGGGACTGTTTCAAGTGAACCTCTCCCACCTAACCTACCTTTACTAAATGATGCAAAGCAGGCCTTCTTTGACGTGGATGAAGCTAACACCAATGCAAAGAATCAAGCTAAAGCCAAGCATTTTCCTTCTTGAAATGGATCCTTTAAAGAAAAACACCTTGTTTGAGTTACACTTGAATGGAACCAAATAATGATTTTTTCCAAACCATTTCCCACCCTGACTTCATATAAACTATTTCAGTCACAAAAAAACCTGTGTATAAAAAAAACAAATTTAGCCTCAGACACTCACTAGCTGTGTGACCCTGGGCAAGTCACTTAATCCTGTTTGCCTGAATTTCCTCATCTGTGAAATGAGCTGGAGAAGGAAATGGCAAACCACTCCAGTATCTTTCCCAAGAAAACTCCAAATCAGGTCATGAAGAATTGGACACCGCTGAAATGACTGGACAGCAACAACATAAAGGTATGTCTGTCAAATTTCCGTGAAACAAAGTTAGAAAGGAAAGCAAGTACATTGAATGAGTGAATTGAGACTCAAGGATATTGTCAAATGAAAATTATGGGCCAAACCTAATGAGATGACATTAAGAATAAATGTAGGACTTGATGTCCAAATCCTGCATCTATTTTAGATTAAAAAAATTAAATGTGTAAGTACAGGATGTCAGAAAACTAACTTAATAGTATTTCATGTGGAAAAAGTCTTGGTTGTTTTATTGGACTATAATATCAACATGAGTTACCAAAAAAGCTCTTGTAGTCTTGGGCAGCATTAATAGAATACAGAAGGTAACATGCCCATCGTCATTCATTCTTATCAACTCACATCTGGGCTACTGTGGTCAGGTTCTAGGCATCATATTTTAGAAGCAAAACTGACAAATACATCTAGAAGAGGGCAATCAGTATGGGCGAGGAAGTCTTATAACCATTTATAAGGAGTTAGAAAGACCTGAGTTCAAATCCAACAAGTATTTGAGTTGTGTGACCCTGGGCAAGTCATTTGACTCATTTGCCTCACTTTCCTCAACAGTAAAATGAAAATAATAACAGCACCTACCTCACAGGATTATGAGATAAGATTTGTAAAGCATTTATTACAGTGCTTGGCACATAGTAGGTGCTATATAAATGCTTATTCCTTTGCCTGCCTCTTACTTCTTTATAAAAAAATGACTGAGGAAATTAGAGATATGTCTGGGAAAGATCTAGAGGGAGAGGGGAGACATGAGAGCTTTCCTTAAATGTACAGTGAACATCTCTCACATCAATCCCTTTCTCTCCCCATACATGGCCACTGTCCTAATTCAGTCCCTTATCGCCCGGGCTATTCCCATAGTGTCTAAAGTGTTCTCCCCTCATTCAGCATGTTGGATATAAGCTTCGTGTTAGCCATTTATATTGTGAACAGACTATATTTCCTATGGCATGTCAATCTTTACTATATATCAATTGACAAGTATTTACTGTGGACCAACACTCTACAAGGTGCTAAGAATATAAATATAACAAATGCAATAATTGCTGTTCACAAGGAGCTTATATCTAATTAGGAAAACATCAAGGACATATATAAGTATACATATGAATATATATACTTATGTAGAATAAACATAATAGATAATATTAACACATATGTATAAATTATAATATATAAATAATAAATATAATAGATATAATAAAATAATGAATATAAAGAAAATAAATACAAATAAATGTAAAGTAACTAAATATAAAGTAATAAAAAGTAGCACAGTACAGTGGAGGGGGGGGAGCATTTAAGTGAAACTTTAGTACACCTGGCTTCTAATCCAAGTCATTAGCCAAACAGCTGTGTGATTTTGGACAAATAACATGCGGTCAGCTTTGAAGTCTTCTCACTTGACATTTCTCACATCCATATCCACTCCAATTCAGGCCCTTATTACTTTTCATCTACAATGCAATAGTTTCCTTATTGGTTGCATGCTTCCACTCTCTCTCCTCTTCAATCCATTCTCCATATAGTTGCCAAATCAATATTCTGAAATTACAGGCTGGACCATGTTATTCCCCTGCTCAAGCTTCTGTGGTTCCCTATTGCCTCTTAAATTAAAGGAAAATTTTTTCTGTTTGGCATATAAAGCCCTTCACATTCATGCACCAGACTACCTCTCTGGGCTGATCTCACACACATACTCTACATTTCAGCAAAATGGACAACTTAGTATTCCCTGTCCACAACATTCCACCGCTTATCTCGGTACATTTGCACAGATTGCTTCCCACACCTGGAAGGCTCTCCCTTCCTCAGTTCCAACATTTGGAATTCCTAGCCTCCTGTAAGTCTCAATTCAAGTGACACTTCCAATAAGAGGCCTTTCCTGATTCCACAAGCCGTTACTGCCCTCACTCCTCATCCACATTACTTAATTATATGCTTTTTGGTCAGTCTGTCAGTCATCAAAGATTTATTAAGCATTTATTACATGCCAGGCACTGTGCTAAGTGTTAGAGACACAAAGAAAGTAACAAAACTGTTCCTGCTCTACAAAAGCTTACCTTTTTTTTGTATTTTATTTTTTTCAGTTTTATCTTATGTGCACATTACTATCTTTGACACTTGCCTGAATTATGCATTTACCAATCCTAATCTGGGAGAAGAGTTGTTAAAATACCCTCTTCTCAGTAGGGAGGTAGAGGACTATGGTAAGTTTAGAATGTTGCATCCTTTGTCAGAAAGGTCTTGTTTTTTGGTCACTTAACTTATTTTTTCTTAGTTACAAAGTAGGGGTCAATGTTGAGGAAGAAAGGTAAAACAACAATAATAATATTAGCTAGCATTTATGTAGCACTTTAAGGTTTGCAAAGTGCTTTATAAATATCTCACTTTATTTTCACAACAACTTTGGGAGATAAGTGATAGGACAGGAGATAGATTTTTTTTTTACAGATGAGGAAACTAAGTAGACAGTTTGGTTGTTTCAGTTGCATCCAACTCTGTGTGACCCCATGTGGAGTTTTCTTGGCAAAGATACTGGAGTGGGGTGGGGGGTGAGGGTTAGCTTAGTGGCACAGTGGATAGAGCACTGACCCCGCAGTCAGGAGAACCTGAATTCAAATCTGGCCTCAGACACTTGACACTTACTAGCTGCGTAACCCTGGGCAAGTCACTTAACCTCGATTGCCTCACAAAAAAAAAAAAGATATTGGAGTGGTTTTCCATTTCCTTCTCCAGCTCATTTTTAAAGATGAGGAACTGAGAAAAATAGGATTAAGTGACTTGCCCAGGGTCACATAGCTAATAAGTATCTGAGACCAGATTTGGATTCCTCAAGTTCCTGACTTCAGGCCTGACACCCTATCCATTGTACCACCTACCTGCCTCCACACAACTAGTGAGTGTCTGAGGCTAGATGTGAACTCAGGTCTTCTGATTCTAAGTCCAATGTTCTATTGTGCCACCTAGCTGCCTCTAATATTAGGAAATAACCGTGGTATAAAAAAAAGCACCTAAAATCTAACAAAAAAATAATTGAACTATCTTCCTAGCTGCAATACAAAAAGATCCTTAAGGAGCTGAGATTTACTACCTCATTTTGGTGAACAGTGCAGCTTGAATGATGGAAGGTACACCACGTTTGAGTCATAGTATACTGGTGAGCTCATCCTCCAGCTTTTTTCATTAGAATTTTCTTAAATTAAAGAAGAGTCCAAATTAATGCTCACTAATATAATGACCTAATTGAGATTATGATTTTGCAAAGACTGACATTTCAGCAAACACTGACAGCTGAAATTTACATTTTTCTCAAGAGGTAACATTCTATTGGGAGAGAAAACATATGAATAACAAGGTATGTACAAGATATAGAGTGGATGGAAGGTAATATTAGAAGGTAGGCACTAACAGCTAGTGTTTTCCAAGAAAGTCTTTCTGAAACCCACATAAATCATAGACATTTCTATATATTACCACCAAAGCCCAGCAGCAAGAGATAGAAAGAGAAATTCCATTTAAAGTTACTGTAGACATTATTAAATATTTAGGAGTCTGAAGGCCAAAACAAACCCAGGAACTATCTGAACACAATTATGAAACATTTTTCAAACAAATAAAGTCAGATATAAATAACTGGAAAAACATTTTTGCTCATGGGTTGGCTGAACTAATACAATAAAAATGACAATTCTACCTAAGCTAATATATTATTCAGTGCCATCAATCCAACTACCAAAAAATTATTTTATAGAGCTAGAAAAAATAACAACAATATTTATTTGGAAGAACAAAAGGTCCAGAATATCAAGGGAACTAATGAAAAGAAATACTAGGGAAGGTGACCCATCCATACCAGATCTTTAATTGTATTATAAAGCAGCAATCATCAAAACTACTTGGTACTGGCTAAGAAATACAGTGATGAATCAGTGGAATAGGTTAGGTATGCAAGACACAGTAGCCAATGACTATAGTAATCTACTATTTGACAAACCCAAAGACCCCAGCTTCTGGGATAAGAACTCACTATTTGACAAAAAACTGCAGGGAAAACTGGAAAAGAGTATAGTATAGACCAAAATCTCACACTATATACCAAAATAAAGTCAAAATGGGTCCACAATTTAGATATAAAGGCTGATACTATAAGCAAACTGGGAGAACAAGGAATAGTTTACCTGTCAGATTTATGGAGACCAGAAGAATTTATGACCAAACAAGAGATAGAGAACACTATGAAATGCAAAATGGATCATTTTGATTATATTAAATTGAAAAGTTTTTGCACAAAACCAATGCAACCAAGATTAGGAGGGAAGCAGAAAACTAGGAAAGAATTTTTATGGGGCAGCTAGGTGGTGCACTGGAGAGAGTACCAGCCTTCAAGTCAGGAGGACCTGAGTTCAAATCTGGCCTCAGACCAAATACTTGACCCTTACCAGCTATGTCACCTGGGCAAGTCACTTAACCCCAATTGCCTTTAAAAAAAAAAAGAATTTTTACAACCAGTGTCTGTGATAAGGGCCTCATTTCTAAAATATGTAAGTCAAATTTATAAGAATACAAGTCATTCCCCAATTGATAAATGGTCAAAGGATATGAATAGGCAGTTTTCAGATGAAGAAATTAAAGCTATCTATAGTCATATGAAAAAATGCTCTAAATCACTCATGATTAGAGAAATGCAAATCAAAACAACTCTGAGGTACCGTATCACATCTATCAGATTGGCCAACATGACAAAACAGGAAAATGATAAATGTTGGAGATGTAGGAAAATTGGAACACTAATTCATTATTGGTGGAATTGTGAAATGATCCAACCATTTTAGAGGACAATTTGAAACTATGCCCAAAGGACTATAAAAATGTGCATATTGTTTGCCCCAGCAACAGTACTTCTAGGGCTGTATCCCAAAGAAATCATACAAATGGGAAAAGAGCCCACATGTGCAAAAATATTTATAGCAGCTCTTTTTGTGGTGGCAAAGAATTGGAAATTGAGAGGATGCCCATGAATTGGGGAATGGCTGAGCAAGTTGTGGTATATGAATATAATGGAATACTATTGTGCTATAAGAAATGATGAGCAAGTAGACTTCAGAAAAACCTGGAAAGACTTGTGTGGACTGATGCTGAGTGAAGTGAGCAGAACCAGAAGAATATTGTACACAGTAACAGCCACATTATGTTATGACTAACTTTGATAGACTTAGCTCTTCTCAGCAATGAAAGGATCTAAGACATCTCCAAAAGTCTGATGATGGAAAATGCTATCCATATCCAGAAAAAGAACTATGGAGTTCTCTGCAGATTGAAGGATACTATTTGCTTTTTTTTCCTTCAGTTTTGTTTCCTCTTTCTTGTGGTTCCTCCTATTGGTTCTAATTCTTCTTTACAACGTGACTAATGTGAAAAAAAAGTCTTCCTGAAAAGGTGAAATTTGATCTGAGTCTTGAAGGAAGTCAGGGAAACTGAAAGATGAAGGTGAGGAGGGAAAGCATTCCAAGCATGGGGGACAGCTAGTGCCAAGGCAAGGAGATGGCACATGGAGTATCAGATATAATGAACAGTTAAGTAGGCTCAGGTAGCTAGATGGAAGAGTGCATGAAGAATAAAGGGCAAGAAGCCTGGAAAAGAGAGAAGGAAGCAGGTTATGAAGAACTTTATACCAAATAGAGGACTTTATCCTGGAGGTAAGTTAGATGGCACCAAGCAGTAATGCCTAATGTTTTTGTTTGTTCAACTCCTTTCAACAACCAAAAAAAATGTGATATGAACCCCCAGGGTAATTTAATAAATACTCAAAATATTATTTTAGATTAAGTGCTTACAATAATTACAATGTTGACATTTATCCAAAAAAGTTCCAAATTAAATTTCATGTTATATAATTATAAAATATTAAATTTTATTCCACCTATATTAATGAAATCCTTAAGCATAAAGTTAAAAAAACTTTAACTGTAAAGTAATTATGAGTATTTTATGTGGGGTATTGTGTAGGAATTAAAAGAACTAATCCAGCAAAACCTTAAATGCTTACTATCACCTGCAAGTCTTTATATTAAATTTTTATATTTTGTAAATTTCATTTAATAGAAATAATATACCAATAATTGCCAAGAAATTGATTTTTTTTCATTTTAGCCACCTGATTGATGAAAATGAATAACTAGTTGCAATATAAAATATTTACTTTTCTACTAGCTAACAACAAGAGCTGTATTATGATAAGTGTACTTAAAGTTCAATTTCATATTTTACTTTGTTTTTAACAATGTTTATATATAAGGAAAGAATCTCTTCAGATGTGACTGTCTTCTCTTCTACCACTGGCACATTAGCTATGCTCTCACAAAAATTCTGCTGACCAGTGCTGTCTTCTAGTTCACTTAAAAAATCATCAGACTGAATAGTAACATTACTGTAGGTTAAGTTTAAATAAAAAAAACAGCCTTAATGCTGCAATGAAGGAAAATATTAGGTTTATTTCTGTGGAATGTCTGTGATGGTCAATGGTAATTTTCAAGGTAGCTTGTAATGCACTTGCCCAGGCTTGGTTTCTCAGTCTGACGTTTGCATTGCAGGAACATAATGTTCATAATATCTGGATCACATGATTATAATACCTAATAAGATACAATTACAGAGTAACAGGGCAAGAAGGGAGCTAATTTATTTAAGTGTAGAGAATGCAAATGAGAGTATACACATGAATTTGATCATACACTGGGAATTGGTTTGTACTTGAAAGTTGAACCATTGTGGCAATTTGGGAACAATTTGATGACAAGGTGAGAAACTGCAAGAACAGGTTATATTTAATCAGAAGTGGCAGAGTTTTATGAAATCACTTCATGAACACCAAAATCATTGTGAACGTGATCATGACAGTTTTGAATTCCTGTAGAAACAAATGTGTAATGCACCAAATGCAAACATGCTTGTTGTCAAAAATAAAAAATTATATATTTATGACATAATTGGGCAATTATTATTGCTTACTGCACCACTAAAGAATTTCTAGCCTTAACCTCTTGAACTATCATCATAAACTCTCAAGGGGTTCACAAACCACTAAATGGGAAGCACTGAACTATAGTTTATGGAGATGAGGAGACTGTCACATGATTAGAGCTATACTTTAGGGAAATCACTTTGGCAGCTGAGGGGCAGATGGTTTGGGATGGGGAGACACTTGTGGTAAACAGACCAATTAGAAGGCTATTGCAATAGGTCAGGCTAGAGTGATGAGGGCCTGAACTAGGGTGGTAGCTATGTAACTAGAGAGAGATTTATATTCGAGAGACTCATAAGATTTTTCAATAGATTGGATATGTTGGTGAGAGATACAGAGAATGGCACTGAGATTGAGCCTGGGTGAATAGGAGGAGGAGGATGCCCTCAAGACTAATAAGGATATTGTAAGAGTAGAGTGTTTGGGGAGTAAGATAATGAGTTCTGTTTCAGACACTGAGTTTGAGATGACTATGGGACATCCAGAGTTTGAAATGTCTAAAAGGTAATTGATGATGAAAAACTTGCTCAAAAAAGAAACTTTCTTGAGCAAGGTTTTTTTTTTATCATTAATTACTTTGCTTGCTGGAAATGTAGATCTTGAAATCTGCATAGAGATGATAATTGACTCCATTTGTTTATCTGTATATATAATGTTTCCCCTAAGTAGAATATAAACTTGTTGCAGGAAGGGACTATTTCAGTTTTGTCACTATATCTCCAGTACTCAGCACAGTGCCTAGCACACAATAGGCAAAAACACTTAAATGATTATAAAATTGAACTGAAGGGTTATCATGTATAATTGGGATTTGACCTGTTCTACATTGTTCCGGAGGAAAGATTAATGTTACAAGTTGAATAGAGGTAGATTTTGTCTTCACATAATTAACTTTCTGTATGGAATGTATGTCTCACAAAGGAATGACCAATTATTCCATTATAGGTTGGATGGCTGTTAGGCAATCAAAGAGGTAAGAACTTTTGGAAGGTCAACAAGATGATCTGTAAGGTTCTTTTCAACTCTTTGGTTCCGTGACTCTCTATTTGTTACATGTGAACTCAAAACCTTCATGGAATTCTAATCCCCCTATCTTATTCTGTGCTTTTGTTTTCCAGTTAAATTACTGGTTTTGTTCTGAAATGACCAAAGAAATACGAACATTAATATTAAAGGTACCTAGACAATGTCCAAATGGAGTGTTTCCTTTAGCAGGATGATCAATCTAAATGGTTAAAACCCATGCATAATTGTTATAAGATCCTGATGTGGGGAATGGGGACATTTTCATGCTCTTCTTGAGGAGAATATAAGCGCTAGCAAGCAATATTAGAAGAATCATGGAATTTTAGAATTAGAAGGGACATTTGTGGTCAACAAGTAGTTACAATATACACTTAATACAGGAACCTTTCTCCAACCTCGTCTTTGCAAACATAGCTACACACTGCTTTAGCCTTAGGTACTTATGTAGCATTTTGAAATCTTAGAACTTTCCAAAATGCTTTATTAAACTCTACACAGTGGTAATCCCACCATGTATTGAATTGTTTTAAAAAGCTTACATTCAAACAGGCTTGCCTATTTGAGCTCCTACCTGTTCAACACTTAGCACATTATAGATGCTCAATATTTAACCAAAAATGAAAATCCAAACTTTGTAATACACCTCATTCAGACTCTCTTGACTTGATGATAATGTTTATTCTTTTTTCACCTGTGGAAAACTATGGAAGAGGCATGATCTTTGCTGCACATCATCCTGAGTTTTTAAATAAATATGTGATCCTCACATATGCAGAATAACAAGAGGGCTGATTATATTGAGTAACTTTTTTTTAACCGAGTAACTTTTAACAACCTTTTCTCCAGGTGTAGCAAAGGAACAAAGGCTAGAAGCTTCATCATCTGTTAACTTAATAAAAATGAAGAACACAGTCTTTTTGTGGAAGCAACATAAAAGAAATAGTGAAGGGAATGTCAACAGTAATATTAACTAAGAGTGGTGGTTGCAATACACTATAACATCCCAACTTCACAGGCAGAGAAAAGCAATGGGAGATAGGAGATATATGAAGGATAATGAAGATAAATGAAGAATAACTGGGAACATTCTGGGTAGCCAGCTATTCATAACACATGAAATCATTGCTCCACTGAGGATTACTCAGCTACCTTAAAGTACCTTCTTATGAAAAAAAACCATCTAAAAAGGATGTATAAACTCATGTTTAAGTAGGTAAGGCTTTACTCTTTTCTGCTCTGATTGGAATGAACATTCTGTTTTGGTGAATTCCACTCTGTTTGAACTTTATTATTAAGATCATAGTTTGGGGCAGCTGGGTGGCACAGTGGATAGAGATCTGGGCTTAGAGTCAAGAGGATATGAGTTCAAATCCAGCTTCAAACAGTTGACACTTACTAGCTGTGTGATCCTGGGCAAGTCACTTAAGCCCAATTGCCTCACCGAAAAGCAAAAAAAAAAAGCATAGTTTTTATTTGTATAGGGACCTATGGTTTACAAAATACTTTATATACATTATCTCATTTAATCTGTCAACAATCCTGTGATATAGGTAATACAACTATAATAATCCTTATTTAACAAATGAGGAAACTGAGGCTCTGCTAAAAGTCACACAGCCAGTATATGGAATATCCAGGGCTCCACACATACCAATATTTTAGGAAAGAATCCATTTAGGAATTTTTTTTTCAGGAGAATAAAATAATATCCAAATGCTATATATCAAATTCCCACCTTCTGATTGAATTTAAGGGGTAAAAAAATGTTTTCCCCCTCCTTACTTACTATGGGAAAACAATATCCTGGACAGCACCACTGTGACAGGTAGCAATGAGTTCTTCTTTAAAATCAGTGTAACTGAGGCAATAAATGTGGGCTGCTTCTGTTCCAGCAAAGAACTGGTGCCCTTGACCTCGAAGTGCAATGGAGGTGATTCCACCTTGTAACTGAATTTTCCTTTAAAAAAAAAGTAATATTTTTAATAGGATAAATGTATTTTAGCAAAAGTTTTTTCTGCATCTATTAAAAGAATCATATGACTTTTGTTACTTTGTTATTGATATAATCTATTATGTTAACGGTTTTCCTTATGTTAAACCATCCCTGTATTCCTGGTATAAATTCTACTAGGTCACAATGTATATACTCTTTGTGATATATTGTTGTAGTCTCCTAGTTAGTATTTTAGTTAGGATTTTTGCATCCATATTCATTAATGAAATTGGTCTATAATTTTCTTTCTCTGATTTTATTCTTCCTGATTTAAGTATCATTACCATATTTGTTTCATAAAAGGAGTTTGGTAGGATTCCTTCTTTGTCCATTATTGCAACTAATTTATTTAATATTGGAATTAATTGATCATTAAATGTTTGCTAGAACTCACTTGTAAATACATCTGGTTCTGATGCTTTTTTCGTATGAAGGTCATTTATGGTCTGTCCAGTTTCTTTTCCTAAAATAGGTTTATTAAGCTATTTTATTTCCTCATGTTAATCTAGGCAGTTTATATTTCATTAAATATTCTTCCATTTCACTTAAATTGTTAAATTTGTTGGCCTATAATTGGGCAAAAATAACTTCTTATAACTGCTTTCATTTCATCTTTACTAGTGGTATATTCACCCTTTTTTTAATACTTGTAATTTAGTTTTCTTCTCTCTCTGTTTTAAATCATATTAACCAGTGGTTTATTTATTTTATTGGTGTTTTCATGAAACCAACTACCAGTTTTATTTATTAATTCAGTGGTTTGCTTATGCTCAATATTATTAATCTCACCTTTAATTTTTATAATTTCCAATTTGGTGTTTAATTGGAGATTTATAATTTGTTCTTTTTCTAGTTTTTTTTAAATTGCTTTCCCAATTCATTGGTCTGCTCTTTCTCTATTTGATTAATATAAGCATTTAGAGATATAAATTTTCCTCTAATTAGTGCTTTTGCAGTATCCCATAGGTTTTGATATGTTGTCTCATTTTCATTCCCTTTAATGAAAATATTGTTTTTATGATTTTTTTCTTTAACACACTCCTTCTTTAAGATTAGGTTCTTTAGTCTCTAGTTTTTAATCTGTGTTGGGAGAAAGAATGGAGGTTAGCAATAGTGATACAAAAAAAAAGTCATTGAAACATTTTTTTTAATGTACAGAAAAGAACAGAAAGACGTTCAGAAGAAAACAGGAACAGGACAGTTTCAAAAGTAACATGTGGAATGTACTGTATACTTTTTTTTAAAGAAAGAAGTATGAAATAGAGATTCATAGCTTCACATATACTTCTTTGTGTTCTGCTGTGTATATGGAAATGTTCTTTTTTGGTATTTAAATTCAGAATTTTAAAAAGTACAATTAATTTTTAAAAATTAATCTTAGGTTGTTATTCAGAGTGAACTAAAAGAGGGACAGGCTAAAGGCAGGGAGATAAACTGTAAGACAAATATAACAAATAGTTCGAGTAAGAAATGATGAAAATGAACTTTTATTACTGACAAATAACAGTAAAACTATTGACTAGAACAAGAAATAGGGCAATGGAACTATATGCCTTTAGAGAATTACAAAAGGACTCAGAGACAAGAATAATTTGTAACTTCATTTATATTATTTTGATGCAAAATGATAAATTAGTGCTTACAGAAACAGCTCATTGGCAATTGTTTTTAAGTAGGCTGAACATCCTTTATTATTCTATACTTTAACAGCCTAGAAACCTCAGTGACTGGTACTCTAATATCTGCTGATACTAATTTACAATGTACTAACCTCCTTGAAGCCACTAAAGTTCACTACAGGGAGAAAAAGAGTCTAGTGGTACTTAACTTTAGGTATTTATTTAGGAAAATGAAGCATTTTCCCAGAGCAAAGAGATCCTTGAATATATGAGAAAGTCATTTACAAAATAATTTGGCTAAAAATTAAAGAAGCTTTCAAAGTTGGGTTATCATGACTGAAGAAACTGCAACTTAGTGTCCAACCTACTTGTAATAAATTTTTCCATAATTGGTTGGGCTGAGGCAGCAGACTCAATGTATGGTCAGGACCATACCTGAAGCCTTCCAACGTGATAAGATTTCTCAGAGCTAACCATTCAGCTGGTATAACCTTCAATGACCTAGGGTAACTTCCATATCACGTAAGATATTGGAGTAGGGCTTTGTGGAGGTAGTTCTGAAAAAAAACAATGAGGCACTGGAAAATACTTGTTAATGAAATTAGGCTTAGAGAGTCAATGCTTAAAATATATGAAATTGTTTTTGGATTACTTAACCATCAGAATTAATTTGAAAGCTGACCCCTTCCCCATACCCCTCCAAATAAAAATTGCAGTTTTCATTGGCTGAATGCAGAGAGATAAAAGTTTTGAAAGGTTTGAGGATATGAAGATTAAAAAAATCTGTGTATTGATTTGCTAACTTGCTCTTTCATCAACTTCTTTGCCTCAGTTACTTCCTTTCCCTCACTGTTTATCTTTATATCCTTAGGATTTCTGAAAATAAAGTGATTTATAAACTTTTAAGTGTGATATAATTATGACATGATAATCATTATCACTAGTGGTACCATTATTATTACTATTATTATTATTATTATTATTTTCCCATAGCTGAGTTAAGTTCTCCACACCCACCACTCTGAAATAGCTTCAGATTTGTATTTCTCTAAGCCTGATTGACTAAGAAGTACTTTCCAATTACCCTATGATAAACCATGCATATTAATGACAGCATAAAAAACTCCTCTGGGTCAGTTTTATTGCCAACCACCTTGGATTTTCCTGTATGTTTGATAAAAAAGTTTTTTTATTGTAATTTACTTTGTACTGTCAATAAGGGAGAAATGATATGCTAAGGTAAATTTCATCTCAGCATTTATGAGTTATTCTGATTCCTATTATGAAATTTCAAATATGTAGAGTCCAGATGAATGAATTTTAGTATTTAATCTTATCTCATTTAATTCTCCTAACAATCTTCTGAGATTATTAGATAAGCATTAATACCATCAATCAATCAATTATCAAGCATTTATTAAGAACCAGGCATTGTGCAAGGCATTGAGAATACAAAGAGAAGATGAAAATATTCTCCAAGAGCCTCCAGTCCAGCCAGGAACATAATAAGTACATACAAAGGTATATACAGAACACATAACAAAGCAGATACAAATGTAGTAGGGAAGATGAGGCTGAGCATGTTACCAGGCCCCTTCTGGTGGGCATACTCTGTCTCCTTGAGAAGAGACATGCATGACCAGAAGCTCCTGGATGATCTGTGTATATCTCTGTTAGGGGCCCATACCCTGTCATGCCCATAATTGGGGTTATGTCAACAATGACTAGCCACTAAGCCAGGGAGAGCCATCCACTCTGTGGGCTATGAGGAGAAAGCTTCTTTCAATCTGGCCTCTTTGTCAGTCAACACTCTCTCTCTTGGAGGTGGGGAGTGGGGAGAAGAGGGAAGCTATGACAGCTACATGCACAAAGTACGGAGAACATTTTCTTGCTAGGGTGAGCCTGAAACTGGACCTCAAATCCTTGGCTGCCTCTTCTGCTTTGTGTCCCCTGCCCCCCCCCAAGCACAGGTGATCTCACAACAGTTCTGAAAGGTGGACAGAAGGTACCATCCTTGGCAGCTACCTCATGAGTTGAGGAGTCATGTACTGATCAACTAGCAGGAGGTGATTTCTGTGAAAGTTTTTAGAAGGGACTGAAAGGACTAAAAAACCTTGCTTGACTAGCCAAAAGCTCTGTACTTTGTGAGTTGCTCAGACAGTTCAGGTCCAAGGTGAATATGAAATATCTGTTCAGCAGACTTATGAAATTTTTCTTTATCTCCCAGGAGGATATATAATAGGTGATAGCTGTTTTAAGTATTTATTAATGCTCATTTCTGGATCTTTTTGTGTTTTATGCATAGTAGAGGAAATAAATATCTGTCCGATATCTGATTTATGTGTATATATATATATATATATACACACACACACACACATAATGTGCATTGTGTGTGTGTATATATATACACAATGTGCATTGTGTGTGTTATATATATACATAATGTGCATTGTGTGTGTATATACATAATGTGCATTGTGTATATATACATAATGTGCATTGTGTGTGTGTATATATATACACATTATGTGCATTGTGTGTGTATATATATATACATAATGTGCATTGTGTGTGTGTATATAAATATATGTGTAAATATATATGTATATACATATATATATTTATATATATATATATATATATATATATATATATAGAGAGAGAGAGAGAGAGAGAGAGAGAGAGAGAGAGAGAGAGAGAGAGAGAGAGAGTCCATTTAGTTCCCTTTCTGGAAGGAACCCCATTTATCCCTTTTAGGGAAGACGCTGAACATGATGTAAATATCAATTGTAAATATCTTCTGCAAAACTCTGGGGTGAGGATATAAATAGGGATGTATGCCCTTTGGGTTCAAGCTGCTCCAGCATTGACTCTAAGTCCATTTGAGACCCTTTCTGAGAAAAGGCCCACCCTAGGTCATGAGTGCCAAGCCCTTAAGATGTCAGCAGATTCCAAGGGACCATTGTACCTGAGCTCAAGGGGCACTGAGATCATTTGGGGAAGGGGAGAAGGGACTGATGCTAAAGAAAAAGAATAATGTATTCCTTTATTCTAATAACTGATTAATTTGCTTTTACTAAACAAAAGTTTTAGAAGAGCAGATTGATATTACTCAGCAGCAGTCTCCAGTCCATCTGCCCATTATATCTGACCACTCCAGTTTAGCAGAACTTGGGCAACAAAACTTACTTGATTGGTTTGTAGGTTGGGCTTTTGCAAAGAGCCAGCACTCCTGCTCCAGAACCTATTAACACACTTCCCATCTTCAGACACTTGATAGTTGTGACTCCCTAAGATAAAAATACCATTATCATTGGGTGGATAGTTTTATTGTCAAGAATCAGTACAAGTCATTCCCTTGCAGAAATGGGTCCCCCAGATTAACAAGGGCTTGTTGAAGGTTTGGTAACTTAATTCAATCCAGTTCAATTCAAGAAACATTTATTAGCCTCTTGAAAGTAGAAGGCAGTGTGTTGGGTCCTGGGGAAGCAAAGACATAAAAAGGTCTGATCCTTGCCTTAAAAGAGTATATATTCGAATGTGGTAAACGTAGACTTTACAACAGGCTAGTTACCTTGGGAGGTCTTAAAATCTGGCATGTGAAGGAAACCTAATAAAAGTATCATTAAAAGCAATGCACTGAGGGAAAGTCAAATTAAATATCAGTATAGGCATAATATTGTTTATTGTTCAGTGATTTCAATTGTGTCTGACTCTTAGTGACCCTATTTGTAGTTTTCTTGGCAAAGATACTAGAGTGGTTTGCCATTTCCTTTTCCAGCTCATTTTACTGATAAAGGAGCTGAGGCAAGCAGGGTTAAATGACTTGCTCAGCTATTACATGTCTGAGGCTGATTTGAACTCATGAAGATGAGTCGTTATGATTCCAAGCCACCTAGCTGTCCCATAGGCATAATACTCTGAGAGAATTCTGTTTAACAGTTATAGAAAGAAACTATTTCTATTTCTCAGCTATTAGAAGCCTATCTACTCTTATCCTTGGCAACCCTGTCATTAGCAATTTGACACCCCATTACACATTTAGCTACACAGGCACACATCTAAAATGTTGCACTATAGCAACTCTTGCACTATTCTGCTTCTGCCATGACAATAGGTCTTAGAAGAGGAGGAGGCACATATGATTAGACTGAAGAAGGAGCTTTTTTGTTGTTAGTGGGGTTAAATTTCTTTGTTTTACAACTGATCTGTTGCTTTAAAAAGGGCACCAATCTCCCAAACTTTTATTTGCAGCTCAGACTTGGAAATGCAGGCGGTACTGATTTTGCCTCCAAACCCTCAAGGGAAGTTGAGAAGGCTCTAGCCAGAAGGATGATCATAAATAGGAAGTTACTAGACAGGAGAAAAGGATACTCAAGATGTATCCCCTTTGGCTCTCTTTTCTTATGGTCACATTAGAGAACCAATTACAGTCCTCTTCCCTGGTGTGTATAGCTACAATCAGCAGCTCTCTGTTGTTTTTTCAGGAATTGGGAGCATCCTGTCAAGGTATACCCAACAAGGACCTAGCACAGGTACTGACTAGGAATCCAGGCAGCATCTAAGTAGTATAGAGGATATAGTGATGGGTCTGGAGTCAGGAAGTCATGGTTTAAATCTGGCCTCAGACACTTGCTAGCCATATAACTTTGAATGTCATTTAAACTCAGTTTCCTCAACTGTAAAATGGGGATAACAATAGCACCTACCTTCCACGCTTGTTGTGGGGATCAAATAAGATAATATAAAGTTGTAAAGTGCCTGATACATAGTAGGTACTATTAGTTATTATTAATGCCATATTCTTTGCAGGAATACTTATGTGCCTTCATTTTTAGGGATACTGTCAATCATCAGGAATAATTCAAAGTAGATTTACATGTTTATATGATGAAAAATTTATTATAATAGGAATTTGAGTCAGAAGTCATCATCTAGTCTAACTCCCTAATTTTATAAATGAGGCCCAGAAAGGTTAAGTGATTTTCTCAAGGTCACACAGGCAGTAAGTAATTCAATTTAACAAACATTTATTAAGTACCTACTATGTACAAGGTGGCTGCAGCATGGCAAAAACTAGAATTAGAAAAATCTGGGTTCAGATCTGGCTTCTTATATGCATTTGCTATGTGACCCTGGAAAAATTGCTTCTTGGTGATAGCTCTGTAAGTTGTAGAAGATTTGTAGGTCGGCACCGGTGAACAGAAGTTCCACATGAGGAGTTCTGTACACCAATGAAATCATAGATTTAAATCAAATGAAGAAAAAAAAAGTACATATGTATACCTATATGTAAATATATGAGTTTATTATATATACCACATGTACAGATATATCATAACAGATACTTTGGTACCTAGAGAGGTAGGTATTAGCAGAGAGTGAATAGGAAGCAGTGAAAAGATCTGTGAATTTGGAGTCAAAGGTCAAGTTATAAACAAGTTGCTGATTTGCATCAATGAAATAATTTTCCACATCAAGAATTTCCCATATTGATGAGATCATGGATCCAGACTTTTCCCCACAAAAGACAAAACAAAACAACAAAAAACTGTCAAGGAGCTTCCATTTGACTGCCAGGAGTTTACATTCTATTGAATGTAACATAATCATGATTCAAACCCAAGTCCTCTGTCTCCAAATATAATATACTTCCCACTATACCATGCTTCCTTAAGCCTAGGTTTGTAAATATTCATTAAATACTGCTCTCTTATGCAAAATCATATGTTGAGTGGGACTCAGTCTACTAGAGTGACTTGGTGGCTATAAAAGGGTATATCAGTGCTGCTTCCAAATCTGGTCCCATAGCAGTGCTGCTAACACAAACTATTTAATGAAGGTGTCTTTTGGGATGCAATTTATATGTGTCTATGAATGAAGCTGTACTAACTTTCCCATACTTCCTTGTCTTTCCCACTATTCTAGTTGTCCTGAATCTGTCCCAATCTCAGTCCCTTTCAGCTCCGTCATCCTACACCCCCATCTTCAAAGCTTGCTCCTTCCCTAGATAGATCTCTTCCTCTTTTACCTTTCAGTGTTAAACATCTCGTCTTCATTGGTTCAATTAATCCTAATGCCCCACAACTCTCTTTTGAATCACACTGGGATTGAACTTGAGGACATGGCTACTAGAGTTTGTCAATAGCTCTCTGCAATCTTTGCAGGAAGAATGCTTTTCTAAAGACTTCTTACTTGTAAAACATCAATATAATCTTTTGGAAAAGTGTTTAAAAATTATACAATCTATATCAGTTTAAATAGTTTAAGCAGCATTTCTTTTCCTAGGTGCCACAATTATTATCTGTTTTTCAATTCTTATGACCCAAGGCTCCTGTATCTCACATCCAGAGGAATCTATAGAACATTCCATATTTTTCAACTTCTCTCTGAAGAAGCACTTGTTGTTTAAATAATATAGTTATTTATGAATCAATTTGAGTTATATGGTTTTTCTTCTAATCCCCCAAACCATGCAGCTATCCCTTTTGTACATTTTATCAACAAAAATTTCCATGTTAATAATGTTTGAGTATATTGTGGTGATTCTGTTTTCTTGTTAAGTTCCTTAAAATTGAATTCTGTATTTTTTTTTTCAATACATGGGGAAGAGAGAGAAAAAGAGAAAAGGAATATGTGCCTACACTTCCTGGATGGAGAGGGATGTGGAGGGTCAAGACAAGTGATAAAAATCTCTTCTGTAGCCACATCCCTCTTGCTAGGCTTGAATACTTCAAGGCTCTGTAACTCCACTGTTTTAAGTACTCTCTCAACCAAAGCAGATCAGAAGTTATTATGGCCAAAAAATTCATAACCCTGCAGCCAATTTGTTAATAAGACTCTCCAAAATTGGCCAAGCTGCTCCTCCAACAAGAGAAATCACTGAAACCATACTTGAAACCTTTCCATTTTTGTCAGAGCCTGCTAGAGTTTGTGCTATACTGTTATCATCTACAAAAACTATAAGTTATTTCTATGCCATGTTGGGCCATCAGAATAGGACACCGCTGAAGATTCTCTGGCTTAAAGTGTTATTAAATTGTGACTAGGGAATGGGAGTGAGGAAAGCTCAGGAAAGGCACAAACTATCAAAATGTCTCCATTTCCATGACTTCTAGAAGTGCCACAACAAGATGGAAAGTGCAAGATCTCTCTCTTTAGGACAGAAGAACTTTGGAGAGGTATCTCTCAACATTTATCTAGTGCCTCATTGTTGCAGAAAAATACAATAACTAAACAAATCCTTCAGAATTATAAACTTAATTAAAAATTCTGCTATTTTGTTTAAATGTTAAAACAATTAACAATTTAATTCATATTGCACTACTTCCAAGATCTTGATTTCCCCTTAATGATTTCCCCTTTTATAATTTCACCTGATGCCAAACTCAAAAAAGTCTTGCCAGTGAGACACGATTAAGAATGATTTATATTCTCTGTAAGACAAAGAATATAATACCATGATTCCATAGCAATTAGAATGTGTCATGAAGATGGTCAAAGTGACCACTGAGCCAACCTCCTCAGAAATTTGTTTTGGGGCCTCCAATAAAGACGCTTTTTTTTTTGCTTTTTTTGGTGAGGCAATTTGGGGTTCAGTGACTTTCCCAGGGTCACACAGCTAGTGTCAAGTATCTGAGACCAGATTTGAACTCAGGTCCTCCTGACTCCAAAACCAGAACTCTATCCACTGAGCCACCTAGCTGCCCCCAGTGAAGGCATTTTCAAACGTCTCTGGCTGAGTCTTGGGATGCCCTCCCCTAAAAATGAATAACATAAAGCACCAAGGACCAGTGATAAAGAAGAGCAGACTTAGTAAAATATATATTTTCCAAGGTAATCAACTTCTGCAAATGAACTTATAAAATTAGGAGATTGGACTAAATGATCTTTTAGGTCCTTTCCAGATTTAACATCATGATCTCTTATTTACGTTCTCATTAAAGATAGCAGCTAGAAGGGGAAATGTTTGCAAAATTGTTAGGAAGAGCTATTTGTGCTCATTGACTATGTTATCTCTCCTCCCACTGACTTCTCAACTTCTTGTAATCTGGCTTCCATTCTTATTACTTAAATGAAACTCTTCAGTCTCCAAGTGATCTCTCTTTTGCTAAAGTTCAATGTCCTTTTCTCAAACTTCATTTTTTAAAAATTTCACTTTAGTCTTTGACACTGCAAGATGTTGAACATGCTGCGCCCCCCCCCCCTCTTCTCATTGGGTTTTCATAACTCCTCTCTCCCCTGGTTTGCCTCTTGTCTGGCTTCTCCTTTTCAGTCTCCTCTACTGGAAAACCATCCATTCCTCTTCCATGTGTGAGTGTCTCTTAGGTTTCTATCCGGGAACCTCTGAGATTATTTCCAATTTATACTTGTTTGTACATAGCTGTTTACGTGTTGACTCTCCCAAAAGAAATGATATCCTTAAGGGCAGGGGCTGCTATTACCTTTCTTTGTATCCTGAGCATTTAGCACAGTGTCTGCCATATAGTAAACTCTTAATAAATGCTTATTGATTGTTTGATTGGACACACTTCTCCTCTCTCTTGGTGATCTCATCAACTTTCCTGGGTTCATCGGTCATCTCTGTGCAAATAATGGCCTTCCAAATCTACATACCCAGCCCTTATCTTTTCCCAGAGCTCTAGGACTACACCTCTATCTGCTAGACACCTACATCTAGATGTTCCAGAAACATCTCAGACTCAACATGCCCAAAACAAAACTCATTATTTTTCTCTCTAAATCCATCCTAACTTCCTTTTTTCTGCTAAGGGTGTCCTCATTCCTCCAGTTGCCTATATTTATAACATAGAAGTTCATCCTTGACTTTCACTTTAACTCACCCCTACTCCCATAACCAATAGGTTGTCAAGTCTTAGCTATTTATTTACCTGCTATCCACTTGCATGGCCACTACCTTAGTTCAAGCCCTCATCACCTCTCAGTAACAGCTTCCAAAATGGTCTCTCTATTTCTGGGTCCTTCCCTCTCCAATCCATTCTCCGCACAGCTGCCAAACTGATATTTCTAAGAAACTGGTCTGACTACTATATCACTTCACTGCTCAAGGAGTTCCAGTGGCTCCCTATTGACTTTAGGATAAGACATGAACTCTGCTTTCTGACATTTAAAGCCCAATCTTGCTCCAGCCTACTTTCCCAGGCTGATTGCACATTATTCCCATGACCTCTGAGTTCCAGGAAAACTGGCCTATTCCCAGTCTTTGTGACTTGCTTAGGAGTCCCCTAAGCCTAGAATGTATTTCCTTCACACCTTCCGCTCTTAGACTCCTTAGTTGCTTTTCAGGATCAGCTCAAGTCCCAACTCCTGTACGTGACCTCATCCACATGTTCCTCCCCACCCAACTCCCTCACTGGCAGTAGTTTATTTTGTTTATTTTGTGTTTACTGCACCTCTTGTAATTCCCTTCAGTAGAATATAAACTCCTTAAAGGGATTGTTTTGTTCTTGTCCTAATAACCCAAGCACCTAGTCCAGTGCCCTATTGTTGTTTAATAAATGTTCATCGAGTTGAATTGAGGAACAGAGCTAGATAGGTTCTACTCACCAGACTGAACTTTTCCTTGACAGGACCCGCGTCAGCTAATAGTTTTGTTCTGGGGTTCATTTTAAGGATGTCTCCAGTTGTTGTGCCAACATAGAAATAACTATCATCTTCTGCCATCTGAGCAAGATAGAAGAGACAATGATAAGATCCAGTTATCCTGACTTAGGCTAGAGTATGTCTTTAAGGATGGCTAAGCTTTCTGAAAAACTGACAGTGACATGCAGAAGCTCCACATCATTACAAATGTCTTTCCAGACTCAAAGAGAAATAGAAAGTAGTGAAGAACAGTTTTGAGGGTATGAGAATCAGGGTACTGTACAGACTGCCATAATTGGAGGGAACTAGGTGGCACAATGGATAGAGTGCTGGACCTGAAAGTCAGGAAGATTTGAGTTCAAATCTAGCCTCAGACATTAGCTATGTGACTCTGACCAAGTCACTTAATCTCTGTTGGCCTTAGTTTCTTCAGTTGTTAAATGGAGATCATAATAGCACCTACTGTTGTTGTGAGGATCAAATGAGATAACCTTTGTAAAGTGCCTGGCACATTATAAATTTCTAGAGTGTTTGGTACTATATAAATATTAGCTATGGTGATGATGATGATTCCACAAGGAAATATTTTTATTTCTTTTCTTTTCTTTTAAGGCAATTGGGGTTAAGTGACTTGCCCAGGGTCACACAGCTAGTGTCAAGTGTTTGGTCTGAGGCTGGATTTGAACTCAGGTCCTCCTGACTTCAGGGCCAGTGCTCTATCCACTGCACCACCTAGCTGCCTCGAAATATTTTTATTTCAAATAAAGTTCACATTGTCTTTCAATATCTTAATTATGCTGAGAAAGTATCTTTAACAAGAAAATAGTGTGGAACACAAATAATGCAATAGATATGTGATCTCACTGATATGACTATTCCTTCCCATAATGCACATCATGACTCATCATCCTGTGTCACTTTGTCAATCACTTCCCATAAGTTTATGCAACATGCTTAGGGCTTTTCTCACTTTCTCTTGACATTGCAGAGCACATGGGATGTCCGTGACTTTGTTTAGTGGAGTACTTCTCTGAGAGAAATGAGCATTCACAACCATTCTAGATTAAAATGGCAACTGTGGACACACTAATTCACTGCTCTATACCTGTATGTTTCAGCTCCCTCATGCCTAAGTGGAAAATATCCACAGTTTCTTTGGGTGAAAATTTAATAACTATGCTCATTGTTTTATAGGTGGCAATGACTGTAGTCAGAGGAAGAAAAAACAGGGAGAGGCCAGGAAGTAGGCTAGGCAAGTAAATAAGAGTGTATTCAAGCAAGGGGAGGGATATCTCTTGATACCAAGAAATAAGCCCCTATTCAGAGGAATGTTTTTTGGTTGTTGTTCTGCAAGAGGTAATTCTATTTGTCTTTAAAATAAATGCAAAATATAAAGGGAAAGTCTTAAGAGGTGGGTTTGATGACAGGGTGTTACAAATACAGCATATATGGAAAGCATATTCATTCACAAAAATGTGCTACATATGTATGTATACATACATATAACTACTAAATACAAGCACACACAAGAAAAAAGTCTCTGTCTCCAAGAGCATGCCTACATATATAAACAGTCCTTATGCAACAAACATGTATTAAGCAGCTGCTCTATGCAAAGTACAAAACTGGGAATGATACAAAATTAAGGTAAAACGTCATCCCTGCCCTACAGCTTAATGTTAAGTACCTCAAAAGTGTCCAATTCAAAAGCCATGGAAGTTCAACAAAGGGGGGATAATTGGACTTGAAGTCTCTCAGAGCAGGTGGAATTTCAGCAGGACTTTAAAAAATGGATAGGGTTTGAACAGGCCAAAGAGAGGGAAGAGGGCATTCCAAGTGAGGAAATAGCATGAGCAGAGTTGGAAGAGGAGTAGCATGGAGTGTTCTGATAACAGAAAGGAGACAAGGCTTTCTGAAACAATAATTTCATCAGGGTGGGGGAAAAAAGGGGAAGTGGAAAGCTGCATTAGCCAGTGGGTACAGATACAGCACAGGGACCAGGAAAGATAGGAAAAAAAGGGAATCCAAACTCGGATCATGCTGAAGACATGGATACAGTCTGCATGAACCAGGCTGGCTTGGTATAGGCTCTAGGTAATATTTACTCGATCCTGCAAAAGAGATTGAGAGGAAAATGATGATGTTGAGGCTGCTTGTGATCATGACCCTCCAATATTCTGTCATGAATTTAATTGGACTGTGTCTTCCCTCTCATGTAGAGGATATAGGGGAATTGAATTGAGATTTAATGCATAGTGTCCCTTGGAGGCATAAGTGGCAGTAGCATCTAGGCAAACACACCAAGAATTCTTGCTGCCTCATTCACTTTATTGTTAATTTGTATTTCTATTTCGTTAAATGCCTTTGATTTGATTTCATGTCTCTTCTGTTTGTATCTCGATTTTCTCTATCTCTACAGACTCTGGACTGACCCATATCAGCTGGCTATTTTGAATTCTGTACACCCACACTCAAACCTTTTTCTAAACTGTCCTATCTACTTTTCAGATTGGTCACAAGGGAAGAACATTTAACTACATGTTGGTTGATATTGCCATGCTGTTGGCTTACATCCAGCCTCCTAGAGATGTAGTCCACAAAAAATTTCATCAAATGAGCAAGGATTTCCTAATTCAAAATACTTTGTAAAATGTCATCTGTAGTGTTTCCCTTGCAAAAACTTTTTGCGTGTCATATCCTCATAAGTTCCAGGAGGAGCTTATGTCTTATTTATACTTTGTGTCTCTTTCATGTCAAGCACAGTGAGTGCTTAGTAAATATTTAATTGAATTTAATTAATGAGAGCATGGAACAATCTTTTGAAAGACTCATTAAGGATTGGGTACACTAACAATAATCTTCCATGTTTCATGAGTTGCCTTGACTGAAAAATTCATCAAGTGGTTGATAGCCACCTTCCCCGATAAACCGTTTAGCTAGATTCAAATGATACATAAGCATTCCAGGGTTCTGTTGGCATTCATGCTTTGTTGGAAGAGTCTTCAAGAATCTCAGGTTACCTCCATTCCAAGAAAAGGCATCAAGGTAGGATTTTGTTAGGGAAGGGAAACACATAGAGGGTGAAAGGTAAAAAAAAATTGCTAGAGGGGACAAATACAGCCAGATCCTTTTCACCACACAATTTTTCCTTTATAGGACAGAAATATTGAAACCCAGTTACCCTTTGCCTCTAATCATATAAAAATCAAGTCTGAAGGCAGCCCACAATAGCCATCAGTTTATATGTCAACAAGTCTTTGAATGAGATAGTAATGAAATTTCTGAAGTGTGTTGGATATTGAAGGTAGGGACACTGGTGAGGAGGCCACTACGATATTGCAGGCACGAGGTGATAAGCATTGGAGATAGCAAGGAAGGGACAAATGTGACGTATTTCAAAGGAAGATGAAATACTTGGATGAATTGTTATATAGGTAGCTCAGGAATTTGTTTTTAGATCTAGATTCCCTCCTTAATGCACCTTATTCCCCCTAAGATAGATAGATCTGGGCAGGATGTTTCCCAGTCAAATGTCGATTTCATGCATAGGCAAGGCCTGAGTGGTATGGCACTTGCTCCCAAGAAATAAAGTTCCAGAAGTATATCCCAGTATGTCTAGAAGCATATCTGAGTTGGGTGTGAGATCACTTTCAAGAATCTTGTATTTAGGATCATGCCACTGCTTCAATATAGATTCCTACTGCAAAAGACTCAGCCCAGAGGAATCTATCACTTCCTTTGATCTCTCTGCTCCCTGAGTAACCTTATTAAGAAGAGTTTTGTTCCAAGTGGAATTATTCACTGAAATATCATTGTACTTACTGCAATACTTAGAACTATTCTTTTCATCTGTCCTGTTTGGCACTCAGTTGGCCAGATTTTCCTGTTCGGGAAATCCAGTTCCCATACCCGGATTGTTCCACTGAGCCAAAAACAAGAAATGCACAATCAAACTCAGAGCTGCCGAGGCTCAATCACAGTCCATTAGTGACAAATATAAAGCATGTCCCCTATGTGTGCTATAGTTTTCCAAAAGGTGAGCCAGATAAGACAGCTAGGGGCTGGGTTAGGAACTCCATGTGCTTCTCTAATTCTCTTTCAATAAACATTCCTGCCAGAGGATTCAATGTACAAAGATTCTACTCTGTTAAGGCATTTATGAAGGTTGCATGTCTCCAACACCCATCTCATTTAAGTTAAATGTAATTATCTTTAGGCCAATTAGGAAAGATAGGTTTCCTCCTCGCATTGTTATTTCAGGGCACATGAATACAAAAATTCCATGGATTCATGATCTCATCAATGTGAGGGCTCTCTCCAAGGGTACAAATTTTAATCCAAATGTCCTTCTTATCCTATGGGATTCTGGCTCATGTCTTCACATAAATCCTATGAAAGACTCTACTTATTGCGGTAGAGGGCCTTCTGGATATCTTGACATCACGTGGATGCAATGGAACATACCCCGATACTCTTGCTATTTAATGGGCACATTTCTTTTTTCAGTCACACATATGTCCAATGAGATCATTTATGCCATTTCTACTATACAGTTTTTCATTGGTAATGTGTTGCAATCTGTTCATATCTATAAACCTCTATCTATACTGTCCTTTGTGTGACCTATAACTTTAATTCTTCAGGGACTATGGCATTCCATGACTTATAAGCCATACAGACTTGACAGGAAAAGAAGCGATATTAAAAAAAAAAAGGTAGGGTTTTGTCCTAGGAAAAACTTGGGACCATTAAGAACCCTATACAATTTCCCAAATGTAATTCAACCTACTCTTATCCTCCTATCCAATTCATTATCTATTTGAAGGGTCTGTCCAAGATATAAGTATGAAAGCACTCATTCTGTCAGGGTACTTATAATTTGTTGAGTATAAAAAAGCAGTATGTCTATTTGTCATATGGGATGGTTCTTAGGGAGAGGGTAGGGGACATATGGGATGCCATGGTGATATGCAAAACAAAACGTCAAAATTTTTTTTAAAAAGCAGTATGTACAATAAAGTAAAACACCATCTTAAAAGCTTTCCCATAAGGTCTTTCTTATGAATATTTTGATATCATAAAAGGTACCCCCCCAAAAGATGTAACAACAGATATAATTTTGTTTGATAACCCTCTGTTTACTTGTATCAAGGAAAGTGAAAAAGGGGGAGAATTATGTTCTCCCAACATGTTTGCACCGTCATGGGAGATTTCCTGCAAACATTCCAAAGATTCGAAATTGGAGGTTTAGGTTTCCAATATACTCCTGTTTGTGTGTGGCAAATTGCTGATTATGTCAAACCCTAGAACATTGTAGAGGATCCCAAATGAGAACTAAGAAGAATTACTGAATCACTAAAAAGAGTTTGGCTTAGCCACCCACAAAGGAAAAAAATTAACTGAATGAAGAATGGTAATACCAGTATTCTTTTGGAGATGCTATATGGCTACAAATTATGTGATTTTGCGACCTATGAAGAAGAATCAGAATTGTGGGTGATATAAAGGACAATGGAGGGATACATGGCAAACATAAGTGGGGCACCACATATCATCAGTGATGGATTATGTGCAACAAGTGGCAGAGATACCACCCAGAAGTATCTCTCCATTAAAACTATAATGGACTTTTTAATGCTTTTTTTTCTTTCCAGAAAAAAAAAAATGATCTTGCAATGGGGAAATGTATATTCATTCACATAGATACAAACCAATGCTTTTAGCTGAAAGCACTTTGAAATTGCTATATAACGTTTAAAAATTATCTCATCAAATGTCTATAAATGAAGGATTTTCCCTTTAATTTGGATGCTAACATGCTTTATATATGAGGGGGAAAAAACCTATTTACAACTCAGAAAATATTGAAGAATCTTACTTTCCAGCAGTAACAAACATCTCATCTCGGCAGTTCGAATAGATAATTGTTGTGGCATTCCCAACATTAAGGCCCGCTGCAGGACTGCCACAGATGGCATCTCGCTTGGTGACGCTCCATACGACCACACTGCCAAAACAGAAGCAATACTTAACCTGAGTGCAGAGCGTCTGAGCAGAATTAGCTTAAGAAAAATGGAAGCTAGGGCTAGCTTTAATCATCCTAGCGTAAGCTGGTTTCTAGCAGGAATTATTTTATTCACTGTATTTGTGTCCTCAGTGTCTAGCATAGTAACTGGCACATACCTAACGTTTCATAAACGTGTGTCGAGTCATCTTTTCATTATTGAGAGGCCTGGTGGATAAAGATCTGGTCTTTAAGCCAGGAAGGCCAGCCTCTGATACACGCATTGGTGGGTCCCTGGGAAAGTTACTTAACCCGTCAGGCCTCTAGGTAATTCTTTAGAATCATAAATTATCTTTATAATAATAAAAAATTACAGAGAAGGGATGGACCTGCATTTATAAAGGACGTTTCTTTACCTGGGTGTTCCCTATGCCAAGGAAATCACAGGTCCAGTTCTTACACCTATGTAGTGTTAGTACAAAATGAGGCATTTAACCAAGATTGCTCAGAAAAGTACTTTTGAATTGAAAGAGTATATTAAGAAGTGACTGAGTTCTTTGAAGGTAAAGATTGCTTACATCTAAAAGCAGTTTGTACTTTGCATAGAGCTTTCACTCAATTATCCAACAAATAACTGCAACAAACGTTTATTAAGCACTTACTAGGTGCTTTTAATGACAGAGTTGATCCAGGCCTAGCTTTAAAGGAACTTAAATAAACAACTCCAGCATTTAGAGGACTATTTTTCTGTCAGGATATTTTTAAAAAGAGCAATGTTACTATTTCTGGTGTAGGAAAACTAGCCCTCCACCATTCTGCTGCAGGGGATCCTTATTGCCTGCAGGACTAAACGCAAACTCCTGTGTTTGGCATTTAAATGTCTTTAAAACCTGACTCTAGGGGCAGCTAGGTGGCGCAGTGAATAGAGCACTGGCCCTGAAGTCAGGAGGACCTGAGTTCAAATGCCGCGTCAGACCAAACATTTGACACTTACTACCTGTGTGACCCTGAGCAAGTCACTTAACCCCAATTGCAAAAGAAAGAAACAAAAAACAAAAAAAAAACCCAAAACGAAAACCTGACTCTAAGGTGCCTTTCACGGATTATTATCCCCCTTCATGTGCTATATAATCCAGAAGAATGGGCTTCCTAACACAGAGGATAGTTGTACTGTTCCCATGCATGACATGCCCTTGTATGTCTTTGCACATCCATGAGCAGGATGCACTCTCAACTCTCTGATGCTTCTTACTATCCCCCCCAGCTCAGCTTGAGCCCTCTTCTCCATAAGGTCTTTATTGATCCTGCTCAGCAGTGAACCACAGACAAAAATACTTTGTACAGGTTTTGTACTTAGTTATCTGTGAACATCTTCTCTCCTTAATAGCCCCTTGAGAAGAAGGACTGTTTTATTCTTGTCTTTTTATCCCAAGCACAGGGCCTAGCTATGGGTTCCTAATAAATGACTGTTGATTGACTGCTGGCTGAATTTAATTGTGAGGCTGATAGTGCAAATATTAGTTCTTTTCTTTTCCAGGGGAGGAAACCGAAGCTCAGAAAGGTAAAGGGACTTGTCAGCCTCATGGCAGCTAGTAAATGACACAGCCAGGAGTGGAACATGGGTCTTGACAGACCCAGTTTTGTGTTCTTTTCATGACATTCCGGCTGTACTTATAAAGTATTGTGGAAGCAGAGAATTTCAGAGTGGGAGGGACATCTGTGGCCATGTAGTCCAACCCATACCTGAAAAAGAATTCCCTCTACAATATATCTGACAAGTGGTCATCCAGCTTTACTTGAAGGGGAAGGAAAGGGAACATGCATTTATACAGTGCCTATTATACGCCAGGTGCTTTTTTTTTTTAACAAATCTTATCTCATTTGATCCTCACAACAACCCTGTGATATGGGTGCTATTTTCATCTCCATTTTATAGTTGAAGAAACTGTGGTAAATAATGATCAAATGACTTGCCCAGGCTCACACAGCTAGTAAGTGTCTGAGCTACATTTGAACTCCTCTTCCTCATTTTTGGCCCAATATTCTATCCACTGCCCTCTAAGACCTCTGATGAGGGGGAGTCTACCACTTCCCAAGGCAGCCCATTCTATGTTGGAATGGTTCTCAAATTCTCCTAACATTAAGCATAAATTCACTTCTTTACAATTTCTAATAAAGATTCTTAAGACTCTGAGAAAGAACAAGTCTAATTCCTTATTCAAGGGGCAGTCCTATTGTCAATAAAGATATTGATTTTAAAAAAATAACATCAGAATTATATACTCAAATAAGTGCTATCCTTCAAAGTAGCAATCCTTAAATGTTATACATATATTCTAATAATGAATCCATTGTTCAAAATATTTTTTCAATTCTTGTTTTTTCTTAAGAACCAATTTAAAAGAAATGGGAAGGAGTCAGGGAGAGGAGATGCACCAGGGAAGCCAGAACAGGTCCACAAATGAGCCTAAAGCCAGACAGCAACACAGGTTGGGGGTGCTAAAAGGCATTAGGAGATCTAGCAATCAGAGACCTGTCAGACCCTGGTCTGTCAGAACAGAAGCAGTGACCGAACCAGCTCTGTTAGATTGCTGCAAAGGGAGTCAGGGCTGTCACTGACAGACTCCTTGGTGTACTGGGATCCACAGCAGGAGACAAGGCCACCTCATCACCTAGGTAACAGCACCAGGAGGGCTTGACACTTTTGATGTGACAATTTGATTTTCTTCTTCCTTTTAAAAATTGTTTATTTGTATTTATATTAAAATTTACATTATTTATTTGTGTGCTTCTCTGCTTTTAAGAAAATTGCTTCTAGTTTTATTTATCAAGTCAATGTTGTTTTTTTTCAATTTTGTTAATCTTGATTTTCAGAATTTCTCTGTTCTGTTGCATTTTTTTTAATGGTTAGTTTTTTAGTTGTTTGCTTTGGTTTAGTTGGACTTTCAAACACTCCTGATAAAAAGACAAGAGCAGAATAGAAATTCTGAATTGCAAATGCATTAGTCAAAAGAAACCCAGAACGTAAATATATAAAGAGCTAGATTAAGAAGTGTTTACATTCTGATAGAATTCTAAAATCTTCAAGGGGCACAGAGGAAATTAAATATGATAAACAAAGGGTCTGGGTGTGGTTTTGTTCTGTTTTGGTGGTTTTAAGAGAGTAAAGAAAAGAGAAGGGGAAAAGGAAGAAATGAGGAAGAAGAGAGAGGAACTTAATATTTCACATAAGTGGGGTGCATGAAATGAAGAGGATATAAGGTGGAAAAATGAGTAAGGGGAAGTGGGTATCTCATGACCTTACTCTTATTTGAATCAATTAAAGTAGGGTTAAACATACCTATGAGGATTTGGTGTAAAGTACATTAAACTTAATGGGGATAGAGAGAGGAACAGAGAAATAGGAAAGGAAATTGGACAGTCAGGGAAGGAATACAAGCAAAGTAAATTTCAAGAATTCTTATAAGGTAGAAATGACAAAGTTTGGCAACTGACAATGCGATGGGGAAGGAAGAAGCACTTGTTAAAGATGCTCCAAGGTTAGGAGGATAGAAATTGGGAAGATGGTGATGCCATTAACTGAAATATAGAAATTGGGGGAAAGAGAGGGATGTTTTGGTCTCTGGTGAATTGATGAAGTCATGCAGAGTTTTCTTGGGGAAGAAAACCTGTGATTTCATCAGTATAGGGAACTCCCTGGTGAGAAAACTCCCTCTAGCAATGCAGGCCAGTAACCATTCCACAAATTAGTCTAGGAGAGTTACTGGGGCACTGAAAAGTCAGGTGCCTTTCCCAGGATCACGCTACCAATATGTGCAAGAGGAAGGATTTGAACCCATATTTTCCTGATTCAGAGGGCAACTCCTCTCCACTACATCGGTAATTTACAAATTAGGGTCCGCAAGATTATCCACTAACACGTAGTGGATTCTATTTATTATTTATCTAAAAAAACTAATTAAACTTTACTAATATTTAATGTATGGGTTGACATTGGCATGTCTACTTGGTTTTATATGTCAAAAGGTTATATATAGCATAGTTCATGAGGTATCCAGAGGGGAGAGTTGGAATTCTTTTGCTTTTTGCATATTACAACATATTTTAGTTTATGTATGCCAGATGAAATGAATCTATGCATTTTGTGGACCTTGCCCTATGAGTACCACATTTCACTGCATAATCATTGCAGATTTTATGCCAAAAGGGGGTGTGTGTGACCATTATGTGAAGCTTTTAAAAATTGTGCTGATATAATATTATTATTAATCATTAATGATTAAAAATAATTTATTACTAAACTCTCTTGGTACAAGATTAGGATGCATGGAATACTTGTGAATATATATTAAAGGGTGGCAGTGGATAGAGCACCAGCCCTGAAGTCAGGAGGACCTGTGTTAAAATCTGGCCTCAGACCAAACACTTGACACTTATAGTTGTGTGACCCTGGGCAAGTCACTTAACCCCAACTGCCTAAAATATATATACATATATATATATATATATACATATATATATGTGTATATATATATATACACATATATATATGTGTATATATATATATATATGTATAAAAATTCAGTACCTTTTGATTGATTTGCAAAAATAATAATTGATTTCAAGGAATATAGAAATTTACTAGTTAAATTTCAGGAAAAAAACCCAAACTTTACCTACTTGATGGATAGGCTTGATCAATGTACATCATGAAGACCAGCCAATATGTGAAGCTGGAGGAAATAGTACAGCCCAGCTCTCCCCCACAACTACACCACAAAGATCTAGGAAACACATCAGGCCAAGTCCTGATCAGGAAATCCAAGAAAAAAATCAGAGTTATTTTCCCAGCCCAGGTCAGCATTGGGAGAAAAACATAGAGGTTTGTGAACACTGGGGATAGGCTTAGCAAGAAGCTATATCATAGATAATATTCTAGCACAGGGCCTAGACACAGATTGCACCAGGATAAGAAGTCTCAGATAAAGAACATAAAGTAGCCCACCTTTGTTCAGGGAAAAAGATGTGGTACTAACTGATCTCTCTGTAGCACATATCCCGGAATGAGGTCTTAGACCAAAGGGCAACAAAGGGAAGGACCTGTGCCTATGAATGGTGGTGCTGAGCAAAGAGTGGTCATGGGCCATAGACAACGTACCAGAGCAAGAATCAAGCACAGAAGTGATCAGCAGCTGTGTGTCTAACCCAAGACCACAACAGTACCTGAGATCCAGCCCCAACCCAGCCTGAAGCCTATAGGAGAATAATGAGGCAGGAAACCCAGGAGAGGAGAGCATACAGTTCTGTAACACTACACCTGTACACCTGTCTGATTGGCAGACAGCAACTGATTCCAGCAGCAGTCTACTGGAGCTGCAACCAGGAGCAAATGTTCAGACCAAAACAAAGGATAGATTTTTTTCAGAGTTCAGACTATGAGGGAAGCATTCAGAATTCACCCTAGATTAGACTGCTTTGAGAATGGTGAAATCTTGCAACTCTCCCGCTTGAGCTATCTCTGGGATCCTTGAATAACACAATACTCAATACCCGAGAAAGCAGCAGGAGAAACCAAGAGGATATAAAATAGAACAAGTATTTCTAGACATTCCTTCCAGAAGTGAACAGAGCCTAGCCCTAACACAAAGTCTGAAGTCAAGAAAAGGGGGCTCAAAAAATGGACAAATTAAAAAAAAATCCAACCATAAAATGCTATTATGTTGACAGGGATGCTCAGCCCAAAAGAAGGGAATGATTTCAAAACATACAAGTAAAGTCTCAAAGAAAAACACAACTGGGGCACAAGTTCAATTAAAATTCCTAGAAGAAATGAAGAATTTAAATAAAGAATTGGAAAATTATTTTTTATATGAAATGAGAATGCTAAAGGAAAGAATTAGAAAAGAAATGAGAACTATGTAAAAAAGAATTAGAAAGAGAATTAATAACATGGCACAAGAGCTACAAAATCTTATCTAAGCAACAGATTCCTTGGAAATGAGACCAAATAGAAATTAATGAACCCATGAGGCAACAAGAAAAAAATAAAGGAAAATGCAAGGTAACTTATAGCAGAAAGAATTGCCCTGGAAAAAAAAGATCACATACAGAGAAGATAAGAATCATTGTATTACCTGAAAGCCATGGCCCCCTAGTGCCACCCCCCCTAAAAAAAAGCCTTGACATGTTATTTTAAGAAATCATAGAAGAAACTGCCAAGATCTCTTAGAACTGGAAGGTGAAACAAAATAAAAAGAATCTACTAGCCACCTCCTTAAAGACCCCCTAAAAGAAAAACTCCCAGAAACATTCTAGCCAAAATCCAAAGCTTCCAGGCAAAAGGAGAAAAAAATACTGCAAGCAAATAGGAACCACAGCCAGGATCACACATGATTTATCAGCCACCACTACAAAAAGAGCAGAAAGCTTAGACTATATTCCAGAAGACAAAACACACAGACTTAGAATTGAGAATAACTTACCCAGAAAAACAATGTATAATGCTACAGAGGGAAAATGGAAATTTAATGAAATAGAGAATTTCCAAACATTCCCAATTAGACAACCATAGCAAGTTACCAAGTATATATGTAGAAACTTTGAGATATAAATAGAATAGTCAAGAGAAGTAAAAAAGCTAAATATGAGAAAATAATCATAAGAGATTAAGCAAGGATGAATTGTTACACTCTAATATAGTGAATATCAGAGTAGCTAGGTGGCACAGTGGATAGAGTGGCCCGGCCTGAAGTCGGGAATACTCATCCTTCTGAATTTAAATGTGGGTATATTTTATAATGTATTTAATGCACAATAGTGCATACATATAATTTAAAATAAACATGTATTGTATAACCTATATGAAATTGCCTCTTCAATGAGGGGTGAGGAGAGAGAATTTGGGACTCAAAATTTTTTGAAAACAAATGTTAAAAATTAATTTTGCCTATAATTGGGGAAAAATAAAATATTTAATTATTTTTAAAAATGTGTCTTGGTGGAATTCCATCACATGAAACTGCTTCTCATTGAGTTAAGTTTTCATTTTCATGTATTAGATTCAACCAATTAAGTTCTGCCTCATCAAATAGATTACATATACCTTAGGGGAAAGAATCACATACTTTTATTACTTTTGTGTCCTTTTCAGTATCTGATAAAGGGTTTTGCATACAGAAAACACTTAATTATAAATTTGGTTACTCTTAAGAAACTCAACATTCCAAGAATTTCATCACTTAGAAGTTGAGGGGAAAAAAAACAAGTACCTATTTTAAAAACTCATTACCTTCCATCATCTGGACCTCCTAATGACACCAGGTATTTGCTATTTGGAGAAAAAGCCAGAGCTTCAATTTTGCCCTTGTGAAGTGATAATCGAGCAATCAGCTCCTTCTTTGCATAATCCCACAAAATGACATCTGCCTATAAGTGAGAAAAACATATGATATACACACATATATTTCAGGGTAACAACAATCATCACTATGAAGATAGCTGTCTTTTAAAATGGTAAAACAAAAGAGGAACTTGACAGGGCAATTTCTCACTAGCTTAACTCTTAAACCAATTCTCTTGACCTTAGATCATGTCATTTAAAAATGAAATAGCTAGGTGGCACAGTGGATAGAGCACCAGCCCTTGATTCAGGAGGACCTGAGTTCAAATCTGGCCTCGGACACATAACACTTACTAGCTGTGTGACCCTGGGCGAGTCACTTAACCCCATTGCCTAGCAAAATAATAATAATAATGATGAAATCTAATGAAACAATTTTTTTTTCAAAATAAGGTCCCAATCCCTTCAAGTAATTCTTGCTTTAATCCCATACCTCAAAAAATATCTTGATATTATAAAGGACCTTATCATTTGGGTCCTCCCTTTAGGGGCATCAATGGTGGCCTTGTTGTTTTGTGGGATTCTTCACGTAAATTTCCCACATTAGTCCACCTATACTAAGGCCCTCCTTGTAGATCTCTCAAAATTATCAATGATGAATTTGTACTATCCATCTCTTATCCTTCATTTTTTTTCCTTTCCAAGGCAATAGAGGTTAAGTGACTTGCCTAGGGTCACACAGCTAGTAAGTGTCAAGTGTCTGAGGATACATTTGAACTTAGGTCTTCCTCACTCCAGAGCCAGTGTTCTATCCACTATGCCATCTAGCTGCCCCCTTATCCATCATTATGACTCACTTATTTCTTCTATTCATGCATCATTTTAATATCTTTAATGCTTCTTTTTGAGTGCAATTCATCACTGGTAATATGCTGCAATCTATTTACATGTACCATTATTTCTTCATTGACCTTTGGATGACCCTCAACTTTGATATTTTTCTTTTTTGAGATTTGTTATTTCATGACTTAAGCCACATAGTATCATTGGAGCACTACTGGTGTTCAAAAGATAGGTTATTTTTGTTTCAGAAGAAGTCTGGTGTTGTTATTGGACCAACTTTTATTGAGTGATTGTGGATCACAGCAGAATCTGAAATATTCTGGATTTTGAGGCAATCAGCATATCCTCATCCATAATAGGAACATTTGCTGGACCTTATCATCTATAGGCAATCGTTCTTTCATTTGGACTCTGTGTTGCACATCCTCCATGACAGTGGTAAGCTCCTTTGATGAACATAGCCATCTTTGTTTTATGTCTCAAGTGCTATTAATAATTATGAAATCAACAAAATTATTTAATCTTCTGAGGGATCTTATAGGATTTTAACATACGCATGAGAGGCACTCTAATGGAGAGAATCCTTTAAAGCTGCATTTTGTTTCATCAACTCATATGCTTTTAAAAAATAATCACTAATTAGGGTGTACTAGCTTAATTGGATCCCTCTTCAGGCTTTCTATTAATTTATTTTTCCTTCTAGTACTTCTATTTATTTTAAGAGATAGTGCTCCTAATCCTTCTCCATAAAATTTTGCCAATGAATTTATGTTCTAACGCTTCATTGTCCCAAACTGTCTTTCTGCATTTATCAATAAAAATTATTTTGCTAAACTTCCTTAGGAAATAGTGACAATCCATGTTTATGTCTATTCCTTTGTCCATTTTTTTTAGGAGGTATCAATATGCTGTGTGAATAGGACAGGTTGGAAATAACTTTAATTGCACTTCTGATTTTTTTTCTTTATTCTACTGCAATTTCATATTAATTTTTATCTTTGCCTTAACAAATCAGTGATCTGATTATACAAAAGTTCAGAAATGACTTCCACACATTGCATATGCTCTCATATTCAGTTAATGAGAGATTAATTTTGCTGAGTTGCCCTTTTTCCTCTTTTGTATTCTTTTTTATACTTTATAAAAGATAGCTCTTAGAGGAGAGGGAGAGAGATATTTGAAAATGAAGGTGAGGTAGATATCAATAGATATCAATAATTTTTTAAAATTTTAAATAAATGACTTCCACATGACACTAGTCATTCCTATTAAGATACAATCAATTAAATTTTTGCATTATGTTATTCGATGTTTGCTATATCCAGAGCCTCTCCACACTTTTCTTGAAGTATTCATGATGTATAGGTGTAAGACTTCTGGATATTCTACACACTGTTAGCATCTTTCATTTCTTGATCCTAAACTATATTTTCTGACATTCTTTACCACCATCTAATCATGCTCATCTCTGCAAAGAGGGCATTGAGTAATAAATCTATGATTAATTAATCTGGAGAGTAGTATTTTTATTTTGTATTAGCTTATTTGTACATATTTATTGCTTGTTGTCTTTCCTGATAGATTGTGAGCTCCTTGAGGGTAGTGACTATCTTTTGCATTTTTTGTTTCCCCATTGCATAGCACAGTGTCTGGCACATAGTAGGCACTTAACAAATGCTTATTGACTGACTATTGAGTTCGTCACAAGTGTTCTGTTTCCTTATCTTCTACAACATGTGTTGGCACATAAGCTGATTATTTTCATTGTGGTATTTTTGCGTATATACATTGTGATCAATTCAAGACAAGATGACTAAGTGGCCTAAGAAATTGTTTTTCTTGTTGCATTTGGGCACATGATAAGATGAACTCTGATAACTCTTTGATTTGCATCTCTAAGTTCAACGTTAGCTATCCTTTCATTTAGCTGCAGCTTTCTCGAGTTGGGTTTCACTTATTTTAATACTATTAAAATAAATGTGATTCAGTTCCGCCATAGCATGTCAACTAGTTGGTTATTGGACAAGGATCTCACATTTAGAATATCAGCGGTTTAGTTGATGTTTAGAGCTGGTCTCAAAACTGTTGTTCTTAGCACCTTTTACTCCCTTTCCACCCCTAGGCAATCAATACAGAAAGAAAATGGGGCTACCTAGGACTGAGAGTCATTTTGCATTTTTCTTTGTTTTATAGGTTGCCATGGTCCAAGAATTTGTCACGTAGTAGCTAGTGATGAGCCCCTCAGTATTTAGCACATATCACCAGGACCATACTCAAAGACTTTTCAGCATGGAAGACCTCACCAACATTTGTGCTACTCTAGGATCATCTTTAAGAGTCATCTCTATGCCATGATGAGTTGAATAGGGCTTTCATACTTGCATAATCAACAACTATGTATGTATACATATATGTGTACATACATATACACATATATGGTTTGTACATATGTGCATATATTGTTGTTGTTCAGTCATTCAGTCATACCTGACTGTATATGACTTTGTCCGTGGCATTTTCTTGGCAGATACTGGAGTGGTTTGCCATTTTCTTCTCTTGTGCATTTTGCAGATGAGGAAACTGAGGCAAACAGGGTAAAGTGACTTGCCCAGGGTCACACAGCTAGTAAAGGTCTGAGGTTGGATTTGAATTCAGGAAGAGGAGTCTTCCTGACTCCAGGCCCAGCACTTTAGCCACTGTATCACCTTAGCTGCCTGTACACACACACACACACACACACACACACACACACACACACGTATATATTATACATGTAATATATATAACATATATGTGTATACACATATGCATTATGTATATATGTATGCGTATGTAATTAAAATCAAAGACTATGTGGCTCACTAGCCCACAGAGAATTCAGCCAGAAAGTCAGGCTAAAGCAAGGAGCAAAAGAGAGAGATCCATTGTACAATTTAACTTCTTCAGTACCAAACCTAGGATCTAGAAAAACTGCTCACTCCTTCTAGCAGCTGAGCTACCCTAGGTAAGAAGCTTTTCTGTGAGGATTATCCTAAACGAATAGAGAAGTAAATAATGACACACTGTAGTATAGGATAAAGCACAATGGCTCCTGAGTCAGAGAACATGAGTTAAATATTACCTTTGATGCTTACTACTTTATGACGTTGGATAAGTCACTTATGGGCTTCAGTTTCCTCATCTCAAAGTGAGAGGATTAGACTAAATGACACCTAAGGTCCCTTCCAGAACTATGATGTCATGCATGTATTATCCTTAAATTATTCACCTTGAACCCCATAAAGGTAACTTGTCCAGAAGCAACATACGCGCCATTTGAGGAGATAGTGACACAGGAGACATTATTGCCATGTCCATGTAGAAAATACTGCTTATTTGTGTTTATTGACTCAATCAGGACTGTGCAACCCAAAGGATAGACCAAGTGTTCCTGATCAGGATGGCATATCAGACCACCAGGAACATGTCCTAGAAGAAGCAAAAGAAAAAAAGGAGTCAGTTGCAGAAGTAGCTGCTATTGCATAATTATATAATAAGTATAAATGGAACTGGTGGCCAGTGGCTACTGAGAGTATATTGCATGACTTTTCTGAGGCAACTACTTCAAGATAACCTCCAAATGACTGAGAATTGGGAGTGAGGCTCCTGTTTCACTGACGGAAGTGATTCTATGGTACTCAAAAAGCCTTTAACAATAACATAAATCTTGATCTTTCTGATGATCATGGACCATGAGTCTTGAGTAATTGTATACAAGGTCAGTTCCAGGAAAAAAAATCTGGCATGTAGGTGAAATTTGATTTCAGTTATGCTTCCTTTTGCCCCCAACACCCTCTTAATATAAATTTATCTATTAGTGTCAATTTCAATGTTTCCTAGGACTTCCACCTGTGATACTGCCACACTGGCCACCAGTCCAGTACCAAAGAACCTCTAGAGTAGGGTAAGGGGCTCTTAATCTTTTCTGTGCCACAGACCCCATTAGCAATTTAGTAAAGCCTTTAGACAACCCTTCTCAGAATGTTTTTAAATGATTAAAATATATAGGATTACAAAGGTAATCAATTATACTGAAATACTGTTATCAAAATATTTTTTTTTAAAACAAGTTCACTCACCCCAGGTTAAGTACTTCAGTTTTTCTAGAACCATTCCCTAAAGCTAGGGAAAATAATCTACTCAGCTGTGGAATGATCCCTGGGAAGCCAGGCTCCAGGATTCCACTGACCATAACTTGACCATCAGGTAAGATCTGGTATCTCATCACTATATGCATATCTTCTTTCCATGATTTCTATCTCATGCTCAGGGACTGAAAATCAATTAACACTGTCACTGATACTATGAAAAGTATAACAATCTGCCATTCTATAACTCAGCTCAGAATCCTTATGATTGAAAGTCTCAGGAGACTTGGGCCAAAGTTCCCTTCACTGGATACCACTCCCTATTCCTTCATATGTATCCATATTAGGCCCCTACTTCACTGGTCCCTATCCCAGTCTACCCTACCTTTCTATTGTGCCTACTGGAAACCAGATTCTGTTGTAAACAAACTTTATGTTAGACCTGTTCTTTTCCCCCTCCTTCTATGTCTTTGGAACCATGGAAATCTGGCTCCCTCCCCCCACCCTATCACCTAGAAGATATTGCATTCCTAGCCACATTCTCCATAATTGAATGTATATTCACTCATGCCCCGCTTACGGGTATGCTTCTTTCCCTTTACTGATACTTGTAGACAGTCTACCATCAATACTCAACCCACCATCAAGACTTAACAATCTTTCCTTTCAGATTCACTTAAGTTAAATACCTATTGTGTGCTAGACCTTATTTAAGGCACTGGTTATACAAAAGCAAAAATGAAATAGTTCTTGCCTTCAAGGAACTAACTTCTTATGGAAAGAGAAAACATTACATATGTAAGCATGTTTATAGCCAAGCTATAAAGGATTTCAAACACCAAGCAGAGTTTATGTTTGGTCCTAGAGATAACAGGAAGCCACTGGAGTTAATTGAGCATGTTAATAATAAAGTCAGTCCTTTACTTTAGGAAAATCACTCCATCCAGCTCATATAGACCCTCCTTTCTCAAGGAGCCCAGTATCTGACATACAGTCTTCCACACAAAGGCATGATAATACCCTGGATCTCAAAACTAGCCTCAGTTTTCTCTTCTGTAAAATGGGTATGAAAATGTTGCCATAGCCTCTGATACATTTTCCAGCTCTATGTCTATGATCTCATGTTCTACCTCTACTATCAATAATTCTGAAATTCCTCTATAATCTTCTATCCTTCCATCTCTCCCCTCTATAATTTGTTCCTCAGCTCCCACTCACTCTATCTCACCTTGCTTTCCCAATTCATTGCTCTTGCTCTGACCTCATTTTCCTCCCTTCATAAACCAGTTCAACTTTACACTATACTCTACTATTGGGTCCCTTGTCTCCATGCTGTATTGCTGCTCATCCCTTTCCAACCCCCCCCACCCCTGCCACCTTTTGTCCCCAGTTTCTTCAGTCACCTTAGCATCATCCTCTGGTATCCAGCAATACTGCCCTCCTTGCTGTTCCTCCCACCAAACATTTCCTCTCCTGACTCCATGCATTTTTGCTGGTTGTCGCCTGTGTCTGGAATTCTCTCCCTCTCCACCTCTGTTTCCTGCCTTCCCAGGCTTCCTTCAAGTCTCAGCTAAAGTCCCACCTTCTATAGGAGATCTTTCCTAATCCCCTTTAATGCTAGTGCCTTCCCCTTCCCTAATCATCTCCAATTTATTTTGTACATAGCTTTTTTTGCATGTTAGAGCAATGTTTTAGAGCATGTTTTTTTTAATGTGCTTAGTGCTTAGCAGAGCTCCTGGCACATCGCAGGCACTTAACAAATGTTTACTGACTGACTAATCACCTTATTATTATGAATGATGATAGCCCACATTTACATAGTGCTTTAAATTTTGTAAAGTGTTTTACATATACTGTCTCATTTCATCCTTTCAACAACTCTGTAAGGGAGGCCCTGTAATCATCATCCCCATTTTACAGATAAGGAAAGGGAAACAAAGAGCTGAACTGTCTCAGATCACAAGGCATTTAAACATGTGAGGCAGGATTTTTGAATTCAAGTTATACTGACCTTAGGTTCCATCTAGATCTATTCTGCCATCCTACTTTTCTCAGTCCTTATCCTTCTTGACCTCTCTGAAGCCTTTGGCACTATTCATCTCTCCCTCTGCCTAGATGTCATCCTCCACTTTTGGGGTTTTCAAGACACCATTCTCTCCTGATTGTCCTCCGACCCGTCTCATCACTCCTCTGTATCTTATAAGTATCTTTATCCCTGCATGTGGGATCTGCCTTGAGTCCTTTTCTCTCTCTCTGGTTTTGTAATTTCATCAGTTATCATGGGTTCAACTAACCTCGATATGCAGATGATTCCTAAATCTGTATGTCCAGGCACTATCTCTCTGCTGAGTTTTGCATTCCTAACTGCCTGCTGGACATCTTCACCTAGATATTCTATGGAATAGAATAGGTGTTTGAAACTCAACACATCCAAAATGGTTCATTATCTTTCTCCTTAAATCCACCCCTCCTCCTAATTTACCTGTTTTTGTCCAGAGCATAATTATTCTTCTAATCACCTAAGTTTCCAAAATAAAATCATCTTCAACTCTTTCCTCTCCTACCTCTCACATTCAATTAGTTGCCAAGTCATTGATTCCATCTCTGTAATGTATCTCAAGTATTCCTTGTCTCCACTCACCTGTCCATCACTCTACTTCAGTCTTTCATCACTTCTTGACTGAACTATTGCAATAGATCTGCTCATTGCTCTCCCTGCCTCTAATCTCTTCCATCTCCAATCAATACTCAACATCACTACCAGACTGAGATTCCTGAAGCACAGATCTGATCATATCATTACCATGCTTAACAAACTCCTGTGATTATTCTTCTAAGATAATATATAAATTCCTCTATTTGACTTTTTTAATTCATTTTTAAAATTAATTTATTTTTAGTTTTCAACAATCACTTCCATAAGCTTTTGAGTTTTAAACTTTCTCTCCTGCCCTCCCCACCTTCCTCCCCAAGAGGCATGCAGTCTGAATAGGCTCTACATATACATTCCTATTAAACACATTTTCTTTCTTTTTTCTTTTTTCTTTTTTTGGCTAGGCAATGGGGTTAAGTGACTTGCCCAGGGTCACACAGCTAGTAAGTGTCAAGTGTCTGAGACTGGATTTGAACTCAGGTCCTCCTGACTCCAAGGCCGGTGCTCTATCCACTGCGCCACCTAGTTGCCTCCTATTAGACATATTTTCACATTAGTCATGTTGTAAAGAAGAATTAGAACCAATAGGAGGAACCACAAGAAAGAAGAAATAAAACAAAACAAGAAAAAAAAGGGCAAATAGTATGCTTTGATCTGCATTCAAACTCCATAGTTCTTTCTCTGGATGTGAATAGCATTTTCCATCATGAGAGTTTTGGAGATGTCTTAGATCCTTGCATTGCTGAGAAGAGCTAAGTCTATCAAAGTTAGTCATAGCACAATGTGGCTGTTACTGTGTACAATATTCTCCTGGTTCTGCTCACTTCACTCATCATACAAGTCTTTCCAGGTTTTTCTGAAGTCCACTTTCTCATCATTTCTTATAGCACAATAGTAATCCACGACATTCATATACCATAACTTATTCAGCCATTCCCCAATTGATGGGCATCCCCTCAATTTCCACTTCTTTGTCACCACAAAAAGAGCTGCTGTAAATATTTTTGTACATGTGGGCCCTTTTCCCATTTGTTTGATCTCTTTGGGATACAGCCCTAGAAGTGCTATTGCTGAGTCAAAGGGTATGCCCACTTTTTTTATAGCCCTTTGGGCATAGTTCCAAATTGTTCTCCAGAATGGTTGGATCAGTTCATAACTCCACCAACAATGCATTAATGTTCCAATTTTCCCACCTCTTCTCCAACATTTATCATTTTCCTGTTTTGTCATGTTACCCAATCTGATAGGTGTGATGTGGTACCTCAGAGTTGTTTTAATTTGCATTTCTCTAATCAATAGTGATTTAGAGCATTTTTTCATATGACTATAGATAGCTTTAATTTCTTCATCTGAAAACTGCCTGTTCATATATTTTGACCGTTTCTCAATTGGGAATGACTTGTATTTTTTGTTTGTTTTTTTTTTGTTTTAGTAGGCAATGGGGTTAAGTGACTTGCCCAGGGTCACACAGCTAGTAAGTGTCAAGTGTCTGAGGCTGGATTTGAACTCAGGGCCTCTTGACTCCAGGGTCGGTATTCTATCCACTGAATGACTTGTATTCTTCTAAATTTGACTTAGTTCTCTATATATTTTAGAAATGAGGCCCTTATCAGAGACACTGGTTGTAAAAATTCTTTCCCAGTTTTCTGCTTCCCTCCTAATCTTGGTTGCATTGACTTTGTCCAAAAACTTTTCAATTTAATGAAATCACAATTATCCATTTTGCATTTCATAATGTTCTCTATCTCTTGTTTGTTCATAAATTCTTCTGTTCTCCACAAATCTGAGAGGTAAACTATTCCTTGTTCTCCCAGTTTGCTTATAGTATCAGCCTTTACATCTAAATTGTATACCCATTTTGACTTTATTTTGGTTCTGTTTGGCTTTTAAAGTCCTTCCCAATCTGGCAGTAGCCTAGCATTCCAGGCTTACAGCTCATTACCCTTCTTCTTACATTCTGTCCAAACCAGCCTTGTTGCTCTTCCTCATACAAGCTATTCTATTTCTAGTCAGCAAGGTGGCACAGTGGATAGAGCTCTGAGCTTGGAGTCAGGTCAGGAAGACCTGAGTTTGAATCTGGCGTCATACGCTTACTAGCCATGTCACCCTGGACAAATCACTTACCTTCTTTTTCTCTGTATGTTTTCTCAACTGTAAAATGGGGATAATAATAGCACATATCTTGCAAAGTGAAATAATATTTTTAAAATACTTAACACAGTGCCTGGCACATAGTAGAAGGAGCTATATACTTTTTTTCCCTTTTCCCCAGTTCCCTTTGCCTTGATTATATTCCCTCATCTCTGCTTCACAGAATTCCTAAAACATCCTTCTAAGATCGCTCAACCCCATTCTGATTCTAGAACCTAAGTTCTAGGTGCTAAAGAAGACAAAAAGTTAAAAACAAAAAACAAAAACAAAGCCACCAAATCATGGTTATATGCCCTCATGAACCTTGCAGTCTAATAGAAACATATAGGTAATTATAATATACTGCATTAGAAAGGTTCATTTGAACTCCAAATAGACTAGTTAATGTATTTCAGTTATTTCAATGTGAAATTCCATTAAAACATCCACAGTCAATGAAAAAAATATATATTTCTCCAGCATTAAACTCTATAGTGCTTAGTGTCGCTATTCCCTCTAAAGCCTTCTAATATATAAAGTCCAAACCCTTCAGCACAGTTTTCAAGAATTTCTACTATTTAGTCTCATATGATTTTGCAACCTTATTCCTCATTTTCCAGTCACTGAAAGACCTAGTTTCAAATCCCGCCTCTGACACATACTTGCTTTGTGACCATAGGCAATGTATTTAACCTTGCAGTTCCCCCATCCCCACCCCAACTCCTCCAGGCAACTCTAAGAATTAGATAGCCCAGAGGATAGAGTGCTGGATCTGGAGTCAGGAAGATCTGACTTCAGATATATAGCCTCAGACACTTATTAGCTGTGTGACCCTGGACATCATTGTAAAGAGATTTGCAAACCTTAAAGCACTATGTAAGTGTTAGCTATTATCATCATTATCATTCTAAGACTTTAAATTACAGATCAATAGTCTATCTGCATTGGTGGAAAGAATTTCCAAGCCATCAGTCCACAATACAGCACACAGATCTGAACCAAAAAGAAAAACAAAAAACTTGCACGGAGGAAAGCACTTCGGGAAACTAAAAATTACAAACACGGTATTATTACTACTTAGTTTGAAATCTTCAGTACTGGAGTTATTCCACTGAGTCTGACAACAAAGACCCCCTCCAGATGAAGAATACAAATTACCTGCCCTCCTTCCATCCTTCTTTACACCCCCCCCACCTCATTCTCCTCATCCACAATCAGAATTTTTTTTAAAAATCAAATTAGCTAGTTACCATTCTCAGTACTTTGGAAGGCAGAGAAAACAGACTAGATGGGTTAACAGCGCAGTAGATTTTGAATTGGGAGCAGATAGAGTCAAATACATAGCAGTGCCCAACCCTAAGTAACTGGAGGAAAAAGTATAAATGCTTTGGGTCAGAAAGGACAAGCTTCAAAGGTAGAGGGCTGAGGTTAGGGACTCCCAAATTGGAGAAGGTGCTTTAGAACAACTTCACCTATTACAAGGTCTTAATGATTTTAGCCCTCTCTATCCACCATCCGTGTAGCTAGTCCTACGCTCCTCTTTGTCTATTCGTTCCCCTCAGATCAATCAATCAGAGTTGGACTCCAGGGCTAAAGTCTGGGGCAAAAGGCAAAAGGCAGGTAGGGCGCAAACAATTCCATGTCTCAAATCCTTCATTCGCCACCCCGCCCTACGCCCATAGGTTTCAAGGCCACGTAGGCTCCCCGAATTTTAAGAGTAAAGGATGTTAGGGCTGGAAGGGTCCTTAGAAATTATAAACCCAATACCCATTTTACAGAGTGGGGGCCACTGTGGCGAAGTGACTTTCTTAACATCCCAGCAACAGAGCCGGACAAGCATCTCTCTTCGTGCCTCACCATTGAAGCCGATCACTGCTTCAAGCTCCAGTCCAAGCACTTCAGATTCTGGCAGGGTCTCGGAATTCGCCATCGCCACAACAACACTAGCCTCTACTTAGCTGAAACTCACTGCCAGAGCACTCCGCGTCCCTCTGTCGCGATGGCAACGAACCTGCACCTGCGCTTGCGTACAAACCAGCGCCTACAACCACTAGGCGGCTCGCATCACTTCCACACCTGCGGAGCTCAGGCCGTCTGCTTCATGAAAGGACTCATTCATCCTTGTGACAAGGAATCAATCACAGTCACGCCTAATTTTCGAATTTTTTCCCAATTAGAAATTTTAACCTTCATTTTTTTACAAATTTGGTTCCAAATTCTCTCTGACCCTTCCCTTTCCTCCCCATCATTGTGAAGGCAAGCAATTTGATAAAGATTATACATTTGCAGGCATGCAAAATATATTTCTATATTAGTCATTTTTTGTGAAAGAAAACATGGATAAAAAAACACAAGAAAAATAAAGAAAGTAAAAAAAGTATGCTTCGATCTGAATCCAGATTCCATCAGTTCTTTTTCTGGAGGTGGATAGCATTTCTCATTATAGGTTCTTCAGAATTATCTTGGATCTTTGTATTGCTGGGAATAGCTAAGTCATTCACAGTTGAACATTGTAAAATATTCCTATTACTGTATACAATGTTTTTCTGGTTCTGCTCACTTCACTTTGCACCAGTTCATCTAAGTCTTTCCAGGCTTTTCTGAAAGCATCCTGCTCATCCTTTCTTATTGCACGATAGTGTTCCATCACAATCGCCTACCGCAACTTGTTCCAACCATTTTTCAATTGATTGGTGTCTCCTCAACTTCCAATTCTTTGCCACCACGAAAAGAGCTGCTGTAAATATTTTTTGTGCATGTAGGAAAAGTTGACCTTTTTAAAGCCAGGTTCATAAGCTTTGTCGTATCCTACAACAAACTGATGCTCTGAAGAAATGCTCCCTGGTGCTGGTCCTGATACACCACAGGAAACAGGGCATTTGTAATTATTTGTAACATTCTCAAAACAAATTAACTTTAATTTACTTCCAAGTGATCTAAATACTAAAATACTTACACATTGAACTGTTTGAGTAATTTTCTTTAAAATGAATAAAAAAATTTAGTGTGCTTCCACAAAATTTTTAAGAGTTTTGCCATTACATTCTTTGACACAGGGATTCCACAGTGAAGCAGGACACCCTTTTAAGTTTGATCTGCACTAAACTTATCTGTCACTTTTTAAAGTCTAGACAACCAGTAAAACAATAGATTAAGCTCTGATTTGTTGTGTTTGCAGAATACCTAGGTGTAAATTTTCAAACTGAGAAGAGCTGACTCCAGCACACCCCTGACGACCTCAAAAGCAGGAAGGTTCCATAGACATAAAAATATCAATAGCAGCATTTTTTTGGGGGTGTGTGGTAGCCAAGAATTGGAAACAAAGTAGGTACCCATTGATTGGGGAATGGCTAAATAAATTGTGTCACATGAATGTAATATTTGGGGTTTTTTTCCAGTTCAGTTGATATGATCAATGATGGTGTGATAACTGTGTTAACAAGAGAAGGGGACATTCCATCTGACAGCTGGAGAGCAGGAGTCAAACTGTTAGTCAACTAGCATTTATTAAATGCCTAATATGTGCCAGGTACAGTGATAAGTTCTGGGGATACAAAGTAAGGCAAAAAACCCCCCAAAACCAGTCCTAGAGCTCAAGGAACTCACAGTCTAGTGAGACTAAGTACACACAATATAAATTGGGGTAGTCTTTGAGGAAAAGCCCTAAAATTTAAGGAGGATTGGGAAAGGATTTTTGCGGAGGTTGGGACAACTGAGATTTGAATGAAGCCAGGGAAAGTAGGAGGCAGAGATGAGAAGGGAAAAGCATCTCGGGCAGGGGGGCTGCAAAATGAAAATGCTTGGATTCTGGAAATGGAGTATTATGTCTTACGTATAAGGGAAACAAGGAGGTCAGTGTCACTGCATCCTAGTGTCCCTGGGAGTAAGATTTAAGGATACTGGAAAGGTGATAGCGGACCAAATTATGAAGGGCATTAAAAGCCAAATAGGGGATTTTATATTTAATCCTAGAGGTGATAGGTAGCCACTGGAGTTTATTGAATAGGGAAGTCACATGGTCAGATCTGTGCTTTAAGATCACTTGGACCGCTGAATAGAGGGTAGAGTGTAGTGGTGAGGGACTACAGGTAGGGAGAATAAACTGCAGGCTGTTACAATAGTTGAGGAATAAGGTGATAGGGACCCCATGAGACATTAAGAAACAATAAAACAAAGTTAAAAGAATGAAAACCGGAAAAAATGTGAAATATCTCATCAGAAAAACAACTAACCTGAAAAATAGATTGAGGGGACTTAACTTAAGAATTATTTTACTACCTTAAAGCCATGATCAGGAAAAGAGGCTGGACATCATATTTCAAGAAATTCAAGAAAACTGCCGTGATATCTTAGATCCAAAGGGTAAGATAGAAATTGAAAGAATCCACTGACAACCTCTTAAGAGAGACCCCAAAATGAAAACTCCCAGGAATATTATAGCCAAATTCCAGAGCTGCCGTGCCCAGGAAGAAAATATTGCAAATAGCCAGAGAGAAACAATTCAAATGTCATGGAGCCACTATCAGGATCAAATGAGATTTCAAGGAGTGGAGGGGTAGCAATTATGATCTCTTACAAAGCAAAAGCAAAAATAGACCTAATTAAAAGAGGTAATTAGGAAAATTCCATTTGCTAAAACATACCATAGAAAATGAAGTAAGATAAAACTATTTTACAGCAAAAAAAAAGAGAAGAAAAAAAAACCACACATGAAAAAATCAAAAGTGAATGTAGAAAAATTTTAAAGATCAAGTAGGACCAGATAGATTAGATAAGAAAGGACACGCCCAGCACACTCCTTTGTGGAGGCTGAGGGACACAAATGTTGCACATTGCATGTTTTCCCACTTTTTAAAAATGTATTGATAAGTTGTGTGCGGTTTTTTTCCAATCTTTTAAAAAATACTCTTTGTTATATGGGCTCTCTGGGAGGGGCAGGGAGAGAGATCCTGAGGAAAATTATGTTGATATAAAAAATGAATGACATCAAGAAAAAAGTAGATGTGAAAGAAGACCCATGGATTACATCCTAGAACCTGGGAATAACATCTGTCCTCTGAAGATGTAACCCAAAACCCAGTTTGTAAATGCAAGGGCAAGTTGAGGGAATATAATAGTAAGAGTGAGCTACTGTGTCCACTCTTGGAAGTAGACCTAAAGGACTGATAACTTTTTATTTCATTATTATGGTTGCTTGGACCTATATGAAGTGGTCAACCCCTGTAGGAACCTCTGAGTTTTGGCTTAGTCTTCTGGTACCTTGACTTAGCTTTTGGCTTCTTCTCCTTCTCAGTCTCCTTCTTTTTGTAAAGTCTGGACCCCAGAGTCCTGATTCCATCTTTTACTGTAACCCTTATAGACTCTAACTGAAAGTGGCCAATTGCATTGGTAACAGGCCTCCTACTAGTCATAGTTCCCTGGCCCTGAGCATTAGGATGGCCTCTTCTCTCTCTCTCTCTCTCTCTCTCTCTCTCTCTCTCTCTCTCTCTGAGCTTGGTGCTTCCTGGATGCTGATCTCATCCAAAGTCAGGAAAGGGCTCAGGCATTGGTTAATCTGACCCAGTGTTGCCAGGGTACTAGGCTGGCCCTATCCTTTGCGATGGGGTGGGCTGCCTGGAACACTGTGCTACCTGGGTATTACATTGCTTGGGCATTGATGTGGTCCTGTCTCCTGTGTGAGCTCCATAGTGGGCTGCCTGGATGCTGCCTTTCTGTGGCTCCAGGCTGCTTGTGTGCTGTATCTTGTGACTCTTCTGATTTACTTCTGCTCAGCATGGAGATCTGTCTAGTCTTCTTGTACAGTTCTGGACAGGATGGAGTGGTTTATAAAGCCATTTCTCTTAGCTTTCCTTTATCATTGTTATATTTCATTTTTACAGCTTTACTAGAGTGTTTATGGGAATGTAGGATCCCTATGGCCATCTCCCTATGTTCCCATCTAAGCTGGCTATATAATTTATCAACAACATAACAAATGTTGGTGGGTTACATAGAGCACGCTTATATATTTTGCGCCTGGTTTCTGACTTTCCGACCATGTGGAAACTTGGAAGAAGCTGGTTCCTGGCCATGGAAGAATAAGAGGCTTATGTGATGACCAAAATTTGATTGTACAGATGGAAGGACTGATAATTTAGGAGTTGCTAAGCCAGACCTGAGTAGATGTACAAAAAGTATGACCCAGTCCTTCATCTTTTTATTTTCTTTTCAGCTTTGAGGAAGCAAGATTGATTTGAAGAAAAAAGTTCTAATCCTCTAGACCCTTATAATTTCAAGAAGTTCTCTGACCAAGGGGCCTAGACTGAGACTGAGTTAGGGCTTTGCTCTTTCCACCAAAACTATTCCTTCTCAGGGTGTTAGCTATCTCTTCTCCAGGCACTCAGCTCTCTGATTCTGTCCAGCCCAGTATTTTCATTCAGGCCCCAGAGGATGTGACCAAATGCTTTACCTAAACTAAAAAGATTTCCTGTTGCACCTAGGGAGGTATGTAGGAGTTTTTCACCTAGTGAAGACGGAGTTATGTTTTCACTTGATTAAATATGTGAATGTGACTATAGTTTGTAAATGTTATGTACATGAGACACTTTTAAGTTTAACCTGCATTATTAACTTTTTTCTCCATCACTTTCTTCAGTCTAAATAATTAACAAAACAATGAATCAAGCCCTGATTTGTAGCATTTCCAAAGTGTAAGTGCTCACGTTGAAAATGTGGGTATGACCAAATGCTTCAGCTAATGTGAAGAGAATCCCTATTGCATATAGGGTTATATCCAGGCTTTGTTGGTACTTAGCGAACTAAAGAGATAAGTTCTCACTTTTGATAAATGTATCAGGCATGAGTGGTCAAGATGTATTCTCACCTGATTAAACTTTTATCTTCCTCTAAGTGGGGGTGAGGTAGTTGATCTGCCAGCTTAATGACCCTCACCTTTACAGCTGATTGATTTTATTACAAATATAAAAATAAGAACATTATATTGGTTAATGAGTGTGCTACATTTTCATTGTATATTTAAGATTTTTTGTGTTGTTCTAAAATCGTAATATAACGCTTCATTCTATTTGACTAAAATATGGGCTAAAATGATTTTTCTTAGATTTGACTTACGTTGTGGGAGTGGTAATAATCTATTTGGAAACCACCTTAAGAGAGTTCCAGGGGGCACTGAAAAGTTAAAGGTTATAATCTTAATTAGTCTTTAGGTCACAGCTAGTACCTATCCAGACATCTTCCTTTCTCTGAGGTCTGCTTTCCATTCATTCCTCCTTCTCCTTCCCCCTCCTCCATTTTTTGCTCTTTAAATTTTATGTTACATTTCATAGACTTAGAGATTTGGAGTTGGAAAGGCCTTTTCAAGTTTTCCCTTCAAATTTTGTCTTTTCACAGATAAGAAAACAGGCACTTAGAGGTTAAGTGATTTGCCCAGGGTCATGTAACACAGCTAGTAACCATCTGAAGGAGGCTTTGAATAAATGACAATAATATCTAGCATTTATATAGCACCTGCTTCCAACGTTCCAGGCACTGTGCTATAAGTGCTTTACAATTATTATCTCATTTTAACCTCACAATAACCCTCGGAGGTAGATGCTATTGTTTCCCCCCATTTTACGGATTAAGGAACTGAAGTTTAGGGACTTGCCCCTGGTCACACAGCTAATATGTGCCTGAGGGTGAATTTGAACTTAGATCCTGAGCCAAGTTCCTGGCTCCCGCCCCAAAGCTCTAGCCAGTGCGCCCCCTAGAGGCCCAGGTTTCTTTAATTCCCACTCTGAGGTCTTTTTTTCCCTTTTTTTTTTTTTTAAATTCCCATTCCTGCTGGTGTAGTATAAAGGACAATGGATTTCATATTTCGAACCCCAGCTCCACCACTTTAAAACTGAGAACTTGGACAAAACACTTCCCCTTTCTGGGCATCAGTTTCCTCATCCCCAGAATGAGGGAGTCGTGATCTCTTAGGCCCCTTGCTTGTTAAGGACTTCTCTCTCCCAGCCCCTTTCTATTCACCTTCCCCCTCCCAGCCCCGCCCCGTCCCGCCCCCTTGTGGCGCCTCTAGCTAGACACACTCTTGCTTCCTCTCCGAGCTCCGGCTGCGATCGTCGGCGAATGACCCATTTGCTCTGCCGTAGTCCGCCGCAGCAACCCGGAAGTTTTGCGGGAAGCAGGAGAGGCAGCGTCATGGCGCCGGACCCCTGGTGAGGCTCGGGCTGAGGGACCCAGAGCAGGCTCCTGGGGGGCAGGCGTGGAGTGGGAGGGTCGGGGCGGGAGCCGCTGTGGCGGCTGGGCTGGAGTCGGGCGAGCGGCTCTCGAGGACAGAACGGGGTGTGTGTGTGTGTGTGTGTGTGTGTGTGTGTGTGTGTGTGTGGTGTGTGTGTTCGCTCTACAGTTCAGCCAGGAGCGGAGTTACAATAATAATAATAATAATGATAATACACTTATGTAGCGCTTACTATATCCCAGGCACTGTGTTAAGCTCTTTACAATGTTCTCATTTGCTCCTCACTACCACGGTGGGGAGGTCGGGGGAGAGAGTGTTAGTATTATTATTATTCCCATTTTACATTTGAGAAAACTGAGGCAGACAGGTTTAGTGACTTGCCTGGAGTCACACAGCCAGTAAGTGCCTGATTAGAACTCGGGTCTCCTGGACCTCCATGCCCTGGGCTCCATCTACTGAGGCTACCCAAGCTTTTGTGGTCTTGGGGATGACCTTTTCGTGGATAAGTGACCACCGATGAGAAGTGCCCCACAGCACTCCTTCATCTCAGCTCTCCTGCCCGGCTTTCGGAGGGCCCTTTGTAATCTGATTTTATTCACATGCGCTCTGAGTTATTACGGTAATATTCCGTGGCCCATTGATATGCTCTGCTCTTTCATTTAATCGGCAAATCAATCAAATAACACTTTTTTCAGGCCTGCTCTATGCCAGGCACTGTGCTATGCACTGGTGATGATACAAAGCCCAAAATAGAAACAGTCCTTGCTCTCAAGGAGCTTACCTTCCAAGGGAGGACATATATAGGTGTAGGCAAAACATACAAGTTATATTCATAGATTCAGAGCTAGAAAGCTTAGTCCAGCCCTTTAATTTTATAGGTGAAGAAACTGGTCCAGGAAAATGAAGTGACATGCCCCAGGTCACACAGATAGTAAATAGTAGGAATGGCATTTGAACAAAGGTCTTTGGACTCCAGATCCAGAACTCTTTCCATTGCTTGCTCTGCAAGTCCAATACACAGTAACCTTAGAGAGGAAGGCTGTAGGAGTAGGACCAGGAAAGGACTCATGCAGAAAGTAGCTCTTGATCTGAGTCTTGAAGAAAGCCAAGGAGTTAGAGATGTGACTGTTTAGTCTTCCAGGTGTGGGGGACGGTGGCTGCAATGATAAAAGTGAGAAAGCCCCAAGTGGCATAATTGACTATAACATGGTCAGAAACAGGAAAATACAGGACACAAAGACAAATGCATATATACGTGTATAGGCAAAAACCAAATTGCTTCATATTTTACCACTTCTCCCCTTCCTTCCTGTACCTTGAACTCCCCTAAAAAGTAAAAAAAAAAAAAGAACAAATAATAGGTGCACAAAACTGGAGTTTGAAACGGAATAAGACATTTATTAAAAACCAATTGGGTTGGTGTTCCCGCAGGCCTGGAATGGCAGAAGTTCTTAATGAATCCTAGACCTAGAGGGCTGAGAATGAAGATGGTCAGGTATCCCGTTTCTGACTCAGGGACTTAAAAAGCATCTGCTCTTTGCAAACCTACAGGGGAAAGATGAGAGCCCACTAGTCAATGGGATAAAAGTGGAAGGAAAGGAGGCTAGGGCTTGTTTGAGCATTTCACTCAACTAACCTAACAAACTGCAAAGAAGATGGGGTAGGAGGGAGATCATTTTTAAGTATTCATGCATTCAGTAAACACCTATTAAACATTCATTAAGCACCTATTTTGTGCAAGGGACAGGACTCATCAAAAGTGAGGTACAGAAAGAGTGATAGCCTATGGGAAAGGAAGGTAGATGAAAAGAGAACAACTTTGCAAGGAGGTTTTTTAGTGTCTTTTAAGTATTTGTAAGCCACAATGTGAGAGCAAGATGGAAAGATAAATAAGATTGAGTCCCTAATCTTAAGGAACATATGATGTAGGGAGAAAGAAAATATATATATTTTTTCTGATTCCAACTCTGTGCAATTGCCCTGGCTGTCCTCCTACATACTTAGAATGTATTCCCTTCTTACCTCTGCTTCAAAGTCCAGCTCTTTTAAGATACAATTCAGGTACCATCTTCTGCATGAAACCTTTCCTGATCTCAAATATTAATATTTTTCCTCCCAAACAACCTTGTATTTAACTGCTTTGTGTATATTTTGTATTCACTTTTATTTATGTTGTATATATATTTTTACATATGTACTTGTCTCCCCATTAGAATGTAAACTCCTTGTGAGTAGAGATTGTCTGTTTCACTGTTACAGTACAGTGCCTGGCACATAGTAGGCACTTAATAAATGTTGATTTGATTGATCTAAGTCTGGCTCTTTATCCACTACACAATTAGCTACTAATACAAACATCATCATGTGTGATTTTTAATCCAATGAACAAGAGTTTATCCTCTACCAGAGGAGGGGAACTACGTATTATCAGGAAGGTCTCCAACAGGTTGTGTAGCTTTTCTAGAGAATTTGTAGAAAGACATGTACAAGATTTGTAGTATAGAGAGGTTGTGATCTGCACTCGTTGAAGGAGTATCTGCATATATAAATCACAGATTAGTCTTTAGTAAGTAAATGTCACATGATTTCACAATCTGGCTCCATTCTACCCTTTTTTAGCTTTATTATACACGTTATGGCCTCTATGCTCTCTATTGTCTGGTCAAACTGGCCTTGATGTTCTCACACTTGACTCTGCTATTACACTAGACGTTCCCCATGCCTGAAACGTGTTCCCACCTCGCCTCTGCCTCTTAGAATCCCTTGTTTGAAGACTCCCCTCAAGTGCTACATTCTGCAAGAGGCCTTCCTTTCTTATTCTCCCCAGCTTCATACTGCCTTCCCTACCAAGGTTAACTTGTGTCTGTTTAGTTATGTGGTGTTGTTCGTTTGTTCAGTTGTATCCGACTTTGTAATCCCGTGGACCATAGCAGGCCAGTAGTGTCCATGGGGTTGGGATTTTCATGGCAGATAACTGGAGTAGTTTGCTGTCTCCTGCAGTAGATTGAGATTAAGTGACTTCTCCGGGGTCACACAGCTGATAAGTGTCTGAGGCAGAATTTGAACTGAAGTCTTCCTGACTCAACGCCCAGCACTCTATCCACTGAGCCACCTAGCTGTCTCCATCTTTTATGTACCTATACTGTGTGTCTGTTTTGTTCACCGCCCCCTCCCCCCCAGCCTATCCCCTTAGAATGTAAGCTCCTTGAGACTTTTGCTTTTGTCTTTGTGTCTCATTGACTCGAAGAATACCTCAAATTGTGTAGCACTTGTAATGACATGCACATGTATGAGTCTTCCAACTTTTCTATATCCTCTGCCTTGAAAAATTAATTGCTTTTTATCTCTGTCAGTTACTTAGTACTCGGTACATAGTAGGCATTTAAATGCTTCTTTGTTGATTTACTTAAAGTGTTTCCTGTGGTGGAGAGTAAAGAAAGTTTCATTGAGTTGGTAGCACTCGAAGGTCCTTGAGGGAAGGTTAGACTGTCAGTAGGTAGAGATGAACGGGGAGGGCCATTCAGGTATAGGGGAGAGCATGTATATTTCTTTATATTTAGCAAGTCCTTTAAAGATCTTTTCAAATTCCATTTCTTCAAGAAGCTTTCTCTGACTGCTGCCATCACTGATCTCACAGTATGTATAGTCTGTACTAGATAGCATACAATATTTGAGCTTAAAGGGGCTTTAGAGGTCAAGTAATATAATCTCTTCGTTTTATAGATCAGTATAATCAGGCACATAGGACTTATTGAAGGTCACGTTGCTCATGGCTGACTTGGGACTAAAAGTCGTATTTTTACTTAATTTAGTTTTCTGAAATGTATTGCTTGCTTTACTTTCATATGTATTAGTCCAGTTTCTAACTAGGTTTATGCACATCGAAGGGAGGGGGGTATACTTTATATTCCTTCTGTATGTCATAATACCATGCATAGTGCTGAGTACTCAATAAATACTTTTTAATACATTATTGATGTACTTCTACATGGACAAGGAGATTGCTGTAGATAAGAGATGTCAGACGTGACCCACAGGCTATTGAATGCAGCTGGGACCAGATTAAAATAGAGAAATATTTAACAAAATAAATAAAAGTGCAATAAAACATAGTTAATATTACATTTTAAAACTAAATCAATATATGGCCAACAGAGATCCTTTTTTAAAAAAATTATTTATTTTTAGTTTTCAACATTCCCTTCCATAAGATTTTGAGTTCCAAATTTTCTCCCCATCTCTCCCTTCCCCCCACCCCAAGATAGCATGCAATTTGATATAGGCTCTACAGATACATTCATATTGAACCTATTTTCACATTAGTCATGTTGTAAAGAAGAATTAGAACCAATGGGAGAAAACCATGAGAAAGAAGAAACAAACAAAAAAAAGGAAAAGGAGCATGAGCAAATAATGTGCTTCCATCTGCATTCAGACTCCATAGTTCTTTTCTGCATGTGGACAGCATTTTCCATCATGAGTGCTTTGGCATTTTCTTGGATCTTTGTATTGCTAAGAAGAGATAAGTCTATCAAAATTAGTCATCACATGTTGTGGCTGTTACTGTATATAATGTTCTCCTGGTTCTGTTCACTTCACTCAGCATCAGTTCATTCAAGTCTTTCCAGGTTTTTCTAAAGTCTGTCTGCTCATCATTTCTTATAGCACAATAGTATTCCATTACATTCATATACCACAGCTTGTTTAGCCATTCCCCAACTGATGGGTATCCCTTCAATTTCTAATTCTTTGCCCTCAGAAAAAGAGCTGCTGTAAATATTTTTGTACATGTGGGTCCTTTTCCCATTTGTATGATCTTTTTGGGATATAGCCCTAGAGGTGCTATGCTGGGTCAAATGGTGTGCACATTTTTATAGCTCTTTGGGCATAGTTCCAAATTGCTGTCCAAAATGGTTGGATCAGTTCACAACTCTACCAACAATGCATTAGTGTTCCAATTTTCCCACATCTTCTCCAATATTTATCATTTTCCTGTTTTGTCTTGTTAGCCAACCTGATAGGTGTGATGTGGTACCTCAAAGTTGTTTTGATTTGCATTTCTCTAATGAAGAGTGATTTAGAGCATTTTTTCATATGACTATAGATAGCTTTAGTTTCTTCCTCTGAAAACTGCCTGTTCCTATCCTTTGACCATTTATCAATTGGAGAATGACTTGTATTCTTATAAATTTGACTTAGTTCTCCATATATTTTAGAAATGAGGCCCTTATCAGAGACACTGATTATAAAAGTTCTTTCCCAGTTTTCTGCTTCCCTCTTAATCTCGGTTGCATTGGCTTTGTTTGTGCAAAAACTTTGCAATTTAATGTAATCAAAATTATTCATTTTACATTTAATAATTTTCTCTATCTCTTGTTTGGTCATAAATTCTTCTGTTCTCCAAAAATCTGAGAGGTAAACTATTCCTTGCTCTCCCAGTTTGCTTATAGTGTCAACATTTATATCTAAATCATATACCCATTTTGACTTTATTATGGTATACGATGCCATACTCTTTTCCAGTTTCCCCAGCAGTTTTTGTTAAATAGTGAATTCTTATCGCAGAAGCTGGGGTCTTTGGGTTTATCAAACAGTAGATTACTGTAGTCATTGAATACTGTGTCTTGTATACCTAACCTATTCCACTGATCTACCACTCACAGAGATCCTTATTACACTCATCATTGGCCCAGATTTCTATTTGAGTTTGACACTGCTGGTCTAGGTGATCTGTAGGCCACTTCCAAGTTTCATGGTCTGTAATTCTATGACACTGAGATCTATACCTAGTGCTAGGGCTCCAAAAATAAATTTACCTCATTCCTTCCACCTCTGCTTTACTTATCCAGTCAGTTAATAAGTCTTTTGGATTTTTGACCACATTTACAGATCACTCTGCCTGCTCCTTTCTGTCCTCAATCCCATCATCCTAGTTTAGGTCATCATTATATCTTGTCTCAACTATTGTGGTAGGTCTCCTAACTGGTTGCTTTTCCTTTTGTCCATCCTATGCACAATAGCCAGAGGTTTTTTTTTTTAATTCAGACCTGTTATTTTATCCATGTAAAGTACTTGCGGTGGAAGCTGCCTCTAGTGAAGAAAATTGCAATTTGTCAGTAACTTTAAAATCTTAGATAGTTACCTGAGACACTGAGGTTAAGTGACTTATTCAGGATCTCACAGCTAGTATGTGTCCGAGTTAGGACTTGGATGCAGGTCTTCCTGAATCCAAGGCTAGCCACTGTTCACTATACCATGCTTCCTCTAATGTCCAGATTAATTTTCTTATATCTGAACATCACATTTCTATGCTCAAAAATCTTCAATCTTGTTGACAACCAAAAAAATTACAAACTCTTTTAGTTTGATATTCAAGACTAATCTGGACCCAACCTATTTTTCTGGCCACATTTCAACTGATAGTTTCTGTTGCAGCCAAATTGGACATTTACTATAGTCTGAAAGGTCCTCTCCTGACTTGTTCCCCTACACTACTCTCCTTTATTTTCCTGTTTCTATGCCTTTGTTCCTGCAATTCTCTCTACAAGAATATCCTCTTCCTCATTTCTGCCGATTGAAATCATAACCATCCTTCAGGGAAGGCATTAATCAGATGTTACCTTCTTAAAGCCTTTCCTAACCCAATTAGTTGAAAAGTGATCTCTCCCTCCTCTGAATTTATAAAGCCCCTTCTACCTTTTATGGTACTGATCGCAGTTGACTTTATAATATGACTGTTTATGTGTCAAGTCCTCTACTACACTTCAAAGCTTTTTGAAAGCAAGGACCGGTTCATAAAAGGCTCTAAGATCATAACTTTGAGGAACTTTCTTTCTCTGTAGTCTTCAACCTCTCCCTATCTAGATTTTCATTTCCTTCCTGTCTTCAAACTTGCTCAAGTCTCCTGTCCTCAGCCTTCATTAGACTCTAATGTCCCCTCAAACTATTGTCTTATATCTCTCCTCTCCTTCTCGGTCAGATTTTTTGGAAAAGCTTATTCACTGCTTCCACTTATTCTCCTCTCATTTATTCCTCAATCCTTTGTAGTCTGGCTTCTCACCCCATTGCTCAACTGAAATTGTCTTCCCTAAAGTTACCAATGATCTATTAGCTGGCAAATCTAATAGTCTTTTCTTGGTACTCATCCCTCTTTTTTTTTTTTTTTGCTTAGGCAGTCGGGGTTAAGTGACTTGCCTAGGGTCACACAGCTAGTTAAGTGCCAAGTGTCTGAGGCCAGATTTGAACTCAGGTCCTCCTGACTTCAGGGCCAGTGCTCTATCCACTGTGCCACCTAGCTGCCCCACTCTCTTTCATTTTTAAAAAATTATTTTTATATATGTTTAGTTTTCAACATTCAATATTATAAGAGTTTGGGTTCCAAATTTTTTCCCTCTGCCCTTCCCAAGACAGCATGCAATTTGATATAGGCTAAACATGTACAATCATATTAAACATATTTCCACATTAGTCATGTTGTGAAAGAAGAATCAGAACAAAAGGGAAAAACCACGAGAAAGAAAAAACAAACAACAAACAAATAAGAGGAAGTAGTATGCTTCCGTCTGCATTCAGACTCCATATTCTTTCTCTGGATGTGGATAGCCTTTTCCATCATGAGTCTTTTGGAATTGTCTTAGATCATTGTATTGCTGAAACTGGATATCCCCCCAAACATGTCAAACACAACAGTTCCAAACATAACTTAGTATCTTTCCTTTCAAACCTATCCCTCTTTGATACTGCCCTACTTCTGAATGAAGGCACTATCACTCAATATCCTATGCTCACATCTTAGAGTTATCCTTAATTCCTCGTTCTCACCTCACATATTCAGTCAGTTGCTAAATCTTGCCATTTCTAATTTCACAACGTGTCTTACATCTTATTCTTTCCTTTTACTCATCCAGCTATCCTCATCTGGCTCTCTCTTCTTGCCTGGATTATTTGCAATAGCCTCTTAGTCTCCCTGTCCTAAGTCTTTAAAACATATTTGAGCTTACTTATTTTTTATTATTCACTTTTAAAATTTTCAGGTCCAAATTCTCTGGTCCTCCAGTCCCTCCCCCACCCATTGAGAAGGCAAGTGCTATGATACCATGATACCTGTGAAGTCTTATGAAGTATATCCCTGCCTTAAGTCTTTCACCATTGAATTCCATCCTATATACTGCTGCCAAAGTAATTTTCCTTGAGCTCTGATCTGACCATGTCACTCCTTTACTCAAATTCTACTGACTTCCTGTTGCTGCTTGGATAAAATATAAATTTTACATTTATATAAATATAAATATAAATATATTTTGTTTAGTTTTCAAAACCCTTTACAACCTGGTCCCCACCTATTTTTGCTATTAGTGCCTTTCCTGAACTCTGCAATCCAGTCAAACTAGCCTCTCTGCATGGCACCCATTTCCTATTTACATATTTTGCATTGACCATTCTACATGTGCCTCTTTACCTCTTCCTCAGAGTCCTTTTCTTTTAAGATTCGGCTTAAACTTTATCTTTTGTATGAAGCTTTCCTGATCTCTCGGTTGCTAGTGCCCTTTCTCCCAAACTACCTTGTGTTTAACTACTTTGTATTTATTCTCTTTGTATTAATTCAGCATATTCTTAAATGTGTACTTGTTTCCCGCTCTATTTGGATATAAGCTTGGTAGTAAGGATTATTTCATTATATCTGTATCCTCAGCACATAGCTGGCACTTAAATGCTTATTGATTGCCTTTAGTGGTCATCTAGTGTAACCACTTCATTTTACAGACTAGAAAACTCAGGCTCTCAGGTTAAGTGACTTACCTGACCCAGGTCACAGTTTTATTAAGTAGAAGAGGTGGTATTTAAACCTGTGTCCTCTAACTCTAAATCCAGTATTCTTTTTGTACCGTGCTTCATTTTTGGTCTTACTCATTTTTCTGTTTCCCACAATCTTTAGCTTAGTAGTAGCTTTCATATCATAGGCATTAAATGTTTGTTGAATGAGCAAATAATTATAGCCACATTTAGTTTTCTATTAGGTCAAATGAGATAATATTTGTAAAGTGGTTAGGACTGTGCCCAGCACATAGTAGGTATAAACGCTTATCCTCTCCCTCCCCTTTTCAGTTCCTTTCTTCCCTAAAATATTTTGATTAGAGGATTCCTTAAGTGCTTTTTGATACCCTTTTCCATTTGTAATTAGTTTATATTTCATTAATGCTAGAAAATAGATCTGGACATTTAAAGTTAGAAAATAAAGAAATTTTCTTTAAGAGTCTGAAACCATTTTTCTTCACTTAATTTTGATAAAGGTTGTCTACTTATGATTCCACTTGTCATATTGCACAAGAAATTGCTGAGAAAATCCAACAGCGCAACCAGTGTGAAAGAAATGGTGAAAATACAACCAAGGTAATAGCAGTAAGAAATTATCTAATCTCTTTTGTTTTAGCTTGGAAGTCTGAAAAAAATCTTTCATCTTTGAAGCTAAGTATTTAAGCTGTATATTTTCAATGCTTCAATGGAACTCATTGATGTGGGTGTTTCCTCTAATGTGGGTGCACATGACAACCTTTCCGTGGTTTCCTATCCTATGTGATTCTTGTTTTCTATAGATCCTGCAAAGAGGACTTGCAGGAGGCCTTTCTTTAGGTCTTTTTTATATTTCAATATAAGAATAACAGTAATAGCAACAACCACTAACATTTATAATTGAATACTTTCAGGTTTGCAGAGAGTTTTCTGTAGATTTGAGTTTCATAACAACTGTAAAGTAGGAATGATTTTTTTTTTAAATCCTTATTGTATAGATAAGGAAACAGGCTCAGATTAAGTTACTTGCCCTTGGACACAAATCTAGTAAGTACAGTGCCTGGCTCATAGTTCTCCTCCTCAACTCCTGCTTACATCTTAGGGGATTTCAATATACATATTGATGCTCCCTCAAACACCCTAATTTCCCAGTTCCTCAGTTTATCCATTTGCCATAACCTACTCCTCTACCCTACCACAGCTGCGCACTAGCACAGAGATAGTTGCACCTTTGATTTTGCTGTCACCCACAAATATACCACATCCCTGTTCGTGAAATCTGAGATAATCTGTTGTCACTTCACATCAGTTTCTGCCTTTTAGTCCCAAACTTTGTTCTTCATCCTCATCATGTTCTTGATTCCATCTGCCTCTAAGTTCTTTACTACTCTCTTCCTTTCCCCTTTTGACTCCTTGGCAAACCAGTTCTTCTTTCAAGAAGAACCTAATCCTGTCTGCTAATCCTCTTGTCAATCCTTGGCTCTTCCAAGGATCAGCCTTGGATTACTCCTATTCACATGCTGCCGAAAAAAGCTGGAAAAAGTTAGAAAACCACGCTGCTTGTGTCTATTAATATTTTGTATTACATAATCTCAGTGGGGCTCTCAGTGCTGCAGGGCAATCCTTTTACACCTCCCTAATTGACTAACTACCCCATTCACCACAGTGGCTCTTACAGTCCTTTTCATCCTTCCTCAAAAATCTCATAGATTTCCCATACCCTCTCAATCAAGAACTTTGCTTCTCATTTCATATCCTCCTCTTCTCACAAAACTCAGATGCCTTCTACCACTATCTCCCTTTTACTTAGTCTCACATGAAGAAGTGTCTTCTTGTTGCCAAAACAAACCCTTCTACTTGCACAAGTAATCTCATTTTATCTCTTCTTTTCTAGCAGATAGCCCCCTCTGTTATCCTATTCTCTCTCTAATCTCGAATCTCCCTTGTCTACTGGCTGTTTACCCTGCCCACAAACATGCCCATTTCTTCCTTATCTTCAGAAAAACTGTTACTTGATCTTTCCATCTCCATTAGCTTTCTTTTTCTTTTTTCTTTTTTTCTTTTTTTTTGGCAATTGGGGTTAAGTGACTTGCTGAGGGTCACATAGCTAGTAAGTATCAAGTGTTTGGTCTGTGGCTGGATTTGAACTCAGGTCCTCCTGATTCCAGGGTCTGTATTCTACCCACTGCGCCACCTAGCTGTCCCTATCCTTTATTTTTCATCCCTTTTTATGACAAAACTTTGTGAGAAGGCCATCTAGAAATATGAAATTTCCCCTTAGTACTGCTTTGGCTGCATTCCATAAATTTTGATTATGTTGTCTCATTGTTGTCATTCTCTTTAGTGAAATTATTATATTAATTGTTTCTATGATTTGTTCTTTGATCCACTCATTCTTTAGGATTAGATTATTTAGTTTTCAATTAATTTTTAATTTATGCTTTCTTGTCCCTATTTTGAATGTAATTTTTATTGAATTATGGTTTAAATGCTTTCTTCATTTGGTTGTGAGGTTTTTACGCCCTAGTGGTCAGTTTTTGTGAAGGTGTCGTCTATAGCTGAGAAAAAAAGTATACTTTTTTCCATTCCCATTCAGTTTTTCCCAGAAGTCTATAATATCTGGCTTTTCTAAGATTCAGTTTATCTCCTTCATTTCTTTCTTATTTATTGTGTGGTTAGATTTATCTAGCTCTGAGATGGGTAAGTTGAGGTCCCCACCGCTATAGTTTTTCTGTTTCTTCCTGTAATTCATTTCATTTTTCCTTTAAGGATTTGGAAGCTATGCCATTTGGTGCATATATGTTTAGTATTGATATTACTTCATTCTCTATGGTACCTTTTAACAAAATGCAGTTTCCTTTATTATCTCTTTTAATTAGGTCTGTTTTTCCTTTTGCTTTGTCTGAGATCATGATTGCTACCCCTGACTTTTTTATTTCAAGTAAAGCATAATAGATTCTGCTCTAGCCCTTTATTTTAATGCTATGTGTGTGTGTCTCTCTCTGTTTCACGTGTTTTTTGTAAACAATGTATTGCTGGATTCTAGTTTCTAATCTACTCTATTTGTTTCTGTTTTATGATCATTCACATTCACGGTTCTGATTACTAACTGTGCATTTCCCTCCATCCTATTTTCTTCTGTTTATCCTTCTTTTTATTTTCACTCCTTTACAGTCTGTTTTGCTTCTGACCACTGCCTTCCTTTATCTGCCCTCCCTTTATCATCCCTCCCTTTCTCTTATCCCCTTCCCCTTCTGCTTCCCCATTGGGTAAGGTAGATTTCTGTACCCAGTTGAGTGAGTGCGCGCGTGTGTGTGTGTGTGTGTGTGTGTGTGTGTGTGTGTATACATGTATATTTTTTTTCCCTCTCTTTGAACTAATTTAGATAAGAGTGAGGTTCAAGCATTGCCTGCTGTCTCCCTTAACCCTTTATTAGCCCACTCTCTAGCCCCTTTTATCCTCTTCCCCTCCTATTTTCTTGTTGGATAAGATAGATTTCTATATCCAAGTAAGTGTGTATATATATTTTCCCCCTTTGAACCAGTTCAAGCATTCACCTCTACCTCTACCATTTCCCTTCTAGTGTAAAAGCTGTTCCTTGAATTCCTCTTTTTTTTTTTAAGGCAGTTGGGGTTAAGTGACTTGCCCAGGGTCACACAGCTAGTAAGTATCAAGTGTTTGGTCTGAGACCGGATTTGAACTCAGGTCCTCCTGACTTCAGGGCCGGTGCTCTATCCACTGTGCCACCTAGCTGTCCCCTCATTCCTCTTTTATGTGAGAAAAATTTCCCCCTTGTTCTCTCTTCCCCCCTTTCTCCCAGTGCATTCCTCTTTCTCCATTTTTTTGAGATTATCTCAACATACCTGACTCACATCTGAATCCTCTATATTTAGAATCTTTCTAACTGTCCTAATGATGAAAAAGTTCTTAGAAATTGCATATATTGTCTTCCCATTTAAGAATGTAAATAGTTTAATCTTACTAAGTCCCGTGTGATTTCTCTTTCATGTTTACTTTTTAATGCTTCTCTTGAGTCTTACATGTGAATCTCAGATTTTCTATTCAGCTCTGTCTTTTCATCAGGAATGCTTGAAATTCATCCTCTATTTCATTAAATATCCATTTCCCACCCCCTCAGTTTTGCTGGGTAGGTTATTCTTGGTTATAATTCTAGCTCCTTTGCCTTCTGGAATATCATATTTCAAGCCTTCCCATTCCTTTAATGTGGAAACTGCTAAATCTTGTGTAATCCTGACTATGTCTCCATGGATTTCGAGTGGTTTCTTTTTGGCTGCTTGCAATACTTTCTCTTTGACCTGAGAGCTCTAGAATTTGGCTGTGCTATTCCTGGAAATTTTGATTTTGGGACCTCTTTCAGGAGGTGATAAACAGATTCTTTCAATCTCTATTTTGCCTTCTGGCAAATTGGGCTAGTTTTCCTTGATAATTTCTTGAAATGTGATGTCTAGGCTCTTTTTTTGATGGTGACTTTCAGGTAGTCCAGTAATTATTCAGTTAATACTCCTCGATCTGTTACGTGTTTTTCTGATGAGATATTCCACATTTTCTTCTATTTTTTCATTCTTTTGATTCTTTTAGATTGTTTCTTGATGTTTCATGGAGCCATTATCTTCTCCTTGCCCAATTCTAATTTTTAAGGAATTCTTTTCTTCAGTTATTTTTGTACCTCTTTTTCCATTTGGCCAATTCTTTTTTTAAGGTATTATTTTCTTCATTTTTTTTGTGCCTTTTTTTTTATCAAACTGTTAATTCATTTTTTATAATTCTCTTGCATTACTCTCATTTCTTTTCCCAATTTTTTCTCTACCACTCTTATTATGTCTTTATTTAACTCTTCCAGTAATTCTTGTTGAGCTTATGACCAATTTGCATATTTTTCTTTGAGGCTTTGCTCATAACTGTTTTTATATTGTTGTCTTCTTCTCAGTTTGTGTTTTAGTTTTCCCTGTCACCATAGTAGCTTTCTATGGTCAGTCTTTATTTGTTGTAGTTTGCTCATTTTCCCAGCTTATTTCCTAACTTTGAACTTTGTGTTAAAGTTGGGCTCTGTTTACCTGGGTGGGGAGGCACTGTAGGCTTTTTTGTACTGCCATTTTCAGAGCTAGTTCTGGGGGTCTCCCAGTTTTTGATGTTTCCAAGTGGTATGATCTGGGTAGAGGTGTAGTCACTGCTTTACTGGTCTGTGGTCTGGTCCTTCCCCAGCAAGGGCCCCTATTCCCCTTCAGCCATAAGCACTAGTGCTCCTCTCAGCCCTGAAACTGTGACCTGGTCCCCTTCTTCCTGTAACTGTGTATAGGCAATATAATTGCCAAATAGTGCCCAATCCTTCACCCACTGTCAGCTCAGGGTCCCCTAAAATCTCTTTCTGACCAGTTTTCCAATCCTATTACCCACCTCTGAGCTGAGAGCTTCTGAAGATGCTGCTGCTGCCTCCAAAGCCCACTGCTGAAGTTGTCTCTGAGGGTACTCTGGTGTTTCTACCCTGGTGTCACTGACATCCCCTGTTGACCTCCTGAGTTGTTTTGGATTGGAAAAATGTCTTGCCTCGACCTTATGTTGGCCCCTCTGCTTCAGAATTTGATTTCAGATTTTTTTTAAAGTTGTTTGAAGGAGAATGTTGGGAGAGTCCAGCTGGTTTGCTGCTTCTAATTTGCCATCTTGGCTCTTCACCTACCTCCTAGTCTCTTAATTGCGAAGGCCAACTGACTCCAGCCTCTCTTCACCTCTCCTTCACTTGCACTCTCCCATCTTCTCCAGCAGAATGTATCCTCAGTGATCTTCCTTTTGTCTCTTGCCTACTTGTCATCTAATGGTTCCTTCCCTATTGATTTCGGATATGCTGAGGTCTCCCCATCCTTAAAAAACCTCTGTTAGACCCCAGCATCCTCTCAAATTATTGTCCTCCTTATCTCGCCTTCCTTTTTCAGGTATACTCCTTGAGAAAGTTTTCTGCACTCACTGCTGCCACTTGTTCTCCTATCACTAGCTCCTCAGTCTGTTGGTCTTTTAATCTTAACTGAAACTGCTTTCTCCAAAGCTATAAATGATCTTTTGTTTGTCAAATCTACCATTCTTTTCTCAGTCTTCATGCTTCTTTACTTATCTGCTGCATTTGACTTTGTTGTGTTGATTTCCTTCTCTTCCTAGAGATTTTCTCTTCTCTGAGTTTTCGTTACACTTTTGTTAGTTGGGGAAGGGGAAGAGAATAAGCATTTATATAATGCTCAGTACATGTCAGGCACTATGCTAAGAGCTTTACAAATATTATTTCATTTGCTGCTTACAAACTCTTGACAGTTGGAGAGGGGAGGAGGGGAAGGAATAAACATTTATATGACATCAGCTACACTAGAGACTGTGCTAAGTGCTTTACAAATTTTGTTTTGATCCTTACAATAGCCTTGCTATTATTATCTCCATTTTACAGTTGAGGGATCTGAGGCAAAAAGAGATTAAATGATCTGCCCAGTGACACGCAGCTAGAGAGTATCTGAGGCTAGATTTGAAATCAGGTATTCCTAATTCCAGGCCATTGCTCTGTCTGCTGTACCACCTAGCTGCTAGTTCTCCTCTTACCTATCTGACTGTTCTTATTGCATTGATACCATAAATGATTCAGCCATTCCTCAGTTTATAGACACTTTCTCTGATTTCCATTCTTTGCTATCACAAAAAGAGCTATAAATATTTTTGTATATTCTTAGGTAAATTCATTTTGTTTAGGATTGATCTTTCCCTTAATCTACTTTCCTTTTAATTCCCCCTTTTCCTCCTCTTTCTTTGTTGAGTGAAATGTATTTCTGTACTAGACTCTGTGTGTGTGTGTATTCGTCTCTCCTTTGACAAGTTTAGATGTGAGTGAGATTTAAGTTCGTCTGCTTCCTATTGCCCCCATCCTCCTTCTTTATATAGATGTCTACTTGTGCACCTTGATGGTGTGAGATAATTTTCTTTAATCTTCCTTTCTTTCTCCCTTCCCCTGGTGTGTTCCTTTTCCTCTCTTTTACCATTCTTCTCTTAAGATCATCAAGATATAACAGAACCCTTTTCAAGTCTTGCTTTATCTTTTATGGGATTAAATTTATACTCAAGCTATAATTTTCTTTGAGGCTTTGCTTGTAGATATTTTGGAATCATTCTATATTTTTGAGTGTGTGTTCTGAGTGTCTTTGTCACCATAATATCTTTTCATGGTGGGATTCTTTTTTTACTTGTTCATTCTTCTAGCCTGCTTTCTGACTTTGGATTTTATGTTAGTACTAGTCTCTGCATACCTCTGTAGAGAAAGTCTGGGCTGGTTCTATTGCTGCTTTCTTGGGATATTGAATCTTCTATTGTTCTAGGATCTCAGGGACATCTCAGTTCAGGGGACCTACAAGCTTTCATTGCTTCCAAAGAGATCTCATTCAGGGTAAAATCTGATTCTTACCCTGTCTGGTCTGAGTTCTACAAGTTCTTGATCTTGATTTGGTTCCCCATCCTCAGTTTCCATAAACCTGTCTGTCTATCTCTTTATGCCTACTTAGGCTAGAAAAATGATTCACTATAATTTTTCCTAGGGTTTCCTATTCAAGACTTGATCTGGTGTGATTTCTAGATCTTTTTGGAGGAGTTTATGAGAGGAGCTTGCTGCATTGCTTCTTACTACTCTGACATCTTGGCTCTACTTCCTTTCAAATATTTCAAATTGGATGTCCCAGACATATCTCAAATATACTATATCCAAAACAAAATTCATTATCTCCCCCCATCTCTTCCATGCCCCAGACTTTCTTCTTCAGACTTCCGTATTTCTCTTGAAGGCACTATCGCTTCCAGATTACCAGGTTCACAACCTCATTGTTATCCTCAACTTCTCATTCTCCCTCATTCCACATATCTAATCAGTAGCCAAAACTTGCCATTTCCACTTTCTCGTTTCCCGTGTGCCGCCCATTCTCTCTCTTCACCCAGCCACCATCTTAGGCCCTTGTAACCTCTTGCCTAGATTATTGTAATGACCTCCTAATTGATCTCTGCCTTAAGTTTCTCACCACTACAGTCTGTTTTATATTCCTCTTCCAAAAAATTTTCCTTAAGCCCAGATCTGCCCTTACTTAGTAAATTCAGTGGCTCCCTGTTGTTGCTAGGATAAAATATAAACTCATATTTAACTTTACAGTAGGGGAGGAAAGAAAGATTATGAGTCAGACACTGAATTTGCTGAGCAAGGAAGAAATTCTCCTTCCTGAAGGTAGGTAGATAACAACCACCAGAATCTTAATAATAGACATATATAATAATAAATATAGATTAAATGAACCTCAAAAGAGTACAGGTCATTGAGTGGTAATGATAGAAGGAAAGCCTGAAAATGGCAATGAGGAGTAAATTGTATTCTATCTCCCCCACCATTGAGTCAAGTCGTCTGAGTCAAAGTACACCCAGTGCTGGAAAGGGTGGCCAGGGAAGGTGTGTCACTAGGAGGCAGCTTGGTCTCAGTGAATGCAAGAAGATGGTTAGAGCAAGAAAGGAAAAGGTTTAAAATGAAAGCAGGTTTATTACCTATGCAGCAGACATTCCAGAAAGCACAGTAGACACTGGACACTGGAGCCTGTACTTTAGAGAGTTGAGAATAGACAATAGAGAATTGAATTTGTTTTTAATCGTGAAGTTTAGGGTATGATAAAATAGAGTATAACACCTTTCTTAGTCTTCAACTTACATTTTGATTCTCCTTTAAATACCCTAGCCACTCTGTTCTTCAGCCTACTTATCTCCCATGTACTACCTCCATCCAACCACAGCAACACACAAAGATGGTCATACCCTCCATCTTGTCATCGCCCACAAATGTACTGCTTCTATGTTCAAGAATTCTGAAATCCCCTTATCTGACCGTAATCTTATTTCAGCTTGGAGGGAGGTCTCCATCTACGCTTGACCTTGTGTTGTTTAACATTTTTATTAATAAACAATTCAAAATGCATATTTTTCCGATGATGTATTAAAAGACTTGTCTTTATTTATAAAAGGCAACAACACATTACTACCGTTTCTGAGACAGAAACTTTTTTTCTTTCCTTGGTAGAATCATTTATATAACAGAATTAAAATGATTTTGTGTAATCTATTGTACATTTTAAGACTGGAATAATTAAATGTGCTCTTTACTTTTCAGCTTACCATTGCAATCCGAGTTTTGTTGCAGAATCTGAAGGAAAAGATCACCCTTTTGAAGGAGTTATTGCTAAGAGCTGTGTCAACACACCAGATGTATCCATGCAAATATTTCAATGCCCTTTACAATATTTAAAGGGGGGGAGGAAAAATATGCTTTTGAGAGAGTAATCTGGACCACCCAGATTTTTCAGCAGTGTGAGGAAGACCTCCAAAATGTTACTTGTAATTTTAATTTTCTAGTTTAAGTCTTTACCAAATATTTTGCAGTCAGTATGCTGACATAGCAAGATTTGCTTAAAAAATTGTTCTGTTTGGGTATAATGTTTATATATAGGGAGCCTTGTTTATTGTGTTGCATTTATATAGACTTCTATAGTGCTACTTGCTTGGAATTCCACTTTTTAAAAAGTATCAACTATGCCTTGATTCATGGCTATGACTGTTCTAAGCTGTGACTTGTTCTGAACTTTTGGCTCTATTTCATGGTATGTAGTCTGTTCTTTAAGGAGCCAGCACCAACAAGAATCTTGCATTAGATCTCTCTTTTTTTTCTTCTTATGTAGATTACCTGTGATTGGATTATTTTCTTTGTTTTTTTTCTTGAAAGAGTCTGCTTGACTTACAAGGAGGTGGACAAAAATTTCGATTAAACCAATATGTTATTATTTTTTTAACATCCATAAGTACTATCAAGCTTTGTTAAAAAAAAAAAGTAGTTTAAGGAATTCATAATCTGAGGTATTTTTTAGGAAAAATTTTGTCAGTCTGAAGTATTCAATTAAACTTAAGTTTATAATTATTTTAAAAATTTATTCTAAATCAGTTTTTTTTATCATTTTCAATTTGATTGCTAGTCTTCCATACTAAAGATATTAATTTTGTTATTGTTTCAACTGCCTAATGCTAAAAGTGGAAAAAAGTAGCCATATAGTTTGCAAGATGCAAGCAAAATAAAAAAAAAACAACTATCTGAAATGGAACTTGCCTTTTAATTTTTTCTTTTAAAAGCATTTTGATTGCAAACTTTTGTTTTTTACAATATCTTTATATTTGAATATGATTCCCCTTGTCTCACTAAACAAACCATCTTTTGTAATTAAAAAAAGGTAAAAAGAAAAAGCAGCAAACTCAAACACTACATTTACTTGTGGTAATATGTGCAACATTACATACCTATAGTCTGCTACCTATGTAAATAAGAAAAAGTGGATCTGAATTTTTTTTTATGATATCACTTGTATAATGGTAAAGCAAGCACTATAGCTGATTTTAGGATTAGTTGCATAAGTGAGCAGTGATTTAATTTTGCTCTATAGGAACCTATCTGTTGGTAAAAACATCATACCAATTTCAATTAGAGAGAGGGATTCTTATTTTTTAAAATTGGAGCATTTTACGATTACTACCCATTTCCATCTTCAGAATTACAAAATTTTGGTATTGGAAAGGATCTTAGAGACTAGCTAGTTTGACTTTATTCAGTGACCAGGATAAAAAATCCCCTCTATAATTATTCTATACGTGATCTACGAGGCTATGCTTGAAGATCTGTAGTGAGGGGGAGCTCACTGCCTTCTCAGGTAGCTCATTCCACTTTTGAATATATCTAATTGTCAGGAAGTTTGATTTAAAGGTAAGCCAAAATTTGCCTCTTGGCAACTTTTACTCTTTGCTACTAGGAACTAGTACTTGCTACTTTGGTTCCAATTAGAGCAATCATTTAAATACCTGAAGGTAGTTGTCAAAATCTTCTCTTTTTCAGGCTACACACCCCAGTTCCTTTAACTGATTTTCATTGCCATGCTCTCAAGGCCCTTTACCATCTTGGTTGCTCTTCTTTGAACACTCTTTAGCTAAACAATGGCCTCAATAAAAATGTGGGCCATATTCCAAATATATTCTGACCAGGGCAGATTACATTTGGACTCTTACCTCTCTAGTTCCATTTTACTGTGTCTCTCTTAATGTAGCCAAAGATTATATTAACTTTTTTTGGCTACATATTATATTCTTGACTCCTGTTGAGCCTGTAGTCCACTGAAATCCCTGTATTTTTCAGATGAACTGTTTTTCAACGTCTCTCCCACCTTGTGCTTGTGAAATTGTTTTTTTTTTAACCTAAGTGTAAGACTGTACATTTATTCCTATTAACTTTTATCTTACTATATACGTTCCAGTGTTCTAGCCTGTCAAGATCTTTTTGAATTATGATTCTGTCACATGTTGTGTTGTCTCCCTTAGCTTTGTACCTTATTTCACTGTACAGCTGAAGTCTCTGAAAGAAGATTATTCTCATTTTAAGACAGGTCTTGCTGAGTCAGCAAGTCTTCATATATAGACCTTGAAGACATACAATTTTGGTTATGCTTATTTTTTCCAACACCCAAATTAGGCTCTTGGAGTTCTGGCCTCTGCTGTTTAGCTGCTGATGTTGTTTGTCCTTTGTTCTCAAAGAGGACCATGACATTAGGGAGGTGATGCCATCACATGCAAGTGAATTGGATTTAAATGAGGGAGGCCAGTGCAAAGTCACCGACCTCACTTTCTCTTCTGGAGCCAACTGGGTCCAGAGACAAGATAGAGATCTGAACGACCTTAGCCGATGATGTAAGATGAGGAAAGCAAAGTAATTGTAATTCTAAATTATTTTTAATGTAGGCTTATAAAGAATAGTTAGGAACATAGTTTTGCTTTCAGTTACTTAGAAACTATCCAAATTTAAATTATTTAGAGATCATCTCTAGTCTTGGTTTGTCTAGGTTGTTATTACTCTTCCTCTTTAGTAAGGAAATCAGGAATTGTCAGAGTTTGTTTGTTAAATTGTAGGATGAGAAAGCTACTATTCTAAATTTCATTATTACTACTAGTTGTAAGTCTTAAGTAGACCACTTAAGTAGGTCCTGTTAGTCAGGGTTGTACTGACTTTCCTTGATAGACTTTGATTTTATTGTGGCATTTTCCCAAATGTTTTTTGATTTTAAGAATTCTAAGAATCAAAGTCAGACAAAGAGCAAGTGTTTTTCTTGAATAAGCTATAGTTGAGAGAAGTTAATAAAACTCTTGGTAAGTAATTCAGAATTACCCAGAGAAATCATAAATTCTCAAAAATTCTGATTATATGCAAACTTTCTGAAAAGTCCCCTGATTTCAATAGTATTTCCTAGACAACTGCAGAGTAATTGGTTTGACTTCCTCTGCTTTTCTCAGGGGGTTTAACATATCAGGGAGTGTTCCCTGTCACAACAGTGGAGTGTTTCCATACCTACATATGTCAAGAAATACACATTTTCCTTTCTTTTGAAGCAGTAGGAAAAAGGATAAGCATATATTTTTTTATTTTATTGTGTTCCTTTTTTCTTGCATGACCCTAAATTGAAACTTTATGGCTACCATTCTTTAAACCTTGCAGTAAATTTCATCTTAATAGGGTCAGTCCAGTACTCTGGCCTGTCAAAATCTTTTTGGTTCCTCTCGCTGTTTTAGGTATTAGCTTCATTTTAGCTATAAATGTAAGATAACTAGTTTTGTTTTGTCTATAAATCTGATGTACAAGCCATCATCAATTTTGTCAGAGTCATCAATTTTTTTAAACCATTCATATGATTGGTGCAAGAAATTCCCTCTTCTAATATAATTTAGTTCTTTCTTCTCAATTTACATTGATATATTTGCATTTACAGAATGCCTGAGGCACTGAGAGTTTGTGACTTAACCAGGATCACACATAGTCTGTGTCAGAAGAGAGAGTTTAAGCCATGTCTTACTGATTCCAAGCCTTGCCCTCTTTGCACTCTATGTTTCCTCTTAAGTCATTAATAAAAATGTTAAACAATACAAGCCCAAGAATAGCTTGGTGGTAAAGTAGATAGGTCTGAGCCTGGAATCAAGGAGACCTGAGTTCAGATCCAGCCTTAGACACTTATTACCTATGCAGTTCTGAGCAAGTCACTTAACTTCTACCTGCCTCGATTTCCTCATCTGTAAAATGGTGATAATAATAGTACCTAACTCCTAGGATGTTATGAGGATAAAATGAGATGTTTATAAAATGCTTTGCTTTGAAGTGCTCTGTAGATGCTAGTGGCTGTTATTGCTGTTGTTAGAACCCAAGGTGACTCTACAAGAGACCACCTTCTTAGCTGACGTAAAATGATTAATGACTTCTGGCCATTCAGCTAGTTTGGAGTTCATCTAAATGCACTATTTTCTAGTCTATATCTTTTCCATCTTTTCCACAAAAGAACTTTTTTGAGATAAGTATCCTAGTGATGTTGAATGGCTATGATTCATGCACTAGGGCAGTCTTTAAAGGATTAAAATTGAGGGTCACCCAAAGGAAAATGGTATTCATGGTGGGTAGGAGTAGTCTGTATCATATTACCAATAAAAAATTGTGGAGTTAAGGTGTTGTAAAAGATTTAATTTGAGAGCTATATGACCAGAGTATGATGTGGGCTGTCTGTATAGTGTTAGTGGAGATACTTTCTATACTTTATTACTGTTAACTCGGTGTTAAGGTGGCGGCACGCAGCACATTCTGTGGATTGCTTATGGAGTATTTGTCTCATAAGGTGAAAAGGCATAGATGAATTATGAGCTGCACCATGAAAGTATCACACAGTCACAAGATTTGAGAGTTAGAAGGGATCTCTGAAGCTGTACATGAAAGGAATCCTTCCTATAACATTCTCTGGCAAATGCTTACTCAGCTTTTACCAGAAGACATTTAATGAGGGGCATCACACCACCCCTGGAGACCACCCGCTCCACTTTTAGACAACTAATTGACAGGAATTTTCTGACATTACTTCAGGTGGTCTTCTACCTGTTGCTCCTGGCTTTGCCCTTTGGGGCCAAATAGAACAAATGTAATTGCTTTTCCACACGACAGCTCTTCAGATACTTGAAGACAGCTATTATATTTTCTCCTGAGTCTTCAGATCCTTCAGAATATACATAATAGTATGAAAGTAAGCAAAAATGGTGGAACAGCTAGAAGTATTTTTGTATGCTCATGGCTGTTCTTGATGAAGTCATCTGGGCTCTTAGTGATCACTGTTTCTCATTATAAGTACCCTTAAACCACCTCTATAGTAATGTGTTTTAGAATTTTAATAGGAATAAAAAGTAAAAGTGAAACTCATTGACTTATGATCAAGAGACCACCTTTTTCCTTTTTGTGATTTTTTCCCTCCAGTTTTGTAGCTTCTGCCCCATTTGTTGAGATGCTTATCTTTATTTTTTAACCCTTGAGTCAATACTATATATCAAGATAACCAATTTTTCGTAGCAGAACTAAAGTCAGTTCTTTTACATAATGCTTGCAAACTATCTCATTTATCTTGGGTTTCCATTCCCTAGTAACCATTTTTGTTTTATTTTTCCCATTTCAAAATCTTTGGCATAGCTAGAGCAAATAGTAGAATAAAAGTTGAATAGCTCTGCCCTTTCATTTTCATCCATTATTATGATCCCATCTACACAGGTATCTTAATCCTTCTTTCATCCACTTGGCTCCAACATAATTTAAAAAAAAATCCCCAGCCCCTTTTGTTGTCTCTAACATCACCAGTCTCAGCTGGTGGCCTTTAGTGCTCAAGGCCATTATTCTTTAATATTCATTTTTGATTGCTTTTCCTTGCATTTATTTTCTGTAAAAATTAATCCAATTTTTATTGGTAACCTTCATTTTTATATCATGTTCATTTCTGTATACATCCTTCTTTCCCTACCTTAATGGACTGTGATTAACAGGGAAGTGGGAAGGACTTGAGGTCATAGTGAGACTGAAGAATAGCTTTAAGAAGAAGTAAGATAGGAAAAAAAAATTTCAAGAAAGAAATTTATGATTAGAGAGATTACTAGATAGAGATTAGAGATGTTACTGTGTACAAAGTTCTCCTGGTTCTGCCCACTTCACTCAGCATCAGTCCATACAAGGCTTTCCAGGTTTTTCTGAAGTCCACTTGCTCATCATTTCTTATTGCACAATAGTATTCCATGACATTCATATATCACAACTTGTTTATCCACTCCCCAGTTGATGGGCATCATCTCAATTTCCAATTCTTTGCCACCACAGAAAGAGCTGCTAGAAATATTTTTGTACATGTGGGTCCTTTTCCCATTTGTATGATCTCTTTGGGATACAGTCCTAGAAGTGATATTTGCTGGGTCAAAGGGTATGCACATTTTTATAGCCCTTTGGGCATAGTTCCAAATTGCTCTCCAAAATGGTTGGATCAATTCACAACTCCACCAACAATATATTAATGTTCCAATTTCCCCACATCTTTTCCAATATTTATCATTTTTCTGCTTTGTCATATTAGCCAACCTGATAGGTATGATGTGGTACCTCAAAGTTGTTTTGATTTGCATTTCTCTAATGAAGAGTGATTTAGAGCATTTTTTCATATGACTATAGATAGCTTTAGTTTCTTCCTCTGAAAACTGCCTGTTCATATCCTTTGACCCTGATTATCTCTTAATTGTGAAATTTAATGGCCTTCTCAGAATCCTCATCCTTCTCAACTTCTTTGCAGCTTTTGACACTGTCCATCACCTTCTTTTCTTTCTTCTCTTTAGGTTTTCATGACACTTCTCTGTCTTGGTTCTCCTTTCTGTCTTACATTATTTTTCAGGCTCCTTTGCTGAGTCATTATCAGTTAGTCACTAAACATTTATTGAGTGACTACTGTATGCCATCTCCTGTACTAAGCACTAGGTGTTCAAAGAAAGGCAAAAAAGATAATCTGTGCTCTTAAGGAGCTGATTTTCTAGTTGGGGGAGACAACATGCAAACAACTTATGTACAAATGATATATATGTGTATAAATGTATATATGTGTGTGTATACATGCATACATATATACAGATATATGTTGAATTGGAAATGCTCAATAGAGGGCAGGCACTAGCATTAAGGGGGATCAGGAAAGACTTCTTGTAAAAGGTAGAATTTTAGCTTGGACTTAGCCAGGGAAGCCAGGAAGTAGAGATAAGGTGGGAGAGAATTCCAGGTGTGGGGAATAGCCAGTGAAAAGGCACAGAGTCGTAAGGTGTGAAACGTCTTGTGCAAAGAACAGTAAGCAGGCTAGGGTAGGTGGATTGCAGAAGGGGGTAGTGTATTAGGGGAAAGATAATGAGCTCAGTTTCGGACCTGGATGAATATCCAGCAAAGGAGACTGAGGAAGAGTCAGGCAAGTAGGAAGAGAAGGCCCAGGTCATACCTTGTAAAGGTAGGTATCCTCCATGGCTTTGTCTTATGTCCTCTTCTTGCTCTGTACTGTTTCGCTAGGTGATCTCATCAGGTCCTATGGATTACTTATACAGCCCTAACCTCTCCCCTAACGGCTGTCTTCACTGCCTCTTGGAATTCTTTAACTGGATACCCTGTAGCCCTCTTAAACTCACTATGTCCAAAACAGACTCATTATTTTTCTTGCCAAGCCCTTCCTTCTTCCTGTTTTTTTTTTTTTTTTGACCATTGAGGGCACAACCATCCTCAAAGTCACCTAGGCTCAAAACTTAAATGTGATCCTTGAGTCTTCACTCTCTTACTCCCTCCCCATATCCGATCTATTGACAAGTCCCGTCATTTTTACCTTTGTAACATTTCTCATTTGCACCCCTTTCTTTCTGGTCACTACTATAACACAGGCCCTTATCACGTCATATCTTTACTATTGCAATAACTTTCTGGTTGTACTTCTTGCCATAAGTCTGTTCCCATTCCAGTATATCCTCAACTCAGCTGTCAAGTTGATCTTCCCAAAATGCAGGTCTGACCATGTCACCTCCTATTCAATAAGCTCCAATAGCTCTCTTGTCACCTCCAGGATCAAATATGAAACCCTGTTTGGCCTCCAAAGCCCTGGTCCCATCCTACTTTTCCAGTCTGCTTACGTGTAAATTCGTTCTGTGTATTCTGTGGTGTAGTGACGTTGACCTCCTTGCTGTTCCTTGCACAAGATGTTCCATCTCCTGCCTCTATGCGTTTTACTTGGCTGGAATCCTCTCCTGCTCATCTCCTCCTGGCTTCCCTGGCCTCCTTCAAGTCCAAGCTAAAATTCCACTTTCTGCCAGAAGCCTTTCCTGATCCTTCTTAATGCAAGTGCCTATTCTTGGTCAATCAGTTCTATTCATCCTCTGTATATCTCATTTATACATACTTGTTTGCATGTTGTCTCTTCTCTTTAGTCTTTGAGCCCCTTGACAGCAGGAACTGTCTTTTGCCTTTCTTGTGTATGTGGCACATAGCACAGTGAGTGGCACACAATGTGTGCTTAAGAAATGCTTGTTGTTGACTTATCCAGAAATAGAAATCTTAAATATCATCTTTTTAGGAAACAGTTTACTTCCAAATCTCTTTTCTCTTCTGAATCCCCCTGTTGTTGTTGTTTTTAAGTTTTACCTTTTGTTTTTAACACCCTTCATTTTTCTCCACCTTTCCTTCCCATGAGTCCCCTACTTTTAGTTGGCAGTCATAATGAAAGTATTATCTGTGCCCTCAGACCACTAACTTTCCCCCCTAGGACTTTGCAGTTTTTAACGTTGGTTTTTAGGGTTCTTTGGTATTTTTCCTATCACAATGAATCATCAGAAGTGGGTAGGAATTGTCTGGTTTGATTTTGTAATGCCACAAACATACTGAAGTGTGTTTAATATTTGGAGGGAGGAACAGGTAAGGTTATACTGCTGTACTCAATGCTGTTTCAAAGCTCCTCTTTTCAGAATTTGCTAGCTATTCAATTTAAATCATTTCAGTTCAGTAAGCATTTATTAAGTACTTACAATATGTAGATGTTAAGAAAAAAAAGAAATTATCCCTGTTCTGAAAGAGCTACTGAGAAGATACAACCTGTACAATACAAGGATAAATGTGAAATACATGAAAAGTCATTTTGAGCTGGGGAGTATTAATAAATGAGAGCAGCAGAAAAGTCTTCTTTTAGGAAGTGGTACTTGTGAGAACCTTTGAGGAGGGATTCCAACTATTGGGGGTGGAACAGCCTGGGAAAAGTCATGGAAGCAGGAGATACGATGTTGTGTTTGCAGAATGTTTGGCTGACACTTGGTGTACATCAGGTAGAGTAATCAGAAATCAGTCTGGAAAGATAGATTGGAGCCAAATTGTCATTAGTTGTTATATCTAATTTAATTTTTTGTTTTGTTCTCTAGGCAGTAAGGCAGGCCTTAAAGCTTAGTTAGGAAATGAGGGTGGTCAGGTCTGTGCTTTTGGAAGACAGTGCTTCAGCAGGGACAGTGCAGTTTTTCAGAAGTCACTTGACTGAAAGTTTGGAGTAGATTCTAGTTTAACTATTGGGCCCTATTTTTTCCATTCCCCTAAGTGAAGATATTATTTGCTTCTAACAAACATACTAGAATGTCTTAGGAAAAAATGAAACAGTTTTTAGTCTTCTTTCAGAAGAAAGGTAATATAAAAAATCTCATGTCGTAGTTTTCGTTAATATCACCCAGTGGTATTTCTAACTAAGTATGTTGTATTTAGTGTTAATTTAACTCTCTTGTATTACAGATTTGGTAAAGCATATTGTTCAATTATGAAAAAGTTAAAACCTAATTCTCTCAGATTCAATAGGTAGATGATTTTTGACTGAGTTCTGTGATTTGCATAAGAAATATCCTTTCATCAGTTTTTTCCAGTTATTATCTTCTTCAGGACAGCTATAGTTTCCTCCTGTTTCTTTAATTTAAAAATTTTTTAAATGTTTGGGAATATTGCAAAACTAATACAAATGTTTCCTGCTACTGAAGAACCTGCTGTATCAAAATTTCTTTTAAAAATCAAGAGCAGTTATTTGCTTACTATATATTTTTACATATGTAAATTCTTTCCCTGAAAGGCAAAATTGTTGATGAAATAATGAAAATAATAGGTAATAATAAAAGGTAAACTGTATTTACAGGAATTTGATTGTGAATTAGAACTAACTTAGTTAACTTTACAATGTAGAAAATGAAAATTTAAACAAAGTTATCAATCTTCTTATTGGACCTTAACGAGATATCTTCAGAACGCAGCTTGAAGGGGATCAAAGACAGAACTTACTGGATGACCTTGTTACTCGTGAAAGACTGCTGCAGGCATCCTGTAAGAATGATGGCACAGAACCAGATCTGATCAGGTATAGTGCTTTCATTTATAAGACTGAGTTGGTGGGTAACAAATTATTCCTTGTTTGTGATTTAATGATTGATTTCATTGATAGAAAAAGTTGTCTTCATTTATAGTCAGGTGAATTATCTTTCTTTCAGTTTTGCTTAATTTCTTAATTTTCTTTCTTTGTTTTATTTAACTGAAATAATGAACTAGACATGTTAAGATATATTTGGCTGAACTTTATTGTAGGTAGATTTTGCTAGGTAGAGTACAAATTAAGGCGGTAAATTTCTTTTGGGTCCTTGGAATATATCTGTTTTAGACTGTTCAGTTTCTTTGGTGTTCCTGTAGGCAGTTACTTGGTGTCACTATCTGTGCAGTCATATTGAGTTTGTCATTGATAAATATGAAGAATGCCAGGGAGGTACTAAGATTATATTGTGGGTCACATATGTTACAGAAATTGAGTTATTCTTTCTATTCCTTATCATACTGTATAATTTTTAGTATTGACCTAGAAGATGGTTTGAAATTGTCATGAACTTCTGAAAGATCATGATAGCTTTCTGAGTTCAGAATTAATGGACTTTGAATTGTCATTTACTTAAATTTTTTTCCTGTGCTTCAACATCTCTTCCACTCTAATGTCATTTCATTGCGATGGCTACCCAATAGCAGGGGTGTAGGAGTAGCCTGCCCTTGCTTTTTTCTGGTTAATAATAGTTTCACTTCTCCTATTACAGATGTGAGACTGAAGTTTTTTCTGATAGTCTTGGTCAGTAAGGGTTTTGAGAATGCGAATTCAGATGAAATATTGAATAATCCTTAGTTTATTGAGAGTGAACCCCAAAGAATCAAGTGAAGAAAAGTAGTGAAGCTATCCTCTCAGTAACTATAGCAAAGTTTTAAATGCAAAGGAGAAGCCATTAGTGGACCAGTCAGCTTCAAGTTGCAGCTGGAAGTTGTAGTTCTGACTTTCTTTCTCAGTCAGTTCTATGTAGTATTGCTGTGGGAGTAGATTCAGGTTGGTTATAGCATAAGGATTGAGAAATGAGATATTCCTAAGTATTAAAAGAGTTAAACATGTCCAGAATGAATAGTTAGGGAGTTCAGTGCCCCAAGGAAAGGGTTCTTAGTTTGAGGGAAGAAGTTTGGGTCAAGAGAGTCATTGTGAGGTAGAGAAAGCTTCATTAAGGAGAGCCAGTGAAGTATAGTGGGAAAAGTATTGCACTTAGAATCAGATGACCTGGTTAGAGTCCCAGGCTCCCACCTGTTAGCTTTGTGACCTTGGGCAAACTACTTGATTTCTCTGAGCTTCACTTTCCTGAGTTGGACCAGATGACCTCTGAGGTCCCTTTCATTTCTAATATTCTATGATTCTAAGGATGTTGCGGAAGTGCCAGTAGGTAAGTACTTGTCAAAGTAACATCTACAAGTTCTCTGTTATAGGTAAAATTGTGAGGTAGTTTCAGTTTATTGTTCTGCTACTCTCCCTTCTTTCGCTTTCTCTCAGTTCCCCCTCTATATGCATCTATATTCCTCTTCCTTCCCAAATCAATGAGTATATTTATTTTTCCCTCTTTGATGCTGTGTGCAATATCCTGTGTTTTTGACCTATTTTTTGACTCTTCTTTTGTCTTGTGTCTCATTTTTTTCCAGTGCCATTCTCTTTCCTAAATATCATGTTGGGCTGCTAGGTGGCACAGTGGATAGAGTGCTGAGCTGGAGTCAGGAAGACCTGAGTTTAAATCCAACCTCTCAGACACTTACTAGCTGTGGGACCCTGGGCAAATCACTTAAATTTGTTTTCCCCATTTTCCTCATCTGTAAAATGATCTGGAGAGAGAAATGGCAAACCACTCCAATATCTTTGCCAAGAAAACCCCAAATGGGGTCACAAAGAGTTGGACACAACTGAAACAGCTGAAGAACAACAAAATATCATGTTGGGAAGTAATTTCATAATTTAATCTGAACTAAAATGTTAGACTGATAATGATTTCATACCTTTCCCAGATTATTTATATTTAATAGGTGACTCCTGGAAGCCTAAGGATTTCAATCAGAAATACTATCTGATTGTAAAGCAAGACACTAGATGATATAATTCTGCATGTGCCAGAAATCCTAAAATCACTTTCACTTGGCAGCCACCTAATTTTCCTTTATATGAGACCAACTAATGATGAGACCAGGGGTTATCTTTTTTAGTGAATAGCAAATATAAGATGGAAATAGAGTTACTGAAGTTTGATGGCCAGATAATAAAAATTTACATGCTCACAATGTGACCTTGAGGACAAGTATTATTATTTAGTTTTTGTTCATTGCCAGAGGTGTGTGATGGTTCAGAAAAGGCTTTCTAGAAGATGTGACTCTTGAAGGGAAAAATTTGAAGAATGGAGAAGTAGAAATGACAGATGGACAGTGGTGACTTTTTCCAGATGTATGGGGATAGCATGGAGGAATTAGAGGAGATTGGAGTAGGAAAAAGAAGTCAATGTGACATTAAGACAATGTGCTTGACTACTGTGATCAAAAGAAATAATGAAATGTAACTGTGAGAGAAGAGATAAAAGGTGCAAAATAATGGTGGTTAGAGGTTTTTTGTTTGTCTTTTTCTTACTTTAAAATGAAGGTGTTGAATTAGATGATCTTTAATGGCCCTTCCAGTTGTAATGTGTAATTCAGTGAAAATGATAGGTATATTTAGAAAGGGAAATGTTAGCAAGGATTTTACCTTTAGGATCTCCACTGCCTTCATATGAAAAATATTGATATAATGTGAAGGAGAAAAAAGTGATATTATGTTATTTGAATTTAATAAAGTGAGTTGAACCTAAACCACAACTTGTCTGAATTCTTTTCTATCTTTCGCCAGTTCCCTCCTTTACTTTTGATATGTTTACAGAGCATGATTACTTCCTTTTTGTAAGGGACAATTACATTCCATGATACATGGTGTACTCTTGACCCTGTGCAGGTGATTCACAAATATGAATTATTGGTCACAGTGTGGGAAAGAGTCAAGTCAATGAATCAGCAGGCATTGATTAAGTGTTTATCATGTGCCATACATTGTGCTAAGCCTTAGAAATAAAAAGAAAGGCAAAAAGTGGTCCCTGCTCTTAAGGAGCTCGTAGTGTAATTGGGGGTATAACAGGCAAACAACAAAAAACAACTGTGTACAAAGAAAATTTATTTGGATAATTTGGAGATAATTTGATAGAGAAGGCACAAACATTAAGGGGACTACAAAAGGCTTCTTACAGAGATGGTGAGTCTAGGGTCTAGTGTTCTTACTACCTGTAGAGAAACCATTCATTTCTTTTTTCTTTTTTTTGCACGATAACATTTTATCTTATTTTTTTTGGCTTTCTTTGATATAAATTTATTTATTTTTAGTTTTCAACATTTATTTCCACAAGATTTTGAGTTCCAAATTTTCACCCCATCTTGCCGGTCCCCCCACCCCAAAATGGCATGCATTCTGAATACCCCTTCCCCTAGTCTGCCCTCTCTCTTCTGTCTCTCCCCCCCTTCTCTTATCCCCTTCCCCTTCTATTTTCCTGTAGGGCAGGATAGATTTCTGTACCCCATTTCCTTTATTTCTTATTTCCCAGTTGCATGTGAAAACTTTTTTTTAAACATGTGTTTTTAAAACTTTGGGTTCCAAATTTTCTCCCTTCCTCTCTCCCCACCCACTCTCATTGAAAACGCAAGCAACTTAATACAGGTTACACATGTGCAGTTATGCAAAACACTTCCATAGTAGAGATGTTGTGAAAAACTAACTCTATTTCCCTTAATCCTATCCTGCCCCATCATTTATTCTATTCTTTCTTTTGACCCTGTCCCTCCTCAGAAGTATTTGCTTCTGATTACCCCCTTTGCCAATCTGCCCTTCTCTCTATCATCCCCCTGCTCTCTTGTCCCCTTCCCCCCTATTTTCCTGTAGGGTAAGACAGATTTCCATACCCAATTGAATGTGTATGTTATTCCTTCCTTAAGCCAAATCCTATGAGAATAAGATTCATTCATTCCCTCTCACCTTCCCCCCATTTCCCCTCCCCTCTAAGAGCCTTTTCTTTTGTTTTTTTTTGTGAGATAATTTACCCTTTCTACCTCTCCCTTTCTTCTTCTCCTAGTATGATCTTCTCTCATCCCTTAATTTTATTCTTCAGATATGATCCCTTAATCTTCAACTCACCCTGTGTCCTCTATCTATCTATCTGTCTGTCTATATGTCTGTCTGTCTGTCTATCTACATACATATAATTTTTCCCCCTCCAACTATCCTAATACTGACAAAGGTCTCATGAGTTATAAATATCATCTTTCCATACAGGAAATGAAGTTCAACCTTAATAAGTCTCTTATGATTTCTCTTTCCTGTTTACCTCTTCATGTTCCACTTGAGTCTTGTATTTGAAAGTCAAATTTTCTATTCAGCTCTGGTCTTTTCATCAAGAATGCTTGAAAGTCCTCTATTTCACTGAATGACCATTTTTTCCCCTGAAGGATTATGCTCAGTTTTGCTGGGTAGGTAATTCTTGGTTGTAATCCTATCTCCTTTGCCCTCCAGAATATTATATTCCATGCCCTGGTCCTTAATGTAGAAGCTGCTAAATCTTGTGTTATCCTGATTGTGTTTCCACATACTTGAATTGTTTCTTTCTGGCTGCTTGCAATATTTTCTCCTTGACCTGGGAACTCTGGAATTTGGCTATAATATTCCTAGGAGTTTTCCTTTGGGGATCTCTTTCAGGAGAAGATCTGTGGATTCTTTCAATTTCTATTTTGCCCTCTGGTTCTAAAATATCAGGACGGTTTTCCTTGATAATTTCTTGAAAGATGATGTCTAGGCTCTGTTTTTGATCATGGCTTTCAGATAGTCCAATAATTTTTGAATTCTCTCTCCTGGTTCTATTTTCTAGGTAGTTTTTCTTTCTTTCTTTCTTTCTTTCTCTCTTTCTTTCTTTCTTTCTTTCTTTCTTTCTTTCTTTCTTTCTTTCTTTCCTTATTCCTTCCTTCCTTCCTTTCTTTCTTTCTTTCTTTCCTTTTCCTTTTATTTATTTATTCATTCATTCATTCATTCATTCATTCATTCATTTATTTATTGGGCTAGGCAATGGGGTTAAGTGACTTGCCCAAGGTCACACAGCTAGTAAATGTAAAGTGTCTGAGGCTGGACTTGAACTCGGGTTCTCCTGACTTCAGGGCCAGTGCCCTATCCACTGCTCCACTTAGCTGCCCCTGAGTTGTTTTTCCAGTGAGATATTTCACATTGTCTTCTATTTTTTTGTTCTTTTGTTTTTGTTTCACAATTTCTTGATTTCTCATAGTCGTTAGCTTCCATTTGCTCCGTTCTAATTTTTAAGGAATTATTTTCTTTAGGGAGCTTTGGGACTTCCTTTTCTATTTGGCCAATTCTGCTTTTTAAGGAGTGCTTCTCCTCATTGGCTTTTTGAACTTATTTTACCATTCTGGTTAGTCTGTCTTTTTCCCCTTTTTTTTAAGGCAGTTGGGGTTAAGTGACTTGCCCAGGGTCACACAGCTAGTAAGTGTCAAGTGTTTGGTCTGAGGATGGATTTGAACTCAGGTCCTCCTGACTTCAGGGCTGGTGCTGTATCCACTGCACCTCCTAGGTGTTATTTTCTTCAGTATTTTTTGCGTCTCCTTTAGCAAGCTGTGGACTCATTTTTCATGATTTTCTTGCATCGCTCTCATTTCTCTTCCCAGTTTTTCCTCTACTTTTCTTACTTGCTCTCAAAATCCTTTTTTAGCTCTTCCATGGCCTGAGACCAATTTGTATGTTTCTTGGAGGCTTTGGATGTAGGAGCTTTGACTTTATTGTCTTCTTCTGGTTGTATGTTTTGATCTTCTTTGTCACCAAAGAAAGATTCTGTGGTCTGACTTTTTTTGTGCTGTTTGCTCATATTTCCAGCTCATTATTTGACTTTTAAACTCTTTGTTAAGGTAGAGGTCTTTTTGCAGTGTGGAGAATGTACTGTCCCAAGCTTTGGGGTTTTTTTGCAGCTGTTTTCAGAGATATTTCTAGGGATCTGTAAATTTTCAGTTCTTCCAAGGTGAGATGTTTACTCCTTTCTTGGCCTGTGCTGTGGTCTGTGAGTGACCACAAGCATTCTATTCTGCCTTGTAACTGTGAAGATGATTCTTTCTCCACCGCCACCACAAACTCCACCACGCCAGTGCTCCTTCTCACCCCAGGACCACCACCTAGAACTGTGACCCAGATCCATGCAGAGGCAAAGCAAGAGAATCCTGCCTTAGTGCCAGCAAAGAGATCCCTGCAATCCCCCTCTGATCAGCCACTTGATCCCTGCTCTGTCTGTGGGCTGAGAGCTGTGGAAATGGCCACCGCTCTGTGGCTGTGCTGGGATTGGGGCCAGACCGAGCTCCTCTCTCACCAAGGTCTGACAGACCTTTCCTACTGACCTCCTAAGTTGTCTTTGTCTCTTGTGGGTTGAGAAGTCTAGAAACTGCCAGAGCTGTCCTTAGTTCAGTCCCCTGAGGCCTGCTCCAGGTTCGCTGAGGCCCTGTCTTCTTTGTGCAGTGCACGCTGATCTGTGCTCCTCTCCCGGTTTGGTGCAATAGATCTTTCCAATCAACCATCCAAGTTATCTTAGACTGGAAGTTTGTTTCACTCAAAGAGTTGGGTTCTGCTGCTCTAGAATTTGTTTAGAGCCATTTTTTTTACAGTTATTGGAGGGGTTTGGGAGAGAGCTCAAGCAGGTCACTGCTTTTACTCCACCATCTTGCTCTGCCCCCTGGGCCCAGTTTCATTTGTAGATTGCTTCCTCCTGTCCTTTCTCTTCATGCATCTGATTATGTGAGATAGTAAATTCCTACCTCTTTTTCCTTTCTTCTCTTTAAGGTCATTGAATATAAGAAAACCACTTTCAGGCCCTCTACTTTATTTGCTCCCTCTGAGCATGAAGACAGTAGGGTTCTGATGCTTCACTTGTTCATTCTTCCCCATTAGACTCTAAATACTTAGTTGTTCAAATGTATTTACTTTTCAAAATTTTTTTGATCTTCTGCATCTCAAAATATCTGTTTTAACTTGTCTTTTCATCATGATTGCTTTGAACTCTTTGATTAAAGTCTGTTTTTTCCCCCTCTAGAGTTAACAAAATTTTGCCGAGTAATTATTTACTGTTAGCTTTGATCTTTTGCTTTTTTGAAGAAGCTATTTATTCCCTGCTCTTCTTTTCTTTTCATGGTGGTTACTAGGTCTTGTTTTATCCTCACTGTAGCTCCTTGGTACTTTAACTTTTTTTTCTCTTGTTTCTTTTAATGTTTTTTTCTTTGATTGTAGCATAGTGTGCTTAGCACTGTATCCCATCCTGAAACATAGTATTCAATACTATTCAAATTCAATACTATTCAGATTCAATGTTATTCAATAAATGCTTGTTTTCTTTCTTTCTTCCTTTGCTCAGGTAAGCTCTAGATTTTAACTGTTTGGAATTTTCATTTAAAAGTTTCTTTCATAAGGTGATCCAGTGGATTCTTTATGTTTTCATTTGTACTCTTCTAATTGGTCTGAGCAATTTTCATTCAGGACTTCTTCAAATATGGTATCTAGGCAGCTTTTTTGTTGTGATTTTCAAGTAGTCTGATGATTCTTAGATATCTCTCATCTGTTAAACAGTATTTGTTTTTATAGTAGATACTTTTTTCTTCTATTTTCTTAGTCTTTCAGTTTCATCTAGTATTTCTTATTGTATCATGGAATCATCTTTATTCTCCTAATTATTTCCTCCAGAGTTCTATTTTTCTTTCCCCTTCTTTCCTACAAAGTTCTCCATTTCTTTTTCATTTTTTTCTCCTGAGATCTTATTTCATTTATAATAAAATTTTTAGCTCTTTATTTCTTCCAAGTGTCCTAGTAGAGCTTGTGGCAAATCTGTTTGTTTTTTTTTCAGGGCGTTGCTTATAGATGTTTTGGAGTTATTCTCTTCTCTTTGGTTTGTGTCTTAGGTATCCCTGGCTCTATAATATTCCTTTATCATAGATGTTTTCTTTTGTCTACTTATTTTCCCAGTTGTACTTTGAATTGGGACTTTGTATCAGGATTAGTTCTGTGAACTTCTGGAAGAAATGATGAGACCTTGTTTTGTCTTGGTCTAAACTAGCTTACATCTTGCCACTGATAGTCATCTGATACTCAGCTCTGCTTTTTTTGATAGGTGGGATCTGATTGTTGTACTCTCAGTCCTAGATCTGTTATTAGAAGGATACAGCTGCAGGCTCCAGGTATCCAAGATTATTCTTTAGTCCAGAGGCCTGGCTACATTCCCTGTGTACGTAGCTGTAGGTTATAGGCTTCCCTAGCTTGCCTCTTGTCTGTTCTGGAACACTTCTGTGTGCTCATCTTCTGTGGTGGGTTTATTGGCAATACTTATTTCCTAGCAGGTGTGGGTTTTTGCCTTTCTCTTTGTGTGGACCTAAGCTGCAAAACTGGTATAATTAGTATAATTTCTCCTTATATTTCTTGTCAATAGGTGTTCTTTTTCATCTTTGCCTCAGTTGTGTGAGAGAACTGGGCTCTTCTCTTCCTATTCTTTGCAGAATGTCCCAAAGTGATTTTCCTTAAGTTGGATCTGACCATGTCACTTCCTCACTCAATAAACTCCAGTGGCTGCTAGGATCAAATATAAACTATGTTTAGCTTTTAAAACCCTTTACAACGTTGCCCCAACCTGTCTTTCTAGGCTTACTTTACTCCTCTAGCATGCTTTTTGATTCAGTCAGACTGGTATCTTTACTCCTCATGTTATATTACTCCATGTCCTGTCTCCTGGTCTTTTCATTAGTGGCCTTCTATGTCTGGAATTGAAACTCTCCTCATTTCTGCCTCAAAGAATGCCTCTCTTCCTTCAAGGTACAATTCAAACATCATCTTCTACGTGAAACCTTACTATTGTTCGTGCCTTCCCTATCAAATTACCTTGTGGTTATCTTCTTTGTTTTTATTTGTTTGTGTGTGTGTGTTTGTGTATATGTACACACATATATATGTATGTATATGTGTGTGTGTATATCTATATATTTAGATATAGATATAGATACACACACACACACACACAGATACACATACACACTTGATCTCATTTGCTTTCCTGTTAGGATGTAAGCTCATTGAATGTAGGTCATTCATTTGTAATTATATTCCCAGGGCCAGTGCAGTATGTATTTAATAAATACTTGTTGATTCATGGATTAAAAGTCCAGGTATAAGATTATGAGGTTTTGGATTAGGAAATGAAAGGAGGACATGAGAGACATTAAAAAGGAAAACTTAACAGACTTTGGGGACTAAAAAAAGCAGAGGAGAAAGGGGTGAGTATATCTATGATGAGAATCCATAGAAACAAAAGGTATTATCACATCTTTTTATAGACCATCTAATTTCTCCTACCCCTCATAGTCTCCTCTGTGTTCACCTCCTCCTTTGATGGCTCAAACAGTAGTTAGTATTAGTATTCTGTGTGTGTATGTGTGTATGTGTGTGTGATAGTCATAATAATAATAGCTGGGGGATAGGGACTGAACCTGTAATTTTACTCTTAGAGAGTTGTCTAGAGTAGTATTAATAGCTCATATTTTAGATACCACTTTAAGTTTTATAAAGCATATTCCTCACAACAGCCCTTTGAGGTTGAGAGTATTGTTTTTGGGTAAGCTTCTCCTCCGACCTACCTCCAGCAGTTTGACATATGTAATAGAGCTTTTTAAAGGAGGGACCTGCTGGGACTTTGATTTGCTTTAGCCTGGGCATTCTGGACTTGATTCAAGAAGTACTGCCAGGTCAGGCATTATCCTAGAGTAGGGGTTCTTATCCTATCCTTGGATAGAATTTGGGCTGTCCATGAAAAAAAGGGAGTTTTTAGAGCAAGGGAGTAAAATGGTCAGATGAGTACTTTGGGAAAATTATTTTGACCTCTGTGTGAAGAAGGATTGGAGGAGGAAGAAAATAGGTGTGAGGCAGCTGGCTTGTAGTCTGTTAGGGCTTAAATATGATGATTGTGGCAGTATATGTGTGTGAAGGAGTGGGGGATTAATGCAGAAGATATTGTGGACATAGAATCTTCCTCCTTTTGTCCTCCTAATAGAAAAGGATGAAGCACTCATGCTTCACCTTGTTTCCCGTAAACATGCTATAATGCTTATTTAATTAAACGGACCTATCTTGCTGAATATAAAGCTGTCATGTGTCTGAATTCTTGTTTCATGTTCTGGTTTACTGATTTAATGTTTTAAATCAGCAACCTGAGATGTGTGACCTTGGTCTAAATTACGCTTTGGTTGACTAATTTAAGGTAATTAAGAAGTGCTTAAGCTATTACTAATGAAAAAGTGTATCCTAGAAGATAATTGTTAAGCAGTGACATACATAACTTAATGATTTTATATCCATTTACATCTATTACATTTACATCCCATCATCTTTTATTTTGTTAAGCCTTATAATTAGTTAAATATGCTATTGTGTTTTTAAAACAGTAAAACTATGACATACTCCATTGCCCTGTGATTATTTCAAGGATTTATGTGATTAACTGGGCTAAAGTTGGCAGCTGATTGAATTAGCTTTCACCTTTGTGCCATCTAGTTTGTTAAAATAAGAGGAATCAGGAAGTTGGAGTGTATATGATGAGAATATAGTTAACAAGTATGTCAAGAAAATTATTTTAATAAGCTGACATTTCAGTCAAGTCTGAAACAAAAAATGGAAAATAAGAAAATATAATTCCACAAATTATGTTTAATTAGCTTCTGGTGGAGTGTTTGATGGCAAATGTATTTGCATTAGAATTTGTTGCATTAGCACGCAACTTGTTGGTTAAGTTACTGAGCATTTTATATTTATTTAATATATTTAGTAAATTATTAAATAATATATTTAATATAACTGTATTTATATTACTGAGCATTGTTTTATATTTTACATTGCTCTTTGAGTAGGACTTGTTTAAAAACTTTCATGATTTACCCCTCAGTTGCATTTGTTCTGCAAATCATTGATTTATAGCTATTTGAATTAAAGATCTGTTTTGGAGGAAGGATCAAATGAGGTAATATTTGTAAAGTGCTTAGTGCAGTTCGTGGCACATTTGTTGTTGTCGTTCAGTCATTTCAGTCGGGTCCACCTCTTTGTGACCTCATTTGGGGTTTTCTTGGAATGGTTAAATGACTTGCATGTGACAAGCTTTTGCACATAATTTGATGTTTATACGCTTGAACTTGTTTAAGAGCATTATCACGTGACCCACACTTTTCTTTTTTCCTTTAAAAATATTTAATTTGTTTCAATTAGCCAAGATCCATTTTCTAATGACCTTCACTTCCCCGCCCCAACTGATAACATAAAAACACAAGCCATTACTAACATGTAAAGTTAGTCAAAACTAATTTCCATATTTCCCATGCCTAAAAAATACTTATCTCATTCTGTATTCTGAGTCCTTTATTTCACTGTTGGAAGATTGGTAACGTGTTTTATCATTATTTCTCTGGTATCCTAACTGATCATTAATCTGATGAGTTCAGCACCATAGTATTCCATCACATCTGTATACCATATCTTGTTTATCCATTCCCCAGTTGCTGGGCTCTCCCTCAGATTCCCATTCTTTGACACCTCAGAAAGACCTACAGATATTTTTGTACATCCTTTATGGTTTTGCCTAGTACTGATCCCTCCCTTAATGTACTCTTCCTCTAATTTCCATTCTCCCTCTCTCTTTCCTTCCTGTTTCCCTGTTGAGTACAAAATGTCTTTCTCCTCACAGGCACATATATTCATGTGTATGTGCATGTGTGTGAGTGTGTGTGTGTGTGTGTGTGTGTATCATTTCTTCTTTTGACCAGTTCAGATTGAGAGTGAGGTTGAAATGTCAACAGCTGTCCATATTCCCTCCACATCTGTATAGATGTCTACTTGTGCTCCCTGATTATGTGAGATAATTTTTTCTAATCTTCCTTTCTCTCTTAATCCACAATGCATTCTTTTTTCCATTTCTTTCCATTCTTTTCAAGACATAACAGAGCCATTTCTAGACTTTATCTAATTAGATTCCTTCTGTGAACCCTAATGATGATAGGGATTAGAGAGAGGTTACATGTATCATCTCCCATCATTGGAATGTAAGCAATTTATCCTTTTTAGTGCCTTATGGTTGTTCACTGATGTTTATTTACTTTTTATGTGTCTCTTCACTTCTGTGTCTGAACTTGTTGTGAGTCCATACACTTTGCTTTCTGGAACATCAAGTCCCAAGTGTTTTGTTCCTTTATAGCGGTGGCTGCAAAATCATGTGTTATCCTGACTCTGGCTCCTTGGTATTTGAATTCTTTCTTCCTGGCTGCTTGTGGGATTTTTATTTGACAGCCAGGCAGCTAGATAGTTAGGCGGTACAAGTGGATCAAGTGCTAAGGCTAGAGTCAGGAAAACCTTAGTTCAAATCTGGCCTCATATACTTCCTAGCTTTGTGACCCTGGGCAAGTCACTTAATCTGTTTGCCTCAGTTTCTTCAACTGGAATAATAGTAGTCCCTACTCCTTAGGGTGGTTAGGAGGATCAAATGAGATAATATTTGTAATGTGCTTCGCATAGTTCCTGGCACATTTGTTTTTCAGTCATTTTAGTTGTGTCCAACTCTTCATGACTCCATTTGAGGGATTTTTGTGTGTGTGTGCGCCTGTGTTTTTTTTTTTGCAAGGCAGTTGAGGTTAAGTGACTTGCCCAGAGTCACACAGCTAGTAAGTGTCAAGTGTCTGGTCTGAGACTGGATTTGAACTCAAGGCCTCCTGACTCTAGGGCCAGTACTCTATCCACTGCGCCAGCTAGCTGCCCCCCATTTGAGGTTTTCTTGGCAAAGATACTGGAGTAGTTTGCCATTTGCTTTTCCAGCTCATTTGACAAATGAGGAAACTAAGGCAAACAGGGTTAAGCAATTTGCCCAGGGTCACACAACTAATAAATATTTGAGGTTGGATTTGAACTCGGGTCTTCTTGACTTCAGGTCAGGCTCTCTATTCACTGTGTCATCTAGCTGCCCACTCCTAGCACATAGTACTATATAAATGCTTATTTCTTTCTCCCTCTTCCTGTTGACCTTTAAACTCTGGAGTTTGGCTGTGATGTTGGAGTTTTCATTTTGGAGTTTCTTTCAGGTGAATGGTGGATTCTTTTCCTTTCTACTTTGCCCTGTTGTTCTGAGAGATCTGGCCAGTTCTTTTTTAAGATTTCTTAGAATACGGTGTCTAGGTCCTTTTTTTGGTCATGGCATTCAGATGGTCTAATGATTCTTAAGTTTTTTTCTCCTTGGTCTGTTTTCCAGGTCAGGTTTTGTTTTTTCTCACATGAGAAACCTTACATTTTCTTCTATTCCCTCCCTTCCCCCTTTTTGACTAGAAAAAAAAAACAAAAAACATTTTTGTAACAAGTAAATGTAGTCAAGCAAAGCAAATTCTCACATTGGTCACGTCCAAAAAACATGTGTTTCATTCTATATATACTCCATCACTTCTGTGTTGTTAGTTGGACAATATTCTTTATCATACGTTCTTTGGAATCATGGTTGAGCATTGCATCAATCAGAATTCTTAAGTTTTTCAGAATTGTTCTGTTTTATGATATTGATGTTATAATATTAATTATTCTATGTTCACTTAACTCTCTGTTCATTAAAGTCTTTACAGGTTTCTCTGAAACCTTCTTTCTTTATTTCTCCCAGCACAATATTCCACTACATTCATATACTATAATTTGTTCAGTCATTTTCCAGCTGATGGGGACGCTTCCCTTCCTCCACACCCACATACAGTACATACTTCTTTTCATTGTAGAAGCTAGAAATTGCTGGGTGAGTTTTACATTTGCCTCATTAACATACTTGTTTAAGATAATTTATAAATGAAATTACTTGTTATTTTCATTTATTGTCTCAAAATTAGTGATTTCCTGACTTTTCTAACATGTATTTCTTTTTTCTAAATGATTAAATTAATCTCAGGAAGCTTTTATCTGTTAGCTCTTGCCTTCCTCACTGCCTTGAGGGAAAAGGGAGATAGTTGAATTTGGCAGGTGGTGGATATGGTCATTAACACAGTGATTGAACTTACATTATTTTATATATATGTATTATAAACAATATGAAACATATAGATACATACATATATGTATGAACTTATATATTAACACAATGATTGACATTATATACAAATTTCAGGAAAGCAACTCTTTTTTAAAGAGATAGAATCATGTGTCCCATGTATACTGATATAATGTGTGAACACTTACGTACAAATAATTCTTGACTTAGATGGTGTCATTGGGTTATTAATTAACAATCCTGATTTAGCTTTGTTTCATTTTCATTTTGTCAGCTATGGTAGTTTATCCTTAGATACTCTATTCTGTTTATTTCTTATGATTAGCATAATGCTTTGTGTAATTAGGTGTTTAGTAAATGGTTGTTGAATGAAATGACTTCATCTGGTTCTGATGTTCGATGTTCCTTTTTTTCTTTAGTGCAGTTTAATGAAATTCAGCAAGTGTTTATTGAGTCTACCTAGTAGTATGAAACAGGCTCATGCTAGGAGCTATAGACTACAAAAGACAAAGAGAAATAGTTCTTGTCTGCAAGGAGCTTTCATTCTACCTGGAGGAAACCTTATGCACATAGATAAATATGTGCTTAGCACAGTGCCTGGCACATGGCTGATGATTAAAAAATGTTTATTGACATGCAAAATATGTAGCAATAATAATATCTAACTTTTAGAGAGTGCCCATTATATTCCAGGCACTGCACTAAGGGCTTTACAATTATTTTCTCATTTGATCCTCACAACAACTCTGGTAGGTAGGTGCTATTATTATCCCCACTTTACAGATGAAGAAACTGAGGCACTGGTTAAATGACTTGCCCAGGGTTGTATGAGTACTAAGTGTCTGAGCCCAGATTTGAAGTCAGATCTTCTTGACTCCAGCCCTGGCTCTTTGTCCACTGTGCCACCTGTCTTCCCTAATATAGAGAGTAATCAGTCAACAAGGATTATTGAATGTATTAGGCACTATTTTAAACACTGTGAATAGAAGTACAAAAAAAATGACTGTCCTTGCTCTCAGGGAATTTATAAAGCATTTTTGGGGATGTGAGAGCACTGATAACTGGGAAGAATCAGGAAAGAACTCCTTTAGGAGGTAGCACCTGAGCTGTATATGTAGCGGCTGTTCATTAATGGCCTACTCAATTTGTTTTTCTGAGATTGTTTTCTTTAGGTTATTTATGATATTTAGGGTTTCAGTGGTTTACACTTTAAAAAATACTTATCTGTTTCTTTTTCCTTTTCATGTTTATTAACAAATAAGTATTAGTATGATAATTTAAAAATATTTTTCTGCATTTGTTGTATTCTGATTCTCAATTTTTATATTGGAAATTGCATTTTTCTTTCCCTTTTTTAAAATTAAAAATAAATTTTGTTCATGGTTTATCAGTTATGTTGTTGCTTTCAAAGCACCAACTCTTTCCTCACATATTACTTTAAAAAATGTTTAAATATCACTTTAAGGGTTTATTAGTTGAGTTTGTTTCTGGCATAGTCACTTAACTTTTCTTTTTAAAACATTTTGTATGTATATTTTAATACTGATATTCTGCTTTTGGTTGTATAGTTCTGTTCATTTCTCTTAGTGTTTTCTAATGTGAATTCACCTCTGTCCAATATTGATTATTTAAAGCATTTATTAAATGCCTACTATGTATAAGGTGTTATTTTAGGCATTGGGGACACGAAGATAAAAGTGAGGTAGTTCCTTTCTTTAAGAAGCATACATTATACTAGGGAGATCCTGCATGTTCACTGATAAGTATATAGAGGATATGTTGAAATGCATAATGATTTGAAGGGAAGAACAAATGGCGGGAAAAGGATGGTCCTGGGGAGCAGAGCCAGGATGGTGGAGAAAAGTCAGAGTCTTGCCTGAGCTTTCACAAATTTTTTTTCCAGACAACTTTAAATAATGCCTCAAAATGAATTCTGGAATGGCAAAACCCACAAAAGGATGGGGTGAAACAGTTTTCCAGCCCAAGACAACTTGGAAGATTGGCAGGAAGAGTCTGTAGCATAATGGTGAGAGTGGAGTGCAGTTGAGCACAGGTGTAGGCTGCACTTCAGCAAACCAGCAGGAGGCCTTGGGGGTGAGTGAATCTGTGATAGTGGCAGCAGCTTCCAGAACTCTCAGCTCAGATGGTAAGGGAGATGGACAGCTGGTCAGAGGGAGATTATAGGAATCCCTTTCCAGGCACTGGTTGCAGAATTCTGTTGCATTGCCCGTATGTGGATCTGGGTGCAGTTCTTGGTGGCAGCCCCAGAGTGAGGAGGAACTTGTGGACTCTGGGGAGCAGAAGACCCTGGTCAGAGTCCCAGGGTAGAAAAGAGTTTTGCAGAAAAGACTAGAGAAGAGGCCAGGAATGCAGTGACTGTACCTCTCCTTAGATCATACCAACTTAGAAGAACTGAAAAATTTCAGACTCCCAGAAGTAGCTCTGAGAGCAGCAGCTAAAAAGTCATGCAACTTGGGACAGTGCCATCTCCACTCAGGGAGCAGAGCCCTACTTTAACATGGAGTTATAAGTCAAGAAATAAACTGGAAAAATGAGCAAACAACAACAAAACACAAACTCAGAAGGTAACAAAGTTAAAACTGCTACATCCAAAACCTCAAAGAAAAATGTAAATTGTTCATAGCGCCCTCCCCCCTCCCCCACATTCCTGGAAGAGCTCAAAAATGGATTTTCAAAATTAAATGAGATTAGTAGAGGAAAAATTGGGAAAGGAAATAAGAATGATTCAAGAAAGTCATGAAAAAGACTTACAAAAAAATACTGAAGAAAATAACACTTTGAAAAGCAGAATAAGCCAAATGGTAAAAGAGGCACAAAAATCCACTGAAGAGAACTCTCTAAAAAAATTCTAACAGAAAACTCAAGAGAAGCATAAAAAAGTAAACAGAAAAGAAAACCCATAAGAGATTCGTTAAGGTTAAACTACATTCCTCCAGGGTCATCAGAGTCCAGCAGCAAGACAAAAGTCAAGACAAATGGTGATGGCCCCCCATCAGATTGGCTAATATGACAGAAAAGGAAAATAACAAATGTCGGAGAGGATGTGGGAAAATCAAGACTCTAATTCATTGTTGGTGGAGTTGTGAACTGATTCAGCCACTGTGGAGAGCAATTTGGAACAATGCCCAAAGGGCTATAAAACCATGTGTGCACTTTGACTCAACAGTACCTCTACTAGGTCTGTATCTCAAAGAGATTAAAAAAAAAAAAAGGAAAAGGACCTATATGTACAAAATATTTATAGCAACTCTTTTGGTGTTGGCAACTCTTTTGGTGTTGGCAAAGTATTGACAATTGAGGGGATGCCCATAAATTAGGAAATGCCTGAACAAGTTGTGGTATGTGATTGTGATGGAATACTGTTGTGGTATAAAAAAAATGATAAACAGGTTGCTCTCAGAAAACTTGGAGAGACTTACATGAACTGATACAAAGTGAAATGAGCAGAACTAGCTGAACATTGTACACAGTAACAGCAACATTGTGTGATGATCAACTGTGAATGACTTAGCTTTTCTCAACAATACAATGACCACAATGATCCAAGACAATTCCAAAGTACTTGTGATGAAAAATGCTATTCACCTCCAGAGAAAGAACTGATAGAGTCTGAATGAAGATAGATGCATACTCTGTTTACTTTCTTTTTTTTCTTTCTTCTTCTTTCTTTCTTTATTTTTTTTTGGGTTGCTTCTGTGTTTTCTTTCATGACATGGCTAATATGGAAGTAAGTGTTACATGATGACTGCATATATATAAATGATATAAAATTGCTTGCTTTCATAATGAGAGGGGAGGAAAGGGAGGGTTGTAGATAATTTAGAACTCGACATTTTAAAAAATGAATGTTAAAAATTGTTTTACATATAATTGGGGAAAATATTAAATATATTTTTAAAAATAAAGAAAACAGTAGTCCTCTTGAAGGAAATGGTACTTAAGTTGAGACTGGAAATTAACTAGAGATTTTAAGAGACCAAAATGAGGCGAGAATACATTTCAGGAACTGGAAAAATCCTGTGCAAAATCATAGAGATGGGCCATAGAAAATCTTCTGCTGAGACCAGCTTGTAGGTTAGGCTGAAAAAATATAGGGTACATGGTTGGGAGTAATGTGTAATAAGCCTGGAAAGATAGGCAGGGGCCATATTGTCAGGGTCTTTAAATGTCAAATACGGGATGTTGTGTTTGGTCCATGGGGCAAGAGGGAATCACTGGTGATTCTTAATTATGGTTAAGTAGCATAGTCAGACCTGTAATTTAGAAATACCAATTTGACAGCTTTGTGAAGTGTGGATTGGAAAAGCTAGGGAGACTGGTTGAGGCTATTACAGAAGTCTAGACTGTAGATAATGAAGGCCTTGAACTAGTGTTGAGGCTTTGTGAGTATGGATTTAAAGAAATATTATGGGGGTGGGTTAAACAGAATTTGATGCCTTATTGGATAGGAGGCTCAGGGTCAGGTGGTAAAAGTAGGGAAAGGATAACTCCAAAGCTTTTAAGACTAGGTGATTAGAAAGTTGATAGTATCCTCAGTTAGAAGGAGTGTTCAAAAGAGAGGAGTGGAGCTTTTGGGAAAGGCAATGGGTTCTGTTTTCGACATGTTGAATTTGAGATCCTTATGCGACATCCAGTTGGAAATGTCAGCAGGTAGTGGTTGATGTCTTTAGATTTCTCCCTGCCTCCATTCTGCCACTTGCTAGTCTCTTTTCCTCTCTCAGTTATTTATTTTTTGGGGGAGTATATTTTACATAGAATTGTAGCCATCCACGTTGTCTCTCCCAACAGAATATAAGCTCCTTGAGGGCATGAACTATTTCTTTTTTTGTCTTTGTATACTTAGTACCAGCATTGTGCCTGGCACATAGTAAGCAATTAAGATACTTGATTTATGTGTGAGTGTATTCACACCCACACATATATATAAGCATATATATTTATGTATATATACATATACATGGGCATATTTGAGAGTTAGCTGCATAGAGATGATAATAGTTGAGCCCATGCAAATTATTGAGTTCATAATTCTAACTCCTGACTGTGTGACTTGGATGAAACAGAGGAAATTTTTATCTAACTTCTAATTTTAAATATGCATTTGAATATTTTTCTATAGGGTGTGTTTATTCTAGGCGGTTTTTGTTTTTTAATGCATCTCCTTTTATTTTTAACTGGAAATTCAGTCCATTTATATGCAAGATTATAATTTTTAAATGTTTCTCCTGTGTTATATCAATTGTTTTATTAGCAAAAAGTACATATTATCTTATTTCTTTTGTAGTGAAGTGTTTTATTGATATTCATTTGAAAGTATCATTGCCACTTCTCATTGCCTGGAGATCAGAGATGGAGTGCTCTGTGTAAGGAACAGAGAGGACCAGCTTGAAGAAGTTTGACAATGTCCCCATTTCCTGCCCCCTCCTTCCCCATTTACCTTTAAGATCAAATAAAGTGTTTTTTGTCTGGCTTTTAAAGCTTTTTACAACCTGACTCTTTCCTACATTTCTAGTCTCTTACACTTTTTATTCCCCTCTTTATATTCCTGATACCCAACACTGGTCTTTCTGACCTTGTACACAGCACTCCATCTTCCAACTTCTTTCCTTTTCAGTGGCTTTCTCTTACTTTTGTATTACTCCCCTTCAGCTCTGCTTCCTGCCTTGCCTGGTTTTCTCCCAGGCTCAAATAAAACCCTACCTTCTGTAAGAAGTCTTTCTGTTTGTCCCTCTCTCTCCTTCTCTCTGAGGTTACCTTCTGTTTACCCTTTGTTTGTATATACTTGGTTCATATTGACTTCCTCATTAGAATATGAGTATTATATACTATTATAGTAATAGTATTTGGGTTAGATTCAGATCCTCCCCTTAAACAGTAACTTCCCTAACATTTGAGACTGTGGCAGAGCCCTGCTGATGTTAAGGGTTTTATGTGAGGGCTTCCCTTTTAAAAAACTATGTTTAGCTAACTAAGGACTAAATTCCCCCCCTCCCCCCGGATTCTCAATTGAGATTGAAACCGTGGCTGAAGTATTGCATGAGGCGTTTTTAATATTAGTATTTTTCTTTAACGAATGTTTTTAATTGACTGTAATTACAAACATTAATCAGAAAAAACCTTATTAACATTAAAATAAAAATTAATTGTACTACCTAAGCTCAGTGGTTTTCTGATTTGAGCAGTTATATCCTACTGTAACCCTGTCATGGTGCTTTCAGAAATATGATTGTATATATTAAACATGTGGGCCGTTAGATGGCATAGTAGATAGAGCACTGGGAGGGAATCAGGAAGACTCATCTTCATGAGTTCACATCTGGCCTCAGACAGTTAAGTAGCTGTGTGACTCTGGACAAATCATTTATCCCTGATTACCTCAGTTTCTCATCTGTAAAAATGAGCTGGAGAAGGAAATGGCAAACCTCTCCAGGATCTTTGCCAAGAAAACCCTAAAAGGGGATCACAAAGAGTTGGACACAACTGAAAATAACTGAATAACAACATTAAACATTTACATTTCAAGTAAATGAAGTGAAAAAACATGAGTACCTAACTGAAATAATTTATATCTGTACTATGATAAAAATTGTGACTAAGGTATGTAAGTTATGCCTGAACTTTATTGTATGACTGAATTTCCACCTATAACCAGCAGATGTCTCTGGGCTCCTGTAAATTCCTTTTGTAGTACCTCTTCAAATTGGTGAAAAATTAAAAAAAAAATAATCTCTTTGCTTCAGCCTTCTCAGTCTTCTGGAAAAGGAAAGGGAAGGAAAGGCAAACACCATAGGGCTCATTTTAGCTGTTCCTTTTTAGATCACATACTTTTTTTTTTATTAAGCCATTTAATTTATTTTTAATAGTATTTTATTTTTTCCCCCTAGTTACAGGTCAAGACAATTTTTAGCATTTGTTTTTACAAGATTTTGAGTTGCAAATTTTTCTGCCTGCCTCCCTTTCTTTTTGTTATAGGTTGTACATATGCTATCATGCAAAATATTTCGACATTAGTCACAGTTGTGAAAGAAGAAATAGGTCAAATAGGAAGAAAAACATAAAAGAGAATAAAGTGAAAAAAATATGCTTGAATCTGCATTCAGAGCCCATCAGTTCTTTATCTGGATATGGATAGCATTTTCCTTTGTGAGTCCTTTGTATTATTCTTGGATCCTTGTGTTGCTGAGAAGAGCTAAGTCATTCATAGTTAATCATCACACAACGTTACTGATACTGTGTACAATATTTTCCTGTTTCTGCTCATTTTACTTTGTATCAGTTTCTACAAATCTTGCCAGGTTTTTCTGAAATCTGCCTGTTCATCAATTTTTTTTTGGTGGTTTAATTAATTTATTTTTAGTTTTCAGCATTTACTTCCACAAGATTTGGAGTTCCATATTTTCTCCCCATCTCTCGTCTTCCCCCACCCCAAGACAGTGGGCATTCTGAGTACTCCTTCACCTGATCTGCCCTTCCTTCTGTCGTCCCCCCCCCCTTCTCTTATCCCCTTCCCCTTCAGTTTTCCTGTAGGTCAGGATAGATTTCTCTACCCCATTGCCTTATTTCCCATCTTATTTCCCAGTTGCATGTAAAAACAAATTTTAACGTTTGTTTTTAAAACTTTGAGTTCCAAATTCTCTTCCTTCCTCCTTCTCTACCCACCCTCATTGAGAAGGCAAGCAACTTGATGCAGGTTATACTTGTGTAGTCATGCAAAACACTTCCATAATAGATATGTTGTGAAAAACTATATTTCCCTTCATCCTATCCCACCCCCCATTTATTCTGTTCTTTGCTTTGACCCTTTCCCTCCTTAAAAGTATTTGCTTCTGATTACCCCTTCCCCCAATCTACCCTTCCTTCTATCATCCCCCCTCTCTTATTCCCTTTCTCCCTGTTTTTCTGTAGGGTTAGACAGATTTCCATTCCCAATTGAGTGTGTATGTTATTCCCTCCTTAAGCCAAATCCAATTCCCTCCTTAAGCCAAATTCATTCATTCATTCCCTCTCACCTCCCCTTTTTCCCCCTCTATGGTAAAAGCTTTTTCTTCCCTCTTTTATGTGAGATAATTTACCCCATTCTACCTCTCCCTTTCTCCTTCTCCCAGTACAATCCTCTCTCACCCCTTAATTTTATTTTTTAGTTGTCTTTCTTTCATATTCAACTCACCCTGTGCTCTCTGTCTATATATATTCACTCCAACTACCCTAATACTGAGAAAGGTCTCATGAGTTACAAATATCATTTTTCCGTGTAGGAATGTAAAGAGTTAAACTTTAATAAAATCCCTAATGATTTCTTTTTCCGTTTACCTTTTTATGCTTCTCTTGAGTCTTGTATTTGAAAGTCAGATTTTCTATTCAGCTCTGGTCTTTTCCTCAAGAATGCTTGAAAGTCCTCTATTTCACTGAATGTCTATTTTTTCCCTGAAGAGTTATACTCAGTTTTGCTGGGTAGGTGATTATTGGTTTTAATCCTAGCTCCTACTGTGATATAAGAAATGACAAACAAGATGCTATCAGAATACCACATTCCAAGCCTTCTGATCCCTTAATGTAGAAGCTGCTAAATCTTGTGTTATACTGACTATGGCTCCACCATACTTAAATTGCTTTTTTTCTGGCTGGTTGCAATACTTTCTCCTTGACCTGGAAACTCCAGAATTTGGCTATAATATTCCTAGGAGTTTTCCTTTGGGGATCTCTTTCAGTAGGTGATCAGTGGATTCTTTCAATTTCTATTTGGCCCTCTGGTTCTAGTGTATCAGGACAATTTTCCTAGATAATTTCTTAAAAGATGATATCTAAGCTCTTTTTTTGATCATGGGTTTCAGGTAGTCCAATAATTTTTAAATTTTCTCTCCTGGATCTATTTTTCAGGTCAGTTGTTTTTCCAATGAGATATTTCACATTGTCTTCAATTTTTTCATTCTTTTGGTTTTGTTTTATAGTTTCTTGATTTCTCTTAAAGTCATTAGCTTCCATTTGCTCCATTCTAATTTTTAAGGAATTATTTTCTTCAGTGAGCTTTTGGACTTCTTTTTTCATTTGGCCAATTCTGCTTTTTACAGCATTCTCCTCAATCGCTTTTTGGACCTCTTTTGCCATTTGGGTTAGTCTATTTTTTAAGGTGTTATTTTTCTTGGGTCTCCTTTAGCAAGCTGTGGACTCATTTTTCGTTATTTTCTTGCATCGCTCTCATTTCTCTTCCCAGTTTTTCCTCTACTTCTCTTACTTGCTTCTCAAAATCCTTTTTTAGCTCTCCCATGGCCTGAGACCAATTTGTATGTTTCTTGGAGGCTTTGGATGTAGGAGCTTTGACTTTATTGTCTTCTTCTGGTTGTATGTTTTGATCTTCTTTGTCACCAAAGAAAGATTCTGTGGTCTGACTTTTTTTGTGCTGTTTGCTCGTATTTCCAGCTCATTATTTGACTTTTAAACTCTTTGTTAAGGTAGAGGTCTTTTTGCAGTGTGGAGAATGTACTGTCCCAAGCTTTGGGGTTTTTTTGCAGCTGTTTTCAGAGATATTTCTAGGGATCTGTAAATTTTCAGTTCTTCCAAGGTGAGATGTTTACTCCTTTCTTGGCCTGTGCTGTGGTCTGTGAGTGACCACAAGCATTCTATTCTGCCTTGTAACTGTGAAGATGATGCCTTCTCCACCGCCACCACAAGCTCCACCATGCCAGTGCTCCTTCTCACCCCAGGACCACCACCTAGAACTGTGACCCAGATCCATGCAGAGGCAAAGCAAGAGAATCCTGCCTTAGTGCCAGCAAAGAGATCCCTGCAATCCCCCTCTGATCAGCCACTTGATTCCTGCTCTATCTGTGGGCCAAGAGCTCTGGAAGCAGCTGCTGCTCCGTGGTTATGCTGGGCCTTGGGCCAGACCAAGCTCCTCTCTTACCAAGGTCTGACAAACCTTTCCTGCTGACCTTCTAAGTTGTCTTTTTCTTTTGTGGGTTGAGAAGTCTGGAAACTGCCAGAGCTCCCCTTGATTCAGTCCGCTGAGGCCTACTCCAGATTCACTGAGGCCCTGTCTTTGTGCGGTGAACGCTGAACTGCTTTCCTCTGCCAGGTCAGTGCAATAGATCTTTCCAATCAATCATCCATGTTGTCTTAGGCTGGAAGTTTGTTTCACTCTGTCTTTTTGTGGGTTCTGCTGCTCTAGAATGTGTTTAGAGCCATTTTTTTACAGTTATTGGAGGGGTTTCGGAGACAGCTCAAGCAGGTCAGTGCTTTTACTCCATCATCTTGCTCTGCCCGCCAAATAACTCCTTAAAAATTAGAATTGGACAAGAGGAAGCTAATGACTTCATAAGACACAAAGAAATAATGAAAGAAAATCAAAGAATGAAAAAAAGTAGAAGAGAATGGGAAACATCTCATTAGACAAATGACTTACCTGGAAAACAGATTAAGGAGAGACAATAAAAGAAATTATTTTTTCTTTTTGAATAGTAGTTTATTTTTTCCAATTACAGTAAAGGCAATATTCATTTTTAAAAAATTTTGAGTTCTAAATTTTGTTCCTCCATCCCTCCTTTCCCCTCTGTAAGATGGTAAGCAATTTGATATATGTTACATATGTGCAGTCATGTAAGATATTTCCATAATAGTAATGTTGTGAAAAAAAAACAGACTAAAAGAAAAAAATGAAAAAAATAAGGTGAAAATGGTATGCTTTCATCTGCATTTAGACTTTCTCTCAATACGGAAAGCATTTTCCATCATGTCCTTTGGAATTGTTTTGGATCGTTGTATAGCTTAGAAGAGCTAATTCATTCACAGTTGATCAATAATTTTGTTGTTACTGTATATAATGTTCTCCTGGTTCTGCTCACTTCACTTTGTACCAGTTCATGTAAGTCTTTTTTTTTCAAGTTTAATATAAATTTATTTATTTTCAGTTTTCAATATTTACTTCCACAAGATTTTGAGTTCCAAATTTTCACCCCATGTTCCCCTTCCCCCCACCCCAAGATGGCATGCATTCTGAATATCCCTTCCCATAGTCTGTCATCTCTTCTATCTCTTCCCTCCTTCTCTTATTCCCATTCTGTTTTCCTGTAGGGCAGGACAGACTTCTGTACACCATTTCCTGTATTTCTTATTTCCCAGTAGCATGTGAAAACATTTTTTTTTAAACATATGTTTTTAAAAGTTTAGGTTTCAATTCTTCTTCCTTCCTCCCTCCCCAACCACCCTCATTGAAAAGGCAAGCAACTCAATATGGTTATACATGTGCAGTTATGTAAAACACTTCCATAGTAGACAGGTTGTGAAAAACTACCTCTATTTCCCTTAATCCTATCCTGCCCCACCCCCCCCATTTATTCTATTCTTTCTTTGGACCTTGTCCCTCCTCAGAAGTATTTGCTTCTGATTACCCCCTTTGCCAATCTGCCCTCCTCTCTATCATCCCCCTGCTCTCTTGTCCCCTTCCCCCCCTGTTTTCCTGTAGGGTAAGACAGATTTCCTTACCCAATTGAATGTGTATGTTATTCCCTCCATAAACCAAATGCTATGAGAATAGGATTCACTCATTCCTTCTTACCTTCCCTCATTTCCCCTCAACTGTAAGAGCATTTTCTTTTGTTTTTTTTTTTGTGAGATAATTTACCCCATTCTACCTCTCCCTGTCTCCTCTGAATATAATCCTCTCTCATCCCTTAATTTCATTCTCCAGATATGACCCCTTAATATTCAACTCACCCTGTATCCTCTATCTGTCTGTCTGTCTATCTCTCTATCTGTCTATCTATCTATATATCTATCTATCTATCTATCTATCTATCTATCTATCTATCTATCTATCTATCTACCTACCTATCTATCTACCTATATATACATATAATTTTTTCCTCCAACTACCTAATACTGAAAAAGGTCTCATGAGTTATAAATATCCTCTTTCCATGCAGGAATGTAAACAGTTCAACTTTAATAAGTCCCTTATGATTTCTCTTTCCTGTTTACCTCTTCATGTTCCACTTGAGTCTTATATTTGAAAGTCAAATTTTCTATTCAGCTCTGGTCTTTTCATCAAGAATGCTTGAAAGTCCTCTATTTCACTGAATGACCATTTTTTCCACTGAAGAATTATACTCAGTTTTGCTGGGTAGGTGATTCTTGGTTGTAATCCTATGTCCTTTGCCCTCCGGAATGTTATGTTCCATGCCCTGCGGTCCTTTAATGTAGAAGCTGCTAAATCTTGTGTTATCCTGATTGTGTTTCCACAGTACTTGAATTGTTTCTTTTTGGCAGCTTGTAATATTTTCTCCTTGACCTGGGAACTCTGGAATTTGGCTACAATATTCCTAGGAGTTTTCCTTTGGGGATCTCTTTCAGGAGAGATTGGTGGATTCTTTCAGTTTCTATTTTGCCCTCTGGTTCTACTATATCAGGGCAGTTTTCCTTGATAATTTTTTGAAAGATGATGTCTAGGCTCTTTTTTTGATCATGGCTTTCAGATAGTCCAATAATTTTTAAATTCTCTCTCCTGGATCTATTTTCCAGGTCAGTTGTTTTTCCAGTGAGATATTTCACATTGTTTTCTATTTTTTCATTCTTTTGGATTTGTTTTATAGTGTCTTGATTTCTCATAAAGTTACTAGCCTACAATCGCTCTATTCTAATTTTTAAGGAAGTATTTTCTTCAGTAATCTTTTGGACTTCCTTTTCCATTTGGCCAATTTTGCTTTTTAGGGCATTCTTCCCATTGGCTTTTTGGACCGCTTTTGCCATTTGGGTTAGGCTATTTTTTAAGGTGTTATTTTCTTCAGTATTTTTTGGGTCTCCTTTAGCAAGCTGTTGACTTGTTTTTCATGATTTTCTTGCATCACTCATTTCTCTTTCCAGTTTTTCCTCTACTTCCTTTACTTGCTTCTCAAAATCCCTTTTGAGCTCTTCCAAGGCCTGGGACTGATTCATATTTTTCTTGGAGGCTTTGGATGTAGGAGCTTTGACTTTGTTGTCTTCTTCTGGTTGTATGTTTTGATCTTCTTTGTCACCAAAGTAAGATAATATAGTGTGACTCTTTTTGCACTGCTTACTCATGATCCCAGCCAATTATTTGAATTTTAAACTCTTTGTTAAGGTAAAAGTCTGCTTCCAATGTAGAGAATGTACTGTCCCAAGCTTCAGGGGTTTGTACAGCTGATTTCAGAGATACTTGTAGGGACCTGTAAATTTTCAGTTCTTGCAAGGTGGCATGATAACGGGCAAGGTGTTTACTCCTTTCCTGGTCTGTGCTGTGGTCTGTTAGTGACCAGAAGCACTCCTCTCTGTCCTGGAAGTGTGAAGAAGGTTTCCTGTCCACAGCTACTACAAGCTCCGCTGTGCTAGCACTCCTCACCTCAGGCCCTCTGTCCAGAACTGTGACCTAGATCTAAGCATGGGCAAAGCAAGAGATTCCTGCCTCAGAACCAGCAGAGAGATCCCTGCAGTCCCCCTCTGATCAGCCACTCCATTCCCACTCAGTCTGTGGGTCGGAAGCTCAGGCCGCAGCCACCGTCCCGGCACCCACGCTCTGTGCTCTGTACTCTGGAGCTGGCTGTGACTTAGCTCCTCTCTCAGCACCGCAGAAACAGACTTTTCCCACTGACCTTCTAAGTTGTCTGGCATTCCTGGATTGAGGAGTCTGGAAACCACCACAGCTGCCTGTGATTCAGTCCTCTGAGGCCTGATCCAGGTTTGCTGCGGCCTGCGCATATACACGCTCCTCTTCTAGCCTGGTGCGATATACCTTTCTGATCAATCTTCCAGGTTGTCTTGGGCTGGAAATTTGTTTCACTCTGTCTTTTTGTGGGTTCTGCTGCCTTAGAATTTGTTTAGACCATTTTTTATAGGTATTTGGAAGGGTTTGGGGGAGAGCTCAAGCAAGTTGCTGCTTTCATTCCGCCATCTTGGCTCTGCCCATGTAGGTCTTTCTAGGTTTTTCTGATAGCGTCTTGTCATTTCTTATATCACAGTAGAATTCTGTTACATTCGTATACCACAGCTTGTTCAGCCATTCCCAGATTTGTAATTCTCTGCCACCACAAAAAGACTGCTATAAATATTTTTTACATGCAAGTCCTTTTTCCTTTTTTGTGATCTCTTTGGGATACAGACCTTGAAGTGGTATTGCTGGATCAAAGGGTATCCACAGTTTGATTGCCCTTTGGGCATAGTTCCAAATTGCTCTTCAGAATGGGTGCATCATTTTACAGTTCCACCAACAGTGTATTAGTGTCCCAAATTTTCTCACATCTTTCCAACTTTCATTTTCCTTTTCTATCATATTAGCCAGTCTGATAAGTGTGAAGTAGTATCTCAGAGTTGCTTTCATTTGCATTAGTCTAATCAATAATGATTTAGAGCATTTTTTTATCTGACTATAGAGAGCTCTGATTATTTCATCTGAAGACTGTCTGTTTATACCCTTTGATTATCAATTGGGGAATGATTTACATTCTTATAAATTTGATTAAATTCTCTATATATTTGAGAAATAAGGTCTTTATCAGAGATGTTTGCTGTAAAAAATTTTTTGTCAGTTTTCTGCTTTCCTTTTAATCTTGGTTACATTAATTTCATTTGCGCAAAATCTTTTTAATTTAATGTAATCAGAATTATACATTTTATCTCTCTCTCTTTTTTTTTTTTTGGCTAGGCAGTGGGGTTAAGTGACTTGCCCAGGGTCACACAGCTAGTAATTGTCAAGTGAGTGAGGCTGGATTTGAAGTCAGGTGCTCCTGACTCCAAGGCCAGAGCTCTATCCACTATGCCACCTACCTACCCCTATTTTATATCTCTCGATGCTCTTTATCTCTTGTTTGGTCATAAATTCTTCCCTTGTCCGTAGATCTGAGAGAAAAACCATTCCTTGCTCTTCTAGTTTGCTTACTATTTCTGTGAATATTCATTAATTGACCTTAGATTGTTAGATTTATTGACATGTAATTGGACAAAATATTTCCTAATAATTGCTTTCATTTCTTCTTCATTGGTGGTGAATTCACCCTTTTCATTTTTGATACTGGTAATTTGGTTTTCTTCTTTCTTCTTTTAAAATAAGATTAAGTCTATCTTATTGTTTTTTTCCCATAAAAGCAACTCCTAGTTTTATTTTAATATCTAAGTTATTTTAATAAATAAATTGTTGAGCTAATGCTTAATAATTTTCTTCCAGTTTTAGTTATGTGCTAGTTTGTTGATCTGCTCTCTCTTTTTTATTGACATAATGGTTTAGAGAAATAAATTTTTCCTTAAGTACTGACTTGGCTGCATCTCATAAATTTTGATATGTTGTCTCATTGTTTTCATTCTCTTTAATAAAGTTATTGGTTGTTTGCATGATTGTTCTTTGATCCATTAATTCTTTAGATTACATTATTTAGTTTCCAATTAATTTTTAGTTTTTCTACTGCCCTTTATTGAATGTAACTTTTATTGCATTATGATCTGAAAAGGATGCATTTAGTATTTCTTCCTTTTTACATTTAATTTTGAGGTTTTTATGCCCTAATACATGGGAAATTTTTGTGTAGGTGCCATGTACTTCTGAGAAAAAGGTATGTTCTTTTCTGTTCCCATTCAGCTTTCTCTAGAGGCCAGTTATATCTAACTTTTCTAAAATTCTATTCACATCCTTAACTTCTTATTCATTTATGGTTAGATTTGTCTAGTTCTGAGGGGAAATTTGAGTTTCCCCACTAGTATAGTTTTATTGTCTATTTCCTCCTACAACTCACTTAACTTTTCCTTTAAAAATTTAGATGCTATATTCCTTGGTGCTTATATATTTAGTTTTAATATTCATTGTCTATGGCATAGTAAATCTTAAAATTTTGGATGCGACCCCATTGCAACCAATATTTTGAGAAGCGCTGAGCAGAACCCAAAAAGAGACAGAGTGAGGTAGATTTCCAGCCCAAAGTGACCTGGAAGGTCAACAGGAAAAGTCTGTTTCACTGGCCTGAGAGAGGAGCATCCAGTGCGCAGGGCACAGAGGAAGACAAGGCCTAGGCAAAGCTACTTTGGGGACTGAATCACAAGCAGAAGTGGGGGTTCCAGTCTTTTTAGCCCGCAGACTTCAGAGACAACTTGGAATGTCAGCAGGAGGGGACTGTGGGAACTGAGTGAGAGAGAAGCATGGTCCAGCATGGGGCTGTAGGGCACGCCAATACAGCCCTGGCACCAGCAAACCCGGAATAGGCATTGGGGGTAACTGCATCAGCAGCAGTGGTAGCAGGGGCAGTGGCTGTTCTTAGAGCTATTAGTGCACAGACTAAATGTTTGAGAGTCACCTATTTCGACTTCTAGCAGCCAATGGCTGAGTAAGCAGTAAGTCACTCTCACCCTCCCTTATTGACCTTGAAAAACCTATAGAATATTGGCCCAGGAAAAGTCCTGAAATAGTAGAGTCTGCAGAAAGACTAGATACAGTAGTCTTTTAGCTTGTGAGGCTAGGGGGATTAATGGAAAAGATGCCTTTTGCTAGGGCTGAAGACCAGTACAGGAAGGGAGGTGTCCCAGCAAGCCAGTAACCAGGCCCGAGCCTCCACCACAAGAAGCCTGGGAAATGCCCCCTGTGCCCCAGAAGCAGAGATCAACGTTAAAAGCCAGAAAAAAGGCAAACAAGATTAGCAAGAAGCAACATAGAAAAACAATGACCATAGAAAAGTATCTTGGTGACAGGAAAGATCAAAACACAAATTCAGAGGAGGATAATGTTGTCAGTATATCCACATCTGAAAACTCAGAGGGGAATATGAACTGGTCTCAAGCCCAAAAATCCTTCTTGAAAGAGCTCAAGAAGGATTTTAAAAGTCAAATAAGGGAGGTAGGAGAAAAATTAAGCAATTCATTTTAAAAAATGGGGAAAAAGTACATTGAAGAAAATAACTCCCTAAAAAGCAAAATGGGCCAAATGGAAAAGGAGGTACAAAAGCTAACTGAAGAAAACAATTCATTAAAAATTAGAATTGGGCAACTGGAAGCTAATGACACTCTGAGACATCAAGAATCAATAAAACAAAATCAAAAGAATGAAAAAAATTAAAGAAAATGTAAAATTCCTCTTTGGAAAAACAAATAACCTAGAAAATAGATTCAGGAGAGATATGTTAAGAATTACTGGTCTACTTGAAAGCCATGATGAAAACAAGAACTTGGATAGCATCTTTCAGGAGATTGTCAAGGAAAACTGCCCTGAAACCTTGAACCAGAGGGTAAAATAGTCATCAAAAGAATCCACCATCACCTCCTGAAACAGATCCCAAATTGAAAATGCCAAGGAATATTATAGCCAAATTCCAGAATTATCAGGTCAAGGAGAAAATCCTGCAAGCAGCCAGAAAGAAACAATTCAAATATTGTGGAACCATAGTCAGGATTATGGAGGACCTTGCAGCTTCTACATTAAAATATTGGAGGGCTATGAGTATGATATTCTGTAAGGCAAAGCAGCTTGGATTACAACCAAGGGTCAACTACCCAGCAAAATTGAGCATAATCTTTTAAGGGAGGAGATGGATATTAAAGGAAATAGGAGACTTCCAGACTTTCCTGATGAAAAGACCAGAGCTCAATGGAAAATTTGATGTTCAAATACAAGATTCAAGAGAGGCATAAAAAAGTAAACGAGAGGGAAAAACAAAAACATGTTATTCAGCAAGGGTAATCTGTTTACATCCCTACATGGGAAGATGATACTTATAACTCTTGAGAACTGTATCTTTAATTACTTATACACAGACGGGGGCGGTGTAAGTTGACCTTGATGTGATGATAAAAAACTTAATGAAGTGGTGAAAAGGAATTATAATGGGAGAAGAGGGAAAGAGGAAGCAGAAAAGGGTAAATTACATCGCATGAAGAGGCATAAAGACATATTATAGTAGAGGGAAAGAAGGGAAGGAGATGAGCATGGTTTGAACATTACTCTCATTGGGTTTGGCTGAAGGAGGGGATAACATAATCAGTTAGGTATAGAAGTTTAACTTGCCATATAGGCAGTAGGAGGGGAAAGGGAAAATAAAGGGAAGGGAGGATAGAAGGGAGATAAAAAGTAGTAAAGGAAAAGGGAAAGAAAAGGGAGGGGGCTGATAGAAAGGAGGCCAGATTGAGGGAGGCTGTGGTTAAGTGAAAACTCTAGTGAAAGGGAAAGGCAGATAAGGAGAAAGCAAAACATGAATGGGATGAACTCTCCCATAAAATGGAAGCCGGAGCAGAATGGATTAAAAACCAGAATCCTACAATATGTTGTTTACAGGAAACACATTCGAAACAGAGGGATACACACAGGGTAAAGGTAAAAGGCTGGAGTAGAATATATTATGCTTCAGCTGAAGTAAAAAAAGCAGGGGTAGCAATCCTGATCTCAGACAAAGCAAAAGCAAAAATAGATCTGATTAGAAGAAATAAGGAAGGAAACTACATCCTGCTAAAAGGCACCATAACAATGAAGTAATATCATTACTAAGCATATATGCACTAAGTGGTATGTCATCTAAATTCTTAGAGGAGAAGTTCAAGGAGTTACAGGAAGAAAGAGACAGCAAAACTATACTAGGGGGAGACCTCAATCTCCCCCTCTCAGAACTAGATAAATCTAACCACTAAATAAACAAGAAAGAAAGGAGGTGAATAGAATTTTAGAAAAGTTAGATAGGGTATGCTTCTGGAGAAAATTGAATGGGCATAGAAAGGAATACAGTTTTTTCTCATCAGTACATGGGACCCACACAAAAACCAACCATGTACTAGGGCATAAAAACCTCATAAACCAATGCAGAAGTGCAGAAATATTAAATGCACCCTTTTCAGATCATGATGCAATAAAAATTATATGGAATAAAGGACCATGGAAAGATAGACTAAAAATTAATTGGAAACTAAATAATCTAATCCTTAAGAATGAATGGGTCAAACAAGAAAATATAGAAACAATCAGTACCTTCATCCAAGAAAATGACAATAATGAGACAACATACCAAAATTTATGGGATGCAGCAAAAGCAGTTCTTGGGGAAGTTTAATGTCTCTCCATGCTTACATGAATAAAATAGAGAAAGAGATCAATGAATTGAGCATGCAACTAAAAAAACTAGAAAAAGAACAAATTAAAAATCCCCAATTAAATACCAAATTAGAAATACCAAAAACCAAAGGAGAGATTAATAAAATTGAAATTAAGAAAACTATTGAGCTAATAAATAAAACTAAGAGCTGGTTTTATGGAAGAACCAATAAAATAGATAAATCTTTGGTTAGTTTAATTAAAAAAAAAGAAGAAAACCAAATTACCAGTATAAAAAATGAAAAAGGTGAATTCATCACCAATGAAGAGGAAATTAAAACAATAATTAGGAATTATTTTGCCAAACTATATGCCAATAAATTTGACAATTTCAGTTAAATGGATGAATATTTACAAAAATATAAATTGCCCAGGTTAATGGAAGAGGAAGTAAAATACTTAACCCCATTTCAGAAGAAGAATTTGAACAAGCCACTAATGAATTCCCTAGGAAAAAAATGTCCAGGGCTAGATGGGTTTACAAGTGAATTCTATTAAACATTTAAAGAACAATCAATTCTAATACTATGTAGACTGTTTGGGGAAATAGGGGAAGAAGAAGTCTTACCAAAAAGAGTCAAAGCAGAAAGAAAAGTATAGACCCATCTCCCTAATGAATGTGGATGCAAACATTTTTAATCAATTATTAGCCAAAAGATTACAGCAACTTATCATGAGGATAATACACTATGACTGGGTAGTATATTTACCAGGAATGCAGGGCTGGTTCACTATTAGGGAAACTTACCAGCATAATGGATCATATAAACAACAAAATTAACAGAAACCACATTATCTCAATAGATACAGAAAAGGCTTTGGACAAAATATAACACCAATTCTTATTAAAAACACTAGAGCGCATAGGAGTAATTGGAGTCTTCCTTAAAATGATAAGTAGCATCTACCTAAAACTTTCAGCAAGCATTATATGTAATGGGCATAAGCTAGAAGCATTTCCAATTAGAACAAGCCTGTCCGTTATCACCAGTGTTGTTCAATATGGTACTAGAAACATTAGCTTTAGCAGTAAGAGAAGAAAAAGAAATTGAAGCTATTAGAATAGGCTAAGAAAAAACAAAACTAACACTAATTAAATCAAGAATCAAGTAAAAAACTACTTGAAATAATAAACAACTTTAGCAGAGTGGCAGGATATAAAATAAACCAACATAAATCATCAGCATTTCTATATATTACCAAGAAAGCCAACAGCCAAGATCTGCAGACATTATAAAATATTTAGAATTTCTACCTGCTAAAACAAACCCAGGAACTATCTGAACACAATTACAAAATACTTTTCATACATATAAAGTCAGATCTAAATAATTGGAAAAACATCACCTGCTTATGGGTAGGCCAAGTTAATATAATAAAAATGATAATTCTACTTAAGTTAATTTACTTATTCAGTGTCATACCAATTAAACTACCAAAAACTTATTTTGTAGAGCTAGAAAAAATAATAACAAAATTCATCTGGAAGAACAAAATGTCCAGAATATTAAGTGAACTAATGAAAAAAATTCTAGGGAAGGTGGCCTAGCCATACCAGATATTAAATTGTATTATAAAGCAGCAGTCATCAAAACTACTTGGTACTGGCTAAGAAATAGAGTGGATCAGTAGAATAGGTTAGGTACATAAGGCACAATAGTCAATGACTATAGTAATCTACTGTTTCATAAACCCAAAGACCCCAGCTTCTGGGGTAAGAACTCACTATTTGACAAAAACTGCTGGGAAAACTGGAAAACAGTGGCAGAAACTAGGTATGGATTAAAATCTTATACCATATACCAAAATAAAGTCAAAATGGGTGCATGATTTATATATAAAGAATGATACTATAAGCAGACTGGGAGAGCAAGGAATAATTTACCTGTCAGATTTATTGAGAACAGAAGAATTTATAACCAAACAAGAAACAGATAACATTATGAAATGCAAAATGGATCATTTTTATTACATTAAATTGAAAAATTTTTGTACGGACAAAGCCAATGCAACCAAATTAGGAGGGAAGCAGAAAATTGGGAAAGAATTTTTACAACCAGTCTCTTTGATAAGGGCCTCATTTCTAAAATATATAGAGAACTGAGTCAAATTTTTAAGAATCCAAGTCATTCCCCAATTGATAAATGGTCAAATGATATGAATAGACAGTTTTCAGATGAAGAAATTAAAGCTATCTATAGTCATGTGAAAAAATACTGTAAACTCTCTTGATTAGAGAAATGCAAATCAAAAGAACTCTGAGGTACCACATTACACCTATCAGTTTGGCCAACATGACAAAACAGGAAAATCATAAATGTTGGAGAAGATGTGGGAAAATTAGAACACTAATGCATTCTTAGTGGAGTTGTGAAGTGATCCAACCATTTTGGAGAGCAATTTGAGACTGTGCCCAAAGGGCTATAAAATTGTGCATTCCCTTTGAGCCAGCAGTAGCACTTCTAGGGCTATATCCCAAAGAGATCAAACAAATGGGAAAAGGACCCACATGTACAAAAATATTCATAGCAGCTCTTTTTGTGGTGGCAAAGAATTGGAAATTGAGAGGATGCCCATCAATTGGGGAATGGCTGAGCAAGTTGTGGTATATGAATGTAATGGAATACTATTGTGCTATAAGAAATGATGAACAGGCTGATTTCAGAAAAACCTGGAAAGACTAATATGGTCTGATGCTGAGTGAAGTGAGCAAAACCAAGAGGACTTTGTACATAATAACAGCCACATTATACAATGACTAAGATTGTTAAACTGAACCCTTCTCAGCATTACAAGGATCTAAGACATCTCCAGAGGCCTTGGGATGGAAAATGCTGTCCACATCCAAAGAAAGAACTATGGAAGTCGAATCGCTATCACTTATTTTTACCTTCTGTTGAGTTTTGTTTCATCTGTCTGATGGTTCCTCCTATTGGTTTTAATTTTTACTTGCAACTTCATTAATGTGAAAATATGTTTAATGGGTATGTAAATGTAAAGCCTGTATCAGATTGTGCATCGTCTTGGGGAGGGTGGGAGGAGGAAGGGGGAGAAAAAACTTTCCACTGAAAAGCATATGGAAGTGATTGTTGATAAATCAAAATAAATTAATAAATTTAAAAATAAAAGAAAAAGAAATAGAAGTGGATAGCAGAATGGATTAAAAACCAGAATCTGACAATATGCCATTTACAGAAAACGCATTTAAAAATAGAGATACACGTAGTGCAAAAACAGAGGGCTGAGGTAGAATTTACCATGTTTCAGCTGATGCAAAAAAGCAGGGGTAGCAATCTTTATCTCAGACAAAGTCAAAGCTATTTAGATTTAAAAGAGATAAACAGAGAAATTACATTATGTTAAAAGGTGCCACAGATAATGAAGTGATGTAAGTATTAAACCTATATACACCAAATGCTGTAACATCCAGATTTTTAAAGGATGGGCTAGAAGAATTACAGGTGGAAATCGCAAAACTATAGCAGTAGAGGTCTTCAACCTTCACCTCTCAGAACTAGATAATAAATAAGAAAGAAGTCAAAGAGATGAATAGAATCTTAGGTAAGCTAGATATGATAAGCCTCTGGAGAAAATTGAATAGGTATGGATGGAAAGGAGTATACCTTTTTCTCAGTGCTACGTACTATCTTTACAAAAATTGACCATATATTAGGGCATAAAAACTTTATAGTTAAATGCAGAAAAGTAGAAATATATGCATCCTTTCCAGATCATAATACATTAAAGTTATATTTAATCTGGGACCATAGAAACACAGGTTAAAAAGTAATTGGAGAATAAATAACCTACTCTTAAGGAATGAGTGGGTTAAAGAACAAGTCATAGAAACAGTAAATACTTTTATTAAAAAAAATTTTAACAGTTGAGACAACATACCAAAGCCTAGAGATGCAGGAAAAGCAATAATCAGAGGAAAATTTTTATCTCTAAATGCTTACATCAATAAAATAGGGAAAGAGCAGACTAATGAATTAAGCATTCAACTTAAAAAAACCAGAAGAAATAAAAAATGCCCAATTAAACATCAAATTGGAATTTCTAAAAATTAAAGATATTAATAAAATTGACTTGAAGCAAACCACTGAATTAATAAATAAAATTAAGAGTTGGTTTCATAAAAAAACAATAAAATAGGTAAACCATTAATTAATATGATTTTTAAAAAAGAGGTCAAATCAGTAGTAGCAAAAGTGAAAAGGGTGAATATACCACTAATGAAGATGAAATCAAAGCAATTTTAGGAGTTGTTTTGTCCAATTATATTCCTATAAATTTAATAGTTTAAGTCAAATGCAAGAATACTTACAAAAATGTAAACTGCTTAGATTAACAGAAGAGGAAATACAATAGTTAACTAAGCCTGTTTTAGAAAAAGAAATTAAACAGGACATAAATGAGTTTTCTAAGAAAAAAGAATCAGAACCAGATGGATTTATAAGTGAAATCAGCCAAACATTTAAAGATCAACTAATTCCAATGTGAAATAAAACATTTGGAATATGAGGCAAAGAACAAGTCCTACCAAACTCCTTTTATAAAATAAATATGGTGCTGATGCCTAAAACAGGAAGAGCAAAGACAAGAGAAAATTATAGACCAATTTCATTAATGACTATGGTTGCAAAAATCCTTCATAAAATACTAGGTAGGAAACCACAACAATAATATCACAAAGATTATTCATTGTGACTAATTGGGATTTATACCAGGAATAAAAGGAAAACTATTAATGTAATTGATTATTTCAATAACAAAAGTAACAAAAATCATATGATTCTATCAGTAGATGCAGATTTTTTTTTCACAAAATACAAGTTATTTCTATTAAAAACACTTGAAAACATAGGTACAAATAGATTTTTCCTTAAAATGATAAGAAGCATCTACCAAAAACCATTAGACGGCAATATTTCTAATGGATATAAACTAGAAGCCTTCCCAATGAGATCAGGAGTAAAACAAGGATGCCCATTGTCACTAATATTATTCAGTGTTGTATTAGAAATAGTAGCAATAGCAGGGAAAGAACATAAAGTGGAGGAATCAGAATGGGCAGTGAGGTAATAAAATGATTTCTTTTTGCAGACGATATGATGATATACTTGGAAAATCCTAGATATTCAACTAAAAAGCTAGTGAAAACAATTAACAATTTTAGCAAAGTTGCAGGATATAAAATAAACCTATATAAATCAACAAAAACCTGCAAGAAGAGATAGTAAGAAATACGTCATTTAAAGTAAGTGTAGATAGATTGAATTCCTCAGAGTATACCTGCCAAAATATACCCAGGATCTACATGAATGTACAAATAAAGTCAGTTTTAAATAATTGGAAGTATATTAATTGTTCATGGGTACACAGAGCCAATAAAATAAAAGTGATAATTCTACCTAAACTAATCTATTCAATGCCTTCCTGATTACATTACCAAAAAATGATTTTATTGAGCTGGGAAAAGTAACAAAATTTGTTTAAAAGAATAAAAGGTCAAGAATATCAAAGGAGCTAAAGAACAAAATGTAAAGGAAGGAGGTTAACAGTACCACATCTTAAACTCTATTAAAAACCTGTATTATCAAAACCATCTGGTACTGACTAAGAAATACAATGGTGCAGTGAAGCAGAGTAGACATACAGTGCACAGCAGTAAATGATTATAGTTATCTTGTGTTTGAGAAATGTAAAGATTTCAGCTTATGGGATAAGGATTTACTATTTGGCAAAAATTATTGGGAAAAGTGGAAAGCAGTCTGGTAGAATTAGGGATAGACCAGTATCTTATACCATTTACCAAGATAAGGTCAAAATGGATACATGACCTAGATATAAATGGAGATATTATAAGTAAATTAGAAGAACATGGAACACATTCCCTATTAGACTTATGGATAGGAGAAGAGTTTATGAATAAACAACAGATAGCATTGTGAGAAGTAAAATGGGCAGTTTTGATTACATTAAATTTAAAAGTTTTTGTAGAAATAGAACCAATGTAGCTATGATTTGAAGGAAAGCAGAAATTTGGGAAATTTTTAAAAATAATACTTTCTTGGATAAAGGTCTCATAGATACTTGGAGAGCTTTGTCAGATTTATAAAAATATGTGTTATCCCCCAATTGATAAATGGTCAAAGAATATAAACAGGAAGTTTTTTAATGAAATAAAAACTACATATGTTCATATGAAAAGATGCTGTAAATCATTATTGATTTTAAAAATGTATTAAAACAACTTTGAGATAATCACTTCACACCTATCAGATTGGCTAAAATGATGGAAGGAGAAAATGACAAATGTTGGAGGGGATGTGTGAAAATTGGTACACTAAATACACTGTTGGTTGAACTGTGAACTGATCTAACCATTTAGGAGAGTAAAGGGTTATAAAGCTATGTATACCTTTTGACCCAGGAATGAATGTACGGAATGAATGAAATGAATGACCCAGGAATGAAAAGAATGTATACATTCTAAAATATTTTTTAGCAGCTCTCTTTTTGGTGACAAAAAATTGGAAATTGAGGATATGCCCATCAGTTGGGTAATGGCTGAAGAAGTTGTGGTATATGATTGTGATGGAATACTACTGTAAAGTAAGAAATGATAAGCAAGTTGATTTGAGAAAAACATGGAAAGGCTTGCATAAAATAACAAAGAGTGAAATGAGCAGAACCGAGAGAACATTGTATATAGTAATAGCAATATTTTTTGAAGAGTTATTCTGAGTATTACAAATACTCAAATCAGCTACAAAGGACCTATGAAAGAAGATGCTATCCACCTCCAGAGAAATAACTGATAAATGGAATTATGCATAGTATGGTTTTACAAATAAATCCATATTATGTATCTGTCCATCCATCCATCTATCTATCCATCCATCTATCTATCTATCTATCTATCTATCTATCTATCTATCTATCTATTTATGTCAAATGATAGCCTTTCTAGTAGGGAGTTGGGGGTGGGGAGGGTGGTAAGGAGGGAGACAGTTTGGAAATCAACATGTAACAAAAATGGAAAAAAATTAAATAAAAAAAAGTAAGGCAGATAGAGTGATCTAGACATTGGATAATCAGTAATGGCTCTATGGAGTGCTTGAACTACATTTTTTAAGAGATAAGGAGGGAGTGCATTCCAGGTATCTGGGATGGCCAATGCAAAGATATGGAGATAGGTGACAGAAATGGAACATTATATCTGAAGAAGAGAGAGAAGGGCAGTTTGGCTGGTTTGGAGTGTGGGGAGGTGCAATAATATCTAACACATCTGGAAAGATAGATTAAAGCAAGATTGGGCAGGCTTTAAAACTTGAACAGAGGAGATCTTATTTCATCCTAAAAGCAGTTCCTGAACTGGAGAGATTGAGTAGGAGAATGACGTGGTGCAATTTGTGTTTAAGTAAAATGACTTTGACAGCAGTATGTAGAATGGATTGAAGTGGTGAAAGACTCCAGGCAGGGACACTATTTAGGAGGCTGTTTGAATAATCTAGGTGAGAAGTGATTAAAGCCCAAACTAAGGTGCATGCAGTGTTAGAGGAAAGAAAGAGTTGGATGCTAGTTATTGTGAAGTCAGCTGGGTTTGGGAATTGATTGCATATGTGGGGGAAGGGAGAATGAAGAGTAGAGGCTAATGCTGAGGTGATAAACTTGAGAGACTGAAAGGATGGTGGCCTTCAACAGACATTGAGAAGTGTGGAAATAAAGAGAGTTTAAGAAAGAAAGATAATGGGTTTTTGTTTTGGATATGTTGAGCTTATGATGTCTCTGGCATTTATAACCTCTAATGCTGTTCTTCAGCCTCATTGTGATCTCCAGTCTCTTCATCCCTTAGCTTTTTCCCCAGGCTATTACCTCTGCACTGACTTTACTCTCTTCCCTTCTCCATCTTCACTTGTTACTAAATCATTTCAGCTCTATATTATTGTCTACTCTTACTCCCTTGATCCCTTATCCTTTCACCAGTATTGCCCTTATATTCCCTAGCTTTGAATTGTTCCTACCACTCTTCCTTCACTCTTCTTCACAGGTGGCTGAATAAAGCTGGAGAAAACTACATAACTCTGCTGACCGGGAATCCATTACAGATTTGAATTATATTGCACCTTCACTGTGTCAAAGCTGTTCTTTTATATCCGTTTAATAATTTCACTATTTTGCTTACCACGGTAGCTTTTCCAAACCTTTTCGTCCTTCCTCACAGTTCCCATGGTTCTCTGTCTCAGCTGAGAACTTTTTCTCAAATTTCACTGGAAAAATTGAAACTATTCACCCATCTCATATCATTCAGATGTCTTCCCCCATTATCTTCTCCTTCCCTCCTGTCTCAGATGAAGATGTAGCTCATCTTATTGTCAAAATCAACTGCTCTACTTGCATGAGGGCTTCCATGCCATTCTGTCTTCTGCAGCAGATTCCTCCTCCTTTATGTCCAATCTTTCCTTGTCTATTAACTACTTCCTTGCTGTTGACAAATATTCCCGATTCTTCTCAATCCTTAAAAAACCGTCTTGATCTAGTCTTCCCACTACCTGTAATCTTATATCTCTCCTATTCATGGCTAAACTCCTTGATATGGCCATCTACAATTGTTGCCTCAGTTTCTTTTCTATGTTCTTAACTCTCTGGAGTCTTGCTCTCATCCTAATTATGCAACTGCTGTCTCCGAAGTTAATAATGATCTTGTAATTGCTCAGTCTAAAGACTTTTTCTCAGTCCTCATCTTTCTTTACTTCTCTGCAGCTTTTGACAATGTGCAATGACTCTCCTTTCCTAGATATTCTCCTCATTCTCTTCTTACGTGTCTAACCATTTCTTCTCAGTCTCCTTTACTTGAATCTTCTTAGAGGACAGTCAGTCAATCGATAAAATAGAATTCAGATTTATTAAGTGCCTATTATGTGCCAGGCATTGTGCTAAGCACTGAAGATGCAAAGAAAGGCAAAAGACAGTCCCTAGTATTACGGAGCTCAGTTTCATTGGGGAGATAGCACGCAGAGAACTATAACAAACAAATTATGTACAGTTAAATTGAAGATAATCAACAGAGATAAGGGAGACTAAATTTTTTCAAGGAAATTAGAGGTATCAGTAGAATGTTTCATGCAAATATAGGTGTGATAAAAAATAAAAGTGGTAAGGACTTAACAGAAGCAGATGAGATTAAGAAGAGGTGGCAAGAATACACAAAAGAACTATACAAGAAAAATCTTACCATCACTGATAATCATGGTAGTGTGGTTACTGATATAGAGCCAATCCTCCTGGGGAATGAAGTCAAATGGGCCTTAGGAAGGGTTGCTAACAATAAAGCTGACAGGTGATGTAATTCTAGCTCCACTATTTAAAATCTTAAAAGATGGTGGTATTAAAGTGCTGTAATATGCCAGCAAATTTGGAAAACTCAACAGTGACTACTAGATTGGAAAAATCAGTTTATGTCCCAATTCTAAAGAAGGGCAATGCCAAGGAATGTTCAAATTAGCAAATAATTTCACTCATTTCACATGCCGGCAAGTTTATGCTTAACATTCTGCAAACTAGGCTTTAATAATATATCAACCTAGAATTACCAGAAAAGCAGGCTGGTTTTTGAAGATACAGAGGAACCAGAGACCAAACTGCCAACATTTGCTGCATTATGAAGAAAGCAAGGGAGTTCCAGAAAAAACAAACAAAAACCAAAAACATCTTCTGCTTCATTGACCACTCTAGAACCTTTGACTGTGTAGATCACAACATGTGGCAAGTCCTCCAAGAGATGGGAGTACCAAATCATCTCACTTGTCTCCTGAGGAACTTGTTTGTTGGTCAAGAAACATCAGTTAAAACTGAATGTGGAACAACTGATTAGTTTAAGATTACAAAAGGAATACAATAAGACTGTAAATTGTTACCATGTTTATTTAACTTACATGCAGAGTACATCATGTGAAATGCTGAACTGGGTGAATCAAAAGCCACAATTAGGTTGCTGGGAGAAATATCAACAATCAGGGGCGGAGCCAAGATGGCGGCGTGAAAGCAGTGACTTGCTTGAGCTCTCCCCCAAAGCCCTCCAAATATCCGTAAAAAAATGGCCCTAAACAAATTCTAAAGCAGCAGAACCCACAAAAAGACAGAGTAAAACAAATTTCCAGCCCAAGACAGCCTGGATGGTTGATCGGAAAGGCATATCGAGCAGGGTGGGGAGAGGACAGCAGTTCGGCGTGGGTGCTCAGGCCGCAGCGAACCTGGATCAGGCCTCAGAGGAACGAATCACAGGCAGCTGTGGTGGCTTCCAGACTCCTCAATCCACGAACGCCAAAGACAACTTAGAAGGTCAGTGGGAAAAGTCTGTTTTTGCAGTGAGGGAAGAGCTAGGTCAGAACCAGTTCCAGAGCGCAGAGTGCAGAGGGCAGGTGCCTGAGCTTCCGGCCCACTGACTGAGGGGGAATCAAGAGGCTGATCAGAGGGGGATTGCAGGGATCTCTTTGCTGGTGCTGAGGCAGGAATGTCTTGCTTTGCCCGTGCTTGGATCTGGGTCACAGTTCCGGGTGGCAGTCCTGGGGTGAGGAGGAGTGCTGGCACAGTAGAGCTTGTAGTGGCTGTGGACAGGAAACCCTCCTCACAGTTCCAAGAGAGAAAAGACTGCTTGTGGCCAGTCACTCAAAGACAAGAGCTCAGGCCAGGAAGAACTGAAAATTTGCAGGTCCCTACAAGTATCTCTGAAAACAGCTTACAAACCCCAAGCTTGGGACAGTACATTCTCCACATTGGAAGCAGACTCTTACCTTAACAAAGAGTTTAAAACTCAAGTAATTGGCTGGGATCATGAGCAAGCAAAAAGAGTCAGACTATATTATCTTACTTTGGTGACAAAGAAGATCAAAATATACAACCAGAAGAAGACAACAAAGTCAAAGCTCCTACATCCAAAGCCTCCAAGAAAAATATGAATCAGTCCCAGGCCTTGGAAGAGCTCAAAAGGGATTTTGAGAAGCAAGTAAGGAAGTAGAGGAAAAACTGGGAAGAGAAATGAGAGTGATGCAAGAAAATCATGAAAAACAAGTCAACAGCTTGCTAAAGGAGACCCAAAAAAATACTGAAGAAAATAACACCTTAAAAAATAGCCTAACCCAAATGGCAAAAGAGGTCCAAAAAGCCAATGAGGAGAAGAATGCCCTAAAAAGCAAAATTGGCCAAATGGAAAAGGAAGTCCAAAAGTTACTGAAGAAAATACTTCCTTAAAAATTAGAATAGAGCAATTGGAAGATAGTGACTTTATGAGAAATCAGACAGTAAAACAAATCCAAAAGAATGAAAAATTAGAAAACAATGTGAAATATCTCATTGGAAAAACAACTGACCTGGAAAATAGATCCAGGAGAGAGAATTTAAAAATTATTGGACTATCTGAAAGCCATGATCAAAAAAAGAGCCTAGACATCATCTTTCAAGAAATTATCAAGGAAAACTGCCCTGATATTTAGAACCAGAGGGCAAAATAGAAATTGAAAGAATCCACAGATCTCTCCTGAAAGAGATCCCCAAAGGAAAACTCCTAGGAATATTATAGCCAAATTCCAGAGTTCCCAGGTCAAGGAGAAAATATTACAAGCTGCCAGAAGAAACAATTCAAGTACTGTGGAAACACAATCAGGATAACACAAGATTTAGCAGCTTCTACATTAAAGGACCGCAGGGCATGGAATATAATATTCTGGAGGGCAAAGGAGATAGGATTACAACCAAGAATCACCTACCCAGCAAAACTGAGTATAATCCTTCAGGGGAAAAAATGGTCATTCAGTGAAATAGAGGACTTTCAAGCATTCTTGATGAAAAGACCAGAGCTGAATAGAAAATTTGACTTTCAAATACAGACCAAGTGGAACATGAAGAGGTAAACAGGAAAGAGAAATCATAAGAGACTTATTAAGATTGAACTGTTTACATTCCTGCATGGAAAGATGATATTTATAACTCATGAGACCTTTGTCAGTATTAGGGTAGTTGGAGGAAAAATTATATGTATGTAGATAGATAGAGGGCACAGGGTGAGTTGAAGATTAAGGGTCATATCTGGAGAATAAAATTAAGGGATGAGAGAGGATTATACTAGGAGAAGAGAAGGGAGAGGTAGAATGGGGTAAATTATCTCACAAAAAAAACAAGAAAAGTTCTTACAGTGGAGGGGAAACAGGGAAGGTGAGAGGAATGAGGAATCTTATTCTCATAGGATTTGGCTTAAGGAGGGAATAACATACACTTCAATTGGGTATGGAAATCTGTCTTACCCTACAGGAAAATAGGGGGAGAAGGGGAAGAGAGCAGGATGATAGAGAGAGGGCAGATTGGGAAAGGGGTAATCAGAAGAATACTTCTGAGGAGGGACAGGGTCAAAAGAAAGAATAAATGGGAGGGCAGGATAGGATTAAGGGAAATAGAGTTAGTTTTTCACAACATGTCTACTATGGAAGTGTTTTGCATAACTGCATATGTACAACCTATATTGAGTTGCTTGCCTTTTCAATGAGGGTGGGTGGGAGGAAGGGAGAAAATTTGGAACCAAAGTTTTAAAAACACATGTTTAAAAAAATGTTTTCACATGCAACTGGGAAATAAGAAATACAGGAAATGGGGTACAGAAGTCTATCCTGCCCTACAGGAAAATAGAAGGGGAAGGGGATAAGAGAAGAGGGGGGAGAGATAGAAGAGGGCAGACTAGGGGAAGGGTATTCAGAATGCATGCCATCTTGGGGTGGGGAGAGGGGAGATGGGGTGAAAATTTGGAACTCAAAACTTGTGGAAGTAAATGTTGAAAACTAAAAATAAATAAATTATATATATTATATAATATATATATATATATATATATATATGAATAAAAGAAATACCAACAATCTCAGATATGCAGATGATGCTATTCTGCTGGTAGAAAGTGAAGAAGCTCTCTGTCTGGAGATAGAATTTTTTATTATTTGGAATTGTGGTTGATCATTGTATTGATCACTTACTGAGTCTTTTCAGTTGATCATCTTTATAATATATCTTTTGTTGTGTACATTTTTCTCCTGGTTCTGCACATTTCAGTTTTTAACAATTCATATAAATCTTCCCAGGTTTTTCTGAAACTTTCCTTGTAGGTGGAATTTCCCCACCTATGGAACTCTATACCTCTTTCCCAAAAAATGGGGCAAATTTGATACCAAGAAAAGAGGCCAAAGAGTTCCAGATTGATTATAGGTAGTCGTTTAATCAGTTGGATACTTACATCGGGGCAGTATGATCGATCACTGCCAAGAGTTTGATAGTCAGAAGTCTGAGGCGGTGGCCAGACTACAGGTTGAAAACCTGTAAAGATCCCAGGAAAGCTCAGTGGCAAATTATAGAAAGCAAAGGGAAGTGGAGCTATAAAGCACATTGCTGCAGATTTTCCATACTTCTTCATCCTCTGAATAGATATGGGTATATAAGTACTCTCATGGTGATTTTTTGCAAATGATTGCTGTGACAAAAGGTCACTAAGTGTACTGTAAAATCATTTCTCTTGTTGCTTTTGAATGTGTGATAAAACTGATTGAAAACTCCATTATTTACCTTTTCAAGGAAACCCTATGTGCTACCTTTCCATTTAGCTGCAAATTGTTGAGAGTATCAACAGTTGAGTTAAAATTTCTAGATGGTTTAAAGAACTATGTGATTCCTAGTGTCTTCTGCCCTGCTCTTTGCTACTCTGACAACATTACTGCAGAAGCTGGATCTTTTTGTATTTTGTCTTTGTTTCATTGGTTTACGTGACCAAAGAATTTATCCACAGGTGGTTAGCCTCCTGGTGATGAGCTCCTTTCTAGATTGTATAGTTGGTGTTTGAAAAGTAGATATAGTCTGTTATTGGGACTGTACTTGAATCCTTTTTACCATGGTATAATTTGGCAGTTTGCTCCCTTCTGGCAGAGCTTTTGAGAACCCGTGCTTACATAACCCTGCCATGATATGGCTTTGGAATAGGACATGTTAGAGGAGTAGGATTTTGTGTATAATAACAGGGGAAGAGTTAAACATCATTAGAATACAGCCATTAAAGAAGTTTAAGGCCTTGTGTATTTAAAATTAAATGAATGGCTCATAGGATTATATGATCATATGTGTACATACACACACGCATGCACACACACAGACACACATATATAATTTTTTTTTGCTTCTTGGTGAGGTGATTGGGGTAGCTAGTAAGTGTCAGGTGTCTGAGGTTAGATTAGAACTTAGGTCCGCCTGACTCTCTATCCACTGCGCTACCTACCTGCCCCAGGATCAGATACTTAACTCTTAGAAAAGATCTGCAGTTTAACCCTCTGATTTTTCAGATGTGAAAACTCAGGCTCAAAGATGTTAGTGATTTTCACATGGTCATACAGCTAGGAAATGTCAGAGATCAGATTTGGCCCCAGGTCTTACTAATTCCACATCCAGCATTTTATTTACTATACTGCTTTGGTAAAAGCAGTTATTCTTGCAAGAAGTAAGAAATCACTTGTGAGTTGAAGAGATCAACAGTGCTTTCATGGAACATGGTAGGACTTGAGCTGGATTTTGAAATGAAGATGGCATTTGGACAGGCAGAAAATGAGAATAAGAGATTATAAATCTCACAAATCTAGCTATGTTAATGGGTTATCCAGTGGAAAGCCCATTATGCTAGCAGAAAAAATTCATGTTAGGAATAGTGTACACTAGGATTAGGATTTGTAATTCAGGATTTTTTATATTTTTACCCCATAATTATTTATATCTAGCATTTATATAGCACTTTAAAGCACTTTACAAATTTTTACTCATTTTATTCTCAAAGCAACACTGGGAGGCAGAGCTATTATTATTTCAATCTAATAGATGAGCAAACTGAGGCAGACAGAGGTTATGAAACCTCTATGTGCTCGAGTCACATAGGTAGTAATTACTCAAGACCAAATTTGAACTCAGGTCTTCCTGACTTCCGGTCCGGTGCTCTGTCTACCTTATATATTCATTAAAATTAGTTATAATCCTGAATTTTTTTTCCCTTTAATGTGAAGTGTCAAATCGAACAATGGTTTATCCTTATAATTTGTGGTGAAAACATTGCAGTTGCATTTGCTGCTAGAAATAATTCTAATTCCTTTGCTTTTGGTAAATATCTTGTGTAAGAGGAACTTTGAAAATGAAGATCAGTTTCATTTATACTTAGAAATTAAAGAGCTTCATTGGCAAACTTCTTGGATAATTATGACTCAGATGTGTTTGTGGAGATTGGGAAGAACATGTTACCACCTGGGTTGTATTCTCCTCCTTCTCCCCAACTTCCCTTGAAGTAACCTTTTGTAGCAAACATACCTTTTCTGACATATGTGTTGTAAATGTGTAATTAATTATTCTTAGGTCCAGTCTGATGACGAGAACTACTAATCGGATTGTTTCTAACCCATGGTTCTTTGAGGAACCAGAGGAGACGAGAGGTCTGGGCTTTGATGACCTTCGACAACAGCAGCAGAAAATTATTCAAGGTACTCAGAAATGAATGTGGGAAATACGTCTCAGGATCATTGTCAGCTTTATTGCAAAATGAATATGTTGTAGTTTGTTCTGAAGCCTCAACATGATTTGATATTTGAGTTGATCTCTTAATGCAAGACTCATTTGTATTCTCATTATATAAAACCACTTTCATCAAATAGCTTTTACCTTTAGGTTTGCTTTTTTTAAAGCAGCTTTAAAAAGGCATTCTATTTTTAATTCCTTTTTCGTGATGAAATTAGCTAAATGAGACACTGTAACATCAAACAGTCCTTGTCTATTGTTACTTTTTGATACCCAATGAAATAAAAGGAAGCAAATATAATTGTAAGAGAACTAGAACTGTTTTCATTTAAATTGTGCTGCTTAGTCCTGTTCTAGAAATACTAGCAAAATATAGCGCCTACCTTTTTGCATAACAATAATTTATATATTTTCTATTGAAAGCTTTCTTATAGGCAATCACCTTCTGGGAAGGTGATTATGTCATGAAAAGAGCAATTTTTTTAAAAAAAATCACGCAATCTAGACACTCAGAATCAGTACTGTGGGAGATGGGGGTGGGGGAATTGGGGTAACAATTTGTTGAACCTAATATAGGATTTTTTCCCCCCTTACCTTACCTTTTGCAACTGCAAGAGTTTACTCAGTATTGAATTTATTTCAGAGAGAAAAGACTAAAATCTGGAGTAATGGTTTGATATAATTCTGATATATGACCTTGGAGAAGTGCCTTCATATTTCAGTGCTTTAGGTAATTCAAAATGAATTGGTAGATAAAGTTTCTTTACATGTCAGTGCCCTAAAACATTGAAGTCACAGGTCCATTTCTTACTCTGTCTTTGGAGGTAATGTGGTATAGTAGAAAGAATACTCAGAGGACTTAGGGGTTGTATGACTTAACAAGATAGAGGAATAGATACAGAGGAATAGATATAATGGTATCAAATTTCTCATTTCCTCAGGGTATATGTCCCCTGCTTTTTATTTCTTTTTCCTTTTACCTTCCTTGTCCAAGGGAAGCAGCTGTAAGAGGATAATACTCATCCTTTTAATACACTGAAACAAATATAATTCTGTCTTTGGATTTCGTAGCTCAGGCCTGTATTATAGGAGAAACTACTTTTATCTATCTATCTATCTATCTATCTATCTATCTATCTATCTATCTATATCTGTGTGTATGTCTATATCTGTATGTAGATGTAGATATAGATATAAATATATTGATACATATATCCTTTTGGTATTTAGGTAACAGAACGCTCTTGGATGAGACCAAGATGGACATACCTCTTACTGAAAAGATTTCAGTGTCATGTATATTTCTGATGTTTTACATCTGGCAGGTCCAGTTTGTATATTATGTCAACTGTAGACTTAATGATTTTTCCATCTGTTTCTTTTAGAACAAGATGCTGGCCTTGATGCTCTTTCCTCAGTTATAAGTCGGCAGAAACAAATGGGGCAAGAGATTGGGAATGAGCTTGATGAGCAAAATGGTAAGATTGTGCCTTTAGATGTCATTGATATATAAGTAGGAAGGAATCACCATTTTGAGGTTAAAATGTGTAACTGATGATTTTTGATAGATTGATACAGTTTAAGGCAACTCTATGTGCTTTATGTAAGAAATAGCTTTATTTGTTAATAGTCAGCAAATAACTGTAAACGATATGTTAACAGTGTTTGTTATCAAATAACAAATAACAAAGTTATTTGTTAACTATGTTAACCTTTTGTATGTAGTGGAGATTGAAATCGGAAACTTGATTTACTAAAACTGCTCAAAATGTTCTTTGTTATTTCTTTTTAGTCAGATGAAACTATAAGCTGATGCTTCATATTTAAGACAACTGAGGTTTTTATCAGTAATCTTAACTTCACTTAACATGTGTTCAGTTTTGTTGGTTAACATGGGTTTTATGTGGATAATATAAGTTCCCAAATATGTTGCTGCTTTTAAAAATTAGTAATGCAATTTTTGACTCTAATGAAGTATAGTTTCCAGATCATGGGAACTGTACTCACTGTATTCTACTATTCAGACTACATCTGGTTAAGTAGTCTGAATTTTTGACATCTGGCCAAGCAATCAGATATTGACTGAGACTGGTGAGCAGAAAAGGAAATGAATGATTCATGAATGAACTATAAGTTGCTGATAAAGACTGTAATTGGTAGAGCTACTTTTCGTTTTAAGTAGGAAAGAGGAATTTCCATAAATGTGCTCCATCAACTTCATATTCTTATGAATATAGGGGGAATAACTCTTATTTCACAAGTTTCTTGTGAGTGGGTTACATAAAACAACAGTGAACAATTGAAACAAATAACTACATTCTAAATTATGTGTATGGAGTAAGTGTATAAATTCAGAGGAAGTTGTTCATAGGAAAGAAGTGGTGGAATATGAATAGGATTTTGAAGGATTGCAGATAAATAGAAGTATGGATGGAGGACATTTAAAGTGGGGGAAAGACACAAGCAAAGGAAGAGAGGTATGAATGAGCTTGGTGAGTTTGTGAGTTAGTTGGAGAGTATGAAATTAAGTAGGGTGAACCAGATTATAGAAGATCTTGAAAATTAAATCATAGGATTAGAGATTTAGAGCTGCAAGAGATCTTAAAGGTTATCAAGTCCAATTCCCTAATTTTTTTGAAAAAATTATTTGAAAAAGTATTTATTTATTTTTAGCTATCCACATTCACTTCCATAAGATTTTGAGTTCTAAGTTTTCTCTCCCTCCCTCCCCGTCTCTCTCAAAATGGCATGCAGTGTGATATAGGCTCTATGTATACATTCATATTAAATATATTTTCACATTAGTCATGTTGTAAAGAAGGATTAGAACCAATGGGGAGAAACCATGAGAAAGAAGAAACAAAACAGAACAAAAAAAAGCAAATAGTATGCTTCGATCTTCTTTCAGATTCCATAGTTCTTTTTCTGGATGTGGATAGCATTTTCTGTCATGAGTTTTTGGAGTTGTCTTAGATCCCTGCATTGCTGAGAAGAGTTAATTCTTTCAAAGTTGGTCATCACACAATGTTGCTGTTACTGTTACTCCTGATTCTTCTCATTTTATTCAGCATCAGTTCATCCAAATCTTTCCAGGTTTTTTGAAGTGCACCCAGTCATCATTTCTTATGGAACAGCAGTATTCCATTGCATTCATATATCACAACTTGTTCAGCCATTCCCCAATTGATGGGCATCCCCTTAATTTCAATTCTTTGCCACCACAAAAAGAGCTGCTATAAATATTTTTGTACATGTGGGTCCTTTTCCCATTTGTTTGATCTCTTTGGGATATAGCCCTAGAAGTGCTATTGCTGGGTCAAAGGATATGCACATTTTTGTAACCCTTTGGGCATAGTTCCAAATTGCTCTCCAAAATGGTTGCATCATTTCACAACTCCGCCAACAATGTATTAGTGTTCCAATTTTCCCACATCTTCTCCAACATTTATCATTTTCCTGTTTTGTCATGTTGGCCAATCTGATAGGTGTGATGTGGTACCTCAGAGTGGTTTTGATTTGCATTTCTCTAATCAATAGTGATTTACAGCATTTTTTCATATGACTATAGATAGCTTTAATTTCTACATCTAAGAACTGCTTGTTCATATCCTTTGACCATTTATCAACTGGGGAGACTTGTTAAATTTGACTTAGTTCTCTATATATTTTAGAAATGAGGCCTTTATCAGAAACATTGGTTATACAAATTGTTTCCCAGCTTTCTACTTCCCTTCTAATCTTGGTTGCATTAGCTTTGTTCATGCAAAAACTTTGCAATTTAATGTAATTGAAATTATCTGTTTTCATTTCATAATGTTCTCTCTTTCTTGTTTGCTTATAAATTCTTCTATTCTCCATAAATCCGACAGGTACACTATTCCCTGCTCTCCTAGTTTGTTTATAGTACCAGCCTTTATATCTCAATTGTGTGCCCATTTTGACTTTATCTTGGTATATTGTGTAAGATGTTGGTCTATGCCTAGTTTTTGCCATAGTGTTTTCCAGTTTTTCCAGCAGTTTTTGTTAAAGAATGAGTTCTTTTCCCAGAATCTGGAGTCTTTGGGTTTATTAAACAATAGATCACTATAGTCATTGATTACTGTGTCTTGTGTGCCAACTTATTGCACTGATCCATCACTCTGTTTCTTAGCCAGTACCAAGTAGTTTTGATGATTGCTGCTTTATAATATAATTTAAGATCTGGTATGGCTAGGCCACCTTCCCTTTCATTTATTTCCATTAATTGCCTTGATACTTTGGACCTTTTGTTCTTCCAGTCAAATTTTGTTATTATTTTTCTAGTTTTGTAAAATAATTTTTTGGTAGTTTGATTGGTATGGCTCTGAATAAGTAAATTAATTTAGGTAGAATCATTATTTTTGTTGTATTAGCTCAGCCTACCCATGAGCGACTGATATTTTTCCAATTATTTAGATCTGACTTTATTTGTTTGAAAAGTGTTTTGTAATTGTGTTCAGATAGTTCCTGGGTTTGTTCTGGCAGGTAGACTTCTAAATACTTTATAATGTCTACAGTAACTCTAAATGGAATTTCTCTTTCTATCTCTTCCTGTTTGGCTTTGTTGGTAAGATATAGAAATGCTATGATTTATGTGGGTTTATTTTATATCCTGCCACTTTGCTAAAGTTGTTTATTATTTCAAGTAGTTTCCTACTTGATTCTCTAGGAATCTCTAAGTATATCATCATATGATCTGCAAAAGAGTGATAGCTTTGTCTCTTCTTTGTGTATTCTAATTCCTTCATTTTCTTTTTCTTCTCTTATTGCTAAACCTAAAATTTCTAGTACCATATTGAATAACAGTGGTGATAATTGTTTCAGCCCTGATCTTACTAGAATTCTTCTACCTTATCCCCTTTACACATTATGCTTGCTGATGGTTTTAGAGGAGAAGTTCAGGGAGTTATAGGAAGAAATAGACAGCAAAACTATACTAGTGGGGGACCTCAACCTCTCCCTCTCAGAACTAGAGAAGTCTAACCACAGTATTAACAAGAAAGAAGTTAAGGAGGTGAATAGAATTTTAGAAAAGTTAGATATGGTAGACCTCTGGAGAAAATTGAATATGGCTAGAAAGGAATATGATATGATATAATATAATATAGGTATTCAAATACATAAATGTATATGCATACATAAAAATTCATTGGATACCACTCCTCTTTTTGTATGCATGCATAAATACTGGGTATACAAGGATTTGTACAAAGAAGGATAACATGGAAGGCATTTTGGAGGTAAAAATGATGGAAGTTGTTTGGATGTTGGGAATAAAAGATAGGCATTAGGTAAGAATTGAGCATGAATGTATCTATATACACAGAATTATACAGAAATATACAAAATTTTACATACAGAAATACATTATATATACATATATAAATACATGTATATGAATTATGTATAATAATATATAAATTATACATAGAAATATAAGAATTATACTGAAGTACACACTTAACCATAGTAGTGTTATGTGTATCCTTATGAATCCAAGCTATTTATTCAACAGATATTAAGTAATTCATAAAACAAACATTTATTAAGTATTTAGTATGTACAGAAACTATGCTAGCCACTGGGAAGGATATATAGAAGAAGACGGTTTCTTTTCTCATGGATATTGTAGAATTGACAGGGGAATATGTTATATGCTATAAACATAGGTTATGATAATAAGTATTTTATGACAAAACATTGGAATTGTAGAACAAAATCCTATGTATGTTTGATCCAAGGCAGACCACACACAGATCTCCTTTTTTCTCTCTGAAACTCTTAGCACACAAAACGTATACAGATAAGGAGTGTGTTTCTTTCCCAAAATAATTTTATGTTTCTAGTAGTGGTTTCCTAGAAAGGATTCAGTGGAATGACATTTCTGTTTTATGTTCGTTTTCTCTTTAGAAATTTATCAGAATCAGCTACTGTTATAGGAACTAATCAGCTATAAGAAGGTTGGAAACTAGCCCTGCCAGTCTGTTTTTTCTGTGAAGTGTCAGGTTGGCTGTTTTACCCAGAGACTTGCCAAACATGTGCTACAACACCATGCTGATATGCATTGTGATCTGATTATTGTACTTGAAAACAGAAATGACTTGTCTTTAGCAGAAATTCCTACTGTGACATTTGGTGAACTGGATAACTGTCAATAACAAGTGACAGAATTAATAGGCATCACTTGTAAAGGTTAATTAACAGGAAATGATGCAGGTTGTTCCAGGTTTACTGTTAGAATGCTGAGAAAAGCAACAGGAAGTTAAGATATTGTTGAGTTGTTAAACCTCTAAATGTCTTCATCAATATTTTCCTATTATCTAAAAGAAAAAAAGATTTTGTATAGCATGGAATTTTATCATTTAATATACTGGGTTCTGAGTTCTTAATTTAACACTATTTTGTTGACTCTTAGTGACAATATTTTGGTTATAACTTGGAAAATTCAGACATTGTGTGCCCATAAATAACCCTAATATTTTGCAGTATCCCCTGAGCAAGTGTCCTACATTTGTCCCTTAATATAAGATATGGGATTTCCTTTTAATGGTGACATTTTTCTTCTTCAGTTTTCATGTCTCTTCCTTCCACTAACCAATTATTCACCAAAATATAAGAAAATCCCAACACATTTATGCCTTGTGATGAAGTATAAAGATGTGGTGTACAGTAGAATTTATGATTGGGAAAAGATTGTCAGTTCTTTTCTTATACCTTCATCACAATGTCTTTGATGTTTCTCATTCTCATAAGTTTTTTTTAGATGAGAAAATATGGGTTAATAGTTATTGCTATTTTTTCTGTTACCTTTATTGGTCAGTCTCTATGATAACCAGTTGGATGGACAACCTATAAAATTGGTCCATCAGTACATATATCGTAGGTATTGTGGATGAACAATAATGAACTGTGTCTGAAATTGAGTAAGAGGAAAGCAGGAATGTATTGTCAGGAAATTGTATAATGCTTTTAATAAGCTCTGATATTTTCTCTGAATAAAGGCTTATTTTTTAATTAAAAAAGCTTTTATTTATCACTTTTTTAAACCATTGTTATAGTTTTCACCTAATTTTTGAAAACATGAATATTCTTCTGTTGAGACTTTGTAGCTGGAAGTCATAGAATAATTAACACCAAAGTCCCTAGAGAATTAAAATAACAGGTACCCAAAGGACAATGGAGAGACTCATGGTAGGCATGAGTAGGATAATAGCATATTATAAACAAAGAATTATTCAGAAGAAGTGACATAAAGGATACCTTTAGTGATATGCATTAACAGAAAGCTCATGAACCAGCAATGTAGTGACAGTAGGCATGAGTAGGATAATAGCATATTATAAACAAAGAATTATTCAGAAGAAGTGACATAAAGGATACCTTTAGTGATATGCATTAACAGAAAGCTCATGAACCAGCAATGTAGTGACAGTGAGTGATAGCTTTTGTTCCCTTCATCCCCAATATCAAGAATTCTAGAGAAAGGTACCCAGCACATTGGCTTCTGTAAGGACATAGACAAGAGTTTCATAGACAGCAAGGAGTACTCACGTGAATGATAATCATGGATCCACTAATGTCAGAAGTGATGCATATCTTTTCATGTCTTCTATACAAGGTAAGTCTAAATATTTGATGTAAAAGAGAAAGTAATTTTGGCCACTCTTCTTCCAATCTCTGCTCCATAATTTCTTTCCAAATTTTATATAGCTATATGTGTATATTTTATGTACATCCATATGTTAATGTGGACAAAATCATAAAGCATTAATTTCTATTCTATATATATTCAGTCATTCATTTATTATACAAGCATTTATTAATTACTCCCTGTTTTACAGGCCTATGCTAAGTGCTGAGGACACAAAGACAAAGTAAAAACCATACTTGTTTTTCAGGGGCTTAAATTCTAATGGGAGAGAAAGCATATTTACATATAGATAGATAAACAGATAGATAGAAAAAACAGATTACAGAGGCATAAAAGGATTGCCTTGTTGGAGTGAGGGCCCAGTTGAGATTATGTAAAATAAACTTGTAGTGGTCCCAGTTAGCACAGATTTGTTTATTTCTTTAGTTATGTTTATCAGCTCATAAAGTGGAGTGAAGGAGGCAGATGATATTCCCACCAGATTGGAGTTTGACAAGACATGATTGGTGATAAGACAAGGGGGTGACAGGGAGTGGAGATAGGAATGTGAGAAAGCTTGAGAAAGTACTTGTGGAGAGTTTTAGGTCATAGCAAAGATGAAGAGTGAGTTTAGAATTAGTAAGGGATTAGAAAGGTAAAGATAAAAGGTTGTAATTTGATAAAGGCAATTTTAGAGTTCATAAACAAGGAAATGGAATGCTTTTCCTTGATTGCAAGGTGAATGATCTGTCCATTCTTGTGTGCAGCTGAAGTGGGGTGGAGAAAAAGGTCATGGAAGTTGAGTTGATTGGGAAACTGGGGAAATTAGAGTATTTGAAGGAATATCAACATTGAGTTTAAGAAATATTTATAACATTTCTGGGAGCCAAGATGGTGGAGTAAGAAGTAAGTTGCTCTCACCCTCCCTTAGTGACCTTTGAAAGCCCAGAAAATATCGATCCAGGAAAAACCCTGAGCCAGCAGAAAGTTGTATTATAGCAGTTTTGTAGCCCAGGAAGCTTGGGGGATTAACAGGAAAGGCCCCTCTCACTGTGGGGGAGGGGAAGCAGTACAGGATGAGAAGCTTCCCAGCAAGCCAGCAGCAAGCCCCACTTCAGCATACCAGGGGGAAATCCTGAGACCCAGTTTGGTGGAGCAGGCAAATGCCAACACCAGCACCTCCTGAGAGCCTGAGTACTGGCAGGGGAATTGGTAGCTACCAGCTCAGAAAACCACAGTGGGCGACAGCATTCTGAAGCAGCCAAATCAGCTAGTGCCTCAGCACAACTCGGGAAGCACAGCTCCAGGAGGCAAAGCTCCAGGCTGACAGACATCTTCCAAACATTCAAATGTAAGTACCAAGTGAGCAGGAGAAGAAGCTTGGGTAAGTGGCCCCTGATATAAGTCAAATAAGAGAGGTAGAAGAGAAATTGGGAAAAGAAATGAGAAGTATGTAAGCAGAGTCAATAGCTTGGAAAAGGAAGGACAAAAATTAACTGTAGAAAACAAGTCCTTAAAAAATACAATTGGCCCAATGGGGAAGTACACCAAAGAAAACTCCTTAAAGAGCAAAATGGGCCAAATGGAAAAGGAGGCACAAAAACTCATTGAAGAGGACTCCTTAAAAAGTAAAATGGGCCAAATGGAAAAGGAGGTACAAAATCTAATAGAAGAAAACAACTGGTTAAAAATTAGAATGGGCCCCCCCCCAAAATAAATAAAAATTAGAATGGGACAAGTGGAAGCTAATGACTCTATAAGAGATCAAGAATCAGTCCAACAGAAACAAAAGGATGAAAAAAGAAAACAAAATATTTCATTGATAAAACTCCTGACCTAGAAAATAGATCCAGGAGAGACAATTAAAAAATTATTGGTCTACCTGAAAACGACGATACAAAAAAAGAGTCTGGACAACATCCTTCAGGAATCATCAAAGAAAATTGCCCTGAGGTCCTAGAACCAGAGGGTAAAATAGTCACCAAAAGTATCCACAGATACTTTCTCCTGAAAGAGATCCCAAATTAAAAATGCCAAGGAATGTTGTAGCCAAATTCCAAAATTACCATATCAAAGAGAAAATACTACAAGCAACCAGAAGAAAACAATTTAAATATCATAGAACCATAGTTAGGACCTTGCAGCTTCTACATTAAAAGATCTGAGGGCGTGGAATACAATATTCCTTAAGGCGAAGGAGCTTGGATTACAACCAAGGATCCAACTACCCAGTGAAACTGAGCAAAGTCTTTCAGGGGAGAAGATGGATGTTCAATGAAATAGGAGACTTCCAAACCTTCCTGATGAAAAAACCAGAGCTCAACAGAAAGTTTGACCTTCAAATACCAGACTCAATAGAGGCATAAAAAGGTAAACAGGAAAGAAAAAAAATCCAACATGTTATTAATAAGGGAAAACTGTTTACTTTCCTACAAGGGAAGATGACATTTGTAGCTCTTGAGAACTGTAATGCTATCGTGACATTTAAAAGGGGGTATACCTAGATAGGGGCTTGGGTATAAGTTGACTTGGATGTGATGATAAAAAAAATCTAATTAAGTGGTGAAAAGGTATTGTACTGGTAGAAAAGGAAAGGAGAAGGCAGACAAGGGTAAATTACATCACATGAAAATGCAAAAAAACCCAGTACAGTTGAGGAAGAGAAGGGAGGGGGATGAGCATTGTTTGAACCCTACTCTCATCAGATTTGGTTCAAAGAAGGAATAATATAATCAATTAGGCATAGAAATCTAACCCTATAGGAAGTAGGAGGGGAAAGGGAAAAGAAAAGGGAGGGGGTGAATAGAAGGGAGGGAAGAAGTAGAAAGGGTAAAGGGGAAGAAAAGGGTGGGGGCTAATAGAAGGGAGGGCAGACCAAGGGAGGTGATGATAAAAAGCAAAACTCTAGTGAGGAGGGAAAGGGAGAAAGGAGAGACAGCAGCACTAACAGGGAGGAGGGGAATAGGATGGAGAGAAAGACACAGATAGTAATCATAACTGTGACTGTGTGTGGGATGCACCCTCCCATAAAATGGAAGCAGTTAGCAGAATGGATTAAAAACCATAATCCTACAATATGTTCTTTACAAGAAACACATTTGAAACAGATTGATACGTGCAGGGAAGAGCCAAAACAAAGAAAGAAATTTATAGACCAATTTCCCTAATGAATACAGATGCAAACATTTTAAATAAAATATTAGCAAAGAGATTATAACAACTTATTGTGAGGAAATACACTATGAGTAGATAGGACTTATGCCAGGAATGCAGAGCTGGTTGAATGTTAGGAAAACTATCAGAATTATTGACCATATCAACAAAAAAACTAACAGAAATCATATGATTATCTCAATAGATGCAGAAAAAGCATTTGGCAAAATACAACACCCATTCCTATTAAAAACACTAGAGAGCATAGGAATAAATGAGTCTTCCCTAAAATGATAGATAGCATCTATCAAATACCATCAGCAAGCATCATTTGTAATGGGGATAAGGTAGAAGATTTCTAGTAAGATCTGGGGTGAAACAAGGATGTCCACTATCACTACTGTTATTCATTATTGTACTAGAAATGTTAGCTTTAGCAATTAGAAGAGAAAAAGAAATGGAAGGAATTAGAATAGGAAAAGAAGAAACAAAGCTATCACTCTTTGCAGATGACATGATGGTATTCTTAGAAAATCCTAGAGAATCAAGTAAAAAACTACTTGAAATAATAAACAACTTTATGGGGGAAGTTAGATGGCGCAGTGGATAGAGCACCGGCCTTGGATTCAGGAGGACCTGAGTTCAAATCCAGACTCAGACACATAACATTTACTAGCTGTGTGACCCTGGCCAAGTCACTTAAGCCCATTGCCTATCCTAAAAACAAGCAAACAAACAAAAACAAATAATAAACAACTTTAGCAAAGTTGCAGGATACAAAGTAAACCCATGCAAATCATCAGCATTTCTGCATATTACTAACAAAGCCCAACAGCAAGAGATGGAAAGAGAAATTCCATTTAAAGTTACTGTAGATATTATAAAATATTTAGGAGTCTACCTGCCAAAACAAACCCAGGAACTATCTGAACACAGTTACAAAACACTTTTTAAACAAATAAAGTCAGATCTAAATAATTGGAAAAATATCAGTTGCTCATGGGTAGGCTGAGCTAATATAATAAAAATAATAATTCTGCCAAATTAATTTATTTATTCAGTGCCATACCAATCAGACTACCAAAAAATTATTTTACAGAGCTAGGAAAAACAATAACAAAATTTGTCTGGAAGAATAAAAGGTCCAGAATATCAAGGGAACTAATGAAAAGAAATGCAGGCAGCAATCATCAAAACTGCTTGGTGCTAGCTAAGAGATAGAGTGGTGAATGAGTAGGAATAGGTTAGGTATGCAAGACACAGTAGTCAGTGACTATAGTAATCTACTCTTTGATAAATCCAAAGACTCTAGCTTTAGGGATAAGAAATCACTATGTGACAAAAACTGCTGAGAAAACTGGAAAACGTATGGCAGAAACTGAGCATAGAACAACATCCTATACCCTATATAAAGTCAAAATGGGTACAGGATTTAGATATAAAGACTGATGCTATAAGCAAACTAGGAGAGCAAGGAATAGTTTACCTTTCAGATCTATGGAGAAGGGAAAAATTTATGACCAAATAGGAGAGAATATTATGAAATGCAAGATGTATAATTTTGATCACATTAAATTGGAAAATTTTTGCACAAAGCAAAGCCATTGCAACCAAGATTAGGAGGGAAGCAGAAAACTGGGAAAGAATTTTTACAGCTAGTGTCCCTGATAAAGGCCTCATTTCTAAAATATGTAGAGAACTGAATCAAATTTATAAGAACACGTCATTCCTCAATTGAGAAATGGTCAAAGGGTATGAACAGGTGGTTTTCAGAGGAAGAAATTAAAGCTATCAATAGTCATATGAAAAAATTCTCTAAATCACTATTTTTTAACATTTTATTAATTTATTTTGATTTATCAATAATCACTTCCATATGCTTTTGAGTTTAAAATTTTTCTCCCCATTTCTCCCCAAGATGGCACACAATCTGATATAGGCTATACATTTACATTCCTGTTAAACATATTTTCACATTAGTGGTGTTGTAAGTGAAAATTAAAACCAATAGGAGGAATCTTCAGAAAGAGGAAACAAAACTCAACAGAAGAGAAAAAAAGTAGCAATTCAACTTTCACAGTTCTTTCTTTGGATGTGGATAGCATTTTCCATCACGAGGCCTCTGGAGATGTGTTAGATCCTTGTATTGCTGGGAAGGGTTAAGTTTATCAGTATTAGTCATTGCACAATGTGGCTGTGATTATGTACAGTGTTCTCTTGGTTCTGCTCACTTCACTCAGCATCAGACCATACAAGTCTTTCCAGGTTTTTCTGAAGTCAGCCTATTCATCATTTCTTATAGCACAATAGTATTCCATGACATTCATATACTACAACTTGCTCAGCCATTCCCCAATTGTTGGGCATCCTCTCAATTTCCAATTCTTTGCCACCACAAAAAGAGCTGCTGTGAATAAGAGAATGGAAATTCAGCTTACAATTTCCACAAGAGGTGCACAGAGTGTAGCACTAACATAAAGGCCAAAGTCAAGAAATAGAATGGAAAAATGTAAGAATGGAAAAGAATGAAAAAAAGAATGAAATGAAATGAAAGAATAAAAAAAAGATAACCCCCTCATAAGGAATTATTATGGAGGGAAGCTCAAGACACAAATCCTGAACATGAGAATGAGTTTCAAAAAAAGAGCTAAAAAATGATTTTAAAAACCAAATTAGAGTGGTAGAGGAAAAAGAAATAAGAGTTATGGAAGAAAGATGAAAAGAGAATTAATAGCTTGGAACAAAAGATACAAAATCTTGCCTAAGAAAATAAGTCCCTGAAAATTAGAAGTAACCAAATAGAATTTAGTGACTCTATGAGACGTTGAGAAATATTAAGACAAAGTCAAGAGATTGAAAAAAATAGAACAAATCATGAGGTGTCTCACAGCAAAAACAACTGACTTGGAAAATACATTGAAGGAGGGATATTTTAAGAATCATTAGATTTCTTGAACAACACTATGATCTAGAAAGGAATGTAATTCAAGAATAATTCAAGAAATCATAAGAGAAAGCTGCCCAAATCTTTTTGAACCAGAGGGCAAAATAGAAATTGAAAGAATTCATGAGTTATTTCCTGAGGGGTTAAAAAAAAAAAAGAAAACTCCTAATTTTATTATCAACTCAGTGATTTTTGTGCTTTTAATTCTATTAATCTCTCCTTTGATTTTTCAGGTTTTTTATTTTGGTGCTTAATTAGAGTTTTTAATTTGTTGGTTTTATAGTTTTTATAGCTTCATGCACAGTATTGATGCAAAATTTTAAATAAGATATTAGAAAGGAGGCTCCATCACTATATCATAAAGATTATATACTATGACAGAGTTGTATTTATACCAAGAATGCTGAGTTGGTTCGATATTAGGAAAATTATAAACATGATTGCCTATGCTAATTAAAAAAAACACAAAAATGATTTTATCAATAGATATAGAAAAAGATTTTGACAAGATTCATTCCTGTTAAAAAGGTAGAAATAAATGAAGTTTTCCTTAAAATAAGTAGCATTTATTTTAAACCAAGTGTTACCATTAACTGTAACAGCAGTGTGCTAGAAACCTTTCCAGTGAAATCAAGGGTAAATCAAGAATGTCCTTTATCATCATTAATATTCATTATAGTGCTAGAAATCCTTCTTAGGGTTGTAAGAAAAGAATTGGAAACCAAGGGGATGTCCATCTGTTGGAGAATGGCTGAATGCGTTATAATACATGATTATACTATTAGGTCATAAAAAATAGAAGAGACAGTTTCATGCAAACTTCAGCAGGCTTTTTTGAACTGATGCAAAGAAAAGTGAGCAGAACAGGAGAACAATTTGTGCAGTAACAATAGTATTGTAAAGACTAACCAACTTTGATAGACTTTGGATTCCTGATCAACAAATGACCAACTACAATTCTAGAGGATTCGTGATGAAACATGCTAATCTTCTCCACGTTGTAATGAAACATGCTACCTCCTTCCAGACTGAGAAGTTACGGTGTCAGAATGCAGATTGAGACATATTGAGGTTTTTTTTGGGGGGAGACATTGCTAATGCAGTATTTTGGGTTTTTTTTAATATACATGTTTATAAGTGTTTTGTTTTTCTTGCCTTCTTGGTGTTTGAGGCAGAAGGGTGGGTGGGAGGGAGAGGATTTGGAACTTCAAATAACATTTAAAAAAAAAGATGGATGGGAGAGACATGAAGGGTCAGAGGAAGGTGATTAGTCTTATTTAATGAATTCTGACTGATGGGTATTGAGTTTGCCCCTTGATAGTTATAGAAGAGCAGTCTGCTAACTTCTCAACGACTGAGAATGGGAGCTGGAACTTCATGTGTGGGGGATGGAAGTTAGCATAGTATGGTTGGATCAACGATTCCATCAAGGAGATGTAAGATTGGAAAATGGAGAGAGACATTATTGCGGTGGGAGGCGGGGAGGAAAGGGGGAGGAGAAAAAGAGAGAGAGAGAGAGAGAGAGAGAGAGAGAGAGAGAGAGAGAGAGAGAGAGAGAGAGAGAGAGAGAGAGAATATGAATGAGAATATCAGTTAGACCTGCACAGGAAAATGAGTTTGGCTACTTGTTGAGGAGGGATTGGAGGAGGGAGAGGTTTGAAGTAGTGTATTTTTGTTATTTGCATACATTACAGTGCCATGTATCAAACCCTCAATAAATTTGTTGAGGAAGTTAATTAATATTTGAGAGATAAGCCAGAATACAAGTCCAGAGAGGCTGAGATGTTTTAAAGTTTGTATTAAGTGTAATATTTTGAGTACTTCAGAGTACTTTTAAAAAAATTATAAAAAACAAAAGAATTTGAGAAAAATGAAGAAATTATTTGAATTTTGGAATAGTCTGGAGTTCAGCAGGTGCTTTTGCAAGTTGCCAGATTCATTTCCTGTTATGACCTATATTCATCCAAACTGTCCTTTCTCAAGTAACATTGAAATAAACTCAGTGCATTTGCTTAAAAGTGATTGTTTCATAAATCTAGATGTTTCCTAACTTAAAACATCTTGAGCCAGAGGCAAGGAAGAACTAGGGGAGTATTGAAGCCATTCACAGATTTTTGCCTCTACAGTGTGAGACCACTTATGTTGTGGTCTGAGAAAACAACATGCCACCCCATCCTCATCTGAAAATATTTTGGTAAAATTAGTAGTGTTCTGTCTGCCCCTACAATAATGCTATTAGTATGTACAATGTTCTCCTGGTTCTACTCACTTCACTTTGCATCAATTCATATAAGTCTTTGTAGGTTTTTCTGAAACCATGCTCGTCATTTGTGTGTGTGTGTGTGTGTGTGTGTGTGTGTGTGTGTGTGTGTGTGTGTGGTGGGGGCAGTTGGGGTTAAGTGACTTGCCTAGGGTCACACAGCTATTAAGTGTCAAGTGTCTGGTCTGGGGCCGAATTTGAACTCAGGTTCTCCTGACTCCAGGTCTGGTGCTCTATTCACTGCGCCACCAAGCAGCCCCTCTGCTTGTCATTTCTTATAGCACAGTAGTACACCATCACAGTCACATACCACAACTTATTCAGCCATTCCCCAAATGATGGCCATCTCCTTGATTTCCAATTATTTGCTACCCCAAAAAGAGCTGTTATAAATATTTGTGTACATATAGGTCCTTTTCCTTTTTTTGGGGGGGATATGGACCTAGTAGTGGTATTGCCATATCAAAGTTTATACACAGTTTTATAGCTCATTGAACTATACAGTTTTCCTGTATCCACAAGTGCTGTTGCTCCTTTTGGACCTGGAATTGTGACTTGGGTCCCTTCTTTCTTGTGGTTGAAAGCTCTAGTATTCCTTTCTGCCTTGGAATTGAGACTAGGGCCCCTGCTGCCTTTTGAGTGATCATAAACACTTTTTTCCACCCAGGAACTATGACCAGGATCCCTACTCCCTTGTGGCTGCAAGTTCTAGTGCTCCTTTTACCCTGGGCTTGGGACTCAGAACTGCATTTGGGCAATGCAACAAGGTCTTGAATCTAGAGCCAGCAAAGGGTTCCATATAATTTCTTTCTGATCAGTTGTCTGGCCTCCTCACAGTCTGTGGGCTGAACGCTTCCAAAGCTACTGCTGCTGCTATTGCAGCTGCCTCCAAATCCTGCTGCTAATGTTGTTAGAGTATGGCGTGCCCTGTACTCCAAGGCTGACCACTGCCTGTAACATGCTTTGCTCGCCACCTCCTACACTGTCTTCGGCTTGAAAATTGTTTCACCCCAACCTTTTTTTGGTTTTGTGGCTCCAGAATTCAACTTGAAGCATTATTTATTTATTTATTATTCATTTATTCATTCATTCATTCATTCATTCATTTATTTATTTATTCATTCATTTATTTGTTTATTTATTTAGGGTTTTGACTTAATTTATTTTTTTCTGTCAGACAAAGGGCCACAGGATTGGTGGAGCCTGGGCTAGGAGAGTGAAGCGTCCTGACTCTCTGGCCTCTTTGCTCCTTCATGTTTCAGTGCTTCTTCCTGCTTCTTCAGCTTCTGTGCCTCCTGGAAAACCTTAATACAAAAAGCATTTTTAGCCACCCACCGACGGTGCGCAGGTCGGTAATACAGAGGGGGAAACGTGTATTCAATGTCCAGCTCTTTACACATCTTCTCAAATACCTCAAAGTTGGTCTGCCGAAGTTTTTTCAGTAGCTTCTTTCTCTGGTCAGTGGTCATAAGCAGAGATCGCTTGTGAGCCTTGTCCTTGTAATGCTTCTGCATGTGTTCTTCATAGTTTTGGATCTTGACTATCAATTTTATAACTCAAGCTTCCAGGGATGTGGTATCTTCTGGGTTTAGGGTAATCTGGGTTAGCAATTGCTCTGTCTTTATCTTCATTTTCTCCTTTTGGTTGGCCATTTCCAGAGACAAGAGTCTTTTCACAACATCATCGACCCTGTCAATTCCTGGGACGTTTTGGTAATCTTTTAGCAACATGGAGGAAGGCAGGTCATCCATCTGGCTGGAGTGGGTCACTGGTTTTTTATCTGCATAGGCTCTGGCTGCCTGATGGAAGAGGCCATTTCCCGAGGTTGCAGGACGCAAGGAGGCCCCACGGTTACTCTGTCCAACAGCCCGCAGGCCAGGGCCGGGGCCTGAGCTCGGCCCCACAGGAGCGCCCTCCAGGCTGCCCTCAGCATCTTGGCCCCTGTGGGCCCTGTGTTGCTCCCCGGCCTGGCCTTGGTCCTCGCCACTACTGCAGCCGCCGAACGCCAGGAAGCAAGCAGACCTTGAAGCATTATTTTAAAGTTGTTTAGAGGGGAATTTGGGAGAGTTCATGTGAGTTCTTGCCTCTACTCCACCCTCTTGGTTCTGTCTCCCAGTACTGTATTATTTTCTATAAAACATATTTAGCAGTTCATCTAACACAGTAGTGTCATATATAATTTGGATCACTCTTCTCCTCATCCCTATCACCACTGTCAAATTTTTTTTTAAATTCATTTCAGTTTTGACATTTTTTTTCAGAGTCATTTTTGTTATGCAAAAAACCTTTTTTTCTGGAATAGATAAAAATTAGTAATAATTTTAAAATAAAAAAAAACTTGGAGGTTTTTCTTTTTTTGTTTTGTTGAAAAGGAACCATGAGAACAATTTAAATCATTAAAGCTCTCACTATAATCCTTTCATAAGTATTATTCAAATTAGTTATTTATTAGTAAACATTTGTTGGGTACTTTACTACTGTAATATAGAACACTGTATGTAGCAGGTACAAAGTTCAGGTAAGATAGCTACTTATAGCTCAAAGAATAATTAAGACACAATGCCATTGAAAATTTTTCAGAGAAATTCTGTAAATAGGTCACAGCAGGTTAGATAAAGGACCCAATCTGAAATACTCATATTGAAAGACTAAGGCAGCTAGGTGTCACAGTGGATAGAACACTGGGTCTGTAATAGAAAGAACAGAGTTCAAATGTGAACTCCAATACTTAATAGCAGTGTGACCCTCGGCAAGTCATTTAACCTCTATTTGCCTTAGTTTCTTCATTTATAAAATGTGGATAACAATAGTACACAGTAGTTGTGTGGATCAATAGACGCGATATTTTTTAAATTAATTAATTAATTTTTAGTTCTCAACATTCACTTCCATAAGCTTTTGAGTTTTAAATTTTCTCCCCTTCCCTCCCTGCCGTCTTCCCCAAGATGGCGTGCAATCTGATATAGGCTCTACATATACATTCCTATTAAACATATTTTCAGATTAGTCATGTTGTAAAGAGTTATAACCAATAGGAAGAACTATAGGAAAGAAGAAACAAAACAAAACAAAAGAGAAAAAAAGAACAAATAGTATGCTTTGATCTGCATTCAGATTCCATAGTTCTTTCTCTGGATGTGGACAGTATTTTCCATCATGAGACTTTTGGAGATGTCTTAGATCCTTAGATTGCTGAGAAGGGCTAAGTCTATCAAAGTTAGTCATTGTACAACATGGCTCGTACTGTGTACAGTGTTCTTCTGGTTCTGCTCACTTCACTTGGCATCAGTCCATACAGGTCTTTCCAGGTTTTTCTGAAGTCTGTTTGCTCATCATTTCTTATAGCATAATAGTATTCCATGACATTCATGTACCACAACTTGTTTAGCCATTCCCCAATTGATTGGCATCCCTTCAATTTCCAATTCTTTGCCACCACGAAAAGAGCTGCTATAAATATTTTTTTACATCTGGGTCCTTTTTCCATTTTTATAAAAGAGATAACGTTTTTAAAGCACCTTTGCAAACCTTAAAGTGTTATGTAGATGCTCTTATTGTTAAGTCCTTAATTAGTAATGCTCTTATCAAATGAATTATTATTAATCCGTTGTTAATAAAACCACTGTATCCAAGGGGAAACCAGTGCCCAGTGTAGGGAATCTCACTGGGCACTGAAAGCATGGTTAGTTCTTAAACTTTAGAATTGTACCTCTAGAGGTGAAAAATTTGCCAATTTTGATTATGTGAAAATGAGAGATGGTAGAAGACTGTATCAGCTATCACTGCATTAAAAGTTTTGTTTATAGATTCAATCTCTGACCTTTTTTTTAAAAAAAAGATACAAGGTTTCCAAATGGTAAAAATCAGGGCTTGGTTCTGCTACCTCAAGGCCATATGTGGCCCTCTATGTCCTCAAGTGCAGCCCTTTGTGAAGTTTGGATTTAATCAAAAGGCTGCACTTGAGGACCTAGAGGGCCACATATGTCCTCAAGGCCGGAGGTTTCCCATCCCTGGGCAAAATATTAGGAAATTAGCATAGTGTGTGGAATTAAAACAGATAAGGAGGAAGAGCTGTGCAAAAAAAGGGCAGTAGAAATGACTAGAAACTTCTAAAGAAGTTATTCCTGAGGCTTCAAGGCATATATTTCTGAATATAATCTCTAGATCATTAAAGAAATATTGTTTGGGCATATTTTAATGAAGGTCCTCTGCCTGTGGGAAAGAACAGATATGCCTTTCATTGCAGAGGATGCAATCAAGAAATGAAAAACCCAATAAAAAATAATCATAAGAAGTGCTCTTTGGAGGAAGCTTCTTTGAAGGTGATGAATAAAACATATCTGATGAGTGGTTCCTGATACAGCTGCAAAATCAATCAGAAAAGAAAATCACAGTTTTAAAATGTGTAGTGTATATTTTCTAAAACTGAAAACCTTAAGTGTTAGGTTTTTTTTAATTACAGTTTCTAGGAAAGGAAAAAATACTTTTGGATAAAATGGTGATTGGATTGTGATTTATATTCATTTAGTTTAAAACCAGTCTTTCTCAATAAGATACAACTTTATTCAATTTTTGGCATAGAAAACTAATAAACTAGTGTCATTCAAAGTCAAGACATTTTTATATCAACCCTACCACTCCCTGAAACTGTCTTTAAATCTTTACATAGATATAAGTACAAATAACTGCTTCATTGATTTTATGCTAGAAAATACTTTATATAATTCATTATTATAAAGGAGCATAAAATGTTGTATTTAAAATTTTACCATAGAGAGATGAAGGGTACAAGTTTTAATTTATGTGGCTAATTAATACATTTACCAAACTTATTGCCTAATTATAATTATGACTTTCTCTAGATTGACTGCCAATGTGGTATAATTATAAAAGAAATTGCCTCTTTTTACTGAAATAGAACAATAAATTGGTTTTCCTGAATACATTATATAAAGAATCCAAGTTCCTGACCTTAAATATTTTACTAATAGTATTCTATGCAGAGGGGAACAATCAGGATGACATTTGCTGAAATGTTTGAGATTTATAACATAATAGCTTGAACATATGTGTCCCCCCTCAATCCTAAATCCCGTCAAATCAAGATTAATTACCTATTAAAATACCAACAAATAGTACAGGTGATATAACAAAAGCTGTCTCTCTTCATATGTGGTTACAAAACAAACTTTTTTTGTGGTGACATGAAACATTATATATCTTTTCTTTCTGAGTGGGAAAAAATTGCTACTCATTTATTCTTAATGGATTTTGGCATTTCATTAGGAAGCACAAGTATGAATCTTCTTCCAGGAAAACATGTGAAGTTCACTAGAACTTACTAAAAAACTATCAAAAACTAATTCTTCTCCTCATCCTTAACAACTAGATAGTTATCCCTCTTTATCTTTGTGGATAAATTTTTTTTTCTATGGAAATGAATGCAGTAGTTTAATTCTGCCCCTTAAAAATTTGAGAAAATATTGTGAGGTGAATTTCTTTTTTTTATTCAAATTTTCATTTAAGTAATATGCACTTTTCACTTACAGTGAAGTACCATCTATAACAAAATGGTGAAATTATCTCTTATTTTCCCACTTTAATTTTCTTTGTGTGTCAAAGAAAATTGTTGAGGAGAATTTGCTCTTAAAAACTGGAAATGTGAGTGGAATCTTAAATGATGCTTTTGATGTAGTGACAACAATGATCCTTTTTCTTGTGCTAACTGGAATTTTAGAGAAGATCTGTTTATTTAGGGAATGATGATAAAAGAATTGTAGAAAATAATTCCATTGAAAAATTCACGCCTTTATAGTATTGTGGCAGTTCACGAACAATTGGATAACCTGTGGTTTTTATTTTTCCACAATTCTTTATTTTTTTGTTTTGTTGTGACCTTTTGCTTTTGTGCCATAGTGATTTCCCCTTGCCTTCCCCCTGCCTTTGAACTCTCCTTTGTAATAAGGAGAAAAAACACATGTAAGGAAAACCAGTAGACACATGACTTAGTCTGATCATCTATATGCCACATTCCGCAGCCATAGGCTCCCTCTACTGAGAGGATCAAAGTATGTTTCATCATCAATTTTCCAGGACAGAAGAGTAATCACTACTCTTAATCAGAGTTCAGCTACCTTTGAGTGTAGTTTCCATTGACATTATTGTGGACCTTTGCATATCATTCTCCTAATTCTGCTTCCTTTACTTTACACCAGTTCATCTAAGTCTTTCCATGTTCTTCTGAATTATTCATATTTGTTATTGCTTAAAGCACAATAATATCTCACTCATATACCACTAATTCAATCTGTGGGAATCCCATTGCAGGATTTTTAGTTGAAAGAGAGGCAACAAGCTATAACTGAAACCTGTAAGAAATCTAGGAAAACATCCTGCCTCTTTGATCTGCGTTTTAAGCCATAACATAGGCTTCAGAACTCTTAAATAAATATGTCTGCTCTGGCATTTTAAATGGCGTTATAAAAATCTTTATTTTGTGGACTCTCGGTCACCTTCCTGAACTAAATAGCTTTCTCTAGAATCCTGAACTTAGAGGCTATGGTCACAACTTGCTTTCATGGATGTTCAGATTTTTTATTTTGTTAAAGACATTGTGAGCTTTTTAAGAGTCATGAAGTAAATGCAACCCTTAATTTGCCTTTAAAACTTAGGTCAGAAAGGTGGGAAACTTTATTTTTCTAAGAAAGGAAACATATGATTAATACACTTGAAGCTTATTTAATTCATTTTTGCATTTTCATCTTCAACTTCTCTCAAAGGACTACACATCAATCTGCCACTGATGGTCAACAGTGCAGCAAAGAACCTGTGTTATTGTGAACCTACAGTGGAATGATGTGGTTCTCTGCTGGTAATCAGTCTGTACTAGCAACATGTTTACCATTAGCTAAATTTCCCTTCTTTGCCAGTTTCTGAAAGAAAGAGCCTATTTCAATTCTTTTGGTTTTTTTTCTTTATTCTTTATTTTTAAAAACTCTGCCTCCTGGGGCAGCTAAGTGGTGCAGTGCACAGAGCACCGGCCCCAGCTTCAGGAGGACCTGAGTTCAAATGCGGCCTCAGACACATAACACTTAGTAGCTGTGTGACTCTGGGCAAGTCACTTAACCCCATTGCCTAGCCCCCCCCCCAAAAAAAAATTCTGCCTCCTCTTAAACAACTAGTTACTTTAAAAAAAGCTGTGTAAATTAATGTCTGGCCCATAATCTTGAAGAAATTTTCCTGTAGGTCATTAGAGTTTAATCTAAAATAGAAAGCAATGAAATCACTTTTTAGATCGTGAAAAGGAGATGCAAATATAAGGTATAACAATAAGCAATTGTAAGAATAACCACTGACACTGGTTGCATTATATTTAGTCAGTAGGAGATTTTAGAGCACAGGTCTAGAGCTGGAAGGGACCTCAAAGGTTATCTAGTCTAAACCCCTCATTTTATAGGTGTGGAAAGTTTAGGCCCAGAGAGTTAGGATGCCTTGCCTGAGGTCAAATAGCTGGTAAATATCCAAGGCAGGTTTCTAATCCAGGTCTATTCAGTATATCATACTATCTTTAATAATATAAATGAAATGAGAAAGATCTTGGACGTTTTGTGTGGTCACAAGCTCATTGTAAATTGCTAGTAAAGATATGCTGGAGTCAGCTTATAAAGTTTTGCATTGATTGTTAAATTTTCAGCCTGAGCATTTATATCTCAGAAATTGTCAGATGATGCAAATTAGGGCTTGATTTATTATTTTATTGATTTTCTAGACTTAAAACTGAGGGGGAAAATGTTAACAATGCAGCTTAAACTTAAAAATTGTTATGTGCATACTTTTTAGGAGAGCTGATTGTTAATTCACCAGCACATTCCTAACTACTAGCATGATGCAGCTGCTTGAAAGATAATATGAAATTAGGCTTTAATTAAAAGAATCATATTGCTCCAGATCAAGAGAGTAGAAGTACCAGTGTACAAGTATAACATCACATTTTCACTTGTAGATGTTTGGGGGTTTTTTTGTTTATTTTTTTGTTTTTAGACAATTGGGGTTAAGTGACTTGCCCAGGGTCACACAGCTAATAAGTGACAAGTGATTGGTCTGAGGTCAGATTTGAACTCAGGTCCTCCTGACTTCAGGGCCAGTGCTCTATCCTCTGCACCACCTAGCTACCCCCAGATGTTTGTTTTTAAAAAGGACATTGTCAACCTAGAATATATTCAGAGGAGAGTGACCAATATTGTAAATGATCTAGAAATCATGTTTTCTGAGGAATGATAGTAGGAGCTGGAAATATTACAGTTGTCTTTAAATATTTGAAAGTTGTGTGGAAGAGAGAGAGTAGCTTTGTTCTCTATTCTTCTGTAGATCTGAACAATCACAAGATCAGAGACACAAAGGTCCTTAGGTGGGTTCATCTAGTCTAATCTCCTCATTTTACAGATGAGGAAACACTACCTCCCAAGAGCCAATCTCCAGCCTTTCTTCCCCCCTCCCATTTTCTCCTCATTGTCCACCTCCCTGTCCCTACACTGCCGGAAGAAACCCTGAATCTCTGCTCCAGTCTATCCTTTAGATCCACTATTCCCCTCCCAGTAGTGATGGGCCACTCCCCTCTATGCAAGGACACCTAGGCCTTGCTATACCTTCTGTCAATGAATCATTAAACTTTCAGGCTTTTCTGTTCTTTTTGCAGCTGAACCTTCTTTTATATATATATATATATTAGCTCTCTTAATTGAAGTGTGATGTCCCTTGAGAGCAGGGACATTTTTTGTCCATTTATAGCACAGTTAGCAAGTAATAGAACATAGATTTGAGCCTAGGTCCTCTGACTCCAAATCCAGCATACTTTCCCCTATCCCATGCTTCCTCTCAGTAATAGCTGACATATTGCACTTTTAGGTTTGTAAAACATTTTAATATCCACATAATATTCTCCAGAGGAAAACAGAACAAGTCTACTTCTTTTTCCACATGACAACTTTCAAGTATATGAAGACAGCTATAATGTCTCCCCTTAGTCTTCTCTTTTCCAAACTAAACATTTCCAATTCCTTCAACAATTCCTTAGTTGACATGGTTTCCACACTTCTCACCGTTGGGTAGAAGTTACAAGAAAGCAGATTTTGACTCATTATAAGGAAAACATTTTTTAACAATTAAGTTCAAGAATGGATTGAATTCCTTATCAGACTAGACAACTCAGGTTAGGAATAATGTAAGACTAGATTCCTGCATGGTGAAAAGTTGGACTACATGATTCCTAAGGTCCTTTCTAACTCTTAGGTTCTATGGAGAAGATATGATGAGCTCATTAAGATTTCCAAAGGCATGAAAATTTGTGGAATTCATTTATAAGTTTTTAGGAAACATACTGTATCTGAGATCAGAGGTAAAGGGCAGGATCTGAAAGGGACTTTAACCAGACCCCTAATTTTACAAGTGAAGAATCTGAGGCCCAAAGAGGTTAAGTCACTTGCTTGAGGAGGACCACTAGCTTTAATAGTAGTTGCATCCTTAAGGACAGGATGAAGATGAGGGAATAATCTTTCATATTGACATAGTTGTATGCTGTATTACTGGTAGTGCCACATCTTTATTAGTAGCTGATTAGATAGATTAGATTAGATTTTATCCATTTTCTAGATGGGTAGAAACTTAGTGAAATTTTCTTTTGTGACTTGTTCAATATGTGGATAATGGCATGTTAATTAATTTTGTTTTACATTTTAGTAGCATATATTACTGGAAGTAGTTCCAGAATGTTCAATTTAGAAGTTACAACTTTTTATTTTTTACATTTTTTCTTTTTAAAAAAATGTATCTTTATTAATTTATTTTTAGTTTTCAACATTCACATCCATAAACTTTTGAGTTTTAAATTTTCTCCCCCTTCTTTCCCACCTCCCTTCCCAAGACAGTGTGCAATCTGATATAGGCTCTACATATACATTCCTATTAAACATATTTTCACATTGGTCATGTTGTAAAGAAGAATTAGAACCAATAGGAGGAACCACAAGAAAGAAGAAACAGAACAAAACAGAAGGAAAAAAAAGCAAATAGTATCCTTTGATTTGCATAGAACTCCATAGTTCTTTCTCTGGATGTAGATAGCATTTTCCATCTTGAGACTTTTGGAGCTGTCTTAGCTCCATGCATTGCTGAGAAGAGCTAAATCTCAAAGTTAGTCATCATACAATGTGGTTGTTACTATGTACAACATTCTCCAGATTCTTCTCACTTCACTTAGCATCAGTCCATACAAGTCTTTCCAGGTTTTTCCTGAAGTCCACTTGCTCATCATTTCTTATTGCACAATAGTATTCCATTACATTCATATACGACTTGCTCGGCCATTCCCCAATTGATGGGCATCATCTCAATTTCCAATTCTTTGCCACCACAGAAAGAGCTGCTATAAATATTTTTGTACATGTGGGTCCTTTTCCCATTTGTATCATCTCTTTGGGATACAGTCCTACAAGTGATATTGCTGGGTCAAAGGGTATATACATTTTTATATGTATATACCCTTTGGGCATAGTTTCAAATTGTTCTCTGCAATGGTTGGATCAGTTCACAGCTCCACCAACAATGCGTTAGTGTTCCAATTTTCCCACATCTTCTCCAACATTTATCATTTTCCTATTTTATCATGTTAGCCAATCTGATAAATGTGATGTGGTACCTCAGTGTTGTTTTGATTTGCATTTTTCTAATAGATAGTGATTTAGAACATTTTTTCATGTGACTATAGATAGCTTTAATTTCTTCATCTGAAAACTTCCTGTTCATATCCTTTGACCATTTATCAATTGGGGAATGACTTTTATTCTTATAAATTTGACTTAATTCTCTATATATTTTAGAAATGAGGCCCTTATCAGAGACACTGTTTGTAAAAATTCTTTCCCAGTTTTCTGCTTCCCTCCTAATCATGGTTGCATTGGCTTTGTGCAAAAACTTTTCAATTTAATGTAATTAAAAATATCCATTTTGCATTTTATAATGTTCTCTGTCTCTTGTTTGATCATAAATTCTTCTGTTCTCCATAAATCTGACAGGTAAACTATTCCTTGCTCTCCCAATTTGCTTATGGTATCAGCCTTTATATCTAAATCGTGTAAGAAGGTACACCTTTTGACTTTCAGTATTTGGGATAACTTCCTTGTTTTAAGTGTTAATGCAGTCAGCTAACAAGAACATTGGAACACAACAGTCTGCCTTATTTAGTCAGACCTTGGATTCACCCAACCCAATTAATTGGCCTTTGAAGGTAGGATATTTAAGATTTGCAAAGGGCTTTCTTCATAATAGCCCTGTTAGGCAAGTATTTTAAGTATTTTCACCTTGTGGTACTTACTGTTGTGGAAATTGATTCTTTAAGAGTGATTTATCCCAGGCTAAGTAACTGTTAAGTATCAGAGGATTTGTCACATCTTTATGGTGATTCCTTTTACAATTCCCTTTAGTATTTCCTAGAAGAAGCCATCCCTCCTTCCTTCTTTCTTTGATTTCAGAATTTGTTCACTGGGTGGATTCAAGTCTGTCCTCTGCAGAGATTCTTTTTTTTTAAATTTTTTCTGATCACAGCTTGGACCACAGCCTTCTCTCCATCTACTCTGGGTAGGTTCTCTCCTTTAATCATCAGACAGCCCTCTGTATTCCTGTAGGACCCCCAACATAGATGGATATAAAATGTCTAAAATAACTAAATGATGAATTATACAGTAGTGTAAAATCCACTTGTAAGTGTATGATGGAGAGTGGAAATGATAGTGGGATTGAAGAGCTTTATGATGAGTTTGTTAGATGGTTTGGCATAGATGATGAAATCAAGGATGTTAGAAAATAGATTCAGAGGTAAAGTGGGAACCAAGTTATGAAATCATTTAGGAAGATAGAAATGGAGAGATAGGTGGGGGAAGTAATTGGAGAAGGTTGTACAATCAGTTGTATAGAAATCAAATTCAGATAATCAAATGATAATGGTAAATACGTGGCCTGGAAGTGGTGCTAAGGAGCAAGAAATAGGTTGCTTTTCTTCTTCCCTCATTAGAGGCTGAGAAAGGCAAAAAGGTGTAATGGGAAAATGTAAAACCTTGATAGAAATAGTGGTGATGTGATGTCATCTAGGTGAAGCAGATTTATGTTAAGGTAAGAAGATGAGAAGAGAAAGTGAGGTAAAGGTTGGCATTAAAGGGAGCTTTATTCACAGTAGACTTTTTAAAAGATCAGTTTAATTTTTTTCAATGACCTGTATAAAGGTATAAGCATTATAGATGTGATTTTGACCTGAAATAAAAGAGACTTAATTTCTGGGAATATAGACATGCTATTCTCACTATACATGGCCCCGGTCAGCCTTCTGGATACTGTATGCTAGAAAGGATGAAGTAATTAGGGTATTTAGAGGAGGGCAAGCAAAATAGTAAAGGTCTTAAATTCTATGCCGTATGAAGATCTGTTGAAGGAATTAAAAATGTTTAACCAGAAAAATAAGGCTCCTGAGAGCCTGTGAAGAGAAATTCCACTGGTTCTGTTTGTTCCCAGAGGGCAGAAGTTGTTGCTGTGTATGCAAGTTGCCTGGAGGCAAATTCAGGCTTTGGTTCCCAAAAAAACTTTCTAATGATTGGTATGGGCTGCCATTTATTGTCTTTACTCCATTTATTGAAAGTCTTCCCAAATTTTTTTTTTCTGAGGTATTTTGTGGACTGCATGATCTCTGGGTTCCCTTTCAACTTTGAAATTGTGTGATTGGGAGGGGAAAAGGGAAGGACCTAGTAGAGAAGTGAATTGAGGGTGGGGGGGAATAGGGGAGGAAGAGTTTGTAGCAGTTATGAATAATGGATTATCAAAGCAAATGTTAGAAGTCAGGGTAGAGGGTAGAGGGTGGAGGCTTTTGTTAGTAGCTGGAGGAAGAACCATTCACAAGACAGAATCTTTTTGTTGAGGAACCAGCATCACTATATATAATCACAAAAACATTTTTCATGATTTTTTAAGGAGAACTTTGAAAAATTGTTAGTTGATTTAGATATACAAACAGTATCAAGACTAAAATAATTGTTTTAGTAACCCACAGAAGGCTATGTTGTTATGTTCTTAGCATTTGGTTATATCAATCAAGAATAGTTTATTAAGCACCTACTATGTGCCAGGAACTGTGCTATTCTCTGGGACAAGTAGGAATAGTCTTTCTGTTAGAAGAGGTGAAATACTTGAGAAATACCTCACGGTAACCTAGATTATCAGAGAGGATGAAATGTTCTTAGATGATACTGAAGAAATATCATAGATCTAGGAAGGAACTTCAGAGGTTATCCAGTCCAACCTGAACAACATCACTGACAAGTGGTCAGCCAGCCTTGGCTTGAAGACTTTCAGTAAAGAGAAAACCACAACTTTCCATTTCTCTTCAATACCACTCTAATTTTTAGGGGTGGTTAGCAGTGAGAAATCAATGTTGGGAGGTAGTCCAGTAATGATGAAAATGTTACAATACAGAAAGAAAGTCTGTTTCATCAGTGATATATAACAGAAATTCCTTTGTGGAGGACAAACCCCATGAAATATTTTCTCAAGCCTTTGAACATTGCAGAGACTCCTAAATAAGATTCACAGACACTCAAAATAGGTTGGTAATTTACACAGGAATAAACAATTGTGTGGGGATCAGAACACTGGAGATTCATGAGCAGTTTTGGGCACTACTGTTAACCAATCCCAGAAAAAAATAGATGAGTTGTGATTGTTAGTGATAGGTTCTGGGTAGAGGCAGGCCAGAATAGAAAACTAGATCAGCCACAGTGGCAGGTTGTAAAGGTGGCAGTAGTAGGGGGGGGACCCAGAGGTAGGTACTGCTTCTCAAAGGAAGTCCTCAGTTCTTTATAAGATGATTAAGAATAAGGTAGATACTGTGACATATGAAAAGTCTGAGAAACATAATTTCTGGGTAATTAATATAAATTTATTAATTATGGATAGGTAATAATTAATAAATGAGGTCAGTGGCACTTTGGGAACCAAAGAGAAACTTTGGGGGCCACTGAGAGTTTTAATACCCTTGGAAGAATGGGTGTTTCTGACAGGTAGACTCTGGTTAACAATTAATGATAGAATGAGTATTGTAATGAGAGTTGGGCTTATTCTAATAAGGGGTTAGGGGACATGACTTTGATTATGTCATCTTTACTCATCTCTACCCAGACCAGCCCTACCTCAGGCAATCTAGAGGAAGGGATATACTTCCTCCCAAGCCATTATGTCCCAGCTGGGTGGGGTCTCTCCCAAGATTGAGGACTGAGTTAACCCAATCTCATCTATCAGCAATGTCCTTCACAAGGACTGGGCTTTGAATGAGGAAATAGAAAGGGAAAAAACCCTGGATCGCCTGATATTAATTGATCATTAATATAGGAGAAAAATAAGCTTTACTCTCAGTACTCACTCCCTTAGGAATAAAAGTACTAAGTAGAATACCTGGGCCAAAACTTAGGTAAGTTACTGATTGGAAATCAAAGTCAGAAGGGATAACAATACAAGATCTTGTCCATTTCCTGGAAATAAGATCAAGACTAGCAACAAGGTTGACTTGATCTTAGGCAGACTAAATTATGGCTGCACCAGATCCTTGTATTTTTTCTTTCCTGGGTCCAGATTGGTCCCAGAGCCCTGGGGTACAACTACAGCCTGCAGGTAGGGGTTACAAACAACTTCAGTTTGAGACTTAGGTCTCTACCTTGGTAAAATCTTTTTTATCCATGCACTTTCTTCCTATCCCTGCTGCCACCACTTCTTTATCATCAGCCGTTTGGATCACCACAATACCACCTTCACTCTCTTTCCTTCCCATCTCTAGTCAGTCCTTTATACCCCAAACAAACTAGTCTTTCTTTCTTATACACAGATCTCATCATCTCTCTGCTTGAAATTTGCTACTGGTTCCTTATTGCCTACTGAGTAAAGGCCAAATTCTTTAGCTTGGCACTTTAGGCCCTCCAAACTCTGGTGCTACCAGCCCTTCTAGCTTTATTTCATATGACTTCTCTTATGAACTTTGTTTTGTTTTTTTGAATAGAACTTTGATTTCATTGATTTAGGGAACTCCCAGTGTGGAAACTCCTATTATTAAAGCAGATCTGCAACAGTTTTAATGAGTAGCTTGGGGAAATGAGAGGTTCAGTGACTTGCCCAGAGTCATACAACTTGAATATGGCAGAGGGGTGACTTGAACTAAGGTCTTTCTGGTACCCCTGAGCTGGCTATCTCCATCATCGGATGTGAGGAGGGCCCTAGTTGGAGTTGGCACCACTGCCTTAACCACCACAGAACTCCTAAGAGCACACCTTAAATCTTCCTTTCCCCTTCTCATTTTCTCTTCTTTGTCCAACACTCCCTATCCCTACTCTGCCAGAGGAAACTGAATCCTTCTCCATTCCAGCCATTAGACCCACTCTCCCCTTCCCAGTGGTGGTGGACTGCTCCCTTCTATACTCTATGCAGAGTATCCCAGTCTATCCCAAGGACTGTTGTACCTTGCCATGTCCTCTGTCATTGAACCATATCCTCCCCGAGACTGAACCTGTGTGTGTGTGGTGTGTGTGTGTGTGTGTGTGTGTGTGTGTGTGTGAGAAGTCTCTCAGAGTGTGATTTCTTTGAGGGCAAGGACTGTCTTCTCTCCATTTCTAACACTTATCATACTTCTTGGCGTATAATCAGTGCTTAATAAATGCTTTTTCAATCATCGATATGCCCTGATTCCTTTATGTACACTATATTCCAGCCAGATTGTATTATTCATCATTCCTTCTATATGTCTAACTGCTTTCTTATGGATGGGTCTTTGCTCATGTTGTTCTCTATCCCTGGAATAGCTTCTACACTGTTGCTGCCTGTTGGACTTCTTTAAAGGACCACCACCTTTAAAGAACCAAATTCTACCTTCTACATGAAGAATTCCCTGATCCTATAATCATTAATTACCTTTCCTTTTTCTGACCTAACACAGCATTTCAGTTACATTCAGGAAACATAGTCATTTGTCTTCACCTCTGAAGGCATTTTTATATATTGTTACACAATTTCTGTAAATCCACGTAGAAGACTTTAAGCTCCACTAGGGCAAGAACTGTATCTAAACTTAGTATCTCCCTCAATATTAGATAGTCACATATTAGGCAAACATTTATTAATGTTCACTAGGTAAATTGATATTATAGAAAGGATTATTACATTGTATGGGAGGTTATACTAGATGACCACCAAAGTTACTTCCCACTCTTCAAGATTCTGTAATTCCAAGTTAAAGTAAAAGAAGGAGGGGAGTTTCCAAGGAAGACAGACACATACACATTCAGGAATACAAGGCTCAATCCCGGTAGTCAGATTGAGGAATCATGTAATGATTTGTTTACCTGGTGATTGGGAGTAGCAAAAAGTTGAGGCATACTAGCAAGCTTCAGTGTGAGGAGGTTGAATTGGATGATCTTTGAATTCTGTTGCAGCTTTAACATTCTGTCAGTTTATAAGTTTGTTAGATAAATAGAGAGTTAATATTTAACCGTGTTCTTTATAATCTAGCATGCATTTAGTACTTAAGAGTGAACTTAACCATAATTACCAGTATCCTTTAAATAAACTCTTGTATTCATTCACTGAGAAAACAACTGTTGAACTCATAACTATTTCAATGTTTCTTTTATGGCCTTAGCTAAAGGGTAATAATCCCCTGACTCCTTGTTCTTCTGAGCATTTGCTTTCACCTCCCCTACATCCATCCCCAAATCTGTTAATATTAGCCTGATGAATGGATCCAGATTCACAGCAGGATGTCACAGCTGTACTTCATAAAGAGACAATCCTCTTGTTGATGATTCTTTTATGTTATATATATATATATAAAACAGGATTCATAAAAAACAAAGCAGCTGCTTTGACCAATTCAACAAATGTGTGGAACTGAAACACATTTAGACAGATGAGTGAATCCTGTGATGTCTGTTCATCATTTTTCTATTTGGTTATTCAGGTTGGTAATTCTAATACACTAGAATGCATTAAATCAGTGGCCACATATTTTGGATCAGAACTTGGTGAGAGATTGTAGTATTAGTCACCTTATATTTATTTTAAATTTTCCACTTAGAATGCTTTTCATATAAGCTTGTCCTAACTCTTTAGAGACATGATTTATGCTTTATAATCCCCCAGGGAATGTAAGTATTTTCATATTTATTGCACTGAACAGCGTTTTGCAGTTGCATGCCTGTCCTAAAGTCAGTTTGTCTCTGGAAAAGGGCACAAGAATTCTGACCTCAGCCTAACATTCAAACAAGGAGTCAGGGCTTGAAAAATGTGAACAGATTATGTTTGGCCTGTGGAGCAAGTTCCATTTAAATATCTGAACCAGAGAGAAAAACAGCTGGTGGGAGGCAGTATTCAAACAATGATGCCTTTTCTTCTGTAAATCCATCTAGACCCCCAAGCTTCAGAGCCTGGTCATACAGGCAAAAATCCAGAAGTCTCCAGCCAGGTCAGATTTTCATCACACTGTTCTTAGTTTTTGAATTTTTCTTCTTCACTCTGATTGTGTACTGACTACCTTCTGGGTTCTAAACCCATGCTAGGAGTGGAGTCACTGTCCCTTGGGAGCTGACAGTTTAGTTCCCGTATCAACACAATTAGGAATAGCATAATTAAAATTTAAGAAATAGATAGAGGGAATTCACTCATACATTTCGTTGCATTTCATTCATCCTAACCCCAATAATCTCCCCTACTCTCTTGTCTCTTGCAATTTCTGTCTCTTTCAGTGTCAGAACTAGAAGGGATCATTAATTCATTCAACAAACATTTGGTAAGTGTCAACACTCTTGTCATACACAATCCTGGTGTTTCAGAAGATAAAAATAAGTGGTTCCTATTTTAAAAGAGCTTATGTTCTATTTGGGGGTAAGGTAAAATAATGCAAGCAGATTAGTAAGAACAGAATATTTACAAAATAAGTAGAAAATAAGTTCCTGTGAGGGAGGAAGACACTCTTTCCCTATTCCAATCCATCCTCCATTCAGTCACAAAATGCAGGTCTGACAATGTCAGCTACCTACTCAATAAACTTGTGTGATTTCCTGTCATTTTCAGCATCAAATACAAAATCTTCTGTTTGGCATTCAAAACCCTTCACAACTTGTTCCCCCACCCCCCTCAAGTTTCTTTACATTTTACACTCCATGTACTCTTTGATTCAGTAACACTAGCCTCCTAACTGTTTCAAGAGCAACACACTCCATCCCTTGCCTCCTGGAATTTTCACCAGCTCTCTCCTGCTTAGAATACTCTTCTTCTCATCTCCACCTTCTGGCTTCTCTGGCCTCCTTAAAGTCCTAACCATTGGAAGCCTTCCCCAGTCCCTCTTAATTCTAGTGCCTTCCTTTTAATTATTTTCTTTTTATCCTGTATTAGCATGTTTGTACCTCTTTATTTGCTTATTGTCTCCTCCATTAGATTGTAAGTTCCTTATGGGCCGGGGCTGTCTCTTGCTTCTTTTTTCTGTCCCCAGTGCTTAGCGCGGTGCCTGACAGATAGTGGGTTTATTGGTAGACAGGACATTGCCCAGACTCTTGTTTACCTCCTGGGGCTCTTATGCTAAAAAAAAAAAATGACCGAGCACAAATATTGGAGAAGAAGGAAGTTGAGAACCAGAGCCAGAATGTTATTCAAAAAAAGAAAAGCTAGTCCTTCTGATACTATTCCATCTCTTCTCCTCCTTCCCCTCCTTCATCTCCTTCTTCATCTTCAACTCTATCTCCACCTGAAAGGATGATAAATACCCCTCCCACAAACACAGGTTGTGGCCAAAGTTGACCAACATTAGCTTGGAGCATCACGTTTTCCAGCATGAAAAATTCAATGAAATTGCTAGTAAAGAGGGTGTGGTCTTTCTATTCGTGTGGCCAGAGCAGTATTACACAGAATTTAGAGATATTGAAGGACTGCCTTATTGCCATCCTTTTTCTACTTCCGGGAACTCAGCCTGATCAAGCAGCAGGTTGGCAAGCAGGAGCATGAATTCTGCAAGCTCCAGCAAGCACTGAAGATCTCTTAGACCCCTGCCTCAGGGCATTCCTCTTGCCAGAATTGGCATAGAACGTGTCATTGGAGGGCTCGACGACCAGAGGACCTTGCTCAAGCTCAAACCACTGTCAGAGAATCAGCATCCAAACTCATCTCCCTGAAACCTCAGTCCAGATTGATAATCACTCGAAGCGAAGGCCAGATGGATCGGAGAAGATTTTTTAGGAAAGTCAACAAAGATAGGAGCCCAGGAGGAACCCCCTCTCATCAATAAAGAAAATAAAAGGCCTTGCTGTGAAAGTTTCAGCGGGCTCACCTCAATTAAGCCCACCCCAAGCTCCATTACTTTCTCTCTCGCTCTCCCTTTGCTTTTTGGTGACTTGTCCAGGCTCACAGAGCTAGTAAGGGTCAAGTGTCTGAGGCTGGATTTGAACTCAGGTCCTCCTGACTCCAAGGCCAGAGCTCTATGCACTGTGTTATCTAGCTGCCCAACTTTCTGCAAACAGTTTTGATGGATAAAATTGATGTCAATGATTTGAAGATAAAATATTAAATAGAAGTACTCAAATGTCATTTGTAGGGATCCCAGAAGCCCATAATTCATCCATTGTGTTAGACCGTCTACACAGCATGAAATATAGATCTAAACATTGTCCATTTGTTTCAATTAATAAACATAACCAAATAGGATATTAGGGTATTTTTGCCTTTGATTGTCTAGATGATCAGTTAATTAAATATTTGTTATATCCTTTCTGTAGTTTGTCATGATGGAATATTTTGAGTGACTGACTTAGATCCCATTCATTTTAAAAATACTCATTTGTAATTGCTACATTTTCCACTCAACAAATAAATAGGGGTTGCAACCCTACCTACCAAACAGGTAAGAGATAAGGAGCCTGATGGCCTTAAAAGGTAGAATACACCTCTTCCACTATCTTGTGTAGCCATTTCTAGCTCACTATTATGCCCTAGCAATCTCTTACTTTTCATATTCCATATTCAAGAAGCCAAAAGGAAGTTTCATGTACAGCCCTGATAGGTACTAATGAAAAATGAAATGGGTTGTAAAAAAACAAAACTTGTTGGCTGTCCTTGTAAAAGTCAAGAGCTAAGGGAATGCTTATGGAGGAAACAGTTCATTTCTTATTGCAGAATGTTGTTTTACAAGGCATAAGTGAAGTTTACAATAGTCCTGTTATGTACTGTGTTCATTTTACAAACAACTTGCTAATTCATCAAGGATGAATACTATTGTACCTCTTTGGTTACCAAAAAATTGAAAAGGATCTATAATGTGTATTCAGAGTAAAGGTTCTGTAGATATCTAGTAACCACATAGGTGTATGCAAATACATATATTTGTAAAGCTGCTACCGTCATCATACCAGTATTAAGAAATATTACATGCTCCCCAGGTTTTCTTTTCAATTTTTACTAAGCTCTTACTATAGCTTACATTGTATTTTTCATAATAAAAAAATGCTTATTCACTTACTGACACTGGCAATTTGGAGCGTCAGAATGAGCCTTATTTAGGAGGCTGTATTTAAGCTGAGCTTTGAAGGAAGAGAACTTAGAAATCATCTGTTAGTATTCTCTCATTTTACAGATGAAGAAACAGTCTTGCTAAAGCATTTCTGCAGATTTTTGTACACTTACCAGCAGTTTCCTCATGTGGTGTATAGTTAAAAAAACCATTGGAACTGATTTCTGAGGCGCCCCCCCCTTTTTGGTTTTGCCACTAATAAGATATGTGACCATGAGAGTAAGTTAATCTCTCAAAACCTCAGTTTTTCACATCTGTAAAATCAGGATAATACCTACTCTACTTGCAAGACAGCATTCTTATAAGGTTCACATGAGAGAATGTATTTGAAAGTACTTTGTAAAGCACTCCGCAAATGTATTCAGTATAAAAATCTGTAATTTATCAATGTGATTCCTCCTTCCATTGATTCAAATGACAAACTTTTGTGCCTGAAGCATTTGTTAATTGGAAGCCAGCCTATTGATGATTCTCTTCAAGCTTAGCCAGGATAATGCTTGGGCCCAAATCCTGGTCTGCCTGGTGGGATTTGAAAAAGCTTGTCCTCTATTGGCAGTCTTACTACTACCCTGATTCCTACTACCTGCTACTACTGCTATGATTGTAATCCCACCTAGTGTTAGCATTCTGCTCTCTATTGTTCTGTTTCTTTGTTTTGCAGGAGAGTTTGTAATGCACAGTTTGTGCAGATGTGCTTCCTAGTGAACTCTCCTGAAGAGTTCTAAGATTGAGTACATTATAACAGACACCTTTAAGGTTAGTATGTTGTCCTGGTCACCTAGATAGATCCAGGTTTTTTGGACTGATGTCAGAATAAATTATGCCCCTCTTATCCATTGGGATACAAGGGCTCCAGCTTTTCTAAAAGCGTAGTCATGCTGCTACCTTTTTAATCCAGGTTTACATCACTTTGTGCTTGGATTATTCTAGTAGCCTTTTAACTGGTATGCCTTCCTCTAGTGCTGTCTGCTCACTCTAAACTGTCTCTTCTACCGTCATCACAATTTTTTGGACTGAACCTGTGATTTCATGAGCATAGGAAACTTTCATTGGGGAAAACCCATCTCTCAATGCATATTAACACCAACTTGCAATTTAAAAGTCTTTGGGTGTTGTTTGGGATACTGAGAGGTTAAGTAACATTCTCAGGGTCAAACAGATATTAAATATATGTCATTGATATATGTGAACTGAGGTTTACCTGACTCTGTCCTCTGTGCCATTTTGACTCATTGACATAGTAATTTGCTAAATGACCAATTTTATCGTATCATTCCTTCAGTATCCTTGAATTGATTCAAGAATAAAGCCCAAATTAAGGTCCTCTTTAAGGCTGGGTTAAATCTGTCTTTCTAGCCTGCAGAGTGTTTTTACTATTCCCCAATCATGTCATGTATATTTTGATTTCCAAATCTTTTCTTATTCTCTTCCCTCCAATAGAATGCCTTTCACCTCTAAGGCCTGTAAGGCCCAGCTCAAGTCTCACCTCCTACAGAAAGCCTTTCCTGACTATTCCAGCCAATAGTGATCCCTCTGTCCTCATAGTGCTTATTTCATTTTAATATTATTAACTGTCTGTTTTTTTTCTTTTAAATAGTATTTTATTTTTTCCAATTATATGTAAAAATAATTTTTAACATTAATTTTTAAAATAAAATTTTGAGTTCCAAGTGTTCTCCTTCCCTTCCTCCTCCCTAAGATGGTAAGCAATTTGATTTGATTATTCATGTACAATCATTTAACTGTCTGTTATATTGGTATTTTTAATTGTTAAGTTTTCATGTGTGCATCTTCTTTTTCTAGTACATTATAAGCTTCTTGAAGACAAAAATCCTTTTTTTTACACTTCTAGATGACTTGTACTTAGTAGACATATTCCTTGTAATACTTTTTGAGTAAAGGATTGAGTGAATTTAAATTTACTGAGTGCTAATTATATATAGGACACTCTTCTTTTCACTGTGGATAATGAAGACAGGAGTATTTGCGGGTTCTATGTCCTAGAAGAGGTGAAAATTCATGCCAGGTCCCAGACCTGCCAGATGATTGGCTCTCTAAGACCCTGAAAGAACTGTGACAATCATCCCATCCCCTTTGGCAAAAAGGGCTCTGAGTACAGAGAAGCTTCATCACAGAGAATCTTAGTGGTGGTCCTTCTAGGTTTATGTTTGTTTTTTCCCATTTGATGTTGGCTTTCACAGTTGTCTTTTTGATTCTTTGGATTATGTCCTGTTTGGTTCAGTGCTGTTTACCTTGGTCCTTAATTCAACTACCTAGTATTAGATTTTCATCTGATATTTTGATGAAAACTCCTGATTATCCTTCCATAACATATATCGACATACCATAACATATATCAGCATACCGTTAACATATATCTAAATGTGTCATAGGGTACATACATAAATAGGAATTCTTTTAGCTTTATGACAGCTTTATGGATGTCCAGCTACAGGCACTAACCTCATGATTATGCCTAGGTTGCTTTTGCCCTTTCTCAATTTGGCCTTTGCTTCCCTCTGCTGGTTATGTATAGTGGTATCTTAAGCAGTTCTTACATTTAATCCCATAATTCCCAGTTTAGAATGCAGCAAGTATAGAAATAAATTCTTCCTGTACTATTGGGCAGCTTACTAGTTTTTTGTTTAGTTTGCCCTGTTCACTATAAAACTCCTCTTGCTTTGAGCCACAGAGATTCCAACAAGTGCAAAGAGATAAGAAAATTTACTTGTGGGAGCAATAGCAGATATGACCACCAAGAAATAGTGTAACTTACGAATGACATTATCTTACATTCAGAATTCCTGTAACTCACTTATTTTCAATTGACAGTTCAGTCATTTGTGGGAATTAACATTTTAAATGCCTGTAGTAATTGGCATCGATTTGACTATTTATTGACATTTCTTTATAACCTGATTATTTCCTAATAGGCAGTATTATCTGCAGTTTTAGTATCTGCCCATTAAGTGAAAAGTGGTACTTAATTGTGGCTGTTAGGTCTAACTGTAAGGATTATTTAACATTTGTATAATTAAGAGAAAACAGTAATGTAGCACATTTCTTTTCAAGAATAACTCTGTGCCATAAAATATGTATTAAATACCTACTGTGTGTCAAGCTATGATGTATTAGTGAGTCCGAGATTCATTCACATTCTGCACACAGCTAATAAGAAATAGTGTAGTCCTGGTGACTTACTGTCTTGCTTTCTGACATCTATCATAGCTAAGTATGGAGAGTTTTAACAACTAAAAGTTGGCCAATAATAACAATGACAATTATTATTATAATAGCTACAAGTTGTATGGTACTTTAAAGTATATAAAATGCTTTATCTGTGTCATCTAACATTGATCCTAACAATACTTAAAGTTGAGGGAAATCAGGCTAGGAGAGATTTAATGACTTGCCCACGTTAGGGTCTTTCAGTAGGTGTCAGAGAAAGAAATACAGCTTTATTTGGCAATACTACCTACTTGCCTCAATTCATGCAAATGAATTATTTAGTCACGTCAGCATCAGAAGAAAAGAAAAATACAGAATGAGCCTATGTCTTATTTGTCCCTGGTTAGCTTGGACAGTGCTGTCCAAGCTGTTTTGATCATTCACTCCATCCATTAAAAAAAATACTAAGTGTCCGCCTCAATTTATGTATATTTATTTCTAAGTTATATACATGTACTACTATATATTATCATAGCTGTTATAAAACACACAGTAAAAAAGAAAAAAGGGTAAGATAAAGATGAAATAATATTTAAAATTATTTTATGTATGAACAATACAAAACCTTTTATGCTCAATAAAACTAATAATATTTTAGTAAGAGTGTTTTGATTTTCAGTCATTTTTTAATAATTTTATTTTTAATGGAGCAGTTTATTTTGATACTTTCTTTTTATGTCTGTCATAATTGAAAAAGATAACTCAAGGGTAGATAGATCCAAATGGAGGAACTACATCACTGGTTGAACTTTCTAAATCATGGGTCTGTGCCCAGAATTCTCAGCCTCATTTCTGTCTCCTCTAGCTTCCTTCAAGTCCCAACTAAAATCCACCTTCCAAAGGAAGCTTTTCCAAATTCCTCTTAATTCTAGTGCTTTTGGTCTGTTGATTATTTCCTATTTATCCTGCATATGGCTTGTTTGTATGTATTTATTTGAATCTTGTCTCTGTGTTCCCTACTAGGTGGGTACTCCTTGAGGACAGTGACTTTTTGCTTTTCTTGTCTGGGAATATGCATAAGTTCTGGTACATAGTATATGCTTAGTAAATGCTTGTTAACTGACAGATTGATACTTATTTTTTAGTCCCATTCATCAAGAGAAGCAACATGGTTTAGAGCAGAGCTGCACAACTTGGCAGTAGATAGGGGCCAAAATTAAAATAGGCTAAACTTCTTTGAGCCACAGATAGGTTTTTAGTAGCTCACTTTCCAAAGAAAGGTATAATTAATGATTAAACTATTTTGTAAATAAACCATATTTTAAAAAAAGAGAAATTTCAATTAATATCAATTAATTACACTTATTACTTAAGTTTTTTATTTATCATGGAATCACATTAATGTTAAAAAATATCACTTTGCTAAGCAGTACAAGTTTTAGTATATTTTTTAGGTTTTCTTACTGTTTACGTTTAGTTAATGGAATGTATTATATTTCTTGTCAGCAATCAGTACTCTGGAATCATGTTTCAAATTGATTTCTTTGGAAATCTAAAAACTAACCTTAGTAGCTGCCTCATTTTCTGAGTTTACTTTCTTGGAAAACTATTGTTCCCCACTGAGATTTTTCAACAGTTGGATGCTTTAATTTGTTTTTCATTGGTGTCTAATTTGCTTAAGTCAGAATGTTTTGATTCAAAATGGCGGCAGAGATTGTATTTTTTTGCAACTGTTATTACTTTTAGGCAAACAAGGCATACTATTCTGTTTCTCATGTAAGTAAACAAGTATCTATTTGTGCACTCCAGATTAAACACTATGTTCTGATTCGATCTTCCATTTCTTTTTATCACCCATTTTACAAAGTCATCCCCAAAACTTTAATGTTAGAAGCAAAATACTCCATAGCAACTGCTCACATACAAAGAAATACTAAGTGTCTGGCGTTGGAGAGAGCACCGGACGCTCATGTAACTTGGAGGTTGACTGCTCAGTGAGGTAGGGGAAGAAGCCCTCACGTTATTGCCTTGCATTGCATAGCAGGCATCAGCTGCGTTGGCATGTGTCTGCACTTACGTTTGTCCCTGTTCAATGCCAGCAACAACTGAAAACAGTGAAAAGACTCACTCCTCTCAGACCAGAGACAGACTGACAATGGTTGGTTGCTGTGGGTCACATGACAAACAGGCTAGAGTATGCAGTGGCAACCTACCCACCAAATTACATGAAGGGCACAATAGTGACCAATAGAAGGTCTTTTAATCTGGGCATGGACAAAGCACTCATTACATCTTTGCTTTTTTTCTTGAACATTCTCAATGATTTTTGTGGGTCTCCTGAAATACTTTGGCAGGCCTCACGTGGTCCGTGGGCCATATGTTGTGGAGGTCTTGTTTAGAGGGTTCAGGTCCCACCTCTGCTACTTCCTGGCTCTGTGACCCAGTGCTCTCTTTAAGTCCATAAGTTTCAGAGAAGGGGAAGCATTGTGCTGATAGAGGGAGTTTCCTTGTCTAGGAGGTTCTTCTACCTGTGAAATCACAGTTTTAGTCCTTCCCCTTGTCCTCCAGTTAGTCAAAGGTTTTGCTTGAAAATCAGCTAGTAATTGTCCATTTTCTATGAGTTAGTTTTTGCAGACTGATTGGAAATTATTTACACACACACACACACACACACACACACACACACACACACGTGTGTGTGTGTGTGTGTATTATTAAGAGGAATTAAACTCCACTGCAAGTCTTCATTTTGAACCTTTTTAGACAAGTTCATAAAATAAATTTCCAACAGGGTACATTGTTTTTGGCTAAAAAAAAATTAGTTTTTGAATGTCTTGTTAATCATGATATAGCTTTATGCTATAATTAGCTAATATCTTAAGTGAAGGGGAAAGAGAAGGGAAGGGAATGCACATTTATATAGTATTTACTATGTGCCAGGCACTATGCTAAATGCACTTACAAATATTATCTCATTTGATCCTCATGACAACACTGTTAGGTAGGTATTATGATTATAACCTTATTACAGTTGAAGAAGCTGAGGGAAACAGATTAAGTGACTTACTTAAGGTCACACAGCTAGTAAATATCTGAGGCTGGATATAAACTCAGGTCTCCCTAATTCTAGTCATTGCTCTATTCACTGTGCTAACAACTGCCTCCAAGGCCTAAAATATTCTTGATTTGTCTTTAATGATACTGAATGTGAATCTGTATTTTAAATAATATTGATAATTTTGAATTTGTTTGATTACTTCTTATGATATCTAATTAGATTGTCATTGTCAATGTGGCTGACATATTAATAGGAGAAATGTCATCTCTTGACATTTTCTTCTTCATGTAGGCTTACAGTATTAGTATTATCTACAATGCATGGTTTCTTTACAGGAGTCTTTTTGAGCCACTTATCCATTTTGTTAGGGTTAGTTTAGTTTAAACTAGATAACATAATCTGTAAATATTTAACCAGACATAAGCAAATTGCCATATGTATCAATGCATTGAAAGTGGAAAATGAATTAGAGCACCATTGTCAACTCTGCATTGTAATACTCCCACTCATGGTATCTCATGTACCACATATTACATGTTAGCATCAGGTATATGGACCAAGTGAAGGTGCCTGTATTAATCTGTATGTTCAACTTTGTTAAAGTTTAATTTATTATGTCTTTAAATAAAAAATTAATAGAAGTTGTATTGCATATTTAAAAGTAAAAGGAAGCATCATTTCATGGGACACAGGTATTTTTCTCTGGTAGTACATGTGATGAGTGTAATCAAATAAATAACAATTTAGATAAGTAGAGCTTGCACACCAACATTTACTGCAGAATAGAGAAATTCTTACAATAATAACAATAACGATGATAAAAATAATAACTAATTTTATATAACACTTTAATATTTTCAGAGTACTTTACGTAATAATCTTTATTGTTCTTATAAGAACTTGATTAGACATTCCAAATTGAATTAGCATATTCTTTATACTTGCTGACTTCATTGCAGGGGGATTGTAAGGAACAATGGCAAAAAAAGTTGGAAAGTGAAGTTTAGGATCAAGAATAAAAGAGCCAGAGCTTCCTGATGCTGTGGTGGATAAAGTGTTGGTCCTGGAATCAGGAAGATCTGAGTTCAAATCTAGCCTCAAACACTTACCAGCTGTGTGACCTTGGACAAGTCATGTAATCCTGTTTGCCTCAGTTTCCTCATCTGTAAAATTAGCTGGAGAAGGAAATGGCAAACCACTCCAGTATCTTTGCCAAGAAAACCCCAAATGGGGTCATGAAGAGTCAGATATAACAGAAAATGACTGAACACTGAAAGTTAGTGTTCCTTGTCACCAAAATCCATTGCAAATGTTCCTCTGTTAATGCTTATCTGTAATGAGATTCTAGTTTAGATTTTGAGAGTGTCTTTTCACACAGATAGGTACTGTCAAATGCTGATATCCATCCATGAACATATAATTTTAATTGAGCCAAAAGGCTACTAGTGTTAAACAAGTTAATTTTCTCTAACACATTTCTTTGGCTTCTTACTGCAATAAAATAGAATTTAATTATCTTATCATAGCTAAAAGGTTTTCTTTTCTTCTTCTTCTTGCTCCTTGGAAACTTATTTTGGTTGCAGCCTCATTTTCACTTTTTTTTTTTTGAAGAAATTCTGCTGTGCTAAGATATTCCATTTAAAAATTTTTTAATTTTTCAAACTGATGCTTTGCTGTGAGTTGAGGATATTGCAATGAATACTCAGTCTGGTAATGCTGCCATATGTTATATTCTTTTAACACAGCAATAGTGTTATTGCATAATAAACATGTACCTTCAAAGTGTGATATTTGACATTTACTTCTGTTGTTTTGACATGATGGGCATGCATGCAATGGGTATAAAAAATAAAATATAATCCCTCAGCATGTGAAATGTGTGGCACTCGATATGCTGTTAAATTATAACTGTGTCATCATTATTTGTACAGTCTCTGTTGCAACTTTCCAGCTTTGCCAAGGTAGATAATATATAAATGGGTGAGTGTGGCACTATTCCAATAAAACTTTATGAAACTTGGCACTTGCTAGCTGTGTAACCCTGGGCAAGTCACTTAACCCTGATTGCCTTGGAAAAAAAAAAACCGAACAAAAAAATCTTTATGGACACAGATATGAATTCATATAATTTTCTTGTTAGGAAATCTTCTTTTAAAAAATTTGCAGTCTGTGTAGAAATAGTCAGGGAGTCTGTTTGGGGCTCTTTTTATATTTAACTTTAGAACTAATCAGGAGTCATTGAGTGAAGTTGAGGATGGGAAGGGGAAACATGGTCAGACATACAGTTTAGGAAAATTACCTTGGCAACTGAGTGGAAGGTAGCTTGGAGTGGTGAGAAACTTGAGTCAGGGAGACCAATTTGAAGGCTTTATCATGAGGTCCTCAACTAAAGTGTGTGTGGAGAGAACAGGACAAAAAATTGTGAAGGTAAAAACAAAAAGTTTTGGTAACAGATTTGAAATACTAGGTGAATAAGAGTAAGGAATTGAGTTTGCCAGCCTGGGAAAATGTTAATTAAGAGCTTTGAGATTTGAAAGAAAAGAAAGAATATGAGTTCTATTCTGGACAGGTTGAGTTTGAGATACATGCAGAACATTCAGTTTGAGATATCCAGAAGGAAGTTAATGATAAAAGATTTGCAAGTAGAAGATAGCGTAGAGTTGAATTGGTTCACCAAAGACATGGCAAAGAGAGGAAAATATAGTCAGTGCAGGGGACATGACCTGGGAGAGAACAAAAGGGTAAAGAGAATATTGATCATGGTGAGTATGAAGAACAGGATTAGGTATTGTAGGACATAGGGAAAGATGTCAACCAGTGTATTAAGTATACCCCCAGTTTTCTATCATCTTAGATTTGACAAACCTACCAACTAAGCCTTTATCTAGATTATTGACAAAAATGTTAAATAGCACAGGACCAAGCACATATCTTCTGGGTTTTCCCGTATCACCCAAACCAGTGACCTCCTAATACATTGAAATTGAACCATTAACAGCTACTGGCCATCCAACTATTTCTGAATCCATTTGTATTATCAGCTAGTAATAGTTTTGTTAAAAATCCACTTAAATTATATCTACAGCATGATTTAGTAATCATATCATCAAGTAAATGAACTTGGTTTGACATTACCTATTCTTGATGAAGCCAAAAAGGCTCTTTGTAATAACTGTTTCACTCTCTGGATGGTTACTTCCCATCTCTTTGATAATTCATTAAAAAAGGTGAAGTCAAGCTCCCCGGACTCTAGTATGGTAAACTCATTTCTCTTTACTTTTTAAAAAAAATTGGGACAATATTTGACCTTTCCAATCTTGTGGTATCTCTCTTGTTTTTCATGGTCTTCCAAATATGACTGAGAGTACTCTGAGTGATCACAACTGCTAGTTGTTTTTGTTAATGGACAGAAATCAATTTTTTCTCCCTCCTTTGCTCCCTCCTAACCTCTTTGTGAAATTAAAAATAAAATCCTTGCAACAAATATGCATTGAAAACTGATGAAGAATGAAATGTTTGGAATCAAGAGGCTCATTTATACAACCCTAAAAAACAAGCAGCTCCAAAAGCCAGTAAGGACTCTGATCAATGTTATGACTATCCATGATTCCGGAGCACTGATAATCAATCAATTGTACTGTCCCATCATTTCATTGTTGTTCTCCTTGATATAAAAAACTGAATCAAAAAAGAGCCCATCATTACCTCAGGGTAGAAAATGAAACATATATTTTTTGAATATATTGATTAGATTTTTCACTACCTGAGGATATAGTTCATCTTCATCAGGTGATGGCCTTGAATTGCTCAAGGCCATCTAGATGCTCTTGTACTATCTCCTTCCTTGTCTTAGGGACCAAATCTCCATTACTACTCATTATTGTCCCATCACATCCAATGTGAAGGTTGTTTCCTTGGCATAAAAAAAAGAATCAAAATAAGAATCAATCAGCCTTGCCTTCTTTCCTTTTTTCAGATTTTCCAGTCCATCTACCCCAAGCAAAAATCTTCTTAATATCCTTACAATTCCACCAATCTGTTTTTTTAGTCTCCCTAATTCCTCTGCATCCTCTTAGCCATGGACTGTGGTCCAGTTGCTTTCACTGATTTGCTTCACCTACCAGTCTGCTCAATTGTCTTTATCCTCTCATTTCTCTTATTAGTTTTCTTACTTGCTTTCCCTTATCTTTCCTGCTACCTTCATTTTTCCTTCTTGAGTCTTCCTCTTCAGTTCTATTTCCTAATCATTCTTGTCTTTCTTTTACCTTTTTGTAGAGATAATCTCAAAAGGAATGCACTAAATTTAAGGAGGATTTGCAAAGGCTTCTTGTAGAAGGTGAGACTTTAGATGAGACTTGGAAGAAGCCAGGAGATGGATACGAGGAGAGAGAGAACACCAGGCATGAGGGACAGTCATTGAAATTACCAAGAATTTGGCTTAAGGAGGAAATAACATACACACTCAATTGGGTACGGAAATCTATCTTACCCTACAGGAAAATAGGAGGGAAAGGGATAAGAGAGCAGGGGCGGGGAGGGGGGTGAGATAATACAGGAGAGGGCAGATTGGGGAAGGGGGTAATCAGAAGCAAACACTTCTGAGGAGGGACAGGGTCAAAAAAGAGAATAGAATAAATGGGGGGCTGGATAGGATGAAGGGAAATATAGTTAGTTTTTCACAACATGACTACTATATGGAAGTGTTCTACATGACTACACATGTATAACCTGTATCAAGTTGCTTGCCTTCTCAGTGAGGGTGGGTGGGGAGGGAGGAAGGGAGAAAATTTGGAACCCAAAGTTTTAAAAACAAATGTTAAAAATTGTTTTCACATGCAACTGGAAAGTACACTATACAGGTAGTGGGGTATAGAAATCTATCCTGCCCTACAGGAAAATAGAAGGAGAAGGGGATAAGAAAAAGGGGGGGAGATAGAAGGGAGGACACATTAGAGGAAGGGATATTCAGAATGCTCACCTTCTTGCAGGGGAGGGGTGAGATGTGGAGAAAATTTGGAACTCAAAATCTTGTGGAAGTGAATGTTGAAAACTAAAAATAAATAAATTTTAAAAAAAAAGAAATTACCCAGAGCAGGGAAGTGGAGTGCCATGTTCAAGGAACAATAAGGAGACAGTAAGCCCCAGGAACACAGAGTTTGTGGAGGGAAGTAAGGTATAAGAAGACTGATAATGTGGGAAAAGATCAGGTTACGAAGGGCTTTAAAAGCCAAGCAGGATTTTATATTTGATCCTGGAGGTAGCAGGAAGGCAATGGAATTTGTTATGCAACTGGATGGTTAACCTATTTAAACTTTTTCTCAGTACATATGTCTTGGACAGTGGTCAACTGAGCCTAGAATTAAATTTGAAAGGCAGTGTCATAGTGAATAATCCCATGTTGGACTAGGTCTCAGGAAGACCTGGGGTTCAAAATCCACCAGTGATACTTATTAGTTATGTGACCAAAAGTAGTCAGTTATCTTTTCTAAGCTTTAGTTTCTTCATCTGTAACATGAAGGAGTTGGACTACATGGTCTCAAAAGACCTTTCTGCCTCTAATCTATGATATTCTCCCTACTTCAGTTTGCTCAAATGTAAGATGGGAATAATGATTGTACGTACCTGCAGAATTGTTGTGGAGATTGAATGATATAATATTCATAAAGTGCATAGCACAGAACCTGGCACATAGTAGGTTTTTAATAAATGCTTGCTCCCTCTCTCTCCCCCAGATCTCCATCTTATTAGAGACCATGCCATATGAGGTCATTTGAAGAACCAGGAGAAATAGTGATATCCAGATTGCATCTGGGAAATTTAATTTAATTTAATTTAATGATCCCAAGCTTTCCCCTGAAACGAAAGCTCGTCTTTAAATGTCAGCATCTATGATTCATGGAATTCTGCAAATTCTGATTTATTGACATTGTGAGCCAACCAAAGGGCAATGAAGCCATCTGAAGTAGGTTTAAATGGGTTGCATCTTATTAGCAATGACTACTTGTGTATGAGAAGTTGAATTTTTAAAAAATCATCAAAGAAATATATGACCAGAAAGGGTGGTTGACGAGATATACAGTGAGCATGGTGGTTAATAGATGTATATCTTATATCTCATACTCACAATATGAAGCCCCTCTGCACTTTTAGAATACCCCATTGAGGAATACTTACGGGAGGTTATGGAAAAGGATTCTACTAGATTAGATATGGATGAGTAGAGATGTAAGAATATAGAATCTATTGAAGAAATACTTGTTCAGAGCTCATTGGTAGAACTTGGAGGTGAAACAATGTTTAGACAGGGTTTCACTGAAGGAAATCTTTCAGTGGTGATTAGATCTAGGTAAAGAAAGAAGAGATAAAATGAACTGGAATCAGTTGCAGTCCTGATTTTCATAGTAAAAGACATTTTATGAGTCTCAAAGGATACTTCTTCAAGGAGTTTAGGATAGAAAGTTTGATAATGAACCTCTCCTTAGGGAAGGACTGTGTCTGTGATTCTTTCTGTATAGGACTTAATTACTCTTCTGTTCGTCTAAATTCAGCAAACTAAAAAAAAAAATTAAATTAAGTTCCTACTGTGTACAGTGATGTAATAATTCCTAATGGAGAAGCTTTTAGAAACAGCTAGGTGGCACAGTGGATGGAGTGATTTGAGACTTGTAACAGTGAAGGGACTTACCCGTAGCAGGGAGACCATAGGTCTGCTGAAGTAGTTTTAGTTGGATCTTTTCTAATCAAGCCCCTTCATAATTTTGCTTTGCTGGTCATCTTTTTCTTTTGTGCAGATGTTGTTATCTCTCTCAAAACTACTATTATTTTATTTTGAATATATTATGTATGTATTTGTATATCTATATGTTCTTTCCCTCTTAACCCTCAAATAGATTGTTAGCTCCTTAAGGTGAGAGACTGTTCCATTTTTGTCTTTGTATCCCCTGGCATATAGTAGACACTTAATGAATACTTGTTGATTATGTTTCAGAATAATAAAAGGAGCTGGCATTTATATAGTACTTTGAGATGCTTTAATTATCTTGCTTGAGTCTCACAACTCTCTGAAGTCAGTGCTACATATTTTTCTCATTTAACAAACAAGGAAACTGAGGCTGCAAGAGATTAAATGGCTTGCCCAGTATCATACTACTACACTACTAGTACCGAGGCATACTAGTGCCTAGTAGAGATTCAAAACCAAGTCTTCCTAATTCTAGGCCCAGTGCTCTATATGCTGTGCTATTGATGCTTCCTCCTAAAAACCATAGCAAAATTAGTTTATCAGCTTTCTCACCAAAAAGGGTGAGGGAGACTGGAGTGGAGAAGGGAAATAATTCTAAGAGTAATGGGAAAGCTGTAGTCAGGATTATTGGAGAGAGGGTAATGTGGTATTAAAGTAGGGGTTCTTAACCCAGCATTCATTTTAAAATATTAAAATATTTTGATAACCGTATTTCAATAAAATTAGTTTCCTCTGTAGACGTAAAAACATTATTCTGAGAAAGGATTTGCAGGCTTCACGAGATTACCAAAGGTGTCTCTTGACACAAAAAAGTTAAGAGCACCTGTTCTGAAGGGATAATCAAATGTTCTTTACAGAGTATCACTGAAGGAGACAAGGAAGGGCTAGCTATGGAAAAGTTGAGTTCTAGAGTAAGACTTAGGTAAAAATATTTGTTCATCAGTTTAGGATAAAAATTAAACTCAGGCCAAGACAAATAAAGTAAGGAACTAAAAGGAAAACCATTTTACAATTTTGTAGTAGTTTCAAAATGGTTCTTTTTACTTATGTTTTTAAAATGCTCAAATAAGAAATTATATTATAGTGTTTAGGGAATAAAGGGGATTCATTTGCTTTAAATAAATACCATCTGGAGCCAGAGGTTTGATAAAGGTTGAAAAAACCTGAGAAGTCATCTTTAGTCAAGAAAAATCCTTTCACCCGATAAGAGAGAATATGAATTGGGGTGGCATGCAGTCATGATTGCTAGAATGACTTTATTCTGAATAGAGGAAAATAATTTAGATACAAAACAATGGCAAGGTGTTTGTGGGTCTCTTTTCTAATAGCTGTGGTGAAAAAATACAATATAAGGAGACCAGATTCTGAACAGTTGTTACAATCTGACAGAAAAAAAGTTAACATAAGCTTTCTAGAAATCTATGGTCAAGTCAGACTGTGCTTCCAGACATAATATAGGGGAAAGGAAGATGTTTTCCTTAAAGTAAAAACAAACAAAAATCTTGAGTTAATTAATGATGGAAAACAGTTTAAGTAGAGGTTCCCAAACTTATTTGTCCTATGGCCCCCTTAAAAAAAAATACTCAGTGCCTCCCTGGAAATCTACTTTCTTTAACCATTTGACAGGGTTTTTTTTTTTTTTGAAATTTATATAATTTCAAAAAATATAAAATATTTTTTAAAAAATGACACATTTTAAATTTAATAATTTATTATAAATTTGTGGGGATTTTTCCTTGCATTGAAATTTTGATGATGCAATATTGCATTATATAATCGTATTGTAAACAAGTCATTACATGTACATATTCCTGCCAATGCATGCTGCACTTTCCAACAATGAGACTTCCCAGCAATGCAAGACACACTTGCTGCCAGTGCTTGCCTGCCAACACTTGCTTGTTAAGACCTGTCAGCAGACTTGACCACTGAGAGTTATAACTTGCATTATGTGTGTTTTTTTGGAAAATAATGTCACCACTATGACATTAACTCTGTGTTGTAACAGATGAAACATATACGTGTGGTTTTTCAAATTTTTCTTCTTATGCTTCCACCACGCCTTTATTTTTATTCAGTGTCCCCCCAATTGCCCCCTTCCCCCGCGCACATTGGATCATTCCAGCAAGGGGTGGGGGGAATGGTATCACCCACTTTGGGAACCTCTGGTTTAAAGGATAGAGGTACTTAGCCTCTGTATAGGTGTTTTTGTTTCTTTAATTTGCATCTTTATTAAAATTGTATATTGATTTAACTTTGTTTTATATACAGATAAGTAATTACTGAATAGTTAATATTATTGCTATTATCTGAGTATGAGTTTTTAAAGGAATAAATATAAGAAGTTCCTACCATTGAATGTAATCTCTTCAAGGGCAAGGACTATATTGCTTATCTGTATTTGTATTTGTATACTTAACATTTAGCATGGTGCCTGGCACATTTTAAGTTTTTAAACTTAAACTCTTAAACTTTTCCTTCCTTCCTTGCTTCCTTCCTTCCTTCCTTCTTCCTTCCTTCCTTCCTTTCTTCCTTCCTTCCTTCCTTCCTTCCTACCTTCCTTCCTATTGTGACTTGGATATCATATTTTCCCCCTACACCTGTCCTTGTCTTTTTCCCTGATTATCTAGCTCCTTGATCCTTGAATTTGAGAATTAGAAGGAACATTGGTGGCCATTCTAGTTTAGCTCATACCCAGAAATTATTTTATATACTACTTCTTGTACATAGTTATTGGTAATATGCTATAGCCCATTTATTTAATATGTAAAATAGCAGCTCTTTACCTGAGGTTCATTAAATTGTTATTTAAAATGTTTTTGTAGTATTTCATTATATTTGAATTCCTTTGTAATGCTATGTGTTTTATTTTAGGCATTTAAAAACTTTATTTTGAGAATAATTTTGCCTTTATTTGTATCCTTGATGCTAAGCACAGTGCATGGCACATTGTAGATACTTAATAAAAATGCTTGTTGACTGAGAATGGGTCCATAGATGTTCCCAGACTGCCAATGGGGTCCATAATATGCATGCACGTGCACGTGCGCGCACGCACACACACACACACATTAAGAACACCTGATTTTAAAATCTAAAGCAATTAAATATAAAGTACTGTAGGAGGGAGAGCACTAGCAATCATGAGGATGGGAGGTTCAGGAAAGGATTCATACTGAAGATAGTGCTTAAGTTGTGTCTTAAAAGGAACAAAGGGACTCTGAGGCAGAGGTGGGAGGGAGTGCATTCTAGGCATGGGAGATGGCTAGTGCAAAGGCATTGAACGTCTTGAGTTAAGAACAGAAAGAAGGCCGGCTGGCCGGCTGGGAGAACAAAAATATCAAGGGAATCAGTGAAAAAATCAGTGCAATGTGAAGGAAGGTGGCCCGTCTGTGTCAGATCTCAAATGATATTACAAAGTGGTAATCATCAAAACCATCTGGTACTGGCTAAGAAATAGAGTGATGAATCAGTGGAATGGATTAGGAACACAATACACAGTAGGAAATGACCATAGTTATCTTGTATTTGTTTGATAAATGCAAAGATCTAAACTTTTGGACAAGAATTCTCTGTTTAACAAAAACTGCTGGGAAAACTGGAAAGCAGTTTGGCAGAAACTAGGTATAGACCAACACCTCACACCATATACAAAGATAAAGTCAAAATGAGCATGTGATTTAGACATAAACAGTGATATCATAAGCAAATTAGGAGAGCATGGAAAATTTTACCTGTCAGATCTTTGGATAAGGGAAGAATTTACTACCAAACAAGAGATATAATGCATTAGGGGATATAAAACGGACAATTTCAATTACATGAAATTAAAAAAGTTTTGCTCAAACAAAACCACTGCTGTCCAGATTAGAAGGAAAGCAAAAAACTGGGAAAATTTTTCATAGCTAGTTTCTCTGATACAGACCTCATCTCTCAAATATATAGAGAACTGTGTTAAATTTATAGTAATACTAGTCATTTCCCAATTAATAAGTGGTCAAAGGATATGAACAGACCATTTTTAGAAGATATCAAAGCTATATATAGTTATATGAAAAATGCTGTAAATCATTATTGATTAGACAAATGCTCATTCAGACAACTCTGATGTGCCACCTCATACCTATCAGATTGGCTAACATGACAAAACAGGAAAATGACAAATGTTGGAGAAGATGTGGGAAAATTGGAACACTAATGCGCACTGTTGGTGGAGTTGTGAACCAATCCAAACATTCTGGAGAGCAATTTGAAATTATGCCCAAAGGGCTATAAAACTGTGTTAAACCCATGGAAGTTAATGATGTTACCAAGAGAGAAAGTATAGAGCGGGGGTCAGGGATAACAGAAGGGGAACCAGGGGAACCTTGGAGAACACCCAGTAAAATAGCCTGAGGAATGGTAGAACAGATAGGCTAACCAAGAGTGAGTAAGGTCATGAAACACTGTAGAGGAAGAAATATGCAGAAGGAGAAGGTGGTCAACAATGTCAAATTCAGTATATATTTGTTGAGAAGGATTAGGACTAAGACAATTAGATTTGACAGTTAAGAGATCATTGGTGTCTTTGATGAGAATAGTTCAGTTGATTGATAGGACTGAAAGCCAGATTGCAAAGGATTTAATAAGGGGGAGATGAGGAAGCGAAGGCATTTCACTTAGTGATATAGAGGGTTCATATGGTGGTAATAGTTTTAAATTCTTTTGACAATTCTTTGTTCTCATCTTTTGACTAGACAAGGTATGATTTCCTAAATGGGCAGCTAGGTGGCGCAGTGGCTACAGTGCCGGGCCTGGAGTCGGGAAGACATTCTAGTGAGGTCAGATCTGGCCTTCGACACATATTAGGTGTGTGTCCCTGGGCAAGTCCCTTAACCCTGTTTGTCTCAGTTTCCTTTTCTGTAAAGTGAGCTGGAGAAGGAACTGGCAAACCACTCCAGTATCTTTGCCAAGAAAGTTTATGAAGGTTATGAAGAGTTTAGTAGTGATACATATCATTGATCTGAAATACTTGTTTCATTATCTTGTTTGAGTGAAACAAAACCATAAAGGCGTAGTGTTTTTATCTATATATATAAATGTTTGTGGTAAAAACAGATAAGAACTTGATATGTACAAGCTCACAGGATTAATGGAAGAGATCTCCAAGATCATTTAGTCCAGCCATTTTTTGTGATTCATTCAAAGGCTGTTTAGGTGAAAATTCCCTTCCCCATTCTCCAACCTCTGTCTTCTTTAACCCTATCTCTCCTGTTTTGCTATCCTGCTTCACAATCTCCTCCCATTGTACCGTCTGTAACCCCCTTTTAAAAACAAGCAAATATCTGCCATTCATATTTGTGAGATCTCTTGCTTTTAGGCAGTGTGGTGTAGTGGATAGAGAGCTAGCCATAGAGCCATGAAAACCTGGGTTCAAGTCCTCCCCCGTCATACACTGGCTATGTGACTCTGAGTAAATCACTTAACATGTCAGTTTCCTAGGCAACTGTTTAAGACTATAATTTGGTGAAAAGGTACCAGTCTGAGTCAGTAAAGTTTCCTTACCTCAGAGTTTCCTTTACTAATGAAGTCATAGGTCCAGTCCCTATCCCTTCTTCCCAGACTCTTTCCCTTTCCATACAATAATGGAAATCTGGCTATCTTGGAAGACAAAGCATTCCAGGCCACCCTCTGCAGGCCTGGATGTTCCTTCACTCACCTCATACTCATACTTACTCATCTAGGAGAAGGAATAGGCTTACCTTGTGGTCCTGACTGTTATTTCTAGGATGTTCCTCCTTCCACTATCTCACAGAAACTTTTATGAGATTCGCTCCATCCAGATCTATCACCCTATCCGGATTCTGGTATCCAGATTCTCTTTCCACTCCCAGGTAATTCTCCCTCCTTTCCCAAAGTGTTCAGTATCTGACTCACAGTTTTATTCTTCAATTCAACCTTTTGCTTAAGCACTTCAATGCATATATTGATGTCCTCTCATTTCCCTTTTATCAGCATCAACTCCCAACATCTGAAGCTTCACTCGAACTCAACCACATGTAATGGTTTTACAGCATTTAGTTAATCATCTCTCACAAGTAACCTGTAGGATCCAGAGCTCAAAAATTCAAAAATGACCGTATTAACCTTCTGTCCCTAACCTTCTTATCCTATTTTATTCATCCATTTTCCTAACTCGAACTCTCATCTCTTACCAAATATTGCTTCCTAATTGATCTCCCTGATACTGATCTTCTCTAAAGGAAAGATGAATTTTATAGAATGAACCCATTTTAAAAATTGTATTTATTTACATAAAATGTCTCTCTTCCTCAGCCCAGGAAGTTATCCATTGTAACAAAGAATAAAAAAGAAAGAAATTAAGTCAGTAAAACTAAGCAGTACATCTTTTGAATGTAACAGTGTTTCACACCTGTAGACCCTTACATCTGCAAAGAAGAGAGGGAGGTATATTTTATCCTCTTTTTTTCAGGGACAAACGATTATTTTTCATAGTATTGTTTTGTTAACCCATTTTAAAGAATATGTCCACCTACTCATATTTCTCTGCATCTTGGAAAATCCTTTGACTAATAAGGGAAAATATTTTATCCAGAATGAACAAAAGTTCTCTTGTTCTAAAAAGTGTACTGTGTGTACATAAAGTGTATTATGGTGAAAATTGTTTAAAATAACACCTGAGCTGTAAACAATTTGAAAGAAGCAATCTTAAAGGTAAAGTATTAGTATAGCAGAATATAAACCTTAGATAATAAAAATCAAAGTAGACTAATTTGGATAGTATATAAATAGTATATAGTATACTAGGATAGTATATAGGTTAGTATATATATATATCTATATGTATATATAGATATATATATATATATATATAAATTGTAAACATTTTCAAAGGCTATATGCAAGCACTGGTTATAGCAAAGCAAATAATCGAGCTGCTTACCTTGAAACAGATAAAGGTTAGAAATGAAATGTTAATAGTGCTATTGCATTGAACATTAGAAATCAAAAGAAGCATCAAGTGCATCTTCTGACTTATGAAAAATGAGGTGACCATTACTGAAATATGTTTGTAGTCTTTATTTTAAATTGCTTCTTCATCTTTTCTTTTAGTAGCTAGTATCTAGCTCAAGGTATTGGTCCTATCTGAATCAGGTAGTGATTATTGACTATATTTCTCCTATAAAGAAGAATAAAGAACATAGCAAGATTTGGTGCTTTTTAGGAATAAATGTAGAATGGAGATTAGGAGATTTTAAATTTATGCTTTTCAGTTTGGCCAAGCTGTTTTCACTTGTTTCAAATTGTATGCCAGACATCATCTGTGGAATGAAAGGTTACTTCCAATAGTGTGCACAAATTGACCTTAAATATTTAGGTAGCACATCTGCTTGCAAATACTGGTAACTCTTTTTGGTACTCTCAAATGTTTGTTCAACATCTTGTTTTAATAAAACAAAGCCCTTAAAATCAACTGAGTCCTCTTTATTTTTCAGGTAGACTTAGCATGCTATCCCCCTACTCCCCGAAACCCTAATATTTTAAACACTGAATTTGGATAAAAATTATCTTAATTAAAACAAATATTAGAGAATAAGTATCTATAGTGATAGAATGTTATCTGTTCCAATTTTTCTTTTTAACATAAAATTATTTAATCATATCTTTTCCAGGGCATATCTGTTTTAAGAATAAAAGCTTTGAAAAAACTTATAATTTTTTTTTGAAATTATAAGAATTTGTCTTCTCTCCCTTCTCCTTCCCTGGTCCTGTTGGGAAACAAGGAAAAAAAGAAAAAGAAAACCCTTGTAATCAATCTGTATAGTCAGGCAAAACATTCACATTGGCGCTCTCTATAGGTATATGTCTCATTCTGTATTTTGACACCGTTACCTATCTCTCTGTCAGGAGGTTGGTAGTTAAATGCTTAAAGTGTGAGTAATAAGTAGGGTGAACTGGAAAATCTGGTTGTTGTCCTTTATGCTTAAAGAAGACTAAAATAACATCACTGTGTTGGGGTCGAGGTACCGTGTGCCCAATTGTGGCTGATTAGACCATTGTGAGCTTAGAAGGCTCTGCCACAGGTTGGGCACAAATAGTCCATGTGAACATTTGGAGTGGAGCTGTCTCTAAATTTGTGCATCTCTTATTGCTTTTTAGCTACTGCAATTCTGCATTGTTCACAGAGCACAGTACCTTCTTTGATGTTGGCACGCCATGCTGTGTGATCCTGTGCTGATGTTTCCCATGCTTCCCAAGTGATTCTAAAGTTCTTCAGAGAGACCTTGAGAGTGGCCTTGTATCACTTCTTCTGGACTGTGTGAATGCTTGCCTTGTGTCTTTTAGGCAAATGTACATTTGGCATTTGAACGTGGCCAACCCATTGGAATTGCACTCTTTGCAGTAGAATTTGAATGCTTGGCAGTTTAGCTTGAGAAAGGGCATTAGAGTCCAGTACTTTATCTTTCCAGGTGATCTTCAGAATCTTCCTAAGACAATTTAGATGGAAGTGATTCATTTTCCTGGTATGGCACTGGTATACTGTACAGATTTCACAGGCCTACCACAATGAGGTTAGCACAAAAACTCTATAGACCTTCAATTTGGTGGGCAGCCTAAAACGTCTTCTGTCCTACACTTTCCTTCAGAGCCACTCAAACACTGAGCTAGCTCTGGCAATGCATGCATCAACCTCATCATCTATGTGTATATTCCTGGAAAATACACTGCCAAGGTAAGTGAACTTATCCACTACATTCAAAATTTCTCCATTTGCTGTAACCAATTGTTCTACACATGGATGAGGCAGGACTGGCTGGTGGAAAACTTCTGTTTTCTTAGGGTTGATTGTTAGGCCAAAATTAACACAGGTAACAGAGAATTGATCCATACTCTGTTGCATCTCAGTCTCAGAGGCTGCATTGGGTGCACAGTTATCGCAGAACAAAAAGTCATGTATCAACTCTCCCTCTAGTTTTGGCTTGTAGCCCTTTCAAGTTAAATAATTTACCATCAGTATGGTAGCTGACCTTGCTGCTGTTTTCATCCATATTGAAGATGTCCAACAACATTTATAAAAACATCATGGTAAAAAAAAGCATGGGAGCAAGCACACAACCCTGCTTCACTCCATTAGTGACTGAGAAAGCACAAGAGCATTGTCCATTATCCAGAACCTGTTACACATGCCTTGATGAAACTGGCATACAATACTGATGAACTTCTCAGGCAACCAAATTTTGCCATGGTCTTCCACAAGCCCTCACAACTGCCAGTGTCAAAAGCTTTGGTTAAATTGATAGATGTTGTGTATAGACCTCTGTTCTGCTCCTGGAATTTCTTCCGGAGTTGTCAGATAACAAACACTGTATCGACTGTTCCTTAGCCATGTGTTTCATTGTTGGTTCTTATTTTGAATATTGTCACCTGTGAATAACTAGCTTGCTATTCTGCTCTTCTTCACATATTTTACTTGGTATTTTTTATGGTATTAGCCTTGTCAGATTTATATGAGCAATGCTCTCACTTCTTCCCTTTTCTGTTTAAAGCCCTTTTGATCATTTTCATCAGATTCTAGGCAAATATGTTTTTACTGGCTCTTCTTAGGTATAGTCCATCCATGACCAAGAATCCCTGATTACTATATTGTAAACCATGTTCTGTGATCTGAATCCCATTCTTAGGTACTATCTTAATTCTTAGTCACATGTGTACCTCCCACATTTGATGTCTGAAATCACCAACCTTCAATCAGCCTAGTTATTTCATGATCTTTTGCAATGCTTTCTAGGTTTTTTCTCATGGTATCATTTGTCATATGAATCACAATGAGTGTGTAATGCTCATTAGGTTTGACAGTTATCTTGAGGTTCTTTGTCATGATGACAAATAGCTGCCTGACAAATTATGACAAATTCAATACTCATTTATTCTTCTTCCTGATCATTACTGGATCACCTCTCAACATGTTGTTAATTGTTGATCCACTTCATTGTCCCTTGGACCACAAGTATATCTTAACTCTGTAGACAGTCTGATTCCTTCTTCTACTTCAGACCTGTTATTTCCAAATGTTCAGTGGTCCTTCTTTGCTTTTTTTCCGTGTGTTACATTCCTATTCTCTCCACCCTCTTGATTCAAATTAGAATTTCTTTTTACATTCTCCTAACTTTTTCCTTTATTTTCACCATGATGTACCTTTTTCCATTCTTTTAAGTTGAATTTAATTCTTCTTCAAAGTCTCAGGTATAGAGATATCATTCCTTATCACTTTCACTTTCTGTTCTATGATAACACAAAAGTGTTATTTGGTACTGGTAAAAATGTTTAATATTTAAGAGATTTTAATAATTATCTGGTCCAGTACTCATATCAGCCTTAGCTTCATAAATTTATCTTAGCAAAAAACCTTCTAATGAGTAGCAACCTCTTTTTTTTTCTTTTGCTTTTTTTGGACAACTTTTGTTGACTACCAAGATCACAAAAATAGTGTGTTTCAGAGTTGTGATTAACCACTCAGTGTTCTGACTCCAAATCTATTCTTCTTGCTGCTATATCTTCAAGTTGAAAGGGCTTCTTCCATCTTGGTCTTGTGGGTCCCTCACACATTGCTTGTCACTTCTTGCCTTACTTCTGTAACAGCCCATGTCCCCATATTCTTATGGAGTCAAAAGAACACACAGAGCTGTTACATGATATAAAACAATGAAATTGTTCAAATTATAGATCAAATATAAGAAAAAATGACCAATAACAAGTCATTGCAGTGGTCTATCTTCACTTAATTATCCATGGAAATAGCCAATATATATAAGTGAATTTATAGATATAATAATCCTTTCCCAGTTTTAAACTCATCTAGTCCATCAAACTCATCTATCTGAATCACAAGTGAGAGCCAGGAAATATACAAAAAGGGCCTGAACAATTAAAGTAGATGTCAATAAGAGCATTTATTGAATAAATTTGATATAGCTCATGTGCTTATTCTTACACATCCTTACTCAGAACCTATTTTGTTTTTTTTAAAACATGGATTTCAAACTTCTATGGAAGAGGACAGAGGAGAGAAATGTTCTATATACAGAAATGATAAGATTTGTTGATTTTTTGGTTAAGTGAGGTAACTCAGAGTAGGTATTTGAGGATGACACTGAGGATGCAAACTTGATTGAATGGAACAATGAAGAAAGTTTGGAAGAGAGGTGGATTTTGGGGAAAAGATAATGAATTCCTTTAAGGGCACATTGAATTCTATTTAGGGCAATATGACATCCACCCTGCAATATCTAAAAGATAGTGATGTAGGACTGAAGTTCAGAAGAGAGACTATGGCTGGTTGCAGATCTGTCCAAGAAATATGTCCTGACAGACCAGTTCTATGGGATTGTTTATCCAGTTTGCTAATCATTGTCTGGTCAGCAAGCATTCTTCATCCACGTGGTTTTTCCTGTGTAGATAGTTAGACTGAACTCATTTGAATGATTATAGATCTAATTTAGGGGGCTTCTGTGATCCAGAACTTGATGTAATTAGCCCACCGTTCTCCAGCGGCAGCTTCTGGAGAGCCTTACCACCAATCTCTTTCATTTGGACTCTGCCCAGGGATTTGACTAAGTTCAGGAGATAGCTAATGGGGCTAGAGGCTAGGGTACAGGGGTACAAGAAAGGATTTGGGGAGCGAGAGTAGTTTTAGGCATTTGTTTAGGTTGCCAGTGAAAGGTAGAAGGGAAGAATAACCGATAAAATGATTAAGTAATCAAAACTCTTAGTTTTTGCCTTTTGCTTGTAATCTACTGCTCAGCAAATCTTTTCCAAATGATCCTGTACAGTTACCTTGCTAAGTTCTGTAAGCCCTTGATCTTCTTTAGAGTACACATGGCTGTGTTTCTGGCAAAGACAGACTCAAGTCCTAGAATAATTAGCTCAGTTTTCAACCTAAGAATCCATACAATTTATAGGGTTAAAAGTTGTTCTTTGTCCTGAACATAAGTTCTGCTAGGACCCTTTTTCCATTTGTTCCCATTTTGCTTTTGGCCAGAATTTTTGGGACATCCCTTAAAACTTGAGCTGAGGACGATTCACTTTATCACTCTTTTCCCCTCTCCCATTCTCTATGGATAGGTGTTTTTGTTGTTTAAGGGAAATCTATTGAATTGCTTTTCCTATAAGCAAAGATTATAGACCGACCTTATAGTCAGTCTGGGGCAATTGATATTTGCAAAGGAGCATGATTTTTATTTTTAAGTTGGCAAAAAGGGATTTGAAAAAATAAAATCTACCACCTGCCTTCTTGCTTGTCTTTACATTTCAGATTTCTTTCCCTTTCCCTTCTTTCTCTTCCCCTTTTTCCCCTTTTCCTTTCTCTTCTTTCCCTTTTCCCTCTTTATTTTACCCTTCTTTCCTTCCCCCTCTTTCTGTTTCCCTCTCCCTCTGTCCTTCTTCACTCTTTTCCCTTTCCTTTTACTTCCTTTCTCTTCATTTCCTTTACCATTCTTTCCCTTTCCTTTTCCCTTTTCCTTTCTTTTAATTCTCTCTCTCTGTCTTTCTTTCTGTCTCTCCTTCCCTCCTTTCTCCCATTTCTCCCATTTTCCCTTAAAAAGAAATTCCTCATACCATTCCTTACATTAATTGGACACTTCTTTTTTTCTAATAGAGTTAAATGTACCCAGGTATTTTTGTAATCACAGAATATTAGATTTTTCATTTAATAATCAATACATTTTTTCTTTTGAAATGCTTTATTTATAATAATATATTATCTTGTTTAAAGATAGATTGCTAAATTTTTCACAACCAAAATTAAAAGTGTTTGAAAGAGACTTGTAAATTGCAGTTAATAATTTTGATTATATTTTTAGTGTACTTCTTTGGCATTAATTTTATCCTCTTATTTCAGATGGAAATAAGAATTAATACTATGATTTATATCATTTTAACAATATAGTGTAAGAATTTTTTGGGTGTGATGATTGAAGCACATTTGAAAATCTCAGAAAGTCTTTTTATTTTAATTGCATACAACTATTTCTCTTACAGTGAGGCTATTCACAAAGTTATTTTTCCTTAGGGATAAGAGGGTATTAGCCTTGGAACCAGTGGTTTAAATCTCTTTGCACTGGAACTAATGTTTTCTTCAGATCTAGGGAAAGATTGAGAAATTAGATTCCATGCAAGGTGCTTGGGAAAGTTCTCAGTATCTCCCAAGTGGGTAGGCCTTTGTTTTAGAGGAAGATGCCTGTCTTTAGAGGCTAATCACTGAGACATTGGAAACATCATTCACTAATTATGTGGGTCAAGGAGAAAAGCTAACATCTGCATGTTTTCCTTTCAGTAGCATTTTATCGTTAAGCAACCCAAGCCTACAAACCTCCAGAACAATTTATTGGGAAATTTTCTTTTTTGTTCATTTAATAAAGTTATACATTTAATAGTTTTGAAATCTGTATAGCTAATAATTATTTAAATACTATACTTGAAGTTAAATTGTGTTTGGATGACTATATTAGAGAATAATAGTATGAATTTCTAACAGTGAGAACTGTACTATAATCTCTCCCTCTCCTTGAGGGACCCATCTACTCTGGTCTCAGGTGTACAGTCCTTACCGAGTTCTATATTAAAGGAGCCTGGCCTGTAATGAGAGTAATTCAACCCATTTTCTCACTTTCTTTGGCCTCTTTACTAATACTCTTTCCCCACTCCTGGTCTCTCTGTGCCTAGGTTCTGGATTGTGTCTAGAGTCTTACCAAAACAGGGATCAGGGAACAAAGGGGAATAGAAAGGAGCTCAATGTACAATATAATTCGGGTATGGGACAGGTAAAGTTCTTCCACATAATAGAAATGCTAGAAGACATAAAATACCCACATTGTGAACTGAGAAAAAAGCTTTAAAACAGGATTAACTCCCTGGAAGTTGATACATAAGCCATATCAGTACATAAGACAGTTTCTGTATTGTTGATTGGTCATTGCTATACCTTGGTTCTATACTATACAAACTCCAGCTCCACGTGTTCTGGCAAAATGGCTCCGTCTTGAGTGTATCCTCTTGTTGATGTTACCTTTTGTAGGAGTATTGTAATAGTTGCCAGGAACTATACCATTTGCCACTTAGAAGCTCTAATCAAAAATATTTAGGGTCTCTGGCCCTAACTATTGATCTTATAAAGGTGGCCTTCAGGCCTAGATTTCATCCATCTCAGGATAAATATTTGTTTACTTAACATCAGGAAAGAACAAAAGCAAAAGGAGCAGCCCAAACCCAAGTTCAGTCTTTCTTAGGCAAGATATGTGTATTACTCCTGGCCATTTGCTTGTCAGTTTGGAGCAAATTGGCCCTTCTTTACCCTTTACGGGAATGGAAGACATCACTGATCATTTTCTCTTAAATATCTATAGGCATTGGCATTTCCTGCTCTGTCAGGGGACACCAAGTTAGGCACTGGTGATACAAAGACAAAAATGAAACAACCCCTCTTTTCAAGGGGCTTATATTCTATCATGGAATATAACATGTATATACCATATAAATATATACAAAATAAAGAAAAGGTCATTTTGGGAGAGGGGAAGATACTAGCATCTGGGGTGACGATAATAACTTTTACATTGTGTTTTAATATTTTCAAAATGCCTTGCATATGTTATGTCTTTCAATCAAGGCATTTGAACCAAGCATTGAAGGAATTTAGGGATTCTAAGAGTTAGAGGTGAGATTGCATTTCAAACATGGGAGAGAACTTGTGCTAAGATATGAAATGAGAGGTAGAATGTTGTATGTGGCATATGCCACATGGATTTTTTGTTTTTTAGAGTTTTTGATAAGAAGACCTCATGGTACCTAGTAAGAACTTAATAAATGCTTGCTAATTGATTGAACATACAGCATGTAGGCATTGCCTTAAAAAAAAAATCAAACCCCTTCCATTTCTGAACATTTTACCATATAAGAGGTCTAAGTACATCTTGTGAATAGCCCTGGACAGCTGCATTCCTCATCGTTATTCAAATGGCTTCTTTGTGACATCTGTAAAAGTAGGCAGTTTCAGTAACTAAGCATGGAAATAATTGCATGGCATAATACAGAATTTTAATAATTTTAGGGGCCAGAATCTGTCCTGTAACTGAATAGCTAGTATAAAATTTGTGCAAAAATTAAACATTTCATTTGCCCTTCAGTTGTAAATTGCCATTTGCCAAATGATTTTTAAAAAAGTGTGTGACTTCTTAGATTTTTACCTTTTTGATTGTTTAAGGCAGAGCATAGGAGTACCAACAGAAAGTCTTCTCTGACCTTCATTAACTTGACAGAAAAGTCAAGAATCAGTAATGTCAGGCAGTATTGATAGCTTACTATTAGTCAGTAATAAAGAGAATTCCAGATTTTGTACCACTTAGTCATGCATGAAATGGAATTGAAGGCATTTAGAGGCAACACCTGCAAGCCAATTGTTTTTCCTGTTCCACTGCCAAAATTCTTTTTAGGTTGCTTTGACTCCTTTACTCTCACTCCCTTTTATTTATAGCATATTTTAAAAAAAGATATGAATCTTTAAAAGCCAACTATTCATTACAGCTGGCTATCAAGTAATTTTTCAGTTTACAGATATCCTCTGTATTAATTGTGGTCAGAAAGGCTACCTCATGCTTGTATTGACCATAACTTCTCTTAGTTTTACATATATCTCTTTGCTAAGCCGTAAACAACTGGTCTGGCTTTCTTTTTAGTGCTTCCAATTAAGAAAACTATTATCTCATTCCAAACAATTGGAAAAAGATATTCAAAATACTACCTCATGTAAATGTGGTTTTGCCTGCATTATGTTACTGGAAGTTTTGAGCACATCTGGAATGAAAGCTGCTCCAGGAACATTCAAGCATAGTGTTTTGATTGGCACTGTGACATTGTAGTATATGCCAATTTGTAATGGCTTTTGGAAACAGTTTTAAACTCTCCCTGAACTATTCCCTTGAGAAATCATTCAATTAAGTAAAACTAAATTTAATGCTGAGCATTTTTGTTTAGGTAAAACAATAGTTTTAAAGGAAAATCTAGGGTATATACTTATGCTTTTGTTTTAGTTTGCTCTAAAACAACTCTTAAAATTACTGAATATATTGTAGAATTAGTATGGTTTTTTATTGTTTCTAGACAGGAAAGAGTTGGGAAGCCCTTCATATACTGCTGTTTAACTCTGTAGGAGATGATGATACTGCCTAAGGCAGCCTTACTCATGGATGACCTGGTTAGTTGTCTGGAGTCTAACACCTTTAAGTCAATGAAGGAGCCCCATAGATCACAGGGATACCTCTAATATATTAAATGGCAATTGTAGTAATTTTAGTAGTATCTTTTGTAGGCTTCTGGCTTTGATTAATATGCTTCATTTCCAGAGGTTCTGCTTCCTTCCCCAACACCTACATTCTCTCACTTTTTTTCCCGATAGAACCTTGCTTACACGAATCCTGCTAGACAGTTATATTTAAGATGTTACAGTAAGTTAGGTTATCCTTGCCATGACTGTGAGGCCTGGGAGGAGTTATAGGTAGGTCATGATTATGTGTGTTAGAATAATAAGAAATTCAATTGAGTATGAATTATAAAATGTCCCATGTCACATTTAATGTGAGCCAAAATTCAATTAATGTTATATTTGTGAGCTAGTCAAGAGTTTTAACAAGCTGTTATGTCATCAAGATACCTATTATCTCATGTAGATATGATGTGTTGCTATGAACCATATCAGCGACAATAGTTATTTTTTTAAGAATCCTTAGCACAATGGACAAAAGGAAGAATATATATACACAAAAATGTGATGGAATGGTACAAACATGATTATAGGAACTCTAAAATAGTATAAGAGTTGGAATGCCCAAATCTATTGTATGGAACATTATAAAACGTGCAAATAAAATAGAAAGGCAAAATTTCCCCAGCTTTTTGTGGTTTGCAAACAACTACAAGGGGGAAAAAAGTATTACAATGACAGAAATGGAGCTTTTTTTTTTTAGATTTATGGATTGAAGATTACAATGAAAAATGCATTCCTCTTAGCAGAGCAGCCATTCAGACAAAAGCTTCAAAAATTTTGGCAATGAAAGAAAATGGATATGAAGTGGAAAGTGAAGAAAGTTTTGCTGCAGGTGTTTCACTTGTTTTAAAAATCACATTCAGTTGCATAATATTCAGATTACCAGAGAGGTGGCCAGTGCAGATGAGGACATATATCTTTTTATTTTGAAGAAAATAATCAAACAAGGTGGCCCTATTGATCAGTACATTTTTAATATAGATGAAATAGGTTTATTTTGGAAAATAATGCTTTCAGAACTTAGATTTCTAAGAAGAAAAAAACTCAACCTGCATTTAAAGTGTCTAAAAATCACCTATTGCTTTTATTAGGAGGTAATTCAGAAGGGAATTTTAAATTAATACCAGTGCCTGATTATCAGTCTCAAAATTTTTGCATTCTGAGAAGATATAACCATTGATCATTTCTAGTTCTTTGTGGTCAAATAAGAAATCATGGGTGACTAAAACTGTGTTTGAAGACTGCTTTGCAAGTGATTTTAGACCAGCTGTTGAAAAATATTACAAGGACAACAATAGTATTTTAAAATATTATGGTTTTAGATAATACCTCAAGTTATCTGACTATATTTTGTTCATTATATGAGAATGTGACCATGCAAATTCCCTGAGATATGGGAAAAATGCTTTTCACTTACCAGCATACATATAAAGATTTAAAGAAAGGAAGAGTTCAGTCTGTGTTAAAATATTTTAAATAACAATAAATATTTTTTTCATATTGTAGACTTATATTTAGGTAAGATATTTAGTCATTTAAAGTTTTTTTAAATTTTGCTTTCTATAATTACTGTATTACTTTGTGATAAACTTGAATTAGAAATTCATTGCTCTTATCTTTTGCTGTTATCTTACATTAGCAAACATAAAAAAACCGTGGATAATGGGGAGAAAAAGTTTGCTGAGCTCCTTTCTTTTTCTTTTTTTTTTAAATTACTGAAGCTTAAATACACAGTAAGAAAAGAAAAAGAAACATTATAAACTTAAATATTGAAACTTAAATGCAAAATAAGAAAAAAAGCATGTCATTTGCATAGCAGAACATAAGAGAGGATTAAAAATATATAGTAATAAATTTCCATTTCGAGAAAGCCTATATTATTAATGCTATGTGTTGTGTTGAGAGCTGTCATAGGATCTCTTTTAGGTGGCGATCAATGTGGTTTTTTTTCTATTTCTACTTCCCCCTCTTGTTCTAATGCTTCAGGACAATTTTCTTTAATTATTTCTTGTATTATTATATCAATATTCTTTTTGATCATAGCTTTGAGGTAGTCTGATTATTCTTATGTTTTGTCTTCTTGATCTGTTCTCCAGATCACTTGTTTTTCTTATGAGATGTTTCACATTCTCTTCTATTTTTTCATTCCTTATATTCCTTATATTTTGTTTTATTATTTCTTGATCTCTTATAACTTATGGCTTCTCCTTGCCCAGTTCTTATTTTCAAAGAATTGTTTTCTTTTTAAAAAATTTTTCTTATTAATTAATTTATTTTTAGTTTTCAACATTCATTTCCACAAGATTTTGAGTTCTAGATTTTCTCCCCATCTCATCCGTCCCCCCACCCCAAGATGGCGTGCATTCGCATTGTTTTTTTTCCTTAAGATTCTGGATCTCCTTTTCTAATTGATCGACTTTCTTTTCATAATCTTGTTTTTCTTGGGTTGTTTGTTTTGTTTTTCCTCAATCTCTCTCATTTTATTTTTAAAGTCTTTTTAAAGTTCTTCTACAGATTCTTTTTGAGCAGGTAACCATTTGACTTTACTCTTTTTTTATAAGATTAGAAATTTTTTTTTAATCTAGACACTGCAAGAAAAAGCATGACATCAATAGTCATTTGCTTTCATCAATCAGAAAACTGAATTACTGTAAGAAGATGAACTGACTCTAAGATAACTAAGTTTGATGCTTGAGAGGCTGTGTTACTGATGGGAATTTACTAATCTAAAGAAATGCATTGCCAAATAGAAATTTCTTATAAGTTTTCCAAGATGTCAGTAATAATATGTTTGGATCTAGCTTCTAGGTCTTTCACTTGTCGCTGAATCTTCTCCAACTCTTTCAGCAGCTCAATTGTTTTTTCAGCTTCTTTTTCCACTTCTACTATGTTTTCTGTAATCTTGGTTCCCATGGTACTAAGTCTTCTGTTGGCTGCATCAATTAATTCTTTCAGGTTTTCAATTCTGCATTCCATATTGGTCATCTTTGAAATAAGTTCTTGATGGTCTCTTCAAATTCCACCATCAGTTCTTCCCAGGACTCTCTTATTTCTGCTAGCTCTTCTTTAATTTGCTCATGGCATCTTCTCACTAGTTTCAATTCTTGCTCAGATTCCTTAACTGTGTCTGTTGTCCAGGTGATGATGTCTCTTGGGATTTCAGGTCTTATTTCTTCTCCCCCATGAACTACTGCTTCCATGTCATCAGATGTTTTAGCCACTTGAGGACCATTCTGTAGCTTTTCATTGCTGATTGCCTTGATGTCTCTTGCCTGGATCATTTCACTCATTTTCTGTTTCTGTTGCTTTTTATTATTTTATAGTTTCAGGGTTTCTTCCTTTTGGCTCTTTGCTGCTGCTGTTATTCTTGAATGGTAGATGAGGCTCTCAGCTCCCTTGGAACTGGTGACTCCTTCACCCAATCTGGGCATTAAGTACCAAAGGACAACTCTGGTTGCCCAAACTCCGCTTCAGCAGTCCAGGCCAGGCATGAAAGTCAGGCAGGCAGGCTCACCAGCAAGCCCCTGGAGGGGTAATGGCAGCTTCCCTCTCCATTTGACTTTACTCTTTGGGGTAGAATAGGGTTTCTTTGCTTCAGTAGCCTCCTCTGAAGGTGAACCCAAATCTTCTCTAATCCCATAGTAACTCTCTATGGTTGGATTCCTTCTCCTTTGCCTGTGCATTTTTTAATTTGTAGTAGCTTAGTTTTTATAATCACCTCTAGTCCTGGGGTATGAGGAATGGTGCCTCTGGCCTCAGCTCCTTCTTCAGCTCCCCCTTCTGGCCTGGAACAGGAACCAAGACTTCCTGCCTCCTGTAAGTGCCCACATCCCACAGCCAGCAGCGTCTCTGCCTCACTGATTCTGCATTCACCCAGCGTGTGCTAGTTCTTTCTCACTCCTGCTGCAGCTGGGTCTGGCATTCCTTGTCAGTGGAGGTTCCCTTGATCTTCCCTGGCTCAGGTGCCCAACACCCCTCACTGTCCCCTGGGGTTAAAATTCCTGTGGCTGGGGCCAAAGCAACCTCCCAACCTAAGCTAGCCCCAGGACTTGTGGCTTGTTATTTAAGGGGATATAGGACCTAGCCTGGAGGTGTTTACTCTTCACAGGGACCAAATCTCATCCTGGGACTTTTCTTCAGATCTTCTCTGATTGTTCCAGGAGGTCCACTGTTCTGCCCCTACTCTCATTTATTTTTACTTATCACTATTTTCCCTGAGATGCTATTTCATCTCTTTTGTGGGGGAAAATCTTGAGAGCCTGGAATTTTCTGACCTATTCCTCCATCTTCTCAAAATCCTCTTGAGCTCCTTCTTTAAACACAGGCCTTGGAAGCCCATGGCCCTGCCATTCAGTCAAAGGGTCCAATCAGAGGGGCAGAGGATACTGATAAAATGTGAGTGCCAGATGGAAAGAGGCTGAGGAATGATCAGACAAGTAGGAAAAGAACCAAGAGAGAGCAAAGTCATGAAAATCTGGAGGAGAGAGAGTTTTTCAGGAGGAGAAGATTGTTATCAATGTCAGATGTTTCAGAGAAGTCAGGAAAGATGAATATTGAGGTAATTAGAATCATTGATTAAAAACTCGGTGGTCATGTAACTGGAAAGAAGAAGTAGGAAGCCAAGAGATATTGTGGAAGTAGAATTCCAGCTTTGGAGAGAGTAGTTTCATTTATATAAGTAGTTCTGAAGCCAGATTGCATAGGTTTTTGAAGATGGTTTTAAAGAGAAGAGGAGTGGAGGCGTTGATTTCACATGTTTTTTAACTAAGAGTTTGGCTGAAGAGAAGATATAGTAGTAAGAGCTTAATAAATGTTTTTTCATCCATTCATTCATTCACTCTGCATACTTGCTAAACTGGCCTAATTGCTCTTCCCTATTGATTACATCCCATCTTCTGTGTCTCTGCCAGGCTGTCTTTCTCCCATGACATGTACTACCTCTTCTACTTTTCCTCTTTGAATGTCTGGCTTACTTAAAAGCTAAGGTCACATGCCACCTTCTTCAGGAAACTTATCCTGATCCCCTGATTGTTAGTGCCTTCTCCTTGGAAATTATCTTGTATCTACCACGTATGAATGTTACCTTTAATTTTCTGTGTCCATCTTGTTAGAATCCAAGCTCCTGGAGGGCAGAGACTGTTTCATTTTTGTCTTTATGCTCCCAAACCTAGCACTGTCGCTGGGGCATAGTAGGCACTTAATAAATTCTTTTTGAATTAATTTAAGAGTATAACTGTTTTGATGACTGAAATACTTATGTCTGCTTGTAAGGTAATGTTTTAGTCATACTGAGAAAGCTCATCAATAAACAGAAAGCTGCTTAGTGAAGTTAAAACAAATTTTTACTACCTATCCATTTTGTGCAGAACACTAAATATGGTATAGAATTAGATTATTTACCTGAATATTTTTAGTAAACTATCTTAGGCTATGTGAATAACCTTTTCTTACCCTTCCTAATGCAGTTCGTAAAACATTGTTGTTTTCAAAAGTAAATCTGTTTACTTTTAATTTATTATTTCTACCTACAAAAAACCTTTGGGAAATTCTTAATTTTTACTGAAGACTTTGCACAGCTCTGCCTCACTTAAATCCAATTCACCTGCAAGTTGAGATATCATACTTGTGGTGGATCCAAGATGGCAGAATAAAAGCAGTGGCTTGCTTGAGCTTTCCCCTAAACCCCTTCAAATACCTATTAAAAAATGGCTATAAACAAATTCTAGAGCAGCAGAACCCACAAAAGGCAGAGTGAAACAAATTTCCAACCCAAGACAACCTGGATGGGTGATTAGAAAGGTCAGCCAATCCCAGCTAGGAGAGGAACACAGTTCGGCATGGGCGCGCAGGTAAAACAGTCCTCAGTGAACCTGGAGCAGGCCTCAGAGTACTGAATCAAGGGGAACTATGGCAGTTTCCAGACTTCTCAATGCACAAATGCCAAAGACAGCTTAGAAGGTTAGTAGGAGAAGTCAGTAACTGGTAAGAGAGAAGTGTGGTTCCAGCCCCAGCCCCAGCTGTAGCCCTGGGGTGGCGACTGCGTCCAGAGCTTCCTGCCCACTGACTGAGGGGGAATCGAGTGGCTGATCAGAGGGGGATTGCAGGGATCTTTTGCTGGTGCTTAGGTAGGATTCTCTTGCTTTGCGTGTGCTTGGATCTAGGTCACAGTTCTGGGTGACAATCCTAGGGCAAGGAGGAGCGTTGGTGTGGTGGAACTTGTAGTGGCTGTAGAGAGGGAGTCCTCCTCCTAGTTCCAAGGCAGAAAAGAGTGCTTATGGTCACTTACAGACCAAAGCAAAGGCCAGGAAAGTAGTAAACACCTTGCCCTTGACCATACTACCTTGGGAGAATTGAAAACTTACAGGTCCCTAGAAATATCTCTGAAAACAGCTGCACCTTAAGAAATAGCCTAACCCAAATTGCAAAAGAGGTCCAAAAAGCCAATGAGGAGAAGAATGCCTAAAAAACAAAATTGGCCAAATGGAAAAGGAAGTCCAAAAGCTCACTGAAGAAAATACTTCCTTAAAAATTAGAATGGAGCAATTGGAAGCTAATGATTATGAGAAATCAAAAAATTATAAAACAAAACCAAAAGAATGAAAAAAAAAGATAATGTGAAATATCTCATTGAAAAAACAACTTACCTAGAAAATAGATCCAGGAGAGATAATTTTAAAAGTAGTAGACTACCTGAAAGCCACAATCAAAAAAAGAGCCTAGACATCATCTTTCAAGAAATTATCAAGGAAAACTGCCCTGATATGCTAGAACCAGAGGGTAAAATAGAAATGGAAAGAATCCACCAATCATCTCCTGAAAGAGATCCCCAAAGGAAAACTGCTAGGAATATTGTAGCCAAATTCCAGAGTTCCCAGTTCAAGGAGAAAATATTGCAGGCAGCCAGAAAGAAACAATTCAAGTACTGTGGAAACACAATCAGGATAACACAGGATTTAGCAGCTTCTACATTAAGGGACTGGGGGGCTTGGAATATGATATTCTGGAGGGCAAAGGAGATAGGATTACAGCCAAGAACCACCTACCCAGCAAAACTAAGTATAATCCTTCAGGGGGAAAAATGGCTATTCCATAAAATAGAGGACTTTCAAGCATTCTTAATGAAAAGACCAGAGCTGAACAGAAAATTTGACTTTCAAATACAAGACTCAAGAGAAGCATGAAGAGGCAAACAGGAAAGAGAAATCATAAGGGACTTACTAAGGTTGAGCTGTTTACATTTCTATGTGGAAAGATGATATTTGTAACTCATGAGACATCTGTCAGTATTAGGGTAGTTGGAGGGAAAAAATTATATATGTGTGTGTGTGTGTATCAATAGAGGGCACAGGGTGAGTTGAAGATGAATAGGTGATATCTGGAGAATAAAATTAAGGGGTGAGAGGATTATACTGGGAGAAGGAGAAAGGGAAAGGTAGAATGGGGTAAATTATCTCATACAAAAGAGACAAGACAAGGCTTTTACAGTGGAGGGGAAGGGGGGGGAGGTGAGAGGGAATGAGTGAATCTTATTCTCATCGGATTTGGCTTAAGGAGGGAATAACATGCATACTCAATTGGGTATGGATATCTATCTTACCCTACAGGAAAATTGGGGTGAAGGGGACAAGAAAGCAGAGAGATGGCAGAGGGGTGGGCAGATTGGGGGAGGGGGTAATCAGAAGCAAACACTTCTAAGGAGGGACAGTGTCAAAAGAGAATAGAATGAATGGGGGTGGGATAGGATGAAGGGAAATATAGTTAGTTTTCCACAGCATGACTACCGTGGAAGTGTTTTGCATGACTACACATGTGTAACCTGTATGGAATTGCTTGCTTTCTCAATGAGGGTAGGTGGGGAGGGAGAAAGGGAGAAAATCTGGAACCCAAAGTTTTAAAAACAAATGTTAAAAAAAATTGTTTTTACATGCAACTGGGAAATAAGATATGTAAGTAATGGGGTATAGAAATCTATCCTGCCCTATAGGAAAATTGAAGGGGGAGGGAATAAGAGAGGGGCGGGGCAGAGATAGAAGGGAAGGCAGAAAATTAAAAAAATAAAATAAAAATCCACCTTCTATAGGAAGACTTTCGGATCCCTTAAAAAAAAAAGATATCACCCTTCTGATGTCATTGGTCTTCTTCAAGAACAAAGGACAAACAACAAGAAGACTAGGGGTAACTCCAAACCAGCTGATACATTTTCAAGCATTTTGCAAAAAGACCACCATTAATATAATTATAGCTTATGTGCCAACACCCATTGCAGAGGATGGAGAAAGTAGAGAAATTCCATTAAGAACTCAAAAGAACTTTCCAGATTAGGTCAATATATACTTTGATACTTGGTGGCTGTGGTCATAGGGAGGATGGCTAAAAATATGATGGAAAATAAAGTTCATGATAAAGAAATAAAAATGACCAGAGAATTCTGCTTATAAGTTGTAGTGCCTGACACATAGTAGGGGCTTAATGGATTATTGATTTATTGGTCATTGATCTCAAATACTTTTTTCACAAAGGGTTTTGAGAGGCATTGAAAACAAAGTACACCAAATAACATTGTAAATTATGAAATTGACTTAATCTTAACAGACAAGAAGTCCGTTACTGATGCCAGAATCATTTCTGAATTAATTATCAGCTGATTCCAGGAGTGAAGAACCTGCTGCCTTGGGGCCACAGGTGACCTTCAAGGTCCTCAAGTACGGCCCTTTGATTGAATCCAAACTTCATAGAACAAATACTTTTTTCTGAAAATTACTTCATAGAACAAATCCTTTGTTTGGAAAATGTCATGATCATATTGGCATTATTCATGAATTAACAAACTATATAGTCAAACCACTGAGTTGCTTGAGTAAAGGTCAAAATTAATATAAAGCTAGAAGAAAATACAAATGAGAAAAAAAATTGCAATACTATCAAGATAACTCCAACCTGACCTCTTTAAATGAGCCTCTTGCCAAAAAATGAGCAGTAAATGGAGAATGGATCTTGATACTGATTACAACTGTTTCCTAAAGAAGTTTATCCAATGTAAATCGTTTGCCATAATGTAGAAACCAAAAAAGCCTAGAAATCATCTCAGCCAGCAGATAATCTTGTCAGTTGGAGAGAGATGTCAGGCAATGGTAACATTTGATATATAGATATATCAAAATATATCTATATATCAAAATAGAATTTAATTTTATATCCTGATAATAGAAATCTTCCATTGCTCCATATGATACCCATTGTTGTTTGTTGTTCGTCCTTTTTTTTTTTTCTTTTTGGTGAGGCAGTTGGGGTTAAGTGACTTGCCCAGAATCACACAGCTAATAAGTGTTAAGTATCTGAGGTTGGATTTGAACTCATATCCTCTTGACTCCAAGGCCAGAGCTCTATTTAGTGTGCCACCTACTTGCCCTATCCTTCATTCTTGAAGAGGTCCAGTATCATCCCCAGGGTGAAATGTGAACTCCTTAGTCTGGTATTTACATATGTGAACTTTAATATGTTTTATGACTTCTCTTGTCCTCAGTTTCCTCATCTGTAAAGTGAGGGAGCTAAGCTTGATGACCTTTGAAGTCCTTTCCAGTGCTAAATTTGGTATTCTATGAATTAAAAACCTTGCACCATTTAGTTTCACCTCACTTTTTCAAACTTAGTTCACGTTACTCATCTTCACTTATTCTACATTCCAGGTAAACTGGTTCCTTGGCTGGGCTGTATTTCCTTTTTACTTCCATCTGTTAGAATCTTTAGCTTACTTCATAACTTACTTCCCATTTCCCATTCGAAACCTTTCCCCATTTACCCAGTTGTTATTGCTCTCTCCTAGCTCAAATTATTATATTTATTTATTGGTGTGCATTGTATTCTCCATTGTATTCCCAGTGCCTAATAGAAGGCCACACAGACAGGAGGTGACTAATAAATATTTGTTGTTTCTTAAATTTAATTGTCTAAATATTAGGGTTTTGCAGTGTGACATGTTTTGCATGTCATAAATAAGTAATGCATGTATGTAAAATAAATTAGTTCTGGGAGGCCTGTGAACCTTCAGTTATCTATATGTACCCTGTCTTTGTAATCAGTGTGTTTTACTCATATAGAGATATGCTTTTTTGCTTCTCTTCTACATTGTACTTTATTTCAGTATATTCATATTCCTAATTTGTTGTTGTTCCTTTCACTTCTTTGGAAAGACTCACCACAATAGATTCAAATTTTGCTATTATGCTAATTATTTTTGCTCTACAGGTCATAAAGTATGCTGTTCTCATATAAATTCTTCTCTCAAGGTTCTGATTTGTTTCTTGAACCTTGGGAATCCATAGTATTTTGTGTTTCATGAGGCATTGATTCAGTTTCCTTTATCTTACAATATTTATTTAGAAATGTTTGTAACTCTTTTAAGAGTCTTGTTATTCCATATTTACTTCTAATTTTAGTATCTTATTGACTTTTAAAAATTATATATATATATATATTTTCAGTCAGCAAAAAATTTGTCTTTTTTTCCCTCCCTGATAACTTTTTCCCCACAGTTGAGAACAAAAGGAAAACAAAACATGGTATAACACGTATAATCAAGCAAAACAAATTTCCACAATGGACATGTAAAAAAAAGTCTCATTCTGCACTGCTCACAGAGCAAGAAGCAGATAGCATGTTTCATCATTAGTCCTCTCAAATCATGGTTAGTCGTTAACATTGCTCACAGTTCCTAATTTTTTAAAAAATTGTCTTTACCATGTTATTGTCTGTATACGTTGTTCTCCTGGTTTTGTTCACTACATCCTGCAGCTGTTCATATAAGTCTTCTCAGGTTTCAATGAAACCATCCCTGTGTTTCTTTCTTTTCTTTCTTTCTTTCTTTCTTTCTTTCTTTCTTTCTTTCTTTCTTTCTTTCTTTCTTTCTTTCTTTCTTTCTTTCTCTCTTTCTCTCTTTCTCTCTCTTTTCTTTCTCTTTCTTTCTTCTTCTTTCTTTCTTCTCTTTCTCTCTCTCTTTTCTCTCTCTTCTTTCTTTCTTTCTCTCTCTTTCTCTCTTTCTTTCTCTCTTCTCCTCTTTTCTTTCTTCTTTCTTTCTTCTCTTTTTTTCCCTTTTTTCTTTTCTTTCTTTCTTTCTTTCTTTCTTTCTTTCTTTCTTTCTTTCTTTCTTTCTTTCTTTCTTTCTTTCTTTCGCAATTGGGGTTAAGTGAATTACACAGGGTCTTGTGAAGTGTCTAAGGCCGTATTTGAACTCAGGTCCTCCCGACTCCAAGGCCAGAGTTTTATCCACTGTGCCACCTAATTGTCCCTTAATTAATTATTTCTTATAGCACAATTATATACCATACTTTATTTAGCCATACCCACATTTATGGGCACCTCCTCAGATTCCCATTCTTTGCTACCTCAAAAAGAGCTAAAATATTTTTTACCTTGTCAGGGTTTGTTTTTTATTAGGACTAATCTCTGCTTTGATCTATACTCCCTCTAGTTTCCCTTTCTCTTTTCTCCCTTAATTCTCTGTTGAGTGAAATGTATTTTTTTCCCCAACTATCTGTGGACATACATATTCTTCTCTCTTCCTTTGATCAGTTCACATGAGAGTGAGGTTCAAATGTTGGCTGCTCCCCCCTACCTCCTCTTCTTATTTATATAGATGTCTACTTGCACACCCTGATTATGTGAGATAAATTTCCCTAACCTTCCTTTTCTTCTCTGTCCACATCTCCCCATCCCTACCCCCACCCGCAGTGTATTCTTTCTCTTTTTGTGGATCTAACCAGAAAGGCACAAACCTCATACCACACAGGAACACACCACATAGAAAGAAGACAGTACAACACAGACCAGAGGCTCGCCAGGCAAATCTGGATCCTGTAGTTGGCTACCCAGAGGCAGAATGGGAGCAAGGACCAGCACAGTGCTAGATACAAGTGTAGCTTACATCTGTGTTGCTCTGAGGCTTTAATCAGAAGGACAATGATTAGTCCTTTCCCTAGATCAATTCACTAGCCTGAGCTACCAGTGAGGTTTGTAGCTTTTAATACTCAAAGGAAGCATCTGCAAGACCCCAGATAACATAGATTTGAACCACCATTCCTTCTAGAAGTGATCAAATCTTGGCCATGACACAGAGTCTGAATTCAGGAAGTAAGATTGGAAAAATGAATAAAGAAAAGAACATACTAATGATAATATTGTGGAGACAGGGGTATTCAAGAAACAAAATTGAAATGAAGCAGTAACTCCACAACATTTACAAGCAAAGAAAAATGCAGCTTTGCCACATGTGCTTCTATAATTTTTAGAAGAAATGAAGCAGTAGTTAAAAAATTATGATATGGGGGCAGCTTGGTAAGCATAATGGATAGAGAGCACTGGCCCTGGAGGCAAGAGTACCCGAGTTCAAATCCAGCCTCAGACACATAACACTCACTAGCTGTGTGATTCTGGGCAAGTCACTTAACCCCAATCACTTCACCAAGAAAAAAAAAATAATATATATATATATATGAGAAATGAGAACTTTGGAGCAGAGGTTGATAAATTGTGGCTCAAGGGCTAAATCTAGCCCATTGATTGTTTTTGTACAACTTATAAACAGAATAGTTTTTTTAAAAATATTTTAAAATAACAATACAGGAAACTACTTAATAAGTAGGCCTCCCAAAGGTAGAATGGGTTGCTTCAGGAGGTTTTGTATTTTCCCTTAGTAGAGGTCTTTAAGCAAAGCTAAGGTGACTTTTCTGCCATACTCTTTCATTTTTGAGGTGAGTTTATTCTATTCATGTTCATAGTTATGATCTTTAATTGTGTTTTTCCTATATCCCATTCTTTTATATCTTTTCCTCTGTTTGTTTCCTCCTTGTCCTCTTCTTTACAGTGAAGAATGCCCAGCACTAGTGATTCAAGTTGTGTTAACAAACATTTATTTAATATATATTTTGTCAAGTATTGTACTAAGCACTGTGAATGCAGATACAAACTAAAAGACAGATAGTCTCTGTCTTTAAGGAGCTTAGATTCTAATGGGAATGAATAGTTGGTGTGTGTGTGGAGGAAGGGAAGATGAAAAGGTGCTAAGGCAAGGGCATGGTGAAGAAATCTGTAGTTAGGAATGGAGCTGGGAGAGGAGTGAAGGGGCAAGCATAGCTGGCCTGAGCACATCCTCAGAATGGTGGTTTTGGAAAGAACTCACCAATTGAAGGAGGGAGCCACAGAGGTGGAGGAACCTATGGTATGAAAAGGCTTCAGGGATGAAGGCATTTTCTCTTGTGAGGATGCTGTTTGAGCATGGTAGAGAAATCAAGAGTGGAGTTGGGAGAGAACTGAAGGGGTAAATTATGCTTCATACAGTCTGCTTCCTCTCTCGCACCTCTGTCCTCTTCCCTTTGTCCAGACCACCATATTTTACTCTTTTTTCACTATTCACTCTCCAACCTTGAGGTTATGAGATAATCTTGAGTCTGCATTCTCTTTTATTCCCTCTTTCCCCTGTCTTAGTTCCCTCCAGATTCCCTGTTGAGGTGAATGTATTTCTCCTTCAAGCCCTGTCTGTGGTCTTTTTCCTTCCTTTTGATCAGTTAAGATGAAAATGAGATTCAAATGATGCCCATCCCCACTCTTTGTACAATTTTCTCCTTGTGTACTCAGATTATGTGAGATAATAGTTTCTCTCCCCAGCTCTTTGCTTCCTCTTTCTTCTTTATTATTTCCCAATTACCACTCAGCCTGGTGCTCTTGTTTGTTTTTTGTTAGAGTAGGTGTGGGAGAGAGCTGGGCTGCCGTCTTTGCTGATTCCCAGAAAGATGGATTGGAGCCAGTTTGTCAGAAGAACTTTAAATGCCAGAGTAGTTTGTATTTTGTCTTAGAGGCAAAAGGGAGCCATTGGAATTTACTGAGCAAGGAAACAGACCTGCGCTTTAGTAAAATCACTTTACAAACTGCGTGGATGATTGATTGGAGAGGGTAGAGACTTAAGGCAGGAAGACCAATTGGTCTACTACTATTGCAGTAGTCCAGGTGGGAGATAATAAGGGCCTGTCCTGTAAAGGTAGCTACTGTTCTTATGATGTCATGTCAATAATACTTTTGCTTTGAGCTAATTGTAAAGACATGGGGTGGAGGTGGTGGGAGCATCTGGCCATAGTTTTAGGAGTGTAGACTCATAGGGCATTTTGGACTTGGGACAGTTGTACCTAGGGGACCAGCCTAGGAGTGTGACCATATATGGAGGAGGCAAACCTGGAGGTGGTGCTCCAAGAAACAACCGTTGTATATTAACTATCTTAACAGGTTCTAGCATTGCTGGCAAAGTGACATGAGTAAATATTCTGTTAAGCCAAATGGAAGACTGTAAATTTAAAATAATTTCTCTAAGGTAAAAAAGGGTCATTTCACCCCTATATCCTATATCCAATATGGGTATTACTATTTATCTGATTTGTTAAAACTTAATGCATTTCTTTTGCTATTGCTTTTTAGTTTTTAAACTTCATGTCTCTTCTTCACCATTTTTATCTTTTCCTTTACTTTTTTGGCCTTATTTTTCTCAGTTTCTTCCTTAGACTGAAGAAATATTTTGAGTTCCTGATATGGAATTTGAAGTATGGCAATTCAGTTCTTTGGCTACAGTTTCCTCATTTATACCATTTGTGTTATTTTAATCTAGTTCAGATACCTTCACTTGCCACTAGATGGCACTTAGGGGTGAATTTAAGCAAACCCCATTTTAAAATCAGATTATTTGGGAAAAGCTTGATCTTCTAGGTAAATACAAGATAGTTTGCAAAGCTTTGTCTCGTTCTAGTGATGGGAAGAAAAAAGATGTGTAGATAATGAGAGTTTTACCTAAAAGGATATTTGTAAACTAAATCACATTTTTTTTTCTAATGACTTTTATTATAATTTCAATATAATATGTTTGTAGAGGAAAACACTCAGTACTAAACAAAATATATTTCTTCATATCACAATATCCCTACATAGAATGAGGGTAGTACCTAGGTTTGGAGTATCCAGCTACATTAATTTTTTTGCAAAAAGTGTTATTGTTCTTGCCATTTAAGGAAGTTTCCACAATTTATAGCAAGAACAAAAAGCCTGGCACCCACATAAGGACTGAGATATTGTAGAGGACTGTTTTCCCTTTGCTTATAGACATTGGGGGAAATTATATCATGCAGAGCTTATAGTAATATTTATATAGCTTGTGTATGATTTACATACAGTATAGCTTGTAATATTTGATGTATCTAAAGCTGCTTCCACTTTGAGGGATTTGTAAAGTGGGAAATCATAAAATCATGGATTTTTAATGTTAGAAGTGCCTCAGATGTCTTCCAGTTTAACCTCAACCTGGTCACACTAATTGAGGAATAGAATCACTACCTACTTAATAAATTTGGATGTCATTGAGTGGAACTTTATATTGAATGGTTTAATTAAATCAAATCTGTAAGAACATATCAAATAAATAGAAATTAAATACTAAGCAAATTACTTTGTTCAAATGACATGTAGATATCCCATATATATATATTCCAAAGATTTGTGATTTTTCATTATGGGGAGTCCAGTAGAATTTCTAGCAATCCCTTTATTCAATTCAATCCAACATCCTATAAATGTTAAACACCTACTATGTGCACAATATTATGCTTGTCAGGAGAGATAGATCCAAATACTGAACAGTTTTTGCTCTCAAAGAGCTTGTGCTCTATATTAGGGGATAGATAGATTATGATGCTGGTAGTAAAGTAAATACAACATGATGTAAGGAGAAAGAATGCATTTAACAAATGGGATCAGGAAAAACTTGAGATGAGCTTTCAACAGTTTAGTCCAGTTCAGTTCACCAAACACTTATCTGTTAATGCTTGAAAGAAGCCATTCATTTAAGGGAAGATGAGGAAGATGTACCTCAGGTCTGGGGGATAGCCTTTCAGGCTTGATGATGTAAAAGGAATGCTAAATTCAAGGGACAGCTAGTAGGTCCATTTGACTGAAATGTAGAGTGTATTAATGGACAGATTAGAGAAAGGAACAAGATTGTGGAGGGGTTTAAATGTCAGGGATTGAAGTTTCTATTCTACAGGCAATAGAGTTTTGAGTGGCAGATTGACAGGGTCAGATCTGGGTTTTAGGATTTTTTTTTTTAGGAATGTTAGTTAAGTCAGCAATATTTAAAGATAATCCCTGCCCTCAAGAAGCTTAGATTCTAATGGGGGAAGACAAAACAGGGATCTGAAAGGGTGAAGGGAACAGGACTATGGTGGAGAGAGTTCTAAGAGTCAGGAATAGAATTGAAAAGGAATGAAGACATGGCTGGCATGCACATTTCCTTTATTTTTTCTTTTTAGTTTTAAATAGTATTTTATTCTCTCCCCCCTTACATATGAAAACAATTTTTAATGTTCGTTAGCTTTTTTAAGTTTTGAGTTCCAAATGCTATCCCTTTCACCCTCCTTCCCCCCTCCTGACACAGTAAGTAATCTGATATAAGTTATACATGTGCAGTCATGCAAAACATTTCCATATTAGTCATTTTGTGCAAAAAAACTCAAACAAAAAAGAAAGTGAAAAATAGTATGCTTTGCTCTGTATTCAGATGGCATTAGTTCTTTCTCTGGAGGTAGATAGCATTTTTATCATGAGTCCTTTGGAGTTGTCTTAGATCTTTGTATTGCTGAAAATAGCTAAGTCATTCACAATTCTTCATTGTACTATATTGCTGTTACTGTATACAGTGTTCTCCTAGTTCTGCTCACTTTACTTTTATCAGTTCATGTAAGTCTTTCCAGTTTTTTTTCTGAAATCATCCTGCTTGTTATTTCTTTATTTTTTATTAATTTATTTTGATTTATCAACAATCACTTCTATAAGCTTTTGAGTTTTAAATTTTTCTCCCCCTCCTTTCCCTCTTCCTCCCCAAGATGGCATGCAATCTGATATAGGCTATACATATACATTCCTATTAAACATATTTTCACATTAGTGATGTTGTGAGGAAGAATTAGAACCAATAGGAAGAACCACAAGAAAGAGAAAGCAAAACAAAACCGAAGAAAAAAGAAGCAAATAGTATGCTTTGATCTGGATTCAAATTCCATAGTTCTTTCTTTGGATGTGGATAGCATTTTCCATCATGAGACCTTTGGAGCTGTCTTAGATCCTTGCATTGCCGAGAAAGGTTATGTCTATCAATATTAGTCATCGCACAATGCTCCTGGTTCTGTTCACTTCACTCAGCATCAGACCATAAGAGTCTTTCCAGGTTTTTCTGAAGTCAGCCTGCTCACCATTTCTTATAGCACAATAGTATTCCATTACATTCATATACCACAATTTGTTCAGTCATTCCCCAATTGATGGGCATCCTTTTAACATCCAATTCTTGGCCACCAGCACACTTCCTTTAAAATGAAGGTTTGGGGCCATTGAGGGATGGAGTCAACTTCCAGGGTGAGAGAAAAGGCTGTTGTGGCATGCTGGAGAAGAGTCAGTAGTAAAGCCTAGAGAAGAATATGTAGAAGACAGATTAGAGAAAACAGACTTGAGGCAGGATGACTAGTTGGGACATCATTGTAATGAATTCTATTTCTGGTGGTTATGTGGGAGAAGGAAAAAAAGATTTCATTTGAAGGAGAAAAAAAACATGAAAGGGGTTTGAAGGCTTTGGAAATGGGAAGTGAAAGGATGAAATATGTGTTACAGAAAATCAGAAGAACTTGAAAAGTTGAAGGGAGAGGAAAGATAGAGCTAAAAGGGGACTCAGTTGAAGAAGAAACAGTTGAATTGAAGGAAGATTTCAAGAGGAGAGGGACTCAAACAGAAGAACCTGATGAAGTGGAGAATGTGAAAATAGAAGGAGAGTTCCCAAAGAAAGAAGCAGAAGGGCTTTAATTGGGGGAAGAAGAGAATTCAAGGAGAATGTACTTATTAAGATAAATAAACAGTTGGTAAGAAGAGGTAAGAATTTAGTGAGAGAAGGGAGAGGAGGTGAGGAGTGACTATCAAAGTGTTAGGTGCTGGTGAGTATCAAGGTGTTGAGTGCTGAAGAGAAGAATGAGAGTGATGGCTGTGAAGTTAAAAAGCAATTGCTGTACCATTTCTTCAGGAAACCTGTTAACAAGCACTTTTTATTCACAAGCATTTATCACTGTACTATATACCAGGCACTGAGAATATCTTTAATATCTTAAAAAAAAAATCAAATAGTCCCTGCCTTCCAGGAGCTTACCTTCTCTCTTCTCTCTTCTAAGAGTGGGAGTGAAGATTAATCTTTAGGGAATGAACACAAATCTTTAAGATAGAATAATTATCTCTTAGAAAATGGGTAAGGACTTTTAAGAAGAAAGGAAAATTTTCAGTGCACATTTTAAAAAGTTTTGAGTTAATAGGTTCTTCTGTAATTGGAAGCCTACTTTTCTTTTCAGTCAAATACCTCAATACAAATTGTTAGCTACTCGATAGCCTCAACTATGTGGGATCAATTGGAAGTTTTCCCAGAGTGCAAAGTGTCCCTTTTAAAGGCTATATCTGAAAAAGAATATTGTTTTAGAAAGAATTGTTACATGCAATGAGATGAATATTAGCCATTTTCTTTTAATGGAAAACACTTATAAAAATTTGGTTTGATATCCCAGTGTTTTATTAACTTTCTGAGGTATGTTAAAAGTTGTTACTCTGAGATACAGATAAAATCACAAACTTAGACTGGTTTAAGAAAGAAAAAGATGCAAGATCTCACTTAATTACTTTTTGAGGTGTGGTAATACTATGCCCCCTTCATTTTTACTTTGGAGGCCGTACTCTGACTACTCCTCCATGCTCCAGGAAGTTCATTATTCACTATCCTGCAGGATCCCATAAGCCTTGGTATTCCACCTCATCACCACTTCCTTCCCTTCTCATTTGAAGAGTTGGACGATGAACTCTAGATCTTCCGTTTAATGAGAATTTTCAGCTCAAAACATCACTTCTTGTTTGGTTGCACTACTTTGGAACTTCCCCATTGTCTCCAATTTTGTACCTCCACTCCACCCCCTACCGTTTTCAGTTTCTTTTTGATTATTGTCTTCCCTCTCATTAAATTGTAAGCTCCTGGAAGTAGATCAAAGATGGCAGAGTAGAAGCAGCAACTCGGCTGAATTCTCCCAACATGTCCCTTAAAATAACTTTAAAATAATGCCTCGAATCACATTCTGGAGTGGCTGAACCAACAAAAGGTCAGGGTGAGACATTCTTTCCAGCACAAGAAGACCTAGGAAGTTGACAGGAGAGATCTGTAACACTGGAGCGGGAGCCGGCCTGGAAGCAGCCCAGAGTGCACAGCTCTCAGCAGGCCTTGGAGGCAGCTATAACAATGGCGGCAGCCGCTTTCAGAATTAGCCCAGAGACAGTAAGGTCAGACAACTGGTAAGAAGGAGATTCTGGGGGAGTGTAATCTGGCCCTAGGCACTACGGCTGGTACTAGGTGTAATACCTTATTGAATTGTGGATCACACTTCCAGGGTGAACAGGAGCCCCGGTGCTTCAGGGGAGCAGTGCTGATTGCAGAGCCAAGAGGAACACTATCGCCTGTCGCTGCGGGATAACAGGGGCCCTGGTCACAGTTCCAGGGCCGAGAGGAGCTCTATTACCTACAGCTGCAGGGGACTAGGGGCCCTGGTCACAGTTCAGTTCTAGGCAGAAAGGAGCACCAGTGCTTGTGTCTACAAGAAGACAAGGCCCCTTCCTGGGTAAAGACCAGAGCACAGACCAGGAGAGGAGTGACCACACCACTCTTTGAATTATACCACCTTAGAAGCACTGAAAACTTGCAGACCCACGTGATCTAGCCCTGAAAACAGGAGCGCGGAAAGCTTGGGAGGATCCCCAGACCTTCTCCCACACCTCCAGGACCAGAGCCTAATTTTAACATAAAGTTAAAAGTCAAGGAATAATTGGGGAAAATGAGCAAACAACAAAAAAAGAACCTGACTGCAAAAAGCTACTTTGGCCACAGGGCAGTTCAGTACACAAACTCAGAAAAAGATGATGTCAAAATAGCTACAAGCAAAGTCTTAAAGACAAATGTAAATTGTACACAGACTCAGCAAGAATTCCTGGAAGCACTTGAAAGGGATTTTAAAAATCAAATGAGAGAGGTAGAGAAATGAGGAAAAAATGGGAAAAGAAATGAGAGTGATGCAAGAAAATTATGAAAAGAAAGTTAACAGTTTGTTAAGAGAAGCACAAAAAATTCTGAAGAAAATAACACCTTAAAAAACAGAGTTGGCCAAATGGAAAAAGAGGTACAAAAAGCTCACTGAAGAAAATAGTTCCTTAAAAATTAAAATTGGGCAAGTGGAAGCTGAGCCACCAAAAAACAATAAAACAAGTCAAAAGAATGAAAATATAGAAGAAAATGTGAAATATCTTATTGGAAAAACAATACACCTGGAAAATAGATCCAGGAGGATAAATTAAGAATTATTGGACTACCTGAAAGCCATCATTTAAAAAAAGAGCTTAAACATCATATTTCAAGAAATCATTAAGAAAAACTGTCATAATATCCTAGAACCAAAGGGTAAAATAGAAACTGAAAGAATCTACTCATTACCTCCTGAAAGAAATCTCAAAATGAAAACTTCCAGGAATATGGTAGTCAAATTCCAGAGCTCCCAGGTCAAGGAGAAAATATTGCAAGTGGTCAGAAAGAAATAATTGAAATATTGTGAAACTACAGTCAAGATCATAGAAGAGTTAGCACCTTCTGCATTAGAGAAGCAGAGAACTTGGAATATGATTATTCCAGAAGGCAAAGGAGCTAGGATTACTACCAAGAATCACCTCCCCAGCAAAACTGAGAATAATCCTTTAGGGGGGAAAAATGTATATTTAATGAAATAGAGGATTTCCAAGCATTCCTGATGCAAAAAAGCAGAACTGAAAAGAAATTCGATGTTCAAACAGACTTAAGAAAAGCATAAAATGGTAAACGGGAAAGAGAAATCATAAGGAATTCAATAAAGTTAAACTGTTTACTTTCCTACATGGGAAGGTGATATTTGTAACTTCTAAGAACTTTATCATTGTTAGGGCAGTTAGAAGGAGTCTGAATAAACAGAGGGTGTGGGTATGAGTTGTTTATGGTGGCATGATCTCAAAAAAAAATTAAGGGTGAAAAAAAGGAGAATTCCCTGGGAGAAGGGGGGAAGGGAAAGGTAAAATGAGAAAAATTATCTATAAAAGAGGTGTGTAAGCAAGAGCCTTTACAATGCAGTGGAACATGTGAGCCTGGGGTCGTAGGCAGTGTTTGAACCTCACACTCATTGGAATTGGTTTAAAGGGAAAATAACATTCATATTCAGTTGGGTATAGAAATCTATCTTACCCAACAGAGGAGTAGAAGGGGAAATGGATAAGTGAAGGGGGGAGGTATTAGATAGGAGGGCTAATTAAGGGAGGCAGTGGTCAGAAGCTGAAACAGACTTTTGAGTAGGGGCAGGATAAAAAGAGAAAGGATAAAAGGGGGAGGGGAGGATACAGGGAAATACACAGTTGATAATCGTAACTGTGAATGTGAATGGGATGCACTTGCCCATAAAATGGAAGTGGGTAGCAAAATGGATTAGAAACCAGAATCCAAAAATGTGTTGTTTAAAAGAAATACACTTGAAACAGAAACATACGCAAAGTAAAAGTAAAGGACTGAAGCAGAATTGATTATGCTTCAGCTGAGGTAAAAAAGGCAGGGGTTGCAGTCTTTATCTCAGACAAATCAAAAGCAAAAATAGATTTAATTAAAAGAGATAAGCAGGAAAATTACCTTTTGCTAAAAGGAACCATAGACAATTAAGTAGCATCCAGATTCTTAAAGGGACAGGAAGATATAGACAGTAAAACTGTATTAGTGGGGGACCTTAATTTTTCCCTCTCAGAACTAGATAAATCCTGAAAATCTAAGGAAAGAATAATAAAATTTAAAATAAAAAACCCACTGAATTAAAAAATGACATGAGGAGCTTTTATGAAAAACCAATAAAATATATAAACCAATTGGTTGATTTTATTTTTTTTTAAAAAGGAAGAAAACCAAATTACCAGTATCAAAAATGAAAATGGTTAATGGACCACCATGAAATTAAGGCAATTATTTGGGGCTATTTTACCCAGTTATATGCCAATAAGCCTATTACTTTGTCTTTTTTTTTTTAGTCTATCAACTCTAGTTTTAGGTCTCATAATTTTAAAATTTCCATATGCTCTTCTATTATTTGTTCTCTGTCTTTTTTTTTTACTCTTATTAATTCATTCATCCATTTGGTGTATCTGAAGGTGGCATCCCTTGTTTTGTTTTCCATTTTCATTCTTGCAATACTTTACAGCTATTTCATTGTTTTAGGCTTTTTTTTGCCTTAATTTACCTTTATTTTTTACAAAATATAACCAAGACAATAGGTGCCTCACCAAAAAAAAAAAATTTTAAAAAGTAATGTATAGAGATCAAGTTTGAAGGGTGGGGTTAGGGAGGGGAGAAGAAGGGAAGGATGATGGGAAGGAGGACCTTGAACTGCCTGTGGTCCCCTCTCCTGACATGGGGGAATGGGTGTGTGTGGGAGTAGTCTAGGAATTAAAAAAAAATTTTAGTTTATGGAATAAAATAAGCAATTCCATAACATAGTATAATAAAAAAAATTCCATATGAAAATGCAAATCTGTTTTGTACAATTTGCTATTCTTTTAAAATATATAATAAAATTATGTAAATTTCTTTTTTTCCCCCTTTTTTTCCTTCCTTCTCCACATTCTCCCCCTTTTCCCTGCTGCCCTAGAGATGGCTGTGTATATATGCGTGTATATATATATATATATATATATATTTGTGTGTGTGTGTGTGTGTGTGTGTACACATAGAATTATTTTATACATACTTCTGTTTCTCAGTTCTTTATCTAGATACAGATAGTGTCCTTCATATGGCCTTTATAGTTAATTTGGGTATTTATAATAGTTAAAACAGTCTCTAAAAGTCATTCTTTTTTTTATTATTATAATTATTTTTTGGCTAGGCAGTGGGGTTAAGTGACTTGCCCAGGGTCACACAGCTAGTAAGTGTCAGGTATCTGAGTCCGGATTTGAACTCAAGTCCTCCTGACTCCAGGGCTGGTGCTCTATCCACTGCATCACCTAGCTGCCCCTCTAAAAGTCATTCTTAAAACAATGTGCTCTAACTGTGTGCAGTGTTCTCTTGGTTCTGCTCGTTTTGCTCTTCATTATTTCATGAAAGTTTTTCCATGTTTTTCTAAGGTCATTGAGCTCATCATTTCTTATAGCATAGTACTATTCCATCACAATCATATACCACAACTTGTTCAACTATTCCCCAATTGATGAGCATCCTTGCAATTTCTAGTTCTTTGCCACCACAAAGAGAGCTGTTATAAACATTTTAGAACATTTAGGTTCTCTTCCTTTTTCCCTAATCATCTTTGGAAATAGACCTAGTAGAGGAAATTTAATAGCTCTTTGGGCATAATTTCATATTGTTCTCCAAAATGGTTGGATTAGTTCACAATTCCACCAACAATGAATTAGTGTCCTTATTTTTCCGCATCCCCTCTAACATTTGTCACTTTCCCCCTCGGTCATTTTAGCTGATCTGGTAGGTGTAAAATGATTTCCCAAAGGTGTTTTAATTTGCATTTCTCTAATCAATAATGATTTGGATCATGTTTTCATATGGCTATAAGTTGTCTTGAGTTCTTCATTGGAAAACTGCGTGTTCATATCCTTTGACCATTTGTCATTTGGGGAATGACTTGTATTCTTACAGATTTGACATAGTTCTTTATGTATTAGAGATATGAGACCTTTATCTGAGAAACTGTCTATAAAATGTTTCCCCCAATTTTCTGCTTTCCTTCTGATATTGGCTACATTTGTTTTGTTTGTACAAAACCCTTTTAATTTAATGTAATAGAAATTTTCAATTTTATTTTTAACTTTGCTCTCTATCTCTTAATTATTCACCTATCCGTAAGTTCCAAGTTCTTCTAATTTTCTTGTATCTTTATATCTAGGTCACATATCCATTTTGATTTTATCTTGATAAATAATAAATAGGATTTTTAAAAAAGTATTGACACTTTTTTCACTTTGTTGTTTTTTTTTCTTGGCAAATTTTTGTTGTATGGTTGTTTTTCTTTTCTTTGGTATTCACATTGTGTAATTTGAAGACTGTGTGAGAAACTTGGCTACTTTGCAATCTCTCTCTCATTTTAATGGACTCCCTCAGCAAGTGTATACTTTGTTTTGTGTCCTGTTTAATTAAACTGAAGCTTCTATGCATGTCTTCTCTGCATTCCATTTGTAGAGATTTAACTTAATCCAGCCATTGACACCCCGTGCCCCATTGTGTTGAGATTTAAACATTCACTCCCTAATTTCACAGAGAAAATCCTAGAACAAGTATGTATATTTGTCATTCTCATGTGTTTTAAGCTATTTTCCCTTGTCTTTTCAGTTGTTATAAATTTCCTTTTCTTGTCTTTCAGTGGAAAAATTCCTTTGAGTGGGTATCATATATGACCTTGAATACTCCAGAAATCAATTTTGTGTCATGGGAAAGATGTAATATTAGAAAGCAGAAATTGTAGTTATTTTTCTTTTGAGAAGATTTTTGTTACTAGGAAGAACTGCCAAAGAAGTATGATACAAAACAAACCATTACCAGTTATTAATGCTGCATTTTATGTTTTTCCCCTCCAGAGATCATTGATGACCTTGCTAACCTGGTAGAGAACACAGATGAAAGACTTTGTAATCAAACCAGACAAGTGAAAATGGTAGACAAAAAGTCATCATCTTGTGGTAAGAAAGATCTGAGTTACATTTGTATGCTTCTTTAATGGCCTTTTGGGATTTTGAAGAAAGGTATTAAATTTGGTCTGGGACAAGGTGAATTTGAGGGGTACATACAAGTTGTTTTATCCATTAGGCAGTTGGAAATGTGCAACTGGAGCTCAGAGTGATAGAGGTACAGTTGTTTCCCAACGCTGTCAAGAGGTAATAACTTAAGCCATGAGAACAGGTGATATTTCCAATGGATAAAGATTAGAATAATGTCATGGACAGAAACTTGGGACATGACAATACTTAGGTACTGGGATAAGGCAAGAGAAACCAGTGAAGAAGACTGAGATGTAAGTTAGAAGCAGATGGAGAACCAGGAGAGAGAAAAGTCATAGAAGTCAAGGGGAAAAAATATCAATAATTTGAAAGGGAGTGGGTCAAGAACATCAGAAGTTACAGAAAAGTGAAAGATACAGATTACTGGGAATAGTTTATTATATTTTATTGGGAAGTGGCCATGAAAAGAGCAGTTTCAGTAGAGTAGTAGGAACTGAGGGCAGGAAGTATACACTAATATTAATAGAAGCTGTTTTTATTTTACAGTATTTATTTTTCTCTATTAAAATTTATTTCAATGAATCATACAAATACCATCATTTGACAACATCCAATCTCTAACAGGGTTTTAACAAAACAACATAAGTGTGATAGTTTACATTCAACTTTAGTAGTTTTCTGTATATTAAAAGAAAGGCCAAGCATATGCATTATCAGCAAGTACCTTTGTTATCCAAAGATTTCAGTCAAAGTTATTTTCGCTCTTTAAACTTGTTTTCATTTATATAATCATAGCGATTTATCTCTGTTTTTTTTTTGTTGTTGTTCTGCATTGTTCACTCTGCACTATGTTACATAAGACATCAAGTCCCATATAGCTTTGAATTTGTCATATTTGTTATGGCACAGCAATATTTCTCCATATTCCTTCATCACTGTTTGTTCAGTCACTGGACATGGAGTTTTAAGTTTTTTGCTATTACTAATAGTAGTATGATGAGTATTGAACTTTTCTTATATGCAGTCTTCTTGAGTTATTAAACCAGTATGGTATGATCATTAGTTGAAAGGGTATGAACACTTTAGGGACCTGCCCTCCATAATTCCAAATTGTGAAGTACTAATTTAGGATTCCTTACATAATATTTTTTCTTGTTATCACTGATTTTGAACATATTTCAGATGTATTTCTTCTTTTAAAAACCATTCATTTTTTTCCTACCAACTTGTCTATTGAGGAGTGAGTTTTAATCTTCTGTCAATTCCTTATAGAGTAAATAGAGCCTATTGACTGCCAAATGATTAAAGAAATTGTGGTACATGAATATTAAAGCATACTACTGTAAAAGATGACGAATATGATGATTAGAGGGAAGTGAAGGAAGACTTACTGAACTTACTCAGATACTCAAATTGATATGTGACTGTATCAGTGTGGATGATTTCACCAATGATGAAGATCGTAACCCTTCCATGCCTGTCCTTCTTGTGTGACTTTCATTCATGATCTTCCGTAAGTCCACCAGAAAGAGATCCACCCAATCTGCTGGGAACCTTCCTCATTTTCTTTTGACATCATTAGGTTTCTAGTAGAGCACATAAACTTGTCTCTGTGTTCATATACTTATCCATTTTTATTTTTAAATCATGCTTTTAACAATATATCTAATTTTATTAAATATTTAGAATAGCTGTCATGCTTATATATCTTAAATATGAAACTTCTGTCAAAGAAGTTTGCTGCAACAAAACACTTTATTTTTTATATCCCATTAATTTCTGAATATTTTCCCTCTCTCCTTGACCCAGTGGTTCTGCCTTATGTTCTCTTTCTTCTCTGTATCCTCTTGGTGATCTTATTGACTCCCATGGGGTCAGTTATCGCTTTCATATCTTTTCTCCTTACTTCTGCAAACAGACTGGCATTTCATGCATAACAACCTTCCCTCCTCATCTCTTCTTAGAATTCCCGTTTTCATTTACAGCTTGGATCATATGCTACCTACTACCCAAGGACTTTCCTGATTTCCCAAACTGCTCTTAGATGGAGAACCAGGAGAAAGAAAAGTCATGGAAGCCAAGGGAGAAAAATATCAATAATTTGAAAGGGGGTGGGTTTGACAAATTAACACAGAATGTGTGTGTGTGTGTGTGTGTGTGTGTGTGTGTGTGTGTATGTGTGTACATACTTATCTTTGAATATGTTGTTTCCCCCATGAAATATATGTTTCTCACGAGTAGGGACTGTTTAAAACCCCTCCAAATACCTATAAAAAATGGCTCTAAACAAAGAGTAGAGACTGTTTTAATTTTTTTTCCTATCCTCATCTGTAAGTGCTTACTGTAAATTCTTTGAATTGAGAGTTTCATTTTTTACATTTGTAAGCCCACTGTATAGCACCTGGCACTTTAGAGGAGTTGAATAAAATGCCTATTGATTTATTGGTTGAAACAATGTGAGTGTTTTGAGGTATCTGAAGGTAGGGAAGATACCAGAATGGAAACAAACAAGCAAACCTTGGACCTTATTAATTAAAAAACAAAGGAGAAGATGAAAACATCAGTAGCCATCCACCTATATGCATGGCACATAGTTGGTGCTTAATAAAGGCTTCTTTCCTGTCTCTTGCATCCATTTCTATCTTTCTACTCACATTGCCACTATCCTATTTTAAGCCCTCATTATTTTTCACCTGGTTTGACTAGTTCGTTTCCTTAATCTTTAGTAGCTCCTTATTACTTCTGAAATATAATATTTATATATATATATATGATGTAATATAGTATAGTATAATATAATGTAATATAATATAATCTCCTCTTTGGCATTTAAAACCTTTTGTAATTTGGCTCAAGCCTACATTGCCAGTCTTATTTCAAGTTACTGTTCTTTATTCATGCTCTAGTCTTGTCAAAATGGCTTAATAAGGCACTACATGTTGCCATATCTGTGTCTTTTTCCTGGCTCTTCCCTTTGTTTATAATATTTTCTCCCCGCCCCCCCCTTTTATCTTAGAATCTCTATTCCCTTCAAACTTCAGCTCAATCCTTTCTTGATTTCCCCAGTTGCTAGTGAAAGTACTTTGCATGCCTGTATATGTACACAATACTTTTCTTGACAGAATGTAAACTTTGAGGGTAGGACTACTTAACTTTGTCCTAATACTCTTTTTTTCATATTTTAGTAACATTTTCCCCAATTGCATGTAAAAACAATTTTTGACATTCATTTTTTAAAATTTTGAGATCCAAATTCTCTACTTCCTTCCCTCTCCTAACCCCTCCTGGGGAAGGTAAGCAATTTGATATAGATTATATGTGTGTGGTCATGCAAAACATATTTCCATGCTAGTAATGTTGTGAAAGAAAACAGAGCAAAGAAAAACCATGAAAAAAAATAAAGAAATTGAAAACCATTATGCTTTGATTTGCATTCAGATTCCATCAGTTCTTTCTCTGGAGGTGGATAGCATTTTTCATCTTGAATCCTTTGGAATTGTCTTGTATCATTGTATTGGTAAGAATAGCTGTCATACATTATTGCTGTTACTGTATACAGTGATCTCCTGGCTCTGCTCACTTCACTTTGCGTCAGTTCATATAAGTTTTCTGAGGTTTTTGAGAGTGTTCTGCTTGTCATTTCTTATAGCACAATAATATTCCATTAAAATCATATACAACAGCTTGTTCAGTCATTCCTTAATTGAGGGGTATCCCTTCAGTTTCCAGTGTTTTTTTGCTACCACAAAAAAAGTTGCTATAAATATTTTTGTACGTATAAGTCCTTTTCCTTTTTCTTTGATCTCTTTGGGATACAGACCTAGCAGTGGTATTGCTGGGTCAAAGGGTATGCACAGTCTTTGGGCATAGTTTGAAATTGCTTTCCAAAATGGTTGGATCATCTTTTCTTTGGTTTTAAAATAGAGCAGCTTTACCTTGTTTTAAACAAGGTAAATAGGATTTTTTAAAAATAGGATTGAAAATATCAAGATGTCTTTCTTTTGCTATCCGGGTCACTTCTGGCCACCTCCTTCTAACCAATAGTTGGTATGTTCTCAGAGAATACATACTGATTTTTATTTTAATGCTTTTAAATAAAAAATAAGTAGGAAGGTACATCTACTGTGGATTTCAGAGCTCAGTATAAATGAGCAATGCTTTGAATTATCCATATAATTTCTATTAGTAATAATAGTCAAGATTTACAATTTATTTTATAAATTATTAATGGCATTTTTCTGCCTTGCCAGTCAGATGTACATTGTATGTAAATGAACAAGTATTCAATGATTCAGTGGCTGCTTTGACATTTTACCTACAGATCAAAGATGTTCTTATAGTCAGTTCAATCTCAACTTGACCTTTTTACGCATTCCGTTTCTTAGAAAGGTTAAACTTCCTGTTGTCCTGAAAAGAAGGGATTCAAAATCTTTTTTTGCATTTCAAGAATTTGCTTTGGGTGAGGAGGTATCTAAAAGTATATGTATTTTAACCTATATTCTCAGATCTAATTTTTAAAATAATATTTTCTTTTGAATAAAAAATTTCTCAAAGCAATGTGTCAGAATACTTTGAGATGCTGAGAAGCTCTTAAAAGTGTAGAGTAAAGAAATCATAATTTTAAGGGGCAATATTTTATATTTTTGTGGATATAATTTTATTTAAATGTTTTCACTTTTGTTAGCATATAATTTAGTGTAGTAGTTTCTGATACATTTTATTTACTTAATTTACTTTACTTCAATTCTTCATTTCATTTTTGATCTAGGTAATTAGTCTTTTTAACAGAAAACCATGTTTTTGTTAATTATCCTGATAATTCTGGTTACAATAATGTACATGTTTCTGTTGATTTTCAAAATGTATGCTTTTGTGTTTTGTGGGGAGGTAATGCGTTATTGCTGTTTGGTTTTTATAATTGCCCAGTTCATTAGTAGGATCTTTTTGTCTTTTGTTCACATTGATGTTCTAGTTATAAATTTTCCTCTAAAGACTGTTTTATCTTTATCTTACAAGCTTTATGTTATCTTATTGTTTAGCATTCTGTTTAATGAAATCATTTGTTTTTCTGACTTATTCTTTGACCTGCTCATTTACCTAAACTTAGTGTTTCATTGCCCAAGTCTTTTTGTGCAATTCTCATTGCTTTATGTTCAAATATTTAAGTGCTATCTATGTTATGTGTACATGTGCATGTGTGTACACACTTAATATTGTTTTAGTATTGGGCAGCATGTATAGAATTAGGAAGACTTATGTACGTGTTTTGCCTCTTATACATGCTGGCTGTTTGTCCCTGGGCAAGTCACTTAACTACTTACTGGCCCAGCAACTTTCTGAGATTGTTTTGCATAGTAGTTGCTTACCTTCATTGGTAGGAATTTCCTCACAAGAAATTCCCTATGCCATTGAAACAAGAATCATTATCTGTGGTCCTTATACATTTATTTTCTGGGTTTATTTCTCATAATATTATTTTTTGCTATTAAACTTATACAAAATCTTGATCACTACTCTTGCTATTTTGGGTTTAGCTAAAGCACAAGATTTTACTCTGGTCCATCATTTTAATTTTGTATGAATCTTCATTTTCTTATATATAGGAAGTTGCTGGGAGAAGTTTCTCAATTCATTGCTTAACTTGCTTCCATTTTATGAACAGTTAGCATGTTATATTCACCACAGTAATTGACGTTTGGTTTTCCCGTTATCAAATTATATTTTCCTTTAAAAAAAAAGTGTTGATACCTTTTTGATTTTACATAACAGGCATTTCTAGATTTCTGTTCCACTAAATTTAAACTTATCTTTCCCCTCAAATGCTTCCTTTTTTCAGACAGCCCTACCATCCTTCCAGTTTCTCAGGTTTATAACCTTGGTATTTTCCTGGGCTCCTCACTCTTCCTCACCCTATATATCCAATCGGATGCCAAATCTTAATGTTTCTACCTCACCACATATCTCACTTCTGACGCCTTTTCTTCACTCATACCGTTACCACATTCATTTAGACCCTTGTCACATCTCATCTAAATTATTGCCACAGGTTCCTAATTGATACTCCCCCCCCCATCTTTCTCCAGTTGATTCCTTTGTATACACTACTGCCAAATGATTTTCCTTAAGCACAGACTGGACCGTGTGACTTGTCAACTTCAGTGGCTTCCTGTTGCCTCTAGGATAAATACAAATTCCTCTTTTTAGCCTTTATAACCTTATACAACCTGGCCCCAACCTATCTTTTCAGCCTCACTGGACATAACTTTTGTTTCCATACTCTGCAGTCCAGCCAAACTGTCCCCTTTCTCTGTTCTTCATACAGAATACTCCATTTCCTTCTTTGGTGTTTTGTAGGTGCCATCCTCCTTGCCTGGAATGTACTCCCTCCACATAATGGAGTCTCTCTATTACTTTAAAATGAAGCTCAAACACCATCTTTTGTTTTGAAGTCATTCCTGATAGACCCAACTGCTATTTCCCTCCTCCCAAACTACTTAATATATATTTGTATTTATTCACTCCTGTATTTTTGCTGCATGTATTTATGTATGCACCTGTGGTCTCCCCTCCCTCCCATTAGAATATAAGTTCATAGTGAGAAGATTTTTTTTTTAATTCTTTATAATCTGTCCCTAGTGTCTAGCATAGTAGGTGCTTAATAAGTACCTGATTGATCATCTGGCCCAGTCACCTTCCTTCTAGCAGGTATTATAATATTATCTCCATTTTACAAATGAGGTAACTGAAATTGGGAGGTATTCACTATGTGCTCAAAGTCACAAATTTTGTCTAGTACTAAAACTAAAGTCTCTTAATTTCTAGTTTAGTGCTTTTTCCCATATCATCTTCTCATCTTTTTGGTTATATGATGAAAAGTTACATGTGAATGAAAATGGTAATTAACTATATAAAATTGAAATCTTTGGTCTTGATCTTTTCTCACTGTGCAGTGTTGAAGTGAGCCGTTTGTATCAATCATGAACACAAGCAACAATCCACTTTGGGTGTTTAGAAAACTCTTGTTTCACCCTGTCCTGGTACTTCCTTACTAAGGAATGATGCATCAGATGTTAATAAAAAGTGTAACAAAGACCAAGCTTTCTCCTGTAGGCCTGGTGGCATCAGTGTTTAATTAGCATTTGCTGTCTGTGTGCATGCTAATCAGGGAGTATTGAAAGAGCTTCCCAGTTCAATTCTCTACTTTCCCTCTTGCTTGTATTATCACATTCTTCTTGGTAACTGATCTTTAAGAAGGGACCAGTGCCACTTAAGTCCCTTGTTTCTAAAATCACCTAAATCATCAAACTAGAGCAAATCTTTTCATTACAGTTCTTCCTCCCCACCCCCTACCCCTAATACTGCAAAGCATTTTCTCTGATCTCTGCCCTCCAGGCTATTTAGTATCACTTCATATCAGGATGTGATTGAGAGCAGCCGGTATTATAAATATTTTAATCCTGTGGGTGCTTGGTTGATCACTGACATGTTAATCTATCCACCTTTCCAAGCTGTCACCTCTTCCTCCTTCTATCTATCCCTTCCTCACCCTATCTTAATAGTGTCTATGGCTTCTGATCCTTAATTATTTTCAGCCTCACCTTAGCATTCTGTAAATCTCAGTTCCTGCCCTTTCTGGGATGACCTGTTTTTACACTAATGTAGCTTAGCTTCTGGTAGCATTGCTCCATTTGGGAATGAAAGGGGAAGCAGGAACTAGGATGCAAGCTTGCTTTTCTATTTCAGAACACCTAAGCAGTCTTCAAGGTACACCCAAGTTTTGTGTTGTGCTTCTTAAGCTATGTTGAGAGGCATGGTGTTTAACATTAGAGATGTGATTGTCTCTGCTTTACTCCTTGTCATGCCAGAATATTGTGTTCAGTTCTGGGCAGCACCACATCCAAAGTATCATTGTGAAGGGCCTTGAGTTTATATCGTTTGATGGTCAGTGGAAAGAACTGTTACCCTAGAATACAGAAGGCTGAGAAAGGAAATATGATGGCTATCTTCAGGTGTTTTAAGGATTGTCAAGAGAAAGGGAAATTATACTGTTCCTTTTAGCCCAGAGGGTGGAGCTAGGAGCAATAGCAAGAAGAGGAAAAGTTTCAACTTGAGGTAAGAGAAAACTTCATAAAATTAGAATAATAGAGTTGTACAGTTGGCTGTCATAGGAAGTCATGGAGTTCACCCTCACTAAACATCTTCAAGCGGAGGCTGGATGACCCCTTGTGGGTAAGTGTTAGATGGGATTTTTGTTCAAGAACTGATTGTTTAGATTGCCTCTGAAGTTCCTTACAGCTTTTGAGATTCTGTGCTTTTTCTGATAGCCTAAATCTGTATTCTACTTGTTTCAAAAAATTGTGTTTATTAAAACAAAAACCGGGGGCAGCTAGGTGGCACAGGGGATAGAGCACTGGCTCTGGAGTCAGGAGGACCTGAGTTCAAATCCAGCCTCAGACACTTAACTTAGCTGTGTGACCTTGGGCAAGTCACTTAACTCCATTGCCTAGCCAAAAAAAAGAAAATAACATTAAAAAACAAAATCAAAAACAAAAACCTGTGGATCACCTGTACTCATTCTCTCTCATTCCCCAAATCTGATCAGTCACCATGTCCTTTTGGTGCTTCTATCTCTTTCATGTGCTTTTTTTCCCTTTTTTTTTCATTGTCACCAGTAGTTGAAGGTCTTTACCTTATGCCTGTATTTCTACAATAATCATCTAACTGGTTTTTGCCTATTGTGTCTTCTTCTTCCCTGATCTATTCACAGTGGTAGCCAAATTAATCTTAAAAACTACTTTAATCGTGCCATATTCCTATTGTTTCCTAGTAACTTCAGGATAAAGTTCAAAGTCCTGACAATATACCTATTATGACAGATTTATTATTACTGTATAAAAATATTATCACTTTCCCCCAACTATCCTTTTATTTACAAGACACTTTTGCATAATGTCTTGTTTGATCCTCAGAATAATCTTTAAACATAAAAGATATTATTCATATTTAACATGAAGAAACTAAGACTCAGAGAGATAAGGAAAAGAGCCCATGTTTTCTGACTCCTAGTTCATCATTCTTTCTCTTAATTAAAAATATAAAGCAAGAAGAATGCCATAAATAGAATTTTCTGGAGGTTATTGGAACCATGGTCACTATCTAAAAGTGTATCTTCTCAGGGGAAAAGGATCAAAACAAAAAGTTTATCCTGTCAGGTATGAGAAATAAATAATAAAATATTCCATTTTCATGGAATAACAACCTCATTTTATAATTCTTTCAGATTATTAAAAACTTTAATACTATGATACATTTTCACAGCTATGACAAAAATATCAATGAATCAAATTTCAATCACAACATTTCAGTAAGTATATATTAAGTGCCTACTGTGTACTATGTTCTGTGCTAAGCCTTAGGATTGCAAAGAAAGGCAAAAAGCAGTCCCTGCTCTGAAGGAGCTCACAGTCTAATGGGGGAGATAATGTGCAAACAACTATGTAAAAACAAGATATATACAGGATAAATTGGGGGTAATCCTAAAGGAAAAGCCCAAGTATTAAGAGAGATTGGGACTCACTGCCTGTGTGACTCTGGGCATGTCACTTAACCCCAAGTGCCTCATGAGAGAGAGAGAGAGAGAGAGAGAGAGAGAGAGAGAGAGAGAGAGAGAGAGAGAGAGAGAGAGAGAGAGAGATTGGGAAAGGTTTCTTGTAAAGGATGGGATTTTGACCAAATTAAGCCAACAACTGCATAGAGCTTGCCAAACAGAGGTATATACCCTTGTCAAAAGGAATCTGAAATGTGACTTGGCTTTAGAATCATTTAATCCTGAGATCACCACCCCTGATTTGCCAGTTTTTAGTCATATTGTTTAGTGAATTTGCAAGGAACATTTTGCAAGGAAACATTTTTTAATGATAGGAAATTAATAATGTGGAAAATGCTAACTTGTAGCATTATAAAATACTAGCATGCTTTGATTTGCTTAATTGTCTAGATAAAAAATTGTTTCTCCTGTGAGATTCTTTTATGAGATTTTTTTATCCTTTCCTTAATTGGTGATATTGATTTAAGTCAACCAAAACTAGAACATTGATTCTTAAACTTTGCAATGGTTTTGGTACTTTGAATGAGGGAAAAATGATGTTTTCCATCTGGCTTCCCCAACCTTTTCCCCTGAGCCCCACCTCTACCCTTATTTCAAATCTTCCAGTTCTTATAAAAAAAAAAAAAGAAAGAAAGAACTGCTTAAGGCCTGGTTATTTACCTAATAAACTGGCTCTTGTATTGCCTGGGAAATGCTTACATTTTTCAGCCAAGAAATCCTAGTAACAGGCAAACAGAGGTCTAGCAGTCAGGTCTGAAGAAACAACAAAATGAAGGTCAGCTAATATCACCATTATTCTCTTTCCTGGTGGCCATGACAGCAGTGGGGTTTATTTGAAGATCCCAGACTGAGAATCATTGCTTGCATTGTTAGCCTCCCAAGTATTTTAGTCTGTGCCAACAGTTTCGGATATTAATGTATTCTAGAGATCAGTGAATGAAGAATTCCTCTGCACTTTTTTTAATTTTTTTTTCCTTCCATACACTTTGTTTGCAGTGTCTTTGTCTGCCAGACGTTGCTGGGCATTTCTAATGAGAAAGCAAAGAATTGCAGAAGGAAAAAGCAAAGGGGGAGGGAGGGAGAGAATAGGAGAGGAAAATAGGGCGTGTTTAGCACTTTAACAGTAAGGTGAAATTTTTACAAGCTAGTCAGGTGCACAAGGCTCATTCAGGGAGGGCATTGGTGATGCAAATACAGAGTGAAAAGCTCATTTTTTTGGACACGTCCAACTCATTGATTAGCTTCCTTCAACAAAAAGTACTTTTATTTTTGAACACCATTTTCCCTGCAGGACACCCTGCCTCAGCACTGCTTTAGTATTCATCCAACTTCATTACTGCAGCCACCTCTCAGCCCACCCTGGGCAGCTGCTAAAAGGGGGAAAAATTAAAGCAATTCATACTCCTGGTGACTTACTGCTGCAGAATAATTGGTTTCTGTTTGCAAAGAACATTATCACAGCAAAGCCCAGAAAGCAGAAAGGCTTGTCTGAAGAAGGGTTGTTGAGAAAGGAACTTGCTAGTGAACGTATTTATTAAATTGTAACAGAATGTGTAGAAATAGTTTACTAATGGAAAAATCAAGTGCATGAAAAATAATTTACCTATTATTTTGATCAATCTGAGAAGGTATTTTTTTGTAGGTTAAAAATAGAAATTTTCTATTTCAATACTAGGATTTGTACTTAGATTTTTGTATGTGTACTTACATACACATGTATTAACATATTCGTTGATCCCTCATGGAAATGTTAATGAGACTAAACCAGTTAAAGAGTTCCTGTACACAGTGCTGTGCTTTGGGTAAGGGTGGAATGAAATGCAGACCCTCTGAAGGCTTCTCTGACACACAAGAAGTCCCTTTGTTTCCTATTTTATAAACCAGAGGCATGTCTAAAATTGCAGAGAAAGTGAGAGGGGGCTGAAGAGTTAGTGCTGGAGTCTTGGCTTTCTATAGTAAATGGCGAAAAATTATTAGGTGGCTGTTTGCACCTGCATTTGACGGGCAGTGGTATATTTTGAAGTTCTAAAGGAAGGTGCTCTGAAGATGTAAGCAGGATCTGTCTTTCATTTGGACTTAATTAAGAAGCTTGCTGGCTTTGTCTGTAGGGGGCCCATTACGTGCAAGCTTCAACCCCCTCTGAATAGGGGCTCAGCCTGGAAAGTGTATACATGCCATACTGCCTTTGTGTTATGTTGCCAAACTGGAGACAGTAGCAAGTGCAAGCTAGACTTGCCAAAGGTCATCCCTTGTTGTTCATAAATGTGAACTCACATCCCAAATAGAAAGCTAAAGCAATGTACGAACATTTCTTTACAGACTTAGAACTAATGAACTTTTCTATTTGGCGAATATAGTAAACAAAAAAATTGCAGAGGGCTAGAAGAGAGTTTGTCATGTTTTCCAGAGTTTACCTTCTCTGATGATAATCCAGGACCAGCAGTATCCTAGTATGGTAAATATTGGACCTAGATCTGGAAGAGTCTCTTTCACTTGATATATACTGTGTGTGGCATAGCGTGGAAATGTCTTGGAAGCCCATAGAGTGTATCTCTACTCCTTAAAGAATGTAAGCCTGTGCCCCGGAGAAATATGACGGTACTTCTGGGGGTGGATAGGACTACAATTCATCACTGATAGTTCCTTTTTCATATTTAATGTCTGATAACTCAAACAGCTTAGAGTACAACCTAGTCCACGAGACTTACTTTAGAGTCATTCAAAACATAGGAGAACAAAAGATTCAGACACATAGGGAAAACATTCAGGTGACTATTTCTCGGGGGTTTTACTGCAATTCCACAAAGAGGTCGACACCTGGCCCTCTGGTTTTATTTCCTGTCAATACACTCAGCTCTGCAGTCACAGTATTAAGGGAAAATTAGGGGTGGGCTATTTCTGATTCTGTAACATGCCTCAAAATGGGAGTCTGGTGCCTTCATTAGGACTATAGACAGTATCTACTCCCCAGTTGCTCTCTGTCCAGCCTCCCTGCCTGTGCTAACTCTTAGACCAGGAACCATTTAATCCCTGCTAATTCACATAAAATAGGGCAGAGAACAAACACTCTTCGCTTAAGGATCAGAGGTTATTTTTAACACTTCTTGTTCACTAGTGCCTTTCTTGCAAGCTCCCATTGATCCAAGTTCTGGATCTTTCCTGCCTAGGTTTTGGTGCTTGTCTGAACCTATGGCACCTGTCTTTTCCTCTTTGCATTAGCAGTCCTGGAGTCAGCCCTATCTACTCCTGATACGAAACCCACTATGTTATTTAGACCCATAATACTTGTCAAACTGTTCCTGCTTGCTTGAATCCTAAAGTCCTACCTAGTTTCATTCCCATCTCCCCTAGGGCTAGGCCATTGCCTCCTTTGCCTAAAGGGACAGAAGCCATCAACTTTCTTTGGCTTTCTTTCCTTTCCTCTTTGGTATGTTTGTCTTCTTCCTCCATTCCCCCCTCCCCCATCACTTTTTCTCTCTACGTATGTGGTTGTTTTTTTAAACCTTTCTAAATATTCCACAGTACCTAAAAGGCATTCAACACCTGCTGACAAATTTATTCTGCTTTTTTCTTTCATTTTTCTTTTCCTCTCAATCTTTTTCCCTCCTACTCTGCCACTCACTGACCATAACCTGGATAGAAGTTTGTTTAAAAATATTGTTGTATTTATTGAATTGCATTTAACATCCCTTAAAAATCAAGTGGCTTTTAATATTTTTATAACTTATTTTACAAAAACCACATTATAATATTCTAAGCTGCTTTTTAAAAAACTTTTTTGTGACTTTTGTTCCTGCTCCCCTTTCCCCTACCGGAATCAGTGGCTTTAAATAGAATAAATGTTAATCTTTCCTCATAATGACCCAGAGAAATAGAAGTTTCAGGAATTATTAGATGATTGGATGATTTAAAAGGAAATAAATATCTCTTCATCAAACATATTTGGTCTTACATATATCAAATATATATGTTAGTTCTGGGCCTCCAAAGCTGAAAGGGTAGACCTTAACCTTTTGATAATGGTGAGGTTTGTAGTAAGGAGGCTTTTTTTTTCCTGTAAGATTCCCCTTGACACACAGGAATTATGTGGACAATATTAGCATCAATGTTTTAAATGGTTTTGAGGTGACTTTAACTGAAACAGTTATAAATATTATAAATCTTTAGTTCCTTCTAATGAGTTGTTCTTGTAAAAAAGGAATGAAACAGAACTAAAATCTATTCTACTATAGATTAGTTTCCTCAGGAATGTTAGCAAATTGAGTTGGTATACAATGGGAAAAGTAGCTAAGAAGCTAACAGACCCATCATTAGCCATCCTTTCCCTCTTCAGATGCCCTGTCCATTCCCCTGCACACAATGTAGGACTAAGGCCTTAAACAAGGGATCCAAGAGAACCGTGGACAAGAAACATAAAATGGTGTGGGATAAATTTCTTTAGCATAAATAGCTGTCTCCAAGGGTGACTGGTGTGAATGGATTCCTGCTGTGTGGGTCTCTGTGCCTACACAGGAGATCTATGGCTTTAAGGGCCCTTGGTCCCACCCCCTGGGCTGTGTAAGTTCTGAGGCTCCCCTGCCAGGCTTGGTGAGCAATCCCCCTGTGGGCCTCCTCTTTCCTTTCAAGCTGTGAGTAGTAAGGAGCTCAGTGACAGCTCCTCTTTCATTTCCCTTTGCAAATCCCAGTGCTGCTTCTGGGGCTTTCAAAGGGAAAGCATAAGACATTCTACTTGTTCTGTCCAGCAGGACAGGACCTAAGGTCATTCAAGCAGTAAGCCTGGGGAAGGCCTTCTCTTTTGCATTGACATGTAATGGAAACTCCCTGGAATGACAAGGGAACCCCAAATTGCTACTTCTCCCATCCTCAGTATCACCCACCAACTCAGGAACCCTGATCTGGGGCTTTATTATCTTTGGAACATGTGGCCTGTCACATAATTCTTTCTTCCTTGTTCTAGTTATAGTCTCTAAGTGGTTGGGTGTATTTGAGCTGTTACTGCCAAGATTGTTGACATTTTGTTTGCTGCTCTTAATCTTCATCTGTTCATATCTCTTCCCCTTAGGGAAATGTAGAAAATAAACTTACCCCAGAGTTTTCTGAAGCTCCCTACCTCTTCGACCATCCTAGCCCCCAATAAAATAAAGACACTAAAAATAAGCACTTATAGTGCGTTGGCAAGGTTCAGTTCTTGATAGGTATGAACTTCATAGGGTGAACCTTTAGCAGTAGCTTGTATTTCCATTAATCATCTGTTTGATATAGAAGTATAATGGTTGGCACATCCTTAGCATTATAAAATCTAGAACCCACTGCATAGGCTTGTATCAGTGCTGAGTGATATCTGTACCTGAGCAAGGTTCTGAGTACTTATTGAGTACTTTTGGACTTGTTTTGTAAGCCTTAGAGTTCTCATTAGATAAATATGAAATAGATATTGCATTTGAAAATACTTATTTCCACAGTCATTTGTAAATCCTTGTGTTCTACAAAGAATGACTCATCATTTCAAATAGTCTTATAATATAACATCTTTGAGGAATATAAAATAGGACTTGAAAGGAAAATTTAAATGAATTAGATTATTTTATCTTAAAAAATAAAAGCCAAAAGGATGCCCAGTGTAAAACATATGTAAGGGAAGATGATTATCAGTAGTTCAAGCTTTAAGAGCTGCTGGTATTGAAATGTAAAAGGTGTATGATGGGTATCAGAAAGGACTTCTGGTCCACAAGAATATTTATGATAGAATCACTAGCCTAATCCTCTCATTGTAGAGACACAGAAACAGAAGCACAGATTTGGCCAAGGTTACACAGGTAATAAGTTGCAGAGGTGAGCCATGAACTTAAGTCCTATTACTGGAAAGCCAATGCTTATCCTTTAGATTAGATAATAGGAGGGCCCATTATTTGGAGAGGGGAAAGAGACAACTCTGGTGAAAGGGAGCAAGTTGCAAGAGCTTCTGAAACAAATAAAATGCAACTTAGGAGGAAAGAAATATTGCGAAAACGTGTATGTGGTCAGATGTGAAGGGCTTAGAGGAAAAGGAGAAATAGGAGTAACGCAGGAACTGCAGCCATTCAAGGAACTGGAGAGAAAGACCCTGAACTATGTATGGTCATTCAGGGTGGGGTCAAAAGTCTTACTGCCTGGTACTAAAAGGGAGCCTTGTAACATAAAGGACTTGGACTAGGTAGACTCTAAGGTCGAAAAGACCTAGGAACAGAGGAAATACAGTGGTAATAGTAATAACAATAATTGACATTTATGTATGCTGTAATACTCTATAGATCCCTGTGAGATAGTTGCTGCTATTATTTTCACTTTACAAATAACTAAACAAGGTTGGCAAAGTTGAGTGACTTGACCAGAACATATAGTATTTGAGCACAAGTCTCTCTTGGCCCCCAGTCCAGCAGTTTTTTCTGTTATGTTATTTTAAGGCATTGGTTAAAGATTCAATTCATTGAGCATTTATTAGATATGTGGGGGGAACTGGTAATAAAGAAAAGAAGGAAGAAAAAAAGAAATTTGGTATGTTTTTTCTAGCATTTCACTTTTAAGTTTTTAAACAAAAACAAACCAAAAAAAAAAAAGGCAGAACTATATGGTAGCAATAAATGAAGGCAGGCAGGAAAAAAAGTACAGGTTTTAAAGATACATTCTTCATAAGGATTAGCTATGTAGGGGAGATAAATAGCTACCAGACTATTTAATGAGTATGCTCTTTATAAATTAGTTATAGAATGATAAATTCTAATTAAGAGGAAATATAGGGACTATGTATTTTTTGAGACTGTACATCTCCCACAAACTTAACAGAGTGTTTTATTAATGTTTGCTGAGTGAATTAATGAAGGCTGTATACATCTTCACTGTGATCCAAAGACTTGGTAAGTAGCAGAAGATTCAATGTAAGCATTTAGAAAAATGAACATAAATAACCTATTGTTTTAAAGTCCAGAATAAATGTTCTAGAACTTAAAAAAAACTTTGTCATTTTCTAATTAAGTAGGCTAAGATTAAAAGTTTAGGTTACTTTACTTCTGTCTATTAGGGCAGCTGGGGTGTAGAATATGTTTAGGGAAGACTAGTACCTCTAGTGTAAAGGCTGCTGAGCCCTTTTGAGGGCTGTTGTCCACCTTTGTTGTCTGTCTGATCCACCTAACTCTCACCTGTGGCTCCAAGAAACTGTAGCATGTGCAGTGGCCACACCCTGGTAAACCGTTTCAGCAGATGGGCTGGGTAACAAATAGGTGCAGGGTAACCAAGGGGTCTCAAACCTATTAGTGAGTTATCAGGGGAGGGGGGGGTTGTCCCAAGCGTGTGAAGATTTCCCCTGGTGGAATGGAGAGATGAGAACAATTTGTTCCAATGGCCATGAAGGCAGCTGAAGTAGGCACTGTAGAGTGCTTAGAGCTTGGTTAAACATCAAAGATGCCAAGGTCATCCACTGCATCTTGACCCATCACCCCAATCGGCTTGATTCTGTCCAGCCATTGGACTGTGATGACTGTGGAGGAGAGAGTGAGGCTGACAACTTTGTGCAACTCTGCCTCACTTAAATCCAATTTACACACAAATAAAAGACATCACCTATACAATTTTACCATTTTTACCTATCTCAAAATACTGTGGTGACTGGCAAGTGACGAAGCAGCAGATGGGGATACACTAAGAACTGTAGTCACAATCCTGCACACAGGTAGCCCAGGCCATAGGGTCATCTCACTGGAAGCAGCAGTGGGATTTGGCAGCCACCTGGGTGTCTGGGCAGCCTTTTAAGGATTGCACTGCTCATCTCCTGGTGCGAGGAAGAGGCTAGAAAAGTGCCATAAAAATTGTATGCTTACCTAACCCTGGCCTGATAACCACGGCAGGCAGGGATCTCATCCTGCAGTTGAAATATAAAAAAAGGTACAAAAATGTCTGCAAAGATGATTCCATTCACCATCAGCAAGTATTGCATCCAAATAGCAGCCCTGAGTGAAACAAGGTTAGAAAATGAAGGCCAGCTTACTGAAGTTGGAGCTGGATACATGTTTTTCTGGAGTGGCTGCAATGAAGGGGAGTGCTGTGAAGCTGTTGTAGGTTTGGCAATCAAAACTAATCTAGTCAACAAGCTTGTATGCCTACCAAAAGTGAAAACAAAATCATGACAATGCAATTGCCACTTGTAAGAAAATGTCGTGCCACCATTATCAGTGCCTGTGCTCCTACCTTGACAAACCATGATGAGGTCAAAGAAAATTTTTATGAAGACCTGGAAACCCTTATTGTCAATGTGCCAAAGGAGGACGAGCTTATAATTCTGGGTGACTTTGATGCTAGAGTGGTGCTAAAGTAGGCTCAGACTACCAGACTTGGCAGGGAGTCCTAGGGAGGAATGGAGTTGGAAACATCAACAGCAGTGGTCACTTACTACTGAAGACTTGTATGTCTCATGACCTTCTCATCACCAACACTGTCTTCCATTTACCTAAACACAATAAAACTTAATGGATGCACCCTTGCAGCGGACATTGGCATTTAATAGACTATATGATTGTGAGGAGAAGAGACAGACAGGATGTGAGAGTGATGAAGGCATTATGTGGTGCAGAGTGCTGGACTAATTGTGGACTTATCCTTTCCAACCTAAATATTCAAATTCAACAAAAGCTGCATCCCTAAGGCAAAATGACTGCCAGAAGAATTAATGTCAACAGATTAGAGCTCTTTCCTGAGAGGGAACAGTTTGTTGCCAACTTGGAGGGAAAGTTGAGCCAACACACAGTTAGCAACAGTGGAGCAGAAAAGGAGTGGGTCGTTTTCAGTGATTTGGTGTATAGCACTACATTTGCTCATCTGGGTCAGAACACTCACAGACATCAAGACTGATTTGATGAAAATGATGGAGAAATTCAGAAGCCGATAAATAAAAAATGAGAACTCCACAGGGTTTACCAGCAGGATAGCTGATCCATCTCTAAGAAGACAGCATTTAATTCCATCAGAAGTAAAGTACAAGCAAAGCTTGGAGAGATGCAGGATTCTTGGCTTAGTAAGAAGGCAGATGAAATTCAGTTTTATGCTGATAGTAACCATCCAAAGGGCTTGTATGATGCCCTGAAGGCTATTTATGGGCCAAAGACCTATGGTGCATCTCAACTACTCATTGCTGATAGAGCCACATTGATTTGTGATAAGGACATGAACCTAGAGAGATGGGCTGAACATGTCCATAGTGTTCTCAACAGACCTTCATCAGTCAATGCTGAAGCCATTGACTGTTTACCTCAGGTTGAAGTCAGTCCCTCCCTAGCTGAAGTTTCAACTGAAGAAGAGGTTTTGAATGCCATCAAACTCCATTTGTGTGGCAAAGAGCTGGTGCTGATTTTATTCCAGCTGAGATTTACAAGGTAGGGGGTCCATTGCTCATATAAAAGCTGACTGAAATTTTCCAGGTTATATGGCAAGAGGAGGTTATTCCCTAAGAGTTCAAGGATGCCTCCATTGTCCATCTCTATAAAGGTAAAGGAAATAGATTGTCCTGTGACAATCACAAGGGCGTCTCTCTGTCACTGCTGGCAAGATTCTTGCCAGAGTCCTTCTTAATAGGCTGATCCTTCACCTAGAAGATGGTCATCTACCTGAGAGCCAGTGTGGCTTCAGAAAGGGCTAAGGAACAGTCAATATGGTAATTGCTGCCTGACAACTCCAGGAGAAATACCAGGAGCAGAACAGAAGTCTGTACACAACATTTGTAGATCTGACCAAGGCCTTTGATACTGTCAGTTGTGAGGGCTTATGCAAAACTGTCAAAATTTGGTTGCCCAGAGAAGTTCATTATCATTATATGTCAATTTCATGACAGCATGATTTTCCAGGTTCTTTGTAATGGACAATGCTCTCCTGCTTTTCCAGTCACCAGTGGAGTGAAACAAGGCTGTGTGCTTGCTCCTGTCTTTTTAGCATGATGTTTTCAGCCGTGTTGTCAGATGCCTTCAATGAGTACTAACATGGCATCAAGGTTAGCTACAACACTGATAGTAAATTCTTCAACTTGAAAAGACTACAAGCCAAGACCAAAGTGGAGGGAATGTTGGTGCATGATTTTCTGTTCACAGATGATTGTGCACTCACATTGCAGCCTCTGAAGCTGAGATGTAACAAAACATGGACAGATTCTCTGCTACTCGTGCTAATTTTGGCCTGACAATTAACACTAACACAACACAGGTGCTCCGTCAGCCACTACCACACTATCAATATGTAGAACCACTGATTACAGCAAATGGAGAAATTTTGAATGCTACTTACCTTGGTAGTGAACTTTCCAGGGATGTACACATTGATAATGAGATTGATGCACACATTGCCAGAGCTAGCTCAGTGTTTGGGAGGCTCTGAAGGAAAGTGTGGGAGAAAAGAGGTATTAGACTGACTGATTACCAAACTGAAGGTCTACAGAGCCATTGTGCTGACCTCGTAGTTGTATGCTTGTGAAAACTGGACAGTATACTAGTTCCATGAGTGCCATGCCAGGAACTGAATTGCTACCATTTGAATTGTCTTACAAAGATTCTAAAGATCACCTGGCAGGATCAGCAGACACTGAGGTCCTTTCTTGAACTAAACTGCCAGGCATTCAAACTCTGCTTCAGAGAGTGAAACTCCAGTGGGCTGGCCACATTATTTGAATGTAAAATGTATGCTTGCCAAAAAGACTATTTTATGGAGATCTCACACAGGGCAGGCATTCACATGGTGGTAAGAAGTAGTGATACAAGGACACTCTCAAGGTCTCTCTTAAGAATTTTGGAATTGATTGTGTGACATGGGAGATACTTGCACTGGACTACTCATCATGGTGTGCCCACATCAGAGAAGGTGCTATACTCTATGAGCAAAGCAAAATTGAAGTAGCTCAAAAGAAATGTGAGATGCACAAATTTCGAGAATCCACCTCAGATATTCACATGAACTGTTTGTGCCCAATCTGTGGTAGAACATTCTAAACTCATATTGCTGAGAATAGTTGTTATTCACAGTTCTTCACTGAACAATATTGCTGTTACTGTGTACAGCATTCTCCTAGTTCTGTTTACTTCATTATGCATCAGTGCATGTAAGTCTTTCCTGAAATCATCCTGCTTGTCATTTCTTATAGCATAATAATATTCCATTACATTCATATACCACAGCTTGTTTAGCCATTCCCCAATTGATTGGCATCCCTTTGATTTCCAATTCTTAGCCACCACAAAAAGAGCTGCAATAAATATTTTTGTACAAATAGGTCCTTTTCCCTTTTTTGGATGTCTTTGGGATATAGACCTAGCAATGATATTGATGGATCAAAGAGTATGCACAATTTTATAGCCTCAGTTTCCTCATCTATAAAATGAGCTGGAGAAGGAAATGGCAGACCACTTCAGTATCTCTGCCAAGAAGACCCCAAATGGGGTCACTAAGAGTCGTACATTACTGAAAACAACTGAACAACAACAATAACAAATAACTTTTTTTCCATACCAATTTCCTCAACTATGAAATGGGAATAATAACACCTGCATACTGGCATTGTGAGATCAGATTAGATAATATTTGTAAAGTACTTAGCACAGTGCCTAGGAATGACAGGTACTTAATAAATGCTTGTTTCTTTCCTTCTTTATATGGACAAGGTAGTATAAATGTGAAAATGATACAATGCAGAAGAAAGAAGGGGGTCAACCACTAGATACCTTTTAATAGGAGCCCTTCTTTCCATCCTCAGATCTACCTTCCTTATTGCTACCTCCAAGATATTTTTATATATAGTCACTCCTTTTTAAGTTTTTTTTAATGTCTTCCAGTTATCTGTCATGAACAGTTCACATTCATTTGTGTGGCATTCAAGGTGCCACAGTCTTGCATTTCTTCACTTTTGCAACCTTATTTTATATTACTCTTGTCCATATACTCTGGGTAATTGCCGTTACAGTAAGCATTATACATCAACTTTGCCCAGTCTCATGAGGAGAAGGATATATGAAATAGTTCAGGTTTCTGTTGCCTGGAATGACCCCTAAATTAGACAACACAAGGGCTTTGCTTTCCAAACATCTACCTTGCCCGCTATTGACCACACATCTATGCAACAGATACTAATTCACGCCAGTCAAAGAACTAAAGAAAAGAGGGAACTGGGGCAGGGGGCTAGTATGCATGACTGCACCAGGCCAAAGAAAAGGATTGGAATCCATTTGGTGAGAGTTCTCTCTTCCTCTATCCTCTATCACTGAAGTTCTTTTGGGCAGGAACCAAGGCCAGTGAAAAGTAAATTTTCTAATGTGGGAAGAAACCTTATGGTTCAGCCATGGGAATAAACACCCTATCAAAAGCAGAGGAATCAGAAATTTTCATTTAAACATCCTAAATCAAGAGAAATCACTAAAGTCAGAAAGGAAAGTGAGTACTAAAGTATTCAAAAGATTATAGACCTTCTAAATGGATATTGTAAGACAGAAAAAAAAAATGAACCCAGTGCGAGAGGGAGGACAGAAACTCTGGATTCCCAAAAAAGTGTGGAACAGGAGGTTTTCAGAGAAATAAGAATCTTGAGATTAAAGATAGAAAGGAACACAGGGGAAAATTTATGGCCTGATTAGAATAGAAAACTTGAATCCATAGTGATAAGCCTGTCCAGATAATCAAAAGAAAGAACAATAGGTTTGGAATACAAATACACTGAAGTGAAAAAAATGGCAGAGATAGAGAAGCAAAAGTCAGTATTGTTAAAAGATCACATGATCTCTCTACCAGAAAAACACATTCATCTTTCAAATGGGATGTATAGAGGCCACTTAAAGATCATAGATCTTCCAGAAGAACATGCCAAACTGAAAAACCTGAGTAACATGGTGCAGAAAATATTACAAGAAAACTTCTCAGAAATTCTGAATAAAGAAAACAAAGCACCTATCAAAAGAATGCACAGATTGCCTCTACAAGGAAAAAAAACTCTAAGCTTCAAACTCTAAGATACAGTTCCAGTTGCAGATCCCAAATTCTGCAAGTGTCCAGGAAGACTTTCAAATATAAAGGAAAGCCTACTCTGCACCCAACAGAAACCGTAGCAGGGAATGGAATAGTATACTATATTAAAAAACAAAAACAAAACCAAGGAGTACAAGATACAAACCAAAATGACATACCCTATAAACCTGACTTAATTATTGCTGAAAAAATATGTATGGTTAGTAAAATAGAGACTTTCAAAGGATTCCTGCCCCCCACCAAAATTGTGAGCAGATTATTTGACTTTCGAATACTATAAACAATGGAAATATAAGAAAGGTAAATAAATACAACTTTCAAGAAAAGAATAGTAATGAAATAAGATATCCCATCTCTAGGTGGAAAAAGAGAAACCAGAAAGAGAAAGCCATTAGGTTAAAAGAAGATGAAGGAGATTTACCTAAACAAATATGAGAAGGGAGGTTATTTTAGTCATAGAAGAACAGAATTAGCAAATCAATAGTGCTGCTGAATGCCTGATTTCCTTCCTGAAAATCCCCAGTTGTTTATTTAACATTTTACAGTGAACATTGATTGGCTAGAAAGAGTCCAGAGGAGGGCAATCATTTTGGTAAATGTCCTTGAGTTCATGCTATAGGAATCTAAGTTGAAAGAACTGGGTATGTGTAGCCTGATGAAGAGAAGGCAGGGTGAGAAATAATAATTATCTTCAAATATTTCAAGGACCATGTATGGAAGAAAGATTAGACTAATTCTGATGGGTTCCAGAGGGCATATGGGTAGAGGTTGTTTAGAATTAAATTCAGGCTTAAGGTAAGTAAAAACTTCCAAAGAATTAAAGGTAACCAAAAGTCAAATGGGTTGTTTCAGGAGATTGTGGGGGTACTTGAAGGCCTTAAACAAAAGTTGAATGGCTATTTGTCAGTTGTGTGTAGATGGAATTCTTCTCTAAGGCTTCTTCTGACTCTGAGATTCTTTGAGCTTCTAAGTCATGGATTATTTTATCTTTGTCTGGTGCTACATTTTTAACCTAGTTTTAGAGATTATTCATAAATTTGTCTCCTCTGCCTTTTAAAGCATATAAAAGGCCTACTTGAGATTATTTGGAGAATTGAAATTGTTCTGTTCCTCACCCCCATCATTTTTTGAAGTTGCTATTTACTATTTTTTCTAAACCACTCATCCAGAAAAATACTGTTTATCATTTTCTTTGGTGAAGCAGAAACAATTCCATCATGCTAGGGAGAGATGACTTTGAAATATATTTTTTTCCTTTAAGCAACTATGAATTCATCCCACCCTTGATATATCTTACTTGCAATATCTAACCATTTTTGAGAAGTGATAGAAGCTTCTTGACAAAGAATATTACACAGTTTTTCCAGTGGAAATGTTGAGGTTTAGAGGTGCTGAGACCCCAAAATTACAACATGTGGGTCCTTCCCGAATGAATTCGACCCAAGCCTTCTTTCTGCCAAAGACAAGATTTATTAAAATCAGCCATATTGGCCAGACCCTTCTTGTAAAGATGGGTGGGCATGAGGAAGTCTCAGCCCCTAAATGGGGGCCAAGATGGATCTTATATACAGAAAGACTATGGGAGGGATCCAGGAGTGGCCAAGTTGTTTGGGGTGACAGAGGAGGGGCTGGGAGAAGGCTTATCTTGATGGGAGTGACCAGTAAACTGGGGTAACTGGAAGAAGGTCTAGGGAAGGTCTGGATGGGAGTGACTGGGAGGTTGAATGGGATCTAGATGGGACAAAGATGGGAAGTAGCCGGGACCATCCCCTGGTAACAGACAATGGAGGGCTAGGCATAGGTGATAAGGAAAGGTCAGTTGATAGGACTATAGCTTCAGGCAACCACCAGAGACTTCTTTGACCAAGTAGGAGAGTTCAAGGAGAGTCTTTAACAAATGGGACACAAATTCCTTTTGGGGTGAGGGGCAAAGGTCTCGGCTTGGGCCCATACCCCTTCAGAAATGGCTTTATCCTATCAAAATTTATGTCCTTCCAGTCTTTAAGTTTTTATTACCATGTCTTTGTTCATAAACCTGAGCTACTAAACCCAAGTGGAGGAAGTCATAACATCACTCCAACTGGGCCCACTACAATCAATCAGTCAGCATTTACTAAGTGCCTACTATATACCAGACACAATGTTAGATGCTAGGGATACACAGACAGAAAAATCCTTGCCCTCAGGGAGCATACATTCTATTACAGGAGATATAAACATATGTAAGTACATAGAAAGTAAGTACAAAGATGTTTTTTCTTTGTTTTTGGATAGGGGAAAAGTACTAGCTTGCATTGGGAAAATTCAATATGTGGTATGAGAAGAGTGCAGAATCTAAGACAATAGTAAAGTTGTGAAGTTGCATAATAGGAAAGATGGTAGTGTCTTTAACAGAATAGTAAATTTCAAAAAAGAACTGGGTTTGAAGGGAAAGATAATGAATTCTGCTTTGGGAATATTTGAGATTTCTATGGTATAATCTGGTAATGTCTAGTAGACAGTAATTTCCATCCTCAGATGCTCATTTAATAATTCAAGCAGATCTAATGTCCTTGTTTGTGACCTTGACTTATCCAAAAATTAAGCTGAAATTTTAATTTTTAGATCAGAGGATAAAATCTTCAAGATGGCACCAAAATATGTTCACAACATGAAGCTACTATTCAGAAATATTCGATATGAAAAATATTTTTGGCATATCTGTGAGAATTTGAAAGTGATTACTCTTTTAATAGAGGTATAACTTGTATAGACCAAATACTATTCCTTTATTTGTCAATGGGACAGAAAATATAGGGAGGAAAAAAAGCCAATATTTAAAAATATTGGTCTCAAAGAAAATAACTGATGCCAGGAAAGAAAAATGTGGAAAGCTGACCACTGTATAATCCTGAAAAGTTATTCTTACCACTATTGCATAAGAAAATTAGCATTTTGTAAGGGTGATGAATTGAAATGGTGCAGGTTTCCTGTAGTGAAAATTTCCAAGAATCAAGAAGGTTAAATCAAAGATAGAATATTTATGAATCCTCAAATATGGATTAAGAGAAATATAAAAAGGTAAATGTATTTGAACAACTGGAGGGACTATATACAATGATGAGATGTTTCTGTTATAAGAGGAGGAAAAGAAACATGTCTTTTCAGAACCCTCATGTCTTCAGAAGTCTTCAGAAGGAATGAATAAATCAGAAGGTCTAGGAACAGTTTTGGTGATTCCAGGAGAAAAAAGGGGGGGGTGAGGTAGGAGGGAAAAGTAGCACTAGGGAATATAGATATAATTTAGAAGGACTGATGGGGTTGGGATCTGAACCCCAGAGAGGAAAAACCCTGAACTTTACCACCTGGCCAGATCTCTGGCTTTCCCCTTCATTGTGGCTACACCCAATCTCCCAATTCTCAGTTACCCTTAATCTAGCCTAGTCCTCCATTGTTTTACTTCCCTATGGCCCCCTGCCATTTCTCACCCTTAATCCTAGCTAGGCTCCATTCTCCTTTGGCCATGAGGTCCAGGTCCCAGGCATTTTTTCTGTTCACTCCAGCTTACTGGCTACTCCCATTCAGATCTTCCTTAGACCCCTGCTCCAGTCACCCCAAACTACTTGGCCACTCCTAGATCCCTCCCACAGGCTTTCTGTTTATAAGGTCCATCTTGTCTCCATTAAGGTGCATAGATTTTTATAATCTAGCCAAAGGCTCAGATTCTTGAAAACTAGCCACTGCTCAGATTTTTACAATCTAGCCAATAGCTCATAGATGCCCAGATTCCTTAATGGTCTGGCTAATATGGCAGATCTTTAATAAACCTTGTCATTGGCTGAAAAAAAGGCTTGGGTCGAATTCTTTCAGACAGGACCCAGGTATTCTTATTTTGGGGTCCCAGCACCCCTAAACCTCTAGACCTCATCAGGACTATGCTTATCTTTTTCTTTTTATTTTAGGGGAGGAGACAGTATGAGGGGAGAGGGGTAGAGATATCATTGCTCTTCATTTCTAACAACTAAAAAAGCCATAAGTTATCCTTAGCCTGGTCAGCCACGTTATTTACCAGAATTGACTCAGAATAACTTGGCCTTTTTTCTGCAAATCAAATGTACCACCCTTGAAGAAATAAAAAAGAATTTATAATAAACTGAAGGCAATACTCAGAGAAGCGTTCTAGAAATGCTTTGAGCGATAGCAATAGACATAGCCTTGTAAGTAGAGTGTGTTTAAGGAACAATTATTTGGATTTATGTCTTCTCACATTCATTACAAAATTAAGCAAGTGCTGGATTAAATACAAAATTCTGGCTAAAGTTTGTGCAGGAATATATCCTATATCTGTCTGCCCTTTTACTGCCAAACTTTTGCCTTGCTTCAGTACCACCTTCAGACAATTCTTGCTTTTATGTAAGTGGACCTGTCTATACAAAGGGATTTTTACATAATGAGAATTAGCTCACTGGCACATGATTCAAGGACAGGTGGAAGCCAGGGACAGAGAAGTGAGAGTAGGAGGAGGAACACAGGGGCCAGCAAGGTGGGGCCCTGGCCTAACCAAGGGGAAGAACACAGGAGTAGACATATGGGGGTCAGACACCGTCCCCTCCCCATCGCCTCCCCCCAAGACAAACAGTAGCTGAGCATAGCCAAAAAAGAGGCTGGATATAAGAGCAGATGGGCAGAGTGGACAAAGGCCAGAGCTCCAAGTAGAGGGGCAAGAGGAGAGAGAGAACAGTAAAGTTAACATAGGTGGGGGTTTTTTGTTTGTTTTTTGGAATGCAGATTTCTTTGAGAATTCTTTACATAAAGTCAAATTAGCATAATACAAATCTATGTAAACTGAAAACTATCTGTATTCACTTCTCAACTCTTTGCAATCTAGGGTCTGACTCTGTCACTCTACTGAATTGCTCTTTCCAAGGTTGCCAGAAATCTTTTAAGTGCTAATTCTGATGGCTTTTCCCCTCTGTCCTTATTTTCCTTAAATGCTTTGTAGCTTCACATGCCAATGATTGCCCCTTCCTCCTACATATTTCCGCCTCCTTTGGCTTCCATGGTACTGTTCTCTTTCTTGGTTCTCTTACCATCACCTCTTTCTCCTTTGCTGGATTATCATCCATTTTATGGCTCTCCTTTGAATGGATTTCTCTGAAGGCTCTTTTCTTCCTTTCTTCACTTCACCTCCTCTCCACCTCCCATTTACAATCTCAGCTTTAGAGTTCAATTATCATCTTTATGCAAATAATTCCTTTGTGCGTATGTATGTATGTATATATGTATGTATCAAAATCCTGATCTCTCTAGGTCTCCAGGTTTTCTGTTTTACATTTCCAGCTACCTGTTGCAAAGCAGATGTCCCATAGGCATCTCAAGCTCATCATGTATACAAAATTTGTGATGTTTTGCTTGACGTGCAACATCTTATACCTCAGTATTAGTGATCTCTTTCTTAACAAATTAACTTGTCTTCATTTATTTATATGTGTACATGTTATATTGGCCAGTAGAGTGTAAACTCCTTAACTCCTTGAGGGTAGCAGTTCTCTTTTTGGTCTTTGTATCCCCTGTGCCTTGTACCTAGTAGGCACTTTATCAGTGTTTTTACAGTTAAATTGAAGAAATAGAGAAGATAACTCTTGATTAACTTATATTTCATGTTTATGGTGGATTTTACCAGTGCTTTACCAGTAAATAAATTCCTTATGTTTCTTCTTACTTGCAGTGCACTTGAGTTAGATTAGTGTTCTGAGATATTTATTTTAGTTGTCAGTGATTCTTGCTGGGTAAGCTTGGGAGTGGTAGTGAAGGCCAAAAGCTCAATCATCTGGGTATCCTTGTAGTGCTCTAAGGCTAGGCATAGAGACACAGTCAGCATGAATGTCAGTGAGAGTGCTAGGCTGCCTAAGAAGAGAATGACAGGTCCAGGTCAGAAACAGAATAGGTTAAAGTTGCCGTGTTGATGAATAAAAGAATCGAGCCCATAAGTGATTCTGTGTTTCTGCCTGAATAAGATGGGACACCCACTCTCCACCCCTTATGTCCCACTTTGACAATCCCACTAAAAAAAGAAAAAGGAAGAAGAGAAAATCCGAAAATGTTTTGAATATCCCAACTCTCTAATTTTGGATCATATTTGTTCATTGTAATTTTGCAGTCTTGTGATTTCCATTGTTACAGTGATTGCATATAATGTTTTCTTGGCTCTGCTTACTTCACTTTGTATTAGTCATTCTATGCCTCTCTGTATTTATCGTGTTTGTTGTTTCTTTTGGTAAAGTGATATGCCATTACATTCATGTATCACAATTTATTTAGCCATTCCCCAATTGATAGCTGTCTACTTTGTTTCTAGTTGTTTGTTATTACAAAAAGTGCTACTGTAAACATTTTGGTGTATTCAGAGCCTTTCTTTTTGGCAATATAAACTTTGAGTCAAAGGGTTTAGAAATTATAGTAATTTTATTTGCATTAATTTCAAATTGTTTTCCAGAATGGTTAGATTAACTCATAGCTTGATCAAGAACTAATGACTATCTTCACACTAGCACTCTAACACTGACCACTCTAATATTTCCACATTTTGTTATCTTTGCTAATTTACTAGTTGTGAAGTGAAATCATAGGGTCATTTATTTTATATTTCTCTTATTATTAGTGATTTGGAGCATTCTTGTCCAAGGTTTATTGTATATACTCCTGCCTACATCTTGGTAAGTGGATGGCCATAGTTAGTTCAACTTGATTCAAGTCAGTGAACAACCTTATTTTTTTTTTAAAGATATGGATTCTTCTCAATAGCTTTTGAAAATTCAGTATATTATATTTTCAGTTCCAAATTCTTTCTTCTCCTAACCTCCCCCACCCATTGAGAGGCAAAAAAAAAATTACAAATGTGAAGTCATGCAAAAGAAATTCCTGCATTGCTATATTTTGAGAAATAAGCAAGAAAAATGAAGAAAAAATATATTTCAGTCTGTGCTCTGAGTCTATCAGTTCTCTATCTGGAGGTGGTAAGCATTTTTCATTAGGAATCCTTTGGAATTGTGGTGGTGAGCAGTGGTGATCACATTCACAGTTGGTTTATCTTTATAATATTGATATTACTATGTCCTAGTTCTGCTCATCTAACTTTGCATTAGTTCATTCTTCCCAGGTTTTTCTGAAATCGTTTCCTCTATCACAATAGTGTTCCATCAATTAACATATCATTACTTGTTCATCCATTGCTATAGTTTCCTATAGTTTCTCTATAGTTTCCACTTCTTTGCCACCACAAAAAGAGCTGCTATTTTTGTGCATATGAGTCCTTTTCCTTTTTCTCTGATCTCTTTTGGTAGTGGTATTACACACTTTTATAACTTTTTTGGGCAGAGTTCCAAAATGTTCTCCAGAATAACTGAACTAGTTCACATCTCTACCAATCGTGCATTAGTATGCCACTTTTCCCACGTCCCCTTCAGCATTTGTCATTTTCCTTTTCTGAAATTTCATCCAATCTGATTGGTTTGCATTTTTCTTATTATCAGGGATTTAGAACATTTTTATATGAATATTTATAGCTTTGATTTCTTCTTCTGAAAATTTCCTTTTCATGTGTCTTGAGACTGGAGTCATAAATTTGGCTCAGTTCTCTGTATATTTGAGAAATGAGACCTTTGTCAGAGAAACTTGCTGCAGAGGCACCCTGCCCCCAGTTTTCTGCTTTTCTTCTAATTTTAGCTGCCTTGGTTTTGTTTGCACAAAAATTTTAAATTTTGCGTAATCATGATTATTCATTTTACCTTCCTTGAACTTCTCTGTCTCTTGTTTGGTCATATACTCTTCCTCATCCATAGATCTGACAGGTAATTTCTTCCATGATCTTCTAATTTGTTTATGCTATCACCCTTTATGTCTAAACCATGTAACCATTTTGAGCTTCTCTTAATGTGCAGTGTGAGATGTAGGTCTGTGCCTCATTTTTGACAGACTTCTTTTCAGTTTTTCCAGCAGTTTTTGTCCAAAGACTTCTACCGAAGAAAATACCATATTCTTGTCCAAATCGATGAATTCTTTGAATTTATTAAAAACTATGTTACTGTGCTCGTTTTCTAGAATTCTCTTTATCTGTTTAACTTCTTTATTGTTTATTTTATGGTTAGATTTATCTGGGTCTGAGAAGCATAAGTGATATCCCCTACTATGATAGTTTTACCATTTCTTCCTGTAACTCATTTAACTATTCTTTTAAGAATTTAAATGCTATATGCTTTGATGATGTTTGATATTAATGTTAGCTCATCACGATAATTTCTTTCTTTATCTCTTTTAATGTGTCTGTTTTTGCTTTTGCTTTGTTCAATATAATGATCACTACTTTTGCCCTTTTTACTTCTGCTGAAGCATAATAGATTCTGCTCTAGACATTCATTTTAACTCTTTGTTTCTTTCTGTTTCAAGTGTGTTTCCTATAAACAGCATATTGTTGGATACTAGTTTCTGATTCATTCTGCTGTCCTCTTTCATTTTATGAATGAGTTCATCTCATTCACAGTTATAATTGCTAACTATGTATTTTCTTCCATCCTTTTCTACTTTCTCTTTTTCACCCTGTCTTCTCACAAGTTTGTTTTGCTTCTGACCACTGACTCCCTTAATCTACCCTCTCATCATCTCCTCTCTGCCTTTCCCTTAACCCCTTTCCCTCTTACTTCCCTGTTAAGTAAGATGAATTTCTATACCCAACTGTATGGGACTTTCAAGTGTTACCTGCCTTTCCTCCATTCCCCCTCTATTGTATAAATTCTTACCTGTATGTCTTATTTGTGTGAGATAATTTTCTTCATTATTTTCCCTTTCCCCCCTCTTTCTCACCCTTCCATTTGTCTTTTGAATCATTCCAACATAGTAGAATCACCATTCCTTCTAAGTAGACTCCTTCTAATAGTGCTACTAATGTTAAAGTTCTGATAAGTTTACATGTATCATCTTCCCATATAGGAATGTAAATAGTTTAACCTTGTTTAGTGCCTTATAATTTCTCCTTCATGTTTACCCATTTATGCTTCTTTCGATTCTTGTGTTAGAATGTTAAATTATCTATTCATTTCTGGTCTTTTCATCAGGAATGCTTGACAGTCTTCTTTTTCATTAAAAGAGGGTGTTCCCTGTGGAATTATACTCAGTTTTGGGGGGATACAGTTATTCTTTATTGTGATCCTAGCTCCTTTTCCTTCTGAAATACCATATTCCAAACCTCCCCATTTCTTTGTAATATCAGCTGCTAAATATTGTATGATCCTGATTGTGGTTTTATGGTATTGGACTTATTTCTTTTGGGCTGCTGGTAGTATTTTCTCCTGAGAGTTTTGGATTTTGAATATATCATTCCTAGGAATATTCATTTTGGGGTTTCTTTCAGGAGGTAACTGGTGGATTATTTCAACTTCTGCTTTGCCTTCTGGTTCTAATGTCTATAGGGGAAATTTCCCGTTTTAATTTCTTGAAATATAATGTCTATATATTTTTTTTTCATTACTTTCAGGTAGTCTAATGATTCATAAATCTCTCTTTGACCTTTTTTTCCATGTCAGTTGCTTTTCCTATTATACATTTCACATTTTCTTCTTTTTTTTCAGTCTTTTGACTTTGTTTTATTGTTTCTTGATGTCTCATAGTCATTAGCTTCCACTTAGCCAATTCTTATTTTTAAGGAGTTATTTTTTTTCTTCAGTATGTGTGGTGTGTGTGTGTGTGTGTGTGTGCGCGCGCGCACGCACGCGCATGTGTGCACGTGCCTCTTTTACCCTTTGGCCAATTCTGATTTTTAACCTCTTTTACTAAGGTGTTCATTATCTTTTTCATATTTTTCTTGCTTAGCTCTTTTTTTCTTGTAAATTTTCCCTCTAGCACTCCTATTTGATTTTTGAAAAATTTTTTTAAATCTCTTTAACTCTTCAAGTAATTCTATTGGGACTTTTATGTCCAATCTTAATTTTTCTTTGAGGTCTTGCTTGTAGATGTTTTCAAGCCACTGTCCTCTGTGTCTATGACTTGAACTTCTCTGTCAATTTTATTGGGTAGATTTTTGTGGTCAGTTCTATTTTTGCTTGCTCGTTTTTTTTCTAGCCTACTTCTTGACTCTGGACTTCTTAGTGTTAAGTTCTCACTTCTTGGGAGATTTCCTTCTACCCAGGCATTCAATCCCTACATACTGGGTTGCTCCCTGCCACTACTGCTGCCACAGCCCACTGGGGCTTCTGATGTTGCCATGCTGCTGCATCTGCACTACATTCCTGGCCAGCCCTCACCCCAGAGTCTACAGACTTCTCTGTCTATCTTCCTAAATTTTCCTGGGCTGGAAAAATGACTCACTCTGGTTTTTTTCTTCACTTTCCCAATCACAATTCAGTCTGGCACATTTTGTGGAAGAGCTAAGGCAAAAAATGTTACCTTTACTCTGCCATCTTGACTCTGCCCCTTAACAGATCTTTATTAAGCACCTACTATGTGGCTGGTACTCTGCTGTGCTAAGCCCTGGGGATTCAAAGAAAAGCCAAAAAACCAAAACAAAACAAAACCCAATCCCTGCTCTCAAGGACCTCACAGTCTAATGGGAGCATCAATATGTAAACAACTATGTTTAAAAAAACAGGATATCTGCGGGATAAATTGGGGATAATTACAGAGTGAAGGCACTATGATTAAAAGGGAATGGGAAAGCCTTCTTATAGAAATTGGAACTTTAGCTGGAATTAGAAGGAAGAGATTAAAGGCCACTATCAAAAAGCTCTGTTAGTTAACTGGATTTTGGTTGTTAAAGCTTTTGCTTTCTTTTGCACTTGTTAATTACAGAGGTTGTTGTTCTCAGCTCAGTATATATATAAATTGTGTCCGAAACAGTGGGTCTGAGATATGGTTTCCATGCTGTCATCAACTTTATGAATGGAATAAGCATTTCTGTTAGAGAAGATATATGTTGTATCAGTAGCATTGAAAATTTGTTCTAATTCTACATAAAATCATGCCTATTGAATTTGTGTAGTTATCAAAAGGTTGTCGTGAGACTACATTTTCCTATTATGTGCATGTTTATTTTCTTTGTATTGGAGCTTTTTGTTATTTTAGGAAACTCTAATATACAGGTTATCTCAAAAGCCCAGTTATGTTTACCACCTTCCCTTAACTTGGTTGTGTATTTGCTAGATAACTATGAGTCTTTCTCATCAAGACACTTTTGAAAAATTAAATGAAAATACAGTGGGAAGGGTGTATTTATTGGTTCTAAGGAATGTTCTTTATCTCAGATTATCCAGATTATGGTAAAAAATTAATGTGCACTATCAGGAGCGAAGGATTTTGAAGTATAAAATTCCCAGGTTCAATCATTTTATAGGGCTTTCTGAGTGTGACTCTTTCACTAGTAATCTACTTATCTCAATAATTTACCCCTCCTGTGGCTTTGCAAGGAAAATGAATCTCCCAGATTGTTTGCATAATAAGTAGCAGGGGATTGTGTGAGCTTTTGTAGAGGGATACCCTGAGTTAATTGTAAAAGATTTAGATAATGGTTTCTCATGTTGGTTGGCAGGTTAAATGAAGGAAGAAGTTTTGGAAATATCCGTTTTTACAACTACTGTTGTAGACCGCAACATGCTTTGGGAGACTTGAAATCTTAAAAAGTTTGCTTTCCCAATCACAATGTGATAGTTTTCCCAGCAAAATAACTGCAGAGAAAATACCCACTCAGAGGTAGCATTGTTGACATTGACCAGATGAAAGAATGATGAAATATGACTTTTTGCCCGTGAATCATATTCAAATGCCCTTTTAAAGTCTCTGGAGAATTTAAGTAATAGTCACTTATTGCACACAAACCTTTTGCCATTTAGGAAAACTTAACTTTGGAAGAAATGAATTGCATTCCATCCCATTTGCCATGTTAATTTAATAATGCTTTTTAATATGCTTCCTACCATAACATTTCATTCTACCCTTTGGTTTTAACTTACTGTGTTCCAAGAGTAAGCACTAAATAGAATTTACATTTTTAAAAAATGTGTCAGATGCTGTTTACTCCTAAAAGGGAAAAAAATGCAATATGCTGTACTGCCCAGTTAGAGGAAAAAGAATGGGAGCATGCAGCCATGAGCTGGGAATAGAGGTGCTAATATTTTCAATGTATAGACATTTGATGACAGAAAAAAAGTATATAAAAGTTCTGAGACTTCTACTGAAGAGTATACCATCAGTGAATGTAAATTTTATTGTGTGGCACCAATTCTCCCTGGTTTTTGTTTCACTGGTGGTTGAAACCATTGCACGACAAATGTCTATGAAATGTGTCATACAAAATCACCAAAAAAAAGAAAATTTGGCCATTAGAAATTCAAGCTTTCTTCTCCAGAGGATTCTTTGCAGTTAAGGAAATAGCAAAATTTGGAGTTATGCAATGGAGTGCTGTACTAAACCATAAGTGATCCAGTAAGGAAAATAAGAAAACAGTTGATGTTACCCAAAGCCTTTTACTCCATGGCTATAAAAGTACCATATATACTTGTGCCAAGATAGAATCCTGGAGCTGGTGCAGAAAAAAATTCTTTTGTCCTAGAATAGCAGCAGATGCCAGTTTGTGGTTGGATATGTCTTAAGGAAACTGACCAACTCATATAGTGTACCTTGAGAGTATAAGCACCAGTAAGCCTTTGAAACTTGTAGGTATAGACTTTTTTAAAAAACAAATTTTTATATTCATTAAAAAATGTTTTGAGTTCCAAATTTTCTCTCTTCTTCTCTCACCTCTCTCCTCCCTGAGACAGTAAACAGTTTTATGTAGATTATACATATGCAATCATGCAAAATATATTTCTATATTAGTCATGTTGTAAAAGAAGACACAGATCCAAAAGAAAAAAAAATGGAAAAAAATTGAGAAAGTGAAAAATAATATGCTTTGACCTGCATTTTCAGATTCCATCAGTTCTTTCTCTGGAGGTGGATAACATTTTTCATCATGAGTTCTTTTGGAATTGTCTTACATCATTGTGTGTGGCCGAGAATAGCTAAGTCATTCACGGTTGAAAATCATACGTTACCGTTGTTATTGTGCACAATGATCTCTGGTTCTGCTCACTTCACTTTGTATCACTTCATGTAAGTCTTTCCAGGTTTTTCTGAAATCATTCTGCTCATCATTTATCATAATGACCATTGCCACTTGTTTAGCTATTCCCCAACTGATGGGCATCCCCTCAATTTCAACTCTTTGCCACCACAAAAAGAATTACTATTAATATTTTTATGCAAATAAGTCCTTTTTCCCTTTTAAAAAATTTCTTTGGGATACAGATCTAGTCGTGGTATTGCTGGATCAAAGGATATGCCCAGTTCAATAGCCCTTTGAGCATAGTTCCAAAAGCAATGAATATTTCTCCAGTTGTTTGAATCTGTCTTTATTTGTGTGAAAAATGTTTTGTAATTGTGTTTGTATAATTCCTGGGTTTGTCTTGGCAAGTAGATTCCCAAGTATTTTATATTGTCTGCAGTTATTTTAAATGGAATTTCTTTCTATTTCCTCCTATTGAACTTGGTTGCTAATATATAGAAATGCTGATGATTTATGTGGATTTATTTTATATCCTTAAACTGTGCTAAAGGTGTTGGTTGTTTCAACTAATTTTTTAGTTGGTTCTCTAGGATTCTGTAAGTATACTATTACATCATCTGCAAAGAGTGATAATTTTGTTTCCTCATTTCCTATTCTAATTCCTTCAATTTCTTTTTCTTGTCTTACTTGCTATAGCTCGCATTTCTAGTACAGTATTGAATAACAGTGGAGATAATGACATGTTTGCTTCCCCCCCACCCCCCCCCCATCTTATTGGGAAGGCTTCTAGCTTATCCACATTAAAGATATTGTTTGCTCTTGGTTTTACGTAGATACTCCTTACCATTTTGAGGAAAGTTCCTCGACTGAACTTTAAAGCATGAGAGTAGGAATTCACTAGGTGAGGAAGAGGGAAACAAAACAAATTGACTTAATTTATTATTGAACTTAAATTTATAGTGAATGCATATCTGTTCTGAAGAATTCTGTTGGTTGGTGTACCCAAATCATGAACTCTCAGAGTTTGAAAGGATTTCATACATTATCTAATACAATCTATACCTAAATAAGAATCCCCTCTACAACATACTCACAAATGGTAATCCTGCTTCTTGATGGAAGACTGCTGGAAAGGGGATTCCACTATGTCCCAAGGCAGCCCATTGTTTTATGGATGGATTTAAATGTAGGAAAGGTTTTCCTTGAATATACCCCTCTGAAATTCCTTCTCATTGCTCTTAATTGTGTCCTCTGATAGAAAACCTAACAAGTTTAATTACCATTTGACAGATGAAAAAAAGAGATCTATTAGTCATCAAGCGCTTATTAAGAATTCACCATGCCATGTACTATTCTAAGCTCTGGGGATACAAAAAAAGGTAAAAACAAAACCCTTGCCCTCAAAAAGCTCACATTCTAAAAGGGGAGACAACATGCAAACAATTATATACATAAACTATAAAATATTTCTAAGACAAAAGGTACTGGGGAATAAAGATGAAGGAGAGGACCTTAGGTAGAAGGTTAGGATTTGAGCTAAGTCTTAAAGAAACCCAGAAAATCCAGGAGGCAGAAGTAAGGAGGAAAAACTTCAGGACAGGAAGAGCAGAGGAAGAGGTAAAGGGCCAGTGGTGCTACATCTTAAAGTATGTGGAGGGGAGTGAAAGCTAGAAAGCAACCTGGATGTAGAAAGCTTTAAATGCCAAACAGAAGATTTTATATTTGATCCTATAATTGATGGAGGAGAAGGGTGACATGGTCAGTCCTGCAATTTTGGACAATCACTTTGGCATCTGTGTGGAGTAGGGATTGGAGAAGGGAAAGATTTGATGCAGGTAGGCTACCTATAAGGCTATTGCAATAGTCTAGGCAGGAACTGATGAATGTATGCACCATAATGTTGGCTGTGTGAGTGTAGAGAAAGGGAGGTATGAATGAAACATGACAATAGAGCAAACAAGACTTGGCAACAGATTGCACTTGTGAGGACAGTACAAGAAAGGAGTAAAGGAGAATTATGAAATCTAGAGAAGAGGTAATATCTAGAAATGTGTAACCAGCAGTAGCAAAGCCTGCAGAGAAAACAAGAAGGGTAAGGATTGAGTAAAGACCATTACATTTGGTGATTAAGAGATCATTGGTAGCTTTGGAGGGTGTAGTTTGATTGAAAGATGTGAGAGAAGAAATTGAGGCAATAATTGTAAGCAGATTTCTTAGGGAATTTAGCTGAGAAGGGGAGGAGAGATACAGAATGATAGCTAACAGGAATGATAGGAACAAGTGAGATTTATTTAAGGATGGGAGAGAGTTAAGATTAGAGAGAGAGATGATAAAAGTGGAGATATCTCTTGTCTTCACAAGAGGGTATGGGATCACTTGTGCACATGCATAATTAGTACATAGAGGGGCTTACTTTGAAGAGCCATCTCTTCATGTGAGACAGAGGTGAAGGAGAATATAGTAGAGAAAGATGTCTAAATGATGTGAGATAAGGAGGAGGGGAGAAGAGGGAGCTCTCAGTGAATGGTCTCAATTTTTGAAATGAAGTATGAGTTGAGCTTCTTAGCTGAGAACTTTGGCAGAGAGGGTGTTGTAGGAGGCTAAAGAAAGGATGAAAAGGTATAGAATAGTTTCTGTGGTGAGTGGAAAAATGAATCAATTAGGGTAGAATGAAAGGGTGGGCTTGGGGCAGTTAGGGCCCAGTTGATATTATATAACAAATTTGTTGTGGACCCAGTTGTCATGTTTTTATGACTTTATCCAGCTCCATTAAGTATGGCATGAAAAGCAAGAAAAGGGGTAGGTGGTGGAATCCAAAGTAGTGTTTGGTAAGGCTTGATCAGTAGTAGGAGATAGAATGAGATGCTAATGTAGATCAAATGTGAATTGATTCACTTTTGCGAACTGATATAGTTTTCCTGTGTCAGTAGAAGCCAGTTGTTGAGGGCTTAAAGGATTAGTAATCACTGTGAGGACAAAGAATAAGATTAAGAGTCATAAGGCAGAGGGAAGAAACAATAATATAAAGTTTTTACCAAGTAGGAATTTCAAGGTTCATGGACATAGAAATGAATGCTTGTGGGGAATGGCAAGCTCAGGGATATAACTGCTTCTGTGTGTAGCTAAGGTGGAATAGAGAAGTATGCCATGGGAATTGAATAGATTGAGGAACTAGGAAGTTAGAGCATTTGAAGTAATATCAGTGTGAGGTCAGGAGTTGGAGAGGAAGATTGTAAGAAAGGCACTGAACTCATTTTTTTTCTTTTTAATTTTATTCATTCATTTATTTATTCATTTTTAGTTTCCAGTATTTACTTTTATAAGATTTTGAGTTCATAGTTTTTTTTCTCCCTCCCTCCCCTTCCACCTCCCTAGTACGGCATTTAATCTGATATAGGCTATACATAATAAACATATTTCCAGATTAGTCATGTTGTAAAAGAAGAATCAGAACAGAAGGGAAAAATCATGAGAAAGAAAAAACAACAACAAAAAAAGAGACAGTAGTATGCTTTGATCTGCATTCAGAGTCCATAGTTCTTTCTCTGGAAGTGGGTAGTATTTTCCATCATGAGTCTTTTAGAATTGTCTTAGATCATTTCATTGATGAAAAGAACTAAGTCTCTCAAAGTTGGTCATCACATGATGTTGCTGTTACCATATACAATGTTCTCCTGGTTCTGTTCACTTCATTCAGCATCAGGTCACTTAAGTCTTTCTAGGTATTTCTGAAATCCACCTGTTCATCATTTCTTATGGAATAGTAACATTCCATTACATCCATATACCATAACTTTTTCAGCCTTTCCTCAATTAATGGGTATCCCCTCAATTTCCACTTTGCTATGATAAAAAGAGCTGCTATAAATATTTTTGTACATGTGGGTCTTTTCCCCATTTGTGTGATCTCTTTGGGATACAGAACTAGAAGTGGTATTGCTGGATCAAAGGGTATGTGCAGTTTTCTAGCCCTTTGGGCATAGTACCAAATTATTCTCCAGAACAGTTGGATCAGTTCACAACTCCACCAACAATGCATTAGTGTTCAGTCTTCCCACATCTTCTCCATCATTTATCATTTTCCTGTTTTGTCATGTTAGCCAATCTGACAGGTGTGATGTACCAACCTCAGAGTTCTTTTCATTTGCATTTTTCTAATCAGTAGTGATTTAGAGCATTTTTTTTTCATGTGACTACAGATAGCTTTAATTTCTTCCTCTGAAAACTGCCTGTTGACCATTTATCAATTGGGGAATGACTTGTATTCTTACAAATTTGACTCAGTTCTCTATATATTTTAGAAATGAGGCCTTTATCAGAGACACTGTTTGTAAAAATTGTTTCCCAGCTTTCTGCTTCCTTTCTTATCTTGGTTGCACTGGCTTTGTTTGAGGCACTGAACTTATTAAGGAAGAAAAGATTGAACATCATGGACTTCAATAGATAATGGTTACAAGCTCTGGATTGGATGATACATTTAAAAAGCATGAATCTCAAATGAGAGTAAGTTGCTGAATGATGGTGGTGTAAGTAAAGTCTGGAAGTGCAGTGGGTAGCATGGTGCACTCCAGTTCCCCCAATATGACCATGAGTCAAGGAGTATGAGTGAAAGTGCAATCAGTACTAGAAAGCATGCCCAACAGATGGTAAGGGGGTTGGACAGCTGGTCAGAAGGAGATTACATGGGTCACTTTGCTGTCACTGATTGCAGCATTCTGTTGTATTGCATTTGGTTGCAGTACCAGGGCAAGGAGGAACACTAGTAAACTAGAGCTAATAGCTACAGGGCAATGGGGACCTCCTCCAGGGCAGAAGAGAGTGCTTGTGGTCACTCACAGGCCAGGAGAGTAGTAAACAAAATTCTCCTTTGATCATAGCACCTTGGAAGAACTGAAAACTTACAGACCCCCAGAACTAGCTGAAAACAGCTGCACAAAAAACCTGAAGCTAAGGACAATGCCTCTTCCACCTTGGGAGCAGAGCCCAATTTTAACATACAGTTACAAGTCAAGAAATAAGCTGGAAAATTTAACAAACAAACAACAACAACAACGAAAGAATCTGACCATAGAAAGTTACTATGGTGGCAGGGCAAATCAAAACACAAACTCAAAAAAAAAAAACCAAAACTGCTCCATGTGAGAAGCCCCTTAAAGAAAAATGTGAATTGGTTTAATGCCTAAAAAGAATTCCTGGCAAAGCTCATAAAGGATTTTAAAAATCAAATAAGAGAGGTAGAAGAAAAATCGGGAAAAGAAATGAGAGTGATACAAGAAAATCATGAAAGAAAAAGTCAACAGCTTGGTAAAGGAGGCACAAAAAATACTGAAGAAAATAACACCTTAAAAAAGCTAGACTAAGTCAAATGGTAAAAGAGGCACAAAACTCCACTGAAGAGAAAAATTCCTTAAAAGGCAAAATTAGCCACATGTATAAACATGAACAATAATTCTCAGAAGAAAAGAACTCCTTAAAAAGTAGAATTGTCCAATGGAAAAGGAGGTCCAAAAGCATAGTGAAGAAAATAATTCCTTAAAAATTAGAATTGGGCAAGTGGAAGCTATTGACTCCATGAGACAGCAAGAAAAAATACAGCAAAATCAACAGAATGAAGAAAAAAAATAGAGGAAAATGTGAAATATCTCATTGGAAAAACAACTGACCTGGAAAATAGATCCAGGAGAGATAATTTAAGAATTATTGGACTACCTGAAAGCCATGATCAGAAAAAGAAAAAGAAAAGAGTCTAGATATCAGCTTTCAAGAAATTGTCAAGGAAAACTGCTCTGATATTTTAGAACCAGAGGGTAAAATAGAATCCACCAAACACCTCCTAAAAGAGATCCCCAAATGAAAACTCACAGAGATATTATAACCAAATTCCAGTGCTTCCAGACCAAGGAGAAAATATTGCAAGTAGTCAAAAAGAAACAATTTAAGCATTGTGGAGCCACAGTCAGGATAACACAAGATTTAGCAGCTTCTACATAAAAGATCAGAGGGCTTGGAATGTAGTATTCTGGAGAACAAAGGAGCTGGAATTATGACCAAGAATCTCCTACCCAGCAAAACTGAGTATAATCCTTCAGAGGGAAAATAGATATTTAAAGTAATAGGCTTTCAAGCATTCCTGGTGAAAAGACCAGAGCTAAGTAGAAAATTTGACTTTCAAATAGAAGACTCAAGAGAAGCATAAAAAAGTAAATAGGAAAGGGAACTTATAAGAGAGTCAGTAAGGTTAAACTGTTTTATATTTCTACATGAGAAGATGATATTTGTAACTCCTAAGAACTTTCTCATTATTAGGGCAGTTAGAAAGATTATACATAGACAGATGGCTCAGGTTTGAATTGAATATGATGGGATAATATTTTTAAAAATAAAATTAAGTGGTGAGGAAGAAGAATGCCCTTGGAGAAGGAAAAATGTTTGAGGTAAAATGGGGTTAATTATCTGACTTAAAAGAGGGAAGAGTTTTTACCATGGAGGGGATGATGGGAGAAGTAGGAGGGGGGCAGTGGGAGTGCTTGAACCTTACTCTCATCAGAATAGGCTGAAAGAGGGAATAACAAACATACTTGGGTATGGAAATCTGTTATGCTATTGGAAGAGAAGGGGATAAGAGAAGGAGGATGGCTGATAGAATGGAGGGCTGATTGGGGGAAGCAGTAGTCAGAAACAAAACACTGGACAGGGTGAAAGGAGAGAGAAAAAATGGGAAAATGGGGTGTAGGGAAAACACAATAATCATAACTATGAAAAAAATTTTAAAGCAAGTTTCTCAGATAAAGGCCTCATTTCCCAAATATGTAGTGAACTGAGTCAAATTTATAAAAATATTAGCCATTCCCCAATTGGTAAATGGTTAAAAGATATGAACAGGCAGTTTTCAGACAAAATAATGGAAGTATATATAAACATTTATGTCATATGAAATAAAATCATATGAAACATGTTCTACATCACTTATTGATTAGAGAAATGCAAATTAAAACAACTCTGAGGTACCACCCTACACTTATCAGATTGGCTAATATGACAGAAAATGCAAATGAGAAATGTTGGAGGTATATGGGGAAATTGGGACATTAATGCATTGTTAATGGAGTTGTGAACTGATCCAACCATTCTGGAGAGCAATTTGGAGCTATACTCAAAGAGTTATACAATCAAGCATACACTTTAACCAAGCAATACTACTACTAGGTCTGTGTCGCAAAGAGATTAAAATACAAAAGGGAAACTGACCTATATGTACACAAATATTTATAGCAGCTCTTTTAATTGAGAGGATGCCTATCAATTGGGGCTAAACAAGTTGTAATATATGACTGTGATGGAATAATATTGTGGTATAAAAAATGGTGAGCAGGATGGTTTCAGAAAAACCTAGGAAGATTTATATGAACTGATGCAAAGTGAAGTGAGTAGAAGCAGGAGAACAATGTACATAGTAACAGCAAAACTGTCCGAAGATCAACTGTGAATGACTTAGCTATTCTCAGCAATACAACGATCCAAGACACTTCTGAAGGACTTATGGTGAAAAATGCAATCCATCTCCAGGGAAAGAATTGATGGGGTCTGAATGCAGATCAAAGCGTACTTTTCTCTTTTGACTTTCTTTTTCTTGGGTTTTTTTTGTTTTTGTTTGTTTTTGGTCTGTGTTTTCTTTCACAACATGATTAATATGGATATATGTTTTGCATGTCTGAACATGTATAACTTATATCAAATTTCTTGCCTTTTCAATGAGGGGGGAGAGAGAATTTGGAATTCAAAATTTTTTAAAAAGATTGTTAAAAATTGTTTTTATGTATAATTGGGAAAATATGTATTTTTATACTTATATTTATTTTATATTTTATGTATTTATAAAATATCACATATTTTATGCCCCCCCAGAAATAATAAAGGATATAGTTTTTCCGGGTCTCTGTGAATGCCAGAAAATAAAAGAGAACTTGGGGTTGGGCTTTTTGTTTTTGTTTTTTAATTTTAGATTTGATACGCACAATGTGGAAGCAAGAGCAGGTCATGAACACAAAAGCATGACACAGTCTTGTAAAAATAATGGGAATGCTAATTGTTAGAGTGATGTGAATGCTGGTGAGGAAAATTAAGCACAAAAAAAGAGGTGAAGTTTTTTGCCCTATATTAGGCATAAACATGATTTTTTAAAAAAGAGATAGGAATGCTCTTTAGGAAAGATAAGATGATAATAATTGATACTGTAGAAATGGGTGAAGTACTCAATTCTTATTTTCCTTCTGTTTTCTCTGCCAGGAAGAATAATCATTGTACAGCAAAAGAGAGTACTTAGCTGCTTTTGATGAGTTTAAATTACCACATTCAGGCAAAGTACATCTCAGGGCACGGAAGGAACTGTGATTCTAGACCACTGTCAGTGAGCTTTGATAGATTTTTGAGTTTAGTCTTTATTGCTGACAAATTTCTGGATTGTATTGACAAAAGGCTCGGGGCAGCTGGGTGGCGTAGTGGATAGAGCACTGGGCCTGAAGTCAAAAGGATCTGTATTCAAATCCAGCCTCTGACACTTGACATTTACTAGCTGTGTGACCCTGGGCAAGTCACTTAATCCCAATTACCTTGCCAGAAAAAGAAAAAAAAAAGAAAAAGTCTGATTAGTGAACACTAAAAAACTCACTTCATGAGTTCAAATCTATCTTCTGACACTTACTAGCTGTGTGATCCTGGGCAAGTCACTTAATCCTGTTTGCCTCAGTTCCTTATCTGTAAAATGATCTGGAGAAGGAAATAGCAAAACATTCCAGTATCTTTGTCACAACTGAAAAGGACTGAACAACAAAAAGTCATTTATAGCATTGTTTTTGGTAAGATGGAACCTTCTGGATTTAAAACTATTTAAATAATGGGCCCAAAGAATTGTCATTAATGACTTGGTTTCATTGTGAAAAGAGAACATTAGTAGAGTGCTCCACAGCTCTATGCTGGTTAGCATTTTTCTCAGTAACTCGAATAAAAGTGTAGATGGCATGTTTATCAAATTTACAGATGCCACAAACAGAGGTGGAATAGTTAACACATTGGATGATGGATTCAAGGTTCCACAGTATCTTGAGAGGCTGGAACATTGAGTCTAATCAAATAAGATGAAATTTAATAGGAAGAGGTAAATATAAAGTAATCTACTTGAGCTGAGTCAGCAATGTAATAGGCTTCTGAGAAAGCTAATGTAATGTCAAACTGCAGTGAGAAGAACAATGTCCTGGGCTAGAGAAGTGAGAAGGAGAGAATAGTCAAAGATAATCCTGAGTTGAAGAACCTGGATGACTGGGAGTATAGTCATTTTCTCCATAATCAGTTAGTGAACGCAAGTTTATTTGGTGCCTGTGTGCTAGGTACTGGCATATGTGCTGTAAATACAGAGAAAAAAACAAAACAGTCTTTGCCCTCAAAGAGTGTTTTTTTTCAATCAGGGAGAAATGATATGGAAACATAAATAGATACAAAGTAATAGAAAGTAAATACAAAATAATTTTAGTAGCCCCTAGGGAAATCAAGAAAGTCTTTGAGGAGGTGGTACTTAAGTGGATTGTTGAAGGAAGTGAGAAGGGAATGGTTTTCAGGCCGGGAGACCAAGCTGTACAGGGACTTAGAACAGCAGATGAAATGGTAGATGTCAGAAATAGCAAGTAAGTCATAGAAATAAGAAAATTTGGTAGGGTAGTGGGAAAGATGATGAGGTCCGTTTTGGAAAAGGCATTATGCAGGTGGAGCTGTTTGAGGGAGGCATTTTGTCAAAGGAGCATGTGGCCCTTTCATTGCAATATGTACCATAGGAGTGGTGGCAGTAGTGTTGGCAGTCAGGGGTCCCCATCTTGGACCCTTGATGGTGTTGGAGAGCTGATCATAAAGTTCTAGAGAGCCATGAAGGAGATGATTCTTGTTGGAGAGTGAAGTAGATGCATCCCGAAATGAAGTAGCCAGGAAGGAAATTTGTAGAAGACAGTCTTGAGACCTTATTCTTTTTTTTTTTGAGACCTTATTCTTAAGGCTAGGACTACCACTTCCTGGACACACAAAAATATGACCTATACTGCTGCACTAGACTTAGTCAGATTTACCATTTCCATGAACACAAAATTACAGCGTAATAAATATGACTGTGTTTTCCCATTTCGTCTTGATCTCAAAAGAAACCAGATTTGTTCCTTCCTTTTTTTTAGTTTTGTTTATTTGTTTCTCCCCCACCTACTTACATGTTTTATGAACAATGGATCCTATTAATTAATAGTTATTTTGTCTTTTATCTTAGACCTGCATTTTCACTTAAGAAGTATTTATTTTTTTCTCCTCACCCTCAATTGAAAAGCAAAACAAAAACTTTGTAATGAATATGCATAGTCAAGCAAAACAATTTCCCACATTTGTTGTTTTTCAGTTGTTTAAGTCATGTTTGATCCTTTGTGACCTCGTTTGGAGTTTTCTTGGCAAAGATACAGGAGTGGTTTGCCGTTTCCTTCTCCAGCTCATTTTGTAGATGAGGAGACTGAGTTGGGGCAGCTAGGTGGCGCAGTGGATAGAGAACTGGCCCTGAAATCAGGAGGACCCGAGTTCAAATCCGGCCTCAGACCAAACACTTGACACTTACTAGCTGTGTGACCCTGGGCAAGTCACTTAACCCCAATTGCCTAAAAACAAAAACAAAATGAACAAAAACCAAAAGATGAGGAGACTGAAGCAAACAGGATTGAGTGACTTTCCCAGGGTCACACAGCTAGTAAATATCTAAGGCCAGATTTGAACTCAGCAAGATCAGTTGTTCCTCACTCCAGACCTGACGCTGTATCCACTGTGCCACCTAGCTGCCCTTGTAACGAATATGCATAGTCAAACAAAACAATTTCCCACATTGCCAGTGTCCAAAAATGTGTGCTTCATTCTGCACCTTCAGTTTATCACCTCTCTGTTAGGAGGTAAATAGTTAGCATAGATCACCATTCCTGTGGACTCATGGTTGGTTATTGCATTAATCAGAGTTCTTAAGACCATTAGTTGTTTTTCTTTTCAGGGTTGTTGTTACTGTATACATTGTTTTCCTGGTTTTGTTCACTTCATTTTGCATCAATTTATGTGTCTTCTTAGGATTCTTTGAATGCATCCCATTCATCATTTCTTATGGCACAATAGGATTCCATTACATGCATATACCATAATTTGTTCAGCCATTTTCTAATTGAAAAGTACCCCTTTAGTTTCTAGTTCTTTACTTCAAAAAGCTGCCATAAATATTTTTGTATATTTCAAGTCAACATTCATTTATTAAATGCTTACTATATTACCAGGCAGGCATTGTGCTAAGCACTGGGAAGATGAATACAATTGGGAAGAAAAAGAAAATAGTGTTTGCCCTCAAGGATTTTATATTTTAATGAGGAAGACACATAAAAAAGTAGCTGAGGGGAAAGGTACCCATGCCAGGTCATGGTACAGAAAGTGTAGAGATTCAAAAGTGAAGCCTGGAGTGGAATGAATACATGGCTGACCTGGAAGAAACCAGCCAACTGGAGGAAGTTGTCCCATGGGCAGTGTATATTTTCTGAATGAGAAGTCCTAGAGTGGAGTGAACTTCCAGGGTAAGAGACTTCTATGGCATGATGGAGTCCAGAGAATCAGAAGTAGAGCCTGGAGAGGAATGGAGATATGACTGGCCTGGGAGTTTTCCTTAAAATGTTGGCTCTGGGAGAGTCATCTAGTCAGAGGATGGGGCTACAAGAACAGAGTGTACTTCTAGTGTAAAAAGTCCAAGAGTGGAATGAACTTCCAGGGTGAGATGGCTTCTATGGAATGATAAAGAAAGTCCAGAGAGTCAGGAATGGAGCCTGAAAAGGAATAGAGTCTTTTCCTCTTTCTTTGCCTTTTGGGTCATAAGCCTAGTACTAGTATCTCATTGGGTATGCACAATTTAGTCACTTGTTCAGCATAGTTACAAATTGTATTAATGTTCCTGTTTTCCTGTAGCTTCTCTAATATGTCATTTTCCTTTTCTTCCATTTTTGCCATTTGATGAGTGTAAGGTAGAACCTTCGTGCTACTTTAATATGCCTTTCTTTAATTATTAAATAATTTGAAAAATCTTCTATTATTTTTTAACCTTTACAGATAATAAAGTCATAGAATGTTAGCTCCCCCTAGGCAAATACTTTTCCCTCCCATTTATCTTTGTATTCCCATCACTATTATCAGGTGTTTAGCAAGTACTTGCTGAACATTATTAAATTGAATTTGTAGTCTGTAATGTTGGTTTAAACTACTTCTTGTGCTTTCTCTTCACCTCTTTGGGCTTACTTTTGTTTTAATTAAATTGTAGTTTTTCAATCAGCAAAAATCTGCTTTCTCTCTCTCCCACTTTATCCCATCCCTAGTAGAGAACAAAAGAAAAACAAAACCCCGGTTACAAACATGTATAGTCAAGCATAACAAATGTCTTCATTGGCCGTGTCACATATACACACAATACATGTATAAACATGTCCATACATATCTCATTCTGCACCGTGAGTCTTTCACCTCTTTATTAAGAAGTGGGTAGTGTATTTCCTCACTAGTCATCTGGAATCATGATTATGTTGAGAAATGTTCCTGGGAAAAAATTTTTATAGGCAGTTCCTCAGATAAAGGTCTTCATATCTCAGATATATAAAGAACTTGGTCAAATCTATAAGAATGTGATCCATTCCCCAATTGATAAATGGTCAAAGGATATGAACAGGCAGTTTTCTGATGAAGAAATCAAAATAATTTATAGTCACATGAACAAATGCTCTAAATCATTATTGATTAGAGAAATGCAAATTAAAACAACCTTGAGATGTCATTTTACTCCTATCAGATTGGCTAAAATGATAGAAGGAGAAAGTGACAAATTTTGGAGGGGATGTGGAAAAATTGGGACTTTAATTCATTGTTGGTGGACCTGTGAGCTGATGCAGCCATTTTGGAGATTTGGAATTATGCCCAAACAGTTATTGAACTGCCTATACCATTTCATCTAGCGATACCACTATTAGGTCTCTTTCCCAAGATGACTAGGGAAAATGGAAACCTACTTGTTCGAAAATATTTGTAGTAGCTCTCCTTTTGGTGGCAAAGAATTGAAAATTGCGAGGATTCCCGTCATTTGGGGAATGAATAAATAAATTGTGATATATGTTCACGATGGAACATTACTCTGTTATATGAGCTCAATGATTTTAGAAAAACATGGAGAGACCTCCATGAAATAGTGAAAAGTGAAATGAGCAGAACTAAGAGAACACTGAATTCAGTAATAGCACTATTGCTTTAAGCACAACTTTGAGCAACCAAGTCATTCTAATAGCAATACCCAAATTAACCACAAAGATCTTATGAAGGAAGATGCTGTTTGAATCCAGAAAAAGAGCTGACATATATACATATATGTACATGTGTATATATACATAAATGTATATACACATGCGTACATATGCGTACATATTTGAGTCTAATAGTAGCCGTCTCAATGTTTGCGGGGGAGGAGGGGGAAAAAAGTCACTGTTGGATGTTTGAAAGGTAAAGTTGTTCATAATGGATTTCTAATATCAGATGCAATCCTGTTTTTCTATTCCACTTTGTTATGGAAGTGCTTGTTTTATTTCTTAAATTCAGAATAAAATAAATTTAAAAAAAGAAGCATTCCTAAGCCTTTCAAAGTTGTTTGTCTTTACAATATTGTTGTCTTAATATATATTACTCTCCTGACTCTGTTCACTCTATGTTAGTTTATATTAGTCTTCCCAGGTTTTTCTACAACTATTCCCTTCCTTATTTCTAATGGCACAATAGTAATTCCATCACATTTGTGTACCGTAATTTGTTCAACCATATTCCAATTCTTTGCTACCTCTAAAAGAAAAATGTATGTGTGTACACAGACTCTCACACACACACATTGTATAATGTGTTGTAAGAGCGGGCCTGCACAACATACAGCCTTCAGCCCCCCAAAATTGTAGAGGATTAAAAGAAAGTAAGGATGTAATCCGCCTTCCTCTAGTCGCCGTTGTGCCCATTATGTAATTGGACAGGTAGGTTGCCACTGTGCACTCTTTTCTGTTTGTCATGTGACCCATGGCAACCAACCATTGTCAGTCAGTCTCAAGTCTGGGAGGAGCAAGAGTCATATCTTTTCTCTCTGTTTGCAGTTGTTACTGGCTTACTAGCGTTAAACAGGGACAAAGTGAATGCAGCCGCATGCCAACGCAGCTGATGCCCGCTATGCTATGAGTGACAATAGTGCAAGGGCTTCTTCCCCTTTCTCACTGAGTGGCCACTCTCCAAGTTACATGGGCGTCTGGTGGTCTCTCCAAGTTCAGACACTCAGTTGAGGATTTCTTTGTATGTGAGCAGTTGCTGTGGAGATTTTTTGGTTCTAACATTAAAGTTTTTGGGATGACTTTGTAAAATGGGTGATAAAAAGAAACAGAAGATCGAATTAGAACATAAGAGTGTTTAATCTGGAATGAACAAATAGATACTTATTTACTTACATGAGAGATAAAATATTGTACCTTGTTTACCGAGAAGTAATAGCTGTTCTTAGGAATGCAATATTCAACGCCATTTGTAATCAAAACATCCTGACTTAAGCGAATTGGACACCAATGAAAAACAAATTAAAGTGTCCAAATTGTTGAAAAATCTCAGTGGGGAACAATGGTTTTTCAAGAAAGTAAACTCAGAAAATGAGGCAGCTACTAAGGTTAGTTTTTAGATTTCTAAAGAAATCGATTTCAAACATGATTGTGGAGTACAATAAACTGATTGGTAACAAGAAGTATAGTACATCCCATTAACTGAATGTAAGCAGTAAGAAAACCTGAAAAATGTATTAAAACTTGTACTGCTTAGCAAAATTATTTTTTAACGTTAATGTGATTTCATGATAAATAAAAATCTTAAGTAACAAGTATAAGTAATTGATACCAGTTGAAATTTCCCTGTTTTAAAATATGGTTTATTTGCAAAATAGTTTAATCATTAATTAAATCTTTACTTGGAAAGTGAGCCACTAAAAACCTATCTGTGGCTTGAAGAAGTTTAGCCTATTTTAATTTTGGCCCCTACCTCCTGCCAAGTTGAGCAGATCTGCCTTAGAATTTGTTTTTCTTATAACTAACCCCTCCCTTAATCAACCTTCCCTCTAATTCTTCCTTCTTCTTTCTCCTCTTGCCCTCCTGTTTCTCTGTTGAGTGAAAGAGATTTCTGTTCCCAGCTATGTTCCTCTTTTAACCATTTCAGGTGAGAGGAGAGTCAACTGCTTGAATAGACCTCTATTTGCCAAGCTTAATTATGTGAGATAATTTTCCCTTTCGCTTACTTTTTCCCCTATTCTTATTTTAAGATCATCAAGCCCTAATAGAACTACTTTCAGGCCTTATTAGATTTCCTATATGATCCTTAATGAGGACAGGGTCCAGAAGGAACATGTGTATCATCTCTCCACATTCAATATAAGCAGTTTATCCTTATTTAGTCCCTTATTCATTCACATTTAACTTTTTATGTTTTTCTTTACTAAGTTTCTCTGCAGCTCTGGTCTTTTCATCAGAAATGCTTAGAAAACCTCTATTTCATTAAAGGTCAATTCACCCTTCCCTCACCCCCCAACCACAACCTCCATAGGATTATGCTCAGTTTTTTTGCTTAGTTACTCTTCATCGTATGCATTTGTTTCTGAAATATTGTATTCTAGGCTGTCTGTTCCTTTCTAGTGATGTATGCTAAATCATATGTGATCTTGACAGTGGCTCTTTGATACTTTGATTCTTGTTCTTGCTGTTTGCAGTATTTTTTCTTTGATTGAAAACTGGATGGTGGCTATAATATTACTGGGAGTTTTCATTTTGAGGTTTCTTTCAGGAGATAACTAGTGGATTTGTTCTGTTTTCACTCTGCCCTTTGTCCCCCATTAGATTGTAAGCTCCTTAAGGGCAGGGGTTATCTTTTGCCTCTTTTTTTGTCCCCAGAACTTAGCACAGTGTCTGCCACATAGTAGACACTTAATAACGTTTACTGACTGGTTGATTGATTGGTTCTAAGAAATCTCTGCAGTTTTTTATTAAGATTTCTTGAAACAGGATGTCTACATGCTTGTTTTCATCATGGAATTTAGGGAGTTCAATAAGTATTAATTTTTTTTTCTCCTTGATCTGTTTTCCAGGTCAGTTATTTTTGTGATAAGGTACATTTTCTTCTATTTTTCCAGTCTTTTGACCTTGTTTTAACATTTCTTATTGTCTAATGAAATACTTAACTTCTATTTAATCCATTCATAAGGTCCTATGCATCTGCAGAAGGTATCCAGTAGCAGGCCACACCCATATTAAGGCATCAGTAGGCCTTGGGAACTGAATCCACAGAACTACTTCTGGAACTCTCATAAGAGAGTCCAACAAGTGCTCAGAAGGAAATTACAAGGGACCCTTTCCTGGAACTCAATGTAGGGCTGTATTGCATTGCCTATCCGTGGTTCTGGGTCACAGTCCCAGGGCAAGGGAGAACACTAACATAATAGAGCTTCTGGCCACAGGGGAGCAGAGACTCTGGTCATAGTTCCAGGGCAGAAAAGAGTCCTTGTGGCCACTCACACACCAGAGTACAGGCCAGGAGAGCAATGATTATACCTCTCCTTAGGTCATACCACCTTAGGAGAACTGAAAACTTACAAAACTCCAGAACTAGTTTGGAAAACAACAGAACAAAAATCCTGAAGCTTGGGGCAGTGCCCTCTTCACCCTGAGGGAGCAGAGCCCAACTTTAACGTAAAGTTAAAAGTCAAGAAATAGGCTGAAAAAATAAGCAAGCATCAAAAAAAAAAAAAAGAACCTGATCATAGAAAGTTACTATTGTGAAAGGGAATATCAAAAAACAAACTTAGAAGAGAACAAGAGTATCAAAATGGCTACATGAAAAGCCTCAAAGAAAAAGGCAAATTGCTCTCAGGCCCAAAAATAACTCATGGAAGACCTCAAAAAGGATTTTAAAAATCAAATAAGGAGGTAGAGGCTAAATTGGGAGAAAAAATGAGAGTGATTAAAGAAGAAAATAACACCTTACAAAACGGAAAGACCAAATGGTAAAAGAGGCACAAAAATCCAGTGAGGAGAAGAGCTGTTTAAATAGTAGAATTGGCTAACTGAAAAAGGAAATATAAAAGTTCACAGAAGAAAATAATTCCTTAAAAATTAGAATTGGGCAAGTGGAAGCTAATGACAGATAACTGACCTGGAAAACAGATCCAGGAGAGATAACTTAAGAATTATTGGACTACCTAAAAACCATGATTTAAGAAAAAGAGCCTAGACATTATATTTCAAGAAATTATCAAGGAAAACCGCCCTGACATTCTAGAACCAGAAGGTAAAATAGAAATGGAAAGAATCCACCAATCACCTCCTGAAAGAGATCCCAAAAGAAAAACTCACAGGAATATTATAGCCTAATTCTAGAGCTCCCAGACCAAGGAGAAAATACTTCAAGCAGCCAGAAAGAAACAATTTGAATATTGTGGAGTCACAGTCAGGATAACACAAGATTTAGCAGCTTCTACATTAAAAGACCAGAGGGCTTGGAATGTGATATTCTGGAGGTCAAATGAGCTGGGATTGAAACCAAGAATCACCTACCCATCAAAATTGTATATAATCCTTCAGGGGAAAAAATGAATATTTAATGAAATAGACTTTCAAGCATTCCTGAAGAAAAGACCAAAGCTGAGTAGAAAATTTGACTTTCAAATAGAAGACTCAAGAGAAGCATAAAAAGGTAAATAGGAAAGAGAACTCATAAGGAATTCAATAAGGTTAAACTATTTACATTCCTGTATGAGAAGATGGTACTTAAAACTCCTAAGAACTTTCTCATTATTAAGGCAGTTAGAAGGAGTATACATAGAGGGCACGGGTGTGAGTAGACTGTAATGAGATGATATCTTAATATTCCTTGGCATTTTCAATTTGGGATCTCTTTCAGGAGGTGATTGGTGGATTCTTTTGATGACCAGTTTACCCTCTGGTTCTAGGACCTCAGGACAGTTTTCTTTGATGATTTCCTGAAGGACATTGTCCAGGCTCTTTTTTTCATCATGGTTTTCAGGTAGACCAGTAATTTTTAAATTGTCTCTCCTAGGTCTGTTTTCCAGGTTAGTTGTTTTACCAATTAGGTATTTTACGTTTTCTTCTATTTTTTTCTTCTTTTGTTTCTGTTGACGAATTCTTGTTCTTTCATAGAGTCATTAGCTTCCACTTGCCCCATTCTAATTTTTTTTTTTTTTTGGCTAGGCAGTGGGGTTAAGTGACTTCCCCAGGGTCACACAGATAATAAGTGTTATGTGTCTGAGGTTGGTTTTGAACTTGGATCCTCCTGAATCCAGGGCCAGTGCTCTATCCACTGTGCCAACTAGCTGCCCCCCCATTCTAATTTTTAATGAGTTGTTTTCTTCTATTAGATTTTGTACCTCCTTTTCCATTTGACCCATTTTACTTTTTGAGGAGTTCTTCTCTTCAGTGAATTTTTGTGCCTCCTTTTCGATTTGGCCAATTATACTTTTTAAGGACATGGTTTCTGCGGTTAATTTTTGTCCTTCCTTTTCCAAGCTATTGACTCTCTCTTGCATACCTCTCATTTTTCCCCCCATTTTTTCTTCTCCCTCTCTTATTTGACTTTTAAAATCCTTCTTGAGCTCTTCCAAGAAGGCTTTTTGGGCTTAAGACCAGTTCCTGTTTACCTTTGAGGTTTTGAATGTGGGTATATTGACAAGGTTGTCCTCTTCTAAATTTGTGCCTTGATCTTCCCTTTCCCCAAAATAAGAGTCTGTGGTCATTTTCCTTTTCTGCTTTTTGTTCATGGTGTTTGCCTATTTCCTGACTTAAAAAAAAAAATGTTGAGTTCTCCTGCTGGAGTGAAGGGGGCACTTACCCAAACTTCTTTTCCTGCTTACCTGAGCCTTGCATTTGAATGTTTGGTTCCTGCTCGTCCAGACCTCGCAGGGACATTTCAGTGCTGGTGGATGTCTGTCAGCCTGGAGCTTTGCCTTCTGGAGTTATGCTTCCCAGAGTTGTGTTGAGGCACCAGGTTATTTTGCTGCTGGAGAATGCTGTCACCTGTGGTGGTTTTCTGAGCTGGTGTCTGCCGATTCCCCTGCCTGTGTTGAGGCTCTCAAGGGGGTCCTGGTGTTGGCACTTGCCTGCTCCACCAATCTGGGTCTCAGGATCTCCCCTTATATGCTGAGGCGGGGCTTGCTGCTGGCTTGGTTGGCCGCCTCCCATCCTGTACTGCTCCCCCTCCCCCAGAGTGAGAGGGCCCTTTCCAGTTAATCACCCAAGCTTCCTGGGCTACAAGACTGCACTGCTTTGCCTTTTTGCTGGCTCGAGGTTTTTCCTGGGTGGATATTTTCTGGGTTTTCAGAGCTCAGTGAGGGAGGTTGAGAGTAACTTACTTCTTACTCCACCATCTTGGCTCCCAGACGCAGAAGTCCAGGATGCTACCTTAAAAAGTGATTTATATTTACTAATTATGGTGAAGCAACTTGGAAAGTTAGGGTTTTCATCACGTTCATTATGGGCCCAGGGCCCAGCATTTAGTAAGTGCTTAATAAATGCTTGGAGCGGCTAGGTGGCAAAGTGGATAAAGTGGTGGGTGTGGAGTCAGAAAGACTCATCTTTGTAAATTTAAATCTGGCCTCAGACACTAACTGGGTAACCCTGGGCAAGCCACTTCACCCTATTTGCCTCATTATAAAATGAACTTGAGAAGGAAATGGCCAAACCCCTCCAGTATCTTTGCCAAGAAAACCCCAAAATTGGGTCACGAAGAGTTGGACACAACTGCAACAATCCAATAACAATAAATGGTTCTTGACTGACGGGTTGGTGATAACTTTTGAAATCTGTCTCATCTAGAGACGAGTAAGTATGTTGCCATGTTACCTTGCTATTCAGTTTGTAGAGGTCGAAGGAAGGGACTTAGAGTTGGGGCGGTGTGATAAACATTTAATGTTATGAGACTACATATGGAGATAAGTAATTTTTTTTTTGTAAATGGAATTTCATATATTAAATTCAACACTTCAAATTGCCCTGTAAATGATATGTTGATAGTGTAATATACAGAGCTCTGAATAGCATATGTTCTGAATTAAGCTTGTAGTGACATTTGCACCAGCTGAAATTTTGTAATGGCTCAGTCTGGAGCTCACAAGCAGGGAAAGCTGTAGTGAGATTTGAATCCAAGAGAAAAGGTCATGGAAGAGAGCTCACGAGGAAAAGGACAAGAAAAAAACCAGTATGGGCGTAGGGAACTTGTCTGTCATAAATGTCACAGGCCAGCAGCTATCTTGTTTTTGTATTTTTATTTGAGCAACTAACATAGTGGCTGACACATAGTAGGTTCTTTATTTATGCGTCATAATTGTTTATTTGTATTTCAGTGAAGACAATGACAAGATGAAATTTTGTAGTGAGCTGCTAAATAAGAGGACTAATCTATATATACATATTTCATTAGTGGGAGATTCATGATATGCTAAATAATTATCCTAATACTTGTGTTTCACATATAAATTATTTAACAATTGTAGAATATCACAAATGATTGAACATTTTTCAGGGTCTTTCAGGTCTTTTTTGTGGTTATGTTCCTCTAGACCTGGATTTGTAACATTAGGTTGGATAAAGATTAAGATAAGGATGAGGGAAAGGAAAAGTACAAGGAAGAAGATAAGATTGAAGCACATAGTAGGTTCTTAATGTTTGCTGAATTTTATTGTCTAACTATTCTCATTAGACTACTGTCACAAGCTGTCAGTTCCTCCAAACCTTTTTCTTTCTTACAAAATCTGCTCTGGCTATTTAATAAGAGGGATACTGTGTAGAGCCTGTGTGTAGGAATTAAAGGGCTTGGGTTCTTGTTCTATCTCCCCACCTACAATCCCTCTACTAATTAGCTGTGTGTCTGGGCAAGTTACTTTACTTCTCTGGGCTTAAGTTTCCTCATGTAAAAATGAGAAGCTTGGACTAAGTTTTCTTCCTAATAAGAACTCTAAGATTTTTACAGGGGGCAGCTAGGTGGTGCAGTGGATAGAGTGCAAGACCTGGAGTCAGGAAGTTGAGTTCAAATCTGGCTTCAGACACTTACTAGCTGTGTGACCCTGGGCAAGTCACCACTCTATTTGCCTGTTTCCTCATCTTTAAAATGAGCAGGAGAATGGCAAACCACTCTATTATCTTTGCCAAGAGAACTCCAAATGGAGTCATGAAGGATTGGACATGACTGAAATGACTGAACAACTAAAGGTCTTACTAGCTAAAAAAAATGAAATATTTTTATGATTACATCCAAGTTCTTAAGAATCACAGGGTCAGATTTGGAAAGGACCTTGGGGTACATTCTAGTTCAGGAGTTTTCAACGTGGGTCTGTTATCTCATTTTGAAAAAATATGTTGCTTACTGTATTTTCAGTATAATTGGTTTTCTTTATAATCCTATGCTTTTTTTTTTTGCATTTTACACCATTCTGAGAAGGGCTTCACCAAAATAGACTTCACCAGACTTCCAAAGGGATCATGATATTGGGGGGGGAAACATAAAGAAGCTAATCTAATCTAGCCTAACCTCCAGTTTGGATGAGAATTCTTCCTGCAACATACCTGACAAGTGGCCATCCAGGCTTTACTTCATTGAAGACCTCCAGTGAAAGGAGAATCCCCTGCTTCCCAAACTAACAAAACCTATCAAGTGTGGTCTTATCAAACACATCCCGTCTTCTATAAATAATTGATGAACTATTTTTAAGGAATATGCTTTGTTAGTAGGATTTATTTGATAATTTTATGATGTTTTCACAAAAATGAATTGCATTGTTTCAAAAAAGGGGAGTGGCTGAGACCTGTGATTTCATTTAGACTCAGAACTCCCTGAGTGTAGCAGGTTATGAAGAGCTTTAAATGCCAAATAGAGGAACTTATATATAATCCTGGAGGTAATAGGGAATGGAGTTTATTAAGTAGATGCATAGCAGGATCAGACCTGTGTTTTAGGAAAATCCCTTTGGCATCTGTGTGAAGGATGAATTGGATAGAGTAAGGAGAGACTTGAGATAAGGAATCCAAATGGGAGACTATTGAAGTAGTTGCAGAGAGAAGTTTTAGGGGCTTGAATTAGGGTATTGGTCCATGGTTGATGTAAAACAGGTGGAGTTTCTGAGTGCCTCAGTGATTGTGGTGAATCTGACAGTGACCCTCTGTGAAAAGCACCAATGATATTTCAAATTACTTGGATTCCTGTGCACTTATAGACTGATTAAACGCACTCTGGCCTTAAGTGATATATGCATAAAACAATTTTCAATGCTACAGCAACAAACTATGTCTATCTTAATGTTCAAATTTGCTGACCATCGAATAAAATCTTGCTCTGATATAAGCCAGTATATAAACCAAAAAAAGGCCTTTTCTTACTTAAACTTTTTTTTTTCATTTGTAAATGTGATAGTTTTAAGACTGAATTCCCCAAATCTTGATTTCTTCAAGTGTAGAGAATAAACTTAAGAAATATATTCATTGTATCAGCTTGGTGTACAAAGTTAGTGCATTGGCCAGAATGATACTGACTTTTAACTGTATTAAACTTTTGAAATGGAAAGAAAATCCCATGTTTTTAGTCATATGTTTAATTCAATTTCCAGTCCTACTTTGTTCCAATTATAGTTAAGTATTCCCTTTATTTTTAAAGTCTTAGAATTGTATTATTAATCAGATGTGAAATTATGTTGTATTCCATTCGGGGAAATTTGATGTACATTGTCTTCTCAATCAAACTCAAGGGTTTTCTTTTGAAGCTGAGAGCCACCAATTACCATATTGAGGGGAAAAAAAGTATTTTGCTAAAGTGCATCTAAAGTATTGCCTTAGGAGAGAAAATTATGCTTAGGAATATTGGAACCTTCTCTATTCTAAGGCACTATACTAATACCTGTACATATCCAGACCAAAAATAAGACTTATCTGTTAGATTTTATGGATGATTTACCTAGAAGAGGCTCCAAGGAAATATTTGATGAAATCAAGGAGTTGCTTAAAATAAAAACCAAAAAAACCCTGATAAAAGTACAATATGTGGCCCATTGTTAATGTCTGAAAAAAATGAAAAAGTTTCCTAATCAATAAATACTTGCAATACATTTTTCTGAAAAAGGTGAGATGTTTACAAAATAGGATGCAAATATGTAAGAACGCCCACCTAAATCATTGACATTTCTATATATTTCTAATAAAGTCCAGCAGCAAAAGATAGAAAGAAATTCCAGTAAAAAAACCTGTAGACAACATAAAATATTCCGGAGTCTACCTGTCAAGACAAACCCAGGAATTATATGAACACAATTACAAAACACTTTTCACACAAATAAAATCGGATCTAAATAATTGGAAAAATATCAGTTGCTCAGGGCTAGGCCAAGCTAATAAAATAAAAATGACAATTCTACCTAAATTAATTTACTTATTCAGTACCATACCAGTCAAGCTACCAAAATATTATTTTGTAGAGCTAGAAAAAATAATAACAAAATTCATCTGGAGAGCAAAAGGTCAAGAGTATCAAGGAAATTAATGGGAAAAAAATTGCAAGGGAAGGTGGCCTAGCCATACTAGATCTAAACTATATTATAAAACAGCAATCATCAAAACTATTTGATACTGGCTAAGAAATATAGTGGTGGATCAGTGGAATAGGTTAGGTACACAAGACACAGTAGTCAATGACTGTAGTAATCTACTGTTTGATAAACCCCAGGACTCCAGCTTCTGGGATAAGAACTCATTATTTGACAAAAACTGCTGGGAAAACTGTAGAACAGTATGGCAGAAACTAGGCATAGACCAACATCTTACACCATATAGCAAGATAAGACCAAAATGGGTACATGATTTACATATAAAGGGTGATACTATAAACAAATTAGGAGAGCAAGGAATAATTTACCTATCAGATCTATGGAGAAGGGAAGAATTTATGACCAAACAAGAGGTAGAGAACATTATGAAATGCAAAATGGATTATTTTGATTACATTAAATTAAAAAGGTTTTGTGTAAACAAAGCCAGTGCAACCAAGATTAAAATGGAAGCAGAAAGTTGGGAAACAATTTTTACAGCCAGTGTCTCTGATAAAGGCCTCATTTCTTAAATATGTAGAGAACTGAGTTTAATTTATAAGAATACAAGTCATTCCCCAATTGATAAATGGTCAAAGGATATGAACAGGCAGTTTTCAGATGAAGAAATTAAAGCTATTTATAGTCATATGAAAGAATGCTCTAAATCACTTTTGGTTAGATAAATGCAAATCAAAACAACCCTGAGGTACGACCTCACACCTATCACATTGAGTAACATGACAAAACATGAAAATGATCAATGCTGGACAAGATGTGGGAAGATTGAAATACTAATGCATTGTTCGTGGAGTTGTGAACTGATCCAATCTTCCTGGAGAGCTATTTGGAACTGTGACCAAAGGGCTATAAAAATGTGCATATGCCTTTGATCTAGCAATGCCACTACTAAGTCTATATCCCAAAGAGATCATAAAAAATGGAAAAGGACTCACATGTACAAAAATATTTATAGCAGCTCTTTTACGGTGTCAAAGAATTGGAAATCGAGGAGATACCCATCATTTGGGGAATGACTGAACAAGTTGTGGTATATGAATGTAATGGAATATTGTTGTGCTATAAGAATTGATGAGCAGGTGGATTTTAGAAAAACCTAGAAAGACTTGCATGAACTGATGCTGAGTGAAGTGATTAGAACTAGGACAACATTGTATATAGTAACAGCAACATTGTGTGATGACCAACTTTGATAGACTTAGCTCTTCTCAGCAATACAATCTAAGACAGTTTCAAAAGATTCATGATGGAAAATGCTATCCACATCCAGAGAAAGAACTATGGAGTCTGAATGCAGATCGAAACATAGTATTTTCTCTTTTTTGTCTTTTCTTCCTCATAGTTTTTCTCTTTTGTTCTGATTCTTCTTTTACATCATGACTAATGTGGAAATATGTTTAATATGATTGTACATGTATAGCCTATATCAGATTGTATGCCCTCTTGGTGAGGGGGGAGGGGAAGGAGGGAGGCAGAAAAAAAATTAGGAACTCAAAATCTTATAAAAGTGAATGATTTAAAAAATATGTGTGTGTATATGTATATGTGTATATATGCATATATATGTATATACAAATATATATGAACAAGAGCCATTCCCCCAATAAGTAAATGGTCAAAAGATATAAATAGGTACTTTTCAAGGGAAGAAATCCCACCTTTCAATAACCATGTGAAAAAATTCTCCAGGTCACTAATAATAAGGAAAATTCAAAATAAAACATCTATGAGGATCTCACCTCACATTTGTTAGATAGGCAAAGATAACAAAAATGGAAAACCACAGTTGTTGAAGAGACTATGAGTAGATAGAAGACTCATCTCCTTGCATTCAAATCTGGCCTCAGACACTTACCAGCTGTGTGACCCTGGGCAGGTCATTTCACCCTGTTTGCCTCAGTTCCTCACCTGTTCAATGAGCTGCAGAAGGAAATGGTAAACCAGTCCAGTATTTTTGCCAAGAAAGCCCCAAATAAGATCACAAAGACTGAAACAACTGAACAACAACAAAGGCATATACCCCAAAAGATCAAAGACTGAGGGGAAAAACGTTTTTCTAAAAGAATATTCATAGCAGCACTGTTTTTGCAGTAGTAAAAATTAGGAAATAAAGTGGGTGCCCATCACTTGGGGAATGCCTGAATACATTATATGAATATAATGACATCTGATTGTGCTATGAAAAAATGATGAAAAGCATGAATTCAGAGAAACGTGAGAAGACTTGTATAAACTGATGCAGAGTGAAGGAGTAGAACTAGGAGAATTGTGTGTCTACCACTGTAAGAGAAAATTGCTTTAAAAGATTTAAGAATTCTGGTCAATGCAAATGACCAACCATCATTCAAAAGAATGATGATGAAACAGGTTTCCCACTTCTTTTCTAAGAGAAGTGATGGATTTATAGGTGAAGAATGAGACTTTCTTTAAAAAATAAATACATTTGTCTTTCCTCTGTCATTTTTTAACTATCACTGTTTCTCTTCCTCTCCCCTATTTTCCCTGTTGAATAAAGGAAAAATAAAACCCATGTAACAGATATGAATAGTCAAGCAAAATAAATTCCCACATTATCCATGGTCAAAATGTATGTCTTGTTCTGCACATTGACTCTATCACCTATTAATCAGAATGTGTGTAGCATACTTCATCCTTGGTCATCTGGAATTGAAGTTGATCATTGCATTGATCAGAGCTCTCAGGGCTTTCAAAGTTGTTTTCCATTACAGTGTTACTATTACTGAAAAAAATGTTCTCTGGGTTCTGTTTATTTTATTCTGCATCTGTTATATACAAGTCTTCCCAGATTTCCCTGAAATCATGCCTTTTGTTATTTCTGACTCAATAGTATTCTGTTGCATTCATATGCCATATATTTTTTTCAGCCATTCCCCAATTGATGGACATCCGCTTAGTTTCTAATTCTTAGCTAAAACAAAAAAGTTGCTATTAATATTTTTGTACATATGGTAGATATACACTTTAAAACATTACCTGTACAACACACATATTTTTTTCCTGAAAGTCTTAGTGCACTTTAAAAGTCTTACACTCAGGTGAAGTAAGGAATTAAGGGACAGTGGAGTGAAAAAAGTCGTATTTTTTGAATGTTCAGAAAATAGTTAAAAGATGTTTGCAATAAATTAGAATCAGAATAGCATTGGTACTCCCACATTAAATTTAATACTTATTTAAAAAAAAAAACTTCAAGGTGTATGCAAGAGATTAGGGTTTTATATACAATCTTCTTTTTAATGGCCTTTTTAAAAAATTTAAATTTTTTTTTGTTTTCTAGTTAGTAATAAAATTAAAATAAAAACAAGAAATTTCCCAGCCAGACTGAAGGGGGTTAAAGGCAGACACCTTTTAAAATTTCCTTTATTTATTTATTTATCTTCAAAAATTTATTTATTTATTTATTTATTGCATTCATTCATTCATTCATTTATTTATTTATTTATAGCTTTCAGCATTCACTTTTATAAGATTTTGAGTTCTAAATTTCCCCTCTTCCCCCATTAGTCGTGTTGTAAAGTAGAATCAGAACCAAAGGGAAAAGCCATAAGAAAGACAAAACAAACAAAAAAAGAGAGAGAAAATAGCATGCTTCAATCTACATTCAGATTCCATAGTTCTTTCTCTGGATGTGAATAGCATTTTCTATCTTTAGTTTTTTGGAATTGCCTTAGATCATTGTATTACTGAGAAGAGCTAAGTCTGTCAAAATTGGTCATCGCACAACGTTGCTGTTACTGTGTACAACATTCTCCTGGTTCTGCTCACTTTACTCAGCATCAGTTCATGTAAGTCTTCAAAGGTTTTTCTGAAATCAGCCAGGCAGACACTTTTTTAAAGGCAGCTGATGGTATAGAACCTCATCTTATGCTCCTTTACCTCTACATATGAATATATTCACATATGTGTTTACTCATACATTTTTCTAATAAGAATGATTAAGAAATTAAGGGTCTCAATAACTTAATTTACCAGTAAGCCAAGGAATAAAAAAGGTAGATAAAGATGGCCTTAATAGGGTGTAAAGCATCTGGACATCTCTTCTTAGATATGTTCAATTGATCTCCCAATTATGTATCATTAGAAATGCAACATTTTATTGCACCAAAGATCATCAAACAAATCATGACATCATCAGCCATGGTGAGAAAACATGTTAGAGCACAGAATGCCAGAGAAATAAAAGATTTAAGAGTTCAAATAGTACAGCCTCCCCAGGTTACAGGTAAAGGAACTGAAACTTAGAAGGAGAAGCAAATTGAATTTTTAATGGCAGTTAGGGCTCACATTCAGGTATCTTGACTCATAGTCCAGAGTTCTTTATATTTCAATCTGATTTTTATAAAGGGTTAAGTTTGTTTCAAATTACTTGAGCAAAGTAAAAAGGGACCTAGAAAAAAACCACACTATTTTATTCAAACTTTAAACTAGGTACAAAGACAAAACTTTAGGGGCTTATAAGACATGACAGGTAGTTAAAAAAATAATAAAGTTTTGTTAGAAATAAAAAACCCTAGAGATAGCTCTGAAAAATGGGACAATTGTAAAGTACTTGTTAAAGTAATCAGTGATAATAATATACATCTCAACCTCTTAACTAGAAGAATAAAAGAATAATGAATTTAGATGAAAATTGCAATTTGATAGGAGTAGAAAGCTTCAGAAATTCTTGAAAAATGACAAGTAAATGGGATAAGAATAGTTCTTAATTAACTGAGCCCACCAAATAAAAGGAACTGATTTTACTTTCACTACATAATGCTTAAATGTAATCCTGATAATTTGTTATACTTTCTGTATTTCAAAAGCTGGTCTAAAACTCAAAATGATTTTTTCTAAGTCAGCAAAGTCCAAGTTAGAGCCAAATCTAGAAATTTTTTCACTATAGGGCAAGAGACAAGAAAGGCACTCTTTGTTTAGGTGGTGGGGAATTGGAAAGATGGTAGGATGCATGAGAGGGGAGAGGAGCCTCATCCCTGGTGGTAGCTTCTAATCTACTCCAACAAATGATTGTGTACCTATTTTATACAAGGAACTGTGTTAGGTGCTAGGCATAAAAAGGGCAAAATATTCTCAAGGAATTTACGTGTATTTAGTGGTATTTGGTATGAAAATAGATAAATATACCTGTGCTAATAAGAGAAGGAAGAAAGCACTATTAATTAGGGGCTTTACTGAGGGAGGTGATGAGCTGAATTTTGATGGAATTTAAGGAATCTGAGAGGTTAAAGTGAGGAGGGAGTGCTTTCTAGGTATGAAGGACAGCTTGTGAAAAGGCATCAATGTGAACAGTGAAATCTGAATTCAGGGAATAGCAAGTGGGTCAGTTGGGTTGGAATGCAGTGTATATGTGAAGAGGAATTCTGTTAAATAACTGAAAGATAGGCTAGGGCCATATTGTGAATGGCTTTAAATGCTAAGCTGAGGATTTTGTTTTTTATTCTTCTAGAAGCAATAGAATGCTTCTGAATGTAGAGTAGTCACACTCAATGATTTAGGAATATTATTTTGGTAGCAGTGTGAAGTATGTATTAGAGGCAGGAAAGACTGGAAAGTAGGAGTCAAATTAGGAGGCTATTTTACTATCTCAGGTGAAAAATGATTAGGACCTGAACTAGAGTGATGGCCTTGTGAATAGAGAGAAAGGAAAGTATGTAAGTTATTTTATGGAAATAGAACTGATAAAACATAGTGACAAGTTGAATATGGGAGGGCGAGGAAGAGGGAAGAGTCAATGATAATGCCAGTGTTGTGAATTTAGGGTTCTAGAAGGATAGTGACAAATATAAAGAGTTTGAAGAATTTTTTTTCTTTAGTGGGGTGATTTGGGGGTGGATAGATAGATAATATGTTCTGTTTTAGATATGTTGAGTTTGAGATGCTTAAGAAAAGGCGGTATATGCAAGAGGTGTTGCAAAAGTAATGTTGCAAATTAAATTTAACAAAAGTTAATTTTCCAAGCAAGATATCATTTATTAACAGGGGCACATGACCCATAATAAAGGTCTGACCAAGAGACCCTGAATTGAGGGTGCAGTGCATTTTTATAAGCATAGAACAAAAAACAGAACAAAAGTCATGTAATTGGCCAGCATTACAGAGTTAAGAGATTATGATTGGTTATATCAAAGAAAACTGACAATCCCCAGGTGGAGTGATGACCACCTCTCTCTATCTCTAAGAGATGTTTTTGTGAATTTTACAAGTCCTAGCGTATCCTGAGCTTACTGATAAGGGCAGACTTACTGGTGACTGGGGAATTAGATAAGATGACCTTAATTGTTAAAGATTGGGATAAAGTGAAGTAGTCCTAGCTTCTTAAGGATACCCCGCAAACCTTACAGGAAATGCTGAGATAATGTTTTATGAGCATATTGAGAACAGTTTTCTTTAACTGGCAATCATTGTGGGAAAACTTAACTGTGGCATCTAACTTCAGAGAGGGAGAGGCTGAACTTTAGTATACACCTTCTTCTCTCAGGAATAGAGAAGAGGCTCAGGCTTGTTATGTAGAACACAGACTATTGTTAAAGAATAAAATCACAGAGTAAAATCAAATATGAAATAGAGGATCAAGAATTAATTCCCTCAGTAACATTGGCAAACTTTGGCAACAGATTGAATATGGGGCAGTTGAAAGTCAGGAACTGAAGATTATACCTAAGTTATGAACCTGGGGTGAGTAGGAGGATGTTGATGCCCTTGACATAATAAGGAAATTTGGAAAGGGGTGGGAGGCTTGGGGAAAGGTAATGAGTTTGGCTTTGAATATGTTAAGTTTAAGATGTCTGTGGGACATGCAGTTCAAGATGTCCTGTAGGCAGTTGTATATGCAAGACTGGAGTTCAGCATAGAGATAATTGAATCCATAGGAGCTGATGAGACGACCAAGTGAACTAACATAGAGGAAGAAGAGGAGGCAGCCCCGGACCGAGTGTTGTAGGACATGCACTGTTAGCAGGCATGACCTGAATGAAGATCTGGCAAAAGAGACTGAGAAGGAGTGGTCAGATAGGTAAGAGGACAGCCAATAAAAAATGGTGTCCTGAAAATGTAGAAAGAAGAGAATATCAAAGAGAAGTGGGTGATCATCACTGTCAAAGGCTGCATAAAGATAAAGAAGAGTAGAGAAAAAGCCATTAGATTTGACAATTAAAAGATTGTTAGTAACATCACAATTTTATACAGAGTTAAGAAAAGAGTGAGAAAAAAGGAAGTGGAAGCCCCTGTTATAGAGGGACTTCTCAGGGCATTTAGCCATAAAAGGGAGGAGAAATATGGGATGAGAACTAGCAAGGACTGACAGATCAAATGATGGTTTTTTGAGGATGGAGGAGACATAGACATGTTTGTAGCATGACACAAAATAAATCTGTAAAAATTAAGAACATTTCTGGATAGCGGTAAAAAAAACTGAGAAGAAAATAATAGAAAGGGAACTCCCTTTCAAAATAAGTACAAAATGTATAAAATGTCCAGAAGTTAGTTTTCAAAATATACTCAAGACTTGTATAAATTCAGTTTCGAAACGCTCTTTAAGCAATAAAGAATGACATAAAAAGTTGAATGTATTATTAATTACTTATCACTAAATTGTAATATGTTGTATCATGTATATTAACATATTATTTAACATAATAGTTATCACATTATATGTAATTATATTTATTATAATTAATATAAAATTATATATTGAATAATTAATGTATGTATAATATATACTTACGCATAATTATATGTTATATTTAGTTATATTGTATTACTATGATAAAAATCATGATACATAAATTTCAGATTAGTCCTACACCAATGAAACTACAAAGGGATACTTTAAAGAGCTGACAAAGTAATTGCAAAATTCATTTGGAAAAATAGAAATGCTAGAATACTAAGAAAAAGGTAAGAATTTAAGAGGAATGTACTTCCAAGTCTCAATGAAGGGAGAACAGGGAAAACCACTTCAAGGGAATGGAGTGTGAATAAATCAATGTGACTGGACCATACAGTATGTGGAGGGGAGTAATGTGTAAAAAGCCTGTAAAGATAGGAAGGAGCAAAAAGAGCTGCTGTAAACGTTTTTGTACATATGAATCTTTTTCCTTTTTGTTTACAGTTTTGGGAGTATAGGCGTAGTGATGGTAAGCTGGGTCAAAAAGTATGTGCACTTTAGTGACTTTTGAGGCATAATACCCAATTTCTTTCCAGAATACTTGAACCAATTCACAGCTCCACTTACAGTGGCCAAGTGTTCCTGTTTTCCTTCATTTCTCTCTAATGTTTGTTACTTTCTTCATTTGTCATCTTTACCAGTTGTTTGAAATGGAGCTTTATAGTTGCTTTAATTTGTGTTTCAGTAAGTATTAGTCATTTGGAACATTTTTTCATGCAGTGTTTATGGCTTGGATTTCTTATTTTTTGTTGTTGTTGAGTTGCTTTTTAGTTGCATCTGACTCTTTATGACTCTTCTTTGGCAAAGATACTGGAGTGGTTTGACATTTTCTTCTCCAGCTCATTGATGAAGAAACTGAGGCAAACAGGGTTAAGTGACTTGCCTAGGGTCTCATAGCTAGTAAGTCTTCTAGGCCAGATTTGAAAGCAGGTCTTCTTGACTCCAGACTTACGTCCCACCTAACTGCCCCATATTTTTTAGTTGTTTTTTATTTTATTTGTTTGTTTTTTAGTGAGGCAGTTGGGTCAAGTGACTTGCCCAGAGTCACACAGCTAGTGAGTTTTATGTGTCTGAGGCCAGATTTGAACTGAGGTCCTCCTGACTTCAGGGCCGATGCTCTATCCACTGTGCCACCTAGCTGCCCCCATATTTCTTAGTTTGAAACTGCCTATTCATATCTTTTAGTTGTTTATCTATTGGTGAATGACTCTTTAGTTTTATAAATTTGAATTATGTCCTTATATATCTTAGAAATGAAACATTTATTAGAGACATGTTAAAAACATATTTTTTTTATTTGCTTCCTTTTTAATTGTAACTACATTAGACAAAGAGTATGGAAAGTTTTGTCACTTTTTTCACATAATCTCAAATTATTTTCCAAAATGATCGAACTGGTTCACTATAGTTCTCTAACAGTGACTATTTCCAACTTTTGTCATCTTTACCACATCTTTGCTACTTATGAGGTGAAACCTCAGAGTGAAACCTAACTGTTTATATTAGTGATTTGGGCAGTTTTTCCTGATTGTTAATGGTTTACAATTCCTTTGAAAGGTGTATGTTCATATCCTTTGGCCACTTACTTATTAGCATCTTGGGTTTATGTATTTAAGTTAATCCCCTATTTATCTTGGACATCAGACCTTTCTCATAGAAAACTGGTGTAATTTTCCCCTTTCCCCCCATTCAGTAGTTTCCCTTCTTATTCTTACCCAAATACATTGATTTTGTTCATGCAGAAGTTTTTTCAGTTGTATGTAATCAAAATTGTCTTTTTTTCCCCTTTTGTGAGAAAGGGTAGTGTGATATTGTGGGTTAGAATATTATGTTTGGAATCACTAAGACCTAGGTTTGAGTCCCACCTCTTATTCTTGCCCACTGATTAACCACAGGCAAATCCTTTATCCCTTCTGATTTCATCTGTAAAATAAAAGCATTGGACTAGATGGCCTCTAAGTCATGTTCCAGTTCTAAATATATGATCCTTTTACCTACCCTATTACATCATCTCCCCTCATACATTCTTTGTTCTAGCCCAACTGATCTTCTTGCTGTTTCCTATATATCTTTGAACAAGATGTCCCTCATTACTTTCCTTCCTTTCTTTTTTTCTTACCTTTTTTTTATTTTTGCTTTTTTTGGTGAGGCAATTGGGGTTAAGTGACTTGCCCAGGGACACACAGCTAGTAAGTGTCAAGTGTCTGTGGCCGCATTTGAACTCAGATCCTTCTGACTCCAAGGCTGGAGCTCTATCCACTGTGCCACCTAGCTGCCCCTTACCTTTCTTTTTTCATCTTCACCCCTTGGAATCCCTACCTTCCTTAAAAGCTCAGCTCAAGTGCCACTATATGAGATATTTCTGATCTCCCCACATGTTAGAGTGCCCTTGGTCAGTCTGCCAAATGACTTTGTATTTCTCTCTCTACACATCTATTTCTCTTCTCCTCCTCCTGGATATAAGGTTAAGATAAGGGGCTGTTTGATTTTTTTTGTCTTTGCATCCACAGTCCTTAACACAGTGCCTACCACATAGCTGATGCCTAAATAGTGCTTGGCAAACAACTGAAGTCTCTTTTTTTGTTTAAGAATTTTTTCTGGGGCAGCTAGGTGGTACAGTGGATAGAGCACTGACCCTGGATTCAGGAGGACCTGAGTTCAAATCTGCCGTCAGACACATAACGCTTACTAGCTGTGTGACCCCGGGCAAGTCGCTTAAGCCCAAACAAAAACAACAACAACAACAAAAACTGAAACCAAAAAAAAGAATTTTTTTCCATAAGTGAAAGTCTGCTGTCTTACTCAAAGATCATGACAGTCCAAAAGGCTGTGAGGGGAGTGCTTGTCCTTCATCCTTCTTGACTTGACACTTCTCTCTCCTCCTACGTATCTAAACACTCCTTGTCCATCTCCATTGCTGGATATCCATCCATTTTACACTCCCTAACTATTGTGGGGGGGGGTCCCCTTGAGCTCTGTCTTGGGCTTTCTCCTCTTCTCCCTCTGTACTCTTTCACTTGGTCATTTAATCAGCTCCTGTGGTCTCAGTTAGCATCTCTATGCAGATGACTCTCAGATCTACTTGCCCAACCCTAATTTTTCTCCTTAACACCAATATTACGTCTCCAACTGTCTTTTAGACATCTCAGATTGGATGTCCAATAGACATCTTAAAATCAACACGTCCAAAAGTGCACCCATTAGCTTTTTGCCAAAATCCTTCCTTCTTTCTAACTCTTCTGTTATTGTTGAGAGTATCACAATCCTTCCCGTCACCCAGGCTTACAATGTAGGTTTCATCTTCTACTCTTCACTCTCTCTGTCACCCGTCATTTCCAATTAGTTCACAAGTCATGTTGTTTCTGTACCTCCTTCTCTTCTCTTAAACTGCAACTGCCCTGGTATAGGCCCTTACCATCTTATGCATAAACTATTCCTTTAACTAATGCTTATAAGACATGGGTTGAGTTGGTAGTTTTACTCCACCCATTTCTTTCTCTCTTCTCTGCCCCTTGAGTAATTTCTAGGCCTATCTCATTTATTTTTAGACTGTAGCTAACAAAAATGACTCCATCTTTGACCACTAATTGACCATCTCTTTTACCTGAAAGTAACTATGTAACTAGTGCGTGGTTTAGTCAGATTTGTTAAGCGGAGGAATGCAAGGCTCTCCCTATCACAATCAAGTTAGCAGACTTTTATAATCACAATGCTTTTGTAGTTGGGGGGAGGGGGGAGCAGGGTCAGAGTTCTGTTCACTTGCTGGTTGACTCTCCTAAGGTCTTTCTCTCACTTGTTCTCTGTGCATCTTTGCAGCAACTGCAATCAGATATAAGGCAGCAACCCAGATTTCTGGGCTTTAGCCCATTTTGTGCATCTCCTTAAATGTCTGTGCTACTTCACCGGAGATTGCCATTGGGATTGAAGGGGTGGGAAACCTTAAGCTTCCATGCTTGTGAGTAATAAACTGCCGACTTACCCTTGATGGCTAGTGTTCCTTCCTGGCACCTCGCCTGTGATCTCCTCACATCCTTCTAATAATCAAGTGATTTAACTTTTGCATATTATTCACCATTAATTGACATGTCAGATGTCTGGAATTAGCCAGATTTCTTTAAAAATTGCCTGGAGGCTTGTTCTTGGGCAGATTAAAAGCTCCGTTTCATTTTTTTTTTTCTTATAGAAATGGCAGAGATGTTGTAAATGAGGAACCTGTACTGGTTCATTCCTAACTTCCTCAAAGATGCTCAGTTTTTCTCCTGTAAATTTTTTTTCTCCATTAGACATTACCCATACTTTCCAGCTAATTTTTTCCTCCTTTTCTCAGCCAAACTCCTTGAAAAAGCTGCCTATATTTATTTCCTCCCCTTTTTTATTAATTTATTTTGATTTATCAACAATCATTTCATAAGCTTTTGAGTTTTAAATTTTTCTCCCCCTCTCTTCCTGCTTCACTCCCCAAGACAGCATGTAATCTGATAAAGACCATGTGTATACATTCCTATTAAACATATTTTCACATCGGTTATGTTGTAAGGAAGAATTAGAGCCAGTATAATGAACCACAAGAAAGAGAAAATAAAACAAAACAGAAGGGGAAAAAAAAGAGCAAATAGTATATGCTTTGATCTGCATTCAAACTCCATAGTTCTTTCTTTGGATGTGAATAGTGTTTTCCATCACGAGACTTTTGAAGATGTCTTAGATCTTGCATTGCTGAGAAGGGCTAAGTCTATCAAAGTTAGTCATCGCACAATGTGACTGTTACTGTGTACAACATTCTTCTGGTTCTGCTCACTTTACTCATCATCAGTCCATACAAGTCTTTGAAGGTTTTTCTGAAGTCTGCCTGCTCATCATTTCTTATAACACAATAGTATTCCATGACATTCATATACCACAACTTGTTCAGTCATTCCCTAATTGATGGGCATCCCCTCAACTTCCAATTCTTTGCCACCATGAAAAGAACTCCTATAAATATTTTTGTACATGTGGATCCTTTTCCCATTTTTATGATTCCTTTGGGATACAGCCCTAGAAATGCTATTGTTGGGTCAAAAGGGTATGCACATTTTTATAGCCCTTTGGCCATAGTTCTAAATTGCTCTCCAGAATGGTTGTTTCAGTTCACAACTCCACCAATAATCCATTAGTGTTCCGATTTTCCCGTACCTTCTCCAACATTTATCATTTTTCCTTTTTTGTCATGTTACCCAATCTGATAGGTGTGATGTGGTACCTCAGAGTTGTTGTGATTTGCATTTCTCTAATCAACAGAGATTTAGAGCATTTTTTCATATGACTATAGATAGCTTTAATTTCTTCATCTGAGAATTGCCTGTTCATGGCCTTTGAACATTTCTCAATTGGGGAATGACTTGTATTCTTATAAATTTGACTTAATTCTCTATGTATTTTAGAAATGAGGCCTTTATCAGAGATACTGGTTGTAAAAATTCTTTCCCAGTTTTCTGCTTCCCTCCTAATCTTGGCTGCATTAGCTTTGTACAAAAACTTTTCAGTTTAATATAATCAAAATTATCCATTTTACATTTCATAATGTTCTCTGTCTCCTGTTTGGTCATGAATTCTTCTGTTCTCCATAAATCTGACAAACTATTCCTTGCTCTCCCAGTTTGTTTATAGTATCAGCCTTTATATCTAAATCATGAACCCATTTTGACTTTATTTTGGTATATGGTGTGAGATTTTGGTTTATGCCTAGTTTCTACCATACTCTTTTTAAGTTTTCCCAGCAGTTTTTGTCAAAGAGTGTGTTCTTATCCCAGAAACTGGGGTCTTTGGGTTTATCAAATAGTAGATTACTATAGTCATTGACTACTGTGTCTTGCATGACTATCCTCTTCCACTGATCCACCACTCTATTTCTTAGCTAGTACCATGTAATTTTGATGATTGCTGCTTTATAATACAATTTAAGATCTGGAATGGCTAGGCCACTTTCTTCTGTGTTTCTTTTCATTAGTTCACTTGATATTCTGGACCTTTTGTTATTCCAAATGAATCTTATTATTTTTTCTAGTTCTATGAAATAATTTTTTGGTAGTTGGATCGGTGTGGTACTGAATAAGTAAATTAGCTTAGGTAGAACTGTCATTTTCATCATATTAGCTCAGCCTACCCATGAGCAACTGATATTTTTCCAGTTATGTGACTTTATTTGTGTGAAAAGTGTTTTGTAATTGTGTTCATATAGTTCCTGGGTTTGTTTCAATAGATAGACTCCTAAATATTTTACAATGTCTACAGTAACTTTAAATGGAATTTCTCTATATGTTGCTGTTGTGCTTTGTTGGTAATATATAGAAATGTTGGCGATTTATGTGGGTTTATTTTCTAGCCTGCCACTTTGCTAAAGTTGTTAATTATTTCAAGTAGTTTTTTACTTGATTCTCTTGGATTCTCTAAGTATATCATCATCATCTGCAAAGAGTGATAGCGTTGTTTCTTCTTTGCCTATTCTAATACCTTCAATTTCTTTTTCTTCTCTTATTGCTAAAGCTAATGTTTCCAATACCGTGTTGAACAACAGTGGTGATAATGGACATCCTTGTTTCACCCACAATCTTATTGGAAACGCTTCTAGCTTATCCCTATTACGTATAATGCTTGCTGAAGGTTTTTGGTGGATGCTACTTATCATGTTAAGGAAGACTCCATTTATTCCTATGCTCTCTAGTGATTTTAATAGGAATGGGTGTTGTATTTTGTCAAAAGTTTTTTCTTCAACTATTGAGATGATCACGTGGTTACTGTTAGTTTTGTTGTTGATACGATCAGTTATGCTGATAATTTCCCTTATGTTGAACCAGCCCTGCATTCCTGGTATAAATCCTAACTGGTCAATGTATTATTCTAATATTTTATTTAAAAACTTTGCATCTATATTCATTATGGAAATTGGCCTATAATTTTCTTTCTCTGTTTTTACTGTTCCCAGTTTAGGTATCAGCACCATATCATAAAAACAATTTGGTAAGATGATTTCTTTGCCTATTTTCCCAGAGAGTATTAGATATTAGATATTAGATAGTATTAGAATTAATTGTTCTTTGAATGTTTGATAGAATTCACAATCTGGCCCTGGAGATTTTTTCCTAGGGAGTTCATCAATGGCTTGTTCAATTTCTTTTTCTGAGATGGGGTTATTTAAGTATTTTACTTCCCCTTCTGTTAATCTGGGCAATTTATATTTTTGTAAATATTCATCCATTTCACTAAGATTGTCAAATTTATTGGCATACAGTTGGGCAAATTAGTTCCTAATTATTGTTTTAGATTTCTCTTCATTGGTGGTGGATTCACCCTTTTCATATTTGCTACTAGTAATTTGGTTTTCTTCTTTCTCTTTTTAATTAAATTAACCAAAGGTTTATCTATTTTATTTTTTTTCATAAAATCGGCTCTTAGTTTTATTTCTTAGTTCAATAGTTTTCTTAATTTTAATTTTATTAATCTCTCAGTTTTGGTTTTCAGTATTTCTAATTTGGTATTTCATTGGGAGATTTTAATTTCTTTTGCCTTTGTACTAGATATCCCTAATTCCTGGATTCTTCTTCACTTGACTCTTAGAATCTCTGGTTTCTTTCAATACTTAGTTCTAGTGTCACTTTCTGTATGAGGCTTTCCTAGCAGCCCAGCCACTAATACTTCTTTCCCCCAAGTTACTTTGTATCTGTTTTATATTTGTTTTACTTGTACCTGTGTCTTATCTGTGTTTTCCATATGCCCTGTTGTTTTTCTCATTAGAACAGGATCTTTTTGAGGGTATAAAATAGGTGCTTAATAAATACTTTTTAATTGATTGATGGGGCAGGAATTTAAAATTTTTTCTATATTATTCTACTCATAGCTGGGTAGAAGATTCTATGGTAAAGTTTCATTTCCCTTAAGGTCCTCGAAAGCATCTTCTGTCTTCCATCTGTTTTCTCATGACAGGTTAATAATATTGTGTGATTAAAGTTGGAGAACTTTCATAGCTGGTTTTTTTTATAGTTACTTGTAAGATCCTCTCTTTATAGATAAAACTCTCAGTTTTGATGACAGTATGGGTAAATTGAATCTGATGTTTCTCCCTGGGGGCATCCATTGCATTTTATTGATTCTGTTGATATCTGATGGTAGTCCCTTCCTTGGATCATATTAATTCTGACAAATTTTCTTAATCTTAATTATAACTGGAGAGAGGATATATGGTAGTTTTGTAGTTAGGGTGTGGTAAAGCAGATTCCTACTCCATATATGTTCAGGTAAATATTTAAGTAATTGAGGAAATAATGACCCTGATTCTCTTCCAAATAAAAAACTGCAGCTAAGGACATCAGCCTAGGCTTGGGCGCTACCATGTAGAAGCCAAAAGGCTCTGTTGGCAGAGGCTCTCAACATATGCATTTAACCCTTAACTGAGTTATGCAGGGTAGATGCTATGAATGGAGGAGACTAAGCCTACTTTTCTAATCTTTTAAACTATGATTCTTAAATAATCCCCTCACTACCTCAGCTACACTTCCCTGACTTCAGCATCTCTCTCAACATGGGCAGCAGAAGTGAGGCCCTGCTTGCATTAGTAAAACAGAAAGAATAGAGAGTAAAGAAGGAAAATTGCTATTTTTGTCTCTTCTGTGCTACATGGGAGGGACCTTTTGTACCAGAGGCAGAGAGAATCATGATGATTACCTATAACTACTTATTCAGCTGCTTTCTGCCAAGGCATTGAGAGTTCTTCCCACGTATCTCATTTATCTTCTGATAACTGTGAAGCATATTTGCTAGAAGTGTACAGGAAGTCATAACAATACTTATATAATTGAGGTTCCTGATTTTATGCCATTCTAAGCCATGAGTTTCATCCCTGGCTTACTTTTTCTTAACATAAGTAAATGTCTTGGAGACTGAAATTTCTCAGGAGTTGGTCCTAGCCAAAGGGTGATTTCTTTCCCCTTTTTGTTTTTACATTTGATTTATTACTTAACATTCTAGCCAGGCTCAATGGATGTTCAGAATATTATAAATAATGTGGATTGAAAAGACTGCTGAAATGTTTATTGCATTCTTAGAAAGAGAACCAGTAATGGCATGGAGAAAGAGAAAGGGGCAGTGGTGAGGAGGGGTGTGAGGAGAAAGAGAAGGCAAGTCTAGCCCTTAGGATATTTTAGTATGTCAATAAAAGACAGTGCTCTTAAAGGAAATAACTTATATTGCATTCCTGCTATCAAGAATGTAGAAGGGCTCCAGGGAATAAAAAGAATATACTTTAAGAATGCAAGGGCCATAAGGAACTAATCATTAGGAATTCTCTCTCCTATTTCTTTGCCCACAATTTCTGACAGCCATTAGAGGATTGGCTGGATGCACTTTAAAACTAGCTAGTCAGCATGCTACTTTTTGGTTTTGTGTGTTAGGATCTTTCCATGAAGATTGACAGCTGAGGAGAACTGAATGCAAGTAGCAGGGCCCATTCTAGTTACTCAATTGTACTGGTTGCTTTGATATCCTGAATTTTTAATTATTTCTTGAGCTCTGGAGTAAAATTCCAGTATCTCCTTTGCAGAAGTAGGCTTCAGTTCAACTTGACAAACATTTGGAAATTCTGGATAAAAATGTTGGCTCAGCTGTGATAATCACTTATTGTGTCTCATATTCCCATGGCAATGCCTCTTTAGAAATGAACTGAAGGTTATATTTCATATTGGCCTACCTGTTTGACATTTTATTACCTTGTAGGCTTGTCTAATAATGAGATTCAAAGCTAAAATCATACCTAGTCCATGTAACCCTAGCAGTCTTCACTTCCCAATAATAACAAATGGAAATAATTATTAGAAACTGATGTGTTTGATTAAACACAGTTAAAAAAGATTTATACAACAAAAAAAATACCTTTAATTTTAAAAAGTAGATTGAAAAAATATTAGCAATAAATTTATCAGATTAAAGTCTGACAACTTGGATCTATATAGAATTAATCTATTAGTATGTAATGCTGTCCAGTAGAGTAAAATGGTGAAAGACAAGAACAGATAACTTTTGAAAGAGAAAATGAAGATTTTTAAATAACTATTTTAAAAGAAGCTCAGATACCTAATAATCAGATACAATTGATTCCATACCTATTGGAATAGCAAAAACAAGAGAAAAATTATAAATTTCATTTGTTGCTGGGACTGCAACAGATATTTTAGAGTATATCCTGTCAACATACAATAAGAGTCACAAATCTAATTATACCTTTTGAAGTAGAGGCTCCTTTAATGGAACTTTGTCCTAAACTTTTTTTACTTAAAATAATATATATGTATTATTGTTCTTATCAGTAGAAAAATCATGAGTTATATGAAAATATTTATTTGTATTGCCAAAAATTTCAGACAATTTTTGTAATTGAATCAGAATCATAAAATTTATTAAAGAGTTACTGAATACAGTATGATGTTATTAATCTAATGGAATGCTATGGTAACATAAAAATAAGAAATACTATTGCAAATACATATTGAAGATAAGAAGATACAAAGTGAGATCAGCAGATCCAGATATTAGAACTTCAGACATATTTGTAAAGAGACAGAGAATATATTTATTTTTTGCTTTCTGTTTGTTTTGATGCTGAAGTAATGTTTTATGTAAGATGCCATTCCTTATTTTTATATTTATTTATGTGTCATCCTTGATGGTCACTAAGGTTATAATAAAATATTATTATGTGAGAATCATAATTAAAAAACCTCTACAAAAGTCCAGTCACCTCACATTTTCCTTCTCACCAGCATTCAATTTTAGATTACCTTAAATTACAACTACCTGGTCATTTTACACATCAAAGAGAATTCAGTTCAGTCAGTCAGTTGATAAGCATTTATTAAGCAGTTATTCTGTATTAAGCCCTGAATGAAGCACTGGCGGTATATAAAAACAACAAAAAGAAAGATAGTCCCTGCCCTCATGGAGCTTACAATCTAAATGGACGATGATAACACAAAAAAGGCCAGCTGAAAAGTAGGAAGGAGGGGTAGAGAAGGAGGTAACCATCTAGGAGCATAGTAGGGAATAAAGGATAGGTGTTCTAGGACTTTCCTCAAAATGGAGATTCGGGAAGAACTGACAAATGAGAGAAGGGTCCAATAGGAATAGAGGCAGGAGGCAGCTGGGGCATGATAATATAGTTCAGAGATTCAGAGATGGCTTGTTTGGAGCCCTTCCATTAAATGAGATCTGAGAAGAAGTTGGGCCTATAGAAGTTCATTTTTAAAAATTCTTCTTTTATTTATTAAATTCCTGATCTTTTGTATGTCATGTCCTCTTCCTGTTAGAACGCAGGATTTTTGAAAATAGGCTTATTTCATTCTTATATTTGTATCCTCAATGCCTAACATAGTGCCTGCCACACAATAGGCAAATAATAAATGTTTATTGATTGATTGATTGTTTTATCTCCTTATTTTTATGTAAACCTCTCTGGAGGATCTTGTATTGCATTCATTCTCTTTTCTAGAGATATAGTTGTTATGGTGATGGGGTTGGGATCTGGACCCCAGGAAGGAAAAACCCCTGGACTTTCCCACATGGCCAAATCTCTGGCTTTTACCTGAGGCTGTAATCCCATCAACTGGGCTTTCATTGTGGCTACACCCAGTCTCCCAATTCTCAGTTACCCTTAATTTAGCCTAGCTCTCCATTGTCCCCAGCCATTTCCCACCCTTAATCCTAGCTAGGCTCCATTCTCCCTTGGCCATGAGGTCCAGGTCCTAGGCATTCTGTTCACCCCAGCTTACTGGCCACTCCCATCTAGATCCTCCTTAGACCCCTCCTCCAGTCACCCCAAACTACCTGGCCATTCCTAGATCCCTCTCACAAGTCTTTCTGTAAGATTCATCTTGTCTCCATTAAGGTGTTCAGATTCTTACAATCTAGCAGACCAAATAGATCTACAAGTGGATTCTATCAGAAATTTTAAGAATAATTCCAATATTACATGAAGTTTTTATAAATACAGGATAAGAGGGGAGACTTCTAATCTCTTTTTATGAATGAAATATGTTCCTTATACCTAAACCAGGGAGAGACAAACAATATGAAGAAAACTACAGATCAGTATCCTTAATAAACATTAATGTAAAAATGTTAAATAAAATAGGCTTCAGCAATATATTATAAAGATTATATGCTATGACCAAGTTGAACCTGTATTAAGAATTTAGAGTTGCAGTGTGAGACTATATACATAAAAATCACATTAATAATATACATAATAAAAACCATGTTATTATATCAATAGATACTGACAAAATCTAACACCCATTTGTGTTTTAAAAACAATAAAAATGATAACAGTAGAAAGCATAGGAATAAATGAACTTTAAATATATATTATATATAGATATAAAAATTAATAGCAATACAAAATCAAGAGCAAACATATATAATGGAGGAAAGTTCAAAGTCTTTCCCATAAGAAAGGAATGAAACAAGGATTCCCATTATCACCACTACTGTTTAATATATATTACATATTATGTTTTTATACACACACACACACGTTATGCACATATATATCTTTATATAATGATGTATAAAGAAATGCCAGCTTTAGCAATAAGACCGGAGCAATAGACCAGGTGAATAAGCAATAAATTTGGCGAACTTGAAGGTTATAAAAACTAAACCCACACAAATCCTCATCATTTATGTTAATGAAACCTACCAGGAAGAGATAGAAAAATTCAATTTAAAATAACTATTGATTGTACAAAATATTTGACCAACACACAGAGGAACTATGTGAATTAAACAGTGTAAAAACAAAACTTGGAAGCCTCTCCAGGCAAAGAAACTGACCTTTATGAAGAGAAAGGTGGGGTCTACAGTCCACCGAGTACAGTCTGAGACCCTGAGATACAAAATTCAGTTATTTATAGGTCTCTCAATTCATGTATGTGCAACAAAGTCTTCTAGAAGCTGATTCATGTAAGATTGCATTGTGCAGGTCATTGTGTCTCACTTTGTGATGTCCTAATTCTGTACATTCCATGATGTCTCAATTAGCCCTTTACAGAACTTTCTTACTTTATCATTTTAATGTAAAGATTAATATATAGATATGATTATTATGGTCACATACTTAAGATACACACTTTATAATGATTTAGTTACACTTCTAAAGTTAGCTAACACAGGAATTTCCCTGGGACTACATCAGAGTTTGGTTACACACAGGTTTGTTTGGGTTTTTTTTAACCTGGGACTATGTTCTTAATATGAATCACACAGTTATTTCTTATCCCAATGATTATAGCTGATAAAAGATGAGCAAGGCAATACAGAGAAAAACACTCAAGGCATTGATTATTGATCGTTTTCCTTTCAATAGAAATAAAGACAGACCTAAATAGTTGGAGAAATATTAATTGTTCATCACTAGGTTGTCCCAATATAATGAAAATAACAATACTGCCCCAATTAATTTACTTATTCAGTGTAATGCCAGTCAACCACATTATCAAAGGATTATTTTTAGAAAAAAGTAGTAGTAAAATTCATCCAAAGAAACAAAAAGTCAAAAATCTAAAGGGAAAAAATACAAAAAGTGGGACAGAAGATTACTATAAAGTAGTAATCATCAAAACAGATTGGTAATGGTTGAAAAATAAAGAGGTTGATCAGTAGAACAGGAAAGGGACACAACATACAGAAACAAATGGATACCATAGCATAATTTTCAATAAACGCTCAATTCTAATTACTTGCAGAAGGACTCACTATATGACCAAAATGGCTGGGAAAGCTGGAAAGTAGTCTGGCAGAAACTAAGTGTAGAGCAACATCTCACAGTCTGGGACATAATAAACTACAAATAGATGAATTTGATGTAAAAGAGACATCATAAACAAATTAGAGGCTCAGGAAAAATTACATTTCAGGTCTACATATAGGAGAAGAAGAGTTCATTACCAACACGGAATAGAAAAGATCACAGAAGATAAAATGGACAGTTTTTGTTATAAAAGTTTATAAAGATGTTCTTCAACCAAAATCAATGCATTAAAATTAGAAGGGAAACAAGTACATGGGAAAAAAAATCTTTGCAGCAAGTTTCTCTGACACAGGTATCATTTTTAAGATTTATAAAGAACTGATTCAAATTTGTAAAAATAAGAGTCATTCAACAACAGATAAATGGTTAAAGGATTGAAACAGTTTTCAAAATAAAAAAAATCCAACCTAGCAACAATCATATGAAAAAAGATTCAAATGACTAATAATTAGAGAAGGAAGTTTTTTAAAGGTTTGACCTCATTATCTATCACACTGGCAATGATGACAAAAGAAAATGATAAATGTTAGTGGGACTATAAAAAAATAGACAAATTATTGCTAATGTTGGTGGAAAAATGGTCCAGCATATTGGAAAGCACTTTGAAACTGTTCTTCAAAAATTGCTATGCACACTCTTTGACTCAGAAATACTACTACTAGTTGTTGTTAAGTGTTTTTTCAGTCATGTATAATTCTTTGTGACCCTATTTGGGGTTTACTTGGCAAAGATACTAGAGTGGTTTGCCATTTACTTCTCCAGCTCTTTTTACAGATGAGAAAACTGAGGGTAACAGAGTTCAAATGACTTGCCCAGAGTCTCACAGCTAGTAAGTGTCTGACCAGATTAGAACTCACGAAGATGAGTTTTCCTGACTCCAGGTCTGGCACTCTATCCATTACAACACCTACCTGCCTACCACATTGGGTAGCCTATACCCAAATGAGATCAAAGAAAGAAGAAAATGATCTAAATATACAGAAGCATTTAAAGCAGCTTTTTTTAATAGTAGCAAAAAAACCAAAACAAAACAAAAAACTCCTGAAAACTAAAGAAGTGCTCACTTCTTGGGGAATGGCTAAATCACAAATTATGGTATTTGCAACTGTTTGCATCATAAGAAGTGACAGAATGGACAGTTTCATTGTAAACTCAATAAACCTCTGGAAGTGACCCTAAACAGGAAAACAATGCATACAATAGTAGAAATATGATTTTAAAAAAAACTTTTAAGGACAAATCTTTTTCTGATTTTGCACCTGCACTAACCCCTAAGCAAGATCATCCTCTAAGATTTGGTCCTCAGAAAAGAGATCATCTTTTTTCTACTCTCTGCTTTGGAAATATCTACTGTTGTAAAGTCATCTGCATGTATATGACTGCTTATACTTATGACTGCTTAACTGACCCTTATCTCTCTCCAGAATCTAGTACCATCTCTTTAACTGCCTCTTGGATAGCTCCACCTACATGTTTTATCAGCATTTCGGTTCAACATGTTCTAAACTTATCTATCCTCCAAAGTGGCCCCTGCTACTAACTTCCCTATTTCTGTTGATGGCACTTTCTTTGTCATCACTCATGTACCAATCACATCGGAGGCATCTCTGATTCTTTCTTCCCCCCTTCATCCATCCCTAGTCAGCCAAATCCAAATGCTTTTTGACTTGATTGTTCTTCTCTGTTACTTCTTGAATCTGTCCACTTCTCTTCATTCACATTGCTGCCATCCTAGTTCACTGTTTCAGCATCCCTTGCCTGGTCTGTTTTAATATCCTTCCTCCTAACTTGTCTCCCTGTCTCATTTCCCAATCTCACCTCTCTCCAATTCATCTTCCACACATCGATCAAAATAATGTTCTTAAGGCGTGGGTGTAATTACATTAATGTTTTCCTGTTGTTGTCTCTATGGCAAAATACAGTCTCTTCTTCATCTGTATCTTCTTTACTCTGCTTTTTGTACTCTACATTCTAGCCAAAGTGATCCACTGGCTGTTCCTAAACACAGAGGCCATTAATTACCTTTGCCTGAAACTTAGGTATTTTTCAGGATCTTTATCATTCTTTCAAGATTTGTTTCAGATGTTACCTCACTCATGAAACCTTCCCTGATTTTATGCTGAAAGTATTCTTTTCCTCCCTTAATTTACCTAAACTAAGGTATTTTGACCTCTTCTTTGACCTAATCACTTTCTACCTTAAATTATAGGTCTGTGTGTGTGTGTGTGTGTATGTGTGTGATATAAGTAAACTCTGTCTCTCTGTAAAATAAAAGCTCCATGAGAGCAGGGGATTGTTTTATCTAGGACCTCTAATAGAATTTTTAATAGGTAAAACAATAAATATTTGTTTAATTTAATTTAATTTAATTTGCTTGTAAGCCATAGTTACTAAAGTAAAAATCCGTATGATGCAGTAGAGTTCTTTGAGTCTAGTAAGACCTTTGAGTCAGGATACTGAGGTCCACTCTGACTCTGACTTTAAGTTGTTGCTTTGTGGCCTTAGGCAAATCACATGACCTCTCTGGGCTTCATGTAGAATTAGGGGATTGGACTACATGATCTCCAAGGCTCTTTTCAGCTCTAAAATTCTACTACTATCTACTATTATTCTGTTTCTTAATTGATACCCTGTTAAATAGAAGCAAACTATATAGATCTATATTTATGCTGTGTGTATGTGTGTGTATGCCTTTAAAAGGTAAGTAATAGCAATAGCCTGAGGCAACTAAAAATCTTTTGAGACTCATAAGGAAATTGTCAAAACAAAACATTTATAACAGAGTTCCTAACTACCTTTTCAAAGACACTTGAATCAGTGCCAAACATCAAACACATTCATGTTCACAGTAGTTAACTGGAGATAGATATTTCCTAGTAAACATTGATGTGTCATCAAATGTTGATTTAACAACCCAATTATTTTATATTCTGATGTGAGGAATTACAATTATCTTTATAATTTAGTTCAATAGGTAATACCTAGGCTTTAGTGGTCTCAGTAGAGGAAAATTAATAACTGAGGAGAAAAATAACTGTTTCAGTATCTTCTTTTAATGAAGAAAATTTAAATAATGAACTTTTGAAGGCTTGTTTTTAAAAGTTTATATTTCTGACTTCTTAAGTATATTTTTGATGATGTATAAGTAAGAATTAACCCCAAGATTTTCTGGATAAAATGAAAAGGGACCAAGGAGTTTGTATGTAAAACATATTGAGACTGCTCAGGATCATATAGCCAGTGTGTCATAGAAGTACTGGAACATAGGTCTTCTTGGTTCTGAGGTCAACTTTCAATCAGTTATACCATGTTACCTGTCTGTGAAGTATATAATATCATGCATAATATAACATATATAAGGTAATGTTGTATGTGGAGGTATGTCAGAAGCTTTTATCCTCTTTTTCTAGCACAAATTCTAAATAGTTAAAAGATTTTTTTTGAGACTGAGTCTCCCTATTTCTCCCAGGCTGGAAACGCAGTCACCACTAACAGGCCCAATCCCTATACTGATTGGCATACAAGGTCTAATCTGATGTTTTTTCAACGTGAGTGGTTTTGCCCTTAGACAGCCTGGGAGCCCTTCGCTCCCAGGGCCTCACCACATTGGTGCTGGACTTATTGACTTCAGCCCTCATAACACTTGAACTATAACTAGCTATAATTAGCCCCACTTTACAGATGAAGAACTTGAGGCTCAGAAAAGTTATGAGCTCTGTTTGGTCAGGTAGCTAGTAAATGTGAGAAATGTGATCCAATCCCTGGTCTTCCTGACTCCCGAGCCTCTGTCTGCTACACACATTACCTCTAAGAATTCAGAGTTTGTGGCTGAGCATAGTGGCCCATGCCATTGGTCCCTGCTTCTGGAGTCTGAGGCTGGTAGGTCACTTGAGTGAAGGGCTCCCAGGCTGCCTAAGGGCAAAGCTACTCAGGTTGCAAAACCATCAGGTTAAACTTTGTATGCCAGTCAGTATTGGGATTGGGCCTGTTAGTGGTGGCTGCATTTCCAGCCTGGGAGAAATAGGGAGACTCAGTCTTAAAAAAACTATTTTTTAACTGTTTAGAATTTGTGCTAGAAAAAGGGGATAAAAGCTTCTGATATGCCTCCACATTTTTGGTTCAGAAGGAAAATAGGTAGGATGCCAAAGTCTACATTCTGTGGAAGAAGTCAGCCTAGGAGTGATGAGAAATGCTCAAGAATGAAATTCTTAAGACACAAAGAAAAAAAATTCCAATGAAAAGAAAAATGGGGCACTTCTTTAAAAGACTAAGGTGGATGCAGCAATAATAATAATAATAATGAGGAAAAGTGCTAACATTTATAAAATTCTTTAAGGTTTGCTAATAGCCATATATACATATATATACATTATATATAATTTAATTTGGTCTGCAAGCTTAATTTTGTTTAATGTGCAAAATATGGAAGCAAGTACAAGTGACAAGAAATAGAGGACAAATGAAAAACATGGCACAGTCCTATAAAGCAGAGTGTGAGAAATGTTAAGTTTTGAATGAAAAATTAATTATATAAAATAGGGTGTTTGAGGGGGTTTTTAAATACCTTTGAGAGAGCAAACAGGAAGATGAAAGGAATATGACTGAAGCTTAAGGTGAATGATAAGATATGATGAAATGTGGAAAAAATGAGTACTAGAGAATTCATACTAAAGAAAGAGATAGAGAGCACCTTGCTGTCCATGAAGAGTCCAACTTACCAGGTTCAGGTGTACTACACCCCAGTGTACTGAAAGAATTGGCAAATGTGGTTGCTTAGCCATTGTCAGTGATTTTTGAGGAATTGTGGGGAATTAGAAAGGTATGAAGACCTGGAGAGAGGAGGGGAGTGGAGTTTGAGAATTATAAGCTGTCAGTTCCTGATAAAGTCCTCAGCAATAAAACTGAAGTGCTTTTAAGTGAATATCTGATGAAAACAAAGTGTCATCAAACTTCTGCAAGAAACTGGTCATGCCAGATTAATTCGTGTCCTTTTTTGAACTAATAGTCCATCCCTAATACCTGTCTCTCAGGGTTATTGTGAATATAAAATGATATGTGATAAAATGATGTCTATCATTTATGTAATAAGATATTTAACATTTCTTTGAAATTTTAAAAATGCTGCATAAGTGTATGTAAGGTATTATCATTATAACTGCTGTCATGGCTGTTCTCATGTATTCCTGCCTTCTGGGCCCTTCCAGTCATCTGCATCACTCGTGTGAGTAATATTTTTAGTCAAGTGTGTTTCTGCCTTGAATCATCTTCTGTCACCCTTTGGGTTTCACTTTGCCCTCTCTCTCCTTTTTTTTTTTTTTAAGTGAGGCAGTTGGGGTTAAGTGACTTGCCCAGAGTCACACAGCTAGGAAGTATTATGTGTCTGAGGCTGGATTTGAACCCAGGTCTTCCTGACTCCAAGGCCAGTGCTCTATCCACTGCTTCACCTAGCTGCCCCATCTCTCTTCTTTTTCATCTGTGGCCCTGTTCATAAAGTTGGTCCCAATTTTTGACCCATTTTCCCCCCACGGCTGTCAGATGTTGCTATTTTTCACCTCTAATAGACACTGGATTGTACTGCTTTCACTTAGGGCTTCAGCACAGATCTGGCACTGAACCATTTTCCTCCTGTGGAATGACTTACCTTACCCCAATAGTATTTAGGGCTGAAGCTGTCAGTTCTCCAGGGCTATACTTCTAACCCCACAAAGTAGCTGTTCCTTCTCTGAATAAAGTTTTGTCTCTTATTTAAGTCCTCCTCTAGTGTGTTGCAATATATCAGTTTTCTAGGCTTTTCATTTTCTGTTGTTATTACTGAAAGTCAGTGTGGTGCATTGGACTTGGTAGTTTTGCATTGTAGGTATGTGTTATATATACATATATATGTATATTTTGTAACCCAGTCCATGGACATATGTTCAGAGTTGGGCTTTGACATATAACTAGCTTAGTTGTCATGGCTGAGTCTCTTACCTCTCTGAGCTGTAGTGTTTTGGGACTGTCATTACTTTTGCAGTTTATTATATTTTTTGTTGTTGTTGTTCAGTTGTGTCCAACTCTTCATAACCCCATTTGGGGTTTTCTTGGCAAAAATACTGGAATAGTTTGCAATTTCCTTCTCCAGCTCATTTTACAGATGAGGAAACTAAGGCAAACAGAGTGAATAACTTGCCTTAGGGTCAGCTAGGATGTTTCTGAGGGCACATTTGAATTCAGGTTTTCCTGACTCCAGACCCAACACTCTGAGGTGTACAGGGTGTTCAGGCAGGACTGGCACCTCTGGTGTGAGGGCACTTTTCAAGGCTGCTTATTTACTTTTTGTGTCCATCTGTCACCCAACTCTAACCTCTCATTCCAAGAAGCTGTAGCATGAATAGAGGCTACACCCCAGTGAAACTGTCTTAGCTGGAGGGCTAAACCAGGTTGAGGGTAACCAAAAGGCCTCAGAAGTGTCAGTGAGTTGAGGGAAGTTGACCCCAAGCATGTGAAGACTTCCCCAGGTGGAATGGGTGGATAACAACAATGTGTTCCAGTGGCCATGAAAGAGGCTGAATCAGGCACTGAGGAGTGCTTCGAGCTTGGAACGTTGAGGGTCATCCACTGCATCCTGGGCTGGCACCGGTCATCTTGGCTTTTGTCTTACTACTGGATTTCAGTGGCTCTAGAAGAAAGTGAGACTGATCACTTTGTGCAGCTCTGTCTCACTTAAACACAGTTCACACATGAGTCAAGACGTCACCCATGATGTCTTTGGGCCTCTTCAAAAACAAAGGCTGAATGGCAACACCTTGTTATGTAACTTCGAAACTGGATATTTAATTAGCTGTCAAACAATCAATGCCAAATATTTATTAAATAAGCTTCATGTTCTACTGCCCAGTGGTAGGCACTGTGGAGGGTAGAAAGGGGCAAACAAACATAGGAAAAATTAACAGTAGAAAGAAATAACAGCACAAGTCAACAGTATGAGAGCTGTTACAAAATGATGAGCAGCACCCTAAGCTAGATGAGAGGGCTAAACAAAGCAGACCTTAGTCTGGGCCTCAGAGGCCAAGCAAAATTTGCTGGCATTTTAGCTAGGGAGAAAAACTGAACAAAGGAGTAAGGTATATGTAGCAGATTAATGGTTAGATCACTTTGATGAGAATGGAAAATTTGTGTAGGGGTCTAGTAGGAAATAAATTTGGAAACAGTTTGTGGTGAAATGAGAAAGGGCCTTGAAATGCCCCACTGAGCTTTTTTTTTTCAGCTGAGACCAATTGACTAATTTTAACTGAGGCCATTGACAGAGTTTTGTTTTTGTTTTTAATCAAAGGAGAGACCTGATAAAATCAAGATTGGAAAAATTAATCTGTCAGTGATAAACAAGAATGGATTGGAAGCGAGGAAGACTAGAGGCAGGGTGATATAATAAGCATTATGGAGGAAGAATGAAATCAGAGATAATCCCTAATATTTTGAGCTTAAATGACAGACACTACATGCCTCAGTTTCTTTCATTGTGAAACAAAGCAGTTAGATCCTAAAGTACATATATACTTGTGTGTTATGCATACATACATTCGTTTCATTCATATATATATATACACATACCCAATCCATGGACATATATTCACTTCTAGCTGAGAAGGACTTGTGAGCCATTTTGAGAAACTGATTTTCAAGAAATAAGGGGATCCTTAGCAAAGAACAAAACTCTCCATAGTGTGACAGTCTTGTGAGAGCTCATCTCCAAGGTAACTTCAGTTTTCAAAATATTAAATCTTAAAATCACTATGTAAATATTTTTATCTTCTCTGCTTGAATGTCCCTCTTTTCCCATTTTATTTGCCCATTAAATGGAACGTTTACATGAACTTTTAAGAACAAATATTCCTATTTTGTCTTTTCTTCTGCTTATTCCACCTGAACTCAGAGGTCTGCAGCAAAAGTCCTATTTAATGAGCAAGAACAGCTAGTTAACTCATAAGTAAATGTCACTTGTTGTGAAGCATAACTGAAGTGAACTTACTAGCAAAATCTCTTATGTGTTCTCCTTGCAGATTACTTAAGAATTTTAAGGGTGTGGGAGTCTTGACTTTTCCAGTATGATGAGGAAGCCTGGAAATAAGAGAACCACCTAACAAATTTTAGCATTAGCAGTACCTGATTTACCTAATCCACTCCCCTTATTTCACAGATGAAGAAGAAAAATGACTTTTCCATCTAGTAAAGCAAGATTCGGTTTCCATTCCAGTGTCACAGAGCTTAGTGAGAAGAGTGTTGGATTTAGAATTGGGCAACACTTAGGTGTAAATCTCACCTCTAATAATAGTTATTTGATATGCGTAAATCACTTCACTTCTCTAAGCTTTAGTTTCCTCATCTTTAAAATAGAGATAATCATACTATTTAACTCAGAGGGTTGTTGTGAGGACCAAATGAGGTAATGTATGGGAAACACTTTACAAACTTAAAAGCACAAACAAGAAAAGAACAGTGTTATTTTCAGGAGAAAAGTCTTCCAGATAATTTTTCCAACAGACTTTCCTACCATGTCCAATATTTATGAAACACTTTCTTTGTGCAAGATACTATGCTAGCATTATAAACTGTACCTGTCCTCAAGTTGGTCATAATTTAACAAGGGAAAGATAAGATACATATAGAGCTAATTATGGTACACATATATAGGGGATATCAAACCTTGGGACGAAAGATTCTTTTCTTCCTTCATTCCTTCTGTAGACACGGGAAAGAGGGGCTAACACAGGTATTACCTGTCAACTAACCAATTATTCACTTTCCTTGAATTCTCATCTGGTCTGAATAGAGGCAGCCATTCTCAGTGCCATATTACTAGTAAGCAATTTGCACGTAAAATACACATACACACACACACACACACACACACACACACACACTCCCCTCCATTCAGATAGGCAAAAAACATTGCATTTAATTTCATGTTGACAAGGTGTTGTGCTTTTTAAAAATTCTGTTTCTTTTTAGATTCTATGACTTAGACTTACAAGTATTATAGATAGAATAATATTCATCTGGTTGATAAACATATAAACTGGATTAACCACTTTTCCCCCACTCTTTTAAGCTTCAGTGTCCTAATGATGATTATGAAAGAAATTCCCTGATGTTCAGAGGGAAAATCTGCAATTTCAGATGCAGTTATGCTAGTGAGTACTGGTATGTTGAATGGAGTGCTTAAGGTACTGCAATTATAAGGAAAGGCCTTGGTGTGGGTATAGGGATGCTCAAGGTAAGTGCATTGAGTGGTTTGAACTGAAACCAATATTAATGAGAATTAATTTTCCTATATTTGTATTTCCTCCCCAAATAGATTTAAGCCTTGAAGGGCAGAACCACATGCTTATTTATGTCTTTGCTGATTTGTATTCTCCATAATACCTGGCACTGTAGTACATGAAACAGATGTTCAATAAATAGTAATTTTGAGTGTTTGATAACTGATCATTCAATTTCAAAGTTATATAATAATCCACGTAATTCATTTTCTGTATCACTGTGAGGATTACAAAGCATTTAAGACGTTATGAAATGTAAAATCTCACTTTTGCTAAAGGATAGATGATCCTGCTCATGTTTAAGGCTTATTTTGAAGGGGGAAAGAAGTTCTCTCTTCACCATTAAGGCTTTCACATTTTTTCCCAGAAAGATAACTCCTTGAGAAGCAATTTCTTTAACTTTGATATTTTGAAGGATTTTATTCTCCCTTCCTTTAGGAAATACTATATGTATATGACAATAATCTCAACTTTATGACTTGGAGATTTTTGAGCCCATGTGAACTCATCATTTTTCTCATTTGGACACTAATGGATAGAAACCATTGGCAATGCTTTTAGTGTTTAAAAAAAAAAGAATTGGATTGTGCTCGTGGAAAGAACCTTTGCCCATCAAAGAAAAGTTACAAGATCTGATATCTCTATGATCACATACCAAGAAAAACTAGTTTCTTGGAATTAGATTATTTCAGATTGGCTCAAATGAAACTCAGTACATCCCCTAATCATTTTGAGCTTTGCCTCATTTTTGTAAATTGCTGATGTAAAGTTATTTTCTTAGTTACAGTTCAAACAATGTCAATTTATTGAAACCTGCTGAAATATCCTTTATCAGAGGATTTGCATTTGCTGCTGATATTCCTCTTAAAGTCAAAATGATGTTTATCTTTACTCTAAAGATCTAACTTTTTATTTCTGGACAGTAACATAATTTATAGCCATGTAGCAACTAGTTTAGCAACACAAAATATGTTGCTAAATATCATGAATGTGAACATATGTATGTGTATATATGTACTTATGTGTATGTATATAATACACATGACATTTATGTATACACATACATGCATATATATATGTACGTACACAATGATTCAATAGTAAGAGGAATTTTTAGTTTTTGTGGACATATACATATCACAGATTCATATGACTTAATTCCATCCTGTTATTTTTTCCATTATTCTGTGACCTTGTTAAAGCATTTCTAAGTTTGTAGCTCTCTGTAGTTCAAAGAGCCTTTAAAGTCTTTAAACTTTAAAGTCAAAAGACCTGGGTTCAGATGCTGGACTTTTGTATTACTTACCAGCCATATGACCTTGGGCAAGATAGTTAAGATCTAAGTTTCTTCATCTGTAAATGGAAATAATTAATATTTGTAAGTTTACTGCTATCTTTAGTAGGTTATATTATCTTTTGGAGGACCAGTATGAACTAGGGCAAGATGTATTGGAGAAAAGGAACATGTTCTCATGGGACTAGATTCAACATAAGAGACACCAATGAGGAGAAGGCAATGTGAATGAAAATTCTGGAGTATATCAATCACTTAAATCATTTTCCAGAACAGAGAGGCTGTCCTAGTTCAAAACAAATTCTTGTGGAAAGTTTAAATAACTGAGTATTTGCAAATCCTGTTTTCTTAAGTAGGGGAGATGACCTTGTATTTGTTGGTATCTTCGTTGTATTCGGCTAACAGAACCATGCCATTTCAAAATACTGATCTAAGTAGTCAGTGACTTACTCATTTACATAAAGTAGAAATCTAATAACATATAATCCCCTTAGTCAGCACTTTATATCAGTTTTAAGAATGTTTAGCCTGCTCTCAGAATGCTCTTTTGGGAATAATTTTGCAATAAATTATTTGAGATTGGCTAGCATCAAAACATTTTCTACTAGAAACATTTCAATTTGCAGTTGCTCTTTTATGTGAGCTTGTCACTTTAAGAAAAAAATTGTATGATATAAAAAAACTCTGCCTCACATAGTTATATAAAACATATAAATTTAATAAGTCTATTCAATTAACATGTATTGAGCATCTACTGTATGTAAGGAAGGCTTCTACTAAAGGCCTATTCTAGGACCAGTTCTGACAGGTGCTACCAAGCTAGAAAGTGGTTTGAGTCTAGGCCCCAGAATGACCTTGGAAGACTTTTGTTCAGAGATAGAGACATTTGGAGAGACTCATAACCAGACTGACTTTAGCATAATTAACTTTTTGGCCCTGGCAATTCTTAAAAGTCCATACAGTAAGTTACAGTGGGGTTGTATCCTGCAAACCAATTTAATTACAGATCCTTGAAGTATTAAAATATGTGTGAGATACTCTGGACATATAACTGTTAAAAAAAAAACAAAATATAATCCTTCCATCAAGAACTTTTTAATATTACAGGTTGGGGAGATTGTATAGAGAGAAAAGATAGGGCACACACTCAAATATTATATAAGGCAGAATGTGCCAGAACTAAAGGAGGAATACTTTAAGTAATATAAAGAAGAAGAGATTGGTTGGGAGACCAAGGAAGGCTTCATAAAGGATATGGCATCTGAGCTAAAACTTGAAGGAAGAGAAAGATTTCATCAGGCAGAGGCTTGGAAGAAGTAAGGTCCATACATGAGGAACAGCCTGCAACAAACATATAGGTAGGGGAGATCAGAGGCCTGAGTAAAAGACAAATGCAAGTATAGAGTATATGAAAGGGAAAATTGGAAAAGAAGGTCTGAGTCAGAGCCTAAAATTATAGGCTGAGTAGCTATTTTAACCTGTGAGTATTAGAAAGGTTTTTGAGTAGAGTTTTTATCATCTGACCCATGTATCTTCAATTTGTGTACGCAGTGAATGAAGGCAGGAAACTGAAGGGTGAACTGGATCCAGAAAAGCCAGTTAGTGGGTTGGACTGTTACTTTAGGTAAGAAATAATAAGGGTCTGGAAGGGTGGTGATAGTGAAAAGGAGAGAATAAATGTGATGAATATTTTGGAGGTACGAGGGACAGGTTTCAGAATCATAGATTCAGGCCTGGGTGGACACTTAAAAGTCATCTAGTCCAATTCCATCATTTTACAGGTGAGAAGGTGAGGCCTAGAGAGGCTAAATGATTTGCCTGTGGTAGTAAGTGGCAAAACTGCAAGTTCAGCCCAGGTCCTCTGACTCGCGAGCACACAAGACCAGCAAGCACACTTTCCATTATACCGTATAGTCTCTTTAATGGCAACTGATTTGATAGAGGAGATGAGAGAAAGGGCAGAATCAAAGATGACTCCAAGGTTTCAAGCCTGAGTATTGCCATCAGAAGAAAAATAGATGATGAGTTCAGTTTGGACACATTGAATTTGAGGTGCTGGTCAGACTTCCAGATAGAGCTATTTAGTATTTAAGGATGAGAAATTAGAGGTTAAGTGAAAGATTTAGGAGTCATTGGGATAGAGATGATATTTGAGGTCTTGGTGGTAGTTCAGAGAGAAAAGAGGCCTGTGGATAAAAATTTGGGAGACACCTATTGGTAAGGGGCAGAATAAGAAGTTAAATAAATACAGTTACCTGCGTTGAAGTTATAGTTATGTTGAATAGAATCTTCTTTTGGTTCAGATTGTACTTTGTTGGTCACTAATACCCTCTTCTCAAACTTACTAACACCTACTGGCTCCTAGTGTTAATCCTCATTCTCTTTGATCTCTCTACAAAACTTGATGCTGTCGATTACCCACACACCCCCTCATCCCTTTCTTGAATCTTTTTCATCTCTGAGCGTCTTTAAAACTATATAATCATGGTTCCCCTTCCCCTTTGCCAATCCTTTTCTTTTTCATTTGATAACTCTTTTTCATCTTCCCTCAAGCTGCTTTAAGAACAATTTGGATATCCCAATATTATGTCAGATTCCTTATATCTTAGTATGCAGACTGTTTGTATTCTCTGCCAAGAGCAGTTCACCTTCCAGATTCCCCTATTTTTGTTAGTGGTATCATAATTCTTCCAAACCAAGGCTTAACACCATGAAAGCATCTCTGAGTGATCTCTTTCCCCTGTCCCATAACCAATCAGCCACCAAGTTCTTCCTACATATAACCTAGTATAATGGTTTAAATATACTGAGTAGGTACTCAATCAGTGTCTGATGGATTCTGTCTTTTATATATAATCCCACTGCCAGCACTTGATTTCATTCTGCCCTTTCTTACTTCATGGCTGGACTATTGAAGTAACAATTTTAGACTTTTGAGCTTTATATTTTTTTTTATTATAAACTTGAGTCATTAACAAAAACAAACAAAATACGAAATAAATAAAGACATATATAAAACCATGAATTCCAAACCATTTTTAAAAGAAATATATGTGTATTTAAACAAAAATAATTTTGTTTATGCAATCCATATCATGATGCTTTTCATCTGTGAACTTATAGTATATTGTTGCCATTTTAAAGCTACATTCCCAGTTAGTGTATGTATTCTACTTTATTTGCTCTACACTACTTTATATGTCTTTATTATTATTATCATGGTAGCCTTTTGATAGGTCCCCCTGCCATGTCCTCACTACAGTTCATCCTGCATGTTACCACAAGACTAATTTTCCTAAAACATTGTTTACCATTTCTACCTAGTTGTAGGGTTTTTTCAAGGCTCAAATGAAACTATGTATGTAAAAGGCTTTGCAAACCCTAAAATACTATATAAAAAATCAGTGATGATGATGATGATGATGATGATGATGATGATGATGGCATGTGCTTGTTCAGAAATGTTCAGTGGTTCCCCTTTGCCTATAAGACAGATATTCAAAGTATTTCACACTTAGGCTGTATTCTTGAAAATCTCATATAATGAAGGTGGACATGGTGGACAAGCCTGTATGTCAGTGAGTATAATACAAACTAGAATGTGCTAAGACTAGAGGAAGTTATCTAGACAAAGTGCTTTAAGTAATAAAAGAGGTCAGGAAAGGCTTAATTAAGAACATAGTACCTTAGCTGGGTGTGATGGTTCTTTCCATTTACAGTGTTGTAGTCATAGTGTATATTATTTTCCTCTCTCTGTTCACTTCAGTTTTCATTAGTTCATGAAAGTCTTTCTATACTCTTGCCTATACATCATTTTTTGTTATTTCTTTTTTAGCACAGTAATATTCTATTTGTATTCATATTTAGCAGTTTTATGAACAATGAGCACCACTTTGTTTCTACTCGTTTATTATGACAAAAAGTGCTGATATAAACATTTTGTTGTTTATGGAACCTCTCTTTGTGTCAGTGATTTACTTGAGTCATATGCCTGGCAGTAGAATCTCTGGGCCAAAAAGTACGGCCGTTTTAGCCACCTTATTCACATAATTCCAAATTGCTTTTTTAGAATGGTTTTTACTAATTCATAATTCTACCAGCAATGTGTTATTACACCAATGTCCGTCCCTTCTAACATTAACTATTTCTTATCATTTCCAGTTTTCTGGAGGTGAATGAAGCAAAACCTCAGGGTTGTTTTGATTTGTATTTCTGTTATTTGTGATTTAGCATATTCTTTTCATAAAATGATTATTAATAGTTTGAACTTTGTTTTAGAGTTGTTTGTTTATGTTTTTTGACTACTTGTCAATTTGGTATTATATATATTTCTCTCAGTTATTATGTTAGATATTCTATATATCAAGTCCTCATCAGAAATATTTGATACAAAGATTTTTTTCCCCATCTTAACAAATTTAGTCTTATGCTAGATGTGTTAACTTTTTACAAAAGCTTTTCAATTTTAGACAAATTTTCTATATTATCTTTTGTAATGGCCTGATTATTGGGTTACATTATTCCTGAATCTCTCTCATCTACTCTGTTCTGTTGAATAACTATTCCTTTTTAATGAGTTGACTTATTTTTTATAGTTTTATTTTATTTATTAATTTTTAAAATAGACTTTTAAATTGTTTTTAGTTCTAAATTTAATTCTAACTTCCTCCCTGTTCTCCACTAGATAAGAAAGCAAGAAAAACAAAACATATTACAAATATGTATGGTAATGCAAAACAAATGTACATATTAGACATATTCTCCAAAAAAAAAGTAAGAAAAAGGGGCAGGTAGGTGGTGCAGTGGATAGAGTACCGGCCCTGGAGTCAGGAGGACCTGAGTTCAAATGTGGCCTCAGATACATAACACTCACTAGCTATGTGACTCTGGGCAAGTCATTTAACCCCAACTGCCTCACAAAAACAAAATAAAACAAAAAAAAGGTAGAAAAAGAAAGAGAGAAAAGTATGCTTCAGTCTACACTTTGAGTCCATTAGTTCTCTATCTGGAGGTGGCTAGCATCATGAATCCTTTGAAATTGTAGTTGACCATTGTGTTGATCAGATTTACTAAGTCTTTCAAGGTTAATTATCTTTATTACTGTTACTGTATAGATTATTCACCTGGTTCTACTCACTTTGCATGAGTTCATACACGTCTTCCCAGGTTTTTCTGAAACTATCCTCTTTATCATTTTAAAAAATATTTTATTTTTTCCATTACATATAAAAACACTTTTTAACATTCATTTTTTAAAATGTTGAGTTCCAACTTCAAAAAACATTTGTCATTTTCCTTTTCTGTCATATTAGCCAATCTGGTAGTTTTGAGATTGCACCTCAGAATTGTTTTAATTTGCATTTCTCTAATCTGTAGTGATTTGGAACATTTTTTCATATGACTGTAGATAGCTTTGATTTCTTAATCTGAAAACTAAATGACTCTAATTCTTATAAATTTGACTCCATTCTCTGTGTATTTGAAAAATGAGGGCTTGCAGCAAAAAAATTTTTAGTTATGATTATTGTATATTTTCCTCCACCCTGTTTTCCCATTTAATCTTTCTCTTTCTCTTGCCTTTCACCCTGTCCATCCTCAAAAGTGTTTTGCTTCTAACCACCGCCTCCCCCAATGTGCCCTTCCTTTTATTAGCCCCACCCTTTTTTCTTCTTCTCCCCTCCTACTTCCTTGTAGGATAAGATAGATTTCTTTACTCAGTATGAATGTTATTCTGAGTATGTTATTCCCTCTGAGCCAATTCTGATGAGAATAAGATTCAAGCATTGTCTGTCACCCCCATCTTCACTGTAAAAGTTCTTTCATGCCTTTTTATGTGAGATAATTTTCCCCATTCTACTTCTCTCTTTCCCCTTCTCCTAGTGCATCCCTCTTTCTCATCCCTTATTTTTTTTAGATATCATCCCATCATAGTCAATTCACATTCATGCTTTCTGTCTTTGTGTCCTTCAGACTGCTCTAATAATGAGAAAGTTCCTAGGAGTTACAAGTATCATCTTCCCATGTAGGAATGTAAACAGTAACTTTATTGAATCCCTTATGATTTCACTTCCCTGTTTACCTTTTCATGCTTCTCTTGAGTCATCTGTTTGAAAGTCAGATCTTCTGTTCAACTCTGGTCCTTTCATCAGGAATCCTTGAAAGTCCTCTGTTTCATTAATTGTCTATTTTTTCCAATGAAGGATTGTTCTTGCTTTAGCTGGTAAGTGATTCTTGGCTGTAGTCTTAGCTCTTTTGCCCTCCACAATATCTCATTCCAAACCCTCTGATCCTTTAATGAAGAAGCTGTTAAATCTCATGTTATCTCTGTGGCTCCACAATATTTGAATTGTTTCTTTCTGGTGGCTTGCAGTATGTTCTTCTTGGTCTTGGAGCTCTGGAATTAGGCTCTAATATTTCTATGAGTTTTCATTTGGGATCAGTTTTAGGAGGTGATTGGTGGATTCTTTCAATTTATTTTATACCCTCTGGTTCTAGAATATCAGGGCAGTTTTCCTTGATAATTTTTTGAAAGATGATGTCTAGACTCTTTTTTTGATCGTGGCTTTCAGATAGTCCAGTAATTCTTAAATTATCTCCTCTGGATCTGTTTTCCAGGTCAGTTATTTTTTCAGTGAGATATTGCACATTTTCTTCTGTTCATTCATTCTCTGGATGTTGTTTTGTTTGTTCATATCTCATGGATTGAGGATTTATTTTAATGTTGTTTGGAGTGGAATTTGGGAGAGCCCAGTCAAGTCTCTGCCTTGCCTCTACCCCCCATCATTTATTATAAATAATATTTTATCACATTCATATGGCAAATTTACTTAGCCATTCCCCAACTGATGGGTATCTTCTTAGTTTTCTGTTCTTTCCCACCACTGAATGAACTACTATAAATACTTTTGTACATGTGGTCTATTTTCCTCTTTCTTTGACCTTCCTGGGATATAACCCTGGTGTGGTGGTATAGGGTCAGAGGGTGTGCAGTTTAATAGCCTCTTAGGCATGGTTCCAAATTGCTTTCCAGAATGGTTGGATTAGTTCACAGCTCCACCAATAGTACATTAGTATGCCTTTTTTCCCACATGCCCCCCACATGTCATTTTTCTTTTTTGTTACCTTAGCCAAGCTGATGGATATGAAGTGTTGATCTGTTTTTTAAACCAGTATGGTTTTGATGATTGGTGCCTTATAGTAGTACATTAGTCCTAAAGTTTAAGTTCTTGAAGTGCTAATTCCCCTTCATTCCAACATTTTTTTTCATTAATTCTTTTAATATTCTAGATTTTTTATTCCTTTAAATGAATTTTATCATTATTTTATCTAGCTCTGTAAAATGTAATTTTGGTAGTTTCATTAATTCTAGCATTAAAACCATAAATTAACTTTGATTTATTGTCATTTTATCACATTGGCATAGTTCAGCCATGAGAGCTAAGTATTACTCCAGCTATTTAAGTTGCCATTTATTTCTTTAAGAAACATTTTATAACTGAATCTATACAAGTATTGAATGTGTTTGGATAGATTGATTCTCAAATATTTTATACACTTTTTAGTAATTTTGGATTGGATTTACTTTTTGGATTTTGAAATGCTGTTGATTTGATGGGTTAATTTTGTAGCCCACAACTTGGACCATACTATTAATTGTCCTGATTAGTCTCTTTACTGATTTCCTTGGATTTTCTAAGTAAACCCTCGTGTTGTGAGTAAATAAGGATAGTTATGTCTTCTCTTTATCTGTCTTTACACTTCAAATTTTTTCCCTTTTTTCATTGCTTAACATTTCTAGAACTATATTAAGTAATAATGGGAAGAGTATCCCTCTTTCCATTGCTGCTGTATTTATTGGGAAAGCTTCTAATGTATCACCATTGCACATGGTACTTATGTTTTGTTTTAATTAGATACTTTTTATTATGTTAAAAATTATTTTTAAACATTTTGAACTGATATTCATTTATTGATATTGATCTTAGGGATAGGACTATGTTTGTGTAATAAAAGGAGAAAAGCCATTTGGGGAAGGCACTTTATAGCACAATGCCTAATTTTCCCCAGGAGCAGAGACCTTTATGAAATTAAGAATATCGACAATTGTGCCAATTGTGTCCCAGTTAATTTTGTAAAAGGCAGCAATGTTGCGTTAATGGAGAAGATGAACACTGACGGGAGGAGGAACTCAGGCCCTGGAATGAGTGGCCAGAATCCTTTGGCATTTCCTGAGCTATCCCATGTAACACATTCTGACCTCATCATCTATGGTGGACCAGAGACGTGATACTCTGGTCTGTGCAGATTCAGGCTCCAACAGTAGTAGCGCCCACAGTGCTTCTCTTAATACTTCTTGCTTTCTTGTCCTCATAGAAGCAGTTGTAATTGTTCTACATCTGGAACATAATTCATCACTTTTTTTGAGAGACAGTGAGGGGTATACTTCCATTTTACTGGTCACATGACCAGAAAATTCTATCTTGACATTTTCAAGAATGCTTAGGCATTGCTACCTTTTTCTTCAGAAAAGGCTTGCTAGAATGTGTTTTCTTTTGGAAACATCATTTCAACAAAATTAAAGAAGTAATTTATACTTTTTTTTTTCCAGGAATGATGGTGGTGATTGTATTGCTGCTCATTGCAATTGTGGTAGTTGCAGTCTGGCCAACCAGCTAACATGAGTTGAGAAACCATTGCAGATGGACCCTCTCAATGATGGAACCAAATCCCAGAACTGCCTTTGGAATATGAAGCAATGCTGTAAATAAATGGAACAATATTACACTGATGCTATGGTCTTCTAATCATCATTGGTTCTAACCAAACTTATGTGAGCTACCCAGATTGAAGAGGTGACAATTCCCAGTAGCTTCATTGTGAATAATGTACATATAGTCTTACTTTCACTTAGAAATCAACATAAAAGGAGCAGATTTCTCAGTATGTACATTTGTGACACTACTAGTGAACCAATATGGGGCAACACGTAAGTATGAAGTAGTGTATATAGGCTAAATACATAAGTGTTACAAGAATTTACAATTGGGGGAAATGTTATCTAGGGCTAGAGTTATTCTAGAAATGCATCATGAAGGAGGTAGATATTGAATTGGATCTTGAAGGAATGGCAATATTTGAATTGTGAGAAGATAAGGAGGGTTATTCTAAGTAGGAGAAATAGAATGATATAGTGGATTTGGAGGACTTGAGTTAAAATCCTGGCTCAGATCACTTTTCTCATCTCAAAAATGAGAGTTAAACTAGATGATCTCTAAGGATCCCTGTAGCTCCAAATTTTATGATCCTCTAAACAGCATGAACAAACAGCTATAGGAGTGAATGAGCATATGAGGATAAGGACAGACACATATTAAAAAGACCAGCCTAATTGACAAGAAAGGTTCTTGTTGCATGAAATAAATAATGATTGAACAAGTTAGTGAAAAGCATTTACTAAGTAATTGCATACTCTGTGCCAAAATCCATACTGATAATTGGAAATAGGAATAGTAAAAATCATACAGTTTTGGCTTTCAGTGTGATCACATTTGAATTGGGGAAAACAGCACATGTAGGAAGGTGTAACTCTATGACAGATGGAAAGGACTATTGTTCCTTAGGGTCTGTTGGCAGAAAAAAAAAATAGCAATGCCCCTGGGCTGGAGTAGGGGCAGGACAGATAGTAAAGTGTGGTGGTGACTCTGAGCTTATCATAGTATGAATGGCCATGACCTTTATCTCAGGGTCCCTGATGATTCTCCACAAAGGGGGAAGAGATTCTCTTATTGTTGAGGAGTTTTTCCTTGCAAGAGGTCCAAGTCTGCTTTTCTGTAACTTCAACCCATTGTTTTGTCCTTTGCAAGTTAAGCAGAACAAGTCCCACTGCTACATCATGGCCCTTCAGAGACTTGAAAGCAGCTCTTGTGCTTACACTAAATCTTCCCTTCAGACTCACCAAAGCCAATTCTTTGAACTGGTCCTCATTAGGCATAGTTTTGAGTCCTCCCTCATCATCATCATCACCTTTCTTAGGGCATCCTGTTGTTTGTTAATAGTTTGTTAATATTTCTTAGATCTTATTCATGTAGGTGCTTCTAGGAAGCAACCTTAAAAGTCATCAAATCCAGCCTTGTTATTTTATAGATGAGGAAACTGAAGCCCAGAGAGTTTAAGGCTTAAAATCATTTTGCTAGGGAGTGTCTAAAGCAGGATTTGAACCTAGGTATTCCTGACTCTGAGTCCAGTGCTCTATCTACTATGCCATGCCACCTTTCCCTCTGATGATGCTTCCTTCACTGTCGGTATTTTGTAAAATGTGGTACCCACATTGGAACATGATACTTCACATGTGATCTACCAGGGAAGATCCTGGTAGGTCTGTAACAAGGGGTGGGGTGGGGCTTATTTTAGACACTGTGCTCAAGTCACCTGGCCCAGATGCACTATGTCTTTGGCTACTAAAAGAACTGGAGAATATATTGCTGAGCCATTATTAGTGACATCTGAAAGGCTGTAGAGAACTGGAGAGGTACTACAAGACTGAAAAAAAAGACATGTTCCCATTTTTAGAAAAAGGAAGAGAAAAAAAATCTGTAAGTTATAGGCCAATGAGTTTGCTTTTATTCCTAGCAAAATTTTAGAATATACCATTAAAAGAACATCTAGGAAAGGAAGGGAGTGATTACAAAGACCCAGCATAGTTTCCTTCAGAACTTGTCATGCCAGACATGGTATCATGTCACCTTGGAAGGGGATCTGTGGTTGAGGACTTTGGGGATCTTTGTTTAGCCTTGTACTAGTTTACATTTTAATCAGTGACTTGAATAAAGGCATAGATGGCATGTTTATCATATTAGCAGAAGATACAAAGCAGAGTGACAGGGCGAAAAAGATTTTGACAGGCAAGAACTCTGGGCTGAATCTAATAAGGTGAAATTTAACAAGGATAAATGTAAAAAGTAAATACTTTTTAATTCTAAATTTTGTGAAACTTACACCACTCTTCTTGATGTTTTTTACCTTTTACTTTTTATTTCTTAGACCTGAGTGAAAAGATCAGCTTCACACATAAGATACAGGTGGGTCTACAAAGCAGTACATCTTAAAAAAAACCTTGCGTTTTTCATGGACTTCACACTCAAGATGGTTAACATTGTGATTGGGTAGCCAAGAAAGTTAGTGCAATCTTAAGTCGCATTAACAAGGGGCTAGTGTCCAACACTATTCCCACTGTATTCTGCTTCAGTTAAAGCACATATGGTGTACTGTCTTTATTTGTAGGCACTACATTTTAAGGATTTTGATAAGCTGGAGAGCATACAGAGGAGGCAATCAGAAAAGTAAAGGGTCTTGAGATAACAGTGATAATAATGTCATCATTAATAATAATAATAATAATAATACTCAGCATTTATTTGGGAGGTAGTAAGTGCCTCTTCTGTGGAGATCTATAAGCTAAGGCTTCAGGCACAACTTGGTCTCTATGGCTTTCGAAGTTGCTTCCACCAAGGAGATTTTGTGACTGATGCTATTAACTTGGCTAGAAGAAACTTGCTCATTTGTGACCTTTGAGCAATTTTAGCAGAATGAGGGAGATAAAGGGGAAATCCTAGGGAATTAAGGAGAGAGTAATTGGTGTAGAAATGGAGGTTGGCAGTATAAGTTCCTCTTCCATAAGTTGTTAAAACTGGAAGAGATCTTAAAAGTCATTCTAATGTAATCCACTCATTTACAGAAGAGGAAATTGAGGTAAAAGAGATGAAGAGACTTGTCCAAGGTCTCACAGTGCCAGATCCAAGCCCTATGGGGGATACATAGGAGAACACTGACAAACATCGCACAGAATAAAAAGGCATAGATGAGTAGTGCTGAGTATCATTAGAGGGTAGATCCACATCAGTGAGATAGATCACAGCTCTTTTAAAATACTGAGGCACAGAAATAGTAATAGCTAACATTTTTAGAGGATTTTAAGGTTTGCAAAGTACAGCACACCATATCTCATTTGTCTTTCAGTAACCCTGAGAAATAAACACGATTATCTTACCACAGTTTAGCAGATTTAAAAACTGAGACTCAGAGGAGTTAAATGATTTATCCCATAGTCTCACAACTGGTAAGTACAAGAATTCGTATTTGAACTTAGCCCTCAACTCACTCCAAGTCCAGCTCTCATCCAGTGTTAGATACACCAGGCTTTCTCTATTACTGTCATCTGAAGACAAAGGGAAATAAGCCAGAGGGAGGCCACAACATAAAATGTATGTATAAGAATTTTCTATATGATTGATTGATTATACATTGTAGTTTATCCTGTGACATTTTTTCTTAGCACATACAGTATCATTTACAGTAATTACTTATTGGACAAATAAAAATCTGTACATCCATGAATGCCTTTTAGTTTTTTCCAAGTGACTGTGATGTGAAATGAATTTGTTTAAATTACAGTCAACTCTCAACTATCTACTTTGGATTTACTGGGAATCCATTAAGGATCTGTTTGACTTTCTAATCTCCCCTTGACTTTCTCAGTGTGTAGTCCCAGCAGCATCATGGAGTGTTCTTGTACTACAGCCAGCCTTCAGTGCTGGCTTAGTCATAACAGAAAAAAAAGGTGAGTGGGGGTGGGGAGGAGTTCAAACACGGAGACAATCTACACATGACAAGATCTAGTCTTTTGAATAAACTATTATAAAGAATACTTGACTGCCCGTAATAGCTATATAACCTGGGGGAAAATAACTTCCCCTGTCTGATTTTTAGCTTGTTCCTCCATAAAGTGAGAATTTGGATTAGAGGACCTTTAAGATCTCTTCTAGTTCTGACATTCCATGGTGCTGTGATTCCCCTTTCCCCCAAAGAAAGGTTTGAAAAGACACAAACACCAAGGGAAAGATGATAGCAGTACCAAGGTTTCTGTGCCTTGGGTTTAAAGGTGATATTGGGAGCAAGGGGAGTGGGAGGTATAAAGAGGAAGAAGATATTGTGAAACTTCTTAGCTCCCCTTCATTTGGGTCTTAGAAAAAAAAAAACCAACCTCATTTTCCCCAGTTACATGTAAAAACACTTTTTAACATTTTTTAAAATGTTTTGAGTTCCAAATTCTATCCTACCCTCCCTCACCAACCCCTCCTGGGGCAGTACGCAATTTTATATAGATTATATATGACCAAATCATGTAAAATGTATGTCCCTATCAGTCATTTTGTAGGAGAAAATGAGAGAGACAGAGAGAGAAGAAAGAAACAAACAAAGAAAAATAGTATGCCTCAGTCCTCATTCAGACTCCATCAGTTCTTTCTTTCTCTGGATGTGGATAGCATCTTTCATCATGAGTTCTTTGAAATTGTCTTTGATCATTGTATTGCTGAGAATAGCTAAGTCATTTACAATTCATCATAAAACATTGCTGTTACCGTGTATGATGTTCTCCTGGTTCAACTCACTTTACTCTGCATCAGTTCATGTAAGTCTTTCCAGGCTTTTCTTGAGAGCATCCTGCTTGTCATTTCTTATAGCACAATAATATTCCATCAAAATCATATATCACAACTTGTTCAGCCATTCCCCAATTGATGGGTATCCCCACAATTTTCAATTCTTAGCCACCACAAAAATAGCTGTTATAACTATTTTCGTACAAATAGGTCTTTTCCCCTTTATTTATTTTTTATCTCTTTGGGATACAGACCTTGTACTGGTATTGCTGGACCAAAGGGTATGCACAGTTCTATAGCACTGTGGTCATAGATCCAAATTCTTCTCCAGTATGGTTGGATCAGTTCATAACTCCACCCACAGTGCCAATTTTTTTGGCCAAATTAGTGTTCAATTTAGTGTCCCAATTTTACCACATCCCCTCTTGGTTTTAGAGAGATATTACTTATCATTTTAAGGAAAACATCATTTGTTCCTATGCTTTCTGATATTTTTAACAGTAATAGGTATTGTATATTGTCAAAGGCTTATTCTGTATCTAATGAGATAATCATATGATTTCTGTGGGTATTGTTATTGTTAAGGTCAATTATGCTGATAGTTTCCCCAATATTGAACCAGCCCTGCGTTCTTGGTATAAATCCTACCTGGTCATAGTGTATGATCCTTGTTATATATTGCTGTACTCCTTGCTAGTATTTTATTTGAAATTTTTGCAGCAATATTCATTTGGGAAATTGGCCTCTAGTTTTCTTTCTCTGTTTTACCTCCTACAGGTTTAGGTATCAGCACTATATTTGTGTCATAAAAGGAATTTGGTAGACTCCTTCTTTACCTGTTTTTCAAAATGGTTTATAAAGTGTTGGAATTAATTGTTCTTTAAATATTTGGTAGAATTCACTTGTGAATCCATCTGATCCTGGGGATTTTTTCTAAGGTAGCTGACTGATGGTTTGTTCAAGTTATTTTTCTAAAATAGGGTTATTTACATATTCTACTTCTGTTAATCTGAGCAACTTATATTTTTGTAAATATTCATCCATTTTACTTAGATTGTCAAGTTTATTGGTATACAGTTGAGGAAAATAGCTCCTAATAATTGCTATAATTTCATCTTTTTTGGTGGTGAATTCACCCTTTTCATTTTTGATACTAGTGATTTGTTTTCCTATTTTTTAAATCAAATTTAATCAAATCAAATGGTTTATCTTTTTTTTTCATTAAACAAGTTCCTAGTTTTATTTATTACTTCAGTTGTTTTCTTACTTTCAGTTTTATTAATTTGTCCTTTGAATTTCAGGATTTCCAATTTGGTATTTAATTGGGGATTTTAAATTTGTTCTCTTACTAGTTTTTTTAGTTGCATGTCCAATTCATTTATCCGTTATTTTATTGATGTGAACTTTTATATATATAAAAATTTCTTCTAAGTTCTAACTTTGGCTATATCTCATATATTTTGGTATGTTGTCTTATTGTTGTCATTCTCTTTAATGAAATCATTGATTATTTCTATGATTTGTTCTTTGAAGCACTCATTCTTTAGGATTAGATTATTTAGTTTACAATTAATTTTCAATCTGTGTTTCCAAGGCCCTTTATTAAATGTTATTTTTATTGCATTATGATCTGAAAAGGAGACTTTTAGTATTTCTGCTTTTCTGCATTTGGTTGTGAGGTTTTTATCCCCTAATAGATAGTCCTTTTTTGTGTAGATGTCATGTACTGCTGAGAAAAAAGTATATTCCTTTCTATTCCCTTTCAGTTTTCTCCAGAGGTCCATCATAAGTAACTTTTCTAAAATACCATTCCCCTGCTAGTATAATTTTATTGCTTATTTTCTCCTGTAACTCATTTAACTTTTCCTTTAAGAAATTGGATGCTATTGTTGGTGGAGTTGTGAACTGATCCAACCATTTTGTAGAACAATTTGGAACTGTGCCCAAAGGGCTATAAAAATGTGCATACCCTTTTTTGACCCAGCAATACCACTTCTAGGGCTATATCCCAAAGAGATCATAAAAATGGGAAAAGGACCCACATGTACAAAAATATTTATAGTAGCTCTTTCTGTGATGACAAAGAATTGGAAATTGGGGGGATGCCCATCAATTGGGGAATGGCTGAACAAGCTGTGGTATATGAATGTAATGGGATACTATTGTGCTATACGAAATGATGAGCAAGCAGACTTCAGAAAAACCTAGAAAGATTTGTATGGATTGATGCTGAGTGAAGTGAGCAGAACCAGGAGAATGTTGTACACAGTAACAGCCACATTGTACAATGACTAACTTTGATAGATTTAGCTCTTCTCAGCAATGCAAGGATCTAAGACATCTCCAAAAGTCTCATGATGGAAAATACTATCCCCATCCAGAAAAAAGAACTATGGAGTTTGAATGCAGATCAAAGTATACTATTTGCTCTTTTTTTCTCTTTTCTTTTGTTTCTTCTTTCTTGTGGTTCCTTATATTGGCTCTAATTCTTCCTTACAACATGACTAATGTGAAAATATGTTTAATAGGAATGTATATGTAGAGCCTATATCAGATTGCACGCCATCTTGAGGAAAGAGGTGGGGAGGGAGGGAAAGAAAGTTTAAAACTCAGAATCCTATTAGAGCAGCTAAATGGCACAGTGGATAGAGCACTGGCCCTGGAGTCAGGAGGACCCGAGTTCAAATGTGGTCCCAGACACATGATACTTACTAGCTGTTGTGACCCTGGGTCAAGTCACTTAACCCCAATTGCCTCAAAAAAAAAAAGCCTATTGAAGTGACTGTTGAAAATTAAAAATTAATTAAAAAATAAAAAAACAAAAAAAAAGAATTTGGATGCTATATGATTTGGTGCATATGTGTTTAGTATTGATATTGCTTCATTGTCTGTGGCACTTTTTCACAAGCTATAGTTTCCTTCCATATCTTTTTTAATTAGATCTGCTTTTGTTTTGTTTGGGATCATGATTGCTAACCCCTGCTTTTTTTGTTTCAGCTGAAGCATAATAGATTTTACTGCGTCCCATTTGTATGCCTTTCTGCTTCGTGTGTTTCTTGTAAACAATGTATTGTTGGATTCTGGTTTTAATCCACTCTCCTATCTGCTTATGTTTTATGGGTGAATTCAGCCTTTCACATTCACAATTATGATTACAAATTGTATATTACCCTCCATCTTATTTTTCCCCTATTTATCCTTTGTCTCTTCTTTAACCTTGTCCCTCCTCTAAAGTATTTTGCTTCTGACCACCACCTCCCACACTCTGCCCTCTCTTCTATGAGATTCCCCCCTCCTCATTCTTTTCCTCCTTCTCTCACCTGTAGAGTTAAGATAGATTTCCTATACCAAATTGAGTGTGTATGTTATTCCCTTTTTCAGCCAATTCTGATGAGAAAGCTTCAAGGCTTACCCGCCAGTCCTCCATCTTTCCCTCCTTTGTAAAATCTCTTTTGTACCTCTTTTATGTGAGATAATTTACCCCATTCTACCTCTTCCCTTTCCCTTTCTCCCAATACATTCCTCTTTTTCACCCCTTAATTTTTTTACATCATTCCATTAAAAATGAACTCGTATGTGGTTCCTCTGTTTATGTATGCTCCTAATTGCACTAATTGATAAAGTTCTTAGGAGTTACAAGTATCACCTTCCCATGTAGGAATGTGAATAGTTTAACCTTATTGAATCCCTTATGATTTCTCTTTGCTGTTTACCTTTTCATGCTTCTCTTGAGTCTTCTATTTGAAAGTCAGATTTTCTACTCAGCTCTGGTCTTTTCATCAGCAATGCTTGGAAGTTGTATTTAATTAAATATCCTTTTTCCCCCCGAAGGATTATTTATACTCAGTTTTGCTGGGTAGGTGATTTTTGGTTGTAATCCTAGCTCTTTTGCTCTCCAAAATATCATATTCCAAGCCCTCTGATCTTTATTATAGAAGCTGCTAAATCTTGTATAATCCTGACTGTGGCTCTGCAATATTTGAATTATTTCTTTCTAGCTACTTGCAGTATTTTCTTCATAGTCTGGGAGCTCTGAAATTAAGCTATAATATCCCTGGGAGTTTTTACTTTGGGATCTCTTTCAGGAAGTGATCAGTAGATTCTTTCAATTTCTATTTTACCCCCTGGTTCTAGGATATCAGGGCAGTTTTCTTTGATGATTTCTTGAAAAATTATGTCTAGGCTCTTTTTTTTTATCATAGTTTTCACATAGTCCAGTAATTCTTAAATTATCTCTCCTTGATCTGTTTTCCAGGTCAGTTATTTTTCCAATGAGATGTTTCACATTTTCTTCTTTTTTTCCCTTCTTTTGATTGTTTTATTGTTTCTGATGGTCTCTTGGAGTCATTAATTCCACTTGCTGAATTCTAATTTTGAAGGAATTATTTTCTTCAGTGAGCTTTTATACCAAGCAAGATGGTAAGGCAAGAATTCTCCTGAACTCTCCCAAGTTCACCACTAAACAATTGTAAAACAATGCCTCAAAATGAATTCTGGAGCAGCAGAGCCAACAAAAGAACAAGTGAAACAGTTTTCCAGCCCAAGACAACTTAGAATGTCAGCAGCAGGAAAGATCTGTCTCAACAGGGCAAAGGAGAACACAGAACACAGGAGAGCGCAGGTGTTATTTGCAGCAAACCATAACTATGAGGCCCCATAGCTGGTCAGTGACAAGGCTCTGTAGCCCTGATGCAGGCCAGTGACAAGGGCCCATGTCCCTGATGCACATCAGTGGCAAGATACTCACTACAAGAAACGTGGTAGAGTGCTCCCTCCACCCCAGGACCAGAGCCCAACTTTAACATGAAGTTAAAAGTAAAGAATCAGGCTGGAAAAATGAGCAAAAAACAAAAAAAAAAGAACCTGACCATAGAAGGTTATGATGATGACAGGGATGATCAAAACACAAACTCAGGAGAAGACAACAATGTCAAAATGCCTACATGCAATGAAAAAAATGCCTACTTGCAAAGCCTCAAAGAAAAATGTGAATTGGTCTCAGGACCAAAAAGAACTCCTGGAAGAGCTCAAAAAGGATTTTAAAACTCAAATAAGAGAAGTAGTGGAAAAATTGGGAAAAGAAATGAGAGCAAAGCAAGGGAATCATTAAAAAAAAATAAGAGATTCAACAGCTTAGTAAAGGAAGCACAAAATAGGAAAAAGATGTACAAAAATTAACTGAAAGAAAACAACTTAAAAAGTAGAATTGGCCAAATGGAAAAGGAGCTATAAAATTTATGCTCACTGAAGAAAATAATTCTTTAAAAATTAGAATTGGGCAAGTGGAAGCTAATGATGTCTTCATGGGGCATCAAGAAACAATAAAACAAAATCCAAAAAAATGAAGAAAAAGAAAATGTGAAATATATCATTGGAAAAACAACTGGCTTGGAAGTAGATTGAGGAGAGATAATTTAAGAATTATTGGACTGTCTGAAAGCCAGGATAAAAAAAAAAAAGAACCTAGACATAATTTTTCAAGAAATTATCAAGAAAAACTGCTCATATCCTAGAACCAGCAGGTAAAGTAGAAATCGAAAGAATCCACTGCTCACCTCCTGAAAGATATCCCAAAATGAAAACTCCCAGGAATATTATAGCCAAATTCCAGAGCTCCCAGACCAAGAAGAAAATGCCACAAGCAGACAGAAAGAAACAATTCAAATATTTTGGAGCCACAGTCAGGATAACACAGGATTTATCAACTTCTACGTTGGGGGGGGGGGTCTTGTAATATGATATTCTGGAAGGGAAAGGACCTAGGATTACAACCAAGAATCACCTTCAGGACTGAAAAAAAAACAACATTCAGTGAAATAGAGGACTTTTAAGCATTCCTGATGAAAGAGGTGAACAGAAAATTTGGTTTTCACATGCTAGATTCAAGGAAAGCATTAAAAGGTAAACAGAAAAGAGAACCAATAAGGGATTCAGTAAGGTTGAACTATTTACATTCATACAGGAGTAGATGATACTTCTAACTCTTAAGAACTTTTCCACTCAGGGTAGTTAGAAGTATACATTGACAGAGGATGCAGGTGTGAGTTGACTATGATGGGATGATATCCAAAAAAGCAAAATTAAAGGGTGAGAAAGAGGATTGCCCTTGGAGAAGAGTAAGGAAAAGACAGAATGGGGTAAATTATCTCACTTGAAGAGGTACAAAAGAGCTGTTATAGTGGAGGGAAAGATTGGGGGAGGGGGACAGGCAATGCTTGAACCTTACACTTCTCAGAATTGGATCAAAGAAGGAATAACATACACACCCAGTTGGGTATAGAAATCTATCTTCCCCATAGGGAAGTAGGAGAGGAAGGGTTCTGTAGAAGGGAGGGTGGATTGGTGGAGGAAGTGGTGCAAAGCTAAACACTTGTGAGGAGGGATAGGGTGAAAGGAGGGAGAGAAAGAAGGATAAATGGGGAAAATTAGATGGAGGGAAATACACAGGTAGTAATCATAATTGTGAATGGAAATGGGATAAACTCATACATAAAGTGGAAGCAGATGGCAGAGTGGATTAAAAACCAAAATCCTGCATTATGTTGTTTATGAACTTTTGTGCCTCCTTTTCTATTTGTCCAATTCTACTTTTTAAAGAATTCTTCGCTTCAGTAAATCTTTAAAAAAAAAAATTGTATGTCTTTTCCCATTTGGCCAATTCTACTTTTTAAAGAGTTCAGTGAATTTTTGTGCCTCTTTTACCATGTGGCTTATTCTGTTTTTTAAGATGTTATTTTCTTCTTGCATCACGCTTACTTCTTTTCCCAATTTTATTTCTACATCTCTTATTTGATTTTTAAAATCCTTTTTGAGCTCTTCTGTGAGGTTTTTTTTTGGGGGGGGTTGACTGAGACCAATTCACATTTTTCTTTTAGGATTTGCATGTAGCTGTTTTGACATTTTTGTCCTCTTCTGAATTTGTTTTGATTGTCCCTGTCACCATAGTAACTTTTTATGGTCAAGTTGCATTGTTGTTGCTTGCTCATTTTTCTGGCCTATTTCTTGACTTTTAATTTTATGTTAAAGTTGGGCTCTGTTCCTGGGATGGAGGGGGCAGTATCTGAAGCTTCAGGTTTTTTGTTTTGTTGTTTTCACATCTATTTTGGAGACTCTGTAGGTTTTTCATTCTTCCAAAGTGATCTAAGGAGAGGTGTAGTCACTGCTTTCCTCACCTGTACTCTAGTTGATGAATAATCAGAAGCACCATTTTCTGCCCTAGAACTGACCTGGATCTCTGCTTCCCAGGGGCCAGGAGGTCTTGTGTGCTGTGGTGCTTCTCCTTACCCTAGGTCTGCAACCTGGAACCACATGTGGGCAGTACAACAGTCCTGCACCCAGTGCCAGCAAAGGGTCTCTTGTAATCTCCTGACCATTGTCTAATAACTCCCTTACTGTCTGTTGGCTGACAGCTCCAGAAGTAGCCCTGTAGATTTGGTTGCCTCCAGGGCCTGTTTCTGGCCTCCACTGTGGTTGGGGACCTTGCTGCTGGTTTTTGCTGGGGCACAGGGCTTCAGTGCTGGTTTGCACTGGGGTCAGGGCCTTAGTGCTGGCTTGCTAGGTGACATGTGCTGGATTATGGCTGTCCTCTTACCTCAGTGAGACAGACCTTTCTTGCTGACTTAAGTCATCTTTGGCTGGAATGTCATTTTACCTAGCCTTTTTATTGGTTTTGCTATTTCAGAATTCATTTTCAGGCATTATTTTAAAGTTGTTTGGAGGGGAATTTGGGAGAGGTCAGTTGAGTCCGTGCCTTTCCTCTGTCATCTTAGCTCCACTTCTCCAAATGACTTCTCTAGTGATCTGAAACATTCTTTCATATTGTTATTGGTAGCTTGGATCTATTCTTAGGCAGGTAGGTTTTGGATATTTGTTTTGTTTTGTTTTGGTTTTTTACTTGAAATCAGGAAGCCTTGAGTTTTAATCCTGTCTCAGACACATGTAAGCTGTATTGTCCAAGTCAGGGCACTTAACCTTTTAGCCTCACTTTCCTTATCTCTAAAATGGGGATAATAATAGCACCTAACTTGCAGGGTTGGTGTGAAGATCAAACATGTAAAACCCTTTGCAAACCTTAAAGCATTCTGTATAAATGCTAGCTAGTATTATTATTCACTAGAAATCTTCCTGTTCATAGCTTTTGACCATTTATCTTTTGGGGAATGTCTTTTTTCCTTATGATTCTGAATCAGTTTGTTATATAATTTTGGAAATGAGTCCTTTGCCAGAGAAACTTGCTTCAAATATTTTCCAAGTTAGCTGATTCTCTTCTAATTATAAATTCATTACTTCTTTGTACAAAAACTGTTCAATTTTGTATAATCAAAATTGCTCATTTTATCTTTTGTTATCTTCTCTCCCATCAGCAAATATTATTCTCAGTCATTGATTTGATCCAAGTCACTAATAAAAATGTTAAACAGCACTGGGCCCAGAACAGATTCCCAGGGCCAGTCCACTGGAGACCTCCTTCTGTGGTCTTGTTAGTGAACCATTAACAAATTATATTTGAGTCTAGCAGTCCTTCCAGTTCTGAATCCATCTGAATATACGATTATCTCAACCATATGTTGTCATCTTCACAGGAATAGTAAGAGATACTTTATCAGTTTAGATATCTGAACATTTAGATGGTTTAGTATCTATATAAATTATATCCACAGATTTCTCTTTTAGTAATTTAGTAATCCTGAGAAATAAGGAATTGAGGTTAGCCTGCTACACCATCTGGTGACTCATATTTAACTTGCAGTCCACTAGAACCGCCAGATCTTCTTGATGAAAGGCATGTTATCTCAATGTATAACTACTTCTCTTTCTAGATGTTCACCCACCACCTCTCAAATAAAATGAAAACTGTCCACAACCATGTAAAAATGCTCCAAATCACTGATAACGAGAAATGCAAATTAAAATAACACCAAGGTATCCCTCACACCCATTACATTTGCAGACATGTTAAAAGAAGAGAATAGTCAGGGTTGAATGGGCTGTGAAGCTGGGCACATTCTTGGTGGATCTATGACTGACCAACTGTTCTGGAAACCAACTGAGAGTTATGCAAGAAGCGTTATTAAACTGCTTATATATATTAAGCTGGAACTGGGCATGTATTCCAAGGAGCTGAGAGATAGAAACGTCTCACATTTGCCAAAATACGTAGGAAGGTTCTATGGAAATATGGTAGCAAAAAAACAAACATAAGAAGACAAAAGTGGGTAGAGCACCAGCCCTGGAATCAGGAGGACCTGAGTTCAAATTTGGCCTCAGACACATAGTACTTCCTAGCTGTGTGACTCCAGGCAAGTCACTTAACCCTAATTGCCTCAAAAAAAAAAGACAAAAACAAAACAAAGAGTAAACAAAGTAAGTGTCTTATCAATTGGAGAATGACTAAGTTAACGATGGTCCATCAATGTTATGGCATATTATTGTGCTTAAAAAAAAAAGGCAAATGCGATGAAGCCAGAAAAAACATGGTTATTGATACAGAGCTAAGAACACAAAACTTGCAAAATAACGTAAGCAGTGATCATATTAATATAAATGAAAGCAATACTAAACGGCAACTAAGGATGCAATGCAATGACAAGTATTGGTCCTAGATAATGAAACCCGTCTCCCTCCTCTCATTTGGGCCCAACTTATTTTGAATATCATATATTGACAGACTGGTTTCTGTTGGTTAGTTTTATTAATAATTTTTCTTTATTACAAGGAAGGGTGGGCAGAGGGTAGGGTGTTTATTGGAAAATTATTCTGGTGTAAAAAACAAAAGGCATCAATACAACTTTCAAAAGATGAAAAGAGTAAAGTGCCTTTATTCATCAAATACTGTTTTATAATTGGCTTTGCTGAAGTTTCAAACATATTCACTCTTTAAAAAGGAATAGGCCATACACAGTAGCAGCCACATTGTGCAATGACTAATATTGACAGACTTAACCCTTCTCAGCAATGCAAGGATCTAAGACATCTCCAAATGCCTCAATGGAAAATGCTATCCACATCCAAAGAAAGAACTATGGAGTTTGAATGCAGATCAAAGCATATTATTTCTTTTTTTTTTCTTCTGTTGTGTTTTGTTTCCTCTTTCTGGTGGTTCCTCCTATTGGTTCTAATTCTTACTTACAACATCACTAATGTGAAAATATGATTAATAGGAATGTATATGTATAGCCTATATCAGATTGTGTGCCGTCTTGTGGAGGGAGGGGGAGAAAAATTTAAAACTCAGAAGCTTATGGAAGTGATTGTTGATAAATCAAAATAAATTTATCAAAATAAATTAAAAAGTTCAAAAAAAGGAATACATATGTATGTATGTATCTCTAATCAACGTTCCGTCTTCCATCTCCCTTTTCACAGGCTGTCCCCCATATATAGAATGCTCCCTCTTCTCTCCTCTTCCTTTTAGAATGCCTGCTTTCCTTCAAAGTTAAGCTCAAGCTCCACTTTCTTCTACATGAGGCTTTCCTCTGATTCCTCCAGCAGCTGCTGCCTTCCCCTATTGATTGCCTTTTACCTATATTATATATATGTATGTATATATATATATATATATATATATATATATATATATATATATATACATATATATATATACACACACACTTATTTACAATATGTTCTCTCTCTGCAATAGAATGTAAGGTCCTTGAGGGCCAGGACTGTTTTGTTCATGTATTTGTATCGCCAGCACCTGATACAGGGCCTGTCATAAATGCTTACTGATTGACCAGTTATTGATTATCTCACCAACCAGACTATGAGATCATTGAGGGGTATACAAAGATGTATAAGAAGGATAAATTTATCTTACACAACTTTATATCTCTCAGTATTTGAATTGGTTTTGTTATAGCAAGTTTATTAATAGAACCAATTAATTCATCATTTATTAAGAACCTACTATTATGTCTGTTTTCAGAGGTTAAGCTAGCTAAGTGCAGGAAGTTTCATTATTAGAAAGTTGGCTATAAGATGGTGTATTTTTTCAGTCACAGGAACTAAGGAAAATTACACACTGAGGTTTCGTGAAGCAGGGCGAACGAGTTGCTATCTGCACTAGTGGAGGACTACACTAATGAAATCACGTGGATTCTTGACATATCTGGCAAGGGACTGTGCTAGCTACTGGACATATGAACATAAAACATAGATCTTCCTTTCAAGCTAACAACACCATAGGGGGAAAAAGATATAAATAACTATAGTATAAAGGAGAATGTGATAAATGTAAAGACAACCAGATGTGAGAATTTTGAGTAGAGAGAGCCCTATTTTACTTGAGGAAGTGCAAACTTCACAGAAAAGGTGGTACCTTGGTCTTGAAGGAAGAAAGGATTTATACTTTCATAATTGGAAGGAACCTTAGTGGCTTCCTAGTCCAACCTATACGTCAAAGGAATTCCCCACTAGAACATAACCAACAGGTCCAGCTTCAGTTTGAAGAACTCCATGAGAGGAACCCCACGAGTCCATTCCACTTTTGGATATCTCTAATTGTTAGAGCTTGTAAATTGTTCCTTACACCAAGCCTAAATTTGGCTCTACTACCCAAGGGGCCCAATTTTGCCTTCTGGATTCAGACACAGTAAGTTTCATTCCCTTTCCACATGAAAATCTTTCATACGCTTGAAGACAGCTGCCATGTCCTTCCTGAGGCTTCCTTTGGCTGAGCAATCCTAAGTTTGAAAAACTGATCCTTATATGATGTGGACAGATGGAAGTGGGTAGTTGGGAGGGAGCAAGTCCTTTCTGAGCCCGGGGAAAGCCTGAGAAATGACTGAAACAGAATAGTCCAGTTTTGCTAGAAGTTACATGAAAAGGCATAGGTTAGAGCCTGACTATGGAGAACCTTGTATGTCAAGACCAGGCAACTTTATTCAGTAGACAAGGGGGGGCCACTGAAGCTCTTTGTTTTGTTTTTAGTAAAGAAATGCCATGATCAGAATAGGAAGATTAAAGTGTTATGGATGTTGGGTTGGAAAGCAACTATTACAGGTCCTTGGCCAGGATGATTGCAGTAGAGGAGAGGTCAGAGATAAATAGATTCCTAAGGTCTATTAAGTTGACAAGACTTGGCTGCCCTGTGAGTAAAATGTTAAAGATGCCTCCAAGCCTCTGTTACAGGGAGAATGAGGGAGGCAAGTGCAAGATAAATACTTGTATCATTTTAAGAAGGCATTTCTCTTTGCTCATATGATTGGTTTTCCCTGAGGTAGAACCACACTCCCATCAGCAAGAGTGGATTATAAACTTTAGAGGGCCTGGGTTTCCAAGCCAGATTTAGATGAGTGCTGTTTGCTGTGTACCATGAGCCCTTGGAGACCACAGCTGATCTTTGGTGGACCCCTCTAGCATTCAGGCAGTACTATTATTTTTTTCATTAAGTGCTTGTATAATTTCCTAAGGTGGCTGGCACCAGGACTGACTGTTGTGTTTCCCAAGGAGAAATCTGCTTTCATAGAAAAAAAGATGAATATAAGCAATCCGTTCCTTGAGTACTAGTCATGATCTCAAATAATTTAGATTAGAGGTTAGAGTCAAGCTATCAAGTTTTGATCAGTATCAAGCAATTGCAAACCTCTTAAAAGATTTAAAAACTACATATAGCCAAAATAAGAAATACAGCCTTGGAAACCTGAAATTTTGGGGAACTGACTTTACCTTTAGTTTATTGAACAAACTTGCAGGTTTGGCTTTCAGATAGCCTGCTTGCTTGATGGAAGATTTGTAGTTTGTAATGACTTTAACAGAAAGATTTAGGACGGTGATATCAAACTCAGGTAGAAATGGGGACTGCTAAACTGTGCATAGAGATCCTTATAAGCCACATATTGACTTAGTTTTAAAATGTAATTTTATCTATATTCTATTGTATTTTTATTAAATATTTCCTATTTACATTTTAATCTGGTCCAGGCACACTTGGGAGTTGCCGCACTTGGGTCTCATGTTTGACACCTCTGGTTTAGGATACTTTGAAACCAGCTGTATACCTCTCCAAGGAATATGGCCTGATGCTCTTCAGTCTTACACTGGCAGAAAATGAGGAATGAGTTCCCTGACTTGTTTCACCTTTTACCAGCAGAGAAGGGTGCCTGTTCATGGCATGGCTGACCTGTGCTATGGACTTATGGCTCTCTAGGTCTTTGGAAGGGTCAACTGAATCTGAATTGCAGGAGGCTCCAAGGTCATGCCCATTTGCTGAGACTTGTGTTAGAACAGCTGGATACAGAAATTACAGCTTCCTAGTAAGGATTAGCCCTAGCTTTGCATGGCAGCACAATGTGTTCTTAATGATTGAATTGTTTATTTAATCAATAAATCACAACCATGTGGGGTTTAAATACAGCCTCTTGTGCAGAAATACAGTGAGCTCAGCTCCTGGTGCATTTGTTTCCTTACCAGTACTTGCTCCTCTGAGCAAGCTTCTTAAAAAGCATATTTTAAAAGGTTTTTGGTCATTTCTTGTGAATTTTGAATTGACTTTGAAAAAGATTCATTTATTAGTTCAAAGGTAAACACATTTCCAAAGTCTCATGGGGAAATGAAAGGTTCTTCTCCCATCTTCTGTTGCATAGAGTGCTGCTCTCTTTGTCCTGCACCTTCTGAACACCAGCTTCATGTGTGTGTGTGTGTGTGTGTGTGTGTGTGTGTGTGTTTTAAAAAGGGGATTAGGTTGCATTCAACACTGTTTGAAAAGAGAACTGAAATGTGAACTGTTCCAACCCCTACTACCTACCCAATCTCTAGCCTGCAGCAGTATGGCCATGTCTCAGGCTGAAACCAAACTGCCCCAGACTAGAGCAGAGATGAGCAAAGAAGTTATTATCCTGATCCCATGTGTGGAAAAAGCAAGCCTCTGCTTTGTGGGTCTTGTGGAAAAAACAGTGTCAGTATACCGCTTTGGAGTAAGAAGCCAGTGTCCCCTAAGTGCCCAGTAGCTTGTCACATCTCCCCTTCCCAACACTCTCCCTTCCCCATGCCCATACCCAGACAAGTGAGCTTGAATCAGGCTACCAATAAAGATCCAAGGACAGGGCAGTGTACAAGAGTTTATTCAACTGCTCTCGAATTTAGTTCTACCAAGTCGGGGCCCACATTACAAGCTCCATCTGGTTCCATTGCAGCTCTAACAACAACAACAACAACAAAAATCAAAACTTAAAAAAAATAAGAAAATCCACAACTTTTCCCATGTCATTAAATATATTCATATATAATAACCATAATATATTAGTATGCATTGGAAAGGAACATTGACCCAAACAGTATGCCATGGTCACAGCTATACATTTACAATTCCAAACAGAAATCAGACATAGAAAGGGATCCACGTGGAAGGAAGATAGGGTAAGTAGCACATCCAGGATCATGGGGCAGGGGAGAACTTCAATCACAAAACGAGCTGGGTTTTTTTTGGGGGGGAAGGGCACAGAGGAACCCCACTAACATTGAAATTCTCCTGTGGTTTGTGCACATCTGTTGCTTGCAGGAATGTGTAGGTACTTTAGCCCTCTGAATATATTCCTGCGTGTTTGGCCTCCTCATTGAGGAACTAAAGGCCTTCATTTTACTTACACAACTTCCATGCCTCACCATGTTCTGCAGCGTTTCAGAGACACGATTTTCTAACACTTGTTTCAGCCATGAAGTCAAAGTCTCTTCTGGGCTGTCATTAGCCATTCTAACTGATGTGCCACATCTGGGGAAAAGTCTTGACCCTGTTTTACACAGGTTGAAACTGAACCTGATGACAACACAGGGCATTATGGGCTGGCTCCCAGTCATCTTCTCTTTATTCTGACTTTGACAAACCCTACCCCCTCCATCCCATTACAACCAGTTCTGAAAGCTTTCTTAGCCTAGTACCAGGGAAACTGAAGTGCCTCTCAGTGCCCTCTGCTCAGTAGGGAAAATGATGCTCTGCCTTTTTCCCAGGTAGTGTCTTCATCTTCCACCAAACATCTGGTAGTTAAGTGGATGGGCATTTTAGAAGGGCTTTTTCTTTAACCCAGATTGGAGCAAGTCTGAGAAAAGTCCCTGGTGTCCACCTTGCCAGACACCCCCTTTCCAAAGCAACCCCCTCCTAATTCCTAGTGTTACTACTTTTAACTAATGTAGGGGGGCTCATTAGTTGGCCAAAGGGTCCAGACCACCCACTGAGCTCCCACTGGGTAAGAAAAAGTACAACTGGGGATTTTTCTTTTAAGACTAGTCTCAAGACTTTTTCTTTAAATACCTATGATAACATTTCTGGTTAATAAACTCTCCAAAACCTAGTTCAATTTTACATATCATCCTAAGTATACAAACAGGAGCACCTCAATTTTTATTTCCTTCTCTTTCCCAGAAGCCGAATGACAGGCTGTCCCAAGGGCAGGTGGGATCATCACTATTACTGCCTAGTTTTTCCTCTGTCCTGGTGGCTGGAACCAGAAGGATCTTGTGGTTTGATTCATTTACATTCAGGAAAGGTGGGGGTAAGAGAACACATTCACTCTGAAAATCAAATTGAAGGACTGCAGCAGTGGCCAGCAAAACTTAGCTGAGCCTGTCAAATCTGGCAGCATGTCTACAACTGCAGAAATAGGTAGCAACAGGACTGAACCAAACTAACCACAGGGAAGATGACTCTGGGTCTCTGGAGTACTCAAACCATATTCCCTGGGCATGAAGCTGAAAAAAGGGAAGGCAAATTATTATCAGGAAGAGAATAGGATAACCAGGCCCAGGAGACGCCAGGTGAAGGTCATGAGGATGCTGAGCAGGGCTGGTCGAGGTTTGAGAGTGGAATTGGTTACAGAATGTCAGAATTGGAAGGATCCTGCCCCCTCATTTTACAGATGAGGAAACTGAGGCCCAAAGAGGTTAAGTGACTTTAACCACAACTAGTTGGTGAAAGCCACAACAGCATGCTGGTCACTGGTTCTGGGCAGAAATAGCTAAGCATGGGGGCCTGAGAATTTCATGCCTTCCTGGGTATTCAGGAGGCTGTGACCCAAAGAAGGGGCAGCTCAGATGCATACAGTTGGTTCTAGCTTCACAAAACCCCGTATCAGTTTGAGAAAACAAAGGACCAGAGGAACAGGAGTTTGGGAGGATCTGGGCTGGTTCCCTAAAGGGAACTGTCAAGACTGTATTTTTTCTTCCTGCAGTAAACTCCTAGCAGAAACTTACCTGATCCCTGTTTACAGCTCAGTATCCCCTGCACGCTTCTGGTAGGTCTCAGAGCTTAAGCAATAGCTACTGAGTTCCAGAGTCTTCAGGGAGAATGGGCTAACTCCTCCAGCCTGTGATCTTTGCTCTCCTGGCATAAGAAAGCCTGCAGTCTGCTGCAAGCCCTAAGGAGTGAACTTGTCTCCTCCAATCAGAAGAAGTCTGATTAAAGGTCATCTAGTCCTGCCTCCCAGGCCGTGCCAGAATCTCCTCCACAACATAGCTGTCCAGCCTTTGTTTGGAACTCTGGCCTTATAGCCTCAGGTCACCTGCTAGTCTTCAATGGGGGAGTTCAACAAACTCACAGCTTCTACAGTCATCCACACAAAGGACCTTAAAGAAAGTCGAGACCCATTGGGCAAGAACTTGGAGAGGACAGGGGAGAGCACACAGGTAAGTTTCTCATGTTGAAGAGAAAAACTAAAATGTTTGTAGGGAGCTTAGAAGCTGCCCAATGAAGTTAAGAACAATTTTCTCGTGTGTCTTAGCACACATTCTCCTATTCACTGATTCAAAGGCATTCTTGGATAAAGGAATTTCAGTCCTCCACCGCATTTGTTCATTTCTTCACTAGCGGGGTCCTTCATTTATTCCTGAGCTCTGACCAGCCAGCGATACCTCCTGCATGCCTTCACGTCCCTTCTTCCCCCACATCTCAGCCCTTCCAACTCTGCTGGGGAGCAAATATGTCCCAGGGCTCATCTGGTCAGAGGCAAGGATCTGCCTCAGTCAATTTGGGCAGGGATAGTAGAAAGAAATATCCTTCCCTGGATGACCAAGGTATGGAGCTCCAGACCTCAGGAAGCTTCTTAACAGGGATATAGGATCAGATACACTTGATCCTTAAGCCCTGTGGTGATGATTGTTAGGAAATATCTGTCCTGTTACCCTTTCCAATTCAGACCCTCTTGGAAGACTCCCAGGATGGGGACCCTATTAAACTGAATCTACACACAACCATTCAAGCTAATGGCTAATGTCACTCACTGTACTACCAGGGGAGCTTACTGTAGGAGAGTCAGACTTGGGGGGCTGGGTGGTCATGGAAACACAGTCTCCTCCATGAGAAATAGGTAAAGAGAAGGCAAGTCAATTGACCCCAAGTGCCAACATCTTCCTTGGTATTATTCCTGGGCAAGGGACATGGTTGAGGCATGCCAAGCATACCAAGCAACTCAAATATTGGACAAATAAGGATCTAAAAAAAAAATCTCAATGGGACAGAACACTGGGCTACATTTAATGAGATGAAAAAGGGGAAAATGTAACATCCTACATTTGGGCTCAAGAAATCAATTTCATAAGTATAAGGCTAGTTCATCTGAAAAAAAAATTACTTAGGGAGTTTTAATGAATTGTAAAATCAGCAAGAGTCCACAATGTGAAAAGTCTTGGGTTACACTGAGAGGCACAGTATCCAGGACCTGGGAATGGAGAGCTCCCCTCTAGTCTACCTTGGTCAGGCCACAGCTGGACTACTGGATTCAGTTCTGACACACTTTAATTAGACCATTCATGAACTAGAGAGTGTCCAGTGAAGGGGCAACCAGGATGGTGAAGAAACTTGAGATCGTGTCACCTCAAGATCAATTGACAGAAATGGGGATGTTTAGTGTAGAGAAAAGTTTTGGAAGGAATACAATAGCCGTTTTCAAGTATTTGCAAGTCTCTCATGTGGAAGAGGGATCAGATAGTTGTTCTGCGTGATCCCAGAGAGCAGAACTAGGAAAAACAGGAGGAAGTTGCAAAGAAACAAATGCAGTTTGACAGAGGAAAAACTTCCTAACAATTAGCACTATCCAGAAATGGGAGGCCAGCAAAGGCTGGATGACCTCTAGTCAGATATGCTATAAAGAAGACTGAGATCCCTTACAACTCGGAGATTCTATGAGTTGGGAAATGACCTTGAGAGAACTGGTCCTGAAATACAAGAAAGGGAGTAACAAGACAGCCTTACATCAGGTCCCTGCCTAGCATTTCTGATCCAGGAGTGGCCAAGCACACATTTTGGTGGCAGGGAATTCATGGTAAAATTTGGAGATGCCTGAGAGAACGGGGGGGGGGGGGGGGAAGGCCCTGTAGAAGACTCTCCAAAACAGGAAGAATTCAAGTTTCGCTGGGACAGTGTGACTCAGTGACAGTCCTCCTTGTTGAACAGGTTTCTCAGAGAAAAATGGGACCACCCTAAAGGCAGATGAATGATTTCAAGGGGAAGGTGGTATCCAGTCCCATGAGGCAGGGGGGGTGTCCCTGTGCTCAGCTCCACAGGGGCCAGCCTAGGTTGGAAGGGGTCCATGGGCAGCTATAGGGCTATGAGCCCAGGGGCTTTGAAATATGTTAGACAGGAGATGCACAGCAGGCTTCCTTGGCCCTAATCTCTTGGTTCTTGGCCAGGCTAGTAGCCTCCATGAGGCTCTGGCACATGCCAAAAGGAAATATAACCTGAGGGCAGAGCTAGAGGAAGTAGGCATTATTTCAGTGAAGCCTTCCCAGCAGCTTCAATGGTGAGGGAAGGAGGAGGGAAGAGAATGACATGTAAAACCTAGCCTTCACCTCTAGGGTCGGTTCTGTAGGCCTCCCTAGTCATTCTGGCTTAGAACAAATCATCTTCCCCAGGGCCAGGGGCCCACTGACTCCCCACCCTTCATTCCACTTGCTCTCCAGGCACTTTCCAGTTGCAGTGCATTCTGGGAACTGATGTCATTACATAAATAATGTCACTGCTATAAAACTAGGCAGCAATGCTCCCTGCCCCCTCCCCTCCTGGAAAATGTTATAAAAGGGGCTGGTTCCAAGTTTCCAAAGAGGAAACGATCTGGGAGGTTTTGACTTTGACTCCTCCTGGTCCAGGCCTCCTCTCTTTGAGATGGAACCAGCATAGGCCGCCCACCCAACTCGGGGCCTCTCTGAAGTGATCATCTAAGACTCCTGGGAACAGGGCACCATGCATAGCCCAGACCCTTCCTGAACATTGGCACAGTGAGCTGTGAGCTGAGCTTCTTTGATAGGGACACTTGCTTGCTCCAAGACCCACACAACTTTACCTGACTCTATAGTAGGTGCTTAATCAATGCATGTCAATTGATTTAACCTCCCATTCCCTTTAGGGACAAGTGGGACAAAGTAGGTCATCAGGGACAGAGATAAGGGCCACCTTGCTTCCTCAATCTTGGAAGGGCCATATTCTGGGGCAGCCCACGGTGATATGGATAAAAAGGGGAGGACCAAATACAATCCTGCCACAGAGAGGCAGAGGGATCTGGAAACAATGTCAGGGGAAATGGAGTAGGTAGAGGGAGGACTCTGGCATGCTAATACCCTGCATTGTTACTCTTAAGGAACCCAGCCCACCATTGGTTAAATCACCTAGATTGTTAGTTGGAGAATTCACAGCTATCCTAATTCTGTTCATACCACAGTTCACTTCATTGCCAACACCAAGATTTTAATGATACATTTGAATTCAAGTAACACGAAAGTGTTCTTCCCAAATCTTGTAAAGATTCAGACAGAACCCTTTACATGCTCCTTACCTAGGCCAGGTCTGCAAAATGAACAGCACACACTCAGTGACTTCTTTCTGATAATAATACTTAGTACTTGGAAAGGAAGCACTTTTGATCTCTAAACAGCCCCATGAGGTAGGTAAATAGCATCCTCATTTTACCAAGTGAAAACCGAGGCCCATTAAGGAAAGGTCGCCTGCCCATACCTCTCCTGCATGGTCTGTCCTCTTTGACTGAATTCTCATCCAATATCAGGCCCTTTGGGACTGAGGGAGGGGGTGTGGAAAGGCTGTAGCAGCAGCAGCAGCAGCAGCTGCAGAAGCCCTGGGCTTGACTGCAGGCCTATACATCCTGTTCCTGTATGTGTGGGCTTTGGAACCAGCAGCTTTTGCAGGTTTCCACAATTATGGATATATGTGGCTTTCTTCCCCTTCACCTACAGGGGGTGCTAGCTAGGAGGGGATGCTGCCATTTGAGGTCTTCGGCTAGGCCCCAACTTCCCATGGCCGCTTGCTTTTGCGTTCAGTGGCGTCTGTCCCAGTAGTAGGAGGGCGCTCCCAGCCCCGTCTTTCCCACCCCCTCACCTTCTCCCCAGCCCCAGCCCTACCCCAGCCCCAGCCCCATGACAAAGTGAAATCCACCACCATCCCCATTCCAATTCTGTCTGCTCCAAGGTCTACACAAAGCAGCCGCACACTCCATCGCTCAATCATTCTCTTGCATGCATTCTCTCTTTCACGCCCTCTTGGCACTGGAGCTCAGGCTGCTCCTCACTAGGCCTTCTTACACTTCCCCTTCTTCTCCCGCTGTTGGAACTTCCGAAGCCGCCGTGCCCACGTGTCCCTCCACTGGATCACCAGGCTGGTTTTATCAGCCACGATGCCATTCTGATCGGGAGAGTCCTCATCATTTCCAAGCAGTAGGTATTTCTTCAAGGCTTTGATTTTAGGGCACTTACAAGCCACGTCCCTTGAGCGGATCCACAAGCTTTGGTCCCCCCCTCCGGATCCGGCTGGTGCCTTGTTTGTATACGGAGATGATGTTGACAGTGAATTTCCACCAGTCCCCAGCTTTATCAGCCTTCAAAATGTGGATCTGGACAGCTGGAAGAAACCAACAAAAAACAGCATTAAGGGGGTTGGGAATCCCTGCAGCAAAAATGCTACCTTCAGAGACAAGCAAAAGTGAACAGCCACCAGGGCATGAGTTGGGGGCTCGGTACAACGAGGGGCATTTTCAGTATCATTTGTTCTAAATGTACTTTACTGGGGGCCAAAAAAATCCCACTGCCTGTGGAACCTTTGTATTTATTTTAGGGTGAATCGAGACCAATGTGTCATGGGAAAGGCCCAATGTTTCTGGTAGATAACATCAAAGGGTGAAATTATTATTATTATTATTAGTTTTATTATTTTGCTTTTTGGTGGGGCAATTGGGGTTAAATCTCTTGCCCAGGGTCACACAGCTGGTGTCAAGTGTCTGAGGCCGCATTTGAATTCAGGTCCTCCTGACTCCAAGGGCAGAGTTCTATCCACTGTGCCACCTAGCTGCCTCAAACAGCCAAATTATTAAACACAATAGGGGATTCATCTTGCCTAGGGTGAATAAATACTGTGTCCCAAATTTGGTCCTTCACCCTCCCCATCAAACCTACACATGCATGAAAACATACTGGGGAGAGGCTACTATTGCCTTATTGCTGGGACAAATGATTCAGGGGGTGGGAAAGCAGGGGAGCGGGGAGAAAAGATACTTCAGTTCTTTCACTTAAGCTTCCTGGGCTGAGAGAGAAGAAAGGTTCCATATCATGGACTTGATGAATCTCAAGCTACGGTTTAGTTGGGTCCCAAAGCAGCCTCTAGCTTCTCCCTACACATTAGTCCAGAGCAATTTTCCTCAAATACTGCTTTTCACATGTTAGTTAGGCGGTGCCGTGTATAGTATAGGCCTGCAGTCAGGAAGATCCTAATTCCAGTTCTCCCTCAGACTCTTACCCTCTGGGCATCAGTTTCCCCATCTGTAAAATGGGCATAACAACACAGGGTCGTTGGAAGAATCAAATGAGATAATAATTATAATATGCTTAGCACAGTGCCTAGCACATGGGAGGTACTATATAAATATTATTTTGTCACCGCTGTGCCCCAAGTCCTTTTACAGCTCTATAGTGCCCATTTGACATTTTTTTGGGGGGAAAGGGTCAGTTCTTGTGACTTTATGGGATTCCTATGGTGGAAATTCTCTCTACCAATGCAGATTAAGCAACTGATCCTAGTTGGGTCCTCCAAGGTCAAAAAGAACAACCCTAATCTCTTTTTTGATTAACCATGATTGATTAATAATATCCTTTCCTTGGGGATCTTCATGACCACTAGCATGTTCCCCCAGAGAAAGTATATAAACTGCTTTCGCTGGCATTGAAGGGGCTCCAGTTTGGGCCAACAGAGTATACAGACAGTTTGAGGGCCCATCCCAAAGAACTTTGGCTCATACCCAGTTTCCCCAGGGAACACCAGAATTTGGCTTGTATCTAGGTCTGCAAAACAAGAATAAAAGAATTTTCTGCTTCTGTGCAAACCCTCAAGCCATCAAAGCACTGATCGTAGCATCTGAGTGGTAGAGTGGACAGGGTGCTGTGCTGGGAAGCAGGAAGACCCGAGTTCAAATCCAGACTCAGGCAACAGCTATGTGACCCTGGGCAAGTTGTATAACTTCTCTCTGACTCACTTTCCTCATTTGTAAAAATGTAGGCAATACTACTACATGCCTCATCATTTGTCAGCATCAAATGAGATAACATATGCAAAGCACTTTATAAACCTTAAATCCTTCTATGTTAGCTGTTATGCAATGTGAGAATTAGTGCTTCTATTTTATAAGGAAACTGAGGCTCAGAAAGATATGACAAGCTTAGGACGTAGCTGATGTATCAGAGCTGTGATTCAAACCCAGGTCTCCCGACTCAAAGTTTAGTACTCTTTTTTTAGCACTTGATAACCTCCTTAGCCCTAAGAACCACATATTCCACAGGGCCTGAGAAAGGCTGGAGGTAGTTTAGAGGTAATCTAGTCCAAACTCATTTTATAGTTTAGAGAATCTACAACAGGCCCAGAGAGACCAAGATGACCCAAGGAAAGTTAAGTGGATTGTAAGAGAACATCTTGGTGTCTTTGATGAATTTAGACCACTTGGCTGAGAGGAGCTGCATCCTCAGATACTGAATATACTGGTGAATGTGACTGTTACACTACAAACAGGGATATCAAAAAGACTGTGGACAACAGGAGTGACCCTACAGGACCTCAAGAGGGCAAATGTTTCAGTTCTCAAAAAAGAAAAAAGGATGGAATTTCTAAAGTATGGGCCAAAGAGCTTTACTTTGATTCCCAGAAACTTTTTAGAAAATACTATTAGAGAACTTTTTTTTCACTTTTTTCAAATTTTATTTCTAGTTTATGGAATAAAACAAGCATTTCCATAACATAGTACAATAAAAAAAGATGATTGCAGGTGAACTGCAAATCTACTATGCACAATGTGATACGCAAAATTATCTTGTATATTTCCTTTTTTTTTTCTTCTCTCCCCCTATACCCTAGAGATAGCTTCCATTAGACTCAAATAGGTATATATAGACATATATGTAAAATTATTCTCTACATACTTCTATTTATCAGTTCTTTCTCTAGATACAGATAGTATCTTTCTTCATATGTCCTTGATAGTTAATTTGGGTATTTATGACATTTAAAATAACTTCATTTGCTCAAAGTCATTCTTAAAACAATATTGCTGTTACTGTATACGATGTTTTCTTGGTTCTGTTCATTTTGCTCTTCATTATTTTGTGCAGGTGCTTCCATATTTTTCTAAAATCATCGAGCTCCTCCTTTCTTATAGCAGTATTCCATCACAATCATATACTGCAACTTGTTCAACCATTCCCCAGTTGATGGGCATCCCTGCAATTTCCAGTTCTCTGCTACCACAAAGAGAGCTGCTATAAACATTTTAACTGTTTAGTGAATGTCTAGAAAAAGAAGCAATTAAAACAACTCAACATGACTTTTTCATAAAGACCAGGTCATGTCAGGCTAACCTGATTTCCTATCTTGGCAGGGTTATTAAACTACTAGAGATCAGAGATTTTAGTAAAGCATTTGATAATCTCTCACGTTAATCTTATGGGAAAGATGGAGGCTAGATGGTAGTACAATTCAAAACTGACTGACTGGCTGAACTCATGTCAAATAAGCAGGAAGTCTCCAGTGGAATGCCCTAGGGATCTGTTCTGGACCCTGTGTTCTGTAATATTTTTATCAATGACCATACAGAGATGGTATAGATGGCATCCTGGTTGAATCTGCAAATGACACAAATCAGGAAGGGATAGATTCAGACATCTTGAAAGGGTATAACATGGAGCCAAATCTAATAAGATGAAATTCAATAAGGATAAATGGCTAGGTTTTATACTTGGAGTTAAAAAAATGACTTCACCAGTACAAGGTAGGGAAGACATAGTTAGCAATACTGTCTGAAAAAGATCTGGTGATTTTAGTGAACTGAAGGCTCAGTATAAGTCAACAGTTCGGTAGGGCAGCAAAAAAGCTAACACAATCTAAGACTACGTTAAAAAGGGTCAAGCTTTCAGGAATAAGGAGGTGAAAGTCCCACCTATCCTCGGTCCTGGTCAGAACATATGTGGAAGATTGTGCTCAGTTTGAGGCAACACATTTCAGAAAGGACAGTGAAAAGCAAGGGAGCATCCAGAAGAGGGCATCCAGAGGTGAAGGACCTCCGAGATGTTGTTTTTCAGCTGTTTTTCAGTCATGTCTGACTCTTCATGACCCCATTTGGGGTTTTCTTGGCAAAGACACTGTAGTGGTTTGCTATTTCCTTCTGCCGCTCACTTTGCAGACAGGATACCGAAGCAAAGAGGGTGAAATGGCTTGCCCAGGGTCACATATCTGGTAAGTGTCTGAGGCCAGATTTGAACTCAGGAAGCTGAGTCGTCCTGACTTCAGGTTCAATACTCTATCCACTAGTTGAAGGAACTGGGTCTAAGCCTGAAGCATGATCACTGTCTTCAAGTATTTGAAAGACGGTCATGCTGAAGACCCATTAGACTTACTCTGTTTTGCTCCAGAAGGCATGACCAGGAGTATGGAGTATTAAGCTGCAAAGAGGCAGAGGCTGAACAGCAGGTATTTTGCACTGCAGATCCTCTTTTGGGCACGGGCTGGTCTAGACAGCCATTAAGGTGGCTAAATCTAAGCCTAAAACTCTTTGATTCTTTAGGGGACTTGTTTAAAGTCACACAGGTGAGGAAGCAGCAGAACTGGGATTTAAATTTCTGAGTCCAAATGCAGCATTCTTTCCATTACACCGCTGCCTCAGGAATCGAAAGGGAACAAAAGGGATAGAGAGGCAAAAGAGGGAAGAGAAGGAAACTGGAGAAAAGGAAGAAGGCAAAAAGGAGGAAGAGCAGGTAGCAGGAGGAGGTGCCTGGTCTCTAGTCTGCCCTCGCTGCAGCACAGATACCCTGGGCCATCCTAGGCCTTTCTGGCTGCACCAAGTACTGAGCCTGGTGTTTTTCCCTTTTACTTTCAAAGAAGCCTCTCAGCTCTCCACAGTACGCATATTCTTGACTCAGCTCTAGCCTGTGGGTGGTGCTTCCTGTTGCCTGGAGCTGGCAGGAGTTGCCTCAGGGTAGCTTGGCTCTGCGCCTAGCTCTTCATTTTCATGCGCCCATAAAACACAAGGGTTTGATCCATCACCCACAGTCTGGAAGTGAACCCCATTGCTACTTGCTACCTCACCTAGTTGTCGCATGGACTAAATGAGATGGTGTATGTGAAATTCATAGAACTGGGAGCTATAATTATTAGTTGGGGTTTTGGAATCTCCTTGTGAGGTGGAGAATGGGTGAGGATGTGGCCTTTGTGTCCTCAGATTACAGATAGAGAAAATGAGGTTGAATCAAACCTCAAGAAGATTCAAAATTCAAAATCAACTATCCAAATGAGGATTCAAATATTTTCAAGGTGCCTTCTTCCCCATCCCCATTTTTTTCAGCTAAGAATACTAAAGTGAGAGGTGGTAAGTCACCATATCATATACCAAATTGGTCATACATCAGTTGGTCATATACCAAATCTGAAACAAATTTGTAGGTAGACTGGAGATCTACAGAGGAAGGACTGCCTTTTTCCTTGGGCTTCTACTGTCTCCCAGGTCACTGGGCCTGGTGTCCCATTTGACTTTGACATTTGGGGGTCTGGCCCCTGAACCTGTATGGTCCTGGTCCTAGTCAAAGATGGGCAGGGTATAGCTAGGTCCAAGGGAGAAATGAAGGCTGACTCATCATCCTGGTGGTAAGAGAGATGTCTGCTTTTTTCCAAATTTTCCTTTCAGATGTTCCTGGGCATCCCGAACTTTGCACTCCATCCTGAGGGCTCCAAAGAACGGCTGCCATGGCAACCGTTTCCATGTTTTCGTCACTAAGAGACTCAACACTCAGCATGAACTCTGAGGGGGAGGAGAAAAAAACTTCCAGTACAGAGAAGTGAATGAGCTCTGTTTTTGACTGTGGAGACCCAGGTCACCATGGCAACTGAATGCCCCAAACCTCACCAATGGGGAGACATAGGATGATGTCTCCCCACTGGCACCCTCAGTTTTCCTGAGCCACAGTTTCCTCAGGCCTAACTGAACCAGAATGTAGAATGAGTCACCTTCAGGAAGTTGTGTTTCCCTCAAGACCTCCTGTGCTTCCTGGCATTCCCTGGGGGCAATGAGGGTGGGGTGTTGTGGGGAGAAAACATGCAACTTGTTCCTTTAGCATAGTTCTAACTGAAGGATGCAGCTGCAGGCTGGTTTAGCCTCAGCTGTCACTGCTTTGGGCCATGCTTGACATTCACATGATCTAGAGTTGGAAGTGACTTACACTCTCATTTGACAGATGAGGAAACTGAGGCCCAGAAAAGGGAAATAATTTGCCTGAGATTACATAGCTAGTAGGTATAGGAGCTAAGATTCAAACCTGGGTTTTCTTGTTCCAAATTCAGTGCTCCTTCCATTGGACCTTGATGGACATCTTGGGCCTCAGCTTAGCGTAGTTTGGAAGCTGAATCTCAAGCAGAAAACCTGCTAGTGAACACTCAAGAATCTAAGGGAGATGTTTCAGATTGGCATGCCACAATAGGTAGGCATCTCCTCATGCTATAAAGAGCTAGATAATTAAAAGTGAGGGGGAGGGGAGAAGCAGTCGGCTGTGGCAGAATCAGTGTGGCTGTGACAGAAAAAATATGGAGCTGGAAGTTAGGAAACTTGGGCCCTGCATTCAGAAATGTAATAACAAAACCAATTCTTAAGGAACCCAGTGTTGCCAGAGCTCATGGCAGAAGCAACTAAATTTCAAGGAGTAGCCTGTGCCCATGCCATGCCCTCTTTTTCTTCTAATTATTATTTATCTCTAGGCCTGAAGGTGCTAATGATTCAGGGAGAAAAAGAATGGTAAATTCAGCTACCCCCTCTTCCCAACGAAGTCTTGAGTAATACACTTTCCCAGTGGGCAGAAAGCTATGTGATAGAGCAGACAAAGGAAGGATAAGATCTGTGTAGGTCTAGGAGCCTCCTGAGATTCCGATTTTCATGTTGCTATTTGGAGAACTGGAGCTGTCCTTGGCTACTACTGGACTGCTGCCCTTGGCCTGAGAACCTATTGGTTGGCACTGTGGCTGTTGGAAACCTGCTTGAAGAGGCAACTCAAATCCTGGAGCAAGAGTAAGGAGCAGAGTTTAAAGAAGTCAGATGGTGGTTGTTGTCCTTCATGCTCCAAGAGGACCAAAATGACATCACTATGTCAGGGTCAAGGTACAGTGTGTCCCGACTGTGGCTGATCAGACTAATGTGAGCTTGGAACGTTCTACCACAGGTCAGGCACAAAAGAGTCCACATGACTATTTGCTATTTGGAATAGAAATGTCTCTAAATTTGCTCGTTTCATGTTTCTTTTGAGCTACTGCAATTCTGCTTCACTAATAGAGCACAGTGCCTTCTTTGATGTGGGCATGCCATTCTGGGTGGTCCTGTGCCAGAGTCTTCCATGTCTCACAATCGATTCCAAAGTTCTTCAGAGAGATCTTCAGAATGTCCCTGTATAGCTCCTTCTGACCTCCATTTGAGCACTTGCTTCATGTGAGTTCTCTGCAAAACAGTCTTTTAGGCAAATATACATTTGGCATTTGAACAATGTGGTGAGCCCATCAGAGTTGCACTCTCTGCAGTAGAGTTTTGAATGTTTGGCAGTTTAGCTGAAGAAAGGACTTCAGTGTCTGGTACCTTATCTTGCCAGGTTATCTTCAGAATCTTACTAAGACAATCCAATGGAAGCGATTCAGTTTCCTGTCATGGTGCTGTTAGACTGTCCACCTTTCACAGCATACAGCAATGAGGTCAGCCCAAAGACTCTGTAGACCTTCAGTTTGGTAGGCAGCCTAATGCTTCTTTTCTCCCACACTTTCCTTCGTAGCCTCCCAAACACTGAGCTAGCTCTGGAAATGCATATATCAACCTCATCATTTATGTGGACATCCCTGGAAAGTATACTGACAAGGTAAGTAAACTCATCTACAGCATTCAAAATTTCTCCTTTTGTTATAATTGATAGTTCCACCTATGGATGATGTGGTGCTGGCTGGTGGAGAACCTCTGTTTTCTTAGTGTTAATTGTCAGGCCTAAATTAGCACAAGTGGCAGAGAACTGATCCATTCTCAGAGGCTGCAGTGAGAGCACAATCATCTGCAAACATAAAGTCATGCACCAACTCTTCCTCTACGTTAGTCTTGGCTCGTAACCTTTTCAAGGTAAGTAATTTACCATCATTGTGGTAGCTGACCTTGACGCCATTTTTGTCCTCACTGAAGGCGTCTGACAACATTGCTGAAAACATCATGCTAAAAAGCATGGGAGCAAGCACACAGCCCTGCTTCACTCCACTGGTGACTGGGAAAGTGTGAGAGCATCATTCATCATCCAGAACCCATGCAAGCATGCTATTGTAAACTGGCATATAATACTGATGAATTTCTCTGGGTAACCAAATTTTGCCATGATCTTCCAGTCCTGCCAGATCATAGGCAAGGGAAGATAGGAAGACTATTTCCTCTCTCACCGTACTCCCTCTGATTTCCCTTTAGCATAGCACCATACGTGGAGACAGAGTCTGGGTCACACACCTCACTCCAGGACAAGCTGAGATCCCATGGTTTTGGAATTCCCTAGCCACACACAAAGAACTCAGAGGGCATCTAGGAGGAGATTCTTGGAGATGACTGGAGACAGATGGCTAAATGTTAAGAGTGCTTAATCTTTTTTCTTCCGTTTTCACTATATTCAAGGAACTATATAGCCACGATATGTTGAATAGCAACATCATGTGAATGTATGTGTGTGTGTGTGTGTGTGTGTGTGGTCATTACCACAGGATGAAGTGTCCAGATACATGATGGGGGCTCTGGAGCTATATTTTTCATCCATTTGATATTGAATATTATTTTATAGTATCACCTGGGTAAATTCCAAACCTGGAATGTGTGGGTTTAAACTTCTCAATCTGGTCTCCCCCTTCTGAAAACAGCTTCTATAGAAATGGGATGGGGACAGGGAGAAGGCCAAAAGTGATATTTCAGACTTTGGGGAGGCTATGCCCCAAAAGAACTGAGATAATTACTGGCTTAGCGGCTCAAGAAGAGTACCACCTGTTTGTCCAAGAAGAGTGCCACCTGGTGGTCACCTCAGATATTAGACTCCCTCCTGCATCCAGTGACATGCTGTCATCCTATAGGCTTAACCAAGACGTGTAATCGAGCCAATTAGAGCTCCTGCCATTACTGCAGAGTGACAAGGTGTTACAGAGAGAAGAGGATACAGCATTCAAGAAGACAGATTCTCTACAACCTCCTTTATAACACCAAGGAGTGGCAATAGGGGTGAGGGGATGACATCTAGCTTAACAGTGATCTGGCTATGGAGGTTCAAGAGGGCATGTGTTTTATCCACCCTGCCCTATCCTACTTAAGAGATCTCCTCCTTCCCGTCCCACTCCAATAATTTTCAATATTCCAGAGAATGCTAATGCTTATAACTTGAATTGCAAATGTTTTAAAGTTTACAAAGCACTTTTTTCACAGAAATTTTGTGAGGAAGATAATCTATTATCAATTCCATTTTACAAATGAAGAAACTGAGTCACAGAATTACCTATGATTAAACAGTTAATAAGTGTCTGGTCCAATATCTGAATCCAGGTTTTCTGACTCCAAGTTAAAAAGTCAATAAGAATTTGTGAAATACCTTCTATGTACCAGGCAGGCATTGTGCTAAGCACTTGATATGAAGACAGTTCAAAAACACAGTTCCTGCTTTCAAGAAGCTACCGGCTAAATGAGGAAGACAACATACACATAAGTATATCTATAGGGTTCTTTCTCGATACCACCAAGTGAAACTACTAATCTCTCTTCTTCCTTTGACCTCAGAAGAACCATTTCAGAAACTGCGAAGGGTAGTGTTAAGGACAGCCTGGGTGGAGCTTTGGATGGGGGGGAACGCTCCCCACCCCCCGAGGGGAAGGGGGGGGGGATGTGATTATGTTGGAAAAAAAGTATTTCCTCTAAACTTGGCAAATCTGAAGTGTTAGCCCCATACTTTCTTGGGCCAAATCCATACAGTGTATAAAAAGCTGAAAATAGTGAAAATATATCCTAAAACAGTAACCTAAAACAGATCAGTAAGATGGGCTTTACCTGTACCTGGCACTGGCTGTTTCTACGCAACCTATGTAGAGGCAAACGAGGAGATGTTAGGGGTTAGCTGTATTTGGGAACCTGGGATAAGAAGCTTTGGGTAACAGTGGGGAGAATGTGAAGAGGGAAAAGTCTGAAATAAGGAACCAGTGCCCTTTCCCTGGGGATCAGTCAAATGCTGAGGCTGCAGGAGCAATTTCTCATTAGTGCCAGGTAGACGGCTGCCAGTAAGGCAGGGATAGCCCTAAATGGAAGCTGGTGGTAGAATCTCCCCATCTCCCACCCACCCACCCATAACTGCCCTGCTTAGTGTGACTGCCATCGGTTAGAAGCAGGCCTGTGTCCGCCAGCTGAGTTAATAAAGAGTCAGCACTTGCTGCCTTGTCTCAATTTGACATTACCATTCTAACCTGCCCTGCAATGGAAAAAACTCAGACTTTGTGATCTGAAGTTAACAGGATCACAGGATTAAGAGCCAGACCTTATTCTAGCCACCTTATTTTACAAATAGGAAACTGAGGCTCAGAAATGGATGGGACGTGCCCAAGAGGAGCTTCAAACGCAGGTCCTTCGATTCTAAATTTAGTGCTGTTTCTATACCATATAGCCCATGGGGTGTATTTTACATGCCTTGGAGGCCCTATCCTTTGACAATAATCTTTATGACTCATTTTGTTTCCATTCAGAGTCTCCCTTATACACATCCATCGATGTCTTTCTTGCACCTTTCTAAATGCATCATGTCAACCGCATGGATTTCCCTTTGGCAAGAGTAGGATTTTGTGTCTCTCTCTAAGGGTCCCTGTCTTTCCTTCAGGCTAACAGGAGATAAGCTGTAAGTTATAGGGGAGATCTTGTTTATCTGACAAAAATATCGGCTCATGTGGGTTGCTTTTCCATGCACAGTGTTCCCTACAGACTCCTTCCGTAGGTCCAAGAGGGACTTGTTTCCTTTCCCATCAGAACCTATCTGGACTGTCTGACTACTTACAGAGCCTGGATAAGACGGGAGTCACTCCCCTCTACTGAGATGGAGGAGCACCAGGCCTCATCATCTGTCCTGTCAGGGCATCCTATAGACCCCTGGCACTGTCAACTAACCTACTGACACAGTTTAAGGATCTCTGAGCCCTGCCATCTGGCCCAACCCTGAACTCTTAGGACTTCTAGGCCTTTCTATCCACTCTTCAGCTGAAATTCCTTTATATGTTGTCTCCCCCCAAATGCTTTTCTACTCCTTCATTACCTGGATACCCATGTATTTATTCATTCATTCTGAATCCCTTCCTCCCTCCCCTTTTCTCTCATTGAACTTCCATGTCTCCTGTTAACACTATCCCCAGTTACACACGGTCCCTTATAAAGGGTTCATGGATGTGTGCTGGCTGATCTCTGAGTCCATGTGCGGTCCAGCATCTCTGTCTGAGAATGAAGCATCTGTACATGTGCACACGTATAACTGTGTATAACCTTCATTTTGAAGGTCAAACCTAAGGACCAACTAAGATTTATGAGTTCTATCATTACTGAACAGTCAACTTAGTGATTCTCTTAGCCACTACCATAACTGAAACAAAAAGCACCTCAGACAATGAACATTCACTGTAGGCAATAAAGGGAATTTAACTTCTCTTAAGAAAATGCCTCCTATATTCTCCCTCAGTTTTAAAAAAATTGTAATCAGGGGCAGCTAGGTGGCGCAGTGGATAGACCACCGGACCTGGAGTCAGGAGGACCCAAGTTCATATCCAGCCCCAGACCAGACACTTGACACTTACTAGCTGTGTGACCGTGGGCAAGTCACTTAACCCCAACTGCCTAAAAACAAAACCAAAAAAACCCACTTTGCAAATTAGAATAGGATGCAGTCTTCCTTTATGTTGTCTTCTACTAGCAAACCCCATCAAACAACCCAAGTGACAGCCTCACTCATCCCTGGGGGAATCACATGTCAGTTCTGTCACTGAGCATTTCTGTAGTGACTTTCTGCCATTTATGAAAACTGAATCTCCTCATGCTCTGTGAGGAAGCAAATGCCTCTGAGTACAGTGATGTGAAGGCCCTATCATATGCCCACGGATGGAGGTACTGGGTTAAATTAGACTGTCCTCAGTCCATATGGCACCAGGCACCTCAGTTCCCATAGGATATCCAAAGACAGAGAAGCAGGCAGGAAAGGGGTGATATCACTGAATTCTGGAGTTGGAAGGAGACTCAAGCAGCCATCTAGTGATAAGGAACCCCATTATCCCTTGAAACAGCAGATTCTACTGGAGCTTTAGTTGTTGGAAATTATTTTTCTTGATAAACCTAAAAATGTCTCTTAGTAAATTCCATCCATTCTTACTGGTGTTACCCTTTGAAGCCAAATAGAAACACCTAATCCTTCTTCTACAAGGTAGATAGCACATTAAGCCTTCTCTTCTCTAGGTTAAATAATACCAATTACTTCAGCCAATTCTCATTTTGCATGCATTCAAGGCCCTTTATTAACCCATCCAGACCCTCTCCAACTTGTCTGCATTTAGCCCTCGTCCTCATCAGTGGAGAGGTCCTACTCAAACTGAGACAGACTTGGAATTTCCCTAGAAGAGTTCTCAAAATGAGTTTCCTTTTCTTCCCCATGTGGGCCATTACCTGGAATCAATTGTTTAGATACAAGTTTTGGACTAGTCCCACCCTGGACACCAGGTATTGGTAATGCATCATTTTCTTATGGTAATGGTGATTCGCTGGAGCTTTTTTTTTTTTAGATGATATACTACCTAGTCTCTTTACTACTTAGTATGAGATGGCTCTTCACTATATTATCTTATATTTTCCCAGGACATCAAAATTTCATAATCAAGCTGGATTTCATAATCCACTGGCTGGAGCTACTAAAATTATATTATTCCCTTTTCCTATCCATTCTCTTCTCATCTGAAGCCACTGGAACTCACTATACTGATTTAATAATATGGAATGTAATAGGATCCCTTTCAAGGGGGTACTGGAGCCAGCTCTAACAGGCTCACAGAGCTGATTGTTAAAATTTCAGGCTAAGCATTTATACTTGATACATTGGAAAAAGTTACAAATCAAGGCTTGATTTACTATTTTGTCAACTATCTAGGCTTAAAAAGGAGAACATGTTAATCATGTAAATTAAACTTAACAGTTTGTCACATGTACACTTTTTCTTGGAGAGCCTGTTGTTAAACTTTTACCAGCAAACTCCTGAACACACATAAAGTCTTATAACTGGGTTAAAACAATCTTGGTTTTAGTAGACTTCAATAGGATATGTTGTTAAAAAAAAAAAAGTAATGTTTCCAGAAATAAAGTGATAGTCCTGCCCTGGTTATACCAAACTTGAAATATTAAGTTTGGATTTGGATGCCACATTTTAGGTTAGACAACTCATGAATGTGCAGATGAGGTCAAAAAGGATGAAGAAGGACCTTGAGTCTATGTCATACTGGTTGACAGAACTAGGGATGTTCAACCTGAAGAAGACTAGGATTGGGGAGGTTTGAGAGATAGGACATAATAGGTGTTTTCAAGTATTTGAAGGGCTGTTATATGGAAGAGGATTAGATTTGTTCTGTTTGGTTCCAGGGTGCAGAAAGAGGACCAATAAGTGGAATTTGCAAAGAGACAAATTTAGGCTTTGATGTAAGGAAAAACTTAACAATCCGAGCTGCCCCAAAGTGGAATATGCAGCCCTGGAAGGCAGTGGGTTATCATGTCAACTTGTCATGCGTAGAGGGAATTCCTTTTCAGATAAAGGTTAGACAAAAGGTCTGTTGAGTCACTTCTAACGTTATAATTCTGTGATTCTATTGTCTTTACCTCTTTCTCTAATCTATCACAAAAGGCAGCAGGGCATCTCCCTTCTTCATACCTTTGCACTGACCATACCTCATGCCTGGAATGCACTCCCTCCTTACCTCTGCCTCATAGAATCCCTCTGTTCCTTCAAGATACAGCTTAGCTGTCTTCCTTAGGCCATATGAAGGCTTTCCCCATCCCTCTCCCCACAACACCAAGTACCCTCCCTCCCCAAATACTTTGCATTTATTCTCTTCATATTTATTGTATATAGAGATAGATATACTTGTCGTTAGTGCTTAAAGCACTAGATTTAAGACAGGAAGACCAAGGTTCAAATCCTTATTCTGAAACTTATCAGCTTTGTGGACAATCCATTTACCTTTCGAGCCTGTTTTCCTCATTTGTAAAGTAGGGATAATAGTACCTATGGCATTGACTTCATGGGGGGTTGTAAGCTCACATAGTAGGCACTTAATAAATGTTTATTGAGGGGCAGCTAGGTGGTGCAGTGGATAGAGCACTGGCCCTGAAGTCAGGAGGACCTGAGTTCAAATCCGGCCTCAGACCAAACACTTGACACTTACTAGCTGTGTGACCCTGGGCAAGTCACTTAACCCCAATTGCCTAAAAAAAATAAAAATAAAAAAAATGTCTGTTGATTGATTCAGATATGATAACGTGTTTGAAGTGTTTTGCAAACTTGAAAGTATTTTTAAAATGTCATTAGCACTATCCTGTACCATGTTACCATGTTAATTTTTCTAGAGTTGAACTTTGTAAATATGGCCCAGAAGGGTTTCTACAATTGTAAGGAGCCATCAGCATCAGCAGAACTCTCCCTTTGCTATCTCTGGAAAGCCCAAGAATAAAGAGATTCAAGGGGCCATCTAGTCCAATCCATATTTGACCAGGCATCCCCTGAAAAGGAAACATTTCACTCTCAATACCAGTTAGCCTCAACTTGAAGACCTTCAAGTGATTCAAAACTCACCACTAATTTTTTTAAAGAATGTATTGTTTGTTTCTTTTTTGCTTTTCAAAAGCAATTTCATTTCTGATTATTCCCGCTCTCCACCCTACACATCATTCCATTAAAGAAAATAAAATGGAAAGGGGCAGGTGGTATAGAAAACCAGTATTTAAATCAAAGGGAAAAAAGGCAAGAAAGAAAAAAAAAGTTCAATCAAACTAATCTGTCTATGAGGAGCTCACCAACTCTTGAGGTGCTCCACTCACAATTTGATTCCCGGGAAGTTTTCCCTTCCAGCAAGCCAAAATTTGTTTCTTCAGAAGTCTACTCACTACATCTAGTTCTGCCCTCTGGGGCCAAGCAGCACAAAAGGATCATACATCTAGAGCTTGAAGGGCACTAGGAGAAGCTATCTAATCCATCCCTTTATTTACAGATGAGGAGACTGAGGCCCAGAGAAGCTAAGTGATTTACTCCATGCCACAATTGTTAACAAGTATCAGAGGTTGGGTAGGTCCTCCAACTCAGAGGTCAGTGTGCTTTCCATGACACCAAACTGTCCAGCTCATCCTTCTTCTACTGACAACCCTGAGAACCATAAAACTCCAGGAGGAAAGAATAACTCAGCCACAATTAGAATTAGAGCACTGGATTCCCCACAAGGATTCTAAGAATAGATGGAGGACCTACTAAAGTCTGCTTGCTTGGTTTCCCACATGTCTTTTTCTTGTACTTGTTGTCCCTGTATCCCAATAGCCAGATCCTCCTGAATGCCCCAAAGCAAGCAGACTTAGAAATACACCCGTTCTGTTGTGGGGGGAGCCTGTGAAAAGTCTTCCTTCCATGAACCACAAGAGAGAGACTACTTTTTCTGAGCTCCAAAAATGTGAACTTTTACTCTCAGAATATTAATAAACCCTGGCTTGACGGTGTCTTCTGAAACATTAAGGTAACCACTACAACTCCTGAGCCACAGAAACCTACCTCTTCTTTCTCCTTAATCACTGACCCATGCATTGCTTCACCAGAACTGTAGAAATAGGGTTTAGAGTTAGAAGGGACTGGTGAGATCTTATAGTCTAGACACTTCATTTCACATTTGGGGCAACTGAGGTTTAGAGAGGAATAGTGACTTGCTGAAGGTCTCATTGGGTAGTAAGTAGCACAGAAGGGTGGAGAAAACTCTATAAACCTTTTTCTGATGTAGTATTATCATCATGACCTCAGGGTCCATCCTAAAGGGGTTGTGTTCAATGTTTTTAGGTGAGCCTGACTATTCCTTAGCATTATTATGTGGGAAATACTGGAAAAACTTAAAAGAAGAGTCGAGTGACAGGAATCTGGGTGACAAAAATCCAGTCAATCAATCAATCGATGAACTCTTGTTCTAATCATCTGTACTTACATCATGTACCTAACTAACCAGGAGTTCTGAAGTGTCCCAACTATTCTGGAGAAATTTAGAGTTATATTAGAAAAGTCATTAAACTGTGCAGACCCTTTGAACTTAGCAATACCACTGCTATGGGAAAGGTCCCGCAGACACCAAAACATGTGTACCGGCACTTTTATGGTGGCAAAGGACTACAGGGAAATTGGTTGCCCACTGATTGGGGAATGGCTAAACAAACTGTGGTACATGCGTGTAATGGAATATCAGTACACATAAGAAATTGTAAATATTAAGAATTCAGGGAACTTAGGCTTACACAGCGACAGATTTAGAGCTGGAAGGGACCTTAGAGGTCTGTCATGTAGCCCTCATTCTACAGGCGAGAACATTGAGGCCTCGACAGATGAAGTGGCCTGCCCAACCTCAGGAGTGAGCCAGCGGCAGAGCTGGGACTAGATCCTGTCTCTCTTTTATTTTTTTTTTTAAATTTAATTTTGAAAAATATAGGAAAAACTCACTTTCTCTCCCTCCTACCACCCTGTGTCCAATTGAGAAGGAAATAAAAACAAACTCCCAGTTAAACAAATTTCTGTATCAGTCATGTCATATATATAATATATATATATATATATATATATATATATATATATATATATATACACACATTTTACACATATTATATGTATAAACACATATGACTATATATGAATATATTTTATACACACACACACACTCTGTGTGTGTGCACGCCTATCTGTGTGTGTTTCAATTTGCATTCTGAGTCCTTCACTTCTCTATCTGGAGGTGAGTAGTCTTTTGGAATACTGATTGGTCACTACTCTGATCAGAGTTCCTAAGTCTTTCAAAGTTGTTGTCTTCACAACATTATTTAATGTTATTGTATAAATTATTCTCCTGGTTCTACTCACTTTGCTCTGTATCAGCTCATATGAGTCTTCCACATTTCTCTGAAACCATTGCCTTCATCAATTCTTACAGTACAATAGTTTTCCATCACATGTATACACCATAACCTGTTCAGCCATTCCTCAACTGAAATGTACCCTACCAGTTTCCAATTCTTTGCCACCACAAAAAGAACTGCTATAAATATTTTTGTGCATCCTTAGAGTTTGTTCTGCTTAGCATCAGTCCCTTTCTTAATCTATCCTACCTTCAACTCCACCTTCTTCCTTCTCTCCTGTTCCTATTTCTTTTTATTTTCTTTTTCTTTTTTTCTTTTTTCTTTTTGTGTTTGATATTAACTTATTTATTTTTAGTTTTCAACATTTACTTCCACAAGATTTTGAGTTCCAAATTTTCACCCCATCTCGGCCCTCCCCCCACCCCAAGATGGCATGCATTCTGAATACTCCTTCCCCTAGTCTGCCCTCTCCTCTATCTCTCCCCCCCTTCTCTTAGCCCCTTCCCCTTCTATTTTCCTGTAGGGCAGGATAGACTTCTGTACCCCATTTCCTGTATTTCTTATTTCCCAGTTGCATGTGAAAACATTTTTTTAAACATGTGCTTTTAAAACTTTGGGTTCCAAATTTTCTCCCTTCCTCCCTTCCCACCCACCCTCACTGAAAAGGCAAGCAACTCAATATAGGTTATACATGTGCAGTTATACAAAACACTTCCATAGTAGACATGTTGTGAAAAACTAACTGTATTTCCCTTAATCCTATCCTGCCCCCCCATTTATTCTATTCTTTCTTTTGACCCTGTCCCTCCTCAGAAGTATTTGCTTCTGATTACCCCCTTTCCCAATCTTTCCTCCTCTATCATCCCCTGCTCTCCTTGTCCCTTCCCCCCTATTTTCCTGTAGGGTAAGACAGATTTCCATACCCAAATGAATGTGTATGTTATTCCCTCCTTAAGCCAAATCCTATGAGAATAAGATTCACTCATTGCCTCTCACCTTCCCTGTTTCCCCTCCACTGTAAGAGCTTTTTTTTCTGTTTTTTTTGTGAGATAATTTACCCTTCTATCTCCCTTTCTTCTTTTCCTAGTATAATCCTCTCTCATCCCTTAATTTTATTCTCCATATATGATCCCTTAATCTTCAACTCACCCTGTGCCCTCTATCTATCTATCTATCTACATACATACATATAATTTTTCCCCCTCCAACTACCCTTATACTGACAAAGTTCTCATAAGTTATAAATATCATCTTTCCATGCAGGAATGTAAACAGTTCAATCTTAATAAGTCTCTTATGATTTCTCTTTCCTGTTTACCTCTTCATGTTCCATTTGAGTCCTGTATTTGAAAGTCAAATTTTCTATTCAGCTCTGGTCTTTTCATCAGGAATGCTTGAAAGTCCTCTATTTCACTGAATGACCATTTTTTCCCCTGAAGGATTATACTCAGTTTTGCTGGGTAGGTGATTCTTGGTTGTAATCCTATCTCCTTTGCCCTCCGGAATATTATATTCCATGCCCTGTGGTCCTTTAATGTAGAAACTGCTAAATCTTGTGTTATCCTGATTGTGTTTCCACAGTAGTTGAATTGTTTCTTTCTGGCAGCTTGTAATATTTTCTCCTTGACCTGGGAACTCTGGAATGTGACTATAATATTCCTAGGAGTTTTCCTTTGGGGATCTCTTTCAGGAGGAGATCGGTGGATTCTTTCAATTTCTATTTTGCCCTCTGGTTCTAAAATATCAGAGCAGTTTTCCTGGATAATTTCTTGAAAGATGATGTCTAGGCTCTTGTTTTGATCATGGCTTTCAGATAGTCCAATAATTTTTAAATTCTCTCTCCTGGATCTATTTTCCAGGTCAGTTGTTTTTACAATGAGATATTTCACATTGTTTTCTAATTTTTCATTCTTTTGGATTTGTTTTACAGTGTCTTGATTTCTCATAAAGTCACTACCTTCCAATTGCTGTATTCTAATTCTTAAGGAAGTATTTTCTTCAGTAATCTTTTGGACTTCCTTTTCCATTTGGTCAATTTTGCTTTTTAGGGCATTCCTCTCCTCATTGGCTTTTTGGACCTCTTTTGCCATTTGGGTTAGGCTATTTTTTTTATTTTTTTTTTTGGGTTAGGCAGTGGGGTTAAGTGACTTGCCCAAGGTCACACAGCTAGTAAGTGTTACATGTCTGAGGCAGGATTTGAACTCAGGTCCTCCTGACTCCAAGGCTGGTGCTCTATCCACTGCGCCACCTAGCTGCCCCTAGGCTTTTTAAGGTGTTATTTTCTTCAGTATTTTTTTGGGTCTCCTTTAGCAAGCTGTTGACTTGTTTTTCATGATTTTCTTGCATCACTCTCATTTCCCTTCCCAGTTTTTCCTCTACTTCTCTTACTTGCTTCTCAAAATCCTTTTTAAGCTCTTCCACAGCCTGGGACTGATTCATATCTTTCTTGGAGGCTTTGGATGTAGGAGTTTTGACTTTGTTGTCTTCTTCTGGTTGTATATTTTGATCTTCTTTGTCACCAAAGTAAGATAATATAGTCTGACTCTTTTTGTGCTGCTTGCTCATGATCCTGGCCAATTACTTGACTTTTAAACTCTTTGTTAAGGTACAAATCTGCTTCCAATGTGGCGAATGTACTGTCCCAAGTTTCGGGGGTTTATACACCTGTTTTCAGAGATACTTATAGGGACCTGTAAATTTTCAGTTCTTGCAAGGTGGTATGATAAGGGGTGAGGTGTTTATTCCTTTCCTGGCCTGTGCTCTAGTCTATTAGTGACCACAAGCACTCCCTTCTGTCCTGGAACTGTGAGGAAGATTTGCTTTTCACTGCCACTACAAGCTCCACCATGCCAGCACTCCTCCTCGCCCCAGGACTGCCGCCCAGAACTGTGACCCACATCCAAGCATGGGCAAAGCAAGAGATTCCTGCTTCAGCACTGGCAAAGAGATCCCTGCAATCCCCCTCTGATCAGCCACTCAATTCTCCCTCAGTCTGTGGGCTGGAAACTCAGGACAGCCACCGCCCCAGCATCCGCACTCTGCGCTCTGGAACTGGCTCTGACTTAGTTCCTCTCTCACCGCAGAAACAGACTTTTCCCACTGACCTTCTAAGTTGCCTTTGGTGTTTGTGGGTTGAGAGGTCTGGAAGCCACCACAACTGCCCGAGATTCAGTCCTCTGAGGCCTTCTCCAGGTTCACCGCGGCCTGCGTGCCCATGCCGAACTGCACTCCTCTCCCCACCTGGTGAGATATACCTTTCTGATCAATTATCCAGATTGTCTTGGGCTGGAAATTTGGTTCACTCTCTCTTTTTGTGGGTTCTGCTCATTTAGAATTTGTTTAGAGCCATTTTTTAAAGGTATTTGGAGGGGTTTGGGGGAGAGCTCAAGCAAGGCACTGCTTTCACTTTGCTATCTTGGCTCTGCCCTCCTTTCCCTATTTCTCTATTGAATGAAATGAATTTTTGTTCCCAAATGTGTGTAATTTTCCCTCCTCTGACCAGTTCAGATGAAATTGAGTTTCAAGTGTCACTCATTTCTCCACCACTTTCCTCACTGTACAGACTTCTCTTTGTGCATCCTGATTACATGAGATGATTTTCCCTATCCTTCCTCTCCCTTCCCCAAGCCCTAGTGTATTTCTCTTCTTTCCCCTTTCTATTCCTAAGAACATCAATGCATAATAGAACCACTCCAAGGCCATCTGTCTAATTACACTCCCTCTAGCACTTATGATGATGGCAAAGTTCAGAGGGAACACATGTGTCATCATCCAATATTAGAATGCAAGCAGTTTATCCTTGCTTAATTCCTCAATATTATTTATTCACATTTATCTTTTTTTTTTTAATGTTTCTTTTGACTTCAGTGTTTGTACTTCAAAGTTTCTATGCAGCTATGGTCTTTTGAGCAGGAATGTAAACATTCCTGAAAGGGAAGTTCTCTACTTCATTAAAGATCCATTTTCCTACTTGTAGGATTATACTCAGTTTTACTTGGTAAGTTCTTCTTGGCTATAAGCATATATCCTTTGCCTTCTGGAATATGGTGTTCCAAGCTCTCCAGTTCATTTGAGTGGGAATGCTAAATCCACGTGATCCTGACTGTGACTCCTTAGTACTTGAATTCTTTCTTTCTCGCTGCTAGTAATATATTTTTTAGTTGACCTAGAAGCTCTGGATTTTGTCTTCTGGAATTTTCATTTTGGGGTTTCTTTCATGATGTTGGAATCCTTCTACTTCCACTTTAACTTCTGATTCTAAGAGATTTGGACAACTTTCTTTTATGATTTTTTGAAATAGGATGTCTAGGCTCTTCTTTTCTTGTTTAATGATGCCTAAATTTTCTTTCGTTGATTTCTCGATCAGTTGTCTTTACTATAACTTACATTTTCTTCTATTTTTCTCAGTTTTTTGACTTTGTTCTAGTATTTCTCATTTTCTCATGGAGTCATTGGTTTCTATTTCATCCATTCTAATTTCCAAGGAGTGTATTGTTTGGGCAAGGTTTTGTCTCTCTTATCCCAAACTGTTAAGTCCCTTCAATACTTTCTTCCATAGCTCTTATTTATTTTCAATTTTTCAGCTAGTGCTTTCATTTAATTTATAACAACATTTTAAACTTTTTTTAATTGCTTGTTTTCTCTCTTCAAGGAATTCTAGTTTAATTTGAGCCTACACTGAATTTTTCTCTGTGGCTTCGATTATAAATGTTGTGGAGCCATTCTCTTCCTTTTCATCTGTTTCTTAAGGGTTTGTATCACCAGCTTTTTATGGTGGGAATCTTTGTGTACTCATTCTTCTAGACTGCATCCTGATATTAGATTTTAGCATCTGTGCATTTGGAGGGAATGCCTGGACTGGTTCTGCTGCTGTCTTCTTGGAGTGCTGAATGTAGTGTTATTTCAGGCTCTCATGAACAACTTCCTCTGGGGACCTATAAGCTTTTGGTACTCCCAAAGTGGTCTGACCCAGAGTCTGATCACTGCTCCCTGAAGTTCTGCAAGTCCTTGACCTGGGTTTGGGTTTGAGCCTGTGAACTTGCTTTATCTGAAGTCTCAGTACAGTGTCGTATACTCGGAAGCTCTGTTGGTTCAGAGTGACAAAATTGTAGTCAGATTCCCCTTGGTCTGGGATTCCTACTCTGCTTTTTCCACTGCAGCTTTCAGACTGGGCTAGAAGCTGGCACTAAGACTCCACATCCCTCCTGGGATCTGAGCCACATAGCTGCTGCTGATGTCTGTACTTGCTCCTTGCTAGGTACAAAATCTAGAGTCTAAGACCACTTCTCACCTTAGAATGCCACCCTTAGACCCCTCTTCAGTCTTCCCTGGATCTCTGACCTAGAACTGAGTTGTGACATAGAGAGCTGCCAGTTTGTACTTGTTACTGTACTCTACACAAATTTAGACCTCTCTATGCTGGATCCGAGACCTCTTCTTGCCCAGCAAAACAGCTTCTCTCTATGATAGAACAGCCTGATCCCATTCTCATTATCTACAGACCTCTCTTTCTGTCTCCCTATGTAGCCCTGGACTGGAGAAAAATGACTTATTGTGGTTTTGTAAAATAGGATTTCCTGATCAGGATTTGGTCTGGTCCATTTTCTACACCTGTTGGGAGGATTTGGAAGCAGGGGTTGGGGGCAACTTTCTGTATTTTCCTGCTATTTTAGCATATTGGCCATGATCCCATTCTAGCTCTTTCCGTTACTCCACGACTTCCACCTACTAATCCTAATTCTGTCCTTAGGTGTTTCAAAGAACCAAGCCTAATTCTCCTTCCACGCAATAGCCCTTCAAGTATTTGAAGACAGCTCTGTCAGGTCTCTGGGAAGTTAATAACAGGAGGTAAGAATGAGCCAGGTCTGGGATGACTCAGTGTACATTTTTTAGGACCTCCAACAAGGATAAAAGTTTCCTGTCTGGGGCAGGCAGTTTTAGGAAAGCAAGACACATGTCTCACATTCATCTGGTGGGTGTCAACTGATACACGTCACTAAGAGGGTCAAGAAAAACAAAAATTTGTTCTCATTTACTTCCTCCTGGAAAAGAGGAAGCTTAGTTTTTTAAAAGTCCCAGTCTGTGTGTATGTGTGCATGTACGTGTCTGCAAGCTAAGTAGCACCTTTGTCTTTCCCATTTTGGCTGGTTCCCTACAGAAAAAAATCCTCTCTAATGATTGACACTGTCATTACCATCTACTGGATTTATCAGTTAGCCTCTGGGTTGGGCTCCCAAGGTCTCCCAACCAGGTGACTCAGCCTATAGAAGAAATAACTGGTGGTCGGTGGTTCATAATGAATAAGGTGAAAAACTTGATATAGATCTCCCCTGCCCCCCCCCTCCTCCCACCCCAACACACCCCTAATGGAACTCATCCCTTCCACTGAGCTGTCTGGGTTAACAAGTACCTGCTTCCTTCTGCATTAGAGATGTCACTTCAGACATTATTGTACATGGGAAGGAGGAGAAACACAGAAAATCCCCAGAAACCATTAGAACCCTGGGGTCCCATAAATCTCTCTCTATGTAGAAAGTGTGTCATGAGTCCCAGCTGCTTTCATAAAAATCAGCTCTGACCACATGTTTCCCAACCTCCTGTGAAGGTAAGAAACTCCAATAAAGAGCTTATTTTGATTCTTTTGGAAGCTAATCTTTCCAGAGAAACTTCAAGCCGCTGACCTTTCGTGATCTCCACTGACCAAATGGAGAAAATTTAAGGCCAAACAACTGAGCTGAAGGAGCTGCAGGCAACCAGCCAGGCAGACACACACTGGGCTATTTGATGTTAATGTTGTCCTTTTTCCGATTTTTATTAATGAAGTGAAGGGCTGAAGTCTACAGGAGAGCTCCTGACGGGCACTGCCACACTAACCTGCAGGTTTATGGCTTCTGACCTCTGCAGCTAACCACATATGTTTCCCCTAAAGCTCAAAGGTTTTGCCTTCCCTGTGGCCAGACACTTTCAGCCTTAGCTGAGTCCTTCCCTCTCCAGCCAAGGCACTAAGGGAAGGGTAAGCTTGGGTTGGAGTGAGGTGTTTTGTTTTGTTTTGCCTTTCTCAGCCTGAAGGGGAGAAAAAGGGCCAAACGCCATGTACTGCTTGCCTCTTATTCCAGGGCTCAGCTTCAAAAACTAGGTTTTGGATTTTTTTTTTTTTAATTTTCTCCAATAGGGACTGCCACTTCTATAGGCCTTAAGGATTCCACTTCAAGGTTGGGAACCAAGCACCAGCTGGAGGGACCCCACAAAGGCCATTAAATCTGTGCCTCTGAGTAAGACTGCACTTAAACTATCCCAGACAGAGGGAAAGGGGCTCTTAGTAGAGGACAGACAGCAGAAGAGGAGCAGGTATGGTACTGAGGAGAAAGCATTCAACTGAGAACCAGGATGTTTGCTTTAAGTTAAGGCTCTGCTAGTAACCAGCTATGTGACCTTGGGAATATAACAACTTTAATTTAACTGTCCCAGAAACAGAAAATGAAGCAAGTTTCTTTCCTTTCAGCAGAAAAGTGGGGAGTACAAGGGCAGAATGTCACATACAATATTACATGTATATGTAATGACTGTGATACAAAAATAAAAGGCATCAACAAAATTAATTTTTTTTTTCCATCTCTTGGTGATCTCATGAATTTCCATGGGGTCAACTATCATCTCCATGCAGATGACTCCCAGATCCATATGTCCAGCCCTAATTGCACTTTTGAACCATCTTTTGGACATTTTCAACTGGATGCCCTGGAGACATCTCAAACTCAACACACCCAAAATAAAATTCTCCTAAAAGTCTCCTCTCTTCTAAACGTCCCTGTTTATTTCAGGAGCACCACCATCATGCGAGGTAGCATAGTATGGTGAAAAGAAATATGGATTTAGAATCAGAGGATCCTCATTCAAAGCTGACCTCTGCCACTTGTATGATGTTGGGCAAATCACTTAACCTCCCCAGGTCTCAGTTTCTCATCTGTGTGCAATGAGAGGTCTGGCCAACAAGGCCCAATCCTTTAGAGCATACTCAGACTTGCCCTTCCCAGTGGATTATATGATGTATGTGCAATATTCCCTGGCACATTCTAAAATAACACATGCAACTTCGAGGAGCCTACTTCCAGCCATAAATAACTCAGACATCTCTACTATATAAGAGTAAAAAGCCTGAAGGCTTTAGAGCCAGAAGGACTGATAATAGTACCAGAACTGAGTTTACATAAAAAAGGATCAATATACCTCTCCCTTGTCCTTTTTGTGCTTCTTCTTCCCTGGCAGTGAGGGATACTGCTATGCTGTATATAGCAGTAGTATACTACAGTAAAGTACTATACTATACACTATAGTATAGTACTACTATATACTATATACGGTAGTATAGTACTATACTACATATAATACTGCAATAAACTGCTGGAAGTAGGCCCCTTGGTTTAAAGGGTGTTTTGTATCATCTTTTCTTTCTACATTTTCTCAGTAAATATCACTATGTAAAAACTAACTGAGATTAAGTGGCTAATCAACACTGGGGAGAAAATACTGGATGGGGGCTTATAAGTAAGAGTATTAAAAACACAACTCCTCAGGGATACCCCTAAAACGATGAGGGGAGAAACAGTTCACTGTCCTCCGTGTATCGAGGCTGCCAATTCCAGTGAGGAGAGGGAGTCCAGAGGTGAAATGAGAGAGTCAGGCCTCTAAACTCCCCTCCAACTCTCAATGTAATCTTATGATCATTTTAGTAGCTTAGGGTAACCCCCCCCCCCCAGGATTCATCCATGACTCTTCTCTTTCTCTCAGTTCCCTTCTCCCTAGACATCCAACCAGTTGCCAAGTTTTATCTATTCCACTTCCATAACATCTCTCACATGTCTCATGCCACTACTCTACTTCAGGCCTGCCTTCATCACCCCTTGTCGGGACCACTGCCAAAGTCCCCTGTTTGCTCTACCCCAAATCCATGTTTTCCCCTCTTTACTTTACCTTTCACCTAGCTATACACTAAGATCCCTAAAGGACAACTCTGACAGCATCACTCCCTGCTCAAGAAACGTCAGTGGCTCCCACATGCTGCTAGGATAAAATTCAGATTTGTTACTCATTTCCAGGCTAACTGTACATCTCACTCTCATACACACGCGCGCGTGCACGCGCACACACACACACACACACACACACACACACACACGCGCGCGCTATGTTTCAGCCAGGCTGGTTTGCTTTCAGGTCCTCATCCATGACATTCCATCACCTATCTCCCTGCCTTCTCAGAGGCACTGTCTCTACACCAGGAGTATTCACTCTGTATCTTGGATCCTCCAACATGAATCTTATCCTTATTTCCCCCTCTCCACCCCACAGTTGCTACTGCCTCTCCCTCCCCCAATTTACTTTTTATTTACTTGGCATATACTTTACATTTACTTATCCAAAGCAACATGCCATGGTAGATAGACAGCTGACCTCAAAGCCAGTTGGGTTCATAAGTATACCTGGGTTCAAATTCTACCTCATAACCTGGGCAAGGCAATTAATCCTTCAGTGCCCGAGGCAACTCTCAAAGAATTTAAATTGAAGATGAGGTGCCAAGCTCCAGCACTCCCTCCCTTGACAGAACAGTTAGCTGACAAGATTAATAGAACATTTATTAAATGCTTACTATATGTCAGATACTATGCTAAACACTGAGGATACAAGTACAAGAAAACTAGGTGGTTTCTACAAGAAGTTTACATTCTAATTGTTGTTGTTATTCAGTCAAGTCTGACTCTTTGTAATCCCATTTTGGGTTTTCCTAGCAAACACACTAGAGTAGTTTGCTATTTCCTTCTCTACCTCATTTTACAGATGAGGAAACTGAAGCAAGGATGCAGTGACTTGGCCAAGGTCACAAAGGTAGTGTCTAAGACTGAATTTGAACTCAGGTCTTCTTGACTCCAGGCCCAGCCCTGTGCTACCTAGCTGCCATTGCATTCTAATAGAGAAAGATAAAACATAGAGAGGAGCTGGAAAGCATGGGGGGTAGGGAGGAAACAGGGTACCTGTGGGTGGTCGTCAGGAGGTGATGCAATCTAGAGAGTAGTTGAGCTGGGAGTGAGGTGAGCACAGCTGGGTCCCTTATGAAATGTAAATTTCCCACCCAGTCATAAGTGAAATAAGATATATTTCTTGACAGCAGTGATTTTTTATTTTTGATTTTGTATCCTCAGCACCTAATATAGGCCTGGGACATGGTAGGTACTTAGTGCTTGCTGAACGAATTATGATTTTTTTTAAAAGCTCACTTAAGCTCTCATTCTATTTTCTCATCTGTAAAATGGAAATAATAATCTTTACTCTAGGTAACTACTCTTAGATAGGTAGAGTGAGTATTGTGGTGAAAACTTTTATCAAACCACAAAGCCCTATAGAAAATGTCTGCTATTATCCATCCTTTATGTTTCTCAGCCCATTTCCTCTACTTTTTAATCCAGTGTGATTCAACAAACATTTATTACGCACCTACTGAATGCAAGGGCATGAGCTAGGTCCTAGAGATACAAAGAAAAAATGAAAAATCTTCCCTAGGATGGAGGTGAGATGCAACATGCCTGACAATCTGAAGGAGACCAACAGCTAGGGAAATCATGAAAAATTTCCCGTAAGAGCTGAAACTTTAGAGGAGGGATTTTAAGAGAAAGTGATGAGAAGAAAATGCGTTCCAGGCATGGGGTTGGGGGGACAGCTTGTGCAAAGACACAGGGATGGGAGCTGGAATGTCAAATTCAGGAAACGGCCAGCAGGCCTGTTCGTCTGGGATAGAGAGTGCATGAAAGGGAGTAACATAAAATAAATCTGGAAAGGTAGACTGAAGCCAGATTGTGGTTGGGCCTTTAAGTGTTATAAAGCAACAGTCCCCAAATATCCTCAATAATGCATCCTCTAATATGTATATTTATTTTTTAATATTTATATGAAACTTTCATGACAAATAGAAATTTTAAAAGGATGAGATACAGATGAAAATAGCTTAAAACTGCACTAGGATTTTGAGGACACCCTGTATTTGCTTGTAGAGTCAGTAAGGAGATACTGGACTTTACTGAATGGGGAAGCGATACAGTTAGACTTGAATACTGTTTGCTCATTTTGGCAACTATATGAAGAATGGATTGGACTGAATGGGCAGAGTCTTGAGTGTGGAAGATTAATTAGGAGGCCACTGCAATAATCCAGTTGAGAGGTGATGATCTGAAAAGATAATCCAGTCCAACCCCCTCATTTTACAGAGAAGGAAACTGGAGAAGAGGGAGAGGAAGTGACTTGTCTAAGGTCACACAGCTGTCTGTGGCAGAAGCCAGGTTCTCTGACACGCATTGTTCTTTTAGATCAGGTCCCCAGTTCTCCCATTCAGTCTTCCTCAACATGCAAACCCTCACCCCCTTCCCCTGCCTCCTCCTCAGCTGCTTTCCCACCCAATAGCAGCTTTTCCTCAGCTACAGCAGCCCTTCCCTCCCATACTATGTGAACTTAGATAACTGAGGTCCTGGCCAAGCTGGTGCTGATGCCAAGGTGGCACTGAGCAGCCAGCTGGTTGAGCTGCCAATAATCTCTCCCAGTGGGGCCTGGGGCATGGTCCTGCTGAAGAGTGTCTTTCCCTGGCTCCTCCCCAGCTGAGCTCCCACTGCAAACCACAAAGCCTACCCAGGGACTAGAGGCAATGGCAATTAATGAGCCCTGGCTCCTAGAAAACAGGATGGGTAAAATTGGTGTAATTTGTAATTGAGGCAAGCTGTGAAGGCTAGCAGTGGGAGGGCCCAGCAGCCATGTGATGCTGCTAAGTTCCAGCAATGAACCCCCTGAGGGGGAAGGAAATAAAATGAGTCACAGCTCTCAGAGCAATCTGGCTGTAGTCACGTGATTGCCTCGGCCCTCCTCACGCATGGACAGCTGCCCAGGGCACTGCTTGGGTCCCTGCCAGAGAGCTCCCCCCGATATACTTTAGGGGTAGAGCAGGTACAGCCATGGCTACTGCCCGACCAACCCCCATGAGAGCCACAGAATAGTAACAGTTCATAAGTCCTTTTCTTCATAAAAGCCCTGTGAAGGAGGTAACAGGAATGATAATTCATATTTATGTATATCCACATCTGGGCAGCTAGGTGGCGCAGTGGATAGAACACAAGGCCTAGAGTCAGGAAGACTCATCTCCCTGAGTTCAAATCCTGCCTCAGACCTTTACTAGCTGTGTGACCGAGGGCAAGTCACTTCTCCCTGTTTGCCTCAGTTTCCTCATCTGGAAAATGAGCTGGAGGAGGAAATGAGAAACCACTTCAGTATCTTTGCCAAGAAAACCCCAAATGGGGTCACGAAGTTTTAAACACCAATGAAACGACTGAACAATGACATATCCATACCTTCTGTCTCTATATATGTATATATTTACATATACATGTGTAATTTAAGGATTTGGAACACATTTTTCTTACAAAAGTTCTGTGAAGTATATAGAATATAAGTATCTACTTTGCAGATGAAGAGACAGGTCCAGAAGGATGGGCCGCCAATTAGATTTTCAACATCACACTGAAAGTAAAGTAGATAGTACAAATAATGTTATCCCCTTCTTCAGATGAGGAAACTGAGGCTCAGAAAAGTTACCTGCTCAGGGTCATAAAACTAGTCAACATAAGAGATGAGATCTGATCCTCTGAGGCTAGTTCTTTTTCCTCTATACACCCTAAGAGTTGAAGAAGATGGTGGGGGGTGGGTGGGGAAAAGTTGGCACATAGCCAGAAAAATGCTCTAATGAAAATCTTTTTGGGGGACCTGGAGTTCTAGTCAACCGAGGGTTGAGTGATTTTTTTTTTCCTTGCTGGCTGGGTCCTTTACCTTCTCGAGATCTCCCACTGCAAGGGACAGCTGCCACCATTTCACTCTTCATTTGTGTACATGTGGGTGGCCATTAAGCACTGCTACTACCACTACAACCAGAGAGCTGTCTCGCACCTCATAGCTCTAAAAATCCCTTTCAGTCTCACAGCACAGAAGATGAGTGTCATGTGAGGAGCCAGATATTTTAACAATCAGGTCAGAGTTTACACATCCAGAGGAGTGCATCTTTCCAAGCAGCAATCCCCCCTCCCTCTTCCTTCCACCTATCCCTAGTGCACTGATTCTCATCTCATGATGCTGCCATTGTTCCTGGAATGTTACTTCCCTCTGGGAGTTGCCTTTAGAGGTAAGTTATAAGAAGATATCAGTCTCCTTTACTGAAAAACTTTAATTTAGATCAATTATTGGGCTGTCATAGTAGACAGAAAACCCACTTAGAGTCAGGACAATATGGGTTTAACCCACAAATGACACCTTTTAATCTCTTAGAGTATGTTTAACTCTAAGACCAGAAATTGTAGAGTTGTTGATAAATTACATTAGTGGAGGGAGTTTCTTCATCAGAGAGCTTTCCACACTGCTTAAATCACAGTTCCAGACCAAAAAAACAAAACAAAACTAAAACAGTCTGGTTACTCTCCTGCCCTCTGCCCCGATTCAACATATTTGACTTCCAGCAACTCTTTCTGGCCATTTCTGAAAATCAAATAAACCTTTAAAAGATAAAAATTTGCTCCTGCTGAGGATTTTCAGAAAAAATGCATCACAGAAAACTTCCCAAAGAGAGCTCCCAGGGGGAAGTTTTGAAGGGGGTCAGGGTCATTATCTGGATGTGTAGATTCTGATTTACTTCTTGCAATCTAAGTCTCATTATGTTCTAATCACACCCACAAAGGCTGGTTGGGAGGGGGCCCCCAGATTGAAGAGGCCACATACATTAGCTTTAGTTTCCTGCTGCCTTCCCCAAATAGCTGTTGGGAGGTCTGCTCCTCATATAGTCACGACCCCTTCTGGAGCTTCCATTTGTCCCCACACACCTCAAAAATATAAATACCTGTTTGAGAAATTCTTCGTACATTACTCCTGTTGCCAGGGTCTCATTTGAAAACCTGATAGGGTTGCTAGAGGTTGGGAGGAAACTGTGATTTCCCAGGTCTCTCAGAATAAATAGCCTAGGTTTTCCTCCATCCACAGGTCATCATGGCAAGATGAGGCCTAGCGGACCATTTAACCTCTCTTGGACTCCTCTCACCTTTGAGAAAATTATGACCCCTTAATTCTAATCAACAGGAAGAACTGACTGCTTCTGATGTTGCACCAATGAAGAAGAAAGAAGGAAAGAGAATGACAGGAGGGATGAAAGAAAGAAAGAAAGAAGAGAAAGAAAGAAAGAAAGAAAAAAGAAGAGAAAGAAAGAAGAGAAAGAAAGAAAGAAAGAAAAAAGAAAGAAAGAAAGAAAGAAAAAAGAAAGAAAGAAAGAGAAAGAAAGAAAGAAAGAAAAAGAAAGAAAGAAAGAAAGAAAGAAAGAAGAAAGAAAATTTAAAAATGACAGATGAGAGGAAGGCATAGAAAAGGCAGAGAAAGGACATGAAAGGAAACAAGAGAAAGAAGAAAGGATGAGGGGAGAGTAAAGAAAAGATGAGAAGAAGAGATGAGGAGGAAAGAAAAAAGAGACAAAGAATAAATGATTAAAGGAGCAGAAATTATCTCTGGGCATGTGCCATATGGCACAGTCTAGTGTAACCCAAAACTGCTTTAAATGAGGCTAGGGAGATTTTCAGTGTCATTTCCTCACAAGCTGTTTCAGAGATCCTTGAGGGTTCTTCTAACCTGATAGACACTGCACTATGTGACCTCATACTGAGTCACAATTACCTGGGTCACCAGCTGGGTCTGAATTCACATCTGGCCTCCATGTGAGGCCATTTAGTCTGGGGGGGGAGGGTCACATCTGGTTCAGGAACTCAGAGGGTCACCAGGAGACCAGTGACCTCTGGGAGAATGATCCCTGAGGCCCCCAGAAATCAGGCCTGAAAAGCCAAGCAGCAGCAGTTGTAATATAGATGCTATTAAGGTGTGGCTGCTTAGATTGATTCAAATATTACACATAGATTCGTCTCGAATCCTGAAATTCCAGGTTTTCCGCATAGTACTTTTGGGGCTGGTGATATGACTTGGAGGGGTTGTTGATTCTGAGCCCTAAAAGGGACAGCTTCCTTTTCCTAGGATATAGTTATCCCCAGGAATGTGTATTTCCATGCATACTCATACTCCGTGTTGGGGGGAAGACAAGTGAACCACTTATGCTTGCTCCCCCAACTCCCACAGTTTGAAAAAACTGGGACACCTGTCAGATTTCCATGGCTCTCACTGATGTATTTTTGTCTCTTTCATAAGAATTCAGTGCTTCATGCCTAAAGCATGAAACATGTCCCCTGCAACAACACACAAATCCCTATTATATATTGTTATGGACCCCAATTTCCTCAACTGGATGGATGGATGAACTTCATGGTTAACTGGAGCTAAACTTGCTTTCTTGCTATTCCTCATACACAAACTCTTCCATCTCCATGCCTCAGCATCCTCCTTCCTCATTTCTACCTCATAAATCCCTCATTTCCAACAAAGTTCATTCCAAACATCACCTCCTGTATGAAGCCTTTGCTGATCTCCCAGCACCTGGTCCTTTCTCCTAGAAATTGCCTACTTTTCATTTTGTATGTCATCTGCATACAATTATATTGTATATGTTGTTTACTCTGGTGGAATTTAAGCTTCCTGTGAGCAGACTATTTGTTTTGTCATTTCATCCTCAGTACTTAGCACAGTACCTGGTATGCAGTAGGAACTTAATAAATGTTTATTAGTTAATTGATCATGGTGATTTAGAGCTACAGAACCGAAGCCCAAGTGAAAGGAAGAGGAATGAGAAGTGACATCTCTGGGCTTGGTCTTGAAAAGGGTTCCATGAAATAAGTTGTGGGAATTGTGAGATACACTTTGCTTCATGCTCAGGCTCACTGACTGGGTAAGAGCTAAGTTATTCAAGAGAAGCAGCTGAGCAAAGATTTGAATGAATTTACCATGATCACCACCACCATTACCACAATCATAAAATCTTTAAGAGACTCCTGAGGTCATCTAGGTCAACTTTTGTTCAAAAGCATTAATCCTTATCTATGACATTATTAGAAATTGGTCATTTAACCTCCACCTGACAGATTTTCAGGAACAGAGAACTCAAGGCAGCTCATTCCAATCTTAGGGCATCTCTGATTGTTGTTAGGGAGTTTTCTCTTATATTTAGCCAAAATCTGTCTTCTTATGCCTTCTACACATTAGTTCCTGGTCTACTCTCTGGCACCGAGCAGGAAAAAAATATTTTCACATGGCAGCACTTTAAATAATTGAATAACAGTTTCATATTCTCCTTAGGTCCTCTTCTTCAGGTTATATATCTCCAGTTCAATAGATTTTCATAAAGTATAGTTGTGAGCCAGCTCATCATCCTGGTTGCCCTTTTGAATCTCCACATCCATTGTAAGAAGTGAGAAACAAAGAGTCAAATGGTGCCTGAGTTTAGGGCAATTCATAAATAGGCACCGAAGGTAAAAATATAGGTAATCTAGAGACAGATGTGGTTTGATTTGAGATCAGAATGAGTAAATGGGAAAGCCAGATTGGGATTAAAACTAGGAATTCACAAAGGCAACAAAGTCCACGGAGTTAGGCAGGAAGTGATAAACTGAAACAGAGAGCTATGCATTTCAAAAACGGGGAGGGACACATAGAGCAGAACTAGTGAAACACCATGGGGGAGAGGAGAAAGAGAAGCATGAAGTATCAGAGATTTTGTGTCATGCAAAAAAACTGAGCCTAAAATGTGATCCCCTTCTGTCGGCAGGGTGTTAGTCATACCTTCCCTCTCCTTTGTTGTGGTCCCAGACATTATCCTTCCCTAGAATGCCTTTCTGGAGCTCAAACCATGGCTTAGTGAGAAAGTGGTGGCTGAAGGCCTCCACCAGCTCAGAGCCTTGCAAACGGACTCAAATATTCTCTTTTGGGCCCACAGCCTTCTCAGGCTTCCATGTGCTGGAGGTGGCCCATAGCCTCGTCCAGTTCAGGATCTCTCAGGTTACATGTTTCTTGGCAATTCATGATTAGCAAGGAAGGACTTGGCAGATATAGTTTAGGTGCCTCCGTGAGAATCCTGTTTTGATGCCTCATCATCCAAAGATCTGAAAGGCTGCAAATAAGCAAGTGATCTCTAGTTGGAAAAGCTCAGTGGTGGACTGCGTGTCTGTTTTCTGAGGACTCATGCTGCTAAGTGCAAGTGAGGCTCCTCACTAAGTGGGCTGCAGAAGGATGTGTTTTTCAGCCACAGCAATTCTTGAAGACAATCTACTAAGATACAGAGGGGTTATGATCTGCATTTGTTCAGCGAGTACCTACACCCACAAAATTTCATATCCTTTAAGTATATAAATTTGGAGTCAGTCAATAGCAAGGAGATGTTGTGGAAGGTGAGAGGCACGAGCAGCAAGAACGGTAATCTCAATTAAGAAGGAAACCAGGAAGGAATGAGACTTCAGTGACATCAGACTCCTGAAATCTGGACAGATACATCCAGCGATACTGCCAGCCGGGGCAGAGGAAAGTTGGCACAAGTTGCAGTCTACTGCTGACTTCCCCATAGGGTCCTCGAACTGCTTGCGTACTTTGCAGGCTCAATATATTGGCAGATTTTTTTTTCTACCTATGGCCACTTGAGGCAGTGTGGATTAGTGAATAAAAAGTAGAGGAAGGCCTGGGTTCAAATTTGGCCTCTGAGACCTACTCGCTAGATGACTCTGGGCAAATCATTTGACTTCTCAGGCAATTCTCTAAGAAAAACCAGGTGTCACTCCGCACTGGTAGAGGAAATCTCATGAGGAGCTCACAGTGCCAATGAGATATCATATCCAGTTAAAAAAAAAAAAGGAACCACTACTGAAATTTCCAGCAATGACATATAAGGGTTTAACCAAGCTCACATGACTCCCTGCCAGGCTACTACATCAGAGGTGTAACACTGCTTGTCATAGCTTCTCCAAAGCCATGAGTTAAGATGCAGGAACATGTTAGTGACTGACCTTCCTTCAGATATCAGAAGTATGCCAGCTTGGAGAAAGACAGTTGGGTCTGTATATAAACACACTCTTCCTGTTGCCGGCAGATCCAATATAGTAGATGCAACTAAGGCTGAGTGGCTTAAAAGTTTGTTATCTAAACGTTGGAGAAGATGTGGGAAAATTGGAACACTAATGCATTGTTGGTGGAGTTGTGAAATGATCCAACCGTTTTGGAGAACAATTCGTAATTATGCCCAAAGAGCTATAAAATGTGCATACCCTTTGACCCAGCAATAGCACTTCTAAGGCTATATCCCAAAGAGATCATACAAATGGGAAAAGGACCCACATGTACAAAAATATTCATAGCAGCTCTTTTTGTGGTGGCAAAGAATTGGAAATTGAGAGGATGCCCATCAACTGGGGAATGGCTGAGCAAGTTGTGGTATATGAATGTAATGGAATACTATTGTGCTATAAGAAATGATGAACAGGCTGACTTCAGAAAAACCTGGAAAGACTTATATGGTCTGATGCTGAGTGAAGTGAGCAGAACCAAGACGACTTTGTACACAAAAACAGCCACATTGTGCGATGACTAATATTGATAAACTTAACCCTTCTCAGCAATACAAGGATCTAAGACATCCCCAAAGGCCTTGTGGTGGAAAATGCTATCCACATCCAAAGAAAGAACTATGGAAGTTGAATCGCTATCATTTTTTTTCTCTTCTGTCGAGTTTTGTTTCTTCGTTCCAATGGTTCCTTCTATTGGTTTTAATTTTTACTTACAACTTCTCTAATGTGAAAATATATTTAATAGGAATGTAAATGTATAGCCTTATGAGATTGTGCACCATCTTGGGGAGGGGGGTGGGGAGGAAGGGGGACAAAATTTTTAAACTCAAAAGCATATGGAAGTGATTGTTGATAAATCAAGATAAATTAATAAAAAATTTTTTAAAAGTCTATAATCTACAGAAAGGCTAATAAAAATGGATGAACTTTTGTTGTTGTTGTTTGGTTGTGTCCACCTCTTTTTTTTCTTTTTTTTTGGCTAGGCAATGGGGTTAAGTGACTTGCCCAGGGTCACACAGCTAGTAAGTGTTATGTGTCTGAGGCTGGATTTGTACTCGGGTCCTCCTGAATCCAGAGCTGATGCTCTATCCACTGCACTAGCTGCCCCTGTGTCCAACTCTTCATGACCCCATTTGGGATTTTTTTGGCAAAGATGCTAAGGTGGTTTGCCATTTCCTTCTGTAGTTCATTTTACAGATGAGAAAACGGAGGCAAATAGGGTTAAATGACTCGCTCAGGGTCATACAGGTAGTAAATGTATGAGGCCAGATCTGAACTCAGGAAGATAAGTCTTCCTGACTCCAGGCTGGGCACCTGGCTATACCAATCAAATCCTGATTTCCATTAGGCATATAAACCCACTAGTTGGAATGTTCTAGAATTTAGAAGATGATAAAGTTAAGTCTTCTAAAAAAAAAAAACCAAAACAACAGAAGAGGTTGATTTGTCATTGAGGTGAAAGCCTGTCTGAATGTGCTCTAGGTTCTTACACTTGCTATATGAAATGACAGAATTCTGTCCCAGGTGTTCTCTTTTTTGACCTGTGCCATATATGACTTCTATGAGCCACCTCATGATTTGAGTTACTACTGATGCATAAATTTCTACCTGTAGGTGAGGCTAAGTGACTGAAAAAGCCAGGGCTTTGTACTGGAACCATTTATCACTTATTAGATACTGAAATCACAAGTGCCACTCTTATTTCGGGAGAATCCTTTCCTAAACAGAAAAAAAAATGACTAGGTACGGTTTATTGTAATCAATTTTGCTTATATGTTAAGAGTTTTCTCTGAGGTATTATTGTTTATGACTTTAGTTCACATGAGGTCACTATTTTCCCCCTGGTAATTTCCTGAAAGAAGGCTCACTGAGCTCCTGAAAATTTCCATCTTATCTTGGAGCACCTCTGGAAGCATTGGCATGGGCTCATGATTTAAAGCTGGAAGAGGCCATAGCAACCAGCAAGTCTAAACTCTTCATTTTACAAATGGCACAGAGGTTAAGCAATGCATACAGGTTTTGCTGTTTAGTCATTTTAATCATTTTTGACCCTTCGTGATCCCATTTGGGGTTTTCCTGGCAAAGATACTACAGTGGTTTGCCATTTCCTTCTCCAGCTCATTTTACAGATGAGAAAACTGAGGCAAACAGGGTGAAATGACTTGCCCTGGGTCACATAGCTAATAAACATCTAAGACCAGATTTGAACTTGGGAAGATGAGTCTTTCTGACTCCAGGCTCATCACTCTATCCACTGTGCCACCTAGTTGCGCTAGGTGTATCTAAGGCTATACAATAAATATGTAAGATGAGCTCTTCCCAAATCCCAAGTCCAGTACTCTATCCACCATGCTGCCTCTTTGCATTTGGTTTATCTACCTGAGATACGGCCAGTTGTGCCGCTCCTTCAGTAAATTCCACTAGAAGATAAGTGAGTTTTTATAAAAGAACTTTTGCTTTTATATTTTATAGGCAGAGCAGTAACAATTACCACATAATTGTCCATTTAGAGAGCATTTGCTACTAAATATCAGGGAAGGGTCATGAAAGACTTACACCTGGGTCAAATTCCAAATTCTTCCTGTTGTCTCTATGCTTTTCTAGTAAGTAGTCCCCCCCCCCGCCCCCCACCATAATGTAGTTCTCTTTCAAGATTAACTAACAAATGTACATGCTGAGCCGGGCTATGGCAATAATTTTGAGAGGCCTTTGAGAGGTACTGCTTGCCCAAGTTCTCTTTTGTGTTGGTCATTGCGCTGGTAGAGGCAACTTGTTGGTGCAGTGGATAGAGCATGGGGCCTGGATTCAGGAAGACCTGTGTTTCAAATCTAGCCTCACTTACTACTATGTGATCCTGGGCAAGTCACTTAACCTGTTTGCTTCAGTTTCCTCAACTGTAAAATGGGTACAACAGCACCTACCCTGCTCAGTAGTTGTGAGGATGAAATAAGACATCTGTAAAGTTAACACTTCACTGTTCTTGGCATGTAGTAGGCACTATATAAATGCTTCTTCCTTTCCCTTTCCCTCCTTCTTCCTTTCCCAACCCCCCATCTTGTGCCCCTTACAGGAGGAGAGGAAAAATGTTAGAGGGGATACCATAGATTCAGAAATTTAGATTTAATCAAGATGAATGTAGTTAAACGACTGACTCTTCATTTGACTACCTCCAAGATAATTTACAAATAGGCCTAGCCAAGTTTCTTAAACCTGATCAAAGGGGGCATATATTCCATGTCAGAGCCTAGTTTGGGTCACTATGGCCTCTTGTCCTTACCTGAGTCCAGTTAACTCTGGTTACTAGTCAAGTAACTCTAGCTTACAATTTTGGATCTCAGGAAGTATCAAAATTCACTCTGAGCTCCTGAAAAACCACTCTATATCATCCATTTTATGTCAGACAAAAGGGTGGCTAGTGGGTAGCCTGCCCCACTATACGGGACACTACAAAGACCATCTTTGCCCAGATTGTGGAGAATTACTTAGGGTTACTGTCCATTAATATTTTGATCTGTACCAGAAATCCTGGGAGATACTGTAATGGACCAGTCTGGGAGAATCATTAAATTCCTACTCATCACAGGATCTGGCTTCATTATTTTCTAAGGCCTGCTTCCTACAAGGACTTGAAGGCATCCTGGAACAGAACATAGTCAATGATTCTATGGTGTGGCCCAACCATTACTGGAGTGTTCTGGACCTGTAGCTCTAGAACCTATAAGGCAGCAAAGAACTGTACCACCTTCCAATTCAAGGGTGGCAAATTGTTTTTATTAAAACTTGAGACAAAATTGTCAAGTCTATGCCCCCTACTATGGGAGAAGGGGGAAATAATAGTAATGATATTTGGGGGTAGAGGGAAAGACAATTAACAATAGAATTAGACACCTTGCTCCTTCCTACCTCTATAACCCTGGAACAATCACTTTCCTTCCAAGGACCTCACTTTCTCATCTGTAAAATGAGCAGGCAGGACTAGGTGATCTTGGGGTCCATCCCAGTCTTGACATTCTATGATTTTATGATCAGGAGAAATATCACCACCACTGTGTCCTTGGACTCTCATTGCCCCCTAATATATCTTATTCCATCCCCCAACCCCTCTACCCCAACTCACAAAATGATTGCATTTGGTCTCTTCAGAGAACATTCGAGGCTGACCATGGACTGAACGAGCTGTATGTGGAGTATGGTTGTCTGTCCTGCTACCTCTTGAGGATCCCAGTAGGCTAGTTCAATATCATTTAGGTCTTGGGACAAGAAAGAGTGGTCTCATTTAGTTGTTTTGTTGTCTTTACATTGCATTGTTTTCACTCCATAATTTATGACTCTCTCTCAGGGGAAGACTTCTACCTTGGGGTCTCCTTTGTTCCAGTGTGCTCTGGGGAAGAAAAAGTGAACTGGCAGTTCTTGAATGCCACCCTTCCCCACCAAGGGAGAGTGATTTTTTCCTCTTTGTCCATACTTCCTTCTCCTGTGCTCTTGCCACATTCTTATTTGTATTATGTGTATCTCCTTTCCCCTATTTATATATAATAAGCTCCATGAGGTCACAGATGATGTTTTATTTGACTATTCATCAATATTTCTAATGGTTCAGCATGACCTTGGGTTCATGCCATGCAAACTTTCTCATGTCCTCTCTAGCCAGAAATGCTTCAAGAAGGAGCCAATTAATGGCTTGTGGCATGTGGTCTGAGGACCAGTCTAACTAAACTTGGAAATGCTCATCACCAGAAAACTGGCCACTTAGGTAATTTTTTTAGCACAGCAACTCATGAAATAATGCAGACATGGGTTCAAATGCTGCTTCAGATAGTTATTAATTGTGTCAAGTCACTTTACTTTTCTGGGACCCATCCTCATCTATAAAATGAGGGGGTTAAATTCAATGGCCTCCAGGGTCCTTTCACATCTAAATCTATAATCCAAAAAAAAAGCTATTAATATGAGAGAAGGTTGCAATCTGCATGGACAGAGGAAGTATTCCTATAAACAACATTTCAGATTTTTTTTGAGGAATACCCTGCCTTCATCTCCTAGTCCAATTTCTTGCATACTGTAAGGACTTAACAAATGTTTGCTCAACAAATGATGTTGGTATATGCCAGGGCTTACATAGTTTTGTGATAATATAAACAGAAACAGGTTCCATTTGGAATCTCAGATACAAACTTATCTTTTCCGCAATTACAGCACCCACAGCCACACACAGCACATACAGTGCATCACACAACTAATTTCTTGTTACCAAGAGCAGTTGAACATTCCTCCATTTCTACATCTCCAGAAGTAATCATTTTGAGATCCTAGGAGGAATTCTTGAAAGAAATCATCTTCTGAAAACATTTTTATTTTCCATCTGGTAATGCCAAACTGTCTCTCAACAAAAGGAGTGAGTAATAAAATATCTGGGAAGTAACAGTTTTTCCAAGAATGGGCAAAAGTGAGATGATCTCACCTTTCAGAATATGATCCATCTGTTTTCTCCCCTATGTTGCTAGTCTAACAGACTTAAGCAAGGTAAGTAATGGGAGTTAGTCACAGGAGAGGACCATGATAAACTCCCCTGTGACTCTCTTGACTCAATTTAGGAAGGGAAAACAGTCAACTTTGTTCAGTCTCCCTCCCCCGTGGCAAGGAAGGAAGAGAACATGTGAGTATGTGAGTGCCTCTGTGACTCTGGGTCAGTTTCCTCAGCTGTAAAATTCATGTACATGGATTCTATTTGTATATATAAATAATGCATATGTAAATGAGGCTGATCCATATGTTTGTTTCTGTTGTTTCTCTCCAATAGAACATAAGTCTTGCCCACAGCAGGCACTTAAAAAATAAATGTTGAATGAAGGAGAGTATATGTGAACAACTGTGAGTGCCAGGTATGTGTTATATGTGCATGTCAATAAGTATGTGTTAATATGTGCCTGACAAACTGAGACTATTCACCCTTAAGGTGTTCCATAAGGGTAGGAATTACAGAATTTATTTTTTTATCTTTGGTGCCTAGAAGAAGACCTTGTATATTTTAGATGTTGAATTGAATGTGGTTGGTATATTGAAAAGATCAATGGGGACAGCTAGGTGGTACAACGAATAGAGCACCGGCCCTGGATTCAGGAGGACCTGAGTTCAAATCCAGCCTCAGACTTAACACTTACTAGCTGTGTGACCCTGAGCAAGTCACTTAACCCCATTGTGTAGCCAAAAAAAAAAAAGATCAACGAATTGGATTTTTGAGAACTTGAGTTCAAATTCTGGCTTTTAGTTTGTGATCATGAGCAATTTACTTTCCCTCTCTCAGCCTCAGTTTCTTCATTTTTGAAATGAGATGGGTGGATTAGATCACCTCTAGGACCCTCCAGCTCTATATCTTATGAATCCATTTGATAAGTGAAAATGTACTGTGTGAGGTGTGTGTGTGTGTGTGTGTGTGTGTGTGTGTATGAATGGGTGTATCTGAATGTAGGGATTAAACCGTGAGTGGAAGTAGAGGGAGATGAGTTTATGTATCTTTGTGAGGTGGGATAAGAATTTATGTTGGGAGAGAATAAGATATGAAGTTTACACATTGCTTTGCATACGTTTATCTCATTTCAGTCTCCAACAACCCTTTGGGGGTAGGTGTTATAAGTATTATTATGCCTATTTTACAGATAAGAAAACTGAAGTCAATGACTTGCACATGGCACAGCCATTAAGTGTCCAAAGCAATATCTGGGTCTTCCTGATTTCAAGTCCAGCACTCTATCCATCACCTTATGAAGTTTCTGTTGGGAAAAGAAGCTGAGGGTAAAGGTAGAGGATGTCTCTAGTGGAGCTGGAGGGAGAGGAAATAAAAAGATAGCTCTCTATCTGCATCTATCAGGATGTCAGAGTAGAAATGGAAAGGCTGTGTATGTCTTGGGGTGAGAAATACTGTATCACTTCCTGCTTATGCTGAGAGGCAGGCGAGGCTGATGATGACCCTTCTGTGTGTGACAGGGAGCTGGCCAGTAGGGGCTCAGTTCTTTTAAGTACAAACAATATTCTGTGCCTGCTGCCAGCCCACATGGGAGGCTTGGTAAACTTACTCCCAGTGATGAAGGACTCAGCGCTCCACTTCAGAGCATGTGCATGTGTTCTGGGACTGTTTCCTGTCCTGGTGGGGTGAGGAAGTAATTTTAATTGGCTTCTGAGCCAAAACTGAATGTGCATACAGATGACTCCAAAAGAAGAATTCAACTTCTCTCTCTCCCTGAAAGCTTTCAAGTGAGGTGGAAGAAATGCCACAAGCCTCCAGGTGGGGCAACCCCTCCCCTACCTAGCTGCCATATGGCCTTGAACCCATGGTGCTTATATTTTTCTGTCTGGTATGTTTATTCTTAGGTGAATGAGTAATGGAGATAGAACAATCTCATGAGCTTCAAAGAGTCAAAAGAAACACTAGAAGGACAGCAGTAGGAGTCCACAGCAGTCTGCTACTTGCTGCCGCAAGTGAGCCTGGTGGCTAGTGAGCCAAAACAGTCCTGAGGAGAAACCTGATTGATCCAGGCCAGCCCTGGCTGTCACATGCTACATGAGAAGTGGGCTTGGTGGAAGGAATGTTTTCTAACTACCTCTATAACCTTCAGCCCATAGGTATGCCTTGTTTGGGAGGGATATTTCTGCTCTTGCTCTATATTATTAGTAAACAGTCCTTTCTAAAAGCTAATTGATATTAGTTGGTCATCAGTGACATTGGAGAAATATCAGTGAAATTGATACCGGAGTGCTAATTCCTGGGAAGATGAAACTGATGAAATATTAATTGGTGCTTGAAATTGGAGGGAATAAGTCAGAGGAGGACTTACGAGCTATAGTATTAGAGAACTCTGAACATTGGGGTCAGTGGGGGGAGGACCCAGAGAAGGAAATGCAGCTGAGCTCTGGAGATGTGAACTTTCAGCAGGAGTATAAATACAGAAAGTGCGCCCAAAGCTTGTAAGTGCTACCTAGATGACCTCCCTTGATAGGCTCCTTGAGAGTACAGAACATTCTGCTTTTGTCTCTGTATTCTCAGTGCTGAGCACAGCACTGGGCACATGAGATAAGATGGGAACGGAACTGGATTTGTATTCACATTGGGATAGGGAACTCCTGATTAAAAAGAATATTATCAATGCAGAAGAGCACCTTCTCTGCAATTTATAGCCTTAGAAAGTTTTCTGGGGGCATTGAGAATTTAAGTGATTTCTTTGGGGTCACACAGACAATACATATCAGAGGCAATATTTAACAGAGGTCTTCTTGATGCTAAAGTTGCTTCTCACCAGGCACAAATTAAATGCTTAACAGATAACTTGCTGATTGATTAATTCTTTTGGGGAAGTTGAAGGGAACGGGAAAGAGACAAGAAGCCTCTGTTCCCAGAGAGACTTCAGTTGTCCAAAAATACAGAAAAGCTTAGCATTTATAGCCCTGAATAAGCAGTTGGGATGGAAGGGTAAAGGATATGATGAATAAAGAGAATCTAAGAGTTAGAAGAGACCCCAGCAGCCATTCAATCCAACTTATACCTGAAAAGAATCCCCGTTACATTACAGACAGCAACTGATCATTCAGTTTGTTTGAAGATCTCCAAGGAGGGGAGCTCACCACTTCTTGAGAAAGTCCATCGCACTTTTCAAAAGCTCTAATTTTTAAGAAGATTTCCTGCCAGTAAAGGCTAGATTGGCCTTTTTTTCAGCTTCCATTCATTGCTATTGATTCTGCCCTACGGAGATAAACAGAACAAATCCCTCCTCCAAAAGACAGCCTATCAGATACTTGAAAAGAAAAGCTTTCATATGCCTCCTAACTCTTCTCTTCGCCAGGCTAAACAAGCCCAGTTGTTTAACTTACCCTCGCAGAGACAGGAGGAAAGAAAAATGGAGGAATGGGCAAGAGACATTCTGGAGGACAGGTGCCTGGCAGTTTTATCAGGTCAACACCCTGGAGCCCACATTCTGGGTAAAAAGGGGGCAAGGAAGTGTAGACCTTCCAGAGAAGGTGGCAGCTGGAAGCTGTTTCGGAATGTCTATGTCTTTTGTGGGTAGTATTTGTTTCTCAGAAGCAAGCTTTGTGTTTGACAGCAAAATGCATAGGTCAGTAAGAATGGAGAGATTAGCTGCTTTCCCAGGGAGCCCTCCCTTTGTTTCCAGACCAGGTGTGGGTTGAACAGGGCATTCATCTTTCCCTCATAGGCCTGACATGACTGCTCTTGTACCTGGAGAGATGGAGAGTTTCCAGAATTTCAATGAACAACTGACATTTCAGTTGGATCTCCTATCACCACTGTGAGGATCTCACCTTGGAATTCAACTAAAATGAATCCTCAGCTGCTCATTCATGACATTCCAATGGTACCATAGTGCAGTAGAAATATTTGGAGACAGAGAAGCAGGTTTCAAGTTTTGTGCTACCTATATGACCTTGAGTGAGTCTCTCAACCTCTCTGGGCCTCAGTTTACTTATATGTAAAATCAATGAATTGAACTAGATTACTTCTAAGGTTCCCTCCATCTCTAAAACTATAATCCCACAGAAAGAACTGTGACTTCCTGTAGCAGCTATCTCTTCTATATCTGGAGGAAATTTTTCATTCACTGGTAGAGTTGGAAGAAATTTTATAGATTATCTATTTCAATCCCCTCTTTTTGCAGACAGGAAATAAGAAAATGTAATTTGGACTAAGGTTACAGGGCAAGTTAGTGATAAAGTTGGGATTAAAATTCAGATCTCTTGATTTCCAGATTAATTTTTTTTATCTTAATATATTAGATATCACTGTTTTAGCAGAATTTCATTCCTGTTATCTGGAAATGACTAAAAAAATCAGGATAATCTAATCTGGGCTGGGCAAATTGATATTCTAGGTAAATTGACAGGGTGATGGTTAACCTACCTAAGAAAGCTTCTCAGGCATTTCTGGTGATACTAATTTGAGTGCAAATAATGTGCCAATTCCAAATCATTATATTTGTAAATTTATGTTAAAGCAAACACAAAAGGCAATCTACTTGGCAACACATTTTTAGCCAGAGTTGGAGTTAACTAAGGAAATAGATTATGGCATTTAGCGCTGGAAGGAACTTTAGCAATCATCTAGTTCAACTACTTCATTCAAAAAATGAGGAAACTGAAGACCTCAGAATTAGAGCAAGAAATGGAATTAGAAACAGGAATTAAAATTTAACTGACCTATCCAAGGTCACATAAATAATTATAATAGAGGATTACCCTTACCTACCGGCTCCTCCCTGCTGCTTATGAACATCTCCAATAACTCATATTTGTATAATGGCTTAAGGTTTGCAAAAAAACCTTTCTATACATTATTTTGTTTGATAATGAATTTAAATGATAGAGCCAAGATTGGAACTCAAATTTTCCAACTCTAAATGCAATGTACTTTACAGTACACTACACTGAAGTAATTAACCTGCATTTCAATTTTTAAAAGGAGCAAAAAGCTACAATTTAGACTTTTCATTAATTCATATTGGCTTCCCCCCTCCCCAAACAAATAATCAATATTGGTGAGACTTAACTATATTTACAAGCTGGGCTGGACTCCCCTAGAGGGCAACAGAGCTCTTTCTGGTAGAGCACAGGTCTTGATTTTAGAGGTAAGGAAGAGAGGCAGCAATGACCTGAGCCCCTACAATCTTCCTAGTGGATCTGGCACCATGAGGAAAGATTCAGACTGTTAGAGCTGGAAAGGATATTAGGTATGATCTAAGTTTCCAAGCTCATTCATTCATAGAACTCTTTGAGGTTTGAACTATATTGCCAAAACCCATACGGCCAGAATTTGTGAGATGATGGAGGAAGGAGATATGGAATGTCCCTGGCTAAAACAAAAAGAGGTCAAAGGTTCAAGGAAATTATGTGACAAAAGAGAAAAACTTAAGCCTATTTTCATACTGCTATAATGTAGTATCTTTGCTAATGCTGTATTTCACATTTTAAAGGGAAAATAGAACTAACATTAAAATATCCTCAAAGAATTCCCATTCTTATCACACACTATTTCACAGAACATAGTTTGAGAAATACTTTAATGTGTTTGTCTTTTCACCCCAAATCTTCCCCTCTTCTGAACTGCCCTATTACCATTAAGGGCATCTCCGTCCTTCTAAGGTTTCTAACATTAATGTCACCTTGACTTCTCTTGTTTAGCATCCCCCCCCCCACACATATCCAATCTGTTGCCAAGTCTTGAGATTTCTGTCCCTATGATGCATCCTCATCTCTCCACTCACTTAACCAGTACTCTAGTTGAGATGACTTACAATAACCTCTAATTGGTCATTTGTTTCAGGTCTCCCTCTATTCTTATCCATCCTCCATGCAGCTGCCAAAGGGTAGGCCTACCAACGGCATTCTCCTACTCAGTAAACTTCAGTGGCTTTCTATTATCTCCAAGATTAAATATAAAGTCCTTTGTTTGGCATTTACAGCATTTCACAAGCTGGTCCCTTTCCAATCTTCATACATTCTACTCACATTCACGTTCTTTACAACCCCTCCACACTCTCGAAGATCCATAGACTGTGCTACTAACTTTTTGTTGCTCCCCCCCCCCCCATGACAATCCATCTTCTGTCTCCATGAATATAATGATCTCCCTGCCTACCTCTGACTTGTAGCATCTCTGGCTCTAAGATTCAGCTCAAGAGGTACCTCATCCAGGAGGCCTTTCCTGGTCCCCCTCCAGCTTCTGGAGGGGGACCTTTAAGATTCATTTATCTTTAAGATTATCTTTTATCTACTCTGTACACACACACACACACACACACAGTGTGTGTGTGTGTGTGTGTGTGTGTGTATATATATATATATATATATATATATATATATATATATATATATGTACTTTGTGTGTGTGTGTGTGTATGTGTATGTATTTGGATTTATGTGTGCTATCTCCTCCATTAGAATATAAGCTCCTTGAGACCTGGGATTATTGGCTTTTTCTTTGTATCCCCAGGGCTTAGCATAATCCCTGGCACATAGTAAATGCTTTAAAAATGTTCACTGATTAACTGACTGATTGATGTAGGACTGGAACTCAGGAGAGGGATAAGGATTAAACGTGTAGATTTAGAAGTCATTTACTTGGAGATGACAGGTGAACCCATGGGAGCTGAGGTAGAGAGAAGAGAAGTAGGCCTAGGCTAGAACCCTTGGGTATAACCTTGGTAGCAGGGCAGAATAAGTTATGACCAAGAATGATGGTCAGATAGGTAGGAGGGAAATTTTTTTTATGTACAGTCAAATAATGAGGTTGTAACCCAGATTGTAAGGGGTGACTGGAATGTGTGGAAATGGAGGCAATGAGCATAGATAACTTTTTTTCTAGGGAAGTTTACATTTAAGAGGCTGTGCAGTACGTTGGGGTTTGATGTCAATTAGTAAATAAGTGCTTTAAAGTACATCACCATCAACAGGTAATTTGGAATCTGTGCTGGACATCCTCTATGACTGTGGTAAATCTTAGCATCTGGGTTACTAAAATTGAGGAGAAAAAGACTGAACCTTATCTCACAAAATATCAGGTCCATTCCATACTCAGACAGCAACATCATCTTAGCCTTTATGGTAGAAGACCTACAGTGAAGGGAATCAACTCCCTTGCCACAAGCAGCAAATTCCACTTTTGGATAGCTCTGGGGATTAGTTTTTCCCTTATATCAAACCTACGTTTCTCTCTTTGAAATGGATTCCACTCATTACTGTAAGTTCGATATTCTGGTTCCAAGCCTAATCTTTCTTTCCATGTGACAACCCTTCAAATACTTGAGGAAGGTGATCATGTCTACCCCTTGTCTTCTCTTGTTCAGGACAAATATCCCCAGTTCCTTTGATTGTTTCTCATATGGCATGATCTCAAAGTCCTTCACCATCCTGGATCCCTTCTCTGGAGGCTTTCCAGCTTATCAATGTACTCCCTAAACCGTAGTGCCTGGAAGTGAGCATAATACTCAACATGTGATCCAGCCATAACAGTCTGGTCCCTCATCTAGACTATAGCAATAACTTCCTCATTAGTCTCCCTGTCATTCTTCTCCAATCCATCCTTCACATGATGATATTTCTAAAGCACAGGTCTTAACACTTCACTTGTGCTTAGTAAATTTCAGTAGTTCCTCATTTGAAAAACTGCAAACAATTCCATTTGGCATTTAAAACTCTTCAATATCTAGCTGCAATCTATCTTTCTAAAATGATTTTATATCACTTTCCTTCCTGAACTTTACATTTCAGACAAAAAGGTCTACTTATTGTTTCCCATATTTTCTACCTGCTGTCTTTGCACAAGCTGTCTCACATGCTTCAAATGCTTCCCTTCCTCATCTCCACCTCTTAGCATATCTTCTTTGCTTCAGGATTCACTGCAAGTACCACTTTTATGATCCTCCCCCCAAACGGTAGTGGCATCCGACCTCACCAAAATTGCTTTGTGTATGTTTTGGATTTATTTATCCAGATATAGCCTTGGCATCAATGATTTCCTTTTTGTCTTAAAATCAGCCTTTTAATAGATGTTTATTGAATTGCCTAGCACAATATAAGGCTGTCAGATGTTCAGTCCTGAATACCAGGCCTCTCTTAATGAAGGTTAAGACTCAATCAGCTTTTTTGACGGCCATATTATATGGTTGATACATAGCAAATTTGTAATCAATTATAATACCTATATCTTTTTCAGATGAGCTGCCACCTAGTCATGCTTTTCCCCATCCCCATCTTATATTTGTGAACCTGATTTTTTTTTAACTCAAGTATAAGACTTTACATATAACTCTGCTGAATTTCCTCTTAGATTAGGCCATTCTGAACTTTTTAGATCTTCTTAGACCCTTACTACCATCCAATGTACTAGAACTATCAGTCCTGGTCTTGAGTCATCTGTAAGCAGGCCTTCTTAGCCTTATAGAAGCCACTGATAAAACCGTTCCCAAGTGCAGACCCTTGGGGAGCTGTGATATAAATTCTCTTCCAAGTTGATATGAAACTACTTTTCTAGTTGAGTCATTCAACCAGCTCCACATCTACCTGTGTTATTGCCACATACACTGTATGATTTATAATGACTCTTCCAGCTTTAAATCCTATATGATTCCAAGTTTCTTAGCACAGCACTTTGGCAGCAAATTCAGCTGTCCCTGCAAGTGAAAGCTCCTCTTGCAGAGTGATAACCTCCCCATCCCACAAATCTAAGATCACAATAGTGTCACCCTCTTTCTTCTCCTCCCCAACTCTTTCTTTGGCTCAAAAGGGCTGAACTCAGTGCTGACAAAGCCTGTACTGTCCCATCGACAAGGCCCAAAACACTGGGGTATAACAGAGACAGAGAGCAAATTAATTCTGGGGCTCAAACCCCTGTAAAACTTTAGCTCTCTGAAAATTAGAGAAGGAAAGAAGCCTAAACCGGCTCACTGATGCATATCTGATTCAATTTAACTTAGCAAACATTAAGGAGTGCCTACCATGTATGATATACTATGTCAGGCCTATACATTACTTCCAGGTGCCAGTATAGTGAGTCAACAAAGTTCTGAAAACCAAGGATGTATATGGCCTTGCTCAATTCCACAATGGAAAGGTTCTATTCAGCTGGGCAGTCTGGACCATAGCCCCTGATTTAGGTCAGGGAAGTAATGCTGGTAATTCTAATTAGGAGCTTCTGGAACATTCAAGTTTCTCTGGCCCCATAAAATTGAGGAAATGTGTTTTCTAATTGGCTCCCCACTGGGATGTCAGTCAGAGAACTGTGATTATCCACTCTAGGGCCTCTACAAGCTTTTCTTCTGTCCTAGTCCGCATTCTAAAATGCCCCCTGCCCTCAACTAATGCCTGTTTACAAGGGGTCTCTGAAAAGAAGGCCCTTCCCCAGTGTCATCCTCCTGATGCTGAGGGCAGCTGAGTTCTATGGGGAGAAAAATCACGAGGAAAGTTTTACAGTCCTACTTCATTCTGTGAAAACCCCATACCAACACTTAGGAAATGAACTAAAAACAGGTCAACTATAATTATGATGATGCTTATTTAAGAGTTGGAAAGGCCCCTGGAGAACATCTAGTCCAACTTCATCATTTTACAGATGAGGAAAATATCCTGGGTTAAGTCAATGTTTGTCAAATTAAAAACACTAAAGTTCAAGGAGGCCCCAAATGACTTGTCCATGGCCACAATCCACGGCATGGTGGCCAGGACTATAACAACCCAGTCCCCTACCTCCAGCCACAGGCTCCTGCCACCCATTAAACTATAGTGCCAGTAAAGGATGTTCTTTCTACCTTTACAATTTATTTTTGAGATTTCTGCCTTCTAAGACTGCTTCTAATTCTAATAAGCTTTATGGTTCTTTCAAATGTAAAGTTTCCTCCTATACTTAGGGTTTTAAAATAATAATAATAATGATAGCTAGCATTTATCTTTATAAATCACTTTGCAGAGTGCTTTGTACATGTTATTGCATTTGATTCTTATAATAACCATGTGAAGTAGGCGTTTCTATTACCTCCATTATACAACTGGAGAAACTGAGGCAGAGAGTAGTGAAGTGGCTTGGCTAGTCTGAAGCACTTTTAAGATCTCAGGAGTTAGGCAGCATCTTAGAGCATCATCCATTCCAGCCCTTAGTCCTAGAGATATGAATCTTCTCTACAGCCTTGCTGACAAGTGACCATCTAACCTATGTCTAAGGATCTGATGATGATTTCATGCGATGCTCACCGTACCCTGAAGTGGCTGTCATTTATTCTGTTCCAACTGATACCAAGTTATTTCTGATACTGAACTTGTAATTTCCACTCCTTCTTTCTATTTCTGCCCTGTGGGGTGCCCCCACCCCTGCCAAAGGGCCAAGCAAAACAATTGTTTGTGACATACTTTCAAATAATCAAGATCATAGGATTTAGAGCTAGAGGAATTCTTGGAAACCATCTAATCCAGTCCCTTCACTGGACAGCTAAGGAGACGGAGGCCCAGGTGCCACAGGTAATATTTCAGGGCCAGGATTTGAAGTCAGGCAGTCTGGCTCTAAGTGCAGTACTTCTTCCAGTATACCACTTAATCCTTGAATATAGTTTCCAAGTCTCCTCCTTATCTCTCCCCTGAAATCTTTTGTGCTCCATTTTAAATATGCTTACTTCCTTCAAATGATCATGAGATGTTAAGTCCCCTCACTATCTTGGTTACATTTCTCTGGATGTGCTCCAGTTTGTCAATGTCTTTCTAAAATGTGGTATTTAGAACAGAAGATGATACTCCAGATGTTTTCAAAAGGGGAAATTGCAATAGAAATGGGAGATAAAAGATATTTTTTTTTTGGGTGGGTGGCAGGGGGCTTCAAATTCAACAAGTCCAAAACACAGCTATCTTCCTTCCCATGCTCTGTGCCCAGCACAGGGCACATTAAGGTTATCACCTTTCTTGGTCTGAATACTATGATCCTGTCAATATGGACTAATATTACATCAGCTTTTTTGGTTGTCATGGCACACTGGTGACTCACACTGAACTCGCAGTCCATTAAAACTCTCAGTTCTGTTTCACATAAACAATTTTTCCGCCATATCTTCTCCTTCCAATGTTTATATGGTTGATTTGTGAAACCCAGGTATAGAACTCTACATTTTTTAAAATTTCATCTTATTATTAGATAGGGTGCATATTGCCAAAGCCAAGGCACAGAGTTGGCAGATAAGAAGATCAATTTGGCTGGACCATATTGCAAAGGGGAGTCATGTGTAATCAGGGTTGGAAAAGTATGTTGGGGCCAGTGGTGGCCAGTGGACTTTAAAGACAAACTGGCAATTTATATGTGTTCCTAGAAGGTAACAAGGAGTTACTGGAGTTTTTTGAGGGAGTTAAGGGTGACATGGTCAGATCTCCAATTTAGGAAAATCATTTTGGCAGCTGTGTGGATGAATAATGGCCTGGATTAGGGAGACATTTCAGGTAGGCACGTCTATTAGGAGGCATATCTATTATAACCATCAAGGAGAGAAATGATGAGTCACGCAATGTGGGCTATGTGAGTGGAGAAGAGACAGATATAAGAAATGTTATGGCAATAGAAATACCACAATTTGGCAGTTGGTTGGATATGTGGGATAGGTGAAGCAAGCAGTCAAGGATATCACTGAGTGAAGGAAATCCAATCACTTCCAAGTGATTGGAAGGAGGGAAGTTTAGATAAAGGCTATGTTTGGATGGGAGGGAAGATGATCAATTTTGTTTTCTACTTGTTGAATTTGAGGACCTCCCTCTCAGTAAAAGTCTCTTGTCTCTCAGCTTCCATTGCAATTCCTCTTTTTGAAAATAAAGATATTTGTTCTTCTCTGGTCCTGAATAATCCTGTCATTCCCTATGATTTTTCAAAGATCGCAGAGAGCAGCTTTCAAATAACGTTTATAATTTTGGGATTTAATTCATTTGGGCTTGGTAGCCAAAATTCATTAAGGACAGCTAAGAAATTCCTTACTATTCCCTCACTTCTCTTGTGTTTCAGTTCACATTCTTGTTCTATACTTTCCTGTCCAAAGATAATTTTCCTTGATTGAGAAAATCCAAGTATAATAGGAATTGAGTAGTTCTGTCCTCTCCCCTTTTTCAATTCTCACACTGACCTCACTAGTAGTGCTATCCTTTCTCTAATAATCCTACGGCCCTCAGCCTAAAAAACAAAACAAAACTCTTTTTGTCCCTTTGATTAACCACAAATTTCAGCTAGTCTGTGCATCAGTATTCCTGATAGCTACAGGATTATGGCGTTCTCTTGTTTTCATCCTCTACTACCTACATTTCTTTCCTACTTTGTTCTTGGATGTGAATGTACATATGTCTCATTAAATGCTACATGGAAACAGTGGAAAGAGAGCTGAATTTTGAGTTGGGGACCTAAGTTCAAATCCTGGCTCTGCTACTGTGTGACCCCTGGGTACTTTTCTGGGTCTCAGTTTTTTCAGGCATCAAAGAGAGGGTTGGGCTCTGAATCTATGATCCTATAAATACTATCTTTTCCTCTCATTGGAATTATTTCTGTCTGTATGGTTAGAATTTTGTTCTTGAGAGCATCCCATCCATCTTGGGCCAAATTATCCTGCAGAATCTTCAGACATGGGGTCTCACATATTCTTCCACTGAGAAATGTTAAATCCACTTTCCCAAAATCTGGGATGCACTTCAGACAATGTCTAACATGTTTCTCTATCATGAACTCTGAGATGGTGATTTGTCCCCACTTCTTTGAACTCCAACAGCAATTGGTGTTGTCTGTCTTAATTTATAACGTGTTACATGGTAGATGGGGCAATGAGGTGCCACAGAGGAGTGCCAGGCCTGAAGTCAGGAAGACTCATTGTCCTGAGTTCAAATATAGCTTCAGTCACTCAGTCACTTACTAGCTGTGTGACCCTGGGCAAGTCACTTAACCTTGTTTGCCCCCATTCCTCATCTGCAAAATGAGCTAGAGAAGGAAATGGCAAACCACTCTACTACCTTTTTTTTTTTTTTTTTAGGCAATTACAGTCAAGTGACTTGCCCAGGGTCACACAGCTAGTAAATGTCAATGTTTGGTCTGAAGCTGGATTTGAACTCAGGTCCTCCTGATTTCAGGGCTGGTGCTTTATCCACTGCGCCACCTGGCTGTCCCCACTCCACTATCTTTGCCAAGAAAACTTCAAATGGGGTCACAATGAGTGACTAAAATGACTGAACCATAACATACGATAGCTGAAACTATTATTTAATCTCTCTAATGTTTATGCCTATTGTCCTCAGATGAGTGGTAAATTCTATGGAGGTAGAGGGGACATTTTTCAAATTCGCTCTTTCCTGCATAGTTCCTCTCTGATTCTTGGACCCTGCTTCAGTGGATCCTTATTAGCTGCAGGATCAAGGATTAAATCCTCTTTTTGGTGTTTAAGGCCCTTCACAGACACATTCCTACCACTCCTGGGCTCTTATACTTTCTTTGCTCACCTCCTCTCTGATATCCAGCTGGCCCACACTGGCCTGCCAGGTATTCCTCACACAGGACACTGCATCTTTCAGGCTGCCTGGAATGCTCTTCTTCCTCACCTCGGCCTCCTTTGAGTTCATCAGCTTAATAATCATCTGCTGAAAGAGATCTTTCCTGGTCTCCCACCCACTCCCAACCACCTGCTAGTGCTGTCCTTTGGAGATCACCTCCCATTTATACTGTTTATTTCTCTTATACACAGAGCTGTTTGCATGTTATCTCCCTGATTGGGACATAAGTGCATGAAAGCACACGTAGGCACACATACAGAGACTGTGAGCCTCTTGAGGGCAGGGACCATGTTTTTGCCTTTCTTTTCATCCTCAGTGCTTAACACAGTGTGTGAGCCTTAATGAATGCTTGTGACTTATTGACAACAAGCATTAAAATAAATTTTTGATTGATTACTTGACAGAAAGGTCAAGTAATGCTTGAAGTTCAAGTCTTGGGAGCCAGGAACCTGATACAATCAAGCAAGCCTTTATTAAGCACCTGTGTGGGGGTGGGGATACAAACCAAAGAATTAAATAATTCCTGTGTTCAAGGAGGGCAGCTGGGTAGCGCAGTGGATAGAGTACAGGGCCTGGAATAGGAAGATTCATCTTCCTGAGTTCAAATCTGGCCTCAGATATAGTCTAGCTGTGTGGTCCTGGGCAAGTCAATTCACCCTGTTTGCCTCAGTTTCCTCATCTGTAAAATGAACTGGAGAAGGAAATGACAAGCCACTCCAGTATCTCTGCCAAGAAAACCCCATAGACAGCACGGAAGAGTTGGACGTGACTAGATAACAAGAAAAATGTGCAAAGAGCATAGGAACCAGAAAAAACAACATATTATTATTATATATACACATATGTGTGTTTTGTGTGTGTATGTGCTCCACCTCCTACTGGCTCTGCCTATGAGGTCAGAGGGAGGGGAACTACCTACTCCAGGTTGGACATGTCTGGAGGGATTCCCACAAGCCACTTAGAAAGCAGCAAAAACTTCAGAGACTGGAAGTGGGTCAAACAAGTAAGTTCATTCAGCGTATAATCATGACCAGAGACAGCTTGGGCAGAGGAAGAGAGAGCATTGGGATGGGTCATCCTCAGGTGAAAAGCTGATCCAGAGTTTTGGCCAAACAGAGACTTCTACAGAGATTAGAACAGGGTCCAAAAGGTTTTCTCTTTCTCCAACCTTTAGTCAAGTGGGTTAGACATTGTCAGAGCTTGATATCCAATCAATCTCATGGAGTCAAGGTGGGAGAGAATAAATTGGCTGAAAATAAGGAGGGTTGGGTCCTGATATGGAGGAAAGGAGACAGTACATAGTGAAGAGGGTGGGTCAATATGTTCACCATACAGGGTGCCCCAAAGTATATGGGCCAAAATCACTCCAGTATGTATATATGTGTATATCACACACACACACACACACACACACACACACACACACACACACACAGAGCAGATACAAGGTGACTTTGGTGAGGGTGGCATTGGCAGTTGGGAGGGCCTTCCTGCAGAATGAGGTACTTGAGATGAGTCTTGAAGGAAATGCAAAACCAAGGATTCCAAGAGGCAGAAGTGAGGGGGGAAGAACATTCTAGATATTCAAGATAGTACAATGGCCCAGATATGAGAGAGTGAGAGATACCCAGTATTATGTAATAAATGGATTAGAAGTCAAAGGTTGTTACAAATGGGATGAGGGAGGAAATTAAGTAAGCTTATTGAAAATTTGCATTGTCCCTTGGGGTTTCGTGAAAATAGCTTAACAGGTTCACATTTAAAATTCTTTTTTTTTTTTAAAGTGGGTTTTTTTTTTTTGGTTAGGCAATAGGGTTAAGTGACTTGCCCAGAGTCACACAGCTAGTAAGTGTCAAGTGTCTGAGGCCAGATTTGAATTCAGGTCCTCCTGACTCCAGGGCCGGTGCTCTATCCAGTGTACCACCTAGCTGCCCCCACATTTAAAATTCTTTAATGGACTTTAAGCAGCAGATAATTGTCCAATTAGGTGACAAATGTATTTTTCTTTTGTGATGAGCATTTGTATATTTGAAGCATTATAAGTTTGTTTCTGCAATGATTGTCACTATTTTGACTTAACAAAATGTGTTCTTGCAGTTTCTCAGCTTGTCATCAAATTGTTTCCAAACTGCCTTGAGGTTTGCAAAATGATTCACAACCGACCGTCAGATACATGTGCATACCCTAATTTTCACTCTGTATATTGCATCAGAGTGGCTCACCCATTTCTCTCTGTCTCCTTGAAATCATACTTTATCAGCTGTGTAATCATATGGTCAAGATGTTAATGACATTTCTGTTCTTACAGTGCAAATGTCAGGCCATTTGAAAACTAGGATTGCTGGGAATACACATTGCAAGCCATCCTGAAACCATCATGGACTCTCACTCACAAACATTCTGCAGAAACAAACTTAACATTGCCTCTTAATGCACTATTAAGGCCGTTTCCTGATTTTAAATTATCTTCCATTTATGTTACTGTTTGGCAGATATCCTTCCCTTTCGTGGCTTTTCAAATGGACTAGCTGGGAACATCGGTCAGTTGGTTACTCATATTATTTATATTCATATTCTGTTAGAATATAGCCAGTGAGCTGGTACTAGAAGAGAAGAAAGTAACATCTAGAGAGATTCTTCCTTTACAAAGATTAGTTTATATGTAGATATTATTTGAAAATGAATATTTTTATTGTTAAAAATGAATATTCAGTTGCAAACCATGCAACTGAAACTTAAGTATGTTCATCACTTAATATAGGACTTGTCATTAGCCAATAGAAAAGTAAATATTTTATGTCATAAGTAGCTATTCATTTCCATTGATTGGTTGGGTGGTTAAAATTTTTAAAAATTAATTTCCATCTCTCAGAGAAAGACAGCTTGTAAGATTCTTCTATTGTTTTCCATCACATTTGTGTGAGCAAGTATTTTCACTTTATTCTTGCTTTGAATCAAAATACAGAATAAACGATGCAGAACCAGATTTAAGAGTATGGTATTGAACAACACATTGCAAAACTTTGTCCAAATAAAAAAAGGCCCAAATTTTAAAAAGTCAAATAAAAGTCCAACAATGAAAGTATTTTGATTATTGTATTATGTTAATTCTCTTCCAAGATCTAACTTATTTCATTAAAATGTTTATATATATATATGTATATATACATATATGCTCAATGAAATTTGTAAACTATATAAATGTAATTTGAAGTATTGCAGATAATAGTAAACATATGAGGTCTTGCTAAAATATTTCTTTTAATCATTACAGAATGTTCCACATAAAATATTTGTAATTATTTTATAATTAGTTTTATAATTCTACATTTAAAGTTTTCATAATTATAGATAGAATAAAATTTTATATTTGATAATTATAATTATATAATGTAAATTTTAATTTGGAACTTTTGGGGGCAAAATGTATCATTGTAACTACTGGAAGCATGTAATGAATAAATCTAAAAGAATACTGAGTAGTATGTTAAATTGCTCTGGAGTTTTGACCACATTTTTTTTTTTTTTGCTGAAAGAGGTTCAAAGGAACAAAAATGTTGGGAACCACTGGACTAGATGATGAAGAAGTCAGGAATGATGGAGGAATCAGAAGAATGAATGAGTTAGCTGACCTGTATAAATTGCTTCTGTAGGAGTAGCTAGGTGGTACAGTAGATAGAGCACTGGCCCTGGAGTCAGGAGACCTGAGTTCAAATACAGTCTCAGACTCTTACTAGCTGTGTGACCCTAGGCAAATCACTGAACTCCAATTGTTTCCAAAAACAAACAACAAAAATTTGCTTCTGCATAAACTGACTTTTTAGGGTCAATACCACCACTTTTCCCCCGAAGTGGTATAATGCCAAGTATCCATTATGGTTCTTGTGCTCAAGATGATGTCCACCTTACATAACTGCAAACTGTTACCCAGAAGTAACTGGGGAATTCACAGCAACTACACATTTGAAGCCCTTCCCCCGAGTTCCAAAAGACTAGACCAGACCAGTAACACAGAAGAATTAGCTAGGGCAACTTCAGACCTGATTATTTTCTTATTTATTCCTAAGGCAGTGGGATGGCAGGGGCTGGAGAGGAGGAGGGGAAGGAAAGAGCGGGAGAAGGTCTTCTCACAATCTCTGCAGATGCCAAGAAGCTCTCCAGAAGAGTATTTCAGAATAACCTTGCAGCCTTTTCCCACTGTTTCAGCATGGGCTCAGCAAATAGCTCTTCTTCTTTCTTTAAACAACTTCAAAGTTTGTTTTGAAATAAAGGTTTATTTTTCCCATGGAAGTCTGAAGGTTTTGCACTGTCTGTGTGAAGAAATGAGCCTGAGCTTTTCGGAATTTATTTGAACTTGGAGATAACTTGAACTTACATGCCTATGGCTACAACTTTGGAACTGACATTCAAAAGCTGTCAATTGGCTTTATCTCTGTTGTTTAGGAGACTGGTCTGGGCTGCTGGATGAGAAGATTTGGTCTGTTTGCTTTAGTTGTATCCCACTCTGCTTAAATATAAAAAACAAAACAAAAACAAACCCACAAAAGAATAAAACCTGGGTAAGATTTTTAAAGTTGTTTTAGTTTCCTGAATTCCTGTGGGTTCCTTTGGGCACTGTCATTTATTTCATGGTTCTGAGTCCTTTTTTCAAATAAAAATCTTGTGCTTTAAGCAGCTGACTCAGTCAGGATCTGGGGTCTGGGTCAACAGCAAAACAGAGGCCCTGGGTTACACGGTAGGGCTGCCAGACATCTGGGTCCCAGCTGGGGTGGGGTGAGGGGCTGCTGAAAATCTTGGTGGGGGTGTGTGTGTGTGTGGACGAGGGATGCTGAACAATTAGGCCACCTGGCCTGGGTGCTGACAGGTCTCCTTTTCTCCTTCTCTTTCTTTCCCTGTCTCTCTTTCTCCCTCCCCCCCCCTCTATTTTCTTGCCATCCCGCACTGTCTCTCTTCTTTCTCCCTCTCCTTTAGCCTCCTTTTTCCTTTGCTTCCTTTCTCTCTCCTTTTCCCAACTCATATATGCCTTCCTTTTGCCTTCTTGGCCTTGGACTGAGCTTTTGGCTCTATCCTGCACAGGCTGATCGGGATTATGGTCACAACTTCTAGCAGGGGTAAAATGGGATTCCTTATACCAGAGGTGGAAAGATGAAAGGAAGATAACCAGAACAGCGAGCACCGAGGTGCATACTTTGTAAAGTTTGAGGCTTAGAAGGGGAGGGTACTATCTTTTCTAGGAATCTAGAACTCAGGCTTCTAAGTTAGTCTGAAGCCTAGAGACACAGCTGGCTTGATCTGCCAGCCAGAGAAGCCTCCACTTTTTCTTGTGTCTGAGTCTTGGGGGAAGACAAATATAAAAGGTCCTATGAGGAATTGGGTCCTGGGTTTCATGCTGCAAGAGGCCAGTCTAATCATGAGACAGCGTTAATCTTGACTTTTTGGACTGAATTTAAATTCTCCTTACTATACTTTCTAGCACTGAATCCTTGATTCTGGTAGGGGTGACTATCTGACAGTCATCACACACACATGGTACAATAAGGGGCAGCACTAGTCTAGGAATCAGGAGACCGAGGTGCCACTCTTGATTCTGGGACACTGGGAAAGTCTCTCCCCTTCTCTGTGTATCAGCTTCCTTCCGTATAAAATGTATAGACTAGATGACCTCATAGATCTATTCAAGTGCTAATATTCTATGGCTTTTCTCGGCATAATTCTAAATGCTTTCCCTGTTCCTCTTTCTCAGTCAATGTTCATCAGTTCTTTCATGGTCCCTGTCCCCCAGTAAGATTTGCTAAATAGGCCCCCTCACTCTAGTCACTCTCTTGGGGTATCTGCCCTTAGCACTAACTAAATGCATACAATCACACCGTGCTAAATGCTTTATAATTACTATTTCATATGCTCCTCATAACAACCCTGGGAGGTAGGTGTTATTATTATCCCCATTTTACAGATAAGGACACTGAAGCAAATAGACATTAGGTGACCTGTCCAGCACTAATAAGTTTCTGAGGCCATATTTGAATTCAAGTCTTCCTGATTCTAGGCCCAGGCTTTCTCCACAGTTTGGTGTGTGTGTGCGTGCATGTGTGTGTATGTGTGTATTTGTATACACATACATATGCACACATATACATACATGTATACACACACACACACACACACATAGATATATTTATATATTTTATTCTTCTAGCTAAAATTAAGGGCTCCTGAAAGCGAAGCGGACTTGTTTTCCATTCTCTCTCTTCTACCTCGTTTCCCAGTACAGTGCTGGGCAGTATTGGGCTTCCAATAATTAAAGGAGAACAGAAGCAAAGGAAAGCAGGGGAGGGCCCTAGCTGTGGTCATGCTTATCTTCAGTATCTCAGAAGACACGTCAGTCTACCTCAGTCCATCTTGCACTTGAAGTGTTTTAGGATTCTTCTAAATGATAAGGAATGGAATTAGTGGCCTGAGCAAGAAGCATCTTGATCGAGTGGGTACAATGCCTGACTTGGAGCCAGGAAGATCTGGCTTGGGATCTTGCCCCTGACACTTAGTGTGGCCACAGACAGTGGCCACTCTGTTTCCTCTTCTTGAAAATGAAAGGGCTGGAGTAGATGACCTCCAAGTTTCCTTCTGATCTTAAATCCATGATCTATGAACCTTTACTTATCCTCTGTATCAACCTCTGCAGAATAGGAGATTCATGCGATCACAGAATGTCACTGTAGGAGGGGACCTCAGAGAGTACCTCAATCCTTCAGTATCACTGGATCCTACATGTGGAAGAGGGCTCAAAGGCCATCCAGCCCAGCCCCCTTGCTTTACAAATGAAGAAACTGAGGCCTAGAGAGGCTTAGTGACTTGCCCTAGGTTAGCTGGGAAACAAACTAGGTCTTTGGGTGCCAAATCTAAAATTCTTCCCCCCCTCCCCCCAAGCATCAGGTCTTTTCTCTACAGGGATTGTGTCAGGATCACAGAATTTAAAAAAAATTTTTTCTTTCTTGGGGCAATTGGGGTTAAGTGACTTGCCCAGGGTCACACAGCTAGTGTCAAGTGTTTGGTCTGAGGCTGGATTTGAACTCAGATCCTCCTGACTTCAGGGCCGGTGCTCTATCCACTACTCCACCTAGCTGCCCCAGGATCATAGAATTATATAGTGTCAATTATAATTATAATTACATAGTAATTATATAGTGTCAAGCTAGAAGAGACCTACCTCAGGGACTCATCTAGTCTAACTTCCTCATTTTACAGACGTGAAAACAGATGCCCACAGAAATAAAGTGATTTTTCTGAGATAAAACAACAAGTTACAATAGAAACAGAACGGGAATTGGACTACGGCTTCAGGTCCAGAACTCTTTCTACTACTCCGCACTGGTCAGTGGTTTGGACCACCAGAAGGAGGAAGTTCTGGGGAAACCTCTAAACACATGAATACCATACAGCCTAAATTCAGGGGGAAGTACTCAAAGGCCAGGTGGTATGTTGGGGAGAGTCTCAGCCCTATGGTCCAGATTGCTCCGCATACCTGTGACCCACCTGAGGGAAAGGGGACCTTGTAGGATCAGGCCCCTTCAAGTCCTTCCCTAGTGTCTGGAGAAAGAAATTCCGCAATCTCAAAAGAGCTGCACAGAAATTCTGGGGTGCCCCATCAGCACCTAATGCCCACCAAGTGAATGTGTCTGTTCCTACCATGGGCATACAGACCTTTACATGTACACACGCAGGAACCCACGCACACACTCTTTCTTACTAACACTTTCTCTCTCTCTCTCTCTCTCTCTCTCTCTCTCTCTCTCTCTCTCTCTCTCTCTCTTCTCTCTCTCTCTCTCCCTCCCTTTCTGCCTCCCCCCTCTCTCCCTCCCTGCCCCTCTCCCTTTCTATCTCTCTCCCTCCCTCCTTCCCTCTCCCTTCCTTCCTTGTCCCCTCCCCCCGTAGGATTGCACTTTTTTTCTTCCCTAGGAGAGAAACACTGTGACTCACCATAGTCCTTCTTGCAATACTTTTTCATGTTAATCTTCAGCTTCCCTTTGGAGGCCTTGCAGTAGGAATCACAGTCTGCAGGGGAGGAGAGAGAGCACAGACAAAAACTAATTAGCCTGGTGATGAATAGGCAGGCTGGGGCAGGGGCAGGGAGGCTCCAGCTCCCTGAATAAGCAGTGTGCCTGTGATATCCATCTGTCAGGCCCGATTGGGCTGCCCAATAGAGCTTGGGAGGCATTCAGAGCAGGTCTGGTTTTCTAAAGAGACCCTTTTGACAAAGGAGCCCCCGCCTGCTTGCCCGCCTGACACCTCCCACCTCCCTCCTGCTTCAAGAATCCTTTAGCTGCTGTCTGAGGGCTGCCTTGGCCTCCATGGGAGACCCGGGGGCCTCCATTATTGCGCCACCCAGGGCTTTTGAGAGCCACACAAATTCCCCCTGTTCTTAAGATGCAACTGGAGCCTGATTAAAGCCAATAGAGGCCTCATTGTCACCCCTCACCCAGGTTCTGTGTCAGGCGCTGGCATTCATCGCATAGAGCCTCTGGCTGGGGTCAGGTCCCAACAAAAAGGGTCACTGAGGAAATTAGCAGCCCATGAAGCGTTAGAAAACCCTTTTAGTGTCCACTCTACTGGAGTGTGCAAATAAAATGCCCCACGAAGAACATTTCACTTCTAATGGGCCCTACTGCTGAGACACAGTGTTCCGAGCTAAGGTTCTGTTAGTGCTCCCCAGCCTTCCGTCAGGGTCACCCCAGAGTAGAGAGCTCAAGCAGGGCAGAGGATGTACACAGTGCCCCACTAGGGAACTTGACCACAGGGCCTCGACTCAGCAGTGTTCTGAGGTAGTGACTTGTGCCCTCTGATGGCTTGCAGGTAGATCAAAAATCAACATCTAAGCTAAGGGGTGATTCTGTGTCAGCAAATGCAAAAAAAAAAATACATGTAAATGGCACCTAAATTCTGCATCGTGTCATCAAATAAGGCTGTGAAATAATAATGATAATAATGATAACTGACGTTCATATCATGCTTTAAGGTTCACAAAGTACTCTTATGTACAATATCTCATTTGGTCCCCACAACATCTCTGTGTGGCAAATACTGTAGGCAGTAATATCCCCACTTTATAGATAGAAAACTGAGGCTCACAGAGATTAGGCCTGTTGGGTATGGTCACATAAACAATAAGTTTTAAGGCAGGATTTGAACACATGTAGCCATGCTTCACATTTCTTCCCAGCCTTCAAGGGTCTGTACACCAACTGTAATGTAGGTAGAGTGAGCAAGCTTTTGAGGCAAGCCAGATGTGATATAATAGATAAGACCCTTGAATAAACTTAGATTTCTTGTTCCACCTAAGGCTGCTTGTTTACCTTGCTTCACCCTAACACCCTAAGCCGCACAACACGAGATTCTTGAATTGCTGGTCCTGGGAAGTCCTCTCAGCAGCAGGCACTTGTGACAGCTGAATCCACACCATACAAATGTACAGTGCTTTATTACCTTCCTAACCACTTTCACCTACGTAGCGCTTTAAGCTTTGTAATGTGCATTAAATACACTATCTCATTTGAGACTCATAACAACCTTGTGAGTTAGGTGCTATTATTATCCTCATTTTGAAGATGAGGATACTGAGGCTGGGAAAGACTTGCCAAGGGTCACATAGCTAGTAAGTGTGTAAGATGGCATTCTAAACTCAGGTTTTCTTGACTCTAAGTCTACCAACTATACCACCTAGTTACCTATTATATCATTTGTCCCTCCTTATAAACTGAGAGATAGAGGGCATAGATGAAATTCCTAGAAAAAAGGCGTTTATCCTTATTGCTCCCATTTTCTCATACCCCTCTCAGGTCATAAGTCGTGTAGTCCAGCTTCCAACTTCTTTACTCAATTGCTCTCTACAAAGTTAATAGAGCTCTCCTTGTTACTAACTAAATCCAGTGCTCTTTGCTCATTCTTCATCCTTTTAGATCTCTCTTCAGTAATACTGTTGACTCCCTTCTGGACACTCTCTCCTCCCTAGGTTTTATCATACTATTCTTGCTTTGCTTCTCTCCTATCCGTATGGACTGTCCTTTCTCAGGTTCCTTTAGGTCAACACCTCCTAACCCATTGAGCTTCCTCAAAGCTCCAGCCTGGGTCCACTTCTCTTCTTTCTCTATACACTCTCTCATTGATCCCACTGAACTCCCAATGGCTCAATTATCTTCTTTATGCACAGCACTCCCAAATCTATAGAGTCAACCTTCATCCCAAGCACAGTCCCACACGTTCAACAATCTGATGTACACCTCCACCTGATGTCCCACAGGTGTCTCAAACTCAACACGCCCCAAATAAAACTCATCTTGCCATAAATACCAATCATTCCTCATGACTTTCCCTGTCAAGAACTATGAACCGTGGTCACCCAGGTTCACAACTTAGGAGTCATCCCACTTGGGATATTCTCCACCTTCACTTCCATCTCTCGGATGCTCTTTTCTGGGCTAAGCTCAAAGTGCCACCTCCTATACAAGCCCTTCTTTTTAGGGGCCTCTCCTTCATCAATATTTGTATTTAGTTTGGATATTTTTGTATTTACTCATCTGTGTGCAAGTCGTTTACCCCCCCCCGAATGTAAGCTCCTTGAGGGTAGGGACTGCTTTTATTTCTGTATGCCCAGTGCTTAGTATAATATGGGCACATGGTAGGCACTAAATTAATGATTGTTGAATGAATGAACTAACTTCAAAAAGTTTTACCAAGATATGTGTTTTATGATGATTTTTTTTTCATTGCTCTGACAAAGCTACAATATAATTATCCTTTTAGAAAGTATTTGCTAATAAATGCTGCAGAAAGAACAGACTGCTTGATCACTTCTATATCCTCTAAAAATAAGCCCCTGAAACCGGGTACAACAGCTTAGACTCTGTAACCTTTTTTTTTTTTTTAAGCTATTCAGAATTCTTTTTTCTGAATGTTCTGAACATTGAGGTTACCAGATAAATGATCTCCAGATAAATGAAGTGCTGCCATGTTATACCTCCTTCTTTTGAAACACCTGAAATGATTCGAGCTTCCAATAGACAAATTGTCTTTTTCAAAAGAACAGTGTAGAACTCAACATCTTGCAGACTCTGTTGTTCTTATATACCCCAGTTGCTAAATTCTGACCTCATCTTTCTGATGCCTAAGGCTGCTCTGCCACTGATGAAACAAACTCCATCACAAAATGAAAAACAGTAACTTCAAGCACTCGGCAGATCAGAGTCAAAGGTCAAGGGCCAGCCTACTTATTTTATTTAGTCTGTTCCAACTGAAAGTCAAAAAACAGGCCTTGAGTTAGGATGACTGTGAAGAGCAGAAAGACAGTTCTTTAAGTTGAGAGGCAATATGGCACACCAGAGAGAACATTGGACCTAGAATCAAGAAGATCTATCTACCTTAGACACTTGCTAGTTGTGTGACCCTGAGCAAGTCAATTAACCTTTCTCAGCCTCAGTTTCCTCCTCTGTAAAGTGGGGTTAATAATAATAATAGCACCTTTATCATAGGGCTGTTGTGAGGATTAAGTGAGATAATAGATATGAAACACTTTGCAAGCCTTAAGGAGCTATATAAATGTTGTTACTACTACTACTACTACTACTACTACTACTACTACTACTACTACTACTACTACTACTACTGCTACTACAGTCTCAAAATGTTATGGAATATCTGGTTAGATTTCCTGATCAATCACTCATTAAATACCCCTACCCCTCACATACTTTTTGTGCCAGCTAAATCAACCAATTTGCTTTTCCCAGTACACACCTTTCTATCTCCTTTTTTTTTTTTTTTTTGCCTTTCCCAGTTATCCTCACTCTCTGGAATCTGTCCCTGCTTGGCTCTGCCTCTTGGGACCTCTAGTTTCCTCTTGCAGTTTAGGTGATAATTTCCTATATGAGGCCTGATGTCCTCAGTTATTTGTTCTCTTTCCTAGAAATAATTTTGTGTGAATTCTGTCTGTAGGGAAGGGGACGAATGCAAACGCCTCTTCATGGAGCCAAAGCATGCATATCCAGCTCCAGGGGAAGTGCTCCAATCCAACACCCTGCTACACGAATATATTTTGATACAGTTTTCTGTGTACTTTTGCTTCCCCATCCTATTTCCAATGAGATATATGCTCTTTGAGGTCAGGGGCTGTTTGATTTTTGTCTTTGTAGACCCAGCACCTAATTGAGTAGAGTACCTGGCACGTAGTACAAGCTCAATAAATACTTGTTGATTCTTGGTTTCATGTTCCAAGGATTTACTCCTAACTTGGCTACCATCCCCTTCTCTCTCTTCTGCCCTCCACACTCATCTTCAGGGCCAGATTCCTAAATTGTATTTCGGACAAATGCTATAAGTTGTAAGAGTAGCTAAGAAACAAGCCTTGATAGGAATAGGCAACAGTACTGACTCAGGGGTCACATCTGACAAGTGACTCATTGGCCCCTCTGTTTCCTTCCTTAACCCTCAAGTGATAGGAAAAGATGTTGGGAAAAGATAATTGCTACCTGGCTCTCAACTCTGTGTTTGGCTCTGCTTTTAAGAGGGCTGCAGTGAACAGCAAAGCCACCATCTGTCAAGCCCACAGTAGGAACATCCTGGTGGGTTCATGATCTTGGCTCCCTAATACTCTGTGTCTTCCCACAGCAGCCCATCCTCCACCTTAATCTTTCCACCTGCTCTTTTGGCCTGGCAACTTAACTACAGCCATCCCAGAGCCAAGAGGCTCCTTCTCAACAGCTAATCTCCTTCCACCCACTCTCTTCTTTCCCAACTCACTTTCCTGCCCTCCTATAATGTTCTGTGTGCCTCTTCTTCCAGGTTCCAAAAGCCAGCTGGGCAGGCCTGCTCACAGGATATAAGCCAATCTCTAAGCATATGGCAGATGGAGCCAAGCATGTCCTCATTCCAGCTATGGGCTTTACATCTGGCACCTCTCTACTCTGGATGCCAGGCAGCACATTGGCAAGGTTTGTACAGGCAGAAGCCAGTCCTGCCCTATGAATTCAGTGTCATTAAGCTCAGAAAAGTTGGGGCAGTAAGCTCAATGTGCTAATTATATACAAAACCACAACTGGTCCTCCAAGTGGCAGAGAAACATGGAGTTCCACATTAAAGACGCCACAGCTGACCTGAGCAAACTAAATACAACATGAACAGCCACTACAATCCAAGATAGGTAATTTCTGAATCTCTTAGATGGAAATGGGGAGGACATGGGTAAGGGAGATCAAGAAATCCACAACTGGCACTTTCCACTCCAATAACAATATCCTAGCCTGAGAGCAGCTGGTGGGCATCCATGCCACCTGAGGAGACATACCTATCCATCAGATTTTACCAAAGATTTTCCAGCTCCATCTGAAATTGGGGCACAGAATCTACAGTACCATCCTTAGGCCAGGTCCTCTCTTCTGTGCCTCTGTGTGAGAGCAGCCCAGGAAAACTACAGTACCAGGTGGGCACCACTGCCTGCTGAGGCCAGTCCTTTACAATCCCTTCTGGTATCTTCCCTTAAATTTTCATTAAAAATGGCTGCTGATTATATAGGACTTACAAAGGGCTTATAGGGCTTATCTTTTATTAGGGTTTACAAAGAAACTTACATGGATTATCTCATTTGACTTCTCACAAAAACCCAGAGAGGGAAACAGAAAAAATACAGTTGAGGAAAAGGAGGCTCAGAGAGAATATGTGACTTGTCTAAGGTCACACAGCTTAAATGGGAGAGCCAGGATTCAAACCTAGGTCCTCACTTCAAGTCTGATTCTCCTTCTTCCACTGAAAAGACACTCTGCCTTTTCTGGCTTTAGTTTATGAAACTCAGCCAGGCTCCTTCTCCTAGAAGGAACTGTCATCACCTCAGGAATAGAATCATCCCAAGCTTTTTATACGCATGCTGAGAACTGGATCGATGCCAGGAGAAAGCGAACTGTAGAGTAGGATAAGCCATACTGCAAAACCTCCTCACTGCTGTTCATTGTACTGAGATGTTCTCTCTTACTTCCCCCCTGCTCCAACATAATAGCCTCAGAGTCATTCTAGTCCATCTGAGTCTCATTTGCAGACACAGGGCAGAAAATGCCTTCATGAGCACTTCAGTCTTCCTTGAGTGGTAGGTGCGTGGCTGGAGCAGCTATTCTTTCATTCAATAGATGATGATCTAGTAGGGCCCCTTTCATTACCACTTCCAATAAGCCTGAATCTATATGCATGGTATATGCACGGTATGATATTTATTGGGTTTTAGGTCCATAAAGCAGGAAGTCTTTAAGGCCCAGACGAGGCAGATGTCATCAGTGGTCTGGCAGCCAAGAAGCTGTGCTAAGTCCACTGGAAAGAGCATTGGCTCTGGGGAGAGAAGACCTACGTCTAAATCTTGCCTCTTGCCACTCATTACTTGGGTGACCTTAAGCAAGTCACAACTTCTCTGAGTCTCAGTTTACCCAGCTGTAAAATGCAGGGGCTGGATCACGTGGCTCCTGAGGTCCCTTCTATATCTAAGATCTGGGTTCCTATTGGTGGTTTAGAACGAACATTTCAGATCATGATTTTAGCTCACTGTAAGATCAAACTTCCTAACAGTAAGACCCAGACAATAAATAACAACAATAATAATAAAAACAATGGAATGGGACGTTTTGTGCATTAGTGAGTTTTGTGTCACTAAAGGTGTTTAAGGGGAGAAGGGAAGACCACTTGTTGAGGATGTTTTAAAGGGGATTCTTGCTTCAGACTGCACTACAATACTCCTGAGCTTCCTTTCTGCTCTGAGATTTTATGCTTCAAAACAATCTTTTCTTTGCAGGAAGGATAAACACTGGTTAATTTTTCTTGATATGCATGCAAACGTGATTTTGTATGTGTGTGTGTGTGTGTGTGTGTGTGTGTGTGTGTGTGTGTGTGTGTGTATGAAGGGGTGTGGGTGTATGTGGTGGTGGTGATCATTCCTCACAACCGTAAAAGAAATGTCATGGCAATAAGATAAATTTCTTCATCTCAATCATTGAGCTCTCCAGCTGAACAATTCTAAAACTATTCCTCACAAAGACCCTGAGGCAGGCAAAGGCAAATCTTATTCTCTCCCAATGTCGAAAACAGAGAAGAAGGCACAAAGGACAACTGAATCACTGGGGTCCTCAGGTGAGTGGAAGGAAGGAAGGAAGGGGGGGTCCAGCAGCCTGAATGCCCACTGAGTTTCCCTAAAGTCTCTTCCATCTCTGACATTCTATCATGCTAAACAGGCAAATCTAAAATTTAGGCAATGATTTAGGACATATTACCCTGGAAGGTTCACTATAAGCTCTCTGCCAGCGTTTCACCCACAAAACAGAGGGTACCAGGATCTGAACCCTTTCCAAATGCTTACAAAGAAGCGATTTTCACAAATGGGTAAGAACCTACACACACACTGAAAGTCGTGAGCTGATCACATAAGAGATATCCTGACTGAAAAAAATATAAATAAGCATGCTTCAAGCTTATTGATCAGATGTTTTTATCACCTCTGTGAAGCTTTCAATTCCGTTCGATAAACATTTATTTATTAAACATATATTCTATTCAGAGCACTGCGATGGGTGCTGGGGATACGCCAATGAAACAAGACCTAGACCCTGTCTCGAAGGAGCTGATGAACTGTCCAGGAGGACAAAACACAAAAGATAAAATACAAGTTGTAATATGACAAATACATAGAAGTGGCCTAAGCAACGTGCTGTGATAGAAGGGAGAGAGGCTGGGAAGATCAATACGAGAGGTGTTAAGACAACAGATAATTATCAGATAAAGGAATTCCAGAGCCCATTAGCATGGATGTGGATGATGGGTGGGTGATGACAAGATCAGGAGAATGACCACGTCTTTGCATCTTATGGCAGGGTAGAGGAGTAAGTCAGGGTACCAGGACGTTAGTGCGTAGCAGGGAGTATCAATGCATATGTCCATGGAAGATGGTTTCTGAGCTCTATCTTGAAGGAGAAAAGGGGCTATGAAGCAGAAGAGCCTGACAGTGCAAAGGTACCAGGTAGGGGATAGAGTGTGGCATGCAAAGAACAGAGAGAATGACAACTGGGTTGGATCAAAGAGGGCAAGATAGGGAGTGATGTGCAAGAAGGCTGAAAAGATAGGCTGTGAAGGGCTTTAAAAAGGCTTTAAAAGCTAAATGTTGCTGTTCCTCAGTTGTGTCTGACTCTTTGTGACCCCATTTGGGGTCTTCTTGGCAAAGATACTGGAGTGGTTTGACGTTTCCTTCTCCACCTCATTTTACAGATGAGGAAACTGAGGCAAACAGGGTCAAGTGACTTGCCCAGAGTCTTACTAGGCCAGAGCTAGTAAGTGTCTGAGGCCAGATTTGAACTCAGAAGATGAGTCTTCCTGACTCCAGGCCCAGCACTCTATCCACTGGGCAACCGAGGTACCTCTAAAAGCTAAATAGTGGAGTTTGTTGTTGTTGTTTACCCTAGATGTGACAGTGAGCTGCTACAGTCTATTGAATGGGAAACTGAGATATTAAATTTGGTGGCAGTGTGGATAATGGATGGATGGGGAAAGTCTTGAATCAGGGACACCCATTAGGAGGTTATTGTGATAATCTAGGTAAGAAGCAAAAGGTCCTGAGCTATGGTGTTGGCAAGAGATGTCATGGAACTATAAACAAGATTTGGTGACTTATTTGATATGTGGGGACAAGGAGAGTAGGGTGTTCAGGATAACTCTGAAATTGTGATCCTGAATGGTGGTGCCTTCAACAGAAGGGGCAATTTGGAAGAGAAGTGGGTTTGGAGGGAAAGATCATGAGTTCTATTTGGACACGGTGAGTTTGAAATACCTCTGAAGCATCTAGCTTGAAATGTCCAATAGCATAGATCTAAAGCTCAGGGAAGAGATTGGGGCTGGATATACAGATCTATGAAACATCAGCATTGAGGTGATAATTAATCTCGTGAGAAGATAGACACAGAAGTGTTGTTAGAGTGGAGGGATTTGGGGGAAGGGGAAGTCAGATCTCACTGAAGGTTAGTAGATGGAAGGAATGCGAGAGAAAAACGTCCAGAATGGAAGCAAAACTTGTTCATTATAGAACTGGAATTCCAGAGGGCATAGTGGAAGGTATGGGGCAGGGTTGGAGTGGGAAATGGATGGGGTAGGGTTGAGGAAAATGGAGATGAGAAAAAAGGAGGGAGTTGGGAAAAGTTGGCTCTTATGTGGCTAATGACTGGCAAACTATCACAGATTTAGAGCTCTAAGAGACCTTAGAGGTTATTGAATACAAGCCCTTCATTTTACAGATGAGGGAAATGAGGCCCAAAGAGGTTAAGTAATTTGTTACTGAGTTACTCAACTACCAAGTGTCTGAGGAGACATTTCCCTGGTCTTCTTGACTCCAAATCTACTGCTGTATCTATTACACAGGTGGTAGAAGATTGTTAGCCATTAAGCAGGGCCAGGAGTATAGCACTTTAGTCACTTCTGTCTATTCTTCTTAGGAAGGAAAAGTGTATGGGGGGGAGGGGCAGAAGGTGGGGAAGAGAAAGGCATGTTGTACCAAGTCCCAGAATTGAATTGAGGTCTGTGCTGAGCAATATGAAGGATACAAAAACCAAAATCATATACAGCCCCACACACTAAAAGTTAATAGTCGAATGGGGAAAATAAGACATGCATATAAAAAGAGAGCAATATAACAAATTTTATCAAATGTCATGCACGCTGTGATAGAAAGAGCTGAAGTCAAAAGATCTGGGTACAAATCCTAACTAGGCCACTTAGTTACTAGATGAATGATTTCAGACAGGTAAGGAAGTCTCTAGTTTAGTGCCCCAGGGGGTCTGTGCTATTTAAGACTTTCATCAGTGACATTTAAAATTATAGATGACCCACTTATTCAATTTGCATATGACACAAAGCTATCAAGGATAGCTAATATATTAGATGATAGAATCAGGTTCTAAAAAGATCTGGACAGACTTAGAATATTGGGTCAAACTGAATAGGATAAAATTTAATAGGGATAAACAGGAAATCTTACACTTGGGAGAAACATGGCTAAAGAACAATTTGATAGATACCTGGGGGTTTTTAGAGGACTGCAAGCTCAATATGAATTAACAATGCAGTACAATAGCCATGAAAGCTAATATAAGCCTTAGAATTTCTTGGAACCTCAAGACACAAACTTTCAGAACCTGTTTCCTCATCTGTAAAATGGGTGTGATAATACCTGTACTATTATCTACCCAGTTGTTGCAAGGATCAGATTTGATAATTTATGTTAAATTCTTTGTATACATAATGTGTTAAAGAAATGTTGGCTGTTAGTATAGATTCTTGGTGAATTGATCAGCCTCTTCTCCCAATGTGAAGATCTTAAGTTTTTGGGCTTAGACTTTCTCCTGAATGTGGCTCCATAATACACTTTTCACTCCTGAATACTGTTGGTTGACCACTCTTACACCAGAACCTTCCTGGCTGAAACAGCAGAGCCTCAATTGCAAGATCTTATCGCTAGTGCTTCTACTTGCTTTTCTAAGTGCATGATTAGTCCTTTATTTGTTGCTTGGGTGGATCTCTAGCATCTTTGTGTCTTCACTATGGGCCACTGCTGGGCAATGATGTATAATTCCTGGTCCTTACCCTGAAAGGGACTTCTAGATGGGTCTTTGTGCACTAACCCCCATGCCTGAAATATTCTCTCTCTCTCCCTCCACCTCCACCTCTTTGATTCCCAGGCTTCCTTCAGACTCAGTTCAAATCCCATCTATCCTGATTCCCTCAGTTGCTAGTGCTATCTTCTCTCAGATTACTTTCCATTTACTCTCTATATCATTTGTCTATACCTGGTCATCTACTTGTCATTGCCCCTATCAGAATGTACACTCCTTGAAGACAGCAGAGTAGAGGCAGGAACTCTCCTGAACTCTCCAATTTTAAAATGATGCCTGAAATCTAATTCTGGAGTGGCAGAGCCAACAAAAGGTAAGGGCAAAGCAATTTTCTAGCTCAAGACAACTTAGGAGTTTGGCAGGAAAAGTCTGTGTCATCAGGCAGTTGTCCAGCAATGAAGGATAAGCAGCAATACAAGGCAGGCCTGAAGGCAGCTGCAACAGCAGCAGCAGCTTTGGGAACTTTCAGCTCACAGACAGTAAGGGGGTCAGACAACTGATCAGAAGGAGAGTAGAGGAGGCATTTTGCTGGTTGCTGGGTTCAGGAAACTGTTATATTGCCTAGATGTAGTTCTGGGTCGCAATTCAAGGGGGAAGAGGGGTGGCCACAGAGGAGCAAAGGTCCTGGTCAAAGTTCCAGGACAGATAAGGGCGCTTATGGTCACTAACAAGGCCCTGGTCACAGTCCCAAGGCAGAAAGTGCCTGTGACTGCAGAATAGCAGGGGACCTGTTCAATTCCAGGGCCAAGAGGAATATTAGCACCTGTAGCTAAAGGGGAACAAAGACCCTTTCTGGGTAGAGATAAGAGCGCAGGTCAGGAGAGCAATGGCCACTTAGATCATACCACCATGGAAGCACTGAAAACCTACAGACCCCCAGAAGTAACTCTGAAAACAGCAGCACGAAAAACCTGAAGTTCAGGATAGTGTCCAAATCATTCCAGGAACAGAGCCCAACTATAACATAAAGTTAAAAGTCAAGAAATAAGCTAGGAAAATGAACAAACAACAGTAAAAGAGAACCTGACCATAAAAAGTTACTATGGTGACAGAGAAGATCAAGATATAAACTCAGAAGAAGGCAATGATGTCAAAACAACTACAAGCAAAGCCTCAAAGGAAAGTGTGAATTTGACACAATCCCAACATGAATTCATGGAAGGGCTCAAAAAAGATTTTCAAAATCAAATAAGAGTGGAACAGCTAGGTGGTGCAGTGGATAGAGCACTGGCCCTGGCCTCAGACACATAACAATTACTAGCTATGTGATCCTCAGTAAGTCACTTAACCCCACTGCCTAGCGCCCCCCCCGCAAAAAAAAATCAACTAAGTGAGGTACAAGAAAAATTGGGAAAAGAAATGATGGTGATGTAAGACAATCATGAAAAGAGCATCAACATTAAAAATTGGAATTAAGCAAGTGGAAGCTAATACTCTATGAGATAATGAAAAAAAATAAAACAAAATCAAATGAAAAAGGAGAAGAAAATGTGATATATCTCATTGGAAAAATAACTGATGTGGAAAATAGATTCAGGAAAGAAAATTTAAGAATTATTGGACTACCTGAAAGCCATGATCCTAGAGCCTAGACATCATCTTTTTTTTTTTAAGGCAATTGGGGTTAAGTGACTTGTCCACGGTCACATAGTTAGTAAGTCTCAAGTATTTGGTGTGAGGCCATATTTGAACTCAGGCCCTAATGACTTCAGGGCCGGTGCTTTATCCACTGCACCACCTAGCTGCCCCTAGACATCATCTTTCAAAAAATTATCAATAAAAACTGTCTTAATATTAAAAAACCAGAGGATAAACTAGAAATAGAATGAACCCACCAATCACCTCCTAAAAGAGACTCCCAAATGAAAACTCATAGGAGTATTATAGCCCAATTCCAGAGCTCTGAGATTAAGGGAAAAAATATGGCAAGCAGCCAGAAAGAAACAATTGAAATGTGGTGGAGCCACAGTCAGAATCACACAAGATCTAGCAGCTTCCACAATAAAGGATCAGAGGGCTTGGAATATGATATTCCAGAAGGCAAAAGAGCTAGGATTACAACCAAGAACAATCTACACAGCAAAACTGAGTATAATCCTTCAGGAGGAAAACATGGATATTTAATAAAATAGTGCACTTTTAAACATTCCTGATGAAAAGACCAGAGTTGGATAGAAAAACTGATTTTCAAAAAGAAGATTCAAGAGAAATATGAAAAGGTAAACAGGAAAGAGAAATCATAAGATATTCAATAAGGTTAAATTGTTTGCATTCCTATATGGGAAGATGATACTTATAACTCCTAAGAACTTTTCATTATTAGGGTAGTTAGAAGGAGTATACATAGAGGGAACAGGTATGGGTTGACTATGATGGAATGATTTCAAAAAAATAAAATGAAGGGATGAGAAAGAAAGATACACTAGAAGAAAGCGGTAAGGGAGAGAGAGTGGGGGAAATTATTTCATATAAAAGAATCATGAAAGGAAAGCTTTTACAGCAGAACAGGAAATGGTTGGAGGGGAGAGAACAGACAATACTTATTCTTATCAGAATTGGCTCAAAGAAGGAATAATATACACACTCAGTCAAGTATAGAAGTCTATCTTACTCTAGAGGGAAGTAGAGGGGAAGGGATAAGGGGAGGAAGCTAACAGAAGAGAAGGTAGAGAGATGAAGGAAGGCAGTTTTTAAGGAAGGGGGAGGGAGAGGGAGGGAGGGGGGAGAGAGCGAGATGGAAAAAATAAGATGGAGGGAAATACACAGTAATCAAAACTATGAATGTGAATGAGATGAACTCACCAATAAAATGGAAACATATAGTTATATGGATTAAAAAACAGAATACAAACATTTTATTTACAAGAAACACACTGGAAACAGAGAAACACACAGAGTACAAAATAAGGAGCTAGAATAGAAACAATTATTCAGCTGAGATTTTAAGAAAAGTGTTGGGGGGGCAATCATGATCTCAGACAAAGCAAAAGCAAAAATAGACCCAATTAAAAGACAAACAGGGAAACTACATTTTGCTAAAAGCCACCATAAACAATGAAGCAATATCAATACAAAACATAGCTGTACCAAATGGCATAGCATCCAAATTCTGAAAGGAAAAGTTAAATGAGTTACATGAAGGAACAGACAGTAAAACTATACTACTGGGGGACCTCAACTTTCCCCTCTCAGAACTAGATAATCTAACCATAAAATAAACAAGGAAGAAGTTAAGGAATTGAAGGGAATTTTGGGAAAGTTAGGTATGGGAGACCTCAGGAGAAAACTGAATGGAAATAGAAAGGAGTATATCTTTTTCTCAGTTGTACATGGCACCTTCATAAAAATTGACTATGTATTAGGACATAAAAATCTCGGTCAAATGAAGAAAAGCAGAAATATTAAATGCATCCTTTCCATATCACAATGAAAAAAAATACATTCAATAAAGGGTTATAGAAACACAGGTTAAAATTAATTAGAAATTATATGAGATATAGCCAAAGCAGTGCTTAGGGGAAAATTCATATTTCTAAATGCTTGCATCAATAAAACAGAGAAAGAGCAGATTAATGAATTGAGCATGCAACTAAAAAAAATCTAGAAAAAAGAACAAATTAAAAATCCCCAAATACCAAATTGGAAATCCTTAAAATCAAAGAACAGATTAATAAAATTTAAAGAAAAAAACCACTGAACTAATAAATAAAACTGGGAGATGGTTTTGTGGAAAAAAAGCCCAATAAAATAGATAAACAGCTGGTCATTTTGATTAAAAAAAAATAAAGAAGAAAACTAAACTACCAGTATAGAAAATGAAAAGGGTGAATTCACCACCAATGAAGACAAAATTAAAGCAATTCTTATAAGCAACTTTGCCCAATTATATGCCAACAAATCTAACATTCTAAGTCAAATGGGTGAATATTTATAAAAATATAAATTGCCCAGATTAAGAGAAGAGGGAATAGAACACTTAAATTCTATCTTGTAGAAAGAAATTGAAAAAGCCATTAGTGAGCTGCCTAAGAAAAAATACCCAGGACCAGATGGATTCACAAATGAATTCTACCAAACATTTAAAGAACAATTAATTCCAATACCATATAAATTATTTAGGAAAATGGGCAAAGAAGGAGTCCTACCAAATTCTTTTTATGATATAAATTTGGTGCTTATACCTAAACCAAGAAAAGCAAAAAACAGAGAAATAAAACCATAGACTAACTTCCCTAATGAATATTGAGGAAAAATCTTAAAACACTAACAAGCATAAGAATAAATGGAATTTCCCATAAAATGATAAATAGTATCTATCTAAAACCAAGAGCAAGTACTATTTGTAATGGAGATAAGCTAGAAGCCTTCCCAATGCAGAGGTGAAGCAAGGATGCTCATTATCACCACTATTATTCAATACTGTATTAGAAATGCTAGCTATAGCAATAAGGGAAGAGAAAAATTAAAGGAATTAGAATAGGCAAGGAGGAAGCAAAATTACCACTCTCTGCAGATGACATAATGGTATTCTTAGAGAATTCTAGACAATCAACTAAAAAAATCTAGTGGAAACAATTAACAACTTCAGCAAAATTGCAGGATATAAAATAAACCCACATAAATCATCAGCATTTCTATATACCACCAACAAAGTCCAGCAGCAAGAGATAGAAAGAGAAATTCCATTTAAAATAACTGCAGACAAGATAAAAAACTTTCGATTCCATCTGACAAGACAAACGCAGGAACTATATAAAGACAAAAAAAGAAACACTTCATATGAATAAAGTCAGATCTAAACAATCAGAGAAATATTAATTGCTCATGGGTAGGCTGAGCCAATATAATAAAATGACAATTCTATCCAAATTAATTTACTTATTCAGTGCCATATCAATCAAATAACAAAAAAACTTTATAGAGCTAGAAAAATAATAACAAAATTTATCTGGAAGAACAAAAGGTCAAAAATGTCAAAGAATCAATGAAAAAATTGTGAAGGAAGGTGGCCTAGCAGTGCCAGATCTCAAACTGTATTATGAAGTGGTAATTATCAAAATCTGGTATTGGCTAAGAAATAGAATAGTGGATCAGTGGAATAGATTAGGTATATAACATACACTCACTATTTGACAAGAATTGCTGGGAAAATTATAAAGTAGTTTGGCAGAAACTAGGTATGGAGTAACATCTCATACCATATACCAAGATAACAACTGAGAGCTGGATAAGAGTTGAGACAAAAGATGGTTCAATCTACCATCACAAAGGTATCAGCGTGGGAGTTGTGAACTGATTCAGCTATCATGGAGAGCAATTTGGAACTATGCTCAAAGGGCTATAAAACTGTGCATACCCTTTGACCCAGCAATACCAATAGTTATAAAAAAAATTGGTTTTACATGTAATTGGAAAAAAATAATTTAAAAAAAAAAGCAAAACTGAGACGACTAATGCATTCTTGGTGGAGTTGTGAACTGATCTAACCATTCTGGAGAGCTATCTGAAATTATGCCCAAAAGGCTAAAAAACTATGCCTACCCTTTGACTCAGCAATACCACTACTAGGTCTGCATCCAAAAGAGATCAAAGAAAAAGAAAAAGGACCTACATGTACAAAAATATTTATAGCACTTCTTTTTGTGGTGGCAAAGAATTGGAAATTGAGGGGATCCAAGTCAATTTTGAAGGACTTTGATAAAAAAAATACCATCCACATACAAAGAACTGATGGAGTCTAAATTCAGATCTAAACATACTTTTTTTAAACTTTTGTTATTTTTCTTGTTGGGTTTTTTTTTTGGGGGGGAGGGTTCTGTGTTTTTTTTTTTTGCACCATGGCTAATATGGAAATGTATTTTACATGACTTTGTGTGTATAATAATATATCAAATTGCTTGCCTTCTCAAGGAGGTGGGAGGGCATGGAAGGAGGGAAAGAATGTGGAAATCAGAATTTTTAAAAACATGTTAAATTTTTTTGCATGTAATTGAGCAAAAATAAAATAAAATAAGAGAGACTTAAAAAAAATAACAAAACCAAAAAAGAGTACATATCCACCATGTCAAAATAAGAAAAAATTTTTAAAAGTTACAAAAGTTTGAGCTCAAAGTCAAGATTGAAATTTTTCTGAATGAGAACTATCCTCAATCATTATTATTGAGCATTGAATATCCATGGAAATTATCTTTTGCTGCAACTTGCTTCTTAATGAATTCAATCTGAATTTACAAGACAAAACAGTGTTTACATGAAAAATTTATACTGCAGTAAAATCAATTAGACAACTAATTTTTTTTTTTGCACACAAGTAATTTCACGCTGCTTTATACACTTCCTGTGCTTCCAAAACTCAAAACAGGATCTCCATTCTCAAATAAATTTGCAAATTAGAGTTCCAGGATTTTGTGGACTTTGATGCAAGCATGAAAGAAATTTCCATATTTTGATATCTAACCTAACTATGAAATTATGGAGCTTTCACCTAATCTTCATTTGGAAGTGGTTAATTTGCAACGCACATGCTAAAGGAAAATATCAAGAGAAGTATCCAATAGTCAATAAACATTTACTAAGGACCTAACAGTATAAATGCCTTCCAAATGATTAATATGCTCAAATAAAATCATATGCTCATGTACTGATATCAGTATTTTGCAGTGTAAAAAGAAATTTTCACATATGAAATAGGTAAAATTTAATGACAGATCAACCTTAACTGATGAACATTTGCAATCAGTTTTGAAGAAGGGAATACTTACTATCTTTGATTATGCAAAATGTTATTCCCCACAAAAACTTCTGTTCATCTCATTAAGATCTATATTAGAAAAATATACTTTACTATTATTATTATTATTATTTGATTGTACAAAAAAATTGTTGGGGAAAAAAGGATGTCCCCTCCTTGAGGTCAGGTAGTGTTTTTTGTCTTTTTTTTTTTTCAATCCCTAGCATATAGCAAGCACTTAACAAATGCTTGTCGACTGACTGATTGGGAGATAGGACATATGGAATACAACATGGGATATGCTAAGTCAAACTGATAACTACTAGAAGGCAGAATTTATACTTCTATCTCTACTTCCTCAGCAATGACCAGGGCCTAAGTCCTAAGCTTTACCCTCAACCGCCTGCAATGTGGTACATATTTCCCTCATTCTGTTGAAATGGTTATGTCTAAAGTTATCAGTGGCCTCCTAATTATCAACTCCTATGGCTTCACTCTCCTTGACTGTTCCCTAGCATTTTTACTGTTGACCATTGGATCTTTCAGAATTTTTCTTCTTTGGGATTCCATAATACTGTTCTCTCCTGGTTCTCTTCTTAACAGTTGTTCTGCTTCTACCCAGGTCTTAGGCCTGGTATAAAGAATGATAACTCCATGGTGCATACCTATTTCAGGGATACAGCTGACACAGAAACTTCTGAGAAGAGAAACATTCTCTTTCTCAAATATATTTATCCAGCCATAACTTCTCTGTTGACCTCCACTCTCACATCTTCAACTGCCTTTCAGACATCTTGAAATGAATGCCCCATAGACATCTTAAACTCACATGTCCAAAACTGAATGTATTATCTTTCCTCTCCTACACTGTCCCTTCTTCCAAATTTCCCTATTACCAGTGACCATTCTCCCAGTCACCTAAGATCACAACCTAGGTCCCTCATATCCAATCTATGGCAAAAGCCTTTTTTTTTTTTACCTTTGTAACATTTCTTGCGTACATCCTCCTTTTCTTCTTTGATACTGGTGCAGGCCTTATGCCTGGACTACTGCAATAGCCTGATGGTTGGTCTAGCTGCCACAAGTCTCTCCCCACTCTGGTCCATCCTCCAATCAAGTGTCAAATTAATCTTGCAATTGGTCAGTCCCACCATGTGACCCCCCTACTCAATAAATTCCAGTGGCTCCTGATCACTTCTACAATCAAATACAAAATCTATTTTGTTTTTGTGCCTTTTTACCAAGCTATTAATTCTCTTTTCATATTTCGCATTTGGTTTTTAAAAATAATTTTTTTGCTCTTTCAAAAAACTCTTTAACTCTTCTAGGAATTCTTGTTGGGCTTGTGTCAAATGTGCATTTTTATTTGAGGTTTTGCTTGTAGACGTTTTCAAGTTATTATTTTCCGTTTGTATGTTGAAATTCCCTCTCACCACAGTAGCTCTTTGTGGTTAGATTCTTTTGTTTGTTCATTCCAGCCTATTTCTTGACTTTGGAATTCATGTTAGTACTGGGGTCAGCATACTTCGGAGGTAGAAGGGATGTCCTTTTAAGTTCTTCTGCAGCTTTATAGCTCAATCTGGGGGCCTACAAATTTTCAGTGATCCTAAAGTGGTATGATCTGAAGAGAGGTCTGTTCCTTCCTGTTCTGAGATCTGCAAATTCCTGACCCGGCTTGGATCTGCTACTTCATGCCTGGTTGACTTCTATTGGACTAAGTCACTATTAGCCATCTGTGAGGTTTTACAAGTTCAGAGCAACTGAACTGCTAGTTTCCCTTTGGTCTGAGACTTTTGCTCTTATTATTACACTGCTAGAATTGAGTCACTGTTCTGCCCTAGGGATCAGACCCACATAACTACATTTCCAGAACTTGTTAATTGCTCAGCACATAGCTAGGGCCCACATTAGTTCACAACCATTCCCCTCCCTGTCTCTGTTACTCAAAACTGGGTAATAAGTGATAGAGCTGCCAGATGGCATTGATTCCTTCACCCAACATTAGTTCAGGGATCTCTTTCTGCCTTACTGCTTCCTGCTTTCTTTGTATCTCAAATGCCCAGCACACAGTAGGCACTTAAATATTTATTGACTTCAAGATAGGTGTGGTTCCAGATCCTCTTTGGGACCAACTTCTGGGAGAGGAGGAAAAAGGCTTTGCAAGGCTGACTTGTAAGGGAAAGCTGGCTCCTCAGTATATCCATGACTTCCAGCTTGCCTCCTTAGAGACTTTGGGAATTTCCCTTGGGTAAGATAAAGGACATTCTCTTGGTTGAGCTGAGAAATATCACTCCTACTGACAGAGACAATTTATTTTGTGTATCTTCTTGTATATTTTGGTGAATAAAACTTTTATGATTTCTGTTTGCTATCAGTTTGGCTAAATGAGTTTATTTGCTATTCACTATTTCTGTTGGTCTTATGTGTGTACTGAACATTTGGTGGGAAGGAACCAAGCCTGAGCATGTAAGTTTGAGGAATCCCCAGTCCCTTTAAGGTATAGCAACCAGGAAAATGGTTTGAACCTAAGAAAAAAAGTATTTTCTCTAGACTAGAAATATTTCAGATCATATAGACATAATTTTAATCTCCTTTCAAAGATCATCTTAAGTAGCAGATCCTACAGAAAGTTATCCTGATCTCCCCACTTGCTGGTGCCCACAACACAGAAATTACTTTTTATTTATTTCATATATATTGTTTTCTTTCCTGTGTTTGTATTGTTTTCTCCCAATTGAATTAAAGATCCTTAAGGGCAGGAACTACTTCATTTTTGTCTTTGTATCCTCAGTGTTTAGCATGGTTCCTAGTATACAGGTACCCCCTACACACACCTTGCTCTATATGCATAATTCAATTAAATAGAAATTATTGAACTAGTGTAAGGCATAGTGCTAGGCAATGGAAAAAGATGAAGAAAATCACAGTCTTTGGCTTCGAGGTATTTATAATCTAATACAGAGGTTCCCAAACTTATTTGGCCTACCACCTCCTTTTCCAAAAAAAGAATTACTCAGTACCACCTTGGAAATCTACTTTCTTTAATCCTTAAACAGTTTTTTAAAATTTGCATTGTGTGTATATATATATATATATATATATATATATATATATATATATATATATAGCATCTTAAATTTAATAATTTACTGTAAATTTGTGGGTTTTTTCTTGCATTGAAATTTTGATGATGTAATCTTGTGTCATGTAATGTCATGTAATAATGTATCATGTAATATTGTGTTATGTAATTGTGTCACGTAATTGTGTCATGTAATATAGTATTGTATTGTAAACAAGTCATTACACACACATATTCCTGCCATCAAATTGATATTCTGGAAGCATAGATCTGACCATGACATCCTCTTATTTAATAAACTCCAGTGTCTCCCTATTACCTCCAGGATCAAATATAAAATTCTTTTTTTGGCTTTTAAAGCCCTTTGTAACTTGGTCTCTTCCTTCCTTTCCAGTCTTCTTTACACGCCCCTCTGCAATCCAGTGACAATGTTTCCTTACTGTTCCTCCCACAAGATACTCCATCTCTAGACTCCAAATATTTCCACTGTCTGTCTCCCATACCTGGCATGGTCCCCCACATCATCTCTGTCTATTAATTTTCTTGGCTTCCTTGAAATCTCAGCTCAAGTTTTCCTCAAGAGGTCTTTGACAATCCTCTTTAATCTTAGTGTCTTCCCTTTAAGACTATTCCAAATTTATTCTGCACACATCTTGTCTGTCTATAGTACAAACAAATGTCTCCCCCATTAGACTTCGAGCTCCTTGAGAGAAGACTTTTTTTTTTTTGCCCATCTTTGTATCCCCAGCATTCAGCATAGTGGCTGGTACATAGCAGGTACCTAATAAATGCTAGGTAACTGACTGACATAACTCCAGCCTATTTCACTACCCAATAGGAAAGACACCAGGGACAGAATAATAAACTTACGGGAGCTTATGAGTCTAACTCTTCAGTTCTTCCAAAAGGAGCTTTAGATGACTTTAATCAGTAGAGAGTTCATTTTAATTTTAAAGACTGATCACTAATCAAACACTAAGCAAACCTTAGGGTAACTAGGTGACACAGTGGATAGAGTGCTGGGCCTGGAGTCAGGGGGACCTGAGTTCAAATTTGGCCTCAGACACTTACAAGCTGCATGACTCTGAGCAAGTCACTTAACCTTTGTTTGCTTCAGTTTCCTCAACTGTAAAATGGGGACCCTAAAATGACCCTGTGTCATTTCACATTACTCTAGTATCTTTGCCAAGAAAACACTGAATGGGTCATGAAGGGTCAGATATAACTAAAACCAACTTAAAAACAAAAAAGCAAACTTCTATGGTTTAGCTGCTTCCTTTCTTTATGCCTTGGTTTCCCCATCTGCTTAAATGGTGAAAAAATCTCATGTACTATTACTTTTTTGTGATATTAAATTATCCCTGCCATTCATGAGATCAGTATTTAAACATATGCACCAGAACATAGCTATCTAAATGAAGGATGGCCTTTCAAAAGAGACCCAAGGATGCTCTAGGTGCTTATGGACCTTCTCTTTGGGAATGCCTTCACAGAAAATTTACTAGCCACAGAAGAAAACTGTTCTAACAGACATACCTTGTTTTAGGCCCCAAACTGCATTTCATGCTTTAACCCCTATTTATTCAACAGATTTGGCTCTGAATATCTTTTGCCTATTTCGAATCTAACCCCAAGGATGAAAATTTGTCAACATTCAATACATTACATAAAAGAAGCATCACAGGGTTTGGAGGAAAACCACCATGAACATTCTGACTGATATAACAACAGAGCTAGAAAGCAAGGGAGGGGGAAGAGTACTCTGAAGAGAACAGCCCTCATTTGGATATTTAGGTTTTGCTCTGCTGGTTCTCACTCAGTTATATCATTTTACAGCTATACTTTGTACTTTGAGATTCCTAAAGGAAAGGGGTCAAAGAAATGGGCTGGGCCAAGCTTTTCTGTCCAAATGATAGGACTGCAGAAGGGAAACACAAATGTTATTCTCTTGTGGTTCCAAAGAGAGGTGACATGAAAGAGATTTCCCACTAAGGCACAGTGGTCAGTCCTGAAGAGGGAGTGGCTTGAGCGAGGGAGTTTGGTTCTAAATGCACAAGTCTTCAGTCAAGAAAGTTACTTCTATCCCCAGGCTTGGAACAAGAGGGTGTAAATGAGTCCACATCTTGTTCTTTCTTCTTGTTGAACAAGATGGATTGGAAAACAAATTGGCTCAAATAAAGCATATAATTAGATTAAAACCTCTTGCTCAGAGCCTTTTGGACTGAAAACAGCCCTATCCTGACTCTGGGACTTGGGTACCAGCTGGCTCACCAGCTCCCGTCCTTCCATGATGTTTTCTCACCTACATGGTTCGTGTCTGGTGTTCTGGAAAAATTAAACAATTAAATATCCAGCATCCTTTCCTCTTCAGGCCACGATATCCTTACACTCCTTCTCCCTCACAAGTCAAGACTTCTAGGAGGCAGGGGGCAGAAGTTAAAATTGGAAGAGACCCTAATCCCCCTATTTATAGATGAGAAAACTGAGATTCAGAGAAATAATCTGAACAGCCATAATTTGCACTGGTAAGTTAGTGATAGAGCTAACACTAGAACCTGGGTTTCCGGATTTCCAGTCCAGTATCCTTTGTACAGTATTATGTATCAGTTCTATCTAAAACCTGAGAACTAGTGGTTAAAGAACAATTGATTTCTAAGACTAATAATTCTGACTTGACTCCAGATCAAAGTATCACCTAGGAGGATTCATGATCTTATTAAAAACATCTGAGGGCTGAGCAAGTCACCCTTCCCCCCCCCTTATACTAACTCCCTACTTCACACTGTGCAGGATATATGTATGGGGACATTTCCATACTCTGCTGTTACTCTTACCAGAAGTCTGACTGGCAAAACTCAGATTCCTTGGAATACACTGTCTTGAACCCCTTTCCCAGATGCTGTCAGCTCCCAGCCAACATACAGCTACTACCAAACCTATCACAAGTTTTCTTTGCACAAGCATGTTTGCAGATTTCCAGGAAAAGGAAAATATTGAATGAAACCAGAGAGGAATTACCCAACTTAGATCCAGGCAGTAACATTTCACTTCTAAGATGTCACAGCAGTTCTTAGGAAGCACTACTCCTATAGAACAGTGGCCACCTCTGTTAGCTGCTGGCCTCACAGGAAGTGTGAGGTAGTTGAAGGAGGAAAAGAAATATAGTAAGAATGAAATTAAACATGGAGGTACTCATCCAAACATGTCTTGAATGAGCCACTCAACCTTAGGATAATGAGATTTACTTTGGCAAGTGTGAATCAGGAGATTTGGAGACTGGTCTTCCATTTGCCCCCAAATGAAAGACCCCAAGGTGTCTTTGCATAAAGAAAGACATATTGTCTCTGACAAAGCCACCCTTAAAACAGGGAACTCACTATTTCATAGGCAAGTCCCCTGCACTCTTGAACAATTCTAGTTGTTAAGAAGCTCTTCTTTAATCTGCCCCCTGTAATTTCTACTCGTTGATTGTAGATTTGTCCTAGGGAGCTACACAGAATAAGTCAACTCCTTCTTCCATGTGACAACCCATATAATATTTGGAAATAGCTACCAGGTACTTCCAAAGTCTTCGGTTCTCCAAACTAAGTCACATTAGGACCTCTCCATACCTCACTTTTTTCCTTCATCTGAAAAATAGAGAGGGTTAATACCTGCTCCTTTCTACCTCATACAGACATGAGGAGTATGAAAATATTCCGAACTCTGTTTAGTGCTATACCAGTAACATTTCACTTATTCAGAGGTCAATTGTCAAGCAACCTCAACTATCTGGAACAGAGATAAAAGCAAAAAGGCACAAACCTTCCTCCCAGCAGCTAAAATAGATGTCACTAAATCCATGTGTTAAAATTCATCACTTAAGTTTTCTAGAATATCTTATATTTTTGCTATTCTGAATCGACTAATACCAACAAACTGGAGCATTTCCATATGCAAAGAATAGGAAAAGAATATAGTTCATGAAACCACGAATCTTCATTACATACAATTTGTGTTTCATGCACTTTACTTATCTCTAAGTCTTTCAGGCCCTCAGTTAGACCCTACTTACTCAGGCTATAAAGAATTCTGATATCCTTCATTATCTGATTTCTCAGCTCATAGCAGATTAATGATACTATCATTCCCTCCACACACCACATCCCTCCATACAGTTTTAAAAACAAAAAATAAAACAAAAATTGTCTTTGTATTTTCCCCAAAGTCTCAGCTTGTTCTCATTGGAAGCACTACTAATACTATTTTAAAGTAGGTTTTTATTTTGATAGTGGTACAGTGGATAGAGCACTGGGGCCTAAAGATAGGAAGCCCTGAGTTCAAATCTAGCCTCAAACCTAATAGCTGTGTGACCATGTGCAAGTGACTACACTTCTGTTTACCTCAGTTTCCTCAACTGTAAAATGGAGAAAATAATAACACCTACCTCACAGGGTTGTTATGAAACTCAAACAAGATAATAATTGTAAGCACTTAGCACAGTTCTGGCACATAGTAGGTACTGTATAAATGTTTATTCCTTTCCCTCTCCCTCTTATATATTTCATTTTACCAATGTATCTTCCTTCTTCCCCACTCATAGAGCAAACTTTTATAACCAAGAATAAACACTAAAAGGAAAAAAACAGTTCAGCAAAATTAACCAACATATCAAAAAAGCCTAACATTTTATACTGATGATCTCTCACTTTCTGCAAAGGAGCCAGGGGTGCTCATCAGAGGGAGATGCTTTCTCATGACTTTTCTTTGGGTGTAAGCTTGGTTACTATACTTTTAGAGCGCTCAGTTTTGCTTGGGTTATTCTTTCAATTTGCAATAATAATTATTCTGTATGGGCAGCGAGGTGGCACAGTAGATAGAGTACTGGACTGAATCAGGAAGATCTGAATTCAAATGCAGCCTCAGACACTTACTGGCTATGTGATGTTGGGTATGTCACTTAACCCTATTTGCCTCAGTTTCCTAATCTGTAAAATGAGCTGGAGAAGGAAATGGCAAACTTCCAGTATTCTTGCCAAGAAAATCCCAAATTGGGTCATGAAAAGTTGGACAAAACTGAAATAATTCTGTATATTATTTTTACTTAACTTACTTTGCATCAGTTCGTACAAATCATTGCACGGTTCTCTTATCACATTCATTATATTCAGGTACCACAACTTTTCTGACATTTGTACTAAGACCATACTAACCTTTCCTAGTCATCCTCAACTACCTATCCTGTTCTACTTTTGATCTATCTATCTATCTATCTATCTATCTATCTATCTATCTATCTATCTATCTATCTATCTATCTATCTATCTTTTTTTTAACCTAAACTGGCTGATGAGTTCCCTGCATGTCCACATTAATTTTTTTCCAACTTTTCCTCTGCTTGAAATTATTTTTTTTTGTATCTTCAGATTTTTAAAAACAGCTTTTCATCTCTCTTAGGTCAATTTACCCTGAAGAGTTTCGGTCCTTGGAATCTTACCTATACTCTTCCTGAACCCTCTGAAATTTGCTTTCCCAAATCTAGGGCACATGCCAAAATTTATCTATTTTTCTTGCCTTCTCACATGAATTCTAAGATGGAATGGTGATTCCCCTCCCTACTAAGTTACCATAATTTCTATCCCAGAAATCAATTCCTTCTTATTAGTGAAAGTAACACCAACATGGTAACTCTCTTTATTTGTTTCTCCATTTTTGGAAGCATGAAATGCTCATTAATACAAATTAAGAAAATTTTTCTGATCTTTTTTGGGGAAAGAGAGAATGAACTCTAGAAGAATTCCTGAAAATTGAAATCTCCCCATAATATTATGCTTCTGTGCCAGGCTTGGGAGTTATTTTACTGAATTTCTCATCTATAGTATTCCCTCTTTCTGCTGATGTAATCTACAGTACACTTAGATGATAATACCTTCCTATGTGTGCCTCTATTGATCTTTACCTAAATCCTCTCCATCATGCTTCCCCTACTCTGGTTCCTGACTTTCTTTACATAAATGTAGCTTTTTAATATAGTGGATAAAATGTCGGGCCTGGAGTCAGGAAGACTCAAGTTCAAATCCAGTCTCAGATACTTACTAGCTGTGTGACTCTGGGCAAGTCGCTTTCTCCCTGTTTGCCTCAATTTCCTTATCTATAAAATGAGCTGGAGAAAAAAATGGAAGAAAACCCCAACAGGGCTCACGAAGAGTCAAACACAACTGAAACGACTAAACAATAACTCTGCCCCATCCCCACATCCCATTAACCTATACTGGATATTTTGGATATCACCACATATTTGTAATGGATTAATTCCATTAAGTGTCAGTAACACCTACAAAACCAATTTGCTTCTTTCTTTCTCTATCTTTTCCTCTTTTTTTCTCTCCTTTTTTTCTCTCTCTTTTCTCATCTTACTACTACCATACCACATGCATGTTTATATAGACGTCTGAGCTTTTGTTTCCTGAGAATTTCTGGGCATCTCTACTGCTATTGTTTTCCTACATTGTAACTAGGCTGAATAGTATCTAATTTGTTGGCTGTAGGTAGGTAGCTCCTCCTTCCCTCTTTCTTTTCTGTGTGAAGCTTTTCTGATTAGATTTGCAAGACTCTAGGTTCATAAATTGTTACCAGTTCTTGTTAAGTACATTCCATCCCTGGCTCAGAGCCAGAGCATTGTTAAAGCCAGGGATGTGGGACGTTCCTTAAAGGCAGAGGCACGACAAGAGTGATGAGTGACAGCCGGCAACCTGATAGTGGGGGAGGAGACAGGATCGCAGAATTTCAGAGTTGGCAAGAATCTAAGAAGTCATCTAGTCCAGCCCATACCTGATTCCTTCTACAACATACCTGACAAGCAATCATTCCATTTTTGTTTAATAAGAAAGAAACATCACCCTGACAGCCCATTCCACTGCTGGATAGTTCTAATTGTTAGGAAATTGTCCCTTACGTCAAGCCTAAATGTGCCTGTTTAAAACCCTTATCCATATAACAGGACTTCAAACACTATCATGTCCTCCCAAAGTTTCTTCTTCTTCATACTAAATACACCCAACTCTTTCAGCTGATTCGCATATGGCATTAACTTGAGACCTATCACCACACTGGTTGCCTTTCCCTGAATATCCTCTAACTTTGGAGCAGCTAAAAGGCACAGTTGATAGAATTCAAGACCTGAAGTCAGGAAGAACTGAGTTCAAATCCTGCCTCAGACCTGGGCAAATCACTTTCCCAGCCAAAGATTTCCTCATCTATAAAGTAGAGATAAGAGTACACTTATTTCTCAAGGATTGTTTATGTAAGGATACAATGTGATCACATTTGTAAAGTGCTTTGCAAACCTTAAAACACTATATAAAGTTGTTATTATTGTTGTTGTTATTAATTATATTTCCTTCCTAAAATGTGGTACCCAGAACTAAACACAATACTGTAGGTCTGTTCTGACCCAAGCAGAGTATAACAGAATAACAACAGAACTCCCTAATCCTGGAAGCTATGCCTCTCTCAATGAAGCCAGATATTACACTAGCTTTTTTGACTGCTATGTCACACTGCTGATTCATCTTATGCTTGCAGCCTAAGACTCCCAAGTGTTTTTTTCAGATTAACTGCTCCCTAATAATGCCTCCTCTATCTTATGCGTGTAAACTCATTTTTTTGAACCTGACTATAAGATTTTACATACTTACTAACTTTCATCTTATTCACTTTGATCCAATGTTCTAATCAGTTAAGATATTTTCAGGTTCTGACTTTTTCATTGAGTATGTTAGCGGTCCCTCCCGGCTTTGTGTTGTCTGAAAATTTGGCGAGCATTCCACCTACGCTTTTACACAAGTTGTTGATAAAAATGTTACATAGCACAGAGCCCAGCAGGGATCTAAGCGTGCTTTATAAGAAATTTTATAAATAAATTGACAACAAACCACAAAGACAAATGACTCTTTGGGTCTGGATGGTCAATGGGTTCTATGATTCTGATTACTTCTAAGGCACTGGGCAAGTCAGTTGGCTTCTCTGGACCTTCATTGCCTCATCTGTAAAAATGATGGGGTTGGATAACGTGGCCTTTGAGTAGATAGGATAATAACATGACAGAAAGAGAAGGTAATCCTAAATCTGCATATGATCCTTTAAATCCATCTGATTGTACTATCATCACGTGGCCCAAATCTCTCCATATTTTCTACAAGATTACCAAGAGAAACTATATTGAATGTTTGCTAAAATCTAGGTAAACTAAATCTATAGCATTCCCTTGATCTACCAGTTTAATAATGTGGCCCTGCATAACCTAGCACCAAACCACCATCCGTTTCACATATTCCATAGTCCAGACAAATTTACTATTTCGCTATCTTGCTATTTTGCACAAAGCTGTCTCCTGCCTCTGTGTCTTGCCTCCTCACCCCAACCCCAGCACCAATTACATTGTATTTATTTTTGTATATCCTCATTCATGTGCATGTTATTTCCTTCCACAGAATGTAAGTCTGCTGAGGACAAGGACTTTTCAATTTGGTCTTTATATCTCCAGTACAGTGCTGGCACTGTGAGCACTTAGTGCTCGAGTAAGCAGTTAATAAATAGATGTTTGATTGATTCATAGTGACCTTATCAAAAAAGGAAATAAGTTTACTTAAGCATGACTTGTTCTCAGTTGTTCTCAACCTTAACCCTACTGCCTTAATATTGCATTACACTGCAGAATTTTCCTAGAAATCAAAGTCAAATTCCCTGGTCTACAGGGAAGTAGATTATATTTGCAGATTATATACTTTTTTATAAACCAGGACATTTCCCCTTTTTCTAGTCACATATAGTACCTCTCCTTTTCTCCATGATCTTTCAAGATCATTGACAGTATCTTCATAATCACATCTGTTACTTTTTTTTTCAGGACCCAAGGACGTATGGGATTAATTTGGGCCAGAGAACCTGAATGTGAAAAGCAGCTAGGTATTCTCCTATTATTTCCTTTCTTAAAGTATCAGTTCTTTATTAGCCATTTCTGTTGCATCCTTTCCAATGGAAAAGTCATTCTCCTTAGAAAAGCAATCAGAAGAAAAAAATGAGCCTATTTGAATTTTTTAGGAAAGAATAGGACTTTAAGTGGGTGCCTATCAATTAAGGAATGCATGAACCAACTGTGATAGGTGAATGTAATGGAATATTACCAGGCCTTAAGAAATGATGAACAGAGCAGATTCAGAAAAGCCAGGGAAAATATCTGTATGATATATATAGTTGATGTATAGTTAATTGAGTAGAACCAGGAGAACAATTTATATAACACTCCCACAGGAGTAGACCTGAGAAGAAAACAAATCTGAAAGATTTCGGAACTCCGATTAATGTAATGACTAAATAGGATGCCAGAAGATAAGTGATGAAACACATTTCCCATTTCTTGATTGGTGATGGACTGCAGGTCCAAAATGAGACCTACACTTTTAGACATAAATGTGGGCATTTGTTTTGCTTTACTATTCTTATTTACTATGAGGGGGTATTTGTTTGATGTCTCTCTGTCCTTTCTGCTCCATGATGACTGCCATTCCAGTCAAAGTCCCTTTAAGACTGTCAATCTCGCATGGATAATCAGCCAGATATTCAGTTATTGAGCAAATCCAGAGTCCCTCAAGGGCCACCAGCCCTCTAAGGAGTTGGAATGGTAAGAGGCCTAAAAGGATGTGAGGAGAGCTGCCCCATTCTAAGGGTCAATCAATCAACAAGTATTGATTAATCTCCTACTATGAGTAAGATATATCTCTTACTACGAATCAGGGTCCATGGAATTTGGCAAACAGAAGGACTAGTAGATGGAGTTAACAAACACCTAGCCGACAAAGGACACTTAGGATGTAAGGACTAGATTTGTGATTTCATTATTATAGGGAACTTCCAGACAAGGCCAATGCATGTCAGCACCTTCTTTGCAATCTACACTCTTAGAGATTCACCTGGCACACTGAATTTAAGCAACCTTCTCAGGGTCACGGAGCCAATATATGTCAGAGGGAAGACTTACTGCGATTGGTAACAGTAACAATGGGGTCATAGATTTAGAGCGGGAGGAGACTTGAGAGTTATCTAATCCAATCTCATTTTACAGATGAGGAAATTGAGGCGATAACAGCTTAAATGACTTGTTCAAAGTGGCAGAGCCAGGGCAGATTCGAACAGAAGTTCTAGGACTCTAAATCCAGTGTAGTTTTTCTAATATTCCAATAACAGCTCACATTTTTTACAGCACTTTAACGTTTGTAAAGTACACTGCTTCCCATATCCTCATGAGATACATAATACAAATATCATTATCCTTATTTTACAGATGAGTAAGTCGAAGTTAAATGACTCATTATTTTAAAGCAGTGGGATGTGAACTGAGGTCTCTTGATTCCAAGTCCAGCACTCTATCCATGTTGCTTCTCCCCAGGTAATTTAAGTGCCTACTGAAATGCAGCCATTCCTTAGGAGATTTCCTCAGCTAGAGATATGCAAGCAGAGACTAGATAGCCACCTATCAACATACTGCAGAATGGATTGACCTCTTAAACCCCTTCCACTTCCAACATTACAGTTCAAATATCACCTGCAGAAAACCTTCATTATTTCTTATTCACTCTCCACTCCCAGGTAGTAGTGAGCTTTCTCTCATCTCTACTCACAGCACAATGTTCATAACTCTACTATGTACTTATACTTTCTTTTGTAGCACGGTGTGCACATGTCTAGACTGTAAGCTAGAGAACAGGAGCTGTGTTTTTCTCATCTTGTAAAATTCCTACTGTCTTTATACTTGAGGGGAAAAAACCCATCATGTGTCAAATTTGTGTCAAACAGGTAGACATGGGGGCAGTTAGATGGCACAGTGGATAGAGCACCAGCCCTGGAGTCAGGAGGACCTGAGTTCAAATCAGGCTTCAGACACATAACACTCACTAGCTGTGTGACTCTGGGCAAGTCACTTAATCCCAATTACCTTACCAAAAAACAAACAAAAAAACCAGTTAGACATGATTTCCATGAATAGCACATTAAAATGACCAAAGTAACAAGACCAGGGAGAGTTTCTCCAGATATTGGAGCTGTGAAGAGCTGCAGAATCTTAGAATCTCAAGAGTTAGAAGGAATCTTAAAAGTCAGTTAGTCCAGTCCTAAGAGTGGTATGCAATGGGGACATTGTGAAACTGACCACACAGCTGGAGGCAAGAATTGTAAAATATGAGAAAACAGAGGCTATGATCTCTCCAAGTAAATGGACAAAAGGGAGTGAACTTAGGAAAGTAAAATGCAGATACTCCAAAAACCTTACTAAAACCATTAATTTCAGTTTCTTCCATCCAATACCTATATAGTGGATAGAGACCTAGCCTTTGAGCCAGAAAGACTTGGGTTCACATCTTATCTCTGACATACTGGCTGCAAGATCCTGGGCAAGTCATGTAACTTTTCAACGCTCTAGATCTTTACTAGTAGGAATTTCTTCATCTATGAGTTGCATATATGAATGCAACCACAGGTCTGGTTCCTAACTCTCCCTCCCACCTACCACACCTTTTATCAGTGCTTCTGACAGTAGTCACATTTGCCCTCTTTTCCCACTTCTGCACTGGGGGGGGGGAGGAGAGTGAGAATAGTGGGAGTTGGGCTACGAACTCAAAAGCCAGGAAAATAGATGCTTGGATTATCAGTCACCTCAGATTACAGGGCAGACCTTACCAACGACGCTTGGTTCTATTTTCTAGTTGGCATCTCCCTTAGCTGAGCACACTTATAATAAATACTCAGAGCCAAGTGACAAATTCCAAGGAGACAAGGAGCTGCTTTTCCTGGCACTGACAGAAGACATTCATGCCTCTGTGAAGGAATGTCTGGTGAGGAAATGGGACATCTCCCACTGGCAGTTGGGGGATGGAGGGGGGAAGAAACCTAGCCACAGTTTGGGTCTGGGGAACATCTTGAATTGTTTACACTAAAATTTTAAACACATCTTGCTGTCTCAAGTATCTGGTGAATTCCCAATCACTTGCATGTATGTGTTTTCCTTCATGTTACTCCTGAAAATGAAGCCTACCTGAAGCCCATTATAACAGCGAATAATGAACTGGGAATCAGGACACCATGGTTCATACACTAATTTATTATCTGACCTTGAACAAGTCACTTAACGCCTCTGAGCTCAGTTTTCTCATCTTTAAAACAAGGGAGCTAGACCAGGTAATTCCTTCTAGCTCCAAAATTCTATGATGCCTTTTCGAGTCTTTGCTGTCAGAAACAAAAGCTTTGTTTTGCTCAACCAACCAAAGCAATTGACAATTCTGATAAAACATGCTTCCTTGGCTAATCTTGAGGAAATTTATTTTCTTTCTGTAAATCTCATAGCACTTTGTTAATGCCTGAAGGATAATCACAGAATGTTTGCAAATGACACCTGCAAACTATTCCCCAAAAAGAGAAGAGAAGCTTTCCCCTCCTTGAGATCATTGGCTAGCTGCCCTGCTCTGGAAACAAGCTCGCAACTCTTGCTAAAGGGTAGGTACTGCTAGTTTTTCCTTTGAAATGTCACCAAAAGATTAGAGTAGAGGGGGGCATATTTATGCTACATTCTATCAACTTTCTGAGTTATCTATCCACCTTCTGCTCTGCCCCCCATCCATTTCTCTTCAAGGAAAGCCAGCACAACCAAAATAATAGAATGTTTAGCTTAGAAAGGTCCTTTGACATCACTTAGTCCAGACTCCTCATTTCAGATAAAGGAAGAATTGAGTCGCAGAGAGATGAAAATAAAGGCCAACAGCAGAGATGCTTAGTGAAAAAGCCAAAACTAGATCACAGGCTCCTTTCATAGTGACAATGTCCTATTATTTCAGTTAATAAACATAATGCTTCTCAAGTGTCATGTACTCTGTTAGGTATTGGTACACATAGATAAAAAATGCCAGTGCCTTTCTTAAGGAGCTTATAGTCTAGTAACAGAAGGAAATGTAGACAAATACCTGTGGAACAATTTAGAAAATAATTAGGTCACAGTGAATCAAAAAATTTAAGAAGAGGAAGACAATTTCTAGTTAGAGAGAATCAAGGAAGACTTCATGGAGGAGACAGCACTTGAGCTGGGCTCCAAAGCAGACGAGGATTGTCTATAGAAAAAGGTGCAAGCAGGAATTCCAAGGATGAGTGCAAGCAGAGGAATGGTACATACACAGAGGTGGAAAAGGGGAGTGAAAATAAGCTCTTATCCTGCCAGAGAAAAATGGCTAGAATTTGCCAATTTTGAATACTGGAGAAGTAGTCAATCCCTCCAAAGTCGACTTCTGTGATTGAAAAATGCTGAGAAGAATTACGTTCCACTTGTCTTCTTACTGTTGATGCCACAAACATTAACACTGTACTAATACAAAGTTTTACATAAGACACTGTTTCCTGACCTCTGGGAACTTAGAGGAGAAAAGAGTGTCTCAAGTTTCTTCTCTATTCCCTTGCCTGCATCTTAAAGGATGTGCTGAACCAAAGAGTCAGCAAGAAAAAAAGCAAGGAAGCAAAGAAAATAGATACTCTTCAAAATGGATTAGCAGCCTCTAACTCGATAATTCCGAATACCTACTTTGGGACACCCCAGAATGTCCCCAGTTATCATGAGGGGTATCACCAAATTCTTTAAATGAAATGTATCATCTTAATTTGTTGAATTTACTTTTTAGAAATACATGTTACACAAACATGTTAGGAGTATGCATTGAAGATATATTATGAAATCAAAGGGGTTTACTGCATTCCCCTAATTCAGAAATCCTGACCCCAGATGACAGACAGCAAAAGAGAAGCAGTGTGCTCTAATGGAAAGTGTAGAGGGCTTAACAGAAGGATGCCTGGCTTTAGATTCCTATTCTGCTATCTTATTAGCTTTAAGACTGAGTGCAAGTGACTATTTCCATAAGCCTCAGTTTCCTCACCTAGGATAATAATAATTACACCACCTACTTCACAGGCTTATTGTAAGAGAAGCTTTTTTTAACCTTTAAAACACTACAGAAATGTGAGCTATTTCCATAAATAGTGACAGCATTCTTCCAGCATGATAAGAAGATCTAACAGTAAAAAGCCTGAAGAAATTAGATAATCTTCTTCCCTGAACAAAATAGACAAGATAGGTCCAAGTTAAGGTCTTTTATAAGTGGTTCTCAACCTCTTTTTCAGGCCTTACTTCCCATTATTTTCTCCTCACACCACGCCAAGCAGGACTATGTGCTATTTCCTACATAAAACCCTTGGTTTCTCATCACGCCTTTTCTCTCCCCCTACCTGGAGTACTCTTTTTCTCCCTGTCTTTCAGCTTCATCTATCTAACCTTTAAGTCCCAGATGAAGTGCTATTTGTTTTACAAAGTATTCTGAGATTCTATAGGTAAGTGTGATTCGTCCCTCCTCTGGGCCCCAAGAACTTGCATTACCTGTCTTATCGTCCTATCACATTATCTGGTATAACAGCCAGCCCTCCTTCTGTTTTCTCTCCCTAGCAGTGCTAGATTTTATGCTCTTTATGGGCAGAGACCATGTCTTCCCTTCCCTTCCCTTCCACAACATTTGGCAATGGTGGACGCTCAAAAATGTTTAATGAATGAATAAATGGATAAATACTTGGAGATAACAGGATAACTAATATAACCGATTTCTTAAGGTACTTTCTTCATCTGTGACTATGTAATTCCCAACATAAGTTATAAGGATTCTAGGACTTTCCTTTCTATTTTTATCATTGCCTATCCTGGAAGGGGTTGGGGGGTTAGTCTATGATTTTATGACAGATGTGCAGCCTTGAGTCCACCCATCTGCTCACTTCAGCAGGGGATTCATCAATGAATGGTCTTGCGAAACTGTTTGACAGTTGTATGACGTAGGGGGTAAGAAGGAAGAGGGCAAAGTTTGGCCCTGGAAAAGAGGAAAATATGTCTCCATCTCATTAGAGAGGTGGGAAACTATGGGCATAGAATACTGCATATGCTGTCAAATACATTTAATGTCAGCTGCTTTTGGTATACTTTTAAAAATGAATCTTTGATAAAATGAAAAGTTTTCTGGATAAGGGAAGGGAGAGGAATATATCTAGATATCTATTCAATGTAAAAACAAAAGGCATCAGTCAAATTAAATATACATTTTATATATATTATATATACATATGTATTATATCTCTCTCTCTCTCTATACACACACACACACACACACACACACACACATACGTATATGTTGCTTTTTTCTTAAGGAATAAGGGGGTGTCAAATGCTTCAGCTCTAGGGATGTCTGCCCTCTCGGTGACACTTGTCACTTTTCCTTTCTCTCTAGTAGCTTCCTCCAGTCACTAGTGAGAAGAGCTTACAAAGCACTCTAAATATTCCGCCTCGGCTGGCTCCTCTGGTCCCAGGCTTATCTCATTTGTGGGGCAGGAGTACTGGTGGCCACCTGCAAAGCTCAAGTGGAGAGACACAATGAGGTCCCTGAGAACCCAAATGCCCTTTGTGTTCCTTGGGGCATCTGAAATGCCCGGTGGTCTCCTCTGGCCTCCCAGCTTACCTCCCAGCCTGACCTTCTGCCTTGTCAATTACTGAACAGGCCCATTGTGAGGGCATTGTGTTAGAGGAGATAGAGAAGGAGAAGAAAGAGGATATAAAGAAGGGGAAAGAGGAAGGAAAGAGAGAAGGCAGGATGAAAATGAAGAAGAAAGGAGGAGGAGAAGGAAGAAGACAATGAAGTAATGGAAATCATTAAGCGTTTGAGCAGAACTCAAGTTTTCCTATCTAGAAGTTAACCATATGTGGGACCTGTTTACTTTAAAGACACTACGAGGAAACAGAACAGAACTCTGCTATGAGAAGAGAGTGCCTCTGGTTTCTTGCATTCCTTCCACCGTGGAATTGTCAAGTGGGTTGAAGAGATGGAAATCTGAATTTATTAGTAATACTAATAGTAAAAATAATATTTTTTGTTGCCATTGAATTGTTTCAGTCGTGTTTGACTCTTCACAACTCCATTTGGGTTTTTCTTGACAAATACTGAAATGGTTTGCCATTTCCTTCTCCAGCTCATTTTATAGATGAGGAAATCACATAGCTAGTAAATGTCTGAGCATGGATTTGAATTCAGGTTTTCCTGACTCCAGGCACAGTGCTCTATCTACTGAGTCACCTAGATGCCTGGTCACAATAATAGGATCTTGGTTTTTTGTTGTTTGTTTGTTTTTTTGGCTAGGCAATGGGGTTAAGTGACTTGCCCAGAGTCACAAAGCTAGTAAGTGTTATATATCTTAAGATGGATTTGAACTCAGGTCCTCCTGAAGATCTTGTAATATTAAAGCTAGAAGAGACCTTAAGTCAACAAGCCTGCTAGTTTACGTTCATAAATTATTTTACATATTATCTCACTTGATTCCTACTCTATCATTGATACCCTGAATATTTTAGGTAAACTGTTTAATTTCTCAGAATTTTCCCATCTGTAAAATAGGGATACCATTAGTCCCTTCTTCCTTCCTTTCATAGACAAGCACTATATGAACCAGCACTTAATTTCCCTTCTCCTCCTGGACAAGTAAGTTTCCCTGAGCACCAAACAAAGGAAAAATGGAATTCCCCTCAACTTTCCTCTCATATCCTCCCCTGAAGTAAGCTTAGGATTTGCGTTTCCAAGAGAATATGACCCCAAGAGAGTCTCCAGTACCCAGGTATCTCATAGGATGGGGGAATAGTTCAGCCACATTTTGAACTTTTTAAAATGATAACAATACAAACAGAAAAGCCAATCCCTGCCTTCAAGTAGCTCTCATTCTCACAGGAAACACCACATAGAATAGAGTCCCATGGAAAAATCCAGATGGCAATTTCTAGTGCTCAAAGTGACAAATGATTCAATTTGCAGAGGGAAGATGAGCTGATGGACACACACATCTTTGGTGTTATTCTGACTGACAAAACCACATCTGTTTCTGATGTTTAACTATTTAACAGAGCCAAGGGCTTTACTGGGGATACTTTCTTTTCTGGTTCATTATTCCCTATGGCTGCTGAGAAGGTGGTGCAGCAGTACTAACACAGGCAGTAAGACCTGGGTTCAAATTCTGCTCTGATACACTGTGTGAACCTAAGCAAGTCACTTAATCTCTCAGTGTCCCACTCAACTCTTTAAGATAATAAGTAGCAGAGCAGATGCTGATCTTCACTGGTAGAGGGAGTACCATTAAAAATATAATTCTTTTTCCTACATTAAAGTAAAAAAAACATGGAAAAAGCTCTTATTGGAAAAAAAATTGTTTGTATCCATCAATGACAAGAAAGTCATCACATTTGGACTTACCTAACAATGTGTAATATTTTGCATGTGGAGGTAGAAATGGTACTAAAGAAAACAAAAATTGAGCAAGAAATCAAAGGACCAGACTGACTAAATACAAAGAAGTTTCATGTTAGAAACCATACAGTTTTAAGAATTGGAGGGATTGATCTGAAAGGGGGATATCAAAAACTTGGGGAAAAGTCACAGTTATCATTACCACTCCCCCAAAAGTACTCAAAATAATATCAATGACTACTGATGAATGTTGAAGGAATACCAACCGATGTAACTACTTTCTCAACTCTACAAACTCTTTATGGGAATAGCCTACACAGGAATTAAGGTAATTCTTGATGGAGGTGTGAAAAGGGAACAGCCAGGCTTTTGCAAATAATGTTCTACAGCCAGTCACATCTTTATAGTCACACAACTGATTGAAAAGTAAAGAGATTACATAGTCCCATTGTACTTATTGTCTGTCAACTATGAAAAAAGGCATTAGATTTAGTAGAGCAAATTGCTACCTTAAATACTTCTCCACTGCCCTTCTGTTGACTTGCACATTATGATCTGGACAGCAGACATTAAAAAAAATACCTTAAAAATAAGTTAAAATCATAAAAGATTTCTCAAAACATACAATAGAGATAGTACTAGTTTATGATTCTCTGATAATTAATATGTACAAGAGGGAGACAGATTCTCACCAAAGGTGACCTCATGGGAGATGTTCAATATGGAGTCCAAATACAATTTCTTTTACATGGTGAGGACCTCTGGATCTCTCTGTCTATAGATGACTCTGTATTAAGCCTTCTAACTTTACAGAGCCTCTAAAAGGAGATCTGTGGTCACTCAAAGTTTGGCTTAAATATCTACATGATAATTAAAGTATGCCTGTGGTCCAAACTATGATATGAAGTTGTATGAACAGCCCATAGATCTAGGTCATCAGGACATATATCTTGAATAAACATCACAGATGGACAATGAACTGTACTCAGAATTGAATCAGAGGAAGAGTGAGGGCTAGATTTCATCTGAGGAACTGTTTAAGGTTCTTCCTGAAACAAAGCTCCCTCTTTTTAATGCCAAAATTCTTCTGGTGATTTTGTATGGCTATAAACCACAGAAACACCAGTCTTTAAGAATTAAAGTTGCACATGGCTAATATGAAAATATGTTTTGCACGACCTCACATGTATAATTGAATAAAATTGCTTGCCTTTTTAAAGAGGGGAGAGATGCAGGAGGGAAAGAAAAAACCTGGAACTCAAAATTTTTTTAAATGATGGTTTAAGTTTTTGTTATACATAATTGGGAGATATTTAATAAAATAAATGGAAAGAATTAAAGTTACAGGATAACAAAAGTAAAAAGCAATTAGGCTGCAGTATATCAGCAATGAAGAATTACATACCAGAGGAGAGATTAAAGATATCATTAAAAGGATATATCACCAAAAATGAAGTGGGGTTGGTCATGCGGTCAATGATCAACAGAAGAATAAAAGAATAGTTTGTGTAGTCCATTAGTATCCAGGAAATGCCAGTAGATCTGAAGAAAGTCTTCCAGTAAGCTATGTAGAAGATTTATGGGAGAACATGGATAGGAATCATATAGGCTATTACGGCTCTGCACTGCTGGAGAGAGTCACCACATCAATGAGAGCATACATCAATCCAAGTGTCAAAAAGAGTACTATTCTCAAATACTTCTTTATCACCTGGAAGGGCTCAGGACCACGAGCTCTCAAAGATTTTGTCTAAGCTCCTGCAGGTCCTACCAAACTGGAAAGTCTTTGAGCACAGGCAGAGTGATATAGACATAGTACATCTTGGTTTTAGGAGCAGTCCAGCCAAGTTAAAAGAAGTTCAATACCACATGGGCTGTTGGGCAACATATATTTAGGCCACAGTAACTCTAGATCATTTTTACCAAATTCTAGAAGAGTGGCAACAAATTACTCACCCTTAACAACTGTGAATTCCTGAAATAAAATAAGAGCAAATCTCACTAATTCAGACCCCAGACTATCTTCCTACACAACCAAGGCAGGTCAACAAGCAACTGTTTTATGTTACAGAGACCATGCTTACCAGAGGGGTTACAACAAGAGGCAAAAAACAAACAAAAAACACATGCAAACAACTATGTACAAATAAGATATACGAAGGATAAATTGGAGATAACTTTAAAGGGAAGGCACTAGTATTAAGGAGGATCAGGAAAGGCTTCCTTTTAAAGCTAAACTCAATTTTACTTAAAAATAACAGTAATAGCTAGCATTTGTATAATGCTTTCAAAAAACTTTATTCCATACTCATGACAACCCCATGAAGTCGATGCTATTATTACCCCATTTTACAGATGAGGAAACTAAGGCTGAGGGGTGAAGTGACTTGCCTAGGGTCACACAGCTAATAATGGAAGCAAGATTTGAATTCAGGTCTTCCTTATTCGAAGCCCAACACTCTATCCACAGTGTCACTTCGTTTTCAAATTATATGAGGGAAATAGTCAGCTAAACAGAATAATATAAACAAGATTGCAAGAGAAATATTTAACCTACTTATGAGATCAAATTAATTTCAAACAACTTAGCAGCAAAAATTTGAAGATCTGAATAAAACAATGTGTTTCTTAAAAATAGATTTGCAGGACATTAGAGCTAAAAGTGATCCTAGGGAAAGGACCCTCATTTAATATGATAGGATTTTTACTTAGTAATACTCTGGTAACCAACACATTTGTTTGTGTTCATGAATCGACTTGAAAGAAGAAAAAAACTGTGCTCCAATTCAACAAGTGAAAAAATATTTGTTAAGAGCTTCCTACGTTGCAAAGTACTGTGCTCACTGCTGAGGATAAAATGATAAAGATGAAATAGTCCATGTCCTGAAGGACTACATACTCCTGGAAAGTTCTTTAAAGTTCTCCAACAGTCTTTTCAATAATTTTCTTATTCCTCAATTTGTCATGTTTTATGTTATTTCTCAAATGAATTTGGTTTTCAATAACTCCATGTACCTGTGATCTCAACAATATTAGTACTCCCTTGAATGGCATTGACTTTCAACATCCACACCACTTTATGCTGTGCCACTCGTCCAGGTCCCAGGTCCTCCCATAAATGCTCCACAGGTCATTGGTGGCAGGGGTATTCCTCGAAATCTCTTGACATTGTGTGAACGAACACCAATGGAAATACTTGAGCTATCCAGTCCTTCTCCTTTTCTAGTCTTATATTCCTCTGATAATATTCTTTAGTGTTCAATGTATTATAACAATCATACGGGCACTGGACTAGCTGTCTTGCAAGAGGAGTGAAGTCACTAAAGACCTTGAGAGCTGTATTTCTTCTAGTTCACTCTCTAGAAATCTTTTTTCTTTGAACCCCTTTCAGGAGAGATTTAAAAATTATCACTGCAATAGAAACTGTACCTTTAGCTCTGAATCCAAAATAGCTTTGCCTCTTTCTGAGTTGGGAAGAAATCAAGCAACTTAACCCCTCACACAAGAAAAGCAGCCAGTCCAAGCCTTGCCGAGTAACTATTACATAGAAGTGCTTTATGTGTATAACTCTCTGTTCCATGGTACAACTGGGAGCGCGAAGAGAAGATTATATGAGAGCATTATCTCCTTAAGAAGGTACTATGTAATTTTCATCTTTGTAATCCTAGCACTTAGTATGGACATTGCATACTAAAGGTAACTAATAAATAAATGTTAAAATTTATATTTTATTTTTTAAACCCTAAACCCTAATCAAGAAAACTCCTGTTACAAACATGTATGGTCAAGCAAAACAAATTTCCACATTGGCCATGGTCCAAAAAAATAATAAAAGATATATCTCACTCCGTACACTGGGCCTTTCACCCTCTATCAGAAGAAGAGTAGTATGTTTCATAATTAGTCCTCTGAAATCATGGATGTTTATCACCTTGTTCAGATTTCCTCATTCTTTCAAAGTTGTTAGTCCTTACCATATTGTTGTCACTATATAAATTGTTCTCTCTACATTAGTTCATATAAATCTTCCCAGGTTTCTCTGAAATTATCTCCTTCATATTTTTTGCATCACGTTGCATCACATGTATATATCATAACTTGTTTAATTATCTTAATTGATGGCATCCCTCAGTTTTACATATTTTGACACTCCAAAGACAGCAATAAATATTTTTGTATATCCTTAGAGTTTGTTTTTCTTAGGACTTGTCACTCCCTTAATTTGCTCTCTTACTAATTTTCCCTTTTCCTCTTAGCCCATTTTCCTGTTGAATGAGATGTATTTTTGTACCCAACTGTATGCATATATATGTATTTATCCTTCCTTTGATTAGTTCAGATTAGAGGGAAGTTCAAGTGTCAGCCTTCTCCCCTATCTCCTCCTTCTTGTTTGTACAGATTTCTACTTGCAGACCCTGATTATGTGAAATAATTTCCCCTAACCTTCCTTTTCCTTCCCGCCGAATGTATTCCTCTTTCCCTCTCTATCCAGTCTCTTAAGATCATCATGACATAACAGAACCATTCCAAGGCCTTCTGCTTCTTTTGAATTAGACTTTCTGTATGATCCTTGTTGACAAAGGTTTGTATAGTCAAAGCTATGGTTTTTCCAGTAGCAATGTATGGCTATGAAAGTTAGACTACAAGGAAAGCTGAGCACCGCAGAATCCACTCTTTCTAATTATGATGCTAGAGAAGACTTTTAAGAGTCCCCTAGACAGCAAGGAGATCAAACCAGTCAACACTTAAAGAAATTAATTCAGACTATTCTTGGGAAGGATAAATATAGAAGCTGAAGTTTAAATACTTTGGCCACATAATAAGAAGACAGGACTCACTGGAAAAGACCCTGATTGGGACAGATTGAAGGCAAAAGGATGGCAGAAGATGAGATGGATAGAGAGTGTCATGGAAGCAGTGAACATGAAGTTGCACAGACTTTGGAAGACAGTGGAGGATAGAAGGGCCTGGTGTGCTATGGTTCATGGGGTCATGAAGAGTTGGACATGACTGAACAACTGAACAACATGACCCTCGATGATAGCAATGGAGACACATATTAGAATGTAAACAGTTTATCCTTGTTTAGTCCTTTATCACTGTTCATTCTTGTTTACCTTTTTATGTTTCTCTTAAATCTTGTGTTTGAACTTCAAAATGTCTACACAGTTCTGGTCTTTTCAATAGGAATGTTTATAAGTCCTCTTTCATTAAAGATTCATTTCCCCCACTTAGGATGATATTCATTTTGCTGAGGAAATTATTCTTGGCTGTAAGCCTATATCCCTTGCTTTCCAGAATATGGTGCTCCAAGTTCTCTGCTCCTTTATTGTAGAGGCAGTTAAATCATGCGTGATCCTGATTGTGGCTCCTCAGTATTTGAATTCTGTCTTTCTGGATGCCTATGTTTTTCTTTGACCTTGAAACTCTGGATTATGGCTATACTATTCCTGGCAGCTTTTATTTGGGGGTTTCTTTCAGAAGGTAGATTATTTCTATTTCCACTTTGCCCTCTGGCTCCAAGAAATCTGGGTAGTTTTCTTTTAATGTGTTTTTCTAACAATGTTTTGCTCTTGTTTTGACTATGGTATTCAGATAGTCTGATGGTTCTTAAATTTTTTTCTCCTTCATGTGTTTCCCAAGTCAATTATTTTTGTTATATTTAGGTTAGCTTCTAATTTTCCAGTCTTTTGACTTCATTTATTCATTAGTTTAGTCTTTATTTTATTTCAGTATTCCTTGCCATCTCATGGAGTCATTGGCTTCTATTTGGTCTGAATAGTTTTCTAAGTTTCTGGGAGTTATATTCTTGTGTAAGATTTTGCACCTCTTGTGTCAAACTATTAATTTTGATTTTTTCTTCCACAGGCTTCTTTTCCATTTTTTCCTTTGGTACTCTCATTTCATTGACAAAGACACTTTAAAATTCTTTTTTTGAACTTGTGCTTCATCTCTTCCAGGAAATTTAGATGAATTTATGTCCATACTGTTTTTCTTTGAGACTTTCCTTGTAGATATTGGGGGGTCATCTTCTTTTGGGTTTGTATCTCAAGAATCCCTGTCATTCTAGAGCTTTTTATGAGGGATTCTTTTTTGCTTATTTGTTCATTCTTCTACCCTACCTTCTGAATTTGGACTGTTGTTAGGGATAGCCACTGTGTACTTCTAGAAGGAAGGTGTGGGCTGGTCCTTTGGCCACTTATAAAATGTTCTTTCGGTATTACAGAAACAGTTCTGGGGCACTATAAATTTTCAGTGTTCCCAAATTTGTTCTGATCCAGGGTAAAAGCTGATTCCTGCCCCCTGGTCTGACTCTGCAAGTTTCTGGCCTGGATTTAGATCTGAGCAACTGGATCGCTGCTGCAGTCATCTACTATCAACCAGACAGAAAGCTCTACTGGTTCAGAGTGACAGAACTCCGCTTTGGTCTAGAAATTTTATTCTTCTGCAGGATTCTGAGCCGCACTGCTTCTGCTTGCTTCTGAACCTGTGCCTTTCTTGCTATACGTCTCAGAGCTTGTATGGGGGGATGCGGAGGTGTTGGTCCTCCGTCCTCCTCAGTCCACTCTGGATCTGTGACTCCAAACTGAGTAGTGGGGAACAAAACTGCCAGTAGCTACTTGTTCCTGTTGAGGTCCCCAGTATGGGTCTGGGACCTCCTCTCGTGCTAATACACAGCCTCTTCCTGTGCATTGGAGTGTTCTGCCCTACCCGCCACCCCACCCCCCCATGTCCGGCTCCCGAGCCAGTCCTTAGTGCCCTGTCTGTCTCCCTATGCCAAGCGGGGCTGGAAAAATGACTCACCGTGGATTTGTTTTGAATTTTTGCATTAAGATTTCTAGTTCAGTCTGGAGGAGTTTGCAGGGGTGCAGCGGAGGTTAGCGGGGAATGAAGCTCACTGTACTACTTTCTTCTACTCAACCATCTTGGCTCTGTCTTGATTAACAAATATTTGTTGGGTGGCAGCTAAATGGCACAGTGGATAGAGCTCTGGCCTTGGAGTCAGGAGGAGCTCAGTTCAAATCCAGCCTCAGACACTTGACACTTACTAGCTGTGTGGCCCTGGGCAAGTCACTTAAACCCACCTGCCTCACCAAAAACAAACAAACAAACAAAAGAAATAAAAAAATAAATGTTTGTTGAATATAACATTCTCTAGGGTCATACACAGCTCCCCAGGATAGTATGAAACATTTATTTTTGCCCCCAAATGATGGAATTTCTCTAGGACCCCCCATAACTAATCTTTATCTATGTAACTTTTAAGAATTCTCAGTTTCAGGCGGCTAGGTGGTGCAGTGGATAGAGCACCGGCCCTGAAGTCAGGAGGACCTGAGTTCAAATCCAGCCTCAGACCAAACACTTGACACTAGCTGTGTGACCCTGGGCAAGTCACTTAATCCCAGTTGCCTTAAAAAAAAAGAATTCTCAGTTTCAGGGCCATGTGGCTCAACAAGTTTCTTCAAAGTTATGTGGCTATTCTGAAAAATAATGATGTGAAAAGAAGACTAGGCTTGGAGCCAAAACATCGATGTTCTAGCTCTGCCATTAGCTATATGAATGTGGGCAAGTCACGTCCCTTGTCTGAGACTCCGTTTTCTCATCTATGTAGCTTCTAAATGAATTCTAAGGTCTTTTCCAGTCTTAAATCCTACGAACTTACAGAGCTTGTACTCTGTACTCATATTATTATCTGGGATAATGATAATAATACTAATGAAGAGGAAAATGTTATGTAAATTTAAAAAACTATACAAATACAAGCTCCTATTAATCTGGAAGCAGAGGAAGAAAGAAGTTCTCCTACTTCTTGCCTCAGGAATAAATCTGGCATTTAATGCATTATAAAAATATGGGCATGAATCAAGAATGAATTGTTACTTAGACCTTGCCAGCTTCTAGCGGAGAATGAAAGCCTGCTGGTGATATGCCAGGGACTGAAGCCCGACCTCCTGAATGGAGGCCAAATGCATGATGAACCCTTCTGCTTTCTAAAATGATTAACTAATAATGTGTGGCCCCTCATGTGTGAAGATGACACTGACAGCCTACCACCAGCAGAGCTGGCTCTTGGGGCTTGTTTTTCTCGCTCTGGCAACCGAATTTGTGCTTATCTCACCCAGTTCCCTTGTGACCAATGGCACACATCTGGGAGACAGCTGGCTGAGGTTAGGAGTGCAGTATATGGCTACAGTAAACAGCAAATTTTAAAAGTTCACATGGGCACTGAAACTTATCTGAGCTAACCAGTTAGATGTGATGCCTCAGATGATGTATAATTCACCATCTCCCCATCTCCCCTTTAGTTTAAGTTCCTCTACCACACACACACACACACACACACACACACACGGATTTATCTTCTTTATAAATGCTCTTGGAAGAGAGATTTAATGGATCATAAGTAACAACAAACAACCATTTTATTGAATTTATCAAATAGCATGACATTTGGTTTACTGGTCAGAATTTTTATTCGCCTTCAACGTGTCTCTGGCCAAATGAATCCTGTGATAATATTTATATCATGGCATTAATCCATTTACTAACTCATGTATGAGATTGGATGATGAAACGAACTACTGACGCACAACATCCCACCTGCCAAATGTAATGGCCTTTCTTCAGTCTTCATCCTCTTTGACCCCTGTAGCATTTTTACATTATTAATCATTTAAAACTCTCTCCTCCTTTGGCTTCTGTGACACTCAGTTTTCCAGTCTCCCCATTTTACCCTCCCTTTTCTAATTTATTTCCCTTTTCCCTCTTCGTCCTCTCAGACATTAAAAGTAGTCAGTCCCCAAAGGCCTCTGATCATCGCTTTACCTTTTCTCCTCTAGAGATTTATTTGCCTATTCTGACCTAAACCTGTATGCAGGAGCATCCACATCTATATCTACAGCCTTAATAACTCTCTGTCTTTCTCTCTCTTTTGTTCCAATGTCCTGTCTCTAACTGCCTACTACATTTCTGCTTGAATATTCTGATGTCACTTCAAATTCAGTATTCCTAAAAACAGTCATCCTCTTCTCCCCTAAACTGGCACTTAATACTGGCATGACTATTTCTGTTAAAATTTTTTTTTTGTTATTCAGAACTTGGCATTTAAATTACAAAGAACATAAAAAAGGGATCACACATGAAACTGCAAAACTCCATTACATGTAACATGTTTAAAAATATATATATTTATATACATAATATATTTTATATGTATAATTCAACACAGTTTCAAAACTATCTTGTTTGTCTATACTTCCTGTACTTCATGTTTTTCTTTCTTTGTTTTCATTTTTTAAAAAAACTACTTTCATGACTCTCCCTTCTTTTTCTATTTTTTCCCTTTGGCATCACTATCTCTAGCATCACTCTCCCTCATCCCCCCATTAAAAAAACCCTGTAACAAGTAAGCATAGTTAAACAAAACCAAACTCCACACTGGTCATGTCCAAAAATTTAAGTTTAATAGAGCACCAAACATCCATCATATCTCTGTTATGAGGTTAGCAGAATGTTTCATCATCAGTCCTCTGGCATCATGATGGGTCATTACGTTATCATGGTTCTTAAGTCTTTCAAAATTCTGCTCCACTCTGAATTAACCTTCCCAGATTTCTCATGTCTTTCTTCATTTTTTATGGTACGGTAATATTGCATTACATTTACACACCATAATTTATTCAGCCATTCCCCAATTGATGGGCATTCATTTTATTTCCAGTTTTTTTACCACTAAAATGTGCCCTTATTTTTGTAAATATGAATGCTTTCCCTCTTTCTTTGATTTCTTTTATGTATATACTTATTAGTGACTTTGGGGGGCATAATTCCAAATTGCTTTCCACAATGGCTGGATCACAGCTTCATCATGAGTGCATTACTGTGTCTATCCCTCTACGTCCCTCTGACAATTGTCATTTTCCTTTTTGTCATCTTTGTTAATCCAATACACATATACTAGTATGATGTATTTTAATTTGCATTTATCTAATTATTAGTTATTTGGAGCATGTTGATAGCTTGGATTTCTTTCTTTGAAAATTCCCTGCTCAAAAAAAATTTAATAATATGAATCCTTTGACCATGTATGTATTAGAGAATGGCTCTTGTTATATATTTTGATCAATTCCTTGCATATCCTGGATATGACTATTTTTAGAGAGACCCATTCCAAATATTTTTCTAGTTATTTGTTTCTCTTCTAATTTTAACTGCATTGATTCTGCTTGTACAGAAACTTCTCAATTTTATGTAATCAAAATGTTGTCTATTTTATCTTCTTACCTATTCATGTTAGTGGTATCATTATGGTTAGTAAGCCTTTTAACTGACTGCCCTGTCTCTGGATTTAATCAATCAACGAGCAATTGTTAAGTAGGTACCACGTCTCAGCAGGTACCATGCTAGGTGCTGAGGATAAAAAGACAAAAAAGAAAGTCCCTGCCTTAACAGAAGCTGCGTTTTATAGAGGAAATAAGCATGTATGCTAATGAATAAATACAAACACACAAAATAAATGCAACATAGTTTTGAGGAGGAAGAATGAGTAGCTGGAGAGGAAATCTGGGAAGGCCTCATGTAGGAAGTGGTATATGAGGGTAGTACATTACAGGCCTTGAGGATACCCTATCCAAAAACACAGAACATGATGTATAAAGAATAGCAATAAGGCCAGTTTTCCTCTCTTTCAATTCCTTCCTATCCACTATACACACTGCCGCGAAGTTAATCTTCTTAAAACAAAACCTTCATCATGCCATCCCCATGTCTGAAATGCTGCCAATGTTCCCTACTACCCACATGATAAAGTCCCCATTTCTTATTCTGACATTCAGGGCCCAAAGTAATCTGGAACTAATCTACTTTTTTTAACCTTATATTAGAGCAGTGCTGTTACATTCAACCTGACCCACTCATTGTCCCCACCACTTCCTTTGCATTTGCCCTTTTCCTGCCTCTACACCTCTGTTAATATGCTAAATACATTCCCCTTTCTCCCTCAAATCTCCTTCAAAAGACTGGCTCACATCTGATATTTTCTTGTGACTAACCCAGACTCAGTCATCTATCCTATCTATCTGTATCAGTCAGTCAGCCATCTGGCAAGCATTTATTAAATGCTTACTATGTGCAAAGTGCTCAGAAAACAAATACAAATAAAGACAAATATTCCCTGTTCTTAAGGAGCTTACATTCTAATTGGAAAAGACAACACATAAAAGGAAGCTGAAAAGGAGGCTGGGGAAGAAAGCACCCAGAGCAGGGGCATGATGGATAAATCCAGATTGTAGACTGGTCAGAAATGAAGACATGGCTCACCTGGGTGGCTCCTTAAATGGAGATTCTAGAAGAAGCCATCCAATCAGAAGAAGCTACAGGGACTGAGGGTACTTCCAAGCTGTGAATTCTGGGGCTGAAGTGATTTTCCAGCATGAAGAGTTTTCTGGGACATGATGGAAGAGTCTGGTTTATAGTTTAGGGTAGGTCTTCTCTTAGCAACCTCTAGAATTATAGGCCCTACAAGTCAGGAATATAGTGGGGCTGACTTCTATACATTCATGTGTGTATGTGTGTGTGTGTGTGTGTGTGTATGTATGTATGAAGACACACACATATACATACACACAGGCATACACATATACATTGGTATACATTAATGTGTGCACCTATTTGTCTCTTTATAGAATGTAAGCTCATTGAGGGCAAGGGCTATTTCGTTTTTGTCTGTCCATCGCTGATGCCTACTACGATACCTAGCACATGAATGAGATGAGCCTGAATGTGTGATTTTCTTGGTATACGGAACTCTCACAGTGAGGAAAATCCTTTACCAATGAAGATAGACACATGCCTTGCAACCTATAGCATTGAGAGGTCAGGTGACTTGCCTAGGGTCACACAGTCATTTTGTGTCAAAGATAGGACTTGACAGTATACCCACTATACCATATTGCATCACAGCAAATATAGTCGAGCAGTACTGACTGCTTGACATCCTGCTTTGAAATATTGGCCGTCTTTTCACGTTTATTCTACTTCTCAAACAATGGCTTACATTTTGATATGACTTAAGGTTTGCAAAGCAATTTCCTGACAACAGGCCTGTGAAATGGACAGTAAAATTATTATCCTCATTTCGCAGATGACTAGACTCAGGTTCTAAAAAGTTATTGTCCCCACCATCATGTGGTTGGGAAGTATTTAATTGGGAGTCTTTCCTTCATTGAGGAAAAGACTTTCAACAGTTCTTTGTAGCATTTTATATCTAGTTGACTTTGAATGTTGGGAGTACTTAAATTTTCCATTCTTTTATATTTTTTTAATCATACCAGCAAGAATTTTTTTTTCAAATGCTAATTTTACATATGCAACTCAGTATCTCTCAGTATATATTCAATCTCTGTCAGATTTGAAGGCTATGTTTATGTCTGTCCCTTGTTAAACCACACCTGGAGTATAGTGTTCACACCTGGGCACCATATTTTTGGAAAAACCCTGGGCATCCAGGATGGTGAAAGCATCATGCCACATAAGATCAGCTGAAGGAACTGCGCATGTTTATCCTGGAAAAGAAAAGACTTAGAGGGTAGGAATGATAGCTATTTTTAATTGTGTAAAGATATATAGCTTGAATGGACTTGTTCCATTTGGCCCCACAAGGCAGAACTAGGACCAAAGGGGTGATTTAGGCTTCAAGTAAAGAAAAACATTTCCTAACAATTAGAGGCACCTGAAAGTAGAACTGGCTGCTTCAAGAGACACTAAATGGGTTTTAACTTCCCACTTGGTCTTCAAAGAAAGGCTAGGTGAATCCTTGTAAGGCAGTTTGTAGAGGGGACTCTTACCTATCACTCTACCCTCTACCATCACTCTAAAACAAGGCATCTACATAGGACTTTTGGAAAATACTAGTTGTTGCTGGTCCTTCATCCTCGAAGAGGATCAATGACATCAGGAGGGTGATGTTTTGACTTGCAAGTGAATTGGATTTAAGTGACACAGGGCTGTGCAAAGTCAGAATCAAAATTCTAGAAGATTAAAAGGAGAAAGAGTGTGTGTGTGTGTATATACACACACACACACATCTCAAACATTATCAACAATGACGTGCAAAAAGTGACAAAAGCTATCATCAAGTAAATGTATGATCAGAAAAGGAGATTGGTCGGCCTTATATTGAGAGTGACAAAAAACAATGGAACCCATGAAAAGTTAAGAAACCTAGGCAAAGGCTTCTACATGTACAAAGTCAATAAAATGTTTGCCATCCTTCTATGGAAGGGTATAGACGTGGACAAGAGTTTGCCCATAATCTGCATGCACCATTTTAAGTAGGTGAGGGTACAGATCTATCGTAGGGTTGATGCACTATTGAGAGGTTTTTAATCCTTACAAGAGGATTAAACCATTTTTTAAAAAGTAAAGCTGAGTGCTTATTCACACAATGTTATTTGTTTAAAGTGGCTGTCCCAGCCTGGACACTTAAAAAAGTGCTAGAAACCACTCATATGAAATGAAGTAGCTCAGACCTTTGATATTATAATGAAAATCAAAGCTAACATCAATGTTGATTTAAAAAAAAATACGTGCAAGATCTCAGCGTTATGCCTGCTGTCTTAAGGCAATGTATACCAGTCAAGGAAAATTCGACCACAATGGGAGGCAAATGAGTAGATATATTGCTGTCCTTGAGCTGTGACTTCTGTTAAAACTCTTTTAATAAGGTATCTATACCCCATTACTCCACTTCCTCACATGTTATCCATTCTCCCTCAACTCCTGATAATCAGACATCCCCTTTCACTACTCTATTGGAATTGCTCTCTCAAAAGTCACAATGACCTTTTAATCACCAAACTCAAGGAACTTTTTAGAATCTTTATCCTTTTCGACCTAGCTGTAGAATTTGCTAAGCCTTCCTAAAGTATATTAAAGTTAACAAGCATTTGCCATTCACCGTGCTAAGTGCTGAGGATATACAAAGAAAAAAAACACACTAGTGCCTTGACTCCAGGAAGGGAAAGGGAACAAACACTTACTAAGTACTTGTGATGTGCCAGGCGCTGTAACAAACACTTTGCAAATATTATCTCATTTGAGCTCATGGTCTAGTGAGTGAAACAACATGCAAATAACCACATACAAACAAACTCTACACAGGATAAATTGGACATCATCTTAGAGGGAAAGTAGTAGCATTAAGGAGGATCAGAAAGGGCTTCTTGTAGAAGAAGAAATTTTGGCTGGGACTCGAATGAAACCAGAAGAAACCAAGGTGAGGGAGGACGATCCACACATCAAGGACATCCAATGAAAATGCTCAGAGTTGGGACACTGTTTTGCATATGGAATAACCAGAAAAGTAGTGTCACTAGAGTACAGATACACGGGGTGGGGGGGGCGAGTATAGTGTAAGGTGTAAGAAGACTGAAAAGAGGGAACATAGGAGAGATGTTGGAAAGTAGAATTGATACTTGGCAACTGATTGGTTATGGGGGATGAGAGGAGAGAACGAGGAATTAAGGATGACACCTATTTGGGAATCTGGATGACAAGGAGAATGGCAATATCTTAGACAGTATTAGAAAGTTAGGAAGGAGGGAGGATTTGGGGTAAAAGGTGAGTTTTGTTTTAGATGTGCTGAGTTTAGTATAGTTTGACAGTTTTTGATAGTGTCTTTTTTTTTGGCTTCTACAATGCCACTTATCTCCTCCTTTGTTTCTTTTGCTGGTATCACAAGCTCTTCATGATCCTTTAAATCACCGATTGTAGATTTAGAGTCAGACGGGAAATCAAAGGTAATCTAGGCCAATCCCATCATTGCATAACTAAGGAAACTATTGCTGAGAGAAGTTAAGTTGAGCTGACTGAGCTCACGCTGTAGTAGTAAGTGGTGGACCCATGGTGTTGATTCCAAAGCCCACACTCTTTCCCTCCTTAAAGTTAGTGTCCTTTTCCATGCCAAAGCTAACAGTTCTACCTGTGCCTTTGAAACCATCCTCTCTCTCCTCTTCCCAGATCAGAGACCATGACTAGGAGGTCATATGCTACTGTCATATGCCACAGCTTGTTCAGCCATTCTCCCAATCAATCAGCACCCACTTTGTTTCCAAATTTTTGCTAGTACAAAGAGTGCTGTCATCTTTTGTGGAACCTTTATTTGTCACTGATCTCCTTGGGGTATATGCCCAACGAGTGGCTAGAATGGTTAGGTTAAAAGATATAAACAGTTTGGTGACTTTCCTCACATTAGTTCCAAACTGTTTTCCAGAGCAGTTGGCCCAACTCACAGCTCTACCTGTATATTAATGTACCTGTCTTTTCAAAACACTTCCAACACTGACTATTTCTTTTTCATTTTTGACAATTTGATAGGTATGAGATGAAACCTCAGAGTTGTTTTAATTGCATTTCTCTTATTATTAGTAATTAGAAGCATTTTTTCATAAGGTCATTTGCACTTCTGAAAACTCATTTTGCAGTTTTTGATCTTATATGTGGCACTCCCTAAATACCTTGTATATCAGACTTCTTTTGGCTAGACCTATGATCTCACTGGTATTAGGAATTCCAGGTGAAAAGAAATTCCTCTACCAATGCAGATCAGCAACTGTCCTAGAACCTGTAGGCCTACATAGTTGTGGGCACTGGAAGGACCAGTGACTCATCTAAGGTCACACTGCCAGCATATATGCATAAGAGGCAGGACTTGATTCTAATATCGGCTCTCTAGTCGTTACTCCATGTTGCCTCATATCAAAGACAGTTGATCCAAGTACTTTTCCCCCAAAGGACAGTTTCTTTTCTAATCCTAGCTGCATTGGTTTTGTTCATGCAAAAGCCCTTTAAATTTTATAGGTAAAATTTAATATACTATTTTCTATGATCTAAGCATCCTCTTCACTGATAAATTTGATAGTATTTTCTCAGTCTTCATCCTTCTATACTTCTGAAGCTTTTGCCACATTTAGCCATCAGACAGATAGGCTGTTTCTAATTCCCTGGAATGTACTGTCTCATCTTTACCTTCCATAATCTTTATGTTCCTTCAAGGAGCAGTTTCATGAAGCAAAGTAGAACACCAGAAAAGCCACCATCTTTGGACTTAGAGGATATGGGTTCTTATTCCACCTCTGATGCTTACCTGTGTGACGTTAGGCAAGCCCCTGGGTCTGTTTCCTCACAGGGGGCAGGGTTAGACTAGAAGAGCATTCAAAGACCTTTTCAGTTTTACATCTATGATCCTCTGGAAAGCCTTTCCTGAGCCCTTTTAGCTACTAGTGTTCTTTCCTTCTTTAAGTGACCCATTTATCTGGACATGCATTGTGTTTCTTCAGTAGAATGTAATGTACTCAATGACAGAGACTACATCATTTTTGTCATCATACTCGGCTCAGTACCTAGCTCAACCTCACAGCAGGTACATAATAAAATATATATATTATATATATAATAATGTCTATTAAAAAGAATTCAGTTGAATTGTTTAATTGAATAAGTTCCTTCTACTCTATTTGCACTATCCTATCCTATCCTATCCATTATTGACAACATCTTAGTACATGCTCTTACTATCTATGCAGACTACTGCAAAGTCATCCTGACAGGTCTTCTTGCCTTCATTCTGCTAGCAGCAAGGAACTGCTGGGTGAATATTATTCACCCTTTATTCCATCCCTAGAAATTGGACTGTGAGAAGAGGGGATCAAAAAAAAAGATGCCCCCCCCTCCAATATCCCCACTACAAACCCGTAAAAACAAAAAGCCTGCTTCTGGTTTTTGACCCACAATAAAAGAAAACTCTGAGGCAGCCCATTCCATTTTGGGAGAACTCTAGTTGTTAGGAATTAATTATCTCATTGTCTAACTGTCACAGAATTTCAGGGTTTCTAACTCACACCCAAGAAAGGCTCCACCTTTTTGGCACACCTGACAAGTGGCCATCTAGTCTTTGCTTAAAGACATCAAATGGCGGAGTGGGGAGAGCATCTCTGCCTTTAGAGGCGGCATTCCACTGTGGAATAGCCATGGTATTGTTAGGGGGTATTTCAAGCCTCAGTCTGTCTCTTAGCAACTTCCTTTCATTACTTCAACTTCTGCTCTCTAGGGCTAGGCAGAACAAGTACAATCACTCTTCTGCAGGCAGCCCTTCAGATATCTGACAGAGTACGATGGCACTAGAACTTCTTTATTTCTGGACATTCTTCCTCTATTCCTATTCACGTTAGCTTTCTTAGCTGCTACCCCACACTGTTAAATTGTACTCAGCCTACAATCTTCTTCCTCTATTCCTATTCATGTTAGCTTTCTTAGCTGTTACCCCACACTGTTAAGTTGTATTCAGCCTACAATCCACTAAAACCCCTAGGTCATGTTCAGATGAACTGCAGTCTAGCCATGCCTCTCCTACATGCCCCCATATCTCACAGCTGTAAAGTTAAGTTTCTGAACTGAATTGTCAGACTTTACATTAACACTCTGAAATTTCATTCTGTTAGATTTAATCCAATGTTCTGGGTCTGTCAAGATACTTTTGAATCCTGATTCTGCCATCCAGTGATATCTATGCCTCCCCGCACTGTGGAGGTAAAGCTAGGAAGCACAGCATCTCTGTCTTTACCCAAGCCCTTGACAAAATGTTGAACAAGTCAGGGCCAAGCTGACATCAAATCCTTACTGATTAATTTTGGGGGCTTGGCCATTGAACCAGTTTCCACTGCATTACTGTGGATCTCAGATCTTTCTAACTTTTCTAGAATGCTATGAAAGACTTTTTCAAATACTTTACTAAAATCCAGGTAAACTATATCTATAGCATTTCCCTTACCAACTCACCAGGTAACCTGTCTAAACAAGAGATATGGTTATTCTGGCATAATATATTCTTGATGAAACCATGCTGGCCCTTTATGATCATTACTTACTTTTAGGTCTATCTGCTTAAGAAGTAAAAGAACAGAGAGAGCTGTGACAGCTCTAAGTATCATGATCACCTTTCAATAGGTTAACTCTTAACTACCCACCTGTATTCCCTTCATTCTCCTGTTCTCTCCCCACATATGCACACAGTCACCTACTCACCCTGCCTACCTGCAAACTCCCTTGTTATACACCTCTCACAGGCATGGCATTCTTGGCCTTTCCTGACCCAGGAAGGGTTATAAGCTAAACAAGAAAAGCATCACGCCACAGAGGAAACACCAGTGACTCTGGAGTCAGAGTGCATGGGTTCAAACCTTGCCCCTGACATTTACTACATGCATAACACTGGTCAAGTCGCTTAGCCTCCCTGGCCATAGTTTTTCTTGCTGTAAAATGAAGTAGAATGTACTAGATTGACAGTTTCTCAGGACCTTTCAAGCTCTAAATCTATGACGCTGAGTGGAAGAGAGATTTCCAACAAGAAAGCCTATCAAATGAGTGAGTTCAGTGTGAGGTTATGTTTGTGACCTAGAAGAGCAGATTCTCATTTATTAATTCTCCATTACTGGTAGAAGAGCAAACAAGTTTCTCTCTAAGCACCCAACACAAGCATCTCCTGTTCAAACAGTGCAAGAATTGACAAGCTCTGGGGGAGGCTGAATTCCCATGCCCATCTTTCTCTCCTGGCATCTTGCCCACACTGCCCTGGCCTGCTGAAACATGTAAGCATGGACTCTTTGTAGAAAAATGAGTACTGCGGCTCAATTCCCAGCACTCAGGCTCTAGGAAAGGAACCAAGCCTGCCACTATAAGTACCATAGTCCAAACCTTAGCCTCAGGACAGAGAATTTGCGAGACCTTCAAGATATCCATAAACTCTAGTTGGATATTCCATGGGCTCTAAACAAATATCCTAGGGCTACAGCCACCATCATTTTTATATCACCAAAGTTCTTTGCAAACTTTAAAATGCTATGTAAATGCTAGCTTTTATTACTATTTTATGATTATTATATTCCAATCAAGTTTATGATATTCAGAAGAATTTTGAAAAGCTAGCTCTTTTGAAAAAACAGGCAATTTGTTTTTAAAAAGAAAAAAGTCATAAAATGAGCAAAGAAATCAATTCCTTGTTAATGAAGCACATAAAGCTGGAGCTTCAAAAATAGGGTATAAGTAGTTATAAGGAAATCATTTTCCAAACTGGGAAGAGAATCCAGCAGGTTTTATTCAGGTTCTTATAGACCACTGAGAGGTATTATGAATTGATTTCTGCTCCCCTCCCTTTTTAATTTGCAATTAAAAAAAAGAGCAGAAGATCTTGCAGGAAGAGATTTAAAGGACTAGAGCATGAGCATGGGGGTGGGGAAGAAGCATGTTAGAGAACATTTGATTAAGCTCAATAGGAAGTTATGGCAGAAACAGAAGCAATATTAACACTGTATAGACTAATATACTGTATCACTTGAAGTGAAGGAAGAAATAGATGAGGAGTTAAGTAAGTAGATCATGAATCCGGCTCAGAGGCATGATATCTGTCTGCTAGCACTCTCTTGGCACCTAAAACAGAGCAGCTAATGATTTCTTGACTTGCCTTAACAAAATGAGGGAAAAATCCCATGAAAGGAATCACTATTGGATCTGAATCTCAACAACAAGGAGAGCTAGTGTTTGAGATCCTGGAAATAATGGAAACCATAGGAAATGTCTGGTGTACCCCCTGCCCCCGATTTTAGAACAGATCATTTCAAGGAGTTCAGAGGATGAAGAGGTAGGATTCTACGCCTAAGATTCTACAGGATAAGTCAGCTCAAGAGGGATGGTCCTAAGAATGAAATTCTGACAACACAAAGAAAAACCATTTGGATGAGGAAGAAAAGAAGGGACTGTTTAAAAAGACCAATGTGGATGGTACCGAGTTAGGTCTTAAAAAGAAATGTGCAAAAGACAGAATTAATGATGGATAATGGTGGATAAATACATAAATGTGGCATAGTCCTGGAAGAAAAGTGTCAGGAATGCTAAATATCAGACTGAATTGAGGTTGTCAAAAAAGGGCAACATGGTAACAACACAGAAAAAAAAGGGGAGGCTCAAAGATGAGTGATGAATGTTGCTGGGATGATGGAATGGTGATAACAGACAAGGCAGAACTACTCAACTCCTATATTCCTTTTATTTTCTTTGCCACAAAGAATGATCTTTGGACTTGAAAGGAACAAAATGGCAAACATGGAATAGATACCCAATATAAGGCAGCTAGGTGGCACAGTGGATAGAGCCTGGAATCAGGAAGAGCCAACTTCAAATTTGGCCTCAACACTTACTAGTTGTGTGACCCTGGGTAAGTCACTTAATGTCTATTTACCTTAGTTTCCTCATCTATGAAATTGGGATAAAAATAGCAACTGCCTCCTAGGGTTGCTGTGAGGATTAAATGAGATAATAATTGTCATGCACTTATTGGCAAGTTGCACAGAGTAAGCACTATATAAATGCTAGTTATTAGACCTTGATTAATTCTAATCCCAAGGCTTGAGTAAACACCATTGGGTAAATGAGAGAATTAGTGGAGTGATCAGTGATCTTTGAAAAATTATGGAGAATGGGAGAGTTGCCTTGGGATTGGCAAATAGCAATTATTGGCTCCATTTACATGTTTTGCAAAACTCAAAGTGCTAGATAAATATCAATTATTTTTAATGTTTGAAAGGGAAGAAATGAATGTAAGCCAGTAAGCTTAACTTTGATTCTTGGAAAAATCACATAACGCATTATTAAAGATACGATAGTTAGTGAACATCTAGACAAGAAAACAGGAATTACAAAGAGCCAGTGTAGATCTGTCAAGAATAGTCCATGCCAGACTAATCTGACTTCTCTTTCTGATGGTGTTATTAGACAAAAGTAACATAGATATGATACACTTAGATTTTAGAAAAAGCATTTGAAAAAGTATCTCTTGTTATTATTATGGTTACATTGGACAGCTGTGTGCTAGTACAGATAGGTGAATTCAGAACTGATTGAATGGCTAGACCCCAAAAGTAGTCTCTAGTGTAATACCCATAAGGATATGTGCTTGGTCGTAGGTCCATTTTTATCAACAACTTGGGCAAGGCTGAAGATAGCATGCTTATCAAGCTGTCTGAAGTCAATGGGACTGGCCCTAAATCACATTTTTGCCACTTACTCTGTCAGTACCCTTGAACAATTCAATTAATTTTCAGGGAATTGTTTCTTTAATTATAAAATTATGGTTCTGACCTCAATGACAGTTGAGGTTTTTTCTTGCTCTACTTCTATGATCCTACGTCACAATTTTAGGAAAGATAACAAGATTAGTACACAAAAAGATATGATCTAGGTAGGACATTGGGGTGAATTCAGCGTGATAAAATTCAATAGGAATGAAGTACTTTCTTATATTTGAGATCAAAATGTGAAGAGGAAGTATGGTAAAATGGAAAGGGAATGAGATTTGAAGAAAGATCCGTGTTCAAATCTCAACTCTGTCACTTATTAACTGTCTGACTTTGGGCAAAGTACTAAGTCACTTTGAGCCTCAATTTCTTCATCTGTGAAATGGCAGGGGCACTTGATAATTTTACAAATCTTTCAGCTTCAAATCCATGAGCCTATGAACTTCATGAGAAAAAAATATGGGGAAGTTGGGGCTAGAGGATGGTTTATCAGAAAAAAAGACCAAGGCTTTTAATGGACTGCAAGCTCAATATGGATCAACAGTTACGGCAGAAAAAAATAGTTTTAAGAGAATTACAGTGTCTTTGATAAGGGAGATGATACTGTCTGCCAACCAGCAGTTTCTCTGGTAAAGAGAAGAGAGAACAGATTAGGGGAGGCAGTGATCAGAAGTAAAACACTTGTGAGGAGGGAGAGTGTGAAAGGTAAGAGAAAAAGAAGGATAAACAAGGAAAAATTAGGATGGAGGTAAATACATAGTTATCGTATCTATAAATGTGAATGGGATGAACTCACCCATGAAACAGAAGCAGACTACAGAATGGATTAAAAACCAGAATCTTACAATAAGTGGTTTACAAGAGACATACTATCCACATCCAGAGAAAGAAATATGGAGTCTGAATGTAGATCAAAGCATACTGCTGGGGCAGTTGGATGGCACAGTGGATACAGCATTGGCCCTGGAGTCAGGAGGACCTGAGTTCAAATCTGACATCAGACATGTAACACTCACTAGCTGTGTGACTCTGGGCAAGTTCCCTATTGTCTCACCAAAAAAAGCTTACTATTGTCTCTCTCTCTCTCTCTCTCTCTCTCTCTCTCTCTCTCTCTCTCTCTCTCTCTCTCTTTGGGGGGAGTTTCTTCTTTCCCATGGTTTTTCCCTTTGGTTCTAATTCTTCTTTACAACATGACTAATGTGGAAATATTGTGGGAAAATATATAGAAAAGAAGCAGGGGTAGCAATCATCTCAGACAAAGCAAAAGCAAAAAGAGATGTAATTAAAAGAGATAAAGAAAGAAACTATTTCTTGCTGAAAGGTACCATAGGTAATGAAATAATATCAATACTAAACATATATGCATCAAATGGCATAGCATCTAAATTTTTAAAGAAGTTACATGAGGAAATTGTTGTTGTATTTGTCCTTTGTTCTCAAAGAGGACCATGATATCAGGGAGGTGATGACATTATTTGCAATTGACTTTGTTCTGAGTGAGGGAAGGCTATGCAAGGTCACTAGCCTCATTTTCTCCTCCAGAGCCACCTGGGTCCAGTGGCCAGATATTCATCAGGACAACTGGATATAGCTCAGGATGCAATGGGAGACCCTGGCCCTTTTAAGGAAATAAACAGGAAGAAACAGTCAATAAAGCAATACTATTGGGGGAACTCAACTTTCCTCTCTCAGAACTTGATAAATCTAACCAAAACATAAACAAGTTAAGGAGATGAATAGAATTTTAGAAAAGTTAGATATGATAGATCTCTGGAAAAATTGAATGGGAACAGAAAGGAATATACCTTTTTCTCAGCTGTACACAGTGCCTACACAAAAATTCACAATGAATTAGGGCATAAAAAGCTCACAACCAAATTCAGAAAAGCAGAAATATTAAATGCATCCTTTTCAGATCATAATGCAATAAAAATTACATTCAGTAAAGAGTAGTGGAAAATAGGATAAAAATTTAATTGGAAACTAAAAAATTCTAATCCTAAAGAATAAATGGGTCAAAAAACAAATCATAGGAACAATTAATTTCATTAAAGAGCATGACAATAATGAGACAACATGCCAAAATTTATGGGGTGTAATGAAAGTATTACTTAGGGGAAATTTTTTTTTTATCTCTGAATGTTCATATCAATAGAATAGAGAAAGAACAAATCAATAAATTGGGCATGCAACTTAAAAATGAGAAAAAGAATAAATCAGTAACCCCCAATTAGATACCACATTGGAAATCCTGAAAATCAAAGGAGAGAAAATAAAATTGAAAGAAAACCACTGAATTAATAAATAAAACTAGGAGTTGGCTTTATGAAAAAAACAAATAGATAAACCATTGGTTAATTTGATTTTTAAAAAAAGGAAAGAAGAAAACCAAATTACTAGTATCAAAAATAAAGGAGTGAATTCACTACAAATGAAGAGGAAATTAAAAGAATTATTAGAAGCTATCCTGCCCAATTATACGCCAATAAATCTAACAATCTAAACGAAATGGATGAATATTTACAAAAATATAAATTGCCCAGATTAACAGAAGAGGAAGTGGAATACTTAATCTAATCTTAGAAAAAGAAATTAAACAAACCATCAATGAACTTCCTAAGAAAAATTCCCTAGGGCTAGATGGATTCACAAGCAAATTCCACCAAACATTTAAAGAACAATTAATCCCAATACTACATAATCTGTTTGGAAAAACAGGCAAAAAAGGAGTCCTACCAAATTATTTTCACAACACAAATATGGTGCTGACACCTAAATCAGAATGAGCAAAAATACAAAAAGACGACTATAAACCAATTTTCCTAATGAATACGGACACAAAAATTTTAAATAAAATGCTATCAAGGAGATTATAGCAATATTTCACAAGGATCATATACTATGACCTGGTATACATATACAAGAATGTAGGGCTGGTTCAAAATTAGGAAAACTATGACCATAATTGACCATATCAATAACAAAACCAACAGAAATTATATGATTATCTCAATGGATGCAGGAAAAAACTCTGACAGATTACAACACCAATTTATATTAAAAATATTAGTGAGCATAGGAATAAATGGAGCTTTCCTTAAAATAAGTAATATTTGTCTGAAACCATTAACAAGCATTATCTGTAATGGGGATAAGCTAGAATCCTTCCCAATACAATCAGGGGTGAAGTAAGCATGCCCATTATCACCTCTATTACTCAATATTGTACTAGAAATGCTAGCTATAGCAATATGAGAAGAAAAAGAAATTGAAGGAATTCAAAAAGGCAATGAGGAAACAAAATTATCACTTTTTGCAGATATGATGGTACACTTAGAGTATCTTAGAGAATCAACTAAAAAACTACTTGAAATAATTAACAACTTTAGCAAAGTTGCAAAATATATAATAAACCCATATAAATCATCAGCATTTCTATATATTACCAACAAAGCCCAGCAGCAAGAAATAGAAAAAAAGAAATTCCATTTAAAATAACTGTAGACAATATAAAATACTTAGGAGTCTACCTGCCAAGACAAACCCAGAAACTTTATGAATACAATTTCAAAACATCTTTCATACAAATAAAGTCAGATCTAAACAAAAAAGTCAGATCAACTGCTCATGGGTAGGTTAAGCCAACATAATAAAAATGACAACTCTACCTAAATTAATCTTATTCAGTGCCTTAGCAAATCAAACTAATAAAAACGTTATTTTACAGAGATAGAAAAAATAACAAAATTTATCTGGAAGAACAAAAGGCCAAGAAAATCAATGGAATAAATGGAAAAAATTGTGAACGAAGGTGGTCTAGCTATACTAGATCTCAAATTCTATTGTAAAAAGCAATAATTATCAAAACAATCTGGTACTGCCTTAAAAAGGGTAGTGGATCAGTGGAATAGATTGGATACACAATACTTAGTAGTAAATGACCATAGTAATCTAGTGTTTGATAGTGATTTGGATTCAAAGCTGTTAGGACAAAAACTCATTATTTGACAAAAATTGCTAGGCAAACCTGAAAACAGTATTGCAGAAACTAGGTATAGACCAACATTTCACACCATACACTAAGATAAGGTCAAAATGGGTACATGATTTACATGTAAAGGGTGATAGCATAAGCAAATTAGGAGAGCATGGAATAGTTTATCTGTCAAATCCATGGATGAGGGAAGAATGTAGGACCAAAAAAGATATAATGAGCATCATGAGATGCAAAATGAATAATTTTGATCATATACAGTTTAAAAAGTTTTTGCACAAACAAAACCAACACAACCAAAAGTAGAAGGAAAGCAGGAAATTAGGGGGAAATTACACTATGTCTGACAGAGGCCTCATTTCTAAAATATAGAGAGAACTGAGTAAAATTTATAAGAATACAAGTCATTTCTCAACTAACAAATGGTCAAAGGATATTAACAGTCAGTTTTCAGGCAAAAAAATCAAAACTAGTCAGTCATATAAAAAAAAGCACTACAGATTAGAGAAATGCATATCATATTAAAAATAACTCTGAGGTACCACCTCACACCTATTAGATTGGCTAATATGCAAAAAAGGAAAATAAGAAATATTGGAGGGGATGTGAGAAAACTAGGACACTATTGTACTGCTGGTGGAATTGTGAACTGATCCAACTATTCTAGAGAGCAATTTGGAACTATGCCCAAAGGGCTATAACATTGTGCATGATCCAGCAGTACCAATGCTAGATCTGTATCCCACAGAAAGAGAAAAAAAAGGAAAAGATCCTATTTGTACAAAAACATTCATAGTATCTTTTTCTGTGTCGGCTAAGAATTGGAAACAGTTGGGATGCCCATCAATTGGGGAATGGGTGAACAAATTGTGGTATATGATTGTAATGGAATATTATCGTGCTATCAGAAATAACAGACAGGATGATTTCAGAAAAACCTGGAAAGCCTTACATGAACTGATACAAAATGAAGAAAGCATAACCAGGAGACTAATGCACACAGTAATAGCAATATTGTATGATGAAATGTGAATAATTTAGCTATTCTCAACAATACAACGATCCAAGATAACCCCAAAGGATTCATAAGGAAAATTACTATTGGCCTCCAGAGAAACAACTAATATTGTCCAAGTCAGACTGAAGCATGTTATTTTCTTTCTCTCTCTTTACTTCTTCTTGCATAAAGTGACTAATATAGAAATGTTTTACATGATTACACATACATAATCTATATCAGATTGCTAACCATCTCAGGGAAGGGAAAGGGGAGAGGTAATGGGACAGAATATGGAACTTAAAACTTAAAAAACTCCAAATGTTAAAAATTGTTTTTACATGTAATTGGGGAAATAAAATATTATTAAAAAATAAACTTATATCATACTGGGGAAACAACATATATACATATAAGTAAATATAATTTATTGTTTTAGTTTTATTTGTTTAGTTTTTGGTTCAGGGAGCCAGGGAGTTCAGACATGAGATTTAACTGATTTAAGAAACTTCCAGTAAGAAAACTCTCTCTACCAATACAGATTAAGAACTGTATTGCAACTTGCCAGAGTCATACAGCCCAGTATGTAGGAGAGACAGGGCATGAACCCATGTCTTCTTCACTTTGAGGTGTGTTCCCTACCTACTATGCCATGCTGCTTTACCATCAATACAAAACATATGCAAAATATATACAAAGCAATTCTGGGACAAGGGGGAAACACTAATAACTGGCAATCAGGAAAAGCCTCTTACAGGAAGTGGCATGAGTTGAGGCTTGATGAGAGCAAGGGTTTCCAAAAGGCACAGAAGAAGAGAGATCATTCTAGGCATTTGGAGGTAGCATGTGCAAAGGCAGAGGGGTATAATACAGAAGGTCATATACAGATATAAGTCAGTTTGGCTTAATCACAAGGAACAGGATACGAAGTAATGGGAAATCTGTCTAGAAAGGTAGCTTGAGCCAGACTGGGTAAGCCTCTAAATCTCAAACAGGAATTTGCATTTTATTCTAGAAACAAATATAATTTTAGAGACCAAAGGTCTTGAGCAAGGAAATGAGATAGGCTTGTACTTTAGGGAAAAAGTTTGGTAGCTGTGTGCTAAACATTTACTAAAGTGAGCAAGACACTTTTTGTACAGAGACAAATCTCTAGGCTATTGAAACATTCCATACCATTGGTGATAACAGTCTGAACAAGGTTGGTGGGCCATGTGAGTAAAGAAAGGAGGCCTAATGCAAAAGCTGTTTTGAAGGTATTCACAAGATATAGCAGCTGATTGGATATGGAGGGTGACTAAGGATGACTCTGGTTGTGAACCTGAGTAATAGTGAAAATGACAATTCCCCCAAGAAAAATGGGTGAAGTTAAAGGAGAGATGGATAAGTTTTGGGGGAATGATATAAGAGTTCTGTTTTTAAGATAGTGAATCTGATGTCTTTATGAAATTACCAGATGGCTGTCATCTTGGCTTTTAGAAACCATCTTGAAGCCCAGAAAGCCTAGAACTAAAGACCTACTGACATTTTACTCCACTGGCTTTAAGCCGGTGTGTAAACAGCTTCTCATTTGGGTGACCATGAAGAATTTGCTCTTTGAGTTCCCAAGAGAGAGACAGGGGAAAGGAGGGAAGGAGGAAGGAAGGAGTGCCCTCATCAAAGGCCTCCCTCCTTATAGTGTGTATCAGCAAACCCACGTCAGATTGGATATCTTCCCAATTGTGAAGTGAATATTCAAACCTGGGATGGAAAGTAGTATTAGTTAGCAAGAGGGCCTCTCTCTGTCCTCATGTTCCTCCTCTCCGCCTATTTTCCTTCAGTTCTGTCCATGGAGCACCCTCCTCTACCCATAGCAATTCAGAATGAAAACTTAAAAAGTAAAGACCAAGAAACAACCTACCTTCTGGCTCCTCTATGCTGCTGGCCGCAGTGGTGGGTGGAGCCACAGGAATCTCTTTCAGAGGTTCAGGTCCAGGTAAGAAGAGCAAAAGGAATGAAAATACAGAAAAACGGCATTAATTTTATTTTTACCTTGGAGGAAAAAAAGATAGTAAACATATCAGTTATTTTTATTTAGTCTGTTTGTAGGGAACCTCTTAAATGTTTTGAATCACAAAAGGAAGACAACCTTCCCTTAAGAGAAGAGCTGGACCAGACCAAGGGGTAGGGGAAACAGGCAACTTTGATTTATTATGGTGTGGTGGGGTCTTATCAGAGATGTTAATAATCTGTGATCACTATCAAGGGACCTTGAACAGTTTGAATGAATGGATGGATAAGGGGGAAGTTCAGGACCACCATATTCCTACTTGCCCAAGGTTAGAGAGAGAAAACTGAATATGGTGCTTTTGTGCCAACTGTGTATTTGGTCAGTCCCCAGCCCCTCAGCTTCGTCAGAAAGAACCCCTCCTCTTGATAGTTAGGCTTTTTAAAGAAACTTGTCTTAATTGTGCTGTGATCATTGACCCATGTACATAATAGAAAACACTGGGTGTTCTGTGGAGGCAAAAAGTCAGTATCAGGTTCTGTACATCCATGGAAACATCTCTGGGTCAAAACTTGTTGGGCAGGAGATTTTTGCTGAAAAGCATGTCAAAAGGCTAAGAAAATGAGGAATTTAGGAAATGAAATCTGTATTATTCACGTTTCCTTTAAAATACATTTTGACTTGTACTGACTAGGATCAAGGCACTGTTGAAGGCAGAGGTGCCCTGACATAGGGGAGGCTCAGCTACCCTCCAGGAATCTGTGATTAAAGAAGTTAGAGCATTAGGTAAGCAGAGAGAGATTTTATACTTTCCAGGATTTATATCTCTGCTTCTAAAAATTCAGTTTTTAAAATTATTGTGATTTCTTTTTTCTCATTCAAGATGACCATCATTTCATAATGAAAATGGAGATTATTCACCATCAAACAAAGCCAAAGGCCCAGAGTTTGTTTTCCATGAACAGGGGGCAGACAGGATGCTCTCAACTCAGACTCTGGCTCAATCTTATTCATCAAGATAAATCCATCTTGTCCATGGATTCTGAATCAGACAAAACAATGAGCCTGGATCTTGTACGGACCTGAGTATAAACCAGTCATCCTGGAGCCAGACAGACTGTGACATCAACAGTGATCCTGGCAGAAAAAAACTATCCTCATTTTGTAGATAAATCATGGTCTTCCATAATTACATTCATTGTAATGAGAAGCTGGATCTTAACTATAAGACAATGTTTGCTGAGGGTTTGGTATAAGAAACACATATTTCACACCTTGTTTGTCTAAGTGGGACTGAAGAACCAAAGCAATGGCATAAAACAACACCCACAGCACAGACGCCTGGGAAAACAGTACAGTGAGGCAATGATTTTGCTCTTGATTTTAATGCCATCACCACTACTAGTCTAATAATAACAAAATAATAATAATGAACTTCCCATTTGTTTCAGGAGGGCTCAGAAAGGAAGGTCCTCAAGGTTGTCCCTGTATCTCAGAGTATGGCACAAAACTGAGATGGTATACTTGAGGGTTATGCTCTATTCCCAGGTTCACTCACCATTGAAAGGTGGTTAGCAATGATGCATACATCACAATCATGTTTATTTTATAAAGGCACACTGGTGCCTGGTGGTTGTGGGATACAGGCCATGTAAAGAAGAGTCTTCAAAAAGTAACATGGCCTCATTCTTATCTCCCTCATAAGCTACCTGTGGCCAAGAAAATATTCATAGGGAAATATGGAATCACATGGCCCCACTCATGAAACTTCTTTAAAGAAATGACAAAGACAAGCTTAGCAATATGGTTTATGAACGGAGCTTTGGGGGGGGGGAATTGTCCATACTATTCATATTGGTTTCTCCCTTCTTCGTACTATAGTTCTTATACACAAAGCCCATACCACTTTTTTTCTAGTTGCTTGGCATATCAGTAATATTGTGGTTTTTGCAAGAAAAAGGCTAAGTCCTTTCCTCCTTGCATCATATAAAGGAAGGAGGCTATTCTGCACAACTGTTTCTGAGTTTCTCTTTGCTGCTTCTCAGTGGAATCTCACTGACTGTGTTTGGCAATTCAAATCTTTCAACAAGAAGGTTTCCACCAGTCATACATCTGCCCCTTGTAAGAAGGAGAAGTAAGGGAGTGGGATGAGTAGAGAGAGATTTCATATTTTCCAGTGATTATATCTCTGCTTCTAAAAATTCAGCTGTTTTTCAAGCTTGGACTTTCCACAGGGGATTTAAAAGACAGGGGATAAGTTTAAAATGTTACGTTTCAGATATTTCTGAGCAATTTGAGAGCTGCTGGTCCCTTTTAAAAATGAAACCATTAAAAATGTTTTCATAACCCAAAATGGCTACATGGATTTTCTTCCAACTTCACAAAAATGTTCCCTTCAGGGTTTTTTAGACTTAGACTGAAAAGAAGAATTTTTGTGTGTTATAAGCCTCTGACAATTGGTGAAGAAAAAAAAAAAGAAACCATTTAACAAGCTTAAACATATATGAACAAATAGTAAACTGAATGAACTTTCTTGGACTATTATTTATTATTACTCTATTTCTGAAAATAATCTTAATGAAATGCATCATAATTTAGAAACGAATATTGTTAGAATAACAACAACTCAAACATACAGAGCCAGATATCTAGGCAGTGGGGGGGGAATCCAATTTAGATACCTCTTCCTTTCACTCTCAAGACTTCTTTTACTTAGTGTGGTCCACTGTGTTTGAGAATCTCTCCATGACTAAATGAAAACCTGTGCCCAGGTTGTGGGCTTGTGTGATAGTAGAAAGCAACTTCTCTCCACTTTAAGATGGGAACCATAAAGACGGTCTATCATGGTGCAGCTCTGGTAAGAGACCAGAATAGGCAGACTGGATTTGGTTTCTAATTCCTACAAAGGATAAAGAAGGACTCTAGGCATCTAGATCATGACACCTGGATTCTATTTTTTTTGGCTAGGATTAGTTGACTGCTGTCCTTCACTCAGTCTTTTAAGGTCACTGGGCATAGGCAGAGGGCCATGAAAAGAATCAAGTTGAAGGGCAGCTAGGTGGTGCAGTAGATAGAGTGCCGGCCCTAGAATCAAGAGGACCTGAGTTCAAATCCGAGCTCAGACACATAACACTCACTAGCTGTGTGACTCTGGGCAAGTCACTTAACCCCAATTGCCTCATTTAAAAAAAAAATAAAGAATCAAGTTGAGTCTTCCAACATCTAACTTCCTATTTGCTCTAACATGTTTTTTTACATCTGAGTATGTACTGCCATTTGCATAAAATCATACAGGCTGGGGAAGAAATGTGTGTCACATGGTAGAACTTTATACAAAGATAGGAAAGCAAAGTAAGTACTTAGGAGGTAGTGAGGTGCAGTGGAAAGAACACTGGATCTCAAATTGAAGACTTGGTTTTCAGCCCCGGCTCTAACACTTAATAACCTCATAACTGTGGGTAAACGGATCAGCCTCTCTAAGCTTCAATTTCCTCACCTGCAAAATGAAGCCAGAAACATGTGTACTATGTGCATCCCACTATAGTAATGGATGATGTTAGTTTAAGACCCATACTTGCGAGGGCTCAAATGCTGCTGGTCTCCTCACAGCTAGAGGTATATACAAGACTCAAGAGTCACCCGGCCACTTGTCCATCCACCACAAAGCCTGGGCTGTTTGGGAAGGAAACAAAATCTGGTTTGGGGTTGGGGGCTGGTAGGAAACAACAACCATTTGCCATACATCTGTTCTGTGTTCAGAACAAATAAATATAGGCCATGCCAATGTCTGCTAAAGAGGTCTGCTGCTCGGGGATAATTGAACAAATTATAGTTATTTCATCATTTGATTCACTGGGTCTTAGGTTGCAATCACATAACCTAACCCCTATGGCAAATAAATATGTCTAATACTCTGGTTCCTACATTAGAGTATACTGAATTACACATGTTCTAGTCTAATTAGACACACAGCACTATAACTGAGGATGAAAAAAAAAACAACTTGTGATTGAGCATGCACACATAATAGCTGCTAAATCCATTAGGAAGTCAGACAAGTCTTACAAAGATATTTACAAGTAAATTCTACTATTGCTACAGACTTCAAAAAAGATGATTCCACTTACTTATGCAGGGGGCAATGGGAGATCGGCTTTGCTGGTAACCTTTGGCACATCTATTGCATGTGATGCCAGTCACACCATCTTTGCAAGGACATTGACCTGTGGTTTGATTACAGGTCTTGCCAGCTGCACCCACGGGGTGGCAATCGCATGCTGTGGGGGAAAACACATGACAGTTTCAGAGAAAAAGGAAAAGTGAGAGTCAACATCAATAGGGACAATCCCAGCAAATATCTCTTTCCCACAGAAAAGAACCAAGTAACCCCTCTTCCCACCCATCTTAGGGGCAAGTAGGGAAGGGTCATGCTTATTATCCTGTAAGGATCTTGGTATGTCATGCTATAAAACACCTAGATCTGGGAAATTAAAACCAAAGTACAAAAATGTGATGACATTTCCATATACGTTGGGGGATCTTGCTGCAATCTGTAAGTGAAACCCCATAATTTAAATACATTTTCATGAATAGAACCAAAATTTCCTGATAAGTGGAGAAGAAAGTTTTAGGGGTAAACATTTTCTGTTACATATGAATTCCTATCTGGTAAGTCTGGGATTTTTATATTCTCTGCATACTTCTTACCCTTTAGTCCATCCTTAATTCCCTAGATGGTTGACATGTGTTTAACAGATACAAAGTGACTTTGGGGAGGGAGATAACTGGGCAAGAAATAGGGTATCAATTATCCATATGATCTGAGGCAGCTGGCAAGGGGAAAGGCTGTGTGGGTTCCCCCTAACTCTCTGACCAATCTGTCTGAGGTGCAGTCACAGGAACAAATCATCACATCATAGGATCATAAATTTATAGTGGGAAGAAACCTTAGAGGTCATTGAGCCCACTACCCTCATTTTACATACAGATGAGGAAACTGAGGCCCAGAGAGGCTGAGTGACTCTCCCAGAAATACACAACTAGTAAATATCTCAGGTAGGATTAAAACCCAAGTCTTCCTTACTCCAAGTCCAAAGCTCTATCCAGGTCTGCTCACTAACCAGAGAAGTATCCTCCAAGATTCTGTCACGAATTCTCTTCTCTACTCCCTCCAAACTCTTGATCTCATCAGCTTTCATAGGTTCAATTATCATTTCTAAGCAGATGATTGCCAGATTTATATATCCAACCTGAATATCTCTCCTGAGTTTCAGTCTCACATCTGCCATTTGGACCTCTCACACTGGATGTCCTCCAGGCATCTCAAACCCAACATTTCCAAAACTAAACTTAAAATCTTCCATTCCAAATCCTCTTCTCTTCCCAATTTCCCCATAACTACCAAGGATACCATCATCTTTCCAGTCACCCAGGCTCACAACCTCAGTGTCATTCTTGAACTCCTCACTCAAAGTCACCACATATATCTAATCTTGCATCAACTCATGTTGATTTTACCTTCACAGCATCCCCTTCTTTCCACTCACTTAGCTACCACCCTAGTTCAGGGCCTTTATTACCTCATTCCTAAACTATTATAATGGCCTTTTGGTGGTTCTCGCTGCCTCATGTCTCTCCCCACTCCAATATATCCCTCCAATTAGCTGCCAAAGTGATTTTCCCTAAAGGGCAGGTCTGATCATGTCACAAACTCCATCCCCATCCCCCCAAATAAATTCCAGGGCCCCCCAATTACCTCTAGGCTCAGATATAAAATAGTTTGACATTTAAAGCCTTTCATAATATCCCTGGCACCTTTCAACTTCTAGACTTCTTATGCTATACTCCCTTCCATTTATTCTATATCTGACATAGAGTCTATGATCTAGGTACCTTGGCTTACTTACTATTCCTCAAATATGACACTTCTCCAGACTACCACTTTTCACTTACTACTTTCCCATACCTGGAATACTCCCCTTCCTCATTACTTTGCTTCTCTGGCTTCAAGACTCAACTTGAATCCCATCTTCTACAACAGGTCTTTCCTAGTCTTCCCAGTTCTGGGGTCTTCCCTCTGGGATTACTTTCTATTTATATTGCTTATTTTTTGTATGTATATAGTTAAATGCATGTTGTCTCCCCCACTAGAATAGGATCTCCTCATTTGTAGTAACCAAGTTTTTGCCTTTTTTTATATCTCTAGTTTTTAGCATAGTGCCTAGCACATATTAAGTGCTTAATTTGTTGACTGACTACCCACTATACCCTACTGTTTCTCAGGGATAGTGTAAGACCCATAATTGAAGTAGGAATTGGGAATCATAGGATTTAGAGTTGAAAGGGACCTTACTAATTATCTAGTTCAACCATGTCATATTATACATAAAGGAAACTGAGACTCACAGAGTTTATGTGATTTGCTCAAGATGACAAAGGTACTAAGTATCAAAGCTGGAATTCAAACCCAGATCCTGTGTCTCCAAATACAGTATTCTTACTCAGGAAGACCGGGGTTCTAATCCTAATACTTATTAAGTCTCTAGTCAGATACTACTAGCTGTGTGACCTTAGGAAAGTCAATTAACCTTTCTCTGCCTCACCTACCTTCTCTATAAAATTGTGAAAGAGATGATCTAAGAAAGTGGCACACGTGAAGCATTTTGCAAATCTTAATGAATTTAAGTACTAGTACTTAATAGTACTATTATACCACTCTCTCTTTCTGAAGGAACAATGGCTTTCAGGGTAGTAGTCATAAAAATTAGAAAACTATAATGTCAAAGCTGTTAGAAACCTTAAAGATCACCTAGCCCAACCCTTTCATTTTAAAGGGGAAGGAAACTGATGCACAAAGAGGAGACATAAACTGCTGAAGGTCACCCGGTGAATTAGTAGCAGAGCTAATATGACATCACCCAGTTTTGTTTATTACATAATTTGGGAAATGGGATAGAGACGAGGGACTATGATATATTAAAATGGGTGCTATCCCTGAAATCAGAAGACTTGAGTTTAAATGCCATCTATGTCACTACATGTGTTACCTTGCACAAGTCACTTAACCTCTTCAGGCCTCAGTTTCCCCAATGGCAAAATGAGAGGATTGGACTACATGACCTTTGAAGTCTCTTCCAGCCCTAAACTTTATTTCTATACTACTTCTTGTACCAGGATAAATCCAACCATTTACGGCTCCAATACTTAGCTTCCTGAAAGCCCTTACCACAAAAGCAGGAATCACAAGTAGATCCTGGAGATGGCAATTTCTCCCAGAAATATCACTTCATGATGCTTGCCAACTTCCAGATGGATGTCTACAAAAACCCTGGACAAAGACATGTCTACTTGAAGGTACCAGCCTTTAAAACTTCTGACTGGTTTCACCTCCTTAGCTCCAGATTAAAAGTAAGGAAATGCTTTACCCAGCAACACTGGGAGTTCTTAAGGCTGGCTAACTTTCTGGAGAAACAATATTGTAACAACAAATGGTATTCTACCAGTCCTGCTAATTTCTGAGCCTTCCGGGGCATGTGCTGTATCTAGAATGAATGGAAATAGAAAAATTAAGATGGTGGGGACAGACTGGGATGAGAATCTGACCTGAAGCCAGTTATGTCAGGAAATGGATAAAATACCATCCACATCCCTAAAACATGGTGAGGAGTGGAGTGGTGTAGGCACCAAAAGATAAGGGGCTATCTCAATGTATTTCTTAAAATTATGTTCTATTAAGGGTTATGATTTTAATAACTAAATGTTTAGAAGAACCTATATCAGAGAACAGGCTGTAAAAACTGTAGCTCTTAATAAAGAACCAACTTTGTAGACAAATCAATCATCAGTTGATGATTGACTAATCAATAATCAACCAATTCACATTTATTAAGCACCTATTATGTGCTAAGCACTAAGCAAGTTACTGTTCACATGGGAGGAAAGGATGCTCAGTGATAGTAATGAAGCTCTGGACCTTCCTTCTCACTGGAAAAGGGCCATCATAAGGTTTTCATGCAAACCATATTTGACTGCTGTGATTTTCTTTCTTTGCTTTGCTGTAAGAGATAGGAGCAGGGCAATTGGCAGGAATTATGAAAAGCCTTGATAAGTAATATCCACACAGTTAAAACTCCATTCCTTCAGGTCCTCCACCCCGTCCCCTGGCTATACATAAATCAGAAGCAGAAGAAAAGTCACCATCTAGGGCTTTGGAGATCAAGTTGTCTTGAAGCTCCAAAGCCAGAGAGCTTTTGACTTCAAGAAAGGGTTTTGAGTGAATTAGAAATGTGTTTTCCATTCAAGCCTGAGATCTAAAGCAGATTAGATTTAACTGTGTTTGAGAATAATTATGGGTTAGTTAGTAAACCACCAACGTGCTTATATTTCCTTAAATCTTATTGTTATGGTATTAATGTTTTCAAATGTGATTAGCTATTAATTTTCATGTGTAACTATTAATAAGGAGCTCAATTTTTGAAAAAGGCTTAACTGAACAAAAAAGCCAAGTTATCATCTTCTATCAGTTACACATTTATGGAAAGCCTAACAATACAATTCATAAAGCACTCAGGCATCTCCATATACCTGGTGGCAGCAACTTGAATTTAAGGAATGAAGCTTAAGAAGAAAGTGACTTGAGAACCAGTCTTTCAAATTCAGACCTATAAAATATTAGCAAATATCATTTTTTAAAATTTCCAATTAATAAGGTAAATGTGGAGGGCAATCTTTCTGAATTTTTTGTTTGACAGATAAGAAATTACACTTGGCTTCTGTCAGGTAATTCTTATAAATTGTCATTTATTTCTATTCCAAATTGAGGGGGATAGAGAAGGAATATTACAAATATGACTAGGGACTGAGACACTAACCAGATCAACACTTTCCTTCCAAACTCTGTGGAGGACAGGTGGTGGGGAAGACTGAAAGACAAGAAAAGGAGTGGGAAATGATGGGAAAGAAAAAAGAAATGGGGGGAAAGGAGGGCTCAAGCAAAACTGAACCCCAAATAGTAAGGACATTTCCAACAATGATAGGGCCTTTTCATTTTTTTCTAAATAAGGGGATCTCAACTTGGGATACTTGTATTTGCTTTTTAAAAATATTTTATTTCTTTATTTAAAAATAAATCATTCCCTTTGTAATCCTATTTGTGCTATTTTAGGCATTTAAAAACTCTATCATGAAAAAGGGCTTCAACAGACTGCCAAAAGGGGCCCGTGACACAAAAAAGTTAGGAACCCTTCCTCCAGAGGTATGTGGATGTGACTGCTGGGGAATGCAAGTATTTCCCATACTCTTGTCTCTTGCCTACTCAGGCGCTGGCTGAGACAGAGGGAGCCCTAAACATGGAGATTTGTGCCTAAGTAAGGAGTTTCTGAGAGTGCCCTCCCTGAAGAATAGTTGTTCAGTGAATATTTGCTGAATTGATCTTCAAGGTGACAGTACCTGCTTCATATTTTACTGGCTCTAAACTAGTGGCAGAAATCTCCCTTAGCTATTTCCAAGTGAAGGTTTCTCCTGCTCTTCCCAGTATGTGTGTTGCCTACTAAAGAGCTGTCTCAGTCCTGTTGGGAATTATATCCAAAATGCAAAAAAATAGGCAACACAGAGAAGGCAGCACTATCCTTTTTTCCTCTACTAGGGAGCGTGAGTTCTGAGAACAGAAATGATAGAACAAAAATAGATCATAGTAGGTTGATACCCAAGATAAACAGGAAGATTATAGTAATGAAGTACCTAGTTGCCCTTGATGCATTGAAGTCACCAGGTACATATGTTCTGAAACTACTGGCAAATGTGATTGTTAAGCCACTTTCCATAATCTTTAAAAGATCATGGAGAATGGAAAAAGATCTCATAAGTGGAGAAGGGCAAATGGTATCCCCAATATCAAAAAAGAGAACAGAATGGAGCCTTAAACTATAGACCAATGAGTTTAATTCCTATCAAGATCTAAGAATGTATTATTAAAGGGATTATTAATGAATCTCTGAAAAGGAATCAGGGATCACCAAGAATCAGCATGGCTTCATTAAAATCAGAACTCATGACAAACTTGTCCAGTTTCCTTTTCTGACAGGGTTCCTAGGCAGGTAGGCAGAGGGAACACTGCAGCTACAGTTTACCTAAATATTAGTAACACACCTGGCAAAGTCTTTCATGCTATTAACCTGGATGAGAACTTATGGGCTAGAAGATAGTACGATGCCTAATACAGAACTGTCCAAATGGCCAAATGCAAGGAGTCGTCCCTGATAGTTTGATATTAACTGAGAAGGTTTGGTACTACAGGGCAAAATTAAGAAAACGAACAAGGCAAATTTAGGCTTGATTTAAAGCAACTTACTAATAATTAAGGCTGTCCAAAGTGGAATGGGCTGCCTTAGGAGGCAGTTGGTGCCTCTTCACTAGAGACCTTCAGGGAAAGGCCAGATGACCACTTGTTGGGTACGTCGTACATAGAATCTTTTTCAGGACAGATGGGTCCCTTCTACATCTGAGTTTTCTGACAGCTGCTAAACTCAAATGTGGGCCACCTGAAAATCGTTATCTCCCTCTGCTTTAAGCACGCATTTTATTTTTTGGTCTGGATCTATGATTTTATCAGTTTAGGGAACTCTCAAGCCCCTCTACCAATCTTATCATTAATTTATAGTACGAAGTATTACCTATGGTACTAAGAGATTAAATGAATTGCTATGGTCATCCCATAAGACGTGTCAGAAGCAAGACTTGAACCCAGATCTTCCTAACTATGAGGCAGATTCTTTCTGGTTCTCTGACATACTGCCTTTCCACTTTCTTTTCTTCTTCCTTCTTATTTCTATTTTTAAAAGTTATTATTATTATTTTTTGGGGGGGGGAGGCAATTGAGGTTAAGTGACTTGCCCAGGGTCACACAACTAGTAAGTGTCAAGGGTCTGAGGCCAGATTTGAACTCCTGTCCTCTGGACTCCAAGGCTGGAACTCTCTCCACTGCGTCACCTTGCTGCCCCTAAAAGTTATTTATTTTTAACATTCGTTTTTTTTAAAGTTTTGAGTTCCAAATTCTCTCCCTTCCTTTCACCCTTTCTCTACCCATTGAAAAGGCAAGCAATATATCAATTATATATGTGAAGTCATACAAACATATTTCAATATTAGCCACGTTACCCAAAAAGGCAAGAAAAAGAAAATGAAAAATTATACTTCAATCTGCACTCAGCATTTATCAGTTCTTTAGAGATGGGTAGCATTTTTCATCAAATCCTTCGGAATTGTCTTAGATCACTGTATGGATCAGAGTAGCTAAATCTTTCACAACTGATCATTGTGACAACATTGGTGTTAGTGAGTACAATGATCTGGTTCCGCTCGTTTCACTCAGCATCGATCCATCACAATCACATACCACAACTTGTTCAGCCATTCGCCAGTTGATGAGTATCCCCTCAATTTCCAATTCTTTGCCACTGCAAATAGAGCTGCTATGTATCGTACGTGTATCCTTTTCCTTTTTCTTTGGTATCTTTGGAATACAGATCAAAGAGTTTGTATGCACAGTTTTATAGCCCTTTGGGCACTGTTCCAAATTGTTCTCCAGAATGATTGTACCAGTTCACAACTCTATCTATAGTGCATAAGTATCCCTGCTTTTCTACATCCCCTCCAGCATTGTTTTCCTTTTATGTCATAATTAGCCAATCTGATATATGTGAGGTGGTACCTCAGAGTTGTTTTAATTTTAATTTCTTCAATTAATAGCAATTTAGAACATTTTTATATGACTATAAATAGCTTCAATTTCTTTGTCTGAAAACTGCTGTTCATATTCTTTAACCATTTTGGTTAATTTGGAGAAGGACTCTTATTTTAATAAACTTGACTCAGTTTGCAATATTTGAGGAAATGAGGCCATTATCAAAGAAACTTGCTATATGAATTCTTTCCCAATTTCCTCCTTTCCTTCTAATTTTGATTGCATTGGTTGGTTTGTGGAAAGCCTTTTCATTTTTTCATAATCAAAATTATCTATTACATGCTTCCTATGATCCTCTGCCTCTACATCTTCAAGTTATTTTTCTACAAGCTCTTTGAAATATACAGTCCATAGTCCTAACACAAAGTCTGAGGATATCGGCAAAAGAAAAGGAACCAGTGGTCTGTTGACAGCTACCTTCTTTTTTTCCCTTTCTGCCAACATATTTCTGCAATTTATTTCCCTAGGAAGAGCATGCAACTGAGTCAAGCAGTGTTTGAATACATAGGTGTATATTTGAGGAATATTCAACCCATTCCCTATTCTAGAAGACTATTATCCACTTTCATTTATAGACTTCAAAGAATGTTAAACTTAGGAGGGGCCCTTATCAACTGTCTGGTGGTCCTACCAGATATATTTTACAAAAGAGGAAAGCAAGGGTAAGTGAAGGGAACTGGCTTGTTGACTAAGAATGACTTCATGAGGCTTTGAACCTTTAGGAAAACTGGTCTGATTACTATTCCCTGCCATTTTAATCTTTAAATAAGTCCTTTCTCTTGCCTCACACAGGTTATTCTGTTTTTAACACTCTGATGAACTTATCACATATGATTTTGTATTACAGTTATTTATATGTATACATGTATATCTATATATCTATATCTAGATATCATATCTTCATGTTAAGACCAAGGAAGGGTTCTTACTCTGAGGTCTGTGAACTTGTTTTTAAAACTATTTTGATAACTATGTTTTTGTATAATTGATTTCCTTTTTAATCCCACATATTTTGTTTTATGCATTTAAAAACATTATGCTGCCTAACATCATACTGTCAAAAGAGTTAATGACCAAAAAAGTTAAGAACTCCTGGACAGGCAGCTAGGAGGTACAGTGAATAGAGCAATTGCCCTGGAGTCAAAAAAGTCTTGAGTTCAAATTTGACCGTAAATATTTGCTAGCTGGGTTAAACCTGCTTCATTTTCTTCACCTGTAAAATGAGGATAACAATAGCATCTATGTCATAGGGTTGTTGTGAGGAGCAAATGAGATAATACTTGTTAAGTGCTTATCATAGTGCCCAGCACATAGTAGGTCCTGAATAATATGCTTCTGTCTTTTTCCCCTCTCCCCATTAGACTACACAATCACCATGAGGGCAGGGACCCTATCACTATTTAAACTTTTTACCTAACCAAGCCCCCTAACAGAATGTTTTGCTCAAGTTAAGTGCTTGATAAATACTCCCTGAATTTAGTGACTCACAATCAATGAATGGATTCATTGAAAGGGACAAGCTCACTTATTTTTAAGCCCATTATGGAGAATATTTATCCTTTTCTCCTAAATCAATCCTTAGGTCTGATAAAGTTTTAAAAAACATTTTTATTGATGTTTTGTTTCTTATATCATCATAGTATCCCACATATGCCCCCCTTTCTCTTTCCCTAAGAGCTATCCTATATGACAAATAGTGAGGTTTTTTGAGAGGAAAAAAATAAGGCAGCATAATTGATTGATTCATTGAGAAAATCTAGAAAATCTGTACAATGTATAATACCCACAGACCTTTCATCTTCACCAAATGGTAGTTTGGGGGTACCTTCTCTTCTCTTCTATCTCTTCATTCAAGTCCCACTTGAGCATGATCAAGTTTTAATCCCTAAGGCTTTCTTTCATGCCTGGCCCTTGGTGTGCAATAAATTATAATATTATTAGACTATTACAATATTATTAGAATGATAAATGTGCTGCCAAAAACTATCACATATTTCCAATCCAAGCATAATAAAGTCTTCTCAACTATCTATTATTCTTGATTATTGACATGATTATTCCCTTTCCATTAGCATGGATTATTGAGAATGGACTTACAGGGAGAAGGAAGAATACAAATTCCTAGAATTATTATTAATCAATTTAACATGGTTTAAAGCCTACCTCTTCCTGGCAGTGTAAGAAGTATGTCCATTCCACTGCTGGGCATTTATCTTTCTGGTGTGTCTGTATGACTGAAATGGTGCCATCCATGACAATAAAGTGTACTCTCTGAATAGATTCTAATGTAGAAATTATAGTAAAAGTGTTTGTTTGAACATCTGAATCAGATTGCTTATAAAGTAATAATGGCATCCTGAATTTGGATACCCTTCTTATTGTTCAAAGGTCTTTCACTTATACTGTTCCATGATTTAGGCTAAGTCAAGTATTATCACAGCCATTTTATAGTTGGTGAAGTAAAGCCCAGAGATGTGGAATAGCTTGTCCAAAGTTGCACAGCTAGTTAATGAAAAAGCCAGGATTAGAATGCAGGTTTCTTAACTCCTACACCCATGGACTTCCTCTTCACCAGTCTGACAATTTAAAAAATTCTCTCTGTTAGCAGGAGCAGCACATTATCATTCAACACTAAATGCTGCTTACTGTTAGTAAATCTTGTAAATTTAGGAGTACAATAAGTCTGAACAGTATACCTAACCTGAAGATGGGCACACTGTTTTATGTGTTGCTCACACTCACTAGTAAATTACATTGGTTAGTGTGGCTTTAATGAGGCCATGCCTCTACGTCTGACACCAGCCTGCCTTCTATGCGAATGTATGGTTTTGGTCAAAAGAGGGATGAGAATTAAGGACAGCTCAGCCCCAAACCATCCTAGCTTTGTGGTACCGCTGCCTCTGTTTGATAAATCAACAACAATAACAAAAGTGCTCTTAATGAGAGTAAAGACCAGATCCTCACAGGACTTCCTATTGCAAGTAGGCAGTTGACAGCACCTGGATCTCAAAAAAGGCCAAAAGATGAACAGGCTTATTCTCCACTTATTGTGGAGAACTCTACTCCTCAGAAAAGGGAACAAAGGGAGAGAGGACAAGAACCATATACACTAAATGTAATAATGCCTCTCAGAAGGAAAAAGGTGATTCAATCCGAAGCTGTGAGAGCCTTAGTACTCCCTATAATACCCTTCACCTCCCATCCATTAACTCAAGCATAGTGTAGCTTGGGCTGAGAGGCATGGCATGTGGACCAGGGTAAGAGAAGACTTGGGCACAAAAGAAAGTGGCTGTATGAAGATGGTAGTATGCTTTTAGAAGATGTAGTGCCCTTCCTCCACTCCAAACTTTTTTTTTTTAACAGACTGGTCCCAATGAGAACCAGTTCTAGCACAGCAAACATGCTCAGTGACTTTTTCTCCCCTTCGGAAGTTGACTATTTTTTTTTTCAAGAGAAATTGAATCCTTTCCATAACACATTGAATCCTTTCCACAGCAAGTCACTACCATTTGCAACAACCAGGTAACATCTGGCCATGGAAAAACAATGACACTTTCTTTTTTAAAACCACAACATCATAAAAAGAACAGGAAAAAGAGAGAGAGAGGAAAGAGGATAGGAAGAAAGAAAGAAAAAAGGTGAGAACAGAAGTCCAAGGTCCCTGAAAACCAAGTGTGAGCAGGTTTCTCGTCAGTTCAGCTGGCTGGAACAGTTCCTAACAGCGGCTAAGCTTCCTTATTCCAGAATAATCCCACTTAGGGCTGGCAGGGAAGGCACAGCTCTAGAAACCTTGGGGGACAAAGACAAATATAGGAGAGATGAGAGGAATTCGCATTGGCAGTCTGGAGCATGCTCCTTAAAAAGAGGCCAAGACATTCATAGAGTTCGATCTCACATTCAATGAACCATTTAGAAAAGCAATGGAAGGAAGCAGTGACTGGCATGAGAAAATTTGTATCTAGTCCTGGCTTTACCACTGTGGTTCTGGGGCACATGACTTCCCTCACTCTGAGCCTGTTTTCTCTATCTGTAAAATAATGTTAAATCAGATGCTCTCTCAGAGTGGTTTCACCTGTAATATTTTATGATCTCATTTCTAGACATGGTGTTTTGGACATACAATTACTACTAAGGTGGCTACCTACCTTGTCTCGATCTTCATTATTATGGATTATTTTAGTGTTCAGGCTAATAGGGGAAGAAATGTAAGCACTACCTAGTTGTTATAGCACCATGCCCATATGGGTGCTTCACAAATAAATTTTGAAAATGATGACTTTGGATTTTACTGTATGCGACCCAAAATGAAGAATTCAGTAAGTACTTTTTGATGGATTATTTTACTGTTCCAATGCCACTCCCCACCCCAGTGTTTGTCAGGATTTATCTTTCAGTAATTTTTCTAATTAGTTATGAAACCCTTCCCACTGAAGGCCTACAGAAATGGACAACTCCAAGCTTCTTGAAGGAAGAAGATAGTATAGGGATCATCTTTTGTTGTCTTTTATGAGCCAAGCCCCTAGAAAATGAGAACATCAGGTCCCTCCCAAACAACATGAGATGCAATCATGACGAGTTACTGTGCATCCTTGGACAAGTCACTTGACCTCTCTTGGCCTCTATTCTTTATCTACAAAGTGAAGTGGTTGCACTACATAATTCTGTATGACTTTATGGTGTTAAAGTTCTTTGTTTTGTTATGTTTTTCTGGAAGGCCCTGTGGCAGGTGTGTCCAGTCATGTGTTAGGAGGACTCCTTCCTCCTTCTTTTATCTCCTGAGGAATGGTCTGAGATTCCCAGCGACAAGGCAGCTTTTTGATAAACTTGGAACTCACTTTGTTCTAATACCAATTCAAGTCCACAACTAAATCACATACCTGTGCTATGCCTTGGGCTTGACTTAAAAGTGAGACAGAGACATAAAGGCACAGACCTGGAAAGTGAAGAGGTAAGACAAAGGGGCTACATAAAGACACATATAAGGTTCTCTAAAGATTAACCTGCACAACTGGGTCTCAGGAATGGCGGCATTGAAGTGACAGAGGAGTTTATAGACCAAGTGGAAGAGTTTCTGTACCAAACCATGGACTTGGTTCACCCCAGGAATTATAAGAGCTAATACTCAGGGATAGTGAAGCATAAAACCGTGATGAAGAGAAATAAATATGGTATTTCACCTTCATTGGTACTATTAGGGATGTGGATTGTCCAGAGTAGGGGGAGAGGAATCACCTCTCTAGCAACTCCAAGTTCTTTTTCTGATTTAGGGAATCTCAGTCCTATAGTGGCACCATACAACTGAAACAAATATAAAGGCCCCTAGCAAATGGGGGGGGGGAAGAGGAGAGGGGGCTCACCATATGGATGGTATTTGACTTCTAGCCACTCTCGATTCTTTCAAGCACAGCACCACTCAAGTCTGAAGGACCATATAGGTTTCCTGGGGAAGACAAACATCCACTGGAGAGACAAGGGGAATTGACCTGCCTGTTTGCAGGCTCAGGTATGCATCCCTTTGCATTCCTATTCAGGCGAAATAAAATCTGTCCTAAAACAGCTAACATTATATAGGGCTTTAAAATTTGCAAAGCATTTTACATTTGACCCTCATGATGACCTTATGAGGTAGGTGCTAACATTACCCTCATCATACAGGTAAGGTAATTGAGGCTAAGAGGAGTTTAAGTGACTTGCCTAGGGTCATACAGCTAATAATTATTTAAGACACAGTCTGAACTCAGGTCTTCCTGACTCTAAGTCCAGGCATCTAGTCACTATACCACATTTTACCACTATACCACTATGCCAAATTAATACTAAAAGCATTTATATAATGCATCAAGATTTGCAAATTGTTTAACAAATACTATCTCATTTTATCTTCACAATGACTCTGAGCAACAGGTGTTATTATGTTCAGATGATGAAACTGAGGCCGACAAACATTAAGGGACTTGCCCAGTGTTGCCTCAAACCAAACTGAGACCTGGAAAAGACCTTGTCTTAAAAAGGCCAAGGTCTCCCACTGCATCTGGAGCCACTGCCAGTCGTCCTGATCTATGTTTTGCCAGTGGACTCTGATGATACTGGAGGAGCAGAGTGAGGCTGATGACTTTGCACAGCTCTACCTCACTGAAATCCAATTCACTTGCAAGTAAAGACATCACCCTCCTGGTGTCATTTGTCCTCTTTGAGAATGAAGGACAAACAACATCCATACCTTCATCTGAAACTTTGACAGAAATGTTGAACGGAGTAGAGTTACAGGAAGATTCCTGGAGTCTTCCACATCAACAATGACAGACTAATGATTGCTCTTTGAATCTTGCATCCAAATATCTCAAAATCGACCAAATCATGTTCCTGTCCAGCCCTCCATTATGTCTAGAAGGATAAGAGGTTAAAGTAGGGGAAACAGAAAACAGCTCTGCCACAGGCCTTGCCTTGGGGGATCAGTACCATACAATGGAGAGTGTGCTGGATTTGGATTCTGAGGACCCAGGTTTGTACCTCAACCCTGCCATTCACAAACCTTGTGACCTCAGGCAAGTGACTTTATCTCTCCAGCACTTTCCTTACTTGGAACATGAGGGGATTGGACTAGATGATTTCTAAGATCTCTTCCAGTTCTACATCTGTAATCCTATGATCCTTTCCCATCCTATCTTGGAGAGGTCACTTTAATTTTGGTCCTTTGGGAGAAAATACCAAAGTGCCATGTCTGATGCATCTTGATCAAAGGTAACTTAACACAAACTTTCCAAAAAGCAGAATGATCAAGACAGTATAATGCAGTGGGGCCAGTGGACCTGGATTCAAACGTTTCATCTGCCATTTATGACTTCTGTGACTTTAAACAAGTCATTTAACTTCTCAGGATCTGCTTCCCCAACTGTAAACTGAGGAAGATAATTTCTATGGTTCTTTTCAGTTCTAAATTCTGTGAGAAATAAGCTTCCCTTGAAAATTCCAGGAGTCTGAATTTTGGGGCTCTGATTAGGAGACACCACAACACTATTGTTCTTCAGGGCAGATGAGAAGGTAAACACAGAACAAGCAGGGGCTTCAGGAAAATTCTGGGGACTGAAATGCCTGGGGAAAGTAAAGTATAAATTAGTCTGTGGTTTCCTGAAAAGTGTGTCATCCAGGAATTGTACTTGTTTAGAGTGAAATATCCTTTTTCTGCTTTGAACCAGGCACGTCCATGGATAGGGACCTCCTCCAGAGAGAGTTCACTATTGGAAGCCAGCAGAGAAAGCCAGGCAGCTGGGGCCAGACCCTGCCATATGGCTCAGAGAGCAATATCTGCCTGATGGCTGCTCTGTGAGGGTACCAGTAATGAGTCCTGATGGACAATTCCCAAGTGCAGTAAATGCAGACAGAAAACACAAAACCTTAAAAAGACTGATTAAAACATAAAGATTAGTATGCAATCTGCAGCTCCAGGGTCAGTGGACACATCTGGATTTCAGCCTATCTGGAAGGGAGGCAGTAGCTTTTATTGGGGAGAGACGAAAGTACTTAGAAAATGGAGTGTCAGGACTTTTGCTTCTTTTCAGGTCACAAAAGAAGGGTGTTTGATGATGGGCAGTGTAGAAAGAAGCACACAAACACCAGAAAATGTTGCTAACGAGCACCCAAACTCAGGTGGGATGCAGTCATTGGGAGGTGCTAGCCATTCAAAGCAGAAGGATGGATGACATGTCACAGTCTTGTTAGAAATGGGCCAGGGCACCAGGTGGGAAAGAGTAATTAATTTACATAGTTGACTATATTGATTAATCTACAAGCTCTAGATGAGTAAGGGACAATGATGACATGTGAACCTACCTCCAGAGTGAAAATTTGAAAAAAAAAAAAACCAACCAAAAACAAAACACCAAAAAACAAAACCAAAAAAAACCTACCAGTGCATTTGGATTGAGAACTTCAGACCTCAGGTCTTCCATTAGATCTTAAGGCAAACATCTCAACAATCTTTTTATTTATTTAGAATTAATTAAAAGTCTGTTTTACTGTGCCCTGTACCAGGAAAGGACAAGAGATAATCTATATTTGAAGATAACATACACATTCTACTGGAGGAAAGAAAAGGAAAAAAAGAGATGCAATGAAGAAGATTTGATATTTTTAAAAATCCCATGTCACAGATCACATACACCCTGGTCTTTATAGTATAATCAGCTCACCTCTCCACACTAAGAGGAAAGGGAAAGAATGAACAACTGAAGCCCACAAGATAATTCATCAACTTAATAGCAACCATCATACCAACATCCTCCCTTCCCTCCACTTTGACAACAGTTGCTAACGAAGAACAAAAACAAATGAATCCAGCTCTTCTTACCCCTCTTACTCTGCTCTAAATGAAGATAGGAAGACAATGGAAGTGTGAGGAACAATGCAATGAGGTAAATAACCTAAAACAATGTCAGAACACCAGGGTTCTAGTCCTGCTTCTAGCTGTGTGACCCTGGGCAACTGTCCTCCTCCTACATGGTCTCAGTTTCCTCTTACGAAAATGAGGGGGTTGGTCTGCATGAACTCTAAGTTCCCTTCCAGCTCTAACATTCTAGGCTTTCATGACCTAGTTAACCACATTCTTATTGCCCCTATTCTGCAGCTGACAAGAAAAGTACAAGTCAAGACAGATGGTTTCCATAACCTGTATGTGTAATGTGTGTGCATATATGAACAGGGTGGGGAGGGAGGAGGTCTGAAAGGGGATTGGGGGAGAGAGAGGAAAGCAAGAAAATATAGCCTTTGTAATAACAGAGTGAATTTTGACTCTGGACTAAATCTGGCTCTTAGTCCTTTCTTCTGCTTTCTTGAAGAAGTGTACATTTGATGGTACAATTCCCATTTTTCTACTCTAGTTTTGTACTCATAGCTGTGCAAGTTTGGGTGTGGTTTTCTTCATTTGTCAACTTTGTATCCAAAAACATATGAATCTTTTATCTAGATTGTGCAACTGTGTCACAACAAGTCTTTTGTGCAGCTGTCTCATGGCAATTTCTCAAAGGTCTACCTAGCTAGTCCCAGGGGGATCTATTTCAGAACAAATATCAAGCCTGTGTATCACCAATCAGAAACATTGGCAGATAGCATTTACTTACTTGGGGATAAGGAAATCTTTCAGATTATCAGCTCTGCCCCTGATCTTTAAAATGGGGAAAGGAAGGAATTGACTGTTTTATTTTCTACTCTATTTGTTCCTGTGAATGTGTGCATGAGTGTAAGTATGTGTATGTACATACATATTTACCTTTTTTTTTTAAAACCAGATCTGTAAATTTATTGGTATAGGGAGCTCCCAGGGGAAATTTCTCCTACTGATGAAGATTAGCATCTCTGTTAAAACTTATCATCTTAGAGAGTTTCCCGGGGGCACTGAGAAGTTAACTGTCCCACCAAGGGTCCCATAACCCATATGTGGCAGAAGTATTACTTGAACCCATGTCTTACTGACTCTGAGGCCATCCCTCTATCCACTATGCTAAAATGCCTCTTATTTCAATATTATTTTTCCAAATTTGTTGTATTTTGTAAAAGAACCTTTTCCCAGACCTCATCCCACAAGAGAATACTTGGACCCAAAGGGACAAAGGATCTGAATGGTTTCCTTGGCACAATAATTATAACCGTTGGACGAAAATCTCTTTGGTACACTCGACAAGTTACTTTAGTACTCACGGGGTAGAACTGCCATTCTTTTCAGGGAATTCATCAACTAGTATTTATTGAATATCTCCTATGTGCCAAGTAGAATGCTACAGAATATCTACTATGTGCACTTAAGATGCTGGAAGAAGGACCTTCTGTTACTCAACCTGTAATCTTGGAATTGCAGAGACAAAAGATCATCATCATCACTATCACTGGCATGTGGCCCAGTGGGAAAAAAGGGACACTGGATTTGGAGAAAGAGAACTTGAGTTCAGATTTGTACTCTGCTACTTAGTACCTATCACAAGCCACTTAATCTCTCTGAGCCTCAGATATCTACCCTGTAAAATGATTAAACAACAAAACCTCGAAAGTCCCCTTCAGCTCTAAATGCTATGATGCAGATGATAGACATTTATATAGCACTTTAAAAGTTTACACAGTGCTTTCCTCACAATAAAACTAAGCTAAGATATTATAAGTTACTATCTCCATAAGGAAATTGAGGTCCGTGGAAGTTGTGACTTTCCCAAGGGTCACAAAGGTAACGTGTAAGAGCTGGTGCTCAAACTTAGGTCATGTGACTTCAAATCCAGAATTCTTTCCACTGCAACACATTGCTTCCCAGATCCAATTCCCTCATTTTATAGAGGAGAAAGATCACACAGTCTGTAAATGTCAGAGTCAGAATATGAACCCAGAGCCTGCATTCTTTTCACTGCACAAGTACTTAACTACCTTTAAGGTCCCTCAGTTTCATCATCTGTAGAATAAGGAGTTTGGGATAGATGGCCACTGAGGTCTCTTCCAGCTCCAGATCTGTGATCCCATGTTCTCAGATTCAGAGAAATGAGATGACTTGTCCATGGTACTAATTCCTCTGCAGGTTCAGAATAAACATATTCTGTCCCAGAGAAGATAGCCTTTTCTACAGAATAGGATACAAGGGTGGCCAAGTATTGCTCATCACAGTGCCTTACACGAAGCTGGCTCACAAGAATTCATTTTGTTCAAATGAGTTGAATCCACATTCATAAATTGAGATTGGCCTAGATGAGCTCCTTTCTAGTTCTGGTGTTCTTTGGGTCAATGAATTCAAATGTTTTCAAGGCAAAAGTGAGAAGATGGAGGGTTATCTGATTTCAGTATCTCCAATGATCCATTCCAGCCATATTCTTGACGTGTCCTGATGCTACACTCTATGGACCTCCAAAAACCATACCCTAGGGGCTTTCACTCGTTGGGTCAAGCTAGGAGTGACTGAGCATAAGCCCACATGGCCCATTCTATCCAGGTAGCCCTAGTCATACTAAAACAAATCAATAATACTTCTTAGAAGGCATCACAGGATTACCAATAGACTCTCTTATGGCTCCACTCAACATCCCTGTAACTTCTCAAACCCTAGCCACCATTCTCCTATATGTTGTCTCATCCATTAGAATTTAAGCTTCTTGAGAGCAGGAGGTGCCTAACTTTTGTAGTTGATATGTAATAAGGGCTTAATTAATGATTTTCACTTCATTACATAACACAGGGAGTACTGTGCTATTTGTCCTAGAGAACTTGAACCTTAACAATTTTATCCAGTATGTCAGCAATTCCACCCCATATTACAACCTTCATTATAAAGACCTGGAAGTCAAGCCAAAGTCAGTCACTAAAAACTAAGAAGGCACTAAACAAAGATGCAACGGTCAATCCAAATGCTGAGTTCCTTAAAGAGGAGCTCTTAAAGTCAGTCCAAATGCCTAGTTCCTTAAAGACATTCTAACAAAGATAAAGCAAAGACCTGCCTTCTTATCCTCTCAGAATCTATTTTGCAATAGACCTCCAAGGACATATAGTCAAACCCATACCTGAACAAGAATCCCTTCAACATCGCATTTGACAAGTGGTTAAGCAGCTTCTTCATGAAACTTTGAGTTGGCCCTGGGACCCATGATCTCTCCATGATCTTTCCACTTTGGGATAAACTACTAGGAAATTTTTCCATACCTCAAGCCTAGCCTAAATGTAATTGCCTCTTGACAACTTTCATCCAGTTCTGTCTTCTGAATCAAAGAAAAAAGGCAAGTTCCTCATCCATGTAATATTCCTTTAAAAATTCAAAAACAGCAATCACATCCCCCTAAATCTTTTCTTCTTTAGGCTAAATACTCCCATCTCTTTAACCAATCCTTATATAGCAGGAACTCAAGATCTGTTACCATCTTGATTACTTCAAGGAATCAGAATAGGGAATGGAGTAATAAAACTATCTCTTTTTTCAGACAATATGATGCTATACTTAAAAAAAACTCAAAGATTCAAGTAAAAAGCTAGTTGAAATAATTAATGATTTTTAGCAAAGTAGCATTCCTATATATCATAAACAAAACTCTGCAAGAAGAGATAGTAAAAGATACCCCATTTAGATCAACTCTAGACAGTATAAATACTTGGGAGCACACTTCCCAAAACAAACCCAGGAACTATATAAACAAAATTATAATAAAAACCTTTTTATACAAATAAAATCAGATTTAAATAATTGCAGAAATATTAATTGTGCATGGGTAGGTAGGGTCAATATAATAAAAATGACAATTTTACCCAAACTGATATTTTCAACACCATCCCAATTAATTTGCTCTCAAGTTTATCAAGTTTATCTTCCTAAAATTTCGTGCCCTGAATTGAACACAACATTCCAGATGTAGCTTGAGCAGGACATAATATGATGGGACACTTTGCCTCTCTTAATGCAACCTAAATTTGCATTCACTTTTTATGGCTTCTATATCACACTCTTGGCTGAAATGGAGCTTGAGGGCCACTAAAATCCTCCATCTTCTTCAGATTAAAGGCTGTATAGCCATGTGTCCCTCATTATATTTGTGAGATTGATGTTTAATTCAAGTTTAAAGCTTTGCATTTATCTTTACTGAATTTCATCATGCTAGATTTAACTCAATATTCTAGCCTGTCAAGATCTTTATGAATCCTGACTCTCCCAATCCAGTGTATTAGTTACCCCCTCCCAAATCTGTGTCATTTGTAAATCTGGTAAAGCTTGACATATGTACTTTCATCTAATAATAATAACTAATAAAAATAACTCACTAATAAAGTTACTAATAAAAATAACAAACTATACAGAACCCAGATTCCTCTGGCACTCCAGGCATTAATGACTACTGAGTCATTAATGACTATTCTTTGGGTATGACCATTCAACCAGTTTCAAATTTACCTAACTGTTCTATGATGTAGCTGACATCATCCTGTCTTTTCCACAACAACAGCATGGAACATTTTGTTAAATGCTTAGCTAACACCTGGGTAAACTCTACCTATAGCATTCATTCTTCTCCCTCAGAGGACACAGTATCAGTTATAGATGTCACAAAGTACTTGTAACTCTCTGACATAATATGTAACAGTGGGTATCACAGTCATCTACGTTATCCCCTTAGCTAGAATATAAGCTCCATGAAGGCAAGAACCATATTTTATTTGAACTCTATCTCTTCCATTGGCTAGCGTGATCTCTGCATTGTAGTAGGCATTTAATGAATGTGTATTGATTAAATGAGAAGTGGTGCTTGTCTGTGCAAGGAGCTATTCTTCAAATCATCAGAAGTCAAAAGCAACAAAAACAATTAGAACTCTATCAGGCTAGATAATCCCAGTTTGTGTCCTCTAACTAGTTCCATTCACTCATTTGGAGGCAATAACAGCAGGCTACAGGATTTAAAAGCCTAGCCCTGGGTGGCAAAAGTTAAGTTAAAACACCCACAGTTTAACCAAGAGAGTCATAAAACCGTTTATATTCATAGGCTATAAATTTCGTCCCTCAAGAGAATTACTGAGGACCTAGGCTGCTTTACAGTTCCCTGTTCAACTTGGGTTTTTCTTCTTTGTATTAGAGGCAGACACACAGGTGATTAGCATGCCCTAGTGAAGGATGGAATTGCAGAAGTGAGGTCAAAGCAGGAAGCCACTACAGTGGTTGATTAGTGTAGTGAATCAGCACATGCTCCCTCAAAGAAAACCTGAGATGTGGAGTGAGATCTGCCGATACACACTTGCAGGGAGCATGACAACTGCGACAACATGCTTCCTGGAGAATATTGATTTGACTTTCACAAGACATCAGCTCCTGATTAGATACTCAGCTGTGTTAAACCGCAGACATGAAGGGGGCATGGGAGTGACTGAAAGAAACACGCCTTACAGAAATGACCTGCTCAATGAGATGGAACTCGAGCCTTTTGTAAGGTGATCACATTCGACTCACATTCGACTTGGAGAATGCCTCTACCCATCACAGATGGTTTGGTAAGATGATAAATTAATACTGTTATCAATGGGAACATGGCTTGAACGGTTAAATGGCAACTCCTTCAATGCTCACTCTAAAAAAAAAGAACAGCCCCTAGTCCCCCAAAGTCCATAAAGAAGATGAATGGAAAACAAAACCTTCTATCTTTTGACAGATTCCAGGACGAGTATCATTCACAAACCATTCTGCAGAAAAATAGGGGAAATTCATCTCATCTGACTTTGTATGGGACAACAGCCTATGCCAACAATGGACCCTTCCCCATGCTGTGAAATTGCCCTGAATAGCTGGTGAGTGCAGCCTCCTGTTCACTGGCTGAGTTTGTTATATCCCTTTTGTATGTACTAGCCCTGCCAACCCCCGTTTGGTTATAAACTAAGGTGCTGAGGACAGGGGAAGGGGAGGGGAGAAAACAAATGTGTTTCTATGAAACTCTCAAATGGGGAACTGCATAATCATAATTGCAATCTAGTGGTCTTTATCCACAGTTAACGGTCTGAGATGTTTTGGATCCATTTTTACCACTTCTCTAAATGGATAAGGATCCTGGCTCCAACTAGGCTGCAGCCACATGGCCCCAGCAATTTATGGGTGGGCTTACCCCCTGCAGGGGCCTCCTTGTCCTTGGGAACTCAGGAGGTAACAAGAGGCCTCAATGGCCATTCCCAAGCACTCCCAGGTCAACTTTCTAATCAAGTAACTAGTACTGGTTTCCTTGTTTTTTCCCTTCTAACACCCCTAAAACAAAACGGAAGTCCTCAAGTGGATTTAGAAGAGGTCATTTGGCTCTCTGGGAGTAACTCTCATATTTGAGGACGTGTTTTATCCATCTCGGGCAAAGCTTTAAGAAGCAAACGCCCTTTCCCATCAGAGCAGTGATCTGAGACCATAAGGTGCTCCCTTCAGAAACCTATCCAGCCCACCTCCCCATCCCCATACGTTCTCCTCTCTGGTATATCTCATATGAAAGAATCACAGATTTAGTGCTGGAAGGAACCTTAGAGGCCACTGAGTTTAATCCCCTCATTTTACAAAAAGGAAACTGAATCCCAGAAAGGCTAGTGACTTGCTCTGGGTCACACACTTAGCAAATATTCAAGGAGTATTTGTGCCCAGATCTTCCTTCCTGACTCCAAAGTCCAATGCCCTATCTACTAGATCACACTGCCTCTCATAAAAATTCACGGCCTGTATATGTAACTTGACTTCTGGATTTAGACCCAAAAACTTCCATGGAAAGATGTGATATCTGCCCTTCCTGAGACAGGTATTGCCTTGACCCCACCCCTCACCCCAACCTGAATATCTGAAGTTTATGGAATTTTAAGAGATCTCAATTTCTATTTTTGGCACAAATGTGTGAAGGGGAAGGAAGATGGGGTGAGAAAGAGGGCAGGAAGAAATTTATTTTTGCCTGCAAAAAAGCAACAAATTAGAAAGATGAATTATAGTCTCAAGAGGCTGTTCTTACCATTTCTATCACCCACCCTATTTTCATCTAGGTAGAGCACTGAGGGCTATGATACTCCCCTTCCCTGACAGCCCTCCAGAAAAGGGAGTGAAGGTGCAGGCTGCCAGCAGCTGGCTGAGGTCAGAAAAGGGCTTTTCAACAACTTCTTCAGCTGACACACATTAATTCTAATAGGTTACTTTATAAATCACTGAAAAGTCCTTGCATTGCCGACTGATGGGAAATTTTTTTTGGAGGGAGGGCTTTTGAGGATTTGCTAATTTTGTGTAGTGCCACATACACACACAAGGAGAAAACCAAGGAATTACCTGCAGTATAGAATAACTTGTTCTAGGATCACTCCCTTCCTAACTGATCCCTCAGGAAAGTCTAATTATTTCAATTCTCCCTTTCAACATTTAGGGTATTCATAACAAGAACCAAATTAGTTGATGTTGTTAGCTAAAGTGGTTCAGGGAATTGAGAGGAAGCAGAACTGATCATACAGGGTGCAACAGGCATGACTTGGTGTGAAGGAAGAAGAGACACCAAAAATCCAAGACTCATAATTTAAGGTATGTCAGGAAAGGGTGAGGGATCAAAGAAACCCATTTTGGGAACTACATTGAACCAAACAGGATCTTAGGCAATTAAGATCCTGGCTCCCCTTTTTCATATCTCCCCTCCCTTCCCTCCCAGAAATCCTTGAAGTGCCTTGGAAGTCTATCCAGAACTTTGGGGAACTAAAGTGTAGTTCCATGGCAATCCAATAAAGAAAACTGAAGAATAAAATGGGATCCTGAGAAATAACAAGAAATGTGTTTCCCAAGCCCATCAGAATTGCTGACCTCCCCTCTTCATAAAGGATGGGCTAAGATGACCCTTTGTGCCTGTACAGAAAGCTCAGGAAGTAAAGTTATCATTGCAACAGTTTTGCCAGTGTGAACTAAGAGAAACTAGGGTTTAACCAGCAAAGAACATGCTGTCCTCAGCATCATCAGTCCGTGTGAAGGAAAAAGTGGGGAAGCTAGAGGAAACAGGGTGGAGACTGGCTACTCTGGCCAGGTGGGAGTTTGTGTGTGAGCAGGCTACACATAAGAGTGAGCCCTTGGTCTGGTTTACATGTCAAGTCTGGACTAGGTGCTCCTCGGCAAGGGGAAGCCCATCCTTTATGCATGACACCATTTTGGTCCACAAGGAAATTCCTGGTTGGAAATTCCACATGAAAGAACTGAAAGACTCTAGGTCTCTACGTGCCTTAAATAAGGGGATCAAGTCTAGAAATAGCCTTGGCTCAGAAACAGTGGAGATTATTCTGCACCAATAGGAAAGTCACAGGCTAGAATTCCTTCAATGACCAAGACCCAGACACTTCTCCACGCCAACCATGGATGTGACTGAAGTAAGCACATGGAGATGGTTCTAACATGAATGTGGGTTCTCCGTGTGACTATATGAAATGGTTCATCAGCAAGTGCATTGAGATGAGAGTCAGGAGAGTTAGGTTCTAGTTCTGACTGCCACTTGTTGTATAACCTTGGGCAATTACTGGGGTTAGACTAAATATTCTCCTAAGGTCTATTACACCTCTAACATTCCATGAGAGGCAGGAGGTGTCATGGGAGCTGGGAGTCAGAGGACCTGGATTCAAATTCCGGCTCTATTCATCAGCATGAACAAGTTACTTACTCTCTCTGGGCCTCAGTTTCCTTGTCTGTAAAATGACAGAGTTTACCAGATAATTTCTGATGTATCTTCTAAGTCTAAATGGATGATATTATATATTACCCTAAGATTCCATAAAGTCTGTGGCTATTTTCTCCCCAGGCCACAGCCTGGCTCCCCAAGTAGCATCCTCTTGTGACGTCCCTCCCACTGCCCGTACTTAGAGCCAGAAGCCTTGCTCTGATTCCTGCTGTTTCTCTGCATGGATCTTCATTAAATAAATAAGTGAACAAATAAACAAATAAGCCTTCTTGGGGACACTTCAGTTCCTTCACTAAGAGGCAGGAGAATCTGGCTTGTGGATTTCTCCAAATGTTAATAGAAAAGGAAAGCTCCCTGCACCTCATGTGCTAGTTTCATCAAATCCTCTGAGTCATTCCTTCTTGCTTCATTTTCATTGAAGGGAGAAAAAATAAACATCAGAAAGTTAATCCATTCGTGCTTGCTTCACTGAACAAAAATAGATTCTCTCGTCTCCTTTTAATTTTTTGTCCCTAGAAGCAAAGATATTTGCAGATGGATTACATGTTCTTTCTATGACCCTGCCCCCTAAACCTGGAGATCGCTATACAGTGTTCACATGCAGGGACCTCTGAAGTATGTCTGCGTGTATTTGGCTTTGTCCCTGACACTAAGCCTGATGAATATGACCCCTTTCTCCTGGTATGTGGCACACCTGTGCAAGGGAGAGGAAAGAAGAGTGAGGTTTTAGATTGGGATCTGAAAGCTATGCACCTACAAAAATGTATTAAACCTTTCTTTCTTCTCCTCTGAGACTTTCTCCACTCCCCTTCTTTGTTTCTGCTTAACTTGGCCACAGTGCCCAAAATAATCAGTGTTAAGTCCAAAAACAAGTAAGAGAACGGGAAAGAGGGAGAGAAGGCTGGAGGGAGTGAGGAGGGGGAGGATGAGGGAGAGGTCGAGAGGGAAAAACAGAGGAGGAGGGAGAGAGGGAAGAGGGAGAAATGGAAGGAGGGGGAGAGAGATTGAAGGACAGGAGGAGGAGGGGGGAGAACAGGGGAGATAGGAAAGAGAGAGAGAGAGATGAAACAGATGAAGGAAAAAGGACTGTAGAAAGAGGACTGTAGAGCTCAATGATTACTCAGATTTTAGCAGTCCTATTGGGGAGTGGAGAAGACGTCACTGAAGGCGTACAGAGGTTCACCCTCTGTCCCACTCACCCTTGCAGGCCTTTCTGTGAGTGATTGGTTTGTTCATATCTCGGTAGTAGCCTTCTTTGCAGTAATGACAGTGGCGCCCAGCAGTGTTGTGCCGACAGTTGAGGCAGACACCCCCACTCTTGCGCCCGGACAGCTTATAGAGCTCCATGTTGAAGCGGCAGCGGCGGGCGTGCAGGTTGCAGTTACAGGCTGTAGAAGAAGCAGAGGAAGAAAGTGTCGGTTTGGAAGGCAGCAGGGGAACTCAGGGGCTGGAATGGACCCCTTCCATTTCTTTTCTTTCCTTAGTCTCTACTACCTGATCAGACCTTCTACTGTGAGGAAATATTCATTCTTATATAGGCCACATCAGTTAATATTAGTTGAGTCTCTCCTGCATGCAGCGGGCCTTGGCCAGGTGTTGGAGATAAAACAAATGACAGTCAAATTCCCTAGAGAAGTTTATGGCATGGGTGCCACTGAACTGGAACTGCTCAGGACTTTCTTGTAGGTACTGGGCAAAAGACTACAGGGAGAAACAGCCCCCCCCCCACCTCCAGCCCATTTTACTGTATATCTGTGAACTGAGAGGAGTAACAAAGATATTAATATATTACTACTGGTAGATTTGAACACTGCATTGGTCCTAGTACCCACAAAATGTGAAATGAAAATAACCAGAGGAAGGTCTCTATCACATCTGATAACTCTTGTGCAGAGAGTTTTATGGAACGGTATGGACAAGAATCATATAGCGTGAGAATGTTTATGATCCAAATCCAGAATGATGACATCAAAAATCCATCAAAGAAGTGGTGATGATGATGATGATGATGAGATAGCAGCTCACATTTATATAGCACTTTAGGGTTCATAAAATACTTTCCTCCAATAACACTGTGAGGCAGGAAGCATATAGGCATATATATGGTATAGAATTTTGTATGTATATATATATACACACACACATCCATCCATATGTATGTATATACTCAGATAGTACATGTGCACATATATATCATATATATATGTATATATATATATATGTTTCAGACCTATTATTTCACTGGTATAAGGAGGTCCCTAGCGAGGAAACTCCCTCTGCCAATGCTGATGGATACCTCCCCTTCAGCTTTTGGCTTTAGTCAGTTGCCTAGTGGCACAGAGAGATTAATTGGTTTGTCCAAAATCACAGAGCCAGTATATGTCAGAAGTGGCATCTGAATCTAGGTCCCATTGACTCAGAACCAAGCATAACCTCTCACTGTGAGTAGTATTATTCCCATTTTAGAGATGGGAAAACGAAGGCTCCAAAAATTTAAGTGACTTGTCCATGGTCACAAAACTGATTCCAGGAGTTCTCTTTCCACTATGCCACGCTGCCTGGACCTGATACATAAGGGGGAAGGGGGAGGGAACAAGCTTCAAGTGCTTACAAACAGCTTTACAAATATTATCTCACTGACACATACTCTGTCCCTTCCCTGGAGGAGTTTTAATAGGAAAGATGAGACATGTACACAACCAAGTATATGATACAAAGAAATGTGATGAATGTTGTACGGGTAGTAGCTTTTAAGTAGCACTTAGAAACAAGGGTTTTCCACTTACTACAGTTTTTCATGTAAAGGCCATTGGGTGTGAAGTAGAAAGGATTCTTATTCATTACAGGTTGGGCTAAATGGCCTCTGAGCTCCCATTCAACTCTGAGATTCTGTGAAGGAAGCAAGTCCCCTGGCCCCTGACCCCTCTCCTGAGAGCCCAACCTCATACTTCCCCAGCCCCAAAGCTAGAAGAGGCTGGTATTTCTTTGCCATATGTACCTCAGATCAACAAAGAGGTCTTTTAAAACAACTGGTCACACAAAAGACAGCTAAGGAACAGAACATCAAAGGTCAGCTCCTTCTCTCCCCCTCCTTCTCCCCTCTCTTCTCTCTTCAGAGCTATCAAGGACACCTCAAGTGGCAATTGCAAGAACCTGGTATATGGTAAAGTATTTTATGCTTGTTTTCTTTGCTCTTTATTTTATTTTCTCTACACAAATGGAAAATATGCCCTGGGTAAGGCAAGCCACATCTGGACCTTTCTGCTCCACATGGAGGTGACACTCAACTCCCTGCCTGTCACCAGCCTCCTCCTCCAGAGAGACACCTTAATCCCTGATTCCTTCCTGTTTATCTCCTATTTCACTTGGAGAGAAAAATATTTGGTATTTGTTTCATTATCAAATTTCAAACTGAGCGGAAAAGGCAGCTTTATTATGGCCAGGAGGTCAGGGCTCTAATCTTGCCAACAACCTAACACCCTGGGCAAGGCCAAACAAAACGGCTAAAGATAACTGGAAGAGAACCAAAGAATCAGAATCACAACATGTTATAGCTGGAAGAGGACTTAAAGGTCATCAAGTCTACCCCCCTCATTTTACAGATGAGAAAACTGAGGCCCAGTTGTGACTTGAGCAAAGTCACATGTCTAGTTAATTATCAGAGTAGGAATTTGAACTCTAGTCATAGTTCTAAATCCCGTGTTCTTTTTGATACACCATGTCTTCATTCGAGATTTAAATTTGAAGGGCCAGAGAAATCATCTAGTTTAATACTCCCTCATTTCACAAACGTGGAAACTGTTGTATGCAAGGGATCTACATACATATTAGTCAAAACCTGCACGTGGACAGAAAGGTAGGTCCACAATTGAACAGGTGGAGAAGGTACTCTAAATGGCACTTGGAAAATGTTTGCAGTGTTTTTAACGACTCTAAGCTTCTCCCTGGGAAAAAAAAAAGGCTCATCTTAAAAAAAAAATCCCGTGTTTTTAAAGTCAATATCCTCTTAATGACACTGAATGTCTATCAGTCATGGAATACCCAGTCTCTGAAAAAGTAAGTTTGTGGGTCACTCAAAGGAAATGAATAGATAATGAAGGGAACTGATAGTATGTGAATATTCTGTAATATGTACAATAAAGAGATGCACTCTAGAAATGATGAAAGAGATATAAGAGAGATGTATAAGCAGACAAAGATGTGGATCACTCATGTGGCCAAAGTGAGAGGTAATTCATCGAAGGAAAAATACAAATACATGCAAAGTAGTTACATATGCAGTAGTTTAAGAGAGAAGGTATCCACAGGTAAGGAGTAGTGATCAGGAAGGGCTTCTGTAGTGCTTGTGTGTTCTGTGAGCAGAAGGTAAGGTGGGAATACATTCCAGGCATGGGGAAAGTCAAGTACAAAGACATAGAGAGAGGAGATGGAGTGTTATGTGAAGAACAGAAAGAGGGCCAGTTTGTCTAGATTGCAGAAAACAGGAGAGAGAGTAATACACAGTGATAGAGAAAAGAGAGGACAGGAAGGATTATGAAAGGCTTTGAAAGCTACATTGGGAAATTTATATTTTATTCTAGAGGCAATAAGTTGATTAAGTAGGGAAGGGGTATGATCAGATCTGCCTTTAAGGAAAGTCACTTTAGTAGCTGCATGGAAGATGAGTTGAAGATGAGACTCCAGACAGAGATCAATTAGGAGGCCATGGCAACAATCTAGAGAAAAGGTGATAAGGGCCTCAATTAAAGTAGCAGTTGTTTAAGCCTAGAGAAAGGGGTCAGATGTGAGAGATGTTGTAGAGATATAAATGACAAGATTTTACACTTGATTGGATATGTCAACATAATATGTAGGACAAAGGAGAGTGAAGAGTCTAGGACAATGATTAGGTTAAAGATCTGGGAGAAGGGTGGTGCCTTCCAAGGAAAAGAGAAGTTTGGAAGAAGGGTGTTGGGTTTTATTTTTTTTTCTTGAGGAAAAGACAGTGTGTTTTATTTTGGATATGTTGAGTTTTCAGCTATCTCCAGAACATCCAGTTTAAAATATCCTATAGGCAACTAACCGATGATATAGGGTTGAAGCTGGGAGGAGAAACTGGAGAAATAGGCATAGAACAGAGATGATAATTAAACTCATGGGAGCTGACAAGGTCACAAAAAGAGAGTTTAGAGAGAAAAGGGGGGGGGGCCTGGACTAAGCTTTGTGAAATACTGACAGTTATGGAGCATATGGATGGTAAACCAGCAAAGGAGATTGAGAAGGGGTGGCTATATAAAAAGGAGGAAAATAGGAAAGGGTAATATTACAAAAGCTACAGGAGGACGGAGTAGTCAACAGTCTCAAAGGAAGCAGATAAATTGAAAAGGATGAGGACTAAAAAAAAGAACATCAGATTTGGCAATTAAGAGATAATTGGTCACTTTGGAGAAAACAGATGAGGTCACAAGGCAGATTAAAAAGAGTTGAAGAATGAATGAAAAGAGGAAGTAGAAGTAAATTATTGATAGCCCTTTCTAGGAGTTTGGTTGAGAAAGGGAGGGGAGACACACACACATACATACACATATACATACACATATAAATACATACATATATGCACATATATATGGATAATTTGAGGTCATGGTAGGGTTTAATAAAAAAAATTTTATTTTTGAGTGGTAAAGACTTGGGCATGTTTGAAGGCAGTAGGAAAGGAACCAATTGATAAGAAAGGTTAAAGTTCAGAAAGAGAGAGAAGGATGACTGAAGTTGAAATCTAGAAAAGGGGGAGGAAAGAGGATCAAAAGTACATGTGACAAAAAATGGCCACCTCATTGTCAGGGGGAGAGCAGGGGACGAAATGTCAGAGGATTTTGAACGATGAGGAGAAAAGAAGGAAATCATGTCAGAGAGCCTCAGTTTCCTCAGAAAAGTAAGAAGTAAGGTTTCTAGCTAAGAGACAGAGGAAGGAGAAAGGGGAGGTTTAGGAGACTTGAGGAGAATGAGAGGGTTTGGAAAAGCTTTTGTGTGATGTGAGATAGGGAATGAATTAGAAGAAATAAAAGATTGCCTCATTGCACTGAGGGCCCAGCTGAATTTGGAAAACATGAATTTGTAATGTACCCAATCAGCCCAATTATGCACTTCCTCCAGCCCCATTCAGCAAAACATGTGAGTAGGAGTGGAGGAGGCAAATGTTGGGAGTGATGCAGGGTTGAGGTTTGGCAAGAGATGAGGAGTGACTGACCAAGTGAGCAAAGGAATCAAGTGCAGAGAACTGTACATCTGAATTGGATAACTATAGGACTAAGACTGGAGAGGAAAGAAATTGAAATCGGAGAAGGGGTAATAGGACTGGGGCTTGGGGAGGGGGTAGGAGGATGAAGAATGGATTTAAAAAGGGTAAGGTACAGAGAAAGATGGGATGATAAAAAGTTATTGTCAGAAGAGAATCAGAGTTTTTGATTAAGGAAGTGGAATTTATGGGTAACTATTTATTTAGTATAGTATTTATACTATACTATAAACAGTATTTATGGGTAATAGTAAGATTCAGTGTGTGACCATCCTGATGTATTGCTGAGATGGAATGAAGAAGAGGAGAGAAAAGATCATGAGATTTTAGGAGACAAGAATTGGGAGGTTAGGGGGTTTAAGGTGCATCAATATGGATACTGAAGTCCCCCAGTATAAAGAAAAAAGTTGGAGGAGAAAAAAATGGCAATCTAGGTGTTAAATTCTTTGAGGAAGGAAGGAGAATGACCTGGAGGCTGCTAATAGAAACAGCCACTGAGATCTGAATTGGGTAGAAAATGTCGATACTATAAAGCTAAAATGTCCTAAAATGTGAAGATTCCATTAGTCTTGAAGTACTTCTGTTTCTGATGAACTTCCAAAGATCTGTGAGAGTGAGTTAGCAGTCATATCTGCCAGTTCTTTTCAGTATCTTGGGATGTAGCTCATTTAGACCTGCTGACTTTAACTCATTAAGAATATCTAGGCGCTTGCTTAATATCTCCCTATTTAGCTGTAATACAACGAATTACAAAAAGTATTCATTAATAAAAGGATGAAAATGTACAAAAAAGTGTCAAGTCCTGTGCTAAGCACTAAAAACAGGAACAGAAAAGCAGGAGAGTACTTGCTCTCATTCCAACATGGGAACAACCTTTTAAAGAGGTTTTAGCTACAAGTTAGATGGAAAGACCCTAGGATAGAACAGCAAAACAGATGTCATTGCCACTGGTAAAACCATACCTATTTGTGATGTCCCAGCCATCTTCACACTACCCTTGCCTGTACTCTATATATTATCCTTATCTCCTTCCCACCAGAACCTTGAACTTAGTCCCTGGGTCTCAGATAATTGGGATTTTGCCTCATCTTGCCTGGAACCAGACCTTGGCATCATGTCCTGGCCCGATTCACACCATGAGGATCTCAGAAGTTAATGATTGCTGAGAATCCAGCAACTAGCACATGTGGAGACAGTTGACAGGCCATATCTCCATGAAGTTAGCTTCCCTGAAAATGGATACAGCACCAGCTGATAGAATTGGTAGGCTGGGGGACACTGCAATTCCTGGAGCCCATTACATCTGGATCCTGGGCTGATTCTATCAGAGTCTGAGGGAAGCAGCCATAGGGAGGTAGTCCTCAAGGAGGTTTGGTGGTTTGACACATTTGGCAATGTTATCTTCTAGACATCCCTCAGGGAATCTTGCTGCTTCAGCTAAATTAAGCAGAAGCTGAGAAGGCCAGCAGATAACACAGAGCTTATGACTAAATACATAACCCAAATTTTACAATAAGGTACTGTAAACACCCCATAAAAAAAGAAAAAAAATTCAAACTTCTTCTCTGGTACTAAAGGAGGGCAAAAACATTTTACAGGGATTTTCCATATCACGGGGGCCCACACTCCTAACCTCAGGATGTGGAAGGAATAACTATACATTCAAATAACTTGGGAGAGGAGGAATAATACCAACAACTCAGGGGATTCAGGAAAGGCTTACTGTAGACACAGTCTCTTGAAGGGAACAGCATTCTGAGAGGCTGAAGAAAGGATAGTTGCTAGGCATGAAGAACAGTGGTCTACAAGAAACAGCAAGTATATCAGTTTGGCTGGAACATAGAGTGTGACAGGGATGTAATGTCAAGTCAGTCTAGAAAGATAGGCTGAAGTACAATTGAAAAGGGCTTCTGATGCCAAATAGAGGGATTTATATTTTAACCTGGAGGACATAGGGAACTTGAAGCATCTTGAACAAAGTAGTGAAATGTTCAAAACTCTGCTTTAACTATAACTTTCACAGTAATGTGGGGGATAATTGGAGAGGAAAAGAGGGAAACCCATTGGGAGGTTATTACAGTAGTCAACATGAGAGGCAATGGTGGTCCGAAACTAGGGTAGTGGCCATGTAAATGGAGAGAAGGGGAAGAATGCCAAAGATACTGGGCAGGTAGAGTCTAAAGCAGAAGTGGAAAGAGTGTTGCACGTGGAGTCATAGCACGTGAGTCCAAATTCTGGCTCTGCTACTCACTATCTGTGTGACCTTAGGCAAGGTGACAATGCCCTCTATGACTCACTTTTCTCATCTCTAAAGTTAGAGTTGGATCACATGATTTTTGAGGTTCCTTCCAACTTGAGCTCTACGGTCTTATAACTTACTTATCCCTCCATTTAGCTACAACTTTTTCATGTCTTTTGATTTCATTCGTGAGACTAGAGACCCAGGGAAGGCATAATAGAAGGAGTGGGGAGGTTGGAATCACGAGAGGCTTGGGTTCACTCTTCTACCACTTAGCTGTAAGAGGATGGGCAAGTCACCTAAACTCTCTGATATTCAGTTTCCTTTTCTGCAAGATGAGGATGATGATATTTATGGTGTCTACTTTACAAGTTATTGTGAAAACAAAATGAAATAATATATTTAAGCATTTTGTAAACTTTAAAATCTCTATAAATATCATCTACTAACATCCTAGGAAAAAAATTCTATATCCATACTCTTTGCCTCCATTTCCTCACTTCCCAAACCATTTCTCAAACCCCTTGCACCTTGTCTTCTAACATTTGAATTACAGTGTTTCTCTCAAGGTTAATAATTTCTTAATTGCTATAGAAAAGGGCATTTCCTTTTGATGTATTTTCAACTTTGAAAACTAATGACCACTTGGATGGTCTCTCTTCCTCAGCTTTTGTAATACTGCTCCATCCTGATTCTCCTACTTGTCTGAGGACTTCTCAGTCTCCTTTGTGAGAGGAGCACCTCCCAGTTATGGATGTCCTCCAAGCTCTGTGCCCTTGGACCTTCTTTTCTTCTCTCTTTACACTATCTCTTTTGCTGATCTAATGAGCTCTCATGCATTCCAGTATTATCTCTATGAGGATGATTCCCATTTTAATAAATCCAGACCATTCTCTCTCCCCAGAACTCCAGTTCCACATCATCAATTCCCTACTGGACATCTTAAAATCAGCATGTCAAATTCAGAAACATTATCTTCCCTAAAACCCACCACTCTTCCTAATTTCCCTATTTTTCTCAAGAACATTTTGTCAGGGGCAGCTAGGTGGTGCAGTGGATAGAATACTGGTCCTGAGTCAGGAGAACCTGGGTTCAATTCCAGCCTCAGACACATAACACTTACTAACTGTGTGACTCTGGGCAAGTCACAATTGCCTCACAAAAAGAAAAAAAAAAGAACATTTTGTCAATCCCCCAAGTTCAAAAATTCAAGGATTACACACATTCCCTCACCTTCCTCATACAATTAGGTTCCACATCTTGTCAAGTCTACCTCAAAATCAATCATTCATTCAATCAACAAGTTGAAAGTCAAACCCAGCTCCAGAAATCTGGTACTTAAAGAGAAATCATTGCCTTAGCCTGACATATCAGAAGAAATAAAACCATCCAGAAATGTCAGAAACAGTATCATCCAAAGATGTCATATAAGAGAGGACTTGCTCCATATTTCTTAGAAATCAAAAAAGCTATTGAAATAAGCTGGTGTTTGGGGGGGCGGGAAAAATAATAAAATAGATTAGAACCCTTAGCTAATGTGATTAAAATGAGGAAAACTAAATTGCCAGTAAGAAAAGTAAAAACCCAGATTATAAAGAATAAAGAAAATTATTGGAAATAATCCTGCCCAATTACATGATAGCAAACAGATACCTTAAATGAAATAGATTAATATTTACAAAAATATAAAACACCCAGGTTAACAGAACAAGAAACAGAGAACCTAAATAAACCAATCTCAGGAAAAGAATTTAAACAAGTCATAACTTCTATCACTCAAAGAAGAATTAACTCCATTTTTAAATAAATTATTTTCAAAAATAGGGGAAAATGGAATTCTACCAAATTCTAAGGCAATATGGTCCTGATACCTAAACTAGGGAGAGAATAGTCAGAGAGAGAAAAAAAGGAATAATATCAATAAAAAAATACTGAATATTAGCAAGAGAACTGTAAGAACATATTAAAGATACTATATAATATGACCAGATGAGATTTATGCCAGGAATGTAGGATTGCTTCAATAGTAGGAAAACTATGCACATAACTGACCATATTAATAACAAAAACAAAAATCACCTTTCATGTTAAAAACACTTGAAAACAAAGGAATAAGTGTACTGTTCCTTAATATAATAAACAATATCTAACTAAAAGCATTAGCAAACATCTGTAAATGAAAAACACTAGAGGCTTTTTCCTACAGGATCAGGGGTAAAGTAATAACAATAGCATTTCCACAGAGCTTTAAGGTTTGTCAGACACTCTACATATATTATCCCATTTATTTTCCACATTTTCTACAACAAGCCTGTAAGGTGGATATTATTATTGAGGCAGAGTTGAAGTAATTTTCCCAGGATCACAGAGCTTATTAAGTGTCTAGGGAGGGATTTGAATTCAAGTATGCCTGACTTCAAGTCCAGCAATCTATTCATTATGTCAGCTGTCATTATTATCAATAAGGTTCTGGAAACGCTAGCCATAGCAATAAGATAAGGAAATTTAGGAAGTAAATATAGGCAAAAGACAAAATACAATCATCACTTTTTGTAGATGATACCTCTTACTTAGAGAATCCTAAGTAACATCAATTAACTTAAAGAGAGTAGCAGGATATGAAATGAACACACACAAAAATTAAGTCTTTCTATACATTTCCAACAAAACTCAGCAGGGTAAAGATAGAGAAATTATAAGTAAAGAATGTAACTGGGCAGCTAGGTGGTGCAACAGATAGAGCTCCAGCCTTGGAGTCAGGAGGACCCGAGTTAAATCCTGCCTCAAACACAGAACACTTACTAGCTGTGTGACCCTGGGCAAGTTACTTAGCCCGGGTTGCCTCACCAAAAAGCAAAAAAAAACCAAACAAAAACCAAAAAGGGATGTAATTTAGAATCTGCTTACCAAGACAGAAATAAAAATTATGACATTACAACTACAAAACACTTGATCATTTGAGCAGGTTAGGTATACAAGACATCTCTCACATGCATCTCTTTGCTCTTACATTGCCACCATTTTAGTTTAAGGTCTTTATTACCTCTTAAAATGATCTTCTAATTGATTTCCCAGAGTCCAGTCTCTCCTCTCCTAAGTATCTCCATACAGCTACCCAAATAATGCTCTGACAGTACAGGTTTGACTATGTCACTGCCCTGCTCCAGAATCTTCGGTAGTTCCCTATTGCCTCCTGGGTAAAACACAAACACCTTGGCTTGGCATTTAAAGTCAACTCTGGCCCAGCCCACCTTCCCATCAAAATGTGTTAGGAAGAAAGAAATGAATGTGAAAGATATTTGTCCCATCCTTTTCTCTCATCCAGTTAACCAACATTAACTACTTCTCTCCTCTCCCTCTTATTTTGCTCAAAAAATTGGGGCTGTCATATTATTTGCTCTTATGTCTCTAGATTCTAACAAAACCAAGCTGTTTCCCAAACTCAGCTTTCCATCTCCTGCTTCAGTGTCTTTTAGTGGGCTGTCCTCCAAGGCTGATATACACTGATCTCTTCACCTTCGTCTTCTAGAATCCACTTCTTTCCAGTCTTATTTTTCCTGATTTCCTTCATCGTTAGTCCCTCTTACAACTTCCCTCCTCCCAATTACACTGTATTTACTTATCAGGGTAAGTACTTTATCCAGTAGAATGTAAGCTTTAAGGTAAGGACTGTTTTTTTGTTTGCTTGTTTCTTCTTTGTATCCCCAAGTGCCTGCCTAGCCTAGCACACTGTTGGATCTACACAAGTGCTTGTTCAATTGACTTGAATTGAACGTCAAAAATGATTTGATTTACTTCCTCCAATAGTATATCTACTTATTTTTAATTTAACAAAGATCTCTAAGTATCAACAGGCAAGCTGATGCTTATAGAGGGTGAAGCTGGACTATTTTTAACTCCTTGTGTTCTCCTTTTTATCATCTCCAGGGCAACCTCCAGTAAAAATAGTAAGACCTAAAAGTGAAATAAAACAAAAAGTACAAATTTTCCTGGATCATTGTTTGTCTTTGATAAGATAGTTGATCCAAAATAAAATGGCCAACTGCATGGATCAAAGTAGAAGAAAAAAATGTAAAACTTCTCTTTTTGAAAAGGCTTTAACTAAATCAAAAGCATCAGTCAAGGAAGCTGGGGGTTTCCCTTCTAGCCAAGGACTGGCTTTAGATTCAAGATAAGTGCCCAGGAGATCAGTAGTCTGTGTTTATTGAGCCCTTAGGGAGCTTTAGGCAAGGCTGAACACAAAGTAACCTTCTGTCAACAGTGCTTGTGAGACCCCTAACAGAGCTAAGCGAACAGAACAGGCACAGGTTCTTCACACCTGTGTCTGTTTGGAAAGCCAACCCCCTTTTGTCAAGCCATCAGACAAAAGAAGCTAGAGGAACCCCTCACCTCTCTGCCCCCAGACCCCAGGGTCAGACTCTCTCCCCTTTGGCTGACAAAAGCTTCAGCAAGAGATACACCTGAGGTCTGGTGATGCCTCTTTTAAGACAGAAAACCAAAACTTGGGAGAGGGAGGGGAGGCATAAAAGAGAATATAGAGTCAGACTACTCTAGCTCCTACTGAAGCATCAGGGGTGATGTGGAGAACAGGAAGAGGAATAGTGACATACACAGTCAAGGTTACCAAGGTGAGAAGTCACTCCTGTGGCCATGCACTAGACATGGCACAGACACAGTCTATTATGACTTCTCTTTTTTTTCCTGTCTCTGCACTGTAGCTGGTTCTGTCCCTGGCTGGTTCAGGGCCACCGTGAAGCTACAGCAAAATGTCAAATTTGGCTGTTCTCATGTCATATTTTCCATTGACTTTTTTTTTCCTGTAAACATCTCAGCCTTCTCTTTCCCCCACCCTAATCCTCTTTTTCTTGCTGCTGGCTCTCTCTAGGAGTTTGAAATGGTCTGCTCCTAACTCTTAAGATACCCATTTTTCTCTTATGAGGAAGGCTTCTCTCTCTGTGTCTCTCTGATCCTTTTATTTCCTCTTCTCCTCTCTTCCTCTCCTCTCCTTTCTTCTTACTCCTCTTCTCCTTTTTCTCTCTGTCTCTGTGTCTCTCTCTGTCCCTACCCCACTCCCTTTCCCTGGATGCTTTGTTTTTTGCACTGTAATGGAGCATGGAGACAATCACCCCTTCTTTGTTACCAAGCAGTATCTCTTAGGTCTTACCCTTATTGCTACTTTCAAAGCCACAGAGTCCCGGCCCTCACCTCCTCAAGCCTGAACTCCTCAGACTCTAGCTTTTCCCCTAACAGTCGATAATATGCACATAGCAGGCCCAGCTTTGTGTCCCTTCCCCATATCAGACCTTAATTTTCTTGAGGTCCGGGGACTATTTCATTTTTTTATCTTGCCTTCACTAGGCCTGGCTTAGCACAGTGCCTTGCAAGTGGGAGTTAATCAGTTCTTTGCGTAGGATAATCTTCCTCAGGCAATGCTTCCCTCTCATCTCTCCACCTTCTATGGCTCCCCAGTGCCTCCTAAGAAAGTCCAAAGTGCTTGCTTTCAAAGAGCCCGGAGGCAGGAATGTACCCTGATTTAAGGGGGTCAGGACACCTTTAGTCTTCCTTAGTTCTAAAATGTACTCTGGGACTAGACACCTGACCTCTCCTGACTTCAATTTCTCTATCAGTTAAACAGAGGAAATGATTATTGGCCACTAGGAACAGGTCAAGGGAAGAGTGATTATGAGCAAAACCTCTTCGGCTCCAGGGAAATTATCTTTTTCCTCCGCTCTCCCCTCCATTCCCTATCCCACAAGCAGCTTTAAAAAGCCCAGGGACTTCTCTCATATCTCTGCTTCCCAGAGGGAGCATACACGCTTTGTGTGCTTCATTAAACAGACACACGGGAGCTAATTTGCCAAACAACTGAGCCAAACTTGTCTCCCAACTCCCTGAAGTCATTTCCCAGCTATGATCTGTCACATTACTGTATTTGCAACTCAGTTGAGGTCTCTCTAATTCCAGCGCTATGGGTAAGGGTGGGGGGAGGAGGTAGAGGCTGGCAGGAAGTGATGCTTAATAATTGCAGTCAGTTCTGCTCCTCTTACACAAGGCAGGAAAACATGCAATTCCCAAGAAAACTCCCCCATCCTTTTCACTCAGCACAGACACCATATGTGTTCACCCAACTGCTTTGTGCATTGACTTGATTTATCTGTTTTTAAAAAATACTGATTCAGTAGTCAAGATTTCTCTTCTGCCAATTGGTCACTGTTGTCAGTGTTGCCTTTCAAATATGACTTCAGATTCTAGCTGTATGACTCTGGGCAAGTCACTTAAATGCTGTCTTGCCTCGGTTTCCTCAACTATAAAATAGGGATCTACCTTGGAGGATTGCTGTGAGGATCAAAAAGCACTTAAGCATAGTGCTTGGCACATATTAGGTGCTTAATAAATGCTCCCTCCCTATAAACTCCCAAAAAGCAGGTATATTTCTGGCTTTGGAGTCAGAAGACTTGAATTCAAATCCCCTTTTTGCTACTTACTAATTGGGCATAATAATAATTATAACAACAACAAAAAGTAATAACAATAATAGCACTTTAAAAGATTTGCAAAGCACTTTATATATTATCAGTTTCCCCATCTGTAAAAAAAAAAGTGGTCTGGACTAGATTAAATCCTATAAATTTCCCTTGGTGTGGCAACATAGTGTTTTGTTCAGTTGCGTCCAATTTTTTGTGACCCTGAGGAACATAGCATGCAAATGTTGTGCCTGAGGTTTTCTTGGCAAAGATACTAGAGTGGTTTGCCATTTCCTTCTCCAGCAGATTAAGGCAAACAGAGGTTAAGTGATTTGCCCAAGGTCATGCAGCTAATAAGTATCTGAGGTCACATTTGAACTCACATCTTCTTGATTCTGGGCCCAGTGCTCTATCCACTAAGCCACCTAGCTGCCTCATCACAGTGTTCACTGCTTAGCAAAGGCAGTCTGAGATTCATGATCATAACTACAGAACAGGCTCAGTGACATCAGAGCCACTTTAGATGAACCAGGTCAACTTGAACCTATTTTGGTTCCTCTCCTAATGGAGCAACCACCTCATTAGCAACTATAACCAAACAGCTGCTTTGCCTCTAAGGCTCCCTTCCAAAAGTAAGTCCCTTTGAAAGATATGGCAGAGTAAAAGGCATAGACAACTAGTGAGTTCAATCAGCACCCAAAATCCTAAGGGATTTTCTTTAAAGGGCCTCCAAAGAAGATATTTACACCAGGACAAGAAAAGTGTTCCTCAAAGAGGAGTTCCCTGCCCTTTTCTGAGCATAAAGAAATGATCTTGTCGGTTTGAGTATGAGTCAACGACAAAGGAAGCCTGAGTTCTTGCCCATCTGGGCTGGTTTGTCCCTAATCATTTCCCTTTCTCCATCTGCAAAATGAAAACAATGTCCAGGCCTGGGGCTACATAGACATGTGAGAGAATGGAAAACGCTCTGTTCCTTGGATAGAAGAAAAATATTTTTTTTCCCTCCCTGTTGTATGTAATATGACTGACAGTGCTGTATTCCCAACTTTAAGGAAAGGTGTCCTCCATAATCCCCTAGCCTGAGGGAAGAGAGCTCCACTCTGGAAGGCTCTGTTTGATGTAACAACTTGACTCCTGAACCTTATATCTCCTTAAGCTAAAGTCACCCAAAGTCAGTAGATTACCCTCAGGAATCTCCCCATTTCACATGCAAGAAACCAACTTAGAATTATTTTGAGGTCTAGATGAGGATAGAAAAAAAGGATGAGGTAGGGTAGGGAACCAATCTGAGCAAGGATATTTCCACTGGCACAGGTTGAGAATTATTAGTTCTGATGGCAGTTTAGTAGAAAGTTCAAGGGACTGTCATACACAAAACAAGTAGATTAAGTGTTGTCCCCTCCTAATACAGATACTAAGATACAGCTTTGGAAAGTTATAGAGAAGTGACAGTTATGAAAAAAGAGCATCAATAAAATATTTTAAAGAACACAAAAAGCCTCTTCTTGTAGTGTGGACTGTGTTTTAGTTTTACTTTTTTGTTTTGTTTTGGAAGGGGAGGTGCGGTAAGGGCAGGGAAGATGATCTATTTACTACTGTCAAAAGTGTGAGTTCTCTTGACCCACCAGTATAGGATCATGTCTGTTAGAAGGACATGAAAGTATGATATTGGGGAGACCAGGGTCAGCATCACAGCTCCCAAAAATATGATTATCACTTCAGCCCTGAAACTCACACTTTGTCTGTTCCCCCTGCTTCTAGGATGCCTCCTAGACCCTCTATTTAAGATCACTCAGGCCAGCCATCTCTTCATTTCCCACCAGGCCACACTCTTTTGGACTTCTCCATCATCCCCCAACTCCAGATGTCTTCTCCCCCAACCCCTTTTCAGTTTCCTTTTATGTGAATGTCTTCCCCCAGCTCCTTGAGGGCAGAGACTGTTTTCTTTCTATTTGGATTTTTTTAAATCAGTACTTAGCACAATGCCTGGCATATAATGAGTATATAAAAGATGCTTACAAACCATCTACTTCCAAAAGAGATTTGAGGCACACAGTAATGGAATATTAGTGTGCTGTAAGAAATTATGAATGTGAAGAACATAAAGAAATATGGAAAGACCAGGGTGAAGTAAGCAGAACCAGAAAAACAATATACACATTTACTGGAGCAATATACATGGAAAGAAGAAAAAAATGAAGCTAACATTCTATATTAATGATCGTTTGGCCCTGAAAAAATGAGAAAGTATAGTGCATACCATTGCAGAAGTGAAGGATTATGGAAGTAAAACATTACATACACTGTCTTCATTGTTGGACTATTTTTTCCCCCACTTTTAAGATATTGCTATAAAGGATGACTCTCTGGGTAGAAAGCAGTGGGGGGAATAATAACTAATAATAATGGATAAGTTTTATATAGCTATTTTTCCAGTGTTATTTTTTATTCATTTTTAGTTTTCAACATTTACTTTTATAAGATTTTGAATTCCAAAATTTTCCCCCTTCTTACCTTCCCCACTCCCCAAGACAGCATGCAATCTGATATAGGTTTATATAGCTATTTTTCAAAGGGCAAATAATCATACGGAAAAAAGAGGAACCAGTAGAATTAATTAATTTAAACTTTCCAAAAGTCTTTACAAGATGTTGGAATAATATTTTAAAATTAGAATAATTGGGGAGAGGAGTAGAAAACAATATTCTGTCATGGGTATGGACCCTGCTTTGAATCTGGACAGAGATAAGCAACATAGTATCCTAGGGATCAGTGTTAAGACTGTTCTTATTTAACATATTTGTAAACAATAGAGAAAAGAAGCTGAAGGAGATAGTCTCCAAGTGAGGAAAGGACAATACTAAATTTTCTGGGACAATGAATTACCAAACTGATGAGGATGGACTTGTGGGGCTGTAGGAATGGGAAGGAGAATGGCAGAGAAGTTCAAACTGTAGATTCCATATTCTTATAGGATGGATTTTATAAGTATTAGTTAAGAGAAGGAGCCTGGGACCCAAAATCTTCAGTCAAAAGGGTCAATAAAATGCCTTTAGGAATGTTATTCAAAACAATAAAGAAAGCAACACAGTGGAGAACTAGAATGGGCAGTAACCATCTATTCCAGAAACCAATCACTCTAACAAATCTTGCCAATAACTGCAATGGCCACAGATACTGGACAGAACACCTTGCATGATGCTGAAGCTTAAAAGGGATAAGAGAAGGTACCTATTACAGATTAATTCCAAACTTTACCTTTCTATTATTCTGAGTGCAAACAGCACATAAAACAACATAGTTTAACACCACAGTGCTAAATGCCAAGCAACCCAACAAATGGGGACACACATCTCTTCGCTTTGTTCTTTGTCATTACAATTAGTATTCCCCTTCCCCCACAGATATATAAGAGCCAAGAGTTTCTCCAACTCAGCTACCCAGCTGTGGCTTGTAGGAGGTGAGAGATAGCAGGTGATTAGTGACCACACACCTTCTTTGGTTGATTGTTTCAAGGAGCTAGTCACAAGATCTTAAGACAGATTAGGTCCTACTGGGGGGCCCTTCCACAGAAGTAAAGAGGGATCCCTCCTAGGTAAAACTTTGATGGTATCAAAAGAACTGAAAGAGCTGTCTGGAACACTGAAAAGGGAGAGCTGAGACAGACATGTAGAATAGATTCCTGTAGTTACTCTCTCCCTGTTAACAGGCTTAGAAAGTTTTGTCTCCAGTAATTTTCTTAGTGACAATTTCCTAATCTCACAGGTTTTAATTTGGTTTCCCCAAAAGACTCCCTTAACAGACATAAGTGTCTCCCACTGTAAACTATGGAACCAGCTTTCTACTACCATGAAGGCTCATGTGAATTTGTTTCGAATGAAATATTATTCTCTATGCCAGAATGTGGTTTTTAACCTTTTCCACGTCCATGGGCACATGGTGACCCTTTCTCAGAAAAATGTTTTTTAAAATGCACAAAGCAAAATACACTGGATTAAAATGGAAACGAATTTGTGGAAATAACAGTTAACAAAAAAATTTTAAACAACCAGTTCACTGGACTCCAAGTTAAGAACATGTACCCTTTACCTCTTTCCCAAATCCCTACAAAAGAAACAGTATTAGACTGAACCTACAAATACTGTTAATGAATAACAATGGAAAGGAAATACAACTGACATGCTGAGTGAGAGACAACAAAACTCCACGGGAAGCTGATACGTTGTACAAATGTGGTACTTCAGTCAACACACATTTATTAAGTGCCAGGCACTGAGAGAAGTGTTATGGATACAAAGAAAAGCAAAGAAACAGGTCCTTCCCTCAAGAATCCTGTATTCTAATAGGGGAGCTACTATATAAATCACTAATTAACTGGATACATATAACATGTATCCAGAGTAAATGAAAGTAATCTGAAAGAGGAAGGTACTGGCAGTGGTGGGAGAACCTGGCAGAAGGCAGGATTTGAGCTGTCTTTTTATTTTTGCTTTTTGGTGAGGCAGTTGGGGTTAAGTGAGTTGCCCAGGGTCACACAGCTAAGAAGTGTCAAGTGTCTGAAGCCAGATTTGAACTCGGGTCCTCCTGACTCCTAGACTGGAGTTCTACCCACTGCACCACCTAGCTGCCCCCAGATTTGAGCTGTCTCGAAAGAAGCATTAGGGAGGAGGGAACAGAACATTTCAAGTTTGGGGGGAAGAACCAACATAAAGATAGGAGATGAAGTCTAGATAGTAGATGCTTGAAAATAATAACTCAAATTTCCACGAGGCTTTATAACTTAGAAGGCATTTTCCTCCTAACAAATCTGTGAGGTGGGTGACATTTACCTTCATTTTATAAGTGAAGAAGTGAAGCTGAATGTGGGGCCTTCTGAAACCAAATCCAGTTTTCTTTTTCCTACCCCACAGCAGCCTATTACCCCAAAGCATAAATGGCTTTTACGCTTGGCTCAGGCCATGCATCAAGCTCTAGTAATGATATGAATCCTAAGTTCTCAATTTTTCAGCTTTAAAACAAGCAAGAAAGCTATGGAGCCTAAATACAAAAAAGCATCAAGTAGAGACAATGAACTTGGCAGACCCAACAGGTAAGGAAGGAAGGAGAAACAAATGTAGGAAGTAGAATAACGTTAAGAGGGGTGTAAGGTATAAGAAGGATGGAAAGGTAGGAAGGGGCCAGGGTATAGGGGGGCTTTAAATGCCAAACAGAAGATTTTTATATTTGATTCTGGTAGTAGGGAGCCACTGACTACAGAGTTACATGGCCTGGCCTGTACTTTTGCAAAATTACTTTGACAGTAAAAAAGTCCTTTAGTGGCAGATAGATGGGAGTGGAGGAAGACTTGAGGTAGAGAGTCTAGTTAGAAGGCTATTGAAATAGCCTAGGTAAGAGGTGATGAGGACCTGAACCAAGGTTGTGACTTTATGAATGGAGAGAAGGGGATGTATACAAGAAATACAATGAAAACAGAACTGACAAGATTTGGCTATGGATTGGATACATGGGGTAAATGAAAGTGAAAAGCCAAAGATGACAAGAGGGTTACAAGCCTTGGTGTCTAGAAGGATGATAATGCCTTTGACACTAATAGGGAAGTTTGGAAGGGGTGAGTACTTGGAGGTGAAAGATAATGTTGTTGTTTGTCCTTTGCTCTCGAAGAGGAGCATGGCAGCCGCTGGAAGGTGATACCATGACTCGCAAGTGGATTAGATTTAAGTGAGGGAGATCTACACAAAGTCACCAGCCTCACTTTCTCCTCTGAAGCCATTTGGGCCCAGTGGCAAGATATAGATCAGGACAACTGGAGATGGCCCCCAAAAGATAATGAATTATGCTATGGACATGATGAGTTTGAGATACCTGTGGGAATCCAAATCGAGATGTTCAAGACGAGTTAGAGATGTGAAACTAAAGCTCAGTAAAGAGACTAGGGTGAGAGAGAGAGAGAGAGAGAGAGAGAGAGAGAGAGAGAGAGAGAGAGAGACAGAGACAGAGACAGAGAGAGAGAGAGAGACAGAGAGAGACAGAGACAGAGAGAGAGAGACAGAGAGACAGAGAGAGACAGAGACAGAGACACTAGGGCTAGATACATCTAGGAATTCTTTGTCAAGCAATGATAATTGCTTCACCAAATGTCCAAAGGGTGACACTGTTAAGTCAGGAAGTACTCTGTCCAGGGTTTCCTATAATTCCCTTGGAGTAAAGTAGAAAATGGATCACATATTAGGACAAAGCATAAGGCTCTGAAAACTGACCAAGTCTCCATTATGCAACTAATTGTGCGATCTTGGGCAACACTTCCCTCCTCCAAGTGTCAAGTTCTCCATGCATAAAAGACACATTACAATAACTCCGGGGAACCTACCTCAAAAGAATTGTGAAGGCAAAGAAGGTAACAAAGTGTGAAAATGCAAGAAGAGTTTCAGAAAGGCATCTCTGGCCATATAAATTTACCTGGCCCAGTGGCAGGGCTTAAAGGATCCTACCCCACCAGATACTATAAATTCAAGTTCAATGTTTTTTTCAACATTTACTATGTTTAAATCATTATTCTAGGCACTGGGAGAGATAACTAATTTAGATAAGACTGTTCTTGGTCTTATGTAGCTTATCACATACACACAATTCTAGAATATAGTAAAACAGAGAAGAGCAAAAGAAAGGGCTGATTATTGATAAAATAGGTCATTACTGATAGAGAAACTAGGGAATGTTTACGAAGAAGGTAACATTTAATTCGAACTTTAAAAGATAGAAATTCAATAGGCAGGAATAGGAAAGAGAAAGGAAGAGCCTTCTAAGCATCAAGAGTGGCATGAATAAAAACATAGGGATAGGCATGCTCAGGGGCAGTCTAGTTTGACTGGGACATAGAGTCCATGCAGGGCGTAATATAATTACGATGTAATATGAGATGAAGCTGGATTACAGACACAGAAACTTATTCTCCCTCTTCTACAGGTTAGATACACATGCACATGCACAGGTGGCCAAAGTGGAAAACTTTTACAAAGAGAAACTGTTCTACCTAAGTCCTATATCCTGCATGTTTATTTAACAAAGGAACAATAAAAGTTAGAAAGGTTAATTTTAATTTTTCTGTACAGCAGTACTCCTGCTTCTCATATACTCTCACCAAAACCCTCCGTTGGGTTTTAATCCAAGCATGAACTATTTAAACCCAGTTGTCTTGAGGCTTTGTCTCTTGATCAGATTATGAACTCCTCGAGGCTGGGACTGACTACAGATTTTTCTTCTATTTATTTTCCAAGCACCCAACATAGAGTCCTACGTACATCATGTCTTAATAAGCATTTGTTGAATAAATGACTAATAAATCAACTGTTTCCAAGTGGTTTCTCTCCCAGTTTGCTCATCTGCAAAATGAAGAGCTCTGGACTCGATGATCATCTAGGGCCCTTCCAGCCCTAAATACTATGATTCCTCGTATATGACCATTTTTCACTCAAAATTTGGCATTGATTACTAGCTAGGTTCCCTGTGCAAGAAAAGCACCCAAAGCTCTGCTCCATATACCTTGTTCTTATGGTTCTAAAGTGCTTCAGATGTGCAGGCTGTGTTAATAGGTTACTACCTGGATCCCCTGTCTCATTAACATGGCTTTGACTATCCCCAAAAGGGACTGCTTCCTTTATTATTCAACAAACTTCCCACCACAATTCAGATTTCCTGAAACTGCCAACACCCAAATTCTGTAGCATGTGCTTCTGCCCATACTCCTTGTTATCAATATTCCCTAGAAAAGTCCAAACCTACACTGAACTAGTTTCACTTCCTTACTTCCTCATCCATTCAATTCAACCACAGTATGTCTCTCTCTATGCCATGCCTGCAGCAGAAGTCCAGTGTTCAGAGCTTCATTGGCTGTGACAAACTTCATGACCCCAGGAGAGAAGGGAGGGAAGAGGAAAGAGCAGGGGCATGGGTTTATGCCTGGAAAACTACTTAACTTGACAAATGCAAACAGGCTGGAAAAGCATGGCTCATTGGACTGGAAGTCAGAAGACCTGGGCTCCAGTGTCAGCTCTGCCACTAATTTGCTATGTGACTCTGAGTAAGTTACTTTGAATCTCCTCTGTAAAAAGAGGTGCATTCCCAGCTCTGCTACTTGCTACCTCGATTTACCTTTGGGGCCCCCAATTTCTTTACTTTTTCAAATGAGAGGGTAAACTATATGACCTCTGAGGTCATATGTGGCTCTAAATCAGTCCATCATGATCCATTATGAGCTCTATGATTCCTTTTCAGCTCTTGTGATGATAGACAATCATCTCAAATTTCCTCTTAGGTTTAGCATTTTCCTTCCATGCTTGTAAAACTGAAAATCTTCGTTCTGATGGTTATTTAACATAATCCTTGAAAATAATAAATTAGATTTACATTGAGGCTTCATACTTTAGAAGGCATTTTTCTCATAACAACTCTGTGGTATAGGTGTTATTTACCCTATCTTACAAGTGAAGAAACTGAAGAGCAAGAAAATGAACCACAACTAGGTCTTGATTAGTATGGATAATAAATTCTGGAAAGTAGTCACAAGGATTTGAATTCATGGTATTTAAAATTATAATTATATGAAATACGGTCACTAGTTCCAGCCTAATCAAAATATGCAGTGTGAATTTGACCAATGAGACCACTCTGTGGAATTCATTATCTGCACTACTCAGGACCTAACTGTAACTTGTGAAGGTTCATAAAGCCCATCGATGACAGCTGGGATCTAACTTGAGTCTTCATGACACCGAATCTAGGGTCCCAAGTGTAAATGACCTGGCTCATGGCCATGTATCAAACTCTGGTAAGTATTTGGATCCTAAGTTCTTAGTTTCTCAACTTTAAAGGGAGAAAGAAAGCCACGAAGTCTAAAAAGAAAAAGTGGAGATGCTGAACTTGGCACACCCAATGAATGAGGTAGGAAGGGGAACCAAATTAAGAAATACTTTTGGTCCTTCCCTAGAGAAATAAGGTTTGGCGTAAGAAAAAAAAAAGAATGAAGTCATATAAATGAACTACCTACCACCCTTCAAAACGTGTCTCTCTCTCTCTCTCTCTCTCTCTCTCTCTCTCTCTCTCTCTCTCTCTCTCTCTCACCACACACACACACACCACACACACACACACACAGAATTTTCCTAACATAGTTATGTGGAAGTATGGTAGTATATTAGTATATTATGGAAACAGTACCAGTCTGAGTGTCAGGAAACATGGGCTGTAGTCCTGGGCATGTCACTTCGATAAGGCTCAGTTTCCTATTCTGTGAAGTGAAGCTGTACTTCATTTCTCTGAACTTCAGTGTCTTCACTTGTAAAATAGGGTAAAGGATTGCAAGGGTTGTTGAGAGAAAAATGTCATCTAAAGTAACAAGGTGGAATTAGATGATTTCTAAGGTTCTGTCTAGCTCCAAAATTCTAGGACGAGAGTACTTCAAATATCATCAACCTTCTCTAGGGCTTATTAGAACAACACTTCTCCTATAAAGAGATTGATTAGCTGGCACCTACTCAGAACACACCTGGGAACCAAACAGACAGCAAAATGACAACTCATTTATCTGTATAAATGAATCTAAGGTTACAATAATCCTAGCAATTCACATGTATTTTCTCCTAAGAACCCCATGAATAGATAATAAAAGTATTATTATCCTCATTTTAGAAATGAGGAAACTGAGGTTTGGGGAGATGCTGTGATTTCCTTCTGCTTTGTGACTTCCTCCTGGTCACACAGCTACTTAAGAGTCAGAGCCAGTATTCAATCCTGCATCTCCCAACTCCTGGTCTGTGACATCTGGCTGCCTATTATATAACATTGAAAAATGTTGAAAAGTCCATGCATTTTAATCTAAGTAGAGTCCATCCTCTCCCTCCAAAGCTACTTACCCTTATCTCACACAGAATGCTAAAGAGCTTGGTTAAGTGGTTTCCCAGACCACAAATTAGAATGAGAGAGGGTACTGCTAGAGAAAGTACACTAAAAGAAAGAAGTGACTGCTGACAGCCTGGCATGGAGGGAAGAGACCATGAAACTAACAAAAGCAAAAAGAAGAACTGAAAAAGCACAGGAATCTGGGGCCCTATCTATTTTAATAATTTCTAAAGCATGCATCATATTGAAGTAACGGTAACTGATGTTTACAAAGACTCAGTGCCGCAAAATTTTAGAGGTGAGAAGGACCTTAGGGAGCATTTACCTAGTCAAAAGATATCCAAGTGTTTTAAATAGTGGTCTACATGAACAAAAACCCATAGATGTGCAGCCTGACGAAGTTCAATTATATAATTAATTACATTCAGCTTCAATTGTGAATCGCAATTAAATTCAAGCTTGCAAATGATCTAGGCTTCTTGGAACAACCACCAGAGGCAGTCAATTGTGCAACAGTAGGGACAGACTGATTATTATGCCCTACTGGCCTACTAATTTCTGTGTACCAGCTAATTAGGTTAAAAAAAAAGTTTTTGCTAAAAATCTCAGGCAAACTGCACCACGTAGGTGACATGTGGCCCCTGAACTGCACACTGGATGCCTGAGATCCAGTCTAATCCCCTCATTTTAAAGACAAGAAAATAGAATACTCCAAGTTTTTAAGAAAATAATGGTTTATATGTTCAGTCGTACTTAGTTAAGACAAGAAGAGGAAATCTACCTCCCTCTTCTCAGCAGAGAAGAGCTGTACAGTTGTGGAATGCTTGATATTTCCTCAGATATGGTTCCTTTGAGGGTTGGATTTTGATAAGATTTTTCCTTTTTTTTACAAGAAAGGATTCATTGGAGAGGTATATTAAGAAATGATTTAAATTTTGTGCCTAATAAAAGACACCAGTTGTTTATTTGGGGGGATTATAAGGCAGCAAAGCATATAATGTTTCAGAATTTCTGTCACAAACTATTTAGATCATAATATGTTGGTGTTTATAAGATAAGCTCCAGTTTTCTAGAAAATAATTTTTCCTTTCTAGAAAATAATAGCCTGCCTTGGCCATTTCTGTGAAAGGAAAAAAAGGAAACAGGTTTCTTACCATATAACATATAAGAGAACCTGAGGCCCAAAAGTATTCTTCCAAAAGTCCAGGATCTCAGAGTGATAAATGGATGACATATATTAAGTGCTTATCATGTGCCAAGGACTATGTTAAGTGCTGAAGATACAAATATAAAAGGGAAAATGTCCTTGAAAGAGCTCATACTCTGATAACGGAAGATAATACATAAAGAGGAATGTCAGCCATTTGGGAGTGTTTTAGTTTGAGCAGTTACAGGAATGGCGAGTGGAGCCTGAAGGCAGTTGATTGACACATTTCCCTGATTTGATTACAAGTTCCACAACAAGAGATAGAGAGTTGGGGGCAACCACAGAAAAGATGTCAAGAACATGGCCAAGGTGGTTGGCTGGATAGGATGAGAAGAGGAGGGACAGGAAATGGAGAAGTTGACCTCTGACAGTCCTCCCTAGGACCAGTTGGCTCAATGAAAATGGAATGCATCAAGTAGCCTTAGCCTCAGCTCATCCAAGGCAACCTGATCAACTTAATTTTTGCGGGTAGACTAAAAAAAAAAAAAAGGAAAGTCTTGTTATCTACTACCTCTTTCCCTTCTTACCAGTCACTATACTATACTTCAGACCACAAGAGTCAGTTGCTTATTTGCAAGGCAAAAGAGAATAGACAAATTCAAAATAATTTTTTAAGGTAAGATAATCAGAAGTATGAATAACAGAAAACTAGCCAATTCTAGCCTGGATCATTCCCGAGCCTTCTAACCTATATTTACCTAAAACTCTCTAAGCCTTGAAGGCCTCACTGGGCCAGGAACATCTGGCTCCTCCACAGTTCCAGAAGAAAATAGCTTTGTCTGCCTAAAACACCTCATTCTGAAATGTCTGCCTCACATTCCTACTTAAACATTTGTTATCTAACTTTTCTCTCAATCAATCGACAAGCTTTTATTAAACGCAGACCATTTACCAAGCACTGGGCTAGGCATTGGCACTACAAATTTGAAAGTGAGACAATCTCTGCTCTCACTGACAAGCAGTTATTACTAGATACTGTATCTGCATCACCTCAAAAAATAGCATTCACAGGCATTCTGAAAATAGGTTTGCTGATAATTACTAGAAGGTCATTGATCATCAATTCTTCTAAGGGATTTCAGAGGTTACCTAAGCCAACTCCCTCATCTTACAAATGGCAAAACTGAGACCCAAAGAGGTCAAATGTCTTGCTCAAACTCTTGACAAATAAAACCAAGTGCCATTTTAAAAATTCTAATAAAATTGACATACCATTGACAATTGAAAAAGAAAAGATAAACCATAAATCACCAAAATTTATGCAACTATTGCTAAAAAAAGACATAATATTAATGAAATGTAGATTGCTTACAAATTTATATATCACCAACACTTACACATCAGCACTGGAAGCTATATTAATTACCTTTGCACAAAAAAGAAAAAGACAGATATCAGAAGAGTTCACTTAAATCAGAGTTTCTTAACTCTTTTTTTCTCATGGACTCCTTCAACAGTCTAGTGAAGCTTCAGGATGTCTTCTCAGAATGTTTTTAAGTACAAAAAATGAAATACATAATATTACAAAGGAAACAAGTGATACCAAAACAAAATTATAAAAATATTTTTTAAACACAAGTTCACAGACCCTAGGTTAAGAACCCTTGACTAGATCCTTCAACTCAAACCCAATATATGAGGCACTGCTAATATTAGAAAATAAGAAAGAAATGGAACTCAGGAATAGTTCAGGAAAAGGATGAAATCCAGACTGAATTTTTAGACCTAGACTGGAGCCCAGCTGGGCTGAGAAGCTCAGATTCCCCTGTGTACCACGTTAGTAGGAGGCTCCCTTCCTTGCCCTCACCACTTTGAAATTAGCTGATGCAAGGAGTGGTGACTGCCTTCCAGCATCTCTGCCAGGACACATAGGGGTGCCAGTAAATAGAAATAGAGTTGGTGTATGAGGAGTTTGGGAGAGACAGAGAACAATCATTATTTCAGGGTGAGTAGAGAGTATGCTCTTGTTGTGTGAGTAGATCATGTGATGAGAATTACAGGAGTGCCAGGAGGGCAGGGGTTGAACTGCGAGGTTTGGAGTTCAAAGCCCTTCATAACCTGGCTCCCTCCTGCCTTTCCAATCTTCTCATACTTTACACCCCCAGCCTCCCTAAATAAACTCTGATCCACTAACACTGGGCTGCCCATTTCTAGAATTTTCACTGGCTGTCTCCCATGCCTGGAATGTTCCCCCTCCTCATCTTTGCCTCCTGGCTTCCCTGGCTCCTTCAAGTCACAGCTAAAATCACACCTTCTGAAGGAAGTCTTTTCTGACCCCTCTTAATTCTAGTGCCTTCCCTCTGTTGATTATCTCTAATTTGTCCTGTATATAGCCTGTTGTACAATTGTTCGAATGTTGTATCCCCCATTAGGCTGTTGGCTTCTTGAGAACAAAGATTGTCTTTTCCCTTTCTTTGAAACCCTAGCACTTAGCACAGTGCCTGGCACATAGTAGACACTTAATAAATATTTATTGATTGACTGGGACAGTGACATCTGGAGTGTTTTTCTTGGTGTCCTTTGGGTTATAACTATGGAATATGTGTGTGTTTGTCAGGGAGATTTGTCAATCTAATGGCAAAAAAAATATTTTGATAACTTTGTTTTGTTATCACTTGTTTCCTTTGTAATACTATATATTTCATTTTTTGCACTTAAAAATATTCTGAGAAGACATTCTGAAGCTTCACCACAATGTTAAGGGAGTCCATGAAACAAAAAAATCTAATGCCGCTTTTTTCCTATCCCTTGAGATGCATATTCAGGAATATTGGACTTATGTACCATCCTGTACAATATGGGGGTAGGCAAAACGAAGTATAAACTTCCTGATGAAACAAAAAGCACTGAATCTCACCTGAATGTTCTATACAGAGTGGAGAAACATCACTAGCAATCCCAGAAACATGTTTCTCACATTCCCAGGTGACATTAGTGATGAGGGATGAGAGGAATGCTGATCTCCCCCTCTTCTAAATTCCCCACAATATTTTGTTTATACTTCTCTGAGGGCACTTGCTACACATCTTCTTATAGCTACTTTTCTAAGTGTCTCATCTTCCCTATCAGATAGGAAGCTCTTGAGAACAGGGTCAAATATTATTTATCTTTATATCTTCCCTCAGACTTGGCCTAAGACCTGTACATAGCAAGTACTCACTCTATGTTTGTAAAACAGAATGTAAAACAGGAGCTAAATACCAATTAATAATTACACTTAAGCCTTTTTCCACATGGTACCTCCAGGTCTTTGAAATTTTACTCTTTATCAATCAACAAGCATTTATTAAGCATTTACTGTGTGCCAGGAATTGCATATATAAATAGAAAAATAAAACAGCCCCTGTTCTCCAGGAGTTTACACGTTCCCCATATACATACACATATATAATACAGTACATACATACATAAATACAAAGTATACGTTTCTGACTTTAACAAACCCCTCTGGTCACAATCTTCTTGTATTTGGCTTTAGAAATAAAATCTAAGCTTTGCAGCTATCAGATACTTTAAAACTTTAGACCTACCTTTGATTCCCCAACTCCTTAGTCATTCATCAGATCTCGATTATTCTTCTTTCTAATCTATCCATCCTTCTCCATTCTCATTGCCAACACCCTAGGCTACATCCTCAGCACCTAAGCTAACATCTTTAAAGCTGGCCCCTCCTTTATCCTTTCCTGCCAATTTGTTCTGCATGCTGTCAGAATAATTCTTTTTAGAAATACCACTGGGCTTTTTAATGGCTAGCCAGTGAAGCACAAACTTGGTCAGATCATACTAAGTTTCAAGTATGGGCTTGGCAACACACTGTATGTCTGTCATCAGAACACAGAAGTAAGTTTAGAAAAGCTGATCCCCAAAAGGTTGGTTACAAGGTAATATTATATTACCATCACTATCATCATCATCACCACTAACACTACCACCATCATCATCCTTTTTCCATAGCAACTAACAAAAACCATCTACTAAGGCCTCTCTGATTACCCAAATACTACCTACCTGAGAATAATTTCAAGTTCTCTTCAATAAAGTCTTCCTGAACTATTCTACCACATAATGACAACTCCTTCTTCTAAAGATCTACAATACTTTCAATCTACACAACTTTGTCCCTAATGATAAATTTCCTTTTTTTAGCCATTAATTATTTCATGTGATTAGTGTTATTAAGAGCAGGGGATCTAGCTTATACTTCTCCATTATCCCTCACAGAGACAGTGACAAAGTAGGTGCTTAATAAGTACAATTAAGTCCAGAGTTCTACAGCAGGATTGGTTTTTATAACTGCTACGAGTAGGGAGCAGTTGGAAGAAATGTGGGCAAAAAGAGGCTATATGATGGTAGTAAACTGGGAGGCAGCATGGTATGGTGGAAAGGGCATTCACTGCCTCTAACAGTCACAGACCCTGGATTCAAATCCTTTCTCTAACTTGAACAAGTTAGTTAATCTTCCTGGACCTCAATTTTCTCATCTATAAAATGATGAACTCAGAATTTATCTAAGGGTTTCAACTAGTAGCCTTTGAGGTCACTTCCAGCTCTAAAGCTATAACCTTATTTTGTTCCTTCTTGCATTCTTCTCCTACTCCCACTTCATATGCCTACCCTCACTGGCCTAGCCAGACTGAATTTTACTCTTACAACCTAGAGAACTGAAATCTCTCAACTAGTCTATCTTTACTTTCTCCATCTCCAATTCATCCTATACAGCCTTCTTTACTAATCTTTCTAAACTACTACTTTAATCATATCACTCCCTGCTCAAAGTTTTTCGATAGTTCTCCAATAGCTAAAAGATCAATGGACACTTATTAACATCAATTAACATTCATCAAACAAATAACATTTATTTAAAATGTACTAAAGATACAAAGACAAAAATTAAATAGGCCTTCTCTTGAGGTACTTACATTCTATTGGGAAGAAAATATGTACATATATAAATATATGCAAAATAGATACAAAAAGTTAATTTAGTGGAGGAAGACTAGCAGGTGACAGGATCATCAGAAAAGGCTTTGTAATAAGGTGGTGCTTGATCTGAGTTTTGAAGGAAGATGTAGTTTAAATTTCTTGGCATTTAAGGCCCTTCACAATCTGGCCCCAGTCAAGCCACTCCACTCTGATCTCTCACTATTCTCACTTCCAAGTTCTAGCCAATCTGTTGTATTCACGGCCCTCCAAAAAAGATTTGCACTTTCCTGCCCTCTATAGGAATGCCTTACTCCCCCTCCCCCTTGCTTATCTGAACCCCAGCCATCCTTCAAGGCCCAAATCAAATCCCACCAAGGAAACCACTGAACAGCCCCAAACAGTTATCTCTCTTGTGAATGCTTGTGTCTGCCCTACTCATTTGGCATTTAGCAAATATACTGCCTTGTATTGTTAGTTATCTTTTGACATGTGTATGTCTTCTATCTCTTCAGCTAGACTGTAAGCTCCTAGCTATCTTATACTTCTTTGTATCCCTTTCAGTGCCTGGAATGTTGTGGGGACTCAATCAACATGTGTTGAATGATTGATGGAGAGAAAGGAGAATGATTGGGTCCAGGTGGGAGGATTCACCTCAGCCTCTACCCTGGCCAGGGTCCCAGGGATGGGCACATATAGAAAGCAGAAGGAGCAGAGGCCAAGTAGAGCAGCAGCCTGGAACACCTAGAGTTAAATCACTCAGTAAACCATCTCACTACAGACTCTTTTTTTCCTTCTCTCTGAAAGCAAGGTGCCCCTAATGTTTTTCTCCAAGCGCTTAAAAGAAAAACAGAGCATGGGAAAATTGTAGAAACATAAACAGTTCCTAGCCTTATATCCTCTGCCCTAATATAAGATCTATTTAAGATTCCTAGACACAGGGATCTATCTTGCCACTAAAATTTATGCAAATTGAATAAAGTAATTTGGAGAAAGGAATGAAACTTGGAGCAGCTGCCCAAACCACTCCAGACACCAACATGGAGGAATGTCAGAATTAAGCAATAATTTTTTAAAAATAATTTTAAAGTAATTCTCAAGAAAAAGCAAACATAATTTTACTCAGACAAGCAGGTCTTATGACCAAGGGAGGCACCAAGGGAGTTGATGAGAGAGTACAGATGCTGATAGGAGAAAAAATGGCTAGACAGCCAACAGGATGTAGTAATGTTTGTCACTGCTCTTTACATACTGGCCTCTCTTTCAGTGGTGTTAATCCTTCTTAAAAATATCTCAGAGGATCAAAAAAGGAGGAAAAGGACCCATCCACACAAAAATATTTAGAACATCTCTTTTTGTGGTGGCAAAGAATTGGTAACTGAGGGAATATTCATAAATTGGGGAATGACCGAACAAGTTGTGGTATATGATTGTCGTGGAATATTATTGTGCTATAAGAAATGATGAAGGAGATGATTTTGGAAAAACCTGAAGACTTGTGTGAACTGATACAAAGTAAAGTGACTAGAACCAGAAGAACAATTAATACAATAACAACAATACTGTAAAGATAATCAGCTTTGAAAGACTAAGGAACTCGGATCAACACAATAACCAATCACAATTCCAAAGGACTCATGATGAAACATAAAAAAACTGATGGACTCAGAGTGCAGATTGAAGCACCTTTCCCTCCTTCCTTTCCTTCTTTCTTTCCTTCCCTTCTTCTTTCTTCCTTCCTTTTTTTGGACATGCTTAATGCAGGAATTTGTTTTGCATGACTATATACATATTTGTAATGGTTTTTGGTTTTCTTGCCTCCTCAATGGGTGGGGGAGAGAAAGGCAGGAGGGAGAGAATTCAGAACTAAAAATAAAATAAAATTGAATAAAAAAAGAGACTATCTCACAAGAGCTTACTCTTTGCCTGCAGCCTAACACTTGAAGCTGGATAGGTCATAGGATCAGAGATTTAGAGCCCAGATACATTCTTAATTCTGGAAGTCAAATATAGGTTGACAGAGTAGAAACCCAAATGCCAGAGCTCCAAGAGGGTGTACTCTAAAACTGCTCAAGAAACAGGCAGAGCTCCAGAGTTTTAATCTGTAGGTAAGTTGACCATTTAAGTATGAGGTAAAAGTGGAGTCTCTTCAAGAAGGAAGACCTCCAGCTAAAACCAAAAAGCCCAAGACTACTGGCATTAAAGACTAAGACTTCAAAATCTAGAAGGAGTTGCACTGGATTTAGATTCAAGTGAAGGGAGTTCAGATTCTGATTCTGTTTCATACCATGTGATCTCAGGCAAATCATTTAACTTTTGCTGGGCTCAGTGGACCTTTTGTTGGACTACAACAAGAAAGAGCAGAAACCAGAGCATAGAAAAGCTTCTATAACAGTGTTTCCATGCCAAAATAATAAATTAAAATACTTAGCAGCAAATGCTCTTCTTTGCCTCCAGGCACTTCTCATTACTAACTACCCTGAACATGCTGCTGGCTTAATCTTCCTGAATCACCACCTTCATCTTACCCTGCTTAAATTTGTCTTGATTCTTGTCTTGCCACTGGACTTCCAATGACTAGAGGAGACAGTGAGGCTGGCAACTTTGTGCAACTGTGCCTCACTTAGATCCAGTTCACTCAAAAATCAAGACATCATTCTCACGATATCATTGGTCCTTTTTGAGAACCGAAGGATGAACAACAGCTTAAAAACCTATTCATTATCTCTGTTTTCCACTTCTCCAACATACTCTGTTCCAATCAATCAAGCAGAATTTGTTAAATACCTACTGTGTGCCAAGCACTGTACTAGGCTCTAGGAATACAACAACAACAAAAAAAAAAACCCTACTTCTTTTCCTTTTCCCTTCTAACCAATTACTTGCTTAATTTGTTTTATCTGTCTATATTTACTTTGCCTTGCCAACTACTTTCTTCTTTCTTTTCCTTGAGTCCCTTTCAGGTTCTTTCTCCTTAATCCTACTCCCCTTCTTTAAACCTTCTTTTACAGAAGCCAGAAGTATAATTCTGAAGAATTAATCATATGACCTGAGTTCAAATTTGGACTCAACTGTCCATTCCCTGCATGAATCTGGGAAAATTGTTCTACCTCATTAGGATTCATTTTCTTCATCTATAAAATGAAAGCATTGGCCTAGATGATTTCTAAGCTTTCTTCCATCTCTGGATGCTCTAAATCCTCAAGCTTTTTGTAAATCTTCATTTTTCCCCCTATGGGTTCCTCCCCATAAACTTTATGTCTCCTCAGAAAGACTCATCTTCCTGAGTTCAAATCCAGCCTCAGACACCTACTAGTTGTGTGATCCTGGACAAGTCACTTAACCCTGTTTGCCTCAGTTTCTTCTTCTGCATAATGAGCTGGAGAAGGAAATAGCAAACCACTCCAGTTGTTGTTCCTTCTTGGTTTTTGAAGAGGGTAGATGACATCATACGATGATGCCTTGACTTGCACGTGAATTGTATTTAAGTGAGGCAGAGCTGCACAAAGTCATCAGCCTCACTCTCTCTTCAAGAATCACTGAAGTCCAGTAGCAAGACAAAAGTCAAGTTGACTGGATGACCTTGGCATCTTCGATGTCTGACCAAGCTCTAACTGCTCCACAGAGCCTGCTTCAGGCTGCCTTCACAGCTGCTGGAACGAATTATTCACATCTGCCTATTCTACAAGTGGAAGTCTTCACACGCTAAGGGGAGCCATCCCCCTAACTTTCTGAGGGGTTTGAGACCTGTTGTTTACCCTCAGCCAGGTTTAGCGTGTCTGCAGGGATGGTTTTGCTAGGATGTGGTCACTGCATGCTACAGCCCTGAAAAGGGCTCAGCAAGCCCTCATATACCCCACTCCAGTATCTTTGCCAAGAAAACCCCAAATCGGGTTTTAAAGAATTGGACACAACTGAATAACAACAAGGGATTCATTTTTTTAACTGAACAAACTTTCAGCATAATTTATCGAGTGCTTTTTTTTTTTTATCAAGTATATAATTGTATCAAGTACTTACTACTACTGGCTTGCTGAGCCCTTTTCAGGGCTGCTCATCCACCTTTGATGTCCACCTTCACCTCCTCTCACCCCTGGCTCCAAGAAGCTGTAGAATGTGCAGAGGCCACACACCAGTAGAACCGTCTTTTGACAGATGGGCTAAATCAGGTTGAGGGTAACCAACAGGCCTCAAATCTGTCAATGAGTTAGGGGAATGTCCACCCTAAGTAAGTGAACACTTCCCCTGGTGGAATGGGTGGATGAGAACTATTTGTTCCAATGGCCATGAAGGTGGCTGAAGTAAGTGCCATGGAGCACTTAGAGCTTGGTCAGACATTGAAGACACCAAGATCATCCACTGCATCCTATGTCGGTCCTCTTGACTTTTGTCTTGACACAGGACTTTGATGATTCCAGAAGACAAAATGAGGCTGCTGACTTCAACAAGGGATTCTAAAAGGTGGAAGTGAGAGAAGGAAGAACATTCAAGGCATGTGGTACAACCTGTGCAATGTCATGGAGACAGGATCTGGAAGGCTGACTCTAAGGACATAATTGAGGCCAGTCTGACCTGAATATAAAGGGTACGAAGGGAAATAATGTCCAATAAATCCGGAAAGCTTAACTGGAGCCAGATAAAGGGCTTTAAAAGATAAAGCAGGAGTTTATAACTGATCACAGAGGCAAATGGGAACTACTGGAGCTTCTTGAGTAGAGGAGTGACATAGCCAAACTTGTAACTTGAGGAATATCACTTTGGCAGTCATGTGGATCATTGATTGGAGAGGGGGAGAGACTAGAGAAAGGGAGACAAATTAGGAGACTATCGGAGTAGTCCAGAAGAGGTGGTGAGAGCCAAAACTCACATACCATTCTCATTCCTGCCTCGCAGAACAGAGCCCATGCTGCTCTGGCCCCATCTGCAACGCTCTGCTGACTTTCTATTTTGGCTATTTGAATCCTAAAAATCATTCAAACTTCTTGAAAATCCTATCCTCCCCCCTCAAAAAATGTCTCAATAGCTGCTGCCAACACTCATCTCCTCTTTCCTGAGAACTCAATACACTTTCCTATCTGTTTTCTCTACTTGAGCACTTATATTCTACTTCACATTTTATTAAATGCTTCTTGTTGTCCTTCAATTATTTGAATTATAACTGTTTTTAACTTTAAACATTTGTAAGCTCTTGAGGACAGAGACTATGTTGTTTGTCACATTTCTTTTGCCTGATCCATAATGCTTACACCACAGGGTTAGCATACACATGATAAGAATTCAGAAAGTATTTTTGGAACTGGACTGAGCTGTGAAGGAACCACCTGATAATCCAATTAAAACATAATCCAATTAAAACAATCTAAGGTAGAAGGAAATCGTAAAGGGCACTAACTTTGGGTTAAAGTTAAGTTAAAAATGTCAAAGATGGCCAAAGACTTACTAAAAGCCTAAGAGGAGAGGAGTACAATCAGGAGAGGAAGAAAAAAATACTTTAAAGAAAGTTATTTTTTAAAAGAATCCTTTAGACACGAATGCACCATTGGTGGAGTGGTGAATTAGTCCAACCATTCTGGAAAGCAATTTGGAACTATAGCCAAAGGGCAACAAAACCGTGCATACCCTTTGATATGGCAATACCACTGCTAGGTCTGCATCTCAAAGAGATTCCCCAAAAGGGGGAAAAAACCTATTTGTACAAAAAATATTTATATCAGCTCTTTCTGAGTGGCTAAGAATTGGAAACTGAGGGATGCCTATCAATTGAGGAATGGCTGAACAAGTTGTGGGCATATTATTGTAACAGAATATTATTGTGCTGTAAGAAATGACAAGATGATTTCAGATAAACCTGGAAAGACTTACATGAACTGATACAAAGTGAAATGAGCAGAACTAGGAGAACATTGTATACAGTAACAGTAATATTGTATGATGATCAATTGTGAATGACTTATTCTCAGCAAAACAATGATCCAAGACAATCCCAAAGGACTCATGATGAACAATGTTATCTGCCTCTAGAGAAAGAATTGATGTTGTCTGAATATAGACTGAAGCATACTATCTTTTTTTTTCATCCTTTCTTTTCAAGTCTTCTTGCACCAAATTGCTAACATGGAAATGTTTTACATGACTGCACACATGTAATCTATATCAGACTGCTTATGATCTCAGGGAGCAGGGACAAGGGAGGGAAGGATAGAATTTGGAACACGAAACTTGAAAAATGTTAAAAATTGTTTTTAATGTAATTGTGGGAAAAATAAAATATTTTTAAAAAGAATTCCTTAGCACAATCCAGCCTAGGTGTTTTCTCTGGGTTTTTGGCAAACTAATCTCTCCTGGTTTTTCTCTTACCTTCTAGTTGAGGGGTGGGGAACCTGTGGCCTTGAGGCTACATGTGGCCCTTTAGGTCCTCAAGTACAGCCTTTTGACTGAATCCAACTCGAAAAAGAATGAAAGAAAGAAAAAAATGACATGCTTCTGTGTGTATTCAAACAATATTACCTATCTGGAGGTGGATACTATGTTTCATCATTAGTCCTTTGGGATTGTCTTGGATCTTTGTATTAGTGTAGCTAAGTCTTTCACAGTTGATTATCATTACAATATTAGTTACTGTGCACAACGTTCTCTTGGTTCTGTTCATTTCATTTCGTACAAGTTCACAAAAATCTTCCTAGGTTTTTCTGAAAACACCTCTCTCATCATTTCTTTTTTTTTTAAATTATTTGTAGTTTTCAACAATCACTTCTATAACATTCTGAGTTCCAAATTTTCTCCCCATCTCTCTCCTCCCTCCACCCAAAGATGGTGCATAAATTGATATAGGCTCAACAAATACATCCATGTTAAACCTATTTTCACATAAGTCATGTTGTAAAGAAGAATTAGAACCAATGGGAAACCACAAGAAAGAACAGAGAGAAAGAGAGAGAGAGAGAGAGAGAGAGAGAGAGAGAGAGAGAGAGAGAGAGAGAGCGCAAATAATATGCTTCAATCTGCATTCAGACTCCATAGTTCTTTTTCAGGATGTTGACAGCATTTGTCATCATGAAATTCTGGAGATGTCTTAGATCCTTGCATTATTAAGAAGAGCTAAGTCTATCAAAGTTAGTCATCACACAACGTGGCTGTTACTGTGTACAGTGTTCTACTGGTTCTGCTCACTTCACTTAGCATCAGATCATATAAGTCTTTTCAGGTTTTTCTGAAGTCCACCTGCTCATCATTTCTTATAGCACAATAGTATTTCATTATATTCATATACCACAACTTGTTCAGCCATTCCCCAACTGATGGACCTTCCCTCAATTTCCAATTCTTTGCTACCACAAAAAGAGCTGCTATAAATATTTTTGTACATGTGGGTCCTCTCATCATTTCTTATAACACAATAATATTCCATTAGAATCATATACTACAACTTGTTTAGCCATTCACCAATTGATGGGCATCTCCTAAATTTCCAATTCCTTGCCACCACAAATAGAGCTGCTATAAACATTTTTTACATGTGGGATCATTTCCTTTGATCTCTTTTGGATACAGAACTAGTAGTGGTATTGCTGGGTCAAAGGGTATGCACAGTTTTATAGTCCGTTGAGGATCGGTCCAAATTATCCTCCAGAATGGTTGGACCAGTTTCCAATTCTACCAACAGTGCACTAGTGTCACTGCTTTTCCGCATCTCTGCCAGCATTTGTCATTTTCCTTTTTTGTCACATTAGCTAATTTGATAGGGGTAATGAGAAGGTATGAGTTGTTTTAATTTGCATTTCTCTAATCAACAGTGACAAGGCATTTTTTCATACGACTAATCATAGCTTTCAGTTTTTCTTCTGAAAACTACCCGTTCATATCCCTTGACCATTTATTAATTGGGGAATGGATCTTAGTTTTTATTAATTTGCCTCAGTTCTCTACATATTAGAGAAATTAGGTCTTTATCATAGAAACTTAGTGTAAATACATTCCTCTAGTTTCCCACTTTCAGATTTCAATTTAATGTAATCTCAATTAGTAATTTTACCTCCTATGATCCTCTCTTTTGTTTGCTCATAAATTTGTCCCCTCACCACAGATCTGACAGGTAATTTTTTTCTACGTTCACCTAATTTACTCGTAACACCCTGTATGTATAAATCATGTTCCCATTTTGACCTTATCTTGGTATACAATGTGATGGTGGGCTATGTCTAGTTTCTGCCAGATGCTTTCTAGTTCTCCTAGCAGTTTTTATCAAATAGTGAATTCTTGCCTCCAAGTTTGGATTTCTGGGTTTATCAAACACTCAATTACTATGGTCATTTGCTTCTGTATATTGTGTATCTCCACCACTCTATTTCTTAGCCAGCACCAGATTGTTCTGATGATTAACCTGAATATCTATCTAGTTTTGGAATCTTACCATTTTTATTTCTATAATATGTTTCATATTAGATTACTATTCTGTACTAACACAGCTGCTGCTTTAGTTCAGGCCCCAAATCACCTTTCACATAGAGTGCTATTACTACTACTTCCTTGCATCAAGTTTCTCCCCTCTCTAGTCCATCTTCCACACTGCTGCTAAAGGGATTTTCCTTAAGTGGAGATCTGATCATATTTACTTAGTAAACTCCAGTAATTCACTATTGACTCAAGGATAAAATATAAATTCTTCTTTTTATCTTTCAAAACCCTTCACAACCTGATCCTATTTTTGCAGTTTCATTGGACATTATTCCCTTCCTGCATTCAGCTGTCCAGCCACACTAGCTTCCATCTCTTTCTAACACACAAATATCTCCTGCCTCTGTGTCTTTATAATGGGCAGTTCCACTCTTGGAATACACACACTCCTCATTTCCACTTCGTAGAACTCCTCTCTTCTTCAAGACAGCTGAAATCCTACCTTCTTTATGAAAGTTTTCTTCATCCCAACTTCTAGGGACATCCCTCTCAAACTACTTTGTATTTTAAAAAATTTTCTTTATATGTGTGTGTGTGTGTGTGTGTGTGTGTGTGTGTATATCCATACACACACACACACACACACACACACACACAATTGCCTCCCTCATTAGAATGTAACTTCGTTGCAAATAGGAATTCTTTGTGTTTGTTCTCTAGCTTCTTAGTAATATGCTGCATATACAGTAAGTGCTTAATAAATTCTGGTTGGCTGATTTATTTTGATTTATTTTCTACCTATGTGACCACCACAGCACATCACTATAAGCTTCAGTTTCCTCAACTTCAAAATGAAAATATTTGCCTTTCTTTAATGAATTCCAAGGAAAATACACAGTAAAGTTTACAAGTACTTGTAATTAGAAAACTTGATGCTGACTAATAATAGTAACAACTCATTATTGTAAATGATAGCAGGTAAGTCAATACAGTGAGGCAAGTAAGGTAAAAACTACACCTCAAACAGGCCAAAAAAGCCAAGAAGAGAATTCCCTTTAGAGGGGATTCCAAAGTCAAAAATAGAAAGATCTTTAAATAGGTAAAATGTACATACTCACCTAAGTAATCAGTGAAATTGCTAGATATCTATGGTATAGAAGATGACTTAATGAATAAAAAAGGAAAGAAACTGAAATTATTCTTTGCTATGGTCTTTACTAAAGTGTTAAATAGGGAAATTCTCCCTCCGAAATTGTTTTTTGAGTAAGCAGCATAGAGGTTGAATCCCTCAATAACTCATTTAGGCAATCCAATACTGATAAATCTATAGCATGTTCTAGACCTAATTGACAAACCAGATGTAGATAAATAACCTGGACCAAATGACACATACCACACTGTTTCTAAGTTACTGAAGGGTGAAATTGTAGAACTATTAGCCAAAATGTATAAGCTGTAGTAACCAAACACTGTCCTAAAAGTCTGTAAAGCTGTTTAAAGTTGAAAAATTTTCAGATGATAACACAGAAACTATAGATATAAATAAATGTGTTAATGGCAATATAATTTCTGTAATTTATTATTTTTTAAGGAGGCATAAGTTTGTGAGGGGAAAATTAAGATTTACAAAGATTTACAAAAAGTCTGAAGATTTAGAACATCCAGAGCTGGAAAAAACTTGGGCCAATGCTTTCATTTTGTAGATGAAAAAAATGAATCCTAGTGAGGTATAATAATTTGCACAGAGTCACAAAGGGAACAGACAGATGAATCCAAATTTGAACTCAGATCATATGACTAATTCCTCAGGATTATGCTTCTGGCTTTTGTAAATGAAGGTTAAAGAGAGGGAGCAGAAGGAGAAAGAACCTGAAAGGGAGTCAAGGAAAAGAAAGGAGAAAGTAATTGGCAAGGCAAAGTAAATATAGACAAATGAAACAAATTAATCAAGCAAATAATTGGTTAGAGGGAAAAGGAAAAGAAATAGGGTGGGGCTATAAAGTTGCTAAGAGGTCATAAGAGGCTGTGGGTGCTTATGACAGGAGTTGTAACCACCGAGTAGTTTAAAAAAAAGCTGAGAATCTTATTAGGTCTGGAGAGCAGAGTGAATTTTGTGATGGCTTGCATTGGAATGTGTGATGTTTGTATTTCTGCCATGCAATAGCCAGAAGACTACATGTTAAGCATTATTATCTAGTATGTATTCCAAAGGGTCAGAGTTATGAGGAGATGTATATATGCCCAAGAAGAGATGCTCAAGAGTGATAATCTGAAGACACAAAGGGAAATGATTCCAATGGGGAGGTAAAATGGGATTTGTCTGAAGATATTGACAGGGATGCCCAAGGGAACTCAACAAATCAACTTAGGTTTTAAAAATAAGTATGGATTATGGAAGCTAAGTCAGACAAAGAGATAAATATCAAAGTCTTTTAAAAATAAGTGTCAGGAATGCTAAAGCTTACAGCAAGTTGAAGTTGGTAGGCAAAGCAATCAAAAATGTTGGATTTCAAACTATACGGGGAAAAAAGAGAATCAAAAGGCCTTCACTTGCAATGCATAGGTAATAATTGACAACAGAGAGAAAGTAGAGCTACTCAATTCTTATTTTCCTTTTTCTCTACAAAACAGGATGACATTTAATCTGGAAATGATAGAATAAGAATGACTAACAGGCAGATGATATCCAAAATAAGTAAGGAAATAATGAAAGAGCATTTGGCTGCTCTTAATGTACTGAAGTCACTTGGTTGAGATGAACTACATCCTTGAGTTCTGAAAGAACTGGGAGGATGCGGCTGCTGAAACACTGTCAGTGATACTTGAGAGAAGATGGAAAATGGAGGAGGTGCCATAAGAATGGAGAAGGGCAGGAGTTGTCTTAATATTTAGAAAAGGGAAGTGAACAGAGTCTACAAGCCATAGGCCAGTGAATTTGATTGATTCCCAGGAATATTCTATAACAGAACCTTAAAGAAATGATGGGCAAACATCTAGAGAAACAAGTAGTAATTTTAAAGAACAAGCATGGCTTCATGAAGAATAGGTTATGCCAGGGGGCAAAGCCAAGATGGCAGAGTAAAAGCAGTGACTTGCTTGATCTCTTCCCTAAACCCCTCCAAATACCTGTAAAAAAATGGCTCTAAACAAATGCCAGAGCAGCAGAACTCACAAAAAGACAGAATGAAACAAATTTCCAACCTAAGACAGCCTGGATGGTTGAATAGAAAAGTGTGTCATGCCAGGCTGGAAGAGAAATGCAGTTCAGCGTGGGCACACAGGCAAAACAGGCCACAGCAAATCTAGAGCAGACCTCAGAGGACTGAATCATGGGCAGCTGTGGTGGTTTCCAAACTTCTCAAACCACCAAACACCAAAGACGATTTAGAAGGAGAAGTCTGTGACTGCGATGAGAGAGAAGCTTGGTCCCAGCCCCAGTGCTGGAATGGCAGCTGCTTCCTAAACTATTGGCCCATAGACTGAGGGGGAATTGAGTGGCTGATCAGAGGAGGACTGCAGGTATCTCTTTGCTAGTGCTGAGGCAGGATTCTCTTGCTTTGCCTGTGCTTGGATCTGGGTCACAGTTCTGAGTAGTGATCCTGGGGTGAGGAGGAGTGCTGGCATGGTGGAGCTTGTGGTGGCAGTGGAGAGGGAATCTTCCTCACAGTTCCAAGGCAGAAAAGAGTGCTTGTAGACCAGAGCACAGGAAGTAAGTAAGTAAGTAAAGGAGTAAAGGAGTAAGGAAAGGAGTAAACACCTCACCCTTGATCATACCACCTTGGAAGAACTGAAAACTTACAGGTCGCTAGAAGTATCTCTGAAAACAGCTGCACAAAACCCCAAAAGCTTGGGACAGTACATTCTCCACACTGGAAGCAGACCCTTACCTTAACAAAGAGTTTATAACTCAAGTAATTGGCTAGGATCATGAGCAAACTGCGCAAAAAAAAAAGTCAGACCATAGAATCGTTCATTGGTGACAAAGAAGATCAAAATATACAACCAGAAGAAGACAACAAAGTTAAAGCTCCTACATCCAAAGCCTCCAAGAAAAATATGAATCAGTCCCAGGCCCTGGAAGAGCTCAAAAAGGATTTTGAGAAGTAAGAGAAGTAAAGGAAAAATTGGGAAGAGAAATGAGAGTGATGCAAGAACAGCTTGCTAAAGGAGACCCAAAGAAAATAATACCTTAAAAAATAGCCTAACCCAAATGGCAAAAGAGGTCCAAAAAGCCAATAAGGAGAAGAATGCCTTAAAAAGCAGAATTGGCCAAATGGAAAAGGAAATTCAAAAGCTCACTGAAGAAAATACTTCCTTAAAAATTAGAATGGAACAATTGGGAGCTAGTGACTTTATGAGAAATCAAGACATAAAACAAAATCCAAAAAACGAAAAAATAGAAGACTGTGAAATATCTCACTGGAAAAACAACTGACCTGAAAAAAAAGATCCAGGAGAGAAAATTTAAAAATTATTGGACTATCTGAAAGCCATGGTCAAAAAAAGAGCCTAGACATCATCTTTCAAGAAAAACCACCACCAATACATGCAAACAAGGCATATATATGTCCCAGCCTGACCAGAGACCAAATGAAGACACTTGTAGCTTATAAAGTAAATTCAAAGAAAGCATTTTCCATGCAATGATGAGGTTGGAAGCCAGATTGTAGAGTTAAAAAATAGTGAGAGGAGAGAAAGTGGAGGTACCTATTGTAGATGGCCTTCTCAAGGAGTTTTCCCACAAAGGGCAGAAGAGATATGGGATAATAGTTAGTAGGGATGGAAGGACCAAGTAAGAGGTTTTTGAAGATGCAGGAGATTTGGACATGTTTGTATGAAGCAGAGAAGTAGCCTATAGACAGGGATAGACTGAAGATAAGTAGGAGGGTAAGGATTGCAGAGGGAAAAATCTGCTGGAAGAAATGGGATGGGAAGAGATTACTTGTGCAGGTAAACAGGTTTGCCTTAGCACAAACTAGAGTCATTTCTTTGTGAGAGATAGGTGTGAAGGAAGAGATAATGGCAGAAGGCAACTGAATGATATGAGATGAGGAACAGGGGACAAGAGGGACCTCTCAGTGAATGGCCTCAATTTTTTTCCCATTAAAATATAACACAAGGGTCTCAGCTAAGATGGGGGAGGGAGTAAGGTGGACCTTTATTTATTTATTTTTATGATTGACCTACTTTGCAGTAGAATTTCTGGGTCCAAGAGTATGAACATTTTAAGTTACTTTCTTCACATAATTCCAAATCACTTTCCAAAATAGTTGGACTAATTCTTCACTAACAGCCAAACAATAAGTTATTAAGAGAAATTAAGGATGTTTGATTATATCTAAAGCACATGCTTATTTTGAGATCGACAGCTGGGAAGACATCCACACTCTCCTATATCCTTTGGTATTCAGAGATAGTTCATTGATCTGGACAAATATGATAGTTCCTATGTCTTTAACTGACTCTATGAATATTAAAAATAATGTCCCTACAGGGCAAAGAAGAGGAAAACATACATCCAAATTGTTCTTGGTGATTTTCATTCTTGTATTTTAAAGCACAATTCAATTTAACTTCCATAGTTCTTTCTTTGGATAGGGACAGCATTTCCCATCACGAGGCTTCTGGAGATGTCTTAGATCCTTGTACCGCTGGGAAGGGTTAAGTTTATCAGTATTAGTCATTGTACAACGTGGCTGTTATTGTGTACAACGTTCTCTTGGTTCTGCTCACTTCACTCAGCATCAGACCATACAAGTCTTTCCAGGTTTTTCTGAAGTCAGCCTGTTCACCATTTCTTATAGCACAACAGCATTTCATTACATTCATATACCACAACTTGCTCAGCCATTCCCCAACTGATGGGCATCCTCTCAATTTCCAATTCTTTGCCACCATAAAAAGAGCTGCCATGAATATTTTTGTACACAAGGGTCCTTTTCCCATTTGTATGATCTCTTTGTGATATAGCCCTAGAAGTGCTATTGCTGGGTCAAAGCATATGCACATTTTTTTGCCCTTTGGGCATAAGAACAAATGTATTTCTAAGGCTCCAAAAAGCTCAGTTTCAAAACCCTTCTCTTTAGGCTAGACAGGAGGCTGTCTGCTTAGCGTGTCATTGTCATCACAGTCATCAGTGAACACTGACTGGCTATGCGGCAGTGAGGGATTAGTTGTTCTTTAAACATCTCATAGGATTTACTTGTAAAACTATATGGACTGGGAGACTTTTCTTCCCATGAAAGTAAATTTATAGCTTTTTCAATTTCCCTGAGATCAGGTTATCTATTTCCTATTTTGCTCATTTTGATAGTTAAAATTTTGTAGCTCTTCATTTTATTTCCATTTTGTTTTATTGACATATTTATTTCCCTCTGTTCTAAATTTGCTCTTTTTATTTTTAATTGTGTCAATTTGGTACTGTTCTTTTTATAAAAATCAAGTTAGCTCTTGGTTTGTCAATTTTATTAATCTTTTCCCAAAAACTGTTCTTGCTTTTATTAGTTTATTTTTAATTCCCAATTCCATTATGACTTTTAATTGACAAAAATTTCTCTTTTGTGATTACTAATTTGTTGGTTATCTAACTTTTAAAATGGTAATCTCTCTTTGTTAAGATAAGTGTTCATGGATATAAATTTTCATGAATTAATAGCTGCATCACACAATTATTGGTTTATTCTTTCATTATTATAATTCTCTAAAATAATTGTTTCTATAATTTCATTTTTGAACCACTGATTTAATTAATGAAAGTTGTTATAAAGAGGGAAATTGAGGCTTGCTGTAAAGAAAAACTTTGTAATGACTAAAGCTAACCCAAAATGAAAAGGGATGCCCTGGGAAATCAATGTCTTGTCTTTCACTAGAGATCTTCAAGCAAAGGCTTGAATGGCCACTATCACATACTGTTGCAGAGGGAATTCTTGCTCGGGAATAGGCTGGACAATGAGGTTTCTCAGGACTCTTTATTCTTTACTATCAACCAAGAAATGAATGATCAAAAAAGGAGCTGATCTAGTAATAAAGCAAAAACAAGGAATAATAAACATAGACAGTCTAGTCTGTTGTACTGGAAGCCATAAAAGGTTAAAAGACTGAAGGATTAGGGGAGGGTATGCCACAAGATGGAGAAGACGCAGGTTGCAATCTGTCCTGTCAAATGTGATAGGCCCAATGACGACATCACAGATTCATTGAAGTACAGAAGACAAAAGGTAATTCTTTCAGTAGGAGAATACACACACATATACACATGCACACACGTATGTGTGTGTGTGTGTGCGTGTGTGTGTCCCTATCTTCTCTCCTCCACTCTATCCATCCCCCTTCTACCAACCTGAGTCTGGGAGACTCCAAGGACTGATTGATCTCAAGAGCAAGAGAACCTTTAGATTCTGAGCAATTAAACTGAGCAAGAAGATATATCTGATATCCACTTGGAATCACAGAATCTCAGAGTGGGAAGAGACCTCAAAAGCCATGGAGTTCAATTGATCTCTGAATAAGAATCTCCTCAATAAGACCTCCAGCAACTAGTCACTTAGCCTTTGCTTGAATACTTCCAGTGAAGAGGAAGTCACTCTCCTCAGAGGCAACCAGCTCCTTCCACTCTGGAAAAACATATTTGGTGGGGCAGCTATGTGGTTCAGTGGATAGAGTACCAGTCCTGGATTCAGGAGGACCTGAGTTCAAATCCGACCTCAGACACATAACACTTACTAGCTGTGTGACCCTAGGCAAGTCACTTAACCCCACTGCCTAGTCAAAAAAAACAAAAAAAAAACCTTACTTTGAGCATTTGGAAATAACAGGCAATGTTTAGTGAGAATCACAAGGGTTGACAAGTCTAGGGAGACTCTCTGCCATATCTAAGGTATATGTCTCAGGAAGACTGAAGATCTCTCTCATCAACACAAGGGTGACATAGTTCGTCTCTTCTTGATTATTAATAGATGACCTTTGTCCCAGTGCCACTTATGGCTCAACATCATTAGTTCTCGATGAACAAGATTTTTTCCTCCTCAGAGGAAGTTTCTATGAAAGTTTCATACCTATTTTGTTTAGCTTGAAATATTGAGGGTTTCTTCCCTTTTTGTAACATTTGTCTACCCTCTAACCTCCTGCCAGAGGTTGAACTTCCCTGTAACCTCTTCGGATATCTTTTCTTGTTTATTTTCTCTTTGAAGCATTTCTTTCAATAATTATGTAAATATAACTCTAAGATGTTTATAGAAATAAAGAAACCTACAAATAATTGGAGAAGTAGTCCATGTTTATAGTTGGAATGTGTCAACATGATAAAAAGAGGGTGGTACTACCTAAAATAATCTATAGATTAAGTGTCATGGCAAACTACCAAGAGAATATTTTCTAGAGCTAGATAAAATGAGAAATATCATGTGAAAGAATAAAAGGTCAAAAATTTCTAAGGAAATGATTGGGGGGAGGAGGGGAAGTAATGAAAAAGACCTAGCACTACCACGGGCCTGCACAACATATGGATTGTGGGCTGCTTGAAGCCGATCAAAGGATTTTGGGCAGCCCGTGAAAAATGTAGAGGATGTAAATAAAGTAAAGATGTAAGGAGTGCTTTGTCCATGCCCCACTTAACCCGCCTTCCACTAGTCACTACTGGGGGCCCATCCTATAACTTGGCAGGTGGGTTGCTGCAGTGTATTCGCTTCTGTTTGTCACGTGACCTGCAGCAACCAACCATCATCACTCTGTCTCTAGTCAGAGAGGAGTGAGACTCGTAACTTTTCACTGTGTTTTTGGTCATTACTGGCATTGAACAGGGACAAAGTGAGTGAAGCCACGTGCCAACGCAGCTGATGCCCCCTGTGTGATGAGTGGCTTCTTCCCTTCCTTCACTGCACAGCTACCCTCCAAGTTACATGAATGTCTGGACCTCTCTCCAAGGTCAGACACTCAGTTCTGTATTTTTTTGTATGTGAGCAATTGCTCTAACATTTTGGTTCTAACATTAAAGTTTTTGGGGTGACTTTGTAAAATGGGTGATAAAAAGAAACAGAAGATAGAATCAGAACATAGTATGTTTAATCCACAGCAGATAGATACTTGTTTACTTACACAAGACATAAAATACCAATCTTGGTTGCCTTTGAATCAAAACATCCTGATTTAAGCAAATTGGACACCAATGAAAAACAAACTAAAGCATTCAAATTGTTTAAAAAAAAAAACCTCAGTGGGGAACAATGGTTTTTCAAGAAAGTAAGCTCAGAAAATGAGGCAGCTACTATGGTTAGTTTTCAAATTTCTAAAGAAATCAATTTCAAACACGATTCTGGAGTGCAATAAACTGACTGCTGACAAGAAGTGTGATGCATCCCATTAACTAATTGTAAGCAGTAAGAAAACGGGAGAAATGTATTAAAACTTGTACCGCTTAGCAAAGTAATTTTTAAAATATTAATGTGATTTGATGATGAATAAAAACCTTAAGTAATAAGTGTAATTAATTGATACTAATTTAAATTTCCCTTTTTAAAAATACGGTTTATTTGCAAAATAGTTTAATCACTAACTATACCTTTACTTGTAAAGTGAGCCGCTAAAAATCGATCTATGGACCAAAAAAGTTTACCTTATTTTAATTTTGGCCCCTACCTGCTTCCAAGTTGTACAGATCTGCATTACCAGATTACAAATTATATTATAAAACAAAAATTATCAAAACTATTTGATACTTGCTAAAAAATGGAAAATGGATAATAGATCTAGAGCTAGAAGTGACCTTACAGAGACCATCTAGTCTAATCCCCTCACTTCACAGGTCAGGAAACTGAACCCTAGGGAGATTAAATGACTTGTATGCCCATGATCACAGAAGCAGTCACCATCTGAAGCAGGACCTGAGCCCAGTTCTTCTGATTCTAAACCTGTACCAGTTTACTTCTCTCAGTGGTAGAGAAGCAAGACCTAGAAGCAAACAAGTACAACAGTCAAGCATTTGGAAAACTACTGGAGGGAGAAATTCTTTATTCAACAGAATTTAATGAAAATATAGATTCAGCCCAACATGTCACATTATATGCTACAACAAATTCCCAATGTATACATATCTATATAAGAAAGGTTACATTATTATTATTTTTCTTTAACAAGAGAGAATTGAAGGCTGAATCTTTTACAAGTATTGGTCAGGGTAAAAATTCATTGCCATTTTAAAAAATGAATACTTAATTCTATCTGAAAAACTTAGAGCCTTTTTACCTTCTCCTCTAGAAGAGATAAGAACCTAGATACTTTGGGTAGATAGTGATTACTTGTCCCATAGCAGATGGTCTCTAAGGACCCTCCCAGTTTCAAAGCCTTAAGATTCTTGTGGCTTATGCTTTATACTCCCTCCACTCCCTTCCTGATATTGTCCTGTTAACTTTTTTTTTCTTTTATTGTTTATTGTTTATTAGCCCCTCTACCATAGGCCAGGAATAAAAAGAAAAAGCAAGGTGAAACTCAAACCAGACTAGCTTGCTTTTGGGAAGTAATTCTGCTGGGAGGGAGATTTAGGGATTTGCTTCTGATTATTCAATAAAATTCTTTTATTACAAGAAGTCCATGTAAACACATCAACAAAACACTATTATGGGCCATCTGTTGAGAATGTAAATAGCGTAGGGAGCCAATAAATTAGAGTTATTATTAACTTTAAATGAGTAGGGAGGACTAAATGATCTCTAAAATCCCTTCCAATTTGAACATTCTATAACTTTTTTTTTGATACTATAAGACCTACTATAAGACCTAGAGTGGCTTTCTACTTCATCAAGTCCAAACTCCTCAACACCGTATTTATAACTATCCAGAACCTGGTCCCATTTAACCTATCCAACAACACTGCCCATTATGTCACACGAGTCTCCTTGTAAGTCCCTTCCCCAAGGTTTCCTCATCCATTTACACAGGTATAATGTTCATTTCTGCCTCTCTCCCTTTGTTGATGCTGATTCCCTATCTATCTTCATTGCTTGTGCCTTTTAAGGTTCAGGAACAGGTCATGCCTCTATGAAATATTCCTTGACAACTCCCAAACACTGATTCTTCCCTTCTCTAATTGCTACCATCCTTGTCTATAGCACACAATTAACACTTTAATTAATGCTATCTGGTTTTCTAACTCTGGCTATACCTCTTCCTCAGGTTCAACAAACCCAATTTACTCCAATGATCATAAATACACTAAACAACTAGATTGTAAATTCCTTGTGGCAGGCAACCTTGTATTTATTTTTGTCCCATCCTATTCTCCCCCTGAAAGGCTACTCTAAAACACTAGTTCTTAACAAAGGGATCCATAGGCAGATTTCAGGGGTCCATGAACTTGGATAAGAAAATAAATCACACCTTTACTTTCATTAACCTTTGGTTTCCTTTGCAATGCTGTATATTTTATCATATGCATTTAAAAACATTAGAGGCATCCAGAACCTTTACCAGACTGCCAAAGGAGTCCATGACACAAAAAAAGTTTCAGAACCACTGCTCTAGGCCCCATATTTTATACATGAGAAAAATGAGGTCCAATGAGGTGAAATGTCTTACTTGAGATAATAATAATGTGTCATTATTATTAGTTATTAATAACTCAGATTTATATGGTGCATTAACAAAGCACTTTCCTCATGACAAGCCTATGAGGTTGATTGAACAAGTCCTACTGTTCCCATATGACTGATGGGAAAAATGAATTCCAGAGAAATTAAGTGATTTATCCAATATTCCCACAGACTATTAAACTATACCCATCCACCCCCAAAGTCACTAAACTGTCATACCCTTTGATCCAGCAATACTTCTAGTAGCCCTAGCCCAAAAACATCCAAGAAAGAAGAAAAGGGCCCATAGGTACAAAAATATTTATAGCAGTACTTTTTATAGTACTGGAAACTGGAAACTAAGGAGGTAGCTACCTCCTGAGGAATGCCTTTAAAAAATTAGGGTATATGATTTGAAACTAGGCCTTCTCCCTTCTAAATTCAGTGTTCTTTTTCAGCATGTCTCTCAAAACAGCAAGAACTAATTCAGATGAGATGCTAACAGTCACCAAGGATACCATTTCTTTTATTGAAGACAAGCCTGAATGATATGGGTGTTCTCAACCCTCTGTAACTTCATGCCCAGATTGTCAAAGGTGATCCAAAGAAAAAAGTCACAGCCCCCAAAGAAATTATAAGTATCTGTAAGAATTACAGAGTTTCCCAAGAGGGAGGTGTCTCCTGGCTGTCTATCCTAACCCATCTTGTTCAAACAACTTAAGGACATGGACAAGAACTGCATATGATGAGAAGGTGTGGTGGGGTTGATATCTGTAGGGAGTGTCCACACCATCTAAGTAGGGAAGTAATATGCTCACAGGAGCTGAGGAATCAAAAAGTACAGCCAGGCCACAATCCCTGGAAGGGTGGGACCATAAGAGTCTGTGCTTTTGCCAGATCCAAGAACAGTAGTAACTAACTTTCCTGAGGCTGCCTTCAGATTTGTATCAGACCAAATCAATTAGCTCATTGTAGGCAATTAGCTTCTCCATTTAGTCTCCCTCTGGGTTTCTGGGCCTTACTATTAGGAGGTTTGGACTGCTTCTGACCCCTGACTGAGAGTGGCTGAGCTGGGTTTTGGCGTAGAGAAAGTTTATCCCTTCCTTGGGCAGGGATGTGCTAAAGGTGTGTTCACTGGCTAACTAAGGGCTCTCAGTTCTTAAAATGTGGGCAAGGATTTATTCAGTTTTCTTAACCAAAAGCACTATAAAATGTTCCTGCACCACACAGATGTTCTGAAAAAAAATTAGAGCAAAAAGATCTCTAATCTTCCAGGTGGCATAGTGGATTGATTGCTAGACTTGAAATCAGAAAGAGCTGAATTTAAATCCTAGCTCAGACACTTTTTAGCTATGTGACCCTGAACAAGTCACGTACCCCTCTATTTCCTCACGTGTAAAATGGAAATAATAATGATAACAACAACAGTCCCTACTTCATAAAGTTGTGAGGATCAAATAGGATAATATACATAAAGTGCTTTGCAAACCTTAAAATATTATATAAATACCAGCTTTTATAGTTATCTAATCCAACTTCATGATTTTTAATAGATGAGAAAACTGTAGATGAGAAAAGCTTAGTGACTTGTACAATGTCCCACTGTCACATTTCTTAGTATGATATTTATTTCATTAAATGTTTTTGCTTTTAACTACCTTTATCAGTGGGATGACTAATAAAATTAGTGGGGAAATCACTAAAAATTAGTGTTCTACCTCACATCCATCAATCAATCAGATGGGCAAAAAGGGCAAAAAAAGCAAATGATAAATGTTGGAGGAGCTGCAGGAAAACAGGCACACTCATGCGCTATTGGTAGAGCTGTGAATTGATCCTGCTATTCTGGGAAGCAACTTGAAACTATACTCACCCCCCACCTCCCACCAAGTCACTAAACTGCCATAACCCCTTTGATCCAGTGATACTTCTTTTTTTTTTCTAGGCAATGGGGTTAAGTGACTTGCCCAGGGTCACACAGCTAGTAAGCGTTATGTGTCTGAGGCCAAATTTGAACTCAGGTTATCCTGAATCCAGGGCCAGTGCTCTATCCACTGTGCCATCTAGCTGCCCCCCCCAGTGATACTTCTAGTAGGCCTGTAGTCCAAAGACATCCAAGAAAGAAGAAAAGAGCCTAGGTACAAAAATATAGCAGTACTTTTTACAGTGCCGGAAGCTTGAAAGCCATTCCTGAGGAATGGCTTTAAAAAATTAGGGTGAATAGTATCAAATATTATTGGGCCATAAGAAATCATGAAGTAAATAAACAGTTTCAGAAAAAAAATTGAGCCCTGTATGAAATGATAGAATGAACAGAACTAGGAGAACTACATATACAAACATATGTGTATGTGTTTCCATATATGTATTGAGATACAGCATATTTACAAGTGATAGTATAATATATTAATAATAGTATAAAGTATAGTACAGTATAGTATAAAAATATAATAATAGTATAAAGAAAAACAACTTTGACAGACTTTAGAACTCTGATCAGTGAATGACAAACTACGAAACTGAAGAGGAAGAATGCCACCCGTCTCCTGACAGAGGTGACAGACAAATGCGGAATAAGACATATTTCTGAACATGGACATGAGAATTTGTTTTTGTGCATGTTTGCTCTGAGGGTTTTGTCATCCTTGTGTGTTGTTGTTGTGTGTTCAGTGGGGGCAGGTGGGTAGTAGGAAGAGAGAATATAAATGCTTCATGAGTTAAATATTTCAGAAAACTGGTTAGAGCTGATGAGATACATAAGCTTTGAGAGGATGTGGACCCACTCAGTACCTTTAAACTGAGGTAGCTTTTCTGACGGTCACCAGTGTGAGAAGAAGCAGGTGATCAGAGTACTTTGTTATTTAGTCATTTTCAGTCATGTTCTACTCTTCGAGACCCCATTTAGGATTTTCTTGGCAGAGATACTGGAGTCGTTTGCCATTTCCTTCTCATTTCACAGATGAGGAAACTGAGGCAAACAGGGTTAAGTGACTTGCCCAAGTGTCAGCTTTGAACTGGGGAAGATAACTCTTCCTGATTCCAGGCCAGGCACTCTATCCATTGAGCCACCTAGCTCCTCGTGACTGAGCAAAGTGCAACATAGTGCCAAAGCTGGGAGTAAATTTAAGACTTCTGACTCTTCCCACATAAACTTTTTGCATTGCTACTGTTATGTCCTATTTTACCAACTACATTATAAACTTTTAAAGGGCTGGGACTGTGTTTTGTAGCTGCTTTGTATCTCTCTCAGGACCAATGAGGTAAGCTCAGTAAATGCTAGTATCCTTTCATCACCCTATGTAATGGTACTGTACCAGGAGTCAGGAAACCTGGGTTCTAAACCCGGCTTAATGTGTGACCTCGGACAAGACATTTCCTCTCTCTGGATTTAATCCTCCTCCTCATTATACGGGCAGAGGCACAAGTTCTCCCCTAGCACTGATATCTAAGAGAGGTTATTTAGAGCAGGGCTTCTTAAACTTTTGAGATCCTTTTTTCTGTTTTTCAGCAGCATTCCTTGCATTGTGTGGCCTGAGAGAGTGCACAGTGCAAAGGGTGCATGCTTTATGTTCAGAACCAAGGCTGTAGTGAAGTTGTGCCATGCCACACACGGACAAGTGCTGCCAGACACATTTAGGATTCACTAGGTGCTTGATTTTGAATCAATTTTTGGTTGTTGCGCATTCAGAAACCTTTTACCATTGCTAAATTTTTCATGACCCCATATGGGGTTACGACCCACAGTTGAATAAACGCTGATTTAGAGTGCTGATCTTTTTCTAGAATATTTAATGAAAATAAATGTCAAATTCAGTTGGCTTTCGTACCAAATTTCATCTCTTTTTTGTTTGCTTCCACCTTAGTCCCTAGGAATCTATTATTTGTAACCATTCTCAATATCAATCAAGTAATTTCCAGGCAATGCTTAGGAAACAGCCAACCCTGTATTAGCAACTTTGAGAGTTGGAGCCCTCCCTCACAGGCCAGGAATACAGTGGGAAAGCACTATCTCTGGAGTCAGAGAAACTAGGTTCATTTGATTCTTCGGGTTCAAATCTCAACTCTGACACTTAGTGCTAGTAAGACTTCAGGCCAAGTCACATCGACTTCAGTCTCTTCATCTATAAAATGAATGGACTAGATGGCCTCTTAGGCACCTTCCCTCTGGATTTATGATCCACACCTAGCCCTGCCTACATATTTTTCTACTTAAGTAAATCAAAAATGGAAGACGCTGTCTTCCTCCTCAACCCCACCCTAAACACAGGAACTGATCCCTAGAGATAGTTCTAATAACAGCATAAAGATGAGAAAACTTGTTTCTGCCATTAGGGAGCTTTTCCCAGAAGCCTGGAGTAACCTCCATAACACTTGGATAAACTTTTGTGTCCATTCTGAATCCTGGAAACAACTTTACCCCTAAGCCAGAATAATTGGAAAATTTCTCAACAAACTCATTCCCCAAGACACATGATTCTGCTGGAGATTTATATTAGCAACCAAGCCAGGGCAAGCCTGAGTCACCAAGTATCTGCCTCCACCACTGTCCAGTTTGTTGAGGGATGCAGGCTAACAAGACCTGGGACCAGTAACAACAGCTGCTCATTGCACTGCCTCCTTGCCACCTGGCCCAACTGCCACTGTGCCTAGGAATGGTACTCTTAGCAACTATGCCTTCCTGTTATCTCTCTCAAACAATGCTAGAGAGGGGAAGATACAGCCATTCTCAATTTACTAGCTTAACAATGTGCTTTGTGTCCTCCAACCATAGCCTCATAATCAAGGGTTTTGCTTACCTTGTTTCCTGGAACACTAGAATTCTCCAGGAATTCAATAGGGGATTCTACGGGAAATACTGCTAGTGGAATTGTGATTTAGTGCTTTTTCTTTTGTGAAATGGCTGCATGGTTTTCATATTTTGAGTTTGTGTGAGAGTGTTCTGCATCCAATACACCCTTCTCTTCTATCACCTAATTACATTTTTATCTTTATCCTGTAATAGTACATTTGTTCCCAAGTAGAATTAAGGACTCACCAGCAACCAACAATAAAAGTATTTCCACCTCATGGAAGATGTATAGTTTCATTCATTTTACATGAAGAAGGAAAAAGAAAAACAACACATTTTATTCAAATCCCCTGACACCGTTCAGCTCTAATTCTAGAACCCTAGACCAGCTGCACTAGAAGAGACTTTAGACCACCACAGTCCTATAATCTTGCAAAGCAAGCAAATAAGACCATAGAAGGGGAGTGACTTAGGTAAATTAATATTTATGCTCATTAGTATCTAAATTAGGACTAGAACCTAGATATCCTAATTAATTTCAAGCCCAGTACCTCTGTTTATGATTCTATGACTGACACTGGCCAAAAACTATTAGAAACTTTGTCTTTACCAATTAAAATCAGTGAACCTCCAAGCTCACTTGAGGATGGGGCACATTCACAAACAAGTATGGCAGGTGAAAGGGAGAGATGCAGATAAAGTGCTGGTGGAAAATTTGAGGAGGGGACTATGACTTTCAGTTGGGAAGATCATAAAGGTTTCTTGAAGTAGGTGGCACCTGAGTTAGGCTGGAAGGACTACAGAAAGCGGAGATGAGGAGCACCTCCATAGAGCAGTGATCTATCCAAATTCAAGGAAATAGGAAAGAAATTCAATTAACAGCATGGCTGGAAGGGACATGCCACTTCCCTTTCTTTTTCCTTGCAGGCTGCAATCTAAAGTCCCGTTAGTGTTACAGGTCTAAGGTACTAGAATTTGGGCTGAAGGGTGTAGGGGTTTGAATAAAATCTGTTGTTTTTCTTTTTCCTTATTAGGTAAATTGAAAATGAATTAAGTGGAAACACTTTTATTGTTGGCTGCTGGTGGGTCCTCAATTCTAGTTAAGAATAAATGTACCATTATAGGGAATAAGTAGTGTTAAAACAACAACTACAACTACAACAACAACAGAGAGGCAAGCTGCAATCAAATGATGGAGATTTTTAAGTGTCAGGCTGAAGAGTATTTTATTCTATGGGCAAAAAAGAAAGGCACATGAACATTAGGAAGTTTGTTAAAAGTTTCATTAAACTATATTAAAGTTTCATTGATTTATATCACAGTCATCTCTGGATATACCTTACCCAGCAAGCCTTCTCTCATAACAAAGGAAAAAAAAAAAGTAAAACTAACCAAAACAGAAAATAGCATCTGACAGCCTAAGTAATGAGGAACTTTGGAAGACAGACAAGAGGAAGACAGACTAGAAGAAGAGAGACTAGGAGGCAGAAAGACAGATAAGGAAGTTATTAGGAGGACATTAAGCCAGGTAAGAAATAACCATTAAAATGGCAGTATGCATAGAGAAGGCAAAATTGCTACAAGAGACATGGGAGAGGTAGAGTTGATAGGATTTATTAACTAACTTGATGCAATGGCTAAGAGTCAGAATCATACAAGATTCAGTAGCCACTACTATATAGAAGCACAGGGCTTGGAATATGACATTACAGAAAGCAAAAGATCTAGGCTTACAGCCAAGAATAACTGACTCAGGAAAAACCAAGTTTCTAGACAGATAGATAGATATAGCTAGATAGATACATATATATATATATATATATATATATATATATACATATATATATATATATATACATATATATACACATATATATGTATATACATGTGTATACATGTTTGTATATATACATGTGTATATATGTGTGTGTGTGTGTGTGTGTGTGTGTGTGTATTATAATTCTACAGGGAAAAATATGAGCTTTAATGAAATAGAAAGTCTCTCAACATATCTCATGAGAAGACCAGAACTACATATAAATTTTAAATCAAAAATGGGAGTCAAGAGAAATATAAAAAGGCAAACAAGAGTATAGTCATAAGGCATTAAACAAGTATAAAATGTTCACATTCTAATATGGGATGATGACACATGCATTTCCTTAGAACTCTATCTAATCACAAGTGGTCATAGAGGGAGTCTCATTAGAAAGGGAGCCTGGCAGTTTTTGTTGATCTTATAGGAAATATGTAAAGGGAAGAGAAGAGGAATACACTGGAGGGGAGGAGAGAAATGGAGAGGAAAAAGGGAAAATTGTTTCACATAATCAGAGAGTACAAGCAAAAGTCTATATAACAAGGAAGGAGGAGTAGAGAGGAGTGGGCAACGCTTGAACCTCACTCTCATCATTAAAGAGAGGAAAAATTGGGCATGCAACTAAAAAAATCTAGAAAAACAGCAAATTAAAAATTCTATCAAACATTTAAAGAGCAATTAATCCCAGAGATACCATTTTTAAAAATAAAGAAAAAGAGGGGTCTTGACAAATTTCTTCATGATACAAATGTGCTCTTGATAGCTAAACTACCAAGAGTCAATACAGAGAAAAAAACTATAGAGGAATATCCCTAATGAATACTGATGCAAAAATTTTAAATAAAATATTAGCAAAGAGACTACAGAAACATACTATAAAGATTATGCATACATTACAACCAGGCTAAATTTATACCGCAGATGCATGATTGGTTCAATATTAGGGGAAAAATAAAGATAATTGACTATGTTAATAACAGAAATGAAAATCATATGGTGATCTCAGTTGATATAGAAAATGCTTTTGAGCAGATACACACCTATTCTTGCAAAAACACTAGAAGGCTTAGGAATAAATTAAGCTTTCCTCAATGTGTTATGTCATAATTATCTAATACTCCAAACTACATTATTTGTCACAGAAATAAGCTAGAGATATTTCGGGTAAGATTGGGGTAAATAAAGGATATCCATTATCACCATTATTATTTACTATAGTGCTAGAAAGACTGGCTATAGCAACAAGACAAGAAAAAGAAATTAAGAGAACAAAAACAAGCAAGGAAGAAACAAAATTATCACTTTCTGCAAGTGATGTAATATCTACTTAAAGAACACTAGAGAATCAAACTAAAAAACTAATTTAAATAATTAACAACTTTAGCAAAGTTACGAGACATAAATAAACCCAAAAAATTATCAGCATTTCTAGATATTATCAACAAAATCCAGCAGGAAAGGCTAGAAAGAAAAATCCCACTTAATGCTATAAACCACTGATAATTAGAGAAATTAACATTAAAACAACTCTGAGGTACCACCTCACGCCCCCCCCGATCATCAAATTTGACAAAAAAAGGAAAATGATAAATGCTGGAGAGGCTGTGGGAAAACAGGTACATTAATAGACGTCAGAGTTGTTGTGATGCTAAAGTGAGAAAACATTTATAAAGTACTTTGTAAACTTTAAAATGCTACATAAATGTTAGCTATCATTATCATCATCATCATCATCTTCATCACCATCATCACTACACTGTTTGTGGAACTGTGAACTGGTCCAACCATTCTGGAAAACTATGCCTAAAACACTTTAACTGCGCATATCCTTTGACCTAGTAATCCACTTTTACATCTGTACTCCAAAGAGATCAAAGAAAGAAGAAAAGGACCCATGTGTATACAAATATTTACAGCAACTCTCTTCATTGTAGCAAAGAATTGAAAACTGAGGGGGAATCCATCAACTGGGAAATGGATGAACATGTCACAGTATATGAACGTGATCAAATACTATTGTGCTGTAAGAAACTGATGAAGGGAATGGTTTCATAAAAACCTGGGAACATTTATATTAACTAATGCAAAGTAAAGTGAGCAGAATCAAGAAAACAATTTATATAGTAATAGCAATATTCTAAAGATGATCAACTTTTAAAGACTTAGAAACTCTGATCAAACCATCAGATCATAACCAACTCACAATTCCTGAGGACTCATAATGATACATGCTTCTCACATACCGAAAGGTGACAGACTCAGAAATTATTATTTTTTGCACACAGCCAATGTGAGAATTTGTTTTGCTTAACCATACATATTTGTAAGCAGAGTTTTGTCTTTCTTATTTTTTCAGTGGTGTGGCAGGGGTAGGGGATGTGGTGGTGGTGGTGGTGGTAGCTCAGAGGAAGAGAATGCCAACCTAAAAATAAAATAAAATTTAATTTAAAAAAATTTACATACCAAATTATTTGTTGAAATCTCTAGAATCTCATAATCACTTCCACAAAGTTTTTGAGTCATCCTTAAAAATGTCCTAAATATCTACTAGTCTGTAAAGATTAGCATGTATTATTGTTCCCTAAATGCATTACCTAGTTGGTGGTCCAAATTGAAACACATGACACCTCCACTTGGCCAATGAGATTTTATCTATTACTGTATAATCTTTCTTATTTTTAGCTACATTTGCCTTGGTTAATTTTTTTTAACCCTCAACTTCCATGACACTATATCTGCTGGGTCTCTTAATTCTTTCCATATTATGTCCCTTGCTGGTTCCTTCACTTTATTAAACATCAATAGGCAAATGTTTATTCATTGCTTGACAAAGATTGACTGAATGAAACAAAAGCATCCCACAAGATGCTTCTCTAGGCCCTTCACAATTCTATCCCAAGGAATACTTATGGGATAGGAAACGTACAGAGATAAAAGTATAATACAAGGTAAAAAATGAAGGAGAGATCAGACACGATGCTCAAAGAATATTGAAATGAAACAGTGCTAATAGCTGGGGACATCAAAGAAGGCTTCATCTGAATCAATCCTTGAAGGAAAACATGGAACATAATAGGCAGAGAACAGAAGTGAGCATAACGAAGTTTTATAAGAATGTAGAATATGGCATGTGAAGTTCAGGGACTAGTTAGGAGTTCAGGCTGGTTTGAAAGAGAATAGGTAACAGGGAATAATGTGAGGAAAAGCTAAAAAGATTGGTTTGAGCCAGATGGAAAAGGGCTTTAAACGTCCTTGCTAAGAAGTTTGTATTTTATCTTCTATCAATAAGGCAAAAGGCAAACAATGAGAGTATGTTTTGTTTTGTCTTATTTTAGCAAGGAGGGACATAGATGGTGAGACACGATTCTTGGAAAAATTATTTGGCAGCTGTGTGAAGGATGGTTTGGGGAGGAGAGAGGCTAGAAGCAGAGATAAAAAGCCAGGGATGTGCTGGTAAATCTTTAACATTTGACCACTGAAAATGAATTCTTAGCACACTTTTAAGTTTAATTGGCATTATCAACATCTTTCCATCATTTTTTTTAAGTCTAGAAAATCAACAGAATAATAATCCCAGCCTTGATTTGGAATGTTTCTCGATTTCTAAGATGTAAATGCACATACTGAATACTTAACAATCAACTCTTGCTAGTCAGTATGAGCTGGCTCCAGCATGCCCCTGGAAAAATTCTGACTTCATCTAAGTATGTTCAACAGATCAAGAGTAGGAGTAGAGGAGTTATATAGAGCAGATGAGCTAGGGCTAAGGATTGGTAGGGCATTCATAGTGAACAGGCAAGAGATTCAAGATAGGAGGACAGTATTTTTTCTTTGACAAATTAACTATCCTGGGAAAACAGGGAGAGTTAGAGGAACAGGAATTTGGGGCAAGAATCAAAACTAGTACAAAAGAGGAGGCTATGATTCCATACCCTTCCTCATCCACATAACTCAGCTGATGTAGTCATAGTATTTAGTAACAGATGATTAGCTTTGAATGTGGTAACAAGGAGTTAAACTAACTGTAAAACTGGATGTGCTTTTATAAAGTAGGAACAAGGCCTTTGAGTAAGTCAGGAGGGAATAATGTGATTGGCTGAACAAACAAAATCAGCCTAGAGGGGGGTGGGGGGGATTTAACTAGCTAAGCCCAGCACCCTTGTGGAGAAAACCTTTGTGCCCAGACCAAGTGGCATCAGGAAGGCTGGGGAAGAAGGGGTTTTCTCTCTTCTTCCCCACATTGGACATGCTGCTTTAAATTAAAGCTACTTAACCACAGAGAGAATGAGGCACTGCTTTCATCAGGGTACAGAGAAACACATTCCAGACAGGTAGGGACAGAGAGACAGTCAGTCACCCAAAGGAAGAATCACCTTCAAGAAGTGTGAGCCCCGGCAACACAGAAGAGAAACAGTTATGTTCAAGAGAGTTTTGAAAAGGCCCTGAAAGCCCAGCCCAGCCCTGTACATCAGTCACTGCATCTACAGGGAAGCTTTGAGGGTGCCATTCAAGGAGAGAATGGACTGCTAGGCCCTGTATGCCAGGAGTTGTGAGTTGCCCTTGCCACATGTATATGCTATACATTTACCTTTTTACCATTGCTCCCACTTTCCCCACGGATGTTATGTATATTTGTAGAAGATTTTGCCCTGGGTTTGGGAAGAAATGCTTTGTAGCAATTGTTGTTATTATACAATATCCTTGCATTTCCTTTGTATCTACTGGTAATGTCTATTAATGGAAAGCACACTGATAGGAATACAGTCCCGCAAAGACCCACAAAGAACCCAAGTGCAGTTGCCCCTCAGGGCACCAACCAGGAGAGTGAATAAAAGTTAGGAATATATTGGGGAGGGCGGGTGGTGCTGCAATAAGTTTAGGACAAACAAGGCAGAGAGAGTGGTGGTAGGTCAGCAGATCATAAGCAGATAGGGGAGTTTCAGAGTTTAAGATTGCAGAGATGGAATAATTTTGGGTGATAAGTCTAAGGTAGTCAGCTGAGGCAGAGTGAAAATGGAAGCTGAAAAGTAGTTCATGGGACCTGAAGAGTTGCTTAACTGGAGCAGTATGCTGAAGAGGTAATCAATGTGAACTATAAAATCACTAAGCATGGCAGTAAGATTTAGGGTAGGAGGGAAGACACTGAGCCAGACAGTGAAATATTTAGGAAAGAAGAATGACCTGGAAGCTGTTGGAGAACAAGAATCTGGGCAGGATGATATAAATAGATGACATGAACTTCAAAGGAAGAGAAAGTAATGAGTGATGATAGCAGGAAAAGGGTCTAGTACTAGCAGTGGAGGACAAGGAACATGTCCACCATATATGGGGTAGGAGGGAAGAGGCAAAAGCAGCAGCCAGCATTGGAGAAGTGAGATATCTTCCAGCAATAGTTTCCAGTGGATGGAAAGATTGGGAGAGGGGGCAGCTAGGTGGCACAGTGGATAAGCATCGGCCCTAGAGTCAGGAGGACCTGAGTTCAAATCCGGCCTCAGACACATAACGCTTACTAGCTGTGTGACTCTGGGCAAGTCACTTAACCCCAACTGCCTCACCAAAAAATAAAAAAAAATAAAAAAAAAAATATATATATATATAGAATAGGGGTTCCAAAAGACCCAATGGAAGTGGAGGGAGAGAAGCTAGGAACTGGAGAGGTATAAGACTGGGATAGATGTGTATGAAATTGCTGAATAAAGGAGAAAAGTGTTTTCAGCAAACTATAACTTTGAATATTAGGAATCGGGGAAGAAGAGGTTGGAATTTGCTAGTCAAGACAGAAAACATATGAAATTATTAGAGCACTCAGTTGAACAGAGTTAGGAAAGTTGAGCAGAGTGCTGGCCAAAAAGTTCATTGGAGGACACTGTTAATGGTATCTGGGGACAGCATGGAATGAAGTAGGCCTTCTACCCAAGAGAATGGCAGCAGGAGAAAAGTGGTGGCAGAAATGCTTGTTCTCTCTACAGCTGATGACATCCTTTCCCCCACCCCGGGTCACCTGGTGAAGAATGATAGAAAAATCAAATTCCTTTAACTGGAAGGATCCTGCTAAAAGTTTCACTGCTCTCAGTGATGGCAGCTGGTTTCAAGAAACACAGTCCAGAGCAGGAACTATGCATGACAAGGATAAATTAAAATCCTGATACTCTAGAGAGAGAATCTTTTTACAGTGCAAAGTAGAAGAATCTAGGGAGATGAGATTGCACTGTATAATAAAAAAAAATTGGGTCTGAGACCCAGCTCTGACATTTACTAATGACTGGGCCCATGTTCTGTTATCTACAAGATGAGGGCATTGGAATTAATGATTTCTAAGATTTCTTCTGGAAGACTGATCCAAGATATCTGAGTAAAAAGATCAAAGAAAGTCAGTCTTCTCATGCACCTGTCTAAAAACACCAAAGAGAATCATTAAAAAGAAGAGAAACACCTTTAAAACCACACAAGGAAATAAAAATTTTAAGATGCAGAGCTGAGCTCCAATACAAATAAAAAAATACTATAGAACAACTGCATCACCCGAAATATCAGAAGCAACAGAGATAGAAACCACAGAAGATATTGGAATGATTCTCTGGTGGGTAAATGGAACATTCAAAGGAATGAAGCAAGAAAGAGCGATGCTCAAGAAAATGACAAACCTAAATAAGAGCTTACAGAAGGCAAAAAATTACATGTGAAAGTTAATTCAGAGTTAAGAGCCATGGAAAAAGATTCAGAGGAATTAATTTTTAAAATTATCAACATAGAGACTACAACAAAGAATCTAAAAAAAAATCCAAAACAATTGATTTACTACAGTGAAAATGGAACTGTGCATAATGCATACTTAACTGAAAACACAAGTTGAAAAAATTACATTCAAATTATGAGAGAATATACAAACCAGAGTGACAGACCTAAAGGAGAGATCATAGTATAACAATCTTAAAATTATTTATGTCCCAAAGAACTTAGAAAGAAAGAAGAATCTGGACACCATACTTCAGGAAACTGTCAAGGAAAAGGTCCCAGAATTAATGCAAATAATAGGCAAATATATACATAAAATCCACAGAATGCCAATGATTTAACCTCCCTGTACACAAGTTAAATTCCAAAGCTCCAAATATAAGTGAAAAATAATACAAGCTGCCATAAGAAGTAAAGAAATAGTTTTGAAAGCAGATATGAGTAGGATTATAGTAGACTTTTCATGCAGGACAAGGAAAATAGACATCACTTTCATTATTATAATTATATTGTATTATACTTTATAATATACTGTCTAATCATAATAGTACCTGACATCTAAGCCTGTGAGACAAATACTACGGTTATTATTTTCACTATACAAATAAGTAAACTGAGGCGAAGTGAAGTGATTTGATGAAGGTAAAGTCACATAGCCTGTGTTAGAGACAGAATTTGAATCCAGATCTTTAAGTCTTCCCAGTGTAACTTGTACCTCAAAGACCATTTATATGGAACTCTCCTTATTGGAGAAAACTGATTACTCAGTGTTCTAAGCCTGCAAGAGGAACAAAGTTGGTAATCCAAGAAGTGACTGCAAATGACATTGGGGTTTAAATATGCATGTAATCATTCTTTAATTTAAAAAAATTTTTTTCAACAAAAAACCTAATATAGTTATTAACTATAGACTTTTTAAAAAAATAGTGGGAGGTGTTAATGCCTAAATATCTTTAACAAAAAACAACAAAGATATAACATAGTTAAAAAGATTATTTTAAAAACTAAACTCAAAAGAGATATATAGAGAGAATTTACTGAAACAAAGAATATATTTCCTTTTCCAGGATTACAAAATTTGATTACATGCTGCACCACAAAGAAGAGATAGGTAAATACACATGGTAAAGCAGGTCTCTCTGTCTTTAACATTCTTTATGTCCATCAGTATCTTCTATAATTCTCATCTGGAGTTCCTGAACTTTCCAAGATTTCCCAAACCAATATGAACCCCTAAACACGGGTTCTTAACCTGGGGTATCCTAGATGTCTGTGGATAAATTTCAAGGGGCCCACGAATTTAGATGGGAAAAACATTTTTATTTCAATAAAATTTGTTTCCTTTGTAATGCTATGTGCTGTGTTTTGTTTTATTTTATATATATTTAAAACATTATTCTGAGAAGAGCCCCAGAGGTTTCATACTGCCATGCCATTAAAAAAAAAAAGGTTAAGGCCACCTGTTCTAGAGGAATCTAAATCTGTCTTGTCTTCTTTATAGCAATTGAAATATATCAAGCAAGTCCAGCCCAATTCAAATCACTATCTTCAGGTGTGATTCTGAAATCATTCACAATGGGTATAAACTAAACATACCCATGTTCAGTCTATTCCATCTAAAGCCAATGCAAGACCTAGAGAGCATCTCACTGCCTTAAGTTCACCTAGTAATTTGGCTGCTAACAAATGTATAGCAATAGATATTACAATTCCCAGACTGATGAAGACCTGTTAGTCTTTATAGCTTCTCCTCCTACTAAAGAGTGACCTGTATACACAAGCTGTGTACATAATCAGTAATGGCAAGAAATAAAAGAGCTATAGAACCTACAATTTAAAGATTAAATTAAATTTCTTGAAATTTTAAATTCAAATTAAATTTTAAATGAAAAATTTTGGAAGAGCAAATAAGAAGAAGTATTCCTAGAAATCTGTCTGCATTGTTAGTTATTAGTCGTTTCAGAGGCAGTGCAGTATAATGGAGTCAAGATGTCTGGATTCAAATACTCATTTTGCAATTGACTAACCAATGAACTCAATTTCTGTAAGTTTTGGTATCCTCATCTATAAAATAGAGAAAGTAATATTGCCTCTACATACCTCAGCGAGTTGCTATGACAGGAAACACTTTGTTAACCTTAAAGGGCTATAAAAAAGCCAATCATTATTATTATTAGCTCTGTTCAAAGAACCTAAGAAGTTACAGGCATAATTGAATCAAAAATTACATACTGAATACTAATATAAGGTTCTTACTCTGGAAAAGCTAAAAGATATAAATAGCTGTTCAAGACAAGAACAGATGATAATGTCACAAGGCAGTACACAGAGCCAGAAGATATGGGCTTGAGTCCTATTAATTAGCAGTGTGACCTTGGGCAAGTCACCAAATCTCTCTGGGCTTCATTTTTTTAATCTATAAAATGAGGGATTTGGATTTGAGGATATCTAAGTCTGTTCCATCTCTAGCATTCTAGAATTCTATGATTAATTCAACTCAATTAAAAACACTTATTAGACACATGTGCAAAGCACTATGCTAAGGAGCAGAATAGATACAGAGTTTCTGATAGGGACATTATCTCTGCTATCGTGGAATTTTTCAGGCAATTGGAGGAATATAGAACATGCACAGTATTTGTGATAACTATCTCAGATTATCTACAGGTGCCAAATTGAAATTACAAAGGCACAAGTCTATCATTATCCTACTCAAGAAGCTCAGTGACTATCAATTGCCTCTAAGGATAATGTAGCTAGTCTACCTCTTAAGGATTATTAGACATTACTGTCCTTCACTGACTCTATATTCCAGGCAAATTTAACTGGTTGGAAGGTATATGACATTCCAATTGCTCCCTCCATGCTTTTGTACAGATTGTCTCTCATTCCTGCAATGTCTCCTTTCTCAACTGCACTTTATAGAATTCTCAGCTTACTTCAAGCCTCAGTTTAAATGCCATCCCTTTTTTGTGATTCATCCTGACTTTTCTGATTGCTGGAGCCACTCCCCCACTGCAATGACTTTATATTTATTTTATATATTTTGTATTTACTTATGTGTCCATCTTGTCTTCCCCATTAGAATGTAAAGAAGGCAGGGACATTTTCATTTTTGTCTTTGTAACCCTACCAGCCTGACACTGGGGCTTTAAAAAAGAAAAGCTTATTGGATGAATGGATGAACCAATGAAAACAAAGTGCTTTTTTGGGTCTGAGGAAGGCATGGTTATCGCCCAATGGAGCTTGGGAAGAGAGTCAAGAAAGGCTTCTCAGAGGAGGTGATATTTAAGGCAAGCTTTACAAGATGAGTGCAACAGGACAGACAGAGAAAGATATTCCATGTGCAGGAAACATCATAAGAAAAGACTTGATCAGGAGACAGTGACACTTTGGCTAAAGTATAGCATGTGTGGTGAGGAGCAGTGTGAGATCAAGTTGGAAGGGTAAGTTGGAACCAATGTGGTAAATAAATCATAACTTTGTCCAGTAGTAAAAACTAAAAATCTTTTAAAAGACTAAAAGAATTTAAAAATCATTAGCTATCCTGCTAACAGGAAAGGAAAATAGCATTCCTAAAGAAATCAACAAGTTGAATTCACAAAGGAAAGAAAAGAGAATTATCAGAAACAACATATACCAGCAAAACTGAGAATTCAAAGTTGATGATTATCTTAAAAGCAAAATACCCAAATTACAAAGCAAGAAATAAAGATGTTGAACATCAGAAGAAAAAAATTAGGCAAAGCATGGAACTGCCTATGGGGTACAGAAGGGGGGAAGCCTTACAGATAGATTTACAAGTGAATTCTATCAAAAAGCAACTAATGCATATATTACAAAAATTATTTTCAAGAATAGCAGCAGAAGGCCTCCTACCAAACTCTTTGTATGAGAAAAATATGTTCCTGCTACCCAAACCAGGGAGTGACCAAGAAGAGAAAGAAGTATAGACTAATTTTACAAATAAATACAAAAGTTTTAAGTAATTCATTACAAGGAGACTACAACAACACATACAGAAATTAATCCACTATGAGCAAATTGGGTTTCTATGAAAGATGTGAAGATTTTTAACATTAGGAAAAATTAGCTTAATTAACTATATAAACAAAACCCACTATTATTATAATAGCTTCAAGAGAAATCTTTTGGCAAAATATAGTTCTTATTTAAGTTAGAAACTAAAAATTACAGGCATGGAAAGGCTATTTTATTAGCAAAAGTATATCTCTAAAATCAAGATTTTTGAAAACATTATTTGCAATAAAGATAAAAGACTAGAAATTTTTCTAGTACCAATGGGTACATCTTTGCGTTATTATTTGACACACTTTTAGAAACGTTAGCTATAGTAATAAAGAGAACAGAATTAAAGATCAGAGAAGAGGGAATAAAATTATATCTATTTGCATATGACATGATATAACTTAATTTCTTCTTAGATTAATGATTCCCTGACGTTTTCTAATTGAGATGGTAAAGAGCTTTCATAAGGTAGCAAAATACAAAATTAATCTATAAAAATCTTTGGCAACCCTATAAGGTACTAACAAAAAAAAGAGAAGAAACAATAACAAGGAAAAGTAAATTTAAATTTTCTACAAATGAATAAAATGTATGGGATTTAACCTATCAAAACACATGTAAGCTTTACATAAATCCAATTATGAAACACTACAGAAATCATGGGACACAAATAATTGGAGAAGTAATCAGACTACATGGTTAGATTGTGCCAATAAAAGTGATGACATCTAAATCAATTTATGGATTTAATAATGTAAGAATCAAATTGTTGAGAAGATACTTTATATGACTAGACAAAACAATAACAAAATTCATATGGAGGAATAAATGGTCCACAGTAGAATGTCATGGCAAGTAATGAGAAACGGTAAAAATAAACAGGTTCTCATAACACTAAACCTCAAATTATCTTTTAAAGCAATAACACAAATTATTTATATCAGATAAAACACAGAAAAGTAGGCCAGTAGAACAGACTAGATAATAAGAAACAGAAATAAGAGAATATAGGCATCCGGTGTTTGATAAACTCAACTATATGAATTACTTAGGGAAAAAGCTTCCTATTTAACAAAAACTGTTAGAAGGAAGTTTGGCAGAAATTAGGTTTAAGCCAGGATCTTAAACCATACATGTTATGTTTTTTCAAATGGACATGCAACCCAGACTATAAAAGGTCACATTATAAAAAGAGAGAACAAGAGGAAATATTTTTCCTCAAACAAGGGATAAGGAAATGGTAAAGGCTAAGATGAGCAATGTTCATCACAATATGAAAAGGCTTTTGTACTAACAAAATCAATGAACATGAAGAAAACTGTTAAGTGGGAAAACAGAAAAACTGAGTGGGAAAACATTTGGTCAAATATAAGATCACAGATTTAGAGCTGGAAAGAATCTGTGACATCATCCAGCCCAACTCCTCCTTTTTTACAGCTGAGGAAACTTAGGTCCAGAGCAGATTTACCCAAGGTCACACAGATATTAAGTAGCAGAGCCAGATTTGAACTTAGATCCTCAACTACAAGGCCAGTGCACCTTTCACTGTGTCACACTGCCTGTCCAGTATCCAAAATATATAGGGAACTGACACAAATATGTAACAAGAACAATCTTCCAATATAAAAATAGTTTTCATATCAAATGACATGAGCAAAGAGTTTCCCAAACGCAAATGTAAACTTATAAACAATCCAAGAAAACACGCTCCAAATCCCAAAGTGAAGAGACCACTTCTTATCTTGCAAATTGGCAAAAATTTAAAAATGGCAATAGATAATATTGGAGAGACTGAAGAAAAATAAGATTCCTGACACGTTGTCAAGCAGAGTCATGAACTGGCTCAACCACTGAGGATATTAATTTCTAGTTATTTAAGAAAAGTGTCAAAGCAGTTCATGTCAAAGCAATTCCATTACTGAGCACATACCCCTGAGTAGTTCAAAAATGGATACAAAAGTCCAATATCTAGGAAAAAATATTACTAGTAGGACCTTTTGTGGTGGTAAGAAAATTAAAAACAATTAGGTGTTCATCAACTGAGGAATGCTAAAAAATGTGATATATGAATAACAGAATATTAATATGCAGTACAAAAAGATGAATAAGAGGAATTCAGAGAAACATAGGAAGATCTATATAAAGTAAGCAGACCCAAAAGAACATTTATAACATAACATAACATGATATGATATAATATATTATTATGACGATATAAATGAGATCTCCTGAAAGAAACTGAAATTCCAACTTGAAAGACTACTGATAATCCTGGACAACAGATGGTAAAAGTGCATCTCTCCTTTTTACAATAGAATAAGATATTATAGATACTGTCAGATACGGTCACTGTATTGAATTTTTTGCTTGATTATTTTTCTTGGTTACAAGACAAGGGTTGAATCTGGAAGAGGGGCATTTCTGAAATTATTCTTATGTAAAAAAAAAAACCCAGAAGGTATGATTAAAACATTTTTGAGAAGAGAAAGACAATACGCCCCTGTTTCCTTTCTTAGGAAGAAAAAAACAAAGTAAAAGGTAAAGTATGCTGAAAGAAAAAAGATTTTAGAAGTTATACTTTTTAGATTTTATTCTTATTGACAAGAGTAAGCAAGTATAGAACTCTTGATCCTTTTTTTTCTAAAATAAAAAAAATTAAAATCTCCTGTGCCATATTCATGGGATTGTTATACTTGTAACAGAGGCAAGTGGGTAAAGCAGTGGATCGAGCACTAAACATAGAGTCAGGAACACCTGAGCACCAATCTGGCTTCAGATGCTTATTAGCTCTGTAACCCTAGGAAAGTCACTTAACTTCTTTCTGCCTTAGTCTCCACAGTTGTAACACGGAGATAATAATTGTACCTACTTCCTAGAGTTGTGGTGAGGATCAAATTAGACAATATTTGTAAAAAGTTTAGCACAGTGCCTGGACTATAGTTGTTTATTTGTTTTTTAGTCACATCCGACTCTTCAGGACCCTTTTTATGGTTTTCTTGGTGAAGATACTGGAGTGGTTTGCCATTTCCTTTTCCAACTCATTTTACAGATGAGGAAACTGAGGCAAACAGGTCATTTGCCCAGGGTCACATAACTAGTAAGAGTCTGAAGCCACAGTTGAACTCACTCAGGTCTTCCTAATTCCAGGCCAGACAGCTATTGCACCACCTAGCTGACCACAGTAGGAACTATATAAATGTGAGTTGCTATTATTATTACTTAAGAATCTCTGTTGGCATTATTTAGACTCTTAAGGTACTCTAAGTGGAGAGAGTCTCCTTGGAGAGGCAAATAACAGAGCAGGAAGAGTTGGTTTTATACAAGTTTAATCAACTTAAATTAATTGCCATAATGAAGAGATCAAAAAAGGCTAAAATCCATCTTAATCAGCAGACACTTGACCTATTTGCGAAAGAGAAAGATACATAGCTAAGAACAACATTGGTTTAAATATAAAATTGTTTATAAAATTCACAGAGAAGGATGGTAGGAGATTATGAGCCATAAAGCGTCATAAGACAGAGAGAAACAGTGGAGTGTAAACCCAAGAAAAACTTGGCAAGAGACCCAACAAAAAAAAGGTTATCCTAAGTCATTAAGGACAAAACTGGAAAGAGGACACAGAGATTAAGGATGTCAAATACCTACAAAGATTTTTTTTAAACAAACTTTCAGTGCTTATCCCAGTGCCTGGTACATAGTAAGTGCTTAATAAATGTTTATTGGCTGATTATATACAAAGAAGGTCTGGGCTGTAGATGAAACAATTGTGAGCACATTGAGAGCTAGACTGTTAATGTAAATGGAGGAATGCATGATATCAAAAGCATGGGAAAAAATCTCAGATTTTATTATTACTCCCCCAAAAGTGACTGTGAATATCAATAATGACCCACCTATGTGCTTAGGTGGGAATCTGTATTAAATTTTCATAAGAGTCTAATATACAAATCAAAGGCATCCAGATAACAGCATTAGAATGGAACAGGAAGGCTTTCACAAGTAATATTTCCACAATACACAGTATCTTTACCCATACAAATGACTAAAATATGAAGGAAATATGAGATCGTACTACGCTAATTATTTGATGACCACAAAAAAAGCAATTAAGTTGGTAAAACTAAATAAACCCTGTTTTAAAGGCTTTTCTCCAATGATGTGTCTCCTGTGGATGTCAAAATTATGCAGGATTCCTTTAAAGATAATAATAGGGATAACCTTGTTCCATAACCTTGTGATAATGAATTTCAAATGAGGCACACAGCAGGGATGTAAGTTTTTGTACAGTCTTTGAGGCTGAGATGCAACAGAGTAGAAACTGATTCTCTGCCACTCGTGCTAATTTTGGCCTGACAAATTAACAAGAAAACAGAGATTCTCCACCAGCCAGCACCAAATCGTCCATACGTGGAAACATCAGTTAGAGCAAATGGAGAAATTTTGAATGCTGTGTTTAAGTTCACTTAACATGGCAGCATACTTTCCAGGGACATACATATAAATGATGAGGTTGGCTCATGAACTGCTAGAGCTAGCTCAGTGTTTAGGAGGTTCCAGAGGACAGTGTGAGAAAGAAGAGGTATTAGACTGTCTACCAAGTTGAAGGTCTACAGACCCACTGTGCTGACTTCATTGTTGTAGGCCCATAAAACCTGGACAGTATACCAGCTCCATGCCAGGAAAAAGAGTCACTGCCATCTGAATTGTCTTAGGAAGATTCACCTGGCAAGGCACCAGACACTGAGGTCCTTTCTGGAGCTGAACTGCCAAGCATTCTATATACTACAGGGAGCACAACTCTGATGGACTGGTTATGTTGTTTGAATGCCAAACACATATTTGCCTAAAAGACTATTTTATGGAAAACTCACTCACACAAAGCAACTGCTCACCTGGAGGTCAGAAGAAGCAATACAAGGTCACTCTCAAGGTTTCTCTGAAGAACTTTGGGATTGTGAGGCACAAGACCACCCAGAATGAGGTGCTCTGTATTCTATGAGCAAAGTAGAATTGCAGTAGCTCAAAAGAAATGTGCAAATTTAGAGACATCTCCATTCCAAATATTCATATGGACTATCTGTGCCTGACCTGTGTTAGAGCATTCCAAGCTCATGCTGGTCTGATCAGACACAGTCAGACACACTATATTGTGATGTCATTTTGGTCCTCTTTGAAGAACAGAGCATGGAGATGTGTATTTCCCAAAGTTGTTTCCAGCACAAGAGTTCAAGTCAAAGGAAGATTTTCTACTAATGGTGAGGTCCTCCAGATGTTTCTGTTTTGCAAATGACAGTGTCATTCTGGACATCAAGTCCAGGAACATTATGGAGTCTCTTGAATAAGACCTATTTGGCCTATCTACCCTGTAAAAATCAAATGGATGGAGAACTCCTACACACACACACACATACCCTCAGACACCATAAATGGACAATAAGTTGAGCACAGAGTTGAACTAGCAGAAAAGATTGGGCTGGATGGCCTTTGGGAAACTGCAAAGTTTTTATAATCACCTAAAACTTCTCCCTGAAACAAAGGCCAACCTTTTCAATACCAACATTCTTCGTTGAATGGGACCCCAGGACATAGAATGCTAGTTTCCAAAGCCCTGAAGATGAGTATCACCCAGAAGGTCATCAAAATACATGTGGTGGGTATGAGGAGGCTACAATACATGAAGGAGAAGCAGCAGCATCAAAGAAATATATGGGCAAAAATAACCAGGGTAAAGTCACATGGCAAGAGTGAGAGGTATGGATCCACTGTGGCAAACACATGGGAGTACCTGAACAGAAGCACAAATGTTATGAGGATCACACAAGACATTTGCAAAGTGCTTAGCACAGTAGTAGCATGTGGTAGGTACAATATAAATGTTAAGTATTACATTATTATTATTATTATTAGATTATAAAATCAGAGCTAGAGAGGGCCTTAAAATATAGCTAGCTTAACAACTTCGTTTTCCAGACAAAGAAGTTGAGACCTATGTTAAGGCAGGTAAAGACAGAGGCAAGATCCCATGCTCCATAGATATAGTGGTAATATAACACTTACTAGGTGCCAGGCACCATGCTAAGGGCTTCACAAGTATTATCTCATTTGATCCTCAAAAAACTCCTGCTATTATTATCCCCATTTTACAATGAGGAAACTGAAGCAAATAGAAGTTAATAGACTTGTCCAGGGTCACACATCTAGGAAGTTTCTGAGGCAGGATTCAACTCAGGTCTTTCTGACTGCAGGCCCAGTGTACTACCTGCCGCTCCACCTGGCTTCATCGTGTACAGAGAACTGGCCTTGCGGCCAGGAAAACCGGAGTTAAATCCTACCTCTAACACACACTGGCTGCATGACAGGGCTATTCACATAAGCTCTCAAAACTCCCGGCAACTTGCCTGAGACTATAAATTGCAGAGACTTTGCCAATTTGCATTGGGAGAGGGAATTTGCTCATCCATGAGTTCCCTATACAAATGAAATCATCATGTCCAATCTTCCAACCCATCCCTAGAAGCTCCTAAATCAAACCACACTAAAATCCAATGACCCAAATGCTAATTTCCTGTCGGTAAAATCTAAGTGTTCATAAGACGAAGAAAAAAGTTTCACAATGAGCCAGATAGGTTGGCCCATCAGGCAGCTGGTAGAAAACAACATTTGAATGATGTAAGTGGAAATGAATCAGAAGTGCAGGACTCTAAGTCACAGGAAGCCATTGAGGCTGTTGAAAATCAAAAAGAATACAGATTTAGGGAGAAAGCTTCAAAGACCCCATTCAAGTCACCGCTATTAGGGTAACCACTGGCAAACTTTCTTACCAACAAATTCATGTAGAATGCCCAGGACTCTCCACCCTAGACCCTAAGCATTCAGCAGTATTGAATTCCAAATACACCCAGTGTATTGCAGTCACAGGACCATGGAAGAAGTAGAATGCAAGGATATTGAGCTGCTTGCTGCACACAGACAAGGGAAGACCAAGGGGCATCTTGACTGTCTGATATTAGAATATAAGAGAAATAGAAGTATCTTGAGCATGAACTACTTTGTGGGACACCACTACCAAGAGGAATAAAACTGGGAGACATCTTGATGAGTTCTGCTTCAGAGGTTCCAAAAGGCTTGCCTGAATTCCTTGACAGCACCATCTTAAGCTCTCTCCTTGATGCCACCACTTAAGGTTTAAAGGGCATTGGATTTCTCCCATCAGAGGCATGGCCCCTAAGGCCTTCTTCCTAACATCCATCATACACAGTAGGATAGAGTACCTTATGGGTGCAGGTCAAGTTTCTCTTTCCGAGCTAGCCAATTAGTGCCTTCTAGTAGTAACTGGGTCCCCTTTAGTTCATAGATGTTTCCCTAGTCCTTGATCCATGGAGTTACAGCTATTTTGACCAATGCCCCTGGCTTCTACCCATTAGCCTCAAGATTAAGCTAGAACTACTAGCCTCTGCTTTCATTTTTTTAGGGGTCTCGGAACAGGATATATCAGAACTGGAAGCAGCCTTAGAACACAGAATTTCAGGCCTACAATCTAATCTCCCTGAGGTCAGGGAAACTCTCATGTTTGTTTTTGCATCACACTGAAAACACTAAATGCTCCTAGATTGATCTACTAATCTAGAACTAAGAACATCAGTGCTGAGGAAGAGCTTAGAGATCACCCAATGCCACCCCCCTCATTGAATAGATGGAGAAACTAGAGCCCAAGGAGAGGTGATTCACCCGTAACACAGCTCCCTCCCAGTCTCGTTAACTAGCAGTGGTTATGGCAGAGGCAGCTAGGGAGCACCATAGTGCACAGAACACAAGGACTGGAGTCAGGAAGCCCTGAGTTCAAATCTAGCCTCAGGCACTTACTGGATGCGTGACCCTGGGCAAGTCACTTCACCCTGTCTGCCTCAGATTCCTCATCTGTAAAGTCAGCTGGAAAAGGAAATGGCAAACCACTCCAGTATCTCTGCCAAGAAAACCCTAAAACGGGTCAAAGAGAGTCAGACATGACTGGAAATGACTGAACAGACTGAAGCAGCAGCTTCAAAAACAAGAAATTGGAGTTACTCTGATTTAACCTTTTATGTTTTGTTTCCTATGGAAACATACAGATCAAACATAGATCTTCAAAGGATCACTGTCAATAAGCATTTATTAAGTGCCTATATGTGCTGAGCACTGTGCTAAACACTGGGGACGCAAAGAAAGGCCAATGACAGTCCCTGCCCTCCGAGAGGCTCACAATCTAATGGAGACAGCCTGGAAAGAAGTACATACAAAATACAGGAGAAATTGGGGGTGTTCTCAGAGGAAAGGGGCTCATCCTGGGGGTAGGGTCTGCTTTAATTTTTAAAAGAAGAAAGTACTTCTCTACTTTCTCTCAAAGGCCCATGGCACAGGCTCTGCTCCTAATTGATTTCTTTACTTGGCTTGAGATTACAAAATATAAACTAGTTTTCTATCCTTTTTGTTATTTCCCTGCCTTTCTTCCCTGTATCCTTTCTCTTTGGAACTTTCCCTATGATATCCTGCAATTTCCTATAATATCACCTGCAGATTCCTAAAAGTCTTTCACTGCTCTCAGTTTAAACACTTGACTCACTAGAATCCAGTTAAAAGGTTTCCCCTTCCTCCAAACCTGACAATCATATCCCTTTGACCTAAACAAAAAGTCAGAGCATACATTTGCATGATAAAAGAAAACAACTGAAAATAATGAAGACCCCCAAATTTATTTTTGAATATAGACTTCAGTCCTCTAAGATAAGTTAGTTTGCAATCCGTCAACAAGCATATATTAAGCACTCACCATGTGCCAGGCATTGTGTTAAATGCTGCATACTGAGAAAGTGAAAAAAAAAGGCCCTCCGCTCAAAGTGCTCCCATTCTAATGGGAAGACAATACACAAACAACTAGGTAGATACAAGATATATGCAGTCTCATAAGGAAGGTAGTAGTATAAAGGAGGACCAAGGAAAGGCTTGTTGCAAAAGAAGAGATTTTAGGTGAAACTTGAAAAAACCAGGGAAACCAGGAGGAGGAGATGAGTGGGCAGATTATTCCAAACATGGAGTAGAGAGAAGGGAGATACAATGTGTTGTGTGAACAAAGAGGCCAGTGTCACTGATGACATAAAATAAAGGGGTTGGGCTCATTAACCTCTAAGGTCCCTTTTACCTCTAAATTTTAAAAATGTTTGGTTTTAAGGTTTTCTGGTCCCTTTGGGGAAAAGTTTAAGAAGTTAAAGTATCTCACACAGATATGCAATTCTCCAAAATGCCTATGGCTCAAGCTTGATGCCTTAAATAGCGGGGAGACAGAGGAATATAAAAGAAAGAAAGGAAAAAGTAGGAGAGTCCCAAAGACCTATTTGAACAGCTGCTCCTCCTCTTTCAGGGCTAGGTACCTACATCAGCAATAGACACTGGGTTCTGGAAATTACTGTCTTCCTTTTTTCTCTAAGATGTGTTGAGCTGGGATAATGAAACCAGACAGTGTGATATACAGGCTTTCCACGTCTCTAAGATGCTTCCATGATCTGATCCATCGAGAAACAGCATTCAACATGTCAAAAGAAAGGCCACCCAGACTGTTCTCTGCCTCCTCCCTTCATACTCATGTTTATGTTGTTTATAAGAGGAAAATTCTCAAGATGTTCATAGAGGGTGAGACATAAAGTTCTTCCTAGAACAGCTTAGGAAACACCAAGTACCTAGGCCCCTATTTGGCTTCTAGGCTCATATCCATTGCAAATGAGGTCTTTGGCCAAAAGCAACCTTTTAGCATCCAAGATTGCTGAGACTCCTCCAGGGATATTTTGCCCACAGCAACATCTCTGGGGGCCAGGCTGCTGGAACTGTCAAAAACATGTCACTTCTCACTGTGTGGAAGGATTAGTCACTGTGCAGAGTTCAAATCCATCCAGGAGCTCCACGATTCCTTTACAAGGTCAGGGGAGGAAAGAAAAACTGAAGCTGATTTTTAAATTTCTATTTACACGAAATGGATATGGCTTGAAATAATAAGTCAAAGGTCTTCTATACATTGTTAAGATAATACCATTCCCCTGGTGAAATCTCCCTGGCATTGAAAAACCCTCGTATATGAAGTCACGATTTCAACTGGAAAGGAAAAAAAAACCATACTTCTTTGCTTTTCACTTGGAGTATAAATTGTGTGACCAAGTTTATTGCTTGTAGAAAGGTCTAATATTAATATTAATTAATATTAAAACAAAGTCAATGGGAAAATATATTCAAAACCATTAACACTTCAACAGCAGTTTTAACATACCTTTGTAACATAATAATAAATTTGAATGTATTTGGAAAATATCCAAACAAAATTATAGTTCAGACTAATGACATTTAAGGGACCAGATAGATATAATTCTAGCCCAGTATGCCCTCTCTTTGAGGAGAGGAGAGTGATCAGCTTCTGGCCCCAACCTTTTGTTTCCCCTCCTGGCAGGAATCAAAATCTTCCTTGGAGAAGAATGGGTAGAGGGGACTCTAGGAGTAATCTATGCATGCCTCCTTTTGAGCCACATTTAAATCAACCCATGTCGACATACATATCCTTCATGGGAAAACACACATATGCCCCTTACACTATCGTCTATGAGATCAGGGCCACCCTTCCAAGCTCTCACAAACCATGATAACTAGTTTGTCTTCAGAATTAACTTTATCTCTTGCAATTTTATTCCAAATTCAAGTACTTCTTTTTGAAAGCATTTGCTTGATTAAGTTAGTCTCCAGATTCCTACTATTGCCCAGAATGAGGTATAAAATAAAAATTTTAAGGGTGGTAAATGGAAAACATAGAATATAATGGGTCCTCCTGTCCACCTAGACAAAATCATTCACCATTTCCTCATATTTCACGCCCTCTTATTTTCCTCATTGATATGATGAACTCCTTGTACAACCTATATTTGGGATACTCTGTTCTATAAATGGCCCACACAGCCAAAAGAGCATTCCTAAAAAGAAAGACAGAAAGAAAGACAGAAAGACAGGCAGAAAGAAAGAAAGAAAGAAAGAAAGAAAGAAAGAAAGAAAGAAAGAAAGAAAGAAAGAAAGAAAGAAAGAAAGAAAGAAAGAAAGAAAGAAAAAGAAAGAGGCTTCTTAGCCTCAATTTGATTAACCTCTCTTAATCTCAGTTTGCTCATCTATAAAATAAGTGGGTTGAACTAGATGAACTCTAAGGTCTCTTCCAGTCATAAATCATATTACCTTAGGGAACCCCATTATTACATGTTATGATCCACTTGACAGTTTGCCCCAAAATATTTTCAGCCAAGGGAGACAAAGAGATCTTAGAATTTGGGAGAATGTGAAGACATTAACATCTACCTTCAGGGCAATGCCACCTAAAAGGCAGTTAACATTTTTAAACAGAAATAAAAATTAGAAGCTCTAGTGTTAAAAGAAATGAAATATTTTCTGGGTGGACCGATCAAAGAACATACCATGTGGGAAGACCAAATTAGGGACCTCAGATCAACTAGTTCAGGGTATCACACACTCACAGTCAAACCAGATGAAAATATAACTGGGAAATATTTAACAAAAATAAATAAAAATACAATAGAACATAGATAATGTTAATACGAGGTTTTCTAAATTAATGTGCCTGGGAATTCTTTTGTATATTTACCGGCCCCCATTTCTATTTGCCACCTTTCATGTAGCTCAACCTCTACCTGAACAATAATACCAATCAGAGCATCTTCAATAAATGGTCAAACAACCTTGGATTGAGGAATACTTTGACTGAGGGAGAAGTCACTAATTTTGGAAGCGCCCCATTCAATTTTTGGACAGTTCTGATTGTTCAGACAGGAGGCACAACATGAACAAAACAAAAGAGGCTAGAATGATCATATATGATATGAACAGTGTGAATACTGGCCCAACTGAATCAAAGGGTTTGTACTGGGCATTAACAGGAAATAAGGTTGAAAAGGTATATTGGCATAGTTATATGTAAGGTTCTTGAAAAGGTGGTACAGTAGATAGAGCAGTGGCCCTGGAGGACCTGAGTTCAAATCCAGCCTCAGACACATAACACTTACTAGCTGAGTGACTCTGGGCAAATCACTTAACCCCAATTGCCTCACCCCTCCCCCCAAAAAATTGAGACATGAAAATTTTAAGAAAAAATTTACCTGATTTACATTTAAAATAGACAAACGATTGTAGGCTAAGAGACTAGTTAGGAAGTAATTCTAGCCTTTGGTGATAGGAGCCTGGTGGTAATGAAAATGGAAAGAAAGGGATAGATATGAGACATTGCAAAGAGAGAATCAACAGGATTTGTCTTCTGACTATACTTGGAAGGAGAACAAGAGGGAAGAGTCAAAGATGGCTCAGGATTTATGCCTAGGTGATTAAGAGAATTATGGCACCATTGACACAACTAAGGCAACCAAGAAGATAAACCAGTTTAGGGAAGGAAGATTATTATTTTGTTGCATTTAACAGCAAAACCTAGAAGTGGAGAAGTAGAACAAGCAGATAAAAATATACGACTGATGCTCAGGAAGAGGTTGGGGTAGAGAATGATCTATATACATAGGTGACAGCTGAAATAGTGAGAGTACATGACATTAAAAAGGGAGATGTAAGTAGAAAGAAGGAAAGAGAGCAGATGGTTGAACCTTGGGAAATATCCATCATAAGTCGGAAGAGAAAGAACAGCTATCAAAAATTTGTAAGACAGTTCAATTAAAACAACAACAACAACAACAACAACAACAAGGAAACCCAATGTGATGAGGCAGTCCAGATGAAAATTAGAAACTTGTTAGGCAAAACAATAATGAAAATGCACTAAGGAGCACCCTGAAAGGAGCTCCAAAATGAATAATAAGTGGTTCTTTGAAGAAAATGTCAGCCAGAGTCAGCAGGTGCATTAGATTAGGCTGGGGGCAGGGGAAGGGGGTAATCCATTTAGAGTAGGAACAGAAAGAAAGAATGACTAGCCAGTCATTGATTAGATTTTTACTTCCTTGTACTTTGAAATAGATAACTGATTCCAAATCAACTTCTGAGGAGCCTCCAGACCTCTACTACATCCAACCCTCAGTTTAATTTTTTTCTAAACAAACTATAGGATATAATTAATGAATAAAAGTATGTGCAAAATGGAATGCTCTTAGTAGTCTGCTACCAGCCACAAATACTAGCAACAACAAAGAACTGATCTCATTTCTAGCAAGTATGGAGAGCAGGGGATGTTTGGTAGTGAAGAGTTTGAAAATAGACTGGCACTGATCATGGAGGACTCAGGTGAAAGCCTAAGGAATTTGGACTTTATCTTCTAGACCATGGGAGCTTTTCAAGGTTTATGGCAGGATAAAAAATTTAGGAAAAATTAACTAGGCAGCATATATAATATGGATGGCAACTGGGAGAGTACTTATAGGAATAAAGCTTAGTCATCAAATAATCCAGGCCTACAATGATATAGTGTAGACCATGGTAACACGATGTATGTGTTTCTACCACAGCCAAATTCACTACTATTTATGTTCAAAATGCAGATTGGTTTCCCTTCTAGAGGGGATTGAAGAACCTCTTCAAGTTACGAGGGAGGATGAAGTGCTCCTTTTTAAAAAAAAGAAAAAGACACAGAAAGGAATGGGGGAAGAGTCATGGAAAGGGAAGGGTCAGAAGAAGGGCAGGGAGAAGTGGGAGGCTTAAGGAGGAAGAGAAAGGGAAAAGGAAAGGGATGGAGGAAGGGAAAGGGGAAAAGGAAGAAGAAGGAATAAAGGGGGGAAGGGGAAGGGAAGGTTAAAAAAAGGGGGAAGGGAAGTGGAAGGGGAAAGGGCAAGCATGAGAAAAGAAGGCAACGAATATAGGAAGGGAATGGACAGAGGAAAGGAAGGGATAGGATGGGGAAGAGAAAGACCTGAAAAGGCAGAAAGGTGTACTAATCTGCACAAAAAAAAAAAGGGAAAAAGAGGAATTTATGGTAGAAGAATGGAATACAGAGAGAAGAACACCTGAATACTTGGAGGGAAAGTAATAGCTATTAGACTGTTCCCAAAGAGAAGAATGCTAGATTCACGAGGGAGGAATCAACTGTTTATCCTCCAAAAATGATGAAATGGAACCACAGATTTATCAGGTGAAGGACAAGGGTCACAGGAAGAAAACACAAATACTGATGGCTAGTGGCTCCATGCCGAGGGTTACTGAGACAGCTATTTGTTAACTTGACAAGAGAAAAATATTGTCCTCCTGAGGTATATATCCAGGGCATAGCAAAGAAACCTCTTAAGACTTACTGCTCTTTATAACTGCTATCTACTTATAGTTATTCATATTGACACAGAAAATACAGACAGAAAAAATCTAGAAAACATTGCTAAAGACTATTATATCTTGTACAAAAACCAAAAGACGGTAAGAGCCCAAGTGGTGATTAGAAGCACCGCTTCTAAATAAAATGAAAGACTTCAAAGAAAGTGGCAGGATCTGGCAAGCAAACAGAATAATCCCAGAGACAATCAATAATTTAGTTAAAAGAGAATGACAATAAGATGACATACCAGAATTTATGATTTGCAGCCAAAACACTACTTATAGAAAATTTTCTATCTCTAAATGCTTCCATCAATAAAATAGAGAAAAAGCAGATCAAAGAATTGAGTATGCAACTAAAAAAAAAACTAGGAAAAAAATATTACTCCCTCCCTCATTAAACACAAGATGGAAATACTGAAAATCAAAGGAGAGATTAACAAAATTGAAAGTAAGAAAACCACTGAACTAATAAATAAAACTAAGAGCTGGTTTAAGGAAAAAAACAACAAAATTGATAAAACATTAATTTGATTTTAAAAAAAGAAGAAAACCAAATTACTAGTATCAAAAATGAAAAGGATGAATTCTCCACCAGTGAAGAGGAAATTAAAGCAATAAGCAGAAGCTATTTTGCCCAATTATATGCCAGTAAATTTAACAATCTAAGTGAAATGGGTGAATATTTACAAAAATAAACTGCCCAGATTAACAGAAGAGGAAATAGAATACTTAAATAACCCCATTTTAGAAAAAGAAATTGAACAAGCCATCGATGAACTCTCTAAGAAAAAAATCCATCGGACCAGACAGATTTACAAGTGAATTCCACCAAACATTTAAAGAACAATTAATTCCAATACTATATAAACTATTTGGGAAAACAGGCTAAGAAGGAGTCCTACCAAATTCCTTTTATGACACAAATTTGGTACTAATACCTAAACCAGGAAGATCCAAAATAGAGGGGAAAAAAAACTACAGACCAATTTACCTAATAAATATTGACACAAAAATGGTAAATAAAATACTAACAATGAGATTACAGCAATATATCACCAGGATCATATACTATGACCAGATGGGATTGACACCAGGAATGCCAGGCTGGTTCAATAGTGGGGAAACTATGAGCAAAATTAACCACAAAACCAACAGAAATCATATGATTATATCAATAGATGCAAAAAAAGCTTTTAACAAAATAGAGTACCCATTCCTTTTCAAAACACTAAAGAGCATAGGAATCAATGGAAATTTCCTTAAAATGATAAATAATATCTACCTAAAACCATCAGCGAGCACTGTCTGTAAGTGGGATAAACTAGAAGCCTTCTCAATAAGATCAGGGTTTAAGCAAAGATGTCCATTATTATTGCTGCTGTTATTCAATATTGTACTAGAAATGTTAGCTACAGCAATAAGAGAAAAAGAAAGAAATTAAAGAAATTAGGATTATAAATGAGGAAACAAAACTATCACTCTGCAGATAATATGATGGTATACTTAAAGAATCCTAGAGAATCAACTAAAAAAATTACTTGAAATAATCAACAACTTTAGCAAAGTTTCAGGATATAAAAGAAACCCACATAAACTATCGGCATTTCTATACATTATCAACAAAACCCAGCAGCAAGAGATAGAAAGAGAAATTCCACTTAAAATAACTTTAAACAATATAAAATACTTGGGAGTGTACCTACCAAAACAAACCCAGGAATTATATGAGCACAATTACAAAACACTTCACACACACAAATAAAGTCAGATCTAAACAACTGGGGAAAATATCAATTGGTCACAAATAGGCCTGAGCCAATATAATAAAAATGACATTTCTAAATTAACTTACTTATTCAGTACTTTAACAATCAAACTACCAAAATGACTTTATAAAACCAGAAAAAAATTATTAAAAAATTCATCTGGAGGAACAAAATATCAAGAATATTAAGGAAATAAATTTTAAAAATGTGAGGAAGATGGTCTAGCTCAGGGCTTCTTAAACTTTTTCTGCTCACAACCCCTTCAGCACTTCTTAAACTGTGGGTTGTGACTCCAACATGGGGTCACAACCCATAGCTTAAGAAGTGCTGGTCTAGCTACACCAGATCTCAAAGTGTATTACAAAGCAGTAATCACCAAAATAATCCGGTACTGCCTAAGAAATAGAGTGGTAGATCAGTGGAATGTACATAACACATTGTAGTAAATGACCATAGTAATTTAATATTTGATAAACCCAAAGACCCCAGCTTTTGGGATAAGAACTCATTATTTGACGAAAACTGAAAAATGGTATTGCAGAAACTAGGTATAGACCAATATTTTACACCATATGCCAAGATAAGGTCAAAATGGGCACATGATTTAGACATAAAGGGTGATACCTTTTTTTTTCTTTTGGCTTTTTCGTGAGGCAATTGGGGTTAAGTAACTTGCCCAGGGTCACACAGCTAATAAGTGTTAAATGTCCGAGGCTGGATCTGAACTCAGGTCCTCCTGACTCCAAGGCCAGAGCTCTATTAACTGCGCCACCTAGCTGCCCCATAAAGGGTGATTGATACCTTAAGCAAATTACGTGAGCATGGAATAGTTTAGCTGTCAGATCTATGGATAAGGGAAAAATTTAAGACCATACAAGAGATAGAAAGCATTATAGAATATAAAATGGACAATTTTGATTATATTAAATTAAAAAGGTTTTGCACAGACAAAACCAATGTAACCAATATTAGAAAAAAAGCAGAAAGTTTAGAAATAATTTGTATACAAGTGTCTCCAACAAAGGCTTCATTTCTAAACTACATAGAGAACTGAGTGAAATTTATAAGAATATAAGTCAATCCTCAATTAATAAATGGTTAAAGGATATGAAAAGGCAATTTTCAGATGAAGAAATCAAAGTTATCTATAGTCATGTGAAAATATACTCTAAATCACTACTGATTAGAGAAATGTAAATTAAAACAACTCTTAAGTACCACTTCACACCTATCAGATTGGCTAACATGACAGAAAAGGAAAATAACAAATGTTGGAAAGGATATGGGAGAACTGGGACACTAATATACTATTGGTGGAGCTGTGAACTGATCCAACCATTCTGGAGACAATTTGGAACTATGTCCAGAAGACAATCAAACTGGGCATACCCTTTGATCCAGCAACATCACTAGTAGGTCTGTATCCCAAAGAGATCATAAAAAAGGGAAAAGGACCTACAAGTACAAAAATATTTATAGCAGCTCTTTCTGCAGTGGCAAAGAAGTAGAAATTGAGGGGCTACCCATTAAATGGGGAATAGCTGAACAAATTGTGGTATAGGAATGTAATGAAAGACTATTGTGCTATAAGAAATGACAAGCAGAATGATTTCAGAAAAACCTGGAAAGACTTAGATGAACCGATGCAAAGTGAAGTGAGAAGAACCAGGAAAACAATGTACACAGTAACAGCAACATTGTGTGATGATTAATTATGATTGATTTAGCTCTTCTCAGTAATACAACGGTCTACAACAATTCCAAAAGAGTCATGATGGAAAATGCTATACACATCCAGAAAAAGAACTGATGGAGTCAGAATGCAGATTAAAGCATATTTTTTTAATTTTATTTTTTAAATTTTTTTCCCTTTTGTTCTGTTTCTTCTTTCACAACATAATATGGAAATATGTTTTACATGATTATACATATATAGCCTATATCAAATTGCTTACTGTTTTAGGGAGGGGTGGGGAGAGGGAGAAAATTTAGAACTCAAATTTTTATTTAAAATGAATGCTAAAAATTGTCTTTACATATCATTGGTAAAAACAAAATACTAGGGGCAGATAGATACAGCACCGGCCCTGGAGTCAGGAGGACCTGAGTTCAAATCCGGCCTCAGACACATAACACTTACTAGCTGTGCGACTCTGGGCAAGTCACTTAACCCCAATTGCCTCACCAAAAAAAAAAAAAAAAGAAAGAGAAAAAAACAAAATACTATTAAAAATTTTTTAAAAATTAAAAACAAAAAATGTACAAGTAATTGGGAAATATTTAATGAAATAAATTCTTTTTTTAAAAAAAGTGAATGTACTAACTGAACTCTAAAGCCTCCTCCAATTGTTATTCTATGATCACTACATGATCTTTAAGATTCCTTCCAATTCTAAAATTCTATTTTCAAAATACCATTCCTTCATCATTAGTGTTCTATAAACCCTAAGGCATTATGTAAATATAAGCTGTTTTCATTTTTACTCATATCTATACAGCATGATATAGTGGAAAAACTATGACATTCAGGTTCAGCACTCAGGTCAGAAACTCACTCTCTATGGGATCCTCTACTTCTCTGAGCCTCATTTTCCTTGTCCATAAAAAAAGAGGGTTGGACTAGATTATCTCCAAGGTCCTCACCAGCTCTAAATATACAATCATATATGTGTATTAATACATATTTACATATATAATATGTGTGTATACATACACATAATATATTTGATTAGGACCTGTGATTTCATGACAGGGAAAGGAGAAGAGGAGAGAGATTTCCTCTACTAATATTGATCAGCAACTGCTATGCAACTTAGAGCCTTAGGGTTGTCCAGGTCACTGAGAAGGGAAGTGACTTGATCAGGGTCACACAACCAGCATATGTTTGAAGGGGGATTTGAACTCAGATCATTTTGACTCCAAGGATGGCTCTTTATTCACTGTGCCATGCTTCCCTCCTCTATCTTATAATGTTTTGTTTTTCCTTATTTTCACTCCAATTCTCTGTGTTTGCCTTTTCTGTTTAGGATGTGATATTGTTGAAAAAATAATAGAGAACTTATAGCAGGGTAAGGGACACTTGTTATCAACAAAGGAGAGAGTACCAGGTCCCTAGACAAGCCAAAAACCTCTCCTGGGCAACCTATAATGATGTCACCAGTTACTTCCTCTTTGTTATATACCTCTCTCACCCTCGGAATCAAGGGATGTCACCAGCACTGAGGAGCTGACAGATCCTCACCGATTGAAAAATAAATGGCCCCAGTAGAAAAAATTATTCTTCATCAACTGTTTCTGAATCTCACCTGCTAACTGGGAATATCCTTCACTCAGCCCTGGTCCTTTCCGGCCACCATTCACAAACACCAAGATCAAAATGCCTTCAGAAAAATTCCTGGGGAGGCCATTGTTTGATTAAAAGAACAATCCATCAGGGAGGCCACTTCAACACAAATGAGTGGTGTGTGGAGAGGGGAAGGGCTCAGATTTCCTGTGATTGGGGCAGGGCAGGTCATACAATGGACTCTGATTAATGCCTGAACTGACCAGCCTGTGCTCTCCCCAGGAAGTCCCTAAGGCTAAATGCCTTCCCCTGGACTTTTCCTAATCTGCCATTATGTCAGAAGGCAGCTTTCCTGAAAAGCCTGTGCTGCTAAGGAGACAGGACTGGTAAGGTTAACCCCATCACTTCCTTTTCCAAAGGGACACTCAAAAGGAGGCAACTATACTCCAGCTCACATACACCAACATACACCACAGCTCTGGTGTTAAAATCCTTTAAATCATCATTGATTTGAAATGTGTCCCCCCGACCCTCCTCCCAGGAGAGTTCCATTTCCTAGCTACCTCAAGTATGGAAAACATGGCAGGGAGGAAAGGAAAGGCTACTAATCCAAGAGCCAGTCAGAGAAGAAAAGGACCCGTTTGTAAAATACATGTATATGTGTGTGTGTGTGTGTGTGTATGCGCGTGTGTGTGCATGTGTGTGTGTGTGTGTATAGCATCATTTTTTTGTTGTAGCAAACCAATTTTGCTAGAAATCAGTTTTGACTTTGATATTACCCATCAATTGGGGAATGGCTGAACAAATTATGGTTATATGAAAAGAACAGGATATTATTGTGCCATAAACAATGATGAATGACAGGTTCAAAGAAACCTGAGGATAATTTTATGAAATGAAGCAGAATGAAGTAGATATAATCAGAATAATAATTTGCAAAATGACCATAATAATGTAAAGGGAAGCAACTTTGAAAGACTTCCCAACTGATTAATTGTAGTCATGACATCAGAACAGTGGTGATAAAGCATGCCTCCCACCTCTTGGAAAAGAAAGGACCTACCAGACATGTAGAATGAAGTATTTTTCAGACATGGCCAATGTGTTCAGTTTTTTTTTTGTTTGACTATATTATTTGTTATAAAGTAGGGCTTCTTGTGGGGTTAGAGGGTGATAGGGAGAGAATGAGTAGGCACTGATAGATAGGCAAAAAGAAAAGAAAAAAAAGAGCATCAATGAAACATTAAAAAAACCCACCAAAGAAAACAGAAGGAAGTCCAGAAGTAGATACATAAGCAGGGATGTTTTGTTACTACCCCATTAATTTAATATATAATTTTTTAAAACTGCATAACAAAAACTCAGCTTTATATATAAAGATGTATATAGTTGTTTTGTTCCTTGACAATTGAAATGGTTGTGTTTGTTTGATATTTGTTAAGTTCATAATAAAAAAGAAAATGCTTTTAAAAGGGTTTCGCTAGAACTTCTTTGATGGAATCTTCCAATCCAAGCCCTTGGCAACATCTGTGTCCTCTGGTTGCTGCTATAAAACTGTATTGCTATCTAATAACCACCTGGCTTATGACAGGACACAACTCTGTGCTGACCCTTCTGATTTGGGTCTAGTGATCAATGGAATTATAGGATAGTTCACACTGTTATGGAAGGCAGAAGCCCAGAGCAGCAGAAAAAGGTGGTTGGTATTGTTCAGTCATTCAGTCATGACCAAATAGTCATGACCCCATGGACCATAACACACCAGGCTCTTCTATCCTCTTGAAGTCTGTCCAAGTCCATGTTCATTGTTTCCATGATGCTTATCTATCCATCTCATCCTCTATCATCCCCATTTCTTTCTGCCTTCAATCTTTCCCAACATCAGGGTCTTTTCCAATGAGTCCCATCCTCTCATTATGTGGTCAAAGGATGTAACCTTCAGCTTCAGCATTTGACCTTTCAGTGAATAGTCTGAATTAATTTCTTTAAGTATTGACTGATTTTAATCTCCTTATTATCCAAGGGACTCTCAAAATTCTTCTTCAACACCACAATTTGATATCATTGATTCTGTGGAACTCAGTTTTCCTTACAGACCAACTCCTACAGTTACATATTGCTACTAGAAAAACCATTGCTCTGGCTATATAGTACAGACCTTTTTTTGGCATGGCAATGTCTCTTCTTTTTTAGTATGCTGTCCATATTTGCCATAGCTTTCCCTCCAAAGAGCAAGCATCTTTTAATTTCATGGCTACAGTAGCTGTCTGCAATGATCTTGGAGCCCAAGAATAAAATCTGACAGTGCTTCCATTTCTTCTCCCTTTATTTGGTAGGAAGTGATAGAACCAGTTGCTACAATCTTAAGGGGTTTTTTGCTATTGAGATTCAAGCCAGCTTTTAACCTTTCCTCTTTCACCTTCATCTAGACGCTTCTTAATTCTTTTCCACTTCCTGCTATCAGAGTGCTATAATCTGTAAGGGTTGGACCACTATTTCTGACCTTCAGCAGATTAATTAATTTACCTCCGTTTCCTTATTTGTTAGGTGAGGCATTTGGACTGGATAACTTCTAAGAATCTTTCTAGCTCATATATTCTATGAATTATTTCCCTCCAAGAAAAAGAAGAAACCAAAGTGTGTCTGTTTCAGTTCTTCAGAGAGAACTGAACTTACAGGAATGAATGAGGTCACCAAAGTAAAGAGGAAGAACGAGAATAGAGCTTTGAGAAGAAGGAATAGTACCCTGAATTGAAATCACAGTGTACTGGAGTAACAAGAAAATGAAAGAACCCCTTTCTCAATCGATAGCTTTAAAAGTTATTCTTTCTAGGAAGACTGACCCATCTTTCTGAAGCATGGTATATAGGACAACATATTTCTCTACTGGGCTAGAAAAAAGCTTCTTCCATATAACTTGGTCCATATACCTGCCAAATGCTGCAAACTCATCTTCCTCTAGTACATCAATTTAAACACTAGCTCATTCTATTGCACAAAGACAATTGGTGATGATCATGTATGTATAGAGATGTTCTAAAACAAAACAAAACAAAAACAATGTATCAACAGCTAAGTTTCTTCCCTTATATTACCATGCTTGTGCTTACAGAGGCTTGGCAATTCTATTGCCTTTTCAATCTGTCTCATACCAGTTATCTAACAGATCTTTGCTTGAAACAAGCTTCTTTTATTCTAGGATAACATTCCTGGTTGCTGTAGGTCAAGCAGAACATAGAATCAGACAATCTCATAGAGCAAAGGTTCTTACAGGCCATTCAGCCCAACCATACCTGAATAAGAATTTTTTCTACAACTTACCCCAGGAGTCATCCAACATTTGTTTTAAGACCTAAACTGAAAGAAAAATCATTGTCTCCCAAGGTGGCCCATTCCACTTTGGGAGAGTTCTAATTGTCAGAACTATAAATCAAAGATAAATGTGTCTTTTTCCAAGTCCTAACCCTTGCTCCAGACTCTGTCTACCTAGGACAAAGTCCCTCTTCCACAGGTAACAAACCTTCAAGTACTGAGAAAACAGTCAACATGGGGCTGGCTAGGTGGCACAGTGGATAGAGCACTGGCTCTGAAGTCAAGAGGACCTGAGTTCAGATCTGGTCTCAGACCAAACACTTGACACTTACCAGCTGTGTGACCCTGGGAAAGTCACGTAACCCCAATTGTCAAAAACAAAACACGACAAAAAAACAACCATCATTTTCTGAATTTCAATTAACACATATTTATTTATTTGTTTGTTTATTTATTTATTTAATAAGCCTCTGTTACATATAGGCACTTTGCTTAGTGCTAGGGAGGCCCTGCTCCTTAAGGAACTTGCATTCAACTGGGGACAAGATATATTTGTAAAACATTTTGCAAACCTCAAAGCACTATATAAATGGTAGTTAATATTATTATTAATATGTACACAAAAAAGTACAGTACAAGGAAACTAAAGAAGAAATCATTAGAAGAAAAATAAATCAGCAAATCCTATCAACACACAAAGTCATTACACACAGTGTTCCACACCCACCAATACCAACTTCTACAAAAGGAATGGAAAGTAGTATCTTCTTATATCTCTTGTTACCAAGCTTGTTGCTTATAAGTTTTGATTCTTTTGTGGTTATTGTTCTTATATTGTTATAGTCCTTGTATATGTCTCTCTGGCCCTGCTTACTTCACTTTGCATCAATTCATATAAATCTTTTCATGTGTTTCTATTCACCAAGTTAGTTTTTTCTTACAGCACAATATTTTATTACATGCATATACCAAAATTTGTTTACCATTCTCCAATCAATGCACATCTACTTTGTTCCCAGTTTTTCGCTACCACAAAAAGTGCTGCTACAAATATTGCAGTGTCTTTGGAGACTTCTGTTTTTGTCAATGACCTCCTTTGGCAGTATGTGCCTAGCAATGGAATCTCTGGGTCAAAGGGTGTGGACATTTTATTCACTTTATTTGTATAGTTCCAAACTGCTTTCCAGAATGGTTATAGCAGGTCAAAGTTCCACCAACAAATGCATTATTAGTATGCCTATTTCTCTCTCTCTCTCTCTCTCTCTCTCTCTCTCTCTCTCTCTCTCTCTCTCTCTCTCCTCTGTCTCTCTCTGGAAATTGATATTTAACAATAAATTTAAATTTAGACATAGGGTAGATAATGAGATAAGCTACATTGTCTGTGGATTGCATTGTGATGGCGGTCTGCTAAGGAGCTGGAACTCCACCCCAGTGTCACACTTTGCCAGGAGGCTCTCATACCTGGAGACTGACAGTCTAGATGGAAGGGTAGGAAGGTGCCTCCTTTAAACATACTATGACTGCTACTGCTTCTTTGTGGTCACTGTGCTGGCCAAGAGCTTGACATTTTATGTTAACAGCCAGAGCAAATTTCCTTTGCCTTCTCTATTTCTTTCTTGAATGTTTCAACAAACGTTTTAGAAGGAGTTTCATTTTGCAGTTTGGTGAAGATGCACCCAAGGCTTCTTGATGAGATGTGGAAAGACAAGCACAGGATGGTGTTTTACCTAAACTATGTATCTCCTAGAGCACCTGCAGTAACACCCTGCTGGGAACAGTCACTTAAAGATTTGGTGAAGGCATAAGCCAATGAATACAAAGGGTCCTCTCACCCAAACCTATACTGGTGATTTAAAATTTATAAGATCAGGCATCACTCTTTATAATCCACCTAGTCACACCATCACAGAACAAATCTCAGTGACCCCACTCATTGCTAGAAAACAAACTGAATCAGCTGATTTGGGCAGAAAGGGCATTAGAACCTTATCAGGAAACCTGGATTAGCATTCTAACTCTGCCACTAACTTGGGCAAGTTGCTCAGCCTGAGACTCAGTTTCTTCAACTGAGAGTTGCACGTAAGTAGAGACAGCATGGGGAAAAATGAAAAGAACACTAAATTTGGAGTCAGCAGAAACTGTAGGCTAATCCTGCCTCTGACACTTATCAGTTAGGTGACCACGGGCAAGGTCTTCTTTGGCTAAATGAGACGTCTATAACTAGAGTGGCCAGCAATTTACCCATTCTTAAACTCTGAAAATACCCTAAGGCTGAATTTTCTTCTCACCTATTCCCTCCTCCACTATCCCCAACTCCTGGAGTAGCATTTGATTTTCTAATTCTCCCTTCCTTAAAACAAAAGGCTAAATGTTCCCTAGGTATTTGGCCTGAACCAACGTTCCCAAATGGGGGGACAGCTAAAGGAGGAAGTTAGCTGGGATTCAACATTGGCAAAGAATCCACAGTAACTGCTTGCAAATCACTGCGCTTTAAAAAACCATAGTCAGTATTCCCATTTTACTACCTCATAATGGTTACAGAGATTAAGTGACTTGCTAAATATTATAGCAGCAAGTAAGTCACTAACAGCTGAAAAGGGAGAAAGAACAGTCAATACTGGACACAAGTCCCTGGTTCTAACCAATAAACTCAAAAGAAATCTGTAAAATCAGTTGTAGATATCTCCTTTTTCTATACAGTTTTAGGAAAAGGAGAAGCTATTTTCTCATACAGGAAGCACATGTCAGATTGAGGAGGACTCAGAGATTGTCTATTCTAACTCCCTCATTTTACAGAGGAGAAAACTGGAAGCCCAGAAAGCAAAAAACAAACTGTCCAAGGTCACAAAGTGATCTCCAAACAGATATATGGGGGGAAAAGACAGAAAACATTGCAAGCAGATAAGGTTTTTATTTTTCTGGGTCTGAGGAAACCACCATTAGCTTTAGTTAGAGGAAACATAGTATGGTGGAAAAGAATATTAGACTGCAAAGACCTGAGTTCGAGGTCTGACTCTGACACTGGTGGGAGAGACAAGTCACATCACCTCTCTCTCAACCTTGATTTTATCATCTATAAAAAAAATCATCATCATCATAATACCCACAGTGCTTACCTCACAGGATTTGGATGAAGGGACAAAATGCCTTGCTAAACTTAAAGTGCTATAGAAATGTCAGCTAAGTTGTAATTTGTATTCATATAGGTTCAAAAGAAAGGTCTATCCAGTAGCTACAGAAGGCGGGTGGGAGCTAAAATATAAAACGGAGATGCAACCTCTGATTTGAAAGAGACTGCTCCAGGAAATGCATAAAAGATGCATACTGGGCAGACACAAAGATACAGGGTACAGACAAAACAAGACAGGGCTATGGTTAAGAGGAATCTTTAGGGTAAGTCACAAGACAAGTCACACATAGGGCCTGAAAGTACAGAACAGTGGGCCAAGAATGGCCTAGGAGAAATTAAAAGCTGTCCTTCTTTTCCTTGAATAGAGAAACAAAGCAGTGGTCACCAATCTGAGTATAAAGATGCCAAAGATCCCTTTTTAATATAAAGTTCAAGGACCTCCATATTACATGTCCACTGATTGAGAAAAAACAGGGTGACAAAAAGCTGCTATGTGGCGGGGTGAAGGAGACCTGGATTTGTGATTTCATTGGCAGTGAGAATTCCCAGTGAAAAAACTCCCTCCACTAAATGCAAGTTGGCATCTACCTTTGCAACATACAGTATCAGGAAGCTGTCTGGGGCACTAAGAAACGAAGTGACTTGCCCTGGGTCTCAAAATCAATGTTTGTCAAAGAGGCAGGACTTGAACCCAGGTCTTCCTGACTCGGAGGCAAGCCAACTATGCCACGCTGCCTCTCATGAGTCCAATCTTGCTTTTAAATTATGTTGTATTCTTTATGACAATATCAGCTCCATACATCTGAAAGATCATAATGCATGTATTGTGTGATACCACACTCACTCTATAGAAGTTATGCTTGCTTATTTATTATCCTACATAATGACATATTTTATTGAAACTAAACAAAGATCAACTTATACCAATACCTGATGCAAATAGGATTTTAGAACCCCCTTGTAATAACTCCAAAGACAATTACAAACCCAAAGATTAGAATTTGCTGAGTTTTGGGGTACTCTAAGTTCAAAAAAAGGTGTTGAGGACATATGTCCAGGAACTGGTTAGAAGCTAGGAATCTATCCTTGGTAAGCTCCAGAGGCAAGAGAATAATTCTGTTAAGTCTATTTTGGTCAAAGCAAAGTTTAGTGACGCAGGTATTTGACCCTTTTATCTGACAGACAACCCACTTTAGAGTTAGAGCAACTTAAATTCTGGCCCCACATGGGATACCTACTGGCTGGGTGACCTCGGACAAATCATTTAACCTCTCATTTGTTTCCTATATTGTATAAAACTATAAACTGTAGAATAGTTGATCTGCATTAGTAAAAGGAGTTTCCTCACCTGGAATTCCCTAAATAGATAAAATCACATGTCCAGACTGAAAAAGGGACAATAATTGTACATGAATCAAAATGAAAACTGTTGATTTAATTCAGATATGATTTTTAGGAATTGCGCTGACTATAGATATATACATACACACACACACACACACACACACATTTTTAAAAATTATATAAATCTACTTCTCTCAATTATCCACACCTGAAAAGATCTTAACCACTGGGCCTATATACTCATCAGTAAGCACCACCACTCACCTGGTGGCAGCTGCCCAAACAGCAGGCACAGTGCCTAGGAAGAATTAATCAGTCCCTACAGGGCTTGTCTTCCAATCTGAAACTTCTAACTGATGCACAACATCATCCTTGGCAAGGCTGAGAAGATTTTTAAAAAATGATTCAGAAGGGTCTAGGTCATAGGAAGCCGTGAAGTTCAGCTGTTTATCTGTATTTGATCTTGCCCAAACTCCTAACCCTGGAAATAGACTAACAACAGACTTTTTACCCAGGGGAACTCCACTCACTGCTTCTAGCCAGTTCAGAAATAGTTGCCCTGGCTAATCTGGCCTGCCAGCCCTGTCTGGAAACCTCAAAACTGGCAAAAAAAAAAAAAAAGGAGCAGCGAAGCAGAAAAATTCTCCATCTGGGACATCTGAATTTATTCCAGGTTTCAGGGCCTGCACTAGGGTCCAACATCTTAAGCCTACAAAACACCCATGACTGGGATGAATTTAGAGTCTGAGCCTAGGCTAAGTTTTCATTCTCTCTCTGTTTATCTACGTAGGCACCTTTTTAGTAGCCATCACTAAAGTTTATGGGCACTTAGTTATTATAGCACTTTAGGATGTCAGAGCTGGCAATGATGATGGCACTTAGAAATGCCTGAGTACACAGCCTCAGTATTTTACAGTTGGGTGGCTGAACACTCACCCATCTTATTAGTAGTAGGCTTTGAGTAGAATCTGGTCTCTCAAGATGACTAGTTCAGTCCTATTTCTACTATATCATGCAGTCTACAAATATTTAAGTTGCCACATACTTAAATATCTTCCAGGACAAACTGGAAAAGTAAAACTTGCGGGCTGGCATTTCAGTTAAAGTGGCATTAAATTGATCAAATAGATGGCCGTTTGCCTGGGCACCCACAGAATCTGCCTCAGCAAAAGGCTAAGAGGCTATTCCCAAATCACCTACCCACTTTCTTTCCCAACTTCAATTTTGTATTCACAGCAACAGCAACTGCCAAGCTGCAGGTTTATAGTATAAAGGGAAGGTACAGAACTAGATGACCCCTTTCCAGATCTGACATCTTATGGTTCTGCAATTCCAGTGGGTCTGGAGTGCTCCCTCACCAATCCTGGACTCCACCAAGTACCCACTGTCCCCAATTTTAGAAAAGGAAGTCCCATTTGCCAGCCAAAGCAAAATGCCATGGTTGCCAACTCCAAAGAACAAGCAGGCAGAAAAAAAGAAACCAGGAATCTTGCCTAAGGACAGAAGAGTACCACCAATCCCTGCTTGAGGAGCCCCTGAATTAGGGGGTGATCCAAAGGAACGAACAATGGGCTCAAGAAATCCCCTAAGTTTCCAACCCCCATTTCCTCCAATTCCACATGCCTACAGGATACTGGCATTATATAGTACCTAAAGACATTAACACCTTTCTTCCTGAGGAGTTTGGCCTTAAACCATTGTATATTTTAATGGAAAAAAAAACCCACACTAGCCTAGGAGTAAAGGGGGCCAAGATTCTAGACCTAGTTCTATCATTTACTACTTTGTGAGTTTGGGCACTTGTTGCTGGGTTTCAGTTTTCTTCTATGAACTAGAGGATGGACTAGACCTGTATTTCCTAAACAGCTCGTCTGTGGTACATTTTACTGATCCATAAAACTTTTTTTTATTACCATAGGTCCCTACTTCTTAAGCCCTATAAGCTTAAAAAACTGATTTCTCCTTTTTGACTCCTTTCCACTGCTCCTTATTACTAATATGACCTTGGACAAAGCATTTACTCAGATTCCTCAATGAGCAAATTGGAATAGATGATTCCTAAGGTCCCTTCCAACTATGAAATTCTAGCTTTGGGCCTGCTCCTCCTATGACCCTAGTCCAGCAGATATCTTAAACGGCATATCCAAACTATCATCTTTCCCTTCAAACCCTCCCCTCTTCCAAATTTCCCTACTCCTGTTGAGGGGACCACCATCGTTCCAATCAACCCAGGCTCTCAACCTAATGGCATCCTTGACTCCTCACTCTCTCACTTGGCCTCCGTATCCAAACTGTTGCCAAGACCTGTTGATTTTACCTTCATAACATTCTTCATATATAGTCTCTTCCCTCCTTTGATATTATTACCACCCTGTCATCACTTCAAACCTGAATTATTTCTCTTCCCAGTTTTTCCTCTACCTCTCTTACTTGCTTCTCAAAATCCCTTTTGAGCTCTTCCATGGCCTGGGATTGATTCATATTTTTCTTGAAGGCTTTGGATGTAGAAACTTTGACTTTTTTGTCTTCTTCTGGTTGTATGTTTTTATCTTCTTTGTCACCAAAGTAAGATTCTATGGCATGAGTTTTTTGTGCTGTTTACTCATGTTCCCAGCCAATTACTTAATTTTTCAATTCTTTGTTAAGGTAGGGATCTGCTTCCAGTGTGGAGAATATACTGTCCCAAGCTTTAGGGGTTTTGTGCAGTTGTTTTCAGAGATACTTCTAGGGACCTATAAATTTTCAGTTCTTCCAAGGTAGTATGATCAAGGGCGAGGTGTTTATTCCTTTTCTGGCCTGTGCTCTGGTCTACGAGTGACCACAAGCACTCTTTTCTGCCTTGGAACTGTGAGGAGGATTCTCTCTGTACTGCCACCACAAGCTCCACCACACCAACATTTCTCCTCACCCCAGGACCACCCCAGGAATGCAACCCAGATCCAAGCATGGGCAAAGCAATAGAATCCTGCCTCTACACCAGCAAAGAGATCTCTGCAATCCCCCTCTGATCAACCTCTTGATCCCCCCCTCAGCCTATAGGCCAAGAGCTCCAGAAGCAGCTGCCACCCTGAGGCTGCGCCAGGACTGGGGCCAGACTGAGCTCTTCTCTTACAGAGGTCCAAACAGACCTTTCCTACTGACCTTCTAAGCTGTCTGGCATTTGTGCGTTGAGAAGCCTGGAAACTGCCACAGCTTCCCTTGATTCAGTCCCCTGAGGCCCACTCCAGGTTTGCTTAGGCCCAGTCTTGGCCTGCTTGGCCCACACTGAATTGTGCTCCTCTCCCAGTCTGGTGCAACAGACCTTTTCCATCAACCATCCAGGCTGCCTTGAGCTGGAAATTTGTTTCACTCTGTCTTTTTGTGGGTTCTGCTGCTCTAGAATTTGTTTAGAGTCATTTTTTTACAGGTATTTGGAGGGGTCTGGGGGAGAACTCAAACAAGTCACTGCTTTTACTCTGCCATCTTGGCTCCACCCCTCACACCTGGATTACTGAAATAACCTGTTTGTTGGTTTGCCCACCTCAAGTCTCTCCCCACCCTAGTCCATTCTCCACTCAGCTGTTAAACTGATCTTTCTCACATGAAGGTCTGACCATACCGTCCCCCTATTCAATCAACTCCAGTGGCTCCCTATTATCTCCAGGATGAAATAAAAAAATCTTCCTTTTTGGCTTTTAAATCCCTCCCTAACCTGGCTCTTCCTAACTTTCCAAGCTTCTTATACTTTACCGCTTCTCTGCTCTGTGATCCAGTGACCCTGGTCTCCTTGCTGTTCCTTGAATACAACACTCCCCCTCTGACCCCAGACATTTTTTACTGGCTGAACCCCGTGACTGGAACACTCTCCCTCCTCAGCTCTGCCTTTTAATCCCCTGGCTTCCTTCAAGAATCAGCTAAAGTTCCTTTTCCAGGCCTCTTTAATTTTAGCTTCTTCCCTTAGAGACGATCTCCAATTTATCTTGCACATATTTTGTTTGCACATAGTTGTTTGCGCTGTCTCTTTCAATTAGAGTATAAACTTCCTAAGAGCAAGAATTATCTTTTGCCTTTCTTTGCATCCCCAGCAACTAAAACATGGTAGACTCAGAATGAATAACTTATTTTTAAACTGATTCTCTAACTTAAAGATTCATACAGAAAAAGATATTGAGTCCCAAAGAGGGAAAGTGACTTGCTCAAAGACACACAGCAAGTCAACTTATTGTCTTCCTTTAGCTGAAGGGATAGAAATTCTTGAAAGGGGGGTGGGTGAAGAGAAAGTAGTAAAATCTTAGATAAGCACCACAGCTCACTCAAGAGTAATGAGGCTACAAAGGCCCATAGGAAGCTAAGAGATAAGCCAGCAATTTCTTTACTGTCATCCCCCACTGCGAACCTTCTATTAGGGAAGGGAGTCTTATGATATGGCTGGTGAGAACAAACCCCTAATGGAAGTCTCAGACAGTAAGTAATCTTTTTCTCATTGCCAAATAGGACTGGGACAAATATTTATATTTTCCATTGGCACACTGAAACTTGTGTTTTGTAATGCTGTATCTCTTGACCCAAAGCTGTCCAACCTCTCCTCACAAACCCCCACTTACGCACCCCTGGTGTGGAACCATACTTTTAATCTTTCCTACAAAATGTCTTTGTTTGCAACATATTTTACATATATAAATTACCACAAATTTGTGTACAAGTGGAACTTCAGTAAAAACAATGGTATTTTAAAACACAGGGACAGCTTGTTATTCGCAAGAATTTGAAAAGTCTTCCCTCTAATGCCTCATCCAAGTTGAGATAGTAAGTTTGGGCCTCAAAGGCTATGCAAGCAGAGCCCAAACTCTCACAGATTTTACCAAGATGGAAAGGAGGGATTCAAGTTGGAGAGACTCATTAAACAAGTGTGAGCGACCAATTTTTTCAGTCACAGCACCTCACAAATGACCATGTGTTAAGGTAAAGAGAGACACAATCTTTTTTTATTTTACTCATGCCAATGGAATCACAGATCTTTGAAGTCTTCTTATGTTACGGTTATTGTTGGTAAGAACAATGAAAAAACAATCTCTGGTGAGTTAGCTTATACAACAGTGTGCCTATACCAAAACAAATGCATGCATACACAAAGAGGGATACCTATTGTCTTGAAACATACTCTGGTTTGAGGCAGTGAACACCCTGAAGTCTCACCACCTGTAACAAAGACAGACAGACACACACACACACACACACATACCTCAGAGTCCCCTGAAATCAGCCCATCCCTCTGCAGAGAGGAGGTTGTGTTTCCAGTGGCATTTGAGAGATTCTGATCTACTCTGGTGATTACTAGGGGTCTGAACTGAACTCTTCCATGCCCCAGCCCCAATCCCTGAAGCCTCCCCCAACAAAAGGAAGGTATTAAATCACTGCTGCAATAAGAAGTGGCATTTACATAACATTAAAGTCCGTGGAATATTTTAGATGCATTATCTCTTTGGAGCCACACAAAAACCCTGAGACTGGTTATTAATAATACAGTTAACTCCATTTGACAAAAGAAGAAACAGGCTCAGAGAGGTGAAGCAATTTTTCCACTGTCTCAGTGAGTCCAAGGCAGGATTTATGTCTTGATCTTCATGACTCCAAGTCTAGCATTCTATCTACTACACAATAACACCTCTCAGCAAGTCCTTTGTTCTGGTTCATATGGCTTTCTCTCAGGCTTTCTAGTCCTATTCTGACACTGTAGTGTCTCTATCTTCTCTCCCTTTTAAACAATTATTGAGCAGGTATGCTCATTCTTTCTCCTCACTTAGTCAATGGCTCTTCTGGAAGGAGGTGATTGAAGCAGCTCAGGTCTCCTGGCCCTTGTGCTGCTAGCTAGTATTTCTCTTTCAAATCCTCTCATGACAAAAAAAAAAAACCCTCCAAACACTAAAACATTGGAGAATCCTGGTCTAGGAGTATTCCTAGGGAAGGATACACAATGGTCCATACCAAAAGAGCTACGAGTTCCTTCTTGGGGCTCTATCAACAATCCCAGCAATTCTCTGCCATTTATTGCACCACCCAAAGAGAGAACTTGGTGTTTCTTTTTGGAATATGCCCTACTATTCCCACTGTACAGAAAACAAATGCATCTAAAAGAATAACATTGAATGCAAAGGGACTCAGAGATTACCTAATCCAACTCCTTCATTTTAGAGATAAACTAAGGCGCAAATAATTTTTTTTCCCAAAATCATATAACTAGTTAATGGCTAAGTATAAAATAGTACAAAAAGCCTTTTCCCCCCTCAAGTTCAGTTTAAGATTCATCTCCTCCCTGATCCTCCTAGCTATAAATTTTCTCCCACCTATTTTTTTGAGCTCCTTGCATTTCAATTTTGCGCCTGTCATAACCTACCAGCACGTCATAATTAGTAAGCTCTGCATGGGCAAGGATTTTATCTTTATCTTTGTAGTACTAACATCTAATCAGTAAGCATGTGTTAAGAACCTGCTATGTATCAGGGATGAGTTTAGGTGCTAGAGATACTAAGACAAAGGGAAACAGTACCTGTCCTCAAGGAACTTACTAGGAGGAGGTAACATGCTCACAGATGAGTAAATACAGGTTATATAAAAAATAACTACACACTGATTTGGTGCACTGATTGGAGTTAACAAATAGGGCAATCAGGAAAGACAATTTGAAGGGGGGCAGCTAGGTGGCGCAGTGGATAGAGCACCAGCCCTGGAGTCAGGAGGACCAGAGTTCAAATCCAGCCTCAGACGCATAACATTTACTATTTATATGACCCTGGGCAAGTCACTTAACCCCACTGCCTAACCAAAAAAAAAAAGGCATCTTGAAGGAGGGGGCCCTTGAACTCAAGCTCAGAAGGTATAAAGTGTTCAAAAGGTAAGGAAGGAGAGAATTCCAAGGAAGGGAAGCAGCCTATGCAAAGAATGGGGAGAGGTGGGGTGCGCTTACGTGAGCGCAGGAGCCCACCATAAGCAGAAGATCAAGAGTGGCTAGAGCAGTCAGTGAATGCAGAAAAGTAATGAGTAATCAGCCTGGAAAAATAGGCTGGAACCAAATTGTAAAAGACTTTAAATGTCTCACAGAGGATTTTGTATTTGATCCTAAAGGTGGCAGAGGGCCACCGAAGTTTAAGGGAAGGAATGACCTGGATGGGCCTGCGAGAAAGGAGTATCAGTTCAGCAGCTGGGTGGAGGATAGAGTACAAAAGGAAAGAGCTGGGTGCAGGGAGACCAATTAGGAGGTTACTGCAGGAATCCTGGCCAAGTGGTGACTGAGGGTCTGGTGCAGGCACAGAATTTTAACATTAATGTTCTCATGGACAACAAGCATAATCCAAATTTAGACTGTCATTAATCTGTACACTTCAGTATTTTAAATCACAATACATCTTATAAAGAGGTGAATGTTATAAGCTAATTATTCTAAATCATCATCAATAGGTGAATCAGTATGCCTCACATGGGCCCATGAATTTTGGAATACATTTTTAATCAAGTAGATAGGAACCCTGCAAAAAATATGTCAGGGCCCCAAACACTATAGGGTGATCCAGCATACATTTACCCCTACCACCACCACCCCCGGTTAAATATTCTGACTTCCTTAGTCTTCACTCATAGTCTTTGGTTTGTATATCTTTATAAAACTTTTATCACCCTATTCTATACCTGCTTTCATTTTCCCACAACCAACTCAAGGTGAAATACTTAAAACATTTCTGCACCCTACTTAGAAATTCACCCTTGCTGAGGATGACAAAGGGATGACCACTCCCAGATTAAGATTCAGTCACTCACCCTCTCTGTGTAACTCACAGGTGCTGAGCTCCACTGGCTCCTCCTTATTCCTTCCTATCCAACAGCCCTATTACACTACCATATGGAGAAATCAGATTAGTTTGCCAGGATCTTTTCTCCACGAAACCCAGTTAGGAATCATTTTATTTCATACAATTACCCAGGTGTATAACCCTTGTTCCCTTCAAGCAAGAAGGAAAGGAGAGATTTGTGCTCTGGAAAGCTCCCAAGTCACCACTTGGGAAGAATTAATTTTGATTTAGAAATAATTAGAGAATGGTTGATGAAAAAATAATGTTATTAAGTTAACTCAATTTTATATACTGTAAAATCACAATGTTGGTGGGAATTCACTAATAGACTGCCCCTGGGACCTGGAAAAGGTGTTATTGTGAAAAAAAGCATTGGATTTGGAGCTAGAAGATGTGACTCTGTTACCTATTTGGGCCTCAGTTTCCTTATCTGTAAAATAATGAAGTTGGATTTGGTAATCTCTAGGGTCTCTTCCAACTCTGAGTCAGCACATGAGGCCATGTGCTATTTTACATTTTTATCAGTTAATTATTTGGATGAAGATATGCTTGTCAAATCTGTAGATGGCAACGAGCCTGTCAGATGACTGAGTCAGAATATAAAAAGATCTTAGGTTGGAATGCTAGGCTGAATCTAATCAGATGGAATCTACTGGGGATAAAATGTAAACACATGGATTACACCCCCCTCCCCAAATGAACTACATATGTACTAGATAAGAGAGGTGTGGTAAAACAATCTGTATTAAAAAAAAAAGATCTAATAGACGGCCAGTTCAATGGTTTGTCAAGCCATCCAAAAAGGCTAACATGAGATTAAAATAGCAAGAGGCACAGTGCTGAGAGAATAAGGGAAATGTTGTCCTGATATGCTCTACCCTGGTCAGACATCTGGAGTACTGTATTCTGTTCTGAGGATCACATTTTAGAAATACCACCAACAAACTAAAATCAGTTCAATCTCCCATGAAGCCTTTCCTGATCTTCTCAGTCTTAAATTATCTCATCTTAACTTTCTCAGAAGCCCTCTTCTCCCCCATTGTATATCATTTCTTATCTGTGCACAGATGTCGTATCCCACCTTGGTAGACTAATTTCCTTCAAGGCCATGTGTCATTTTTCAACATTGTTTCTCCAGCACCAAGCACAGTGCTCTGTACACAGAAATAGCATATCTGTTAGTTAAATTGATCATGCTGTTGATAGGATTACAGAGTATGGCCACCAAAAGAAATGAAGGTGTTAATCCCAGAATTGAGATTTAAGGGGATTCAAGTATCTGAAAAACCATCATGTAGAAAAGAAATTTAACTTGTTCTGCCTGGTGCAAAGAAGAATTTACAAGGGACAGAAATTGCAGAGGTGGATTACAACTCTACCTAAGGAAACAAATTTCTAACAGTTAGAGCTGCTCTTAGTACAATGAATTACCTGGATAGGTATTATTGAAGGTCTTGTCAAAGATGCTGTGGGCAGTGGGATTCCTATTTTAGGTAAAGGTTAGATTAAGTAATCTCCAAGGTCCTTTCAAACTGGAATATTCTAAAATCCGGGTACAAGTACTCAATCTACCTTTCGTTAACTATGGTCTTGGCCAAAATATTTAACATTTAACATAATAATTATACTTGCATTATCTACCTTATAATGTAGTACTGAGAAACATGATTATGGAAAACAGTATGTTACCTAAAGCATTACTGAAACACGAGCTATTCTCTTAGAAAGTGGGGTTGAGGGGGAGAAACACAAAGGGAAAGCTAGGCAATGTACAAACAAAAGTTTAATAAAATCTGTGGGGTTTTTTTTTTAAAGGAAATGTGAGCTATTATTATTTACTATTAATGGCCAGGCTATAAATTGGATTAATGTCACTGTCTGCAACCTGGTGCAAATTCAAACACAAATGGTTATTCAACTAGATATGTAATCCCTCTAGGTTATTCTCCTACACATATGAGAACAGTAGCTGTGTAACCACGAGCAAAGAACTTAAAACTCTCTGAGCTGCATTTTCTCATCTGTAAAACAGAGAGAAAAATATTCTATCTCCTTCATGACTCATGTGAATCAATTAAGTATTCATTAAGTGCCTACTATGTGATAGGCACTGGTCTAGGTGTTGGAGATACAAATACAAAAGAGAGATAGGCCTTGCCTTCAAGGAGTTTATACATGCTAATGGAGAAAACAACATGTAAATAACTAGTAATATACACAATACATGCAGAGTAGATGGAAAGTAATTGAGAGAGGAAGGCACTAGCAACTGAGGGAACCAGGAAAACCCCTTGTGAAAGGTAGGATTTTTGCTAACTCTTGAAGGAAGCCAGAGAGACTAAGAGGTGAAGGTGAGAGGGCAGAGCATTCCAGGACTGGAAAAAAGCCAGTGCAAAAATGCAGAAGTAGGGGCAGCTAAGTGGTACAGTGGATAGAGTTCCAGCCTTGGAATGAGGAGGACCTGAGTTCAAATCTGAACTTACTAGCTGTGTGACCCTGGGCAAGTCACTTAACCCCATTGCCTCACCAAAAAGAAAAAAAAATGTGGAAGCAGGAGATGGAACATCATGGTCTAGGAGCCAGTGTAGTGGACTGTAAAATAGAGAGAGAGAAGTAAAGTATAAGAAGACTGAAAAAGTAGCAAGGGTCTTTAAATGCCAGACAGAGGACTTTATAGTTGATCCTGGAGGAGTGGAGTAGAGAGGAGAGAAGTGACATGGTCAGACTTATGCTTTAGAGTGAGGGGATCAGTTAGAACGGTATTGCAATAGACAGGCAAGAAGTGATAAGGACCGACCTAGGATTATAGAGATTGTGTGTGTGTATGTGTGTGTGTGTGTGTGTGTGTGTGTGTGTGTATGTGTGTGTGTACATACATACATACACACAGAGAGAGAGTATGGATATGTGTGTGTATACATATACACACATAAACACATATATATGACGTTAAAAAACTAAAAGATTTCATAACAGGTTGGCTGTGTGGGGTGAGTGACAACCAGGAGGTAAGGATAACATCAAGGTTGTAGGCCTAGGTCACTGGACCTCAATGTAAGGAAAGTTATGAAGAGGGGAGAATTTGGGAGGAGACATAATGAATTATTTTAACAGTTAGTGGACATGATATAGATAAAGGAGACGTAAAAGGAGCAGTTGGATGGATGGAGGGAGAATCAAGGAGAGCAGTGTCACAAAAACCCAAAGATGAAAGAGTATCCCTAGATGAGAAAGTGATTACAAGTGCCAGAGAGTGCAGAGAAGTCAAAAAGGATGAGGACTGAATAAAGGCCATTAGATTTGGCAATTAAGAGATAACTGTAACTTTGATAATAGAGGTTTCAGTTAAATGATGAGGTCAGAAGTCATACTGCCAAAGGTATAGAGAGAGCAAATAGATACATTTAGCTTTCTTAAGGAGTTTAGCTGAGAAGGGGAGGAGACAAATAGAATGACAGCTTAACAGGGGTTATAAAGCATAGGGAAAGATGAAATGACAAAAAATTATGACCAGAGGAAATTGAGTTCATGATCATGTAAGTGTAACACTTGTGGGTGATGGCAAGGTCAGTGGTAAAGCTTTGTGTGTAGCTGAGATGAAGGGAAAGAATGTATCCTGGGAATTGAATAGACTGAGATACTGAGAAACTAGGGTTTTTAAGGAAGCATAAATACATATGTTGAAGCTCCTATGTATGAAGGCAAGAGATGGAGTGAAGAGAAAGACTGTGAGTTCAGGGATTAAAATGAATGCAATCAATTCATTTGTTATGATGCTATTCAGCATCTACCACATATAGCACCTTCCAATTCTTTTCTCAAAGAAACTTTTTGTGATGCACAGGAGAGAGCATTGTAGCATATGCGTGTGTGTGTGTGTGTGTGTGTGTGTGTGTGTGCACGTATATATTTATATATATATGTATGACTTCTCTTTTCTCACTCTGACGCCATATTTTCTAGATCATTATTCACCATCCTCAACTATTTTAGCCTTTGCATCAAAGTCATTGAATATCAAATGAATTGTTTATAAAATTTCTTTGCATCCTCTTCAACTGATGTTGTAGAAGTTACAATTATTTTCACAAGGTGATCAAATAAATATCTAATGAAATTATTTTTTCTTGCCTTTGGATGCATAATAAAAAGAATTTCAACAATTACTTGATTTGCCTCTCAAGGAGAACAGATGAGCCATATACTTTCATTAAGATGTAAATTCCTTCTCTCTGGTACTTTTATTTAAAACAAGAATAAAAAATTGCATTAACTACAGATGTGAATGAGCAGAGATCAGGAGACATAGAGCAATGTATGAATCATATTGTTAAAGTGTGTTTGATATGAACATATGTTTGTAGTATAATTTCTGTTATGTTGAATTAAAAATAACAATGCATATTTATAGATCACTTTTTTCAGTACAGTGCAATAAGGTAAGATAAATTACAGAGGCTTTAGAAAAAAATACCTTGGGCAAGTGTGTGGGTGATGAGTTAGAGTAGAGACAGATTAGAGGCAGAAAGACCAGTTAGAAGGCATCCAGCCAAGAGGTGATAAGAAGCTGCACTAGGCCTGCCAAAACACTGAAGAAACTGAGGTACTTAGAGCTTAAATAACTTTTCCGTGGTCACACACACAGAAATGTTCTTCTTCCTTTTTTACTTTGTTTTACAATTCAATTATTTTATTTTCATATTTCAATTCTCTCCTTCCCATTTCACCATATTGAGAAATCAAGAAAAACAAAACCCCTTTTACAAACATGTATTCAGGCAAAACAAATTCCCATATTAGCTGTGTCACACACACACACACACACACACAGAGAGAGAGAGAGAGAGAGAGAGAGAGAGAGAGAGAGAGAGAGAGAGAAATGTGTCAGTCTGCCCTCTGAGTCTATCACCTCTATCAGGAGGTGGGTAGCATGGGTTTTTTTTTAATATATTTTAAGATTCAATTTTATTTTATTTTCAAATCTATATATCTCCCTCTAACCTTTCCCCAAGCTCTCTCCCGAAGACCTCTAACTAGATGACCTCTGAGGTCCCTTCTAGATGAAAACCCAGGGTCTTTCCTTTAAAAATAGATTACATTCAGAATTTTAGCATTTTGAGTTCCACAGAAATAAAATGATATTTAATAAATTTTCACTACTAATGATGATTTAACAAGTGATATCTGTTTCTCTAATGGACTAAGAGAAGTTAGTGCCCTCCTAAAAAGGGTCAAAACCCAGTGCACGCTACAGAAATCCTCATTTTGAAGCAGTACCATGTTGAACCTACATAATTTCCTGGTGTTAAACAGAAACAAGGACTGCAACTGAGAGAATTAAGACAGGGCACTTTCTTTAGAACATTTGTAACTGGGAATAATAATGGTAATAAGAGCAGTTCACATTTATATAGGGCTTTACAGTTTACAAAAGGAAATCTACTTATAGGTTAGTAAACACTTTTCACATCAGTCATCCCTTCCTTTCAGGTGCTTACATTGTGAAATATTTTAGCTTAGACAGGGGAATCTGAACCATCTGGTTTCAGCCCTAACAGCAGTGGAGACACTAAGGGAATGTGTTCTGTAACCTCATATTAGGAAGGCAAGATAAATTTTCCACTGTCAGAAGTTACTGGACTATACTAGAAAACTCACTGGGAGATGGTAACTTGAATTTTAGTCTGGACTCTGCTACTGACTAGTTATATAATAATAATAATAATAATAATAATAATAGCTAACATTTAGATAGCACTTACTATGTTACAGACACTGTGCTAAGTATTTCACAAATAAGTTCTCATTTGATATTCACAACAACCCTGGGAAGTAGGTGCTGTTATTATTCCCATTTTACAGATGAGGAAACTGAGGCAAACAGTGGGTAAGTGACTTGCCCACAATCACATAGCTAGTGTCTGAGGCCAGATTCAAATTCAGGTCTTCCTAACTCCAAGACGAGTGTTCTAACCACAGTACCACCCATGCAACTTTAATCAAGTCCATTTGCTTCTCAAGGCCTGTTTCCTCATCTCTAAAAATAAAGGAGCTGGACTACAGTTATCCCTTCCACGTCACGACTTTCCCCATTGTGATTCTGACATATCGCAGGTCATCATAAGAAATTAAATGGGAATTTTGGGGGGGAGTTTTGTAGAAGCTGCGGATGATATGTGAATGCCAGCAGATGACATAGAAAAAGTTTAGAAACTCAGAAACGCATAAAATATATGTGTAGTATCAACATACTTTATCTTTTAATACCATAATAATTCAGACTTCTCCTCTGGTATGAAGGGAAGGCCAAAAAGTTTTATGCAGATTTTCCAGATCACAGGGGCATTGAGCCACTAACCCCTACAATGTGGAAGGGATAAACTATAGATCTGTAAGTTCGTTTCCAGCACTACGATTCTATTGTGATGGAGAAACCAGGATCTGTCAAATCACTGTCCTCCCCGTCCCTTCATGTCCTTGCCTTACACAACTCTCCTTTATGTGCCTGCCTCCCGGATTTAAAGAACCTTATTTCCGTTTTCCACTTGGGCTCAAAGACATATTACTTTTCATTCAGTTTAAGGTCAACTACTCTAGGAATCACCCCTTGATTCATTCAAACTAAATTGCCATCCCCTCATATCAAAACAAATTATTGTACAGTATGTGTTCATCTGTATTATCTTCTTGGTTAGATGGTCAACTCAAGGATAAGGCCTAATCCAGGGGTGGGGAACCTGCGGCCTTGAGGCCATTTGTGGCCCTCTAGGTCCTCAAGTGTGGCCCTTTGATTGAATCCAAACTTCACAGAACAAATCTCCTTAATAAAAAGATTTGTTCTGTAAAACTTGGACTCAGTCCAAAAGGCCACACTCAAGGACCTAGAAGGCCACAGGTTCCTTGCCCCCTGGCCCTAATCCATCTCCCTGCTTCAGTTCCTTGTTATCTTGGGTTATCGCTAGCCATCTTGATTTTTTTTCCTGCCACTGGACTTTGATGACTCAGGAAGAGAGAGTGAGGCTGACAATTCTGCACAACTCTGCCTCACTTAAATCCAATTCTCATACATGTCAAGACATCACCTGTGATGTCATTGGTCCTCTTAGAAAATGAAGGACAAAAAATCTCCATTAAAACATTACAATGGCTTCCAAAGGTTTCTCTTTCTCCACTCTCTTCCTCTTCAATTAGTCTTATACAAGGATACCAAATAAATCTTATTAATGCCAACATTTTTATCATATTTTACAAAACCCTGCAATAACTCCCTACTACCTCCTAAATAAAATCCATCTTATGAGTAAGATATTGAAGGTCCTTCATGATCTTACCAGACCTACCTTTCCAATTTCATCTCCCACTACTCTTCTTCATGCATCTTAGATGCCAAACCAATCACACTTGTCCCACCCCTCCCCACAATACATTCTTAACTTTCTCACCTCCATACTTTTGCTTTTGCTAATACTTCCACCTAGAATGCTTCCTTGTAATCCTCCCCTACATCCATCTCCACCTTGGGTAGTCTTCAAAGGCAGCTCAAATGCATCCTCCTGCATGTCTTCCACCATTCTACTGGCTAAAAATAATACTATGCATCCTCTAAAATCTCATAGCACTTCCTGTTTCTCTCCCACTGCATTTAACTGATTCTGTTCTACTGTTTGATTACAGTTATTTGCATGTGTGTGTGTGTGTGTGTGTGTGTGTGTATGCTCTCTGCTCCATTATACTCTCTTCTACATTACACCCTACTTCTATGAGATGTGGGGAGCTTTCTTTTACCATTTCTTGAAATGTGATGTTTAGACTCTTGTTTTTGTTCATGACATTCAGATAGTCCAATGTTTTTAAATTTTTTTTCTCCTCCATCTGTTTTCCAAGTCAGTTGTTTTTGCTATGAGATGCCTTACATTTTCTTCTATTTATTCAGTCTTGACTTCATTTTAATATTTCTTATTGGCTTATTGGCTTCTATTTAGTCCCTTCTAAGGCAGTTTGTTGCTTGAATAAGATTTTGTTGCTCTTATGCCAAGCTATTGATTCCTTTTTCAATTCTCTCTTCCATAGCTCTCATTTATGTTCCAACTTTTTCTGCTAGTGCTCTCATTTCATTGATAAAAATATATTAAATTCTTTTTTTAAACTCTTGCTTCATCTCATATTCATTCACATTCAATAAACATTAAGTGTCTACTATGTGCCAAGCACTGTGCTAAGTTCTGGGAATACAAAGAAAGACATAAGACAATCCCTGCCCCGAAGGAATTGATAACACGATGGAGGAAGATCTTGCATAAAAAGAAGCTGAAAAGGTGAGGAGGGGCCTTGGTATAGGGGAATAATTAAGTCCTACAGACAGGGTGAAAATTATTTGAGGAAGTGTGACTTTGAGGGTCAATTTCATTTTGCAGGATGATGAGATCATGACATCTAGGAAAGCAGCCAGGTGGAAAATGAGAAATTTCTTTCAGGAATTCTATACAAATTTGTGCCAAAGCTGTGTTTTCCACTGAGCCTTTGGCTGTAGATATTTTGGAGTCATTCTCTTCTTCTGGATTTGTGTCTTGAATGTTCTGTTAACCACAATATCTCTTTATGGTGAGATTCTTTTTTTGATTGCTCATTCTTCCTAGCCTACCTCCTTATTAGACTCCACGTACTTCTGAAGGGAAGGTCCTTCTTGGACCTGGTCCTTTGCTGCTTTCTTGGGGTATCAAGTATTGTGTTATTTCAGTATCATAGGGACAGCTCAAGCTTTTAGTACTCACAAATTCCAGTATACCAAATAGCTAACCCTATATATACATTCTTTTCCCCTACATTCAATTTTTAATGTTTTTTTCTGTCTATGCATTCACCATAAATAAGACTAGAATTTATAATAAACTAGAAGGAAGAATAATAAGAAAAAATGTGGCATGCAATTTAAAAGAATTTACTCTAAACTATTTAAATAAGTTATTAAAATTAAAAATGGATAAAAGAAATGGCATTGACACCAAATATAATATTTTCATTCAAGTTAAAGCCAGTGTAAATTAATTGCCACAAAAAGGAAATTAAAATATTCCAGGAAGTACCATAGTATGCAAATATCTGACTTACTTGCCAGAGAGGTGGCTGCCAAAGGCAACATTGGGTTAGAATACATGATCATCTACAAAATCTTACAAAGAAAGAGAATGGATAATTATAAGCAACATAATCTCATAAAGCAGGAGAAACAGTAAAGGGAAAAAACTATTTTTAAAAAGCCTAACATCCTCCCCCCTGCCAACAAACTGATTTCTCCATCAAGGATAGTGTAAACTGCCACACGCAGTCCCTCACACCAGAGTCCTTGAGGTGATTACAGGTAAGGTAGAAATGAAACTAAAGAGAATAAAGACAGGAAAAGCAGCTGAATTGAAACAAATATGGAAAAGAGATAAGTGCTAGGGATGATACTACTGTGAAGGCTTTAACAGTTCAAAATGCAATACATCTGAAAAACCAAAGGTACCAAAGGCATGGAAAAAAACCTTGGATCCTATTAAAGATGACCAAGAAAATATCAGTCATTACCCATGTGCCTACTTTCCCATCTATACAAAATCTTTATGACAGTCATCTACATGAATTAAGGGCATCTTTGATGAGTTCACTATAAAACTTTCACGAGCAATACTTAAAAATGAAATGTATCTTTACCATTTCATAATTAAGATATAGATATTGAAAGATATAGAAAATTGAAGATTCCATTGTGCTTACTATTTACCACAAAGAAGTTTATAGCAATGGGAATAAAAAGGAAGGAAGGGGAGATTTAAGGAATTCCAAAGGAAAAGCAATAGGACTTGGTTACTGAGTGAGTATGAAGAAAGAAGGAGAAAGGGAGCTAAAGTTTTTAAGGTTGGGAGAACAATTGTACAATGGAACAGTAAATAGAAATGAAGTTTATTGGGGAGCTGAGTTTAAGGGAAATGATTTGAGGGATATAATAGTGGGTTTAATTTCAGACACTGAAAGTTTGAGGTGGCAGAGAAAGATCCAAATGGAAACATCCAGAAGAGATGTATAAAGAACACATCTCCCCTGAGCACACACAAAATATGTATGTTTAGTAGTTTAGGAGAGAAATCATGGCCAGAGATAAAGATTTTGCAGTTATCTGTATTAAAGAAATAAGGATAGATCTAGGAAAAAAGAGATATAAAAAGAACAGAGGCTGAGAGCTGGACCTCAAAGTAGATCCACATTTAAAGGCAGGAAGAGGAACCACAGAAAGAGACAGAGAAGGATGAATCAGAGAAGAATGAGGAAAACCAAGATAGTATCTCGTCATAAAAAAAAATAGTTTCAAGATGGAAAAGAGTGGTCAACAGTGTCTCATGCTGCAGAGAAGCAGGGAAGATGGGGACTGAGGAAAGGTAATTGGATTTATAAATTCACTGGCTTCAAGGACATAATCCTTAAATGTTATGGATTCAAGAGTGAGTAGGTGGTTATGACATGATGGCCATAAGTGTGTGGACAATTCTTTCAGAGGCAGGGAAATGGAGACACTAAAAGGACAGTTGCTGGGAGAAGGGAGGGAAGGGAAGAGAGCAAGGTAGTAGATCAAAGGAAGATTTTTCAAGGTGTAAAAGAAATCTCACTGAATTCTGAGGCTACCAGTAATAAGGGCAGAGGAAAAAGAAACTATTCTCTCATGTGAAATACTATTCTAAAATGAATAAAGGAAAACCCTGTGGCATGAATACTCAATCCAGGGGAGAAGCTGAAGCAAGTCTGACAGGGACAGCCTAAGTACGGAGGAGGTCTGTGCTGTCACACTTGTAGCCAAGTTACCATGGTTCATCCACCATGCATCCACACCCCAGGAGTCCTACTGCTGTCCCCCATTCAATAGGGTTCTGCTCTTGTAGCACTGGGAACAGCTGATTTGCAGAAGAAAAGAATCCTCAGAGTGGCTGTCATGTCCTCACCCATGGGCCACACAAAAGATGGTAGGTGTAGTGCATAAGCAATGGCCTGCCTCTGCATCACTGAAGGATTCCCACAGATCTAATGTTGCCCAGGCTCTGTGTATGCACTTCCAAAGCTACCAGAGCAAAATTATTATTGGAAAAAAGTAGGAGAGATTTTGTGTCTCTCCCTTGCGACCCAACAGAACACTGCCAGAGATTTCCTATGGCAGCTTTCAATATGAGCTAAGGCATGTTTGTCTACTGAGAAGAGAAAGCCAGGAGAATTATACGTATCAGGTCTTCATGATTAACATGTGGTCAGACCCGTTCAGAGGAGCAAATGAGAAAACAGTTTCCAGGTTATGGTAATACAGTTATAAAGGTAGCTTATATGGATAGGGTAGGCAACAAGGATAAGGACAGAATGGATATATTATTGATAACAATGGAGGGTGCATAAACAAGGTATAGGCCTATGATTTCATTGTTATGGGATATTCCTAGTGGAAAGTTGGATGATCCATAACTGTTCTCTAACTTATAGTCTAAGAGAGTTGCTTGGGGCACTGAGAGGTTGTGAATTTCAAAGGTTTTTACACAGCCAGTATGTATCAGAGTCTGGACTTAAACCCAGACTGTCCTAACTCCAAGGCTAGCTCTTTTTCTCTTCTTCTTCTTCTTCTTCTTCTTCTTCTTCTTCTTCTTCTTCTTCTTCTTTCTTCTCCTCCTTCTTCTTCTTCTTCTTCTCCTTCTTCTCCTTCTCCTTCTCCTTCTTCTCCTTCTTCTTCTCCTTCTCCTTCTTCTCCTTCTTCTCCTTCTTCTTCTCTTCTTCTTCTTCTTCTCTCTTCTTCTTCTCTTCTTCTTCTTCTTCTTCTTCTTCTTCTTCTTCTTCTTCTTCTTCTTCTTCTTCTTCTCTCTTCTTCTTCTTCTCCTCCTCCTCTTCTTCTTCTTCTTCTAATTGGGGTTAAGTGACTTGCCCAGGGTCACACAGCTAGTAAATGTCAAGTGTTTGGTCTGAGGCCAGATTTGAACTCAGGTTTTCCTGACTTCAGGGCCAGTGCTTTATTCACTGCGCCACCTAGCTGCCCCCTCTTTCTCTCTTCTAACATGCTATATGTACTATTATGTTATGCTATATGTTCTATTATTAATAATCAAATAACTCATAAATATAGAATGCTTTAGTTACAAAGTATTCATGCATACATTACACATAAAAAAGCCTCACAACAACTCTTTGAGGCAGATAGTAAAGATATTACAGATAAGGAAAGAAACTCAGAGAGATTAAGTCTTAGAAGGTCACAATGCTAATAAACAGCAAAAATCAAACCTTAAGTGCATGCCTTCTGATTCCAAATTGTGTGCTTTTCATGATACCATGTAGTCAACATTGATGATACTTTTCCCAAATCAGTGCCAATAAAGGGGAAAACAGGTCTGCATAGTTGCGCTTCCATTAAAGAGCTGTTTCTGAGTCTGAGATTCCCTCAGGCCAGGAATAGGGGAATATAATTGGTCTGATAATCTCTTAGGAGTTCCATTATCCTGAATAAAGGCTATACTTTCTACTACCTTTCTGGAAGTTTACTTCTGAGCCTGAATTGACAGAAATAACTTCATAAAAAGTTTCTGCATATTGGGAAGCTACCGACTTTATTATTGCATCACTTCCCTAGTATTTATAGGCAAAATAGATCTGTGTCATACAGAGGATAATAGAATCACATTGACCATGTGATTTCTGGGGCCATTAGTGTTAGATCCAATCACTTTGACTAATTCCTAAAATGGACTGAATAAGACAACTTTCAGATGCTTCATGAGAAGCACCAAGCATCATAAGTAGTAGAGCTATGCTTTGCTACTCATGATGCTTCATTGCAGCATGAAAGCAATCCTGAATCCTCAAAGCCTAACACAGAGCAAGACTTGGCAGGTCTTACCAAGATGGAAGCTTCAAATACAATCTTAGACATGGACTGTCTGCTATAGGAGGTTCAACCTAGTTCAGAGAGGCTCATCACCAGGCTAGCCACAGGATGATAAATTTTTCAGTCCTAGCAAGTATATTGCCTAATATAAAATATAATATAAAATATTATGAAATATAAAACATCACCTAAAATATTATAAAATATAAAAGTAGATAAAATATATAAAAATAAAAATATATACTGTCTACCAAGTCACAGAGGAACTGCGACCAGCATATACAAGAGAGAATATACATGCTGATGAAATCATGGATCTGAAGTATGAATATTCTATAATAAAGTATTTACATTTGTGAAAAATTTGCCATCAGACTGTCTTCCAGGTAGAAAGGCATCTTTCTTTTTCATAACTGCATTCCAAATAGTCCTACAGAAAAATCCTACCCTGATGTGTCAAAACAGGTGATTCTGGGTTATCACAGGTTTTACCACCAGAGTGTAAGCTCCGGTTCTACCATTATGGAAATTCAACAATAAGAATTTTAAATCAATAAACACCGATTAAGTATCTAGTGTGTTCTAAGTATTGTACTAAAAGCTAGGGATATACAGGAGATTGGGAATGAATTTGTGATTCCATTAGTACAGTACTTTCTTTGCAAACAGATACATTAAATGACTTGCCCTGGATTACATGGTCTGTAAGTGCTAGAAGTGAGACTTTAGGTCTTCCTCACTTTGAAGCTGTCTCTGTAATCACCTCTCAGGAAATAAAAGCTTTACAGAGACAAGAAATAGTCCTTGCTCTCAAAGACTAGATTGTCCATCAACCCGAAACAAAGTGCATGAAAGACAGTAATATGAAATAAGTATTGAAAGTTAGGCTGGCAAGTGGAGGCTAGTGAGACACAGAAGATAGTGGTAGAGGTTGCTTTTAGGATAGTCAGCATGGTGGGATTAAAGAGACAGGAGATGGAACAAAATGGCAGCTTCATCTAGGCCATACTGAGGCCTGAGATCTCAGATGGAGAAACGTGGAACAACCAGAAGACTATAACAGTATAGAGACAGTAACAGTGGCTATGTAGAAAGAAAAGCAGCACACATAGGGGTATTGTGACATTCCTGAAATCAAGTACCCTATAAGGACCCCTATCTTATACATGGTATCTGGAAGCAAATCTAAATGATCAGAATCCTGGTTGGCTAAGAATCAATATGCTATGGGGAACCTATAAAGTGTTGTTGAGTATCTACACCAGAAAGAATCTTATGGAGACAACCCTTACAAATAGATAAGCAGTAGCTATTAAAGGGGAAGAGGAGATAGAATGAAAGCGAACAAAAGATGAGAGTGAGACAGCAAGACAGAGGGAGAGAGTGCTTCCCCTTCTCAAAGACTAGAGAGGGGGAAGAGAATGGGGTATGATGAAGAAGGTCTTTATTTTCTCTATAAATTAGGAGGCAAGGTCTGCTGAGAAGGAGGAAAGAATGAGTGGTACAGGAGGCTTAAGGCAAGAAAATAAGTTTTGAAACAGCCACTGTAGGAGTGTGATAAAAAGAAGAGGGGAAAAAATCATGTAGCAGTAAAGATGCACATAAGATTGGATAAAAAAAAAAATTAGTAGTGAACCAACTCACAGCTGTGTGAATTGCTCTAATGCATTCAATAGTATATGAGTAGAAGTGGGAAAGATGATGGTGGGGATAACCTAGGGCCAGAGTTTAGAAAGATTTGACTTGCAAATAGGGCAAAGTGACAAGGAATTTAAGGGCAGAAGACAACGTATAGTTACATATAGCTAAGCTGGATAACTAAATAATAAAGATTGCAAAGAAAGGAAAATGAATCTTGCCTAACCCTTTTATTTCGTAGATATGAAACTGAGGTCCTGGGGGTCAAAATGATTTGTCAAAAGTCACACAGTGAATAAATATCTGAGTAGATATTCAAACCAAGATCATTTAGACTCCAAGTCCATCTCTCTTTATATACCATGCTGTTTCTGCCTCTAGGGAAATAAAGTCTGTGCAATCCATTGTGAGAAGGAAGTACAGGTATAAGAGTGAGGCAGAAAGAAAAATGGGAGTAAAGGAGATTCAGAGAGAGGACAATGGAGGTAGAAAGCACACAGAAGATGGTATGTGGATAAGATAAAATGAAAGTGCACATCACGGGAGTTGACAACTGGAATTGACTGGAAGACCACTGTGTTTGAGGGAAAAATAATTAGTAATTTGAATTTCTCAAGTATAAAGGGAGCTTTTGGTGAGTGGGAGACTATTTGAAAATACTGTACTTTTTTAAAAAACAGAGCTTTAAAATTCATAAAGCACTATACATGCACATATGTATATAAATATATATATATATGAAACGTATCTAATCTCCTTTGATCCTCACAGTAACTCTATGAGACAGATGCTATCATTATCCACGTTTTACAGATAAGGAAACTAGGCTGAAATTAAATGACTTGTACAAGATCACACCCACATCCATGTTTATTTTTTAATATTTGATGGAGATCTATATTTAAATTTTTTTAATTTTAAAATTTATTTTTAGTCTCAAATATTCACTGTGATAAGATTTTGAGTTCTAAATTTTCTCCCCCTCTCCTCTCCCCTTCCCCCAATATAGCATGTAATCTGATATACGTTCTACATATGCATCCATATTAAACATATTTCCACATTAGTCATGTTGTAATGAAGAATTAGAACCAAAGGGAAAAACCACGGGAAAGAAAAAACAAAACAAAACAAAAGAGAAAACAGCATGCTTCAATCTGCATTCAGACTCCATAGTTCTTTCTCTGGATGAGGATAGCATTTTCCATTATGAGTCTTTTGGAATTGTCTTAGATCCTTTCATTGCTAAGAATATTTAATTTTTTAAAAAATTTATTCAATTCTGTTTTAATTTCCATAGTCTCTCACTTTCCCACCCTTCTCCCACCCATTGAGAAGCAAGGAATACAAAATCCATTACAAATGTGAAGCCATGAAAAACAAATTTTCACATTAGGCATGTTCATGTTCTAGGGGAAAATGAGGGGGAAAATGCTTCAATCTGCATTCTGAATCCATCAGTTTTTTATCTGGAGACGGACAGCATATTTCATCATGACACTTTTAGCACTGTGGTGGTTCACATTGTGTTGACCAAAGTTGCTAAGTCTTTTATAGCTGATTATCATTACAATATTGTTATTACTGTGAAAACTGTTCTCATTCTGCTCACTTCACTTTGGATCAGATCACACAAGTCTTCCCATGAATTTCTGAAACGATCCTACTCATCATTTCTTATAGCACAATTGTATTCTATCCCAATCATATGCCACCATTTGTTCAGTCATTCCCCAATTGATGGGCATTCCCTCACTTTCCAAATCTTGGCCACCACAAAATTTTTTGTATATATGGGTCCTTTTCCTCTTTCTTTGATCTCTTTGGAGAATAAACATATTAGCTGTATTGGTGGGTTAAAGGGCATGCACGGTTTAATAGTTTTGCAGACATAGTTACAAATTGCTTTCCAGAACTGGTAGACCAGTTCACAGCTCCACCAACAATGCATTAATGTATCCATTTTCCTGTATCTCCTTCAACATTTCTGATTTTATCTTTCAGTCATCTTAGCCAATCTGATGGGTGTATAATGGTACCTCAGACCTGTTTCAATTTCATTTATCTAATTACTAGTTATTTAGAACATTTTTTGTATGGCCATTGATAGCTTTGATTTTTTTTCCCTCCAAAAAGTGCCTGTGCATATCTTTTGGCCATTTATCAACTGGGGAATGGCTTTTGTTCTTGCCCCAGTAGGTGAGATCTTTGGGTTTATCAAACACTAGGTTACTGTGCTCGTGTATATTATATATCTATTCTGTTATATTGATTAATCATTCTAATTCTTATCCAATATCAAATTATTAGAGCTTTGTAACATAGTTTGAGCTGCTAAGCCCCCATCTTTCTCAATTTTTTTTGTGATTCCTTTGATATTCTTGACCTTTTATTCCCTCAGGTAAGTTTTGTTAAGATTTTTCTAGCTCTATAAAGTAATTCTTTGGTAGTCTAATTGGTGTGGCACTGAATAAGTAAATTAATTTAGGTAGTATTGTCATTTTTATTATATGGCTCAGCCTACCCATGAACAATTAATATTTCTCCAATTACCGAGATCTAACTTTGTGTGTAGACTGTTTTGTAATTGTGTTCATATAATTCCTCAGTGTATATCTTTGTAGCTAGACTCTGAAGTATTTTATACTGTAGGCAATTATTTTAAATGGAATTTCTCTATCTCTTTCTATTGGGTTTTGTTCATAACATACAGAAATGCTGATAATTTATGTAGATTTCTCTTATACACTACAACTTTGATGAAGTTCATTGTTTTGACTAGCTTTTTGGTTGACTCTTGAAGGTTCTCTAAGTAAACCATAATATCATCTGCAAAAAATAATGTTTCCTCATTTCCTGTGTTCATTCAATTTCCTTTTCCTGTCTTATTGCTATGGCTAGCATTTCTAGTATGATATTAAATAATGGTGACAATGGACATCCCTGCTTCACCCCTGAGTTAATATTGGAAAGGCTTCTAGTTTATCCCCATTACAGATAATGCTTGTTGTTGGTTTTACATAGCTACTACTTAACATTTTAAGAAAAGTTGCTTATTTCTGTGCTTTATAGTGCTTTTTTAAACAGAAATCAGCATTATATTTTGTCAAAAGCTTTTTCTGCATCTATTGAAATAATTATATTATTTTTGTTGTTTTTTGTTATTAATACGAACAGTTATGCTTAAAATTTTCCTAGTACTGAACCAGCCCAGTATTCCTAGTATAAATCTAGCCTGGTCATAGTGTATGACATTGTGATATATGGTTTTAATCTCCTTGGGATTTTTTATTTAAAATATTTACATCAATATTTATTCAGGAAATTGGTTTATAGTTTTCTTTTTCTGTTTTGGCTCTCCCTGATTTAGATATCAAGGCCATACTTGTGTCATAGAAGGAATGTGGTAGGACTCCTTCTTTACCTTTTTTTTTTCAGTTTATGTAGTATTTTAATTAATTATTGTTTAAATTAATAAATTGTTGTTGGTAGACTTCACTTCTAAATTTTCTGGTCCTGGGTTTTTGTTTTCTTTAGGGAGCTCATTTGTGGTTTGTTCAATTTCTTTTTCTAAGATAAGATAATTTAAGTATTTTATTTCCTGTTCTGTTAATCTGGGCAATTTATATTTTTACAAATACCCACCCATTTCATTTTGATTATCAATTTCATTGGCATTATAGTTGAGCAAACTAGCTTCTAATGATTGCTTCTATTTCATCGTCATTGGTTGTGAATTCACCTTTTCATTTTGATTTTATTTTCTTTTTTTTTTATTAAAAATCAAATTTGCCAATGGTTTATCTATTCTGTTGTTGTTGTTTCTTAAACAGCTCCTAGTTTTATTAGTTCAGTAGCTTTATTCAATTTTATCAATCTCTCCTTTGATTTTCAGGATTCTATTTAGTGTCTAATTATAGGGTTTTCAATTTATTTTTCTAGTTTTTTTAGTTACATGTCCAAGTCATTGATCTGTTCTTTTTCTTTTTTATGTGTAAGTATTTAGAGATATAAATCTCCCTCACTACTATTTTAGCTATATCCTACAAATCTTGGTGTATTGTCTCATTGTTATCATTATTCTTATCGAGTTATTGATTGTTTCTATGACTTGTTCTTTGACCTGCTCATTCTTTAGGATTAGGTTATTTAGTTTCCAGATAATTTTAAATCTATGCTTAAAAAGCCCTTTATCGGGTGTAATTTTGTTGCCTTATTGTCAGAAAAAAATGTATTTAATATTTCTGCTTTTCTGCATTTGTTTGTGGGATTTTGATATCCTAGTATACGGTCAATTTCTGTGAAGGTAACATGCACAAGTGAAGAATAGGCATACTCCTTTTTATTTCCATCAATAGTCTCCAGACGTCTATCATCTCTAACTTTTCTATTCATCTCCTTAATTTCTTTCTTGTTTATTTTATGGTTAGATTCATCTGAGTCTGAGGAGGGTAAACTGAGGTCCCCCACTACTAAAGTTTTTCTATTTCTACCTGTAACTCATATAATGCTTCCTTGAAGAATTTCAATGCTGTCAGTTGGTACATGTGTTCAATACTGATATTAATGTTTTATCATTTTAAATGAGGTCTATTACTGTTTTTGCTTTGTCTGAGATTCATTGCTACCCCTATCTTTTTTACTTTAGCTGAGGCATAACAGATTCTGCTCCAGACCTTTATTTTAACTGTATGTTTATCTTCATGTTTCAAGTGTTCCTCTATTTCATTAAACATTCATTTTAACCCTGTAGGATTATACTTAGTTTTGCTGTGTAAGTTATTCTTGGTTGTAATCCTAGTCCCTTTGCCTTCCAGAATATTACATTTTAAGTCAGGCCTGCATAATCTATGGCCCACCAAAGGATTTTAGGAGACCCACAAAAAATATAGAGGAAAACATCCTGTTCTAAGCCCTCTATTCCTTTATAGTAGTGTATTCCAACATATAGTAAACAATATACTGTTGGATTCTGGTTTCTAATCTATTCTGGTATCTTCTATTTTATGGGTGTTATGATTGCTGACTGTATTTGACTCCATGCTATTCTTTTATACTTCTCTTTTTTTAACCCTGTTCCCCCCAAGAGTCTGTTTTGCTTCTGACTACTGCTTCCCTTAATCTATTTTCTCTCTTATCCATCCCCCATCTTCTCTTAACTTCTTTTCTTTCTACTTTCCTGTTGGATATGATGACCAACTTTATGTAACTAACTTTATGAGTTTGTACATCTTCCCTTCTTGAACCAGTTCAGATGACAAAGAGGTTCTAATGTTGACTATTCTCCCCCACCCCAGGCCATTCTCCACTCCACTGTAAAAAGTTTTCCTTGTGTGCTCCATTTATGTGAGATAATTTGACCCATTCTTTTCACTTCCCCCTCTCCTAGTGCATCCTTTTTTCTCACCCTTCCATTCTTCTTTTGAGATCATCCAAATATAAGAGAATCACATTCAGGCCCTCTATCTTAGTATCCTCCCTCTAAGACCTCTATTGATGATAATGTTCTAAGGGATTATAGCTATCTTCTCATATAAGAATGTGAATAGTTTACCTTTGTTTTAGTCCTTTATGATTTCTGCCTCATGCTCACCTTTTTATACTTCTCTTGAATCTTACATCTGAATGTCAAATTTTCTTTTTAGCTCTGGTCTTTTTATAATCAGGAATGCTTGAAAGTCTTCTGTTTTACTAAATATCCATTTTAACCCCCTAGAATTTATTTGGTTTTGCTGGACAGTTGATTTTTGGTTGTAATCCTAGGCCCTTTAGCTTCCAGAATATCATATTGCAAGTCCTCTATTCCTTTACAGAAGTAGTTGCTAAATTTTGTGTAATCCTGACTGTGGCTCTACAGTATTTGAATTATTTCTCTCTGACTGCTTGAAGTATTTTCATCTTGATCTGGGAGTTCTGGATTTTGGGCATAATATTCCTGGGAGTTTTCATCTGGTGATTTCTTTCAGGAGGTGACTGGTAGATTCTTTCAGTGTCTACTCTGAGCTCTGGTTCTAAGATATCTGAGCAGTTTCCCCTTATAATTTCTTGAAATATGATGTAAGCTCTTTTTTTGTTCATGGTTTTCAGGTAGTCCAATGATTATTAAATTTTCTCTCCTCAATCTGTTTTCCAGGTCAGTTGTTTTCCCATGAGATATTTTATATTTTCTTCTATTTGCTCAGTCTTTTGACTTTGTTTCATTGTTTCTTAATATCTCATGGAGTCATTAACTTCCACTTAGCTAGTCCTAATTTTTGAGAAGGTATTTTCTTCAGTTTTGTTTTGTACCTCATTTACCAAGCTGTTAATTTTCTTTCCATAATATTCTTGCATGGCTCTCATTTTTTTCCAAATTTTTTCCTCTATTGCTCTTACTTGATTTAATTTTTTTCACTTTTAAAAATTCTTTAACTTTTAGGAATTTTTGTTGGGTTTTGTGTACAATCTGCACTTTTTTTTAAGGCTTTGCTTGTAGATATTTTTAAGTCCTTGTCTTTTGTAATTATGTCTTCAGCTTCTCTATCACCATAGTAGCTTTTTATGTTAGGGTTTTTTTGTTTTGGTTTGCTCATTTTTTTAACCTACTTCTTGACTTTGGACTTGGTTAATTTTGAGTTCTACTCCCTTCTGGGAGTAGGAGGGATGTCTGCCCTGAGCCAGACTGATTTATGTCCTTCTGATGATTTCACAACTCAGTCTGGGAGCTTGTAAGTTTTCAGTGCTTCCAAAGTGATTTGAAGAGATCACTATCCTCCTGGTCTGCGCTCGATAGATTTGGATCTATTGGCCTGTGTGTGGCTGAGTTTCCATCAATTGCTGTTGGCAGTCATTGTTAGCCTTTTGGAAGGTTTTGCAAATTTAGCATGCCTGAACTTCTGGCTACTCCTTGCTTTTACTTTGCCCTCATTTTTACTAATGTAGTCTTATGGGTGGGGCTAAGGTTAGACCCAAGTCTACACTATACTCTTTGCTTAGAACCATACAGTTATGTTTCTGGAATTTTGTTCCTTGTTCTTTACACAGGCAGGGCCCTGCTTTCTTGTATGTACTCTTCTCTGCCCTTGAATTATGCCCTAGGACTGGGCAACAGGCAACAGAGCTGCTAGTTGGCACTATTCCTACTCCCAGTAAAAGGGCAGGGGTCCCCTGGTATCTCTTTTTGCCCAAGTGTTTCCTACCCTAGTGTTCAGTCCCTGTACCATCTCTGGGTGCTAGAATGCTCCCCACCACTGGCTGCTGCTACTGTTACCATTGCCCTTACCCACTGCCTCACTACTTCACTGTATTTCTGGGTAGCCCCAGCCTTACTGTCCACAGGCTCCTCTGCCTATCTCACTAAGCTGCTGTAACCTCAATGTGACATTTTTTGGGGGTTTCATGATAAGAATTTGGTCTGTTGCACTTTCTTTTTTTAAAATTCATTTTGAACTTAAATGCAAAAAGATATAATAATGTGTTCTTTTCCCAATTTTTTAATTGCATACCCAATTCATTGATCTCTCTCTAGTTTACTGATATAAGCATTTAGAGATATAGATTTTCCTCTGATTATTGCTTTTGCAGCATCCCAAGGTTATCTCATCACCATAGTTCACTTTAATGAGTTATTGTTTCTATTTGTTCCTTAATCCATTCATTCTTTAAAATGAGGTTGTTTAGTATTTAATTAGTTTTTAATCTGTGTTTCTATGTTCCCTTATTGAATATAATTGCTATTGCACTGTGATCTGAAAAGGATGGATTTAATATTTCTGCTTTTCTACGTTTAACTATAATGTTTCTATGCCTTAATACATGGTCAATTTTTTTTTTATTTTTTCATTTGTTATTTTTAGGCAATTGGGGTTAAGTGACTTGCCCAGGGTCACATAGCTAGTAAGTGTCAAGTGTTTGGTCTGAGGCTGGCTTTGAACTCCGGTCCTCCTGAGTTCAGGGCTGATGCTCTATCTACTGTGCCACCTAGCTGCCCCCCATGGTCAATTTTTTGTAAAGGTACCATGTACCACTGAGAAAAAGGTGTACTCCTTTCCATTCCCATTCAATTCTCTCCAGGTATCTATCACATCTAGCTTATTTAAGATTCTATTCACCTCTTTAACTTCTTTTTCATTTATTTTTTGGCGAAATTTATCTAATTCTGAGAGGTGAAGGTTAAAGTCCTCCACTACTAAAGTATTACTATGTATTTCTACCTGTAATTCATTTAACTTTTCCTTCAAAAATCCAGATGCTATAGCATTTGGTGCATATAGGTTTAGCACTGACATTGCTTCATTCTCTATGGTATCTTTTTTCATAATGTGGTTTCCCTTTTTGTCTCTTTTAACTAAATCTAGTTTAGCTTTAACTTTGTCTGAGATGATTGCTATCCCTACCTTCTTTACCTCAGCTAAGGAATCACAAATTCTACTCCAGCTCTTTATTTTAACTCTATGTGTATCTCTCATTTTTAAATGTGCTTCTTATAAACAACATATTGTTGGATTTTTATTTTTAATCCATTTTGCTATCCATTTCTGTTTTATGGGTGAGTTCATCCCATTCACATTCAAAGTTATAATGACTAGTAATGTATTTCCCTCCAACCTAGTTTTTCTATTATCCTTCTTACCCTCTCTTTTAATCCTATCCCTCCTCATATATCTGATTTACTTCTAACCACTACCTCTCTAATCCTCACTCTTTTTAAAGAATCCCTCCCTTATCCTCTCCCCCACCCTATTTCTTTATAAATTTAGAAGACTTTAATAACTCTTCAAGATGTAAATGTTATTTACTCTTTAAACCAGTTCTGATGAGAATAAGGTTCCCACACTACCAGCTCTTCACCCCCACCTGCTTGCACCATAACAGTTCTTAAGGTCATGCCTCCTTTGCATGAGATGATGGCTCCATTTTACTTTTCCCTACCCAATTTTATTTTTCTTAGAATCATCCCATCATACTCAATTCAACTTCGTCTTCTTTGTATGTTCAAACTAAATAACAATAACATTCTTAAGTTAAGAGTACAGATAACATTTTCAAATATAAGTAAACACTTTAACCTTAGTGAGTCCCTTATGTCTTTAATGTTTACCTTATGTTTCTCCTAGATCTTACGTGTCAAATTTTCCATTGAGTTCTGGTCTTTTTCTCACAAATACCTGAAAGTCTATTCTTTAAATGTCCATTTTTTTTCATTCAAGTTTATACTCAGCTTTGCTGGGTAAGTTATTCTTGGTTGCAAACTCAGCTCCTCTGCTCTTTGAAATACAATATTTCAAGACCTTCAGTCTTTTAATGTAGAAGATGCTAGATCTTGTGTTATCCTGACTATAGTTCCACAGTATTTATTTTTTCTTGTTGCTTGTCATATTTTCTCCTTAACCTGGAACTTTCAAAACTTGATTATGATGTTCCTGTGAGTCTTCATCTTGGGATCTCTTTCAGGTGGTAATCAATAGATTTTTTTTCCTATTTCTATTTTACCCTCTTATTTTAGAACTTCAGTTCTAGAACTTTTTCTTAATGATTTCTTATAATATCATATCTAGACTCTTAAAATATCATAACTTTCAGGTAGTCCAACAATTCGTATATTGTCTCTCCTCAATCTGTTTTCCAGATCAGTTGTTTTTCTAATGAGATGTTTCACATTCTCTCCTATTTTTTTTTCATTCTTTTGACTTTGTTTTATTATTTCTTAATATCTTATAAGGACATTCGTTTCCCCTTGCCCGATTCTAGTTTTTAAGGAGTTATTTTCTTCCTTAAGCTTTTGGATCTCTTTTTCCAATTGGTTGATTTTTTTTCATAATGTTCTTGATTTCCTTAGATCACTCTTTTTTTTCCCCTTAAGTTTTTCTCAGCCTCATTTATATGACTTCTAAAGTCCTTTTTAAGCTCTTCCAAGAACTGTTTTTGGGCTTGTGACCATTTGAGATTTTTCTTGGATGTAGGAGTGGCTTTTTTAACTTCACTATCTTCTTCTGAGTATGAATCCAGAGTAGGTATCTATGGTTTTCTACTTTGCTTACTCATTTTTTTTAGCAGCTTATTATTATTGTCAGGTTCCAGTCCCAAACTGTGGGGGGTGATGCTTCAGGCTTCAAGTTTTTCATACTATTGCTTTTTAAGCATTGTCTGGGGGCCTGATCTCAGGTACTCCTCTGGGTTCCGAGCCACAAGGTCCCCAGTCATGCTGTCACCACAAAGGCTCTTGCCCCCTGCAGTCCAGCCCCTCCCACAGGCACAAATTTCAGCTTGCCCCTTTGCCCTGGAACCAAAACCAAGGACTCTATTCTCCTGCAAGTGCCTGCAGCCAGCGGGGTCCCCATCCCTCTGCTACCATTCTGCCTAGCATGAGCTCACTCCTCACCCACAGCTACAGCCCAAGACCCTGTCTGGTGAATGCAACTGGGCCTGGTATCCTATAATGGTGGAGAAATATTCCATATTCCCCTGCTCAGCTGTCTGATCCCCACACTGTCTGTGAAGTGAAAGTTTCTGAAGTTGAGGTTGTGGCCTCCAACCCAGCTGCCCCCAGGGCTTGTCGTTTGTTAACTCAGTAGAGTCTGCCTGAAGGTTTTGGTACTTCACTGGTGCCAAACCTCCCCCCCTGGCATCTGAGTCTTTCCTGAGATCCTCTCAAGTTTTCTTAGAAGGATAACTGCTTTACTCTAACTTTTAATTATTTTTGCTGCTCAAAGTCCACTTTGAGGCAATGTTTTATCTTGTTTGTGGGAGAAATTCAGAGAGCCAGGTAATTTCCTCCCTTATTCTGCCATCTTCCCCTCTGGTGCATTTTCTATGCTGTGGAGGAGGTTGCAGAGGAGCTAAGGCAAAAATGCTACCCCCCTCACAAGATGATCACCATCTTGACTCTGCCCCCAAGTACTACACTTTTTGATAAAGAGGTCCAGGGGAGGGAAAAGCCATTGGATAACTGCAACAAGGATTTGGATAGTATGAAATATATAGAGGGAGTCAATCTCAAAGAAGAAGCTGCTAAATAGTGTGGCTGAGTGAGAGAAAAGAGGTAGCAGTAAAGAGCAAGGAGAGTAGCTACTCATCCTCCTGGTCGAGCATGTGAAGGGGCATTAGACAATGTGTACTCACCAATGGAGAGAGTAGCAAGGGATGCAGTGTCTTCCAGAGGAAACCAGGTACATAAGATGGATGGATTTTTGAAAGAGCTCTAACATGAGAAGTTGATAGAAAATAAAATGGGGAATCCAAGGGCCATAATAGAAGATGGGGGCAAAGTTTGATAGATTCTGTATAAAGGTAGGATAGAGCAGTTGTTTTGAAAGAGTACAACATGGTATTAGGGTACAGTAGTCTTCATTTAGACCATCCATGGCTCCAAATCAGAGGAATTAGTATTGAAAGAGGTGGGAGCCCGCCAGCCATAGGTCAAGGAAATAGTCTCATCCCCAAGAGTATTGTATTAACAGAAGACGGTATCAGTTTTCTTTAAAGTATCAGCTCTCCTGCAAAGAAGATGCCAAAAGGATGTAACCTCTGTTAGGCTATACAATGTTGCAAAGGTTGAGACTAATCCTATCAACAGACTGTTGACTTTCCAAAGGACCCCCACCCCACCCCCAAATAAATATGGAGTAGCTCAACAACAGTAGCCTGGGCACTGGATAATAACCACCCATCAAATAAAGAAAAATACAAAATGGTCCTCAGTTTTGCATAGATCTCCTTCTACTTCTGCAGTGACTACAAGAAAATAGTGGAAGAGAAGGCAAAGTGATAAGAATTACAGTTTTTAGATCATCTCTAAACATTAAATTAACTGCTGGTATTCAAGTCACCAACAACAACTCAACATTTATATCACATTTTTAGGTTTGCAAACCACTTTCTTCACCATTACCCTGTGAATTAGGTAGTTAAACTTTTATTATGCCTATTTTATGGATGAAGAAACTATAATCATACATCTTATAAATGTGAGGTGGAATTTGAACGTGGGTCTGTTAACTCCAAATTTATGATCATTTCTACTATTCCATGCTGCCACTCACTACTTGTCCAATGATCAATGAGTTGATAAGCTACTGGAAAAATGGAATTATATTAATATCAGCATTCTTGCTCTGAACGAAACTAAAAGACAGATATTGCAGCTAAATGAAAGGACTGGCTCACAAACACTTCTTGGAGGGAAAAATAAAGAACTTAGCAGAGCTGCTTTTAACATATATCCAAAGAAACAACATTTCCAAGGACACAGGCATTATACTGCAGTGTTCATTATGAGCTTTTGCAAAAAGTCCACCATGAAGATAATTCAAGGTTATATAACAGGCCTGCACAACCTGCAACCCTGTTATATACTGACATCTGTTGCAGGGTAAGGAAGTAGAGAAAATCTTTATAGAATTTGATAAAGACATCCATATTAAAGCTATATATACTTTAACACTCAGTGTTCTCAGTGCAAAGGTAGAAAAAAGGAAAAAAAACATGCTGGAAATGATGGTTCAGATTAAGAATCCAAAAAAAGTCAAAGGCTTGTAAGACTGAAGAGAAGCCTCATACCTAATACTGTTCCTTTTATATCTACTCTTTGTATTTTATACATACCTAATTATTTGTAAGTTGTTTCCTCTTTTAGAATGTACACTCTTTGAGGGGATTATTATTTACCTTTTCTTAGCATACTGCCTAGCACATAGTAAGGGCTTAATAAATGCTTGCCAACTAACTAACTGATGTTAGGAAGAGACTTGGGTGGTACCATACATTCATTCAATCCAACATTTATTAAGCACCTACTATGTTCCAGGCATTGTGAAAGACAGGAGAATACAAAGATAAAATCAAAACAGTCCCTATCTTCAAAGATCTTACAATCTACTGGGAGGTGGCTGTAGGGAGGGGAGGCAGGGAGGTGGTTTCCAACCTGATACATACACAGATAACCAGAAAGAACACTAACAACCAGGAGAATAAGAAAGGCTTCTTGTAGGAAGATTAAGCTAAGCCTTGCCATGAATTGGGGGTTCCACAAATAAAAGATGAGAACAGAGAAGATTTCAGAGATAGATAATAATCACACATGAAGAGAAAGCATTGTTAGGGTGTATGTAGTCATTCCCATGCTGAAGGGAGTACATATCTCACACTGATGAGATCAGAGATCCATTCAAGTATTCTAAACAGCAGTCAGGAACAAAGGAAGCAATACCAGCTAAGCAAACCACAAGTCAGAGTCATGGAAGGATGGATGTATTTGAGTCTTCTCTCATATTTAAAAAACAAAACAAAACAAAACCAAACCTGAACTCCTAAACAATGAAGGAAGAACAGAATGGGCCATGGGAGGGAGCTGTACAGCCTGAAATAGGACAGTCAAAGTTGAGTGACTACCTTCCAAGGGGCTTTGGAAAAGGAAAGGAAGAAGTTAATGCTAAAAATTAAAAATTCTTTCAAATGTGCCACCAATTTTGGAATGAGTTCCAAGTTCCTCGTGTCATAGTTCAGGCATAATGGAGTTAAATAAATACTGATGACCAAAAAGGACCTTGGTCAACCCCACCACATCCCCAAGAGAGATGAAATGTTCCTATCTTTGCTTTGTGAATGAGGATCTACACAGAATATGTGTGGTCTTGAATTTAAAAGACTGATGGTTAATATATCTCTTTCCATCTTGACTTCTCTTCCTGAAAATATGCATTTTCAACATTCTCTCCAATATCCTTGAATTACTACCAAATTAACAACTTCCCATTTCCTCCCCTGCCTCCACCCTTTGCTGTTACCACCAGATGTGACATCCACAATACTCAAATATGTGTCCTTAATGTGACCTAAGGTCCTTTTTTGAATACAGATATGTGACTTCACCAAATCCTATCAATTCTTCCTTATGTCTGTTATATTTCTCTTTCATAGCAATTTGAGTAATTAAAACCTGTGGGGCCCTTTTTGTTAACCTCTTTTCCTTCCTTACTGTTAATGTTCCTCAAACAAACCAAAAAAAAGGATAACTCACATCCTCTTTACTTCACCTCCACAACCACCCTATCATACACGAAGGTCATTTCATTCTAGCTGCCACCAATTCCACTGGTCAGCGGTATTGTAAAGGTCAGCATGATTCACTCATAAAGATAAAATGGAGATAGAAACCAGAATATATCCCTTTTACACAAAAGCGACAGGATTTCAGCTTCAGACCTCTGGTATACTTTACAATCTGGGGCTTGATTTTTGCAGTCATGTTTGCAGGGTAAAAGGCAGAGTAGAGGAGTCACTAAATCATTGTATTTTAGGAACTGATGAAATGGGTATTGGACAAAACCTCCCTTTTTCCTACGAATAAAAGAACAATAGCACTGTGTGGGCAGAAAGCACCACTAACACACAGCTATGCACTGAATGCCTCACCTCCTGGTTGGTTTGTTTGGTTTTTTTTTTTCCTCCAGTAAAAACTCCCACATACTTTCCATTCAATTCTCCCTCCAATAGTGCCAGGAACTGCAGCCTCCCTTGGGTGGCAAGAGACAGAATCGGAGCTTGTTATGATCCTGCTTTTCCCAAAAAGAGTTGTTCCAGGAGTTCAAAAACCCTCCAAAACTATCTGGGCATTCATAGGAAAGAATGCTCAATTCAGAGTCAGAGGTTCAAATCCCAGCTCTGCCACTTAATGTCTGTGTGATGATATTATTGTCTTCATTTCCTCATCTGTAGAATGAAGGAAGGAGGAGACTTGGATAACCTTTGAAGTCCTTTGCAAGTCTATATCCATGATCCTATAATCCTATTACTGGGAGCACATGCAAGCACAACCAAGAGCAAGTCCTCATTATTCTATATTAGGAACAAGGCAGAAGAGTAGCATCTGCTATCACCCAACAAGACCACCCCTTGGTTTATTTTTTTTAATTTTTAGGCAACTGGAGTTAAGTGACTTGTCCAGGGTCACACAGCTAGCAAGTGTCAAGTGTTTGGTCTGAGCCCAGATTTGAACTCAGGTCTTCCTGACTTCAGGGCCGGTGCTCTATCCACTGTGCCACCTAGCTGTCCCCCACCCCTTGTTTTTTTTTAACCAAAAGAGAAAGGGACATTACAAAAATGAGTAAACATTTTCATCTCAATCATCTCTTTGTATATGTAACCCACACCTCAAACATTTACATAAGGCTCTTTACTACTGGAGAAAATTATGATGCGTAAAAAGGATGGAGCTGGCAAAAAAACTTTGGAGGGGAGAGTTATCCTTCTTGCTTCAAGAAAGGGCAAACATAGTTCCAGATTACCTACAGAGATTCATAGAGAGAAAGAGGGTTTTGGGAGGCAGATATGTTGAGGAAATCTGGCTCCTTTTTAGGTCGTGTTATTTTTTTACCCAAAACGGTGACATGGTCTCACAAAACAACATTTACTATTTCCAAAAATTAAATACACTGGCAATAGATCAATATATCTCACTGGTAAGTACGTTCAAAATAGTGTACTGAAGGCAGCTTCCAAAGAAAAGCTCCAGAAATATTTTAAACAAATAGCAATATTGCTGACTTAGGTATATTGAGACCCTCACAGTGAGGTCTTTGAAGAAGGGAACCATACTCATTTGGATACATTAGTTCTGATCTGTTTTCCTCCCTCACCTCTTCCTATCTCCCCCTGCCCCTTCCCCATTAGTCTCTTATAAGTTGCATGTCTTGCTATGTATTTATATCTGGCTACTCATCTTCATTGATGGTTACTAAATGTATACACATATACACATTTATACATACACACACACACATATATACATACCCATACACATATGTATATGTGTGTATAAACTTTATAGTCACAACTGGTTTATTTATATGTAACACACAGTATATAATGAATATAAATTAGGAGAGGAGTTAAAAGTCAAAAGACTAAGTAAGCATTGCTCAGGTAAAAAGATAGGGTAGAGCAGAGGTGGGGAATATGTGGCCTTGAGGACACATGCGGCCTTCTGGGTGCTGCTGTGCGACCTTTTGATTGGGTCCAAGTTTTACAGAACAGATCCTTTTATTAAGGGGGTTTGTTCTGTGAAGTTTGGATTCAGCTGCACTTGAGGAACTAGAGAGCCACATGTGGCCTTGAGGCCGCAGGCTCCCCACCCCTGGGTTAGTGCATAGATTACACTAGGTTAAAGCATAGACTAGCATAGGTTTCCAAAGTCTGTGATACCATCCCCTAGGGGGTGCTGGAACGATTGGGGGTGGGACAGACTGAGCAGTAGTTTGAAATAATGCAAATTTAAAAAAAAAAAACTTAAAGAAAGTACATTTCCAGGGGAGTGCTGGGTAATTTTTTTTAAAGGGCCAAATAAGTTTGGGAACCTCGGGTAAAGGATCTCAAGGGTCCCTTCCAGCTCTCATAGAATCACAGAATTCGATAGTTGAAAGGGACTTCAGGAGTCATTTAGTCTAACCCATAAACAAAAAGAATCCCCATCATCACACACCCAAAAAGGTATTGTCTAGTTCCTACTTGAAAACCTCTGAGGAAAGGAAACCACCACCTCTCAAGGCAGCTCGTTCCACTTCTGGACAAACCTAACTGTTAAGAAATTTTTTCCCCGACACCAAGCCGAAACTTGCTTCTTCATGACTTTTATGTATTGCTGTTTAAAAGTACACCCTCCTCTATGAGACAGTCCTTCAAACATTTGAAGACTACTTACATGGCATAGTATAAAAATCATTAACTTTGCATCACAGGGCTTGAGTTTGAATTCTAGCTCTGCCACTTACTACCTAATGACCTTAAACAAGTCGCTCTATCTTCCCGGGCCTCAGTTTCCCCATATGTAAGATGAGGGGGTTAGACTAGATGCCATCTAAGGTCCTCCCAGGTCTAGAGTTATGATCTTATACCCCACTGAGTTTTCATCTAATCTTCATAGGAAATGAACTCAAGGCCCTTCACCATCCTGAATGCCTTCCTCTAGACATTCTCTAGTTCGTCAATTTCCTTTTTAAATTGTGATTCCCCAGAGTTAACAGTACTCTAGATGAGACCTGATGGGGCAGAATACAGAGCAACCATCATCTACCGATTCCTGGACTACCTCTCTCTTAATTCAGCCTAAAATCACATTAGATTTTTTGGCTGCCACATTATACTGCTAACTCATATTGCACTTTTGGTCCACTAAAACCCTCAGATTTTTTTTTTTCAGAATTGCTAATCTAACCATACCTCTTCCATCTTGTACTTGATTTTTTTGTACCCAAGTATAAGACTTTACATTTATCTCTACTGGATTTCAACTGGTTAGATTTAGCCCAATGCTTTAGCCTGTCAAGATCTTTTTGGACCCTAACTCTATCATCTAGCATATTAGTTTCCACCCCCCCCCAATTTGTGCCATCTGCAAATTTGATTGGCATTCCATATGTGGCTTTACCAAAGCACTGATAAAAATGTTGATGAGCACAAGGGCTGGCATAGATCCCTGGGGTACTCCACTGGAGACTTCCTGCTATGCTGACACTGAATTATTAATAATTACTCTTTAAATGAGACTATAACTAATTATAGATCTGACAAGTGTCCTCTTAGTCCACATCACTCCATCTTCACAATAAAAGTATGGGATAATTTGTCAAAAGCTTTATTAAAAATCTTGGTAAACTATATCCACAGCATCTTGTTTAGTAATCCTGTCAAAGAAGGAAATGAAGTTATTCTGTCATGACCTATTCTTGATGAAATCTCTCAGATTCTCTGAAAATCTGGGTTTCTACGACTCTGATCAAAGAAACCTAAATACATACATGTAAAATCACACAGTCTCTATATAGAGCACTTCCTTAAGAAAACCAGAATTTTAATCCAACTTTGCTTTACCCAGAGTTTGAAGTACAATTTTCCCTATGTCTTCAGCTGATGAACTCCCAGTAGAAAATGGGACAGACATAAAACAAACACAAATACCTAACTTTAGGAATTCAATTTCTTTCTACACCATTTACAGCTCAATGAGCCACCCCTAAATCCATCCTTCACCCTATGACTCCCATCCCCTTACTCTCCCCAGCCATGTCCTTCTAACCAAGAGCACAGCATGTAAAACACAAGACTGAGGCCCTAGTCCTCACAAGCCACTGTTTGCAAATACAAGCCTGTCTGTCTGTATTTGCCTTCACACTGTCAGAACTCCATTGTACAAAGTGCAATACTGCTGCCAGTCTGCTTTCAATATCCGCTCTTCCCTTGTTGGCCTACCAACCAGACAGTCCCACTCCCCACCCCCATCCCCACTCCTTTCTCTTTGAAGCAAAGTGATTTAATTTCATGAGACTTTGGGGTAATCATGTTATGATCTTCAACATTAACCAGAACCAACTCCCTGTTATAAGAGGGTGGAGAAGGAAAGGGAAAGGAAAAAAGAAAAGTAAATAGCTGATTTGGAATTGCCAGAAGAGAGAGGAAAAAGAAAATCACAACAGCTGCTTTGCTGGTTCCAGTGATGAGGATTAGCCTGTGCCAGAAAACGTAGCCTCATGCCAAGGTTTCTGAAAACAAGGAAGTTAGGCTTGGCAGGGGCTCAGGTTCTACAGGTTAATCAGCTAATTTCTGGGGGTAAGGGGATATCGTTGATTTTTTCATTCCTGTGACAAACCTTATTTCCCCACCCTCTCATCACCTCACCCCCACCACCCCTGCTCCCACACCCACACACTTCCCATCCTTCTCCAGGATCCCTTGGTATTTTTCTTTGCACAGTCCAAATGATTATCCCAGCTTCCTGCATGGGGTGCTGGGAGATGGGAGGGATTGAAAGAATAGTCCCAGGTTGGTTCTTACTAGGGAACACCTTGCTGGCTCATTTGGCAGAATTGCTGAACAGCTGTGGGCCAACCCCAGGCTAGGTTGCAATACCACACAGTGCTTACATAAGAGCAAAATAGGGGCTCACAAGAATATAGTCAGGACCAGTGCCATAATCCCAAAAAGGCACAACGTGAGGGTTAGTCGTAGACACTGAAGAATTCTCACAAACAATAGCCCAGTCTGAGGGTGTGGCTCTGCCACAAAATAAAAGGATAAGGAAGTTTTCAAGGCCACCAGAGAGAGGGGGTGGAGAAAAGAAGGATTAAGTCTGTAAAGCAAGAATGGGGGGGGGGGGAAGAATCATTTAAATGTAAGGAAATAGTCATTCAATCCCTAAGAATTTATTAAGTACCTTCTGTGTTCCAGAGACTGTGCTTGACACTGGGGGTACAGAGACAAAAAATTAAATAGTTCCTACCCTCAACAAGCTTCCAATCTATGAAGAAGACATGACCTGACTACTGTTGAGATACCTGGAGTGGGGAATCCTAGCTTGTCTGAAGAACAAAGGAGATCTATTTTTTTATTCCTGGCTCCACCGGAGACTAACCAGGTTCTTTGAATGAGTCTTATCAGCTTCTGAACTATGTTTTTTCCATCTGACAAAAAGGTACCTTGCTACCTCCTCACCAGTTTCTATAAAGGTGTGAGTCTGCCAGAAAAGGTGTCTGATGTTTCATTTGTAAAAAGCAGCTACCATTCCCTTCTCCCCAAAATCTACAAATAAGGCACTGACATCCATTCAGATTTCAAGTTGGAGCTCAAAATGATTCGGGATTTCTGGATGGAAACAAGACCCCGAAGACTGCTTTGCAGACATATGTTTGCAGTTTAATTTCCTTTCTAGGGTGTAGGGAAAACAATACAAGTAAAACCAGCCATCACACCACTCACACATTTCCCCTCACTGGTTGCTAACTGAAGGTTACTCCTGTGGGAACTCAATTCTCAGGGAGGCAGGTGGGCCTGTTTAAATGTACACCTTTTACCTCAGGAATGCTCCTCTGCCAATAACCTCCTAAACTCTCACATTCTCTCTGCCCCACAGCCTTTCCACTCCCCTACAGTCTTCCCACTTTACAACAGAGACCACACCTGGTTAAGAAACGAAACTATTAGCTGAGTACCACTGCTCCAAGAGGGTCTGAATGGCTACAAGGGTGAATTAAAACAGTGGACATTTTGAATAAAATATCTGCTTGCTTTTAAAAATAAAGCTACACAAAGAAAGCTTTCTTTTAAAATGTTAAAATTAAAAGATATCAAAAGGAAACAGGGATTATAAATTCAAATTATATCACATGACAAAAAATTCATGTAGCCATTTCTGGGGGAAAAAATGTTTAAAAGAGGTTAAAAGCAGCCAAGAACTATATTAAGGCCCCAGTCTTATGAGGATACAGAGGCTACCCTATAAATTATAAATTAGAACCAGAAAAAAAATACATAAATTGGAATTACAAAAACACAGTTCCAGGTGTAAATCAGTATTTAGTCAAACTAAAATATCCTAGCAAGCATTAACAAGGGGCATAGTTTCATTTAAAAAAATAATGGATTTGTGTCTCTATTGATAGAGATGAAAGACAATAGATCAACTACTCTTAATCATCTCTACTGCAGTCTGCAAGTTGGTGCACACTGTCAAGTCCTCACCTCCTAAAGTGTAGTTGGAAAAAGTGCGCTGTTGGAGTTGGACTGACCTGGGCAAGATGGAAATTAATACAAGAAAGGATGAGAGGTAGAAAAAAATCACATTTTTATGCAGATTTGCAAATTTTTTTAAAGTTTTGAGGTATATATTTTTAAAAGTTGCTTCCAGAAAGCAATGATTCAACATGTAAAGTATGGGAAAAATTAAACCTATAGTAACAGAGTGATGTGGTAGAAAGAAAAAAGGGCAGAATCAATAGTAAATAGGAATCAATAAGATGAGTTCTAGTTCTTTTTTTTCAATTGTATTAGTTTATTTTGATTTATCAACAATCACTTCCATTTGCTTTTGGGTTTAAAATTTTTCTCCCCCTTCCTCCCCACCACCCTCCCCAAGACAGCGCACAATCTGATATAGGCTATACATTTACATTCCTATTAAACATATTTTCATATTAGTAAAGTTGTAAGTAAAAATTAAAACCAATAAGAGGAACCATCAGAAAGGGGAAACAAAACTCAACAGAAGAGAAAAAAATGATAGCGATTCAACTTCCATAGTGGAGTTCTAGTTCTGAGTCCGTTATTAAGCACCAATGACAGTGAATGAGTCATTTCCTTCTTCTGGAAATCAGTTTTCTTGCGTATAAAATGAAGGAGTTGGACTAGCCTCTTCCAACGCTAAGATTAGATGATTTCTCTAAATTGTGAAGCAGTTGTGTGATGCAGCTTAATAAACTAGTGGAAAAGGTGGCTTCCAACCCAGAAAGAACTGGGTTCCAATCCTACTTCTGATACATACTAGCTGTGTGACACTAAGCAAGTCACATGCCTTCTTGCTGCTCTAGGTAACCACGTAAAATTATATGTTGCTGGGAAGATGCCAACCTACATTTGTAGACAGCTTTTCCTCATCTGGCTTTCCCTATTCCAGTGAAATCATAAGCCCAGTCCCTATCTTCTATCTATATCTGTGTCAGATAAAATAACAACAAAGTGTTTATTGAAGGGAAAAAATAGTAAATAAGATCATAGATTTAGAGTTTAGAGAGACATTAGAGATTATCTAATGCACACCCCTTCCTTTATTGAGCAGGAATCTGAGGCCTAGATAGACTATGATTTACCCAAGGTCACACAAGTGGTAGATTAATACCTGAGCCAGGATTGAATCCTGGCCTTTTTATTCCAAATCTAACATACTTTCCACTGTACCTGTCAAATTGAGTTTTCCAGAATAATTGACTGAAATTATAATTTAAATCAAATTGACAAAATAGTCTACTACAAGCAAAGACTCCAGATTCAAGACATGACAACACCAGAGATCATCTGTTAACCATATTTTCTCCCAAAGCACTGCCCCAAGAGCTGTATTTCCATTAGTCGCTGAGTCGAAAAGCAGCTTGATGCAGAAGAAAGACTCTTAGAGAGCCAGATCAGTGTCATAGTTCTGATTTTACTACCGAGTAGGTATGGATAAGGGACTCCCTCTCTTTGAATCCTGGTTTTTTCCACTCTGTAAAATGGCAGGTGGGTCATTTTCTAATAAGATAACTAGATAATCTGCAAGGTCATTTGATATTCTAAGGTCCTATGATTCACCCACAAACCTCTCAAGAGAATAACGGAAAGAGAATCACTTCCTGAACTATATAAAATGAAGGGGTTCTTCATTTATTAAATTATAATTTATTTACTATAATTATAAATTATACATATAATATATGAATTATAATAAAATATGAATTATAAATTATAATAAAATATGAATTATATATTAAAGATATTCTTTAAAGTATAGATTTCCAGCAAGATAAAAGACTGGGGATCATTTTCCATTTAGGGCCCAAAACTGTGGGAATTAAGCTTAAATCTATCTAACTTTAAGGCAAGATAATGCCAGAAGTCCCATTACCTTTCTTTTAGGATAACAACATTAACAATGAAAAACTTTTTCTAAAGCCCCACATTCCTAAGGCAGACAATTCCTGCCTACTTTGGTCCCATTATACCAATCCTAAAGGAAGTGATGAGTATGGCCCATGAGAAGCTAATGGGGCATGTGCAGGGCATATGTGGCCTCCAGGATGAAGAATAAGGATAGTTTACAAGAGGATGTTCCTGGGAAGACTCAAGTTTCTTTTGAAAATGAAATAACTTGACTGGTTCTGTTGTTTTGTTTTTTAACACAGTAAAAGTGATTAATCCACATTAGGGCCAAAATAGCTCAGAGAACAGTCTTCTAAGGTTATTTTAATTGCAAAGTATGAAAGAAAAAGAATTCATTGTTCTGTTCTGAAATTACAAAAAAGGCAATAAAGTGGAAATTCAATTGTCTATTAAAGAAGTCCTGAAAGAAGCTTCCTCAAGACTTAATTTTAGCTTTTTTTTTTTTTGGTTCATATAACTGTAAAGTATTCCAATAGACAGTTTTAAATGGTTTAATAAGAAAATTCCTGGGAGGGGAAGGGAGAGCATGCTAAGATTTCCGGTATCAAAGTGGTCTAGAATTAGAATTTAATTGCACAGAAAGTGCCTCAGCAGTCTGTTTTCCCAAATGGATTGTGAAATATACCAACTCAGTGTTCTTGGGTTCAGTTCATCACAAACTGTGATTGAGAGCAGGCTAGTAGCTCTTGGCTGTCTGCAAGCACAAGAAGTGTCACTTCAAAGATGAAGAACTGAGAGGCAGACATCCCATGTTTATAAAGAACCAGCATACATCCTCAGGGATTCAAACACTGATAATGAGGAAGCATAGTATGGTGCAAAGAATGGCTCTGAGTTCGGAAGTCCTGAGATCCTATCCTGCCTTTGATATTTAATACCTATATAACCTAAAGCAAATCACTTAACCTCCCAGTCTCAATTTGCGCATTTCCGAAACGAGGGAATTGTAGATCAGTCGGTCATTCAGTCGGTCAACAAGCATTTATGAAGTAGCTACTATGTGCCAGGAATTGTGCTAAGGCTCTATCTAGGGATATTAAGAAAAGCAAAACCATGTCTCTGCCCTCAAAGAGTTCACAGTCTAATGCAGGAGGTAGCATAAAACAATCATATACATACAGAGAAGATGCAAGGTAATCTCAGAGATAAGATACTACTACATGTGTGGAAGGGTAAAGTGCAAATAGAGACATTAGAGGAGAAGAAAGTCTCCTACAGATGTCAGGATTTGAGCTGAGTCCTGTAGGAAACCAGGGTAGGCAAAAGTGAGTAGGGAAAGCCTTCCAGGAATGGCGAATAACTACTGAAAAAGCACATAGATGGAGGAGCATGAGCAAGGGAAAGAAGAAAGCAGGTGCTGCTGGATGGTAAAGTATGTGGAAGCTAGTAAAATGTAAGAAGACTTGAAAGTTAAGAAGGGGACAGGCTATCAAGGGCTTTACATGCCAAACAGAGCATTTCATATTTCATCCTGAATGTAACAGGGAGCCAATGGAGTTTACTGAGTAGGAAATAAGATGGCATAGTCACATCTACACTTTGGAGAATCACTTTCGCAGCTATATGGAGGATAGGTTGGAGCAGGGAGAGACCTGAAGCAGACAGACCGACCAGAAAGCAATTGCAATAATCCTATGAGGTCCCTTCTCCTCTAGATCTGTGATCTTAAGGAAGGGAGATCACACAGCCAGTGTTTAGTTCTGCTATGTAGGGTTTTTTTGTTTTGTTTTTTAAAAAGTCATTTCATTCATCCGCTTCCAGGAGCCAAGATGGCGGAGTCACAAGTAAGCCCTTCTCACCCTCCCTTACTGACCTCTGAAAACCAAGAAAATATTGCCCCAGAAAGAACCCTGGGACAGCTGAGCCAGCAGAAAGACAGGGTGCAGCAGTCATGTAGCCCAGGAAGCTTAAGGGGTTAACCAGAAAGACCCCACTTGCTTTGGGGAAGGGGGAGCAGTACAGAACAGGAGGTATCCCAGCAAGCCAGTGTCAAGCCCCACCTCAGCATACCAGGGGGAGATCCTGAGCCCCAGGATAGTGGAGCAAGCAAGTGCCAACACCAGGACCTCCTGAATACCTCAGTACAGGGAGGGGAATCAGTAGACACCAACTCAGAAAACCACCATGTTCAATGTCTTTCTTCAGCAGCCAAATCTTCCAGTGCCTCAGTACAATTCCAGGAAGCACAACTCTAGGAGGCGAAGTTCCAGACTGACATGTTTTCCAACAGCAAAACATCCCTGTGCAAGGCCTGGGAGAGCAGGAGCCAAAGGAAGGAATGCAAGGACCAGGTGAGCAGATGTCCCCCAGAGGCCAGAATCCCCACCCCCACCCTGAAAGCTCCAATGTTGCTGACCTCAGTCCAGCACCAAGTAAGCTGCAAGAACCCTATAGCCTCCAACTGCTAGCATCTGAGGTCCCAGCACACAAAGCCGGCGACCAGGTCTAGGGCCCCCAGCACAAGAAGCTTGGGTTAGTGCCCCCTGTGCTACAGCAGAAGAGTTCAACTTTTTTTTTTTAAGTCAGAAAATAGGTAAACAAAAAAAGCAGAAATGGATAATGACTAGAGATTCTTATTAGGGGAACAGAAAGCAGGTGTTGCTGGATTGTAAAGAAGATTTTAAGATCAAGGCACAAATTCAGAAGATGACAACGTTATCAACATACCCACATCCAGAACCTCAAAGTGGATTATGAACTGGTCTCCAGCCCAAAAAACTTTCTTGGAAGAACTCAAGAAGATTTTAAAAATCAAATAAGAAAGATAGAAGAAAAGCTGGGAAAAGAAATGAGAGGTATGCAAGAGAGAGTCAATAGCTTGGAAAAGGGAGGACAAAAATTAACTGTAGAAAACAAGTCCTTAAAAAATACAATTAGCCAAATGGAAAAAAAAATACACTGAAGAAAACAACTCCTTAAAAAGTAGAATTGGCCAAATGGAAAAGGAGACACAAAAACTCACTAAAGAGAACTCCTTAAAAAGTAAAATGGCCCAAATGGAAAAGGAGGTACAAAATCTAAAAGAAGAAAACAATTCATTAAAAATTAGAATTGGACAAGTGGAAGCTAATGACTCTATGAGAGATCAAGAATCAGTCAAACAAAAACAAAAGAATGAAAAATAGAAGAAAACGTAGAATACTTCGTTAGTAAAATAGACCTGGAAAATAGATCTAGGAGAGACAATTTAAAAATTATTGGATTACCTAAAAACCATGATAAAGAAAAGAACCTGAACAACATCTTTCAAGGAAATCATCAATGAAAACTGCCCTGAGACCTTAGAACCAGAGGGTAAAAGAGTCATCAAAAGAATCCACCCATCACTCTCTGAAAGAGATCCCAAATTGAAAAAGCCAAGGAGTATTGTAGCCAAATTCCAAAATTACCAAGTCAAAGAGAAAATACTGCAAGCAGCCAGACAGAAACAACTTAAATATCATGGAACCACAGTCAGGATTTTGCAGGACCTTGCAGCTTCTACATTAAAAGATCAGATGGCGTGGAATACAATATTCCATAAGGCAAAGGAGCTTGGATTACAACCAAGGATCAACTACCTAGCAAAATTAAGGATAATCTTTCCAGGGAGGAGATGGACATTCAGCAAAATAGGGGACTTCCAAACAGAGCTCAACAGAAAATTTAATCTTTAAATACAAGAGTCAAGAGGGTAATTAAAAGGTAAACATTATGGGCAGCTAGGTGGTGCAGTGGATAAAGCATCGGCCCCCAGAGTCAGGAGGATCTCAGTTCAAATCTGGTCTCAGATCCATAATATATCCTAGCTGTGTGACTCTAGGCAAGTCACTTAACCCAAATTGCCTCACTGAAAAATAAAAAAATAAATTAAAAAGAAATTTTTAAAAAGGCAAACAGGAAAGAAAACAACACCACCACATCATTAATAAGAACAAATTGTTTACATCTCTACAAGGGAAGATGACACTTGTAACTCTTGGGAATTATATTGTTATTATGACATTTAAAAGGGGTGTACATAGATAGAGGGGGTGAGTTTAAATTGGCTTTGATGTGATGATAAAAAAACCAAGTGGTGAAAAGGGATTGTACTGAGTGAAGAGGAAAGGAAGAGGCAGACAAGACTTCATTACATCAAATGAAAAAGCACAAAAGTAATAAGAGTAAAAGGGAAGAAAAGGGAGGAGGCTAATAGAAGGAAGGGCAGATTGAGGGAGGCAGTGGTCAAAAGAAAACTCTAGTGAGGAAGGAAAGGAGAGAGAAAAAGCATAAACGGGGATGGGAGGGAATAGGATGGAGAGAAAGACACATATAGTAATCATAACTGTGAATGTTAATGGGATGAACTCTCCCATAAAACAGAAGTAGATAGCAGAGTGGATTAAAAACCATAATCCTACAATATGTTGTTTACAAGAAACACATTTGAAGCAGAGGGATACACACAGAGTAAAAGTAAAAGGCTGGCACAGAACATACTATGCTTCAACCGAAGTAAAAAACAGCAAGGGTAGCAATCCTGATTCAGACAAAGCAAAAGCAAAAACAGATCTAATGAAAAGAAAAAAGGAGGAAAACAACATCCTGCTAAAAGGTACCAGACACAATGAAGTAATATCATTACTAAACATATATGCACAAGTGGTATAGCACCCAAATTCTTAGAGGAGAAGTTAAGGGAGTCACAGGAAGAAATAGACAGCAAAACTATACTACTGGGGTCCTCAACCTCCCCTTCTCTGAACTAGATAAATCTAACCACAAAATAAACAAGAAAGAAGTTAAGGAGATTAATAGAATTTTAGAAAAGTTAGCTATAGTTGACCTCTGAAGAAAACTGAACGGGGATAGAAAGAATATACCTTTTTCTCAGTGGTACATGGCACTTACACAAAATTTGACCACATACTAGGGCATTAAAAACCTCACATTCCAATTCAGAAAGGCAGAAATATTAAATGTATCCTTTTCAGATTATGATGCAATAAAAATTATATGTAATAAAGGGCCATGGAAAGATAGACTAAAAATTAATTGGAAACTAAATAATTTAACCCTAAAGAATGAATAGGTCAAACAACAAATCATAAAAACAATCAATATTCCAAAAGAATGACAATAATGAGTCAACATATCAAAACTTATGGGATGCAATGAAAGCAGTTCTTAGGGGAAGTTTTATATCTTTCAATGCTTACATGAATAAAATAGAGAAAGAAGAGATCAATAAATTGGGCATGGAACTAAAAAAGCTGGAAAAAGAGCAAATTAAAAATTGCCAATTCAATACCAAATTAGAAATTCTGAAAACCAAGGGAGAGATTAATGAAATTGAAATTAAGAAAACTTTTGAATTAATAAATAAAACTAAGAGCTGGTTTTGTGAAAAAACCAATAAAATAAATAAACCTTTGGTTAATTTGATTTAAAAAAAAAAGAAAGACGAAAACCAAATTAACAGCATCAAAAATGAAAAGGGTGAATTCACCAACAATGAAGAGGAAATAAAAACAATAATTAGGAACTATTTTGCCCAAATGTATGCCAATAAATTTGACAATTTTAGTGAAATGGATGAATATTTACAAAAATATAAATTCCCCAGATTAACAGAAGAGGAAATAAAATACTTAACCCCATCTCAGAAAAAGAAACTGAACAAGCCATCAATGAACTCCCTAAGGAAAAAATCTCCAGGGCCAGATAATGAATTAACAAGTGAATTCCATCAAATATTTAAAGAACAACTAATTCCAATATTACATAAACTATTTGGGAAAGTAGACAAAGAAAGAGTCTTACCAAATTCTTTTTATGATATAAAAATTGTACTGATACCTAAACCAGGAAGGGCCAAAACAGAGAAAAAAAATTACTGACCAACTTCTCTAATAAATATAGATGCAAAATTTTTAAATCAAATATTAGCATAGAGATTACAGCAACTAATCTCGAGGATAATACACTATGACCAGGTAGGATTCATACCAGGAATGCAGGGCTGGTTCAACATTAGGAAAACTATCAACATAATTGATCACATCAACAACAAAACTAACAGAAACCATATGATTATCTCAATAGATGCAGAAAAAGCTTTTAACAAAATACAGCACCCATTCCTATTAAAAACACTAGACAGCAGAGGAATAAATGGAGTCTTCCTTAAAATAACAGGTAGCATCTATCTAAAACCATCAGCAAGCATTATATGTAATGGGCATAAGCTGAAAGCATTACCAATAAAATCAGGAGTGAAACAAGGATGTCCATTATCACTACTGTTAGTCAATACTGTACTAGAAATGTTAACTTTAGCAGTAAGAGAAGAAAAAGAAATTGAAGAAATTAGAATAGGCAGAGAATAAAGAAAGCTATCACTCTTTGCAGATGATGTGATGATATACTTAGAGAATCCTAGAGAATCAAGTAAAAAGTTACTTGAAATAATAAACAAATTTAGCAAAGTTGCAGGATATAAAATAAACCCACATAAATCATGGACATTTCTATATATTACTAATAAAGCTGAATGCAAGAGATAGAGAGAGAAATTACATTTAAAGTTACTATAAACATTATAAAATATTCAGGAATCTACCTGACAAAACAAACTCGGGAACTCTATGAACACAATTACAAAACACTTTTCACACAAATAATGTCAGATCTAAATAATTGGAAAAAAATTAGTTGCTTATGGGTAGACCGAGCTAATATGATTAAAAATGACAATTCTACCTAAATTATTTACTTATTCACAGTGCCATACCAATAAACTAACAAAAAGTGATTTTATAGGGCTAGAAAAAAACAATAACAAAATTTATCTGGAAGAATAAAAGGTCCATAATATCAAGAGAACTACCAAAAAGAAATGCAAGGAAAGGTAGCCTAGCCGTACCAGATCTTAAATTGTATTAGAAAGCAGGAATCATCAAAACTACTTGGTACTGGCTAAGAAATAGAGTGCTGGATGAGAGGAATAGGTTAGGTATGCAAGACACAACAGTCAATGACTGTAGTACTCTACTGTTTGATAAATCCAAAGACTCCAGCTTCTGGGATAAGAACTCACTATTTGACCAAAACTACTGGGAAAACTGGAAAACAGTATGGCAAGAACTAGGCATATACCAAAATCTTACACCACTGACCAAAATAAAGTCAAAATGATTTAGATATAAAGACTGATAGTATAAGCAAACTAGAAGAGCAAGGAATAGTTTACCTATCAGATCTATGGAGAAGGAAAGAATTTATGACCAAACAAGAGATAGAGAACATTATGAAATACAAAATGGATGACTTTGACTACATTAAACTAAAAAGTTTTTGCACAAACAAAGCCAATACATCCAAGATAAGGAGGGAAGGAGAAAAGTGGGAAAGAATTTTTACAACCAATGTCTCTGATAAAGACCTCATTTCTAAAATATATAGAGAACTGAGTCAAATTTATAAGAATACAAGTCATTCCCCAACTGATAAATAGTCAAAGGATATGAATAGGCAGTTTTTAGAGGAAGAAATTAAAGCTATCTATAGCCATATGAAAAAATGTTCTAAATCATTATTGCTTACAGAAATGCAAATCAAAACAACTCTGAGGTACCATATAATACCTATCAGATTGGCCAACATGACAAAACAGGACAATGATAAATGTTGTAGAAGATGTGGGAAAACTGAAACACTAATGCATTGTTGGTGGAGTTGTGAATTGATCCAGCCATTATGGAGAGCGATTTGGAACTATGCCCAAAAGGCTATATAACTGTACAATATCCTTTGACCCAGCAATACCACTGCATCACAAAGAGATCACAAAAATGGGAAAAGGACCCACATGCACAAAAACATTTATAGCAGCTCTTTCTGTGGTGGTAAAGAATTGGAAATTGAGGGAATGCCCATTAATTGGGGAATGGCTGAACAAGTTGTGGTATGTGAATGTGGTGGAATCCTATTGTGCTATATGAAATGATGAGCAAGTGGACTTCAGAAAAACCTGGAAAGGCTTATATGAACTGATGCTGAGTGAAATGAGCAAAACCAGGAGAACATTGTACACAAACAGCCACACTGTGTGATGACTGACTTTGATAGACTTAGCTCTTCTCAGCAATACAAGGATCTAAGACAGCTTCAAAAGACTTACAATGGAAAATGCTATCCACATCCAGAAAAAGAACCATGGAGTCTGAATACATATGGAAGCATACTATTTGCTCTCCTTTTCTTTTGTTGTTTTGTTTTATTTCTTCTTTCTCATGGTTCCTCCCATTAGTTCTAATTCTTCTATACATCACCAAGAATGTGAAAATATGCTTAATATGAATGTATAAGTAGAGCCTATATCAGATTATATGCTGTCTTGGGGAGGAGGGAAGAAAGGAAGAGGGAGAAAATTTAAAACTCAAAATCTTATGGAAGTGAATGCTGAAAACTAAAAATATATAAATTGTTTGGTTTTTTTTAAAGACACTTCACTTTTGTGCCATCTAGAATTTGAGGATGGGTGACATTGTTCCCCCATCTCCCAAAGGTCCAGAAAAGATAAATGAGGAAAGACCCCATTAAGATGTAAAGGTTTCCCCATATGGGATACAGTCAAAATATGATTATTTTAATGAAATTTAAAAGGATCACCTTTTAATTTGAGCTGAAAGCAGCTACATATGAAAAACCAGGGATATTTCTGGAGAGGTAGGAAATTCTAGGCTTAATTTCAGCTCCAAGCCATCTGTAGATGCCCACTCACTCACCCATCTACATGAAAATTAGGAAAGGTTTTTGGTATTGAGAAATAAGGAAAGGGCCAGAACCCTAAAACTGGGTAAGTCCCTCTACTCACAACACAGCTGGTGGCACAGTGGATAGACTGGCTGAAGTCAGGAAGACCTGAGTTCAAATCTGGTCAAGACACTTACTAGCTGTGGGACCCCAGACAGGTTATTTAATCTCTGTTTGTTTCCTCAACTGTAAAACAGTAGGGATAATCCTGCTTTTCTAAAAGAATTATAAAAAAGACATTGGCTTTGAATTTTAAAAAACACAGCAGAACCCATTCTTCTCATGAGGAAGAGATAGCTCTACAGGCAGACCTTGGCAAGAAAGAGAAACTGCACAACCACACACTGGGCTTGGCAGCAGTCAGTGAAGACTAATCATCCCCCATCATGCCTAATAAAAACTATGTGCCCAGCAGAGACCTCACTCCAGCAGAACAGCATCTGGAAGAAGGTAAGTCTCTGGCAGGGACAAGTGGGGAGCAAGAAAAGCCATCAGTGACTCTGAGGCTTCCTGAGGATGTCCCTTCATGTCTGTGTCCTGTCTACATGGATTCTGTATGTGTGTGGCCATTCTTCCGCCGTTACTTTTGTGAGAGAACATGCCCCACGTTTATGGGGCAATGTTTTATTGATGCTTTCTTATTCTGCCATTTCTTTTTTTAAAATAATATTTTATTTTCCCCAATTACATATAAAAATAATTTTTAACATTCATTGCTTTTTTTTTAAGTTTTGAATTTCAAATTCTATCCCGCCCTCTCTCTCATCTCTCCTCCCTGAGACAGCAAACAATCTGATATAGGTTATACATGTGCAATCATGTAAAACATTTCCATATTAGTCATTTTATGGAAGAAAATTCAAACAAAACAAAAAAGATAGTGAAAAATAGTATGCTACAGTCTGTATTCAGAACTATCAGTTCTTTCATTGGAGGCAGACAGCATTTTTCATCACGAGTCCTTTGGAATTGTCTTAGATCACTGTATTGCTGAGAATAGCTAAGTTATTCACCATACAGTATTGATATTGCCATGTACAACATTCTCCTGGTTCTGATATTTCACTCTACATCAATTCATATAAGTCTTTCCAGGCTTTTCTGAAATGATCCTGTTTGTTATTTCTTATAGCACAATAATATGTCATTACAATCATATACAACAACTTGTCTAGCCATTCCCCAATTGATGGGCATCCCTTCAATTTCCAATTCTTAGCCACTACCAAAAGACTGCTATAAATATTTTTGTACAAACAGTTTCTTTAAGCCCCCCTCTTTTTTGTCTCTTTGGGATACAGACCTAGTACTGGTAATTGCTGGGTCAAAGAATATGAACTGTTTTACTGCCCTTTGGACAGAGTTCCAACTTGCACTCCAAAACTGTACATTAGTGTCTCAGCTTTCCCACATCTCCAAAATTTATCATTTTACTTTTCTGTCATATTTGCCAATCTGAGAGGTAGGAGGTGGTACCTAAGAATTGTAATTTGCATTTTTCTAATCAATAGCAATTTAGGGCACTTTTTTCATATGACTATAGATATCTTTGATTTCTTCTTCTGAAAACTGCTTCTTCAAATTTTTTGACCATTCATCAATTGGGAAAATCACTTCTATTCCTATGAACTTGACTCAGTTCTCTCTATATTTAAAAAATGAGGCCTTGATCAGAGATGCTTGCTATAAAAAAATGTTTCCCAGTTTTCTGCTTTCTAATTTTGGTTGCATTGGTTTTGTTAGTGCAAAATCTTTTTAATTTTATACACTCAAAATTATCTATTTGAATCTTGTAAAGCTATCTCTTGTTTGGTCATGAATTCTTCCCTTATCCATAGATCTGACAGGTTAGCTATTCCATGCTCTAATTTGCTTTTGGTAACACCCTTTATGTGTAAATCATGTGCCCGTTCTGACCTTATCTTGGTAGACAGTGTGAGATGTTGTCTATACCTAGTCTGCGCCATGCTGTTTTCCAGTTTCCCAGCACTTTTTGTCAAATGAGTTTTTGTCCCAAGAGCTTGGATGATTGGGTCCATCAAACAGTAAATTACTATGGTCATTTACTATAATGTATTGTGTACATAATCTCTTCCACTAATCTACTCTACTAATCCACTCTATTTCCTAGGCAGTACCAGATTGTTTTGCTGATCACCACTTTATAATACAGTTTGAGATCTGGTATGGCTTGGCCACCTTCCTTTACATTTCCCCTCCACTGATTCCCTTGATATCCTTGATCTTTTGTTCTTCCAGATGAATTTTGTTATAATTTTTTCTAGCTCTGTAAAATAATTTTTGGTAATTTGATTGATATGGCACTGTTAGATTAATTTAGATAAAATTATAATTTTTATCATAGTAGCTTGCCCTTAAGCAATTAGTATTTTTCCAATTGTTTGTATCTGACTTTATTTGTGTGAGAAGTGTTTTGAAATTGTGTTCATATGGTACCTGGGTTTGTCTTGGCAGGTAGATTTCTCAAGTATTTTATATTTTCCACAGTTATTTAAATGGAATTTCTCTTTCTATTTCTTGCTGCTGGGCTTCATTGGTAAAATATAGAAATGCAGATAATTTATGTGGGTTTCTTTTATATCTTGTGACTTTGCTAAAGTTGTTAATTATTTCAGTTGGTTTTTAGTTGATTCTCTCCAGGATTCTCTACGTATACCATCATACCATCTGCAAAAAGTGAGTTTTGTTTCCTCATTGTCTATTCTAATTCCTTCAAATTCTTCTTCTTGTATCTTTGCTATAGCTAACATTTCAAGTACAATACTGAATAACAGAGGTGACAACGGGCATCCTTGCTCCATCCCGATCTTACCAGGAAAGCTTCTAGCTTCTCCCCATTACAGATATCATTTGCTGATGGTTTTAGATAAATATTACTTATCATTTTAAAGTAAGTTCCATATATTCCTATGTTCTCTAGTGTTTTTAATAGGAATTGGTGTTGTATTTTGTCAAAAGCTTTTCCTTTATCTATGGAGATAATCATATGATTTCTGTTGGTTTTGTTATTAATGTGGTCAATTATGCTGATAGTTTTCCTAATATTGAACCAGCCCTGCATTCCTGGTATGAATTCCACCTGGACATAGTGTACAATTGTTGTGATGTATTGCTGTAATCCCCTTGCTAGTATTTTATTTTAAATGTTTGCATCAATATTAATTAGGGAAATTGGCCTATAGTTTTCTTTTTCTGTTTTTGCTCTTCTTGATTTAGGTATCAGCACTACACTTGTGCCATAAAAGGAATTTGGTGGGACTCCTTCTTCACCTATTTTTCCAAACAGATTATATAGTATTAGGATTAATTGTTCTTTAAATGTTTGGTAGAATTCTCTTGTAAATCTATGTGGTCCTGGGGATTTTTTTCTTAGAAAGTTTATTGACGGCTTGTGCAATTTCTTTTTCTAAGATTGGGTTAAGTATTCTGCTTCCTCTTCTACTAAACTGAGTAGTTTATATTTTTGTAAATATGCACCCATTTCACTTAGATTGGCAGATTTACCGGCATACAATTGGGCAAAATGGCTCCTAATCATTGTTTTAATTTTCTCTTCATTTGGTGATGAATTCAAACCCTATTATTTTTGATACTGGTAATTTGGTCATCTTTCCTTTTTTAAATCAAATTAACCAATGGTTTGTCTCTTTTATTGGGTTTTTCATGAAACCAGCTAATTTTATATATTAGTTCAATGGTTTTAATTTTATTAATCTATCCTTTGACTTTTCAAGATTTCCAATTTGGTGTTTAGTTGGGGATTTTTAGTCTGTTCTCTTACTAGTTTCTTAATTGCATTCCCAATTCATTGATCTGCTCATTCTCAATTTTACTGATATAAGCATTTAAAGATAGAAATTTTCCCATAAGTAATGCTTTGGCTATATCTCATATATTTTGGTATGTTGTCTCATTGCTGTCATTTTCTTTAATAAAATTACTGATTATTTCTATGATTTGTTCTTTGACCCATTCATTCTTAGGATTAGATGCTTTAGTTTCTAATTAATTTTTAATCTATCCTTCTATTTCTTTCTACTGCCCTTTATTGAATGTAATTTTTATTGCATTATGATTTGAAAAGGATGCATTTAATATTACTGCTTGTCTGCATCTGGCTATGATGTTTTTTAATGCTCTAATACATGGTTAATTTTTGTATAGGTGCCATGTACTGCCAAGAAAAAGGTATATTCCTTTCTATTCCCATTCACTTTTCTCCAGAGGTCTATCACATCTAACTTTGCTAAAATTCTATTCACCTCCTTAACTTCTTTCTTGTTTATTTTGCAACTAGCTATCTAGTTCAGAGAGGGGGAGGTTGAGGTCCCCCACTAGTATAGTTTTACTGTCTATTTCCCTTGTAATTCATTTAATTTTTCCTTTAAAAATTTAGATGCTATACTATTTGATGCATGTATGTTTGGTATTGATATTACTTCGTTGTCTATGGTACCTTTCAGCAAGAAACAGTTTCTTTCTTTATCTCTTTTAATTAGATCTGCTTTTGCTTTGTCTGAGATCACGATTGCTATTCCTACTTTTTTTTTAACTTTAGCTGAAGCATAATTGATTTTACTCCAGCCCCCTACCTTTACTGTGTACATCTCTCTGCTTCATATGTGTTTCTTGTAAACAGCATATTGCAGAATTCTAATTTTTAATCCATTCTGCTTTCTGCTTCTGTTTTATGCATGAGTTAATCTCATTCACATCCACAGTTATAATAACTGTGTATTTCCCTCCATCCTATTTTTTCTTGTTTATCCTTCTCTCTCTCCTATCTTTTCCTTCTCACAAGTGTTTTACTTCTGCCCACTGCTATCCCTAATCAGCCTTCCCTTCTATAAGTGTCCTGCCTTCTTTTATCTCCATCTCTTTTTCCTTCCCAATACAGTAAGATAGATTTCTATGTCCAACTGAGTGTGTATATTGTTATTTAGTCCCCTGAGGCCCACTCTGGGTTTGCTGGGACACTATCTATGCTGGCATGGCCCACACTGAACTGTGTTCCTCTCCTAGGCCTGCGCAATAGACCTTTCCTGTAGACTTTCCAGATGGTCCTGGACTGGAAATTTATTACACTCCATCTTTTTGTAGGTTCTGCTGCTCTAGAATTTGTTTAGAGTCATTTTTACAGGTATTTGGAGGGATTTGGAGGAGAGCTCAAATGAGTCCCTGCCATCTTAGCTCTGCCCCTCAAATTTACTCAGTTTTGCTGAATAAACCCCTTTGCCTTCCAGATTATGACATTCTAAGCCCTCCAATCTTTTAATGTAGAAGCTGCTAAACCCTACATAGTCCTGATTGGGACTCCTCAACATTTAAATTTTTTTCTTTTTCTGGATGCTTACAGTATTTTCTCCTTGACCTAAGAGTTCTGGAATTTGGCTATAACATTCCTCGGAGTTTTCATTTTGGGATCTCTTTCAGGAGGTGATCTATGGGTTCTTTCAATTCCTATTTTACCCTCTGGTTCTAGGATATCAGGGCAGTTTTTCTTGATAATTTCTTGAAAGATACTATACATGTTCTTTTTTTTATCATGGCTTTCAGGTAGTCCAGTAATTCTTAAATTGTTCTCCTTGATCTATTTTCCAGGTTAGTTGTTTTTCCAATGAGAAATTTCACATTTTCTTCTATTTTTTTGGGGGGGGGCTAGGCAATGGGGTTAAGTGACTTGCCCAGGATCACACAGCTAGTAAGTGACAGTGTCTGAGGCCGGATTTGAACTCAGGTTCTCCTGACTCTAGGGCCAGTACTCTATCCACTGTGCCACCTAGATGCCCCTTTCCTCTATTTTTTAATTCTTCTGATTTGGTTTTATCATTTCATGATGTCTTGTGGAGTCATTAGCTTCTGCTTGCCCAATTCTAATTTTTAAGGTATTATTTTCCTCAGTTATCTTTTCTAGTTCCTTTTCCATTTGGCTTAGTTCTACTTTTTATGGAGTTGTTTTCTTCAGTGAATTTTTTTATATCTTTTTCTATTTTTTGTGCTTCTTTTACAAAGCTACTGACTCTTTTTTCATGATTTGCTTGCATTACTCACATTTATTTTCCCAATTTTTCTTTTACTTCTCTTATTCGCTTTTTTAAATTCTTTTTTGAGCTCTTGCATGACTTCTTTGTAGTCCTTAGAACCAATTCACATTTTTCTTTGACGCTCTGCATGTAGCTGTTTTGACATAATTATCATCTTTTAAGTTTGTGCCTTGGTCCTCCCTGTTACCATAGAAACTTTCAATGGTCAAATTATATTTTTTTGGTTGGTTTTTGTTCATTTTTTCTGCCTATTTTGTGACTTTGTGCTTTTAGGTAAAAGTTGGGCTCTGCTATGCTCCTGGAATAGAGAGGGCACTGACACTCCTTGTGCCAGGGTTCAGAGCTTTGCTGCTGGCTTGCACCAAAGTGGGGTACTCTGAGGATGGGGCCTTGCTGCATCGCTAGTCTGTACTGACTGCTGGTTTGCCTCAGGGCTCTTGCTTCTAGTTTACACGGGGGATATGGCCTTGCTGGTGGCTTGCCCCAGGGTTCAGGCCTCCCTTCAGGACCCCTGCGCTGTGGCCTGCCACCATTGCTCAAAGACTGTGCTCTGCTTTCACCCCTATAAGATAGACCTTTCATGCTAGCCCTGCAATCTATCTCGGGCTGATAAGCTACTATGTGGCTCCACAATTTTTCTCTGAGGCACTGCCGGAAGGTTGTTTGGAGGGGAATTTGGGAAGGCACTGGGGAGTTCCTGCCTCACTTTGCCATCCTGGCGCCAGAACTGTATTCTGCCATTTCAATAATACGCCTTTGTTTTGAATTATGTCCACTGCCTATTAAAGGTATACATCTGCTGTGGTTTGTGAGTTTTGAATTAAGATTTTAGTAAATCAGGAGCAGAGAATCGAGAACTTGCTGAATGAAGTAAATATGTGCATACACAGCTAATCCTAAATTTGTCTCACTTTCTAAATTTGCCCTCTGAATCTTTCAAACACGATTTCTAGTTCTGTCCTTTTGAACAAAGCAGAACAAACTGCATTCTTCTTCCTCGTAGTAACCCTTCAAAAACTTGAAGATGGGGGCAGCTAGGTGGCACAGTGGATAGAGCACCAGCCCTGAAGTCAGGAGGACCTGAGTTCAAATCTGGCCTCAGACCAAACACTTGACACTTACTAGCTCTGTGACCCTGGGCAAGTCACTTAACCCCAATTGCCTAAAAAGAAAAAAAAAAAAGAAAAAAAAATTGAGGAAGGCCTATCAATGTCCCCACCCCAAGTCTTCTTCAAACTAAAAGACTCTTAGTTCCTTGAACTTCATGTGTTATGACATCAAGGCTCTTCACCATCTTGATCATGTTCCTCTGAATGATCTCCAGCGTCTTCCCTACTGTATCACTGGTGCCTGGCATGACCCCAACCAACACACTCCAGAATGATTCACTCACCCCAACCTGCCCTTATACTGCCAGGTCTGAAGTTTACAGAGAAGGAATCTCATCATGTGGCTAAAAATAAAATTCTCTGAGGGTCTTAGGGGATAATTGTGTTCTGGGGGAGTTACTTGATTTACAATTTTTTTACTACTACTACTACCACTACTGCTGCTGCTGCTGCTACTATTACTACTACTACTACCGCTACTGTTACCACTACTACCACCACCACTACTACTACTACTACTACTACTACTACTACTACTTCCCCTCCTGTTCTTCCTCTTCTTCATTGCATTTATATAGCTCTTTAGGGTCTGCAAAAGATTTTATATGTTACCTCATTTGATCTTCACAACCATCCTGCTTGGTTAGTACTATTATAATCTTCACTTTAAATGTGAAGAAACTGAAGCTGAAAAAGGTTAAGGGACTTACCCAGAGACATAGACAGAGTAAGCGTCTGGGGTAGGATTTGAACCTTCCTGACTCAGTGGACTTCTCTGTCCACTGAACAGCCTAACTGCCAAGTGTTTAAAAAAAAGTCACGTGCAAATAAGCTAACAGACCAAAATGCCCTTCATTTTTAGTCGTTTCTCTGCCCTCACAAAGGTCCTCTCAGTACTTTTTTTTTTGAGAAAGTGTTCCTTATCAAGTAGATTTTATCAAATTTTAATAGACAAGTTTTTTTCCCCCTGCCCCTTTCAGCAATCAAATCGTTCACATGCAAAAGAGACAGTATCTTTTTTTTCATCCCTTTCCTGTATACTGTGGGGATTAAAATTGTCCAGCATACAATGAAAGAGTCTGAGTCAATGGCACTTTATTAAAGGGTCTCTGGTCCTCTCCAAATAAGTGGACCTCAGATCTTCCTCATGACCTGAGATGCCCCCTTCTTCCAGGACCTTGTTTTCAGTGGGTTTGATACCCAAATATGCAAAAAAAATAAAAAAGGCATGGTAAAATACAGAATCTCATTGGTTGACAGACCTTGTTCTTAAGGGCCAAAATGAATTATTAGCAAGTGGTTCACAGATTAGGTGAAGCATGATTCATAAGCGGTCATAAGACGGTCACCTGCTTGTATTGGACAAGAGGGAATGGTCTGGAGGTACAAGAATAAATTGGAGGATTTTCCATGTAATCGACTCACCTCACCACAAAAAGGAAAAACAAGGGTGGAGGACCACTAGCTAGCTTCCTATGATTAAGCAAGTGATCTTACAATCTACAGCTCACAGTTTTGGGGTTTATAATCACTACCTCTATAAAATCATATCAGATTGATTAATATTGATTGGAATAGAGTAGGGGTCCAAATGAATTATTTCTCACAATACAAAATCTATTTTTTCTGCCCTTTCAGCCACAAAATTATTTACATACAAAAGGAGTGGTACCTTACATTAAAATGGGGCAAGAAGAAATTAACACAATGGGTTCTGACAAGGGCAGAGTAAAACAGGACTTTCACCTTTCTATTCTTGACTAAAAATTCATTCTTTTAATGAGCCCTGAACCATATTAGTTTTCTAGGTACCATGTCACATTGTTGACTCATATTAATAAAACAACAGAATATTCTCTGCCTTCAAAAAGCTTATAATCTACTTGAGATGGAGAGGTAAGATGCTAACAAATACATGAAAAATATGATACAAAATAGGGAAATAAAGAGGAGGGGATGAAAAATCTAGATAAAGTGCTCTAAATAATTCTGAGAGACAGGTTTCATCTGGCAGCATCAGAGAAGGATTCACAGAAGAGATGAAGAGATGGCACCTGAACTAAGTCTTAAAGGAAGAGAGGGATGCTGATTGTGGTAATGAAGAGACGATGTATTCCAATCATGTGGAAAACGGAGGTAGGAAGCCATATGTTGATTTCAGGGAACAGCTAGGAGTCCAGTTTGGCTGGAATGTCAAGCATGTGAAGGGGCAGATTGGAGCCAGATTGTGAAGGCCTTTAAAATGCCAAAATGCTAGACTAGCTCTGCCATTCTGAATTTCTACGTATGAATTTATCCTTTAATAAAAAGCCATATTTCAATCAATGTTATCATCTGACACCACTACTGCCAATTTGGAGTAATTATCACACTAAAGTATAAATTACTGCATTTCTATCTACATTTGCAAATGTCATATCAATGTTCAAATTTGCATACATTTTAATGAATTGTCCTATAAGTGTGTTTTCATAGATCATAGAATTATAGAGTTAGTACCAGAAGGGACCTTAGAGGCTATTTATTACAGCTCCCTCATTTTACACATGAGGAAAGAGGCCTTCCTCTTTCCAGAGAAGTTAAGAGACTTGCCTAAGAGAGTAAATAGCAGAAGTGAGACTTGAACACAGAAACTCTGGCTCCAAATCCATTTTTCTTTCCACTGGACCAATATGTACAAATATACACACATGCACACTAATTAATGCTAAAAAAAAAAACTAAAAAAATGCTACAGTCTTAGCAGGCAAGTCTGGATCAGCAAATTTTTTAATTAGAATCTCTTTGTATCTCTATCCTCATATTTGTTCAACTCTAAAACAAATTATTCATTTCCTTCTGAGCCTGACAAGCGAATGTGCTTGAATTTCTTTGTATTTCCCTGAGCTTAAGCTACAAAAGGGCAGATGTAATCAGCAATTGTAATCAAGGCAATAAACAGGTCTGTAATTAACATACCAATTATTTCCCCTTTTTCTGTAGCCTCTTCCTCCTCACCCTACCCCCTGCTATCATCTCAGAGACTTCAATATTCAAGCTGTTGACTCCTCTAACACCTCACTGTTTCCTCTACCTTTCCATCTCCTGAAAATTTCTTCTACACTCTAATTCAGCAAACACCAGCATGACCACTCTTTAGACCTTGATATCAGCAGGAATCAGATCAAAGGATCACACAAGCATACATCTAGAGGGAGAAAATACTTCAGAGGCTATATAGTCTAACCTCCTCATTTTACAGATGAAGAACTGAAGCCCAGGATGTTAAGTGACTTGCTCTAGATCACCAAAGGCAAAATCCAAACTCAGTTCCTCTATTTGAGAGCCAATGCTCTTTCCACTGGACCAAGCCTTCCGAAATTCTAAGCTCCGATCTTTTGTTCCATGTCTATCACCTTCTCCTTCTCCCACCACTCTTAACTCCCATAGCTTGCATGAAACCTACTCTTTATTCTCATTCATACCTTCAATCTCTTTGTCCTCCTTATTCTCTCAATTTGACATTTCCACTCAGGATTCATTTGTCCCTGTATTCATTCTTAGCCTCACAAGTCAGCCACCTCAATGGAGCTGATATCTACAGCTTCAATTGACCTTCCTGCTAATTCTCAATCTTGAGTAAATCTCACAATCTGATTTTTCTCCAATTCTGCTAACAGGCTGTTGAGAGCCTCTGGAGAAAATCTGGTTATGGAACTAATTTATTCACTCTAAATATATGCTATATAGCCACAGCTGAGACTTCACGACTGCTCAACCATGATTTTATAAGATTCTTGTAATTCTCTTCTCAAAATGACTATTCCCAACTTGTTGCTTTTCCCTCTAGCTTCTAACCATGACTATACATTGCACACTTGCCAAACAGCAGATTACTTTCCCTCCTCCCTTAATGAGATGAGATCAAAGCCATATAATGAGCTCAAACCTTCTGTCACTTTAACCATTCTCTCTTCCTTCACAGGGTCACAGATTTAGAATTGGAAGGGATCTTGAAGGTCACCTAATCCAACTCATCATAATTTAAGATAAGGAAACTGAGGCCCAGAGAGACTAAGTGACTTAGCTAAAGTCATACAGGTAGCAAATGACATAGACTACTCTTTCCACTACATGATGGCTGCCTCCTCTTATAAATTCAATAAATATTAAATTTCTACCGCATATAGAAAACAATGCTTAGGAAGCATGCTCTCATGGTGTTTACAAGCTAGTAGAAAGATAAAATATGAACATAGATAACTAAATCACATTACATAATAAATGTATTAGAGAGAAGCAAAACACATGCTACAAGATCCATGAGAAGGGCATCTGGAGGACCAGACAAGAAGGTATTTTTGTTGGGCTTTAAAGGATGGATAGGAATTTGCCAAGTAAAGGAGAGGTAGAAGGACATTCTACATATAGAGAGAAGTGTGAGGAAAATTATACAGGCAGAAAAGTGCAAGCCATGTTTGGGGAAGACTATAAAACACAGAATCTAGGGGGATACCAGATTTCAGGGAGAGGAGTGCTTAACTGCCAGGCAAAAGAGTCTAAATTTGACTGGGAGAGGGTGTTTTTGTTGTTGTTTTTACAATCAGAATGAATAAGCAGGTCCAGGTTTAAGGTAAATCATACCAGCTGCTTTACCAGAGGGTAGGTTCGAAGTCAGAGAGAGTACTGGTAGACAGATCTGTTAAAAAGGCTATAAAAAATAGTCCAGGGGGTGTCAATGAAAGCATTTTTTTAATTGTCTCCAAGGAAGACCTGGTCATACTCTTACCAAAGAGGATGCCTCCATCTGTGTGCTCTTTGATCCCATTCCCCCCAAGTCTCCCCTAAGACCTTGCTCCATCAATCATCTCTTCTCTTCCACACTTCTTCAATCTTTCTCCTTCTATTGGTTCCTTACCATCTGCCTGCAAACATGCTTAGGTTTCCCCCATTATAAAACAAAACAAAACAAAACAAAACAATGTTCTTTGGCTTTTCTAACCAAACAGGCTACCATCTTCTCTTCCCTCACTTCTTGGCAATAGGAGTACACATAATGCTACTTCTTCACAACTCAATGAATCCTCAACCACCTGCAATCTAGCCCCATCACTCTAAAACACTTCATTTTAAAGGGAGGAAACTGAGACCTAGAGCTGTTAAGGAACCTGCTCATGGTCACACAAATATTAAGTGGCAGGGCTGGATGTGAATCCTGATCCTAACTCTAAATCCAGTACTCTTTCTGTTAACATCTTGCTGTCCTTGTGGTTTCACTGTAAGGAAAGATAGTTCTCTGAAAAACATTATGAAAGGATTTACTCGTATATGATTCAGAGGGAAAACATAAGCAAAATGGAACAAAATACATGTCCTGAAAACATTCCTGAGTCCCCAACATCAGTTATCACATCTGATCCTCTTAGGCCAGATGCTCTAGGGAGTCTTAATTGTAACTCAGAAGTTTGAAAGAATAATTAACTTTTTCTGGCCATCCCAGCTTTTTTTTGCTTATTATAATTAAGAGCACCACTGATGATATACTCTGTTGTCTCATCATAGCACAGAAGTGACCACAGATTCTCAAAGGCTATATCAACAGAAAGCAAGTTCTGGAATGAAATGTATAATTCTTTAAGGCTTTGAGTATAGGCTTAGTAATAGATCATTGTACTATTAGTCAGTCACCCAAGAACTATCACACAGCTATTAAGTGTTTAAGGCCAGATTTGAACTTGGGAAAATGAGTCTTCCTGACTGCAGGCCCAGCACTCTATCCACTATGAAGTCTAGACGCCCATAAATAAATAAATAAAACTGTTCTCTCTTAAGCTATAAATAATCTTTTAATGGCCAGATCTGATGGCCTTTTCTAACTACATATTCTATTTGACCTACATGCTACATTTGATACTGTTGACCACCCTCCCTTTTTGGATACTTTCCCCTCTCTGTGTTTTCACCTTCATGATAATATTCCCTCTCTTCTGGTTCTCCTCCTACTTCTCTGACAATTTGTCAGGCTCATCATTCATATCATACCCCCTTAACTGTGGGTGTTACCCAAAGTGTTCTTGTTCTCTCTCTCTGTGTCTCTGCCTCTCCTTCTCTCTCTCAATCTCTCTCTCATTCCCTCTCCCTTTTCCTTTCCCTCTTTTTTTTTCCTCTCTCTCTCTCTCCCTCTCATCAGTTCCCATGGATTAATCTCTGTTCAGTTGAGGTGTAGATATAAATACAGTCCAGATACAGAGTAAGTAAATACAAGGTAGACTGGGAGGTCACTAGCAATTGATTAACTCAAGAAAGTCTTAATGCAAAAAAATTATTCTGGAGATACATCTTTTAAAAAGGGATTGCTTTTCAGGCATGTGGGACAGCCAGGGGAAAGGGTCAAAGACAGAAGATGGATGCCATGTGTGAGGAACAGAAAGAAAGTTAATTTTGTTTAATCAGAGTGCAGAAGAGGGAGTAATGTCTCTCTCCAGAGCTTTTGTCCTATATCAACAACTGTCTATTGGACATTTCAAATTCCATTTCCCAAAGACAGCTTATACTCAAAATGTCCAAAACTGAATTCTATCTTTCCCCCCCAAACCCTCCCCTCTTCCAAGCTTCCCTATTTCTGTTGAAGGTTCTACCATCCTTCCAGTCTTCTGCCTCTCTAACTTTGATTCTTCACTCTCCCTCACTCCATACATCCAATCAAATGCCAAATCTGGCTGGCTCCACATCTCTTGAATCAGATTCCTTCTCCTCACTCACACAACTACCTCCAGCCCTCATCACCTCTCACCTAGATTATTGCAACAGCCTCCTAAATTGGTCTCCCTACCTTAAGGCTCTCATCACTCCAGTCCCTCCTACACACAGCTGCCAAAGTAATTTTCCTTAAGTGCAGATCTGACCATGTCACTTTCCTACTCAATCAACTTCAGTTACTTCCTAATGTCTCTAGGATAAAATAGAAACTTCCCTGTTTAACTTTTAAAGCTATTTACATCTGACTCCAAACTATCTTTCCAGCCTCAATGGACATTATTCTCCCTCATTCATTCTGTGATTCAACCAAATTGGCCTTCTCTCTGTTCCTCATTCCACATTGCATCCATCTCCCTGTATTGGTGCTTTTGCCTTGGCTGTCCCACATGCCCGAAATACAGTCCCTCCTCATCTCCACCTCATTGTTCCTCTCTTCCTTTAAGTCACAGCTCTAGCACAATCTTCTGCATGAAGCCTTCTTGATCTAACCAATTACTATTGCCTTCCCAAACGACCTTGTTTTTAAACTACTTGTATATACATATATGTACATATGTATTTATTCACTTTATGTTAATGCAGTATGAATTGACACATGTATCTGTCGTCTTCTCCACTAAAATGTAAGTTCCTTGTGAACAGAGACTATTTCATTCTTTCTATTTGTATCTCCATGGCCCAACACAATGATACAATACATAGTAGGCACTTAATAAATACTTGCCGATTGCACTGATCTTGTACTCAAAGACAACAAGTAACAACATTTCATGAACCACTTGGTCATCTCACCTTTCAGTGTCTACTCTGAGTGTGAGTAAGCAGATTACAATAAAATGCATGAAGCTTTGCACCTTACCTATTGCAGAAGATGTAGAAGTAGAGAAAGACAATGAAGAGGAAAGCTGCCAAAAGGGAGTATGGTGAAATACATTATTTGGTATCAAAAAGTGAAAAAGCACAAAAGCTTTAGTTTTAAAAAAAAAGCTAACTATATCTTAATAAATTGGAAAAAACTGGTTAGAAATACTAATCATTTCTTTCAGCTCATCAGATTCTTATAGGAAGGGTCAAAGGAAATGTCTATCTAAAAGAAAAAATGAAGACGAAATGACACTCTCTGCAATTAGAATATCTCTAACCCAACCTGTCTCACCAAGCTGAAAAATGGAAAGGAAAAAAAGTCTTTTTTTTTTTTCAGTTGTCCAGACCCATTCCTTAGAGAAGTCTAATCAATGCAAAAAAAGAGTCACTACAACAAGGAGACTGAAAGAACCCAGAAACTTCCTCAGCCAGCAAATACTTCATTTCCTTTCCAAACACAGAAATGGAGCCAAGGACAATACTGGTTTAGAGTCCAAGCTCATTTGCAAAACATTACTGAGGAAGACGACAGAAGACCACAAACAGTATTGCTTCACAAAACAGCAAAAAGTAGTTGAGAAAACAAGCTTGCAGGAAACCTGGCAGGAGAAACAGCTAAGCCAAATCCATTCTCAGAGCACTGGTAGATGAAATTGGAAGGAGGATAAGAAGACAAAATGTAATAAGTCTGTTAGAGCTTTTTAATGACCTATTTTTATCAACAGCAGTAGCAAAACCACATTTAGACTAGACCACCACCCTGACCCCAGCCAGTGCCTTATGTACTTTGTGAGGGTATTGCAATGGTACTTAAGTAGGTACCCCAAAGAATAGCTGTTTCTGACCAAATATTTCAACATTTCCATGTATAATGATCTCATCAGTGAGAACACTCATCCTGTGTAAATGTTGTCCATATCCTCCCATAAAATCTTCCATAGATTATTTACCCAACACACTAAAAGAACTCTTCTCATTTTATGGGTATCAGTATGGTATTCTGTTACCCCTCACTTTTGCTACATCCTACATCTTTTTCTAATTATATTTTTCTTTTGTGATATCTCTTAAATCTACTTCTTATGAAGAAGTGTTGTATAGAGGGCTTAACTAAGAGTCAAGAAGACTTGGATTCAAATCTTGACTCAAGACACTTAGTAGCTATATGACCCTGGGTAAAATGCAACTTTTTTTCAGCTTCAATTTCTTCATAAGTAAAATGGGGATAACAAGAGGGTCTACCTCACAGGATTGTGATGAGAAGCAAATGAGATAAGATAAAGATCTATAAGAGAGCAATAGGAGTAGCAGAATTGTTCTCTGATAATCAAGATAATAACAATTTATCTGATTATAGGCAGAAGATGAGAATTTAGTTACTAACCACAAGACAAGACAGAGTCATTAGTAGAATGGGCCCAGTATCTGAACCCAGAAAAATAAGAAGAAGAAAGATGAAAGAATAGATTTCAGAACAGCATCAGCTAAGCCTGAGGCTTGAAGTAATTTATACAAGTGCTATTGAAGATGTCCAGTTAAGCAAAGAAATACCTAGGATTGAAGAAGCCACCCAGCAGAGCAACTAGTTCAGCTAAGATGTTCTCTCTAGTAAGGTGCTGGCCAAGTAAAGCAGAGATCAACTCTGCTCAACAGTGGAAGCATCTGTTCAACATGGAAGCTACATTTATCAAAGAAATTTTATGGACAATTCCTGACACAGAAAGATGACACGAATGGTTACAGTGCCAGAGTTGTGACTTATCTAGAGAATGTAAGTTTTCCTTACTCATGTGCTTCCTTGGCAACTTTCTTTGTGTGCCCACTCTCACCCACAGATACCAAGTGCATTGCTCTTAGAATGTGACACTGGTTTATGTGTGGATTGTGATGATTTTATTATTCTTGCATTTGCTTTAATATATCCATACCTGTGTTGGTATTATTTATTTTGCTTTACTGTATGTTTAAGATAAAAAGTGTAATTATTTAGAGTAGCTGGTTTTCTGTAAATGAAGTACATCAATGGACACTCAAGAGCTGACATATATTCCCCCATAATAATATTGCCCCTAACAACTGAGAGGGTTTGAGTGTAACCACATGGTAGTCATTCTCTGCGCACCTATATGTGTCAATGTGAGGGAAGATTGGAGCAATGAGCCAAACCAAGAGTTAATCTATGTGAGAGGTGTAATATGAATTGTGAGTAGTCACTCCAAACACCCACTGCGTGAACATCGAGGGTATTCTTGACAAAGACACGAAAAGGGAATAGAAAGGTCTTACAGATTTTTTCCCCCAAGAGGGCAAAAAAGGGCCACACACCTAGCTGCAAGTAGAGTAAAATGTAGTTTTGAAGGCTTTTTATATACACTATTGTTGTCTCCCACATATACATTAGAATTATAGTAGATGCTAATAATATGACTGCAAAGAAAACTACATTAAATAATCTGCCTTCAATAATTAAATAATATTCAATAATACAGACATCAAATAGGGGCAGTACAAAAAAGGAAAACATATATTCAAAGTATTTGCCTGTGTTATTAAATATGCCCTATGCACAGCTCAACAAGCATTTATTTAGCACCTGCTACGTGCCAGGTTCTGTGTTAAACGCAAGAGACAGAAAGGCAAAAATAGTCCCTGCTCTAAAAAAGCTCATAGTCTATTAGGGGAAACAATGGGGGATTAGGAAAGGCTTCTTACAGCAGGTGGAATTTGAAGGAAGCCAGAAGGGGACAACAAGAAAGATGGTATTACAGGAATAGGAGACAACCAGTGAAAATTCATGAAGCCCAGAGATGGAGAGTCTTGTACAAGAAACAACAAGGAGGACAGTGTCACTGGATCTAAGAGCAGGTAGGGAATGTGGAAGAAGGAATGGGAAAGTCAAAGTGTAAGGTGTAAAAAAATTGTAAAGTCAGGAAGGGAGCAGGTTATGAAGATCTTTAAAAACCAAAAAGATTTTATATTTGATCCTAGGGGTGAGAGTGAGCCACTGGAGTTTACTGATGAGGGGAATGACAGGGTCATACCTGCCCTTTAGGAAGATCACTTTGACAGCTGAGTGGAAGATAGACTAGAGTGGAGAGGCTTGAAGCCAAGAGATCAACCAGCAGCGATGTTGGGAAGACAGAATCAACAGGACTTGGCAACAGATTCAATATGGGAGTTGAGAAAGAATGAAGACTCCAGAATGACACCTAGTTTGCAAGTCTCAGTGACTGGGAAGATGGTGGTGTCCTCAATCAAAAAAAAAAAAAAGGAAAGTCAAGAAGAGAAAGTGTTTGGGGGAGAAAGACAGTTTCGGACATGTTGAAGTCTATGAGACATCTTTTTTTTTTTTTGGGCAATTGGGGTTAAGTGACTTGCCCAGGGTCACATAGCTAGTGAATATTATGTGTCTGAGGCCAGATTTGCACTCAGGTCCTCCTGACTTCAGGGCCAGTGCCACCTAGCTGCCCCAAGACATCTTTTTTGAGATGTCTAATAGGCATGTGAGACTGGAGGTCAGGAGAAACTTTAGGGCTAGATAAATCAATTTGAAAATCAACTGCATAGAAATGATAATTGAATCCATGGAAGTTAATTAGACCACCAAGTGAAACAGTATAAAAGGAGAGGAGGGCCCAGGACAGAAAGAGCCCTGGAGATACCCAAAGTTATCAAGTAAAACCTACATGAAGATCCAGCAAAGGAGACTGAGAAAGAACAGTCAGCTAGATGAAAGGAGACCAGGAGAGAACAAAATCATGAAAACCAGAGAGAAGAGAAAATCAAAGAGAAAGATAACATGACCAAGCAGGATGAAGACTGAAAAAAGGCCACTGGATTAGGCAATTAAAAAATCACTGGTACCTTTGGAGAAAACTGTTTTCAGTTGAATGATGAAGCCAGACTGTAGAAAGTTCAGAAGAAAAGTAAGAGGAAAGGTAAAGGACACAGACTGTAGACAGCCCTTCTCAAGAGGTCAGTCACAAAAGGGAAGAGAAATATGGGAAGACAGCTAGCCGGGACGGAGGGATCAAATGAGGGATTTTTTTTGAGGATGAAGAGATATGGTTATGTTTGTAAGCAGTGATGAAACAGACAGCAAACAGAGAGATTGAAATTATTAGTGAGAGAGTAGGGAGGATAGAGGGGGAAATCTGCTGGATAAAATAAGATGGAGTGAGATCACTTGTATATGTAGAAGGTTTTGTTTTGGCAAGGAGAAGGGCCACCCCTTCATGTGAAACAGAGGTGAAGGAAGACAGAGAAAAAAGGGATCTGGGTGATGAGATTAGGAGGAGAGGAAAAACTGGAGCTCTCAGAGAGTAGCCTCAATTTTTTTTCAGTGAAATATGAAACAAGGTTCTCAGCTAAGAAGGGAGAGTAGAGAGAGAGCTATAGGAGGTTTGAGGAGGGATGAGAAAGTGTGGAAGAGCTGTTGTAGTGAGTGGGAGGATTGCCTTGCTGCAGTGAGGGCCCAGTTCAGATTACGTACATAAATTTGTAGCATCTCCCATCAGCACATTTTCATGCACAATAAAAACAAAAGGTTCTCCATTACTAATGATGCTCTCCTAATGCTTTTTTTTTTCAGATGACAGTGTACATATTGCACTGAGTACTGGATCAACCTCTTATAGGGGAAAGATCACTGATCAAATGATGTGGGGCCTAGTTCCCTTCAACAAGCCACTGGAAATGAGGGATATGAGGGAGCTAGCTTGAAACAGCTTTGAAAAACCAACTGCTAAATTTTTAAGGAGAGCATTTATACCCTTACAACACTACAAATTAGGGCCAGATTTATTGTTTTGTTGATCATCTAGACTTAAGGACATGATGAAGAAAAAGTTAATGCAGATTAAATGTGTCATGGGTTCTTTTCTTTTCAGAGGACCAGTTGTTAAATATTTATTAGCACATCCCTACTGCAAACTTGGCAATAGGACTCAGTTTCTTCACCTATAAAATGGAGGAGACTGGAAAATCTCTAAGATGTATTCTAAATGTAAATCTTATTTTATATTCCTATGAATATAAAAAGCTTCCTCAGTAAAATCTCTAGCACTAGGTGCAGTGTACCCCATTCATAGCAGAAAAATTAAAGTGGACAGAAAATAAATATTGCCCAAATTGTGACATGCAACTGGATATGTAGCCCAATTTACCAGTACTTACATGCACATGTGTGCACAGACACATACATACATACATACATACATACATACATACACATGTATTCACACACACCTTCGACAAGCACTATAGGTGGAAAATGAGGGGCAGCAAGGTGGCACAGTGAATAGAACATGGGCCCTGAAGTCAGGAAGACCTGGGTTCAAACCTGGTCTCAGACACTTGACACTTACTAGCTTTGTGACCCTGGGCAAGTCACTTAACCCCAAATACCTCACAAAAGAAACAAAGAAAGAAAAAAGAAAAGAAAATGAGTTGAGTGTAGAATTAAATCCAAAGAGAGGATCAAAATGGACTGCATGTGGCAAACCTCATAGTTCTTTCCAGGGTCTCTTGGTCCCTCAAAAACAGTTCATCTCTTTAACAACAACTGGTTTCTAGTGATAGTAGATGGCTACTATATTAGGAAACAACAAACAAGTAAAGAAAATGCTTTGTTCTTTGCCTCTTGTCCAAAGTTCTACCACTTTTAGCTTTGTTTTCCTTTCTTTTTTAAAAATAAAAAAAAATCTTTCAGGAGTGTGCTGGTAAATGTTTAATAACCAGTTCTAGAAAAAAAAAAAGGTACCCATGACACACTTTTAAGTTTAATCAGCATCATTCTGTGAATCATAGAACACCTACAACTCAAGAAGAGACATAGTTACAAATAACCCAAATGGGCAACAGAAAGATCCCTGGTGGGGGTAAGGGGGTTGCAACATGTTCCTAATACAGATGACTGGAGATGAGCCAATCAGTAGCAGTCATAGGAGAGAACAGATGGACAGCCCAAGAGCTACAGTGGTAACCCCAGGCAGACTAGAAGAACAAGATACTAGCCTCTAGCATACTATAGGATTCTTCTATAGGAGAATTACTAAAAGACACGAATAAAATTGCCTAAGATGAAAGGGCATCGAAGGGTTTACATCTGAGTCAAAGAAAAATTAGCAGAAACACTAACTATACCTGCTGTATGTATATGTGCATATACAAAATGGATAGAGCACTGGATCTGAAGTCAGGAAGACCTGGGGTCAAGTCACTTGACTGCTGCCTGCCTCAGTTTCCTCATCTGTAAAATTGGGATAATAATAGCAAAGTAGTTGTAAGGATCAAATAAGATAATAATTATAAAGCACTTCGCTTTACAATTTTTTTTACAATAAAATAAAATAATGATGCCTAGCTTATCATAAGCACTAAGTAAATGTCAGTTATTTTTATTGCTGTTATTATTAAATAAGATAATTGTAAAACACTTAGCACATCGCCTAGTACATAGTAACTGTTCTATACATGTTAGCTATTATTATATCATACATATATGCATATATATATGCATGTATCTGTATGTAGATGGATAGATAGATAGATAGATATAGATAGATATGCAAGGGGAGGGCTAGAGTCAGCTCAAACCAATTCTTCTAAGATTCAATTGTTAATTTTTCAGTGTGAGCATTTATACCTCAGAAATCAACAAACATTACAAATCAGGGCTAAATTTGTTGTTTTGTTGATTTCTAGACTTAAGAAAGTGATGGAGAAAATGTTCAAAATGCAGATTAAACTTAAAAGTATGTCATAGGTTTTTCCCCAGAGAGGTTGCTATTAAACATTTACCAGCACACCCTTCAACCTTTAAAAAAAAAAAAAGGAAAGAAAACAAAGTCAAAGGTGGTAGAACTTTGGACAAGCCTAGAAGAGGCATAGAACAGAAGCATTTTCTTTACTTGTTTGTTGTTTGTTGATTCATTTGGCTATGCCTGTTTAAAGATTAAGTATTTGCCTCTTGTTTTGTGGGGCTGATTATTTGTTTCAGTTGATAGTTTCTATTTTTATAATTAAAACTTTGGATAAAAGAAGAGGAAAAGTTTGCAAGACTCAAGGCAAATATATTTTTAACAACTATCAGGTGCATTACATCCTTTGACACCCCTTCCACCCCCCCAAAACATCTAACTACAGAGGTCCCTTCCACCTGCAAAACCTTACTAGCTTCTGAAGCTGCCAAAGGTAGCGTTAGAGGCCTTGCACCTTCCACCATCCACTTTGGCGTCCCAATTAATGGGGCCTTGTTATACCCAGGGAATTATCTGCCCTTATGATAGGCCACAGCATGTGAAAAATAGTAGGCCTTTATGCATGCCTAATATGTACTGTTCTTCTTCTCTATTCTGTCCCTAATAAAGAGGTTAAGATATCTGAATTATGAAAGCCCTGACCTGGGGCAGCTAGATGGCACAGCAGATGGAGCACCAGCCCTGAAGTCAGGAGGACTTGAGTTCAAAGCTGGCTTCAGACCAAACACTTGACACTTACTAGTTGTGGGATGCTGGGCAAGTCACTTAACCCCAATCACCTAAAAGAAAAAGAAAAAAAGAAAGCCTGGACCTTCCATCATCATTCAAAAGCAGACCTGCATAAGTTGGCAGTAGGTATGGGCCAAAATTAATAGGCTAAACTTCTTCAGGCTGCAGAATAGGTTAGACTGGATAGAGGATGTTAATGGTTGGTTGCCACAGGTCATGTGACAAACAGGAGATAGTTCACAGTGGCAACCCTACATTTTTTGCAGGCCACCCGAAATCCTTTGGCAGGCTGCAAATGGCCCACAGGCTGTATGTTCTGCAGGGCTGCTCAAAAGCAATCCTCTCTTCCCCTCTCAAATCTCTTATCATGTTCTATTCTGCATTATAGCTATCTGTGGATATTACTGGGGTCCCACTGTATTCTTTAACATTTGCTACCCCAAGTTCCGTGTGTATAAGGTATTTTGACATATCATTACATAGGCAAATTAAATATAATTCAAGACACTGATCTAGCACATTCCCTAACAAAAGACTACGTAAGAAACAGTAACCAAATAGCAAAGTATTAAAAAGGGTCACAACAGCAATGTAAATAACCAAAAATCAATAAAGAGAATTAGCCACTTCCCCACACACAGAGATATAATTTTCTGCAGACTCTCATGCCAGTGGGAAATAAAGCAACTTCCCAGGAAACTAACTCATGCTCTGAGGAGGTCACATCAAGGCTGGTGTATCTCAGGGCAATTTCCCAACCAGCTTTATCTTCTGCTTCTTGCCTCTGCCTCTTGCAACTCCCCTAGTGTGGTTTCTGGGCCACTGCTGCCAGTCAGCTCCACTCTGCAGTCATCATTCTCCAAAGCTCTGCTCTCTGCCTCTCAAGCTTGGGTGCTTGGATGCTTCCCTACCAAACGGCTGCTGCCATCTGTTGCTGCATTTTTCTCAAAAAAGTGTTATCCTCTCTTGTCGGCCCCTCCAGGGCCAGCATGCATAGGGCTAATCAACATATGTTCAACTTTTTCTTTAATCAGGCCTATATCACAACCAGTTACATACAAAAGAATCCCTCAGGCCAGTCACAACATTGCTTCTTCATCACTACCCCTTACAAAGGTCCCCAGTCCTCATGTCCAGCTGGGTAAGTTCAATTCTTTTACCTCTTTCCCATCCCAAGTTGGAATGTATACTTACTCACACCGGCTGTACCTTCTTCTGAGTCTCAGACTAGGGAAAGCACACTAGCTACTTTGCATGTGTTCTTTCAACCCAGTCACACCTCTGGCAGCCAGCATCCAGGTCATGCACATTAAAAATGTACTTAGCAACACTCAAAGAGGGATGGAGTAGAATTGGTAACGTGAGTCCTGTACTCGGCCACAACGGCAAAATGTCCCTGCCTCTCTTCCTTGTATTTTCATTATTAAACTATAATCTCCTAGAGGCAGGGGTTGTCCTTTATTCTGTGTGTTCCCTTACCCATCATAGTGTCTTGCACTTCATAAGTACTTTCCAAATTGAATTGTGTCATCACCCTCTCCAGAAAGATGCCTGGACTAGCCCTGCCAGAAAACATCTGAAATTTCAAACTGCTAAAGTAACTTAATTGCACTCCCAGAAGTTCTTTAGAATCAGATATGTAGAGCTAGAACAGACCTTAGAGCTCATCTAACTCTAACTCTCTCTCTTTTACAGATGAAGAAACTGAGCCCCAGAAAGGTTAAGTGATTTGCCCAAGGTCACACAAACAAGAAGCAATCAGCAAAGCCAACATCAGAATTTGAACTCAGGTCTCAGCTCCAATTTCAGCCCTCTTTCCACCATGTATGCTTGCTTTTTGGACTGGGCCAACACAGAAACAGGCCAGACCTCCTAGTCAAGCTATAAAGCAGAAAAGATTAAGCCAATCTACTCCCTTAAGTTCTATAGTCTGTATTTTAACTAAAGGAGCCTATTAACTGTTCCCTAACCTCTAGGTGCTATCTCCCATCTTCTTCCCTTTGCACAAGCTCTCCCCTATTCCTGTAATAAACCTCCTGTTCATTTCTACCTCTTAGAATCTCTAGTTTCTTTCATGATCCAGCTCGGGTAGTATCACTTTCTACATGAAGTATTTAGTAATCTCTGCACCTCTTTAAATTATTTTGTATTTACTTATCTTTGTACATAGTCTATCTTCACTCATCTCCCAGCAGACTTTAAGCTCCCTGAGACAGAATTTTTTTTTGTCTTTTTATCCCCAATACTTAATACAGTGCCTTACAGAAAAGAGGCACTTGATAAATGTTGTTGAATTGAATCTGCAAAAATGGGAAGGTCGCCAAACTGACGCTGTAGGTATGACTGCCCCCAAATCAAATATAGCTAAACCCTACTCAGCCTGAAGACCTTTCTGCCTCAGAGAGTGCCAGCCCAAGAAGTACTAACCCACTTCTCAACTGGAACATTGTTATACCCATTTAAACTAGTCAAAGTGTCATAAAAAGGCTATGTGTATTTAGGTCCTGCCAGCCCCAAAGAAGAACTTTTTATATTGACCGTATTTATTCTGTCAATATAAATCACTATTGTTTGGTATTCCACTAGGGAAACTTCAAAACTAAAATTCTTTTCTCCTCTCATTTTGTGCCTTTGTTAGGACAGAAATGCTCCATTTAGCATTCCTAAAGGGATATTAGCATCCCAAAGCTCTTGTTTTCCTCCCTTGTTTGGAGGCTTCTGTCCCTGATGGACAAGAGCAACAGAGCTCTTAGTTCAGGGCTAGAGTAGCAGTAACAGGGCCAGACAAGATGCTGAAGATTAAAAATGCAGGCCCTGAATACCCCCCTGACACTTAGAGTAATCTCTCTCCTTACTAAACAAACTCAAGTTGCCATCTCATTTCAGATATTTAGCACTTATTCTCTTGCCTGCCTAATTCTGAAGAATCTTTCTCCCCCTCTCCTTTCTTTTTGCCTAATAAGGGCACCTTTTGATAAATACTGCAAGAGGGGAGGAAGGGAGAAACTTTTTTTTAAATGAAAGACCCCCCTTTACAAGGCAAGATGAATATAGTGATTATAGAACAAACGGTGGGTTTAATCTTTCCCAGGATAAAGGGGGCTGGGGGTGGGGAGTAGGGGAAAAGAGCTGGAATTTGGGAACAAAATAGAGGCAGTGTGATGCAGTAGAAAGAGCATTAGACTTAAGTGTGAAGACCTAGGTCAGACTCCTTGCTCCAGCACTTACTAGTGAGCTATAGCAAGTCATACCTTCAAAGTCTCAATTCCCTCATCTGTAAAATGGGAACAACAATACTTGCGCTGATCAGCAGGATTTTTGTGGGGTTAAGTAAAGCTCATGTAAATGCTAGCTTTTTGGGGCGGGGAGTCAAAACCTAAAATTTCTTGGTATGGCAAACTCTCTCCTGGGACACAGATTCACAACTCTTCTATAACTAAAATTTAGAAAGTTGCCTGACCCATAGAGAGGTTAAGTGAATTATCCAAGGTCACCAAATCAGTATGTGTCAAAGATCAGACTTGAACCATGAGGATCTGATTAACTCAAAAGCTAGCATTCAGTTTCTTCACAGGATCATAGGATTATAAAGTTGGACAGCCCATAGAGGCTAACTAGTATAACCTCCATTTTTAAAATGATGAAACTAAGGCCCAGGGAGGTTGTGACTTGCATGAGTTCATTCAGGTAATAAATGACAAAGCCAGGATTTTAATCCAGATTCTCAGGGTCTAAATCTAGCACTCTTTCCAATGTACCCTGCTGCTATCCCCCTTATAATACAAAAAACAAATTGCTTCATGAGTAAGTATGTGGTTGATATATAATTTTATAATGAATATTTTGGAATTATATTCATATTGCATGGAACAATCTGGTAAACACTGGTCTCAACAACAAATTTGGTACAGGATCAGGCACCAGAGACCCCCTGCCAAATGAAGACCTATTTAGGGTGTGCTGGATAGAGCCAGATCTTAACAGCTCCCAGTTGTTACCTTTTTCAGTGTGGGCATTTACACCTTAGAAATTGACAAAGCTACAAATCAGGGCTTGATACTTTTTGTTAATTGTTTAGACTTAAGAAAATGATGGAGAAAACGTTAATAATACAGATGAAACTCAAATCTTGTCTTTATATATTTTTTTTCTTGGAGAGCTGGTTGCTAAATATTTAGAAGCACACCACTGCCCATGACGATCACTCTCCAGGGAGAAGTAATACACTGGTCTCTCAGTAGTGGTTTTCTTCTTTGCTTCATTGAAGGCCAAGTTATTCTTCATGGTGTACTGGTCTACCTTCATCACTAACCAAGAAAATCCATACTGTCATATGTGGGACACTTAAAGGAGTCATACAACTCCCTCACCATTAAACAAATGGAACCACTGTAAATCTTAGCTAATTTATATATCATGATGTAAAGGAAAGAGCAAGGTATAGATTAACACATAATAGGTGCCTGATAAATGCTTGTTGATTGATTGATTAGAAATCCAAAGACCTGTACAAAATAGTTACATAACCAGAGTGAGAGAACAAGTGAATTCCATTCTTGGGTCCTCAGTTTCCCCTTCTATGAAATAAAGGAACTGATCTAAATGGTCTTTCTAGGACCTGACACTACATAATGACTTATTTAATGAATGGCCTCAATATTTTTCTCAGGCAATACTGTCTGGATTAGCTTTAGGGAGTAGGGGCTGTATCTTATACTCTATATAGTACTATGCCCCAAAGAGGTATATTGTAAATGCTTCAGGGACATATTTTGCTGATAAAAAGGAACCCCTGTACTATGGGAGTATTTAATCAAAGAACCAGAAAATTTCAGATTAATGAACACATTTATGCCAAACTCCCCAATTGTCAATGCCCTCCATATTTTCCCATAGTTCAGGATGTTGAGAAAGGAGAAAACAGAGAACATATGAAGTGATACATGAATTGAGGGTAGATTACATTTGGGTAATTGCTCAATACTATCAATGATACTAGACTATTCATCTCTGCAAAAGCCGATCTATTAAACACCAATATTCCCTCCATTAAACAAATAGTAAATTATTTAATTAAGAGTTTATATTAAGTATGAACCAGGGACTCAATGTGTTTACTGGGTGTGATGAAAGGGAATGAAAGGACTCCTAAACTCTTTTCACTATACCACATGTGACTTCGGGGGGGCAAGAGGGATTCACTTAATTGCCTTGGAAAATTACATATGGAGCATGATTCACCAACATCAGATGAAGAGCTGGGAGAGATTATCTAGATGGCACTGCTTTAGAGTCAAAGGACCTAGGTTCAAATCTTGGCTTCGTGTTTTGCTAACATATTTTACGTGTTTCTTATTCCAATGTTTACTATCTGGGTAACTCTGGGCAAGCAACTTAACTGTCCTGGGCCTCAGTTCCCTCATCTGTGAAATGAAAAGGTTTGGAGTCTGAGGTCCTTTAAGCTCTAATTCTATGATCCCAATCAAATTCCATCATATTACAAAAGGCCCAAAGATAAGAACTGATTTGTCCAATGCTACAACAATGGGAAAGACAGGACTTGAAACCCATATCTTCTGATTCCCAATTCAAGATAATCTACTACACCAAGCTGCCTTTCTAAAGAGTCAGTCAGTCAGTTTCACTTGGCAAAAATTGCCCATCTGCTGGCTGGTCCCAGCGCCAAACTTTTATTATAAAGTTAACATAGCTATATATCTATAGCTATAGAGAGACATCTAGATGTAGAAATAGAGTTCTAGATATTAATATATTTACATATACACACATATACATTTGTATGTATGCACTATGCATGTATATGGGTATAAAGACATATGTTAACAGGTATAGTATTTTTGCATAGAAAGTCAAGGACATTTCACTGAAAGGGATTAAAATGATTTTATTGTCTTTTTCAACTCCCAAACTCCACATTATCTTGATCTTCCCATCCTACATTTGCCTTCCAAATAATAGCAATTTATCCCCCAAGTCTAGTCCATCAATATCTCCTCCCAGACCTAAAAGGAAAAGGAAACTCATTTCCATGGAACAACACTTGTTTCCCATGGAAGATCATGGAGATGTGGTCCTTAGCCTGAAGCAATCAGGAACGGAAGATTTAACTCATGATGAATAAGTTTTTTCTCATGATGAAAAAGGCTGTCCACCTCAAGAAAAAAAAAACTGATGAACTCAGTGCAAACTGAAGCATATTTTTTTCACTTTAAATTTTTTTCTTGTCTTTTTTTTGCAACATAGCTAAAAATGGAAATATGTTTTTAATGGGTAGGGGAGGAGCTGGAGGAAGGCAGAGAATCTGTAACTCAAAATTTTAAAAATGAATATTAAAAAATAAATATTTTTTAAAAAACAAGCAAAACAATAACAAAAATAAGTAGGTCCCTTGACACTCTCTAGTTAGTTACTACCTATATTTCTCTGGATCAAATTCCTAGCACATGTATTATCTCATTGACATGGCCTAATCTGGACTCAAAGTATTCCTCTGCACCTAGCAGAGGAAATGAGCATAGCTCACTTTAGATGAACTGGTTGATTCATGAACTGAACTTCTGCTGCTATGGGTCATTGGCTGTGAAGGAAAGGGCTCCTGCCTGCAGCAAAACCTTTATATATATTACCTATAGTCCATCTTGATCCTACTGTGAAGGGTTTAGAGTGTTCCTCAGAGCTCTGTCCTGGCACCTCTTCTCTTTTCCCTTTATTCTTTGGTGATCTCATCAGTTCCCATGCATTCAATTATCAATTCTACGTTGAAAATTCTCAGATTGAATTATCAAGACCTAACCTCTCTGCTAACCTTCATAGTTATATCTCCAAATGGCTATTATATATTTGGGGAATATGTTTTCAATACTAGATTTGCTAGTCTGTAAATATGCCCATAATTGAGAATCCTTGTTGAATCTGTACTCCCAACATGGCTCATGGGACTAACCTTTGTTGCAATGAGGTCTGAGTTGAGCACCACTTCTTTAATAGGTGAAAAGCCACAGTAACTGCTCACCCCCTTCCCTTATCCCCTTCCCCTTCTATTTTCCTGCAGGGCAGGATAGATTTCTGTACCTCATTTCCTGTATTTCTTATTTCCCAGCTGCATTGGAAATATTTTTTTTAAACATGTGTTTTTAAAACTTTGGGTTCCAAATTTTCTCCCTTCCTCCCACCCCACCCAACCTCATTGAAAAGACAAGCAACTCAACACAGGCCATACATGAGCAGTTATGCAAAACACTTCCATAGTAGACATGTTGTGAAAAACTAACTCTATTTCCCTTAATCCTATCCTGCCCCCCCATTTATTCTCTTCTTTCTTTTGACCCTGTCCCTCCTCAGAAGTACTTCCTTCTGATTACCCCTTTCCCAATCTGCCCTTCTCTCTATCATCCCCCTGCTCTCTTGTCCCCTTCCTCCCCTATTTTCCTGTAGGGTAAGACAGATTTCCATACCCAATTGAGTGTGTATGTTATTCCCTCCTTAAGCCAAATCCTATGAGAATAAGATTCCCTCATTTCCTCTCACCTTCCCCTGTTTCCCCTCCACTGTAAGAACCTTTTCTTGCTGTTTTTGTGAGATAATGTACCCCATTCTACCTCTCTCTTTCTCCTTCTCCTAGTATAATCCTCTCTCACCCCTTAATTTTATTCTCCAGATATCACCCCTTCATCTTCAACTCACCCTGTGCCCTCTATCTATCTATCTATCTATACATACATATAATTTTTTCCCCTCCACTACCCTAATACTGACAAAGGTCTCATGAGTTATAAATATCATCTTTCCATGCAGGAATGTAAACAGTTCAGCCTTAATAAGTCTCTTATGATTTCTCTTTCCTGTTTACCTCTTCATGTTCCACTTGAGTCTTGTATTTGAAAGTCAAATTTTCTATTCAGCTCTGGTCTTTTCATCAAGAATGCTTGAAAGTCCTCTATTTCACTGAATGACCATTTTTTTCCCCTGAAGGATTATACTCAGTTTTGCTGGGTAGGTGATTCTTGGTTGTAATCCTATCTCCATTGCCCTCCTGAATATTATATTCCATGCCCTCTGGTCCCTTAATGTAGAAGCTGCTAAATCTTGTGTTATCCTGATTGTGTTTCCACAGTACTTGAATTATTTCTTTCTGGCAGCTTGTAATATTTTCTCCTTGACCTGGGAACTCTGGAATTTGGCTACAATATTCCTAGGAGTTTTCCTTTGGAGATCTCTTTCAGGAGGAGATCAGTGGATTCTTTCAATTTCTCTTTTACCCTCTGGTTCTAAAATGTCAGGGCAGTTTTCCTTGATAATTTCTTGAAAGATGATGTCTAGGTTCTTTTTTTCATCATGGCTTTCAGATAGTCCAATAATTTTAAATTCTCTCTTCTGGATCTATTTTCCAGGTCAGTTGTTTTTCCAATGAGATATTTCACATTGTTTTCTAATTTTTCATTCCTTTGGATTTGTTCTACTGTGTCTTGATTTCTCATAAAGTCACTACTTCCAATTGCTCTATTCTAATTTTTAAGGAAGTATTTTCTTCAGTAAGCTTTTGGACTTCCTTTTCCATTTGGTCGATGTTGCTTTTTAGGGCATTCTTCTCCTCATTGGCTTTTTGGACCTCTTTTGCCATGGTTAGGCTATTTTTTAAGGTGTTATTTTCTTCAGTATTTTTTTGGGTCTCCTTTAGCAAGCTGTTGACTTGTTTTTCATGGTTTTCTTGCATCACTTTCATTTCTCTTCCCAGTTTTTCCTCTACTTCTCTTACTTGCTTCTCAAAATCCCTTTTGAGCTCTTCCAAGGCCTGGAACAGATTCATATTTTTCTTGGAGGCTTTGGATGTGGGAGCTTTGACTTTGTTGTCTTCTTCTGGTTGTATGTTTTGATCTTCTTTGTCACCAAAGTGAGATAATATAGTCTGACTCTTTTTGTGAAGTTTGCTCATGATCCCAGCCAACTACTTGAGTTTTAAACTCTTTGTTAAGGTAAGAGTCTGCTTCCAACGTGTAGAATGTACTGTCCCAAGCTTCGGGGGTTTGTATAGCTGTTTTCAGAGATACTTCTAGGGACCTGTAAATTTTCAGTTCTTCCAAGGTGGTATGATAAGTGTCGAGGTGTTTACTCTTTTCCTGGCCTGTGCTCTGCTCTGAGTGACCGGCCACAAGCAGTCTTTTCTCTCTTGGAACTGTGAGGAGGGTTTCCTGTCCACAGCCACTACAAGCTCCACCGTGCCAGCGCTCCTCCTTACCCCAGGACCGCCACCCAGGACTGTGACCCAGATCCAAGCATGGGCAAAGCAAGAGATTCCTGCCTCAGCACCAGCAAGGAGATCCTTGCAGTCCCCCTCCTATCAGCCACTTGATTCCCCCTCAGTCTGTGGGCCTGAAGCTCAGGACACAGCCACCGCCCCAGCGCTCTGTGCTCTGGAACTGGCTCTGACCTAGCTCCTCTCTCACCGCAAAAACAGACTTTTCCCACTGATCTTCTAAGTTGTCTTCAGCGATCGTGGATTGAGGAGTCTGGAAGCCACCACAGCTGCCTGTGATTCATTCCTCTGAGGCCTGCTCCAGGTTCGCTATAGCCTGTGTACCCCTGCCAAACTTCACTCCTCTACCTGCCTGGCACGATATGCCTTTCTGATCAACCATCCAGGCTGTCTTGGGCTGGAAATTTGTTTTGCTCTGTCTTTTTTATGGGTTCTGCTGCTTTAGAATTTGTTTAGAGCCATTTTTTTACAGGTATTTGGAGGGGTTTGGGGGAGAGCTCAAGCAAGTCACTGCTTTCACCCGCCATCTTGGCTCTGCCCCCCCTTTTTGTTTTTACTTGTTAGGGACTCCAAGAAGGGGGAGGAGGGTGTGAAGACACCACAGGTACAAAAGTACCACCAATTATCCTCCAGGTTAGAAAGGTGTGTTTTGTAGCATCCTTTTAAGTTTGAGCCCTCTCTGGCTTCAAGGAAGATGTGCTTTGGTCTTTGTTATAACTTCTCAGTATATATCATGGTTAAATTTCATGGGAGAGGGGGTGACACACAAAATAGAATCTTATGATTTATGTTATTAGCCTCTTAGGGTTACTTCTAGATAAGGGATCTAGTTATCTACTGTTATTCTGTGGCTAGGAAACTCTTTCCTCTTCCTATACCAATACTGGTAACTTGGAGTTTCCGGCCACCTAAGCAAAAATTGTAATTTCCTGCTACCATTTCCTCAGCCCTATCCTTTACCCACTCCCTATTCTGCTCTGCTCTCTCCTATTTCATTATACACTCTAGAACCACAGTTCTGTTGAAATAGGCTGTCACCAATTGGATATTGCTCCTATTCTTCCAATCTCTTCCCAAAGGAAAAGTCTATACACACAAACTTCAAAGGCCTGCTGGTATTTATAGTCTCCAGGAAAGTAGAATGAATCAGTAGTATCTTCCTGTGAACACCTGGAGCTTAAGTCTCACAGTTCTTACACATCTGCTACCATTTTTTAGCCAGTAGAATCTTTTTCATACCAGCGCCATAGCTCTCTCTTGACCTAGATGTCCAAAATCATGATGTAGCGCTTCTGTGGCCATAGACTGGAATGCTTTCTTATACCTCAGAATGGAGTATAGTCTGGGTACACCGTATAACTTCATTTTCTTCCACGTTTTGATCCGTCCCCTATGGAATGACATGCAAGTTATCAAGAATCCTGTCTTCCTTTTTTGGCTTGTTTCATTTCTTACAGGTCTTTATCATACCTATGGTCTCCCTGCTAATCATACAAGGATAAAGGCAAAGAAGATTGTTCCCAAATGGCAAAATTTAAGTCTACTAGTTTAATTCTACCATCCTTTGGAAGTCCCAGGCTATGAACTTCACCTTTAAGCACCAGTGGTCTAGCTCTCTACAGCTCACAGATCACTTTCACCCCATCTATGGGCATCACTGTGGCTTCAGACACCAAGGGATGCCCTGTAGATAAATATCTGCATCCACATTACGTTTCTTGGCCTACAGGATGTCAAACTCATAGTGTGCTAGTGCCATACCCCATCTCTGGCAGGCAGTATCCAACTTGGGATCATAGGGTCACAGATCTAGAGCTGAAGCTGAGAGGGACCTCAGAGGCCAAATAATCCAATATTTTAATTTTACAGATAAGAAAACTGAAGCCCAGGGAAATTAATGATCCACAGACATCTAGTTAATAAGCAGCTGAGGCAGGAATCAAATCCAAGCCTGGTACCTCAGAGTCAATACCCTTACCGCTCTACCACAATGCCTCAATTTACAGTAGCCCTAGTCAAAATATAATATGTTCATGGATTGTTATCTTGCAACTGAACCCAGTACATGGGGCCTCAGTATTTAACTGGGTCCCAGCTCATTGCAAAGCCAAGAACTCCAACTTGTATGTCAATCAATCAATCTATAAGCATTTATTAAGCACCAGGCATTGTGCTAATCACCAGGGATAAAAAAGACGCAAAAGACAGTCCCTGGGACTCACAACCTAATGAGGCAGACAAATACATACAAACAAGCTAGATACCGGATAAATAAAAAATAGCAGAAGGAAAGCACTGGAATTAAGAGGGGTTGGGAAAGGCTTCCTGTTGAGGAGGGAGAGCATTCCAGGCACAGGGGACAACCAGAAAAAATAACCAGAGCTGAGAGAGAGAGTGTGCCTTGTTCATGGAACAGCCAGGAGACCAGTGTCACTGGATCGAAGAATATGTAGCAGGGAGTAAGGTTCAAGAAAACTGGAAAGGTAGAAAGGCTTTGAACACCAAACTAAGGATTTTTTATTTGATCCTGGAGGTGACAGAAATCCACTGAAGTTTACCGAGTAAGTGAGAGAATGACATGGTCAGAGCAGTACTGAGGAAAATCACTGCAGTGACTGAATGGATATATATAAAATATATGATCTCACATAACATGAGATATTGAGTCTCACTTTCAGAAAGTACAATTACTGGCAAAAAAATTATACTCCTCATATAAAAATTACCTCAAATCCATTATATTATTAGTGTGTGACACACTACAATACTAGGATCTACATAAATCAGTACTGCTGCATGTAAAACAGTAGATTGAGTCCTGAGTGCCTCTTCACATTTCTCATCCCTGTGATCTAAAAGGGTCTGGGCCAGATTGCTCCTTTTCTGCACTTATGCTTCTGGTTCTTTTCGGGGTCTCCACTCATTCCCTACTGAGATATTATATGATCCACATATTTAAGAAAACCTCTGAGAATTGGCATTTGCCAACTGACAGCTTCAGAACAAAAAATTTCAACCAAATGCTTTTTGTTTTCTTTGCTTTATGCTCTTCAAATAATGTCTTTCAAAAATGAAGAGATCATCCAGATACATCAATACCTCCACATAGTTCCTATTTCCAACCACCTTCTACATCAGCCACTGAGAAGTAAGAGACAACCTTGAAATTCCTTGAGGATTATGCTGTTGGAATTTTCCTACACAAATGAAGGCTATCTTCTCTTGGCCAATCCCGTAGCATTGAAGCTATACACAAGATTTCCACTACTGGCAGCTATGAAAAATAAAATAACAGGGGCAGCTAGATGGCACAATGGATAGAGCACTGGCCCTGGATTCAGAAAGACCTGAGCTCAAGGCTGACCTCAGACACTTGACACTTACTAGCTATGTGACCCTAGGGAAGTCATTTCACCCCATTGCCTCACAAACAATAAAATAAAATAACAAAAAAAAACTATAGCTACAAGAAACTTGGTGGGCATATTCTGAAAAATTCCTACTTGGATACATTTCATATTCCTTGTATGCATGTCCAAAAGGAAACTCATTTTCCTTCCTCAATCCCTTCTCCACAAACTTTCCTGTTTCTATTGAGGGAACCATCATCCTTCCAATTATTCAAAATCATGAACCTTTCAGTCATCCTCAGGTCTTCATTCTCCTTCATTCCCCCATAGCCAATCAACTGGCAAGTATTATACACTCTAACTACAGAATATCCCTCAGATCCATCCTGTTTTCTCTACTCAGTGACAACCACCATAGTTCAAGCCCTCATCACCTCTTGCCTGGACTTTTGCAGTAGCCTTACAATTGGTCTTCCTGTTGTTAGCTTCTCACCTCTGCTCCTCACAGCTGTCAAAACAGTCCTCCTAAAGTACATCTGTAGGTATGCCATCCCTTTGCTCAAGAAACTTAAGCAGTTCCTTACTGTCTTCAGTGAAAAAACTACAAACTTTTCAGTTTTGTATTTAAAGCCCTTCACTATCTGGGTTCCAGTCTATCTTTCTAGATTTACTCATTACTCCACCAACTCTACATTCCAGCCAAGCCAAGTATCTTCTTCTCCACCTCTGGTCTCTGTGTCTTTGCACAGGAAGTAGCAGCCTCAGTATCCTTAGCTTTGTCCGGATCAGGAAGATTTTCTTCTTCCCTCTTAGTTGTGAGTGGTCTTTCCCTCCTGAAATCATGTATTTATTTACTTACTTGAAAATTCTATCATGCAAAAGAACACAAGGCCCTTGAAGGCAGGAACTTTTTAATTTTCACTTTGTGTCCTTATTGCCCAACAGAGTTGGTAATAAATAAATGTTTAATGAATTGAATTGAATCTATATAATTAGAATATTTATATTTATGAAATAAATATTTATACTATCCACAACCTCCAACAGTAACCGGTTATATGACTACTGGCAAACTGCTAAACCTCTTCAGGCTTTGTTACCTCATCTGTAAAATAAGGTAATGGAACTCAATGATCTCTACGGTCTCTTCAGCTATAAATCTATGATCCTAAGAAATGGCATTCCTGTGAGTCAAATGTTATGACATACAAAGTGCTATATAAAGGTAAGGCAACATGGTGCAATGGGAAGAACACCAAATTTGGAGGCAAGAGAGACTTGGGTTCAAATACTATTTCCTACACTTTTTTGTTTTTACTATGAACTTAGCAAACATGAACCTTCCAAAAAAAAAACAGAAAAGAAGATTACATGGGAAACCATAAATCCCTATTATGTATGGACAGCTTGTTTTGTAAATCTATGTTAAATTTAACACAATAGTACCAACATTGCCCTGTTTGTGTCCCCTTCCAAACCTCCTTCTACTCTCTCTGTGTATTTTCAAATGTTTCATCAGTGCTCCTTCTCTGCCCCACCCTTTCCACTTTATTAAAAAGCCACAGATTTAGAGTAACAAGGGAAATCAGAATTCATTTAGCGAAGCCTCATTTTACATAAGATGAAACTAAGTCCCTGAGGTTAAGTAATTTGGCCAAGGTTATAAGTGGCAGATCCAGAGTTAAAAGCCATATCCTCAGAATACAAATTCTCTTTCTACTGCATCATATTAACTATATCACTGGAGATAAATACCATAACCTCTCTGAATCCTAGTTTCATTATCTATAAAATGGGCATAATAATATCTATAGTACCTATTTCACAGGATTAGTTATGAGGATCAACAGAAATAATGCATGTAAAATATATTATAAACTCTGAAATTCTATATTATTGCCAGTTGTTATTATTCAGATCATTACTAATGTGTGTACTTAAGGACACAGAGGATCATGGAGTCAAGTAATTTCAGACCTAGAAAGTTCCTGAGAGTTGATCATATATTCAATTCTACAGTTGAGACAACTGAGGCTCAGGAAAGTGAATGACTTGCCAAAGGTCAAACAACTAGCTTGTGGGAATACCAAGACCTAAATTTCCTGACTTCAATTTCATATTAAAGAAAGTTTGAATTAGAGGATTACCTTCCTTAGAGACAAGGGATACTCCTTGAGGACAAGAATTGTGTCGTCCATGTTTGTATCTCCCTACACCACCTCACTTTGCCCACAGTATATACTCAATACATATTTGCTGAGTTGAAATGAGCTGAATTCAGTTGTGTAAAAGTGTGAGTGGATCCATCACCACTCTTAGAAAACAACATTCAAAGAGCTGCTCTCCTGATGCAGGGTCTGAAATGTCATATTTGATTTCTCACTATGAATCAATCCATAGGCTCCCAAGCCTATGCTCCTTCTCCTCTAGTAGTACTGTATAGCTCCATGGGAAAGGAAGAGAATTATAGGCTGGAAAGCTACCAAATGTATTATCTATAGCACAGATTCTGCTGTCTTCACTATAAAGTAGGATGAATTCTAATGTTATTAATAACTCTAATTACTATAGATCCTGAGGGTGAAAATAAGAGACCAGGAATTGGACAAAAACAGGTTCTATGTCATTCCCGAGTGGGAGCTACAGATCAACTGTGGATGGTCTGGCCCCTGAGCTTCTGAAGAGGCAAATTTCTAGGCTCAAGTGCCAAGGCTAGTCTGGTGTTGGCGAGGCTGAGCCTTTCTTTGTTTTTGGTAAAGCCCTTTTTGTTTGAAGTCAGTTTAACTTTAAGCTAGCTGACAATGAAGGCCTGTGAGAAAGCTTTCCCCAAATAAGGCTTGTTGGCCTGTACTTGAATCGGTGGCTCCCCCAGTGAACAATTTGAACTACTGTGTTTCCAGGGTTCCCTTTCCCCACCAGGACCTCAGTAAAAATGTCATATATTCCCATGATACATCTTCCTTCTGATGAGAGGATAGATCTCATGGGATGGATCTCTCTCAGTCTAAATCTTCGAGAACTCCTACAGCATTGAGGATGAATGACATCTTGGGATTTTAGAGATCATCAAGCCCCCAACCTTCTCATTTTGCAATGGAGAAGGAAAAAAAGAGATGAAGCCCTTAGAGGGAAAGTGATTTGTCCAAGACTGAGAAAGAACCCAGGCTTCCTCAGTCTAAATATGGTATACTTCCTATTATACCACACTACCACTTCTTCCTCCCTCTCATCTCTTCTTAGAGCCACTTTTCTCCTCTCCCCTGACCATCTTCATTTTTATATGGGTGACAGAGGCTGAACTAATACCACCACCACCACAAAGGGAGGTGGAGAAGGGAAAGTAGTAGGAGGACAAGGAGGAGTGAAAAGGAAAGAAGAGGTACCTTAGTGGTGTGAGAATAGTGTTACAAGCTAATGATAAGTATTCGAACTTCAGGACTTCAAAAGCAGAACTCTCCCCAGCCTAAAACTAGTAGTCACTTACATTTCTTTTTCATCACTGAATCTATTCAGCAAGCATTGCAAAGCTCAGCAAGAAGTGTCCATTGTGCAGATCTGACTCCAGGGAAAGTTTGTTTGACCAGCAAAAGAAGGTCTTAGGTTGAATCCTTGAAATCTCACTGACCTTTAACATTAAGGATCTTCTGTTCCAAATTTTCTCCCTCATTAAGTAAGAAGAGAGAAGAAATGGTCATGAACTCTACCCAAACCATTCAGTAACATACAAGTAGAAACAGAAAAAGCAGATGGTGAAAGTAAGCCATGACTGGAGTTTGGCAAGGTGCGACTGCTGACAAGGCAAGGCAGCAAGGAATTAAAGAGCAGAAGAGGGTGTATAATTGAACTGGTAGATATGGCAAGCAAGTCAGGCGAACTGAGGCAGCAAAGCACCCTGAGGAAACCATGACGCAGTATGTCCAAGACAAGTCAAACCACCATCACCACTGGAAACAGCCCAGAACACTGTACCCAGAGCTTTAGAAATAACAATACCCTGAAAACCACTACACCTGCTTTCTGCCCAGTACCCACAATGAACAATGAGGGAGGAAATCATTATGGAGAGGGGGGGTCCACCTTCCTCATTACCACAGCAACTGCTAAGTGTTACCACAAGGCAAACAGTCACAAGAGCTCTCAGGAGTTGTAATACCTCCATTCCCATCCCCCATACTGCTTCCATCCCAGCCTTCATCGCTATCCTCCAGCAAAGCTACACATATAGAGAACCAAATTCATCAATTGCCCAGGTGAAACAGTGGGGCAGCCTGAGGAAGAGGCAGGAGGCAAGAAGTGCCAGGCAAATCAAATGGCCACCTATATCTTGACCCCATCTTCCTTCAGGCCCAGATGGGTCCATCTAGACCCTGGACCCAAAAATCTTGGGAATAGCAATGTTTCCAATATTTCCTCAACTACTCACCCTATGGAGATGCATCCCGGCAACTGGCAATTGCATCACAAGAAATGATGAAATTGACAGTTTCATAGAAAACCGGGAAAAAAAATCTACGAATCAAGTCAGCAGAATTAGGAGAACAATTTGTATGATCACAAGAACAATATGAAGAAAAATAACTCTGAAAGACTTCAGAATTCTGATCAATAAAACTCTAAATCACATTCCCAGAGGAATAAAGATGCAATATACCTTCCACCTTCTATTAGAGGTGATAGACTTAAGATGCAGAATGAAAAATACATTTTTGGACATGACTAATGTGAAATACTGGTTTTCCAGACTCTGTATATTTGTTATGAGGCTTTTCTCTTTCTTTTTGAAAGATTATTCAAATGAGGCCAAGATAGTGGAGTAAGTCAGGAACATGCCTGAACTCTCCCAAATTCCCCTCCAAATAACTTTAGAATAACACCTCAAAACAAATTCTGGAGTGGCAGAACCAACAAAAGGAGAGGGTAAAACAATTTTCCAGCCCAAAACAACTTAGACGGTTGATAGGGAAGGTCTGTCTCACCGAGGTGAAAGTGAAGCACAGTCCAGCACAGACAGCCTGGGCAAGCCAGTGGAAGGGCCCTTCCCCAGCAAGCCAGTGCAAGCTTTGTAGACAACTGAGTCAGCAACAGCAACTTCTGGAACTCTTAGCCTACATACAGTAAGGGGCCCATACAACTGGTCAGAAGAAGATTATAGGGAACACTTTGCTGGCACTGGGTGCAGGACTCTGTTGCATTACCCAGATCCCAGTCACGAGGTGAGGAGGAGCACTAGCACACTAAAGCATGTGGTTACAGGGGATGAGGGATTCTGGTTACTGGTCCAGGGCAGAAGAGAGTACTTGTGGTCACTCGTAGACCAGAATACAGGCTAAGAGAGCAGTGACCACACCTCTCCTTAGATCATGCAATCTAGGAAGAACTGAAAACTTACAGGTCCCCTAAATTAATTCTGAAAATAGCAGCAGGAAAAACCTGAAGCTTGGGACACTCCAGGATTAGAGCTCAACTTTAACATAAAATTAAAAATCAAGAAATAGGCTAGAAAAATGAAAAACAAAACAGAACCTCACCACAGAAAGTTACTATGGTAGGGAAGATCAAATTACAAACTCAGAAGATGACAACAAAGTCGAAATAGTGACATCCAACCACCACCCCCCCCCCAAGAAAAATGTGAATTAGTGTCAGGTCCAAAAAGAACTCCTAGAAGAGCATCCTAAAGGATGTTGAAATTCAAACAAGAGAGGTAGAAGAAAAATTGGGAAAAGAAATGAGAGCAATGCAAGAGAATCACGAAAAAAGAGCTAAAAGCTTGGTAAAGGAAGGAAAAAAAATGGAAAAAGATGTGTAAAAATTCACTGAAGAAAACTCCTTAAAAAGTGGAATTGACCAAATGGAAAAGGAGGTACAAAAGCTCACTGAAGAAAATAATTCCTTGAGCAGAGTAAAGGCAGGAACTTTCCTGAGCTTTCCCCTAAATCCCTCCAAATACCTTTTAAAATGCCTCTAAAAAAACTCTAGAGCAGCAGAACCCACAAAAAGACAGAGTGAAACAAATTTCCAGCCCAAGACAACCTATAAAGTGGACAGGAAAGTCTATTGCACCAGGACGACAGAGGAATGCAGTACAATGCAGGCCACACCAGCACAGACTAGGCCCCCAGCAAACCCAGAGTAGGCCTCAGGGCAACTAAATCACTGGCAATAGTGGCCGTTTCAAGACTTCTCAGCCCACAAATGCCAAAGACAACTTAGAAGGCCAGCAGGAAAGGTCTGTCAGACCTGGTTGAGAGAGAAGCAGAGTCCAGCACATAGCCCAGGCCCCAACAAACCAGGAGCAGGCCTTGGGAGTGACTGAATCAAGCAATGGCTAATTTCAGAGCTCTCAGTCCACAGACGGTAAGGGGACTGGTAAGGGTCAGAAAGAGATTACAGGGTCTCTTTGCTAGCACTGGGGAAGGATTCTGTTGCTTTGCCCATACTTGGATCTGGGTCACAGTCCTGAGGCGAGGAGAAGCAGTAGCATAGCAGAACTTGTGGCAGCAGTGGAGAGGGACTCTCCTCACAGTTCCAGGGCAGAAAAAAGTATTTGTGGCCACTTACAGACCAGAGGCCATGCCAGGAGAGAAGTAAACACCTCTCCTTAGATCATACCGCCTTAGAAGAACTGAAAACTTACAGGTCCCTAGAAGTATCTCTGAAAACAGCTGCACAAAACCTCTGAAGCTTGGGACAGCACACCCTCCACCCTGGAAGCAGAGCCCTACCTTAACAAAGAGTTAAAAAGTCAAGTAACAGGCTGGGGAAATGAACGATGGGAAAAAAAAACTATCAAAATTTATTTTGGTGACAAGGAAGATCAAAACATACACCAGAAGAAGACAACAAAGTCAAAGCTCCTACATCCAAAGCCTCCAAGAAAAATATGAATTGGTTTCAGGCCACGGAAGAGTTCAAAAAGGATTCTGAAAATCAAAAAAGAAAAGGAGAGAAAAATTGTGAAGAGAAATGAGAGTGATGCAAGAAAATCATGAAAAATGAGTTAACAGTTTGGTAAAGGAGACACGAAAAAATATTGAAGAAAATAACACCTTAAAAAACAGACTAGGCCAAACAGTAAAAGATGTCCAAAAAGCCAATGAGGAATGCCTTAAAAAGCAGAAATTGGGAAAGAAAATCCAAAAGCTCACTGAAGAAAATAATTCCTTAAAAATTAGAATGATTGTATGAGAAATTAAGAAACAACAAAACAAAACCAAAAGAATGAAAAGATAGAAGACAATGTGAAATATCTCATTGGAAAAACAACTGACCTGGAAAATAGATCCAGGAGAGAGAATTTAAAATTATTGGACTCCTTGAAAGCCATGATCAAAAAAAGAGCCTAGACATCATCTTTCAAGAAATTATCAAGGAAAACTGCCCTGATATTTTAGAACCAGAGGGCAAAATAGAAATTGAAAGAATCCACCGATCTCCTCCTGAAAGAGATCCCCAAAGGAAAACTCCTAGGAATATTGTAGCCAAATCCCAGAGTTCCCAGGTCAGGGAGAAAATATGACAAGATGCCAGAAAGAAACAATTCAAGTATTGTCGAGCCACAATCAGGATAACACAAGATTTAGCAGCTTCTACATTAAGGGATCAGAGGGCTTGAATATGATATTCTGGAAGGCAAAGGAGCTAGGATTACAACCAAGAATCACTTACCCAGCAAAACTGAGTGTAATCAATGAGGGGGTAAAATTGACATTCAGTGATATTGAGGAATTTAATGCATTCTTGAGAAGCCAGAGCTAAATAGAAAAATTGACTTTCAAATACAAGACTCAAGCGAAGCACGAAAAGGTAAACAGGAAAGAGAAATCATAAGGGACTCATTAAAGTTAAACTGTTCACATTCCAACACGGGAAGATGATATCTGTAACTCATAAGACCTTTCTCATTATTAAGGTAGTTAGAAGGAGTATATACAGACAGAAGACACAGGTGTGAATTGAATATGAAGAGATTATATCTAAAAAATAAAATTAAGGGTGAGTGAGGAATGTACTGAGAAAGACACAAAGAGATAGAAAGACACAAAGGGTAAATTATCTCAAAAAAAGAGGCAAGAAAAAGCTTTTACAATGGAGGGGAAGAGGGGGGAGGTAAGAGGGAATGAGTGAACCTTACTGTCATCAGAATTGGCTCAAAGAGGGTATAACACACACTCTCAATTTGGTATAGAAATTTATCTTACCTTACAGAAAAGTAGTGGGGAAGAGGATAAGAGAAGGGAGGTGAAAGAAGGGAGGGCAAATTGGGGAAGTGGGTAGTCAGAAACAAAACACTTTTGAGAAGGGACAGGGTGAAATGAAAAAGAGAATAGAATAAACAAGGGTGGGGGGAGAAGGATGGAGAGACTCTGGGGACTCAGCTTAACAGGGTGAGTGGGAGTTGGGATAATGCTTCCTCATTCCCTACCCTTTTTGATGTTCTTGTTCAGTCATTTGTCTGACTCTTTATGATCCTACCTGGGCTTCGGGTTTTCTTGGCAAAGGTACTGGAGAGGTTTGCCTTTTCCTTTTCTAGCTCATTTTACAGATGAGGAAACTCAGGCACATGGGGTCAAGTGACTTGCCCAGGGTCACACAGCTAATAAGTGTCTGAGGTTTGATTTGAACTCAAGTCTTCCTGACTCCAAGCACAGAGCTCTACCCACAGTACCACCTAGCTGACTTAAAAAAGCTATAAATAAAGGCTTGTCTGGAATTCCATCAGGCAGAATATGTTGTGTATGCTCCTAAGGGCTTAGTTACCCCAGTTAGTCTCTGCAAATGCAGGGGGCCAAATATTTATTCCTTATGAGGTCACAGATGTAGCTTATATACACTCTGGGGGTCCTTATTCCAACTCATACTCACATTGGCAAGTCCCAAAGAGCAGTTACATTTCTCCCACTAGTAGGTCAAACTAGAATCCTCCTAAATGAAACTCTCTTCAACCATTATACTTTTCTACTATTTGACTGGCTCACATTTGACTGCTGACTACTATTCCATACAAACACCTAGAGGTGTGTCTGATTCATTCAGACAATCACAGGATGTTTCTACCTTCATCCTAGGTCCTGACTCCCACTTGCAGAAAACAAACATCTTGTTTCTAAACCATGGGTACTTCCCTGCTTAAAAAATTCCAGGGGCTTCCCATTGCCTCTAGGCAAAGTACGAAACCCTAAACCTGTCATTTAACCTGGCTTTGGATTGGAGCTTTATTTCACATTAGTCCCCATAGTGCACTCTATTTTGCACCTATTTATATTAGCTATTCTCTGATATGATCCTACCCTCTCCCACTTCCACATGTTCACATGGGCAAGACTGACTCTAATCTAATGAAATCCTTTTCTTCAATCAAGGCCCAGTTCAAGTACTAGCTCCTTCAAAAAGTCTTCCCTATTGTCCCAAACCTTGACATCCAAATAAAGTGTTCTCTTCCACCCCAAACTGTCTTAGAACAATTTAATAGAAGCTCTCCTGGGGCCGCTAGGTGGAGCAGCGGATAGAGCACTGGCCCTGGGGTCAAGAAGATCGGAGTTCAAATCCAGCCTCAGACACGTGACACTTGCTAGCTGTGTGACTGTGGGCAAGTCACTTAACCTCAACTGCTTCACCAAAAAAAAAGAAAAGAAAAACTCTCCTTTACCCCCATAATGCTCTCTACTAGTATGTACTTATCAATGTAAATGTATCCCCCAATTAGATTGTAAACTCCTTGAGGGCAAGGACTCTGGTTTATTTCTCTCTCTCTCTCTCTCTCTCTCTCTATATATATATATATATATCCCTAGCTTCCTACATATAGTAAGTGTTTAATATACTTTTATTAAATTCTAAAGCCTGAGTGAATCATAGCCAGCCTACATTCACCTGATTTCTCTGATAACTAATTTGTTAAGTGTGCCCCAGAAGGGATCCAAGTGGTTGCCTAGGTACAATCTGAGAAGCCATCTTAAGGCCAATATACCTCTTACTGACTGGCCAGCCAGGGTATCCCTTCCTTTTTTAACCTGATCAAAAGATCCCACTCCCTAGAGCCAGATGATAATGAAAGTAGAAACACGTTCAGTGAAATAGATAACTATTAAAAGGAAGAGAAGTAGACGTGTGGACCATCTAGCCTTCCTTCTATTCCTCATCTATTTTTTACATCAATATGAAATAGTTTATCAGATTAGCTAGTTGGCCCCTGGGAAACCACAAAAAAGCAAGACTCAAAAAACATAGTTTCAGTGGGAAAGGGCAGTAAGGGTGAAAAAAAAATGAAGGGACAGGAAGAGAACAAAGCCTAGATAAGTAGGAAGAAAGGTCTGGTGTCTGGATCCTAGTAGGGAACCTAAGCAGCCCTGGAGAGTTGGTGGTGGAAAAGAGGCAAAGAAGGAAAAAATCAGGGTCAATAGGGCATGTAGCACAAGCTCATAGCATAGCTATGGAGTTAGAAAAGACTTTAGAGGACAACTAGTCCAGCACCATTATTTTACAGATAAGGAAACAGAGGCCCAGAGATATTAAATGACTTAGGATCATAGCACCAAATATTTAGAGCTGAAAAGAACCTTAGAGGACAATGAGCTGACAGCAAATGGCTCTATCAAGAGGGTAGAAGGCCAATAACAAAGTAATAGGGGGAAGGGTGGAGAGAGATAGGAAAGGACTAAGCATTAAGTATTTAAGTGCCCACTTCGTGGTACACTAAGTGGGACCAAACACTCAAGCAGGAGAGCAAGGATCTAAAATGATCTAAGCCCATTTCAACAATTCTGCCTTCACCCTATATTCTCAGAACCACAGTTACTTCTAGGTCCCCTCTAGTTCACTAGGGCCTTCTAGTCTCTGAGCTACACTGGAACTTCTTGAGTGGCCTGGAACCTGTCCAGACTCTGAGACTCAGGGCAAAAATGTCTGAGGGTCTCAGCTCATATGCATCTGTCAGCTGTTCTCTGAGGAGAGAGGAAACATCACAGTGTCAATACATACAGGTCTCAAACAAAAAGCTAAAACAGAAGGGTAACTAAGAAAAGAATCTTTTAAAGTAAATAGCAACAGAGGCAAGTGCTTTGTGAATGTTTAATAGTGACAAGAAACAGGTCTTTGGTTGTCTTTTCACACCTCATGATGTCTTATTCAAGAATTCAATTTATTAAACACCTACAGGATATAAAGGAAAAAAAAAGCAAATAGCCTCTGCCTTCAAGGACTTTACATTCCATAAAGTGGAAACAAGTACACGGAAAATTAAGATACATAGTATATCCCATAATGTATCCCAGGGAAGGGCCCTAGAAACTAGAAGGTTTAGGACAGACTTTCCTGTAGGAAGGGGCATTTGATCGAGGCTTTGAAGGACCCTAGAAAATCCAGGAGATCGAGCACAGGAGTCTTCTAAAACTTACCTGACTCTGACTCTTACCTTGGTGGAGCTTTGCATCCTGGCTGAGTAGTGAGAACATTATGTTTCATTTTCGCATTTTCTAGAAAGAGCATTGCTAATTCTAAAGAAAGATTTGCCCGGTTGTGTAATGGTTAGTGTTCTATAAGAAATACTAGCTTTGAGATTTGGAATCACACCTCTCATATTTCAGGGACTCTATAAGTGCTGACCAGGTGCTTAGATACCGGAATGGTCAAGGAAATTAATTTAAAATCCAATCGATAGGCTAGAAATGGTTTGATATTCACTGTAGCAAAATGAAATCATTATAAGGAGATGTATTATTGGATGGTAATGCTGGCTTTTTTTCTGGGGAGGTTAAATGGTTCATTGCCTGGGTAGGGAACCTTCAGGGTCACTTCATTTCACCTGACAATACAAATACCAACAGGAGGTTATATTGTTCTAACATTAGAACCTCCTAACATTGAGGGGAAAAAATAGTTTAAGGCCAGTCAACAGTGGTTAATCCATTTATTGCTGAAAAGGAGTTTTTTTTTTTTCTCCATATGACTCTTAGTCTGGGTCTTGTTATTTTTAATCATTACTTCCATTAGAATCCTATTAGAACAATAAATCTGATTTGGAAAGGGAAAAATAACCTCAGAACAATGAAACGAATTTGGTTCCAAATGTAATCTACAGGCATTGATAAATGAGAGGGCCCTAATCTCTCAAAGAACAAAGATAAGGAAATCAACAGCTTTTGAATGTCAAACACTTTTAGGCAATAGCCAGTAAATGAACAGACTTTTCAGATTCCAAGGTAAATTTCTAAACCTTAAAACTTCACAAATCAGCACAACCCCTAGGATTTCATGAGAAAATAATCTTTATTTCAAAAGAAAACTTTGAAATTTGAAAATAAAAGCAAACCAGCTGTTTCCCAGGGGAAGAAGGCCTATTGCTAAACCCAGAGAGCTAATTAGAATTTCAAAAGGCAGTGATAACAAGACCCAAGTGATAAATAACCTCAGCCAGGCAAAAAGAAGTTTGCCTTAGACTAACAGACTTACCTCAGCCCACTAAAAAGAAGTTATTTTCAGGTCCTAGATAAATAAGAATACTAATAACTGAGAGGCTGATTTGATTTCAGAAAACTAAAGAGAAGTTACTTCAAATCTAAAAGTTCACGGGATTTTCAGTTCATGGGAAAAAATCTTAGAGATCATCTAGTCTAACTACCTTCATTTTACAGATAAGGAAATTGAGGTCCAGAAAAGTTAAGTAACTTTCTCATGCTTAACAGATCCTTAATCTACTGATGAGGGGGAGGAAGGGGAAGGAGTCTAGGACTGGGATTTGACGAAATGAAAAATCTGCTAATGAAAAAAATCTTAATCTACTGATTAAAAAAAAAAAAGCCTGGGTCACCTATGTGCTTTAAGGCAATTTGCTAACTTCCTAGATGTCAGTTTCAACATCTGTAAAGGAAGGGTTTGAACCAGATGGCCCTTCCAGCTCTATCTCTGTGGTTCCAAGAGCCTATGTCTCCCTCAACCCTGGCTGGTCAGGATTTGGCAGTTAGTATCAAAGAAGGAAGTGCTAGAAAGCTGTCCTAGAAAAAGCAGCACTTGGGCTTTTTGTGCTATTTCTCCCCCAAATTGGTTCCTTCACCTGCAATTTCTTTTTTCTCATCCCTTTGTCTAGTTTCTCTCTTCTCCCTTTCCCTACAATTCTCTTCTTTTCCCCATCTTTTTTTTTCTGTCTTTCTCTATATCTCTTTTTCCCCCATTTATGTGCAATTTTCCCATTTCATGTGCTTTCTTTGGCCCAGTCTACATGTGCATCTCAGGCACTCCTCCAAGTCCACCTGTTTCTTTTTTCTCTCATGTCTCTTTCCAGTTTGTTTATTCTCCAATCCCCATAAACTCTCTCCCTCTTTCTCCCTCTCTCCCCTCCCCTTCCTCCTCCTCCTGCCCTCTATGTACAGATACAGAGACAATGGGAAGACCCTCCTCAGCTCCCTGAATTCTTTTCACTTAATTATTCTTAATTCACATTGGTCTGATAGGCAAATCACATACTCCAGTGCACTCACTTTACAAAGAAAAGAAATTACTTTTCCAAGATTACAAAATGAGATAGTGGCAAAGCCAAAACTAGAAACCAGGTCTTCTGATTTCCAGTCCAGTTATCTTTCCAAATACACCTGGTATGCCAGCGTATGAGTCAAAGAGTAAGACAAAAGGAGTCTGACCCTTCTCAGTGATCCTTACAAGTGGTCTCTGCAAGACCAAACTCAGTTTAGATGACATGCATCAGTCCAGAACATACGTGTGAGGAAGTATGTACGTTGCCCCTGTCAGCCCCTTGGACCAAAAATCAGATAGTCAAGCAACTTTCATGCGACAAAGAAGAAAACTGAGGACTGGAGAGGTTATTTGACTTGCCCATGGCCACACTGACAATAAGGGGCAGATTCAGGATGTGAACCCAGACCCTCTGACTCCAAATTCAACATTCTTCTCGCTGATCTTCACTGTTCTTCCTTTTTCTTCCCCCTTCCAATACCTCTTCTCCTTGATTGATTTTTTTCCTAATGTCATTTTCCCCTTTCATTTTCCTCTCTCTTACTTCACAGGCATGCCTAACAGTCTATTTTATTTCTATAACTCTAATAACTGGCATAATGTGAAACTAAGGAGCTTTTGTTTTTAGTGTTGCCTATATTTATTAAAATGTCAATCTCTTTCCTTAATTTTAAAAAGGCCGAGTTAACTATCTTCCCTCTCAGCTCTTATACTTATTACCTATGTAATTTTGGGCAAATCATTTCACCTTCTTGGGCCTCACTTTCCCTGAATCTGAAAAAAGAGGCAGTTAGATGAAACTCTCTCTAACATCCCCTTCAGCTCTAGTGACCTAGTTAGATCCCTTAACAACAACAACAAAACTTCTTCCATTTTGCACACATGTGAATCATAGTAAGGTTTTCATTTGTTTGAAGTCAGATAGCCTTTGAAAGAAGAAGGTCCCCACTCCCAACTGAAAGAGTGAATTTAAATGAAAAGTATAAAGGAAGTCCCAAGTCTGTTCCTCCCTGGCATGTCTGGATTATTACACATGCACATCTGATTCAGAATGTACTTTAAAATTCCTTTTCTGAAGATGGAATATCAAAGTGATTTTCCTTTCAGGTCTAGCTATTATTTCTTATCCTAAACTTTCAAAGGATATTAACCATGAAGCGAAGCAAAGTTAGGCCTTAACAACCTGAATTTCAAGTCTGATTTCAGAAACAGAAAAAAATCAGTTGGCTCTGTGGTTCACACAGTAAAAGACAGATTCCAGTGCCTCCTGGGGACCAGTCTTCATTAGATCTGGCTGGCTGCAAAGCCCAAAGGTACTTTCATGTTTATTATGCCAAATCCTCTACCTATAAACACAATATGCTTCCTTCCTCAGTTATAATAGGAACCACTATTGTTCAGTACCTTCCAAGTATCCTGAATAAGCAAAGAGTTGGTGATTTGGGGAGTGCCATTCTCCACCCAAAAGCACAGAGACACCTCCTCCCCCAGTTATGTTTAGGTAACAGTGTCTTCTATAGGAAGGATCATATAAATTGTGCGAGTTGGTACTGGCTTGAATCTAGGGCAGAATTTTCTAAGTTCTCTTCAGTAATTTTCTTTTCCTCTGAAGTACCAAAGCAGTTCTGATAACTTGGTATCAAGTGACTGCAAGAGGCAAAGGCAAGGCTGAATTTCCCAAACCACTTGTTTGATGGTGTGACAAATACTTGACATTAACAATGGTAAGAATATCTCATCTCAACCATCCCTTTTGGAGAGTACAATGTTTAAAATAAAAGCTGAAAAGGCTCAGTTCTGGTCCTCCTCCCACACAAGAATCCACAATGATTTCTCCATCGAATTACCCAGAAGTCCTCACATATTATCTTGTACTACTATTGATATTTTTCTTCTTATTTATATGTCTTAATTTCCCGAACTAGGCTACAGGAGATGGTATCATCCCTATCACTTCACATGTACTCAATAAATGGCTTTTGACGGATGAGACATCTCAACTGGATGTCCAGTAGACATCTTAAATTTAATGTGCCTAAAACTGAATTCATTTTTTTCTTCCAAAGCCATTACCTACTCTTAATATCCTTATTACCACCCTCCCTGTTACCCAGGCTCACAACCTAGGTGTTATCCTAGACTCCTCATTCTCTCATTCCCCCCACCCACCCATATGAAATAAGTTAAGTCCTTCATTATATTTCTCATGTGCTCCCTTGTATCTTCTGACACTACTACCACCCTGCTGCAGGCCTAGTTCATCTCCCTGCCTCAAGTGTCTCCCCAGTCCAATCCATGCAACATTTGACTATTAAAGGGATCTTCCTAAAGCATAGATCTAATTATATCACTCCCTATTCAATAAATTCCAGTCGCTCCCTATCACCTCCAGGATTAAATATAAAATCCTATGCTTGGCTTTTAAAGCCCTCCTGTTCTAACAACAACAATGAATTTAACTCAGGTGATCACTACATATACTACTGTGGGTAAGAATCCCTTAGAAGAAATGAAGTAGCTGTGGGAATTGGGTGAGAAAAAAGCACAGCCATGTGCTAGGACTACAGGGCATGTCAATATAGCACTGGCTCCAGCAAACCAGGAGCAGGCCTTGGGAGTGACTGAATCGGCAGCAGTAGTGGTAGTAGCAGCGGCTGCTCCTGGAGCTATTAGTGCACAGACTGAACATTTGAAAGTCACCTATTTCGACTTCCAGGAGCCAACATGGCAGAGTAAACAGTAAGTCACTCTCATCCTCCCTTATTGACCTTGAAAAACCCAGAGAATACTGTCCCAGGAAAAATCCTGAAATAGTAGAGTCAGCAGAAAGACTAGATATAGCAGTCTTTTAGCTCATGAGGCTAGGGGGATTAATGGGAAAGGTCCCCCTTGCTGCAGCTAAAGAGGGCCAGTACAGGGAGGGAGGCATCCCAGGAAGCCAGTGGCATGCCCCACCTAAGCAAATGAGTAATCAGGCCCATAGCCCCCTGCACAATAAGCCTGATAGACAGTGCCCCTGTGCTCCAGAAGCAGAGATTAACTTTAAAAACCAAAAACAAAAAAGGCAAACAACATGAGCAAGAAGCAACATAGAAAAACAATGACCATAGAAAAGTATCATGGTGACAGGAAAGATCAAAGGAGATTCAGGAGAGGATAACATTGTCAATATACCCACATCTGAAACTCAGAGGGGAATATGAATTGGTATCAAGCCCAAAAAGCCTTCTTGGAAGAATTCAAGAAGGATTTTAAAGGTCAAATAAGGGAGGCAGAAGAAAAAATTGAACAATTCCTTTAAAAATACAGTTGACAAAATGGAAAAAAGTACACTAAAGAAAACAGCTCCCTAAAAAGTAAAACGGCCAAATAGGAAAGGAGGCACAAAAGCTAACTGAAGGAAACAATTCATTAAAAATTAGAATTGGGCAATTGGAAGCTAATGACTCTATGAGACATCAAGAATCAGTCAAACAAAATCAACAGACTGAAAAAATAGAAGAAAACATAAAATTCTTCATTGGAAAAACAACTGACCTGGAAAATAGATCCAGGAAAGATAACTGAAGAATTATTGGTCTACCTGAAAGCCATGATGAAAAAAAAGAGCCTGGATAGCTATCTTTCAGGAGATTATTAAGGAAAATTGCCCTGAGACCCTAGAACTAGAGGCTAAAATAGTCTTCAAAAGAATCCACCAATCACCTCCTGAAAGAGATCCCAAACTGAAAACGCCAAGGAATATTGTAGCCAAATTCCAGAATTATCAGGTCAAGGAGAATATCCTGCAAGCAGCCAGAAAAAGAAAACAATTCAAATATCTTGGAACCACAGTCAGGATTTTGCAGTACCTTGCAGCTCCTACATCAAAAGATTGGAGGGCTTGGAATATGATATTTCATAAGGCAAAGAAGCTTGGACTACAACCAAGAATCAACTATTTAGCAAAATTGAGCATACTCTTTCAGGGGAGGAGATGGACATTCAGTGAAATAGGGGACTTCCAGACTTTCCTGATGAAAAGACCAGAGCTCAATGGAAAATCTGATCTTCAAATACAAGATTCAAGAGAGGCATAAAAAATTAAACAGTAAAGGGGGGGGGGGAACCACGTTATTCAATAAGGGTAAACTGTTTACACTTCTACATTGGAAAATAATACTTATAACTCTTGAGAACTGTATCTTTATTACGACACCTAAAAGGGATATACATAGACAGAGGAGGTAGATTTAAGTTGATTTTGATGTGATGATAAAAAATGAAGTGATAAAAAGGAATTGTAATGGGAGAAGAGGAAAGGAGGAAGCAGAAAAGGGTAAATTACATCACACAAAGAGGCACAAAGATATGTTACAGTAGAGGGAAAGAAGGGAGGGAGATGAGCATTGTTTGAACTTTACTCTCATTGGATTTGGCTCCAGGAGGGAACAACATACTCAGTAAAGTATAGAAATTTAATTTGCCACATAGGCAGTAGGAGGGGAAAGGGGAAAGAAAAGAGAAGAGGGGATAGAAGGGAGATAAGGTAGTAAGGGAAAACGGAAATAAAAGGGAGGGGACTGATAAAAGGTAGGGCAGATGGAGGGAGGCAGTGGTCAAAAACAAAACCCTAGTGAGGAGGGAAAAGGAGAAAGAAAAGCATAAATAGGGGAGGGGAGGAAAAGGATGGAGAGAAAGACACAGATAGTAATCACAACAGTGAATGTGAATGTGATGAACTCTCCCATAAAACAAAAATAGATAGCAAAATGGATTAAAAACCAAAATTCTAAAATACGTTGTTTACAAGAAATACATTGAAACAGAGGGATACACACAGGGTTAGGGTAAAAGGATAGAGTAGAATATATTACGCTTTAGCTGAAGTAAAAAAAATCAGGGGGTACCAATCCTGATCTCAGACAAAGCAAAAGTAAAAATAGATCTTGTTAAAAGAAATAAGGAAGGAAACTACATCCTGCTGAAAGGCACCATAGACAATGAAGTAATATCATTACTAAACATATATACACCAAGTAGTATAGCATCCAAATTCTTAGACAAGAAGTTAAGGGAGTTACAAGAAGAAATAGACAGCAGAACTATACTACTGGGGGATCTCAACCTTCCCCTCTCTGAATTAGATAAATCCAACCACAAAATAAACAAGAAAAGTTAAGGAGATGAATAGAAATTTAGAAAAGTTAGCTATGGTAGACCTCTAAAGAAAACTGAATGAGGATAGAAAGGAACATACTTTTTTCTCAGCGGTACATGGCACTTACACAAAAGTACTAGGGCATTAAAAACCTCATGATCCAATACAGAAAAGCAGAAATATTAAATGTATCCTTTTCAAATCATGATGCAATAAAAATTATATGTAATAAAGGGCCATGGAAAGATAGACTAAATATTAATTGGAAACAAAATAATCTAATACTAAAGAATGAATGGGTCAAACAACAAATCATAGAAACAATCAATAACTTCATCCAAGAAAATGACAATAATGTGACAACATGCCAAAACTCATAGGATGCAGCGAAAGCAGTTCTTAGGGGAAGTTTTATATCTCTCAATGCTTACATGAATAAAATAGAGAAAGAGGAGATCAATGAATTGGCCATGCAACTAAAAAACCTAGAAAAAGAACAAGTTAAAAACCCCCAATTAAATACCAAATTAGAAATACTAAAAACCAAAGGAGAGGTTAATAAAATTGAAATTAAGAAAAATTATTGATAAAACTAAGAGCTGGTTTTATGGGGAAAAAAACAATAAAATAGATAGACTTTTGGTTAATTTAATTTTAAAAAAAAGAAAGAAGAAAACCAAATTACCAGTATCAAAAATTACAAGGAGGAATTCACCACCAATGAAGAGGAAATCAAAACAATAATTAGGAGCTATTTTGCCCAACTCTATGCCAAGAAATTTGACAATTTTAGTGAACTGGACGAATATTTACAAAAATGTAAATTGCCCAGATTAACAGAAGAGGAAGTAAAATACTTAAATAACCCCATCTCAGAAAAAGAAACTGAACAAGTCATCAATGAACTCCCTAGGGAAAAAATCTCCAGGGTCAGATGAATTTACAAGTGAATTCTATCAAACATTTAAAGAACAATTAATTCCAATATCATATAGACTATTTGGGAAAATAGGCAAAGAAGTCTTACCAAATTCTTTTTATAATATAAATATGGTACCTGATACCTAAACTGGGAAGAGAAAGAAAATTATAGAGCAATTTCCCTAATAAGCACAGATGCAAAAATTTTAAATAAAATATTAGCAAAAAGATTACAGTCACTTATCACGAGAATAATACACTATGATCAGGTAGGATTTATACCAGCAATGCAGGACTGGTTCAATATTATGGAAACTATCAGCACAATTGATCATATAAACAACAAAACTAACAGAAACCACATAATTAGCTCAATAGATACCAAAAAAAGCTTTTGACAAAATACAACACCCATTCCTATTAAAAAACACTTGAGAGGATAGGAATAAATAGAGTCTTCCTTAAAATGATAAGTAGCATCTACCTAAAAACTTCAGCAAGTATTATATGTAATAGGGATAAGCTAGAAGCACTTCCAATAAGATCAGGGGTGAAACAAGGATGTCCATTATCAGTATGGTACTAGAAAAGTTAGCATTAGCAATAAGAGAAGAAAGAAATTGAAGAAATTAGAATAGGCAAAGAAGAAACAAAGCTATCACTCTTTGCAGAGGATACGATGATATACTTAGAGAATCCTAGAGAATCAAGTAAAAAACTACTTGAAATAATAAACAATTTTAGCAAAGTTGCAGGATGTAAAATAAACCCACAAAAATTATCAACATTTCTATATATTATCAACAAAGCCCAACAGCAAAAGATAGAAAGAGAAATTCCATTTAAAGTTACTGTAGACATTATAAAATATTTAGGAATCTATCTGTGAAAACAAACCCAAGAACTAAAAGAACACAAATACAAAACACTTCTCACACAAATAAAGTCAGATCTAAATAATTAGAAAAACATCAGTTGCTCATAGGTAGGCCAAGCCAATATAATAAAATGACAATTCTACCTAAATTAATTTACTTATTCAGTGCCATACCAATCAAACTAACAGAAATTATTTTATAGAGCTAGAAAAAAATGATAACAATTCATCTGGAAGAACAAAAGGTCCAGAATATCAAGGGAACTAATGAAAAGAAATGGTAAGGAAGGTGGCCCAGCCATACCAGATCTTAAATTGTATTATAAAGCAGCAATCATCAAAATTACTTGGTACTGGCTAAGAAGTAGAGTGGTGGATGAGTGGAATAGGTTAGGTATGCAAGACACAACTGTTAATGAGTATAATAATCTACTATTTGATAAAAACTGCTGGGAAAACTGGAAAAGAGTATGGCAGAAACTAGGCATAAACAAAAACCTTACACCATTTACCAAAAATAAAGTCAAAATGGGTACATGATTTAGATATAAAAGCCAATACTATAAGCAAACTGGGAGAGCAAGGGATAGTTTACTTGTCAGATTTATAGAGAACAGAAAATTTATGACCAAACAAGAGATAGAGAATATTACGAAATGCAAAATGGATAATTTTGATTACATTAAATTGAAAAGTTTTTATACAAACAAATCCAATGCAACCAAGATTAGGAGGGAAGCAGAAAAGTGGGAAAGAATTTTTACAACCAGTGTCTCTGATAAGAGCGTCATTTCTAAAATACATAGAGAACTAAGTCAAATTTATAAGAATATGAGTCATCCCCCAATTGATAAATGGTCAAACAATACAAACAGGCAGTTTTCAGTGGAAGAAATTAAAGCTATCTATAGTCATATGAAAAAATGCTCTAATTCACTATTGATTAGAGAAATGCAAATCAAAACAACTCTGAGGTACCATATCACACCTATCAGATTGGCTAACATGACAAAACAGGAAAATGACAGATGTTGGAGAAGATGTGGGAAAATTGGAACACTAACGCATTGTTGGTGGAGTTGTGAAGTGATCCAACCATTTTGGAGAGTAAACTATGGAACTATGCCCAAAGGGCTATAAAATGTGCATACCCTTTGACCCAGCAATACCACTTCTAGGGCTGTATCCCAAAGAGAGCATACAAATGGGAAAAGGACTCATATGCACAAAAATATTTATAGTAGCTCTTTCTATGGTGGCAAAGAATTGGAAATTGAGGGAATGCCCATCAACTGGGGAATAACTGAATAAGTTGTGGTTTATGAATGTAACGGAATATTATTGTGGTATAAGAAATGACGAGCAGGTGGACTTCAGAAAAACCCTGAAAGACTTGTATGGACTGATGCTGAGTGAAGTGAGCAGAACCAGAAGAACGTTGTACACAGTAGCAGCTATGTTGTGCAATGACTAACTCTGCTAGACTCAGCTCTTTTCAGCAATGCAAGGATCTACGTTCTCCAAAAGAAAACACTATCCACATCCAGAGAAGGAATTATGAAGTATGCATGCAGATTGAAACATACCATTTGCTCTTTTTGTCTTCTTCTGTTTTGTTTCATTTCTTCTTTCTTGTGGTTCCTCCTATTGGTTCTAATTCTTCTTTACAACATGAGTAATGTGAAAAATATGTTTAATAGGAATGCCTATCTCAGATTGCATGCCATCTTGGGGAGGGAGGCAAGTAGGGAGGGGGAGAAAATTTAAAACTCCAAAGCTTATGGAAGTGAATGTTGAAAACTAAAAATTAATTGAAAAAAGGAAGAAGAAATGAAGTAGCCCTCATAGTCAATAAAACAGTAAGAAAAGCAATACTGAGGTATAATCTCAAAAACGACAAAATGATATTTGTTCAAATCCAAGGCAAACCATTCAACATCACAATAATAAAAATCTATGCTCCAACCACTGATGCCAAAGAGGCCAAAACTGATCAGTTTTATGAAGACCTACACCATCTTCTAGAAATAACACCAAAAAAATAACACATTTATCATAGGAGATTGAAATGCTAAAGTAGGAAATCAAGAGGTAACTGGAATAACATGCAAGTTTGGCCTTGGAGAACAAAATGGAGCAGGACAGAGAATAATAGTTTTGTCAAGGTAACTCACTGGTCATAGTAAACACTCTTTATCAACAAATCAAAAGGTGACTCTACACACGTACATTGTTGTTGTTGTTGTTGTTCAATTGCTGAGTTGTTTCAGATCTGTCTGATTCTTTGTAACCCCATTTGGGGTTTCCTTACCAAAGATACTGGAGTGATTTGCCATTTCCTTTTCCAGCTCACTTTACAGATAAGGCAAACAGTGTTAAATGACTTACCCAGGGTCACACATACCCTTGCCCAGGGTCTGAGACCAAATTTGAACTCAGGTCTTCTTGATTCCAGCCTCAGCACTCTATCCACTCTGCCCCCTACCCACCCAACTTGGACATTACCAGATAGTCAATATCAGATTGATTATCTACTTTGCAGTCAAAGGAAAACAAGCTCTATATAGTTAATTAAAATAAGACCTGGAGCTGACTATGGCTCAGATCTTAAGCTTTTTATTGTAAAACTCAGGCTTAAATTGAAGAAAGTGAAAGAAAACCATCATACCATATAGGTATGACCTAAATAACATCTCTTATGAATACGAAGTGGAGATAATAAATAGATTTAAGATAGAGTGCCTAAAGAACTATGGACAGAAATTCACAATATTGTACAGTAGGTGGCAGAAGCAGCAGCAGCTGCAACAGCAACAGCAAAAATTCCATAGGAAAAAGAAGAGCATGAAAGCAAAATGGCTTTCTGATGAGGCTTTACAAATAGCTGAGGGAAGAAGGAAAACGAAAGGGAAAGGAAAAGGGGAAAGATATGCCCAACTGAATGCAGAATTCCAGAGAATAGCAGGGAGAGATAAGGTGGTTTTCTTAAATGAGCAATGCAAAGAAATAGAAGAAAACAACAGAAAGGGAAAGACAAGAGATCCCTTCAAGAAAATTAGAGATATCAAGGGAGCATTTCATGCAAAAATGGGCATGGTAAAACAAAAACGGTAAGGACTTAACAGAAGCAGAATCGATTCAGAAGAGATGGCAAGAACACACAAAAGAACTATTCAAGAAAGATCTTAACATCAGCTATAACCGTAATTTGTGCAGTTACTGATCTAGAGCCAGATATCCTGGAGAATGAAGTCAAGTGGGCCTTAGAAGGCATTGCTAACAACAAGTCTAATGGAGGTGATGGAATTCCAGCTGAAGTGATTTAAAATCCTAAAAGATGATGCTGTTAAAGTGCTGCATTCAGTATGTCAGCAAATCTGGAAAACTTAAGAGTGGTCACTGGATTGGAAAAGATCAGTTGCCACAATTCTAAAGAAGGGCAATGCCAAGGAATGTTCAAATTACTGAACAACTGTGCTCATTTCACAGCCATCAAGGTTATGCTTAAGATTTTACTGCTAGGCTTCAGCAATATGTGACCTGACAATTACCAGAAGAACAGGCTGATTTTTGAAGAGGCAGAGAAACTGGAGACCAAATTGCCAATATTCGCTGGATTATGGAGAAAGCAAGTGAGTTTCAGAAAAAACACCTCCTTCTACTTGGACTACACCTAAAGCTTTGACTGTATTTTGTTGGATTAAAACAAAATGTGGCAAGTACTCAAAGAGATGGGAGTACTAGACCATTTTACTTGTCTCCTGAGGAATCCGTATGCAGGCAAAGAAGCAACAGTTAAAACTGAACATGGAACAAGTGACTGGTTTCAGATTAGAAAGGAATTACAACAAAGTAAGTTATTTGTTTAACCTATATGCAGGGCACATCATGCAAAATGCCAGTCTAGATGAATCAAAAGCCAGAATTAAGGTTGCCAGGAGAAATATCAACAATCTCAGACATGGAGATGATACCATTCTGATAACAGAAAGTGAAAAGGAATCTGGATGGGGGTGAAAGAAGAGAGTGTAAAAGCTGGCTTGAAGCTTAACATCAAAAAAACTAAGATCTTGGCAACTGGTTAAATCACTTCATAGCAGATAGAGAGAGAAGGAATGGGAGTGGCGTGAGATTTTCTATTCTTGGGCTCAAAGACCACTGCAGATGGCAACTGTAGACACGAAATGGTTGATGTTTCCTCCCTGGAAGGAAAGCTATGGCAAATCTGGACAGTATACTAAAAAGCAAAGATATCACCTTACTGACAAAGGTCATATGGTCAAAGCTCTCACTTTTCCCATAGCAATGTATGGCTGTGAGAGCAGAACTACGAGGAAAGCCGAGTGCCATAGAATTGCTGATTTCAAATTGTGGTGCTGGAGGAGACTTTTGAGAGTTCCTTGGACAGAAAGGAGATCAAATCAGTTAATACTTAAATTAATTGAGGCTATTCACTGGAAGGTCAAATACTGAAGCTGAAGCTTTAAAACTTTGGCCATATAATGAGAAGATGGGACTCATTGGAAAAGACCCTAATGTTGGAAAAGATTGAAGGCAAAAGGAAAAGCGGATAGCAGAAGATGAGATGGATAGATAGTGTTATGGAAACAACAAACATGAACTTGGATAGACTTCGAGAGATAGAGGGAGATAGAAGGGCCTGGTGTCGTATGGTCCACGGGGTCATGAAGACTGATGGAATGAACAACAACAACTTAGCCCCTTCCTATCTTTCTGGTTGGCTTACATCTTATTCCCCCATATATTCTCTTCTACGCAGTGACACTGGCTCCATCGCTGTTCTTGCACACAACACGCCATTTCCTGACTCCATGGGTTTTCACTGGCTGTCTCCCATTCCTGAGTGCTCTCCTTCTTCATCTCCACCACCTGGCTTCCCTGGATTCCTTCAAGTCTCAGCTAAATTACCACTTCCTGCAAAAAGCCTTTTCTGGTCCTTCTTAATCTTAGTGCCTTCCCCCTGAGATTACCCCCAATTTATCCTATACAATTGTTTGCACATAGCTGTTTGCATATTATCTCCCTCTCCCTATTCGACAGTGAGCTTCTTGATAGTAGAGACTGTTTTCATTGTATTCTTAGAGCTTAGTACAGTGTCTAACACATAGTAGGGGGTTAGGAAATGCTAGTTGACTGACTTTATTCAACAAACATTTGTTAAGTACCTATTATACACAGAACATTGTGCTAAGTGCTGGAAGAAACAGGAAGTTTAAATAAGACAGGGTCCCAGCACTTAATGAGCTTACACTCTATATGGGAGATAAGATAGAAAGGTAGATAACTATAATATACATTGCCTTGAAAAGTGAACTTATGTGATACACACAAAAAAAAAGCCCTATGTATATGTGGGGGATGGGGGGAAAGGATAAAAGGAATTAATCAACAAAGAAGTATCTATGTGCCAAGCACTTAATAGAAGGTATGGGGATACAAAGACAAAAATGAAACAGTCTCTGCCCTCAAGGAGCTTATGTTCTATGAGAGAGATATGTACATAAATAAGTATATACAAAATAAATACAAGGTAATTGGGAAGGAAAGGGCTCTAGACAAACACAGGGAAGCTGTTGGTTGTTGTCTGAGAGTTTAGGGGGTTTTTGTTTTTTTGGTGGGGGGAGATAATGAGTTTTGTTATGGACATGTTGAAATTGAGATGCCTACAGGACACCTAGGTAGAAACATCCAATAGGCAAAAGGTCATTACCAATCTAGGGGAGATCAAAAAATTTTCTTAGAGGAAGTGGCATTTAAGTTCTAAAGGATAAACAAGAATTCAAAAAGCAAAGAAGAGGAGGGAAGTTGGAGATGGAGTGGTTGCGTATCCACAAAACAGAATTTCTGGTCTTCATTAACAATGTTTCTGAGAAGAATTTTGTTTCTCAGTCATTTTCAGTAATGTCCGAGTCTCCATGACTCCATTTGGTGTTTCCTTGCCAAAGATACCGGAGTGGTTTGCCATTTCCTTCTCCAGCTCATTTTGCAGATGAGGAAACTGAGGCAAATAGGGTTAAGTAACTTGCCCAGGATATCACACAGCTAGTGTCTGAGGCCAGATTTGAACTCAGGAAGATGAGTCTTCCTGACTCTAGGCCCAGGACTTTACCTACTATATACCACCTAGTTACCCTTCTAAGAAGAAACTAGACTGGAAAAGTTGATGTTGAACCAGAGGGGAAATAAGGTTCAAAATTACAGACTTCAATTGGAGGGCTGAGTTTAAAGTGTGGAACTCCCAGGAAAACAATGGTATTCCACATTGGTATAATGCTCTAAGGTATACACATTGTTTTCTTCATAGTAGCTCTGCAAGGGATCTATAAAAAAAACCCTCAACTGCCATTCCTAAGAACTCACACTCAAATCCAGCCTGTCTCCCAATATTCTACAGCTGAGAAAGGGAAAGAAGAAAAAGAGAAGGAAAAGTTAACTGTCTTCTCATCATTTATTCAGCCACACAGGGGAATCTTGGTCACAACCAGGACTGCAGAGTACCTCCAGAGAGCAGGAAGTGGATATGGATGTACTCAAGACCAACCCAAGCGTCCAGTAGACTTACAAAGGCAAGACCGATCTAATACCACCAGAAACAGATGGCCCTCCAAAGCCTTCTTTCAATGATGTACTGGAATAAGAGGAAAACCTACCTGAAACAACTAGATTGTGCAATGGATAGAGTGCTGGGCCTGGAGTCAGAAATACCCAAGTTCAAAACCAATCTCAGATAGCTGTGTGACCTTGGGCAAATCATTTAACCTCTATTTATCTCAGTTTCCTCAACTGTAAAATGGGAATAATAACAGCACCTACCTCACAGGGCTGTTGGTAGAATCAAATGAGATAATATATGTAAAATACTTAGGACAGTGCCTGGCACACAGTAAATACTATATGAATGCCATTCCCTCCAAAGACATAGTAGTTTTCTTTTTCCCTTTGGTAATTCTCAGATGCTTTTTTTTTTGGTGAGGCAATTGGGGTTAAGTGACTTGCCCAGAGCCACAAAGCTAGTGAGTGAGTGTTATGTGTCTCAGGCTGGACTTGAACTTAGGTCCTCCTGACCCCAGGGCTAAGTGCTCTACCCACTTCACCACCTAGCTGCCCCTTCAAATGCTTGTTTTTAAAAAGAAGCCGAGTTTGGTGACCTAGACTGAGAGTAGTTTCTTTTGAATATTCTTAGAAAATGCAAATGTGCTAGAAATGAATTCAGATTAATATCTGTGCACTATACTAATGCTGATGAAAAGAGTTAGGCAGTGATACACTAGACAGTATGTAGTCTGAACACCTGGCTTCAAGTCTTCGCTTTCATACTTACTAGCTGTGACCTTGGGAAAATTTTTTAACCTCTGTCTCCCTCAGTTTCTTCAGCTGTAAAATGAGAATAACAATAGCGCCTACCTCCTAGGATTATTGTAAGGATCAAATGAAATAACAGTAAATTGCCTGGCACATAGTAAGTGCTATACAAATGTATCATTATCATTAAATTCCCCCTCCAAAATAAATATCCTAATTAATTAATGAATAAAAGGTTTAATTGAGGAAGTTCTTGATCAACTTCATGAGTTCCCCAATCAGCCTGATGATATTATAAGGTGTAGGCCCCATCTTTTGGTACTTTTGGATCAAAAGTAATTCCCACTGCCTGATAGGACCTAAGAATGACTCTGGACTGCCCTTCTTTAAAAAATTTCCATAATTTCACAATTCCATAAATAAAGGGACCTCTTGAATTCTTATATGATCTCTTAGAGGCTAGAGCTGCCCCGTCTTGCTGAATCCTCATTCAGCTTCACAGAATTTGACCATTTTAAAGGCCAGGTCTGTTCATGTGCATGTCTGTAATTGCCTTATATGATGCCCCCTATTAAAGCTGTCGGTCTTTCTTAAAATGTTATATCTCCTATCCATTCTGGGACTAAGTTAATTTCAGCAATCTCGGATTATTCACAATCTACAGAGGGAAACAACTGTTTGGTAGACGAGTCTAATATTGTGTGACCCGGTATCAAGGATTTTTCGTTGCCATTTTCTTTAGTGGAGGGTGGAGATCAAAAGTGGAATTAACGTCCCCATTTAGGGAGCAAGAGCTTAATCATTTTCAGCCCTCTTTGGGAATTCCCACAAACCTTGTGGTTCTCCATCCAGAGTTTCCCAACTGGCAAATTTGTTTTTGCTTTTTTCCACACTGTTGGTGGTTTGTTTAGGATATGTGGACTTAATAGATAGCATGCTACAGTAGTTACATGACTGGTTTTGGAGGGAAGTCTAGTGTTTGAATCCTGCCTCAGACACTTAATGTCACATCACTTTATTTCTCTGGGCCTCAGGTTTCTCAATTGTAAAAAGAGTAGATTAGACTTGATGACCTCTAAGGTCCCTTCCTGCTCTAAATCTATGGCCCTGTGACCCTATGTTTAGAGATATACAGAAGAGCTGAGAAAATCGTACAATAGGCCCACTATAGAACTCACAGTGCAGCAGAAAATACTGTAGGAATTATTCAAGTTAAGGCTTAGGCCAGACTCCTGCTAGACAATAAGGCCTAATCCAGTTTCTCTCAGGAGGTTCCAATCAAATTCCTACTGGTTGGTGGATTTGGGACCCCAGAATTTCTACGTACAACTACAGTAAAAAGTCAATTTGAAAATTATTAGATAGATAGAATCATTACACTAGGAATAATTGTTAGATAATTTCCTGTGCTCTCCCACAAGGTTCTGTCCTGGGCCCTCTTCTCTCTCTCTATACTGTTTTGCTTGGTGATCTCATTAGCTCCCATAGATTCAATTAACATCTCTATGCAAATGATTCTCAGATTGATTTACCCAACTTTAACCTCTCCCGATCTGCAGCCTCATACTTCAATTGTCTATTGAATATCTCAAACTGGATGTTCTATAAACATCTTAAACTCAACATGTCCAAATCTAAACCCTTTATCTTTTCTCCAAAACTGTCCCCTCTTCCTACCACTTTGGAGTATAGCACCATCCTGTCACCGAGGCTTGCAACGTAGGTGTCATCATAGATTTCTCCCTCTTTCCCTCACCCCCTATATCCAATCAATTACCAAACCCTGTCAACTCTATCTTTCCAAATCTCTAGTATAGGATCACTTCTCTCTTCTGCCCCTATCTTCACCCTGATGCAGGCCCTCATAACCTCACATTTGGACTACTGAAACAGCCTGTGGATGGGTCTCCTGCCTCAAGTGTCTACTACCATACTCTAATCCATCTTTCATTCAGTTGCCAAAGTCACCTTCCTAAAGCACAGACTGTTGACAAGGCCAGCCTTGTCACAAATTCCAGCAGATTCCTATTAATTTCTAGATCAAATATAATATCTTATATTTGGCTTTTGAAGCCCTTCATAACCTGATCTCTTTCTATATTTCCAATAGTCTTACATTTTACTTCCCTCTACATTCTCTGTGATCCAATTTATCCTGAATATATCTTGTTTGTACGTAGTTGTTTACATCTTCTCATCCTCTCTTTCCATTAGATTGTGAGCTCCTTCAGAACAAGGAGCTTTTTTTTTTTACCATTCTTTGAATAATTTGAATTAGCACAGGGCTTGGCATACAGAAAGTAACAAAGTTTGTGGACTTTTACAAGACCAGTGTTTTTTCTTAAAGTGATCCTTCATAGGCTCATCTCTGTTATAAGAATTTCACAGACATATCTGCATGTTGTGTTTGCACTGAATTTATTTTTACTCGTATTTTGGCAAAATTCCAATAAATGTTTGGGAGGGGAAAAAAAAAGCTTCATTCCCATGCTTGGTATAACACACATGAATAAAAAGAGAAGAGGGGATCTGGTACTTGCTAAAGTCCAAAAGTTAATAAGTGCTGTACCATCTGCCAATAACAAAATACTGGGATAAAAAATCAAGACAAAGAACATTTTTTAAAAGCCATTTATTTTATTCAAATAACTAAATGCCATTTCCACACTAGGCTCTTTTAGTAGGCTTTTTTTCGGGGGAAGAGGGGACTGCTTTGCAGGATAAACATCTATCCATCCACTAAACAGTCCTATCTATCTATATATACAGGTACATATATACATATAATACATATATACATGTATATATATACATGCAATATGTATATATACATATAATACATATATACATGTATGTATATACATACAACATGTAAAGATACATAGTACTGGATATATACAGTACTATATGTATGTATACATACACACACATTCATTTATGAATATGATCTTCTTTTAGTATATATGTTTCTAGGACGAACTGAAGCTTACCCTACAAAGCAGTCAAAAAAGACATTTATAACCAAATCTGTTAACCACCAAAACTGCTGATAAAAGCTGGGATCTTCAAGCCTGTATTGATACGCCTATGGAATTCTAAGCAAAAGGACAAGATGATTGTGCTAATAACTTCTCCTCCATTTAAAAGAAGAGGATTTTTCCACTCCAGATCAAAAAGACTATACCTTCTGGTAGTTTCTACTACTTGCAGGACATAAAGTCTGTGCATTAATCCCTTTTAGCTAGTCCTGCTGAATGCCTTTCTGGAGGAAACAAAGAAAGGCTTAGCAGGTAATGTGAGACCTATTGTTAACTAGACTTTGAATCGGCCAGTTACCCTTATTGTTATGGATTTTCACCTGTTACTTCCCTAAATCAGTAGCTACAAATGTGTTCTTAAGGAAAAGAGATTATAAGTGTTCATTCTGGAATAAAAATATCTGTAATGATTGGAATACAGATTGTTGACATTTACAACCATAATATTCTAAATATTGATATTACAGCATTCTTTTAAGAGAACAGATATAATCGTGGTTTCTAGAACTGATAATATGGTTTGAAGACCTCATTGCTATCTTACTATAGAATATAAAGCTGGAAATGAAAATAGACAGTTGAAAATGCTATGCTAGGGATTATAAAAATGACTCTATAACAAGCTGTTGTTTCCCAATAATCTCATTTCTCTAGGATAATTATTTGATTGGAACAAGTGAGGACCCTGACTAGAACCTGTGTGACCTAAATCTCGCTAGGTAAGATTTAATGGTTATAGGACCATGGGATAATACCAAGATTTTATACCTATGGGACAACGACAACACTACAATTTCAATCCAGAATGTACATAAGAGCCTAGACACAGAACACCAGTTGGTACACTTAGAAAAAACCACTGTCCTTAGGACAAAAGTCCAAGTGAATCAGCTCCAGGTGGGTTTGGGAGGGTGCCACATCATTTCTGCACTGGGCAACCACACAAGAACTCTCCTTCCTTCATTAATGAAAGACCAGGACAAATCAGACATTGAGGCTCAGGATTTCTTGAATGCAAGACATACATGATGGCCTCACTCATCAATACTGGCCCAACAATCTACATGATAAAAAGTCAGGATTCCCTTTTGACACATGACCATGAATTATTCCTACACGTTCTCAGGTTGGGAGTACAGTCACTCACAATACACCTTCCACATCTATAGCTTGGGAGTCTAGGCCCAGACACAGAAACTCCGGGAAGGACAGATGTGGGATTGAGCAGTCCATGATTTCTGGGAGATCAAATTCCTGAAAAAGTCTAGTCTATTCAGAAGAGTGCCTGGAATTAAAAAAAAAAATAAACAAACAGGTTTTTTGAATGAAAGAATTTTTGACCTTTAAAATCATACAATTTTAGTGTGAACAAAAAAAAATTGAGATGAGGTTGTAGTTTCAATAAATAATAAGATTTGTTGCATTGAACAAAGAATAGGCTGTATACTCTCAAGATAACATGGATATTTTCAGAAGTTTGCTGGATCTGGCTTATACAGTGAGACAACTGTTAAATTTTCAGTGTACCAAACAATATGAAGTAGGGTTTAAGACTGAAGAAAATGATCAGGAAAACGTTGATAATGCACGCTGATAAAGTGTGTCACATGTATATCCCCCCCAACCCTAACCACCACCACCCACTCCCATCCAAATCATTTGTTAAACATTACCAGAACAACCATGGGTACATTGTAACAATCAGAATAAAGATTTAAAATACCTATTTCATAATAGCTATGGCTTAGGAGATTAGGCCATCTACTGGAAAGCTAATCAATAGAATACTATGATTTCTAGATTCTAAATTGAGCCATTGTGATTCCAGATAGTTTAAGTAATCTGCATAACATTCTGATGGCTATTTTGAAGATCTTAGGACTGGAAACTCAAATGTGTTTGAACTCTAGGTTTTTGTCTCCACCCCTGTGCATTGTTTTCTGTACCCAAACAGCTTAACCTGCCGCATATTCGAGGCAATTCACCAACATTAATGTGCCACTACAGTTAACACATCTGGAGCAGTTATTTTGCTGCATCCACTATATTAAAATGAAACATGGAGAGCTCCATATTTATAATGAACAAACTAGAGTAACAGATATTGATAACTGATTATAGGCATTCTTAACATCAGCAGGCACAAAATGAGACCTTGGAATTAATGACCATAGATTATACTTCAAATTGGTTTATATGCAGGGCACACAGAAGTGAAATTCGAAATCACATTAAAGCTCTCATTTCCTCTGTGGTAAACAATAAGAAGTCATAATTTCTCAGTTCTTTTTCTAAAATCTTGGTCCCATTTGAGTAGGAAACCTCTTTAGTGCTTAATTTCCTTGTTTTGAGTCTTTTTAACATTCTTTTCAAAGACTGAACCGATTTCTAAAGGGAAAACTAAGTCAAAGTTTCAGGTTCTCCTGAAAGGTGGTTAAGGTGGTACCCAGACAAGGCAAGACCTGGCCCTTAATCAATCTATTTAAAAGAACTAGAGAAATGATTCTCTAGGGCATACCATCTTAAATTACTACTGTCAAGTGATTTTTGATAAATCAGACACATTTAGCCTAAAATTGAATCCTTGCCTAAATCTTGAAATTTTGTCTTTGTTTCAGAATATTAAAAAGTGTACAAAGATTTGCCTAGGAAGAGAGAGTTTTAATTAAATTAGCAGGGGTAATGCTACCCTTTGAATCTTTCTCCAAGTAGCAATGCTTATAAATATACACATACACACACATACTAATGTCTCTTACAGTATTGAAAATGGAGATGATTTAAAAGCCTTTCTTCTACAGTTTGAAGGTATCTGAGGCACACCTTCCCATGGAGGTGGGCATTCCTGCTCAGAAGACACAGAAAACTCCTATAATCAGGAATGCCTTTAAGATGATTGGCTGATTAGTAATGGGGAGGGAGTAGAGTCACACCATTCTGTGATCTATATAATCTAGTTGTGAGGTGATCACTCTCTTTCTCCCTTCCCCTCCCCTATACTGTATTCTGAGAAGACAGACCAGCATGTATCAGGAAAAACATACATACTTGGCAGGCTGTGGAGGGAGGTCAACCTGTACCCATGCAGTTTTCTCCTCCACGAAGGAATAGATGGCAACTTGCCATAGAAACATATTGCAAAGACAGGTGTGCATTTGCACGTCACCCAGAAAGAAAGCCCATGGACAATATTTGTAAAAACTACTGTGTTGAAAAGGGGTGTGTGTGTGTGTGTGTGTGTGTGTGTGTGTGTGTGTGTGTCTGTGTTTGGTAGCGGGTTTCTTAGGTATAGCAACCCCAGACTCTAGCCTTCAAGCGAGAGAAGGTAGATTTGGAGGGGGACAATATCAGCTTTGCGAGTTATTATTATGGGTGACTCCAAGTTTGAGAGTTTCCAAATTTCATATTTTGGGTAATGGATCTTTCTGCTAGAGAAAAGAAGAGAATAGTCTTCACAGTCCTTGCACAGCATTCTACTTGGACAGCAAAGCCAGTGAATTACTCAGACAATGCAGGTTCACGAAAGGAACTGTTTAAGAACCTCTTCTTCCAAGGGAAAGCCCAAGCCACAAAGTGGTACCATGAGTCTTAATGGAGATTGCTTAGCACTCTGTGGGAAAGAGACACCAGAGTACCAAGTTACATGAAAAGAAATGGACAAAGAATCCTGATGAAGACTTAAACAGGTGTACTTAATCTTTTCTATGTCACAGACCCTTTTGGCAGTCTGGTGAAGCCTATGGACCCCTTCTCAGAATAATGCTTTTAAATGTATAAAAAAATTTTAGGATTGCAAATGAAGTATTATATTTTTTTTTAAAAAAGTCTTGTTAGTTCAGAGTGACAGAACTGTAGGCTCCCCTTCAGTCTGGGATTCCTGCCTTGGTTTTCCTTTTTCTGCTGGCTAAGCTAAATGATGGAAATGAGATCTTGCTCTGCACGTGGGGTTTAAGCCAAACTACTGCTGCTTGGCTCTGAAAATGTTCCTTTCTTGGTATACCACCCAGGGCCTCACTACTTGAGAATCCCTCCCACCGACACCCACAATGGACAGGTCCCCTTCTCAGTCTACCTTAGATCTATGAAGTAGAAATGGGTAGTTGATACCAAAGTTGCCAGTTCATACCTGTACCCATTGAGGTGCCCTGGAACAGGCCTGGGGGTGAGTTGGGATATGGATCTGGATCCTCCTGTGGTCCTGGGCACTGGAGCACTCTCAGGTGGCATGCTCCTGGACCAACCTTTTCTTTGGCCTCTGCAGACATAAGTCTGTCTCCTTACACCAAGTCAGGGTGGACAAATAACATGATTTTTTCTACACTTCCTCAGCAGGATTTAGTCTAATCTATTTTTTAGATCTGTTTGCACTTTTATGCATGGGAGCTCAGCTGGATTGCTTCCTGCTACACTACCATCTTGGCTCTGCGTAATAGGCTATTTTCAAAGGAATAAATGCAAACTGTCTATAATAACATGAAAAAGTACTACAAATCACTAATAATAAAGCATGCAAATTAAAATAGCTCTGAGGTTTCACCTCACACTCAGAGCCGTGAATTGGTCTAACCATTCTGGAAAATAATTTGGAGTTATAGTAGACAAGTCACTAAACTAGACATACCCTTTGACTTGGTAATATCAGTTAGTCAAAAAGCATTTATTAAGCACTTACTTACTATGTACTAAGCATATATATAATATACATATTAATATACACATACAATATAAATACAAGCAAAACGACAGACAGACTACTAAGCATTTGGTCCAAGCAAAATAAAGACAGAAGAAAAAGTCTTATATACGCAAAAAAGTATAGCGAAATTCACCGTAATAGTAAACAATTGGAGGAAAGTGTATTTCCAATCTAAGTACTCACCAGGCCCAAAATGTAAAAGAAAATAATTTGGAAAGGATTCAGAACTCTGATTAATGCTATGACCAAATATGATTCAGAAGACTAATGACAAAATAAACCTCCTACCTCTAAGCTGAAAGGTGATAGACTAAAGGTGTATAATGAGACCTGGCCATTGTTGATTTGTTTGCCTTAACTATACTTATCTGTTACTGGGAAGGCCTTCTCTGGGGAAGGTGAGGTCAAATTAGTGGTAGGGATAGCAATGCCAAAAGAGAGCGTCAAAAACTATTTTTTCCAAGCACAGAACAGAAAGTAATGAAAATGACTCAAACAAGTAAAATAATTTTGTTATTAATTTGCTGGATTTAAATTAGATGTATATATTTTTAAAAACCATACTTAACAAAAGTTCACAGTTACTTTTATGATCTTCATCTATATTGAAATGTTTGTGTTTGTTGATGGTTGTTAAATTAACAACAAAAAAGAAAATTGGGGAATGGCTAGATTATGATATGTGTAATAGAAAGAATTTTTAACTGAAATATTATAAATAAGAATTCAGAGGTAACTTGGGACAACAAAAACTGACCAATCAATAAGCTTTTATGAAGTACCTACTACGCATTAAGTAAAACAAAAATTAAATAGTTCCTGCCCTCAAAGAGCTTATAGTTTATGGGGGCGGGAGAATGTATAAATATAAATACAATATAAATACGAGGAAATTTCAGAGGGGTAGATACTAACAGGTAGATCATAGGAATTTAGAGCTGGAAGGGGCCTTAGAGGCCAAGTAGCCCATCCTCTTCATTTTATAGATGAGGAAACTGAGACACAGAAAGGTTGAAAGACTTGCCTAGAGTCACAATGATGGTATTTAGGGCAAGATTTGAATTCAGACCTTCCTGACTACAAGTCCAGCTCCGTCTACACTACACCATCCAGCTACTCCTAGAAAGGCCTCATGTAGGAGGTGGTGCTCGAGCTGAGCTCTGAATTAAACTGGGCATTCTAAGAGGCAGAGAGAAGGCAGAGAGACAGAAAATGGAGCTGCATATGAAGAGCAACAAGAAGTCCAGCGTATCTGGACGATGGATTTTTGTGAAGGGAGGAAGCAGTCAAACCAAAAGAACTATTTCCATTATGACCACAATAATGTAAAGGAAAACAACTGTGAAAGATATCAGTATTTAGACACAGCCAAACGCTGATAGGTTTTTAGTTAACTGTAATTTATTTGTTATGAGGAAAGGTCGTACGGAAGGGATGGGGGTGGACAGATCTTTCTAAAAGATCGCCCATGTGACATTTTTAAAAGAAAAAAATAGTGGCTTTACCTCTATGCTCAATTTCTTCTTCATCTTGCAAAATGAGATCCATTCAGATCTCAAATAACCTTCCGTGATTCGATGGAGGCCTGGGCATCTTCAGCAAGTCTAAAGGGCTACGGAAGACTTGAAATATTACAAAGTAGATCCAACAGAGGCAAAAACCTAAAAGAGACCTTAGCGATCCTCTTGTCCAACCCTCTCCTTCTGCAAATGAGGAAAATGAATCTCAGATAAGCGAAGTGATTTGCCCAAGGTCAAGGAGGAAGTGAAAGAACCAGGTCTTCTGATGCCAAATCCAGAGCTCTTTACATTACAAGCAAGCTACCCTTATTTCTTATTAGCACTCCTAATAGTAACAATATGATTAATAATAAATGACATTTATATTCATTTTTTAAAAACCAGACCTGTGATTTCATTAGTAGAGGGATTTCCCCTTCCTGTGCAGATCAGCCTCTCCATTGCAACTTAGGGTCTTTCAGAGTTGCCTGGGACAGTTAAAAGTTAAGTGACTTTGCCCAGTAGCACACAGCCAGCAGGTACAGAGGTAGCCAAGTCTTCCTAAATTTCTATCCACTATGCCATGCTACTCCATGCCCTCAACCCCTCCACACACATATAATATTGCACTTTAAGATTCATAAAGTGAAATGCGTATCATCACATCTCTGTGAGGTCGGTGTTGTCTCTGTTTTATAAATGAGGAAACTAGGGATCACAGACTTGCCTATATGGTTGCCCAGGGTCTGAACTCATGTCTTTCTACCTCCCACGTACAGCACTCAATCTACTACAAAAGGGGACTGGGATAATTTTTCTGTGGTTAATGAACTCTTCCCTTGCATTTCAAGAAGAGGTTTATGAAACACCTCTTCGAGAAATGTCCATTTTAAGTGAAAGTGTCGTACTGCCTGATGTTTAGAACTCAAAGGAAAGGGTCTGGAGCCAAAGACTACAACCCTGTATCACAGGACTTGAAACTCTGAGATCATTTGTGGAATGAGGGGGTTGGACAAGATGGGGATTCAACCTGGGTCAATGACTCACTTGTACACCACTGGCAGGGCATTTATCCTTTCCCAATAAAAAGGGTACAGTCACATAGTTCACCTAGGTAAAGACTTGACTGAGAACTGGGAAAGACAAGGGAGAAATATCACCAAAAGCAAAGTACTAGTGGCCAGGAGGATTTCCATGGGGCCTGGCGCTGACTGAACAACGTGTAAATTACATGCTAAACAGATGCAAATTAGAGTCTATTATTTTGGAGTCCACAGTTTGGACACTGTTTGTATTAAGACTACAGAACTGTTACAGAGGTCCTGTGGGCCTCCTATTCAATGCAACTAAAATACTGGGTATCTAGAGGTTATATGGCACTACACAAGTCTAACCTTCTGACAATAAATATTCTTAGAATAAATATCTTGTTATGACTAAGATTTCTAAGTCTCAGGCCATTTATTTCAAGTTATATCCAAAACAGCAGCATATATATTTCAGTATCCTGGGGTTTTCCATACCAGGGCTTGCCCTGAACTGTAAAGCATTTTCAACAAGTCTGTGGTTTATGGCTCATACTCTAGGGCTATCACAGAGGTAGTGGAATGGAGTAATATATGATCAATAGACTTTTCTGTGATTAGTGACATTCACAGCTATTTTTATCCCTCCACATTATAACTAGTTTTTGCAACTCCCAGTGCTATATGTTCCTTGTGGCTTTTAGCCTCTTTCCTTTATAACTTGCTGGTTAGCTCTGTGCCAAATGCATCATCACTCCATCTCTGAATGCTGTGCTCTCACCACCAAGTTTTCTAGCCAGCAAGCAGCCAATATACAAAGAACACCGAACAGTGAGGCAAGAGTTCTCAGTCTAATCCAGGCTCTGCTACATATTTGTTGTGCTATCCTGGGTGAGTCACAGTTCTTCTCTCTGGATCTTGGTTTCCTCTTCTATAAACTGGCCTAGGTGAAATCCTAGGTTCCTTCTTCTGCCTTTGTGAAGGTACAAATAAGTACCTTTACCAAGCCAAATATCTTGCAAAAGATTATGGACCATTTCGAAAATATTCAATTTAATTAATGATGGTCTCTTAGACTTAGAACTCTCAGATTCCACAACGGAAGATTGTGCAGAAAGTCAAGGTATGATTACTGCTTAGGAAAGGGAAGGAAAAAGAACTGCTTACAAAGTATTTGTACTTGGTATCCCCAGCTAAGACTTTTATAATTGAAGTCCCCAGAGAGCAATTTATTACAGTGAAGCCATTGTGTGCAACAGACACTGTAGAAGCCATCAAGATAACAGGGATAACAACCCAATGGACTTTTGAAGTGTAAACATAAAAGTTTACAACGTTGGTTTAATCCCAAGACAAAAAATTTGCTTAATGAAAAGCACAACTCACCCCAAGGAGGGAATATCGATACCAGCTGTGAGCTACAAGGAGGGGATTCCTTCCAGGGAACATCTGAATTTCAAAATGTTTCTTTCCAATATTTACTCTGGACATGAATTCTCAAATACTTTTCTGAGGATCTCATTTTTCTACAGGAGAAGGTCAGGGAGAAGTCTGGGCAGGGCAAACAGAGAGCTTAGCTGATCCTGGAAAAGCAGAGTCTAGCCCCAGTAGGGTTGCTCTGACAAACTTTTCACTTATTGGGTAAAGTCGGAAGCAGCCTCATTTGGTCTTTTGGCAGCCCGGTACATTGTTTGGGCTAATGTTTCCACGTTATTTGGGTAGTGCTGGGAGTTCCTGCCCACCAGGTGCTAATGAGAATGCCAGCAGAGGTGCTTGCTCCAGCTGCTCTGGCTTACAGAGATAAATGACCTACCCACACTGTTTACACATTTAAACAGCACTTACTAGCTTCACACCAGGGACTCAGAAATGCCATTTCCCACCAAACCCCTCTCTTTAACTACATCACACTTCTTAACTCCTTCCTAGCCTCCTTTAATTTGCTCATTTATTTTGGCTTTCCTGGAAGCCCTGAGATGCTGGAGGGCAGAGTCAGGCAACCATATCACTAGGCCAAAAGGGGAAAACAGCTGGGGCTTTCTGATTTGTAGCTCTGTTTCATCTCCTTTGAAGGAAAAAAATTTTATAGAACTAAGCAGGAGTAAAATCAGTAAAGCTAATAAAACTCTTATCCATAAACAATAACTCTGAGTAATGAGTGTGCACAGGTAAATACTCAAATCCCTCACTTTCATTTCTAACCTCAGGGCTTTCTTATGCTTAGACTGACAGCTAAGATAAAGCTTAAAACCTAATATACAATATCTTATCTATCTGATATGTTATCAGTTGTGTAACCAACTCCAATCCTTGACAGAGACAACAGGTTCTCCTCACTCTCTTCCTACAAAGAAACACTCTAAGAAAGAGCACCCACTCTAGACTCCAGTCCAGGGCCTAGATTACTCAACCTCTCTGACCTTCCGTTTTCCCTCTTTAAAATAAGAGACTGGATTTCAGGAGTTCTTAAACCTTCTGTGTCATGGATCTTTGGGGAAGTCTGGTGACGCCTACGGAACCCTTCTTAGAATAATTATTTTAAATGAATAAAATAAAATGCACAGGATTACCAAGGAAACCAATAATATTGAAATAGTTATTTAAAAAAATTTTTTTTAAGTTCACAGATCCCAGGTTAAAAAAAAAAACCCAGCAGATGATCTCTAAGGTCCCTTGAATCTCTGATGAGCTATCAAATTATTAATGGAACAATAATTACCAAAAACAATAATTTTCCCTCTCATTCTTGCAGAGATTTTTGCTGATTTTGTTCTCTACATTTCAAATGTATCCTTCCCAGGAAGATCAGTGGGCAGCACGTAGGAATCCTTGGGTAGATCAGTCATTTGTAAAGGGTACTGATTCATTCTAAGCTGTATTGAAACTGCTGTGAGCATCAAATTGCAGGTACCTCACTACCACGGGAGTCCAGCACCGGCCCAGCAAGGAGCTCACTTTGCAAAGCCATCTTTTATATAAGTTTTAAATTACAGTTGGGGTGATGCAAAGCCCTAGAATGAGTGGCAGAACAAGTTTTCATAAGTTTGTCCTGCAACAAACTGGAAAGGTCTCATGCTGACACCCCTATAGTAAGATTTAGCACCATGCTTCATCAGGCACTAAATACTAACACAGGTCCTCCAACATCAGTGGGAACGCTGATTAAAAGTGATGTCAATAATTTATGAAACACAATATGTTCTTCAGATGCTTAGAAGAAGAAAGTGGGGAAAACCCAGAAACCCAGGTGGTGAAAAACTGCTCATGCATTTCCCCTTGGATGTACACCCCCACCATGCATGGATGAATGCAAATGCACACATGTATAAAAGCATGAGAACACACTGATACATATGGGCGGAAGAGAGTATTTAGTTATTCCACTGAGAGCTGTCAGGACTGTAATGTTATATATACATAGTCTTGTCTTTTGCATTGTTTTGAATTATTTCTGGGAAGAAATTCTAAATAGAATTTAAAATAAATCTTGCCTTTCCAAGTGGACATGTTTATACCATAGAGACCTCTACCTTGAAACAGTGCAGAAAAGGAGGCAACTAACATGTACTTTATAACAATATGAAAAATATTGTGGTCCTATTTCAAAAGACTTATTTTATCACATTTGAAAATTTTGAAAATATATTAGTCTTATTTTTGTTCTGATCCACAAAGAAGATGAAAATATTTAATCTTTTTAAAATCGTATTTGATTTTTTTCATAAGGGAAAGATGAACTGCACAGAGGTCAGGGTTAATCTGTACCAAGACAGCTTTCTGGATATTTAAGTCTCATGTCCCTGTGGGTTCTATTCTTTTCTAATTCTTTCTATTCCTTTTGCTCAGGGTATGCATATCCTGGATAAAGTATTTCAAAAGTATGAATTAGTTTCACAAGATTGAATTATGATGAAAAAAAATGTATATCACAAAATTAGTATTGTAAAGATTCGGTTAATACTTCCTCAAGAAGTCACCTGTCACATACTAATTCATTCACATAACTCCATTATAGGTTTTATTGTTTAAGAGTCTTTCATTTCTGTAAAAAGTTCAACCTTTAATTGTAAATTCCTTGAAAATTATTGCATTGGCTTTATCTTTGTAAGATGATGGAACAATCTGCCAGATTCTAACTTATTTTACTATTGAAAATTTACAGTCCCCTCAATATTGGATTTTAATCTACAGAACACCAGAAAATCGACTGAAAGGAATTATACATTGCTTTAATATTGCTGCATTAGCAAGAAGGCAAAATAATTGTAAAGATTTGAAGTTATTTTAGCTATTAAAAATTAGAGAGAAAAAAATCATTACAAATTAGAATAGCTACAATGGATATTTCAAGCTGCATCTACCAAATGCAAACCAAAAAAGCTTTTTTAAAGAAAAAGAAAGTCAAGCTTATTTGGAGTGTGATATGGACAAAAATAATCAGTTATTTTGCTTAACCTTTTTTTGGTTCATTTGTTGCTAATTTAATTAATTAGCTGACTGATCAATGTTGTCAGAACGTTCAATCCAGTCTGTGTGAAGGCACTGCTTTTATGGTGAGGAAAAAAAAACTTTTAAATTACTGAATTTATTTAAGTTCTACTCTCATCATTCAGGCACAGATTATTTCTCCATAGATAAAAAAGCATGTGGAATTCTCTGGCAAATCTCATCAGTAGTGATAGTAGAGAAGGAGCAGCATTCAAACCAATCAAATTTTACTCCAATGCCAGGCTAGTTTAACTAAATTATACACTTCACTTTGTCCGTGGGAGCCCTGCCTATTACAAGACAAAGTGATCTTCCATATATATGTACAAAGTAGAACTATGGACTTGGTAACTCCAATAAAGAGGTTCTAGAAAGACCAAACACGATCAATATTCCGACCCTCAATGGCACGAAAGAAAGAAAAGAAAATGCACATTTCTAAAGACTAGAACTCAAGGAGTGGCAGATCGAAGAAGATCCCAAACCCAAGACACACACATATAGATATTACCTCTGCACAAAATACATACAAAGAATTTCATACCTTTTCTAGTTTTGTCCACCAAAGGAAGAGAGAATGAATACCCATAACTACAAAGGTGTTGTGGATTCTGTGCAAAAATAGATGATCAGCAAACTAAGGAAGGTACAGTTTCCTCAAAACCATCAATCCCAGATCTTGACCTCCAGGCTTTTTTTTTTCCAGGAGATTGCTCAAATGACTGTGTCTACAAGTAATAAAGTACAAACTATTCAACAATGACATGACACAATTAATCAAAACCAGACCCCAAACGTGTGTTCATGGGGACTGAAGAATTCTGTAGTGTGTCTGAGAGAATGCAGACATAATGGGAGACCAGAGACTCAAAAAAAGGGAAGTAAAAAACTGTAAAAGATACACAGTTTGATATAACTTTCAGTCTTGACTCTAATTTTTATTCAACAATTTTTAAAAGATTACATCCCCTGAATAAGAGGCAGGGGAAACTTAAAATATACCTTATATACTACTATTTTACAGATTTGGAAATTGAGGCATGGATATCTGCAGTGAACAAAGATTGTGTGTACCTGTAGAAGTCAGGATATCAATTTGAGTGTCTGACATTAGAAAGAGCCTTTGTTTTAGCTTCAATTTTAGCCTCAAAGTTTTCACAGTCATGAACTTTTGCCAGATTTCTCTTCTCACAGTTGAAACTGTGAGTTTTACTGGTAAGTGAGAAGTTTAGGCCTTGATTATATCAGACCTTAGTAACTTCCCAGAACCCTATTTGTTTTGGTTTGGTTGGAGGAGGGAGCTATATTTTCATTGTCCAGTTGAATTTTCAAAATAATTCCTGAACTCTCTTTTCTGTTGCACTTTGCCTATGTAGACAGTAATTAATCTGAATTTCATCATGTTTCTTCCCTTAATATAAACATACTGCAAACAAAACAAATTTCGTTTTTTAAAGGAAATAGAGCAACCAGCAATGAATTAAAAGGTAATCTGTACCAGGTATAGACCCAACACCGAACTAAAAAAATGTTCTTGACTGTAATTGTTCATAGGATTTACAAACTCCCTCTGATTTCTCACGTGGCAAATGGAATCAAAGGCAAACTTGGTGAGGCCTAGAATTCTTTTCACACACACACCCCGCCCCCCAACCAGAGAGGGGAGTATTCAACCTATTACTCACATGGAGGTTGGCACTGGAAAATATTGATGTGTTCTGATATCAAACCTTTAAAGCCAAATAGACGTAAAAGTAATACAGGCATTTATTGCAATAAGTGAGGGCTCATTAAAATCGGGAATTACTGAATAATTCCTGTGATGGAACCCTTGCCTGACAATGCTTATTTCTCTTCCTTCCTGTCTTTCCTGGGGGTTTTGAGTAGGTTCAAAACTTGGCGGGCACACACACACGTGTCAAGTAAGCTTCAGTGAATTCCGTCCAGTTCCTCTTCTCGTGTCCTAAGGGCCCTAGTTTGGGGTACCCTTAGCCTGCAGGCGTCTGATCCTGACGTCTTTCACCTAACCTACAAATTCTACCTCACCTTGCGCTCCAGAGCTCAGAAGGTAAAGCGCCCCCGGGTGGGAGCGGGAACCGGTCTCAGGGACCAGAAACCTGGGATCTAGATGAAGGCTTCTCGGCTCTAACGCCAAGAGCACAGTCCACTCCATAGATGATTCCTTGCCCCAGACAAGGTGGAGGGCACAGCACTGTTCCCACCCTCTGCACTGGCTCTCCGGCTTCTCGGATTCTAGATGCTCCTCTCACGCCCTCAGTTGGTTTTTGCATCCTAGGTTACCCGACGGCGTCCCTCCACTTTGCTTCTCTCCCATCCCTAACCCAGGCCAGAGCCCCAAAGCTCCTGACAGCAGCCGGCGTACAACTCACCCACGCACTCGTTGGCTTCCCGGGCCGTGGCCCGCTGCCAGGGTCGGTCGTAATGAAATGGCTTGCAGCGGTCGCACTCTGGTCCCGCCGTGTTGTGCTTGCAGTCGCACACTAAGCTGTCGTCGCGGTCGCGCACACAGCGGGCCGCGTGGCCGTTGCACTTGCAGCGGCCGCCCACCTGCAGGTCAGAAACGGCGTAGAAATAAGAGTCCCGCGCCAACTCTGAGTCATCTTCGTTCTCGTCGCCAAAGGTATGCAGCCGATTGAAGGCCACGCGGATGTCTGTGGCAGTGACCCAGTCCTGCAAGACTGGAGAGTTATCGAAATCGTGCGCAGAGGGTCGCCCGTCCAGTGTGCTGAAGGCGATCAGACCACCGGACAGCGGGCGCATGTCTGTGTGTGAGTCGGTGCATACTGCCTCTTGCTCGTTCTGCTTGGTGATGGGAGCCCGATGGGGGCGGTTATACATCTTGCGGCACTGCGTAGAATAGAACTGGAAAGGCACCCAAGTGCGCCCGTAGTCCATGGACTTGTAGATTGCCATGGACTCGGGCCTTGGTGAGCAGAACTGGAGGCTCACGTAGGTAACCTCAAACTTCTTGCCCAGGGAGAGAGTGAGTGTCACGTTGTGCGGGAACTGCAGGTAGTTTTCAGACTGCCAGCAGGTCAGGTTGTGCGGGTTGTTGAGGTCAGTGAGGAAAGTGGGCGGGTGCGCTTTTTTGGGGTCAGAAGCGTTGCAGAGGTGGCAAGAGCGCAGCCGCTCCTCGCCGCGCTCCACCACCACGCAGTAGCGGGCCGGGGGTCGTCCGCAGGTGCTGGACACTTTCACATCCTTGCCGAAAGCCGAGTTAACGAAGTCAGGGATGCAGCGGCGGGGATGCCCGTTTTCGTCAGAGCAGGGGTCAGGCTGTGCCGCCTGGCCCGCGAACATGCTCAGCCCCGGCCCCCCGCGCACCGCTTCCACCAGGCACGCCACGGCCGCCAGAGCTGCCAGCGCCTCCCATACTCTGCGCATCATGCTGCGTCCAGCTTGCCTCAGGCTCGGCCGCCGACTTATCCGCCCACTTCGTAAATCGCCTGCGGAAAGAGAAGAGAGGGAACCCGGGCTCAGTGAGGCAGCAGGGTACCCAGGAACCCCAGGCAGGGAGGTGAAACCAAGCGCCGACCCCAGGGAAAGGGGAACCCGGCGGTCTATAGCTGAGATCCTCCCGCAGATTCACCCTCCGGACCAAGGCAGGAACATTCCCTAAACCGGCCTTCCCAGCCTATTCCAGTTTTGTCAGGATCTTGAGAAGCTAAGTGTCCCCTTTAACCCCGAGGAGCAAAGCCCCCCGAAGCTAGCCGAGGCCCCCTCCCCCACCCCGAAGGCTCTTCAGCCAGAAGTGCGGCGCGGGGGGAAAAAGGTATCGCGCAGCCCCAGCAGCTAGGGGCATCCCTCCTCGGCACCCCGCTATCACGTCCGCGTCTTTGGTCGAGGAACCCGCGCACGGGACTTTACCTTTGTAGAGGGGGCAAAAGAGAAAGAAAAAGTTTGGATGGCTCCGGAATGGGAGCCGCGTCTGTGGCTGCGGTGTGCTTGGAGCCCGCTAGCGGTAGCGTTCTCAGACCGGGTTTGCCGGTTCCATGCCCTGCGCCTCGGCTGCCCTGCCTTTAGCAGTCCCACTCTCCCCGCCGCCTGCTCTGTGAGTGACGCGACCGCCCGGATACCGCCGCTCCCGCCAGAGGTCAGAGTTATGACACTCCCCGCGCCTGTAGCGCAGGCACACACACATACACACACACACACATACACGCGCGCGCGCGCACACATACACACACACATTCACATACACACACTCGCAGCACTGAAGGCTTCGCTGCTGTGGCGGCACGGGGTGGGAGTCGTGGGCGGAGGGAAGAGCGGGGAGGGGAGGGGGCTGAGAGGGAACGACGGGCGGAGCTGGGAGAGCGGGGAGGCGGCCAATTAAACTGTCCCAGAATCTGACTACACTGTTGAAGCAAAGTTTTAAACCCCGGGAAAGAAGAAAGTTATAAGGGAAGGCTGGAGTTTGAAAGAAAGAGTGAAACAGAAACCCAGAGAGAAACAGGATGAGAAAAGCATAGATCTAGAAAGAGAGTCATAAACAAAGGGAAAAATAACAATAACAACAACAAAACCCTAGCTGGAGAGAGCTAGAAGGCGACCCAGGCTGGCAGATGGATTGTTATGCCCTGGATTCTGGGTGTATCTATAGGCGTGTATCCATTTGTATGTTAGATAAATGTGAGATGGATATCCTCAAAGATTTTGCTTGATCCGCAGAGTGCAGGACCTCATGTCATAGGATTTCAAGCTGGAAGTGACAGTAAAAGATCATCTGGCGCAACCTCTTCATTTTACAGATGAAGAAATTTGAGTCTCAGAGGGGCTACATTATTGACCAGTGGTCAACACAGGTCTTTCCAGATTGACAACGGAATGATTTAAAGAAACAAAATGGGGGTGGGGGTGAGAGGGAGTAATGATAATTTTCCTGTTCTTATCTTCAGCACATGTGTTCTCACCTCAGCATCCAATAACAGGGCCAGTGCAACCAGTGCACAAAGCAGGCACTGTTTGATAATGATAATGATTAGGGTTCAAGAACATACCAGCACTCTTTACTCAAGCTGCTGATTTGATGCTCAACTGCTACCCTCCGACCTGTCCCCCGACCCCCACTCCATGCTTGCTGTGTATAATGCCGGTAAAAATGAGGGACATTTTAAGTGTTGCCTCTGTGGGTGTCTGGTTTACAGTGTATTATGTGAGCATGATTGCTGTCTCTTTGAGAGAAAGTAGTATATGAAGAGTGACCAAGGCTGAGCTGTGGTTGTGGGCGAAAGCTAGATCTACAGATGACTGATGTGAGATGTCTGTAGGTAGCAGTATGGGGAAACTGATCTCTAACTCCAATATTCTCTTTCCTGACTCCACAAAGTGTCTGAATAGTAAAGTTGGGATTGTTTTAGGATAGGGAAGCAACTAAGGAGTGAAGATAGTATCTAACCCACCCAGTAAAAGGGCTCTCTTCAACCATCATTTCCCTACTTTCCACTGTTTCCTAAGTATTTATGAGGATTGGGTTCAACAAGTATTCATTAATGGTCTACCATGTGCAAACCACTATGGAAATTGAGCACTGAGACTTAAGGGGTCAAAGGTAAGTTTTGTCCAGAAAGTTTCTCTAAATCAAATAGTAGAGGGGAGTAGGGGTAGAGGAGAGTGAATAATAATAATAATGATAATGATAATTTATGGGACTAAGGACTGGACCTTTGGTTTTATTGGCATGGGAAACTCCCAGTGAAGAAACGCCATCTAATGCAGGTCTACAAAGTCTCTTATGGAGATGCCTAGAGCACTAAGAAGTTAAGTGATTTGTCCCACAGCCACAATGTGTCAAAAATTGAATTTGAACCCAAGTCTTCTTAGTTCTGAGGCGGGCTCTCTATCCATTATGTTAAGATGCCTCTTTTTTTAAAACTGATGTTTTTAGTGTGTTTCGTTGATAAAGTACATTACATACCTTACCTCATTTGAACCTCATTGCATTCAATCCTCATAAAGTAGTGAAGGTATTATTGGACCTGCTTCACGAGTAGTTGCATAAGAATATAGGATTGACAGCAAGTGACAGTGGACTCTCACAGGCCAAGAAAGTTTTTCAGTAAAAGCACTCTCTCGTCAGTGGCTATGTGGTGAAGTGGATACAGCATGTGCCCTGGAGTCAAGAGGACCTGAGTTCACATCCAGCTTGACACCACTTATTAGCTGTGTGACCTTGGGCAAGTCTCTTAACTCCATTGCCAAAAAAAAAAAAAAAGAACTCCTGAGAAGGTAGGAAAAAAAATAGCTGGGGGTACACTGTGCCTCAGAACTCACTGCCCTTCATCCATGTACGTGTGTATGTGTACCTATATGTGCATATGTGTGTAACTAATATTGGAAGATCTGGGTTATAATCATAGGCCCATCCTTTATTCAGCTGTGTGGCTTTCGGCAAATCACCTCAGATCTGTGAGCTTCTATTTCCTTATCTGTGAAGTTGGGAGTTGGAGAGAGAACATATGACATCCAGTGTCCCCTCCAGCTCTAATGTCCTATGGTGATTCAGTGGAGTGAAGACTAGTCTAGCCCCCTTGTGATGCCTTTAGGGATCATAGTATTTCGAACTGGAAGTTCTAATATCATCTAATCTAAGTCCATCCTTTTATAGATGAGGCCTCAGTTCACGTAGTATTAAAACTGTAATCTGAACAAAGAGGTTGCTACTCCAAACACAGAAGTCTTTCCATTACACCATTAACAGAGCTGGCTTAAAGCACATGTTTTTTTTCCTTGCTTTCTTCCAATGAGTCCACTGTGTTCCTTCAGCTGCCTAGCTGGAGGGTTCTAGCACATGGGAATTCTGGTTGGCAATTCTAATCCAGTCTGAGAGGAAGGAGGGTGGCTGTGGCGTAGAGTAAAGTTGTGAATGGCCATGGAAAAATGGTTGTTCGGTAGATGGGGCAATCCCAATCAATCTTGTTGCCTAAAAGGTCAGTTTATTCTTAGAATCATCCAATATAGCCTAAGGAAGGCATTTGTGTACCCTCAGAAAAGATTGAAAATTGTATCCTTGAAAATTTCAAATTGTATTCCTTGTGTATTACTTCCCACCGGAGGTAACTACACTGTAATATGTTTCCTACATGTCATGGAAAGTAGAAATTTCTGGCATTAAAAATATGTGTATTTATAAGAAAGGTAATATTCAAAAATATGCCTCCATAGGTCCAACTATGTATTGCAATCTAGGTGGTTATGACTACCCACCTTACCTACCCTTTGTCAGGTTTTTGCTAGCCTGTTTCATCACCCTTCTGTCCTGCTTCTTTCTCTTTGTTCTTCTCAAAAGGACTGAGAAAAATAATAGCAGCCTCTTGGATATTAAAGATCTCTTAGCAGGGAAGGTAAAGGAAGGGACCTCAGGGGCCATCCACTCCATCCCATATATGAAAAGAACATCCACTATAATGTATCCAACAAGTGGCCATCCAGACTCTGCTTGAAGACCTCCAAGAATCAATGACAATGCCCCCCCCATATACACACACCCATTCCACTTTGGAAGCTCTATTTCATACCTGCACAACTTGGCAATAGGTAGGGGCCAAAACTAAAATAGGCTGAACTTCTTCAGGCTGCAGAGAGGTTTTTAGTGGCTCATTTTCCAAGTAAAAGTACAATTTTTAAAGGTTTTATTAATTTATTTTGAGTTATTAACAATCACTTCTGTAAGCTTTTGAGTTTAAAATTTTTCTCCCCCTCCCTCCCTACCTCCTTCCCCAAGATGGCAAATCTGATATAGGCTATAGATATACATTCCTATTAAACATATTTTCACATTAGTCATGTTGTAAGGAAGAATTAGTACCAATAGGAGGCACCACAAGAAAGAAGAAACAAAACAAAACAGAGGAGAAAAAAAGAGCAAATAGTACGCTTCAATCTGCATTCAAACTCCATAGTTCTTTCTTTGGATGTGGATAGCATTTTCCATCATGAAACTTTTGAAAATGGTAAAGGTATAATTAATGATTAAACTATTTTGCAAATAAAGCATATTTTTAAAAAGGAAATTTCAAATAATATAAATTAATTACACTTCTTACTTAAGATTTTTATTTATCATAAAATCAGTTCTCTCAGACTAGAGACCGACTAACAATGGTTGGTTGCCAAGGATCATGTGACAAACAGGAGAGAGTGAGCAGTGGCAACCCACCCTCCAAGTTACGTGATGGGCACAGTAGTGACTAGTGGAAGGTGGGTTAAGCAGGGCACAGACAAAGCACTCATTACATCTTTACTTTCTTTCACATCCTCTACATTTTTTTCAGGCTGCCCAAAATCTTTTGGCGGGTAGCCCACAGGCCATATGTTGTACAGGCCTGTTCTAATTGTTAGGAAGTTTTTCCTGACAACAAGCCTAATTTGTCCTCTTGGAAACTTCTACCCATTGTTTTTGTTTTTGCTCTCTGGTGACAAACAGAGTAAACCTAATTCCTACTCCACAAGACAGCCCTTTAAATACTGTAAGATAGCTATCAGGACCAATCTGGATCTTCTCTTCTCTGGGCTAAATATCCTAAGTTCCTTCAATCAATCCTCAAATGACATGGTCTTCCATCATGTTGGTTGCCTTCCTTGGGACACCATCCAACTTATCAATGTTCTTAAACTGTGGTACCCAGTAGTAAACACAGTACTTCAGATCATTCAAATTTGATTGGAATGCTTGGAGTAATGGGAAGCTTACTCACAAAGCAGGCCATTTCCTTGCTAGAAGTCTAATTGTTAATAAATCCTTTCTTATATGAAGTAAAAAAAAAACTGCCTCCTTCCGCCAGAGTGAGAGCTGCAGCACAGCACAATTATATTCTTCTTCACATGTGACACCATAATATAACAAAAAAAGCACAAGACTTAGAATTAAAAGACCTGAGTTCAAGTTCTCATTTTGCCACTAACTCAATAAATATCTTTGACTGATGACCAAATCTTTCTTGACTCAGTTTTAAATCTATAAAATTATGGAGTTGAATTAAATAATTTCTAAAATTTATTTCAACTCAAAAAGTCTCTCTCTGGTTTTAAATATTTGAAGCTCTTCTCTTGTCTCAACTGTTTTTTGGATGGTGAAAATGCCTTATTCCAAGAATCAGAATAGGTTCAATTAGTGATACGCTATGTTAAGAAGAAGCGTATATTCATGTGAGAAGATAAACTTTTAGGAAATAGATGCTAGGAAAATCAGTGGAAGCAAAAACAGAAGTAATATTGTCATGGAGAATGACAAGAGTGGCTTACAAAATAGGCCACTCAGATCAGGCAGAATTAAAATTAGACATGAGACAACATGGTACAATGGAAAGAATACTATTTCTAGAGTCAGAGGACATGGGTTCAAATCCCACCTCTGATGCTCTGATGCTTTGTGACCTTGGATAAATCACTTCCCCTTGGTATCTGTAAAATGAGGGAGCTAGCTTAGATGGTCTCCAAGATTCCTTCCAGCTCTTGAGCCATGGTATTCCATACTGATTGAGGAGGGATTCAGAGGCTTCAACAATCTAGGCATGTGTTGGACAGCTGATAAATTTATGATTTGCCTCAATAACAATGTTATTCTGCAAAAATTGGGAAAAAAAAGTCAGGAGAACTGTTATTTTGGAAATAATTCTGACCAAGAAGGAATTGGTTATTGAAATAGAAATAATGGAAAACTTTGTGAACAAGTGGCCTCTTCATCTCAAGTTCATGACTTAGGAGAGGAAAACTGGTCATAATACAACCCTAGATTTGGGAGAGTTGATTCAAAGGGTTCAGAGAAAATATAGATTGATACAGTGACCTAATGTTCTGCAAGAGAAGTTGGCCTAAGAGAGATAGGAAATTCTCAACAATGAAATGAAAAAACAGAAATAGAAATTACTCCATCAAGGGAAAAAGGGTGAACCTTATTTTTAAAAGATATATATAGAAAATAGAAGGAAAAGCAGATAAACTAGGATGAACATTAAAGAGCAATGAATAGTAATGATGTAAAAAGTTTTTAAAACTACATTGGGAAGAACAGCAAAGATGTCAGAATGGGGGAAGCAATATAGTCTATTTCTTTCGCACAATCTTTCCAGTAAAGACTAAAAAGGAGTAGTGTATCAAGTATTAGTTGGAAAATCCAAGGAGGCTTTTCTAGCTGAAGTCAGCACAGGAAGACAGAGGTCTATGGACAGTGAAAAGGGGATCCAGCCAGGAAGGCTTATGCAGGGGGATACAGGGTATCCTGCAGCTGGGTACCTGGGTACCAAGGTGAACTTGAAGCTCTTTCTCTCTGATCCCAGACCAGGGTCATGGACTAGGCCTAGGGCCAGCAGCTATCTACTGTAGTTCCAATCAGAGGTGAGCCTGCAGCTGTGTAACCCACACCTCAGATCAGAATCAGGAACCTGAAAAGTTCATTCAGGAAAGGCAATGATCATTCTGTGCCCTAAATAAGACCACTTAGGGCACTGAGAGTTTTCATCTCAATAGACTGAGCTGGTGTCCTGATTGGTACCTTCCCTCTTGTAGGGAACCAGAGAGATACCACTCCATCCTGAACTGTCTCATTTCTAATTGCAGGGGATCAGGGAGATATCATTTCATCATACTGGTCTTCTGACCTGACCTCTTTCCATCAGTGGAGGATCAGAGAGATGCCTCTCCATCCTTTGCTAGTCTCCTGAGCTGACCTCCCACTTAAAGGGGACCCTTCCAGCCTGCAGGGAAGAGAGACTCCATTCCTTCCTGCTGCTTCCTGGCCCGGCTTGCCTGTAGGGATAGGAGCAAATATTATACCATTAGCTCCCTCCACTGGTCCCCTTGCCTGAGCTTCCAAACACCCTGTGAACAAATCCCTAGTGATATTAACCCTCATGAATTTATTTAACATACTCCCACTGGATCATATCTTGTGCATCCCAGTGATCCTGAACCCAAGTTGTCTTTATAAATACCCTATTCTCCACCCCCCCCAACTGATTATATTCCCCTCAATCCAACCCCCCAGTTTCCCATTCTAAAGTTACCCAACCCTTCTGCCTTCTGGTTTCCCTGACTTCTTTCAAGTCCCAACTAAAACCTCGCCTTCTGTAGGAAACCCTTCCAGATCCCTCTTACTTCTGGTGCCTTACTTCTGTTAATTATTTCCAGTTTGTTGTTGTATGTAGCTTGTTTGTACATAGTTATTTGTTTCTGCTAGCTCTCCACGGAGTCCTTGCTCTTTGAAAGCAGGGACTTAAACCTTTCTTTGTCTCCCCAGTGCTTAGCACAGTGCCTTGCACGTGTGAGGTGTTTAATAAATACTTATTTACTGCCTGCCCTTGCAACCCCAATCCCCAATCTTTGTTTCTTACTATGACCTCCAGTCCCTTGACCCCTCGGTTCTTTCTCAAGCCATCACCCTTACAACTATACACTATCCTCTTCTTTAGAATCCCTTGCCCCCGTATGTTAACCCTGATTGCCCTGCCAAGCTTTAACCTTGGATTAGTCCTACCACCCACTGCCTTTGCTCCTACTCAAATGCAACTGAACATTGTTGGAGAAAATTATAAAAATTTCTCTAAGTGAATCCAGTATAAATTTATGTTACACAGTTCTCAACTGGGCCCGAGATGATCCTCTACATTTCCCTAATTCACTCACTTTTCTATTTACTTCAGTGACTTTTCCAAACTTTTCATCCCTTCTCAGTCCTCCCAAGGCTTCTCCTCCTCCTCTTACTCTCTCATCTGAGAACTTTGCCTGAAAAAATTGAAGCAGTTTGTCAGGAGCTCCTTTTCTCCCCCTCTTCCTCAATTCACATCTTTAAAATTCCTTCTGTCACTATCTCTGCCTCCACCCCTGTCTCATATTGGGAGGTGGCCTTTCACCTTGTCAAAGTAAGCTCCTCTGTTTGCAGAAGTGATCCCATTCTATCCCATCTTCTCCAGCAGATTGCTCTCTTTCTCATCGATACCCTCTCATTTATCTTCAGTCTCTCCTAGTCTACTGGCTACTTCACTATTGCCTACAAACATAATCAGGTGGGGGAGGAAGAAAATAAGTATTTTATAGTGTCACTGGACTAAGTGCTTTTTTACAAATATTATTTCATTTGATCTTTATAATAATTTTATAAAGTAGGTACTAATAGGACCCCCATTTTACAGTTGAAGAGATTGCAGCAGAGGTTAAATGATTTACCCAGGGCCATACAACTAGTAAGGCTAGTAAAGGGGGCCAGATTTGAACTCAAGTCTTCCTGACTCCAGGCTAGGTGCTCTGGCTGAGCTACTAGCTTCCATGGTTCCCTCATTCTCAAAAAAAAAAAAATCCCCTCTTGATCCATTCATTTCCACTAGCTATTATTCCATTTCTCTCCTCAATTTTGTGACCAAATGCTCTGAAAAGGCAATGGAAGTCTTCTCTTCCTTTCCTTTCACTCTCTCTTAACTCTCTGGCTTTCCACCTTGTCATTCAACTGAAATGACTCTCTCCAAAGTTACCAATGATCTCTTTTTTAATTTCACTTTTAGTTTTTAACTCAATATTGTTTTATTTTCAACTCCAAATTTTCTCCCTCCTCCCTACCCATTGAGAAAATAAGAAGAATGAAACCTGTTACAAACATGTGTAGCAAAGAAAGACAAATCCCCACACTGGATATGTAAAAAAAAATTCCTCAATGTTCCCATCACCTCTCACTGTATAGAGATGGGCAGCATATTTCATCATGAGTGCTCTGGAATTGTGGTTTGTCATTTTGTTGAAAGACCAGTTCTTTCAAAATTGTCATTATAATATTGCAGGTATTGTATAAATTGTGTTTCTGGTTCTACTCATTTCAATTTACATCAATTGATACAAGTCTTCCCAGGTTTCCTTGAAATTATACCTTTCATAATTTCTTACTGTATAGTATTCCATCATATTCATATACCATAATTTGTTCAACTATTACCCTAATTCATGGGCATCCCCCCAGTTTCCAATTCTTTGCCACCAAGAAAAGAGCTACTCTATTTTTGTACGTATAGGTCACTTTCTTCTTCCTTTGGAATCTTTGGGGTATAATCTTAGTAATAATAGTGCTTTATCAATATTTTTATACAGTATAATTTTATATATATATATATAATTGCATAATTTTACACAGTATAATAGCTTTTATAAACATGGTTCCAAATTGTTTTCCAAAATGACTGTATGAGTTCACTGCACCATCAACAATGCTTTTGTTGCAAAACAATGCAGTTTTCCCATAGTTCCTCTCGCATTTGCAAATCTGTTGGATATGAGGTAGTATTTAAAAGTTTTTTTATTTGTATTTCTCTCATTATTAATAATTTAGATAATTTTTTTTCACTTGACTATTGACAGTTTGGATTTCTTCTCCAAAAACTGTTCATACCCTTTGATCAGTTTTCAATTGGGGAATGGCTTATTTTCTTTAAAATTTGACTCAGTTCCATATATATCTTGGAAAGGAAGCTTTATCAGAAAAATTTGCTGCAAAGGTTCTCTTCTCCCAAAGTTTCTTGTTTGTCTTCTAAGGTTAGCTGCATTGGTTTTGTTTGTGAAAAAAAAAATCTACTTTTATATAATTATAATTGCCCATTTTACTTCCTGTTAACTTCTTTATCTCTTGTTTGGTCATGAGTTTTTCCCCCTATTCAGAGATCTGAGAGGTATTTTTTCCCCATGATTCCCATGATTACTTATGCTGTCACCCTTTATGTTTAAGTCACATACCCATTGGAAGCTTGTCTTATATGCTAAGAGATGTTCATTTACACCTACTTTCTGTCAGGTTGCTTTTCATTTTTACCAACACTGTCAAATAGTGAGTTATTTCTCTAATATCTGAGATCTTTGGGTTTATAAAATATTGAGTTACTATGCTCATTTACTCATATATTATATATGTATATGTATATGTATATACATATATATGTACATACATATTGTATAGCTATTCTGATCGACTTCTCTATTGTCAACTACCAAATAGTTTTGATGATTATGGCTTTGTAATATAGTTTGAGATATGGAATAGCTAGGCCCCCTTCCTTCTCATTTTTTTCATTAATTCCCTTAATGTTCTTGACATTTTACCCCAAGTGGTGTTTTGACTGTACTCTCAAAATGTTGGCGTGTTATCTCATTGTTGTCATTATCTTTAATGAAATTATTGATTGTTTCTGTGATTTGTTCTTTGACCTACCCATTCTTTGGGATTAATTTATTTAGTTTTCAATTGTTTTGAAGACTCTTTATTGAACATAATTTCATTACATTTATTGTTAGTAAAAGATGCATTTAATATTTCTACTTTTCTGCATTTGGGAGGTTTTTATGCTCTAATACAGGGGTTGGCAAACTTTTTCTGTGAAGGACCAGATAGTAATATTTTGGGCTTTGCTGGCCAGGAGGCAAAATCAAGTAGGTACTTATCTAACAAGAAAGAAAACAAATTTTCACAATTTTATTGATGAAATTCAAAATATAATGTGAACAATTGAATACAATATTTTGTATTGCAGATCTACTAATGAGAAGAATTAAAATCCTTTTTTTTTGGCAGGGGAGGAGATATCATTTCACTTAATTGGAGTTCTAAGTTAGTGTTTCATATCATCACAATTGATAGCAAATGTTCATCTGTTAATGCTGATATGTAATGATATTTTACATATTTCATCTTTGAAAATGTCTTTTTACACAAATAGATATTGCCAAATAATGATGTCAGTCCGTGAACATATGATTTTAATTGAACATATTCATTGCTTGGAAGACATTTATAGAATTCTATTAGATTCTTCTCTTGATATTGGCTTCTTAACATGTCATTACATTTCAGTTTAATCACTTTCAATGAATGATTAAGTGGAAGTTGCTCTCTTGCATGGTTGAATGGATTTTGAAATATTTCACATTTACCTAGAGGTCTAAAAAATATAGCTTAAATTATAGTTTGAGCTCAGAAAACATGTCTGCTGCAAATTTCTGTTAATGGATATCTCACTTCTTGTTTTAATTTTTGACAGTATGAGAAGTGTGTAAAGCAGTTGGACATCATTTGTGATTCAAACATTAGTTGTCAAATTGACTTTATTACAGTATGGTTAGCATATAAGTGCTATTTTGCCTTGTAATTTTAGGTTAAATTCATTAAGAAACATTATCAAGTCTGCAGCAGAAGCTAATTTCCACAGCCATTCAGTGTTCAATAATAGTGGTTGAGGGAAGTTTTTCTCATTCAAAAAAGTTTCAATCTTGGCCCTGAGCTCAAAAAAATCATAATAAAACTTCACCACTGCTAATCCATTGAACCACTGGGTAGTAGGGTAAGCCAGAATATTTAGCGTCTATTTCTCCTGAAATTTCTCACAAAAATTCTAGGAATTGGTTATGATTAAGTCCATGAGAGTGAATCAAGTTCACCATTGGCATTCCTGGTTCAATAACACATGATAGAACCAAATATTTTCCTCACTATACTTGCTGATTAATAATTCAGTGTAATAGCCATAGCTTTTAAACACCTTACATTTTCAAAAGCTTTGTAAATTTTTCTAATTAAACATTTTTCTGCTTGAAACATATTTTACTCCCGTCAATTGTAACGCATCTTAACAGATTTTACTTCAGGTTGTACTAAATTATTGTTTTCTCATCTTCTTTGAATAAATATATATTAACAGTACATGCAGTAAACACAGCAGAGAGCATCACCTTAGAGAATACTACTGTGACAACATTCTGTGACTACATATAGGACATAACACATGCACATTTTGGAAGTATATGCATATCCATAGTACACAGCAGTCAATTAAAAGCAACAAGCATGACTAACAAATTAAAGCTAGTTAGCTATCACAATAACACATCAATGGAACCATATGTAAAATGCAGCTTAACTATAAGCATAGTCACACAAAACAATTAACAAATCGATATTTCTATAACATGAACACAGCACAAAACAGTCGCACGAACATAACAGCAAAATAAGAAGCAAGCATACTCCAACATGCAGGAATGCATATGTATAATAGTAGACATATATAGTTATGTGCAAGGAGCATGTCACTTGGATAATCTCTTATATTGGTTACCTAGACTGGGCAGCTAGATAGCGCAGTGGATAGAGCACCGGCCCTGGAGTCAGGAGGACTTGAGTTCAAATCTGGCCTCAGACACATAACACTTACTAGTTCTGTGACCCTGGGCAAGTCACTTAACCCCATTGCCTAGCCCCCCCCAAAAAAAATTAATTAATATTGTTTACCTAGATACACATGTAACTATATCTTCAGGTTTACTTGTAACATAACTTAACCTAGTGACTGGTAGCATGTAGAGTGTTAAGTGTAGCTAGCAAGGAGGCTAAAATAGATACATCTCTACTGTCTCTTCACCCTACCCTTCTCCAAAGGAAACTGGTTTCTGCCAGGAAGGCAAGCAGTAGGTTGGAGCCAGAGGCTCCAAGTTCCGCTTTCCTCAGAGAAAGGGAATGCTAGACTAGAATTATATGTCTGCTCTATTAAATATTATTAGTCTAGGAAACATAATTTTAAGGTTCAAACTAAACTTCTGATCACTGTTCATGCATGGGGAAAGGGGAACCCCAAGCTTTATATCCAAAGTTTGACTTACTTCTCACTAGACACCGATTCACAACTAACACACAATAGCAAAGAAATCTATTTATCAAAATTAATAGCAAAATAAAAGTTAGAGAAAGTATACACATGAGAATGCATACCAGATAATATGGATTGAAGTACCTCTCCCATGGGTAGTGAGGTAACTCAGCTCAACCAAGAGACGTAGATTCCCAAATCTCACAGAAGGGAAAAATTCCCCAAAGTCTCTAGAATAGTAAACTGGGAATGAGGACATGCTCTAAGTTCTAAATGTTGGTCTTTTCCCAAAGTCTTTCTCCCTTCATGGCCCTAAAGAGAGGTTAGACTCCCACACATCTCTCTCAGTACTGGAATCCAGAAGAGCTCAGAAGAGATTGAGCTTGAAGAGAGGGAATTGACTAGATCTCTCCCTATCTCCTACTCTTGCCAACTTTGTCCTGCCCCTCATGGAAAAATGGGGCATTGATCTATACTAGTGAGGAAGAGTTGCATACCAATGGTTTTAAGGTTAGGGTTATATACTCATGCAGCACTAACCTCTCTGGCGACTTCCAATCTCACATCTTTAACTGTCCATTGGATATGGATGTTCCTTAGACATCTTAAAGTCAACATGTCCAAAATTGAACTTGTTATCTTTCTTCCCAAAATCTATCTCCCTTTTAAACTTCCCTATTATTCTTGAGGGTACCACTACCCTTTCAGTTGCTCAGTTGCAACCTAAGTGTTGTCTTCATCAGATTACATAGGATCCCCTATATCTAATCTTGGGTTGCCAAGGCCTATTGATTTTACCTATTTCTCATATACAAATGCCCCCTTTTCTCCTCTGACAACTGCCACCACTGTGGTGGCATCATAACCTCAGGGCTGGATTATTGCAATAACCTTGGGTCATTCAGTACAACCCTTCACTTTATGGTTAAGGAAACTGAAGCCCAAAGATGTTAAATGACTTATCCAAGGTTATGTGGGTGGTAAGTGGCAGAGCTAGAATTTGAACTCAGGCAGTGGCTCCAAGTTCAACACTCTTTCTGCTGCACAGTAGTCCTGTACTCTTGTAGACAGAGCACTAAGGAACTCTAGGGTAGAATTGATTACTTTAGTGTTTTTCTTTTTTAAAAATTGATTTAATCAGCCAAAATCCTCCTTCTCACCTGCCCACTCTAATTTTCACTACCACCACCACCCTCCCCACCAGGAGAACATAAAAACAAAACCCATTACAAGTATGTAGATTCATACAAAACAACTTTCCACTCTGGCCATGTCCTAAAAATATTCTAAGTCCTTCATTCCTCTATCAGGAGGTGGATAACATGCTTCCTCATGGTCCTCTGGAAATATGGTTGGTCATTATGCTGATAAGAGTTCAGCACAGGGAGTACTTGGAAAGAATAGAGTCTGAAACAGAAACAGCAATGGTCACTTACTATGACTTGTGCATCTCATGACCATCTCATCACCAACACTATCTTCCATTTACCTAAACACAATAAAACTTCATGGATGCACCCTTGCAGCAAACATTGGCATTTAATAGACTGTGTCATTGTAATGAGAAGAGTCAGACGGGATGTGAGAATGACTAAGGTGATGTGCAAATGACTAAATGTGAGAATGACTAAGGTGCAAAGTGCTGGATTGATCATAGGCTTATCCTCTCCAAGCTAAACATTGGCATTCAACAAAGTGATGACCCCAATGCAAGAGGAATACAAGAAGACTTAATGTGAAGAGATTAGAGTGCTTCTGAGAGCATGAACTTTTTTTGCTAATTTGGAAAGAAAGCCAAGCCAATGTACGGTTGGCAGTAGTGGAACAGAAACGGAATTAGAGCTTTCAAAGATTTGGTGTACAGCACAGCATTTACTCATCTGGGCCAGAACACTTGCAAACAATAAGACTAGTTTGACAATGATGTGGAAATGGCTACAAGCAAAGCCTCAAAGAAAAATGCAGGTTGGACACAGCCCCTCCCCCAAACAAAAATTTCTAGAAGAGCTAAAGAAAGAGCAAAAATTATTTTACAAGTCAAATAAGAATGATAGAAGAAAAAGTGGGAAAAGAAATGAGATCAATGCAAGGAAGTTATGAAAAGAGAATTAACAGCTTGGTAAAAGAGGAAGAACAATACTGAAGAAATTAACACCTTAAAAACAGAATTGGCTAAACAGTTAAAAAGGTACCAAACCTCACTGATGAAAATAGCTCCTTAGAAAGCAGAATTGGCCAAATGGAAAAAGAGGTACAAAAACTCACTGAAGAAAATAATACCTTAAAAATTAGAGTTGGGCAAGTGGAAGCTAATGCTACAGGAGACATCAAGAAAGAATAAAAAAGTAAAAAGAATAAAATTTAAAAAAAGAAAATGTGGAATATCTCATCAGAAAAACAACTGACCTAGAAAATAGATCCAGGAGAGATAATTTAAGAATTACTGGACTACCTGAAAGCCATGATCCAAAAAGAGTCTAAGCATCATATTTCAAGAAATTATGAAGAAAAAACTGCTCTGATATCCTAGAACCAGAGGGCAAAATAGAAATGGAAATAAACCACTAATCATCTCCTGAAAGTGATCCTAAAATGAAAATTCCCAGGAATATAATAGCCAAATTCCAGGGCTCCCAGGTCAAGCAGAAAATACAGCAAGCAACCAGAAAGAAACCATTCAAATTCTGTGGAGCCAAAGTCAGGATCACATAAGATTTGGCAGTTGCTACATTAAAGGGACAGAGGGCTTGGAATCCTCTGGAAGGTAAAGGAGCTAGGATTACAACCAAGAATGACCTGTTTAGCAAAACTAAGTGTAATCCTTGGGGGGGGGGGATGGATATTCCATGAAATAGAGTACTTTCAAGCATTCCTGATGAAAAGACTAGAGCTGAATAGAAAATTTGACTAACACAAGACTCAAGGAAAGCATAAGCAAAAAGGTAAACACAAAAGAGAAAACATAAAGGACATAATAAGATCAAACAGTTTACAATCCTATATGGGAAATGATAGATGTAACTCCAAAGAACTTTATCATTATCAGGGCAGTTAGAAGGAGTCTATATAGACAGTGAGAAAGAGAAAACATAAAGGACATAGTAAGATCAAATTGTTTACAATCCTATATGGGAAAATGATATGTGTAACTCCTAAGAACTCTGTCATTATCAGAGCAGTTAGTCTATGCAGACAGAGGGTGTTTGGGTGATTTTTTAAAATGGAGAGAGGAGAAAGAGGGGTGCACTGAGAAAAGGGGGAAAGGGAAAGGAATAATGGGGGAAATTATTTCACATAAAAGAGGCACATAAGAAAGACCTTTTATAGTGGAAGGGGAAATGAGGATGGGGTGAGCAACACTTGAACATCATTCTCATCTTATCTGATTCAATTTTTTTGTTGTTGTTTTGGCTAGGCAATGGGGTTAAGTGACTTGCCCAGGGTCACACAGCTAGTAAGTGTTATATGTCTGAGGCTGGATTTAACTCAGGTTCTCCTGAATCCAGGGCTGGTGCTCTATCCACTGTGCTACCTCGCTGCCCCCATCTTATCTTACTCAAAGAGGGAAGAATATACATACAAACTCAGTTGGGGTTAGAAATCTATCTCATATTCCAGGGAAGGGGGCAGGGTAATAAGAAAGAGAGAAGAGTAAGAGAGGAAGTTGTTAGAAGCAAAACAGACTTTTGAGGAGTGATAGGGTAAAAAAAAAAAATATAAACAGAAGAAGGGAATACAGTTAGTAATCATAATTGTGAATATGAATGTAATGAACTTACCAAAAAAATGGAAGCAGAAAGCAAAATAATTTAGAAACCAGAACTCCAAAATATGTTGTTTATAAGAAACACACCTGAAACAGAAAGACACATGCTGACTGAAAATAAAGAGCTTGAGCAGGAAAAAAAGGTAGCAATCATAATCTTAGATAAACAAAAGCAAAAATAGACCTAATTAAAAGGTAATAAGAGAAACACACCTTCTTAAAAGGTACCACAGACAATGATGTCAATACTAAAAATATATGCACCAAATGATATAAGATCTAATTTCTTAAAGAAAAATTTAAATGAGTTACAAGAGGAAATAGACAGTAAAACTATACTAGTGGGGGACCTCAACTTTTTCCCTATCTGAATTAGATAAATCTAGCCATTAAAATAAATAAGAAAGAAGTTAGGAAGATGAATAGAATTTTAGAAAACTTAGATGTGATAGACCTCTGGAGAAAATTGAATGGGAATGGAAAGGAGTATATCTTTTTCTCATAGCACATTCACAAAAATTGACCATGTATTAGGCCATTAAAACCTCACAAACAATGCAGAAAAGCAGAAATATTAATTGCACCCTTTACAGGACATAATGAAATAAAAATTACAATTAGTAAAGGGCCTCAGAAGCATAGGTTAAAATTTATTGGAAACTAAATAATCTAATCTTAAAGAATGAATCAAAGAACAAATCATAGAAACAATCCTTAATTTCATTAAAGATAATGACAAAAATGAGACAGCATACCAACGTATGTGGGATATATCTAAAATACTACTTAGGGGAAATTTTCTATCTCTAAATGCATATATCACTGAGAGAGAGAGAAAGAGAAAGAGAGAGAGAGAGAGAGAGAGAGAGAGAGAGAGAGAGAGAGAGAGAGAGAGAGAAGATCAGTGAATTGGGCATGGAACTAAAAAAAAACTAGAAAAAGAACAAATTTAAAATACCCAATTAAACATCAAAATAGAAATTCTGAAAATCAAAGGAGAGATTAACAAAATTGAAAGTAAGAAAATCCATTGAACTCAAATAAAACTAGGAGCTGGTTTTATGAGAAAAAAATGGATAAACCATTAATTAATTTGATTTTTGAAAAGAGAAGAAAATTAAATGACCAGTATCAAAAATGAAAAGGATGAATTTATCACCAATGAAGATGAAATCAAAGCAATTATTAGAAACTATTTTGCCCAACTGTATGCCAGCGTGATAATTATTTTGATATACTCTACTCAAATTAATCAGTATTTCTTCAGCTTATTGTGATTCAATAGGTATCAGTGGTCATATTAATGAATCAGGTAGAATAGGATTAAGTTTAAATTAGTTATATATGTTAATGCTGTTGGGATAAGAGTTATGAATGACTAATCCACCATTTGTTGATGATTATGTTACTTATATTTATCAGCTAGATTCATGTTGTTAGTTAGAAATGTAAAGAGTGTAATTTGTGAACTGCTTCCCCCTCCCCAATTCTGTAACATGCTGTGATAGGTTTATCACAATAAACCTATCAATATGCAATATCCCCCTCCCACCCCTATGAATCACTCCTATCCACTCCTTAGTGACCTTTGCCTCAAAACCACAGTTTCCTTGGACCTTAGGATACTGTTAGTAAAACACTAGGGTCTCATGACTTGTAGAAGGCCCCGAGATGTTGTTGAAAGGGTCTTATGAGCTTTGGAAAGCCCCAGCTGTGATAACCTAGAGTTGATAACCTATGGAAGGTCTCATGACCTGTGAAAGGCCTGATGACAAAGTGGTTATGATTGATGAACATGTCCCTCAACCAATCATAGAATTTTCCCCACTTCTGGTGTTAACCAATCATGAAATTGTATTGCTTCATTCTATTTTTAGTGTGCTCTCAATGTGTATAAATACTGACCACCCTCAAGCAGTAAGGGTCCCTGGTCATGAGGAAGATATTGGACCCAATTAATTAGGGACCACCTGTATCCCTAATAAACTGAATATGTTTGGAGCTCTCAGTGACTTTTGTCTACAGATTGGAATTTTCTGACCTATACCAGTAAAACTGACAATCTCAGTGAAATGGATGAATAGTAATAAAAATATAAATTGCCCAGATTAACAGAATAGGAAATAGAATATCTAAATAACTCTGCTATCCTAGAAAAAGAAATTAAACAAGCCATTGAAACAAGCTCCCTAAGAAAAAATCCCCAGGACCAGATGGATTTACAAGTGAATTCTGCCAAACATTTAAAAAACAATTAATTCCAATACTATAGAACGTGAAAGCCAGCAGATGACACACAAAGGCTAGAAATGTAGTCATATCTTAAAAAATTTAATAACTCAACATCCCATAAAAGACTGTTTGAAAATATAGGTAAAGAGTGAATCCTACTAAATTCCTTCTATGACACAAATATGGTTTTAATATCTAAACCAGGGAGAGCAAATTAGAAAAAGAAAACTATAGACCAATTTCCCTAATGAATATTGATGCAAAAATTTTTTAATAAAGTACATGCAGTGAGATTATGGCAATATATCACAAAGATCATATACTATGACCTGATGGGACTTGGGCCAGGAATACAGGGTGGGTTCAATATTAGGAAAACTATCAGCATAATTGACCTCATCAATAACAAAAACAACAAAAATTATATGATTAGACTTTACAGGAGTTAAGATGGCAGAGTAAGGAACTCTTCTGAAGTCTTCGAAGTTCATATCCAAGCAACTATAAAATAACACCTCAAAACAAATTTTGGAGTGGTAGAACCAACAAAAAGAGAAGGTGAAATAATTTTCCAGCCCAGGACCACTTAGAAGGTTGGCAAGAAAGGTCTGTCTTGGGATAAAAGGGGAATGCAGCCCAGTGCATGTAGCATCTGGGCAAACGAGCAGCCAAGTCCCAAGCCCTGGAACAGCCCAGCTTCAAAGACCCTGGCCCTAGTGGCAGTAATGACTCAGGAATTATAGACAGGGGAACTGAGGCACAGAGTGATTTGCTAGAAGACACATATGAAGTGGAATTTTATTTGTTTATAAAATGAGATTGTTTTACTAGATGGCTGCTGAGGTCCCTTCCAGCTCTGTATCTACAATTCTATGGCAGGCACTATAGATGGACAATGAACTAGACTCAGAATCAAACAAGGAAGAGGGTGTAGGTAAGACTAGTTAGAAAATTATTCTACTTGTTGAACTGTCCTGTTCTGCTTCCTGAAACAAAAACTCATATTTTGAATTCGCGATTCTCCTAGTATTGCTGGTCGACTGTGAATTATAGAATTCCACAAACTGAGAATTCAAAATTTCAGGCGACTCAATAGGCAGTGAGAATGTATGGCAAGTGTAAGTAAGCTGCAGCATATTACCAGTGTGATTTGTATGCAAGAAATAGTGTAAAGGATGTATATGTTTGGAAAAGGAAGTGGAGATAGCAAGATCAAGAGATAATAGACGAACAGCCTAGCTACTGTAATGGTCCCCTCAGAATGTTAAGAGACTTAGATGAAGACGTCCCCATGTTTAGCAGATCCTCCATAGAGGATTCAAGGGAAGATATTGACACGAATCTTACAGGATAGGAGGCCATATATGGTAATTAATCTGTAGTGATCCATGAAGTCCTCATATCAACAATATCACAGATCCATTGAAGTAAGAAAATATTGTAGAATTCTACTAACTAAATCCCATTTAATTCCATGAAGTATTACAGGATACAGATGTAATAAAAAGTTCAGAAGATGTCTGGAGAATTAATATATGATTCATCTGGAATAGGTTGTTATAAAAATTTAGAATTTCTTTCCAGGAGATGATCTCTACAAAGGGACAAAGGTTAGGTAGATTGGAAAACCTTGCATTTGCATAAAATACCCCTTGGTGCTTCTGTCAGAAACCAAGTAGTAGGCTAGGTCATGAGTCTGAGCCAGAGTAGCAATTCTTACACAGTTATCCCTTCCACATCACAAGTTTCCCCATCATAGTTTCCATATGTCATAGATCAGAATAAGAAGTTACAGTAAATGGAAATTTGGGGGGAGTTTTGTGGAAGTTGCAGACGATACATGAAGGCCAGTAGACAACAGAAGTTCAGAAACTCAGAAATGCACAAAATATACATATAGTATTGTATAATACCAATATATTTTATCTTTTAATATCATAAATATACACAATTTCTTTTTGAAAGTTAAAATAAGTAAAAAGTTAAAGTTTGTGAAAAAAATGTCAAAGCCAGCAGATGACACACAAAGGCTAGAAATGTAGTGATATCTTAAAAAGTTTAATAACTCAACACCCCACAAAAGAAAAAGAAAAATTCAGACTTCTTCTCTCGTATGAAGGGAATGCCAAAAAATTTTATGCAAATTTTTCAGATTGTGGAGATGTCACACCCCTAACTCCCACGATGTGGAAAGGATAACTGTATTAGTGTTTCAGGGCCTTACTTAAATGTGTCTAACAAAGTACCCTGCTTCAAAAGCATTTTTAATGCAGCCTCCTTCATCATCCAAAGTTGCAACAGTGGCATCAGAGAAACATAATAGCATCACAACTCTGCCCAATATGGACAATGATCAAAGAACAATATGAGCACAAGAAACCAGCACAGGCAGCTGAATGAATGATCTTCATCTCTATACCAGAGAAAAGATCTCAAAAAGATAGTCGGCAATGTATATTCATCTGCTAGCAAGGGTTCTCAACCTGAAGTCTTTGAACTTTTTTTGGCAACTATTTTTCAATATAATTGGTTTCTTTGTAATCTTACATATTGTATTTTATGTATTTAAAAACATTATTCAAAGAGAGGATACGTTGGCTTTGCCACACATTGGTCTATGACACAAAAATGGTTAAGAAAGCTTTCTCTGAGGGAAGATTCTAGGAAGATGGCAGAGTGGGTCAAAAAGATTCCAAGGCCTCAAGATTTTTCCGCACAGAAGACATGAATTAGCACCTCAGGGTGAATATTGAGCAGTAAAAATAAATAAGAGTAGGGGCAGAACAGGGGTCCTCCTGAGACAATTGGAGAAGATCTGAAGAAAAGTCCCAGGACAAGGTTTGGTCCCTGTGAAGAGTAAACACCTCCAGGCTAAGTCCTAGGTCTGCTTAAACAAGTGGCAAGCCCTAGGGTTAGCTGTGTTGGGAAGCTGCCTCAGCCCCAGCCACAGGAACTTTTTAACCCTGGGAAAGTGAGGGCTGTTGGGCATCTGAGCCAGGGAAGATCTAGGGAACCTCTGCTGATGACGCCAAACCCAGCTATGCTGAGGAGATGTGGTGGGGGCAAAAGGAATCAGCACACACCTGGTGAGTGCAGAAGTAGTGGAGCAGGGACAACCTCTGGCTGTGGGCACTTACAGGAGGCTGGAGGTCTTGGTTCCAGTTCCAGGCCAGAGAGGAGAACTAAAGGAGGAGCTGAGGCACCATCCTCCATACCCCAGGACTAGAGGTAATTATAAAAACTAAGTTACTACAAATTAAAAAATGTACAGGCAAAGGAGAAAGAATCAAACCATAGAGACTTACTATGGGAATAGAGAAGACTGGGGTTTGTCTTCAGAGGAGGAAACTGAAGCAAAGAAACCCTCTTCTACCCCAAAGAATAACATCAAATGGTCACCTGCTCAAAAACAAGTCATAGAAGAACTTTAAGAATCAAATGAGAGGGATTGAAGAAGAAACTTAAAAAAAAAACCAACCCAAAAATATTATGAAAAGAAAGTCAACCAATTAGAAAAGGAGATCCAGAATCTTAAGGAAGAAAACAACTGTCTGAAAATCAGAATTGGACCCCAGCTTCTGGGATAAGAACCCACTCTTTGAAAAAAACTGCTGGGAAAACTGGAAAAGAGTATGGCAGAAACTAGGCATAGACCCAAATCTCACACTATATACCAAAATAGAGTCAAAATGGGTTCATGACTTAAATATAAAGACTGATACCATAAGTAAACTGGGAGAACAAGGAATAGTTTACCTATCAGATCTATGGAAAACAAAAGAATTCATGACCAAACAGGAGACAGAGAACATTATGAAAAGCAAAATGGATAATTTTGATTACATTAAAGTTTTTGCACAAACAAAGCCAATGCAACTAAGATTAGAAGGAAGGTAGAAAATTGGGAAAGAATTTTTACAATCAGTCTCTCTGATAAAGGCCTCATTTCTAAAATATATAGAGAATTAAGACAAATTTATAAGAACACAAGCCATTCCCCGATTGATAAATGGTCAAAGGATATGAACAGACAGTTCTCAGATGAAGAAATTAAAGCCATCTATAGTCATATGAAAAAATGCTCTAAATCATTATTGATTAGAGAAATGCAAATCAAAACAACTCTGAGGTACCACATCACACCTATCAGACTGGCCAACATGACAAAACAGGAAAATGATAAATGTTGGAGAAGATGTGGGGAAATTGGAACACTAATACATTGTTGATGGAGTTGTGAAATGATCCAGCCATTATGGAGAACAATTTGGAACTATGTCCAAAGGGCTACAAAAATGTGCATACCCTTTGATCCAGCAATAGCACTTCTAGGGCTATATCCCACAGAGATCATACAAATGGGAAAAGGACCCATATGTACAAAAATATTCATAGCAGCTCTTTCTGTGGTGGCAAAGAATTGAAAATTGAGAGGATGCTCATCAATTGGGGAATGGCTGAGCAAGTTGTGGTATATCAATGTAATGGAATACTATTGCGCTATAAGAAATGATGAACAGGCTGACTTCAGAAAAACCGAAGGAGGGGGTATAGAAGTGTGTTTAGATTAATGGGAATGGAAGGATAAGGGAGGGATCTTGGGGGGGGTAGGTTAGGAGAGGAAAGTAGCAGGTAAAAGCAAAATAGAGGAGTTAGGAGGGATAGGAAATAAGAGATATGCACAAATGTAAAAACAAAGATCAGAAGCACAATTTGTTAGGGAAAGTATTTGTCTATATATGTACTATTTGTATATATGTGTGTGTGTGTGTGTGTGTGTGTGTGTGTATCTATGTATCTATGTATAAATATATCTGCACTTAATTGTAGCCTTCTTGGTGGGGGGGAAGAACACAGTAAAAAGTGCACAGCAGAGAACAAAAGAAAACTAACCAGGAAGCAAAGAAAAGCTGGACAGCTTTCAATACAACACATAGTATTTATTATATAGGCTTTCCTGAAATGGAAATGTATTGCTATATATTTTGAATCCCCTCTTATGTTCTACTGTGCATATGACATGTTTTTTTTTCTTATTTTGTATTCAAGTTTATAATATGTTTCTTTTTTCTTTTCTTATTGTGTATTCAAATTTCAGTAATAAAAAAGGAAAAATGAGAGGGGGGTGGGGAGACTGCTCTAGGAGACCTTCCTGGGTAAAGATCAGAGCAGACCAGGAGAACAGTGACCACACCTCTCCCCATATCATACCACCTTGGAAGTACCTTGCAAACACCAAGAAATAGCTCTGAAAGCAGTGGCACAAAAAAGCCTGAAGCTTGGGACAGTGTCTCCCTGCCCCTGGGTGAGCAGAGCCCAATTTTAACATAAAGTTTAAAGCCAGGAAATAGACTTAAAAAATGAGCAATCAACAAAAAAAGAACCTGAACATAAAAAGCTACTATAGTGGCAAGGAAGACAAAGATTCAAACTCAGAAGATAATAATGTGAAAAGAGCTACAAGCAGAGCCTCAAAGAAAAATGCAAATTGGATACAAATACAACATGAATTCCTGGAAGAGTTAAAGAAATAAAAATGATAAAGAAAATTAGAAAAAGAAAGCAGAGTGATGCAAGAAAATTATGAAAGGAGGTAAAAGAGGCACAAAAAATACTGAAGAAAATAATACCTTAAACAATTGGCCAAATGGTAAAAGAGGCACAAAAATTCACTGAAGAAAAGAATTCCTTGGGGCAGCTAGATGGCGCAGTGAATAGAGCACTGGCTGTGAAGTCAGGAGGACCTGAGTTCAAATATCTCCTCAGACCAAACACTTGACACTTACTAGCTGTGTGACCTTGGGCAAGTCACTTAACCCCAATTGCCTGAAAAAGAAAAGAAAGAATTCCTTAAAAAGTAGAATTGGCCAAATAGAAAAAGAGGTGCCAAAGCTCACTGCCTTAAAATTAAATTAAAATGCCTTAAAAATTAGAATTGAGTAAGTGAAAGCTAATGATTTCATGAGACATCAAGAAACAAAACAAAGTCAAAAAAAATTTTAAAAACAGGAGAAAATGTGAAATATCTCATCAGAAGAAAAACAACTGATCTGGAAAATAGATCCAGGAAAGATAATTTAAGAATTACTGGGCCACCTGAAAGCCATGATCAAATAAAGATCCTGGACATCATCTTGAAAGAAATTACCAAGAAAAACTGCCCTGATATCTTAGATCCAGAGGGTAAAATAGAAATTGAAAGAATCCACCAATCACTTCCTAAAACTTATCACAAAATAAAAACACCTAGGAATATTATAACTAAATTCCAGAGCAACCAGCTCATGGAAAAAGTATTGCAAGCAGCTAGAAAGAAGCAATTCAAATAACATGGAGCCACAGTAAAGATCACACAAGATTTAGCAGCTTCCACATTAAAAAGAGCAGAGGCCTGGAATATGATATTTCAGAAGGCAAAGGAGCTAGGATTACAACCAAGAATAACCTACCCATCAAAACTGAGTATAATCATTTGGGGGGTGGGGAGTGGGGAGAATGGATATTTAATGAAATAGAGCATTTCAAGCATTCTTGATGAAAAGACCAGAGCTGAATAAAAATTTGTTGTTCAAATTGAAGACTCAAAAGAACATAAAAAAGGTAAGTGTGAAAGAGAAGTCTCAAGATATTCAATAAGATTAAACTGTTTATATTCCTATTTGGGAAGATTATACTTGTAACTCCTAAGAACTGTGTCATTATTAGGGCAGTTAGAAGGAGACTACATAGATAGAGGGTATGGGTGTGAGTTGATTATGTTCAGATGACCTCAAAAAAAATGGAGGTATGAGAAAAAGGGACACACTGGGAGAAGAGGGGAGGGGAAGAATGGAGAAAATTGTCTCATGTAAAAGAGGCATGCAAGAAAGAGCTTTTACAGTGGAGTAGAAAATGGGGGTAGGGTGTCAAGCAATGCTTGAACCTCACTCTCATCAGAATTGGTTCAAAGAGGAACTCATTTGGGTATAGAAATCTATCTTACTGAACAGGGAAGTAGAAGGGGAGGCAAATAAGAGAAAGAGGATGGATTAAAGGAGGCTGTTGTCAGAAGCAAAAGAGACTTTAGAGGAGGGCAGGTTAAAAAAGAGAAAGAAAGATAAACAGAAGAAAATAGGATGGAAGGAAATAGACAGTAATCATAACTGTGAATGTAAATGGGATGAACTTACCCATAAAAAGAAAGCAGAATGGATTAGAAACCGGAATTCAATAATATGTTGTTTATAAGAGACACACTTGAAACAGAAAGACACACACAGAGTTAAAATAAGGGGCTGTAGATCTATTGTGCTTCATGACATAAAAAGATAAGGGTAGCAATCATGATCTCAGATAAAACAAAAGCAAATTAGAGCTAATTAAAAGAGATAATTAGGGAAACTACATTTTTGCTAAAAATAAAGTGATATGAAAAATTTTGCAGTAAATTTATCTGACAAAAGGGTAATTTCTCAGATATATAAGGGAGCTGAGTCAAATTTATAAAATTAAAAACCATTCCCCAATTGATAAATGGTCAAAGGATATGAACAGGCATTTTTCAGAAGAAGAAATCAAACGTGCTAATAGTCACGTGAAAAAATGTTCTAAATCACTACTGATCAGAGAAATGCACTTTAAAGCAATTCTGAGGTGCTACCTCATGCCTATTAGCTAACATTCCAGAAAAAGAAAGTGACAAATGCTGGAGAGGATGTGGCAAAACTGGTCCAACCATTCTGGAGAACAATTTGGAACTATGCCCAAAGGATATAGTTTTATAAAACTGCACATGCTCTAATCCAGCAATACCGCTACTAGGTCTGTATTGCAAAGAGAGCAAAGAAAAAGGGAAAGGAACTGTATGTACAAAAATATTCATAACAGCTCTTTTTGTGGTGACAGACAATTAGAAACTGTGGAGTATGCCAATCATTTGGGGAATGGCTGAACAAATTGTGGTATATGATTGTGAGGGAATACCATTTTACTATAAGAAATGATGAGCAGGATGGTTTCAGAAAAACCTGGGAAGATCTATATGAGCTGATGCAGAGTGAAATGAGCAAAACCAGGAGATAATCACGCACAATAACAACAACTTTGTAATGATAATTAACTGTGAAAGACTTAGCTACTCTGATCAATACAATGATCCAAGACAATTCTGAAGGACTCATGATAGAAAATGCTATCCACCTACAGAGAGAGAACTAATGAACTCTGAGTGCAAATTGAAGTTTAATTTTCTTTTTTCTTGCTTTTTAAAAATAACATGGCCAATATGGAAATATATTTTTTCATGATTTAACATGTATATTTGATAAAATATTGCTTGCCTTTTCAATAGGTGGGGAAGGGGTGAAGGGAGGACAGTAACTTGGAACCCAAATTTTAAAAAAATATTAAAAATAAATAATAAATTTGGGAAAAGTAAAATTATATATATATATGGTAAACTGAAGATAATAAACAGAGGGAAGGTAATAGCATTAATAAGGATTGGGAGAGGCTTCTTGTAGATTGTTAAGATTTAAGCTGGGATTTGAAGGAAGCCAGAAAGAGGACATGAAGAGGAAGATAATTTTAGGCATAACAGACAGCCAGTGAAAATGCATTTGGGGGCAACTAGGTGGCTCATTGGATAGAGCACCACCCCTGGAGTCAGGAGGACCTGAGTTCAAGTCCAACCTCAGACACATAACACTCACTAGCTGTGTGACTCTGGGCAAGTCACTTAACCCCAATTGCCTCACCAAAAAATCACCTAAAAAGAATCTGCCAGAAAAAAATGCATTTAGTCAGGAGATGAATGTTTTGTGCAAGGAATAGCATGGAGGCCAGTGTCGCTTGAGTAGGTGAAATAAAGTAAGGCTTAAGAAGACTGGATAGGTAGAAAGGAGTCAGGTAATGAAGGGTTTTAAAAGGAAACAAAAGATTTTATATTTGATCCTGGAGATAAGAGGGATTCATTGGAGTTTATTGAATTGAAAGGTGACATGGTTAGACTTGAACTTGATTTGATACCTGAATGGAAGATGGACTGTAGGGAAGAAAGACTTGAGGTCAGTAAACCAGCCGGCAGGCTATTACAAAGTATGAGATGTTGAGGGGCTATACCAAGATGGTGGCAGTTTCAGAGGGGAGAAGGAGGGTGAATAAGAGAAATGTTACAAAAGTAGAATCCACAGGACTTGGCAATAGAGTGAATGTGGATGATGAGAGAGAGTGAAAAGTTAAAGTTTACTCCTAGGTTGCTAGTCTGGATGACTGGGCCCTAGAAAGAAAGAGGAAAGTTAGGAAGAGGGGAGGGCTTGGGGGCAAAGTTGTAGGCATGTTAAAGTTAAGATGTCTATGAAACATCTAGTTCAAGATGTCCAAGATGCAGTCGGGGATGTGAGACTGGCCACATGATAGAAGTTATGACTAGAAAAAAATAGATTTAGGCATCATTTGAATAGAGATGATAATTGGTAAATGATCATTGAATCCATGAAAACTGATGAGATCAACAAGCAAAATAGAGCAGGAAGAGAGAATAAAGCCTGTATTAGAACCTTGGGAAATATCCATAGTTAATAGATGTTACTTGGATGATGTTTGAGCAATGAAGACAGAGGAATGGTCAGGTAGAAAGACAATCAAAAAAAGGCAGTGTCATGAAAATTTAGAGTGAAGAGACTATCAGTGATAAGAGGATGATCAATGGTGTTAAGGGTAGCAAAGAGATCAAATGAGATGGGGACTGAGAAAATGCCATTAGGCTCAGCACAAGATCATTTGTAACTTTGAAGATGGCAGTTTCAGTTAAACAAGGTCAAAAACAAAATTGGAGAGTTAAGAAGAGAATGAGAGGAAATGAAGTATATGCATTATGAAATAGAAGAGAAATATAAGACAGCAGAGAAGTATGGATCAAATGAGGGTCTTTTGAGGATGAGGGAGACATTCACCATTATTTGTAGGCAGAGAGGACTAGCTAATTGACAGGGACAAATTAAAGACTGGTGAGAGAATGGGGATGATAAATGGGAGCGGTCTCTTGGAGAATATGAATCGGAATGGGATCACTTGAGAGATTTGCCTTGGCAAGGTGAAGGGCTACTTCTTCATGTGAGACAATGGTAAAGAATGAGATAGTGGCAGAAAAGTAGCAGAAGGCATCTGTGATGTGAGATGAAGAACAGGGGATAAGAGGGAGCTCTCAGCAAATAGCCTCAATTTTTTCAGTGAAATCTAAAACAAGATTCTCAGTTGAAAGAATGGGGGGAAGGAGAGCTATGAGAGGTTCAAAGATGGATGAAAAAATTTAGAAAATCCATGTGGTGAGATAGTGTAAATGATTGCCTTGCAGCAGTGAGAGCCCAGTTGAGACTATGTATCTTAAATTTGTAGTGGACCCAATCAGCATGGTTTCATTATTTTCTCCAGCTTTGTTCATTAGCAAGTGAGTAGAAGCAAAGACAGCAGATAGTGGAAGTAATTGAAAGTCGAGCCTTGGCAGGACAAGATCATGGCTAGTACAAGGGGACAAGAGATTTAAGAAAAGTGGACACGAGGCCAAGATGAAGAAGAGAGGAAAATATCAGTACAGGGGTGATGTTCTGGGAAAGAACTGAGGGACAGAGATACTAGAGGTCACAGGACAAAGAACGTGGTTAGAGTTTTCAAGGCAGAAAGAGAGAGGTAGAATCACAATAGATTGTGATTAGAATGAGGAATTTCAGAGCTCATGAACATAGAAGTATAGCACTTATGGGTGATGACAAGATCAAGGGTATGACTATCTTTGTATGGAGCTGAGGTGAGGTAGCAGAGTGGGTCAAGGGAAATAAGCAAGTTGAGGAACTGGAAAGTTAGGATATTTGAGGGAGTATAAACACACACACACACACACACACACACACACACACACACACACACACTTATATGTATGTATGTATGTGTGTATATATTAAAGTCCCTAGTATGAGAACAAGAGTTGGAGAGGAATGACTGTGTGCCAGGCATTGAACTAATTGAGAAAAAAAGGAGAATGTCCTGGAGGTTGATAGATAGCTACTAGAATCTTGATTGAGGGTGATAAATATGCATTAAACAAACCTCAAAGCAAGTAGAGGTTATTGAATGATAGTGGTAGAAGAAAAGTCTGGATATGGCTCTAGGGAACAAGTTATATTTCAACTCTGTTTTAAAAATGCTTAATAAATGTTTGTTAAACTGGAAAAAAGAACCCCTGTTCTAGTGGAATCTATATGTGTGCTTTGGAACAGCAAATCAGTAAATCATCCCTATCACAACCTTCTCTATCTCCCCAGTAACTTCCCTGCTGAGTCTCAGAGAGAATGCCTTAATGAAATGATTGTTTGAGAGGGGAGGGGAAAGAACAAAGAAGCTAAGAGGACTTGGGCTTTGAGGAGCATAGGGAAAATTAGGGGTAAGCATCTGCCTAGGCATAATATACAGAGAAGCACAATAAAGGAGATTTTAAAATACCAACCAATTAATCAACAAGCTTTTTGTAAGCATCTTATGTGACAGGCCTTATGCTAGATTGTGGAGATAACAAAGATAAAAATAAAAGTTATTGTACTCAAGGAGTTTATTAGGGGAAATATACACACATGAGTACATACAAAACCACATTTTAAAATAAAAAGGAATTTTTTTTTTTTGGCAGAGGAGGCATTAGCAGCTGGAAGGATCAGGAAAGGCCCTCATGCAGAAAGAGGCATTCAACCTGAGTTTTAAAGGAAACTAGGGACTCTAAGAAGCAAAGGTCATAGATTCAGCAAATACATTCTATGAATAAGGGACAACCTTATTCATGAAAAAGCATGGAGACAGGATGAAATATTAGAGGTTTGAGGATTCGTAAAGCTAATATGTCTTGGGATCGTAGGTCTAGAGCTGGAAGAGATTTCAGAGGCCCTAGTCAAAGGAAACAGGCAAAGGGAGGCTAGGTGATTGGCCCAAGGTTACATGTATCAGAGGTGAGATTTGGAATAAATTCATGCATTTTTAATGCCATGAAACTCCATTTTCTATGAAAAGCAGGTCTTTATTTTGTGATTTGCATAGTGTACTGAAGGCTCAAAGCCTGTCATAGAAAATAAGCATACAAGGGTACAATTTTTAAACTATTTCCCACTTCTCAGGAAGTGGGAATTCTTATTCTGGCTTTTCTGGGAAGAGCTTCATGGCAACCTATGAAAAGGTGGTGAGGAGTGGATGATATAGCAGAGTATTGGAGTAAAAAGAAAATCCAGGGAATGAGGATCTTTTGGGACCAGATCTACCTCACATCATTGTAAAGAAAGCATTTGGTAAACTTCAAAGTTCTGTATGGAAATGACCATATGTAGTAGAGTGCGAAGGGACTTTAAATATCTAGTTCAACTCCTTCATTTTAAAGACAAGGGGATAGGCTTAAAGTTAGGTTAAGAGAATTGTCTGAAGTTACATAGGTATTATTAGCTAGAGACAAGCTCCTAAAAAGGGGATCTTGCCAAACAATCCTCTGATTCCAAACCAAATACTTTTTCTCATCATACTAAGCCATAAATCTTTATATTTGTGAGGTATTCCCATCTCTTTCCATGTGCTCAAAACTTAGCTGTATCCACACATATGACATTGATGGATATTTTGGTCTCTCACTGGAATTGAGTTGATGTTTGAGAATCTGGTCATAGAGAGTTTGCCACCCTCTCTTCTCTCCCCATTCTTCCCACAAGCCCATTGACTTCACCCCAGGAGCCGACCCTCTCAACAGGGTTCAAGGACCTTGCTCTGTGGGTATTATTTTACCCCAGGATGGGGCAAACTTAGCCTGTTTGCTCCTCTGGCCCCTACAGTTAGGCTCTGATTTTCTCATCATCTGGATAGTTTCAGCTCCTTGCAGCAAAGGGATGAACTGGGCTGACCTTTCCAGAGGTTTGTTTAAAGCCGAACAATGTTTGTCTTGTCCAAACACTATGAATTACTCCAGGGCATCCTGACCAGTTTTACAATCTGCAGCTACAAATGGCTTACATAAAGTTCCTCCTTAGTTCTCTCTCTTCCCTTTTCAAACCTGTTTCTTTCTCTTCTCCTTTATTTCAATTATCCTTTTTCCTTCTCTGCCTCCCTATTCTCTTCATTACTCACTCTTCTCCGTCCCCACAGCCTCTTTTCTTCCATCTCCAAGGAAGAGAGAACAGTTTGATTTTACTCTTGTTACTACTTCTGATGCTAATCCCTCCCATCACTGGATTGGCCATCAGTCTAGAATGTGCTTAGACTTCTATGTAGAACATGCTGGACATATTTGGGTCTGTAAGTATGTGGTCAGGTATGTGGATTGCTAAATCCAGACATGAGAGAGTGCTTGCAAAGAGGTCCCTTCTGTCTGTGGGCTTGAGTATCAAGTCATTCTGTTGCATACTCTTTCCACCTGGTTTCCCATATCTGGCCATAATTTTGTGTCACCCTAATATGTAATGGGGTGCTCTCTGAGGTATCCCCTAAGCCTTCAGGTAAATCCCAACTACTTTCAGCTGTAGAAGGAGAGGTTTTGTGTTAGGTAAAATAAGAGTAAATGGAAACTAGTGAATAAGACCTGGCAACAGATAGAGACAGCAGGGGAAACCTTATCTGATATAGAGGATAAAGGCATTCTCCATCTGAAAAGACCTGAAACTCAGATGATGGCAACTGATAACGTGAGCTAGAACCTGGATTCTGTGAGAGAAGTCTAAGAGCCTGAAGGCATCAGCACTACCCAAGCACAGGTTTCTCTGAAAAGCTAAGGTTGCAGGTCTCTTTTAAGGATGGAGGGTATGTAAAAATAGAGATAGGGAAAAGGGCAAGTATCCTGGCCCTGCAGCCTTTACTTGTCTAAGTGACTTTGCAGCTAGGGAATTCAGGGATGCCTCAGCAATGGCTGAATCCCAGTCTGCTAACAGCTGATTGCTCCATTGAGGAGAAAGTCACTGGGAGCATGCATTCCTAGAGGAATTTTCCTAGAGGAAAAGAATGCACCGAAAGAGAGTAGGCCCAGGCTGGGGAAGTCTGACTGCCATCAGCTCAGCAAAAGGTTTTTCTTATTTTCTTTTTATCCCAAGACCGATGTGAAGGGACAAGGCAAATAGGGGAGGGAGGAAAGGAGTAAACAGTCAATTCTCTTTTAGGAATGGGTGAGGGACGGGGAGAGGACATGGCAGGATGGTTGGATAGAGCTCAGGGTTGCCTAGGGATTCAGGTTTGTTTCAGGGCGGTCACTGAGCCACAGGTTCAGGGCCCTGTTCTGGGACAAGCCTTTCTGTAGTTTCACTTTCCATTTGACTGGACGTGAGGATCTTACACTCAACCCTGTGGTCAGCGCTGAAGAGTACAGTTTGCATTGTAGACTTACCCTACAACTCCTAGTCTTTTATCAAATTCGTTTCCTCTGATGTCCCCAGAGGCTTCTCACCTCATTGTTGGCGTTCAGTGATCACTGGGGTGCAGGGAGTTGGTCTCAAAGCAAAACCCTAGCTAAGATTTTTTTATGTGATCTCCAGTGTTAGTAAGAAAATTAGGGTGTACTACTGTAGGGGGAGAAAGGTCATCTCCATCAATCTGGACTGCTAGAGAGGAGGAGCAGGAAGTGAGGAGACTGGAACAGTAGAAAGCACCCATTGGAAGTCTGGGTGGATGCAATGGCTAAACTCGGCCCCAGAGAAAAAGAAAGAAAATGCGCACATTTCCCTCTACTTTTCTCTTAAGGTGGGGAATTATGGATGTGGAACATTGGCATGTGGCAGACTTGGAGGGGAGGGGAAAGAGATATATGCAGAAATTTAAGTGATGTAGGAATTAAAGCTATCAAAATTTAAAGTAAAAAAGGAGGGGAAAGACAAGCAAGGAGACAAAATAAAAAATGAAAAAAGTCTAGGTGTGCTAGTTCAAGGGCAGTGTCTGCAGATTATCTACGACCAAATGTTTCTATGTCCACATAGACTTGTGTATATGAAGTTAATTGGCTTTTTCTGAAATCAAGTTCTCTATTCTGTCCTTTTCTAATTTAACATTTTTCTTTCTATCCCTTTCTTTTGTTTTATCATCTGTCGTAGTTTCTCCTCTGACCTTAAGAACTCTTTCCCTTTCATTAATAAATATGGATGCAAAAATCCTAAATAAAACACTAGCTAGGAGACTACAACAATATATTACAAAGATTATACATTGTGACCAAGTGGGATTTCTACTAGGAAAGCAAGGGATGTTTCAATATAAGGAAAACTATTAACATAAGTGATTATATCAATAACAAAAGTAACAAAAATCATATGATTCTATCAATGGATGCAGAAAACCTTTTTACAAAATACAACACTCATTCTATTCAAAACACTTGAAAGCATAGTTGTAAAAAGATTTTTCCTTAAAATCATAAGAAGCATTTACCTAAAACCATCAGCAAGTATTATTTATAATGAGGATAAGCTAGAAGCCATCCCAGTAAGATCAGGAGCGAAACAAGGATGGCCATTGTCCCCAATATTATTCAAGATTGTATTAGAAATGCTAGCAATAGCAATAAGAAAAGAAAAAGAAATTGAAGGAATCAGAATGGCCAATGAGGCAATAACACTATTTCTCTTTGTAGATGATAAGATGATATACTTGGAAAATTCTAAAGATTCAACTAAAAAGTTAGTGGAAATAGTTGATAATTTTACCAAAATAGCAAAGAAGAGATAGTAAGAGATACCGCATTTAAAAATAACTGTAGATAATATAAAATACCTGGGAGTAAACAAACTCAGGACCTACATGAACATAATTATAAAACAAATACAAATAATGCAGATTTAAATAATTGGAGAATTATTAATTGTTCATGGGTAGGCAGAGCCAATATAATAAGAATGACAATTTTACCTAAACTAATCTATGTATCATATGCCATTACAATTAAATAGCTAAAAATTATTTTACTGGATTAGAAAAAAAATAACAAATTTCATTTGGAAGAACAAAACATTAATATCAAAGAAATTAATGAAGAAAAAATGTAAAGGAAGGAGATTTAGCAGTACCAGACCTCAAACCATATTATAAGGCAGTAATTATCAAAACTATCTGGTACTGGCTGAGAAATAGAAAGGTAGATCAGTGGAACAGAATAGACATACACAGCAGCAAATGATTATAGTAATCTTGTTTTTGACAAATGTAAAGATTTAAGCTTTGAGGGTAAGAATTCATTAATTGGCAAAACATTGTTGGGAAAGCTGGAAAGCATTTTGGTAGAAATTGGCCATAGATCAATATTTTATGCCATTTACCAAGATAAGGTCAAAATGGATACACAAAGAAGATATAAGAAAATTAGAAGATCATGGAACATACTATTTATCAGACTTATGGATAGGAGAACAATTTATGAATAAAAAAGAGACAGAGAACATTGTGAAGTGTAAAATGGATACTTTTGATAAATTAAATTTAAAAAGGGTTATACTAATAAAATTAATGTAGACAAGATTAGAAGGAAAATAGAAAATTGGGAGTTTCTCAGATAAAGGTCTCATATCTCACATATATAAAGAACTTTGTCAAATATATGAGAATATGAGTCATTCCCCAATTGGCCAAAGGATATGAACAGGCAAGTTTTTTGATGAAGAAATCAAAACTATATATAGTGATATGAAAAAATACTCTCAATCACTATCAATTAGAGAAATTCAAATTAAAACAATTTTGAGATATCATTTTACACCTATTAGATTGGCTAAAATGATAAAAGGGGAAAGTGACAAATGTTGAAGGGGATGTGGGGAAATTGTGACACTAATTCACTGTTGGTAGAACTGTGAACTGATTCAGCCATTTTGTAGAGTAATATAGAATTATGCCCAAAGAGTTATAAAACTTTGTATACTCTTTGACCCAGCAATACCTCTATTAGGTCTGTTTCCCAAGGGGATTATGGAAAAATGAAAAGAACTTATATATTTTAAAATATTTCTAGTAGCTCTCTTTGCGTCAAAGGACTGGAAGGGTATGGCTGCAAGGTGTGGTATATGATTGTGATGGAATACTACTATGCCATAAGAAATGATGAGCTGGTTGATTTTAGAGAAAACATGGAAAGAGTGGCATGAAATAATGAAGATTTAAATGAGCAGAACCAAGAGGATGTTGTACACAATAACAGCAATATTGTTCTAAGAACAATTTTGAATAACTAAGTCATTTTGACTGGTATAAATATTCAAATCAACCACAAAGGACCTATAAAGGAAGATGCTAATCTCATCCAGAGAAAGAACTGTTAAATAGAAGTATGTATAGTATGATCATGCATACATAAATGCCTGCATGCATACATACATATGTGTGTATCTAATGGTAGCCATCTCTAGTGCACAGCAGAGAACAAAAGAAAACTTGGAAGGAAGCACAGAAAAGCAGAGCAGCTTTGAAAATGATAATAAATAAATAAATTACATAGGTTTTTTTTAAACACTATAAAATGAAAATTCATGGTTTTAATATTGAATCCTCTTCTTGTTCTCTGCTGTGTACATGTGGTTTTTTTCTTTTTGTATTTAAATTCAAAATGAATAAAAATTTTAAAAAGAACTCTTTCTTCCCGTTTCTGTATTTTCTTTTTCCCTTTTCCGTTTGCTTCTTCTTGTCGAGTTTCCCGTCTAACTTCAGAAGGTAATCAAGTCATAGCCCCAGAAGACGACTGACCTGATGTGTCCCTGCGGCCTTGGAGGGCTGTATGGAAATGCCTGGAGGAGCCGCCGGAGCAGTGGCGATAATCAGCCGCGATTTATTCCGGGAATGACAGCCTCTTTGAGCCCTCCACGACTGGCATTTTCTGTTTCTGAAAGCTATTCTTCCCAACTCTGTTCAGATTAGACCGGGGGAATTGAATGCACCCATTATCCAGCCCACTGGCCATTCTGAAACGCCAAATTAATTACTAAAACCCTGAATCGGGCGCTTAGGCCGGGGACTGCGAGGTGTGAAAATAGCGGCTGGAAATTGGAAACACAACTTGCAAGCACTGGCTCACCGGAGCCAAGCAAGTAAAGCGAGCTGGAGGGTGGCTGGCGAGCAGACGTCCCTTGTAAAGCTGGGCCTTAAAACTTGACTCTGGCTGTGCCCCTTGTGAGGGACCGACCCGTGGGAGTCCTGAGCAGCCAGACCTAGCTGTCACACTCCCTCTACTCTGCCATTTGTCAGTCCAGGTGGCACTAGGCAGTAGTTTGACCTGAGATGGAGAAAAAGTAGACAGGAATATCGAACTTCCAGTAGCTGGAAGAGGGTGGGGTGGGGTGGTGGCCACGTCTTGGAACCTCCCTCTGCTGGGGGAATGAAAGAAAATAGTATCCCCAATAATATGACTACCATCCTCAAGTTAGAGTGATCTTCTGTAAGTGATTCTTTTCCTTTTCTAAGATGCAGGCTGTTTCAAGAAATCTTTTCCTTCTAGAAGGCCAGTGTCAGAATACTTAAAACCCAGTTATTCTCAATCTTGGGGTTATTCAGTAGGTAACTCCCAAATGTCCTGCTACCCAGGAAATAACACTTCTCTGACTACAAGGCTAGATTTCAAAATCACAATGCCTAGAGAACTCAAAACCCGGTCTTTTTCGTCTGCATCGGAAGTTGGGGGTTCAAGAGGAGTGTTTTTGAACTGCCTTCTCAGGCACAACCTTACCGATGCCCCTGGTGTTTGAGAATGAAAAGTTTATTATTAGGGACTCTGCTTTTGTGACCTGTGTTCAGAAAAGGAAACAGAAAAGGCATGAGATTCCAGGAACTTGAGGTCCAAGGACCTCAAACAATCTGGGCAGGAGCATATAGCTACACTATGTGCTTTTCCTTTAAGTTGTCATTGTGTTCCTGGGTTGGGGAGAGAAACCACCTTCCCTCATTAAAAGAAAAAAAAAAGTCCATTCTGCCGCACTCCAGTCTAGAAATCTGAAAGAAAGGGGGAGGAGGAAGAGTGACTAGCTTGCTTTTATAGGAGTAGCTATTGTAGTTAGAGTCCAGTTCCCCTGACTCTGTCACCAATGATTTTGAAGGCTGCCCTAGTGTCCTTTCAGCAAGTTGACAGACTCCAGTCTACTTGTATGGGAATTATTATTATTATTATTATTATTATTATTATTATTATATATAGAAATGTGGGTGATTTTTTCAGAATTTCTTTCGTAGTTTACAACTTTGCTTAGGCTACTGTCTCAATTAGTATCTACTGATTCTGTAAGATTTTCCAAGTGTACCAACATATCATTAGCAAATATGGTTAGTTTTATCTCCTCTTTATTTATCTTTATGCCTTTCATGTCTTTCTCTTGTCTTATTGCTATAGTTGCATCCCAGAAATTACATGTAGTTTCATTGTTATAATTTTCTTTCATATAATTATTTAGTTGTTTCTATGATTTGTTTTTTGATACCTGTTATTTAGGATTTCATTGTTAAGTCTTCATTTGGGTCTGTGTCTTCTCTGGTTTTGGAACCAATGATTATTTTATTATCATCTATAAAGGATGTATTTACTATTTCTGTAGTACTATTACTGCATTTATTTGCAATATTTCACTTCCTAATACATGACATAGTTTGATAAAAGTTTCATGTGGCACTGAGACATATTCTTTTTCATTCGCATTTAGAAGACATCATAAGTCTTTTAACTCTAGTTTCTCAAGTAATTTTTTTCAATTCAATATTTTCTTTTTTATTCATCTTTCTATTAGATTTATCTAAAACTGTGAGAGGGGCATTGGAATCTCCTGTTACTTTTGAGTTACTGTCAATGTATTTTTGTAGCTCAGTTAATGTTTCTTTTATGAATTTGGATGCTAAGGCATTTGGAATATATAAGTTTAATGTTGATATTTGTGTGTTGTCTATGATTCCTTTCAACACAATATAGTTTCCTTGTTTATCCCTTTTTATTATTTAAATGTTTCTTTTTGCTTTTATGAATAGCAAGATTTCAATTCCTGCTTTTGTCATTTACTTCATATATAGTAAATTTTTCCAGCCCCTCAGTTTTATTTTGTGTATGTCTTTGTTTTTCAAATGTGTTTCTTGTAAGTAACATTATGTGGGGTTTTGTTTTCTAGTCCAATTTGTTATTTTTTTCATTTTACTGGATTGCATAATCCATTAATATACAAAGTTTTGAGAGTTAGTTTATATTTCTCTGCTTTTTTTCTAATGTTGAGGAGTTTTTTCCCAAGTTATGGGTCCTCTCCCCTTCTGATGGAAAGAGTACTATGTCTCTTCTGTTATTCAGTTACAGTGGCCTGTAACTGGCGCTCTTTCCATCACAACCAATACCACCACTAAAATAAGGCTTAATTCTTCTTCCCCTTTATTTTCAACTAACTCCCCATATCTCTTCACCCATTTCTTTACAGAGTTTTCTCCTCCTGAGAGACCACAGGATTCACGTTCCCCTAATTGCCCTTGAATTGCCCAGAGCACATCACAAACTTTCCTCTATCCTTCTCCTCCCCTCTTCCATTTATAACTGTATTTTATAATTTAGAATCACAAAAATACATTAATTCACTTGTAGGTGGATGCCACAAGGTTTAGTACACAATGCCTCAGGTCCACCTTTCCACCATCAGCTCCATCTGACTTGCACCTTCACCACTGTCTGTCTCTATCTTTATCTCTGTCTCTGCCTCTCTCTCTCTCTCTCTCTCTCTCTCTCTCTCTCTCTCTCTCTCTCTCTCTCTCTCTCTCTCTCTAATGTTTAGAAAGAAATCTCTTAATGATCCCTCTGCTGTCATCCTGTTGCTATCCTCAACTGCTGCATTCATTCACCTTTCCAGCATTTCTGTTGTCTGGGATGTTTGAGAAGCAAATCATCTCTTTAAGTCTGGCTTTCTTTCTAAGAATATTTTATACACTTCTTTAATATTGAATATCCATCTTTTTTTCATCTATGGTTAAGCTTAGATTTGCAGAGTAGGTCTGCATCTTGAGTTGCATTGCTCTTCAGAACACATTATTCCATTCCTTCTTGTGGTTTCCCATGGGTGCAGAATAGTTTTATGTTATTCAAATTTCTTTTCCTTTGTATTTTAAGGTCTTTTTCCTGGTTAATTGCAGAATGTTTTGTCTCTCGATGGAATTATTAAATTTTATTACTATGTGTCTTGGAGTTTGTAGCCTTGGTTATTTTTCTAGAGGTGATTTATGGATTATTTCCTTAGCACTTTATTTTCTGTGTTCAGAAGTTCTGGGCAGTTTTCTTGTATTATAACTTAGATTATGGTGTTCAAGTTTTGTTTTGTTTTTTACTTGTTCTCTTCCGGGAAACCTATAATTCTAAGGTAGTTTCTACACATCCTGTCTTTAAGATCAATATTTTTTGCCTGAATGGAAAGCATATTTTTAAAATGTTTAATGTTTTCTTTTAATTTCTTTTTCGGCTTCTCTTCTTCTAGACTGTTGTTCTTCACTTCTGTGAATTTGCATTCCCAATAATTTTACCTCTCTTTTCTTTCTTTGGTGAGACTTGCCATCATGGATTCAAGTTTTATTCTGCCAATTATTTCTGTTGTGTAGGGCCTCACATTTTTTTCATTTATCTTTTAAACCATTCAGTAACAGTTCCATATTCTACTCAGAATTCAGAGGATCCTCTGTCTCATCAGATGTTGAATGGTTTTCCTTGGTTTTGCACTATTTATTCATAGAAAACTGAATTCATATACTAGATCCAGAGGCCATATTATCTTCTGTTATTAATATCTTCCCTGTTGGCTTATCTGCTGATGTTCAAGATCAGATGTGGCCTCAAGGCCACAGGTTCCCCACTCCTGCTCAAGATCTTTGATTTTTTTTCCTGCTGAGATATTTGACATTTTCAATCTTTCTCCCCCTTCCCCACTTATTTTCTCCTGTTGTCCAACTTTCTGATTCCCTTCCCTTTGATATTTATTTCCCTGGGAGCTGGATGCATGGCCATCTCCTCCCCTGCTGGATAATTCACAATTTAACAGCCCAGATCTTTACCCCAGTGACTTTTTGGGGAGCAGAACTGGCTCCAGCTGGAGGCTGAGATCTTTCCCTCAGGCTTAGTGGAAAGCCACACATCCTCACACACGATTTATCCTTCTCCATTCTCTCTCTTCCTCAGTTCTCTGGTACAGTGGTATAGAGTACTGCCAGCCTACTCTTATCACAGACTGGGGAAATTTCTGCTGTTTGGAGTTTGGATTTTTGTGACCCTGGGAGGAAATGGGAATTAGGGCATAGAGTTAAGCTCTATTATAAGCCCAATGTCCTACTCCATTCCCTTTCTTCCTCCACTATTGTAGCACAGAACACTGCCGTTGAGCTAGATATCACAGCCTCAGAAAATTTCCACAGTTTGGAATTTGCATCTCCTGGAGCTAGAAAGAAGGAGGGTGGTGTTAGGATATGGGGTTGCATGCTCTTTCAAGCCTTTGGGTTGTGTCAGCTAGTACAGCCTTGCTGTCATTTGCAAAATGAGAGGATTGGACTAAATGTTCACTACTATATTTCATACTTCTTTCATGTCCTACCTTTTTCCTAAGTCTATCCATCTACCATCCCATTCCTTAGTGATCCTGTTCTGAACTCTCAAGATAATAACTGATACACAGCCATTTAAGGTTTGCAAGGCACTTTGCAGGCATTATCTCACTCAATCCTCACAGAAATCCAGTGAGGTAGGTACCAGAGATATTATCTCCATCTTATAAATGAGGAAACTGAGGCTGAGATTAAATGACTTATTCATAATCATACAGCTGATAACTATCTGAAACAAATTCAAACCTAAGTATCTCCTTACTCCAATACTCCTACTACACTAGCTGCCTCTAATACCTGTTGTTCCTACTACTCATTTGGCATCATGAGCTATCTTGTGTTTAGTTATCTTTTTCACGCATGTCCTGTTTCTCTAACTAAGAATGGTGAGCAATGATTTTCTTGGCTTTTGCATTACAAAACACATACAGTTGACTAGAGAAATGCAAATCAAAACAATTCTGAGATACCACCTTACATCTATCAGATTCCATCCTGTTAAGGGCAGAAAAGAAAAAGGACAAAAAAGAAAATAAATGCTGGAGGGATGTGGAAAAATAGGGGCCCTAATGCACTGTTGGTGGAGTTATGAACTGGTCCAACCATTCAGGAGAACAGTTTGTAATATCCTTTGACCCAGCAATACCACTGCTATGTCTGTATCACAAAGAGAGCAAAGAAAATGGGAAAGGACCTATATGTACAAAAATAGTTATAGTAGCTCACTTAGTGGTGGCAAAGAATGGGAACTGAAGGGATATAACACAAATTGTGCTGTATGATTGTGATGGAATACTATTGTGCTATAAGAAATGATGAGAGGAATGGTTTCAGAAAAACCTGGGAAGACTTATATGAACTGATGCAGAGTGAATTGAGCAGAACCAGGAGAACATTGTACACAGTAATAGTAATATTGTAATGATTATCAGCTGTGAATGACTTAGCTGCTCTGATCAATACAATGATCCCTCACAATTCCAAAGGACTCATGATGAAAAATGTTGTCCACTTCTCAAGAAAGATCTGATGAACTCTTAGTGTAAAATGAATCACATTTTTTCATTTTCTTTGTTTTTCTTGCTTTTTGTTTTTGCAACATGGCTAATATGGAAATATGTTTTACATGACTTCATATTGTTTGCCTTCTTAATGGATGGGGGAAGGGCTAGAAAGAGGGAGAGAATTTGGAACTCAAATTTTAAAAAATGAATGTTATAAATAAATAAGAAAGAAAGAAAAAGAAAAAAGAAAACATACAATTTCCACATTTTTCTTTTGCCTCTGCCACCTTGGTACCTAATACCATACCTGCACACAATAGGTAATAGATAGCATTTATATAGCATTTTAAAGTTTGCAAAGTGCTTTACCAATATAATATCACTTTATTTTCACAATAACCCTGGCATGTAGGTAATATTATTATCCCTACTTTAGAGATGTAAAAACTGATGCAGACGGAATAACCTCTTGCCTACACAGCTAGTATCTGTGGTCAGATTTGAACTCAGATCTTCCTAAATCAAGTCTGGTGCTCTAGCCTCTTGGGCCACCTCACCATAATCAATGAACGTCTGCAGTTGATGATGATAATGACCTCTATGAAGGAGTACAAGGTAGTCTCCTGAGCAAAGGTACAGCCATAACAGAGGCCCCTGCAATGTTAATTCTTCATCCCAGAAACCAGGTCAATGCAGCCAGCATTTCTCTAAAAACCAAGTTCTGTTAAGGCAGCAACCCAAATAGCCAGAGTATACAGAATTTTGTATTTTCATCAAACTTATGTTTGATGAAAATACAAACATATCAAAAATATCAAACAAACATAATTTGAATACAACCATACAATGACACATAACACACACCAGTCCTCACCGGTACTTGTATACCATACACATGCCTACAAAAGCTCCAACAATCATTCTTAGTAGTGTCTCCATATTCATTTCTAATTTACTCTTAGGAAGAAAAGAATAATGCTTCTGACCTCCCGGTAGCTCAGTTTTCATATTGAGAGCTAATGACTAAAACTGGCTTCTCCTTTGGTATAAACTTCTTACCCTTTTTCAAGCTTTCGAAAACTCTCATCCCATTGCTCATAGGGAATGACAAATCCAAATTCTTTAGCCTGGCATTTCAGACCCACTACAATGTGACCTGAGCCTACTTTTTCAATTTTATTTTTCACTTTCCTTTTTCTTCTTTTTAACTACTCCCCAACATATTCCTTGACTTTCCATGTCTGTCTTTCTTCACCAGGGTTTCCCACCTCCAGGATATTCTTATTCCTTGAATTCTCTCCCTTAAAGATTCCCTTCCCCTTCCTATCTCCACTTGGTTTTCCTGTTTTCTCACTACCTTCTCCCCCACAGAGAGAAGTGATTTTTACTCCCTCAGGACACTCTGTAACACTTTTATGTATGTGATAATATTTTCATTTTTATCATATTTATATCCATGGCTTATTTTACCTATCAGATCATAAACTCCTCTATTGTTTACCAGCATTGTTTATAAACTTCTCCATATTTACCAGAGGCCTAACATAATGCTTTGTGTGCTAGGTGCTTTGTATAATTGATAGGTGTGCCATGAAAAGACCTTAGAAATCATAAAGACTAGAATCTAATTTTACAGATGCACAAAAAAGGGAAGACACTTGCCCAACATCAGATATCTTATTTCAAAGGTACAGTTTTGTCATTTTAATCTCCTCTCTGGTCTTCTTTCTCTCCTTGTCCTTTCTCTGACTTTCCACTTGAATGGATCAGTCTCAAACATTTCTCCTCTGTTCTGATCAGCCTTTCACAATCCAAGACTAATAATAGTAATTGTTATTGTTGTTTAGTTGTTTCAATTGTATCCAACTCTTCATGACCCCATTTGGGGTTTTCTTGGCAAAGATACTGGAGTGGTTTGCCATTTCTTCCTCCAGATAATTTTACAGATGAGAAACTGAGGCAAAGAGGGTTAAGTGACTTGCCCTGAGGCCAGATTTTAACTTAAGAAGATGAATCTTCCTGACTTCAGGTCCAGCACTCCATCTACAATATTACTATACAATTTACTATGTGTCAGGCATTGTGCTGACTAAACACTTTACAATTATTAGCTCATTTGATCCTCATAATAACCCTAGAAAGCAGGTGCTATTATTATATCCATTTTACAGGTGAGGAAACTGAGGAAAACAGAAGTTAGGTGACTTGCTTAAGGTTGCACAGATAGTAAGTGATTGAGGCAAGATTTGAACTCAGGTCTGTCCTGACTCCAAGCTCAGTGCTACCTAACTGACACATCTTATGATGTCTAACAGATATCTCCTTGGTTATCTTTGTAGAATCTACAAGTCAGAACGTATAGGACTAGCCTTGACCTCCTTTATATACAGAGCAGCAATTGCCTTGTACTCAACAATGCTAATTTGATTTGATATGTCAATCCAGGAAGGCACTCCAAATTATTAGACATCTTTTCATTCTTTTCCCTCATATTATTCTTGGACCAGTCTTTACACATTAATAGTTACATAATCACAGAGGGGAAAGAGGTGTTACAGATGATTTTATCTAGCCGTCTCATTTTACAGGTGATAAAACTAAAGCACAGATGGGGGAAATGATTGTTTAAGATCACACAGATAAGTAAACACTAGGGAGTAAGTAGCAGAGTCAGGTTTTAAACCAAGTCCTCTTTGATTCTAATCACGTGTTAGACTCTGGCATATTACTTACAACAATCTGGTAAGGAAAACACTTTGTAGACTTTATGGCACTGCGTACATAAGAATTATTATTGGGAATAATTAAGAATTAACATCAGTTTATTCAATTATCCACTACTAGACCAAAATTGTCATTTGTTAAAATGGTGACTCATGACTTGTTATGATTACCTGGCACTTGACACCATTCACATCAAAGACCAGTGACCACTTCCACTCCTGGATAATCTAACCTATATTTATTGGGAAGATACATGGAAGATAGCCTTTCAGACTCAGTTTTAGGCAATGTGAATTTATAGTCCTGACCCTTGCCCTATGTCATTTTCTTTCCATATTACTTCATCTCATAGATGATCATAAGATTACAGATATATAGTTGGAAGGATCCTCAGAGGTAATCTACTCCAACCTCTTTATTTTGAGTAAACTATCCATAATAAATAAATAAATAAAATAAAAATAATTCTGTCTATTTATACACATACATACACACACATACACAGATATGCATACCCTAGGAAGTAGAATTTGAACCCAGGCCCATTGACTCCAGAGCCAAAGTTCTTTGTATTGTATCAGATTCTTTATCTTGGAAGACCTGAAGGATCATTGTATAGTGAATTCCTTGGACAACATTTTAATTAATGCAGAAGTTTCTGAACATCACACCTAATTAATCTGTAGTCTTGGCCCATTTTCAGGAGCACTACAACCACATAAAATGAGAGGGCTATCTTTTGACATAAAGTTAATAGAATTTCTTAGACATCTGAGGGGTTAATAGAGAGTCAGAATGGGCCCCCAGAAAGTGCACATAATGCTATAATATAAAGAGGGGCGACTCTCACCATCTGCAGAAATTTCTATGGTTTGTGAGATACTTTTGAGAAGTTTATCTTTGAGCCCAAAAAATATTTTAAAGACTTTAGATACTACCTAACAGGAATTCTAGGAACCATAGAGGAGGTTCCCTGACACCATCCCTTGCTGTCTTCTTTGTTTTGGAAAATGATGCCTCTGAGGGGATGCAATAGGGGTTGTCTTTTTCTGCGAACCAGCACTTTATGAGATAGCCTCCTTGTTTTGATGAGTCTGCACAAGTTACTTGGAAGTGAAGCTAGAATTACAAATTGGGTCATAAATCTGTGTTCATATCTAGCCAACCCCAAGAAAGGAAATGATTTCTGTTTGGGGAATAATGGTTAGTGAGTCTAGAGGAAATTAAAGAACTTGAATACAGAAGTGCCTAAATTGGAACATAAGTACATAAATAGGGAGAAGTAATTGAAATAGTGGAAAGAATATGAGACTTTAAAAGGATTTTGATTCAAATCCCTGCTCTGAAACTTACTAGCTGTGTAAACTTGAACAAGTAATTTCTCCTCTCTGGGTCTCAATTTCTTCATTTGTAAAATGAAGGCAACAGACTACGGTTGTCAATTGGTCAATTCCAGTGCCTTATCCCATAGGGGTAATATTTTCCCAATGCCCACTAGGTGGCACAAGGAGATCACGACAGGCAACCGAAACTAATTGCTGCTCAACGGTTTTGACACTGATTTTTGAGTAGCACTGAGAACAATTTGTATGTAAGTGATTCACTTGGAATTCCATTATTTTTACCCAATGTATCAATATCAGCTATGAATATAAGCAATAGTACCTATTCTAGTCTATATGTCACAGCTACAGACAAAACATTTCCATCCAATTCAACAAACATTTACTAAGAGCATATATAGGGAATGAGACAGAGCTATACCTTCTTAGTGTAGCAGGCATATACCCATTTCATCAGGAACTATATTTTCTGTGATACCCCAGGCCTTAAGTCCAGTGTAATGACAGAGGCCCAAGACTGCAAATTCTCACCACACACCTTTGAGGGGATGTTGTGACAGTAAGAAGAGATGTAGAGCAAAGGTATGCATAAGGTTCCAATTCATGGAGCCAAGTGGAACTAGAGCAGAAGGCTGACTAAATAATAAGGCTGCTGGCTAAAATGAGATAACATAAAGTGTTTTTTGTAAACCTTAAAGTGATATATATGTGTATACACACACACACACACACACACACACACACGCTAGCTAGTATTATTAGCTGTTATTAACAAATCCATTGAACTATTTCCCTGAGTTTTCAGGGTGGAACCTGGACAAAATAGAACTTTCTTTTTTTTTCTCAACTTAAGAAATAAAACAAACATTTCCATAATATAGTAGAATAGAAAAAAAGATGATTATACATGAAACTCAAATCTATTTTGTGTAACTTGCTATTCCTTTAAAATATATGACAAAGTTATCATGTAGCCTTTTTTTCCTTTTTTTCTTTCCACTTCTCCCTTCTCCCTCCCAGGATGGCTACCATTAGATACAAATATGTATGTGTGTGTGTGTGTGTGTGTGTGTGTGTATGTATGTATATACGTATGTATGTAAAACCATTCTTTCTCTGGATGCTAAAACTGGGTCTGAAATAACAATAGGTAGCATCTATATAGCACTTTAAGGTTATAAAGAACTTTATACATGTTATCTCATTTAATAGTCATAACAACCCTGGAAGATAGGTGCTAAAAAGTGACCATAGCTGTTTTAGGTTTTGCTTCATGGGCCAACTCCAGTTGCTGGTGTCCCTTTCATATGCAATTCAATGCAACAAACATATATTAAGTACTTAACAGTCAGGATTTCACAAGACCTAGAAGCTTCTACTCTAAAAGACCATAGTTCTTGGAATGTTATATTTTGAAGAACAAAAGAGCTGGTGTTACATCCAAGAATAATTTACCCAGAAGAAGTTGAGTATAATCTTGAATGAAAAAAATGGGTATTTGACAAACTAAAAGACTTTTAGGTATTTGCAAAAAAAGACCAGAACTCAGTGGGAAAATTCAATATAAAAGATACAGAAGAAACATGAGGAAAACATTAAAGACTAATTATAAGGCACTCATTAAGGTCAAACTATTTACTTATATATGTGAAAATGTTATCAGTATTCTTAAAACTGCAATCATTACTAAAGTAGTTTGAAAGAAAGGTTAGGGCTAAGTTCTGTATGATGGGGTGATTCTAAAAAACTAAATTGGGCAGGAAAAGGTAAAAGGGGGCAATTATATTATAAAAATGGGGTGTGAAAGGAAGAATACAGAGACAGCAGGTGGGGGTGGAAGGCTGGTAATGTTTGAACCTTACTGTCATCTGAGTTGAAGAGGAAATAATGTATACATGTCTAAAAGGCTGTAGAAGTCTTCTGAACATGTAAAGAGGTGAGAAAACTGGGGAGACAGGGTGAGAGAAGGACTTTTGGAGAGGTGTGTAAATTGAGACTGGTGACATGGGGGACAGGATGGAGGGACTCTTGGAGAGAGTGAATGAAGTGGGGGATGGGAGGGTGGAGGAAGAAGATAAGGTAATAGGGAAAGGGTAAAAAGAGAAGCTGAAAAAGAAAATAGGGAGTAAAAATAAGATAGAGGGAAACTCAAAGAGTAATTATAACTTTAAATATGAATGGAATATTATAGCAATTCTCTTTGTGGTGGCAAAGAATAGGAAATTGCAGGCATCAATTGGGGAATGGCTGAACAAGTGGTGATATATGGTTGTGATAGAATACTACTCTGCTATAAATAAGAAATGATGAGCTCAATGATCTTAGAAAGGCATGGAAAGATTTGCACTAAATGATAAAGAGTGAGGTGAGCAGAATCAAGAGAACATTATATACAATAATAACAATATTGTTTTAAGAACAACTTTGAGTGACTTAAGTCCTTTTGACTATTATAAATGCACAAATTAAAAATAAAGGACATATGAAGAAAGATGCTATCTGCATACAGAGAAAGAACTGATAAATAGAATCATGTATGGAATAATTTTATTTATATGTATGTATGTGTATACATATACATATATATACACACATACCCACACATACCTATTTATGTCTAATAGTAACATCTCTAGGTTGGGGGGAAGGGGAAAAAAAAGAAAATTATATAATCAATTTGTTGTATATATGGAGGGAATAACCAATTGTACATGGTAGATTTTCAGTTTCATATGCAATCATCTTTTTTATTGTACTGTGTTATGGAAATGCTTGTTTTGTTCTATGAATTGAAAATAAAATAAATTTGTTATGCAAAAAGGTACTTAACAGAACTTATGAAATGGAAAAGACCTTAGAAGCTATCTAGTTCAATTTATCCCTGAAAAAGAATCCCTTCCATAGCATTTAGAAAAGTATTCATCAGGTGTAGCTAGGTGGCACAGTGGATAGAGAATTGGCCCCAAAGTCAGAGGTCCCTGAGTTCAAATCCAGCCTCAGACACTTAACACTTACTAGCTGTGTGACTCTGGGCAAGTCACTTAATCCTGGTTTCCTCACCAAAAAGAAATCAATACAAAAGTATTCATCTAGCATTTTTTAAAAAAGACCTCCAAAGGAGGTCAACCCAGCAATTCAATTCACAAATACTTGAAGGTATTTATCATGCCTCCCCCCCTGAAGTCTTCTTTTCTCCAGATTTCTTGAACATTAAACATATCCTGAGATGACATAACTGGAGATCCTTCATCATCCAGATTACACTCTCCTGGGTGCTGTCCAGTATGTCAGTATCCTTCCTAAAATGTAGTAACTTGAAATAATCACTTGAATCCAGTGTGTTTGAGGCACAATGCTGATACTTGGGGATATAAAGACAAAAAACAAAACAGTCCTTGCCCTCAAGAAGTTAAATTTTAGTAGGGCATACAATAAATATCAGTAAACACAAAATTATTTAAACAAGAGAGTTCTAATCACTGAGGGGATCAGGTAAGGCCTCATGTAGGAGATGGCACTTCAGATGTAATTAGAAGGAAGCTAGGGACTCTGAGGGGTAGAAAAGAGAATACATTTCAGATATGGAATATACTTGAGCTAAGGCCTGGAAGTGAGATTTTGCATGAGGAATAATTTATAGGTTAATTTAATTAGAACAGAGAATATGTAGGAGAGTAATACGAAATAAGAGTAGACATGTAGCTTGGAGCTCATTGTGAAGGGCTGTGAATGTCAGGCTAACCATTGTATATTTTATCTTAGAGGCAACAGAGAAAAATTGAAAATTTTTAAGTAGGAAGGTGGCATGGTCTAGAGTCAGAGTTGGCATATGCCAGTGGTTCTTGCAATATGTCCATTCTGGATATCCAGTATGCCATTGGTTAGTGATAGCATCCAGTTTTCTATCATCCACAAAAAAATCTTAGAAAACCATGGATTGAGGTACTAACACCCACAACAGGGGTGGCTTAGAACATGGTGATGGCAAAAATGACATAATTTCAGCACTTCCAATCTTAGCCTTGTCATGCAGATTTTCTTTTTTTTTTTTTCTGAAACATTGCTTGAAATTGAGTTAGTATTGAGATAATTTTGGTTTTACCTTTTGGAGCTAGGGTCTTTAGTCCAGTGCTTCTTAAACTGTGGGTCGCAATGCCATATGGGTAACTGAATGTGGGGGTCGTGAAAAATTTGGCAACAGTAAGAGGTTTTGGAATGCTCAATGACCACAAATTAATTCAAAATCAAACGTGTAATGAATCCAAGGTGTTTCTGACAGCGCTTGCCCATGTTGCACCATGCGACTTCACTGCAGCCTTGGTTCTGAAGACACAATACACACACTTTGCACAGAGCATGCCATCATGCCATGCAACACCAACGGACACTGCCAGAAACACTTCGGCTCAGATTCAAGGCTACTGTGTGTTATGAATTGCAGTGTTTTTACTGTACGTACAAAGCTTTCTGCTCTTACAGATACATAATAGTTTAATTATGAAAAAAAGACTTTTAATATTTTCCTACCATCATTCCTCAGCATGTATCAAATTAGTATATCTTTGTTGTATTGTGTTAGAATGTTTGATTTTTAAAATTGCTGTCTCCTTCTTTTACAGAAACAAAAGTGTTTAATTGCAGTAAGTAGAGATAAAAGCCCTTTAATAATATTTCTCCACCATCACTGCTGTATACGTATGTAAGTGTGAATATCAATTTTTAAAATCAAGCACAATTGTAATTTCATAAACTAAAGCTACCATTTATTTGAGAAGTTATTAGCAATATTTATTTACACTTTAGGACAAAAATATTTTTTGTTACAGATAAGTGGCTAAATTTACACAGAAGAAGTAAAAATACTGATAACAATGCGGCAGAGCCTTTGCCACCAGGTTGACAAGAAAAAGAAAATATGTCGAATCATTTTTGCAATATAGATTTACTTCTAATAATGATGATGGTGTAGAAAAACCTCTTTGCTCAATTTGTAATGAAGTTTTGGCTGTGGAGAGCATGAAACCAGCCAAACTGAAATAACATCTTAATACCAACCAAGCAAGCAGCATACTGCAGTAAATCAAGAGAATATTTTGAACAACTTTTAAAATCTTCAAATAAAAAAAAACGTTTTGAGAAATTTGTTACTGTCAATGAAAAGTATTTACTTGCATCTTATGAAACTTATTTTGCAAAAACTAAAACGCCCTATGTAATAGGAGATCTCATGTTACCTGCTGCTATTAAAATGTCAGAAACAGTTCGTGGGAAAAGATATGGGGATGAAATTTGTAAAATTCCTTTATCAAATGATACTATTTTCAAAAGAATTTCTGAAATTAGTGATGACCAATTCTAGCAACTTATTACTAGGCTTAAGGGCAAGCCCCAAGTTCTCAATTTAGTTAGATGAAACAACTGATATTTCTAACATGACACAGTTGTTACTTAATGTAAGACATGTTTAGGAAGGAATCATACATGAGGAATTATTGTTTTGTTGCCCTTTGGAAGGGCACACAAGAGGGGAAGGTATATATAGATATAGATATAGATATCTTAAAGTTGATTAATTTTCCACAAATGAAGGTTTACAGTGGAAAAATTGCAGTAGAGTCTGTACAGACAGTGCTGGAGCAATGATGGGCCAGAATATTAGATTTGTAGCAAAAGTTAAAGCTAGTGTCAATGAATATATCACTTTTATTCACTGCATGATCCATCAGGAGGCACTCATAGCCAAAAAATAAAATCACCAGAGTTCAATGTTGTGCTTCACAATACTGTCAAAATCATTAACATCAATTAAAGGCTGTGCCCTTAACAGTCACTTGTTTTCAAACCTTTGGAAAGACATGTATTCCAATTACAAAAGCTTATTACTACATGAAGAGGTAAGGTGGCTCTCAGGAAGGCAAAGTTTAAACAGATTATTGAAATTGAAAGATGAAGTTATATTGACTGAGCAGAAATCTGATATTAATTTTTTCATAATGACATGGCTTTCAAAACTGTTATTTGTTAAAAACTCAATGATTTAAACATGTTGCTTCAAGGAAAAAAACTAACATATTTATGTGAAATGATAAAATTGAAAGTTTTACTGAAAAGGTTAACATATGAAAGAATAGGGTAGAAAATGGTTCTTTAGAAATGTATATAGCTACAGATAACGTTATAATTGAAAATAACTTTCCCAAAGATTTAATTATAAGAGTTATAATTGATTATGCCACAGCCATCCCAACTTTCAGCAACCACCACCCTGATAAGTCGGGAGCCATCAACATTGAGGCAAGATCCAATACAGCAAAAAGATTACAATTTGCTGAAGGCTCAGATTGCATTTTTAAGCAATAAAGTATTTTTTTTAAATTCAGGTTTGGAGCTGAGACTAAAGTGGAGAGAGAGCTGATGCTCCACTTTTTGTTTGCAGATGATTGTGCACTCAATTCAACCTCTGAGGCCGAGATGCAACAGGGTATGTAATGATTCTCTGCCACTTGTGCTAATTTTGGTCTGACAATTAACACTGGGAAAACAGAGGTTCTCCACCAGCCAGTATCACATCATCCATACATGGAGCCATCAGTTACAGTAAATGGGGAGATTTTGAATCCTGTGGATAAGTTTACCTACCTTGGTAGTATACTTTCCAGGGATGTACACATATACGATGAGGTTGATGCACTCATTGCCAGAGCTAGCTCAGTGTTTTGGAGGTTCCAACAGAAAGTGTGGGAAAGAAGAGGTATTATACTGCCTACCAAACTGAAGTTCCACAGAACCATTATACTGACCTTATTGCTGTATGCTTGTGAAACCTGGACACCCTACTAGCACCATGTCAGGAAACTGAATCATTTTCATTTGAACTGTCTGAAGATCACATGGCAAGATAAAGTAGGCACTGAGGTCATTTCTCAAGCTGAATTGCTAGACATTCAAACCCTGCTTCAGAGAGTGCAACTGTGATGGGCTGGCTGTGTTGTTAAAATGCAAAATGCATATTTGCCTTAAGGTCTATTTTATGGAGAGCTCCTACAAGGCAAGCGCTCACATGGAGGTCAAAAGAAGTGATACAAAGACACTCTCAAGGTCTTTCTGAAGAACTTTGGAATCCATTGTGAGACATGGGAGATTTTGACTTAGGACTGCCCAGCATGGAGTGTCTGCATCAAAGAAAGTGGAACTTTTTCTTCCTGTGGTAGAGCCTTCCAAACTTATATTGGTCTGATCAGCCACAGTTGGACACATTGTGCCTTGACCCCAACATAATGATGTCCTCTCTTGGTCCTCTTTGAGCATGAATGATAACAACCAACCAACCAGTATAGTGTAAACATAACTTTATGTGCCCTGGGAAACCAACAAATTAGTTTGACTTGCTTTATTGCAATATTTGTTTTATTGCAGTAGTCTGCAACTAAATCCACAATATCTCTGAGGTATACTTGTAATAATAATAATAATAATAATAATAATAATAATAACAACATTAACATTCATATAACACTTTAAGGTTTGTTTTACATATATTATCTTGTTTGATCCTCACAACAACCCTGTGAGACAGGTTCTATTATTATCTCTATTTTACAAATGAGGAAACCGAAACCGAGAAAAAGGTTAAGTCAACTTGCTCAGGGTAACAACATAGCTGGTTGAATGTCTCTGGCAAGATGTGAAGTCAGCTCCTACTGATCCAGGTCAGGCACTTTATCTACAACTTTATCTTCTTCTCTCCAGGCTTCAGTTTCTTCCTCTGCAAAACAAAGAGAATGGAGTACACGATCTTTAAGTTTCCTTCTAGCTCTGAAGTATCATTATTCAAAGACAATCCTTGGCTAGATGGTAAGAGATAGCCTAAATCCAGGTCAATTATTTCTAAAGTCCATTCCAGTTATAAATCCTTTTATTCTATAAATTCTGAATCTTCTGGCCCCTTTACTACTTTTATCTTTAGACCTGCTGCTGCCCTGGCTTTGATGGAATAAATTTTCTCTGAAATACTAGGCCCTGACAGTTGCCTACTCCTCTCACTCCCTGCACCCCCTTTAATGAGAGGCAAGCTGCACCTGCAGCCCTTGGTCACCTGCTTTGGCTGCAAATACAATACTGCTAGCCCTTGTCCCATTCTCTCAAGGAGCATGAAAGAAGGCAGAGAACAAATAGCCTCTGTTCTGGGCTCAGAGCCTCTTTTTGGTTTCTCCTGCTCCGTAGTGTTGTTCTTCCTAACTTCGACCTCACAGGCTTTGAACCATACTTATCGCTAAAATTGCAGGCCTGTTGGGCATAAAACACCCTTGTGCTTGCCTTCTGTTTACTGTCTAGCTACAGCTAGTTGAGGGCTCTCTAGCTCCTGTTTCTGCTGCATGCTTTGTTACCTCCTTATCTCTGTTCTAGGCTTCACCATTCAAGCACTCTGACTAAATGAATGGAGATTTCACCTCTCCAATTCAAGAAGGGATTATTTTTTGTTTTACTAAGCCCATCTGAATTTGGATGGAGTAGGTATCCTTTGAGAAATTGGGCATTCATTTTCCCACAGCCATAATAAAATGAGTCAACTGTCTCTCCTATTTGTCTTCAATGTATATTAAATGCTTGCTTTGTGCAAAGCACTACTGGGGAAATGCCAAAACTAAACCAAACCTAGTTCTTTGTGGAGTTTATGTTCTAAAAGGGGGTTATGACACATATTGTGATATGTCAATGAATCTTTGATCTCGTTAATATGGGACTCCTTCCAATGATACAGATAGAAACTCATCCATGTTGTCTCATCCTGTGTGACTCTTGTCTGTGTTTTTCCATGGAGCCTGTACAGGGAGTTCATCTTACATACTGTGGGTCTTCTAGATTGCCTGATGTTTTGTGAATATCTACAGCTCAAACCGAGCTTATTATTAAAATTTTAATGTGAGCATTTTTGCCTCAGACATAGGCAATACTAAATGAGACCTATTGAATGTATGTTTATAATTGTTGCATTTTTATATTTGTTCAATTGTTTCAGTCCCATCTGACTCTTCATAACCCCTTTTGAGATTGTCTTGGCAGAGATATTAGAGTTTTCCTTCTCCATTTCCTTCTTGAGCTCATTTTACAGATGAGGAATTAAGGCAAACTGCATTAAGTGACTTACCAAGGATCACTCAGCTTGTAAGTGTCTGAGGCCAGATTTGAACTCAGGAAGATGAGTCTTCTTGACTTCAGGCCCAGCACTCTGTCCACTGCATCACCTAGCTGCCCTATTTTTTGTTATATGTGTGCTATGTATGCTATTTCTCCTCATATTTTTGCTTGTTTTTTGTAATTCTAATGTAGATGGCATATACTAAGTAAATGCATAGGTATTATATTATATAGTTAAGTTCATTACCTTTGACTATGTCATATGCTAATTTACGTGTGCATGTCATTTATATTTATAAGTATTCAAATTTGTTCCATCTAACCTGGAGAAAATGCATTTTTAGGGAAGATATAAAGAAGCATGTTATATTATTTTTGTCAGTACTTTGATATTTCTTTTTTCATGGCTTTCGATTTTTTCGTTTAATGTTTTCCTCAATTACATACTTCGATATTTCAACATAATTTTTTTGCCCTTTGTCCCAAGATGCTTGGCACCCAGCATAGGGATGCTCCCTAGCGGGGAGCAGATAAGATGATGTAATTGATGATGCTACCTGCACATGAACTTGGATTGGGTAGACTGAAGTAGTCAGGAGACCTATATAAACTGATGCAAAGTGAAGTGAAAAAAAACTGGATCATTGTGCACAGTAATAGCAATGTTGTAATGATGAACAACTGTGGAAGATTTGGCTGCTTTGATCAATGCAATGATCCAAGACAATTTCAAAGAATTCAGGATGAAGAAAAGCTGCCTATTTCAAGAGAGAGAACTCTCAGCACAGGAGTGCTGAAATAGAATTCAAAACTCTGAAACTGAAAATCTTCTGCCCATAAAAATAAAATAATTCGCATAGGATAAGAAAAGAAGCAGTTGAATGGGGAAAATCTTCATATTAATTTTTTTCTGTTATAGGGTTTAGTATAGAAGATATATAAATAATTAATACATATTTATATCTAAATAGATAAATATCTAGCCCTTTATCTAGAAAGAGAGAGAGAACCAAAAGTCATTCCCCAATATAAGTGGTCAAAAGACATTAAAAACTGCTCTCTAAAAGAGAATTGCAAACTATTAATAACCATATGAAAAAATGCTCCAGATCATTAATAAAAGAAATACAAATCAGTTTAACCCTGGGATTTTGGCATGGATGACAAAAGTTGGGAATAGTCAATGCTAGGGGTGTTGCAAAAGTTGGCAATCAGTAAAACCATTTTGAAAAGCAATTTCAAATTATGCAAATAAAGGGATTAAAATGCTCATACCGTTTGACCCAGAAATTTTCTTACTAGGCTCATGCCCCATGGAGGCCATTAATAAAAAGAAAAGCCCCATATACAAAAAATATTTATAGTAACATTCTTTGTCATAGCAAGAGTTAAAAACAAATTAGATTCTCATTGATTGGGAAATGGCTAAACAAACTGTGGGTACATGAATTTAATTGAATTTTTATTACTGAGCTGTAAAAAATTATGAATGTGACGAATACAGAGAGGTATGGAAAGATATACATGAACTGGTGCAGAGTGAAATGAGCAGAGCCAAGAAAACAATACATACAATATAATATAACAATGTAAATGGAAAGAATAGCCACAAAAAAAATCATAAGGGAATCTTGCAAAGTTAAAAAGAACAAGCATGGCTGGAAAGAAGAAATATAAGAAGATATACTTACCCTATTCTTTTCCAGAGGTGGAAGTATTGCGCACTGCACATATTTTCATATTACTTCTTTGTTGTATCACTCAATTATGCTGATTTTTTCCTCTTTTTTTGTCATGAAAAATACTACTTGTTATCTGAGAAGGTTTGCTGGGACAGGGAAGGATGATGATATAAAAAAAGAAAAAGACATCAATAAAAACTTATCCAAAAACACATTGCATTAGATCAGTTTTTGAACACTGTTTGAATCCTGAACGGACAATGTGACTCTGTCTAAGCAGAATGATGAAGCAGAGGTGGTAAAGAACTCAACAATTTCTATTCCCTGTTCTAGGAGCACTGCCAAAGAAGTATAGATATCCTATTTACCACCTGTTGTTAAAACAAGGCAAAATTCTAGCTATTGGGACTCAGAAACTCCAGGGAGTTTCCTCCCTTAGAGTGGTCAGCGCACTTTCAGGAAGTTATCAGATACTGACATCACAGAAAAAAATCCCACACTGACTTTGAAAACATCACCTAGGTATCAGACAGTTTCATGACAGAAGCACTTTTTGGAACTACCCTGGGAGATCTTTGTGAAACCACAATCTTCTTCAGTACCTACTTCCCTTCAATCCAATGGCCTACCAAATCTTTTTTGGAAGTCATTATCTAGACAGAGCCAAGATGGCAGAGTAAAAGCAGTGACTTGCTTGAGCTCTTCCCCAAACCCCTCCAAATACTTGTAAAAAATGACTCTATGGAGCAGCTAGGTGGCACAGTGCATAGAGCTCCAGCCTTGGAGTCAGGAGGACCTGAGTTCCAATGTGAACTCAGACACCTGACACTTAGCTAGCTGTGTGACCCTAGGCAAGTCACTTAACCCTGATTGCCACACCAAAAAGAAAAAAACAGACTCTAAACAAATTCTAGAGCAGTAGAATCCACAAAAAGACAGAGTGAAACAAATTTCCAGCCCAAGACAACCTGGATAGTTGATGGGAAAGGTCTGTTTCTCCAGGCTGGGAGAAGAGCACTGTTCAGCTTGGGTCAGGTGGGCAAAGACAGGGCTACAGCAAACCCAAAACAGGATTTAAGGGACTGAATCACAGGCAGCTGTGGTGGTTTCCAGACTTCTCAACCCACAAACACCAAAGACAACTTAGAAGGTCTGTGGGAAAGGTCTGTCAGACCTGGGTGAGAGAGGAGCGTGGTCAGGTCCCAGCCCTGGCACAGCCCCAGGGTGGCAGTGGCGGCAGCTGCTTCTGGCACTCTCAGCCCACAGACAGTGGAGGTATCAAGTGGCTGACCAGAGGGTGATTGCAAAGATCTCTTTGCTGGTGCTGAAGCAGGATTCTCTTGCTTTGCCTGTGTTTGGATCTAGGTCACAGTACTGGGGTGAGGAGAAGCACTAGTGTGGCAGGTCTTGTGGTAGCAGTACAGAGAGAATCCTCCTCACAATTCCAAGGCAGAAAAGAGTGCTTGTGATCACTCATAGACCAGAGCACAGGCCAGGAAAGGAGTAAACACCTTGCCCTTGATCATACCACCTTGGAAGAACTGAAAATTTACAGGTCTCTAGAAGTATCTCTGAAAACAGCTGCACAAAACTCCTAAAGCTTGGGACAGTACACTCTCCACACTGGAAGCAGAGCCCTACCTTAACAAAGTGTTTAAAAGTCAAGTAGTTGGCTAGGAACATGAGCAAACAAAGAAAAAAAAAACACTCAGACTATAGAATCTTACCTTGGTGACAAAGAAGAACAAAACATACAACCAGAAGAAGACAACAAAGTCAAGGTTCCTACATCCAAAGCCTCCAAGAAAAATATGAATTGATCTCAGGCCGTGGAAGAGCTCAAAAAGGATTTTGAAAATCTAATAAGAGAAGTAAGGAAAAAGTGGGAAGAGAAATGAGAGTGATGCAAGAAAATCATGAAAAATGAGTCAACAGCTTGACAAAGGAGACTCAAGAAAATCCTGAAGAAAATAACACCTTAAAAAATAGAATAACCCAAATGGCCAAAGAGGTCCCAAAAGCCAATGCAGAGAAGAATGCTTTAAAAAGCATAATTGGCCAAATAGAAAAGGAGGTCCAAAAGCTCACTGAGAAAAATAATTCCTTAAAAATTAGAATGAAGCAAATGGAAGTAAATGATTCTTTGAGAAATCAAGAAATTATAAAAACAAAACCAAAAGAATGAAAAAGTAGAAGACAATGTAAAATAGCTCACTGGAAAAACAACTGACCTGGAAAATAGATCCAAGAGAGAGAATTTAAAAATGATTGTACTATCTGAAAGCTATGATCAAAAAAGAGCCTAGACATCATGTTTCAAAAAATTATCAAGGAAAACTGCCCTGATATTCCAGAACCAGAGGGTAAAATAGAAATTGAAAGAATCCACCTATCACCTCCTGAAAGAGATCCCCAAAGGAAAACTCCTAGGAATATTGTAGCCAGAGTTCCCAGGTCAAGGAGAAAATATTGCAAGCAGCCAGAAAAAAACAATTCAAGTATTGTAGAAACACAATCAGGATAACACACGATTTAGCAGCTACTACATTAAGGCATCAGAGGGCTTGGAATATGATATTCTGAGGTCAAAGAAGCTAGGATTAGAACCAAGAATCACCTACCCAACAAAACTGAGTATAATCTTTCAGGGGGAAAGTGGATATTCAATGAAATAGAGGACTTTCAAGCATTCTTGATGAAAAGACCAGAGCTGAATAGAAAATTTGACTTTCAAATACAAGGCTCAAGAAAAACATGAAAAGGTAAACAGGAAAGAGAAATAATAAGGGACTTAGTGAAGTTGAACTGTTTATATTCCTACATGAAAAGATGATATTTGTAACTCATGAGACCTTTCTCAGTTTTAGGGTAGTCGGAGGGAATATATCATATATATATTTACTATCTCACATAAAAGAGGCAAGAAAAAGCTTTTACAGTGGAAGGAAAGAGGAGGGAGGTAAGGAGGAATAAATGAATCTTACTCTTATCAGATTTGGCTTAAGGAGGGAATAACACACATTTACTTGGATATGGAAATCTATCTTAACCTACAAGAAAATAAGGGGAAAAGGGATAAGAGAAGGGGGAATGATAGAAGGGAGGGCAGATTGGTGGAGGGGGTAATCAGAAGCAAACACTTTTGAATAGGGACAGAATCGAAGGAGAGAATGGAATAAACAGGGGGTGGAATAAGATGGAGGGAATTATTAGTCTTTCACAACGTGACTGCTATGGAAGTGTTTTTGCATTATTACACATGTATAACTTATATCGAATTGCTTGCCTTCTCAATGAGGGTGGGTGGGGAGGAAGGGAGAGAATTTGGAACTCAAGGTTTTAAAAATGAATGTTAAAAATTGTTTTTACATGCAACTGGGAAATAAGATATATAGACAATCTATCCTGCCCTACGGGAAAATAGAAGGAAAAGGGGATAAGAGAAGTGGGGGGAAGATTGGGTGAAGGGGTATTGAGAATGCACACTGTCTTGGGGTGGGGCGAGGGGAGAGATGGGGAGAAAATTTGGAACTCAAAATCTTGCACAAGTGAATGTTGAACACTAAAAATAAATAAATACATTTTTTAGAAAAAGAAAATCATTATCTGAATGAATCATAGGGAGAAGGAATAGGACTATTGGCCAATCATGAGGCAACATGGTATAATGGAAAGAACACTTGCATTAGTAACTAAGAACCCTGGATTCTAGTTTTGGACCCACTATATATGTATGACCTTGGTCAAATCAGTTGCCTTCCCTCAGTCTCAAATTCTTCATCTGTACAATGAGGAAGTATGACAAGATTGAGGGCTCTTAACAAGGAAAACATGGATAGCTTTTGGAGACATCTGTGAACTGGATGGGAAAACAATTACATCTTCATTTTCTTTTTCTTGTTAGGCAATGGGGTTAAGTGACTTGCCCAGTGTCACACAGCTAGTAAGTGTTATGCGTCTGAAGCTGGATTTGAACTCAGGTCCTCCTGAATCCAGGGCCAGTGCTCTATCCACTGCACCACCTAGCTGCCCCTTATATCTTTATTTTCACTAGCCTCTAATTGAAGTTTAGCATTTCCTTCAATTGTGAATGTAGACAACAAATATTATTCTGAGAAGGGATCCATAGACTTCAATAGATGCCAAAGGCATCTATGACACAAAAAAAGGTTAAGAACTCACGGACTAAATGCCCTAAGGTCCCTTGTCAGCCCTACCGTTCTTTGATTCTGAGTATGATCCAGGTCAGGAAAGGGCAGAGTAGTTGTTAAGGGGTGAATGTGTAAAGTGACTATTGCATTCTTTTCTCAGGAGGCTCAGAAACAGAAATGAATATTTCGGAGTTGTACAGTTATGTAGTGGGTGTGTATCTGTGCATGATCTCCATGTTCCCACACATTTAGGACCAAGTACATTTTATTCATTAGAATAAATTCTCCTTGGACTGTGCCTTCCAAAAGCCTAAGTATGGACTTCACAGCATGGCAACATCTCCTTCTCTGATTGGGTAGGCATGCTTCCACTGTGTACAGTTTTTAAAAAGGGAGACCCTTCTGGGTGTGGTGAGCTATAGCTCACCTATATATAGGGTTGGGAGGAGTAATGAGTATGAGTGTGTCTGGGCAACATGAGACAAAGAAATGGCAGCAATATCCAGAGCATTTTGAGGATGTAGGAGGTGTGTGCCACAGAGCCAAGATAGCATAGGGAATGGAGCAATGGAGATGGATGAGTGGTGAATAGGTATAGCTAAAGGCTTCCCCTGGTTCCTGAGAAAAGTTGACAGCACTTCTGCTGTGCCAAGAGAAACAGTTTTCACTAGATTGTACCAGGATCCTAGAGACGATGTACATATGTGGATAAATCTCCAGATTCAGGGAAGATTTCATGTAAGAGGTGGTGAGGTGGTTCCCAAAGGAAAATATTTCAACAGATGGAGATAGAGCAGGCCTACACAATATACAGTCCTCAGGCTGCTTGCGGCTCACCAAAGGATTTTGGGCGGCCAGAAAAAAATGTAGAAGTAATAGAATGTAAAGATGTAATGAGTGCTTTGTCTGTGCCTAGCTTAACTCTCCTTCTACCAGTTACTATTATGCTCATCATGTAAGTTGGCAAGTGGGTTGCCATTTTGCACTCTCTCCTATTTGTCATGTGACCTGTGGCAAACAACCATCGTCAGTCTGTCTCCAGTCTGAGAGGACCAATTTCGTGATAAATAAAAATCTTAAGTAATAAGTGTAATTAATTGATATTTATTGAAATTGCCTCTTTTAAAAGATACGGTTAATTTGCAAAATAGTTTAATCATTAATTATACCTTTACTTGGAAAGTGAGCCGCTAAAAGCCTATCTGTGGCCCAAAGAAGTTTAGTCCGTTTTAATTCTGGCCCCTGCCTACTGCCAAGTTGTGCAGTTCTGAGGTAGAGGTTGGGGAGAGGACTCCATAGAAGATAATATGGGCAAAGACCTAGCCACATGGATATAAGAAGTAGTCCAGGTTTACTGAAACATGAAGAGGAGTAGTATGAGATAAATCTGAACAGGTCCACTATATTGTGAAGGGCCTAGAATACCAAAGTTAGGAATTTAAAATTAATTCAGTTTGTTTGTTATGGATGTTTAGGGTCTTCTAACTCTAGTAATGATAAAATGGAAATGGGAGAGAAATTTAGGAGTGGCCAGGAAAGGAAATGAGAAATGTTAAGAGTCTATAGAGAAACTGCTGAAAACATAGAGTGTCTGGAAATATCCTCATTACCCTTGTTAACATTATCATCAACAATTGGGCATGCCCCAAGGATCTATGACAGTAAATTTCATCAAATTCAACAAACATTTATTATGCACTTACTATATGCAAGATAATGAGGATACAAAGATAAAAATAAAGCAGTCTTTATCCACAAAAAGTTTACATTCTAATGGGGAATACAATTCTCTCAATATATCTATGTCTATAGCTATACATGCACACATATATATACATATATACATATATATATTTCTATATATTGGAGGCCCTTCTCCCCTCTTGAAGAAAGGACAGCCATTGACAATATGAGAGAACTTTCGGGGCCAGCTTCTTTTCATGTATGACTCATGTACTGAAAATCTACTGATTGGAGGCTAAGCCAGAAAAGCTGAGGACCCAACAGAGCTTTTGAGTTTTTCAAAAGGAAGTAAATTGGGGGCAGCTAGGTAGTGCAGTGGATAAAGCGCTGACCCTGGATTCAGGAGGACCTGAGTTCAAATTCAGCTTCAGAAACATAATACTTACTAGCTGTGTGACCTTGGGCAAGTCACTTAATTCCATTGCCTAGCCAAAAAAAAAAAAAAAGAACACAGTTTGGGGACAAACTCAACTAGAATTCCTAGAAGAGATGAAGTTAAAAAAAAACAACAGGAAGTAAATTCTGACTGGTCTCTTCCTAGATAAAACTCTTAAGCCAACAAATACCTCTTCATGTAAAGTCAAAATGATTGCTTTGTCATATATCTTGTGGAACAGGGGTTCTTAACATGAGATCTGTGAACTTAAAAAAATGCTTTGATAATTCTATCTTAACATAACTATTTAAAATATTATTCGGATAAAGAATTTGTAGGCTTCATCAGATACACAAAAAAGGTTACAAACTCCTGCAATAGAGGGAATTTTCCAGTTATGGGTTGGATTAGATGGACACTGAGGTCACTTTCAACTCTGAAATTTTGGGATTCTAATCCGGTCACTGGAACATCCTATTTTCCCTACTTCCAGTGCCATAACTCTAGGACAGTCCCTTATTGCTATCCACCTGGACTATTGCAGTAGCCTCAGAAAAGGGTTTCCTACCTCTGTTCATTCCCTGATCCTTTACACTACCGCCAAATTAATACTTTCACCAATCCTTCAAGATTCAGTTCAAGGGTTGTCTTTTCCTTAAAGCCTGGCTTGAGTTGGAAATGATCTTTCCCTCACTAGACCTCACATTGGATTTTATAATTCTCTTGCTTTTCATGATGAATTTGGTATTCTAGCTATTAATGTATATGTTACATCCATCTTTTAGAGTATAAGCTTCAGTATTTATGTATCAACTTTCTATCCATTTTGGTAGCTTGCATAGTGCCTAGAGTGGGCACTGTTCATTGAATTTAATTGGATCATGTGTAACTCTCTCATTTTACAAATAAGTAAATCAAGTTTTAGAAAGGTGAAGTGAATTCTCCAAAGTTACACAGATGGTCCAGAACTAGAACCCACGTCTCCTCTCCCAAACCCTTCTGGCCCTGTCTCTCCAAAGGGTATTTTGTAACTCCTCCAGGCTCTTCTCTGAAGGACTCCCCAAATCAATAGATTTTGGGATGTTAAGTCCCTAACCTCAGGAACAGGATCCTAGGGATAAAAGCAGCTTCTCCGTGTCATCAGCTCTCTAACTTCTGGGGCTCTGCTGCCCCCTGCTGGATCAGGGATTAGATGAGAGGGTCATTTCTGTTCTCTCTATATGGAAAATGCTATCCACATCCAGAGAAAGAACTACAGAGTCTGAATGCAGATCAAAGCATACTATCTTCTCTCTCTTTTTTTTTTTGGTTCTTTCTTTCTCGTGGTTTTCCCCTTTTGTTCTGATTCTGCTTTCACAACGTTACTAATGTGGAAATATGTTTAAGATGATTGTACATATGTAGCCTATATCAGATTTCATTCTGACTTGGGAAGGGGGGAGGGGAGGAATAGGGGAAAATTTAGAACTCAAAATCTTATAAAAGTAAACATTGAAAACTAGAAATAAAAAAGAATTCATAAATTGAATGAGAGCATTTGAGAAAAATAGAAAAGAAATGAAAGCAATGGAATAAAGAATTAGAAAGGGAATGAACAGCTTGTCACAAGAGATATAAAAACCTTGCTCAAGCAGCAAACTTTCTAAAAATTGGAATGAATCAAACAGAAGCCAATGACTCCATGAGGCAACAAAAAATATTAAAACAAAGTAAAAAACAAAAAATAGAATAAAATGTAAAGTAACTCATAACAAAAACAATTGGCCTAGGATACAGATTGAGCAGAAAAAAAATTTAAGAATCATTGGACCACCTGAAAGCCATGACCAAAAATCTTGAGAGAAAACTGCTCAGATCTTTTTAGAATCAGAGGGCAAAGCAGAAATAGAAGGAACCCATCATTAACTTCCTAAAAGAAACCCCAAAATTAAAATTCCCCAAAACATCATAGTCAAAATACAGAGCTTGCAGCCAGAAAGAAAGAATTCAAGTACTGAGGAATGACAGTTAAGATCACACATAATTTAGCAACCACCACTATAAAGGAGCAGAGAACTTAGAATGTGATATTCCAGAAGGCAAAGGATGTTGGGTTATAGGCAAGAATAAGTTACCCAGTAAAACTAAATATAATGATACAGGGTTTTAAAAAAAGGACCTTTGATGGAATATTAAGAACTTCCAAGCATTCTTGATGAAAAGGCCATAGTTAAGTAGAAACTTTGAAGTTTAAACACAGAAGGGAAGAAAAACAAAAAGGTAAACACAAATGAATAATGACTAAATTAGCTTATAATAAAATATAGGGAGCTGATACATGTGTCCCTTCTGAACATTAACATCATCAAGAGTCATAGGGGGTAAGTTAGATAAGGCCTGGGAAAGATTATGTTATGTCTTGATGACCTTATGAATGAAAAAAGAAGAAAAGAGGAATATACTAAGGCAGAAGGGAAAGGAAGTTTAGGGGAAATGATCTCACATAATTAGGTTGCACAAGTAGACATCTACACAACTAAGGAGGAGGGAGTTGGGGTGTGTGAGGCTGATCCTTGAACCTCACTCTCATCTGAACTGGACAGAAGAAGGAAGAATACACACACACACATACACACACACACACACACACACACACACACACAGAGTTGAGTACAGAAATACATTTCCTCAACAAGGAAATAAGAAAAAGGGAGAAGCAGGAAGGGGAACTAGCCCTAAGCAGACAAATTCTAAAGATGTATAAAAATATTTAGCACTCTTTTTGAAGTGGCAAAGAATGGGAATCTAAGGGGATATGGGACCCATAAATTGGAGAACTGATAAACAAGTTAACGGTATATAAATGTGGTGGAATACAATGTTGAACTCTTATTAATGTGATTAACAACAATGATTTCAGAGAACTGATGATGTAACATTCTCCACACGTCATGATAGAGAGGTGAAGGACTCTGAGTTCTGAATGGGATCAATATGTTTTTGGATATGGCCAATAAGGAAATTTTTTTTCTGATTGACTATACATATTTGCAATAGATTTAGTTTCCTCATGTTCACAATTAGGGTGGGAGATAAGGTAGGGTTGACCGATTAAAACAAATTTCATACATACACACACACACACACACACACGTATGAAGGAAGTAATTGAAGAATAAGGAAAGGAAGGAATTTCCTCATATGAGGGGTAGGTGTGGGAGTGAGGCTAAATAATACCCAAATTAGAAGCTATTATCAAGCCCAAAGGCTTTACAATAACAAATGAGAAGGTTATGATCAAAGCTAAGGGCTGAGAATAAACAGGTTTGTGTACTAAAGTAGAAAATAAACAAAAATTTGTAATAGGTAACCAATCCAGAGAGGGTAATATAGGAGTAAACAGAGCCCAGAATAAGCAGATCCAAGCTTGGGGAAGTTATGCTGAGTAAGATCTGGGGAACAGCAGGTGGTATATTCACTATATGGCAAGCAAGTGACAAGTTTGTCTCTCACAAGTTATCAGTGTTATTTTATGGCAGCCCCTTCTCACTCAGCTTTGTCTGTTTAATTAGGGGCTTGGAACTCAATGGGATTCAGTTTGAACAGGGGAAAAAGTGGAGCCTGAAGTGACACCAGATCTAGCAGCCTGATCATTAATTAGGCTTCTGGACAATGGGATAAACATATGTACTAGGTACTGTGACTTTTTTGTAAATTCAATTTTATTTAATTTTCAGTTCTAAATTCTCTTATACTCTTTTACTCCTTAAGAATGCTTCCAAAACCCCTTACAAATATGTGTAGTCATGCAAAACAAATTCCCACATTAACTGTGCCAAAAACAGAGAAAAGACATATAAAGAAAGAAAAAAAAATGGTAGACAGCATGTTTCATCATGAGTCCTTCGGAATTGTTGTTAATCATTGTGTTAGCTACATCTTTCAAAGGTGAATATCTTTATAATATATTATAATTTTAATTATATTATTATTATTAATATTCTCTTGGTTCTGATCTCTTCACTTTGTTCATACAAATTTTTCTAAAATCATCTCCTTCATATTTTTTATGTCACAACAGTATTCCACTTCTACATATTTCTTCATATATCATAATTTGTTCAATTGCCAATTTGTTCAATCAATTTGCCGATTGATTGACACCAATTCTTTTTCTTTGTTACATATTACTGTACTCTTCTTACCATTATTTTATTTTAGATTTCTGCATCAATATTAGGGAAATTGGTTTACAATTTTCTTTCTTGACTTTGGTTTAAGTACTTAGGTCATATTTGTATCATAGAAGGATTTTGGTAGTATCCTTTCTTTACCTATTTTTCCAAACCATTTATATAGTGTTAAAATTAACTGTTTTTAAAATGTTTGGTAGAATTTGCTCATAAATCCATTTGGTGCTGGGTTTTTTTTTCCTTTGGGAGTTAATGCATATCTTGTTCAATTTCTTTTTCTAAGATAGAGTTACTCAACAATTCTATTTCCTAGGAAGTATGACATCTGATTCTATGATCCTCAAAGGTATATGTAAGGGGCAGCTAGGTGGCACAGTGGATAGAGCACCAGCCCTGAAGACAGGAATACCTGAGTTCAAATCTGGCCTCAGACACATAACACTCACTAGCTGTGTACGTCTGGGCAAGTCACTTAACCCCAATTGCCTCACTAAAAAAAAAAAAAGGTATATGTAAGCTTTACCAGGCTAGAAGTGAGTGACAGAAATATAACTGTAGAACAGGCATGTGCTTCTGCTATGGTTATGCTTACTTTATGTACTTTATGTGTGTCCAGAAGTAGCTGTTTGGGGGCTACTGGCAAGACACATATTACTGCTAGAGACTTCAGGAATCTGGAAGGTCTGGGAAGCTATGAGAAGTACAGGAGCCAACTGTCAACCAAGAGTCAGAGCATCTAGCACGACGGTGGTAGGAAAAAACAAGCAGTCTCAGGAAGAAGTAGATGAGTGCCAAAGAGCTGCTATTCTTCCACTGAACCCCTCAAGTCTATTCACTAAGGACTATATGTTAGCTGCTAGACAAGCTTGACACACAGTACCTGAATCTCAATGGAATGGGAATTCAGAGAAAGGAAGTTATCCTACTGTGTTTTCTTGTTATTGCTGTTTTTTTACAATCATATTTTCATTGCTATGTTTTGCTTTTACGATGCCTTAATTTCTGAATATATTCCTCCCTTTTGGTTGGTTGTTGTGAAGGGAATTATGATTTTTATAGTAATCGATATGATATGTGTAATGAATATCCTCATCGATTAGACTTTTTCAGAATTGCCTCTCTTGTGAGAGAGCTCACAATCAGGTTAAAAAGATCAATCAAACTTTGACAGGTCTCACAATCACTGGCATCCTTCTGCTGAGCACCTGAAGTGAAGTGAATCAAAGACTATAGAACTTGTTCCCATCACAGAACTCTGCGCCAACCACCAAGTGACGACCCCCAAGGACTCAAGCAATATTGCTCCCACAGGACTCCAGAATTGTTGTATTGTCTTCTATTTGTGGGTTTGTCATGGGAGACTGCTCAAGCCCAGGAAAACATTGTTTGTAATGCACCTTCCCCCCCTCCCCCTTTCCCACTTGTGATCTATGCATATAATCTCTGTCTTCACTTTAGCAAGGTGGAATTCTGATCAGGAGAACTCCCAATTTGCAAGTCTGTTCCTCCTAATGAAACTAATTAATTAAGTAGCTACCTGATTAGTGACACTTTGTCCCTGGCCTACTGTTTTGTCATTCTCAGGTTAGAGACGGCTCAGAAAAAAAACTTAACGTTAATTGGTGTTAGAAGTTTTTGAGGGGTATGTTGAGGGACGATCTTAAGAAGTCTGATAAGGGTTTAAGATCCAAGGCAGAGTTTGACCTCTGCCCAGGCTTTTACCCAAAAGAGCTCAATGATTAAGTGGTACGGCTCTCCAATTCCTTCCTGATTAGGAGGTCCCTGAGACATTTCTTCTCACTCTTTGAACCTTAGATTTACACATTCACTCCTCTATGCAGGTGGCACCAAGGCACTTGGGAAAACCTTGGAAAATACAACCCAATCTAGGAACCCTGATAACGAGGAAACTTATGTTGTCACATCCTCAACAGATGTTCTGGGGAGTATCTCACGGGGAGGACTCTTTGAAGTTAGGCTAGAATTTCTCTATATATCCTGTACCCTCAGATGAATAAACTGAGTCAGTAATTCTGCTCCACCTGGCCCATGTCCCAAGTTATTTCATGCCTCTCTGTTCGGTGTACAATCTGGTTGCGGGCAACAGGGGTAGATGTAGAAATAAAGCTTTGAGCTCTCCAGTGTGGGGGAGAAGGGACAGATGCCATTGGATCTTTTTCCAGAGTCCCAACTCACCTTGACTGGCAGGTTCAACACTCCACTCTCATTCCATTGGGCTCACTCAGCCTTTTGATCAAGACCACCTTTCATTGTGAGGAAAGTTCCTGGGACTTTTTCTTGGCCTGAATTACTCTGGTAAAACCTGTTGCACATGGATTTGGCTTTGCATGTGTCTTTTCTCTTATAATGCAGGGCCAGCTATGGCCTGCAGTTTTTCTCTTCCCTCTTTTATAAGTGCAGTCTGAGCTATGGACTGTGGGTTTTATTTCTGCACTCAGTAAAACGTATTTACATAGGAGTTATTTGCACAGTTGGGTTTGTGTGTGGTTAAACTGGTTTAAATTAACATCTTAATTGTGCTTATTTAGAATTGTGGAATGTTTACTTCCATAATTCAAGTGAATTGCTGGCACAGTGTGGAATACCTATATTTGTGTACTTGTATTTTGTGTATTTGTGTTGTTATATCCCCTTATAGTATATTTGTATTTGTGTATTGTGTATACTTTTTAGTTAAGTGGTGTTATTATCTTTGAGATACCTTTTTGAGACACCTGTAAGATGGGACAGATGTATGGTAAAGACACAGGGGAAGATATGGCAGTTCCTATTAACAAACCCACAGAATGAAATCGTGTCTTTCAAATGTATGAGAAATATGGTCCTAATTGTCCCTCATATTGCCAGGATTGGGTTGATTTGACCAGTGATGACCCTAAACTTTGCTGCCCTCATTGGGGCATCTTTGATAAGACCAGATTAAAGTTATTTAAGGTAGAAACTGATGAATACGGAAACTCAGCCTCTTGAGTGGGACAGCTATAATAAATGGTACTCAGAGGCAAGGAAAAGAGAGTATAGGTCTAAGTTAGAATCAGTGGAAGAAAGGATTAAATCATTTGAAAATCTTCTCCTTAACAAGCCCCAAACTACCCAGCTACCTAAAATATATCCACCTTTACCAAAAGATTACACCAGCTCCCCAGTTCCTATGTTCCCTTTCAAAATGCAAGCCAGAGTTCTTCCAGGAAAAAACCCTGAGGAGAGTGGCTTGATCAGGACCTGTGGTTTCAAGCCCCAGCAGTGCGGAGAACTCCAGGCTATGGCCAAAGAGTGTCCTAGCTCCAGAGGGGATCCCATAGGCTTTGCTGAGCAGTTCTGACTCACCCTGTGTTTATACAGATCTCAGTATCTGGATCTGTATCAGGTTATGGTTGTTTCAGTTGGGAAAGGGGAGACTAAGAGTTGGTGCCAGAAAGCACCCCAGAAAGCAGTAAGATATGCTCCCTGCAACTCTGATCACTCAGAATGACTAAGCTCCAGGGAAGGCTGGCAGGAGGGGTGGCAAAAGGAGGGGGAGTACTGGCAAAGCTTATCCCCATGACTTCTGTTGGGGATGTCTCCTTGCTCATACAGGGACAACAGGTGTCTGCTCTAGTTGACACCAGTGCCACACTCTCAGTTTTAAACCCCTCTGCCTTTCCCACTCTCCTCCCCCACAGTCAAGAGTATATCTCAGTTGTGGGGATTGTTAATAAGACCATTGGAGTTCATACAATTGCCTCTTTTTATTGGAGAGATCAGAGCTTTTAATCCTTTTGGCCTGGTCCCTGAGGCCACTAGACAGGCCACTGTTTCATTTGGACCACTTCCTTGTGTCTTTTATCCAGGTCACCTTCCTTAACCCCTTCCAACCATCTGGTTCTCAACCAAGTTACATGCAGCTTGTGGATTTCAGATATTACTGATATTGGGTCAGTTATCAGTGTCCCACCTATTGTTGTATAGTTAGCTTTCCCATTTGATTTATTCATCTCTGAGAAAGGAGGGAATGTAGTTGGTGTAAGCACATTCTATCCTGCTACCTATTTACCTGAGGTGGAAAATGAGGATGAGACTTTGGAACATGGCTTTGGGATACTATGGAAACATTGGGACCTCCTTACCTCTTTAGGATGGCTCATTAAAAGTCAGAAACAGGTTTCCTGTCTATTAGACTATTTACTGCTTCCCTAAGCCATAGCAGTAATTAAAATTCCAGGGCACAGGCAAGAGAACAGCATTCATGCCCATGGAAATGACCTGGTTGACCAAGTAGCAAAAATTGAAGCTTTACCTCCTCAAACTCTTGAAGGAATGGCTTCTGTAATTCAGGTCCCAGTGGAATTTTCACTTTGTCCTATCAATAAGGCCTTAGTAAATCCATCTTGCACTGAAGGCCTGCCTGAGACTCTTAGACTAACAAAAGAAGAGATGGAAAGAATGCTTATCAAAAAGCAGGAAAAGCTTCAAAAGGAGAGATGTGAACTTGATAAGACTATGGGACTATGGATTGGGAGTTTTCACAGGGCTGCTGTCACTGCCTATGAGATGGGTCCCATCTGCCCCAAACACAATGCATCCAAGTCTCTGAAGGCAGCTGGTCAGCAGTTTCCTCTCCCAGATGTGCTTATTGAAACCTGGCTGATTGACTTCAAGCAATTGCCACCTGCCCTTGGTCACAGAAATGCTTTGGTTATGGTCTGTATGTTTCCCCAGTGGGAAGAAGTGTTTCCGTCGTTCTGCCACAGCCTCTGGGGTAGCAAAAATCCTCTTAGAAAAATTCATTCCATTGTGGGGGGTTCCCAAGGAAATCCATTGTGCCTATCACCCCCAGTCCTCAGGAATGATTGAAAGAGTTAATGGGATACTTAAAACCTCTCTTGCTAAATTCTCTAAGGAGCTAGGTATACCCTACTCAAAGCCCTTCCTTTAGCCCTGCTAAGCCTTAGGTTTAGACCATTTGGTTCCCATAAGCTAAGTCCTTATGTGATAGTAACAGGACTACTATACCTGTGGGTGGGAAGCGTAACAACCAGAGGCTCCCTCCTACAATACTGTATTGGGTTGGTTCAGAAAATATCAGAGACTTATTAATTTGTCTCATAGTCCCATTCTTTAGAAATTCCAACTGAGTTCCAGTACGCTTCATAGAACAGCAGCCTATGTGAAGGGAGCAGCTAGTGCCCCCTACCATTACTTCTAGCCCCATTCACAGGGCACTACCAGAGTCACAAGCACTATACCTGCCCATAATTAATGGACTTAACAACTGGCTTTAGGTACCCTAGCACATAAGACCCTTACCTACAGGGTCCGTTACACTCAGGGATCTCTCTAGAGATTCAGGTTCCATTCTGCATTTAGGGCATAAGCAGCAACGTGGGCCTTCACCTTGGATCATTAAATGCCATGCAATGTAATTTTACCTTTATTCTGAACTCCACATGGGTTGCTTTCCTCAGTGCCTCACTTGATTCCTCTGGCCAGCTGCTGAGGCCACAGATTTCCCTGACTGGGACTGGGGCATCTCATAACACTTCGGAAGCTTCCTGTAGCAAGTGGAGTGGGAGGACCTGCCCTACCAAATCAAGCATCAGAACTCTCACCTTTGCCCACAACAAAGGCAACTGTAAAAGCATCTATTCAATTTCTGGGTTAGTGTGGGAATCCCAGAAAGGCTTCTGGTTCCATAATCATGCCAGAGCTAAACACCTACGCCTAGAGGCACTGAATTTTGTTGAGTATTACTCATTCTGCCTGGGATCCACCCTTTGATACCTGTACCTTTGCTGTTGAATTGCCCCCATCCACAGGACTGTTCTTATGCTGCCCCATACTATATCAGTCTCCCTCCCTTCTGGGAAGGCCTCTATGTTTTTGTCTACATCATGTCCAATCCTGTCCCTATTCCCAGGGAACCACTCCACTGAAGTTCCTGTCCAGTTAAAGTTGTTCCTCTATTAGCAGCAAAGGCTTGCTTTCCTGCCCATTGCAGCCCTGTTGGCATCTGTTAGCATGCTGTATCTGTCTGTTGGGAACTTCTCTGCAGAACTAGCCATTGGCCTGGAGTACAGGCTTGTCACCAGCCTCCAAACACAGGGTGATTCACTTGCCCTCTTGGTATTACAAAACCATTGGGTGGTAGACACTCTAATGGCCAAGAGTGGAGGAGGAAGGTCTTGTGCCTTCACTGGGGAGGAATGTTGTTTCTATGTCAACCAATCCTCTCAAATAGAGTAAGACCTTACTGCTTTAAACAAGCAAGTGGAAGATTTATGACCAGCATCAAAAATGAAAAGGGTGAATTCACCATCAATGAAGAGGAAATCAAAACAATAATTAGGAGCTATTTTGCCCAAATGTATGCTCATAAATTTGACAGTCTTAGTGAAATGGATGAATATGTACAAAAATATAAATTGCCCAGATAAACAGAAGAGAAAATAAAATACTTAAATAATCCCCATTTCAGAAAAAGAAATTGAACAAGCCATCACTGAACTCCCTAAAAAAAAAATCTCCAGGGCCAGATGGATTTACAAGTGAATTCTATCAAACATTCAAAGAACAACTAATTCCAACACTATATAAACTATTTGGGAAAATAGGTGAAGAAGGAGTCCTACCACATTCTTTTTATGATACAAATATGGTGCTGATACCTAAACTGGGAAGAGCCAAAACAGAGAAAGAAAATTATAGACCAATTTTCCTAATGAATATAGATGCAAAAATTTTAGATAAAATATTAGTAAAAAGATTGCAACAACTTATCTCTAGGCTAATACACTATGACCAGGTAGGATTTATACCAGGAATGCAGGGCTGGTTCAATATTAGGAAAACTATCAGCATAATTGACCATATCAACAACAAAACTAACAGAAATCATATGATTATCTCAATAGATACAGAATAAACATTTGACAAAATGTAATACCCATTCCTATTAAAAACACTAGAGAGCATAGAAATAAATGGAGTCTTCTGTAAAATGATAGATAGCATCCATCAAAAACCATCAGCAAGCACTAAATGCAATGGGGATAAGCCAGAAGAATTTCCAATAAGGGATGTGTGTGTGTGTGTGTGTGTGTGTGTGTGTGTGTGTGTGTGTGTAAAACAAGGATGTCCATTATCACCACTGTTATTCAATACTGTGCTAGAAATGTTAACTGTAGCAATTAGAGAAGAAAAAGAAATTGAAGGAATTAGAATAGGCAAAGAAGAAACAAAGCTATCACTCTGCAGATTATATGATGGTGTATTTAGAGAATCCTAGGAAATCAAATAAAAAATTACTTGAAATAATAAACAAATTTAGCAAAGTTGCAGGATATAAAATAAACCCACACAAATTATTGGCAGTTTTATATATTATTAACAAAGCCCAGAAGCAAGAGATAGAAAGAGAAATTCTATTTAAAATTACTGTAGACATTATAAAATATTTGGGAGTCTACATGCCAAAACAAAACCAGAAACTATATGAACACAATTTCAAAACACTTTTCACACAGATAAAGTCAGATATAAATAATCAGAAAAAAATCAGTTGCTCATTGGTAGGCCAAGCTAATATAATGAAAATGACAGTTCTACCTAAATTAATTTAGTTATTTAGCATTATACCAAACTACCAAAAAATTATTTAATGAAGCTAAAAAAAATAACAAAATTCATCTGGAAGAACAAAAAATTCAGAATATCAAGGGAACTAATAAAAAGAAATTCAAGGGAGGGTAGCCTACCTGTACCACATCTTAAATTGTATTATAAAGCAGCAATCATCAAAACTACTTGGTACTGACTAAGAAATAGAGTGGTAGATCAGTGCAATAGGTTAGGTATACAAGACACAACAGTCAACATTAAACTACTGTTTGATAAATCTAAAGACTCCAGCTTTTGGGATAAGAAATCACTATTTAACAAAAACTGCTGGGAAAACTGGAAAAATATATGGCAGAAACTGGGCATAAACCAACATCTTACACCATATACCAAGATAAAGTCAAAATGGGTATAGAATTTAATATTAAGACTGAAACTATAAACAAACTAGAAGAGCAAGGAACAGTTTACTTTCCAGACCTATGGAGAAAGGAAGAATTTATGACCAAACAAGACATAAAGAACATTACGAAATGCAAAATGGATAATTTTGATTACATTAAATTGAAAAGTTTTTGCATAAACAAAACCAATGCATCCAGGATTAGGAGGGAAGCAGAAAACTGGGAAAGAATTTTTGCAACCAGTGTCTCTGATAAAGGTCTCATTTCTAAAATATATAGAGAACAGAGTCAAATTTATAAGAATACAAGTCATTCCCCAACTGATAAATGGTCAAAGGATATGAACAAGCAGTTTTCAGAGGAAGAAAGTAAAGCTATCTATAGTCATATGAAAAAATGTTCTGAATCTCTATTGATTAGAGAAATGCAAATCAAAATGACTCAGAGGTACCACATCACACCTATCATATTGGCTAACATGACAAAACAGGACAATGATAAATGTTGAAAAAGATGTGGAAAAATTGGAACACTAATGCATTGTTGGTGGAGTTGTGAACTGATCCAACCATTTTGGAGAGCAATTTGGAACTATGCCCAAAGGGCTATAGAAATGTGCATACCCTTTGACCCAGCAATAGCACTTCTAGGGCTATATCCCAAAGAGATCATAAAAATGGTGAAAAGACACACATGTACAAAAATATTTATAGCTGCTCTTTCTGTGGTGGTAAAAATTGGAAATTGAGAGAATGCCCATCAACTGGGGAATGGCTGAACAAGTTGTGGTATATGAATGTAATGGAATACTATTGTGCTATAAGAAATGATGAATAGGCTGACTTCAGAAAAACCTGGAAAGACTTATATGGTCTGATGCTGAGTGAAGTGAGCAGAACCAGAAGAACGTTGTACACAGTAACAGCCATGTTGTGCGATGACTAATATTGATAGATTTAACCCTTCTCAGCAATACAAGGATCTAAGACATCTCCAAAGGCCTCATGATGGAAAATGCTATCTACATCCAAAGAAAGAACTATGGAGTTTGAATGCAGATGGAAGCATACTACTTGCTCTCCTTTTCCTTTGTTTTGTTTCATTGCTTCATTCTCATGGTTCCTCCCATGAGTTCTAATTGTTCTTTATTTACTTCATGAGTAATGGGAAAATATGCTTAATAGGAATGTGTAAGTAGAGCCTATGTCAGATTGCACATCATTTTGAGGAGGGAAGAGGAGTGGGGAGAAAATTTGAAACTCAAAAATATTATGAAAGTGAATGTTGAAAACTAAAATTAAATAAATTAATTTTTAAAAAAGATTCGTGAGATAGGGATCAAAACATTCTGAAGTATGTTTCCCTCTCACCTTCCTTTGACCTACTCTCCTGGTCATCTGAAAACCTTGGCAACATTCTCTATTCTGCCTCCCAGTCTGATATTTTTTTTCTTTATTTGCCTTGCCATCTACCTTGGCATTAGACTTGTAACTTACTTATTCTTACATAAAATCAAAATCATGTTTCAAATGAATGTTCATCATTGGCCTTCAAGGGTTGTTCTAAAAGGAGGGGATATGAAGGGAATTACAATTTTTATAATTGATATGATACGTGTGATGAATATTACACAATTAGATTTTTCAAAATTGCCTCCCTTGTGAGAGAGCTCACAATGCAGGTTAAAATGATCAATCACACTTTGACAAGGCTCATAATCACTGGCATCCTTCTGCCTAAGTACCTGAAATGAAGTGAATCAAAGACTGTAGAACCTGTTCCCATCACAGAATTCTGATCCTGTGACCCACTAAGTGATGACCCCCGAGGACTCGAGCAACATTGCTCCCACAGGACTCCAGAATTGTATTGTGTTCTTTTTGTGAGTTTGTTGTCTACAGAGCTATTGTGCTGACCTCATTGTTGTATGTCTGAGAAACATGGACAGTGTGCCAACACCATGCCAGGATTGTCTTAGGAATTTGAATTGTCATTTGAATTGTCTTAGGAAGAATCTGAAGATCACCTGGCAGGATAAGGTACAGGATTCTGAGGTCCTTTCCCAAGCTGAACTGCCAAGCATTCAAACTCCACTGCAGAGAACACGACTCTGATGGGTTGTCCACCTTCTCCCTTCCCTTCCCACTTGTGATTTATGCATATCATCTCTGTCTTCACTTTAGCAAGGTGGAATTCTGATCAGGAGAATCCCCAATTTACAAATCTGTTCCTCATAATGAAACTAATTAATTAAACAGCTGCCTGATTACTGACACTTTGTCTCTTGCCTGCTGTTTTGTCATTCATAGGTTAGGGACTGGCTCAGAAAAATCCTGTTAACATTGTTCTTCATGCTCAAAGAGGACCAAAATGACATTGCTATGTTGAAGTCAAGGTAGAGTATGTTTGACTGTGGCTGATCAGAACAATATGAGCTTAGAAGGTCTACCACAGGTCGGGAACAAATAGTCCATATGAATACTTGGAGTGGAGATGTCTCTAAATTTATGCATGTCACATTTCTTTGAGCTACTGTAATTCTGCTTTGCTCATAGAACACAAAGCCTTCCTTGATGTGGGTATGTCAGTGCTAGGCAGTCCTGTGCCAGCGTCTCCCGTGTCTCATAATCAATTCCAGAATTCTTCAGAGAGATCTTGAGAGTGTTCTTGTATCTCTTCTTCCAACCTCTGTATGAGTGCTTGCCTTGTTCAAGTTCTCCAGTCTTTTAGGAAAACATACATTTGGCAATTGAACAACATGGACAACCCATCAGAGTCGTGTTCTCTGCAGTGGAGTTTGAATGCTTGGCAGTTCAGCTTGGGAAAGGACCTCAGAATCCTGTACCTTATCCTGCCAGGTGATCTTCAGATTCTTCCTATGACAATTCAAATGACAATTCAAATTCCTAAGACAATTCTGGCACGGTGTTGGCACACTGTCCATGTTTCACAGACATACAACAATGAGGTCAGTGCAATAGTTCTGTAGACCTTCAGTTTGGTAGGCAGTCTAATATCTCTTCTTTCCCACACTTTCCCACACCTCCCAAACACTGAGCTAGCTCTGGCAATGTATGCATTAACCTTATCATGTATCTGTACATCCCTGGAAAGTATACTGCCAAGGTAAGTGAATTTATCCACAGCATTCAAAATTTAAAAATTTGTTCCTTCCTTATACCAAATCATTGAGAGAGAGAGAGAGAGAGAGAGAGAGAGAAAGTTAAGACTTACCAATCATGTCTGACAGTATAGATAGTATTCCATGTCTATAGTAATCCCCACCTCTGTGAAAAGAGGAAGGATGTGCATTTATTCAATTATTTTCCCATGCCAAACTTGGCCAATATAATTACACAATGTTCAGGGGATTTTGTTTATTTGTTTTTTATGATTATGCTGCTGTGTTCAATATGCATACTGTTTTCCCTAGTTCTGCTTACTCTACTCTGAATCAGTTCGTATGTCTTCTAATGCTTCTATGAATACTTCATAATTCTCATTTCTTAGAGGTAGTAGTTGTTTCTTTTTTAGGCAATTGGGGTTAAGTGACTTGCCCAGGGTCACACAGCTAGTGTCAAGTGTTTGGTCTGAGGCCGGATTTGAACTCAGGTCTCCTGACTTCAGGGCCAGTGCTCTATCCACTGTGCCACCTAGCTGCCCCTTTATTTCTATTTTAATAAAGCATTTCTTTGATGTTTTGTAAGCTTCACTGCTTACAATGGAAGCAGGGGACAAGAGAACAGATCCCGAAAAAGACATAAGCCAAATTCAATTGTTCTCAGGGTCTGAACCCTAGGCAGGGGCTGAGCCATTAGTGAGTTATTATTAAGGCAGCAACCAGTCTGAGTCAAGTTTGGTGCTGAAGTATTGAGCCATGGGCTTATGTGCACAAAGTGCTTCAACACTACCCTCCTGTCAATCCCAAGTCCTTTCTTCCATGTAGAACTCCATTACTGCTTAGAATCTCAGCCCATCTCAGGGTCCCCCTCAATACCTCACACAAAATCTGTCTCCTTTCTTTCAGTCCTGGAGCTCACCTGCAGGCACCAACCAAGCTCAAACCCTTATCTCCACAGTTTTGAATCACCTAATTGCTTACTACAATTATTTTTGTTATCAGCTACTCTAGATCTCAGTCCTAAAATCCTTCTATTATTTCACTATTATTTATTCATTTATTCAACAAAAGTTATTGAATTTCTTATATTTTTCCTAAAAATATGGTACTCCAGATGTGGTCTGACCTAGGCAAAGAAGAGCAGTACTATCACCCTTTTTCTGTACATTTCCATAAAGACCCAGCTCAAATGCCATCTTCTACCTGAAGCCATCTGGATGAGTGTGTCTTTGGAAAAATTGTAACCAAAATGCATGGATCTCAGTCCTGGCTCTGACATATCTCCATTATATTGGTACCTTAAGTCACTTATACTCTCTAAACCTCAATTTCTGTATTTGTAAAATAAGAATAACTATCTCACAAGGGTAGCTATAAGGAAAGTGCTTCATGACATGTTTCGGACCTATCTCTTTTGGAATTTACAAGATTACTATCACTCTTATAGCACATTCATGTTCTACTTTATTGATATGTATGTCCATTGAATCCTGAAGAAGGAATGCCATGAATTGAATTATTTCTGTGTTAACAGTGTGACTCTGGACAAATTATACTCTAGGATGTATTTTTTTTCCATTGTAAAATGTGGCAATTGGAGCAGATGTCTCTAAGGACCCTTTTAAAACTAGTATTCGCTTCCCCTACTTTCAGCTCAAGATGCTTTCTGTTTCTACCTCCTTTGGGGAACTTGTATTTGCATATTTTTGTTTTGTTTTGCTTTTAAGAATTAAGCAGATAATGATAGCTGTCTGAGTTTTTGCAGGACTCAAGTGGAAAATGTATTCAGCTTATTTTATATGGGCCCAGCGGCCATGGGTAGAAGTTGCAAAGAGGTAAATTTATTTTGATATGGGCAACTTCCTAACAAGTAGAGCTATCATTGAGTAGAATGGGCTACTTCAGGAGGTATGACTACTCTCTCCTTGTAGGCCTTTGAAAAGAGATTGGATGACTACTGGTTCCAAATGTTGTGCTGCAGATTCCTTTTTGGGTAAGGATTGGACTAGATATTCATTTCCAACTCCAAAATTTTATGTGATTCTGCTATTTAATGTACCTGGAAAGGAAAAATCACCTATGTCCACATCTTTAGGTTTTTCTACAGAAAATAACCTCATAGTTGATCTTGGAAATCTTGGACTAAAGTTGTGGTGTAAGCCAGTGCTCCCCTACCTTTGTTTAATTTTGCTAAAGGAGGTGGTTATACACTGTCTCTGCCTGTTTTGAAATGTGAGGTCTCACTTCCTTTAGAGAGCTCTGTGGGTATACTTTGAACAAAATAGCATCATATGTTTTATAGAGCTGAAAATAGACTTCAGAGATGATCAAGTCCAACCCCATCACTTTATAAATAAGGATACTGAAGTCCAGAGAGGATCAATGACCTTTCAAGGTCATACAAGCATAGAACACTTAGGACCTAAAAGCATTTTATTCCCAAATCTATAGATCTTGTTATTACATCACACTACCTCTTACAAACAATTATTAAGCATTTACTATGTGCAGGACATTGTGCTAGGCATATGGATGGGAATACATAGCTATATCCTAGGTTGGGTAAAGGATTGGCCTTATTTCAACTTTGTATTTATCAAAGATATAACTCTCTAACCTTATCACAGAGATATGAAAATAGAAGCACAAATGTAGAAGTACCCTGGCTTCTCTGAGCTCTCCATTTAAAACTCTCTGATATACCAGCACCAGACACAACAGAGACAGAAGATCTCCAAGACTTCATCAGTGTTGGCCCCTATAATTTACTGCAGTATTACCTGAATCTCAGAGCCCTTGAGGGACTTAGCTTTAGACAAAGGAACCCCTAACCTCAGCATTCATCTCCATCAGTTTCAGGCCTCAATTTCTCTGTCTGTAAAATAAAGAGATTGGACTAGATGAACTCAGACCTTCTTTCCAATCCAAGATCCAGTGATCCTACGGTTAATGGGTCCATTTGCTTAGGTTGTGTATTGAGGTTGAGAATCTGCACCCTTGATCCTCTTAGTTTCGACCCACTCCCCAATGCCAACCTCTCTGTACCTTAGCTTTTCTTTTTTGAGGATTAGTGGTAACAGTTATCTTTCTCTTCTTTCCCAGAAAATGGGGTGATTTGAAATGAGATATTGTTGTGCAGAAGTGGTGAAGAGCAGGTCACAGAGTCTTTGGGATCCCTGTTATTCTGAATATTTTCCAAGATATATCCCAGGATATCCAGGAATGCTTCGAAGTGATGAGAGTAGATACAGAGTAGAGCTGCAGTAGGGGCTGGCATGGGAGTGGGAGGAGGGAGAGGTGGGAAAGAGAATTATCTAGTCTACTCTCATTTCGAGGCCAAAGGGAGGGGAAGTGTCCTACATAAACTTTGAGCAGCAATTTAGTGGCAAATCAAGGAGTGGCACTTGTCTCCAGACTCCACATCCAACTGAAGGGTATTGTAGTAAGGGAACAGATAGGGGTGGGGGTGGCAATGGGGGAAGCAGAGTGTACTAGATGGAAAATGCACCTACTAAAAGAAAATGGAAGTGGTAGGAGGAAGTGGGGGAGCTGGGCAGGAGTAGAAGGAAGCACGTTCTCTAGCTTCCTCTTTCTCCCCTTATCGCTGGCCCCCGACACTAAAAACTCTCTCGGGTTACCCCACCCTACTATTCAAAGGTTCTTGGGCCAGTCATCTAGCTTCTTAGGCTCTTGGGATTTGGGATGCTGGTTGTACTTTTACTCTGATGAATGAATCCATGCAAATCTCTTCCCCAGTTATTTCCCCTGCTGCGTCTAAACCGCTGACAGGCAGGAACAAGACTTAGCCGAAACGGGGTTAGAAAGTGGGCAACTGGAGAGCACAGAATCTCGAAGTCCGTGAGAGTCAGGACTGGGTTCCGCTAACTGGGGCCTCCGGGGGTATTCGTTGAGCACCCGCAGCTTAAACTGTAGGGCGTGGCAGCAAGAAAGCTTTGGGAGTCCCTTCAGCTCCACTCCGCCCCATTCCGGGGCGAGACTCGGCGGCTGGGTGGGGCTGGAAGGTCTGGCCCGAAGCTAGATGCCCCCGCCCCTGCAGTTCAGACCCAGCCGGCGGCAATTGGCTGCAAGAGGAGTCTGGGATCGTTTTGGGGAGTTCCGAGCTATGGTTGGGGTCGAAGCGCAGCTACACGGACTGTAGCCAGAGAACGAGCCAGGAAGCACTCCATCTCGAGGATGGGCAAGGTATCCAGCCCGGGCAGCAGGTGTGTTGGCAAGGGCAGCCGTGCCCGGGGCCTGGTGCCCGGGGAGAGCAGGTCTGGCGGACTAGATGCGGGGCGGGGGGGGGGGTGTGGAACAATGGGAGTGGTAGATGAATGCAAACAGTGGAGAGGGAGTGGGGTAGGGTGGGATGGAGCTGGAGGCAGTAGAGGACCGAGGATTTAGGAGCTTGCCTTTTATATCCTCCCTTCCTCCTCACGCAGCCGCCTAATTTAGTCTCTATTTTAAATGCATGTCTGGGTATAGATATGAAGTTTAGTGACTTTAAGTTACATGGACCAGACTCTCAAATTGAGGTAGTGGATGAAACTGAGTGGCCCAGGCCCAATGGGCCCAGACCCCATGGGCCCAGAGTGATATGAGTTCAGGAGGAGACTTAGGAAGAAAAAGGAAGAGGAGCTGAAAAGTACAGGATGTGGTCCAAAGTTAGTTAACAAGCCTTCAATGCATATGTCGGGGGTGGGGTCGAAGTAGAGTGGGGAAGGTAGCAGCGGGAATATGGTTAAGCAAAATTGTTAGAATACTAAGTTTACCTTTTAAAGGGGTTTTAAAGCCTTTCTTAGTTTTTATAATCCACAACCAGTGACTCAGTGCCTCCGTCTAAATTTACCTTAACCCATTCCCTGAGGGTCTAATTCTCAACTTATAAAATATTCAGTTAAAATGTCGTAGGATCATAGATCTAGAGCTGGGAACCTCAAGTAGTCCAGGTCATGGAGGTAAGCTTGTGAAGCAGAATTTGAATCCAGGATCTATGACTTCAGTTATTACTCTAAAACTTGCAGCGTTTTTATAGAACTGCAGACCAGACAAAATGGTAAGAAGCATAGACATCATCTAGTCCAACACCATCCTCTTACACATGAGGAAAGTGAGGCCTAGAACAGTGAAGTGATCTCTGAAATTCCTTTTTAGTTCAGGAAAGCTATAATTCTGTAACTTCCTTAATATGTTCTCCCAACCGAGTGACATGTTTGCATTTCAAATGGGATTTTCTGGATATACAATTCCTTAACCCAAGGATTTAAAGAGGGAAGGGTCGGAGACATGCCTAGGTAGGCCAACATTCCTCTCTCTTGCTATAAAGGAAATTATTGTTATTGTTATTATTAATAGCTAACATTTGTATAGCACTGCATTTGAAGCCAGAACACTTGGGTACAAATGCCAGATCATGTCCTTACTAACTGTGTAAATGTCACAGAATCAAAAATCAGCAAGTATTTATTAAGGTGCTTACTACATGTAGATACTATGCTAAGTGCTGGGGATACAAATATAAACTAAAAACAGCTCCTGTTCTCAACAAACTTCCATTCTAATAACAGCATGTTCATAAACTGGTACATACAGGCCTAAATACAAAGTAATGATAATAGCTAATATTGTTCAGTTGTTTTTCAGTTGTGTCCAACTCTTCATGACCCCATTTGGGGTTTTCTTGGAAAAATACTGGGGTGGTTTGCCATTTCCTTCTGCAGCACATTTTACAGATGAGGAAAACTGAGACAAACAGGGTTAACTGACTTGCCCAGGGTCGCACAGCTATTAAGTGTCTGAGGATAGATTTGAATTTGGGAAGTCTTTCTGACTCTGGGCCCCGGCACTCTACTAATATGACAGCTACTATACTAAGTGCTTTGCAAATGTTATCTCATTTTATTCTCACAACAACCCTAGGAGGTAGGTGCTAGTATATCCTCAGTTTTACATATGAGGAAACTGAGGTTTAGTAACTTTGTCTAAGGTCGCACAACTATGAGTGTTTGAGGCAGGGTTTGAACTGAGGTCTTTCTGACTCTAATCCCTGCAATCTATCCACTTAGTCATCTAGCTGCTCCAATAGGTGTGAAGTACCCTTTAGCAGGGGTTTTAAACCTTTTTTTTTTTTGCATTCTGGATCCCTTTGGCAGTCTGGACTGTAGAACCCTTGTAAGAATAATGTTTTGGGTTTGGGGGGGGTTTTTGGCAAGGCAATTGGGGTTAAGTGACTTGCCCAAGGTCACACAGCTAGAAAGTATCACGTATCTGGTCTGAGACCAGATTTGAACTCAGGTCCTCCTGACTCCAGGGCCTGGTGCTCTAGCTACTTCGCCACCTACCTGCCCCAAGAATAATATTTTTAAATGCAAAACAAACAGTAACATAGAATTACAATGGAAACCAATTATATTGAAATATATATATTTATATGTAATATATATGCATGTATTTAAATGTATGTTATATATCTTAGATATATATATACATATTTTTGTATCATTAATAATTAAAAATAATTATATAACTATATAAGTGTATATATGCATTTATTATACAATAGCGATTATATATATTATATATATATAGATGTAGGTGTGCATACACACACACACACACACACACACACACACCACACACCCAAGGTCATGAACCCTGAGTTATGAATCCCTAGTAGAAGACACTAGTATATGGAGAAGGACCAGGAAAGGCCTCTTAATGGAGCTGGCTCTTGAGGTGTCTTAAAGAAAGCCATGTATTTTACAAGGTGGAGGTTGGGAACGAGGGAGCATTTCAGACATGGGGGGATAATCAGTGAAAAGGCACTGAGATAGGAAATGGAGCATATTGGAGCACTGTTTGTTAGGAAAAGCAATTGATCGTTGTTAAGAATTTTAAATGTCAACTAGAAGATTTTATATTTGATATTAGACGTTATAGAGAGCCATGGAAATCTGTTGAGAGAGGTGAGGGGGAGACATGGACCTAAGCTTTAGGAAAATCACTTTGACAATTGTGTGGAAAATGGATTAGAGGGGAGAGACTTGAAGCAGGGAATTTAATTAAATAGTTATTACAAAAGTGCAGGAGAGAAGTAATGAGGGCCTGAACTAGGCTTGTTGGTAGTCACAAAAAGACATTTAGAGAAATATTGCAGAGAAAGAAATTTCCAGATTTAGCAACTGATAGGCTATATGATGTGAAAGATGACGGGAAGGTGACACTAAGATTTTGAGCATGAGTGACTGGAAGAATGGTGGTACCTTCAACAGTCATAGGGAATATCATTGTTGGAAGGGAAATCAGAGGCCTTCTAGTCCAACTTGTACATCAATAAAGATTTTCTCTGTAATAAGACTGACAAATTGTCATCTAGCCTTTCTTGAAGACTTCAAGTGAAGGAGGACCCGTTACCTCTTAGGGCAGCCCATTTTACTTTTGGATACATTGAATTGTTTAAAAAAATTTTTTTAATGGAGCCTTAATTTGCCTTTTTGCAACTTCTACCCCACTATTCCTAGTTCTGCTCTCTAGGGTCAAGCAGAACAAATCTACTTCTTTCACGTGATAGTCCTTTGAACCCATGGAAACAGCTTTCATGTCCTCCCCTAAATCTCCACTTCTCTGGGCCACACGTTCCCAATTCCTTCAACAGAACCTCAGAGAAAAAGAACTACATTAGCTTTTAGCCTGATGTAGCACGTTGGTGACACATATGTAGCTCCCAGTCCATTAAAATCCCCAGATGTTTTTCAGAGGAATTTCTGTAGAGCCCTGCTACCTCCCCATCTTGTGCTGATAAAGTTGACTTTTTTGAACCCAGGTATAAGACTTTACCTTTTATTCCTGCTACATTTCATCTTAATGTTGTTGTTGTCGTTGTTGATTTGTTCAGTGGTGTCTGAATCATAGCACACCAGTACTGTCCGTGGGGTTTTCTTGGCAAAGATACTGGTTTGCTATTTCCTTCTCCAGTTAAATGACTTGACCAGGGTCACGATGCTAGTAAGTGTCTGAAGCTAGATTTGAGCTCAGGTCTTCTTGACTCTAGGCCCAGTGCTGTATTCCAGGGGTGGGTAACCTGCAGCTTTGAGGCCACAAATGGCCTTTTAGATCCTTGGGTGTGGCCTTTTGGCTGAGTCCAAGATTTACAAATTCTTTTATTAAGGGGATTTGTTCTGTGAAGTTTGGATTCAGTCAAAGGGCCACACTTGAGGACCTAGAAAGCCATGTGTGGCCTCGAGGCCTCAGGTTCCTCACCTCTGTTGTATCCACTTAGCCTTCTAGCTGCCCCATATTCTAACTTGTTGAAATCTTTTTTGGATCCTGATTCAGTATTTTGATGTTTTGCTATTCCTCTAAGCTAAGCGTCTTGACATTTTGATAAACGTATAGCACAAGAGCAAGCACAGATCCTTGGGACACTCTTCCCACCAGATGCCACGTTCTCCAGTTCTGGAATCATAATCAAATTAATTCTATCATTGTTCCATGAAAGGGTGTATATACTCCCCTATGACCTAATCCCCGTCACCAAAGCAACACTTCCTGGCCACCATTGCCCCATATATGTTGTCTCCCCACATTAAATTCTTCCACAATATATTCTAAATGGGTATGTGACCTTAATATTAAACATAATACTATAAAAATTAGAAGAGAGGCAGATCACATACCAAAGGATAGAGGCAATGACATATGATAAAATATGTGACTTTAGTTAACACGAAACTAAAAAGTTTCTTTACAAATAAAATCAATACACCTAGGATAAGAGGAGAAGCAGTTAAATGGAAAACAGTCTTTGTATCAAAGTTTTCTTTTTTTTTTCTTTTTTATTTTTAGGCAATTGGGGTTAAGTGACTTGCCCAGGGTCACACAGCTGGTGTCAAATGTTTGGTCTGAGGCCACATTTGAACTCAGATCCTCCTGACTTCAGGGCCGATGCTCTATCCACTGTGCCACCTAGCTGACCCTGAAAATTTCATTTTTTTTTTTTGGTTGGGCAATGGGGGTTAAGTGACTTGCTCAGGGTCACACAGCTAGTAAGTGTTATGTGTCTGAGGCCATATTTGAACTGAGGTCCTCCTGAATCCAGGGCCGGTGCTCTATCCACTGCTCCATCTAGCTGCCCCTCAAAGTTTTCTAATAAGGGTTTGGTATCTAAGATATGTAAAAAAAAAATTTAACACATATGTATATGTGTGTGACTAAAAGCCATTACCCAATACATAAGTGGTCAAAGGATATGAACCATTCTCAAAAGAAGAATTATGAATTGTTAACAACTATATGAAAGAATGTTCCAAATGACTAATAATAAGAGAAATGCAAATCAAAAAAACCCTGGGACTTCACCTCACATACTGTGAATTGGCAAAGATGACAAAAGATGGGAATAGTGCTGGAGGGGTTGTGGGAAGATAGGCACACTAGTATGTTGTTGGTAGAGCTGAGAATCAGTGCTACCATTTGGGAACACTATTTGGAATTATGTTTTTTAAAAAAGGGATTAAAAAGTCTGTATCCTTTGACCCAGAAATTTTATTATTAGGTTCATACTCCAAGTATGTGGAAGTAAGAGATCTAAAAGTATTATACATTTAACTTTTTTTTTTGGACTTTTTGGATGTGTTGATCAGTTATATTGATTTTTTTCCTCTTTCTTTGTCTTTAAAAATAGTTTGTTTTATAGAATAGCTCTCTGGGAGGAGGAGAGGAAAGGTTATTAGGGGAAATTAGGGTGATGTAAAAAAAAAGACATCAAAGAACTTATATTCTTTAAAAAAAAAAAAGATATAGCTCCTTTAACCCAAGGGTTATCTTTGCTTTTGTGTTTGCTTCCCCAGTGCTTAGCAGAGTGCTTGATATATAGTGAGCTCTTAGTAATTTTTTTATTCATTAATGAATTTAATTAATTTAACCCCCTCTTTTTGTTCACTATCACTCAGAAAAAACACTACTGTTATTATTCTTATAATTCCTTTTTTTTTGGTCTGCTTATTTCCCTATGCATCGCGTCATACAAATATTTCCTAATTTCTTTGAATTTTTGATATTCACCATTTCTTACTGCACAACAATATTCCATTCTATTCATTGAGGGAGGCTGAGAACTGGACCTTTGATTTCACTGGTGAAGGGAGCTCCTTACGGGGTTGTGAGGATCAAATGAGATACTATTTGTAAAATGGCACGTGGTAAAGGCACAGTCCCTGACACATGGCAGGTGCTTAATAAATATTTGTTTCTTCCCCCTTCCTCCCTCTTCTCTTCTTCCTGGAAAGGAATGTCTTCTACCAATGTCTAAAGCACTGAGAAGCTAAGTGACTTGCCCAGGGTCACATATAACCATGTGTTAGAGGTTGTTCTTCCTGGCTCCAAAATCATCTCTCTCTCCACTATCACGCAGTGCCTCTAGGGTCCTGACCATCTTTTTCCTGGATATTTCCACTCCCCCATCCCTTCCTCTCTTCTTACTCAAGAGGAGTTCCTTTGTATTATCTTAGCATCTATAGTGTTTACTTACTGAGAGAATGAGATTTCACCCCTTAAATATTACTTCATTTAGTCTATTTACTACTCCCTGATTTTTTCCCCATTACTGTCTTTGCCTTCTCAATGTGTCTCTTTTTTTATTTTTTTATTTATTTATTTTTTGGTGTTTTTTTTTTTTTGGTTAGGCAATGGGGTTAACTGACTTGCCCATTGTCACACAGCTAGTAAATGTTTTGTGTCTGAGGCTGGATTTGAACTCAGGTGCTCCTGAATCCAGGGCTGGTGCTCTATCCACCGCCCCACCTAGCTGCCCCTCTCAATGTGTCTCAATGTGCAAAGTGTTTTCTTTTAAAGTTAAACTGTGAACAACAGGATTCCTCCACCCTATGTTTGTGGTCTTGTCTATCCCCTTTTGTTGTTGTTTAATCATTTCAGTCATGTTCAACTCTTCATGACCCCATTTTGGTTTTCTTGGACAAAGATACAGGAGTGCTTTGCCATTTCGTTCTCCAGCTCATCTGACAGATAAGGACACAGAGACAGACAGGGTTAAATGATCTGCCCAGGGTCACACAGCTAATAAGTGTCTGAGGCCACATTTAAAGTCTTTTTGACTTAACGCCCTGCATTATATCTACAGTACCACCTAACTGTCCCTTGTCTGTCCCTAACCACTTGAAAATGAACATTTAATTTCTTAGGCTTTCATTACTATCTGAAGTATTTAGCTTTTCTTCTGTTTGGGCATTTTGCATGTTGAATTACTTCTGTGTTTCAACATTCACTCATTCTCTTTGATGCCTACCTAGGCTCAACTCTGCAAGATGTGTTATTTTGAGGTGCCAACAAAACTTTGCTTTTTAGAATGTCATATTCCAATTAATCATTTGATTCCTTGTAAACACTGCTTTTTCTTGGAACATGTAAGGTTTTTTTCTTGATTCCTATGTAATTTATTTGAAATTCTAATTCTGAAGTCTGATTGATATTTCTTGTTGAGTAAAACTTGGGGTTCTTTGTTTTGTTGAGTCTCTTATCTGTACTTTGCCATCTGCTTCCAAAATTTTTGGATCATTTTCCTGTATGATTTCTTGAAGTGTGGTTTTCTTTAGGACCAGAATTTAAAAATATCTCTAAGAACCAAGCCCATTTTTGCACCAGCTGACATGCCCGGTCCTCCCAGTATTTAATGATGTTTTTCCTGGAAGACATATACTTCTTAGATTTCCTGGTCAAATCTTATCTTTGAGTTCAGTATTATGGTTTTATAGAGCTCATGTTTTCTTATAATCTTATTTTTAATTGTTGAATTGTTTTTAAATTGTTAATCGGTGTTTTGTTTTCAATTATTTGTTTTTAAATGTTCCTATGGTCTTGTTTTTGAAATTGCTTTTGTTATTTTTCTTCTACTTCTGCATTTTTGGATTCCAATGTTCTCATTTTCAGAGAATCTATTATTATCACATACGTCTCTGTCTTTTGTTCTGTCTAGTCTCTTGTTAGCCTTTTTGAGTACCTCCCTAGCTTTAATTTCTGCCCCCATTTCTTTATGTGATTCCCACACACTCTCACCAGTTAAATTTTTATTGTTCTTCTACACTCCATTTTTTGAGGTTCTTGACTTTGCTGCACTCTCATTTCAGAGGACTTTGCAGAATTTATTGTAAATAAATAAACACCTTCCTCATGGGAATTTTGACTCCATTTTCTTTGTTGCAAAATTTCATTGATATGGCTCCTTTTTTTAATTGCTTGTTCATTTCTCCTCCTTTGTCAGCTTTTATCTGTCCTTACCCATCATTCTGTTGATTTATCTATGGTTTCTTTGATATGAACATAATCTTATAGCCACATTTCCCTCCTGTAAGTAAGGCAGAGCTTTTGTTTCTCTCCCTCAGCCCCTCCTTCCTCTTCTATGTTCTTTCATGTCACCAAGGTTTGACATAATCTGTGGCCTTGAAGGAGTGAGAGTGACCTGTTGGGACACTGATTCAAGGAGACTCCTAGAGGCCACTGTAGATGGACCTATTCTTTACCTTTCTCAGTTGCACTCTCAAGTCACTTAAGTGACTTGCCCAGGGTCACACAGCTAGTAAGTGTTATGTGTCTGAGGTCGGATTTGAACTCAGGTCCTCCTGAATCCAGGGCCGCTGCTCTATCCACTGCACCACCTAGCTGCCCCCTTTTACTCTCTTTTCTGAGTTTGACTTTTCATTTCCTAGTTTTACTCTGGGACCAGTCAGATAGGGTTTTGGGAGGATCCCACAGAACAATGCTAGGAGTGGGAGAGAGAGAGGAGGCTCTGACAAGCCTTTGTAATTGGGTCTTTCCTCTAGCTTTCTCTCACCACTTCTGGGGTGCCGATTTCCTCCTGTACAGTAATAAATCATTGTAACCAATGTTGTACTGCTGGGCCTCTCCTTCCTCCAGAATTTTGTTCTGAAGACTGCATGCTTCTTCAAAGCAACCTCTTTCCACCTATTCGCCTTTCCTTTCTCTAGAACCTTGGAATGGTCCTGAATTACAGTTTTCCATCCCCCCCTAGGAATGAGCTCCCTTAGGACCCTGCTAAGGGATTAATGCTGAAAGCCACACCTAAAACTGCAGCTGCCAGAAGGGCCAAGAAGGCCCCTATAGTCTAATGTGGCTACGTGCAGTGGTGTCAGAGAGGGGTGAAGCTGGGGACAATAGAGGCAGGTGAGAGAGGTGATTTTAAGGCATTTTCCCCATAAGGTTTGCCTTGTATCAAACTCTTTCAGGTAATCAACAAGTATTTAATTAGTGTTTACTATATGTCAGGCACTGTGCCAAGCAGTAGGAGTATTAAAAAAAAAAAGTCCCTGCTTTCAAGGAGTTTGTGTTCTAAAGGAGGAACTATGCACAAGACACATATAAAATACGTACAAGGTAATCTTAGAGGGAAAAGCACTAGCAACTGGGAGAATGAGTAAAGCCACCTGTAGGAGGTGTCACAAGAGCTGAATTGTGAAGGAAGCCAGAGATTCTAAGAGTTGGGAATGAATAAGGAGAACATTCTAGGGATGGGTGACAGCCAATAGAAAGGCATAGAGATGGGAAATAGAGCTTTGTCTGTGAAAACAGCAAATAGAATAGTGTTGCTGTACCTTAGAAATGCATGAACAATAGGGTAGGAAAATTGGAAAGACAGGAAAGGTACAGGTTGTGAAGAGTTTTAAATGAATTTTAGCATCAACAGGAGTTTGTTTGAGTTTAAAGATTTTATTGAGTAGGGTTGACATTTCAACATTCACTCTGGGAAAATTACTTTGACATTGTTGGGGGTAGGGGAAAGGTTGGAGTGGGGAGGGGCTTAAGGCAAGAGTTAGGTGTCATAGTGGATAGTGTGCTGGGTTTGGAGTCAGGTAGACCTAAATTCGTAACCTGTCTTAGACAGTTACTAGCTATGTGACCCACGGAAAATTACTTAACTTCTCTGTTTTCTCATCTTTAAAATGGGAGGGCAGGATTTGATGGTATCTACAATCCTTTCCAGCTCTAAATCTATGATCCTAGACTATTAGGAGGCTGTTATAATAATTCAGGAGAGAGATAATGAAGGAGTGAACTAGGGGTAGTGTCTGTAAGACATGTAGAAAGAAGTGACCGTGTATGAGAGATATTGTGGAGCTGTGAAAAACAAGATTTGGTAACTATTTGAATATGTTGGGTGAAAAAGAACAAGGAGTCTGGGATGATATTGAGGTTGGAAACCTCAGAGTCTAGAAGGATGATGATGCCCTTGACAGAAATAGGGAATTTGGAAAAGGGGACATGTGTTTTTTGGGGAAAGAGGCTTTGGAATATTAAGTATGAAACACTTATGGTTTATCCACTTTGAAATGTCCAATAGGCATTTGCAATGTAGGATTGAAGCTCAGGAGAAAGATTGGGGTGTGTGCGTGCCCGAGAGAGAGAGAGAGAGAGAGAGAGAGAGAGAGAGAGAGAGAGAGAGAGAGAGAGAGGGAGGGAGGGAGGGAGGGAGGGAGGGAGAGAGACAGAGACAGAGAGACAGAGAGTTTTCAAAGATGGAGACAGGTATGTTTGTAAGTAGCAAGGAAGGAACCAGTAGATAGGTGGAGACTGAAGATTGGAGGAGGAAATGATAGTGAAGTCAAATCACCTGGAGAAGATAGAAGGAGACATCAAGAATACAAGCAGAAGAATTGACCTTTCAATTTTCTCTTCATGTTGTTGCTATTTTTGTCTCATGTAGGGGCATCTTTTCTTATTTATTTGGGCTGGTATGGGGAGAATTTCATCCCAAGTTAGCTCTCACATTGTTTTCCATCTTCCCAGGATTCCCATATACTTGGTGTTCCATACAAATTGATCTAGCTGCAGTTCTCCAAAGTCTTATTTCCAGTTTCCATGTCCTTTGCCACACAGACTTCAACACCTGGAATGTCTTCCTTTTTGCTTTTGCCTCTTAGAATTCCTAGTGTCCTTCAAAATTTAACTCAGGTGCCACCTCCTAAGCAAAGCCTTTCATGATCCCGCAAGTTGTAAGTGCTCTCTTCCTCAAATTGCCTTCTCTTACTTTCTTACTGTGAAAAATAAATAGTAAAATATAAGATTGTTGATGGCAGGGCCTGGTTCATTTTGTTATTGTATCTTGAATGCTTAGTATAGAGCCTCTTAAGTTGTAGTTGCAAATAAGTATATGTTGAATAAATGTGTGACTTATGTTTTAAGTTCTAGGAATGTAAAATATGAAAACATGAACATTTTATGCAGAGGAAATTTAAGTACTCTCTGAGGTAGGGTTTGAGAGTCTCTTCTATGAGTAAGGTGCAAGTGCTCTAAAAGTCATAGGATCTTGTTTTTTAATTTCTTTCCAGGTTACTGGTTGTATTTTATGATAGCTGAAATTGTCATAAGCAACCCTTGGATAAGTGATGATGACTTTGTAAAGGTATGTTGAATAACAGGGGCAAATCAGAGATTATGCTGCTAATTTTTAAGAGAAGAATAGGGTTGATCTTGGAGAGCTTCCTTCCCCAAATGTGTGGCCTTCCATTGAAATTAACATAATTTTTCTGAGATGGCGAGATTTAAGGGAGATTTAAATGTTTATAGGATTCTGTGCCTTGTAGTGTTTAAGTCTGGCCCTGAGATCCTTGGGTAGCCCGAAAGACCTATTGAATGTGGACAGATCCAATTATGTCACTCTCCTGCTTAAAAAAAAGTCATTAGTAACTCCCTATTGCCTGGACAGTAAAGTTCAATTACTTTGCCTGTTACTCACTATTTGGCACCATCTTCCCTTTCCCACCTTCTTACATTATTCGCTTCCATTTACTCTGTTGCAGGCCATCTGTACAACTTTGTCTTCCCCACTATACCCTGCACTTTGCTCATGTCATTTGCTATACCTGGAATATCCTTAGTAAACCCACTTCTGTTGAATTACCACCCAGACTTTAAAGTCTGATCTTCTCAGTTGGCTCTTTTCTCTCAGACCTCACCAAGCACTTTGTTTTCAACTCTCTAATGTACTTCATGCAATCAATCAATCAATCAAACGTTTATTAAATGCCTACTATGTGCCAGGCACTGTGCTAAGTGTTGGGGTTACAAAAAGAGGCAAAAGACAATCCCTCTCCTCAAGGAGCTTGCAATCGAATGCCATGTTGTACATTATAGTTACCTTGGTTGGTGTTTTATCCTTCAACTAGCTTGCAAGCTCCACGAAAGGCAGGGGTCTGGTCTTTTCAGAACTTTGTATCATCCCCAGTACCTAGTAGGTCCTTAATACCTATTTGTTGAATGAATGAAGAGTAACAGGACAAGCAGCCAGCCATTCCAGATGCCATGACGATCATTTGTTGATGGGCATTCAATGTAGCAATCTACTTCATTTTTCTTTCAAGGGAGACCCTTTAAAAAACAAAACTTTCCCCATTCATTCTTGGCTGCCTCTGTTGTGTTCCCTTGCCCTTCTCTGCCCTGGCTGCTGTGCTACTTATCAGCCCTAAGCTATAAACCAAATTGTCACAGCAGGATTCAGGAAACCTGGACTCAGACCCCAGCTCTGTCACAGACAACTTGGGTAACTTTGAGTAGGTCACTTCCCCTCTAAGGGGCCATTGTTTCTGACTGTAAAATGAAAGAGCTGAACTAGATGACTCACAAGTTCCCTCAGTCTCTGACTTTCTGGTTTTTGGGTGGGTTTTTTTTTTGGTTTGTTTTTTTGCCGTGTCACTGAACCAATAAGAGCACCTGCAAATTATTGGATAATTGAGGGTGGAGTTAAGTGGGGGCAAGGGAGTAGCAGTGTGGCATTCCGTATTTTGCATTTTTTCGGTTCTGAAAAGACTTGTTGACCTAAGCAAATATAATTTCCTTGTGGGGGATGGGGTGAGAGAGGTAGTTAAATATTGTAAGAGCCAGCAATTGTCCCTTGACTCAGTCACAGACCAGGTAACTGAAATGGGCCAGCTTGTTACAGAGTAGGAGGAGGGCTGAGATCTTTTTAAAGAGTTTTGAGGGGATTCACAGACTGTTAAAGGGTCCTGTCAGGCTTTTGCCATGAAACTTTGAAACTGACAAGCAAACTGAGATAGTGTAATGCCAAGAACATTGGACTTGCCAGGAAACAATGGAGTTTTAATCCTGCAGCTGGCCGTTTAGTGGTTTTGTGGCCATGGGCAAGTAACTTAACCTGTCTGGGCCTAATTTTTCCCACTTATAAAAGGAATAATATGTACTATAAGTATATACTTCACAGGTTGGGATAATGACATATGTAAAGCATTTTGCAAACCTTAAAACTCTGTGTGTCAGCTGTAATATTTTGTTTCCTGAAGCCTAGAGAGGTAGAATGATTTTTTCACAGAGCTAGAGAATTACAGGGAACTGTTAGGCAGTATAGTGCATAAAACACTAGGCCTAGAGTCAGGAGGACCTGAGTTCAAATTTGGCCTCAGATACTTACTAGCTGTGTGCCTTTGGACAAGTCACCTAACCCTGGTTGCTTCAGTTTCCTCATCTGTAAAAGGAGCTAGAGAAGGAAATGGCAAGCCACTCCAGTATCTTTGCCAAGAAAATCCCAAATGGAGTCATGAAGAGTCAGACACAACTGACATGACTGAACAATAAAGAAAATATATAGAGAGAGCTAGGATTCCAACCTGGGTCTTCTGACTTAAAAGTCAAGGTTCTTTCCACTAGACTCTCTGTAGATTCTCTGTAGATTCAGTTTCCCACTTGGAAAAAACCTTGCATCTCTCTGTAGTGGAAATTTACACTCCCCCTTCCCCCAAACAGTAATAGCTCTGGTTCCAAGGTATGAATTTAGGGTTTGGTTTCTCTGATGTGGTCCAGGACTCTGAAATGTTATCCTCAGGCAGTAATGTGGCCTGGGGAAATTGGATCAGAGGAAAAGACTTGCATGATTTGGCTTTGGAGTAGAGGAAAGAGAAGGTGAGAAGGGAAATGGCAAAGTGTTCAAATAATCCAAGTTGAAACAATAAAGATATAATAAAAAATCCCATCTGTACTTTGAAAAATACTTTATAAACACTATCTCATTCAAAACAACACTGTGAGGTGGGTACTATAGGGATTATTATCATTCCCAATTTACAAAAAAGGAAATTGAGGCTTATAGAGGTTTAGTTACTTTCCCAAGGTCACATAATAAGTATCTGTGGCAAGTCTGGCCCTTTATCCACTATGCCATACTGCCCTCTCAGTAGGATGATGGCAGCAGGGATGGAGAGGAATGACTGAACATTTCAAAATGAAAAGACTTAGTTTTATTTGTTTATATCATAGAACTTCATAACTAGAAAGGATATTAGAGATTATTTAATTCTATTCCTACATTTTTCAGATAAGCAAACTGAAGCCAGTGGAAGTTGGGTTAGTGAGTTGTGTCTTTCCTGGATTTCCTTACATGAAGATGCCTTTTTACATCCTGTTTCTTTCTAATAAGGTCTCACCATCTAGAAACATAGCCCAGTGATGAGTTTCATGCTGTGAAGTCTGTGATACTCACAGATCTCTTGCCCTTGGCTTAAGACATTTAGTTACCTTATCTTTTTGCCAAAACTTTTATGATTTCTGTATAGATACTGGAGGATGTGGATTTTACTCCTGGATCCTTTCTTGGATCCTTCTGTGAATTTGAGGCAGGAGAAGATTTCAGCTGCTATTTTTCCTTCTTTGTGGTTATTTCCTGTAATAAATAACTTGGGGGACATATATACATATATGTATACTGTGTCTATGTGTATACATATCTACATATACATATATGTTGATATTTATATGTCAGTCTTTGTTAGGTGCACTCCATCTCTGGCTGGTAATTTGTCAACTCTGCGTTTTAAGGTGTGATCCAGAAATCAGACACCACCTTCTCTTCTGCATCCTTTTCCTTCAGTGGGTGAGATTAACACAGTCTCTACCTTTCCCTGTGGCAGGCCTGCACAACCTACAGCTGTCAGGCTGCTTGCGGCATGCCAAAGAATTTTCTCTACATTTTTCAAAAGCTGCCCAAAATCCAAAGGATTTTGTGAAAATTCTTTGGCGTGCTGCAAGTGGCCTGAGGGCTATAGGTTGTGCAGGCCTGCCCTATAGTCTTCAGTTTCTGGTTCAAGACTTCATAGACATTGGCAAAAAATTTTTTTAGATTCCTTCTGCAAGGGTAATTTGTGCCCATGTGAATCACTAGAAGTATGTGTATGCCACCTGTTTTTATAAGTGTTGAGAGATTCTGTGTCATATCTTGAATACCTGACTCAGGAAGACAACAGACATCTATAATGTTATGAGGCAAACAAGGGAAACACCAACTCCTCCTCCTCTTCCCTTTATTGGATGATCTTTTCACTTGTTTGCTCTGCTTTATCCTTTGGAGGACAGGAAGCTTCTTTTTCCTTAGAGGATCCAACTGTCTTTAAGGAAGTGCCTCAGAGCTGTTCTTAAGGTCTTATTGTACAGGTGTCCTTTTCTTTCCCTTTCTACTCTGTGTAACACATTTCTATTATCTTTTATCATGATTAGGGCCAAATCTCCCCTCTCCTCCCTCAGATTCCCCACTCATCCCCCCCATGAAACCTTGCTTCTGTTTACTTTAGAAGCCCCCCTTTCTCCCTAAAAACCTGGAGCGTGGAGAGGTGTTCTTGAAGACCCTTCACTTTCTCCTCCAGGAGAGAAATCAGCCTTATTTGGAATATTGCTAATAGTCCCTTGACTCTGGCAGAAATACAAATATTGCTCACTGAAAGGAAGACATGAGAATTTCTCTTATTTTCCACAATAGTTGAGTTTTTTAGCCTTGTTTCTTGAAACTATTTATAGTTGTTTTTATCACAACCCTAAATACTTGGCTAATTTTTTAAACAGCCAATTATGACATCTTAATTACCGACAATAGCCACTCAAATTTCTTTCCTTGTTTCAGCAACAACTCCATAGTCACAGTTATATTCACCTCCTCTTCAGCCTTAAACCAATTTCCTGTATATTTGCTCCACCCTCCAACACACTCAGTTTACTTAGCCTTCAAATTACTCCACTTACCTTACCTCATTTTGCCAACTGCCTACTCCTTATCCTTCTTGAGTCTGTTTCTTCAATTTCTACATCTAATCTTCCTCAGTTCTTTCCCAGCCACTTAATTTTCCTTCATCTGCCTTCTCTTATAATTCAGAAGTAGGATCTGAACCGGTATCTGGCCCTAGATGTTGTCATTCAAAATGTCCACTATTTATCCTGAACTTTGCCAAATTTTTTCTCCCCTAATTCACCCACTGACCAGCTTCACAACAAATTCCTTCAAGTCACTTATACAATTTTATACAAATTTTCTTATTATTCTTTCTAGTTATCTCTTTTCCCCCAAATAGAACAGTTAGGAGTGACTGTAGGGGAAAGATGATGAATTTGCTTTTTAGGCATGTTGATTTCAAGGCTCTGATAGGACATCCAGGTGAAGATGTCTAGCAGTCAGTTGGTGACATGAGACTGGAGCTGCAGGGCTGGCCAAGTTACTTGTTGTGTGACCTGCTGAGGTAGATTCAGGAATCACTTATAATTTACAATTTCACAAAACTTTTATCAGGATGATAGTTGAAATTGATTGAAGTTGTTAAGTAAGATTATAAATTGGGAAGAGAAAAAAAACCCTTCACTCTTCCTTCATGTTTGTATTCTTAGGTCAAAGAGTAACATAAAGAAAATCTTAATTTATCTAAGTACTTTATTGTTTGCATAGATCTCTAGCTAAAAGCAAGAGGGAGTAGGCTTGCTGTGTATGTGTAATAGGTTTTAGGGTGGAAGCTGTATATGAAATCTATGTACAATCAAAAGGGATACGTGGCACACTGCAGTAGCTGACAGCCACATGAAACCCCCTCTCCTCAACTTGCTCATTGCCTTATTAATTCTCATCCTGGGTTCTACAGTAGCTATGTGATAAAGTAGATAGAACAATGGGCCTGAAGTCAGGAAGACTCGAAATACTAGCTGTGTGACCCTGGGCAAGACACTTGACCCCTGTCTGGCAAAATGAGATAATATTTATAAAGTACTTTGCAAAGCTGAAACTGCTATATAAATGCTAACTAGCTAGGTAGTGGTGCTGCTGGTGGTAATAAGACAATCTAGAAGTGTCTCCTGATAGTCCTTAAATAAAATTGCAATGTCTGTCTGATTAATTTATCAGTGAGCTCTGAGCCATCTACTCCAGTTTGTTAAAGCAGAGAAACCTCTTTTCCTTTAAGCTTTCAGCCCTGTCTCTCTGATGATCAGTAACTCCCTTCTTTCTTAGGCTTAAACAAAACATCAAGGTTACTAACTATACAGTGTAACAAACAATAAAAAACAAACACAAAAATGTCTATTTCTGATATATCAACAATGAGAAACATTATAGCCAGACTACCCTTTAACAGTTACTGCTATTCCTGAGATCTCTTTAATTCTGGAAATCCTCCCCGTCATTCAGCTCTCTCAAAATTCCAGTTAAAATATTCTCAAGAATTTGCTCCATATTTCTTTACAAAATGTGTTAAACTCAGTCTACCCCCAGAAAATGTCCCTTGAAACTCTTTCTTCTTTAAAGTTAAATCTTGGAGTCTTTCAGGAAAGAAGATCTCTTAGTTCTTTCTATCCTCAAACAGTCTCTCTGGGGCTATGACAGTTAAAACACTATTGGATGAGAGTTATATTGCCAGGGTCCTCACAGACTCCTCACAGGTGACAAACTGTTACTTTGCATGATTCTGAAGAGACATTTGACTGGCCTCAGACACTTACTAGCTGTGTGACCCTGGGCAAGTCACTTAGCCCCAATTGCCTAAAATACATAAAATAAAATGAAGAGACATTTGGCAACTGTCTTCAGATATATAATGGATTGTAACATGGAAAAGGGATTAGTCTTCTTGACTTAAAAAGACAGAGCTAGGAATAATGGATAGGAGTTGCTAAGAGGTAAATTTAGGCTTACTCTAAGTGGGAAAAAACATATTAATAATTAGACCTATCCCAAAGTGAAATGGTCTACCTTGGGAGTTAGCAGGTGTTCCCTAATGACTTATTTTTAGTTTATATTGTAAAGTGGACTCTTGTTCAGAGATTGGTTGAACCAGATGCCCTCTGAAGTCCCTTAGTCTCTAATAGTCTCTGTTAGACTGTAACATTCTGTTACATTGATGCCATCAAGTAGGAGGAAATCATATGAAAATAAAGGAGGGGTTGTGGAGCATTGGGTGGTTGAGGAGAGTTAGATGCTGACCATACTGAATTTTAGTTGATGATGGAATATCCAAGTGGAAATGTCCATTAGACAGTTGGATATAGAGGTGATAGGTCAGTCACCTGTCTTTGTTTACCCAATAGTGAAGACAGCTCATTTCCAAATCATTTTGTATTTATTTTGCATATATCCTGTATTTACTTATCTATGAACATGTTGTATTCCCCCTCTCAATTGAATGTTAAGTACTCCTCAAAGTGCAACATGCAGATGCATTTTTGCATTTCTGTTTCTACCACCTGGTACATAGTAAATATTTAATAAATGCTTGATGAGACTTCAAGGTCATATGATCATCAAGATGGAGGATTAGACATTTTCTCTGGTTCCCTCTAAACCCTCCACACTTCTCCAAAACAGAAATTTTGGAGCAAAAATAAAGCAACTTCAGCTGTCTCCATGATATAGGACACCTGAAATCCAAAAGAAGGTTAACCCCCCCTCCCCCAAGAACTGACTTCTGCACTGAGCTCACACAGTACTCCTCCTCCACCTTCCATGCTACTGGCAGCAAGGCCGCACTTAGCCAACCCAAGGTGTTGACACTGGGCTTACAACAAAACCCAAACCTAAACCTAGTTCCCACCTCCATTTCTCCAGAGCCATGGAGATCCCAGCTCCAGGAGTGAATTTTTTCTTGAACTGCTACTGATGGTCAGTGTTGTGGCAGTGCTCCAGGGGCAGAAGCTTGCTGGGGGGCAGGTAGGGAGGGAGGGGACAGAAGGACTCTGTGTTATAAAAGATCTCTGCAAGACAGCTGGTAATAGAAGGAAAGGGTCAGGACACATTTTTTGAGCTTGAAGGAGAGCTCAAAATCTCATCTCACTTCACCTTCCTACCAGACCCTTAGAGACCAAAAATACAGAAATCAACCCCATAGCACCAGGTCAGTAACTACCTGAATTACTGGTGTCAGACCAGAATGGTGAAGAACAGAGGGAGCAGAAGACACTGTGTGTGTGTGTGGACATGGAGGGGTGCTATGTGGCACTCTACTAAGTCTGAGGGAAAAAGCTCAGCATTCAGCTGGGGCCAGTTCTGTCCTCTCAAAAGTTAATAGGGAAGAGACCTAGACCTAGGCTGGTGAACCTTGAATTGCTCAGTATGGAAGAAGGCTAACCCTTTGAGATCCAGCCCTCAGGGAAACTCTCATTAGAGGAGTAAGAATCAGATAGTAAACAAAAGGAGAAAATAAGGGTAAAAAATATGAAATTACCAAAGACCTCAGGAAGAAGAAAACTCAAAGATCTTGAATGTAAGCAGATAAATCAACAGAGAAAGCATAAACAAGAGAAAGAAATATAGCCTCCATGTTTCCATCTGTTTAAGCATCTCTGAATAAATGTTGGGAAACAAAGGGAAAAGATCTGATGAGACAGAGAACCCTGTGGAATTTTAGAAGAGCATGGAATCATAATGCAATTCTTGGGTGGTTTAAAAGAGAAATGAGAATTATGAGAGCTGAATGGCCTGCACAGCAAAAATACTGGCAGAATAAAAAAATTGGAATCCACAAAGGTCTAGATGAGGGTCTAGAGTAGAAAGAGAAGATGGATAATGAAGAGATTGAGAGAAATCACTTCTCCCTGGAAAGGGGTGCAAAAAGGGGGGGGGAGCCCAAAAACTAATAAATAGGCCTAGTTGAAGGCAAGGAAAGGAAAAGGTACTCCATTGACTAATTGAGAGGGAGAGAAAGGTGGGGAAGAATTAAATAACCAAATAAAAGCAAGAAGTAAAGGAACTAATAAGCAAAAACCCAAAGGGAAAGAGATAACTACTGAGAGAAGGGAGTGGGCATAAGGGTAAGAGAAGCAATGGGAATAGTGCCTCCTTAAAAAAGAATAAGCTAAAGTAACTGAATGAACATCGTATTGTGTTTACAGAGGAAGAGGGAAAATCATAACTTAAAAAAGCTTAGTATTAGAGATTAATGGAGGAAAAATGTAAACATTCCTCATAACTTTGTATGTGAATGGACTAAACAATCCAATAAAATGAAAGAGTGACAGATTAGTTAAGAAAACAAAATCCTACAATCTGTCATTTACAAGGTATTCAATGCCTTTCCAGCTTGATGTAAAACCTTCTAGAGCTTGCTTTTAATGAGCATAACATATGACCTTTCATGGCCCAATCCCTGCATAATCTGCAGGGAAAATCCCAGTTCTCTCCTCTAAATGAACTACTCCTTTTGCAGTGACAGTATCTCTTGTGTTTGGGGAAGTGTCTGCTTACAAAACTGTTGTTTACAAAGATTTCCTGTCTTAGCTTCCAAATGGACAGTGGGGCAATCTGGTTCTGCTTGGCTGTGTGGTAGAGCCTGTGACTGAGGTATTTATGTTATATTGGGAATGGGGTGGGGGTGGAGAGGAAGGGAAATCTTAAATTTAAATTTGGAAAGGACTTCAGGTGTCATCTAATCCAACAATCTCATTTTACAGATTAAAAAAACTGAGACAATGAAAACAGGAAAATTAAATGACTTGATGGTGACATGGAAAATAAGTGGCAAAGGCAAGATTCGAAATCAGGTCCTTTGATTCCAGGGTGTTTTTTTCATCATATAAGATAATTGGGCTTTCTGGCTTTATCTTGGTTAAGACCATAGGCTGCCTTGGTCTATCCTCTACATTTTTTGCAGGCTGTCCGAAATCCGTTGGTGGGCTGCGGGTTGTGCGGGCTTGGTCTATATGGTACAGGGGAGGAAAAGCTGACAGTGTCTCTGTACTCATGCTTTTAGAGTTGGTAGCAGATGTTATGGTAGTTGTATTATGAGTGCTGGAGAGTTTCAGCTTTGTTTTCTGTGGAGGTGGCAGCTTAAGGTGGGAAAATCATAGAGTCTCAGAATTGGAATGGATCTCAGAAGCAATAGAATTCAACCTTTTGCCCATGTAAGAGTTATGTGTATAAATGAATCATAGTATCATAGAAATTCATAGTTAGAGGGGACTTGAACAGCCATCCATCTAGTTTAATTCATACCTGAAAAATAATTCATACTCCAACATCCCAAACAATTGGTCATATAGCCTTTGACAGAAGACCTCCAGTGAAGGAGGAACCCACTATTTCCTGAGGCAGTTTACTCATTGTTTTATTCTAATGATAGGAAGTTTTTCCTGATACTCAAACCAAAATTGCTTCTTTGCATTTGCGTCCCATTCTTCCTGATTCTGCCCTCTGGGGCTGAATAGAACAAGTCTATTCTAAATACTTGACCCCAGGCGTCATGACCCTTTTGACTCTTCATGCTCAACATTCCTAGTTCTTCTGGTGGATCTTCATGTGACATGGACCCAAAGTCTTTAACCATCTATTAATTGATCTTCAGCTTATCAATATCTTTCCTACAGTGTGGTATTCAGAATTGACAAGGACAGAGTACATAGACACTATCATCTCTTTATTCTTGGAAGCTGTGAATTTCTTACTGCCACCCAGTATCATGTTAGCTTTTATAGCTAACTATAAATGGCTGCCATATCAAACTAATGATTCATGGTAAGTTTACATTCAATTAAGGCCTTTGCCACTATAACTCAGTTGCCCTCTCACCATAGAACTTCTGTCAGCTTCTGGGACCTTCTCATCCTGAAATATCTCTCCCAAGATGACAGTCCCTTTCTTCTAATGAAGGTCCTTTATTTTGGGGATGACTTCAGGCTGGCCTCACTTCATTACCCTCATGGCTATGCTTTTTATTCTAAGGTCTTTGCCACTGTGCCCTTGCCTGGGTATTCCTTATCCTCCTTTTCACCACCCTGTTTTATGATTTGTCTTCCCCCCACTAGCATGTAAGTTCCTTGAGGGCAGAGACTCTTTCTTTTTGCTTCGTTTGTATCTCCAACACTTAGCACAGTGCTTGGCACAAAGTAAGTGCTTAATAAATGCTTGTTACTATTAAAATCCTCAGATCTTTTCCAAGCAAACTGTTCTGCAATCATGCCTCCTTTATCTTAAACTTACAAAGATGATTTTTTTAAACTCATGTAAGACTTTATTTTTTTAAGCTTAATTTTAGAGCTTAGTTTTATTTGTATTAGATTCAGTCCAGTGCTCTAGCCTGTCATAATCTTTTTGGATTCAGACTCTGTCATCCCGTGTGTTGGTAATGCCTTCCAGCTTTGTGTCATTACGCAGTTTGATAAGTAAGTTACTTATAAAAATGTTTACTTCCAGAAAGTCAAGCACAGATATCTTGGGCACTCTCCTGGAGAATTCCTTCGGAGATAGTAATAAATACTTTGTTGTTAACTTTCTTGTGATTGCAACATGAAATTGTTGCAATCGTTGAGTTAATCCTCAATTTATGCAGTAGTAGTGTTCCTAGAAAACAGCATAAAAGTAAAAAATGTGAATGTTGCTACATTGAACCTATGGGAAATTAGGGGGCTAGGTTCTCATGACCACTCGAAATTGTAATCTTTTGCTAGATATTGCTGAAAATATACTTTTCTGCATGCAGTTCTTGCTGCATTTTCTTTTTGATGAGGCAGCTGGGGTTAAGTGACTTGCCCAGAGTCACACAGCTAGTGAGTATTGTGTGTCTGAAGTTGGATTTGAACTCAGGTCCTCCTGACTCCAGGGCCGTGCTCTATCCACTGTACCACCTAGCCGCCCCCATACAATTCTTTATAATAAAACATTAATTCTTATAACATGCACTTTTCTAACAAGTAACCATGAAATAACCCATACAATGCAATACACAAAATTAAATTGGTAATATGCAAAACATTTTCTCTCCCTAGTAACTCTCTAGAATTCTGGGACCTTTTGTGCTAACATTTCAATAAAAAAAAATGGATTTCAGACAATATTTACTTTTCATAACATAGTACCATAAATACTTTTTGAAGATATAATGAATTTTGATTGGTTAACACCAAACTCACAGTCAACGGCAACTGCAGATATTCTGGCATGAAATTCACCTAACACCTTTTTTTCCACTAAGCTGCATCATTGACTTTGCACACCTGGGTTTAGAGACCAAAGGGCTTGCATTAAGCTTTGGGAGCATAATAGCAACACAAAACTGGAGTTTTAAAAAGTCAAATAATAAAAATGTGCAATGAATGTATGGTGAGGTCTTTACAATAGTAGGGTGAACAAAACCAGTGAAGCATCCAGTAGGATACCCTGGTCCACATACTTGAGAACATCATGCCTCTCATAGTTTCCTTTACTGTGCTTAGCCACAAACGTGTGCAGTTGCCAATGTGTAAATGAAAATGAGTTGGCTAATAAAATTACTCAAATGCTTGAAAACACCAAAGTTAAATGCATGAGTGTTGAGAGTTGACTCTACCTGTTAAGACCTTCAGAATTTTTTTGCCTCTGTATTTCAGTTTTCTGCTTATGGAACGTGAATTTAAATGCTCACAATTTTAAAAAGTATTAGGGGGACCTTGGCCTTCCATCTTCCTCATGTGTTGTACCTGTCTGTTTCTGACCCTATTCTCACTGAACCATAGCGTTTTAGAACTGGAAGTCACCTTTGGATTCGAATCTTCAGCTTTTGCTCTTACAGTGATGATATTATTAAAGATGAAGAATGGACAAATATTTCCTTAGGATTTAGAGATAAGTAGAGATATCAGACAAAGAGTCTTCTATAAATGAATTCAGGGTATTAATAGGGACAAAGAAGCTTTTACAAGTAGTTTTCAACAATGGACCACATCCTTACCGTCTTAGAATCAACTGAAAGATATAGAGAATATAAGATCCTGTTGTGCTGATTAAACAAAACCAAAAATATTTGATTTGATAGAACAAAATGGTGCCTTTACTGGCTGTTTGATAGGATGTTCAGTTTGTAGAATAGCAAATAGGCCAGTTTGTCTGTATTTGAAGAGGGGAGTAAAGCAAAGAAGTCAGAAAGTATAGGCCAGAGCCACATTTTGAATGGCTTTCAATAACAAGTTGAGGAGTTTATATTTTACCCCAAAATAGGTAGGTGCTGAAGATTTCTTGAACAGGGGAATGGAGAGATCATACCTGTGTTTTGTGGAAGATTATTTTGAATGGTAGAGGCTAGATGGGAAAGGGGAGAGATTGGAATCAGAGAGGCCAATGAGGAGGCTAATGCCTATTATCTAGGTGAGAAGTGAGGAGGGGTTGCATGTGAACTAGCTTGGTTGGTGAAGAAAGGGAGATGGATGAAAGAGATGTTGTGGAGTTAGAATTAGCAAGACTTGGCAACTTATTGGAGAACACAGAGTTGAAGATGACTCCAAGATTGGGAACTTGTGTGACTATAAAGGTTGAAGTAGCAAAGTATGGTGGAGGGGTGGATTTGGTGGAGCAAGGCAGAAAGAATATTGAGTTCTGTTTTTATATGCTGAATTTGAGATCCAGGCAGAGACGTCTAGCAGGTAGTTTGTGATATGAGACAGGAAAGAGATTGGGGTTAGATTATATAAACTTCAGAATCATCTGCATAGAGTTGATAATTAAACTCATGGAAGCTGACAAAATCTCTAGGAAAGGTGATGTAGAGAGACAGGAGGAAAGAGCCCAAGAGAACGTTTTAAAGGGATACTTGAGAATGATTCAGAAGACTGAGAAGGAATGGTCAGCTGGTAGAAAAAGATCCAAGAGAAAGCAGTGTCATAAAAGTTTAGGAAAGAGAAGGCATCCAGTTTAAAGGGGTGGACAGTGGTGTCAAAAAAGGTAGATAGGTCAAGAAGGATAACTGAGAAAATTAAGATATACTAGAATGAGCATTAGCAATGAAGTGGTAGGGTCAGAAGCCAGATTGCAAGGGACTGAGAAGTGAGTTGAAGTGGGTAAATGGATGCAATGTGCCTGGTTATTTTACAGTCTTTGGAGGCTGCGCTTAAGATCTGAATATTGGGGCCATATGAGATGCCTCTTGATGAGTAGAATAAGATATCAGAAATGGAAAGGACTTTAAAAGAATTCATCCCCCCTCATTTTATAGGTATCAAAACTAAGGCCCATAGAAAGGGAATGACTTGCCTAAGGTAATGCAGCTTGTATTAAAACTGGGATTAGAACCTAAGTCTCCTGATTTGTAGGGTCAAGTCAACAAGCATTTATTAAGTACTTACTGAGTGCCTGGTATTGTGTTAAGCACTGAGACTACAAATACAAGAAGAAAGGCAGTGCTTGTGCCTTAATGATCTTACATTTTAATCTTACTACGCATAAAAGGAAGCTGAGGATGAGGTAGTGGGAAAAACAGCATCTACATGGAGACATGGTAGAGAAAATCCAGAGACTAAAAAGTAGAATTCAGAAAGTAACAAAGACATGGCTGGCCTGGGCATTTTGCTTAAAATCGAAGTTATATAAAAGGAGAAACCAAACAATTGGAGGGGGGTAGCCAAGTGGTGCAGTGGACAGACCTCCAGCCCATGGAGTCAGGAGGACCTGAGTTCAAGTCTGACCTCAGACACTTGACACTTACTAGCTGGGCAAGTCACTTAACCCCCATTGCCTCACCAAAAAGCAAAACAAAAAAATAAACAAACAATTAGAGGAAAAGGCTATAGGGCAAAGTGGAATTCTAGGATGAGAAGGTGAAGGGCAGAGTGAAGTTATAGATTGAAAAGGATTGGTATTCTTTCTTGATCTCTTAGACTGCCTCCTTCTGTTTATGTTGACCTCTCTTTTTCTGTGGAAGAGGATGGTTACTTCAGTCATAGGGACTATAGATGTTTTATTTGTGTATGTATTTTATGGGTAGATCTTGAGTAGGCCAGATGTTGAAGGACTCCCTTGAGGAGAGTGTGAGTGTGTGGGTATATGTATAATGATTGGGTTTCCTAAGGAGGCTGTGGGGTGAGAGAGGTTACTAGTTAGTAGGGTTAAGGAGAGGGATAAGAGGTATTACTGGGTGGGGATGTCGTTAAAGAGTTAGAGGATTGTTGCGAAATAATTAGGGGGTATGATACTGAGGTGTGGCTGATTTTTTTTTTTGAGGTGAGGGAATATTGGTTTCAATAACAAGGTTTCCTGTCTAGATTCAGTCAGGTGCTGCTTGTTATGATCTTTAGGATTTTTGTCCTTCCTTGGAGGGGCCCCACAAGCCACCTGTGGCCTTTTATGATCCCCTACCTAGCAATAGGGGGTTACCTTAAGAAGTGTTAAAGATAAAGGCCTAGGGCCTGAGATGATAGGTCTTGAGAACTTCTTGGACCTTCTGTCATCTTTGTTGAAGTTACACCTCTTTTGTCCTCCCGTGAGAATATGGCCTACTTTTCTGATGAATGAAACAAGCCATTCCCTGCTGGACCACTTTGATGCTAGAAATAGCTTTCATATTTCCTTTCATTTGTCTTTTTTGAGGCCTTGCTAAAAATCATCAGAGAACCCAAATAAGAAAATGAGAACTGGGGAAGCTCCTTGATGTAAATGCTACCCAAAGCTTCTCATACCTTCAAGAAGACCAATGAAAAGGGACCTTGGCAACAACAGAGATCCTTTAATAACACCCCAGCATTCCCCACCACTGCTAATGACTCTGATCAGCAATTTGATCTCTTTTATTTTGAAAATCTAAAGGGAGTTCTTTCCAAAATGTTTATATAGAAAATCATAACTGAAACTTAAAATTTGTGAAAAACTTTTTTCCTCATCGTATCTGCTAAATTGTTTTGATATATTCTTCCCTTCCTTGTCTGGTAATGGTGATTATTTTGATTGGATATGTAAATTACTGGAAGCTCTTTGGAGGTGGGAAGTCTGAATTACTATTTCCTACTTTGGTAGTGGTATATTGTAGATAGTAGTTATATTGCTGCAGAAGAAACAGAATTGAATTAGAGAGAAAGGGTTTCAGGTTTGCAATAAGAAAAATCTCATAGAAAGACTAGAATAAAATGTTATCACCTCGTTTTACAGCTGAGAAAATGGAGGATCAGAAAGGGAAAGAGACTTGCCCAAGGTAATATAATTACTTAGAGGCAGGAGCAAAATTGAAAGCTAAATTTCCTTCCTTTTCATTGGGTGGCCTTTCTACTACCACTTTAAGTGCTCAAAAGTTAAAAATACACAGCAAAAGCATCACAGGATCATTGCTTCATAAGATTTGGAACTCAGAAGGAGTTTATAGGTTACCTAGTCCTACCTTCTCATTTTACAGATAAGGAAACTGAGGCACAGAGAAGGGAAGGGGTTTACTCAAGGTCACATAGGTATAGCAAACAGCAAGCCTTGAACTCAAACTCTGATATCAGATTCCACTTCAGCTTACTCTGGTGGTCGTGTAATTTCTTTCCTTGGATTAAAGGAAGCTGGTTAGCCACTTATTGAGAATGGCTAAGGGAGAGGAGTGCCTAGATGGCTTTTGAAGATCACTTCTACTTTTAAGACCCTTCAGGTTGTTTACTGCCACATCCTGTTCTCCTACAGAGCATGGTAAGCTCTCTACAAGCAAAAGCCAGATGTGCAAATTCTGTGGCAATGTATGGGGCTGAACATAGCGCAGCTTTCTTTTCTTAGAAATCATTGGTAATTTGTTAGAACAACAGGAAATATTGGGCTGTCAATGCTCATTTTGACTTTTTTTTTTTACTCTATCTGAAACCTGAGTTGCTCAGGGCATATCTGTCCCTTTTCTGCATCTCTTTTTTCTTTCCTTTTCCCTTCCCTCTCTTCTTGCATGTCCCCCTCCATTCCCTCCTCCTTCTCCAAAACTGGGAGGGACCTGGTCATTAGATACTGATAAAAGTTTCTTACAACTTTAAATCTGTTGAATATGTTTCCATGTAAATGTTTCTTCTTATTTACTATAGGGGCTAGCATGCAAGATTCTGTGAAAGAAGGTGGAACATACAGTGAAAGGGATGCACACCTCTGTCCTACTGCTGAGGAATGTTTATGATTTGAGGAACAGGCCAGGGAAGAAAAATCACAGAACTTTGTTCCCTTTTCTCTATTTCTTCTGTTCTGCTCAGGTCAAGGTAAATATAGGCATGAGATGCATTAAAAGAGTCAGAAGACTTGAGTTCTAGCCCTGGAGTCAAAGCAACCAATAACATCTGATTCTATGTCAGGCAAGTCGTTTAACTTCTAAGCCTTAATTTTCTCATCTGTAAAATGAGAGGATTGGGCTGGATGACCTCTGAGGTCTCTTCTGTAATGCATTTTGGCTTTTTTCTTGTATTATATGTACCCATCTGAATCACTGTAAGTCACTTAACCTCCTAGAGCCTCAGTTTCCTAACCTTTAAAATGGGGGTAGTAATTCTTATCATAGACTCATAAAAGCTTAGAGTTGGAAGAGGCCATAAAGGTCATTTAGTCCAACCCATATTTGAGAAGCTTCCAGTGGGAAGCTCACTACCTACCAAGATAAACCTTTTGGATAGCTGTAATTTATAGAAAACTTTTCCTTATATTAGGCTAAAATATACCTTTGGCTTTATTCTCTCTCCTTCTGCCCTCTGAGCTCAAGCCCAGTAAGTCTAATCCCTTTTCCTTATATTGACACTTCAGATACTAGAAGACAGCTCAGTTCCCCTACCAATCCCACCCTCCATTGTTCTTTTCTTCCATAGGCTGCATGTCCAGTTGCTTTAAATGATTCCGATATGGCAATATTTCCAATCCCCCTCAATATCTCAATCAGTCTTCTCTAGATGTGCTCTAGTTCATCAGTGCCCTCATTTACAAAACATGGTGACTTTGACTAAGACACAGTATTCCCATATAGCCTGACCAGGGCACAGCCTTGATGATTCACTTTTTCTTAATGCGGTCCAAGTTCTCTTGTTCTCTCTATCTTTTAAGAATGCTATTATTAGGGTCCAATGAGATAATGTATTGCCTACTATAAATGGCAGCTACTGTCGTTATTGACTAGGACACTGCCTTATTTACTTCATAGCAAGAAGAGGGAGTGTTTAGTGGTAGCTGACTTTAAGGACTGGATGTTTGATTGTGTTTGTTTGGTTAGAACCTCAATGAAGTTCGTTCCCACATTCTCCATTTTAGAAATTTGCAGTGTTCCCACTACAACGCACCCAGGGCCCTTAAGGGTGAGGTCAGAAGATTTTTCTGAAGCTAAATCTGCATTGACTCTAGGGTCACAGAGATATTTGGAGCCTTCTGCCATGGGTAGTATGGGGAGGGAAGAAGAGGGGAGGGAAGAAGAGGCATTCATTTGGTGTAATAACCACAGCCTCTAGTTTGGGGTTTCCCCTCCTTTTCTAAAAGGAGCTGCCATAGGGGTTGCCTTTCTGAAGTCATATGAAAAGCTCAATATGAGAAATTAGAAACTCCCTAAACCCTTTCTTGGGGGTGATTTTTAAAAAGTTTCATTGATACTTTTTGTCTTTACACATACACTCATTTCTGCAGGGAAAAAAAAAAAAAGAAACACTCCTGCTCTTCCAGATTGGACTGCTCCTTGTACTCTCTCCCCCAACTCCTGTTATAGTGATCACATCTGACAAATATATACAACATTCTGCTTTAGTAATTTCCCACCTCTCTGCTTTGAGGAAGGAGATGTGTTTTGTTATATGTTCTTTGGGACTTTCATCAATTTTTCAGTTACTCAGAGCTGGGCTTTCTATTAGTGATCTTTCCATCAACGATACAGTCATTGGCGTAGTCACTGGTTATGTTGTTCTTTTGTTTCAGTATATTTAAACATATATTTATATTATCTTATATATATATAAAATATGTTTATATTAAGTATATTTACATTTCATGTAAACTTCTCACATTTGTCATTTCAAACTGCATGATAATTATTCATTACATTCACATATGAAAAAATTTTCAAACTTCCTCCAATCAACAGACACCCACATTATTTCCAGTTCTTTGATTACCACAAGGAGTGCTGCCAGGAATATTTTGGTACATATTGGATCCTTGTTTCTAACCTTTTATTGGGGGGAATATAACATGTACCTAGATGAGCAAATACTAAATATATATAAAGTAATACAAAAGAATTTCCAGAGGAGAGAACTAACAGCTAGAAGGATCAGGAAAAGCATCTGAATTGTGCTTTGAAGAAAGCTAGGGATTCTGAGAAGAGGAAGTAAGAAGGCAGTATGTGCCAAAAACTGGGTACCACTTAGGTAAAGGCATAGAAACAGTATACAGAATGTCAGGTATGGAAATGGTTCAGAGGCTAGTTTGACCAGAACAGAGAATATGTTGATGTGTAATAATACAAAGTAACACTGGAAAGGTGAAGCTGTGTTGTGCAATGCTTTAAATCCCAGAGAGAGGATATTGTGTTGCATCCTAAAGTAAAAGCCACTGAATATTTCTCAGGTAGGGGAGTGTTATGATCAGATGTGTTTTCAGTGTAGCTCTCCTTTTAGGATTCTCCCTGACCTTGCACTCATAGGTTGGCTCCCCAGAGAGTAGTAACTACCTTGGGTTCTAGGATATCCTGTGGTTTTGCCCTTCTAACACTAAGCTCAGGAAACTTTACCATTGTACTTCACCTTAACCATCAGCCAGTAGACATGATTGATTCAAACCAAAAGGATGGTCTAAGGTATTGGTGTCATTGTTCAGTCATTTTAGTTGTGTCCAACTCTTTGTGATTTGGGATTTTCTTGGCAAAGATACTAAAGTAGTTTGTCATTTCCTTTCTCCAGCTCATTTTACAGATGAGAAAACTGAGGCAACAGGGTTAAGTGACTTGTCCAGGATTATATCCCTAGTAAGTGTCAGAGGCCGGATTTGAACTCAGGTCTTCCTAACTCCAGTTCCAGTGCTCTATCCGCTGCATCACCTAGCTGCCCCTAAGGTAACTTAGGGGGGAAAATAGTTAAAAAACTCTCCCCCTAAATCTGGGGTACAGTCTCTCACTAATATACATAGCATCTATGGGAAAAATGGACACAGACTTAGAGTGTTAGACATGCATATGTGTAAGGAACACATGTGACCCAGACTATTCACTACTCCAGTACTGCAGGGCTTTGAACTCCTTTGTCTCCTAATGGAATCCTCTTTGAACTTCAACTCTTCATTTCTAAGGTTAGCATTTTCTTGAGTCCATAACTGGCTCTCTTCTTTGCTGCCAGAGGTACCACTCTTAGAAGCTGCTTCTGGCCTTTTGTGACAGCCTCTCTGTACCTATGTCTGTTTGGAGTACATGTTTATACTCTCTCAACTGTGCCTCAGGTTCTCTTAAACTGACCCTCCAGCTATTAGATGAATATCTCCTTTTAGCTGAGTAGTTCTGATGGTAGACAATTTGGCCAAAGGGGAAGGAGGGGAGAAAATTCCCCTTTTTCCCCTAAAGAGATTGTGGGATTTAAAAAGTTCAAGAGATGTAATTTCTGGGTAATCTAATAATTTTATTAATAATTTTAATTTTATTAGCATTTTAATAAAAAATTTAATAAAAGGGCCAGTGGCATTTTCAAATGCCAAAAGCCATCATGGTGGGGGGCTCATGGTTTATGTGAAACTATTATAGAAACTATACCTAGTTTCTGCCAGAATTCTTCTCAGCAATTTTTATTGAATAGTGAGTCCTTGCCCTCAGAGCTAGGATTGTTGCATTTATCAAATCCTAGATTACTGTGCTCATTTGATTCTGTTCATTATCCACTGAATGTGTTTCACTTGTCAATCTATTTCTTACCCAGTACTAAATTATTGTGATGATTATAGCTCTGTAGTATGGTTTGAGATCTCATACTGCTAGGCCTCTTTCTTTCCCGTATTTTTTTCATTGATTCCCTTGATATTCTTGACTTTTTGTTCCTCTAGATGTATTTTGTTATTTTTTCTAGCTCTATAAAGTAATTTTTGGTAGTTTGATGTGACACTGAATAAATAAATTAATTTAAGTGGTATTGTCATTTTTATTTTGTTGACTCAGCTTAACCATGAATGATGGTTCTTTCCAGTATATTTTTTTTATTTGTGTGAAGTGTATTTTGTAATTGTGTTCATCTAGTTCTTGTGTATGTCTTGGCCAGTAGATTCCAACTATTTTACACTGTATGTAACTATTTTAAATTGAAATTCTCTATTTCTTTCTGCTGGATTTTGTTGGTAATATACAAAAATGCTGATGATTATGTGGATTTATTTTATACACTGCAATTTTGCTAAAATTGTTCATTATTTTAGTAAGTTTTTAGTTGACTCTCTACAGTTCTATAAGTAAACTATCATATCATCTGCAAGAAGTGAAAGTTTTTCTCCCTCTTTGCTTATGCTTATTCTTTTTAGTTCTTTTTATTGTCTTATTCCTATAGCTAGCATTTCTAATATAATATTGAATAATAGTAATGATAATGGAATTCTTGCTTTATCCCTGATTTTTTTTGGAAAGACTTCCAGCTTATCTCTATTACAGATAATGCTTGCTCTTTCAGGCAGTTATTCCTTATCATTTTAAGGAAATCTCTGTTCTAGTGTTTTTAACAGAAATGGATGTTGCATTTTGTCAAAAGTCTTTTCTGCATATGTGGAAATAATCATGTGATTTTTGTTGGTTTTGTTATTGATAGTCAATTATTGCTAATTCCTAATATTGAACCAGCCCTACTTTCCTAGGGAATATTTAAAATCCAGCTTTGTCACAGCATATGATTTTTTGTGATACATTGTTCTAATTTTCTTGTTAGTATTTTCCTATAAGAATTTGGATGCTATGCCATTTGGTGTATATATATGTTCAGTTTTGATATTAACCTATTGTCTATGATACAGTTTAGCAAATTTCAGTTTCACTGGTTGTCTCTTCTAATTAAGTCTATTATGAGTGAGTTCTTCTAATTCACATTCACAGTTATGATAAATACTGTGTGCTTCCCTTCATCCTATTCTCTTACACTTTTCCTTGTCTTTTCCCCCCTATCTCCACTGTAAGAGTCTATTTTGCTTCTGACCATAGTCTCCCTTAATCTACCTTTCTTATCCCTCCTGCGTTTTTCTCTTAACCCATTTCCCTCCTACTTTCCCGTTAGGAAGATGAATTTCTGTACCCAAGTGTGTGTATGTATATTCTTCCTTCCTTTAATCAGTGAAAATGAGATACAAATGTTGCCTGTTGTAACATCTACCACTTCCTGTATGGTAGCTTCCTAAACTCTTCCTTACATGTTACATTTATGTGAGAGAATTGTCCTCATTGTTCCTGTCCCCACCTCTCTCATTCTTCTTTTGAGATCATCCAAATATGATAGAATCAGACCCAGACCCTCAAATTAGACTCTCTCTAAGACCCCTGGTGATGGTGAAGTTCTGATGCATTACATCTATTATCTTCTCATGTAAGAATATAAACAGTTTGACCTTGTTTAATCCCTTGTAATTTTTAACTCATGTTTACCTTCTTTAGGTTTTTCTTGAGTCTTGTGTTCAAATGTTCAATTTTCTACTCAGCTCTGATTTTTTCATCTGGAATGCTTAGAAGTCTTCTACTTTATCAAATATCCATTTTCCCCCTGTAGGATTACACTCAGTTTTTCTAGATAGGTTATTCCTGATTTTAATCCTAGATCTTGTTTTCTACATCATTATATTTTAAGCCTTGTATTCTTTGATAGTGTGGCTTCTAAATCTTATTTGATCCCCACTGTGGCTCCATAGTACTTGAATTCTTTTGTTCTGGCTGCTTGTAGTATTTTTTTTTCCTTTACCGGGTAGCTCTGGATTTTGTCTGTAATATTCCTTTTTAGAATTTATTTCTGGATTTCTTTCAGGGTAGATTCTAATTTACTAGTTACTTTTTCCTAATTTCCTAATTACTAATTTATCCTCTGGTTCTAAGTTGTCTGGGCCATTTTCTTTTATTATTCTTGAAATGTGCTATCTAGGTTCTTTTTTCCCCCCATAGCTTTCAGGTAGTCCAATGATAATAAAGTTATCTCTCCTTGATCTATTTTCTAGATCAGTTGTTTTTCAAATGAGATATTACACATTTTCTTTTCTTTTTTCAGTCTTCTATTTTTTTAAATGTTTCAAGGAACCATTAGCTTCCATTTGACTGATTCTAATTTTTAAGGAATTATTTTCTTTAGTAAGGTACTTCTTGTTCCAAGCTATTAATTCTCTTCATAGTTTCCTTCTATATTTTCTTTTCCTTTCTCCTTTCTTTTTCAGACATTTTCCTTTCACTTTGGTTTTTTTAAAAATTTTTTTGTTCTTTTTTTTCCCCAAAAAAACTCTTTAGTTCTTCTATGAATTCTTGTGTCTAATCTGCAGTTTTCTTTGAGACTTTTCTTTTAGATATTTTCAAATCATTCTCTTCTGCATTTGTGTCTTGAGCTTCCTTGAGTTTCACGTAGTAGCTCTGCATGGTCAGATTCCCTTTTTTTTTTTTTTCATTTGTTAATTCATCCAGGCTACCACTTGACTTTAGACTTTATGTTAGTGCTGGACTCTATGAACTTCTGGAAAGGATGTCTATCCTGAGCTTTCATTCTTTCATCTTTCTGCTGCTTTCACAGCTTAGTTTGGGCACCTGTAAGTTTTCGGTGCTCTCAGAATGATATGTGGTATGGTGAGAGAGGTCTATTCTTTGCCCTCCTGGAGCTCTGCAGGTTCCTGATGCAGGTTGCATGTAGTTGGGAGTTTCAGTAGATTGCTGCTGGACTCAGTCACTTGTTAGCCTGCTAGGAATTTCTGCAGGTTTAGAACTAATGAACTGCTGTCTCTCATTTGGCCTGGGATTCTTGTCCTGATTATTCCACCCAAGGCTTAGAATGGTACAAAAAAAAATATAGAAGGTTATACTTCATGATATCTGAGGTTCCTTTTGAGCCAAAGATTCTGTGATTTTTGTCTCTGGGAGAGGAAAGGAAGTGATGGGTGGAATAGCTTGGGGAAGAGGATGAAAATGCCTTTATTTACTTAGAGGTCATTTGCATATTGGATACTTAACATTCATTTCTCTTTTCTAGCCACATTGTTTCTTTCTTAGGTATGGTTTCCAGAATTATGCCCAGTTCTGCTGGTGCAGTTCATCCTGTAGCTTCTTAAGAGGATGATATATTTCATTTTGTTTCTAATATTATTCCTGATAAAGGCCAGCATTTTGTTTGCTTTTGTGGACACAGACCACTTGACCATTGTCTTCAGGAAGTAGTATCTGTAATGTCTAAGACTGACAGCTTCTACAAATATAGTCAGTCTGGCAAAATCGTGACTGCAGATTTGTCACTATGTCTGACCCAACTTTTCCTTTCTGTACCTACCTCCTCCCCAGGCCTCCCACTCACCCAAGCAGCTTTAATGTGCCCTTTTTAGGAATGTTTGCTTTTTGAAAGAGGACCTAGACTCTTTCTAAGGCTAAGGCATTCTTAGCATGCAAGTTCTACATTGCTGATTATATTGTTTCTGGTATTGGTGAGTTGGCGAAGGTATTTTTGAATGGGTACCTCACTAGAGCTTCACAAACTGTATCACCTGAAGGAGAAAACAGTATCCTTTGGCCTTATAGTGTAGGTTATTTTTTCCTCCAGTAATTGCTGAATGCTTACCCAAAATGCAGCCATCTGCCACATTTCTGCCCACCCTAATTGCTTACTTAAATGCTAGGGGTACAAGGTCAGACAGATAACATACTTTGTACAAACAGATAAGTAAATACAAGAAATTTTGAGGAGAAAGGATAGGTTAACCATGAGGGCATGAATTCCCAATCTTGTTTCATCCTCATGTGCCTTGACTTTCTGTTATCCTTCCCTGTACTTATAATATTTAAATAGAGATTTTGTACATAACTTTTTTTTAGTATCATAAAGTTCCTAAATGTGTATCAAAACTCAGTCAGGTAAATTAGTAAGACACTGGATTTTATTTATTGTCAATCATCAGTCTTATTTTCAAAATTTTTTGAAAGTGATGCTTAGCTTCCTGTTTATTTCTTGTTCCAGATTTGATTATATTATACAGGACAGAGAATCCTCATCCACAGAGATACGTTGATATATATTGAATTAAAACCTTGTGACCACATTTAGTAAGAATGAGATAAGAGGGCAGCTAGGTGGCGCAGTGGATAGAGCACCGGCCCTGAATTCAGGAGTACCTGAGTTCAAATCCGGCCTCAGACACATAACACTTACTAGCTGTGTGACCCTGGGCAAGTCACTTAACCCCATTGCCTAGCCAAAAAAAAAAAGAATGAGGTAAGCTTTAAGGGTATACTGAAAATTTCATAACTTCCTTTGTTGCAAACCAGTTCTGTGTTTCTCATTGTTGCAGATTAATTAGCTTGTCCTTCTCTGGGTTATTGTTGCTGATTTTTCCTAGCTAAATATAAAATTATTTTCATATCCAGGCCTCATGCATTTTGTTTTGGTCAATACGAACTATTTCTTTAGCTGACTCTTTCAGATTTTCTAGATGCACTATAACTTCCATTCCCTTTCCCAGTTTACCCCTGCCTCTTCACCATTCTTAATTAACACTACTACTTTTGGAATATTTTAATAGTATAGGATACTTACCATCCACAACCCCTTGAAAAGCTTTTTATACCACCCTTCCACAACTTCGGGTTAGGAATCCCTGAGCCAGGGGGAATTAGGAAAGACTTCCTACAAGAGTCGGCACATGAACTGAACCTTGAAGAAAAGGAAGGTTTCTCAAAAGTGGAGAGGAAGGGGGAGTTCATTTCAGGTATGGTGTCCTGTGACCTGTGTAAAAGCAAGAGGCAGGAACTGGACTATCTACTTTGGGGGACAACAAGTAGACCAGATTGTCTGGAAAATAAAGTATATAAAAGGAAGTACTGTTAAATAAGTGTTAGAGAAAAAGGCTCTTATATGCCAAGCTGAAGAATTTTCCTAGGTGACAGTGAAGATTCTTAAGATTCTTAATGTCTAATGACATTAGACTTATGCTTTAGGGACATTATTTTGGGATTGGAATGAAGAATTGACTGGATAGGGAGAAAATGGAAACAGGAAGAACAATTTGGAGGATATATAAACAAAAGTCTAAATGAGAGGTTTTGAGGGTCTGAAGTAGGATTGTGGCCAGACAAGTAGATAAAAGGGAATGGGCATGAGAGATGTTGTGGAAGTCAACAGGACTTTGAAACTGATTTGTTGTGGAAGGTGAGGGTATTATTGCACTTCTTGGAGGATCTTAGTATTATTTGTGTAACCCTTGATCCAAGACTCTCTCCTTATTGGTAGAGATGAATGCCTTGCCATTTATGAGGGGAAGGGAAGAGTGGGCAAAACACTTGACCAGGAACCTTCCCTTTGGGACTGTGGAGTCTTCTTCAAGCGCAGCATCAAATGCTTCCAGCTTTGAGACAGAAGAGGGAAGAGGCCAACTCCATTTCAGGTTGCTAAAGGAAAAGATTCTTGGAAGATAGGATGGAAGCTGGCAGTCTCCATCATGTCTCTGCCTCTAGCTTGGTACTCTAGAGACTACAGGGATCTCCCTTTGGTGAGATCCCAGGACATTTTGTCTTGATTGAGCTGAGTTATTGTGCTCCTAATGGGAGAGCTCTTTCATTCTGTATTATCTGGTATATATTCTCCCATGTATACCTTTTCTGATTTCTGTTTTGCTGTGATTTGGACAAATGTGTTGGGGGTTTTTTGGTTTGGTTTTTTTTTTTTGCCATTCGCTATTGGGTGTTCATTTTGGAACTGGTATTAAGTAAGAAAGGAGTCAAGCCTTGGATATAGAGCTTAAGATCCCCTTTCCTGTCCCTCTCTACCCCGCCCCAATTGCCAAAGCAATTATAAGTTGGATGAAACCTGATCACATCCCCTGGATGAACAATATTTAAGGAAGCAGATAGGTATACTTCTAGCTTTGTGTCCCCCCGCCTTTCTGAGGAGAGCTGAATGATGGCTTCTGGCCCTAACCTCCTTCTCCCCCTCCTGGCAAAGTCTCCTTTAGAGAGAAGAAGAGGGCTAGAGATATCTATTCTGCCTCCCTTCTAGTCACACAAGGACAGCCCCTCCCCACAGATGGGCCTCACTCTGCATGAGGGGCCCTTCCTCCTGCCACATTTATAAAGTTGGAGCTTTCACTGTGTACTTCCCATTCAGGACCTTTTATAAATGGTTAAATTATGCCCATTCTCTTCTTAACTGAAGACTTGTGAGGCAGATATGAATTCATTTTTTAAAATGAACCATTATACAATTAATTATTATAAATATACAATTCTACAGTGGCAAGCAACTGATATTATTGTTATTAATAATAAAATTCAAGTCAGCATTGAATTACTTTACTGTACTTTATTTCATGTGTTCAGGCTTATTCCCTAAATATAACAATGCACTTCTTTTAGTACTGTGGTGACTCAATCTCTTTTTGCAAATAACTTTTGATGTGAAGTATTTGAAAGTCTAAATAAATGAAATCTACCTTTTCCTCTTGTTATAGGTTTATGTATATACTCAAATAACTCCAACCAGGCCATAATTTCATCTTCTGGAAATAATATTTTGACCCATCTAGGACATTGTTAAATACATGGCCCTTCCTGTCTACTGCAAATTCACTGCTCCATCGTTCCCAGTGTTCTCCTTTGAGAACCTTCATAATTTTGAGTGATGTTTGTATGGACAATCAATCAGTTTTTCAACAAAGTGACTATTTGTAAAGTTAAATTTTGGACAATTTCACCTCTTTTTTTCTAGACACTTGGATGAGCAGCCTTTCCTGATCATTTATTTATATTTAGTTTGTCCATTTTATTACCTTGATGACCTTAGGAAAGTCATTTTCCGGGCCTCAGTTTCCTTATCATTAAAATCAAGAGTGTGAGACTTGATAGCTTTTGAGGTCCCTTCTAGCTACAGATCTGTGATGCTCTAGATAGAGCATTCTGTGGGGTGTTCTTTTATTCTGTTCTCCTCCAACACCCTCCTCCCCACACTATTAGCCTCTAACGTTAATGCCTAAAAACCAAACAGATACAAAAAACAGATGAGAAAATTAATCATCCTCCGAGGAGCAAAGCTCCTTCTGTGGTGGAAGCTCAAGTACACTTAAAAAATAAAACTTGAAGGGCTCTTATTATTTAGTATAGGCCACACTGGCATTTTTCTCTTGGTGAAAGTTAATAGTGTCATGAACACTGGATTCTGAGCAGATAACGTCAGGGTTTGAATTCTCACTCTGCTCCTACTACCTATGTGAACTTGGGAAAAGTTATGTTAACCTCTCATTCTCAGCTTTTTATCTATTAAAAAAAATAGACTAGGTGATCTTTAAAAGTCCCTTTCGTCTCAAAATTCTATGGATCTGAGTCTCCAAGGAGTACCAAAGTACTCGGGGAGATGTTTAAGGCATATGTGTGCCCCTGGCTTATTTGAAAAACTATACCTCCTGTCTATTATGGACGAAATAGAAGCATTAAACAAAGACGAATAGATGATAATACATTATGTTTGTACCTGCAAAGGTGCAAATAAAGTCCCCCTTGTGACCTGATTGCCAAAATTATAGATTTGTATTCCCCTTCATTTTACTGTTCTGGGAATACCCGTGACTTCCCTAGGACCTTTGCGGAAAAACTGGCCCGTGAAGAAGGAAAGGGAGCTAGACTACATTGTGTCCAGAAAAACTCCGGGGTTTAATGTTCCTTTTTCCTTCCTCTCCTTTCCAGTCCCCTATCCTCCACCCTTCCCTGAGGCATTTCCTAGTCTGGGTAGGGGCAGTTTTTTTTGGTGGAGGCTTATACATGCTTGCCCAGAAGAGGAACTCAGGGGCCCCAGGCATTCCCCGTGCCAGCATGGTTTCAACATTGTTCAGACCCTACGTGACAGGCAGAGGCATTCCTGTCAGGGGTTCTAAGTTTCATAATCACTACTCATCTCCGGACTGGGAAGGGCACAGAAAAGGGCACAGAGAGAAACCCAGGGGCCGGAAATGTGGACTCTGGGTTGTCCAGAGATGGTGCTATTCCCCGCCCCCCCCTCCCCAGCCTTTCTATATAGACTGTGTCATTTTATAGAGTGACTGTTTTCTTTTCCTTATTTGCTAGCTTCTGAGAGGCTCTTGATGGCGGGTACTCATGTGTGTCATGTCATATGTGGTGGCAATTGCTGATGAGTCATGAAGTATATGAATTTTTTTTTTAAACAGAAATCAGCATGACTGAGACCACCTTGGCTGCTCAGGGATCCCAAAGTGGGCAATACAGTCCCCTAGGGGGGTACCGTAATGATCAGGGTGGGGGTGGGGGCTGGGGAGGAGCGGTAGTAGCCTTGGATGCCATTGGGGGGCATTGAATAAAAATAAGGGTTAACAACCCCCTCAGGAACACTGAGTAATTTTTTTTTTTAAAAGGAGGGTGGTAGGCCAAATAAGTTTGGGAACCTTTGGTAGAACATTCAGTACGTTGTTAACCCACAGGGCACTGAAAACTGTACATTGGCTACTCAGGTTTACAATACCCACCAAGCCTTTGGCTTGGTGACCAAAATTTCATAGCCAAAGACAATGCAAACTAGCTATCTTGTTCTACCTTATGTACTTAGAGTCTTTTAGACAAGATGTACATGATTATCTCAATTTAATAAATAGAGAAGACTGAGGCACAGCGGGACAAAAGAGGAACAGGGAAATTTAGGAAGGAAGTAAATGCTGTTGGAACTAGCTGTAGGGGAAGAGCTGGGAGCAGTTTCTGCTCATCATCACTCATGGAAACTGAAAGAAAAAAAAAGTGGAGGCACTGTGCTACCGATTCAGAAAACTAATTTACATCCTTCTTTTGCATAAATTTGTGTGGTTGGATTAGAGGATACATCACCCATCTCCATGCGCAGCAGATAAAAGCACATGTATAATTCACACAAGGATGACGTAAATAGATCAGTTACCTCCCTCTTCTAGGTAAGAAGTATCACTCACACTTAGCACTTAAAGGTTTACAATGCACACACCCCACAACCAGTATAGTCAGGCAGGTGTTTGAATCTCAGCTGTTCTAATTAGTGGCTGTATGATCTTCAGCCTCAGTTTGAGGCCTCTGGGCCTCAGTTTCCTCTCCATAAAATGGTGAGGCTGAACTAAATGATTTTGAAAGTTCCTTCCAAGATAATCCTTGTCCTCAATGGGAGATACAACATATAAATAAATATATGCAAAACAATACAGGATAAATAGAAAATAATTAATAGAAGAAAGACAGTGGAATTAAGAAGGGATGGAGAAGATTTCCAGTAAAACAAGGGATTTTAGTTGGGACTTATAGGAAACTAAGGGGGTCAGTAGGTAGAGTGAAGGAGGGAGAGCATTCCAGGCATGAAGGAAAGCCAGAAAAAATTCCCAAAGCCAAAAACACTCCACTGTCTTGTTTGTGTAACAGCCTGGAGGCTGTGCTGAAGAATATGTGTTGGGGTTGGAGGAATAAGATGTGAAAAGGTCATATATACAGTAAGTAACAGACCTGTGTCTTCCCATTCCAAATCTAGTACTTTATGATCTATTCCCTGTTACCTCCATAGCCCATCAGATTTTTATTGTATCATTAATAATTTATTAGTAATTTGTATTCTACAAAGCCTTTAAGCTAATTTTGATGAACTTTAAGTGTCTATCTATGTGCTTTCCATTTGGTTCCCTTGCAATTTGGATTCTTCTGAGATTTTGTTGTTCCAAGATTTGTCCCAATTTTTCCCAATTCAATATGAACCTTTTTAATCGTAAGCAGTTTGGGATTGTTGAAAATATCCTATAATTTCCTAAATGTGATCTAATCTGCTTTCTTCCTACTACTCTATCTGAGCTCTCCACATTGCCAGTTCAAGATTTATGTCCTGATGGCTTAATTTAGGTATGTTACTTGTCCAGCTATATGCCTGGCTAATATGTGTTATTAATCTACTTGTTTTTTCTAGTAGATTACTAAGCCATTTTCTTTTGAGTGGTTGTGGATTCTATTGATAGGAACCCTGTAGTGTCCCTGTAGTGTCCCTGTAGTGTCTGAGGGCCCAGTGCTATTTCAAAGATGACCATATGAAGAACTTTACCTTTGAACGAATGAAGCATTTATTAAGTGCTTACTATGCAAAATGCAAAGCACTAGGCTAAGCTCTAGGAATACATATAGAAAAGTAAGCCTAAACCTGCTCTTTTTGGGTAGCTAGGTGGCACAGCAGATAGCATGCTAGGCCTGGAGTCAGGAAGACTCATCTTCCTGAGTTCAAATCTGGCCTCAGATTATTAGCTGAGGGACCCTGGGCAAGTCACTTAACTCTGTTTGCCTCAATTCCTCATCTGTAAAATGAGTTGGAGAAGGAAATGGCAAACCACTTAAGTATCCTTGCTAAGAAAATCCCCCCAAACCCCAAAACATGAAGAGTTGATAACGACTGAACAATAAATCCCTGCTCTCCAAGAGCTCACATTCTAAAGAGGACAGAACACACTTAAATGGCCTTTTTTTTTCCCAATAAAGGCTAAGTGAGAGGGGGGAGGAGATGATACAAGAAATCTGAGGAGAGAGAAAATTTGGAATATCCATGATAGAGAGTGTGATAAAGGGTTAACCAGAGAGAATAAAAGAATTATTGTTCAGATATGAAAGCCCAGTAGAGATTAGATAATAAAACTTTTAGTGAATCAGCTTGTTTATGTAACTTTACTAAGGAGTTTTCAGCAGTGTGGAATAGAAAAGGAGAAGGCAAGTGTTAGGAGGAATCTAGGGTTAGGATTTGGTTGAGTGTGACTGGAAATAGGATGAGAGGGCAAGGCATTCATGACATTAGGATTGAACTGGTCAACTGTAGGCTTAGTATTGTCAATGGAGGGAAGAAAGGAAAGAGAAGCCAGAGAAATTGTGATATACTAGAAGAGTAGAGAGAAAAGAAATACTAGAGGTCATAGTGAAGGACAGGGAGAGGTGAGTCCCTGCCCACAAGCCCTGTAAGCCCTTTAGTCAGTCACTCAGTCAGTCAATCAATCTGTAAACATTTATTAAGCACCTTCTATATACTAGGTACTGATATAAAGAAAGACAAAATAAAGTCACTGCTCTCAAGGAGGGCAGTCTAATGGAGGAGACAGTAGGTAAACAACTATGTATAGATAAGCTATATAGAAGATGAATTGGAGATAACCAGCAGAGGGAAGTCATTAGAATTAAGGGGGATGGGTAAATGCTTCCTGTAGAAGTAGGGATTTTAGCTGGGTTTCAAAGGAAAGAAGAGAAGCCATGAAATAGAGAATGAGGGACAGCCACTGAAAATACTCATAATCAGAAATTGGAGTACCATGTATGAGAAACAATAAATAGGCCAGTGTCACTGGATCTCAGAGTACAAGGAAGGGTATATATTTATTATAGTGTACATTAAAGTATAAGAAGGCTGGAATGGTAGGGAGGAGGGCAAGTTATAAAGAGCTCTGAATATCAAGCAGAGGATTTTATATTTAATCTTGGAGGTGATAGACAATCACTGGAGTTTATTGAGTAGGGGGTGTGATATGATCAGACCTGCACTTTAGGAAAATCACTGTGGCAGCTGAGTGCAAGACGGACTGGAGTGGGGGGAGATTATGGTAGGTGGACCAACCAGCAGGCTCTTGAAGTAGACTAGGTGTGAGGTTATAAGACCCTGCACCAAGGTGATGGCACTATCAGAGGAGAGAAGGGGAAATTATGAGAGATGATACAACAGTAAACTAGACAGGCATTAGCAGTAGAATGGATATGGGGAGTGGGAGAGAGTGACGATTGAAGATGACACCAACGTTGTGAGAGAATGGTTGTAGCCTAGATAGTAACAGAGATTTTAGGAAGAGGAGACAATTCAATTTTGGACACGTTGAATTTTAGCTGTCTATTGATTCAAAGACACAAATGAAATGGCTTTCAAGGAGCCATAATCAAATCAACTTTACCTTTGCTTCTGGATAGGGTTTTCTTATACTCCCTGATGGCTCCACTTACTCTCCCTGCATAAACTTTTCTTCCTTGGCTACTACTCACCTATGTGTGTTTTGTCCTCCACTTCCTCCCATTAGAATGTAAGTTCCTTGAAGACAATTTTTGCTGTTTTGTTTTGTTTTGTTTTGTTTTCCTAGTGTTTAGCAGACTTAGCTCAGAATAAGCATGTGATAAATGTTTTTTTTTCTTTTCATTCATATTCATTCCAGGCATAGTGGATAACCCCATGAAAAGTGATGTGGTTTTAGGGGTGCAGGGACTCTAAAACTGTTGAGGTACAGGGTGGAGTAATCTGGAAAGAATTCACAACTCAAGCAGTCTTTCAGTCAAGTGGCAAAAGTTTATTATAACAATAATAAAGCGGGCGGAGCTCCTTAAGGAACTCACAACCTAATGGGTGTGAAACTAAAGCTTATATAGAAAAAGTGCAGTAAATGGTGTGCCAAGTATGCTAATTAGGTGGTGGAATTAGGGAGTGGTAGTCAATATACTGTTTGTACAAGATAGCCTCTGAGTCCATAGCTATAGCTTCATCTCTGGGTATATGGTAACTGTGAGAATCAGTACATGTCAGCTCTGCTGGTACAAGATAGTCCTGTTCATGCAAGGGAAATTCTGTAGAGGTCATCTTGTATTTTTGGGAGAGATAGTTTGCCTCACTGGGGTTCACCCATGATTTATTGCCAGAAATGTGTTTTTTGGGCTGAAGAGAGATATGGTCCTAGGGCTGAGGTCCAAGCACTCCCATCAAAAAAGCATAAAGAATGTTATTTGCAAGGAATAGCAAATAATCCAAATTGATGAGTATATGAAGAGGAACAATGTGTAATAAGCTTGGAGAGATAGACTGGAGCCAGATTGTGAGGGGCTTTAAATGCCAAACTGAAGATTGTGAGTTTGAAAACCACTGGACTTTCTTGATCTAGGGAAATCACATAGTCAGATGTGTACTTTGGGAATATTAATTTTGTAGCTATGTGAAGGATGGACTAGAGAGGGGTGATACTGGAGATAGGGAAACCAGTTAAGAGTCTATTATAATAATCCAGATGAGAGGTAATGAGGGCCTCAATAAGGATCATAATTGTGGGAATAGAGAGAAAAGCATATGTTACCCCCCAAAAATTATTTATAGGTGTTGCAAAGGTAGAATTGACAAGACTTGGCAATTAATTGGATATTGGGGGTGAGGAAGAGTGGAGAATGACTTAAAATAAACTTGGTGGTGACAAACCTGGTTGGCTAGAAGGGTAGTGTTTTCTTCAGTGGAAACAGGGAAGCTTGAAAGAGGGATACATTTGAGGAGAATGTTTTATTTTTGGTAATGTAGAGTTTGAGATACCTATGGGACATCTACTTGGAAATATCCAATAGGCAGTATGATGTAGGACTTGAACTCAGAAGAGACTAAGGCTAGGTACAAGGAGTTGGGGTCATTTACTTAATTGAATCCAAGTCAGTTGATAAGATGTGGGTATCTAAAAGTAGGAAAGATTCTTGAGGCATAGCTATAGTTAGGAGGCAGGACATAGATGATGGTTGAACAAAGGAGATTGATACAAATGGCCAGACAGGTAATAGGAGAACCAAGAGAGAATAGTATCACAAAAACCCAGCAAAGAGAGCATCCAGCATAAAATGCTGCAGAGAGATCAAGAAGGGTAAGGACTGAGAAAAAAGCTATTGGATCAGGTCATTAATGAGAGCAATTTGAATTGAATGATGAAGTCAGAAGACATTGCAAAGAGTTTTGAGAGAGAAAGTAGATTTTTTTTAGGGTTTAAATGTGAAAAGGAGGACAGTACACGAGGACAATAGCATGAGGGGGACAGTATTATTAGGCAATGTTTTTTTGTTTGTTTTGTTATTAGGATGAGGGAAAACAACATGTTTGTAATCAGCCAGGAAAGAGGTAGTACATGGGAAGAAATTGAGAGGGTGGAGAGGAGAGGGTGTTTGCTGAAGCAAGATTCCAAAGGGGATGAGAGAAGATGGGATCAAGGGTACAAGTATATAGGTTTGCCTTGCCTAGAAAATGGGCTACCTGTTCATCAGAAACTGGGTCAAAGGAGAGATGAGAAATAATGTTAAGGAATTTTGAGATGCAGAATTATGGAAGAAGGACAATGGCCTCTATTTGCTTATTAAAGTATGAAATAAGGTCCTCTGTTGAGAAGGAGGGGAGGAAATTTGGGAGACTTTAAGGAGAGGAGAGAAAGGTTAGATATAGCCACTTTAGAAAGTATGGTTGCGATTCAATTAGAGAAGAATAAAATGATTGCCTTGCATCAGTAAGGACCCAGTTGAGATTAGATAACATAAATTTGTATATCTACAAATATAGGTAACGCAGTTATATGACTTCCTCTAGTGCCATTGAGAGACATGTGAATAGAAGGCAAAAAAGACAGATTGCAGGGAGGGTGTATAATGCAGGGTTGGGATTTGGTTAGGAATGAGAGAAAATACGATAAGAGTTCAGGGGTAGAAGACCATAGTTAAACCTGTTAACTATAGGGTCAAGATTAGGAAGGGAGGAGCAGTGGGAAGGAATGGTGGTTAGGCTTGGGGGGGGGGAAGGAATTTCAGAGGTCTTGATCAGAGAAATGGAACACCTGTGTGTGATGGTACCTGTGTGTTTGTGTGTGAGTTGGAGTGAAAGTGTAGGTGATGAGAATTATGAAAGTTATAGCACAATAGAATTCCATCACATTTATATGCCACATTTATTAACCAATGGATGAGCATCCTCTTAGGACATTTAAGTACCAGTCCTAAAGGAACTTACAAGCTCTGATCTTCAGGGCACAGACTTGAGCGGAGAGCACTGCCTCTCCCCTTTATACCTGCTGATGCCTTGGTAAAAGAAGGAGAAAGGAGAAAGGCAACCCTGTGATATCACAGCTGACTATGGAGTCCGGGCCATATGTGGGGCCTGATTGTCTCTGAGGAAGCCTCAGCTTGGTTGATGTAATTGTAGGGTCTCCAAAACCCTCCCAACAAAGGTGTCCAGGGAGGAAGAACTTCTAATGATGTCTCTCTTTTCCATTTAGGCAATGATTCAGAATGCAATCAATGGCCACAACATGCACGGAGGACAGGATCCAGCATGCCTTAGAACGGTGTTTGCATGGGCTCAGTGTCAGCCGGGGTACTACCACCTGGACAGGTATCTGTATGGGAAGGAAAGAGGCCAAGCAAAAAGTGGGAGTCTGGCTTTGCCTTGTTTCCTATGTGAGATCTTACCAACCCTGGGTAAGGGGCTGGGCCAAATCAGAACGAGTTTAAACTGGAAATGCTCTGTTCATTCTCATTCTCTTCTACATTCTCCTGCTCTTACTCTGAGCTGCTATCTTAGTGCTTTCTCTGGAAGGAGAGATCCTCAGAAAAGAAATTGTGTGGGGCGAGGATACTGAAAATCAACAAAATCAACAAAATGTCTAGGAAAAAAATGTCTATTAAAAAGCCATGGGAGGAATGGGGTTCCACAAGCTTGTGTAATCCAAAAGATACATTTATTTGGAGAATATCCATCCTCTTGGTTCAGCAAATGTACAGGCACAATAGAAGAAGGAAGAGTGGGCTGCTGGTGTCAGCAGCCATTTATGTAGAGAGAAAAGTCAGCATCCCTTGGTGCTTGGCAAAACCAGAATTTGCATGTTACTTTCCATAAAACATTATTTGTCCTTTGCAGCCCTCATTTCCCCTGCCTTTTGACCCCAGATTAGGTATAGAATACCTATGGCTGCCACCTGAGAGAAAAGGAAGTGCCACCTAGTGAGTGAAAATATAGGTGCCTTTATGAAGATATGCATTATAATGACCAAAGTAGAGGGAGGAAAACGGATAGGCCAAAAGGACTGGCCTCATACTTCTCCAGGATGGAAAAACTAGGATCCCCAGGGAATGATGTGCTCCTGTGCCAGGTAGAGCTTCTGTTTTATTTTATTTATTTTATTTTATTTTTTGCCTTTTTGGTGAGGCAGTTGGGGTTAAGTGACTTGCCCAGGGTCACATAGCTAGTAAGTGTCATGTGTCTGAGGTCAGATTTGAATTCAGGTCCTCCTGACTCCAAGGCTGGAGCTCTATACACTGTGCCACCTAGTTGCCCCTAGAGCTTCTGTTAAAAAAAAACCCCAGTGGTATCTAGACTTGTGCTATCCTGAAGCTTTTTAGTGGGTGGATATCATTGGGCTGCTGTGATACAGTGGAAAACACAAGTTCTGAAATCAGAATTGTATTTGAATTATGGCTCTACCCTTGAATAGCAATGTGACCTTCAGTAAGTAGCTTAACTGCTGTGATCCTCAAATGCTTCATCTACAAAACAGGGACATTATCTGCTTCATGAGATTGCAGTGAAATCACGTAGGTAAAAATGCTTTGTAAACAACAAAGCATTATAGAACTATCAGCTACCATCCTTGTTACCAAATCCTTTAAAAACTAAAATCAGTATTAAAGGCAGGAAGAGGGAAATTAGACCATTCTGCCTGTAGAAATAGGGAAGGTGGTAGAGGCTTTCTTCTGGCTTCTCTATATCTGGCAGAATTATCCATAGCGAAAACCACCATTTAGCATGTTTCGCCAGACCCTGGTCATAGGTGAGGTATGGGGAGGGTCAGGCAAAATGCTGTACTACAGGAATTCTTGGCCCAGGCTGATACCAAAGCTAGCTTAGCAAAGAAGCACAAAAAGCTGACCTTTATACCTGCCTGCTTGCCCCCCACTGAAGCAGAGACCTCAGGATTAGCTTAATACCAGGACAGAGTTAGATGAGACATTGGATAAAGACATTGGGTAGTGCAGGGAATAGAGTGCTGAACTTACAGTCGGAAGCACTTGAATTCAAATCCTGCCTCAGACATCTACCAGCTATGTGAACCTGGGCAAATCATTTAACCTCTGAGCCTCAGTTTCCTTATCTGTAGAATGAGGGGACTGGATTCAGTGGCTTCTCTGCAGCCTACCATCTATAAATCTCTATCTCAGGATATGATATAGGATCATAGATTTAGACCTACAAGAGACCTTAGAAATAATTTAATCCAATTTTCTCAGATCATAGGATCATTGGAGCTGGAAGAAACCTCAGCACCTTTTTAGACCAATCCCTTCATTTTATAGAGGAAGAAACTGAAATCAGAGAGTTTAAGTGAATTACTCACATTCACATAGGTCATGACAGATAGTGAATTTGAATCCAAGTCGTCTGCCTCCACCTCTAGTGCTCTTTTGTTTCATCTTTCTTTTGCCTTATTTGCTTGAATCCAGGCCTCCATAGGACTTCCTGGCTGTCTCCTTACTCTCCTACCGTCTCCACCCCACTAGAGACTTAGACTGTCCCTGGGTCCCCTTACACTTGCTCAACTTTTGCCTTATCTTGCCTTGACTTGTGCTGTTTCCTCACCATGACCCCAGACAAGTGCCTTCCTTTCCTGGCCCCCTACCACTAGCCCTTCTTTTTTTTTCATTATAATTAAACTGTCCTACTTGCTGGTATCTGTGTCCCCAGTGCTTAGCACATTACCTGGCACATAGTAAGCACTTGATAAATGTTTTATCTGTCTCTCTTTCCATTGGCATGCTACCTAGACAAGTAGATCCAGAGAGACTGACCTGCACAAGGTCACATAGGTAGTAAGTAGCGGTTAGTATTTGGACATAGGACCCCTTGATTCCAAATCCAGTGTTGTTTATGACATGCTGTCACAGTCATCTGGTGCAACCTGTACATGAAAAGGAATACTCTCTATAACAGCTCCAACAAATGGTCATTCAGCCTTTGCTTAAAGACCTTCAGTGATGGGTAACTCATTATCTACTAAGGCAGCCTGTTCCACTTTTGGACAGTTCTAATTTTTATGAAGTTAATCCTTATTTTGAGCCAAAATCTGCTTCTCTGCAATTTCCACCCATTGATCTTATTCCTGCCCTCAGGCGCCAACCAAACAAAACTAATATCTCTTCTGTGTGACAGCCCTTCAAATCCTTTAGTTATCAGGTCCCCTCAGTTTCTCTTCTGAACTAAACAAACTGAGTTCCTTTAGCTAACCACTGCACAGAGTAGTCTCTAGTCCCTTTAGAACTTCATGGTGCTGGGGAAAGAGTTATAGTCATGGAGAGGGGAGCTGTTTGGTCTACCCAAAGAAGCACTGGGCAAATTGGTTTTGAAGCTGGAATCTTTGAAACCTTCATTGTACTCAAAGGGTCCATTAAGAAAATTGGGAGTAGCAATAATGGAAGGCTCTGGGGAGGGCAAATAGTGAGACTGTATAAACCTCTATGAGAATTTTCCAGTTTGGAAACTGGCCAGTAAAAAGGATTAGAGATTATCCTGTGCTACTTGTAAGCCCAAAGATAGAAGCATCTTCTTATAACAGATCCCATAGGCTACCTAGTAACATAAGTCATGTATGTTCATTAATAATGCTTCATTTTCATACACTAGAGCTGGCTACAGAATGATACTGAACACAGAGATGGAAGGAACTTGAGGTGCCACAATTATTAGAATTATGATTAGAATCATAGATGTAGAGCAGGAAGGGGTCTCAGAGCCTAACCCTTTCATTTGTAAACAAAGAAACTGAGTCCCAGGGAAGTTAAGCAATTTGCCCAAGATCACAGAAGTATTAAACATCAGAAATGGGGCTATAAACCAGATCTTCTGACCCCAGAATTTGTGCCCTTTCCATTGAATCATGCTGCCTCCAGCTAAATCCCAGGGAGGTTGTGACTTGCTCAAGGGTACACAGTAAGCATCAGAAGTAGGATTTGAATCCAGATCCTGTGATCCCTGAGTCAGTGCTCTTTCCACTGTACTGGCTGTGTGAACCTCAGTCTCCTCACCTGCAAGATGAAGACTATAATTAGCTTGTGCTACACCTACCTCAGTGGATAATTGTGAAGAAGGTACTTTGTGAATTGCAGAGCCCTATATTAGGGCAAGCTAAATGTGAATTAGGGCACCTAAGTGGTTCAGTGGCTAGAGTGCTGGACCTGGAGTCAGGAAGACTCATCTTCCTGTGTTCAGACACTTACCAACTGTGTGAACCTGGGCAAGTCACTTAACCCTTTTGCCTCAGTTTCCTCACCTGTAAAATGAACTGCAGAAAGAAATGGCAAACCATTCCAGTATCTTTGCCTAGAAAACCCCAAATGGGGTCTTGAAGAGTCAGACACGACTGAAACAAATGATCAACAACAGATGTGAATTATTTCCAGTTTGCATTTGTATAAGTGCATTTCACTTTTTAAAAACACTGTCAATATCTTATTTGATCCTCAGAACAATCTTATATGGTTGATGTTATTATCTTTATCTCTGCTTTATAGATGAGGAAGCCTAGGCTCCATGGAGTGAAATAATTAGCTTTAGGATTACATGATTACTAGGTTTCAGAGCCAGGACTAGAACTCAGATCTTTTGATTTCCAGCTGTATACTGTTTCTTTGAGAATGTATGTTTTTTCATGGGAGCTTTCTCCAGAGAGAGTCTGTAGGGAACTAGGCTGGCAGAATGCTAAGAAGGAATTGAGAGGTTACCTTGGAATGTAGCATCGTTCGTGAAAAATCTAAGTTATAGTGTACTAAATTAATATTCAATAATGACTCTCCACAGAACTGTACAGAATTGTTTAGGAATGAGGAATGAGAGTGGGGTGGGTAGTGCTAAGATTGGACTTAGGATGTCTGAAGCTTTTCTTCAAGGCTTCTGTATGGGCCCCTAGCTTTTTTCCCCTTCCCTCACTTAGAAGAGGCCCATGGGTGACCTCTTTCCCTCTTTTTCCCTTTCTAGCTGGGCTGTGTCTAAACTGTTGGAGCTTGCAAGAATTAGTCAGTAGGGACCCTGACAACTTCCTTATCCTCCTGGAGCAGATCCTGCAGAAAACCACAGAGGTAAGGCCTGGCCTATGGTTCTGGGGGGAAAATAGAGATAAGAAAACATAAGGTGAATTGAAGGAAGAGGCATAAAGAATCTTAGGAGTGAAGCTAGGATGTTAGTATGAAAAGTGATCTCAGAGGCCATTCAATTCAGTTCAGAAATCATTTTTAAGTACCTACTACTGTGACAGACATTGTACTAGATACTAGGAATAAAAACAAAACAAAACAGTCCCTGCCCTCAAGGAGCACACTTTCTACTGGGTAGAAATAATATGTACATGGAAAAACCAAAAAATATGTATGTACATATGCAATATCAATCTTCAGCAGTAACTTAGGTCACTAGGTGGTGTAGTGGATAGAGAGCTGAGACTGGAGTCAGAAGGACCTGAGAGTTTATTCCAGACTCAAATACTTCTTAGTTGTGTAACCCTGGGCAAATCACTCAGCTTCTGCCTGCCTCAGTTTTCTTAACTATATAAAAATATAAAATTTCTTAACTAAAAAACGAATAAAAACTATAATAGCACCAATCTCACAAGGTTGTTGTGAGGATGAAATGAGGTGATATTTGCCAAAGTGCTTGGCATAGTGCCTGACACATAGTAGGCAATCTTTTTTTTTATCTTTTAAATTTTATTTATTTATTTAATTTTTGACTGGGCAATAGGGTTAAGTGACTTGCCCAAAGTCACACAGCTAGTAAGTTTTATGTGTCTGAGGCCAGATTTGAACTCAGGTCCTCCTGAATCCAGGGCCGGTGCTCTATCACTGTGCCACCTAGCTGCCCGATTAGGCAATATTTATTAAGTAATAAATACTTATTCCTTTGCCCTTCCTCATTCCCTCCATATCAGTGACTGAATAATGTTCTTGGGTCTGTAAGAGGGAATAGGGTCTTGGAGAATTATATAGTTTTTCTGTAATTCTGAAGAGAACTAACAGTACGATGAGAGATACTGCATAAGGCACAGAAAGGACTGAAAGACTTTCTTTCTTGAGAGAATGAGTTTGTTAACTGTCAAGGAGAAAGAGTCTAAAGAGATATTTTAAGAGCACTGAACTTAACTTTTATTCTGTAAAGATGTCTCCAGAAGAGATTGCACCAGTCCAGGCTGCTATTGTATGAGGGGAGAAGGGTGGTTAAACTGAACACTGATAAGAGTCCTGGCCCAGAAGTGTCTTTTCTTATAGCTGATACACTCTCTTTGCATTATCCATTATCGTTCATAAACTGCATAGTTTGTAACATTGATGGTTATCTAAGCCTATGTTTCCGGACATCAACCAGAGTTTGATGCTGAAAGAGGAGAGAAGGTTTATAGATAAGATGTTTCTCTGGTTTCTATAAACTGGAGTGGAGCTCAAAGCTAATTAATTAATGAGAAAGATTGTGCATTTCTATTAATTTATGAGGAAATATCAGAACATATACTTTGTTTGCTTTAGAATACAGGATGAGTTTCAATAAGTAAATCAGTCAGTAACAGGTAGAAAGAGGTGAGGGTTGATATGGCTGTCAACTAGTGCTCCCACAGTCCATTCCGTGAAATGCTACAGCTGGGAAACATTATTTTTTTCCTTTCCTATATTTTATCTCTTGATTTATTATTTTATTTGATACATATTAATTACATATAAGTATTATTTCATTGTTTATTTCTGCATATGCTATATATCAAATGTTTAATTATTGGTTTGCTAAATTTAATTTATAACTAATTGAAAAAATAGAGGCTGACACATTTAATAGGAATTATGAGTTAATGGGTGTTGATTTTCTTGAACTTAGGAATAAATCCTATGTGTAAAACTGAAGACATTGTAAGATCATTTAAATGAAATGAAAGAGTTGGGGTGATATAAAATGATAACTAGCAGCATAAGACTGAAACTACTCAATTAGTATTTTGTGAATTACTAGACTCTACTGATCACTAAAAATTCCGATAAGAGGATTGCAGAAGATAGTTATCTAGAAATTGATCTCAAAGCCACCCTTTTGGGAGAAGGAGGAGTTAAAAAAAAACCTGAAAGTTTTTACTCATAGAGATTTGCCAGTAGAAAAATTGAGAGGTATATTTAAACCAGAGAAAGGTGCTTTATATGTAGATAATAAAGTGTATAGATTTCTACACCACAAAATTGTCATATGCCCACATTAGTAATCCTCTGAAGGCAGGGTCCTTACTCTCTAGAAGTTTGGACTGAACACAGTATAGAATTATAAAAAGCTAGCAGGTATCTGAAATACGCAAGATGTCTAATTTCGTGGAATGTCTGAGAGATCCCAATTTTGATTAGTAAGGTCTCCAAGAGCAGAAAAATCACATATTAATAATACTTCCACGAGCTAGAATTGACTATAGGCCTTATCCAGACTACAGGCCTGGCTAAGATGGCATTTGCTAAGTTCAGCAATACCATTCAGCACAAAGATGAACCTCCGTATGAAATAGTGATGCAAGTGGACGGCTAAGTGACCTGGTTTTGACCTTTGAGAGCTTTTGAAAATCATGCTTCAGAGAAACAGTCTCAAGTTCTATTTAATTATTTTTACACAATTATTTCCAAATAATCTTTCATCTCATAAATTCTCAATCATAAGAAAGATAATTAAACAAAACCAACCAACACAGTGATCTCTTTTGACATGTATGGAACATTCTGTATCTGTAACCCACCACCTTTCTACTAAAAGGAGGAAGGTGTGTTTCACTATTGGTCCTCTGAAATCAATATTGATCATTGCATTTAATCTAATTTCTGATTTTTTGAGTGTTTTATTTATATTACTTTAGTAATTCTACACTTAGTTCCTCTGGTTCTGACTTCTTCCTTATGTATCAGTTCATAAACATCTTCCCATGTTTCTCTGAGCTTCTCATATGCATTATTTCCTTCGGCACAATCATATTCCATTGTATTCACAAGCTGTATTTTATTTTGCCTTTTGATGGCAAATCGTTAACAACCACATGAAAGAATGTTCCATATCACTTATAATAAGAAGAATGCAAATTGCACTGATCCAACCCTTCTGGGGAGCAATTTGGAACTATGCCCAAAGGACTATAAAATTGTGCCATATCCTTTGATCCAGCAATACCACTGCTAGGTCTGTATCCCAAAGAGATCCAAAAAAGGGTTACAAAGGTATTTATAGTAGCTCTTTTTGCGGTGGCTATGGATTGGAAATTGAGGGGATGCCCATCAATTGGGGAATGGCTGAACAAGTTGTGGTATATGATTGTAATGGAATATTATTGTTATAAGAAATGACAAGCGGGATGCTTTCAGAAAAACCTAGAAAGACTTACATGAACTGATACAAAATGAAGTAAGCAGAACCAGGAGAATATTGTACATAGGAACGGCAATATTGTGTGATGAAGAACTGTGAATGATTTAGCTATGCTCGGCAATATAATGATCCAAGACAATCCTGAAGGACTAATGATGAAAAATGCTGTCTGCCTCCAGGGAAAAATAACTGATGTTGTCTGAATACAGCCTGAAGCATATATTCTTTCTTTCACTCTTCTTGCACAAAATGACTAATATGGAAATATTTTACATGATTGCATATTTATAAGCCATATCAGATTGCTTACCATGTCGGGGGAGAGAGAGGAAAGAATAGAATTTGGAACTCAAAACTTAAAAAAACCCAAAATGTTATAAATTGTTTTCATATGTAACTGGGGGGAAATTTTTTTAAATTTAAATTATTTTTTTAAAAAGAGGAATGCAAATCAAAACAGCTCTGAGGTTTCACCTCATAACCAGCATTAGCATAGATCACAAAAAATACTAATAGACAATGTTGTAGGAATTATGGAAAGATGGGCATTCAAATGCATTGGTGGTGAAACTACATATTAGTCCAACTATTCTAGAAAGGAATTTAGGATTATACTAACAAAGTAACTAAAATATATATACTTTTTGACCTAGAGATACCATTGTTCAACATATACCCCAAAGAATTCAGTGATTACAAAAGGACTTTAACAAAGTTAGAAACCCATCAACTGGGGAATAGCTAAATAAGATGTACCTGAATATAATGAAATATTATAGTGCTATATCAGATAGTGAATATGACGAATACAGAGAAATATGGGAAAATTTCATGAACTGTTGCTTACCAAAGTAAGCAAAACCAGGCAAGCAATATACATAGTGGTCATAACAATGTAAATAGAATAACAATAAAACAATCCACACTGCATGTTATGAAGTGACTAAGTTTGGCACTAAAGAAGAGACATGAAAAGATACTAACAACCTTCTTTGCAGATTATGGATGTGGGATACTATATATAATGTTGGATTTTTACTTTGGATGTGTTGGTTAGTTTTGCTGAACTGTTTTCCCCTTCTTTATCTATTCTTTGTTATAAGAAGTATGTCTGTGGGAGCAAGGAGGGTTACACTGGGAAATACAGCTGATTTTAAAACAAAAGATAGTGATTAAAATTTGTTTTTTTCAAAGGGAAGGAGGAAGTTTAGAGAAACCTTTAAAAAAGGTTATCTGTAGGAGAAAAAAAGAAAAATATGGAAAGGCAACAAGCCACGTGCATTAAAAATATTGTAAGATTTCATAGAGATATCATACATGCCTATTCCATTCTCCCTGTTCCTTCCCTTTTCCCTCCTTACCTCCTCTCTCTTACTTTACTTTTCCTTTGTCTCTTCTTCCTCCTCCTCCTTTCCTTGCCTTTATTTCTCTCCCTCCTTTAACTCTCCCTAGATTCCTTCTATCTCTTTCTTCTTCTCCTCCTGTACAGGTTTGATTAACTTTCTGTCTTGCCTGTTTCCTACAGGTCCAAGAGAAATGCAGCTATGATCTTCTGGCTCCCCTGGCTCTACTTTTCTACTCTACTGTCCTTTGTGTAAGTTCTGAGGTGGGACAGATTTAGGCCTCAGAAGTCTGGCCAGAATTCTGCTAGATCTAGGTCCTGTCCCTTCTGTAAAGGAATAGCCAACGCCTCTCTGACTATTCATTGAAGTTTTTGTTCCATATTGGAACAAAAGCCAAAATGTGGCATATAGGGGCTGGCTAAAAGTAATGGTGCCCACCCCACCAAGGTGTTTTTTTGTTTCTTCGTTTCTTTGCAAAATTCAGAGTTTACCTGTTCCCTGCAGAGTACCTCCCTTCAGAAACAGTCCATATGCTTCACCAGTGCTGTTGCTCAGAGCACCACCTCCCTTTATGGAATTACCTTCAGATCCACTTTATCAGCCACAGGGGAAATTCAGTCTTGTTAATTTATAATGTTAATTCATAATCACACCTCTTTCCCACCTTTTGGTTTAGCTCGGTTGTCTGTTGTATTTATTAGCCTTGACTCTTTTAGCTCTTTCTAAAAACTAAATCCATTCTCGGAAGGTGAAAATTTGCTTCTGTTCATTCATTCAACAGTGATTAAGCACTCAACTACACGTTGGGGATCCAAAGATGAAAAACAACATAGTGCTCACCCTCATTGAGTTTTCAGGATAATAAGAGAGATACATTATAAGATGTAGTGGAAAGAATATGGATTTGTATTCAGAAGCCTTCAGTTCAGGTCCCAGATCTGGAACTTAATAGATGTGTGATCTTAGCCACTTACTTAACATCTTTGAGCTTCAACACTTATGCCACCCATCACTATATGATGCAGGCTTAGAATACAATTCCCAAAGAGAAGTCATAGACACTGTCTGAAGATTGGCAAAATTGCTTGATCATTAGCTTCTCATGAGAGCATCATGGGACTGGGAAAATTAAGTTCCGATGTGTTTGACCAAAATAAAATAAAATAGATTTATGTATAGCTTTAAAGTGTGCAAAATACTCACATTATCTCAGTGGATAGTCACAACAGCTCAATAAAGTAGAAGCCTTTATTATCCCCATTTTACAGATGAGGAAGCTCAGGCTTGCCGATGATCACACATCTTAGTGTTAGAGCAGGATTCAAGCAGGTCATCCTGACTCCCAAGTCCAGCACTTTATCAACTAGACCCCCTAGCTGCCTCTTTGTTAATTGTACCTAGACCACCATTTTGCCATTTGTAATCTATAACATGAGGACCATCCTCCAGGACAGGCGTCCTACTAGTCTCTATGTTATTTGCCACTACCTTGCTATATACAACCCTGCTTCTGAGATGACTCGAATTTCCCAGTTGTATGTATTTGTTCTTTTGAGGACCTAGCCCTGAAACGAACCCAGTCTCCTCTCCTATATTATGTCATTGTCCTCTTCCACACTCAAATCTCATCCCAATTCTGACTTAGTTCTTTACTTTATGTCTGCTTCCCTCACACAGACTCCACACTTCCCACCAGATTCTGACCTCCTTCTGAAAGCAGCTAGAACCTACCACAGATTCCTGACCTGGCCCATTCCTTACTGCAGCATCTGTCAGGAGCTTCTCACTTTCATTGATTCAGAGCTCAAGGTGCCAGGTATGTATGTGCCAATGCTATAAAGTGGAGAGTGGCAGCAAGGGAAGCATGCCAATAAAGATGTTCATAGGCACTCATATTTTAGCTTTGGAAATAGCATCCCTTATGATTGTTAGCACCTTACACTCTTCAGCTCCTACAATTTTGAGCCTGGCTATGAGTCAGTTTTATTTAGCTTTTTTCTTTTTTAATATATTTATTTAATATTTTATTTTTCCCCAATTATACATAAAAACGATTTTTAACATTCATTTAAAAAATTTTTGAGTTCCAAATTCTCTCCCTTCCTTCTTCCCATCCCCCTTATTGAGAAGGCAAACATTTTGATATAGGTTATACATGTGCGATGTGCAGTCATGCAAAACGTATTTCCATATTAGTCATATTGTAAAAGAAAGCATAGACCAAAAAAACCCCAAGAAAAATAAAACTTTTTAAAAAAGCATGCTTTGATCTACATTCAGACTCCATCTGTTCTTTCTCTGGAGACACAGTTGATCATTACACAATATTGCTGTTACTGTGTGACAATGTTCTCCTGATTCTGCGCATTTCACTTTGCATCAGTTCACATAAATCCAGGTTTTTCTGAGTGCATCCTGCTTATTATTTCTTATAGTATATTATTCTAGCACAATCATATACCACAACTTTTTACACAAATAAAGTCAGATCTAAATAACTGGAAAAATATCAGTTGCTCATGGTAGCCCAAGCTAACATAATTAAAAATGAGAATTATACCTAACTTAATTTACTTGTTCAATGCCATACCAATCAAACTACCAAAAAATTATTTTCTCAAGCTAGAAAAAATAATAACAAAATTTATCTGGCAGAACAAAAGGTCAAGAATATCAAAGGAATTAATGAAAAGAAATGCAAGGGAAGGTGGCCTCGCAATACGAGATCTAAAACTATTATAAAGCAGTACCATATTTCAAAGCAGCAATCATCAAAATAATCTGGTACTGGTTAAGAAATAGAGTGGAATAGATTAGGTATACAATTTGTTGTTGGTGTTCAGTCATTTCAGTCATGTCTTACTCTTTATGACCCCATTTGGGGTTTTCTTGATAGAGACAATGGAGTGGTTTGCCATTTCCTTCTCCAGCTCATTTCACAGATGAGGAAACTGAGGCAAACAGGTTTAAGTAACTTGCCCAGCAATATCAATACCAGGTCTATATCCCAAAGAGATCTAATAAAAAGGAAAAGGGCTTATGTATACAAAAAATACACACAGCAGCTCTTCATGGTGATAGATTGGGGAATGACTGAACAAGTTGTTGGATGTGATTATACTGGAATACTATTGTGCAGTAAGAAATGATGAGCAGCATGGCTTCAGGAATATTTTGGGAAGACTAATGCAAAGTGAAGTGAGTAGAACCAGAACAATGTACACAGTAACAGCAATATTGTAATGATGATCAATTGTAAAAGATTTAGATAATGATCCAAGACAATCCCAAAGGACCCATGATGAAAATGCTATCCACTTCTGGAGAGAGAACTAATGAACTGAATGCAGATTAAAACATACTTTTTTCACTTGCTTTTTCTTGTTTGTTTTTTTTTTCAACTTGGCTAATGTGGAAATGTGTTTTGCATGACTTCACATGTATAATTGATATCATATTGCTTGCTTTCTCAATGGGTGGGGGCTGAAGGGAGGGGAAGAATTTGGAACTTAACATGTAAAAAAAATGCTAAAAATCAATTAATTTATTTTTTAAAGGAATCATAGGACATTAGAACTAGAAGGGATATCATAGGTCATCTAGCCTAGCTCCTTCTGAGAATTTAGGTGATTTCTGTTGGTATTATAATTAGTTAGCAGCAGAGCAAGAAGCCAAATCTCTTGATATCCAGGCCAATGCTCACCTTCCCTCCTAAGGCTGGAAGTGAGTTAGTGCCTAGGGAATCAGAGAAGTCAATTGAAACTGGTATGAAGCAAAGACCAGAATTGGATTTAGGGTTATGGAAGATGATGTGAGGAAGCTTCAGCCTTGAGTTCTTTAGAAGACTTGACTTAGCTTGGTGACATCATAACACGACTTAAGCTTCCTGAGTACAGGGGGAGTTTTGAACATTTGCTATTAGGAACCTCCTCTTCTCTTCTCAAGAAGACCTCACCTCCTACTTTACTGTGAAAATAGAGTCAAGTAACCTGAACTACCTCTTCTTACCTACTCTCTATCTCAAAATCCCCGATACCGTTAAGCCATTCTCCTCTTCTTCCCCCAGTTTCTGATGAAGAGGCTCTTGACAAAGCCAACCTCTCCATTTGTACTCTTGCTCCAATCCCCTCCTGTCTTCTCTGGTAGACAACCTCCACAGGCATCCTCTCTCCATCCCTAATCTCTGCTTATCTACTAGCTCCTTCTCTGCCATTTAAAAATATACCAAACTCTCCCCCATCCTTAAAAAACTGTTGAACCTTCAAACTGTAACCCTATATCTCTCCTCACTTTCACAGCCAAACTTCTTTAAAAAAAGATACATGCACACACATATATATATATACACACACCCATACATATACATATACATACATATATACATATACACATATGTGTAAAATATATAAGCATAGTTTCTATATGAATATGTGTTTATATATTTATATATTCATTTTCTCCATTTCTTCCCTTTTGTTCACTTGACTAACCCCTTGCAATCTGACTTCTTACCTCTTCTTTCAACTGAAACTATTCTTTACAAAGTTACAAATGATCTCTTAACCCATCCCAGAGCCTTTTTCTCAATCTTCATCTTTCTTGACCATTATGATATAGCATTTAACATTGTTGCTCATGCTTTTCTCCTGGATACTTTCCCCTCTCCATTCTTGGTTCTCTTCTTAACCATCTAGCTGTTTCTTCTCAGCCTCTTTTGCTGGATCAACATTCATATCCTGCTCCCTAACTGTGGGTATGTCCCAAGGCTCGTCTTTTTCTATATGCTGTCACTTGGTGACCTCAGTAGTTCCCATGGGATTAGTTATTGTTTCTACATAGTTGATTACTAGATCTGAATATCTAATCTTAGTCTCTTTGCTGAGCTCCAGTACTATATCAGTAGCAGCTTACTGCGCATGTAATAGTAGCTAACATTCATAGTGGCTACTATATGCCATCCACTGTGCTGAGTACTTTACAGACATCTTATTTGATTCTCACAACAACCCTAAGAGCTAGTTTTACAGTTTTACAGTTTTACAGTTGAGTAAATTGAAGTAAACAGAGGATAAGTGATTTGCCCAAGGTCACAGAGCTAGTAAGTGTCTGAAGCTGGATTTGAACTTGAGTCTTCCTGACTCCAGGCTCAGGGCTCTAGCCATTGAACCACCTATCCTCATAGCATCTACAACTCAGTATGTCCCAAACAGAACTCAACACCAAAACCCACATTTCTTCCTAACTTTCTGTCCAGAAATGCCATCATCCCTGTGTTCAACGGTTCACAATCTTAGGGTCATCCTTGATGGCTCATGCTCTAACCCCTTCCATGTCCCACATATCCAAGCAGTCATCTAGTGCTACTGATTCTGCCTTCACACGTCTTGCATCATTTCTTTTCTCTCCATTCACTGGACCATCCACCCTAGTCCAGGCTCTTATCACCCCTTACCTGGACTCTTATGTGGCTTCTCTATGTTCCTTGTACAACCCATCACAACTGCCTAATTGATAATCCTAAAGCATAGATGTGACCATGTCAGTCCTTCACTGAAAAAGCTCCAGTGACTGCCTCTTGTCTCCAAGATAAAATGTAAACTCCTTCATTTGGCTATTAAAACCGTTCACAATCTGGCTGCAGTCCTGCCTTTCCAAACATATTGCTAATTGCTCCCCATCACGTACTCTGGGTTCCACATCTGGACCAGTAGCTTGAACAGCTGCTGTGTGTCATTTCAAACTGTTCCTCACACCTGAAATTCCATCTCCCATATCTGTAGATTTCTACAAGCTTCCCCCATAACCTGGAATGCACTCCTTCCTCATCTGTGCTTCTTAGAATCATTGTCTTCAAAGATTACCTCAGGGGCTGCCTTGCACATGAGGTTTTTCCTGGTCCCCTCAAATATTGAGACCTCTTGCCTTACTTCAACATTACTTTGTATTTACTTTTTATATTTTCTTTACTCATCTAAATACATGATACTTCCCTCAGTAGAATATAAGCTCCTTGGGGTGGGTAGGTGGTGCAGTGGGTAGAGCTCCGGCCTTGGAGTCAGGAGGACCTGAGTTCAAATCTGGCTGACACTTACTAGCTGTGTGACCCTGGGCAAGTCACTTAACCCCATTGCCCAGCCAGAAAGCAAAAATAAATAAATAATAGAAATATAAGCTCTCTGGGGCCTAGCACAGTGCCTAACATAGAGTAAGCACTTAATAAATGCTGTTGATTGGTTGATTGGCTGGGTGATACCCATATTACATCTCCATGATCTATTTGTCTCCCACGTGTCAGGGACAAGATGAGTGGTGCCCAGAGCCATCTTGACACCAGGTATCTCTAAGGGTATACAAAGTGTGAGGCCTTTCTTCTGTCCCTGACACTGAGGTCCCCTTTCCTTGCCCTTCATTATCTTAGGAATCATCTGAGGGAGGTCCTCTCTCCTTTCTGATAACAGAGAGAGCTCTGAGATACATTGGGGGTGTGGATGACCTGACAGCATGTCCTTGGCAAAGAACAGGATGTCCTTTCTTGCAATTCTTTTGGGCTAAACAGTTTTCTTTTGTTTGCAGGCATCAACTACCAGCGACTAGTGAGGGCAGAACAAGGACTATCCATCAGAAGCCACCGAAATTCCACTGTGTGAGTACTCAGAGTAGAGGTATGAGAGCAGATAGATGCATAGACCTTTTGAGATCCAGTTGCTTACCTCTGCAGCTCTAGAAAGAAAGAAACCAAACCTGGTTGAGAGGTAGAAGGAAGGGAGTTTTATGCCATTATTCTTTAATACCCCTCTCTACTATGGCATACAGGCTGCTTCTCTCTGGGCCCCCTGGGGATTCATTAGTGTGAATCTTACTTAGGTCTGCTGCTTCAGATTAAGTTGTGGAAGAGGGTGGACAAGTCTGTGCTTTTAGAACCCTATTTTGTATCCTGGACCATCTTGGCAATGCCTTTGTCAGGCCTACCCAGTGTTCTCCTAAGGGCTATGAGTTAGGTATAAAGTACGAAGACCCAGGGAAGAGGGTATCCTTGAATGAACCTCATCCCCTGCCCTTTCCATCAAACCTAAACTCATTGTCTCCCTTGTCCCTAGCACTGTGCTACTTTTGAACCCCCTGGAGGTACAGACTGAGTTCTTATCTGTGGCCAATAAGATGAGTTTCCCGGAACCTTCTCCTCACAGTGCCTATGTCACACTGCTGCAACATGCTTACCAGGCCACCTTTGGGGTGTGCTGTGACCTGGCCCGCCTACATCACATGCTTCAGGTACAAATGCCAACCCGTCATCTTGGAACTTGGAGAAATGGGGCTTGCAGACACCTTGGTTCATTAAATATAGTACTGGGGAGAGGCAAGAGAGCTTTTCCAGATGGATGCCAATATTACCCTATTCCAGGGCCTGGTCTGCTTAGCACTTGAGGAGTAATTTTTTAATAATTAAAACCAGACAGTAGGAATATATAGTGAATCCTTCATCCATTGAAATATTCAAACAGATCAGAGATAATGTAGAGACAATTAGATGATCTCTGGGGTCCTATCTTTATAATTCTGCAATCATGATGTGGACTCATAGGGAGCCATCCCTGTTGACAGGTACAAGTATATGGGCCCTGATCTTTCTCTGTCTTTACCTCTGTCTGCCCAGAGCAGTGTCTTTTCACATAACATTTTATATCATATCAATATCAGATCATATCAAATAGCTGTGGACGAATCACAACCTCCTGGAGCTTCCTGATATCCTAATGAAGAAAATAATGTTTGTATTAATTCCCTCATAGGATTGTGTGAAAAGAGAACTTTGTAAATTGTAAAGAGATATATAAATTGAGTTATTATTGTCTTCTGATGACTGGTGGTGGGGATAGCTGTGACTTAGGTATGGGGAGGTGCCAGTAGTAAAGGTGGGGAAGGTGCTGAAGCTTATCATTACAATTTTTCACTGTGGATGCTGATCGAGGTCTTTATTAGGTTTGCTTTGGTTAGGTAGCAACAAAGGCAAAATGTTGGAAGTATTTTGAGGTTGTTTACATGTGTATGAGAGAGAGAGACAAAGAGAGACTGTAGTACAGTGGAAGGCTCCTTGGATATGGAATTGAGAGAATTAAGTTTTTATCTCAGTTCTAATTAACTAATTAAGATTATGACAAGGGGCAGTATATTTCTTTTCTCTGGACTTCAGTTTCCTCACCTGTAAATTGAGGAAATTAGGTGATCCTTTCTAGCTCATATGTCCTGTTTCTCTTCCTGCACCTGCTTCCAGGAGGAAGGGGTTACCCAGTAGTGGGGATAGGGGCTGGGTGGTTAGTGAGTTGGCCTCAAGAGTGACTCTAAGTGAGAACCGGGGTGTGGGCAGGAATGACGGGCTGCTAGACCATGAATGCATGTCAGACTTTTTGTCTACTCTGTTGGGATGTTTATAGTCCAAGACTCTAACTGAACTAGAGGCCATCTTTGAGGAGACTACAGAGGCTCAGGAACTAGCATCTGCCATCAGAGACCCTAAGGAGGCTCGGCAGTGGCTGAAAGCCAAGCTGAAGGCTGTGGGAGAGAGAGCTGGCTTCCCGTACATTTCAGGTAAGGCTCTGGGGCAATCTGAATGTGGAAGTGGTCCTGGAGGATCTGAAGGAAACAGATTTTCCAAAGTTTTATTGAACATTTACTGTGCACACTTCTACAAACATTCTCCTGCAGGGGAGGTGACCTGGGGTCCTCAAATGATATGCCACTGGAACACAAGATTTGGCAGGTTTTACCAAGCTGGAAATTCTAAGTATGAGCATAAGGACAGTTTGTGCCTGTCATCTGAGGATCAGCATTTTGGTCACACTCACTACCTTCTACCTGTGTACTTGAAAAAAATATTTATGATAGATGGGGATGAAGTTTTTTCAAGCTTGCCTATTCCTTCACGTGGACACCAAAGTATAGGTTGACTTTTTTTTTTGAGGATCTTGTCAGGTTCTTTGTAAAATTTCACCTCAGTCTGGCCAAGTGTTATAAGGCAGGTGGAGGAGATAGCTCAGGTCTGATATTGTAACAACGTGAGACATTCCTAGGTCATTCAATAGTTAATTTTAAAAGGTTTACTTGGCTATGGTATAGAAAAGATACTCAAGGTTATAACACTTAGCTCAGGTAACATGGCCTCCTTCATCTTCTTCTGGTCAGCAGAGAAGGCTGCAATGATTTGGAGCATCCACCAAGTCTGAAAGTCCCTGACTCCACATGGGTGTGCCTCTTTTGTGCTCTTTGATGGCCAGGAAATGACAATGCTTGAATCTTAGCCCCCTGGCCAATCAAGTCTTGTGGATACATTTCTTGCCTTTGAGGGAAAGAACTAGCCCAACCTACATGAGAGGGGAAGAAATCATGGTAGATATTGATTACATCACACAACATATCCCACGAAATGATTCTTTTTGTTACCCTTGGACATGCAATTAAGTCAATCCTGCCAACTCTTTTAGTTACTTCAACTAAAAGAATTTCTGAGTCATCATTTCACTTCACTGCAACCTCTATTTCATCTGGATTAATTTATAAAAAGAATGTTATTGTAGTTGTGGTTCATTTCCTCCAATATATCAATCATTTTTCCTTGGGAAAAAGTCACCCATTTATGTTTGCGTGTGACCTAGCCCCTTTTCCACCACTCCACCACAGTCTCTGTAGAAACTAAAAGGGACCACACAGAATTGAGGGCCATTTTTTATCTATCTTCAAATTGCCATGGCCAAATAATTCATCACTTAGTTTCCAAACTACTATTGATGAACCTCTCTACATTTAGCGAAGCTGGTGCACAGCAAACAGTCTGTGGTTGGGCCCATCCTTTCCAGCTTGGTGTAAATGAAGCCTAACAGACTTTGTGCTGTAGCAAGAGCTTTGGAGGACCTCCAGGATATGATGAGGAATCAGAGGAGGTCTTTCATGTAGGAACACACATGAAACTCAGAAGTTAACTAACAATGCAAGACATTATATGATAAATACCACAAGGGCTATAGGAGTTCAGAGGATGGGAGTATTTATTGTTCACTGGAATGGAGGCTTCTTGGAGGAAGTGCAACCTGAAGGCTTAATAGGATTTTGACATAAAAGAGAGGGGGCAGTGGGGAAGTTACTATCTTTTATTAGGGAGAACCATATGGGCAGAAAAGGGTAGAGGAGCTAGCAAGTGATTCCAGTAACTAAAGTGGGAGGGGTGGGATAGACAGTGGAGGAGAAGGAATAGGAAGGAATGTAATTGGTTCCCCAAAAAGAACCAGTATGGTATAATAGACTGACTTTTGAGTCAGGCGGACTTGTGTTCAAGTCCTACAACATTACTAGCAGTGTAACCCTGGGCAGGTCACCAAACTTCTTGGTGCCCCAGGTAGTTGTCCAAAATTGTGAATTACAGACTAGTTGTTGATTTGCATTAGTAGAAGTTTTCTTATCAGAAGCATCATTGAGGCAGGTAGGTGGTGCAGTGGATAGAGCACTGGCCCTGGATTCAGGAGGACCTGAGTTCAAATCCAGCCTCAGACACATAACACTTACTAGCTGTGTGACCCTGGGCAAGTCACTTAACCCCATTGCCTATCCCAAAAGAAGAAGAAGAAGAAGAAGAAGAAGAAGAAGAAGAAGAAGAAGAAGAAGAAGAAGAAGAAGAAGCAGCATTGAAATCATAGGCCTAGATGGGACAAACAAAACAAAACAAAATGCCGCCACTTTAGCAAGATTATGATATATAAGAAATAGTTAGCTACACTAGGAATTATTCTTTTAATAACTGTCCTGGCTTTTTCACTGAATAACTACATAATGTTTCTTTTCTTTAGGATTCACTGTCCTCCCCTGGAAAATGAGGATTTTAGTTTTAGACGATCTCTTAAGGCATCTTCTTCCAGCTCTGAAATTTTATTCTTCTTATTTCTACAGAGACAGCTCAGCCCTGTAAGCTGTATACCATTCCCATTCCAGTAGCCAGGTGCTACACCTATAGCTGGAATCAGGACAGCTTTGGTAAGGAATCTGTATGGCAGTGCTCCAGATGATACCAAAGAAATTTTGTCTGCTCCTTCTCTCCCCAGCTGTCTTTTGGCTTCAGCTCCTTCCTGGCTTTGTGACAGCAATCTGTTATTCTGGGACCTGTAGCTTTCTCACTCTCCCATTAGTTCTCAGAGGTAGCTAGTCAGGCTCATTCCAGTGAAACAAAAACCCTTAGAGTTAGCATCTAGCTGGTAGAGTTTGGGTTAGTTTTGGAGGCGGGGAGCCTTGTGCTCTGATTTTAGCCCTCTTACTAAAGGATGATGTTACCTGATACACATCCCTGGATTGCCTCTTCCCATGAAATAATCTGGAGAGAGTTATCCTTGCTCACACTCACTCTGGATGTCTTTGAAAGGGGCTAGGGAAAAGTGTAAAGGTTTCTGAGTTTCTGAAAAGAAAGTCCTCTAGTGGGTAAACTCAATTCAACAATGAATTATTTGTACAAAGTACTTTGTTAAACACTAGAAGAACTAGACATTTTAGATAAGACACACCCTCTGCCCCTATGGAGCTTACAGTTTAGGGGGAGGAGAGAGAACATTGACATGTAATTAAAACATATTATGTATGATATTTGTATAAGAGAGGTACAGGTGAAGCTCTATAGATACCTAAGATCTGAGGAGGAGAAATTTTTTCATAAACTTATTCATTTATTTTTATATACATTTATAATCTGCCCTTCATTGACTCTCTATCCACCATTGAACAAAGAAACCAAAAACAAAATCCTTATTATAAACATGTATAATCCATTAAAACAGATTCCTGCTTTGGCCATGTCGTTCTTTGCATTTTAAGTTCCTTTGTAGGAAGTGAATGTTATTCAGTCTCTTGGACTTATGGTTCATCATTGCATTGCTCAAACTTCTAAAGCCTTTTAAAGTTGTTTTTCTCTATAATTTTGTTATCAGTGTATAAATTGTTCTCTTGGTTCTGCTCACTTCAGTCTTCCTTAGTTCATGGAAATTTTCCCAGTTTCCTCTGAAACTGTCCTTTTTATCACTTCTTATAGCACGGTCATTTCATGACATTCAAATACCTTAATTTGGTTAGCCATTCCCCAATTGAAAGACACTCCCTTTGTTTACTACTTTGGGCTGCTATGAAAAGAGCAACTATAAAATTTTTTTGGGGGGGGTATAGAGCAAGGAATAGTATAGCTGGGTTAAAAGGTTAAAGTGGGGCATAGTCCCGAATTGCTTTCTAAAATATCTTGACTAATTCACAGTTCTACCAACAGCACACTAGGGTGCCTGTTTCCCCGCAATCCCTCCAAAATTTGTTATCTTCTTCTTCTGTCATCTTTACCAATTTTATGAGTGTGAGATTGAATCTCAAAATGGCTTTAATTTGTATTTCTCTAAGTTGTGATTCAGAGCATTTTTATAAGATTGTTGATAGTTCTTTATACATTTTAATCCTTTGACCATTCATCTGTTAGGGAATAATTCTTAGTCTTATAAAGTTGAATCAGTTGCTTATAGTCATTCAGTCAAGAGATATTTATTTAGTTCCTACTGTGGCACTGTGTTAAGCATGGTGGGATACAAAGAAAGACAAAAGATAGCATCCGCTGTCAAGGAGCTCACAGTCTAATGGGGGAGGGAGGAGAACATCTGAACAACTATGTACAAATAAGCTACAAATAGGATAAATTAAAATAATCAACAGAAGGAAAAAGGCACTAGAATTAAGAAGGATTAGGAAAGACTTCCTATAGAAGATGGGACTTGAAGGAAGCTAGGAGGTGGAGATGAGGAGGGAAAGCACTCCAGGCATTGGGGATAGATAGCCAATGATTCACAGAGTATGAAGGTGAAGAAGAATAGCAAGGAGATCGGTGTTCCTGGATCAGAGTATGTGGAGGGAGTATGAAGTATAAGAGGGCGTTGGATATGGGACCTTTATCATTTGCCAATTTCCCTTCTAATTTTCAACTACATTAGATTTATTCGCATAAAACTTTTTAAATTTTATATAATAAAAGTTGGCTATTTTATCTTACGTAATCCCCTTGATTATTTGCTTATTAATGAATTCTTCCCTATCCATAGAGTCTAAAAAGCAATTTCTTCCTTGCTCCTTTAATTTGTTTTGGATATGACCTTTTATATTTAGGTCACATATCCATTTGGAGCTTATCTTGGTATATGGTATGACATGTTAGTCTAATCCTAACTTTTGCCAGACTGCTACCTAGTTTTTGCAGATTTTTTGTCAAATAGTAGGTCTTTTCCCCAATACTTGGGGTCCTTGAGTTTGATAAATATTATGCTACTATGTTTGTTTGTTTCTGTATGTTATTTTATATTTAATTTGTTCCATTGATTAACCTTTCTAATTTTTAATCAATATTGAATAATTTTAATGAGTACTGCTTTGTAGTATCTGGTATTGATTGATCCCTTTCCTTCCTACTTTTTTTTATTATTATCCTTGAGATTCTTAACCATATAAAGTAACTACCCCACATATTATTATCTTCATTTTACAGATGAAGAAACTGAGGCTCAGAGAGCTTAAATGACTTGCCCAGTTTCACACAGCTAGTAAGTATCAGAGGAGGGATTTGAACTAAGTACAGTATTTTATCCACTACGCCATCCTGTTTCTTTTTTCTATGGAAAATTAAGACTGATAGATGGGAAGAATGCACTGAAGGTGGAAGACAGTGGAGATGAAAATGCCTTTAGGTTATCGTAGTAGCTCAGAACCTGTTCTAAGATGGCAAAGAGGAAATATTGAGAAATATCAGAAAATTAGAATCATCAGGACTTGGTAACTGAATATGAGAAATGGAGAGGAGAGAAAAGAAAGATCAAAATTTTGACCATGAGAATGAGTGAATGGTTGTGCCCTGGTAGATTTTATGAAGTTAGAAAGAAGGGCAAGTTTTGTGGAGAAGATGGTAAATTTGTCTTTGGACATGAGTTTGGAATGCATGAGCTTAGAATGCCATTGGGACATTCAGACAGCAGTGCCCTGTAGGCATTTAGAAATATCTGGATAGAGATGATAGTCAAACAAGAGACAAGTTGTGGTCAGAAGACCTGCTTCCAAACGCTGACTCTGTCACTTACTACCTGTGTAAATGTGGGCAAGTAATATATTTCACACAATTTCACACATTTCACACACAAGACACGCAAGTTACACTGAGGCACTATGTGTCTCAGTTATTCATTTGTAACATGAAGGGATTAAATCAAATGACCTTTTAAGTCTCTTTCACTTCTACATCTATGACTCTAAGCCATTGAAATAAAACTGGGGAAGTATTAACTAACATTTATATAGCACTTTGATGTTTTCCAAGTGCTCTACATATATTGGCACATTTGATTGCAGAGAGAGAACTGAGGACAGAACCTTGAGAAACATTACCTTAAGCGTTCAGGAAGAGGATGGCCAGTATAGAGAAGTAACAGACAGGTAGGATGAAAACCAAGCATGCCCCAAAAGCCAGAGTATAAGAATACCAAAAAAAGGGGATGGGGGTAGAAGGCAAATAGGTTGCTAGAGAACTTTCAGAGAGTCTTTTCAATAGAATTGTGGGTACTGATCAATAAACAAGCATTTAATAAGTGTCTGCTATGTGTTCAGGCACTGTACTCTGTGGAAAGAATGCCAAGTTGCAGGGGACAGTGGGCAGTAAGAAGGGAAGACTTTGTACGTAAGCAACTTTTTCATTTTTTTAAAGCAACTTTTTCAAGACACAACATGGTACAGTGGAAAGAATGCTGGACTTGGTATCAGGAAGGACTAAGCTTAAATTTTAGCTCTGTCACTGACTAGATATATGATCTTAGGCAAGTCATATAACCTCTGTAAGCCTCAGTTTACTTATCTTCAAAATGGAATAGTAATTTTCACATTGCCTACCACTTTGAGTAATTTTCAGGAAAGTGTTTTGCAAAGTTAAAAGCATCATATTAAAAAGAAAAGAAAAAAGGAAGAATGGGGCAGCTAGGTGGTGCAGTGGGTAGAGCTCCGGCCTTGGAATCAGGAGCATCTGAGATCAAATCCGAGCTTAGACACATGACACTTACTAGCTGTGTGACCCTGGGCAAGTCACTTAACCCCAATTGCCTCACCAAAAGGCAATAAATTAATAAATAAATAAGTTAATTAATTAAAGCACCATGTAGATATTGGTTATTATTAAGAAGTTTGTACATGAAAGGTAGGAAGAAATTGGGATGATAACTGGCTAAAGAAGTCAATAACTGCTAACAATGACAAGGCATTTTGTATTTTGTTTGTTTTCTGATGGGACAGATTGGGGAGACCTGAGCTTATCTGGAGAGGAGAAATTAAAAGGTTACATAAAAGAGAAGGGATGATTACTGGTTCAAAGACCTATAGGAAGGAGGGAACATGGGATCAAAGGCAGAAGGAGGGAGAATAGCTTTGGCTAGGATTTGGGATATCTCCTCCTCTGAGACAGAAGGGAAGGGGGGTGGGGAATGTATGATTGTGAGAAGTCATGAGAAGTGGAAGAGGGGCATTCTCACCATACGGTCAGGGAGTGGGGAGTTAATGTTCCTTTTCCTGAACAAGGGGTGTTAACCTACTAGTCCCTTCTACTGAGTTTTGAGTAACGTATGACTGGGACCTGAGGTACACTTATGGAGGCTACTCCTTGCTTCTCTATAGACATCCTAAAGGAGATCCTGCTTAAGGAAAGGGAGTTGCTCCAGCCAGAGACCCTTGAGGATGAAGAAGAGGAGGAAGACTTGGAGGCAGATGGATGCTTTGCTGAGCGGGACTCCCTACTCTCTACTACTTCTATGGCATACAGAGATTTGACCAGGTCAACAGCCTCACTCCAGGCCTCTGTCCCTGGCTTCTCAAGCCACCTATTGACCTCTTTTGTCTCAGGCCTCTCAGACTACATGGACAGTGGCTACATGGAAGACAGTGATGAAAGTTCCCCTGATCGGCCACGGAAAGAAAGCCAGGAGGAACAAGGACCTCAAAGACCTGGGAGAAAGTTTAATAGAATCTATAAACTCTTAAAGAGCAAGAGCCATATGGTGCTTCGGAGAGATTCCCAGAGCCCTGTGAAAGGGACTGGCTCAGGCACGCTCCCTCTTCGTCGGACGGGGAGTCTGTGCAGCCCTTTAAACATGCCTTCACCACTCTCTTCCTGTCCCCAACGTTCCCATTCCCTACCCCAGCACATGCTGGAGAGCCAGCTTTCAAGCTGGCTCCACTCCACTGCCACACATCATCGACAGCGGAGGCCCTTCCTTAGTGGTGACGAGGATTCCAAGGCCTCCACTCTGCGTGTTGTGGTCTTTGGCTCAGATAGGATCTCAGGGAAGGTTGCCCGTGCTTACAGCAATCTCCGGTGAGGAGTGGGAGAAGGAACTTTGCTTTCTTAGCCATTCAGACTCTTTATGATCAGCCCTGTTAACCAAGAGCCACAGGAGCTAGAGAGGAAGGGATTGTTTTCTAGTTGGGAAGGCGGTCAGCATGATGGCTTTGTCCTCTTATGTGCACTAAGACATCCTGGGCTGTCTCCCAGGTACTGTGGGTGGGGCCCACAGGTGGAGAGTCAGAGGATTAAAGGAAATGGGGATGAGGGAGGGTGCCATATGCTCATTTCATCTCTTGTTTTATCTTCATACCAGGAAATTGGAAAGCAATTGCCCACTCCTGACACGGTACTTCAAGCTTCAGTTCTTCTATATCCCAGTAAAACGAAACTATCATCCTACATCTAGTACCTCTCCTGCTCGTCCAAACCAGTCACACTTCACATCCACAGATTCCATAAGGCATCTGACTCCAGTGGTATGTGCTGAGCCTCGGGGAGAAAACTGGACAATATGTAGACACATAGAGCTACCTGCTAACATAACAAAAGGATGTCTCATTTAAAGAGGGAGTAGGATAGGGAGAGGGAAGAACAAGAATGGGGACATGGAAAGGAGGGAAAAGATGGAGTGGGATTCTATTTTTTGAATTGTGTATTTTTGAGGTAATCAAATGAATAGCCAATGTTTATTGAGGTACTAATATGTTTAAGACACTGCTAGTAGGTGCCATAGGTTGTATAAAGAAATAAAAGACACCGTCATTGCCATGCAAGAGTTTAAAATATAATTGGAGACAAGTATAAACATGAAAAGTTAAAAGAATTATACAAGACAGATTTGGCAGATCTGTTGTGAAAACAATGCATGTAACCTTAAAGCAGGATGGATATGTGAGAAGTTGCTGCTCATACTATTGTTAATAGTAATAATAATGAGAGAGAGTTTAGCATTGCGGATAGAGAGTTGGCTTGAGGGTCAGGAAGACCTTAGTTAAAGCCTTTCTTTTGTCATAGTCTAGCTGTGTGTCCATGGGTATGTCACGTAAGCTCTCAGTGCCCCAGATAACTCATTAAGTTATAGGTAAGTTGCTCATCTGCAGTTTCCATACTGCCTACCAGTTTCTTATACCATTAAAATCAAGTTTTCTTTTAAAGCCATAGGAGAAACTCAAAAGAAAGAGAAACAAAAGATTTGGGTTTCAGGAGGAGCTATCCAGTTCCATCTTCTTGCTGGATGGTTCCCTTTAGTTGAGTGTTAAGTGTTGATTCTGATGCCTTGTGAGTTGGGAATCTTAAGCCTCACCCCTAGGCACCTCCTGTCTGTATTCCCACTACAGGACATTCCCCTGGCCTCATGGGAAGACAGCACCAATGACATTTCCCATTACCTCGGAATGCTGGATCCTTGGTATGAGCGCAATGTGCTGGGGCTGATGCACTTGCCCACTGATGTCTTGTGCCAGGTAGGCAGGTCACAGGAATGGGGGAGAGGGAAGGAGGATTTTGCCTGAAGACCTAAATTTGGGGATCACTTACCTTACTTGGGCTCAAGTCGTAACAACAGTCCTTGGGTCTGGAGGAAGTGTGCACAGAGAGCTGGCCTTGAAGCCTCTGATATACTGGCTGTGAGACCCTGGGCAAATTGTTTAACTTCTCAGTGATCCAGGTAACTCTTCTAAGACTACACATTGCAGAGAAGGTGTTGTCTTCATTGGTAAGAGGTAGTTTCCTCATCCAGAAATTCTCTATACCAAAGAAACCACAGTTCCAGTCCCTGTCCCTTTAAATCTGGGACAAGGCATTTGTCTATCCTAGGCAAGGTTTGCAACTGGCATCTCTTCCTTATGCGGTCTCCACTCTGGGGAATTCACTATAATGCTTAACTTTTCACCAAAGAAATGCCTACAGACAACACAAAAAGTACAATTTTGTTACTCAAAAAACATTCATTTAATAGAAGATATATTTGTAATAATCCTGTATTGTATCCCATTATGTGTACCATGCCTTAGGTGACTGCCTACTTTCCCTATCCTTAGTCCTGTCCATATAAATTAAGTAGAAAGGAATAATGACATAATAGTGGGAATTAGGGAAAATCTAAATACTACTGTGTTCAGGAGCCATGGCTGGGGGTGTTTCAGCCTTATGGTTTTCTCTCTCTGGTATCCTGTTTGGGCACTAGGCACAATTCTGGCAACTTCCATAATCTTTCTCCTTCCAGCCTTACTTTATGACTCTGGAACCAATACTTGGAAGCTTTGCTTTGTCCTTGTCTACCCCGTTCCTTGATCCTTTCTCTTAGAGGAGTATTGGAAAGAAGTGAGAGAACACAGAGCTAACATCCCTGCAGGTTTTCCCTTTGACTCATTCTCCTCCTTTAATGTTACCTGTTTCCCACTGTTCATGCCAATGTCATCTCTGTCTTGGATTTCTCTTTGTAGCAGACTTTGAAGACTGAGGCTGGGCCATTGGAGAGCACCCAGGAGCAGCTGCCCATCCTGGCGGACATGCTGCTTTATTACTGCCGTTTTGCCACAAGACCAGTCCTACTGCAAGTCTATCAGACAGAGGTATAGACAGAGGTTAGAAGGGAGAGTTTCCCTTCTTTTTTCCTCCCCACTGCCTTGCCCCACACCATTATTGATTTTCAGATTGCCATTAGCACCATCTCTTTGGGGTATCTGATCAAACTATATAGTTAAGATTATCTGAATAAAGAAATAGGAGAAAAAGGGAAAGGGGAAGGGAACAAGCATTTATTAAGTTCTTACTGTGTGCCAGGTAATTGTACCCAGTAAAGTAATATTTCACAAATATTATCTTATTTGATCCTCACAATAGTCCTTTGAGGTAGGTGCTATTTTACAGTTGAGGAAATTGAGGCAGACAAAGGTTAAATGACTTGCCCAGGGACACACACCCAGTAAATGTCGGAACTGGATTTGAACTCCCATCTTCCTGACCCTAGACCCAGCACTCTATCCGCTACACACACCACCTACCTGCCAAAAGCTCTGCACTACAACCAGGTGATCTTGGGCAGATTATTTCCCTTCTCTTGGCCTTAGTTTCTTCATCTATAAAATGAGGAAGCAGAATTAGATGATCTTTTAATGTCCCTTCTAACTCTAACATTCTAAAGTCTATAAAGAGAAACTGGGTTCTTGGGGAACCTGAATGAACTTAAATTCAGTCTGTAGGAGTTAGCTTCTCCCTCTCCATGGCCTCTTCTTTGGCATACTTCAGAGTGAAAGGACTTAGAAGAAGGGAGACCCCATATAAACAGCACCTTTTGGCTCCCTGTGATCACAGACATTCTTTTCTGTAGTTGACCTTCATCAGTGGGGAGAAGACAACAGAAATTTTTATCCACTCCCTGGAGCTGGGTCACTCTGCAGCTGTCCGTGCTATCAAGGCTTCTGGTAGGTATTACCTTTTTAAGAGGCCCAGGAAAGGCATGATAGGTGGTGGTGGTGGCAACAGTCTTAGCATTCTCTTTTCCTTCCCACCCCAATACAGAAAACAGTGTGTCAGGGTTAGCTCAGGGCAGTTGCACCATACTGATCATCTGGAGAAACAAAAGGCATTATGTCCAAGACAGAAAGAGTACTGCACGCTGGAAGTTAGGAGACCTGGATTCTAGTCTCAGCTCTGCTGTTTATTTAACATCTGTGCAATACGAGGCAAATCTCAGCCTCACTATTTTCTGTGGACTACAGCATTTCTTTCATCTCTAACATTCCATGGAAAAACTGACTCCTGGAGGAAGCATTATGGACACATTCAAAAATAATGGTAGGAGACTTTCAGCAAAATGGTGGAGTCACGTCTAAGTAGGCCCCACGTATCCCCTCAAAACAATGACAAATATGCTGAAAACTGTAAAAGAGCAACAAACAAAATAGGGGAAAGGAAAGAAACCCTTACAGGAAAACAAACAAAACCTGAACAGCTGAATAAGCAGGAAAGAGGCCCTAATACAACCAATAAATGTATCAAGATCAATAAATGCTTTAAAATCAAAGAGTATGAGGAAAAATCTGTGGTCAGAATGAGTCTCACAACTTATATCTTTAGATTAGAGAGTAAATATACTAGAAGAATTTCTAAAATGGTTTAGGATAACAAGAAATAAAAGGAGACTAGTATGTATGAGATTGAAGAATTTTTTTTAAGTGAACATGGAAATTGACAAAATACAAAAGATGATGAAATGTCTCAAGGTAGCAGTTGCCTTTTAGGAATAGAGGAACTCATCCCTCCTCCCCACAAAAAACAAACATGAGAAAACAAGAACAAAATTTTTAAATGGCAAAAACTAGAAGACATCTACAAACCAAAATAACAAAGCTCCGTGAAGATAATACAAGAATTATTGTTCTCTCAGAAAAACATATAAAATAGAAAAGAGTCTAAATACCATATTCCAGGAAATAATTAAAGAAAATTCCCCAGGATTACAGAATACAGAATACAAATCAACAAGAACAAAAAGGCATCATGTTTAAGAGGGAAAGAGCACTAACATGGAGGTTAAGAGACCTGGATTCTAGAGTACAGAATACAAAACCACAACATCTCTGCCCTCAAGGGGTTTACATTCACCTAGAGGACTGAAAAGAAAGGGTGAGGAGAGAAATGGAATGATTTTTCTTGAAATTATTTACCACAAATAAAAGCTACTTAAATAATCCAATCCAGTCAACATTTGTTAAGCACCTACTGTGTGCCAGGCACTGTGTTAAGTGAAAGAGATACCACTAATAAAAAGAAAGTCCCTGCCCTCAAGGAGCTTACAATCTAATGAGGGGGGACAACAAAATGATGCAGGAAGCTGAGAGGGGAAAGAGTTGGAGGGCTGGAAAACCAGGGAATATCTTATTCCACAGAGTTAAAATGAGTCAGAGTTGCTGATGAAGAGTACAGTGAGCCAAAAGGTCTGCCCTTTACAAAGGAAGGCTTTGGGAGGAGGTTGGTACTCCACCCTCCACCTAGAAGGGAGATGAGGCTGAGGGAGGTAGTGTCAATCAAGGCTTGAGTAAACTGCATGGTGATGAGATTAGAGGAGAAGGGGCCTCTTGTTCTATAGAATTAAACCTAGGCACAGTAGCAGATGCAGGCTGGAGAGGAGTTTGGGAAGGACAAAGGAGCTTCCTAAATTATACTCTTATCTGAGGTATATAGAAAAAGGTAAGCAAAAATCAAAACATCTATATCAATAAAAATAGAATCTTGGGATTATTTTTTGGTGTGAGAAGGTAAGGGAGAATGAAAAGTCAAAATTGACTTAGAGATTGTGATTTGGAGTAACTGGAAGGATGGTGATGTCCAAGACAGAAATATTATTTGTCTAAGACAGAAATGATATTTGGGGAGAGGAGAAGGTATTCAGTTCTACAAACAGTTTTCAGACAAGATCAGCAAATTGTCAACCACCATATGAAAGATTGCTCTAGTTAAATGCTGTCAGACTCAAACAGAAATAGGGGCCACCAATCCATACATAAAGATCTCTGTGAGCCACATATTGGCTTAGTTTTAAAATATCTTGTTTAAAATATCATCTTTTATTATTTTTTTATTTATTTTGTTAATAATTTCCCAATTAAATTTTAATTTGGTTCTGATCATGTTTGGGAGTGTTGTAGACTGCATACCAACCATGGGCCACATGTCTGACACCTCTGCTCTAAATTACTCCCAAGCACGCACACAAAATATTATCAATTCAGAGAATGCTCCCACCCTCCCGGATGCAATAAATGACACAAACTGAAGACACTGAGAGTTCACCTCATATCCATTAAATTAGCAAAAATGGCAAACTATGGAAACAGTGAATTTTGAGAGGACTATAAAAAGATAGGCATATTAATACTCTATTTGTGAAACTGTGATCTAATCATTCTGGAAGGCAGTTTGGAATTATGCAAGAAAAATCACTGAATTAAGCATACCTTTGACCCAGAGATCCTGCTGCTAAGTCTATACCCCAAGGAAGTCAAAGACAGAAAAGTCTCATATATTTGGAGAAATACATTTGGAGAAAAAAAATTAGAAACTATGTAGGTGCCCATCAGTTGGGAAATGTCAAAACAAATAGTGTAGGAATGTAATGGAATATTATTCTCTGTAAGAAATTAGGCATGTGAGGAATTCAGGGAAATAGAAGGAATGGTATGAACTGATGAAGAGTGAAGTAGTCAGTTATTAAACACCTAGTATATGCCTAGGCTCTGTCGTAGGTGCTAAGTATACCAATACAAAGATGAAATGACCCCTACCTTCAGGCAACTTAAACAGTAGACCAAAACAATATGTACACAAAAAACCAATATGTACACATACCATCATGGATAGTATGCAGTCTACTACACATGATGAGAACCAGATTAAACTGTATACACAAAAAGAGAAAATACAAAATATACACAAAGTAAATGAGGCAATTTTGGAGGAGAGGTAGTAGCGTCTGGGGAGAATCAGAAAGGCCTCAGTTAGGAGGTAGTACCTGAGCTGAGTTTTGAAGGAACTAGGGAGTCTAAATAGTGATGAGAAGGAAGTGCATTTCAGGCATAGAGATAGCCTATGAAAGGCTTGAAGACAAGAAATGCAATCTTTATGTAAGGAAGAGCAAGGAAGGACAATTTTGCTGGATTGATTGTAAAGTGTATGAAGGAGAATGATATGTAATAAACCTGGAAAGGTAGGTTGGAGCCTGGTTATGAAGGTTTTACAAGCAGAAAAGTTTGTATTTAATCCTAGAGACAGTAGGAAGCTGGTGGAACTTATTGATCAAGGGAGTAATAATTTATTATACATTCCTGCTCTGAGCTTCAGTTTCCTCTTCTGTAAAATGCAGATAATACTTCCTACTTATCCTTACAGGGTTGTTGGGAGGCTCAACTCAGATAATATATGTAAACATTTTGCACATTTCAAAGTGCTATATAAATTGTCAGTTTCTATTCTGAATTGATAAGAGCTAAAAAAAATCACATTATTAAAAAGTGAAGAATGGAAAAATATATCTGTTTAAAGCTGTATATAGGAGATGAATTTGTAACTAGAGAATATTAAAAAAAATAATTTTAAAATGCTACTTCAATTACATAAAAAAGCTTTTGCATTGACAAAATAAATGCCACTAGAATAAAAAGAAAATATATGAATTGGAGGGAAAAAAATTCACAAAAAACATCCCTCATAAAGGTATGACATCTCAAATATACAAGGAATTGGGATATATTTATTATCTTGTATCATTCTCCAGTAGATAAGAGATCTAAACAAACTTCTCAAAAGAAGAAAGGCAATCTATCAGCAGCCATCTAAAAATGTTCTCAAAAATGCTAATCATAGAAATGAAAACTAAAACAATCTGATCACCTCATACGTAACAGATTGTCAAAGATAGCAAAATTTAATTTTGATGAGGATTTGGAAAAACACATTAAATCACTATGTATGGAGGCATCCAACTGTTATATAAACCAGTTTGGAATTTTGTAAGACAAGTTACAAAACTGTTCAGACCTTTTTATCCAGCTGTTATTGGGGATATATCCTAAGCAGGTTATTAATAACAAGGAAATATTTACTTTTATGAAAATATTCATTGCATCACTTTATAATACAAAAAATTTAGAAACTCCATCTGATGATTGGAGAATGAGTCAACAAATTGTGGTATATGGATCAAAAATTTTACTACTAACTTTTTTCTTATTTTTATTTGATATTTTATTTTCCCCAGTTACATGTAAGGGATAAAAGGGTCTAGATTTAAGAGGAAGGACTTGTTGAGGCCTGGAGTTGAGGGGAATAGGGAAGGAGAGGAAGGAGGGGTGAGTAGAATCATGAGACATCTGTGGATGTGGCTGTGAAGAGAAGGGAAAGGCATGTCTGGATTGAAAAGTTTGGATCTGTATTATACAGGTCCTGGCAGTAAGCGGCTGGGCATTGATGGAGACCGAGAAGCCATCCCACTTACACTACAGATTATCTACAGCAAGGTAAGGGGTGACCCTGAAATTTTCTCCTCCTCCTAAATACTGAGCCAATGCAAGAATTGAGAACTGCTTCTCTCTCTGGCGTTTCTTTGACCAGAGATTTTATTCTGGGTCATGTCCTTTGCTTTTTCTGGATTTTAATTCCTGAGTCTAGAAAATTTCTAGTTCCATCTCTACGTATGTAACCTTGACCAAATCCCTTCACATATCTGGGTCTAAAATGCCAGAGTTAGATTAGATTGTCTTTAAGCTTCCTTTAAGTCATCACCTTCTATGGTTTTATGACACTGAGGTAAAAATAACAAGAAATTTACAAAATAATATTAATATATGTGACTAAAAACTAAATACATAAGTGTTTAGTGGAGGCCTCAGACAAGAAAAGCTGGCTGGAAAAATATCACTGCTGGGTCACTAGTGGATTAAACCACTTACATGCATATACCATAATGGTCAGGATCATTATCTCAGTATGTAAATTTTAACTAGTGATTAGGTGTGCATTTGGAGTAGGGCTGAAGGGCCTTCTTGGAGCTGAGCTTGGCTACTTTTATCTGGTTTTATAGGGGGCCATTAGTGGGCGGAGCCGCTGGAACAATATGGAGAAAGTGTGTACTTCTGTCAACCTTAACAAAGCCTGCAGGAAGTTGGAGGAGCTAGGTAAGTGAAACTGGATTGAGTTGGGGGAAGGAAGGGGTAACAGTCATGTACTTGGCAAGGTCAGTGGCTGCTAGGAGTCAACTCCTCAGTTCTCTGGGGGCCAGCCCTAATTCTCTTTCTCTTTCACCGGCTATTGTGCATTGACCAGGAGCAGAGGGTAGCTCCAGAGCCTGAGCTCATGACTTGAGAATTCTTTCTTGTTTAGATTCTAACATGGAATCTCTGACCTTGACCCTGACTGAGGTGGTGAAGAGACAGAACTCTAAGTCCAAGAAGAGCTATAACCAGGTATTAGCATACTTTGTCTCCTTGGCCTCCATTCCACTCTCACTCTTGTACACAGGTGGCCAGTAAAAGTCTGGGGGACATCAGGGAACTAAGTGAGAGAAAGGAAATGAAGGCAAAGTCATATATGTAATCATGTGTAGGAAAGGAAATATGAAGGCACGTGTTAGGGAATGATTTGTGGGCTCTCTGTTTTGTTGGAAAATCCTCAGGTCAAAGACTAAAATAAGTTCAAGCTCAGGGAATTTTGAAAATTATGGTTAGCTCCAATTTTCTGTTTTCCTGCCTTTCTTTCTAAAGGAAAGGTACACCAGGATGCAAGAGCAAAGAAAGGGGTGGGGGGGAGGGGGACCTTTGGGTCAAGCTGTCAGCCTTATTCTTTCTGGTCCTCATTCTTTGGACTGTATGCCAAATAGGTAGATGAGTCTAGGTTTCCATGGAAAAAAGTTAGGATGCCCATAGAAGATGAGGGGATCTTGAAGAAAGAGAGGTTAAGTCAAAGATTCCTGATTGGGCTTTGACAATTCCATTTCCCTTTCCCCTGACCCTGGCTTGGTTATTGGGTCATTGATCCAAAGCTTCTCCACAGATCAGCACATCACAGATTAAAGTGGACAAGGTACAAATCATTGGCTCCGACAGCTGCTCCTTTGCTGTTTGTCTGGATCAGGATGAGCGAAAAATCCTACAGAGTGTAGTCAGGTAATGGAAGAAGGGGTCCATAACTTTGCCCCAGGAAAAACTACAGTTGTGTGTTAGGGGGAGGAGTGGGTTGCATGTGCCCCATATCTCTCGTTTCTCCCAAACTAACCCATCTCTCAGAACTGGGTTGGAAGAGGGGTGGGACTAAAAGAGGTTACTGTCAAATCCTTCCCTGAGCCAAGGCTTCCCCAACAGGTGTGAAGTCTCTCCCTGCTACAAATCTGAGAACAGCAGCCTTTGTTCACAGCCCAAGAGACTTTCTTTCCTACCACCTCAAAACTCACCTGACCTCTGCTCCTTCTTGTGTTTGCCCATCATGACCTTCAGCGGAGCTCTGCCCTAACACAGCAAACTCAAGATCTTCATCTGGATTTGAGACATCACAAGGAAACATGGACCCCTGCCTCCCAAACCAGAGCCCTCCCAGTCCAGAGAGCCACACTGGCAATTGTGGCTTTTCCTACAGAGAATGGAATTCATTCCTGATGATGTTTTTGGTTTTTTTCCCAGCAGGAAAAAGACAGAAACCTTTAGCCCTGTAGGGAGAGATTGTCTTCTGCTCATAAAAATATGCTTTATATGGGAGGGGGAAGAGGAGGTACGAAGATGGTACGTCCATCTTTCCTTCTATGTAGGTGAGTCACTTTAGGCAAGTTATTTAGCCTGTCTCTGGCCCTCAATGCTCTCATCTAGTAAGTGGAGAATAACTTACCTCCCCCTAAAGCTAGGCACCTGGAACATATAATCTGGCTCTAAAATCTATTTTTGTCTCGGGGCCTGGCTGTTCCTAAGTTATGTGCGTTGGATGTTGTATAGCCTTTGAATACTAGTCCTCTCTTCTTTCATTCCAGACCCTGGGTTGAGAGGCTGAGAAGGGAATGGAGAACAAACAGGTGGGGAACTGTGTCCTAGACGGCTATTCAGGTTCTACCTGCCTCTTTAGCACTCTGTTCTCTGAAGAAATGCATATCAAGGTTCTAACAAGTGCCTAGCATTATTTTAAAGGGAAAAGACATGAGATATGTAAAGAGTTTACATTATACTTGGAGAGACAAGATAATACATGACACACTTTGTGTGCAATAGTAGATTAATATTATGGTTAAATGTATAGTTAATAATTAAGAAGATAGTGAAGAATTAATGGCACCTCAGGTTAACTATGAACAACTCACTATAGTGGGGAGTTTAGTCTAAGGCAGCTCCATCTTGGCCTGATCTAAGGAGATTTATTAGAAAGCACCAAAAATGATCTTGTTATACTAAAGCTTCACCTGTATCAAGGTACTGTACCATGGTTCCAGAGCTTTGTATTTAGGTTCTGTTGTACTGTATCACTTTTATGTACAAAGGGTCTACATAATGTACATTATGTTCCTTCCTCATAGGTCCTTTTGGTGGAAAGGGGATTCCAAACCATGATGGTTAGCCTGGAGAAAAGAAGTATTTGAAAGACTATCATGTGAAAGAGGGTCTGAGAGACTAGGTTTGTTTTGTTTGACCACAGAAGGCAGAGCTAGCAGCAATGGGTAGAAGTTGTTCAGAGGCCAATTTTAGCATGATCTAAGAAAATGTTTCCTACCAGAACTCTACATACAATAGGTACTTAATATGTTTATTGTATTTCATCGCACATACAGTAGAAATGTGACATACAAGTCCTACCTTTGATATTTCCTGGCTGGGTTGACCCTTAGTAAATCATTTAACCCCTCAGTGCCCCCAGGCAACCTCTAGAACTTTTTTTTTTTTGGTGAGGCAATTGGGCAATTGGGGTTAAGTTACTTGCCCAGAGTTACACCGCTAGTGAGTGTCATGAGTCTGAGGCCAAATTTGAACTCAGGTCCTCCTGACTCCAGGGCTGGTGCTCAATCCACTGCACTATCTAGCTGCCCCTTCTAAAACTCTTAAATTGCACAACTGTTGTCAATCTTCAGTTGAGGGAATTTCCACATAAGGAGTGCCCTACACCAAGGAGATCACAGGTCCCTTAAAAAAAAAAAAAGACCATCCAGAAGTAGACTCCCTGGGATGGTAGGGACTTATAGATCTCTGGTGGACTTCATGCAGAAGCTACAGAACTTGTCAGAGATGATGTAGAAGAGATTGTTTCCCAGGTATGAGTTGGACTAGAGATTCTGCAAATTCTGATTGAGTTTAAAATTAAAAGTCCATCCCTTACTTGAGGAGATAAATCTTTAAGGTGGAGAGTAGGTTTTAGCTAGGCAGGAAAAGGAGGAGGCCAGGCAAGAGTAGGAAGGAATAATGGGAGCAACAGCCAGGTCCAGGATTTCCTCTCCAATTCTGAGTAATTTTTATGGCTGTTTAATTCAACCACTCTTTATTAAAGTGTCAAGTATATGCCAAGAACTGTACTGGTGCTAGAAATATAAATATGATATGAATATGATACCCAGTCTCTTCACCCCTCCAACCTTCTCTTTCTCTCTGGGCTCTCACTCATGCAATTTGCACTCATTCTGGACAGGTCTGGCATTCCTAGAGGAGCAACCCACTGCTACAATTCATTCTCTCAGGAATCTAGAGGTTACCCTATTGGGAAAATACTCTCCTACTGTACACTATAGCTGCTGAGCCCCCACCATTGTGCTTCCCATTTAACAAAGCAGCCAATTTAACTCCATTAACTCTTAATTAGAAACACTAAACTCAGAGCCTAATAACATAACATTCCACCAAGGAACACACACACACACACACACACACACACACACACACACACACACACACACACAGTGCGTGTCATGGATACTACCATGGTGAACCCCATGCCTAGAGCAATTAACAATTCTGGACTTTGGACTTTTTCTTTTGGGAACAATTCCTACAATTCGTTGATGGGTGGGGCCACTAATGGCAGCTCCATTTGAGTTAATCCTTTTCTAAGCTTCCAAGGTAGCATTATATTTTTTCCACAGAAACAGAGAGACCTTAAGCCTGGGATCTTCAGAGCTTCTTCATGTCTGCTCCTTTGGCTAGACTGAGGAGTTTCCATTTGTCAGACAGTAAGGGACAGTGCAGAAAGAAGCAAAAGCAAAACCAAAACCCTTTCTTCCTTGAATTAGCCCTTGCAAGCAGTAGATGAATGAGTGAATTGAGTGAATAAAGCATTTATTAAACACTATGTGCTAAGCACTGGTGATAGTAAGAAAATGTAAGTAAAGTAAGTAATGGAAACATAAGATAGTTAGTCCCTGCTCTCAAGAAGCAATTCTAAGATTGCAGTGCAAATTCTAAGGTTTCTTCCCAGACTCAACTAGAAGCCTGTCCTGAGTTGCTGGTCCAAAACAAGATCTTTTCATTAAGATCACTTACTTCTATCACATGAGGATAAACCAAAATCCCTATTTCTGCCATCTATACCATAACTAGGGAATATATATTTGTCCCAATGTCACCAAACTGGATGAAACCAAACAGGTGGTTACCAAGTGTGAAACAATTTTCCAACTATTACTTTCAAAGCCCTTACTTCAGTCATATGCAAATTAGATGCTGGAAAACTGGACACTGCAGTCATCTTTAGGTGCCTTTTCTCTGTTGGGCTGCTTTTCAAAGTGTTTGTCTCAGAGCTGTCTCAATCTCAAAGATTGAGACCTTTACACAAAATTAAAAATTACTCTGTACTGAAGTTACATATAGCTTGATGTGGGATGGGAACAAAGGATGCCATGCATACAAATCACTATCTTGAAATAAATAAATAAGGAGAAATATGACACTGCCAGGGGTGGGGAACTTGCTGGTTCCCCAACCCTGGTGTGGACAATGAAATTCAATGAAGGAAAGGTCACTTATTGTGTGTGTTAGGGATGGGGTTAGGGAAAGTTTTTTGGAGAAAGCTATACTTGAAAAGAGAGAAGGATGTCTATAGGGGAGGGAATGAGGTTATCTATTTTAGGCAAAGGAGACTGGCCTGTGCAAAGACTTAGGTGTGAGCACAGGATCTGATTGGGGAAGAGATCAGTACATTTGGACAGCTATCAAGTGCACAAGGTAGTACCATGAAAGAGTCTCTGTCCCTCACTTCAGTCTTCCATCCCTTCTCACCTTGCTGTTTTCATGGGGTACCAAGTGCAAAAGTGCTACCTGAAGTCCTCACAAGCCTAGGGTTCAAAGTCTGGGAAAGATGTTCCTGAAATGGTTGCTTTTGATATCAGTACTAGTTAAATTACATTGAATCCATTTCTGGAGGATGAGGTATGTAAAGAATCAAGAAAGATAGGAAAAACAAAAGAATTCTGATGTGCTGTTTCCCTTCTGCCTCAACCCCAAATCCATAAGCAAGATTATCATCCTAGCTTTACATAGTGGCCCAGGGTTTAGAGAGGAAAGTCTTAGATTGATAACTTCTGGGACAGATGAAAACATCCAGCTAGCTCCTGCCTTTTGTTTGTCCAGTCTTTACAAGTAACTGAATTAGGGCTGTCCTGGGTACCCTTGGGTAACCTAACTTCCTCTTGAAAGTTTGCGTCGGAGCTTTGGGATTCCATAAAGGCAACTTGGTGTAAGGGAAAGAACACTGGACTTAGAATCTAAAAATCCAGGTTTAAGTACCAGATCCATTATTTGCTATCCTTGTGACCTTCCTTGGATAATCCATTTCAGTTCTTTGAACTTCAGTTTCCTTGTCTGTCAAATAGAGATAATAATATTTGCACTACAAACCTCACAGGGTCATGGAGCTAAAAAGAGCTAAACTATCCTCTCCCAAGATCAAGGGAAAAATCAGAAATCCTTCGCTATTCACTAGCAAAAATCCAGTCCTAGAATTCTACAGCACCTAGTTCATCGTTTTTCTCTTCTGTTTTGGTCCCATCACTGGCCACAGTGTGATATTTCACTGGTCCCTCAGGAAAGTGAAAAGAAAGAAGGTTTAAGTTATTCAGAACCATTCTCCTACTTTGTAACTACTTCATCAACATCCTATTTTACATGCAGTGTGGTATGGGGAAAAAGCAATAATTCTTGAATTAGAAGATCTGTGTTTAAATCCTTCCTCTGATGGTTACTATTTGTGTAGCCTTGGACAAATTGTTTAACCTTCCTTGGTTTTCAGTTTCCTCATCTGTAAAATGAAAATGTTTGACTAGATGGCTTTTGGGGTCCTACCATCGTATATGCGCTAGTAGGCCAAACCTACTAGCCAGAATGGAGTTATGGTTTTTGTCCAGAAGCTGTCTGCCACTCTAGGCCAAAACTGTTAACTTGATCTGTGCTGTGGTGGGTTTCTTCTCCCCTCCTTTTTTTTTGGGGGGGAGGGGTAGTTGTGAACATGAAGTTCAGATGGCTGTGCCACATGAAAAATAGACACACATAGAACAACAACAACAAAATTCAGATAGGCGTAATAGTTATACTACATTATAATTTGGCATAAATGGTAAGTAGTTTGCTCAATTCAGTTCAACAGCCACTTGTTAAACATTGTTATGTGCCAGGCACTAGGTTCTGGGGCTGCAAAGATAAAACGTTTCACAATCCCTGCCTTCAAGCTGCTTATGGTGTAATAGGAGGAATGTAACATTCACACAAACATGATACAAGGTAGAGTGTGGTTAGTGGCAATAGTGAGATCCAAAACACTCTAGGAAAATTTTGAGAAGAAAGAAATCTTTTCTTTTTTTTTTTTAAAGAATTCTTTCATCAAGGTTGGGGGGCTGGTATATGGATAATTGTCTTGAAATAAGGTTTCATGATGGAAGATGGTGCCTGAGCTAAAAGAAGAATATCAGCTAGGCAGAGATGAGGAGGAAGCAAGTTCCATTCCCAAAATGTGGCCATCAAGAATGTGATGAATCTGGAAAATGCAAGATAATGCTAAGGAATAAGCTAGTTAGTTTAGTTACAGTAAAAGACAGAGTTCCTGAGTATGTAAAGATGAGTAATCAATAAACATTTATTAAGTACCTACTATATGTCAGGCTCTATGCTAGAGATACAAAAACTGTCCTCTTTTCATTAATGGCCCACACTCAAAACAACCAATTGCAACCCTAATTCAAATGTGTGTTACATTTTGCCTGATCTAATATAACAGACTCTTAACTGGTCTCCCTAAGGGTTTCCAGTCCCCACCACTGGTCTTAATCCAGGTAATCTTCCTAATGTACCACTCTCTGATAATGCTAATCCTGGATTCAGAAATTACCAGTGGTCTGTAGCCTACTGATTAAAGTATAATTCCTAATCCCCACCACTCTGACATTGCTGGTCCTCATTATTTGAGCATAACCCACATTTTCAGCCTCTTCTCATTTTGCTCCTCTTCACACTATGTTCCAGTCAATCTGGACTACTCTGCAACATCAGTTTTCTTTCTGCCTCGTTCTGTTCCTGTCCCCTGTGTGTGAAATTGCTCCTTTCTAACTCCATTCAAGGCCCAACTCACTCAGGTGTCATCTCCTCTCTGAAATTTTCTGGGGTCTCCCTTTAGCTCAGTGAAAGTAATTACTGAAAAATCTTAGAAGCACTTTGCATGAACCACTCCTTGGCATTTGCCTCACTCTCTTGTGTCATATTTATATCTTACCCTGATCCCCTTTTAGATTGCAATGTCTATGACAGCCAGGTGTGTGTCTGTTTCCAGAACTTGCCAACTTCTCGTGCATGGGCATGTAATAAATATTCATTAAATTAAATTCAGTGTTCATTTGTGTAATGCACAGTTCAGTAGGCACCTTAAGTGGGTGAAATTGCTCCTGTTGCTGCTGCTCAGGTCTCCTGCCTTTCAGTCGTATCACCTCACCAAAGGAGGCAGGAACTTCCTTCATAACCTAGCATGCTCAGGAAATTTCAGTGGATACCCTTTTTCCTGACATGCATAGCACCTTTTAGTTATTATCCTCACCAAGGTCAGCAACTGAGCTCACTTGGCTATTCAGAAGAAAGTATAGGGAGAAAGAGAAAGATCAGTCAAAAGCAGCTATAACCACACTTCCAGGTACTCTAAATATGAAACAGCAGTCTCCTCGTTTGTCTATCTGGACAGAATTCCTGTCACTATGCTTATGGTGAGGTCCTGTGATAAGAGTAATACCTACCAGGGTAATCTAGTTCTGTATTTAAAGGTAAGGAAGCTGTCCTTAAAGCCAGATTGGCCCAGTGGGGTAAGGTTTAAGCCCTATTGCTGTTGATGAAGCTTCCTGGTGGCTTAAGGTTCTGTTGATATGGCTTCCTAGTCACCTAAGGGCATTAAAAAGGCTACCCTGCATGATTCTGGGCCTTTTACTCTTGGTGGATGTCCTAAGGCCAGCTTCACTCACCACACCCTACCCTACCAACCAAACACATTTCCATATAGAGATGACCAGGCAAATGGTCTAAGGACTAGAGAGAACAGAACGAGATAAAGACTCACTCTTTTGGGGTCCAGGCTAGTGGAGGAATTGTGCTAATGCTTCCCACCACATATGGTTGTTTGTGAGGTATATCAGTGCCCATCAGAAACATCATATACTCTGTTAAGTTGAAACCATTATAAGAACAGCAGAGGTTGAGGACTGATTCCATTGTCAATCTGGACATTAGGGATTCTGTGTAGTGTTGGATGTGAGACCATATGATCCCCTTAACTATGGACAAGACTCATGCTCAGTTGGGCTCCATTTGCCAAATGGATCACCTACATAATAACATGGCTTTCAACTTGCTCACAAATTGCATCTCAGGCAAGAGATTTGCTCATTTGTCATCAAACAATACCACTCTAGGAATGGAACAGTTCTCTGGTCCTGCATTTTCTTGAAACCTTCCTCCAGAAGATTTACCTAACAAGAATGTACTGCTTTTGGACACAGTTCCAGGTGATCATCTGCAATCTTTCACCTTATTCTTTCACCAACACAGAATTGAAGCCTACTTCAAGGTTCTTGATACCTCAGGGACTTCCACAAACCCTGGGGAAATAACTTACGTCCTTCTTTTGTCTGACAAGATTCACGCAATTTTTCAGAAAGAGCCTGAGGAACCAAGGGGTGGTATTACTGGAAGGTGCCTTGCTTGTATGGTGGAGGGGAAACTGTTGCTCTGTAACTACAATAAATTTGTATTTACTTGGAAGAAAGGTTTTCCCTAGTTGACATGGTGGTAAACCTGAATTCCTGGATGATGGTAGAGGGAATCCTTATCTAACCCTTGTCAAAGAAGAGGGTAGTGCAGAACAAGTTTTTGTATCACCATTGGTACTCTATAAAACAGGCTTCATGAAAAAGAGTAATGATATGTCATTCTCCAATTGATAAACAGTCAAAGGATATGAACAGGCAGTTTTCAGATGATGAAATCAAAGCTATCTATAGGCATGTGAAGAAGTTCTCCAAATTACTATTGATTATAGAAATGCAAATTAAAACAACTAATGATGGGGTGCTTGTACTTGGACACCAATTTCTCCCTAGCCTCAGAAACACTGTCCCTGACAGTTTCTCCCCAGCCCAAGGACCATGTGCTTAGCAATTACTCATGAGTGGGCCCCAACAAGACCCTTATCTCTCTCCCTGGTGCAGTTCCAAACAGCACCTGAAGTATTTATTAGTTTAAACTGGCTTTGCACTGGGTCATAAAGACATTCTTACCCACTACTATACTATCCTACTGCCCTACCACATTATCTACATCCTGGGCTCCTCATTAACTGTATTCTAGACTTAAGACATGTGTATATTCCCTACATCTATCTTGTCAAACAAGACATTGATTGGTGGCAGACTGGACAACTCTCAGTTACCCTGAACTCTAGTTGACTTAGTGATGTAGCAGGCCTAAAACCACACCTCCATGTGGCCCCCTTTGTGGGCTTTTCCTAGTGAACTCTGGGTAAAACGCCTGCGCAGTAGGTACAAGAAGTACATGTTCTTTTAAGAACTGACCACTCCTTAACCACTCCCTAATCCCACCCTGAATCCCCTAGTTAGCATATTTGGCACATGTTTTATTGTATTTCATCCTATATAAACTTTAACTATACCTCTGTAAGGTTGCAGGATCCTTTAAGAATCCTTGCCTGCTGAAAAGCGTGACAATAAACTTTGCCACCTTGACTTAAAGAATGCTTGAGTCAGTGAATTCATTCCAGACGACCCATCCTGTAATTCAGTCTTTGAGGGGTCACAACCTCTCAACCTCTCAGCCCACAACACTATGAGATACCACCTCACACCTATCAGATTGGCTAATATGACAGAAAAGGGAAATTATAAATGCTGGAGAAGATGTGGGAAAATTGGAACACTAATGCATTGTTGATGGAGTTGTGGAGATCCAACCATTCTGGAGAACAATTTGGAACTATGCCCAAAGAGCTATAAAACTCTGCCTACCACTTAAAAACTCTGCAGTACCACCACTGGGTCTGTATCCCAAAGAGATTTTTTAAAAAGGGAAAAGGACCTACATGTGGCAAAATGTTGGAAATTGAGGGGATGCCCATCAATTGGGGAATGGCTGAACAAGCTGTGGTATATGAATGTAATGGAATACTATTGTGCTATAAGAAATGATGAACAGGCAGATTTCAGAAAAAACTGGAAAGACTTGTATGAACTGATACAAAGTGAAATGAGCAGAACCAAAAAAACACATACACAGTATTAGCAACACTGTGTGATGATCAACTATGAATGACTTAGCTCTTCTCAGCAACACAATGATTCAAGATAAGTACAAAAGACTCATGAAGGAAAATGCTATCCATAGCCGATAAAGACCTGGTGGACTCTGAATGCAGATCAAAGCACATTTTTTTACTTTATCCTTTCTCATGTTTTTTTTTTCCTTTTGATCTGTTTCTTCTTTCACAACTGTGACTAATACGGAAATATTTTTAAGTGCTAGCACATGTATAAACTATATCAACCTGCCTACATTTTCAGAAGAGGGGAGGGCAGGAAGGGAGAAAAATTTGGAACTCAAAATCTTATAAAAATGAATGCCAAAAGTTTTCTTGACATGTAACTGAGGGAAAAAAATACTATTTTAAAAATTTTTTTAAAAGAAAAGAATGTTAAAAATAATTTTTTTTTAAAAAAGAGAGTATTGACTTCTTAGCTATCTTACTACAGGTGACCCTGATCCATGATGAAGAAACTGCCAGAGATGTCATCACATGGGCTGTGGCCCTGCTGCATCTGCTCATTGCCACTGCATTATATTAGCAGACCCACTGTGTGCCGGAATGATGTGGTCTTACTTACATAGACAAGATCATTGAGATCCAAGGTTCAGTCCTTCCAAAGGAGGGACTGGGAGTTTTGGGGAGATGTTAAACATTTTGTTTATTGTTTACTATCTTTTTTCCTTTAGTTTTTTTCTTCCTCCCACCAAATGCTAATTCCACCCCTCAGTTGATTATCTCCATTTTATCCTGCATATATCTTGTTTGTCCGTAGTTGTTTACATGTTATCTCCCCCATTAGACTGTAAGCTCCTTGACAGCAGGGATTGTTTTTTGCCTTTCTTTATACTCCCCCGGCTTGGCACACAGTGCCTTGCACTGCGCTTAGATGCTTTAAAAATGCTCAGTACTTGACTTCTAGGACTGCCTGTGCCGTACTCATTGCATCCTTAAGATTAAGGGGGAGTTGGCAGTTAGGTGGTCCAATGAATAGGGTGCTAGACTTGGAGTCAGGAAAAACTTAGTTCAACTTCAACCTGAGACATTTACTAGTTGTGACCCTGGTCAAGTCATTTACCCTCTCTCAGCCTCAGTTTCTTCATTTATAAAATAGGGATAATAATAGCACCTACTTCACAGGGTTGTTGTGAGGGGCAAATGGGATAATGTATTTAAAGTGCTTTCTAACCTTAAAGCACTATGTAAATGCTAACATTATTATTAGAGTTATCCAGTAATCACCCTAAAGCTATTTATATGGTATAAGGAACTCTAGAACAGAGGTGTCAATCACACCAGCAACATTTTCCAAAGAAGACTGAACCAGATTAAAATGTATTTGGAATATTTAACAACATAGATAAAAATATAACAGATATTACATTTTAAAACAAATTCAATATTTAGTCCACAAGGATTTTAGTGGTGCCAGTTTCTATTTAACACCACTGCTCTAGAAAACCTTTGAGTACCAGACACTGTTATCCTCCCCATCTCCCCACATCACACACACACACACACACACACACACACACACACACACACACACACACACACAACACCCCCTCCCTCCTCTCCCATCATATTTTGCAAACATCCCAACTACACACCTCACTCTTTCCCCTCTTTGGGGATGGAGAAAGGATGGGGAGGGTGGTTCATCAGGCTGACTGTTAATATCTTTATTGAGTTCCCTTTTGGTGTTATAACTAAGTAAACCTCCTTTTATTAACTGTTGAATGACCTATTGGACCTAAACATTAGACGACCAGCCTGAATCAGATCTAGTCCATGACAGCTTGAGTTTGCTTTCTCTTTCTCAGGCCTTTTGGAGTCAGAAGTCAGCTTTTTGCACATTCTTAAAAGGGTGTGCACCGACAAATTTAGTCCTTTTCATTCCTTGACTGGATGCTGCCCCCCCCCAGCCCCAAGCTTCAGCTTCTTTCTTGCTAAGTCCATACATTGCAAGAGGTCCCCAGAGAACCAGCTGATTGCCATGACAAAGTGATTCAGCTCCCCACACACACACCTTTCCTTATCTCTCCTCCCTCTCACTATGTTCTGTCCAGCCAGCTTTAAATTCCCCAAATGAATAGCCTTAATTAACATTTAGCCTTGAGTCTTCTCCAGTGTGTGGACCACAAAACCTAGAATGTTTAGCAGACAAAGGGCTGGCAGGCAACAAGCATTTATGTGCTAGGCATTGTAATAAGTAAGTGCTGGAGATGCAAATATAAGCAAAAAGAAAGCCCTTGAGGAACTTACATTCTAATGGGGGAAAGAATACATAAGAGAGAGCTAAAAAGGGGGAAGGGAGAAAGCAGGAGTATGGTAGTGAAATCCAGAGAGTCGTAAGTAAGCAAGCAGGGAGAAGGAAGCTAGCAGGACAGATGGATGTTCCAGGGTGAGAAGGAAGCTAAGACATGGTGGTGAAATCTGGGGAATCAGAAGCACAACCAGGAAGAGCATGTAATAATATAAACAATATTATTATAGTCTCACAATTGCTTTATGTGTTGATGAGATTTATGTATCAGCCACCCAGGAGAATATGATAGTAATTACAAATTAAATTTTGTAAACTATAAATACACATAAATGATTATCTTAACACATATAAATTGATACATTAATATTTTAATACTGTTTTAAGTCTTTGTCAATGAACACTTGTGAATATTTCGCATTTATCATTTCTTGGGGGGATAGGCCACAGATAACCTATCTGATAATTTATACATTTAACAATACATGTTTTAAATATATATTTAATAATACATTTTAAATAAAGTATATGTTTAGTAATATAATACTTTGTATATTTAGTACTTTCCCCCCACTTTGGAAAGACCTTAGACATGAGCAAAAACCTAAGCTTTAAGTAATTTTTCCTTGGGGCTCTGGTGTGGGGATTCAAAGAACCAAAGATTGTGGAAAAAAAGGAAACTAACCTTCTCATTTTAGGTTAGATTCTCCCAGGAAAGAGCACAGTCTGACCACATATTTGGGTATAGAGAAAAGGGCCTCTGAGTGGAGGAGCGGACCTAGTATAAATTTATTACTATTAGACATGACTGTATTTATTTGTAACTGTGGAGGGTTCTACTTGTGCAAAGGAGATGGAGAGAGTCATTGAAATGAGTGATGCAAAAAATAGCATCCATGAAATGTTTTTTAAAAAAATTGCTTATTAAGATGTTTTCAAGATAGAGGCATCAGAGAAGAATAAAATTATTATCCTGGAACAAGGGAGCCTAGATGAGATCAGATAAAATAAATTTATGGTGGACCCAATTGGCATGGTTATACTGTGTAGGGCACTGGGCAAGGTGCTAGTGATTCAAAGACACAACAAAAACCAGTTCCTGCCCTCAAAGCATACAATTTACTTTGGGGGTGGGGGTGGAATACAACTTGTAAACAGCTAAGTATACACATGAAAATTTTAGGAGGAAAGAGAGAGTACTAATAACTAGGAACATCAGAAAGGCTTCTCATGGTGGGTGGCACATGAATTGAGCCTTGAAGGAAGCTAAGGATTCTAAGAGGCGGAGGCGAGTAGCAAGTGCATGCCAGTTATGGTGGGACAGACTATTTGCCTGTTCAGAGGGAAGAGATGGAATTCATAGTTCAAAGGCCAGTTTGACTGGAACACAGAGCATACAAAGTAGAGTATACAAAGTATGCCTGGAAATGTAGGCTGGAGGGGTAGCTAGATGGTGCAGTGGATAGACCACCAGCCCAGAAATCAAGAGGACCTGAGTTCAAACACGGCCTCAGACCAAACACTTGACACTTACTAGCTGTGTGACTGTGAGCAAGTCACTTAACCCCAATTGCCTAAGGGAAGGAAGGAAAGAAAGAAAGACAGAAAGAAAGACAGACAGACAGACAGACAGACAGAAAGAAAGAAAGAAAGAAAGAAAGAAAGAAAGAAAGAAAGAAAGAAAGAAAGAAAGAAAGAAAGAAAGAAAGAAAGAAAGAAAGAAAGAAAGAAAGAAAGAAAGAAAGAAAAAGAAATGTAGGCTGGAGCTTGTTTATAAAGGGCCAAACAGAGAGGATTTTATCCTAGAGGCAAAAATGAGTCATTAAAGGTTCTCGTACAAGGTAGTGACATGGTCAGGTGTACTCTGGGAAGATTATTTTGGTAGTTTATGGAGGGTAGATGAAAACAGGGAGAGACTGGAAGCAAGGAATTCAATTAAAATGCTGTTGCAGTAGTTCAGGCAAAAGATAAAGAGGGCTTGAAAAAGATTGAATCCATAAGAGTGGAAAGAAAAGTAATAAAGATGTTGTGGAGGTAGAATTTACAAGACTGAACACTAACTGGATATAGGAGCAGGAGGAGTGACACAAAGGGAAGAGACAAAGGATGACTGGCAGGGTGGTGGTACCTTCAATAGAACTAGGAAAGTTTGAAGGACAGATGGATTATTGGGGAAGATAATGAGTTCTATTGTGGACGTGATGAATTGGAGATGTCCAGAAGCTGATTATGAAGGACTGGAACACAGGAGAAAAAACCAGGAGATAAGTTATCTACATGGAGTTATCTACATGGAGATAATTGAGCCCATAAGAGGAAAAAAGAATAGAGAAAAAAGAAAACAGAGAAAGGAGGGCCTAGGACAGACCCTCATGGTTAGGGGGTTGGTGAACAGTGATACAAGAGTTGAACCAGGAAAGAGCAATGTCATGAAATCCAAGAAGGATAAGAAGTTCAGAAAGCAGTATCAAATGCTGCAGAGGTCAAAAAAGAGACATGTACACATACACGTCTATATGCATATACATATGTATATATAATTCTAGAAATTCTAGACAGTGCAGTAAGACAAGAGAAAAAAATTAAAGGCATAAACATCATATGGCATAAAAGCAAAAGAAGAGACAAATTTTTCTCTATTTGCAGACATTATAGTTTTCTTAGAAAACTCCAGAAAATCTGCCAACATACCATTTACTAGTTTTAGTAAAATGTCAGGTTAAAAAATAAATCCACAAAATTACAACCATTTTCCTACAGCAATAAGAAACCAGAAAAACCAAAAACCTCCGTTCACATTGTAGATTGCTACACCCTACTGGCATCTGCCCCACCTCCCAATTTCCAGCTGGCTTTTATGTTCTGTCTTCCATTAATTGGAACGTAAGCTCCTTGAGAAAAGGGTCTATCTTGGTTTTTTTGTATTTGAATCACTAGGACAGTTAGTAAGCATTTAATAAATGTTTTACCTATCTATCAATCTATTGAGAAATACCTTTCAATATAACTACAAACTACATAAAATATTTGAGCAGCACTAAATTTTTCTTTATAAAAATAAAGTCTTAAATAATTAGAATGCTATTCATTGTTCATGGTTGAGCTACCCCAATATAATGAATATGATGCCACCTAAATTAACAGATTTAGTGTCAGTACTAATTAAGGTGCTTTAAAGAACTAGATAAAATAATAACATAATTCACTTAGTAAAACAATAATGTGGGTCAGGGAAAGGAACGAAGGGAACTCACCACTTCTAGACCTCAGACTATTTTATAGAGCACGCATCATCAAACCTATTTGTTACCAGTTTAAAAAAAATGGAAAAATAGATCAGTGGGAGAGGAAAAATAAACAAGATTCAGAAACAATAGAACTTAGTAGCCCAGTGTTCAATAAACTCAATAAACTACCAGGAAGAAAGACCTTCTCTTTGAAAAAAACTGTTTGGAAGTATGAAAAACTGTTTGGCAGAAATTATGTTTAGATCAGCACCATATACTATATTCCACAGCAAATTCTTTATACAGAATATATATATCATAATAACTCTTGCTGCGTGAATTCTCAGCCAAACAAGAAATAGAGGTTTATCATAAAAAGGAAAGTAGATAGTTTTAACTAAATGAAAATTTAAAACTTTTGCATGGACAAAGTCAGTCTAGGTTAGGGTAAATAGAGAAACTGTTAAGCAAAAAAAAGTATTGAAAAGAAATCAAGTATTTCTACTAAAAGTTCAATATCTAAGATATATATAAGGAATTGACACAAAGACCACAAATCATTCCACAACAGATAAGCAGTCAAATGATTTAAACAGTTTTCAAAATAAGAATTGTGAATTATTAGCAATCATATGAAATATACCCCAATCATTAATAAGATAAATGCATATTAAAATATCTCTGAGGCTTTACCTCATACCACCAAAAATAGTCGATGTTGGAAGGACTAAGGGAAGATAGGCAAACCAATACTTTGCTGGTGGGGCTATGAATGGATCTGATTATCTTAGAAAACAGTTTGGAATTATGTGAGAAAATTTACTAAATTATTCGTGCCCTTTGACATTATCTACCATATACCCTACCACAAGAAAGTTTTGACAGAAAGGCCCAAGACATAACAAAATATTCATAGCAGAACTTTATGTAAAAAGCAAAAAACTAGAAAGAAAATAGGGAATAGATGAGAAAATAGTATTAATGTAATGGAATATTTCACTGTAAGAAATGTTAAATAAGGAATTCAGAGAAATATAGGAAGACATAAGAATGATAGAGTGAGTTAACAGAACAAAGAAAATAATAAACACAAATGACTGCAATAATATAAATGAAAAGAACATAAAAATGAAGACAAACACTGAGTAATTCCCATGACCAATCTTCCTAATGAGTAGGCCTATGTCATACCCCTCTACTAAATTTCAGTGGGTCCTAGATCACCTCAAAGATCAAATATAAAATCCTGCATGGTGTAGAAACTTTTCACATTCTTCTCTACACACATACCTTCATACCTTCCTTCAAGTCCCAACTAAAATCTCACCTTCTACAAGAAGCCTTTCCCAATCCCTCTTAATTCTAGTGCCTTCCCTCTGTTGATGATTTCATATTTATCTTGTATATAGTGTTACCAGGAATTTAATTCTTACACCAATTAATGTTAACAAGATTTTATTGAGCCAGTCTCTAACCTGGGAATGACAAAACAGCAGGCCAGAGAGAGAAGTGCCAGTAACCAAGTAGTAGTTTAACTAATTAGTTTCATTATGAAGAACAGATTTGTAAACCAGGAATTCTCCTGATCAGAATTCCACCTTGCTGTAGTGAAGGCATAGATTATATATATAAATCACAAGTGGGAAGGGAGGAAGGGGGATTACAAATAATCATTTCTCAGGGCCTGAGTGGTTCCCCCTGACAAGCCCATAAGTCCACAATCACTAAGGTGCGGGTGTTCTGGAGTTCTGTGGGAATTGTATTTTTCAGGCCCTTGGGAGTCGTTACTTGGTGGGTCACAGGACCAGAGTTCTGTGATGGGAACAGGTTCTACAATCTTTGATTTGATTCACTTAGGGTACACAGACACAAGAATGCAGCAATTGTGAGAGCACTGTCAAGGGTCTGAAGGATCATTTCAAGCTGCACCGTAAGCTTCTAACAAGCCAGAAGAGGAAATTATGAAAAATCTAAATTATTAGTATATTCATTACACATATCCTATAGACTAATATGAAAAATCATAATTCCCTTCACAGTCATTTGTTTCTAGTTTTTTTACATGTTGTCTCCTCCATTAGACTGTGAACTCCTTGAGAGCAGGCTTATGTCTCTATCTCCAGTGCTTAGCACAATGCCATGCCCCACTATATCACCCCCTGCTCCCACAACACACACTTAAACTCCAGTGGCTCCATCTCACCTTCAGGATCAAACACAAAACCTCTCCCTGCCTTCCCTCTTTCCAGTCTTATATCTGATTCCCAACTTATGCTCTTTGATCCAGTGACACTGGCCTCTTTCTTATTCCATGAACAAAAGACTCCATCTCTGCCACTGGGCATTTTCTCAAGCTGTCTCCCATGCTTAGAAGGCTCTCCTTCCTTATCTCCATCTTCTGGCTTCCCTGGTTCCCTTCAAGTCTCACCTTCTACAAGAAGTCTTTCCCAACCCCACTTAATTCTAATGCCTTTCCTTTGTTAATTATTTCCTATTTATCTTGTATATAGCTCATTTGTCCATACTTGTTTGCTTGTTTCCTCCATTGGATTTTGAGCTCCTTGAGGCAAGAACTATCTTTTGCTTCTTTTTGTATACCCAGGGCTCAGCACAGTGCCTGCCACATAAATGATGCTTAATAATTGCTTGTTTACTGATTGGTACATAGTAGGTATTTGATAAATATTTATTGACTGACTGGAGAAAATATGAGGAATTATCACCCTCCTTTCGCTGAAGAAGTGGAGGACTTTGGGTGCATTACGTTTTATACATTTCCAGATGTAGTGATTGTTTCAGTTGGCTTTATTGGTTTTTGTTGCTATAAGAAGAGGTTTGTTTGGTGGTGACAGTGGGTGTGTGTGTGTGGTGGGGAGGGTGGAGAGAATACCTGGAATGGACTATTATATAAAAATAAAAAGCATCAGTAAAATCTTTAAGAGATTTAGAGGGGAAGGAGGCAAGATGGTAAAGGCAGGGACTTCCCTGAGCTTTTCCAAATTCCCTTCTAAACAACATTAAAATAACACCTCAAAATGCATTCTAGAATAGCAGGACCAACAAAAGGATGGGGTGAAACAAATTTCCAGCCCAAGACAACTTAAGAAGTTAGCAAGAAAGGTCTGCCTCACTGAGATGAGTGTAGATGACTGTAGTCCAGTCCCTTGCACCCTGGCAAGGCCTTTGGGCAACTTCTGCAGCTTTGAGAGATCTCAGCCCACAGGGACAAAAAACTGGTCAGGAGGAGATTACAAGGGACCCTTTGCTGGCACTGGGTACAGAACTCTGTTGCACTGCCCATATGAGATTCTGGGTTGCAGTCCCATAATGAGGTGAAGAACTGGCAAGAGCAGGGACCCTTATCACAGTTCCAGGGTATAAAACAGTGCTTGTGGCCACTGACAGATGGAAGAACAGGCCAGGAGAACCTTGATCACACCTCTCCCTAGACCATATAACCTTGAAAGAACTGACACTTACAGACCCCCAGAACTAGCTCTGAACATAGGCAGCAAAGAAAAACTCAAAGCTTGGGACAGCGCTCCCTCTACCCTGGGAGCTACAGCATAAAGTTAAAAGTTAAAAAAAAAAAAGCTGGGAAAATGAGCAAATATTAAATAAAGAATCTGACTACAGGAAGTTACTATGGTGACAGGAAAGATCAAAACACAAATACTCAGAAGAAGACAATGACATAAAAGCAGCTATATGCAAAGCCTCAAAGAAAAATATGAATTGGTTTCAGGTCCTAGAAAAGCTGAAAAAAGGATTTGAAAAAATCAAATAAGAGAGGCAGAGGAAAAGTGGGGAGAAGAAATGAAAGTGATGCAAGAAAGAGGCAACAGCTTGGTAAAGGAGGCACAAAAAAATACTGAAGAAAGTAACACCTTAAAAAACAGAATAGGCCAAATGTTAAAAGAGACACAAAAACCCACTGAAGACAAGAGTTCCTTAAAAAGCAGAACTGGCCAAATACAAAAGGAGATACAAAGGCTCACTGAATAAAATAATTCCTTAAAAATCAGAATTGGGCAAGTGGAAGCTAATGACTTGATGACATATCAAGAAACAACCAAACAAAATCAAAAGAATGAAAAAAATAGAAAAAAATGTGAAATATCTCGTTGGAAAAACAACTGACTTGGAGAATAGATCCAGGAGAGATAATTGAAGAATTATTGGACTACTTGAAAGCTATGATTCAAAAAAAGAACCTAGGCATCATCTGTCAAGAAATTTTGAAGGAAAGCTGCCCTAACATCCTAGAACCAGAATAAAATAGAAATTGAAAGAATCCACTGATCACCTCTTGAAAGAGATTCCAAAATGAGAACTCATAGGAATATTATAGTCAAATTCCAGAGCTTCAAGATCAAGGAGAAAATACTGCAAGCAGCCAGAAAGACACAACACAAATATCATGGAGCCACAGTCAGGCTAACAGAAGATTTAGCAGCTTCTACATTAAAGGATCAGAAGGGCTTGGAATATGATATTCCAGAGGGCAAAGGAGCTAGGATTACAACTAAGAATCACCTACCCAGCAAAACTGAGTATAACCCTTCAGCGGAAAGAATGGATATTGAATTAAATAGAGGAATTTCAAGCTTTCCTTCTGAAAAGACCAGTGCTGATTAGAAAATTTGACTTTCAAATACAAGATTCAAGAAGAGAAGCATAAAAAGGTAAACAGGAAAGGGAAATCATAAGGGATTCAATAAAGTTAAAATGTTTATATCCTACATGGGAAGATGATACTTGTAACTTCTAAAACCTTTTTTTTTTATTAGGGCAGTTAGGAGTGTGAGTTGACTATGATGGGATGACATTCAAAAAAATAAATTAAGGGGTTAGAAAAAAGGATGCACTGGGACAAGAGGGAAGGGAGAGGCAGAATGGGGTAAATGAACATAAAAGAGATGTGAAAGAGCTTTTACAGTGCAGAGGAAGATGGAGAGTGGCTGACAACACTTGAACCTTACTCTCATCAGAACTGTCTCAAATTTGGAATAATATATATACTCAGTTGGGTATAGAAATCTATCTTACCCTACAGAGAAGCAGGGGGAGGGGGATAAGAGAAGATGGGGCTGATAGAAGTAAGGGCAGAGTGGGGGTGGCGGTGGTCAGAGCCAAGACACTTTTGAGGAGGGACAGTGGGAAAGGAAAGAGAAGGATAAACAAGGAGGAAAAGTAGGATGGAGGGAAATATACAGTAATCATAACTGTGAATGTAAATAGGATGGACTCACCCATAAAATGGAAACAGCAGAGTGGATTAAAAACCAGAATCCTACAAAATGTTGTTTACAAGAAAAACACTTGAAGCAGAGAGACACATAGAGTAAAGTTTTAAAGGGCTAGAGGAGAATCTATTATTCTTTAGCTAAAGTTAAAAAAAAAAGCAGGGGTAGCAATCATTATCTCAGACAAAGCAAAAGCAAAGAGAGATCTAATTAAAAGAGGCAAGCAGGGACACTACCTTTTGCTAAAAGGTACCACAGACAATGAAATAATATCAATACTAAACATATATGCACCAAATGATATAGTATCCAAATTCTTAAAGGAAAAATTAGATGAGTTATAGGAGGAAATAAATAGTAAAACCATACTAGGGGAGGACCCTAATCCCCCTTTCAGAACTTTCAAAAAATAAATAAAAGAAGTTAAGGAAATGAACAGAATTTTAGTAAAGTTAGATATCATAGACCTCCGAAGAAAACTGAATGGGAATAGAAAAGAATATACCTTTTTCTCAGCAGTTCATGGCACTCACACAAAAACTTACCATTTATTAGGGCATGAAAACCTCACAACCAAATGCAGAAAAGCAGAAATAATGAATGCATCCTTTTCTGATCACAATGCAATAAAATTACATTCACCAAAGAACCATGGAAAGACTAAAAATGAATTAGAAACTAAATAATCTAATCTTAAAGAATGAGTGGGTCAAAGAACAAATCATAGAAACAAATAATAATTTCATTAAAGAGAATGACAACAATGAGACAACATACCAAAATTTATGAGATGCAGCCAAAGCAGTACTTAGGAGGAAATTTTATATCTCTAAATGCTTACATCAACAAATAGAAAAAGAACAGATCAATGAATTGGTCATATGACTAAAAAACCAGAAAAGGAACAAATTAAAAATCACCAGTTAAACACCAAATTGGAAATCCTGAAAATCAAAAGAGAGAGTAATAAAATTGAAAGTAAGAAAACTGTTGAACTAATAAATAAAATTAGGAGCTGGTTTTATGAAAACAAAAACAACAACAACAATAAAACATTGGTTAATTTGACTTAAAAAAGAGAAAGAAAACCAAATTACTAGTATCAAAAATGAAAAGGGTGAATTCACCACCAATGAAGAGCAAATGAAAGCAATTATTAGGAGCTTTTTTATATACCAATAAATCTAACAATCTAAGTGAAATGGATGAATACTTACAAAAATATAAATTGTCCAGATTAACAGAAGAAAAAGTAGAATACTTAAATAATCCTATCTTAGAAAAAGAAATTGAACAAGTCATCAATGAACTCCCAAAGAAAAAATTCCCAGCAACAGATTCACAAGTGAATTCCACCAAACATTTAAAGAACAATTAATTCCAATACTATATAAAATATTTGGAAAAATAGGCAAAGAAGGAGACCTTTTGAAAATTCCTTTTATGGCACAGCTATAGTGCTGATATCTAAACCAGGAAGAGTGAAAACAATGAAAAAAATATATAGACCAATTTCCCTAATGGATATTGATGTAAAATTTTAAATAAAATGCTAGCAAGCAGATTACAACAATTTATCACAAAGATAATACACTATAACCAGATGGGATTTATAGCAGGGGTGCAGGACTGGTTCAATATTAAGAAAACTATCAGCATAATTGACTATGTCAATGACAAAACTAACAGAAATTTTATTATCTCAATAGATGCAGAAAATCTTTTGATAAAACATAACACTCATTCCTATTGAGAATAATAGAAAGCATAGGAATAAATGGAGCTTTCCTTAAAATAATAAGTAGTATCTATCTAAAATCATCAGCAAGCATGATCTGTAATGGAGATAAGCTAGAAGACTTCCCAGTAAGGTCAGAGGTGAAGCAAGGATGTCCATTATTACCACTATTATCCAATATTGTACTAGAACCGCTAGCTATACAGGAGAAGAAGAAAAAATTGACAGAATTAGAACAGTCAATGAGGAAACAAAACTATCACTCTTTGCAGATGACATGATAGTATACTTAGACAATCAAAATTAACTAAAAATTAATTGAAATAATTAACAACTTTAGCAGAATCACAGGATATAAAACAAACCCACATAAATCATCAGCATTTCTATATATTATCAACAAAGTCCAGCAGCAAGAGATAGAGAAATTCCCTTTAATATAATGGTAGACAATATAAAATATCTGGAAGTCTACCTGCCAAGACAAATCCAGGAACCATATGAATATAATTACAAAACACTTTTCACAGAAATAAAGTCAGATCTAAACAACCAGAAAAAAATATCAATTGTTCAAGGGTAGGCTGAGCCAATATAATAAAAATGTCATACCTAAATTGATTTAATTACTCAGTGACATACTAATCCAAGTACCAAAAATTATTTTATAGAGTTAGAAAAAAATAATAAAATTCACCTGGAAGAACAAAAGATTAAGAGTATCAAGGGAATTAATGAAGAAAAAATGTGAAGCAAGGTGGCCTAGCCATACCAGATCTCAAACTGTATTATAAAGCAATAATCATCAAAACATTCTGGTACTGGCTAAGAAACAGAGTGGTGGATCAATGGACTAGATTAAGTACACAAGACAGCAGTAAATGACTGTGATAATCTAGTGTTTGATAAACCCAAAGATTTTGGGGGGACAACTCATTATTTGAGAAAAACTTCTTGGAAAACCAGAAAACGGTTTGGCAGAAACCAGGTATAGACTAATATCTCACACTGTATACCAAGATAAGGTCAAAATGGGTACATGATTTAGACATAAAGGGTGATACCATAAGCAAATTAAGGGAACATAGAATAGTTTACCTGTCAGATCTATGGATAAGAGAAGAATTTATGACCAAATAAGAGTTACAGAACATTATGAAATGTAAAATGAATAATTTTAATTAAAGTAAAAAAGATTTTGCATAAACAAAACCAATGCAATCAAGATTAGAAGGAAAGCAGAAGGCTGGGGAAAAAATTTTACAGCCAGTTTCTCTGATAAAGACCCCATTTTTCAAATATATAGAGAACAGAGTCAAATTTATAAGAAGTAATTCCCCAATTGATAAATGGTCAAAGGATACGAACAGGCAGTTTTCAGATGAAGTAATTGAAGCTATCTATAGTCATAAGGAAAAAAGCTCTAAATCACTATGGACTAGAGAAATACCAATCAAAACAATTCTGAGGTACCACCTCACACTTGTTGGATTGGCTAATATGACAGAAAAGGAAAATGATAAATGTTGGAGATGTGGGAAAATTGGGATACTAATGCACTGTTGATAGAGTTGTGAACTAAACCAACCATCCTAGAGAACAATTTGGAACTATACTCAAACTGCTTTAAACCATGCATATTCTTTTGACCTAGCAATATCACTACTAGGTCTGTATCCCAAAGAGATTTTTAAAAAACATGGGGGGAAGGACCTACACATACAAAAATATAACAGCTCTTTTTGTGGTGGCAAAGAACTGGAAATTAAGGGAATGTCCATCAACTAGGGAACAGTTTAATAAGTTGTGGTAGATGATTGTAATGGAATACTATTGTGCTATAAGAAATGATGAGCAGAATACATTCAGAAAAACCTGGAAAGACTTAAAGGAACTAATACAAAATGTAGTGAGCAGAAACAGAACATTGTACATAGTAACAGCAATACCGTACCAAGATCAACTGTGAATGACTTAGCAATTCTTAGCAATACAATGATCCAGGACAATTCCAAAGGACTCATGATGACTCAAAGAACTCATGCTATCTATCTCCAAAGAAAGAAGTGGTGGAGTCTGAATGCAGATCAAAGCATACTATTTTTCACTTTATTTTCATGGAGAGTTGTACGTGTGTGTTTACACGCTTGTGTGTTTTCTTTTACAATAAGACTAATATGGAAATGTTTTACATGATTACACATGTACCAACATCAAATTTTTTTGCCATCTCAAGAATAGGGGAAGATGGGGAGAGGGAGAGAATTTGGAACTAAATAAAAGTTTCAAATGAATGTTAAAAATTGTTTTTAAAAGCAAATGGAAAAAATAAAATATTATTTTAAAACAGGATTCAAAGAAATGTTGTAATTGCATGAACTTGATGTGAAGAAAAGAATGCAGAACCAAGAATACACACACACATTTTTTGTGAGGTCACTGACCATAACAAAGGAAAACAACAGTAAAGCACCTCAGAAGTCAGACTGATATAATGACCAATCTTGATTCCAGAAGACTTCTGATAAAACTTAGTGGCATTCTCTTGGTATAAAAGAAGTAGACTATGGGTGTGGAATGTGCCAATGATATATTGGTTTGTTTTACTTAGTTAAAAGGTAAATGGGTAGAAGTATATCAGTAACAATAATGAAAAAGTATCAATAAACCATCAAAAAATTATATATAACTTTCTACACCCATATTCTACTCAGAATTCCCATTCAACAAATCTCAGTGATGCCTTTGAGCTTATTTGCCTTGTTGAGATGGAATCTTTAGTTTACTCTATTTATTATTGGTATATAGACAACTGACACAATGTTGGTTCTCTTCTTGGTTATTTTCTTCTATAAATTACTAGTCCTTTTTTCTGTTGTTTGTCTAATATTAAACCTAATATTCTTTGTAGTACCAGCCTTGGAAGAGCTATGTAGGAAATTTTCTTCCTCTTTTTCCCTTCAGTTTAAAACTAACTGTCTGGGTTGGATTTAAAATCAATTAAAAAAAATAAACAAAAACTTTATAGGCAAACAGTCTTTTACTGACCTTTACTAGATATGCTTTATTCCTAGCTAAGAGCTAATCATGTCTATATTTTAAGATGTTATCCAGAACTTCAAATCCTATTTTCTGACTTTCTCTTATGGATCTCCTACCTTCAATCATCAAAAGTGATAAAAATACATGTCCCTAGAGTTTTCTGTGTTTCCCCAGGACTCCAAAACATTTAGCATCAGTTTCTAGGTTCCATATGGCTATACCATTTGTCCCTACATTAATCATTATCAATGTGCAATTGTCACTAGGTTTATCAAGTCTGTTAGTTTCTAGACACACGACCTGGTAAGACAACACACATCTATTAGCCAACAAATTGCTGCCTTGCTATTTGTGAGCTAGAAGTCATTAATTACTATTAATAGTCATCACAAAATCAGAGTTGGAAGGGATCTTAGAAATTGAACTCATACGCAAAAGGAATTTCCACTGTATCATACCTAACAAATAAGCATCCAGTCTGCTCAAAGACCTCCAAGGCAAGGTAAGTCTACTCCCTTACAAGGCACCTATTCCACTTTTGTGTAACTCTTATTAAGACGTCTTTTTTTTTCTCCTGACATCAAGCCTAAATTGGCCTTTCAGTTTCCACCCATTCCTAGTTCTGCTCTCTAAGGCCAAAAAGAGTAAGTCTAATTCTAAGGGCTAAAAAGCCCTTCAAACACTCAATAACATCTATTATGTCTTCTCCTAGGTCTTCAACTTTCCAGGATACACTTCCCTGGTTCCTTCAACTGAGTATTAAGCTTTTGTAACATGGACTCAAGGCCTTTCACCATCCTGTTTACCCAGCTCTGGATATTCTTCAGCTTGTCCTATTTCCAACTTCTGTGGGAGAAGGATCAGAAGAGAGAACTTAAAAATAGGTGACTTGGAGGGACTACTAAAGTAGGTCAGGGGTTGAATTTAGGGAGCAGAAATTTGGGAAAATTTGGAGAACAATTTCCAGGCCCAGTTACTTGTTCAGATTCTAGTTCTGGATTGAAACTGCAGTATCAAGGACAATTAAGGAGGATATTAAAGAACTAAGGATGATTGAAGAGGATCAAGAAGCTGAAGAAGGTCAAGAAAGATAAGGTAGTTGGCAAAGACAAGGTAAGTAAGAATAGATAAGTGGAACAATTAGAAAGTAAAGAAAACTGATGAGTGGATGGATGGTGGCACAAATTAATGAAACAAAAATTGGTATAAGGGTAAAGGGAAAGTGAATGGGGCTATGTTGTAGAGACTAAGAAAATTGAGGGAGGTTAAGTTATTAATTCACTGTAATACTTTTAACTAGGTTCTTATGCATGAAGGTGATGCAAAAACAAAACAAAAAAAAGCATTTCTTTTAAAAATAAAGCAAATTTTTGGCCACAGGAAGGAAATAATGTTGGAGGACAAACTTAATCAACTTCTCATGCTGATCATACTTTTCCATTCAGCTCATTAATTTTTTTCCTAAAGTCAAAAGGATTTGAGGTGACTTCCACACTAGTACTACCCCAGGACCTTTAGACTGAGGCAACCAGGACACAGGATAGGAAGCACTTCATTCCCATCTAGGACAAAGCCTTCTTGTGCTGATTTCCTTGGACCATGGGCTTTGATTTCGAGTTTCTGCCACATGTGCCATAGGTCCAAAACAGTAAATTCAATTTGTTCCACTTACCAACCCCAAACCCTTAATCTCTCTCCAGGTCCTTTCCCTTGTATTGATTTAGTTCTCCTCTCCAAAATTAGGGAAAATTACAGCAATGCAGGTTATGGAGGATAATCCACAAGTATCACAATAAAACAAGCCCTTCCAAAGTGAAAATAAACAAGAATATAATAAAAAATTTGACCTGGGATTCAGGTACCATCAGATTTCTTTCCAGGACTTCAGATATTTGTTAGTGGAGGGATGGTAGTGGTGATGGTATGTAAGACATTAGTATTGTTTCCAAAAATATTTTTCCTATATACTTAGTATGGTCACCCTCATGGCTTCTAGATTCCCTGGATTCTTTAGATTTGGGGGTGGGGAAGAAAAGAATTTAAAGGACTGAGTTTTTAGTTGCTTAGCCCAACTATAACTGTTCTTTGAAAAGTAAACGATGATTGAATTGGACTGTTAACTTTCTATTTATTTGTAGGGTTTCCTTTAATACACATTTCCTGAGAAAGCAGGGCTTTCGATGTTATCATCATCAATGAATCAACAAATATTTATTAAATGATAAATACTCACTGCCTGGACAATGTGCTGTATAAATAAAGTCACAAGTATATAAAGTTCAGCCTCAAAAAACTTATAATCTTTTGTGGATCTCCTTCATTGATTGTAAAAATATTCAACAAAATAACAAATTCAAACCCACAAGCATTTATTAAGCACCTGCTATGTCCCAGGCACTGTGTTAGATGGCAGGTACAGAGACCAAAAACTAATAGTCCCTGCTCCAAAGGAGCTTGAGATCTACTGAGGATTCTAAGGCTTCCCTACATTTATAACTTTCTGAGGTCTATTCCCCTGTATGGAGTCTCTGATGCCTAAGGAGAGAGGAGCTACACTTGAAAGTTTTCACACATTCATTACATCTATATGGTTTCTCTCCAGTATGAGTTTTCTGATGCTGAATAAGGGCTGATGAATGAATGAAGGCTTTGCCACATTCATTACATTCATAGGGTTTCTTTCCACTATGAATTCTCTGATGTTTAGCAAAGTTTGAACTTCTGCTGAAGGTTTTCCCACATTCATTGCATTCATATGGTTTCTCTCCAGTATGAATTCTCTGATGTTGAACAAGGTGTGTACTCTGACTAAAGGTTTTCCCACATTCATTACATTCATAGGGTTTCTCCCCAGTATGAACCCTCTGATGTTTAGTAAGGGATGAACAGTGACTGAATGCTTTCCCACATTCATTACACGTATAGGGTTTCTCTCCAGTATGAGTTCTCTGATGCTTAATGAGAGCTGAGGAGTGAATGAAGGCTTTGTCACATTCATTACATTGATAGGGCTTCTCTCCTGTATGAATCATCTTATGCTGAATAAGGTGTGAAGTCCGACTGAAAGCCTTCCCACATTCATTACATTCATAAGGTCTCTCTCCAATATGTGTTTTCTGATGTTCAGAAAAAGCTGAACTCTCAGTAAAGGTTTTCCCACATGCATTGCACGTATAGAGTCTTGCCCTAGTGTGAGTTTTCAAATGTTTTTTGAGGTTAGCTTTGTGGCTGAAGGCTTTCCCACAATTATTGCATGTATATGGTTTCTCTCCAGTATGAATTCTTTGATGTCGAATAAGCACTGAATGGTAACTGAAGGATTCTCCACATTCGTTACACTTACAAGGCTTTTTCTCCTTGTAGATTCTCTTATTTTTCATTAGGTTTGAGTTTTGTTTGAAGGTCTTTCTTTCAAAGTTACCCAATTTCTCTCCTGTAGGAATTTTATCTTGATTAACAATAACTGACCTCTGATTAAAACTTTTCCAGTATGTATCACATTCAAAGTCTCTCTCCTTAGTAGGGTTTTTCCTGTGGGCAACTTTCACTTGCCTCAAATGTCTCTCATTTTCCTGTTGTCTCTCTAACCAGTCCTCACATTCTTCCAAGTTGGACATATCATCCTCTGTAACTCTTCCTACCATCATCCCTTGTGATGATTCCTCTTCAGAGATTTCCTGTACTGAGGTTGACTCTCTGCTCTCAGACCTAGTATCCCAGTCTGAAAGAAAGTGAAAATACAAAGGTCATTAAAAAAAGAAACTAATAAATGAGACAACAAAGCTAAAAATAAAACCTATGAGTAGGCTTTAACAATTTAAATACAGCCCTGCAACCTAGAGACACAGGAATAAGAGGTGAGAAAAGGAACAGAAGAGATGGGAAGGGAGCTGGATTCACTAAACATAATCAGATTGTGTCCGGGAAGGTAAGAGTTAAGGTAACCCAGTGAATTCAGTTAAAGAGAGAGGTTGTAAATGAAGATGGTGGGAAAAGCACAGATTGAATGAGGTAGGCTAGGCCCACTGCCACATGGCAAGCTAGGTGGCACAGATGGCCAGGCCTGGAGTCAGGAAGACTCATCTTCCTGAGTTCAAATCTCGATTCAGACATTTACTAACTGGTAATCCTGGACATATCACTCAACCCTGTCTGCCTCATCCGTAAAATGCCTCATCAAGTTTTCTCATCTGTAAAATGAGAAGGAAATGGCAAACAACTCCAGTATCTTTGCCAAGAAAACCCCAAATAGGATCAGTAAAGATTACTGAAATGACTGAACAAAAAGTCCACTGCCAGTAAGTAGTTAGCATCTCATAACTGGGTCACTCTTAATAACTTCTCAGTTGACACAGATATCCCAGGACATTGAGCCCAAGAACACTGGGAATAGCAATACTTTCAGCCCAGTGCCTTCAGCCATCATTAAGTACGTACTATGTGTCAGGCACTGTTAAACACTTTATAAATATTACCTCATTTAATCCTGGCAAGGAATTTTTATGGAGATACAGCCAGGCAATACTCTTGTAGGTAAAGAAAGTTCTTGCCACCAAAGTCCTTGGGCACTACCAAATGGTTCAGCATCAGAAACTTATAAAATGTTATCAGTGGAAACAACTGTAGAGGCATTAACATCTACTTTGTTGATGTACCCTAAAGATCACGAGACCTTTCTATCTGACTTGCTGCTAAAACCTTCCATATGTGTTGTCTCACCCATTAGAAGACAAGCTCTGAGATCAAGGACTGTCTATTTTTCTATCTGTATGCCCCACACTTAGAACCTAGTAAGCACTTAATAAACGCAAAAATCCCCCCAAAACAGAAATAATAAAAAACTGTCCTTGCCCTCAAAGGAAGTACATTCTAAAGAGGAACAGCTGAACAAATTGTTATATGAATACAAGAGAATATTACTGCATCATAAATGACAAAAGGGATGGTCTCAGAGAAACCTGGGAAGACCTCTATGAACTGATGCAGAGTTAAGTGAAAAGAATCAGGAGAATAAATTTAACAAAAACATTATAAAGAAAATTAGCTCTTACAAAGACTGAAGAACTCTGATCAGTGTAATGGTTAACCATAATGCCAGAGGATATGAGGCATACTACCCATCTCCTGAGAGAGGTGATGGACTAATGGTGTAGAATGAGACATTTGTTTTGTTTGACTATGTATATCACAAGATTTTCCTCCCCACTAGTGGGGGAGGTGGGAGGAAGAAGTTATTAACAGGGTGGTGGTCCCACAAACACATAAAAGAGGGTCACTAAAGTATTTTTAATAGAACAAAATGAATATACAAGAGGGACAGCTTTGAAAATTATATGTTGAGTTTGTTATATACTTTACAAAGCAAGCTATGTGTAACAGATTTGTAAATTTTAGATACAATCCTTTTTCTGTTCTCATTTAAGTTCAAATTTTTTTTTAAAAGAGGAACAGAAGACACAAAAAGGATAGCTGAATAGCATAATATAAGATATATTCATGTGAGGAAATCTAAAACTGGGGAGGAGTGGGTAGAGAATACCTGGATAAAAATCAATGTTGAGAGAAACAATATTGTCACTGGGCCAATTAGACATAGAGGGTAGATGAGGTGCGTTTAGAAAACAGAACACATTCTGGGCAGGGATGCATGAGGTAGTATTGATGGGGAACTTATCCCAGACATCTGCTGGAATTCTTATTCTCTGCTGAAAAAAGACCAGCTAATAAAGTATTTGATTACTTTAATGATAATTTCATTCTTCTCTAAAAGGTAAAGAAAAATACAAAGGGACTACTAGTCTGAACCCACTTTTGGCCAACAAGGAAAAACTGATGGTTGAAAAAGAAATGATGGAACTTTTTGGGAATTCATGAGTTTATTATTAAAGACATGAAGGCATGGCACAATTGACATAGACTTCAGATATGGGAAAATGGATTTCAAAGAATTAAAAAAAAAGAGATGGCAGGATTCCATGGTCAAAAAAAAAATCTGTAAAGGATATAAGCCTATGAAGAATGTGAAGCTCTCAGCAATCAGATTCTAAAGACAAGGAAGTAGTTTGCCTAATGAAACTAATAAGAAACTTCTTAGATTTAGAAAACAAAGAAGTACAGAAGACAGAAGTATAGGAAGGTAATAGAGAATTAATACAAAAGCTAGGTATGATCCAGTAAAAAAAAAAAGTATTAAAAATGCTAAAACTCAGAATAAACTGAATCTGGTAAAAAAAATATATATTTTTTTCCCACAAGTCTTGTAATTTCATCTGTGTGGAGAAGCTCCTGGTAATCTTCTCCCACAGCAGATCAGCATCTTCTCTATAACTTACAGTCTTGGTTAAAAAAAAAATTTAAACTTTTCCATAAGATGAAAAAAATCAAACAATACTGTTGATATATACGAAGGTATAATGAGGTTTTTATTTCCAGCAAATCTTTCCATAAGAGAATGTACACAGCCCAGCTGTGGACTTAGGAAGAGAAATCTGAAGAGCACAGAAAATTCCTGTTCTTATGAGTTTTCTAAAACTATGTAAAGAATTTTTATTTCTGAAAGATAAGATTCTCTGAGAATTCTTTTCATTTCATTCTTACACAAACAATAGTTTCTCTCATTTAAAACTGTGTTCCTTGAAATTTTAAGTCCAAACAGTTAAAAAAAAGAAGTAAACCAAGAACAAGGAATTCTATTGTATTTTGTTACTTTTGTTTATTGAAATACTAACATATAACACCTGGATGTCATTTTTTTTCACATTCCATAGCTAAACAAATACAGAAATATTTTTAAGTTAAACTATAATGCATCACTGTGGATAATTACATCATGTTTCTGAAATCAAAGACTGAAATTCACTTTTCCAATTTTTCCTTTCAGTCCATTATTACTCTGGATGCTCATGATCTTGCTCTGGAATTAACCACAGGATATCCTCAGTTCAACCACAGCACACATTCTAAAACTCACTAAACAGAATAAGGAAACACAACAAACCCATACTTTTCAGCAAAGTGCTAAAAAAAAGGAGGGGGGGCTATTTGGTCATATTCTGTCATTACCACATCATTCTTGGTTTCTATTTCTGTAAATAAAGGTTTTAGACTTTCCAACATCCAGTCTGTATGACTGGTTTATTTTCTTGAAATACCAAGATGTTAGGAATAGCCACAGTGTTGAAGCTGGTAGATTGCTGGCTTAGAAGCATCCAGTGCCCAAAAATGTATTATTGATGTGGTGAAAAATGCATTGCTGTGTGATCCTCTGATGTTTCTTAGACTCCATTTTGTAACCTGGGTCCAATTTATAACTGACTTCTGATGCAGTTTTAATTTGCTGTGAAAAGTTACTAGTTGGCTTCCTGAACCACAACTCTTTTTTCCCTGTGTATCCAATAAGAGACCATCTCCTACTCTGCTTCTTGGTGTAAGGCCATTCACTGTTGATATGGCAAGTTCTTAATATGTACTTGGAGACATGCCCTACCATTGTGCTGTTTGGTGGTAGGGGTGGCAGGGAAGGGCAACATTCTTGAAGAACTCTATAAAAACTCCACTCAAACCCCTAGACAGTGAAACAATCACTGCCAATCCCTTGAATGAATGGTGGTCTCCCACTCTCAGCTAATGCCCAGACATCAGCTTTTCTATCCAACAGGGTATTACCTAAGTCCCTGAGTGGGACCTCTCCTTCTGCCCCCTGGATTATTTTTCTTCTCTCCTCTTCCCTATTCCTCCCTATAAGTTTCAGTGCTTGTGCTGTTGGCTTCTGGACCTCGTTCACATTCACCACAGGCCTCTGGCAGTGGTAAGTGTCAATGCACAGCTAACAGAGTTTCCTGTAATGACTCTTAGAATTGTCCTTTCCAGTAAGAATCCAACCAAACCACTACTACCTCTATTTAGTTTAAGAGCTACTGACTAAAGCTGAGACTAAGTTTTCTGGCAGCCATATCTTCATGGACAGGATGGGACAGATAGCCTCACCTGCCAACCTCTGTCTTCTACAGAGAAGGAAAAGAGTAGATCACTGCACCTCTAGCTTCAGTGGTAGGGAAAGCCTCTTCCTCTTGCATCCATAAATCACTGATTAGGGCTTGAATTAGGACTCTTGTCAGCTGCATCTTCACAGGCAAGACTTCCTGCCTTCACCAAAGAGAACAATGACTGAGGACCTGTATCTTGTGCCTCAGTAGCAAAGAATTCCCCTCCTATCTTGTCCCATGAGCCACTGACCAGGGAGAAGAACAAGACTCTTGAATCCAATGCCTGTGCCCAGGAGAAAGGAGCTTCTTCCCTACTGTGATCAAGCCAAGCCTTACCCCTATCAATACTATTGGAAATGCTTGTAGCAAAGAATTAACATGGTATCAGACTGGTACAAAAGTGACACCAAGATATATAAAGGAAGACTAATGTATATTCACTGCTGTGTAAGCCTGAAACTTCCATTGGGTCCTATGAAATATTTAGAATTTATAATGTGAAATTTTCTAATTATGTAATACTTCTCACCTCACAATCCATTTTTGAAGGGTTTTTTTTTCACACTTTCAGTACTATTACTCTATTGATGATGTACTGTGTGTATGGCTTCTAGATTATACTCTTCTCCCTTTATCAGTAATATTTGTTACAGAACCAATTAGAAAAAATGGCTCTCTTTAATATTCCATTAAGAGTCTTCTACTTCAGCATCACAACTGCCAATAGTGGAGAATGAAACTTTTCTGTCTTTTGCCTTTCCTATAATCAGATACAACCTTAAATGATCACCATTTACTTCACAGTTTTGCATCAGCTATTCCTTCAGTTTTGTACTGTACTGTCTACCCAGGCTTGTGTACTTTCGTTACTTACAGCATCTGGATTGAGAAGTCGTTCAGTTTCAGTTTGTCCCTGCAGTTCAGACAATGAGCTTCCACTTTCCTCAACTGATCTGCAGCACATAGAAACTACAACATCAGAGGCAACCAGCAGAGAAGCCACACTGCAGCACTGAGGCATAGGCACCATCACACAGAACACTAATCCACAATTTATACAGCTACGTGGGGCACTGAGAAGTTGTGACTAGTTGAGGGTCACATAGCCAGTATATGTCAGAGCAGGACTCTAGCCCAGATTTTCCAGACTTCAAAGGCCAACTTTTCATCCACTATGAATACATATACTACCTCTCAGAAATATAAAGTACAATAAAAAAGGTTTTTTTAAGCTGTATTTGGGTAAAAAAGGAAAGGTAGGACTGTTGGTCAGTATGACTGGAACAGTAAAAGAAAACAAAGAAAGCAGAACTCCTTTGCTTATTTTCTCTGACAAGGAAAATGATGCTTGGATTAGAAAGGAAAGAACAAAAATGTCTCATAAAATGTTGCAAACCAATTTCAATAACACGTAGAGACAAATGTAGTCAAATGTAGCCTTATACCTTGGTTATTAAAATCAATTTCACAAGTACAAGATAAGGGAAGGTATAGCTAGACAAGAGCTCCTATGAAAAAGACCTGGGACCTTATGTTACAACCGTCCTCGTGACAGCAAATACAATAAAAATCAACAGTATAACAAGGCAGCTAAAAAGGCTAATTCTATAAGGCCATTTCTGGAATGCTGTATTCAGTTTGTGAAACCACATTTTAGGAAAGACAAGCTTTTAAGAATTGGAAACGTCTAGTCTAGAAGAAAGAAGAATTAAGGAATGTATGGTAGTTATCATCATATCATATGAAAGAGGTATTAGATGTGTGCTTTTTGGCCTCAGAGTAGTGGAATTTCAATTCAATTTAACAACATTTATTAAGAATTCATTATATAAAAGGCATTATGCTAGATGCAAGGGATACAAAAAAGAAAAACAAAATATTCTGTGATTTCAAAGCATTTATCTTTTATCGGGAAAATATATATTTCAACTAGTTAAATCTAGTTAACGTCCTTAAATGAAGAATTGTCTATCAAAACTCTCTAAAAGAGAAATGGGAGATCTTGGGAGGTAGTAGGTTATTTCTGAGATCTTCAAGTAGATGTATGACAATTTATTGTAAATTCATGGTAATATATGGTTTGGATTAAATATTCTCTAAGGTTCCATGCAACACTAAGATTTTTTTTTTGATGCTGGTTTTTCTGTTTAACTATTGTTCCAACTGGGATGTTATATTGAACACCATCTGAGATACTAGCCTTGCAAATCTAAACAAAATCACAGATCTCTAGATAATCAAAATCAAACTTATCATTGTTCTCTCCAAAACAGCTAGCCCTCACAACTTCCTTATCTCAGCTTAAAAATATCACTATTATCCCATTTTTCTAGATGCAAAACATAGAATATTTTCCTTTTCCTCCTTTTGCTCTCAAAGCTAATATTTCACTAAGACACATAAAGTACTTCTTTGAAATGTCTCTCATATTAAGAAGGAAACAAGCATTTATCATGTGCCGCTATTTGTCAGACACCGTGCAAAGTGCTTTACAAATTTTATCTCTGATTTTCACAACAACTCTGGGAGGTAGGTGCTATTATTATCATCATCCCCATTTTAGAGTGGCAGAAACTGAGGAAGCCAGAGGTTGACTTTCCTAGGGTCACATACCTAGTAAGTAGCTGAGATCCCATTTGAAGTCAGGTCTTTCTGACTCCAGTCCTAGCACTCTATCTACTGTGATAACCAACTACCTCTTTTTCCCTTTTTCTCACTGCTACTAAGGCCATCGACATTTAAACTGCTGTATCAGCCTTCTAGCTGGTCTTTTCCACCTCTGGTTTCTCCCTGTTTTAATCCACCTGGCACACGGATGATAAAGAAGCTGTCTACATGAAGTATAAGTTCTTTTGCTTAGTTTTGAAAGATCCTGCTGCCCATTCATATATATAACCAATTTTACAAATGTGCCTCAAACTATACAAATTTCAACCTAGCTTAACTATTTATTGTCCCCTACATATACCAAACAGGATTCCATATCAGAATTAAATAATTATTATTACTGAAGGAGTAGCACCTATTTAATTCTCAAAATACTCTGATATATTTTCCATTTACTTAAATCCTGCCCATCCCTTGGCAGCACTGTAAAAGATTTCCACCTTTTAAAGTCAAGAGTGAGGGAAATTATCCAGAATACAACAATAATGCAGGTATGAGATCACTGGGGTCAGGGGTATAGCACTAGGAGTATTAAATAAAGGGCGAATAAAAGGAATAACTGATAAGAAGTAGTGACTGACTGCAAGGAAGGAAGAAAAAGGAATAGCGTAGGCTATAGGACTATAACTACTATATACAGAAAATGAGATTTTGATCACAGGGAGGAGAGGAAGAATAGGGATCAGTGGGCAACAAATTCTTATAGGCAGGTGGAAATCTAGAACTGCAATGTAAAGTGATCAGTCAGAGCTTATAATAAACATTTAGGGTCATCATCAACAGAGAAAGGATTTCAATTCAATTCAACATTTATTAAGTTCTTACTATGTAAATGTATGAACTACACAAAAGGAGCAGTTACTGAAGTCAAAGCATACAAGGTCTCTCTATAAGACTAAACATGTAGGGAGAAGAGCAGAGGGATAGGACAGAGCTTTGAAGAATCTCACAATTAATGGGGGCATGAAGGAGGGGAAAAGGAAATGGGGAAGAAAAGGAGCCAGTGAACAAGACAGTACTTTATGAGGCAGAACCATCTAGAGTGTAATGTCTCACAGTGTTTGGGAAGAGTGTCTTTAAAATGTCAATTACTCTCCATTTACACTGTGAGACTGAACCCTTATCATCTCAACCAGAGCTACTGAAACATTCTCACAGATGCCTCACTGCTGCAGTGCCTCTGCAACACAGATTGCCTCAGTGTTCCTCTCCCTTTCTTTATACAAACTATTGTATATGACTTGAATAAATAAAAACTGCTGAGGATCTTCAAAAAAAAGGAGAGTGGGTGATCAAAACAGTACAAAGATTAAAAAGTAACAAAGTGATATCTAGCATTATATGTGTAGAAGACAGGAAAGAGAATCAAAGTACCAGAAATAAAGGAGGTTGAGGACTTAGAAAAGGCTTTGATTAGAAGGAAATAGGATTACAGCTTCAACAAAGCTGTCCAAAAGTCTTGATGGTAGGGTAGGGAATAAAAGAAAAGATGAAGAGAGTCAGCTGCTGTAGATCAGACAAAACTGAGAAAGAAACGATAAACACTTCTCTTTTCTAAGTATGGAAATAAGAAAGGATAGATATCAAGACCAGGAGGAGTGAAAGGAGCAAGGAGAGAATAGCAAGTCAAAACAATTCAAAGCTGCCACTCTCACATTAATGGAAGACATCTGATTTAACACCCTAACTCACTTGCCTGATTTTTATTTGCTCACCTGGATGGGTGCCTCTCGGGACTTTTCTCTCCATCATCCATTGATTTTCTCCTTGATCAAAATTAGAGCTCCCGTCAGGTTTGGAAACTGGAAGCCCTGTTCATTGGGAAAGAAATGGGACTTTGACATTTGTCATGGGCCCAAAGAACCATCCCAAGGCTCAGGTCCAGCCTCTTGGTCAACAGGGAAGAGAAAGCAATATCAAAAGGCCCAGAGAAAGGTATGAAGCACAAAGGTGTTTGGAATTCTGTTTCCAAGGAGAGTGTGGAGGACTAGCCAGGGAATTTATTTCACTTTCCTTGCTCTAAAATGGTAACTTCCCACCCGCAGAAGTATCTATACTGACACCTTAGGGCAGATTCCCTGGCAAAGGGAATATAAGATGGGGAAACCACAGCCTCCCAAGGGTGGCACAACAATGTTGCCCATTTCTAATTTAGCAGAAACAGATACAGAGATAGGGAGAACTAATGTCTTTTCCCTAAGCCAAAGAGGAAGTTAGGAATCTTTGATCCCTCAAACCCAAGTCAAAATCTAGCAATGCATTTCAGGTGCTATAAACATACATAAAAACAGCTAATACCCTAAAGCCAGATTCTGAGTCCTTACACAAAGAGACCAGGTTCTTATAATTCTCCAGCATGACGTCCCTCTGAGCAGGGTCCAACTGCCCCCATTCCTCTGGGGTGAAGTCCATGGCCACGTCTTTGAATGTCACTGATTCCTGAAACACCAAACACATTTTTACTCACCCTGAGATCATCTCCTGCCAACCTCGGCACCCTCCCCCCTCAAAAATCCTACATGGTTCTTAGAAGAGTAGTGAAATAAGCAGTATTAAGGAAAGTAGGTAAGACAAATGAGAAGTGATTATTATAACATTAGTCTCAAATGAAGTATTCCAAACCAGGTATGTAAGTTTTGGCATTGTGCTAGACTGTAGAATATTTATTTTTTAAAAATATGAGACATAGTCCCTATCCCTTAAGAGTTTACAATGTCGCTATTAAGGAGAAGAGAAAAATGCAAGAAACTGGAAAATAAAACAAAACAGTTACATGCATTGTAAAACTTAAGTACTACACAGTTCAGAGAAAGGAGAGATCACAGTGGATGATATTAAGAGCTTCATGTAGATGGTAGGACTTAAAGAGCTTCCAAGGTATATACAAAGTCAAAAAAGGTAGAAAACCAGTAATCTAGCTTGGATTTAAGTTAGAAACAATAGAGAATTATAAGAATGACACAATTCTTGGGACAGTCAAGTAGAAAATTATCTTGGCTAGGACTGAGATAGAGATAAAGTTTGGGGGCAAAGAAGGTGATGAATCTAGGTCCAAGGAACTAAATGCTGAGTCCAAAACTGGACACAACCAATTTTTATAACAATACCCATAATTATCTACCTATACATAATTGGTGTTTTTCCTCAAATGCTAGTATAGTAATGCCTTACTAGTAAGAAAGGGATTCGTAAGGCCTGCACCTGCAAAAATTTCCTCAAGTGCTTAGGAAGGGATAGTAACAATGACACTTAAAGCAAGAAGCCTGACTATAGTAGTCTATAGTAGGAGTCCAAAATTTTCATATTCTAGATAGTTTTGAAGGCCTAAGCTTCAGAAAGTTTATCTCATACAAGAATGAAGATCAGATGAACACGTCTGCAAGTTACTGTGTCCATCATTCTGGCTTCTCAATGGCCAACAGCACCTTTAATTTCCTTTAACAAGCATTCTCTACAGAATCCTTGTAATCTTCCCTAAGCCAGGCTACAAAAGATTCTCTGGAACTTTGGTAAAGAAATCCCTGTTCCTCTGGAGGGAATGATATCACAGGTACTAAATACGTACTAAAGAACACAATGGAACATAAGCTACTTGAAGGCAAGGGGCTGTTTCATTTTTGTTTTTGTACCCCTTATGCCTAGCACAGTGCCTGTGTGTGTGTGTGTGTGTACACATTTGATGAATAAAGGTCATTTTGTGTTAGATGCCACTGTCTGAATCACTGAGTTTTACCCCTTTGTTTCCCATATATGAGTGAGGACAGGATGAAGATCAATCTCCCCTTCCATACAGGCCCTAAAGCAAGGTCACTCAAAAAGCCTGGAGTCTAGGTTTTGGGTGGCATTCTGAGAGTCTGGTCCTTGAGATGTATTTACAATTTGTCTAAGAGGCGTATTTCAAGTTCCATACAAATATATGTCCCTGCTTTCATTGTCCCACTTTTCAGTGCAGACCATCCATCTCCTTGTTAGTTTAACTCAAATTTTCATATCTATCCAGCAACTCCCATCCTACTCTCCTTCAACTGTCTCCTCAATAATCCCTTTCTACTTCATCCTGCTGAATTGCTGATTTGATGCAAATTCTTCTGAAATTTCAAAATTTCGCCTTTCTTTTAACACCTCACCTTACTAGAAACCCAGCTATGCAAAGATCACTACTTTTCTCCTGTAATTTCTTAAACAATGGAGGAAAGATTAGCCTTCTCTTTGCATCCCAGTGCCAATTCCAGACTAACCCATCACTCTTGTTTTACTTTTCTTCATTCAAAATCCAGGCCATTCACCTTTAACAAAATCATTATGATCATTATATAATTATCATTGCTACTATCATGTACCACAGAGCCCTCTGTCCCCTTCTGACCAACTTCTACCTTCTTAGATAACTTTAGTACCTGTCTTAATGACTTTAGCATTCATGCAGATGATCCATCTGACATTACAATACAGTTCCTTGACTTTCTGAATTCTACTGACCTTTCACTTCTATCCATCAATTACTGGAAAGGTTACATCCTTGGACTTCATTATTATATGCATAGCCTCATGTCTAAGAACCCAAACTTGACTGGGTCAAAACTTTGAGTATAATTTCCTTACCTACCATGTGGATCGTTCAACAGTCATATAGTAAATGCCTACTATGTGCCAGGCACTGTGCTGGGGCTAAAGATTAAAAAAACAAAAAACAAACAAACAAACAGAAATGAAGCAATTCTTATTCTCAAGGAGCATACTTCAGTTCAAATCTTGCCTGTCACTTACTATCTTATATGACCCTGGCCCACCAAGTCACTTAAACTCTTTGGTTGTCTTTCTCAAATGTAAAGTAAAGGTGCTGGACTAGATAGGCTCCAAGTTATTTTCCTACTCTAAATTTATGGTCTTATCATCCTTAAACCACCATATTTATTCTTCTCCCTCACTGAGGAGTAAGGTTAAACATTCATTCTTTCCCATTTTATACTTGATTAAATTCAATATTGTATATATATAATCCTGTATAAATATAATCCTGGACTTCCTTTGTCCCTGTCATAACAATTCTTAATCTTGAAATAAAGTTAATCTTTCTTCACTCCTGCCTCCAGGTTACAGAGTTCTGCTGAACTATGTGAAAATAAAGACAGTGCAATATGCTCAAAGTTAAGAAAGGTGGTTAAGAGTCATGTGCCAAAAAGACCGAAAAGGCTACGCTCTGAGAAATGGTAAGGGAGTCTGACTACAAAGAAAGCATCAGTGACTTCAGAAAAAGCCACAGTGGGGTTCTAGGAGAAAAAGCCAGACAGCAGAGTGTTGGGAATGGAGCTAGTCTATGTAGGAGGAGAAACACAGGGCTGTCAATGAGGATGACATTAAAGGTTGTAGAAGATGTTCCTGAAAGGTAAAAAAGAACAACCTAGAGTACAAGTGGAAAGGAAGACTCTTCTTCCTTCACGATTATCAGAAAGAATGAGAAGATACATGTCAGGACTGGAAAATGTTTTGATTTAGATGAATATACGTTCTTATGTTTTTGTAGATACATTACAACATACAAGAGGGTATTAAACACAGAGTATAAAGATGCTAGATGCTCACTGAATCCTGGTTAAGTGAAAGGGTAATTGTTGGGTGGAAAGGTCAAGAGAACTGAGAGAGGGCACTAAGCAAATGGAGAGCATTCTCTATGAGGTCCATTCTGCTTTACCACAAGAAAGCAGCAAAGAGGAGGTAGAAACAGTGGTTATAGTTTCGAACTAAGTAGGTTATAGGATGACAGCATCTTGGAATTGGGACACCTGAATTTCTAATTCCAAGATCCTATAACTTAGTTAATCTCCTGGAATAAGGGCTCAGATCTGAATTTCTGTTAAGACTGAAAAATGCTAGAGCTAGAGGGGGAAAGTGTCCACATTCTGAGAACTAAGAGTCTTTTGGGGGTGTTGGGGGGGGAGAGAAAGGAAGTTCAACTTACATGGGACCTGGCTGTCAGTCGAAGAGTAGCTGTTCCCACCTCCTGGGTCTTCCTTTCTTGGGGAAAGGAAGAGTCCTGAGAAGACTGAGCTGGGAAAGAAGAAATGATACATTAGGAAAAGGCAGTGTTGTCCTAAATGACCAACTAGGTACAGCCCCACAATTACTATAAAATCTCCTTCAAAAGAAAAAGAAGTTAGCTTCATCTGCTCTCAAGATAAGAAAGCAGTGTCAGAGTCACTGATGCTCAAGTACCCAACTGTCCCTACAATCTAGTAGAAAGCTCTGCTCTGGGAGTTAGAACATAATGGCTGAAGTTCCAACTCTTTCTCCAGAGCTGTGTAAACCTCTTTGTGCTTCATTCACCTTCTCACTCAATAAGGAAATTTAAATTTTTACTTAAAAAATCCTATGGCTCATTCTTGCTTATAGAACATGTGAGGAAGCAATATGCTGAGTTATTTTGGGGAAATGGCTTCACTAATATGAAAATTTTACTTACAGAAGTCACCTGGTCTAGCAGAAAGAACAGAGAACTGAGACAGGCTCTATCACTAGCTGGGGTCTAAAGTCAGTAACTTGCTGGAGTCTCAAGTTTTCTCATTTATTATATGTTGTGTTTTTGTATGGATAAAATGAAATCATAGCTACAAATAAGCTTTGATAATTAGGAATACAAATCTTCATATTAACTTATTTAATGTCAGAATAATATCAACAGCAGCTAACATTTTAAAATAGCACCTTCCTGCAACAAAATTCTTTATAGACATCTCTTGAGTCTCACAACAATTTTGTGAGATGGGTAGTACAGATATTATTAGAGATATTAAATAAGCCACTCAAGGTTGCACAGTTAAGACATGACAGAATTAGATTTGAACCTAGGTCTTTTAACTCTCAGTCAATTTTAACTCCTTCAATTATACCATGTCTGCCACCTTGGGCGGGTATCAACCCTGTCGGGTAAGGAGAAGGATAAATAAGTCATTTCCTTAACCTCAACTGTAGGAATAACACAGAAAAAGGTGTTTCCCTCTAACTTCAAAAGGTACACTGATGCACAAATAAGAGTTGGAAAGGGGGAAATGGGCCAGATAATGTGATATAAGAGACTTATACTAAGGCTCCATATTCTTTTATTGAGCCCAAGTGGTTTTTCCTCTCTCCCATCTACTCTGGAGTCTATTTTCTCATTTCTACAAAAAGTTAATCTCACCACCTATAGTACCATCTCACCTTCTTCCTCAATCACTTGTGTTGACTTCTCCATAGTTAACCACGTCTTTGGGGTCTGCTGATGGACTTCAAAGTCTTTATCTCTCTGGGCAGAACGATCAGTTCTCTTCTACGAATCTCTTGCCTCTGCTCAGAGCGTCTAGAATCTTCTTTCCTGCTGGGATAGATCCCCGCTCGGTAGGTTGGTGGCCTCCACCTTTGGCCGCAGGAACGTTTCTTTGGGGCTTGGGAGTTCAGCTGTGACGTCTCTTTAGCTGTCAACATTCATTCCCTAACAGAAAGACGGCCCTGGAGTCCAGACTTGGCTCCAGTATAATCTACCAAGGGCTGCTGATGGGCGTGGGGGGCGGGAGGGAGAGATAGGGCTGGGTCAAGGAGGGGTTACCTAGTGGCCTTAGATCCAGACTTAGGCCTTTAGAGTCCTGCAAAGAAGAGCAAGAGAAGCAGGAACACGCGTGGTCAGAAAATGAACAAGCCATCAAGCACAATTAGAGGAGGGTCGAGCTCCGGGGGGCAGGCGGGGACACAGAGATACATAAATATATCTGCTCCCAAACACAAATATACCCTCTCCCACAGGTCTCTCCCCCAATACGTAGGGGCACACAGACAGACAGACAAACACAGACACACACACACACACACACACACACACACACACACACACACAGAGACAGACACAGAGAGAGACACACACACACACACACACACACACACACACACACACACACACACACACACACACACACACAGTGCGGGGAGCGGGGTCAGGGGGCGGGTCGATCTGACCCCATTCACTTCCCGGTACATCCCGGGCTGCTGGCCCGGCCTGAGCACCAAGGTCTGAGGCCCCACCCCCGCAAGGGCGCTCCCCCCACCCCCCTCCTCGGCCTGCTCCTCCCCTGCCCAGCCAGGTCCCCAGGCGCCCGTGCCTGCTGGGGGCCGCCACTCTGCTCCACCACGGCGTGGGCACGGAAGCTGGCTGCCCCACACTCACCTCCCGCGCCGCCTCCAGAGTGGACAAAGACCACGGGCTTCCAGGCCTGAGAGGGGTTTGCGCCTGCGCACACCAAGCCTCCGAGCCCGGCTGCTGCCAGACCCCCGCACGGGCGGCGCCTCCCCTGCTCCATCCCTTCCTCCTTACCCTCACCCCCGCTGCGCTGCGCCCCGCCTTGCTCCCCGATTTCTCCTGATTGTATGTCCTTTGTATATAGTTTGGTCCGTTATTTTGTCAGCTCTATGATGGCAGGGACCGCCTTTTGTCTTTGTTTGTATCCCCAGTCCTGAACACAGAGTCTGGCACGTAGTAGGGCCATAATAAGGGTTTATTCACTGATTGACAGACAGGTGCCCACAGAAGTATATGCAACATATATGCAAAGTAAATACCAGGCATTTGGAGAGAGGAGCTAGCTGGGTGGTCAGGAAAGGCCTCATGTAGGAGGTGGTGTTGATGTTGGGTTCTGAAGAAAGCACAGGTGAAGGGGTACATTTAGCATGGAGGGCAGTCCACATGCATTTGAATTCTTACTACGTGTAATAATAATATGATTAATATAATGCATTGTTATTATTATGTATCAGGCACTATGGTAAGTGCAAAGCTCTGAAAGAACTTACATGCCAATGGAAGGAACAACTTGTACGTTAGGCAAAGTCTCTTGGTATTGCCCTCCTGTATAAGCAGTGTTTGACCTAAGTCTTGAAGGAAACCAGGAAAACAAGAAGCAGAGATGAATGGGGGAGGGGGGAGATAGTGATCAGTGCGAGGCACAGCAAGGCCAGTATAACTGGATCATTAGAGTTCATGGAGGGAGCAAAAGCACTGTGTAAGAACACTGAAGGGTAGGAATGGGCCAGGTTATGAACACCTTTAAATATCAGAGGAATTACATTTGATATGGGAAATAATAGGGAGGCACCCGAGTTTATCGGAGGCTAAAAAGGTCAGACCTATATTTTAGGATATTTGCTTCAGCAACTGAGCCGGGAGAGAAGAGGCAGAGACCCTTAAAACGTGCTATTGCAAGTAGTCCTAGTGAGAGGTGGTGAGGGTCCTGAACTAGGGTGGTGGCTGTGAGAATAAAGAGATGAAGAAATGTTGGGAAGATAGAAATGATAAGATTTGACAACACATGGGATATGTGGCGTGAAGGTGAGAAGCACAGGATAACAATGAGGAGGTGAACTTTGATTAACCTGGAATATGGTTAGTGCCCTTGACGGTATAAGGGAATATTGGATAAGGGGCCCGAGTATCTTTTGCTTTTTGTAATAATTGTATTTTAAACTCCAAAGCTCTATTTTTCTGGTTCTTTCCTCTACCATTCTTATTTCATTTATAAAATTAAAATTGATTTATTTCTTCAAAGAATTCTAGAATTTTAGAAACAAGAATAAATATTTTTCTTTGAGGCTTTGCTTGTTGATGTTTTGGAGTCAGTCTCTTCTTTAGGGTTTGTGTTTTAGGCATCCCTAGCATGGTAATCTTTATCAAGGGAGTCTTTTTTTGTTTACTCAGCCTTCCAGTCATATTTTTTTCCATCATTGGATTCTTTTCAATCAACTAAAATCTGCCTTCTCTTCCTCCCACCTCTCTCCCCGTAATTGAGAAAGAAAGAAAAACAAACAAAACACTTGTCATAAACATGTATAACCAAGTAAAATAAATCCTTGCATTAACCATGTCCAAAAAAATATGCCTCAATCACCTATCTATCAGGAACATGTTTCATCATGAATCCTCTGGCTGGTCCAGGAGTTGATCAGAGCATTCCTAGGTATTTTAGAGTTTTTTTAATCTTTACAATATTGCAAACTGTACAAACTGTTCATCTCACTCTGCATCAGTTCCTAAAAGTCTTCCAGGTTTCTCTGAAACCATTCCCTTCATCATTCTTCTAAAACAATAGTATTCTATCACATTTATCACATAACTTGTTCATCCATTTCCCAATTGGTGGGCATCCATTCAGTTTCCAATTCTTTTGCCACTTTAAAAAGAGCTGCTGTAAATATTTTCATACATCTTTAATTAGAGTTTGCTTTGCTTTGGGTTAATCCCTCCTTTGGTTTACCCTCCCCCTTATTCCCCATCTCTCTTTTTTCTACTCTCCCCCATTGCCTGTTTAGTGAAATGCATTTTTATAAACGTTTGTATGTGTTTTTCCCTTCTTTCACCAGTTTAGCTGAATGAGGTTCAAATGTCAGCCACTCCCATGTCAGCCACACATGTGTCCCCTTCCCATATTAGAGTATGAACAGTTTATCCTTTGTAGTTCTTATGATTGTTCATTCATATTTACTTTTTTATGTTTCTCTTAAGTCTTATGTTTGCACTTCAAAGTTTCTACACAGCTCTGGTCTTTTCATTAGGAATGCTTGGAATTCTCTTATTTCATTAAAATTTCTTTTTTTTTTCTCTGTAAGATTATATTCAGTTTTGCTGAGTAAATTATTTTGGGTTGTAAGCCTATTTCCTTTGTAGATAGGTAGCACAGTGGATAGAATACTGTGTCTGGAGTCAGGAAGATTTGTGTTCAAATCTAACCACAGACACTTACTAGCTGTGTGACCCTGACAAATCACTTAACCTCTGTCTGCCTCAGTTTCCTCAGCTGTAAAGTGGGGATACTAATAACACCTTCCAAGGTTGTTGTGAGGATCAAATGAGAATATTTGCAAAGTGCTTAGCACAATGCCTGGCACACAGCAGACACATGAATTTATGTTTCCTTCCTTCTGAAACATTATATTCCAAGCTCTCTGGTTTGTTTGTTTTTGTTTTAATACTGGTGGCTGCTAAATTGTGATTCCTAGGTACTTGAATTCTTTATTTCTGGCTGCTTGAATTATTTTTTCTTTGAAATGGAAGCTCTAGATTTTGGATGTAATGTTCTTGGGAGTTTTCATTTGGGGGTTTCTTTCAGGTAATAACTAGTTGAGTCTTTCTATTTCCATTTTGCCCTTTGATTCTAGAGTTTTCGTTGATGATTTCTTGAAATAGGATATCTAGACTCTTTTTGGTCATGGCTTTCAGGTAGCCATTTGAAATTATGTGTCCTAAGACAATTTCCCAGGCCAGTTGTTTTTGCTGTGAGATGTGTTATATTTTCTTGTATTTTTTCATTTTTTAAATTTCATTTTAATATTTCTTGTTTCATTTGCCTCTGTTTGATCCATTCTAATTTTCAAGGAGTTTGTTGCTTGAGTAAGGTTTTGTGCCTCTTGTGACAAGTTATTAATTCTTTTCCCAGTTCTTTCTTCCATAGATTCCATTTCTTTTCCACTTTTTCCTTTAGGACTGTCATTTATTTAAAAAACCCATTTTCATGCTTTAAAAAATTTTTATCATTCACAGGAATATTAGTTGAACTTATGCTCAAGTTATGTTTTTCTTTGATGCTTTACTTATAGTTATTTTGGAGTCATTGTCTTCTCTCTTAGTTTCTGGAGCTTCCCTGCCAGCATAATAGTTCCTTATGGTAGGATTCTTTTTTCCTGACTTCATACTTCATGTTAGGGCCAGATTCTGTGAACTTCTAGAGGAAATATCTGAACTAATCCTGCTGTTCTTTTCTTGAAACATTTAGTATTGTTTTATTCCAGAATTTCAGAGACAGTTCAGGTTGGGGACCTGCAAGCTTCCCAGCGCTTCAAAGTGGTCTGACGCAGGGCAAAGTCTAATTTTTGCCCTACTGGTCTGAATTCTGCAAGTTCCTGACCTGAGATTAGGATTGAGCAAGATGCCTATAGGTTTTCTTTGGTTTTTCAGTTCCAGTAGACTGCTTCTGGACTTGGCTGCTGCCAGCTAGAAAGTTCTGCTGATTCAGAGTGGCAGAACAGCAGGTTCCTCTTGGACTCACATTCCTACCCTGGTTATACCTCTGCAGGCTTCAGACTAGGCTGGAAGCTAGAATTGAGACCCTGCTCTGTTATTGGGATTAGTGCCACACAGCTACTGCTTGCTTCTAAAATTCCTGCTAAGTGCACAGCCTAGGGCCTGTAACTAATCCTACTCCTGGAATGCCACCCCTAGACGTGCAACTCCTCAGTTGCTTTGTATCTGTGACCCAAAACTGGACAGTGAGCAACAGAGCAGCCAGTTGGCCATCTGTTCCTGCATCTTGCATAAGTTTAGGCCCATTTGTGCTACATTTGGGACCTCTCTTTGCCTTTCAAGCCTGCACTAGAATGCTGTGCTTGGCCATTCTCGGTTAGACCCTGTTTCCATTGTTCACAGACCTCTTTATCTCCTTATGCTGCCTTAGGCTAAAAAAAAGATTCTCTGTGATTTTTTCTTTAATTTCCTTATTAGGAGTCGGTATGGTACATATTCTAGATCCATTTGGAAGAGATATGGGGTTGAGATTGGTTGTACTTCTTCTTGCTACTTTGCCCAGTATTTCTTTCTTTGTTTTTAATATTTCTTTTTTTGTTACATTTTAAATTCCGAGTTGTCTCTCCCTCTCCCTCCCAACCCCACATTAGAGAAGGCCAGCATTTGATATAGATATATATGTGGAACCATATAATACATACTTTCATATATCAATTCTTTCTTTGGAGGTAGATAACATTTTCCTTCATAAGTCCTTCATAGTTAATTTGAATATTCATTCAGAATTGCTTAGTCATTCAGTTACTCTTCAGACAACATTGCTGCTAATGTATATACAATATTCTCTTGGTTCTGCTCATTTCACTTTACCTTATTTCATGTAAGTCTTTCCATGTTTTTCTAAATCTACTTGCTCATCATTTCTTACAGCACAGTAATATTCGAGTCTTACTTTCCAAATTGAGACTTTGTATCAGGGCCAGATTCTGTGCACTTCTAGAGGGAATGTCTGGACCTTGTTTGGTCCTAATTTGTATTGTTTGGGAATATGAATATCTCTAAGAATGCCTGTTTTTCCTTAAGTATCTAGGCTTGACAATATCTATAGCTCTATATGTCTGTCTTTCATTTCTACTTGCCAGAGAATTTCATATTCTCAACCTACACTTGAGAGACCAATCAGTATTGGTGCAGCCCACACTGAACATTAGTCATGCCAAGGAAGAGGTCATCCAAGACCAAATCACCTTTCATATTAATACCATATTACGTTTTAAACATATACACATATACTCTCTCAGACACAATAATTCTACTTGAAATCAATTGGTTTCATAAAAATATATCGGGTTTAAATTAGAAAGGGATGTCACAGGCCTAAGTTCAGAGCTGAGCTTGAAAAAGGGCTTCTAAAAAAAGACTGATGGACTAGGTCTTAACTGTGGAATGATAACTCAGAGTAAAAAAAGCATATTTGGAGAATAAAGCAGGATTTATGGTTGTTGTACATTACCATTGAACAACAATAAATTACCAGACCCCTGTGCCCTTGTGTGACCATTCTAAACATCTTGAACTGAGGCAGTTTTAAATCATCAGGTGACAAGGTTGGAAGCCAGTAAAACCCACTACCCACTTCTTTGACCCCTGTGCTCTTACATAAACATACTGTAAACCATATTCCTGTGTAAACATGTTTATAAGCTATTGTGACCTATTGAAGATGGTTCTCCACTTTAGACATCAGAGAAAAGGCCTATTTACTGTCTCCTGACTAGTTAATTCTCCTGCTTATGGTGCCTTGAATTGAGGTCAATCAAGCCAAGACTGGTTTTTCACTTTTACAAAAATCCACAGTGGATAGATGAGCTGCCCCATTGTGATGACAGACTTACCCACTCATGAAGAAGAAAGTTACATATCCAGGTGTCTGTGAGGGTTGATTGTATAAGGTAGAAAATTTTACTTGCTAGACCACCAAAGGAAGAGATCCTCAATCCCTCTTCTCTGATCCTCCACCCTCGGAATGTGCCTCATCACCAGCCTTTTCTAGCCACCCGGCTTCTTCCAAGTGCAATGACCTACTTTCTAGTCACTGTTGTTGGCTGTGCTTCTACAAAGAGGTACTCTGAGCATGACTATAGGGGAAAATAAGGAAAAAGACAAATATAATTTAAAGCAGTTAAGCTTTAAGTAGCTTTCCCATCCAATTCACATTAAGTGAAGACATCGCCTTTATGATGTCATTGGTTCTCTCCTAGAACAAAGGACAAACAACACCACCAAAGAGCAATGGTGATTAGTGCATTTTCACCTAAGGGAAAACCCTTGATTCCACTTTTATCTTACTTTGGGATGTTTTTTTACAAATATTTAAATCAGTAAGATGCTCTCATACAGTTCAGAAGACCCCAGTGAGGCAAGAATCCCACTGATTTAGACAGAGTCCATGCTTTCTGTTCTCTTTCATTTTCCTTTGTACAACTTGTAAATTATCACTGCCCCTGTCTCTTTTTGAAATTCCCTATGACAAATAATGAAACACAGATTGGAAGTAGCTATGATTGATCATTTTATCTAGCCAACATTAATATGAATCAAATAAATGTAAGCAAACTCTAAAGAACAGATGAGCTTTGGATTTTTACATATGTTCTCCTGGTGGCAGAAAGTAAAGAAAAATGCCAGGCAAAAAAATACTACTGGTTGCATGTGTGATTGGACCAGGGTTCCCTGCACCAGGAATTAACTTTCCCTAAAAGGTAACAAAGCTGTCCCTAGGACATGATTTTCCCCTACCTCACTTGGCTTTAGCTTCCTAATCACTTAAGGGCACAAGAAAGTCCCATTCATGTGAAATTAGGGCCCTTCTAAATTTCTGAAGCTTTTATATCCTGTTCTCTTGACTTGAAGCAATTCCATATGGAAATGAGTTTATAGGGCCATGTCCAGAGCAGCTAAATAAAGCCACAATATCTTTGTTGCATACCCTTTATGTGTTAGGGCAAATCAAACCTCCTTTTGTTAACTTTTCATAGATTTGTGAATGCCTCATTTCATCCCTACATCAAACCTGAACTAAAGGAATGCTGGTGTTAAGCCTGCCTCTAAAATTTGGCATAGTTGTTAATTGGGATGAGATGAGATGGCCTTGGGGCTCACATCATGGCTGAGTCATTAAAGAGCATTGCAAATATGGAGGGTGAGGGACAAGTCATTTAACCCTGTTTGCCTCAGTTCCTCTTCTATAAAATAAGATGGAGAAGGAAATGGCAAGCTACTCCAGTATCTTTGCCAAGAAAACCCTAAATGGGGTCACAAAGAGTCAGACACAACTGAAATGACTGAACATAACAGCTGTAAGCCAGCCCTTATCAGAGAGGCTTTCTAGTCATTGAATCCTATTAGTCAGAATACCAAGTAGGTAAAAAGCACCCTGATGAGTTGGAACCCAGAAGCTGGCAACAAAAAGAAGCTTGATTACACTAAGACCCATGCCCGTGACCATGAGATCAATGACATATTATTGAAAAAGCATGAGATTAGCAGAGAGAAATGCCTAGCAAAGACTACACCTATTTATGGAAGAGTGTACACCAGGCTTATAAGGGGAAATGTTTGATTACTATTTTTTTTACTATGTTGTATCATTAATGCTATTGCTTTGAACTAATTGTGGCCTTTGGCTGACTATAGTCAAATTAATCATATTGGTAGGGGCTTAGGAGCTATGTGTTTTAGGTGGATGTGAACCTGAAGCAGTAATCTGAAGGGCCCATGTATGAGAGGATGCCCCAGGTATTCTATGTATGTATATTTTTCAAGTGTCTGCATTCAGTACCAATCAAATCTGTATTCTTTCCTTTGTAGTTCACTGGCCCTTCAATTTCTTCCCTGCTTTTCTGAATCTACAGATACACATTCCAAGTCCTCATACCCAATCCAGTGATTTTTCCATAAAAGGAAAAATCATTAGCTTAAAGGGTGAATGAATCTGACTTCATGGACTTGAATGTCACTGTTAGGGTTCTTTAAATTTCGTATATAAACATAGAAGAGAGCTTCTCTGGGAGGTTGCATTTTCTAGTAGACGCATAGTTTTCACAGGTCAGTGAGCAGAAGTCTATAGATGACTATTTCTACTACATATATAGGAAAGAGTCAGATAATGAATATACAATTTTATTCCATATCATGTTTTTAAAAATAGCCTTTGTGAGGTTCATATTAGCATACTTTCCAACTTCTTATTCTCATTGGCAGTCTTTCCAATTCAGGTATTCAGGTGCTCTCCACAGTGGACAAGATGATGGCCAGTATTGTCCAGTGTTGACCTGTTGGACAATCTTTCATTGTTTGCAAAATGAATCTGTACTTATTCTAGGTCATTTATTCCTTGTCCTAACTTCCATTCACTCCTTTTGTCTATACTTTTCATATGCACTCCAAAGCAAAATTTCAGTTCAACATTCCCAGTGAATAATTATTCAATGTCTAGAATATATTACTTAAATTTATTTTTAAAATTTCTAGTTCACACTCAAGACTTCAACAGAATATTTTAAGTTTTGGAGTATTTTGTCAGGTGTAAGACTGTATATGACCATGTGCATTATAACCCAACAATTAGTAATAATAGCAGCTATTATAGTGTACTTACTGTTTACAAAGCTAAGATTTCCATATATTATCTTATTTGATACTCACAAATAAACCTACAAGGCAGGTGCTACATATACATTTTACATGTGGAGAAACTGAGGTTTGAAGAGCTTAAAATGATTTATCTACAGTCTTACAGCCAGAAAGTGTCAAATACTGGATTCAAACAGAGGACTGTCCTGCTCAGAGTTCTTTTTATTGCACTGCATTATCTCTACTGAATGAATATCTTTATCTCCTGACTAGCTTGGCTTGGTGCAAATGATAATCATAATTCATGGATCCACAGATCTATGAATAGCAATTCTACAGAATTTTAAGAACTGGAAAGGACTTTGGAGATTCAATCCATTCATTTTGCAGATGAAGGAATGGAAGCACAAAGTAGTTATGTGATTTGCCCAAGGTTACAATAGTAGTACAGCTAGAATTGGAACCCAGATCTTCTGCCCCTCAAGAGATTAGTTTCATCACTATATAATATTGCCTGTCAAGGTAGTAGCCAGAGCTCTTAGGATCTTCCCTCTGCTCTTCCTAGGGGATAAATATTCCAACCATTTAAATTGAAAACATTTCAAGTATCCCCCTCCCTGCCCCCACACTCTGGTGTGAGAATTTTAAAAATAAGAATGTATGTGTATACGCATATACGAACACATATACGTATATACACATTTATACACATGTATATATATGTATGTATATAGATATAGCTATAGATGCAGGATTTCTGAGTGATGTGACCCCAAAGGGTATCTCGAACCTGGAGTAGTTTATTTGGAGGGCTCATGAATGAGAGGGGTGTACCCTACATATTCCATATATGTATATTTTCCAAGTGTCTGCATTCAGTACCAATCAAATCTACATTCTTTCCTTTGTGGTTCACTGGTCCTTCAATATCTTTCGTGCTCTGAATTCTAAGTCTACAGATACACGTTCCAAGTTCTCATGCCCAATCCAGTGATTATTCCATAAAGGAAAAAATTGCTAGCTTAAGGGATTAATGAATCTTCTGCTGCCTTCTGATCTCATGGACTTGAATGTCACCCATAAGGTCTTCTAAGCTTCATGTATAAATATAGTAGGGTAGATGTCCTTTGGGAGACTGTATCTGCTAATAGATTCATAGTTTCCATAGGCCAATGAGTGGAAGTCTACAGATAATTATCATCCCTGTGTAGGTAAGAAAGAGTCAGACAAATAATGAATCTACATATATCTATAGCTATATATCCAAGTCTAGAAAGTGAAGAGGAATTAAGAAGCCTCTTGATAAGGATGAAAGAGTATGAAAGCTGGCTTGAAGCTTAACATCAAAAAAACTAAGCTCTTAGTAAATAGTCCCATCACTTCCTGGCAAATAGAGGGAGAAGAAATGGAAGCAGTATCAGATTTTATATCCTTGAGCAAATCACTGCAAGACGGTGATTGCAGCCATGAAATTAAAAAGTGGTTGCTCCTTGGAAGAAAAGCTATGGCAAATATGGACAGCATACTAAAAAAAAGCAGGGACATCACCTTGCTGACAAAGGTCTGTATTAGTCAAAGCGATGTTTTTTTCCAGTAGCAATGCATGGCTATGAGAATTGGACTACAAGGAAAGCTGAACACCATAGAATTGCCACTTACAAACTGTGGTGCTGGAGAAGACTTTTAAGACTCTTTTGGGCAATAAGGAGGCCAAGTCAGTCAACAGTTAAAGAAACTAATTCAGGCTGTTCACTGGAAGGTCAAATACTGAAGCTGAAGCTTAAATACTTTGGCCACATAATGAGAAGATGGAACTCATTGGAAAAGACCCTGATTTTGGAAAGACTGAAGGCAGAAGGAAAAGGGAATGGTGGAGAATGAGATGGATATAGTATCATAGAAACAACAAACATGAACTTGGACAGACTTCAAGAGATAGCAGAGGACAGAAGGGCCTGGCATGTTATGGTCCATAAGGTCATGAAGAATGAGACACAACTGAACAACAACAAAAGATCTAGGCATATATGGAAGCAGTTTGGCTGAGTGATTTCTTACATTTATTGTGTATACGAGGTTTCTCTCCAGTGAGTTTTCTGATGTTTGGTAAGATATGTGTTTTGGCTGAAGGCCTTTCCACAGTCATTGCATGTGTAAGGTTTTTCTCCAGTATGAATTTTCTGATGCTTTATGAGGTCTGTGGTTCGACAGAAAGCTTTACCACATTCACTGCATTCATAGGGTTTCTCTCCAGTATGTATTATCTGATGTTGAATAAGACCTGAGCAGTATCCAAAAGCTTTTCCACATTCATGACATTTATAGGGTTTCTCTCCAGTGTGAGTTTTCTGATGGCTTGTCAGATTTGTACTCTGGCTGAAGGCCTTTCCACATACGTTACATTTGTAGGGTTTCTCTCCTGTGTGAGTTCTCTGATGTTGAATGAGTGCTGAGCGGTCACTGAAGGCTTTTCTACAGTCATGACATTCATAAGGTTTTTCCCCAGTATGAATCCTTTTATGTTGAATAAGAGCTGAACAATAACTAAAGGCTTTCCCACATTCATTACATGAGTAGGGTTTCTCTCCAGTGTGAGTTCTCTGATGCTGAATCCGGCCTGAGCGATCACTGAAAGCTTTTCCACACTCATTGCATGTATAGGGTTTCTCACCTGTGTGAATTCTTTGGTGTTGAGTAAGAAATGCACTCTGACTGAAAGCCTTCCCACATTCATTACATTCAAAAGGCTTCTCCCCTGTATGTACTCGTCGATGTTGAGTAAGGTATGTACTCCGGCTAAAGGCTTTTCCACATTCACTGCATTCATAGGGTTTCTCTCCAGTATGAACTATATGATGTCGAATTAGGGCTGAGTAGTTACTAAAGGCTTTCCAACAGCTATTACATTCATAGGGTTTCTCTCCAGTGTGAGTTCTCTGATGCTGAACAAGTGCTGAACAATCATTAAAAGCATTACCACAAACATTACATTTATAGGGTTTCTCTCCCGTATGAGTTTTCTGATGCTGGATGAGGTCTGAGCAGTAACTGAAGGCTTTTCCACATTGATTACACTTATAGGGTTTCTCTCCACTATGAATTATATGATGTCGAATGAGAGCTGAATGGTCACTAAAGGCTTTCCCACATTCATTACATTCATAGGGTTTCTCTCCAGTATGAATTCTCTGATGTTGAGTAAGGTGTGCAGTCTGGCTGAAGGTTTTCCCGCATTCATTACATTCATAGGGTTTCTCTCCAGTGTGAATTCTCTGATGCAGAGTGAGATGTGTGCTCTGGCTAAAGGCTTTTCCACATTCACTACATTTATAGGGTTTCTCTCCAGTGTGAATTCTCTGGTGTTGAGTAAGGTATGTACTCCGACTAAAGGTTTTTTCACACTCACTACATTCAAAAGGTTTCTCCCCACTATGTATTCTCTGATGTTGAATAAGGGCTGAGCAATAACTGAATGCTTTATCACATTCATTACATTTAAAAGATTTCTCTCCTGTATGAGTTTTCTGATGATTTGTGAGGTGTGCACTCTGGCTAAAAGCTTTTCCACATTCATTACATTCATAGGGCTTCTCCCCATTATGAATTCTTTGATGCTGAATAAGGGATGTATGACCTCTAAAAGTTTTTTCACATTCGTTACATTTACAAGGTTTCTTCCCCTCATGGATTTGCTGGTGAATAGTCAGATACACATTCTGTTTGAAGCTTTTTTCATGTGCATCACATTTATATAATCTCTCTTCCGAAGGAATACTCTGTTGCATAACAAGGATTGGCCTCAGATTGAATTTTTTCCCACTGTGATCGGATTCTGACCCTTTTTCCTCAGTAGATGTTTTGATGTGGGAAAATGTAATATTCTGCAAATATTTCCCCTGATTTCCCATCTGACTCTCAAATTGGGCCTTCAATTTCCAGACTTCTCCCAACATAGAGTCCTGGGGAACACTGCTTGAGAGTCTTTCCATTAAAACATACCCTGGGATGATCTTTTTTCCTGTTTTGGAACTGATTCCTTGATTTCAGACCTAGTCTTTGAATCTGAAAGAAATTTAAAAATACAAATTTAAAAGCACAAAAATACAAATATCCATTTGTCTTTGTGTTGTGATAAAGAATACTACAATAAGAGAAACATGAAATTAAAAATAATTCCTAGTATGTATATCTGGAATTTTACCTTTTAATTGCAAAAAAAGTATTTACTTCATAAAAGCCACTTAATGGTTACATAGCATTTAATATTTTTCAAAGTGTTCCCATACGACTTCTTTCACTTAAGCCATATAACTACTAGGTAAATAAGTAGTATCCTCTGGGAACTATAAGATTCTCATGGTTCTCTGTCTAGGTTTTCCCAAATCACATATAAATGACAAGTTTGGTACTCCCATACTGTTTGTGGCGAGTTGAGTGTATGTGAGCTTGTTTTACATTTTAATACAGACTGATAGATTGTATAGAAAGGAAGGGGGGGCAAAGTGCTCCAATAAATGCAGCAGAGTTGTGATAGAAACAGCAGAGCAGCAGCAAACTGTAAGAATTATTTGAATTAAGGCTTGGGTGAGGTTCTTGCTTGTCACTGACATTTCAGATTTGAAGTAAAATTCCTAGGATGAGTAAGGCTCAAACCAAATTTCTGATGGTCAATGACCTTTGAGTCTGGGTTCAGCATTATTTAGAAGGAGCTAAGATGAAGGAGGGGGCAGCTAAGTGGCACATTGGATAGAGTGCTGGACCTGGAGTCAGGAAGACTCATCTTCCTGAGTTCAAATTTGGCTTCAAACACTTAGTAGCAGTGTGACCCTTTCACTTAACCCTGTTTGCCTTAGTTTTCTCATTTGTAAAATGAGCTGGAGAAGGAAACAGTAAACCACTCCAGTATCTTTGCCAAGAAAACCTCAAATGGGGTTATGAAGCGTTGGACATGATTGAAACAACTCAACAACAACAAATATAAAGGAACATCCAACTAGAAGGCTGGAAGAGAATTCCAGGTTTAGAAACAGCATCTATGGGAAAGGATGGATCTGGACCTGAAAAAGGAACCTCAGTATTTTTTCTGCACACATTATAGGAATAAGACTTCCAATTCTTTTTTTAAAAAAGATTCATTAATTTATTTATTTTTAGTTTTCAACATTCACCTCCACAAGATTTTGAGCTTCAAATTTTCTCCCCATCTCGTCCCTCCCCCAGCCCCAAGACAGTGTGCATTCTGAATACCCCTTCCCCTAATCTGCCCTCCCTTCTATCTCCCCCACCCTTTCTCTTATCCCCTTCCTCTTCTATTTTCCTGTAGGGCAGGATAGATTTCTATATCGCATTGCCTGCATATATTATTTCCCAGTTGCATGTGAAAACAATTTTTTTAACATTTGTTTTTAAAACTTTGGGTTCCAAATTTTCTCCCTTCCTCCCTCCCCACCCACCCTCACTGAGAGGGCAAGCAACTCCATACAGGTTATACTTGTGTAGTCATGCAAAATACTTCCATTAGTAGTCATGCTATGGAAAACTAACTATATTTCCCTTCCTCCCCCCCCATTTATTCTATTCTCTCTTTTGACCCTGTCCCTCCTCAGAAGTGTTTGCTTCTGATTACCCCCTCCCCCGAGATCTGTCTTTTTATGTATGAATGTGGGGAAAGAGACAATGGAAGTCAGGGAGGGAAATGAAGAGATTAAAGAATATCTTAAAAGTTTCACTGGAGCTAGATTAGAATTCAATTTAAGTCTTGTTAATCAACTCAGTGAGTAAGGTAGAGGTTTTTTAACGTGATCTTTGTGGCACTGTGTTATGACACAGTTAGTACTAGTAAATTGTTGCCGGGGTTTGAACCCAGGTCTAACTTCAAATCCAGAGCTCTTTCTACTATATCATGCCCAAGTATTCATCTTATAGATGACTCAGAGAATCTAAAAGTTGGAAAAAACCTCAGAGAACACCATACTTCAGAATCCCTCTCCAACAGCAACAAGTGGTCTTCCAGACTCCACTCTCATCTCCAATGTGGTAGAACCTCTGCCCTCCAGAGGTGGCTCATTCTACTTTTGACAAGCTCTAATTATTAAGGTTTTCCTTACATTAAACATTAATCTGCCTCTTTGTAACTTTTACTTACCCCTCCTAGTTGATTCATCTGGTACCAAGCAGAACAAGTTATTCCCTTATGTGCAAGATAGATCTTCAGATACTTGAGGAAAAGCTATCATATATCATCCCTTTGGCTTCTCTAATATTCAGTGCCTTTAGCTGATCCTTGTATGGCATATCCTCCAGACCTCTCACTATCCTAGTCACTATCCTTTTGGACTCTAGTTTATTAGTCTTTCCTAAAGCATGGTGTAAGAAATGAAAATACTCTAGAAATAGTCTGACCAGAACTCATCTTTCTCCCCAAACCCTACCCTCAGCAAAACTTCCCTATTTTTGTCAAGCATATCACCATTCTTCTAGTCTTTCAAATTCAAAACCTTGGGGTTATCCTGTACTCCTCAGTCTTCCTCATTGGTTGCCAAATTCTGTTGTTTCTATCTCCAAAGCATTCTTTTAAGTTGACCCCTTCTTTCTACTTATCATTAGAGTCATCACTTTTCTTTAGACCCACATCACCTTTCACCAGGACTGTTGCAATGGCTTCCTAATTGGTCTCCTTGCCTCAAGTCTCTCCCATACCAATTTGTCTCCATACAACTGACAAAGTCTGTGCTTTGAACACAGACCTGACCATGTCACTCCTCTGCTCAATAAACCCCAGAGTTCCCCTATTATCTTTAAAATAATAGCTTTGTTTTGCTTTGAAGGTCTTTTACAACTTGACTACAGCCTGTCTTTATCACAGTACTCAAACATTATTTCCTTTCCCAAACTCCATAGTCTAATCAAATTTACCTTTTTTCTGTTGCTCAGAAATGGCATACCATCTCCCATCTCCATGCATTTGCACTGGCCATTCCCCATGCCTAGAAAGCACTTCTTTACTTTAAAAAATATCTATTTTATTTGTTTTGATCAGTCAAGATCTGTCTTCTACTCTCCCACTCCAATTTCCCCCTCCCCCACTGAGAACACAAAAAAACCAAAACCCATTAAAAACACATATAGTCAATCAAAGCAAATTTCCACACAGGCTATGTACAAAAATGTATTTGTCTCATTCTGCATGTCTCTTCACCTTTCAATCAGGACATGGGTAGCATGTTTCATCATTAGTCCTCTGGAATGCTGGTTCATCATTGTACTGATAAGAGTTCAGCACAACAGTATTCCAACACATTTATTCTTCTTGTTGTTAGGTTGTTTTCAGTCGTGTTTGACTCTTCATGATCCCATGTGGGGTTTTCTTGGCAAAGATACTGGAGTGGTTTGCCATTTCATTCTCCATTTCAGTTTACAGATGAGGAAACTGAAAAAACTGGGTTAAGTGACTTACCCAAGGTCACACAGTTAGCGAGTGTCTGAGGCCAGATTTGAACTCCAGAAGATAAGTCTTCCTCACTCCAAGCTCAGTACACTATCCAATTGCAACCATCTAGCTGCCCCAACACATTTATTACTAACACTTAAATTAGTCATCCCCAATTTATGGGTAACCTCTCAGATTGCCATTTTTACTACCTCAAAAGAGCTATATTTTCATACATCCTTATTATTTTGCTATATTTTCTGTACATCTTTATTATTTTGCTTAGGATTAATCTTTCTATCCTCCTAAATCAATCCTCCCTCTAAGTCCCCCTCCTTCATTCTCCCCTCTGCCTGCTATTTCACTGTGGAGAGAATTGTACTTCTATACTCGACTGGGTATGTATGGATATCTTCCTTTTTTTGATAAGTTTAGATGAGAGTGAGGTTCAAATGTCAGCTGCCCCTCCCTTCTTGTTTGTATAGATGTCTATTTATACACCCTAATTATGTGAGGTAATTTCCCTTTTCCTCTTCTCCTCCCTTTCCATTCTTTTAAGATCATCAAGACATTGGTTTCAGAAAAACCAGGAAAGACTTATATGAACTGATAGAAAGTGAAGTGAGCAGAACCAGGAGAACATTGTACGCAGTAAGAGCAATATTATACAATGATCAACTATGAAGGACTTAGGTATTCTCAGCAATACAATGATCCTAGACAATTCCAAAGGGCTTATGATGAAAAATGCTATCTACCTCCAGAGAAAGAAGTGATAGAATTTGAATGCAAAGTGAAGTATACTTTCAAAAACTTTATTTTTCTTGTTTTTTTTTTTTTGGTGGGGGGGTAGGGGGGAGGGCCTGTGTTTTCTTTTGTAACATGGCTAATATGGAAATATATTTTGCATGATTGCACATTTATAGTCCGTATCAAATTGCTTGCCTTTCAGACAATGAGGGGTGAGGGGAAGAAGGTTGGGATGGAATTTGGAACTCAAAATGTTAAAAAAAAATGAATGTTAAAATTGGTTTTTACATGTAATTGAGGAAAAAAACCCATATTTTTTAAACATCATCAAGACAGAACAGAACCATACCTAGAACTTATTTAATTGGACTCCTTCTATGAACCCTAATGATGAAAGGTTCAGAAAGGACACATGTATCATTTCCCATATTTGAAAGTAAGCAGTTTATACCTGTTTAGTCCCTTAAGATTGTTCATTCATGTTCACTTTTTCATGTTTCTCTTAACTCCTGTGTCTGAATGTCAGTTTCTACACAGTTCTGGTCTTTTCATCAGAAATGTTTGGAAATATTCTCTCTTATTAAAGGTCCATTTCCCCACTCCCCACCCCCTGTAGCAATATACTCTATTCTGTTGGGTCATTCATGGCTATAAGCCCATATCCTTTTCTTTTGGAGTATCATATTCCAAGTTCTCCACTTCTTTATAGAGATGGCGTCTAAATTATATGTGATCCTGACTGCAGCTTCTGGGTACTTGAGTGTTTTTTTTTTCTTGCTGGGTCATTATGGTATTTTTCTTTGACCTAGAAGCTCTGGATTTTGGTTATCATGTTCCTTGGAGTTTTTAGTTTGGGATTTCTTTTGGGAGGTGACCAAACTGAACTTTTTATTTCCACTTTGCCCTCTGGTTCTAAGACATGAGCAGTTTTTTTTTTTTAAGATTTCTTGAAATATAATGACTAGGCTCTTTTTATGATTGTGGTGTTAAGAGAATCAAATAATTCTTATATTTTTTTTCTCCTTGATCTGTTTTCCAGGTTAGCTGTTTTTATTATGAGATACCTATATTTTCTTCTATTTTTTTTCCAGACTTTTGAATCTGTTCTTAATATTTCTTATTGCCTCATGGAATCACTGACTTCTCTTTGGTCCATTTTAAGTTTATGGAATTTGCTGATTGAACAACAAAAGAGGTACAAAGTTTTGTTCCTCTTGTGCCAAGATATTAATTCCTATTTCAATACTTTCTTCCACAGCTCTCATTTCTTTTCCATTTTTTTCCTGAAGTACTCTCATTTCCACAGAAACATTTTAAAGTCCTTTTTAAAATGTTCACTTCATCTCTTCCAGGAATGCTAACTGAGTTTGTGTTCAAGCTGTGTTTTTCTCTGAGGTATTGCTTATAGATGTTTTGAAGTCATTCTCTTCTTCTCTGTTTGTGTTTTGGACATCCCTGTCACCATAACAGGCATTGTGGTAGGGTTCTTTTTTTGTTTGCCCATTTTCCCAGTCTTCTTCCTGATTTCAGACTTGATTTTAGGGATGAGTTCTGCCATACGTCTGGAAGGAAAGTTGGGACTGGTCCTACAGCTGCTTTCTTAGGATATTAAGAATTATAGGATTTCAGGGATTGACTATGAAAGCTTACAAGCTTTCAGTACTCCCAAAGTGGTCTATTCCGAGATAAAGTTTGATTGCCACCCCCCTGGTCTGAGCTCTTCAAGTTCCTGACTTGGGTTTTGGTCTGTGTAAGGCTTGCTCCTATATTCTAGCTAGAAAACTTTGTTGATTCAGAGTGGTAGAACTGTAGACTCCCCTTTGGACTCAGATTTCTGCCTTTGTTACTCCTCTGCAGACTAGGATAGATTCTGGAAGTGGGGTCTTGCTCTGAACCTGACATCTAAACCATACTGCTGCTGCTGCTGGCTTCTGAACTTCCGCCTTCTTCTGTACACTGCCCAGGGCCTCCCTACCTGAGATGCCAATCCCCTGTGCAGGTCCCCTTTTTAGTCTGCCCTCAGCCTGTGACTGGGAACTGTATGATAGCTGCAAGTTCGAACCTGTCCCAGTTGCAGTAACCTGGTCTGGAGGTGCCCCTTATGGTCTGGGAACTCCTCCTACTCAGGTGCACAGCTTCTCCCTGGGCACTAGAGTTTTCTATACATGGTGTGCTATTGCCTTACCCCAATCCCCAGATCTCTCTGTCCATCTTCTCATGCCGAGCTGGGCTATATAAAAGACTCACTGTTCTTTCTCAATTTCCTCACTGGGATTTGGTCTGGTGCATTTTCTAGATCTGTTTGGAGAAGTGTGTAGACTGAAGCATACCACACTGTTTCCTATCATTCTACCAGCTTGGCTCTGCTGCCTCCTCCTCAATTTCAAATCATAGGATCCCTCACTTCCTTTAAGACTCAGCTCAAGGACCACCTTTTACACAATACCATTCCTGATCACAAATGCTAATTCCTTCCTTCCCTAATTACCTTTTATTTAACCTTACCTTATATTTATTTTGTGTTTATTATGTATATAGTTTTATATGTACTGTCCCAAAATGTAAGCTCCTTGAGAGCAAGAATTTTAATTTTTTGTTTTTAGAACCTGGCACATAGTAAGTACTTAATAAACGTTTTTTGGTTGACTGGCCAGAGCTGAATACAATGGAACTATTCTGTCCCTCTTCTGATTCTCTTAATGCAGCCTAGAATAGCATTAGATTTTTGGAGGATGGCATGTCATACTATTGACTCCTATTAAGCTTGCAATCTACCACACACACCTCCTTTTGATTTTTTCATATGAATTGTTATGTTGCCACATCTTCCCCATGACATACTTGTGAAACAGATTTTTTTTCAATGTAAGCATAGCAAACTTTACAATTGTTTCTACTAAATTTCATTTTATTAGATTCAGTCTACCTGCATCAAAAACCTTCAATTACCGCCTTATCCTCCCTAGAATCCCTAACAACCTGCAATGTAAGATGCACAGTATTTTGTTCTATGTCTCTCTAAGACAGTTATCCTGTTTCGTGGCTCCAAAAACCTGTAGCATGCACAGCAGCCATAACCCAGTAAAACTGTCTCAGCAGACAGGCTATACCAGATTGAGGGTAACTGACTGGCCTCAAAATTGTCACTGAGTTAGGGGGATGTCTACTCCAAGCATGTGAAGACTTTCCCTAATGGAATGGGTGAATGAGAACAATGTGAACCAATGGCCATGAAGGCAGCTGAAGCCAATGCTGTGGCATGCTTAGAGCTGGGTCAGCCGTCCACTGTATCCTGGGCCATCGCTAGTCGTCTTGACTTTTGTCCTGCCACTGGACTTTGATGACTCAGGAAGACAAAGTGAGACTGACAACTTTGTGCAACTCTGCCTCACTTAAATTCAATTCATGAACAAGCAAAGACATCATCTGTGATGTCATTGGTCCTCTTTGAAAATGAAGGGCAAGCAGGGGTGGAGCCAAGATGGCGGAGTGAAAGCAGCAACTTGCTTGAGCTCTCCCCCAAACCCTTCCAAATACCTATAAAAATGGCTCTAAACAAATTCTAAGGCAGCTTAACCCACAAAAAGACAGAGTGAAACAAATTTCCAGCCCAAGACAACCTGGATGATTGATCAGAAAGGTGTATCGCGCCGGGCTGGGAGCTCAGTGGGCATGGGCGTATAGGCTGCAGCAAACCTGGAGCAGGCCTCAGAGGACTGAATCGTGGGCAGCTGTGGCAGTTTCCAGACTCCTTAATCCACAAATGCAAAAGACAACTTAGAAGGTCAGTGGGAAAAGTCTGTTTCTGCAGTGCTGAGAGAGGAAGGCAGGGTCTCAGCTCCATTCCCCAAGAGCGTGGCCCTGGGGTGGGCAGCTACACCCTGAGCTTCCAGCCGACAGACTAAGAGGGAATCGAGTGGCTGATCAGAGGGGGACTGCAGGGATCTCTCTGCTGGTGCTGAGGCAGGAATCTCTTGCTTTGCCCATGCTTGGATCTGGGTCACAGTTCTGGATGGGGGTCCTGGGGTGAGGAGGAGTGCTGGCATGGTGGAGCTTGTAGTGGCTGTGAACAGGAAACCTTCCTCACAGTTCCAGGGCAGAAAGGAGTGCTTGTGGTCACTAATAGACCACAGAACAGGCCAGGAAAGGAATAAACACCTCGCCCCTTATCATACCACCTTGCAAGAACTGAAAATTTACGAGTCCCTATAAGTATCTCTGAAAACAGCTATATAAACTCCTGAAGCTTGGGACAGTACATTCTCCACATTAGAAGCAGACTCTTACCTTAACAAAGAGTTTAAAACTCAAGTAATTGGCCAGGATCATGAGCAAGCAGTACAAAAAGAGTCAAACTACATTATCTTACTTTGGTGACAAAGAAGATCAAAATATACAACCAGAAGAAGACAACAAAGTCAGAGCTCCTACATCCAAAGCCTCCAAGAAAAATATGAATCAGTCCCAGGCCTTGGAAGAGCTCAAAAGGGATTTTGAGAAGCAAGTAAGAGAAGTAGAGGAAAAACTGGGAAGAGAAATGAGAGTGATGCAAGAAAATCATGAAAAACAAGTCAACAGCTTGCTAAAGGAGACCCAAAAAATACTGAAGAAAATAACACCTTAAAAAATGGCCTAACCCAAATGGCAAAAGAGGTCCAAAAAGCCAATGAGGAGAAGAATGCCCTAAAAAGAAAAACTGGCCAAATGGAAAAGGAAGTCCAAAAGATTACTGAAGAAAATACTTTCTTAAAAATTAGAATAGAGCAATTGGAGGCTAGTGACTTTATGAGAAATCAAGACACTGTAAAACAAATCCAAAAGAATAAAAAAATAGAAGACAATGTGAATTATCTCATTGGAAAAACAACTGACCTGGAAAATAGATCCAGGAGAGAGAATTTTAAAATTATTGGACTATGTGAAAGCCATGATCAAAAAAGGAGCCTAGACATCATCTTTCAAGAAATTATCAAGGAAAACTGTCCCGATATAGTAGAACCAGAGGGCAAAATAGAAATTGAAAGAATCCACTGATCTCCTCCTGAGAGAGATCCCCAAAGGAAAACTCCTAGGAATATTGCAGCCAAATTCCAGAGTTCCCAGGTCAAGGAGAAAATATTACAAGCTGCCAGAAAGAAACAATTCAAGTACTATGGAAACACAATCAGGATAACACAAGATTTAGCAGCTTCTACGTTAAAGGACCGCAGGGCATGGAATATAATATTCAGGAGGGCAAAGGAGATAGGATTACAACCAAGAATCACCTACCCAGCAAAACTGAGTATAATCCTTCAGGGGGAAAAATGGTCATTCAGTGAAATAGAGGACTTTCAAGCATTCTTGATGAAAAGAGCTGAATAGAAAATTTGACTTTCAAATACAAGACTCAAGTGGAACATGAAGAGGTAAACAGGAAAGAGAAATCATAAGAGACTTATTAAGGTTGAACTGTTTACATTCCTGCATGGAAAGATGATATTTATAACTCATGAGACCTTTGTCAGTATTAGGGTAGTTGGAGGAAAAAAATTATATGTATAGATAGATAGATAGATAGATAGATAGAGGGCACAGGGCGAGTTGAAGATTAAGGGGTCATATCCGGAGAATAAAATTAAGGGATGAGAGAGGATTATATTTGGAGAAAATGAAAGGGAGAGGTAGAATGGGGTAAATTATCTCACAAAAAAAAAAACAGAAAAGAAAATGCTCTTACAGTGGAGGGAAATGGGGGAAGGTGAGAGGGAATGAGTGAATCTTATTCTCATAGGATTTGGCTTAAGGAGGGAATAACATACACATTCAATTGGGTATAGAAATCTGTCTTAACCTACAGGAAAATAGGGGGGAAGGGGACAAGAGAGCAGGGGGATGATAGGGAGGAGGGCAGATTGGGAAAGGGGGTAATCAGAAGTAAATACTTCTGAAGAGGGACAGGGTCAAAAGAAAGAATAGAATAAATGGGAGGGCAGGATAGGATTAAGGGAAATAGAGTTACTTTTTCACAACATGGAAGTGTTTTGCATAACTGCACATGTGTAACCTGTATTGAGTTGCTTGCCTTTTCAATGAGGGTGGGTGGGAAGGGAGGAAGGGAGAAGATTTGAAACCTAAAGTTTTAAAAACATATGTTTAAAAAAATGTTTTCACATGCTACTGGGAAATAAGAAATACAGGAAATGGGGTACAGATGTCTGTCCTGCCCTACAGGAAAATAGAAGGGGAAGGGGATAAGAGAAGGGGGAAGAGATAGAAGAGAGGGCAGACTGGGGGAAGGGATATTCAGAATGCATGCCATCTTGGGGTGGGGGGAGGGGTGAGATGGGGTGAAAATTTGGAACTCAAAATCTTGTGGAGGTAAATATTGAAAACTGAAAATAAATAAATTTAAATATAGAAAAAAAAGGAAAATGAAGGGCAAGCAATAATATCCTGTCTTGTGTTGTATTAGAGTTATCTGTGGTTTCTTATTCCTCTACTTAACTAAATTTTTTAATCTATTTAGCATTTAGTATGGCGTCCTGTACATAGAAGATGCACATGTTTGTTGAAGCAAATGTTTATTGAACACATAGAAATGTGTATGTATAGGAACACTCAAGCCCATATCTCAAATAAGACTTTAATAGAAATGAATATATAGAATGCCTACTTAACCCCCAAAAAGCAAAGGTATGAAGCCTTCTCTGACACATACTTCCCTCCCTGATATACCCAGTCAGTAATGACTCTTTCATCTCAGGAATTCAAATAGTATTTTATATTTCTTAGTCACTTATTTATTATTTTGTATTCTAGTTATTTATATCCTATACTAAAGTCCTCCTTGGATGCTTCATCATGGTGTGCAAGTGCCCTTGAGATCTCAAAAATTGTGCCAACAGAATGCAAGTTTTGGCAGGTCCCACTGGGCTGGAAAAAATTTTGAGTACAGGAGCAGAGAGAACTGTTTGATGAGTAGCCTAGCAAAATTCAGAAAGGCTGGCTACCAAAAGATGGGTTACTAAGTTACAATTTTTTTTTTACCACATCAGCTCATGAAATCATCTACTAAATATGAATTGGTTGTGATCTGAATCAATGGAAGGAGAACTCACACAAATGAAATCAGATCTTTTTGAAATATCTATATATGGGTTGCATCTCCCTACAAAAGTGATTAATAAGCTAAAGTCTGATTATTTTGTCTAATACTTAGTAATAGATGACACATCTTCAGAGCTTTAAGGTTTATGATGTATTTTACATGCATTATCTCATTTAATCTTCAAAAAAGCATATGAGGTAGGTACTATCATCTTATAGAGAAGGATACCTCTTAATTAGAGAAGCTAAATCATTTGCCCACAGTTCCACGACTAGAATTCAAAGTCACGTTTGTCTTGACTCTAAATCTATTACTCTCTCCACTTAATAACACATTGCCTTTTAAGGGGAATGTCCATCTAGATTCTAAATTTCCCTGTGTCCAACAAAGTACCATTCAGAAAGTTTGCATTACGTTCTTCAGTCTGATTCTGTGTTCCTTTTGACTTCCTTGAAATATGATAAATGCTTTAGTCACTTCCTTCAAGTAATCACAAATTGCTTTCTAGAATGGTTAGACCAAGTCATAGATCCATAGTGTATTAGTATATCTGGCTTTTCAAACCCTCCACTGTTTTCATTTTTCTGTCTTTGCCTTTTCATCTTCCATCTTTGCTGGTTATAAAGTGAAACACAGAGTTGTTTTGATTTGCAGATTTTTATTACTAGTGTTTTACAGCAATCTCTCACGTGGTTATTAATAATTTAAAATTCTTTGAGAATTATTTATTCATGTCCTTTGATTACTCATATCCCCTGGGCAATGGCTCCTTATCTAATATATTCTATGCAATCACTTTAATACAAACCTGGCTCTTTGTAAATGATACCATAGCCCATGCTACCCTTTCATGGGTAAGTTTACTTTCTCCAAACTTCCCTAAACTAAATGAGAGGAGGAGCAGGGTTAGCCCTCTTTTTGCTTCCCAGTACCAATCCTAAATCACTAGCCTACCGCCCCCATCACTTCTACCTCGTATAATCCTTTTACTTTGTTCAAGATGAAGGTCAAGCACCACCTTTTATTCTAAGGGCTCTTAAGCATTTTGTGTGTCACAGACTCCTTTAGCAGTTAGATGAAGTCCACAGACCCTTTCTCAGAATAATGTTATTTTAAAAATTCATAATGGAAGGAAATGTTAAATTTCAGTTAGAGATTAGTGAAAATAAACATGTAGTGTTCTTCTCAACCAAGTTCACAGACTCCCAGAAATCCATCCCATGGATCCCATCCCTGTAACCCTCCAGGTTAAGAACCTCTATTCTACAGTAAACTTTTCCTGATCTTAACTTCTAGAAGTTCTTTTCATTCAAGGCATGTTACCTGTTCATACTACCCTCCACAGTCTTCTGCCACTGACCCAGTGACCCCCGTTTCTACCTTCCTAAACTACTTCAACATAGTGATCACATTTTCCTACTCTATCCTAATTCCTCCAGTCATGGAATGAAAGTGCTTTGGATACTGGATCTTCAGGAGGCAAAAAAGGGAGAGGTCCTAAGAGGTGGCCATCTAGAAAGCAGTCAGATGACAAGGACAGGAAAGATATAGCTTAATTGGGCTAGGCACTTTCCTCTGGTATCTTTAAAATGTTGGACAAATAATTGTTTCAAAGTCCTTCTGAGAGTTTGGGAAAGAGAGGCCCACAGTGGGGAGAAAGGTCAAGGAGAAGTTACCTGCCATAAGTTTTCTTAACTATTCATCTTGGCATATTACTGTTCCAATACTGATGCACTCATACTTCTTTTCAGAGTCATACAAAAAAGCACCCTTCTTTCTCAAGCTAACCCATACATCTCTATTGTGGTTCCTAATGTAAGAGCTTAGGATTATAAATATAGAATTAGAATGGACCTCAGAAGTCATCTAGCCCTTATTTTACAGGTAAGGAAACTGAGGCTCAGAAAAGTTAAGTGGTTTGCACATGGTAACCTAGGTAGTACTGTGTTTTACCACATAATCATCACTACCGCATAATTGCTGCACCCTTTTTTTCAGTCCAACAATTGCTTTATAATATTTCATTGCATAATTGTTGCATGGTATAGTTTTGTTCATTATGCCACTTAAAAAGTAAACAGAGAAGCAACGTATTCACTAGTGGCATATGAATATACATTTATCTCTCATGCATTTCAAGTCGCCAGCCTAGAATTTCTCAGTGCACACACACTGTCAGCATATTTCCAAAAGCCAACTTGCATGGTTTATTTTAGAGTGCTGCAGTACTAATGGTATTGTCACTCAATCCAATAAAGAGCTGTAGGTGCAAGAGGAGAGGGTGAGCTGGCAAAGCTGCCATGAGTAAGTCCCGTAATATGGTAAGACTCACAGCCCTATTAGCCTGATTCCAATTTAGCATCTGAAAACAGAGCATTATGTTCATTAAGACTTATCCCTCTCCTTGACCATGTAAATATTATTCCTCCCTTGCTCTTCCCCAAGTGTCATTCAGTCAACTCTTCCAGATGTCCCTTCAAAGTTGCTACTGACCTTTACTATACCTCCATTTACATGCATCAGCAGACCTGCACTAGCTAAACTGTACAGTTCATCTGTTGATGATACATTAACATGCAAAGCATTTCTTTCTTATTATGGATAAATATAAAAACTATTCTATGGGCTTCAAGCTGAAAGTGATTGTGTTCACTGAACAGCATAGAAACAGAGCTGTGGAAAGACAGTTTTCAATGAGTGAAAAGTTGATGCAAGACTGGCAGAAACTAAAAGAATTAATACTGGCACATTTTAAAAAGCTTCACATAATGGTTGTACCCCATATTTTTCCAAAAAATCATGAAATCTACAATGATTATACAATGAAATACTTAAGTGGCAAAGCCAGGATCTGAACTGAAGTCCTGTGATTGCAAGTTAGTTAACTTTCCACTGCTATTTGTTCATTCAATAGGCATACATTAGGAATTAAATAAATAAATAAAGCTAGGTGTTTGATTCCAAAATGACACCTTTCCCCTATGATATCCTTAATTTCTATATTTCAGGACATTCTTCTTCATTTGAACATGAGCAAGTCTTGACATTTGTATGTGCAAATGAATTTATCTCCTTGTTTTGTTGGCCAAGGGGTTAAACTAATGAGGTAGGTCAGATTCAAGGACAAAAAAAGCTGATAATGTACCTGGTGACTTGAGGAAAGTAACCAGAGCCATTCATCTCTTCCTTCACTAACCCTTGCTTTGTAGGGATGGTTGGACTAGAGAAGAGAGAAAGAAAAAGAGAATAATGAATTATAGCTACTGCTGAAAGATAAAGAGAAGCAGGAGCTATCTGTGAACTTGAGGATGAAGGGCACCTAAATAAAATGAGGACAGGATGTTCTGCTGATGCATGTAAATGAAGGTATTGTAAGGGTCAATAACAACTATGAAGGAACATCTAGTAGAGTTGAGTGAATGACACTTGGGGAAGAGCAAGGCAGGAATAATATTTACATGGTCAAGAAGAAGGATAAGTCTTTATGAATATAATGCTCTATTTTCAGATGCTAAATTGGAATCAGGCTAATAGGGCTGTGAGCTAATTTCCATTGCTGGAACTATGTAGAGTCAATAAATACATAAATGTGTTTAATGTGTCTGCCTTACTCTGTGAGCTAGCTCTCTGCAAGATAGGGATAAGAAAGGAGATAAGAGAAGGGAGAGTTCAAGAGTTTGAGGAACAGAGGCCTACAATGGGGGAAAAGTTCCAAGAGCAACAGCTTTTACGGCTCAACTCTTCATGTGTTGACTCTACAATCCCACTACTCATTTCTTTCTTGCCCTGAGTAATTTGGCATAGTAATAGCTAGCATTTATATAACACTTTGAAGGTTTGCAAAGAAAGTACTTTACAAATATTAACTCATTAATTAGCAACTTTGGGAGTTGGGTGCTATTATTAATCTCCATTTTACAGATAAGGAAACTCAGGCAGACAGAGGTTGGTGATTTGCCCAGGGTCATACAGCTAGTAAGTGTCTGAAGTCACATTTGAATTCTGGTCTTCCTGATTCCATGCCTAGACTGTGTCATTTAACTTCTAATATTAGTAAAATTACTTTCTTATGTAGACCCCTCCCCAAACCATTTTGAACCCCAACACCCGAGAAAGCCTTAAAACCTGGACTGGCCAAATCAGGAGAGACATTTTGGCCCATGCTGGGCTTAATTTACCATATTGCTTTGTGTGCTCTGGGCACGCTTTTCTTTGATTTCTGAGTGAATTCAAAATGCTCCTTCCTGTGTTAGTAACTACAGGACCAGACGAAGCTGACCAGCATTCTCCTGTTTATGGCCACCAAGGACAGGATGCCTGGGAATGGACACTGTCTTGAATAGTGGGACTTTTCTTATCTTAGTGTTTTATGGACATATACTATGTTATGTCATGTTAATGGTAAAAGAAACACAGATATCCTGGATATATATTTTCAATTGACACTTTAACACTTCTCCTATCATATTGTATTTATAATCTATTCACTTAAGAAATTCCTTTCTCATATCATGGTTAAACATTTGGAGACCACAATTTTGGCTGATGTAGGCATCCTGAGCCAGGAAGGGAAGGAGGAGTGGGAGAGAACTGTTCTGCACATGTGAAAATCCACTTTGTGTATCTTTGGGTTCATTTATATGATGAGCTCCCGTGCGTATCTCTATATACATGTTCCACAAGCTTTTAGAGAAATAAACACTCATATTCAGACTAATTTTGTTGTCTTTCTAAAAATGAACTCAGTAATGGTTGACATTTATAATTATTCATTGTTGCCAACTGCTACTGCTGATACTTATCAGCAATTTGTATATTACTTTCAGTATTAGAAAGTTGCCTGAAAACACTGAGAGATTAAGTGACTTGTCCACAGCCACACAGCTAGTAGTGGTAAGAAGCAGGAATTCATCCCACCTCTTCTTGACTGTAAGGGTGGCTATACTACTACACCATACTGCCTCTCACTTTACTCCTACAGGTGCTTAATAAATGTTTGCTGAATTGAATGGGATATAATATAGGCTCTTTAATATGGAATTCAAGGCTTTCCAATATTCTGTCCTTCACTAACAACATACCACTGCTACTGTTACTACTAGCTAGCATATATATAGAACTTTAAGGTTTGCAAAGTACTTTACAAATATTATCTTATTTTATCCTCACAACAACCCTGGAAGGTACTTTTATTCTCCTCTTTTTATAGATGAGAAAACTGAGGGAGGTTAAGATTACCCAGGGGTTTGTCCAGAGTCACACAGCTATTAAGTGTTGGGATTGGAATTTAGGTGTTCTTGACTCCCCAGTTAGCACTAAATCCATGAAGCCACCTGATTGCCTCAAATACTACACATTAACTGCTCCAGTCAGCCTTGTCTTTTCACTATCCTATTCCCCCCACACAAAACTTTCCCTCCCTTGGCAATTCTCTTTCCCTCACTTCTTTTTAAATCCCAACCATACTGTAGAATACAGCTCAGATTCTACATCCTGTATGAAGCCTTCCCTAACCATAATTGGATATACAGTGTCTTTCCCTTCTTTAACTTCTTGTACTTATTACTGGTACTATTCATATACATGATATGTGTTCATGCACTTTCTTATGTCATTATGTAAGCATTTCTTGTAAGTTTGTAACTTGTTTCCCCAATAAGATAAACTCTCAGAGCATCCTCCAATAATAATACTCTATATTCCAATTTGTCTGTATCCAAGATAGTGTTCTATACAATACTAAGGATATACACCCAGCACCTAGCACAGTACATAGGCACTCAGTAGATGCTTAATAAATAAATACTGTCCTAATGAACAAAAGAGGTAGGTGCAGAGGAGTACAATAGGCAGGTAGGGATCAAATATTGTGAAGTATACCAGGATAAGCTTAGTCTTTCTAGGGAAGAGGTCTTTGACAAAAATATAGTTGGATGATGAAACTACAGAACATAGGGAAAAAAACATACCCATACTTTGAGAACCAAGATGACATTTCAGGAAAGAAAGAGTGAACCCCAACTCATCTTGAACCTGGCTTTCTGAGGCAAAGCAGTCACTCCCCCCTCCTCCTCTGTACTCTTCTCTTGAGGAAAAGCAGAATTCTGAAAAGGAAGACCTGGGAGGTAAATCTGACTTCATAGATATCATTGACATTGGGTAGTGTGAGACCTATAATTACAACATGATTATGGATGAATATATCTTATTCAAAGGAAACAGGAAAGATAAAAGGAGGAAAGGACAGAATTGTATGTTAAGAAAATACATTCATTTGAGGAAATGTAGCTACCAGAGCGAGAACCATGGTGGATGGCATGTGGGTGAAGATGAATGAAGGGAAGTGTCATAGAATCATAAAGCTAGAGCTAGCAGAGGGCAGGCAGGCAGTCAATAAACATTGATTAAGCACCTCTTCCTAAAACAATTCAAATGGATTGTCAAATTCTGAAGATCACCTATCTGAAGATAAGGTACTGGACACTAAGGTCCTTTCTTGAGCTAAACTGCCAAGCATTCAACCTCTATTGCAGAGAGTGCAACTTTGATAGGCTGGCCAGGTTGTTCAAATGCCAAACATACATTTGCCTAAAAGATTACTTTATGGAGAACACATGCAAGGCAGGTGTTCACATGGTAGTGAGAAAAAGCAATACAAGGACACTCTAAAGGTCTCTCTGAAGAACTTTGGAATCAATTTTGTGACAGGAGACATTGGCATAGGACCACTCAGCATGACATGCCTGCATCAAAGAAGGTGATGTGCTCTATGAGGAAAGTAGAATTTTAGTAGCTCAAAAGAAGTGTGAGATGCTCAAATTTAGAAACATTTCCATTCCAATTGTTCATATAACTATTTGTGCCCAACCAACCTGTGGTAGAGCCTGCCAAGCTCATATTGCTCTGATCAGTCACAGGTGGACATACTGTACCTTGACTCCACATCACTATTGATGTCATTTTAGTCCTCTTTGAGAATGAGGGACAACAATCAACCATTAAGCTCCTACTATCTGCTAGGCATTATGCTGAGTACTGGGGATACAAAAAGAAGCAAAAAACCATCTTTGCCCTCAAAAAGCTCTCTAAGAGGACACCTAATTGAACCCCTTCATTTTACATATGAGGAAACTGAGGCCTAAGAAGGTTAAGTAATTACTGTGATCTGAATAACACAGACAGCAAGCATCAGAGGTGGGATTTGAAACCACAGCTTATAACTCCAAAGGCAGTGCTTCTTTTACTAATCCATGTAACAAGTAACTTTGTTACTGGATTATATGCTACAGACCATGAGATAAGAAAAAGGATGACTGGGATGAGGAATTTGAGAAACAAATCACAAAGTCTGGCATAGATGCACAATATAAAATTAATGTAGGACTTTAATGATCCAGATACCTGTAGAGTAATTTCTTGATTTATTGTAATAATAACTGTATCCTTCAAAAGGCGGTGGAAACAAAAAGGGAAAATTCTATTCTCAATCTGATTCTTACTAACAAGGAGGAACTATGCTGAGGTGAAAATGATGAGAAGCTTGGGAGGAAGTGAACCCTATACATCTTAGATTTTGTAAATGAGAAGAGAGACAGGCACAGTCAGAAAAACACCCTAGCTTTGGGAAGAGCAGATTTATAGAATTCAAAGGAAAGACAAGCTAGGTAGGTTCACACTCTATAAGGCAAGTCAACCCAGGAGAGATATAAAACTCTCAAAAATGAAAGTATGAACCTAGAAAGACTTGTATGGTCTGATGCTGAGCGAAGTGAGCAGAACCAGAATGTTGTACACAGTAACAGTCATGTTGTGCAATGACTAATATTGATAGCCTTAACCCTTCTCACCAATATAAGGATCAAAGACATCTCCAAGGGCCTTATGATGGAAAATGCTATCCACATCCAAAGAAAGAACTATGAAGTTTGAATGCAGATTGAAGCACACTACTATTTGCTATTTTTTTCTTCTGTGGTGTTTTGTTTCCTCTTTCTGGTAGTTCCTCCTATTGGTTCTAATTCTTACTTATAATATCACTAGTGTGAAAATATGTTTAATGGAAATGTATATGTATAGCCTATATCAGATTTCATACCATCTTGGGGAGGGAGGTGGGGAGGGAGGGGGAGAAAAATTTAAAACTCAAAAGCTTATGGAAGTGATTGTTGATATATCAAAATAAATTAATTTTAATAATAAATTAAAAACAAAAAAAGGGCTAAAAAAATGAAGTTTTGAAGACACAAAAGGAAACAATTCCAATGAAGATCAAAAATAGGAATGACTAAAGAGATTGATGTGAACACACAGAGAACTCATCAATCAATTTAGATTTAATATAGACAGATTACTATTAATAGTTAGCAGATTAATCTATCCAACAAGAAAAAAAGCTAATGGAGGAAAGAGAATGAATATGGAAGCATGGCACAGTCTAGTAATCCTCCAAAAGGATATTTTAACAATATTAGAGGGGAAAAGGAGACCAATGGAGGGACAGGATTGATATTTGGTATAAATGGGACACTGACAACTGACAACAGGGATATCAAACTGCTGAATTACAACTTTGCTTTTGTTTTCTCTGTCACAGAACTTGACCTTTGCCCTGGAAAGGCCCAGAACAACAACAACAAAAAATGGTTAATGGGGAGCCAATATATAAAGGAGAGCACTAGATGTCCATGATGAATTCAAGTCACCTGGCACAGACAAACTACAACCTTAGATACTGGTATGTATGATTAAGGATGTACTGTGCCAGGCTCCATTTCCCCTGGGAGAACTGGAAAGGTATCATACAAATGAAGGGCAAATGCTGTCCTTATTTTCAAAAAGTGGAAGATAAAGAGTGAGCAAACTATAGGCCAGTGACTTCCATGCCTTACAAAATTCTTTAAAAGATCATTAGAAAGGTGGTTAGAGAACATCTATAAAAAGCAATAATTATAAAGCGACAGCTTGGCTTTATCAAGAGCAAGTTAAGCCAGACAAACCACATCTCCTTTTTTGATAGTGTCACTAAACTGTAAATCAGAGGGATATTGTGGATGTAGTCTACCCAAATTTTTAGCAAACCATTTGATAGATATCGCATGCTTTTCTTATAGAAAAGATGGAGAGAAAAAGACTAGTACAATTAGATGGTGTAATAAGTGGTTGAAAGGACTGGCTCAAAAAGTAGTTAGTTTTTTATCAACTTGAAGGGCTCCAGTGGTGTGCCTCATAGAATTAAGGTTGGCCCTGTGCTATTTAACATTTTTATCAATAATGTGGGTAAAGGTGCAGATTCATCAATTTTCCAGGTTAACATAAAGTTGGAAGACAGCTAACACACTGAATAAGAGAGTCAGGATCTAAAAAGATCTTGAAGGGGCAGCTAGGTGGTGCAGTGGATAGAGCTCCAGCCTTGGAGTCAGGAGGACCTGAATTCAAATCCAACCTCAGACATATGACATTTACTAGCTGTGTGACCCTGGGCAAGTCACTTGATCCCAATCGCCTCGCCAAAAGAAAAAAAAATAGTTACCAAAAAGATCTTGACAGGTTAGAACATGAGGGTGGACTTAATTATATTACATTTAACATGGATATGTGGAAAATCTTCTACTTGGATTCAAATATCAAGTTAACTAGTATAGGATGTACTTTGCCTGAAAAAAGATCGAGGTGGTTTAGTAGACTGCAAGCTATAATACAGGAGCAAAAAAAAAAAAAGCTAACGTGATCTGAGCCAACATTAAGAGAGGTAGTGTCCAAGAATATGGTGATAGTCTCAATGGATTCTGTCCTAGACAAATCACATCTGGAGTGACTGTAAATTACTTTAGGAGGGCAATCAGGATGCTGAAGGACCTCCATAGGAGAATCAGTTGTAGGAAAAGGGAGTAAGCCTAAAGAAGAAAAGACTCAAAAGTGATATGATAATTACCTTCAAGTTTTTGAATAGTTATCATGTTCTGTTTTGCCTGAGAGAAAAGAACCCAAAACAATAGGACTCAGCTTGATGTTAAGAAAAACTTCCTAATCATTAGAGATATCTAAAAGTAGAATGGGCTGCCTCAGGAGTTAGTAGGTTCCCCATTACTGTCTTCAAATGGAGGCTGAATTTATCAAGTATGCTGTACTAGGGATTCTTTTTCAGGAATGAGGTGGACAAGGCCACTGGTGTCCTTTAACTCTGAAATTCTGTGAAAAAAAAAAGTGAAATGAAAAGACCACTTCTGCTTTATAGCTCTCAGACTCAACTAGCCTAGAAATCCTCCTATATTAGTTGCATGTGTTAACAAATCCACCCTCCAAATATAGGGATTAGAGCACATCTAAGAATAGCTTAACTCCCTTATAAGATCAGAGAAGGTGCATGGATCATGCTGCAAGAGACCTTGGTTTTGCCTCTCCAAGTGAGTGCACAAGGAAATGCAAACCTCAGGTAACACTCTAAGAATGTGGGGACAAAGTTAGAAAATGTTACTCTCTGAAATTCCTGTTAATAAAAATCAAAATATGGATGAGAATAAACAGATGTAGAAATAGCCTATAAGAGATGGTTTAAAAATGAATTGCTAATGATGCCAAGGTCTCTCCAAATCTCTTCTCAGGGATATATAACAACATACTAAATCTCTTCCCATCAATTAAATATAACTGATTTTTTCCTAATCTGATGAGACTGACCTTCCCTTGCCAATTGTACTTTTCACCTCTGTCCGTATGCTCTTGGATTAAATCTATAGAGGTAACCATTTCCTTCTTGTTTTCTGGATATTGTGACATCACTCAAGTCCTGATAGACTGGTCAATGATTATTGCTGGTATTACTTCTTCATGTAAATCTCCAGTTTCTCTCTTGAAACTCTGATGAGAATTTCTGTGTCAAGCTTGTCTTTCAAGATGGACTATAGTTCTAGAGAAATATGTAGCAGGGGAGGCCTTTCCCTTTAATTTTATTTTCAAGAGTCCAACTTGTCTTGTTCCTAGGGAAAGAGGGACCTAGAACCCAAGGGGGAAATATTTCTTCAGCTAGAAATTTTTCTTCCTAGAACTCAAATATCTATTCCCAAGCAAGGACCTAAATCTCAGGAAAAGTAGGTGAGAATAGTCAAGGCAGCATGACTAGAGCATACGAACGTTAGAGCCAGGGAGATCTGTAGTTAAGTTCTGAATCTGACATATACTGCCTCTCAGTGTCCCCAGGCACTCTTTAAAACTAAGTCACAGAGAATTAAAGAGGTAATTTTCACTTCAAGAGTTTCCTACACTAATGAAATGGGGAAGAGGAGAGAGACTTAGTGACTACAGGCAGAGCATACACATAAAAGATCAAGCAAGGCACTGAGAAATCCCAAGTCATACAGGGATGTCTGCTTTCCCCCAATATCAGATGGGATACTAGTGAGTAAGTGAGTAAATGAGGCAGTGGGGTAATGAGAAAGAGGCAGAGAATAAGGATTTATTAAGTGCCCATTATGTGCCAAGCGCTGGGCAATGGAAAGAAGCGCTGGAGTTTGAGGATCAGTATTTAAATCCCAACTCTAATGACTACTACCTTTATGAAATGTCAGTTGACCTACCTTGACCTAATATTTCTCATCTATGAAAGCATTGATGATTCAGTGAGGCAAATAACAAATAGGGTTCCTGGACTCAACTCAGACTCACTCATTTTTCTCCAACATGCCTTGATACTCAAAATTGAAAATGACTGTGATTATCTCCTGCCCAGATTATCTCCTACTTCAGAACTAAGTGCACAGATTTGGATATACAGCAGCAACAGCAGCATCACTACCAGCACCACCAGCACTATCTGGGGACTACTGGTCAATTCTTTCTCCCACAGTCCATTTCTGATCATATGATGACATTCTCCTTTCCCATCGTAGGGATCCAGGTGTTCAGCTCTTCTGCTCTAATCCTGCTCTGAGGGATGTAGGGTTGACTCGTGCACTATTTTATGTACATATGTACGTGTACACACACACACACACACACACCACACACACACACTAAGGAAATGGCACATAAGGAAGAAGGTAGATGGAGGTGGGGTGGCAGGAGTGTCCACAGATGAAGGTGGGATGGCAGTTTTCGCAGCATCAGTTATAAAAATAACTGCCATTTGTTCAGGATTTTAGAGTTTGCAAATCTTTCTAAATATTTTAGCTCACTTGAGACTCACATCATCCCTGTTATGAGGTATTGTTATCCCTGTTTTGCTGATGAGAAAACCGGTCCACAAATGCAATGTCAAGAACCAGATGGGAGCCCAGGTGTTTATAACAGAGCTCTGCCGAATACACCATGCAGCACAGTTTGTATGCCCACCCACTTGGAATCATTAGAATGTTTGAGCTGGGAGGAAACATCTATCCAATCCCTTCCACTTTACAGATTAGGAAAATGAGTCTGCTAGAAGGGACCTACCTGCTCATTTGTCCCCGGGAAAAGGGAATGGAAGTATCACGGCCACCCACACCTCAACCCCCTCGTCAGTCCTTCAGACTGGCCTCCTCAAAGAACCTCTTTTGGTCACACCCACATGCCTCCCGGAATCCATTTGCAGGACTGCGACTGCTCTTACTCAGAGGCAGGGAACAGCAGCCAAGAAACGGGACTCACCTTCTCCCGGTCTCCGGCTGAACAATGGATATCTAAGGCCAAGAGCCATGTGAAATTGCGCCTGCGCAGGTGTGTAACCTGAAAACTACGATTCCCAGAATTCCTTAAGATTGCGTCACTTTATGAGTTCAGAAAGTTTTTTGAGGGTCCGTTGCCCTAGGGTCCCCAGAAACCACAAAGCTTTGGAGAAAGGCGGGGCTGAGGCGTGTTTCTGGCTGAGGGGGAAAAATAGTGATGAGATCTAACCTCCGTCCTTCCTTTGTTGGCAAAGGAGAGAGCTGAGACAATAACTTAAAGGTTAAGAAAAACATTATTTTTTTTGACAGCCTAATGTGTGTAGCCAGAACAGGAAGGGACGGTGAGGGAGAGAAACTAAATAAGCACGTGGGAGAAAAGGTAACAAGGAGAAAGATGAGGAAAGGAGGAGAAGCTGAGAATGAGAACGTGTACAATGGGTTGTACATCTTACTTCTTATATTATACTCAGAATAGAAATTTCAGTTTTCCACATAAGTTCATGTGCAACAAAACAACAAAAACAAAACTTCTCGAATGTTAAATTCAGCCAGACACGTGCATTTTAAGGAATTTAATTTTAAAATTAAATCAGATTAAAAAATTCACCAACAATCATTTATTAAATGCCTTCTCTGGGACCAGGCACTGTAATAGGAGGTGGGGATCCAGTGACAAAGATGAAACAATTCCTGGCCTCTGGGAGTTTACATTCTAATAACTGAAATAACTATGTACAGAGGTAAGTAAATACAAAATATATGTTAAGTAATTTTTAAGTGGTACTTCTTATGCTTCTAAGAAACCCAAGATACTCTAATAGCTTATTTAAGCATATGTGCTAATTTAAGTCTTGTGAGGAACAGCAGGTAAAGGGAAGGGCATGGTCCTTGTTTTACATAGGGCCTTGTGCATTTTTTGGTTTGTTTAGACCTAATTTTTTTGGTGTAAGGGACTTCTCAGTGTGTAAATTCCTGTCCACTAATAGATATCAGCAACCTCTCTGTAATGTATAGTATAGAACTTAGGTTCTTAACCAAGGGTTTTGAACTTAGTCTTTTAATAACTTTTTAAATTAAATTAAATTTTATTTTATTTTATTTTAAATTAGCAAAAATCCTACTTCCCTCCTCAGCCCCTAATTGAGAATGAAAGAAAAACAAAACCCCTCTTATAAGCATGTGTAGGCAAACAAAATATTTCCATATTGACCATGTACAGAAGGAAATGCACACATATAAATATATGTACATACATATATACATATGTGTCTGTAGTAAAACATGCTCAGTTACTAGCCATATTCACACAGACCACTGCTCCCAAATCCTTTTCAAACTCTTGTGTGATTTGCTTCCATTTCAGAGCATATTCTATATACAAGTTTATTTCAAGGACCTAATCTTATATACACAAATACATAACTACCAGGTGACAGATAACAAGCCCAGGTACTCATCTACTTAATTGTTTAGGATATGGAAAGGATTATAATTCTAGGTGAACAGCTTAGATCTTACATACCTGCATCTTATTATGGTAGCTCGGATGTGTTCCAGCATTAGCCTATTAGGTAAAGTTTTAATACTTAGTTCATATCTTCTCCTGCCCACCTGTCATAATTATAGAAATCTGCCATAAAAGGATAAGAGAGACATAGCTATAGTAAGGGAAAAATGCTGCCCTAACTTGACATTAATTCCAGGCAAGAGTCATATAGGCAACCAACTGTATTGACAGAATGTCCAGTCAGGCTTAGAATTTTAGTCAGCGGAGAACACTTTCCATTCAAGAGGAAATATTATTCTGGGGAAATCAAGTCAGGAGGTACCTATCTCAGCCCATGCCAAAAGTCATTCTCTCCACTTGTTCCTGAAACAAAACTCCACCTGTAATTCACAGATGTCATCCCATAGAGCTGCTGGCATTATGGGTCATTGGCTCAAAAGCATTTCTCAATAATCACACCTGGAAACAGACTCAGAATAATATAAATTATAATCCCATAAGAGTTTATCTCAAATACCAAGGTTCACTAATCAAGTCTAGGGCTGTTATTGTTACTCCTCTCCTGGTGCTGTAATAATAAAGTTTACCGTGCCTTAAAAAATTTACTCAATATCCTTTTCTTCCATTTCTTTGTCTTTTTCTCCTACAGCCTAAACTCATCCTGGTAGAAAGATTTACTATTAGAATTCTAGAAAATAATTACATTCTAGAATCCCTCAGAGATAGTGAATATATGATTGTTAAGACTAAGTTGGTTCAAGATATTTAATATTGCAGGTATAATTTCTAACCTTCACAAGTGATAGGAAAATAATCTTAGATGAAACTTGCTCTAATGTAGATCTGAAAAATTTCAACCCCATTTTGTAATGGAGAAGGGGATCCTATTTACTTAGTAAACCAATCCATCATTTAGGAAATTCATAACACAGGGTTGATAAGAGTTTATGACCAGATGGTTCCAAGAAATCTTGTAAATTTACAAATGAGGAGATTTTACAAGATCTTCTCTTCTTACCTTCTTCCACATAGCAATCCATTATCAATTTTCCCCTTTAAAGTATAACCAATTAAATGCTTCATAGGTTTTAACCTTATCACAATAATGCCTCGTAACAAATAATTTCACAATTATCATAAGCAATAGCCAAATAATTACAGATGAAATTTACTCTTTACTACAGGTAGCTTAGAAGCTTCCAACTTTTTAAATTACAGTACTTCAGAATATTACAATATGTGATCAACAGGGCTAATAAAATAACATAATGGTTTTCAAACTTTTTTTTTCATCTTTTTAACTATTCAGTTCATAATTCAACAACATGTAGATTAAAGAGAAGTTGCTTTCCCAACAGCAGAGACCAGGAATTGTTTCATCTTTGTCACTGGATCCCTACCTCCTATTACAGTGCCTGGTCCAGAGAAGGCATGTAATAAATGATTGTTGGTGAATTTTTTAATCTGATTTAATTTTAAAATTAAATTCCTTAAAATACACATGCCTGGCTGAATTTAACATTTGAGGAGTTTTGTTTTTGTTGTTGTTCTGTTGCACAGTAGTTTATCAAATTTCACAATACAAGAAAATTTAGAAACATGACAATAATATTCACAATATCATGAATTTAAATGCATGAAACAAAACTCAGTACTAATCAGATGATATTAATTTAGTCAGATATATTTCCAAATTACCTTACATAGAAAGACCATTCACCCTATCACACATGGCTTTAATACAGCTGAACAGATTTAGGGGGGATTCACTTAACATAAGCTGATTTATAAAATCTGTCATTCTAGCTATGTGTAAAGCTACTAGCTCTTCCACCTCTGAATCATGTAGCTCTCAGGCTTAAGCATTATAGAACTTATACCATATTGATGGGGTGGTGAGACCTGTACCCCCAAAAGCCCTAAGACCATGTCTCTGGAAGCAATCCAGAATCCTCCCACCTCCCCACACCCTGGGAGAAAATTCCTGGTGCCTTGTTACAGGCACAGACAAAATTGACCCTGTAATTCCTCAGATAAAAGCTATCAGTGCAAGGTGCTGGCCCAAGGATTCTTTCCCAGGCATCAGATCCCCAAGGACCATGCTCTGGCAACCCTTCTATCTTGTCCCCTTAACAAAGCTATCTCTGTTGACTCCCTGAGTTTTCCCAAAGATTCCCCCACTTTTGGGTTTTTTTGTTTGTTTTTTGGCTAGGCAATGGAGTTAAGTGACTTGCCCAGGGTCATACAGCTAGTAAGTGTTATGTGTCTGAAGCTGGATTTGAACTCAGGTCCTCCTGAGTCCAGGGCCAGTGCTCTATCCACTGCATCACCTAGCTGCCCCCCCAGTCCCTTTTCCATATAAGCATTAGTATCATTCCCATCAGGTTATAAGTTCCCTAAGGAACTTAGTCTGCTTCTGTTGGTGTCACAAAAAACTTTGCCAGTTGACTGGAAGATAGTTTGAATATGTGAATTCATTCCAGGCAACTCTGCCCTGTACCCTGACATTTTTGGGGTCGCAGTACCTTTAAACCACATCAATATTACCAGCAGATCTAAAACAAACTGATAACCATGTCTAAATATCGAGTCTCAAACATAGAAACAATGAAGAATTTTTGAAACCCTTATTAGAATCCTAACAAAATAAAATACACTTAAAAGTAGTTAGTAGCTTTTAGATAAGTCTTTAACAGCTGAATTTATAACCTAATAATATCTAAATTACAAGAGAAGTCATTTTTCTAACTATATTGGTGTTACCAAGTTTCACAATATAGAAAAACACTTAATTTTACACAAACAATCAAAACTGTTATAATTAGGTTGGCCTCAAAGTATACTGGGCTAAATATTAAAAGTCTTTGCTTTCACATTTTCTCACTCTAAGATTCTGGGTAGAGGACTGATTTTTGTCCCAGGCAAATAGCTCTAAGGAATTAAGTCAGGTCTTGGCAGGGCATGGCCCCTTTTCTTCAGGCTCAAATCCTTGGGAGTTTTCATAAAGAGAATTAGTTCTCAATTTGCACTGTATAAGAAAGCATCTAAGGTATCATATAATAGTTACATCTAAAACAGAATGGAGCACTATAGATCACCCTAGCCAAGATTTATATAGTGTTTGGTGTATAATATGAGGCAAGGCCTGCTGCTAAGGGCTCTATACATAAGAGTTTCTTACAGCATGAGACTAAACCTTGAGGTCTTAGAATATTAATACTCTTTTGTTTGGTGCTAGAGAAGAAGTAAAAAATTGGTCATCTGGACATAGAGATGAGTATATCCTGGGTCTGAGACTGACATTTTTGGGAGCATGGCTGCCAATGCTGTACTTACAGTGACCAGGAAAAATTGCAGAATCAGTGTTATGTAAGAGATCAGAATAAAATGAGACTGAATTGGCAGTTTGAAAGTCTCAACAGATGAGTTTTGTTTCATCTTTCTGATGGTTCCTCCTATTGGTTTTAATTTTTACTTACAACTTCACTAATGTGAAAATATATTTAATGGGTATGTAAATGTAAAGCCTATGTCAGATTATGTGCCGTTTTGGGGAGGGTGGGGGGGAGGAAAAGGGAGAAAAATTTTCAACTCAAAAGCATACGGAAAAAAAAAAATTAAATAAAAATTTTTAAAAAAAAGAAAGTCTCAACAGAGAGTGAAATTGAAAATAAGATTGGTTTTTTCCCTTCTGCTTACTTTCCCTTGGGACAGCCTCCAATTCAGGAAGTACAACCTTTCCTGTTAATCTCTGAAGTCATTAAGGTGGACTTTGTAGGCAAGTGCCCTCTGGGGAAGGCTGCGGTCTGATAAAATTACTTGGTTGGTGGCTTGCGTGTGTCACCTAGTGGCCAACTGCACTCCCTGCAGATTAATTACAGAAAAAAGTAAAAAAAAACCAACCTGCTTTTTCTGCAAGCTTGCAACAAAAAAAGCAAGACACAAACTGGTGTGGATTGTACTGACAATTCCACAGCTCAAGTGCACCTGAGATAGCTATCAAGAACACATGCACCCAAGGAGCAGGCAGCCCTAGAATCAGGAGGACCTGAGTTCAAATGCAGACTCAGATATATAACACTCACTAGCTGTGTGACTCTGGGCAAGTCACTTAACCCCAATTGCCTCACATAAGAAGAAAAAGAAAGAATACATGTACTCTGAACCACTGTCACATGTAGGGTTTCTCTTTGGGGCTATTTTGGATTTTTTTTCTTTTACTTTTCTCTCATTATGGTTTCCCTTCTGAGGTCTGGCTCAGTGATACAGAAATTGCAAATGAGGATGTTTTCCCTGTCAATTTTCAGATGATTCTGACTTTTGAATGGATTTTATTCTATTTTTTGTTTTTCTATTTTTCTGGGCCTTCTTTCCAGATTTCAATTTTAAAATGTTTCTTAGTTTCTTCACTGAAATTATTTCTTCCAACTATGTTATCTATTTCCTGAATTTTTTCCATCTATGAGAATTTCCTCTCTAATGATCAACCCACTGTATTTCATAGTACTACAAATGTATTTTGGTTGTGATTGGGACTCTTATTGCATTAAGCAATTTACTTAAGTCCCTGGTGCTTTTATTTTCAGGGGATACTGACTTACTAGATATCACTTTCTTATTCATATGCTAATTAGTGGTATGTTGTACTCTGAATCTGTTCAGGGCATATAGTATTGCTATAGTTATGTCTCCACTGATTATATCCACATACTGGTTTTATTGCTTTTTATTAAGTGCATATTATAAAAAGTTTATAAAATGAGATAATAATTAAACAGTTCTTAGCACAGTACCTGGCACATAGCACAATATAAATGGTAGCTGTTATTATTAGCTATTACTGCAAAATGAGCATAATAATACATCTACCTTCTTGGGTTGTTGTGAGGATCAAATGAAATAATATTTGTAAAGAGGTCAACCCAGTGACTGGAACATTGTAGGTACTATATAAATATTTATTCCCTACTAAGGTAGGAAGAAGATACAGCTCCAAGAAGTCTAGACCCACAGAAGGAAACAGAGTTGATATAGGGCTAGATCTATACCCAGTCAATGCAATGCTCAGTCATCCCATTCCAAAACTACAGCACGATGCCATACCAGCATCTAGATGCTATAATATTTGGTGCATATACATTTAGTATTGCTATGTAAAGAGTTCTCTATTACATCCTAGAGCAAATATGAAATCCTGTTTGACATTTAAAGTCTTTTTTTTTTAAAGGCAATTGAGGTTAAGTGACTTGCCCAGGGTCACACAGCCAGTAAGTGTCAAGGGTTTGGTCTAAGGCCAGATTTGAACTAAGTTCCTTCTGACTTCAATCTATCCCCTGTGCCACCTAGCTGCTCTGACATTTAAAGTCTTTCACACCTTGTTCCCTTACTACCCTTCTAATCTTTCACTTTATTCCTCTCCACAAACTGTACAATTCAGCTACACTGGTCTACTTGTTTTTCCTCATACATAACCCTCTTCCTACCATTTCCATGCCTTTGTATTGGCTGTTCCCCATACCTGGAATTCTCTTCCTCCTCAGTTCTACCTCCTAGGTTATTTGACTCAAATGCCACTTTCTCCAGAAGGCCTCTCTTGGACACCTCTATGTCCAGGTGCAATATCGTTAGGCAATAGTGATACCAAAACCAAAACCAACCAAACAAACAAAAACAAAAAACCCCAAAAAGCCCCAGAAAGAGCACTGTAACATTTGATAAAATAAACAAATGCAAATAGAAGGAAATTCAGAAGGAACCATTGGCAAGAGGTGCAGCTTTGAAAGTAATGGGTAGAATTCATTATCCAGTTAAAAAAACAAGTGGTTGGGATAAAGATTCACAGTTTCATATTAAATCCTTTTGTGGTATTATTCTTCTGTGTGTATAGAAATGCTTTCTTCTGGTCTTAAAAAAATCTAAAGAAAAAAATTGTGACTACAACTGAGAATGAAAGAGGCCCATTGAGGCCCATTTCATTCATTGATTCCAAAAGAGAGTGAAACAACTACAAACCTCTTAGATTAACTGAAAGTCTTAATTTTTAAAAAGGAAGCATTAAAAAGTGAAATTCAGACTTTTAAAGAATAACAAGAGAGAACCAATTTGAATAGAAGGTAGAACATTTTAACAAAGTAGTAGATAACCTGAAAAAGAGATGTAACTAAAATGCAGAATATGCAAAATGAAATATTAGAGTGAGGTCAACTGATGGAAAAATTTTTTAAATTGGTTCTTGGTTCTTAATAAATCAATAATTGAAGACAAAGCTCAGCTAGACAACCCAGAGAGCATTGGCTTCCAAGAAAAATACAGATAAATAGAAAGTTTGACTCTTATATTTTAGGAAATCATGCAAGAAAACTATTGAAAGTAGAGGGGAAAACACAAATTGATAAAATCTACAGGATAGTCAGAGAAAAGAACCCCAAGTTTAACTTACCCAGAAATCCATTAAAAAACCAGAGTTTCAGGATAAAAACACCTCCACTACCACAGAAAAATTAACAATGAGAAATGAAAGAAATTGCTAGAATATGCTAAGATGATATCTATATCTACATATATCTAGATAGCTATGTAGCTACATCTATAGCTATATAATGCATATTATATGCACAATATATATTATAGATATAGCTAATATCTGTAATATGATATATAATTATAATATGATATAGATAAATATCTTGGACATGGCCAATGTGGGAATTTATTTCACTTAGTTATTTGTATTTGTTACAAGGGTATTAATAAGGGTACAAGTAGGAAGGAGAAGAAATAACATTTTCTTAACTGAAAAATAAATTAAATCTTAAAACAAACAAAAATATGACATACCAAAAAGCCAAATAAAATATCTTGCTCTCAGAATAACATTCTTTAAAGCTCAGTATAAGATGAATTTTCAACAAAATTAAGACCATGCACATCTCACCAGACACCAGAGAGCTCAAAAGGGTAGATGCTACAAGAACTCTTCCCCCCAAAACTGTCCTACCAATGCTTCCTTCTTTTTTTCTCCCTCCCAAATGGACATTCCCCAATCCTTATCCCTTTGGAAGAGAACTCAGGGGTCCTGTTCCATTCCCTATCTTCCCAATGGTTATGGGATGGGCCTCTCAACCTCAGCCCACTACTAAGGGCAGATATGGCCACCTATACCACTTGGATGGTTGGGGAATCATCAGCTACAGTCATTCCAGTAAAATGGAGGACCACTGAGCCATATGATCTGCCATTTCAGTATGCCTTCCAGACTCCCCAAAGTGTTGCCATATAGCCTACCAACAAAGGTTCCCTGAGTCCTACCATCTACCCTTTTGAGGCATCCTAAAGACCACTAGGTCTTTCCACCTGTCCTGCAGCTAAAATCTCCTGTATGTGTGCCCTTTCCCAATTAGAACAAGTGCCTCTTCAAAGCAGGGCCCATCTCACTTTTCTATTTGCATCCCCAATGCTTAGCACTGCTTAACAAATGCTTTTTCATTCATTGATTCCAAGCATTTTTCTTGAGAAAATTAGATCTGAAAAAAAGCTTTTGAAATGTATACAAAGATAAAAAGATAAAGAAGTCCTTAATAACCTGACAAAGATATTCAGCAGTTCTCAAACTTTTTGGTCTCAGGACTTTTTTACACTCTTACAAGTTATCTAGGACCCCAAGAGCTTTTGTTTATGTGGGTATAGCTATCATTATTTACTATGTTAGAAATAAAAACTGATAAAATTTTAAAATATTTATTCATTTATTAAAAATAGGTAAACATGTTAACATAGACTTTAAAAATATATATTTTCCATAACAAAAAATACATGTAGTGATAAGAGTGGCATTGTTTTACATATTTCTCCAATCTCTTTAATGTCTGGCTTAATAGGAAATAGATGGATTCTCATATCTGAATTCAATCTGTTTGTGATATGTTTTGATTGACGAATATGAAAAAATCTATTCTGACACAGGCATGTAGTTGAAAAAGGGAAGGATATTTTAATAGGCAAAGAAATATTATTATTGTTATTATTATAAAAATAGTTTTGACCTTGAGGATCTCCTGAAAGGGTCTTGGAAAATCCCAGAGGTTGAAATCACACTTTGAGAATTGCAGGAGCTAGGTGATGACTTTGTTGACATGATTCAAGGTAGGAGACAATTGTATCTTGGATGTCCCATTTTATCTATAAATGACTCAATGAACAAAAGAAAAAGAGGTAAGAGCTTAGAGGCTCAAAAAGAAGTACCCTCAAAAAATAGATAAGTAAGATGACAGGACTGAGTATTTCTTGTGTGAAAGGTGGGACAGTGGGGTTGGGGGGTTGCAAGGTGGAGAACAGTAGTATCACACTGTCTGTTCTGTTAGAGCACACCCGATGGAGTTGCCCTGTCCACTTCTGGAGAAACGTGTTTACTTCTGAGAGACTTGTTTTGGATAATGAAACAAATGCTGGGTAGTTCTTTAATTCCCCACCCCATGACAACTAAGGATTAGGGGAGGTGGGCAGGGGTGATGGCTCCATTAAGTAGTACTGGCCACCAAAGTCTGATAGAGTGACACCTACTCTCTAGATGTCTCTTTCTATGCCAGTCAGTTGATATGAAGATTCTTCAGAGCTTTCACTGTAGGGAGTGGGAAGCTATGTTTCTCCCACCCTGGCATGGCAGTTGTGAGCTCATAGAAGCTAAAAGATTGCTAGCTTTTAGACTATCCTGAGACTGGATTGCCTCTTCTGATCAAAAGCCCCAGTTGCCTCTTTTGCTTTGCTTCTTTTCTGATTATAGATAACTTTGTTTCCATGATTTAAGGTGGCAGTCCTGAGACGGACATTTCTAGCATTGAAGGCAGTCTTGTGAGTAGCAGAAGTTGGTGGCTCCTGGATCCTCAGTAGCATGCTGGCTGCACTTTGGGAGGAGCTTCCAGAAACTTTTTGTAAGATGACAACTGGCAGGAGGATGAGCCCCACCCCTGGTCTGGCTTGCCAAAAGGCAAGGAACTACATGGATTTGTTGTAATAGGGCAGAGCTGAGAAGGTAAAATGCCAATTTAATGCTCACGCAAAATGTTTTATTTTTATGGTTTAGGTATCAGTCTCCTGGGAGAAGGCTTTAGTTGTTATGTTATTGCTTGTTTAAACCTTGCCAATATGTGCTTACAAGTCTTTTGTGTTTAGCATCTCCTCTGTATGGAAGAAATAACTGTTTTATTTATATTGTACATAGAGTACCTTCCTACATGCCTATATTTGGAGAGACCCTGGACATGGCTGAATGTAAGCTTCCTCCCTGGGCCTTTGGGGTGAGGGTATAACGATCCAGGAGTATAAGAAAAGGAAACTGACCCCTCACCTACAGGCTAGTTTCCCCCAGGATTGAATCCAGTCTCTATGTGTGGGTACAGACCTGAGAGTAGTCTTGTATGAAGAGAGAGGGCAAGTGTCCCAGCAGGAGTTATTACTTATTGTTACACAAAAATCAGTTGAAAAGAGGAACAGATTGAAGGGACAGGGACTCCTAAAGCACACTCCTTCCAAGGTAATGGGTTACCCTTCCCTGGAGGCCTTCAACCAAGGGTTGGATGACTACTTATAAGGTATGTGATAGAAAGGATTCATTTTAAGGTTTAAGTTAAACTGGATGGCTGTCAAGGTAACTTCTGACTCTGAAATTCTGTAATTTTGTAAAATAACATAGGGGTGGTCCCTCTCCAGATTTGGTCTGTTTGGTCTGGGTGGAGGTGCCATAGGTGCTCCAATATTCCTCAGGGGTCAGGTAGGGACTTATGTCTCAGGGTTGAAGAACAGAAGAAGCAAAAGAAAGAACTGAAGACTGCAAATTTCATTCTCACTGCTTCATCATTGCCTCTACTATTGTGGAGGAAAAAGACTGAAAACATGAGACTTTTAATCTCAGGGATTCTGATTTCTTTTCCTTTGAGTATTTAACTTATTAATTTGCCTGCCCTTCTACAATAACCTTTGGAGACCTGTAAGTCAGGGAAGTCAGATGAGTTCTTCTGAATTTCATTCCCAGTAGTTTTTACAGAATTTCTTGGTGCCTTAATATTATTTCCCCAATGAGCATTTATTAGGACATTTGGTAGCTTATTCCTCAAGCACCCTAGGTTTTCTAAGGCAACTAAGAATATATCATTTGCTAATTGAGTAACTTCTTCCAATGTTGGGTTTCCTTTCTTGTTTTTAATCTCTCCCCCACTTCCAAAACAAAACAAAACAAAACAAAACAAAAACCTTGCACTCCAAATCTCCCATTCTCATTGCCATGCCTCTCTTTACCACTACCCCATTCAGTTCAAGGACACTGGGAATTCAGTAGTATAGGATATAACACACACTTATGAGATAATCTAATTTAGCTTCCTCTTTTTATAGATGAGGAAAGTGAGACCCAGAGAGTTTAAGTAGATTGACCATGGTTACATAATTAATGACAGAAGAGTATGATTCAGATCTCCTAATTTCAAGTTCAGTAGTCTATAGACAGAGTATTCACATTAGAAGAAACAAAAATGTAGTTATGTAACAAAGAAAATCTTCCCATAGTGATGTGAACCAATTTTTGTTCCATCACAGAAACCTGTGAGAAACTTGCCTGTTTTGAGTTGTACCACCATTATCTTTGGCCTGCAAGGAATTAGTCCAACAAAACATTATTTAGTGTTCTGTTGCCCCATCAAGCATACATGACTATATACGGATACAATACAGGAAATATCTGACTTTTCGATAAACCCCAACCTAGTCATTATTCTCTAATTCCAGGGGATTCACCTTATCTCAAAGCTTTTCCCAACAACCACAATGCACAGTGATTACTCTTTTCTTTGAACTGAAAAGTAGTATTGATGTAGTGTAGGATTACTGGACTTGGAATCAATCAATTGCTGTGGGTTCTAATCTTAGTTTTGCTACCAATCGTATGATTCAATGTCTTAGAGATACTCCCCAATTGCTTTAAAAGTTCAACTCCTGTAGCCTTTACTGATTTCCAATTAATGGAAGTTACTATTCACCTTTTGAATATCTATGTCCTATCTCCTAACTAAACTGTAAGTATCATACATTATATCTCTTTGTATCTCTGAACATCAGAATGTAAGGATGGGGCTGGAGTGGGAACCATACTTAATTTCCTCTGCCAACTTTCCCACCTAGCTGGAGCAAAGGAGATGGAGCTAGAGATTCCACAAATTCATTCTGTATAACGGGGTAGTCATATTTACCAAGAAGCTCATTTTTATGGAGATAAAATTAGTTTGGTCCTTTATTGAGTTGCAGATGTGATTTTAACTGTCTAGCTACACATAAGTTTGAGGATGTTGGCCTTTAGTATGTTACAATCTACAACCCAGGGGTCATCCCATCTTATCCCTAGTACTTCAAATTGTACTGCAGTATTGGGAAGAGTCCTGAGATTCAGGCTCCAGAATAATATCTTACATTTTTATAATACTTTAAAGTTTGCAAAACACTTCACATACATTCTATCATTTGGGACTTTTACAGCAACCCTTTGGAGGAAGGTACTACAGATAGAAGTATTCCCCTTTTTACATGAGAAAACTGAGGCTGAAAAAAGTTAAAAGTGACTTCCCTATGGTCATAGTATATATAATGCTTCTTGTCCAGAAATATGAGAAATGTGACAAAATTTAATTCTGACAGCCACACAAATTCATCTTTATTGAATCTTACCACTTTGTTATGTTCATCTAAAGGACAAAAGCTACTTCCCTATGAATGTCAGTCCATATGCACACATACATACAAATAGACATTCTATTACTATAAATTAGGAAGTGTTGTATTTGTTTCTGCCTGAACTTATGCATATCCCTTCATCTCCAACTGCAAGGAAATCCTCAAAACTCAGTATCTTGGGTAAGAACCAAGAGGTATTAATTAATTGGACTAATGGGTATATTTCCAGTTCTCTACATTGCTTCCTTTGCATATTTAGGAAATCTGTCAATAATTTATTATACTGAAGAATTTCTAGGTTTCTATACCTAAATGAGCAAACTTAACCGTTAGTCATTTATAATACTAATTTATTATGAAGGAGAAAGGAATTCTTTGCTTGTCTTCTGCTATCTTTACATGGTCTACAGTCATGTAAAGTATAGAATGGCTTATCTTATTGTTGTTTCATTTTGTACTTTTAATTCTATACAGAGGCTGTTCACAAGGCATGCAACTTGATCCCCTAACACTGTTGTACAGAATTGTATATATCAGTCCCAGGGGAAAGTACTCATTCTAATTTCTCTGTCACTTCTATCACTTCTTTCTTAAACATGGTTTTCTTCTCATTTTAGGGAGAAATTTAAGGTGAGGGAAAAGAAAGAAGTCAAAAAAAGATGGAATGTGAGAATGGAGGGTGGAGTGGGATTTGAAGGTGGGAGTACTTACAGGATAATACAAGGAAGAAAGAGGGTGAGGGGGGAAAACAGGTCAGAGGAACAATTTGCCTCTAGCAAATAATAAGTAAAATAAAATAAAATTATAAGTACCTTTTTGGTCTAGTTTTAAAGAATTTCCTCTTGAAATTAAGGGAAGGCAGAAGGTGACCAAGGAAATGTGCACCTATTTCTTCATCTTGTATAAGGTTCACCTTCTTGGCTTCTGGTTAGTCAACCCAGTTGCCCTGCCAAGGAAGTTACTATGTACTATCCAGGACCTAATAACTTGTCTGAAGTGACCTGCATTCATTCACCAAAGAGTCTATGAGGATGAATGACAAATAGAAGTAAGGATCTGGAAAAGCTATAAATGAAGAGAAGAGCCTATAAGTCAGAGCTCTTCACTGCAAGAAACCTAGAGCCCTATGTTTGCTCAAAATTTCTGATGGTTGAGAAAGCTGTATAAATTGGGAGAAGGTGGAATTAATTAAATTAAAAAATTAAGATTACAGCTTGCAATAGCCTGCTATGCTGACTATACCTTTTTTCAAGACTAAGGTCTCAGTCCATTCCTATAAGGAGAATCAAGACAACAGCAGGGCAGATATTTCTTCATTCCCTTCAAGTTGTAGCTTCCTTGAAACTTCTCGGGTTCTCCTTTAATATGATTTTAGGAACTTTATCATCTTGTGCCATGTGAACTGCAGAGGGTACTTTGGGTCACTTCTAGCTTAATCCTGGGTCCAAAAATCTATCCTTCTCTTTCAAGACCTGTTTCTCCTTCTCAGTGTTGGGGGTTCATGTGATCCATTGTAACACAGAATCTGTAGAATAATTTGCACATACAATGATGAGACATTTTTGTAGAACTCAATGCGAATAAAGCAAAACTGTTCTTAAAATTAAGCTCCCATCACCTTTTCCTGATTTTTATTTGCTCCCTATGTCTGGCTTCTCAGAGTTATGTGGACTATATCCCCATAATCTGTAGATTGAGGCAAAGAGAATTATTTCAAGGAAAGAAAAAAAAAATTCCAGTGCCTCAGATAAGAACTGTCTGGATTCTTGGCCCACAGAAATAGCATTGAGCTACTCTGTTCCAATTATAATAACTACCTCCCTATGGGAGTAAAGTAGGAGCATTATTGCACAGGACTTTTCAGATTCACCAACTTAATCCAATGGCTTCAAATCTTTTTAGGCTTTGGCTCTTAAGTGAATACTAATTAGAAAACTAAAATAGTATCTTTTAGAATTCATATAAAACAATAATTATCACAATAGAAAAACAGCATAATACTTTAGGGCTCATATGTACATATCAGGTCTCTTAGATCCTCTTTTCCCCAGGCTCTGGTGAATTGAAGACAGTGACTGCCACCTCTTTAAGACAGTTGACCAACTGGTGGAACTTTCGAGGCAAAATTGCTAGAAGACAATGCTGTGGTAACTAGTATAACCAATAGTACTTAAACCAAGATTTCTTTTTGGCCATCCCATCTTCAGGAAGAAAGTTACCACCCTACCCTGATCCTTATTTAGCTGAAGATTGATCTTTCTAAAGCTCTTAAGTGACCCTTTTAACTTGGGTTACTACACAAAGTTATTTTAATCAAACAATGAATCAACAAATACTCTTAAGGGTTTATCTACATGAACTATGGCAGTAGGGGCTGTACAAGGAAACTTAGATGCAAAGAGAGTCTCCTCTTAATCAACTTAATCTTTTCTATTAGATTGCTTGACTAAAATATTTAAGAAAGTGATGTTTGACTTTAGTTTTCATCCATATTCATTACATTTACACATTTACTTTCAAACATGTAATCTTTGATGTCTGATCAGGGATGAACTACAGGTAAAAGCTTTCCCACATTCATTGCATCTGTAGGGTTTCTCTCCAGTATGAGTTTTCTGATGTTCAGTAAGGTGGGTGCTCCGGCTGAAAGCTTTTTCACAATCATTACATTTATAAGGCTTCTCTCCAGTATGAGTTTTCTGATGTTCAACAAGGCGAGTGCTTAGACTGAAAGATTTTCCACATTCGTGGCATTCATAGGGTTTTTCTCCAGTATGGATTCTCTGATGCTGAGTAAGACGTGTGCTCTGACTGAAGGCGGTTCCACATTCATTACATTTGTAGGGTTTTTCTCCAGTATGCGTTTTCTGATGTTGGTTAAAGTTGGACCAACAGCTGAAGGCTTTTCCACACTCGTTACATTCATAGGGTTTCTCTCCAGTATGAACTCTCTGATGTTGAGTAAGTGACGAACAGTAACTAAAGGCTTTCCCACATTCATTACATTTATAAGGCTTCTCTCCAGTATGAGTTTTCTGGTGTTGGCTAAGGTATGAGCAGGAACTGAAAGCTTTCCCACATTCATTACATTTATAGGGTTTCTCTCCAGTATGAGTTTTATGATGCTCAGTAAGGATTGAGTTTTGACTAAAGGCTTTCCCACATTCATGACATACATAGGGTTTCTCACCAGTATGAATAATATGATGCCGAATAAAGGTTGAGCGATAAGTGAAAGCTTTCCCACATTTGTTGCATTTATAGGGTTTCTCTCCAGTGTGTGTTTTCTGATGTTCTGTAAGGTGTGTGCTCCGGCTGAAGAATTTTCCACATTCATTACATTTATAGGGTTTCTCTCCAGTATGAGTTTTCTGATGTTGAATAAGTTGGGTCCTCTGGCTGAATGCTTTCTCACATTCACTACATTCATAGGGTTTTTCTCCAGTATGAATCCTCTGATGCTGAATAAGGTGCTTTTTTTGGCTAAATGCTTTCCCACATTCATTACATTCATAAGGCTTTTCTCCACTGTGAATTCTCTGGTGTTGAATAAATGTTGATCGGTCACTGAAAGCCTTTCCACATTCATTACATTCATAGGGTTTTTCTCCAGTATGGATTCTCTGATGTCGAATAAAGGGTGAGGGATCACTGAATGCCTTTCCACATTCATTACAAGTGTATGGTTTCTCTCCAGTGTGAGTTCGCTGATGTCGAATAAGGTCTGAATAGTAATTGAAGGCTTTCCCACATTCATTACATTTACAAGATTTCTTGTCTGTGTTCATTCCTTGATGTTTAGCTGTATCCAAATTATGTTTGAAGTTCTTTTCATGTGTATCATATTTATCAGGTTTCTCACCTGTAAAAATTCTTTGCTGTGTCACCAGGTTTGAGCTCAGATTGAGGCTTTCCCCAAATTCATTATATTCAGGGCTTTTCTCCCAAGTTAGAGTTTTTCTATGCATTATCATTTGATGCAATAGTTTGTTGGGTTTTCCCTGTAGGCTCTCTATACTACCCTCCAATTTTAAAGTTTCTTCCAACTCAGAATTCCAAGATCCATCCATTTTAATTCTTTCCATTACTATGCCTGGAATGATGATTCTTTGGAAATGTATTGCTTTGAAGTTACATGCTTCATCTCAGCCCATGTCTTCCAATCTGAGAGAAATTGAAAATACAAATGTTCCATTTTCCTCTGTGGAAGAAAGGGAACTATTCTAGTGATAGTAAGATAATGAAATTGACAGTGCTGACTACACTGAAGATATGTCTTTGACAGTTATCAGATACAGTCTGGTAATCCAGGGAGAGGATGGAAGGGGAAGCTGAGGCTCGGTAAGCAGTCAAGAGAAAGTACAGGAGGGGAACTTGATGTAGTCTGTTTGAACTTGAAGCCTTCATCTAGAAGGTGGAGTGGGAACATGTTCTGTAGACAAAAACAGTTATTAAAATGACTGATGTGTCCATAAGTGCAGCCAAAGGAATTCTACCAACTTTTCTGTTTCTCCTTAACTGGAGTATTCATAACTGGCATATTCAAAGGAGGCTACGATCTTACCCTCCTAGACAAAGGCCCAAGCTCTTTTTTCCTCCCTCAGTATAAAACATTGCTACCCATAACCTCCCCAGTTCACTCAGAATCAGACGGCATTTCTGAGAAGGGTAGTTGCTTGGCACTATTGTGTGTGTGATTTCGTCTTCAAAATCAAAACTAACATTGAAGCCAGGTGGTAGTAAGGCAGTCAGTCAGGGTATATGCATCCCTTAAAGGTTTCTGCCCACTACTGTAGATCAGTTTGTATACTATCAATAAATCCCACTGCTAGATCAAATGAGAATGGGACTCTTAGTGTCTGAAATCCCAGTCTGAACTGGTGGATCTAGTGTTCATGAAGAATGATGATAAGCTATCTAAGATGTAAAGAACTAAGGCAGATGACCAGAAGAATTAAGCTAATTAGAAGGAATGAAGATAAGTAGACATGTTGGAGAATGAGGAAAGTAGTCTTGCCTCTTGAGAGTCAGCTTTTAAGGAAATGAAAATTGTTAGTATATTAGGCCAGGCTTTTATCCCTAGATTGCTGTCATAGACTTCTAGCAGGCCAGTCTGCTGCCAGTTGGTACATTCTGCATGCCGTTCTACAAACGAGTCTTCCTAAGATGCTATTTTCTTGATATTACACTATAGAAGAGATTTTATAGCATCTCACCATTGCCTATGAGATAAAAACCCAATTCTTTCCCCACTATCCCTATTCAGACTTATTTTCCACTACTTTCTGCCTACCACAAACCATCCACTTTAGGCTAACTAATCTCTTCATTGTCCCTAGATTATACCATGCCTATTCTTGATTTCAATCCATTGTTCAAATCATTCACTTTGCCTTCAACATGTTTAAACAAATCTTATCCATCCTTTCCTTCTCAAGTTCAAACTCCTCCAAAAAAACTTTTCATAAACCCTGCTCCCTATTCTGAGTTCTAGTCTCAGAACCTCCATACTAATAGTCTGTATTATTTGCTTTGGCACTAATTGCCTTGCACGTGTACTTATTTTATGTGTTTTTCCAGCTAGTATCTCGTTTTCTAAATTCCTAGAAAGGTAATATGCTAATTCAGTGCTGTGATGAAATTAAACACGAAACTAAGGATTTTGAGCTAACTCTTCTACCATATAATTCATTTCCTACTGCTATCACATAGTATAAATAAAGTTGTGTCCAGAGGTCATGGTTCCGCCCCTTCTTCACCAATTCTTTGATAATTTATAGCTTGTCATTCTAGGACAACACAGTCTGCTGTTAAAAGTGTGTAAACTCATTTATTATAGTGCAAGAAAATTTTCACACAATCACCTTAGTTAAACTATAGCTATATAGATGATTTTTACTTAGTTTAGTTTGGCATAGGCTCACATATACACCAAGCTTACATAGTTTACAGTTTGCTTTCTAATCCAACCTTTCTTCCGATCCTTAATCCAAAGGCACAACTAATTCTCTCAGGTCTTTTAATCACTGGAAAAGCAAGGTTTTCCCTATCTGGATCCAAAGTAGGCTTCTCAGTATTGGTTATAACTGTTCTTATGTCTACTTAAACTTTAACTTGGTAGCTCCCAGGAATATGGCCTTCAATATCAATTCTTCTAAATTACCCAGGCTTTAAGAACTTCAACCTTTCTGCACCTACTGTTATAGAAAAGTCCTCAATTTCTTTCCAGTCTCACCAATCTCAAGTGGTGATGCTTCACCACTTTAGGGGTTCCATTGTCCCATTCTGAGTCTTCACGTTTCCTTCATTTCACTTCTCTTGTTCACCTCTCTCTGAACACTTAGTTTCTTTCTTCAGTTACCAACATTAATATTACTTTTAATGCCTCCAAAATAATAGCAACAACTTAAATTTCTATGTTTCTAGGCCTACAAAAATCACTTTGCTTACTACAGTCTTCTGAGGAAGATAGGCTAATATTGCAATGCTTATTTTAAAAATAAAGAAATCAGGATCCTAGAGGTTGTGACTTGCCCGATGTCACACAATGCAGGTATCTGGACTCTTATTCCAGCACTTCTTCTTACCATATCAAAGGTTTCCAATCCATTGATAATTTTTGAAGAGGGTCTTTTTTTTTTGACCCTGCACCTGAAACATATAATTAATTCAGAAATACTTGTTAAATGAACAAATTAATGAATGGCTGTGTGGTCAGACAAAAGAATAATGTTATGGAACAGATGGCCCCAATAAAAAGGAAAGAGAATTACTTCTTCTCCATCTACCTTCATTAAAAAAAGAGAAGGTAGATATCAATATCATCTGGGGTAGTTGAGAAGCCCTTCATGAAAGCTTGAACTGGAACTTATAACTATAGACTGTTAGGATTTATATAAGAGGAAAGGAAGGAGCAGAATATTATAGAATTGGGAGCAGGGGGAGAGGATAGACTAGCAAGGATCTGAAAAAAAAGTATATGACAAAACACATCTCTTCCTTTGGTTGGTATGGAGAATGTTATTTTTATAGTGTTTAAAATATTTTTTTAGTTTTATAAAATGATAAGATCTTGGAACACTACATCTCTTCCAAAATATCTGGTACCATTCCTTCCCTTCTCCTTTGACAGCTTGCCCCACTGAACATGCTATCACTCTTCCTGATTTTCAACCCCTACTTACCTTGCCTTCAAATGATTGTCCCACATATCTCTTCCCTTTCATGGCTAAATTCCTATGGGGAAAAATCCTTTTTGCTTCTCATTCTTCTATACAATATCATCATGTCTCTCTCCACCTCCCCACCCCTGTTATTGTGGGTGCACTCCAGGGTTCTATTTTGGGCCCACTCCTCTTCTCTCTACATTCTCTTGCTTAGTGATCTCATCAGTTCCCCTATTGTTTCTGTGAAGACGACATTGATATCTACAAATCCAGCTCTCATTTCTTTCTTGATTCCCAGTTCTAATTCATTAACATGTGACTGCATGTGAGATACCTCCAACAAAGTGCCCCCTAAATATCTCAAATTCAATATGTCCAAAACCAAATTCATTATTCTCCCCTACCCCCACCCACTTCCTAATTTACTTATTTCTGTTGAGGGCACTACCATCTTTAGTCACCCAGATTCATTGCCTCATTGTGATCCTTAAATCCTACATTTAACCATTACCTATAGGTATTCCATTTTCATGATTAAAAAAACCCCCACAAAACTCTAACATTCCTCCATCTGATCATAGCTTTCTATAATCTATCTCTCCCTATGTCTTAGTCCTCCTAAGCTTATTCTCCCTCATCATTACCTCCAATCCTTTTACCCCTTCAAACTTCCTCAGGTCTATGCTGACTTCATTTTGCTCCTTTCTCGTTATTATAGACTCTATAGCTAATTAATTCATTTTCACATTATATTCTACTCTCAAATCCCTTACCACTGTGTCCCATTACTACTCATGCCTTGTTAAAACTCAACCCCAGCTCTCCTCCTCTGTTCCTACTCATATGCCACTGAATCTAATTGAAGAAAGTCACAAGCTGACTTGAGTCCACTAGAAATTTGTGTTCACTGACCCCAATTAAGTTATTCACTGTAGCAAGATAAACATTTTATTCATCCTTAATTGATTTTCTATCCCACTCCTCATCCTCTCAGCTGAAGAACTAAATGCTTCAGTAAACCTCTACATGTTTATTATTAATTACATAATTACATCAGTTACATAATTAATCTATATAATTATCTGATTAATAATAAATAATAAAATAAACTTACACTTTACTGAGAAAATAGAGGTCATTTGCCATGACCTCCCTCTTCTCTCCTCTACCTCTCAAAAGCCCTTTTACTCTCTTCTCCTGATAAGGAGTGGGCCCTTCTTGCTAAGGTCAACACCTCTACATGTTTTCTGCATCCTATTCCCTCTAGTCTTCTCTACAGATTGCCCTCTCAATGATCTATTCTCTCTAATCTTCAATCTCTCCCTAACTACTTACTCGTTCTCCATTGACTACAAACATATCCAAGTCTTCCCCAGCCTTAAAAACCTTCATTAGACCCTAACAAACCCATGTACCCTTCCTTTCATAGCCAAATTTTAAAGGAAAATTTTTTGAAAGTCTTCACTGCTTGCTTTTATTTTCTCTCCTCTCATTCACTACTTAACCCTTTGTAGGGTTGTGAAAGGAGGAATATCTATGAGGTCTCTGAAATGTAGGCTGGACTACTATTCCTGATTCCCTAACCATACAAGTTGGGCTAGCTTTTCCTAGGGCCCTATCCTTTGCAAGCTAGGCTAATTTGTCCTTAAAAGGCATTGGAATTGTCAGAAGAGTAAGGCTTGAACCACTCATGTGACTTCTTGGTGGCCTAAGTAAAAAGCCAATGCACAAGGAATCAGGAGTTTCTTTCTTGACATGCCCCTACCTGTCTGATCTCTCCTTCTCAGTGTCTTTTGCTACATCATCATCTATATCACACTCTTGAGTGTATTTTAAGGCTCTGTCCTAGACTCTTTTCTCTACATGCTCTCTCTTGTTGACCTTATCAGGTCCCATGGGTTTAATGATTAGCTCCATGAAGATGACTTTCAAATCTATATTTAGCTCCAGTTTCATGCTCGAGCTCTAGTTCCACATCACTGCTACTCGACAAAGCTAATTGGATGTCCTATAAACATCTCAAACTCAACATTTCCAAAACTGAATTCATTTCTATCCCACAAAACTCACCCCCCTGTTGAACTTCCCTATTTCTGTCAAAGGCACCATCATTCTTTCAGTTGTGTCACCTGGACAAAATTCTTCACCCCTCACTCTCCCTCATGCCATACAGCCAGTCAGTTGCCAGAGATTACTGTTCTTCCCCAAAACATCTATCATATCTTCCCCCTTCTTACTACTCAAAAAACTACCATGTTAGTTTTGGCCCTTATTACCCCTCTCTCCAATACAATCCAACCTCCAAACAGCTACCAAAGTGATTTTCCATAATCACAGATTTGACCATATCATCTCTCTAATCGATAAACTCTGGTGGCTCTCTTATTGCCTCTAGGATAAAATATGTTAACTTCGCAATGGGGCCTTCCAGCTTCATTACACATTATTTCCCTCCCTGTGTGCTATAGAGATAGTCTATCCAAACTGGTCTTGTTCTTCACACAAGACACTTCATCTCTAGTCAACCTCCATGCTTAAAATGTACGTTTTCCTTTTCTCCACCTTGCAGAATCCATGCTTCCTTGAAGACTCAACTCAAGTACTTCCTTTTCCACGTTCTTCCTGATTCGTCAATCCCCTAGCCCCTCTTAATTCCAGTGCCTTCCCTCTTTTAATTAATTCTTATTTATCCTATATATAGTTTGCTTTGTATATATTCATTGACATGTTGTCTCCCCTATTAGACTGTAAGTTCTTTGAGGTCAGGCACTGTTTTTTGCCTCTTTTTATATCCCCAGCACTTAGCACAGTGCCTGGGACATAGAGGGGCTTAATAAGTGTTTATTGATTAATTGATTGACAGCTAGTACCATCACTACCTAAACTAATAAGCACTTAATAATTGCTTGGTGTTTTATTATGGAGGGATTGATTAATCAATCTACTCTTCACTCCCTCCACAATCAACACCCTCCATCAGATCAGTCACCAAATCTTGTCTCTTCTGCCTTTACAATCTCTCTCACAGCCATCTCTTCTCATCATTTACACCACAACCACCCTAGTTCAGGCCCTTATCACCTCTTGCCTAGACTATGCACTAACCTCTTCATTAGCCTTTCTTCACCTACCCTCTCCCTCTTTCCAATCTAGTCTCCACAAAGTTGCCATATTGATATTCCTAAAGCAAGGATCGAACTGTGTCAGGTCTCTGCTCAAGAAACTCCACTGTGTCCCTAATGCCTCTAGATTAAAGTACAAACTTCACTGTTTGACGTTTTAAAACCCTTCACAATCTGGCTGCAATCTATCTTTTTAGACCAATTACATATTCCCCTCCCCACACACACTGTACATTCCAGCCAAATTGACTTGCTCTTTGTTCCCTGCATGTGACATTCCATGTCCTGCCTTTGCTTAGGCTGTCCCCCTGGAATGCTCTTCCTTGTCACAGCTGCCTATTAGAGCCCCTGTCTTCCTTCAGTGCTCAGCTTTCAGTGCTACCTACTTTAAAGAAGACTTTTAGTTCTCTCAGTTGTTAGTAATACACAGGAATGATTTTCTTTTGCGCACATCTTGTATTTATTTATCTCTGAATGTGTTGTATTCCCTTTGCTCCTCAGAAGAAGGTAAGCTCCTTGAAGCTAGCAGTTGTTTTACTTTTGTATTTGTGTCCCCAGTACCTAACAGAGAACTTGGCACGGAGTAGGCAATAAATGCTTACTGATTGATTTAATTGACTATAAGAATATTTTCAATTAAGTTCTGGTGATAGACTATAGCTTGGAGGCAATGGAAATAAACCATATTACTGAAATGTTTGGCATTGAGAAGGAAATGAATTGGACAGTTAGTAGAAGGTGCTGGGTAAGGGTTTTTCTCCCCCTACAAAAGAAACATATTCATATTTGAAGGAATAAGGGAGGCAATTTGTGAAAAGGGAGATATTAATTATGCCAGAAAGCAAGGGATAATCAAGTCATCAAAGTCTTTCAGTCAAGCAATAGAGAAGACAAGAATGGAGAGAAAATAGACTACAGGTGGATTCAGATAACTTTAAGGAAGAAGCAGGGCACCTATCCTTCTGAGACTGAGAGAAGCAATAAGTTTAAGTGACAATAAAGATTTATGAAGAAAGCCTTCAAAAGAGCTTTCCAACCAAAGTGGGTACTTTTCCAGTTAATAGCTAGACTGTATTATTTTTTTTACAGTGATTTCTACCTAGTTCTCACTGACTCACCTGGAAATGTGCCTCTTGGGATATCTCTCTCCAGGATCCATAAATCTCACCTTTGTTCCAAATGGAATATTACACCAGGTTTGGAAACTTGAAGCCCTGTTCAGCGGGAAAGAAATAGGCCATAGCTCAATCACAGAATCATAAAATCTCATAATGGGAAGGACCTCAGCAGCTGTCCAACCCAAACCTAAAAAAGAATCACTACTACAATATATTAGACATCAGACTCTGCCTGAAAATTCCCAATGAAAGGGAAACCAATACCTCCTATTCCACTTTGGAATAGCTCTAATTGTTAAGTGGTGTTTCCTTCCATTAAGCTAAGCAATTGTTTCTGTTCTGGCCAGAAACTCTGAGAGTCTTCCCCTCCCAGACTGATTCTTTTATGAAGGCAAACTAGGCCAACTTTTGCCTCAGTTCTTGCCTAGCCTTTAACTACTGAATGGGTATTGCCTCAGACAAACTGGGATCTGGGAAAAACCTTAGTTTACAAAGGCCAAGGTCTCCTACTACATCTAGGGCCATTGCCAGTCGTCCTGACCTATGTTGTACCCCTGGACTCCAGTGACTCTGGAGGAGACAGTGAGGCTGATGACTTTGCACAGCTCTGCCTCACTTAAATCCAGTTCACTTGCAAGTCAAGACATCACCCTTCTGATGTCATCGGCCTTCTTCGAGAATGAAGAGTGAACAAGTGGCATAGCGGAAAGAGTGCTGGGGTCTGGAGTCAGAAGACTTAATTTCAAATCTGAGCTCAGACACTTACTGGCTATTTGACTCTGGGAAAGTCACTTAACCTCAGTTTCCTCATCTATAAGCTTGGGGATAATAATAGCACCTACCTCCCAGGGTTGTTGTGAGAATCAAATGAGATAATGATTGTAAAGCACTTAGCACAGTGCCTGGTACATAATAACCACTATGTACATGTTAGCCATTATTATTATTAGTGTTAAATTTGCATCTTTGTACCTTCCACATACTACTCCTAGTTATGCCCTCTAGGGGCAATAAGAATAAGTTTAACTTTTCTTTTAAATGACAGTCTTTTAGGAACTTGATAAGCTATCATGTCTACTTCATTCTTCTCTTAAAGCTAAACATCCCCAGTTCCTTCAACCAATCATCAGACAGCATAGTTTTGAAGCCCTTTACAATTTGCCTGCTCTAGTCCCTGATTATGTCTGAGCTATATTCTATCTTCTGGTATTTATTGTTTTATGAATATAATGATCTCTAAGGTTTTTCCCTACCTAACCTTTATTTATTTTTGAGCTTCCCTTTTCTACAGACTCTTCCCTTTGTCTTCAAATAACACTGTAATTTTTAGAAAAAAACTTTCACTTAATCCTGATGCCTCCTTTCACTCTATCTTTCCATCCAAGTCATGTTTCTTAAACTAGAAGACTACATCTCCTACCTTCACTTGTTCACCACTTACCATGTTTAAATGCCTATATTATCTGGCTCCCATCCCATTCTCAAAGGCCATCATCATTAATCTCCTAATCACCAATTGCAATGGTCTTTTCTTAGTCCTTTGGTTCTTTAAACCTCACTACAGGATATGATCTACTTCCTGAAATTTCCTTTTCTCTTTTGGTTTCCATGATATTACACCATAAAAGCTTCCCCCTCCCCCTACTTTTTACCTTCTGCCTCTTTCCCTTCTCCCTCATTGCTGGTTTCTTTTCTTCTTCCTGCCCCAAAATATAAATGACCATCTCATTTTATAGATTAAGTCTCTCATTAGAGGTTGCAAAACCTATGACAACTTTCGAAGCCTAGAAGAATTTTGATGCTAATCTGATTCTTACCTAGCCTTAATCACTGAATGGGCATTGCCTCAGTCAAAATGAGACCTGGGAAAGACCTTAACTTAAAAAAGCCAAGGTCTCCCACTGCATTCGAGGCCATCTCTAGTTGTCCTGATCTATATCTTGCCACTGGACCCAGATGGCTCTGGAGGAGAGAGTCAGGCTAGTGACTTTGCATAGCCTTCTCTTACTTAAATCCAATTCATTTGCAAGTCATGGCATTGTCTTCCTTTTGTTATGGTCCTCTTCGAGAAAGGACAAACAATGACCAGCAATCCAAAGCCAAGTACCATCCCTGAGGATATTGTGACTATATTAAAACAAGAAGAATGACCCATCCAATTAAATATACTAATCAAGTCCCAAGAATTAGATTTTGTTGTTAATGGTTAGTCATGAATAACTCTTCGTGATCCCTTTTTGGGGGGTTTTCCTGGCAAAGATAGTGAAGTGGTTTGTCATTTCCTTTTCCAGCTCATTTTATAAATGAGACTGAGGCAAACAGGATTAAGTGATTTGCTTGGAGGCAGAGAGTGAGGCTTGTAAAACGTGCATGGAAATGGCATGGTTTTGAGGTCTAGCCCCCAAGACCACAACGAAAGGATCAGAAAATAAGCTAGGGAAATCAAAGGATAAAAATCTAGAATAGAAAGGGAAAATAAATAATGAAGAGAATGAGAAAAAGAAATCTTTTTTAGAAAAAAAGTGAAATTTGAAAAACAAATGAAACAAAGCAGGCTGAAAGGGGGATTTTACTTCACTACTTGGAGGGAAAAAAGAGGAAAATAATTGTAATTAGGTAAAGGTAGAAAGAAAAAAACTAATAAATTAAACAAAACTTCAAAACTCGAGAAAGGGTTAAGAAAAGGGAGTGTGTGAGGGATTAAGTGTGAAGGGAAGAAAGCCAGTGAGAATACGGTTACCTTAAAATAGATAATGCTAAAATAACTGAAGATACAATATAGTATATTTTTAGAGGAAGAAGGGGGAAAATCCTAACTTGAGGAGGAAAATATAAACCTGACTCTCATAACTTTAAAGATGAATGAATTAAATACTCCAATAAAATGAAAATGATTAACAGATTAGATAAGAAAATAACATTTCACAATCTGTTGCTAGCAAGAACCATACCTAAAAACCAAAGACATACATAGAATAAAAATGAAGGGCTGGAGAAAAAAAAAAGAGTTGCAACAATGTTATCAGAGAAAGCAAACAAAACAAAACAGTATTCACAGCCTAAAAAGGGATAAACAAGGAAACAACATCATACTAAAACGAACCATGGAAAACAAGCCGAAATCAATATTAACATAAATATTCCAATTGCTTTAGCATTTAAATCTATTATTTATTTATTTATTTTTAGGCAATTGGGGTTAAGTGACTTGCCCAGGGGCACACAGCTAGTAAGTGTCAAGTGTTTGGTCTGAGGCCACATTTGAACTCAGGTCCTCCTGAGTCCACTGCACCATCTAGCTGCCCCTAGCATTTAAATTTATAAGAGAAAAGTTAACTGAACTACAAGATGACATAGATGGTAATACAACAATAGCAGGAGATTTCAAGGTCCCTCTTTTCAGTTTTGGATAAGTCTACCAAAAAGACAAACAAATGGGAAAATACAGAATTGAAGAAATTTCGATACAATTTAGAGCTAAAAGACTTATAGTATCTTCTAATAAGACTATTTAAGAACATATGTATTTTTCAGCACCACATGGAACTTTTACAAAAATTGATCCAGTATTGGGGCAGAAATATAGCAAATTATTTCTTATTCCTTCAAATATGAATATGTAAAAAGGCAGAAATACTAAACATATGCTTCATAGACTGAGATCAATAAAAATAGTAATCAATTCAGGTAGCACAAACAAAAGACACACACCCAAATGGAGACTTAACAATAAAATCCTTGATAATGAATGAATAAAAAAAATCATAGAAACAATAATTATGTGAAAGAAAATGATAATAATGAAACAACATACCAAAAATTCTGGGATAGTCTTCAGGGGAAAATAATCACATCCCTAAAAACATATATTAATAAAAGAAAAAAGGGAAGATTAATGAACTGAATATGGATTTTTAAAAAATTAGAAAGCCAATAAATAAGTAAATCTAAAACAAACACAAAGAATTTTTTTTTTAATTTGAGAAGACTTGTCCTAAATGACCAGCAAGTCCTTGTTATCAGATACTACTGTGTGGTATTGAGCCATGTGATTACCCTACCCTCCATATTTATGGTGCTTTCCCCCCAACTCACTAGCATTTGAGCCACCAGGCCATTTCATTTATCAACTATGCCAAATGTTGAAGGAAGGAGAGGGGACACTGGTTTTCAACAGAATTCTGGTGCAATTTAGAGATAAAATGAGGCAATTTTAAATCACTGAATAGTTAACAAAAGGTTTAATTAATCCTAACATAGTAAATTTATGCAACAAAGATACATTGGCATTTAGCTTCTATAGGCACAGCTCTCGTCTCCATATGGAAATATAACTGTTTCAGCAAAGTAAGTTGGCTCAGAAGTATCTTTGTTTCCAGATTTGTGGCTATTTTATGATTTTATAATTGAGTCATGCAGTATTTCTTTCCCTCTGAACAGGGCTTCAAGTTTCCAAATCTGATAGGATATCCCATTTGAACAAAGGTGAGATTCATGGATCCTGGAGAGGGATGTCCCAACAGACAGATTTCCAGGTAAGTCAGTAAGAACTAGGTGGAAATCACTATAAAAGTACAGTCTAGCTATTAACTAGAGAAGTACCCACTTTGGTTGGAAAACTTTCTTGAAAGTCTCCAAGGGTTTCTTCATAAATTTTTACTTTCACTTAAACTTATCACCATTACAATATACTTCCCTTAGTCGCAGATGAATAGGTGCCCTGCTTCTTCCTTAAAGTTAACCCACCTATTTATATTCTATGTTTTCTCCTTTCTTGACTCTTCCATGACTTGATTGAAAGACCTTGATGGGGGCAGCTAGGTGGTGCAGTGGATAGAGCACTGGCCCTGGAGCCAGGAGGACCTGAGTTCAAATATGACCTCAGATACTTGATACTTGCTAACTGTGTTACCATGGGCAAGTCACTTAACCCCACTGCCTAGCCAAAAGAAAAGAAAAAAAAAGACCTTGATGACTTGACCCTTGTTTTCTGGCATAATTAATATCTCCCTTTTCACAAATTGCCTCGCTCATTCCTTCAAATATGAATATGTTTCTTTTATAAGGGGAGATAACCTTTACCTAGCACCTTCTACTAACTGTCCAATTCATTTCCTTCTCAATGCCAAACATTTCAGTAATATGGTTTATTTCCATTGCCTCCAAGCTATAGTCTATCACCAGAACTTAATTGAAAATATTCTTATAGTCAATTAAATCAATCAGTAAGCATTTATTGCCTACTCCGTGCCAAGTTCTCTGTTAGGTACTGGGGACACAAATACAAAAGTAAAACAACTGCTAGCTTCAAGGAGCTTACCTTCTTCTGAGGAGCAAAGGGAATACAACACATTCAGAGATAAATAAATACAAGATGTGCGCAAAAGAAAATCATTCCTGTGTATTACTAACAACTGAGAGAACTAGGAAAGTCTTCTTTAAAGTAGGTAGCACTGAAAGCTGAGCACTGAAGGAAGACAGGGGCTCTAATAGGCAGCTGTGACAAGGAAGAGCATTCCAGGGGGACAGCCTAAGCAAAGGCAGGACATGGAATGTCACATGCAGGGAACAAAGAGCAAGTCAATTTGGCTGGAATGTACAGTGTGTGTGGGGAGGGGAATATGTAATTGGTCTAAAAAGATAGATTGCAGCCAGATTGTGAAGGGTTTTAAAACGTCAAACAGTGAAGTTTGTACTTTAATCTAGAGGCATTAGGGACACAGTGGAGTTTCTTGAGCAGAGACCTGACACAGTTCGATCCTTGCTTTAGGAATATCAATATGGCAACTTTGTGGAGACTAGATTGGAAAGAGGGAGAGGGTAGGTGAAGAAAGGCTAATGAAGAGGTTAGTGCATAGTCTAGGCAAGAGGTGATAAGGGCCTGAACTAGGGTGGTTGTGGTGTAAATGATGAGAAGAGATGGCTGTGACAGAGAATGGTTAACTAATTGGATGGAGAGTGTTGGTTGTGGAAGGAGTGAAAAGTAGAGGATTGATTGATTGATCTTCTATGATAAATCACCAAATACTGCTTATTATGCGTCAGGAACAATGGCAGTAACTGGGAACACAAAGACAAAAATGAAACATCCCTGCCCTCAAGGAGCTTACTTCTTAACAGACAACATCTCTCTCTCTCACACACACACATAAGGTAATTTAAGGCAGTAAGGATACCAGGAGGTTGAGGAATCAAGGGATCAGGTAGTGCTTGATCTGAGTCTTGATGGAAGCAGTGACTCTACAAGGTGAAGAGAAGAGTATATATTTTGGGCGAGGGAGATGGCCACAGATGGAGTGTTATATGTGAAGAATAATAAGACCTTAGCTTGCAGAGAGGGGGGTAATGTGCAATGAAGCCATTTCTGTCTGGGATCAGGTTACAAAGTTTATCTATCTATCTATCTATCTATCTATCTATCTATCTATCTATCTATCTGTCTGTCTGTCTATCTATATTTCTTATCCTGGAGGGAACCACCAGAGTTTACTGACATGGCCAAAGCTATGATTACAGAAAATCACTTTGGTAACTGTTTGTAGGTTGGACTGGATTGGAAAGATCAATTAGGAGACCATTACAAGAGTCCAAGTGAGAGCTGATGATGGATTGAAATGAGGTGGTAACTTTTTGAGTAGTAAACGGGGAGTAAGTAATATGTTGTGGAAACATATTAGAGCAGTGAGGTGGTACAGTGGATAGAGCGTTGGGCCTGGGGTTAGGAAAACTTGAGTTCAAACCTGGCCTCAGACACTTACTAGCTGTGTGACCCTGGGCAAATCACTTAACCCTGTTTGCCCCAGTCTCATCTATAAAATGAGCTGGAGAAGGAAATGGCAAACCACTCCACTATCATTGCTAAGAAAACCCCAAATTGGGTCATGAAGGGTTGGAGACAACTAAAAATGACTCAACAGAAAACAGAATCTTGGGGTATTTAGAATGGGTGTGACCAGGATGAAAATCCAGCAAAGGAGATTGAAGAGTGGCTAGGCAGAGAAGAGGAGAGCAAGAGAAGAGCTTATCAAAGAAAAGAGGGTGATCAATAGTGTCAATGGCTGTTCAAAAAGTACAAAAGGATGAGGACTGAGAAAGGGCTATTAGATTTGGTCATTAAAAGTTAACCTCATAGCTTTGGTGATGATAAATCATGTTTGCCACCTTTTGTCAGAAAGGTCCTAGACTAGAAGTGCAGCATGAGATATATATTTTCAGACATAACCAATGAGTAGATTGTTTTGCTCCATTGTACTTATTTGTTACAAAGGAAGGTTTTTATTTTGGAGGGTATAGTGACAAAGTTATATGGAACAATGGTAGAGATAGTAATACTGATACCAAATGAAAAAGAAAAACAAAACATTTAAAAAATACACAGAAAAAAGCTGAAGGAAGTTTAGAGGGGGACTCAGACAAGCAAAGTAATGTTAGAACCACCCAAGTTAAAGCTAACAAATACTAACCATGAAAAACCTCAAGCTATATATAATGTTATCTTCTGTAGCCCTTTTTTCTGCTCTTTGCATAAGGAAATTATCATATTCATTAATGTTGGTTAAGTTCATAAAAATAAAAAAGAAACTATTTTTAAAAGCTTGGCACTACTTAACCTGTAATTAACAGCTCTATGGTAAAAAATAAAATGGGAGAAGCTGGGAGGATGTTTTTTTTCAAATACACATGGAATGCTCATTAATATTAATTCCATAACAAGTGGTCAAAAAGAAGTTCTACATTTAGAAAGGCAGAAATATGCATCCTGTATTTTCAGACCACAATGTAATAAAATTATAATTAAATAATACAAGCAGAAGTCATAAAGCTACAAATTGAAAAAAATCTACCAAATCTACCACTGACTTGGTGAAAAAACAAATCAGAAAGATCAATAAACAAGCATTTATTAAGTGCCAGTTATGTACCTGGCACTATGTTGGGCACAGGGAATACAAAGACAAAAGTGATACAGTAGCTGCCCTCAAGAAACTTATGTTATTTTGGGTAATACTATATGTTTATAGCTAAGTAAGTATAGGATACATAATAAAAAGTACAGCAGTGATTGGGGAAGGGCACTAACATAAGAGATGGTACTTGAGCTAGAACCTAGAAGGGATCCAGAGGGTCCAAGGGGCAGAAGTAAAAAGGGAGAGCATTCCAGGAATGGGAAGACAAGCTGTGCAAAGGTACAGAGATGGGGAAACGGACTGATATGCATGGGGAATGACAGCAAGCAGGCCAGCTTGGCTGAAGAATAGAATGCCTGAAGGAGAATAATAATAATCCTAGAAAGGCAACCTTTTAAAAACCAAAAGACCCATCACATGATTAGTAGAGAAAAAAAGATTGATAAAAATCCACAATTCATTTGTGATAAAATTGCCAAGAAGAATAAACTACAGAAAGTAAAAAATATTTACCAAGCCAAGGGCTGGTATGATATACACTGTTTAACCTGGCACTAAAAACTTTTGACAAATAAAATCACAGATTTTGAGGGGGAAAGGACTTTAAAAATAATCTAATCTAGCCCCTTCATTTTATAGATAAGGAAATAGAGGCCTAGATAAGTTATTTGATTTGGTCCAGGTCACGCAGAAATAGAACTCAAATCCAAGTCTTTTGAGTTTAAATCCAGCACTGTTTTTTCTTTCCTCATCCCCCATTCTCTCCTCCTCTACTCAAGTCTCTGGTGGTCCTTATCAAATACTACCCCTCTACTTGTTTTCTCAATACCATCCCCTCCACTCAATTATGGGAAATCACTCCCTAGATCATTCTTTCTCTTATCTTTAATCTGTCCTCATTCACTGGTTCTTCCTGGGCTAAATGCCCGGGTCTCTTCCTTAAAGGGCCTTTACTTGACCTTGTCAGCTCCTCCAACTACTGTACTACAGATCTTCTTTTCACCGCCAAATTCCTAGAGCCATCATTGGAGATTCTATTTATTTAGATTAGGGAAAGGGGGAAAGGAACAGGAAAGGAAAACTATCCTAGTGTTTTGATATCAGTCACTTAAAATAAGAAAGGTATTTGTGTTTGAAAGTAGGAAGTGGTCATTGAGAAAGAAGACCCTCCAACCTCTAACTAAAATTAATTAAGTGATTGTTGTTTTTCTCAGACAGCCATTTCCTTATTCACACCTGCCACTTTAACTAAAGCTGTTCTCTTCAAGGTTACCAACAATTTCTTAGTGCTAAATATCTGGTCTTTTCTCAGTTCTCCCTACCACAGGTTCTCCCTATAGTATCTGACACTGTAGTCTTTGACTCTTTCTGGACATTTCCCTCCCCTTGCTTTCTCTTTCTTCTCAAAATTATTTAATTGCTCCTTCTCCATACCCTTTATACTCTTTCTCTTGGTGACCTCACTGGCTCCCTTGTGTTCAATTATCATCTTGATGCAAGACACTTACACATGACCAACTTCCTGCTGTACATCTCTACCTGGATGTATCTCAAACCCAGTATGTCTTTAAAAAGAGCTCATTATATTTTTCCTAAACCGATCCCTCCTCCAAACTTCCTTGTTTCTTTTCATGACACCGCAATCCTTCCAGTAACCAAGGTATGTAACCTTTGGAGTCATCTCCAACTTTTCATTCCTCATATAGAACTCCCACATCTTGTCAATTCTACTTCCAAAAAATATCAGTCAACAAGTATTTAATAGTACCTATTATGTGGCGGGCATCTGTTGTCCTTCTATTAGTTTTTCCCCTAGCTCAGGACCCATCACCTCTCACAAGGCATATTTGCAATACTCTCTTCATTTATTTCCCTGCCTTGTAATCTTTCCCTAGTCTTTCACACAGTTATTAAATTTATATTTATAAAACTTATCTGAACATGCTACCTCCTTACTCAAAAAAATTTAAGGGTTCCTCATTGCTCCAAAGCCTGGCATTTCAGGACCTCCACAATCTGGATCCCACCTAGTCTTATTCTACATTAGTCTTTCAGTCAAACTAGTCTGAAGCTGTTGCATGAATATGGCATTCCACTTTCTGTCTCCATGCTTTCATATAAGTGATACCCCCATATCTGGAAATTATCCCTTCCTCACTTTTACCTCTTGCAATATTTAGATTCCTTTAAGACACAACTCAGCTAAGAATTGGTCCAAATATTCTGGAAACAATTTCAAATCATGTTTTTAAAAAGTGACCCAAAATGTCTATATAATTTGACCCAGACTGGGTCATCTGATATGTATATATCCCATGGAAGTCAAAGACAAAAATTAAGAACCTACATATCCCAGAATATTTATAGCAGTAAATTTGTTGGAGCAAGAAACTGGAAACAAAGCATGGAATGGCTAAACAAACTGTAGTATGTGTATGAAACGGAAAGTTATTCCACTATAAGAAATGGTGACTATGAAAAAAAAAACCTTACAGAAACCTGGTAAGATTTATGTGAAATGATACAGTGTGGAGTACGGAGAACCTGAAAAATGAAATATCCAAATGATTACAACGATGTAAATGGAAAGAACAAAGAAAGGAAAGCTAACATTGAGTAATTATGATGACCACGCTTAGCCCCAAAGAAGAGTTGATAAAATGTACCTCTCTCCTTGCAATGCATATATTGTCAGATTTGACTGATGTGTTAGCTTTCTGCTTTTTTTCTTTATTTTTTTATTCTTTATTTCAAGGGACAGCTTTCCGGATAAGAGATAAGGAATATTCAGAAGTGAAGGTGATATAAAATTTAAAAGATTTTTTAAAAATTTCAACAATATAAACAGAAACAATAAAACAACACTAAGTAATTCTAATAACCCATTTAACTTTAGGGAAGAAATGAGAAAATGTAGCTCCCTCTTTTCCTTGAAGAGGTGGCAGACTACAGGGTTGAAATGTATATGTTATCAAATGCAGCAGATGTGTCAGTTGGCTCTGCTGAAGTATTTTTGGTGTGGTTTTTTTTTTTAACTTTTGGAACAAAGGAAGGCTTACTTGGTAGGTGAGATGGGGAGACACATTTGGAAAAGAGTGTGAGGCAAAAATAAAAAGCATCCCAAAAAAAAGATTTTAAAAAAGTAAAAAGAAAATTTGGCACTCTTATACTATATGTAATTTAGGAAAATTAATTTAATTGTAAATGTAAAATTGTTTTTTGAGACTGGGTATTCACCTAGGCTGGAATACAGTGGCCATTCACAGATATGGTCTTTCTACTGATTGGCCTGAAAGCTTTGACCTGCTCCATTTTTTCCAACCTGGGCTGGTTCACCCATCCTTAGGCAACCTGGTGGCCCCCTACACCTGAGGACTCATCATATTGGTGTGAACACTTGCTAGGCTTCAGTCTTACTGAAGCTCAGAACTCCTGAACTAAAGCAATCAACTAATTTCATCTTCTGCAGTACGAATTTTATGCATGCTCTACAAGACCAGACCTGAGTTATTCCCAAAGAAAAAAATAGCTAGAATTTATATAGAGCTTTAAAGTTTGCAATGTACTTTGCATATATCATTTGATTCTCACAACAACTCAGTGCAGTAGGTATTATTATTATTATTCTTATTTTACAGATAAGGAAACTGAGGCTAAAATGTTAAGTGACTTGTGCAGAGTCACATTGTTAGTAAGTGCGAGGCAGAATTTGAATTCAAGGCTTCCTAAGGCCAGTATTTTCTCTCTTCACCATTCAGCTGTCCAAAGTAAATAAAGCTCAAGTGCCACCTTTTATAGAAGGCTTTTTCTGACCTTCCCCACCCAAGTTGTTAACTCACCCTTCCTTTTGAAGTTACTTTGTTTTTTGTATACATGTGGTATTTATTTATTGGTGTACAAGTTGTATTCTTTCCTGACTCCCCAAGTAGAATCTAAGATCATTAAAGGTAGATACCATTTAACTTTCACAAATAGTGGGCATTTAATAAATATTTGCTGAAATGAATTCCACATCCTTTCTCCATTCCCTCTTATCCAAATCCCCAGTCATCAAAAAAGGCCAAAGCCTATGTTTCAAATATAATTACTCAAAGAAAAGCCTAAGTGGCACAGTGGCTAGAGCTCCAGCCTTGGAGTAGGGAGGACCTAAGTTCAAATCTAGCCTCAGGCACTTGACACTTACTAGCCAACTACCTCACACAAAAAAAAAAAGGACAGAAAAGGTTAGAGAGGTTACCTTTTCCAACTTCCTTAGTGATCTGTATGTCAAGTGGTGAATAAAATACTATCACAGAGTATCCAGATTACTTTGTGAGAAGGGAATTATAATTTTTATGTTAATCAATATATGTGTTATGAATATACTAATAATTTATTTTTCTCAAGAGCTGCCTCTCTGGCTTGGGAATCAGAGTTCACATTGGAGCTTGAATTGATTAATCAAAACTCTGACAATGCTCACAATCACTGAACCTTAAGTAAAGTCAATCAAAGATTGTAGAACCTGTTCCCATCACAGAACTCTGGTTCTGTACTGTAGGGGAGGCACTCCTGTCTGTAGGTCTGCTTTGTTCAGGCTCTGAGCATTCTCTGGTTAGAGAGTGGTTCAGTAAAAATCCTGTTAATACTTTGTGTCCCTACCTTAGGATCACAACAAAAGAGTATCTCTGGCAGGACTGAAGAAACTCCAATTTAGCTAAGACCTGTTAGGAACAAAATAGCCATTCCATCCTCTTGGGAAGGAGAAAATTAACTATGCAGGTAGACCACCTTTGCCTTAAAGCTCCCAAAGTACTAGGCAAGAAGTCCACACACCATTTTAGGGAACAAGTCAAAAAGAAGCTAGGAGTCCCTCTTCTTCCCAAGCCCAGAGGACCATAATAAACATTGATACCTAGGATCCAGATTCTTTCACAGCAGATTCCAGGAGATGGGGCTCTAAAATGGAAATCAGGAAAAGGGTTGAGTTTTAAGTTTTCCTTGAATGTTCCGATTTGTCTGGGGCTTTTTGAATGCCATTCATCTCCTTTGGGGGAATAAGTATCCAAGAACAGTTCCAGTCCCTTCTCGGATCAGAGCAACAAGACTCAGACAGCTCCAATTCTTGATGTGCTCATAGCAGTTTATGGGGTGCAAAAGTCTGATCTAGGAGACAGGGCAGGATGAATTCAGATCTCTGTTCCCAATGTACTATGAAATTTGTAATAAGTCACTGTCTCTGTGCTCTAATCACCTCATTATTTAGTGAAGAAAATATTTATATCCCCTCCCTGCCTCAGTTTATGGTGGAATCTTCTTTCTCCAATAAAACTGTTTAGATGAAATTGATAATTTGGCCTAGTGGAAAGAATACAGAACAGATTTGGGCCCTTTTCTGGCTCCATTACTGAACACTGTACCTATATGACCTCAGACAAGTCACTTAATTTCTGAAAGCATCAAGATCCTGTTACAATCCTTTGTCAAGTGATGAAATGGTAGCAAATACTTGCCCTACCCTATGACATAAGGCTCTTATAAAGATCGCGAGATCCAAGCGGGAATAATATGGGGAATATTAATTGCTATACCCACACATAGGGAGTTTAATGACTCACAACCCTTAGTTTCAAACCAATTGCTTAAAAGATTGAGTTAGTATAAACTTGGGAAGAGGAAAAAGCCCTTGGAGGATTTATGAAAGAGGAGGAAAATTGGGCTTCATCCTCCTATCTATACCCTGTTGGAACATTTAATAGAAAATGCTTTGATAATGGGGAAAAAGGAGAAATGGGCTATAAGATGTTTTGTGGGGGCTCAGGTTCAGGTTTGCAAAGAATTTTACTGTACTGAATTTGGAGTTAGTGGACCTAGGTTCAAATCTTAGTGCTGGACAATTACTTCTCTGGACCACAGCTTGCTATTCTGTAAAACATACCAGTTGGACTCGATGATCAATAAGTCTCTTCTAGAACCAAATCTACTGTTCCTACCTGTCAGTGATACCTTTCTACACATTCTACCTCCTACTTTCACTCCTGTAGAGATCAGTTATTCTTTTTCACTTTTTGCCTCAAGCATTTGGGTCAAATCCTCCTTCCAGAGTCAGTACCTCTTCATTACTTTCTGCAGATCGTATCCCCACTACATTCCTAATGGCCTCAGGTAGAACATCACAAGCATCAACCACATCTGAACTAGCTTTTCCTTGAATCTTCAGCATCAGAGCTCTCAGAGGTAGTAAAGCTTGAACACTTCCTGAAACCAGAGACACTTAAATTCAGTTAAGTGTACCTCCCCTTAGATGGGACTTCAGCTCCAAGAAGAAACTCTTCCCCATTCACCACTTCTAAAGCAGCCGAGAAATATATCAGAATGAGTCAGCAGATCTGAATTCTAAAATCTAGCTGTGAGACCATGAGCAAATCATTTAACATTTCTGAGCCTGTTTCCTTGACCTGTAAAGTGGAGATAAATTTATATTAGCTTACATTATTATATATGTTATGGTTATTTTTCCAGGGGAACTTAGACCTGAGAGACAAAAAGGTAGTTTTCTTCCATCTGATACTTTCACTCTGGGGTTATTCAGAGAGCCAACCTTGGGAAGATTCAGGTCCAAACTTACTTGAAAGGGTCAAAAGGAGTGACTTACGCAGTCATAATTTAATACAGTTCAACCTCAATATCCCACAGGAACTATAGAAAGACTCAGAATATACACAAGATGAGCATCAGGCAGCAGAGTAGAGCTGTGGTCAAAAGAAATCAGAGGCCCAGCAGTTGGTTTACTTAAGTATGCAAACAAAACTCGTAAGGACACAGACACAGATACACGGCCTCAGACTATATATATATATATATATGTATATATATATATACATATACACACACATATATACATATACACGTGTGTATATATGTATATATGTGTATATATATACATACACACACATATATACATATACATGTGTATATATGTATATATACATATACACACATATATACATATACATGTGTGTGTATATATATGTATATATATACATACACACATATATACATATACATGTGTATATGTATATACATATACACACACATATATACATATACACGTGTGTATATATGTGTGTGTATATATATGTATATGTGTGTGTGTCTGTGTATATATATATATACACACACACACATCTATCTATCTATCTATCTATCTATCTATCTATCTATCTATCTATCTATCTATCTATCTATCTATCTATCTATATCCCCCTTGTCCTTGGAACCAGAAAGTACAGACCTTCAGGACACCAGGAAATACGTATGCATAGTTAGTAGGAAAATGAACAAAGGCACTAATTGATAGACTATTCTAGGCTGCGGGGGAGGGTGTCTTTTCCACTTTTCTCTCTCTCTAAGGTGCAACCAAAGGGCCTCGGGTTTTGGTTACAAAAGGAAGGACTTAGTTGAGACCAAAAAAGAAAGGGTCTGGTGCCCCAGAATTCGTCCTTCTGCTTTCTATGGTTCCCCATCCCTGCCAAAATCGCAGTAGGGCACTGCAGGGGAGTGGCCAGGAGCCAAGGGCCGGTATCATTCTCACGGATACCGGTATTCCCAGGGCTGCGGACTCACCCTCGTCCAGGGCACAGCCGAATAATTCTTCTGGCTACTCTGGAAAGCGTGGTGCAATCCCCTCCAGTCCAGTGGCGCGCCCCGTACTCAGTCCAAGCCCCTAATGTGGGGGCCGGACCAGGAGCACGCAGCCTCCAGAGCAGGAGGAGGGATTAAATGAGGACCCCATTTTCCACCCCCACCCCCCACAGTCTCCCAAAAGATAGGCAAGGTGGAGGGATCAAGAGCGTCCACGTCGCCTTTCGAGGTCACACCCTCCCGCGCCCGAATACACCTTCTGACCTGGCAAGAGGGGTCCACAGGTTCCCGAGGCGGTGAAGCACAGATTGTGAAGCAGGATTATTTAAAACTACGATTCCCAAAATCCCCCTGGCTGCGACTCTTCCTCTTAGCTTTGTGGTTCAACAAGAGGAAAGGCAAGACCGATGCTGGAAGCTTTCGGAGAAAAGAACTAAATCCCAGAGCAGAAGTGGGAGGGTTTTTTAGGCATCCGGGAACCGCGTGCCCTCCAGGCGCTTTCGTTCCATCACATCCTTGGATAAAAAGTGTTCAAGGAGCTCCAGACCGGGCGGGTTACACAGAAGCCTCAGAATGAAGTTACTAGCTAGAAAAACAAAAACAAAAACAAAAGCTATCAATTCTCCCTCAGATCTTAGCCCCACTGGAACTAGGTGATTCTAAGAACTCGTGTTTAAATAACTTAATAGACATTTTAGTTGCACTTTACACTTAAGGGAAACAGACTCAGAGAATATTAAACGACACACCAGTGGGTGTCGCTGACCGGCCTGTCCTAGGTTCTTTCTACTTCCTCCTCCCTTCTGGAAAGAGGCGGCTTTGAATCCTTCCCAGGCTTCTCCTCTTCTCTGAAGAGTTAAGTGTGATTTTTGTGGGGAGGGGGGCATCTCTACTACTCCAATTCAGCTTATACAGTCCCAGTTCCTTCCTCTTAACGTTGCCTCTAACAAACTGTTCGCATCTTTTCCCAAAACTCCCAGGTGAGACTCCAGTTCATCTTTTGGCACAAAGATTAGGATGAGCCAAACCACTATTAGGGATAAGAAGAAATGATTGTCCGTTTTAACTGCAAATCCCAGAATGTCAGGTGGTTTATGGAAATTATTTGGTCTAACAGGTGGAATTTGAACCGAGCTTAAAAGACTTAGAGCAGAAGTCATCTCTAAGAGGGAGAATATTTTAATGTAGTTTTATTTATCATATATATGTACGTTATATATATATGTGTGTGTGTGTGTGTGTGTGTGTGTATACATACATATGTGTTTGCATGTTCTCTACCCTATTAAACTGCAATCTTCTTGAGGGCAGGGACTGTTTTTTTTCCCTTTTTTGTATCCCCAGCAGGTAGCCTTTCACCTGCCCCGTAGTAGGGTCTTAATATTTATTGACTGATTGATTTACAAACTCCAGAAATTCTGAGGCTGGATACTCACAGAAAGAAGCAAGCTCAAGAACTGCTGATGCTGGAACAATCGCTGATCTTTCTGCCTGAAGCTATTAGGAATTAAATGGGAGTATGACATCCGAAAAAACAAGGTGATGAAGGAGTAAAGATTTGACTGAAACTAGTTTCTTTAACATTTATTAAATGCTTACTTTGTACACAAGATAGTTGTATCTTCAAATATAATTATAACCCTACAGGAATTCAGTCATTTCACCTCACTGGGACTCAGTTTCTTGATCTGTTAGCATCTAAAATATGCCCTATAGATACTGTGAGAAAAATGGGAGAAAAGTGAGAAAATCGATGATCACTAAAAGCCTAAGTAGGAAGAACTGAACTGAATGAGTGCTGATGTTTTTTTAACTGCAAATTTAAAATATGTGGAGAAATTAACTTACCTGATGAGATTTTTGCCCCTTAAATATTTCCAATATCCCTTCACCATAAATCCCTCTACCAGTGTGAGTTGTTAGGTTTCTCCCCTCTAGGCTCTGATTAATGATTTGGCCAACAGGATCACCTTTCTAGATTATTCACATAGAACACCAGGCCTGGAATCCAGAAGACTTGCATTCAACTCCGGCCTCAGACACTTAATAGCTGTGGTATCCTGGGCAAGTCACTTAACCCTGTTTGCCTCAGTTTCCTCATCTGTAAAATGAGCTGGAGAAGGAAATGGCAAACCATTCCAGTATCTTTGCCAAGAAAACCTTGAGATTCACAAAGAGTCAATTGAACAACAAAATAGCTATTTACAAATATACAACTAGCCTTTATTAGTTGCTTAAGACACATATTTATATTTGAAAGACAAATAACTCTGGTTGAAGAGATAAAAGGCATTTATCTCACTGACCAAACCACAATCTAATCAAGAGGTCTTAGAATCCTCATCTGAGTATTTCCTTATCATCTGTCAGAAATGGTCTGTTTACCCTCCCTAGCCGAAGTTCCAACTGAAGGAAAGGTTTTGAATGCCATTAGGCTCCTTTTGTGTGGCAAAGCACCTGGTACTGATTCTATTCCAGCTGAGATTTACAAGGTAGGGGCTCCATCACTCATACAAAAGCTGACTAAAATTTTCCAGGTTATATGGCAAGAGGAGATTATCCCCCAGGAGTTCAAGGATGCCTCCATTGTCCTATAAAGGTAAAGAAAATAGATTGCCTTGTGACAATCACAGGGGGGTGTGAGGTGTCTCTTGGTCATTGCTGGCAAGATTCTTGCCAGAGTTTTCTTTAATAGGCTGATCCTTTACCTGGAAGTTGTTCATGTACCTGAGAGGCAGTGTGGCTTCAGAAAGGGCTGAGGAATGGTCAGTATGGTGTTTGCAGCCTGACAACTCCAGGAGAAATGCCAGGAGCAGAACAGAGGTCTGCATACAACGTTTATAGGTCTGACCAAGTCCTTTGAGGGCTTATGGAAAATTACATCAAAATTTGGTTGCCTGGAGGAGTACATGAAATTGTACGTCAATTTCATGATGGCATGTTTGCCCGGGTTCTGGTTAATGGACAGTACTCTTGTGCTTTACCAGTCATCAATGGAGTGAAAGCAAGGTTGTATGCTTGCTCTCATGCTTTTTAGCATGATGTTTTCAGCCATGTTGTCAAATGCTTTCAGTGAGGAAGAACATGGCATCAAGGTCAGCTACCGAACTGATGGTAAATTCTTCAACTTGAAAAGGCTTCAATCCAAGACCAAAGTGGAGGGAGTGTTGGTACATGATTTTCTGTTTGCAAAAGATTGTGCATTCAATGCAGCCTCTGAAGCTGAGATGCAACAAAGTATGGATCAGTTCTCTGCTGCTTGTGCTAATTTTGGCCCAACAATTAACACAGGTTAAGAAAGAAAACACAGGTGTTCCATCAGCCACCACCATACCATCCGTACATGGAACCATTGGTTACAACAAATGGAGAAATTTTGAATGCTGTGGATAAGTTTACTTACCTTGGTAGTGTACTTTCCAGGGAGGCCAGAGCTAGCTCAGTGTTTGGGAGGCTCTGAAGAAAAGTTGTGGGAGAGAAGAGGTATTAGACTGACTACGAAACTGAAGGTCTGCAGAGCTGTTTGTTCTGACCTCATTGTTGTATGCCTATGAAACCTGGTCAGCGTACCAGTGGCATGCCAGGAAACTGAATTGCTTCCATTTGAATTGTCTTAGGAAGGTTCTGAAGATCATTTGGCAGGATAAATACCAAACACTGAGGTCCTTTCTCAAACTAAACTGCTAAGCATTCAAACTATGCTTCAGAGAGTAAAGCTCTGATGGTCTGGCCATTTTGTTCACATGCAAAATGTATGCTTGCCAAAAAGTATTTTATGGAGAACTCATACAGGGCAAGCCCTCACGTGGTGGTCAGAAGAAGTGATAGAAGGGCACTCTCAAGGTCTCTCTTAAGAACTTTGAAATTGATTATGTGACATGGGAGACACTGGTACAGGACTGCTCAGCATGGGGTGCCCACATCAGAGAAAGTGGTGTCCTGTATGAGCAAAGCAGAATTGAAACAGCTTAAAGGAAATACAGAATTTGAAAATTTAGAGAAGCCACCCCAAATGTTCATACTGACTGTTTGTACGCAACCTGTGGTAGAGCATTCCAAGCTTGTGTTGGTCTGATCTGCCACAGTCTTTTATCAGGTTATAGCAATGAAAAACATGGGCAAGGAGTTAGAAGAGAAGCTAATTTTTGGAAAAACAGAAACAATCAGAAAATTAAAACTCAGGGCATGAGTTTATACTATCAAACAGATAGCCAATCAAATTAATAACAACTGCTAACCTCCATGTGATCCTGTCATAATTGTCAGATCATATAAGACTTCAGAGGATAAAGAAATTAGCACGAGTTGGAGTGGTCAAGGAAGACTTTAAGTAAAAAATAGTTCTTAAGTGGGGTCTTTATGGATGAGTGAGATTTGGAGAGAAGGAAATAAGAAGGGTCCTCTCTTTTTATTCTTATACTAATCCAGGAATAAGCAAACATACTGTTCATGGGTAATATAATTTCCAGGAGACTGCTCCTTGTTACTTAGGGAGTAGAGGGACAAAAGTTTTCCAGTCAGACTGCATTATCCTAGTTCGTACACTTGCCATCTACCTTCCCTGTTACTGCAGAGGGCTATATCATCCTCCCAGTCTCTCAGACTCACAACCTAGGAGTCACTTCGAATTCCTCACATCTCTCACCTCCCATATCCAATTCATTGCCAAGACCTGTTGATTTCACTTTTGCATTTAAGGCACTTCGAAACCTGATCCCCTCACTTTTCCAGTCTTCTTACATCTTACACCCTAACTATGTACTCCTCTATCCAGTGACACTGGCCTTGCTGTTCCATGAACAAGACAACTCTGTCTTTCAGCTCTAGGCATTTTTTCTGACTGTCTATCTTTCAAGCCTGGAATGCTCTCCCTCATATGCACTGTTTACTAATGTCATTGGCTATCTCTAAGTCTCAGCCAAAATCCCCCGTTTTACTGGAAACTTTCCCCAATCCCTTTTAATTCCAGTGCCTTCTCTCTGTTAATTGTTTCCTATTTATACTGTACATAGCTTGTTTTGCATTTATTTGTTTGCATGCTGTCTCCTCCATTAGATTGTAAGCTCCTTGAGGGCAGGGACTTTTTCCCTCTTTTTGTATCCTCAGCACTTAGCTTAGTGCCTGGCATGTGTGATAGGCACTTAATAAATGTTCATTGATTGATTCAGATCCTTATCTCCTGCCTGGGCTACAGAAATTTCCTCCTAACTGGTTTCCTTAAAACTTGCCCCTCTTCCCCCTGAGCAATCTGTATATCATGGCCAGATTAATCTTCCTAAAATGTCGTTATGATCTTGCCAATTTCCTGCTCAAAAACCCTTCCATGGCCTCCTATTTTCTACCCATTAAAATCCAAACTCCTTTGTCTGCTATTCATCTCTACAACTTAGCACTGAATTATTATTCTAGCTTTATTCTTTTTTTATTTTTAGTCGATTGGGGTTAAGTGACTTGCCCATGGTCAAGAGCTAGTGTCAAGTGTTTGGTCTGAGGCCGGATTTGAACTCAGATCCTCCTGACTTCAGGGCTGGTGCTCTATCTACTGTGCCACCTAGCTGCCCCTAGCTTTGTTTTTATTAGTTCTCCATAGATCTCTTGCTGTCATTCTGGTCTACTTATTGTGCCTCCTCCTCTCCCCCAAATGCCTCAAAAAAAATTTTCTTTTAAATTTCTGCCTTTTTGTTCATATTTTTTTTCCTCCCCCTTGTCCTCCATTGTGCTCACTTGTCTCTACCTATCCAGATTCTTTCTTTGTGAAAGCTAATCTATGTGATAATTAAAAAGGTTTGAGAGGCATAGTTTTATTAATAAGGCCAGCACATTGTTAATAAAAGGGTGGTCATTTGGCCAGCTCTCTGGGACAAAAGACAACTGTGGCAGGCTGGCTCATGGGTTATATACCCTTTGAAGAGTAGATGTGACATCATATCACCCTTGGACAGAGAAACTGTCTCTGTACTCAGACCACCCCCAGCTTTGAGCTATCTAGATAAAAGGATCTGTCTCCACCCAAGCTTGTGTAGAACTTATTGGGCTTCCCTATTTTAGATTAAATTCCTTATAAAATTGGGTGGGATCTGACCAAGATTTAGGAGAGTTGATTCAATCTCATTATTTTTAATGTCCTTCAAGAGGCTGAACTGTGAAAATCAGGACTTTGGAAGAAGAGGAGCACTCTGAATCTCTCCAAATTATTGGTTATTAATAATCATTTTTCTCAACTACAAGTGGTTAAATGGAACTGAGATGCTTGGACTCCTAAAATTGAGCACAACACAGTCAGTGGCGGGGGGGGGGGGGGGGGGGGGGGGGGGATGTTAAGCCAATGACAGAAAAGAGAAATTCAACCTCTCTCAACCCCTGGAGGAGGGATAAAAAGGTAATGTATCTGCTCCTCAGGCAATGAGGACAAGAGTAATTAGTGTTGCAAATAGACCGGCAGACAGACAGATAGATACGTGAACTCCTATGGGTAGTGATGTGGATTAAATACTATGTGAAGTCCCTCCCCCCCAGGGGTTGAAGCTTATTTTGTAGCTTATGGAGTAACTTAAGTCCCTTTCTCCTTTATCTTGAAATACCATAAAACTTCTCCTTATCTTCTAAGACCAAAAGAATTGTTTTTTTCTTTCTTATCCTGGGTCTCCAGGTCCTTCTTATCTTGTCAACCATCTCCTTCATCCTGTGCCATAAAATTCTTCCTTAATCTTCAACCATCACAAAACCCTAAAAGTACATCATCATTCTGAAACCTCTATATAAGCATAACTCCCCCAAATATCGGAGTCTCATTTAGCTTTCTTGCTAAGGAGACCTGTGTGCTTCATGTCATAAAAGCTCCCATTGGCTACAGAGAATGTCTAAGTGAATTCTTTCACACCCAAACTGATCTCCCAAATCTGACCTCAACAACATGATCATTGATTGGCTGGTGTGTCAGGCTCAAAAACTCAAACACACACACACACACACACACACACACACACACACACACACACACACACACTGAAAGGGACCTCAGAGAACATAAAATCCAATGTGTATTTGATAAATAGTGTTCTTTACAATCAATATACCCAACAAATAGTCACTGAACATCATCCAGTATGAAGTCCATTATTTTCCAGGGAAGCCCATAAGTAAAATAATTAAAGCTTAAGTACTACTGGGTATAGGAGAATATAAGATGCACACATGTAAGTAAATACAAGGTGATTTCTGGAAAGTTCTAGCAATTGAAGGGGATCAGGAAAGACTTTAGGTATGTTACTGAATTCACCCTGAACTTTTTCCTTTCGGAAAGAATTTGAATTTAGATTACTAGAATTTGAATTTAGACTACTACAGCAGGGAAATTTTTTACCTTTATTAAGGTCATCAAAGGATACAGGAACATTATCAATTGAGGATACAGGATGAAAAGTCATTCTTGGTAGTGATGGTGTGGGCCCAAGCCAAGATCTTAGCCCCTTGCACCAAAGGGAATCTGACTCCCATTTGTCTACAGGCCCCAGCCCCTCATCTTTTAATCTTGTTTGCCCCTTGCCCTAAAAAGAATCTGGCTCCCTTAAAGCCCTTACTCAGGTCTCAAACCATTCCTTATCAACTCCCCTTATCTCCCTTTGAAAGCCCTAGCCCCACCTTTAGATCTTTTGCAGATGCCTTTCAAACTTCTGCCTTCCAGTTCCCTTCATTATCTATTCCCATTGTCTATTCAATCTCTCAGACCTTCCAATTGGAATTCTTACCTAGACCCTTTTCCTAGCCCCCTCCTCTGGCCACCCAAAGTTACTTTAGCATAGTTAAGATCCACCCTGGCCCCCATTCAGATGCTGAGAATCTCATGCCCAAAAGGCTGAGACTTACTCATCCTTTTGGGCATCACCTGGTCTATGTGATTTATCACTAATAAAACTTTTTCTCTGGCTGGAAAAAGATTTGAGTTGAATTCTTTCAGACAGGGCCTGGCGTCACAATCTTGGGGGTTTCCAGCAGCACCCCTAAACCTCTAGACCTCTTCTATAGCAGTTACGGCCTCTCTCAGTCCCTCACAGAGGCTAGTCTTAGGTACAAATAGCAGCCCTAGTGAATGGTGAGGGTCTTACCAGGTGAGAAAAACAATGACCCACTTCCCCTCCTCCTCACAGGAGTGCTTTTGCCCTTCCTTACGTCTCCCATTGCTTTATGTCACACCACCCCAGGAGTCCCTCAGCAATTGTCATCATGCTCATAAACTCTTCTTTATTTTAGAACCTTGTTTTTTTTTTTGGGGGGGCACCATTTGCTCTTTCACAGCTTTGTCTTCCTGCTGTCACCTAGTAAAATTCTGACTATGTCCCCTACCCCTTAGAGGTTCTTCATTCTAGTTCTCCTTACAGCAATTGGGACTTAATAGGGATCACAACACTATTATTGTCTTCTATTGATTAGCAAGTATTTACTAAGTGCTTATTCTATGCAAGTGATGTTGGTGCTACCAGGGATTTATTGTAGATCTAAAGGATTTCAGGCAACAGCAATTGATCTAGTCCAGAGGTGGAGAACCTGCTGCCTCAAGGCAACATGTGGCCTTTTGGGTGCTTGGGTCCTTTTTGACTGAATCCAATTTTTACAGAACAAGTCCTTTGTTAAGGGGATTTGCTCTGTGAAGTTTGGATTCAGTGAAAAGGCCAAACACATGGCCTTGAGGCAGGTTTCCCACCCGATAGGTGAAGTAGGTATTTTACAAGGATAAAAGTTTGAGTCAGTCACAAAGATATTTGGAGATATGGGAGTGCAGGGTATGTGAGAGGGTTACAATTGATTTCTGGTTCCAAGGAAGGAACTAGCTTTATCCGCTATCTTTGACGATTGCCATAGCCTCCTACTTGGTCTCCCTTACTCCAGCCCTTTCCCTCCCTGGCCTATCCTCCACACAGCTGCTAAATTGATATTTCTAAAGCACAAGTCTGACTTTATCACTTCCCTGCTCAAGAAACTTCGGTGAAACCAAGGAAACTTGGTTCGGCATCTAAGGCTTAGAATGCCTCTGTCTAGGCAGGTCTCCTAAAGAACACAAAATTTTGCAGGAAATGTTATGATTCACTGGGATTCCTGGGGAGATGTGGAGTAGCTTTGTCTGGTGCTCTCCTACGTGTGGGAATAGGTGGTGCTGATGGGGAGTCTGGCTTCCCTTTTGTCTACAGGCCCCAGCCCCTCACCTCCCTTTGAAAGCCTTAGCCTACCTTTTAATCTCATTCAGATGCCTTTCAGTTCCTTCATTATCTATTCCCATGTCTATTCAATCTCTTAGACATTCTAGTCTCTGGGAATTCTCACCCAGACCCTTTTCCCAGACCCTTTTCCCAGACCCTTCCCTGGTCACCCAAAGTATATAAGATCTACCCTGTCCCTCATTCAGGGCTGAGAACCTCAGGCCCACAAGGCTGAGGACCTCTCATGCCCGCACTCGTCCTTATGGGCGACACTTGGCCTATATGTTTTATCACTAATAAACTTTTCCTCTGGCTGAAGAAGATTTGAGTTGAATTCTTTGAGACACAGCCCGGTACCACAATCTTGGGGTTCCAGCAGCACCCCAAAAACCTCTAGACCTCTTCAGTGTAATGGGTAGAATCCTGGGCCTGGAAACAGAAACACCTGACTAGCTTCATGATCCTGGGCGAGTCATGGAAAAGTGTTTACTTCAGTTCTGTTATCCATAAAGTGAGGATAATAATCCCAGGGTTGTAAGGATCAAATGAGATATACTGTAAAATACGTTAACACAGCGCCTCGCACGTAGGGAAGGCTACATAAATCTTTCCTAGTATTATCATATCTGCCTATGAATGCCTGCGCCTGAAATAAGCCCTTGGCCAGGAGTTTCTTTGGATCCTAGAGTCTCCAAGATGGATAGATGTTGAAAAAGGAGGAACCTCCCAACCTGGGGCTCGAATCCACCATCCAGAGATTATGGATCCTCGTGCTCTACAGAGTGAAACAGCCGGGCTGCCTCTTGGAGAGATACTATGGTCGGTCTGGATTTTATCGCCCTGAGTTCCAGTACTTAATTCGGGAGCCAAAAGCTCTCTTGTCTTTTTGCGTTCATGCATAAGGACCCCAGGATCCAGAGGGGTCAAATGGCTTGGCCAGGAGTCAAGTAGTTTCCCATGCTGCTGCTCCCCCAAAGGCTCAGGCGACTTTTCCCTCGGCTGGAATTAGAATCTAGAGGACAAGGAAACTTGCAATAATTCTGTGAAAGAGCCAGATAAAAGTGCCTTGGCCACCTCTGGGGTCGTCTAGGAGGGAAGGGAGAAAAGAGAGAAGGGGGAGAAGATAGAGACAAGAAGGGGGGAATGGAGAAAGGGGGAAGGGAGAAGGGAGGAGTAGTTTTCCAATAGGGAGGAGATGGAAAGGAGAAATTCTTGTTAATTGGAAAGTAAATTAAAGGGTGTGTGTGTGTGTGTGTGTGTGTGTGTGTGTGTGTGTGTGTGTGTTGGAGTAATTGGAATAAGGAGAATAGGGGGCGGGGAGGGAAGAGGGAAGAAGTGGAGGAAAGGCAGAGAGGGTGAAAGTGGAGAAGTTCAAGGGAGGGAAGCGAGCAGTCACAGCGAGAATACATGAAGCTGCTTCTCTGGCTCTTTAAGGACCTCAGGAGATGCCATATTCTCTCTGGAGTTTGGATGTCTAGCTGCTCCATTTCTCCGGGTCTCGGCTCTGGTCACCACCTCCTCTGGCGCCCCCTGGTGCTCTTTCACACCTAGTTCTAGTTCTCGCGCACGTTTTTCCATTAACAAGAAACTCTCTTTCCTATCTCCCCCTCCCTACTGGAAAAGAAAGAGAAAAATCAAAGACCTTGTAACAAATCTACATAGTCAAAAACAAATTTTGATAACCTAACTCTATTCCTAAATTTAAAAACAAGAAAATTAATTTTGTCCTTTCCCAGGACTCAACACTACTAAATGAACAAAGGAAAAATGTAATATTGTCCTAAGAAATAAGACAAAAAAGTCACCACATATCAAAAAGTGGGATTAATCATGGTAATAAATATAAAAGCGGAATATGATGCGAAACCACATGTTTTATTTTGCCCAGAATTCCCTGGCCACTTGGCAACGAAGCATAAAATAGATGAAGGTGGTAACTGCCCACTATGGTTGACAGAATCAGAGATACTTTGTCCTGTCTGGGAATTTTACCTTTACAGTCATATGATCGTCGTCATAGTCGTTATTATTGTCAGCATGGCGTGCCTACATCAGAGAAAGTGCTGAGCTCTATGAGCAAAGCAGAATTGAAGTAGTGGAGATGCAAAAATTTAAAGAATCCACCCCAAATGTTCACATGGGCTATTTGTGCACGACCTGTGGAAGAATATTCTGAGCTCATATTGGTCTGATCAGCAGCAGTCCGACACACAGTAACTTGACTCTAGCATAGTCATTTTGGTCCTCTTGGAGAACCAAGGACAACAGCTAACTAACCAATATTGCTGTCTTTGTTATCCTCTGTCTCATGGTATTATTTTCAGTCAATAATATTTTCTCTTTTGTCTTTAATTAAACATTGATATATTTTGTTTTACATCGTCTTCCAATATATGCCTCTTACCTTTCTTGTAACAAAGAATTTAAAAAAGAAAAAAAAAGCAGGTCTGCAAAACTAACACACCCAAAGAATGTATACCGACATCCAAATCCATAGTCCCCACCTCTGCAAAAAAAGGGAGAGAAGTGAACTTTTTCAACTTTCTCTAAGAATGGGCTTCTTGGTCATTAAAATTACAAAGTGTTCAACATCGTTTTTTATTATTTTTCCTATTTATGCTGTTCTCTAAATATCACTGATAATGCTGTGCCACCACATAACTTTCCAGAGGTTTCCTAGTGAATTATGTGGATAAACAAAGCACAAAAATTATCTGGTTTTGGCAAGACCAATAACAGAAACCATTCCCTAGGGACTAATGAGGCTAGTCAATTTGACTAGTCTCTAATGTATGGGACATCAAATTCTCCACCTTATAATGTGAGATAAAAAACAAACAAAAAACTTCACAATTTGAAAGGTAAAAAGCAATACCCCTAGATCCAAACCCCTAGAAGCTAGGGATTCTTAACAGGGGAAAGAGGAGGCCTTGGATAGACTACAATGAGTCTTGGATAGAAAAAAATTACATCTATCTAATTATATTAAATAAGTTAACATGTAAAGCATTTTTCAAACCTTAAAGCATTATATCAATGCTAGCTATTATTATCTTTAGTTTTACTAATGTCAAACCTGTATAAAAATTAGGCTTACAAGGTAGTCAATACATAAAGTAAGGCCTTTATTCTGGGTCAAAGAATTGTAATTGAGAACAATGCAGTGTCTTAGGGTAAGAGGAGTTACAAACAGAAGTTATATAGACCCAGGAGGAGCAGCTACACAGATAGAAGGAATAGTGGGTGGTTTACTAGTTATTTATTGTAGGGTGATAGCACATTCCCATAAAAATCACAGGATTAGTTTTAGGTGCTCGTAGAGTAAGCTTGTAGCTTGTAGACAGAGTCACCTGTAAGTCAACAGAATTGCTGAACTGCAGGAAGGGAGTCATGGCAGAAGTGTCCTTGGAGTTATCTCTTTCCAGGAACAGAAGCAGTTAGAAACAGCTGGCCATAGCAGATATTCCCAGGTGTTTACCTTGGGGGTAGGGGATGATTAGAAATTGCTAGTCAGAACAGGGTAGGGATCCCAGAGTTTTCCAGGGCGGCTTCTAGGGCTTGACACTAATATTTAGTAATCCAACAGGTTTTATTTTATGCATTTAAAAACATTACTCTGAGAAGGGGTCTATTCTACCAACTGAAGCACATAGCTATCATTTCTGTTTGCTTTTTTGATAGCAGATGACAGAGTATCTTGAGTTGGAAGTGTGCAGGTGACCTTGTGAGTTCTAAAAGGTAAGACGATCCTAGGAGGGCTCTGACATGGCAACTGTGGTGTCCCCAGAGCAGATGGAGCTTACAGGAGGAAAAACATTTGCTCTGGAACCAAGCAGGAGCTGGACCTGAGCAACAGAAAGAAAGAGTCATTTACTCTGGTGTATTTTTTTGTTTGCTTTAATCTGGGTATCACTCCAATTTCTGTTCCATAAACCAAATCAACTACTGGGGTAAGGACTGGGGTAATATGACAAAAACTGCTGGGAAAATTGGAAAGCAGTCTGGAAGCAATTAGACTTAGATCAGCATCTCACACCATAAACTATAATAAGTCTCAAATGAGTAATTGATGTGTGTGTGTGGTGTGTGTGTGTGTGTGTGTGTTTGTGTGTGTGTGTATAACAAATGAGAAGAGCAGGGAAGGAGATACCTTTTACAACTATGGGTAGGGGAAGAACTCTTGATCAACTGTATAGAGATGATCACAAGAAATAATGGACAATTTTGGTTACATAAAATTGAAAAGGTATTGTGCAAACAAAATCAGTGTAGTTAAAATGAGAAGAGAAATGGTTAACTGGGGAAAAATCTTTGCAACAAACTTCTCTGATAAAGCTGTATAGGGAATTGATGCACATTTATAAGAATAAGTTGTCATTGTTCAGTTGGACTGTTCAGTCACTTTGTGACCAGACTTGGGGTTTTCTTGGTAAAGATACTTAAATATTTTGCCATTTCCTTCTCCAGCTTATTTTGTGGAGGAGGAACTGAAGCAAACAGGGTTAAGTGACTTGCCCATGGTAGCTAGTAAGTGTCTGAGGTCAAATTTGAACTCAGGAAGAAGAATCTTTCTGACTCCAGGCTTGGCACTCTGTCCACTCTGCCACCTTGCTGCCTAAAGAACAAGAACTATTCCCAAATAGGTCATTCTTTGGCCAAAAATCTGAACAGGCAGTTAGTTTTCAAAGGAATAAATCCAGTTTATCAAAAACCATGTAAAAATGCTACAAATCACTAATAGAGAAATGCAAATTAAAAGTCTTAAAAACCTATCAAATTGTGCAAAATAACTCCTAATAATATCTTTGATTTCATCTCCATTAGTGGTATATACACTCTTTTCATTTTTGGTACTAGTGATTTGGTTTTCTTCTTTTTCTTTTTTAATCATATTAACCAATGGCTTATCTTTTTCATTGCTTTTTTCAGAAAGCCAACTCCTAGTTTTATTTATTAATTCAATGGTTTTCTTACATTCAATTTTATTTTTTTTAGGGGGAGGGCTAGGCAATGGGGTTGTGACTTGCCCAAGATCACACATGTGGTAAGTGTGGCATTTGTGAGGTGGCATTTGAACTCAGGTCCTCCTGACTCCAGGGCTGGTACTCTATCCACTGTGCCACCTAGCGCCCCTTACATTCAATTTTATTAATCTCATCTTTAATTTTCAAGATTTCTAATCTGTGGTTTAATTGGGGATTTTTAATTTGTTCTTTTTCAAGTTTTTTAAATTGCATACCCAATTCGTTGGTCTGTTCTTTCTCTATCTTATTGATATGAGCATTTAGAAATATAAAATTTCCTTTGATTACTGCTTTTGCTACATCCCCTAAGTTTTAGTATGCTGTCTCATTATGGTCATTCTCTTTAATAAAATTATTTATTGTTTCTATGACTAGTTCTTTGACCCACTCATTTTTTAACACTAGGTTAAGTAGTTTCCAATATAAGATACATTTCCAGACATAACCAATACAACAAATATTTGTTTTGCTTAATTATATTTATTTGTTTCAAGAGATGACTTTTATTGGGAGGAGAGGAGGAGCTGGAAAGGAGAATAGAGGATAGTGATAGCAATGTGGGGGAAAAAAAGCTTAAATTAAACATAAAAATACACAGAAGGGAGAATAAGGCAGTTCAGAAGAGGACACTACATTTAATAAATATTTTTAAAAAACAAACTACCTTCAATATATTTACAATGTCATTAAAAAGTTCATCTTCCTACTTTCTTTGGAAAAGTGGAAGCCAAACGCAGAATGTGGCATATGCTATCAGGTGTACTTGTTAAGAGTTTTTTGTTTTTGTTTTTTTGCTTTGCTGCTTTTCTTTGTTTCAAGGCAAGAAGAACGAACAGTGATTTTGTGGGTGGAGGGTGAATAACCAGAAAATACGGGGATGACAAGAGGAAAGGCATCAATTAAGCTTTAATTAAACACTCACCCACACCCACCCACCCACCCACCCACATACACCCAGCCAGTATTCCTCTTCTCCAGTTTGAGTAGTCATATTAATTCCATCTGAGAAGCCCAATCATGTCTCCCAACGTGTACCAAAAGTAGAAGGGACAATAAGTGCTCCGTTGGTATGTACAGCATGACTAATAAGGTTACACTACCATGGGAAAAGAGCGGGGCGGGGGGAAGAGAGGGGGAGCAGGGAAGTGAGGGGAGAAAAAATCCAACACATATCTGTGTATATAGGTAAATATAAACACACAAAGAAGTGTATATATACACAGATGTACACATCGGGGTTACGGTAATGGAATTACAGGAGGGGCGGGGCTTTTGAGTTTCGTTTTGCTTGTTTGTTAGCCCTAGGCTACATAGCGCAGTATGTATACGTTAACATTGGATCCTGGGGAACTCGCAAAACGCAAAATGGAGATGCCGGGGATCGAACCCGGGGCCTCATACATGCGAAGCATGCGCTCTACCACTGAGCTACATCCCCAAACCGCTAGGTGCACTTTCTAGTCAGCTTTCCTGGAACTTATTCACATCTAATGATATCTGCAGGATCTTTCAGTTTTTACCAGGAGAGAAAGTTCTGCTTCGCTCATTCATCAATTGTCGAAGCGGGGCGGTTTGACGGCTTCTGGAGCAGAGGGTGCTCTCTGGCCATCCTGGTCTCCCTCAACCTTTCTCTTGCCCCGCCCCCAGAAGAAGGAGGACATGAGTGATCTCTAGGGTCCCGTCTTCCCTGGAAAATTTCAGTACAATGCTTCTTCTCCTAAATCTTCTTTCTCTTTTCCTGACCTTTCCCCGAAAACGTCTGTAAATAAAGTTCTTTTTAAACAGGAAGAGCTCCTTGAATAGAAATGTTAGGGCAGAGGTCCTTGTCTGGAAACATGATTGATGACAGTCTCCGAAGACTCAGGCTTTGTTCTTTTTAGCTCCTTCCTCCTTTCCTCTAAAGGCTACAATTAAGTGGAGATATATTTATTTATAGATATAGATATACACATACACATATACATATTTACACATACATACACATATACATACGTACATATGCTTTCCCTGACAAATTTTACTTCTGATCTTTATTATGTTTCTGCATTTATCTTATTTCCTATCCCTTCTGACTCCTCTAATTTACTACCCTGCCCTCCTATTACTTAACCTAACCCCTTTCCAAGGATCGCTCCCCTATCCTCCCATTCCCTTTTGACCTATTCCCTCACCCTCTCCTCTAGAGATCTCTCTTATCTTCCCAAGGATCCCTCCTTTATCCTCCTATTCCCATTGATCTAAACATCCTTCTGTACCCCTTTTTAACCTATTCCCTCACCCTCCCCTCTAGAGATCCCTCCCTTATCCTCTCCCCTCTCCCTATCCCCTTCCTGTTTTATTTCTTCTGAATTTAGACTTTTGTACTCTTCTAGATATATATGTATTGCTCCTTCTTGAACCCATTCCCAATGAAAGTAGGTTTCCAGAACTAACAACCCTCCTCCCCCATCTAATTCCTCTGTATAGGTTCTTCCTCTTTCACCTCATTTGTATAAGTTAATTACTCTTTTTAGCTGTTCCTAAATGGTTTTAGTTTTAAAAGTCATATCATAGTCAGGTCTACCCCAATCTTTTTTACGAACTACCCAATTACTAATAACAATCTTAGACATACATTTTACATTTTACATACATAAAAAGTAAACAGTCTGTCCTTATCGAGTCACTTGTAAACAGTCTTTGGTATGTACCTTATGTTTCTCTTGGCTCTTGTATGTCACATCTTCTATTAAGTTCTGTTTTTTTTTTTTTTAAAGAAAGTCCTGGAAGTCTGACAGTTGGTCAAATGTCCATTTTTTTTTCATTCAGTATTATGCTTAACTTTGCTGGGTTTGATATTTTCTGCTGGAGCCCGAGTTCGCTTGCTCTCTATATATAGTGTTCTAAGACCTACAGTTCTTTAGTGTCTCTGCTGCTAGGACTTGTGTGATTCTAATCGTATTAAAATTTTTTTTTCTTGTTGCTCTTAATATTTTACCCTTGAGCTTGGGGTTTTAGAATTTGACTATAATATTCCTGTGAGTTTTCCTCATAGAATCTCTTTCAAGTGGTGATAGATGGATTTTCTTCTGTTTCTAACACCCCTTCCCCCAATGCTTCAGGACAATTTTCTTTAATTATTCTTTGTATTTTTGTATCAATATAATATTGATACAATATTCTTTGTATTATTGTATCAAAATTCATTTTTTGATCATAGCTTTCAGGTAGTCTGATTATTCTTATGTTTTCTATTCTTGATCTGTTCTCCAGATCAGTTGTTTTTCTTATAAGATGTTTTACTTTCTCTTCTATTTTTTCATTCTTTATATTTTGTTTTATTATTATTATAATTATTTTGGTGAGGCAATCAGGGTTAAGTGACTTGTCCAGGGTCACACAGCTTAGTGAGTATCATGTGTCTCAGGCTGGGTCGTCCTAACTTCAGGGCCTGTGCTCTATCCACTGCACTACCCAGCTGCCCCTGTTTTATTATTTCTTGATCTCTTACAATTTTGTTGGCTTCCCCTTGCCCAATTCTAATTTTCAAGGAGTCACTTTCTTCCTTAAGACTCTGGATCTCCTTTTCTAATTGGTTGACTTTCTTTTCATAATATTGTTTTCCTTGGATTCATTCATTCATTTATTTATTTATTTTAGTTTTCCCTCAATCTCTCTCAGTTGATTTTTAAAAGTCTTTTTAAAGTTCTTCTATAAATTCTTTTTGGACAAGTGACTATTTGACATTACTCTTTGGTGTAGAAGAGGGTTTCTTTGCTTCAATATCCTCCTCTGAAGATGAACCCCAGTCTCCTCTATTCCTGTTAATATCTTTCTATGGTTGGATTCTTTTCCCTTTGCTTGTGCATTTTTTTTTTGTAGTAATAGTTTAATTTTTGTAATCACCTCTAGTCCTGTGGTGTGGGGGACGGTGCCTCTGGCCTCAGATCTTCAGTTTTCCCCTCTATCCTGAACCAAAGCCAAACCTCCAGACTCCTGTAAGTGCCCACAGCCAGGAGTGTCCCACCCCGCTGTTTCTGCACTCATCAGTTGGGCGCTGATTCCTTCTTGCCCCCAGCTGCGTCTCTGTAGCACAGCTGGGTCTGTCATTCCTTGTCAGCAGAGGTTCCCTTGATTTTCCTTAGCTCAGACGTCCAGCTCCCCTGACTGTTCCAGGGGTTAAATTTCCTGTGTCTGGGGCTGAGGCAGCCTCCCAAACCAGCTAACCTCAGAGCGTGCTGCTTATTGTTTAAGTGGATCCTAGCCTGAAGGGTCCTTCAGGACCTTACTTTTCACAGGGACCAAACCCTGTCCTGGATTTTTCTTCTGATCCTCTTGGATGGTCTCAGGAGGATTCCTGTTTGCCTCTATATTCTTTATTTTTACCCACACTTTGTTTTCTCTGAGGCACTATTTTATCAGTCTTTTGTGGAGGAAAATCTTGAGAGCTTGGATTTTCTGACTTACTCCACCATCTTCCCAGAATCCTCTTGGAAGACTTCTTGTTGGCCACATATTCAAAACAAAGTCAGGAAATTGGAACAGAAGATTGACTTAGAAGGTTTATACAGCTTAATAATTGGGGGGGGCATGTACAAGGAAAATATTGATGTATAACTACATTTTCGTAGTGGAAAACTATGTTATAAGGCATACACTGTTTTGTGGCAATATCCAATCTCATAGTCTTGGGAAAGTCAGTAGCAGGCCTTTTCTCCATCAAGTTAGATAAGCCATATTGATGTCATACAGGTTCTTTACAGCCTGATTTTTGTTGTTCTCACCATATACAAGCAGTATCAGGGTATTTATTGTCTTCAATTTTCATAAGCACTCAATGGTCAGGAAAATTTGACTATGGCATAACAACCAAATTTTTTCTCCTAGGACTACTTTTCTGAGGTTACTTGAGCTGTCTTAGAGGCTAAAGAGCCTTGGATCCTCAGAACATGCGAAGTGTTCAGATTTTCTCCTTTTTGTGGTTATATAGGTTCCCCTTTACCTTTGCCTTCTCGGCCTTTAACTTGTCTTCTGTCTTGCGGGGAAAGGGATAAAATCATTGTCTTCTTCGCTTTCCATGTCTTCATGGGTGAAAGCTGTATAAAGACTTTGAAAAGAGCTCTGTGAACCATTTTGAACCCCCAATCATTTGAGAAAGGTCTAAAACCTGGATTGGCCAGTCAGGAGAAACATTTTTGCCCCACTCTGAACTTAACTTACCATAATGCTTTATGTGCTCTGACATAACAGACATGCTTTGCTTTGTTTTCTGAGTGAACCCAAAATGCCCCTTTCTGTGTCAGCAGCCACAAGGTCAGATGAAGCTGACCATGAGCATTCTTTTATTTATGACTACCAATGACAAGGCATCTTGAACCGGACACTATCTTGAATAATGGGAGTTTTCTTATCTTGATATTTTATGAGGGGCAGCTAGGTGGCACAGTGCCTTGAAGTCAGGAGGACCTGAGTTCAAATGTGGCCTCAGATCAAACACTTGACATTTACTAGCTGTGTGACCCTGGGCAAGTCACTTAACCCTGATTGCCTAAAAACAAAAAAAAAGATATTTTATGGACACGTTCTACTATGCTATGCTATGCTACATATGTGTGTGTATGTGTGTATGTATATAGTCATGTCATTGATAAAAAAAAAAGAAAACCACAGACATCCTGGATCTATAATTTCAATGAACACTGTGACACTTCTTATATCTTATTGTATTTGCAATATGTCTTATTCAGAAATTCCTTTCTCATATTATGGTTAACAAATATGAAGACTATAATTTTGGTTGACATAGGCATCCTGAGTTGGGATCACTCTAAGTCATACCTGCACAACTTGGCAGTAGGTAGGGGCCAAAATTAAAATAGGCTAAACTTTTTTGGGCTGCAGATAGATTTTAAGCAGCTCACTTTCCAAGTAAAGGTATAATTAATGATTCAACTATTTTTCAAATGAACCATATTAAAAAAGGGGAAATTTCAATTAATAGCAATTAATTATACTTACTACTTAAGATTTTTATTTGTCATGAAATCTCTCCTCTCAGACTAGAGACAGACTGATGACGGTTGGTTGCCCCGGGTCACGTGACAAACAGGAGAGAGTACATGGTGGCAACCCACCTGCCAAGTTACTCAATGGGCACAATAGTGACTAGCGGGAGGTGGGTTAAGTGGGGCATGGACAAAGCACTTGCTGCATCTTTATTTTCTTTTACATCCTCTACATTTGGCCTGCCCCAAATCCTTTGGTGGCTGCAAGCAGCTGGAGGGCCATGTGTTGCTCAGGCCTGCTCTAAGTGTATAAAGGGCCTTATTCAGCTTGTTTACCTCTGAGTTCAGAATTCTTTTCTGACTCCCATACAATGCATGATTCTCTGGCTTAATGAGAATAAATAAGGGTGTTATATACCACATGTCCAGCTTCTGTTTGTTCCTTAGTCAAACCTTTGGTAAAGTGAACCCCATTCTGTCTGTTCTTGAACAAATCTTTGATTAGGCAGAACCTGATTCTGTTTGTTTCTTTGGATCAAACGTTTAGTAAATGGTTGATGGCTCATATTTTATTACAAATCAGAATCCTCTGCAAAGGAGATATCTGTAACAATGTAAGAATGTGAATGTGTAGTGATGTTGCCAGTTGCCTGGCTGATTCTTGTATGTATATCAATGACTTCTTGGCAAAATCTCAGTTTTGTGGAAAATAATAACCTTGTTGCTATGGCAGCAGCTGTAGTACCAATATGGAAAACATTTTTCTGGAAATAGTAGGGATGGAGGTAAGGACATCACTAGTTAAAAACATGATCTTGGTTTCCTAAGTTTCCTCATCTGTAATAATAATAATAATAATAATAAACTTGCTGCTCCTATTGTCCTTGTGAGATAAGTTAATATTGTGTTATTATATTAATAAATAATTATTAATTTGTGATCCACCCTTTTCCTTTTATTTCTGTTAAAATCTAGAGGAGTAACCCCCTGTCTTTGATCTCTTCCATTAGAATTTGGGGTGACTCAGCTCATGAAGGAGAAAACTAGCTAGAGAGGTCAGATGGAAATGGCTTCCCCTTGCCCAGATGTCTTGCAGCTGCTGAATCTCACATCAAGCCACATTCTCAGCAGGAGGAGCTGAAGACTTTTAAGCCCACCTCTGCATTAAATGTTCACCAATCAGGGTTGAGTTTCACTTGTCAGAGGAGTTCCATTTCAGAAGTGACATAAGGTGTTTGAAGGTCTCCCTTGGGGTCTTTCCTTAGGTAGAGAAACTATTGACCATCAATTTATTGATTGCACGCTAGCCAAATTAATATATTGATTTTTGATTATCCAGAAACTCAATCTCTTGGGGTTTCCATTTGCTGTATTTCATTGCATAACTGTCACACTCTGTTTTTTTTTTCAGTCCAAAAATTGGTTTATAACCTTTCATCAGGTAATAGTCACATGGTATAATTCTATCTGTCACTCTGCTTAAAAGGTAAACAGAGCAGCAACGTATTCACCAGCAGCATATGGATATGCATTTATCTCTCGTGCATTGCAAGCCCGGAGCCTAGAATTCTCAGCATAGGCACTTTGTCAGTATATTTCTGAAAACTGACTTGCATGGTTTGTTTAGAGCACTGTAGTACTAACAGTATTGTCACTCAATGAAGAGCTGTAGGTGCAAGGGGAGTGGGAGAGCAGGCAAATTGCCATGAGTAAGTCATGTGATATGGTGAGGTTCGCAACTTCTCGAGCTAGCTAAACTGTACAGTTTGTCTACCAACGATACCTTAACATGTGAAGCATTTCCTTCTGATTATGGGTAAATATAAAAACTTCTGGGCTTCAAGCTGAAAGTGATTGTGTTCACTGAACAGCAGGGCAACAGAGCTGCAGAAAGATAGTTTTCAGTGAGTGAAAAGTTGGTATGAGATTGGTAGAAACTAAAAGACAATTAATACTGGCACACACTTTAAAAGCTTCACATAATGGTCGCATCCCACTTTTTGACAAAAAATTTGGCATAAAATCTGCAGCGATTATGTGGTAAAATATGGTATCTCAATTGGTGACCTACAAAGGGACCAGAGCTCTGGACCCCATATTCTTATGAGAAAACTCCCCCATATCATTTTGGGCTCAAGTGGAAAATTTGTCCACAAGGGGAAACTTTCTGTCAGGGATTCTGGCTGTGCAATGACTCTCTCCCTGTCACCAACAGTTAAATCTACTCTGGGTAAGAATATTCTGTCTGTTTCCTTGTGCTGCAGCTTCTAATAAATTTTCACTCTCATAGGGGGTCTTCAATAAAATGTGTTCTAATTGACAGAGGTCTCCTGAAGTAGACCAGGAAGATAAACTGTGCAATTATTGGCTGCTTCAGGATTTGGGTTTTTGTAGGATTCTGTCTCTGAACCTCAAGCTGCATCACAGTGTATTCCAAATCTTTGCAGGAGGTAGGATTTCAAGAAATGGGTAGTCTGAGCCATTAGATTTGTGAGACAATAAACTTAAACATTGCTTTAGACCAGTAAGTCTGAGTATGATAGCAGGTCTCTGTATGGAGACATATCAGATTAAATGATTCAGTGCAGAGCCTAAAAACCAACCAGTTACCAGCTAGGTGCTGTGTGTGAAAGATTTCCTTGAGCAGAGAAAGTAATTAGGTATTTTTGTTCTGTGTGGGGGAAAAAATTGCCTTGAGCAGAGGAAATAATGGGAAAATTAATTTTTATTTCTAGTCACTGTATTCCATGGGTGTGTTCTTGTCTGTCTTTGTGTCTTTTTGTCTCTGTGTGCCTAAAATTTGACTTAAAGATCAGCCTTATTTGCCTGTGTGTGCTTCTGTGTGACATCAATTGCACTAGGCAAAGAGCCAAGAACGGTGGTGATGGTGGTGGTGGTGGGGTTCTTGACCAGATAGACCAGCAAGATTTTGTCTAGAAGCACTTCTGCTGCCCCTTTTGTCGTGTTATCAATGTTTAAAGGGAAAGAGAAAAGAGAAACTTTAAAAAAAATCTCTTTCTGTCTTTTGATTGTAGCCAAAATTGAAAGACAGAGAAGGGGATCTTTTCCCCAATTTATAGAAGTTTGTAATTGTAAACTAATTGGAAATTTGTGGGGGTTCTCTAAATTGTGAATTATATGCTAACTTTATCATAGTAGATCTCAAAATAACAGTCTTTTGAAATTTGTTTTAAGAAAGTTAAAATCATATAGGCAGATTTGAAAGTAGTATCAGTTAAGGGATGCACTCGCGGATGCATGCATGAGTGTGTGTGTGTGTGTGTGTGTGTGTGTGTGTGTGTATATGTGTCCTCCTGCAAGTAAAAAAGCAAACTGATTTTCTTTCCCCTTGTGGCAGATCAAGGGGTGGGGGGGAGAAGGTGTGGTAACAGCAGCCACTCATCTTTGGCTCTAGCTGATCATTGGGTGCTATCAGGATGATGCCTTTTAATTCCTTTAGGGAAAGATATATGGTCCCTGGGCTCACCTGCCATACAACAGAATCTGACTGTGTGAACCCAGTAATAGAAAATTAGTGCTGGAAATATGTCCTGTGCCTTTAATTTTTAAAAAAGCAGACCAGTGTCTCAGTTGAGATTAATTGATAGTTTCCCCACCCACCTAAGCCATGTGGCCCCTCTGTAAGGGATTTTGGCCACTCCAAAAGACTGAGTCAGAAATTTAACCATAAGATTTAACCCTAGGTCAGCTTAAGAATTTTAAAAAATAATTGGAACTTAGCAAGAACAGCATAGCCAAAGGGATTCCCTTAAATGAGAAAACAAAATAAAAGGCAGTTAGGTAATTTAAAACCTTCTCTACTAATGTTATTTCAATTAGATGATACAAGCCTTTCTTTCTCTCCCATCTTTTCACCTGGAGAAATAATGTCCCTAGGTCTGAGGAGAATCCAGAAGTAATAGATCATCTTAATGCTATATTTAAAGGTTACAATTCTACTTTGAAAGATGTAACTGACTTCGATCTCCCCAAGTGAAAGATGAGCAGTTTTAGCAATAAGAGAAGAAAATGAAACTGAAGGAATTAGAATAAGCAATGAAGAAACAAAGCTATCATTCTGCAGATGATATGATGGTATACTTAGAGAATCCTAGAGAATTAACTGAAAAAACTAGAAATAATTAACAACTTCAGCAAAGTTGCAGGACATAAAATAAACCCACACAAATCTTTGGCATTTCTATATGTTACTAACGAAGTCCAGCAGCAACAGATAGAAAGAGAAATTCCATTTAAAGTAACTGTAGAAAATATAAAATATTTGAGAGTCTACCTGCCAAGACAAATCCAATCAACACAATTACAAAACACTTTTCACACAAAGTCAGATCTAAATAATTGGAAAAAATATCAGTTGCTCGTGGGTAGGCCGAGCTAATACAATAAAAATCACAATTTTACCTAAATTAATTTACTTATTTAGTGCCATACCAATCAAACTACCAAAAATTATTTTATAGAGCTAGAAAAAATAATAACAAATTTCATCTGGAAGACAAAAGGTCCAGAATATCAAAAGAATTAATGAAAAGAAATGCAATGCCATACCAGATCTAAAACTGTATTATAAAGCATTAGTCATGGAAACTATTTGGTACTGGCTAAGAAATAGAGTGGTAGATCAGTACAATAGGTTAGGTACAAAAGATGCAGTAGTCAATGACTATTGTAATCTACCATCTAAAAAAACCTAAAGACTCCAGCTTCTGAGATAAGAATTCACTATTTAACAAAAACTGCTGGGAAAACTGGAAAACAGTACAGCAGAAGCTAGGCATAAACCAACTTCTTCCACCATATACCAAGATAAGGTCAAAATGGGTACATGATTTAGACATAAAGGGTGATGCCATAAGCAAATTAGGAGAGCAAGGAATAGTACAACTGTCAGATCTATGGAGAAGGAAAGAATTTATGACCAAACAAGAGATAGAGAATATTATGAAATGTAAAATGGATAATTTTGATTACATTAAATTAAAAAGTTTTGCATAAACAAAGCCAATGCAACCAAGATTAGAAGGGAAGCAGAAAGCCAGGAAACAATTTTTACAGCCAATGTAAAGGCCTTATTTCTCAAATATATAGAGAATGGGGTCAAATTTATAAGAATACAAGTCATTCCCCAATTGATAAATGGTCAAAGGATATGAACAGGCAGTTTTCAGATGAAGAAATTAAAGCTATCTATAGTCATATGAAAAAATTCTCTAGATCACCATTGATTAGAGAAATGCAAATTAAAACAACTCTGAGGTACCATATTATGCCTGATTTGCTAATATTACAAAAAAGGGGAATGATAAATGTTAGAGAAGATGAGGGAAAATTGGAACACTAATGCATTGTTGGTGATGGTATTGGAGTTGTGAACTGATCCATCCATTTTGGGGAGCAATTTAGAACTATGCCCAAAGGGCTATAAAAAATGTGCATGACTTTTAATCCAGCAACACAACTGCTAGGTCTGTATTCCCATAAGATCATGAAAAAGGGAAAAGGACCCACATGTACAAAAATATTTATAGTAACTCTTTTTGTGGTGGCAAAGAATTGGAAATTGAGGGGGATGCCCATTAATTGGGAAATAGCTGAACAAATCATGGTATATGAATATAATGGAATATTATTGTGCTATAAGAAATGATGAGCAGGCAGACATCAGAGAAACCTGGAAAGAGTTACACAAACTGATGCTGAGTGAAGTGAGCAGAACCAGAACATTGTACACAGTACCAGCAACACTGTGCAATGACCAACTTCGATAGACTTAGCTCTTCTTAGCAATACAACTGCAGTGGGAAAGCTGGTTGGGAGTAGGTAAGAATACCGAGCCCTTCCAAGCAGGTCTTTATTGTCGTAAAAGCAATTGGAATTAATGGAATTAAAACAGCTCAGGATACTGGTTGGTTGGGTGGAAGGGGAATGGGAACTTGCTTATATCAGAGCTGAAGGGGGAGTAACTTATGGAATTTGCTATATTGCATAATCTTTGTGCTATACAGGCAAAAAAAAAAAAAAGGCTTGCGCCTCCACGGTACTGAGTCTTCCCCGGTGGCTATCATGAAGTAGCTATACTTTCACTCTCGAGTCCCTTCATTACCATATTCATAAGATGTAAATGGAGACTTTGACATCACATAAGTTACTATCTGCATTGAGAAGTCTCATTGCACTTTCGTAGTCTTGGGAAAGTCCCTTGACCACAAGGTTGCTGGTGATAGGATGGGCTACAGAGTGGTAAGGTTGTTTATTCAGCACATGGCGGAAGTAGTTGTCTATTCAGTATATACGGGAAATAGTTGTCTGTGCAGCATATGGGGGAAAGAGGTAAGGATATAGGGTAAAGAGTTGCCTAATCAACATATAAGGAAAGGATGGGGTCTCACTGTTCTGGGGGAAAAATAGGACTTTGCTGTTCCTACTCCATAATGACCTAAAACAATTCCAAAAGTCTCATGATGAAAAATGTTGACCACATCCACGGGAGGAACTATGGAATCTGAATGTAGATTGAAGCATACTATTTTCTCGCTCTTTTTTCCCTTCCTTGTGATTTTTCCCTTTTGTTCTGATTCTTCTTTCACAATATGACTAGTGTGGAAATATGTTTAATATGATTGTACATGTGTAGCCTATATCAAATTGCATGCCGTATTGGGGAGGGGGAAGGGGGGGAAATTTGGAACATTAAATCTTAGCAAAGTGAAAGGGAAAAGAGAGATGAGTAGTTATAGAGGCAGCTAAAGATTAGTCCCAATAGAAGGAGGAGTCCCCAGTTGGCCTTTCTAGGACCCCAATAAACTTGATGATTACTGTTCACAGACAATCTTTGCTTAAGGGTATGAATATTTATGCTGCATGCCCTGCAAACTGGAATAGGTTCCAAGAGATAATACCAGAGGGTGAGAATCCTAATCATTTTTACAATAGGCTATGCAAAAGTGTTAAACTATGTTGGAGGCTAGACCCCTTTTGTCCAAGAGATACTCATCATTTGTACCCATTTTGTTAATCAATCTCTGCCTGAGATACAAAAGCATTTTCACAAGAAATACGACCATGTAGCTGATTAGAGGCATTGCCAAAGGGCAATATCTCTGAAGGAAAAGAAACAGAAGAAAAGGAGAAAGAGGAAACCCAGGATAAAAAGGAATTGTAGAAAAAGAACAATAAGTTAAAAATAAATCAAATTTAAAAAAAAAGAAAAGGAATAATCTGTTATTCCAATGCAGCATATTTCAGCTCAAACCACCCTTCTTTCAGGAGCTACTATACAGGTCATTAGAGAAGCTGTTGTATAAGTTAATTTGGAGGCTATATCTGGGCATTTCAAGTGTTTCTATTGTGGAAGGAAAGGTCACATTGCTCAAGACTGTTTTAAGAGACAAAGGAACCTTAAAAGTCAAAGGAATGGTGGTAAGGGTTATCCAAGCAGCAATAATGCATAAAGCGGGAGGGATGAAGGCTATGGATCTCAAAGGTAGATTTTCTTTTTTCCCACACCCTAAGATCCCAGCACCTGCCTTTCTCTAGATGTTCCTTTCACCCCCTTGTTCCCTTCACCAATTTTAGAAGATGAATAACTACTCCATTGTTAAGGTATCCAGTAGGAATTTAATGCTAACTGATTAACTGAAGCTGAGTATGGAAAGGAATTTTGTTTTAACTTAGAGGAGCAGCAGCTAGAGGGAAAGTTTCCTTCCTGCTTTCTTCTTATCCCTAAATCCACCTGTGAACTAGTGGAGATAAAATCTCATGGACAGATTTAGGGTCTCTGATGGTATTCTGTTTCCTACAAATTGCCCACTCAATATCTGATATCAGGAAAATGTGTTTAAAACTGCAAAAATAAGCTTTTGTCATTTAAGGCATACTTTGATCAAGGTTTCTTTATAGTGGCCTTAAATGCAAGCATTTAGAATTTTAGCAACTTATGTTTAAAATGTATGTTACCATTGTAAAAGATGTTTCTATAAGAAATGTCAGTAGTGTGTGGGACAGAGACCACTTACTCAAAAATAAAAACAAAGACTTATATACCTTGAAAGTAGAAAAGGAGTTTATTGCTTTCTCATGAGAAAGGGTACTGCTCCTGGTCGCCATTGCCAGCCAGGAGAGTGTGAGTTCATTACAGAAATCAAGGCTTATTTATACCCTAACTCGAGCTCCTCCTCCCTAACCCCCTTCCCCTTATCCCATTGGCTGGGCTTTCAGGGGGTACAATCTATTCAGGGAGACACAAGTTTGCCCAGAGACAAGAAAAGGCGGGAAGTTTTTCCAAGGGCAAGCAGTTCAGGTTGGGTGTAGGGCTATTCTTTCTGCTAAGTACTTAAAAATAGGGTCTGAGCTGCGGAGGGTTTTGAAAGCAATAATCAAGAACTGTTAACAAGAACTATTGACCCTTTGAGGAGGCTTCACTTCTGAGAGATCATCTCTCACAGTAAGATTTGAAAAATACAACTCTCTTGACTTATGAATTACAAAGTATTAGCTCTCTCCAGATTCTGAAAAGAGAAGACAGTATGATTTTATTTGGAAGACTGCTTTGAGTTGATCTCTGTAGATATTATAACAGATCAGCTGTTAACAAGGTTGAGAGAACCCAGAACCTTATTATGCTTCAACAAGCCTCCTAAAAGTTTTCTTAATTATTAAAAACACACAATGAATTAAAAAAAATGTGTCCCACAAAGTTCTCCTGGGCCTAGGAATAGACAGCATAGATTCTATCTCCTTTTTGGGAGAATGGGAGAGGTATGGAGCTCTCGAATCTCCTATAGAACACCTGAATTGCTTGATTAGTAATCAAGCAATAGTATAATTATGATTGATAAATTAATGAAGAAAATCACTGTGTTGTTGAAATTAACTCTATGGCTTGGGAAAATAAGGTTGTAGCAAGACATTGGTTTTACTCTACATGTTATTATTACATGTGCTAAAATTATGAAGGAAATATTCAATAGAATATTGGGGTGGTTGAAATATATAATCTGACCAAATAAGGGCAAGTTGTGCAGTCTGAGTAACAGGTTTTGAGATTTCAGAAGAGAATAAAGCTTGAGGGAAAATACAGAAGGTAAGTAAGGTTTGAGCTTTTGAACTCTAGGGGGGATATGTAAAAATGAAAAGGTTAAAGCACGTGGTGAGGATTTGAGGAAGTTTGACTTTAAGTGGGAAAATTGAGAGCTATAGTAGTAATGAAAAATTGCAGCTTGATGTGAAAATTGATAGAGGAGGTTACAGAGGGTTAGGAGAAAAATTGATAACCAATGTGTTCCTAAATGTGATAATTGGGGTAAATTACTGTCACTTTTAAAATCTTTGGTAGTGGATTAGCTAGAATAGTGTTAGACAGGAGCTCCTCAGCTCCAGCCTCTGCCAGGTTCACTCCAGATACGGTTAGACAAAAGAACAACAGTGGAGACATAATAAGGGGTTATATTACTTTATTTTCAATGGCTGCTGGTCAAGACGAGTGGTATGGGCATCTGCTCTTACAGCATCTGTCTAATCATTTTATTCTGGGGCGGCAGGCTGAGACAGGGTGTAGGAGCATCCAAACCTTCCTCCTACAGCACCTGCATTCACATTTCTTGCTTACTGACCAGGGCTAGTTTGACATATATTAAAGAAACATATGTTGTTTTTGCTCAGTCGTGTTTGATTCTTCATGACCCCATTTGGGGTTTTCTTGGCAAAAATGCTGGGATGGTTTGTAATTTCCTTTTCCAGCTCATTTTACAGATGAGGAAACTGAAGCAAACAGGGTTAAGTGACTTACCCAGGGTCACTCAGCTAATAAGTATCTGAGGCTGAAGAGGTCTAGGACTTTTGGAGTGCTGCTGGAACCCCAAGATCATGGTACCAGGCCCTGCCTGAAAGAATTTCACTCAATCTTCTTCAGCCAGAGGAGAAGTTTATTAGTGATAAAATACTTAGGTCAGGTGACACCTGTAAGGACAGGCGGCCATCAGAAAGTCTCAGCCCTTTGAGCATGAGATTCTCAGCCAGGTGATGCCCGTAAAGACAAGCAGGCACGAGAGGTTCTCAGCCTTGTGGGCATGATATTCTCAGCCCTGAATGAGGGCCAGGGTAGATCTTATATACTTTGGGTGACCAGGGAAGGGTCTGGGAAAATGGTCTGGGTGAGAATTCCCGGAGATTGGAATGTCTAAGAGATTGAATAGACAATGGGAATAGATAATGAAGGAACTGAAAGGTATCTGAATGAGATTAAAAGGTAGGCTAAGACTTTCAAAGGGAGATGAGGGGCTGGGGCCTGTAGACAAAGGGGAGCCAGATTCCCTTTGGTTCAAGGGGTGAAGACCTCAGCTTGGGCCACACCCCATCAAGGCAAGATTTGAACTCAGGAAGATGAGTCTTCCTAACTTCAGGCCCAGCACTCTTTCCACTGTGTCATCTAGCTGCCCTAGAGAAATAGATGGATAGTGCAAATATGGTGAGTATGAATATATATAATCAGTAAACAGGTTAACTGATTAATATGTAACATGCTTTATGGCTCAGAAAAGTAGGGTTAAAAAAATTCAGACCATGAACAAATTTAACATCTTTGTTCTTTTCTTTGATGCTAGCCCTGAGAATACATAAATAAAAATGTTTCATTGACCCTGACCTAATGAAAACAGACTCACACAAAAGAAGACTCACATCTCTATGCTATGAACAATTAATTCTCAAAGTCAGTCATGTTGCAAGCCAGAATCCCTCTGATAAGGATGGGATCTAGACCCCAAAAAAGAAAAACCCTATTCTTTCCCACATGGCCAAATCTCTGGCATTCTCCTGAGGCTATAATCCCATCAACTGGCTTTTCATAGTGGCTATACCCAATCTCCCCATGCTGTTACCCTTAACCTAGCCTACCTCTCCATTGTTTTACCTCCCTATGGCCCCTGACCATTTCTCACACTTAAGCCTAGCTAGGCTCCATTCTTCCTTGGCTACATGGTCCGGGTACCAGGAGTTCTGTTCACCTCAGCTTATTGGCCACTCCCATCCAGATCTTCCTTAGACCTCTCCTCCAGTCACCCCAAACTACTTGGCCACTCCTAGATCCCTCCCATAGTCTTTCTGTATATAAGGCCCATCTTGTCACCATTAAAGGCTTAGATTCTTAAAATTTAGCCAATAGCTTACTAATGTTCAGACTCCTTAAGTGTCTGCCCAATATGAGAGATGTTCTAATAAACCTTGTCTTTGGCTGAAAAAAGGCTTGGGTCAAATTCTTTCGGGCAGGATCTGCATGTTGTGATTTTGGGGTCCCAGCACCCCTAAACCTCTAAACCTCATCACCTCCACCAACACACACCATCCCTTTTCGTCCTCTGTCACTGTCTCAAACAATTCAATGTTCAAAGATTCCGTGATTTAGATTTGGGAATAGAGGCAACAGCTGACAGTTGCTAATCATTTTCCCAGAATCCTTGGGAAGGGAAGTGGAGAAATATCACCAACACATCAGAGAGAGGAACAATTCTATATATAAGGAGAGACAGGGGAAGTAATTTTTTGTGCCGTTGTAACTGATGAATAAAAATGAAATGGTCCTTACCCTCAAGAAGCTTACTTTCTATGGGAAAGAAAGATATGTTGAAAGTTTCTAGGGAGGTTAATTTGTTTCCTTCTGTCAATCATATCAGGGTTTGTTCTAAAACAAGAGATGAATTAGGTTGTGTCAATGTTTTAATTTCTCTCTAGTTGGTGACATGCGTTGCATGGGAATTATAAGTCTAGAACTGGCTCAATTTTGGGGCTGGGGCACCCAGCTCCTTTTCAACAGGAGCTGATATCACCCCACCTCCCAACACAGGAAATACCTCTTTTATCAGACACCACCCCCTCCAATCATACCAGCCCACTCCCAGCCTTGGGCTATCTGGGCAGAAGAATCTGTCTCCACCCAAGCCTGTGCTGAACACAGTGGAACTTCCATACCTTTGATTAAATCAATTCAGTCTAGGGTTGGGGTTTGACCAGGATAAGACTCAATGTAATCTCATTATCAGTAATGTCCTTCTGAAGAACTTTGGGAGAAAGGGGATAGGGTGGAGGGAGCTCTGAGTCTCCAAGATACTGATTACAAAGAAAAATGGTGTTCCCCCCCCCATAGCTTTGTTAGGTATTGGGGGTGGGGATAACTCTATACAAGAGCCAGCATCGAAGGATTTTGGCTTTTGTGTAGAACAGATAGTTAGCTCAACCCACAGACTCAGAACAAGACATTCTTCTAGAAGCTCCTGGAAGAAACTTCTAGACTTGTCTCTTCAAACTTTAATTTTTTACTGGAAGCCCAGCAAGTTGGGAAGAATAACCTTTGGTAAGTCTTGCCAGTATATATAAGTTTTGTGCACCGCCTATTTTTATTTTATCTGCTCCAGGCCAATTTGTCACATAGTCATCTATTTAGCTCATTTTTACCTCTAAATGTGGAATAGATGAGATTGATCATCTCTTCAGTCTCCAAACATAAGCTTTTTGGACTCAATACAAATTCATAGAGAATCAGTAGCTTCCAAAATAGGCCATTCTCCACCTAGAAACCTGTACAGTTTCTGCAACTTAGAGCACTGTGCTGGGTAAGGCTCCAGCAAGAGAAACAGAGTTTGCTCCATTCTGTTGGTGCTCTCTTCTGGGACTTTGTATAATCTGTGTTACTTTTTTCCTGGACAGTTCTCAAGGCTCTGCTCATTGTTCCTGAGATCTGTACCACCTGCAGCTTAGAACTCCGTACTGCTTTAGCTCTACTAATAGCTTGGCTCCAAATACCTTCGTGCCCTATAGCTTTCAGCCTCACTGCAGCTCTGCTTTCTGTACTTTGTTGAACAAATCTGAACCTTGGACTTCTGCCTCCAGTACTTCAGCTCCCTGAACTGCTGTCCTTCATAGTTCCACCACTTACATGGCCCAGCTCCCATTAGCACTCTACCTTTGCCTTCTGAATCTCAGCTTGTAGAATTGCTGGTCCTTGGGGATGTATCTCCTGTAGCTCATCTCTTAGCACTGACTTTATCATTCAGCTGTCAGGTGTCTGTCTTAACTTTGTGTTATCGACAAATTTGATAAGTTTGTCATCTCTGCCTTTATGTTGTCAAGATAAGACATTGATAGAAATGCTTAAAAAGAGGGGCGGCTAGGTGGCTTAGTGGATAGAGTACCAACCCTGAAGTTAGGAGAACCTGAGTTCAAATCTGGCCTCAGACCAAACACTTGACACTTACTAACTGTGTGACCCTAGGCAAATCATTTAACTCCAATTGCCTAAAAAAAAAAATGCTAAAAAAAAAATCACAGGGCCAAACACAGGTCCCTGAAGCACTCTCTTACACAATGCTTGACATTCAAAGAATTAATGACTTCTCTTTGGATGCAACCATTCAATTAGTTCCAAATCTACCTACCTCTATCATCTTCTAGGCCACATTCAACTATTTTGTCCAAAAGATTAACATGAGAGATTTTATAAAATGCTTTGCAAAAATCTAAGTAAACTATATGTAAAGCATTTTTTTTTTTTCAAATCTCCCCTTAGAATATCCCTTTCAAGAAAAGAATAAGGTTAGTCTGGTATGACCAGTTCTGGATGAAGCCATATTTGCTATCTGTCATTGCTGCTTCATTTCTTAATGTTCACTAACCACTATCTTTAACAATACTTCAATGTTCTGATGGACCTGTGCCTCTAATGGGTAGCAAGAAGTTTAAGGGACCTGACTATTTTGAGACTTTGCAACATACTTTAACAGTCTATTTCTTTCTTGGGCTTGGCTTGCTTCTAGTCATTGGCACCTATCCTGCCACTTCTTAGAATCTCTCTTTTCTTGTGTTTCCATCCCCATCTGGTCCAGATAATGCCCCCACCATAAGACAGATGGCACCTGATTTATTGCCTACCTTCCCTCAAATGTGAGAGTTTATAATTCTGTAATCTAACTGACATAACTTTACATCCTGACTAACTTATTTGTTGCATAATTTCAAGATCACTTTCATTTCAGGAACCCTAAGAAAGAATTCTATAATGCTTGTCTAGGATTGGACTTTCCCTCTGGGATGTTGGGCTTTCACTGGTGAGCTTTTTTTCTTCTCTTCTTGGCTTTTCCATTTATCGAGTTTTTCCTTTTATTAGTTGTTTGTTTTGTTTTAGTTTTTCAATTTTTTTTCTCTAGTTGCTTTGGTTGGGACAAACCCTTTTAAATGCTATGCAAATTGTAAAATGTCCTTTTTAAAAAAATTTGCACCACTTGTACTTGGGGAGCCATTGTAAAGGTCAGGCTCAATAGGTGTAGTATGTATGGATCCTCTCTAAAGACTTAATTTGGGGATTGTTTCAGAACTGTACTGAATGGACTGTCTGGCGAGTGAAAGATGAAATGACTGAGGAAGCAAAGGTTTGATCTTCTGAGCATATTGATTTATTAAGCGGTGCATTCCAATTGCCCAACAAATCAGAATCAGACCTCCTCAACTTAGGCCTGAACCCTGAATATAGGAGGAGACAGACTTCTATACATCAAAAAACAATCAATAAAAATAAGGTCAATTAATTCAAAGGAAACAATATAACATTAGATAACCTGATTTCTAATTGGATGAAAGATTAAGAACTTTCCAAATTGGGAGGGGGGAGAGTGAACAGGTGCAATTCCCTGAAATCAGAAAAGGAGGTGTCCCACTCCCCAGAGGGTCTGTAAACAATCAAAGGAACATGAAAACAATAACTAATTGATCAGTATGGGACCAGTTTTCAGATAAGACGCATGAGTTGCTTGAGACGCACAATAGTAAGAAAACTCAGTGTATCAGTCCTTGGATTTGGCTGAGTTTCTGGTCAGCATAACCTAGGTCCTTAAATTAAGGGTCTCAAAGCTGCAAGTAGGGGTGGTCCACCTTCACAGCCATGCAAGGCTAAGTTAAAAAAAACAGTAAATTTTCTCTCAATTTCCACAATTGAATAAAGTTTTCTCACAAGAAAGTTGGACTAAAAGGCCCATAATTGAATAGGAAGGGAACTGAACTAGCTCCAGAACTGAATCACAAGATGGAGTGAGTGTGGTTCATTCAATTCCTAACCACTTGCTGTCCTAATCCCCTCAATTTCTTCAACTGCTTGGGATTCTTTATGTGGTATTTGGAAAGTCATTAGGCTTTCAGGTCATATGAACAACAAAATAGAGGACTAGACATTTTCTCTGATTCCTATAACTTCTTAAATCTCTTTAAAACAGAAATTATGCATCAAAGATAAAGCAACTCCAGATGTTGGTCTAGGACACTCAGAATCCAAAAGAAGGTTAAAAATAAACAAACAAATCCTAGGAATGGATGCTCACAAATCCTGTACCTCTTCCATACTTCCCAAGCTACTAGCAGTGAGGCCACACAAGCAGAACATGACCTAGACCTAGATCAAACTCCAACCCTCTCTCTCTTCCCCCTTCCTCTTTCCAGTGTCATAGATACCCCAGCCCAAGGCTGTGGAAGTTAGTTGGGCCTTGGCAGTCAGTTTGATCATAACCCTTCATGAGAAAAAGCCTGCCAGGGGCTGCAACCTGGAAGCACCAGCACTGCAAAGCTCTGAACTGTCAGTACCAGAGAAGGCAGGCTCTAAACAGCTAGTGCTGGACCAGAGAACTAAGTAACAGAGGGAATGGGACAGGTCACCAGGACAGGACACTATGAATGTGGGGAGCTGTGCAGCAGTCCACCAAGCCTCAGGCAAAGAGCACAGCATTAAGCTGGGGCCAGTTCTGACCATCCAAAAGTTAATTGGGGAAGATACCTAGGCTAATGAATTGTGAATTGCCCAGTGTAGGAAGAGGTTGAGATGTTTTGAGATCCAGCCCCCAAGGAAACCACATCCAGAGGGGAGGGAGGGAGCAATAAGCAAAATAAGGGGGAAAACAGAAAGACTGAGAGTACCAAAAATTACAGGAAGAAGAAAACTCAAAGACCTTGAACATGAAAAGATGAAGCAGAAGGGAAAACTGTAACAACAGAAGGAAATATGGCCTCCAGATCTAGTAAATGAATTCAGGCATCTGTAAATAAATACTATAAAATGAAGGTAAATGATCCAATACTTGATAAAACAGAGGACCCTGTGGAATTTGAGAACATGGAAGCACAACGCACTGTTCCTGAATGGTTTAAAAGAGAAATGAGAATTATGAGAGTAGAATTTATGTCCTGCATTATGAAAAATAATGAGGAGAATAGAAAAACTTGAATTTATAATAGAAAGAAGCAATATAATAGAAACATAATGATAAAATATAATTATAATAATATGATATAATAGAAATAAGATAATGCAATTGAATAATAATCTAATATATAATATATATAATATAATAGAAAGAAAGAAAAGAAAGAACAATAGATTAGGAATGCAAATACACAGAAATGAAAGACAACATAGAAGAAGAGAAGCAAAAAAACAACATAAAAAGGAAATATGCTTACTGTGCAAGCAAAACATACAGATCTCAAAGATAGGATGCATAGCGACAACCTAAGAATCAGATTGTCTCTCAGAAGAACACAGCAGGACAAAAAACAAAAAATAAAAAACATGTTACTACCATGATGGAGAACTGCCCAGAACTTCAGAAAATAGGAAATGAAATTCCAATTGAAAGAATTCACAGATCACTTCCAGAAAACCAAACCAAACCAAACCAAACCAAACCAAACCAAACCAAACCCAAACCAAGGCTGCAAATTCTGAGACACATCGTGATTAAATACAACAATTTAATTCAGAACAACAAATTCTGCAAGCCATCAGGAGAAGCACCTTCAAATACAAAGGAAAGGACATTCAAATAATGAGAGACTTCTGCACTCACAAACAAATGAGGAGGGAATGAAATATCATGCTGTGAAGAGCATTGGATCTCAGGAGGCCAGGGTGACCTATCCTGCAACTCTAAACTTAACCATATAGGACAAAAGATGGATGTTCAATAATAAAGAGAAGTTTGAAACATTTTTAGAAAGAAAACCAGAACTGAGGAGATTGTTTGCTTCTTGAACACTCCAAACAACAGAAATGCTGGAGTGAATAAATGCAGCCAGCAACAGTAACAGCAACAGCAACAGAATGACAACAAAAAGACCAGTAAGAAACTTATTTCTAAAGGCTAAAGGTATACAATGAGACAGGAGTAAATGTGAAGAAGAGGACAGGGAGCATTACATACAGAACCTAGCAACACCTTACCTACAGGTGAATACTTCTTTCTTGGAACTACATTAAAACATAGGAGGGTACACGGAAGTGGGGGAAGCAAGCAAGGGGATAGAGAGGAGTGAGTGATACTCCAAGGTTAAATCAAGGGCTAGCAATGAGGGGAAGGTGACCTCTGTGGTCTCAGAATGAAAAGAGCACACCGGGGAGTAGTTGATGAGGAGGAAGGAAAGAATGAAAAGGCTAGCAGACCTCAATCTATATTATAAAGCAGCAGTCAAAGTCATATTGGTCAAAGAATAAAAAAACAGATCAATACAACAGGTTAGACAAGGGAGGTTCAGACACAATAGAACTCAATAACTCATTTTTGGTAAAGTAGAAAACATAAGTTGTTGTTCAGTCATTTCAGACCCTTTGTAATATCATTTGGGGTTTTCTTAGTAAAGATACTGTAGTGGTTTGCCATTTCCTTTTCCAGCTGATTTTAGATGAGAATCTGAGACACACAAGGTTAAGTGACTTGCCCAGGTCACAGCTAGTAAGTATCTGAGGCCAAATTTGAACTCAGGAAGATGCATCTTCCTAACTTCAGGCCTGGTGCACTATCCACTGTGTCATCTAGCTGCCCCAAACATAAGTTACTTAGGGAAAAACTCCATATTTGATAAAAAAAAAAACTACTGGGAAAACTGGAAAGCATTCTGGCAGAAACTAGGTTTAGATCAACTTCTTATATCACACTCCATAATACATTCTAAATGGACACATGACACATGACCTTAATATTAAAGATGATGCTATAAAAATAGAAAAAAACCCCAGATAACACAAATTTCACAGCTGTGTGTAAGAGATGTATTCTTAACCAAACAAGAGATAGAGGTAATTACAAAAGACTAAATAGATAACTGATTACTTGAAATTGAAAAGTTTCTGCACAGACAACATTAATGCATCTAAGAAGGAAAGTGATTGAATGAGAAATATCATATCATATCTGATTTCTCTGATACTCTCCTAAATCTATAGCAGATGAGGCCCTTAATATGAGAGAGTGGGAATGACATAACTCCAGGCCACCCACTCAGCCCTATTCCAGTGGGTCTTTTACATTTATATTGTTTTGATTTCGTTTATTTTATTTTAGATTAGTTCACACAGATCTTCCCATATCTCTTTTAATTCTTCATATTCATTATTTCTTAATATTGCACTGCATTCATAGAAAGACAGGATCACCAGATTTTTGGAATTGGAAGGGACCTTATTGGCTATCTGGTCCAATCAGTACTAGAAAGGAATCCCCACTATAACATATTCCAAAAGGGGTCATGTAGCTTCTGTTTGCAGACCTCTAATGAAAGGGAGCCCACTATGTCTGGAGAAAGCCTGTTCTACTTTCAGATAGCTTAAAGTGTTAGTAAGTTTGTTGTTGTTTTTTTTTGACACACATCACAGGTTTTTCAGTAATTTCCCAATGGATGAGCAACCACTTTGGATTACTACGGATATTTTGGTACACTGTATATTAGATCTTTGACCTATGCCCATTAATAAGATGGCTAAATCAAAGGGTTTAAGCAATTTAGTTAGCAATGGAATAGTTGGACATTCAATTCACAGATCTACCAACAACTTATCTGTTTTGCTTATCTTCCCACATTCCTTGTAGAACTGATGGTTTCTGGGTTGTTTTTTTTTCCTTTTGTTTTTTTGTCAATGTGCAATGGATGAAATGGAACCTCAAAGTTATTTTAATTTGCATTTCTGTAACTATGAGAGATTTGGAGCATTTTTTTTCAAATGGTCATTCGTAGTCATTCACAATTTTTCTGAAAAGTGTTGGGTCATATTCTTTGACTACTTACTCTCTGTCTTTTGTATTTGTATTAATTTTCTCTATGTCTTGTATTTCAGACTTTTATAAGTGATATTTGATGCAAGTATTTCCCCTTTAACTGTTGCTCTCATTTTATCTTCAGTGATTTTGTTTACCTATTACAATCACCTTGATCCTGTTTGGTTAAGAATTCTCTTGGGAAAAGTATTTCCTTTTTTATGTAAATTTTTTTATTATGTGACCTTTTATGTTTAAGTTCTCTTTCTATTTAGTCTAAATGCAATATATACCAAACTCCAGTTTCTCAAAAGTGCTTGTCAAATAATAGTGGGGTAAGGGGGTATATTTGTTTCATCCTTATTTGTATGCTTCTAGTGTTTATTGCAAATATCATTGATTCTTAGTTTTAGATGAATTCTTTTAATCATATTAAAGAAGGGTTCTTCCATTCACATGAATATTGCATTTTGTCAAAGGCTTTTTTTGTAGCTGTTGAAATGCCTATGTGGTCTTTGTTGTTTATATAATTAATCACATAGTTTTCCTAATGATGAATGGATGTGGGATCCAGGAAGTACCTTAAACTTGAGATAGCCTTGTTTGGGGAATACACTTAACTTAGTGAGTGCCCATGTAATCTCCTTTCTCTCACTTTCACCCACCGCTGAAACTAGGGTTTCTGAACTGGGGTTCAGACTTCTGAAGCCAAGCAGAACAAGCTTAAATTCCAAGTAACAACCTTTCAAGTACTTTTCCTTCCACCCAACTACTAAGTCTTCTCCAGTCCAAACATCTCTAGATCCTGAGCTCAGAGGATGAACTCAAGATCTGGATTTCCCCATTCTAGTCACTTTGCTCTGGATGCCGACTATCAGTGCTTTTCCTAAATTGTGCAGCTCAGCACAGGACTCAACACAATCACTCTAGAGGTGATTTAATCAGGGGTGTAGTCCAACCTTGACACAGCCTCTAGTTCGCTTGTATTATGAATAACTGTTGAGAATTTCCGGTATTTTTTGTTGCAGTCAGGACCAAAAGGGCTAAAAGGACAGCTCTGCAGAAATGCAGAGGGCGGGAAGCTAGCTACATCCATTGTTAACTTAGCCATCGGAAGAGAGGGGCTTGAGAGGAAGCCCTAGCTCTGAGTAGGAGCTCGGAAGGTTCAGGGGCCTTCCCAACCCGACTTGGCTGGGTCTCAGAACACTCCAAACACTGAAACTGTTGACACTTTTCTCTTCTTTGAAACTTGTCCGTGTCCTCCCTCCTCTGCTCCGCACGCTTTTTTCCCTCTCACCGATTTCCCTCTCATCGCGACGCCCAAAGCTGTCCAAGTTCTTCACCCGCTGCTGTCTGCCCAGGTAGCTAAGGGGAATGAGTCCAAAGAGGATCAGAAGGTTCAAGGCTCTCCCCTTCGCCACCACTTCTGTGATGCTCCTTTCTTTCTTTTTTTTTTTTCCAGTCTCAGTGAAGCGAGAATTTAGTCTGTATTGATAATGGACGAATCATATTCCCTAGCTCACTTTTCTTATTAAAAAGCAAACATATATACATATACCAAACCCAAGAGGAAGCAGACTACCTTTCTTGGTTGATTCAGAATAGACAGCAAGCGTTGGCCGCGTGGCTTAGTTGGTTAAAGCGCCTATCTAGTAAACAGCAGATGCTGGGTTCGAATCCCAGCGGGACCTCACATTTTCTTATCACTAAGAACGGTCTATGTCAAATACTGTGTCCCTGGGAATTTCAGCAAGAGGAAAAACCATCCAAAGGTTGTTGAGGTTGCCCCTGTCAATAGAAAAAGAAAATGACTTCCGTCTTCCAGGTGCGTAGTTTTCTACTTTATTTTCCTTCTTTAATAAAGCTCGAAGGACTAGAAATGATTTTCAGGAAATGAGAGAAAGAAGATATAAAAAAAAAACCAAAAACCAAACAAATTCTACAGAACAAAGTCTTCATTAACCACCCTCCTCCAATTTCCCAAAGAAAGTCATATCAGTGATTTCATCAGTGTAAGGACTCCCAGCGTAAACATTCTCTGAAGAGTATCTGTTGGTCATCTGTGGTTTATAGTCCTTGAAATTTTGCCTGGGACAAAATTAAGTGTTAACACTCGTAACTTAAGTTTCAAATAGAAACATTTCTTCCTAACAAGTAGACATTCTCTATCCCTTGCAGTGCAGGGGAGAAAACAGGCCTCAAAAATTATGTATCTCAATTACGGTAATTCTTTAAGATGATTTTTTTTGGGGGGCTAGGCAATGGGGTTAAGAGACTTGCCCAAAGTCACACAACTAGTAATTGACCAAATGTCTAAATCCAGATTTGAACTCAGATTCTCCTGACTCTAGGGCCAGTGCTCTAGCCACCGCACCACCTAACTATGAGATAATTTGAGAGCACTTAGCTGATGAGGTTATGAAATGACTAATGTAAAGTGAATTATGATCAAATGAATCATAATATGGCTGAGAGGGTGCCTTCCCCAGTCCTCCAAAACCTAGATTCCCAGAGTTGAAGGTTATATCGAAGAATCTCCATTGTAACCAATCTCAAACCTATTAAGTACGTGGTCGGATTCTGAAATGACTAGAAGAATTAGCACAGCACGTATGCAGTAGGCACTTGCTAGTTGACTAACACTACCCTGATTTAGGGACCAGAAAAAGTTAAGTCTGGTAATAGTACATATTTACTTAATGCTTTACACATATGATTTTATTTGGTACTCATAACAACCCTAGAGCTAAGTATTAAATATGGAAAGAGGCTCAGAAAGTGTACAACTAGTAAGTATCAAAGCCATGATTTGAACCTGTTTTCCTTTGAAGTCTTATGCTTTTTACCACCCTGCACCTTCACTTCATCCTTGGTGTAACTCCACACTGATTGCTACTTTTTTTTTTCTTGTTTTCAACTCCACTCAATCAATAAAAATTGATTAATTTAAACAAGAGGAGACAACACGCTTGAGGAAATAATAGGGGGACAATCAATATTTAAGTCTTCCTGCAGACACATCTTAGATAATTTTATACATGAAGACTTTGGGGCTCAGAGATGCATTAATTATGTCCATAGTGAGGCAGAGCATGGATCTAATGTATAGGTTCCATGAGAGAACAAGGGCAAATGAAATCTACCCTCAATTTGAGGGACAAAATGAGTTGTTGAGTAAAATGAGAACAACATGGAGGAGGAAAAACATATGAACATACTTTGGTCTCCCTTGAGGATCTCTCTCTCTCTCTCTCTCTCTCTCTCTCTCTCTCTCTCTCTCTCTCTCTCTCTCTCTCTCTCTCTCTCTCTCTTTCTCCAAAGGCAGGGGTTGGGGAGGAGGCCTTAGCATCAAGAATCATGGACTCACTGGGTAGAGATATCTTTTGAGTGAGGTTGAAGTTTGGCTGTCGGGAAACCTAAAGAACCTTCTGAGCCTGAGGGTTAAGGAAAAATCCTATTTTATTTCAGCTCTTGTTATTGAAAGGCTTTTAAAAATTGGATCAGTGATCAATTCACTTTCCTGACTTAGGATATGATTAAAACTTTCTTTGATGATTGAGAATTTTGCCGTAGAAGCTATAATTTTAAGTCTCAATTCTCACTATGCTGTAAGTATAGAAAAAGTATGGGAAATTGAAGTGAATTAGTACTGATTCCAGAACATACTTTTGAAGCTATTGTTAGTTAGATAGTAAATTTGTTAAAAAATGGAAATCCCCAAATCAGCTTTTTTTAAAAAAAATAAGTTTACTTCTTAAATTATATGTCAAAAAAGTTCTTATTAGTTGAGGATCTCAGGCTGCCAAATTTCTAGTCAGTGTTCTGCCGCTGTCACTTCCCTAAGTCTCACTTCCCTCTTCTGCTAAAAATGGGATAGGCCACAGGGCAATAAATTTGGAGACAAAGTACTTAGGTGTGTTTCTTTGCTTGTAAAATGGAAATAACAATATTTGTACTACCTGCAAACCTAAATTCTACCATTCTGTGTGTCTAGGAAATATGAAATGATTTGATTCTGCTTCCAAAGCCTGCAGTAAAAATACATGGAAAGAAAATGCTAAATCAGAATTTGCACCTAAATCTCCAAAAAAGTTGCAGCCACCTGTTCAACAACTCTTGAGATTGTTCAATCAGCTTGGTAACAGAAGTAAGCATAATTTCCTATTCAGACGTTGCAGAGTTCTCCCATTATTACCCTATCTTTCACTTACAGTTTTAGATGGTTGCCTTGGTCAAATTTGTTTCTTCTGTTATAAGGACAGAGTGACCCCCAACTCACATCATAATGAAGGGGAGGTTATAGGGAAAATATCTCATGCATGTATCAGCAGCCAGAAGCCACAGCTCCAAGATAATGAGCTCCCTTCCTCTACTGCCAGTTCCTGCTTCTTTCTTTCACATCTCTCCATTTGGAAATTGGAACCTTCGTCTAGACTTTTCTGGTCCCTGACCCACTGATCATGAATATGGGAGAGCAAAGTTTTGAACAAGTTCATTTTTTGGACCTGAGGTACTTCCCAGATAGGTCTCTGCTTCTATCTAGTGGCCATTGGGTGGTGTTGCAAGCCATCCGCAAATAGCCCTGATTTAGTTTTGAATTTGATTGTAAATTTCTTTTTTTTAACTATTGAATTAAGGATAGACAAACTATGGCTCAGTTATTTAAAAATGTAACAAATGTTCAAAAAGAGGTGGCAGGCCATATTTGGACTACCGGACGATAGTTTGCCTATCCCTGGAGGGTATTAGTATGAAAGTCTAAAGTCAGTAAGGCCAGAAGCCCTTAGCCTTCCATGCATTTGTGCATGTATTTCCAATAAAGGATGGCATCTATTCATGTTGATATAAAGCCGATAGGCAGTATACTTCAGGTATAGGTGACTGAGAAGATTAAGCATAGAATACTAATCAACTCTTTTGTACATTATAAATTTTAAAGAGCATAACTTCTTCACTAAGTTACTGTGTATTTATGTATATATGTATATACGTACATATGTATATACATACATACATATGGATATGTATATAAGTATATACACACATGTATATACATACATGTGTGTATATACATACATATATACATACATGTATGTATACACATATATACATATAAAGTCCCCCCTGATGATAGGGACTGTGTTTTTGTCTTTCTTTGTAACCCCATGGCTTAGTAAAGTGACTAGTAAACCTTAGAAAATGCTTAATAAATGTCTGACTAATTCAGAGAAAATGATAAGTTATTGAGAAGTTGCAGAAAGTAATAATGGCAAACTCAAGCATGGTTTAAAATATCTATTCTTAAATTAAACTCATCAAATTCATTCTCATAGCTTTTATTTTCTCATATTCAGGGGAAGGAGGGTTCAAGTCTAACTGAGTGAATCAGGGATGCTTCATTAAGATTTCAGTTGGAGCTCATATCTTCAGCACATAGCACATAGAAGATTTTAAATAAAGGTTTATTGGTTGATTGACCATTATAGTATGATTTTGAGGCATATTTTGGGCAGAGGGAATGACATACCCCGAAGGACCGAGATGGTCTGTTCTGTGCCAGGCCTGTTCAGGGAACGACAGGTTGTGTGGTTAGACTAGGGAGCTGAACACGTATAAGGGAATATTGGGATAAAAAAGCTAAATTTGGTAGACAATGGGAAGTTATTGAAGGTTTTAAATCAGGGTAGTGACTCAATCCAGGAGTATTTTAGGGAGATTAATCTGGCTGTTTTTCAAAAAGAGAATTGTTAGGCACTGGACCGAAGAGGACCAGATGAAGGAAAAGGAACAAGCTTGTTTTAAAATATTATTTCTTTTGGGCATATGCAAGAGATGTCCACAAGGTAAAATCAACAGGTCTTGGCAACAAATTGGATATGGGGCATGAAAGAGAGTGAGGAGTGAAGGATAACACCTAGGTTTTGAATCTGGGTGACTGGGAGGATGGTGACATCTTCAACAGTAATAATGAAATTACTAAAAGGGGAGTTCAGTTATGGACATGTTGAGTTTAAAATGTATGTAAGACATCCAGTTCAAGATGTCTAATAGGCAGTTGTAGATACAAGTCTGGTGGTTAGCAGAAAGGTTAAGGCTGAATAAGTGGATTTGAGAATCCTCAGCAAAAAGATGATGATTGAATCCATGAAAGCTGATAAGTTAATCAAGTGAAATAATATAAAGGTAGAACAGAAGGGGAACCAGTCCAGAGCCCTGTGGGACAACCGTGCTTAGAAGGTGTGACCTGGATGAAGATCCACCAAAGGAGACTGAGAAGGAGTGGTTAGGTAGGTAGGAGGAGAGCCAGGAGAGAGCAATATCCTGAAAATCTAGAGAAGAGAGTAAGTATTAAGGACAAGGAAGGGATTGGCAGTGATAAAGACTGCAGAAAGGCCAAGTGAAGTATTAGGAGTGAGAAAAGGCAATTAGTAGGAAATAAATGGGCTTTTGCTAACAATGTTTAATAATAGATTAAATTTTTACCATTTTACAACTGATTAAAAGATGCAGAGAATGTAAGATGAATGAATAAATAATGAAAAAGCCTTTATTAAATACTTATGTATAAATCTGTGCTAATCTTTAGGGATATAAATAATAAATAGTAAGACAGTCTTTGCTCTTAAGGAGCTTACATTCTAATTGGGGAGATAATATACATAGACTATTTAACTGCATATCAGTTGGAAAGGTCCCATGGTTCTTAGGGTACAGCAGTAGAGCTGATAATAATATGCCTTCTTTAATGTCAATATCCCCTTGTGCTTATTGCTTATTAAGAAAAAGTATTTAATTTGGTAGAACAAAACAGACTTATAGGCTCTTTTACAAAAAGGAATCTCCCATCCATATATCAATTATTCAAGATTTGGAAGATATAACAGAAATAACCCTGTCGAATGATCCTCAGATAATAAACATTAGGTGAGGGATAAAATAGAGTCATGTATGCTTACCAAAATTATTAGCTATTGGAATGGAGGAAATTTAAGTTGAGAAGGGATTCTCTCATGGAGAGGTCCTTTATGTGCTCCTGTTTGTGGATGGCATTGTTACATCAAACTCTAAGTCTTTGAAGAGACTCCTGAAAGAGATCTGCAAATCGCTCAAAGGGGTTTGGCCTGTCTATTTACACAGGAAAGACCAAACATATGAAGAATTTCTGTTACCCAGATTTCAACATACATCTGAATGGACATCTTTTAGAGCTTGTCCAACTATATCTTGGAAAAACTATAGAGATCGACAATGAATTGGAACCTGAGTTGAAAAGGAGAAAGAGGAAGAGAATGACCTCCTTCTGAGAAATTATAAAGTACTTTTACTAACACAAGCTTCCCATAACATAAAACACCCAACTTTTTGATTGGTTAAATTGGTAAGATTGGTAAGATGTTCATCTTACCAGTATTGATATACGGCAGTGAGACCTGGAACATCATGACTTCTGAAGAACCAAAGATCAAGATCAGACAGAGGAAAATGGAAAGGCACATAGTAGCTGTAAGAATGAGTCAAGGATGTCACCAAACAATTGCATGGCAGAAAAGATAGCCTGGTCATGTGTCAAGAGCAAGTGAAGACAGGTGGATGACACCCCAAAGATATCTCAAGATATTGAAGAAGGCCTTCAGTATTTTGGATAGACCCCAAATGGTGAACTTTTGGGAGGAAATGGATGAGAGTCCTATGGGATGAACAGGCATGGATGGGTCTGGATTTGCACTATTGGAAGGAATTCTTAAATTGATGAGATCACAGATCCATTTAAATACATGAGTACTGAGTTATCTGACTTATGCACAGGGAAGTAAAGAGGATGGAACCAGATTGACTAGGGAGACTAGGGAAGAAATAGAGAAAGCATGCTGTCTATTGCAAGAGCATTAGACCAGGAAACCTGGATTCTGCTCCCAATTCTGGCGCTAACTAGGTATGTGGCTTTGAGCAAGTCACTTGAGCTCTCTGTGCCTTAGTTTTAATACTTGTAAAGTGATGGAGATTAACTGGATGATTTCCATGGTCTCTTCAAACTCAAATTCTATGAAATTTTATGAAGCTAGTAAGGCTGTTATGGTGTAGCTTCGGTGGGAGTAGATAGTCCTAGGTTCTTCTTGGAAGTCTTAGTGCCATGAGCAGTGCCACTTCCTCATTGAACAGATTGTCTTAGGACAAATCCTACAGATAATGAATCCCAGGAATCCTCCTCCCTTGACCACTTCCTCCCTTGACCTACTTCCTTCTGCATCCTAGCTAAGCAAGGAATGAGCCATGAGGGCCCAGAGATTAGCTAGGTAATAATGGTGTGTTGGAAGGCCCAGACAGGGTGAAAGCAAAGGCTACTGACCCAGAAGAGATGGCAGCCCTAGTAAATTCAAGAATCACCAGTGTTAAGAACCCTGGCCCCTACCCTGAGAGGCCTTAAAAGCATGGACTTCCTGCCCCACCCCACTTCAACAACCTCCCCCCTTGCCCCCCAGCTCTGGGCTGCTGGGCCCATCCCCCTGCCTGGGGCAGTCAGAGGACCTAGAAGGCAGAACCCCTAGAAGGGATTTGTCTAGGGGTCAGGGCTGGGGCTTCAAAAGAACAAGCTTTCATGCCTTCTGCCATGCCTTCTACCATACCAATTTCAAAGATTCTCCTGGCAAATTTGATTTCTCATCCAACAGGAAGAACCAGGAGAGTGGGAGGCAGGAATCCCAAGGGAATCTCCCAGGACAGTAGGTACTCACTTGGACTCAAGGCCTGAGTTTTTAAAAAGCAATTTTGGGAAGAAAAGTGAGGTGAGTAACAGGGAAAGAAGCCATTAATAACTGTGCCTGGAAGGGGAGTGGGAAGTGGGGCAGTTAAAGAGTTTGGGAATTGGTGAAAGGCTTGCTGTACCTTGAGATCAATATCAACTTAGAATGCTTTATTTCAGAGCAAGTAGGAGTCTCGTGACCCTTATTCTCTGGCATACTGGGAGATCATGCCATCGTATTCTTTGTACAAGATGCTGCTATGGACCTTTATCAGTAGGATACTAAAGGGCACTAATGAACACTTGAAAGGAACACAAGAGGGTTGGGGGATGCTCTGGTCCACCAGCTTGTTGAAGTTATGGATGATAACATCATTGGGCAAATGGAGGCTATAACACAATCAATACCCTTCGACTGGTTCCCTTGCTTGGTTGGGGCTATGCAGGTTGGGGACCTGAATTGGTCAAAACTAACCTGGAAAGGTGGAGAGAACACTGGGTCTGCTTCAGTTTGGAATGTTCCAGCAAATGATTGTGAGCTTCAGACTTGATGGAGTTAGGGTTAGGGCAAGGATCCCATTACATCGGGAAAAAAAGTCAATTGAATGAAATAAATTCAAACTAAGTTTGTGGATGACTGATAGCACCCATATTATCTCCTTGGACTACCATTCCCATAAGTTCTTATAGCCATGTGTTGAAGCCTGGGGTTTAGAATTTTGTAATGCCTTTCAAAATCGAATTTTGTCCCCTTGATATCTGGAATTATATATCACAACATCAAAATAAACATCAGTTCACTATGAGTGATCTGTTCCTGGGACCTGTTCCACTGAAAACCAGTGGCCATACCTTTTAACTGGAAGCGTGATTAGTTCCTTTACCAGCAACACATCCCATACTATGTGAAACTTCTTGACTCAGGCTTTTGGCTAAGTGTCTCTACACAGAGATAATGTGGTATAGCAGAAAGAATACTGTATTTGAGCTTGAATTGCCTCCACTTAGGGAAAATTTATGCATGATACTCTTTATGCACGGTCTACCCACCCCAGTTCCCTCCACCTCCAATCCCAAACAATGAGAATGGCTCCCACTTGCAAAGCATGTAGTCCAATATTATAGAACAGTATTTTAAAAGAAAACAAAATTGACAGGTATGTTTCAATAAGTATTGGTTCTAAGAATCTATGTAAATCTACAGAATCACTAAATAAGAATGAACATAAAAGTTTCTCTCCTGATATAATCTCCAGATGGTGGTTTTGAGTGCTACTCTCAGTGACTTTCTGGTGTCATATTGCTTTTTTCTTCTGATGGCTGTACTGCAGGGATTTTTAACCTGGTCCATGGACCATCCCAAAGGGTCTATAGATAGATTTCAGGAGGTTCATGAACTTGGATGTGAAATAATATGCCAATTTTAATATAATTTGTTTCCTTTGCAATCCTATATATTTATTGTATGTATTTAAAAACATTATTCTAAGAAAGCTCCATAGGTTCTGCAGGCTTCACCAGGCTGCCAAAGGGGTCTATGACACAGAAAAGTTTAAGGAAGAACCCCTGATCTAGTAGCATGGCTCCTTCTGTCATCCCTGTTCCAATGGTGAGCCAAAGATGTGGTTCTCTTGTTCTCATAATTATTTTTTGGCCCAAAACCATCTCTGTCAAGGTAAAAATTTTTTTCTGTTATTGGCTCAACCTTCACTGTCAAGAGGATGGCAGTACACACAATTCTCCTTGTAGCAGTATATTGAGTACCTCTTGGATGATTTATAAGAGGACGTGAACAATAAAAATGTTGTTGAATATGTTTAATAATATTGTTGAATATTATGAAAATGAAATGTGAACAATAGTAATTGACATTGCTATAACACTTTTAAAGTATTCAAAGCTCTTTGCAAATATTATATCAGTTGAGCCTCACAAAAATCCTATAAAGTAGGTACTACAGCTATTATTATCCCCATTTTAGAGTTGAGGAGAATGAAGCTCAGGGAAGTTTCGGCTTCCTCTGAAGTCACATAAACATTTACATTGTGCTTGGCAGGTGCTTAATAATGTTTATTGACTGATTGACAGCTAGCAAGTGTCAGAGATAGGATTTGCTCTATTTTTGAAGTTGTTTTTTTCATTTTTTGGGTTTTTTTAGGCAATTGGGGTTAAGTGACTTGCCCAGGGTCACACAGCTAGTAAGTGTCAAGTGTTTGGTCTGAGGCCAGATTTGAACTCAGGTCCTCCTGACTTCAGGGCTGGTGCTCTATCCACTGTGCCACCTAGCTGCCCCTTGAGATAGGATTTGAATGCAGAATTTCCAGAACCAAGTGTAGCAATCCATTGAATATAACACATGAGGATGGGAAGGTGTACATATTTTGAATTCCAAACAACTGGGCCATTTTGTTGCAACCACAGGTCCATTAAAAATATTGCTGTATTGAAACATAGTTATATACCCTTCTCAACTTATGGGAAGAAACCAGAGTCAAGACATGAAGAGCTGAGAATAAGGGAGTAAATGGAAGGAGTAATATGCATTCAGTTTGATAGAGACAACTTTGAAGTGCAAACTTGAGTGCTTAATAAATACTTCTTGATTGATAGTAGAAATACAGCGTTTAGAATTCACATAAAAGAGGGAATGTTACAAATCATCATCATAGTGAGACAATTTGTGGGGCTAACAAGTCCCTTGGGGGCTTGCATTCTTTTCTTGCTGGGAGAAATTGATATGATCCTAGACATTGGTAATGACCACGACCTATATAATTACCAGGTAGATATGCTTCTGTCAAAGATCTGCTCGGGTAGAAAGATTCATAGAATGGTGATGCATAGTCAGGATTATTTATTGAATGCCAACAATAAGCAAAGGTCTGGGCTAAAAGATATGGAAGATAAAAGAGAAATGGAAATTGTGGCCCTTTCTCTTGAGGAAATTAAAGTACATTGAGAGATAAAGGATACATATGTATGAAAAAGAAGAACCCATGGGGACTTATTCAAGGAAATTGTAAATTAATCTATTCCTGAGGACCTGAAACACTTAAGCATTGAGAAGGAATTGTACTAAAGAAGGAAATATATATTGTCTGAGAGAGAAATAAAATAAGGGGTCAAATTATTTAGGGAAATAGAGAAAGGATGAAGATGATTTGAGAGAATAGATGGGAATGGGGAACAGGTTAAAAAAATCCCTAAAGATTTGTTGTGTGTGGGGAGGGATCAGACGTAATTGAGTTGAGGTAAAAATTATGTCAGTGTAAAACAGAATAAAGATTCAATGATCCTTACTGGAACTGCAGGTGAAACAGGCTTGATGGAGCAGAGTTTGTTGGATAGGAATGAAATGAGATTAGATTAAACTACGTAGCAAGAAGACAATATTAAGGAGAGGCAAGGGTTTGGGTCTGGGATTGAAATCAACTTGCAGGGACTATTTCAGATGAGCTAATTAGTTCTCTCTCTTTTTCTTTCTCTCCTTCTTTCTCTCCTTCCTTCCTTCGTTCCTTCCTTCCTTCCTTCCTTCCTTCCTTCCTTCCTTCCTTCCTTCCTTCCTTCCTCCCCTCCCTCTCATCTTTCCTTTTCTTTCCTCCCCTCTCTCCCTGGAGCTTCAGAGGTAGATGTTATTAAGAAAGTAGTATGGTACAATCAGTCCTGGTGGGGAGAGGTTGGGGGACTAGGAAATCTCAAAGGAAGGAAATTACTGATGATGTTGCCACTGAGGGTGGCTCTTCTTCCCCGTCACAGCTTTCACTGCATATTTCTTTCTTCATCTGTCTTTATGTCCTTTTCAGTTTTCTTACTCTTGCTCCAAACATATCTCTTTGAACTCAACCTGTTAATTTGTGACCTTCCTTTTTCTAGCACTCCCTAAGTATCATTTGTTCTCTTTGCTCTTTTAAGTCCTGGTCCTTCACAGCTCCCCTATTCATATAACTAAGAAGACTCTGCTTTATGTCTCTTAAGTAGTCTTACCTGACCCATTCCCTCAACTCTCCTTTATCAACACCCAGCTGATACAGCAGCAATAGTTTAGAAAGATCCTCACCCTAACTATGACTACAAAAATGATTTTAAGTTTTGCCCCCTTTAAGTTCCTCTCCCTATCTAGGGAACCCTTTGTGGAATAAGCAATATTTAGTTTCCCCAAGTCTCTTCACTGCCCCATGGGTAGCAACAGATAAGCCAGGTAATGTAGGCAGCTATAGACCTTAGAGAGGAAGAGTGAAAATGGAAGGGAAGACAGAGGGATTCCTAATGATCCAGGGCCCCATTATTGAGTTGGATTGGGAATAATTTAGAATTGGACCTTTGGGGAATATCTGCATCCCCAGGAGTGGATCTTTCACTTGTGGGGGTCACTAGGCTCTCCTTAGAAGGGACAGGGGCATTAGCAATCACAGTGACTTCATCAGGCCCATTAAATATTGGACAGATTGTAAGGGGCTTTTTACCACAAGACCAAAGGCAGAAGAAAGGCCGGAGAGTCCCAGAAAAAGAAGCTTGGGGAAAAGTGTAGACGTGTGATCCATTAGTCATGTCATAGAAGGAGATATGTCCGGATTCATATTCCAAAAACACTGCTATACGACGAGGAGGCCCTGTTAGAGGAAGGGGGGTCCGGAGTGGAGTAAGAGCCCAATATCCGTTTCCATACAACTCTATAGCCCAAAACCCATTCTCAGGGGTCATGGGATCAAATCCTTTCCTCATCACATTTTCCTTACAAGCTCCTATAGCCCAATCAGTTCTATCTCCCACTTCTACTTCCCAGTAGTGTTTCCCTGAGGTGAAGCCTTCTCGGCCTAGTACACAAGGCCAAGAATCAAATCTCTCTGGCTTGTCAGGCAGCTTCTGTCGTGTGTCTTCCAACCTGATGGATTTCAAACCCTCGTACAGGAAAAGATGGGGATGAGCTGTGTCTGGATCCAGAGTTACATCAACTGCAAAGAAAGTCAAAGGTCAGTGAATGCAGGCACTAGAGAGTTCATTTCTCTGTCCTCCAAGAAGGGGAATAAAAAGTTTATAAGACTCCCCAAGAAGAAGAAATCCCATTCTATCTGTCCCCAAAAGTTTCCCTCAGGCTTGACTCTTCAAAGAGGTAGAGCAACAGCTTACCTGGGTGGGGGAGGAGTACAAAGCACCCCAAAAGATGTTGACTTTAATAAGGACTATTTAGGCTAAGTAAAGATATCTGGCAAATTTATTGTTTTGGGGAAGTTTTAAAGGTCTTGCTTCACATCTTTTGTCTTAGAAATAACTAAATCTAGCCACATTTCTTAATCTGACTTGAATCAACCTCCTCAGTTCCATGGGAAGTAGGAACACAAGAAGAGAAAGTGTCCCTGATCTTATGATTCTTTTTGTGGAGAGGTTACTTTCTACAACTTCATTCTATTTCTTCCTGAATTTCTGCCTGACCAATTCTTTCTTCTTCATCAAAAAGTACATAGAAATTGTTCACAACATCTTAGATTATAGAATCACAGATGTAAAGCCAGGAAAGATAAATCCCCTCATTTTCTAGCTAAAGAAAGTGAGAAGGAGGTTAAATGACTTGTCCAGGGCCATATAGTTGGTAATTATCTGAGACAGGATTCAAACCTAGGTTTTCCTGACTGTATTTATTGCCTCTATTAGCTACAGAAATCTTAGGGCTCTAGAATCTTGGGGATAAGTAGCATTCCAGAGTCAGAAATGAGACCAGGACCACTTACCTGCATGCAACTGAGCCTTTTTCCATCCTGTAATGAAATAGAAAGATGTCACTTCCATGGTATAGAAGAAATGAATACAATTGTAAATAGAACAGTGAGGAAAAAAAAACTTACTTAGCTCTTCCTGGAGTTTCTCTGAAAAAGGAAGAGAAATAAATGATTAACTATAGTCAAATATACAATGGAAGATTGTCTTTTTTCTATGGATACCTATTATTGAAGAATGATTAACAAATCAAGAATGAGGAACATTTTTATTTTCTTTGTAATGTTCAGGAAGTTCCTGTTGGTTCATGGCCAGACATTCAGAGCTGGAATGGACCCTGGGCATCGTCTAGTCCAATTCCTTTTTGGGCCTACTATTTATCTGTAAATTTTACAGATAAATAGTGGGCCCAGAAAGATGAAGTAAATTCCCCAGGTCACACAGGTAGGAAGTAGAAGAGCTAATATTCAAACCCACATTTTTTGGTTCTAAACCCACTGATCTTTCCACTACAAAAAGATTGATGATTTAGGTAATTGAAGGAAATATTTCAGGGTGGGAGGAGGAAAGATAGATACATTGGGTTTTATGTATTTAATTATTAAACTCCCAACCATATATCTACTTTCAAAAAAACTTACATATTGTGCCCAAGGTAAGCTTAGTAAGGTTATTATAAGATAAGCTTAATGAGAGTGAAAGTGTCCTTGGTTTTAAAACTCCTTTCCTATGGCCTTAGAAACTACCTGGTATATCTGATTAAGTGAATTGAGGTTACTTCTTCTACCTTCTTTCTTTTTCTAATCTTTATTTACTCTATTTGTGATTTCTCTACCTTTGTTGAAGGATTTATTATCTTTTTCTTTGTTTTTGTTTCTATGTAGTTTCCAGATGAAAAATATGGCCCCAATAGTGAGAAGTCCAAGAGCAGTAAGAATCACAGCCATAGACATCATCCAAGGAGATAACTTTGAGAAGAAGGGACCTGAAACAAGATTCCAGAGAGTTATATAAGTAATATAAGGAACACCAGGAAAATTCAATTTTCTTGAGACAAACGGGTTGGTCAAAATAATGGTAGCAGTAGTGGGCAGATAGCAGAGGATTAATCTCGGAGGTATCTGTTGTATTGTTCTATTCTCTTCAAGGCTCCTACTTGTGTCTCATTATAATTCTCTGGTCCACTGATGACAACAATCATTATTACTCTGTCTTTGTCTATCCAGAGACAATCATACCTCTTTCCCCTTGTCTTATGAACTTCTTACCTTGTCTTACTCATTTGTCTACTTACTTTCTCTTATTAACTTCCTTTTCCTTCTGCTTGAGTCCTCTTCATCTTTCTTCAACTTCCCAAGTCCTCTCAAAGGAGAGATCAATCTACTTCTGACTTCAGTGGGAAAAGGACCCAAAGAAGGGTTTGAGATGGTTGTCAGGTGGGGGCTACAATAGGGAGGGTGACAACTCATAAGGATGAAAACCCTCAGAAGCAGTTAACAATGCTAGGTCTCAAGAGGAGATCTAGAGGAAGTCCATATAATAAACTGAGAAACTTACTTCTAGCAAATATAGAGTATAGGAAGAATTTTACAGAGAACTGGATAGATAATGTGATGCTTATATTTGTTCCATTACCAAGTAACTTTTATTTATACTCTAATGGGAGCTGGTCTCTCTCCTAAAAGAGAAGGCAAAAAGATATGAAGAATGATACTTCACTTTCCAATTTATCAGAAAGAATGAAATTTTCCTTTAAAATGGAAGATCTATATAACATGAAAAAGAAAGAAGAAAAAAAGGCAGGGAGAAATTCTGACTCTCATCGTGTTGGAGAGTGGAAAAATGTGATACTGAGTAGACTGAGAAATAATATCAATCACTTGAGGCTAAATAATAGATTTGAAGCTCTTTCTGAAGAGTTTTTCTGAGGAAGCAGCAACTTGCTCTCCAAGAAATGATAATGTGACTTCACAGGTGCTGTTAGAGCATTTTCATTAAGAAAAGGTCAAGAGTAAGAGGATGAATAGTGATGGTCGACATTTCTTGACCTGATAACAAGACTTGTTTACTGTCTTTCCAGGACATGTGTGTAGGAAGTGACATAGAACCTCTGAAGAACTGTAAAACTGGGTCTCTACCTGTTTTTGGAAAACTCATGACAGTGCCAGATGGTAATAACAGGCCTCCTTTTGAAAAAGTTCTTTTGGTTTTAGAAGCCAAGCATACTGAGTTTTACATGCATATTTTTCTGCATTCATTTTCATATTAATGTTCATACTCAAATTCACCAGACATAGAAGGCAGGGCAATAAAGTGCCCTGCCCCAAAGCAAAACAATTAGTCTACTGAGGTTTTCTCTGGCTGAGAAAAAAAAAGGAACAGCCAACAAAACTAAAACAAAACTCCAGATAGTCAATCACACAGGGGTCAATAGCTTCATTTCCCTAAAGTCCCCTTTGGTGCCAAAGGGAGCCTGTCTGAAGTGGGAATGGAGGACCAAGGGAACAATATTTTTTCAAGCTAATTTTGTTTTACAATAAAAGGCCTAGTGACAAAGAATAAGGAGATGATAATGATTCATTTCTCTATCCCAGTCTTATCACATCTCAAGTATTGTGTTTATTTTGGTGTGCCACGTTTCAGGAAGAGTATTGATAAGCTGGAGAATTTCCAGAGGAGGGTAATAAAGATAATCTTGGTGGCCTTGAAATCATGTCATATGAAGATCGAGTCGAAGAACTTAGGATGCTCATTTTCTAGAGAACAGAAAGTTTTGGGGGAAATAGTAGTTGTTAAGTGATATTAAGTAGAAAAAGAATTGAATTGGTTCTGCTTGTCACCAGAGGGAAGAATCAAAGTGTAGTAGTTACAAAAAGGAAAATTAAGACTTGAGACATTTCCTAATAATTAGAGCTATTCAAAAGTGGAATAGAATTCCTTGGGAAGTAGTAGGTTCTTCCTTGTTAGAGGTCTCCAAGCAAAGGCTATCTAATCATTTGTGGCATATGTTGTAGAGAGTTTCTATCTTCAGGTATAGGTTCCATTAGATGGCCTCTGAAGTCCCTTCTAGCTCTGATTCTGTAATTTTATGAAATTAGGGCATAGAAGTCACAGGACTTAGAAAGCAAAAAGAAGAGAAGTATAGGAGACATTTTATGGAAGTTGGATGACCAGAAGAGCTGTACAATCCTAAGAGAGTGGTGAATTAGGCCTGGAATTCTCTTTTGCATGAACCACAGACAGGCTGTACAGAAGTAGTAAGAATATCTTCTCCCTTTGTGGTCAAAAGAGCATAGGGATGCATCTAGCTTGAACCAAACGTGAGAGCAAAGTAACAGCAAACATCGTAGGTGGCCAAGGTGAATGATACCTATGTAAAGAAGAGTCTCACTAGAAAGAGGTTTGTCTTTGGAAAGTGGTGTCCAATACCAAAAGATCTCTATTTTATAAAGATTTATAATGATTTATAATGATTTCCTAATCTGAGCATAATTGGATTCTTTATCTACTTTATGAATAATTTTGTGCACTTCACTCAAGACTGCTAACTCTGCAGTGGAGTAAAGGGAAGGCTAAGTTTCCATTTCTTTAGTCAGGAATGGCTCACAAGTGGTGGTTTCTAGTTAAAGAATTTTGTTTTTAGCAACTCAGCATAAATCGAGCTTAGGGAAGAACTAACCTGGTATGGAAATCCTTACCACCTTCTCCAGATTGAGGAGGGGGTTTTGAATGGAGCAGGATGCACTCCCCACAGAATGGTCTCTGATAACCACAGAGGCTTCTACAGTAATCAGGCCATCTCCATTAAGTGTCTGGGACACTGACAAAAGTGGTAATATCTCTCCCTTTAGATCTTTCCATAGCACCTGGGGCACTGGGTACCATCCAACTGACGTGCATTCTAGGAGGATGCCTTCATCTCCATAAGCTTCCATATGAATGTGAGGATCAGAGCCTAGACCTGGAGAGAGAAAAATTCTTCTGAATCCTTTAGTAGATCCATTGGGGATGAGGGGTGAAAGAGAGGAAGGGAACCCTTAGAGTTGCAAGTCTAGTGATATATGGTAGCCATAAATACATATATGTATAAATACATACATACCCATACATATAGTATACCCACAAATATACCCACATATGTACACATTCATGTACATATACATACACATACATGATACTGCTCTAGGGAATTGAGTAGACTTCCTTTTCTCAAGTGATTTTTGTGCTAGTATACCGGTTGCTATGGGTCTTTGGCCAACTCCTAATATTCTAACCCATTCATTACTCCTACCCCTTATCACTGTAGTCTACCTTAGGCTGTTAGTACTTCAAGGGATGAAAAGTGCTCCCTCTTTCATTTATTGTTCTCTTCTTATTTCTAGTGGTCTGGTACTGGGGTTACAGTGGAGAATCAATCAAACTGCTATTAAGTGCCTACTAGTCCAGTGCTATGTAAGATATAAGAAATATTTAAGGCAAAGTCTCTGGCCTTAGAGATGAGTTGGGGGAAAAAAGTATAATATACATGAAACAACCAGAGAATAACTAAATGCTAAACTGAGTTGATGCTGACCATAAATACATTAGAGGTCAGAGATAGAAAGAAATTAATGTGGGTGGGAACAGTCAGGTAACACTTCAAAGTGGCAACAAGATTTGATCTGGTCCTTGAAGAATGGATGGATAGGGTTTTTAGAAAAGAATATTATTTCTTTCTCCTTTTAGTTTTGATCACACAGCTGAGGAATCATCAAGTCACGATAGCATACTTCAGTAGTAGAATTACATTTTAAATTGACTAAACCTCTCAAAGATTGAATCTGCAAACCTAAAATGTCACAGAGGTTCTTTCTCTTCTTCTCCACAGAGCAGAACTGAAATAGAACAACCAAGTAGAAGATAAAGGAAGAAATCCTTGAAATGGAATAGAAAGGTAGAAACCTAGGAAGAGAAAATCTGAAAAAATGTCCCACAAAGTTTTGTCCTGAGTTCACTTCTTTTTCTATAGTATTTCACTTGGTGATCTCATTAGCTCCCATGGATTCAATTATAATCTCTATGCTGATAATTTTAAAATCTGCATTTTCACTCTAATCTCTCTCCTAATCCCCAGACCCAAATCTCTAAATGCCTGATAGACTTCTTAAACTAGATATCCCATAGATATCTTAAACTCAGCATATCTGAAACTAAACTAATTATATTTATCCCCAATCTCTCCTTCTGACTTCCTTATTATTGTCAAGTATACTACCATTATCCCAGGTACCCAGGCTTGAAAGCTAGGTGTCATCCTTGACTATCTCTCACTCCCCCATATTCAGTCCTAATCCAATGCCAAGTTCTGTCAATCTTGACCTTGTAATATCTCTCATATATACCTAGACTGTTGCAATAGGGGGCTGTTTGGTCTACCTGCCACAAGTCTCTTCCAACTCAAATCAGTTCTCTACTCAGTTGTCAAAGTGATTTTCCTGAAGCACAGGTCTGACCATGCAACCACCTTACCTGCCTCCTAATGCAATAAACTCCTGTGGCTCCCTATCACCTCTAGGTTCAAATACAAAATCTTTTATTTTGAGTTCAAAGCTCTTCATAACCTGCCCCTCCCCAATCTTTCCAGTCTTTTTACACCTCCTTCCATCTTTCTATTCCTTCAATACTGTGACAATGGCTTCCTCACTGTTCTTTGAACATGACACTTTCCTGATTCTGATCATTTTTATTGGCTGTTCTCTGTGCACAGAATGCTTTCTCTCCTCATCTCTGCCTCTTGACTTCCTTAGCTTCTTCCTTCAAGTCCTAGCTAAAATTGTGCCATCTACAGAAAGCTTTTCCCCATCTTTCTTAATTCTAGTATCTTCCTTCAGTTGATTATTTGTTGTTGTATCCTGTACATACCTTGTTTGTACATAACTATTTGCATGTCATCTCCCCTTTTAGATTGTGAGCTTGTCAAGAGCAGGGACTGTCTTTTACCTCTCTGTGTATCCTCAGTGCTTAGCACAGTGCCTGGCATAAAGTAGGTGCTTAGTAAATATCTATTGACTGACTCACAAGCAAATGGAGCTTGTCATTTGTCCACCACAGGTCTCATGAAGTGACATCTGCCTCCCTCCCAGGGCATCCTGGGAAATAGAAATAATCTTCCTGCACATAATATCCAGATTCCTTAATAGTCAAATATTCAAATGGATCTATGATCTCATCAATTTGGGAGTTCTTTCCAATGATGCAGATCCAGATTGATGCATGCTTGCCATCCTGTGGGACTCTTGTTCATGTCCTTTCCCAAAAGTTCACCATGGGAGATCTACCTAAAGTAATTGAAATCTTCTCATCTGATATTTTTGGGGTGTCAGTGGAGCCCTCTGGTCATCCACCTGTAAACCTTGCTCTTGCTCTGTGACCAGTCCATCTTCCCTTTCTGTGATACAATCCTTTGTTGACATTAATTGCTTCTGTTCTTCAGATTTCTTAATATGCCACAGATTGTTCACACCTACCATGTGCCTTTCCCTTTCTCTCTGTGCAATCCTGTTCTTCAAAGTCTTCCAGGTCTCACTACCATATAGTAACATTGGTGTAATCTACATCGAAAAGATGTGCCTTTTGTGTTATGGGAAGCTTGGGACTAGTAAAAGTGTTTTACAATTTCCCCAAAACAATCCAGCTCCTCTGTCTTTTTAACTCTGGGTCCATCTCATTGTCCATCTCTATTGTTTGTCCCAGATACCAGTAGATGTTCATTCAGATGTATTTTGAAATCTGGGTGCTAAAAATTCATCATGCGTTTGGTTTTTCCTGTGTGAATAGATTGTACAACCTCCTTTGAACATTACAGATCTCTTCCAGGAGGCTTTGCAGTGTTCTGGAGCTTTATGCAATCAATACAATGTTGTCCACAAACTGGAGCATGTGGAGGACCTTTCCATCCATATGGAATCCTTCCTCAACCTAGATTCTATTCTGGATCTCCTCTATGCAAGTGATGAATATTTTTGGTGAGCAAAAATTTCCCTGTTTCATTCCTCAACTTATGTTTATTATATGACAATAGTTGAACAAAGTTATCTGTTGTTCCAAGAAATCTTGGTCTTGATATATGGATGGAACATCCCTTGTTGTAAAAGAACCTATAAAGGGAGCATATTTTTCCTACTAAGTTGAATGCTGTTTTTGTAGTCAATAAATAATAAGCACCATGGGATCTTATATTTTATGCATCTTTTAATCAATTTTAGATGGTGAAGATGTGGTCCATTGCTGAATATCATTTGTAAATCCTGGTTGTTCTGTCCTCGTTGAATTTATGTATAGATGACCCTTATAAAGATTTTGTTTAGCTGGGAGGGTAAGCATGTAAGTTGGTAGTTGATGTTTTCTCAAATAAATACATATATATCTCTATATGTATCACATTCTAAGATTGTTTTTCACACTTTTAGTATCTTTTTCTCCTTTTGAAAAAGTCCTCTTCTACCTACAAAATTGTACTGCTTTTGATAGAGATACCCTCTCTATGTACTTAAGGCAGTCTGGGTGCTCTTCCCATCTTTGTTCTTTTCGCTATTTCTGTTTCTTCTGTAAACCCCTCAGGGACTAGGATGTTAGGATACCAGTGTGGTGGTCCTGCTACCCTTGATGGAGAAGACAGTTTGTCTTCCTCTCTAGGTTTTTATCCTTGAAAGTGCTTGGATTGACTTTGATTGGTTAGGTATCTTGCTCACTTTCTTTAAATTGGGTTTGTCTCCCTCCCACCCCTAGCCTCCACTACTTCTCTCAATTTTTTTGAGACAATACTGCTCATAAATCATCCATTAGTCTTCTTTGTAAGATTTAATAGACAAACGTACATTCTAACCTGGTGTTGCCTTTGTCAACCATCTCTCTATTTGGCAAGCAGGTAAAATATTTCCCAACTAAGGGGCTTTCTGTTCTTCTTTTGGTCTTCTTGTTATAGCAATTAATTTTGGTTGGTAACTTTAGAATAAAATTATTATGGTTGGTATTGGTGTAAATTTTGTTTTCCATTTCTCATTTTTTATTTTCTATAGATTGTTTAAATAATTTAAGGCTAAATATTATTAATTTTCAGTTATTTCTTTTTCTCATTACTTTTATTGCTTCTTGTTTATTGTAAATTCTGATTTGTCTGATAACTGAAAGGTTGATGAACTGTGCATGAACAGTGATAATTCCCATGGTCATAATAAATCTTTTCCTGTCTATTAAAATATAGTTTCATTCCTTGTGATATTGTTTGATGTTCACCATACCTAACAATTACTACTTCTTTGTTTTGAAGATGGTGTGCATGATAAAGAGGCATGAGGCCTTGTATAATATATGTTTTTATCCTATAATTTCTTTCTCTTGAACTGTATTTCCATATATATTTCTCCCTATCCTCACTTGTTCCCACTTTTTCTTTGCATATATCAGATATATATTGATTTAACTTGGAAGGCATTATTAAATATCTTTTTCCTCTCATTTTACACTGTTCACTTAAAAAATTATGTAATACATACTAGACATTGTTTTCAAAGTTACACTGCTTTTTTGTGCTTCCTTCTACGTTTTCTTTTCTTTGCTGTGGACTTTTTATTTTTTGATGAGGCAATTGAGGTTAAGTGACTTGCCCAGAGTCTGAACTCTTTTTCTCTCTCTCTCCCCATCCCACTCTGGAGAAGGCTACCATTAGACACTAATATATAAATAAATAAATATGTGTGTATATATATATATATATATGCATACACACATATGTATGCATATATGTAAAATCATACTGTACATACTTCTATTTATCAGTTCTTCCTCTGCATGTGGATAGCATCTCTCTTCATAGGTCTTTTGTAGTTGACCTGAGTATTTATAATACTCAAAATGACTTAGTTGTTTAAAGTTATTCTTAGAACAATAACGCTGTTACTATGTACAATGTTCTCTTTGTTCTGCTCATTTCACTTTTCATTATTTCATGCAAGTCTTTCCATGTTTCTTCTTCTAAAATTAACCTGCTCATCATTTCTTATAGCACGATAGTATTCCATCACAGTCATATACCACAATTTGTTTAGCCATTCCTTAATTGATAGGCATCCCTACAATTTCTAGTTCTTTGCCACCACAGATAGAGTTGCCATAAATATTTTAGAACATATAGGTTCTTTTCCTTTTTCCCTAATCCCCTTGGGAAACAGACCTAATAGTGGTATTGCTGGGTCAAAGAGTATACACAGTTTTATAATTCTTTGGGTATAATTCCAGATTACTCTCCAAAATGATTGGATTAGTTCACAATTCCACCAACAGTGAATTAGTGTCCTGATTTTTCCACATCCCCTCCAACATTTGTCACCTTCCCCTTCTATCATTTTAGCCAATCTGATAGGTGTAAGATGATACCTCAAAGTTGTTTTAATTTGCATTTCTCTAATCTATAGTGATATAATCTATAACATTTTTATATACTTATTTGTAGTTTTATTTTCTTCATTGAAAATCTACCTGTTCATATCCTTTGGCCATTTATCAATTGGGGAATGACTCATATTCTTATAAATTTGACCAAGTGCTTTATATATTTGATATATGAAACCTTTATCTGAGAAGCTATAAAAATTTTCTCCCAGGTCTTATTAAATTTCATGTAGAATTTAGCTACCATTTTGTCCAACTGATGTTGGTGTATAAGCTGCAAAATGCCTCATGAAATAATATTTCTTGTAGCTTTAGGACGATAAAACTTACTCTGCCAATACCTTTCTTTAACTTCCCCAGGAGTACTTGTGAGACATCTTTCAATTTAGTTGCAACTCCCTTCTTTCTTCTGGTTTTGTTTAAGGCAAGGTTATTGAGATTGTTCTGATTCAGCCACTCTATCACTAACCTACTGGTTGATTTTTAGATAAGAATCTCACATTAAGTACCAATGATCATGTTAAGGTTTGTTTATAATCTAAAAATTGTGATTCTTACAGACAGTCTTTAACAGATACTCTCTGCCCCCTTTCCCACTATCCTGCCACTACTTCCTGCAGAAGTAGAGGGAGACATGCAGGACTTATGGGCATTTTTTATTTTTCCTGTTTCATGGATTGCTGCAGTCAAATTATTTCATTACTATGTGGCCAATCTACTTGTGATGTCTGATTCTATGATTAGCTGGGCTGGTATTTGGAAATAAATTTAATCTATTCTCAGCATTATACTTGAACCCTTTATAAACATGGTAGAACTTGCAAAACATGTCTTCTTCTAGCAAAGCCTTTAAGAATCCAGAATCAGTTTCCTGCCATGATGAGGTAACAGAGTAGGTTTTTTGTGGTGAATTAAATTCATGCTACATTTTAAAGTGGATTTCAAAGCAATTCAAAAAGAAATAATACCCAAGATACACTTTAGTACTTTTCTCACCAGTGTTTTCAATGGCTAGCCTCTATCCACAGAATTCTCTCTTTCCTCATCTCCACCTTCCTTCAAGTCTCAGCTAAAATTCCATTTTCTGCAAGAAGCCTTTTCCAGTTCCCCTTAACCTTCCTTATCATTCATTTCTTCAACCTACTCACTTCCCGCTTCAGCCACTCACAAAGATGGTTATACTTTTGCTTTTGTCATCATCTACAAATTTACTCCCTCCATGCTTCCTCCTTTTTGTCCAACTGATGTTGGTGTATAAGCTGTAAATGCCCCATGAGTTCCCAAATCCTCTCATCTGACCATAATCTATTGACTTTTCACCTCTCCCTCTGCCTTCCATTACAAAATGCTACTTTTCATCTGTACTGTGACCTCCAGTTGCCCAAATATTACAATATCTCCCTTATCAATTCAGTATTGCACTTTTCGCAGTGATTCTTCCAAACCTTTTCATTCCTCTTCAAACCTCCCATAACTTCCCATATGCCCCACCCTCTCAGCTGAGATCCTTGCCTCATATTTTGCAGAAAAAAATTGAGGCATCACATTGAATTCTCTCTTCCCCCTTCTTCCTAATCACCTAGTACTCAGATGTCTTCTGTTCCTATCTCCTCCTTCACCCCTATCTCAGATGATGAATTAGCCTTATTCCTTACCAAGGCTAGCATCTCTACCTGTTCAAATAGTCCCATTCCATTCTGTCATCTTCAACAGATTGTTTCCTCTGTCATCTCCACCATATCATTATTTTTATTTATATATTTATATTTATGCAAATACATATTTATATTTATTTTAATCTCTTCCTTTTCTACTGGCTCACTCTCTACTTCCTACAAATATGTCCATGTCTCCCCCATCCTGAAAAAACCATCTCTTGATCCTTCCATCTCCACTAATTATTGTCCTATGTAACTAAACTCCTTGACAAGGTCATCTGCAATAGATGTCTCCAATTTTTCTCCCTTCACTCTTTTCTTAACCCCTTACAATCCAGCTCCTGCCCTTATCATTACACTGAAACTACTCTCTCCAAAGCCACCAGTGATCTCTTACCAGTCAAATCCAATGGCCATTAAAAAAATCCTCCTTCTCCTTAACCTTTCTGCAGCCTTTGACCTTGTGGATCACCATCTCCTCTTCAAAAGTCTTTTCTCTAGGCTTTTGGAACACCACTCTCTTCTAGTTCTCCTCCTACTTATCTGACTGCTCTTTCTTAGTCTCCTTTACTGAATCCTCACCCAGATCATGCCCTCTAATCATAGATATCCCTTAGGGTTCTGCCCTTTTCCCTCTACATTATTTCACTTAGTGATCTCATCAGCTCTCATGAATTTAATTATCATCTCTATGTTTATGAATCTCAAACCTACCTATCTTGAGCCCCAGCCTCTCTGTTTACCTCCAATCTTGCGTCTCGAATTGCCTTTCAGATATCTTAGACTGGATGTCCAGTAGACATCTTAAACTAAACATATCCAAAACCAGAACTTATTATCTTTTCCCCCAAAACCTTCCCCACCTCCTACCTCCCCTCTCACTGTAAAGGGCAACACCTTTCTCCCATCCCTCAGGCTCACAACCTAGGAGTCATCCTAGATTTTTTACTATCTCTCATCCCATGTCCCCATCCAATTTGTTACCAAAGTCTGTCTACTTCACCTCTGCAACATTTCCCAAATATGCCCCCTTCTCTCCTTTAACACTACCACCACCCTAGTGCAGGTTTTCATTATCTCACAACTGGACTATCTCACTAGCCTGCTGGTGGATCTGCCTGCCTTAAGTCTTTACTTCCAATCCATCATCCATTCATTCAGCAAAGTGATTTTCCTAAAGCACGAGTCTGATCACTTCACGCCCCTACACAAAAACTCCAGCAGCTCCCTATCACCTCCAGGAACAAATGCAAATGCTCTGTCTGGCATTCAAAGCCCTTCAAAACCTAGCCCAACTCTTACATTTCCAATCTTTTTATACCATACTCCCTACCTTATACTCTTCAAACCAGTGACACTGGCCTCCTGGCAGTTTCAAGAATACTCCATCTCTTGCCTGTAGGCATTTTCTCTGACTGTCTCCTATGCCTGGAATGCTCTCCCTCCTCAATTTCTGCCTATTGACTTCCCTGACTTACTTTAGATCCCAACTAAAATCCCATCTTTTATAGGAAGTCTTTCTCAATGCTTCATAATTCTAGTGCGTTCCCTCTGTTAATTATTTCCTATTTATCCTGTATGTAATATATGCAGGATAAATAGGATATATTTGTATATGTTTGTTCACATGCTATCTCCCCCATTAGATTGTAAACTTCTTGAGGGCAGGAACTATCTCGCCTCTTTTGGTATCCCCAGCACTTAGCACAGTGCCTGGCATGTACTAGGGGCTTAATAAATGTTTAATGATTGATTTCCAATTTGCCTTGTATATATCCTGTTTGTATGGAAGTGTTTGCATGTTGTGTACCCCCTTAGACTGTGAGTTCCTTGAGAACAGGGATTATTTTTGCTTTTTTTTTTTTTTTATTCCTAACATTTAGCACAGTGCCTGGCATGTAATAGGTGCTTAATAAACACAGAGTGATGCCTTGTTTCATCGCTTCACTCTGAATTTTACCTTGCAACCAAAAGACACACCTGATGGTTTGTCCTCCTTCTCTAGCTCAGCATCAGAAAAATCTTTGGGCTCATTATTTCTTGCAGCCTTGATGCATGAACCAACCCAGTAAACTTCTTTTTCCACCAAGCTAATCAAGAAAAGACCTTTAATTTGACCTTAAAATACTTCAGATTAGCTAGAAAAGTACAGGCTAGATCCTAGACTTACATATTTTCTCCCACATGGCCCAAGAGGATAAAGAATAAAAAAGCTACTTAGAGTATTTTTATGGTTAAAAAAATTAATCATTTTCTGTGTCCATTGATAAAACAATAATAATTTACTTTTGAAGATAAAAAGGGGAGGGAATAAGGATTTATTAAGGGCCTGCTATGTGCCAAGCACTTTTAAAAGTGCTTTATAAATATTATCTCATGTTATTCTTACAACAGCCCCGAGAGGTAAATGTTATTATTATCCCCATTTTACAGTTGAGGAAACTAAGGTAGAAGAGGTAATAAAGAGTAATGCAGCCTAGAGTAATACAGCCAGTAAGTGTATGAGGCCAGATTTAAACTTAGGTCTTTCTGACTCTAGGCCTGGTGTTCTATCTATCACGTTACTTAGCAATAGATAATAGTGATTTTTAAAGTTTTATTTTTATGGTTATTGTTTTATTTACAACCTGCAAATTTTACAAAAGGGTCCTTATACACATCATTTTGAAGAAAAAGAAAAAAGGCAGAGTTTTAAACAGGCTTCATGACACCCTCCCTCCATTCTGAGTTTTGAGTTGTGGTCTGGGGAATGTGTTACTGGTTTGTGCTTTCATTTCTCCCTAATCCATATCTTCTCTACATTATATTACCATCCCATTACTTCAGTCCTGACATTAGTTGCATCATTTCATGGTTCACTTGACATATGCATGTTCCTGGACACAGATTTTGTTGGAGCCAGAAAACACAAACTAATGAAACAAACATTGAGCCTTATTTGAACAATATTTTCAGAGCAATTTTCTCTCACTGAGAAGTAATGGGGTGAGATTAAAGACCTTCTCAACCTTCCTATCCCATTGGACTCTCTTATTCTTGCTCTGCTCTCTTTCCCAGATTTTCTCTGCTTGATATTCAGGTTAACTTTTGAGCAGGAAATATTGTGACATGTTCTGGAACTGAAAGGTAATTCTGTCTATAAATCTGAGAATTAACAATCAGATTAAACCTTGGAAATGAAAAGGATTCCCTTCAGGTCCCTCTGGGGAAAGGTCATTGAACAAAATGAAATGACTCACTTGCCACCTTCAGCTCTATGACAGCTTCTTCATACATTTGGTCATCTTTGAAAAAGCAGCGATATTGTCCATCATCAGAAGCTCTGACATTGTGGATTGTCACAGCCACATTCCCCTCAGTGATATTGTCTCGAACAAATGTTGTTCTCCCTTGATACTCCTTAATTTGCTCTCCTTCTTGATCCTTTTCTTTCTGATACACATACACAGCTGGAGAGATTTTATTTCTATACCACCTCACCTCCATACTCTCAGCACTTATATTAGGTGAGAGGTGACAGGGTAAGTCAACGTCTTCTCCAACCATGACCAAGATGGGTTTAACAGGCCCAATCACATCGAACTGAGCTGTTCAACAAAGAGAGATTATAGAACTCAGAATGGAAGTATGAGGGATGAGATACATAATACATTGATAAATCACCACATATTATTCCTTGGAAGTCCCTGAGGCATTTGGACTCTAACTTTTCTCTTTGGAGAGATATACTTAAACTGGAAGCCAATGTGGAGATGTCTCTTTCCTTTGAGAAATCTCCACAGAGCAAGAGGGAAAAGAAAATCTTACCTGAGTCCAGCGTGGGCAACTGGAGGAAAAAGAAGAAAATCAGATATCTTGGCTGTGAGGAGACTGGGAAAGCCACCATCATTGCTGACAGCAGAGAGGTACAGGTCAGGCAGGGACTGAAACCTAGAAGACGCATTTAGGAAGGTATCTCTATAGAAAGCCCAGGGCAGGAGGAAGCAAAACATTTAGAGTAAATATTTTTGTGGTTTTGAGGGTGGTCCTCCAAATAGCTCTTTTCCCTCTTCATTTATAATTGCTCCACAATTTATACCTGAAGACTCCAATCCACACCCCCCCCCTTCCCTGTAATGGGCTTTCTTAGTTCACAGCCTCAACAATGCTCTCATTAAGTCAAACATCACACATGTCAAACCACCCTAAATCCAAACAAAACCCCAGTAGATTTGCAGAAGTTTTTTTGGGGAAGAAAGAATGAGTTACACAAGGGAGGGAGTTTATAAAATGAAGATATTTGAAAAAAATCACTCTGAAAATTGATGACAATCAAATGTCACTAGTGGCAAAGAGGGTGATATTGGAAGAAAAGCTGGTGGACAAAATGAAAGAAACAAGATGAGTACACCAAATGTGGTCATGAAGAGTCAGACACAACCGAATAAAAGAACAAAGTACTGGATAAAAGAACATAAGAGACAAGCTTAGGGAAGAACAAAGAGAAGGGGAAAGAATAATGGTCAAAAGGAGGGAGGATGCTTCTCTAAAGGGTGTCTTTCTGTGGAAGGAGACAAAGGAGTGGCATTTGTTTCTCAGCATTTGAGGGGCATGGAAGAAACACATACTGACCTGGTAGATCATGGAGGAAATCTTTGAGGAGTCTCCTGACTGGAGTCCCAAATGAAAAAGTAGCTGTGGTCCCTGAGTGAAAAGGTAAAAGTGATCAGGAAAAGGAAGGGGGAAGTATTTTACTTTACAAGGAACAAGACACAAAGAACCTGATGTGTTGATTTTGAATTGAATTTCAGTAGGAGAATGATCAGTCTTCAGTAGTGGTGGCAGCAAGCAAAGTGGAGATAATGCTAAGAGAGCCTTTGGAAGAAAAGCAGCCCCAAGACAAATTTGTCTTTGGTGCCTTCCCATTTCCTCTGCTTTTTAGAGTCCCTTTTTTCCCTGTTAGTGGTACTACTTGCTATCCTTTCCTCCAGGAATTTATCCTTTGCTCTACAACAGTACCTAGCCTGCTGGTAGCTATTCCCACTTAAGATGTTAACTATTAATTGAGGACCTTATATACTGCCTAGTTCTTAAGCACCTACTGTGAGCAAGATACTACTGTGCTATACACTGCTTAGTGTTTAGCACAGTAGTATCTTGCTTACAGTAGATGCTTAAGAACTAATCTTTGAATTGAATTAGAGTTCATAGCTGAGGTCCCTATCTTTGAACTTTAAAATGGTATTCTTTAATAAAATCTATGAGAGCGCACTAAAAGTCCTTTCTAGTTTCTAGTACAAATAGAAATATCAATCAATAAATATTTCTCTGATCTAAAAACTTTTTGGGCAGCCATGTGGTACAGGCCTGGAGTCAGGAAGACCTGAGTTCAAATCTGGCCTCAGACACTAGCTATATAACCCTGCACAATAACTTAACCCTGTTCACCTTAGTTTCCTCATCTGTAAAATCAGCTGGAGAAGGAAATGGCACACTACTCCAGTACCTTTGCTGAGAAAAACCCTAATGGAGTCACCAAGAGTCAGATATGACAGAACAATAACAACAAAAAATTTTTTTCCTTTTTCCCTCTTAGAAAAGTGGGTAATAAGTTAAGGACAAATGGTCCTTTCTTCTCTCTCTTTTTTTTTTTAAAGGCAATTGGGGTTAAGTGACTTGCCCAGGGTCACACAGCTAGTAAGTGTCAAGTGTTTGGTCTGAGGCTGGATTTGAACTCAGGTCTGACTTCAGGGCAGTGCTCTATCCACTGCACCACCTAGCTGCCCCCCAAAAGGTCCTTTCTTAAAGAAGTGGATTAAATGTAATAGCCAAACTTATCTCTTATCTTGTTTATGTCTTGTCTCTTCTCTATTCAGAAAGGATTGAGAGGAGATCCTTTCTGTTCTTAAAAAAAAATTCCTCAAAGAAGGAATTGAGTAGTGATTATTATTCTGGAAGATTAACCCTGAAATATATTTTAACACATTATGATCTTTTCCATATTCAAGATTCCTATAAGTGTTATTTCAGATCATCTTGGGGTAGAGAGACAAGTCCAAGGGCAAAGTGAATTGAGCCAGGATAAACTGTCGTTTTGGATATTTTTTTTCTTAAGCTAGAAACATTTGGATATTAGATTAATGGTAAATTATTTTTTAAAGTGGTTCTGGCAGAATTGGGTCTCAAATGTGTGTGTGTGTGTGTATATATATATATATATATATATATATATATATACACACACACCTCTCTCTCTCTCTTTCTCTCTCTCTGTATCTACATACATACACACATATTTGACACACTTTATGTTTGCATAATGGCTTTATCACTCCAAAGCACTTTCACATGCTTTACTTCTTTTGATCCTCTCAACAGCTAAGTGACATAGACATGACAGATGAGGAAATAGGTTCAAAGTGATTTGCCCACAGTCAAATGGCTAATAAGTGAGAGAAAGGGAAACTTTGATTCAAATTCAAAAGATGAAATTCTTGAAAAACGTGTATATTAGATTTACACTTATATATCTGAAAAAATCATGCCTCCATTTTGTTATCACCCAGTCTTTCTTCCCTATCACTCTTCTGAAGATCTTCTTGCAAAGAACACCAATGACTGCAATGAAAACATCTAATGGCTTCTCCTCCCCTCACCACCCCTTCCCTATCTTCATTTTTCTTTTCAGTATATGATACTGTTGACCATTCTTCCCTTCTAGACATTTTCTTCTGAGATAGTGGTGTATTGGATAAAAAATTCAATTTTTAGATTCAGGAAGACTTGAGTTTAAACTCTGCCTCAAATACTAGCTATGTGACCCTAAGCTAATTATTAGTCAATTTTGACTCAGTTTTTTTCATCTGTAAAATGAGGGAGTTTCAGCTCCTGACAGAAAAGTGATAGATTCAGGTACATAATGAAATGTATGTATTTTGGACACGGCCAATGTTGAAATTTGTTTTGCTTATTTGTTATGCATAGTTGTTACAAGGGTTTTGTTTTTCTTTTTTTCAATGAGAGGGTAGGTGGGAGGGAGATATTGTTAAATGAAAAAATAAATTTAGAAAGTAGAAAAATACAGTGCATTATAAAAAACCAAACAAACAAGATTAGAGGGTTGGATTCAATGATCTTTAATGTGCCTTTCAGCTTTAAATCTATAATACTATGATTTCCCTCTTGAGAAATACCATTCCATTGTACTAGGTTTTCTGACTGGTCTCCTGCTTCCTTGGGAAGAGGAGACATACCATTGTATTAATCACCAGACTCTTCCTTTCCTGGAAAGAGGAGCAAGTCCATTCCGTCATGTCACCAGCATGGTATTCTGCCTGGAGGAAAGGGAGTAACACCATTCCTTCAGATCCCAGAACTTGTCCACTCATCTGTGCTGCATAGGATAATGAAAAATTGTCTGAACTCATTCCTCAATGCTTAGCAAACATTCCCCTCCCCATTCCAGGAATTCTGAACCATTAGTCTTCATCTTTCAAATCTTGTTCTCCTACCCCACTGCCCAATCCCTTATTTTCATTCCCTTCAAGTTCTAAAACCCCTCCCCACCTCCCAATTCCTGACTCTAAAACTATGCACCCATTCTACTGTGATATCTGGAATGCATGTTTTTTTAGGCCACAAACTTGTTCTTCTCTTAAATCTTTTCTTTTCCCATTCTTCACTGAGACCTGGCTCCTTCTTCATGACACAGTCTTTCTTTCCAGTACTAACTGCACTTTCATTCATTCTCTGCGTCTGATTGGTCAAGGTGGGGAGTTGGAATACTACTTGCCCCACGATGTCTCTTCCACCATTCATATCTACCAATTATGAAAAGCAAGATTATAGAAGGAAGGCACTGACATTAAGGGGGACCCTGGAAAGGCTTCTTGCAGAATGTGAGACTTTATTAAGGTCTTTAAAGTCAAGAAAGACAGTCACTCAAAAAGCATTTATTAATCACCTACTATGTGTCAGATACTGTGCTAAATCCTGGGAACATAAAAAAAGGCAAAAGACTGATTTCAAGGAGATCACAGTCTAATGGGGGAGGCAAACACATGGAACTGCAAATCTATTACTTACAACTTGCTATTCCTTTTAAGTATATAATAAATTTATCATGTGAATTTCTTTTTTTTCTTCTCTCCTTTCACCCTCCCTCTGCCCTAGAGATGGCTATCATTGCACACAAATATGTATGTATATGTGTATATATGTGTATAAATATACATACATATATATACACACATATACACACACTCAAACACACACACTCACAAACACACACACACATATATGTAAAACCATACTATACATATTTCTATTTGTAGGTTCTTTCTCTGGATGCACTTACCATCTTCTTTAATATGTTCTTTGTAGTTAATTTGGTATTTGGATATTTATAATAGTCAAAATGACTTAGTCACTCAAAGTTGTTCTTTAAAACAGTATTGCTGTTACTGCATATGCAATGTTTTCTCAGTTCTGCTTCATTATTTCATGCAAGTCTATTCGTGTTTTTTTCTAAAATCAACCTGCTAATCATCTCTTATAGCACAGTGGTATTTCATCATGATCATATACCACAACTTGTTCAGTCATTCTCCAACTGGTGGGCATCACTGCAGTTTCCAGGTCTGTGGCACCATAAAGAGAGCTGCTATAAATATTTTAGAGCATATAGGTTCTTTCTCTTTTCCCCTAATCATCTTTGGAAATAAGACCTAGCAGTGGTATTGCTGCATCTGGTCCTGATATTTCCTTAGGAAGCTCATTTATGGCCCTTTCAGTTTCCTTTTCTAAAATAGGTTTATTTAAATATTCTATTTCCTCTTCTGCTAATCTGGTGAATTCACATTTTTGTAAGTATTTTTCCATTTCACTGAAATTATTAAATTTATTGGCACACAATTGGGCAAAATAATTCCTAGTAATTGCTTTAATTTCATCTTCATTAGTGGTGTATTCACCCTTTTCATTTTTGATACTAATAATTTGGTTTTCTTGTCATTCTTTTTCAATCATATTAACCAATGATTTATCTATTTTGTTAGTTTTTTTCATAAAACAAACTGCTAGTTTATTTATTAATTCAATAGTTTTCTTGCATTCAATTGTATTAATCTCACTTTTATGTTTTGGAATTTTCAACTTGGCGTTTAATTGGGGATTTTAAATTTTTTCTTTTTCTCTTTTAAAAATTGCATGCCCAATTCATTGATCTGCTCTTTCTCTATTTTGTTGATGTAAGCACACACACACACACACACACACACACCACACACACACATACACACACACACATATATATGATTTTTTCTGATTACTGCTGCTGCATCCCGCAAGTTTTGACATGTTGTCTCATTATTACCTTTCTTTTGAATAAAATTATTTGTTTCTGTGACTTCTTCTTTAATCCACTCATTCTTTAAGATTAGTTTATTTATTCTCCAATTAATTTTTAACTTCTGTTTCCATGGTCCTTTATTAAGTGTAATTTTTATTACATTATGATCTGCAAAGGATGCATATAATATTTCTTCTTTTCTACATTTAACTATAAAATTTTTATTAACTAATATGTGGCCAGTTTTTGTAAAGGTGCCATATACTGCTGAGCAAAAGATATTCCTTTCTATTCTCATTCAATTCTCTCCAGATGTCTATCGAATCTTGGTTATCTAAGATTCTATTAATTATTCTCCTTGACTTCTTTTTATTTATTTTTTGTTTAGATTTATCTAGTTCTGAGATGGGAAGTTTGAAATCCCCCACTATTATAGTTTTGCTATCTATTTTCACATTTACCTTTTTCTTTAAAAATGTGAATGTATTAGGTGCATCTATGTTTAGTATTAATCTTACTTCATTGTCTATGGTACCTTTTAACTTAATGTAGTTTCTTTGCTTATCTCTTTTAAATCTATTTTAACTTGAACTTTGTTTGAGATCATGATTGTTACCCTTGCTTGTTGTTATTTTTTTTTACATCAGCTGAAGCATAATAAATTCTACTTCAATACTTTATTTTTACTCCATGTGTGTCTCTCATTTTTAAATGTGTTTCTTGTAAACAACATGTTATCAGGTTCTGGTTTTCAATCCATTCTGCTATCAATTCCATTTTATGGGTGAGTTCACATTCAAAGGTATGATTACTGGTTGTGTATTTCCCTCCATCTTATTTTCCCTGTTTTTTTTTCTCTCTCTCTATCCTATCCCCCCTCAGAAATCTATTTTACTTCTGACTACTATCTCCCTAATCCACATAAATCTCTTCATTATCTTGTCCCCTTGCCTTCAAAGTGTTGTATACCCTTCTAAATATATATTATTCCCTCTTTAACCCAGTTCCAATGAGAATAAGGTTTCCACACTACTCCTTCACATCGTTCTCCCCTCCACTGTAACAGTCCTTCCATCCAAGCCTCTTTTGTATACAATAATTTGCTCTGTTTTTAACCTTTCCCTACCCAGATTTATTTTTTAGGATCATGTCATCATAATCAACTCAACCCCAAGTCTTCTATCTATACATATTCTTTCAAACTACCCTAGTAATGATAATATTCATAAAGTAGCACAAATATCATTTTCCCACATGAGAATTAAACAGTTTAATCATATTAAATCCTCTTATAACTAATCTTTTAGGTTTACCTTCTTATGTTTCTCCTGATTCTTATAAGTCAAAATTTCTGTTCAATTCTGGTCTTTTTTCTGGTCTCAAGAAATACCTGAAAGGACTTTAGCTCATTAAATAATCATTTTCCCCCCTTGCACAGCTTTGCTGGATAGGTTATTCTTGGTCACAAACCCACCTCCTTTGCTCTTTGGAATATTATATGCCATGCCCTTTGGTCTTCTAATATAGAAGCTGCTAAATCTTGTGTTATCCTGACTGTAGCTCTACAAAATTTAAATCATTTCTTCTAGTTGCTTGTAATATTTTCTCCTTGACCTTGGAGCTTTGAAACTTAGCTATAATGTTCCTGTGAGATTTCATTTTGGTATCTTTTTCAGGGGTAATCAGTGGCTTTTTCATTTTTATTTTACCTTCTAGTTTAAGAATTTTAGGGCAATTTTCCTTAAAAATTTCTTGAAGTATAGTGTATAGATTCTTTTTTTTTTATCATAATTTTCAGGTAGTCTGGCAATTCTTATAGTATCTCTCTTCAATCTGTTTTCCAGGTCAGTTGTTTTTCTAATGGGATGTTTCACGTTTTCTTCTATTTTTTTCATTCATTTTATTTTGTTATTTCTTGATGTCTTATGAAATCATTAGTTCCCCTTGCCCAATTCTAATTTTTAAAAAGTTATGTTCTTCTGTGTTTGTAGATACCTTTTTCAATTGGTCGACTTTCTTTTCATAATTTTATTGCTTTTCTTGAATTACTGTTATTTCTTTTCCCAAGTTTTTTCAACCTTTCTTATTTGACATTTACAACCCTTTTAAAGTTCTTCCAAGAACTCTTTTTGGGCTTGTGACCACTTTACATTTTTCTTTGAAGCTTTACAAAAAGCTGTTTTGTCTTCTGAGTTTGAACTCTGATCATCTCTATCACCATTATCTATGGTTGGATCCTTTCTCTGTTTTTTACTCATTTTTTTAATGGCCTTGGCTGTTAACTTTATGTTAGAATTGGGCTGCTACTGGGATGTGGGGATAGTCTCTCAGGCTTCAGGTTTTTCATGCCATTGTTTTCTGAGCTCTATTGGGAGGCCTTTGACCTCTTGGTTCTTCCAGTATTCTATAATCCAAGGCCAGGTGTGGTCACTGTTGCTCTAGTTCACACCTTGGTGAGCTCAGATACTCCTCTCAACCCCTGAGCTGTGATCAGGGACCGCAGAACTGCTGCTGCTTCCATGAATATTCTTGTTACCTGTGGTTCCTCAGGTGACTACAAGCATCATCTTGCCCCTCTGCTCTGGAATCAAAACCAGAGACCCACTCTGCAACCACGGTTACCAGTGATAACTTTCTTCTTCACAGCCACAGCCTGGGACCCTGTCTGGTCAGTGTGCCTGGGCTCCTGTTCAACACCAGTGGAGGTCTCTTACAATCTTTCCCTTATTGGCTGTCCAGCTCCCACACTGTCAGGTGGGGCAAAAGCTTTTGAAGCTAAGGCTGCTGCCACAGCTGCCCCCAGGGCTTGCTATTTGTATTTGCACTTCAATCTGACCAGATCACTACTATAGGAGGTCAGATTTTTCCTAATATCCTCTCAAGTTGTCTTAGGCTGGACAACTGCTTTACCCCGACTTTTAATTATTTCTGCTGCTCTAAAATTTACTTTGAGGCATTATTTTAAGTTATTTGTGGGAGAATTTGGGAGATCTAGGTAATTTCCTTTCTTATTCTGCTATCTTTCCAGAATTTCCCAATTCTGTCTCACTATTCCTTACAGTGGCACCTAAAGCCCTATGTTCAAAACCCTGGTTTTAGCTTTGATTTTTTTCCTTCTCCTTTACCTTGACTATCGAATCATTTACCACATCCTATCAATTCTACTTTTACAATAGCATTTATATCTGACCTTCTCCTTCCTATTTCCACTTCCACTAAACTGACAAAAGCCCCCATTAATATCTTCCCAGACAATAGAAATGCCCTCTGAACATTTTTCTGTTTCTACTTTCTGCCTCTTTCAAACAGTCTATTTTCACAGAATTGTCAGAGTAATCTTTCTTATGCATAGAATAGATGTTCTCAAGTTAACTTCTCTAATCAATGCTACTCTGAATAAGTTAAATTTTTTTTTTTATTTAAGAGCACTGTCTTTGGGAGATAATTCCCCAACTCAGCCCTCACAGGCTTGCAGGTTATGTCTTCCCAAAAGTCACTGATACTCTGAAGGTCACACTTGTTTAGCTATAGATTCTGGAGTAGGATTTCAGCCCTGGGAGAGGAAAATGAAACAGTGATTAGATTGTGAGCTCCTTGAGGAGCAGGGATTGTTTTTAGCCTCTTTTTCTATTCTCAGTTCTTAGGACAGTGCCTGGCAGATATTAGAGGTTTAATAAATATTTATTGAATCATCATTGACTTTATTGAGAACTGAACTGTAACCCAACATTGAACTTACAAGACCATAGTTTGTAAAAATTCCCATGGAGTTGAGTGAAACTTAAATTCATAGGTAATGATTAGACAAAAGAAAACCTGTTAGGTATGAAGGCATAAATGCTAAGCATGGGATGGTTATTACTTTATTGCCAAAAAAAAAAAGCAGCATGCTTTAACAAAGGGACAATAAAAGTCATGTTAAGTAGCCCAGCTTATTTTGAATTAGAAACAAAGGATAGTTGCCTCCTGTTCATTACAATCTAAGAAGGCATTTTGCATATCATTCTTATCCAGAACCTCATGTAAGTACGGTAGGAACTTGACAAATTGCCTCACTTTTTTTTAAAGAGGGCCTTCAGTTTGTAGGAATCTACATTAATGACTTAATTTTTACCTTAACTAAAAACTATTCACTAAAATTAAAAAGGTTTTATTTCAGTGGTTTTTCTGACAATGGAAAGAGAGAGATCATACCGGGTATAAATGGAAGTGAGACATAGTACAGACCGCTAGGTCTGTAGGATCCAGAGAGAATAAGTTGGTACCAGACAGAACCATTGAAATGGCAACAGGGCCAGCCTGATTCCTGTCTTTGTGGACCTTTCTCAGGACAATGCTACAGATTTGCCCAGGGTCACAGAATGTGTCAGGAGCAGGACTTGAATATAGGTTTTCCTGGTCAGCTCTCTATCCAATATGCTGCAGTAGCTCTCAATAAACAAAACCAGACGTGCTCAATGCCTTTGTTTGCCTGAGTGGTTACAGGGAAGCCAAGGACACTTTTGGCCAGAGAGATTTTATGAGGTGCCTCCCAAATTATACTCAAGGTGTTATGTCAAGAGGGATATTCTGAAACCAGGATTTCATAACTGAAAGTAGCTAAGCCTGCCACCAGTTAAGCATGAATTTAATTATCTCTATATGCAGATGATTCTTAGTTGCATATATATAGCCCTAATCTCTCTCCTGACCTTGTTTTGCATCTTCACGTGCCTGTTGGACATCTTGAACTGAATGTCCTCCAGGCATCTTAAATTCAATATGTTCAAAGCTGTTATCCCCTTCCCTTCTTCCCAACTTTCCTATTATTGTTGAAGTTACCCCCATCTCCCCAGTCACCCAGGCTCACATCTTAGGTATCATCCTCAGCCACTCCAGCGCAGGTCCTAATCACCCTACACCTGGACTATTGCAATAGTTTGCTGGTTAGTTTCCCAGCCTCTGTTCAACAATGAAAGTAATCTTCCTGAAGTGCAGGTCCAACCATGTTGTCCCCTTATTCAATACACTTTAATAGCTCCCTATTACCTCCACGATCGAATATGAAATCCTCTGTTTGGCTTTCAATGTTCGTAATCTGGCTCCTTTCTGTTCTTTTTATATCTCCCTCCCTGCTTTGCTCAGAGTCCTGATGTCTTTCAGTGTTATTTCCCTTGCATTTCTATGGTCATTGTATAAATTGTTCTCTTGGGTCTGCTGACTTGGCTCTGTATAAGTTCAAACAAATCTTTCCAAGTTTGAATTTTTCATATTCACAGTTTCTTATGGCATGAGTATTCCATATTTTGTCCAGTCATTCCCCAATCAATGGGGACCCACTTTGTTTCTAGTTCTTTGCTAACTGCAAAGGACTGCTCTACATATTTCCATATTCAGGGAGCTTTCCCTCGGTCTTTCTTCTGTTTAATTTAATTTAATTTTTAATTTATGGAATAAAACAAGCATTTCCATAACATAGTATAATGAAAAAGATGATTGCCCGAGAAACTGCAAATCTATGTACAACTTGCTATCCCTTTGAAATATACAACAAAAGTATCATGTAAATTTTTTCCCCCTTTTTTTTCCTTCCCTCACCCCATCTGTGTTTAGAGATGGCTACCATTAGACACAAATTGGTGTATACATACACCACACACACACACATATATGCACATATGTATACACACATATTTACATATATCTACATATATATGTAAAATTATTCTATGCATACTTCTATTTATCAGTTCTTTCCCTGAATGCAGATAGCATCTTTCTTATCCCTCTGTCTTTCAATATATGCCTAATATACTGCTATCTTTAGGAAAAGGGTATACATAGTTTAGCAACTTCTCCAGTATAAATCCAAATTGTTTTCCAGAAGGGTTATCTTCACCAATTGTCTTTTATGGTGCTCATTTTTCAATAGCTCTTCCAGCATTTACCATTTTTATTTTTTGTCCTTTCCCCCCCAATACAGTGGATATGAGGTAAAACCTTAGTGTCATTTTACTTTGTATTTCTTTTACTAGTGGTTTGAAGCATTCCTTCACATGGTTTTTGAATTTTTCATCTGTAGATTTCATTCTAAACTATGAACACTTATAGCAGGGTATTGCCCTAGGAACTAGAGAGTGTTATAGAGAACATTGTTGCTTCCTGTCACAGCAATCACGTAAACAAGATGTGTACTCATTTCTTCTTCCTCTTCACCTCTGTTGACCAGTCTGGAGTCTTTTCCCTCTGTAAGTTTCCTGTCTTCCTTTAAAACTGAATATGCTATTTTGGAGAACAATTTGGAACTATGCCCAAAGGGCAATAGCACTTCTAGGGCTATATCCCAAAGAGATCACACAAATGTGAAAAGGACCCACATGTACAAAAATATTCATAGCAGCTCTTTTTGTGGTGGCAGAGAATTGGAAATTGAGAGGATTCCCATCAATTGGGGAATGGCTGAGCAAGTTGTGGTATATGAATGTAATGGAATACTATTGTGCTATAAGAAATGATGAACAGGCTGACTTCAGAAAAACCTGGAAAGACTTGTATGGTCTGATGCTGAGTGAAATGAGCAGAACCAAGAGAACGTTGTACACAATAACAGCCATGTTGTGCGATGACTAATATTAATAAACTTAACCCTTCCCAGCAATACAAGGATCTAAGACATTTCCAGAGGCCTCATGATGGAAAATGCCATCCACATCCAAAGAAAGAACTATGAAAGTTGAATTGCTATTTTTTTCTCTTCTGTTGAGTTTTGTTTCCTCTTTCTGATGGTTCCTCCTACTGGTTTTAATTTTTACTTACAACACCACTAATGTGAAAATATGCTTAATAGGAAAGTAAATGTATAGCCTATATCAGATGTGCACCATCTTGGGGAAGGTGGTGGGGAGGAAGGGGGAGAAAAATTTTAAACTCAAAAACATATGGAAGTGATCATTGATAAATCAAAATAAATAAATAAAATTTTTTAAAAAAAGAAAAAAACCTGAATATGTTCAAACTTCATACAGACTTCTGGGGGATATAGGTCCCAAAGAGAACATGGAGAAAAAAAATCCTTCCTCACCTCTTAACATTTTAAACATTTATTATATATTTTGTTTTTATATCTCAAAATTGTGCTTTTAGCTTTTTTTTTTTTTGCCTTTTGATGAGGCAATTGGGGTTAAGTGACTTGCCCAAGGTCACACAGCTAGTGCTATGTGTCCAAGGCCAGATTTGAACTCAGGTCCTCCTGATTCCAGGGCTGATACTCTATCTACTGCACCACCTAGCTGCCCCACTTTTAGCTTTTAATAAGCAATTTTAATATGTCCTGATATTTTTATGGAGAAAATAGAGAAAAAAGAGAAAAAGTCTTTTTTTTCCCCTTGTTATTTCTGTCCCCTGTACAGTGGGATGGCATATAGTGCCTGGCACATAGTACTGGATAAATGTTTGTTGCCTCCTTGCCTGCCTTAAAGAGCACATGTTACAAACAGATAACTCTCAGCTCTTGATTGCAGGAAGTCTTTTTCTCATTTACATGGGGTCTTCAATAAATTCTACACTCTGGCCAAATTGCCCCTCTTTCTCTTCCTCACATGTGGCACTCCATCTCTCAGCCTGATGCTCTTGCACTGTCTGTGGTCTATGCTTGGAATGTGCTACCTCCTCATGTCTGGCTCTTATAATCCTTCTCTCCTTTCAAGAAGAAAAGTCTATATGTACAGGAAACCTTTCCTAATGCCTGCAATTGCTAGTGTCCTCTACAATTATCTTTTATTTAACTATTTTGTGTTATTCTTTATATATAATATATACACAACACACACACACACACACACACACACACACACACACACACACACACACATAAGGTGTTTCCCCGATCCTTATAAGATCTTTGAGAGTAGGGATGGTTTCATTTTTTGTCTCTGTTTTCCCAGTACCTAGCACAATATCATATACATACCATATGTTTAATAAATGTTTATTGATTGATTTCTACAAAAGTCATTTCATCTCTCTGAGCTTACATTTTCTCACATGAAAAGGTTAAATTTTATTCTTAATCTAGATCCACTAAAACTCTTAAGCTTTTATGACTCACTGACCCTCTCCTATTAAGTACCATTCATACAGTACTCTGTGTCCTACCCTGTACTAAACACTATTGGATTGCAAAGCTTGTATGACATAATTCCTATCTTAGAGAAGGATCTCAAACAAACAAGCCTTTGAGAGAAACAGAAACCAGACTATTCTCAGAACCTGAGGACTGAACAAACTGTTGAGCAACATCCTGGAGAGTCAGCCACGTTCATTTTCATTTCCTAGTTCCAAGAAATTCTATGGATTCTAAGTAACAAGAGCAGCCTCCTCCTTTTTCTTTTGGTGCCATGAAAAGACCTATGCCAATGCTCAAACACTGGGGATGGGAAGTTGGAAAGAGGAATACCTTACTGTATATTTTCCATTTTTTGTTAGGGTTACAGTCTAAGTAGCCCACAGGAGCTGCTATTCCCACAAGAACAATTTTAGGTCTCCCTTAACTAAAATTCAGGAAGTTGGGCTAAATTCTGAAGTCTCTTCTGGACCTAACATTTTACAATTCTATCATTCTATTTCATCAGAGTTCTGTATGTTCTGACTCAAGGTCAAAATTTATCCCTCCCACACCTCCACTATCCTCTCAAAAATTGTGCCATCATATGTTACTTTAAAAAATATTTTTATTCTGAACTTAATAAATACCAAATAAAGTAGACATTTCCTAGTAGGATATAAAAAAAAATCAACAAAAACATCAGGCTCAGCAGAGGCCGTAAGAGACATGTTTGTTGATAAAGTCATGGCATCCTCCTGATCCCTGAGCTGTTATCCAGAAATTTTCCTTTCAAATATTTCAAGTCAAAATAGCTTTGGCTGGGATTTATCAAATCTTTCATATCTATTCCATAAACATTTTTTCTAAGTTTCTGGAGAACTACAAAAAGGGGTTCTTTCACTATGGAGCTCATAGCACATTGGGAGAGATGACATATGAACATATAATTGTAATACAAGATAATTCATGATGAGTACCACAGAACGGTTCAAACAAAATGCTACATGATGCCTGGTGGAGTGTGGGGGGAGTTGGAGTGATTAGGGAGAAATGGCTTCCTGGGGAAGATGGCTTCTGAGTTGGATTTTAATGGAAATTCTATAGCCACTTAATTTCCAGATTTGTCCCTTCATTCCCTCCAACCAACTTTAACAAATGTTGTCTACTCTGTGCAGAACACTAAATTAGGTTTTAAGGAAGATTCAAAAATTAAGGCTCCCTGCCCTCTGGTGGGGTAGTGCTTTGAGGCAGATATTCCTTCCCAGCATTTCTTGAGAAATTGATGTTTTTCTGAATCCTCAATCCCAAGAAAAACCAGCTGAGAAATTGGAAAGTATTATAATTCTCCTGCAAGAATCAAAGGTTAACAATTATCGTACAAACATTTTTTGATTTGAAGGAACCAACTGATACCACGTTGAAGCAAGAGCAGGAAATGCTGACATGCAGAGTCAAAGGTTATGGTTGACATTTCTGGGAACCAGGAAGGAAGTGGAGAGAAGAGAAGACAGAACAGGAGTGGTCATGATCTAATCAGTCTGTCATAAGTATGTGCTTGTGGCCCTATCTTTAGCAAGGAATGAGTCATTCTTGCCAATAAAATAAATATTAATAAGTTTATATGCATAACATACTTTACATACCACTACCACATATAAAGTATACTATAGTACACTTTATATTTGAGAGATGTTAAAACCTGGGGGCTCTTGTAAAAGCAGCCAGCAAAACTTCTGGGCTGCAAATCAGATTAAAACGTAATTAATTGGGAAATGTTTAACAAAATAAATAAAAATACTACAACAACATAGATAATGTCAATTTGTAGTTTTCTAAGTCAATATGCTTCTGTTTGAATTTGATGTCACCACTTTATATAAGCCATCATAAGGGGTATTCTAAGACATAAAAAGTTTTGGAAGTAAAATAAGTCCTTAAATTGGCAATTTTGACTGGTGATTCTGAGATCTGAATGTTATGTTGTTCAAATATGACCCAATAGTGTTCCAGTGTTTGAATATTTGCTATAGGCTACAGCTCTTTGTAAATACTACTAAACTTAACATTTCTTATTTATTAAACAAGTTTTTTTAGATATCTGTAATAATGAGTAAATAGTATAACAAATGTTGGAGGTATTTTGAGATAAAGGAAATCAGCTGATTGCTAGATATGTTTTAAATAACTGTCACAGTATATTGTATTAATAATAAAGCATGCATTTATTATTATTATTTTTAACAGAAAGCCACTGAAACTTTTATCATATCCCTATCACAGAAAAAAGATTTACTATTTTTTTATTATGGTCACTCATTAATTTGAAAACATAAATAAAATGTTGTGAAAAATAAAGAATAACTTATGATTATGGGAATTCTCAGGAATCCTGATTTTTCATCCCCAAATCCCAAAGATTATCTGTCAGAAATGTGGAAACACTAGGCATTAGGATGCAACACACATACAAATGGTTGAAATGAAAAGTGATGCAAGATAAATCCGTATGAAAGGTGTAAGGCAAGAGCTATAGGATACCGGAGCTCTTTTTTCATTCCCTTCTATTGTCAGCCAGCTTTTCAAGAGATCAGGGCTGGTTTTTCCTGCTCCCAAGGATAAGATCTGGGGCTTTTGTGGATGTGTGGCCAAGAAATCCTGGAGGATGAGAACAATAATCACTGACATTCATCTTGTACCTAGGAGTTTCTAACTCCCCACTTTCTCCCTTATTCCATACAAAGAGAGCTGTTTCTCATTTGTCACCTCCAACTGTCAGTCTGTCTTTCCCCTAATTCCTACTTAGCTCTTAAAATTACTGTAATACTACCTGACCTCTTATCTGGCTCTGCAAGAGACTGTAACAGTCCCTATAAGAAATACATTGAAAAGAGAGATTACAAAGAGAGCACTGTTGACTGTGGAGACAGAAGTTTTAGTAGAATGATGGGGTCTAAACCAGATTACAAGGGGTTGTGAAGTGAGTGGCAGGTGAGGAACCGAAGGCAACAAATTTATATGGCTTTTTCTAAGAGTTTAGATGTGAAAGTGAGGAGAGATGTAGGATTGATAGTTTTAGGGTAGTGATTCTTAAACTCCACCCCTCCCTGAAGTCTGGTGAAGCCTATAGACCCCTTCTCAGGATATTTTTAAATGCATAAAACAAAATATATAACATTACAAAGAAAATAAATTATAGTGAAACAAAAGATGTATTTTTTTTCCCATTCAAGTTCATGGACTGCCTGAAATGTATCCATGGATCCTTAGGAGCCAGGTTCAAAACCCCTGCTTAAAAGGGTTACAGGATCAAATTAAGGTTTTTTTTAAAGGATGGTTCCAGAGAATAATTCTCTTTTCCTGAAATACAGCTGACACTGTTGATTTCACATCTTTACTAGCTTCTTTCCCCTTTCCAAGATTCTTATTCCTATACTCAAAATATCTGACTTAAGCTTGTAATTTTTCCCCTTTCCTTATCCCTAAGAAGTTCCATGGTGTCTTTTTTACTGTCAATCACTGATATTTCCTCTAGAGCCCAAGCTCTCATTCTGTTGTCCTTTCTTCATATCCTTTCAATCCCCATCCCACTATAGCAACTTTAAAGTTTGCCTCCTCTTCCCTTCACCATCCCTCCTCTGCAACATTTCTCCTTGCCCAGCTAGGAAATCTTTTGTGTCAGTTGAACCATGGGCCTGCTTGACCCAGGAGGAACAGGAAAGGAGTTAGATTATGCAGGCAGTTATAGGCCAGGGAGGAGACAGAGTGGGGAGGACAGAAGAAAGTGAATCTTTCTTTAAAGAACTGATCAAAATTAAAAGCTGTATGATAAAGTAACTTCTATCTCCAGTAGGCAACTGAAGCTCAGAGCCTGAAGGTGGTCCTTCCACCCCTCATCAAGGGGTCAGTGGAGTTTCCTATAAAGGATTAGGCCACTCTTTGGGACAGTGACTCCCTCAGCTCCAGTGAATGCTGGGCAAATGACCAAAGGGTTATCATCAGACCCAAGCCTGAAGAAAGGCCTGATGGGTCCAGAAAAAGAGGTTCGAGGGCAAGTATAGATGTGGGATCTGTCAATCATATTGTAGAAAGAGACATCTCCAGCCTCATAGTCCAAGAAAATTCCCACTCGGTCTAGGTGCTCAGGCAGAGGGAGGAGAATATCAGGAGAGGTAAGGGCCTGGTATCTACCTCCAAACAACTCAATAACCCAGAATCCATTTTGGGGTATCAGAAGGGCCTCCCCCTTTCGCTCAGAATTTTCACTGCAGACTCCAAGGGCCCAAACCATAACATCTGCTACCTCCACTTCCCAGTAATGTCTCCCTGAGGTGAAGCTCTCGCGACCAAGAACACAGGGTCTACAGTCAAATCTCTCTGGATTGTCAGGCAGATCTTGCCGTGTGTCCCCTCGCATCACACTCCTCAAATCCGAAGAGAGGTAGAGTTCAGGATGAGCTGTGTTTCGATCCAGAGTCACATCAGCTAAAGGGAGAATTCCAGATTCAGTTTTTGAGGTCTTAGAGCCCTGGCTGTGGAATCTTCAGAGCATATTTAGTACCTAAAAGACACTAAGGGAGGAGAGGAGAGTTGTAGAGGATTCCTTGTGCACTTTTTCTTTGGGATCTCATTCTTTTTTGATGTTTCATAGTGTACCAATCATAGCTTCCTCCCTTTCACTACCCAAATGAGAGAAACTGTACATTATGGGAACCAATCATTAGAGATACCCCATCCTTAGAGAAGGGGCTTAGGCACTAAGGCTGCCAGAGAAATTTATCAGCATAATATTTACCCCTTTTCTACTCTTATTTTTATTCTCCATTTTCACAATCTACTTCCAATACAAAATCTAATGACACTATTCTTATGCTAGTTCTGAATTAGAGATCTTCCTCTGCCATGTAACACACAGGAGCCAAATTTCCTCATTTTCAGACACAATCATTCTTGTGGTACACGCCATTTTATCCTATGAGCAGGGTCAGATCTGCAGGTATACAAGACCCCTGCATTTTAGAGCTAGAAAAGACTTTAGAGGTCCTCTAGTCCAAACCCTTCATTTTATAGATGAGGAACTGGGCCCATATTTAATTTAATTGAAATGTGGAAGGACATAGTTGGTAGGCAAATAATCCCAGGTTCCCTAGTTGTCATTCATTCTATGTATAAACATCTTTTTTTTTTTGTGGTGTGTACATTAGTTATTCTAGCTACCTCTTTATCTTGCCTCCCAGAGCCACTTCAGTCATCTGGTCACCTTAGCAGTAGTACAGGCTCTTCAAGGGACCCCAATTTGTCATGCTTTAGGGACTATCATCACAAAAGGCAATTCAACCATTGTTATTTTTAAATGGTCCTATTTGGCTCTAAATCCCTTCATTCTAGGAAGTGTTTACATGTTTTAAGGGCAAGTTTTTCTCCTTCCTCAAAGAAAAAGTGAAAGGATTTGAGAAACACCTCTGCATGCACAAGGTTATCAGGCACTTTTTTTTAAATGGAAGCAATCTTTGTATGTGATATAAGGGAAATACTAGCTGTTGCTGGTGATTGCTATTGGGAAGAACACATCAGAATTGAGATGATAGCATTAGAAAGATATCCCAACTCCTTAGGTGTACCCTTAGAACCCTGAGGGGAAATGTGCAACAACGCTCTGGGCTACCTGACTCATCAGTGTGAATGTGAGTTGGCATAGAACCTTAGGGCTTACATCAGCTCCATTCATCTACATATATTTGTATGTGTTTCTTCCCTGACAGAATAGAAGCTCTTTGAGGGTTGAGACTATTTAACTTCTTTTTTTAAATTTCCAGTGACATGTAATTTAAAAAATTTCTAGCCTAGCACATAATTGGTGTTTAATAAACGATATTTATTGGGGAAAAAGAAAAGAAAACATAGAAACCAGATCAAGAAAACATAGTGGTATTTGGTTGAAGATCATTAGAAATAGAAACAAGTGATTTTGTCATTAGAAACAAGATTACAAACTACTTGAATGGAAAAAGGAAATAGATGAAGAATTAGGAAATAGATCACCAATCTGGTCCAGAGGCATGATATAGTAGTGATAGAAGACATTAATTATCTAGAAATCTAGTGAAGTTTCTCTCTATCATTTATCTTTTAAAAGGTGGAGGAACCAACAGGAGAAATTCTATTCTGGATCTGATTCTTACTAACAGGGAGGAACTGGTTACTGAAAGGGAGATGATGAGAAACTTGTGGGTTAACAGTAGTAACCTCTCCCTTGTAGAGTTTTGTTGCTGGAGAAGAGGAAATCTGGGCATAGTCTGAAGTGCTCCCCAGCTTTTGAGAAAGCAGATTTCAAAGGGTTCAGGGGAATGTCAAAGTAGGGCTAAGTCAGTTGGAAACTCTTACTATTGAAATTCTGAAGACACAAAGAGAAACAATCCCAGTGCTGTCTGAAAAGACTGCTCTGCATGCATAGGGAAATCAATCAAATTTTATTTTCAAAAGTTGTTTACAAAAGATGGGAAGCAAGAGCAGGTAACAGAGAATGAATATAAGAGAATGGCATGATCCTTAATATTAACACATATAAGGAGCTGGTAAAGAATAAAAGCAATAAGAAAAATTTTTTATTAAAGTTTTTTTTTTTAGCTATCTTGGGGTAAAGTCTCAAACAAGGGATAGGACTATCACTTGGGAAAATTGGGATTATGACAACTAACAAAAGAAAGAAGGCAGAGTTGTCTTAATTGTTATTTTGTTTTCCCTGTCAAGGAGAATGACCTTTGGATGGGAAAGGATGGAACAAGAAAAGGCTAAGAGGGAGCTGATACCCACTATAAATAAGTTAGAAGATAGTAAAAGAACACTTAGTTTCCCTTGATGATTCAAGTTACCTGACCAAGAGGAGCTATTTCCTTGAGCACTGAAAGAAGTGACAGACACAGTTGTGGAGTTATTATCAGTGATGTTTGAAAGTTTATGGAGAAGGAGTGAGATACCATAGAACTAGAGAAAGGCAAATGTTATTATGATTTCCAAAAAAGGGAAGAGAATAGTCTGAAAACTATAGGTCAAGTAATTTGATTTTAATTCCTGGAAAGTTTCTACAATAGATCAATAAAGAAGTGATTAGTGAGCATCGAGAAAAGGGAAGCAGTAATTACAAAGAATGAGGCCATGTCAAACTAACCTTATTTCCTTTTTTTTTTTGACAGAGTTATTAATCTTTTTATTAGAGGGAATGTTGTAGCTATAGCTTATCTAGTTTTTAGCAAAACAATTCCTAAAGTGGCTCATAATTTCGATTCCTGTGGAATGGATGGAAAGATGTGAACTAGATAATACTATAATTAGATGCATCCTGAACTCACTGAATGGCTGAACTAAAAGAATATTAATATCATCTTGACAGGAGGTCTACAGTGGAATGCTCTAGAAATCTGAAACAGCCTTATGCTGTTTAATATTTTTATATTTGTATAAAATGATCACAAATACAGATGAAACAACTGGGAGAAATGGTAACACAATGGATGAGAGTCAGGATCCAAAAAGATTTAGAAAGGCTAGATCATTAAGTGGCATCTAATGAGATGAAATTCAAGAGAGTTAAATGTAAAATCTTATTCTTGGGTTAAAAAATCATTGTTACTAGTCCTAGATGAGATAGTCAGCAGTTTGCCTGAAAAAGATCTGGGAGTTTTAGTGGACTGGAGTCTTAACACAAGTCAGCAGTATTATGTGGCAGCCAAAAAAAGCTAATGTAATCTTAAGAGAAGTATAGCTACAGGAAGGAGGAGGTGAACCAGAAGCAAAGGGTGGATATCACGAGGAGGCAAATTTAGGCACTAATAATGAGTGCTATCCACATGGAGCATGTTGCCTTGAGAGGAATTAGAATCCCTTTCATTGGAGATGTTTAAGTAGAACATGGATGATCATTTGCTAGGTGTGTCATAGAGGGGATTCCTTTCAGGTATGAATTAGACTAGATGGCAACTAAGGAATTTTCCATTTTACAGAGTATCATGGCAGGGGATGCAAGGTATTACCCAGAGAAAAGTTCTGGGGGTAACAATAATGACTTTGTTAATCAAAATATGGAAGATAACTGGTTCAGTGGCTTGAGATTCTTTCTTCCAATCAGCCTACCCCAGCCATTATATTTAAAAATAACAGAGAAGCCAGTGAAATTACTGGAGAACTGGCTGGTGAGGCTCAATGATTCCTCCAAATCATTCTATGGTAGTCCCAGGAATTGCTTAATTGTATAGAGACAGACTTTCACCACTTTCACTCAAACATTGTTATTTAACTTGCCCTCTAGTTGACTGTCTGTTCCTCTTTTCTGCCCTGTCCTTTATTGTGAGGTGGAGGTATCATGAGGAGTGGGAAAGGAGAGATCTTAGACTGACAGAGAACAGAAGTGCCACTCACCAGCATGTAACTGAGTTCTTCTCCATCCTGCAATGGACAAACAGAAAGATGAGAACTCTTTATGTAATTACTATATGAGAAGCATAGAAATTGTCCATGAGAGTAATGAGATAATGAGGAGAATGCTGAACTTGCTGAACTCTTCCTTGAGTTTCTCTGAAAAGAAGTAGAAATAAACCAATGGCTCTCTAGAGAGAAAAATTTACAGAATCTGTTTCTGGAATAGATAATAGAAAAGAATCTCTTTATGAAAGTCCTCAGATGGTCTAGGTACTGCCAAGGAGCCAAGAATAATGAAGCATCATCTAAATTGATATCAGCATCTTCAATTACTCAGATATTTAGGTTCTACATGACATTTTTGCTTTTGGTCAACTAAAAGGAAAGTTTAGAGGTATAAGGTGATGGAGCTTTGGAGGATTTATGATACACAGTTTTGACCCTTTCTGTTTCCAGTTCATTCCTCTCCAGCACCCCATGTCAAAAGTTGAGATTCTTTTTGTTCCCAAAGTGTCATCTTTGCTTTTTTTTTTACCTGTCAGGTTGCATTCTCTTTCTTTTCCCGTATGTTCTTGCCCCTTTTTATCAAATTCTCTCTCTTTTTCTTCACATTCAATTTCTTTTTCTATAAATAGTGTCTTTTTCCTCTTGTGTTGTTTCCACATGAAATAAATACTAAAAGCAATAAAAAGTCCAAGAGCAGGCAAGGCCACAGTGAGAATAATCATCCAGGTAGAGACCTTTTCAGGTACAGGAGTTGTTGGGTCTAGGAACTCGGAAGGGCTCTCAGAGGGCATGGAAGTCGAGACCCAAACAGTTTCTATGGCAAAGGACATAAAGAAGACCAGGTTAAACCAGCCAACACATACCAAGATCTCTTTTATAAATCTGAAAAGAGAAGATTCTTTCAGATTGTGATCTCTCTCAAAGAAGGAAAAGGAAGAGTTATGTATGTGGTTGAAATTTTCCTCTATCCCCTTCTTTTCCTAGAATTTGGAATTCCAAATTCCAAATTTGGAATTTTTTGTTCCAAAATAAAATGCAGATGAAACCTAGAGGAGTGTTGCTTTCCTACATGCCTCCTCCTTGCTTTCCAAATTTAATTCTGGTTTTAGCAAACGATTGTTTATATTAGTATCTGCTCAGTGGAGAATTTCCAGGCCATATTTCTTGGAAAATGTCTCATACAGAGTAAGTATTTCACCCTAGAAGTGACACTAATGCGCCTCAGGGCACTGACCACAAGTGCACTGGCAAAAATTAAGAGCACTTGCTACTTAAATTGACTGCCTTTTCTATTTTTCAAGAATTGGACACATAATAGTTGTCATCCAGGAGAAACATTTAGCAGCAAGTGTCATGTGAAAGTTCCCATTTGGCAGGGAGTGAGGGAAGAGGATATTAATTTCTCTTCTCTACTGGGAGCTTTCAGGTGTCAAGCAATAGATAAAGAAGAGTATCTTTAAATTCCTGATCTCGTTTCTAACCAAGTGGTCCCCAAAGTAGGGGTTGTGCTATGACCAGATGACATTTAACAAGAGAGTGGGAAGATGGATCTACATACTGTGATAGTCAACAGTGGGGCTTATCTCCAGCATAACCGCAGCTACCTTTCACAATAGCCCTATACCTCCCCACTCTATCTCTTTCCACACTGTGCAAGTTCCCAACTTTTTCCTCCCAAGGACTTTCAAGGCAATTATGACCTAGTAACTGCCACCCAGGCACCAAAAGCAGTAGCTGGAAACTGCTTTGCCTACTGTTAGGCCCTCCCTTCCCCCATCACTTCATAACCAGGTATATGTGCTCAAAACATTTTTAGTGATCAAAAAAGTTTAGAGACTTTATCCCCATAGCCTAGAGGTGCTAGGACTTTTCCTTTGGATATTCCCTTCATGGTTCTCCTATGGCTACAACGACCATGACTCAGCAAGGAGAATCTAAAGCTGAGAACTGACCTGGTATAGACATCATTGTCAACAACTCCTGGCTGAGAAGGAGGTTTTGTATGGAACAGAACACACTAACCACTGTGGGATCTGTGATAATCACAGACAACGTCACAACAAACAGCCCGTCTTCACTGGGAGCCAGACTTTCCTCCAAGGATGGAATCGTCTCTTCTACAAGATTTCTCCACTCTACCCAAGGCTGCGGGTACCATCCTGCTGATGTACATTCTAGTTGTATCCATCCATATTCATAACCTATAATTTTAATGAAGGGATCTGAGCCCATACCTGGGGAAGAAAATATTGCTTGAATAGGGTCATTCTTGAATAAGGATATCCAAGATGGTTTACTCCATCTACTGTAGTCAACACTAGCAGAGCTGATCAGGGGGAACTGTGTCCTTAAGTTGGGAAATTGGATTGCAGTCTTGCCAAGGCTGAGTATCATATCTTACACTTTTATATTCTCAAAAGATCTAGAACAAAAATTGTCCACTGATTTATTTTTATTGCTATTTTGGTGATTTTTCATGTTACATTCTAATTTTTGGATGGATATAAACCATTCAAAATTATGGCAAACAGGTTTGGGCATTAAATAATATGTAAGAAACAGAGAAATCAATGAATAATAATAATTTTAATTTATACAGCAACTTTACACTCCTTATCTCTTTAGATCCTTATAACAAGTATGTGATATAGGCAATACAGATATTATTATTATTTTCATTGTACAGATGAAAAAACTGAAGGACTTTCAGATACATGCATAGTTAGAGATCACAATGAGGGGGGTCTATATCCTTAATAAGTCTCTCAGAGACAGAAGAGGAAGAAGAAGAAAAGTTATCAGCATTACCAGAAGCCTTAAAACAAACAAAATTTGGTTTTCAGAAAAGGAATGTGAACAAAGAAAAGAAAAATTGTCTTGGTTTACTGCCTCCCCCCTTACCCCCCAGCCATTCATCCAGCGCCTTATTTTCACTCTTATAACTTACCATATCATTTATGGTGCCACAAATATATGAAATTCTTTTGTAGAAGTGAGGCTATATGATACATCAAATTAATATTATTGTTAGGATTACTGTTGTTATTATTATTAATGCTATTACTAGTGCTAAATGCATACTTAAAACTACAAGTACAAGCCCCTTTCAAGGCTATTCATTTCTTAAGCAGGAGAAACTGTTGTATCAACTATGGCTTATTTTAATCCTCTTTTGTTTGCAAGTCAAGAATTAATTGTCTTCTGGGAAGTACAGCTACTTGTAGCCTCATAAATTTGCTTGCCAAAGATTCAACAGACTTTCCCCTCCTTTTCTTGTAATTATTTTAAAAGGCTTTGATCCCTCTTCCCTCACTCTGCCTCTCTCACCTCCACTCTAAGACAACAGTCATTTCCAGTCCTTACTATTTAACTAAGCTAAGCATTGTGCCCTTTCTGAGATAATCACCATCCCTTAATGTCACTAACTGTATATAATTTTTAGGTCGATTACGAGCATTAGCCCACTAAAAGTTTTCTCCCTTATGCTCCTCACCCACCCTAGACAACATGTCCAAGGCCACTGAGAATCCTGAACATGTGCCAAGGCCAAGTTGTCTCAAAGATCAATTCTGAGTTTGAAAAAGACTGTCTATGGGTTAGGCATTGGTGCTCGGTCATCTGATACACAAAGAAGATTTAAATCTGAATCTTAAATCTGAAGATTTAAGAGCACTAAGCTCATGTTAGAAGTGGAGCTTTTTATCTAAATAAACAAAACCAACCCAGTTTAAAATGCATTGCTGGCAATGACTCATCCTTTAACCCTCACATAAATATCGATATTTGTATTGTTATGGAGAAAGCTTGTAGAGTAATAGAGGCTCTTCAGTTTCCCTCAGTTTGGAAGCACATGTCATACAGGCCACTGGCAACTTTTGTGCTTTGTGCCTTCACTCTTCGTCAGGGTGTAATTCAAATACTTCAGAGCTAATTTTTGGTATGCTGTTATTTTCATTTTAGTTTCTTAAAAATCATCTGTCACTATGGCTTTGAATTTTGATGATGATATGCCTGGGTGTTCATCCCTATTGACATGCTGTTGTAAGAGCCAACAAATGTGGAATTAAAAAAAATCAAACAAACAACTCAACCTTTTTCTATTAATAGTAAGAATTACTATTTCTCTAGTCTAAAACTCTTTCCAAATCTTTCACTTTAAGAAGTATGAAGAAGCAAGGCTAACATCTTCATTTGAAGTGGAGTAAGGGTAATAAACAAATGTAACTGGATAATATGAGTACTACTCTATCCCTGGAGCAATTGGTTCCAGAATTCACCTAAGGACAGCATCTGTCCTCTTTTGAAATCCAAGCTTAAGATACTGATCACAGCAAGAAACTCTTAGGGTAAAGTCTAGGAAGGAATTGAATGGTGACTATTCTGGAATGCTAACTCCAAAACATATGTTAATATATTATGATCTTTTCCTTATTGAAGATTCCTATAAATCTGCAATTTTCTTGAGGAAGAGAGTCATGTTGGAAGGCATAGTGGTCTTTCCCAATTTGGAAATCTCTCTCTCTTAGAGAGAGCTAGAAATGGGTTGAAAATTCACTTAATAAAATTGTTTCTTATAGACTTGAGCCTAAATCACAGAGTACATTATTAGTATTAACTTTTTCTGATACTGTGAATATTTTGATATGTAATCTTTTTCTTATTTTATTGCTGGGGATTTTTTGGTATGATTTCCTGAACTATCACATTAAGATTCAAAAGATCATAGATTTAGAACTGGGAGTAGACTATGTGGCACTTGAAGACCAGATCATTATTAGGTTTGCTGCAGGGAAAGATTTTCAGCTACAGCAGATAAACAAATAAACAAACCCAAAACTCTACTAAGGAATATAGGGGATGCAGTTTATGTTACTGGGGAAAGCACCTACACAGGTAAAAAAACTGAGTTTTAAAGCATCAGTAGGAAAACTATGATAGAACAGAAGAGTCAGTGTCACTCTAGATAGCTGGCTGTGGTTTAAAAAAAGTTATACATACTACAGAACAAAGTATATTAGTGTATAGGAAGGGGAAATATCACAAAAGTACAAGTGGGTTAAACTTGGAACTATCTATGAAGTTGAAGAATGAAAAAGAAAGCAATAAAAAGTGGAAATTAATCCTTACCATTAGAGAAGTGTGGCTGTGTGAGAACAAGAGAGCAGTGCAGAAGCTAGAAAAGAAAGGCAATGGACAAAAGATAAAAAAAAACCCCAAAACCCAACAGCAATAACCCAACTTCTGTCCTCAATATTTACATTGTTTTAGGCAAAGAGGTCTAGAGAAAATTTCACACTCACCTACATTTCCTAAATTGTCAGGGAAAAAATAAGTGAGGGCAGTGAAAATGTAGAAACTTTTAATGTCATCACTTTTATCTTTTCAGAAAATATCTTAAGTTTTACTGTTGTCTTTAGGGAGGTCCAGTTGTGGTGAGAGGATAGAAATAAAAATCCAAGTTGAGAATAACCATATGTATTGAAATTGGTGGGGTCTCCTTATGTGCTCCAAGAATTGATAGATGTTATTACAGATTGATTAACCATTAGTTTTGAGAAGTGAGGACAGGAATTTCTGAGGATTGGAATATGGCAAATGTTGCATCTATATGAATCAAAGGAAGAAAAAGACTAATCCTAGAGATTTCGCACTCCTCCCAATTCTAGATTTCTATTTAATTCCAAACTGGGAACATATTTGAATGTGTTTCTCAACAACCAGTTTGCAATCACCTGAAAGGGTAATTTTGTCAGATCAATTTTACATTCTTTGGTAATAAAGTGACAGGTCATAAAGATAAGGGTAAGCAATTGGTGTAACATCTATACAGCATGGCCCAGAACCCTCAGGTTTGAATTCACATGGATAGAGATTTCTCATAAATCCCTATTTGGCTTGTAATCTCCTTCCCACCCCAATCCTCAACAAGTTTTCTTCTTAGAGCCGCAGTATTTGGCCTGTTTTTTTCCTTACCAGGATCTCCCTAAGGATATCAGAATACAACTTAGATGTAGGTTTCCATAGATGTAGGTAAAGAGCTCTTGGCTCTCATAAAAGTGTTCAAACTATTAAGATAACAGGAATACCTTTATTTTACCTAGCCAAAAAAAAAGAAAAAAGAATGCAGAATCATGAAGGATTCATGAGCCTATAAACAGTCAAGGATAACTCTCCTAGATTCTGTCATCCGAGCCAAGTCAAGCCTGCTGACCTGACTTCTGAGTCACATTGAGGAAAGGTCAGAGAGCAAAACCAAGGAACTCACTTGTGACTTTCAAATCCATAAAGGCCTCTTCATATGATCTGCCTTCTTGAAAATAGCAGTGATACCTTCCATTTTCAAAAGCTGTGACATTGTGTATTTTCAGAGCAACATTTCCATCTCTGATATTATCTCTCACAAATGTTGTTCTTCCTCGATATTCTTCCATCTGTTCTTCATCTCTTTCTTTCCCATCTTTATAGACATAAACAGCTGGAGAGAACTGTGAACGGAACCACCTTACCTCCATTTGCTCAGCACTTTTCTTGGGGAAGAGGTGACAACGTAACGTGGCATCTTCCCCTATCATGGTCAGGGGAGGTTCAGCATGTGCAACCACAGTAAAATGAGCTGTTCAAGAAAGGGAGAGAGTTATAGAAAAGCTAGTGACAGGTAATTGGTGTTCGAGGTGTGTGGGGGATGGAGACTGAATAATATTTCAAGGGAAGAACAAATTCATTCCCATAATATTCTTTTTTTTTTTCCTTCGGTTAGGCAACGGGGTTAAGTGACTTGCCCAAGATCACACAGCTAGTAAGTGTTATGTGTCTAAGGCCAGATTTGAACTCAAGTCCTCTTGCATGCAGGGCTGATGCTCTATCCACTGTGCCACCTAGCTGCCCCCCATTCCCATAATATTCTTCCAGCTTCACGGACTTTCTGAAATGAGGGTGGCAATTACCTTCCACTTTTCTCCTGGGGAAAGAAGTGTGGATAGGAAATTATTTTTCCCTCCTGAGAAGTCTCCATGTTAGAAAAGAGAAACACCTACCTGAGATCCTCATGATCAGCTGAAGGAAGAGGACAGCTACAAGACCACTTAGCACAGAATGGTCTGGGAAATAGGCCATATTCATAATTTCTAAAGAAGACAATAACACCATTTTAACTGTGTGCTAAGTGCTGAGAAGAGATACAAAATTTACAGTAGATAAGACATAATCCTAATTCTGGAAAATATAATCGAGTAGGTAGATGAAATATCAATACATTGCAGCAATACACAAGTGTTTTAGAGAAATACGAAACAAAGTCCAGTATTAGGTCTATAAGGGAAGATCATTAACAACTTTGTAATCAGGGAAGGCTTGTCACTCAGCACTTCTTTACCATGGCCCAGAATCTTCATCCTGAACACTCACGCCAACCCTGGAATTCACCCATGGAAGTATTCTCTGTTTCTGTGACCCCTTCTTCTGTTTGGATGGCTTCCTCCTAGAACCTCTATTTAAGGAGGACACACAGGCCAGCCATGTGTCCATTTCTTAAGGCTGTACCCTATTGTATGCCTTCATTCCCCTCAACCTCCTTTTAAGCTTCCTTTTGTGTGTTGTTAGAACACAAGTTCTTTGAAGGCTGGGACTGTTTCTTTTTGCTTGAATTTGTATTCCCAGAGCTTAGCACAGTGGCAGGCACATAGTAAATGCTTAATATATGATTCTTGACTGACTGGCTAAAAGAGGGGGCATTTGAGTTGTTTAAAAGGATGGGTAAGAAGGAATTCATCAGTCCAAGAGTGGAAAGGAGGACCTTCCAGGCAAAGGGAACAGCATGAACCAAATCACTACCACTAGTTCCATCACATAGACCCTGGTGAAGATAGCCCAGGACCATCTGCTTTGCCACTGAACCCTAAGGACCATGGGACATTTCCATTTGACTTGGAGTTGAAACCTCCTATATGTGTCATTTCCCCCACTAGAATGGTAAACAGCTCTTTACCAGTCATTTAAGAGCAAAAATTAGTTTACTTTGTTATTTGTATCCCCATAGGATGCACTAGGCAAATAAATAATTATTAATGAATATATACATTTTAATTAATTCATGAGCAAAGACTTATAGGTAGAAAAGTAGTAGAAATATCTGAAAGACAGTAAGTAAAAAAAAAATTTTTGTACTATAGAAGAGAGGTATGAGGTAAGCAAGAAGCCAGAAGATTAAAGACATTATAAATGATAGATGAGCGAGGGGGAAAAAAGGAGGAGGGAAGCCCTTAAGATGGCTATTGTAAAAGTCCAGACAGCTGGTAACAAGAACCAGTAATAGGTTGGTGGCAGTGAGAATTTGAGAAGAGGGGACAAATTTAAGAGATCTTTTAGGGGTGGAATTTACAGGGCTTATAACTGGTTGGATATGAGAAGAAGAAGAAAGACTTAAAGATAACCTAAAGTTATAAACACAGAAGCCTGAGAAAATGGTGGTGTATTAGAGAGAAACACTGAAAATAGTAGGAGCAGGTTTACAGCAACAAGATGAACTTGATTTGGGATATGATGAAATTTAAGTGTCAGAGGAATACCAAGGTGGAACTATCATGTAAGCTCTTGGAGATATGGGTTTGGAATTCAAAAGAGACTTGAGGGGACAGCTAGGTGGCAGCTAGGTGGTACAGTGGATAGAGCATAGTCCCTGAAGTCAGGAGGACCTAAGTGCAAATCTGGCCTGATATTTACTAGCTGTGTGATCCTTGGCAAATCACTTAAGCCCATTGCCAGAGAGAAAGAGACAGAGAGACAGAGAGATAGAGAGACTTGGGAGTTATCTTTATAGAGGAGGTAACTGAAACCATACGAATGAATGACCAAGAAAGTATAGAAAGAAGGTCAAGGACAAGCTCTGGGGGAAATCAATCAACAAGCATTTATTAAAAGTCTACCGTGTGATGCTGTGCTAACCCATATTAAAGGATCAAAGAGATAACAGGGTAAGTTAGGCAGGGTTTGGAACCTTAGGAATGTAATAGTGGGGGAAGGTGATGAAAGGTTTCTTCATATGTTAAGACAAGACACATAGTTCAATCGTTCATTTTACCAATTAGGAAACAGGGAGGAAATGAGGAAACCAGGGAAGTTAAATGGTTTGCCCAGGCTCACACAAGAAGTAAGTATATAAGAGGAAGGATTTGAATCCTTGTCATCAATCTACACAAAGACAGTACTCTTTCCATTATACCACAATGCTTCAGACTTGGTTCCTTTCCCTATTTAGGACAGTGAACAAAGGACATGTTAATAGAAACAAGATGACATCAACCCATAGGTTGATCAATTACAAAATCAATTACAAGAGAAGTGATATCAACTTGGGGATAAATTCTTCTGGATTGCTTCTTACTGCATATTCAAAAGAGCTTGAGATCTGCTTACCCTAGATTGATCTAGGAAAGGGTACCATCTCTTTTCGTTTTGGCCTATGTTTATTCTTTTTATGGGAGGCATGACAGCTGTCCTAGGAGTCAGAAAGACCTAAGTTCACTTCCAACCTCTGACACACTGCTTCAGTGGCCCTGGGCAAGTCAATTTACCTCTTAGTGCTCAGCCTTGGTCTAAGACTTAAGATTGTAGAGCAAGCACTGATTTATACACCAGTATTATAGGAAGCTTGGTTGAGGAGGTCCCTCACCAGGGAGCTCCTTAAACAACAAAATCACAGGTCCAGATCAAGGAACAAAATAACCAAACAAAAATCCTTTGGGAGGGCAGGAAGCTAAACACTTTGTAATTGTTTGATTGTAAACCTGGCAGAGTTCACCTAATCCTGGACAACAAATGTGCTGCTGTATATCCAGGAATCAGAACAAAGAGAAACCCAGGTGAATCTCACAGGGTGGCTTTGATACTGTGCTTTGATTTGGTACTAACATCATTATTAAGGAAAAAACCCAACTCTGATTTTTTAAACGTAATTTTTATTTCTAAAATATCCCTCACTCTCTCCATCCCAGGTTTGTCCTTTGTAACAAAGAAAAAAAGGAGATAAAAGCAGTTCATCAAATCTAATCAACACATCAGTAGAGTCTGACAGTATGCAATATTCCACCACTACAGATTCTCTCACTTTGGTAAAGATACTAATACCTTATAAATAGCAAGTTTCTGCTGAGCATTAGCTGTGCCTCTATTATTTGAGAAGGGATTTGGGACCGCGGAATTTGAGTACACCCAGAAAGAGCTCTATTTGTGCCAAGTCTCAATGCAAAAGTTTGTATTCATACCCAATCATGAGTAGAACCACCCCATCTTCATCGAGAAGGAAATGGCAAACAGCTCTAGTAAATTTGTCAAGAAAATTCCAAATGGGGTCACGAAGAGTCGGACACGACTGAAACGACTAACAACAAAAAACCCTCCATTGTTCGCTTTTCCTCATCGTCGGTTTCCTACTTTCTTCTTTATCTGCTCAGTAGGGCAGATAAAGACTGGGTAAAGTAGCACAATCACTAGAAAACGAGGTTCACTTTCCCTTTTTACCCTGCCCCTCTTCAATCTGTTACATGAAGATACTTCTCTTCAGCAGTTAAGGATTCCTCTTCCTCTCCCTCCCCTCTTCTAGAATCAAGTTCAGCTCTTGAGTCTACGCTATGGATTACCTATACACTCTTTCCCCTCTCACTCACCTGCTTGAGTTCCCCATGGGATAGACAAACCCCAAGCTCAAAGATGCAGGAAGAGGGGAAGAGAATTTTGCCAGCCTTTCGCCAGTAGCATAGGAACTTCTGAGCTAGCGTCAGGATGCGTCATCATTAGCATTTGGTTGGAGACGTTGCACGAGCGCTTTACAAGATCTAGCCGGTCATTGGTAGATTTTAACTGTGTATCCAATAGAATCCCTGAATCTAGAGACTTCATTAGTTACTAGGTAGAAAACTCATCTAGAAAATTTAAGCAGTGTTATCATGTATCAATGCTGTAGTGTAATTAAGAATGAAAGCTATCAAACACACACGTATGTATAAACAGGGAAAGACGGTTTTTTTTCTTTTTACTGGTCTTGTGATATCATCGATGTAGGTAGCTCCAGATTAGAAACTTCCTCTGCCAGTGCAGATCTGCACTTAAACATTAAATAGTTGCTGGAGGAACTGAGAAGTTAAAATGACTTGGTCATATAAATAGTACCTACCAGAGGCAAGTCTTGAACCAGGTTATTTTTGACTCCCAGGAAAGCTACATAACCATTATCTATCCTGACCTCCAGTTTGCAACTGCTTATTAGACATCTCTAACTGGATATCGCATACAATTACACAAACATGTCCAAAGCTGAACTCATTATCTCCCCCCTCCAAGCCCTTCCCCCATGTCCTTGTATTTCTGTCCAAAGGCACCACCATCCGCTCAGTCAGCTAGGTGTCATGTTCTCTTACACCTGAGTCCTGTCACCCTTGGTAACATTTCTTGCATACAACCTTTTCTCTCTTCTGACACTGTCACTACTCTGGTCCAAGCCCTATAATTTATCTCTGGACTTTTACAATACCCCACTATTTATCTCTCTTCATTCCAATTCATCCTCCAGATAATTATCAAATTGATCTTCCTAAAGTGCAGATCTGACCATGTCACATCCCTTAAACTCCAGTGTCTCCAAGATTGAAATATAAAATTTTCTCTTTGTCTTTTAAAGCCCTTCACATCCTGGTCCTTTTATCTTTCCAATCTTCTCACACTTTGCTATCCTCTAAGTTGGCTGGTTGTTGTCTTTTGTTCTCCAAGAGGACCAAAATGACATCACTATGTTGGGGTTAAAGTACCATGTGTCCTACTGTGGTTTATCAGACCAATATCGAGCTTGGAAGGCTCTACCAGTGGTTGCACACAAATAGTCCATATGAAAATTTGGAGTGGAGATATCTCTAACTTTGCACATCTCATATTTCTCTTCAGCTACTGCAATTCTGCTTTGCTCACAAAGCACAGCATTTTTTTTTTTGATGCAGGCAAGACATGCTAGTCCTTTATGATCCGATGACACTAACCTCTTTGTTGTTCGTCTCATTAAATGCCTAATCTCCCAACTGTAAATTTTTACTGCTCATCTTCTATGCCTGGAATTCCTTCTCTCCTCATCTCTTCCTCTTGGTTTCCTTGGTAAAACTCTTACCTTCTGCAGGAAACTTTTATCTGGTTTGTACATAGTTTTTTGCTTCTTGTTTTTCCCATTTGCTTGTTGTTTTCCCATTAGACTGTGAGCTCCTTCAGAGCAAGGACTGCTCAGCCATTTTCCTTATCTGGGAGGTTGACTAATAAGAACAGCATTTCAGGTGATTAGTACTGTTAACTTTGGGGTCTCGGGAGTTTCAAAGGTCAGGTTTGTTCTAGTGAGATAATGCATTTCTCAGAGGTTAGTCTTATCAGAATATGCTAGTTGGGGCAGGAAATTTCTAAAATAGCAGAGGCCTTCTTCAAGATAGAAATCACTTAGGCTTATCTTGTTGGCGAGGGCCAACCTGAGGGACTCTATTTTCATAACCCTGTAGTTCTGTTTCTTTGATTTCTAAGCTTGCTTTTTTTCTGGGGAGATGTTTCCCCAAAACTTTACCTCTTCCATGCTAGGGATATTAGGAAAGGACAGTGGTGATGAAATGCATTCTTCTCAAGAAGAAACACTTGTGCAAGAGCATGAAAGTCAAGATAGAGATCACTACAAAGAACATAACTTTCAGAACTGGAACAGAAAGTGTGTCATCATCATTATCATCATCATCATCATCATCATCGTCATAGTAATATTTATAAAGTATTTTAAGGTTTGTACTTGTGCCACCTAGCTGCCTAGTGCATGAAAGGGAGTAGTTAGACTGGTGCAATAACAAGACTCACTGTGAGACCTAGGAGTACAGTGCCTCTCTTCTACTAAGGGGTTCCTCTTGACTTTGTACCTACGCACATGTAGGGTCAGTCATGGGACAGTCTAACCTCTAAAAAGAGGAATCAGGCTTTTCTCCAAACCTCTACCCAAGGGGGCCAGAGAGGGAAATCACTTATTGCTTGGGTTTGGCTCATGTCTAGGGTCTCTCCAAACAGCAGAAAAAGAGTAGAAAAGTATCCAATGTATAATGCAAGTCATAGGACAGCTAAATATTTCCTCCACAAAAAAAGAAATTTGTAACAGCGCCTGGTCAAAAATTCCAGTCCTTTTGAACATCTGAGTGGTGCTTGATGCAATCCCTATGTGGTTTTTGGACACACATGACCTATGTTAACCAAAAGTCAGGACTCCACAAGATATTGTGGATCTTATGATTTATCACAAGAGAAAGGCACATGCATGTGGGAATTCCTTATACCAAGGAAGGAGCCTGTGATATAGGTAGAAACTTGAATATTTATGGGTTACAAAAAAAGGAGGAGTCTCATGGAAGGAGTGGAGGGCAATCCTCTCCCAAATAGGAGTGGCATGGAGGAGGAATGGAAATATAGGGGAGGGAAAAAGGACCAGTCCCCTTCTGAAAGGGAGGAGAAAGGCTGAGAAAGGGAAATAGGTCTATATCTATGATTCTAGGATCTGTACCAGCTATGCTAGTGGAGAAAAAAGGATCAACATGGAGGCAGGACTAGACAACTGATTGGATATGGGATTTGAGGGGAAAGAAACAAACACTGAATTCCTGTTTGCAGCATGAAATTCATAAAATTATGTTTTGTGAGAATGAAAGCGGTTACTTTTCATCTATAAGCTTTGAGATCACTAATTGAATGGGGAGTCTGGGACCAAAATCCTTGGGAGAAAGACACCAATAGGCATATTCTCATTTCACCTGGAGTTTGTCTGCTCTTGGGAAAGAAACCAATCAGCATTACTGTTAAACTGCTCTGTTAGCAATGGTGTTTGAGATCCTCTATCTTTGGTGTTGGAGAAAGGTCAAAGGAAAAGTAAGCATATTAACTATCCTTTTTTATTTGTAGTAAATAATAGGTTAAAAACCAGAAAACTGTTCCTAAGGAATTCTGGGTACTGTCATTTCATTCAGTAAGCAGTTCAAAGCCGTGTTACCATTGTCATGAACGCTTTGAAGAGTGAGAGTAATCTCAGAATTAGTCAGAAGCCACCACATGGACGAATTCAGAATCAGTCTTAGAATCAATTTGTTTAATGTCTGTATGACCCAAGACAGGTAAAGGGGAAATTGTATGTGTATGTGTGTGCGTGAGAGAGAGAGAGTCATGGGGGGAGTGTGTGTGGCCATAAGTGGCTTTCACTTTGGACTCACATACAGCTCGACTTTCTACTGGGGCAGACAGAATCCAATGAGGGAAATAGAATTTTCTCACATTTTCTGCTCGATAGGATGAGACACCACTGATCCAGAGCATACTCGCTGATAGGCTTGGAACCCAGAGAGAGGAAATCAATAAGGAGATGAGCCACTAGTGTCCAGGGGCAGGGCTCGATGTGGTTGTTATGGAGTGCAACTCAAGAGTCCTGCATCACGTCTTTATAGCTCCCAAGTGCTATTGAACTGAAATGAAAGGTTATGAAGATCGGGCTATACATTTGGCATATACTTCAGCTGGAAGGTACTTATAGGCTCATGTATAGGGCAGAGATCACTGGGGAGAAAGGATCCCATCCCTGGCAGAATTCCCACCTCCTGATGGAAATGATCTGTTTTCTGTGGTAGCATCTGTGATTGTCAGAGGAGACTCTATGAGAAGTACATCCAGAACCCCATCCTCAAGCAAGGAAGTTGGGCTGGATTTCCACAGCAGGTTAGTTTTTTCCTACATTCAGAAATATAACTATTGTAATGGAAAGTAAGTGAGTCCATTCCAATCTAGATCTTTAGGATGAACAGAGGTATGGAGCTGACAGTTGGAGCTCCTTCCTTTTAGAGAGTAGCTTTGATGTTCCCCAGAATGGGATAGGCTGAAGTTTTATGTGCCTTATGTTTAATCACTGAATGTGACCATTCCATTCCAGATCCTTTCTTCTAGAGGGCCCAGCTGTGGAGGGTGTGATCCTGCTTATTCTGGGACTTATTCTTGCTGGAGATATTTATTTCACCTGGAAACAACATGAGGAAAAAGAGATGTTCTTTAGAGAAGAAGAGAATGAATGATTTAAAAAGAATATTGATTATGTGGGAAAAGGTAAAAAGCAAAGTGCAAGAACTATTGAAATGGAGGGGAGTAGAGAGGGGACAGTGACAGAATCTAACACTATATTTCCAACTGTTAGTTAAGGAATGAAACCTCCCATCCAATATTGGTTCCTACTCTACCCCCAAACCAATCTTGACTTTCACTTCCCAGACAGAACTGTCTTCACGTATCTGTCTTTTTATGTTTCTTTTTTGGAGAAACTCCAGGAAAAGCTCAGTAAATTCTGGCTCTTTTAGCTAACCAGGAATATGTGTGCTTCTCAGCTGCTTGTGATGACTCATATCTTTGTTCTGTTAACAGAATGGAGAAAGAGTCAGTAATAGCTAGTGAGGGATTCTGATGCATTCTTTGAGACTGAAATAGATTCTTTTGTCAGGTGTGTCAAAATACAAGATATATATACATATTTTTTTTTTTAGGAAAAACTTTCTTCCTAATGCATAGGTATGCACATGACTTTCTGACACAAGCTTCTTCAATTGTTTTTCATTACCTAAGAAAGTCTTAACATTTGAGACCTTCAACCACTGATGTGCTGAAGGGCAAAAGAGACTCTTTTGGAATGAACCTGAGTCTGGGAGAAAAACATTCCTAGAGTCACCCTGAAGGAAGATTACAGAATAACTCCAAAAGGCTTATCTGCCTCTTTCAGCTCCACAATGTCTTTTTCATAGACGTTACCATCTTTGAAAAAATACAAATATTTTCCACTGCCAGAGACTGTGACATTACAAATTTTTATAGTAATATCTTCCGTGATATCAAAACTCACCAATGTTGTTCTTCATCGATATTTCTCCAATTGCTCTTCTTCTACCTTGTCCTGCTGATATACATAGAGAGGTGAACTAATCTGGGATTTTATCCACCTTGGCTCCATAAACTTAGCCTTCATGGGGAATAAGCTACAGTATAACTCCATGCCTTCTTCCACTATGGCAAAGATGGGTTTAGCCAGTCTAATTACTACAAAATGAGCTGGTCAACAAATGTTAGAGAGGAACTGAAGATGAGGTATCTGAGTGAGGTAGGGAGAAGAAATAGACATTATTATAAGAGAATGATAGTGCACTGCTTAATGAGGGACATATTCTCTCTTCTGGGCATTTATCTGGGAAGGTCATTCGCTGATATGACAGTATTTTACTTTCAGTTCTTTCAGTTCTTAGAGAGAAATTATGGTGGAGGCAGACTAGGACTTTGTGCCCAAGCTTTGGGAATAAGCAGCACCTCTCTCCCCCAGTCCTCTGGCCCTGCTTCTAGTTTGGCCTGCCCCAGACATTAACTAGGAAAATAATCTTTAATAGGTGCTTAACCTCAACCTTCTCAGTAGTCACCTGAGAAAGAAAGTTTTTGTCATCAAAATCCTTGGCAATGTCAAAAAGTTTCACTGCCAGAAATGGCTAAGGAATGAATATTATCAATAGAAATGAAACTAAAGAAAAAAATTGTCATTTGCTTTGCTATTATTACACTCAGGGGTGTCATGAGACTCAAATGAGATAATGGATGTAAAGCACTTTGTAAACCTTAAAGTGCTGTATAAATGCCAGTTACTATTATTTATTATTATGGTTACCAGGCCTCAAATCTGGTGATGACTTCATTCTTGATCCTTCTACTGCCCTCTTTCTGAGCTCAAGCAGGATTGATAGAGCAATACAGGAGTGTGCTGTCAAATGTTTAATATATGGGCTCTAAACAACAAATTTTATCTGTAGTCATTACAGATTTTTGAGGTGTAAATGCTCACACCGAAAATTTTACAATGGTTGCTCTCCAAGCTCATGGCTGGCCCTAGCACACCGTTGGGTTGCACACTAAAGACCACTGTGCTTTTTTGCATCTGTTCTGCACATTCTCTTCTCCTATATATATTATCTCTACCTGATAGAATGTGAGCTCCTTGAAAGCAGGGGTTATTTTGATTTTCTACTTGTATCTCTAGTACTTAACACAATAATTGCTTAATAAATGCTTTTAAAATTCATTCACATGGAATTATTTGTTCTTTTGAAAATTTTCCATGGAACAAAGAAAACAAGAAAATCCTACCTCAGCCCAGTGTGAGCTGCTGGAAGATGAGGGAGATGGTGATGCCAAGCAGAGAGACAGCTAGGAAGCTTGTCATTTTCTTTGCTATGCACAACAGAAAGTCAGGAGGGGATTCAAAATGAAGACAGCCTTGGAAAAAATTATTATTTGAGATCTTTAAGAATATGAATGAGTAGGGGCAGCTAGGTGGCGAAGTGGATAGAGCTTTGGCCCTGGAGTCAGGAGGACATGAGTTCAAATGTGACCTCAGACAAATAACACTCACTAGCTGTGTGACTCTGGGCAAGTCCCTTAATTCCAATTGCCTGCCCAAAAGGGAAAAAAAAAAGGAAAAAAAAGGTGACATTAAAAAAAAAAGAATATGAATGACTATCAGGTATGTATAATATAGAGTGATTTCCTGAAAGGATTGAACTAGATGGCCACTAAGGTCCTTTCCAGCTCTCAAATTTGGTGATATTTGAGCATCCAGGGAATAAAGCTGTGATAGTTTTGCCATACTCTGTCCTGGTCAGACCACATCTATAATATTGTTAGTTCTGGGCACATTTAATGAAGGATATTGATAAGAATGCAACCAGGATGATGAAGGTCTTCGTGTTTTTTCCCCTTACAATTGGTTTGATTGGGTTGGGAACTGGGCCCCAGAAAGGAAAAACCTTGGACTTTCTCATGCAGCCAAATCTCTGGTGTTCTCCTGAGGCTATAATCCTCCCCTCCATCGTCTTGCCTCCCCATGGCCCCCAGCCACTTCCCAGCTTTGGTAATTCTATTACCTCATGGACTACTTGGACACTCCTAGATCCCTCCCACAGGCTTTCTGTATATAAGGTCCATCTTGTCTCCATTAAGAGGCTGGGATTCTTATAATCTAGCCACTGCTGGGATTCTTATAATTTAGCCAATAGCTTATTAACTCCTTAAGAGTCTGCCCAATATGATAGATGTTCTAACAAACCTTGTCTTTGGCTGAAAGAAGGTATGGGTCAAATTCTTTGGTATAGGACCCGAGTGTCGTGATATTGAGGTCCCAGCACCCCTGAACCTCTAAACCACATTAGGTTGAAGGAACTGGGGAAGTTTTTCCTGGAGAAGGGTTTTGGGAGAGGCATGGTTACTTTATAGCATTTAAAGCACTGTCATGTGAAAGAAAGTTTAGACTTGCTTCAGTTCAGGCTAGTTGTAAGGAAAAACTTCCTAAATAATTAGAGCTATATGAGGTGAAGTGTATACCCCTTCTATTGGAGGTCTTTGAAGCAGTGCTGGATGGCCACATATCAGATATGGTACAGAATGGATTGTTTTTCAGAAATTGGGTGGGCTAGATGTTCTTTGGAATTCTAAAATTCTAAAGAATGAATGTTACAAGAATATTCAAGATCTTTACAGCCAAAGGGTGTTTCCTGAGATAAGTGGTAAAGAATTCCTGAGAGCCAGCTGGAAGCTCTGGAGAGAGCACCGCAGGTTTGAAGGGATGCTTTCTCGAATCTGGAGGATGGGCATTCTTCTCATTTCAAACCTTTCCTTGAATCCTCCTTCTCTATCTTACCTTAGGCTGTTAACAACACATTTTATTGGAATATTGGAATTATTCATTGGAATATTTTTGGTCACATTTTCCACTAAGTCTGGATTGTCGTATATAGATTTAGAATGAGGAAGTATTCGAAGTATTCAAAGCATAGTAAGAATTTGTTGTTGTTTAGTCATTTTTTAGTTGTGTCTAAGTCTCTTTGACCATTTTTGGAGTTTTCCTGGCAAAGATACCAGAGTAGTTTGCCATTTCCTTCTCCAGCTCATTTTATAGATGAGGAAACCAAGGCAAACAAGGTTAAGTGGCTTGTCCAAAGTCACACAGCTAATAAGTGTCTGAGGTTGCATTTGAACTCAGGTCTTCCTGATTCCAGACCTGGTGCTCTATCTTCTGTGCCACCTATCTGCCCTAGTAAGAATTTGAGTAGGTGAAAAATAAGGCTTAGTTAGGGGAAATTATAGAAAAAACAAGGTTGAGTAGTAGGAGAGTTCAGACACACATAGTTCTAAGGCATGTAGACTGTTTCAGCATCTGGTTGAGTGATCCTCAGACTGATGTCACATGAGACATTCGGGGATAGAAGTAATTTTAGGGAGGGGGTTGTTTTTCTGACCTGGAGAACCTCTGGATAATAGCCTGCTGTTATTAGGACCTGAGATGACAGTGAGAGACAAGGAAAGCCCATCTGATAATACCAGGTCTGATTACTACAGCAATCAAGCAATTTTCGAAAATCTCATTTCCTTAATTAATAATGTACATATATTCTTTGATTATCTTAGAAAAGATATAATTAGCACTATTGTAAACTGAGAATATTCATTCTTTGACAGATCTTGAACCTGGGTACCCTCAAGGTTACTCATAAAAAAGTTCTGAACTGTAAAATTGAAAGTGCCATTAGAAAATCTTTGTTAAATTAAATTTTTAAGTATTTCAGAGAATTTGTGTTGCTACCTGTGAGATCTTAAGCAAGGTGCTTCGTATTCCATTTCACCTCATATTCCTTTTCGGTAAAATGAGAGGTTTGGCACAAGTGATATTGTCATAGAATCAAAGAATTATGGAATTTCAAAGTTGGAAAGTGATCATCAGATTAAATCCACAGTAGAAAAAGAATTCCATCTACAACACTGTTTGTTCACATTTTGCTTGAACTTACTATCTCCTGAGATTGCCTATGCCACTTTTGAAAAACTCCAATTTTTAGGAAGTTTAATTTTTACTCTAGTTCTGACTGGATCTTTCCTTATATGGCATGAAGACCTCCTGGTCATCCTCTTCCTGACATTCTTATACTCATCCAATACAATCTAACAAACATATTTGTTAAGTACCCACTAAGTTTAAGATTCTGTGCTAGGTGCTAAGGATAACAAATGGGTAAGAGCACTTGTGTTCAAATCCTAGCTCTGTCACTTCTGTACTAAGAAAGTTCTAACAGATCCCTACTGAAGATCTTCAAAGTTAGCTAAATTGACTACTCTTTAGGTTCAATTAGTTTTGAATTCTAATTATATTATTGCTTACTCTACCTATCTCTCGCCATCTTTTCCACAGAAATAGCATGGGGGGAGGGCCCACTGTTTTTACTAAGGATTCTTCCAACTCTAAAACCTAGGATCCTACATTTTCAGGAAAGCTTCCATAACAAAGTTGTTAAAAACTTTTCAGTGCTGCAAATGAAAATGATGAGTTTTTTTTTTTCCAATAGGGAAAGTGTGAAGAGAGGCACTTGTTAAGGGCAGGCATAATCTATTAACCCAATTGTCTACTTCCTTGATGACCAAGGCAGGAGAATGAATTTAAGTGAGGCATTAGGGAAGGAGCAAGTGTACTGAATTTGAAACCAGGACTTGGGTATGAATGTTGACTTAGCAACTTACTACCTGTGACTCTTGGCAAGTCATTTAAAACCCCATGCACCTTAGTTTCCTCTTCTCTAAAATGAGTGAGTTCACATATATCTTTAAGGTTCCTTGTACTTTTTAATAATGTGATCACGTGAATACTCGTCATTACAAGATGTAAAAGAACAAGGGGATTGTAAGGTGTGGCAGTCAAGAGAGGGGACGACTTGTAAAAAAAAAAGTCGCTTGGTGGCAGCAGAGGATTGAGAGTTCAGCTTCCTGTGTCAGTGGGCATCCTTTACAATGTCTCCTCACTAGTCTGGCCTTTTTTCCGTCTCCCACTACTCTCCTGTTCTTTTAAGTGAGGAATAATCAAAGGGGAATTAAAGGAGAAAAACCTCGTTGTACAGTCGAGTACAGAAGAGTATTCGTGTCTAAGAGCTCCGACAAGACCTTGAATTGATTTTAAGATGACTTTGCTTTCATCCACATTCACTTCACACCACACCACATCATAACACATAGAGGGCTAGGATTTGTCAGGGGTAAAGTGGAAAACAGATTTCAGATTAGAAATTAGACCTTTAAAGGAGAGGACTATTCATGCTTAAAAACAGTGCATGTCCGTGGGAAGGGCATGAGATGCTTCTACGAGTTCAAATATTCAAAGAACAAGTCTTGCACAAATCTGGCTGCCGCATAGAAGGTAAGGTTTGGGGAAAGGAGGCACCACATAGTGAGATCCTTCTAGACCACAGCCCCGAAGACATAGGCCATAAAAAATGGAATAGATGCATGCAGTTTTTTCTCACTTAAGGGTCTTTTACAGCAAACAGGGTTAAAGGGAGGAGAGGAGAGGAAGAAAAGGGTTAGACTGAAGGGGGAGGGGGAAAGAAGAAAAAAAATCTTTGGGCTTTTGCAAACCTTTGAGACTCCAAGAGAATCTAGTATTTACAGTTCTTTTAATGAAATTGTGTGGCTCTTAAAAGAGCCTTTGGATTTTTCAAGTTGAGAATCTCCCAGGGTAACCTACTTGGAGCTGGTGTATTTGGTGACGGCCTTGGTACCCTCGGACACGGCGTGCTTGGCAGCTCCCCGGGCAGCAGTAGGCGCACGGCCGTCTGGATCTCCCGGGACGTGATGGTGGAACGCTTGTTGTAATGCGCCAAGCGGGACGCCTCGCCGGCGATGCGCTCGAAGATGTCGTTGACGAAGGAGTTCATGATGCCCATAGCCTTGGAGGAAATGCCCGTATCGGGGTGGACCTGCTTCAGCACCTTGTACACGTAAATGGAATAACTCTCCTTGCGGTTTCTTTTGCGCTTCTTACCATCCTTCTTCTGTGCCTTGGTCACGGCTTTCTTAGAGCCCTTCTTCGGAGCAGGAGCGGACTTAGCTGGCTCAGGCATCTTGGAGGCAATGCAGTCCAAGCGAATTCGCGATTTCTATTGCAGGGCCCCTTAATACTTATACAGGGCGTATGCAAATAGAGGTACCTACAAGTCACCTTTCTGATTGGAGAATTCTTGGTAAGGTTATCATGACTAAGCGTTGTCCAATGTAAATGACAGATTCCAATCCTGCTTTCCTATTGGTTACATAAATATACGTCGCGTCCAATGACATAGTGATTTGCCGCACTTCCTAAAACTGCGGCAGAATGCCCTAACCCTGGCTTTGCATTAGGAATTTTTTTCCTGCCAAACTTTACTGCTTTCAGTCAGTGCTTTTTGTGTGGATTCGGAAAGCTGGGACAAAAACCTCCAGTTATGGATGCTTGGAAGTGCTGCAGTTTCTAGTACGGCGCATGCGTATGCTGCTCTGTAAAGATTCCGGCTCAGACAGTCTCAGGATCGGGAAGTCGTGATGCTGGAGCTGTTGGAACTGCGTGGCCCGTGAGATGGCAGATAGGAATTCCACCATATAACCGCAGGCTCTCTTTCTTGACTCAACAAGCCGCGGGGCGGTGACCATCGCCCAGAGCGGCAGTTTTGCTACAGCACAAGACCACAAGCCTGCATTTTCACAAGAAGCCAAAAAGCTCTAGTAAGAGCCAGCCACCCACTCTCCAGAATCGTTTTAGACAGAAAAAAGTTAGCAGTACTTTGAGCATCTGCTTTATTCCTTCAATTGAAATTTATTCCTTCATGGAAACCAAACCATTGTCAACTCCGCCCATCATTAACATTTATTTTTTAAATTAAATTAAAGAATCCAGTGACATAGAATTGAGTAGTTTTGAGCATATTCACAGGCATGTGATGCGTTTTTTCTTGGGGTAGAAATGGTGAAATTCTTTGGGAAAGCCATTTTTTCCATGAAGTGGATACAAAACATATTCTAGGAACGGTGCATTCACATGCAAAAATTGCTTTCAAAGCTATGTTAATGTTTACGGTGAGATCAGAGAAAATAAAATTACCAATACGAAGTTTTCTGGGAAAAGCAGTGTGTCAAGTGGAAAGGGCACTGTATTAGAAGCCATGAGAAGCTGGTTCTTGTATTGCCTGTATTTGTGACGTGAAATCTTTTTGTTTCTTGAGCTATGAAATGAAGAATTGGGTTATATTAGATTCATTCTGGATCCAATATCTTTTTCTATGACTTGGTCATAGGGATAGTCTAGAAAAAGACTGGAAAAGAAACAGAAGTGGTTGAGGGAGTTTTGCTAAAACTTGGAGAAAGACAAATACAGAACCAGGGTCAGCTGGCAAAACTGCTGAGCATCAACCATTTCTCATTGGCCCAATAGGCTTTTTCATATACCAAACAAAAGAGAAACTGTTCTTATTTTCAAGAAAAGATTCAATTTTTATTACAGTAAACAGGGAAAATGTCAGTGGCCAGGAACAGTGTAAGTCAAGATTGGAAGAATATGGGAACAAAGGGCATCAGAACAAATTTGGAGTCAGATAACATGAATTTGAATCTTGGCTCTACTACATAACAGCTTGAGTTTTCCTGGCTAGCTTAAAAAATGTAATCGCTTTTTTCCAGTGTAGACCTAGGACTTTTTCTCACTCCTATCTCCCATTTTTGAGGCCTCCAAATGGCAAAATTGCCTTATAGTTAAGTGAACCAAAGGACCAAGTCCAACTCCAGTCTAGGCAGAGAATCAGCGACTGCCTTAAAATGGATGGGGAGAAGATTTTTATTTTCACTTAGGCTTTTGCCCAAAAGTAGCTGTCTGTTTTTTCTGGGATTCAAGCTAACCATAGCTTGCATAGGGGCCACTATCAAGAGGGGTTACCCACTGAGGGACTTCTTCACAATGTCCTGCTGCAAGAAGGGCTACCCACAGTTCAGTCTCCAAAATATTTGAAAAGGTTAGAGAAAGTTTATTCTCAGGCTCTCCTCTGGGGTTCCAGACCTCACTGTCACTCAAATGTGACTTTGTATACACTCTAACAATAACCCAGGCCCACAATCTAGAGAAAAAGAATCTCTACTTATTTTGTCAGGGAGGAAAGAAAAAGCCAAGGAACAGGAGATTAAGGGTAAGCCCTTAGACCCAGTTGAGTTATTGACTTGAAAATGAGGAGGTCCTCCTATTTAGATACCAGGTTTACATACCCAGACCTTGCTTTCTACTATTCCTAAGATAAGTCTTGGGAAGTAGCTGTTGGGATGCTATACTGAGTCTTGGTCATATAACCTAGGAGGCATGAAAAATTTTCAAATTACCAAAGGTCTATCCTATTTCCAATTTGATTCCTCATGGACAATTTTGAAGTGAAAATGATGCTAACCATCCCTTTGAAATGAGAGAGAAAAATGGTCACCACAGGAGGCTACCTGAGTAAAATCTTACCTTATGTGTTCTCTAGCTGTTCTGGGTTATGGTAAACTCTGTCACTTTTCTGGAGAGTCCCAGTCATCCCACTTCTTTTTTTTTTAAATTTTAATTGTTTTTTGATTTTGGGGGGGGGCTAGGCAAGGGGTTAAGTGACTTGCCCAGGGTCATACAGCTAGTAAGTATTATGTGTCTGATGTTGGATTTGAACTCAGGTCCTCCTGAATCCAGTGTTGGCGCGCTATCCACTGCACCACCTAGCTGCCCCCTTAACTGCCCCTATCCTACTTCTGACACAAAAATATTCAGGAACTTCCCAGCCTGGTTTCCTGGAGTACTCAAGAAGAATCTCAAAAACCAACCAAGATCCAAATAATTGGGGGCCATATAATTTAGTAACTAAACTGAAAAGAAGATTTATTAGCATATTAAGGAAGACTGTTCACTGAATTACAGCTTCCCCTTCTGAGGGTACAGATTTTTTAAAAAATAACTTTTCAGGTGTGTGCAGCCAATCAATGGCATTCTGTGGCAATTTATAATGTATAAGCAATATTTTTCACAGGAAAGGGAGAGATAAGAAGATAGGAGGGAAGAAGGGTGAAATCAGCCAAGGGAAGGATTTTGGGGGGGTGCTCCACATTTGATATATGGGTGACTGTCATCAGAATTAGAAAACATCCCTTGTTCAAGGAGGGAAAGGAGAATAAATGACCAAATACTTTTATGATTGATAAAGAAGTTCACTTGGTCACTGTCGACAGCAGCATTGAAATAATCATTTAGACAAAACTGCTGATGTCTCTTATCCAAGGATTTCAAAATATTTCTACAGAGGCTGTAGTACTGGGACCTCTCTCTGTCATATATCCAGGCATGTGATTTGGTTTAAATTAACTTTAGTCCTGGGAAGCTGAGTAAACTCCTGTCGTGGTACTTTGGGAGAAAATTGCTTATAGTTTAGGTTATGATTCATGTCTAGGATTTCCCCAGAAAAAGAGTAGGAAAGTACTCAATATACAATGTGAATTAGGTATGGTACAGGTATTATATTCCTACACACATACTCACTACTACTGTCTTACTGTTAAGCTTACTGACAGAAGTTCATTAGTTATAGTTTTAGGAGTAAGTAACTGCAGGTACCTTTAACCTAAAGGTAGAAGATGCCCTCTGGTAGAGCCAGCTCTTGAGTGTAAGTTAAGGGAGTTGCCTCAGCACTCAGATACACATATTTTACACTATGTTCACGTTGAACTTCCCTTACACCTAAGTAGAATATAAATTCCTGGAGAGCAGGGACTATTTTCCTTCTATATCTAAATCTAATACTTTCCCCATTATTTGTCATCTTCCAACTAGACTATGAGCTCCATGAGGGCTGGTCCTATACAACCTAAATTGTCTATCTGTCTTAGCTTCTAGCATAGATCTCTGAACATAGAATGCTCAATATATATTGAATGAAAGAATCATATTCTATTGCCACTATCTAACTTCTTATCCTCATTTTAGAATTTTAACAATATTTTGAAACCCTTGACCAAATTAATTTTTTTCATAACACAATGGATCTTATTTCAGTCACACAGTGGCATTTGCTATAATTGAGCACTTAAATATTTATTGAACGAATTACTACATTTTCTGTTGCCACTACTCCCTTTCTTGTTTGGGTAGAATTTTTAGTATTTTGAAACCCTTGACCAAATTAATTGTTACATACCACATCCATTGTCAAGAAGGGTTCCATCACCAGCCTGAATTAAATTTTTAAAGAACTGATTGAGTTGATCTCCTTGCTGTCCAAGGAACTCTCAAAAGTTTTCTCCAGCACCGCTATTCAAAAACATCGATTCTGTAGAGCCCAACTTTCCCTATAGTCCAATTCTTACAGCCATACATTGCCACTAAAAAAACCACAGCTTTGGCTATATTGACCTTTGTCAGCAAGGTGATTTCTCTGCTTTTTAGTATGCTTTCCAGATTTGCCATAGTTTTCCTTACAAGGAGCAAGTGTCTTTTAATTTCATGGCTTCAGTCACTGTCTGCAGTGATCTTTGAGCCCATGAATAGAAAATCTGATACTGCTTTCATTTCTTCTCCCTCTATTTGCTAGCAACTGCTGGGACCAGTTGCCAAGATCTTAGTTTTTTTGATGTTAAACTTTCTGGCCAGTTTTTACACTCTCCTCTTTCATCCTCATCCAGAGGCTTCTTAATTCCTCTTCAGTTTCTGCCATCAGAGTGGTATCATCTTGCATATCTGAGATTGTTGATATTTCTCCTGGCAAACTCAATTCTGGCTTTTCATTCATCCAGCATGTCATTTTGGATGATGTAATCTGCATATAAGTTAAATAAATGTTATAATATGTAGCCTTGTATTCCTTTTCCATTCTTAAATCAATCACTTGTTCTGTTACAGGATGGGTCATCTGGAATGAATTCACAGACTCAAGAATTCTTTAAGTCAAAGTGGCAAAGATTTATTGTCACGCTTTTCAGCAGACAAGGATTCTTAAGAAACCTGCAAGAGACTGAGGATGGAGCTAGGATTTTTATGGAAAAGGGCATGGGAAAGGAATACCAGGGACACTGATGAGGTAATCTAAAGGTCCAGGTGTCTTTGGGAGCTATAGGTGAGAAAGTATAGGGAGTATTCCAGACAGGGAGGAGATGAGAGAGATATGGATCTTTGGAGTCTGGCAGGAAGAAGAGTCCTTGGGCTGGCCAAGGACAAAACTCCTTGGGCTGGACAAGGCACCCCTCTCCCTCTGTCTTGATAAGAGAATGCTCTGCAACAAGGGAAAGCCTTCTTACAAGACAGGAACTCACTAAGGAATTGGGAGGCTTCCAGGGACATGATCTGAGGGCTGGGGCCTGAGCAGCGCAGTACTCTCTCACCCCGCTTTGTGTAGCTGCACCAGGAAGAGAGATAAGGGTCATGCTGAGGCCTATGCATGAGTAATTGCTAGGCAGTGTCCTTGGACTAGGGAGTAGTTATTGGAGACTGTTTCTGAGACTAGGGAGAAATTGGGGTCCACGTATAAGCACAAGCACCCAAACACCCCATTAGTTCCATGTTGGGTTCTAAATAGGGGTTATAACCCCCAAATTTGTGGTTCCTATTGTAGTTGGATTATTATTGTCCAGATAGAGCTACCTTCTGCAAATAATTATGTGCATGGTCTCATTTTCCAGGCTTGAACAAATATTGGGTGCCATTGAGGCAGACAAAAGATTGCCTATCTTCCTGCATTCTCTCTGAAGAGCTCATTCAATAAACCCTTAAGTTATTTCTACTTATTTTGAGACTTTTTTTCTATGTTCACTGAAATCCTGAATGTAAGCAGACAGGAATGGGAAGAAACCAGGAAGAAAGCATCTAAGCCTAAAAAGAACAGGGGAAGGTCGTGAATAGGGCCCAACTACAGGGAGATCAAATTAAATTCGGACTGAGAAATTTGGATTCGTTCTTGAAGGAGATGGTTTTGAATATGTCAGTGCCCCAGTACCTACCCCTACTTCAAGGTGGGAAGCTGGAGCTGTAGCGGAAGAGAACTGATCCCGAATCAGAAGATCTGATTTTGAATTCCTTAGATCCAATGTTGAGTTAATTGCTTCATCTTCCTGATTTCATTTCATTGGCAAAGCAACGGTTTCCTCAAGAGACTGCTATGGGAAAATCATTTTGTACACATTCAAAAATGTGAATTATTATTTTTCGCTTAAGTTACCAGTTTCTCGGAGACAATCTTTGAGGCTGGAGCCCACTTGAGGAACGAAAACAATATTAGTTTCTCAGAACAGTACTACAAAAATAACAGAAAAAGAAAGGCAGGAGTCAGGTTACAGCAGGTTGAAGATTTTTATGTAAATGAAGGCTTAGCTTATCTAATCTCTGATTGGGTTAAATAGTCACAAGTGGGAAGAGCGCCTGTAATTAAGCAGATTCTTGACCTACTTTCTGATTGGCTACCTCATCGAAAGCTGTTTTTAACCAATCCGAAAGCTTACTTTATCCTACCACAAAATGGTATAATAGGTTCTGTTGCCTGACGTTAGGTAGTTGCTTTTTGTTCTCGTCGAAAGCTCGTTTTAGTCGCCATGTCTGGAAGAGGAAAGCAGGGAGGTAAAGCTCGCGCTAAAGCTAAAACGAGGTCTTCTCGGGCTGGTCTTCAGTTTCCTGTCGGTCGTGTCCACCGTCTGCTCCGCAAGGGCAACTATGCCGAGCGCGTTGGGGCCGGTGCTCCCGTGTATCTTGCTGCTGTGCTCGAGTACCTGACTGCTGAGATCTTGGAGCTGGCGGGCAACGCAGCTAGAGATAACAAGAAGACTCGTATCATTCCTCGTCATCTTCAGCTTGCTATCCGCAACGATGAGGAACTTAATAAGCTGCTGGGCAAGGTTACTATCGCTCAAGGCGGCGTCCTGCCAAACATCCAGGCTGTTCTGCTGCCCAAGAAGACCGAGAGTCACCACAAAGCTAAGGGCAAATAGAGTGTCTTTAGCCGCGCTTTAGGATATACTCTTCGCCTTCCTTACTTAAACCAAAGGCTCTTTTCAGAGCCACGCATCTCTTCAAAACGAGAGCTGATGGCATATGTTGTGAAAGTAATTGGGTCTTTAATGTCCAAATAAGGCGTCTTAGGCAGATTAATCCTGAGGGTGCCAAAGTAAGCGAGTACTCATTCTGGATACGTTATTATAGGCCCCCAAAACCACCCACCAGACAGCCACCATGCCCCGCCATTAGGTCGTTTCAAAAATTCAGTGTATCAAACTACTAACATGTTAAAAACGGTGTTTTTTCAAAGTTGCCTAGCCATATGGGTACACCACTGAAACCCAGAAATCTTATGAGATTAAAAACGGACAATAGCTTTGCAGCTGAAAAAAATTACAGGGAGAGGATTCTTAATACTGGAATTACAAGATTAAAGCGATATAAAGAGAAGTTAAGTAGTTTTAAATTCATCTGTAATCTGCCTATGAGGGTGAATTTAAGAAGGGGGTTGGGGTGGTCTGGAAAATGAAAAGGCGCGGGAGAGAAATGCCCAAACTAACCAATCGTGTTTTAGCGCGGTCTTTTCAAATCTCAAAGTATTCTAGTCTTTAAGGTGACGGTAGCAATTTTGGAGAAGCATACACAGTACTAGAAAAAAAAAGGTATATATTCAGGACAAAGCTGTCGGCCCTGTGAATAAAGGGGTCAGGATCGGAAAGAAGTTAGCTGTTTGAAAGAACACTGCAAAATTGAGGAAGGGGGAGGGGCGTGATGGATAGTCACCCAATCAAATTACCCAGAATACCTGTACTGGAATTATCAACCAATCCTGAGTCACAGTTCAGATTTGTGTGTTGTTCAGTCCAATCAGAACCAGCTTTACTCTATAAATAAGGTGACTGTCGCCAAAATTTCCATTTTCTGTTTTCTGCTCTCTGGTCGAGATGGCTCGTACTAAGCAGACTGCTCGTAAGTCTACCGGTGGCAAGGCGCCCCGTAAGCAGCTCGCTACGAAGGCTGCTCGAAAGAGCGCGCCGGCTACTGGCGGCGTGAAGAAGCCTCACCGCTACCGGCCCGGCACCGTGGCCCTGCGGGAGATCCGGCGCTACCAGAAGTCGACCGAGCTGCTGATCCGCAAGCTGCCCTTCCAGCGGCTGGTGCGCGAGATCGCGCAGGACTTCAAGACCGACCTGCGCTTCCAGAGCTCGGCCGTGATGGCCTTGCAGGAGGCCAGCGAAGCCTATCTGGTCGGGTTGTTTGAGGACACGAACCTGTGCGCCATCCACGCCAAACGGGTGACTATCATGCCCAAGGACATCCAGCTGGCTCGCCGCATCCGCGGGGAGAGGGCTTAATTTGTCATCCAGAAATCCCAAATACCCCCAAAGGCTCTTTTCAGAGCCACCCATTTTTTCACTATAAGTAGTTGTGACCTCTTGAAATTTGGGGAGGGCCTGTAGGAGATAATGATGGATGCTTAAGCTTTTTTTCAAAGTAAGGTTTAAGTTCAATGCTGCTAAGAGAGGTAAGTGAGGTATTTTCCCCTACTAAACACATATCTAATCTTTTTCCTATCAATCTTACTCTATTGGGAAGCAAAGTAAGGTAAATTTCTAGTATAGGGAGGTGGGAAGAGGGGGAAGCTCAAGCGACTTGGGCACAATGAGGGAGTGAGTTGTGGGAAAGAAAGTCTACTCCAACTGAGTGGTGTAGTGAAAGTTCTAAATTCTATTAAAACCTGTTTTGATTTTTCTCAGTTGTAAAATGGGGGTGACCATTTACTTCTCAGGGTTGTTTGGAGTATCAAATGAGGTAACTAAATCTATTGGCACACAGTAGGAGCTATTACTGTTAGTCTGCAAAGGCAGAGATAGATGAAATGCGTGTGAGAAGGCCAGCAAAATCCTATTATTTTTGGGACCACAGTTACGTAGTCCCTCTATAAGTCTATAAAGGAAGGTAAGCTCCAACTAGATTGTGAATTTAAATGTCAAAGAAGTCTCCATTTGATCCTAGTAATAATAGGAAGCATTTGGAGTTTCTTGAGTAGGGGAGTGACATGGAAGGAATATACCCTTTTTAGCTTTGTGGAGCATGTACTGGAGAGGGGACCCTGGGGGCTTGGAGTTTAATAGTGGGCTATTGAAGGGGGCCACTCAAGATTTTAAAAGCTTTGTTGCCTACTCCACTGAGGCATGGTACAATTTATCATCTCTTTAACCATTTAACCTTGTCCATTCATTACACATACTAGGCTTACCATTGTGAACCAGAACTGGTTTTATTTCAGTAACCTCTTTGATTAGCTATGTTGTCTTTCCTAAATGACTCCAGTTCTGTTGGGGTCTGAGAGGTTGAGACCTCTCATCAAAGACTGAGTACAGGACTGGGTCGTCTGGAATGAATTCACAGACCAAGCATTCTTTATGTCAAGGTGGCGAAAAGTTTATTGTTACACTTTTCAGCGAGCAAGGATTCTTAAGGAACCTTCGAGAGACTGAGGATGGAGCTAGCGTTTATATGGAAAAGGGGATGGGAAAAGAATGCCAGGGATACTAATTAGGTAATCTAAAAGGTCCAGGTGCCTTTGGGAGGGAAAGTGTAGGGAGTATACCAGACAGGGAGAGAGATGTCAGAGGCATGGATCTTGGGAATGTGGCAGAAAGAAGAGTCCTTGGGCCAGCCAGGGACAAAACTCCTTGGGCCAGACAAGACACCTTTCTCTCTGTCTTCATTAGAGAATGCACTGCAAGAAGGGAAAGTTTTCTCACAAGACAGGAGCTTACTAAGGAACTGGGAGACTTCCAGAGACATGATTTTAGGGCTGGGGCCTGAGCAGCCCAGCACTCTCTCACCCAGCTTTGTGTAGCTGCACCAGGGAAAGAGATAAGGGTCTTGCTGGGGCTCACTCATGAGTGGGCACAGTGTCCTCGGGCTGGAGAGAAATTGTCAGAGACAGTGTTTCTGAGACTAGGGAGAAATTGGGATCCAAGTACAAGCACAAGCACTCAAGCACCCTATCAGTTCCTTAGGTCCCAGTTTTCTCCTTTGTAAAACAAGGAAATTGGGCTTAGATGATCTGTGAAGTCTCTTCTAACTAAAAATTCTGTAGTTGCCATTTTTTTTTTCTGTTTTAGAGGGTGTGTGTACGTGTGTGATTCTGAACTTGAAAACACAGATATATACAAGGAAGAACAGAAAGAGGACAGAATGTGACAATCAGGAATCTCCACTATGCATAGCTTGTGTCTTTTTAAAAGTATATAAACTTAATACAATTTAAGGCCTATCTTGTTGACATCTTACTCTTAAGTGAATTCTTTTAAAAACATCTCCAATACTGTTTTCTTTCATTCTGTGTTTGGCATTACTATCATTAGCTGGATTATCTGGCCCCCTTCCCTAGTTTGTAGTAAGTTAGCAGAGTCAAGCAAAAACAAATCCACATATGGGCCATGTTAGAAAGTGTTTCTCATAATTTGCATCACCAGACTATCATCTTTGTCAGAAAGTAGGAAGCCTATTCAGCATTGGTCCTCTGAAACTGTAATTGGTTACTGCATTGATTAAAGTTCTTAAAGTTTTTTTTAAACTGTCATAATCATTGTAAACATTGTTCTTGTTCTGTTCACTTTATTCTGCTTTTTTTTTTCTTCATAGCAGTCTCCCTAGGATTCTCTGAACACATTTCTTTTGTTATTTCTTATGGCACAATAATATTCTATTCTGTTCTTATACTATAATTCTTTGCCATTACAAAAAAAAAACCCACTACAAATGCTCATGGGTTCTTTCTGTCAATTATATCTTTGGGGCCTAGTAATGTTAATACTGGGTCAAAGGGTATGCATAATATAGTGAGTTTTTTGTTATAGTGCCAAATTGCTTTCCATAACGACTGGATGAATTCACAGTGCAATAATATTTCTACACTCCTGTGTTTTCTCCAATAATCATCATTTTCTTTTTTGGTCATCTTTGCCAATATTGCTGAGAGATGAAACCTCAAGTTCATTTATTTTGCATTCCTCTGTCTCTCTCTTAAATATAGGCTATATTTCAAATGGTTGTTGATACTGTACATTTTTCTTTTGAAAACTGATTCTATATATCATTTGCCCCTTTATCTATTAGGGAATAGTTCTTATAAGAGGGGGTCCCAAAAGTCTCAGCACCATTTTACATTATTAAAGGTTAAAGCTGATTCAAATACACAATGTCCCAGAAGTCTTAGTGCAGAGTTAAGCTTTATTAAGGTATAGCATTTGAATCATTTATACATAGATATTGATAGCAAAACTTTACTATTTTCAGAAAAAATTGTTGAAAATATTTTGCCCCAGTTTGCATTCTAAATTTAACTGTACTTCTGAGTTGTTTCTTATGTCATCTTCTATGTATCCATTTGGAGTTTATTGTGATATGTTGGCATAAATTGATTTTCTGCTAGACCACCTTCCACTTTTTGCATAAGTTTTTGTTGAAATAGTGAGTCTATAGACAAGTGACTGGGGATTCTGGGTTTATCAACACTATGCCACTAAGTTTGCTTCTGTATCTTCTGGGCCTAATCTGTCTCTCTAATCATTTTTTTTTCCATTTTGAATGAGTACCAAATTATTTTGATGATTATTGCTTTATAATAAAGTTTGAATTCTGGTATTATTAGGCTCCCTTCCTTAGTACTTGTTTACATTATTTCCCTTGTAATTTTTGATTTTTGTTTGTCCACATGAATTTTGTCATTATTTTTGCAAGCTCTATAAAGTAACTTTATTTTTATTTTAATTGGTATAACATGGAGGAAGTAAATTAATTTAAGTAGTATTATAGCTTTTGTTACATTGGCATACTCAATTGTGAATAGCTAGTACTCTCCAATTATATAGTTTTGTCTGCTTTTCTGTAAATAGTGTTTTATATTTGCATTCATATACAGTAATTCCTGTGTCTTTGTAGGTATACTCCCATATATTTATAATTCTGTATTTTAAATGGAAGTTCTCTTATCTCCTTCTCGTGAGTTTTTTTTTTGTAATATAGAAAAAGGCTCACAATTTGTAGGGACTTATTTTGTAGCCTGCTATTTTGCTACAGTTATTGTTTCGGTTAATTTTTAGTTGAATCTCTAGGTTTCTCTAAGTAGACCATCACCATATATCATCTGCAAAAATTGGCAATTTTGTTTCTTCTTTGCATACCCTTGTTCCTCCAATTTCTTTTTTTCTTGTCATTGCTAAAAATAGCATGCCTGGCACTATATTAAATAATAGTGGTGATAATGGATATTCTTGCTTTACCCCCAATTTATTATAAAGACCTCTCATTGTTTCTCAATTACACAAAATTCTAGCTCTTGGTTTTATAGAGATAGTATTTACCACATTAAGGAAAGGTCCATTTATGCCTATGTTTTTTTTTTTAACATTTAAACATGTTATATTCATCTGAGAAATAGTTCAGTCCCTCATCACCTCTCACATAGACTACTGCAATGGCTTTTCATCTGGTCTCCCCTGCCCTAAGTCTCTTCCCATTCCAATCCATCCTCCTTTTAGATAATAAGGTGATTTTAAAAAAATGTTGTCTGATAATGTCAATGAACTCCACTGGTACCCTATTACTTCCAGGATCAAATATGCAGTATGCTGGTTTACATTTAAAGTTCTTCAAAACTTCACACACTCTTTGATCCAGTATCATTGCCCTACCTGCACTTCCTCTAACATCATACTCCTTCGTATACTGTCTCCATACCTTTAAACCAGCTGTCCTGTATGCCGAAATGCTCTTCCTTCTTACCTCTAACTCATAGTTTCCATGGATTCCTTCAAGACTCAGCTCAGTTTCCACTTCTGTAGGAGGTCTTCTCTGGTCTTTCCAATTGCTAACAATTTCTCTGCATGATAGGTTCTGCTTCAGTTATTCATTTTAACTATGTGAATCTTTCTGTTTCAAGTGTATTTATTGTAAAAAAAAATATTGTTGTATCCTATTTTCTTTTCAGGCAATTGGGATTAAGTGACTTGCCCAGGGACACACAGCTTATGTCAAGCATTTGGTCTGAGACTGAATTTGAACTTTTGTCCTCCTGACTTCAGGGCTGATGCTCTATCCACTGTGCCACCTAGCTGCCCCTGTATCCTATTTTCTAATATATTCTGCTTTTACTTCTCATTTAAGGGTGAGTTCTTCCCATTTACATTCTTGGTTATGATTGTTAATTATATTTTCTCTCTATGATATCCTACTCTACTTTTCCCCTCTCTTTACTCTGCTTTCCTTTTTTTTTTTTAACAAAGAAGATGGTGGTGAAAAATAAGAAATGTGATCAATGCTAATGATCTATAATTAGAACTTCCATTCCACTGAACCTCCACTGTACTTGAATCCCTGGGTCTTCCCTTTTCAATTTCATTTGAATCCTTGTAACTATTCTCTTCCTGACTCTAACCTGCCTCTTAAACTTATCTCTCTTGTTGCCAAACAAGAGACTTTATTGATGTTTTAGAATAATATGTTTAGATAAAACTGTGCTGTTCTTTCAGAGGATCATATATTTAAGTAGTACAGACAGAATTTGGACTCTGCCTTCTATTGCTCTTTTGTCTATAGTACACCTATTTTAATCTATCATCTTCCCATCCCCCACTCCCTACATTAAACTTTATTCTTCTGAATTACCCCTCCTATATGCCAAAGTCAATGCCCTTTTCTACCTCTGTCTTGATTTTCCTTTACCTATCTAAATCATTAAGCATTGCTGGTAATCTTTCTTTCTTAAAACTCTCTCCTCCATGGTTTCCATGACACTATACTGTCCTGGTTCTTATTGTATTTTTATGATTACCTCATCTCTTAATAACTTAATTTCTGTCTTCTCTCTAAATATTAATATACCCCAAGGCTTAGCCTCAAACTCCTCATACTTCAACACTGTTCATTACAATTAACTTATTTAATAATAGCTCACATCTATATAAAGTTTTAAATTTTGGAAAGCACTTATCTTACAATGATCCTGTGATGAAGTGAACTCTTGGTGTGAAAATAGCCTCCACTGGGAGGCTGATTAGTAGCATTTGTGATTTATAATCTTAGATGTGTGGCAACTAATGCCCCTTTGGCTCTCTCCCTGCCTTTGGGTTATGTAACCCCATGCTGTTTTCCCTAAGCCTTTAGAAAGACCTTATTCCACTATATTGTCTATCTACCTACCTGATCCATCTATCTATCTATCTATCCACCTATCTATCTAATAAGTTCACATTAATCATCAGCTTTCTTCTTTGTTACCAGTAAAACCCAACAGGAAGAGCTAGAAAGAAATTACATTCAAAATAACCATAGAAGCTATAAAATATTTGGGAATGTGCCTACTGACATACATGCAGGAACTATATGCATCCAAATATAAAATGCTCTTTACAGAAACAAAAACAGATCGATAATTGGGGAAATATTAATTGCTCATAGGTAGGGTGAACAAATATGATATTACCAAAACTACAATAATTTAATTATTCAATACTGTACCAGTCAAACTATCAAGGGAATATTTTATAGCTAGGGAAAACAAATTAAGTTCATGTGGAGGGGCACAGAGTCAAGAATATCAAGAGTAATAATGAAAAAAAGGGGGGAAGGAATAATGGAAAAAAGGGGGGTCTGTCAGTAACAGATCTCAAATTGAACTACAAAGGAGAAATAAATGTAATGATCTGTAGCTAATTTTTAAAAAATGATCAGTGGAATAGATTAGATACACAATGTATAGAAGCAAACAAAGTTGCAAGGTCTTCCATAAGTTTAAAGATCCTAAGCTACAGTGCCTGGGCCCTAAGCCTGGAGGGGGTTTTGAACTTGGAACTGTGACAGTGCTCCATAGGAACCGAACTAAACTTACCCAGAGACTGAGGTAGTATAAGGGAGGAGATTTCTGTCTCCCAAGTGTTGGGGGAGTAAGTTTGTATATTTGTGCTTATACCTTTTCTAGTACATATTTCTTTGTAAAATCTAATTTCATTATTAGTGACTAAATGGAACTGGGTGCAGGGGATCACCCTTACAATTGGAAGAACATCATCAGTGGGGGTTGGAGCAATTGGATGAAAACCTAGACTGTTCCAAACCCTGTTAAAGGTACCAGAGAACTTTGGGGGAAGGGATGAAATATAACCAAGGCAGTTAGTGCTACATAAGGACTTGATTCAAATGCATAAGACTAAGAACCATTCTCTAATAGATAATTGGTCAAAAGGATATGGACAGGCAGTTTTTCACAGGGAAAAAAATGTTATCAATAACCATACAAAAATTCTCTAAATCATTAATAATTAAAGAAATGAAAATAAAAGAAATCCTGAGGTTTTACCTCATACCCATCAGATAGGCAAAGATGACCAAAAAAAAAAAAAAAAGGAAAATGACAAATGTTAGAGGGCATATGAGAAAATAGATGCATTGATGCACTGATGGAGCTGTTAATTGGTCTAGGCATTCTGGATAGCAATTTGAACTATGCCCCCAAAGTTACCAAACTGTACTTGCCCTTTGGGCCTAACCATCCAAGGTATAGAAAGAAGAAGAGAAAAACTTCATGAACTAAAATATATGTGGCAGCTCTTTTCATACTAATCAAAAATTGGAAATGAAGGGAGTGACATATCTTCTTATTAGGGAATGGCTGAACAAATTGTGGCATATAAATGGAATGCTATTGTACCATGAGAAATGACAAAATGTATGATTTTAGAGGAAGATGGGGAAGACCTCTCTCTATGTGCTGGTACAAAGTGAAAAGAATTTGAAGAATAATTTTTCCAAATGACAGCAACATTATAGAGAAAAACACTTTGAAACACTTTAGAACTCTGATCAATACAATTATAAACCATGAGTGTAGAAGAGTGAAGATGCCACTCACTTCCTGCCAGAGAGGAGTTTAACTTAAAATGGAGAGAGAGAGAGAGAGAGAGAGAGAGAGAGAGAGAGAGAGAGAGAGAGAGAGAGAGAGAGAGAATTTTCAGGCACTTTCAATGAGGGAATATGTTTTACCAGACTGCATGTTTATGATGAAGGTTGCGCGCGTGTGTGTGTGTGTGTGTGTGTGTGTGTGTGTGTGTGTGTGTGTCTTTTCGTGTTCAGTGGGAGGGACAGATTATAAATAAATAAGTTAATTTATTAAAAAATTTGCTAAAGAAGAAGAAGGATTGATGATGGCACAAGAAATTTAGTTCACATAAAAAAAAGACCGAAACAAACAAACCAACCAACCAACCAACCCTAGGCTCTTTCCCTCCTTCCCAAAGCCTTTTCAGTTTTCTTTCTCTTTTCTGATAGATTTTGAGTGAGGATGACTATTTGCTGTGAAGTACTCCTCCACCCAGCCACTTTGTCCCTGAGTTCAAGGTGCCTCTGTTTCTATTGTGTTTCTTCTTTTCTAATCTTAGGTGAATAAGTATGCTGAGATAGGAGCACACTTGTGACCAAGCAGTCTATCAAAGCTCTCTGGTTCCACAGGGCCTCTGGCAGCAGCATCTGAGTCTAGTGAAGAGCTCAGATGATCAAGGAAAGGATTCATTCATCAGCTATGGTACAACCAAAAGTGAACTTGGTGGCCACTCCAAGAAGGGAGAAAAGGATTCTCAATCAGGAAACATCTATCAACCACATATCTTCCCTATATATGTGTTTTGTTCTTCAGGTTTGAACCCATTCTGCTCAGGGACAGAATATTTATAGAGGGGAGAATGTTCTCCTAGCTTAAGGGATTTGTTTTATAATTATTTCCTTGCTATGCCTCAGTGGATTTCCCTTTATAAGAGTGAATTGATGACAACTAGTTGACTGGTATTGGGGAGATGATAACTGATTCCTTGATATTGGGAAACATACCCTTGTGAGCATTAGATTCCTGTACTCCTTAGGATTAGCTCTAGAAATCTCGGGGAGAAACCCTCTGGGGACTCAACCTGCTAATGTGAATGGAGGTTGGGAGAGTGATCACAGAGGAGGTACTATATATAGATTTTGTACCCTTCTCCAATTGCATGTCTTCTTGTCCCAGAGTGAACTCCTAAAGGACAGCTTTACTATGCTCTCTCTGTCCTAGAGGATTGAAGCAGTAAATCTCATGTCTGACATGTTCTCCTTCCCTCTGTGGGAATTTCTGGGATTCACAGGTTTCCAGGGAGATAGAAAGTCAATACAGCAACATTGGCTCTGAGAGTTACCTTACAGGGCTGAGAAGTAAAGTAAATTTTTTATGTCCTACAGTTGATTAAATATGTGCTAAGTTTTGAACTTAGGTCTCCTAACTCAAGGTGCAGCACTCTTTTGACTAAGGCAACTTTCCTTTTCTTTAGTACTGTACTTAATTGTCTGTATTACTTCCTTAACCGTGTTTGCTATTTATCTTTTTGTATCCTGTGTTCTGAACTAGATTTTTGTGCTATTTGAAGTTAGCTTTTTTATGCCTCATTGAATTCCCCAGGCTGAGCACAGAGAAGGTATTCAGTTTGTTATTATTTCCCTTCAATGTTATTATATGCATTACTGTCTGCTTTGGAAATGAGCAAAATCTTCATAGTGACATTAAATCTCATTTTAAAAAGTACCATCCTCAGTTAAGAATATTAGAATTCTGTGAGTAGAGAACCTTGTTATGACTTCTGTGACTGGGTTTGCTTGAAAAAGAAAACATAGTTCTTGTTCTTATTTTTTTCCCCCATAATCTAGTTTAGAAGACAGGAAGATACATGTGTGCTTCAAGGCCCAAGGGGGCCTGCTCCAACAAAAGATCCAATTCTGGGTTCTCACAACATAGATTCATCATAGGGGAGCCAGACCCCAAAGGGAGAGTGGTCAGGTTTTAGCTCTTCTCTTTCCTACTATGTTCCCATTACAGAATAAATCTCCAGGGAAATCTCTAAAATGAAGCTGAGGTATGGCTCACAGAGTATAAAAGCAAAACACCGGGATTTGAGATTTAAACATGATTAAAATTAAGAAACAGGGAAGGCTGGACTAAAGTTTATAAGGCTTTGATATGTATGCTAACATTTGTTGAACAAAACAAAAAAGCTTATTTGAAAATGCTAGCATACATTATAAAATATCAGAAGATATTAACTTTGTATATGTAACAATGACTACTACCCTGAACTCCACTGCTTAAGGGCCAGGTCTGCTACATTTCACTCCTCTCCAGAGTTCTTTGGTACCTTTAAGGGGGTTGTAGTGTGTCAAGCTCCCACTGAATGTGTTCTCCTAATTTTAAGGATCTCTTGCTCCCCAGTTCACTTTAACCTCTTAAGAGTAAGATTAGCTTTTACAAAGGAATATTTACTTCAAAGATATCTCAAGAACAAACATGCAAACATCCCACTTCCCAAAAAGGGGGAGTGAGGAACATAACCCTTCCTTTACCAGCTTAGTCACTAGGGAGGAAGATTAGGTTCACAGCATAAATGATATTAGGTTCACTTTACAAATCCCAAACAGCATGGTCCCACCAAGTTCCAAGTCCAAAGACTCCCTAGAGGAGCAACTAGGTGATGTAGTGATAAAGAGTTCCAACCTTGGAGGTGGGAGGACCTGAGTTCAAATCTGGCCTCAGATACTTGACACTTCCTAGCTGTGTGACCCTGGGCAGGTCACTTAACCCCAATTGCCTCACCAAAAAAAAAAAAGGCAAAGGCTCCCTGGTCTTGCATCTTGGTACACTTACTTCTTCTTTTTTTTTTTTTTTGGCTAGGCAGTGGGGTTAAGTGACTTGCCCAGGGTCACACAACTAGTAAGTGTTGTATCTGAGGCTGGATTTGAACTCAGGTCCTACTGAATCCAGGGCTGGTGCTCTATCCACTACACTTACTTCTGAGTGCTTCCCTGCTGGGCTGACAGCAACTTCTGGCCAGAAATCTTGATTCCAAGATAACCAAGGCTTGAGCAGACCAAAACCCCAAGCTCAAATCTCAGGACCGTAGGTCATTAGTTCATGATTCCCCTTCTGTGGGTGAGCAAGGCCTCTACTCAATGGACTAGATTAGAAAGAGAGATATTTCCCCAATCTGATAAAATGCAGTTTGTTTTGGCACTAATGTGGTAGGGGACCACAGAATGGCTTCACCCAGAAGCAAATCCTTTTCTTCTCCCATGTGGGTACCTTCATCTTAGATGATCTGGGCAAATATTTTTACATTTTCCCCTCCTGTTTGAAATATTTACCATCCCCAGCAAATAAGCAGAGGTGTTTTTTGAGCACAATACTAGATCTCAATTCTGAACAGTCCTTTGGGGTCTCTGGGGAAATATAAGCAATATCTTTTCACTTCCTTCTGCGGTTTTATACAGAAAAGAGACTCTGGAAATCAAAGTTGCATAATCATACAATTCCATATGTATAGGTGAGAATCACAGTTATCCTCAAATATGAAATTTTGCCAATTCAAAAAAAGAGAATACTATAGAAAATTTACCAAATATTTCTGCTTGCTTTGATTTAACAGGTGCCTTACAGGGCCTTTGTCAAAAAAAGGCAAAGGAAGAAAACTGGCTTCCCATCTTGGATAAAAACCTTGTCCACATTGCTTTATAAACTAAATGGAGTTCTTTCCAAAGAGATTTGGAGCTTGTAGTCAACTAAGCACCATCCTTTTCTTTTCTTTTTTTGGCAATTGGGGTTAAGTGACTTGGCCAGGGTCACACAGCTAGTAAGTGTCAAGTGTTTGGTCTGAGGCTGTATTTGAACTCAGGTCCTTCCGACTTCAGGGCCTGTGCTCTATCCATTGTGCCACCTAGCTGCCCCTAATCATCTATCACCCCTTTCTAAGATGAGAAAATTGTCCACGGTGGAAAATTTTTCATGATTCCTTCAGTGCATAAGGTCATCCAAATAGGGTCTGAACAAAAGTTATCCCTTTCTACCTAGGACACACATACAGTTCCCCACAGAGGTTCAGGGAAATTTTCTCTGGGTTCTTATTCCAAAGGCACCCCAAATATCCCCCCTCCCCGATCTTTGTCACTGCAAGGGTAAGCCAAATGGAATTGCAAACTTACTCAACAGGAAAACAAGACAAGTAGACTCAATTAACGATGTAGCAAAGAAGGTTAACTACTTGTGGATTTTAGGCACAGGCATTCTTATCCTAAGAAGTTTCAGTATATTTTACTATTACAAAAAGGCAAACAGTCCAGGTTTGTTTAAATGCAAAAAGAACAATACATATATTTATACCAGTCAGTAGCAACTTAATGATTCCAGATTTCTTACATTAAACTTAATATCAACAGTTATACAGGACTCAGTAATGCAGAAAATATCAGTATTTAGTCACACAATGAACAAGTTTGCAAAATTAAATCAATGGAGCTGATTTATCAGAGAACATAGTGGGAAAAACAACAACCACCTACATTCTAAAATTTCCCCTCCAGTTTTTCTAGGATCTTGAAGCATAGGGTATCTAAAATGTAATGTCTGAGACAGAGAATCATTCCAGATGTCCCTGCAAACTCAAAGGACCACATTTAGTCCCAGAAAGTGAACACCATGGTTCTCAATGCCTGAAGCCAGGTCTGTTGCATTTCACCTCTCTGCATGGTTCTCCAAGTACCCTTAATGGGATTTGTAGTGTCTAGTCTGTATGCTATTGGCTCAAGCCCTCACTGACTATGTTCCCTTAATTTAAGGGTCCCCAGTGCCCTACTTCCATTTAACCACTTAAAAATCAGAATAGCTTTTGCAAAGGAATATTTATTCCAAAGGTATAGCAAGAATAAATATATAAAAATCCCTCCTTTATGACTTCAGTCTCTAGGGATGGAGATAGGGTTCACAGCATAAATGAGTTCCCATATAGCATGATCCCACAAAGTTGCAAGTCCAAAGGTCCCCTGCGCTTGCATCCTTGTACCCTTCTAAGTTCTTCCCTGCTGGACTAGCAGCAACATCTGGCCAGGAATCTTGCCTCCAAGAAGGTCAAGGCTTGAGCTCCCAGGTCTAGGTCATCACTTGCACCTAGAACTAAAAGGATAAACAAACCAGACCAAAATCCTAAGCCTTAATCTCAGGGCATCAGGAGAAGAACCAGTAAACTGATGTTCTGAAATCCCAGAGAAGAGATAACATCCAAAAATAGAGGATGGTAAACAATTGGTCATTGCTAACTTTGGTCATTAGTAATTTTAGAAAGAGCAATTGAGTGATGAGATTAAAAGCTAGATTATAGAAGGAAAGCAGAGAAAGTGGAAGCAATGAGTATAGACATTTGCACATGCATCCCTACTCCCCACCTGAAGTTTGGCTGAGAAAGGAGGAGACATATAAGGTGATAGCTTGAGGGGATAACTGAAAGATGTTTTTTCATTTTTTATTTTTTTTAGGATGGGAGAGACTTTGGCATGTTTGAAGACCCCACTGAAAGGAATTAGTAGTTAGAGAGAAGCTGAAGATGGGAGAGAATTATCGAAGTTATAATCTATTGGAGAAAATAGGAAGAGATAGGATTCCATAATCAAGGGTACATGTAGAGATTTTGACCTTAATAAATATCATTAGCAGAGACTGGTAGAATGGAGGAGAACAGGAAATGATGTCAAGGGACTTTGAGATGAATAAAAAGGGGAGAGAGGGAACTCACTTTGACCAGCTTTAAGTTGTGCCAAAGAAAGGTAAAAGGTCTTTGTGGAACTACTAAACAGATATTTTATTTTCACCTTAGATCTATACTGTTTGAGAAAATCAGGCAGTCTAGAACTCCTGTCTAATGGGGCATGTGAGGTATGAGCAATATCTTAACCTCTTCTCTTACCACTCCCCTTATAATTTAGGCTAGTTTTTCTTTAAAACATATTGAAACTGTTCTTGAGATTTGATTGGCTCAGAGAACTAAGTAAGGCATGGGGCATTTGACCTAACATCCTGGTGAGAGAAATGATTATTAAATAACCGGGTATTGGGGAGATCCAATTTTTCCCCCTTCTTAGATCCTCATTCTCTACTAGGCCAAGCCAGCATCTGAAGGATATTGTTGATAATGAGATTGGATTCACTTTCTCCTCAATCTTGTTCAGACTGCACCCAAGTAGAGAAGGTCGTTATGTTCTACTCAGGCTTGGGAAGGATGGGGATAAATTCTTTGATCACATTGTCCAAGACTAGGGGTGGTTTGGAAATAAATAACATAATCAAAGTCATGTCCCCTGGCCCCTCATTAGAATAGGTCTACCTCCCACTCTTCCAAGGCATATGTAAGCATCAGGAAGCTGCTGTGATTCTTCTTTGATCTTTGAGAGGATGTTGAGCCCTTTTTGTTAACTGCTTACTAGCAGTAGTTGATAAAATTGATTATAATTTACCCAGGAACTCTGTCTTTTGGAAATTTTTAATTGCCACACTGGTCACCTGGGTTCAAAAGAGCTGGGGCTCCTCCATAAGGCTTTAGATTTAGACTAGCAGCATGAAAGAGAAGGGGAAACTGGTCAGTTGAGTCAGTGCTTTATCCTCAATACATATCCCTTCCTTTCTCTGAACATTCTTTCTATGCTGTAGCTAGGTAAACCTCTTTTGTTAAGTATTAGACGGATTATGAGTTTCTCATTTCATTCCAGTTTTGGACCTAAGCTACCATTGTACTGACCAGAGTCAAACCCAGTCTCTTATAGCATGGTTTGGAGTTTCTTTAGGCAATCAACAACAGGTCAATGTATTCTTCATCTTGTAGGCTGGCATCCAACTCTGGAACTTTCCACCTACAATATTACTACCAAGACTTGAAAAGCCCATTCCTAAAGTCCACTGGTTGCTGGCCTATGACTAGGGAAACAAATATCTCATCAGAAGAGAGCTTCTAGGGAGAACCACCAAGATGGTAGAGTGAGAAGAAGTAATATAATCTAGATCTACTACTGCAGCAAAGATTGGGGAAGAGCACCAGACTAAGTGATGATACACTAACCCAATGAAAAACTATAGTGGATGCCTGTTTTAACCCTTCTTGGCACAGGGAGGTAGAGTACTGTAGTAGCTAGGGAGTGGGTGCTAACAGAAAAGACCCATCATGAACATACTGGGACTGGGGCCAGAGGCCGTGTACTTAGGGCAGAGAGTACAGACACTGTGCTTCGAAAGCTTGTAGCTGTGTCTTTCTGATCCCATGCGCATACCAAGGTGGAAGTGTGGTGGCTGAATTTGTGTACCCAAGGAGCATGAACTGGGGTAAGCCTGTAGTTCTCACTCTCTAATCCTATGGGCCTTCTGGAACACCGACTTGGGCTGGGGTCAGTAGCTGTCTCTTGGAGCTACCATCAGGAATGAAAAACATTTAGCTGTGTCATCTAGAACCCTAAACAAGGTCAAGAATCTGCAAAGCTCAGACCGGAAGGGCAGCAATAAGTGAACCTTATGGTACAGAAAGTTTGAAGCTCACTAGCCTAAGTTACCTCTGAAATTCTTGAAGATTACCACACTCTTTATTCAAAGGAAGCAGTTGGGGGCAGCTGGGTGGCACAGTTGATAGAGCACTGGTCCTGGAGTCAGGAGGACCTGAGTTCAAATACGACCTCAGACACATAACACTTATTAGCTGTGCGACTCTGGGCAAATCACTTAACCCCAGTTGCCTTGCAAAAAACAAAAAACAACCAAACAACAAAACAAACAAAAGAAACAGTTGCAAGATTTAAAATAATACAGATCAGTAAAAGGCAACAAAATTCCTTCCAGAAATAGACAGAGCCTAGACTTGACACAAAATCTCAAGGTTGGAAAAATGAATAAGCAAAAGAAGACAGATGGTAAAGAAATATTGTCCATTCAAGGATGCCCAAGACACGAACCTAGAAGAAGAGAATAACACTACAACATCTACATCATCAAACAAAAACTCAGCTTAGCCAAAAGGTCCACTAGAATTACTAGAAGAAAGGAAGCAAGATTTTCAAAATGATATTATAAAGTAAATTTCTAGACATAAGAAGTACTTACTGAATTCCTACCTTTCCTTTAAAGATGATCTCAAATAATAATTATTTTGTGAGGTATTCTTGATGCCTCTCCTCTTTCTTCTTCACAAGACACATTCACATTTAGTGTAAATAATCTGAAGTAACCCAGAGAAAGTGGCTTTTAATCTGAATTCCAAAAGAGCATTGTATCCCTAAACTCCAAATATCTTATTGTAAAAGAGAGATATAATTCTAGCAAAATTCTCCTCTTGAAGTTGGGAGAGCAAATGACTCAGTTGTGGCTGTTGTCCTACACTATAGGAAGGCAGAAATATAATAGAGAGATGGAGTGGAGCATTCCAAATTATGTTCATCTATAAATCTACAGATCCCTGGTTTTATTTATTTGACTCTTAGCACTTTCTCTTTTGTAATTTTCACATACTTTCTTGTATCATGGCTATTTCTACACATTCTTTATAAAGAGAGATTATTGCTATCTTTAGTTTTTATATCATAATTATTTCTGAATATACCCCTTCACCAGAGAGTTTTCTACTTCATAATAATAACACAGCACTGGTTTTATTGGTCTTTTTGCTTACACTATTTTGTCATTGGGTATGTTATTTTCCACATTCTGCTTACATCACTCTTCGTGTCATAAAAGTCTTAATGTATCTGTGAATTCCTTATACTTGTCCTTTCTTTTGGGAGAACAACATTTCATTATATACCATATTTGCTAAGTTATTCTGAAATCAATGGGTACCCACTTTGTTTCCAGGTTTTTGCTATCACACACAGGTACATGGAATCTTTCTTTCTATCTTTAACTTTCTTGAGATATAAACCCAGTGGGATCTATGGGTCAAAGAATGTCAATAGTTTAGTCACTTTTTTTCTTAAAGTTTCCAATTATTATCCAAAATGTTTGTACTATTTCACAACTCTACTAACAGTGTATCATCTTTCCTGTCTTTCTGTAGCACTATACCTACATGCCTTTTCACTTCATTAGATTGGAAATTCTTTGAGAACATGATGTGTGTCACATCTATTTTTTTTCACTTAAAATTTTTGTTGCAATTAAGATAAAAGTTGCGGCTGTGGCCTGTGATACATAGTTGGAAATCAGTCTAGATTTTTGTAGGGGACACTAGACTATTGATTTTTTTAATACAGGTTGGAGTCCAACTGTGCTGGCTCTCCCTTGTAAGTAATATGTGACTGCCCCATTGTAGGACAAGGAGGTTGTCTATCTGGTTTAGCAGACACCTGGAGACCTTACCTTTCATATTCTAACAGAATGTGATGAATCTTCTGAAGTGATTGGTTTGTGTAGGGAGAAGGCAATAAGGAAAAGTCCCTGATATGCTGAATATGCCTTCCATGTATCAACCATTTACCAAAGATTTGGTCCAAAGAAACAAACAGAATCAATTTCTCTCTTAACTGAAGGTTTATCCTAAGAACAAACAGAATGGGGTTTCCCCCTTACCAAAGGTTTGTTCAAGAACAAATAGAATGGGATTCTTTGACCAAGAAACAAACAGCATCAGGCTGTACCTGTGCTATAAAATGCTTATTTATTCTCATTAAGCCAGAAAATCATGCATGAATGGACTCAGAAAACAATTCTGAACTCAATGGTAAACAAGCTGAAGGAGACCCTTTATACACTTAGAGCAATCCCAGCTCAGGATGCTTCTGTCAACCAAAATTATAAGTCTCCATATGTGTTAACCATAATATGAGAAAGGAATTTCTTAATAGGATAGATTGTAAATACAATAAGATAAGTGTCAAAGTGTCAATTGAAGTTATACATCCAGGATGTCTGTATTTTTTCTTTTATCATTAACATGACTATATATATATATATATATATATATATATACATATACATATATATATGTGTATGTGTGTGTGTGTGTGTGTGTGTGTCTATATATCTATATCATAATATAGCATAGCATGTATCCATAAAATACCAAGATAAGAAAAGTCCCAATACTCAAGATAGTGTCTGATTCAACATGTCTTGCCCTGGACAGTCATAAATGGAGAACGCTCCTGATCAGCTTCATCCAGCCATGTAGTTGCTGACACAGGAAGGGGAATTTTTGGTTTACTTAGAGAGCAAAGCAAAACGTGTCTATTATGCCAGAGCACGCAAGACGTTATGGTAGGTTAAGCTCAGAGTGGGCCAAAAATATCTTTTTCCTAATTGGCCAATCCAGGTTTTAGGCCTTTCTCAAGTGATGGGGGACTCAAAATGGTTCAGACATGTAAATGGGCCAATACTCTGGTCCCTTTTCTGAATATGTGGCTTGGCCTCCTGTTGAAGGATATAAGACTTATTGCAATAATGCAGAAACTCCTGTTTGGTCACCAGTAATAGAGGTCAGGTTGAAGATTATTTGCCATAGAGTCAAGATCTAGGTGGTACATGACGGGCTTGGAATTAGAAAGATCTGAGTTCAAAACTGACCTTTGACACATACTAGCTGTGTGATCCTAGGGAGGTCACTTCACCCTGTTTGCCTCAGTATGCTCATCTGTAAAATGGCTTGGAGAAGGAAATGGCAAACCACACCAGTATCTTTGCCAAGAAAACCCCAAATGGAGGTCATGAAGAGTCAGACATGACTGAAAATGATTGAACAACAACAACATACAAGAAGAAGCAATAGAGGAAAAATAGTTTACTATATCTTTTGAGACTTTACTGGTACTTCCCCTTCCTTAGACTTCAAATAGATAGAGGTGATTTCTCTCTCCTCTTAGTGCTGGCAATGGTAGTAGCAGCAAGAACATTTGTTTACCTGTTGATTCTAAAGGTGGCAGAACCCTGAACCCACTATAGATACAGTTACCAAAGACCCAGAAAAGAAAGTTTTTATGGCCATAATTCTTATCACTATTGAAGAACTCGATATCAGAAAAATGACAATTTATCAGGGGAAAATGATGTTAAAGTAGAGGAATTATGTTCTGCTTTGCTGATATACCCTCAAGATCATCAGACCATTCTGTTTTACTTTTAGCTGAAACTACATATACATGTGCATACATATATGCATACATAATACATATAAACATGTAGTTTTCTTCATTAGAATGTGTTTCCTGAAAGCAGGAACTGTTTTACTTTTCCCTTTGAAGGCCCAGTATTTAGTACAGTTCTTTGCACTAGTAAGTGCTTAATAAATGCTTTTTTTATTCTTTCATTCATTCTTCCTTTCCCTTCACAATTTACCTTTATGAGAATATAAGTCAAATACAGGATTTTCATGTGTCACATGAAAGATTACCAGGAGTCAGTGGCAGAGTAGGTGTGTCATCCAACTGGTTGCATGACTGTTGGTAAATCAACTAATATTCCTGATCAGAGAAATGCAGGGATTAGAAAAAGATGTTCTAGATCTAACATTCTATGATTCTACAAGTCTTTGATGTATTGAGGGGACACCACAAGAGATAGGAGCAGCATTATGAGCATAGAAATAAGAAAGCAGATTAGTATTTGCTGGGAGTATTGAGGACTTTCTCTCCTGGATGCTGAAACCTCTACATCTCTCTCTCCCCAGACTTCTCAAAGCAACAGCATGAATATGAGCTGGTGTTTTTAATTTGTTAAAAGACAGAGTGTCTCAAAACTGCATAAGATAAAATCTAATTACTGTAGATCGGAATGGAGAGACAAAATCCAAAAGTACAGTGAAAATGCTGGAGAAGAAAATCAAGTCAGAGGGTCAAACCTTAAAATGCACTTATTCATTTTCCCCATGGCTTTCCTCTTTTCCTTCAGATATCAGATGATGCAAACAAATAAAAACGGGCAAAGGAAGCACTAATCAAACATTCTGCAACCAAGGATGATTCTCAAAAGCTGAATTTAGGATCCTAGACTTACAGATGAAAGGGAGGAAACTAAGGCCCAGGAGGTAACACAGGGAGTCAATGGCAGAGACATGTTTTGAAATCTCAGCACTCTGGCTCTAAGTGCAGTGTTCATACTGCTGCTGGATACTTCCGCTGACAGGAGCATTCCTTGGGATACATTTCATGTGTTTTAGGAGAAGGAAAAACAAAGGGGAAGATTAGGCTTTAAATACAAACTCTTGCCTGTGAGTACCTTATACCATAGAACAATTCTTCTTATGCAGTGACTGTATTTGCTTTTATGACCCAGAAGGGTCTTAGATGGGAGAAATTATGAATTATCATAAATTGCTTTTGTTAGAATCAATGACTATGCTAAGTTTGACACAAAATAACTGAAAAGGAACTATTTTGATACTAACTGTACAATGTAATTAAAGCAGCTGAGAATGGGAATGTATTTTGAAAAAAAAAATCAAAGCCTTTAGATTGTAGGGCCCCTGGGGTCCTTTCTGGAGAATTGGCATACTTGTTTCCCTCCAAGACAGCAATAGCCATAGGGCCATTTGGATTCTCGAGAAGTATTGCGACGTTCACTCCCTACGATATAACAGAAAATTTTTATTAACAATGAATTATAATGTTCCAGGCGATACCAGCTGTACCTTCTTCAGCTACTCTTAGGAGTGTGCTTGCACTTACCATTGCTCTGCACCTAAATTACTATCTTCTTTTGAATGCTGGGTTCGGACGAGTTCAGGGTGAGTTGGAATAGTACAATCAATAATTTTCAAAAAAGCAAAATAAAGAACACAAATTTTAGGTCAGCTTTATTTTTGTAGGGCTTCTACACAAATATAGAAAATCTACCTCAGCCCCCAATTTTAGCAACTTGACTGAAGTGGGAAGATCATATTTAAATAGTGAGATTTTTAGATCCACCTTGTGATTGGCTAAAACAATCAGAATTCTGTTTTTGACCAATAGCTAAACAGTTTGACAAGTTAGTTATTTAACACTAGTATACCCGTTTTGCTGCCTTCTTTGGACGAATTGCATTGGTTTGGATGCTAGTGTACCTCCCCTCTCGGGGCCCGTCTGGGGATATATTCCAGTTCGGTTTAGCACTGTGCCCAGCGTGCTTCCCACAGTCGAACCTAAAGACTTGGTCTTGGAACTGGCCAGGAACAAAGCCGAGAGACTCGTATCACCTCTGACCTACCACTACTCGCCAGAGGCAACATAATAGCGTTGCGCAGTGGATAAAATGCAGGATTAAGCACGAGGCAAAAGTTTTTGCCTCAGCCACAAGTGCTATATAACCCTGCCCAAGTAATTTTTCCCGAGCTCTTTGAACTCTAATGTTCTCATCTGCAAAATGGAAATGGGAAGGGGGAAGGTGTAAGGATAGGACCACACAAGATAAGTTGCACATGTAAATATGAGCCACAAAGATGAGTTAAATCAGGAGCTTTGCAAAGAAACCAGGTCCGCGTCTTGTTTTAAAACATGGACATATTGCTGCACCAAAAGAGCAAATAGATACAATGCCTAAGGTTAGGGAAGCTCGTGAGGGACAAACTTAGTTCGGGGCCAGGGAAACACAAGCCCCTGGAACCAGAAGCTTTCGCAGTCAGCCACTTTTAGGAAAACAAAACGAAAAAAGCTTTCCTCCGGCCCCCTCTTCTCCATGACCAAAATGTCAAATCAAACAAATATTTTCAGCCATCATAAATATCTAGATGCTGGATTCTCTAGTATCCTACTTCAAAAAGAATCTTCCAGAAAGGCCAACTTTGGGCGGGAGTCAGGGATGGGGGTGGGGAAGAACGGTGGTTCAACGATAAGTAGCAGAAAATGTCTCAGGTTATTTGCATTCGTAAGGATGGTTATATATAAATTTCGAGGGATATATATGTATGTATATATGTATGGCTTTTAAGTTATTTCGTTCTGATTTACCTCAACAAAATAAACTAAGAGACATAAAACTTTAAATGGAAAAGCAAGTAAACCATATGGTGACTTAGAAGGCTTATTGCGTGTGTGCCAGCACGGATTTGTGTTCATTGTGTTGCTTGGAAAAGAAATTCTGTATCAGTGAAAACATTTGGCAGAAAACTCAGGAACAAAGCATTTTGCTGCTTGAACTTTTTTAAAAAGTAAAAAAACTGTCCTTGGACTCTGGGTGCTGAAAGTTATTTCCCGAAACTAAAACAATAATTGTTATTTGTGTGCAGTACATACACAGCATATGAATGCTGAAGAACAAGGAGAAAAAGAAACTACATGTATAACCATTAAGAGCAAGTGGGAGTGTGTAGGGATTCATTTTTTCCAATCAAATTGCCCAGAATTCAAGGCTGTGTGAGGTTGAATAACAAACCAATTTACTTGAGGCGCGGGACTTTTGAATGTTTCTCTAGCCCAGCGGTTCTCAAACTTTTTGGCCCTTTACAACACTTAAGAGGCCCCAGATAGCCTTTTTAAAAAAGTGTCACATCTACTGACACTGTATTAAAAACGAAAAAAATATTACTGTTAACAGTCTTTAACCTCACATGCCCTTGAAATGGATGTCGGGGACTCCCAGGGGTCTCTCTGAACACACTTGAAAACCGGTGCTCTCTAACCAATGAGCATTAACCCATTCATCTCTGCAAACTTTAAGACCCGTCATTTAAAGAGACAAAATATTTTTCAAATTATGTTGTTTATTTGTTTATAGGCCACTTATAAAAACAAAGGGGTCCTGGCTCAGCAGACCATCGGGTCTGTCAGTCTGGCAAAGCTCCCGGCGACCCGTGGGCTTTACAACTGGTCAGGCACTGTGGCGCTGCAGGATATCCGGTACTACCGAAAAAAAAAAAATAGGAAAGCAGCAACTGAGCTGCTGTTCCACAAGACCATGCAAGTACTCAGGCCATTTACCTAGAATAAAGGGGGCACAGAAACAACTGAAGCATGCGGGCGGGAGGGGGGCGCGGAACAACCCATACCATCCCGATCTGGCAAAGTTAAACCCCCCCACCCCCGTGCAATTACTTAACACTGCAGGGCCCCGAAAACATACGCATTGAGCTCTTTTCATTGAGATCTATGGGTGGCTCTGAAAAGAGCCTTTGAGGTGTTGGAAGTTCCCGCGGAGACCTACTTCTTCTTTGGCGCCGCCTTCTTGGGCTTAGCTGTTTTAGGTTTGGTCACCTTTGCCTTTGCTGCCTTGGGCTTCACGGCTTTAGCCTTTGCAGGGCTTTTAGCCGCCTTCTTGGGTTTAGCAGCTTTGGCTTTTTTCGGGCTCTTGGCTGCCTTCTTAGCTCCCGCCGCCACTGCTGGCTTCTTAGCCTTCTTCGGTGTCTTTTTCAAGGTTTTCTTCGTAGCCGCCCCCGTGGTCTTTTTAGGCTTCTTGGCAGCTCCTGCTGACTTCTTTGCTTTGGCGGAGGCCGATTTCTTGGCCTTCCCTTTGCCTTCGCCCGCAGGAGTTTTCTTGTTGAGCTTGAAGGAGCCCGAGGCCCCGGTCCCCTTGGTCTGCACCAGAGTGCCTTTGTTCACCAGGCTTTTGAGCCCCAGCTTGATGCGGCTGTTGTTCTTTTCCACATCGTAGCCGGCGGCCGCCAGCGCCTTCTTGAGGGCGGCCAGAGACACGCCGCTGCGCTCATTGGAGGCGGCCACGGCCTTGGTGATCAGCTCAGACACCGGGGGCCCAGACGCCTTTCTCCGCGCTCCTGCGGAACCGGTTGGCTTCTTAGCCTTTTTCTTCACAGGTGTCTTCTCTGCTGGAGCTGGAGTAGCCGGCGCGGCAGGAGCAGTCTCAGACATAGTAGCAAACCTAGATAATTACAGTAAAAAATGCTGTAGAACCCACAGTGTCAATATAGCAGTGCTCGCAGGGCCGGGGGTATATATAGAGAGGAGCTGCTTTGTGATTGGTGCGCTGCCCAGCTCGCCTCCCTGGCAGGGACAGTGTCTCAGCTCTGAAGAGGAGTTGTGTTTGTTACACTTCAAAAAAGGGGAAAATTATAAAAATTCCCTGTATGGAATCACGCGGTTTCAATCGGAAAATAAGTGGAGACGTCTCAGGCTTCATGTCCTTCTTCTTTTTTCTCTGTAGCCTCAAATTCTACACCAGCAGCCTTTCCAAACACACGTAACTCTGAGCAAAATTCAGGTGAAATCGAGTCAACTTCTTGTTTTTTCTCTAAAATACAAATTCGTCCCTTTACTCCTGAAAGTTCTTCCTCCCTGGGATTGTTCATCATATGCTTGGCTTCTCATCTGCACAAAAACCAAGTTATTTTTATCATCATTTACACAAAAATTCCGTTTCTCCGCGGGGGAAGTAACACAGGCTCTCCCACGATTTCTGTAAATGGAATAGTGGGAATTGGCGACTGGGGCAACGATTTGATTCTGTAGTCATTACACGAAGTTATTTTGGGATAAAAGGGGAAAACCACAGGTTTTTTTTGGGGGGGTGTCTAGTAGGATATGGGGATCCGGGTGTAAAATTTGGTTCAGGAAGTTAAATAGCAAAATCTTGGGTTTCTTGGATGGGGGTGGGGCTGCTACTTATGTAGACTAAAGAGGGCAAACATTATTTTCGGGTCCAGAATTTGCTTTTACCAATTCCCGGGGTAGAAGATTCTGCCTTTTATTTCTTGGAGAAAGCTAAGACAAAAGGTTAAAAAAATATATATATTTTTTACCCTTCACACGTATCAGAAGGTGACAGATTCCTGGGAACACTTTGACCTCTACAGTAGACTGAATTTACAGAGATATCAGTTATTAAAATGTTCCTTGATTCTGGGGAAAAGGAGAATATAAGGTCTGGAAGACGTAGAAGCTAAAATATTAATGAAAGTGAAGTATGGATTGTTTTTGATCGTGAAAAACCCTGATTTGCCTTTATTCTCTTATTGTTTATGGACACTGGAAAACAGGAAGACAGAAACAATGCGATACTGTATGTCATTAAATTGTTTTGGTGAACACAAATACTGTATGTAAATGATAGACGACTGGCAATGAAAAATGCTAATTGCTAACATTAATTTTAAAGCTGTTTCAATCATAAAAATAAATCATATAGCTGTTCCTTATTACCTCTAACACCCTATTACCTCATATTACCTCTAAAACTCCTTTGTCATAAACTTACCTTTCCAGCCTTATTATATGGTACTCTCTATTGTGCACTATGTGCTCCAACCAAATTACTCTTCTTTTGTAGGTTCCTCCTAACAAACATTTATCTTCAATTTCTTAGCACGTCTGGAATGTATTCCTTCCTTGCTTCTTCTTCTTCTTCTTTTTTTTTTGGGGGGGGCCAGGCACTGGGGTTAAGTGACTTGCCCAGGGTAACACAGCTAGCAAGTGGCAAATATCTGAGGTCGAATTTGAACTCAGGTCTTCCTGGTTACAGGGCCAGTGCTCCCTCCACTGTGCCACCTAGCTGCCCCGCTTCTTAACCTGTGATGGAGAATCTTTAGCTTGCTTCAAAACATAATTAAAATATTACTTCCTACATAATGTGTAGGAGGATTCTGATATCCACCCTTCAAATACCAATTACCTGTCCTTCCAAATTCTCTTACCTTTATTTTATATGTATTTGTATGTTTACCTGCTGTTTCCTGTAAGAGGATGTAAACTCAATGAAGTAGGAACCCTTGGAACAGCACCTAGCCCAGTGACTTACATAGTAGGCACTTAATGAATAGTTGTTGGCACTAAATGGGTCTTGATATTTTTTCATGGAAAAACTGTTTGCCAATTCAACGAATATTTGTTGATGGCAAAATTTTGCATTGTGGTTAGAATATATGAATGATTTTTTCACATATTTTGGAAGGCCTGCTGTCTGAAATTATATATATGAGGTCAGTGGTCTTGGCATATAATTTTATTTTGTTCCATTCCTAAATTCCACTGAACTCCATGTATATGCTTTTCAAGCTAATTAAAATTATTCAATTTCAATTTAACATAATTAATAAGTCATGTTAAACAGCCAGGAAAATTCCCAGAATGAGAGGCCCCTGGAGTTCTTTCCTTAGAACTATATAAACACACACACACACACACACACACACACACACACACACACACACACAACCCAGCAAACTGCATTACTTTTAAGATGACTGATAAATGTTCTCTTCTTTGCAAAATTTGGGGTTGCTCTATAAGCAATCTCATTGATATGAAACTATGCAATTCCTGATAGGGGAATATATATATATATATATATATATATATATATATATATATATATATATATATATATATACACACACATATATATATATATATATATATACACACATACATATATATATATATTCATTAATTTAACTAATTTAATTTTAAAGTGGTATAAGTATTTGCTGGGTATAATTTATTTTTGCATGTATTAGATTAAAAGCACTATGCATTTTCTTAAATGTAATCCATCCTGCTTTTCCTCTTGTTCAATATTGGGTCCAATTCCCTGTTCATCATTACTGTTTAAACAAGATACACACACACACACACACACACACACACACACACACACGGATAGACTAGTCTTATGGTTCTATATAACCATATACTAGTCTAGGAAATAGACATTCTTCATCCACTTGGTTTTTTCTCCCTGCATGGACACTTTTGAAATGATTATGGAAGCTTTGCATTGCTCCAGACTTGATACAGCTAGCACACTGTCTTCTTAAAACATAAGCATCTAGGGAAACTCACCATCTAAAAGGAATACATCAACCATTTATTTGCCCTCTGAACTGGGCATTCTTCATTGTGGTAAACACCTTTGATGAGGCTTTCTCCTGAGCTCCAGTTTAGCATCACCATCTTCCTATTGGACATTTCCAAAGTATTCAATGTACCCAAAACAACTCATTATCTTTTCCCACTCGTGACCATCTCTCCTCATAAATTCCATGTTTATGTCAATGATACCAGTATTCTTCCAGTAATCCAGGTTTCCAATCTCAAAATTAACTTCTACTCATCATTATTCCTCACTCCCATATATTTACTTAGTTTCTAAGACTTATAGGTATTATCTCTAAAACATTTTTTTCATGCCTTTTCTTCTCTCTACTCATGTAGCCACCACCCTAGATCAGGCCTTTATTATCTTTTGCCTGGACTACTGCAATAGCCTCATAATTGTTCTCCTTCCCTCTAGTGTCTCCCCATTCATGTTTCTCATTGCTACAAAAGTGTTATATCTAAAACATAAATTTGACCATGACATTTCCCTGCTCAAAAAGCTCCAGTGCCTCTTTATTGCCTTTAGGATAAAACACAAACTTCCTTGTTTGCCATTTAAAGTACTTCACAGTCTGACTCCGGAGTACTTTCCCAGGTTTATTGCACATGACTCCCCTTCCTGTATTTTATATTTTAGCCAAACTTGCCTACTTTCAGTTTTTCATTCCATATCCCATCTCTGTGCCTTTGCCCCGCCTGACCCTCCCCCTGGCCCTAATGCCCATTCTTTTTACCTCTGCCTCTCACAGCCTTTAATTTCTTTCAAAGCTCAGTTCTGTGCTGCCTTCCTCTTCAGGGGGCCTTCCAGGAGCCTCTTCCTCTCTCCCAAATGCTAATGCCTCTTTGCTGAAATTACTTTATATTTGCTTACATGGGATCATAGATTTAGAGTTGGAGAGGATATATGGATAATATCAAGTCTAACTCACTCATTATATAGTTGAGAAAACTAATGCACAGAGGGATTAAAGTGATTTGTCCAGGTTCACCAAACTAGAGAAATGTCTGGGATTAGATTCAAACTCACACTTTTCTTACCCAGAATCCAGTTCCCTTTCCACTCATGCTGCTTCCCCTAGAGGGGAGAGATTGTTTCATTTTTCTATTTATATTCCTAGTGCTCACCAAAGTGCCTGGCACATAGCAGACATTTAATAAATGCTTGCTTGACTTGTCTCCATGCTTGATGTTAATAACCAAAGGATCCCAGAACAACCTTATCTTTAAACAAATCTTTATCTTTTTAATAGCAACATTTATTTAACATCAATATTCTTTTGGTGACGATATAGCTGCTATTTGAGACATCAGTCTCTGAAAAATTGAAATTTTGCATTAGTCAAAGTGAAAAGAAAGATGCAGTTACCAATGAGGAACTATGGAGAAAAGGAGGTATAAATGGTATCATCCAAGTGACATAAGACAGAAAAGAAGATGGACAGATCATCAAATGATGGCATCATCAAACGATACTGAAGGATAAGCAATGGACAGCAGCCTGCATGCTTCACTAGTTACTATGCAATGTCAAGAGATATAAAGCAAGGTCCCAGTAGCGGGGTGGACCCTATGTAAAAAATTTACAGGAGGATATGGACAAGGGTTGCACAGGATGAGAGGGCAAAGTGACTGAATTCTGAACCATTGGTGGAAGTACTCACATAGACTAGATCACAGACCTATCAAGGTATAGAGATGATAGATATAGATTATATAATAGATAATGCTAATGGGCAAAAGTGTCTTGCAAATACAAAGTTTTACTTTGTTCTATTCCTAAATTCCATAGAACTCAATTCATGTGCTTTCAAAAATAAAATAACCTTGATTTTAATAATCACACAAGGTGGCCATGAAAAATTTCAAAATGTAGCCTAATATGATATAATCAGTTTCTCAAATTGTACTCTAATGACCTCAAGGTGGTCATTGTGTTTTTAAGCTAACCTTATGTTGTTTGACAATAGCTATTAAAACAAAAATTTTAGGGGATTTTACTACAAGGTTTCTGCCCATTTTTTTTTTCTAAGTTGAAGGCTTCTACCACGGCAAAGGGCATACAGGTGACAAAGTGCCAGGCCTGGAGTCAGGAAGACTTAACTTCAGGAGTTCAAATCCAGCTTGAGACACTTACTAGCTGTGTAACCCTGGGTTATACATTTAACACTGTTTACCTCAGTGTCCTCATCTGTAAAATAAGTTGGAGAAGGAAATGGCAAACCACTCCAGTATCTTTGCCAAGAAAACCTCAAAAGGGGTCACGAAGAGTCAGACATGACTGAAACATGACTAAACAACAATCTAGTAGACTGGTTGTGTTCGTTTAGACAACTGAAAAATGACTGAACAACAATGACTGCAAAAGTTTGAGAACCACTGATAATGATATTAATGTAAATGTAGATGTAGCTACAGTTTCTGAGAAATCTTCAGATGAGCGTTCATGCCTTCACCACTGATAGTAACAGAGTGGTAGAAAAAGGAGTCTGGGAGTTTAATAATCACAGATTTTAGACTGTCTTTAAATATCAATTTAGCTCTTGCTACTCCAAATGTGAGAGGCATTTACAATACTTAAAGTATTATGTAAATGTAATTATTATTATCCTTGACCAAAGAATCAATATATTATTAGAGAAACTGAAACCATATCAATATTTACATTCTTATACATTCCTATTTTTATAAATCCTTATAAACTACACCAGAAAATATAAGAAAGTAGCATCTAAATTAAAGGACGGCTCAAAAGTTCCCTTCAGGGAGTAAAATGAAGGAATTAAAGGAATTTTTTTCATTCTGAAGCAGGAGGTATAATTTCAGGGGACAATTGTTTATCTTGCCTTGCAATTTATCATAAAGATAATTTTACTTTATATGCCAGTATCTCTTGTAGAGCATGATGGAGACAGAAAAATTATATGGAGAACTCCACAAGATCCTCCAAACTTCATTACTACATGCATCGATACTTTGTTATTTCAATGCAAAAGGATACATAAGAAAGTTAGATGAAAAAAGTGCTAGAAAATATGATTTAGGATGCAGAAACAAAACAGGCCAAAGGCTAATCAATTACTCAGAAGATTTATGCTTTTACATGACAAATACTTTATTTCTGAAGAGAGCTGAACAAATGAAATTGGATGTATCTTAACCAATAGGAAAGAGCTGTTTATTAACATTTTTGAATAAGCTCTCTCTGTTCAGTCAAACAGTAATTAGAATATAGGTAAAAATCAGCAATAGAGTGGAAGAGAAGATAAAGACAAATCAATGAATAAATGAAAAGGCATTTATTAAATGCTTGCTATGTGATAAGTATTTTGCTAAGCATTAGAATACAAAAGTGAGATAGTCCTTGCCTTCAAAGAACATACAGTCTAGTAAAGACAATACATATATAGGAGGATTCTGGATAGTTGGCAAGACTCAAGGGTTCTGGAATCTCTGTCCTTTTGCTGCAATGGCCACAGGCTACATTGTCCCATTTGAGCCATACCTGTTGCTGATCATCAAAAAATTATTACAAGATCACCAGTCTGATCTTTTCAAAGATATTATCATTAAGTTCCATTTGAAAAAAAAAGGGAACTTATTAAAATAAAATGACATTGGGATGACTATCATAATTCCCTACAATTTCACAAACGTGAAGTAATCTACACAATGAGGAACAAAATTATTTCAAAAACTAATTTACAAAATGTTAAGGAAGCTGAAGTATGCCTTCCACTTCTTGGTGCAGATTGTAAGTGTAGAATGAGGCATATATTTTCAGGCACAATCAATACAATACAAATTTATTTTGCTTGACTATGTTAGGACTTTTATTTGGTGGAGTGTAAAACAAATTTATAATAATAGTTTTATACTACTAACAGGATAGTAAGTGTAAAAGTGATGGTGATGTGAAAAAGAAAAAGAGGATTATGAGACATTTCGAAATATGCAGAAGCTCATGAATTGATGACAAGTGAAATTAGCAGAGCCAAGTAAATATTCAACATGACTACAATATGAGTGGAAGCAATTGCCACAAAACAATAAAAAACAAATATTGTAAACTTACGAAGAACAAGGTTGCCCCCAAACAAGAGATACGATGAAACAACACTTCTCAATACTTTGCAGTGATGTGGGTAGGGGAGAGTCTATGATGTGGAAAGTTGCATATATTGTCAGATTTTTTTGATGTATTGATGTGTTTTGCTGATTCCCCCCTCTTTTTACTCTCATTCTTTGAAAAAAAATTATTTGTTATATGAAATAGTTTAATAATGTGAGGGTAATTTAGGTGATGTAAGGATAATAAAGATAATAAGAATTTTTTAAAATACAGGGAAGAGATCAGAAGGAAGTTTAGAAGGGGGCAGACACGGACAAGCAGGACAATGTCTAAATTTAAAATATGTTTAAAAACCAAGCTGTATATAACAGATTTATGGTTTCACATGACATTCTCACTTTCTGAATTTGTGGAAATTTTCATATTTGTAGATGATTTTCCAATTTGTGATAAAAAAATTTAAAAATGTTGACTACTATCATGAAGATCATAGGCAACCTTGCTACATTTTAAACAAAAATAGTAGAGGTGAAAATGAGAGTTTACAGAAAACGAGGTGTGAGATTCTTCTTAGCCATATTATCCCAAAAGCACTTGTAGATAAAATTGAGATGATGAGAAATTGACAAAAAGTGGAAGAAATCTGGCAGTATTTTGATAGATAGTTATTACCACCTATGATAGTAGAAACAATAACATGTGTAGACTCTAATGCCTTGATGCCTGCTATGTTTTATAAAGAAGGAGAAATGGCATTTAAGAAAATTATTCTAGAAGAACAGCTACATTTGAGGTGATAATTCTGAAAACATTGAGATCAGTTTTTAAGATAACTGAAAGAAGGGGAAGACACAATATCTGCGGAAGAACAAATATGATATTATTATTTCTTATTTCTAAGAGAATGATCTCTCATACGTCTGTTGTTGCTTGTCCTTCATTCTCAAGAGGACCATGACATTAGGAAGGTGATGCCATAACATGCAAGTGAATTGGATTTAAGTGAGAGAGGGCTGTGCAAAGTCACCAGATTCATTTTCTCCTCTGGAGCAATCTGAGTCCAATGGCAAAATATAGATCATGACAACTGGAGATAGACAGCCCTGGATGCAGAGGGAGATGGCTTTTTTAAGCTAAGATCTTTAACAGGTTTCAGTGTGACTGAGGCAATGCCCATTCAGTGATTAAGGCTAGATAAGAAATGAGGCTGAGAATGGCCTCTGTTACCTAGTCAATTAAGAAAAAAATAACTCTGGGAGGGGAAGACTCTCAGAATTTCTCCCCAAAAGAGAAGCAATTGCTATTTACATTCAGTCTGAGCCAATCAGGGCCCAAACAATGACCAAGTGGGGCTTGGCTTCAATGAAAATATTAGAAGGGAACAGGCAATCTTGCACAAAATTTTTTTCCAACAGGCTACATCTCTACCTCCATACAACCAACTCAAATTCATGCAGTACAAGATGCCATTTTTTATTGTTGGTTGATCATTGCAAAAGATTTCACTCAGTAGAGTAAATTTGTTGTTTGGTCATGTTTCATTCTTTGTGACCCCATTTAGAGTTTCTTGGCAAAGATACTGGAGTTGTTTGCCATTTCCTTCTTCAGCTCATTTTATAGATGGGGATGCAGAGGCAAACAGCATTACGTGTAACCCAGGGTTACACAGCTAGTAAGTGTTGAAGCTGGATTTGAACTTAGGTCTTTCTGATTCTAGCTCTGGCACTGTATCTACTGTGGCACATAGTGGCCAAGAAGAGCAAAATGCAGTCTTAAAGGCACTAGTTCAGCAAGATGTCACTCATTTGTGTGTTAAAATCATACAAAGTCTCTTCATAGATGAAAAAACAATGCACAAGGATTATCTATGATTGCTTATGTAGAAGGGTATCCAGGAGTAAGCCTGGACAGATTAACAAACACTAAGGATAAAAGATGAACCCAGAGTTCCAAACTCATATTATGTCTTCTTGATTAGTACTAAGGACTTGACTATATCTCCATCAATCAATCAACAAACATTTATTAAGCATTTATGTGTCAGTCACTTTGCTAAATGTAGGAGATATACAGAAAAACAAAAACAATCCCAGTTCTCAAGGAGCTTATATTTTAATAGTCTGAGTATCATAGATCTGAGCTGCAGACAAAAATGCAGGATCCTGACAAAATAAAATTTCCTCTGGTGCCAGGATTCAATCAATAAATAGAGCTGGCACCTATCTAGGAAACAGTTCAACTCCCAAAGAGTGGTCTCATCCTTTAACTTGGTTAGGTTCTCAAGGTTTACTCTTGGTGCATGTGTCAAATATGTTAAAATCAGTCATAGAAGATGTCCTTCAAAAAATCCAAATGGAGGAAGGATTCCCTATAAACAGTAAAGTCCTTCAGATGCTTCCATTGGTGGATGATAATGTGCTTACTGCATCAAGCCCTAGAAATTCCATTGGATCTCCTCAGTGAAATATGTGGTCATTCAAAAGTGAATATCCAAACACTGGGAAAAAACAAAATAAAAGAAAGAAGAATGCCTCTTGTCTAGACTACATTGTAAAGCAGAATGGATAATCCGCTGAAGTACTTTGAAAGTTATTTTACTAGACAATGACATGGACCCAGAATTGAAAAGGCAGAAGAAAGGGGGGCAGATATATGTGGCAAACAGTGTGTTTTGGTGTTACCAAACTGCTTCCTGAAATAAGTCTATCTTTTTTCATACCAATATATGTGTGCTCCTTGTGCTATATGGTTGTGAATTATGGAATAAAACAATGCTTGAAAGTTCAAAATTACTAGTGATCTGAAATACAATGGAGAGGGGTACATATGACATTAAGTAGGCTGCAGCATATTTGCAGTAATGAATTGGACATAAATGTGGAGTATAATCATAAGAATTACATAAGCTATCATCAGAGAGATGTCTGATTGGTAAAAAGAAATTATATGTAAAGAAGAAGATATAAAAGATGGCCTGTTAGACTGTTGCAGTGGTACCCACATATCTTTAAATGACCTAGGGAAAGGCCTCTAGCATATTGGACAAATTCTCCTTGCATATATGTGCAAATGAATTGATGGGAAGACACAGATAAGAAAAATACAGGTTGAGAAGGCCTAGCAGTCCACATTGATGAAGTGACATCCAATGAATTACATGTTTCTAATTTAGGCAGTTGCATGTAACTGTATACAATTTATTCATAAATGTATTACTGTACAACTTTATGTGTGACAATAAAGGAGAGTGAGTTAACAAAAAGGTAAAAGTAATAAGAACCTGTCTTTGGTTGCTTAATTAGCACACAATTAGATGTCCTAAAATAAAAACCATTATAAGAAAACATTTCTGTATAATAAAACAAGAAAATTCACCAGCCAAACGGGAAGCTCACTGAAAAATCACAAAATCATTCACTGGAATAATTTTTGATGCAAACAAATACCAATATAGTATCATAAGAATTTTGTATTGCTACTTTTAATTGCATCTACTAAAGGGATAAAATAACAATAACATACCTTAACAGTGTGAGTGCTCAAGTAAGACATTAACTCTTGAGTGTGAATTATGATAATAATGTTGATGATGATAATGTTAACCATTTATATAGCATTTTAAAGTTTGTAAATTATTTTACAAACATTATCTTATTTTATTCTCATGGCAACCCTAGGTGTTTTTATTATTCCTATTTTATTGATGAGGAAACTTGAGCAGATAGAGGTTTGGTGAGTTGTTCAGGGTCATACAGTTATTAAGTGTCTAAAGTTGATTTGACAGTGGTTTTGAATTAGTTTAGGAACATCCAGGAACTAAAACACCAATGGATTCTCCTGATTTTGGAGTGCTCCTATTCCAAAAATTGGGAACAATTCCAGGAGCCCTTTATGAAACCCTAGATAGGATTTGTATTAGGCTATGCTTGATTCTGTACACATGTCGTGCCAGGCTATCTGCTTTAAGGGTCCTATCTGTATCTTGGCCATTCTAATAGCTCTAGGTCAGTAAGTTTCTTCCAGTTCCTACCAAGGAGAGAAACAAAATGATTTATATTAGTTCCTTTTGCATTTTATGAGAGCATCCTTTATTACAGTTACCTATACATGTGTTAAAATCATAAAAGAGTTCTTGAAAGATACAATAGAGATAACTTTGTGCAGCAGTCCTGTGAATATCAAATGAAACATAATAAAGAGAGAGAAACTTACCAGAGGTGTTTACCACTGTTATGGAGGATGTCTAGCATGCAGTCCAAATAGAAGAGCAATTTCCCTGTAGATGGTGAGGTCTTCTGGATATTTGTGTTTGTAGATGAGATGATGCTGATTGCATTAAACTACATAATACCAAATAGCCTCCTTAATGAGGTCCAAAACCATTCAAAAGGGTCTGTTGAACAATCTGAATAGGAAAAACCAAGCAATGAACAATGTCTCTTGTCCATGATATTATATGTCATAATTGGGTGTTTCATCAGAAAACATTTTTGGGCAGAAACCACAGAAAGGCAATAAGTTTGGTCCAGAATTGAATTGGAGAAAGACGACAGAATGAATTGAATTTGGGGATTTTCAAGTATCTGCTCCCTAAAGACCTCAGTGTTCTTTAGATGGTGCTTATGTGACTACCAATCACAAAGCATCTAATTAATAGAGTCAAAATTGCATATGATACAAAGATCAATGATGAAACATGATGGGTATAATAAATAGGCTAAGCATATTACCAATGATGCTTTGAATGAAATAGTCGTAATAAAAGTATCTGATTGATGTATGTTTGAAAAAGAAGGTATTTGAGTCTCTCATTTAGTCTGATGGGGAACTGGATAGCAGATGAATAAGTGCTACATTGATTCTGTATCAAAGTGAAAACTAAATTGTTGTTTGAATCAGCCTCCTTTCCTATGACTTCCTCACAACCCACTCTTACCCTTTTCTCTGCAGGGGACTTCATCTCATATTTTACTGAGAAAACAGAGGCCATTTGCTGAGTCCTCTTCCCCTCTCCTTTACATCTCAAAATCCCTTAACAGCACCCTCATTCTCTATCTCTGATGGAGAGGTAGCCCTGCCTCACCAAGGCCTACTCTTATATTTGTACTTTGAAGGCATTCCTTCTAGTTTCTTACCATCACTGCAATTATTTCCTCTCTCAAATCTGTCCCCATCTCCTGTCTCATTCCTGATGCCTACAAAAGATATCCAGGTTTTCCCCATTCTTAAAAACCCTCACTTGTTACTACCACCCTCTTAAGTTATCATCATTTATTTCTCCCTTTCACAGACAAACTCTAGAAAAAGCTCATTCCCTCCTCTTGGTCTCCTTTCTCTTCTTACTTAGCTAGTCTAGCTTCTTACCTAGTTTGAACTGAAACTATTCTCTCTAAAATTAACAATCTCTTAATTATTCTGGCAAGTGGTCTTTCTCAGTCCTTGTCTTGATTGACCACTCTCTATCATTTGACAATGTTTATCACGAATACTCTTTCCTCTCTGGGCTTTTATGAATATATTCTCCTCCTGCCTATATGACTGCTCCCTCTCAGTTTCCTTTAGTAGATCATCATCTATACCATGTCTCCTAACTGTGATTGTGCCCCAAGGCTCTGCCCTTGGCACTGTCATGGGGACCTCATCAGCTCCTATGAATTCAATTATCATCTGTATGCAAATTTCTGTATAAATATATCCAGTTTTAGTCTCTACTGAGCTCTAGTTCCACAGTACCCATTGTCTGTTGGATATTTCAAACTGTGAGTCCTGTAGGGGTTTCAAATTCACCATGTCCCAAGCAGAATTCTTTATCTCTTCCTCTTATGCCTACCTATCCCTCTTCCTAAAAACCCTTATCTCTGTATTGGGGACCACCAACTTCCTAGCCACCCAGGTTGAAATGGAAGAGTCAGTCTTAATTTCTTATTCTCCCTTACCACATATTAGTTGCCATTTCCTGAAGATACCGCCTCCACAACATTTCTTCTCTTTTTTTATTCACATGGATGCTAGCCTAGTACAAGTTCTCATCACTTTTTGCCTGGATTATTGCAACTGTCCTTTCTCCTTTCAGTCTCACCCACTTTCAGTTCATCTTCTGCACAGCTGCCAAAGTGATATGCCCAAAATGTAGGTCTGACCATGCGACCCACTCAGTACCCTCCATTCTTGCCTTCCATCAGGTCTCTGGGACAGGGGTTCTTAACCAGGGTCCATGAATTTTAATAAATTTATGTATATTACACATCTTTATTGATAACTATTTCAATATATTTGGTTTCCTTTGTAATGCTATGTATTTTAGAAGCAGCTGGTGATGCAGTAGATAGAGTACTGGGTTTTGAGTCAGGAGAACCTGAGTTAAAATTCAGCCTTAGAGACTTGCCATCTGCAAGTCACTAAACCTTTAACTCAGTTGTCTCAACTGTAAAATGGGAATAACAGGACCTACCTAGAAAGGTTGTTGTGAGTATCAAATGAAACAATATTTATAAAAAGGCTTAACACAGTGCCTGACACGTAGTTGGTGCTATATAAATGCTTATCCCTCTTCTCCTATTTTATGCATTTAAAAATATTCTGAGAAAAGGTCCATGGTTTTTAGGATACTGCCAAAGGGATCTGTGACATGAAAAAGATTAAGAACTCATGTTCTAAGATCAAATGCAGTGTTCTACTTGTCATTTAGAACCCTTCGAAATCTGGCTCCAAACTATTTTTCCAGGTTTATATTTTACTCCCCTTTAGTTCAGCCAAACTGGCCTGGTTGTTTCTCAAGTGTGAGAATCCATGCCTCCCGCCCCCCCCCCCCCCTCAACTTTGTGCACAGTTCTGTGGCTTTCCCCCAAGCTAGCTCTCCAGATATTTTTGTATATAATTAGAATAGAATGTAAATTCCTTTATTACACAGACTATTTAGTTTTTGCGTTTGTGTCTCCAGAGACTGCCACAGTGCTGGTTATGTAGTAACCACTTAAAATGCTTGATTGTTTTGATCAGTTACAGTGGAAAATATTATATTTCAGCTAAATTGCACAAATTTATTTTAAAGTTTGTTTTTGAGCAAATTTAGTAAACATTTATTAAATACTATGGGAAGAACATCATGATACTGGGAGGTACACAAAAATGATGCAGAATTTACATTAAAAATATGATTCCTGCCTGAATAGACTTTGCAATCTATGCACTTCCTAATTCTTTTGCCATTAATCCCTCCCTTAAAGCAAAGATCACAAGTAAAACCAATTGACAATGCAACCACTTCTTACAGTATAGAATTACATAAGTTTATAGTGTGCCTTGTTTTTCATGTGTATAATTTAAATTAAGGATTTGTTTTGTTCTTAGTCACACTCCATATAGCTTGGAAAACCCGAAAAAAAAGATATTATTTTTGTTTTATTGGAAGTGGTCTAATAGTGTTTCTCTGACTTAAGCAAAAATGAGGACTAGAATCTAGTACCAATCAAGACGTTTTCTTGGCAAAAGTTGTTTTATTTCCCATTACGAGATGTGGTGGTCGAATTCTATTGGTCATCTTTTCCCATACTTTGTCTAGGAAGCTAATAATAGGTAGCAGAGGGGTGGAGACTACGGTAGATTTTTTTTTTCGCCCCTCCTTTCCTCCCTCTCTCCCTCCGTCTTTCTCCCCCCCCACCCCGCCACTCACTTTCAGTTTTCTAATAGGTCCGCACTAGGTTATATAAAGCTTTTTTCCCGCGCTTGCCATTCATTCTTTTGAGTTCTCTGCTCTTGGCTTCCTGTTTCGCCATGTCTGGGCGCGGTAAAGGAGGCAAAGGTCTGGGGAAAGGGGGTGCCAAGCGGCATAGGAAGGTGCTGCGGGATAACATCCAAGGCATCACCAAGCCTGCCATTCGTCGTCTTGCTCGGCGCGGCGGCGTCAAGCGGATCTCGGGGCTCATCTATGAGGAAACCCGTGGGGTGCTCAAGGTATTCTTGGAGAATGTTATCCGGGATGCCGTGACTTACACTGAGCACGCTAAGAGGAAGACTGTCACTGCAATGGACGTGGTGTATGCACTCAAACGTCAGGGCCGAACTCTCTATGGTTTCGGTGGTTGAGTTTTCGGCCTGTCTTTAAAAAAATACCCTTTGCTTTTCTTCCCCTTCTTACCCTCTTCTCCTCCCCAATCTCTCCTAAGGCTCTTTTCAGGGCCACCACTATCTCTTTTAAAGAGCTGTTTTACGAAGGTTCTGAATTCATTGTGCGATTTTAAGAGGTAAGACTGCGGATTCTGGGGTGTAGATCTAATTCTGATATTCTTTGGAAAATCTTAGTGTTTGGAGGGCTAAAGCAAAAGTGCGTCTAGGTCCTTTATTTTAGATTGCTCTACATTCTGCAGTGATCCACTGAAAGAATTTTCATCCAGGGTACCTTGGTTTCTCATCTGAGTGAGAAAGATTAACTTTCAATTTATCCTGAGTCCCATTTCCATTTGGGAAGAGCCCCAAATATTTTGTAGTTCATCTGTCCACTGTGCCACTTCTCTAAGACTTGACATCTGGAATACAGCTTTCCCTCTGAGAGGGGAAACTTTTCCTTCACTCTTTGATCTACTTTTGGGTTTATTTTTGTTTTACTTTTCTCTATTCTAATTATTTTTGCTGGCAGTGAGGTTGGGACAGGTCCATACAAGCTCTGAAGCATATATGAGTATATGGAACTTCATAAAATTTTGTTTGCTGGTTCAATTTTTGTAACTATGAATTTGTCAGTGAATGTAATCCTACCAACTATGGGAGGTGTGGGGCCTCAAAATTTTTGGAATGTCTAAAAACTGAATCATAAACATTGTTGGGACTTGGTGCACAGTACTAGGAGAGACAGAAAGAAGAGGGAAACTACTGGAGCGTCCCAAAGTTGCCAAGGACCTATCCAGAATTGATATGGCCTTGCTATTATTCATTTTCGCTTGTGTTTGACTCTTTGTGACCCCATTTGGGGTTTTCTTGGCAAAGGTACTGCAGTGGTTTACCATTTCCTTCTCCAGCTCCTTTTACTTTCTTTTTTTTTTTTTAACAGATGAGGAAACTGAGGCAAGCAGGGTTAAGTGACTTGCCCAGGGTCACATAGCTAGTAAGTGTCAAGCCAGACACATCTGACTCCACAGGTCTTCCTGTGCCACCTAGCTGCCCCATATAGACTAATGTATCCCAAAGTAATTTATAGTCTTAGAGCATCCACCCAGTTTATTTTGCTGTGACAGAAAATAGTTAACTGGGGAAACTACGTAAGGTGGTTTGACATGGAGAGTCCTTTTTCAATTTTATGACTTCCTCTTATCAACTTGATGAAATTATAGGACATAAGCCTTTGTTTCAGAGCTAGTCCTTTGCTGAGAGAGCATAGAAAACCACTGATGATTGGTAATAGACATTCAGGAAGATAAACTCAAAGTGTCACTCCTCTCTGGTTAATAAAGATGAGTTGTCAGGCCAATATGCTTTCTTCCCTCTTCATTTTCCCCCTTGAATTTTCTTCCAGAATATCTTTTCTCCTCTTGCAGGTCCCTCTCCCATCAACCAGTACCACAGAAACACAGGGCTTTAGCTGCATGTATTTCCCTGAGAAGTTTAAGATGGGAGTCCTTGAATGTGAAATTCCTGGTCATTTTTTGCTTTCCTTACTCTTTCACACCTCCTCTCCCCCCCCCCCACATATCCAGACATTTGTCAAGTTTTGTCATTTCTCCCTTCATTACTTCATACCATTTCTCCTATATGGCTCTTTCTTTCCTCTGACATTGCCACCACCCTGGTGCAGAACATCATCATTTCACACTTGGACTATTGAAATAAACATCTGGTTATTCTCCCTGACTCAAGTGTTTCCCCACTCAGTTGTTAAATTGTTCTTAAATACATTTCTGACCATGTCATTCTCCTGTTCAATACCCTGATGGTTCCCTCTTACCTCCAGTATGAAAACTATCTTTCCAGTTTCCTTACACCTTACTGTCCTCGATGTACTCTGTGATCCAATGATACTAGCTCCCTTGGTATTCCTGGAACATGATACTCTTTATCTCCTTATTGGACATTTTCTCTGCCCTGCCCACCCACCCCTTCCCTCTCATGCTTGGAACCCTCCTCTTCCTCTTTTCTCCTTCTTGACTTACCTAGTTTCCTCCAAGTCTCAGCTAAGTCCCACTTTCTGCAAAAAGCCTTTCCCAGTCTCTAATCTTAATGACTTCCCTCTTAAATATTTTCAGTTTATCCTGGATATATCTTATTTGTATATAGTTGTTTGCATATTGTCTCCTCCATTAGACTGAGGTCTCATGAGGTTCTTTGAGAGCAGAAGCGTTGTTGGCATTGTTGTTGCTGTAGTTGTTTCCTTTCTTTTTATCCTCCAAACTTAGTGCAGGGCCTGGCATATAGTGGGTACTTAACAAATGCTTGTTGATTGTTTTTCTTTTCTGGGTAAAAGTCATATGCTGGAAACCTGAGAGTGGATTTTCCTAATCCAAGAAATGGCAGCGACTTGGGTGATGGTTGAGCTGTGAAAGAAACACATGGCGGAGTCAAACATATGTACACTCATGTGACCTGAAAATATAGTTTATGGTAAAAGTTCATGAATTTCAAACGCTTGTCTGAAGGAGGAAGTCTTTTGAATTCTTGAGATAACATGATCTGAGAATCTAGTCTTTTAACCAGAAAAGTGAGAATTCTTCACCAATGAGAGCTTATAAATGACTTTTGAATTAAAAAGTCTAGGCCATAGGTGTCTAGACATTTCCTCAAAGTGTGCTTCTTAGAGAAGGAAGGGTATCTTTAATGTGGCTCCCTAAAGCAGAAGTACTAAAGCCACATCACAGAGAGGAAAAAGATCTGGACTTTAACAACCCCCCCCTTTTTTTTAAAAGTCTCTAGACCTTGTTATCTTGGCTGCCTTCTTACGCCTTTCTTTCATTTTCTGAGAACAGGTCAATGATTAGAGATCCTGAGAAATGGGTATTTCCAGGCATTTGGATTAACTCATAGGTAATCCTGAATTCAAGAGTTCTTAAGTTCTATAGTCAACTGCTGACTATAGAGGGAGAGAGATTTCTTTGGACTGCTCTACAGATAGAAAATTAAAAATATATGAGATCGGGGGCCAGAGGATTTGGACTTTGTAAACTCTCCATGATAATTGTGCAGATAGTACAGTTCAAGATGAATGTTATCATTTATTCAACAGTTCCACGAAGGGTCTTTACCTTTTGGGGGCAGTAGAATGAACGTAATGAGCAATCTGAGTGTTTCCTGAATTTGTTAATGTGTACCTTTGAATACTTTTTGCCTTATAGAGTTTCTGTGCCAGAGGGAATGAAAATCTGTCTCTTATGATATGCCCTTATTTTATATTTGATACCTTACCAGTTACTCAATTTTGGGAAACTCTAGAGATAGACTACATTTAAGCTTTGCCTTAGATCAATCAATAAATGAATCAAAAAACATTAAGTACTTATTATATGGAGATACAAATAAAAGGTGAAAAAAAAACAACAAACCAGTACCTGCCCTCAAAGAACTCACATTCTAATAGAGACAACTTGCATATAAAATATAAATAGGTGTGTCCAAGGTATATGCAGAGTGGATGGAAGAAAAACTTATCGGGAAAGGCACTGCTTATGGGAGGGCCATAAAAAGTCACCTGCAAAAGGTGGTTTTTGAGCTTAGTGTTGAGATTCTAAGAGGCAGAGATGATGAGGGGGAGCATCCTAGGTAACAACCACTGTAGATTCAAGGAATTGGGAGATGAGTGTTGTGTTAGAAGCAGCAAACAAACCAGTATGGCTTAATCATAGTATGCATGGTGAGAAGCAAAATGTAAGAAGATCAGAAAGTGGCCAGATTGTGAAGATCTTGAAAGCCAAAAAAAGGTGCTTATATTAATCCTGGAAGTAATAGGGAGCCACTGGAGTGTATTTTGAATGGGCTAGAGGAGCAATGTTAGTGCCATAGTCAGACCTATGCTTGAGGAAGGGAATATGCATTTATTAAGTATCTGCTCTGTTCCAGGCACTGTGCTAAGTTCTTTACAAATATAATCTTCTTTGATGCTCTCAATGACCCAATGAGGTAAGGACTATTATGCTCCTCATTTTATAGTTGAGGAAACTGAGGCAGACAGACTTGCCCAGGGTCACACAGCTAGTAAGTGTCTGAGACTGGCTTTGAATTTAGGTCTTTCCTGACTCCAGGCCCAGGGCTCAATTCGCTGGGCTGCCTGACCGCCTCTAGACAGGTTTGTTTCTTGTTAGTACCTTGTTCTCAGAAGAGGACCGATGACATCAGCAGGTTGATATCTTTTTTTAAAAAAAAGCTTTAAAATTTATTTTAAACTTCAATACAAAATAAGAAAAGAATAAAAACATTGCCATGTAGACAGCATGACATGAGAGAATTCAATAAAAGCAATATATTTCCATTTCAAGAAAACCTGTACCACATATTAATTTCAAAGTTGTCTATCTTTTCTTTGCTTCCTTGTATATTTTCTTTTGTCCTCTGCTGTGTACTTGTTATTTTATTTTTCCCTCCTTCCCCCTCAGAAGTCTACAATTAAGTTTGGATATACACATGTACGCACAAACACTCACATACACACACACATATATACATATATACACATACATAGATATCTATAAACATATACATATATACACGTATATACTCAAACACATATGCATAAGACTGTATTATGCTTATTTCCACTTGTCATCTGTTTCTCTGAAGGTGGATAGCATCTTTCTTCATAAGTCCAAGTCTTTCCATATTTTTCTAAATCCACCAGCTCATCATTTCCTACACCCACAACAATATTCTGACCAATCACATTCCATCTGAGAGACTGTCTATGAGAGTTTTCCTCTCAGTTTTCTGCATTCCCTCTATTCTTGGCTACACAGGTTTTATTTATAAAGTAAAATTTTAATTTAAAATAATCAAAATTATCCATTTTATACTTCAACACTGCTCACACCTTATACTATGGTGATACTACTAAATCTAATTCCTTCACATCTTTCCCCCTGCTTTCCTTGAACTTCCTGACCTCTCTGCTCTTCTGAATGAACCCTGACTCAGTATGATAATTTTTTAGTAATTTACATTACATAAATAGATTAGTTAGATAAAATTGTCAATTTAAAAATTATATTAGCTTTACCTACCCATGCACAATAAATATTACTTCAATTATTTAGATCCAACTTTGTACAAAAGGTGTTTTGTGTTTATATTCATATAGTTCCTGTGTCTGTTTTGGCAGGCATACTCTCATACTTTTTATACTGTCTAGTTATATGGTCTTTATATGGTCTAAAACTATTGATTAATATGGCTGACACATAATGTAGTTTCCCTATTTTTCTCTTTTGATTAGATATGATTTTAGCTTTAACTTTGTCTGAGAGTAATGTCTTGACTTGCTAGTGAATTGAGTTTAAGTGAGCTGCACAAAATTATGAGTCTCACTCTCTTCTTTAGAATCTTTGGAGTCTTGTTGCAAGACAAGAGTCAAGACAACTGGTGTTGGCCTGGGATTCATTGGATAACTGTAACCCACATAAGCTTAGTATCTCTTTTGGTGGGAGGCCCCTTGGGCCCAGAGTTACAGTTACAACACTAGAACTATGTCTCATGTACTTTCCCTATCTGGTATTTATCTTCTGTTCTTTCAACTTCCTTTTAGCTATTCCTTATACTCTTACTTATTATGGCATAGAGGAGTAGTAGACTTGGAATCAGGAGAAATATGGATTTGAAGTCTACCTCCAAGACTTGGGAAAATCACCTAACTCTGAGGTTCAGTTTTCTCATTTCTAAAATAAGGATGATAATACCTTTGGCAGCTACCTCACAGAGTTGTGAGGATCAAATGAATGCAAAGTACTTTACACACCCTAAAGTACCATATACATTCATTGTGGCAACTAAACTCCTCTTAATGACATTTCTCTGTTAGTTTTACCTTTCCCTTATTCAGCACCCTTCTCTTCTATCAGATTGCTACTACTAGGAACCCTTCCCCACTTAATGAGATGGTCCATTTTTCTCTGATCTTCATCTCTTTATCTTTCTATCTGTAAAATCTTGAATAATTTGGGAGACCCATAGGCCCATTCTATTCTTACATAAGTTGGGTTTAAGTGGTGTTTCCTATATAGGGACACTTGAGGAGTGGGTATGAGATGATAGACCAGAGGTGGGGAATCTGGGGCCTCTAAGTCACATGTCGCCTCAGGGCTACAGGTTCCCCATCATGGTGTTAGATTATGAAGAGGGCACTTAGGAGCAGACTGGACAAACTTCTACCTCCCCTCAGAGTTCTCTACTGTCTCATTCTCATCCTCAAATTTTCTGTCACCGGGTTCAAAGGCAGTCTACTGTGTATGCTCTGGAATATTATCATCAATTATAAAAATTACAGAAGACTCTGTAATGGTTCAGGCCCCACCCTCCAATGTGACAGCATGAAAATATGGATACTCTTCTCTCATCTCAAATCATGAACACAGGCGTAGGAAAGATCACTTTTAATGGCCTTATAATTAATTAGATGCATTAAATAGTAAGTAAACATAGAAAATTATTTAAATAAAATAGAAACTGTAACTGGGCTAATAGCAAGAGTCACCTCTGTGGTCCAGAAAAACAGGGAAAAGAAGAGCTGCTGTCTGCAGTTCCTCTCCTCAAGGTTACCAGCAGTCTGCTGCTGTTCAGCTGGTGTTTGCTCCAGTCCACTCCTGTAACAAACTTGTTTTTTATTTTACTTGATGGTCTAGGTACTCTTCCTCTTGTGTCTCACTTTCACTTCTCTGCTTCCCTGACTAGCATGCTAGCACTGTGCTGAATGCTGAGAATACAGAGAAAAGGAAAAACCAAAACAAAACAAAATGAAAAACAAAACAAAAGCAGAAACAAATAAACCAATTCTAATATATCACTGATGCACTCTAAACCTAGATAAAAGGTTCTTTCTCTAAACACTGCAATCACAAAATAAACTGGGTTCTCTTGAACAAACTGATCTCTCTTAGAGTGTCCAAAAGTACAGAATCAGGACCCAAACCCTCTGTGATCCTAGATCTCTGTAACATGTACCTGTGAGTCTGGATTTCGGGTTCCTAACCCTTTTTTTTTGTGCCATGGACCTTTTTGGCAGTCTGATGAAGCCTATGGATCCACTCTCATAATAAGGTTTATTGCATAAACTTCAGTTAGATGTTAATGAAAATAAATACTTTTGCCATTTTTTCCCCATTCAAGTTCATGTATCCTCTGAAATCTTTCGACTGACTCCAGGTTAAGAGCCTGTAGCCTAGATGAAGGGGAAGTCATCTATCTAGGTTTATGAATTTTGAGAAGAGGCTCCTAGGAGTACAGTTTGCAACTAACATATGCTAAGGATATGAGAGATACAAAGGTACATGAGACATAATTCATCAAGTAATTTTTATTCTAATAGGAAAGATGATGAGCATACAAATAACTATACTATGTATGCCATATCTATATAAGTAAAATACAAAGTGCTATGAAATCCTGGAGGAGGGAGAAAGGATCACTTCCACTGAATAACCTTGCTGGCATGTGAAATGAGCATGATTGTTCCTTAATTTGAACATTCCTTTAGGATTGGGATATAAACTGATCTTTTCCAATCCAGTGGCCACTGTTGTGTTTTCCAAATTTGCTGGCATATTGAGTGCAACACTTTAACAGCATTATCTTTTAGGATTTTAAATAGCTCAGGTAGAATTCCATCACCTCCACTAGCCTATTGTTAGCAATGGTTTCTAAGGCCTATTTGACTTCATTCTCCAGGATGTTTGGCTCTAGATTTGAAACCTTACTATTGTAGTTAACTGGTTAAGATCTATCTTGTGTAGTTCTTTTGTGTATTCTTGCCATCTCTTCTTAATCTCTTCTGTTTCTGTTAAGTCTCTACCATTTTTGTCTTTTATAATGCCCATTTTTTTGCACCAAATTTTATTGACACCTCTAATTTTCTTAAAGAGATCTCTTATCCTTCCCATTCTATTATCTTCTTCTATTTCTTTGCATTGCTCATTTAAGAAAACCTTATTTCTCCTTGCTATTCTCTGGAATTCTGAATTCTGTTGGGTATATCTTTTCCTTTCTTTCTTTCCTCAGCTATTGGTAAGCCTCATTGGACAGCCATTTTGCTTTATTGCTCTTCTTTTTCTTTTAGAATATTTTTTATTGCCGCCTCTTGCACCACATTTCAAATCTCTGTCCATAGTTCTTCAGACACTCTATCAGACTCGATCCCTTAAATCTATTCATCACCTCGATTTCATATTCGTTAGGGATGTTATTTAGGTTATACCTATAAGGTCTGATGGTTTTCCCTATATGCTTCAGCTTAAGTCAGAATTTTGCAATAAGAAGCTTATGATCAGAGCCACAATCAGTTTCATGTCTATATAGAGCTTTTGCACCTTTGGCTGCAAAGTATATAATCAATCTGATTTCTATATCGACTATTTGGTGATGTCCATGTGGAAAGCTGCCTTTTGGATTGTTAAAAAAAGAATGTTATGACCAATGAGTTATCTTGACAAACTCTATTAATCTCCACCCTACTTAATTTTGTACTCCAAGGCCAAACTTGTCTATTTTTCCAATTATCTTTCAATTCTCTACTTTAGCACTGTGATGCTAAACCACTGTGATGAATGTGACATCTTTTTTTGGTGTTATTTCTGCAAGATGCTATAGGTCTTCATAGAACTGATCAACTTTGGCCCCTTTGACATCAGTGGTTGGAGCATAGACTTGTGTTACTGTGATACTGAATGGTTTGCCTTGGATTTGAACAGATATCATTCTGTCATTTTTGTGATCATACCCAAGTACTGCTTTTCTCACCATTTTATGGACTATGAGGACTACTCCATTTCTTCTAAGGGATTCTTGCCCCGAGTTGTATATGTAGTGATCATCTGAATTAACTCACCAATTCCTGACCATTTAAGTTTACTGACATCTACATTATCCATATTTAACCTTTCCATCTCTTGTTTGACCACATTCAGCTTACCTTGGTTCATAGATCTTACATGCCAGGTTCCTATGCAATATTGATCTTGACAGAATTGGATTTTCCTTTTTTTTTTTTTTTAATCAAATACACCTGCCGCTGAGCTTTCTTTCAGCTTTGGCCCAGCGATTTTGTTAGTATAAGATCTACTTGTAGTTATCTTCTGCTCTTCCCCAGTAGTGTATTAGACCCAACTTGAGGGGTTCATCTTCTGATGTCATCTCTTTTTATCGTTTTAGCACTATCCATGGGGTTTTCTTGGCAAAGATGCTGGAATGGTTGGCCATTTCCTTCTCCAGTGGATCACCTTTTGTCCAGTGGTCACCTTTTGCTTTGTACATACCTTGTTTTAGGTAACTTTACCCATTATTCCCTAGATAAAGCTTTTTAGCCCACTATACTTTAAAAAGCCTTAAATATAAAGGAATACATGAATTCATAGTCTTGTTACAATTAACAAACCTTTTTTAAAATGTCTAGCAACTAGTCTGCTGCATAGCATATAATAAACTTCAGCAAATTTTGGTGATGATAAATTTGAATTTCTCAGAGGCATTTGAAATTTCAGGCCTTATCTCTTATTGTGGAATGAAAGGCTTGGCTCTTGTTAAAGGAAGTTCAGTCAGCAGGCAGGGTGGAATTGTGGGGCTGGGAGACTTCCTACAGGATCTAAATCACAAAGGAATTCACCTATTTGCCTGTTGGTAAGCCTGATCATCATCCTCTATCCCCATCACTGTTTTCAAAGCAAAGAATGAAGAGTTTGTATATTGGGAGACTTTCTTCCATTCCACAGATGCTTTAAAAACTAATTTCAAAATTCGAATACTCACCATGTTTGACCTGACACCTTACTTATTAAAGAAGTATAGATCTGTGAACAATACTGGTTATGGGAAGGGGTTTTGGAACTAGAATATAGGTCATATTTTTATAGTATTCTGTGTTCTCCCCAACCCTGAAAGGTAGGTAATGCTAGTATGATGCATATTTGACATACAGGAATAGGAATCTGATGCTGAAAGGTTAACTGATTTGTCAAAGTCATTAAGCCAGTTAGCTTTGGAGGTAGGATTTGAACTCAGGTCTCCTGATTTCTAGTCAACACTTTCCCATTAAACAAACTTCCTAATGTTTTCCTAGAACTGGTTGTAGGACAGATCATTTTCAATCTGTAACATAGAGTATGAATTCAGTATGACAAATCTGAACAGAAACATCCAATGAAATGGATACACATTTTTTTTGTTCTTGTATCTTTAGCTCCTAGCTATGTACAAACAAGACACACACACACACACACACACACACACACACACACACACACACACACACACGGTAAATTGGTGACGATTAAGAGAGGGAAGACACTAGCTTTAAGGGGAATCAGAAAAGGCATCTTGTAGAAGATAGGATTTTAGCTAGGATTTGAAGGAAGCCAGGAGGCAGAGATGAGGACAGAGTGAATTCCAACCATAGACCATAGCTAGTAAAGAAGCTTAGAGTCTGTGGATAGTATGTTTTGTTCAGATAAGAGCAAGGAGGCCAAATGTCACTGGATCACAGTGGGGGTGGGGGTAGGGGAAGGGTGTAAGGTGTAAGAAGACTGGAAAGGTAGGGAGAGTGAAGCAGATCATGAAGGACTTTGGATTCCAAGTACAGCATTTTATATTTGATCTTGTCAGTGACAGGGAGCTACTGGGGTTTTTTGAGTAGCGGGGGGTGACCATGGTCTCACCTGCACAGCTGAATAGATGATAGACTAGAGTAGAAAGAGACTTGTGGCAGGGAGACCAACCAGCAGATTACTGCAATAGTCCAAGTGTGATAAGGTCCTGTGCCAGGCTAGTAGCAGTATCGGATGAAAGAAAGGGGGCATATAACAGAGCTGTTATGAAGGTAGAATCAACAGCACTTGGCAACTGATTAAATATAGGAGAGGTGAAAGTGAGGAGCTGAGGATAACACCTAGGTTTCCAGACTCGGTGACTAGAAGGATGGCTGTTGGTATTTTTTTTAAAATTTATTTGTTTTTAGTTTTCAACATTCACTTCCATAAGATTTAAAATCCCCCCCCCCATTTCTTCTCCCCCACCCCAAGACAGCACACAATCCAATATAGGCTCTACATATACATTCACGTTAAGCATATTTTTCCATTATTCATGATGTAAAGAACAATTAGAACTAATGGGAGGAACCACAAGAATGAAGCAATAAAACACAACAACAAAGGAAAAGGAGTGCAGAAAGTATGCTTCCATCTGCATTCAGACTCCATATTTCTTTCTCTGGGTGTGCACAGCAATGTCCGTCATGAATCTTTTGGAGTTGTCTTAGATTCTCGCGTTGCTGTGAAGAGCCAAGTCTATCAAAGTCAGTCATCCCATAATGTGGCTGTTACTGTGTGCAATGTTCTCCTGGTTCTGCTCATTTCACTCTGCATCAGTTCATGTAAGTCTTTCCAAGTTTTTTTGAATCCTGCCTGCTTATCATTTCTTATAGCACAATAGTATTCCATTACATTCATATACCACAACTTGTTCAGACATTCCCCAATTGATGGGTATTTACTCAATTTCCAATTCTTTGCTGCCACAGAAATAACTGCTATAAATATTTTTGTACATATGGGTCCTTTTCCCTTTTTTTTTTGTGTGAGGCAATTGGGGTTAAGTGACTTGCCCAGAGTCATACAGCTAGTGACTGTTATGTGTCTGAGGCAGGACTTAAACTCAGGTCCTCCTGACTTCAAGGTTGGTGCTCTATCCACTGCACCACCTTGCTGCCCTTCTTTTTCCCATTTTTATGATCTCTTTGGGATACAGCCCTGCAAGTGCTATTGCTGGGTCAAGAGGTATGCACAATTTTATGGCCCTTTGGGCATAGTTCCAAATTGCTCTCGAAAATGGTTGTTATTTCACAACTCCATCAACAATGTATTAATATTCCAATTTTCCCACATCATCTCCAACATTTAAGATTTAACTCTTTTGTCATGTTAGCCAGTCTGATAGGTATGAAGCTGTTGATATAGTAAACAGGATTTTTATTGTGCCAGTCTCTAACCTGAGAATGCTTGAAGCCCCACAAAGCAGGCTTAGAGAAGGAAATACCAGTAATCAAGAAGTTTAATTAATAAATGTTAGAGTGAGGAATGTTTTCTTAGCTGAAGAAAAAGCACTTATATAATTAAATCACAAGTGCGGAAGGAATGGGGTGGTGGGGGAAGATATATTATAAATAATCATTTAGTGGTTTCCCAAGAGAAATCCCAAGTCCTATAATACAACAATTCTGGAGTCAAGTCTTTGGGGGTTGTGACCAACTCTCCTAAAGTACAGAACCAAAGTTCTGTGATGGAAACAGGTTCTTCAATCTTTGATTTGGTTCACTTAAGGTCCAGTGATTGTGAGCTTTATCAGAGTTTTGATTCATCAGTTTAAGCTGCATTGTGAGCTCTGATTCCCAAGATGCAGTTTTTGAGAAAATAGAATTATTAGTATATTGATTACACATATCATATTGATTAATATGAAAATTATAAATTCCTTTCTCAGTTATCTTCCACAGTAATAGCAGAATCAGGAAGAGGGGAGGCTTAGGGAGAAAAATAATTAGTTCTGTTTTGGACATGTTGAGTTTAAGGGTGTCTATAGGATATCTAGTTTGAGACATCTAATAGGCTGTTGGACATGTGAGCCTGGAGATCATGAGAGAAGTTAGGGATGGATCAGTAAGTCTGAGAAGCATCAGCAAAAAAAAAATGATACCTGAATCTCTGGGAGTTGATAAGCTCACTAAGTAAAATAGGATAGAGGAAGAAGGGAGTCCAGAATAGAACCCTGGAGGGTACTCATAGTTAGTGGGCATAACCTGGAGGAAGATCCAGCAAAGGAAACTAAGGACTGCTTTAGTTAGGTAGGAGGAAAACCAGGAGAAAAGGGTGTCTCCAAAAACTAAAGAGAAGAGAATATAAAGAAGAAAATGGTGATTGGCAGTGTCAGGTGACAAAGAAGTTAATAAAACCTCTGAAAAAAAGGCCATTAAGAACTGGCAAGATCATTGGTGACTTTGGAGAGTGCAGTATTAGTTGAATGATAAGGTCAGAAACCAGACAGTGGAGAGCTAAAGAGAGGAAAAGATGGGGAATATCAGTTGTAGATGGGCTTCTAAAGGAGTTTAGCCACAAAAGAGATAAGAGATATTAGTGGTAGATGAAAGGGACAAACAGATCAAGTGAGGGTTTCATGAGTTTGGGGGAGACATAGGCATGCTTGTAGGCAATAGGGAAGCAGCTAGTGAACAGGTAAAGACTGAAGATAAGTGAGGAATTGGGTGGAGGGCAGTTTACCTTAGCAAGGAGAATGGTTGACATTCTCATGTTGACAGAAAGGTAAAGGAGGAATGATGGGAGAAGGCATATGAATGTTTTGAGATGAGGATGAAGGAAGAAGACGAATTTCTTGACAAATTATTTTAATTTTTTCAGTGAAATTTGAGGCAAAGTTCTCAGCTCAGAGGGTAGGTGGAGGGGGAGCTATGGGAGGTTTGTGGAAGGATATAAAGCTTTGGGAAAGTGACTGGGCTGATTGGGACCGTGAATCAATTAGGGATATAGAAAAGGATTGCTTTGCCTGAGTGAATGCCCAGTTGAGAGTACATAAAAAATTTGTAATAGACTGAGTCAGTATGATTATATGATTTTCTTCAGCTTTGTCCAGTTTTGTCATTTCTGTTCTCACATCATCTATTTTTTAATACCCCCTCTTTCTTCACTCACACATTTACTAATCCAGTACAGACCTTTATTACTTCTTTCCTGGATTACTGCAATAGCTGGTTGCTCTTCCTGCCTTGAATCTCTTAGTACTCCACACTCCATTGAGATGGAAAACTGATTGTCCTAAAGCCAGGTCTAACCATATCAATCCTCTAAATAAACTCATAATCTGGCCTCTTTTCCTGCCTTTCCAGTCTTCTTATACTTGACCATCCTCTACATTCTCTGTTAAACTGGATGGATTTCTTGCTATTCCTCTCAGGTGTCACTTCATCTTCTAAAGTTGTATCTTTTCATTGGCTGGGGACATATTTAGAATACAATCTCCCTCTGCTATCTCTGAGATTATCTCCCATTTACCACATATCTATCTTAAATATTCTTAATTGTTTATGTGTTGTCTTCTTCATCAGAATGTGATTTCTCAGCTAGCAGCCAAAGCAAAGCGGCTGCTCCTCATCCATGTGGTAGGAGAACTCCGAATGTCTTCTCCCAGAAGCTGGTTCCACATGAATGTCTTCATTTTAGATGATGGGGGGGGGGGTGGGTGTGGTAGGAAATATGCAGCTGGAGCTTGGAGTGCCACCTGGTGGCTAATTCCTGATCACTCACCAACTTTTCCACCTCCAGTGCCCACGCAAGTCAGGTTCCTCTGTAAAGAACAAAAATAATTAGAATGGTTTCAAAACATTTCTGCTCTCATCACTAATAGGAATAATTCCCATTCATCTATTATTTTATACAAGTATTATTTCATTTCATTATTATTTCACACATTATTTCAAGGTAGGTAGTCAATAAACATTCATTAGTGCCTGCTATATGTGCCAGACATCCTAAGTGTTTGGGATACAAACACTCTCAATGAGCTAAGAATTTGGTGGAGTTTGTGCAATGGTTTTCAAACTAAGTCAACAAGCATTTATTTAGTGCCCACTATATGCCAAGCACTGTGCTAAGTGCGAGGGACTACAAAGGCAGGAGAAAGTCCCCATCCTCAAGAACTTCAGTCTAATAGGGGAAATAACATGCAGACAACTGTGCACAAATGGGATATATGTAAAGGTAAACTGAAGATAACCTCAGAGAGAAGACACTAAGATTAAGGAGAACTGGGGAAGGTTTCTAAGGTGGGACCTTAGCTGAGACTTCAGAGAAACAAAGTAACAGGGAGGTAGAGCATGAGAAGGGACAGTTGCAGGGCTGGAGACAGGCAGTGAAAATGTCCAGAGTCAGGAAATAGAGTATTGTGTGTCATGAACAGTACGGAAGTCAGACAATGTACATCACAGGTAATGATCATAGAATCACAGATTTAGAGGCATTATATATTATATTATGCTACATATTGTTTTCTAGATAATGAAGCTAAGTTGCAGAGAGGTGAAGCAATTTGTCTAAGGTAATATGGCACACTCAGGATTAAATGCTGGGTATTCTCTGTGTTTTCTACAACACTACATTTCTTCTCTCACTAGTGCATTATGATTTTTTGGAAGCAGGAATTGACTTAAAGTTGATCTGGACACAGGGCTTTATTCTGGCCGTGTGGCCTTAGGCAAAGTCCCTTAAACCTCCTATGCCTCAGTTTCTTCCTCTATACTACAAAGAGTATAAAACATGTACTTTTTCTTTCACATGGTTGTTGTGAGAAAAGTAAAAATAATAGCTACTTATATAGCACTTACTATGTGCTAGGCACTGTGCCAAGTGCTTTACAATTTTAATCTTAATGGATCCTCACAATCCTGGGAGGTAGGTGTTATTATTACCCCTATGTTGCAGATGAAGAAACTGAGGCAGACAGAGGTTACATGACTTGCCCAAGGTCACATAACAATTAGGTAGCTGAGGTTGGATTTGAAATCAGGTTTTCTTGACTCCAGGCCTGGCACCCTATCCATTGTGCCACTTAGATGCCCCTAAAAGTATTTTGTAAATCTTAAAGTCTAATATAAATATGAATTATGATTTTTTTCTTTAAAGGAAGAGAAATTGTGGGAAAGTTAAAGCACTTCAAATAGTTTTTTGTATATAGAATAATGCCCTCTTATACTTTTGATAAGTATATAAAAAAGTTTGAGAGCTTTCTATACACCATGCACTATGCTAAATGGTAAAGGTTAAAAAAAAAAAGCACCTGTCCTCATGGACTTGACATTCTAATAAAAAGGTCCTTAAGATCAGGTGTTTAGTTTAGGTCTTCAGTGTCTCATTATCTTTCAACAAATGTCATTGCCAACCTAGCCATCCCCCCCCCCCTGCCAAGCTATTACTCATTTGTGGATTAGCTAAGCATGAAGGTTGTAAACATGGTACTAGAACAGATCCTAGAGAACAGAATAGCAACTGTGAAGCCTTTCTTGAATACCAATTTAGCCCTGACTAGGAAGGGATTTAATTAGGTAAAAAAGAAATAAAGGAATTGAGAATCACATAGAAAAAATTTAGGTGTTAATGGAATACAAGAGAAAGTCATACTTTAAAAAGATGGCTTTTTGACAGCTGCTTCTTTTTTTCTGATGTAAGTAAGAATTAGAATTAATAGGAGGAACCACCAGAAAGAGGAAAGAAAACACAACAGAAGGGAAAAAAAAGCAAATAGTATGCTTTGATCTGCATTCAAACTCCACAGTTCTTTCTTTGGATGTGGATAGCATTTTCCATACATAAAGGGGTGGGCTTTTTGAGATGTCTTAGATCCTTGTATTGCTGAGAGGGGTTAAGTCTATCAAAGTCAGTCATCACTCAATGTGGCTGTTACTGTGTACAATGTTCTCCTGGTACTGCTCACTTCACTCAGCATCGAACCATACAAATCTTTCCAGTTTTATCTGAAGTCTGCCTATTCATCATTTCTTATAGCACAATAGTATTCAAGTACATTCATATATCACATTCATAATTATAATAACTATGTCTTTCTCTTCATCACCCCCCCTTATGCTTTTCTTTCTCCTTTTCCTTCCTCACTAATGTTTTGCTTTTGACCAGTCACCCTCAGTCCCACCTCCCTTCTATTAGCCCCCTCCCTTTTCTTTTCCCTTTTCCCTCCTACTGCCTATAGGGCATGTGAGATTTCCATACCTAACTGATTATGTTATTCCCTTTTTAAGCCAAATCTGATGACAGTAAGGTTCAAACTACATTTATCTCCCTCCCTTCTTTCCCTCTGCTCTAATAGGCTTTTTTGCCTTTTCCTGTGATGTAATTTACCCTTATCTGACTCCTCCTTTCCTTTTCTCTCAGTACATTTTCTTAGATCAGATTAATTCACTTACTTGGATCCATTTAACCCACTTGATTAGATTTTTTTCCTCATTACAAAGTCAATTTATGCCCACCCCCTTTATGTATACCCCTTTAACATGGCATAATAACAATACAGTTCTCAAGAGTTACAAGCGTCATCTTCCCTTGCAGGGATGTTAAGAGCTTGCCCTTATTAATAACATGTTGTTACTTTCTGTCCCCTTTACCTTTTTATGTCTCTCTTGAGTCTTGTATTTGAAGATCAAATTTTCTGTTGAGCTCTGGTCTTTTTATCAGGAAGGCATGGAAGTCCCCTATTTTGTTGAATATCCATCTCCTCTCCTGAAAGATCATGCATATGAAAAGCCATACAGTGGTAGAACTGGAAGCAACTTTTTTTTTTATTTGATGACTAAATGAAGACATCTAGATCTCCTCAGCTCAGGTCACTGACCCAGTCAGAGAGATGTCTTTGAGACTCAGAGATGACTACTTTTGTACCCAGAACAACCAATATTCTCACCTTCCCAAGGGTCTTAATTCTAGATCTCAATTTCAAAAGTTGGCAGGGAATAGAGTAGAAAAAGTTGTACCAAGAAAGGAAAAAGTAGTCCTAAATTTGTAGGATCTTATATCTTGCAATTGTTCTTGTATCCCCACCACTTTATAGTCTTAAGGTCACCAATGACTTCTCATTTCAATGCCTCAAAGCAATGGTACTTTTCAGTCATCCTACTTGACATCCTGAAGGTAAGGGAGAAAGGGGAATGGGTTAAAAAGCTACGAAGACAACACACTGTCCCAATTCCTTTCCTGCCTCTAAGACCTAGTCTTTCATTGCCTACCTATCCTGTTTTCAACTTCTTAGCTTGAGTATTTTAAGCTCTATTCCTGCTAAACTGGCTGTATTCAGTCAAAATCCTTATTGTGCTTAGCTCATCTCAGAAAACGTAGTTCTTGCACAGCATACCCTAAAATAGGGGGTGGTGCAAGAAACAAACGTTTCTACCAAGGTCGGAAGAAATTTTGGACTTCATATGTCTGTATAAAAATCTGTAGGTCATTAATCATAATTTTATTTAGAATACCCAGGGGCAGTAGAGCATAGGGCCTGGATTCAGGAGGACCTGAGTCCAAATTCGGCCTCAGACACGTTAACACTTACTAGCTGTGTCACCCTGGGCAAGTCACTTAACCACGACTACCAAAAAAAAAAAAAAGTAAAAACACCCAATCCTATTTTTACCTGTCAAGAATTTCCCTTCAGAACCTCCTACACATGACCTTTGGACCTTAAGGAGTTTCAAGCACTGGCAGATTGTACTATTAAGCAACCAATATCTACCACCACCCCAGCCCGAGCGCCTAAAGTATAGGCAAGTACAGGATATGGGTTGCGCAGGTCTTCAAGGTCCACCCCCTCCCGCCGCCCTGCCAATGTCTGCCTTAGTAACGGCTTGAGAAAGTGAAGGTAAGGAAGATGCTAATACCATTTATTTGGGGAGTTAATGAGTGGAACTGGGGGAAAATGTTTCAACAGAAATAATGGTCCCTAGTGCCAATACAATATAATAGGTTAGAAAAAATATGCAATGCACTTTTTTCCCAAGTTAACTGCCTGCTTAACGACTCAACATTCGTTCTCTGTCACATTCGGTTCCGTATAAATGTGGAAGTATTGGCTGCCCACGTTAAAAGAAATCAAGGCCTAAGAGTAAAATTACAGGCTTAAACTTGACTTTCCTTTAGGATTAATAAATGACCAGATAAAAGATGTAGAGTTTTAGCATAATCCCTTAACACTCCCAAACTTGAACTGGGTTAGAAAATAATTCAGTCTTCATTTCTTACCTTACTAAATCTCTTTTTCATTCAAGCAACGGCTACATGTGACAAGCTCTTTCTGAAGTTCTGTTGTGGCTCTGAAAAGAGCCTTTGGTTTCAGAGATTTCTCCCGGGCCCCCGAGCCTAGCTACTTCACTTGCTCTTGGTTTTATGGTGACTCTCCGTCTTCTTTGGCAGAAGCACAGCCTGAATGTTAGGCAAGACACCACCCTGGGCGATGGTCACTTTCCCCAACAACTTGTTGAGCTCTTCATCGTTACGGATGGCCAACTGTAAGTGGCGGGGAATAATACGGGTCTTCTTGTTGTCCCGAGCTGCGTTTCCCGCCAGCTCTAGGATTTCAGCGGTCAAATATTCCAAAACAGCAGCCAGATACACCGGAGCTCCCGCCCCGACCCTTTCAGCATAATTACCCTTACGCAGCAGACGATGAACACGACCTACTGGAAACTGGAGGCCCGCTCGGGAGGACCTTGACTTAGCTTTAGCGCGAGCCTTTCCTCCCTGTTTACCACGTCCGGACATCTTAGCGGATTCGAGAAATCGAAAGCCGTACAACACCACAAATTAAAAGTAAAAAGTCCCCAAAATAGTGAAAAAAATGTCAATAGCGGTCCTTTTATAGGTTTTCAGACAGTAACTTTGAGCAGCTGATTGGCTACCAAGCTGTGTAACTAAAGCAGCCAATAGGAGAATAGAATTAAAATCTGCTCATTTACATGCAGTTTTCTAGTTTATGACGCCACCGCTACTGTTCTTCCTATCAGAAAGAACCGGCACTTGAGTCCTTATTTGCATATTGGGCCTATAAATAGAAGGAAACTTTTACTCTCCCAATTTACTGTGAGAGTTTTTAGAAAAAGAAGATGCCTGAGCCCTCCAAATCAGCTCCTGCTCCTAAAAAAGGATCAAAAAAAGCTGTAACTAAAGCGCAGAAAAAAGATGGCAAAAAGCGCAAGCGCAGCCGCAAGGAAAGCTACTCCATCTACGTGTACAAGGTGCTGAAGCAGGTCCACCCCGACACGGGCATCTCCTCCAAGGCCATGGGCATCATGAACTCCTTCGTCAACGACATCTTCGAGCGGATCGCCGGCGAAGCGTCACGCCTGGCGCATTACAACAAGCGCTCCACCATCACGTCCCGGGAGATCCAGACGGCCGTGCGCCTGCTGCCCGGGGAGCTGGCCAAGCACGCCGTGTCCGAGGGTACCAAGGCCGTCACCAAGTACACCAGCTCCAAGTAGACAATCTGCACGCTGAACCCCAAAGGCTCTTTTAAGAGCCACCTCCATTTTCACAAAATTGCTGTAATCTTTAAGGTCGCGTGTGGCGTGGTTCTCTCTAACTTCGGAACAAGTTACTTTAGTTTTTTCAAACTAGTAGAAACTTTGCATGTTCTGGGAGCTGCATAACTGTGAAGTTAAAAGTAGTAATAATAGTTTTGCTCTAGGAGTAAATCTAGGAAACGTTTAGTTGAATTTCTCCTTTTACAGGTGAGTGTACTCAGCCCCAAAGCTTGGCAGGTGGAGGGGGTTTCAGGAAGTTTTGCTCAGTTTTACACGTTTTAGATAATAAGCCTTTTGCAGTAATCTGATCTGGCAGAAATTGTTGGGTCATGCAGAAAGTTGTTTTCCTAAGATGCACTGTACTTTGATAAGTCGTGTCTGACCGGGTGACCATATTGGGTTTTCTTGACAGGGGTAATGGAGTGGTTTGTCATTTTCTGCTCGGGTTCATTTTATTGATGAGGAAACTGGGGCAAACGGAGTTAAGTGACTTCACCCCCGGGTCACATAACTAGTGTCTGAGTTCAGATTTAAATTCAGGGAGATGAGTCCAGGCCTGGCACACACTGCTGCACTTAGGTGTCCCGTACCTGAAATTTAGGCTTTGAATTTACATGGTAAAATCTGTAAAGTGAAGGGATTGGATTTGAGAATTTTAAGATGCCTCCTAAGTAGATCAGTTGAATCAAAGGACTTGGGCTCAAATTGGGCAGACTCTGCTACTTTGACCTTGGGCAAGTTACTCAACTCTAGGCCTCAGTTTTCTAGTTACACAATTTCCTTATTTTGAAAAGGTAGTTGTACCAGATGACCAAGAACTCTGGTCTAAAAAATATTTAGTTTGTAAGAAGAGAACAGATTTTCAGGGGGTAAAACAACAACAAACTTTTCATTAAAAACTCATTTAGGAGTTCAGTGTTCAGTATATTTTCTTTTTTTCTTTTTTTTAAATGAAATTGCTTTTAACAGATAGGAAATGACTCCTTACTAATGTGGGGGTAATTTTTGATTAGCTACTTGCATACTGTCATTCTGGTAATCAGAAAGAACAAAGACAAAAAGAATAAAGAATTAAAAATAAGATATAGGAAGAGAAAGGAACTAAGCATTTATAGAGGACTTACTATGTGGTGGACACTGCTGAGCATTTTTTTTAAAACAAATATCCCATTTGATCCTCACAATGACTCTGGAACATAGATGGTATTATTATCACCAATTTACTGTTGAGGAAACAGAGGCAGAGGTTCAGTGACTTGGCCAAGGTCACATAGCTACTAAGTGCCTGGATTTGAACTTGTCTTCCTGACTCTAGGCCTAGTGTCCTATCCATTATGCCAGCTGCCTAAAGATATGCAATTAAAACAATCCTGTACTGACATTTAATTAAATTATTTATGATGGGGGAAAAGGACATAGACAAATAGTACAATTTCATACAGTGGTTTAAATGAGGAAAATAAATTGTAATAGCACAAAACCCAAAGAGCCTAAGAGGTTTAGTCAGCAGACACTTGACTTGCCAAGTGTAGAGACTGCAGCCAAAGAAAATACCACTTTATAATATAAACTCGTTTGTAACACTTTATGGAGAAGAATAATGGAAGATGATAACGTGAATCATCTTATAAAGAGACACTCTGGTGTGGTGGATAGAGACCTGGCCTCAAAGCCCTGAAGACCTGAATTCAAGTCCAATCTATTACATGTATTGTTGACATATGACCCTGCGCCAGACACTTAACCTCTCAATGATCTCAAGCAACTCTCTGAGGTTATAGGTTTCAGAGAAGGTGTTGCATTGGTGGAGGAAGTTCCTCAGCTAGAGCTACTTATACTTATGAAATTACCTAATCCCTATCACCTCATGAAAAATATTAAAGGGCAAATAAAGATTTTTAGAAATTTTAAATGTTTTCATTGATATTTTGTTTCTTACATCACCATAGTTATCCCAAGCATCCATCTCTCTTTCCCTCCCAGAGACCCAACCCATATAACAAATGGTATTTTGTAGAGAGGATGAAAAATAAGCACAACTGATTAATATATTGAAAAGAAGTCCAAAAATATGTGCAATGTATCACCTGTGGACCTCCCTCCCTCTTAGAGGGGTGGGTTAGGTGGTATCTTCTCATATTTCTTTGTTTACATCCTGCTGGATTTTTACAATTTTGTTACATTCACTTTTGATTTTTTGGTATATAGCTGTCCTTTCCATTTACATTGTTGTGGTTATGGTGTCTATTGCTTTCTTGGCTCTGCTTACTGAATTCTGAATCAGTTAATATAGATCTTTCCATGCTTCTCTGTATTCATCACATATGTCATTTCTAACAGTATAGTAACATTATATTTGTGTACCAAAATTTGTTTAGCATTCGCCAGTTGATAGGCATCTATTTTGTTTCTAATTCTTTGCTATCACAAAAAGTTCTGGCTTAAATATTTTGGTGTATATGGGGACTTTCTATGGCTTCCTTGGGTAGTAATAGAGTCCCTGGTTCAAAGGGTATGGACATTTTAGTCACTTTATATGCATAATTCCAAGTCACTTTCCAAAATGATTGTACCATTTCACAGCTCCACCAAAAATGTACTAGTTGTATGCCTATCCACAACTCCTCCAACATTACCAATTACCATTTTTTGTAATTTTTGCCAATTTGTAGCATGTGAAGTAAAATCTCAGGATTGTTGTGATTCACATTTCACTTTTTATTAGCAATTTGGGGCATTTTTTCATATGGTTGAATACTTTGCTATTCTTTTCAGAACTGTTTGTTAATATTCCTTGACTATCTATTGGGGAATAGCTTGTTTGGCATATTTTCAAAGAATAACTGCAGCTAAGAAGATAAGATACTAGCTTTATAGCTTAGCCTTGGTGAATTTTTGCATCATTAAATAATTCGATGAGTATCCAATTATCTTAAATCTGTAATTTGTTCTTTTGAACATAAAGATATGCAAACAGAACATCAGCTTGAGTCTAATGGGTTGCTCATCTGATGGATTCATTGAACACAATCTCAGACACCTTAACTATTTTAACATAGAGCAAATGACAGGTACTTATTTGGTTTTGTTCTTTCATATTTAGGAGATACAAACTGAAGAATAAATATTTTAAACTAAAAGGCACTGATTGTAGGTGAAAAGCAATCTTGCTAAGCTAAAAACTAGCATGCTTTAACATTGAAAAAGTTTTTCCTATAATATCTTCAGATGTGCAACTAACCAAAATCTTATCCAATAAAATATCCAAAAGAATTTAAGTCTTCTGAGGGAAGTGGTTGTTTTTCATTATTGCATAAGCCCCAATGGTGCTTTACATATAATAGGTCAAATAAAAGCAAGGAGTACAGTGTTACTGAATTTGCAGGGTACATGGGAGTGGATAAGGTATAAGAAGGCTGGAAAGGTAGGAAGGGCCAGGTTTTGAAGGACTTTAAAAACCAAACAGGATTTTGTATTCAATCCTGGAAGCAATAGAGAACCACCAGAGTTTATTGAATGGGGGAGAGGCTAATGACATGGTAGTGCTTGTGCTTTGGGATAACTGGTTTGACACTTGAGTGAAGGATCGACTGTATGTATGTATGTATGTATGTATGTATGTACGTATGTATGTGCGTGTGTGTGTATATGTGTATGTATGTATGTTTGAGTCTTGAGAAACTCTACTTCTTCCTGCTGTTCCTTACTTCTTGGTTCTGCCTTCTGTCAACAATCTTGATTTTGTATTTTGTTTTTGCTTTTTCTAGATCTATAAAGTAATCCTTTATGGTATGGTGCTGAATAAATAAATAAATAAATTTAGGTAATGTTATTATTTTTATGATATTGTCATGGCCAAACCAAGAACAATTAATATTTCTCCAATTATTTGGTTCTGGATTTGTCTAAAGAGTGTTTTGTGTTTGTATTCATATAGTTCCAGTATATGTCTTGGTAAGAAGACACTGTTCTATATTCTGTAATTATTTTGAATGTTATTTATCTAATCCAACCAGATTTTTTTTAACGTACAGAAAGAATAATTTGTGGTAGTTAATTTTATATCCTGCAATTTTGTTGAAGTTGTTCCAATTAATTTTAGTTGACTCTTCAAAGTTCTCTAGAAAAACTATCATATCTTGTGCAAAAGCAATAGCTTTGTTTCCTCTGTACCTATATTTATTCCCTCAATTTATTTTTTTAATGTTATCATTATGGTTTTCCTATGTGTTATCATATCAAATAATAGTGGTAATAATGACTATCCTTGAGTTATTCTAAATATTATTGGAAAGGCATGTAGTCATTCTGTATTGCATATAATGTTGGATCTTGATTTTTAGATAGATAACATTAACCATATTAAAGAAGGATCTATTACTAGTTATATAGTGAGTTTTCCTTTCAATACTGTGTCAACCATTTACCAAAGGTTTGGTCCAAAGAAACAGACAGAATTAATTTCCCCCTTAACCAAAGGTTTGTCCAAAGAACAAACAGAATGGGGTTTACCTTACCAAAGGTTTGAACAAGGAACAAATAGAATCAAGCTGTACATGTGCTTATTTATTCTCATTAAGCCAGAGAATCATGAATGCGTGGGAGTCAGAAAATAATTTTTAACTCAGAGGTAAACAAGCTGAAGGAGACTCTTTATACACTTAGAGCAATCCCAACTCAAGATATCTGTGTCAACCCAAAATTATAGTCTCCATATGTGTTTAGCCCTAATATGAGAAAGGAATTTTTTAATAGGATAGGTTATAAATACAATAAGATAAGAGAATGTCACAGTGTAAATTGAAATTATAGATCCAGGGTGTCTGTGTTTGTTTTATCATTAACATGATTACACACACACACACACGCACACACACACATGCACACACAGACGATAAATTAGAAATAATTAACAGAGATAAGATCCTCCAAAGAGAGGTTGGGAAGGGCTTGCTGTAAAAGGTGGGATTTTAGCTGGGACTTGAAGGAAGCCAGGGAAGTCAGGAGGAAGAGAAAGAGGGAGAGAATTCCAGGTATGAGTGACAGCCAGTGAAAATGCCCAGAGTTGGACAATGATTTTTCTTGTGTGAAGAATAGCAAGGAAGCCAGTGTCACAGAGTAGGTGGTAGGAGAGTGTAAAGTGTAACAAAATGAAAAGGTGGAAAGGGTCAGGTTATGAAAGGCTTTGAATGTCAAATAGAGAATTTTATATTTGATCCTAGCAGTTATAGGGAGCGACTAGAGTTTATTAAAGGAGGAAGGGAGGGAGGGGTGAGATGGTCAGACCTGCACTTTCGGGAAGATCTCTTTAACAGCTGAGTGGAAGATGAACTCAAATATGGAAGATATGTGGAAAGGAGACCAAACAGCAGGTTACTGCAGTAGTCCAGGTGTGAGGTGATGAGGGACTGAACCAGAGTGGAGGCAGTGTCAGAAGAGAGAATGGACACACACAAAGAAGTTATGAAGGTATAGTCAGACCTTGGCAATGGATTGTCTAAGGTGGAGTGAGAGAGTGAGGAGTTGATAACACCTATCTAAGCCTAGATGACTTCAAGGATGGATTGTGGTGCCTTTCATAGTAATATGGAAGTTAGGAAGAAGGGAAAGTTTGAGGGTACTGGATAGAGAAGATAATGAGTTCAATTTGGACACTGAATTTAAGACGTTTCTGGGACATCCAGCTCGAAATGTACAATAGGTTATAGGAAATTTAAATCTGGAGTTCAGCAGAGATTAGGGCTGGATAAGTAGATATGAGAATCATCAGCATAGAGATGATAATTAAACTCATGAGATTTGACAGAATCAGCCAGTGAAATACTGTAGAAGGAGAATAAAAGAGGGCACAGGACAGAGTCTCATGGGACACCCATAGTTGGCAAGCATAACCTGGACGAAGATCCAGCAAATAAGACTGATAATGAATTGGCAGATAGGTAGGAGGAGAACCAGCAGAGAGTATTGACTGTGATGTCCCTGGGATTTTTCATTTTAGAGGGTTTTTTTGGTGTTTACTAGTGGATTCTTCCTATTTTTACTTTATATTCTGATTTTATTTGATCTATTCAGTTTTTTTTTTGCTTATGATTTCTTAAAATATACTATCTAGGCTTTATTTCATTATTTTTAGGTTCAGTGATTATGAAATTATCTCCCTGTGATGTTTTCCATGTTTTTCATGTGTTTAACATTTTCTTGTTTTTTAACCTCTTGAAATTGTTGTCATATTTCATATCTTATTGTCAGTGCTTCCTTTTTTTATTCTAATTTTCAGGGAATCTGTCAGTTGGATAGGGTTTGTGATACTGTTCCATGCTATTAGTTTTCCTATCTAGTCTTTCTTAGCTCTCATTTCATTGAAAATTACATTAAAAAAATTTCTTGATCAACTTATTGCAGGTAGTCTTGTAATCTTTGTGGTCAGGACGTACTTTCCTCTGAGGCATCTAAACAGCTAACAGATGGGCATTTTTGCTCCTAGAATATCCACTGTCCCTAGTGAGAATGGGCTCAAAATTAAAGACTCATTTTAGTGTTCTCACAAATGTAAAGAACATAGGGGGCCAAGGAGTACCTCTCAGTTCCTGGCTCCTTTAGTCCTTCTGTCCCTTAGAGGCAGCTGGGTGGTGCAGTAGTTAAAGTGTTGAGCTCAGAGTCAGAATAGATCTGAATTCAAACATGGCTTTGGATGCTTAGTAGCTGTATGACCCTGAGCAAGTCAGTTGACGTTAGTTTCCTTGACTGTAAAATGGGAATGAAAATAGCAACTCTCCCAGGGTTGTTTTGAAATGAGATAATATTTGTAAACTACTCAGCCAGTGCCCAACATGTATGAGGAGTTAAATAAGTACATATTTCCTTCCTTCATTCTTAAAGGAGTCACCAATCAAGTTTGTTTCAGAGAGCAGCATTATTATTATAAACAATTCACTCTGTTGCTCAGCTAGGATGGCTCCTACCAGCACAAGGTGTTTTGGCTCATGGGTCAATCTGCTTCCAGATTGGATCAAGAAGATTGCTTGTAAGAGTAGTTTACCTTTCAGATCTAGGGAGAAGGGAAGAGTTCATTTATTTATTTATTTAGGTGAGGAAATTGGGGTTAAATGACTTGCCCAGGGTCACACAGCTAATAAGTGTCAAGGGTCTGAGGTCAATTTTGAACTCAGGTCCTCCTAACACCTAAGGAGTCTGAACATTAGTGAGCTATTGGCTAGATAGTAAGAATCTGAGCACTTTAATGGAGACAAGATGGACCTTATATACAGAAAGACCATGGGAGGGATCTAGGGGGTGGCCAAGTAGTTTGGGGTGACTGGAAAAAGGGTCAAAGGAGGATCTGGATGGGCGTGGCCAGTGAGCTGGGGTGAATAGAGCTCCTGAGACTTGGACCACATGGCCAAGGGAGAATGGAGCCTAGCTAGGATTAAGGGTGGGAAATGGCTGGGGGCCATAGGGAGGTAAAACAATGGAGGGCTAGGCTAAGTTAAGGGTAATAGAGAATTGGGAGATGGGGTGTAGCCACAATGAAAGGCCAGTTGATGGGATTACAGCCTCAGGCAAAACTCCAGATATTTGGCCATGTGGGAAAGTCCAAGGTTTTTCCTAACCCCATCATTCCTCCCCAAACAAATGTGACCCAAATTCTTTTGGCGAAAGGGGTGAAGGTCTTGGCTTCTGAAACTGCTTCCTCCTGGCAAGGGGCATAGAGCTGTCCCTACCTCCAGGGGGTCCCAAAGAGGAGGCTGACCGGAACGAGCACAAGCTGAATCCAGGGAACGATGGGGGGGACACTGGCTGGTACCCACTGTTTGCTACTAACTGTAGGTGAATGGCCTGTAGCCTGGAAGACACAAATCTGACAGAAGAGACTGCAGGGGCCAGATATAAAGCAGAAACTAGATTTAGGGCCCAAATATGAGAGGATAAAACATCGTTAGCTCTGTTTGGATTCAGATAATTCCATTTTCCAAGCACACAGTATCAGATCCACCTCATAGCCAGATTCAGGAGTAGCCAGGTGGGTAACATTTCTTTTCAAAGAAACATAATGGGGAAACTGGGCCAGGAGGATCCTATTTTAGACTGAGGCTAACATTGTCCTCTCAGCTTTTCCTGATGCTGACTTCCCACCAGTATCACATTCTCTCTGAGTAGCCTGTGGCATTTCTCTCAGATGGTGGATCATTGATTATCAATGGATCATTGTGATCCATCAGACAACTCAAAATAAAATCCCATGAACTTTTTTACCTCAAACAGCAAGTTTCACTAATCACAGCTTAGGAAAAGCTTTTCCAGGATTTACATCTCAAATATAAATTTGTCCTGGTGTAAAAAGACAGTCGTTGGAGATTTCTTTATACTTGCAAATTCTCAGCAAATCAAAACCCAAACAAGCTTTTTGGCAAGTTTGTACATTAAAACAATAACCAACAATAGCCAAATTGTTTTAGCGGTAACCAAATTATGAAAAGTTGCTTGAGATAACCGATACAAAAAGTTCACCAATTTGAAACTTGAAACAAACCAATCAGTTTTGTTAAATGCATTTCCAAATTACTTTACACAGAGATTCAACATCTCATCATTAACGGTTAAAACTACAACTTTAAGAAGAGCGTACTTACCCAAGTTCAGAAGCTAGCTTCTTTACCTTGAGCCTGATGTGCTAAACCTGGGCGATAACCTTCCAGGCAAAGGTTGCCCCAGGGCCCAAGGCCATTGCCAGTGGGGCTTATGCTGTAGCTGCTGCCCCTCCTCCCTCCTTCTTTTCCCCAGGTGGGGGAGGGTGAAATCAAAGGTGAGGGGGGAAAAGGTGAAACTGTCTTCTCCTATGAGAGGGTTGTTAACAGATGCCCTCTTGACTCAAGGGAAGAGAGTGACAGGGGTTGTAAGGAGGTGTTTAAAAACTCCCTGATTGATCACAAAATCTCCAGAATCTGCTAAGATGTTTTTAGCTGTTCTAACTTTTAGCTGTAACCTCCAGGAAGGAGGATTCAGGAGTGTAGAGGGGAGAAAGTAAGCCTCAGGGAACCAAAAAGCAACTGCAAGTTTTCCCTAATTCCTTAGCACTGAGAGAATTGACCAAATTAGGCATAAACTTCCAGACAGGGAGTCTGACCTTGTCCTCTATACTGCGGAAGGTATACCCAGGTCTGTGGCCTCAGCCCAAACCAGTGGACAGAGAGCATGAGACCATCAGGCCGAGTTGGAGACGGCCTTGTAACTGTCTGCCTGAAAAGCACCTCCAAGCCTTGGTGCTTGTAGAGTGAGTGACCCCAACTGCAGAACAAGATAGGGGATGGGGAGGCTTACATACCTTTCAGTCTTGGCTGGAGAACTTGGGGTTAGGCAGTTTCATTGTATGGGCCACCAAGATGTTGAGGTTTAGGGGGTTTAGAGGTGCTAGAACCCCAAAATCACAACACATGGGTCCTGCCTGACCCAAACCTTCTTTCAGCCAAAGACAAGGTTTATTAGAACATCTGTCATATTGGGCAGACTCTTAAGGAGTCTGAACATGGGTAAGCAGTGGCTAGATTATAAGAATCTGAGCCAGCTAGTCTGTTTTTTAAGGTGCTATTGGGGTTAAGTGACTTGCCCAGGGTCACGCAGCTAATAAGTGTTATGTGTCTGAGGTCCTCCTGAATCCAGGGCCGGTGCTCTATCCACTTTGCCGCCTAGCTGCCCCCAAATCCCTCCATTTTTATATCCCCTTTAGCTCAGTCTCTCAACTCACAGTGGACTAGCCGGTTAACTTTATAGAAGGGCAGTAATCTCTCCCTTCAGGATTCTAGCGATAGGTTGGGGTTTCTATTACAATTATTCTTTTTTTATTTTTTGGCTAGGTAGTGGGGTTAAGTGACTTGCCCAGGTCACACAGCTATAGTACTATTTTTCTTGAATCCCCATTCGATGTTCTCTCCTCTGTGCCTATCAACAGGATAATATCAGTTCACTTCTACAAATTTGACTTTACTGAGTAGGTGCAGCAAGAACAGTAGCTGAAAAGTAAGCCTCCCAAATCAGGGGATATGCTCTCCTTTTGCTAACAGAAACCCTTGAGAGAATTGTCAAAGGTAGTCCTTAGTCAAGAACACATGTAGAAAACACATTAGGCTGAAGAGCACCTGTAAGATGTAAGGTCAATTTTAGTGTGTCATAAAGTGTATTTTTTGTTATTCTTTCTTAGAGTTTTCTTCCCAGGATCCATAGCCATAACAATCTCTACTTCTCAGGTGTTCGATACAAGTCCTTACCATCATGGTTCAAAACAGTTTCTACCACCCTTGTGCAGTAGATATAGGGATGAAGTGATGTAAAATTGTGAGGCTGTTGCTGGCAATGTGCCTTCTTTGTCTGTTGCCCTATAAAGCAAGTGGCCACTGGTCAGTGACTGGAGACCCTCTTAGGGGTGAATATGCAGGCTGAATGCCGTGTGTGCCTTGATTGGCCCCCATCAAGGCTTTGGAGGGGGGAATCTGTGTATTTGCCTCAGCCGGCCTCCATTGAGGTTTGAGGGGATTTAGGGGAGAGCACGAGTTGTGCCGGTCTCAACTGACCCCATTGAGACAAGGGGGTAGTTGCCCCCCTTTCAAGCTAGCCCCTGCGAGAAGGGTTATTAGGGAATGTATTGGGAGTTGGTGCTCCCGTTATTAGCAAACTCCCTTTGAGAAGACTAGACTAGAATAAAGTAAGCTTATTTAATCCCTTATTATGACTCCATCCCTATCTTTCTGTCTGACTGGATCAAAGCAAACCTGCTAGTGAGAGAGGTGCTAGAAGCCCTCCTCTGTCTCTTTCCTAAGAAATGGTGTAGTCAGTGTGTTTATTTGTGCAACAGCACCTTCTGACCCCAGGTCCTGGGAGTCCTTTTCTCCCTTCCAGGAGCGTCCACCAAGTTCACTTTGGTGCATCGCTTTCATGATGGATGAATCATTCTTGCTTAGCTGGGGTGGCTCTTTATCAGACTCAGCTGCTGCTATTACTGCCTCATTTCAGGGTAGGTAATTAGGACTGCTTTGATAAATTTTCCCAGTCTCAGCCTGGGAACTCCTATCTTAAGATTCTGGTTCACTTAAGATCAGGAAAGAATAAATTAGAAAAGCTACAGCACCAAGGTGGGTGGGGAGACATGGCCAGCACCACCTCATTCCCTTCCTCAACTCAGCAGCTCAACTTTTTCTTAGGCAATTGGAGTTAAGTGACTTGCCCAGGGTCACACAGCTAATAAATGTCAAGTGTTTAATCTGAGGCTGGGTTTGAGCTCAGGTCCTCCTGACTTCAGGGCCAGTGCTCTATCCACTGCACCACCTAGCTACCCCTGTAGCTCAAGTTCTTTGAAAGCTACCAGGGAAGAGAGTTCACAGGTGTGGAAATTGCCCCATTAGTATAAATGCAGAATTCTTGCTCAGCAACCAATTAAAATATTTATCCTGCCATATAGTAGGAACCCTTGCAGTCCTTCTTAGGGACAGTTAGGTGATACATTGGATAGAATGCTAAATTTGGAGTCAGGAAGATCTGAGTTTGACCTCAGACACTTGTCTGTGTGAGCCTGGTTAAGTCATTTAATCTCTCTAATTCACAAGACTCATATAAAGTTTAAGTGAGATAATATGTAAAATGGTTTGTGAGCCTTCAAGTGATATATAATTTTCATTACTATTATCCATTATCATCAGCTGACAGATTAAATGAAAGATGAGGTGCTCAGCTGAGATAGCGAGGGAAGGAGAGGTCTAAGAGGTTTGAAGATAGTAGAGAAGATGTGAAATAGCTTCTGTGGGGAATGAGATAGGGGTTCACTTAGGGAAAAATACAAGGATTACTTACTTCAGTAAGGGTCCAGTTAAAGCTAGATAACATAAATTTTCAATATACCCAGTGTAGTAGCCTCTTCACCTCCTCCAGTCCTATCTTGGGTCATGCTCAGCAAACATTCAGGGCAAGCATATGGCAGCTAAACAGATGGAAGTTTGAGGCAGGCTTGCTAACGGCATGCATGATGGAGGGCTTCATCTTCCTACTTCAGACCTTCTGTGTGTTACCCGTCAGCTATGATGATGATGATGATGATGATGATAGATATCATTTATATGTCACTTTTAGGTTTACAACCACTTTACATGTTATCTCATTTAAACTTCGTACCAGCTTTGTAAGATAGGTACTGTTGCTTTTCTATTTATTCTTTCCTGATCTTAAGTGAATGAGAATCTTAAAATGAAAGTTCCCAGGCAGCTGGTGAGACTGGGGAAATTCATCTAAGCAGTCCTGAGACCTACCATAAATGGGAGCCAGTAGTAGCAGCAGCTGAGTATGGTAAGGAGCCATCCTAGCTGAGCAAGGATGACTCATCTATCACTAATGCTAAAAACGGAAAATATGAAAGAAATAGAGAAATAGCTTGAAAAATGTAAAATGACCAAACTAGCAGAAGTAAAATTGTCAGTGCTGCAACAAATCAGAACCAGAACCAAACCTAAACCCCAAATTTAGGAACCAGTGAGGGTTTATGGAATTAACCAGCAAGGGAGGAATTTCCCTCCCCTTCCCCCACTTCTGAGGGCAGAGACTCCTTTCCCCAGAGGAACAAAAGGTCAAAGCTTATATAGGTTTCAACTTAGGCAGGAGATGAATTGGATATGGGGTACTTCTGGATTGTACAGGCCTGTTGCTGGGAGCTTCCAAGGTAGGAATAGGGGATGTGATATCCCTTGATTGGATAGGGCCTGGTCTTGGGCTAGTAACAGGAAAGGCTTCAGGTTAGCTCTCTCTCTTGTAACCAGACCTAATAGGACTGTTTTAGTTGTTTCAGTGGAAAGGAATGTAAAAGATAGATAAGGTGGGGACTGCAATAAAAGCAATGTCAGAGGCAAGATAGAGGAACTGCAGATAAAATGGAGTTGCTTTAGTTTGCTCAGCTACCCACACCAGATAGAGCTCTTAAATAATACATTTTCAGAAAGGAAATAGATCTAGCTGTAAATGAACTGCCAAAGGAAAACCTCCTAGTTCTGATGAACGATTCAATCAACTCTTTAAAGAACAGTGCCCACACTTCACAAACTATTCTCAAAAGTTGAGGAAACATTTTACCAGTATTCTTTTTTGAGACAAATGTAGTTCTAATGCTGTGGTTTTATGGTGTGTTGTGACAGAATTGTCTCAAAGAATTCAGTCAGACCACCTCTAATCCTAGTATAGGCATTTATTGAGATTGACACCTCTCACGAAGTGGGTTAAGTTCCAAGAGGAACCAGCAACTTTAGTGAAAGCTAGACAGATTTTTATAGGGTAAAGATGCAATTACATAACAGAAATTATGAATATTAAAAAGGCAGGAGGGGTTTGTTAAGGGATTTAGGTAATAGGGGAGGGGTCCCTGCCTCAGTGAAACTGTAACCCATTGAGGGGATATGTATATTGATATCATAATAAGCCTTTCTACATCGCAAGTTCTCCTCAAGGACAGCTTTTGCTGTTACTGTGCAGATGCCTCCTTAGGGAAAGTCCCTTCTATTATTTTGGGGTCCACATCCCGCTTGGGCATCCTGGTGGTGCTGCTTTCTGATTGGCTGAGTATTGTGGTCCTGTCTGAGACTAGACGATGTGGTTGTGGTTGAGTGCGTGGACATGCCTGCTGTTCTGTAGGAAATATGAGGAATGGGTCTGGGGGCAGTGGCTAGCTAGAGGTAGTGGCTGGGATCTCATCAAATGGACACACCTGCTGTTTCTGTGAGAAATATGAGTGCATGGACACACCTGCTGTTCTACTGAGCAGTGAGGCATATATGAAGAAGTTAGGATATTGAATTGGGGCAAGGGTGGGGGGAAGAAGGGGCAGTGACCAGGTAGGGGCAGTGGGCTTGTTGTTCAGTGGGGCTTATATGGAAGTTAGAATACTTGGGCTGGGGACAGCTTTATTAGGATTCCATCCCTAAAACCCAAACCAGGAAAAGATAAAATACAGGGGAAAAATGAAACAATTATAGGTCAATGTCATTACTTGAACACTGACTCAAAATTTTTAAACAAAATCCTATCAAACAGAATACAGTAATTTATCCAAGAAATCATCCACTATGATAAAGTAAGATTTATATAAGGGATATTCAAGGATGGTTCAACCTTGGGAAAACAATCAACATAATTATTAAAAACCAAAACACATGATCATCTCAATAGAAGCAGAAACAGCATTTGACAAAGTACAACCCTCTTTTATGCTAAAACTCTACAAATATAGGCATTTAAAGTCTCCAGATGCTAAACCCTAAAATTTTAACTAGGTAGAAACAGTTTTCTATTGAGTCAATCAATCATAGGCTTTAGACTAAGTGTTTAAAAGTCCGTATATGGGAAGTGTGATCATCTTCTCTGTGGAAACTTGTTCGCCAACTGTTGATCATCTAACATAGATTCCCAAAATACCACTCCCTGGTGGGTGCTGGAAGCATGGAGGCAGGCAGTAGCAGCCTTGGTTGTAACTGGGGGCATTGAATTTTTTATTTTCTAATAAGGGGCCGGTGGAAGCATAAGGAAAGAAAAGAAGATAAGAAAATTTTGAAAAACTGTTCCTACATGTTTCATGTGTTGCATAACAGAGTTAAAGTTATAGTTATTACATTATTTTCCAAAGAAATGCGCAAAATGCAAGTTATAACCCATCAGTGGTCAAATTCGCCAACAGGTCTTAACAAGCAAGTGTTGGCAGGCAAGTGTGTTGCACATTGTCAGGAAGTCCAGCATGCGTTGGCAGGAATGTGTGCATGTAAGTGACTTGTTTACAACACGATACTATGCACTTGCACAGTATTTCATCATCAAGATTTCAATGCAGGAAGAAACCCACAAATTTACAATAAATTATTAAATTTAAGATGTGTCATTTTAAAAAATTACATATTTTTTGGAAATGATGCAAATTAAAAAAAAAAACTTTTAAAGGGTTGAAGAAAGTAGATTTCCAGGGGGGTGCTCCGTAATTTTTTTTAAAGGGGGTGGTAGGCCAAATAGATTTGGGAACTGCTGATCTAGAACATCCACTAGTTCTTAAACTTTTTAATCTCGGGGCTTTTTGATACTCATAAATTCTGGAGGACCCTGAAGAGCTTTTGTTTATGTGGGTTATATTTATCAATATTTTCCATGTTAGAAATAAAAAAAGAAATTTAAAAATATTTATTAATTCATTTTAATAATAATTATAACCCAGTACTTAGTTACACATTATATTTTATGAAAAATAGCCATAGTTTTAAAAATACATTAGTGAGAGTAGTAGGGTTGTTTTACATTTGCAAATTTAATGTCTGACTTAGAAGAAATTTGTATTCTCATACATGTGTCTCCATTCATTTTGTTGCAATTTGTTATTTTGGTTGAAATGGATGAAGAAAACCTGGCCTCATGCCTCACAGGTGCGTAGTTGGACAAGGGAGGAGTATTTTAATAGCTCTTTTAGATAATTGTGTTACATTACAACTTGACAAGTGGTATAGTTTCTTAAAGGTTAGTTTCAACGTGCAATCTGAAACCTTATCAACAAACTTTTATTTTATGACAGTCTTCTGCGTAAAAGAGTCCCTCTTGGGAGAACTCAGGTTCCCCTACTGACCCTTCTATAACTGGGCTTTTGGCGTAGGTTAGGCCAGGGGTGGGGATCCTGGGGCCTGGAGGCTACATGTGGACCTCTAGGTCCTCGAGTGCAGCCCTTTGACTGAACCCAAACGTCACAGAACAGATTGATTTGTTCAGGCTGTCAATAGGTTTAGTCTTTGTCCCTGTACCCAGTGTATGTCTAGGGAAAGGCCAGTGGGTCGGCAATCAAGATCAGGGAAAACAACCTCTTAATGAGTTAGGGTGCAGAGAATAACCATGAAACCATGGGAATTAGTTTATTGCAAAGCTTTATTACAGGCAATGGGGCAGTGGAAGAAGGGGAGAGAAAAAGGACCCAGCATACAATTCAGACATACTTACTAACATAGAGCATAACTCACATAAAGACAGTGCTACACTGGGGAGGACAGAGACATGAGTCCATTCAGCAGGAAGTGGGGCGCTCCATTATCATTCATCAGGACCTCTACTCTATTCCAATCAGTATTAATCAGTTTGATATTTTACATAAATCACATAGGGATAATTAGATACAATAGATTCTTACAGTAGGCCTGAAACTTTAATATAATGTTCACTGTTTCTTCACTAGTTATGAAGCTCACTTGTGCAACCACAAGAATATTAACAAAGATATCCATCCTGTTTTACTAAATTCCACACCCAAACCCAGCATGGATGAGATGCTTTGATACTTTGGAAAGGCCCCCAACTTGTTTTTGCACCCCTGGACTACCTTCTCTTGCCCAATGGGAGCAGGTGATCACATTATCACTACTTGGTCACTGGAAGTGACTCTTGCCTTGCCCATCTTAATTTTTGGCCTTCAAGAGCAAGGTCTATCAACCAATGAGATTTTGTATTTTATCATGTCTCTTTTGCACATTTGGTTATCAAACTCTATAAAAAGAAGGTCTTAGGAAACAGGGACATCTCAGATCATGAAGAAGATCTGAGGTCCACTTTATTAGAGGGGACCATTGACCCTTTAATAAAGTGCCATTGGCTCAGAATTCTGCCTCAGCTTCTTCTTTTTTTTTTTTACACTTTTTTTGGGCTAGGCAATGGGGTTAAGTGACTTGCCCAGGGTCACACAGCTAGTAAATGTTATGTGTCTGAGGCCGGATTTGAACTCTGGTCCTTCTGATTCCAGGGCGGGTGCTCCATCCACTGCTCCACCTAGCTGCCCCTCAGCTTCCTTTATGGCTGGACAATTTTAAACTCCATATCCAGTAGGAAGGCGCATTCCTGCTAGAGAGGAGGTAGTTCTCCAAAGTACCCTTGAGAGTGGGATTCTTGTACCCTCAAGCTGGCCAAATCATATCAAGAGTCAGGGAAAAATATTATTTTAGAAATTTGTTATCAGAGAGAAAAAAACAAGCTGGTGGTAGACAAAATATTATTTTGGGGAACACAGCTATACTAACCTTTGAAAACAATTATTGTTAGTATTTTTCCATGAGTATGTTCTATAAACTTACAGCCTTCCTGAAAGGGAGACTGTCATGATGGCTTTGATACCACCAAGCCTAATCTCTCTCTCTCTCTCTCTCTCTCTCTCTCTCTCTCTCTCTCTCTCTCTCTCTCTCTCTCTCTCTTTTTTTCGCTTTTTGGTGAGGCAATCAGGGTTAAGTGACTTGCCCAGGGTCACACAGCTAGTAAGTGTCAAGTGTCTGAAGTCAGATTTGAATTCAGGTCCTCCTAACTCCAAGGCCAGACCTCTATCTACTGCACCACCTAGCTGCCCCTAGTCTTATAAAAGGCCTCAAGCTTCACAGATAAGTAGTTGAAAAAGGGAACAGTATTTTATTAGCCTTTTAAGATAATTATATATATTCTTTGATAGTATACCTCATCTTGACAAGTGGTAGTTTCTTAAAGGTTAGTTGAAATGTGGAATCTGAACCTTCATCAATGAACTTTTCATACTTAAAATCCATTGATGAAATCCACTTTGAGTGGATCTTTTTAAAGAAATTTAATTCTAGCATTATTTTGTTATATCATACATTGATCATATGGAGGATGAGATATTTATGTCTTCAAATGGTAACACATTTCATATATAATATCAAATATCGCGTTTGTTAATATCACCACCTATCTCATCAGAAAAGTCTCTATGTATTTGGAAACTGTTGAGCTCACAGTGGTGGATACAAGTTTCTCAAAATTCTGCTTTTTACTTGAAATCTTGAATTTTATCACTGACAAATATTATCAGTTATTGTCCTTGAAGTAGCAGGCTTGCTTTGTTTTTCGGGAAAATGTATGTCAAATACCTAAGTCTGTATAACTATAGTTTGTCAACGTTCTTTCAAGTAAAAATTTTCTATGAAAAAAGTAAATTCAGCTTGCAATTTAGTCACTCGAAACAACCACTGAGGAAGTGCATATAATACTTTCTATTTCAACACATACAGAATATTAAAAAAAAGATCTGTACCCAAGGGTTGGGATTTAATAAAATGAATAAGTTTTATTGCTTCACCAAATGCATTCTTAAATGAAATGGCATTTTAAATTTTATCCTTGTTTGTTTCTTTATTCATTTGATTGGTGGTGAAGAACATGGTGAGACTAACATTGTTTGGTACCATTGCCTTGATTCATGCTAAGGCACCAGCAGTTTGACTTACCACTGCTTTTTCACATATGCAAATGTCAACACATTTGTTATAGAATAAATTATAAGATTCAAAAAAGGCATTCAACACTTAGAATATTTCACCACCACTTGTGTTTGTTGCCAAGCATTCACGTAAAAGATATTTTGATGATTAGTTAACGCTGATTGCAACAAATAAAAGCAAAACAGCAAGTCCAGTGATGTCTGTAGATTCTTCCATTTGTAAGGCAAAAGTTCTATATAGAAGATGTTAACTTAGTTTTCATGTTTGCAGCTAAATCTTTAATTCATAGGTCATGTAGCCTTTGGAAGATTCCACTGTATACTCATGAAAGTGAGTATACATATGGCAAAAAAAGTCTTAGTATAAAAATAGTTCTGACTTCACAGAATAAGGTCTCAGGGACCTTGGACCACACTTTGAGAACTACTGCCCTAGGGTGTAACTCCTGTGGGCCAGGTCATTTAAAGTCATCAAAAAGTAGTTAGGTGCTCATTTATTCTCTGATCACTTATCGAGGGTATCAACTTCCTGTTATCTATTTTTTGTTGTTTTATCCTTTCCAGTCCAAACTCATCCTTCATGTTTGAGAAAATAACAGCAACTCTAAGCAGCTGTGCCTTCTTTTTGTTGTCAGCTATTATCTCCCAAGGTTGTTAGGTATACTGGGCCTGGAGTCTGGAAGACCTGAGTTCAAATCTGTCTGTGTGATTCTGGGCAAGTCAATTAACCCTGTTTGCCTCAGTTTCCTCATCTGTAAAATGAGTTGGAGAAAGAAATGGCAAACCACTTCAGTATTTTTGCCAAGAAAAACCCAAAAGGGGTCATGAAGAATCAGACACAACTGGAAAACCACAAAAATTATCTTCCATCATTCTTTCTTTGATACTTCGTTGTTCCCTAACATATCTTAAAAAACAAACAAAAAACAAAAATAAAACTTTATCCTTTTTGTTATTCTTAGCTTTCCTTACCAGGTTCAGTTCATCATGAACTTTAGAAAACTTAATATTTTTAGAGTACTGTGTTATATTTCTATATTCATTTTCTATTACATGTACTTGCTTCCATTTAAAAAAAAAACCTTAGCTGGTTGGTGTATACCTTCCATATTCATTTTCATCTTTTCAGAAAACTCCCATTTTTTCCCCTTCTTATCCATAGTTTCTTTTTCCTTTCTAAAAATTTTTTGTTTTCAGAATTTCATCCTTTCTGAGCTAAATTTAGCCCGTGGCATAAGATTCTTTCCCTGAAATTCACCCTTTCCAAATCTAGGATGTCTTTCCTGTCTGCTATCACAATCTCTAGGAAGGATAGAAAATTTCCTCCATAATGTTATCATTATTTAAACCCTAGTAGTAACCATCTTTCTCATATTGGTGAGGATGAGAGACATCCAGGATTAGAATTTCTCTTAGTTGGTTTCTTCATCTTTTGAAGTTATGATGAAGTTATGATTAAACTGAGTGTAAAAATTATACTTTCATTATTAAAAAAAGTACAGTTTTTTTTGGTCACACACACAAATTGATCACCCCTATAGTATTTTATGCTCATTTCAAATATCGCTTCAAGGTTTGACTTTCACCTGTTGATTTCATACTAAGCATAGTTTTATGCTAAAATTTTATTTACTGTGTAAAATGATAGGAATATCCACCACTAAACCACACATTTGAATAGAAAATGGTCAGGTAATATAAAGCAAGATTGCTTTATAAAGAAAATTAATCTATTATTAAGTTTTATATTTTAGGTTTTATAAGTTTGAAATTTTTCTTTTTCAGAGATAAAAATTCAAAGATAATTATTTAGAAAGGACATATATAGAAAAATTAAGGGCCAGAACAAGGGATTTTGAAGGATCTGACAGAAGTTGGGAACAGATTCGATGTGGGGGATGAGAGAGTAAACATGATTTCAGGTTTAAGCATGGGTGACTGGTAGTATCATTAACCAAAAAAAAAAAAAAGATGTCAGGAGGAAGAGCTGATTTTCAGAAGAGATTTTTGAACCTTAGTCTTAACTTCTAGATCCACATTTTGTAGTGGTTGTTATCTTAGAAGAGAATTGTCACAAAATAAAATTCTCTTTGCTTTGAGTATTTCTTTTTTTAAAAAATATTTTTATTCTCTGCATGTCAGTTAGTTTCACTTTATCTACCTTGTAGCATTTTTATAGCCAAAGAAGAATTTTAAGGGGCTCAGAAAAAAGTAGGGGACCTGCCCCAAGGTCGTATAGGCACTGGTTCAATTCAACTCAATTTTGTTTATTTCAACAAATATTAATTCATCACTTACTACATGGAGAACACTGTTCCCATCAATGGTAGAGTTGAAACTAGGTCTCTTGACTCTGAGTTCAAGGTACTCCCTATCACATCCCTGTGCTTGCCTTCTCAGCCTTCCTTTTCTCTGGATGCTCCTCCTTCCCAAAGGTCAGAATGAGTTATTATTATTCTTACTGTTTGTCTATTTCTTTAATTTCTTTCTTCCAAATCCCGTTTATCCACAAGGCTCTCTCTACTTAATTTTCAAATCAGATGAGTTTAGTATTTTTTTTTGCCCCCAAATACAAAAATCAATTAATTCTGTTAATTTTTACGTTAATTGTTAAGACCTTAGTCCTTCATAGGATAAAGTCCCCTTACAGATTGAATGAAACAAAGTAATGTAATTACAAAGAATACGAAGATATCGGAACCTAAAAGATAAATTTTTTTTGGATCAAGTGAATCAATACTTAAAAAAAAATAAAAGCTTAACGTTATTTTAGTAGGAGCACTAAAAGTTTCCTTTACCTCCGTGGGCTGCCCTTTAAGGAGTCTGTGTTACTTCCCTCATCTACAGAGACATTTTTAGCAAAACTCTGAAGAAAGATAATTTGTTTTTTAGATAAATCAAAGGCCAAGCAGTGAAGAATCATCTCTAACAGGTCACAAACCTTATTCCTTTAACTATTCATTTTACATTTATAAGGAAAAGAGCAACTTTGGTTTCTTGCCATTGAATTTTGCCTAAAGTTGCAAGTATTTTTGAAAGCTTTGGGTATCATATTTTATATTTATTAACAAGAGAAAAAGAACGTAAAGCCTGAGAGGCCAGGGATGATATTCTGATAAAAACTGGGCAATTTGGTGCAAGGAATATTTTGAATTTGGACTTTTTTTGATGTATAACAAACACAATTTAGAAGCCAGAACAGAGACTACTGGGAGCACATGGTGTGCTAAGCAACGCACCAATCACAGCGCAGCCCTGCCCTATATATACCCCCTTGGTCGAGGCCGTTCTTTTGTAGTTCGGCAAAGTTTAGTTTGTCGTTTGTGCTTTTCTCACGTTGTCTGACATGTCTGAAATACTGCCTGCTGCTTCTGCTGAGCCTAGCGCCACTACGGCCACTGCGCCAGTTCCAGCGCATGTGGAGAAGGCCCAGGCGAAGAAGACCAAGACAGGAAGTCGCCCTAAGGCTGTGGGTCCTCCTGTATCAGAGCTTATAACTAACGCCGTGGCCGCATCCACTGAGCGTAATGGGGTGTCTCTCGCGGCTCTAAAGAAGGTCTTGGCTGCCGGCGGCTATGATGTGGAGAAGAACAACAGCCGGATCAAGCTAGGCTTGAGGAGTCTGGTAAGCAAAGGTACCTTGGTACAGACCAAAGGTACTGGGGCTTCAGGCTCTTTCAGGCTCAACAAAAAAGCGTCTCCAGGCGAAACCAAGAACAAAGCCAAAAAGTCACCTTCGGTTAAGGATAAGAAGCCTGCTGCCAAGAAGCCTAAGAAATCTGGCTCGTTAACAGCTAAGAGCGTGAAGACTCCAAAAAAGGCAAAGAAACCAGCAGCGGTGGGAGGCAAGAAAACGGCCAAGAATCCTAAGACTAAAGCCGCCAAGCCTAAGAAAGTGGTCAAGAGTCCAGCCAAGGCCGTGAAACCCAAGGCTAAGGTTGCCAAGTCAAAAGCTGTCAAACCCAAGAAGGTGTTGCCCAAGAAGAAGTAAATTAGCTGCCGAATTCTCTCAAGTAAACGCCCCAAAGGCTCTTTTAAGAGCCACTCTAAGAATCTTATGGAGAGCTGCAGGAAACTTGTCCATGGTAATAATATATTTGTTGAGCACCTTTGTGTTGTATTGCCTGGTTGCTTTTGGAGTAACCAAAATTTAGTATTATCTTGGCACTTTGCGCCATCTCTGAGTTAAGAGATTTTGTGGTTTTTAATTTTATTACATTTGATATTTGAGTCTTTAACCACTACTGGGGTCAATTTTTTGTTGAGTGTTAGGTACTGGTAATTAGAAGCAAATTAGATTGGAAGTGCTTAAAATAGAGAGAACTCGAGTTAGTTTTTTGCCTTTGACTTGGATCTTTGACTTAGATCTGACAAAATTGGATTCTCCCACTGTAATAACTTGTAACTCTGCAGCTGGAACTTTTGAGCTATTAGGAATTTTTTCTAATGCAATATTGGGAAGATTGCAGACTGCTGGAGCAAGTTTTGACGATGACATGGTACCTCTAGGATTTAAGGAACTTGGAACTGATAATTCCTGTAAAAGAAGCCGAAGGATGATAGTCACCAGTAGGTAATGACCAAGAACTTGGTTAAGTTTACATGTTGTGTTTGTCACTCATAGAATACCCAATTTGAATTTTTTCTTTCTACATTTCCAGAAATACCGGGAATCAACTTTATTTTACGTTTGAAGAGCCCAGGGTTGGTATGTGTTAATTTTCCTAGGTTACTAGGTCAAGAGAATTCAAATTAACTAAGAAATGGGAAAAGTTTGTGGGAGTTTTGGAATGGCATCAACACCTGGTAGAATCGTAGAGCTATAACTGGAAGAGTATTTTGCTGCGATCTAGTAGTTCGATTCCATTTTACATGTTGAGAAACAATCACAGATTCAGATGAATTTTTTGCGAAGCTAAATATAGGGGAAACCAAGATGGAGTTCATTTTGATGCTCTTTAGCCAGTACCATTTTTTCCTTAAATTCCTGTCTCATTTTTTGTCTTTTTCTTTTTTGTAGAGCGCTTAGTTGTAGGTACTCTTTATATGTGTGGGTGGATTCCCATATATCTTACATATTGGTAATTATTTGGAGTGGAATTTTTCTGTCTTGGTTTTTTTTTGGGTAATTTGAAGAAAGTATGTTTTTTATGAGTTTATTTTATATCTTGCTGCTTGACTGAAGATATTGTTTCACTCTTTAGTTAGGTTGTAGTGTTTTCTAAATAAAATGTTATTGCAAAAAGTGATGTTTGTTTTCCTCTTCCTTTTTTTCTGTATTACTGTTATAGACCGCTGTCATTTCTAGAGCTATGCTAAATAATAGTGGTAATAACACTTGCTTTACTCCTGATCTTATAGAAATGTCTGGTGTTTTTCAATTACATCTAATAACTCTTGGTTTTAGATAGACTCTACTTGCCATACTAGGTAGTAAGGATGGGTTCCCTCACGAAGAGTTCCCTGAACCAAGGAAATCACAAATTCAGATTCTCCCTAAGGGAAATGGTAAAATGAATGTCTTCAAGTATCTATACACATCTTATAAATTTGTTGATATAAATTTGGGAGTTTGTGTGTGTTTTAATGCTTTCTCTTTATAGTTTTTGCTAATATTGAAACATTCTTGGTATAGATCCAATGGTTGTCATGGTGTATAATCTGTTTATGTTGTATCGTACTCTGCTGATAGTTTATTGAATATTTTTGCACCAATATTTATTAGAGATAACTATGGCAGGGGTTCTTAAGCAGGGACACATGATCCTTTAAAAATATTTTGATAATGTCAGTGTGATTGGTTTCCTTTGCAATTTTATCTATTTTAGGGGAGCTAGAGTCAGGAGGACCTGAGTTCAAATTTGGCCTCAGATACTTGCTGTGAGACCCTGGACAAGTCGCCTAATTCCGTTGCCTAGCTCTGCCTGCCCCACCAAAATAATAATAATAATGATAATAAAAGGAAAGTTAGTTTTTGGGGGGCAGCTAGGTGGCACAGTAGATAGAGCTCCAGCCTTAATCAGGAGGCCCTGAGTTCAAATTTGGCCTCAGACACTTGACACTTACTATCTGGGTGACCCTGGGCAAGTCACTTAACCCCAATTGCCGTAGCAAAAAGCAATAAACAACAACAACAAAAAGAACACCTCGTCTATTTTATTTTATGAATTTAAAAACATTCTGAGAAGGGAACCATAGGATTCACCATACTGCCAATGGAGTCCGTAATATGAAAAAGTTTTAAGAAACCTTGGTCTTTAATTTTTTTTTTTAGCCTTTGCTTTATCTCTCCCTTGTTTAAGTATCAAACCCACATTTATTTCATGGAATCCCGCTTTTACTATTTTTTTGAAAATGTGTAATGTTGGAATTGTTGCTTTAGTATTTGATGAAATTCATTTGTAAATACAGCTAGTCCTGGGTAAGTAATTTTTCCTTCGGGAGTTTCTTTATGGCTTATTCAATTCTCTCTGTCTCTTCCTCTCCCCCCCCTCTTCTAATTTGAGGTTTTTAGGTTTTTTTTTCTTCTGTTATTCTGGGTATTTTATATTTTTGTAAATATTCATTAAGTTAATTTATCAGGTATGTTGGTGTATAATTTGCCATGAAAATGTTTAGGGATTAACTTTCTCCATAAGGACCCTTGTTTGGAGTGCATCTGAATTTTTTTGGTTACATTGCTTCATTATTGTTATTTTATTTAATGAAATAGTTGGCTTCCATTTAAATTTGTTAGCTGGCACAGCGGATGGAATGACCTGGAATGAGGACATCCTTAGCTAAATCCAAACTCACATTTACTAGTTGCATGAATGTGGGTGTATCATTTTTTAACCTTTGCCTCAGTTTCCTCAGTTACAAACTGGGAATACTAATTGCACCTACTTTGTGAGAATCGACTGAGGTCACTTGTAAGCACTTTCTAAACTTTAAAGAGCTGTATAAATTCTAGATATTTATTCACATGCCCCTTATTGATCATATTTTTTATTGTGATAGTCAATAGTAGTTAATATTTGGTTTTCTGAATTTGTTTATGATGTTTTATGCCCTAGTGCATGGTGAATTTTTGTAAAAATGCTTTGTACAGCTGTGTAATATACTATTATCTATTTCTATTTCCTAATCTTCATAGAGCTAAGTTAACCCTTCTACAATTCTATTCAGGTTTTCAACTTTTAGAAATTTATGTTCTAGTAAGATTCTTCTAGGTCTGAAAGGTAGATAATAAGGTTATCAGCAATTATACATAATGCTATTTGTTTCTCCTTCTCGGGAGGGAAGAACTCTTTACTGTTATCCTTGTGCCCTAAGACTTCAGCAGTGGGGAAAAGGATGTTCTTCTACTCCATGCTCAAAAAAAGAAAATAAGCATTTATTTAGTTTCTGCTGTGTCCTAGGCACTATGCTAAGTGATTTTATAACTATTATCTCATTTGATCTTCCTAACAACTCTGCATGGTAGAGGTGCTATTATCATTCCTGTTTTGCAGTTGAGGAAAATAAAGCAGAGAGAGGTTAAATACTTGTCTAGAGTGGTCACACAGCTAGCAAGTGTCTAAGGCCACATTTGAACTCAGTTCTTTCAGATCCTAGGTCCGGCACTATAACCAGTGTGCCCCCGGCTGACTCGGGGATCTCTTGGAGTAGAGCATGCTCAGTAGGAAACATCACGCCCATGGAAGTAAGCCCAGAAAATCCAGATCCAGAGTGAAGTTGAGCTGTTGGAGAGGAGCACAGGGAATTTAGCAGGTGACACGTCCAGAAGATAAGGAATAGAAATATGTAGACGTCATGGGAAGAGAACTGGGGTTTTTTTAGTAATTGAGTTGTGAGTTGCCTTGGACATGTGCACTGGACGTATGCCTCTTTATATTCTGTATGTCTGTCCATTCTTTCCACTGCTGCTCTCTTCATAGGAGATTGCACCCCAGGTTAATAGAGGAGCTGTCTAGCTCTTAACCAGGCTATTTTAGTAAAGGCCTTTGCTTTGCCCTGATTCTTTTTTTTTTTTTTTGGTTAGGCAATGGGGTTCAGTGACTTGCCCAGGTCACACAGCTTGTAAGTGTGATGTGTCTGAGACCGGATTTGAACTCAGGTCCTCCTGAATCCAGGGCGGGTGCTCTATCCACTGTGCCACCTAGTTATCCCTTGCTTCGCCCTGATTCTGTCTTTTAGGTGACTATTGAAAGTCAATGTATCAGTTAAGGTTTGTGAGTTATAATGTTAGGAGTGTGGTCCCATAGAACCCCTTGAATCTGGGGAAGTCATTGTCTGGAAGACCCTACCTATAAGTGTACTATAGGGGGTAAATTCAAAGGGGCTACTGTCAACAAACTGTTTTATAATGACTTTCTTGTTTTTCTTGAAATGCAACTTTCCCAAAATTATAAATGTGATTTTCAAAAGATCTTTGGGGGTTAGCAAGATGGCTGTGACTTTTATATAATACCCTATACTTATTTCAAGAAATGCGTATTTGAATTGTGGTGGTGGTGGTGGTTGTGGGGAAGGTCTCTACAATATGATGGTGATAACATGGGGAACTTCACTGAACAGCCCCTAAACCTCTACAGCTTCCTCTGCCTGTGTTCCCTTTGATTTTAGTCTTGGGTTTTTGTTCTACTACCAATACCCAAGAATAAAAAGAAACAGGAGAGTGGGAGTGGGCAAGTTCTATTTCTAAAATTACATGTCTGGGTTCGTGACCTTTCTTCCTTTTCTCTTCTTCAGCAGTATTCCTCCCACTCTTTCCACTGTTAGTACATTACGTGTGATCAAAAGTGCACAACGGTTTATTGCAATTATAAGAAATTCCAGGGTTTAAATTCCTTTTGAATCATATACATATGAGGTAAATCACAAGCATAGCTTTACATTACTCAGCTTGGCACAAATTAAGAACCCTTTAAAAAGTTTACAGCCCTTTCCAGGTACTTCTTCCTGTATTCAATATTCTTTTTCAGTCCTGCTTTTAGGCCATCAGAAGATAAGTGGAATGGTCTAGACCCCTAGTCTAGAAAATCCGGAATTCAGTAGTAAGAATTTGTCAGTTTATCAACATGTTAAAGACCAGTACCCATTAGAGAAGAACAAGTTAATAACATTTGAAGAAACAAACAATTCTTTTTTCCTAATTAAATGTTCACTGCATAACCTTCATATCAAAAATTTAGGCTCTCGCATAAACTTAATCACAAAGAGGGAGTGTCGTAAGTGATCAATATGGGTTACCTCAAGTGGCTACTATGTGCAAGGCACTATACAAAGAGAAAAACAAAAGTCTTTCCTCAAGGAGTTTACATTCTACTAAGTGTATAGAAGATATATATATAGATAAGTAAATGCAAAGGACGTACAAAATCATTTCAAGAGGGAGAGAATAGTATACCATTAAACAGATCAGGAAAGGGTTTATATATGAGGTGGCATCTGAGCTGTGCTTGGTTGGATATTAGGGACTTGTTTGAGGCAGAGAGGATGGAAGGAGTGCATTCTGGGTATGGGGATACAACCTATGTAAAGACACCTAGGTGGCAGATATGATGCTATGTACATTTAGCTGGCCAATTTGACTGGAATGGAGAATACCTAAGGGACAGAAATATAAAAGAAGACTAGAAATGATAAGTGAGATCACTTGTGAAAGTTAATTAACTAATGAGCATTCTCTTTTGAGATTGAATAAATTCTCCAGAGACTTGCTGTTTGTGGCTGAATACTATAGCAACTCTATCAAGGTTCAGAAACCCTATGAAATAGACTGCCAGTCGTTTTATCATAACAACTTCAATCCTCAGGTTTAACTTTAATCAGTGTCCTATGTGTATCTTCAGGGAACTGCCACTGAGGGATAACGTGAACTCTAATATTGTTCAGAAGGGAGTTTGAGACCCACTCAGAGTCTGGATCCTTTGATGTCCATGGGTAATGAAGAAGGCGAAAAGGATGGTGGTGATGGGTGCATAGCATGGATGCCACCTTCCAGGGCTCTTTCCACTGGGATTGTAGAGGGGAGACTGGCAGCTGACGATTAGCAGAATGTCTGACTCTTATTATTTCTCCTCCAGCTGGATCAGTTTACTGAAAAGAAATGCAGCACAGGAAGAGAGTTGAGACACCTTATGTTACTTTCAATATCGTGATCCCTCCTTGTCTCCTTCCTCCTACAATCAGTCCAGGTCTACATAGCAGCTCTCTTAAGTATGGTAGGGTGATGGTTTTGGAAAATTAATGTTGGTGTGTGGAACAGCCTCTAATGAGACTGGAATTAAGGAAGTTAGGAGATTATTGCAGTAATCCAGACACACAGTGATATGAACCTAGTGGTGGCAGTGGGAATGGAGAGGAAGAATTTAAGCTTAGAGACATTAAAAAGAAAAAATAATATGACTAGGTGACAAACTGGATAGCAGAGATAAAGGAGAATGAGATGTTAAAGATGACTCCCTTTAGTGAACCTGAGTGACTGTGAAAATATTGGTGCCATCGAGAGAAATTGAAGTCAGTAAGAGAAGTGTTGGACATCTTGAATCTGAGGTCCTATTGGAATACCCATGGAGGCATTTCAGTGATCAAGGGTAGAGATATAAATTTGGCATTAGTGTGGGGGTGATAATGATAATACTATGAGAGAAAATGAACTACCTTAGGAAGTGAACAATGCACAGAATATTATTAGAAGGCACTGGAAAAAGAACCTTGGTAGACTGGAAAAACTTATTTTGAATAGTACCCTGGACCATTCTTCTCAACACTTCCTGCCCCCAACCTCTGATAGGGCAGTTAAGTTGTGAGGAGTGGATAGAGCAGAAGTCCTGGAGTTAGGAAGACCTGAGTTCAAATGTAGCCTCTGAAACTTACTAGTTGTGTGAGCCTGGGCAAGTCACTTAACCCCTGTTAGCCTTAGTTTTATTATCTGTAAAATAGGGATAATAATAGGACCTACTACTTCACAGGATTAATAATTGTAAAGGGCTTAGCAATGGTACCTGGCACATAGTAAGCACTCTATAAAAATGTTAGTTGTTGTTATTTATTTTTATAGTAGGTATTCAGTAAATACCTACCAATTGATAATTTCCCCATCCACTCAGTAGAATATACTATAAGTTTTGAGGTATGTTAAAAAAAATGGTATGTAACATCTTTCCTTGGGCTTCTTTATATGTCTTGCTTACTTACCTTCAGTCAGGATATAGCTCCTGATCAATCCTCCTGTGGAGATAAGAAGCCTTGTGATGAGGGACAGGGAAAATGAGAGTTACAGTTAATTCTTCCCTTAATTTTAAACCTCATTTTCCTGTTTTGGGTTATTCAGCCCCAAAGACCACCTCCACATTTCAATTCTAGTGGAAACATATGTTTTCCTTCTCTTTCCTGGGCAAAAGCTCTGGTAAACCCCATGGAAAGCTAGGCGGGATGATGTTGAAGGGGGGTGTATGGCTCCACCAGACTCAACTCCAGGGACAAGTAAGGAATAAGCTGCTTAGGCCAAGGGGCAGGGAGCTCTGGCAAGACAATAGTGGAGTGATCAAATGGAAAAAAGTATTTATTAAGCCCTTACTTTGTGCAAAGCATGTGCTAAGTGCTGGGGACAGAAAAGGAAAGAGTAGTCCCTATTCTTGAGGAGCTCACGTTCTAGTAGAATGAGACTATTGGAGGTTTTAGCTGCAAGTTACATGGTCCGTAGGGTATAGGGGCAAAGCTAATAGTAATGCATCTTATTTAATGCCATTTCCATTGATAAGACTATGCCCATTTCTGATGTTGAACCATTTAACAATGCCGAGTAAGTCAGTATACCTAGGAGCTACTACAGTTAGCTAGGCAAAAATCACTTTTCTTTTTTCTACTTACTTGACACCTTCTTCTTTTTCCAGATGATGACAACTATGGTGGTAATGATAATGCTACCAATGATCCCAGTGGTGATCCCAGTAGCCAGGGTGACAGACAGTGGGCGATGCTCTGAAACAGGATAGAGAGGTTAGGGGTTCATGATTCCACCAGCCCCACCCCCCCCAAATTCTTCTGGGTCCTACAGCTCAGACAGATCACTTTTTTTCTCCCTCCATGGAAAGATTCCCTCTCCTCTGCCGTCTTCATTCTGGTCCATACCCCAGGTCATAATGAGGGGCTGGTCTAGTCCTGGGTGCTCTACTTGGCAGGCATATCTCTGTTCTTCTCCTGGAGTAACATCCACGGCTATCCAGCTCTGGAAGGTTCCATCCCCACTGGGATGGATGTCTCCCAGCTCAGTTCCTTGGTTCAGTAGCTTCCCATCCCATAACCAGCTCAATGTAATGTTCACTGGGGAGAAGTTGTGAGCTTGGCATCTCAGAGTGGTAACACCTTCATGAGTGGTGTGTCGAGTCACTCTCACCAATGGGGGCACTGAAAAGGTAGGTGAAAGGAAAAGATAAGGAACCTTTCTCAAGGCTCTTTCTCTTCAGAAAACAATATAATAACATAAGGCTTTTGCTTTTTATTAATTTTTAATCATAGTATTTTATGATTTATTAATGATTAATTTATATTTATTAATATATCTTATTTTAAGAGGGACATAGCCAAAAAAATAAAATGCCAAGATAGGACTTGGGGTTCAGCTGTAAATTTTCTTGTCCCCCCACCTCAGGGCTTTCCTCTTCAATTTTGCATAGGAAAATGAGATCTGGGAAATTAAGAAGGAAAGTCCTGTATTATTTATACTAAAAAAGTAGAAGAAGACAAACTGAGTTCCTCTTTTCTGCTTCTGTCCTCTCTCTCAATGAGGTTTTCCATCTTAAATGAAGACAATGTTGTTTTAGCCTACCATTATTATTTGTTTTGAATTGTTTTACATTAGTGATTATATTAATACTCACTTTTCCTTGTCACCAAGCAAGGGGATGACTTTGCAACATTGATACCCAATGTGAATGTACAATCTCTATCCTTGGCACATGCTATGTGTTTGTGATGTTCACCCAAGGATGAAGCCTATAAACTTAATGAAATTAGCACCATGATCTCAGCAGTCCTGTTAGGCATTTCCAGGGAGGTTGAAGCTATCAGTTTGCCCCGTCCTAGTGACTAGGGTCATCGAGAGAGAGAGGCTTCAAATACACAAATATCCTAAGCTTAAAAGTGGAGTGTGTGTGTGTGTGTGTATGTATATGTGTGTGTGTGTGTCTATATATATATATATGTGTGTGTGTGTGTGTGTGTGTATGTATATGTGTGTGTGTGTATGTATATGTGTGTGTGTGTCTATATATATATGTGTGTGTGTGTGTCTATATATATATATATATATATATATATATATAGACACACACACATATATATATATATATATGTATATGTGGAGAGAGAGAGAGAGAGAATGAGAACATGAGAACACGGGAGGAACTTTGTCAGTGTTATACCTTTCTTATTCAGGATTTCACTTCCAATCTCTAAGTATCTTTGTAGCATCTCAGGGCAGTCTCTTTCTAGGTAAGTTCGATGTTGTTTTGCTCGGATCTTGTTTATCTCCCATTCCTGCTTTGTGCCCTGGGCTTCAGGCTGAACTGCTGTCCAGTTCATTGTCTCTGGATGGAAGATGAGATAGTCTTGACCATCATAGCCATATTTCCAGAAACTTCTGCTTCTGTTGTCTTCCACCAGGAGCTCACAGCCAAGCATTACCTGTAGTATGTGAGACCCTGACAACCCCCAACCCCAGACCAGTTATCAAAGCTGAAGAGTTCTACTGTAAATGTCTCTCTAAACCTCAAAGGCTTTATATCATATATGTAATATGTGTGTGTGTGTGTGTGTGTATATATGTATGTATATATGTATGTGTGTACATACACACATATCTCAAGGGATATCATGCCTAACAGGACTGGTGAGATCATGGTGCTAATTTCATCGTGTTTATAGGTTTCATCCTTGGGTGAACATCACAAATAGATAACATGTGCCAAGGATAGAGATTGTACATTCACACTGGGTATCAATGTTGCAAAGAGATCCCATTGCTTGATGACAAGGAAAAGTGAATATTGATATAATCACTAACGTGAAACAATTCAAAATGAATGTCTTAATAATGGTGGGATAAAACAGCATTGTCTTCGTTTAAGATGGAAAGCCTTATTGAGAGAGAAAGGGCAGAAGCAAAAAAGAGGAGCTCAGTTTGTCCTCTTCCACTTTTTCTTTTTCAGTATAAACAATCCAGGACTTTCCTTCTTAATTTCCCAGATATCCTTTTCCTGTGCAAAATTGAAGAGGAAGGCGCTGAGGTAGGGGAATGAGAAAACTTATAGCTGAACCCCAACTCCTGTCTTGGTATTTTATCTTTTTGGCTGCGTCCCTCTTAGGGCTAATAAAAATAAAAAGCTTTATGTTATTTCTTAAATGTTATTTACTTATATTGTTTTCTCAACTGTGGAAGAGTAAATTCCTTGTGTACTCCATTTCATAATTATTTATAAGTTCTACCCTTCTTGGTCGCCTAGAAGATGGAGGTTTCAAAGACAACTGGACCTTAGGAATAAGGCTTGTGGTTCAGTTACCAGCATATTTTTTTAAAGGAAAGATGAAAAAATAAAAACATTATATATTCTATTCTTGACATAGAGTATATAGATAACTTGTAAGTAGGACACAAAATGTCGCTGATCCAGAAATGCTACAAGTCACAGTTCTTACATTAACTTGTGTGATCTGGACAAATTATTTGAGCTTTCTGTTTCCTCATCATTGCATTATAAGTTCTTGTCTGGCTCTAATGTTCTATGATTCTGCCTCTCCATTGTCTATCCTTCCCCATCTGGGATAGCAGTCTGTAGACCTTCTGAGGGATCTTAATCAGTATGTGAATGAATACAAATTCACCTAAATCACTAAATCTAGCCAGCTTTAGATCATACTTCATATCCATTCTAACCATCCACCCTAGGTGTAGAGCAACGAATCTCTTTCCATCTCTTGCTTTGGGAACAGTAATCAAATTAACACCAGTGTTGCTTCTATAAAGGAAATGTCAGTTGACTCTCCTATGGTTTCACTTGTCATCTCTGTATCTCCCTGGAACAAAACTTCCTTCTCTGGCTACCATTCCCCTATTTAAGCTCCATGAGGACAGGGATTGTCTCAGATTTATTTTTATATCCCCAGCACCTAGCATAGGGCCTGATGCATTACAGGACTTAATGCTTATTCATTCATTCTGTATAGAGTAATTGGGAGTCCCTCCTGCTGTGACTGTTTCAGAATAGAAGCACTAATCATTATGACTACTCTGTGTTGACTGAGAAATGTAAGCTGCACCTTTTCCTGCCCTCCTAGTCTCACATCCACCTACTCTAGTTTCAAATTGGTTCTGAGGGTACTGAAAGGAAAAGTTATGCTATTGTAAAGTACTTCAAATACTTACCCTGACCTTGGCTGTGATTGTCCATTATGGTCCAAAGGTCGATAATGAACATATGATCCCATCCTTTCAGGCTTTGAGTAAGTCTCATCCAAAACTTATCTATTTCATCCTTCTGTATCCATGGGCCCCTGGGTTTTGCCTTTCGGCTTTCATGATCATAGTACACAAATAAGTGCTCATCCACATCGCCAAGGGCTACAAATGAAGGGAGTCCTAACTCAGGATGTGATGCCCCCATGAAGAGAAATTGAAGAGAATGAGACCCTGGAGATGACAAAGATACTGAATCAGGCGCTTAGCAGAGATGGAGCGAGTGCAACAGTTCTGAATTAGCTGCTCTTCAGATCCTTTAACCAGTGGGAAATCATTGTATAAATGTCATCTGTTACTAGGTGGTATCCACAGGGACAAAGATTGAGGCAATGACCTCTTTCTGGAAGCCATAAATTCTAGTTTGAGGATAAAGAAGATGGAACTAAGGAAAGAAAGAAAGAGGACAGTATACCTGGAATTCCTGTTACAACTCTTTCAAAATATTGTGTGACTTTGGACAAGCCCCTTAATCTCTCTGGGCCTGTCTTTTCCTCAGCTATAAAAAGAGGGGCTAGGACAAGATTGCCTGTGAAGTCCATTCTAACTCCAAATCAATGATCCTATGATTATGTAAAATCTCATAGTTTTTTTCTTTCTCAGAATCAAATAAGATATGTGAAAGCACTATGCAAATTTAACTTAAAATAATTAATAGTAAAATGATTAGAGTAGTACTAGGGGGACAGAGTTGAGAAGGAAACAGATGATAGCTACAGGATCCACCGTGAGTAAGGAATAGGGGGAAATCCAAACAAGGCAGGAAAATTTAAAGGACAGTACGACCTGTTTCTCCTAATTCCTGTTCTGTAGGGAAAAGAGGTGGGGATGAGGATGAAGGTGGAAGTAGGACTCAACCACTTCTTCACTCCTGTCTTCTTCCCATTGACCCACCCCACCTGCTGACCACTACCCTCAGACTCACGAGACGGTCCCTCCCGTTGGACCACTACCCTTAGGAGGAGCAGGAGAAGAGCCAGTTGAGATAGTGTCCTCATTGCAACCCTGAACCTGCCCGGTATTTCCAAGTCACAGGAATGCCCCTCTCTTTGCCTTTCCTGCTTCTGCTGGCTCCCAAATCCTAGTTTACAGGGCTTAATCTGAGAGACCTAAAGTATTTTATTCCAGGACTAGGAGGACATTCCTTTTCAGAATGTTCTCCACCCCATGTTTTACTGAAATGGTTTGTACACTGAAGAGGATGGACTCTTTGTCCTGCCCCCAGAGGAAAACACGGGAGCTGTGTTACGTGCAATTGAACTTTGCCCAGCTTATCTTTGTGCCCTCTCTTGTGACCCACAGTACACATTTCTAAAGGCATTGACCAAAGCCTAGAACAAACACACAGCCTGGATGAATACAAGTAAACAGAGCACATGGGCAGCATAGATATTTGCAGAAAGCTGACATCTTTTAACTTCTGCAGTTTGATAGGGAAAACAGTGGGACAGAGCAAGTCAAACATCCTCAGGCAAGGCAAAAGAACCAGAAGGGCAGGTTTAGGGGACTCCAGAATTCATTCATTCAGCAAATACTCTTTAGGTCATATTTTGAACATCTGTAAAATGAAAGGGAGTATGTAACTTCTATATTTCCTTCCAGTTCCGATATTAATGAATGCTAGGATTTAAGATCTGGGAGATACTTATCTATACCAGGAGTTCTTAACCTAGGGTCCATGGTCGTTGGGTCAAATTTCAGGGATTCTGTCAACTGGGATGGGGGAAAGGTTGACATCTTTATTTTCACTAACCTCCAACTGAAATTTTAACATTTCCTTCAATTTTGAATGTAGGTACAAAACATTATGCTATGAAGGGGTCTGTAAAACTTTATAAAACTGATAAAGGAGTACATGACCAAAAAAAAAAAAGGTTAAGAACCCCTGATCTTAATCTAACCCCTTCATTGTATAGGTGAGAAAACAGTCTCAGAGCGATGGAATTTTGCCCAAGCTCTGTTGAAGAGCCAAAATTGCTACTAGAACAAATTTAGTTGGGGAGTTGGGGTGGGCCTGTAAGGGTGGCTCAAAGAACAGTTTGTGGTTGCAGTCTTGTTTGTATAGGGCAGCCTGATCCCTATAGACTTCTGGTGAGGAGGCAAGAGACTGAAATCCAATGGCAATAGACTCCAGACAGTACTAACACAGAAAACCTTATCGAGCAGCTGCCTAATTAAGAATTGTACCACATTATGGGGGATTGTTAGTTCTTGTCACAGGTAAAAGCTGTACTTTGACATGACCAAGTACATTCCAAAATCTCAGGGCCAGAACTGATTACGGATGAAGTACACACCTGTCTGCTGAATAGTCTTGCCAATAAACAGCTTTAATGCATCAACTAGTAAATGTAGCCTCTTTTCTTGATTTAAACAGGAATGGATGAAAGTGATCCTATTTAATTTAATCCCTTCATTTTACAGATGAGGAAACAGTTAAATGACTAGCCCAGGGTCACATAGCTAGCAAGTGTCCAAGGCCAAATTCGGACTCAGGTCTTCAGGCCCAGCACTCTATCCACTGTGATACCTAGCTGCCCCATTTACTAGGGAGACTCATTAAAATGTTAAAATGCTTGAATACCATAGGCTAAATTATTTTGTTAATCCTTTCAACTCTAATAACCCTCTTAGATCCATAATCAATTAGATATATTGGTTACAAAAAAGTTAAACAGGTCAAATAAATTTGTTACTATATGCTGAGAATGGATTTTTTCAGGTACATAACAAATGTCATATAGGATTTAGAACTGGAAAGGACTTTAAGACTTCTAGCTCAATCTTCTTATTTCATAGGTGAGGAAACAGTTGCAGGTGAAGACTAGCTCAAAGTTAGATAATAAGTAAATTAGAAAGTAAGTAGTATTTGGAATTTTGTTGGGTACTCTTGACTCATCTCTTTACATTAAATGGAAGTAATTTCAGTTGAGCTTAGCCTTAGCCTAAACTTCTAAGGACAATAATCTTGGGGGTTAAAAGTCTGTGATTTGGATCCAATTCACCCCAACTAGGTGGGCATGAAAGAATGTATTTGGAGAGATTGAGGGAACAAAGAAAAAGACATTAAGTTTCTCTGCTCATTTGTAGGTAGAAACTGAGACATCTGTGAAGGCAAAACAAAAACAAATAAGCTTTCTAAGACAGTAGCACACCACACACAAATATTGAGTGTAAATTCTGTATCTGTACATGTGTTCATGTCTGAAATCACCGTTGGATTTATTCCCTCCCCCTTTACTAGTCCCCCCCCCCAAGTGGTACACAAAAAGGCAAAGAAGCTAGCTTTTCTAGATGGCTGAGGAGCCTGTTTGAAGTGGTCGACCACTCTGAGAATGGACAGCCAGCTGCTAAGCTGCTAAGCAAAGTTTCAGAAATGTTTTTAAAATGCCTGAAGCAGCCATTACTTCTGAGCAGCGTGTGGCAAAGTAACCCAAGAAAGCAGCAGATAAAGGAAATGAAATGCTTAAAAACCCCCAAAAACCAGCACAGGAAAGAGCGCTACAGTTATTTAGGGAAACTGTGGGTGGCTCTGAAAAGAGCCTTTGGGTACGGTATTTCAAAGACCGCCAATAGTTTATGCCCTCTCCCCGCGGATGCGACGAGCCAGCTGGATGTCCTTGGGCATGATGGTCACGCGCTTGGCGTGGATGGCGCACAGGTTCGTGTCCTCAAACAACCCGACCAGATAGGCTTCGCTGGCCTCCTGCAAGGCCATCACGGCCGAGCTCTGGAAGCGCAGGTCGGTCTTGAAGTCCTGCGCGATCTCGCGCACCAGCCGCTGGAAGGGCAGCTTGCGGATCAGCAGCTCGGTCGACTTCTGGTAGCGCCGGATCTCTCGCAGGGCCACGGTGCCGGGCCGGTAGCGGTGAGGCTTCTTCACGCCGCCAGTAGCCGGCGCGCTCTTACGGGCAGCTTTCGTAGCGAGCTGCTTACGAGGCGCCTTGCCACCGGTAGACTTACGAGCGGTTTGCTTCGTACGAGCCATCGCAATCGAATAAGAAAAAGCTACTCACTACAGCAGAAAGAAAAAGAGAATACTGCGTTATTTATAGACAAGGCCCTCTTCTGATTGGACTAGAGCATATTCAAAAAAATCCCGCGCTGACACCGGATTGGTCCATTATCGAGTTTGTAACTGAAGGCGCCAACCGTTTTCAGATTTTTTTTTCTTTTGTTCATTCCCTGCAAACGGGATTTTCCGACATACCGACAAAATTCCTTTAGTACTGTGTCATAGTCTAGTTGAACAGATGTTATTTTAAATGCTATTTGACGTTTCCTGCAACTGGATAAAAGTATTTCTTTGGGAAAAATATCGAGTTATTTTAGACTATTACTTCTCTGTAACCAGATTTCTCATTCTATTTTTCTCGTTTCTAATTCATTTCAGTTAATCAATCAATCATCCAAGCATTTATCCCTCACCTAAGAGAAAGGAAAAGGAACAATAAATTAACATCAGGCTAGAGTAAGACAGCTAGATTTGGAATTCAGACTGCTACTCCTTAGCTCTATGATTTTGCAAGTAAGTTATTTTTACCTCACCTACAAAATGAGTTTTAGCCTTATTGGTTCCTTAACTTTTTTCAATGAAGGTGAGATCAGTGCATTTTTATAACTTAAGGAAGTAGCACAGCTACATCCTTTCAGAGTGGGGGAATCTCAAAAGAACCTTTGGATTTTTATCAAGCTTTTCTTTTGGATTCTAACCACCTGACAGCTCAAAATCTTTATCAGCCTTGCATTTTGTGGGGACTCTTCACATTCTTAGGCAGCCAGCAGGCCTGAATGTTGGGAAGGATATCAGCCTCCTATTGTTTATGGCCCACTGAAGGTGGTGAGAGATAATATACCACTTGTTGTTGGCCCGGTACCAGTCTAGCCCAAGATTTCAACGGTCAGCTATATGAGAACAACGACTAGGTATATAGGTGCCTTGACACCAAGCTTTTATAAAAGTATTCATTGTGGCCCACAATGCAGACAGCCAACTGGGAACTGCAGATCAACAGGAGAAGACTTTTTTTTTTTAATCTTGGCAGGAAATTTCCCACTCTGCTTTCTGAAAAACAACAAAAGCAAAAGTAAATGCAAAGGTAGTGAAATTAAAACACAATTTGAGTAGTGAAGCAACATTTATAGCAACCACAGGAAGAGAAATGTGGGCTCTGTGATGAGTTAAAAATAATCATTCAGTAAACTAACCAATAAAAATATAGAATTACAATATCTTTATTTGCATATGTTCTTCCCACTCATTGTGATACTGTGACTTTTATAGCATCTCTTCCATATGTCTCCTTGTCTCCTCTGACACTATAATACAGGCTACTTGCTGGTTGGGTTACCTACTGCAAGTCTCTACCCACTCCAGTTAAACTTAGCTGTTTAAGTGATCTTCCCTGAAACACAGGTCTGACCAAGTCACCAGCTGACACCCTTCTTCCCTGGAAAGTAACTGAGAAAGATCCAACATGGATATATCAAGAATAGGTCATGCCAGACCAGCCTTATTTCCTTTTTTGAGCGAGATAATAGTGATGGGTGAATCAGAGGAATATATAGTTTTCTTCAAAATTACAAAAGCAAACTTAATAACATCTCATTTCTGTTCTAGGGGAAAAAATGGTGATCAACCATTTTGGAAATCAACTTGGAAAAAGGTCTCTAGTGAAATACTCTAGGTATCTGTGGTTAGCTACATTTTGTTTAACAAGTAAGGTATTGGAAATAATTTGAATTAATTAAATTAGAAATAATCAGCAGAATGAAGGCACTAGAATAAAGGGATCAAGAAAAGTTTCCTGTAAAAGTTGAGCCTTGGAGGAAACTAGGGAAGCCAGGAGGCAGAGATGAGGGCAGAGAGCATTTCAGGCATGGGGGATAGCCAGTGAAAATGTCTGCATTTAGGATGTAGTGTGTTGTTCAAAGGAACAGCAAGGAGACTAGTGAATTGAAGAATGGGGTGTTAGAAGACTGAAAAGCTAAGGGGAAGGGCAAATTTTGAAGGGTTATGGACATCTAATAGAAGAATTTATATTTGACCCTGGAGGTGACAGAAAGCCACTGGAACTGACTGAATTGGAGGTGGGGCAGTGTGACAAGGTCAGACCTGTCTTAGGTAGATCAATTTGATAGCTGAGTAGAGGATGGACTGGGGTGGGGAGAGATTTCCAGCACTCAGAGCAATCACCAGGCTATTGCAATAGTCCAAGCATGAGGTGATGAAGGCCTATACCAGTGTGGTGGCAGTGTCAGAGGACACAAAGGGGTATATATGGGAGAGATGTTACAAAGGTAAAATCCACAGACCTTGGTAACAGATTGATATGGAGGATGAGAATGGAGGATGACACCTAAGTTTTGAGCCTGGGTGACTGAGAGGATGGTGGTTCCCTTTAGAGTAATATAAAAGTTTGGAAGGAGAAGAGAATGGGGGAGGAAAGTTTTGGACATGCTGAATTTAAGGTATCAATAAGACATCTAGTTTGAGATGTCTAATATGTAGTTGGAAATTCAAGATTGAAAATCACCAGAAACGGGCTTAGGTTCAAAATCCAAATTCTCTGACTCCAAATCCACAGCTCTAAGCCTTTCATCAAGGCTGACTTGGCTATTTCCAACTGGTTGGAGATATTAGCTTCTCTAGAATTAGGGCTAATGTTTAAAAAGAAAGGGGTAAGGATGAACAGGATCAAGTCCAAGTTTGAATTTGGGAAGGCATTGGATCCAGACATTGTCTTAAGCTGCAAAAAACAAACAACAAACTCCCCCCCAAAAAAAAACAACCCCCCAAAACAAAAACCAAACATCTGCTTTGAGAGATTAGGCTTGGCTTACTGCTGTGCTTTGGAAGGAAGTGAACATTAGATTGAAGACGTGAGGTCCCATTTCAACCTGAGCTCCCTATACATGCGGTCTGTACAAGAAAAGACTAAGGCAAGGTAAACTGATAATACAGACTTGCCAGAAAATATTGATACCCTCTCACTTAATGACTCTCTAGTCAAGGTGCCCATCTGTACTGATGGTAGAATTCACACTCTCTCTCTTTCTCTCTCTCTCTCTCTCACACACACACACACACACACACACACACACACACACACACAAAATGGGGAAATACCTACTTACATTTAGACAATGAGCTATGTTATGAAATGAGGAGGACCTCTCCCACTGACAGGCCCTGGCTCTATATTCAAACAAATGAGGTTCAGTCCTGCAGGAACCCTAAAACAAAGGAATAAGGCTTTTCTCATACTCTTGCTTACTATACTTCTATCCCAGAGTAAAACTTGGGAAAATATCTAAAACAAAGCTTAGTTTTGGTTCATATCTAGGGTTTCCCCCAAAAAGTAATGGGATCATGTATAGAATATATACTTAAAGTACAAAGTAAGAACAGCTATTTGTTTCTTTTACCACAAAAATGTTCAAAATAAAAAATCCATATGTATACTTTGGCAGATACTTAAATTACAATAACCATTATGATCTCCCTAGAAGGTTTATGCTTAAAACATTAACATGAAATACTTTTGGGGACTGATTGACACGTTTCACTATCTGTGCAGACATATGCAACTGGATGAAGGCTATCTTCCGCCAAGCAATATCCTGGTTTGGACTTTCTTAGTCTTTTCACCTGAAGTATCCTCCTGACAGTGGTCATCCCCTCTGAGAAGATGTGATCACTTTCTATAGGGCAACCTTGGCCCAGACCCAGGGAGTTTCCAGACTCTCAATTTCATGGGGTTGTTGCCATAGCCAGGAGTCTCAGGATTATTGTTTGGTCACCTTTGCTCGGGGAAAGAAATACAAAACAGTTAGGGACTCGAGATTCAGTCTGTAGCTTACCTAAACACACATAAGCTCTCACTAACACATTTGAGAAGCTGCCATAGTTATTAGTGATAGCATTCCTTATCCTCTTCCCCCACTGGAAGTCTTGGGGAGAACTAAGAATTCTGACATGTTCAAACAGCCAAGAATAAAGATAAAAAATGTGTCACTCCTTTTAAAGATTACTTAAAAAGTAGTTCTTCCTGGCTCAGGGGCCAATCCTTTTTGGCATAGCCCTCCCTTCTACCAGTAAAGGAATTTTGCATCATTCTAAAGTGAAAGTCATTCAGTGGTGATCCAGGACACATATAGAAAGTGACGGAGGGCACAGACTCATTCCTATGCATGTTCCATGGGAGCCCTACAAAACCTAGTAGAGCACATTAGAGAGTTCCTCTGATCACCTCTATCACGCTCTACTGAGAGATAATACTTGCTATCCTTAGAACATCTCCAAGGATACATTAGGCACATTTGTCCCTATTTCCAATTCTGGAAATTTCTCTGGAAACCTGGGGAGGCTTGTGTCTTTCAAGTACCTTTAAAATGACTTACTTTTTCTCTCTCCTTGACCCATCTCCCACCATTTCTTGCATGGATTGCAGTCCATGTGACTGCAATGTGCAGACACAGTTCTTAACAGTCTATATTCCATGTAAAATGTCCCAAGCAGTCCATTCAGCACAGTTATTAGACAATGTCACAATTAATAGTCTTTTATGAGGTCCAAAATTTAGCATAGCTAGTGGGTTTGGAAATAACACTAAATCCCAAATAAAAAGTTATACAAATTACACAAACAACCTTTTACAAAGTTAAGCTGAGGTAGCATGACATGATGGTCAGAGAACTGGCCTTGGAGTTAGGAAGAAACCTCTACTTTTAAATTTCTCTGGCTTCCTTCAAGACAGCTTAAATCTTACCTTTTGTGGGAGACCTTTCCAGCTCTTCTCAGTCGCTAATGTTTCCCCCTCTCAGATTACTTTCCATCTACTCTGTAAATATCTTATATGTCAGTCATGATAGAGATATTGTTTAAATGTAAGCTTTTTTGTGGACAGGGGCAGTTTTTGCCTTTCTTTGAATCCCTACCACTTAGCACGGTGTCTGACACATAGTAAGCACTTGCCAAATATTTCTTAACTTGACTCACTGATCAGAGTTCAAGTCTCACTTTTGACATTTTGGCTGTGTGACATACCCCTTCAATGCTCTAGGTAACCCTGTTAAGACTATAAATTTCAAAGAAGGTTTTGCCTGTATTAGTGGAGAAAATTTCCTCTTCTGGAAGTTTTGCATATCAATGAAATCAAAGGACTAATCCTTATCCATGTCTTAGGTTACTATTTGCCTTTTCACTTACAGTGTCCTCTTCCAACCCAAAACAATTAGAAAATGCCAACAATTAAAATCAAACCAAAATTTAATACAAGTGGAAAAGTAAAGAAAATAAAAGGACAGAATGAGTCTCACCTTTCAAAGGTAAAGTCTAGTTTCAAATGAAATCCTGTTATTGTGCACAAGGAAGTCCCTCCTGGAAGGATGAAGGATTCCCCTATTGACCCTTGCTTTCTACAAGTGAGCTTACAGTGTTCTACTTCCCCCAGTGTAGGTCATGCTGTGAATATGGTAAGTCCTTGTCCAGGTACCCAGTTTATGTCTAAGGAAAGACCCATGGGCCGTTAAGAGACATCCAGGAAAACAATCCCTTAATGATGTCAGGTGCTGAGAATAACATGTAAAAACAATGGAAGTCAGTTCAGTGCAAAACTTTATTGCTAGTAATGGGAAGAGGAGGAAGAGGAGAGAGAACTCAGACAGATACACTAACCTAGACTATCATTTATGTAGGGCAGTGCTGCATTAGGGAGCACAGAGCACAAGAGAGTTCATTAGGAAGGCCAGGATGATGCTCCTGAAGGAAAGTATGCTCCTACTGGAGGGGAGATAATGTTCCAAAGTGCCCTTCTGAGGGTGTGCTTCTTATGCTTTTGGATTGCCTTCCTGGAGCTAATGCAATTGCATATCAGAGGTCAGGGCAAAATATAATTTGGGGGGTTTGTTATGAGGGAGAAAAAACAAACTGGTGGTAGACAAAATGTCATTTGGGGGACACAGCTGTACTAACCTTACAAAAATGTTATTGTCAGTATTTTTCCATCGGTATATTCTATAAGCTTATAACCTCACTTTAAGAGGATACTGTCACAGGGCCAATCTTATAACAGTTCCCAGAGCATGCAAATCCCTTCCAAGGGGAACTGAGAATTTAGGGTTATCTGAGAGTTACCTCCTCCATTTTAGGTAAGAAGCCAAATTGTCCTTAGTAAAAATTCCTCCATAAGTTCCTCTGGCACACAAGACAACCCATATTTTTCCTCAAAAGCTCTCTTGCCAATGGAGAGAGCTGTCTAGATGCTATTCTAGACAGATTTTCTGCAAAGATCTCTGTAGTTCCTCAAAAAGAGGACTTAATTCACCTGATGATAGAACAAGCATGCTTCATTCAAAAAGAAAGCAGACTCATATGACCTCCAAACATGTGTGGGGCTTACAAAATGGTTGATGAAAAGTCAGCTCCTCAGATCTAGGAGAGGGCTCCCAGTTGTAAAGACCCATGGTCCAATGAGTGATAGGTCCAGCATTTCCCTGATGTAGCTTCCTTGATGTAGTATATTCCCCCAGCCCCTTTCCGTATTCTGATTCCCTGATGACCTATTGATCAGATATATTTCCAGATGAAGATGGAGGGGGCCTTCATTTAGAGAAGCTAAGTTTCACTGTATCCTTGCTATATAACGTTGTGGTGATGGAACAAAGTCAACTTACTTTGTTCAATGACTCCTAAGTCCTTCATTAAGTCCTAACGTTAAGTCTGAATTAAGAGGGTGCTAGAGTTAGAACCATGCCTACAACAGCATACCCTCTGAGCTCCAGCAGATTGAACTTAGTCTTAGGGCTTCCTGACTTTAAAGCCAGGGGAATCAGGTAATACTTAAAACATTAAAATATGAAACACTTTTAGGCCCTGGTAGAGGTCATACCTTCCAGTGAGCTAAACTCCTAGCTATACATATGGTGAATTTTTATTTAGTGTATGACAAGAGTCATGATGCCTCTACCAGAACTGAGTTTTTCACCAATACAGTGGGAAGTACCAAATGGTCAGGACTGTGTCATCATAAAAACTAGAAGATATTGAAGAATCCCACTCAAGGCTTTGATAAGATGTATTTTCTTGGGGCCAACAATACTACATATATGTAATGTATGTCAATGTACATCAGTTACAGAATTACTGAAATTCAGAGTTAGAAGTGACTTCAGAGGACATATAATCCAACCTGAAAAAGAATCCACACTCTAAATTTATTTGAAAATTTGGTCATCCCCTTAGTTCACCAAAGTTGTATTGATAGGAACTAGTGCATTAAGTTAAATATATTAATGATCCTATTCTACAATGGGCCCATTAGCACGGTGGACCTCTTAGGTGTTATGATCTACAGCTAGTAAGGCATGGACTCCCTGTTAGCTAAGCTGATTTACTTGAGGGGAATGTCCATTAAGCCAGAAAAGCCATCCTTCCTTTCTCCCCTATGAAAGATGTAGGAGACTTCTTCATGCTTACTTACTGGAAGATAGATTATATTGGACCACTGCCCCTCCATTGGGACCTCCAGTTCATTCATCAGGATTGACATGCTCTTTGGTTTTGATTTTGTATGTCATTTAATGTGCAAATTTCCTGACACCACCCAGTGTGTTGTCACAAACTTCCTTTACAAATAAACAACTCACAAAAATGTACAAGTTTATTTATAGGTCATAGAAAACAAACAGAACTCACAGAAAATGATGCCCAGCTGTGAGCAATTCTTTCCCAAAGGCCTTTCTATCCTTAACGACTTATAGTTGTACCAGGTAGGTTCTCAGCAAGTGTTTTCTCTAATGTGGTTCTCCAGTGTGTATCTCCTACTGAAGCTCTTGTGGTTGTTCCTTACTGGTGTTTTCTATTGTTCTTCTGGCCATCTTCATTGTATAATTCATTGCTCTGCCTACATTTCTCAGTAGATTACAGTAGATGATTGGGTAGGGATAGGGTAAGGCTGTTGCTATTTGTTGCCACTCCCTTATTGTCCTTATGAAGCATTATTTCCCTCTGCAGTTTTCTAGCAGATAGTGTTGGCTGTCTTCTACATTTCTCAGTTATTGGCATTTTAGTAATCAGTTAGTCTGAATGGCTATGAAGGATATCACAGTGCTACCTTCCCTTATCTGAGAACACTTGGACTGCTTGGCTCTTCTTTTAGCACTACAATTCTGCCCATCTCTGACTCATGGAAACATATCCCATGATCAGGAATCTACCAAATGGGTCTCCATTCCCAATACTAGGTTAGGTTTCAGTGACTTTGAATTCTTGCGGCCTCTTTACCATAACTTTTATTTCCTGCCATCATTAGCCCTCATTGTATAGGGATAGTGGAGTCTCTAATTTCCACCCTTAGTTGTACCTTCAGGCCCCGAATTCCTCTGGAATCCTAAATTGCTTTCTCAGGGGATGGAATGAGAAAGGATTAGGCAATTGAAGAAAAGTGATGCTGAAGAAGAAAAGACAAGTTGCCACTACATCAAAAAATCATTGCCACTGCCATCAAAAAATGAGTTATCCTAATATAACACGTATTTTCCTATCAAAACTCCTGTTTTAACAAGTAAAAAAAAACTTGCCTTTCCCTCTTCTCATATTTATTTTCATGGACGTAAAAATTTTCCCATTCATTCAAGACAAAATCTGTCATCTTTTTGATGGAATTGGACCTATGATATCCCTATAACAACGCAGACTGGCAGTTGCCCAGAAATTTATAGTCTTAGAGTGTTTTAGGTACTGAGAGGATAGATGACTTTCATATGATCATACAGCCAGTATTATGTTAGTGGCAGGACTTGAAACCAGTCTTTCTAACCTCAAACCCAGACTCTATCCTCTATACTTAATTTCCCTAATTGGTAATTGGTCTTCCTAAGACCAGTCTCTGCCCTCTACCATCATTTAATACGCCACAGTCAGTCCACAAGTATTTCTTAAATGTTTGCTATGTGCCAGGCTTATATTCTAATGGAGTATATGATTCATAAATGACTAGGTACATAAAAGATATATATATACAGAGAGAGTAGGTGGAAGGCAATCTGAAGGAGAAGGAACTAGCAGTTGAAGTGACTGGACAATTCCAGGTCACAAATCCAGAATGGAATGATGTTCCAGGGTGAGGGACAGTCACAGACCCTATACTATGTACTGAGTGAAGTGTCAAAACAAACAGTGCCTGGTAGCTCTGATTGATCCAGAAACTGAGTCTGAAGACTGCAAGGAATCGCCAGGACAGCAATCCCAGACCAAAGGGGATCCTTCAGTTTTGTCGATCTAAACCAGTAAGAACTTTCCAGCTGGCTGAGTCTGGCAGTAATCTACTGGAACTTCTAATTACTGGTAAACCAAAAGGAGTATTGTGCAGACCCGAACCCAGGTCAAGAACTTGAAGAGCTCAAACTAGGAGGACAATGATTAGACTTTGCCCTGATTCACACCGCTAGGCAAGTATTGAAAGTTTGCTGGTCCTGAGCCTGAGTTGGCTTGAGATCCTGGAATAACACAGTGCTCAAATGTCTCAAGAAGAGCAGCAAAAAGACCCAATAGGATAAAATCTCTGTTCAGACATTCATGCCAGAAGTGCCCAGAGCCCAGCCTTAACATAAAATCCAAAATCAAGAAGTAGGATGGAAGAGTGAGCAAACAAAAAAGAAAACTATATAGAGCTATTTTGACAGGGAAGCTCAGGACACACACACACACACACACACACACACACACACAATATGTGTGCAAACACACATTGGACACAAGTTCAACCAGAGTTCCTCGAAGAAATAAGAGTTTCAAAAAGACCTTAAAGATGATTTTAAAAATAAGATGAAAGTGGTAGAGGGAAAAATGGCGAAAGATATGAAAGTTATGGAAGAATGATTTGAGAATTAACAATTTGGAAGAAGATGTATAAAAACTTATCTAACAAAATTATTCCCTAAAATTAGAATCGACAAAACAGAAGTTAATGACTTTATGAGACAATAAGAAGTTTTAAAATGAAGGCTGAAAAAAAGTGAAATATCTCATGACAAAAACAACTCACCTGGAAGATAGATCAAAGAGAGAGAATTGAAGAAATCATTGGACTACCTGAGAGCCATTACCAAAAAAAAAAAACCCTAAAAAACGTAAACATCATATTTCAAAAAAAGTAAAAGAAAACTGCAGATTTCTCAGAACCAGAAAATGGAAATAGAATCCACCAGTCACCTCTTGGAAGAAACCCCAAAATGAAAATTCCCAGGAATAGTATTTCCCAAATCCAGAACTTTCAGCTCAAAGAAAAAATACTGTAAGCAGTCAGAAAAAATTCAGTTAGAGAAGAGCCATAGTCAGGATCACACATGATTTAACAGCTGATACTATAAAAAACAAAGAGCTTATAATATGATATTCCAGAAGGCAAAAGATATAGGCTTACAACAAAGGTTAACTTACCCAGAAAAACTGAGTGCAATACCGTGATGGGGGAAGGGGGAGGGAATGGATCTTTAATGAAAGAGAGAACTTTCAAGCATCTCTGATGAAAAGAAAGACAAGAGCTGCATGAAAACTTTGAAATACAAACATAAGAGTCAAGAGAAACCTAAAAAGTGAAGATAAGCAAGCAATCACAAGAGACTTAAGGTAAATTGTTTACATTCAAATATAGGGAGATGATGCATGAATTCCCTCTGAACCTTATCATCATCAGGGGTCATAAAGGGAGTCTAATGGAGCAGACAGCCAGAAAATGGTTCTGTTACAGGGGCAGCTAGGTGGCACAGTGTATAAATCACTGGCCCTGGAGTCAGGAGGACCTGAGTTCAAATCTGGCCTCAGATGCATAACACTCACTAGCTGAGTGACTCTGGGTAAGTCCCAATTGCCTCACCAAAAAGCAAAAAACCCCCAAACAAACCCATTCTGTTACGTTTCGATTATCTTATAAAGAATGAAAAGGGAGGGGGAAAAGGAATATACTAGGTGTGAGTGGGGAGGAGTGAAAGGCAATATGGGGGGAAATAATCTTATAATTAGGGTGCATAAGTAGATATCTTTAGAGGCTAGGTTGGGGGAGTAGCCAACACTTGAATTTTAGTCTTATCTGAAATAGTCAAATGAAGGAAGAATATACACACAGAGAAGCACACAAATGCACATATACACATGCATAATTGGGTATCACTCAATTTAGAAATAGGAGGGAAAGAGAAAATGGAAAGGGGGAGGCAGTAAGAGAGAAGGCAGGGATTAATTTTGAGCAAAATAACTATAATGAAGGTGGTGAATTTCAAAGAGGAGCTAAAAAGAAAAGAAAGAATAAGAGGTTGTTAATGGGCTCTGAGTCAGAGAAGAAGAAGAGGGGCAGGAGAACAGAAGAAAATTTGACCAAACTTATTTTCATCATCCTCTTTATGAAGACAAGATAGTAACAAATAGAAGGAAAAGTATGAGAATAGGATGGAGGGAAATATTAAATTAACAATCATAACTTTGAATATGAATGATATGAAATCAGCCATAAATCTGAAAATAGCAAAAGAGATTAGAAAGTAGAATCCAATGTCATGTTGTTTATAAGACACACATTTGAAACAACTCCATAGAGAGTTAAAATAAGGCAAGGAAAGCAATCATGATCTCAGACAAAGCAAAAGCAAAAACAATCAAAAGAGATAAACAAGGAAACTACATTTTACTGAAACGTACCACAGACAATGAATTAATATCAATACTAAGCATATATGTACTGACTGACACAGCATCCATATACCTAAAGGCAAAGTTAAATGAATTATCAGAGGAAATAGTAAAATTATAATAGCCGGGGACCTCAATTTACTCCTTTCAGATCTAGTTAAGGCAAAACAAACTACAATAATAAAGAAGTAAAAGTCTTGAAAAGAACTTTTGAAAAGTTAGATATAATATACCTCTGGAGATTATAGAATGAGAATAGAAATGAATATAAATTTTACTTATTTCTCAGCTGTTCATGGAAACTTAAAAAACACTAACCCTGTATTAGGGCATAAAAATCTCACAAACAAATGCAGGAATACACAGATATTAAACACATCCTTTATAAACCACAATGCAATAAAAATTATATTCAAAGGGCCACTGATAAAGAGCCAATTAATTTTAATTGGGTAGATACAATTAACATTAATTGGAGACTAAATAATCCTAAAGAATGGATGGAGCAAGAATCATAGAAACAATCAATAATTTACTTAAATGAAATAATATACCAATATTTTGGAGATGAAGTCAAAGCAGTCTTTGGAGGAAAATTTATATCTTTAAACACTTTCATCCATAAAAGAAAGAATATCAAATTGGGCACACAACTAAAAAAAAAACCCTGAAAAAACAATAAATTAAAATCCTCTAGTTAAACACCAAAATGAAAATCATGAAAATCAAAGAGATTAACAAAATTAAAAGGAAAAAAATCATTGAATTAATTTAAAAATTAGCTGTTTTTTTAAAAAATCAAATAGGTAAACTATTTGCTACTTTGTTTTTAAAAAGAAAGAGGTAAACCAAATTATCAGAAATGAAAAAATGTTAATTTACTACCAATAAAAAAGAAAATAACTTATTAAGAACTTATTATATACTTATATATAATGTAAGAACATAATCATATACCAATAATAAATAATTTAGATAAAATGGATAAATATTTACAAAAATATTAAATGCCCAGATTAGTAGACAAGAAAGAAAATCTAAATAACCCAATCTTAGAAAAGGAAATTGAACAAGGCACAAATGAATTCTCAAAGAAAAAAAACACAGTACCAAATGGATTAATGACTGAATTATATCAAACATTTACAATTAATTAAGAAAAACAATTAATTCCAACATTACATTAAGTTGTTCAAGAAAAATAGGTAAAGAAAGGGTCCTTCCAAATTCCTTTGATATCAAAATGGTCTTGATAGCTAAACCAGGAACAGTCAAAAATGAGAAAAAACTATAGACCCATATCCCTAATGAATATTGATTTAAAAAAACCTTAAATATGATATTAGTAAGGACAGTACAGCAATGTATCAAAAATTATGCACTATGACAAGGTTGGATTTATACCAGGAATGCAGGACTGGTCTAATATTAGGAAAACTATTAAAATAATTGACCATATTAATAATAAGAACAAAAAAACTTATGATTATAGCAATAAATCACAGAAAAAGCTTTTGAAAAGATACTATTTCATTTGAAATTTAACAAAGAGGCAAACTGAGGCAAATCTCCGCGTAAGACATCGCTTATTATGACAGGCTGGTTGTTGTTTGTCCTTTGTTCTCGAAGAGGATCATGCCAACAAGGAGATGTTATGACTTGCAAGTGAATTGGAGTTAAGTGAGGGGCAGGTGACTTAATAATATGTCAAATGGCCCTGCCTCTGGCTAAGAGACACTGAATTAAAGATGCACTACATTTTTATAATTGTAGAACAAAGAACAGAACAGAAAGCATCTTAACTGGCCAGCAGGACAGAGATGAAAGATAATTATTGGCTGTATCAAAGAAATCTGACATAGCCCCCACATACTATGAGGACCACCTCTCACCATTGCTAAGGAATGCTTTTGTAAATTTACAGGTTCTAGCTATTCCCTGAGGTTCCTGATAAGGGCAAACTTGCTAGGGACTGGGGAATTCCATAAGGCCACTTTAATTGGTTAAAGATGGGACAAGCCCAAGTTGCCCTAACTTCTCAGGAATATGCCACAAACCTAGCAGGACATGACAAGACAATGTTTTATGGGAGTATTGAGAAGAGAGTTTTTCTTTTAGTATCAGCATTGTATCCTTGGTATCTAACATCAGAAAGAGGGGAGTTTTTGACTTTAGCACACCTAAGCTTCTCCACCCAAACCTCAGAGAAAAGGTCTTCAGATTTAACAGAATTGTTATAGCACAAAGTCAAATATAAAATATAGAACCAAAAATTAATTTCTTCAATATAATGCACATTTCCATTAAAAATGCTAGAAAGCATAGGAGATCTTTTCTTAATATAAGCTGTATCTATCTAAAACCCTCAGTCAGCATTATTTCTAATGAAGTTATCCCATTTTAGATAAAACAAAATCCAATAAACTAGAGGCCTTTTCAATAAGGTCAAAGGTAGAGCAAGGATGTCCATTAATATAATTACTATATGATGTAGTGCTAGAAATGCAAGCTAGGGCAATAATATAGCCTTTGGAAGTCATCAGTAGCGAGTGGGAAGACATGGTCAGATAATACACCTTAGAAAAATCATCATGGCAGCTGAATAGAGAATGAATGGAGTAGAGAGAGATTTGAAAGATCAATTAGTAGGTTATTGTAGTTGTGAGGTAGGAGGTGATCAGGGCCTGAAATAAGTTTGTGGCTCTGTGAATGGAGAGAATGAGATACAGAAGAGATGTTAAGAAGGTAGAAATGATAAGATTTGAGAACGGATTGTATATTTGGGATGAGAAAAAAATGGGGAGCTGAGGATGATGTTCTTAGAGCAGTGGTTCTCAAACTTTTTGGTATTAGGATCCTTTTACACGCTTAAAAACTGAGGATCACCCCAAAGAGCTTACATTCATCCAGGTTTTATGTATTGATATTTACCATGTTAGAAATTAAAATGTCATAGTCATGGAAATTTTTGTCTTCACAGATCCACTGAAAAGGTCTCTAGAATCTCCAGAGTTCTGTAGCTGATATACTGAAAATTCCAGATTCAGAGCCTTTGTAACATTCCTAAGGCACCAATCTGACCACATTATCTCTCTGCTCAGAAACCTGTAGCAATGATTGCCTATGATTTCCTCACCTTTAAATCAATGTGATATCTAGAGTACTTAGGCTCTAACGTCTTAGGATTCCATTCAAGTCCTAATCAATCAACAAACATTTATTTAAGAACCTACTGTAAACTAAATATAGTGCCAGGTGCTTCATACAAATAAAAATGACAAAAATGAAACAGTCTCTGTCCTCAAAAAGCTTACATTCTATCATGTAGTACAACCTGTACATACATAGAGATGGGGACTAGACATATGATTTCATTGGTATAGAGAACTCCCAGAAGAGAAGAAATTCCCTCTACCAATGTAGGACTGAAACTTTTCTTCAACATGCAGTTTTAGAGAATTGCCTGGACTGGCTGGTGTTCTTTCTTGAAGAGGACCAAAATGACATCCTATGTTGGAGTTAAGGTATAGCATATCCTATTGTGGCTGATCAGATTAATACAAACTCAGGAGTCACAAAGAGTCCACACATTATCTGGAGTGCTGAGAGATTAAGTGACTGGCCCACAGTCACAAAGCCAGGATGTATCAGAGAGAATCTGGTCTTGCCTAGGCCTTCTAGTCTTTAAGGCTGTCTCTTTATATATTCACTATGCCATGCTACTTCTCATACATGTATGAGTATATACAAAATAAATACAAGTTAATGAGTATAAACTCATTATCTTGGCATTCAAAACTTCTTGAGGACTGGGACTGTTTCATTTTTGTCTTTTTTGTCTGCCCACTGGGGATACAATATACAGGCATACAGTAGGTGCTTAATAAATCTGGTTAATTATTTCTCATGACCCAGGTTTCCTCCCTCCCATTTTCATGCCTGAAGTTACACCCAGATCTATGCTTTCCTTGTCTCCAACTCAGTGGCTATTTTTTTTCCCATGAAGCCTTTTGTTGCCATGTCTACAAGGGAGCTTTCCCTCTTTTAATTTCTCTCAAAGTATTTTGTATTTCTCCTTTGCACTTAAAACATTCTGTACTAAGTTATGTTTTGCAAGTCTCTTAACCCAAATAGAAAAATGTGAACTCCTTGAGGGTGGAGACAATGATCTTTTATTTTTGCATCCTCTATAACTAATGTCTTATGCATAAACTCCTGTTGTTTAATTAAATTAAGTATGGCTGGATCTTCCTTTTGTTTTTTTTGGTGAGGCAATTGGAGTTAAGTGACTTGCCCAGTCACGCAGCTAGTGAGTGTTGTGTGAGGCCACATTTGAACTCAGGTCCTCCTGACTCCAAGGTCAGAGCTCTATCCACTGTGCCACGTAGCTATCCCTGGATCAATGTCAATATTCGTTTGGAATCTGTTATGTGACAGGGCTAAGTGCTTTACAAACATCTTATTCAATCCTCACAACGCTTACCCAAGTATCAGGTCTTGATTATACGCCTAACACTATCCACTGCGCCACCTAGCTGCCTCAAACGGAAGAGATTAACTTTGGAGAGAGCTGTTTTAAGTCAAGTCAGAATATAGGTTGAAAGATTAGTAGGGAAAAGGACATTAAAGCACTTCTCGTAGATGGCCTCTAAAATTAGCTACATACTGAGAACTGCACAGAATACTTGATTCAGCACTAGCCTCGGCACTTCCTAGACGTATTCCCACCTACATTATTTTACAAGTCTATTGGAAACCTAAGAAAAACAGGGTTCAAGACTTAAGTCGGCTACTGAGTTTTTCCATTAAACCATTTGTTAACCAGGTTTTTTCTCGCCAGAACCACTCGTCCTGTAAGGACCAGGAGTGCAGCAGCTGCTCTTGAAGAAACCGTAGGTGGCTCTAAGAAGAGCCTTTGGAAAAGTTTACAAAAGATCAGGAAGTTTAAGCCCTCTCCCCGCGGATACGGCGAGCCAGCTGGATGTCCTTGGGCATGATAGTCACGCGCTTGGCATGGATGGCGCACAGGTTCGTGTCCTCGAACAGCCCGACCAGATAGGCTTCGCTGGCCTCCTGCAAGGCCATCACGGCCGAGCTCTGGAAGCGCAGGTCGGTCTTGAAGTCCTGCGCGATCTCGCGCACCAGCCGCTGGAAGGGCAACTTCCGAACAAGGAGCTCAGTGGACTTTTGGTACCGCGGATCTCCCGCAGAGCCACGGTGCCAGGGCGGTAGCGGTGAGGCTTCTTCACGCCACCTGTAGCTGGAGCACTTTTTCGAGCCGCTTTAGTAGCCAATTGCTTCCTAGGAGCCTTGCCTCCTGTAGATTTCCGAGCGGTTTGCTTAGTACGAGCCATTGTCTTACAGGAGAGAAAGAAATGGCAGAATCTGAGAATGTGTTTTGCTGCTCCGTATTTATAGACCCAGACCTACTGAAGCTGCCACATGATTGGATTAGGAAACTTTCGAAATCGCGCGCTGTGATAGGATTGGTCCGTTTTTCATCCCCCTGTTTCTTTGATTTTTTTAAATCTTAGTTTAAGTAAAATATCCTTCCTAACCCTGTGTAACTGTGGGGTTTTGTTTCGATTCTTTTGTTCATTTTTTTCTCTTGCTGTGTCTTTTTAATGTCATCCATTTTGTACCATATCGCTTTATCTAAAAAGAGGAAACATTTTACCCTTGATATGGAGATTTCCTCCAATTTCTAAGTGAAAATTTCAGTGATTTACTAGAAACTTGAACTGGGCTTAAAAAAAACCCACCAACTTTAAAGCACAAAAGTTAGAACAGAACTCTCTGTATATATGTATGTATGTATGTATGTATGTATGTATGTATGTATGTATACTGTGTTTCCTCCTTTGGAGGTCTGTTTTCAATTCATAATTCCAATTATGGAAAGTCTTTAATCTTAAAAAGAAAAAAGTCAATAACATACATTAGGTATCTGGTATATGCCAGGCAGTGTTAAGCACTTCAGGACATAAAGAAAGGCAAAAGGTAGTATCTGTTCTAAAGATCATAATCTAATGAGACAACATGCAAACAACTAGGTGCAAACAATCTATATAGAGGATAAATTATAAATAATCAATATTTGGAAGGCACTAGAATGAAAAGCTTTTCTGATGAAAAACCCTCCTGTAGAAGATGGGATTTAAGCTGGAACTTGAAGAAAATCAAGGAAGCCAGGAGAGGATGAGGAGGCAGAGCATTAAAGAGTAAAAGATCATGGTTTTTTTAGAGTTGGAAAGCACAGAGTGTTATAATGGAAAGACTTGAGAATCAGATTTAGATTTGAACACGGGCAAATCTTAAGCTACCTAAATCTGTTTCCTCATTTGTAAAATAGGAGTAATACTTGTGCTAGTTTCTTCACGAGTTTGTTGTGATGAAATTTGAAGTGGCACACAGATATAATCTTTTAAAATCACAGTCTCATGGTTGAAAAAGACTTTCAGGGCAAGAATTCCCTGTTAAGCTTACCAGAAAAGTCGTCATTTGTACTTCTGTTGGATGCCTCAAGGAAGACCCCCTTATCTGCAGAAAAAGCCCAGTTCACTCTTAGATACTTATTATTTAGAACTTTTACCTTATATGAAGTCTAAAGCTGCCTCTTTGTAACTGAAGGTCATAGGTTCATAGGTTTAGAGCTGCAAGGGAGCTTAAATTAGAGTTCATATAGCCTAGCCCTCTCATTTCATAGATGAAGTCCAGAGAATTGAACTATGTGAATTGCCAAGAGTCAAATATTAAGAGGCAGGGCTAATCCTCTGGACCCAAATCCTGCACTCTCTGTTTCTTTGGGCCAAGGAAGAACAAATGTGGAAGGCACTCAACCTCTTAGAGGCCTCATTTTCCTATAGGTGAGAAACATCCCTTTAGAATGTGAGCTTTCTGAGGCCAAAGGCCATCTCTTTGCCTTTCAGTGTATCCCCAGCACTTAGCACAGCGCCTGGCACATAGTAAAGATTAATAATGCCTTTTGACTTCATTATTTAAAAATTGGAGACATATGGAGAGAAATATTGCTATTAAGCTCCCTCTGATATTTCTTTTGCCTCTAAATCTATATCCCATGTTTCTAAGATCCTAAATGTATTCCCCTTTCCACACCACAGCTATTTAAAAATGTGGATACCTATATACCCACCGAATCCCATCTCTCTCTGTTGCTCTCCAGGCTAAACTTTCCTATTCCCTTCACCAGGCTGATCTCTCTCCAATTTACCAGTTTCTCTACTTGACGTAATACTCCAGTTTCTCAGTCAATGTTTAGGATTAAATTACAGAATGACCTAACTGCATCTATGGAGGGAAAGCTTCCATATTATGAGTTTCCCCAAGAAGAAAAAAGATATTTAGAGCTGGAAGAAGCCTTGGAGGCTATTGCTTAAAAAAAAAATTGCCTGGGTCATATATGCGTATATGTATGTGTATATATGTACACACATTTTATATATATTTTATATATGTAAACACACAGCTATTGATATATAAGCTAAATTAAAAGCTAGTTTATTTGGGCAAAACTACTAGATTTTGCATGTATTTTGAAAGCAAGACAAATTCTCTACAGGAGTGTCATCTGTATGAATAAGAAGCAGGAATGTTAGGTAATAAACGGTCAGATTGATACTTGTAAGGGAGTGGCAATCAATAATGAACTTGTTAGGATAGAATTATATGCTGTAATTGATTTACCTTTTCCTCAGTGAGGCACTCAGAACTAAAAACTTTTGACAGGGTTGGACATCTTGGTTACCTGCCTCCCTCTTTCATCAGTGTTAGTTGAATTCTGCTTTGCCGTTAAATTCACGGGATCATAGATCATAGAAAGGACAAGAGAAATCTAGCCGAACTCTCATTTTTACAGATGAGGAACAAGGATACAAAGAAGTCAGTGTGACTTGTCCAAGGTCACACAGTAAGTGATGAAACAGGATTTGAACCCAGGTCCTCTGGTTCTAAATCCTTTGAATCTCAAAGCTGGAAAATTACTTCTAGGAATCAGCTAACATTTATTAAGACAAAACGAGAAAGCAAGAGTTATATTAGAGGGCTCTGAAAAGATCCTTTGGGTTATAGAACTCGTGTCCAAGATTTCCAGGGCACAGGAGGATTATGGCGATTTCAAATATTCTTAGGTGATAGCATAGATTGGATATGGAGTAGAACACCACCCTGGGAGTGTTACTTTGCTCGGGGGCTGGTTGAATTCCTATCCCTTTCCTATGGCTTGCTGCTGGTGCCGGTGAAACGATACGACTCATTTTTGTTGTCACGGGATGCATTACCAGCTTATTCTAAAATTTCAGTTAAGTGTTCGAGACATACTTTCAGGTGCCCTGGTGCCAACTCATTCTGTGTAGTTTCCCTCCAAGAGCCCACGGGAACTGCAATCCAGATAAAGGACATAAAAGCTTAGCTTTGGCACTTGCTTTTCCCGCCTGCTTCCCGCGCCCCCACACATACTCAGAAGATAGAAACAAAAGCAGAGAATACAAGAAAAGAAGTCCGTTGGGCGGGGCAGTGGTGGGAGGGAGGAAATTTGGAACTGAAAATACAAGTTTTAAAAAGCAAAATAAAAAAAGATTTAAATTAAGAGCAAAATTAAAAATAGAGACTCTATACAAAAGATCTAGGATAGAAGTTTCTTAACGTCACTAGTTTCACATCGGACATTCTGATTGGTTGATTATTGGCCAATAGGAAAAAAAAAATCAACATTCTTAATTTGCATACGCTCTAGAGGGTGAGCCGTTATTTGCATACACGAAGAATAAATATCCAGCATTCAGGCGTTTGCACTTTTTAGTTTTGTGATGCCATGGTTGTCCTTTTGTTAGCCATGCCGGAATACGCAGTCATCTACGCTTAAGACCTGCCTGATTGGGCAAGCTTGGCGAGTAATGGATCAGATTACGTCTGCCTGTTCCTCACCCTGAGGTCAGAGTCGGATATAACTGAATAATCACAAGCTTTTAGAAAGATGGCGAGAAACGGAAACAGTAAATTTAAGCTAGAAATTTCTCCTAAAGCAATGAGCACCCTATATTCTTTTGGTATTTTCTCAACCTGTAACTGGCAAGACGTCTGCCAAAAGCTCTCGCGAGATCCGGAAGAGTAACCCCCCCAACGTCGAACGGTGCATAACGCTCCTTTGAAAACACAAAGTTTGCCTGCAGACACAATTTAAGGGGAACGTGCTCAGGCCAATTGGATTAGGTAACCAACGCTAAAAATCGCATTACAGCTATTTTCAAGGAAAATGTAAGTGGCTCTGAAAAGAGCCTTTTGGTTTTTGAATAACAAAAATTCAAATTTCTGTCTAAGCTCTCTCCCCGCGGATACGGCGAGCTAGCTGGATGTCCTTGGGCATGATGGTCACGCGCTTGGCGTGGATGGCGCACAGGTTCGTGTCCTCAAACAGCCCAACCAGATAGGCTTCGCTGGCCTCCTGCAAGGCCATCACGGCCGAGCTCTGGAAGCGCAGGTCGGTCTTGAAGTCCTGCGCGATTTCGCGCACCAGCCGCTGGAAGGGCAGCTTGCGGATCAGCAGCTCGGTCGACTTCTGGTAGCGCCGGATCTCCCGCAGGGCCACGGTGCCGGGCCGGTAGCGGTGAGGCTTCTTCACGCCGCCAGTAGCCGGCGCACTCTTACGGGCAGCTTTCGTAGCAAGCTGCTTGCGCGGTGCTTTACCACCCGTAGACTTACGAGCAGTTTGCTTGGTACGAGCCATGTTGAAGACACTAGAACAATTTCTAAAAGACACTGACAAAAAGGTGGCACCTACTGCCGCCTTTTATAGAGGCAGGGTCGTACTGATTGGACTGACGTCACATTCTGAGACTTGTGCTTCAACCTAATTGGTTCATATTTCAATCCTCTCTACTGATGAACGCAACAGTTGCACTGGTTAATGAAGTCTCACCTTTATAGCTTATATTTATAAACATTTACATTCGCCCACCCCCTGGTTCTTTCTTTGTTTGGAAAATTCTTCCTTCATTTGTACAAATGTCTATTCAGTACTCTAGTTTTTGCATAATTTATTTCCTTTCAATATTATCTTCCCTCTTGAGTTTAATTTCAATTTGTTCTTTAAGATGAACTTAGTTTTGGGGTAGTTTGCAACCAAAATTGCTTTTATTTGAAAAAAGCACTCGGCGGCTTCTGATTGGTCAATGTTTACATCTGTTCCTTTCTCTTCCCTACCCAGATTAATTTCATTCCCTACCACCTCTTTTCTATGCTTTCGTCACATGCCCTCTAAAACCTATGTCCTTCTTAGTGACTTGTGGAAACTCCTTGGTATAGACTCTTGATTTCATCTGTTAATGGACGCCTCGTGTGAGCAATTCTAGTTTTAGAGAGTCGACTGGGACCTCTAAGAAGCTGTTTGACTTGCTGATAGTCATGTAGCCAGAATATGTCAGAGGCATGACGGATCCCGGGGTTTTAGAGTCCTCCCCCCACTCCCCACCTTTTCACCATGCTACCTCTCAATTCGTGGTTTTTTTTTAAGAAAGAAAGAAAATTAAATTTCTTATAAAAAATTTATTCACATTACTCCAACAGTCAATCAGTAAGCGTTGATTAAGGTATTGTGCTAGGCATAGAAAGATAGAAATATGCCCTTAAAATGACTATATTTTACCCAGTGATGTCTGTAGAAGGTGATATGAAGGGATGGGAGAAAGCACTAGAACCTGGTGGGAAAAGGAAATGTCTCTTATGGAAAGGAGTGCCTGAGGTGCACCGTAAAGGTGAACGTAAACTTAAAGGCGAACTCGGATGCAGAAGTGACAAGGGAAGATGTTCTAGCATGAGGCTCAAGAGATGGAGTGTCATGTGTGAGGAGCAGTTAAGAGGACCAGTTTGGTTGGAGGATACTCCATGCAATGGAGTAAAGGTGGTTGAGGCCAGTCTCTGAAGGCTTTAAATGTCAAAGGGAATTTTGTATTTCATCCTAGGGACCCAGGTCATACAAGTGATGAAGTTGAAAACCTAGGGTTTGGTAACAGGTGCTCAGATTCTAAATTCAGCGCTCTTTACAACAAGCATTTATTAAACTTTTGTAAGGCATTGAGCTGGGCTGTGGGAATATAGAGGTAAGACAGGGAAAAGTAATCACTGCCTTCAAGTCTAATAGGCCAGAATGAAAACACTGGAAAGATCAATGTAATTATTAAAAATTTAAATTACTGTTCCCCTGAAAGATCACTTGATTAATTCACTGTATGCATTAGACTTTCCATTTCAGCCAATATTATAGACTGTGTTACACTTTTTATTTCAAGAACAACTTTTACCTCTTAGGATTCTAGAATTGACTTTTCCCTTCCTGTTTCTTTCATTCTTTCACTTAAAAATTCTTTCATTTTTCAATTAAAAAAACAGTGGCTGAAGACAGACCCCTCAACTAATATATATGCAATGTAGTTTTGAATGGGACCCCACTGAACTAGGACAGACTATGATTCCTATGAAAGAAATATTAACACAGGCTTACATATGCACACTGATTCACAATAAGAATATAGGAACTTATAACTAGTTATATTCTCTCAGGAAGTTGATACTTAACATCATCAATATGTCCTTAATTTCACATTTTATCTCAGTTCTGTATATCTTCTGACTAGTTATAGAGATCATACTCAGTAATGCAGAAATTCCCTTTCTTGTCAGTCAAGTCTGACCCCTGAGTTCTAACCTCCCATGTGATTATAGTTTGCTATTTCAGTTGGGATAGGGGAATTGATAAACTGCTCCTCCACAAACCCTCATGAAAAGTACAGAAAACTACTTGTTAAAAGTTCCGGAAACAGAAGACAGATAGTTAATGTTGGCTCTCCTTTTTAAACTGATGTAGTCATTCCTCTACCACAATTTAGGCGTTAAGAGACTGATAAAGAGATTTGTTTCTTTATTGTAAAGCATTTGAGTCCATCCCAGCCTAAATCCTAGGGTTTTAATTATGTTCCTCATGGTGGTTGCTTGGAATGCTTTTCATGATTTTTCAGAAGGCCTTAAAACTACTTTTACTACCAGGGGGAGATAGAATTAGAGCAGTAGGGAAGAAAATGCCTTCTAGGTGAAAAAAAAAAGGTAGGGTTTATTGAGTAGGTTACTTTAAGTCTGTGCCCTCAGGAAATACTGAGGTTTTATTTCTGCTTCAAAGATAAAGTCTTAACTGAAACTATTAGCATGAATTGCTTCTAGTTTTTAAATATTTCAGAAACATATTTTACCAATAGAAAGTTGGGTTTATTTGTTTGCTTGACATTTTGAAAGTTTGTCTTGTCAAGATGTGTTCAAGATTCATCTTCCCGTCAGATGTTGGAAGAATAAAAAACTAACTGAGCCAACTCTACCAAAGCCTCTTCAATAATTTTGAAACTCTGCTCACTTGGGGCAGCTAGATGTCAAAGTGGATAGAGCACAGGCCCTGGATTCAGAAGGACCTGAGTTCAAATCCAGCCTCAGACACATAACACTTACTAGCTGTGTGACCCTGGGCAAGTCACTTCACCCCATTACCTAGTCAAACCAAAAAAAAAGCCAAACCAAACTCTGCCCACTACACCCCACTCTATCAAAACAAACAAATTAATTAATAAAGGTCAAGGTGAAGTTTGGGAAAAACAGAAAAGGAGAGGGGAAAAAACAATTCCAGGAGAACGGGAGAGCTTTTGGCTGTTTTCCATTTCTACGGAGCCACATGGTCCTGCTGTCCTGGGGCCCTGGAATCTTTACTAACTGATATGTTTGGTGATGGTATGTTACTCTCTTCAACAGTTTATACATATATAGATATATGGATCATCTACTACCCAGGTCCCGCATACCTCTCTGTTTGACTAAAAGGGCCAAAAATTTGCTAAGGCCTTCTTTTAAATCTTCTCTCCATGAGCTAACCCAGGTTTTTCAGATCTGGGGACACCATCTACTAGACCCTGAGGAGTCCATCTCTCTAGCTAGGCAGGCAGCTAGTCATTGAATAGAGAGAGACTTGGAGTCAAGGCCTGAGTTCAAGTCCTACCTAGGCAAGTTACTTAATTTCTCTCAGCCTCACTTTCTGTATCTGTAAAATGGTGACAGTACCTACTTCAGGGTTTTTATGAGGAGCAAATAAAATAACATATGTAAAGTGCTTTATAAACCTTAAAACAATATTTAAATGCTGTTATCATCATCATCATCATCATCATCATCATCATCATCATCATCATCATCATTATCATCATTATTATCATCTCTCTGGGCTCAACATCTAAGGACCTATAGAGTCCAATCAAAGTCCCTGGGAACTACTGGGACCTTAAGAGAGCAAAGAGAATTCCCTCTGGTTCACCCTCTAGAATACCAGGCCAGAAACAGTATAAAATCCCTTGCATCCTTGTTCTCTCACCTGACTAAAGCCCAAAGAATTTCCAGTTCATCTTGCTTCACTCTAGTAAATCATCTCACCCCAAATCTAACAAAAAGTACTAGAAGTTCCTAGTAAAGTGCCTGGGGTCACCCATACAACTTGGCTCATAGAAAGTTAACTCAGGTTCTACTCAAAACCATTGCTGAGCAACACAATTTTTTTTTCCTGTTGTTAGGCAAAAACAGTCCCTGACCTTAAGGAGCTCACTAAATCATAGGGTACCAGGAGGGGAGTAAAATGAAAGAAAACTGGAAATACAGGGAAAGAAAAGACTTGAAGGGTGTGTTGTCCAAGGCTCCTTTGATAGGTATTGCTGCCAGTCATAATCATCAATATTCAGAGATATGGTAAAACTGGTTTATTATAGGCTCAGAGCATCGATTCACTATATACAAAAATGTGCAGTTTCAGCAACCTTATATAGGTTTAAGTTACATAGACAGAGTGGACACAATGAAATTTTATAGAAGGGAGAAGAAGGGGAAGATCAGCATTAGGTAAAACTGTAAACTGATCAATAAACACTAGGGGTATGGTTGGGATTTGTAAACTAATCATTAATACTGGAACTATAGCTAGTTACATTACTTGCTCATCTTAAGTAAATGGAGAAAAGCAAGTTAAACCAAAAACTCTTTTATCACAGTCCCCACTTTTGGTTGCAGATCACCATGGTATGTGCAACTCCACTGTATTTTTGTATATCCTAGAGAACTCTTTTCTGGATGCCATAACAAATTTTCTGATAAGCATTTCCACAGGCAGATACAAATAATGGGAAGCATTGGACCCAACAATAAAGTAAAATCAATACAATGCAATACAATAATTATTAACATTATATGCAACCAAGCCTAAATGTTCCAGACAGATATCCATTCATGTTTAATCTCCTCTAGAACCTTCCCTAATTCCCCAGTACAATTCAGGTGCTGACCAAATACGTATGTGCAACATTCAATTAGTGTCCATTTAAGTGACAGATTTCTCATTTTGTAATCTTGGGTTTAGCTGTCTACCTCATGAAGTCATCTGCTTCCTTAAAAATTCTTTGTCAAAAGGGGGTCTTTATCCACTATCCACAAAATGTCCAGTTCAGTCTATTCAAAGAGACATGCATCTCAGAATGAACATCCTGGTGTCTTAAATGGGGTGTCAGGTATTAACTATGTCTTGTTTTCTAGGGTGATTTTAGAGTGATGTTGATTCCAATGTACACACTTTTCAGGTTCTAAGACACTGATGGAGGTTCCTTAGGTAATGCTGCTAAAAACTCCTAGCAATAAGACAGTATAATTTTGTCGGGCCTAACAAAACCTATTCACCTTGGCCTTCCAGGAATTCATTCAAGTGATAGTAGCCGGTTCAAACCTTATGGAGTTAACCTTGTAAACATCAGAGCTATAGGAAGAACATCAAATTAGAATTTAGAACATCAAATCAAATCAAAACATAATTCATCAAGGGGCGGCTAGGTGGCATAGTGGATACAGCACTGGCCCTGGATTCAGGAGGACCTCAGTTCAAATCCCATCTCAGACACATAAAGCTTACTAGCTGTGTGACCCTGGGCAAGTTACTTAACCCCATTGCCTAGCCCATATGTACATATATATATATATATTATATATATATATATATATATGTATATATATGTATATATATACATATATATATATATGTATATATATGTATATATATATACATATATATATATATACATATATATACACACACACACACATACACACATACATATATTATATATATAATGTGTGTATATATGTATATATATAGTGTGTGTATATATATGTACATATATGGGTGTATATATATGTGTATATATACATAATTCATCGGAAATTTTAAAAAGTTTCAGTCTTCACATACCACTTGTTTTTTTTCTATCTTTACTTGAGCCTTGTAGATAATAGAGAGGCTAGAAAAAGAGCCTTTTAAAAAAATAAGTTCCTTGAAGATCTGACTTTGTAAAATAAGTCTTTCTGTTGATGTTATCAGAGAGAGAACCCTCAAAAATAAACAAAAAGGAATCTCCCATTAAAGAAAAGCACACAAAATGAGATAAAATTTTAAAAAATGATTTGAAGCTTTACTAAAAATTTAGCTGCAATATTAAAACTCATTCTTTATTACTAGTAACTCTTCATTGTTGCCCTCATTTGAAAACTGTCCTTTTAACTAAGTAGTTAGGCCACATTGCAGATTTAACCCCACCCCCGCCACAACTTTTGCCTCTGTTTAACCATCTTGTACATAATACAATGCTATGGATAACCAGTCTATTTAATGTATGAACTTCAACAAATTGAGACAAACCTTTTTATTTTTTAATAGTATTTTATTTTTTCCCCAGTTACATGTCAAGAAAAATTTTAGCATTCATTTTTTACAAGATTTTGAGTTCCAAATCTTTCTCCTTCCCTCCCTCCCCTCCCTTCTTCTGAAAATGGTAGGCAGGTTGATATAGTTTATACATGTGCTAACATATACAAATATTTCCATGTTAGTCATAGTTGTGAAAGAAGAAACAGATCAAAAGGAATAAAAAAAAAACACAAAAAAGAATAAAACAAGTTAAAAAAATATGTTTCAATCTGCATTCAGAGTCCATCAGTTTTTTATCTGGATATGAATAGCATTTTCCTCTGGTGAGTCCTTTGTACTTATCTTGGATCATTGTGCTGCTGAGTCATTCACAGATGATCATCACACAATGTTGCTGATACTGTGTGCAATGTTTTCCTGGTTCTGCTCATTTTACTTTGCATCACTTTTTACAAGTCTTTCCAGGTTTCTCTGAAATCTGACTGTTCATCGTTTCTTATTGCACAACAGTATTCCATTACATTCATATACTACAGCTTGTTCAGCCATTCCCCAATTGATGGGCATCCCCTCAATTTCCAATATTTTTGCCACCACAAAAAGGGCTGCTATAAATATTTTTTGCACATGTAAATCCTTTTCCCTTTTTTATGATCTCTTTGGGATATAGCCCTAGAAGTGGTATTGCTGGGTCAAAGGGTATGCACATTTTTATAGCCCTTTGGACATAGTTCCAAATTGCTCTCCAAAATGGTTGGATAGTTCACAGCTCTAATAACAGTGCATCAGTGTCCCAATTTTCCCACATCTTCTCCAGCATTTATCATTTTCCTTTTCTGTCATATTAGCCAATCTGATAGATATGAGGCAGCACCTCAGAGGGGGTAGCTAGAAGGTGCCCTGGAGAGCACTGGCCCTGGATTCAGGAAGATAAGTTCAAATCCAGATTCAGACACCTGACACTTACTAGCTGTGTGACCCTGGGCAAGTCACTTCACCCCAGTGCCTTGCTAGGAAAAAAAAAGTGATTTAGAGCAATTCTTCATATTCCCATAGATAGCTTTGATTTCTTCATCTGAAAATTGCCTGGTCATATCCTTTGACCATTTATAAATTGGGGGATGACTTGTATTCTTGTAAAATTGCCTCAGTTCTCTATGTACTTGAGAAATGAGGCCTTTAACAAAGATACTTGCTGTAAAGATTGTTTCCTATCTTTCTGCTTTCCTTTTAATAATCTTGGTTGCATTGGTTTTGTTTGTACAAAAGCTTTTTAATTTAATATAATCAAAATGATCTATTTTATGCTTTGTAATGATCTCTATATCTTGTTTGGTCATGAATTCTTCCCTTCCCCATAGATCTGACAGGTAGATTATTCCTTGCTCTTCTAATTTGCTTATGCTGTCACCCTTTATGTCTAAATCATTCCGAAGGTCTATCATATCTAATTTTTCTAATGTTCTATTTACCTCCTTAGTTTCTTTCTTGTTTATTTTTTGGTTGGATTTATCAAGTTCTGAGAGGGGACAGTTGAGGTCCCCCACTAGTATAGTTTTGCTGTGTATTTCTTCCTGTAACTCACTTAACTTTCTTTTAAGAATTTGGATGCTATACCACTTGGTGTGTATATGTTTAGTATTTATGTTGCTTCATTGTCTATGGTACCTTTCAGCTGGATGTAGTTTTCTTCCTTATCTCTTTTAATTAGATATATTTTTGCTTTTGCTTTGTCTGAGATCAGGATTGCTACCCCTGCTTTTTTTTTTTAACTTCAGGTGAAGCATAATAGATTCTGCTCCAGCCCCTTAACAAAGGTTAAAGGCTCTGTGTGTCTCTCTGCTTCAGGTGTATTTCTTATAAACAACATATTCTTTTTTGATCCACTCTGCTATCTGCTTCTGTTTTATGGGAGAGTTCATCCCATTCACATGCACAGTTATGATTACTACCTGTGCATTTCCCTCTGTTCTATTCTTCCTCCTGTTTGTCTTCTGTCTCCTTTAGCCCTTTTCCTCCTCACCAGTGTTTTGCTTCTGGCCACTACCTTCCCTGATCTGCCCTCCCTTCTGTCAGTCCCCCGCCATTCTATACTTGTTCTCCTACTGTCAGGTAAGAAGATTTCTGTATTCAACTGATTGTGTATATGATACCCTCTTTGATTCAATACTGATGACAGTAAGGTTCAGGAGATGCTCATTACCCACCTTCCCATCTTCCCCTCCACTGTGATAGTTCTTTCCAGACTGTTCATGTGAAATTTACCCCCATTCTACCTCTCCCTTCCCTCTGTACCCATTGTACTTCTCTTTTTCATCCCTTAATTTTTTTGTCATTCCCTCAAATTCACCTTATACCCAAACTCTCTATCTGTGTATGTTCCTTCTATCTGTGACACAGTTTTTGAGAATTACAAGTGTCATTTTTCCCATGTAGGTATGTAAACAGTTTAGTCCTATTGAATCCCTTATGTTTTCTTTTCCTTTTTTACCTGCTTATGCTTCTCTTGGGTCTTGATTTTGGGCAATTTTTGGTTTAATTCTGGTCTTCTCCTTATGAAAGCTTGAAATCCTTCTATTTCATTGAATGACAAATTTTTCCCTTGATGTATTGTGCTTAATTTTGCTGGGTAAGTGATTCTTGGTTGTAGTCCTAACTCCTTTGCCATGACCTTCAATCCTTTAATGTTGCAGCTGCCAAGTCCTGTATAAAGCTTCTTGTGACTCCCTGATATTTGAATTCTTTCTTTCTGGCAGCTTGTAGTATTTTTTCCCTGACCTGATAGTTCTGAAATTTGGCTGTAATGCTCCTTGGAGTTTTTATTTTGGGATCTCTTTCCTGAAGTGATTGGTGGATTCTTTTAATGCCTATTTTGCCCTCTAGTTCCAGGACATATGGGCAGTTTTCCTTGATAATTTCTTGAAAGATATTGTCCAAGTTCTCCTTTTGATTATGGCTTTCAGGTAGTCCAGTGATTCTCATATTGGCTCTCCTAAATCTATGTTCCAAGTCTGTTGCTTTTTCCCCAAGAGGTATTTTACATTTTCTTTCATTTTTTTTCATTCTTTTGAATTTGATTGATTCATGATATCTCATAGAATCATTAACTTCTGCTTGTCCAATTCTAACTTTTAGGGTATATTTTTCTCAGTTAGCTTTTATACTTTCATTTCCATTTGGCCAATTGTACTCTTTAAGGAGTTGTTTTCTTCAGTGGATTTTGTATGTCCTTTTCCATTTGGCCAACTTTTTAAGCATTTTTCTAAGTTGTTGACTCTTTTTTCATAATTCTCTTGCATCACTCTCATTTCTCTTCCCATTTTTTCTTCTAACTCTCTCATATGATTTTTAAGTTCTTTTTTGAGCTTTTCCATGAGTTTTTTCTGGGCTTGAGACCACTTCCCATTTTTTCTTCGAAGTTTTTCCCATAGGTGTTTTGACATTGTTGTCCTCTTCTGAGTTTGTGTCTTGGTCTTCCCTGTCACCATAGTTACTTTCAATAGTCAGATTCTTTTTGTGCTCATTTTTTTTTGCCTTTTCCCTTTCTTTTAAATTTGAGTTCTGCACCTGGGGTGAAAGGGGTACTGTCTCAGGCTTCTTGTGCCAGTGGCTGTGTCCTCTGGCTGTTTACCTGATGTTGCCCTGAGGCCTGGGGGAACCTTCTGTTTAGTGCTGTGCTGAGGGGGTGGGGTGAGAGGTGGTTGGTTGGTGCTGCTGGAGGCCTTAGGGGGTCTGGTGCTGGGCTGGGGTCCTAGTGGTGGTGTCTGGCATGTGCTGAGGCCCAGTGGGGTGTTTCTGTGTTTCCCTGGGTCTATACTGAAGCATGTGCAGGTCTGGCCACCTGGAGGATGACTGTTTTGCCTGGCCTAAGCTGAGGCATGTGGTGGTTCCTGGAGTTGGAGTCTGCCAGTTCCCCTGGCTGTGCTAAGACATGTAGGCAGTTCTGGTGTTGCTGTTTCCCTGCTCCACCACACTGGGACTTAGGATCTCCCACTGGTTTGCTGAGGCGGGGCTTGCTGCTGGCTTGCCGGGATGCCTCCTTTCCTGAAATGAATTCTCCTTTTACCCAAGTGAGATGGACATTTCTTGCTGATCTTCCAGATTTCTTGGGCTAAAAGATTGCTTCGCCCCATATTTTTGCTGATTCTGTTGTTCAGGATGTTTTGGGGTGCTAATTTATGGTTGTTCAGAAGTGAATACGGGAGAGTTACAGTGATTTACCCCTTACTCTGCCATCTTGTCTCCGGGAAGCCCCAAACCTTTTCTTAAAGCTAAGTGCTTTAAGATTGCATAATTGTAAATTCCTATTGTGTGGTTTGACAAGGGGAAAGTGGTCATACAGAGGACCACTCCTTTTTATTTTCTCTTTTCCAAATGTATGTATATATAATATATTTACTTCCAGGTACAGTAGTTTAAAGTTTCTTGATGTTAACCTGAAAGTTTGGTTAAAGAAGGCAAACAAGTTAGGTGATACATGATTATATAGTTTATTCCCTTTTAGCTAGCGAATCATGTTAACATGGAAGCCAGCATGTGATTCTGACTCCGAGATTAAGCAAAATGAGAGAGGTTTTATACAGTTGAGAGTGATCAAACTCAGGATGTCTGTGTTACAAAAAATACAGCCTCCATATGTTTGTTTAACATATAGCATGGGAAAGGAATTTTCTTAATTGAATAGGTTGTAAATACAATAAAATAGGAGAATGTAAAAGTGTCAGTTGAAATTATAGACCAAGATAAGAAGAGTCCCATTATTCAAGAGAGTGTCTGGTCCCAGACATCCTGGGCTTAGTGAAAATGAACAGGAAGAATGCTGGTCAGTTCCATCTGGTCCTGGAATTTGCTGACACAAGAAGGGGTGTTTTTAGTTCACTCAGAGAGAAAAAGATTAATTCAGGTTTTTGGCCCTTATTGGGGCTCAATTGATCTTAAGTGATTATCATTTCCTCCTTTTGGTCAAAGGTAAGCCAAAGGCTTCACCTGTAGACCAAGAAAGGTGTGGGAAAAACCTTCCTCTTCCTCAGGGGATAGAAAGAGATGTCCACTTGGAACAGGCATCTTCAGATGATCCCAGAGTCCACATCCAGAAGTTGGCAGCTATGGGAGTAGTCACATAGACCTGATAGAGGCTCATAGAAGATGTATGAGTTGATAATTGAGAGAAAATAGCATAAGTCTTTAGTTAAAGGTACATAGAGATGGTTCAGTTTTCCAGCCACACAGGACTAGGTTCAAACAATACAACAAAGTTTTCTCATAATTCACAAAATCACATAATTACATTAAGTCAGGTACAGATTAAATTACTTAGAGGGTCACAAAGACTAGTTTTGAGAAAGAGATTTACATGTAACCAAGATAACCAAGAAAACTTAAACATGAATCATACAAAGCAACAATCATTATTACCAATGTTAATTAACATTAAATTCCTGGCTCATGTACAATAGGTTTAATTCATAGGCAGTTCAAAAAGGGAGTTCTGTTTCTCTGGTTTAGACTTAGAAGTTCCCAGATAATTTTGACTTAGTATGAATTAGTATAGTCACTTAAATTTGGTTCTTCATTTTTGATATCATCTGCTGCTTCTGTTCTTAACTATATCCTGTAACTGGTATAAGAATTGTTTAAAATGTGAAGATCCAACCATAAAATGAGCTCTCCTGTCTTTTAAAATTACCAGATACTTTAATAAAGGAGAAATAATTTCAGTTACTTTTTACCACTATCCTATACAATTTTTGGTAAAAATCCAAATTTGAGATCTTACCTAAACATGCTTAAAGCTTGGATTTCCATGATAGATACATTTTGGAAGCCAATCATATACATCTGTATATAATTCTTAGAGGAATCAGTATAATCCTGTTGCTTTTCTCAAAATTTGCTATCCTATTTAATTAGACATCTATCACATTACATCTTTGTCTTATTATTTTGTCTAAACATTTCCTCCTTAGGAGGATGATATTCCTATATTATTATTACTTGGCCATGAATGTAAGTTAAAATTGTAAGCTATTCATACTTGCATCATATTATGATAACTCAGAGATGTTCCAGAAGGACAAGGTCATATATCATATCAGAAGGAAAGAACTTCCTTAGCTCTATTTGATTCCAGGCATGAATCATATCTGATAGCCAATCATGTAGTCACTGGATGTTAAAAGCAGGGCTTAGGATTAATTAGGTGGGGAATTTTCCTTTTCAGAAAGGAAATAGTACAATTGGGAAATAGAGTCAGGAAGATCCTACCTAGGCTGTGTCCAAGGTCGTCCTCAAAACTCTTCCCAGACACAGACATCCACCTTTATCAGTTCTCAGCCTGCAGCACATGCCATCCTACTATTGGCTTCATGACAACTCAGACAATTATCCTGGTAATCAAAGCTCAAAACAATAGTAAATTTCTGTCCCATAAAGTCACATATCCTAGATAATAAGAATTTAATCTCACAATTGTAACAGTAAGAGACAGATCACAGAAAAATACTACTGCTCTCATAATTCCTTTAAACAATGGGAACATCTTTAGGTGAGTCTTCAGAAGTTTGTATAAATTTCTGCACGTGCTCGAATTCCAGATTGATAATAATATTAGATTTCCCATTAAGTTAACACAAAAGAGCTCATAAATTACTACTCTTCACTAACATAACTGCACTGGAATCCTAATCCTTAAACAAAACAAGAGGTTACTAACTTTAACCTCAGAAGTTGATGGATTTATGTCCTTGTTCACAAGCTGGTTTATTCTTCTCTAATTATACTCACTCTGAAAGAATGAGATACTTCAGGATTTGAATACTTATACATACAAGTTTAAACACTAATTTAACTCTTGCTTAGGCCATGAAATGACTACAGATTCAGATCAAAACAGCAAGATCTCTTCTGCTTTACAGCTCATTACAATAATTTAGCAGTAAGTTATCTTGCAAATGAAAATTTTGTAGGCCTCAAAAAAAAAACAAGATATCTTCTAAAAGTATTTCCCTTCTTTAAAAACAGTTTAAAATTTGTCCTGATGTTAAGAAGAATAATCACTAAACTTTTATGAAGAACATTTGTTAGAAATTTTTAAAGTGATAGATATCTTTCCTTTCCACCTTAAAGTAAAAATAAACCTTTAACACTGGAATTTATTAAAACTAAGTTGGTGTAAAATGTCCTTAAGTAACATAAATAACTTCCCAAAGTACTATAACAAACTAAATTCCTAGTTGTTACAGAATTCCTAGATATCACAAAGTTCCTTAGTCAAAAAGATATTTGTAATGGAGAAAAAAATTCAGTTTTTATAATGCATAAAGAACATACCCATTTAAATTAGCCTTATCACAATAAAAAATATTATCAAGCCTTTAAAAATTTACTCAGTATTTTTTTTTCTTTCCTTTGTCTTTAAATATATCACTGGAAGTTAGGAAAAACTATTACATTCTGGAATCTCACAAAGATAGTGAATGTGGTAATCCATAAATCTCCAAATTAACATATCTCAAGGATTCTCATTTACTCAGGAATTTCACAACACAGGAAACTTTTACACAGATTTGATAAGAATTTTAGGTGAAACTTCCTCTTAAAAGCAAATAAAACTTGGAAGTTTATTCTAACCCATTCATTCTCCCCTATTATTATTATTTTGGGAGGGGTGACAATTCTTGATCTAACATCTCTGGATTATAAGAGAAATTGCTTTTTTTTCAACAGTATAGCTGATACAATTTGTTTACCAGATTACACCATATAAAAAATCTCAGAAATATAACTATACCATAAACAATTATCAGGTATTTAAAACTTGAAAGGAACCAATTAATTACCTGCTTACAACCAAATATACCTCATTAAATGTTAACAGTTTTCAAATTATCCAATTTTCACATCCTTTTAAAAGACCAAACCATATGTACCATTTCTACCTCACAATGATCTCTCAAATTTTACAATCTAAGAAAGTTTTAGAAATACAATACAATTTAGAAACATACTAACAACACAAACAATAAACTTCAGATGACATCAGTTGCATTTCCAGATTATCACATATAGAAATTATTGATCTTATTACTCATGGTATTTAAAAACCACTTCAAAGTTATCAGGTATGGAACAATTACATTAAAGTAGAGAGATAATAATAATGTTGTGTAACATATGTCATTGTGTTAAGCACTTTGCAATCATATCATTTTGATCCCATAACAACAACCATTATTATTTTTCCTTTTACAGATCAGGAATCAGGGCAAACAGAGATAAAATGACTTGCCATAAATTCTGAAACTGGAACAGAGAAGTATGGGGCTTACCAAGAGTAGAAGTTGGCTTCTCACCTCATAATGCTATTGCCAGGCCTTCCAGGGGTTTAGGTGGCTGATGCCAGGGCTTTGCCAGTGGTGATAATTCTTGGTGGCAGGGCATATGGAATCTTATCATAGTTCTGACCTGTCCACTTCTCCCCACAGCTGCATAATTTACTGAGGCTGGTGCCGTTTGCAGCTGCTGGGGCAGGCTGGGCAGAATGTACTGAACCTGGACGTTAGTCCCAGGTCTTGCCTAGAAGAGTGGGCTGCAAGATGCCCAGGGGCATAGGGCTGATAGCAGACCATCACTGCTAGTCTGTGTTAGCTGCCCTCTCTCTCCTTTTGCCAGATAGGGAAGGCTGATTTAAGTTTTCCCTACAATTCTCCAGCATTCTCTTCTCTTTTTCAGTCCCCTTATTGAGATGCTTATCTCTGAGGGGGGGAGTGGGGAATGCTGAGGAATCAGGATTGGAAGGAGGTGTTTTAGCAGAGGGTGAGCTCCTGGAATCACCCCCAGTCTCAGAAGTTTTCTCCAACAGTCCCAAAATAACAACTTCCTAATTTCTTAATGATTAATCTCAAAACCTTTAGAATGTGCTAAGAAGTCTTTAGCTGTATCTAACTTTTCACTGTAGGTCTAGGCTGGCCAGGCCTGGACCCACAAGAAAGGAGTTTTACAATTTGTTGTTTCCCTAGCTGCAGCCCTTAGAAGTCTTTGGCTGCGTTTAAAATCTTATAAGGTACAGATACAGAGACACAAACCAACAGACAAATTGACAGGACAAATACAATACAAACATAATGACATAGTGCGCACTTAATGACAGAGACAAAGGGAATTAGAGGCTTGTTTAGAAAGCCCCCCCACATGAATTGGCTATTATTATTATTATTATTATTATTATTATTATTATTATTATTATTATTATTAATTATTCTGAAGAAAAGGAGTTGGAGAATTTGCGAGGATCCCAGACCTGATAGTGTAACTGGATCCTGTGAGCCTTCCTCAGAGTGCCCCTGAGATTGCAGATTTAAAGGGGCAAGTCCCAATAAAGTTAACTTTGGCGATCTGAGTCCCTGTCAGGACCATAGCCTTTAAGGGAAAGGGGAGGAGGAAGGGGATTATCCGGAGCCTGAGAAAGAGTGCTGAAGTGGCTTTGTTAAAAACATTCCCACTCCTGGTTAGATGTTTTGTTGGCCTTTAAACTTAATTTGGTTTTAAGATAAAGTAACTTTGACCGGTCAAAAGAACCCCATATTGTGACCAACATGATTTCGGGTTATCTTTACTTAATTGATATCAGTGCTAGCAGTACTTGTCATCACCAGATTGGCAATGGCTTGACATATAAGAGGCGCGGTCTTGTTAGCCGGATTTCTAGTTTTAGTTTCTGACTGACCCATAGCCAATTTGCCTAGATCGATCCTTACCAGAGGGGACCTGATACAGTAGCCAGAGTTTCTGAACTTTGACTGGATCCCCGACCCCCGAGCTAACTTGAAGGGAATTTTTTTTCGGACTTCAACCAAACTAGTAGGAGGTCCATGGAATCTGGGAACAGGAGAAACTTACCCGACCCAGTCAAGGTTAGGACTCCAGGAAAAAAACAGATCCTGAGGCGCCTGAGCCACTAAAGCGTTGCCGGGGTGGGCTGGAGTTTTCTCCCATTCCTTCAGTTCCAATCCAAAGTCACGGCACCCTTACTGTTAACCTGAAAGTCTGGTTAAAGAAGGCAAACAAGTTAGGTGATACATGATTATATAGTTTATTCCCTTTTAGCTAGCGAATCATGTTAACATGGAAGCCAGCATGTGATTCTGACTCCGAGATTAAGCAAAATGAGAGAGGTTTTATACAGTTGAGAGTGATCAAACTCAGGATGTCTGTGTTACAAAAAATACAGCCTCCATATGTTTGTTTAACATATAGCATGGGAAAGGAATTTTCTTAATTGAATAGGTTGTAAATACGATAAAATAGGAGAATGTAAAAGTGTCAATTAAAGTTATAGACCAAGATAAGAAGAGTCCCATTATTCAAGAGAGTGTCTGGTCCCAGACATCCTGGGCCTAGTGAAAATGAACAGGAAGAATGCTGGTCAGTTCCATCTGGTCCTGGAATTTGCTGACACAGGAAGGGGTGTTTTTAGTTCACTCAGAGAGAAAAAGAATAATTCAGGTTTTTGGCTCTATAGGGGCTCAATAGATCTTAAGTGATTATCATTGATAGTTAAAACAATTCTATGCATGAATACCTATCACTAAAACAGTTACAAAAACATATCCAAAGCTTGTCACTAAAAAGTAACTTAAACTTGTTACTAAAACATATCCAAAGCCTGTGTATTTAGATTTCTGTATGGATAAATATTTGTTAATATTCAAATGGATGTGAAAGAAGTTTAGTGATTTTTCCAGCATAAAATTTAAAATCTGTCATTCAGGACCATCATCATTACTTGGCCTTTTCCATTGTTTTCCCTGGCACAACAGCAGAAGTTTTAGGGCTGCTAATACAATTAGAGCTATCATGAGTCGTTTAAGTATGTTTCTTAACCCAATGAAATATTAGAAAGTCAATCATACATATTCTAGTTCTTAAGTGGAAGAAGTCTAACCTTGTTGCTATCCCCAAAGTGGTTTGCTATTCCATTAAAAAAATAAAACTTTTATATCTTTATCACATCACATCTTTATCCTATCTTCCCTTTGAGGAGGATATATATTGTCTTACCCTCCCTTTGAGTATATATATATATATATATATATATATATATATATATATATAATGAGATATATATATATATATCTCATTAAGAAAAAGATGTGATCCTATATGGGCCTAATCTTATACATGAATATTCATAAACAATACTCAGTATATACAAAGGCTTTTTCATTCATCATTTTATTTTTTTAAACACATCCTGATGTAAAAATCAAGTAAGAAGAAATTAAGAAAATATTGACATTCTGGAAATTTATACATAATCACAAATCAAACCATACTCCCTGTAAAGGATAATCTTTAACTACAAAAATTTAATCACAGCATTCAGATCAAAAGAGGAGCTAACCTCCAACAAATGAATATTCTAGGTATCATTATATTAGGTAGCTAGTGGCATAGTAGAACTACACAGGCTCTGGAGTCAGGAGGACCAGAGTTCAAATCCAACCTTCCTAGCTATGTGACCTTGGGCAAGTCACCTTAATCCTGTTTGCTTCAGTTTCCTCATCTGTGAAATGAGCTAGAGAAGGAAATGGCAAACTACTTCATTATCTTTGTCATGAAAACCCCAAATGGGGTCAACCACAACCGAAACGACTCAACAACAACAACAACGACAACAACACACTTCACCCCATACCATAGACCATCAGGGTAGCACAGTTTGACATAGTTTTGTGTTCTGGGATCAACTCAGCAATTATGGTGCTGCTGCAGTCTCTGCCATCCTGAGGAAACAAATACTAGAACCCAACTCAGCCTCCCTGAATCCAATGTAGCAGAGATGGCTATACAGGAAAGTGAGAAGCTTCCTATTCTTGTGGTGGCAGTGTGGTAGCATTCTGTGTTGTAACAGTGCTCAACCTGGGAACTAAAGAACAGAGTGAACTGGTATGGGATATCAGTCTTTGGGTGGGGATCTACCAGGTCTAAGGAAAAGGGCCTGGCATCTAACTGAGGACAGTTCTTTCCTCTTAGAAATCACTTAGGGCAGACACTAAAGCTGGTGAAAAGTGAATTACCTAGCATCAGAGGAGGCTGAGACAACTTTGAAGTTCACCTCTCAGGGGAATGGACTACAAAAGGGAAGTGAGCAATATGATTATCTATCTCTCTATCTCTTTGTCTGTCTGTCTATCTATCTATCTAAGGAAAGAGAGAGAAAGAGAGAAAGAAAGAGAGAGAGAGAGAGAGAAAGAGAGATTAAAATTACCAAAGATCTCAGGGAGGAAATTAAAAACACACAAACCAAAAGGGAAGTTACTAATCATAGATGGGAACAGGGCCTTGAGATCATCTATTAAATAATTATTCCAAGACAAAGAGAAATGAATCGACAACACCTGATAGAGGCAAAGAACCCAGTGGATCCCTAAGAAACATGGAACCACAACAGATTGTCCCAGAATGGTTCAGGAGATGAATAAAAATAAAAAAGAAGAATTTATGTATAGCAGAAGTGATTGCAGAAGAGAAAAACTTGAATCTATGATAGCAAGACTTACAAAGGAACAAAAGAGAGACAGCAATTGATTGAGAATGCACATGTGCATAAGTAAAGGACAACCCAAAAGAAAAGAAAGCAAAAAAAGATTAATTCAAAAAAAAAAAGACATCACCACACAAGCAAAACATGGGGATCTGAAAGAAACAATGCATGGAGACAACTCAAGCATCATAGGTCTTCCAGAGGAACATGACTAGTCAAAAAAAACTTGATCACTATAATACAAGAATAATAATACAAGAAATCATGCAAGAAAGAATACAAGAAAACTACCCAGAACTTCTGAACACATAAAATAAAATACCAATCAAAAGAATCCACAGATTGCCACCTGGGAAAAAACCCTATATTGTAAACTCCAAGACACATAGGGCTTAAATTTAATAATTCAAATGACAAATAGTAAAGCCTGCAGCAATCTAGAAAAAAGTCCTTCAAATATAAAGGAAAGGAAATTCAAATAACATTATATGATTATGCACCAAATGGATACTGTAGAAGGAAATGAAATTATATGTTCTGAAAAAGGAGAAAAGCTCAAGATGAAACACAAGGGGACAAACTCTGCAAACTTGAGCCACATCATTAATGGCAAATATGAACATCAATTAAAGAGATTATTTCTTTCTTATATTAATAATTGATTGTTAATATTGGAGAGATTCAGGATTTTTTCCCTTCCTATTTCCTCATTCTCTACTAGGTCAATTCAGGCCCTGAAGAATAGGGCTAATAATGAGATTGAATTTTAACATTCTTCTCAATCTTGTTCAGACCTCACCCAACCAGGGAAGTTAGTTCTGATTAAAGAGTAAAAAAGAATTTAATCTGGGAAAATTCCTGACCCATTGTGTTCTCCTCAGGCTTGGGTGGTGGTAGTGGTGGTGGTGGTGGAGGTGATGGTATAGATCCTTTGTCTAGATTGCCCAAGGCTGGGGGTAGTCTGGGAGTAAGAGCTACATAATCAAAGACATATTCTCACAGCCCTTCATTAGAATAGTCCCACCGTTCATTATAATATTCATTCTCATTAACTGTTAATCAATCAACATTGATTGCTCACTGTCAGGCATAACCATTTTTCCAAGGGCATATAAGCATCAGTAAACTACCATGATCTGTCTTTGGTTCAGGAGAGACGGCCCAATGACCATTCTGTTATTAATTACTCACTAATCATGATTAAAAAATGATTGATTACTCAGAAATTATGTCTCAAACTTTTCATATATCACACTACAAAGAAAATCAAATATAAACAAATTGCTTTTCAAACAGCCCAACAACAGAAATACAAGAAAGGTAAATAAATATAAAAATCAAAGAAGGCATAAGTGGCAAAATATAATTACCATTGAGGCAGGGCAATATCATTTTCTAAAAGCTGAAAAGAGAAAGAAGCCTATGGAGTTAAAAACAGCAGCACAGAAGCAATACAAATAAAAACTGAAGGATCATTAACAGATTTCTTTCTAAAGCACACATAAGGAGACAAGAATGAAAATGGAATTTAAATGGATAGACTGAAACACTATGGTCTAAACTGCACAATACCCTACTTGCAGGTGAATCAATATTTTTTTGGTGGAACTAAAATATAAAATAAGAGGACATATAAAGGGAAGAATGGAGGAAGATGATAAAGGGGAATGTGTGATATACTCTATAAGTCAATAGTAAATAATAAATGGAAAATAATAGAAATAAATGGAAAACTACCCCTGTAGTCTTAGAAGAAGAAGAAGACGGTTTATAGAAAATGAGCGAGAAAACAAGGGAAGGGATTGAAACAGAGGGAGACAAAGGGGGGGGGGTCTTGATTCAGTGGTGGGACGCTGAAGAATGATTGCATGGGGAAAGAGATATCTATAATGTGAGATGGAAACATTATAATAGGTTTAATTAGCAGAATGCTTGCTTAGAGAGACTGCTGCTTGTGAGAAAGGGTTGTTCATCCATTCTTTCTCAGGATAAGGGGAATCAGAACTCCTGGGGGCAACTGACATCCAGAAAGGTAGGAGGACATGGACCCAGAGAGTAGGTTTCATGGCAAATGCAAGAAAAATGATGATTGGGATGGCAGAGGATAATAATTTATTTCCTGCCATCTCCATACTCCTTTAGACTTTTTCAGACTTCACCAAGTCCCCAAGAACCTCACTGGGAAGAATAAGGAAAGTAGGCAACAGGAAGAAGAAAGGAATCAATAAATTAGACAAAACTCCAAAACTAGGGAAAAGAGTGACAAATGGAAAGGAGGAGGGTGGACTTTAGAGTGAGGAAGGTAACCCATGGGAACAGAGTTGCTTTGAGGTTGATTAAACAAAAATAACTGAAGAGACAAAGTACCATCTTTACCAAGGAAGATAAATGAAAAAAAGCCTAATCCACAAAAAACCAAAACCAGAACAAAACCCCAAAACTAGAATTAGAGACACGTGGAGGAAAAATAGTTGCTTACCTTTTACTGGGCCACTGAACAAAATTATAAAATTATCCTTCATCCAGAATGACCTATTAAAAGTTGAGTATACATTTTGTTAAAAGGTACCACAGACAATGAAGTAATATCAAAAAGTTTTAGGAAGTTTCTCTGATAAAGGCCTATATGGTAGAAACAAGAGCCTGAGAATGTGACCCATGACATCACAGTTGTTGTAAACAGTAAAACAGCTCCCATGGGAAAATTTACATGTACCCACCCTTGTGACCATAGGCCATCTCTTTTTTTAATTTTTAATTTTTTAATTAATTTATTTTGATTTATCAATAATCACTTCCATACTCTTTTGAGTTGACAATTTTTCTCCCTCTCCCTCCTCCCCTCCCTCCCCAAGATGGCACCCAATGTGATATAGGCTATACATATACTTTCCCATTAAACATATTTTCACATTAGTGATGTTTTAAGGAAGAATTAGAACCCATAGGAAGAACCACCACAAAGAGGAAACAAAACAGAAGGAAAAAAATAGCAAATAGTATGCTTCGATCTGCATTCAAACTCAATAGTTCTTTCTTTGGATGTGGATAGTATTTTCCATTATGAAACCTTTGGAGAAGTCTTAAATGCCTGCATTGCTGAGAAGGACTAAGTCTATCAAAGTTATCTTTCTTTGGATATAAATAGCATTTTCCATCATGAGGCCTTTGGAGATGTCTTAGATCCTTGTATTACTGAGAAGGGTTAAGTTTATCAATATTAGTCACCATAGAATGCGGCTGTTGCTGTGTATAACACTCTCCTGGTTCTGCTCACTTCACTCAGCATCAGTTCATGTGAGTCTTTCCAGGTTTTTCTGAAGTTGTCATTTCTTATAGCACAATAGTATTCCATTACATTCATATACCACAACTTGTTTAGCCACTCCCGAATTGATGAGCATCGTTTCAATTTCCAATTCTTTGCCACTACATGTGGGTCTTTTTCCCATTTGTATGATCTCTTTGGGATATAGCCCTAGAAGTGCTATTGCTGGGTCAAAGGGTATACACATTTTTATAGTCCTTTGGACATAGTTCCAAATTGCTCTCCAAAATGATTGGATCATTTCACAACTCCACCAACAATGCATTAGTGTTCCAGTTGTCCCACATCTTCTCCAACATTTATCATTGTCCTGTTTTGTCAGGTTGGCTGATCTGATAGGTGTGATGTGGTACCTCACAGTTGTTTTGATTTGCATTTCTCTAATCAGTAGTGATTTACAGCATTTTTTCATATGACTATAGGTGGCTTTAATTTCTTCCTGTAAGAACTGCCTGTTCATATCTTTTGACCATTTATCAATTGGGGAATGACTTGTATTCTTATAAATTCAACTCAGTTCTCTATATATTTTAGAAACGAGGCACTTATGAGAGACACTGGTTGTAAAATTTCTTTCCCAGTTTTCTACTTCCTTCCTAATCTTGGTGGCATTGGCTTTGTTTGTGTAAAACTCCTAAATATATTATAATGTCTACAGTAAGTTTAAATGGAATTTCTCTTTCTATCTCTTGTTGTTGGGCTTTGTTGATAATATATGGAAATGCTGATGATTTATGTGGGTTTATTTTATAGCCTGCAACTTTGCTGAAGTTGTTTATTATTTCAAGTAGTTTTTTACTTGATTCTCTAGAATTCTCTAAGTATGTCATCATATCATTTGCAAAGAGTGATAGCTTTGCTTCTTCTTTGCCTATTCTTATACCTTCAATTTCTTTTTCTTCTCTTATTGCTAAAGCTAATGTTTCCAGTTCCATATTGAACAACAGTGGGGAAAATGGACATCCTTATTTCACCTCCGATCTCATTAGAAATGCTTCTAGCTTGCCCCCATTACATATGATGCTTGCTGAAGGTTTTAGGTAGATGCTACTTATTATTTTAAGGAAGATTCCATTTATTCCTATGCTCTCTAGTGTTTTTAATAGGAATGGGTGTTGTATTTTGTCAAAAGCTTTTTCTGCATCTGTTGAGATGATCATGTGGTTTCTGTTAAAATTCTTAGAGGAGAAAAACATGGCAAGACCTATATGACCTGATGCAAAGTAAAGTGAGAAGAACTGGGAGATCATTGTGCACAGTAATAGCAATGTCGTAACGATGATCAACTATGAAAGACTTGGTTACTCTGATCAATACAATAACACAATACAATTCCAAAGGCCTCATGATAAAAAAAAAACATCCATTTTCAGAGAGAGAGAAAACTAAACTCTGAGTGCAAATTGAAGTATAATTTTATTTTTCTTGCTTTAAAAAAATATGGATAACATGGGAATTTATTTTGCGTGATTTTACATGTATAATTGATTATATTGCTTACCTTCTCAGTGGGTGTGGGAGGGTCATGATTGAAATTTAACACAAGAGTAAACTGAGGCAAATCTCTGAGCAAGATAAAATTTGTTAGCATATGGATATGCTGCCTGTCAATAAATGGGTCAATGGATTGCCTCTATTTATGCTGAAAACGCCGAGTAAAAGTACAGTTCTTTAGGGAGTACAGAAAAAAGAACACAACAGGGTAGAGGACAGAACTATAACTAGGAATCCTGGCACCCAGGGCAAACTCAGTTGCACTTTAAGCATCACTGGGAACAAATGATTCATACTAGGTTTCAAACCTTGGTGACTAGGAGGATGGTGGTGTCCTGGCCAATAATAGAGAAGATAAGAAGAAGGTAGGGTTTTGGGGAAAAGATCGAGTTCCTTTTGGACAAATTGAGTAGTTTGAAATGTATAAAAGGGAGTTGGAGATTAGACACTTTAGTTCAGTAGAGAAGTTAGGGCTCAGTAAAGAGGTATGAGAGTCATTAACATAAATAATTGAACCCACTGGGGCTTATAAGATCACTGAGCAAAAAAGTAAAGAGAGAGAAGAGGGCTCAGGATGATTTGGGGTCACTCAGTGGGTGCTACCTGGAGGAAGATCTAGCAAAAGAGTATAATTTCTACTAGTTAAAAAAATAGAGAGGAATGTGTATGTGGAAGGGAGAGGGGCTACTACAGATGTGGACTGTTGCACGTACTTTCAGATGAGGTTACTGTATTACTAATTTTACTTAATTGTTTTACTTTTGTTATATGAGACCTCTCACAAAGTGGGAGTAATCAGTAAATATTTGTAATGTAAAAACAAAATACATCAGCAAATTATAACCTCTGTTAACTTCGAGATGCTAGCAGGTATCCTCTCAGTTGTTGTAAGAATCAAATGAGATGATATTTGTAAAGCACTTAATGGTGCCTGGCAGATATATTTCTTCTCTTCCCTTTCTCTTCCCTTCCTTACATCAACAAAACATAGAGAGAAGGAGGGGGAGACAGACAGACAGAGACAGAGAAAGAAAAAGACAGAAAGTGAAAGAAGGAATAGTCAGACTGGTAGAAGGAGATCCTGTTCTGATCATCACTCACGACCAGATACTCAGCATTAAAATTTGAATGAATCATATATTATTGTAGAAAGAACACTGAATAGGGAGTTGGACCTAAATGTTAGTCCTTTAGTGTTATTAGGTACTCTGTCATCTACTAATTCACTGTGATCTTTGGCAAGATTTGCTTCTTTCTATATACTCATTTTTGAGATGAGGTGATTGGACTAGATCTCTAATTTTTTTCCAGCTCTGAAAATTGATGCTATTATTAATTACAGGATAAATACCTTCAAATAGCTATTTTTTTGGTCTATATGTGTAGTAGGTACCACAGACCTCTATTTTTCTCTTAGTTATCCATGAAGATATATACCAAGCTCTTTCCTTGGTTTTCTTCTCTCTTCAAATGCTTTCTTGGTGATCTCATGGTTTCAATGTTAATGCTTCTTTATTTAGACGTCTTTCAAATGTAGTCAGTTCTGCTAAAATGCAAAAGAGAGAAGGAGTTTGCATTATTCAAAATCAAGCATTTGGGCTTATTGGGAAAAGCCTCAAAAATATAGTCAGTAAATTTTTAAAAGATAGGAATATAATAAAAACTGCTGTAGAGAGGAATTTTGTTTTATACATGTTAAATGGTTAAGAAAAATATAACTACTATAATAGATAGGGCCTCAGTTATGGCAGAAGATGGTGTGGTAGTGTTTAGATGTTGAAAATGGATTTTTTGTGGAACATAATTGATTCCATTTTGCTCTGTATTCTCCATTTTGTTGGTATGATGTCTGCAAGAACTGAAGGACCAGTTCCAATAGCTGGTTCCCTTCAGCATCTTCTTTGCTTGTGTAATTGGTACAAAAAGCTTAATTACTTAAAAAAAAAAAAAGGACTTCACTAGTCTATGGAACCCCTCACTTATCTAGCAGTTCAATCAATCAATCAAAAAACAATCCAGGCACTGGAATAGATAGATTATGATACAAAAAGAGGCAGAAAATCGTCCCTGAATTCCAGCAGCTTACAATCTCTTGGGGGAGCTATCATGCAAACAAATATATACAAAGCAAGCTATATACAAGATTGATAGGAAATAATTAACATAAAGAAGACACTGGCATTAAAGGGGGATGGGGAAGTCTTCCTGTAAAAGTTGGGATTTTATTGTTGTTTGTGCTTTGTTCTTAAAAAGTACTAATAAGCATGAATTGGATTTAAGTGAGGCAGTACTATGAAAAGCCTTCAGCCTCACTATCTTCTCCAGAGTCATCAAAGTTCAGTGTCAAGACAAAAGTCAAGGTGACTGGTGATGGCTTGGGATACAGTGGATGACCTTGGCCTTTTAAAATTAAGGTCTTTTCCAGGTCTGTTCCTCAGAAGCAACACCCATTCAGTGACAAAGGGGTTAAATCTCTATTGAGACAAAAGATGACCTAATTTACCATTACAAAAATATCAGTTTGGATGGGGAAGACCCTCAGAGTTTCTGGACTGAACAGAAAACAATTGCTATTTATACTCATTGTAAGCCTTCAAAACCTCAACAATGAGTCATAGAGGAGGCTTGGGCTAGGGGCTGTTATTGGCTATTCAATGAAAGCCAGTGATTTGGGTTTAAAGCTCTATTTGAAACACAATGGGCTGGTCCAGAGAATTACTTTAAATTAAATAAAATGTAATAAAAATATATATCATATATAATAAACATAATAATATGCAAATATGTAAAATAAATGTAAAATATAATAAAACATCAAATTAAAATCCTTTAAAACCATCACTTTTTCTTAGTCTTTTTTTTTAAAGCTATATTTCAAGAAATCATAAATGAAAACTGCATAGGACAAAAAGTAAAAATTGTCCCAGCTTTTAGGAATAAATCTAGTTTCCAAACCCCAAAATGTTTTTAAAAAATATAAGCAACTAAAGATTATATTCATATGGGCAGAATATTTGCATGTAAGAAAATGGCATTCCAAGTGGAGAGAGGGACCACTCTCCAAGATACTGTCTCACCTACTCTGGTAGCATGTCTACTAGGAGGAAACCCAGTTCCCATTTGGCTCTTGGGGACTGTCTTCCTTCCCAATTCCTGCTTCCAAGAGCCTGCCATTCCTACCTGGAGATTTCTGTAGCTGGGACAGATCACTGAAAATCTTTCCCCATTTGATTCCTCTGGCCACTTGGTATTTCATGGCTCAACTCATGGCCTTGAGACTCTTATTGGTATAGATAAGAAAGGCAAGTGTGAGAGATGAACTCTCAGAAGTGAAGCCTCCTCAAAGGTCAATAATTCTTGATTATTACTTTCAAAATCCTCCCCCATCAGACCCTGTTTTTAAGCATCTAACAGAAAGAATAAGCCCTGTACCTAACCTGAACCGTTTGCCCTTAGCTTCCTGCCTCTTTTCTTGTCTCTGGGATAAGGGAGAAAGGGGGTTGAGGAGGATTTTGGTTTCCTAGGAATTACCTAACTCTTGGGAATTTGGCCCTAAACCCCTTCCTGATATGTCAGCATCAGGTTTACTAAATAAGAACATGCATGCTTGGATTGGCTATACCCTGTTTCCTTGTTTTTGAATTTCGCACCTAGAATGTAAGCCCACCTCCCAGTCAATGGGAATAAGGGATAGTGGTAGGTGGGGACTTGTTTGCTTTAGGGTTTATAATCCTTTTGCATGCAGGTCTCTCTCTCTCTGTCTCTGTCTCTGTGTCTCTGTCTCTGTGTCTCTGTTTCTGTGTCTCTGTCTCTGTCTCTGTCTCTCTCTCTGTCTCTCTCTCTCTGTCCTGTGTGAGGAGCAGCCAGCCATCTCCCGAGATTGTAATAGAGGTAATCTTTGCTTACCACCTTGAGAAGTCTCTGAGTTTAATTCTGGTTAGGGTCGCTGTCCCACACACAAGGAAGGTGAAATTTAAAATTTTAAAAGAATGTGCCTCTAGTCACCAGCCCTGAAACTCCGATGTTAACTTCTTTATGGAAGAGTTCAGGACTTGGTGAGCAGTGTCCACTTGGAAAAACTATTTTTTAGCCAAGAAGGAAAGGCTGAAAAGATTGTGCTGTATTTTAGGGGAAGAAGAAGAGTTTTATTTAAAAAAAAAAGCTTTTGGCAAAGATTTTATTTTTTAAAATAAAGTTTAGTTAATTAAAAAAATATATTGTTTGGTTAATTTTTAGATTTTTAATTTTTTCATGAAAAAGATAGAATGAACAGTTATTCTCATTTTATATATGTTTTTCTCCCCATAAAGAAAGAGATCTTTCAATTTGAAGGGTTTTAGCTATACATGCCTTTTTCTGTCCAGAATGAGAGTCTGATGCGGATGGGAGCTAGACCCCAAAAAGGAAAAACCCTGGACTTTCCCACAGGGCCAAATCTCTGGCCTTTGCCTGAGGTTATAATCCCATCAACTGGCCTTTCATTGTGGCTCTGCCCAATCTCTCAATTCTGTTACCCTTAACCTAGCCCTCCATTGTCTTACCTCCCTATGGCCCCCAGCCATTTCCCACCCTTAATCCTAGCAAGGCTCCATTCTCCCTAGGTCAGAGGAGGTCCAGGTCCCAGGTGTTCTTTTCACTCCAGCTTACTGGCCACTCCCATTCAGATCTTCCTTAGACCCCTCCTCCAGTCACTCCAAACTACTTGACCACTCCTAGATCCTTGCCATAGTCTTTCTGTATATAAGATCCTTCTTGTCTCCATTAAGGTACTCAGATTCTTAGAATCTAGCCAATACCTCACAGACTCGCAGATTCTTTGAGTCTGGCTTATATGGCAGATCTTTAATAAACCTTGTCTTTGGCTGAAAGAAGGCTAGGGTTGAATTCTTTGAGGCAAGACCCACATGTGATTTTAGGGTCCCAGCACCCCTAAACCTCTAGACCTCATAAAGTCCATTTACAGGAGCCATGATCTTTTGGAATAGTTCTTTATTAAAGAAAAATATAAAATATATATTATTAAATATATATAAATATATATTATTAATATATATTATTAAAATATATAAATATACATTATATATAACAAATATATAAAAATATATAAAATAGTTCTTTATTAAGTAAATATTTGCATATTAAATTAAATAAATATTTATTGCTAAATAAATATTTGCCCTTAATAACAGCTATCATATATCATATAGTACTTTAAGGTTTGCAAAGCGTTTTACATATATTACCCCATTTGATCCACACCCTAGGACATATCTGCTATTATTTATTATTATCATCATCATCATTTTACAGAGAGGAAACTAAGGCTGAAGAAAGTTTTGTGGATTCATAAAATACATTTTCTGGAAGCACAGTCTAATGAAATGTGCTGAATCCACCTGTGATGGTGAAGGTGGGATTTTAGTCTGGCCTTAAAGAAAGCTAGGTCAGTAGTTGGACTGAAAGAGGGACAGCATTCCAAGCATGGCAGACAGCCAATAAGAATGCCCAGAGTCCAAGAGATGGGAGTGTATTGTTCCTGAAAGTGCCAGGAAGCCAGTGTTACTGGATCAGAGTGTAGCAGGGAGTAAGGTATAAGAAGACTAGAAAGGTAGGAGGGAGTTAGGTTATGAAGGACATTAAATGCCAAACAGCATTTTTAATTTGCTCCTGGAGGCAATAGGAAGCCACTGGAGTGTGGCTAGGATGGGGGTGGTGGGGTAACATGATCAGACCTGTGTTTTAGAAAAATCCCTTTAGTGGCTGAATGGAGGATGAATTGTAGTGGGGAGAGACTTGAGGCAGGCAGAAACATCAGCAGGATACTATAGTAGTCCATGGGTGAGGTGATGAGGACCTGCACTAGAACAGTGGCAATTGAAGAGGTCTAGGACTTTGGGGTGCTCCTGGGGGACACCCCAAGATCGCGGTACCGGGCCCTGTCTGAAAGAAATTCAACTCAAATCTTCTTCCAGCCAGAGAAAAGTTTATTAGTGATAAATCGCATAGGCCAGGTGACACTTGTCCAGAGGGCATGAGAAAAGCTTAGCCTTTAGGGCATGAGAGATTCTCAGCCCAGTAACTCCCGTGGGGATGAGCGGGCATGAGACGTTCTCAGCTTTTTGGACTTGAGATTCTCAGTGTCTGAATGGGGACCAGGGTGGAATTTTTATACACTGAAGTAACTTTGGGTGGCCAGAGACGGGGGCTGGGAAAAGGGCCTAGATGAGAATTCTGATTGGAAGGTCTGAGAGATTGAAGAGACAATGGGAATAGCTAATGGAGGGAACAGGAAGGCAGAATTTTGAAAGGCATCTGCACAGGATCAAAGGGTGGGGCTAGGACTTTCAAAGGGAGATAAGGGGAGTCAATAAGGAACTGTTTGAGACCAGAGTAAGGCCTTTCTGGGGCCCATAGACAAAAGGGAACCAGATTCTTTTAGGTCGAGGGGCAAAGGTGCATCTGAATAAGATTAAAAGGTAAGGCTAAGGCTTTCAAAGGCAGATGAAGGTCTGGGGACTGTAGACAAATGGGAGTCAGATTCCCTTTGGATCAAGGGGCTAAGATCTTGGTTTGGGCCATACCCCATCTGCAATCACAGGATAGAAGAGGATATATCTGAGAGACATTTCAGAGATGAAATGGATAGGCCTTGCCAACAGCTTGGATATGGGTAGTTCCATTTAATTAGTGCAATTATTTACTAACAAGGACATATCTCTTCTCTTTCTGTTGCAGCTAATGATATACACACATGCCCTGCTGATGCGGTTTGAGGGGTTCAGGGACCCCCTAAAGACTGAAGTACAGAACAAGGTAGTTAGGAATGAATTCATGGACTCAAGCATTCTTTAAGTCAAGTTGGCAAAGGTTAATTGTTACACTATTCATTGGGCAAAAATTCTTAAGGAACCTGCGACCTTAGAGGGGTATAATTAAAGTTTATATAGGAAAAAACTATGTTAAAACATGTGCCAAGTATGCTAATTAGATGATATAGGGCTGTATTAGGGAGTGGTTAAGGGGTGGTGGGAGGGGGGAGGGGGGAGTTGGAGAGGGACGGTGAACTGGACAGGGAGATGTGGCTTTTAGGTCTGTTCCCTCACTAAGTTAACTAGCAGTCAGGGCTGACTAAGAATTGTCCAATCTTCCACTAATCAATGTCTTGTTTGACAAGATAGATGTAGGGAGTGTATATATGTCTTAGGTCTAGGATATGTATAATGAGGAGTCCAGGATGCATATAATGAGGAAGGGAGTTTATGAGCCAGTACAAAGCCAGTTCAAACTAATAAATCCTATAGGTGCAATTTGTTACTGTACCAGGGAGGAAGATAAATGTTTTGCTGGGGCCCACTCATGAGTAATTGCTAGGCATAATGTCCTTGGATGGGGGACAAACTGCCAGGGATAGTATTTTTGAAGCTAAAGGGAAATATGGTCTTGGAATTGGGGTCTGAGTAAAAGCACCCAAGCACCCCATCACTGCCTCTATGGTTCAGTTTTCCTTCAAAAAAAAAACAGTGCAAAGATTTAATTATGCTCAAAGTTCCTTAATATATCAATCATGGAACAAATTTGTGTTTTCAAAACATGCACTATAGCAGAAAACGATTGTGTATATATATACAACCCTACTCTTTATCCTGAGCTTTAGTCCTGCATCATTTCCAAGTGAATGTCTTGTAGGCATCTCAAGCTCAAAATATTCAAACAGAATCTTTTACCCTTTCTCCCAAGGCTATCCTTCTTAACTTCCTTATTGAGCACAACTTATTCCTCTTGAGCACAACTCTAACACCATCACTGTCTTTAGTTCTGGTTACACAATGGGATGAAATACAGCACTTGTAAGTCATCGAACATTTGACAAAGGAGATTTACTTTGTTAAAACACAAAGGATACATAACAAGAATATAGTGGCAATTAGCTTCTTTCTCAGTGACACCTAGGTCGAAGGGAAGCCCACCTTCTTGGGGACAATTATCTGGTAAATAAGTGTTGTTGACCTGGAAGTTGGTTAAAGAAACAACAAGCTAGGTGATAATTCATATTGTTTTATTCCTTATTCCCTTAAGTTAGCGCACACGTATATGGAATCAGAGCTTTAACTCTGATTGACTCAAGCAATTTTAGGAGGACATTTAAACCCTGACTCAGGATGACTGTGTTACTAAAAAAAAAAAATACAGCCTCCATGTTTTTTTAACATATAGCATAAAAAAGGAAGTTTCTTAATCATATAGATTGTAAATACAATAGAAGAACATCAAAGTATTAATCAAAATTATAGATCCAGGATATCTGTGTTTCCCCTACATAACAAATGTCCATAGGATACAAAGATAAGAAAAGTCCCACTATTCAAGAGAGTGTCTGGTCCCAGGTATCCTATCCTTATGAAGAGGTCTAGGACTTCGGGGTACTCGGCCTTGCCTGAAAGAATTCAACTCAAATCTTCCAGCCAGAGGAAAAGTTTATTAGTAATAAATCACATAGGCCAAGTGACGCCCATAAGGACGAGCGGGCATGAGAAAGTCTCAGCCTTTTGGGTATGAGAGATTCTCAGCATCTGAATGGGGACCAAGGTGGATTTTTTATACACTGAAGTAACTTTGGGTGGCCAGAGAAGGGGGCTGGGAAAAGAGTCTAGGTGAGAATTCAGACTGGAATGTCTAAGAGATTGAATAGACAATGGGAATAGATAATGAAGGAACTGAAAGGCATCTGAATGAGATCAAAAAGGTGGGGCTAGGGCTTTCAAAGGGAGATGAGGGGCTGGGGCCTGTAGACAAATGGGAGCCAGATTCCCTTTGGGTCAAGGGGTGAAGACCTCGGCTTGGGCTACATCCCATCACTTAGTGATCATAAACAGGAAGAATGCTGGTCAGTTCCATCTGGTCCTGTAGTTGCTGACATAGGAAGGGGTATTTTTAGTTCACTCAGAGAGAAAAGATTAATTCAGGTTCTTGGCCCTCATGTGGGCTCAATTGATCTTAAATGATTATCAGTGTGGAGATTGCAGTCTAAGATTGAAGCTTAAGGTAGAGATGTTAAACTTCTGGTCTGAATACTGTGAAACTTCCCAGTGAAACCAGAACAAGATTAAAATGTAATTGGGAAATGTTGAACACAATAAAGAAAAATACAAATAGATAATGTTAATGTGTGGTTTTCTAAGTCAATACCCAGTCCACAGGGATCTGTACCATTATTCTAAAGAACCCACTTAGAGGTACTGAATCCAAGTAGTTGGGACTTTTTATGCCCCTAGAAGTAGATGAAAGGGGAAACTGCATCAGGGAACCTGAGGTCAATTATGTCCCAGGGGCAATTTTGTCCTGGGCCTACTCTTTGTTGGCTGGAGGAGTGTAAAGAAGAAAGCTCCATCAAAGAAGTAGAGACCAATCAGATCCCAGAGGCAGCTCTGACTTCTTTTAGGTAAATCTTTAGGTTGTGGGTGGGAAGAAAGAGTTGTATCAGGATGTTCTTGTTGGTTCCAAGGCACCTTCCAATCAAATAGGTTCACAGACTCAGTCATCTTTTGCTCCTCATCCTTCATATGTCACTGTCTTATCTTCCATATTCAGTAGTTGCCAAGTCTTTTCAGTTTTTCCTCCATATTCTCTCCTTATCTGTTCTTTTCTATTATTGTAGGGTCTCCTTTCATATAACCTTCTCCCACCCTCAATGCATCCTACACACAGATGCCAAATTGATTTTCTTAAAACACAGGTACAGTTTTCATCCCTTTTCTCTTGCCTCTAGAACAAAATGCTAAGCCTACTGGAAGCTGGTGTGCTTGGTGACAGCCTTGATACCTTCAGATACGATATGCTTGGCCAGCTCCCTGGACAGCAGCAGGTGCACGGCCATCTGGAACTCCTAGAATATGATGGTGGAGTACTTCTTGTAATGCGACAGGTGGGAGGCCTCGCCAGCGATGATGTCTTTGGCAAATGAGTTCATGATGTCCATGGTCTTGGATGAGATGCCCATGTCAGGATAGACCTGCTTCAGCATCTTATACACTGTACACGTAGATGGAGTAGCTCCTTGTGGCTGTACTTGAGCTTTGGTCACACGTCTTTTGAAAGCCTTCTTCCAATGGGGCTGAGTAGGTGGGCTTCAGGGATTGTGCAACCCTGCAAAGTCTAAAATTTCTGGGGAAGAAAATAAAGGTCTAATCAAGTTACAGTTTGGTGTATTTAAATGAGAGATGCTGGTATATTTTGATGACTGGTTGGTTATGAAGCTTGTCCCAATGGGTGGGGCATAAGTAAAAAGCTGCTGACAATTTTTGGTTGTTAGTCAAAGGATACATACCAATCAGATACTATCACTTAAACCACCGTTCATAAAAAGGTTTTCCAAACTGTGTTTCCAGAGGTGTTTCTGAACTCTGTCCTGATGCTAAGGCCAAGGCTCATTCATTTCCATTGGCTGGGCACACAGTTTGCCTTGCAGGGGCAGCTACTCCCAGAAGGATGGAGAAAGACTGTGGCTTTTAAATGTAAGGTTTAGAATTTACTCTTATCTTAGCGAATGGATTCTTGAGCTTTTTTCATCATGGAATTCTTTGAAAATCTGGTGAAGCCTATAGACACATTCTCAAAATGCTGATTTTATATTCTTAAATTCAGAATAAAATACATAAGATTACAAAGGAAAAAATATATCGGTGATAATTTTTTTTTTAAGTTTTCATAAGAGATGACAAAGATTCCCTGGATAACCTTTCCAACACCGGTTTCACTTTCACTGATAACCTGAATTACTGGGGGAGGGGAACAGTAGGGGGAAGGAATTGGAATATTCCTTGCTTCTCCCTTGCCACTTCCAGGCCCTGCTCTACCACTGTTACTCATTCACTTCTTCTCCTCTGAAGATTATTCAATCCACATTTATCTATTAATCAATTAAGGTTTTAATAGCTTTTATCTACCAGCTTAGGTTTGGTATGTAATTAAATGTTTTGCTTTAAACTAATCTGTCCTCTGATTGGTTAGTAAAAGAAACATCATAAGGGGCTTGTGAGTAGATTCTGATCCACACCTACAACATGCTTTAAACTTGTGGTAGCCTGGAAGGAGGGTGAGGGGACACAAATGAAGGTTTTTACTAAAGGCTGCACTTCATTGCCATTATATTTTCATGGACTTGTATAATAGTGCTGATAGTAAATATGCGGGATCTTCCACATGGCTTCAGACTGGCAGAAATGGATATATGTATAATATTTATAAAAGCACTATCCCCTTACAAGCTCTCAGAACCCAATTTATATAATTTTTAAAAATTTTAAAAAACTCTTGAGTATAATATGGCAACTTTTCCCCCCCCTTTTGATAATTTTTTGAATTCTACAAATAAAGTGGAAACATGATTCAACCATATGGAGTTTTTGAAAATAAATTACATTTTCTCTTGAAGTTCCTACATTTGTATATAAGAACAATTAATCAGGCAGAATTCTAGAAGAGAGATGGAAGAAGGGAGAATAGAGAAGAAATAACTTCTTTTGTTCAGGCAGGATAAAAAGTTGGTTTTGATCTGATGGAAAGGGGAGAATACATGTCAGAGATATTCTAGTGGTAGAATTGACAGGACTTGGTACCTGATGAAATTGACTGATTTTTCCTCTCTCATCTGAGAGGACTCAGATTTTTTAGTGTAGGTTATGGGTCCTTAGCAGTAACAGGGAAGAAGGGAGAATTTGAAGGGAAAGATAATGAGTTTAATTTTGTAAATGGCTGAACGATATAGTGAAAATGTTTATTTGCATAAATTTGGAGCAAACAGCTAGAAAAGTAACTAAGTAAAAAGGATACAGCTGGTCTTGTCTTGTTTTGCTGTTAGAAGTTAAGTAGAACAAAAGGTTTCATAAAATTGAAACCACCATTAAAAGTAACTAAGTAAAATGGGATAAAGGTGGTCTTACCTTATTTTGCTGTTAGAAGGTAGTAAGTAGGACAAAGGTTAAGCTTTGCTTAGAGTGTGCATGCTTAATAGGCTTATAAATATTAGCTTCTTCACCTCCAAGAGAGCCTAAGAAACCATTTTCTGAACGTGGGATGTATGAAGAAGGAGGCAAGACATATTAAGGGGTAGATGTGTAATAAGCATACTGGAAAGTTGTACACTCCAGACTACTCAGCCAATGAGTAAACAGAGAAGGGACGTTGCAGCCAGAATTAGAAATAAATAGTGAACTCTTGCTTTGGTACAATGTGTCCTTGGTCCATAGGACCTCTCAGGTTGCAACTGTGTAATAAACTGGCCTTTTAACTTCATCCCTCCTGAGTCTGAATGAGTTATTTCTCAAAATGGTGAATTTAAGGTTTCTATGAGAAAATTAGTTCAATAGGCAGTTAGAGATTTAAGATTGGAGGTAAGAAGAGAGGTTAGGGCTGGACAAATACATCTGAAAATCACCTGCATAGAGAAAATTGATTCATTGGGAGCTGATGAGATTGCCAAGTAAAATAACATAGATGAAGATGAAAAAAAGGCCCAGGACAGAGTATTGTGTGACACCTGGGGTTATGAGGTATGGTCTGGTAAAGATCCAGCAAAGGAGATTGAGAAGGAGCTGACAGTTTGGAGAAGGAAGAGAAAGCAATGTCACAAAAACTTAGAGAGAAGAGAGTTTCAAAGGAGAGGATGATCAGTAATGGCAAAGGCTGCAGAGAGGTCAAGTAGAATGAGAGGACTGAGAAAAGGACATTAAAGTTGGTACTTGAGAGATCATTGGTAACTTTGGAGAGAGCAGTTTCAGTTAAATGATGAGGCAGGGAGTCAGACTTCAGAGAGTTAAGAAGATGAGAGGACAGGAAGGGAGGCACTAATTGTGGATGGTTGTTTCAAAGGAAAGAGAGATATAGGTTGATGGCCAGTAGGAAGTGACAGATCTGGAGTGTTTTTCTGAGAATAGGAGAGACAAAGGCATGTTTTTGGGCAACAAGGAAGCAACAGTAGGCAGGGAGAGATTGAAGATTAGTGGGTAGAGGTGGTTGTCATAGTAGTAGTTGTAGTAGTAATAGCAATTCTATACCATTATGATCACATAGTCATTAACTGTCAGGAGGAAGGCTTCAAATCTACCCTTCCCTTGACTCCAGGTCTAGTACTATTGTCACTATGCCATGATCTTTCAAGAGAAAGGAAAAAACCAAACAAACCCTAATATATAACAAAGGTTATTTTTTTCTTATGGAAAATAATATATAGTACTATATATTATATATAGTATGTTGATAGTAGCTTGACTAAGTTGGAGCTGGTCCCAAACAAAGCTGATGAGTTTTCCAAGTCTGGACATATCAAAACCAAGGTGTCTACTTTCCATGCACACTAAGAGCAAATTTCAGGCTCTCTCTGATGTAGCCCATGTATCCACAATAAATATTTATAAGTAACTACATGTAAAGAATACTCTTTTAGATCAAGTGCTTTAATTAGAATACATAAGAAATATTTACCTCCTAAAAAATCTTCAAACTCTATTTTGCTCATGTCTGTACATGATGTAAGAATTAAGTCAACAGGATCTTTTAGAATCATAGAATAATATAGAGCTGAAAGGGACCTTAAGTTTCCTTATCTATAAACTGGTGGTATTGAAGTGAAAAGAAAGTGACTTACCCAAAGTGATATAATTCATTACTGGTAGAGTTAGGACTCAAAACATTGCTTCCTTAGTAAATGCTGAGATAGACACCTTTCCCTCCCCCAGAGTTGGATAGTTGGTACCTGGCCAATTTTTTAATAGAAAGCCCAAGACGTTGTTTATTTAATCTCAGACAGGTGCAACAGAGTCCGATATTTGTTTTAGTGGATCTCATGTACACTGATATTTTCTGAATCAAAATTTGACACGTATGACCTGAAAATGTATTGTTTTCCAGACTTTTGAATGGGATAGAATTTTTCAAGATAGACACCTATAGAAAATTTCAGTGTTAGGATCCTTGAGAGTTATTGTGTGAGAACTGACCTTTGAACCCAGATCTAGGTTCAAGACATACTTTTGACTCAGTGGCTTGTGTGAACCTGAGTAAGTCACTTTTCCTTTTAGTGCTCTATACTACTAAGAATATAAATTTCAGAGAAGGTGACATGCATTGGTAAAGGGAGTTTCCTCATCTGGGAGTTACATCAGTGTAATCTGAGATCCAATCTCTACACTTAGCTGAATATTTCTCCAAGTATGGAAAGCAACAGTTTTCTTTGTTTTCTCTGCATGACTTCAGAATGTTTGAATAAGATTTGATTTTTTACTTTATGTCCCTGCATTTTTAAAAAAAGGTTTCCTTTCATATCGAAGGATCATTTTAGAACTGCAAAGGAAGTGACTTAGCAGAGGCAGAAACTGACCTCAGATCTGACTTAGAGGTGCGGAGAAAACAAGAGCTTGATGCTGAAAGAAAAGGTAATCACCAGCTGGAGCTGTAGTTACTGGGGAGGGCAGTGAAGGCAAAATCCACTGCTCTATTTCACTTAAGGCCAAACTCCTGCTTCCCATGGGTAACAACGAGCTCCAAGTCAGTGTTATTGTGAAGAACTGAGAGGTACCTTTCCAATCCCCCTCGGTTATGTGATTAGGGTCTGATTCTATAAGCACAACAGGTTTGGCCACATCTCAAAAGTTTTAGCAAGCTGAAGATCTGGTCTGAAAATCAGACCTGGACTACGGTTTAAAATGATGATGCTGTCTGTGTGTACCACAAGAGCACTTAATATTTACTTGCCTGTTTCCACAAGAGTTAAGTCTGTGACCTTCAGGAACGACTTCCAGCAAACTAAGCTGTTTATCCCTCTGCAGATTCCACGTTAATATCCCCTCCAGGGTCGCTAGATGGCGCAGTGGCTAAAGTGCTAAACCTGAAGTCATGAAGACTCAGTCTTTCAGAACTCAAATCTAGCCCCAGATGTTAGCCGTATGACAAGTGACAAGTCATTTAATGCTGTTTCCCTCACTTCCCGATCTTGATTATGCAAGATTCGACTCAATATCCCTTCTGTTTTAAGGTCCCGTTATGTCACTTAGGGAGGGCCAATGGCGAGGGCAGAAGAGGCCGGTTTCACATCAACCTTTTTGCTACTGCCTATGAGGGCTGCATGAAATCAGCTACTTACATTTGAGCAGTAATGCTGAAGGCAATGAGTGTACACAAGCTCCCTTTCGTCTAGATGTGGGGCTCTGAAAAGAGCCTTTGGGTTCTAAATGATTTCTATGGTTCTCTATAGAATTTGGCGGCTTTACTTGCCCTTGGCTTTGTGGTGACTCTCGGTCTTCTTAGGCAGCAGCACGGCCTGGATATTGGGCAGCACTCCGCCCTGGGCGATGGTGACTTTGCCCAGCAGTTTGTTGAGCTCTTCATCATTGCGGATAGCCAACTGAAGATGACGCGGAATGATACGCGTCTTCTTGTTGTCACGGGCAGCATTGCCAGCTAACTCCAAGATTTCAGCAGTGAGATATTCCAACACGGCAGCCAAATACACCGGCGCTCCAGCTCCCACCCGCTCAGAATAATTCCCTTTCCGAAGCAGACGATGCACTCTGCCAACCGGGAACTGGAGCCCGGCCCGGGAGGATCGAGTCTTAGCCTTGGCGCGAGCCTTGCCTCCCTGCTTTCCACGGCCCGACATAATCGCTGAATAGTCTGCCTAAAACGTACAGCTGCTAAAGAAGTTGAGGTCTCAGACACCAGTTTTTTCGCTTCGAAAGAGATGTACTAACCATGGCGCAGCAAGTTATTATACCTTCAGGAAGTAGAGTAAACGACGCGGTCTGATTGGTCGCAAACATCTTTTGATGAACAAACCAATTGAAAAGTAGAGCTAGAATCTCTTAATTTACATAGCCCTTCCCACTTACTTTGAATTGTTTTATTTCATCCAATTAGACATTAGACTTCCACAAACCCTTATTTGAATAGACTCAGAACCAATATGTGTGTCTAATTTTTGAAGTAGAGGGCGGGAAGAAGGCTGTCTAGAAGAATGCCCTAGAAAGGGGAGATGAATTAAATTTAGGACGTTATTTTTCCTGCGTGTTTCGAAGCTCGTGAGTCCATTGTTTTAGTCGCCCAAACTGGTCATTACCTGAACGGTTCGCGGCGGATGCTTCCCACTTGGCTGGCCCCATTACAAAGCTTTCCCATCGTGTCTGGAAAAAACCAAAAACCTTAATTGCCTATAAATGCTCTGTGTTTTGGGCTCCAAGATTGTCACTTAAAGACCGTTTCCCAGTAAACTGCATGGAACTATTCACAAAGGTTTTTTGTAAAAGCCATTCTAATTCTAAAGTAAAGCCTTAGTCTCTTAAAACAACAGCAGCAGCAGTTAGGTGATCTGTGTATTTGTGGGCAAGAAAAACTTTTACAATTCTGCTTCTCATCTGTTTTTTTTTTTAATAAAGAAAAATAGTGTAGTGTAGTAGGAAGATCTGCACTTTGTTCCTGCATCATTTAGCACAAGTCACTAATTTTGGACCTCAATTTCTCATGTAAAATAAGGGGGCTTGGTTTGCCCTAGATAGCACTCAAAGTTCCTTAGTGGTCTATGAAGCTTTTGCAGTGCCTCCTTTGACCTAAAGTCTTTTTTTTTCTTTTTTTTTTTTGGACCTAAAGTCTTTAACTGAAGGTTAGACACAGTGCTGTTAGAGTTCAGCAAGACCTCTTTTGATTATGTCCTTTTGAACATCTCAAGTTTCTGCTTTTGCTAGGTTGGTTTGTATATTTGTTTTTAAACTTTCCTATCTAAAAGGGTATTTAATTGTCTATTCTTCTATTGTCTGATAGCCTTACAAGTGGGAAATTAATAATAATGACAACAGCAATAGCTAACATTGATATTCCACATACTGTGTTGCAGGGCCTATGCTAAGTCCTTTACAATTACCTTGCTCACTCCACCCAACTACCCTGGGAGGTATTAATATCCCCATTTTATTGAGGAAGAAACTCAGGTTAAGTAACTTACTAGGGGTGACATCTGATGTTGTGTTTGAACTCTGGTCATTCTGACTCCAGGCCCTGCTATTGTGCCACCTAGCTGTTCTAAATAGCTGGGACTCTGTTGCTGGTCTGTGATTGATTTCATTATTTCTCTAAAGGCCCTGTCATTCCAAAGGGTTTCTTGGCAGAGAACATTGAGAGGGAGATGTCATGTTAGTTGTGTTCAAGTATGTTCAATGGCTGTAATATGGAAGAAGAAGTTGATTTTATCATCCCCAGACTTCATCATTTTGATTCAGTATGTCTCAAATCTGGGCTGTGGATTATTATTGAAAAATATAAATTTTATTAAATAATCTGCAGTTAAATAAAATCACAAACCCCTATTTGGTGGTTACTTTAAATCTAATATTAACTCCAGGGGGTACATGGCAGGTAGTATATGCTGAACAAGGGAAAAGAGTGAAATAAATAGTGGTACCCTGTGTTAATAGGATGAGTCATTTCATCTCCCTTTATTCATTTGTAAAATTAGAGGCTGGACTAGTGACTCCCAGGTTTCCTACCAACTCTAAATCTATGATGATTCTAAGGAAACAGTTAATAGGTGGCGAACTGATAAATCTAACAGTGTTCTACTGAATACCAAAGAAATTTTGTATTAACCTGTCTGCATTCTTCTCTAGATTACTCATGATTAAAACATTTAAAGATGGCTATCATCTACTTACCTTAGGTTGGTGCATTTGTAAAGGACTCTAACTGTATAAAACAATGTTAGCTTCATTTTGGAGCCACTAATATCAGTCTGAGGTCCAACTCCTGGTTAGAACCTCATGTGTGCTGTGGTACATTCTGAATCAGGACAAAGAGTGTCTTTGAGTAGGATGATATCTCAAAGGCATCTAATTAAATCCCCTTAATTTACAGATGAGGCCCAGAGCAGTTAAATGACTTTTAATGAATTATAGAACTTTGTAGTTAAAGGCCATCTAGTACAACCCATATCCTCCAGAACTCCCATCACAATTGCAGCAGCAGTCATCTGAACTCTGCTTGAAACCTTCAGTAAGGATGAATATACTACTTCCCAAGGCAGCAGATTCCACTTTAGGTTCATTCTAATCTTTTTGAAGTTTTTCATTGCATTAAGCCTAAATTTGCTTATTTACAACTTCTATTCATTGCTCCTAGTTCTTCCCCTGGGGAAAAATAAAATATATTCCTGGTTCCACATGACAGCCTTTCTAGCTAAGTTTACTTGAGTCTTCTCCAGGATAAACATCTCCCTTCCCTACATTTATAGCCTCATATGATATGAACTAAAGGCCCTTAACTATTCTGATTTCTTTCTTCAGGGTACACTGTAGCTTATCAGTGTCCTTACTAATCTATCTTACTCATAAGTGAACAGATGTGGTCTGACCCAAACAGAGTATACCTTCCTTAATGTAACCCAACATTAATCACTTTTTTCCTTTTCTTCTTCCTTCTCTCTCTCTCTCTCTCTCTCTCTCTCTCTCTCTCTCTCTCTCTCTCTCTTTCTCTTTCTCTCTTTCTTTCTTCTTCTCCCATATTACACAGCAGAGAGAACAGGATAAATGAGAGACGATGATATCCTGCTGATCAATGCAATGATCAATCTTCATCACTGATGATGAGAGAATGTTACCCATCTCCTGACAGAAGAGTGATGGATTAATATGCAGATATAATATAATATAATATAATACAATATAATATAAAAATAAGGCATAATATTTAAACATGGCATGTATACATATATATTTTGCTGGACTATGTTTAAAAGTTTTTGTTAATTTTTTCTTTTTTTCAGTGGGGGGAGATGAAAAGAAGAAAAACAAATGCTTGATATTTTTAAATACCATAAGTTATAGAACAATTGATAACCTGCTGTGGTGGAGACAGTAAACTCTCCTGTTGAGAATACTGTTACCCGATGAAATTAGATTTGTAAAAAAAAAAGTCGTACTACTTAGTTTGAAATTCACTAAAACTCCTGGAACTTTTTCAGATAAACTGTCGTCTTACTTGCCTCTACCATTTTGTCCTTATGAACTCAGTCTAAGTGAATCTTAATTTTACTTTATACTATTTATTACCTCTTAAAATCACCTCTTATTAGATGCTGCCTAATGGTCTGGAGGGCAGCTAGGTAGCACAGTGGATAGAGTTGCCAGGCAAGATTCAGGAAAATTCCTCTTCCTGTGATTCAAATCTGGCTTCAGAGGCTTACTAGCTGTGTAACCCTGGGCAAGTCACTTAAACCTGTTTGCCTTAGTGTCCTCACCTGTAAAATTAGCTGGAGAAGGAAATGACAAACCAATGAGGTCACAGAGAGTTGACACAACTAAACAATGTTATGGATTCTATCATTGTTGTCATAGACTGAAATATACCCTCACTATATTCTTTTTTTTCCTATTAATAAACTAAAACCAGGATTAGTCCTTGAGAATGTGAGCTATATTTCTCTTTCTTAAATTCAAAACTGATGGTTATATATACATTCTTTCCAAAGTATAATTCAGAACATTTACATACAATTTTTTATCTATCTCTTCTATAAGAATCAGAAAATATTTGCCTCAAATTATCCAAGAAACAGTTGTTAAAGGAAAGATAGATCCCCACTGAGTTAATAACTTCTGTTGAATATATAACTTTCATCACTGTGCAGAAATTATAGAAGTAAAAACCTCATTTCTGTTATTCCTAAGCACAAGTTTTGGGATTCAGAAAAATAGCCCTAAACCCTGACTGGGGTTTAAATCAAGGTTCTTATAGAGAAAAATTATGGCAGAGAGACAGAAATTTTTTTTAACATCTAATAATCTTTATGACATCTCAGATCATAAGGATCACACCGACCTAGTCAAATAGAGTCATTACCTTATGCTTCCTTCAATGTCATTAAGGTTAAACAAACTGAATTGGACTGATTTAGTAAACAAAATAAGTTACAGATTTAAACATTAGCTCTCAGGGTTTCAATTATCATCTGTAGGTTAATCATTATCAGATCTATTTATCCAACATTAACCTTTCTCTGGCTTCTAGTCTCAAGTCTCCAAATGCTTATTAGACATCTTGAACTGGATGTCCCATAGACATCTTGCACTCAACATGAACTCATTATCTTTTCCTCAAAACTATTTCTTCTTCCTGACTTCCCTATTACTGTGGAAGGCATCACCATCCTCTCAGTTACCCAGGCTCAGAAGCCAACCATTATCCTCATACTTTCTCACCCCCTATATCTAATTATTTGTCAAGTTCTGTCAATTCTTCCTTTGTACAGTCTCTAGTATATGGCTTCATCTCCTCACTATTGCAACAGCCTACTTGTTGGTTTTCTTGATGCAAGTCTTTCCCTATTCCACTCCACCTTCTACTCAGTCAAATTAATCATTAAGCACAGTCTGACCATGTTATCCTTCTCTCCTCTTCAATAAACTCCAATGGCTCCCTATTACATCCAGAAACAAATATGAAACACTTTGACTTTTATAGATCTCTTTATAACTTAGCCCCTTCCTACATTTCCTGTCATCTCATACTTGGAGGTACTTTGTGATTCATTGACACTGGCCTCCTTCCTGGTCTTTGCACACAAAACTCCATCTCCTAACCCTGTACATTTTCGCTGGTTGTCCCCACGCCTGGAACTTTCTTCTCACCTCTACTTTCTGGCATCCCTGGCTTCCTTCAGTCTCACCTAAGGTTCCACCTTCTGAAAGAAGCCCTTTCCCAATTCTTCTTAATCTTAGTGCCTTTCCTCTGAAAGACATATACATACATACATACATACATACATACATACATACATACATACACACACGTATGTACATCATTGCTTGCATTTTGTTTCCCTCATCAAACTGTGAGCTCCTTAAGAGCAAAGACTGTTCCTTCTCCCCCCCCACCTTGTATCCCCAACAATTTAGTACTGCACCTGACACATAGTAGGCAATTAATGCTTGTAGACTATAATCACAATTTTGGCTCCACCTACAGTATATTCCTGGAACGTCTCCAAAAATATATCTCATGTATAGCTTTGTCCCTTATTCCCTGTTAAAATCCTTCTATTTTTGGATACCCACAAGGAAATCATACTTATAACATAGCTTAAATATTTACTGCATGGAACAGAAAGCTAATAAAATGCAGTATCGAAATTCCACAAATGACCAAATGCCACATAGATAAAAAGATTAGTTATTTCTACAGCTGCTTAAAGATGCTGACCCTGTTGAGTCAGTATCACACCTTGGCCATTAGGCACGGAGATGAAAGGAATGTAGAATGGGTCCCCCTGCGCTCTGGAATCCCTTGCTACTTCAGATTCAATGTGGAGTCGTAATTATGGAGACATAGCTAAAGTCCCTGTTTCATTTACCCTGATAGATACGACTAGTCAAAACAGTATCTTGAGATTAAGATAACAATTAGATTCATTCTTACCTGACTTGAAATAGTATTACCTTAACATTCCCAGACAACTCACTTTCAGAGGGATAGTGCATTGTGACTGTTAAGACTCACTGACTGCCTCTTACTTCCACCAACTGTCACTTATTACTTTAGCTTTGCAGCCCAACTGCTGCTGTTTTGAATTGGTGTCTTTTGATAAGGTTTCTTGGCGGACAAAGAAAGGAGCTATTTGGGTAGTATGGTCGTGGTTAATAGCTTACTGCTCTTACAAGAACGTCTAAGGGAAAGCCAATGTAGATTTCCACTTTGAGCTTCACCACATGCAGTTAATATTACTGCCAGAAATGTTAGCATAAGGAAAAATATTACAGCTTTTTTGAGAATAAAGTAGGCGGCTCTGAAAAGAGCCTTTTAAAAGTTATGAACAGCGACCTTGGACTACAATTTAAGCCCTTTCTCCGCGGATGCGGCGAGCCAGCTGGATGTCCTTGGGCATGATGGTCACGCGCTTGGCGTGGATGGCGCACAGGTTCGTGTCCTCGAACAGCCCGACCAGATAGGCTTCGCTGGCCTCCTGCAAGGCCATCACGGCCGAGCTCTGGAAGCGCAGGTCGGTCTTGAAGTCCTGCGCGATCTCGCGCACCAGCCGCTGGAAAGGCAGCTTGCGGATCAGCAGCTCGGTCGACTTCTGGTAGCGGCGGATCTCCCGCAGCGCCACGGTGCCGGGCCGGTAGCGGTGAGGCTTCTTCACGCCGCCTGTAGCCGGCGCGCTCTTACGAGCAGCCTTCGTAGCGAGCTGCTTACGGGGCGCCTTCCCTCCAGTGGATTTCCGGGCGGTTTGCTTAGTACGAGCCATAGCAAGCACGCATCAGAGAAAAAAGTACAGAACAGTGAAAGTGGAAGTGCGCTCTGCTTTATTTATAGAGGCAAGAGCAATCTGATTGGATAATTCAACGTTGCCGGCACCAGATTGAGGTATTTGGTCAATTTAATTGGATAATTATTCTCTCCGCCCCTTTTAACCAGAACCTATTAGGAATGTCGTTATTTTTACGTTCTCCCCGCCCCCCACCTTCCGTTCTCCCCCTAGCCGGTCGTCTTGGTTGTGGAGAACTTTGTGTTTTATTCGCATGACAATTCAATATAATTAGTGTTTCCCCAGTTCCAGATTAGAAAATTGTAAGGTTTTAGGAGAACCCTTTGCAGCATGAAAAAGTCCGTGCTGGAAAATGAAAAAGGCTTATTTCTTTGTTCCTTATTAGACCGTAAGATGGCGCCCCATTGTTTGCCTTCAGATGTTGCTCTAGGACTCTTTTCCTTTAAATACGTCACCCCCAAACATGAAGAAAATCTTTCACTCCTCGGCCAATTTTCCACACCAGATTAAAATATACATACATATATACTTAATATATAATAATTGTGTTATATATAAAACTATAACATATAATAATATATAATATAATTATATGTAATTATATAGTAGGTAATACATTTTATTATATATAATTTTAATCTGGCCATGGAAAATTGGGTGAGGGGAGAAAGATTTTATTTGTGTTTTGGGGTGGTTTGCAGGAGACAAGGCAAGGAGAGACTATAGAAAAGTATTTAAATGAAAAGTCCTAGAGCAACTTCTAGATAGATATTTATCAGTCGTAAAAAGAACCTATTAATTTATCTAGTCAGTAAATGTTTGCTGACCTATATGATAATTCATGGTGTTTTTTTTTTTCTAGGCAATTGGGGTTAAGTGACTTGCCCAGGGTCAAGTGTCAAGTGGTTGGTCTGAGGCTGGATTTTAACTCGGGTCCTCCTGACTTCAGGGCCAGTGCTGTATCCACTGCGCCACCTAGCTGCCTCTGATTCATGGTATTTCTAATGCACTGCAGCTACATAAAGGAATTTTAATTGACAAATAAACTACATCTAATGGAGATGGTAACCCTACAGGAAAAACTAGAATGAAAGGTACTTGTACACAGTATACATGCGCACTACCTATAAAGTGAGTTTTAGGAGAGAAAGGAAATTCAAAAGGGAGTGTGTGGCATAAGGTTCTAGTAGTTCACTAGAAGAAACCTAACAACAACAGCAGCTGCAGGAGCAGCAGTAACATTTATATAGAGCTTGCTATAATTGTTCAAAGAAAATACGAGGGAGAGACATTTCTAGGAGCCAATATGGTGGAGTAACCAGTAAACTACTGCAACTCTACCACACTCGTCTCTAAACAAAAATAAAATAGAGCCCCGAAACAAATTCTGGAACAGCGGAACCAACAAAAAGATGGGCTGAAACAGTCTTTTAGCCCAAGAAACTTCAATGATCATCAAGAAAGGTCCATCTCTGGTGAAAGGGGAGTGAAGCCCAGGACAGGAAGCATTGCAACAAGCCAGCACCAAGTCCCACCTCAGCAAACGAGCAGAAGATCCTGAGCCCCAGTGTGGTGGAGCAGGCAAACTCCAACACCAGGACCGCCCCCCCCCCCCCAACAAACCACGTGCCTTAGCATAGCCAGGGGAACTGGCAAACTCTAGTTCCCAGAACCACCATGTGGTTCAGGGTAGCCTCAGGGGAAAAAGGAATCTCCCAGAGGCCAGACTTACACAGGCTTCAGTATAGCCACTGGGAAATGCAGAAACACCCTACCAGGACTCAGCACATACCAGAAACCACTACTAGGACCCCAGCTCAGCACTAGGTAAGCTGTCAGACCCCCTACAGCCTCCAGCATCATCAGTGAACCCCCACTCCATGTCCACCAGACAAGAAAGTCCTTGTGGGCCTCAGGGAAACATCAGTACAGCACCAGGTAAACAGCCAGAGCCTGCAGCCACTTGCACAAGGAGCCAGAAACAATGCCACTTTCACCCTGGGGAGTAGACTCAAATTTATAAGAAAGGAAAAAGGCCCCAAAACCCCAAACAAACAAAAAAAGAATGAGCAGAAAACAACAAAAAAAGAATCTGACCATTGAAAGTTATTATGGTGACAGGGAAGACAAAGACACAAACTCAGAAGAGGACAACAATGTGAAAACGCCTATTGGCAAAACCCCAAAGAAAAACAGGAAGTGGTCTCAAGCCCAGAAAGATCTTATGGAAGAGCTCAAAAAGTTGCTTAATAATCATATAAGAGAGATAGAACAAAAACTGGGAAAAGAAACAGGAATGATGCAAGAGAATTATGAAAAAAAAGTCAATAGCTTGGAAAACTGCTTAAAAAGTAGAATTGGCCAAATGGAAAAGGAGATACAAAAATCCACTGAAGAAAACAACTCCTTAAAGAGTATAATTGGCCAAATGGAAAAGAAAGTACAAAAGCTAATTGAGGAAAACAGTACCTTAAAAGTTAGAATTGGGCAAATGGAAGCTAATCACTCTATGAGACATGAATCAAACAAATACAAAAGAATGAAAAAATGGAAGAAAATGTAAAAGAGCATTGGAGTACCTGAAAGCCATAGTCAAAAGGAGGACCTGGCCAGCATCTTTCAAGAAATTTTCAAGGAAAACTGCCCTGATGTCCTGGAACCAAAGGGCAAAATAGGTATTGAAAGAATCCACTGATCATCTCAGGAAAGAGATCCTCTAATAAAAACTCCAAGGATCATTATAGCCAAATTTCAGAACTATTAGGTCAAGGAAAAAAATATTACAAGTGGCCAGGAAAAAAAAATTCAAATAATAGGGTGCCACAATCAGGATTACATAGGACTTAGCTACAATATTAAGAGATCAGAGATCATGGAACATGATATTCTGGAAGGCAAAGGAGCTAGGACTACAACCAAGAATCACCTACCTATCAAGGTATTTTTTTTCCCTATCAAGGGAAAAAATGGTCATTCAATGAGAAAGACTTCCAAGTCTTCATAAGGAGAAGACCAGAACTAAACCAAAAATTTGACCTTCAATATCAAGACCCAAGAGAAACATAAACAGGTAAGAAGGAAAAAGAAAATATAAGGGATTCAGTGGGACTAAATTGTTTACATCCCTACATGGGAAGATGATACTTGTAACTCTTAAAAATCGTATCACTAACAGTGGTTGCTGTTGTTTGTCCTTCATTCTTGAAGAGGCCCATGACATCCAGAGGGTGAAGCCATGACTTCTGAAATAATTGTATATAAGTTAAGGAGGGCTGGACAAAGTCACCAACCTCACTTTCTCCTCTGGAGCCACTTGGGTCCAAGTGGCAAGACATAGATCAGGACAACTGGAGATGACCCCAATGTAATGGGAGACCTTGGCCTTTTTCAGCTTAAGATCTTTCTGAGTTCTCGATTGGACTGAGGCAATAGAGATAGAAGGAATATACACAGACAGATAATAAGGATGTAAGGTGAATTTGAGGGAATGACAAAAAATTATTAAGGGATGAGAAAGAGGAGTACAAATGGTACAGAAGGAAGGGAAAAGTACAATGGGGCAAATTATGTTTCATGAAGAATCAAGAAAGACCTTTTACAGTGGAGGGGAAGATGAGAGGTGGGCTGTGGGCATCACTTGAACCTTACTCTCATCAGTATTGGTTCAAAGAGGGAATCATATCGAACAAATGGGAAAAGGACCCACATGTACAAAAATATTCATAGCAGCTCTTTTTGTGGTGGCAAAGAATTGGAAATTGAGAGGATGCCCATCAACTGGGGAATGGCTGAGCAAGTTGTGGTATATGAATGTAATGGAATATTATTGTGCTATAAGAAATGATGAACAGGCTGACTTCAGAAAAACCTGGAAAGACTTTTATATGGTCTGATGCTGAGTGAAGTGAGCAGAACCAAGAGGACATTGTACACAATAACAGCCACGTTATGCGATGACTAATATTGTTAAACTGAACCCGTCTCAGCATTACAAGGATCTAAAACATCTCCAGAGGACTCAGGATGGAAAATGCTGTCCACATCCAAAGAAAGAACTATGGAAGTCGAATCACTATCACTTATTTTTACCTTCTGTTGAGTTTTGCTTCATCTTTCTGATGGTTCCTCCTATTGGTTTTAATTTTTACTTACAACTTCATTAATGTGAAAATATGTTTAATGGGTATGTAAATGTAAAGCCTATATCAGATTGTGTGCCGTCTTGGGGACGGTGAGGGGGAGGAAGGGGGAGAAAAATTTTCAACTCAAAAACATATGGAAGTGATTGTTGATAAATCAAAATAAATTAATAAAATTAAAAAACAAACCAAAGAGGGAATCATATACACAGTCAGTTGAATATAGAAATATATCTTATCCAACAGGGAAGTAGGAGGAGAGGAGATAAGTAAAGGGGGTGGAGACTGACATTAGGAAGGTCGGAGCAGGGGAAGGGGTAGATACTTCAGTGGCAAAAAAACACTGGTGATGTGGGAAAAGGTGAAAGGAGAGAAAGGACAAACAGGAGGAAGAATAGGATGCAGGAAAATTCACAGGCAGTAATAATAACTGTGAATGTGAATGGGATGAATTCTGGCAGAAAACAAAAGTAGATACCAGAGTAGATTTAAAAAAAAAACAGAATACTACAATATATTGCGTACAAGAAACACACTTGAAGCAGAGAGAAACACACACAGAGTAAAGGTAAAGGACTGGAGCTATTATGCTTCAGTTGAAGTTAAAAAAACCCCCCAAAAACCCAAGGGTAGCAATCCTCATCTTAGGCAAAGTAAAAGCAAAAATAGCCCTAATTAAAAGAGATGAAGAAGGAAACTATATCTTGCTAAAAGGTACCTTAGACAACTAAGCAATCAAATCAGAACAGCAAGGAACAGCCTACCTGTCCCATAGAGGGGAGAGGGGTAATTTATGACCAAAAAAGAGATAGAGAGCACTACAAAATATAGAATAGATTATTTTGATCATATTAGATTAAAAAACTTTTGTATAAACAAAGTCAATGCAACCGAGATTAGAAGGAAAGCAGAAAGCTGGGATCTTTACAGCAAGTGTCTCTGATAAATGCCTCATCTCTCTCTCTTTTTTGGCTAGGCAATAGGATTAAGTGACTTGCCCAGGGTCACACAGCTAGTAAGGGTCAAGTGTCTGAGGACAGATTTGAACTCAGATCTTCCTGACTCCAGGGCTGTATTCACTGTGCCACCTAGTTGCCCCTCATTTCTCAAATATATAGAGAACTGAGTCAAAATTATGAAGATACAAGCCATCCCCTAATTGATAAATGGTCAAAGGATATGAACATGCAATTTTCAGATGAAGAAATCAAAGCTATTTATAGGCATATGAAGAAGAGCTTTAAATGACTTTTGATTAGAGAATTACAAATGAAAGCAACTCTGAAATATCACCTCATGCCAAGCAGATTGGCTAATATGACAGCAAACGAAAATGATAAATGTTGGAGAGGATGTGGGAAAACTGGGCCACGAATTCATTCCAGTAGAAGTGTGAACTGATCCAACCATTCTGGACAGCAATTTGGAACTATATGCAAAGGGCAACCAAACTGTGCATACCCTTTGATCCAGCAATACCACTACTAGTTCTGTATTCTGAAGAGATCATTAAAAAAGGGAAAAGGACCCAAATGGGCAAAAATATTTATAGCAGCTCTTTTTTGTGGTGGCAAAAATATTGGAAATTGAGGGGAAGCCCATCAACTGGGGAATGGTTGAACAAGTTGTGGTATATGAATGTAATGGGATACTATTGTGCTATAAGAAATGATGAACAGGCATATTTCAGAAAAATCCTGGAAAGACTTGTACAAACTGATGCCAAATGAAATGAGCAGAACCAGGAAAACATTATACACAGTATCAGCAACATCATCTGTGTGATCAACTATGAATGACTCAGCTCTTCTCAGTAACACAATAATACAAGATAAGTACAAAGGACTCAAGAAAGAAAATGCTATCCATATACAGAGAAAGAACTGATGGACTCTGAATGCAGATGGAAGCATATTTTTTACTTACTTTATTCTTTCTCATGGCTTTATTTCCTTTTGATCTATTTCTTCTTCCATAACTGTAATGAACATGGAAATATTTTACATGATAGCACATATATAAACTATATCAAACTGCCTCCCATTTTCAGAAAAGGGAAAGGAGGGAGGGAGGGAGAAACTTTTGGAACTCAAAATCTTGTAAAAATGAATGCTAAAATTTTTTCTTGACATGTAATTGGGAAAAAATAAAATACTATTTAAAAAATGAAAAAAAAATACAAGGCAGGCTCTCAAAAGGTTTTGTCTTCTGTAATTGGAGACCAGCTGGATCTCAGATTTTTATTTAATCATCATGTTGTCATTATTATTATCATTATTATTATTATCATCATCATCATCATCATCAAAATCATCATCATTATTATGATGCTTGGTTTTATGACGACTCTCAGTCTTTTTGGGTGACAGAGTAGCCTGAATGTTAGAGATATCAAATGAAACATTGACCCTGTTACCTAGCAGCTTGTTAAACTGCTTGCCTTGGCCACTGGATTTGGCAGGATTTTATGTACCTAGGCCTAGTTACCAGCTAGTTCTAAATCCTGGTTACCAGGTACTCTAGTATTTCAGACAGGTTAACATTTGCTCTGACCTGACACATTCAGAGTAATTACCCTAGCAAAGCAGACCCTGAACCAAGCCCAAGAGGTAAATACAACCTTTCCTGAAAGGAACAGACTAGGCCTTGACACGGGCTTTCCTGGCCTATTTTCCTGAGCCCTACCTAACGTGGCAAAGTAAGCAATAGGGATTTCTTAGAAAGAAGGAAAACTGATATTTAGTGGAAATAGGAATCTACTATACAATCTCTTAAATGAATTTGTAGATTGCTTACAAACATACGTTTGTTATCTTGCCAATTAGAAAGTGAAATTTGTACCTAGTTAATTTTTACATTTAAATTGAAAAGGATTTACCATATTTTATCCAATAGGATTTCTTCAACTTTCTTGTGAATACAAGCAATACAAATAGCAAACTCTGCCCTTGAACAAAACTATAGTTCTAATTAGGCTGAAGATGGATGGATGGATGGATGGATGGAAAGAAACTTAAATTTAGGGATAGGAGTGACCACAGAGCAGGAGCAGGTGCAAACATTTTGCTCCAGGCAACATGAGAGCTTTCCCCAGCTCCTCAGAGAAGTCAATCAACAAGGATGTGCTAAGTGTCCACTGTGTGCCAATCTCTGGGCTAGGTCCTGAGAATACAAAAGTGAAAGATTTCCAATTTTAGGGAATGCTCTGCTCCTTTGCTTAGCATGATAATTAATTCAGTGTTTTTGCTCTGAAATGACTGTAAGTCATCTTGCTTGCTAGTGAAGAATCCAGAGTTTTTTGAAATGATATTTTTACATTAGATACAACCTCATTTTGCCTAGATGCACACTCATTGTGTAGGAGGAGTGTCTAGTGGGTAAAATAAAATCAATAGCCAGATTGAAAGGAAAAGGATTTTACTGGTGTATTATGTGAGCAGCAGCTTAGAGTACAGATTTTTATTTTTTTAAAATTATTTATTTTCAGTTTCAACATTCACCTCCATAAGATATTGAGTTTTTAATTTCTTCCCCTCCCCCCAAGATGGTGCACAATCTGATCACATTTTCATTTTCATAGCTATTTAAGCTCAATTACACAACATGACCAATCAGCAGCATTCAAAGGCAAAAAAGAACTGGGTGGAAGTGTGCAAGCCTTTGGGTCATAGGAGTTGCTAATGGTCAGGTCTGTTCCTGTGGGATAATGCATTTCTCTGTAGTTAGTTTGATCAGAATAGCCTGTGCTGGTAGTAAATTTCCAAGATGGTGGAGGCCTCTTTTAAAATAATTCTTATTTATTTTGTTGTCTCCACTAAGGAAGGAAGTAAAGTATAAACTCCATAGTTTCCTGGTTCTCAGAGGTTCCTTTATCTGAGCAGTAGATGTTGTCCCCAAACTGGAGGATTCATGTTCCTGCACCTCTGCCACACGTCCAAGGGTACTAGGAAAGCCCATCTGAGACTGACTGGGCACTCCTGCTAGGAGAAAGAAACACAAAAGTAGAAAAGGTATCCTGGGGTCTGAGATCCAGTCTCAGGCTCACTTAGACAAACACATGCCATGTGCAAGCAGCCTTGATGGTCACTACTGGGGAAAGGAAGAGGGAAGAAAGTCCTCTCCCTACCTTGTCCTTCTGGGAGTAGCTGGGAGAGTATCAAGTCACATGTTTACAAAAAGAAGAAAGAGAGGAAATTGTTTCTCTTTTTCAACCTACTGAGTGGATGACTTTTCCTGCCCAGTCACCAATTATATTTGACATAGCACCCATGACTAGGACTATGGGGATCAAGTAGGAACCTCCAGTTGCAACAGATACTTCACTAATGGGGTCAACAGAGAGGGGTCAGGGCTGTCATGGGAAACAGTAAGTATATACTTGTTCTGCTTGGCCAGAGGGCAGCGCTAGAAGCAATGGGCCAATGCTACAAAGGTCAGATTTAGGCCTGGCCTAACGATTTTAGCTGTCCCAAAGAGGAAAGGGCAGCACTGAGACATAGTAGATTGCCTCGTGCCAGAAGTCTTACTGGCAAAGCCTGATCAGCTATTTTCCATCTATACTGTAAAGGGCATTCTTATTTCAAGAGCAGGTTGGACTAGATGACCTTTGGAGTTCTTCCATTTGAAAGTTTTTTCATTCTTTCAATCTGGACCTTTTAAAGCTTTCACTCTGGACACTCTAGACATAGGATGGTAGATTTACAGTTGGACCTCACAGGCCGGAGATTTCAAATCCCTCATTATAGAGATGAAGAAACTGAGGAACATAGGGGTTAAAGGATTTGTCCAGGGTTACACAGTTAGTCTGTGTCGTCTGTAGCCTCTGAACTGAGGTGTTCCTGGTTCCAAGTTCATCACTGTTTCCCTTAAAGACATAGATATGCTATGTAGCAAATTCTTTGGGTTATGATGTTAACAACATCCTCATCACCAAAAAAAGTTGGTTACAATTTTGTGGGGGAGGGTGAGGCAATTGAGGTTAAGTAACTTGCCCAGAGTCACACAGCGAGTGTTATATGTCTGAAATTGGATTTGAACTCAGATCCTCCTGACTCCAGGGCAGGTGCTCTATCCATTGTACCACCGAGCTATCCCCAGTTACAATTTCTCTTGTTTTCTTCTGCCAATTTAATTTTCTTATTCCCCAACCCACATTTTCTGAGACTAAGAAACTAGGCTAATCTACTTTTAAAGGAATTTCCTAAGGCCACCACCAAAGTAATAACATTGGGAGAAGTCTGACTAGGATGGTCCTCACACCCATGGCTGGCCTGACATTTTTAGTTCGGCAAAGTTGGAGATGGATCTGTAACTGTCTCTTTCATCTTCAAGGTGAAAATATCACATGTCACTTTCTGTAGTCTAGATTTAGAGCTCAGTTTGGAATCTAAAATTTGAAGGTTCAGGGATAATTCTGAGGGACTAAAGAAAGTGTGGATGAATAATGGAAAAGTGGCTCTGTTGAGGTTTAGGAGTGCTGGGACCCCCAAATCACAACATGCAGGTCTTGTCTAAAAGAATTCGGCCCAAGCCTTCTTTCAGCCAAAGGCAAGGTTTATTAGAATATCCACCACATAACCAGAGTGTTAAGGTGTCTGAACATGAGTGAGCTATTGGCTAGATTATAAGAATCTGAGCACTTTAATGGAGTCAAGATGGACCTTATATACGGAAAGACTGTGAAAAGGATCTAGGAGTGGCCAAGTAGTTTGGGGTGACTGGAGGAGGGGTCTAAAGAGATCTGGATGGGAGCGGCCAGTAAGCTAGAGTGAAAAGAACTCCTGAGACCTGGACCACTTGGCCAAGGGAGAATGGAACCTAGCTAGGATTAAGGGTGGGAAATGGCCAGAGGCCATAGGGAGGTAAGACAATGGAGGGCTAGGTTAGATTAAAGTTAATAGAGAATTGGGACATTGGGTGTAGCCACAATGAAAGGCCAATTGAGGGGATTATTGGGTGGTGGTGGGGGTGAAGAACACCAGGGATTGGTCATGTGAGAAAGTCCAGAGTTTTTTCTTTTTGGAGACTAGCTCCCATCCTTATCAGCTCCATCTCCTCTTCCTTTTCACCTTACAAAACAGGCTATGGAGATTTAAAAAGTAATCTCCTCATAGGTGAGAGACCTGACCTACAGTAAGCAATGCCCTTTCCCAGATCAGACTCCCAGATTGTCCTGTATGTAGCCGTTGTCTACTCAAGAGGTGTATAGAAGACTCAGAGCAGAGTCTGATAACCTCTAGAAGGGGAGCAGGGCCACCCAAGGAGAGATTCCAATGATTTCTTCATGTCTCATTGCAAAAGCAGATGATTGATTCCAAGCAATAAATACATTCATCTCCTCACCAAATCCCTCTCCTCTGAGATTCTGAAGTTGTCATGTCTAAGTAGATAAGTGCCTTTTCTCTGGTGACATCTTTTCTACCTGAGGCTAACTGCTGAACCTTAATGCCTTCTTAGGGCCTTCTTGCCTCTAGGCAGCATAAGTAAACTAAGAGGTTCTTAAACTGGGGAAAGAAAGGGAAGACAGAACAAACCACAGATTAGGAACAGGGATCCTTTTGGGGGGATAAGATTAGGGGAAGTGGCTGGCTAAGAGGCACAGGATATAACAAAAAGCATGATTTTGACTTTTTTTTTAGGCAACTGGGGTTCAGTGACTTGCCAGGGTCACACAGCTAAGTGTCAAGTATTTGGTTTGAGGCCAAATTTGACCTTAGGTCCTCCTGACTTCAAGGCCAGTCCTTTATCCACTTCACCACCTAGTTGCCCCTATGATTTTGACTTCTGAGGAATAGAGTACCATAATTAACTTGAAAACTTTCCTGCCTAGAAGTGGCATTCTGATTCTTTCTTTTTTTTTTTTTGCTTTTAGGCAATTGGGGTTAAGTAAACTTGCCCAGGGTCACACAGCTAGTAAGTGTCAAGTGTATGGTCTGAGGCCGGATTTGAACTCAGGTCCTCCTGACTTCAGGGCCCATGCTGTATCCACTGCTCCACCTAGCTGCCCCTGGCATTCTGATTCTTCCTGAGTTAAAAACACAAACAAGCAAACAAAAACAACAACAGCAGCAAAACTGTTGCTTTTGGATACCAATGCCTCAAAGAAGGGACTTGTGGGTATTTTAATGCAGGAAGAAGGTGAAGAAATATCCCTTAGGTATTCCTAGGAGAAAATGTTGTTGTTCTGCAAAGAAACTGACAACAGTGACAAAAGTTGGGCCTTTCTGCTAAATTGGTGATGGACAGTTAAACTTTTAGGGCCTAAAAGGGGATGCTTCCAGGCAAAGGTTGCCCTTTGGCCCAAGGCCATTGTCAAGGGGACCCATGCTGTAGCTGAACCAACAATAGCTAAATTATTTTATCGGTAACTAAATTATGAAGTTGCTTGACATAACAGATACAGAAAGTTCACCAATTTGAAACTTGAAACAAAGCCATTACCAGTCAGGTGACTTCTGTTTTTGTAGGGGTAAAGGGTGAAACTCTCTTCTCCTATGAGAGGGGTTAACAGATACCCTCTTCACTCAAGGGAAGGGAGTGACCAGTTTGTGCAGGTGTTTCAAAACTCCTTAATGATCAATCACAAAACCTCCAGAATATGCCAAGATAGGTGCAGAGGGAAGGGAGTAAGTAAGCCTCAGGGAACCAAAAAGCAACTGCAGTTTTCCCCAATTCCCTAGCGCCCAGGAAATTAACGGAATCGAGCATACACTTCTGGATAGGGCGCGTGTCCTTGTCCTCTATGCTGCGGAAGGTGTACCCAGGTCCGTGGCCTTCAACTGACGCAGTGGACCAAAAGCCTGAGAGTGTCTGGCCCAGTGAGAGACAGCCTCTTAACTGTCTGCCTGAAAAGTACCTACAAGCCTTGGTGCTTGGACAGCAACCCTAACTGTAGAGCAAGAAAGGAGAGAGGGGAGGCTTACATACCTTCCAGTCTTGGCTGGAGAAGAACTTGGGGTTAGGCAGTTTCCCCGTAGGGGCCACTAAAATGATGCGGTTAGGGGTTCCCAACATCACAACATGTAGGTCTTGTCCGCAAGGATTCAACCGAAGCCTTCTTTCAGCCAAAGACAAGGATTATTAGAACATCCATCATATTGGGCAGACTCTTAAGGAGTCTGAACATTAGTAAGGTAGTGGCTTATTGGCTAGATTATAAGAATCTAAGCAGTGGCTAGATTTCAGGTATCTGAGCAGTGGGTAGATTATAAGAATCCCAACAGCTTAATGGAGACAAGATGGACCTTATATACAGAAAGACTGTGGGAGGGATCTAGGAGTGGCCAAGTAGTTTGGGGTGATTGGAGGAGGGGCCTAAGGAAGATCTGAATGGGAGTGACCAGTAAACTGGGGTGAACAGAACTCCTGGGACCTGGACAAGGGAGCCTAGCCAGGATTAGGTGTGGGAAATGGCCAGGGGCCACAGGGAGGTAAGACAATGGAGGGGGGATTGGGTGTAGCCAAGATGAAAGGCCAGCTGATTGGATTATAACCTCAGGCTAAAGCCAGAGACTTGGCCAATGGGAAAGTCCAGGTTTTTCCTTTCTGGGACCCAGATCCCAACCCCATCACTATTAATAACTCTTCATTCAAAGGTATAGAGGGAGAAGTAGTTTCTACATAATGTGACCTCTCACAGAGTTCTTCAGAAGTTTTTGAAAGCTGACTCAACTTGGGAACAAAACAAAGCAAAAGGGAATGATCTGCACGCATTTCTAACCGGTGTCCTGGGGGTATTCACTTATCTTCTTGATTAAGGACTATAGGAGCATTCATGCATGCAAGTGCTCTTTGCCATTTTCCCTCTTTGCTCTGGAGCCAAGCTAAGCATTGAATCCCTTTTCCACAGGACAGCTCCTCAACACCTTGAGGACAGCTTTTATATTCCCCCTAAATTTTCACTTCTTGTAGGATAAATATCCCCAGGTCCTTAACCTGATCCTCATATGGTACAAGCTTTAGACCCTTTACCATTTTGGTTGCTTTCCACTGGATGCTCTCCATTTTATGTAATATCCCTTTTAAAATACAGCTCCCTGGAAACATCCCCAGTAGATGTGGTCTGGCCATACCAGAGAAGAATAAGCCTATTTCCCTCCCTAATCCTGAATGCTAGGGCCTTCTTACAGCAGCTCAAGATGGCATGAGCTTTTTTGGTGGCTATGTGGTTGTACAGAGAAATCAGCGAGCGAGACCCAGACATAATTTGAAATGTGGATTTATTAGCGCGCTGCAAGGGGTACATACCCAAATCGAGCAGCCCGATCAGGGACAGAGCTTGAGTTTATAGAGGCAGAGGCCAAAGAGGAAACGGTCAGGGGTTGCGTAAGCGGGAAGTTACAGAAGGCAAACAAGGGATTGGTTAATCCTGCCTTTGGGACCATATAAGGATCATGGAATAAGACTGAGATGGGTATCCTTCTTGGCGGGTTTTCTAAGGCAGGAACCTCTAAGGCGGGAACTCCTCCTTCCATGAATAAGGGCATACAAGGTGAAGGTCAGAAAACAAAATGGAGTTCAGCACTTCATCATCACGTATCACAAATCAACTGAGAAAAAGATCTCCAAATCTTCAGGCAGATTTTTTTAAAGGTGGCATCTGAGCCATATTTAAATTTTTTTTAAATTTATGTTATTTTATTTTAGGCAGTTGGGGTTAAGTGACTCACCCAGGGTCACACAGCTAGTAAGTGTCAAGTGTTTGGTCTAAGGCTGGATTTGAAGTCAGATCGTCCTGACTCCAGGACCACTGCCCCTGCAAATTTTTGTCTAGCTATTTTCCCTCTATGTTGGTTTTTTTTTGGTGGTGGTATTTTTCTTTTTAAACTTAAACGTAAGACATTAAGATAGATCTCTACTACATTTCATCTTAGAAGATTTGGTGCAATGTTGAGTTATTTAAATCCTGTCATTCACCATGTTAGCTATTCTTCTTCACTTTGTGGGCCTGCAAATTTTGCAGCAGAAATGCCTTTCAGGCCACTTGGCACAGAAGAGAGCTTCCCTCTGAAGGAAGAAGATCTGGATTCCATTTCTGCCTCTAAAATTTCCTGGCTCTGATGACTTTAGGCAAGCCCATTTTAATCACTGTGCTCCCCAGGGATAAAAAAAAAAACAAAACAAAACTGCGGAACTGCTGATCTGCAATGGTAGAGGTAGTTTTCTCACTGGGAGTTCCCTACACAGATAAAATCACAGTTCGAGACCAGTAGAATAAAATACAGTGAGTAAGTTTCTTTCCAAGTCATGGATAAAAAGGTGCTGTGGTGGAGAAAAGGTTTCTGCCTCTCCAGGAATTAATGTAAACTCAGAGGGCCTAGACTGAAGTACTACCAAGTCCTTAAGCAGTTTGGGAGGAAAGAAGGGCTTTAACAATAATTGCTATAGCTAACATTTATAGAGCATTTAAAGGTTTGCAATATGCTTTACAAACATTATCTCATTTTATTGTCACAATGATGCTGGGAGGTAGGTGCTATCTTTATCCCCATTTAACAGATGAGGCAGACAAGTGGTTAAGTGACTTGCCCTAGATCACAAAATCAGGTCCTCCTAACTCTAGGGCTAGTTCTCTATCTACTGTGCCAGCTGGCTGCCTCAAAAATGATTGTATAAAGACAGATAATGACATATAAAATACCTTGTGATTATTAAAAAAAAAATCAGGAAAACCTCTGGGTTGATACATGACACAGTAAGCTAATTTGAAAGTGAGCATGCCAACAGCAGGCCAGTCTAGTGGGGCAGGAGCCAATCCCAAGAGAGAGAATAGCTTGGCGGAGGAGAAGAGAGTTTCCAAAGATTATGTGTAACTATTTTTGAATTATTTCAATAGTGAGGAAGTTAGAGGGCTTTTGTTTGTTTAATTAAAAACAAGTCAAAGGACAGCTAGGTGGCACAGTGGGTAGAGCACTGGCTCTGGAGTCAGGAGGACCTGAGTCCAAATCCAGCCTCAGACAAGTCACTTAACCCTGACAGCCTTACAAAAAGCTCACAAACAAGGAAACAAAAAACCAAGTCATTATGTTGTACTGCATTTGTCAAAATGAATGAGTGATTTTGAGAAACACGACAGACATTATGACACATTTAGCCACTACACAAAGATTGTTTAACTTCAACTTGACATACTTCATGTTCAGATGCTTTAAAGAATGTGATAATATAACTTGGCTGTGTCACACACCTATACATAATGCCAATGATACTTGCAGATCCTACACACACCCAGATTTGACTGTTCTCAACTGAAACTTGAACTCGTCTGTACAATAATAAATAGCTACTGCCCTTGACAACGAGCAAGAATTCATTTTGAGTCTCAGACTCTTAGTTGACTCGAACTTCAACTTTAGTTTCATTGAATAAAATGTCTGAACTGAATTTAGATGGGCATTGTATTAAAAAAAATATATATATAATAATTTTGGCGATTGCTTCACTGGAGAGGGAGGGACCACATTTTGGAAAAATCTAATTTAGAGGGAGGAGGCCATTCCCTCTCTTTTTCAACCAACATTACTTCTTGGGTGAGTTGTTGATTGACATCAAGACAGGCAGCATGGTTTGTTGTTGCACAGATTTACTTGATAACTGTGGATAGCCCTGTCAGTCAACCAGAATGCAGCAACATTGAAGGAGAATGTCCTGTGTTTTCCCTTCCACTCCACTGACCTAGGGGAAGAGGAAGTCTCTGAAGTCAAAGAACTTATGCTCAAGTCTACTTCAGGCACTTTCCTGTATCTACTTGGGCAAATCATTTAATCTGCTGGGGTCAGATGAAGTATGAGGTACCTGATATCTCCAGGCTGATGATCCCCTTGATCCCATAGAATAGCTGATCTTACACCAATGCACCAACCCAGAAATCTAGGAAGGTAATTGCAAGTTACTAATATATCAAGCAAACTGAAAAAAGGCTAGCTCTTTTTTTAGCATCACCATACCCCATCATGTATGAATTTGTATCCCTTTTCTGTGTTTGTCTGTTTTTTGGAGGGGGACTGTTGTACTTAGATAGTTGGCTGACACATACCCGTTTTTAAATCATGAAGGGGGGGGTTGGTGATAGATTTGGATAAAGTGAATGTCAAAAGAAGAGAGGTCTTGGGAAGTGTGTGGAAATGGCAATGGGAAGCAGGGAGTATTCTGACTTCCCTCTAAACCTCCTTGGGACTAGGGCACAAACCCATATCTGATTGGGTGAAGGAAGCAGCAAGCAATTTGGCTAAGAGAAGACATCATTCACACCTCTGGGAGTTTTAAATAGCTAAGCTGTGGCTGAAATTCAGCAATTTGGGTTTAAAAGTAGAAGCAGTTTCAGGTCAGAAGGAGGCGATCCCTGCAGGGGAGAGGAGTTTCTCTGTTCTCCCTATCCAGATGCCAATCAGCCCCTTAGCTTTGAAAGATAGCTACTTGGCCAGGAGGAGCCACATTCAATTGGGAAGCAAGAGACCCAGACTTCAGTGTCACCAGAGGAAGGCCCTAGGTACCCATTAACGGTTCAGGGGGCCCTTTACTGGAAACTGTAAGAGACAATCAATCTCCCTCAGAGGAATCTCTAAGAGACAATGCATAATAATTGTACCTGTACAGTCAGGACAAAAGGGAACAATCATGCATGTTAACATCCATCAAGACAGCAGGTCTTGGTTTCAGCTGTCTGACTTCAGCAAGTCCTCTGCTTCTGAGAAATGGTTTTCCTTGGTAATGCTGATTCTAAGGTGTCTGTTCTAGACCACTGCCCACCAAGTGTTCAGTCGGGCCCACTTACACCAAAAGACTTGCATCCTGAGTCAACACTTTTGAAGATTTTCATTGCCCTGTCAGTTGTTAAGGATACCTGGGGTGGGCCTTTCCATCTCGTTTCTAGGGCAGAGTTGCTGAGGTGTTTCACAAATTCCACAGGTTTCAAGTCATGCAATGCTCCTTGCAGAGTGGTTCCCTAGGCAACGCTGCTCCAACCTGCTTGGGAGAAGACTTAGTATAACTTTGCCAGGGCATGACAAAACCTAATCACGCCGGTCTTCTGCAGAACTTATTACCTGTGGTGAAAGCCACTGCAAGCAAGGAAATAACAGTGGGGAAACTGAGTCAAGAGGATTCTGCCACTACCTTCCTGAGACTGTCCTCTATCTACCTGTGAGACTATAGCATTTGTTGGTGGCAAGATGACACTTCCTGTGAGCATCTCTGGGAATTTTCCCTTGGAATGGTGGACTGCTAATGTACCATTAAGGCAAACGGTTATATCTGGTTTCAATACTCGGATCAAATCAAATTAGAAATCAAAGAGGCCCCACTGCACATAGCAAGTTTCACTAATTACAATTTAAATTGGGGAACCATTGTTTCTCAAGTTTATGCTAAAATCATTAGGCTCAAGATACTGAAGTGAAATATGCATCCATAGGGCGTATTAGCTATGGACTAGGACTTCACCAAAAGATCTCGGTTTTGTTTCCACCTCTTCCCCCCCCCCCCCGCCACCCCCCCCCGCCCCTTCCGTGCATTCTGACACCAAAAAGCACTCAACTGTCTCTCCCTCTCCTTGCCTCTGTCTCTGCGTGTGTGCACTGAGGCTGGTTCGTTTGTTACCGAAAGATCCATATTCATCCTTTTTCCCTTCCAAGTGTAGGAGATGTATAACTGTGATCCTAAGATTTAGGTCTAGAAGGAAAGGACCTTACAAGTCACCTGGTCTAAACCACCTGCCCCAACTCCCGACGCCCCCATTTTAAACATGAGGAAACCAGGGAAAAGCAGCAACGGGCTACTTGATTCCTAAACTAGTGTTATCGGACTTTATGCCTCTACCTGACTAAGAGCTCGGAGCTGCGTTGTTTTTCATTTTGGTTGTGTCCAGTCTATTGCACGGATTAGGCGTTTTACAAAACGGTCACCTTAATTGAGTGGAGAGCAGCAGCTCCGGGTTCCCGGCAGACCCAAGGGCGCTTTTCCCACTAAATAGGAATCCCACCTCAAAGTGGGGTGTCAGCATCGCGTCGTCCCGGGGCTCTGTTGCCCGATCGGCAATCGTGACCCCATTAGCCAGAGAGTACCCTTCCAACGTGCGGGGAGACGGTGGTTGCTTCAGAGAGGTTCTGCGTCGACCCCGCCCCTAACAGCTTCCCAGGGATCAACAGCTTTCCCCCTCTGGCTATTGTCCTTGCCGGTGCAGTTATAACACATCGCGAGTACATGGCACCAGCTCCCAGCACGTTAACCCATCCTCGCCTGGACCCAGACTAGAGTCGCTGCCGACGCTACCCCGGAAAGCTTATCTAGGGCCCCAAACGTAGCACAACTCTTTAATGACAAGATGGGCGGCCCTAAAAAGGGCCTTTTTTTTGGGTAGGTGCGCTAGAGGCACAACGTCCAGGAGCATGTGACCAGCGGCTTAGCCGCCGAAGCCGTAAAGCGTGCGGCCCTGGCGTTTGAGGGCGTAGACCACGTCCATGGCGGTGACGGTCTTCCTCTTGGCGTGCTCCGTGTAGGTAACGGCGTCACGGATCACGTTCTCTAAGAAGACCTTGAGCACTCCGCGGGTCTCCTCGTAGATAAGACCCGAAATGCGCTTAACGCCACCCCGTCGAGCCAAGCGGCGGATGGCAGGCTTGGTGATGCCCTGGATTATCCGCAGCACTTTCCTGTGCCGCTTGGCACCCCCTTTCCCAAGCCCTTTCCCTCCCTTGCCACGGCCAGACATAGCGACAGACAAAGACGAGCGAACTCGGTACCCAACCGCCGGCAGCCACGGTATATATAGGGAGCGGCCTATCCCGTTGCCGGACCTCTTTGAGAACAGGAAAGAGGCCAGGGGGCGGGGCAGATAGGAGGTGGGAGACAGCCAGAGGGAAATAAGCAGTAAGCTCCACCCTGAAAGGTCTAATCTGCAGCTTGCTGTTTGCTGAGGGGAGGGAGAGGAGACTGGCAGTCTGTCCCGATTTTTTATTTTAGGTGTTTGGTTCCGGAAGACCCTGGTTCTTCAGTTCCATTCAGTTCTGTAATGATAATTAGTTCCCTTTGAGTTTCTGTTTTGCACGCCTTGCGTTGCCGTACACACACACACACACACACACACACACACACACACACACACACACTTTTTCTTTTTTCTGTAAGGAAGTTGTCTTGTTGAATAAAAGCTCTGCCATGCCCTAGCCATGACAATAATAATTGTCATGTAATGACAATACCTAGGAATTGCTCGAACAAACGAACATGACTACCAAAACAAGGGCAGTATTTCGAGTGATGGGTTCAAATGAGTCAGACAGCAGGATTGTCATCAGCTCTTCCCTCCCTCTCTCCCTTCCTCTGTCACCCTCACTCCTACCTCCATACAATCCTGACTTTACTTTTAAAAGATGGGGGGTGGGGATTGGGTTGGGGGAGTGGGTCAAGGCAAGGTGGTCGAGAGATGGAGGAAGGTAGCCCTTTAACCCTTCCCTTCACCTCTGAGGCCTCCTTCCCCCCCCCCACCTCAGCCTACCCCCGCCGGATGCCGACCTCAAGGGACTCTACAAATTTCAAAATCCAGAGCAACACCCCGGCCCCCCACACACACCGCTACCCACCATAGCCCACACCCATCTGATTAATTGTCAAGCTTAGTCTAGTCTACCTCTAACATCTCTTACAAGAACCCACCACAACCAGTTCACCACTTCTCTTTGGAACTATTGCAACAGTCTCATAACAGGTCTCCCTGCACATAACGTAGTTTCTTCCTTCTCTAAGGTTTTCCTACACACAGCTGCCAAATTAATAACAGTGAAGTCCGTACTTGACTGTATGTCACTCTCCTGCTGAAGAAGCTTCAGTGACTCCTTATTGCTCCATAGGATAAAGACAAAACTCCTCAGTTTGGCATTTAAAGTTCTTCATAATTTAGCTCTATGGGTCATTGAAACCGACCTAATTGCTCTCTCTCTTTCATCTGCACCATCTGCATCTGCAAGGGGAAGTCCTTGTGGAAAGATCACAAATGTCAGGGGTAATTTTTTGTTTGTCTGTCTGTCTATCTGTCTATCTGTCTATCTATCTATCTATCTATCTATCTATCTATCTATCTATCTATCTATCTATCTATCTATCTATCTATCTTTGTGACAGGAGACTTCCAGACATTTGCTGGGGTTCTGTTCCTCTGACTGAATCAGAGCAGCTAATAAGTTCTTGACTTCTTTTAATGATTATTTCACACTTCAAAAAGGTGGTGGAAGCAACAAAGGGAACTGCTTCTCTGGAGAAGGAGGTGATTGCTCTGGAGACTGGGGGTGGGGAAGGGGAGAGGAATGATAGGCACCTTGGTGGGGACACTGGGACCCCAAGAATTGGTGATAGTAAAGGAGAAGAAAGCCAGGCAGAGTTTTATGTGAGCCTTGGATTTTGAGAGAGAAGATTGCAAAGGGTTCAAGGAAAGGATGGATAGGACTCCTTGGCCTAAAATTCTTCAGAGGGGAAGTGAGCCTAGGAGGAATGAGCAGCTCCCAAGAATGAAATTCCTGAAGACCATGGAGAAGCCTAATTCCAATGAGGAGGAAAAGAGGGAGTTGTCAGGAAGAACCAACATGTATGCATAGGGAACTCACTGATGATCTTAGAATTAAGAAAAAAAAAGGTACAGAAGATGAAAGGGAGCAGAGAATGGCAAATGAATTCAAAAGTGCACCCTGATTCGACAGTAATAGTGTTAGGAGTGCTGAAGGTCAGAACGAATTGTGGCCACAAATGAAGGCTGAGGACACCAAAATAGGGTTTATTTTTAGCAATGTCCAGAAAGAGAAGAAGATCCAAGACTGATGGTTGGGGCACAGATTCAGGGAAGGGGAAGATTTTCAGACGAGGGAAAGCTAGTTAATTAATCTGTTGGATGTCAGCATTAGGATCCCAAAAGCCTTGGACAGCCGGGAGCAGCAGTGTGAATCTTAGTAAAGTGCAGTTCAATAGGGGAAAATAACAAGTCTCATACACTTGGGTTCAACAAACCAATTTTACAAATAGGTGATGGAAACCTTCCTTGTCTGGGCAGCAGTTCCTGCGAAAAGGATCTGGGGGCCTAAGAGGACTGTAGCCAGCTCAAGAGAATTCAGCAATGAGATATGGAAGCCAGAAAAGCTAAGTAGGTCTAAGTCAAGACAGGACTAGCGCCTACTCTAGCCCACTTCTGGCGTACTGTGTTCAGCTCTGGGTGACAGCTGTATTTTAGGAAGGTCACTGATAAGCTGAAAATCATTAAGAGCAGGTGCATGGGCCTAGAGTTGTTTTGGGGGAAAAAAAGTTAGCTTGAAGGCAGTATGTATATGTAAGTGTGTGTTGGGGGATGGGGGTGGGCTACAGGGCGAAAAGGGAGGAAGGGTGGGAGGCATCCAGGGAAATGGGGCAGGGGAGGGGAAATCTGGTGGCACACGATAGCTGCCTGCATCCTCCTCTGAACTCATGGTGGCACGAAGGAATAATTACACTTGTTCAGGTGCAAAGAAGCAGATATTGGCTTTTGTTGGGAGGGAAAGCTTCTTAAGCATCTAGAGCCATCCTTAATTGCAAGGAGCTGCTTCTGTGGGTGATCCCTCTCCCTAAAAAGAAGGGATTCCCCTCCCCCCCAACAAAGGCTGCATATGGGCACTTATTGGGGTATGTGAATTCTTGCCCTGGTACAGTTTGGATTAGGTGGCACCTGGGATCCATTCCAACTCCGAGATTTTGTGATTTTTTTTTTTAGTTGAATCAAAGGGAATTAAGGAAGCAGAACGGTTGTGGTGGTCTCTTCACACACTCCCCCCCCGCCCCCGGCACTCCCTCCCCTTCCCACCACCGACCCGCCCCCATCAAAATCTGGGTCTTTCTTAGGTACTAAACGGGTTGAAATGCAAAAGATGCAACTTCACTCCCTCAAATTACTGGTCTAAGGATCTTCCAAAGCCCCTTCTGTCCTGAATGGAGCTGCCCGTTCTGGATGCAAAATCCTTGCTGCGTCTCATTCCCATGAATCCTTATGCCGAAATCGCGGAAGAGCCTGTGCTACTTCCTTCACTGAGAAACACGAATTCGATGTAAACGTGAAGAGAATCATTTTCGTTTTCGAAGAAATGAGAAGTCAAGGGTGTGCATAACCATACTCTGGAGGAAAGGCCATCGGGAGCAAAAGGACAACTTTCGAATTTGAAGGAAACACAGGGAGTTGTCTCCATTTGACTTGAGTTTTGTGGAGAGTTAGGGGATTGGGAAAGGCTCCGAGGGCAGTATTTGAAGTTGCAGAGAGAAGTTCAGCGGCACACGAACCCAGAGTCTTGTCGCTTTAGATTCGGATAGAAAAGGCTCGATTGCGTGCCGGGAATTTTTTTTTATTTCTCTTTTTTCCAGGGGTAAGAAACACAACCAATGAAGGAGAGCCGAGTGACTGTAAGCGCTGAGAAGGCGGGTTGCACAGCGCACCAATCACAGCACGACTCCCTCGTCTATATATACTCCAGGCCCAGCGTTCTGGGTTGTAGAGTGTGTGGTCTGTCTTTCCTTGTGTTTTTTTTTTTGAAGTTTTGGTTTTGTTTGTTTGTTTTCACTGTTTGAGACAGAGCGGAGAAGCATGTCTGAGACTGCGCCCGCCGCCCCGGCTGCTCCGGCCCCCGCGCCGGCTGAGAAGACTCCGGTCAAGAAAAAGGCCAAGAAGCCTGCCGGGTCCGCAGGGGCCCGGCGCAAGGCTGCAGGACCCCCAGTGTCCGAGCTGATCACTAAGGCGGTGGAAGCCTCCAAAGAGCGCAGCGGCGTATCCCTGGCTGCCCTTAAGAAGGCGCTGGCGGCCGCCGGCTACGATGTGGAGAAGAACAACAGCCGCATCAAGCTGGGGCTCAAGAGTTTGGTGAGCAAAGGCACTTTGGTGCAGACCAAAGGCACCGGTGCTTCCGGCTCCTTCAAGCTCAACAAGAAGGCCTCTGCTGGCGAGGGCAAAGCGAAGGGCAAGAAGACCGCTGCAGCCAAGGCCAAGAAACCTGCTGGTGCTGCGGCCAAGAAGCCCAAGAAGGCGGCAGGGACAGCAGCTGCCAAGAAAAGCGTTAAGAAGACGCCGAAGAAGGTCAAGAAGCCGGCTGCGGTGGGAGCCAAGAAGGCGACCAAGAGCCCCAAGAAGCCAAAGCCGCTAAGCCGAAGAAAGTGGCCAAGAGTCCGGCTAAGGCCAAGCTGGTCAAGCCCAAGGGAGCTAAGCCTAAGGCAGCGAAGCCGAAGAAGGCAGCGCCAAAAGAAAAGTGAAGGGTGCTACGGGAAAATTGCGCTTTCAGAAGCCTCAAAGGCTCTTTTCAGAGCCACCCACGGTCTCCGAGAAAGGCTAATAACACTCAGCAGGCCGCGCGTCGGGGAAAGGGGAAAGGGGGTGTAGAGAACGCACATGGCAATGTGGGGAAAATGTGCTGGAGAAACACACACTTTGAGCCCTTTTTTCCCCGTGATGGGGCGGGGCCCTTACTAGGAACGGTTGTATACACGTTTACCTCCGGAGCTGCAAATCGCTCTTTGTTTATAATGAGACTTCCGTGCCATCTAGTGTACATCTTGCGGAGCAGCAGCCCGTTCCACTTCACTGGCAGCGCGGGACCCTCTCGTAGCTCCACACTGGTGTCGGGCTGCTAGCGGGGGGCACTTTTGCAGCCGGCCGCTCGCTTGCCGAGTACTTTGTACTTCCTGGGGACTTGAGGGCTGGGACTGGCTGGCTGTCTCACAAAAAAAACCTGCAAGACAGGAGAAGTCCTGAGGGCCCGATGCCTCAAATTCTTCAGCCGTCCCCAATTTGATTGGGCAGGTTTTCTTTCCTCTCACGGGTTCCCTGCATACCCACATTTTGTTCGGGGTCTGCCGATTGGGTTGGCTAACCCCTCTTCCTCATTTATGGGGGGAGGACTTTTTACACTCCGAAATTAGGCCCCGCAACATCCCTGGTGTGCCCTGTATCGCGGGAGCTCCTGCGAACTTCCTACCCTCCTTCCCCAAACTCCTGCCCTAATGTGGAAGTGCAGATCCCACACTTTGGCAGCTCCATCTAATGCAGGAGTTGGGCCACCGGAAAACCCCATCTAGGCTAAGATGCTTTGGCCTACACATGACGAGGCGTTCGTTTTCACTTGATCAGCCTCTCAGAAAGCTTTTATTACCGAAGCTAACGCCACGAAGAATTGAGGATAGACCTCGTTAACAGCTTTTTTTCCTGAAACAATTGGGTGGCTCTGAAAAGAGCCTTTGGGTTAGGCTATCTCTCATGAGCCCTTTTCACTTGCCCTTGGCTTTGTGGTGACTCTCCGTCTTCTTGGGCAATAGCACGGCCTGAATGTTGGGCAGAACACCGCCCTGGGCGATGGTGACTTTGCCCAGCAACTTATTAAGTTCTTCGTCGTTGCGGATGGCCAGCTGAAGATGGCGGGGAATGATACGCGTCTTCTTGTTGTCGCGGGCCGCGTTTCCAGCCAACTCCAGAATCTCAGCTGTCAAGTACTCTAGTACGGCCGCTAAGTAGACCGGCGCCCCGGCACCGACTCGCTCGGAGTAGTTACCTTTCCGGAGCAAACGGTGCACCCGACCCACTGGGAACTGAAGACCCGCCCGAGAAGACCGAGACTTGGCCTTAGCGCGAGCTTTGCCTCCCTGCTTTCCGCGGCCAGACATGACGAACAGAAGCTACTTCCTTGAGAAAACTAAGGAAAAGATGCTGGCTTTCACTCTTTCGAAGAATGCAGGACTTATTATACTATCAAGCGGTAGGCTAAGCGGCGCTGTCCAATTGGCTCAAAGTCTCCTTCGGTTAACCAGCCAATTGGAAAGTAGAACCGGCATCTGGTCGTTTGCATACGCTCCTCCCAATAGGGAAACGCCTTAACATGCTTCATCCAATCCGACGTTAGACCTTCTTAATCTCTCATTTGAATACGCGCACTACAAGTGGAACAGACTACTTAGACCGAGCTGCGTTTGAGTTTGTTCTCTGACTTGCTTAGGTTTTCTTCGTTCTACGCTATGCCTGAGCCCGCCAAGTCTGCTCCTGCCCCGAAGAAGGGCTCCAAAAAGGCCGTGACCAAGGCGCAGAAGAAAGATGGCAAAAAGCGCAAGCGCAGCCGCAAGGAAAGCTACTCCATCTACGTGTACAAGGTGCTGAAGCAGGTCCACCCCGACACGGGCATCTCCTCCAAGGCCATGGGCATCATGAACTCCTTCGTCAACGACATCTTCGAGCGGATCGCCGGAGAGGCGTCCCGCCTGGCGCATTACAACAAGCGCTCCACCATCACGTCCCGGGAGATCCAGACGGCCGTGCGCCTGCTGCTGCCCGGGGAGCTGGCCAAGCACGCCGTGTCCGAGGGCACCAAGGCCGTCACCAAGTACACCAGCTCCAAGTAGGCTACTTGGCAGCGGAGACCGCAGCGTTACAACCCCAAGGGCTCTTTTAAGAGCCACCCACTCTCTCAAAATAAGAGCTTTAACCGTGTGCCATGTCACGCGAATATGTGTGTCTGTGTGGCCTGACTGTGGGCAGTCAAGATGGGCTGCTTCCTTTCTGAAGGATGGTGAAGAAGGCAACAGGATTTCCCCCATCTCTCCGCTCCCCAGGTACATTTGGTAGGCTAGACACACTACTTATCACCATCATTTTAACAACACACCACCCTCCTGCTACCTGTAACCAGCCTTGCTCCTGTGGGAGTGCATTTACATTCACACTGCCGGGCGAGACCTCATCAGACTTCACTGAATACCTGTACTCGTGGCGGAAGTTTAATTCAGGTCTTCATATTAGAATAGTTTTAATTAATTATCAAGAAACTTTTAAATGGTGGGTTTGCTTTTTTTTTTTTAAATGAAAAAGATCGAGGAAATAATTACATACCTGTCTAACAACTTAAATTACTCCCTGGCAGTATATATGTTACATACGTGCATACCTTTGGTAGAGAGAAGGGAAGTAAATGTGCTGTATAGGATGACCAGAAAGAGAGCCCCTTGTCAAATAGATTACCCAGTAGGCCAGGAAGGGTTTTATGAAAATTTTAAAGCATTAACTTGACAATGGAAAAACAGAATGGCTTAGTGAAATATTGTCATTGTCTATGAAGCCATACATTTTTATGGTTTTAAAAATAAAACATAAAAGGCCAGTAGCTTACCCATGGAAGGAGCTGCATGGATTGTAAATTGTAAGCTCGTTAGATTGTTAATTCCTCGAAGGCAAGGATCATCTTTTGTCTCTTTTTGTATCCCCAATACTCAGCACAGTGCCTGGCAAATCTTAGGGACCCAATAAATGTTTAATGATTGATCAGATACACAATTCAGTATTCTCTGTTATTCCCCTAGTAGAAACTGTTTTTTATCCTAAGCAATTGGCCAAAGATCACTTCCCTTCCTTACCTGAAAATATACAAAATACTTAGATATAAACTCAGGAAAACTTTATAGTCACAGAACCATAGCTTTAGATAAAGTTTATCTTTTTGTTGAAGTTCATACATTAAGTGGACTTGTGGTCCAAAGCATTTCATTATGTGTAAGATAGTTAAATGGATCTACATTTTTAAAAAGTCTTCAGTGTAATCAGCATAGTTACATGCTACTAATTTTGATTCAGAAATACATATTTCTGAGTTTGAGTGGATCAAACTGGACACTTTGTGGAGAGAGATGAGTGAAAGAACCTTTTGATACAAGATTTTCCTGGGAAAATATTTCCCAAAAGCAGATGATTTCTTTGAATAGATAGCCAACCAGAAGAAAGGTGAGGAATGATTTATTGGACCCTTATTTTATTCCAATAAGTATTTATCAGTTCAGGGTGAATCCATGGGGGTAATGATTGTTAGCAATTATTAGTGATATATTCATCTAGTAATACACATTTAATCAATCTAGTACTGGCAACCAGCCTCAAATGACGCAATTAGATATTCCTTTTTGTTTCATGTCCTCTTTTTCTTAAGTCACTACTGCAATACAAGTGTTGTGAAATCTTAAGGGTTTAGTCAAACTCCTAGACTCAACATTTGGTCAATGTCAATTTAAACAACAGTGTTATTATTCTGTGTGGGATCCAAAATTGTCCGGTCTAGAAGTAAAACCACTGAAACAGAGCTAGGAGCCAATAACCATTTATTAAAGGAACCCTTTAACAAATGGGACCTCAGATCTTTCTCACAATGTCCCTTGTCTCCAGGGCTTTACTGTTATCGTACTTGATGACAAGACACTCAGAAGAGGCAAAGTAAAATACAGTTCCTTTGGTTGATGTACCTTGCTCTTGACCCTTCAGGTGGTCCAGAAACAATGTATCAGCATGGGTGGTCACAGGATGGGCAAGGCAAGGGTCATCTCCACTAAGTGGTCATAAGATGGACCCTTCCTCATGATAGGCAAGAGAGTGGTTTGGAGTTCCAAAAGAAGTTGGAGGACTTTCCATATCATGTCAAGACATCCCACCCACACTGGGCTTGGTCACACACTTATCTCCCAAAAGGGCAGAAGTCCTGTAGTTAGCATTCTTGTGGTTAGGCAAGAGAACTTGATGACAGGTTAGTGAACATTGAACAGTGAACTTATAGCTAGTAGTTTAAGTTTGCGGCCCATTAAAAGAAAGAATGTATCTTACCTAATTATCCCTAGATATAATATATGTACATATTTATTAATAAATGATTCTTCATTGATTTTAATATTAATAAATAGTACTAGTTAATACTTATTTATTAATAAACTAGATCAACTGATCTGATGAATACTACTTGGAATAAATTAGGGGCCCAATAAATTATTCCTCATGTGTCTTTTGGTTGGCTATTTCATGAAGTCATTTTTTTTGGAAAATATTTTCCCATGGAAATCTTGTATCAAAGGGTTCTTTCATTCAGCTCTGTCCCCAAATTGTCCAGTTCAGTCCACTCAAACTCAAACTCAGAAATATGTATCCCTGAATCAAAATCTCTCTCTCTCTCTCTCTCTCTCTCTCTCTCTCTCTCTCTCTCTCTCTCTCTCTCTCTCTCTCTCTTTTTTAACTTGGGTATCAGTTGTTAACATTGCCTGGAATGAGTCTTCTTTCTAGGGATATTTGCAAAAAGATTACTTGCAATAGATCAATTTTCCAGGTTCTAAGCCATTTGTTGTGGTTTTTAAAGTAAAACTGACCAAACCTGCTAGCAATAAAACAGTATAATTTAGTAGGGCCTTACAAAACCTAACCACATGGGGCTTCTAGTAATTAGTTCATATGGTGACATTTAAAAACCAAACCTCTTCTTCAGTTAGAAATTTGTCCAGAGTGGGATTGACTTCAACCTGAGGTAAACAGTCAATGACTTCAGAATTGATTGATGATGGTCTGTTGAGAACACTGTGGAAGTGGTCAGCTCATCTCTCTAGCATCATGACCTTATCACTAATCAATGAGCTAATTTTGGCCTAACAATTAACACCAAGAAAACACAGGCGCTCCATCAGCCATCACCACACCATCTGTACGTGGAACCATCAGCTACAGCAAATGGAAAAGTTTTGAATGCTGGGGATATGTTCACTTACCTTGGCAGTGTATTTTCCAGGCATGTACATATTGATAATGAGGTTGACAGAGGCATTGCCAGAGCTAGCTGAGCGTTTGGGAGGCTCTGAAGGAAATTATGGAAGAGAAGAGGTGACTACCAAATTGAAGGTCTACAGAACCATTGTGCTGACCTTATTGTTCCTCATATTATTGACCTCATATGCCTGTGAAACCTGGACAGTATACCAGTGCCATGCCAGGAAACTGAATGGCTTCCATTTGAATTGATTTAGGAAGATTCTGAAGATCACCTGGCAGGATAAGATACCAGACACTAAACTGTTAAGCATTCAAATTCTACTGCAGAGAGTGCAACTCTGATGGTCTGGCCATGCTGTTCAAATGCTAAACCTATGCTTGCATAAAAGACTATTTTACAGAGAATTCACACAAAGCAAGGGCTGGTCAGAAATACAATACAATACAATACATTACAATAATTTCTGTATTGTGCAATAAATACCATAAAATTTGTATTTTATTCCAATAAGTATTCATCAGTTCAGTCAATCTAGTTTATTAATAAATAAACAATGGTGGTCAGAATGAAAAAATAAAGCAGTGGTGGTTAGAAAAAGCTGTACAAGGACACTCTCAAGGTCTCTCTTAAGAATTTTGAAATTGATCACTTGACATAGGAGATGCTGGCACAGGACCGCCCACCATGGCATGCCCTCATGAGAGAAGGTGCTGTGCTCTATGAGCAAAGCAGAAATGAAGTAGTTGAAAAGATACGCAAGATGCACAAATTTAGAGAATTCACTCCAAATGCTCATATGGACTATTTGTTCCTGACCTGTGGTAGTGCATTCCGAGCTCATATTGGTCTGATCAGCCACAAGTCAGACACACTGTAACTTGATTCTAACATAGCAATGTCATTTTGGTCCTCTTTGAGAACAGACAACCACATTATATGGTCTGTCAAACTTTATAGAATTAACCTTAGAAACATCAGAGCTGTAGGAAGAACAACAAATTAAGTTACCTGTAAGTCATCTGAAAATTTGTAAAGTTTCAGTCTTCACCTACTATTTGTTCTTTCTATGTTTAACTTAAACTTACATGCAGAACAGGTGATGATATCTACAGCATTGTTACAGATAATGCTATCTATACACTAGAAGAAGAATGTTAAAAAGGATTCTTGAGTACCTGACTTTGTAAAATAAATCTTTCTGCTTCTTAATGCTGAGAGAGAGAGAGAGAGAGAGAGAGAGAGAGAGAGAGAGAGAGAGAAACATCAAATTGAAGGGGGGAAAAAATCAATCTCCCAGTCAAGAAGTGCTCCCAAAATAAGGTACATTTTTTTTTTGCAAATAGTAATGTCTTAGTAAAAATTTTACCTACAATACTGAAACCCATTCTTTATTATTTGTAATTATCTGGTGATGTCCTAATTTGAAAATCAAACAGACTACACTGCAGATTTTTTTTTCCGATTATTTTTTGTTTTCTGTTTCTAATATCACCATAGTATTTTATGTAACATTGCCTCTTCCTCTCCCTTAGAGTCATTCCATAAGATAAATAATGGGAGTGAGGAGGTTAAAGGGGGAAAAATCAGCATAACTAAGCAACATATTGAAAAAGTACAAAACATGTGCAATGTATAACACCTGTGCACCTCCCACCTCCAACAGGGGGGACATTGAGAAAGTATCTTCATTCACATCCCATTTGAGCTTTATAATTTTGTTATATTTACTTTTGATTTTTTTGTATGTTGTTCTTTCCATTTATATTGTTGTAATTACTATGCATATTGTTTTCTTGGCTCTACTTACTTTAATTTTTTATTAGTTTATATGGATTTTTTCATGCTTCCCTGTCTGTTCACACACATCATTTCTTACAGTTTCCATTGCATTCATCTACCGCAATTTGTTTATTATTCCCCAGTTGCTGGACATCTACTTTGTTTCCAATTCTTGGCTATCACTTAACGTGCTGCTATAAATATTTTAGACATTTTGCTCATCCATGACTTCCTTGGGATATAAGTCTTGTAATAGAGTCTCTGGTTAAAAGGGAATGGATATTTTAATCACTTTATTTGTACAATTCCAAATTGCTTTGCAAAATGGTTGTGCTATTTCATAGTTCTGTTGCAGTGTAAGAGGTTGAGAGGTTGTGACCCCTCAAAGACTGAATTACAGGATGGGTCATCTGGAATGAATTCACAGACAAAATCATTCTTTAAGCCTAGGTGGCAAAGTTTATTGTTACGCTTTTCAGCGGACAAGGATTCTTAAAGGATCCTGCAACCTTAGAGAGGCACAGTTAAAGTTATACAGGATAAAATACAATAAAACATGTGCCAAATATGCTAACTAGGGGATTCAGGGTGGGATTAGGGAGTGGTTAAGGAGTGGTCAGTTCTTAAAAGAACACGCACTTCTTGTACCTACTGCGCAGGCGTTTTACCCAGAGTTCACTAAGAAAAGCCCACAAGGGGGGCCACATGGAGGTGTGGTTTTAGGCCTGCTACATCACTAAGTCAACTAGAGTTCAGGGTAACTGAGAGTTGTCCAGTCTGCCACCAATCAATGTCTTGTTAGACAAGATAGATGTAGGGAGTATACATATTGTCTAGAATACAGTTAATGAGGAGCCCAGGATGTAGATAATAAGGTGGGGCGGTAGGATAGTATAGTAGTGGATAAGAATGTCTTTATGGCCCAGTGCAAAGCCACTTTAAACTAATAAATCCTTCAGGTGCTGTTTGGAACTGCACCAGGGAGAGAGATAAGGGTCTTGCTGGCGCCCACTCATGAGTAATTGCTAAGCACAGGGTCCTTGGGCTGGGGACAAACTGTCAGGGACAGTGTTTCAGAGGCTAGGGAGAAATTGGGTTCCAAGTACAAGCACCCAAACATAAGCACCCAAGTACCCCGTCAGTTCCACCAACAATGTACTAGTTGCCTATCTTCCTACAATCCTTCCAATATTAATTGTTGATTTTTTTGGTCATTTTTGCCAATTTTCAGAGTGTGGGGTAAAACCTCAGATTTGTATTGATTTCTCTTATTATTAGTGATCTTGAGCATTTTTTCATATGGTTGTGAATATTTTGCAATTCTTTTGAGGAGACTATTGATGTCCTTTAATTACTTAACCATTGGGGAATGGTTATTAGTCATATATATTTATTAATTCTTTAATACATCTTGGATACCAAACCCTTATCAGAGAAATTTAGTTTAAAGATTTTTTTTTCCCATTCAACCATTTCTCTTCATATCCTAGATGCAGTAATGTGGTCTGTACAGAAGCTTTTCAGGTCCAAATAACAAATTTACATATTTTATCTTTTGTAATTGACTCTATATCTTGTTTGGTTAAGAATATATCTCTTATTCATAGACGTGAGAGGAACGTGATCTGATTTTCTTCTAATTTTTTAATAGTATATTCTTTCATATTAATATCAAGTATCCATTTAGAATGTCTTGTGACATATGGGATAAGGTTTTTGTCTAAGCCCAATTTCTGCCAGATTGCCTTCTAGTTTTCCCAGCAATTTTTACCAAATAAGAAATCTTCATTCTGGCCTGACCAAACCTCCCCTCCCCCCAACACAGAACTTGTTTGCAAACACGGTGTTATTAAGTTCTATTGTATCTGAATATTTTTTGTCTAGTTTATTCCATTGATCCAGCTCTTTGTTTTTTAAATCAATACCAGATGACTTTTGATGACAGCTGCTTTGTAATAGTTTGAGGTCTGAAAGTGCTATTTCCCCTTGGTCCTTACGTCTTTTCACTATTTCCCTTGATATTCTGGATCTTTTGTTTTCCTAAATGAGTTTTGCCATTATTTTATCCAGCTCTAACAAGTATCTTCTTGTTAATTTGATTGGCATAGTATTAAAAATGTAAATTAATTTTTATAGCATTGTCATGGCATAAACATGAGCTCTGAATATTCTTCCAGCTATTAAAGTTATTCTTTAATTCATTTTTTAAGCCTTTGTTTAGTATTTTATTTTTCTCCAGTTACATGTAAAAACAATTTTTAACATTCATTTTAAAAACTTTGAGTTCCAAATTCTCTTCCTTCTTCCCTCCATCCTCCCCATTGAGAAGGCAAGCAATTCCATATAGGTTATACATGTGTAGTCATGCAAATCATATTCATAATAGTCATGTTGTGATAGAAAACATAGACAAGAAAAAAACTGAAAAAAAAGAAAGTTTTTTAAAAAGTATACTTCAAACTGTATTCAGACACCAACAGTTCTTTCTCTGGGGATGGATAGCATTTTTCATCCTAAGTCCTTCAGAGCTCTATTGGATCATTACATTACTGAGAATAGCTAAGTCATTCACAGCTGATCATCTTACAATATTGCTGTTACTTTGCACAAAATATATTTCACTTTGCGTCAGTGCGTGCAGGTTTTTCTGGTTTTTCTGAGAACATCCTGCCCATCATTTCTTATAGTATAATAGTATTCCATCATAATCACATACCACAACTTGTTCAGCCATTCCCCAATTGATGGGCATCTCCTCAACTTCTAATTCTTTAACTTCAGAAAAGAGCTGTAAATATTTTTTTACATATAGATCCTTTTCCTTTTTTTTTTTTTAATCTCTTTTGGGATACAGATCTAGTAGTGGTATTGCTAGGTTAAAAGGTATGCATGGTTTTATAGCCCTTTGGGTATAGTTCCAAATTGCTCTACAGAATGGTTGAATCAATTCACAACTCTACCAACAATGCGTTAAAGTCTCATTTTTCCAATGTTCTCTGCAACATTTGTCATTTACCTTTTCCATCCTATTAGCCAATCAAATAAGTATGAGGCAGTACCTCAGAATTATTTTAATTTTCATTTCTCCAGTCAATAGTGAGTTAGAGTATTTCCTCATATGGCTATAGATAGCCTTGATTACTTCATCTGAAAACTATCATATCTTTTGATTATGTATCAATTGGGGAATGGCTGTTATTTTTATAAATTCGACTCAGTTCTCAATATGTTTGAGAAATGAAGCCTTTATCAGAGAAACTTGCTTCAAATTTTTTTTTCACACTTGCTATTGCTAACTGTATTTCCCTCCATCGTACACCCTTCCCTCTCCCCCCATGTATTACATTCTCTTTCTCCTTTCACCCTGTCCCTACTCAAAAGTGTTTTGCTCCTCACTACCCCCTCTCCCAATCTGCTTTCTATCACCCCTCCCTTCTTTTATCCCCTTCCCCTCATACTTCCCTGTAGGGTAAGTAAGATAGATATCTATACCCAATTGAGTGTATATGTTATTCCCTCTTTGAGCCAATTCTGGTGAGAGTAAGGTTCACTCACTCCCCCTCACTTCCCCCCTATTCCCCCCCACTGCCTCTTTTATGTGAGATAATTTACCCTATTCTCCCATTCTCTTTCTCCCAGTACATTCCTCTCTCATGCCTTAATTTTATGTTTTAGATATCATCCCTTCATATTCAACTGACACCTATTCCCTCTATGCTCTTTCTAACTACCCTAATAATGAGGAAGGTCTTATGAGTTACAAATATTATCTTCTCATGTAGGAATGTAAACATTTTAAACTTATTAAGTCTTTCATGATTTCTCTTTTCTGTTTATCTTTTTATGCTTCTCTTGAGTCTTGTATTTGAAAGTCAGATTTTTTATTTAGCTCTGGTCTTTTCATCAAGAATGTTTGAAAGTCTTCTATTTCATTGAATATCCATTTTTTCCCCTGAAGGATTATACTCAGTTTTGCTGGGTAGGTGATTTTTGGTTGTAATTCTAGCTTCTTTGCCCTCCAGAATATCATACTCTAAGCCCTCCAATCCTTTAATGTAGAAACTGCTAAATCTTGTGCTTTGCTGATTGTGGCACTATGATACTTGAGTTGTTTCTTTCTAGCTGCTTGCAATATTGTCTCCTTGACCTGGTAACTCTGGAATTTGACTGTAATATTCCTGGCAGTTTTCATTTTGGGATCTCTTTCAGGAGGTGATCGGTGGATTCTTTCCATTTCTATTTTACTTTCTGGTTCTTGACAATTAATTAAAACTATTCTAATCCTGAATTAAACTTGAAACCTTATAAGCAATTACTAAAACGTATCTAAATATAGTTACTAAAAGATATCCAAAGCCTATATATTTTAGGACATTAGTATGGATAGGCATCTGTGGATATCCAAATGAACTCAAAAGAAATTGATTAGTTCCCAATTACTTCCAAGATAAAATTGGAAATACATCATTTAGAAACATCATCTTTACTTGATCACTTCCATAGTTTTTCACTGGCATAACAGCTGAAGTTCTAAGGCTACTGATACAATTGCACATCTAGTAGAAAATAGTTGTTTCCCTTTTAAGCTTTATTTCATTTTTAAGAACTACCTGTTATTAAATCTTCCCTCCGGCTTGGAAAGAAAGAGGCTTGTTAAATCAGGAAGCAAATGATTGAGGATAAATAAAATTTCATTTTAGGAGAACGTATTGCTTTACCACTGTGTTTCTTCTGTGAATGATTTAACCAAACTTGACAGTCTACTTAGAAGCAAAGTTACCCATGAAAAGGAAATCAGTTAGTATTGATTACTTTGATTTATTTTTATTAAGGATTGTTAAGGGATCCCCCAAAATTGTGTTTCTGAGTTACCATAGTTCCCAGAAACACTGGACTCAGAGTATGCAGGAGGCCCTGAATGTGTCAAGGACAACACCCTCCCTAACACACCCTTTCCCCCCCCCCCCCCCCCCCCACAGCTAACAGGTATTCTTTGTATCCCAAACTGGACTCCCTGTGTGTACTTGGGAGTCAAGACAGGTACCAGTCTGTTCTAGGCTTGTATAGCTAGGCCCCTTGCAGATGAGCAGAACATAAAGATATGGTCTAGCAGTCCCCAAGGGAAAAGAATGTGACTTTTGCCTTGGCCTTCAGGAGGGGTTTGTTATTTTCCCATCTTTACCCCACCCCCATGCTATGCCCCTTTACTTGGAAATTTCTAGTATCTCTTCCTTCCTTTGACATGAAAGTTTCATGAAATTGTGATTCTCTGTTGATGATTTTTAGTTTCATTATAGTGAAGAGTTCTAGAGGTTTGTGGGGTGCTGCTGGGAAGCCCTGAGATTGCGATGCTGGGCCCTGCCTGAATGAATTCAACTCAAATCTTCTTCCAGCCAGAGGAAAAGTTTAGTAGTGATAAAACACATAGGCCAGGTGATGCCCATAAGGACTGGCAGGCATGAGAAGGTCTCAGCCTTTTGGGCATGAGATTCTCAGCGTCTGAATGGGGGCCAGGGTAGAATTTTTATACACTGAAGTAACTTTGGGTGGCCAGAGAAGGGGGCTGGGAAAAGGGTCTAGGTAAGAATTCTGATTGGGAGGTCTGAGAGATTGAATAGACAGTGGGAATAGATAATGGAGGGAACTGGAAGTCTTTTATGGGGCCTGTAATGAAGGGAACTGGAAGGCATCTGAGTAAGGTCAAAAGGTGGGGCTAGGGCTTTCAAAGGGTGATAAGGAGCTGGGGTCTGTAGACAAATGGGAGCCAGATTCCCTTTGGTACAAGGGGCGAAGATCTCTGCTTAAGCTCACACTCCATCAATAGGATTGAATTCCCTTTTTTAGGAAAAGCTAGTTCTAAATTAAGCCAGGCTAACATAGTCTCTTAAGTCTAGGTTACCTATAGATTTGGTGAATAGATAGATTGATAAGACCTTATCATTTAGTAGCAGATAAGTTAGAGTAGAAATAAAATCATAGAATTAAGGTTAGATATCACAGGACTCTTCACTAAAGATCAGATTGCCATTTTTCAGACAGTTGCAGTCGGACTATTGGGTGGATTGCCTCAGCTTTCCACAAGTTCCTCTGTCCTAGTAACAATTCCTTTTCCTCCTGCCTGGTCTCCCTGAAGCAAGTTCCACTTTATAGAAGATATATGGGCCCCTTTAAAGCAACATTTCTGATTACAGAAGACATCACCAGTAGGACAAGGACTTCTGGGGTAGAATTAAGAAAGCTTGGGAGAATCTAACTAGTCAGGTAACCTGCCTCACTCAATTGAATTATTATTTCCTTTAAGTTTTTAGATGCCACATCATTCAGTGCATTTTTTTTTTGCCCTCTCTCTCTCTCTCTCTCTCTCCCTCTTCCCCCAAGTATCTGTCATTTTTCCTTCTCACAGAACCTCTTCCAAATGGAACAATTTTACACGAAAAGAAAAATCTCCTGAACTAATATGCATAGTGTTGCTAACCAAAGTCCCACACCAGGATTGTTCAAATATATGTGTCTCATTCTTCCCCTTAATTTCATTGCCTCTTTTGCAGAAGGCTGGTAATTTCTGCTTTTTCATTTTCAGTCTTATGGATACATGATTTATCATTGCATTGAGAAGAGTTCTAAAGGCTTTGTAAATTATTTCACTTTATAATGTCGCTGTCATTCTTCTGCCAGTTCTGTTTTCTTCACTCTCTATCAGATCCATACAGGTCTTTCTTGTCTTCCCAGATTCAACTGAAACTGTCCTGTCATTTTTTATATTAGGATTCCATTCATAGTATTTATTTAATTATTTAGCCATTTCCCCACAATAAGTGGACAGCTCCTTTGTATTCTATTCTTTGTCACTACAAAAAGAGCTGTTACAAATATGTATGTGTATATACGCGCGCGCACACACACACACATATTGCACATATTGGTCTTCTTGTACATACAAAGCTGTTTCTGTGATCTTGAAGGTAGAGGCCTTACAGTGGTGTGGGAGAATGAAAGGCTTTGTAGTTTAGTGACTTTTGGAGAATAGATCTAACTTGCTTTTCAGGAAACAGAATGGGGAGTATGGAAGAGACTGGGGGTTGCAGGGGAGATAGGGTTATGGAACAATTCACATCTAGGCCAATACTGCCATCGGTGTACCTATCGCTCCAACATTTTTCCTTTTCCCTCTTTTGTCATCTTTGCCAATGTGACAGATGGTTAGAGTTGCTTTAAATTTGCATTTTTCTGGCATTTTTTTTCATGTGGTTGTTGATACCTCGGATTTCCTCCATTGAAAACTGCCTGCTCATGTCTTTTCACCTTTTTTTTCTATTGGGGAATGGCCTTATAAGTCACAATGAGCTGTATATATATATATATATATATATATATATATATATATATATATATATATATATATATCTTGCATATGAGGTTCCTCTGATAAAGAGAAATTTGTTTCGAAGACTTTCCCCCCAGCTACCCATTTTACCTTCTAATATTAGCTAAATTCTGTGCTTATTTTTTGCCCCCCTCCTAAAAAAAAGCCTTTCAATTTCATGTGATCAAAACGGTCCGTTTTCTCCTCTATGATTCTCATTATTCGGTATTTCATCAAGGACTTTTCCCCTACCCAAATTCTCCGTGCTTTTAACTTGTTTGAAGTCATGTATACATTTGGAGTTTATTTTGGTGTGTGGGTATCAGACATTGGAAGCCATCCCTAATTTCTCTCCAATGCTTTCTAGCTTTGCCAGCTGTCTCCCCCTCTAGAGACATAGTTATATTTTTCCTCCCTGAACTTTATTAGGATAATTTATTGGCTTGGATTGAGATGACATTCAAGTACAGGTATTCAGTGAAGTCTGATGAGGTCTCGCCCGGCAGTGTGAATGTAAATGCACTCCCACAGGAGCAAGGCTGGTTACAGGTAGCAGGAGGGTGGTGTGTTGTTAAAATGATGGTGATAAGTAGTGTGTCTAGCCTACCAAATGTACCTGGGGAGCGGAGAGATGGGGGAAATCCTGTTGCCTTCTTCACCATCCTTCAGAAAGGAAGCAGCCCATCTTGACTGCCCACAGTCAGGCCACACAGACACACATATTCGCGTGACATGGCACACGGTTAAAGCTCTTATTTTGAGAGAGTGGGTGGCTCTTAAAAGAGCCCTTGGGGTTGTAACGCTGCGGTCTCCGCTGCCAAGTAGCCTACTTGGAGCTGGTGTACTTGGTGACGGCCTTGGTGCCCTCGGACACGGCGTGCTTGGCCAGCTCCCCGGGCAGCAGCAGGCGCACGGCCGTCTGGATCTCCCGGGACGTGATGGTGGAGCGCTTGTTGTAATGCGCCAGGCGGGACGCCTCTCCGGCGATCCGCTCGAAGATGTCGTTGACGAAGGAGTTCATGATGCCCATGGCCTTGGAGGAGATGCCCGTGTCGGGGTGGACCTGCTTCAGCACCTTGTACACGTAGATGGAGTAGCTTTCCTTGCGGCTGCGCTTGCGCTTTTTGCCATCTTTCTTCTGCGCCTTGGTCACGGCCTTTTTGGAGCCCTTCTTCGGGGCAGGAGCAGACTTGGCGGGCTCAGGCATAGCGTAGAACGAAGAAAACCTAAGCAAGTCAGAGAACAAACTCAAACGCAGCTCGGTCTAAGTAGTCTGTTCCACTTGTAGTGCGCGTATTCAAATGAGAGATTAAGAAGGTCTAACGTCGGATTGGATGAAGCATGTTAAGGCGTTTCCCTATTGGGAGGAGCGTATGCAAACGACCAGATGCCGGTTCTACTTTCCAATTGGCTGGTTAACCGAAGGAGACTTTGAGCCAATTGGACAGCGCCGCTTAGCCTACCGCTTGATAGTATAATAAGTCCTGCATTCTTCGAAAGAGTGAAAGCCAGCATCTTTTCCTTAGTTTTCTCAAGGAAGTAGCTTCTGTTCGTCATGTCTGGCCGCGGAAAGCAGGGAGGCAAAGCTCGCGCTAAGGCCAAGTCTCGGTCTTCTCGGGCGGGTCTTCAGTTCCCAGTGGGTCGGGTGCACCGTTTGCTCCGGAAAGGTAACTACTCCGAGCGAGTCGGTGCCGGGGCGCCGGTCTACTTAGCGGCCGTACTAGAGTACTTGACAGCTGAGATTCTGGAGTTGGCTGGAAACGCGGCCCGCGACAACAAGAAGACGCGTATCATTCCCCGCCATCTTCAGCTGGCCATCCGCAACGACGAAGAACTTAATAAGTTGCTGGGCAAAGTCACCATCGCCCAGGGCGGTGTTCTGCCCAACATTCAGGCCGTGCTATTGCCCAAGAAGACGGAGAGTCACCACAAAGCCAAGGGCAAGTGAAAAGGGCTCATGAGAGATAGCCTAACCCAAAGGCTCTTTTCAGAGCCACCCAATTGTTTCAGGAAAAAAAGCTGTTAACGAGGTCTATCCTCAATTCTTCGTGGCGTTAGCTTCGGTAATAAAAGCTTTCTGAGAGGCTGATCAAGTGAAAACGAACGCCTCGTCATGTGTAGGCCAAAGCATCTTAGCCTAGATGGGGTTTTCCGGTGGCCCAACTCCTGCATTAGATGGAGCTGCCAAAGTGTGGGATCTGCACTTCCACATTAGGGCAGGAGTTTGGGGAAGGAGGGTAGGAAGTTCCCAGGAGCTCCCGCGATACAGGGCACACCAGGGATGTTGCGGGGCCTAATTTCGGAGTGTAAAAAGTCCCTCCCCCCATAAATGAGGAAGAGGGGTTAGCCAACCCAATCGGCAGACCCCGAACAAAATGTGGGTATGCAGGGAACCCGTGAGAGGAAAGAAAACCTGCCCAATCAAATTGGGGACGGCTGAAGAATTTGAGGCATCGGGCCCTCAGGACTTCTCCTGTCTTGCAGGGTTTTTTTGTGAGACAGCCAGCCAGTCCCAGCCCTCAAGTCCCCAGGAAGTACAAAGTACTCGGCAAGCGAGCGGCCGGCTGCAAAAGTGCCCCCCGCTAGCAGCCCGACACCAGTGTGGAGCTACGAGAGGGTCCCGCGCTGCCAGTGAAGTGGAACGGGCTGCTGCTCCGCAAGATGTACACTAGATGGCACGGAAGTCTCATTATAAACAAAGAGCGATTTGCAGCTCCGGAGGTAAACGTGTATACAACCGTTCCTAGTAAGGGCCCCGCCCCATCACGGGGAAAAAAGGGCTTAAAGTGTGTGTTTCTCCAGCACATTTTCCCCACATTGCCATGTGCGTTCTCTACACCCCCTTTCCCCTTTCCCCGACGCGCGGCCTAGAGGAATGCTGAGTGTTATTAGCCCTTTCTCGGAGACCGTGGGGTGGCTCTGAAAAGAGCCTTTGAGGCTTCTGAAAGCGCAATTTTCCCGTAGCACCCTTCACTTTTTCTTTGGCGCTGCCTTCTTCGGCTTCGCTGCCTTAGGCTTAGCTCCCTTGGGCTTGACCAGCTTGGCCTTAGCCGGACTCTTGGCCACTTTCTTCGGCTTAGCGGCTTTGGGCTTCTTGGGGCTCTTGGTCGCCTTCTTGGCTCCCACCGCAGCCGGCTTCTTGACCTTCTTCGGCGTCTTCTTAACGCTTTTCTTGGCAGCTGCTGTCCCTGCCGCCTTCTTGGGCTTCTTGGCCGCAGCACCAGCAGGTTTCTTGGCCTTGGCTGCAGCGGTCTTCTTGCCCTTCGCTTTGCCCTCGCCAGCAGAGGCCTTCTTGTTGAGCTTGAAGGAGCCGGAAGCACCGGTGCCTTTGGTCTGCACCAAAGTGCCTTTGCTCACCAAACTCTTGAGCCCCAGCTTGATGCGGCTGTTGTTCTTCTCCACATCGTAGCCGGCGGCCGCCAGCGCCTTCTTAAGGGCAGCCAGGGATACGCCGCTGCGCTCTTTGGAGGCTTCCACCGCCTTAGTGATCAGCTCGGACACTGGGGGTCCTGCAGCCTTGCGCCGGGCCCCTGCGGACCCGGCAGGCTTCTTGGCCTTTTTCTTGACCGGAGTCTTCTCAGCCGGCGCGGGGGCCGGAGCAGCCGGGGCGGCGGGCGCAGTCTCAGACATGCTTCTCCGCTCTGTCTCAAACAGTGAAAACAAACAAACAAAACCAAAACTTCAAAAAAAAAAACACAAGGAAAGACAGACCACCACACTCTACAACCCAGAACGCTGGGCCTGGGAGTATATATAGACGAGGGAGTCGTGCTGTGATTGGTGCGCTGTGCAACCCGCCTTCTCAGCCGCTTACAGTCACTCGGCTCTCCTTCATGGTTGTGTTTCTTACCCCTGGAAAAAAGAGAAAAATACAAAAATTCCCGGCACGCAATCGAGCCTTTTCTATCCGAATCTAAAGCGACAAGACTCTGGGTTCGTGTGCCGCTGAACTTCTCTCTGCAACTTCAAATACTGCCCTCGGAGCCTTTCCCAATCCCCCTAACTCTCCACAAAACTCAAGTCAAATGGAGACAACTCCCTGTGTTTCCTTCAAATTCGAAAGTTGTCCTTTTGCTCCCGATGGCCTTTCCTCCAGAGTATGGTTATGCACACCCTTGACTTCTCATTTCTTCGAAAACGAAAATGATTCTCTTCACGTTTACATCGAATTCGTGTTTCTCAGTGAAGGAAGTAGCACAGGCTCTTCCGCGATTTCGGCATAAGGATTCATGGGAATGAGACGCAGCAAGGATTTTGCATCCAGAACGGGCAGCTCCATTCAGGACAGAAGGGGCTTTGGAAGATCCTTAGACCAGTAATTTGAGGGAGTGAAGTTGCATCTTTTGCATTTCAACCCGTTTAGTACCTAAGAAAGACCCAGATTTTGATGGGGGCGGGTCGGTGGTGGGAAGGGGAGGGAGTGCCGGGGGCGGGGGGGAGTGTGTGAAGAGACCACCACAACCGTTCTGCTTCCTTAATTCCCTTTGATTCAACTAAAAAAAAAAATCACAAAATCTCGGAGTTGGAATGGATCCCAGGTGCCACCTAATCCAAACTGTACCAGGGCAAGAATTCACATACCCCAATAAGTGCCCATATGCAGCCTTTGTTGGGGGGAGGGGAATCCCTTCTTTTTAGGGAGAGGGATCACCCACAGAAGCAGCTCCTTGCAATTAAGGATGGCTCTAGATGCTTAAGAAGCTTTCCCTCCCAACAAAAGCCAATATCTGCTTCTTTGCACCTGAACAAGTGTAATTATTCCTTCGTGCCACCATGAGTTCAGAGGAGGATGCAGGCAGCTATCGTGTGCCACCAGATTTCCCCTCCCCTGCCCCATTTCCCTGGATGCCTCCCACCCTTCCTCCCTTTTCGCCCTGTAGCCCACCCCCATCCCCCAACACACACTTACATATACATACTGCCTTCAAGCTAACTTTTTTTCCCCCAAAACAACTCTAGGCCCATGCACCTGCTCTTAATGATTTTCAGCTTATCAGTGACCTTCCTAAAATACAGCTGTCACCCAGAGCTGAACACAGTACGCCAGAAGTGGGCTAGAGTAGGCGCTAGTCCTGTCTTGACTTAGACCTACTTAGCTTTTCTGGCTTCCATATCTCATTGCTGAATTCTCTTGAGCTGGCTACAGTCCTCTTAGGCCCCCAGATCCTTTTCGCAGGAACTGCTGCCCAGACAAGGAAGGTTTCCATCACCTATTTGTAAAATTGGTTTGTTGAACCCAAGTGTATGAGACTTGTTATTTTCCCCTATTGAACTGCACTTTACTAAGATTCACACTGCTGCTCCCGGCTGTCCAAGGCTTTTGGGATCCTAATGCTGACATCCAACAGATTAATTAACTAGCTTTCCCTCGTCTGAAAATCTTCCCCTTCCCTGAATCTGTGCCCCAACCATCAGTCTTGGATCTTCTTCTCTTTCTGGACATTGCTAAAAATAAACCCTATTTTGGTGTCCTCAGCCTTCATTTGTGGCCACAATTCGTTCTGACCTTCAGCACTCCTAACACTATTACTGTCGAATCAGGGTGCACTTTTGAATTCATTTGCCATTCTCTGCTCCCTTTCATCTTCTGTACCTTTTTTTTTCTTAATTCTAAGATCATCAGTGAGTTCCCTATGCATACATGTTGGTTCTTCCTGACAACTCCCTCTTTTCCTCCTCATTGGAATTAGGCTTCTCCATGGTCTTCAGGAATTTCATTCTTGGGAGCTGCTCATTCCTCCTAGGCTCACTTCCCCTCTGAAGAATTTTAGGCCAAGGAGTCCTATCCATCCTTTCCTTGAACCCTTTGCAATCTTCTCTCTCAAAATCCAAGGCTCGCTAAAACTCTGCCTGGCTTTCTTCTCCTTTACTATCACCAATTCTTGGGGTCCCAGTGTCCCCACCAAGGTGCCTATCATTCCTCTCCCCTTCCCCACCCCCAGTCTCCAGAGCAATCACCTCCTTCTCCAGAGAAGCAGTTCCCTTTGTTGCTTCCACCACCTTTTTGAAGTGTGAAATAATCATTAAAAGAAGTCAAGAACTTATTAGCTGCTCTGATTCAGTCAGAGGAACAGAACCCCAGCAAATGTCTGGAAGTCTCCTGTCACAAAGATAGATAGATAGATAGATAGATAGATAGATAGATAGATAGATAGATAGATAGATAGATAGATAGATAGACAGATAGACAGATAGACAGACAGACAAACAAAAAATTACCCCTGACATTTGTGATCTTTCCACAAGGACTTCCCCTTGCAGATGCAGATGGTGCAGATGAAAGAGAGAGAGCAGTTAGGTCGGTTTCAATGACCCATAGAGCTAAATTATGAAGAACTTTAAATGCCAAACTGAGGAGTTTTGTCTTTATCCTATGGAGCAATAAGGAGTCACTGAAGCTTCTTCAGCAGGAGAGTGACATACAGTCAAGTACGGACTTCACTGTTATTAATTTGGCAGCTGTGTGTAGGAAAACCTTAGAGAAGGAAGAAACTACGTTATGTGCAGGGAGACCTGTTATGAGACTGTTGCAATAGTTCCAAAGAGAAGTGGTGAACTGGTTGTGGTGGGTTCTTGTAAGAGATGTTAGAGGTAGACTAGACTAAGCTTGACAATTAATCAGATGGGTGTGGGCTATGGTGGGTAGCGGTGTGTGTGGGGGGGCCGGGGTGTTGCTCTGGATTTTGAAATTTGTAGAGTCCCTTGAGGTCGGCATCCGGCGGGGGTAGGCTGAGGTGGGGGGGGGAAGGAGGCCTCAGAGGTGAAGGGAAGGGTTAAAGGGCTACCTTCCTCCATCTCTCGACCACCTTGCCTTGACCCACTCCCCCAACCCAATCCCCACCCCCCATCTTTTAAAAGTAAAGTCAGGATTGTATGGAGGTAGGAGTGAGGGTGACAGAGGAAGGGAGAGAGGGAGGGAAGAGCTGATGACAATCCTGCTGTCTGACTCATTTGAACCCATCACTCGAAATACTGCCCTTGTTTTGGTAGTCATGTTCGTTTGTTCGAGCAATTCCTAGGTATTGTCATTACATGACAATTATTATTGTCATGGCTAGGGCATGGCAGAGCTTTTATTCAACAAGACAACTTCCTTACAGAAAAAAGAAAAAGTGTGTGTGTGTGTGTGTGTGTGTGTGTGTGTGTGTGTGTGTGTGTGTGTACGGCAACGCAAGGCGTGCAAAACAGAAACTCAAAGGGAACTAATTATCATTACAGAACTGAATGGAACTGAAGAACCAGGGTCTTCCGGAACCAAACACCTAAAATAAAAAATCGGGACAGACTGCCAGTCTCCTCTCCCTCCCCTCAGCAAACAGCAAGCTGCAGATTAGACCTTTCAGGGTGGAGCTTACTGCTTATTTCCCTCTGGCTGTCTCCCACCTCCTATCTGCCCCGCCCCCTGGCCTCTTTCCTGTTCTCAAAGAGGTCCGGCAACGGGATAGGCCGCTCCCTATATATACCGTGGCTGCCGGCGGTTGGGTACCGAGTTCGCTCGTCTTTGTCTGTCGCTATGTCTGGCCGTGGCAAGGGAGGGAAAGGGCTTGGGAAAGGGGGTGCCAAGCGGCACAGGAAAGTGCTGCGGATAATATCCAGGGCATCACCAAGCCTGCCATCCGCCGCTTGGCTCGACGGGGTGGCGTTAAGCGCATTTCGGGTCTTATCTACGAGGAGACCCGCGGAGTGCTCAAGGTCTTCTTAGAGAACGTGATCCGTGACGCCGTTACCTACACGGAGCACGCCAAGAGGAAGACCGTCACCGCCATGGACGTGGTCTACGCCCTCAAACGCCAGGGCCGCACGCTTTACGGCTTCGGCGGCTAAGCCGCTGGTCACATGCTCCTGGACGTTGTGCCTCTAGCGCACCTACCCAAAAAAAAGGCCCTTTTTAGGGCCGCCCATCTTGTCATTAAAGAGTTGTGCTACGTTTGGGGCCCTAGATAAGCTTTCCGGGGTAGCGTCGGCAGCGACTCTAGTCTGGGTCCAGGCGAGGATGGGAGCTGGTGCCATGTACTCGCGATGTGTTATAACTGCACCGGCAAGGACAATAGCCAGAGGGGGAAAGCTGTTGATCCCTGGGAAGCTGTTAGGGGCGGGGTCGACGCAGAACCTCTCTGAAGCAACCACCGTCTCCCCGCACGTTGGAAGGGTACTCTCTGGCTAATGGGGTCACGATTGCCGATCGGGCAACAGAGCCCCGGGACGACGCGATGCTGACACCCCACTTTGAGGTGGGATTCCTATTTAGTGGGAAAAGCGCCCTTGGGTCTGCCGGGAACCCGGAGCTGCTGCTCTCCACTCAATTAAGGTGACCGTTTTGTAAAACGCCTAATCCGTGCAATAGACTGGACACAACCAAAATGAAAAACAACGCAGCTCCGAGCTCTTAGTCAGGTAGAGGCATAAAGTCCGATAACACTAGTTTAGGAATCAAGTAGCCCGTTGCTGCTTTTCCCTGGTTTCCTCATGTTTAAAATGGGGGCGTCGGGAGTTGGGGCAGGTGGTTTAGACCAGGTGACTTGTAAGGTCCTTTCCTTCTAGACCTAAATCTTAGGATCACAGTTATACATCTCCTACACTTGGAAGGGAAAAAGGATGAATATGGATCTTTCGGTAACAAACGAACCAGCCTCAGTGCACACACGCAGAGACAGAGGCAAGGAGAGGGAGAGACAGTTGAGTGCTTTTTGGTGTCAGAATGCACGGAAGGGGCGGGGGGGGTGGCGGGGGGGGGGGAGAAGAGGTGGAAACAAAACCGAGATCTTTTGGTGAAGTCCTAGTCCATAGCTAATACGCCCTATGGATGCATATTTCACTTCAGTATCTTGAGCCTAATGATTTTAGCATAAACTTGAGAAACAATGGTTCCCCAATTTAAATTGTAATTAGTGAAACTTGCTATGTGCAGTGGGGCCTCTTTGATTTCTAATTTGATTTGATCCGAGAATTGAAACCAGATATAACCGTTTGCCTTAATGGTACATTAGCAGTCCACCATTCCAAGGGAAAATTCCCAGAGATGCTCACAGGAAGTGTCATCTTGCCACCAACAAATGCTATAGTCTCACAGGTAGATAGAGGACAGTCTCAGGAAGGTAGTGGCAGAATCCTCTTGACTCAGTTTCCCCACTGTTATTTCCTTGCTTGCAGTGGCTTTCACCACAGGTAATAAGTTCTGCAGAAGACCGGCGTGATTAGGTTTTGTCATGCCCTGGCAAAGTTATACTAAGTCTTCTCCCAAGCAGGTTGGAGCAGCGTTGCCTAGGGAACCACTCTGCAAGGAGCATTGCATGACTTGAAACCTGTGGAATTTGTGAAACACCTCAGCAACTCTGCCCTAGAAACGAGATGGAAAGGCCCACCCCAGGTATCCTTAACAACTGACAGGGCAATGAAAATCTTCAAAAGTGTTGACTCAGGATGCAAGTCTTTTGGTGTAAGTGGGCCCGACTGAACACTTGGTGGGCAGTGGTCTAGAACAGACACCTTAGAATCAGCATTACCAAGGAAAACCATTTCTCAGAAGCAGAGGACTTGCTGAAGTCAGACAGCTGAAACCAAGACCTGCTGTCTTGATGGATGTTAACATGCATGATTGTTCCCTTTTGTCCTGACTGTACAGGTACAATTATTATGCATTGTCTCTTAGAGATTCCTCTGAGGGAGATTGATTGTCTCTTACAGTTTCCAGTAAAGGGCCCCCTGAACCGTTAATGGGTACCTAGGGCCTTCCTCTGGTGACACTGAAGTCTGGGTCTCTTGCTTCCCAATTGAATGTGGCTCCTCCTGGCCAAGTAGCTATCTTTCAAAGCTAAGGGGCTGATTGGCATCTGGATAGGGAGAACAGAGAAACTCCTCTCCCCTGCAGGGATCGCCTCCTTCTGACCTGAAACTGCTTCTACTTTTAAACCCAAATTGCTGAATTTCAGCCACAGCTTAGCTATTTAAAACTCCCAGAGGTGTGAATGATGTCTTCTCTTAGCCAAATTGCTTGCTGCTTCCTTCACCCAATCAGATATGGGTTTGTGCCCTAGTCCCAAGGAGGTTTAGAGGGAAGTCAGAATACTCCCTGCTTCCCATTGCCATTTCCACACACTTCCCAAGACCTCTCTTCTTTTGACATTCACTTTATCCAAATCTATCACCAACCCCCCCTTCATGATTTAAAAACGGGTATGTGTCAGCCAACTATCTAAGTACAACAGTCCCCCTCCAAAAAACAGACAAACACAGAAAAGGGATACAAATTCATACATGATGGGGTATGGTGATGCTAAAAAAAGAGCTAGCCTTTTTTCAGTTTGCTTGATATATTAGTAACTTGCAATTACCTTCCTAGATTTCTGGGTTGGTGCATTGGTGTAAGATCAGCTATTCTATGGGATCAAGGGGATCATCAGCCTGGAGATATCAGGTACCTCATACTTCATCTGACCCCAGCAGATTAAATGATTTGCCCAAGTAGATACAGGAAAGTGCCTGAAGTAGACTTGAGCATAAGTTCTTTGACTTCAGAGACTTCCTCTTCCCCTAGGTCAGTGGAGTGGAAGGGAAAACACAGGACATTCTCCTTCAATGTTGCTGCATTCTGGTTGACTGACAGGGCTATCCACAGTTATCAAGTAAATCTGTGCAACAACAAACCATGCTGCCTGTCTTGATGTCAATCAACAACTCACCCAAGAAGTAATGTTGGTTGAAAAAGAGAGGGAATGGCCTCCTCCCTCTAAATTAGATTTTTCCAAAATGTGGTCCCTCCCTCTCCAGTGAAGCAATCGCCAAAATTATTATATATATATTTTTTTTAATACAATGCCCATCTAAATTCAGTTCAGACATTTTATTCAATGAAACTAAAGTTGAAGTTCGAGTCAACTAAGAGTCTGAGACTCAAAATGAATTCTTGCTCGTTGTCAAGGGCAGTAGCTATTTATTATTGTACAGACGAGTTCAAGTTTCAGTTGAGAACAGTCAAATCTGGGTGTGTGTAGGATCTGCAAGTATCATTGGCATTATGTATAGGTGTGTGACACAGCCAAGTTATATTATCACATTCTTTAAAGCATCTGAACATGAAGTATGTCAAGTTGAAGTTAAACAATCTTTGTGTAGTGGCTAAATGTGTCATAATGTCTGTCGTGTTTCTCAAAATCACTCATTCATTTTGACAAATGCAGTACAACATAATGACTTGGTTTTTTGTTTCCTTGTTTGTGAGCTTTTTGTAAGGCTGTCAGGGTTAAGTGACTTGTCTGAGGCTGGATTTGGACTCAGGTCCTCCTGACTCCAGAGCCAGTGCTCTACCCACTGTGCCACCTAGCTGTCCTTTGACTTGTTTTTAATTAAACAAACAAAAGCCCTCTAACTTCCTCACTATTGAAATAATTCAAAAATAGTTACACATAATCTTTGGAAACTCTCTTCTCCTCCGCCAAGCTATTCTCTCTCTTGGGATTGGCTCCTGCCCCACTAGACTGGCCTGCTGTTGGCATGCTCACTTTCAAATTAGCTTACTGTGTCATGTATCAACCCAGAGGTTTTCCTGATTTTTTTTTTTTTAATAATCACAAGGTATTTTATATGTCATTATCTGTCTTTATACAATCATTTTTGAGGCAGCCAGCTGGTACAGTAGATAGAGAACTAGCCCTAGAGTTAGGAGGACCTGATTTTGTGATCTAGGGCAAGTCACTTAACCACTTGTCTGCCTCATCTGTTAAATGGGGATAAAGATAGCACCTACCTCCCAGCATCATTGTGACAATAAAATGAGATAATGTTTGTAAAGCATATTGCAAACCTTTAAATGCTCTATAAATGTTAGCTATAGCAATTATTGTTAAAGCCCTTCTTTCCTCCCAAACTGCTTAAGGACTTGGTAGTACTTCAGTCTAGGCCCTCTGAGTTTACATTAATTCCTGGAGAGGCAGAAACCTTTTCTCCACCACAGCACCTTTTTATCCATGACTTGGAAAGAAACTTACTCACTGTATTTTATTCTACTGGTCTCGAACTGTGATTTTATCTGTGTAGGGAACTCCCAGTGAGAAAACTACCTCTACCATTGCAGATCAGCAGTTCCGCAGTTTTGTTTTGTTTTTTTCAGAGATCCCTGGGGAGCACAGTGATTAAAATGGGCTTGCCTAAAGTCATCAGAGCCAGGAAATTTTAGAGGCAGAAATGGAATCCAGATCTTCTTCCTTCAGAGGGAAGCTCTCTTCTGTGCCAAGTGGCCTGAAAGGCATTTCTGCTGCAAAATTTGCAGGCCCACAAAGTGAAGAAGAATAGCTAACATGGTGAATGACAGGATTTAAATAACTCAACATTGCACCAAATCTTCTAAGATGAAATGTAGTAGAGATCTATCTTAATGTCTTACGTTTAAGTTTAAAAAGAAAAATACCACCACCAAAAAAAAACCAACATAGAGGGAAAATAGCTAGACAAAAATTTGCAGGGGCAGTGGTCCTGGAGTCAGGACGATCTGACTTCAAATCCAGCCTTAGACCAAACACTTGACACTTACTAGCTGTGTGACCCTGGGTGAGTCACTTAACCCCAACTGCCTAAAATAAAATAACATAAATTTAAAAAAAATTTAAATATGGCTCAGATGCCACCTTTAAAAAAATCTGCCTGAAGATTTGGAGATCTTTTTCTCAGTTGATTTGTGATACGTGATGATGAAGTGCTGAACTCCATTTTGTTTTCTGACCTTCACCTTGTATGCCCTTATTCATGGAAGGAGGAGTTCCCGCCTTAGAGGTTCCTGCCTTAGAAAACCCGCCAAGAAGGATACCCATCTCAGTCTTATTCCATGATCCTTATATGGTCCCAAAGGCAGGATTAACCAATCCCTTGTTTGCCTTCTGTAACTTCCCGCTTACGCAACCCCTGACCGTTTCCTCTTTGGCCTCTGCCTCTATAAACTCAAGCTCTGTCCCTGATCGGGCTGCTCGATTTGGGTATGTACCCCTTGCAGCGCGCTAATAAATCCACATTTCAAATTATGTCTGGGTCTCGCTCGCTGATTTCTCTGTACAACCACATAGCCACCAAAAAAGCTCATGCCATCTTGAGCTGCTGTAAGAAGGCCCTAGCATTCAGGATTAGGGAGGGAAATAGGCTTATTCTTCTCTGGTATGGCCAGACCACATCTACTGGGGATGTTTCCAGGGAGCTGTATTTTAAAAGGGATATTACATAAAATGGAGAGCATCCAGTGGAAAGCAACCAAAATGGTAAAGGGTCTAAAGCTTGTACCATATGAGGATCAGGTTAAGGACCTGGGGATATTTATCCTACAAGAAGTGAAAATTTAGGGGGAATATAAAAGCTGTCCTCAAGGTGTTGAGGAGCTGTCCTGTGGAAAAGGGATTCAATGCTTAGCTTGGCTCCAGAGCAAAGAGGGAAAATGGCAAAGAGCACTTGCATGCATGAAATGCTCCTATAGTCCTTAATCAAGAAGATAAGTGAATACCCCCAGGACACCGGTTAGAAATGCGTGCAGATCATTCCCTTTTGCTTTGTTTTGTTCCCAAGTTGAGTCAGCTTTCAAAAACTTCTGAAGAACTCTGTGAGAGGTCACATTATGTAGAAACTACTTCTCCCTCTATACCTTTGAATGAAGAGTTATTAATAGTGATGGGGTTGGGATCTGGGTCCCAGAAAGGAAAAACCCTGGACTTTCCCACTTGGCCAAGTCTCTGGCTTTAGCCTGAGGTTATAATCCAATCAGCTGGCCTTTCATCTTGGCTACACCCAATCCCCCCTCCATTGTCTTACCTCCCTGTGGCCCCTGGCCATTTCCCACACCTAATCCTGGCTAGGCTCCCTTGTCCAGGTCCCAGGAGTTCTGTTCACCCCAGTTTACTGGTCACTCCCATTCAGATCTTCCTTAGGCCCCTCCTCCAATCACCCCAAACTACTTGGCCACTCCTAGATCCCTCCCACAGTCTTTCTGTATATAAGGTCCATCTTGTCTCCATTAAGCTGTTGGGATTCTTATAATCTACCCACTGCTCAGATACCTGAAATCTAGCCACTGCTTAGATTCTTATAATCTAGCCAATAAGCCACTACCTTACTAATGTTCAGACTCCTTAAGAGTCTGCCCAATATGATGGATGTTCTAATAATCCTTGTCTTTGGCTGAAAGAAGGCTTCGGTTGAATCCTTGCGGACAAGACCTACATGTTGTGATGTTGGGAACCCCTAACCGCATCATTTTAGTGGCCCCTACGGGGAAACTGCCTAACCCCAAGTTCTTCTCCAGCCAAGACTGGAAGGTATGTAAGCCTCCCCTCTCTCCTTTCTTGCTCTACAGTTAGGGTTGCTGTCCAAGCACCAAGGCTTGTAGGTACTTTTCAGGCAGACAGTTAAGAGGCTGTCTCTCACTGGGCCAGACACTCTCAGGCTTTTGGTCCACTGCGTCAGTTGAAGGCCACGGACCTGGGTACACCTTCCGCAGCATAGAGGACAAGGACACGCGCCCTATCCAGAAGTGTATGCTCGATTCCGTTAATTTCCTGGGCGCTAGGGAATTGGGGAAAACTGCAGTTGCTTTTTGGTTCCCTGAGGCTTACTTACTCCCTTCCCTCTGCACCTATCTTGGCATATTCTGGAGGTTTTGTGATTGATCATTAAGGAGTTTTGAAACACCTGCACAAACTGGTCACTCCCTTCCCTTGAGTGAAGAGGGTATCTGTTAACCCCTCTCATAGGAGAAGAGAGTTTCACCCTTTACCCCTACAAAAACAGAAGTCACCTGACTGGTAATGGCTTTGTTTCAAGTTTCAAATTGGTGAACTTTCTGTATCTGTTATGTCAAGCAACTTCATAATTTAGTTACCGATAAAATAATTTAGCTATTGTTGGTTCAGCTACAGCATGGGTCCCCTTGACAATGGCCTTGGGCCAAAGGGCAACCTTTGCCTGGAAGCATCCCCTTTTAGGCCCTAAAAGTTTAACTGTCCATCACCAATTTAGCAGAAAGGCCCAACTTTTGTCACTGTTGTCAGTTTCTTTGCAGAACAACAACATTTTCTCCTAGGAATACCTAAGGGATATTTCTTCACCTTCTTCCTGCATTAAAATACCCACAAGTCCCTTCTTTGAGGCATTGGTATCCAAAAGCAACAGTTTTGCTGCTGTTGTTGTTTTTGTTTGCTTGTTTGTGTTTTTAACTCAGGAAGAATCAGAATGCCAGGGGCAGCTAGGTGGAGCAGTGGATACAGCATGGGCCCTGAAGTCAGGAGGACCTGAGTTCAAATCCGGCCTCAGACCATACACTTGACACTTACTAGCTGTGTGACCCTGGGCAAGTTTACTTAACCCCAATTGCCTAAAAGCAAAAAAAAAAAAAGAAAGAATCAGAATGCCACTTCTAGGCAGGAAAGTTTTCAAGTTAATTATGGTACTCTATTCCTCAGAAGTCAAAATCATAGGGGCAACTAGGTGGTGAAGTGGATAAAGGACTGGCCTTGAAGTCAGGAGGACCTAAGGTCAAATTTGGCCTCAAACCAAATACTTGACACTTAGCTGTGTGACCCTGGCAAGTCACTGAACCCCAGTTGCCTAAAAAAAAAGTCAAAATCATGCTTTTTGTTATATCCTGTGCCTCTTAGCCAGCCACTTCCCCTAATCTTATCCCCCCAAAAGGATCCCTGTTCCTAATCTGTGGTTTGTTCTGTCTTCCCTTTCTTTCCCCAGTTTAAGAACCTCTTAGTTTACTTATGCTGCCTAGAGGCAAGAAGGCCCTAAGAAGGCATTAAGGTTCAGCAGTTAGCCTCAGGTAGAAAAGATGTCACCAGAGAAAAGGCACTTATCTACTTAGACATGACAACTTCAGAATCTCAGAGGAGAGGGATTTGGTGAGGAGATGAATGTATTTATTGCTTGGAATCAATCATCTGCTTTTGCAATGAGACATGAAGAAATCATTGGAATCTCTCCTTGGGTGGCCCTGCTCCCCTTCTAGAGGTTATCAGACTCTGCTCTGAGTCTTCTATACACCTCTTGAGTAGACAACGGCTACATACAGGACAATCTGGGAGTCTGATCTGGGAAAGGGCATTGCTTACTGTAGGTCAGGTCTCTCACCTATGAGGAGATTACTTTTTAAATCTCCATAGCCTGTTTTGTAAGGTGAAAAGGAAGAGGAGATGGAGCTGATAAGGATGGGAGCTAGTCTCCAAAAAGAAAAAACTCTGGACTTTCTCACATGACCAAATCCCTGGTGTTCTTCACCCCCCACCACCACCCAATAATCCCCTCAATTGGCCTTTCATTGTGGCTACACCCAATGTCCCAATTCTCTATTAACTTTAATCTAACCTAGCCCTCCATTGTCTTACCTCCCTATGGCCTCTGGCCATTTCCCACCCTTAATCCTAGCTAGGTTCCATTCTCCCTTGGCCAAGTGGTCCAGGTCTCAGGAGTTCTTTTCACTCTAGCTTACTGGCCGCTCCCATCCAGATCTCTTTAGACCCCTCCTCCAGTCACCCCAAACTACTTGGCCACTCCTAGATCCTTTTCACAGTCTTTCCGTATATAAGGTCCATCTTGACTCCATTAAAGTGCTCAGATTCTTATAATCTAGCCAATAGCTCACTCATGTTCAGACACCTTAACACTCTGGTTATGTGGTGGATATTCTAATAAACCTTGCCTTTGGCTGAAAGAAGGCTTGGGCCGAATTCTTTTAGACAAGACCTGCATGTTGTGATTTGGGGGTCCCAGCACTCCTAAACCTCAACAGAGCCACTTTTCCATTATTCATCCACACTTTCTTTAGTCCCTCAGAATTATCCCTGAACCTTCAAATTTTAGATTCCAAACTGAGCTCTAAATCTAGACTACAGAAAGTGACATGTGATATTTTCACCTTGAAGATGAAAGAGACAGTTACAGATCCATCTCCAACTTTGCCGAACTAAAAATGTCAGGCCAGCCATGGGTGTGAGGACCATCCTAGTCAGACTTCTCCCAATGTTATTACTTTGGTGGTGGCCTTAGGAAATTCCTTTAAAAGTAGATTAGCCTAGTTTCTTAGTCTCAGAAAATGTGGGTTGGGGAATAAGAAAATTAAATTGGCAGAAGAAAACAAGAGAAATTGTAACTGGGGATAGCTCGGTGGTACAATGGATAGAGCACCTGCCCTGGAGTCAGGAGGATCTGAGTTCAAATCCAATTTCAGACATATAACACTCGCTGTGTGACTCTGGGCAAGTTACTTAACCTCAATTGCCTCACCCTCCCCCACAAAATTGTAACCAACTTTTTTTGGTGATGAGGATGTTGTTAACATCATAACCCAAAGAATTTGCTACATAGCATATCTATGTCTTTAAGGGAAACAGTGATGAACTTGGAACCAGGAACACCTCAGTTCAGAGGCTACAGACGACACAGACTAACTGTGTAACCCTGGACAAATCCTTTAACCCCTATGTTCCTCAGTTTCTTCATCTCTATAATGAGGGATTTGAAATCTCCGGCCTGTGAGGTCCAACTGTAAATCTACCATCCTATGTCTAGAGTGTCCAGAGTGAAAGCTTTAAAAGGTCCAGATTGAAAGAATGAAAAAACTTTCAAATGGAAGAACTCCAAAGGTCATCTAGTCCAACCTGCTCTTGAAATAAGAATGCCCTTTACAGTATAGATGGAAAATAGCTGATCAGGCTTTGCCAGTAAGACTTCTGGCACGAGGCAATCTACTATGTCTCAGTGCTGCCCTTTCCTCTTTGGGACAGCTAAAATCGTTAGGCCAGGCCTAAATCTGACCTTTGTAGCATTGGCCCATTGCTTCTAGCGCTGCCCTCTGGCCAAGCAGAACAAGTATATACTTACTGTTTCCCATGACAGCCCTGACCCCTCTCTGTTGACCCCATTAGTGAAGTATCTGTTGCAACTGGAGGTTCCTACTTGATCCCCATAGTCCTAGTCATGGGTGCTATGTCAAATATAATTGGTGACTGGGCAGGAAAAGTCATCCACTCAGTAGGTTGAAAAAGAGAAACAATTTCCTCTCTTTCTTCTTTTTGTAAACATGTGACTTGATACTCTCCCAGCTACTCCCAGAAGGACAAGGTAGGGAGAGGACTTTCTTCCCTCTTCCTTTCCCCAGTAGTGACCATCAAGGCTGCTTGCACATGGCATGTGTTTGTCTAAGTGAGCCTGAGACTGGATCTCAGACCCCAGGACACCTTTTCTACTTTTGTGTTTCTTTCTCCTAGCAGGAGTGCCCAGTCAGTCTCAGATGGGCTTTCCTAGTACCCTTGGACGTGTGGCAGAGGTGCAGGAACATGAATCCTCCAGTTTGGGGACAACATCTACTGCTCAGATAAAGGAACCTCTGAGAACCAGGAAACTATGGAGTTTATACTTTACTTCCTTCCTTAGTGGAGACAACAAAATAAATAAGAATTATTTTAAAAGAGGCCTCCACCATCTTGGAAATTTACTACCAGCACAGGCTATTCTGATCAAACTAACTACGAGAAATGCATTATCCCACAGGAACAGACTGCCCATTATGAGGCTTGCACACTTCCACCCAGTTCTTTTTTGCCTTTGAATGCTGCTGATTGGTCATGTTGTGTAATTGAGCTTAAATAGCTATGAAAATGAAAATGTGATCAGATTGTGCACCATCTTGGGGGGGAGGGGAAGAAATTAAAAACTCAATATCTTATGGAGGTGAATGTTGAAACTGAAAATAAATAATTTTAAAAAATAAAAATCTGTACTCTAAGCTGCTGCTCACATAATACACCAGTAAAATCCTTTTCCTTTCAATCTGGCTATTGATTTTATTTTACCCACTAGACACTCCTCTTACACAATGAGTGTGCATCTAGGCAAAATGAGGTTGTATCTAATGTAAAAATATCATTTCAAAAAACTCTGGATTCTTCACTAGCAAGCAAGATGACTTACAGTCATTTCAGAGCAAAAACACTGAATTAATTATCATGCTAAGCAAAGGAGCAGAGCATTCCCTAAAATTGGAAATCTTTCACTTTTGTATTCTCAGGACCTAGCCCAGAGACTGGCACACAGTGGACACTTAGCACATCCTTGTTGATTGACTTCTCTGAGGAGCTGGGGAAAGCTCTCATGTTGCCTGGAGCAAAATGTTTGCACCTGCTCCTGCTCTGTGGTCACTCCTGTCTCTAAATTTAAGTTTCTTTCAGCCTAATTAGAACTATAGTTTTGTTCAAGGGCAGAGTTTGCTGTTTGTATTCCTTGTATTCACAGGAAAGTTGAAGAAATCCTATTGGATAAAATATGGTAAATCCTTTTCAATTTAAATGTAAAAATTAACTAGATGTAAATTTCACTTTCTAATTGGCAAGATAATAAACATATGTTGGTAACCAACCCACAAATTCACTTAAGAGATTGTATAGTAGATTCCTATTTCCACTAAATATCAGTTTTCCTTCTTTCTAAGAAGTCTCTATTGCTCACTTTGCCATGCTGAGGAAAGTAGGCCAACAAAGCCTGTGTCAAGGCCTAGTGTGTTCCTCTCAGGAAAGGTTGTATTTATCTCTTGGGCCTGGTGTATGGTCTGCTTTGCTAAGGCAAATGTCTATTCAGGAAACTCACAAGTCTCCAGGAAGGAAGGGACTATAGGATAGTATGAGAGACCTTACTGTTTTCATGTCTTAAGTTTTAGTGAGCTCATGCTTGTGAGTCTTTTGTGATTTAAGCAATTCTTTTGTGTTGATGGAAACTGTTTTCCTATATCTGATGTCCAAGCCATTGTAATTTGATTAAATTTTTTGTTGAAGCTACTCTGTTAATCCATTTTAACTCTGTCAATCCACTTTTGGTATATCTTAGGCTAGAGTCAAATTAAAGTTTCATTTAAGGAAGTTTTCCTGAAATCAGTCCAGATTAGAAAACAGTGAGCTAGAAGGTTCAAGAAAGCCAGATTTCTTTTTTGGGGGGAATTCAGACTTTCTTAAAATTGAACCATGTGAGTTCAGAGCTATGGGTTACTTCCTAGCTGTGGATGACTCTGAAAAGTAGAGTTATGGGAAAATGGTCTATGAAGACACCCACTTCCCCCACTTATTATTCCTCCCATAAAAATGAGATTATTTAATAAGGTGAATGTCCATATGGAAGAGCCTCTGACCTATAAATTAATTTCATGTAGGGCTGGATAGATCCAATTTATAACTGTTGATACCACTAAGACCTGGGATTAAACTTATAAAACGGAAATAGAGTCTTTTGGATTCTGTTTTCTGCTACAAAGAAGGAGGTGGAATATAGAGTCAGAAATAAAATCACAACTTAAGACTGAGTGACTACATAATGATTAGAAAATAAGGAAAAGTAATTCAAAATTCAAATTACTAAAATGAATGAGACCTAGTTTCAAGTCTGTAGAAACATGTTAAGAAATCTTTCATAATATTAGAGGCAGTTTCTTCAGACTAAATCCCTAACACAGAGAAGGGAGGAGAATCAGAGGATGAAACAGCTTGTGGAAACAAAATATCAAGCTCTTAAATGTATAGAAAACTCAAATTAAGTAATGTATAAGGAGGCTTAGTTAAAGTTTACTAGACCTCTACATATATAAGCTACTAATTAATGTTTAAAAATAAAATCACCTACGTGTAAATATTAGTCTACACAGCAGAAGACACTAACATGTTGTGCACACAAAAATAAAATTTGAATAATTCTCATAAAACTGTTGTCTGAATCTTTGGGTTTTCCAACATCTTTACCTCATCGTGTTAATCTTTGAAGCTGGATGATACTATTATGATTTAGTATCACAAAATGCAATTTTAAATTGTTTTTCCTTTCCACTTGACCAACACAGTTCCTAAGTTTTATTTTAAATGTAGAACTACAGAAAGAATTTCTAGAACTTGCCAAGAAAGTTTCCACAAGAGTTTATAAGACCTAGACTCCTTGTGTCAAACTGGGACAATATTTGAAGGAGAAGGATTTCTGTCAGTTCTCCTCCAAATAGCTGCTAGAATATTTTTCTAATACTGTTTTCTTAATTCTATGTTTTCTAATAAAAATAATGTTTCTAATGATTTTATCTGATCACTAAACATATGAAGAATGATGCAGCTTATTTAATCAGTTAAAGTGGCTGATGAATCTATAGGTGGAAACAAAGTAGCAGCCCTTATGTACATTGTTATCTAATTTATTCATGATTGGTGTATTCCAATCAATAATTCACAAGCATTTATTAAATACCTATTAGGGAAGGGACGAAGCTGTTATTAGGCCTACTACAAACGTTATTTTGTTTGATCCTTACAACCACCCTGTAAAGATGCTATTATAATCCCCATTTTTGAGTTGAGAAAACTGAGGCAGACAACGGTTAAGGGACTTGTCCAAGGTCACAACAGCTAGTAAGTATAAGGCTCAGTGTGAACTCAGGTCTTTCTGACTCCAGAGTTTTCTTTACTATCTAATGAAGGAGCTGAGGCGATTAGGATACTGTTAACAGGATTTTTACCGAGCCAGTCTCTAACCTGAGAACGCTCAGAGATGAACAAAGCAGGCCTGAAGACTGGAGTGCCAGTAATCAAGTAGTTTAATTACTCAATTTCAGAGTGAGGAATGTTTTCATAGCTGAAGTAAAAGCACAAGTTATATACTTAAATCACAAGTGGGGAAGGAGAGGGGAAGGTGGATAGCAAGCAATCTCATGAGAAACCCACAAATCCCACAATACAGCAATTCTGGAGTCAAGTTTTTGGGGTTCCTGACCAGTTCCCCTACCATACAGAACCAGAGTTATATGACAGAAACAGGTTCTACAATTTTTGATTCAATTCACTTAAGGTCCAGTGATTGTGAGTGTTGTCAGGATTTTGATTAATCAGTTCAAGCTGAGTTGTAAGCTCTGACTCCTGAGCCAGAAAACTCTTGAGAAAACTAAATTATTAGTCTATTCATTACACATGTCATATCTTTTAATATGAAAATTATAATTCCCTTCTTAATACCAAGTGGTTAATTGTGGGAATTAAATGAACCACTCTGATTTCATCTCTTAACTCAATTCTGGAGGTAGCTTAGTTTCTATTCAATTATAGTCTAGTCCAGTTTCTGTCTTGTGAGAAAACATTATGCAATTATGGGAATTAGGAGAAACTCTTATTGCATTGTTTGAACCTACCCCTTTGTGGCTGGAAAACTGAATCAACTCTCTCTGCTGCTTAGAGAGCCTTAATCTAGGTTGTGCTGATCCCGTTAGATCCAAAGACCAATGCACGGGTTTCTCACAGTTGTACTTTTCAAGCCACCCAAGTATATATATTATCTGAAAACTGGCCCTGTACTGATCAATTAGTTATTGTTTCCATGTTCCTTTGCTTGTTTACAGACACTTCCAGAGAGTAGGACACTCTTTTTCTGAATTCAAGGAGTTGTACCTGTTTACTCTTCGACTCCCAACTTGGAAGTCTCTATTTTTCCTCCAATTAGAAATTAGGTTACTTAATATTGCATTGTTTCCTTTTAATTAATTGGCCTAATTTGATCAGCTGTTTTAATTATAAAAGTCTGTCTCCCCCTGTATTGGGGGTCTAAGCCTAAGTTGAAGAAATTGATAGGCTTAGTTTATTGGGCATTAACAGTTGTCCTTCATTCTCAAAGATTTAAATGACATCACTATGTTAGGATCAAGGTATAGTTTGTTTGACTGTGGCTGAACAGACCAATATGAGCTCTGAAGGCTCTACTATAGGAGGGACATAAATAATCCATATGAACTTTTGGAGTGGAGATGTCTCTAAATTTGCACCCTTGGTATTTCTTCTGAGCTACTGCAAGTCTACTTTGCTCATGGAGCACAGCGCCTTCTTTATATGGGCATGTGCTGGGGAGTTCCTATGCCAGTGTCTCCCATGTCTCATGATTGATTCCAAAGTTCTTTAGAGAGATCTTGAGACTGTCCTTCTGACCTCCATATAAGTACCTACTTTGTGTGAATTCTCCATAAAATAGTCTTTTAGGTTAATACATGTTTTGCTTTTGAACAATGTGGCCAGCCCATCAGAGTAGAGCTGTTTGCAGTAGAGTTTAAATGCTTCGCAGTGACCTTTGTCCCTTACCCCAAAAAGAATTTGGGTCCTATTTGTCTACAGGCTCTAGAAAACCACACCTTAACTCTCCCTGAACTCTCCCACTTGGTCAAGGAAGTCTCTAGGGTTCGCCTGAGGCTATAATCCTATCAACTGGCCTTTCCTTATTGGCAGCACCCAATCTCCCAATTCTGTTACCCTTAATCTAGCCCAGTTCTCCATTGTCTGTTACCTCCTGATGGTCCACAGCTACTTCCCACCCTTGATCCTATCTACAATCCATTCTACCTGCCAGTCACTGCCATCAAAATCCTCCATCACAATCCTCCTTAGAGCCCTCCTCCAGTCACCCCAGCTTATTGGCTACTCCCATCAAGATACCCCTTCTCCCAGACCCCTCTTCCAGTCACCTCAAATTACTTGGTCACTCCTAGATCCCTCCCACAGTCTTTCTGTATACAGGGTCCATCTGGCCTCCATTAAAGGTGCTCAGATTCTTAAAATCTGGCCCCCTTGCACTGGCAACACAAATGCTTAGATTCCTTAAGAGTCTGACCAATATGGCGGATCTTGTCTTTGGCTGAAAAAAGCTTGGGTCGAATTCATTCGGATAAGACCTGAGTGTTGATATTTTGGGGTCCTAGTGTGGTACCGAGAAATCAGCGAGCGAGACGCAGACGTAATTTAAAATGTGGATTTATTAGTGCGCGGCTGCCAGGGGTATGCACACCCAAATTAAGCAGCCCCGATGAAGTTTATATGGAAAAGAGTTAGGGAAAGAAATGCCAGGGACACTGATGAGGTAATCCACAGGTGCAGGTGTCTTTGGGGGCTATGGGTGGGAAAGTACAGGGAGTATACCAGACAGGGAGGGGGATGGATCTTTGGAGTCTGGCAGGAGGAAGAGTCCTTGGGCTGGCCAAGGACAGCCTTCTCCCTCTGTCTTGATGAGAGAATGCTCTGCAACAAGGGAAAGCTTTCTCACAAGACAGGAACTTACTAAGGAATTGGGAGGCTTCCAAGACATGATCTGAGGGCTGGGGCCTGAGCAGCCCAGCTCTGTGTAGCTGTGCCAGGGAGAGAGATAAGGGTCATGCTGAGGCCCATGCATGAATAACTGCTAGGCACAGTGTCCTTGGGCTGAGGAGTGATTGTCAGAGACAGTGTTTCTGAGACTAGGGGCACCAATTTCTGAGAAATTGGGGCACAAGTACAAGCACAAGCACCCGAGCACCCCAACATTACAGGTCAGAGATCACACAAACCAGACCAGGTGTCCTGGTCTCTGGTATAAACATAATTATCTAAAGCAATTATATTGCAAGCTTTCTTATCCATTTGCGTGGGAGGTATGGGCAGTGCTGAGCTATGCAAGAGTACATTTCACTATAGTTTAGATTTAGGAGGAAAGGGTCTGGGGCAAGATTAAGCAGTAATTTCTGCTTTCCATGGCTTAAAGGGCCCTACTACCTAAATGGCAAAATAATGTTCTGCATTACACTAGCACCCCTAAACCTCAACATGTGGTTTCCTGAACCTCAGCATTTTGATCTTCAGTTTCGTATAGGCAATCGAGTACCTCTGCAAGAAGTAAGAAACCATTATATTTCCATAGAAGGAAACTGAGAGAAAAGTAGCTCTGGGTCAGGAGCTTCAAGAACCAGCTAAAATTGGGTGAAACTGGCTGTTTGATCAAAGAGGCTGGAAGTAGGACAAAGGTTAAGGTTTAGTTAGAGTTTGAATGCTTGAAACATATCTAAAAGAACATGTGGTGGGAAGTCTGTGACCTGTGCTGACTTCTACCAGTGAAAGTCAGCTAGGAGGGACTTGCAGTTGGAGAATAGGGATGTGTGTGTGTGTGTGTGTGTGTGTGTGTGTGTGTGTGTGTGTGTTGTGTCTAACTTACTGTGCCTATTTGGCCACCAGAGGTTATTTCCAGCACCTCTTCTCTCCTATGCTTTCCTTTGGTGTCTCCCAAATACTGATTTAGCTCTGGCAATTTGTGGGGCAACCATTGCTTAAAGAATGAAATATTATTATGGAGGAGACTACTTTCTAATGGGAAAGAGAACAAATACACATGTGTGTGTGGGTGTGTGGGTGTGTGTGTATATATGAGTGAGGTTAAGACCACCCCATTTGGCTCTAGTGCTAGGGCTAGGTAAGAATCAAGCAAGGAAGGAAACAAGCTTTTATTATATTAGCCTTTTACTGTGAGCCAGTCACAGTGCTAAGTGCTGGAGAGAAAAATATGAACGAGAAGAAAGACAGTCTCTGTCCTCAAGGAGCTTATATTCTGGGTGAGGGCAGGGAATGAGGATAACTGGCACAGGGAAATGTTTTTGAATTCCATAGGACATCTGGAATAGGGCCAAAGAAAGAAGGCAATCTAGCTTCAGCCTCTCAACACAATGGAGACTCTGCCCCTAGTGAGAGAAGTGAGGAGGGCCTTGTGGAGGGATTTTCTGTGGTGAATGGACCAGAGGGAGTTGTAGGCTTAATGGGGTGGTGGGACTTGGACCTCCAAAATCCTCAAGACAATGTCTAAGTAACCCAGCTTCCCTTTGCCCCTCTTCCCCTCTCCCTCTCCATTCCTTCCCTCACCACCTCACCCCCCACCCCAGCCGTGAGAAAATTCTCTTCTTGTTACAGGCACAGAGTTGACCCTGTAGTTCCTCAGATAAAAGCTATCAGTGCAGGGTACTGGCCCAGGAACTCTTTCCCAGGGTGCCTGCCAAGGTCCATGCCTCTGTCAGCTAAACAAAAACTTGTCTTTTCTCCTTCAATGTCTGGTATCAACAAAGTTGTCTCTGCTGACTCCCTGAATTTTCCCATCCATAGATCACTGACACCTGTTCCCAAAGACACCTGGACCCTTGTATTACCTAATTATCTTCCTTAGCATTCCTTTCCTTGCCCCTTTTCTATGTAAGCTTTAGATTCATCCCTATTAAGTTTCAAGTTCCCCAAAGAAACTTCACCTAATGTTGTTACAATAAACCAGAGGTGGGGACCCTTTGGCCTCGAGGCCACATGTGGCCCTCTAGGTCCTCAAGTGTGGCTCTTTGACTGAGTCCAAATTTTACAGAACAAATCCTTTTATTAAGGGGATTTGTTCTGTGAAGTTTGGAGTCAAAGGGCCACACTTGAGGACCTAGAGGGCCACATGTGATCTTGAGGAAGAAAGTTCTCCAACCCTGCAATAAACCTCACCACTTGACTGAAAGGAGGCTTGAGTGTGTGAATTCATTCCAGGCAATTCTGCCTTGGCATTCTTGGGGTCACAGTATCCTAAACCTCTACCCCCAAACTCTTCAACATGACTGGACAACAACAAAATCATGTCACAACTGGTCACAGCCTAAGTAGTTTATTAAATAGGGTGAAGCTATATAAGATCCTAGAAGTTGGATCAAGCATGAAGTAAAGGCAGAATGAGCTATGGCACAGAAGGGAGATATCTAGGAGAGTCATTGGCTCTACCGGGTTTCGAGAGGAAGATTCAGGCTGAGGGAAGAATCAAGAGAAGTCAAGCTTTTTCCAAAGCTTCCCCACCAAATGTGTGCCTGTCTCTTCACAGATGCTATAATATAATCTGCTTTTTCATTAATCAAAAACTGAATATTGCCTCAACCACAGAAAGGCCAAGGACTTGTTGGGGATGTTGAGGGGCATTAGTGGGGAGAAGGTGGTGGTAGAACTAGAGGTAGACACAAATGTGGATAGAACCTGGGTTCTGAGGTATCAGGAATTTTTCTATTCAAAATAAATTCTGGGAAGTCAAAGAGTGACATGGGGACTATTCTATCACCTTCTAAGCTTAAAGCAAGGATTGATTTAAGGTCCAGCAACTCGGATGGGAACAAATACATCTTTATTTCAATATAATGTGTTTCCTTTGTAATTCTACATACCATACTTTATGCATTTTAAAACATTTTTTTCTGTTCTAGTGTTCATGGTCTTCACCAGACTGCCAAAGGATTCTATGACAAAAAGTTAAAAATCTCTACCTTTAAAGAATCTCCACCTTTATTTATTGCAAGAAGGTGACACATAAGTGTAAAGTGAATAAATGCAAATAGTTAAATATATGGTAGTCTGGGAGGAAGAGTACTAGCAGCTGGGGAGAGCAGGAAAGGTTTCATGCTGGTAGTACTTCAACTGTTTCTTGAAGGAAGAAAGGGAATCTGTGAGGAGGTGATGAGAAGGGAGTGTATTCCAGGCATAGAGGCAGTGAGGGCAAAGGAATGGAGATGAGAGATGGAGGGTCCTGTGTGGAGAATAAAGAGAAGATCGGAGGGCTGGAGGGGGAAGTGATATCTAGTGAGTTGGAAATAGAGTTGAGAACATAGTCTGAAGGTTTTAAAAGCTAGAGTCTGTTGCTACATTTCTCAGATATGCCCCTTTCTCTTCTGTCATTGTTACCACTTTAATGCAGGCCCTCATCACTTGATGAGGATTGTATTGCATTGTATAGCTTCTGGTGTGTCTGCCTGCCTCAAGTCCAATCCAGCCTCCTTTCAGCCACTAATGTGATTTTCCTAAAGCGCAGGTATGACTGTTGTCACCCCCCTACTCAATAGACTCCAGTGGCTCCTTATTGCCTCCAGGATCAAACACAAAATCGTCTACTAGGCATTACAAGTGCTTCATAAGCTAGTTCCATCTCACCTTTCCAGTCTTCTTACATATTACTCTGGGACATGTACTCTTCAATGCAGTGATACTGGACTCTTGGCTGTTCTGTTAACACTCAATCTGTGGGCTCTGGATGTTCTCTTTGGCTGAATGCTCTCTCTCTTTAACTCTGCTAACTGATTTCCCCAGCTTCCTTTATATCCAGAATAAAATACTACTTCTTAATGGAAGGCTTGCCCAGACCCTCATAATTCCAGAGCCTTCTCTCTGTTAATTATTTCCTATTTGTCATATATTTTGCTTGCCCTTTGTCACTTTGACCAGTCTACTCATCTGACAGAACAGACCAGCTTTTGGTTGCACCTAAATTGTTCAGGTGCAGGTCTTCAGTATGACAAAAGGCAACCAATTGGCTGTGTCACAAGCTTCTTGCTGCTTCCTTTATTTTTAATAACAATAAATCTCAGATATGAAAGTTCGCTGTAAGAATGTGCTATTTCCTTATATGGTGCTTGTCCCTTCCCTTTTGTTCTCCCCTCCCCCCACAAAGAACAGTGTTTTTCCCTATTTAAGTTGTCTGATGCATCTAAAAAATCCCATCATCTCAAAAGCTTTGGCTTCTTCTACTAGTAAGCCAGATGACATATAATCATTTCAAGGCAAATGTACTAAATTAACATCATGCTAAACAAATAGGAGTAAAACTTCACCTAAAGTTAGAATAATTAACTTTTGTATTCCCAAGACATAGCACAGTGACTGGCACATAGTAGACACTTAACATACACACTTGTTGAATGACTTCTCTCAGAAACCTGGGGCAAGCTCTCATATTGCTGGGAAATGTTGCACCTGCAACCACAATTCTGTAGTCACTCCTAAACCTGAAATTAAAATTTCTTTCCATTCATCTGGACTTCAGTCATCTGTCTAATTTGTCCTAGTTTTGGTCGAGGGCAGACTTTGTTCAGCCAGGAATCCTGCAGTATTGAAAAAGATGAAAATTAAATATTATTGGATACATCTATTTGTACTCCTTATATTCAAAGGAAAGCTTAAAAAATCCTAGTAAATAAAATATGATAAATCCTTTTCAGTTTAAATGTAAAACAAACAAACCCAAAACAACAACCTAGAAGTTTTACTTTCTAAGTTGGCTAGATAACAAAAATATATTTGTAACCAACCCATAAATTTGCTTATGAAATTGTATAGTAATGGTTCCTAGTTCCTCTAAATATGTTTTTCTTCTTTTTAAGAAAATGCTATCACTTATGTTGCTATGATTCAGAAAAGTGGATCCGCAAAGCCTGTGTCACGCTAGTGATGTTCTCTCAGGAAGGGCTATTTGTACTTTCTCTTGGGCCTGGTGCACTGTCTGCTCAGCTAGGGCAATTGCTCCGAGTGGATCAGGATGATAGTGAATGTGCACCTGGCTGGAATATTAGAGTATCTGGAAATCAGGACTTAGAACTGACTGGTTACTTGGTCTGGGGCTAGGCACATAAAATGGCAGCAATTATCCCTGCCAACCCCCAGATGGCCACCCAGGAGTGGTCCCTCTACTTCCATTGTGGGCCAACCAAACAGAGACCCTGTTTGGGTGAGGTGGGGAATCATGTTTTGACCATGGGTGAATAAAGAGATCTCTTTGTTAAACAAAATGATACAAATTTTACTACTATTTAAGTCCTGCAAGAAACAGTTCTGTTTGGGTTTTTTATTTGTTTGCTTGCTTTTTTTTTTTCTTTTTTTTGAAATCTGGTCTCCTTAACTGGCCAAAGCTATAAGTACAGTGATCACCCACAAAAGCCAATCCCTTTGGTTCACCCCTCCTTAAGCAGCTTGGTGGCCCTGGGGCTCCCCATAATTTTGTGGTATTGAGTGTGGATACCAGTTTTCCTTACTGTATCTCAGAACTCCCAAGCTCAAGCCATCCACTAGCCTCAGCCTCCTTTAGTAGGAGGAATTTTATGTATTTGCCACAACTTTGTGAAGGAAGGTTTCCTACTAGAGTTGTTATAAAGACAAATATCAATTTCAATTAGTGGGTGAAAAAGAATTTCAAGTATCAGTATCATCAGTAACACACTATTTTGAAAAACTTTATACTGAAAAACATCACATTAATGATTGAAAAAGCAGAATATTAATTCTCAAACTTGTAAGTAACAATAACTAGCATTTATATAGGTCTTTAAGGTGAGACAAATGAAAATTCTGAGAGATAGAGTTTCAGAGTAATTAATAATCAATTTATTAATTAGGCTAGCTGGCAATCAATAAATTGATGGTCTGTGGTTTCTTCTGGCAACCAAAGACCCCAAGGAAAAATTCTGAAATGCCTGAAATCCCTTCTGAAAGGAAATTTGCCTGACAAGCGAAACTCAATGGTGAGCATTAATTATTGGACACTAAATGAGGCGGTGGGCTAAAAGTCTTCAGCTCCACCTGCTGAAAATGTGGCTTGATTGTGAGACTCAGCAGCTTCCATCAGTCTAGGCAGGGAAAGCTATTCCCATCCAAATCTCTCTGATTGGTTTTCTCCTTCAGAACTGGGTCACCCTAAACTGTAACTGAGGAGATCAAGGACAGGGGTTCCTTTGTCTAGGGTATGAGCTCACCTGAACTGGATTAGATCTCTGCCCAAAATTGACTAGCAAGTTGCTTGAGGGCTAAGAGCAATCTCATCAATTATCCATGCCCTTCAGAGACTGACTGACCTAAACACGACTTGGGCCTTTACAGAAAATGAAGGAAAAAGGGTGGATCACAATTAAGAATTAGCTATTAATATGAGCATAATATTAATTTCTCTCAACTGTTTGTGAAGCACTTTAACTAAAAGCCCTGAATACTATAGCTGAATTAACTAGGCCAACAATTTAGGCCATGAAATGTAAAATCAAGCTTCATTGTATATGTGCCCATTGATGAAAAGAATGACAATATGCCAACAATATTTTAGATGCAAAGTCTCCTTTCCAAATAATTTGTAATTGTTTGGATTTTACATTTTGCACTTTCTTTATCTACTCCAGAAGTCCTTCAAGTTATATATGTAACTGAATTGTCATGATTCAATACTACACTCAATCAAGCAAGCAATAAAAACTGTGCTGAGCTCTGAAGATACAAAAAGAGGCAGAAGACAGTCCCTGCCCTTCAAAAGCTTACAGTCTAATGGCAGAGAGAACATGCAAACAAACACATACAAAGCAAGCTGTATATAGGATAAATAGAAAATAATTAACAGAGAGAAGTCCCCAGAATTAAGAGGGGTTGGGCAAGGCTTTCAGCAAAATGTGGGATTTTGCTTGACACTTAAAGTAAGTAACCAGAGGTAAGGAGGGAGAGCATTCCAGCCATGGGAGACAGCCAGGGAAAAAAGCCTAGAATCTGAGAGATGGAGTGTCTTGCTAGTAGAACAGCCAAGAGTCCAATGTCATTAGATCAGAGTACATGTCCAAGAGTAAGAATACTGGAAAGGTGAAGAGAAAGGAGCTAGGTTATAAAGGACTTTGAATGCCAAATAGAGCATTTTGTATTTGATACTGGAGGCAATAGGGAGTCGCTGAAGTTTATTGAGGAAGGGGTAAGGGGAGGGAGGATGGATAGTTAGTCCTGTGCTTTAGGAAAATCAGGAGATTGGAGTGAGAGAGAGAGTTGAGGACCTGCATTAGAGTGGTGGCAGTGTCAAAAGAGAAAAGGAGCTGTATTGGAGAGATGTTGCAAAGGTGAGATCAATGACTTTGGCAACAGATTGGATATGGGAAGTGAGAGATAGTGAGGAGTTAACACCAAGACTGTGAGCTTCTAGGACCGGGTAGAGATAATTTCTATTTTGGGCATGTGGAGTTTAAAATGTCTATTGGATATCCAGTTGCAGATGTCTCAAAGGCATTTGGAGATGTGAGATTGGAGGTCAGCAGAGTTTGGGGCAGGATAAGTAGATTTGAGAATCACAAGCATAGAGATGATAGTTAAATATATGAGAGCTAATGAGATCACCAAGTTAAGTAGTGTATAAAGAAAAGAGAAGGCCTAGGACAGAACTGGGAAGCACAGCTGCAGTTAGAGAGTGTCGTGTGGAGGAGAATCCAGCAAAGGAGACAGAGGAGTGGTCAGGTATGTAGAAAGAGAACCAGGGGAGAATGCTGTCTGGAAAAACCTAGAGAGAAGAAAGTACAAAAGGACTGTTGAATTATTTTTTCTTTCTTTTAGATTAATACTCACCTGTCTTTCAACTTTTAATGTAAAATATTCAAATCCTACCTTAAATGCTTTCCAGTTATGTGACCATAGGTAAATTATACTATCTGGCCTTCAGGTTCCTTTTCTCTAAAATTGGGATAATCAGGACACCAACTTCACTGAGCTGTTACAAGGATCAAATGAGATGACATAAGTAAAGTGTTTTGTAAAGTTTTAATTGATAATTGCTATTATTATCATGGTAATTATGTATTACAAATGTGAAGATTATAAATGATTTTATCAATAAATATTTTTATATGTATAACAAAATTGTAATATATTAGTATTTTAAAATAAAATATGAACTGAGAAAATTAATTGTGTATGTTAATTGTGAAAATTGGTCAAGAGAACAAATATTATTTGATTAAAAAAACTTTTGAAAGTGGTTTTAAGGCCAATTCTCCCTTGTTCAGGTAGAGTTACAGTTAATTACAATGTGAGCCCTGTGAACGGGCTTACTCTACAAAAGCAGCTATTTCTAAATAGATAAAACATTGGAGTTCGAGTTGGTGTATCTGGCTAGAATATTTGAAAGTATAAGTGTAACTCCTTTTTATTAACGAGATGACCAGACAAGAGTGTTAACCTTTTGCAACAAGCTACTGGGTTAGCAACTTCCCCAGCATCCGGACTGTTCTGATAATCCACTCTGCCCATTTTCTACTGTTTAATGTTGTATGGAAGTGAAATTTACAAGGGTATAAATGTTATATTCAGGAAATCACTGTTTCTGATAGACGGGCTGCTTAACAAAAGGAAAGAAAGTTTACACAAGCTAAATCTGGTTCGATGACTATGAGTCTCTATGGACAGGACAGGAGGGATGGTAAGGGTAAGGGGAGGGTAAGGAAGAGCCCAGAACTTAAGGAAGGTTGAATGAGGAAATTGTTAAAGTATTGTGACTTGTACTTAAAAATTTGAAGAAGCAAAGGAAAGGAATATGAAGCAAAGAGGTAAACGATTTAACAAATTATATTCCAGTAGGCTTTTTCAAATGCTAACCAAGAGGACTAGTTCCTGACTCCAAGTAAATATGTATGCGTGTGTGTACGTTCACATTTTATTGGTGCTTTATCACTGCTTCAAAGAAAATATGAAATTTGTATGTTACAATTGAAGCACAGCTTAAACAGCATAATGTATAGGATAGAATGAAAAATTGCTAGAGAATCAAGACCCAAAGTAGGAGACAAGATAAACAGAAAAATCAGCATACAAGCCTGGAGAGAAAATGGTTATGGTGAGACTCGATTTCCATTCAAATTGTTGATACGTTCAGCTACTTGTGGGCTTTTATTTTTAACCAATCAATTCAAACTCCAACATTTCCAACGTTCCGATCAGAACGGGTTTGTGTATATAAATGAAGGCGGCAACAGCTCCACGCTTTCGATTTTGGTTCTTCCGGTAGATTCCGTTTAGTTTATTTTTACTCATGGCTCGTACAAAGCAGACTGCCCGTAAGTCCACGGGAGGCAAGGCACCCCCCAAGCAGTTGGCCACTAAGGCAGCTCGTAAGAGCGCTCCTGCTACTGGCGGCGCGAAGAAACCTCACCGCTTCCGACCGGGCACTGCGGCTCTCCGGGAGATCCGACGGTACCAGAAGTCGACGGAGTTTCTAATCCGCAAGCTGCCCTTTCAACGTCGGGTACGAGAGATTGCACAGAATTTTAAGACCGATCTTCGCCTCCCAAGTTCAGCTGTTATGGCTTTGCAGGAAGCTAGTGAAGCCTATTTAGTTGGTTTGAAGACACTAATTTGTGTGCCATCCACGCAAAACGGGAAACGATCATGCCCAAGGACGTACAGTTGGCTCGTCGCATCCGAGAGGAAAGAGCTTAATCTCTCTTTGCTCCGAATTATTGGCCAAAGGCTGTTTTCAGAGACACCCACATTCTCAGTGAGAGAAGCTGTAAAGTTATACTAAATTTTGAATCTATTTTAGAGCTTCTGCACTATTTTTTTTTAACTCTTAGGGCACTCAGTTGTTCCCGTACCAGGTGTTAAAAGAATTTGCAAGTCATTATCCTTTATAGTAAGTGGGATGACTTTTGCCCAGTAATCATAGATTAGAGTAGAATAGATGCTGAGATTGGAACTGAAAAATAAAGAAATCTTGACTCTTGGAATGTTATTCTCTCGAGTGTCCTAGGTAACAGATCAAATTGCAAAGTAGTAGACCTCATTGTCACCATTCCTAAGGTTTAGCAGGTTTTAATTAGTGAAAAAAGTTCTTTGAAGGTTAGGGGGGAAAAAGTCAAAGGAGAAATCACTGGAGTTCACTGAATAGGAGAATAACAGACTTTACCCTCTCATTAAGAAAATCACATTTGCAGTTGTGTAGAGGATAAAATTCCACTCTAGGACAGGTAATTAGGGCTTGAACTTTTGTGGTTAGACCTATGAGTAGAAGAAAGTTGACATGTAAGGGATCTTATGGAGCTAGAAATACCAACATTTGTCTATTAACTTGATAGGTGGATGAGGAAGAGAAACTTCAGGATAACAGATTTTGTCAATCTGGGCAACTTGGGACAATGGAACTCAACAGAAGTAGAGAAGATCAGAAAAGGTTTAGGGACAAAAATAATGAGTTAAGTTTCAGACATAATAATCATAATAACCATTTGCAAAGCCCCTTTTCATTTGATGCTCACAACAACCTTGTGAACTAGGTGCTATTATTGTCCCTATTTTACAGATGACAAAATAGAGACTAAAAGAGGTTAAGTAACTTGTCCTGGGTCATATAGCTAGTAAGTGTCCTAGGCAGGTTTTGAGGACTTAGGTCTCCCTCACTTAAGCCCTGACTTTTCCACTCCAGCCTCATGCTGAGTTTAAAGATGGCTGCCTCCAGTTGGAAATACCCAATAAGCAGTTGGTGAGGTATTGATGAGAGACTAATGTTTGTTAGATACATTTGGGAATAATCTGCATAAAGATGATATTAAACCCATAGAACCTGATGAGGTCACCAAGGGAGAATGCAGAGAAGAGAATAGGGCTCACACTATGTCTTGGGGATATACCTACAGTTACAGGAACATGATAATAAGAGAAATTATTTTACTATTATATTAACAATCAATTGTTAAATTAGGATTAAGCTTTTTCTCCTTTATTTCCTCATTTACGGCCCAGCCCCTGTAGGTCAGTCAATCAGTCTCTGAAGGACATGGCTGGTTGAGATGTCCCTAATCCTCAGAGAACATGTTCCTCCATCTTGGGTGGGACCCCACCCAACTAGGAGACCTTACTTCTTTTTAGAGTGTAAACAGAATCTGATCTAGGTGAATTACTGCCTCAAGAAAATGAGCTCCTGTCCTCATACCCCTCTATTGGAGTTTAGGGTGACCCAGATTATGAAGGAGAAAACCAAACAGTGGTCTGGATAGAGATGGCTTCCTCTGCTTAGACTGCTGGAAGCTGTTGAGTCTTATGATCAAGCCACAGTTCTCAGCAGGAGGAGCTGAAGGTTCCTAGCCCACCTCTTCATTAAGTGTCCACTAATCAGGATCGATTTTCATTTGTCAGGGGCACCCCCTTTTCCAAAAGTATGTTAAGGTTTTCAGCCTCTGCATGGCTTTGTCTTTAGTTTTCCAAGAGAAACCACTGATCATCAATTTATTGATCAGTAATCAATTATAATAATATAAAATAATTATATATTACATATACTTATAATAATATAAATAAAGATAATCAATAATAAATCAAATTGTTATAATAATATAGATATTAAATATAAGCTAATTAATACATTCATTATTAGTTGCCTAGAAACTCTGTTTGTTGATGAACCAGAAAAGGACAATGAGAAAGTGTAAATATATCTACACCTCACATATCTTTGAACTCCCTTTTCAGTTTCCTTATTGACCTTTTTGTGATAAGGATGTGACTACTTATCTAAATTTCATCTTGGGTAAACTACGATATCATAAAGTTACAGGAAACAGTACTGAAGTTTAATTTTAAACATCAGGCAGCTTTAATTTATATTCACCTGTCTTTATTCCTAACTTTTTTCAGTTTTAAATATTTAGGAAATGGGTAATTTAAAATTATATATATATGTAAAAATATAAATATACAGATATACATATAAGTCTTTAGCCTTCTAAATCCTTGTATTTTTATGTAAATATTTCTTTTAGTTTTATTCTACCCTAACATCACTGGTTTGGGAAACTTATCCTATATTTTATCTTTCATAGGATAACAAAATAGAAAATTCATTTAACATATCCTTGATAATCTATCCCCTCCACTCTGCCTAATACACAGGCCTTCACTGCTAACCACTAGAGAATTTCAATAACCTATCATCTTCCCACCTCCACTTATCTCCCCTACTCCCAACACACATGCATACAAACCCCAATCTATCTATTATACCACTGCCAGAATAATCTTTCTTTTGCATACATTTAGTAATATCACTCCACTGCTTAAAAATCTTCAGTGGCTCCTTAGTGCTTATAGAATAAAAGTCAGACTCCTTTACCTTCCAAAATCTGATAGCCCCCTACATTTCTAGCCTCTCATATTATTCTTTTCCAACTACCCAGCAGTCTAACTATACTGAGCCATGATTTGTCCCCAGGATATATTCTCTTTTTTGCTACATCAGTGCTTTTCCATAAGCTGTTCCTAATATCGGGAATGTCCTTACTACACTGCTGATTTCCTATACATCTTTAAAGTCTAATTCAAATCCAACGTGGGAGATGTGGAAAGCCTTCATGGAAGAGGTGGCATTTGTTTAATATTTCATGTGAATGTCATTGAGAAGGAGTGTGCATATTAGAGAGTGATGAAGTTAGTGATGAAGACATCAATCTATGTTGTACCTCTGGTACATACTATACACCCCACAGCAAGTCAGTCAAATTCAGTGCCCCAAAACAACTCTAAAAATACAAACTGCAACACTCCAGATGATCTTTGGTAGAAGGAATTTCCTCACTCCCAATAGCAACAAAATCAAAGGTCCAGTCCACAAAAAGCTTATTGTATTTTAGCTATATTATAATATCTACTAGATGTTAAACTATGAAGTCAGAAACTTTGATTTCTCTCTGAAATAACTACCAAATTGTTCTGAACATGGTAGGCATGTAGTCTTATCTGAGTGCAACTTGAATTAAAAAAGAGTTTACTGAGGAAATTTTGTTTCCTTTAATGTTGTTTGTTCTTCATTCTTGAAGAGGACTATAACATCAGGAAGATGATGCCATGACTTGCAAGTGAATTGGATTTAAGTGAGGGAGGGCTCTGCAAGGTCACTAGCCTCACTTTCTCCCCCAGAGCCATCTGGGTCTAGTGGCAAGATATAGATTAGGATGACTGGAGATGCCCCCTCCCTCCTTTAACATAACAATAACAATAACTCACATTTACATAGCATTATGAGGTTTACTTTGTATATAACAACAATAGAGCACATACCATTGGACCGTAGGAGATGTAACAGGAATTTTGGCCCCTTATTAAAGAACATAAGCAACCCCATAGACTTCCTTTGCCCTCCCACTCCAACACAGGGTGATGCCTCAAAAAAGACTAACCCCTGAGTCAGAGCTTAGAAACCTCAGGAGCAAGAGGCAGGTTTCCCCTACCCCAGCCCAATGATTTTCTCTTTACTTGCAAATTCTTGTATTTTGTTGTTGTTGTTGTTGTTGTTGTTGTTGTTTTTTGCTAGGCAATGGGGTTAAGGGAGTTGCCCAGGGTCACACAGCTAATGTTAAGTGTCTGAGGTCGCATTTGAACCCAGGTCCTCCTGACTCCAGGGACGGTGTTCTATCCACTGCTACACCAAGCTGCCCCATAAATTCTCGTTTGATCTTCACAACAGTAATTGCTATTAAAGTTGCCCCTTTACAGCAGATAGTCTTCTCACCTGAACAAAGCAAACAAAAAACTTCATTTATAGGATGAAAAGTCTTGGAAGCAATAGCTAAAGAAAAAGTGAATACAGATGGAGGAAGGTGGTATTTGTTTCTAAATTATATCTCCCTTTCTCTTCTGTTCTTTTCTGGGAAAAGAGGGACCAGCTGCCTCATAAGACTGGAATCTAGGAAGCAACTTGTCCTCCAAACTGTCTGTTTTAAATAGATCTGCAGGTTAAATATACTGTATATGTATATTTAGTAACAAATAGCAAAGAAGCCAAAACCAGGAAGGGATCACCTTAGGGCTAGACCAAAAAAGGCAAATGTCTGAGGAAAGCCAAATGTTCTAAGAAGTATAGGACTCTGTCATATACAACTAATATCTTAGCCTGAAGAATGGCAGGTATTGGGCAATCAGAAGATATTCCCATAAAGCAACTCTGAGACAGACTTGACCTAGTTTTCCTAAAGAGTGAGATCTGTAGAGGTTCATTAAGACGAAAATGGTCACTACTGTGGATGTTAATTCTAAAATTCAAGGGCTCCACCCTATATCTCATTGACTTTAGTGGTTAAGATCAACAAACATTTGTTTAAATGAATTTCATGTATTACCAGAAGTCAGTACAGTGTCACACAAAGACAGTAGCTAAAGCAACTGCTTTAAAGGAACATACAAAGAAAAAAACCCCCAAAATACATGGAAGTCTGAAGAAAATAAGTGCTGCTATTGTTGTCATGCTGCCCCCCACCCCCAAGTAGGTAGAGTACCCTGGCCTACCTTGCCAGAAAACATGGACTTTGAGGAAAACAGTGAAGAGTAAAGCTAAAAAGTGGAATGGCTGTTCAGCAGCCCAACCAAATGTTTCATGGGTTAATATTTTAAGTATCAATATCTCATGAGAATATAATAGTAGTTACAAGTTACTGTTTCAAGTTTAACTCTAGCCATGATGGATTGTCTTTTGTGTTAAGCATTTTTTTTATATTGGGAAAATGAAAAGCTCTATTATATCTCATCTACATGGTATATTGAGTACTTTTCTACTCCTTTTTGAGGGAGACCACCCTAGAAATGAGTCAAACCTAGGATTTACGCGTACTTTCCTGGGATTCTGGAGGTGACTAGGTAAAGAGCCAGAGATTTTAAGAAATTGAACCTGAAGAAATTGAACACTTTCTTTAGGAGCCAGGCTCCACCTTAGACCATACTCATAGGTCTCTAAGACAAGTCCTCCTCAAGAGGAGGTATAGCAAACCAGCAGCAATTGTATGTGGTTTTATGTATATGTGTATATATTATATAAGATGAAATATATTACATATAATCTAGGATTATATATCAGATTACATAGTATACATATATAATTCTATGGGTACCTGGGGGAGGAGGGAACCTAAGGTGTCTTGGTGGTTTTTTTTTTTTTAATCTGAGAAGAGGTCGTCAAGCAGAAGGAAATGGCATGGCTAGGAAATAGCTGTTAGTGCAAGGAATAGGGCAAGGAAATAGTTTTCAGACTAGAGGTGAGGACCCTACAATTCTAGGTCATTAGCATGCTTCTCTCCAGGTAAGGGTACAATAAGAATAGGATTCCCGCATTATTAGAAGTGGCAGAAAAGTATAAAGTTATATTTTCGAGGGTAACTATACACATCTATCTGGTTAACCCAGAAGAGTATTTGCCTGTATTAAAATCAAATTTAAGTGTATTAGGATACAGGCCACTGTTCTACTTCCTTTTTTGCACAACTGGACAGCTAAGCTATTCCTGGCCATGACTGATTTCCATCCCTTCTAGTTGGAAAGAAAATTGTAAAGCGGACTTTAAAACAATTTCAATGAATAACTACTCCATGACCCCAATTAGATAACAGGTCTAACAGAACAAAGGCTTTTTCCCTCATTAAATTACCTCAAAATACATAATTCGTGCTCAAAACTCTTTGTTTGAGGGTATGGGTGGCTCTTAAAAGAGCCCTTGGAGCTGTAGTTTCAAGGTCTTTTTTTAGCGAGTAATCTACTTGGAGCTGGTGTACTTGGTGACGGCCTTGGTGCCCTCGGACACGGCGTGCTTGGCCAGCTCCCCGGGCAGCAGCAGGCGCACGGCCGTCTGGATCTCCCGGGACGTGATGGTGGAGCGCTTGTTGTAATGCGCCAGGCGGGACGCCTCTCCGGCGATCCGCTCGAAGATGTCGTTGACGAAGGAGTTCATGATGCCCATGGCCTTGGAGGAGATGCCCGTGTCGGGGTGGACCTGCTTCAGCACCTTGTACACGTAGATGGAGTAGCTTTCCTTGCGGCTGCGCTTACGTTTCTTACCATCTTTTTTCTGCGCTTTTGTTACGGCTTTTTTAGAGCCCTTTTTGGGAACAGAAGCCGATTTGGTTGGCTCGGGCATTATGCAAAACCTAAACAAACCAAACGCTTAAGAAACGAATTAGATGGTACTTGCTCGTGTCCGGTCTACTTGTAGTTAGCGTATTCAAATGAGGCATTAGAAAACTCTAACTCCTGATTGGAAGAAACATGTTAAGCCGTTCTCTATTGGAAGGAGCACATGCAAAAGACTAGATGCCAGTTCTACTTTCCAGTTGGATGGTTAGTTAAAAAAAAGGCTTTGAACCAATCGAACAGCTTCGCTTGTATCCTACCCCTTTTGGCGTTCGTCTTGTAGGTTGGAAAGAATTTTTAAAAATCGCTTTTCAGATTGTTTCTGTTTAACCTGTCTGAATCTCTTGGTAGCTCTACAAAAAGTCATTGATATATCATGTAGATATATCATGTAGATATATCATGTTGTTTTTTACTTATGCTTGCTTATTCAATGCTTGGTAACCTTAGCTGCTGTGTAGAGCATTTGGCTTGGAATCGGGAAGGCTCATCTTCATGAATCCAAATCAGGTCTCAGTCACTAGTTGTATGACTTTGGCCAAGTCACTTAACCTGTTTGCCTGTTCACTGAAAACATCATGTTTTTAAAAAGCATGGGAGCAACCACACAAGCCTTGCTTGACTCCATTGGTGACTGGGAAAATTCAAAAGTATCGTCCATTATGCAGAACCTGTGCATAGTACAGTACAGATGAACTTCTCTGGGCAACCAAATTTTGATCTTCCACAAGCCTTCATGACTGACATTATCAAAAGCTTTGGTCAAATCAATGAACAGACCTCTGTTCTGCTCCTGGCATTTCTCTTGGAGTTGTTGGGCACCAAACACCTTATCAACAGCTGCTTGGCCATTTCTGAAGCTCCATTGGCTTCATTGCAGATGTCCATCTTCCAGGTGTAGGATCAGTCTGTTTTTTTTTTTTGGCTAAGTGGTGGGGTTAAGTGACTTGCCCAGGGTCACACAGCTAGTAAGTGTTATGTGTCTGAGGCTGGATTTCAACTCAGGTCCTACTGACTCCAGGGCCAGTGCTCTATCCACTGTACCACCTCGCTGCCCCGAGGATCAGCCTATTGAGGAGGACTCCGCAAGAAACTTGCCAGCAATGATTAAGAGAAACATGTTGCAACAGTCACCCTCACTTCCACCCCCATTGTCACAGGACATCTATTTCCTTTTCCTTTATAGAGATGGGCCTTCTTTTGCCATATAACCCAAAGATTTCAGTCAATTTTTGGATAAGCAGTGGACCCCCTGCCTTGTAAATCTTAACTGGAATAGAAACAGCAGCAGGTGCCTTTACCATATAAGAGGAGCCTAATGGTATTCAAAACTTTTTTTAGTTGGAAATTCAGCTAGAGAGGGATTGACTTCAAACTGAGGTATATGGACAATGGCTTCACAGCATTGATTGATGATGATATGTGAGAACACTATGGAAGAGTTCAGTGCATCTCTCCAGGACCATTGTCTTTATCACAAATCAATGTGGTTCCATCAGCCTGAGTAGGTGAGATGCACCATAGGTCTTTGGCCCACAAACAGCCTTCATGGCATCATAAAAATGCTCTGAATTGTTACTATCAGTGTAAAACTGAATTTCATCCTGCATCTTTCTAGGCTTCACATGCACTTTACTTTTGACGGAGTTAAACACTGCCTTCTTAGAGATAGACAAACTATCCTGCTGTTAAACCTTCTGGAGTTCTCCTTTTTTTATTTAGCAGTTTCTGTATTTATCCATCATTTTTGTCAAACCAATCTTGATGTTTGTGAATGTTCTGGCCCAGATGAGTAAATTCAGTGCTGTGCACCAAATCTCTGAAAGCTGTCCATTCCTTTTCTGCGTCACTGTTGCAACTGTGTTGTTGGCTCAGGTTTTTTTCCTGCAATTTAGTAATGGAGAAGCACTCTAATCTGTTGACATTGTCTTCTGGTAGTCATCTTGTCCTAGGGCTGTCACTTTTGTTGAACTCTAATGTTTAGCTTGGAGAGGACTATGATCAGTTTAGCGTTCAGCCCCACACTTTGCCTTCATTACTCTCACATCCTGTCTCTCTCTTCTGACAATGACATAGGCTATTAAATGCCAATGTTTACTTTGAGGATGCTTCCATGAAGTTTTATTGCATTTAAGAAAATGGAAGATGGTGTTAATGATGAGGTCATGAGACACATAAGCCTTCAGTAGTGTTTTTTTGCTCTTACTGTTTCCAACACCATTCCTTCCAAGGATTCCCTGTCATGTCTGATAGTCTGTGCCTGATCTGGCATTAAAGTCACGCAGAATTACAAGTGTGTCCTCTTTCAGCACATTGATGATGAGGGTCTTCAGGTCTTCATAAAATCTTTCTCTGACCTCATCAGAGCTTGTCATAGTGGCAGTATACACACTGATGATGGTGATGTGGCAGTTTCCTACAAGTGGCAATGATATTGCCAGGAGCTTATCATTCACTCCTTTTGGGAGTCATATAAACTTCATGACACTTCCCATCACTGCAGCCATTCCAGAAAGATGTGTATCCAGTTCTGACTTCTGTAAACTGGCTTTCATTTGCTAGCCTTATTACACTCTGGGCTGCTATTTGGATGTGATGCTTGCTGAGTTTGTCTTTCAAGTCTACTGAAAGATTCTTGTTGTGTATAAGAGTGCACATATTCCATGTACCAATTGTGAGTAGAATCATCTTTGAAAAAGTTTTTGTACATTTTTTTTGTGTGTGTTTCAACCACAGGATATGATCCCACCTTGCCATAGTAAGCAGACTGGGAATAGGTTAGGTGAAGCAGACAATTTTTAGAGCATCTTTTCTAGTTCCCTTCTGTATGCCAGGAGGTGAGCAGTATTGTCCTTAAAAAAGGCTGCTTAGACTCCCATTGGGTTCTGAATCCCACTGCTGCTTCAGTCCAGTGAGGAGACAACCCTATAATCCTGTACAGTGTTGTGACTACAGCCCCCAGTGCATCCACATATGTTGCTTCATCACTTCTTGCCTGTTGACACAAGACTTTGAGGTAGGTAAAAATGGTAAAATAATATAAAAATAACAATGTTCCCTTTTGACTAGGGGATTTAAGTGTGGCAGAGTTGCACAAAGTTATCAGCCTCACTCTCTCTTCCAGAGTCATCAATGTCCAGTGGCAAGACAAAAGTCAAGATGACTGGTGATAGCTTGGGATGCAGTAGATGACCTTGGCATTTTCAAAGACTAACCAAGCTCTAAGTGTTCCACAGCACCTGGTCCAGCCACCTTAATGGCCTTTGGAACAAATTGTTCTCAACCACACATTCTGCCAGTAGAAGTCTTCATCCCCTCTCCCCAAACTTACCAATGGGTTTGAGGCCTATCAGTTACTCTCAACCTGGTTTAGACCATCTGCTGAAACAGTTTACTGGGATGTGGCTCTTGTGCATGCTACAGCTTCTTGGAGCCACAGTTGAGAGTTGAGTGACAGGTGGACTCCAAAGGTAGAAAGCAGTCCTGAAAAGGATTCTGCAGCCCTTACACTTGAGCTACTAATCTTCCCTGAACAACTATATATACCTATTAATAACCACATACAAACAAGACATACACACGATAGATAGAAGGTAATCACACAGGGAAGGCATTGGTAGGTAGGTAGATGGACTAGGATAGAGTCCGGAAGAAGATGGGATTTGAGTTAAATTTTCCAATTATGGGAGCTTAGAAACTGAGGGAGGAGGAAGAGTATTCCAGATAGTCCCCCAGGGATAGAGGACAAGCCACTTCAAAGGCATGAAATTAGGAGATGGAATGTGGTGTATGAGGAACAGCAAGTAGGTCAGTGTAGCTGGGCTGGAGAGTATTGGCTGTGTTGCATGTCTGGAATGCTCTCCTCCCTCACCACTACTGCTCAATTTCCCTGGCTTCTTTCAAGACAGCTCAAATCCCACCTTCTGCAGGAAGCTGAGAGTGCCTTCCTCTATGAGATTACCTTCCATATACTGTATGTACTTATTTACATGGTGTAAACTACTGAAAGATACATTATATCATTTTCTTTTACTTAATACAGTATTACAGTATTACTTAATACAGTATTCTATTTGTATACACATAATGTCAAGAGAAGGCCCCGAAGACATTGGCTGGACCCTGCTTGGAGGATACAGACAAGAATTGCCCTGAAAGGGCAGCAAAATGTATATTTTGATGTGCAGTGTTGTAGGAAGTATCTCCAATAACCAGTACCGGGTATTTCATATCCATCTCTTCCTTGTGAGATGTCTTTTTTATGAGTCTTTTTCCATAGAATCTCAAAGCTGACAACATATAGATAAGTGGTCATTCAATATTTGAAGACCTTCAAATGGAACATTCCTAAAGCAGCTCATTCCTCATTAAAGTGTAAGTGTAAGAAAGTGTAAGAAAGATTTTGTTGTTGTTTTTTCTTACATCAAACCTATAGCTTGCTCTTATATCGACCCATCTTCACCCTGGTTCCAAGCAGAGCAAGTCCACATTATGGTATAGCTATTATATTTTAAGAGAGTTATTGTTTTACCTATAGTTTTCATTTTCTCTGTTTCAGTCTGTTGGCTGGCGCTTAGCATTAGAGGGGCAGTATTTCCTTTACTCTGCCCTCTCCCTTCCCCCACCTTCCTCCCCTCCACTTTTATTTACTATCACAATCTTCAGTAGATTGACTTTTGGAAGGGGGTGGGAGAGTTTATAAATATGAAAGATCGAAAACCAGCTTTTCCATTGGCTACCATAAAGTAGCCAATCAGAGTGCTTTATTTTCGCGCTCAGTATACGTTATAAAAGAGTCACTTTAGGCACTTCATACATTGCTTTGGTTTTTTTATTCCAACACTAAGAGCATTTTGGAGTTTGTTATCATGTCTGGACGTGGAAAGCAAGGTGGCAAAGCTCGCGCCAAGGCAAAGTCGCGGTCCTCTCGGGCTGGTTTGCAGTTCCCAGTGGGCCGTGTACATCGGCTTCTCCGAAAAGGCAGCTATTCGGAGCGAGTAGGAGCTGGAGCACCGGTGTATTTGGCCGCTGTACTAGAATATCTGACAGCCGAGATCTTGGAGCTAGCTGGCAACGCGGCTCGGGATAACAAGAAGACGCGCATCATTCCCCGGCATCTTCAGTTGGCCATACGCAACGACGAGGAACTAAACAAGCTGCTGGGCAAAGTCACCATAGCCCAGGGTGGCGTCCTGCCTAACATTCAGGCGGTGCTGCTGCCCAAGAAGACCGAAAGTCACCACAAAGCCAAGGGCAAATAAGTCACTTGAGACAATCCTGCCTTTTTGCATTTGATCTTGCTGAAAACCAAAGGCTCTTTTGAGAGCCAACCACATTTTCAAGGAAAGAGTTCATTCATTTTCACTAGCAATTTAACTTTTGAATACGATGTTTTATAGCTAAGCGAAACCTACCCGTTTTACCCCTCTCCAGCAGTACTTGCTAAATGAACTTACCCATAATTCGTAAGATAGGATGAAATTTTGATAGTGCTAATTCGGGAGCCCAGAGTCTGACTTACTAAATTTAAATCATTTCAACCTAAAGTCATTAATTTAGATTCCTTATAAAAAGGGTATTTCGGAGGGAAGAGGTATGCATTCCTTTTTAAGTTTCTAAAGGAGTTTCCCCCCCCCTTTTTTGATTGAAGCACAACCACTTCATTTATCAAGTTAAAGTGATGCCAGAAAATCCTCATTTAAGATTCCTAAAACGGTGCTAACATGGTATTTTAACTCGTTAGGGGATCGCCCACAGTTTTCCCCTCCCATGTCCCACTTAGAGAAAGCTTATAGATAATTGAGAAGGCGGTCAGGCATTCTACAGCAAACCACCCTAGTACTGGAATGGTGGTTTAAAGGAAGCAGACTTGAAGACCTTTGGCGGGGAGCGAGGTGGTGAGGCAGTGCTTTCTTATGCCGCCTTCTTCGCCTCGCTCCACCACCAGCCCACACACTCAATTCCTAACCCCCTCCCACTCCCATCCTCGCCACTGTCCGGGATTCCCGACGAAAATACTCTGGCTCTGCGCAGATTCTACAGTTTAGCCAAACAGCCGCTTAAATTCTAACTCCCACAACAGGGTGTCATGTCAGGGTGTCAAAAAAATCTTTTTCTGTGTTTGATGAACCTCTGATATTCTGGTAAAGCCATTCTCAGAATAAATGTTTCTTTTTTAATTGAATTTATGCTGAATTTTAGTTAGAGGTTAATGAAAATATTTAACTTTCCCCCATGTAACCAAGTTCATAGACTCCCTGAAATCTATCCACAGACTACTTCAGCGTCCGTGAATCCCAGGCTAAGAAGCTGTGATTTAGTGGAAAGAGCTCTGGATTTGTTGTCGGCTTGTATTTGACTTGTGGGTAATCCGTTTCATTACCTGGAAGTTAGTTTCCTCTTCTGTAAAATAAGAGAGTTGCTTTATGCCATATCGCTAAGCTTCCTTACAGCTCGAAATTATAAAATATTGAAATGGCTAAATTCACATAAAGACAATTCAACTTTGAGTCCTGAAATCTATAGGAAATTCTTATTCAGTTCGATAAAATGGACTACACGTAATCGATGTGTTTTAACAGCTAGGAATTTTTTTTAAATGTGATTTTATTAACCTTATCCCACTGAGAATAAAATATTCTCAAATATTTTAAAAGCACATTCATGCTTCTCCACCTCTATTCTCCGGGTTTCCTTCCTACGAGATGCAATTTGGACAAAAAAAAATTATTTTATAAAATAAAAAAGTTTCCGTCTCTTTCTCCTGGGTTTTGTTGGTAGTTCACAGAGAATCTAATGATTTCTGCTTTCAGAGAGACAAATCATTCTTTCAAGTCAAAATGCAAAAATAATGCAGAATTTTTTAAAAAAAATGTCCAGAAAGACCAATCACAAACCAGCGTGGACTTTTAAAATGTTAATGAAAAAAAATCAGTTTTATTCTGACGAACATTGTGATTCTAGTAGCAAGGAAAATAAATCTTCATTATTGACTTTGCTCATTAAACTGGCTTTTTACTCAGTGGTATTAGAGGATTGAATTAAAAACCAATTAAGACATAACGCGGGACTTTCGAATGTTGTTTTGTCCAATCAGGAGAGAGTCACTTCTATAAATACGGCCAGAAAGAGTTCAGTTGCGCTTTTGTTACGAGAAGTTCGCTTTAGGTTGTCTCTGTAAAATGGCTCGTACTAAGCAAACTGCTCGTAAGTCCACTGGAGGGAAGGCACCTCGAAAGCAGCTGGCTACAAAGGCAGCCCGCAAAAGTGCTCCGGCCACTGGTGGCGTGAAGAAGCCTCACCGTTACCGCCCAGGCACCGTGGCTCTGCGGGAGATCCGCCGCTACCAGAAATCTACAGAGCTGCTGATCCGCAAGTTGCCCTTCCAGCGGCTGGTGCGCGAAATCGCGCAGGATTTCAAGACTGATCTGCGCTTCCAGAGCTCGGCCGTGATGGCCTTGCAGGAGGCGAGTGAATCTTACCTTGTGGGACTGTTTGAGGACACTAATCTGTGCGCCATCCACGCCAAGCGTGTGACCATCATGCCCAAGGATATCCAGCTGGCTCGCCGCATCCGTGGGGAGAGGGCTTAAGCTACTATGAGGAGCAAAAAAAATCCAAAGGCTCTTTTAAGAGCCACATGTATTCTCAATGAGAGCTGTAATAACACTTGTTACTGAAAAGGGTAAGTAAGACCTGGATAACTGAGTTCGTGGCTTTTTGAATAACTGGTGCAAATAGTGCGTGTCTTGGCTTTTAATGCACGTTTTTTCAAGTGTGGCTTGTCTAGTTTTCGTCATATGTGTAGTTTACTGACCAGTTTTATTAAAGGTATTTATCAGAATAAAATTTACCTCTATTGCTTTGGCTGTATCCTAGAATTAAGTTTTTGCTATTTTGTCTTAATTGCCATTTTCTTGAAATCACTGTTTCTTGATCTGTCGAACAGATTAAGTTACTTAATCTCAATCTTTTTCAAAGGGTCTTTACTGAACATAACTTGAACATCTTGTCTGCAAAAGACGGCTTACTATTTTTTCCCTTACGCATTTTTGTGAGGTTTTTATGTTCTAATGCTCAGTTGTAAAGGTGCTATGTTTGCTCCTTATTCAACAAATGTCTGAGAGGTGAAGGAGATAGTGGCAGAAGGCATACTAATGGTAAATTGAATAGGAGAGAAAGAGCTATTGGAGAATGGCCTTTGTTTTTTCAGCAAAATAGGAAGCACATTTCTCAACTGAGTGTAAGGGAGGAGGAGTCATGGGCAGATTTAAGAAGGAATAAATGGGAGAACCCTTGTAGTAACTGGGATGGTGACTTGATTACGCAGGTATGGAAAGATTTCTGCTGCAGTGAAGAAGAGCCTGATGAGGTTATGTAATATAAATGCTAATACACCCAGTCTGTATGTCGGATTTTCAGAAACAAGGTGGCACAGAATGATCAAAGGTTGAGGCTTGACCTCAAAGAGGTATCTTTTGTCAAAGGACATGATGTAACTTTTTAGTAACTTTGGAAAACATACAGTATTTCCAAATTGCTTTCTAAAATGACTGGACCAACTCAACTCCATCATTGGTCTACTAATGTGCCTATTTTATTTTAGCTACTCCAATATTTGCCTCTTTTCTCCAGATTGCCTTCACAAATCATTGCCCTTTCTCTCTTCCTATCTGCCTGTTGCCTAAAAACACATCCAAGATCCCACTATCCTGAAAAACATCTCACCAGGTCTTATATTCCCTCAAACTATTGTCCTATATTTATCTCTACTCTATTTCTCCACCTAACTCCTAAAATAAAAGCTGTTTACACTCTTTGCCTCAGTTTCTTAACCTTTCATTTTTCAGAACTTTGCAGTCTGATTTCTGACTTCAAAACTCGTATGAAAACTACTCTGTACTAAATTATTAATGATCGATTAATTGCTGGATCTGATTCTATTCATACTTCTTGACCTTTCTATAGCATCTGACACTGGTAAATACCTTCTCCCCCTGGATAATCCTTTTTCTCTGGGATTACACTTTCTCACTTGGCAACTGCATCAATCTCCATGGATTTAGTTATTTCTATGTAAATAACTTCCAGATATAGGTATGCATGTATATGCATATCCATACATGCACACACACATCCCTACCCAGACTGTAAACTGTTATTTTCTATTGGCTCTCATACGAGTCTTGTTTTCCCTAACCAGTGAATAAACCTTTTCATGAAAAAGGAGGAGGAGGAGGAGGAAGATAATGATAAGAACTGAGGAGAAGGAGGTTGAGGAGGAGGAGGAGGAAAACTCTGGAAGTCAGGGACTGGTTTATTTTTGTTTCTTATCCTCAGCACTTACCATAGTGGTGCCTGGCACATAATAAGGCTGGCTGTTTGACTAACCCTAACAGCGCTCCCAGAAACCTGTTTCACTGCGGAGTCTAGGGGTTCAACATCTCCACAATCTTGGAAATCAATCCTAGAAATTTATTAAATGATGACTGTCATTTGGATAGTTTGGATACATCATCTGGAAGGCAGCTAGGGGCTCTACAAGGCAGAGACGAGGAGGGAGAGCATTCCAGGCATGGGGGACAACTTTTGCCTGGGCAGAGATGGGAGAATTCATGTCTTGTATGGGGGAAAGTAGGGCAGCTAGATCGACAGTGAACAGAGTGCTGGACCTAGAGTCAGGAAGACAGGAGTTCAAGTCTGACCTTTGACACAGGCTAGCTGTGTGACCCTGGGCAAGTCACTTAACCCTGCTTGCCTCCGTTTCCTCATCTGTAAAATGGGCTGGAGAAGGAAATGGCAAACCGCTCCAGGATCTTTACCCAAAAAAAATTTAAAAAAAAACCCTAAATGGAGTCAGGAAGAGTCAGACACAATTGAAATGACTGAACAACAAATGGGGGATAACAAGCAGGCCAATTTCACTGGACCACAGAGAACAAGAGATGGAGCAACGTTTGGTAAACCTGGAAAAGTACCCAGGGGCCAGATAGGATAGGATTTTAAATGCCAATCAGAGGACTTCTAGTCTAACTCAAAGGTAATGGAGAGCTATTTAAGTTTCTTGAATGGAGGAGAGGAGAGACAGGGGCAGGTTTGTGCTTTAATATTATTACTTTGGTAGCTGTGTAAAAGATGAATTGGAGAGTCTGGGATGAAGAATAATGAGTTGAGTACATATTAAATTTGAGAAATCTATAGGATATCCAGGTGGAGCTGTCCGGGAGACAGTTGGTGATATAGGACAAAAGCTGAAGAAAGGAGGGCTGAAGGATTTGGGAGTCATCTGCATAGAGATAATAGCTGAATCTGTGACCAAAATTTATCAGAGAATCTGTGACGAAATTACTGCTGCCAATCATCACATCGACTACTCAGAGATAAGAACACAGGCTGCATTGAACTCTTACCAATCATTCAACCAATCCTGAGCAACCTCTTATAGAATGTGATTACACAAGCAAGATGAGTCCAATAGAATTTTAATGAGAGCAGAAGGGGAAGGTAAGGGTTTACAAATCAGGAAACAGATAACAGAAGGGGAAGATATTCATGTCTGTATCAGGAAGGACAGGGAACCAGTTGGTCAAAATTGGAGCTGTATTTTACTTCTCAATCTTGATTTTTTAGCAAACTTCAGCATGACACATAGCCAAAATGGTATCAGGAAGTTCAAGATAGAGTCTGAGGCAACGTTTTTCTTAGCACAGTGGAGGCAAGAAGCCTGAGCCAGAAATTCTCTTGTCACACATCTAAGAGTGAAATCACCAAGAACAAGACTGAGTAGAGAGGAAAGAGGAAAGGAAGGGAATAAGTTTTTTTAAGTGCCTAATATGTGACAGGTATTATGACGCTGTTGTTTTCCTCCATTTTTTGAAGTAGACTAATGATATCACAGGGTGATATTCCTCTTGAATTGGATATAAGTGAGGCAGAGTTGTCAGCCTCACTCTCTTTTCCAGAGTTATCAAAAGTACAGTGGCAGGATAAAAGTCAAGACGACTGGTGATGGCCTGGAATGCAGTGGATGATTTTGGCATCTTCCATTGTCTAACCAAGCTCTAAGTTTCAGCCACCTCAAGGGCCTTTGGAACAAATTGTTCTCATCCACCCATTCTGCCAGAGGAAGTCTTCACATGCTTGGGGTAGATGTCTCCCTAACTCACCAAGGGGTTCAAGACCTGTTGTTTACCCTCAACCTGCTTTAGGCCATCTGCTGAAATGGTTTACTGGAATGTGGCTGCTATGCATGCTACAGCTTCTTGGAGCCACAGGTGAGATTTGAGTGACAGGAGGACACCAAAAGTGGATAAGTAGCCCTAAAAAGAGCTCACGTCTCCCTAGTTTCAGGCACAGCACTCTATTCAATGCACCACCTAGCTGCCTCTTAAGAGGAGACAGCTTGGGTCAGGATTGACATGCAAGAGGATTGACACATAATAATAACAATAATAATAATGATGATGATGACGATGCACATCTATATAGCACTTTCTAGGTGCCAGGCACTGTTCTAAGAACTTTACGGTAAATAAATTTATTTGAGCCTCACAGCAACCGTGAGAAAGATATTATTAGCACCTTCACTTTACAGATGAGGAAAGTGAGGCAAACAGGTTAAGTATGTTGCCCAGAGTTACACAGCTAAGTGTCCTAGCTATGCACTGCACTTTATCTTCCCCTTCTGTTGTCTGTTTCCTTATTTGCAAACCCTTACCTTCCCCTTCTGCTCTCACTAAAATTCCACTGGACTCACTCCACTTATGTAATCCCATTCTATATAAGGTTGCTGAATCTGATACTCAGGGTTGGATGAATGATTGGTAAGAGTTCAATGAAGCCTGTGCTTTTATTTCTTAGTAGTTCACTGATGATTGGCAGCAGTACCTCTGTCACAGATTCCCTGATAATTTCAGTCCTAGGCTGAATTTGAACTCATAACCTCCTGACTTCCGGGCCCTGTGTCCCATCCACTGAGCTACCTAGCTGCTACAAGGATACATTCACAATGGAGAAGTGTCGGGAAAACCCAGGCTGGTGAGATGTCCGGTAGGAGGCGGTGGCCCACGGTGATTACTTTCACGCCCCCTAAAGCCATCGGAGAAGAAGCCAATCGTCTCAAACTGCCTCACGCGAAGACCCGAACCTTTCGCCTGGGACGGTTCCCAAGACATCGTGACGACACTGACGTAGGCCGCAGAGCATTTTCCAATCCAAAAGGAGCCATCCGCGCACCGACATCACGTGACAGGAACCGGCCAATCCGGAAAGAAGCGGGTTGTTCCAAACAAGTCTCCCTCCTTCCTGCTTCCGCCTCCTGCTCAGTTTCCTGCCCCGCTTCTCTCCGCGGCCGCTTGGGCTCCCGTCCCGGCACCTTCGCGTGCCCGCCCCCTCGCTTGGGATGGTAGCGGACTCGGGGCTCCGGGAGCAGCTTCCCAGCAGCTGAAGCCTGCCCATCCGATCCGGTGGTCGAAGTGCTTGGCAGACCGCCTCCCCCCGCCCCCGGCTGTCACCACCCAATCCCGGGCCGAGATTACCCAAGCGCGGGGAGCTTGGACCGGTCGAGCCTTCCCAAGGCCGGCGGCTTGTCCTCCGCGCTTCTCCCGGGGCTCGCTCGGCGGCCTTTCCAGGGGCGGGCGCTGGGATGGGCCGCTTCCTGCGCTTACCCAGACGGTCGCTTTAGGGAGGCTGGGGACTCTCAACCTGCTTTTGCCGGGTTATCAAAGCGTCCGAGGGACGGACGGACGGACGGACGGAGCGACCGACCCTCCCTCTTCCTTCCCTGGGCAGTAGCCATGGCGGCCCCCGATCTGTCTGCGAACCTCCAGGAGGAAGCCACCTGCGCCATCTGCTTGGACTACTTCACGGACCCCGTGATGACCGACTGCGGCCACAACTTCTGCCGGGAGTGCATCAGCCGCTGCTGGGGACAGGCCGAGGGCCCGTTCCCGTGCCCGGAGTGCAGAGAGATGTCCCCACAGAGGAACCTGCGGCCGAACAGGCCGCTGGCCAAGATGGCCGAGATGGCCCGGCAGCTGCACCCGCCGTCGCCCGTGCCCCAGGGCTCGTGCGCGAAGCACCGGGAGCCGCTGAAGCTCTTCTGCGAGGAGGACCAGGCGCTGCTGTGCCTCGTGTGCGAGCGCTCCCGGGACCACTGGACCCACCGGGTGTGCCCCGTGGAGGACGCCGCTGAGGACTACAAGGTGAGGCGACGCCCGGGGCCGGGGCACCCGGGAAACTGCAGCCGGAAAGAGGAGGTGACCCTAACAAAGTAAATGGCCGAGCCAGGCCCCGCACCCGAAGCGAAGGGCCAGGGCTCCGGAGCAGCCCTTCAACCAGTCCGGCATTGAAAGGGGGAAGGAACCCTGGGGCGCCACTCCAGTTTTTTTTTCTTTTTTGGGGGTGAAGTAGTCGGGGTTAAGTGACCTGTCCAGGGTCACACAGCTAGTGTCAAGTGTCTGAGGTCGGATTTGAAGTGCTCTATCCACCTCACCACCTAGCTACCCCTCACGGCACAGATTTTAAAGAGTCCAGACCTCTGGGTCTGGGGCGCTGCATGAAAGAACAACGAATAAAACTTAGTTTTGCAGCTCCTTTCTAAGAGTACTTTGAGGAGAGTTCATCATACTCTAATTTCAAGGGCCAGGCGATGTACTATGCCAGTTTTCTGAAGAGCACCGCCTGGCTAAGTATAGAGAGATTCCTCCCACCTAGCCGCCCCATCTACTTCCTTCTTATCCACCTAAAAAATGTCAGGCCTTGGTAATTCTAAAAAACCTTGAACCTTAACCTGTTGTCCCATCTTTTTTATTTATTTATATGCAACTTTTGGAGAAAGTAGTCTATGCATTTCCTCACTGGTAATCTGGTTTTTGTTCCCTGCCACTGTTATTTAAGATGGGGGGTGGGGTGGGGAGGACACAAGTATTTATTTAGTTCCTTCTATCTGCCAGGCCTTGTGCTAATCGATTTACAAATGCCTCACAATTCTGAGGTAGGTGCTGTTATTATCCCCGTTTTACAGTTGAGGAAACTGAGTCAAATGGGTTAAGTGACTTGCCCAAGATCACACAGCTGTTAAGTTTCTTCAGGCCTGACCTCTATGCAGAATTTATACTTTCTTTCTGAATGTAAGCCCCTTGAGGGCAGAGAATATTTTGGTTTTTTGACTGTTTCCCATGGGCCTACCACAGTGATTTACTTTGTCTCAACCCATCATGTCACGGTTCTCTCTACTGTCTCTTGTATCTATTTTCCCGTACCAATCTCATTTACTTAAAGAATCATCGGTCACCTCCTATTGCTCCCAAATGCAACTTATAAAAATTTCTTACCTGGATTATAGTTACTATCCAGTTGACTCATTACCATCTCAAAGGAAGTATCTCCAAACCTAAGCATTTTCATAAAAACATTTTCTTCTGGTGTTACTTTCTGCCAGTACATGTTCAAAATAGGTATTTGTTTTGGTTGATGATAATGTATAAAGTCAAATATCAGTTCTGCTTGGTATTTAAAGTTGGTGGAAAATATTAATACTTTATTTTAGGCACAGTCTACTGGAAACAGCTTTTATTCATTTAACATTATTCAAAATCCTAACATATCTAGCTTAGAGAGAGAAATATTTTCCCAATTGACAGAGAAATACCTCAGTTGACTGTGACCCTCCTCCACGTCTTCAAACATCTCTCTCTTCCAAGACAACTTGAAGTAATTTAGTAATCTTGAACAACACAAGAAGATATCACAATATGATAAAAAGTTTTTCAGGGTCAGCATTCTAGAACAGTTAGTTAGTCACTTGATTTTTCAGAAACTCTTCCTGAGAAGCAGAACTACTCATTCTTCTTTGACTCCTTAAGGGCATTTCCATCCCTTCGCTTTCCTGACTCCTAGGCTGGTCATTGGTGATCACAGTAGTAAACAAAGGGACCTCTTTCCTCTAATCAGTATCCTCATACCTTCAGGAAAGAAAGAGGGGGATACTGCTTAGATTGGCCCTAGTACTCTTCATTTCAGGGGATGGGGAACAGTGATCTCAACTAGAAAAAAAGTACTTTTTTTTGTTTCTATCCTTATTTCAATTTTGTTCTTCCCCCTTTTTTTTTCTGAGTCTGGAAAGGATTTTTGGACTAGAGAAGTATTTTGATTTTTGAATGAAAAAAGGACATTTTTAGATGTTTTCTGCAAAACTTTTCAAACTTGGCCCCAGTCTACTTTTTCAACCTTACTATTCATGACTCCTCTTCACACACACTAAAATCCAGCCAAACTGATTCAAACATAAACGTCATTTCCTGTTTCTATAATTTTATACTCCTTCCTCTTAGAATCTATAGTTGTCTTCACGGGCCACTTCAAGTGCCATTGTCTGCATGACCCTCCCCTTTCCCTTCACATTTCCTAATTTTGCTAATACTATATGTACATGTTACCCTGCCATCCATAGTAGAATTATAAATTTCTTGAGGGCAGGAGGCTATTTCTCTTTTGTCTTTGCATCAGCACCTAGCACAGTCAATTAGCATTTCTTACATGCCTACTTTGTATGTGTTGGACACTGTGATTCAATGGTTGAATTGTGAGAGAGAAAGACTCCATTTAGCAAGTCTTATGTTCTCTTTTTGGAATACTCTTCCTGTCATTTATTCTGTTCAGTCATTTATTGGCTACCTATTGCCTTCCAAGGAAAATCAAAACTTTGCTTGATTAATCAAGCATTTTATCATGTGCCTTCTATATGCCAAGCACTGTTCTAATATCTAGGGTTACAGAGACAAAAAAAAATCAGACAATCTCCACTCTCAAGGAGTATTCATTGGAGAAATGGAGAAAAATTCAAATGGTGAGAAAAATGCAAAAGATGTGTGCCCATAAATAGCTTATATTGTAATAACACATAGAGGAGTGGAAACCAGGGAGGAACACTTTGGTTCTGGAAGTTACAGGGATGGCATGTGGGACCATTGAGGAAGAGATTGTTATACCCCTTCCGGGAACCATGGCAGAGATGATTATATTTGCATAACTATAAAACCAAACTCCAGAGAAGGTTAGAGGAAATAACTGGGAAGAGAATGTAAAATGAAGCATGACTGAGCCTATCTGAAATCGTGGGTTAGGTGAGGTAGTCATCAATCAGCAAGGGATGAGAGAGTTAAAGGAAGGAGATTAACACGTTGAGTACAAAAGAAATAAAAAGTAGTTAGGGAGAGTATTAACATTGGGATATTAGTGAAAAAGTACCATGTAGAAGGTACTGCTTGAGCTGTGTCTTGAAGAGAAGAATTTTGTGTGTAGAGGGAGAGCATCCTGGCATGAAACAGAGGGGTCATTGTGCATGGAACATAGAAGTCCAGTAAACAGATACCAGGTTAAGAAATTGGACCTTAAACTACAGGGTGGTGGGCATATAGAAATTATAAAAGAAATCAAAAACTGAATGAATTTTCCGTAAGGAATGGGGAAAGATTGGGTGCTCCTGTACTGCTGAGGGGTTAATCAGTCTCATCTCTCCTCTAGGGAAAGTTGGAGAAATCACTGGAGCACCTGAGGAAGCAAATGGGGGAAGCTCTACAGTTTCAGACTCAGGGAGAGGAGACCTGCATTATTTGGCAGGCAAGTGACTGGAGCTGCAATGGGATCTTTCCTGTTACCTTGTTGTGAGTGACTGGAGGGGAAGAGGGAATGAGAGATGTTGAGAGTAGCCAGACTGGCCAGGGAACGCCCAGGCACAAGTCCAGGAGTGTGGGTCTTTGAGGCACTAGCTTAAGTAGGAAGAACAAATGCAACTAAGTGGGAATAAACAGGGAAAGAGGCGACGTAGGTCAGAGCTTTCTTCTCCCCTTCTTGATCTACAGAAAATGGTAGAGAGCCAGAAACAGAATGTTATCGCCGAGTTTGATAAGCTTCGACAGTTCCTGGCTGAGGAGGAGCAGAGACTCCTGCAGAAGCTGGAGGAGGAAGAGAGGGAGACTCTGCCTAGGCTCAGGGAGAACAAGGCTAAGCTGATTCAGCAGAGCCATTCCTTGGAAGAGCTGATCACAGAGCTAGAGGAGAGATGCCAACGGTCTGCCTTGGGCTTGTTGCAGGTGAGTCTTAGTTCCTTTAATTTTAGAGGCACAGAGGTAAGAGATGGAAGAGGGCCTAAGTTAGATGGATTGTTGGTCTCCTGTAGTTAGAACAAGTAGCTTTATTTAGTTCCCTCTTTTGGACAACTGTTCTTTTTTCCCTTTCTCTTCTCCACCTATCAACAACCCTATTTGGCACTGCTTATTATTTTGATTGGGATTTGTACCAGAGACCTGTGAGAAGTCGGGGTGGGGAAGGAAGAGACATGGAAGAAAGGCTGAATGAAGAATATGAGATCTGGGGAATGGAGTTCAAGTAGTTTAGCCAGAAGAGGAGGCTGAGAAAAGGGAAAAGAAATTATAGTTACTGAGCCCTCTCCTGTATACACATCAAATTCTTTAGATATCTAGTTCCTCACACATGATAAGTACTTAATAAGTGTTTGTTGAATTGAGTTGAATTTGTTACTCAGCCCCAGTTCCTCAAAAAAGGGATTCCCCAATGCTAAGAAGGTAAAGGTGTATAGAAGAGGAAATCTCTATATTATTCCAGTTTTTGTGTATTCTCTTCTTCCTACCCTGATGTCTCATTACATAATATGGAGGTGACTGGCTAAATCTGGCCTGTATAGACTGTTTAGAAGTTGTCATTTGAGAATTAGCCCTAGAAGGTGAGGGCGTAAGAGAAATGAGAAAGTCCTTCCTACCTATCTTCCTCAGGAAGTATTCTGAACTGGATGTGTCAGGGGACTCCATTATATTAGAAAATGTAAAAAGATAGTTCGAGTCTCTTCCTTTCTTGCCCTGCCTGGGGATTATTAGTTCCTAGGAGGTCCACTAGATCAGTGATCTCATTGATGTGGGAACTCTTTCCAAAGGTACAGATCACACCCCAACCCTACCTTATCTTGTGTAACTCCTGTCCGTGTCCTTCATAAACTTTTTTCCACAAAGAATAACCTTAATGTGTTGGGGGGGGGGGAGCTCCTCTAGAAAGGCACTAATGAACACAAGAGCTGTCTATTGGTTTGGTGTCATTCATGCTACATGACCAGCCCAGCTCCTTTTCCAGGAATAAATTTCTGATGACTTTCTTCTCTTCTGTGTACCTCTTCATTGAAAATATTTTATGGTGTCTTCACTCCCATTATGTGCCTCACCATTGCCCTTCAGGTGCAACTTTAATTCTCCTGAAGCTGTAGTGACATATAGCATCACTAGAAGAATTTTGAAGACAGACATTTAATAACATGGATATTTGCTTCAGAGAAATGCTTGGAGTTATTGAAAACACAGCTCAACTTCCCAAAGGCAATCCAGTCAATAAATCAGCAAGTATTTTTTAAATGCCTGCTATGTGTCAGGAATTGTTTGAGGCTATGGGGATACTAAGACAAAAATGAAACAGTCTCTACCCTGAAGCGTTTTGTGTGTGTGTGTGTGTGTGTGTACATACAAAATAAATACAAGGTACTTTGTGGAGGGTTCTGTCCTGTACTTTTCTTCTTTTTTTCCCTTTGTACTCCTTCACTTGATCTCATTAACTCTTATGGATTTAATTACCATCTCTATGCTAATGATTCTGAAATCTACCTATCCTGTCTCAGTCTCTCTGCTGACCTCCAATTTTCCATCTTCACCTGCCTTTCAGACATCTCAAACCGGACGTCCAGTAGACATTGTAAACTCAACATGTCCAAGTAGAATTCATTGTCTTTTCCCCTACACTCTGCCCTTTATCCCTTCTGTGACTTTCCCTGTTACTGTAGGAGGGGAAAACCACCCTCCCAGTCCCTCAGGCTCAAAACCTAAGCATCATCCTGACTCTTCACTACTTCTTTCACTCCCTGTATCCTATCTGTTGCTAAGGCCTATACATTTCTTTTTTGCAATATTTCTCTAATAAACCCCTTTCTCTCCTCTGACCCTGTTATCACTCTGGTGCAGATCCTCCTTACCTCATGCCTGGACTGTTGAAATAACCTAATGGTGGGTGTGCCTATCCCAGGTCTCTCCATTCTAATCCATACTTCATTCAGCCAGTAAATTGATTTTCCTAAAATCTGACCGTGTTACCCTCCCTCCCACTCAGTAAACTCCAGTGACTTCCCATTGCCTCTAAGATCAAATATAAAATCCCCTGGCTTTTTAAGCCCTTTTTAGCCTAACCCCCTCATACCTTTCCAGTCTTTTACAACCTAGATTCAGTGACACTCTCCTCCTTGCTGTTCCACTAGCAAGATACTCCATCTCTCAGCTCTGGAATTTTCTCTGGCTGTGCCCCTTCTCATCTCTACCTACTGGCCTCTCTGGCTTCCTTCAAGATCCAACTAAAATCCTGTCTTCTATAGGAAGCCTTTCTCAACCCCTCTTAATTCTAGTGCCTCCCCTCTCTTAATTATTTCCTATTTATCTTGCACATAGCTTGTTTATACATGTTTGTTTGCTTATTGTTTCCTCCATTAAGTCATGAGCTCCTTGAGGGCAGGGACTGTCTTTTGCCTTTTTTGTATCCCTAACACTTAGCACAGTGCCTGGCACATAATAGGTGCTTACAATATGTTAATTAACTCGCTGGAGGAGAGAAGAAATTGTACTAGCAGCTTATGGTTAGGGGGTTGAGATTTATAAAGGTTTCGTATAGATATTGGTGCTTGATTGGAGTTTTAAAAGAATTTTAAGAATTGGAAGTGAGGGAGGGAGTTCATTCCAAGCATAGTGGTCTGTTTTGCAAAGGCATAGACAGAAGACAGAATGTTATATGTGAGGCACATCAAAAAGGCCTGTTTGGCTAGAGTGCAGGAAAGAAAGAGTATGTAATAATGCCGAAAGGGTAGGTTGGAGCCAGGTTATGAAGGACTTTAAATGGCAAACAGGAGTTCATATTTGATCCTCAAGGCAATAGGGAGCTCCTGGAGTATTTTTGTGTAGGGGAATAACATGACCTACTTTTTAGAGTGAAATCCATTTGTCAGCATTTTAGAGAATGGAAGAGGGGAGAGAGAGCCACATTTGACTCAAAGATATAAATTATGGGGCTCTTGGAATATTCCAGGTGAGATGTGAAAATGGGCCAAAGTAGGGTTCTGGCCAAGTGAGTAGAGAGATAAGGGGACAGATAAAGGAGATGTAAAGGGAGGTGTGACAAGATTTGGCAGCTGATTGGGTATGTAGAGTTGAGGGAGAAAGAAGAGTGGAGGTTAATGCCAAGGTTGCAAATTTGAGTGATTGAGAAAAGGTAGTGTCCTTGATAGAAACACAAAGAAGTTCCATAGAAGGCAGGGTTTTTAGGGAAAGATAAAAAGTACTCTTTTGCAGATATTGAGTGTCTCTGGGAGATTTTGTTTATAGTATCCAATAGGCTAGACTTAAAGATCTAGGGCTAGATTTATAGATCTGGGACTCCCCTTCATAGGGATAACAGTTAAATCCATGGGTGTTGATCAGATCATCAAGTGAGAAAGTATCTAGAGAGAAGAAAAGAGGGCCTAGGATAGAAACTTGGGACACACCACAGTTAGGAGGCATAATATGATCTAGCAAAGGAAACTAAGAAGGAACAGACAGTAGGAGGGGAATCAGTAGAGAGCAGTGTCATGAAAACCAGAAAGGAGAGAGTAAGCAGGAGGGGATTGACATTGCCAAATGCTTTAGAAAGGTCTAGAAGAATAAGGATTGAAATAAGATCATCAGATTTGATAGCTAAAAAATTAATGGTAACTTTGGACAGAACAGTTTCAGTTGGGTGATAAGGTCAGAAATCAGATTGCAACAAGTTGGGGAGTGTCTTAGAGAGGAATATTAGAGACATTTCACTCCTGCCTGCTCTTCCAGTTCTGGGTCTGTCAAACTCATATGAAAGTGGAGGTGGGTGGGGAGGCAGGAGAGGCACTTTTGGAGATAGGGCCTTTAAAAAGTCCAGCCCACCAAGATGAAAAAGAGATTCACCCCAAATAATTAGAGGAATTTTTAAAAATAGCTGTTGGCTTTTTGCTGTTCTTGTATCTCTAAGGAATTAGATTATAGGCAAAGGTAATTGGCCCCTGATGGACTAGTGAGAATAGTAGGAGTTCCTTTCCTCCCTGCTCACTATTGACTTTCTTTTCTTCACACAGGATGTCAGAGAAGTACTGCATAGGTATGTGTTGGTTTTGCTTCTGTTAGAAGGGTGGGTGGGTGGGGGGGAGGAAGGGGGGGAGAATGCTTGAATGCTCATTGGCTGAGCCAGGTGGGACCTGTGCTCACCCTAGGAGTCAGGATGTGAAGTTGGAGCTGCCAGAGGTCGTTTCCATGGAGCTGAGGACTGTATGCAGGGTTCCTGGGCTGGTAGAGATGCTGAGGAGATTCAGAGGTAAGCGGGACCCTGAATTAACCAGATGTTTTTAGGCCTATTAACCTACTTGAACCTGTAAACACACACATTTCCTTGAACCTAACAGAAGTATGTAGAAAGAAGTGACTGATTTCCATTAGTCTCAGGCTTATTGCCTGATTTCTTTCTGGTCTGTTTATCCTCTTACTTATACTGGGTCCATATAGAACATCCTCTGGGCATGAGTACAAATTCATCTGCTGGGCTACCAGTCAAAAAGTGTAGGCAGGTGACTCACCCCTTCAGTTTTGTACATCTTTAATTCAGCAGATATTTTAAGCCCCTGCTTTGTGGGTATTATGCTAGGCACTGGGGTGGGCAGAATACAGAGAAGCATATGACAGCATATAATCCTCCCTATGGAGCTTATAGTTTAGGAGGGAAGAGAAGACATATACACACTGTATAGGCTTTCACATGAAAGTCTAGTGAATGTTAGGGCAAGGGTGGGAAAGATCACTTGTTTCTTGTTTTTCCATAAGCCTGGAAACTTGCTCATGTCCATGTGCTGAATTTCTACCCATCTTTTAAAGCCCAACTCTCCAATACCACTATTCTATAGAGGCCTTTCCTGATCTTTCAAGTCAGTGATGACCTCTCTACCTTCAGAGTTCACAAAGTACTTGTGTTGTACCCTTCTAATACACTTTTGTGTTATTTTTGTATTATCATTTATATACATCGTATTCTTCTCCTAGACTATAAGTTTAATAACGGCGGGAGCTGTGTCTTAGCCAAACTTTATATATCAATACCTAGCACAATAATAGGTACACAGTAGTACATTCTTAACTAATTTTACTTTAATAGGGGCAAATATGTTTAATCTTTACCCCACACTGCCATTTCTAGTTGGACAGATCTGGAGGGAATGCTTTGGGGAAGAATTGGCTTTCATTTTGGGTCTTGTGGATGGGTAGATATTGAGTTGGTGAGGAAGCCAATTTTAGGTGGAGGCAGCAAGGTGGGCAAGGGTGCACAGAGTTAAGACACTTTAGGCCATATTTTGGATGCAAATATAGCATGAAAGCGAGTAGTGAAAGATGAGTCAATCAGTGAGCAGTTATGAGCAATTTCTACATGTCAGACACTGTGCTAATAAGCATTGGGATACAAACACAAGGAGACAACTCCTATCCTCAAGAAGTTTACATTCTAATAGAAGACAACATAGAGTTGTGGCCGTGGAAGGGAATTTTATTCAGGACAGTCACAGGATGGTGGGTTGATATATAGAACAGTCAATTGATATGCCCTTTCTAGAAATTCTATAGATTTGGTTACTGTGTTCTCAGAACATGAATAGTAAAGGGCAAAAAAGGGAATTAGGTACCCTATGGCAGGTGGATGGTGGAGTGGTGTAGATGGTTAGGCATATGGGATGTGAAAGTGAAGCATTGTTTGAATTCTTGGGTCATCTAGATATGATCAGCTAAGTGACACTTAGTTTGAAATCACTCAAAACAAAAGTTTAGTAATAATGAGGTTTTTGGACAAGGTAATGACTTGATTCTGAGCTATACTTTAGGAAGAGTAATCTAGCAGTAGGGTGATTGCCTGTAGGAAGAAAGGCTGTTGTTAGGAGGTTAATTGTAGTTAAGTTGTGGCTTTTTATCTTGACCCCTAACATGAGCAGAAGACCCAAACTAGAGTGATGGCAGTGATAGAAAGGAGAGAAGGGGCAGGGAGTAGGTTTGGGGGGAAGATTATAAGGTCAATTTTGGATGTGTTGAATTTCATTTGTTGGTGGAAATGTTCAAGAGAGAGTTAGAAATGATGTGATGATCAAACTCAGGAAAGAGATTGGTAGTCATCAATATAGATGTGATATTTGAAGCAATCAGAATGGTGGAGATAACAAGCAAAAGGGGGGAAAACAGATTAAGAATAGAATAATGGGAAATTCCATCATTTAATGTTTAAGAAAATGAGTTAGTGAAAGAGAGACACGTGGGTCAGAGAAAAGGACTCTTAAGAGTATAGGGTCTTGGGAACCCAGGATGGAGATAAGTAAAAAGATGGAGAAGGTCAGCAGTGTCAAATGAAGCAGAGTAGATGAGAAAATAGCCATTGGATTTGGGAATTGGGAGGTCAAGGAGTTTGAGAGAAAGGAGTGGTGACAGAAACAATATTAAAATTGCTTGAGGAATAAATCTGTGGGGAGGAAGTAGAGAAAATAAGAGTGGATTATTCCTAAGAAGTTAGGTACTAAGTTGCAAATGGGAGAGAAAGAAAATGAAGGTAAGAGTAGTAAGATGGAGGATTTTTATTTTAGACTATAGAGATGGAAGATTTAAGGGAAAAATGGGATCAATGGTACCAAAGAACATGGGAAGGAATGTAATTGAGAGGTTATAAAGATTGTAGCATCTAGGAAAAGATTCTGAGGACACAAGGGGAGAATTAACCTTGAAAAAGAGAAGATTCACTTCTTTCTCTGAGTCAGGAGGAAAGAATGAGATGAGAGTACAGAGAAATTTTTAAGAGGAACATTGAGAAGTTTACATCTGATGACATCTTTTCTGCACTCGATTAGAGGAAATTGCAGAGAGCAGAAGGAGGAAGGATGGAGGGAACAACAGGCACAAGCCAAGGATACAGCTCTGAAGCAGATGTTTGGGAAGAAAGAAGTGATAGTGGCAAGAGTTGGTTGATGTATGTTAGATGGAAGGAGAGAAGCATGCTGAGTCAGATGCCATGATCCATTCCCTTCTTTAGGGATCTGTTTGATCATATAACTAGGAGAAAATGAGAGCAAGATAGATTGACCAATAACTGAGGAAGAAAGTAAGGGACAGAACTAGCTTAAAATTATCTAGAGGCAAGTACAGGATGGGGATAATCCGAGATTCTGAAGACACCCGCTGTGCATCTCCAGCCCTACAGTGTTCCCTTGGTTTATGTACCTTTTAGTCATCCTAGTTCTTTGTGGTTTCTCCCCCTGCAGTGGATAACTCCAAAGCCATTTTTCAGTAACATCTTACACCCAGCAGAGGGGTCTACAGTAAATAAAGCATTGAGGAAATGGAAGACGTTACCCCATGAGGAAACAGTAAAAAAAAAAATTGAATTATTTAACTTGGGGGGAAAATGGCTTCAGAGGCTTATTTTTCTTGGATATGTGATTTTATCAGTGTGGGCATTCCTTCCAACAGTGTAAATTATAATCACTCTACAACTTAATCTTTTTTTTTTATCAGTTGCAGTGGCTAAAAAGTCACTTAATTGCTAGTATTACATACTTTCTCGTACTTGAATATTATTGAACTGTTTAATAATTTCTGGGTTATATGTGAAATTATAGGTGTGGATTCATTTGAACTCTAAAATTATGTTTCTCTAATCACTGTGAATGTCTAGTAGTTAAGTACCTAGTTCAGTGTCCCCCTCCACCTCAACTGATTCTCTTAGAGACTGAATTAACTATATCACTGCTTGTCCCCTCAGTAACAACTGATCTCCAAGTTCATTAAGCTTCTCAATTCTTTTTGTGTATAGCTTTTGTGGTAGAGCAATGGTACATTGATTTTGTGAGCACAGGAGACTTCTTAATTTTATGTAATCAAACCCATTTTATCTTCTGTGAACTTCTTTATCCCTTGTTCAGTCGTGATCCATATGTTCCAAAGGTAATCCCTTGTTTTTCTAATTTTTTAAAAAAGTTTTTTTAAGGTAACACGTATTTTGTATTAATCTGTCCCCCATTTATGCCACCCCCATAGAGAAATTAGGAAAAAAAAACCAAACAGAAATCTTTCAATGCATATCTGTATAAAATTCCTACATAGGCTATGTCTGCAAATGCATTTATCTTTCTTAATTTAAGGTCATCACTACTTTCTCAGTAAGTGAATGGTGTGTTTCATCTTCATTCTTTTGGAGTCTAAGTTTATTGTTGCATCGATGAGAGTTATCTTGTGATGTTTTAATTGTATAAGTTGTTTTCCTAGTACTTTTCATTTTGCTTTGTATCGGTTCATAGCGGTCTTCCCAGTTTTCACAAAAATTGTCCTTTTTATAATTTCTTACATTCACCTACAGTTTGTTTAGCTATTCTACATTAAGATAGCCCCTACTTTTCCAATTCTTAGATAGCATGAAAAAACTGCAATAAATATTTTTGTACATATGGGTGCTTTTCTTCTTTCTTTGATTTCTTGGGCTCTAGGTATAGCACTGATATAACTGAGTCAAAAGGCATACACAGTTTCATAATTTTCTGGGTATAGTACCAAATTGTTTTCTGGAATGGCTGGAATGGACTTTACAGCTTCACCAACAGTGTATGAGTACACCTGTTTTCCCACATCTGGACATTTGTCATTTTCTTCTTTTGTCATCTTTGCTAGTTATATGTGTCAACTGGGTCTAGGTACAAATTCATTATATTTTCATTCAGAACCTTAATGATGCATGGCAATACTTTTATTCTTCCCTAATTGACCTTTCTGTGACATTTCTCACATTCTAAACTTTTGCTTCCCAAACTCCTTGCAGCATTCCTCCTACCTCCTTCTCCTCTACTCTACACCTCAAAAGCTTTCTACATTGTTCCCTATTTTACCCTTTGTTCCTGTCTATAATATATGGAAGAAGGGGCCATTCTATAAATTTAGAGCTAGAATGGACCTTAGAAGTTATTTAGTCCAACTCCCTCTTTTTACAGATGTGGAAATGAGGCCCAGAGAGGTTAAGAAGCTTGCTTAGGGGCACACAGGTAGTAAGTAGTAGAACTAATATTGAATACAAGTCTTCTGATTTCAAAGCGAGCATGCCTTCTATTAGGCCACACTACTTTTTGGTTTTCTTGCCTTTCATTTACTTGAGGATCATCCCCTCTCCCCCTCTAATCTTCATTCTCTTTCCATGAGCTCCTTGCCCTTTCTACACAAAAATCTGTATCTCTCTTCTCCCCCATCCTTAAAAAGCCTTCGATTGACCCTGACTTCAGATCCATCATTCAACTGAAACTGCTGTCTCTGAGGTTAATAACAGTCTCTTAGCTTCTAAATCCCCTGGCCTTCTGTTTCACAGTGAGTTGAGGAACAGCAAATGTGAATTTTGCATAGTCAGTAGTCAAACATTTAAGCGCCTACTATATGCTAGGCACTGTGCCAGGTGCTGGGGATACAAATGCAAAAAGAGAAAGACAGTCTCTGCCCTTAAGGACCTTACAATCTAATTGGGGAATATAAAACACAAAAGAAAGCCGAACTCAGTGAGAGAAGCCCCCATGCCCGAGCTAGACAACCTCCTTAAATGATGGTTTGAAGTTCATGCCTCTACCCTCCAATCAGAGGGGCAGTGATGAGGTGGCATACCAAGGCCAATGAGATCTTACAGGTTGAGAAGTCCCAAGATCTTGCAGTCAGATAAGAAATTTTGTTATGACAATGTTGGTTAGTTTTTGCTTAACTGTTTTTCTCCCAAGGAAGGATTCAGGGTTGGAGGGCTATGTCAGGAAATAACTGTGGTTTTAAAAACAACAATAATCGAGAGCCTTAAAATTAACCTTAAAAAAAAATCTTTCAGTGGCTTTAGGATAAAGTAAAAATCTCAGTCCAACATTTAAAGCCTTCCACAAACTATGTTGTACTCATTTTTCAGACTTACTCTGTACTTACCTCTCTTTCTTCTTGTTTGTGCTTCAGCCACAAAGCAAGAAATCTAATGGCTTTTTCTGGAACTCTATATTTTAATGACTGTCTCATGTGAATTTACTCCCTCAACATCTCCAAAATCCCAAGATTCCTTCAAGGCTCAATTCAGGTACTACCATATGCTTGAAGCCTTTCCTGATTCCTTGGTTGTTACTGTTTCCTTTTTCATCAGTTTTTCTTGTATTTATTTATCTGTGTAGATAGTAAGCACCATAAGGGCAGAAACTAGTTCATTTTTGTCTTTTTATCTTCAGTGCCTAACACAGTGCCTTCTCTATATGTCGCTTTAATAAATTTTTGTCTAATTGTATTTTGAGGAGATAATGTGGAAGGACCAACATGATGCCCCATAAGACTTGAGTTTGAGTCTTAGTTCTACCTATAAATGGGTATCATAATATCTGTCTTCCCCTTATAAAATGAAGATTATTATACCTGCACATTTCCTACTTCATAGGGTTGTTATGAGGAAGGAGCATTATAATACTAACATCATTATTATTATCTTTTGATGCCCAATAAAAGCAGAATATTGCTGAGTTGAATTCACTTAGAACCTAACTCATTTTAGCTATTCTTATGTTCTAAGACCTCAGAATGGCTCTTGGCTTCTCTCTACAGGAGATGTGACTCTGGATCCAGATACAGCAAATCCTGAATTGGTCCTCTCTGAAGACAGGAGAAGTGTGAGAAGGGGGGATGTACGGCAAGCATTGCCTGACAGCCAGGAGAGATTTGATCCTGGTCCATGTGTGCTTGGTCGTGAAAGCTTCACTTCTGGGAGACACTATTGGGAGGTGGAGGTTGGGGAGAGGGTTAATTGGGCTCTGGGAGTTTGTAAAGAAAATGTGAACAGAAAGGAGACAGGGGAATTGTCTGCTGGCAATGGATTCTGGATCCTGGTGTTCTTTGGAAACTATTACTATTCTCCTGACCAGACCTTTATTCCACTTAGAGAGGCTCCCCGGCGAGTGGGGATTTTTCTGGATCATGAGGCTGGACATATCTCATTTTATAGTGTAACTGATGGATCCCTCTTATTCATGTTCTCCCAGATAACCTTCTCTGGGACACTCAGACCCCTGTTTTCCCCCATATCCTGTAGCCCAATCCCTATGACCATCTGCCGGGTAATAGGAGGAGCTGAGGAATCTTTTACCTCCTGATGATTTCTCTGACATTTTGGCTCAACTCATCTTTTGTGATCAGGAAGTCTTAAGTTGCCTAGGTATCTTACGGTCCCAGGGTTAGTCCTTTCCATTTGTCTCAGCAATTAATTCAAAAGGATGTGGAGATTATAAAGAAAGAGATCCTTTTTATTTTAAGCTCATGAATATGGACTTTATACCACTGAGATAAATAGTTTGGTGCCAAAACATTAAGCCTTCCAAATTTGTATGCACCCTATCCAAACCATTGGTTTTCCCCAAATGGTGTGAGGGAAAGATTTTTGAGCTGAGTCATGCAATCAGGATTCTAATCCTCACTTTTCTTCTACAAGGTAGCTGTTTGACCCTGGGAAAAATCATTCCATCTCTGGATTTCGTGATGAAACTTAGACCAGATAATGTCTGAAGTCCTCACTGTCTTTGTAATGTTCTCATTTTCGCACCAAATGTCAAAAATGATCTTCAGATGCAGAAAAATCTTTAAGGTTTTAGTATGAGCATCAGTGTGATTGGGGCCTGGGCTACTGAAATGTCTTTTGGGCCTACTGCTGCTATAAGAATGCTGGGTGTCCTTGATTTTTACCAAACCAGACCTGCCTGTGGAGAAAAGCCAAGGCACCTAAGCTGTATACAGACATAAACTTTGGAGACCAGATGTCAGCTGCTCCAGACCCAGCTTTGACATAAAATGAGTTATCTCTCCTGGCAAGTCACTTAACATCCCTGGTACTTAGTTTCCTCATATATAATAGAAGCATTAGATTATTTCAAAGGGTACTTTGTGCTTTAGAAGTCATTCATCCCAAATCAAGATAGGATATAAAGCCAAAAGAGTCTTCAGTAGAGATAATAGCTACGTAAATGGCTATTATCTTTTTGTCTAAATACTATATAAAAGACATTTATATGGAGAATATTTATATAGTGGCTATTATGTGCCAGGCACTGTACTAAGCACTTTATAGTTATTATCTCATTTGATTCTCCCAACAGTCTTGTGATGTAGATATTATCTTCATTTTACAGTTGAGGAAACTGAGGCAGCTAATAAGGCTGGATTTGAACTTAGGTATTCAGACTTTTGGCCCAGCACCCCATCCACTATGCCACCTCCTTGCTTTACCTGCCTTATTGCATTTGTTTCTCAACCCTGTGAAGCAGGTAGTGTAAAAATGATTCTATCTCAGACTTGCTTGAGGTGTCAAGCTAGTTAATGCCAGAGCTGGCACTTAACCAAGGTTATCTGAATAAAAACACAGTGTTCTTTTGACTCCACCATGTCTAAAGACACAGACTCTTCAATTTAGGAAGGTATGTTAAGATAGAAGTTACCCAAATTATACATAGGTTGAACATAGACTTGGTCACCAAACTCTGGCATATCATAGAAGGGACATTCTTTGAAGTGCTTATTTGTGCATTAAAGTATCTGAGGCTGGATTTGACATCAGATCTTTCTCACTCTAGGCCTGGTGCTGAAAGGAAATTGTCATTGTACCACCCAGCTGCCCACTCTAAGAGGTAGAACAGACTAAAAATAAAAATACACATGAGAAAACAGTATTTCAATAAGTAGGTAGAACCCAGATAGGTTGCAAAGGGCAACTAGGTTATTTAGGACACATTGCTAAATTCTGAGGTTGACATCAAGAATTGGCCTTTGCCAAACCTTGAATCATCAGTAATAATTCTAGGTTGGATGGACTATGGGTCTAACACAGGACGGATCATAAGATCACAAATTGAGAGCTGCAAGGGAACTTATAGGTCATTTAGTTCAGTTTCCTCATTTTACAAACAGGGCAACTGAGACTTGGGCATTAAGTTACATGCCCAGCGGGAACAAGTGGTAAAACAGGTATGTGAACCAAAACCTTTGACCAGAAATCTAGGATTTTACACTGTCCCACACATTTTTAGAACTTGAAACAGTCATTCAGTTCACCTAGGGTAGGCAATTGCCATGCATATGAAATTGATCTGAACCTGTGATCTTTTGTGATATCTATTGTAAAGCTATGGCAAAGATGGTGATGAATATGTGATGGGATATACACGGGACCTGTTTTCTAGGGAACCAGTTTCAAGTCCCAGTTATGCAACTAATTGAGTGATCTTGGACAGGTCATTTCACTTCTCTGGCCTCAGTTTCCTCAATTCTAAAATGAGAGAATTGAACTCATCAGTATTTATTTATTCAGTTTGTGCCATGGACTGGTAAAATACCTAATTCTCTATTGCAGGTTCAAAATCATGTGAGTGTACAACATGTATTTCAAGGTTCTGAGGCAGGTTAGAATGATTTATTCATTGTGGTTCCTCGGTTGAACTTCTGTAGTTAAAAAAAAAGTTTGCACAACTCCTTAAAAAGTATAATTGGCCAAATAGAAAATAAAGTACAGAAGCTAACTGAGGAACCATAAAATCTTAAAAGTTAGAATTGGACAAGTGGAAGCTAATGATTCTATGAGACATCAAGAATCAAACAAATTCAAGAGAATGAAAAAAGTAGAAGAAAATGTAAAATACTTCATGGGAAGAGCAACTGATTTGCAAAATAGATCTAGGAGAGACAATGTCAGAATCATTGGACTACCTGGAAGCCATAATCAAAAAGGACCTGAACAGCATCTTTCAGGAAGTTATCAAGGAAAACTGCCCTGATGTCCTGCAGCCAGAGGGTAAAATAGGCATTGAAAGAATGTACTAGGGGCAGCTAGTTGGTGCAGTGCAGAGCACTGGCTCTGGATTCAGGAGGACCTGAGTTCAAATTTGGCCTCAGACACAATACTCACTAACTGACCCTGGGCAAGTCACTTAACCAAACTTAAAAAAAAAATCTAATCATCTCAGAAAAGAGATCCCAAAATAAAAACTCCAAGTAACATTATAGCCAAATTTCAGAACAATTAAGTCAAGGAAAAAATACTGTATAAGTGGCCAGGAAAAAAAAATTCAAAATATCAGGGCACCACAATCAGGATTACTAGGACTTTGCTGCAATATTAAAAGATTGGAGGTCATGGAACATGATATTCCGAAAGGCAAAGGAACTAGGACTATAACCAAGAATCACCTACGAATCCAAATTAAACATAATACATCAAGGGAGAAAATGGTCATGCAATGAAATAGAAGGATTCTGAGCTATCATAAGAAGACCAGACTTAAACCAAAAATTTGATCTCTAAGACCCAAGAGAAGCATAAACAAGTAAGAGAAGAAAACAGGATTCAATAGAGCTGAATTGTTTACATCCCTACATGGGAAGATGATACTTGTAATTCTAAGAAGTATATCGCTAATAGTACAGCTAGAAGGAATATGCATAGAGGGAACAGACATAAGGTGAATTTGTGGGAATGGCAAAAAATTAAGGGATCAGAAAGGAGTATGCTGGGTGTGCAGAAGGCAGGGAGAGGTGGAATGGGGCAAATTCACATGAAGAGGTGTGAAAGACCTGTTACGGTGGAGAGAAAGTTGGGAGGGTGGGCGATAGGCATCGTTTGACCCTTAGTCTCGCCAGTATTGGCTCAAAGAGGGAAGAATAATCAGTTGAATATAGAAAACTATCTTACCTGATAGGAAAGTAGGAGGGGAAGAGATTAAGTGAAGACTAGAGGAGGGGGACTGGCAGAAGGGAAGGCAAATCCGGGGAGGTAGTAGAAGCAAAACAGTGGTGGGAGAGAGAGTGAAAGGAGAGGACAAACAGGAGGAAAAATGAAATGGAGGGAAATACACAGTAATCATAACTGAATGTGAATGGGATGAACTCTCCCATAAAATGCAATTGGGGGAGCAAAAACCAGAATCTTAAAATGTTTACAAGAAACGTGAATGAAGCAAAGAGACACGCAGAGTTAAAGGTAAGGGGCTGGAGCATAATCTGTTATGCTTCAGCTGAAGTAAAAGTAAATAGAGACCTAATTAAAGAGATAAGGAAGGAAACTACATCTTCATTGGACAATGAAGTAATATTAATACTAAACATGCACGAAGTGGTATAGCATCCAAATTCTTAAAGGAGAAATGAGAATCAAAGGTATAAATGTAAAGTAGATAATTTTGATTATATTAAAATAAAAACTTTTGTATAAACAAAACCAATGCAACCAAGGAGGAAGGAAAGAAATCTGGGAAGCTATATAGCAAGTGTCTCTGACAAAGGCCTCATTCCTCAAATTTATAAGACTACGAGCCATTCCCCAATTGATAAATGGTAAAAAGGAAATGAACAGGCAGTTTTCGGATGAAATCAAAGCCATCTGTAGTCATACAAAGAAGGGCTCTAAATCACTTTTGATTAGAGAAAACAACTCTTGAGGTACCACTTCATGCCTATCAGATTGGCTAATATGACAAAAGGAAAATGATAAATGTTGGAGAGAATGTAGGAAAATTGGGACACTAATTCACTTTTGGTGGAGTTGTGAACTGATCCAACCACTCTGGAGAGTAATTTGGAACTATGCCCAAAGGGCTGTAAAACTGCATACCCCTTAATCCACCAATACCACTACTAGGTCTATATCCCAAAGAGATCATAAAAAAGAGGAAAGGACCTACGTGTTTAAAGATATCTATAGCAGCCCATTTCATGGTGGCAAAAAAAAAAATGGAAATTGAGGGGGATGCCTATCAATTGGGATGGCTGAACAAACAATGGAATACTACTGTGCAATAAGAAATGAACAGGTACATTTCAGAAAAAACCTGGAAAATCTTGTATAAACTGATGCAAAGTGAAATGAGCAGAACCAGGACAACATTGTACACAGTATCAGCAACTTTGTGTGATGATCAAGTATGAATGACTCAGCTCTTAGCAGCGCAATGATTCAACTACAAATGACTCATGAAGAAAAATGTCCACATCCAGATAAAGAACTGATGGACTCTGAATGGAGATCAAAGCATATTTTCACTTTATTTTTTTTTCTTTTCTATTTCACAGCTGTGGCTAATATGTAAACATTAGTGCTTTAGTATTAGTAAATATGTTTTATGTGATAGCACATGTATAACATCAAATTGCCTACCATTTTCAGAAAAGGGGAGGGGAGAGGGAGAAAAATGTGGAACTCAGAATCTTGTAGAAGTGAATGCTAAAAATTGTCTTGACATGTAATTGGGAAAAATGCTATTAAAGAATAGAAGAAAAAGGAAAAAATAGTTTACAGCTGGTATGATGATGAATTTCTTGAAACTTAACTGGATAGGTCCTTGTTTAGTAGACAGAGTCTATGACCAGGCCAGCACCTAAATCCTTTCCACAACTTGTACTGTACAGGGACAACTTTTAAGAGCCCAGATTCACTTTCACATGATAAGTCATTACAGCAGGACTTCAGTGGTGGGTGGGTTATATATGTATTAAATTATTTAATAAAGCAATAAGTATATTAAATTCTTCAATAAAGTAAATCTTTTAAATTTGTCATTAGCTACAAACCGTTTCTAAATGCCAATGTGTAGCATGTACTTTTTAAAAAAAATTAATTTATTTTGATTTATCAACAATCACTTCCGTGTGCTTTTGAGTTTAAAATTTTTCTCCCCCTTCCTCCCCACCACCTTTCCCAAGATGGCACACAATCTGATATAGGCTATACATATACATTCCTATTAAACATTTTCACATTAGTGATGTTGTAAGTAAACATTAGAACCAATAGAAGGAACCATCAGAAAGAGGAAACAAAACTCAACAGAAGAGAAAAAAAAATAGCGATTCAAATTCCATGGTTCTTTCTTTGGATGTGGATAGCATTTTCTATCACGAGGCCGTTGGAGATGTCTTCAATCCTTGTATTGCTGGGAAGGTTAAGTTTATCAGTATTAGTCATTGCACAATGTGGCTGTTGTGTACAATGTTTTCTTGGTTCTGCTCACTTCACTCAGTGTCAGACCATACAAGTCTTTCCAGGTTTTTCTGAAGTCAGCCTGTTCATCATTTCTTATAGCAGCATACTATTCCATTACATTCATATACCATAACTTGCTCAGCCATTCCCCAAATGATGGGCATCCTCTCAATTTCCAATTCTTTGCCACCACAAAAAGAGCTGCTATGAATATTTTTGTACATGTGGGTCCTTTTCCCATTTGTATGATCTCTTTGGGATCTAGCCCTAGAAGAAGCACGTACTTTTTAGGTCATGCAGAAACATGCACTCCTGGTATTCTAAACATGAGACCCTTCAGCAGCAAACAGTGCTAGAGGGATTAAATCATCATTAACATACTTCCTGGGAGAATAACTGATAAAAGGAATATACTATTAAATGCAGGTTCTCATCTCCTTCGCTTTTGATGAGCATAAGTGAACTTTGTAAAGGTATTTGCAGTTCATCTGTTGCAGGGGATAGGAGTGGTAAATAACTGCAAAGAACTTGGAGCCTTCCAAGTAAATAGGCTTTAGTGCTCTGACTTTAACCCAAAGGTTGGTACAGTTTTGGTGAAATTATGAATTGGCATAGCCATTCTAGAAAGTATTTTGGAACTATGCCTCAAAACACTAAGCCTTTTGACCCAGAAATACCTCTACTAGACCTGTACCCTAGAGATAAAAGAGCAAAAGGACCCATAAATTTAAAAATGTAGCAGCTCTTTTTATAGTGTCAGCTGAAAACCAAGGTAATGCCTATAAATTGGAATGGCTAAACAAATTATGCCATATGAGTGTAATATAATACTATTGTGCCATAAGAGAATGAAAGGTAGATTGAGAAAAATCTGGTTAAGATGTGTATGAACTGAGGTAGAAGTAAGTGATAGAACCAGAAGAACAAGTTATAACAACATTGTAAAGATAACTTAAGCATTTTAAATCAACACAATGACCAACCATGATTCCATAAGACTGATGATGAATCTGCTGTCCATCTGATAGGAGGGAAAGATTCAGGATGAATCATGAGATGTGAAATTTTGGAGCGTGGCCAGCGTGAGGATTTGTTTGATAATGCACATTTACTACATGGTTTTTTGCTTTTTTTTTTTTTATTACATTACATGTATTTTTACTACATGGGTAAGTTGGGATAGAAAATGAATATTAGTTGAGAAAATGTAAAGAATGATAGTGAAACACCGTATTGGAAGATATGGTTCAGGAGCAAGAAATGAAAGCAGCCAAATGCTTAAAGAATACTCAGAAACTTCATATGGCATACTTTATTCAAGAAGTTATAATATACATGGCAAACACTGAATATTCCAGTGAATCTGTGATCTCATTGATGTGGATATTTCTCCTGAGGTTGATCACAATCTGTCTGTGCTTGCTTATCTTGTTTGACTATCTTTCCATGAACTCACTAGAAGGGGTCTGCCTTACTTGCTAGACATTTTGTGATCTCTTGGAATACTAGTGCAGCATTTACTGTGTGTGTGGTCCCTTCTCTTATACCTGGGTGTGTGACCCTGTACAAGTCACTTAGCCTCTCAAGAATCCCAAGCAACTCTTAAGTTGCAAGAAAAGGTAGCAGTCAGCATTAATAATGTAACAAAAGGTCCTAATTAAATACTTGTATGTTCCTGTTGTAAAAACTATGTCTTTACACATCCCTACCCCAGGGCCCAAGCTTAGCTCAAATAAACTGACCAGTCTGGGGAGAACTTGATCTCCCCTCTAAACCCCTCCCCCTCCCCACCCCACCCCACCCTCAAAGGGACATTCAGGCTTTTCTTGAACTATGGCTTATATCCCTACTTCATAATAGATCTCCAGGAAAAATCTTTTAAAGTTAAGGATAAAGTATGGTGTGTATCTAGGGTCCATCCCTGAAAGGATTAAGACCCTTTCAAAAAAGTTACTTAAATGTATATAGTAGATAGTAGGTTTAAGATAGCTGCTTACTTCACCAAAAAAGGAAAAAAAGAAAAGCTTAATATATAAAAAGTTCATAAGTACTCACAAACATATGCTTAAAATAAGAAATAAAACAAAAGGCTCATAAAAGCCCATCATCTCTATAATACTTTCCTGAGAGGTAAAGAAGCCAGGGAAACATATAACTGGCACAGATTTCACTTTCACTTCAGTCCACACCATCTGAGCAACAAGTTAGTCATTGTCTTCTGGTCAGCCAAGTATGCATAGCGGTGGCCATTTTCTCGAGATTGTACAGAAATCTGGATCTCAATTATTCCAGATATCTTTCATGATTGCTGTTAAGTTACCTATGCTCAGAGAAAGAGGCAGCTAGAAACAAGATCTATTGAGGGTTATTCAGAGAAACACATGCACTTACTGCTATGTGTATACGGCTGTCAAAGCTGCCTGGGGAAGGAGGATGGGGAATACCCTTTTCACTAAAGGAGAGTTCCAACGTAGTTGAAGAGAGGAAGTCACTTTTCTTTCTAAATTTGAATGGGTGTCTCCTCCTGACTCTAGTCAGTTTTCTTTGGCACAGCTCCCACTCCACTGTCACAGAGGTAGTCAGATCTACTCCTGCATATAGTTCGGCAACAGGCCAGATCACATGTCATCAAAAGTGGCCATAGTGCACACTCAGTGCCCTGTCTCCCATCATGGGAACTAAGTAACCAGTCAGGAATCTCGGGTCATGCATTCCTTTCAGCAACAGTCTGAAAGTATGTGTCACCAGAAGTGGCCCATTTCCTCAGCCCCATCACCTTTCATACACCTTTTCTACATAAAAGCCTTTTAGATACTTCTGAAGGATGCTATCGTGTTGCCCCAAGCTTCTTTTGCATAGGCTAAACATCCCATTTTTTAAGGTGATCTTTATATGACATGATTTGGAAGCCCTTCGCTATTATGTTTGCCTTCCTCTAGATGCTCTCTAGCTTGTCAATGCCCTTCCTAAAACATGGAACACAAAATTGAACATAGTTTGGCTTTAAAGAAAGTTAGTCAGACTTTACTGGAAATTATTAACTTACTACCCTGCTACCACTCACCCCATCATAGATGCCACCTATGTGTTGACAAAACACAACATAGCCTTCAACATAACTGTAAAGCAAACTTGCTAATAACATTTAAAATGAAGTTATCCTGAGAAACAAAACAAAACCTATAAACCAAACAAAATCCACTTCTACTCGTTTTCCTCTCTGATCCTTTGGCCTCCCAGGTCTCGCCAAACTCTTTTTGGACCCTATAGGAAATAGTATAAGCTAGATCACTATACTTAACTTGATGTTATGTACAAATGTACAACATAAAAAAGGATTTTAGTTTCCTCATAAACAAATGTGCAGAAGCAATCAACATTGATAAGTGCTTTATTTCTTCTTTTATTTTTCTCACCTAACCATGGTCTCAGCCCTTTTTACTGCTTTTGTATTTTGTTGAAATCCTGTTTAATTAATTTGTTTCATTAGTAGAACCCCCAACAGGTACTGAAAAGTTTTGTTAGCTAATGATTTGGCATATGAAAAACTACCATGTCATCTTTAGATCTTTAGAAATCCTAAGGCTGTTAAATTGATACGCCCCGCTTTCAACAGTAGAATACTTTTGCCCAGTTTTGAATTAAGGTTCTTTCCAGGTCTAAATCCCATGATCCCAATTCTATGTGTCCTAAAGGACATAGGTATCCCAATCTTGGACTGCAAGTCTATCTAGTCTTTTCCAGTGCTTGGAAGGCTAGACTTCTACCAGGATGTGGTGCACTGCTACATATATTGGTGGAATATGGAGCAGCAATATGTGCTCATCAACCCTGATCCTGGGTAACTCCATCATGGCTAATTCCTATTGGGGCAATATTTCACTGTGCTGCAGGGAATGAAACATCCCAAGTTTTTCAATGAACTGTATACTGTTTGTTAATAGGCATTAAAAATTAAAAATAATTTTAGAAGACTTTACTAAAAGGGTTCTACCATTATGGAAAAACTTGAGAACCACTGCTGTAGGGGATATTGGGTCCCAAAGGAAGGCTTAGGGAGGAATAACAGGGAAGAAGGGGAAAGTCTGTTAGGAAATTAAGAGTCCACAAAACTACTTCTTTTATGTAACTTCTTTTATTGTATTCTTTTTTAAAATTAACAAGCATTTATTCTCTCCTACCCGCCATTTCCTTTCTTTGGGGCTGGTGGGGGGGGAGGGGAAAGTGGGATATGCATAGTCAAGCAAACCAAGTTCCCACATTGTGCATGTCTACAAATATATGTTTCATTCTGCATTTTGAGCCATCACCACTTCCTGGAATAGCGAGCTTTAGTACCATTTCTTGGGAATCATGCTTGGTCATTGCATTGATTAGAGTCTTTCAAAGTTGTCTTTACAAAGCTGTTATTATGTAAATTGTTCTCTTGGTTCTTCTCACTTCACTCTGCATCAGTTCAGAAAAGTCTTCCCAGGTTTCCCCAAAATATGTTCCTTTCATCATCTCTTATGCTAAGTATAATATTCATGTACTATAATTTGTTCAGCCATTCTCCAATTGATGGATACCCCCTTAGTTTCCAGTTCTTTGCCACGTCATAGGTTTCCATTCTCTAACTGAGGTGATTTAACAGTAAAACTGTCAAGGCAATGATTATTGTAACATAATGTAGCAGAAAAAACAATGGATAGAAAATCAAAATCTAGGTTCACATTCTTAGTCTGCAAATAAGTCCCTGTATGACATTGGGTAAATCAATTGACTTCTCTTTATTTCCTTACCTACAAAAGGAGGGGGATGGACCGTGTTCAACTCACAAAGCATGTACCTAGAAATTCTTAGTGGCCTGGAATTCTTTGAGGAAGTAGTTCCACAACATACAGGCCATGAAACCAGGGAATAATTCTAACAACTCTGAGTGATATAGCATAAGGGAACCATAGATACATGTGAGATGGGTTTCCACATGCATTTATATTAGAAAACATTTAATTACTTTTATGGCCCTCTGACTTTTCTCCAAAGTGATTAAAACATTTCAGAGGGTTTCTAGCAAGCAGGAAAAAAGTTGAAAATCATGGTGGGACAGAATCCTCCATACCTGAACTATGCTTTTCAAATTGCACTTTTAGAAAAAGGATTAGGATTCCATACAAAGAAAGATAATGTTAACAAGCCTCTCCTAAGCCATATAGGAAACTGATCTTGGCTCCTCAAGCTAAACTCTCATCATGCCCTCAGGCCCAGTCCCTTCTCTTCTCTGCGTATCAGTTTCTCATCTACTCGATGGGAAGAGTAAACCCACCTTGTTAATAACTTGGGGTAAACGAGATAATCTACTGAATGTAAGGGCCCTACTGATGCTAGTAAGGTGTAGGTCATGAGTTCAGTACTCACAAGGTTCACACACATCCCATCTAGCCCTCTCCAAAATGGATGCTGCTGACCTGGCTAGGTGCATGAATGGCTGATGATCTAGAGGAGGCTCATTTGGCGAGAATAAAGGTCATGTCTCTATTCTAGGGGTTTCTCTGGAAACTCTCTAAAATGAGTCCTCTGATGTTTCAGGAGATATGAGTGGTGCCCAAAACTCTTCCCACACTTGCTACAGCTGAAGGGTTTCTGCCCTGTGTGAGTGGTCTGGTGGATGATGAGGCCAGACCTCTGGTTGAAGCTCTTGCCACAGTCACTGCATTGGTAAGGCTTCTCACCAGTGTGTGTCCTCTCGTGTATAACAAGGTCTGACCTACGCACATAGCTCTTTGCACAAGCTGTGCACTTGAAGGGCTTTTCCTCCCAATGAGATTTCTGGTGTGTACGGAAGTTGGAACTGTCACTGAAACTCTTGCCACACTCCACACACACATAGGGCTTTTCACCTGTGTGGATGCGCTGGTGACGGATGAAGGCTGAGCTGTCATTAAAGCTCTTGCCACATGTACTACACTTGTAGGGACTGGCACCAGTATGGATGCCCTGGTGTCTGGCCAAACCTGAGCTATCACGGAACCCTTTGCCACACTCAGGGCACTTGTAGGGCTTCTCTCCAAGGTGTGTCCGCTGATGCAACTCCAAATGAGAGCTTCGGCCAAAGCATTTTCCACACTCCTTACATTTATAGGGCCTTTCACCTGTGTGGATCCGCTGATGGCGGATGAGGGCAGAACCATCACTGAAGCACCGACCACAATCTCCACACTTGTAAGGCTTTTCACCAGTGTGGGTTCTCCGATGGAGACTGAGATGAGTGCTTCGGCCAAAGCATTTTCCACAGTCCAGGCACTTAAAGGGTTTTTCCTCTGTGTCAGGTCTCTCATGGCCAATTAATTTTCCTTGGCCCTTTGTTGGAGTGTTGGATTTACCCATTTTTCCTTCCATTGGTGGGGTCTTCAATTGTTCTTCCAATTTAGGCTCCTTGGTTTCACCATCAGCCCTACCCCAGTCACCAAACAGATGCTGGGCCCTGCCAGTGTCAGATTCTGCCAACAACTCACTGGAAGATTCCTTCATTTCTGGAGCCTCTTGCTTCAAGATACTTTCTGTGCTGTCTCTTTGCTGAAGCCCTAAACCTGGAGAAGTGGGGAAAGAAATCAAAAATAACCAAGGGAATTGTACTCATTTTAACTTTCTATATATGATCAGTTACTTTGATTACTTGCTTCAGCAATTTTCAAGATATGGTCTAAAATCCCCTATATGCTTCTCAGCAATTTCCTTACAACGAAGCTGATTTATGTTCAGGGAATACAAATACAGTCTGAGACATTCCTGAGACATCAAGAAGATAAAACAGCTATCAAAGTAACCACACACTGCATTACCAATTCATAACAGCGCATCCCAAAAGCTTTATTGTCTTGCCTAAGAGTTAAGTAGGTGGCATATGTGTGAGGCTAGATTCAAATCTAGCTCTTCCTAACTGCTTTCATTGCTCTAACCACTGCACCACTCGTATTGTTATTCATATGTCTTTTTGTATATATTTTCCTCATTAGTTCCTGAAGAGCAGGGACTATAAAGTTATATCTGCCACTTAGAAATGCCTGGCACATATGTAATAAATACTTGAGTGAATTGGCATGACCAAAGGAGAGCTAATTAGGGAAGACTTCTTGGAGGGAAATTATGAGTCCATGATTGGAAGGGAGAGTCAAGGATTGATCAGAGTTGCTGCTGAGGTTATTATGATCCTATTCATTTTCACTTTCATTTCCCTTTGTGACATGTGCTTAAATCTAGATCTGCACTAAAGCAAGACAATACTCCAGGCCCAGAAGTATTGGTAACGGGCCTCAACAATGGAGAGTAATATGAGAAGGGTAAGAGAGTAATACTTTGGGCTCCTGTGGTGAACATTGTTCAATCACTGCCATCCCTCCAACTGGGACCATCTTTCCACCAGGGTCGAAGGAGGTCTAAGCCAGCTGCCTCCTCTCTCTACAATTAAATATTACTCCAGCACCATGGATTCCTCCCACCCAAGCTGAGTCTAGGAATGAGACATAGGAAGGGGTACAGTGCAGTTTCTAAACTCTAAATAGGGAATGTGAAGTTACCCTGCCACCAAGTGGTAGATTTGAATGGACCCAGGTCTTTCCCTTCTCAGTTATACCAGTAGTAGATTAGAGGCTAAAGGTTGGGGACAGAGTCAGATGTACCCTAATACCTGAATGCCCATAGTTTGAATGGGAGTGGGGTATTTTATAGTAACCTAGGTGAACTGCCATAAACTCCCACCCCTCCTAACTATATTGGGATTGAAACCACTAAGTTATGTGCCTACTTAAGCTGTGTTCCTTTTGGCAAGTAAACTCCCTCCCTTACTACAACTAATTTTGAGTCTAGACTGATCACCTTATCCTTTGGCCAACATGGGGACCATGCCTCACCTACCATCAGTATGAAAATGGAAGGTTTAAACTGCAAACTATTATCAACCATATGAAAGAATGCTCCAATTCACTAAATTTAAAAAAAATACTTTTTTTTAAAAAATTGACATTTAACCAAACAAATTGGGAAAGATGACAAAAGATGGATTTGGGAAAGAAGGATACCCTAATTTAATGATGGTGGAGCTATGAATTGGTTAACCAGTATGGAAAGCAATTATGCTAAGAAACTGACTAAAATATCTATACCCTTTAATCTAGAGATTCTACTGCTAGGCATATGCTCCCAAGGAGTTCAATGATAAAAAGAAATGCCTCATATACACCAAAATATTTATAGCTGTACTTTTTATGGTAGCAAAGAACAAGAAACAAAGTATGTGGCTATCAATTGGGAAATGCAGAAAAACCCCACCTGGCCTCAGCATACACCAGACACCCCCACTAGGATCGCAGCTCAGCACCAGGTAAGCTGCCAGATACCTACAGCCTCCAGCTGCTGACATCTAAGTCCCCAGCACACAAAGCCAGTGACCATGCCCCTGGACTCCAACACAGGAAGTTTGTGATAGTGCCCCCTGTGCTCCAGCAGGAGAGCACAACTTTAAAAGCCAGGAAATAGGCAAACATCATGAGCAAAAAGGAGAAAAGAACATTTACCATAGAGAATTATTATGGTGACAGGGAAGATCAAAACATAAACTGATAAGAGGAAAATACTGTCAATATACCTACATCTGAAACCTCAAAGGGATGTATGAATTTGTCCCAAGCCTGAAAAGCCTTCTTGGAAGAGCTCAAGAAGGATTTAAAAGGTCAAATAATAAGAAGAGAAAAATTGGGGAAAGAAATGAGAAGTATGCAAGAGAGTCAATAGCTTGGAAAAGGAAGGACAAAAATTGATTGAAGAAAATAACTCCTTAAAAAATACAATTTGGCCAAGTGGAAAAGGAGGTACAAAAATGCACTGAAGAGAAGACCTCCTTAGAAAGCAGAATTGGCCAAATTGAAAGGGAGGTAGAAAAGCTAACTGAAGAAAACAATTCACTAAAAATTAGAATTGGACAAGTGGAAGCTAATGACTCTATGAGACAACAAGAATCAGTCAAATAAAATCAAAAGAATGAAAAAATAGAAGAAAATGCAAAATACCTCATTGGAAAAACAACTGATCTGGAAAACAGATCTAGGAGATCTAATTTAAGAATAATTGGTCTACCTGAAAGCCACAATCAAAAAAAAAATCCTAGACAGCATCTTTCAAGAAATTATCAGGGAAAACTGCCCTAAGGTCCCAGACTCAAGAGAGTAAAACAGCCATTGAAAGAATCCCACTGATGGCTTCCTGAAAGAGATCCCAAAATAAAATAAAAACCCCAAGGACCCAAAACCCCAGTAGCCAAATTCCAGAATTATCAGGTCAAGGAGAAAACACTACAAGAACCAGAAAAAAAATACTTTAAATATAATGGAACCACAGTCAGAATTATATAGGACCTAGCAGCTTCTACATTAAAAGACTGTAGGGGTGGAATATAATATTCCGGAAGTCAAAGCTTGGAATATGATATTCCGGAAGTCAAAGGAGCTTGGAGTACAACCAAAGATCAACTATCCAGCAAAACTAAGCATAATCTTTCAGGGGAAGAGATGGACATTCAGTGAAATAGGGGACTTCTAAACTTTCCTGATGAAAAGACCCAAGTTCAACAGAAAATTTGATCTTCAAATACAAGACTCAAGAGAGGCATAAAAAGGTTAACAAGAAAAATGTTATTCAATAAGGGTTAACTGTTTACATCCCTATGTGGGAAAATGACACTTGTAACTCTTGAGAACTGTATCATTATTACAACATTAAGGAGAGGTATACATAGAAAGAGTGTGTGGGCATAAGTTGACTTTGATGTGATAATTTAAAAAAATAAATAAGGGGTGAAAAAAAGGATTGTACTGGGAGAAGAGGACAAGGAGACAGAAAAGGGTAAATTATCTCACATGAAATGGCACAAAAACCTATTGCAGTAGAGGGAAAGAAGGGAGGGAGGCGAGCATTGTTTGAAACTTACTTTCATCAGATTTAGCTTAAAGAGGGAATAACATATACGCTTGGGTTTAGAAATCTATCTTACCCTACAGGAAGTAGAAGTAGTAAGGGGAAAAAAAAGGGAGGGGGGTGGATACAAGAGAGGGCAGAAGGCAAGAAAGAAGTAGTAGAGAAAAGGGGAAAGAAAGAGGAGGGGGGCTGATAGAAGGGAAGGCTTAAGTGAGGCGGTAGTCAGAAGCAAAACACTGGTGAGGAGTGAAAGGAAGGAGAGAAAAAGCATAAACTGGGGGAAAATAAGGTGGAAAGACACAGTTAAAAATCATAACTGTGAATTTGAATGGGATGAACTCTCCCACAAAACAGAAGCAGGTCACAGAGTGGATTAGAAACAATAATCCTACAATATATTGTTTACAAGAAACATGCTGATACCTAAACTGGGAAGAGCCAAAACAGAGAAATAAAATTATAGCCCAATCTCCCTAATGAATATAAATGTGAAAATTTTAAATAAAATATTAGGAAAGAGATTACAGCAACTTATCCTGAGGATTACACACCATGACCAGGTGGGATTTATACTAGGAATGCAGGGCTGCTTCAATATTAGGAAAACTATCAGCATAACTGACTATATCAATAACAAAATTAACAGAAATCACATGATTATCTCAATAGATGCACAAAAAGCTTTTGACAAAATGCAACACCCATTCCTATTAAAAACATTAGAAAGCATAGGAATAAATGCAATTTTCCTTAACATGATAAGTAGTATCTATCTAAAACCATCAGCAGCATTATATGTAATGGGGATAAACTGCAAGCACTCCAATAAGATCAGGGGTGAAATAAGGATTCCATTATCGCTACTCTTATTCAATACTGTACTAGAAATGGTAGGTTTAGCAATAAGAAAAAGAAATTGAAGGAATTAGAACAGGAAAAGAAGAAACAAAGCTATCACTCTTTGCAGAGGATATGATGATATGATGGTAGAGAATCAACTAACAAAACCACTTGAAATAATTAACAACTTTAGTAAAGTTGCAGGATATAAAACAAACCCACATAAATCATCAGCATTTCTATATATTACTGACAAACCCAACAGCAAGTGATAGAAAGAGAAATTCCATTTAAAGTAATTGCAGACAACACAAAATATTTGGAAGTCTACCTACCAAGACATACCCAGGAACTATATGAACATAATTACAATACACTTTTCACACAAATAAAGCCAGATCTAAATAATTGGAAAAACATCAGTTGCTCATGGGTAGGCTGAGCTAATATAATAAAAATGACAATTCTACCTAAATTAATTTATTTATTTAATGTCATGCCAATCAAACAACCAAAAATTATTTTATAGAACTAGAAAAAATAGTAACATAATTAATCTGGAAGAACAAAAGGTCCAGGATGTCAAGGGAATTAATGAAAAGAAATGCAAGGGAAGGTGGCCTAGCTGTACCAGATCTAAAATTGTATTACAAAGCAGGAATCATCAAAACTACTTAGTACTGGCTAAGAAATAGAATGGTGGATCAGTGAAATAGGTTAGGCACACAAGACAAAGTAGTCAATGATTATAGCAATCTACTTTTTCATAAACCCAAAGACTCCAGCTTCTAGGATAAGAACTCACTATTGGATAAAAACTGCTGGGAAAACTGGAAAAGAGTATGGCAGAAACTAGGCATAGACCAACATCTTACACTGTATACCAAGATAAAGTCAAAATAGGTACATGATTTAGACATAAAGAGTGATACTAGAAACAAATTAGGAGAGCAAGAAAGAGTTTACCTGTCAGATTTATGGAGAAGGGAAGAATTTGTGACCAAACAAGAGATAGAGAACATTATAAAATGCAAAATGGATAATTTTGATTACATTAAATTAAAAAGGTTTCACACAAACAAAGCCAGTGCAACCAAGATAAGGGAAATGGAAAGCTGGGAAACAATTTTTATAGCCAGGGTCTTTGATAAAGGCCTCATTTCCAAATATAGAGAACTGAATCAAATTTATAAGAATGAAAGCCATTCCCCAACTGATAAATGGTCAAAGGATATGAACAGGCAGTTTTCAGATGAAGAAATTAAAGCTTTCTATAGTCATATGACAAAATGCTCTAAATCAATATTGATTACAGAAATGCAAATCAAAACAACTCTGAGGTACCACATCACACCTATCAGACTGGCTAACATGACAAAACAGGAAAATGATAAATGTTGGAGAAGATGTGGGAAGATTGGAATACTAATGCATTGTTAGTGGAGTTGTGAAATGATCCAACCATTCTGGAAAGCAATTTGGAACTATGTCCAAAGGGCTATAAAACTGTGCATACCCTTTGATCCAGCAATACCACTTCTAGGTCTGTATCCCAAAGAGATCATGCAAATGGGAAAAGGACCCACATGTACAAAAATATTTATAGCAGCTCTTTTTGTGGTGGCCAAGAATTGGAAATTGAGGGGATGCCCACTAATTGGGAAATGGCTGAACAAGTTGTGGTATATGAATGCAATGGAAAACTATTATTCCATAAGAAATGATGAGCAGGTGGACTTTAGAAGAACCTGGAAAGATTTGCAGGAACTGATTCTGAGTCAAATGAGCAGAACCAGGAGAACATTGTACACAGCAACAGCAACATTGTATGATGACCAACTTTAATAGACTTAGCTCTTCTCAGCAATGCAAGGATCGAAGACAACTGTAAAAGACTCATGAAGGAAAATGTTATCCACCTCCAGAGAAAGAACTATGGAGTCTGAATGTAGATGAACTTTTTTTGTTGTTGTTTTCTTCTTCCTCATGGTTTTCCCCTTTGGTTCTAATTCTTCTTTACAACATGACTAATATGGAAATATGTTTAATATGATTGTACATGTATGGCCTGCATCAGATTGCACACCATCTTGGGGAGAGGAAGAAAAATTAAAACTCAAAATTTTATAAAAGTTAATTTTGAAAACTAAAAATAAAGTTTTTTTTTTTTATTAAAGATACTGGAATGGTTTGCCTTTTCCTTCTACAGCTCATTTTACAGATGAGGAAACTGAGGTAAAGAGGATTGAGTGATTTGCCCAGGGTCATATAGCTAGTGTTTGAGGCCAGATTTGAAGTGAAGAATTTGAGTCTTCCTGACTTAAAGGCTGGGACTCTATCCATTGTGCCACCTAGCAGACCTACAACAAACCTGAGAAGTGGTCATCAAATCTTTGTTCAAGTAAGGGGGAAACCACTTCTTCCCGAGCTAGACTATTCCATATTTGGATATCTTTCATCATTAGGAAGTTTTTCTATATAGAATGAGAAGGTTGGATAGATAGTGTCTAATGTCCCTTTCAGTTCTAAATTCTATTTAACACAGAATAATACTATGTTAGACAGCACTAGGCCAAGTCTAGATCCTTGGAAGTCCACTGGAAACATCCCATTGTCTAGCCCACAGATCTCTATTGTCCACAAGTATAATATAAGAAACCACTAAATGCTTCATTAAAGTCTAGGTAAACTATGTAAGTTTCATCTGGAATGACTTGTTTTTGTGTAGGCCATGCTGGCTTTTTGTAAGCCTTTATTTTTCTAGATTTTCACTAACCATCTCTCTTAATAATACATTCTATAATGTTGCCAGAATAGTTTGCAAAATCCATTCTCTTCTCTTAAAAATTACAGATATTTACCATTCTCTAATCCTACAAAACCTCTCCTAGTCTCCAGGTTTTTTCTGTTTAAAGACAATGCCTCAGTAATCAAAACTGCCAGTTCTTTCAGGACTCAAGAATATAGTTTATCTAGGCCAAATGACCTGAACTTATCAAGGGTGTCTAGGGAACCACTTATATATCTTACTTATTTGGGGTATCAATTTGTTATCAGTCATAATTTCTCTGTTAATTTTCATCTAAAGATTATTCTTTTTGTCAAAGAAAAGAGAAGCAAAATAAAAATTAAACAGTTCTTCCCTCAATTGTCAGTTAACATTGGCCTGGCACCCTCAATAGAAGTTCCATTCCTTCTTTGAAGCTCCTCTTTTCTACAATATAGCTAAAAAAAAATACCCTTTTGTCATCATTAAGTTTTCCCTGACAGCTTCAGCTCATTCTTAGTTTTAGTTCTCCTGATGCTATTCCTATAGGACTATGCCAAGTTTTACAATTAATAAATCTACCAGTCAATAAGAATTTAAGTATTTAGCATTGTGCTAAGTGTAAGGAATACAATGAAAATGATAAATAGTCCCTGCTCTTAAAATACTTACATTCTAATAAGAAAGAAAATATATCTGTAAAGAATAGATGGAAGGTAACTTTAAAGATTAAAGAACTAGCAATCAGGCAGACTGGGAAAGACCTCCTGCAGAAGGTGGCATTTGAGCAAAGTCTTGAAGGAAGTCAGGATTCTTCGAGGCAGAGGTAAGGAGGGAAAATATTCCAGGTAAACAGGACAGCCAGTAAAAAGGCACAGAGATGGGAGGGGCCTTGTGTGTAAGAAACAGAAGTTGGACCAGTATGACTGAACTGAAGAGACCATGGAAAGAAATGTGTAAGAAGACTGGAAAGATGAAGGGCCTGGTTGTAAATGACAGGATCCTAATAAAGCTGTCCCCAGCCCCAATATTCTAACTTCCTTATGGACCCTACTGAACGGCAGGCATGTCTTGATTTATCACACAATCTGGCTTTAACCACATCACAAGTCCCTAAACACAATCACAGGCCACACTGAACAGCATACCTACTGTCCCTAACGAGCCACTGCCCCAAGCTAGCCACTGCCCCCAGATCCAATTCACATATTTGAATAGGTGTGTTCTTGTACTCAACCACAATCACATCATCTATTTAGCCCAAGACAGGACCACAATACCTAACTATCCATCTTGACCGACAGGACCATAATAGCTAGCCAATCAGAAAGCAGATCTTTGACCACTGAACCATAAAAGGGACCCTCTCCCCTATTACCTAATCCCTTAACAAACCCCTCCTGCCTTTTTAATATTAATCACATTCTTATATTCTATGTAAATTATGATTGTGTAATCAGCATCATATACTCTATAAAATCATCTGGCTTGCTTTACTGAAATCACTAGTTCCTCTAAGGAACTTCGCCACTCACCAGAGCATGAAACCTCAAAATCACAATAAATCTCTCTAACTGGCTTGCAGTTGGCCTGAGTCTTTGAAATTCTTTGAGACACCCCACCACATGACAACCTGACCTTCATCAATAAACAGCTTACATCGCAAATGGGGAAGTTTCTATGTGGTCCAAGAGATAATAACAACAATAATAGCCAACATTTATATAGCATTTATTATGTGCCAGACACTGTGCTAAGTGCTTTACAATTATCATTTGATCCTAATAACTTTGGGAATTAGGTGCTATTATTTCCCCCATTTTACAGATACAGAAACTGAGGCAAACAGGGTTAAGTGACTTGCCCAGGGTCACACAGTAAGTGTCTGAGGTCAGATTTGGAGTCTTCCTGACTCCAGGCCTGGTGCTCAATCTACTGTGTCACTTAGCAACTAAATATTCATATGGTACTTTGAAGATTTGCAAAGTATTTTACAAATATCATCTCATTTTGACCTCACAACTCTGAGAGTTGTGCTATTATTACCCCCATTTACAGATGAGGAAACTGAGGAAGAGGTTGATTTGCCCAGGGTCATACAGCTAGTATCTGAAGCAAGATTTGAACTTGACTCTATGCCCAGCGCTCTATCTACTGTTCAACTTAAATGCCTCATAATAGAGAGCCACTGGATTTTATTGAGTGAAGCGGGGGCATTAGATGATCACACTTACACTTTAAATCAGCCTGGCAGTTGTATGGAAGATGAACTTTAATAGCAAGAAACTGCCAATTAAGAGAGTACTGCAATAGTCCAGTGAGAGGTGATGAAAACCTAAACTAGGATAGTGGGGGTATGAGTGGTGAGGATGAGAAAGCTATAGAACAGATACAAGATTTTGTGCAGAGGAAGAAACAAGATTTGGCAATTGATTGGAAATATGGAGTGAAAGAGAGGGAAGATGGAACCAAAATTGTGAACCTAAGTGACTAGAAGACTAGTGGTACCTTTGATGGTAAAAGGAAATATTCGATCTACGTTACCTGCTTACTTTCATCTTATATATGTGTCTTTTAAATATCTAAGCTGTTGGATAATTTCCCCCTGAATACACATTCATCTCTTTACACTACTCCTTTTTATCACCAATGGCATCATTTTTCTCGGTGTCTTCAGAACTCATTCTAGAGAGCTTCCTATTCCTCCCAGTAGAGGAGGGACATCAGAAAGCTCCTCCCAAGGATGGGGCCCAGGGTAGACCTCATCATTTCCCACTTGGCTGCTAGCTGGACTTCAATACTGTCTCCAGAAATGCATCTTTCGCCAAATACCTCTCTGGAGCAAAACTGTATCTTATTTTGTGTGACTCAGTTTCCAGGTGCCTAGATCATTGACCCTCAACAAATTTTTAGGTTTAAATAGTAGATCGCTGAAGTCATTATCTCCCCCTCCCTCCCATCAATCCCCGTTTCTCTCCTCCCTCTCCTTGGTCCTTCGTTTGTAATATTTAGATATCTCGCTTTCCCCAGACACTTTATTTAAGGTCCCAAGCACCTAGCCTTTAGCTCTTCTTTCAGCCTCCTAATTCCTCAGATGTCCTGAGTGAAAACCTATCGACTCTCTCCCACAAGCCCTTGAATCTCAGAAGCTTTCCAACCTTTCCGCGGGTCTTCCTCTAATCCCAGACCCCGGTGTAAGCTCCAGGTTTCAGGCACCGATCTCTTCCAGAACCCGGCAGTTCCTTCATTCATTCTCATCCTGCGCTCCTCCCCAGGCACCAAACTGTTCTCTCTCCTCGCCCGGCCTCTAGCCCGGCCTCCCGCAGACCCCAGGCATCGGGTCTTCCCACGCCCCGGGTCCTCCTTCTCGTCCCCCGCCCAAATCCCACATAGCTCGTTACCGTTACCGGCTCCGGCCCCAGCCCAGCAGCTCCGGCCTCGCCCTGCCCTAGGAGGAAGATGTCGGCTCCCGTCTTCCTCCGAGCTCCGGCTCCGGCCCAGCTCGGCTCCTGGGCCCGGGCGCGGTCCGGCCCCTCCCCAGGGTGTGGGGTCGGACTCACAGGCCGGGCTGCCCCGGGGCTGGGTCTCCTCCCCTCGGCGATCGGTGGCAGGGACGCCGGCGGCCTCTCTCGGGGCACACCAAGGACAGCGAAAGCCGCAGCGAACAATGGACAGGAAGCACGGCCTGGGAGGCGGGACCGCTGCCACGCACTTCCGGGATCCCCCTAGGACCGTCAGTGCTCGCATCCTTCTGATGCTGTTTCATCTTTCGGAATAGTTTAATGTCGAGGAAAGAGGACTTGCTTGGGATTTCTTCAAGGCCCTGCTGCCTACTACAGATGTGAACTTCCCTTTTCTGTGCATTCCCTTTTCTGGGCCTACGCTTCCTTATCTGTAAAATGAGAGGACAGTACTAGCAGCAGGTGTGTGTACGTATGTATTATGTGTATCTATGCATGTTTGAGTGTGAGTTGTTTCAGCTCAGCACCACTATTATATACTTTATACATGCATACATTCACACACACACATCACCTTTATGTAGACCTGTCTTCTCTCCTAGGCTTGACTATCTCCAGCCACTTCCTCAGTTTCTCCTTTCTGAGAGTGGCTTTCCTCTATAACCAAACCAGACAGAAAAAAAGGGGGCCCAATAACAACATAGTCTATTTCACTAGACCCGGGCACTAGAGGGCCCCCATTATAAGTAATCACTCTGCTCTGAGAAATTGCAAAAATGAAACAATAGTCCTCTTCTATAGCTTTGTGCCTCCAGCAAGAAATAATGCTCTGGCAAACTACTGCAATTTTACATTTCTTTCTCTACCCCTGCCAGGACCTAGCCATCCGTGCCCCCCCCCATTGTCCCCTAACAACTTCATTCTCAATAATTCACCCAGATTAGCAGTTCACAGCTGCTGACTAGTTTAATGTTTAAACAAAGATAGGTAAACATATTTGGAGGAGGAGGATACAGTGGCACTTATCTTGAGCTTTCCTAGATGCAGCCTCCCTTGCCTAATTATGGAAACACTAGTCAGCTGGTCAAGACAGGGCATGGTAACTTCCATTGTCTTAGGCACCCACCAAGTGTGAAAGGCCCTGACCTTACTTGGGTTGGGGGAAGCAGGGGCCAAGCACTTGAAAATTTGTAAAGTATTTTATATGTCTTATCTCATTTGATCCTGTGATAGAACTAATATCTACCAGTATTTCCCTAAAACATAGGTTAGGCCCTTGCCTCCTCCTTTCCCCTTGTGTTAGGATTAGTTTTCTCCAAAAGGATACAAAGTGGTCCACACTGGTATAGGACTGCTCAGCATGGTGTACCCACATCAGAGAAGGTGGTGTGCTCTCTGAGCAAAGCAGAATTGAAAGAGCTCAAAAGAAATGCAAGATGTGCAAATTTAGAGAATCCACCCCCAATGTTCACATGGACTATTTGTGCCTGACCTGTGGTAGAACATTTAGAGCTTGTATTGGTCTGATCAGCCTCAGGTGACATACTGAAACTTGACTCTAACATAGTGATATCATTTTGGTCCTCTTCTGGAGCAAAGGACAGCTAACAACCAACCATGTGTTCCTGAATTAAGCTTATTCAGACCTGTACTTAAATTGTAAGCTGATTTTTTTCTTCTTCTGTAATTGAAAGGAAGGAGGTGATGGTCATGTTGGACAAGTAAACACACCGACTGCACCATTTCTTAGGAATGAGACACAGGAGGGCTTCTAGCACCTCTCTCACTAGCAGGTTCGCTTTTGATCTGGTCAGATGGGAAGACAGGAATGGAGTCATAATAAGGGATTCATTAAGTTTACTTTATTTCAGTCTAGTCTTCTCAAAGGGAGTTTGCTGATAATGGGAGCACCAACTCCTACAGCATTCCCTAACAACTCTTCTCGCAGGGGCTAGCGTGAAAGGGGGGCAACTACCCCATGTCTCAATGGGGTCAGTCGAGACCAGTACAACTTGTGCCCTCCCCTAAATCCCTTCAAGCTTCAATGTGGGCTGGCTGAGGCAAACACACAGATTCCCCCTCTTAAGCCTTGACGGGGGCCAATCAAGGCACACATAGCATTTAGCCTGCGCGTTTGCCCCTATGGGGGTCCCCAGTTACTGACCAATACCTACTTGCTTTATAGGGCAACAGACAAAGAAGGCATATTGCCAGCAATAGCCTCACAATTTTACATCACGTCACCCCTGTATCTACTGCATAAGCAGTAACTGTTGTGAACCATGATTGTGAGAACTCATATCTAACACCTGGGAAGTACAGACTGTTATGGCTGTGGATCCTGGGAAGAAAACTCTGGGAAAGAATAACAAAGAATCCACTTTGCACACACTAAAATTCACCTTTCTTACAGGTCACATAGAGGAATATCAGTTATGAAATCTAGGGCACTTGGTTTATGACAAGATCAAGAGTATGACTACTGCTGTGAGTAGCTACCACAGAGTAATGGTTCAAATAATGAGCATTGATGAAGTCAATGAACTTGGAAGTAAGGGTATTCGAAAGGAAGGGGAGAAGGGAATAGGCGTTTATATATGATCTACTCTGTGCCAGATACTGTGCCAAGCACTTTATAAAAATATTATCTCGTTTGATCCTCACAACAATCCTGTGAGGTGTTATTATTATGTTCATTTTGCAATTGAGGAAACTGAGGCAAACAGAGGTTAAGTGACTTGTCCAGATTCATACCACTTGTAAGTGCCTGAGTTTGAATTTGAACTCAGGTCTTCCTGACTCTGGGTCTTGTGCTTGATTCACTGTGACACCCACCTTGGTCTAGCCCAGTGAAATTTGAACTTCCAATCTCTGGTTTACAAAATCAGTGCTCTAACCTGTGCTTTAACATAGCTAGGGGAACTGGCAGACTCTAGCTCCAATAACTACTATGTGCTTTCAATGTAGCCCAGCTGGGCAGATGTCCTGTGGTGGCCCAACCTCTGAGTGCTTTGGCACAGCCCATGGCTGTGAGTGGACCTCCATGTGCTTCAGCATAGCCCAGGGCAAACAGTCATTGTCTAGGGGCCAGACCTCCACATGCCTCAGTATAGCCCTGGAGGAATGCAGAAAACCACCACCTGGCCTCAGCACATGCCAAACACTGGACCCCAGCTTGGCACCAGGTAAGCTGCCAGAGTCCTACAGCCTACAGCAGTGCCAGCTATTCCCCCACCCCACTTCCTTACCACAGCACTGAACATGAGGGTCCCCCAGGGGCCTCCAGGCAACATCAGTGCAGCACCAGGTAAACATCCAGGGCCTATAGCCACTGGCACAAGAATCCTGAGACAAAGCCCCTTCCACCCTGGGAGCAGAGATCAAATTTAAAAGAAAGGAACCCCCCCAAAAAAAAGATGAGCAAAAAAGAAAAAAGAATCTGCCATAGAAAGTTATTATGCTGACAGGAAAGAACAAGACAGGAACTCAGAAGAGGACAACGATGTCAAAACAACTATGGGCAAAGCCCCAAAGAAAAATAGGAAGTGGTCTCAAGTCCAGAAAGAACTCATGGAAGAGTTCAAAAAGTAGCTTAAAATCATATAAGAGAGGTAGAAGAAAAATTGGGAACAGAAATAAGAGTGATTCAAGATAATCATGAAAAAAGAGTCAACAGCTTGGAAAAAGAAAGCAATTGCTTAAAAAGTACAATTGGCCAAATGGAAAAGGCAGTATAAAAGCTGAGGAAAACAGAGCCTTAAAGGTTAGAATCAGACAAGGTGAAGGTAATGACTCCATGAGACATCAAGAATCAATCAAACAAATTCAAAAGAATGAAGAAATAGAAGAAAATGTAAAATGCCTAATGGGAAAAGCAATTGACCTGGAAAACAGATTTAGGAGAAAGAGTGTCAGAATCATTGGACTACCTGAAAACTATAATTGAAAGGAGGACCTAGGCAGTATCTTTCAAGAAATTATCAGGAAAACTTCCCTGATATCTTGGGATCAGAGAGCAAAATAGGCATTGAAAGAATCTACCAGTCACCTCAAGAAAGAGATCCCAAAATACAGAACTAGGCCAAGGAAAAAATACAGCAAGTGGTCAGAAAGAAACAATTCAAATATCAGGAAGCAATAATTAGGATTACACATGACTTGGCAGCTGCAACATTAAAGGATCAGAGGTCATGAAACATGACATTCTAGAAGGCAAAGGAGCTAGGACTACAATCAAGAATCACTTCAAGGGCAAAAATGGTCATTCAATGAAGTAGAAGAATTTTAGGCTTTCGTAAGAAGACTGGAATTGAACAACAAAAAAAATTGACTTCCAACATCAAGATCCAAGAGAAGCCTAAAAAAATTTAAAGGGGGTTTTGCTTCTGGGAGCCAAGATGGCAAAATAAGAAGTAAGTCGCTCTCACCCTCCCTTATTGACCTCTAAAAACCCAGAATATATCACCTCAGGAAAAGCCCTGGAGCAGCTGAACCAGCAGAAAGATAGGGTGCAGCAGTCTTATAGCCCAGGAAGCTTGGGGGATTAATGGGAAAGGCTCCTCTCACTCTAGGGGAGAGGGAGCAGTACAGGACAGGAGGTATCTTGGCAAGCCAGAGGCAAGCCCCATCTCAGCATACCAGAGAGAGATCCTGAGCCCCAGAATGGTGAAGCAGGCAAGCGCCAACACCAGGACCCCTGAATACCTCAGTACAGGCAGGGGAAGTGGTAGACACCAGCGTGGAACACCACCACATGCAATGGCGTTCTCCAGCAGCCAAATCTCCCAGTGCTTCAGAACAACTCCAGGAGGTAAAGCTCCAGACTGACAGACATCCTCCAGCAGCCAAACATACGAGTGCAAGGCCCAGGTAAGCAGGAGCCAAACATTTGGGTACAAAGCCCAGGTAAGCAAACATCCCCCAGGAGCCAGCCTCCTCACCCCCACCCTGAGAGCTCCAGTGTTGCTGACCTTAGCCCAGCACCAGATAAGCTGACAGACCTGTACAGTCTCCAACTGCCAGTACCAGAGGCCCCAGCACACTAAGCCAGTGACCAGGTCCCGGGTTCCCAGCAAAAGGAGCTTGAGTCAGTGTCCCCCTAGACTCCAGCAGGAGAGCTCAACTTTTTGTATAAGTCAGGAAACAGACAAACACCATAAGCAAAAAACAGGAATAGATAATGACCATAGATTCTTATTATGGGGGCAGGGAAGATCAAAGCACAAATTCAGAAGAGGACATTGCCAATATACACACATCAGAAACCTCAAAGGGGAATATGAACTGGTATCCAGCCCAAAAAGCCTTCTTGGAAGAGCTCAAAAAGGATTTTAAAAGACAAATAAGAGAGGTAGAAGAAAAATTAGGAAGAGAAATGAGAGGTGTGCAAGAGAGAATCAATAGCTTGTAAAAGGAAGGACAAAAATTAACTATAGAAAACAAGTCCTTAAAAAATACAATTGGTCAATTGGAAAAAAAAAAAGTACACTGAAGAAAACAACTCCTTAAAAAGTAGAATTGGCCAAATGAAAAAGGAGTTACAAAAACTCACTAAGGAGGACTCCTTAAAAAGTAAAATGGGCCAAGTGGGAAAAGGTACAAAATCTAATAGAAGAAAACAATTCATTAAAAATTAGAATTGGGAAGTAGCAGTTAATGACTCTATGAGATATCAAGAATCAGTCAAACAGAAACAAAAGAATGAAAAAAATAGAAGAAAATCTGAAATATCTCATTGGCAGGAAAAAAAAAACTGACCTGAAAAATACATCCAGGAGAGATAATTTAAAAATTATTGGTCTACCTGAAATCCATGATGAAAAAAAGAGCCTGGATGGCATCTTTCAGGAATCATCAAGTAAAACTGCCCCAAGGTCCTAGAACCAGAAGGTAAAATAGTCATCAAAAGAATCCATTGATCACCTCCTGAAAGAGATCCCAAATTGAAAGCCCAAGGAACATTATAGCCAAATTCCAAAATTACCAGGTCAAAGAGAAAATACTGCAAACAGCCAGAAAGAAACAATTTAATTATCATGGAATCACAGTAAGAGTTATGCGGGACCTTGCAGCTTCTACATTAAAAGAGCACAGGGTGTGGAATTCCATAAGGCAAAGGAGCTTGGATTACAACCAAGGATCAACTACCCAATGAAACTCAGTATAATCTTTCAGGGGAGGAGATGGGCATTCAATGAAATAGGGGACTTCCAAACCTTCCGGATGAAAAAACCAGAGCTCAACAGAAAATTTAATCTTCAAATTCAAGACTCAAGAGAGGCATAAAAAAAGATAAGCAGGAAAGAAAAACAAACAACAACCTCATGTTATTAATAAGGGCAAACTCTTTACATCCCTACAAGGGAAGATGACACTTTTAACTCTTGAGAACTGTATTATTATTATGACATTTAAGAGTGGTATACATAGACAGAGGGCATGGATATAGGTTGACTTTGATGTGATGATGAAAAAACTAAGTGGTGAAAAGGGATTGTACTGGGTGAAGAGTAAAGGAGGAGGCAGACAAGGGTAAATTGCATCACATGAAAAGGCACAAAAACCTATTAGAGTAGAGGGAAAGAAGGGAGGGAGATGAGCATTGTTTGAACCTTACTCTCATCAGATTTGTTTCAAAAAGGGAATAACATAATTAGTTAGGTATAGAAATCTAACTTACCCTATAGGAAGTAGGAGAGGAAAGGGAAAAGAAAAGGAAGGGGGTGAATAGAATGGAGGGAAGAAGTAAGGATAAAGGGGAAGAAAAGGGAGGGGACTAATAAAGGGGAGGACAGACTGAGGGAGGCAGTGGTCAAAAGCAAAACTCTAGTGAGGAGGGAAAGGGAGAAAGGAGAGAGAAAATCATAAATGGGGGGGAAAATAGGATGTAGAGAAAGATACAGATAGCAATTATAACTATGAATGTGAATGGGAGGAACTCGCCTATAAAATGGAAGTGGATAGCAGAGTAGATTAAGAACCATAATCCTATAATATGTTGTTTACAAGAAACACATTTGAAGCAGAGGGATACACAGAGTAAAGGTAAAAGGCTGGAGCAGAATATATTATGCTTCAGATGAAGTAAAAAAAAAGCAGGGGTAGCAATCATGATCTCAGACAAAGCAAAAGCAAAAATAGATCTAATTAAAAGAGATAAAGAAGGAAACTATATCCTGCTAAAAGGTACCATAGACAATGAAGTAATATCATTACTAAACATATATGTACCAAGTGGTATAGCATCTAAATCCTTAGGGGAGAAGTTAATGGAGTTACAAGAAGAAATAGATAACAAAACTATACTAGTGGGTGACCTCAATGTCCTCCTCTCAGAACTAGATAAATCTAACCACAAAATAAACAAGAAAGGAGTTAAGGAGATGAATAGAATTTTAGAAAAGTTACATGTGGTTGACCTGTGAAAACATTGAATGGGGATAGAAAGGCATATCCTTTTTTCTCAGCAGTATATGACACCTACACAAAAATTGGCCATGTACTAGGGCATAAAAATACACACTCCAGTGCAGAAAGGCAGAAATATTAAATGCATCCTTTTCAGATCATGGAGCAACAAAAATTACATGCAATAAAGGGCCATGGAAACACAGACCAAAAATTAATAGGAAGCTAAAGTAATCTAATCCTAAAGAATGGTGGGTCAAAGAGCAAATCATAGAAACAATCAACAACTTCATCCAAGAGAATGACAATAATGAAACAACATACCAAAACTTATAGGATCCAGCAAAAGCAGTTCTTAGGGAAAGTTTTCTATCTCTAAATGCCTACATGAGTAAAATAGAGAAAGAGGAGATCAATGAATTGGGCATGCAACTAAAAAAGCTAGAAAAAGAACAAATTAAAAATCCCAAATTAAATACCAAATTAGAAATTCTGAAAACCAAAGAAGAGATTAATACCATTGAAATTAAGAAAACCATTGAAATAATAAATAAAACTAAGAACATTAGTTTTATGAAAAAACCAATAATAGATAAACCTTTGGTTAATTTGATTAAAAAAATAGAAAGAAAGAAGAAAACCAAATACCGGCATCAAAAATGAGAAGGGTGAATTCACCACCAATGGAGAGGAAATCAAAACAGTTATTAGGAGATATTTTCCCCAACTGTATGCTAATAAATTTGACAATCTTAGTGAAATGGATGAATATTTACAGAAATATAAATTGCCCAAATTAATAGAAGAGGAAATATAATACTTAAATAACCCCATTTCAGAAAAAAGATTGAATAAGTCATCAATAAACTCCCTAAGAAAACATCTCCAGGGCCAGATGGATTTTACAAGTGATTTCCATCAGACATTTAAAGAACAACTAATTCCAGTACTACATGAACTATTTGGGAAAATAGGTGAAGAAGGAATCCTATCAAATTCTTTTTATGATACAAATATGGTGCTGATACTTAAACTGGGAAGAGCCAAAACAGAGAAAGAAAATTGTAGACCAGTTTCCCTAATGAGTACAGACACAAAAATTTTAAATAAGATATTAGCAAAGAGATTACAGCAACTTGTCTCCAAGATAATACACTATGAACAAGTAGGATTTATTCTAGGAATGGAGGGCTGGTTCAGTATTAAGAAAACTATCATCATAATTGACCATATCAACAACAAAACTAACAGAAATCATATTATCTGAATAGATGAGGAAAAAAACATTTGGCAACATACAATTTCTATTCCTATTAAAAACACTAGAGAGCATAGGAATAAATGGAGTCTCCCTTAATATGATAGGTAGCATCTATCTAAAATCACCAGTAAGATTGGGGGTGAAGCAGGGATGTCCATTATCACCACTTTGTTCAATACTGTACTAGAATCCTTAGCTTTAGCAATAAGAGAATAAAAAAGAAATTGAAGAAATTAGAATAGCAAACAAGAAACAAAGCCATCACTCTTTGCAGATGACATGATGGTATACTTAGAGAATCCTAGAGAATCAACTAAAAACTACTTGAAATAATTAACAAATTTAGCAAAGCTGCAAGATATAAAATAAACTCACATAAATCATTGGCATTTCTATGTATTACCAACAAAGCCCAACAGCAAGAGATAGAAAGAGAAATTCCTGGGGCAGCTAGGTGATGCAGTGGATAGAGCATCAGCCCTGGAATCAGGAGGACCTGAGTTCAAATCCAACCTCAGACACTTGACACTTACTAGCTGTGTGACCCTGGGCAAGTCACTTAACACCATTGCCTAGCAAAAAAAGAAAAAAAAGAAAGAGAAATTCCATTTAAAGTTACTGTAGACATTATAAAATGTTTGGAAGTCTACCTGCCAAAACAAACTCAGGGACTATATGAACACAATTACAAAACACTTTTCACACAAATAAAGTCAGGTCTAAATAATTGGAAAAAATCAGTTGTTCATGAGTGGGCCAAGCTAAAATAATAAATATGACAATTCTACCTAAATTAAATTACATACTCAGTGCCACACCAATCAAACTACCAAAAATTATTTTATAGAGCTTGAAAAAACAATAACAAAATTCATCTGGATGAGTAAAAGGTACAGAATATCAAGGGAACTAATGAAAAGAAATGCAAGAGAAGATGGCCTGGATATACCAAATCTTAAATTGTATTATAAAGTAGCAACCATCAAAATACTTGGTACTGGCTAAGAAAGAGAGTGGTGTATCAGTGGAATAGGTTAGGTATGCAAGACACAACAGTCAGTGACTATAATAATATAGTCAATGACTGTAGTAATCTACTATTTGATAATTCCAAAGACTCTAGCCTCTGGGATAAGAAATCCCTATTGGACAAAAACTACCAGAAAAATTGGAAAATAGTATGGCAGAAACTAGGCATAGACCAACATCTTATACCCTATACCAAGATGCAGTCAAAATGGATACTTGATTTATGTATAAAGAGTGATATTGTAAGCAAACTAGGAGAGCAAGGAATAGTTTACCTATCAGATCTATGGAGAAGGGAAGGATTTATGACCAAACAAGAGACAGAGAACATTATGAAATGCAAAATGGATGACTTTGATTACATTAAATTAAAAAGTTTTCACACAAACAAAGCCAATGCAACCAAGATTGGAAGAGAAACAGAAAGCTGGGAAACAATTTTTACAGCCAGTATCTCTGATAAGGGCCTCATTTCTAAAATATATAGAGAACTGAGCTGAATTTATAAGAATACAAGTCATTCCCCAATTGATAAGTGGTCAAAGGATATGAAAAGGCAGTTTTCATATGAAGAAATTAAAGCTATCTATAGTTACATGAAAAAATGCTCTAAATCACTATTGACTAGAGAAATGGGTCCAGTGGCCAGATATAGATCAGGACGACTGGAGATGGCCCAACTGTAGGAGAGGAGGAGATTAAAGGGTGGCAGGGAGACTGACAGAAGAGAAGGCAAATCAGGGAAGGTGGTAGACAGAAACAAAACACTGGTGAGGAGGGAAAGGGTGAAAGAAGAGAGAGGACAAACAGGAGAAAAAATAGGATGGAGGGAAATACAGAGTTAGTAATCATAACTGTGAATGTGAATGGGATGAACTGTCCCATAAAATGGAAGCAGATAGCAGAGTGGATCAAAAACCATAATCCTACAATATGTTGTTCACAAGAAACACACTTGAAGCAGAGAGACACACACAGAGTAAAGGTAAGGGGCTGGAGCAGAATCTATTGTTCTGCAGCTGAAGTAAAAAACGCAGGGGTAGCAATCCTGATCCGAGATAAAGGAAAAGTAAAAATAGACCTAATTAAAGGAGATAAAAAAGGAAATGATATCTTGCTGAAAGTTACCATTTGGTAATGAAATAATATTAATACTAAACACATATGCACCAAGTGGTATAGCATCCAAATTCTTGAAGAAGTTAAATGAGTTACAGGTTCACGACCAAACAAGAAATAGAGAGCATTACAAAACGTGAAATAGATAATTTTGATTATATTAAATTAAAAAGCTTTTGAACAAACAAAATCAATGCAACCAATATTAGAAGGAAAGTAGAAAGCTGGGAAACAATCTTTACAGCAAGTATCTCTGATAAAGGCTTCATTTCTCAAATGTATAGAGAACTGAATTTATAAGAACACAATCCATTCCCCAAGTGATAAATGGGTTAAGGCTATGAACAGGCAGTTTTCAGATGAAGAAATCAAAGCTCTCTATAGGCATATGAAGAAGTGCTCTAAATCACTTTTGAATGCAAATTAAAACTACTCTGAGGTACCACCTCATACCTATCAGATTGGCTAATATGATAAAAAGGGAAAACGATAGATGTTGGAGAGGATGTGGAAAAATTGGGAAACTAATGCGTTGTTGGTGGAGTTGAGAACTGATCCAACCATTCTGGAGAGCAATTTGGAACTATGCCCAAAGAGCAGTCAAACTGTGCATGCCTTTTGATCCAGTAATAGCAATACTGGGTCTGTATCCCAAAGACATCATTTTAGAAAGGGAAATGGACCTACATGTGCAAAAATATTTATAGCAGCCCTTTTTTTGTGGTGACAAAATATTGGAAATTGAGGGGATGCTCATCAGTTGGGGGATGGCTGAACAAGCTGTGGCATATGAATGTAATGGAACAGTATTGTGCAATGAGAAATGGTGAACAGGCAGATTTCAGAAAAACCTGGAAAGCTTGTACAAACTGATGCAAAATGAAATGAGCAGAACCAGGAAACATTGTATGCAGTATCAGCAACATCGTGTGAAGATCAAGTATGAATAACTCAGCTCTTTTCAGGAACACAATAATCTAAGACAAGTATAAAGGACTCACAAAGGAAAATGCTATCCATATCCAGATAAAGAAGTGATAGACTCTGAATGAAGATGGAAGTATACTTTTTTTTTTCAGTTACTTTATTCCTTTTCATGCTTTTCCCCCCTTTTGATCTGTTTCTTCTTTCACAACTGTGACTATTATGGAAATATATTCTACATGATAGCACATGCAATAACCTACATCAAATTGCCTACCATTTTAGGAAGAGAGAGTGGAAGGAGAGAGGGGGAAAATTTGGAACTCAAAATCTTATAAAAATGAATGCTAAAAATTGTAATTGGGAAAAAATAAAATAGTACTAAAATTAAAAAATAAAAACAAAAAATCAAATATAGAGATAGAAGAAAATAGGAAAAGTAATGAGAGTGATGCAAGAAAATTATGAGAAGAGAATCAATAGCTTGGTAAAAGAGGCACAAAAAAATACTGAAGAATATAACATTTTAGAAAACAGAATTGAGGAGAGGATTCTGGGGAAGATGGAAAAGTAGGTCAGAAAATTCCAAGCTCTCCAGATTTCCTCCACAAATAAGATAAACTAATGATTCAGAGTTAATGTAGAGTGGTAGAAATAAACAAGAGTTGGAGCAGAACAGTGATCCTTTTGGGACAATTTGAGAAGATCTGAACAAAAATCCCAGGACCAGAGGTCTGGTCCCTATGAAATGTAAACACCTTTAGGCTAGTTCTGCTGAAACAGCAAGGGCGAGCCTTGGGGCTACCTGGGTTGGGAGGTAGCCTCAGCCCCAGCCACAGGAATTTTCACCTCCCAGACAGTGTGGGGAGTCAGGCATCTGAGCAGGGGAAAATTGAGGGAACCCCTGCTGATAAGGGACACCAGGCCCAGCTGTGCTGCTGAGACACTGTTCTGGGCAAGAAAGAACCAGTACATGCTCAGGTAAGTGCAGAAGCAGTGGGGTGGGAATGCTGCTGGCTGTGGGCACTTAAGGGGAGGGCAGAGTTCTTGATTTCTAGATGACATGATGGTACTTGGGAAATCCCAGATAATCAACTAAAAATTAGTTGAAATAATTAACAATTTCAGCAATGTTAAGGGTTACAAAATAAACCCATACAAATCACCTGCATTTCCATATATTACCAACAAAATCCAGCAGCAAGAGATAGAAAAAGAAATTCCATTTAAAATAACTGCAGATAATATGAAATACTTGGGAGTCTACCTAACCCCCAAGACAAACCGAGGTACTATATAAACACAATTATGAAACACTTTTCACACAAATAAAATCAGGTCTAGCCAATTGGAAAATATTGATTGCTCATGGTTAGGCTGAATCAATATAATTAAAATGACAGTTTTAGCTAAACTAATTTACTTATTCAGTGCCATGCCAATCAAACTACCAAAAAAAAAACCCACCCTATTTTATAGAGCTAGAAAAATAATAGCAAAATTCAACTGGAAGAACAAAAAGTCAAGAATATAAAAGGAATGTATAAACAAAAATGCAAGCCTAGCTGTACCAGATCTCAAACTATATTATAAAGCAGCAAGCATCAAAACTACCTGGTACTGGCTAAGAAATAGAGTGGTGGATCAGTGGAATCTGTTGGTACACAAGACATAGTAGTAAATGACCATAATAATCTATTGTTTGATAAACCCAAAGATCCACGCTTTTGGGGGCAAGAACTCGCTATTTGACAAAAACTGCTGGGAAAACTGTAAGACAGCTTGTCAGAAACTAGAAATGGACCAACACCTCACACCATATACCAAGATAAGGTCAAAATGGGTACATAATTTAGATCAGTGCTTCTTAAACTGTGATTCATGACCCCATATGGGGTCAAATAACTGAGTGTGGGGGTTGTGAAAATTTTGGCAATAGTAAATGGTTTCTGAATGTGCAGTGACCAAAAATTAATTCAAAATGAAAGGCATGGTGAACCTGAGTTGTTTCTGGCAGCACTTGCTTATCTTGTATCATGCGACTTCACTGAAGCCTTGGTTCTGAACATACAATGTGAGCACAATGCTGTCATGCCATATAACACCAATGAATGCTGCCAGAAACACCTCGGTTCAAATTCAAGACTACTGTATGTTATGAATTGCAATGTTTTTACTGTACATGCAGTTTTCTGCTCTTATAGAAACAATAGTTTAATTGCAGAAAATAAAGACTTTTAATATTTTCCTACTGTCATTCCTCATCATGTAGGTCTAAAATTAGCATATCTTTGGACTGTATTGTTAGAATGTTTGATTTTTAAAATTGCTTTACAGAAACATAATTGTTTAATTGCAGCAAGTAAAGACAAAAGCCCTTTAATAATATTTCTTCACCATCACTGCTGTATTTGTATGTAAGCATGAACATCAGTCTCTTAAAATTAAACACAAATGTAATTTTGTAAATTAAAGCTAGCATTTATTTGAGAAATTATTAGCAATATTTATTTATATTTTAGGGCAAAAATATTTTTCAGTTATGGATAAGTGGCTAAATATAGACAGAAGAGGTAAAAATACTGATGACAATGTGGCAGAGTCTTCATTACCAAGTTGTATTACACCTAAATTGACAAGAAAAAGAAAATATGTTGAATCATTTTTGCAATATGGATTTGCTTCTAATAGTGATGATAGTGTGGAAAAACCCCTTTCCTTAATTTGTAATGCAGTTTTGGCTGCAGAGAGCATGAAAACAGACAAACTAAAATGACATCTTAATACCAAGCATGCAGTGTATTGCAGTAAACCAAAGGAATATTTGGAAAGACTTAAAATCTTCAAATAAAAAAAAATGATGTTTTGAGAAATTTGTCACTGTGAACAAAAAGTGGTTACTTGTATCTTATGAAACTTCTTATTTAATTGCAAAAACTAAAAAGCCCTATGCAAAAGGAGAAGATCTTATGTTATCTGCTGCTACTAAAATGTCAGAAATAGTTCATGGGAAAAAGTATGGGGATGAAATCCATAAAATTCCTTTATCAAGTGATACTGTTTCCAAAAGAATTTCTGAAATTAGTAATAACTAATTCCAGCAGTTTATTACCAGGCTTAAGGGCAGCCCAAAGTTTGCTATTCAGTTAGATAAAACAACTGATATTTCTAACATGGCACAGTTGTTACTTTATGTAAGATATGTGTATGATGAAAACATAAATGAGGAATTGTTGTTTTATCACCTTTTGGAAGGGCACACAAGAGGGGAAGATATGTATCTTAAAGTTGGTGAATTTTTCATAAATGAAGGTTTACAGTAGAAAAATTGCATTGTAGTCTGTATAGACAGTGCTGCAGCAATGATGGGCGAGAATGTTGGATTTGTAGCAAAAGTTAAAGTTTGTGGCAATGAACATAGCACTTTTATTCACTGCATGATCCATAGGGAAACAATCATAGCAAAAAAAAAAAATCACCAGAATTAGATGTGCTTTGCAATACTATCAAAATCGTTAACTACATTAAAAGCCAAGCCCTTAACAGTTGTTTGTTTTCAAACCTTTGGAAAGATATGGACTCCAATTACAAAACCTTATTACTACACGTGGGCATAAGGTGGCTCTCAAGAAGATAAAATTTAAATAGATTATTAAAATTGAAAGAAGTTATTATATTTTGTACTGAGCAGAAATCCAATTTTGTCAATTTTTTCACAGTGTCTTACGGCATTCAAAACTGTATTATTTGTCAGATTTTTTTGAAAAACTTAATGATTTAAACATGTCGCTTCAAGGAAAAATTGTAACATATTTATGTTAAAAGATAAAATTGAAAGTTTTACTAAAAAGTTAACATACAGAAGCATAGGGCAAAAAATAGTTCCTTAGAAATGTTTACAGCATAGATGATTTTATAATTGAAAATATCCTTCCCAAAGATTTAATTGTAAGAGTTATAATTGATCATCTAAAGTGCCTGGAAACACAGTTTCAGAAATACTTCCCTTCAAATTTTGATTCTAAAACACTAAGTTGGGTTCACAAACCATATTTAGTTGAGATAAAAAAAAAGAGTCATCTGCCATTAAAACTTCAAGAAGAATTTGCCAAGTTATCAAGTGACACAGGTTTAAAACTTGAGTTTCCTAAAAAATTGTTAAGTGAATTTTTAGCTTGGGATTAGGACAGATTTTTCAACAATTTCTGAATTGGTATTAACCATACTTCTGCCATTTTGTACTATGTATTTATGCAAAGTGGCCTTCTCAGCATTGGTGATTATAAGATATCAATCAACTCTGAAAAATGTGCAAGATGCTCTATGTCCTACAGTATCAAATATTCCACCAAGATTTAATACTTTTGGTAAACAAAAACAAGCACATCTATCTCATTAGTATGCAAATTTGTTTTTGTCCTTAATAAGTAGTAAAATTATATGTATGCCAAATAATTTTTTAAAAATAAATTTCTTTATGATTTGTTATCAGTAAATATTTGATTTGCATGCCTGTTTTATATACCTATATACCCACAGTCATATAAAAATTTTTTAGGCAAAAAGGGGTCTTGAGTGGAAAAAGTTTAAGAAACCCTGATTTAGACATCATAAGCAAATATCGTAAGTGATATCGTAAGCAAATTAGGAAAGTATGGAAAGTTTTACTTGTTAGATTGGTAGATACGGGAAGAATTTATTACCAAATAAGAGATAGAGAACATTACAGATTATAAAATGGATAATTTTGATTACATTAAATTTTTTAAAAATATTACATGTAAAAACAATTTTAACCTTTTTTTAATTTTTAGAGTTTTTAGTTCCAAATTCTTTCCCACCCTTGCTACCTTCCCCTCTCATTGAGAAGGCAAGCAATTTGATAAAGATTATACATGTATAATTATGCAAAACGTATTTCCATATTAGCCATGTTGTGAAAGAAAAAAAAATCTGAGAAAAAATATAGCAAATTTTAAAAAAGTATGCTTCAATATGTACTCAGCTTCCATCAGTTCTTTCTCTTAAAGTGGATAGCATTTTTCACTATTGGTCTTTCAAATTGTCTTGGATTTTAGTATTACTGAGAATAGCAAAGTCATTCAAGATTGATCAATCATTGTACAGTATTGTTATCATGTACAATATTCTCCTGGTTCTGCTCACTTCACTTTTCATCAGTTCATGTAAGTCTTCTCAGGTTTTTCTGAAAGCATTCTGCTCATCATTTCTTATAGCACAATGGTATTCTATCATAATCACATATTACAGCTTGTTCAGCCATTCCCCAATTGATGGGCATACCCTCCATTTCCAATTCTTGGGCCCCACAAAAAGCTGCTGTAAATAGTTTTGTATATGTATTGTATATGTAATGATCATCTATGTAAATTTTATATGTACAATAATTTCCCTTTTTATATGTCAGGTAAATATTTGTAAGAGTTATACTTACACAAATGGAATTATTATAATAAGTACTAATATATTTTTTTCATGTTTCATTACCTGAATAAAAACTGTTTATCACTAAAAAAAAATAGTTTTGTATATATTAGTTCTTCTGCTTTTTTTTTTTATCTCTTTGGGATGCAGATCTAGTAGTGGCATTGCTGGGTCAAAGGGTAGGCAGTTTTATAGTCCTTTGAGTGTAGTGCCAAATTGATTTTCAGAGTAGTTGGATTAGTTCACAACTCCATCAACAATGCATTACTGTCCCAATTGTCCTACATCCCCTCTAACATTTCTCATTTTCCTTTTCTGTCATATTAGACACCCTGATAGATATGAGAAGGTACCTCAGAGTTGTTTTAATTTGCATTTCCCCATCAAGTCTAATCCATAGAGATTTAGAGCATTTTTTTCTTATGACTATAGAGAGCTTTGATTACTTTGTCTGAAAACTACCTGTTCATATCTTTTTATCAACTGGGGAATGACAGACTTGTATCCTTTTTTGTTTGTTTGTTTGTTTGGGGTTTTTTTTTCATTAATTTATTTACTTTTAGTTTTCAACATTCACTTCCACAAGATTTTGAGTTCCAATTTTTCTCCCCATCTCATCCCTCTCCCCACCCCAAGATGGCGTGCATTCTGAATACCCCTTCCCCTAATCTGCCCTCCTTTCTATCTTCCCCCTACCTTCTCTTATCCCCTTCCCCTATTTTCTTGTAGGGCAGGATAGATTTCTATAACCTGTTGCCTGTATATCTTATTTCCCAGTTGCTTGTGAAAACAATTTTTAACACTTGTTTTTAAAACTTTGGGTTCCAAGTTTTCTCCCTTCCACCGTCCCCACCCACCCTCATTGAGAAGGCAAGCAACTTGATACAGGTTATACATGTGTAGTCATGCAAAACACTTCCATAGTACTCATGTTGTGAAAAACTATATTTCCCTTCATACTATCCTGCCACCCATTTATTCTATTCTCTCTTTTGACCCTGTCCCTCCTTAGAAGTGTTTGATTTTGATTACCCACTCCCCCAATCTGCCCTCCCCTCTATCATCTTCTTGCTCTCTCATCCTCTTCCCCCCCTATTTTCCTGTAGGGTAAGATAGATTTCCATACCCAATTGAGTATGTATGTTATTCCCTCCTTAAGCCAAATCCCTCTCACCTTCCCCCTCTTGCCCTCCACTGTAAAAGCCTTTTCTTGTCTGTTTTATCTGAGATAATTTACCCCATTCTACCTCTCCCTTTTTCCTTCTCCCAGTATAATCCTCTCTCCCCTTAATTTTATTCTCCAGATATCACTTTTTCATCTTCAACTCACCCTGTGCCCTCTATCTATCTATCTATCTATCTATCTATCTATCTATCTATCCATACATACATACATATAATTTTTTCCCTCCAACTACCCTAATACTGACAAAGGTCTCATGAGTTAAAAATATCATCTTTCTATGCAGGAATGTAAACAGTTCAACCTTAATAAGTCCCTTATGATTTCTCTTTCCTGTTTACCTCTTCCATGTTTCACTTGAGTCTTGTATTTGAAAGTAAAATTTTCTATTCAGTTCAGGTCTTTTCATCAAGAATACTTGAAAGTCTTTTATTTCACTGAATATCCATTTTTCCCCCTGAAGAATTATACTCAGTTTTGCTGGGTAGGTGATTCTTGGTTGTAATCCCATCTCCTTTAACCTCCAGAATATTGTATTCCACATCCTCCAGTCCCTTGATGTAGAAACTGCTAAATCTTGTGTTATCCTGATTGTGTTTCCACAATACTTGAATTGTTTCTTTCTGGCTGCTTGCAATATTTTCTCTTTGGCCTGGGAACTCTGGAATTTGTTTATAATATTCCTAGGAGTTCTCCTTTGGGGATCTCTTTGAGGAGGTGATCAGTGGATTCTTTCAATTTCTGTTTTACCCTCTGGTTTTAGAATATGAGGGCAGTTTCCCTTGATAATTTCTTGAAAGATGACGTCTAGGCTCTTTTTTTGATCATGGTTTTCAGATAGTCCAATAATTTTTAAGTTCTCTCTCCTGGATCTATTTTCCAGGTCAGTTGTTTTTCCAATGAGATATTTCACATTGTCTTCTATTTTTTCATTCTTTTGATTTTGTTTTACAATGTTTTGATTTCTCATAAAGTCATTAGCCTCCATTTGCTCCATTCTAGTTTTTAGGGAAGTATTTTCTTCAATGAGCTTTTGGACTTCCTTTTTTCATTTGGCCAGTTCTGCTTTTTAAGGCATTCTTCTCCTCATTGGCTTTTTGGACCTTTTGCCATTTGGGTGGCATTTTTAAAGGTGTTATTTTCTTCAGTATTTTTGGGGGTCTTCTTAAGTGAGCTGTTGACTTGTTTTTCATGATTTTCTTGCATCACTCTCATTTCTCTTCCCAGTTTTTCCTCTACTTCTCTTACTTGCTTCTCAAAATCCTTTTTGAGCTCCTCCATGGCCTGGGACCAATTAATATTTTTCTTGGAGGCTTCGGATGTAGGAGCTTTGACTTTGTTGTCTTCTTCTGGTTGTATGTTTTGATCTTCTTTGTCATCAAAGAAAGATTCTATGGTCTGACTTTTTTTTTGCTCATGATCCCAGTCAATTACTTGAGTTATAAATTCTTTTTTAAGGTAGGGGTCTGTTTCCAGTGTGGAGAATGTACTGTCCCAAGCTTCAGGGGTTTTGTGCAGCTGTTTTCAGAGATACTTGTAGGGACCTGTAAATTTTCAGTTCTTCCCAGGTAGGATGATCAAGGGCAAGGTGTTTACTCCTTTCCTGGCCTGTGCTGTGGTCTATGAGTGACCACAAGCACTTTTTTCTGCCTCAGAACTGTAAGGAGGATTCTCTCTTCACCGCCACTACAAGCTCCATCATGCCAGCTCTCCTCCTCACCCCAGGACCCCAGGATTAGATTAAAATCTAATTAATTCTCTGGGATTCTCCACGTAGATCATCTGCAGAGAGTAATAGTTTTTGTTTTGTCATTGCCTGTTCTAATATTGAATAATAGTGGTGATTAATGGGCATCACTGCTTCACCTCTAATCTAAATGGGAAGCTTTCTCCTTATCACCATTACTGGTAAGACTTGATATAGATTTTAGATAAATACTAATCATTTTATAGAAAACGCCATTGATTCCTATGCTTTCTCTAGTTATTAATAGGAATGAGTGTTGTACTTTGTCAAAAGCTCTCTCTGTATCTGTTGAGTTAATTATATAATTTTTGTTGGTTTTATTACTGATATGGTTAATTATGCTGATACTTTTTCTGATATTGAACCAGCCTTGCAGGTGTAAGTCCCACCTTCTCATAGTCTATGATCTTTGTGATATATTGCTGTAATCTCCTTGCTAGTAGTTTACATCCATATTCCTTAGGGAAATTGGTCTATAGTTTTTTTTTCTCTTCTTTTGCTCTTCCTGCTTTAGATATCAACATCAAATTTGTGTCATAAAAGGAATTTGGTTGGACTCCTTTGCCTATTTTTCCTAAATAGTTTATATAGTACTGTAATTAATTGTTCTTTAAATGTTTGATAGGATCCACTTGTTAATCTGTCTGGTTGTGGGGATTTTTTTTTATTTGGGAGTTCATTGATAGCCTCTTTAATTTCTTTTTCTAAAATGGGGTTATTTGTGTATTTTACTTTCTCTTCTGTTAATCTAGGCAATTTATATTTTTGTAAGTATTCATCTATTTCACTTAGATTGTGAAATTTATTGGCATATAATTGGGCAAAAACACTCCTAACAATTGCTTTAATTTCCTCTTCCTTGGTGGTAAATTCACCCTTTCTATTTTTAATATGAGTAATTTTATTTTTTCTTCTTTCTGTTTTTTAACCAAATTAACCAATGGTTTATCTATTTTATTGGTTTTTCATAAAATCATCTCCTTGTTTCATTTATTAATTCAATTGTTTTCTTACTTTTAATTTTATTAATCTCTCCTTTGTTTTTCAGGATTTCCAATTTGGTGTCTAATTGGGGATTTTTAATTTGTTGTTTTTCTACTTTTTAAATTCATTGACCTGCTTTTCTCTATTTTATTGATTGTAAGTGTTTAGAGGTATAAATTTCCCCCTAAGTACTGCTTCAGCTGCATCCCATAACTTTTGTTATGTTGTCTCATTGTTGTCATGCTCTTTGAGGAAATTATTGATTATTTCTATGATTTGTTCTTTGACCCACTAATTCTTTGGGGTTAGATTATTTAGTTTTTAACCTATGTTTCCATGGCCCATCATTGCATGTTATTTTTTTTATTGCATTATGATCTGAAAAGGATGAATTTAATATTTCTGCTTTTCTGCATTTGGTTGTGAGGTTTGTATACCCTAATACATGGTCAATTTTGTTTAGGTGCCATGTACTGCTTAGAAAAGTTATATTCCTTTCTACTCCCATTCACTTTTCTCTAGCAATCTATAATATCTAACTCTTCTAAAATTGTATTCATATCCTTAATTTCTTTTTTGTTTATTTTTTGGTTAGATTTATCTAGTTGTGAAAGAGGAAAGCTGAGGTCCTCCACTACTATAATTTTATCACCTATTTCCTTCTATAACTCATTTAGCTTGTTGATTACATTAAATTAAAAAGGTTTTGCACAAAAAACCCCAATGCAGCCAAGATCAGAAGGAAAGCAAAAAATTGGGAACTTACAGCAAGTTTCTTTGATAAAGGTCTCGTTTAATTGATAAGAATATGAGTCATTCCACAATTGATAAATCGTCAAAGTATATGAACAGACAGTTTTCAGAAGAAAACTCTAAATCATTATTGATTAGAGAAATGCAAATTAAAATAACTCTGAACTACCACCTCACACCTATCAGATTGGCTAAAATGACAGAAAAGGAAAATGATAAATGTTGGAGGGGATGTGGAAACATCTGGACACTAATCCACTGTTGGTGGAATTGCAAACCATTAGAGCAATTTTGAACTGCGCTCAAAAGGCTATAAAACTGTACATACCTTTTGACCTAGCAATACCACTATCAGGTCTGTAACCCAAAGAAATCAAAGGAAAGGGATCTATATGTACAAAATATTTATAGCAGCTCTTTTTGTGGAGTCAAAGATTGGACAGTGAAGAGATGCTCATCAATTGGCAAATGGCTGAACAAATTGTGGTATATGATTATGATGGAATACTACTGTGCTGTAAGAAATTATGAGCAGGTTGGTTTCAGTAAAACCTGGGAAGACTTATATGAACTTATACAAAACAAAGTGAGCAGAACCAGGGGAATGTTTTATATAGTAACATCAATACTGTGTGATGATCAATTGTGATTGACTTAGCTATTCTCAGCAATACAAAGATTAAAGGTGATACCAAAAGAATTATGATGAAAAATGCTGTTCACCTCCAGAGAAAGATTTGATGGATTCTGAATGCAGATTGCAGCATACTTTTTTACTTTACTTTTATTTTTTTTACTTTTTCTTTTGTTTGTTTTGGTCTGTGTTTTCTTTCACAGTGGGGCTAATATATGTTTTGCATGACTTCACATGTATAATCTATATTAAATTGCTTGCCTTCTGAAGGAATGAGAGGAGGGAGGAAAGAAGGGAGAGGATTTGGAACCACAAATTTTTAAAAGTGAATGTCAAAAAAATTTTACATGTAATTGAGAAATATCTAATGAAATAAATAAAAATATATTGGTGGAAAAAGAAGAGAATTTTTGCCTTGTTCAATTTCTTTGTCTAAGATATGGTTATTTAAGTATTCTATGTCCAGTTCTGTGAATCTGGGCAGTTAGCATTTTCGTAAATATTCATCTGTTCCATTTATATTGTCTGTTTTATTGATATATAATTGTGGCAAAATAGTTCCTAATAATTGCTTTAATTTCATCTTTATTGGTTGTGCATTTACTCTTTTCATTTTTTATACTGGTAATTTGGTTTTCTTCTTTCTTTAAAAAATAAAATAAAATTAGCACCCCCAAATAATCTATTTAAAAATTTTTCTTCATAAAACCACCTCCTAGTTTTATTAATTGAATGGAGTCTTTACTTTCAATTTTATTAATATATCATTTTATTTATAGGATTTCTATTTTGGAGTTTAATTGGAGGTTTCTAATTTGTTATTTTTCTAGGGCATTTTTTTTTAGTTGAATGACCAATTTGTTGATCTACTCTTTCTCTCTTTTATTGATGTAAGCATTTAGCAACATAAAATTTCTCCTCAGTACTGCTTTGGATGTGTCCCAAAAATCTTGGTATGCTATATTATGACTGTCATTACCTTAAGTGAAATTATTTATTATTTCTATGATTTCTTCTTTGACTCACTCATGCTTTGAAATTAGGTTATTTAGTTTCCAATTAATTAATGCTTTATGCTTCAAAGAGCCCTTTATCAAATATAATTTCCATTGAATCATGGTAAGAAAAAAATGCATTTAACATTTTTGCTTCTTTTTTTGCCTTTGTGACATTTTTGTGCTTTAATATAGTGTCAATTTTTGCAAAGGTTCCATGCATAACTGAGAAATAGGCATACTCCTTTCTATTCCCATTCAATATTCTCCAGAGATCTAGTATATCTAACTTTTCTAAATGTATATTCATCTCCCAACTTCTTTCTTGTTTATTTTGTGTTTAGACTTATCTAGGTCTGAGAGGAGTAAATTTAGGCCTTCTACTTACAGTGTTATTGTTTATTTCCTCATGTAACTCATTTAACTTTTCTTTTCTTTTCTTTTCTTTTTTTCAGGCAATTGGGCTTGAGTGACTTGCCTAGGGTCACACAGCTAGTGAGTGTCAAGTGTTTGATCTGAGGCCAGATTTGAACTCAGGTCCTCCTGACTTCAGGGCCAGTGCTCTACCTACTGTGCCACCTAGCTGCCCCTATTTAACTTTTCCTTCAATAATTTGGATGCTTTGTCATTTGATGCATATATGGTCAGTATGGATATTAATTCATTAGCAAAGTGTAGTTTCTCTGATTGCTTCTTTTAGTTACATCTGTTTTTGCATGTCTGAAATCATGCTTCTGGCCATCGTGTACCACGGTGTCTGCAGACTTTTGTCTATTTTCCTAGGCTGCTCTGGCCTGAAAAATGACTTATTATGACTTTTTTCTTGGCTTTCCTTCTCAGAATTCAGTTTGGCCCATTTTCTGTGGTCATTGTAGAAGAGGTTTTGGAATAGTTCGGGCAAAGTTGCTAACTTAGCACCTATGTGACCTTGGTGAAGTTGTTTAATCTCTCTGCACTTCAGTATACTTATTTTTAAAAATGAATAGGTTGTACTAGATGACTCCTAAGATCTGTTCCAGCTCTAAATCTATGATCCAGGATTTAGAAGAATAAATAAATCTAGCTCCCTCATTTTACAAATGAGGAAAGTGAGGTCCAAGATTTATACAAGGTAACAAAGCAAGATAATGGTAATGAAACCAAGGGGGAAATTCTTGGCAATTATTTCCATTAAATTCTCCAATCTTGGCTCTATTAGGTGTAAAAAAACCCCAACCAAACAAACAGAACACCTTCCTACATTGTATGGGGTAGGAAGCTTTCTGCTTGATTCCCTTTTGATGAATTTCTCCCCCAAGAGTCAGTTGCTGAACTAGAATAAAGGTTTTTGAAGCCATAACGTAGTAAACAACCTGAGTGTATTTTTCCCTCTAATCCCCCAAGGTCTGCTAGCTATTCAGTGCTCTGGGGAGAAGAGAAAGTTCCATTTCTTCTTCAGTGTTTATAAAAGCTCTCCTAATCTCCATTTCCTCAGAACTAATTGGGGACTACTCTGGTGCAGAGTCCTGTCTGTCATCCCCTTGTATTTTCAGTACCAAAGCACTGATTGCTTCTGTCCACAGTAACCTAGGTCTCTTCTACATGGATTTGGACTCCTGCAGAAGACTCAGCTACCAAAAGGGAGAAGGAACAGAATATCCACAAGATTTCTGACTTCTTTGGGGTTAAAGTCAGTAGATATGGAACAAATGCTGAGTTACCTGCTTGATGAGAAAACCAATGATGAAAGTCTCTCTACAATTAGGGCTGTAGATAGGGTACTGTATGTCCCATTTCTCTGCGTCTAGCGCCTCAGTTATGGATTCAATAGAAATTCCTGTGAATGTTTCCATAATGCCCACCTCAATCTCTGGTTGGGCCATGAGAGATAGTTTTTCTTACTATTCGTCCTATGTTTGAGTTTCACCTTATACTAGAGAAACAGCACCAGATTCAGAAAAAAATTGCAAATACCAGTTCCATCAGAAGGGAGGAGTGAAGACAGGAATATCCAATTTGGTTAAGTTGTTAACTAATGCTTCTTTTGAAAGATATCAGAAGATACAGCCAAATTGTTGATAGCAGAATCCTCCTACTAGTGCCAATCCTGTTCTTTGCTTAGAATACCTTAGTTTTAGCAGAAAATAGCTGGGTAGTGCATTGGACACAGCACCAGGCCTGGAGTTAATGAGATCTGAGTTCAAATCTGGCCTTGGACACTCACTAGCTGTGACCCTCAGCAAGTCACTTAAACTCTGTTTGCCTCAGTTTCCTCATTTGTCAAAAGGAGAAAATAATAGCACCTATCCCTCAGGGTTGTTATGAGGAAGAAATTAGACAATAATTGTAAAGCACTTATGCCAGGCCTGGCACATATTAAGTGATCTATCAATGTTAGCTATTATTATTATCTCTATGAAACTTTATGTAAGCATCAACGGTATACACTTTGCTTTATTATTGCTATTATTATTATTATAACCATTTTTACATAGCACATTTCAAAGTGCTTTGCTCACAGCTGTGTAAAGTAGGTAGTGAATGTATTATAATTACTCTCATTTTGCAATGTAGAAAGTGAGACAGAGCTGTTAAATGACTTCCCTAAAATCACATGGCTAGCAAATGGTATTGCCCAGTGCTCTTTTCCCTATCCCTTGCTGCCTCATGTTTTTCAGTAATGGGGTGATTTGGAAATTGAAAAAATGGCATGCATTTATGTGATGGGTGTTCAGTGATGAGGTGCAGTTTCTTGCTGAACAAAGTAAATTGGCCCACTGGCTGAGTACTAAATGCTAATTAGTGAAGGCTCTGGTGGAAATGAGAGGACAGTAGCAGCACATGGGTAACTCCAAAACGACCAGAGAGGAAAAGTGGAAAGAGAACAGTACAGTGAAAAGAGTTTGCAACCAAGGTTCTGGAGCACCAAGAACTTAACCTGTGTCTCCTAATAACATTAGTATTATAGCTGCTAGATTTCTGTTATTTAAAAATATTTCTGTACCTTAGTTTCCTCATTTGTAAAATAGTTCTAAAATGCCAGCTTACCTATCCCCTAAAGCTGTTGTGAGGATGGCATGAAATAATACAGATGAAATCCCTTTGAAAAGGTATGAAACAAATGTTAGGTATGCTCCCATAATCTCACATATGTATCAGATTATGTCTGATTTTCCTTTTCTTTAACAAACTTTCTTTTCTTTCTTTGTCATCCTCTCACAAATTGTATTAAGATTTCTGGAGTCCATGACTTAGAAAGCAGCATGGTATATGAGTACAGGTGGACTCCTGTCTGAGGGGGAAAGGGCATTATATATTACACAAAGGATTGTCATGTATTATCACGCAAATTTGAAACTTATCTGTGGGCTGAAAAGGTAAGCTCAATTAATGAATCCAATTACTCCTTTCTTCTAACAAAGTTCATTATGTTGTGTCATGTACCAGAATGTTATGTAACATTTCTGTTCCATGCAAGAGTAACCAGGAACTTAGCACACCTTTTAGGAAAGTAGGAAACAGAATTCAATAACACTTGATGTGAGGTGTTTTCAGTGGGAAGAAAAAGGAGAGACACAAGAATTTGGGGAAGAGGGTCAGTCATAGTGACTACAAGTAGACTACACAAGGAGTTGAAGATAAATTTGAAAAGATGATAGTAGCATGACTGATCATAAAAGTAAAAGATAAATTTGAAAAGATTGTTGTAGCATGACTGATCATATTTTCACATTTTTTTGAGTAGTTAGACTCTCTTAGCTAGAGAGTCAAAGTGTATGTATGTGAGGTGGGGATATGTAGTATTTTCAGTAGGCTGTTCATATCCAAATGAAAGCAACAGTGGGAGGGGCCACTATTAAAAACCATACTACATGAACAACAATTAAATAAACTGAGAAAGTATAGCTCAGAGGAAAGAAGGCTTGACTGGGAAAGGGGTTTCAAAATAAGTATGTTTCTTTAAATATTTGTAGGGTTATCATGTAGAAAAGAGACTACTTATTCTACTTGGCAATGACTTTGACCTCTGTCCCTCATAAAGCCATTAGGAAAGAATTTTACCTCTTTAAAAATGTATGGCTAGCTATTGCTTCTCACCCCCATATCCAGCTCTTACTGGGTAACAATAGAGCCATCTTATCACATGGTGGCCTACCACTTTGAGTGACATACATTAGGAGGTAAATGACCTTTCATTTAGCACCTTCCCTTTCAGCAGGGAGTGAAGGTGTATGGAGTAGTTCTATCCTCTCTCCCCTCTGCTTCTGTTCTCTAGCTATGATGTCTCTGTCATAAGCCACCATTGGCAGCAGCCATGCTGAGATGCTGAATGTATTTTTTCACTGTTTATGTTCTTCTGTTCAAACCATTTCTATTTATTTTCATTCTTGGTTTGTTTGTTTTTTTGGTTTTTTGCAAGGCAATCAGGGTTAAGTGACTTGCCCAAGGTCTCCCAGCTAGTGAGTATCATCTGTCTGAGGTTGGATTTGAACTTAGGTCCTCCTGACTCCAGGGCCAGTGCTCTATCCACTGTGCCATCTAGCTGCTCCATTTATCTTCATTCTTGATGAGATTTTTTTCTTACCCATTTATTGCTTCCCAGATGTGACCAGCTCTGATGAGCACCGATATCTTGAAAACCTCTTTATCCAATGTCATGTATGCCATTGTTAATAATATAGCTACTTCCTTTTCCTCTCTCCTTCTTCAAACCAAGTTGATTATCAGTTTCTTTTCAGCAGCTGACTGCCTGGATGCTCACACTGAAGGTTGTTGTACACGTAATCTTTTACAATTTATGCCCTAAGACAATGTGGCATGGTGAGAAAAGGCCTATCCTGAGAGTCAGGAGAGCTAGGTTCTCATTCTGGTTCTGCCTCCAGCTAGCTATGTGACCTTAGTCAAGTTAAAGAACTTGTGTCTTGGTTTTATTATCTGCAAAATGAGAGAGATAATTTCTAAGATTCCTTCCACACAGGTAGACAGAAGAATGGACATTAAATAGGCAAGGCATATTTCTGCCTTGGATACCTAGTAGGGCAGGCTAGTGATCCTTTTCTCTCCTCTATGCTTGGGCAGGTATATATTCAAACCTCAAAGGGCAGAATGGAATCTATTAGAATAAGAGAATCTCAGATTTAAAAGAAATCTCAGGGACTGTCTCCAGCAGTTCTCAAACCTTTTGGTCTCAAGCCCACTTTACACTTTTAAAAATTATTGAAGACTCCCCAAAGAGCTTTTGTTTATGTGGGTTATAACCTACATTAATATATCTATTAATATTTATCATGTCAGAAAATAAAACATCTTAGTTTTATTATGAAAATAGTTTTGACCTTGAGGACCTTCTGAAAGGGTTTTAGGGATCTCCAGGCATATCTGAACCACACTTTGAGAACTTCTGATCTAGCATAACACTTTTCTGAATGATATGAGTCAATTAATGATAAAAAAAAACCCCTTTTTATTGCCTTGGGAAGTTACTCAATAAAGCCCTAATATTTGAATGGTGAAATATGTGTTTTTAATATTCTGAAGAAAAGGGGGCTTATATTCTGACTTTACTGTTTTTTCATTATAATTTTTTTTTTCTCCTTTGGTAGGTGGTGAAGGTGATGGGAAGGGGCAATGACAGCTCACTAGGAGAATTTATCCTAGTGGGTTTTTCTGACCGGCCCTGGTTAGAGCTGATTCTCTTTGCTTTTGTATTAATCTTCTACATCCTGTCTCTTTTGGGCAACATAACAATTATTGCATTGTCAATTGCAGATTCCCAACTACACACCCCTATGTACTTCTTCCTAGGCAATCTCTCTTTTCTGGACCTTTGCTTTACTACCAGCATTGTTCCCCAGCTGCTGTGGAATCTATGGGGTTCCAAGAAGACTATCAGCTACAATGGTTGTGTGGCCCAGCTCTATATTTACATGATGCTGGGTTCTACTGAGTGTGTACTCCTGTGTGTCATGTCTTATGACCTTTATGTTGCTGTCTGCAGACCCTTGCACTACACTGTTGTTATGAACCCAAGACTCTGCCTACAACTGATGGCTGTGTCCTGGTTCTGTGGTTTCCTCAATTCTTTTGTTATGTGCCCCCAGACCATGCAACTGGCACGTTGTGGACACCATCAGGTGGACCATTTCCTATGTGAGATGCCAGCCCTCATTGCCATGGCCTGTGAAGATACCACACTGGTTGAAGCTTTTGCCTTTATATTTGGTGTGATCCTCCTTCTGGTGCCCTTATCCCTGATTCTCACTTCCTATGGCATGATCACTGTGGCTGTGCTAAGGATCAAGTCAGCAGCAGGGCGTAGGAAGGCCTTCAGCACCTGCTCTTCTCACCTTATAGTGGTTTCCCTTTTCTATGGGACCATCATTTATATGTATCTTCAACCAGCCAATAGTTACTCTCAGGACCAGGGAAAGTTCCTCACCCTCTTCTACACTATTGTAACCCCTAGCATCAACCCACTTATCTATACCCTAAGGAACAAGGATGTGAAAGGGGCAATGAAAAAACTCTTGGGCTGGGAACAGGGGACAGGAGGAATGTGAGGATAAACTTTAAAAAAAAAATGTTTCCTTTTTAAACAGCATTCTTATGGGACACAAATTGTTTGCTTGAGTATTCCCTTAGAAATAATAATGATGTATTATCCTTCTATATTATGATAGCATTTCTTACCCACCATGAGCAAAGCATACACACATATGTATACGTATGAACATGTGTACACACACACACACACACACACACACACACATATATATATATATATATATATATATATATATATATATAATTTGGGCCGCCTTTACTGTAGGGAGCTGGCTTTGCACTGACTTTACCAGCCAGCTACACCTTCACAAAGTCCTCTTTTAAATGGCAAGTATTACAGATAGAAGATAAGCCATGGAAAGATGGAGCTAACTGGCATGGAGCTAATTGTGCATGACCTTGATTTCTTTGGTATGGCCCTGCATTCAGTTGCACTAAGTGTATAAATCAACCTCCTCAAAGAGAGCTGTTCTATATGCAGCCAAATCATCTATTTTCAGTTGTATACACCCATTATAACCATATACAAGGGGTCCATATAACCCTTGAAGTTAAGAAGGAATTCTTTGACTAGCTTATTCCCCTACTAGGCATCTGAATACCCAGAGTCATGCATGAGGTTTTAGAGAAGTTCCTCTCTGTTGTGACTGTAATGGTCACTTCAAAAGTCAATTCAAGAGTTCTTTGAATAAATATACTAGACACTGGAAAAGATATCAAAAATAGAAAATATAGTCCCTGCACTCAGAAAGCCTACCACTTTGTTGGAAATATATGACTTACACATGTGAAACTGGGAAATTATGTAATGCATGTAGACTGTTCTACATGAAGGAGTTCACAGAAAGATCATTGTAGCTTATATTATAGATTCACATAATCCATTAATCAGAGCTGGAAGTGAACTTAAAGATCATCATTCTAGTTCAAACCCTTGATTTTGAAAATAAAGAAGGACCTGGGTTCAGGGCCCAGCTCTACTCACTATTGCCTTTCATTTTAAAATCTTTGTGCCTCGGTCTCCTCATCTATAAAATGAGTGTCTTGAACAAGATGACCTTTGATGTCTCTTCTAGCTCTAAATCTATGAATTATGAAAAAAGAAGAAAGAGTTAAATTATTTTCTAAGGGTCATTTGCTAGTTAGTAGCAAAGTCAGGACTAGAATCTATATATGAACTCCTAGGATACTTTAAAAAACACAAATTATAACATACTCTGTCTCTTGAGGTACTTCCATGGGGTATGTGACTAAGGAAACCATGAAAGTTCACTGGCCAACCAGATGGAACCCTTACTATTTTAATATGGCTGACTAGAATTCATAGATCATGACAGATTATCTGTGGCCAGAGACTCCAGTATCCTGCCTCTTTTGCCATGCCATTACTTCACAGTTAAAACATTTTGACAAGTGTTAGGTTTGGTACCTCTGTACTACATGTATCCACTACTACTTTTCAAAAGTCTCTCAATCCATCATCTTCCCAAATAATAACTCTCATTTCTATGGCACTTAGTCATTTTTAAAGCACTTTCTTCACAACAACTCTGAGGTAGTAGAAGTGTTTTACATTTTCCCATTTGGCAGGGTGAAATTAAACAAACATGAAACTAATATTTATTAAGCATGGACTATGTGTTATACACATAAAATTTAAAGGAAAAAAAAACCAAAACAGTCCTTTCCCACAAGGAGCTTACAATCTATTGAGAAAACAACATGCACACATCTAAGTAAATATAACATTTATATGAACTAAATACAAGGTAACTGAGACATGCACAACAGGGATGGAGAGAGAGAGGGAGGTAGGGAGAGAGAGAGAAAAAAAAATACTAAGAACTTTAGATATTAGGAAGCATTCATCGTTAGAAAATGACTCCCGAGCTGTGAGCTATGCTTTCAAGGAAACTAGGAATTCAGTGAGGTAGAAGTGGGGAAGAATATGCATTCTAGGTATAGTGGACCACTTGTACAAAGAAACAGGAGAGGAGATGTAGTGTATAGGGAATAGCTGCTAGAGCAAATTGATGGAAAAAGAGACTATTTGAAGTAATAGGAAATAAGATTGAAGTGGTCGTGGGAACAAGTCATATGGCTTATAGATGCCAGAAATGTCATTCAAACTCATTTCCTGATTTTGATCCAGTATTCCAATTGTTAAATGGTAAGACAGAGTTATGGCAAGTGTTGGAAGGAGAATTAGTGGAGTGGGAAATGAATATTACTCTGGAAGAGTATACCTTATTTAAAAGGAACACATATGAGGGGCAATCAAATAATATAATATTTGAAGAGCATATAGTAGTTATTAGAAAATGTGAAGGACATTTGAGTGGGGATCAGAGTAAGGAGAAATAAAAATAACATTGTCATGGAAGTAAATGCAGATCATCTGGACAAAAAGAGGGGCTACATGAGTTTAGGAAATGTATCTATGACTAATTTGCCAAGTCGATAGGACATTGAAGTGATTGGAGTTTTCGTTTATATGCATATTTGCTGGAGCTCTATCTTTGTCCAAAGCAAAGCAGTTAATGAATTGATTTGCTTTAATGATAGTTTCATTATTTAAAGGTAGAAAAAAATTAACTAGGAAACACATTATTCTGCACCTGATTGTGACAAAGTAGAACTGTTTGGTGAAATAGAATTAGTGGGAACCTTGGACAAGCAAGGGGCAACTACATTTTAGAATTGTGATAGAAGAGGGTAAAGTCACACATAATAATCTTAAATATGTATCAACATATAGGGGAGCAGTGGTTCAGAGAAAGTAAAAATCAGATCCAATAGCTGAAAATTCTGTAGGCTAAGACAGCACAACAGTTATATAAAGTTCTAAAGAAATAAAATTCTAAAGATACAAATAAAAGTAATTCCAGTGAGGGAAGAAAGAGAAACTGTAGAGAGCAAAACAACTGCCCAAAGAGATCAATATAATTGTATAGGAAATTAATCAACCATCTTAGTTGTTTGTTTATTTTTTAAAGACATGTAGAAGATAAACAGAGGGCCAGGAAATGAATAAATTTTTAAAAATAAAACTATTTTAATAATAATAAATATTATTATTTATACAAATATAATATATTTATATTTAGCATATGATATTAATAATATGCAATAATATAATAATATCAATAAATATAAATTATATAAAAATAAATAAAAAATTTAAAATAAAAAATTAAGATTTTAAGTCATGTAAGAATAATGTCAGGAGCACTAAACAGCAGAATGAACTCATGCTGGTGATGAACACTATGAAGGACAAAAGAGAATTTTTAAAAATAGCTAAATTGGAGAAAAGAGGAAGATCAACGAAAGTTTAGGACACATTGTGATGAATAAAATGATAATAAAAGGCAATAGTAAGAAAGGAGAACTATTCAACACTAATTTTGCTTCTTTCTTTTATAAGAAGAATATTACTTAGAAAAGGAAATAAAAGAAAAAATGTAGTTAATGAAGAGTTGAAAGCCAAAATATTTTGATGAGATAGTAAGGCAGTGTCTAAATGTCCTCAATGGGATTAAATCACTAGACCATTTAACCAATTGCATCCAAGAATAATCAAAGAATTGGTAGGTAGGATTGATTGACCACTGTTTATATTTTGAAACATTATTAAGAACATCATGGTGCTATAGCATAGAAGAAGGGCAAATGTTCCAATTTTCACAAAAGAGAAAAGGGTGGTGTCTGTAAACTAAAAGTGAGTCAACTTGAATTTGAATACTGGAGAAATTCTAGACACACTTTTGAAGACGTAGCTGTTTTTTTCCCTCTTTTTTATTAATTTATTTTTAGTTTTCAACAATCACTTCCATAAGCTTTTTAGTTTTAAATTTTTCTCCCCTTCCCTCCCCACTTCCCTCCCCAAGATGGTGTGCAATCTGATACAGGAAAAGATATCTGATGAACATTGATTTATACTAAAATGCTTGGTGATGATAAAACAAAGATAGGCATAGGGACGACAATGAAAAATAAGTTGGAAAATATGGTTCAGAAATAAGAAACAAAAAAGTGGAAAGCCTATATAATGTACAGAAACCTAATGCTTATATTTCCTGAATACTTTCACCAGCCCCTTACTAATCATGGAAAATAATTCAGCTTAAGTATGTACATGGGAAAAATTATGTAAGTGAAGAATAGCTATTGTCCAGAGAGCTGATCCCCAGTGACTATACCTTAGGCATACTGCAAATGGATAAGTGTAGGATTGAATTGAGGAGTTGGAGAGTGGGCTGACTTATGTTCATGAAATTTTACAGTGATTTTAATGATGGAGGTCAGTTTTTGATTAAGCATTAAATGCATAAGCATGAGGATTCTGCAACCCTGGAATTATGAAAGTAAGGGGTGGAAGTTTGCTAGCCATTTGACAGAGATTAATATCTTTCAACTAGAGTTCCCAATCTCATGTCCTGTGAGTGACAGGATTTCTTTCAGTTCTTTTTGAAGCACTAGGGAAAGAGAAAGATTGGGCCTGATGTTTATGGTCTTTTCCATAGCTGAGTTCTTTGTAGTAAGAAGCCTATGATCTGAGTCTTTGGGTGTGGTCTAGGTCCTTGAGATAAGAGTAACCAACCACTCACTATTCACTATGTCATTTGGTGATGGCTGACAAATTGACAAGGTAGCTTACCTGAGTTTTATGATCAAGAGATACAATAAACATGACTAATACGGAAATATGTTTTGCATGACTGCGCATGTATAACCTATATCGATTTGCTTGCCTTCTCAATGAGGGAAAGAGGGAAAGAATTTGGAACTCAAAAGTTTTAAAAAATGAAAATTAAAGATTGTTTTTATATGTAGTTAGAAAAGAATACATTTAAAATGTAAAAATATTAATTAGAAAAATAAAATAATGGAGAGAAAGCAAAAGAGACAAATGGTAATGCCCCATAAAACCAGAGCAGGCGTCTCAATGAAAGTTCATAATTCATGCTAGTCTAGGCCATGGTCAAGGAGTTGGGCTGAACTGAATTTAGGGTTATCCATGCTTCTGCTTACTCTGGTTAGCATGGATAATTACAATTCATTGTAGTCATGCTTGATATCTTCCCACAGAGTTAGAGAGAGCCTATCAACGAAGGAATTTCACTCAACCTTTAATAGTTTCTGATATAGTTGATTACTTGGCAAAATGTATTTTCCCTTTTGGCTTCTGTCTTTTTGACCATGGCTATAGAAGTGGCTTTTGCATTGTATTTTTCCCTCCATGGTCGATTATTTTGGTAAGAACACTGTAGTCATGAAGCTGGAAATAAAGATCTTCATATGGGTCAGTTAACAGTAAGGTTTAGGGTAAAGAGTACTAGATTAAGATTCCAAAGATTTAGACTAGAATTCTAGCCATATCTGGGCAAGTTACTTAACTTATCTAAGTTTCAATATGTATATCTATAAATACTGTATAAGGCTTATGTGAGGAGAGTATTTTATAAACTATACATCAAAGTATAAATCATCAGGCATTTTATTACATGACCACAGGCTACCCCAAACCACCTAACAAGCTAGTTGGCAAACTGTCATTGACAACAAAGTGTGAAAGGATATTATTGACATGGTACAAATCCATTCCAATTTTGTGAAGACAACCCAAAGTTCAGGCCCCATGGATGCTGGTTCAGTAATATATACAAAGAAATATTGTACGCAAATAGCAACAAAATAATTTAACTCTTTGTGTAGGAAATATGACATTAAACGTGATGGAAACAGCCAATGAAACCTCTGAAGAATATTTCATCTTAATAGGTTTCTCTGACAGGCCAGTGCTTGAGATGATCCTCTTTGTTGTCAATCTAATTTTTTACTTTTTTGCTGTCACGGGCAACTCAACCATCATCCTGCTCTCTCTCCTGGACCCACAACTTCACACTCCCATGTACTGCTTCCTTAGTAACTTGTCTGTTTTGGACCTTTGCTACTCAACCAGCAGTGTCCCCCAGATGTTAGCAAACCTCTGGGGTCCCAGAAAAACCATCACATATATAGGCTGTGTGGTTCAACTTTTTGTCTTTCTCTCAGTGGGAGGTGTTGAATGCATTCTCCTGTCTGTCATGGCCTATGACCTTTTTGTAGAAGTCTGCAAACCCCTCCACTATATGGTCATCGTGCACCCCCAGCTGTGCTTACAGCTGGCTGCCTTAGCCTGGCTTAGTGGGCTTGCCAATTCGATTCTGATGTCTCCTCTCACCTTGTCACTTGAGCGGTGTGGTCACTGGCGTATCAACCACTTTGTATGTGAGATGCCAGCTTTGATACGGATTTCCTGTGTCAACACTAGTCAAGTAGAGGGCCTGGTCTTCTTCCTAGCCATCCCTATTGTTTTGGTGCCCCTCACCATGATCCTGGTCTCCTGTGGGTACATTGCTTCTGCTGTGTATAATATCAAGTCAGTAGCCGGGAGGAAGAAAGCCTTCAACACTTGTTTCTCACACATGATTGTTGTATCACTGTTCTATAGCAGCATCATCTACATGTACATGCAGACAGGCAATGCAGCCAGCCAGGACCAAGGCAAGTTCCTTACACTTTTCTACTGTCTGGTGATCCCTACCTTGAACCCTTTCATATACACTCTGAGAAACAAAGAAGTTAAAGGGGCAATGAGAAAGGTCCTGGGGAATGGCCCAGGCCCACACTGACACTAAGGAATGGGAGATGGGGGCCAGGAAATCACTAGACCTTCAGGTATCTGATTTTAAGAATCAAAGTTTCTTCATCCTGTATTAGGGCACTAAAGTGCTGTTAATTCATAAACTTGTACTGTTCATTATACAAACATTTATTAGGGCACTAAAGTGAGATCAGAGTGGTGAATTTTCATGGGACTAAGAATGGAGCAAGGTAAATCTGAGGCAAAATTTGTTTTCCTTCTCCATTTTTGGTGTTGTACAGGTGCCCTTATCTTTCTGGGTCTGCCATCTACTAATGTCCTCATGCTGCTCTCTGGATGTCTGGGGCCCAGGGCTCTCCCTTCCCCCCCCCCCGGGTACTCCATTTGAATTTACCCTCTCGGGTGGATGCTCCATAGTGTCTCCTCATTACTCCAGGTTTCTATCTGTTGCTAAATATTATCTACCAAATAAGTAGATATCTATGGAATCTGCATAGAATAAGGGTAATGTTGAAACCATACTAGCTCTTAGTCACCATGGCTTTGATTTCCAGATTATTTTCCTTAATGCTCCATTCTTGAATTTTTGAAGCTTATTTTTTACTGAGAGGAACCAACATATTCATGGGTAAACAAACACAATTTGTTTTAAAATAAATGAAAATCAATGTTGAGGAGGTCCCTAGGAAGTGATATGTAAGTTGAGCTTTAAAGGGAGAAAGAGGCTCTGGGGGTGGAGGTGAGAAGAAAGCTTTCTAGGTATGGAACGCTGACAATATGACACAAAGTCATACCCAGGAGATGAAACGTCATTTACTGGAAATAGCAAGTAAGCCAAATTATCTAGAATTGTGTGTGTGTGTGTGCATGCATGTGTGCATTTGTGAGTAATCCATAATCAGCCTAGAAAGATAGGCTATAGCCAGATTGTGAAGGATTTTATATTAAATAGTTTTATTTTATACTGGTGGCAATAGGGATCCATCAAAGTTCCTCGAGCAGGGGAATGGGTTAAGTCCATAGAAGAGGTAAAAATATAAAGCGCTGGTAGATTTTCTGACTAGAGGATTAATGAAGACTTCAAGGAGTAAGTTACATCTGAACTAGGCAATAAAAGATTTTAAAAATCAGAGTTAAAGAGTGGACTAATGAGAAAGGACCAGAGAAGATAATTAGGTAGGTTTAACTGTGTACTTCTGGAAACAATGACTTTAAGATAGTGGATAGAGCACTGAATAAGGCCTGGCTATGCTGCTAACTAGTTGTGGCACGTTGAGCAAGCAATTTTTGCCTTTCTAAGCCTTGATTTTTTTTTCCTCTGTGAAATAAAAAAGTTGCTCTAAATTGTTTTCTCCCAACTCTAAAACTGATTTTTCTTTTTTTTTCTAACCCTGAAGAGTGACATAATTTCATAGAAATTTCAGGCCAGAGAGGAGAAAATGGAGAAACAGTGGAAGATCAATGGAGGTTGCTATAATTAAGATGGTGTGGTGTTGGGGTTAGGGATTAGTGGTGAAACTGGAGGAACTCTACTTATCCTATTTATCTGGCAGGAAGAGTAAAAAGGTGAAATCACATAACAAATCAGACTAGAAAAACCCAGACAATTAGTAAGAAGGGTCCAGTTAAGTTGTGGTTTAGATGGCATCTATGTGAAACAGTGGTTAGAATATAGGGCCTGGAGTCAGGAAGACTTGAGTTCATATCCAGTCTCATCCATTTACTATGTGACCATGGGCAAGTCATTTAACCTCTGTCTACCCCCATAAAAGGAGAATCACTAGAGCACCTACCTCACAAGGCTGTTGTGAGGATCAAATGGTATAACTATAAAACACAGCATAGCTTCTGTCATATAATAAATACTTAATGAATGCCTGTTTCCTTGCCTTAATTTCAATACTTACCAGTGTTAATAGTCAAAGGAAACATAATAGACTCATCGTGGTCAATTCCTGAAAGAGTAGGTCAAACCAATGAGCATTTATTAAACACCAGATGCTATAAACACCAGCAATTACTGGACAAAGTAGGTGAATCCCTACTTAATCTCAAAATACTTTTATGCAAAACCTGGCACAGTTAAAGATAAGTAGTCTTGCTCGTGGTGGTACTACTAAGAATTAAAAAAGGAAAAAATGCAAGAAATATTTCATTTATAAGATTAACATAACACTAACTGTGTGACTCTGGGCAAGTCACTTAATCCCAATTCAAATACAAAAAAAAAAAATTAACAAAAACAAGTTCTCCCACTCACAATTTTGCCCATGGCAAACATCCAGGTTTCATTAAAGCATCTTTATCCTCTTCTTTCTACTCAATTTAGCCTTTCAGTGTCAGATCTTCCCTTCCATATTACTTGTCCTCCCCAGTACCTCCCTTATTTATAATCTCCTTATTTCTGCCAAAACAGGAAAGCATCTTATACAATAATTTAGAGTCTAAAAGCAATTCATTTACCTTAACGTGCTAAGTCTCCAGGAATTTTCATTTTACCCTTCGGGTTGGGGTACACAGACACACACACATACATATGTACTTATGTGTGGGTGTATATATGTATATATAATCATAGAGGATTGTCAGAATGGACTAGTTGACTAGAAGTGGACCAGAAAGTCAACCAATGTCTCTTCCAATTCTAAAATTCTATTATTCTGAATGGAAATGCATAGGTGATAGGTTGGTGAAAATGGGGGAGAGGGTTTGCATCTAGCCACTACCCCCTTTAGTCCCACCTATTCCCTTATGCAAAATATGTAAAATCCTGGCATAGACCATTGTAATTACGCCCTATTTAATTAAATAGAATGAATTTTCCCCATGAAGCTATTTCTGCTAGTAGACACATTCTTGCAGTTGCATCTGCAGAGGAAGATCTTGTCCCTACAACTTGATTTAGCCTCCGACCTACTTATCCTAAAACCCATTGAAGTTGAGGTTCCCCTTGACCCTATAGTTCCTCCCCCTCACTGATGTGATACTGTTTTGTCACATAATTAGGAATGAAAAGGGAAGAGACCAGGGCAATAGGTTCCATCTTAAAACATGCTATATGTGGCAGTACTCTTTATAAATGAGTTACTCCACTGCTTACCTTAGGCAGATCTTCATGAACAAAAGTCAAAGGCAGCTCCTGTGCCATTTCTAAATGCTAACATACATAGTCATTACAAAACGCATTGATCCTCCTGCTTCCCTGTGGCAAGAATGTGTCTGGCATAGTTTTTGTTGTATCTTTTACATTCCTCTGTTCTCCTGACAGAGAGATGGATTAACTTTATTTCTTTTTGTTCCTGCATGGCTTTATGAAAGTCTCTTATTTATTTTTCTTCCTAATTAATTCATATCACTATGAGGTATATAATAGCTTCTCTCCTTTCTTTTCTACATGAGTAAATTGACTATTTGCAGGAAGAGTTCTATGTTGAGCAGTTCCTGCCTGGAGTAGTGCTTACTTTCAAGGGTAGAAGGATATTTTGTAGACAGTCCTTCCAGATCTTCTAAACAGACTGCTTATAGTTGCAGGACTTCCAACTTCCTTCCCTCTTCTTCCATTTTTCAAAAAATCTCTTGCAAATCCTGGGAAGAATTCTTTCCCAAAGTTTCTATTACAACTCCTACAAGTGAAACAGGGAAGAGAGGGAGAGATTTGAAGGAGAAGTCATGTCAAGGGCAAAGACAGAGCAACTGGTAGGGAGTTGAATCCAAGAAATCTCTTTTAGGATATGTGTCAGCCTGAATGAAGCTGGTAAGGGTGAAGAAACAGCACTAGCTATTTAAAAAGTAAAAAGAGAAAGAGTATAAAGCTTTTATTCTGGATAAGTAATAATAAACTATTAGATTGTAAGCTCCTTGAGGGCAGGGACTATCTTTTGTCTCTTTTTGTATCATTTAGCACAGTGCCTGGTACACAGTAGGCACTTCATAAATGTTGATTGAGGGATTGATTAATTGATTAAACTAATTGAAGTCATTTATGTAACTTCAGCATTTATTGCTAATTGCCACTAAGCACAATGGCTGTAGCATAAATAAACAAAATACCTAGAATATTAAATATAATATGGAAAATCTGAATGTGTTAATACATGTACAGTGTGTTGACATATGTATGTATGTTTGTGGAAGTATGCATAGGCCTTTTAATATCTCTCTTCCCTTTTGTTGCTAGACTCCTTGAGAAAGCTATCTACAATAGTTGCCTCCACTTTCTGCCTTTCACTGACTTTTTAGCTTTCTACAGTTTAGTTTCTCACCTCATCATTCAGTCAAAACTGCTCTCTACAAATTCAACAGCCTTTTCCCCATATTCATCCTTCTTAGCTTTTCTGCAGCCTTTAACACAGCAAATTATCCTCTTCTCCTTGATATTCTCTCCTTTGTAGGTTTTTGTGATATTACTCTCTCCTGTTTTTCCTTCTGCTTGTTTGACAGCTCCATCTCTGTCTCCATTGCTGGATAATCATCTAGGTCACATCCACTAACCATGGGTGTCCCACAGGGACCATGTCCTGAGCCTTCTTCTCTTGTCCTTCTACACTATTTCACATGGTGATCTCATCAGCTCCCATGGTTGCTTATCAATTATCATCTCTCAGATCTAGTTGACTAGGCATATTCTCTCTGCTGACCTTTACTTTCAGATCTCCAAATAGCTTTTAGACATCTCAAATTGGATGTCTCACAGACATTTGAAACTCAGTATGTTCAAAATGAAACAAATAATTTCCCCCCAAATATTCTCCTATAATAACTTCTCTATTATAGTTAGGTACCATCATCATCCTAGTCACCTAAACTGACAACCTAAACGTCATCATCAGCTTCTCACTCTTACTCTCCCCATTGCTCCTGTTTACTCACTTCTCTGACACTGCAATCTCCTTGTTACAAATTCTCATCACTTCACACCTGAACCATTGCAAAAGCAATTGACCAAAAAATTGACCAATGTTTTCACTGATCTCCTTGCATCAAGTTTCTCCTTACTCCAATCCATCTACTAAACTGTCAGACTGATCTTCCTAAAATGTGTGTCTGATCATATCATCCTCCACATTCAATAAACTTTACTGGCTCACTATTACCACCAGAATCAAATATAAAATCATTTATTTAGCTCCAAAGTCCTTTTTAACCTGGTCTCCTTCTACATTCCCTCTGTATACACTTTGATTTAACGACATTGGCCCCCTTGCTGTTTCTCAAAAAAATGTTCCATCTTCTGACTTCTCTAGCATTTTCAGTGGATGTCCCCCATGCCTAGAACTCTATACTTTCTCGTCTTTCCTCCTGGATTACCTGACTTCATTCAAGTGTTAGATCAAATCTCATCTTCTGCAAGAATCTTTTCCCAGACCTCCTTAAGTTTAATGCCTTCCCTCTGAGATTACCACCAATTTATCCTGTATATATTTTGTTTATACATAGTTTTTTTTTTGCATGTTGTCTCCCCCATTAGATTGTGAGCTTCTTGACAGCAGGGACCGTTTTTTCTTTGTATACCTGGCTGTTAGCACAATCTTTGTCACATAGTGGGCACTTAATAAATGCTTGATTTTTTTAAATTGCTCTTTTAAAAATAAATGATTATTTTTTAACATTCTTTTATTTTTAAATTTTGAGTTCCAAATTCTCTTCTTCCCTCTCACCACTCTAACATCCATCAAAATGGCAAGCAAACTGATATCAATTATACATGTGAAATCATGAAAAACATATTTCCATATTAGGCATATCTCAAGAAAAGAAAAAAAATAAAGCAAGAAAATCATGCTTCAATATGCGCTTAGAGTTCATCAGTTCTCTCTCTCTGGAAGTGGATAGCATTTTTTTCCATCATGAATTCTTTGGAATTGTCTTGGATCATTGTACTAATTATAATAGCCAAGTCTTTCATAGTTGATCATTATTACATCTTGCTGTTACTATGTGCAATGATCTCCTAGTTCCTCTCACTTCACTTTTCATCAGTTTATATAGGTTTTGCTTTTTTTCCCCTGAGACCTCCTCATCATCATTACTTATAGAATAATAGTATTCCATCACAATCATATGCCATTATCTTTTTTTTTCTCAGTCAAAGACAAGGTTTATTAGAACATCCATCATATTGGCCAGACTCTTAAGGAATCTAAGCATTTGTATCACTAATACAAGTAGGCTAGATTTTAAGAATCTGAGCAGTGTCTATATTTTAAGAATCTGAACACCTTAATGGAGACAAGATGAATCTTATATACAGAAAGACTATGAGAGGGATCTGAGAGGGGCTAAGTAGTCTAGGGTGACTGGAGGAGGGGTCTAAGGAGGATCTGGATGGAAGTGGCCAGTAATGGAGTGAACAGAATGCCAGGGACTTGGAGCAAAAAGTCAAGGGAGAATGAAGTCTAGATAGGATTAAGGGTGGGAAGTGGTCAGGGACAATCAGGAGGTTACAGAACAGAATTGGGAGATTTGTGGTGTAGCTAAAATGAAAGACGAGTTGAGTGGATTACAGCCTCAGGCAACTGCTAGAGATTTGGGGAAAGTCCAGGAATTTTCTTTTTTGGGGTCCAGATCCCAAAGACATGGTCTTTTCCTTTTAGGGATTCAGATCCCATCCCAATTATTCCCCCCTCAAACAAATGGGACCAAAATTATTTTGGGGTAAGGGGCAAAGGTCTTGGCTTCTGAAACTGTCCCTGCCTGGAGGGGGCTCCAAAGAGGAGACTGACTGGAACTGAGTACAGGCTGCATCCAGGAGACAATGGAGGCACATTGGCTGGTACCTGCTGTTTGCTACCAACTGTAGGTGAATGACCTGCAGTCTAGAAGACACAAATGTGACAGAAAAGACTGCAGGGCCCAGATATAGGGAGAAGTAAAAGTGTAAGAGCCCCATTAAAATAATTTACATTTGACCTGCAGGATTATCTGATCTTGTTACTCTTTCTAAAGTTTAATTAATACTTTTGCAGGTAGAAGTTTTCCACTTCTGGGTTCAATAGGTATAGAAATGAATTTGCCAGAGGCTGACTTTCACTTCAGTCATCACTCAAATTCTCCTTCCCAAACCAAACCGAAGATGTTTCTGATTTAGTTTTAGTTGTTTAGGGGTATTGAATGACTATACATTTAGGTCAAAAGAGCAAGATCTCACACACTTGCATTGATCTTTTACTGACCACTTGCTCTGATTGTAGAAATTTGCTGTAAAAGGATAAAACAGGACTAGATTTAGGGCCCAGATATAACAGGATAAAACATCCTTAGCTCTGTCCGGATTCAAATAATTCGTTTTCCAACTATGCAGTATCAAATCCACCTCATAGCCAGTCTCAGGAAGAGCAAAGTGGGTAACATTCTTTTCAAAGGAACATAATGGGGAAACTGAGCCAGGAGGATCCCATCTTAGACTGAGGCTAAAATTGTCCTCTCAGCTTTTCCCGATGCTGGCTTCCCACCAGTATTACATTCTCTCTGAGTAGCTTGTGGCATTTCTCTCAGATGCTGGATTATTGATTAGATAGATTATTATGATCCATCAGACAACTCAAAATAAAATGCCATGAGCTTTTACCTCAAGCTGCAAGTTTCACTCATCACAACTTAGGAAAAACTTTTCCAGGATTTACATTTCAAATTTAAATTCAAATTCAAATTTAAATTCTGGTGTAAAAAGCCAATCATTAAAGATTATTTCCATATATTTGCAAATTCTTAACAAGACAGCACCTAGACTTTACCCAGGGAGGGAAGGCACAGAGATGGGCCTTTGCGGTGGAGAGGAAACTGTTGATATTGATGACAACCTCTCTCACCCCATTAAATGGCATAAGGACTCCCAAGATGCCTGGTTAGCTGTCAATCTGGAAAAAGTCTGAAATTATCTAGGGAAGCCCTGAACTTCCCAGGGAGAAATGAGGAGTGTTTAGTTTGATTTCTTTCTCTGGGAAGAAGCTGCTCTTCTTTTAGATGTAACCCCTAGGGAAGTTGCCTTTAGAAATGACTTCATGCCCACCATCACCCTTACCCTGCCTTTTCTCTGGGACTCTGTAGCCGAAAGGACTGCTTGTCAGTTGGGATAGCAGTTTTTGCCTAGAACTAAGCTATAATTGGGGTGAAAGGGGTATAGAAATATCAAGGCCCTCTAAGGCTAAAGCTGTGTTTGAGTTGACTGATCACCTGGCCCGTAGTAGTCTCTAAGTGATCCCCTAGCCCTCATTTAAAAAGCTAAGGGAGGCAGCCCTGGGTTTGAAAGGCTAGTTTTCCCATCTCAGGTGTGATGTGTTGCTGGCCACACCACTGCAGGGCATAGCCCATAAACAGATTCCTCAGTCTATGAGCTATAATAACATTCCCCTATTGCCAGCATAACTCAAGGGCTGAGGATATTTTGTACGAAAATAAGAAGGGAGGAACTAGATATAACCTGACTGTCACTTTGAGTAAAGATTGAGAAAGCCAGGGGTAAAGGGACAAGGATTGAGATGGGTTTGGGACGGCAGCCCACCTTCTGTTCCCTCAACCTGGCTTTCAGAGAATGTTTGTGTTGGGGAGAGAGAACCCATGTGCGTGTATACCCTTCAGAATGTGTGGAGGTTGGGAACAGGTTGCTGGTACAGCTGCCTCAATGATGGACCTCTCTTACTGCCCTTTTTTAGGATGTTGGGTACTTAGCCTTGGGAAGAAATGGGGTTCAGAGGTCAATGTGGGGTCCAAATGGCATGTGGGCTAGGCAGTTTCCAGTCTGCCTGAGCCCATGTGATCTTGGCCTTCAAGCTTGCAGGTCAGGCCCTTGGACTTGGATGTGGCTGCTGGGCAGGCAGAACCAGGACAATGGCAGCTCCTCACTTGGTGGTGTCTTCATGGAACTTGATATTTAGGTAGAAGTCACCAGTGTAGAGGAAGAGGAGGGCACCTAGGCACACAGAGTTCTCTGTTGGTCAAACCGAGTCAACGTAAAAGGTGTTGAAGCCCATGAAGGTGATGGCATCCTGAAGCTCATAGTTGTGCACACTATTCTGCCAGTCTTGATAGGGTTTCACTAGGGCAAAGGGTCCCATGTTTTGCTTGCTCCAATTGGTTAGCCGCACTTCAAGTGGGATGGGGTCACCAACTCGGCAGTCTGCCACAAAGTCACCATCACACAGCTGTCCATCCACCAGCATATCCCACTGCAAAGGAGCCAACTGGAGATGCTCCAGGACCAGCTGGTTGAGGATCTCCTCAACACTTGCTTCCCCATTTTGCTTCAAAGATGGGATATTCCAGTGGATATCTAACTTGCTGTTGATCTCCAAACCCAGGGTTTCCTGCCTCTCCTCTTCAAGTTGTTTAGGGTTTGTAAACTGAGTCCTTTCCACAGGAGACTCTGGGAAAACTCTTAAAGTTGAACTTGTCTACTTGAATTGCCATTCTTCTAAGTTATCTTTGGCATTTGTGGGTTGAGAATTCTGGAAACTACCACAGCTGCAAATGATTCAGTCCCCGAGGCCTGTTCCAGGTTTTCTGGGGTCCCATCTTTGCCAGCATGGCCCACGCTGAATTGTGCTCCTCTCCCAGCCTGGCACAACAGACATTTCCCATCAATCATCCAGGTTGTCTTAGGCTGGAAATTTGTTTCACTCTGTCTTTTTGTGGGTTCTGCTGCTCTAGAATTTGTTTAGAGTCATTTTTTACAGGTATTTGGAAGGATTTGGGAGAGAGCTCAAACAAGTCACTGATTTTACTCTATCATCTTGGCTCTGCCCCTCCCCCCCAAATCTTCTATGCCATAATAGCTATCTATGGTTAGGTTCTTTTTCCTTTAATCACTCATTTTTATTTTGTTTTGTTTTATTTTATTCTCAGCAGTTTATTATTCTAATTGGGTTATAATCTTGAGTTATGAGTAGTAGTGCCCCATGCCTCAGGTTTTCCTAAGAATTGTTATTTTCTGATTCTGTCCAGGGACCCAATCTTAGATACTCCCCTCCTCCCCTAAGCCACAATTAGGGCCTCTAACCATGCTCTTCTGAGAATTCAGTACCTCACTCACTGGCTTGTGCTCTCTGCTCTTTGCCCACAGCCATAGCCTGGGATCATGTCTTGTCAGTACCGCTAGGCCTTGCATACAGAATCAGTGAGAGTTTTTCAATCTTCCTCCACTACTGCACTGATAGTAAATTATTTGCAATTTCATGTACAATTTTTTAAATTATACAATACTGTGGAAATTTTTGTTTTATTTCATAAATTAAAAAAAAAAGGCGATAAGCCAAGATTAAACTGGAGGGAGAGTTGGTGCACAACTTTTTGTTCAGGGATGATTGTGCATTCATTGCAGCTTCTGAGGCTGAGATACAACAAAGTATGGATCAATTTTCTGCCGCCTGTGATAATTTTGGCTTAACAATTAAGAAAACAGAGGTTCTTCACCAGCCGATACCACAACATCCATACATGGAACCATTGGTTACAGCAAACGGAGAAGCTTTGAAGGTTGTGGATAAGTTCACTTACCTTGGCAGTATACTTTCCAGGGTTGTACACATGGATGATCAGGTTGATGCATGCATTGCCAGAGCTAGTTCAGTGTTTAGCAGGCTCCAAAGTAAAGTGTGGGAGAGAAGAGGTAGATTGCCTGCAAAACTAAAGGTCTGTAGACCAGTTATGCTGATCTCATTGTTGTATGCCTGTGAAACCTGAACAGTACACCAGTGCCATGCCAGGAAACCAAATCACTTCCATTTGAATTGCCTTGAGAAGATTCTGAGAAGATAGGGTAATGAACACTGAGGTCCTTTCTTAAGCTGAACTGCCAAGCATTCAAGGTCTACTATGGAGAGTGCAACTCTGATGGGCTGCACATGTTGTTCAAAAGCCAAATGTATGTTTGCCTAAAAGACTGTTTTACAGAGAACTCACATGGAGAGCAGAAGAAGTAATACAAGGATGCTCTCAATGTCTCTCTAAAGCACTTTGGAATGGGTTGTGAGACATGGGAGACACTGGCCCAGGACCATCCAGCATGGTGTGCCCACATCAAAGAAGGCACTGTGCTCAATGAGCAAAGCAGAGTTGCAGTAGCTCAAAAGAAACATGAGATATACAAATTTACACATATTTCCACTCCAAATGTTCATATGAACTGTTTGTGCCCAAACTGTGGTAGAGCTTTTCAAGCTCATATTAGTCTGAGCAGCATAGTCAAACACAGTATCCCTTGATCCCAGCATGATGTTGTCATTTTGGTCCTCTTTAAGAATGAAGAACAACAACCAAGTATTGATAACATAGCTTACAGGGAGAAGTGAGAAAAAGAGCCCTCTCCATCATTGATCGCTGGCCTCTAAAATAAATGGAAGAGGGTGGGGTGGTGAAGCCAAGATGGTGGAGAAAAGGCAGGAAGTTGTCTGAGCTCTCCCAGTTTCTTCTGAAACAACTTTAAATCACGCCTCAAAACAAAACAAATTTATGGCAGAACCCATAAAAGAACAGGGTGAAATTTTTTTCAATCCAAGATAACTTAGAAGGACTACAGCAAAGATCTGTCTTACTTGGGTAAAAGTGGAGTGCAGACCAGTGCAGGCAGTGTCTTGGCAAGCCAGTAGGAGGACCTTAGCCCCAGCACTGATCAGTAACTGAGGCTCTGTGATCCCTGCTCAGCAAGCCAGAGGCACAGTGGGCCAGATTTGAGTCCTTCATCCCCGACCCAGCAGGCTAGTGGTCAGCCATAGCAGGCCTGGAGGCTAGACTAGGCCAGGAAACCCCAGAGAAGTGGGTGAACCACCAGCCACAGAAGCCCAGGTGCAGAAAGCCCCTGGCCCCCAGCAAAAGAAGCTTGGGACAGGGTTCCTATGCCCCAGGAGCAGAGCTCAACTTTAAAAATAATGGAATAGACTGGAAGATGAGCAAAAAATAATAATAAAAAAAAGCTCTGACCACAGAAGGCTACAAACAGAAACTCAGAAGAGGACAACAATATCAAAACATCTAGATGTGAAGCTTCAAAGAGAAATATGAATTGATCTCAGGCCCAAAAAGTCTTCCTGGAGGAGTTAAAAAAGGATTTTAAAAATCAAATAAGAAAGTTAGAAAAAAAATGGGAAAAGAAATGAAAGTTATGCAAGAGAATAAAAAAAATGAAATCAGTGGCTTGGTAAAGGAAGCACAAAAAATGGAAAAATGTACAACTTCTTCAAAGGTAGAATTGGCCAAATGGAAAAGGAGGTACAAAAGCTAACTGAAGAAAATAATTCCTTAAAAATTAGAATTGGGCAAGTGTAAGCTGATAACTCTATAAGACATCAAGAATCAAACAAAATCAAAAGAATGAAAAAATAAAAGAAAATGTAAAATACATCATTGGAAAAACAACTGACCTGGAAAATAGGTCAGGTCTGAGCTCTCCCAGTTTCTTCTGAAACAACTTTAAATCACGCCTCAAAACAAAACAAATTTATGGCAGAACCCATAAAAGAACAGGGTGAAATTTTTTTCAGTCCAAGATAACTTAGAAGGACTACAGCAAAGATCTGTCTTACTTGGGTAAAAGTGGAGTGCAGACCAGTGCAGGCAGTGTCTTGGCAAGCCAGTAGGAGGACCTTAGCCCCAGCACTGATCAGTAACTGAGGCTCTGTGATCCCTGCTCAGCAAGCCAGAGGCACAGTGGGCCAGCTAAATTTGAAAATTTAGGAATTATTGGACTACCTAAAAGCCGTGATCAAAAAAAGAGCCTGCGTAACATCTTACAAGAAATTATCAAGGAAAACTGCCCTAATAGCCTAGAAACAAAAGGTAAAATCCACCAATCACCTCCTGAAAGAGATCCTAGAATGAAAACTCCCGGGAATATTATAGCCAAATTCCAGAGTTCCCAGATCAAGGAGAAAATACTGGAAGCAGCCAGAAAGAAATAATTCAAGTATCATGTAGTCACAGTCAGAATTGCACAAGATTTAGCAGCTTTTACATTAAAGGATCAGAGGACTTGCAATACGATATTCTGGAAGGCAAAGGAACTTGGATTACAACCAAGAATCAACTACCTAGCAAAACTCAGCATAATCTTTCAGGGGAAAAAATGGCTATTCAATGAAATAGGGGAGTTTTAAACATTCCTGATAAAAAGACCAAAGATAAATGAAAAAAAATGATTTTCAAATATAAGACAAGAGAAGCATAAAAAGGTTAACAGGAAATAAAAAAGAACAAGTTATTCAATAAGGTTAAACTGTTTATATCTCTACACAGGAAGACGAAACTTGTAATGCTTAAGAACTGCATCCCTACATAGACATAGGTGTGAGTATAAGTTTACTCTGATAGGATGATACAAAAAAAAAAATTAAGAGGTGAGAAAGAGGATTGCATCGGGAGATTTGTTGCTGTTGTTTGTCCTTCGTTCTTAAAGAGGACCATGGCATCAGGGAGGTGATGCCATGACATGCAGGTAAATTGGATTTAAGTGAGGAAGGGCTGTGCAAAGTCACCAGCTTCACTTTCTCCTCTGGAGCCATCTGAGTACAGTGGCTACATGTAGATCAGGATGACTGGAGATGGCCCTGGATGCAATGGGAGACCTTGGCCTTTTTAAGCTGAGGTTTTTTAACAGGTCTGTTTGACTGAGGCAGCATCTATTCAGTGATTAAGGCTAGGTAAGTTAAAAAAAAATCTGGGAGAGGAAGACCCTCAGGATTTCTGACCAAAACAGAAACAGTTGCTGTTTACATTCACTTTGAGCTAATGAGGGCCCAAACAATGACCAAGTGGGGCTTGGCCTGGGACCTATTATAGGTCAATCAATGAGAGCCAGAGTGATTTGGGTTTAAGGTGTTTTTTTTTCTTTTTCTTGATAACCATTGGGAGAAGAGGGAAGGGAGAAGCAGAATAAGATAAATTCAAAGGTGAAAGACCTATTACAGTAGAGAGAAAGAAGGGAGGTGGGGTGAGCATTACTGGAACATTACTCTTATTCCCATTTATACTTTTTGCTATCTCTCCTTTCACCCTGTTCCTCCTCACCAGTGTTTTGCTTCTGATCACTACCTCCCTCAATCTACCCTCCCTTTTGTGAACCCCTCCTTTTTCTTGTGCCTCTCTCCTCCTACTTCCCTATAGGGTAAGACAGATTTCTATATCCAACTAAGTGTGTCTGTTATTCCCTCTTTGAACACAAATCAACAGGATAGATAAATAACTATCGATAGAACTTTACAATTCTGTTGACCCATCACCCTGAATGATTTTTTGAATAAATCAAATGATATTGCTTCCCATTTTCCCTTTCCCATCCTGCCCCACCCCAATCTCTACTGCCCTCAGAAGAACCCCAACCAATACCTACATGCATATAATGTCTCTTCAGGCACTTCAGAATTAAATTGTAATTATTCCATAGGGGAAACCCACTCCTGAGTTAACAATCCAATTCTTCTCTAGCCCTCCCCTCCTTCAATCTGATTTCATCCCAAAGCTCCAAGGAATGTAACACATATGTCTTGCTCACAAAGGCTTTTTAAAAAATATCATCTTAGCTTTGTTCCCTTGGGGTCAGATTTACTTCTCTTTCTAAAAACACTTTCCCCTTATTGATAACACCCCACTTTGAGGAAAGATATTGGCCAAATATATCATCATTCTTTTCTGCTTAGTAGTACTTGAGATATATTTGAGGAGTTTATTTTCTGTCTCTTCCTTTTGAAGAATGCATATCTTCACTGGGTTGGAGCTTTTGACTTAATGGTCCTGAGAATAGCGAAGGATATCTTAAACACTGGAACAATGATAATTCCATGCTATGTATGGGGAAATGATGCTATGAATGTAGCACTATAGTACAACATCTGTTTTGAGGGTTTGTTTGTTTGTTTGAATGAATTGCTATGCAGTTAAATTTATCCAGGATTATCTCACTCAGATCTCATCCAGTCTTTCTGTTACTTACAATTGTTAATAGGTATGCATGGTCATTTTCAGGGATGCAATATATAGACATACTATGTAACTGGATCACCTGGATATTGATCCCAGGTCCTAGGAACTTTGCCATTACTTCCACCTGTGTCCGTGTGAGACAGCTGACATAGATGTTCCATTTATGACAGATTCAGGTGACTCTGGGGGTAAAGATTCCTATTCCCTATTTTGAAGGTATTCATGGATAGGACTTTGTATTGGAATTAGCCTCGGCACTGCCATGGACTCTGAATGTGACTTTGGACAAATCACTTCTCTACTCTCACCCTTAGTTTTTTCATCTTTTCAATCTGTGAATTTGATTAGAAGACCTCTAAGATGCTTTCCAGCTCTAACATTCTACATCCCTACTAGTAGAATCTAGAACAGATTTCCTGACAAGAAGTGGAAGACACAAGATGACAAATCCTAGTCAACCTAACTAATTGCTATGGTAAGTTGATATTCAAATCCAAAGGGTGAGGAGCCAACTCCTAAGATGTCATAAATATGAAAGCATGATCATATTTAATTATCTTGATACACTATCCAGAATATCCATTGATCAATTTGGATGCAGTACATCGAAACAGTCCAGTGACCAGAATGGTTGTTTTGGACATGTGATTCAGTCACTTCAAAGTCTATAGCAGAGACCATTAATTTTTGTTGTTGTTGTTGTCATGAACCCCTTGGCAGTCTGGTAAAGATTGGATCCTGTATCAGAATAATGTTTCAAAACACATAAAATAAAAAGTACAATACTACAAAGGAAACTAATTATATTAAAAGTTATTTATCTGTCATCTACTTATCTATGAAAATATAGTTCATAGATACTAGATTAAGAAACTCTGTTCTAGAAGCTTCATCTTCTCTGTTTCCACGTTATAAAACAAGACAGATTCTAATATTTTACATTTATATTACATTTACAATTTATAAAGCATTGTCACATCTATCTGATCTTCAAAAGCATCTAATGAGGCAGATTAAGTGCATCTACTACTATTCTCATTTTGTAAATGACAAAACTGAAGCTTTTAGAGATTAAACCAGTATTGTCAGTAGTCACATGGCTACTTGGACCCAAGTCTTCTGAATCCAAGTTCAACGTTCTTTCCATTACACTCTGAAGTTTATCACTGTCAGATAGTTTGGCTTATAAAGTATGAATTCTGACTATACATTTTAGTTTGCAATTCTTTGTTCCACAAAATCCTGTAGCTATGTGCCTTTCAAATATAAAGGAGAATAACCTCATTGCTTTCCCACATAAGGACCCTAGTGGATTTCTAGAGATGCTTCTGAAGTAGACTTAGAAGCATCAGCCCCAAATCTGGGCTCCCCAGACTGCTATAGGCACATTCCCATCCATAGAGGATTAAAGAGCTCTTGGTCATAGAATTTAAAACTTTAAGGTTATAGGTCATTTAGTTCATTCTCCCCATTTCCCAGTTGAAGTCAAGTGACTTGCTCAAAGTCATATACAAATAGCAAGTAACAGAGCTAAGAGACTAAGGCAGGTCATTAGCAAGCTTACCAATCAACTTAGATTTTTAAAAACAATTTTTGGGGGGAGAGGAGGCAACTGGGTTTAAGTGACTTGCCCAGGGTCACACAGCTAGTAAAACTTAGATTTTTAAAAAGATGAATACAGAAGATGGAACTTGGTGGTACAATGGATAGAGCTTCATTATGACTTGCTCTCCACTAAATACCTATTTGCATGTGTCTTTATGACACAGAAGTTATCCTCGGTTGTCAAAGGCTATGCCATCAGAATTCTGGCCGGTCCTATCCAACGTGAAAAGTTTCTCATAAAATCCTGAAGACAGATAATGTTTTGTTACCCTCTTCTCCTCGACACTCTCTTCTCTCCCAGGTTTTTGTGAGATTATTCTCAACTAGTATTCATCCAGGTCACATCTGCTAACTGTGATGATCTTTCAAGGACCTCTTCTGTCCTGGGTTGCCTTCTCTTCTCCCACTATACTATTTCATTTGGTGAGCTCATCAGCTCTTAATGGATTCATTTATCTATGCTGATGATTCTCAAATCTACTTTTCCAATTCTAGCCTCTTTGCTCACGTCTAATCTCATATCTCCAACTGCTTATTACTCATCTCAAACTGGATGTCTCATAGACATATAAAAGCTTCATATGTCCAAACTGAATTACCTTCCCAATAAACTCCCTCTTCTTCCTAACTCCCTATACTGTCCAGGGTACCCCTCTCCTGTCATTCAGGCTTACAACCTAGGTGTCATCTTTGATTCCTCACTCTGTCACTCTCATGTCCAGTCTGTTGCCAAAGTCTGCTGATTCTATTTTTGTAACATCTCTCAAATATTTCTCTTTTGTCTTCTCTGACACTTGTACCACACTGGTACAGGTCACCATTGTCTCACACCTAGACCATTGCAATATCCTCCATTCAGCTACCCAAGTGATTTTTGAAATTATTTTATCCATCAATGACAAAAGAGCCACTGTATTTGGCACAGTTCAGTTCTAATATCATTGTCCCTATTGTTTTGCATGAGAAAGTAAAAACGTCAGTAAAGAAACAAGGATGGGAAGAGTTACTGGACTAGATCAAGTATAAACTGTCCCCAAGTCTTAATTTAGTTTTAAGCTTTAATAACTTCAGAAATACAAATGTTACAAACTTATAAAGATCACTTGAAAAGTAATAGTTTATATTTAATTTATACTTAGCTTTGTGGATTTTAAATAAAACATTTTAATTAATTTTCTGGATAACATTTTTTTTTCAGACTGGTAGACTGGTAGAGAAAATCCTTTGCTTAGCTGATCTATGTTCATTAGACCTTTTCTTGTGGGGTCATGTCAAAACTCTCATGTATATTTCAAAACCTTATTCTTCAGATGATCTTAAGGCTAGGATTACAAATGCAATACTTTCAGTCACTAAACACTGAAGAGAAGCTGATAAAAGTTAATACAAAGTTCAAAAATCAACTAGGTTTTTGAAAAAAAAATCAGAGCACGACTGTTGTTATACTGAATTTTATCAATAAATGTATAATGTTTTCAGAAACCTTTCAAAATGCTTTTTTTAAAAAAAGTTTGTAGCATTTATACTTCTGAAGTAATTAAAGCTTAAAACTTCAGTAAAACTTTTGGGACACCCTGGATACACAGAAAAGGTACATTCTGGAGACAACACATTTTAAGGGTATTGATTAGTTTTCAAGGTATCTGAAAGAGAAGAAGATATTCAAAGGCTTGGAAAAATCTTGAGCCTTATTGTCACAAAATATGACTAAGAGAATATTGTTAACTACTGACCTATATGTCTACTTTCCCATCACTACAAAATTTCAAAAATATGTGTTTTTGAGCATAGTCAGTCCTCACCCTGTCTCAATAGAGAGTATAGGGCAAAGAAAGGTACCTGCTGTGGGGACACAGTTTTGAAGTCAAGAAAGTGAGGAACAGGGACAAGAAGAGAATGAAGGCAGTTTGGCCTTGATTATTCTACAAAATGGAGACTTCATGAGGATCTCACCAATGGGAAGCGAGCAGGCCTTGTGGAGGAATATTCCAAGGTGAGTAGGCTGCAGGGCTGATAGACTGCGCCAGGGCAAGGAAGCCCCAGGTGTTAAAGGAAGTTCCAGGATGAACCAGTAGCAGAGAAGACATGCTTTTGAAGTCCAGAAAACCAGGGAGAAGGCAAGAAAGAGAATAAATAGACTCCTAAATGAGATTCATAATCATTTAATATAATTAGATCTGATGATTCACTGGGAAAAATAAATTAGATGAAAATGTTTATTGTTCACAGGAAGATATGCAGTTAGATGGGTAGCTCATAGAGATGATCCATCTGTTTATTTATCTTGGACAGATGGAGCCAGAATTGAACATAGGAGGAGAGTAGGATGGATTGCCTTCAGGAAATTATGAAGTGTTTTTAGTGACTCCAATTTCTACCTGAAAGAAAGGCCCACCTTTCAAATCCATCCATTCAAGAAGAATTTATAAAGCACCTGTTATGCTTTCCATCTCATCTAATGATTCACTCCAGGCATTTTTGCCATCTACTTACTACTACTTCCAGAATACCAGGTCACCCTGTAAGACTTAATTTACTCAGATTTAGGACTCTTGCCCTGGGTCCAAACTGTTTAAATTGATGAAAAAGTGTACTCAAAGTCACATAGTCTCAGGCTATAACAACCAGGCCTTGTTTCACATCCTATCCATCAATCCATTTTGACCATGTTCTTGCCTTCCACTGTGCTACTGAACACACACCCTCGTCCTCCCCACAAACTTTTTAGTCAAATTAAAATTACTATTAACACCCCTTCTAACCCTATTTCATCCAACTTACACTTACACTAGTAAGTTGTAAATTGAGTCCCTGGCATGATTACTACCTCTGGTTCTAGATACTGTGTGGGTCTGCTGTATTAAAACTATAACTCACAAGCCCCTTCTGGTGTGTTTACCATTAACAATCAGCCAACAGACATAATTAGTTGAATAAAAATGTATTTACTAAGATGGCAAAGTAAGTTACTACCAAACATCTTCTCTTCACCTTTTCCCCCCAAATAAACAAACCTGGGGCATATTTTGTCATAAATACACATAGCGTTAGTGAAAACAATGAGCATAAATCTAGGGTATACTGATGGTTAGGGACATATGTGGCCAAGACAACTCATACCTATAGCACTATAGGACCCTAATGCCTTTTCTGTTCTCATGATGTTCTCATATTCTCCCTCCCCTTCCTTCCCCAGTGTCTTTTCTGGGTAGGACATTCAACTGGGTTCTCTAAGTTTAGTCCTAAATGCAACTTGGCTCTTGATTGTCAGGGATAATTTTCTCTTAAAATTATGGTTGACTCTTCTCTTCTGCCAGGGTCCCCTCTTTGAAGCTGCCTCCATTTACTATTTTTCTTAACTCTCTGTTGGGTACAGTGTTTCACAATGGGAAAGCAACTCTGCCATAAGTCACCATGGTTATGAGGAGAGAAAGTGGGAAGAAATCCCTACTACTCCTTCCCTGCAGTTGCAAAAAGAAAGGAAAAAAGCAATCCCCTCTCAAGAATAAGATTCTTCCTCCATAACTGTCTCTCCTTTCTGTTCTGGGGATTACACTCCACAAAGCTCTCCTACCTCTCTTTTCCCCTGGAGTTGTCAGTCTAGTTTATTAAAGGCCACCTGGGGCTTGACCAGTCTTTGATCAGTCAGTCAGTCCTCTGATTTCTTCGTGTCTTCACACCTCTAAAGAGGCAGCAAAGTGAAATACTTTTCCATTTAACACTTTTTTGTCTCTGTTATCTGCCTCTGCATGATTTCATTAATTGGGCTTGGGGAGGGAAATGATTGATCAACTTACCACTCCTCTCATATGCACATACACTAAGATTGTTACTGTATGTATCCATCAATTTTAATGGCTTTACTCCCCTATCTCAAGATTTACTTACTGGAATAAAACACCTTCCCTTGTCTACAATTCCCTTATATGTGTTACCTCTCCCTATTAGAATACAGAGAGGTAACACATATGCTCCTTGAGGGCAGGGATTGTCTTTTGTATTTGTATTCCCTGGCACTTATTATGATGTTTGGCACATCTTGGGTGCACAATAAATATTTATTAATCTTCATTGATGTGTGCCAGACACTATGTTCTGTGCTAGGGATAAAAAAAAAAAACCAATTCAGTTTCTCAAAGAGCTTATATTCTATTGGAAGAAGCAACATGTACCTCAAAAGTAATTATAAAATATAAAGTAAATTCAAAATAATTGGAGGGGGCAGGGCACTATCAACTGGAGGGATCAGAATGAACTTTATTTATGACATGGTACTTAAGCTGATTCTTTTTTTTTTTTAATATATTTGGCTAGGCAATGGGATTAAGTGGCTTGCCCAGAGTCACACAACTAGTAACTGCTATGTGTCTGAGGCTGGATTTGAACTCAGCTCCTCCTGAATCCAGGGCTGGTGCTCTATCCACTGCACCATCTAGCTGTCCCTAAGCTGATTCTTGAAGGAAGTTTGGGACTCTCTGAAGTACAGGTAAGTAAGTAAGGAATAGATTCGAGTCATGGGATGGCTGGAGAGGCTGTGCAAAGACATGAAATAGTAGATGAAATGTCATATATGGGAATTCTATAGACCTGTTAGTCTCTGAAGAATTAAAGCTGTTATCTCAAAAGCCATCAGAGGAGTGGGTTTGAGTAGGTTTTAAAGCATTGTCAAATTAAAGTTGACCAGTAAAAGTTTTGTAAAGGATGTCATCAGAGACACCTGATCCATGTGACCAGAAATGGTGAGCCTCTCACATGATCTCCTTATCATTTGGGGCTCTGTGCACCCAGATGTGAAGCAATAGTTTTGATCACGGTTTCCTCTTTTCTTCCAGTGTGCCCTTCCATTTAAGAATAATGGAAAAAGTCAACATAAGCATCCCAGAAGGCTTTCTATTATTGGGCTTCTCTGACCGACCATTACTAGAGATAATTCTTTTCATATTTGTCTCGATTTTCTATGTGTTGACCCTTTTGGGAAATGCCACCATCATGCTGGTGTCACACTTAGATGTCAGGCTTCACACTCCCATGTACTTCTTCCTCACCAACCTCTCTTTCTTAGACATCAGCTTCACTACTAGTATTGTCCCTCAACTGCTAGTCAACCTCTGGGGACCAGAGAAGACAATTAGCCATGCTGGTTGTGTGGTCCAGTTTTATATTTCCCATTGGTTGGGGGCCACTGAGTGCGTCCTCCTAGCAGTCATGTCCTATGACCGCTATGTTGCTGTCTGCCAGCCCCTCTACTATACTATCATCATGAATTCATGGGTCTGCTGGGGCCTAGCCTCAACTGCATGGCTTGGTGGCCTTTCTACCTCTCTGCTAGGCTCAACACTTACAGTACAATTGCCTCTGTGCGGTCACAACCATATTGACCACTTCTTCTGTGAGATGCCCCTTATCATGCAGCTAGCCTGTGTGGACACCAGTCTCAATGAGGTAGAGATGTATGTAGCCAGCTTCATCTTTGTGGTATTGCCCCTGGGACTCATCCTGGTTTCGTACAGTCAGATTGTTCGGGCTGTGCTGAGGATCAAATCCACTGAGGGGAGATACAAGGCTTTTAATACCTGCTCCTCTCACTTGGTGGTAGTGTTCCTATTTTATGGGAGCATCATCTTCATGTATCTTCAACCAGCCAAAAATAGTTCACATGAACAGGGTAAGTTTGTTGCTCTCTTCTACACTGTGGTGACACCTATGCTGAACCCACTCATCTATACTCTCAGGAACAAAGATGTGAAAGGAGCTCTGAAACAACTGGTTGTAGGATCTGGCTGTGGTCCAGGAAGGAAACAGGGCGTCATTTTTGAAGTTTAGAAGAATAACAAAGTGACTCAACAATTTTGATAAAGTGATGCGAAAAGTGATTTTTTAAAAAGATGCTAACTGATTTAAAAAAATAAATTGTCAAGGCAAGATAAAAGTCATTTCATTCTAGGTCCAGCACATTTTTATGAATTAGGACAAATTACTTAATCTCTTCTGAATCTCAGCTCCTTCATCCCTAGAAAAGGGATAATTGTTTAGAGGAGAGGGAAAAGTGAGAAAGAGAGAGAGAGGAGAGAGAGAGAGAGAGAGAGAGAGAGAGAGAGAGAGAGAGAGAGAGAGAGAGAGAGAGAACTGGATGTAGAGGTAGAAGAGAGAAATTGTAGTCTTAGCTCTCCCAGTAGCAAGCTGTCTGACCTTGGGTAAGTCAATTCACCATTTAAGGCTTCATACTGTTTCTTCACCAGAGTGGCAATATGGTGAAGTGGAAAGAGTGCCTGACTTGGAGTAAGGAAATTTGAGACTTCAACCTCACCTTAGATATTTGTTAGCCATTTAAGTTATTTCACTTCTCACTAGCTAAATAGAAAATGGCTCAAATAAACTTCCAATTTGAAGGCTGAATAAAGCAAAATTATCTCTTTCTAATTGAGGACTATACATATATATACATACATGTTACAACTAAGTGATGTATGTTATATATAACGTGCATATGTGCTATACCACATGTACAACATTCATCACTTAATAGTAACATTTATAATAGTAACATATATATAATAGGTGTACATGTACGTGTATGTGTATGTGTATGTGTATGTGTATGTGTATGCGTATATGTATATGTATATTACTGGCTGTCCCCAGTGCCTGGAATGTTAGGAAAGCTTTACCTCCTCCATTCTCCCTCCTAACTTCCTGCATACATTTTATATGCATATTACTATTAAGTGAGATATTATTCACACCCATATATAATATATATCATATAATACATACTAAGTGATATGTTATTCACATATAACATAAATATAACCTAATAGTAATGCACATATGCAACATATACATGTTGCTATTATACATATATAACCATTAAGTGACTTGTAATATGCAGTATGTGTTATCTGTGACATAGAACACATTCAATGTATACATAATATAAAGTGATATATGGCATGTATTTATAGATAATAAACATGTCATTTAATAATAACTTTAGTACATTGTAAAATTGTTGTATTAGCTCTTTGTTGCATAAAGAAAGGAAGGAACCAAAGGCTTTACTATATTCAGAAATATATGAAAGTTAAATTTGGCCTATCCTTTATTTAGCTTAGAAGAAAGCTATAACCAGAAATGAATACAACAGAATGTTTTGAAATGGATTCATTCCAAAGAGTGAAAGCAATCCATTTGGGAGAACAATTAATTCTTGTTTCACAAGGCATTGAGAAAAAAAAAAGTCAATCATTAAGGATAATTGAGGAAAGTATTGAATTGAACATTTAGTTCTTCAAAAGTTGTTCTAAAATAGTTATCAATCATAAAATTTCAAATGTTTCAATCAGAAAATGCCATATAAATCTTAGGGGGGAACACAAAATTTGTAATTCAGATCATTTGACTACAGATAGGATTCAGAACTTAAAGCTTCTCCCACCTCAACCCCACCAGAGCGAAGCATGGAAACAATAGCAAGTAGTGAAAAGAGCACTAGGTTTAAAATAAGAGATCCTGGTTTTAAATACTAGCTTTGACATTTAACAACTTTGTGACCTTGAACAAGTCACTTAACTTTTTTGTAAAGTGAAAGAATTAGATTTGGTCACTTCTGGGTCCCTTCTGTCTCTGAATCTACAATCCTTTGATATTCTTATTCTTTTAAAAGTTAAATCTGCAAACTATTTATGAAGCTATTATGAACAGTAACTAATATCTCAAATTAGTTAACAAAGGACAGAGCTACAAAGTATTTGGGAACCACGACAGGTTTATGAGTGAAGATAATGAGTTTTGTGTATGGCAGTTATAGCACTGAATGGAGGGGATCCAGGGATAAGGCCCGTCAGATTTCAAATGGCAGCGAGACAAGACAGTTAAGGGTGGGAGACAATGTATAGTTTAATTGGTGAACTAGAGTCCAAATTGTGAAGGGAGAAAAATAAGAAAAAATAGATAAGAGTATGGTCAGTTCAGTCCAACTCTTTGTGACCCTATTTGGAGTTTTTGTTTTGTTTTGGGCAAAGATACTGGTGTGATTTGCTCTTCTCCAGCTCATAACAGATGAGGAACTGAGGCAAACAGGGTTATGTGACTTGCCTAGAGTCACAAAGTGTCTGAGGCCAGATTTGAACTCGCTAAGATGAGTCTTCCTGACTCCAGGCCCAGCACTTTATTCACTTGGCACCTAGATGCCTTGAAGAATGTGCTCACATATTCACAGCAACAAGGGTGTGGACCCAGATGATAAATAGACTGAGTTTTAAAAAATAAAAAAAGATAGGTTGTTTAGTGATGGTATCAGAGGGAAAGGGAAATGGCAGTGAAGAGCAAAGAAGATGTCAGCTCTTTCTCTTGGCTCAATCTGTAAGGGAATATGAGAGAATCAGCAACCAGCATTGTAGAGATCGATCAGGGATTCCATGTCTTCCGAGAGATCTAGGATCCTGTGAGTACAGGAAAATTCCTACCCTTGGTAAGTGATTATTATCCATGTTTACCCAAAAGTTTTCCATAGAGAGTCCATCCAAAATGCTAGGGTCCTTATTTGCTTTCTCTTTACATTAAAAAGATACCAATAGAACATGTAAGGTATTTGTTAGTTATCCCTCACTTCTCACCATGTGACTAGCTCATCATTTTCATCCACACATCCCCTGCTGTTTCATGCAAAATTCCGCTTTTCTATGCTGCTTATGTATACCCATTCTATATAAGGTTACTGAAGCTGATGTTCTAGGCTCTCTTACATTTCACACAGATGAGCCTTCACTCTGAGCATAAATAAAATCATTTGATAACTGTCTGTGTGTGATGATTTGGTAATTGTGAGCAGCACCTAATCAATGGACTCTTGGATAATTTTTATATTACTCATAATAGGCTATATCAGGATGATCCTTTATTTCATATCTTTAAAGATTATAGTGTTCCAATGACCAACACTATTCCAGAGGCCTCATAATGAAATATTCCACCTCCTGATAGGTCATGAATTCAGAGTGCCAAGTGAGCATATTTTTTGTGGCCTTGGTCAATTAGGAACTTTGTTTTGCTTTAATAAATATACATATTTGTAACAAGGGTTTTATTTTTCTTGCTTTCTTTACTTTATTATTTTTTGGTGAGGTGATGAGGGTTAAGTGACTTGCCCAGAGTCACACAGCTAGTGAGTGTTATGTGTCTGAGGCTGGATTTGAACTTAGATACTCCTGACTCCAGGGTGCTCTATCCACTGTTGCCCCTTTTCTTGCTTTCTTAATGGAGGAAGGCAAGAGGCAGAAAAGAGGGAGAAAGAGAATGTGGATCTACAACTACAATAAAATTGAATTAAGAAAATAAAGAATAAAGACTGTAGTATTTTGTGACTCACTGCTATGTTATAACACAGGCAAACTATTGATATTTAAAAGATGAGTCTTTGCTTGAGGGAAAAGTTTGGTGTCGTTAAAAGGACCCTGAAAATTTCTCAAAGGCAATGCAGTTTGCCTTCATCCTTTTTTTCATTATGATGCCTTATGGCTGAGTTTTTTTAGGTTGTCCATTAAGCTGCGACCATTGTCTGGTCAATAGGCCTCAATTAGAAGGCTCTGAAGTGTTCCAAGGCTTGATATAATTAGCAAAATACCATCTGGAAAGAGTAGTATCTGGAAGACCTCGCCAAAGGGAAAACTCTTCACTGGATTCTAAACTGGGTCTGATAAATGAGTGGTGAATATTCTTAATAAGCACATGACTGCCTGCTTCATGTTTCACTTAAGTGTAATGAACAAGTTACTGAAATGGTTGTTGTATCTTTCAAGGACTCTTGAATAACTTAAATACACATGGGTAAAGCCTTATTTTCTCTACTGAGTCAAGTGCTTTTTTAAAAAATACTCAACAAACAATAAGCATGGGATAGCATGGGGGGGAATGTCTTGTATTTTAAAATATTATTATGAATTATGTTATAGTACATCAGTGGTCTACTGTAGAATATTATTTGTGAAAATTTGTCTGCTCCCTTTTACCATCAAAGAGGATGCTCTTGATAAGCATATGTAAATTATTCTCAATTAATGTTATGTAACTGAGGAATTTGACATATATATATTTTAATCATATTTTCTTAGATACATTGAAAATCATTCCTTCCATTCCCTCAATATTGTGTCACCTCCAGATTGGACCTCCACCTTGGGTAATTGGGTTATTCCAGCTGTTTTCTCCACCTTTGATTTCTTTTGTTAATTTCCATTTCTGCTATAAGCACATCTGGTACTATGTATTAAATAAAGTCAAGATTGCAGAATACCACATGATTTAATAGCTGTCAATATATAAAAAAGTAGAGAGCTTGAAATACAATATTTCAGAAGGGAAACTGTAGCTCACAGCTAAAAATAGCATACCCAGAAAAACTGAGTATAATTTTAAAAGGAATAGAATGTATTTTTAATGAAACAGATGACTTATAAGCATTTCTTATAAGAAGAGGATAATAGGGATAAAAACCAGAATCCAAACTCATCCTCTCAGCATGTGAAACTTTTTGAAAAGAAGAATTTGCCTCAATCATGAAAAAATGTCAGGCTTTTCCCTATAGCTTAAAAACATTCCATTACAATCAGGGTTTTTTTGTTTGTTTGTTTGTTTCAGTCCCAGAGCAATTCATTACTCTTCTCCTAGGAGACATCTATTATGCAGACTATAAGCTATTACAATTTATTGCCATCAATTTAGCTTTATCAGTGCTGTTTCCTGGGGCCATTTCTTCCCTTTACTCCTTGCTTCCCTTCAAAAATCTTCATGTGCAACCAAAACAGAACGTCAGTACCCTGGTTATGTTGTTGACTTCGAGCCATCTTGGATTCTATTTTTCAGTCTGTAGGGATCGATTTCAGAGCTTTCTGTTGGAACTCTAGAGAAGGAGAAGGTGAATTGGGAAGCCCTGTATAGAAGAACCTTCTAAGAAATACTGGAACTGAAGACTCAAGCAGGGGTCAAGTGGGAGAAAAGGATAAAGAGAAAACAGTCTATGAAATGACATTGTAATGATGAAAGGTTAAGGTGGTGTTAAAAAGGACTCAATAGTCACTAACTGCAGTGTGAAGTAGTGAAAAAGTCAATGATTAGGAGTCAGAACAGTCAAATTCAAGACTCAGCTGGCATCACTTGGCTGTGAAACCTTAGGCAAATCACCTAATCTTTCTAAGGCACAATTTATACCTCACCTAAAAAACAGATATTTGGTTCAACAGGCATTTATAAAGCACCTACTATATGCAAGGCACTAGGGATACAAAGACAAAATTAAAATAGTCTCTGCCCTCAAAGACCATACATTTATTTTCTGGGGATTTGGGGTGGGGCACAGGGAAGAGCACGCAGCAGCACGATATGTACTAATAGGAATTCCTCAGTAAAGAGGTCCTAAGATCTGCCTGGAGAAGAATCTTTCCTTCCTTGACTCATTTCTATGGAGGTCAATAAATCAAGAGGTAAGGCTATATAAGCTAAAAAGGCAAATTAGCATCGGCTGGTGGGCAGTTGCTCGAGGATACACACAGAGGTTTTTACACCTGCTGACCAGTAGTGTCAGCCTGAGCATTGACCCTAAAGTAGCAAAAGGAGCCTATCAGGTGAAGCTACTCAGCCACTTCCCTTATTTGGGAGGCTGAGTAATAGGGAGTCAGGTGATTTGCGGAAGAAAGTGTTCACCTTGGGTGTCTCAAGAATTGCAAAGATCAGATCTGTGATAATGCATTTTTCTGAGGACAGTCTTATCAGAATATCCTGGTGATGCAGGAAGTCTCTAAGATAGTGGAGGCCTCCTTCAAAAGAGAAATCAATAAGGTTCATCCTGTCTTTGCCAGACTTAGGAACTGTCTCTGTTTATAAAACCCTGTAGCTCTGTTTCTTTGACCCCAAGGTTATTTTTCCCCCTAGGGAGAAGGTGTTTTCTCCAAATTTTTTGCTTATAGGATTTATCCATTTCCTCCACAGTACAGAAAAATATGTATGAGTGTGTGTGTGTGTGTGTGTGTGTGTGTGTGTGTATATATATATATATAAATATATATATATACACACACACATACAGAGATACATACACATATGTATATATAACACATACTTATATACATATATGTGTGTATATATACATATATATTGCAATGTATAATATCTGGCTATCCTCTTGTCAGTGACCATCTTGTTCGATGCAGAAGCTTCCTTTAACACTAGCCAACTCCAAACAATGGGATCTCTTAAACTCACAGGGTCACCTCCAGGTCTAGACATGTACACCATAAGGCCCAGTTTAAGAACCTATTCTACCAAATGATAAATGTTGGAGAAGATGTGGGAAAATTGGAACACTAATGCACTGCTGGTGGGGTTGTGAACTGATCCAACCATTCTGGAGAGCAATTTGGAACTATGCCCAAAGGGCTATAAAACTGCATTCCTTTGACCCAGCAATACCACTTCTAGGTCTGTATTCCAAAGAGATCATAAAAACGGGAAAAGGACCCACATGTACAAAAAATATTTATAGCAGCTCTTTGGTGGTGGCCAAGAATTGGAAATTGAGGAGATGCCCATCAGTCGAAGAATGGCTAAACAAGTTGTGGTATATGAATGTAATGGAATACTATTGTTCCATAAGAAATGATGAGCAGACAGACTTCAGAAAAACCTGGAAAGACTTGTATGAACTGATGCTGAGTGAAGTGGGAAGAACCAGGAGAACATTGTACACAGTATCAGCAACCTTGTGCAATGACTAACTTTGATAGACTTAGCTCTTCTCAGCAATGCAAGGATCTAAGGCAACTCCAAAAGACTCATGGTGGAAAATGCTACCCACATCCAGAAAAAGAACTATGGAGTCTGAATGCAGATTGAAGCATACTATTTTCTCTCTCTCTGTCTCTGTCTCTATCTCTCTCTTCTTTCTTGTGGTTCCTTCCATTGGTTTGAATTCTTCTTTACAACATGACTAATGTAAAAATATGTTTAATATGAGTGTATATATGGAACCTATATTAGATCACACGCTGTCTTGGGGAGGGGGAGAAAATTAAGAACTCAAAATCTTATGGAATTGAATGTTGTAAACTAAAAAAAAAATTAATTAAAAAAAGAACCTACAAGGCTAAAAGTACAATGTCTCGGTCCACTACGGAAATGGTGACAGCAGGAGCCCTAAAGAGTTAAGACTGCATCAAAAATCTTGCAAACATTTTTTCCTAGCCCATTTGACTGCAGTGCAAAGGTAGGAGTGAATTCCTTCTCTGGGGAAAAGAATCTTCAGTCAGAGTAATTTAGGTCTCAAATTAGATTTATTTGAAAACTAGTTGTAATGTGATTTGGAAAAGATGTTTCTGATTTCCAGGCTGATTTAAGAAATTAGGCCCTTTGGGAAAAATTCTGCAAAGGGGCTCCCCAACCTTTCTCATCCATTGCCTAGGAAAGCCTTCTTTCGGTTTTTAGTCAACAGTCCTTTCTCTAGAATCTCACACTGTAAAGGGCTGCTTAGGTGGCAGTTTGGTGGGTTGTTCTTAAATCAGATCACTTTTCATATGTAATACAAATAAACCTCTTCTAGACTTGACAACACTCTTTAGTTGTTGCACTTAAAAAAACCTCCTCCATCCTCCTATACACTTAACTGTTCCCTTCCCCTCCTCCACTACCTTTTGCTCTTGTTTCAGGTTCTGCTAAGGTTAAACTATTTGTGTGTTGAATTCATGTTATTAGAAATGCTGATTGGCGTGGGGGGGAGGCAACTAGGTGATGCAGTGAATAGAGTACCGGCCCTGCATTCAGGAGGACCAGAGTTCAAATTCTACCTCAGACACATAACACTAGCTGTGTGATCCTGGGTAAGTCACTTAACCCCATTGCCTACCCCCCCCAAAATGCTGATGCTTACATAAAAATGTCTTTGCAGGCTGTTCTAGTCAATGTATAATAGAGCTTCATTAATTTAGATCCCACCTAATTTAGCATGAGATTATTTGACCCAGGGTGGGCAAAAGTTTGGTTTAACTTTGTCAAGAAAGGGCTTCTTAGTATAAAAAAGGTTGCAAATAGATTTTTAACTTACCTAAAGGAACAAACATTTATGAATTCTTTAAAGCAGGTGCTACTTGTTAACACTTTACTTGGTTGGTAGATAGATTAAAAAAAAAAGCAGCCAGAGAATTCATTGAGCACTTACTAGTGCCAGGCACTATGCTAAGCTCTTGTAATACTGGCAAGAAAGAGTACTTGCTTTAAGAGAGCTCATATTCAAATAGGGTGCAAACTCATCCACTGCATCCAGAGTCATCACCAGTCACTTTGATTTTTGTCTTGCTACTGGACTTCCATGACTCTGGGAGAGAGAGTGAGTCTGACAAATCTATCTCACTTAAATCCAAGTCAAGACTTCACCCTCATGATGTCATTGGCCCTCTTTGGAAAATGAGCAATAATAATACCACCATGAGAATAATGGTTGACTCAAAATAAGAAACATGCAATGGAAATGACAAGGGCCCCAGGTAGAAGCTTGTCTCATTGAGTCCTTTCTCCATATAGAAACAATGGTGGCCTTGATGAAAAGATTCCTGACCATCCCCACCTGCCTTCATACCAAAATTTCGACAGTTCCTAACACTACGCCATCACATGACCAGAAACAGTCCCCAGAATTCCTGCTCCATGGACTAGAACCAAGAAAGGGGGTGTGTGTGTGTGTGTGCGTGTGTGTGTGTGTGTGTGCACACACATACATATATATACTTATATACACGCTTAATACATAGATATGTTCTTATATAATCTCATAGACTTTATAACCTTGTGAGGTAAATGCTATTATTATTATTCCCATTGCAAAATGAGAATAATCTATAAAGATGAAGAAACTGAAGCTGATGAGATTAAGTGATTTGCCCACAGGCACACAGTAAGCACCTAAAACAGGTTTTGGACACAGGTATTTTTGACTGTCATGCTCACACGTTGTTCAAAAGTAGGGGGAAAATGTCCAAACACACTAGTTCTTTTGTGTTGGGCAGTAAAAAACAAAAAGTTGACTGATGAAATTTTTGTTTTTTGGCTTAAATATTCAACCTAAGTATGAACAGCTAATTCAACTATATATATATATATATATATATATATATATATATATATATATATATATACATATATATATATGTATATATATACATATATATGTATATATACACACACACACATACACACACACACACACACACATATATATATATATATATATATATATATTTTTTTTTTTTTACGAATCATGTACTATATGACACTGACCATGTTAGGCACTGGGAACAAATGTTCAGTTGTGTCCAACTGTTTGACCCCATTTGGGGTTGTCTTGGAAAAGATACAGGAGTGGTTTGCCATTACCTTCTCCAACTCATTTTATAGATGAGGAAACTGAAGCAAACAGGGTTCAATGACTTGCCCAGAGTTGCAGAGCTAGTAAGTGTCTGAGGCCAGTTTTGAACATAGAAAGATGAGTCCCTTTTACTCCAGGACAGAGTTTTATGCACTGCATCACCTAGCTGCCCCTGGCACTGAGAATACAAAGACAAAAATGAAATAGTCTCTGCCCTCAAGAAGCTTATGTTCTATATGCACTTTATAACAAAATGTTATTAGCTATAATTTTGGTCCAACTATATTTTAGGGATCACCATCATGGTCATTATTATTTCATTTCTTTTATTTTTTGTGGAGTTTAGAGAGAAATGGCCTTTAGCCATGTTGATAATCTGCTATAGTTCTTTTATGTTTAATGTTTTGTAGATTTTTTATACAAGTAGACAAAATGAACTGCTTTTGTTAACTGAATAAAATCATTGGCATGCAGGCTCATCTTCAGTAGACTCACTGAAAGAATTTTTGGAACCATTTCAATGGCAGAAAGGATGATGGGAATGATATGCTCTTTATCATGTTCTCACATAGTTTTTATGTGTGTATATATATTATACACATATGTATATGAGAGAGAGAGAGAGAGAGAGAGAGAGAGAGAGAGAGAGAGAGAGAGAGAGAGAGAGAGAGAAATCCCTTTTCAACACTCACTGGAAGTTTGAGGTACAGCTGGTATTGGCTATATCCCAACAAAGATCAGTTGGTTTTTGTCCTTCGTTCTTGAAGAGGACCAAAATGACATCACTATGCTAGAGTCAAGTTTTAGTGTGTCCAACTGTGGCTGATCAACCAATATGAGCTTGGAACGTTCTACCACAGGTCAGGTACAAATAGTTCACGTGAACATTTGGGGTGGAGTCTCTAAATTTGCTCATCTTGCATTTCCTTTGAGCTATTTTTGCTCATAGAGCAAAGCACTTTCTCTGAAGATGCTTTACTCTGCAGTTTTGTGCCAGTGTCTCCCATGTCACATGATCAATTTTAAAGTTCTTGAGAGTGTCCTTGTATAACTTCTTCTGACCACTACATGAACACTTGCCCTGTGTGAGCTCTCCATAAAAGTCTTTTTGGCAAGCTTACATTTTGTATTTGAGCAACATGTCCAGCCCATCGGAGTTGTGCTCTCTGGAGTACAGTTTGAATGCTTAGCAGTTTAGTGTGAGAAAGGACATCAGTGTCTGGTATCTTATCCTGCCAGGTGATCTTCAGATCTTCCTAAGACAATTCAAATGGAAGCCATTCAAACAAACAAAGAGACCACCTCAAAAGAGATTAGAAGCTATTACTCACTTCTCACTCTTTCCCACTGTTTCTGGATCAGTTGCAAATACTTTTTGGCATAGCCTGCCCTCCATCTCTCCCACTCCATTCATGAGGACCAAGAGGCCAGCTAAGAACCTCCAGTTGTGTAGGCATTTTAATAAGGAGCCAGAACACACATATCACTTGAAGTGGACTAGGCACATGCCTAGCTCCATTGGAAGTACTCCCATCCAAACCCCTATTAGATGTTTAATAATATAAGTATATTCAATCACTACTTATTCACTTATTTTTATCTTATTAACATGTAAGTTGTTTTCTTCTGCCCATTTTAGTACTAAACTGCTAAGGGCAGACAAAATTGGTGATGAAGTTTTATGTGTGAGGAACAGTGAGGTAAGCAGTGTCACTGGATCACTGGATCATAGTGGGGTTCACTGGAAAGGTAGGGAGAGCCAGATTATGAAGGTCCAAATGGAGGATTTTATATTCAATCTTGGAGGTGATAGGGAGCCACTGGAGTGTATGGAGTAAAGGGTGACGTGGCTAGACTTGTACATGAGGAAGATCACTTTGCCAGCTGAATGAAGGATAGTTTGAAGAGGAGAATTTGGAATTATATAAGAAAAGTAATGAAAGTATCCATGCCTTTGACCCAGTAACAACATTACTGGATTAGTAACCCAAGGAAGTCAAGGTTAGAAACAAAAGTCCAATATATACAAATATATTCCTTTGTGATATCAAAGAATTAGAACAAAATGGGTAACTATTCATTGAGGAATAGATGGGGAAAAAACCCAACTATGATATATGAAGGTAATAGAATATTTTTGTTCAATATAAATGCCAAATATGAGAAATTCAGAAAAACATGAGATGTTTTGTATCAACTGATGCAAAGGAAATAAGTAGACCCCCGGGAACACTATGCATGATGACTCTAATATATATGAAAAGATTAATAAAAGTATAAATCAGACTCTGAGCAACTGAAGAACTAAAGTTTCCAAAGAACAGATAAAAAGTAGTTCCCCACTCCTCACATCAAGGAGAGGATGGGGAGGACTCCTAGGACATTTGTATATATTATATATACATAATCATGTACATAACATGCATGTGTCATATATGTATATAGCATATATAGTTCCTTATATATACATATTACATGTATGATACATTGTTAGATATGGTCATTTTATGATAGGTGTGTTTAGTTATTTTTCTTTGTTACAAAGGAAAGATCAGTTGGAGGTGGGGTAAATTACTACAGGGTAAAAACAAAGGACATAAATCAAGCATAGTTTTTTTTTAAAGACATAGAATAAAGTTTAGGATAGGAAATATAATCAAAATTATCATTTCATCCTCCTTCATTTGACCATTTTTTGAAAATAATGAAATGAGAACATATTTTGACTGGGCCCTCAAAAACATTACATATTTTTGACCAGAAGCAACTTCTTTCTGGCCAGAGATTTCTTGAGAGCTTTCTTCACATCTTTATTTCTAAGTGTGTAGATAAGTGGATTTAACAGTGGGGTAATCACACAGTAGAAGACAGATATGACTTTGCCAATGGTGAAATTATACTTAGCTGGGGGACGCACATAGGTAAATATGATGGTGCCATAGTAAATTGTGACAACAGTCAAGTGAGAGGCACAGGTGGAGAAAGCTTTCTTCTTGGCCTCCCAAGAAGGCATCTTAATGATGGTAATTATTATTTGAACATAGGAAGACATTGTGAGCAGGAAAGAGCTCAAAATCACCACAGAGCTACAAGTGTAGCCCACGGCTTCCACCATGAAGGTATCTGAGCAAGAGAGTTTGAATATGGGATCTGAGTCACAGAAAAAGTGATTGATCTTCTGAGGACCACAGAAGTAGAGATGGGAGATGAGAATGGTTGGTAGCAGTGGGGCAATAAAACCACCTACCCAGGAGCCAGCTGAAAACAGAAGGCAGACTTGAGGACTCATTAGGATTGCATAATGCAGCGGATTACAAATAGCAAGATACCGATCATAGGCCATTACAGCTAGCAGAATACACTCAGTAGCTCCCATGGAGAAGAAGAAATAGTATTGAGCTACACATTCAGCAACAGGGATAGTGACATTCTGTGATATACAGGTGGCCAATAGTTTGGGCACTGTCACTGTAGTGTACCAAATCTCCAAAAAGGAAAGATTCCCTAAGAAAATGTACATGGGAGTGTGAAGCATGGGCTCCGTGAGAACAATGATGATGATGAGGGCATTTCCAGTGAGGGAGAGTAGGTACACAGTAAGGAACATCACAAAGAGTGTGATCTTTAGTTGTTGGATACCAGAAAAGCCAAGAAAAATAAATTCCATCACTGTGGTTTGGTTTCTTCCATCCATATTTCATTTTGCCTGATCTGAAGAGAGAAAGTGAAACATAGCAGGAAAAAAATGAACACATAGAAAAACTCATAGTTTGCTCTATTTCCAAACTGATGAACTACAAAAAGAGAAAGCTGGAGCCATGATGCAAGTATGTGGAAGAAACACCAAAGCATATACATGGGCTATATTTCACAATTCTAAAATGCCTAGTTGAGCTAGATAAATCAATAATAATAACTATAGCTAGCATTTAGATAGTGCTTTAAGGTTTACAAAGCACTTTTCATATGTTAACTAATTTGAGCCTCACAATAACCCTTTGAAGCTGTTACTGTTATCCCTATTTTGCAGATGTAGATTCTGAGCCTATGAGAGATTAAATGACTGCTAATAAGCATCTGAGGATGGATTTGAATTCAGGTCTTCTAGACTCCCAAGTCCCATACTCTATCCACTGTGCCATCTAAAAACCTCTAATTTATTTTTTTAACTGCTCTATTCAGATGCAGGGAAAGAAATCAAACTACTTAATTTAGTTTTCCAAAAAGGAAAGTAAGTCCATTGAGGAGGGCAAATGGGAGCTGTCTGAAGAGAGTGATCTGATCTGAATATGCATAGAATTTACCAGCTGATATATTTTTAAATGAATAGGTATAGAAGATAGAAGTAAGAGCAGGTAACAGAGGATGAAGACAAAATTATGGTTCATTCCCATAACAACAGTGTCAGGAATGATGAAATTCAGGATAAGCTTATGATATTAAGGGAAGTTAAGGGCAATACATGTGATTTTTTAAAAAAGCCATATTAGGATAAAGAGGAAGATTGAAAGAAGAGATAAGATCACTGTTATAGCTGAATAAGAAAATGACTAACAACAGATACAAAATGGAATCTTTTTAACTCTTATTTTCCTTCTGTTCTCTCCGCAAAAGAGAGATACTTTGGAGTATAAAGGATAGAGCAAAAATACCTAATGGGGATACACAGTACAAATATGGAGGTTGTTTGACATTATTTGGTGTTCTTGATAAAATCCAATCACCTGCCCCACATAAATTTTATTCCTGGAACCTCAAAGAACTGACAGATGTGACTGCTGAGCTACTGTCAATGATATTTGAAAGATCATGGAGAATGTGGGAGGCACTTCAGAACTGAAGAAGGGCAAATCCTGTCTCAATTTTCAAAAAAGAAAATAGAAAATAGAGTCTGAACATAGAGCCTGGTGAGTTTGAGTTCCATCTTTGGCAAAAACTTTTGAGCTCACTCTATTAAACATGAACATCTCTGTGAGGAAGCAATAACTGCTAGTAGTCAGTGTGACTTAATAGTTCATACTAGACTAGCCTCATTAAACAAGTTCAGGGGGATGTTCTAGTGCCTAGTAGCACAATACCTATCAATTAACTATCAGATAGTATATGCTTAATAAATCCATCTTGATGGATTGATGTACCCAGGTTTTAGCAAAGCATTTGACAAAATGTATGATGTTATCTTTCTGGAAAAATATTATGAACTATGGGCCTGCCGCAAGACAAACTGAGACCTGTTAAAGACTTCAGCTTAAAAAGGCCAAGGTCTCCCGCTGCATCCAGAGCCATCTCCAGGTGTCCTGATCTTGCCACTGGACCCAGATGGCTCCAGAGGAGACAATGAGGCTGGTGACTTTGCACTTGTGTGTGATGGCATCACCTCCCTGATGTCATGGTCCTCTTTGAGAATGAAGGACAAACAACAACAGTAAGTGATAATAAAATTAGATGCATTTGGAGCTGCTTGAATCAAAGTGAATCAAACTAGTCATTCTATGCTAAGGCTTCTGGTAAAGCACCCTACCGACGAGAACTTGGTGTTATAATATTAACATTTTTATCAATGACTTGCCTCCAGGCACAAATTAAATTCAATCAGAGATGACACCAGACTCAGCATATTTGCTTAGAGTCAGAAGCCAAAAAGATCTTCACAAGCTAGAATATTGAGTTAAATAAATTAGATGAAATTTAATAGAAAGGAGTAAAAGCAAGAACTTATTTTGGAGTTCATGAAAGTATTTAATATAAAAGAGATGGAAAATGCCCGTTTAGTTAACAATTTGTATGACAAAGATCCGGGGACTTAAGCTGATTGCCAGCTCAGTATGAATACACAATACCCTATGGTAGGAAAAACAACAACAACAACAACAACAACAACAACAAATGAGATCATGGGCTGAATTAAGAGAGTCATAACTTATAGGAATAAGGAGGTAGTAGTTCCCCTATACTTTGCTGAAGTAGGATCACATGTGGAGTACTTTGTTCATTGTAGGTACCACACTTCAGGAAAGACATCAATAAGCTAGAAATCTTCCAGAGGTAGAAAAACAAGAGTGAAGTACCTTGAGTTCCTGCCATATAAAGATCAGTTTAAGGAAATGGAATTGTTTTGTTTGTTTTTCTGGGGAAGAGGTGATTTGGTGAGGCATAATAGCTGTCTTTAAATATTTGAAGGGATATCATGAGATAAAAGGGTTACATTTGTTCTGATTGTTGTCAGAGGGGAGAACCAGGGACAAATATTGGAAGTTGCAAAAAGACAAATTTAGACTTTATTTAAGGGAAGATCTCTTAATAATTAGAGCACTCCAAAGGAGGAATGAGCAGATCTAGATGTAATGAGTTATCCCTTTGTTGGAGGCCTTTAAACAGAGTATGAGTGATATTGTTTTGTAGGGGGACATTTTTTTTCTTTGTCTGAGTTAGGATGAAGGACCTTTCCAAATCCAAAAGGCTGTGATTCTGTGATATAACCTAGTAAGTATAGCTATAGGATCTGAAATCACTTTGTATTCAATGTGGATGGTTAGCATGGTTAACATAGATCACTAGTAGCTGCAAGACAAAGCCATAGACTTTGTATGACCTCACGTTTGCAAGGGGCTGTAGATTACATACTGACCTTTGTTGTAACTATTTTATGAAGCCTTGAAGTGTTCTCTAGAATATTTAGTTCAGTGGTTTTGGGGGTATAATAATAACAAACCAAGGTTGTTATTTAACTTCCTGAAGACAAGATAGATTTAGATTCCACCCTAATCCATTTTGTATAAAAGACATTTTATATGTCATTGATTCTAAGAAGTGCTCAGTAAAGATGCCATTGGCTCTTTTCAATGACAATTATTCACTCCTATTACTGGAAAAACAAACCAGTTTTCATGTTAAACTGGTAATTATTTCTATATTGGAAGAACTTCTTTTTATATCCACTTATTTACATAGATGCTGTCTCCCTAACGAGACAGATTGAATTCAATCACTAAAATTATTTGCTTTATGTCTTCCTAAATCACTATACCCAGCAGAATATCACATAGCATAGGTAATAATAATAGCCAACATTTATATAACACTTATTATGTGCCAGGCACTGTGCTAAGTGCTTTACAATTATTATCCCACTTGATCCTCACAAAAACCCTGGGAAGTAGATACTGTTATTATCCCTATTTTACAGATGAAAAAACTCAGGAAAACAAGGATTAAGACTTGCCCAGGGTCACACAGCTAGGAAGTGTTTAAAGCCACATTTAAACTCAGGTCTTCCTGATTTCAGGCCCAGAGCTCCATCAGAGAATACTTTACAATTATAATGGTATGATATGATATGACATAATGTAATATAATATGGTATGATATCATATGATATGACATGACATAACATAATCAATTAAAATGGTAATAAACAATAATCCTCATCACATTATAGCTCCAATTTTCTGGCAGGAATCTTGCCTTTGCCTGGTAATTAAGACAGTATTGTATAATGTCAAGGACAAGAGATCTAAGTTCAAATCCTGTATCAGATCCTTACTAGCTATGTAATAATGGACAAATTGCATAGGTTTATTGTACATATTTCTTCATATGTAAATGGGGATAACATCTATATACCCATCACATAGGCTTATTTTGAAAAACAAATGAAATAATGCATATGAGTTTTGTAACCTTTAAAACTCTTTATAAATAATCTCTTTGTTGATGATATGATGGCATTTGGAAAATCATAAAGATTCAATTAGAAGGTTAGTTTAAATAATTAATAATTTTAGCAAAGTAGTAAGATATAAAACAAACCCACATAAATCATCATCATTTTTATATATCACCAACAAAACCCTGCAAAAAGAGATAGTAAGAGATACCCTATTTAAAATAACTGTAATAGTATAAAATACTTGGGAGCATACCTGGCAAAACAGTCTCAGGAACTACACAAGCATAATTATGAAACACTCTTTATACAAATAAAGTTGGATTTAAATAATTGAAGAAATATTTATTGTCCAAGGTAGGTAAAGCCAATATAATAAAAATGACAATTTTACCTAATGAACCTATTTATCCACTGATATACCAATTAAATTACCAAAAAATTATTTTATTGAGTTAGAAAAATAATAACAAAATTCATTTGGAAGAACAAAAGGTCAAGGATTTCGAAGAAACTAATGAAAAAATGTAAAGGAGGAGATTTTAGCAGTACTAGATTTTGCCCTATATTATAGGGCAGTAATTATCAAAACTGTCTGGTACTGGCTAAGAAATAGAAAGGTAGATCAGTGGAACTGGGTAGACATACAATACAGAGTAGTAGATGATTATAGTAACCTTGTTTTTGACAAATATGAAGATTTAAGTTTTGGGGATAAGAATTCATTATTTGGTAAAATAAAAAAATTGTTGGGGAAGCTGGAAAGCGGTCTGGCAGAAATTGGGTATAGACCAATATCTTAAACCATTTACCAAGGCAAGGTCAAAACAGATACTCGACTTAGATATAAAGGGAGATATCACAAGAAAATTAGAACATGGAACGTATTATCTATCAGACTTATAGATAGGAGAAGAATTTATGAATAAACAAGAAATAGAAATCAGTGTGAGAAACAAAATGGATAGTTTCAATTGCATTAAATTAAAAAGGTTTTGTACAAATAGAACCAATGTAGCCAAGATTAGAAGAAAAGCAGAAAATTGGGGGATGTTTTTAATAGATAGTTTCTCAGATAAAGATTCCATTTCTCAAATAGATAAAGAACTTTGTCAAATTTATAAGAATATGAGTCATTCCTCAACTGATAAGTGGTCAAAGGATATGATCAGATAGTTTTTTGATGAAGAAATAAAAACTATATGTGGTCATATAAAAAATGTTCTAAATCATTATTGATTAGAGAAATGCAAATTAAAACAACATTGAGACATCATCTCATACCTATCAGATTGACTAAAATGATAGATGCCCTTCAATTGCGGAATGGCTAAACAAGGTACGGCATATGATTGTGATGGAATACTATTGTGCTATAAGAAATGATGAGCTGGTTAATTTTAGAAAAACATGGAAAGACTTGCATAAAATAATGAAAAATGAAATGAGCAATACCAAGAGAATATTGTACATAGTAACAGAAATATTGTCTTAAGAACAACTCTGAATGACTAATTCATCTTGAGAATCATAAATATTCAGACCAACTACAAAAGACCTATGAAGGAAGATGCTACCCACCTTCAGAGAAGTATGGCGTGTGCATGTTTAACTGCAGCCTTCTGTAGTGCCAGGTGGGAAGGACAGAGAAAAAAATAATAAAAAGTACACAGCAGAGAACAAAAGAAAACTTAGAAGGAAATACAGAAAACACATAAAACAGAAGAAAAGCAGGGTAGCTTTGAAAATAATGTGTAGTATTTATTACACAGTTTTTTAATTTAAAAAATTAAACAATCTGAAATTCACAATTTTATATTGAATCCTCTATGTTGTACTGTGTGCATGTACATGTTCTTTTTTTCTTTAAGCTTAAAATGAATAAATTAAACTATATGTGTCATTTATTAGCTAAGGGCTAAGTCTACATTGTGTTCCATATCATAGAGGCTCAGCTTTGGTATTTCTGGTCCTGATTAACTTGGTAATCAGTTAACCATTTAACCTTCAAGACTTTAGAGATCTTCTAACCCTATCCCTTTATTTTATAGATGATAAAGAAGAGAAAACCCTGAACCATAGAGAAGTGAAGGCACTTGCCTAAGGTCACAGAGCTCTCTGGTAGTAGAAGCTGAGACAGAACCGGCCTCCTGACTCTTGGTTCAATGTTATTTCCACTGTGTCCAGTGATGTGCAGGTAAATGTTTAACAACTGGCTTTTGGGGGTGGGGTGATATAGGCACAACACACTTTTAAATTTAGTCTGCATTATTAGCATTTTCTCCATTATTTAATAATTACTCCATTACTAAACAATCAAAACAATAAATCATGCCCTGATTTGAAGTGTTTGCCAATTTCTAATGTGTAAATCCTTACACTGAAAATGTAACAATCAGCTCTCACAAACTAGTTCAAGTTGGCTCCAACATAACCAAATAATATTTAGATGAAAAGTGAAAAAAATGTACTCAGTAATTCAGAAATTTCCATGTTGGATACCTTACTTCTGAGGTCCCTTCAAGCACTAGTTCTATTATGCTATGACTGACTCTAGAATACCAGAATCCTAGGTAATTATTCATTTCCCCCTTCCCCCCGAATATGGCTTGTGCAGACAAATTCAGTTTGATTCCCCTTCTATCATGGGCTTTTTCTGTTAATGCCACTTGAATATTTGACTTTAAATCATTCAAAACATATGGATGACTAAATGAATTTTTCATTTGTCGTCAGGGTCATAAGATCATGGATTTACATCTGGCAAGGACAGATATTTGGGCTTGATATATTCTAGATGAAAACGTGTTTCATCTCTGAATCAGCATTTGCTATGATGATAGCTTTTGGTTATTGTCAGTGACCAGGAATCAGGACTACCTCATTAAATATGAATAGCCCCTTTCTGCCTTACTTTTGAATATTTCTAAATAACAACAGCGAGGTGGCATAGTGGATAGAGTACCTGGTCTGGAGTCAAGAAGACTCACCTTCCTGAGTTAAATCTTACCTAAGATATTTACTGTGTGACCCTGGGTAAGTCACTTACCCCTGTTTGCCCCAGTTTCCTCATCTGTAAAATGAGCTGGAAAAGGAAATGATAAATCACTCTAGTATCTCTGCCAAGAAAATCCCAGATGGGTTCGTGAAGAATCAGACAGGACTGAAAACAATTGAACAACAACTTCCTGACTCCAGTAATCTATGATCATATGATGATTTATGGATTTGTGCACATTTATAATAGCTGCCCTTGTCTATATGCCCACAGTGGCTTTGATATAAAGGAAAATGGAATTACATGCTGTTGCCCCCTCAATAAAGGCAGTCATGGGTATTATGGTAAAAGAGGAGAAGGGCTGCATATAGTAGGCACTCAGTAAATGTTTATCTCTATAAGAACACAGTTGGATGAATGCCTAGGAAAAATTCCATTTCAATTGATTGCAATCTACTGCTCTGATTCTTGAGGTCTTAGCTTATTTTTCTTTATTCCTTTACAGATTTCCCTCTTAGGCTGTTTGACATCACATGATAATGAATTATTAGTGTGACTGACTCGCTGAAGTGACTACTTGACTAGGTAGCTACAGCTCTGAAAATTAGTGTGGGGCATAAGTGATCAGAAACATATTCCCCTCTCTTCTAGCTAGCACAATGACATCTTTTTCTCCTCTACCCCCTTTTACTTTGATCTTTATGCCCTGAATGATGTGTTTTCAAACTAATTGAGTAGACTTATTTGACAATCTCAATGAACTCTTGGGAATTAAGATGGATGAATATAGAACTTGAATGAAAATGGATAATAATGTCTTTGGAGAGGTAACAGTACATAGATTTCCTGACAGAGTCAGAAAGATAGGGTTCGGGTCCTACTTCTGGTACTTAAAGGCATATATGACTGTGGGAAAGTAATTTAACCTCTCTGAAATTTGAAAAATTCTCCAAGTTATAAACATGTTTGGAATCTGCATTGGTGAAGGGGCGGTTACCACACTGACACAGATTCTCATGTAATGCTTTTGCAACAGCAAAACAAGTATTAAAAGATCAAGGTAAATGCCATACAAGTATCCTTTATTTCATTTGTGATGTGTACTAATAGATTATGTTAATAAATTTTCACCTAGTCATTTTCTCAAACACTGAACCAGGAGATATGATTATGCAGGTCATGGATGCAAATAATTGGAGAAAAAGTGGAAAATGCAGTCAATTTGGCTTTATGTAGACATACTATATACTTAAGTATACATATACATATATGTGTACATACATATATAGTATAAATAATAGGTACAGTGAAACCTAGTCTTAGCGTCTTTCCCTTTATCACTCAAATAAATAAGAATCAACAGTAAATTATCATCAGAATAATACTTACATGCATTTACTCTGATTATTTCAGTCTTAACTTTGTTTTTCTAAGGTACAAACTATATTAATTAGATTTTTTTTGTTACCTTCCATTGTTCTAAGCTAAAAGCTTCTCCAGTGAATCAGAGATTCATTCCAAATAAAAATGAATGAAGTTGTAGTGTAAAAGAAGCAGGTTTTTAGTCCTGGGGATTCCATATTTGGTGTTATATTTTACTCTTTGGTGCAGTCAGAAAAGAAGACAAATTCAATAAACACCCAATTGTCTATTTATCCACAGTTAATTTTTTTTTTTAACTAAAGGATTGGTAGGGGCCCTGGCTGAATGGTCTTTTTGTGAGGAAATAGTTACTATGTTTCATTAGTCTGGGACTCTGGAGAACTGGCCTCTGGCAAACCATAGGATGTCTCACAGGACACCATTGAATTCCTCTCCATCAGAGTCAAGATGAACTCTCTTTGGGGCACAGAAGGAGTAATGAGACTGCGGACTTTTTTTCTGGATGCTGTCTTTACATGGATCTGACAAGACTTTGTAGAATCCAGTTTTTTCCTATTTTCCATTCCATCCATGTCAGAATAGTTTTTCTCAAATTTCTTTAATCCAGAGCCATATACAAGGATTGCTAATGAATTACTTTGATTGCTAAAGCCAATTCAAAGTTCTACACCAGGTAGGTAAAATACAATGCAAAGAAGCCTGGCTTTAGGTAGTCTAGGTTATTCTGCTTTTGCTACTAATGTCCTATCTCAACTTGGACAAATCACTTATTCCCACTAGGTTTTAATTTCCTAAAATAAAGGAGTTGACATAAATGGTCTTTAGTATTCCTTCCACCTCTAAACCCCATGTAATGAACTATTGACACCTATCTTTCTCTAGTCTTACTCCAAAACATGGTCCTTGAGAGGCACCCTACTTGATATCATTCATACATAATTTGCTAGTTCTTATCTCTATATTTGCTAATGCTAATGATATTACACTGCACTATACTACACACACACACACACACACACACACACACACACACACACAATGTACTCCTTGGTCCCCTACAACAAAGAATTATCAGTATTTTATGTAAGATTATATATATATATATATATATATATATATATATATTCCATATAAAATATACATATACATACATATATATGTCCATATAAAATGTATAGATTTATATGGGATCTCTCAACATATAGACAGGTATCTCAAGGGGAGGCATGGATAGATATCTCAGGAATGTGCTCAGTCTTCTCAAAGGGAAACTATGATTACTGTTTTGAGAGGAACAGAAGTGGCTGGTTACTCTGGTCTCCACTGAGAGAAAGGATTACTGTATTAGAATTGTGTCTACCTATCACCACCACCCTCCCCAATATTTCTTAGTTTAAGGATTGATTTTTTTTTTTAGATTCAAAACCCACCAAAGCTGATTCCCTGGTTTCTATACCTAAAAGGGAAAGGGAATCCCAACCTTATGCCTACCAGCCTGACTCCTTCTCACAAATGCTGTTTACATAAAAGACCCATCACAAATAGTGAATAGCAAGTCAACCCATTTATTTCAGTAACCGGCATATAGAAATTGGAGTTCTACAGATTAGAATAGACCAGAAAATACATGAGTGAATAATTTCTGTAGACAAGAGCAAGTCTAGATCTTATTCAACCAAAAGAGAGAGGCTCCAATATCACCTATGTGGGAAATTTTCTGAAGTCTCTAGGGAGAAAAAGTGGAAATTTGAGATGTATTTAGGAGCTGACTTTGACTTCAGGTCTGCCTTCCAGTCTCCCACCTCCCATTTCTCAGTCTCTCTCTCTCTGATTTGTGCATCCATTAATCTGTTGCTTTATAATTAACTGGTTTATTTTTGTAGGTATAGAATGTTTTAGTATATTTGTCATTGCACAGAATACAAGATTTTGAAACAAAAAGACTGGGTACAAGTCCAAGTTTTATTAGTTATATGACTAAAGGCAAGGCTGAGCATCATTTTTTTTTCTTCCATAAAATGGTGATAATGCTGTCCCCACTAATTTTCTCATAAGATAACAACAATTAGAGGAGACTTCCAGGAGCCAAGATGGTAGAGTAAGAAGTAAGTCACTCTCACCCTCCCTTATTGACCTGTGAAAGCCCAGAAAATACCACCCGAGGAAAAATCCAAGAACAGTAAGCCAACAGAAATATGGGGTGCAACAGTCTTGTAGCCCAGGAAGCTTAAGGGATTAACTGAAAAAGGCCCCTCTCACTCTGGGGAAGGGAGAGCAGTACAGGATGTGAGGCATCCCAGTAAGCCAGCAGCAAGCCTCAACTCAGCAAATCAGGGGTAGATCCTGAACCCCAGGGTGGTAGATCAAGCAAGTGCCAGCACCAGGATGCCCTCAGTGCCTCAGCGCAGGCAGGGGAAGCAGTAGACACCAGCTTGGAAAACCACTACATGTGCCAGCATTCTCCAGCAAGCAAAATCTTCTGGTGCTTCAGCAAAACTCCAGGAGGCACAGCTCCAGGCTGGCAGACATCCTCCAGCAACCAACCATTCCAGTGCTTTAAAGAAACCTGGGTGAGCAGGCCCCTTCAGGGGCCAGACTCCCCACCTGCACCCTGAGTACTCCAGTATTGCTGACCCAAGCTCAACACCAGGTAAGCTGCCAGACCCCTACAGTCTCCAGCTGCCAGCACCTGAGGCCCCAGCACACAAAGCTAGTGACCAGGTCCCAGGCTCTCAGCACAGGAAGCTTGGGTCAGTGCGCCCTGTGCTCCAGCAGTAGAGCTCAATTTTAGGCAAATATAATGAGCAAAAAGCAGAAATGGACAATGATCATAGATTCTATGGGGACAGGGAAGATCAAAACACAAATTCAGAAGAGGACAACATTGTCAATATACCCACATCTGAAAGCTCAAAGAAGAAAATGAACTGGTCTCAAGCCCAAAAAGCCTTCTTGAAAGAGCTCAAGAAGGCTTTTAGAAGAAAAGTTGGGGGGAAAATGAAAGGTATGCAAGAGAGAGTTGATAGTTTGGAAAAGGAGGTACAAAAATTGACTGTAGAAAACAACTCCTTAAAAAAGGAAAATTGGGAGGGTGAGGCCAAGATGGCAGAGTAAAAGCAGTGACTTGCTTGAGCTCTCCCCAAAATCCCTCCAGATACCTGTAAAAATGACTAAACAAATTCTAGAGCAGCAGAACCCACAAAAAGACACAGTGAAAAAAATTTTCCAGCCTAAGACAACCCAGGTGGTTGACAGGAAAGGTCTATTGTGCTGGGCTGGGAGAGGAGCGCAGTCCAGTGTGGGCTTCAATGGCACAGACCATGCCTCAGCAAACCAGGAGCAGGCCCCAGGGGATTGAATCACTGGCAGCTATGGTGGTTTCCAGACTTCTCAACCCACAAATGACAAAGGAGGTCAGTGGGAATGGTCTGCCAACCTTGGGTGAGAGGAATGCAGTCCAATCCTGGCCTCAGCACAGCCCTGAAGTAGTGGCAGTGGTGATGGCAGCAGCAATGGTTTCTTCCAGAGCTCTCAGTCCACAGACAGTAAGGGGACTGAACAACTGATCAGAAGGAGATTATAGGGATCTCTTTGCTGGCAATGAGGCAGAATTCTGTTGCTTTGCCCCTACTCTGATCTTGGGGCAAGGAGGAGCACTGGCATAGTAGAGGTTGTGGCAGCAGTACAGAGGGAACCCTCTTCATAGTTCCAGGACAGAAAAGAGTACTTGTGGTCACTCACTGACCAGAGCACAGGCCAGGAGAGTAGTAAACACCTCTTCTTAGATCATGCCACTTGGGAAAAACTGAAAATTTACATGTCCTTAGAAGTATCTTCGAAAACAGCTGCACAAAACCCATGAAGCTTGGAGCAGTATCCCCTCCACACTGGAAGCAGAACCTTACCTTAACAGAGAGTTTTAAAAGTCAAGTAATTGCCTGGGAAGAAAAAAAAACAGTGGGAAAAAAACCTCAGACTATTGAATCTTACTTTGGTGACAAGGAAGATCAAAACAGACAACCAGATGAAGACAACAAAATCAAAGCTCTTACATCCAAAGCCTCCAAGAAAAATAGGAATTGGCCTCAGGTTATGGAAGAGCTCAAAAAGGATTTTGAAAATCAAGTAAGAAAAGTAGAGGAAAAATTGGGAAGACAAATGAGAACATCAAGGAGAAAATACTCTAAGCAGCCAGAAAGAAACAATTCAAGTATTGTGGAAACACAATCAGGATAACACAAGATTTGGCAGCTTCTATGTTAAGGGATCAGAGGGCTTGGAATATGATATTCCAGAGGTCAAAGGAAATAGGATTAAAACCAAAAATCACCTAACCAGCAAAACTGATTGTAATCAATGAGGTGGGAAAATTCAATGACATAGAGGAATTTAATACATTCTTGAGAAGCCAGAACTAAATAGAAAAATTGATTTTCAAATATGAGACTCAAGAGAAACATGAAAAGGTAAAAAGGGAAGAGAAATCATAAGGGACTTTTAAAAGTTGAACTGTTTATATTTCTACATGGAAAAATGATATTTGTAACTCATGAGACCTTTCTCATTATTAGGGTAGTTGGAGGGAATATATACAGAATTGGCCAAATGGAAAAGGAGGTACAAAATCTAATAGAAGGAAACAATTTGTTAAAAACTAGAATTGAGCAAGTGGAAGCCAATGACTCTATGAGATATCAAGAATCAGTCAAACAGAAACAAACGAATGAAAAAATAAAAGAAAATGTAAAATACCTCAAGGGTAAAAACAACTGACCTTGAAAATAGATCCAGGAGAGACAATTTAAAAGTTATTGGTTTGCCTGAAAACCATGATGAAAAAAAGAGCCTGATGGCATCTTTCAGGAAATCATCAAGGAAAACTGCCCTGAGGTCCTAGACCCAAAAGGTAAAATAATAATTGAAAGCATCCACTGATTACCTCCCGAAAGACATCCTAAATTGAACATGCCAAGGATATTGTAGCCAAATTCCAAAATTACGATGTCAAAGAGAAAATACTACAAGCAGCCAGAAGAAAAAAAATTTAAATATTATAGAAACCACAGGATGACACAAGACCTTGCAGCTTCTACATTTAAAAATCAGAGGGCTTGGAATATGATATTCCATAACCTAAAGGAACTTGGACTACAACCAAGGATCAACTACCCAGTGAAATTGAGCATAATCTTTCATGGGACAAGATGGACATTCAGTGAAATAGGGGAATTCCAAACCTTCCTGATGAAAAGATGAGAGCTCAAAAGAAAATCTGATCTTCAAATAGAAGACTCAAGAGAGGGATAAAAAAGATAAGCAGGAAAGAAAAAAACAACGATGTGTTATTAATAAGGGCAAACTGTTTACATCCCTACAAGGGAAGATGACACTTGTAACTCTTGAGAACTATGTTGTTATTATGACATTTAAGAGTGGTATACATAGACAGAGGACATGGATATAAGTTGACTTTGATGTGATGACAAAAAAAACTAATTAAGTGGTAAAAAAAAGGATTGTTCTGGGAGAAGAGGAAAGGAGGGGGCAGACAAGGGTAAATTACATCCATGAAAAGGCACAAAAACATATTACAATAGTAGGAAAGAAGGGAGGGAGATGAGCATTGTTTGAACCTTACTCTCATCAGATTTGGCTTAGAGATGGAATAACATAATCAGTTAGGTACAGAAATCTAACTTACCCTATAGGATGTAGGAGGGGAAAGGGGAAAGAAAAGGAAGGGGGTAGATATAAGGGAGGGAAAAAAGAGTAGTAAGGGTAAAAGGGAAGAAAAGAGGGGGCTAATAGAAAGGAGGGCAGACTATGGGAGGCAGTGGTCAAAAGCAAAACTCTAGTGAGGAGGAAAAGGGAGAAAGGAGAGAGAAAAGCATGAACGAGAGGGGGGAATATGATGGAGAGAAAGACACAGATAGTAATCATAACTGTGAATGTGAATGGGATGAATTCTCCCATAAAATGAAAGTGGATAGCAGAGTGGATTAGGAACCATAATCCTACAATATGTTGTTTATGAGAAATACATTTGAAACACAGGGACACACACAGAGTAAAGGTAAAAGGCTGGAGCAGAAAATATTATGCTTCAACTGAAGTAAAAAAAAAAAACAGGTGTAGCAATCCTGATGCCACACAAAGCAAAAGTAAAAATAGATCTGATTAAAAGAGATAAAAAAAAGAAACTACATCCTGCTAAAAGGTACCATAGACAATGAAGTAATATCATTACTAAACATTTATGCAACAAATGGTATAGATCCAAATTCTTAGAGGAGAAGTTAAGGGAATTACAGGAAGAAATAGACAACAAAACTATACTAGTGGAGGACGCCAATCTTCCCCTCTCAGAACTAAATAAATCTGACCACAAAATAAACAAGAAACAAGTTAAGGAGATGTTTAGAATTTTAGAAAAGTTAAATATGGCTGACCTCTGGAGAACATTGAATGGGGATAGAAAGAAATATGCCCTTTTCTCAGCAGTACATGGCACCTACACAAAAATTGACCATGTGCTAGGGCATAAAAACCTCACAATCCAATGCAGAAAGGCAGAAATATTAAATGCATATTTTTCAAATCATGATGCCATAAAATCTCATGTAAAAAGTGCCATGGAAAGATAGACTAAAAATTAATGGGAAACTTAATAATCTGATCCTAAAGAATGAGTGGGCCAAACAACAAGTCATAGAAACAATAACTTCATCCAAGAGAATGACAATAATGAGACAATATACCAAAACTTGTGGGATGCAGCAAAAGTTGTTCTTAGGGGAAGTTTTATATTTCTAAATGCTTACATGAATAAAATAGAGAAAGAGGAGATCAATGAATTGGGCATACAACTAAAAAAGCTAGAAAAAGAACAAATTAAAAATCCCCAATTAAATTCCAAATTAGAAATTCTGAAAAAACAAAGGAGAGATTAATATAACTGAAATTTAAAAAAACTATTGAGCTAATAAATAAAGCTAAGAACTGGTTTTATGGAAAAAAACAATAAAATAGATTAATCTTTTGTTGATTTGATTTAAAAAAAGGAAAAAAGAAAACAAAATTACCAGCATCAAAAATGAAAAGGGTGGAAATTAAAACAATTATGAGCTATTTTGTCCAACTGTATACCAATAAATCTGACAATCTAAGTGAAATGAATGTATATTTACAAAAACATAAATTGTCCAGATTAACAGAAGAATAAATAAAATTCTTAAATAATCCCATTTCAGAAAAAAGAAATTGAACAAGCCATCAATGATCTCCCTATCCAGGGCCAGATGGATTTACAAGAGAATTCTACCAAACATTTAAAGATTGATTAATTCCAATACTATATAAATTATTTGGGAAAATAGGCAAAGGAGTCCTATGAAATTCATTTTGTAATACAAATATGGTACTGATAGAAAACAGAGGAAGAAAATTATGGACTAATTTCCCTAATGAATATGGATGCAAAAATTTTAAAAATATATATTAGCAAAGAGATTACAGCAACATATCTCAAAGATAATACACTATGACCAGGTAGGATTATACCAGGAATGCAAAGCTGGTTCAATATTAGGAAAACTATCATCATAATAGACCATATTAACCACAAAACTAACAGAAACCATATGATTATCTCAATAGATGTAGAAAAAGCTTTTGACAAAATTCAACGCCCATTCCTATTAAAAACTCTAGAGAGTGTAGGAATAAATGGAATCTTCCTTAACATTATAGGCAGCATTTATCTAAAACTATTAGCAAGCATTATATATAATGAGAGGATAAGTTAGAAGCATTTCCAATAAGATTGGTGGTGAAACAAGGATGTCCATTATCATCATTCTTATTCAACATTGTACTAGAAATGTTAGCTTTAGCAATAAGAGAAGAAAAAGAAATTGAAGAAATTAGAATAGGCAAAGAAGAAACAAAGCTATCACTTTTTTGCAGATGATATGATGATATATTTATAGAATCCTAGAGAATCAAGGACAAAATTACTTGAAATAATAAACAAATTCAGCAAAGTTGCAGAATACAAAATAAGCCCACACAAATTATCGACATTTCTATATATTGCTAACAAATCCCAACAGCAAGAAATAGAAAGAGAAATTCCATTTAAAATTACTGTAGACATTCTAAGATATTTGGGAATCTATCTGCCAAAATAAACTCAGGAAGTACATGAACACAAATATAAAATACTTTTCACCGAAATAAAATCAGATTTAAATAATTGAAAAAATATCAGTTGTTCATGGGTGTGCTGAGCTAACATAATAAAAATGACAATTTTACCTAAATTAAAGTACTTAGTCAATGCCATACCAATCAAACTACCAAAAAAAGATTTTGTAGAGCTAGAAAAAACAATAACAAAATTTATCTGAAAGAACAAAAGGTCCAGAATATCAAAGGAATTAATGAACAGAAATGCAAGGGAAGGTGGCCGAGCTGTACCTGATCTAAAATTGCATTTTACAAAAAACTGCTGGAAAAACTGGAAAAGAGTCTGGAAAAAACTAGGCATAGACCAACACCTTACATCCTATACCAATATAAACTCAAAATGGGTACATGATTTAGATATAAATGCTGATAATGTAAGCAAACTGGGACAGCAAGAAATAGTTTACCTGTCAGATCTATGGACGAGGGAAGAATTTATGACCAAACAAGAGATAGAGAACATTATGAAGTGCAAAATGGATGATTTTGATTACATTAAATTGAGAAGTTTTTGTGCAAACAAAGCCAACGCAACCGAGGTTAGAAGGGAAGCAGAAAGCTGGGAAACAAGTTTTACAACCAGTGTCTCTGATGAAGGCCTCATTTCTAAAATATATAGAGAACTGAATCAAATTTACAAGAATACAAGTCATTCCCCAATTGATAAATGGTCAAAGGATATGAACAGGCAGTTTTGAGGGAAAAAATTAAAGTTATTGATAGTCATATAAAAAAATGTTCTAAATGACTATTGATTAGAGAAATGCAAATGAAAACAACTCTGAGGTACCACATCACACTGATCAGATTGGTTAACATAACAAAACAAGAAAATGATAAATGTTGGAGATGTGGTAAAATTGGAACCCTGAGGCATTTTTGGTTGAGTTGTGAACTGATCTAGCCATTCTGGAGAGCAATTTGGAACTATGCCCAAAGGGCTATAAAACTGTGCCTACACTCTGCCCCAGCAATACCACTTCTAGGTCTGTATCCCAAAGAGATCATAGAAACAGGAAAAGGGCACACACATACAAAAATATTTATAGCAGCTCTTTTTGTAGTGGCAAAGAATTGGAAAATATGAGGGTGTCCATCAATTGGGGAATGGCTGAAGAAGTTGTGGTATATGAATGTAATGGAATAATATTGTGCTATAAGAAATGATGAGAGGGACAGCTGGGTGGCACAGTGGGTAGAACACCAGCCCTGGAGTCAGGAGGATCTGAGTTCAAATCCTGCCTCAGACACTTGACACTTAATTAGCTGTGTGACCCTGGGCAAATTGTTTGACCCCACTGCCTAGTCAAAAAAAGAAAAGAAAAAAGAAAAAGAAACCCAAATAAACAAACAAAAAAAGAAATGATGAGTGGGCAGACTTCAGAAAAGCTTGGAAAGACTTATATGAACTGATGCTGAGTGAAGTGAGCAGAACCAGGAGAACATTATACGTAGTTAAAGTAACATTGTGCAATAACTGACTTTGATAGATTTAGCTCTTCTCAGCAATGCAAGGATCTAAGATAACTCCAAAAGACTCATGATGGAAAATGCTATCCACATCTAGAAAAAGAACTATGGAGTCTCAATGCAGATCGAAGCATACTATTTGCACTCCTTTTCTTCTGTTGTTTTGTTTCTTCTTTCTGTTGGTTCCTCCCATTAGTTCTAATTCTTCATTACGTTATGACTAATGTGAAAATATGTTTAATATGAATGTGTAAGTATAGTCTATATCAGATTGCACACCATCTTGAGGAAGGGGGAGGAGAGGGGGGGAGAAAATTTAAATCTCAAAATCTTATGAAAGTGAATGTTGAAAACTAAAAATAAATAAATTAATTATAAAAAAAGATAACACCAACTAATTTAGCCTGGCATTTCATATTACTATTACTAGAAAGTAACTTCCATTCTTATTCATAGCAGCTCTTCCCTTTTTCTCTACCATTACATGGCTGCCATGGTAGAAACTGTAAGGGGACCATAATTTTTAAAATTTTTCTTTGCTGTACTTTGGTATAGTAAAATAATTCATAATCTAGTGGCTAACATAATGATAATTATTTCCTCTATATTTAACTAGGGTGGTTCTTAGATACCAGAACTATACTCAGAATGCTTACTTACATCTTACTAGAATCTGTCAGAGATTTAGGATCAAAAGTAACAAATTATATTTTCCAGAAAATGGCACATTAGAAAAGAAGGTGGGCCTACCATGTAACAAGAATGAGAAATAACATGATGGGTAGTCCAAGTACTGCATTAGCACTTTCAAAATGTAAAAAGACCTAGAATAACTTCCCTAGAATATTAGGTAGATCCTCCATGGAAAGAGAACACAAGAGAACATGGAAAATAATCACACATGGATACATGGAAATATTTAATTTAAAATAGCTAGTAAGGGAAAATTTGGTAAAGGAATGTGCATTTATTAAGGACTTAGATGTTATTGTCAAGAGCCTCATATTTCCTGAAATGGTTAAGTGTCTTGAGTGTTTCACCAAGTTACAGTAACAGAGTTAGAAAAAGTACCTTTTCTGAGTTGCTCCTTTTTATGTAAAAGTATGTGTGTGGGATGCCTTTAGTTTTGAATCAGTGAGCCCTTTGTTGTAGCCCTTTGTTGTGAGGTCCTAAGTGCCAATATCTAGGAATTTGTTGACAACTTAGGAAACATGACCATCTGTTTACATTTTTATTCTCACTCAACCTGCAACCCATACTTCAGTTCATTGTTTATTCCTAGCCATCATTTTATCCAGACTGTCCTTGTGGGTTATAACCCTGATTTACTGGCAAAGCGTCCCATTTTGTTGCTTGAGTTTTCTTTTTTCTTTTTCTTTTCCTTTTTTTTTTTTAAAGCAGTGGGCCATTGGATAGTATCTCACTAAGCCTGAGCCTTAGAGAATACATACTGCAATATATTAGGGCCTTATGCCATCCCTCTGGGAACTAAAATCTTGTTAGTGTACAGGGTCTGGGGTGAGGAGATGCTGCTTATTCAAGGGGCCAGCATTCACTGGGTGCTTATACTTCTGAAACCAAATAAACTTTGTCAGTGCAGACACTACCTTTTCAGGATCTGTAAGATTGGTCCCTCTTTCATAGCAGGGGTAGTAACTCCTGGCTTTAGGAGGTCATGGGTCTAAAGGTAGCAAATCGGGAAGTGAAATTTTTTTGACAACCAGGATAGTGACAGTTCAGATCTAAGAGCTCTTTCTCCACTTTTAGTCTTTAAATTATGCACCTTCCAGGACAGCCACTGTTGACTTCAGGAGGGTTACTTATCCCCTACTTAAAATTCCTCTGATTCTCTAAAAGAGTTTTTATTTGCATGGCCTTATTTTCACTGACACTGACATTTTCTTCTACTCTTCTCCCTTCCTCCCCCGGGGAGGGGTAGAAAAAAAACACACAAAGGAAAATGACGCATGTGCCGTTCAATATTATCATTCCAAATCCTCACGGACTGTTGCCTGTTCTTAAAATATTTGAAACTGCACTGAAAGCTACATTTGTCTATAACTTTTCTTTTGTAAATGAACTCACATGTAAATTCACCAAATAAATATTACATTCAAAAATAATCACACATGATCAAGGATCAATTGTAGTACTGAAGAATTAATCTCTCCTTATTAAAGTCTGTCCTTGAGATCTCATTATGCTATAGAAATGACTCTGAATTCTTGAAGGCTCTGCCAGTTAAGTACAATCTTTAACAGATAATATACCAAATTAGAAACACTTGGAACATGATTCCAGCAATGAATTGTATTGTCTGTCATCTGAGGTTCAGTTTTGTTTAGTTTGGAAAGGCTTATTATAACTCTGTCTTCAAATTTTAACTTGACCCTTGAAGATCATCTACCAAGTTAAATATATGTTGCAATCTGTATTGGTGGAGGCAACATTCACACAGATAAAATCCTGAATCTTTGAATTAATGACTTATAGTCACTTTCCTTTGTTTATGATTAATGTATCAATAAGAATTTATTATATACTGTGTGTTCAGAACTGTGTTAAGGGATTACAGAAGACACAATAAGATGATCTCTCCCTTATCCTAGTTGGTGAGACCAAACTAACACACGTGACACACTCAGTCATTCTATACACTTATAACAGCAGGATGTACTTTACTATAAAATATAATTAAGCAACAAAATGTGCAGTACAAACTCTAAGCATTAAAGAATTGCAAAAGGGAAGGAAATTAATGAAGAATGAAAGAAATCAATAAATACTTGATGGAAGACTAGCCAAGATGGTGGAGAAGAAGGAAGCACAGCCAAACTCCCATACCCACCTCCACAAAGATCTAGAAAATCTACCAAATTGAGTCCTGATTAGGAAATCCAAGAAGAAATAAAGGATGAGTCATTTGCCAGCCCAGGTCAAAATAGGGAGATAGAGAGAGGTCTGCAATCAGTGAAGAGGAGGCCAAGTAAGGAGCACCACACCACACTTTCAGATTGGGAACTGAATGGAGGCCTGGCCAGGACTATATGCCAAGGCAAAAAGAGGTACCAGATTTAGCACAGAGAAGCCCAGACTTGTGCAAGGAGCAGTAAGAGGTGCCAATTGGTGGATATGGTCATTGTTGGGTCACAAACTAGTATGGACTTGATCCTTAAGTAGGTAGTCCAAGAAAGAAATAATTATAGGCCACGGTACTGATTGTAGAACAAATACAGTAGCAAACAGTAGCTGTGTGTCTCAGTCACCAGGAGTGGAGCAGGGTCTTAAAACCATCTTCCATTCCATCTGATACTTGCAATGGAATAACTAGGGCAGAGAACTCAGACCGAAGAGGAGCCTACAGTTCTGCTGCTTTGAATTTGCAGAGCTTTTCAGCTGGTTGATAGTGGCTGAGTAAAGTAGTGTCTACTAGAGGTCCAACCAGGAATAAGCCAATATTGTGTAACTCAGACTTAAACCCAAGTTAGGAACTTACAGAGCTTAAACAAAGTAAACAGCATTCAGATTTTACCATGGTTCAAACCACTTTAGACTCACTGAAACTTTGCAATTGTACATGAAATCCTGGAATAACATGATATTCAATATCCCAAGAAAGTGGCACAAGGACACAAGAGGGCACAAAATGGGACCATTACAGCCCAATCATTCTTCCAGAAGTTCACAAAACTTAGCCTTAACACAAATATGAAAAATAGGGTACATAACAGAAGACTATACAAATAAGGAATAAGGGGTCAGAGAGAGTAGATGACACTTGAATTTCAATTTCATTTGAACTAGTCAAAGGAGGGCACATAGTTGGGTGCAGAAATAAATTTCATTCAACAGGGAAACGGGAGGGAAAGGAGAGAAAGAAGAAGGGACAATAAGAGGGAGGGTAGATTAAGGGGGAGATTAGTTCTAAGCAAAGCATGGAGTATGGATTGTGAAGAGGGGTTTAAAAGAAAAGAAAAAAAAAGATAAGAATCTGTGATTTGGCTCTGGGCAAAGAAAAAAAAAGAGAGGCAGGAGAAAAGCAAATTCAGACATTTCTTTTGCACATGACCAATGTTTGTGTTTATTTGTTTTGCTTAACAATTAACATTTGTTATAAGGGTTTCATTTTTCTTTCTTTTTTAGTGGGATGGGAGAGAGAGAAGATAGATTTCCAATAATTGAAAAGAATCGTTAAAAATAAAGTGCAGTTTGTTTTTACAAACTGTACATCTTTCTTATAAATGGTATTTAAAATATAAGAATTTATAAGTTCTTATAAGTAAAACATCTTACTGCTTATTTTCACATACCATGTATTTCTTCACTTCCCTTTGGGTCACCTGCAACTTTTATTCTTATGAGAATCTGATTATGAGAAACAAGATTTATATCCATTTTTTGTTATTGTTATTGTTCAGTCATTTCAGTTGCATCCAGTTCTTTGTGATGCCTTTTGGGGTTTTCTTGGCAAAGATACTGGAGCAGTTTGCCATTTCCTTCTCCAACTCATTTTACATGTGAGGAAACTGAGGTAAACAGAGTTAAATGACTTGCCCAGGGTCACACACCTAGTAAGTGTCTGGGGCCAGATTTGAACTCTGGTCTTCTTGACTCCAGACCTGTTACTTTATGTTGCCTTTATATCCATATACTCAAACTCAAATGGATCTGTGGTCTCATCAATTTGAGGGTTCCTCAATATCCCAACCCATCCATGCCTACGTATCCTGGGTGACTCTCCTGTCTTCCCAAAAGTTCAGCACATGATACATCAAATGTACTTTAGATCTTCCTTGATGAGTACCATTGGAATACTGTGGCCATGTACCCCTCTTCCCTCAATCTCACCATAAGACTAGTCATCTTTTCTTTCTGTCATATAGTTATTTGATGACATAGTTTACTTCCCTTTTTTTTAAAGAGTTTATCATTGGTAATATGTTGCAGCTTGTTCACACCCACCATGAGCCTTTCCATTGCTCTCTAAGTGATATTCATTTTTAGTTCTTCAGAGGCAGTGGGATTCCAGGTCTTCTTGCCATATAAGAAAACTGGTAAAATGTTTATATTGGAAAAAAATAGCTCTTTAGTGTAATGAGAAAAGTGCTTTTCAGGTTCCTAAAACAATCCAGCCAGCTCCGGGCCCAGATCATTGTCCATCTATATGTTCTGTCCTCCTCATCTGACTGCGGTACTCTTAAACTTTTCTGACTTCTCCAACATGCCCCAATATTTGGATACCTTCCCTGCCCGTTTTTCTACTTCCTTTTTTGGTGTGTTATTTAGAACATTAGATTATAAGTTCCTTGAGGAAAAAGACAATCTTTTTTTTTTTTGTATTTGTATCTGCAGTGCTTAGCATAGTGCCTAGCATGTAGTAGGGACTTAGATGTTACTACTTATTTGTTATTGACTATGGATGTGTGTATATCTACAGTGTTAGGGATCTGTAGGACGTTGAGGACCACAGGCTGTTCATGAGACTTCACTGATGGGTGAAGGCCCCTCTCGAGTGTTAGTACATGAGCAGAATGTCCTGGCTCGGTTCTCCGTCCACGGACCTTGCACCTCCCAGTCAGCAAAACTCTGATGCTAGGCGAGCTCAAACTGTAGACCAATGTTGCTAGCTCAAGCACAGTCAGCTCTAGCACAAATATGTATCAAGTGTTACTAACTTATGTATCAAGTATTGCTGGCTCATGTAATCAAGTATTGGGACATTCCAAAAACAAGAAGTACATGGTGTTTTTATGGGAACAGCCCGGGAGAAAGACACAGTCAGGATAATGTGGCAAAGAAATGTCTTTGTTGACAGTTTGATTGGTATTCGCATGAGAAAAATCCTCGGTGTTGCCTATTGGTAAAGATATGTAAACTTTGTTGCTTTGTCCGCTGTTACATTGGGGTATGTTCCCATGAGTTAAAGATATAAAGCGCTGTCCTGTGCCTTGAATAAATGGAGCTTCACCATCTTGTCTCCCTGCCTCTCACTGCTCGGCACAGGCTATCAGGAACTAAGCTGATCTTAGCATTCCTGGGGAGGGAGAGTTTAAGACTCTCACAGCCACTGAGCTGGATGCGCGCAACACTACAGTATTGGTATAAATATAAATATATACATATATGTATGTATGTGTATCTATATACACATACGTATGTGTATGTGTATAATAGTCTCTACAGAATGTCATTTAGTTTCAAGTTCTAATCTGTTGAAGTCTGGGCAAGTTGACCTTGCCTCTCCATTTGTTCTTTCCTGTGTAGGTGAATTCGCCAAACTCTTTTGAACAACTGCAAATCTCTTCAGAAGGCTCTGCAGTATCATGGAACTTGTAAAAACAAACCCAATATGATCTGAAAATAGGAGCATCTGGAGGCCCTCACCACCAACATATGCTCCTCTACAATAGTGAGGCATACACTCTCTGACTTGGATACTTCTCTGGAGCTCCTCCACAACAGTAGCAAATGCTTTTGGCTAGCATACATCCCTGTATTTTATGTTTCCCTGATCTTTATTATCAGAGGATCATTTGACATCATTATTCATTGTTATGCTTTCTAAGAAATCTTGAGTGATCTTGATATATAGACAAAACATAACTTACATAACAGAGCTTGCAAGGTAGCACCTTGTTCTAGCTAGTCAATAGTGTTGTTTCTTTATTTTGTTTTGTCAAATAACTAACAATAAGCACAATAGAAATTTTATGTTGTCTATATCTTTCAGTAAATTGTAAAATGATAAAAGATGTGACCCATTGTTGTATAGATGGGAGAGTAGGCACATAAGTTGGTACTTGTTGGTGTTTTCTTGGTTAGCTTTTTTGGAAATCAATGAAGTCTGAGGTTTTTTTTCCCTTGCCTTTGCCATTTCCCCTTACTTTCTGAGATGTTGTAAATCAGTCTTGAAATGCCCTCATAATTGTATCACCTCCAGTATGTATCTCCCTTAGCATTGACATCTATACAACATAACTTGAAAATTATTGCTCTTAAAAAGAATGCCTTATTAAAAAGAAAATCTGGGCCAGGTTGGGAAGAAGAGAAGGCTGTGTAATTTCTCAAATGAAATCCAGTCTGGGTCCATTTCACAGTCTATCTACAGTGCCTGTTCAAGATATATGTACCAAGGACTGACACAATGGACTGCCCATGCAATTATCTGCTATTACCTGCACAGTATCCATTCTCCAGCTACTTTTTTTTTTATCTGTGTGGTTTGCTAGGCCATTCTCTTTTGAAACTCATTGAAGAGGACAGAAATATTCATGGTTAAGTGCAATTCTTAACAATGTAATATACAGTATAATACATAAACAAAAGCATATGAAGTAGCTCACAATCTTTTGCATTTGTATTTGACAACAAGATAGTTATTTGGTGAATCATTTATTTATTTATTTATTTTAGGCAATTGGGGTTAAGTGCCCAGCGTCATACATCTAGTAAGTGTCAAATGTTTGGTCTGAGGCAGGATTTGAACTCAGGTCCTCCTGACTTCAAGACCAGTGCCCTATCCACTGCGACACCTAGCTGCCCTGGAGAATCATTTATTAAGGACCTACAGGGTAAAATTGAGAGAGTTTAATGCATTTTCAGGTGACAAAATACTCTAGTTTGAATGGAGTTCAAAGTAAGTAGAAAGATTTGATATGGAATAAGATTTGAAAGTAGTTTGATGCCAGATTTTGGAAAGCATTTAATGTGCAAGAGCCACTAAGGGGGTTTTAGCAGAGGAGGGACATGAAGACATCTAAGAGTAATTAAATTTACTCTGGCAATAGTATGAAGGATGAGTTGGTAGATAGAAAGAATGAAGATAAGAAGTTGTGCTATAAGTTACTGCTAGGGATTGGTACTAAGGAAGTAGTACTAAGCTGATAGTAATGGGGGATAGAAGGGAAGAGATAGCTATAAGTGATGTTGAAGAGTTGGAATCAGTAAGACTTTGTAATTAGCTTGATGTGAGAGGTAACGGAGGATGATTTTTTTAAAGTTACAAATATGAGGTATAGAATCAATTATAGTTTCATAGGCATAGAGAAGTCAAGAAGCAAATTTAGAAAGAAAGAAAATGGCCATGGTTTTGGACATATTTAGTTTGCATTTCTTTTGGGACATCCATAAATATTGATTATATAGGTAGCTTGAGATTCATATCTGGGGTTTTCAAAAGAAGAATTAAATGTATCTGCACAGGTGTTAGGGTTGAACTGATGGAAGTAAATGAGACTGTTAATTAAGAGAGTATAGAAAAATAATAGAAGACACCTGAGAATAGACACTTAAGGAAACTCTGTATTAAGCAGTTAAGAAAAGGATAAGCCAGTGATAAAGACAGAAAAGAAATTATTAAAGAAGTAGAAGTATCTCTGAAGGCAATGGAAAAGAGAGAATCTAGTGGTAAGGAATAGTCTACTATGTCAAAAGCAGAAGGGAGTTCAAGGAGGATGAGTATTAAAACAAGGTCATTGTATTTGGTAATTCAGTAAGAATGTTAATAATTTTTAAAAGGCCACTGTCAATTGATTAGTGGAGGCAGAAACCCCCTTACAAAGCGTTGAAGAAAGGATAAGTTGTCAGGAAATAGAGGGATTAGGTATAGATAAATTTTTTAAGAAGTTTAGCAGTAAAGGAGAGAAGCAAAAATGGGATGGTTGGGAAAATTCCTCAAAATGGGAAAGTTGGATGGGGTACAAGAGTTAATGGAAAGCCTTTTTGGAATTGGAAAGCCCTGAGGATATTTGTTCATAAGGAGAGAAGTAAAGACTGGAAAGGGAGGGGGAGGAGATTGAAGACTTTATAAAGAGGGTATGATTGATAATGATAGAATACAGCTGTGGAGTAAATAACAGGGCTAGGGAAGAAATGGGATCAAGGATATAGATAGAGTGATTAGGCATAGTGAGGAGTAAGGAAATAAAATGTCTGATGATATAAAGAATGTGATAACAAAGAATGTCATAGAGGGGGATTGAGAGAAGTTATATTAGGAGACCTTAATCTTCTCAATGAAGCTGGATAGTGTATGAACAGAGTAATACTTAATGTGCAGCAATATTACACAACTCAGTTGTTGTTCAATTGTTTCAGTTGTGTACAAATCTTCATGACCCCGTTTTGGTGTTCTCTTGGTGAAGATACTGGAGTGGTTTGCCATTTCCTTCTCCAACTCATTTTATAGATGAGGAAACTGAGGCAAACAGGGGTAAGTGACTTGCCCAGGGTCACACAGCTAATAAGTATCTGAGGCCATGCCCAACACCCTATCCACTATATCTCCTAGCTGCCAAATTACATAACCCAGATAAGGTTATGTAAAATGAATGTGTACTGGTCCTAGTCAGAAGCTCCAGATTAGAAACCGGATGGTGAAGTTATTGAACCCTTCATGAGGTAGCAACAAAACGAAAAACAAAACAAAACAAAACACGAAATAGTGCCTACCTAATGAGGAATGGCTAAACAAATCATGGTATATTATATCATTACACTTACCTCCCAAGGTTATTGTGAGGACCAAATGAGGTAACCTTTAAAGTGCTTTGCAAAGCTTGAAGTGCTATATAAATCCTAGCTATTATTGTAACAAATTATGAATATGAGGAATGCTGAGAAATGTGCAAGTGAAATTTAAATGCATAGGTACAGGGCAAAGAAAGCAGAATGCTAATAAAATGAAAATAGATATGATGAGAAAATATATAGCTCATGAGTCTTCCCCTAGCTATAATCATGAAAGGTTCATGATTTGATTCTCTTATAATTTTAATTTTATGGTGTGAATTTTAATATTTAGGTCATAAATTCATGTTTGACTTCATTGTAGTTATGTAATATATATGAAGAGCTCTACCTATTTTTTTGCCTGCTTCTCTGCTTTCCTAGTTGTTGTCAAATAGGGAGTTCTTTCCCAAGCAATATAAGTTCTTGAGTTCATCAAACTCTGAGTTATTGATCTTGGGTTTTTTGCCTGCTTTTTCCTTATCTAACCTGTTCTACTGATAGACTTATATTTTTTAAGTAGTCTGGTACTAAAAGGTTTGATGATCACTCTTCTATAATTTGAATTCTGAAAATGCTCCTTCCCTTTCATTCCTATTTTTTCCACATTATTTTATTTGGGATTCTGGATCTTTTGTTCCTTCAAATGAATTGTATCATTTGTTTAGCTCTGTAAAGAACCCTAGTGGTACTCTAAATGGTATAGAACTAAATTCCTAAGTATATTTAGGTGGCATCATAATTTTTTATTAAACTAATGTGACTTAACCATGTTGGGTTATGGTTTGGAAAAAGGTACATGCTTTACTCCTGTATTTACTGAGAAATCCTCTATCATTTCCTTGTTGTGAATGATGTGTGTGTACACATGTATATATGTATATGTGTGGGTATACATGTATGTATTTATTATATATGTATAATCATATTTTAATGGTCCTTTTATGACCATATTTTGTGGAGATTTGCACAAATGAGTGTTGTACTTTTTTAATGGCTTTTACTGCATTTATTGATACAGTGATACAATTTTAGGCATTTTTTATTTTTAACATTATTTTAAAAGATTGAACCAGTTCTACAGTTAATTCAGGGAGCTCCCAGTGAGGAACTTCCTCTATTAGTGAAGACTGACACTTTCTCTGTAGTTTAAAGTTTTAGAGAGTTGCATGCGGGCACTGAGAGATTAAGTGACTTGGGTAGGAGTTGGGGGAGGACATGTAAAACAGTATTCTCTGGTAGGACTATAAGGCTGGCTCTCTATCCAATATACAATTATGTCTTATGGTTTATATGATTAATTATATTATTTTTCCTAATATTTCCTAATATTGAGACATACATCCCTGATATAAATTCAATTTGCATGTGATACATAATTTTTGGGATATATTGCCTTTTTGCAAGAATTTTTAAAAAGTTTTTCATCATCAATATTTTCAGCATATTCTCTTTACTGGGATTTTTGGTCTTTTTTTTTTGTTCTTGGAAAACTATATTTGTCTCATCAAACAAAGCACTTATTTTGTTCCATGTATTGTACTAGTGCTAGAGATATGAAGAAAAACTATGAGTCCTTGCCCTCAAGAACTTATATTCCAATGGGAACTTACATTCTTATGTTCATTTTTTTCAATTTTTGAGAACATTTTATCTAGCAAATTTATCTGACTTTAAATATGTCATAGAATTCACCTAAAAATCCACATAGACCAGGCTTTTTTGCTAGTTCCATCCCAGATAGCTCAATTTTCTGAAATCGAATTGCTTAAGGTCTCTTTTTCATTTTCTGTTAAATCAGGGGGAACATAGTGAATCTTTTATAAAGGAATACTTACTTCCAAAAGTATGATCACAAATCTGCAAACTTACTCCCCTAATAAGCCAGAGACATAATCCCCTTACCCCTATACTACTATATTAGTCCCCAGGGAAGAAAAGGGGATAAGGTCCATAGCTTAGCTCTTATAGAGCAAAACCCTGGCTTCTCAGGGTTTCCACTGGATGGATTGGCTATACCACCCTGTTAGCAACCCTGGCTCTAAGACTGCCATAGCTTGAATTCTCAGTCCAGTAGGGATCACCTGTTGTGCCTGAAACTGGGACAAACTACACATAGTAGAAGCAAACATCTCCCAGGCCCATTTCTCTCATCAAGGATAAAAGAGAGGCAAGCAGGCAAAAGCAAGTCCTTCCTCTCTTATTGGTGCAGATCAACGCATCTATGCTAGGTACAGCAGCTAGGAGTCACAGAAAGATGGTGGAAAAAAGCATGACCAATGCTCTCACCATTTTTAAAGATAGAAGCAGCTAATTAAAGAGGCTATCGCTACCCACATGATAGAGCACATAATGGGTCCCATGTTAAACAAACTAGTCATGATCAAAAGGTTAGCCCAGGTTAGACAGAAATTTTATATGTTTCTAGGTAATCGTCTACTTCTTTTAAATTCTTGGGGTTTTTTTGTTCTGTAAATGTGTATAGTAGCTGCTAATAATTCTTTTTTATTTCATTTCTTACTTTACCTTGTTAATTTTTATTTTAGTAAATTAATCTTCCTTCTTTTTGATCAGGATAATTAGTTGCTCAATAAACATATAGTAAGTACCTACTATGTGTCAGGCTGGAGTACAAAGTAAAGCACTTTGAGAAACTCATAATTTAACAGAAGGGATAACATAAAACATGTGAACAAACAAGTCATATACAAGAGAAATAGGAAATGATCAACAGAAGGAAGGCACTAGAATTAAGAGGAATTAGAAAAGGCTTCTTGTAGAAGGTTGAATTTTAGCTGGGACTTGAAGGAAGGCAGGAAAGCCAGGAGGTAGAGAAGAGGAGGGAGAACATTTTGGGCATGGTGTATAGCCAGAAAAAATGCCAGGAAATGTGAGATAAGAGTCTCTTGTTTGGAAAATAGCAAGGAGACCAATGTCACTGAATCAAAGATTAAGTGTGTGTGTGTGTGTGTGTGTGTGTGTGTGTGTGTGTGTGTGTGTTGAGTGTGTGTGTGCATAAAGTGTAAAAGGACTGGAAAGTTATGGGAAGTGAGGTGGGGCTAAGTTATTAAGGGCTTTGAATGGTAAATAGAGGATGTAATATTTGATCCTGGAAGTAATAAGAATCCACCAGAGTTTATTAAACATGGGAGTGACCAAGATTAGAGAAATGTGAATTAAAACAACTCTGAGGTACCACCTTACACCCATCAGATTGGCTAATATGACAGAAGAAGAAAATAATGAATGTTGGAGAAGATGTGGGAAAACTGGGACACTAATGTGCTGTTGGCAGAGCTGTGAACTGATCCAACCATTCTGGAGAACAATTTGGAACTATACCCAAAGGGCTATAAAACTGTGCATACCCTTTGATCCAGCAACACTAATGCTCAGTCTATAACCCAAAGAGATCAAAAGAAGGGAAAATAACCTATTTGTACAAAAATATTTATGGCAGCGATTTTTGTGATGTCAAAGACTTGGAAATTGAGGTGATGCTCATTAGTTGGGGAATGGCTGAAAGAGTTGTGGCATATGATTTTGATGGAGTGCTATGGGAAATCACAAGGGGTGTGGTTTCAGAAAAACATGGAAAGACCTATATGAATTGATGCAAAATGAAGTGAGAACTAGAAGTCATTGTGCCCAGTAACAATGTTTTAATGATGATCAACTATGAAAGACTTAGATATTATGATCAACATAATGCTCCAAGATAATTCCAAAAGACTAATTATGCTACCCATTTCCAGAAAGAGAACTGGTGAATTCAGAATGTAAATTAAAGTATAATTTTCTCATTTTCTTCATTTTTCTTGCCTCCCCCCTAATGCAGCTACTATGTAATTTTTTGTATGATTTAACACATGTAACTGATATATTGCTTGCCTTCTCAGTGGTTGGGATAAGGTGTGGGAGGGATGGAGAGAATTTGAAACTCAAGGTTTAAAAAGAAAAGAATGTTAAAATTAATAATTAAAAAAATAAAAACTCAATTTGTAAAAGAAACAAATTATGAAACATTAAAAATGAAAATTTAGTAGAAATCCAAAGTCTTATAATACAAGTATAACAAATGCACGTACAATAATGCAAGCAACTTTACTTAAAATAAATGAAACAAAAATTGAAACAGTATTTAAACTCCTAAAGCAGAGAAAAGTAAAAAGAAAAACAAAACTTAACGTTCTTCATTAAGATTTTCACTAGAGAACAAGCAAATATTGTTAGAATTCATAGTTGGTTAAGTATTCATTCTTGTATTCTTTTCCTAATGAAAAATGAGAAATGAGCTAAATTCTCTTAGACTACACTTTTCTCCTCTCACAAACCCAGGTAAGAGGTGTAATTTTCCCTTTAGTCACCATCTGCACATCTTTCTGGGTTGAGTAGCCACACTTAGCTATAGCATTTGATCCCATTTTAGGCAAATGTCAAAATGACCCTGAGGTTTGTACTGGGTTAGGGAATTGATGTAAGACAAAAAGTTATGAATAAGTCTAATCAACAAAATCACTTATTAAATCTCTGCTACATAACAGGCACTATGTTAAGTGCTAGAGATATGAAGACAGGCCCAAAAAATTACCTTAACACAATGTTATAAATAGTTCAAAACTTCTTAGTTATGAAAATTCCTCACATTCAGAGGGAAATTTTGATCCTCTGCTCTATTTAATTCCTCTGTGTTTCCACCTAATCCCTGTCTTTTTCCATTCTTCTTTGTTCAGCATGCGCTAAGTATACAGATGTGCAATATATCTTCATGATCAACAGTGGATTTTTACTTATATGAAACAAAAAGAAAACCAGCTTAGATTTTTTTTTTTTTGCTTTTTGGTGAGGCGATCGGGGTTAAGTGACTTGTCCAAAGTCACACAGCTAGTAAGTGTTAAGTGTCTGAGGCTGAATTTGAACTCAGGTCCTCCTGACTCCAAGGCCAGAGCTCTGTTCACTGCACCTAGCTGCCCAGCTTAGCTTTTTAAAAAGAGACAATTATATAACAGAGCTTCTTATCAAATTTTATATGTTGTGGGAGGAATAAACCTTTTGCAGCTATCCTCAGTCTTCAAAGTGGTGTTTACAACCAGTAAGTTCTATCCAGTTTCTTTGTTTCATTTAGTGAAAGCTATGCCTTTGTCCTTCTAGTGTTCCCTCCCAGGCATACTAGGTCTCTTTATCCTATTTCATTCTGTTTTCTCAAAGGCAGCCTGGAAAGCTGAGTCCTGAGCCATCAGTCTGCTCTGTTTGCCCTATCACATTTTAGTTATTCCTTCCCCCTCTTTTTCTTTTCAAAACTCTAGAATATAAATGAAGCCCATCTGTTGGTTCGAAGATCATAATGATCATAGTCTCTCAGGGTTGAGAAAGAACACTATGCTTCTCAAATACAAATGCCATAATGCCAGTCAGATTTAACTCCTTGTGAGAATGAAAGTTGTCTTGTTAGTAAGCTCTTCAAGGAAGACCTTTGTATAGTTTCCATTTTCTGTTGAGTGAAATAAAGGGTATGTTATCTTTGATGCACACATATATACATACGTTAATATTATCATATGTAAGTACATATTTATGCACACATTTAGATGTGTGTATGTAGTTAATTAGCTTGCATTTTTACACATGAACTGAGGGCAATTTTTATTTATATCTGCAGAGAATCAGGCACAAGCTAATTCTAGTGTTGCCATGGGAGAGCCTTTATGAGGACAAAAAGGTACCAAATTCTGTCATTGCCAGATGAGATTCTAGATGTAAATGAGCTAGAATATATAAATCCAGAACTTGGGGTTCTAAGATTCGAGATACACATGAAATATATTGACATAAAGTTTAACATATAAAATCTACAAACATAAAGCCTAGCACACAATAAATATTGGTTGGAGGAATATGAGAAACATTTAGCCTATGAAACATGGAAGTATATTAAGTATCAAAATGTGTGACATATCAATATGGCATATGTAGACTTTTCTTGGATTTATAAATATAGAAATAAGAATTGTTTGGAAGCAATTTGGAAACAAGGAAGAAAGCTCACCTTTATGTTTTAGTCTATGATTAACTAGAAAGTGAAAACCAAGTTACTCGCATAATCAAATATTTCAGCTCTTATATTGAATTATTCTATTTTTAATTGCACTTCTTACAATAATAACTTAAAAATAACACATGATTCTCTTATAATTGTGATTATTTAGAAATTATAAAAGGACATGAAGGATATATTAAGGATAATATAAAATATGCATTTATGTAATCAGATTACAGCTTGTAGTTCTACAGAGCTGAACATACTGAGTCTTCACTATAATGTAGGAAACAGTGAATAAATGTATTAAAGTTTATTTATTTGTTTTAGACTGCTCTAAAAATATATCCTCCAGTAATTCAAACCTTACATAGGCATGAGGGAGTCTGCCTTAGCGTCCAATAGCTTCTCTGGCTGTGAAGACAGGTTCGTTGTCATTGACAAACTGTATAGCTTTGCTTCATTTTGAATGCCTATAGAGTATAAAAATAATCATTTGGTTCAGTCAGTATGTTTATCTATATAAAAAAATGCCTTTTTTTCTATTTGAAATTGATCCATTTATATAAAAGATTTTATATAAATAGACGTAGCTGTTGTAAATTCAATGAAAAGAAATAAAAGAGAACAACTTTTAACTGATTTCTTCAAAATTAAGTCAAATTATTTACTTTGGAACCCTGGGTAAGCTTGTCTCTGAGGACATGATTTCTGTTGTGCAAGAGGAATGAGAACAGAGTTTAGGTAGGATGTATGGGGAAAAAAGCTTAGTTATCAACAGGAAACATTTCATCAGCAGAATCTGATCACATAATTTCTAAAGTTTGGCTGCCTTTCAAATTCTAGAATGATAACTTTTGAAACTTTCCCTCATAGGACCCACAAAGTTTGATGTTTCTTGTTTGTTAACTTGTCACTTTCCCTAGTGTATGGTAATAGAGACTGATCCAAGATCTAATTATTGCACATACACATACATACACACACACACACATACACAGAGTTAGCAGAAGCAACTTCATAGAAATTAGCAACGGAAACATGCCCACTGAAACATGTTACTGTTTGAGAGGACCTTGGGGACTCATTAAAAGTGTTGTTGATCTATTGATTAAAAAGTTATTCTTAAGTGGGGGTGATTACATGTCTTTTCTTCTGCCATCCCTATTCTCAGGAGATGGACTAACTATAAAGTCTTTGGGGGTCTCCCAGGAAACTTTGCCCAACAGTCTGAAAAATAATGAATCTTGAAGGCCATGTGGGAAAAAAGATGGCAACAGTGTAATGAAAGAAAAACTTTAAATAAAGTTTCAGGTTATTACAGGTTTCTGAGAGGAATGGGAGTAGGGGAGGATGAAAATGAAAGTGATAAATCTTTTACCATCTACCTCACACAGTTATGGCAAGGAAAGCACTTTATAAAGCAAAAACTTTATAGAAATTTGAGCTATTATTCAGTCAAGCGACTGGGCTAAATGTTTTCACTTAAATCAATGAAACAGTTTAATTGGTTCATTCAGGAGAAACAGATGATTTGAACATGTTACATCTATTTTGAGAACCAATAGGATAAAACTGTTCAGTTATCATAACTTATCTCTTTCTCATTTTGGATTGATATTAAACAGATAATCATAATATTGCTTTACTTATACTCTATTATTATCATGATAGCATCTCCCTTCTCCAAATGTCCTCCAGGCAAATGTCAAAATGATGGAGCCAAAACATAGATCTGGCTGTGTTGTTTCCCTCTTTAGAAATTTTCCTTGGTGTAATATTCCCTCAAGGATAAAATCAAAAACCTTGTCTTAGCTTTAAAGCTCTCTCTCTCTCTCCATGATCCAGTTATTTATCTTTTTAGTTTGCTGTCATATCATTCCCCTTTACATACTCTCTCTCTCTCTCTCTCTCTTCTCTCTCTCTCTCTCTCTCTCTCTCTCTCTCTCTATTCTCTGATCATTTTGTATTGCTGTACTTATGATGATTATTTACAAAAAGGTCACCATTAAAATAATTTCAGTTTATTGCCATCTATTGCAGAAGGTGATAAAAATAGAGAAGTTTTGTACAAAATGCAATAGTAACTCTAAATTAAGTTAACACACACTGAGAGTATCTTTGGTGGGAAGGTAGCTAGGATATAGAAAAGCCCAGATTCCCTGTAGACAGCCTTGTGGGATTAAAATTGTTCCAGTCTAAAAATAAAAAGAATCACCTATAGATTCTTGTATTCATTCCTGGGATCCATAGAAGAACCCATGGAATCCTGCAAGAGATACTGAGAAAGGAAAATTGGGTAGAGGGAAAAGGAAGGGCTAACTAATACAGAGTCACTTGGTACCACCTGCATCTGATCTACAACAGGGGAAAAGGTCAACCTCACTGAAGTTCTTGGTTGCAAGAGCCCAGAAGGAGAGAGCAGTCCCCAAAGAACTTTAGATGGGCACTGGTGCAGATCTCCTGATGCAGTCTGCCTGGGCTCTAGCAGTCTGAGCTCAGAGACTGGAGAAATTTCCTAGGCAAAAGTCCAGCTTGGGTTTCCATTATGGCAAGATCTTGGAAGTCATGAGGAACTCCAGGAACGGTTCAGAGAGCACCTAGGCAAAAACCTTCATGGGAGCTCAGCACAAGAGTACCTCCTAATCCCAGCAGTAAAGGAAAAGGACCCCAAGGAGAACTTAACCAATAGGGAGGTGCCAGGACATCTTTGGAGTACACTGAAGTAGAAGCCTAGTAGTGTTTGCCACTAGAGTAAGGATGAGGCAGGCTATGTCCACACTGTTCAGCTATGGAGCCTTGTCTAAATGTAAGCCTTTCCAACCTAAATACTGGGTTGCTGCGGTATGCAAACTAGGGAAAACTCCAAATACTATGAGGAAATAACCTTAATTTAGGAAACCCCAAATAGGATGATGACCCCTCACAAGCCTAGGTAAAGTCACAGGGAAAAAAGTGTCCTGGCCCTAAGGATTATAAGAGTAACTGGAAAAATGAAATGAGAGATACAAAATGGAGTAGCCAGGGAGAAGAGATGATGAAGAGAATTGATACCTTAGAGGGGACAAGAGAAAACCACCATGAACAAAATGCCCTAAAAATTTAGAATGGGACAGATAGAAAACAACAACTCAATAAAACAAAAAGAAATCAAAAGATAAAAAAATCTAAGAAATGTATTTTAAAAACTGATTTGGAAAACAGGTTAAGGAAAGATAATTTAAAAATTAATGTACTATCAAAAATTATGACCAAAAAAGGTCTGGATTTCATATTTCAAAAAATGTATAAATGAAAACTGGGCAGAACTTTTAGAACCAGAGAGCAAAGAAAGAGTCCATCTACTATGTTCTGAAAGAAAAACTAAAATGATAATTCTCAAGAATGCCATAGCCCAAATCCAGAACTTCCAGATCAAAGAAAATATACTACAGGCAGGCAAAAATAAAGAGTTTCAGTGCCAAGAGGCCACAATAAGGATCACATAAGACTTGCAGGGGTTGACATAAGATATCCTAAAAAGCAAAAATAAAGGTTTACAATCAATTATAATTTATCTGGCAAAACTAAATATAATTATGGGGGGGGGGGATATACTTTGAATGGAATTGAGAATTTTCAAGCATTCCTAATAAAAAGGTCAGACATTTTGAAGTGGAAATACAGATGCCAAAAGAACCATAGAAAAGTATACGTATTTGATTAATTGGAAGGGGATATGTGGAGATGAACTTTTTACATGTTAATAGATGGATAAGAAGGAAATGTCTTCTCAGAACTCTAATATCTTTAGAAGTCAGAGAAAGTTAAAAATGACAGAGGGCATGTGAGTAGTTTTGTCTGATCATCTTAGAAGACAAAAATCATAGGGACACTGGGGATACTAGCGAAGAAAAGAAAGAGGAAGAGGAGGGAAATTATTATCATATTATGGATGTGCATAAAATGAAGAGCATAGAGGAAAGGGTGGAAGGAATGGCATCCCATGAATCTCACTTTCATCTGAATAGATAAAGAAAGATTGAACACAATTACACACACCATACATATATTCATTTCAGCATAGAAATACATTAAACTCAAAAGGGAATTGAGGGGGAAAAGTAACAAGAAAGGGGAAGAAAGGAGACTGAGAGAAGATAGGTAAGGGGATGGTCATAAGCAAAACAAAGTTAAATATTTGAAAGAAAAATATGTAGGACACATTAAAAGGAAATGAAGAGAATAAAAACTTGGAATTAGAAATGGCACAAGGAGAGGTAATAAATTGCAACGGAGAAGAAATAGATTTTTTCATTTATGGATTATGAGTGGTAGGCAAACTTCGTCTTTTACTCTATATTTTTTTCCTTTCAGCTTACTCTCTCTGGCCAGCTCCACCACCACACTGCCTGCCAAATCCCTGTGAATAACTCTGCTTTGAGGCTAATTCAATGATAGGTGAATCCCTGTCTTATAAAGAGATGGCCCAGACACTGCTCAATCTCTGGTCTGCTCCATTTGCATACCAACTCCCTATCTCTTAAAGAGGTACCCTCATCCCCTTCCTTCCATCTTTCCTTTATGTCTTGTCTTGTACAATTAGAATATTAACTTCTTGTATTCTTAGCATTTACTTACTGCATGCTCTGTCTATCTATCTGTCTGTCTGTCTATCTATCTATCTATCTATCTATCTATCTATCTATCTCTGTCTTACCTTTCTACCTACCTATCTTTTGCCACTTTATTATTTGTAAAGAGTAAGGTGAGAGGAAAGAATACAAGAGAACAGGATAGAGAGAAGTACACATATAACAACCATTACTATGAACATGAATGAGAACTCACCCCTAAAATGGAAGAGAATAATAGAATGGATTAGAAAATAGAATTTGATGATAGGTGGTTTACAAGACATACTCTTAAAAGTAAAGGGCTGGAAAAAAAAATTGCTCAAACTAAAAAAAAAAAGCAGGTGAAAGCAGTCATGTTTTCAGATAAGGCTATTGAAATATAGACATGATAAAAAGAGATAAGTAGGGAGATTAAAGGCACCATAGGCAATGAATCAACATCAATGCTTAATATATAACACAATTGCATATTATTTAAATAATGGAAATTTTTTACTGAATTAGAGGGAGAAATACACAGAAAAATTGTAATAGAGGGGAACTTTGTTAGACCCCTTTCATACCTAGACAAATCTAACCAAAAGTATAGAAAACTGAGAAATTAAAGACCTGAATAGAACTTTAAAAATAGAGGTGGGAGACAGCTAGATGGCACAGTGGACAGAGCCTCTGCCCTGGATTTGGGAAGACCTGAGTTCAAATTTGGCCTCAGACACTTGACACTTACTAGCTGTGTGGCCCTAGGCAAGACATTTCATTCCATTGCCTCACCAAAAAATACATACATACAAACATATATATATATATGTGGTGTGTGTGTGTGTGTGTGTGTGCGTGGCGTGCGTGTGTGTGTGTATCAGAGATGATAGATCTTTGGGAATTACTCAATGGGAATAGAAAGAAATTTATACATTTCTCAGCTGTACAGGACGCCTTTACCAAAATTGATCTTATGCTAGGGGGGAAATCTTTCAAAAAGTGTAGAAAACAAGAAATACTAAAAACATAATTTGCTGACCAAATGCAATAAAAATTATGTTAAACAACCCTTAAATAAAGAATTAAATGGTAATGAGACTAAATAGCATAATCTAAAGAACTTGTGAGTCAAAGCAAAGAAACAGCAGAAAATTTGATCAAAGAAAATGACAATAAGACAATATTTCAAAACTTATGGGATAAAGCTAATACACTTCTTAGCAAAAGTTTTATATGTTTAAATGCTTTCATTAGCAAAAGAAAGAAGAAATTAGTGAATTAGGCAATCAACTAAAAAAAATACCTTGAAAACAACAAATATGAAATCCTCAACTAAGCATAAAGTAGGAATTATGAAAATCAAAGAAAAGAACAATAGCAGTCAAGATGGCAGAGTAAGAAGTAAGTCACTCTCACTCTCCCTTATTGACCTCTAAAAACCAAGAAAATACCATTCTAGGAAAAACCTTGGAACAGCTGAGCCAGAAGAAATATGGGGTACAGCAGTCGTGTTGACCAGGAAACTTGGGGGATTAATAGGAAAGGTCCCTTTCACTCTAGTGGAAGAGGAGTAGTACAGGATAAGAGGTGTTCCAGCAAGCCAGCAACAAGCCCTACCATAGCAAAGCAGTGGGAGATCTTGAGTCCCAGGGTGGTGAGGCAGGCAAGTGCCAACATCAGGATGCCTGAATACCTTGGCACAGGCAGAGGAACTGGTAGAATCCAGCAGCCAAACTTCCCCAACCTTTAGCACAACTCCAGGAAGCACAACTTTGGGGGACAGGCTTTCTCCAGCAGTCAAACCTTCTGGTGCTTTGAAGCAGCCTGGGTGAGAAGGCATCCTCTAGGAGCCAGAACCCCCTACTCCACCCTGAGAGCTTCAATGTTACTGACCCAAGCTCAGCACCAGGTAAGCTGCCAGATCCCTACAGCCTCATCTGCCAGCACCAAGGTCCCAGCACACAAAGCCAGTGACAAGGTCCCTAGACCCCAGTACAAGAAGCTTGGGTCAGTGACCCCTGTGCTCCAGTATGAGAGCTCAACTTTAAAAGCCAGGAAATAAGCAAACATCATGAGCAAAAAGCAGAAACAGACAATGACCATAGATTCTGTCTATGGGAACAGGGAAGATCAAAGTACAAATTCAGAAGAGGACAGAATTGTCAATATATCCACATCTGAAAGTTCAAAGGAGAAAATGAACTTGTCTGAAGATCAAAAAACCTTCTTGGAAGATCTCAAGAAGAATTTTAAAAGTCAAATAAGAGAGGTAGAAGAAAAATTGGGAAAAGAAATGAGAGGTTTGCAAGAGAGAGTCAATAGCTTGGAAAAAGGACAAAAATTGACTGTAGAAAACAAGTCCTTAAAAAACATAATTAGCAAAAGGGGGGGGGGGAAGTACACTGAAGAAAACAGGTCAAAGAGTAAGCAGCCAGGAAGAACAATTTAAATATCATGGAACCACATCAGGATTATGCAGGATCTTGCAGGTTCTACATTAAGAGATCAGAGGGCTTGTAATATAATATTCCTTAAGGCAAAGGAGCCTGGATTACAACCAAGGAGGAGATGGACATTCCATGAAATTGGGGACTTCCAAGGCTTTCTGATGAAAAGACCAGAGCTCAACAGAAAATTTGATCTTCAAATACAAGATTCAAGAGAGGCATAAAAACGTAAAGAGGAAAGAAAAAAAAAAACCCAACATGTTTTTCAATAAGAGCAAAATGTGTGCATCCCTGCAAGGAAAGATGATACTTGTAACTCTTGAGAACTAAATCTTTATTATGACATTTAGAAGGGGTACACATAGACAGAGGGCATGTGTATAAGTTGACTTTGATGTGATGATAAAAAATCTAATTAAGTGGTGGAAAGAGATTGTTCTGGGAGAAGAGGAAAGGAGGAGGCAGAAAAGGGGAAATTACATCACATGAAGAAGCACAAAGACATATTACAGTAGAGGAAAGGAAGGGAGGGAGATGAGCATTATTTGAATCTTACTCTCATCAGATTTGGCTCAAAGAGGGAATAACATACTTAGCTGGGCATGGAAATCTAACTTACCCTATAGGAAGTAGGAAGAGAAAGGGCAAAGAAAAGGGAGGGGTGAGGGGTGGAGCCAAGATGGTAGGAGTAAAAGCAGTGACTTGCTTGAGCTCTCTCCCAAACCCCTCCAAATACCTATTAAAAAAATGGTTCTAAACACATTCTAGAGCAGCAGAACCCACGAAAAGAGAGAGTGAAACAAATTTCCAGCCCAAGACAACCTGGGAAAAGTCTGTTGCGCTGGACTGGGAGAGGAGCAGGAGAGGTTCAGCATGGGCCATACAGGCAAAGACCAAACCTCAGCGAACCTGGAGCAGGCCTCAGGGGACTGAATCTCAGGCAGCTGTGGGAGTTTCCAGACTTCTCAGACCATAAACACCAAAGACAACTAAGAAGGTCGGTAGGAAAGGTCTGTCTCCTAGGGAAGAGAGGAGCTCTGTCTGGTTTTAATCCCAGCACAGCCTGGGGTAGCGGCTGCTTCCAGAGCTCTTGGCCCACAGAGAGAGTAGGCATCAAGAGGCTGATCAGAGGGGATTGCAGGGATCTCTTTGTTGGTGCTGAGGCAGAATTCTCTTGCTTTGCCTGTGCTTGTATCTGGGTTGCAGTTCTGGGTAGTGGTCCAAGGGTGAGGAGGAGCATTGGCTGGAGGAGCTTGTGGTAGCAATGAAGAAGGAATCCTCCGCACAGTTCCAAGGCAGAAAAGAGTACTTGTGGTCACTCATGGACCAGAGCACAGGCCAGGAAAGGAGTAAACACCTTTCCTTTGATCATACCACTTTGGAAGAAAGGAAAATTTACAGATCCCTAGAAGTATCTCTGAAAACAACAGCACAAAACCCCTGAAGCTTGGGACAACACATCCTCCATGCTGGAAGCAAAGCTTTACCTTAACAAACAATTAAAAAGTCAATAATTGGCCAGGATCATGAACAAACTGTGAAAAAAAAAATCAGACCATAGAATCTTTCTTTGGTGACAAAGAAGATCAAAACACACAACCAGAAGAAAACAAAGTCAAAGCTCCTACATCCAAAGCCTCCAAGAAAAATATGAATTGGTCACAGTCCATAGAAGAGCTCAAAAAGGATTTTGAGAAGCAAGTAAGAGAAGTAGAGGAAAAACTGGGAAAAGAAATGAGAGTGATGCAAGAAAATCATGAAAAACAAGTCAACAGCTTGCTGAAAGAGACCCCCAAAAATACTGAGGAAAATAACACCCTACAAAATAGACTAACCCAAATGCCAAAGAGGTCCAAATAGCCAATGAGGAAAAGAATGCCTTAAAGAACAGAACTGGCCAAATGGAAAAGAAAATCCAAAAGCTCACTGAAGAAAATACTTCCTTAAATATTAGAATGGCGCAAATGGAAGCTAATGACTTTATGAGAAATTAAGAAACAATAAAACAAAACCAAAAGAATGAAAAAATACAAGACAATGTGAAATATCTCATTGGGAAAACAACTGACCTGGAAAATAGATCCAGGAGAGATCATTTAAAAATTGTTGGACTACTTGAAAGCCATGATTAAAAAAAAAAAAAAAGAGCTGAGACATCATTTTTCAAGAAATCATCAAGGAAAACTGCCCTGATATTTTAGAACCAGAGGGCAAAATAGAAATGGAAGGAATCCACTGATCACCTCCTGAAAGAAATCCCCAAAGGAAAACCCCTAGTAATATTGTAGCCAAATTCCAGAATTCCCAGGTCAAGGAGAAAATATTGCAAGCAGCCAGAAAGAAACAATTCAAGTATTGTGGGAGCACAATCAGCATAACACAAGATTTAGCAGCTTCTACATCAAGGGACCAGAGTGCTTGGAATATAATATTCCAGAGGTCAAAGGAGAAAGGATTACAACCAAGAATCACCTACCCAGCAAAGCTGAGTATAATCCTTCAGGGGAAAAAAATGAAAATTCAGTGAAATAGAGAACTTTTAAGCATTCTTGATGAAAAGACCAGAGCTAAACAGAAACTTTGACTTTCAAACACAAGACTCAAGAGAAGCATGAAAAGGTAAACAGGAAAGAGAAATCTTAAGGGACTTATTAAAGTTGAACTGTTTACATTCCTACATGTAAAGATGATATTTGTAACTCATGAGACCTTTGTCAGTATTAGGGTAGTTGGAGAGAAAAAAAAAGATATGTATGTACATATTGACAGATAGATAGATAGATAGATAGATAGATAGATAGATAGATAGAGGGCACAGTGTACATTGAAGATGAAGGGGTGATATCTAAAAAATAAAATTAAGGAGTGAGAAAGGATTATACTGGGAGAAGGAGAAAGGGAGAGATAGAATGGGGTAAATTATCTTACAAAAAATAGACAAGAAAAAGCTTTTACAATGGAGGGGAAGAGGAGGGAGGTGAGAGGGAATGAGTGAGTGAATCTTATTCTCATCAGAGTTGGCTTAAGGAGGAAATAATATACACACTCAATTGGGTATGGAAATCTATCTTACCCTACAGGAAAATAGGAAGGAAAGGGATAAGGGGCAGGGATGATGGAAGGGAGGGCAGATTGGGGGCCGGAGTAATCATAAGCAAACAATTCTGAGGAGGGACAGGGTCAAAAGAAAGAATAGAATAAATGGGTAGGTGGGATAGGACAAAGGGAAATATAGTTAGTTTTTCACACCATGACTACTGTGAAAGTGTTTTGCATGACTTCACATGTATAACCTGTATTGAGTTGCTTGACATCTCAGTTAGGGTGGGTGGAGACGGAGGAAGGGAGAGAATTTGGAACCCAAAGCTTTAAAAACAAATGTTAAGAATTGTTTTTACATGCAACTGGGAAATAAGATAAACAGGCAATGGGGTATAGAAATCTATCCTGTCCTACTGGAAAATAGAAGGGGAAGGGGATAAGACAAGAGGGTGTTATAAAAGAAAGGCAGATTAGGGGAAGGGGTCTTCAGAAAGAAGGCCATCTTGCAAGGGTGGGGGCAGGGGTGAAATAGGGAAAAAATTGGAACTCAAAATCTTGTGGAAATGAATGCTGAAAACTAAAAATAATTAATAAAAGAAAAAATTAATAAATTTTAAAAGGGAGGAGTGGATAGAGAGGAGGGAAGAACTACTAAGGGCCAGATGGATTTACAAAGAAATTCTATCAAGCATTTAAAGAACAATTAATTCCAATAGCATATGGGCAATTTGGTAAAATAGGTGAAGAAGGAGTTTTACCAAATTCTTTTTATGGTACAAATATGGTGCTGATATCTAAACCAGGAAGTGCTGAAAGAGAGAAAGAAAATTATGGACTAATTTCCCTAATGAATATAGATGCAAAAATTTTAAATAAAATGTTAGCAAAGAGATTACAGCAACATATCTCAAGGATAATACACTACAATCAGGTAGGATTTATACCAGGAAAGCAGGGATGGTTCAATATTAGGAAAACTATCAGCATAATTGATCATATAAACACCAAAACTAACTGAAATCATATGATTATCTCAATAAATGTAGAAAAAGCTTTTGACAAAATACAATACCCATTCATATTGAAAATGTTAGAGAGCATAGGAATAAATGGTGTCTTCCTTAAAATAGTAAGCAGCATCTATCTTAAAACCATGAACAACCATTATGTGTAATGAGAATAAGCTAGAAGCATTTTTAATAAGATCGGGGGTGAAACAACAATGTCCACTCTTACTCAACATTGTATTAGAAGTGTTAGCTTCAGCAATAAGAGAAGAAAAAGAAAGTGAAGGAATTAGAATAGGCAAAGAAGAAACAAAGCTATCACTCTTTGCAGATGATATGCTGGTATACTTAGAGAATCCTAGAGAATCAAGGAAAAAATTATTTGAAATAATAAACAAATCTAGCAAAGTTGCAGGATATAAAATAAACTCACACAAATCATCGGCATTTCTATATATTACTAACAAAGCCCAACAGCAAGAGATAGAGAAATTCCATTTAAAATTATTGTAGACATTCTGAAATATTTGGGAGTCTGCCTGCCAAAATAAACTCAGGCAGCACATGAACACAAGTATAAAATACTTTTCACACAAGTAAAATCAGATCTAAATAATTGGAAAAATATCAGTTGCTCATGGGTAGGCCAAGCTAACATAATAAAAATGACAATTCTACCTAAATTAAAGTACTTATTTAATGTCATACCAGTCAAACTACCAAAAAATTATTTGATAGAGCTAGAAAAAATAACAAAATTCATCTGCAAGAACAAAATGTTCAGAGTATGAAGGGAATTAATGAAAAGAAATGCAAGGGAAGGTGGCCTAGCTGTACCAGATTTTAAATTGTATTATAAAGCAGGAATCATCAAAACTACTTGGTGCTGGCTAAGAAATAGAGTGCTGGATCAGTGAAATAGGTTATAGTTAAGGAGTATAGTAATCTACTTTTTGATAAACTCAATGACTCTAGCTTCTGAGATAAGAAATCACTATTTGACAAAAACTGCTGGGAAAATTGAAAAATAGTATGGCAGAAACTAGGCATAGACCAATATCTTACACCCTGTATCAAGATAAAGTCAAAATGTGTACATGATTTAAATATAAAGGCTGATGCTATAAGCAACTAAGAGAGGAAGGAATAGTTTACCTGTCAGATCTATGGAGGAGTGAAGAATTTATGACCAAACAAGAGATAGAAAAAATTATGAAATACAAAATGAATGATTTTGATTACATTAAATTGAAAAGTTTCTGCACAAACAAAGCCAAAACAACCAAGATTAGAAGGGAAATAGAAAGTTGGGAAACAATTCTTTACAACCAGTGTCTCTTATAAAGGCCTCATTTTTAAACAATGTAGAGAACTGAGTCAAATTTATAAGAATATAAGTCATTCCCCAATTGATAAATGGTTAAAGGATATGAACAGGCAGTTTTTAGATGAAGAAATGAAAGCTATCTATAGCCATATGAAAAAATTCTCTAAAACACTATTAATTACAGAAATACATATCAAAACAACTCTGGGGTACCACATAACACCCATCAGATTAGCTAACATGACAAAACAATGAAATGATAAATGTTGGAGAAGATGTATGAAAATTGGAACACTAATGCATTATTGGTAGAGTTGTGAACTGATCCAACAAAAAGAAAATTAAGGGGTGAAAGAGGATTGTACTGGGAGAAGGAGAAAGGGAGAGGCAGAATGGAGTAAACTATCTCATATAAAAGAGACAAGAAAAAGCTTTTACAGTGGAGGGGAAGAGGAGGAGGTGAGAGGGAATGAGTGAACCTTACTCTCATTGGATTTGGCTTAAGGAGGGAATAACATACACACTCAACCGGCTATGGAAATCTATCTTACCCTACAGGAAAATAGGGGGGAAGGGAATAAGAGAGAGGGGGATGGTAGAAGGGAGGGCAGATTGGGGGAGGGTGTAATCAGAAGCAAACACTTTTGAGGAGGGACAGGGTCAAAGGAGAGAATAGAATAAACAGGGGATGGGATAAGATGGAGGGAAATAGTTAGTCTTCTATGACATGACCATTATGGAAGTGTTTTGCATGACTACACATGTATAACCTATATGGAATTGCTTGCCTTCTCAATGAAGGTGGGTGGGGAGGGAGTAAGGGAGAGAATTTGGAACTCAAAGTTGTAAAAACCAATGTCAAAAACTGTGTTTACATGCAATGGGGAAATAAGATAAACAGGAAATGGGGTATAGAAATCTATCTTACCCTACAGGAAAATAGAAGGGGAAGAGGATAATAGAAGGGAGGTTGATGGAAAGGAGGGTAGATTGGGGGAAGGGGTAATCAGAATGTACGCTGTCATGAGGTGGGAGGAGGGGAGAGATGGGCAGAAAATTTGGAACTCAAAATCCTGTGGAAGTGAATGTTAAGAACTAAAAATAAAATAAATTTTTTTTTCAGCCAAAGACAAGGTTTATTAGAACATCTGTCATATCAGGTAGACTCTTAAGGAGTCTGAGTGTTAGTGAGCTATTGGCTAGATTGTAAGAATCTGAGCAGTGACTAGATTTTAAGAATCTTAATGGAGAGAAGATGGACCTTATATACAGAAAGACTATGGGAGGGATCTAGGAGTGGCCAAGTAGTCTATGAGGTAATAGAACTCCAGGGACCTGGACCTGTGGATTAAGGGTGGGAAACGGCGGGGGGCCATAGGAAGGTAAAACAATGGAGGGCCAGGCTAGATTAAAGGTAACAGAGATTGGGAGCTTGGGTATAGCCACAATGAAAGTCCAGTTGGTGGGATCATAACCTCAGGAGAAAGCCAGAGGATTGGCCATGTGGGAAAGTCCAGGGTTTTCCCTTTTTGGGGTCTAGATCTCATCCTCATCATTCCCCCCTCAAACAAATGGGACCCAAATTCTTTTGGGGTAAAGGGTGAAAGTCTTGGCTTCTGAAACTGCTTCCGGCTGGCAAGGGGCCGTAGAGTTGTCCCTGCCTCGAGGGGGTCCCAAAGAGGAGGTTGACTGGAACCTAGCACAGGCTGCATCCAGGGAATGATGGGGGAACATTGGTTGGTACCCTCTGTTTGCTATCAACTGCAGGTGAAAGGCTTGTAGTCTGGAAGACACAAATCTGACAGAAAAGACTACAGGGCCCAAATGACAAGATAAAACATCCTTTGCTCTGTTTGGATTCAGATAACTCAGTTTTCCAACCATGCAGTATCAAATCCACCTCATAGCCAGAGAGGTTAACATTCCTTTTCAAAGGAACATAATGGGGAAACTGAGCCAGGAGGATCCCATCTTAGACTGAGGCTAAAATTGTCCTCTCAGCTTTTCCCAATGCTGACTTCCCACCAGTATCACCTTCTCTGAGTAGCTTGTGGCATTTCTCTCAGATGGTGGATTGATTATTGATGGATTATGATCCATCAGACAACTCAAAATAAAATCCCATTCACCTCAAACAGCAAGTTTCATTAATCATAGCTTAGGAAAAATTTTTCCAGAAGTTACACTTCAAACTTAAATTTGTCCTGGTGTAAAAAGGCAATCATTAGAGATTTCTATACACTTGCAAATTCTCAGCAAGCCATACATCACCTGAACAAACTTTTTGGCTAGTTTACACATTAAAACAATAACCAACAATAGCAAATTATTTTAGAAGTAACCAAATTATGAAAAGTTGCTTGGTATAACGGATACAAAAAGTTCACCAATTTGAAACTTCAAACAAACCCATTACCAATCAGGAGACTTCAGTTTTGTTAAATGCATTTCCAAATTACTTTATACAGAGAATCAACATCTCATTATTAACAGTTAAAACTACAAATTTAAAAGAGCACGCTTACCCAAGTTCAGAAGCTAGCTTTTTTACATTGAGCAGGATGTGCTGAACCTGGGTGATGCTTCCAGGCAAAAGTTGCCCTAGGGCCCAAGGCCTAGAGGGCCCCATGCTGTACCTGCTGCCCCTCCCACCTCCTTCCTCTCCCAGGTGGGGGAGGGCAAAATCAAAGGTGAGGGGTAAAGCATGAGACTCTCAAGGGGAGGGAGGGGGAGAAAGGAGTGACCAGGGTTGTAAGGTGGAGTTCCAAAACTACTTAATGATCTATCACAAAACCTTCAGAATCTAAGATATTTTCAGCTGTTTAACTTTTCCCTGTAACCTCCATGAAGGAGGATTCAGGGGTGTAGAAGGGAGTAAGTAAGCCTCAGGGAACCAAAAAGCAATTGCAGTTTCCCCCAATTCCTAGCGCCAAGAGAATTGACAAAATTGGGCATACACTTCTGGATAAGGCATCCATCCTTGTCCTCTATGCTGTGAAAAGTGTACCCGGGTCCATGGCCCTGAACCGACCCAGTTGACTGAAAGCCTGAGAGCCGAGTGCAAGATGGTCTCATAATTGTCTGCCTGAATATCAGCTCCAAGCCTTGGTGCTTGGAGAGTGACCCCAACTGCAGAGCAAGAAAAGAGGGGAGGGGAGAGGCTTACATGCCTTCCAGTCTTGGCTGGAGAAGAACTTGGGGTTAGGCAGTTTCCCTTTATGGCCACCAAAATGTTGAGGTGTAGGGGTTTAGGGGTGCTGCAACCCCAAAATCATAACATGCGGGTCCTGCCTGAAAGATTTTGACCCAAGTCTTCTTTCAGCCAAAGACAAAGTTTATTAGAGCATCTGTCATATTGGGCAGACTCTTAAGGAGTCTGAATGTTAATGAGCTATTGGCTAGATTATAGAATCTAAGCAGTGGCTAGATTTTAAGAATCGAAGCCAAAAAATAAAAAATTTTTAAAAGTTATAGTTTTCCTAATATTGACCCAGCCCTGAATTCTTGGTATAAATGCAGCCTGGTTTTAGGGTATGATCTTTGTCACATATTGTTGTAATCCGCTAAAGTTTTATTTAAAAATTTTGCCTCAATATTCATTAGGGAAATTGGTCTGTAGTTTTCTTTCTCTGGTTTTGCTCTCCCTGGTTTTACTTATCAAAATCATGCTTGTGTCATGAAATGAAATTGGTTGGACTCCTTAACTTATTTTTTAAAAATGGCTTATATAGTGTTGGAATTAATTGTTTGTTGAATGTTTTCATAGAATCTACTTATAAGTCCATCTCATTCTGGGTATTTTTTCTTAGGGACCTCATTTATGTTAAATTTCTTTTTCTAAGATAGTTATTTAAATATTCTGTTTCCTGTTAACCTGGACAATTTATATTTTGGTAAATATTTATCCATTTTACTTAGGTTATCAGTTTTATTGAAATATAATTGGGAAAATGCTCCTAAATAATTTTTATTTATAAATACATTTTTATTTTATGAATTTTTATTTATAAATCAGCTTTAATTTTATCTTCATTTGTGGTATCATCACCCTTTCCTTTTTTGCTATTGGAAACTTTGTGTTCTTCTTTCTTTTTATAAATCAAATTAACCAACAGTTTATCTATTTTATTATTTGTTTCATTAAACCAACTCCTAGTTTTATTTATCAGATCAATTTTTAAAATTTCAACTTTATTAATTTCTTTCAGGATTTCTAGTATTGGTGTTTAACTGTGAATTTTAAGTTGTACTTTTTCTTTTTTTTTAATTGCATACCCAATTCATTGATCTTGTCTTTGTTTCTCTTTTTTATTGATGTAAACATTTAGACATGTGAATTTTCCCTTAAGTACCAATTTGATGACATCCCACAAATTCTGCATGCTGTCGCATTGTTATCATTACCTTTAATGAAATTATTCTATGCTTCTATGACCCACTCATTCCTTAGGATTAGGTTACTTAGTTTCCAATTAATTTTTAACCTATGCTTCCAAAGCCTTTTGATATATTAATTTTTATTGCATTATGATCAGGAAAAGGTGCATTTAATAATTCAGCTTTTATGCATTTGATTGTGAAGTTTTTATGCCCTAAAACAGGTTCAGGTTTTTTTTGAAGGTGCCATGTACAGCTGAGAAAGGAATACTCCTTTTTATTTCCATTCATTTTTCTCCAGAAATGCATCATACCTAACTTTTCTAAAGTTCTATTGATTTCATTAACTTTTTTCTTATTTATTTTATGGTTAGATTTATTTAGTTTTGAGGAGGCTAACTATATTGGTATAGTTTTGTTGCAGTTTCATGATGTGTTGTGGTGAAACCATCTCAAAGAATTCAGAGTCAGACCACCTCTAATCCAAGTATAGGCATTTATTGAGATTGACGCCTCTCCTGAAGTGGGCTAAATTCCAAGAGGAATCAGCAATTTTAGTGAAAGCAAGATGGATTTTTATAGGGTAAAGATGCAGTTACATAATAGAAATTATGAATATTAAAAAGGCAGGAGGGGTTTGTTAAGGGATTAGGTAATAGGGAAGGGGTCCCAGCCTCAGTGGAACTGCACAATGATTTCCACTTGAAGGGGTATATATGTATGATAATGATGTTATAATAAGCCTCTCTATGCCATAAGTTCACCTAAAAGACAGCTTTTGCTATTACTGCACAGGTGCCTACTTAGGGAAAGTCCTTTCTATTGTTTTGGGGTCCACATCCTGCTTAGGCATCCTGGTGGCGTAACTTTCTGGTTGACTGAGTATTGTTTCTGTCTGTCTGAAACTAGATGGATGTGCATGGACACACCTGTTGTTCCTGTAGGAAATATGAGGAATGGGTCTGGGGGCAGTGGCTAGCTAGAAGCAATGACTGGGATCCCATCACATGGACACGCTTGCTGTTTCATGAGAAATAGGAGTTCATGGACATACCTGTTCTAGTGAGCAGTGAGGCACATACACACACACACACACACAAACACACACACACACACGCACGCACACACACATATATACATGCATACATACATATACACATATATACATATAAATAAGTTAGGATATTGAATTGGGGGGGCAGTGGCTAGGTAGGGGCAGTGGCTAGGTAGGAGCAGCGGACCTGCTGTTCAGTGGGGCCTATAAGGAAGTTAGAATATTGGGGCTGGAGGCAGCTTAATTAGGATTCCATCAGTTTTACTTTCCATTTCTCCTGTAACTCATTTAAATTTTCCTTTAAGAATTTGGATACTCTGTCTTTTGGTGCATATATGTTTATTATTTATGTTATTTCATTGTCTATGGTACCTATGACATGCCGTTTCCTTGATTATCTCTTTAGTTAAGTCTACTTTTGCTTTTGTTTTTTTTTTTCTGAGATTGTGGTTGCTATCCCTACCTTTTTTTTTGTTTGCTTGTTTATCCTCAGCTGAAGCACAATAGAGTTTGCCTTAGCCCCTTACTTTAACTCTCTGTGTGTCTTTATATTTCAGGTGTGTTTCTTGTAAATAATACAATGTTGAATTCAGGTTTCTAAAACATTCAGCTATTTGTTTTCATGTTATAGATGACTTCAGGCCATGCATATTCACAGTTAGGATTTATTATTGTCATTAAGTCTTTTCAATGATGTCTGACTCTTCATTAACTGCATTTGGGGTTTTCTTGGCAAAGATACTGGAGTGGTTTGCCATTTCTTTCTCCAGGTCATTTTACAGATGAAAAAAACTCAGGCAAACAGGGTTAAGTGACTTGCTCACACAGCTAGTAAATGTGTGAGGCTATATTTTAACTCAGGTCTTTCTGACTCCAGGCCCAGTACTCTAATCATTGCACCACCAACCTGCCCCTACAATTATGATTACTAACTGTATGCTTCCTTCCATTCCATTTTCTTTTGTTTATCTTTCTCTCTCTTCTTATCCTGTCCCTCCTCAAAAGTCTGTTTTACTTTTGACCACTGCCTCCCTTACTTTGCCTTTCTTTTTCTTTTTTTGTCATCTTTCCCTCTTTCTCTTATCCCTTTACTTTCCTATTTCCCAGTTGGGCAACATAGATATATACCAAACTGAATGTGGTGTGTGTGTGTGTGTATAAACACACATCTATACACATACACATATGTGTGCATGTGTGTGTATTTTTTTCTTCCATCTTTGAACAAATCTGATGAGAGTAAGATTTAAGCATTGCCTGCCACCCTCCAATTTTCCCTTCCACTGTAAAAGCTCTTCCTTATGTACCTCTTTTATGTGAGGAAATTTTTCCCATTCCTCCTTTCCCTTCTTTCCATGCATCTTTTTTTCTCAATCCTTTTTTTTTAAATATCATCCCAACATAATCAACTCATATCCATAGCCTGCATCTATGTATAATCCTTCTAACTGACCTAATAATTATAAAGATTTTAGGAGTTACATGTATTATTTTTCCATGTAGAAATATAAACAGTTTAACCTTATTGAGTGTCACATGATTTTCTTTCATGTTTACCTTTTTATGCTTCTCTTGAATCCTAGGTTGGAACGTCCAATTTTTTATTCAGCTCTGGTCTTTTCACCAGGAATGTTTGAAAGTCCTCTATTTCATCAGATGTCCATTGCTGGATAGATTGTTCTTTGCTGAAATCCTAGCTCCTTTGCTTTCCAGAATATCATATTCCAAGCCCTTCAGTATTTTAATGTGGAAGCTGCTAAATCCTGTGTTATCCTTAACTGTGACTTTTACCATATTTGAATTGTTTCTTTCTGGTTGCTTGCAATATTTTATCCTTGACTTGGGCGTGCTGGAATTTGGCTATAATATTCCTGGGAGTTTTCATTTTGGGATTTCTTTCAGGAGGAAATGGGTAGATTCTTTCTATTTCTATTTTGCTCTCTGCTTCTAAGATGTTGAGGTAGTTTTCCTTCATAATTTCTTGAAATATAATGTCTAGACTCTCTTTTATCATGGCTTTCAGGTACTGCAGGAATTCTTAAATTCTTTCTCCTGTATCTATTTTCCAGATCACGTGTTTTTTGAAAGAAATATTCCACATTTTCTTGTATTTTTGTGTTCTTCTGACTTTGTTTTATTGTTTTTAGATGTCTCATGTAGTCATTAGCTTCCTTTTGCTCAATTTTAATGTTTAAGGGATTATTTTCTTCAGTGAATGTTTGTGCCTTTTACCATTTGGACAATTTCTTTAAGGTATTATTTTCTTCAGCAGATTTTTTCGTGCTTCAAAAAGTCAAGCTCTTAATTCTCTTTTTCTAATTTTTTTTCATCACTATCATTTTGTTTCTTTTTTTTTTTTTGCTACCATTCTTATCTCTTTCTTTAGCTCTTCCAAGAATTCTTGTTCAGCATTTGTCCAATTTTCTTTGAGGTTTTGCTTATAGTTGCTTTCACACTGTTGTCTTTTTCTGAGTTTGTGTCTTGATTTTCCTCATAACCATAGTAGCTTTCAATAATCAAGTAATGTGTTGTTATTGTTTGCTCATTTTCTCAGATGATTTCTTGACTTTAAACTTCATGTTTAAGTTGAGCTCTGCTCATATGGATGTGAGGAGGCACTATTCCAAGGATCAGGCTTTTTCTTTTCTTTTTTCAATAATTTATTTATTTTTAGTTTTCAACATTCACTTCCATAAGATTTTGAGTTTTAAAACTTCTCCTCCTTTTCCTTCCCTTTCCCCAAGACAGTGGGTAATCTGACCTAGGCTATACATACATGTTATACATATTATACATTCATATATATTCATAGTAAGCATATTTTCACATTAGTCACGATGTATAGAAGAATTAGAACTGATGGGAGGAACCACAAAAAAGAAGAAATAAAACAAGACAACAAAAGAAAAGGAGAGCAAATAGTATGCTTCCATCTGTATTCAGACTCCATAGTTGTTTTTTTTCTAGATGAGGATAGCATTTTCCATCATGAGTCTTTTGAAGTTGTCTTAAATCCTTGCATTGCTGAGAAGAGCTAAGCCTATCAAAGTCAGTCATCACACAATGTGCTTGTTACTATGTACAATGTTCTCCTGGTTCTGCTCACTTCTCTTAGCATCAGTTCCTGTAAATCTTTCCAGGTTTATCTGAAGTCTGCCTGCTCATCATTTCTTATAGTGTAATAATATTCCATTACATTCATATACCACAATGTGTTCAGTCATTCCCCGATTGATGGGCATTGCTTCAATTTCCAATTCTTTGCCACCACAAAAAGAGCTGCTATAAATATTTTTGCACATGTGGGTCATTTTCCCATTTGTATGATCTCTTTGGGATACAGACCTAGAAGTGCTGTTGCTGGGTCAAAGGGTGTGCACAATTTTATAGCCCTTTGGGCATACTTCCAGATTGCTCTCCAAAATGGTTGGATCATTTCACAACTCCACCAACAATATATTAGTGTTCCAATTTTCCCACACCTTCTCCAACATTTATCATTTTACTGTTTTGTCATGTTAGCCAATCTGATAGATGTGATGTGGTACCTCAGAGTTGTTTTGATTTGCATTTCTCTAATCAATAGTGATTTGGAACATTTTTGGATAGTTTCATTTCTTCCTTTGAAAACTGCCTGTTCATATCTTTGACCATTTATCAATTGGGGAATGACTTGTATTCTTATAAATTTGACTCAGTTCTCTATATATTTTAGAAATGAGGCCCTTATCAGAGACATTGGTTGTAAAAATTCTTTCCCAGTTCTCTGCTTCCCTTCTAATCATGGTTGCATTGGCTTTGTGAAAAAGCTTTTAAATTTAATGTAAGCAAAATTATCCATTTTCCATTTCATAATGTTCTCTATTTCTTCTACTCTCCATAGATCTGATAGGCAAACTATTCCTTGATCTCTTAGTTTGCTTGTAATGTCAGCATTTGTCTCTAAATCTTGCACCCATTTTGACTTTATCCTGGTTTGGGTATAAGATGTTGGTCTTTGCCTAATTTTTTCCATATTCTTTTCCAGTTTCACAGCAGTTTTTTTTTTTAAATAATGAGTTCTTACCCCAGAAGCTGGAGTCTTTGGATTTATCAAACAGTAGGTTACTATAGTTATTGACTATTGTGTCTTATGTACCTAACTTAATTCACTGATCCAGCACTCTATTTCTTAGCCAGCAGCAAGTAGCTTTGATGACTCCTGCTTTATAATACAACTTAAAATCTGGTACAGCTAGGCCACCTTCCCTTGAATTCTTTTCATTAATTCCCTTGATATTTTGGACATTTTGTTCTTGCAGATGAATTTTGTCATTATTTTTCTAGCTCCATTAAATAATTTTTGGTTGTTTGATTGGTATGTCACTGAAAAAGTAATTAGGTAGAATTGTCATTTTTATTATGCTAGCTCTGCCTACCCATGAGCAACTGGTATTTTTCCAATTATTTAGATCTGAATTTATTTGTGTGAAAAGTGTTTTGTAATTGTGTTCATGTGGTTCCTGAGTTTGTTTTGGCAGGTAGACTCCCAAATATTTTAGAATGTCTACAATAATTTTAAATGGAATTTCTCTTTCTGTCTCTTGCTGTTGGGCTTTGTTAGCAATATATAGAAATGCCAATGATTTGTGTGGGTTTATTTTATATCCTGCAACTTTGCTAAATTTGTTTATTATTTCAAGTAATTTTGTCCTTGATTCTCCTAGGATTCTCTAAGTATACCATCATATCATCTGCAAAGAGTGATAGATTTGTTTCTTCTTTGCCTATTCTAATTCCTTCTTTTTCTTCTCTTATTGCTAAAGCTAATATTTTTAGTACAATGTTGAGTAAGAGTGTTGATAATAGACATCCTTGTTTCACCCCCAATCTTATTGGAAATGCTCTAGCTTATCCTCATTGTATATAATGCTTACTGATGGTTTTAGATAGATGCTAGCTATCATTTTAAGGAAGACTCCATTTATTCCTATTCTCTCTAGTGTTTTTAATAAAAATGGATATTGTATTTTGTCAAGTGCTTTTTCTGCATCTATTTAAATAATCATATGATTTCTATTACTTTTTTTGTTGATATGGTCAATTATGCTGATAGTTTTCCTAATATTGAACCAGCCCTGTATTCCTGGTATGAATCCTACCTGCTCATAGTGTATTATTCTTGAGATTAGTTGCTATAATCTCTTTACTAATATTTTATTTAAAATTTTTGCATCTATATTCATTAGAGAAGATGTTCTATAATTTTATTTCTCTCTTTTGGCTCTTCCTGGTTTAAGTATCAGCACCATATTTGTATCATAAAAAGAATTTAGTATGACTCCTTCACCTATTTTCCCAAATACCTTATGTAATATTGGAATTAATTGTTCTTTAAATGTTTGGTAGAATTCACTTGTAAATTCATCTGGCCCTGGAGATTTTTTCTTAGGGAGTTCATTGATGGCTTTTCTGAAATGGGTTTAAGTATTTTATTTCTTCTTCTATTAATCTGGGCACCTTATATTTTTGTAAATATGCATCCATTTCACTAAGATTGTCAAATTTATTGACATACAGTTGGGCAAAATAGTTCCTAGTTATTGCTTTAACTTCCTCTTCATTTTTGGTGAATTCAGTCTTTTCATTTTTGATGCTAGTAATTTGCTTTTCTTCTTTCTTTTTTTTTTAAATCAAATTAACTAAAGCTTTATCTATTTTATTGGGTTTTTTATAAAACCAGCTCTTGGTTTTATTTATTAGTTCAATAGTTTTCTTAATTTCAGTTGTATTAATCTCTCCTTTGTTTTTCAGAATTTCTAATTTGATATTTAATTGGGGAATTTAAATTTGTTCTTTTTCTAGCTTTTTTAGTTGCATGACCAATTCATTGATCTCTTTTTTCCCTGTTTTATTCATGTAAGCATTTAGGGATATAAAACTTCCCCCAAGAACTACTTTTGCTGCATCTCATAAGTTTTGGCATATTGTCTCATTATTGTAATTCTCTTGGATGAAGTTATTGTTTCTATGATTTGTTGTTTGATCCACTCATTCTTTAGGATTAGATTATTTAGTTTCCAATTAATTTTTAGTCTATCTTTCCATGGCACTTTATTACATGTAACTTTTATTGCATCATGATCTGAAAAAGATGCATTTAGTACTTCTGCCTTTCTGCATTTGATTGTGAGGTTTTTAAGCCCTACCACGTAGTCAATTTTTGTGTAGGTGCCGTGTACTGCTGAGAAAAAGATATATTCCTTTCTCTGCCCATTCAGTTTTCCCCAGAAGTCAATGATATCTAACTTTTCTAAAATTCTATTCATCTCCTTAACTTCTTTCTTGTTTATTTTGTCATCAGATTTATCTAGTTCAGAGAAGGGGAGGTTGAGGTCCCCCACTAGTATAGTTTTGTTATCTATTTCTTCTTGTTAACGCCCTTAACTTCTCCTCTAAGAATTTGGATGTTATACCACTTGATTCATATACATTTAATAATAATATTACTTCATTGTCTGTGGTACCTTTTAGCAGGATGTATTTTCCTTCCTTATCTCTTTTATTTAGGTCTATTTTTGCTTTTGCTTGTCTGAGATCAGGATTGCTACACCTGCTTTTTTTTTTACTTCAGTTGAAGCATAATATATTCTGCTGTAGCCTTTTACTTTACTCTGTGTTTATTCCTCTGCTTCAAATGTGTTTCTTGTAAACAGCATATTGTAGGATTATGGTTCTTAATCCACTTTGCTATCTGCTTCTATTTTATGGGCCAGTTCATCCCATTCACCTTCACAGTTATCTTTCTCTCCATCCTATTCTCCCCTGCCCTCTGTTTATGCTTTTCTCTCTCTTTTCTCCCTTTCTTTCCTTACTAGAGTTTTCCTTTTGACCACCGCCTCCTTCAATATGTCCTGCCTTCTATCATCTCTCCTCCCTTTTCTTCCCCTTTACCCTTAATGCTTCTTCCCTCTCTTCTATCCACCCTCTCCCTTTTCTTTTCCCTCCTACTCCATATAGGGTAAGTTAGCTTTTTATACCTAACTGATTATGGTATTGCCTCTTTGAACCAAATCTGATAAGAGTAAAGTTCACACAATGCTCATCTCCTTCCCTTCTTTCCTTCTTCTTTAATAGTTTTTGTGCCTTTTCATGTGATGTAATTTACCTGTGTCTGCCTCCTCCTTTCCTCTTCTCCCAGTACAATTCCTTTTCACCATTTAATTAGACTTTTTATCACCACATCAAAGTCAGTGTATACCCATGCCTTCTGTCTATATATACCCCTTTTAAATGTCATAATAACAACACATTTCTCAAGAGTTACAAATGTCATCTTCCCTTGTAGGGATGTAAACAATTTGCTCTTATCAATAATATGTCGGGTTTTTTTCCCCCTGATTACCTTTTTATGCCTCTCTTGAGTCTTGTATTTGAAGATCAAATTTTCTGTTGAACTCTGGTCTTTTCTTCTGGGAAGTTTGGAAGTCCCCTATATCATTGAATGTCCATCTCTTCCACTGAAAGACTGTGCTCAATTTTGCTGGGTTTTTGATCCTTGGTTGTAATCTAAGCTCCTTTGCCTTATGGAGTATTGTATTCCATGCCCTCTGATCTTCTGATGTACAAGCTGCTAGGTCCTGTGTAATCCTGACTTGTGGTTACATGATATTTAAATTGTTTCTTTCTGGTTGCTTGTAGTATTTTCTCTTTGACCTGGTAATTTTTGAATTTGACTACAATAGTCCTTTGTGTTTTCAATTTGGGATCTCTTTTGGGGGTGATTGGTGGATTCTTTTGATGAGTATTTTACCCTTTGGTTCTAGTACCTTAAGGCCATTTTCCTTGATGATTTCCTGAAAGAGGCTGTCCAGGCTATTTTTTTTCATCATGGTTTTCTGGTAAACCAATAATTTTTAAATTGTCTCTCCTGGATCTATTTTCCAGGTCATTTGTTTTTCCAATGAGTCATTTTATGTTTTCTTCTATTTTTTCATTCTTTTGATTTTGTTTGACTGATTCTTGACCTCCCATAGAATCATTAGCTTCCACTTGCCCAATTATAATTTTTAACAAATTGTCTTCTTCTTTTAGCTTTTTTTACCTCCTTTTCCATTTGTCCACTTCTACTTTTTAAATTTTTTTTTAAAATTAATTTATTTTGAGTTATCAATAATCACTTCCATAAGCTTTTAAGTTTCAAATTTTTCTCCCCTTCCTTCCCCACTTCCCTCCCCAAGATGGTGTGCAATCTGATATAGGCTTTACATGTACATTCCTATTAAACATATTTTCACATTAGTGATGTTGTAAGAATTAGAAGCGACAGGAGGAACCACCAGAGAGAGGAAACAAAACACAACAGAAGAAAAAATAGCAAATAGTATGCTTTGATCTGCATTGAAACTCCATAGTTCTTTCTTTGGATGTGGATAGCATTTTCCATCATGAGGCCTTTGGAGATGTCTTAGATCCTTGTATTGCTGAGAAGGGTCAAGTCTATCAATATTAGTCATCACACAATGTGGCTGTTACTACGTGCAACATTCTCCTGGTTCTGCTCATTTCACTCAGTACCAGATCATACAAGTCTTTCCAGGTTTTTCTGAAGTCTGCCTGCTTATCATTTCTTATAGCACAATAGTATTCCATTACATTCATATACTACAACTTGTTCAGCCATTCCCCAATTGATGAGCCTCCTCTCACTTTCCAATTCTTGGCCACCACAAAAAAAGCTGCTATAAATATTTTTGTACATGTGGGTCCTTTTCCCATTTGTATGATCTCTTTGGAATATAGCCCTAGAAGTACTATTGCTGGGTCAAAGGGTATGTGCATTTTTATAGCCCTTTTGGAATAGCTCCAAATTGTTCTCTAAAATGGTTGGATCATTTCACAACTCCACCAACAACCCATTAGTGTTCCAATTTTCTCACATCTTCTCCAACATTTATCATTTTCCTGTTTTGTCATGTTGGCCAATCTAATAGGTCCAATTCTACTTTTTAAGGAGTTGTTTTCTTCAGTGCACTTTTTCCATTTGGCCAATTGTATTTTTTAAGAACTCATTTTCTACAGTTAATTTTTATCCTTCCTTTTCCCAGGTATTAACTCTGTCTTGCATACTTCTCATTTCTCTTCCCAACTTTTCTTCTACCTCTCTTATTTGACTTTTAAAATCCTTCTTGAACTCTTCCAAGAAGGCTTTTTGGGCTGGAGACAAGTTCATATTCCCCTTTGAAGTGAGGGGAATTTGGGAGGGCTCCACGGAATTCCTTCTTCAGCCTGCCATCTTGGCATCAGAAGTCTGGAACCAAATTTTACTACAGGTATTTGGCGGTCCACTTGTTAAGTTCTGCATCTTGGGCTACCTCCAATCATCCTGACTTTTGTCTTGCCACTGGACTTTGATGACTCTGGAAGAGAGAATGAAGCTGGTGATTTTGTGCAACTGTGCCTCACTTAAATCCAATTTATGCACAAGTCAAAAAATCACCCCATGATGTCATTGGTCCTCTTCTAAACAAAGGACAAACAGCAAAAATAGCAACAACAATATTAAGGTCTAACAGGGAAGCAACTGTTCCTTTCTGGAACTAGTTATTCAGTATGATAGAGGTAGAAACTACTACATGCTGGTACTAGTATATACTGGTTTACAAGTGACCACAGTACCAGAGTCAGCAAGAGAAATTAAAAAAAAAACCAGACTTGGATAAATGTATTTGAAGGTTCTGAAATCAAAGCTGGAAAGTGAAAACGATGTTTAATGACACAGATTGGCCAAAGAAAATCAATAGAATCATTACTTTTCCAGGCTCAAGAAAAACAATAATTGGAATGGATGAATTGAGTAAAAAATTTTCCCCATGATAGAAACCAAAAATTAATGTTCAATTATTGGCAGGAAAAGCCTAACATAAGGCTGGTAGTCTTGGTCACTCAAGAATGAGTTGTAAGTATCCCTCAGTACAGAATCAAAGAAGATAAGGAAATTACTGAAATCTTGAAGGATTTCAAATGGTAAAGTGTAATAAGGAAAACAAGTAGCCCTTGTAAATCTCCAGTGTGGCCAGTGAAAAATGCTAACAAAACATTGAGATTTATGGTAGATTATTGAAAATTTGTTTTTGTTTTTGTTTTAATCTGAAAAAGTAAGGCTTTTTTGTCACTTAAGTAGTACTTATTTATTTTTCCACTTAATAGGTTTGTTTTCAAATTACATGTAAAGATAGTTTTTAACGTTTTGAGTTCCAAATTTCATTTCTCCCTCCCTCCTTTCCCTCATCCCCAAGGCAGAAAGAAATCTGATATAGGCAAAATGGATAATTTTGATCACATTAAATTGAAATGTCTTTGCACAAACAAAGCCAATGCAACCAAGATAGGAAGGAAGCACAAAACTAGGAAAGAATTTTTACAACCAGTGTCTCTAATAAGGGCCTCATTTCTAAAATATATATATATAACTAAGTCAAATTCATAAGAATACAAGCCATTCCCCAATTGATAAATGGTTGAAGGATATGAACAGGCAGTTTTCAGATGAAGGAATTAAAGCTATCTATAGCCATATGAAAAAATGCTCTAAATCACTATTGTTTAGAGAAATGCAAATCAAAACAACTTTGAGGTACCACATCATACCTATCAGGTTGGCTAACATGGCAAAACAGGAAAATGATAAATGTTAGAAAAGATGTGGGAAAATTGGAACATTAATACATTGTTGGTGGAGTTGTGAAATGATCTATTTTGGAAAGCAATTTGGAACTATGCCCAAATGGCTATAAAAATGTGCATACCCTTTGACCCAGCAATAGCCCTTCTAGGGATATATCCCAAAGAGATCATAAAAATTGGAAAAGGACCCACATGTACAAAAACATTTATAGCAGCTCTTTTTGTGGTGGCAAGGAATTGGAAATTGAGGGGATGCCCATCAATTGGGGAAAGGCTGAACAAGTTGTAGTATATGAATGTGATGGAATATTATTGTGCTATAAGAAATGATAAGCAGGCAGACTTCAGAAAAAACCTGGAAAGACTTGTATGGACTGGTGCTGAGAGAAATGAGAAGAACCAGAAGAATGTTGTACACAGTAACAGCCAAGTTGTGAAATGACTAACTTTGACAGACTGTTCTCAGCAATGCAGGGATCTAAGACAACTCTGAAAGTCTCGTGATGGAAAATGATATCCATATCCAGAGAAAAGAAATATGGAGTTTGAATGCAGATAGAAGCATACCATTTGCTCTTATTTTTCTTCTGTTTTGTTTTGTTTCTTCTTTCTTGTGGTTCCTCCTATTGGTTCTAATTCTTCTTATAACATGATTAATATGAAAATATGTTTGTTTTTTTTTAAAATATGTTTAATAGGAAAATATATGTAGAGCCTATATCAGATTGCACACCATCTTGGGGAGGGAGGCAAGGAGGGAAGGGGAGAAAATTTAAAACTCAAAAACTTATGAAAGTGAATGTTGAAAATTAAAAATAAATCAACATAAAAAACGTGCTTTTTAAACTTTATTTTTCTGTGTTTTTTTGGTCTGTATTTGTTTTCACAATGTAACTAATATAGAAATATGTTTTGCATAACTGAACATGTGTAACCAAAATGAAATTGCTTGCATTCTCAGTGAGTGGAGAGATGAGGGAGGGAGGGAATTTGGAACTCAAAATTTTTTTTAAATGAATGTTAAAATTGTTTTTACATGTAATTGGGGAAATTAACGTATTGAATAAATAGCTAAAAAAAGAAAACATTTCCTAAGAATTAGGTCTGTCCAAAAAAAGAAGGCTATCTAGGGAGTTTCTTCTCTATAGAGGTCTTTAAACAGAGGCTGGACAAGTATTTGCTGGATATGTTGTATTGATGATTCTTTTTTATGTATGAGTTGGAATGGATGGCTATTGATGTCCTCTCCAACTCTCAAATTCTGTGATTCTGTGATTTGTACAGTGTAACACAGTTAAAGTCTAGTGTAGAATTTGAGCTCGGGTCTTCCTGATTCTAGGTCCAGTACTCTATCCATTATGCCATCTTACTGCCCCTTTAGGGGTATTTTTATCCTTTTAAATTAACTTTGTTTATTCTTCAGTTTTCATGTCCAAAAGTATGGTGGGGTTGTCAAATGGTTAAACTTAATTATTGTGATGGCATCTGAGATCAGCTCTATGAGGGCTTATGAACCAAATGCATCACATTCTAGAAGAATGTTCTGACCATTGGTACCTCATAAAATCTCCCAGAGTTATATTCATACATAAGGATGGAGTTGAAAATATCCCAACTCATTTTAACCTATACCTTAATCAGGTGCGAACACATTTCAATCACTCAAAAAAATTAAAAACAAATGCAAAAAAAGAAAAAAACACATTTGAAATGTAGTTAAGTAGATTATGCCATACAAAAGTTCTGTTCCAATCACTATGGATTTTGTAAAATACTCTGAATCCTCTATATAACTGGAATGGGGAGCTTTTCCAAAAATTGGAATATGCAGTTTTCTAGCACATAGCTAAAAAGAGTAATCCTCAGGGGGAAGGAGGAGAGTACTCAATTTATCTCATCAGGTCTCCTTCCCAGTCTTTTTTTATCAGAAGATCTCTGAGCTTTGAAAGGTCCAGAGACTGTTGGGCTTCCCCTTTCCCCACTGATTTTCAAAACAGTGTTTCTGGATTAGGTAGCAGCAGAGGCTGTGTCAAGAGCTGAGTATAGAATGATAGAGAAACTTCTTAAGCACTCCACAAATGGGAGAAAAGGACTTTCAGAAATCAGTAACTCATTTTCTCCTTTGCCATATATGTTCTTTGGCCTTGAAGCTCTTTTCCCTTGAACTCTGTACTTGTGAGAGAATGTGTCATAGATTTTTGGGGAGATGTTTCATACAATTGTTCTTTTTATATCACCAAGTAAATACTCTTTTCTAAAAGCTACTTAAAGAATGACAAAAATTATCCTTAGCTGATAATCTTGGAGAAGGGGTTGCTTCCTAGGAAGGGCTCGAGCCAATGGTATTATAGAATTACCCCTGATGCCGTGGGGTTATCTCTTTATCTCTCAGGAGGTGATGTAGCCAAGTTCTGGGGACCTGACTTATCAGTGAAAGTTGCAATTGGAATAAGGATCCTTGGAGCTTACACAGGCTGGATCTAAAATCCCCAAATGATAGGAAGGTCAGGTCATTAAAGTGTGTTATTATATAGGGAGGATTGTACTGAGAGTAAGAACATCTGGGTTCTAGGTTCAGCTTTATCATTACTTAGTTGTCTGGCCTTAGGCAAGTCATTCAAACTCTCTGTGCCTCAATTACTGCATTCATAAAATAAGGGCATAATATTAAATAATGCCTAGGGTCTCTTAAAACTGGAACATTTGTTCATTTGTTGACAGGAATCGCAAGACCTTTGCTATCATTTTGTTAAACTCTTACTATACTTAAGCAAACTATTCTCTCAGGATGTGGTGCAAAACCATTTCATGCCCCTGAGTTAGTCAGGCCACAAGCATTTATTAAGCAGTTACTTTGTACCAGGCACTATGCTAAGCACTTGGTATAAAAATACAAAAAAAAAGAAAGACAGTCCTTGCCTTCCAGAAGCTTATATTCTAACAGACAAAGATAGTACATAAAAGGGAATTTCTTCGACCAGTTTAGTTAAGTGAGGTTCAAATATCAACCACTCCTCTACCCTACTGTTTCTTCTTTGTTGTATAGACATCTATATGTATAGAAATATATTATTGCATGGACACACACACACATACACACACACACACACACATATATAAAACATTTCACAAGTTATATATGCGAAATTATTTTCCTTATTTTTGTTCCTTCTTTTCCTTCTCCCTAGTATGTTATTTTTTTTCCTCTCTTTCCATTCTCCTTTTGAAATCATCAAAAACATAACAGAATCACTTCCAGGCCCTCTTTCTAATTTAACTCATTCTATATACCCTAATGATGATTAAGTTCTTCAGGTGTCCGACTATCATTTCCCCATATCAGAATGTAAATTCTTCAACCTTATTTTTCCCTTATAATTATTTGTTCTTGTTTATCTTTTTATGTTTCTCAACTTTGATGTTTGTACTTTAAAATTTCTATACAATTCTGATTTTTCATCAGCAATGCTTGGATGTTCTCTTTTTAATTAAAGAAATCAAATTAAAGATTATACTCCATTTTACTGGGTAAAACTGAGAGCCTAGATATTTTACCCTTTGGTTCTTTGCTTCTTTGAAGTGGTGGCTACTAAATCTTGTGTGATCCTAACTGGCTGTCTGGTACTTGAATTATTTCTTTCTGGTTGCCTGTGGTATTTTTTATTTGACATGGGAGATTTGGATTTGGGATATAATATTCCAGGAAGCTTTCGCTTTGGGGTTACTTTTAGGAGGTGAGTAACTTTGTTCTCTGGTTCTAAGAGTTCTGAGAAGTCTTTTTGCTTTTTTGAAATACTATATCTAGGTCATGGCTTTCAGGGAGTCCAATGATTCTTGAATTATCTTCTTTGATCTGTTTTCCAGGTCAGTTGTTTGCTATTCACATTTTCTTTCATTTTTTAAACCTTGTTTTACTATATCTTAGTATGTCAAACAATCATTAGCTTCCATTCGGTCAATTATAATTTCTGGCAAGTTATTTTTCTTTTTCAGTATGATTCCATGTCTCTTATTTCAAGCTGTTAATTTCCTTTCCATATCTTTCTTTCATAGCTCTCATTTTTTCCTATTTACCCTTTCTACTACTCTCATTTGATTTTTTTCAATTACTTTCAGCTTTCTCTTTTTAAAAAAAATCTTGTTTTATTTCTTCTAAGAATTACCTTTGAAAACGTGCCAAAGTTATATTTTTCTTTAATATTTTTGCTTGTGGTTATTTTGGAATCATTGCATTTTTCTGGATTTGTGTCTTGAGCTACCCTATCGCTATAAAAAAGATATTCTTATTTGCTCATTTGTCCAGTCAGCTTCTTTAATTTGGACTTTATGTTAGGGTAGTCTCTGAACACTTTGGGGAAGGGAGTATATCTGAGATAAACTTCTGCCTTCTTGCTTTTGGGAGGTATTTAATGTTGCTATTCCAGGATCTCAGAAACAGCTCAAGCTACAAGCTTTCAATGCTACCGGAGTGATTCAGAGTAAAATCTTCTTGCTACTCTCTTGGTCAGAGATCCAGTTGGAATATAAGATACTGCTTGAAATCTCTTGGATGTCAAGAGTTTGGGCTATTAGTTATCAAATCCTGTTCACAATTAACAACAAAAGAAGACAAAACATGAGGTGTCAGGCTTCTACCTTTTTTTGAGGCATCTAACAGCCAACATCACTGATTCTAGTGAAATCTTAAGGGTCAGACTGACATCTGTGGGATAGAGTCACCAGGTGCCCAGCTATAGGGGACAGAATATGATCACAAATGTAACATTTTGACTAGATGACCTTTAAGGTCTTTTCTGTCTTTAAAAGTATGATCTTATGCTGACATTGTCCAGATGTAAGACTAGCAGCTTTGGGAAGACTCTAGGCAAGAGTGGGTAAGCTGGGATGGGACTAAATTTGGGGGCTGGGTCATTCTCTCTTAAGTTCTCTCTTCTTTATAGGTCAATCATCCAGTTCATCTCTGCATGGGACCATGGCTAGATATGGTCCTGGTCCTGGTAGGTGTGGAGACCAACCTTTTATATCTCCATCCCAACCTCTTGCTCCAAGGTAATGACATTGGTAATGACCAATATCAATGGTAAATGCCAACACTTAGCTAGAATGACATTTTGCTTAGCTAGAATGTGAAGGATGTTTATGTTCTTTGTTGAGTTCTGAGGGGGTAGAGTTGAATATTCAGAATACCTACCTGCAATTGAAAAAAAGCTTACATGAGACTCTCCCCTTTCCTCTCCATCCCCATATCTTTGCATGTGGTCAAAGGTAATGGTCCTTTATGTATATATATACATATTTATGACTATGTCTAGCCATGGGATTTTTGCTGCTCAAGGTATCAGAAGGAATTTGAGTTGATAATCTGTCATGAACTTTAATTTCTTCATGTCAAATGAAAATAAGAAGATAATCAATTATAAGAACTAAAAGGGCTTGAAAGATAATTTAGTTCCATTTTTTGTATTAGAGATTAAGAAACTGAGGCACAGAAAAATAAAATCACTTATCCAAGATTAAATAGCCAATTTGGGATTTGAACCCATGTTGTCTGAATACAGATTCAATTCTCTTTTCTCTATACTATGTTGTTTCTGTAACATTTATACTACCTACCTCACAAAATTGCAAGGAAATTCCTTTGTAAAGCTGAAAGTGCAATACAAATATGGGTTTTGAGTATTTATTGTAATCTCAGTTGATGATTTAAAAAATCATCCCTAGCACCTAACAATAGTATTCTGCACACAGTAGGTGATTCCTTTTGTATTTCTACTGAATAGAAGAGGTAGTTCAACCTGCCTAGTAGACAATATGGTACTGTGGCAATGGAATCAAATCCCAATCCTGATAGATTTTTTTAGATTGGATCTAATTTAATCTATGTAGGGAACTCCTAGTGCAGAACTTCCTCTACCAATGTAAATAGGCACATTTCCTGCAGCTTACAGTCTAAGAGAATTCCCTGGGGAACTAAGAGGTTAAGTGGCATGTTCAAGGTCCAGTATATATCCAATGGAGAACTCAAACCCATTTCCTTACTCTAAGACTTGTGCTCTCTCTCCCCACACTACTCTTCCTTTTCTGTTTCTCTTTTCCTCAGTTTCCTCAGTCAAGATAGTTACATTTGTAACTCTTCACAAGATTGTTATGAGAAATGTACTTTGTAAGCCTTAAAATGCAACATAAATCTGAATTATTATTGCAAATCCTGGCTCTGCTTCTTACCACTTGTGTGACTTTGGACAAGTCACATTCCCATTCAGGGCTTCATTTCCTCAGTTGTAAAATGATTGTATTGGACTGATGTACTCTAAGAGTCCTATAAGCTCTAAATTTTAGTCAGGAAAACATTATATGATGAAAAATATTTTTGAATTCTATTTGGGCACAGCAATATTATAATTATTGTACAAGTGATACAAATGAAATAAAATGCTCCTTGACTTTAAAGATTGAGATTAAAATGAAAAATCCTTTTGAGATGAATAAATATATAAATAACATGTATAAATAATGTTAGAATGGAAAGGGAATTTAGAAATCTTCTAGTCCAATACCTCTACTTTACAGATGTGGAATTCTATTCCCAGAGAGGGGAGGTGACCTCTCATGAAGCTAGTGAGCAAGGATCTCATTCTCAAACCCATGTCCTCTGACACTACATTCCATATTTTTTCTACTTTACCTCATTTTTTTAAAAGATGGATTATAGCAAAGCCTCATAATTTTGGTTTTGGAAGGCAAATATAAAACTTATGACATAAATTTTCCTTGTTGTGGTAGGAGATACCACTAGAATATGGGCAGGGAAAAGAACCTGGTTTTCTATAGCTGATTCTGCAATACAGAAGTACTTTACAACATAGTGAATGATGATGATGATGATGATGATGATGATGATGATGATGATGATGACGATGATAATGATGATAGCAACATCTACATAGTGCTTTACATAGTCTTTTCTTCACAAAACCCTGTGAGGTAGATACTCATATATCTTTTTTCCCTGGTAGAAAAGAGGAAACTGATTCTTAGAAAGAGTAAATGACTGGCCTGACATCACAGAAAGGAAATGGCAGAGCTAGGATTCAAATTCAGTTTTTCAAACTCCAAGGAGAGAGCTTCAAACTCCAAGGACATTATGCTAGGCTACTTCACTGGGATTTTACATCATATACAAAGGAAGAGTAAATTTATTTGTGAATTAAGAAATTGTGATAGCACAAATTTGGGAGAGATGTCATTATTTCCTTTGATAAGATGAAGAAGGGTTCATGTAAGCAAAGATTTTATTTAATGAAAAGATGAATGAAAGTAATATAGATTAGAGTAATAGTAATAAAAGATATTTCAGATGTATTTGTGATCTCTACACTTGTTCAGATTTTCCCTTTAGTGTCTGCATAATGAAAGGCAAGGAATATGACTAGGTAGGTAGGAGAAATAATGTTCTTCCCTCTTAGGTTTTGTAGTTTTTCTATAGCTATCTCCATCTCTCTACTGTAAATTAGTATAGTGATCTGACCTCAGACACTGGACACTTACCAGCTTTGTGACCCTGGGCTAGTCACTGAACCCCAATTTGTCCCAAAAAGCAAAAAAAAAAAATTAGTATAGTGAAATATGTGTGGGTTTGAAAAAAATGAGGAACACATAAACCCAAAGTTTCTTGGAAACTTTCTATGGAAACTAAACTTACTATCCCTTACATGGAAAATGAATAGGTATAGTCTAGGTATAGTCAAAATCAACAAAGACTCAGAGTTCAACCCACATCAAATCAGTGCAAAGAAAAGATTAAGCGTGGTGGTATTAGTTTAGTGGACTCTGCTGTGTTGTAATTAGCTTAGCATCTGGAGCAAAATATCGCCTGCTGAGAGACAGAATGATATACTAATCGAAGGTCTGTAAAGTAACAGATAAACTCCATAAAGGGGAAAAAAAACCTGGAAGTGTTTTCCCTTCCCTAGGGAGGGCTTTCTTGCTTATCTTATGGATATCAAGAAAATAGAATAATTGGGGGAAAGAGGTGTTGAGTAGGTTTGTCTTTGAGAAGAGAAAAGAGAGATAGGAATAAATGTAGTCTGCAGAATACTGCAAGAAGGTTCTGGAATAGAGGACTGACCTCTTACATCAATGACATTTCAGAAATGAAAAGATTCTCTTGATCCCTCCTTGGATCTCCTTATTCCAGAAACTATAGACAAGTGAGTTCAGGGTAGGAGTCACCAAAGTGTACAGTGCAGCCACCACCTTGTCCCTTTCAAAGTTATAAGTGGAAGCTGGGCGGATATAAGTGTAGATGACGGGAGTAGTAGAGAGACACCACGAAGAGATGGGAGGAGCATGTAGAGAAGGCCTTCCTCTTGCCTTCTGTGGTACGAATGCGAAGGATAGCAGCAATGATGAAGCCATAGGAGATGCAGGTGAGAATGAAGTCTCCCATGGCTAAGGCAATGTCAGCCACAAATACCATCACCTCATTTGTCCTCACAGGGCTACAGGACAGTGCAAGCAATGGGGGGGATCTCACAGAAGAAGTGGTCAATTGTGTTGGGCCCACAGAAAGTCAACCTGAGGATGAGACCTGTATGTACCCAAGAATTGGCAATAGCTATGGCCATGACAATGCAGAGAAGTGTCATGCACATAGTGCGGTTCATAATAGTGCTATAGCGCAAGGGGAAACAGAGAGCCACATAGCGGTCATAGGCCATTGTGGTGAAAAGAACCATCTCAGCTCCCAGGGACCAAGTGAAAAAGAAGAGCTGGGACATACAGCCCTCATAAGAAATGGTCTTATCCAATACCAGCATGTTTTCCAGCATCTTTGGGATGATGGTGGAGGTGCAGATAATGTCCACCACACCAAGTGCCAACAGAAAAAGATACATAGGAGAATGAAGAGTGGTATTGTAAATGATGGCAATAACAATAATCACATTGCCCAGGAGGGCCACTAGGTAGATGAAGAGGAAGATGGTGAAGAAGATTTCTTGGAGGGGTCAGGATGCCCAGAAAGCCCCACCACCACAAACTCAGTGACAGTGCTGTGATTCATCCTGCCTTGTCAGCTCCGTGGGACATAAAACACAATGACCGGTTTTGGAATAATTAGATGAAGGTGTATCCATAAAAAGCAGGGATAGAGATGTGAATTTTATGAGGTCAAGTGAAGATCTGGTTTCTAGATACTGGGTAAGAAATGTTCTTGCTGTGAGATTATCTCTTCCTTTCTTTCTCCTTCATTCCTTGGTAGCTCCCACTCAGCTGCATACATACTTCATACATATTGCAGTAATATCAGTGCACAGAAGAGTAATGAAGTAAAAAAGTAAGGATTAAATGACAAAATCAGTGGCTATAGTAATGGCATTTTGGCATGAAAGTTAACTGAATGTGGATATGGTATTAGTTTATGAAGGGATGCATATACTTTATGCATTAGATAAATTTATGTTTGTGTCTCTCTTGGTCCCAACCAACAACTAAATATGGAAAATTAACTGAGACACATGTAACCATAGACAGTAATAAGATTGTTAGTGGGCATAGAAAGTGATAAATGAAACAAATATTACTTTTATGGTCATTGAATCAACTGATCCTTGCAGTCAAAACAGAATTGTTTAGAATAGAGACAAAGTTGGTTGTTTGATTAAATTGTTTGGGGTTTTGACTAAATTGATCAATTGATTGAATAGTTCTATGTGGAATCAATTTTTTTCCTTCTCTCCATTGAATGGGAAAAGCACATTGAGTGAATTGGCTTAATCAATTGGCTATTTTGTTATCACAGAAATTATAATCATACTTTCTTCTATGAAGTGGCAAACTTGTATCAGGGAATTGAGAAGAGGTGATTCTTGAAATACTATACCATCCTTATCAAAACTCTTTACAGTTCCTTTATGATCTTGTCTGCCTTGTCTAAAGTACTAAAGTCCTAAGAATTTTATGGATTTTATTCACTTCAGATAATTAGCACTGTACTTTTGTTAACCTCAAATAATTAATAGTCAACTGAATTTTGTGGGTACCTATATGACCAGTCAATTCAGAGAAAATAATCAAAATTATTGAGCACAAAGCCATATAAATGTTGATTTCTTTTCTGCACATATAACATATGACTCAAAAACAGAAAGTTGAAATACAAAGATAAAAATAAGTAAATAAAACAATTATTTTGTCAGTGTAATGTCAAATAATTATTTTAACTGATTTTTCCCCTTTGAATTTACCTGTTGCTTGACTGAAGTGAATGGAGCAACACTTTATTAATATTGTGTAGAATTAATAAGAACAAACTATTTTAAAGCCATAATAGAAATTTAGGGTCTCCTAGTCAGGCTTCTGCATTTCCTATAAAGCTCTTAGTGAGAAAAAGGTGATGTTTATTAGAGAAAGGGCATTGGACTTCAAATTAGGCAATCTGATTACAACTATTGACTCTCATACTTATTAGTGGTACTATTATTATTTGTATTCATATTATATATATATATATATATTCTTTACTAATGGTAACTACACTAGGTAAGTCATTTGACCTAAGTTTCCTCATATATAAAAAGGGGGAAATCATGCTTTATCTACAGCACAGGACTGTATCAAGAATTTTAAGAATGTCTATAAAATAAATTAAATTTTTGCATTATTTTTAAAAAGAGTTCTTTTATATCATATAGACATTAACAAGTCAAATGTCATCTTATCTTATGTCATATCTGTTTCTGATAATAGCTGCTAGAACTAGCCATTTTTGCTTTCTTCATTTGCTGGGTTTCACTAAAAATATCTATAGATTAAAGCATTGAAGAAATATCAAACTTTAGGTGACAGTCTGTGTCAAAGCCTTTATTGGATTTAGTAAAGATATTGTAAACACATGTGAATCACAACTACTGGAGCTCATTTCTCCTATTATTGAGAAGGATCCTGAGTTCTAGGAAAAAGGCAGAGGTAAATCAATTATTCAATAATCACTTACTAAGCATTCACTACATGCCAGGCACTGTGCTAAGTGCTGGAGATTAAAAAACAAACAACTCTACCCAGAAAGAGCTTATGATGTGTAATGGAGGACATGCTACATATTTAAATAAACAGAGAGTAGATGGAAGATACCCACAGAGGGAGAAAATACTACCAGTTTGGGGGATTAGGAAAGGCATCCTGCAGAAGGCAACATTTGAGCTGTCTTAAAGGAAGCCAGGGATTTTAAGAGACAGAGGTGTGGAGAATATTTCAGGTACAGGGGGGAATGAAAAGTCACAAGAATGGGAGATGGAGCATTGTCTGTGAGAAAAAGCAAGCAGTCCAGTGTGGATGGATCAAAGAATACAATACTGGAAAAATAGGAAAGGGTCAGATTGTGGCTCTAAATAACAAAGGACTTATATTTGATCCTTGAGATGATATGGAACCACTGGAATTTAACGAGTATAGGAGCAACATAGGCAGATTTAACCTTTAGGAAAATCACTTTGACCACTAAGTGGAAGATGAATTGGAGAGGGTAAAGAATTGAAGCAAGACTAATTGAAAGGTTATTGTAATAGGTCCTCTTATTACTGATGGATTCAAAGGATTTTTTAAATCAAACCTTCAAAGAAAAAATTAGTACAAATTTTTTACAGATTATTTTTAAAACTGAAAAAGAAAGAGCCCTTCCACATTTCTTTAGTAAGGCAATAGCTAAACTAGGGAATAACAAGATAGGAAGAACCAACACCATTAATGAGTATTGATTCAAATTTAAAAAATAAAATCCTAAGGGGCAGCTGGGTGGTGCAGTGGATAGAGCACCGTCCCTGAAGTCAGGAGGACCTGAGTTCAAATCCAGCCTCAGACCAAACACTTAACAGTTACTAGCTGTGTGACCCTGGGCAAGTCACTCAACCCCAATTGCCTAAAATAAAATAAAATCCTATCAAATAGAATATAGTGATTTATTTAAGATATCAAGACTGAGCTGGATGGTACAACATTAGTAAAACAATAAACATGATCAAAATAAAAACAAAAACATCTAAAACCACATGATTATCTCAACATATATAGAAAAAAATAACACTGATTTACACTAAAATCCCTGCAAGTATAGGCACATAGGATACTTTTCTTAATATCATATAAAAGTATGCATCTAAAACCAAAAACAAGAATTATGTGTGATAGAGATACACCAGAAACTTTTTCTTTTTTGGGGGGGCAACTGGGGTTAAGTGACAAACTAAAGTACAAGTGACTTGTCCAAGGTCACATAGCTAGAAAGTGTCTGAGGCCAGGTTTGAACTCAGGAAGATGAGTCTTACCTATATCAGTTACCTTTTCCTAATAAATACAGGAATAAAGCCAGGATTCCCTTTCTCTCTACTATTGTTTGATACAGTTTTGAAAATGTGGGCAATGGACAGTTCGGAGCTACCACCCTGGAGATCTGACTTACTGGTGAGCCTCACCCATCACTGCTTAATCTGCAAAAATGTCTGACAAACCAGATACACCTGAGATTCAGAAATTCGATAAGTCTAAATTGAAGAAGACAGAAGCACAAGAGAAAAATCCACTGCCTTCAAAAGAAATGATTGAAAAGGAGAAGTGGGGCGAATCGTAATGAAATCTGCCCTGCCAATATGCATTGTACATTCCACAAGCATTGCCTTCTTAATTTTATTTCTTTTAGCTGTTTAACTTTTTAAGATGCACAGAGGTTGGATGAAGTTTAAATGACTGTGCTGCCCCTTTCAACATCAAAAGAATAAAGAACTACTGACACTGAATTGAATGAAGGCCAAGCCGGCTGTCTCTTTCCATCTGCCTGTCCTGGCTAGTTTGGGTCCTGGTGGCATTAGAAAGAATTTTTTTTTTTAAAAGAGCTTGCATGTCGGTGAATAGAAGAACCCGGGTGGGACTACAGTAAATCTAGTTAACAATAAAATGCAAAGCTGTACCAATGTCCTGGCAAGCTGTAAAATGCAGTTAATCAGAGTGCCATTTTTTTTGTTCAAATGATTTTAATTATTGGAATGCACAATTTTTTTAATATGCAAATAAAAAGTTTTAAAACCAGGAAAAAAAAAGAAATGTGGGCAATTGTCATAATCCAAAAGAAAGAAATTAAAATTATTAAAAACAGGTAAAGAGAAAATAAAACTAACATAAGGAAGGAATCAGCAATGATACTAACTGAGGCAATCAAAATTATAGCAACTGAGAGCCCTGGGAAGAATAAAAAAGGTTGTCATAGGCTGTAATCTAAAAGCTCTATTTAAATGTTCATTTTTTTCTTTGATGGTTGAAATGGATTGAGCAGGAAGATAGCCTAAAGTTTGAGGACTGGAGTACTTATAACGAGAATAAATGATTACTTAATAGTTACCAAAATTACCCAAAATAACAGCTAAACAGGCAAGCTGATTGTTTTAAACAGTGCAGCCAAAGCAACAGTTTGACTGCCTAATTTTCAAAGATTTCAATTGATTGTTGTAGCATCCTACAGTTAATAGATCAACTCAAACAGAAAAAAAAAGAAAAAGAATTAATAGGGGCAAGAATTTTCCAGAACTGGTACTGACATTATCTGATATGTTTCCAGTTATTATCTTAGAATAAAGATAGTAAGAGACCATGTAGTTGAATGTAATTAAGTTTCCTCTTTCCCACACGAATATATATTTATGTATAAAATATATAGATATGCACACACACACACACACACACACACACGTATTTAAAGAGTCAAGCTCTATAATCAAGCCTGTAATTCATAGCCACCTCCACTCTCTTCCTTTTTTTGAATATCATACCACTTGCCTATTTCAACCTTTTCTGTGCTCCATAATCTTTCAGATATTATAGAGAACATTCATTATAGCTCAGCATTGATACCTACCAGTTCTTTCAGTACCTTATGGACATATAGTTATACCGACGCTTGTGTATATATGTATTTATAAATACACATGTATATATTATGTATGGTATATTTGTATATACATAATGTATATGTTATGTTATATATCTATCTCTCTATATAATATATGTTGACTCTGATTCCTGTGAACATTCTAAAATATATTATTAAAGAGATGGTTAGTGAACATGTAGAAAAGGAAATAGTGGTGGCAAAAAGACAAGATGGCTTGATCAAGAACAGGTGATGCCAAATTAAATTAATTTCCATTTTTGACAGGATTATGCTAAACTGGTAAATCAAGGGAATGTTGCAGATAGTTTACACAGATTTTAGCAAAGCATTTCATAAAATATCTCTTACTATTCTTCTGAAAAAAAAAGATGGAGAAATAAAGGTCAGATGATATTACAATTGAAAGAATTTTGGAACCAGCTAAATGGCTAGACTCAAAAAAGTAGCTGTTAATTATTAGATGTAAGTTTAGCAGCAGATATACAATGGAGAGCTTGCACTTGGCCTTGTGCTGTTCAATGTGTTTATCAATGATTTGGACAAAGGGATGAAGGGTATACTTATCAAATTTGAAGGTGGCATAAATTTGGTAGAGATAATTAATATACTTGATGATCAAATCAGGAGTCAAAGGACTTTCAATAGGCATTGTGGTGAAACCAAGAATAAATTTTAAAGTAAAATAGGTAGCTTTTTGCACATGGGTTAAAAATTTACTTCACAAGTATAAGATGGAAGAGGCATAGTTACACAGTAGTTTTTCCAAAAAAAAAATCTGAGGGTTTCAGTAGGCTGAAAATTTAATGAATCACCTGCATGGTGTAGTAGCCATAAAAACCAATGCAATCTTGGCTGCAGTAAGAAAAGCATAACTCCAGGAATAAGGAAGTAATAATCCCTCTGTACTCTGTCCTGGTCAGATAATATATGGAGTTCTGTGTAAATTTCTGGGGACCACAAAGATACCTGCCTTTTAGGGAGGGCACTGGTAATATGGATGGTGCCTAGAACAGGAAAACCAGGCTGGTAAAGGACCATAAGTCCATATCACAAGAAGAAAAATTGAAGATTTTTAGTTGGGGCTTTTAGTTTGGAGAGAAGATCAGAATGACCTAATAGCTGTCTTCAAGTATTTGAAGGGTGTCATGTAGAACTTGCTCTGTTTGACCTCAGAAGGCAGAAAAAGAAGCTATGAGTGAAAATCGCAGTAGCCGTTTTAGGCTCTATTCAAGAGAAACTTTCTAACATTAGAGCCATATAAAAATGAAATTGGCTGATTCAGGAGGTAATAATAATAATAATAATAATAATAATAATAATAATAATTATGGCTAACATTTATGTAATACTTTAAGGTTTACAAAATGCTTTAGATATTGCTATCTCTTTTGATCCTTAGAACATCCTTATGTGGTAGGTGCTGTTATTACCCCCATTCTACAGAAGATGAAATTGAGTCTGAAAGAGGTAAAAATCTAGATGTGCAAGGCAAGATTTGAACCCAAATCTTCCTGACTCTGTCTACTGTACTATCTATTCATTGTGCTACCTATCTATCTGAGCTGAGGGTTCTTCCTAATTGGAGGTCTTCAGATCAAAGCTGAATGACTTCTTGTCAAGTATCATGCAAATTTCTTTTGGGGTATGGGCTGAAAAAGACTTTTAAAATTTAGTTGATCCATCTTCTTGACTGGGAATAAACCTAATAAAAACCATGTAAATAAAACAAATGGTCCAGAAATACTCACTCTGTTCATTACTGTGTTTAGATAACCTGTTTTGAAGCAAATGAGAAAAATACAAAAACAAAGACATTTTTTTCTTTTGAATCCATTGGCCCCAGATTTCTTTACTAGTTGAATGGTGGACTTTAGTCATTGTAAATACAGACTGCTAAATAGTTACAATTTATCTAAAACATATTTCCTGACAAATGCAAGGGCCCCAAAGGGTTAGCATCCCAAATGGAACTCCTGATAGCTACCTTAAAATGGACCTCAGAGGAGCAATTAATAGCATGCTGTTTGGATAACTAAGATAATGACAAGCATGGTTTTGCCTTTGGGTTATTCTCTTTCTCTGAGGAGTAACAGATCTTTCAGTGGTAATCCTTAATGGTCTATGTACATTGAGAAGAAGTCAGGGACAGTGGGAATAATGAAAGGAAATGCTAAAAAATGAATGGACAGTTATAATAATAACTAGTAGTTATTCTACAGTGTTTTAAAATTCACAAAGCACTTTACATTATTTCATTTGCTACTCTATGAAATAGGTACCACAGAAATTACTATACTAATTTTACAGATGAAACTAACATTCACTATTACACTATTATTCCCATATTATAAATTCCATGGATCACCCACCTTAGTGTCTAATATCCCTTACTTGCTGTTAAGAATTTATTTCCATTGTATAGGGAGAAGTATCCCAGTTCTGCAGTCAAAACAGTTGGGCTTGAATCTAGGCTCTGATGCTTATTATTTTGTGTGACAATAGGTACATTATCTTTGGGGCTTGGTTAGATAGGTAGGTAGACAAATAAATAGATAGATAGACAGATATATCTCTATCAATATCTATGTCTATAGATATGTCTGTCCATCTCTAGAGATATATTTCTCTCCCTTTCTCCGTGTGTGTGTGTGTGTGTGTGTGTGTGTGTGTGTGTGTGTGTGTGTAAAATGCTTAGCTTGGCATTACCTCTAAGTTTCTTATAGTCTAAACCCTTTTGAGCCTAAATGCAACTGACTATGGTCATTTCTGCTTATTGCCTCCTGTCCTGTTTACAGTAACAATGACATATAGATTGTCAATTTTCTTTTATGATGTCTTCTATTTTAAACTCAGTGTTCTTTAAATTGAATAACCAAGAAAAAATTCTGCTATAATTTTCATTCAAATTCCAAAACTGCATAATTTCAAAGTTGGAAAGAAAATGGCCAGAGCTCAAGAATCTTCCCTATAGCATTCTTTTTTAAAAAAATTATTAATTTATTTTGATTTATCAATAATAACTTCCATATGCTTTTGAGTTTAAAATTTTTCTCCCCCTTCCTCCCCACCACCCTCTCCAAGACAGCGCACAATCTGCTATAGGCTATACATTTACATTCCTATTAAACATAGTTTCACATTAGTGGTGTTGTAAGTAAAAATTAAAACCAATAGGAGGAACCATCAGAAAGAGGAAACAAAACTCAACAGAAGAGAAAAAAAATAGCAATTCAAGTTTCATAGTTCTTTCCTTGGATGTGGATAGCATTTTCCATCACGAGGCCTTTGGAGAGGTCTTAGATCCTTGTATTGCTGGGAAGGGTTAAGTTTAACAATATTAGTCATCACACAACATGGCTGTTATTGTGTACAATGTTCTCTTGGTTCTGCTCATTTTACAAGTCTTTCCAGGTTTTTCTGAAGTCAGCCTGTTCATCATTTCTTATAGCACAATAGTATTCCATTACATTCATATACTACAACTTGCTCATCCATTCCCCAATTGATGGGCATCCTCTCAATTTCCAATTCTTTGCCACCACAAAAAGAGCTTCCCTATAGCATTCTGACTACTTATCATCTAACTTTCCCTTAAAGACCTCTAGTTTAGGTGAAACATGTTGTGCTGAAGTTAGCCAATTCCACTTTTGGTAAATTATTAGGAAGCTCTGGAGTGACATGGATTCTATCCAGTCTCAGGAACCTCCCCAGAAGGTCACATTCTCTTTGGTTCAGTATGTCCTTACCTGAGTTTGTTCTGAGGAATCTCAAATGTAGATTCTGTGTATAGCTTTTCTAACACTATATTAAATAATAGTAGAGACATTTTGCATTCATCCTTGCTTTATGCTTGATGTTACAGGGAAAGCTTACAGCGTTTCTGCAACAGGATGTGCATGGAGAAGCTTATGAAAAAAGAGGGGAAGGTGGGGGAGGAAGTGAATGACACTAGAACCTCACTCCCATTTGAATTGGTTAAAAGATGGAAGGACGCACATACATACAAGTTGGCTACAAAAATACAGCTTATCAAACAGGAAAATAGGAGGAAAAAGGGTTAAGGAAAAAAGAGGATGGGTTAATAAGATGGAAGTAGTTTAAAGGTAGCAAAAGACAGAAACAAACCAGACTCTTAAAGAGGGGTTAGGGAAAAAGAGAGGGAAAGGCATAAGAGAATAAGATGGAGGGAAATATACATTGTAGCAATCATGACTGCGAATGGGATGAACTGACCCATTGGAAGAGCATAGCAGAATGGGTTTGAAACCAGAATCCATCAAATTGTTATTTACAAGAAACACACTTGAAAGAGAAAGATGGAGAAAAATTTTAAAAGGGAACTGGAGCAGACTCTTCTTATGCTTCAATGAAAGCAAAAAAAAAAAATCAGGGGTTGCAATTTTGATGTCACATAAAACAACAGCAAAAATAGATCTAATTAAAAGAGACAAACAGTAAAACTACATTTTGCTAAAAAGTACCATAGAAAATAAATTAAATACACCCAGTGCTAAGATAGCAGAATGAGGAAGAAACCCTTTGAAGCCCTCCCAAATTCCTCTCCAAACAACTAGAAAACAGCTTCAGAATTGACCTAAGAGCAGAGAAGCAGCTTACCAGCACTACAGGAAAGGTCTTTCTCACTGGGGTGGAAGGGGAGCAAGGTCCAAGGGCAGCAGTAGCAGCCAGCCTCACAGCAGGGGGCCTGCAGCAAGGCTCCAAGCCTGGGGCAATACACATCCTCCTACAAGCCAGCAGCCCCCTAGGAAAGTGAACAATCTTTGCAGTGCAGCAAGGCCCCACCTCAGCAACCCCATCTCCAGCACAAGCCAACAGTTTTACTATTGGTCTGAAATTGGGTCAAGGCCTTGGTGGTGGCTTCAGAGGGTTCCTTCCTCATTCTGCCATCTTGGCACCAGAATTCAAATAATTGGTTATTAATAAAATAGAAAATAATAATTTCTCTCAGACTACAGTTTTTTCTGACCATAATGCAATAAAAATTACATTCAATAAAGAATTTTGAAACATAGGGTAAAAAATTAATTAGAAACTAAATAATCTTATTCTAAAGAATGAGTGAGTCAAAGAACAAATCATAGAAACAATCAATAATTTCATTAAAGAGAATGACAACATGACTAATGTGGAAATATGTTTAATATTATTGTACACGTATAGACTGTATCAGATTGCATACTATCTTGGGGAAGGGAAAGGGACGGGAGGGAGAAAAAAAATTTGGAACTTAAAATCTTTTAAAAGTGAATGTTGAAAATTATCTTTACATGTAATTGGAAAAAATGAAAATATTATTAAGTGGGGGAAGGAGAGAAAGACAACAATGAAACAACACAACAAAATTTGTGGGATGCAGCCAAAGCAGCACTTAGGGAAAATATGTATCTCTAAATGTTTATATCAATAAAATAGAGAAAGAGCAGATTAATGAATAGCCCATGCAACTAAAAAAACTTGAGAAATCAAAAACCCCCAGTTAAACACCAAAAAAGGAATCCTGAAAATCAAAAGAGAGATTAATAAAATTGAAAGAAAAAAATTAAACTAATAAAAAAAACTAGGAGCTACTTTTATGAGGAAAAAAACCCAAAATAGATAAACCATTGGCTAATTTGATTTTTTTTAAAAAAAGACAGAAGAAAACAAAATTACTAGTATCAAAAATGAAAAGGATGAATGCACAACCAAAACCAATGAAGATGAAATAAAAGCAATTATCAGTAGCTTTTTAATCTAATTATATGTCAATAAAATGACACTTTAAATGAAATGGATGAATTTTTAATAAAATATAAATTTCTCAGACTACCAGAATGGGAAATAGAATACTTAACCCACCCTAGAAAGAAAAAATCAAATAAGACCTAAATGAATGCCTAAGAATAAATAACATGAAAGACCAGATGCATTTACAACTGAATTCTACTAAACATTTAAAAAAATTAATTTCAATACTACACAAACTATTTGAAAAAATAGATAAATAAGGAATCCTACCAAATTTCTTTTATGACACAAATATGATCTTGATGCTTAAACCAAGGAGAGTCCAAAGAAAGAAAATTACGGAACAATTTCCCTGATGAATATTGAGGCAAAAATGTTAAATAAAATACTAGTAAGAAGATTACAACAACATATTACAAAGGGTATACTCTATAACCAGGCTGCATTTATACCAGGAATTCAGGGCTGGTTCAATACTAGAATAACTATAAACATAATTGACCATGTTAATAAGAAAAACAACAAAAATCTTATGATTATTCCAATAGATTCAGGAAAAAGCTTATTACAAATCAACACACATTCCTCTTAAAATCATTAGAAATGATATCACAGTCTTCCTTTCCATCCCTTATACTAGGGGAATTCAACATGCACTTTGGAAACATCAGATACCTTGAGTACTTTGGCCTCCCAGTTCTTCAACCCCCTTAATTCCCATGACCTGATACTTCATACCATCTTATTTGCAGCTGAATCTTATAATGAATAAAAACATTATCAAGTGCCTACTATGCACTGCTCACTAAGTGCTGGAGATAGAATTTGTTGTTGTTGTATATTCATTTTGGTTGTGTACAACTTCGTGACCCTATTTGGGGTTTTCTTGGCAAAGATAGTGAAGTGGTTTGTCATTTTCTTCTCCCACTCACTTTTGAAACAAATTTGAACTCAGAAAAATGAGTCTTCCTGACTTCAGGCCTTGGTACTCCATCTACCGCAGAATCCAACAATATGTTGTTTACGAGAGACACACTTGAAACACACACACAGTTGAAATAAAGAGCTGGAGCAGAATTTAACATACGTTAGCTGAAGTAAGGAAAAAAAAAAGACAGGGGTAGCAATCGTTCTCAGACAAAGGTAAATGCAGAACTAGATCTACTTGAGAAAGATAATGAGGGAAACTACATTTTGATAAAAGATACCATAGACAATGAAGTAATATTAAAAAAAATTCACAGCCACTTTCTCAGATAAAGGCCTCCCAAAATATACATTAAGTATAGAACTAAGTCAAATTTATAAAACTAAGAGAATTATGCCCAAATGGTTATCAAATTGTATATACCCTTTGACCCAGCAATACCCCTACTAGGTCTGTATCACAAATAGATCAAAGAAAAAGGAAAAGGGCCTATATGTACAAAAGTATTTACAGCAGTTCTTTTTGTTGTGGCAAAGAATTGGAAACTGAGAAGATAATCATCAATTGGGGAATGGCTGAACAAGTTGTAGCATATGCTTGTGATGGAATATTATTGTGCTATGATGAAGGGGTTGGTTTCAGAAAAACATGGCATGACTTATACGAACTGATGGGAAGTGAAGTGAGAAGAACTGAGAGATCATTGTGCACAATAACACCAATGTTATAGCGATAATCAACTGTGAAAGACTTGGCTACTCTGATCAATACAATGATACAAGAGAATTCCAAAGGACCCGTGAAAAAAAATGCTATCTGCTTCCAGAGGGAGAACTGATGAACTCTCAGTGAAAATTGAAGTATAATTTTCTCACTTCTTTTTCTTGCTTTTTAAAAAAATATGGCTAATATGGAAATAAGTTTTACATGATTTCAAATGTATAATTGAAATATTGCTTTCCTTCTCAGTAGGTTAGGGAGGGGTAAGAGAATTTGGAACTCAAAATTTAAAAGGAAAATGTTTAAAATATAAGTAATGATTTTAAAAAAAGAAAACTATTCTTCAACCATTTCTCTACTAGGGAATGTCCTCTATCATAAATTTGAATAAGCTCATTGGATACAAAACCTTAATGAGAAAAATTTTCTACAAAAATAACCCCTCCCAGTAAAAACATTATTTCCCTTCCAATTTTTATTTTATTGGCTTTATTTAGGAAAATAAACTTTTTTAGTTTTATGTAATCAAAATTGTGTATTTCACCTCTCATGAAACATTTCCATTTCATCTTATCCCGTGCTTGGTCATAAATATTTCCTCTATTCAGAGTTGTAAAAGGTATTTCTCCCTTCACTCCTGCTCATCATTTCTTATAGCATCACAATCATATACCATAACTTGTTCAGCCATTCCTTAGCTGAAGGGCATTTCCTCAATATCCAATTCTTTGTCACTACAAAAGGAGTTGCTATGAATATTTTTGTACACTTAAAAAAATTCTTTGGGATGCAGACCTAGTAGTGGTATTTCTAGATCAAAGTGTTTGCACAGTTTTATAGCCCTTTGGGCATAGTTCCAAATTGATCTTCAGAATGTCTGGATCAGTTCACAACTCCACCAACAGTGCAGTAGTGTCCCAATTTTACCACATCCCCTCCCACAGTTATCATTTTCCTTTTCTTTTATATTAACCAATCTGAAAAGCATGAGGTGGTACCTCAGAGTTGCTTTAACTTACATTTCTCTAATCAATAGTGATTTAAAGCATTTTTTCATATGGTTATCTTTAATACCTTTAATTTCTTGTTCTGAAAATTTCCTGTTTATATACTTTGACCATTAATCAATTGTATATATCAGTTTGGAACTTATATTAGTGTATTGCTGTATTAATTCTTTTTTTTTTTGGTTGGGCTAGGCAATGGGGTTAAGTGACTTGCCCAGGGTCATACAGCTAGTAAGTGTTATGTGTCTGAGGCCAGATTTGAACTCAGGTCTTCCTGAATCCAGGGCCAGTGCTTTACTCACTGCGCCACCTAGCTGCCCCTCTGCATTAATTCTCTTTTTTCTTTTTTTCTTTTGCATATTTTATTAATTTATTTTGATTTATCAACAATATCTTCCATATGCTTTTGAGTTTAAAATTTTTCTCCCCCTTCCTCTCCACCACACTCCCCAAGACAGCACACAAGGTGCTATAGGCTATACATTTTACATTCCTATTAAACATATTTTCACATTAGTGAAGTTTTAAGTAAAAATTAAAACCAATAGGAGGAACCATCAGAAAGAGGAAACAAAACTCAACAGAAGAGAGGGAAAAAAAAGATAGGGATTCAGCTTTCACGGTTATGATTACTATCTGTGTTTTTTTCTCCATCCTTTTTTCCCCGTTTATGCTTTTCTTTCTCCTCTCTCCCTTCCCCCACCCACCAGTACTTTGCTTTTGACCACCTCCTCCTTCAGTCTCTCCTCCCTTCTATTATCCCCCTCCCCCACTTTCCCCTTAGCCCCCACCACTTCTTCCCTCCCTTCCATCCCCCCTCCCTTTTCTTTCCCCTTTTCCCTCCTACTGCCCATAGGGCAAGTTAGATTTCCATACCTAACTGATTATGGTATTCCCTTCTTGAGCTAAATCTGAGGAGAGTGAGGTTCAAACAATGCTCCCCACTCTTCTTTCCCTCTGCTGTAATAGGATTTTCTGTCTTTTTCTGTAATGTAATTTACCCTTGTTTGCCTCCTCCTTTCTCAGTACATTTTCTAAGAGCAGACTAATCTACTTGCTTGGATCTATTTAACCCACTTGATTAGATTTTTTTTTATCATTAAATCAAAGTCAACCAATATCCACCCCCTTTATGTACACTCCTTTAACATGGTGTAATAACCATACAGTTCTCAAGAGTTCCAAGTGTCATCTTTCCTTGTAGGGACGTAAACAGTCCACCCTTATTAATAACATTTTGTATTTTTCTGTCCCATTTACATTTTTATGTCTTTCTTGAATCTTGTACTTGAAGAACAAATTTTTTGTTGAGCTCTGGTCTTTTATGAGGAAGGCTTGGAAGTCTCCTATTTCATTGAAGAATCATGCTCACTTTTGCAGGGTAGTTGATCCTTGGCTGCAATCCAAACTCCTTTGCCTTATGGAATATCATGTTCCGCACCCTGCAGTCTTTTAATGTAGAAGCTGCAAGGTCTTGTGTAATCCTGACTGTGGTTCCATGATATTTAAATTGTTTCTTTCTAGCTGCTTGCAGCACCTTCTCTTTCATGTGGTAATTTTTGAATTTTGCTATTATATTCCTTGGCATTATCAATTTGGGATCTCTTTTAGGTGGTGAGAGGTGTATTCTTTCTATGGTTATTTTACCTTCTGGTTCTAGGACTTCAGGGCAGTTTTCCTTTATGATTTCCTAAAAGATAATGTCCAGGCTCTTTTTTTCATCATGATTTTCAGGTAGTCCAATGACTTTTAAATTGTCTCTCCTGGATCAATTTTCCAGGTTGGTTGTTTTACCAATGAGGTACTTTATGTTTTCATCCATTTTTTCATTTTTTTGTTTCTGTTTGACTGATTCTTGCTCTCTCATACGTGTCATTAGTTTCAGTTTGTCCAATTCTAGTTTTTAACAGATTGTTTTCTTCTGTTAGTTTTTGTACTTCTTCAATTGGCCAATTGTATTTTTAAAGGGATTTGTTTTCTTCAGTTTACTTTTTTTCCAGTTTGCCAATTGTGTTTTTTAGGGACTTGTTTTCTTCAGTGTACTTTTTTTCCAATTGGCCAATTGTATTTTTGAAGGACTCTTCTACCTCTCTCATTAGACTTTTAAAATCCTTCTTGAGCTCTTCTAAGAAGGCTTTTTGGGCTTCAGACCAGTTCATATTCCCTTTTGATGTTGCAGATGTGGGTTTGTTGACAATGTTGTCCTCTTCAGAATTTCTGTCTTGATCTTCACTCTTCTCATAATATGAATCTATGGTGCTTTTCTTTTTATTCATGGTATTTCTTTATTTCTTGGCCTTTAAAGAGATTGAGCTTTCCTGCTGGGGAACAGAGGGCACTGACTCAAGCTTCTTGTGTTGGGAGCCTAGGTCATGGTCACTGGCTTTGTGTGCTGGGGCCTCTTATGTTGCCAATTGGAGGCTGTATGGTTCTGGCAGCTTATGTCATGTTAGGCTGGAATCAGCAAGGCTGGAACTTTCAGGCAATCCTAGGTTGCCTGCTTTTCCTTTCCTTTAGCTTTCTCCAGCTCCTTTTAGATGGGTGATGCAGGGTGTTTATCCACCTGGGGCCCCTTGCAGTGCTGTCTCCCTCATTTCTGCTAATGCACTGGGAGATTCATTTGCAGTAGAGTGCCAAGGCACGTGGTGGTTTTCTGAGCTGATTTCCACTGGTTTCCACCCTGCCCTCACTGAGGCACTTGGGGGTCCAGGTGTTGGTGTTTGCCTGCTCTACTACCTGGGCTTCAGGGTCTCTTCCTGGTTGACAGTTAGAGGTTGTAGCAGCTTACCTGGTGTTGGGCTGGAATCAGCCAGGCTCAGACTTTAGGAAGACTTTAGGTTGCTTTATTCAGCTCTTTTCAGATGAATGCTGCAGGGTACTTATCTTCTTGGGGCCTTTTGTAGTGCTGTTTCCCTTATTTTTGCTGAGGCACTGGGAGACCTGCTTGCTGGGCTGCTGTGCTACTGTTCCCCGTCTTTCTTCTAGTTCAGGTCTTCCAAGGTTTTTTTCTGCAGTGACATTTTCTGGGTTTTCAGAGGTTGATAGGGGAGGGTGAGCTTTTTGCTTTTTTTCTGATGAGGCAATCGGGGTTAAGTGACTTAACCCCGGGTCACACAGCTAGTAAGTGTCAAGTGTCTGAGGCCATATTTGAACTCAGGTCCTCCTGACTCCAGGGCTGGTGTTCTATCCACTGAGCCACCTAGCTGCCCCTGCATTAATTCTTAAACATAAAATATGTACTTAATGATAAGACAAAAAGAATAATCATGACAGCTACTGTGTATAAAGCAAATGCTAGAATGATAAAAACATCACAGTCCATCCAAAAACCTAAGTCACACTTTCCTCAATCTGAACATAATGTCCAGAGAGAGAGTGGACACACACTTAAAGCAATAATAGGGAGACTAATAGGGAGGCTCAGGGCACAGATCTGGACTGGAGGTTTTGAGGTTCCTGCTAGGTAAATGCCTTCCTCTTCTGCCCTTAAGCTAATGATGCAATGATCAGCTCTTTTTGTTCAGAGGCACATTCAACAGGGCATTGAAATAAGATCTAGATCTTTACAATGACAAGTAGCTCTCTTAAGATAGAGAACTGCCAAGTTCCTCAAATCTGAAAATATTGGGGGCTCTACTTTGTCTGTTCAGCTCCAAGATTCCTCCTCTCACAGAACAGCAGAGTTCATAGAAAAACTCCTCAGCATTGTCTCTAGTCAGTGCAGACAAGCCCCACCATTTGATCATTTAACGAGGTTCTGTTAGTCAATAGAGGCCTATTTACTGAACAAACATTGCCTCACTCAAAGTGAGAACTTGGAAAAAAAACCTTAGCTTAAAAGGGCCAAGGACTCTCACTGCATCCTAGGCCATCTCCAGTTGTTCTGATGAATATCTAGCCACTAGATCCAGATGGCTCTGGAGGAGAAAGTAAGGCTGCTGACTTTGTCACCCTCACTCACTCAAATCAAAATTAATTGCAAGTCATGACACTTGATAGGAAGGGAATCAATATATAGCAATGAGGTACTCCTTCCCTACTAAGCTATAACAGTCAGGAGCTCAGCTTGAACATAGCAATTATTTCTCCTAGACTAACAATTTTGAAGAGAGTTGATAGCTATAACTCTAGCCTGGTATACAGAGCAGAGTAGACAGCCTCTGGCTCCACTCTCCTGATTCCCATCCTGGCAGGAATCAAAGTCTCCCTTGGAGAAGAGTGAGTTGAGGAATGACAAGGATCCATGCTTCCTTTTGAGTCACATCTGAACAAACTCATGGGGATACACATAACCTACATGTGCAAAACAAATACCAAATGCCCCCTTATACCTTTCCTCTTAGATACTCTCTCCTCTCTGGATTTTCATGACACTTTTTTCTCCTCATTCACCTCCTAACTTTTTGACCATTTTTCCCAGTCTCCTTTGCTAGTTCATGACTTATGTTAAACCCCAAAATCCCCTAACTATGAATATTCACCAAGGTTATGTCCTGGTCCCCCTTTTCTTCTCCCTCCACACTTTCTCTCAGCATCTCTCATGAGTTTAACTATCATCTCTATGTATATGATTCCCAGATCTATATAACTCAATTTCACACTGGATGTCCTGGACACATCTTAAATTCAACATGTCCAAAGCTAAACTCATTATCTTTCCCCCAAATTCTTGCAAATCTCCCATTTGCTGTTAAAGGCACCACTATCCTTCTTGTCTTGCAGGGTCTTAACTTCAGTACTATTCTCAACTGATCATTCTCCCTGTTCCCACATATCTAATTAGTTTCTATATGTTTCCATTTCTACATTTGTAACATCTCTTACATCCACCCCACTCTTTCCACTCATATGCTGCCATCTCAGTTCAAGCCATATTACTGCTCACCTAGCTTATTGGAGAAATCTTTTAGTTGGTCTCTCTGACTCAAATCTTTTCCCTCTCTGCACCATACTATGGCCAAAGTCATTTTCCTTAAGCACAGACCTGACCATTTAACTCCTCCCCTACTCAGTCACCTCCAGTAACTTCCTCTTATCTTGAATGTAATGGGAATCTGGCCCATGCCAATAGTGCCTCAGATGACATCTATCTATATAGAGGAGGCTAGAAAGTCTGCTTTCAGGAGAGTCTACTAAATATATGGTGAATAACAGGTTCTTTGATTGGCTATAGAAGGATACAAAAAGCCTTACTGGGCTTCCACCAGGGTTTCTCTCACTTCAGTCTTTTGACCACTTTAAGGAGCAAGGCCTTGGGGTCTTCTCATCAAAGCCAGATGACTGAGAAATGGGCCTTCATCCTTGACCTTGTTCTTTTCCTGTTCATCCTTGTTTTTTTCCCATTCTAAGTGAAGGACATAAAGTATTTAATCTTGTGAATTTCAAAAGCCAAAAAGAACAAGCTATAATAACCTGGGAGTCAGAGTTCAGGTTGAATTTTGCAGTCAGTGCAGCATCAGTCTCTCAAGGAGCATGGAATAACCATCTGGACAGAGGACTCAAGTAGTAGTCATGCAACACCTGGACATGAATTTGGAGGGACTAATGTTATGGAGGAACTGGGTAAGTTTGGATATTATTTCCCTCAGAGCCCCCTGAGGTGTTTGTGGGAAATATTTGTACATTTGTTCTTGCTAAATATTTGTAATAAATATCCCTTTTTAAAAGTTATTTGATGGCTAAATGGAACCATGATGCTAGTCACTGGTCCCTAACAATGGAGGTAATGTAGCAGGTGGAGAGCTCTAGCCAATGGCAGTAGTGGTAGAGACAGCTCCAACCTCTCAGGGTGCCCTAGAACCCTGAGGGAGAGATTAGGCTAGCCTAGCTCTGAAGAGTGAGCCAGAGCGTATTTAATACATTAGGATACAATATGAGCTCCTATGTTTAGTTTTTAAATCCCATATTATCAGGCTTCAGCCTAACTTTTCAGCCTCATTGGATATTACTCCCTCTTTAGCACTTTGCAATCCAGTCAAACTGGCTTTTCTCACACTAGAACCCTATCTCCCATTTCTATGCATTTCCACTGGCTGTCTCTCATTCTTGAAATGTACTTTCCCCTTTCCTTTGCCTCACAGAGTTCTTATCTTCCTTGAAGATGCAGTTCTAGTACCATTTTTTGCTGAAGTCCTCCTTGATTGCCCCCAATAGTTCCTTTCCTCCCAAATGACCTTGTTTTTAACATGTATATATATGAAAAATATACATATATATGTATTTATTAACATTATATGTGTGTATATTTCACATGCACGTGATGTCTCCCCTATTAGAATGTAAGTTCCTTTCAAATAGAGATTATTTCATTCTTTGTATTCTTATCCCTAGCATCTAGCATAGGCACATAGTAGATGCTTAATAAATAATTGTTGATTGGCCACTAGTCAACTAAAGGAAGCAACTACTTTGAAACAAAGGCACTTAATGAAATATTATAGTAAGTAAATAGCAGCAGGACATTTCCCCATAAACCCATGTACACTTTCCATTAAGTACATTAATCATCAGTGGAAAGTAGGAACATCTCTTAGGAATATGGGCAGAAGGATATATACCTGTCCAAGGCACAGATATGGAGGTGTAACTCAAGCCTATAATGCTGCAGAACCATTAATATTGTCTTATGGTGGCATTATGCCATTCCTTCCAGGCCTGTCCCTGATGGTCATATGTGGCTCCTATTAGACAGTACTCTGCTAGTCTCTTAGTCACTGCTGAGTACTTCTAAGTTTGATTCAATTGAGAATGAGGTTGTGGAGGTCTCTCTGTTTCCAACTTTTGCCTTCAACTAGAGTCTTCAGCTTTGCTGCTGTCTCTTCCCCATAAGGTAAAGAACAGTAGGTGCTGTTCACTCTCTTTTAGCTTGGAGGCCAGAGATCTAAAGTTTAACTCTTAGAAAAAATGTGTCACATACCCAGTATCATACACTCTCAGAAAAATCTGGAATGACTTACATGAAATGATGCAAAGTGAAATGAGCAGAACCAGGAGAATATTGTGTAGCAACAGTATTGTACAATGATCAAATGTGAATGACTTAGTTGTACTCAGCAATGCAATAACCCAAAACAGTTCCAAAGGATTTATGATGAAAAATGCTATTCACAAAAAAAAGAAAAAGAAAAATGCTATTCACCTCCAGAGAAAGAACTTATGGAATCTGAATGCAGATTGAAACATACCTTTTTGTTTTACTTCTTTATTTTTCTTGTTTTTTTTTTCTTTTGGGAGGGGGTTATGTTTTCTTTCATAAAATGACTAATGTGGAAATATGTTTTACATGACTGTTCATGTATAACCTTTATCAAATTGTTTGCCTTCTCAAAGAGGGGAGAGAATTTGGGACTCGAACTTTTAAAAAATGAATGTTAAAATTTTTTCCATGTAATTGGGAAAAATAAAATATTAAATTAAAAAACATTTCCAATGTTTTGTATAAAAAGAAAAAGGCAAGTGTCTTTGGATCAAATAGCACATGGGAGTAAGGGGCTATGTCAAGTAAAGCACAAGAAGACTGGAAAGGTAGTAGGGGAAAAGATTATAAAGGGCTTTAAGTGACAAAGGATTTTATGTTTGATACTGCAACCAACAGAGCTTATTGAATGGGGGGATGAAATGGTCAGACATGTACTTTAGAAAGATTAATTTGACAGCCAAATGGAGGATGGACTGGAGTGAGGAGAAACTTCGAGTAAGAGATATTATAGTAGACATTTTTAAGTGCAATAATAAGTTATATTAATATATTTATATACTTCAAATCATATGATCTACTCAAATGTTTTCATATATTTAAGATATATTAACAATTTCATTGATAAATTCATAATTATTAAGAATCTATGACATTTGTCTACCTAAAGAAAAAAAAAAGCTTTAAGTACCAAGCAGATGGATGGGTCGTTCCCACCAACCAGCTAAACCACACTGAGCCACTGCTGAAATGCAGTGTAATTACACTGGTTTTGATCACCACCTAGTGAAACAACAGGGTTACTGCTCAAAAATAGTGGTCGGTTGTTCCAGCATTTAATATAACCTAGTGCGGAATGGTCTCTATTAAACAATATACCATAATCTTATAGACTGTGACTAACAACACAACACAAAGAGTTTGAAGACTTGGGTTCTAATAGCTCTTCTACAAATTAGTTATCTGACTTTGGACAACTAATTTAAATTATCTGGGCTTTGATTTTCTCATTAGTAAGGTCCCTTTCAGATCCAATTCAGTATGATAGGATAAGACAATTTAGATGAACAGTTGAGCTCAACACATTTAAACTTCAGTACGATCTTCTTTGTAGTCTTGGAAAACTTTTTTTTTTAAATAATTGACATCATTGGATTACCACAGCCACTCTGTTTTCAGTACAAATACCTTTTTACCTGATCCTATAGGAAGTCTTTGCCCTTCCTCTACATCACTATGTGGGGCTGCCACCTGTTCCACTTCTTAATAGGAAGTTCTGTAGGAGTGGAGGACATTCACCATGTCAATGGTATTAGCACAGGGAGAAGTCCCTTTACCTGTTATCACCCAATACCACCCTGACTCCATCCCTTCCAATGCTGCTGGCAATGTCTGTGTGTTAGGTTTGTTACTTGTTGGCTTATGCTTAGGGAAGACAACAGAAAGAAGGAAGCAGCCGGGGATTCTGGGCAGCCTGGGCAGCACGTGCTCTTGTTTCTATGTGTACATAGCTGCCATTGTTCATAACGAAGCTGGACAATCACCACTTCCTTTTCTAGATATTTGGTCCCTTACTATCTCTTTTGTTCTAGATCTGTTCTAGAATTTCCCCAGGAATCAAAGTCAAAATCACTGGCCTATAGATTGCATACTGATCTTTAATTTTTGAAAACTGAAACATTTTCACTTTTACGCTCCTGTAGTATCTCTCCCATTCTCCATGTGCTTTCAAATATCACTGACAGTAGCTCAAGAATCTGTCAGCCCTTTCAGTACTCAAGAATGTATTTCATTCTCCACAAGTGACTGAATTTTTCCAGGGAATCTAGGTGCTATCTCCTTATTTACATTAGGCATTTATTTCCTTTTAAACATTTGGATTCTGTCCTTTGCAATCCAAAAGGATTTTTTTTTGTATCCTACAAATATGCTCATATTCCAGTCTATCCCCCACTCATCTGTGAAACTGATCTGACAATGCAATCCCCATCCTCACCTTTTCTAAATCAATTCCAGTGGCTCACTAGCACTTCCAGGAACAAATATAAAATACTGTTTGGCTTTTAAAACCTTTTATAAAACCTGGCTCCTTTCTACCTTTCAAGTCTTCTTCTGCCTTGTTTTTGTTGTTCAGTCCTGTCTGAGTCTTCATGACCCATAACAGCACACCAATGCTGTCTTATGGGTTTTTCTTGGTGAAGGTACTAGAGTGAATTGCCATTTTCTTCTCCAGTGACTTGCCCAGGGTCATACAGCTATTATTTGTCTGAGGCTGAATTTGAACTCAGCTCTTCCTGATTCCAGGCCCCATGCTCTATCCATTGAGCCACCTAGTTGCCTCACCTTCTTATACCTCCTTCTTTCCAGGCGCTCTTTAATCCAGAAACAATCCAATAATTCTTGCTGTTCTTTGAACAGGAGATTCCACCTCCTAATTCTATTTGTTTTCACTGGCTGTCCTCTACCCTGTTACATTCTACCTCCTCATCTCTGTCTCCCAGCTTCCTTTGCTTCCTTCAACTCCCAGCTAATATTCTATTTTCTACGAGAAACTTTTCCCAACCCCCTTAATACTAGTGCCTTCCCTCCATTGATTATCTTCAGTATGTAATTTTTTGTGTTGTTTCTCCCATTAATACCGTGAGCTCCTTGAGAGCAGAGACTGGCTTTTGCTTATAACATAGCATCTGGCACACAGCAGGAGTTTAATAAATGCTAACTGACTCTATATAAAGTTGTTTGCATGTTGTCTCCCCCATTATACCATGAGCTCCTTGAAAGCATAGATTGGTTTAAAATTTTTGTTTGTTTTTGCCTTTTCTTGTATCCTTAGTGCTTACTACAGTGTTTGACACATAACAAATTTTCAATGCAATGGTTTTTACATAACCATAATTTCCCCTATATCTTTTTCCCTTTTTTTTGTTACCTTCTTTCCTTCCCACAGATCCATGCCATACAAAAATATTTTTAAGACAAAAATAAAAGGAAAATCAGCATAACTGATAAAAATATTGGAAAATTCTGAAAATATGTGATGTGCCACGTTTATGGACCTCATGCATCTGCAAATGAGCTGGTGAGTGTGTCTTCTTTTGAGCCATGCTTGCTCTTTATAAGTTTGCAACATTCACTTTCGATTTTTTTTATATGTGGTCATTCCTTTGATTTACATTGTTGTAGTCATTGTGCATATTGTATATATGTTCATTGTTTATGTGTGCCAAACCTTCTTTAACAGAGAATTTGATGCAAAGTTTCTCCCCCCCCCATTTCCTTTAATAAAAGGATTTGTTCAGTAAAACTTGGACTCAGTCAAAAGACCACACCCAAGGACTTAAAGGGCCGCATGCAGCCTCGAGGTCACAAGTTCCCCACCCCTGTCTAACCCTAATTTCTACTATACTGCTTTCCTAGAAAATTTTTATCACATGGGGATTTTTTTCCCCCTAAGAAATCTGTGTTTTCTGCTTTATCAAATACTGGATTATTAAGTCATTTCAAAGAATCAGCTTTTAATTTTAATCTATCATTTCTAGTTTTTTTAAAAAAAATTTCCACTTTGTCTTCTAATTTTTTATCTATTTTTGTGCTTATTTTAGTTTTGTCTATTTTTTGGCTCTCTAATTTTCCATTTTATTCATGTATTTTTGTAGGGGTGTGATTTTTCTGAGGACTACTTTAGCAACATCCCAGAAATTTTGATATTGTTTCACTATTATCATTTTCATTTGCATAATTATTTTTTTCTCCAATTTGTTCTTTGACTTACTCATTACATAAGATTCTATTGTCTCCATTTAGATCTGTCTTTTTTGCAGTCTTTGAACAGAATTTTTTTTTGAACTTTTTATTGCATTATGGTCTGTAAAGGATGTATTTACTATTTCTTTTTTGTGCCTCAGTTTACCTTTCTCTCTCATGAAACTGTTGGGGTTGGGATCCAGGAAGGAAAAACCCTGGACTTTCCCACTTGGCCATACATCTGGCATTCAGCCTGAGGCTATAATCCCATCAACTGGCCTTTCAGTTGTGGCTACACTCAATCTCCCCTCCATTGTCTTACCTCCCTACAGCCCCTGGCCATTTCCCACCCTTAATCCTAGCTAGGCTCCATTTTCCCTTGGCCAGGAGTCCAGATCCCAGGAATTCTGTTCACCCCAGTTTACTGGTCACTCCCATCCAGATCTCCTCAGGCTCCTTCTCTTGTCACCCCAAACTACTTGACCACTCCTAGATCCCTCCCACAGGCTTTCTGTATATAAGATCCATCTTGTCTCCATTAACATGCTTAGATTCTTAAAATCTAGCCACTGCTGGGATTCTTATAATCTAGCTCAGATTCCTAAAATCTAGCCACAGTTTAGATTCTTATAATCTAGCCGTTGCTTACCCATGTTCAGACCCCTTAAGAGTCTGCCCAGTATAAACCACAACAACTTCATTTTATTTTGTGAGTTTCAAATATTCCATTTTGTATGTCTTTTTTTTCTTTCCCTTGTTTTCTTCACTATTTATTTTCCTTCTCTGTCTAGACTCTTGTTTGATTTGTGGCCCTTATACTTATTTAGTACTTCTCTGTTCTTTGTATTCCTCGTGGAATTAAAACTTTTTTTGTTTTGTTTTTTTGGCTAGGCAATGGGGTTAAGTGACTTGCCCACAGTCCACAGCTAGTTAGTGTCCAAGTGTCAGAGGCTGGATTTGAACTCAGGTCCTCCTAACTCCAGGACGGTGCTCTATCCACTTTGCCACCTAGCTGCCTCTGGAATGAAAACTTTTGAGGTACTTATTTTTGAGTTCTGTCTTCTAAACAGCTTCTGTTATTGCCTTAAAGGTCTTGCCTCCTGGCTCCATTTCTTCTGACGTGCCAGAGTCTTAGAAATATCAGTTACCTCAGGTGATAAAGGAGATACTGCCCACATGGTAGGAATCTTCCCATGTCCATTATTGTGCAGTTCATTATTGACCATTACCCCCTCCTCGGTCTTTTTTTTTTTCCTATTTATCTCCAAATCTTATCCCTAGGCCCATCACCTCTCAGAAACTCGTTTCCCTTAGTAGGATGGATGGTCTCTTTAAGCACCAGATCCCTGCAGATCAGACCTACTGCAAGGTCCCCATTTTGTTTCATAGAATATCCCTTCTCTCCTAAGAACATTTATCACTGATATCCTCTCACACCACTGAAACAAGGCTTCCTTCCTTTCTTACCCCTTTTTCATTCCTTCCCTTTGCTTCATTACACATTCTCCTGTAGGCTCTCTTCTTCCTGAAAGACTACAGGAGCTATTTGCCCTTCATTCTTAGCCATATTCCCCTCAATCTTCTGTCTCCCCCTCCCCCATTTGTGCAAGTGTGGAGGGAGTGGAAAACACAGGGATCAAAGTGTGTCTGCTCTCCTAAATCATCATTCACGAGTCTTCACTAGTAGCCCCATAGGTATATATAACTAACTCATCTGATCCTAACCTGTGAGATGAACAAGTTACTATTTATATTCCTTCCTAGATCAATGTCTTATTTAGTTCAGGCCCCTCATTTTACAGAAGAGAAAAGGTAAGCCCATTAGTGGGATGAAAAGTAGATGTTCCACATTCTTCATCATTGCTCTCACACTGTTCCATCTTTTCTGCTTCTAGCTGGGAGAAGACAGGCTCCATACCCATCATGAGAGAACTTAACAAGTGCTGTATTACCACTGAGGCCAACTATCCTCAGCTGGCAATGATTAGAGACTTTGCTTCTAGGAAGGATCAGACAGACTGGGAGACAGCGGAGCATTTCTAGAACCTTCCCCAAGCAGGTCCTGAAAACCTCCTGGGATAGACTGTTCCGAGTCCAATCTGTGTGCTGTTCTTGTTCGACCGGAGGGGAAGCAGTGTCAATGCTCCCTCTTGGTGGTCTTGCTAGCTCCTTCCCTCTCCCTCATAATTCATATACAAACAGCTTTTTCAACCTCTTAGAAAATAAAGGTTTGATTTGGAATCTCAAGATTCACTAAGGTACTGATAGGTGAATGATGTTCAAACAGAAGTCAGAGCATTATCATTGCCTGTTTTGCTGTTTCTCCCCTTCCCCTCTCCACCCCCCTCCCCCCAGCCTTTGGAAATGAAATTTCCAACCACTCACTGGATGATGGAAGCCAGTTCCTCTTGGGTTCCAGGTAAAATCAGTCACTCAATATTAGTGCTGAAGGGTGATTGCTTTGAATATAATCCATATAATCTGCTTGATTTTGAGAAATGCTTTGAAATGCAATTCTGCAATTCTTAATATTTTTGAGGTAACCACATCTGTCTCCCCCCAACCCTGCCCCCTACCCCGCTCCCCCAAATTCAGAAAATTAACTGAATGGCCCACTCCAGAAATGGGAAAAAAAGATTTATAACTTTATTGGGGGTGAGGCAGATTGTGTGTAGGGGTAGGAGTTAATCTCTGGATTTTAGTTCATATACTAAAAACTGTGCATAATCATGTTTAACTTACTGAAATACTTTAATGTCTATAATTTCATTTTTATCTTCATACTGTCCCAGCTGATAAAGTAAGAATGCCTATATACAGAGAGAAAGAAACAGGCAAGTGACTTAGCCAAAGTCACACAGCTAGTCAACATCAGAACTTCCAAACAGAGACCAATATTCCAGACCCAGTGCATTACCCACTAGTCTGGAGTAAACCTTTCCCTGTACTTTTATAAATAAAGCAATTCAGGAAATTCTTAACATGTGTGGTACGAATCACAATGTTTTCACCATTAGAAGTCAGGTTTTCACTTATGCCAACTGCATAAATCAAAGCCACTGCCGACAAAGTCACTTTAACTGTCCCTTGGGACAATTATTTTTTTCCTTCCTAGTTGGGAAGGGTTAGGGAGACTAATTCCTGGGAGTCGGAATAAAGCCTATATTATTTAAAGGTTCTTGGAGGGTATGGAGCTCAGTGGAAGGATCCCAAGAACAATAAAAGCCTGCAAGGAAATGGGAGTTGGGAGGTCACTAAATCTTAACTTTCAATAAATGTTGAAAAATTACATAGAAAGTTGCTCCCTGCTCCTAGTTTTGCTTTTCTAAGTAGGGGGAAACACTGTACTCAGCTTTAACTCAGTTACCTTTGACCTACTCTCCAGAGGATGTTCCCCAACTGCAAAAAGAGATTCTCTGACCCAGAGCAAGGGGCACGAATGGGATAACACTGGAAAATAGTAATCGGGAACACTCCAAAAAATCAGACGGAGGTAACATGATTTTTAATCCCTCTATCCTTAAATTGGTACCTTGGAGAGCATTCAGTTATTTGGGTACTAGTGTGCATTACTTCCTTCAATAACCAAGGCATGATGCTTTCATTTTTCCAATTTTCAAAGGTCTTCTTTTTGAATAAATCAGGGACTGTATCCTAGGTAATGGCAATGCTGTCTGGTTTTATTGATTAATTAATAATATGAATTTTAAATTTCTTTCTTTAGACTAATAAAATTTGCCAAAAAGAAATCTTTCTCTTTGGATCAAAACAAAACACTAAACAACTAATGCCCACTTAGATATAAAATACCTGTACTCCCCTACAGCAACAGTAAAGATGTACTTTTTTTCTAGCTTCGGAAAATTATATGGGGATGGAGAAAATGTGTTCCTACCTTCTGAACCTTACAGTATCCCTTGAGAATAATATGTCAGCCAACATCTAAATGAAAAGTATTTTAGGTGCGGCTTTATAAGCTATACACATCCATATATACCCACATACTCATCCTTCTTTGTGCTTAGTCCTACCCCTATGTCTCGAGAGAGAGAGAGAGAGAGAGAGAGAGAGAGAGAGAAGAGAGAGAGAGAGAGAGAGAGAGAGAGTTGAGTGTTCCTGGGCTTAAGTTATACCAAGACCATTAAATACTATGAGTTGGTGGTAATTTGCTCAGCTTCCCTGATTTATAGTTGGACCACTAGTTCAAATCCACGAGTTTATCCAGAAGGTTCTGCTTTATAGGTGAATGCCTTATTTATGTCCCCTCAACACTACTTTTTTCTTGGATGGGAGATAAGAATTATCTACCCATATTAAAATTTGGCTTTTTAAAACAAAATATAAACAAGCAAGAGATACTTTCTATGTGCAAAGTACTAGAAGAGATGTGTTCAGGATGGAAATATGAGTTAGAGTAGCTTGGCCACATGAAATTTAGAATGCACGTATCTAGTGAGAAGACAAAACATAACAAACATGAAATGTTTTTCTAATCTACACAGTAGGCTTGAATAGCCACAAAATAGTCTTGGGAATCAAATAAAATTCCCTCAAAGATTGTAGAGTCATGTTGTATTTATATATGCAAGTACTGGGGGTCAAGCAGAAGGAGAGGTTACCATTTGCACTGATGACACTGAGGAATAAGAGGGAAAGAGCAGCAAGTACCTGATACTATCTAGTAGCTTAGCACGGGGATTTGCTTGATGTGCTTTGGAGAGGAAGGTAGCTTCAAGGGATAGCAGAGTCTAGTGAAAGTTGTTCTACTTTAATTAGAAGACTTCAGCTTTATGTCGGTTCTGTCAGTAAAGCCTGTGTTTTCTGACCTCTAGCCACGACTACTAGAAGAATCTCCGGTATGGGTACTACCTCATGCTCTGGAGCCTTCTAACTAAAAACAAAGCGGTACAGTGGAAAGATGAAATTTAAAGGGGTTACAGGCCAGAAAGAAGCTCCTAAGGGCAGGAAAGAAATGATCCTCCAGGTTTATCTGAATTTATCTATAAGATGCCAAAGCAATGGATTGATGTCATTTTCAAATCAGTATGATGAAAATGAAGGGGATGTAGGGGGGAAATGAGTAACAATTATTTGGCAATGGTGGGGTGAGGGGGAAGAGAAGCTTATTGACTGTATTACTCATGTTTTGTATGCCTATTGAATACTGTATTGCTATACGGGCACTGTTGCAGAGTAAAGGAATAATAACTATATGGTCTCTGTGTGAGTGTATGAATGAATAGAAATGAAATGTCTGTGTTGGTGTGAGTCTCAGCACACAAAGTGGCACAATTCAGTAACAGTTGTTAACAAAGTCACAATAGTGAGATCACAGTGACCTAGTGACATAAGGCTCTTTTCTAATGTTCCCAGCATATTGGGGTAAAAAGGAATTTAGTATGAGTTCAGAGCTTGCTTAGAGCGTCTCTTCATATGTACTCGCTGATGTCGAATGAGATCATGCTTATGCAAGAAACTTTTGACACAGTACCGACATTTAAAGGACTTATCTTTTGTGTGAATGCTGCTGTGCTGGACCAGGTGGTCATGTTGCTCAAAGGCTTTTCCACAAAAACAACACTTATGTGTTTGTTCCCTCTTCTCCTCTCCAAATAAGGTGCTAGAATTTGTAATTTCTTCTGATGGACTAGTTGAAGATGATGACCCTTGCTGCTCTTTCTTGCTTAGTTCAGGCCCTTTTTCCTGGGCATGCATTCTGCTGTGGGAGACAAGATGGGAGCTGAGGCGGAAACTTTTCCCACACTCACCACATATGTAGGGCTTCTTAGTTTCATGGGTCTCCCTGTGTTCTTTGAGATCCTCACTTTCAGTAAATGTTTCCCGGCAGACAGGACATTCATGAACCTTCTTCTCTTCCTTGCGGCTCTTGAGATGCCTGATGAAGTTTGCCCTCCAGCGGAAGTTCTTCCCACATTCAGGGCATGTGTAAGGTTTCCTTGATGTAGTCTCAACCTGAGAATGGACAGCATCTCTGAAGTCAGTCATGTTATTCTTGTGGGGTAGGGAAGGGTTGCGTCTCCTCCTCTTGGAGCCTGGAAGATCTTCTCTACAGGACTGGCTCTGTTTGGGATCCTCATCTCCAGAACTGGATAATACAATTTCAATGGAAACTTCCTCTCCTAGATTTTTCTGCTGAGGCAGCTCCTTCTTGTTCATGTTGCTATCTCCTGAAAAAGGAAAATGAGAATCCAGACCATGATGAGATAAATTATGACACCCAGAGTAGTATACTGACTGACATAATTGTGTTGGCTGCTATTCTCCAGCCCAGGGGCAATTTTTAAACTCCATTTTCCTCTTACCAAATCCCTCTCTCTCTCTTTCCTCCATTTCTACTTCTCTATGTCTATGCTTTATGTCTGCCAGTTGATTTCAACAGTAAGCAGTCCCTAAAGAGCTTTCTAATCCATGACCCAGAAATAGTCTCCTTATAAGACCACAAAAAGACGCTAGATGTGATAGTATCCTATCTCTGACACCCAATAGCTATGCAACCACTGGCCAATCACTTATCCACTCAGGGTCTACTTTCTCATTTGTAAAATGGAAATTAATAATAATAATAATAATAATAATACTTAAAAGTATCTACTTCACAGGGTTGTCAATTAACTCAGCTGAGATGATGTATATAAAATACTTTACAAATTTTAAAGTGCTATGTAAATGTCAGTTATGTCTATTGCTATTACTTTTTTTTATTAATATTTTATTTTGATAGTTTCAAAATGGAAAGAATTAGAGATGAGAAAACTTATAGTGTAGTCTGACTGTCAACTAGCTAAATTATTTGGTATGAATTAGCTGTGTAATATGCCTTGGGACTCAATTTCATCATCTGTAAAATGAACAGGTTAAAATAGATGATTTCTAAGGTATTCACTCTCTCAGCTCTACAATGCTATGGAAATGTTGTAAAAAGCAAGGATCTATACTCTTCCCCTATTTTTTGGTTTTTAACTTCTGGATAGTTTATGCATTTTGTAGTAATTTTGAATGAGACTTCTCTTTTTATTATTTCCTCCTAAATTGACCTACAGTAAGGAACATTTAGAGGCAGATAAAGTTAAATCAATAATTTCTGTACTACATTACCACCTTAAAATCCAACTCCTGGAAAGAAAGTCCCTTAGCCAATCTCAGCAATCAATTATTAACTTAAAAATTAAAGAAGTATACTTTAGCCAGGATAGCTGCCTGAATGGAGAAAGCACGATCAGTTCCCCAACAACTAACTACTCTAGCAAAAAGCTAAAAATCGTACCAGGTCAAATAATGATCAAGACATTCAATACAAAACAACAACAATCCAGAACTGCATAAAAGTCAGCTAGAAGTCCATGAGGCTCATCAGCAAAGCCAGTGTCCAGTTCAGGCAAATGAGCTGGCAGCACTCACGGCCACCATAGATTCAATACAGCTAGAACAATTCTGTGTTCAGGAGCAGCAAAGGTGGAGGGGCTCCCATGAGAAAGCCTCAGGGTGGTCAGAAACCCATAGTTTCCACTAAGCCAAACAGTTAAGCCCCAGCAGTGCTAAGACAAGGATGTTCTAAATTTCCAAAATCTCTAGTACTCTGTCTTACTATGCCAGAGAAGGCCATGAAGATTCATGCTCTGAACTTCAAAGATCCAAATGGCTTAATTCCAGGAGACAGAAGTATAGAAACCTAATTGACTAAAGCAGAGAATGAGCAGGGCCTATAATCCCATTCAAAAACACAGCAAGAGGCAGATCCAGGTGCTAAAGATGAGTAACCCAGAGAAAACACTGACTGCTATAAAGATTACTGTCATTCTAGGAGGTTCCAAAATCCAACTAGGATTTATGACACAGTAGTGTTACAACAACTGCAGGCAGACTGAAAATATTTTCCACAATGACTACCTGCTTCTGGTGATTCATATGAAAGAAATACTGCTGCCAGAAATAATCTAAAAAGTACTGCTAAAGATTATGAAGTCTTGGAAAAGAAACTGAAGACTTAGGGCAACAGGTGGTATTTTCACATTGCCATTGTTCAAAGGTAAAGACCTTAGAAGAAATGAAGATTTGATCAGTAAGCAAGTAATTTTAAAAGATGATATCTGGAGACGAAATTTGAATTTCTGTGCCATGGATTAGAAGATAAGAATGATGGACTCCGGGTTGGAGATACTAGCAAGTAGCAATCTCCTAGTAATGGCTAGTAAAAATGTATTTGTCTGGCATCTTGGAAATCTAATGAAAGGGAAACTTAATCTGAAAATGAGGAAGAAGAAAACTACTTCTGTATAGGGGTATCTTCCAAACTGGAAACCACAGAGAGTATTATATGAGGAAAACTAACCCAGAAATTTACTAAGAGGCAAAATCCATGAAGGAAGTCAGTTTCAGATAACTATGAAAAAAATGGACAAAGTTTAGATAACAAGTTATACAAATTAGTGATTCTAAGTCAGAGTAAAAATGGATTTGAAGTTTTAGGTGAGGTTCTTGCCTTATGTTTTACTTGGAAAACAAGAGTTAATTCTCTGTGAATACTCTCTTCTCCCCTTTTGTACATCTAAAAATGACATCATCCTTCATTTTCTACTAATTTTTCTCAGTCTTTCTTAGTGTGGTAGTCCTCCTTGGTAAGACCTTTATCTCTTTTTAATGTGCTCTTAAGTCACTCCCTCCCTCTTTTTTTCTTATCTTCAACTTTTCTCAAAAATGAAATAACAAGTAAAGCACTTCAAAAACCACAAAGTATGTAAATTCTCACTATTGTTACTATTATTCCTTTCAAACATGCCTAAGCTTCCCTCAGCTTTAAAACAAAACTAAAACTTAACTGAATCCTACCCATATTCTCAAGCTACTAATCTTGAACTCTTTTCCTCTTCTTCTCATTCACCTCTTAGGAAAAGCTGCAGCTGTACACATTGCCTTAACTTCCTCTCTCCTCACTCTGTAATCTGTCTTCTGACCCAACTAGTCAACTGAAACTGCTCTCTCCAAAATTACCAATAATTTTTTTTTAACTCTGAAGCATTTAGTTTTTCTCCTTCCCACCCTGCCCCTCATTATCGGAGAAGGGTGGGGGGGAAGGGAGACAAACCCCTGTAATACATACAGAAAACAAATTCCCATATTGGTCATATCCCAAAATATGTTTTATTCTACCTATTAGTCCATCACTCCTGTCAGGTGGTATGCAGCATTCTTCATCATCAGTCTTCTGGAATTACAGTTAATTACCGAATTTAAGTCTTTCAAAATAGTTCATTTTTTTCATTATTAATTGATCTGGTTCTACTCACTTCATTCTGCAGCAACTCATACAAATCTTCCTGAGGTTTCTGAGACTGTTTCTTTCATCATTTCTTAGAACACAATGCATTCCATTACTCACATCCCATAATTTGTTCAGCTATCCCCTGACTGATAAGCACCCCTTTAGTTTCCAGTTTTTTGCCACCATGAAAAGAGCTGCTATACATTTTTTTTCATATGGATCCCTTTTCTCTGTATTTGAAATCTATCGGTGCTATCAGAGTCAAATGGTATTATAATTTTGTAATACAATTTAGCAACTTTAGGAGCATATTTCGAAATTGCTTTCCAGAGTGGCTGTAATGAAACTTTCTCAAAACTTGCTCTACTTGATTTCTCTGTAGCATCTAACACTCTCACACTGTTAACCACTCACTCTTCTTGGATTTTCTTTTACCTCCGAATTTTTGTGTCACTGTTATACTTGCTTCTCATCCTACCTATTTTACTGCTCCTTATTTGCTGGATCTTCATCCATATTATGCATTGAAACTATAGGTATGGCTCCAAAGCTATGGTCCTTGGTCCTTCTTTCTTTACACTCTCTCACTTACTGATGTCATTATCTCCCATAGGTTCAATTATCTTTTATAAATAGATGACTTCTAGATGTATATATTCAGCCCTAGTCTTTCTCTTGAGCTTTATTCTCACATCATCAACATCATCAACTGCCTGTTGGACATCTTGTACTACATATACTTCAATTCAACATGTCCAAAACAACTCCTTATTTTTCCCTTCCCCTAAACTCCCAACTTCTCCCTTCTACTCCTACCCCTCTGAAGAGAGTACCATCATAATTTAAGTTACCTAAATTCACAAGCTGAGCATCGTATGTCACTCCTCATTCTGTCTATCTCACATATCCAGTCAGTTGATAAATCTCTGGTATCTGTCCCATTCTCTCTACTCACTTAGCTACCACTCTAGTACAGACCTTCATTGCTTCTCAGCTAAATGACTGCATTAGATTCCTCCTTGGTCTTCCTATTTCCTCATCTCTTACACAGTTGCCAAAGTTATGTCCCTTTCCATATGGAGTAGAGGAAAACCTAAAGAACTCTAGAGAACCTCTCCAGAAGGAACTAAGTCACTCAGCTACAAATTCTCTGGGACCATGTGTCTTCATTTTCACCCTAGCCATTTTCTACCCTGATGTCATGTTTTCCCTACCCCACCCTCCACATATCCCCCTTTAGTCTGTAATCTACTTAAATTGTAGTTAAAAAATAGTACCATTGACTCTGGGAAGAGCCAGTCAATGGATTGCCCTATTGTTTCAGATGACTTCCTAGAAAAAGGATAATGTTAACCTAGATGACTTCTAGGGTCTCTTTTAGCTCTGAAAATAAGATCCCGTGAAGTGTTTTCCCTTTAAATAGTATTTCAGAGTCACAAAGTCAAGAGATTAAACTAAAACTTAAGAGTTCTGGATGGCAGGAGAAACTATGTATCAGCAAAATGTTCTGAGTTTGAACAATTATAACCAGGGTTCTAAAAAACCTAGAAGCAATGAAAAGGACCTGTAACAGCTTATAGCTGAGACAAAAAATATATGAATAAATATTTAGAGAACCAGAAATTATAAACAATTACCATCAATGTCAAGGTAGATGATTAATGGTTAGAGATTTCTGTTTCTTCCAATATTTGAGTGTATGATGTGGGAGAGAGAGAGAGAGCTTGGTACAGTGGATAAAGAGCTAGCCTCAGAGTTAGAAGAACTCAAGTTTAAGTCACACTTCTGATACGTGCTGGCAAGTGACTTAACTTCTCAGTGCTCCAATCATTTCCAGGCTGATCGATGCAGAACAGTTGCTGATCTGCATTAGTTGTAGGAATCCCCTATACTGACAAAATCAAAAGACAACACAAAAGTCATTTTTAAAATGAATGCATTAAGTGTAACTCTACTTTTCTTAAGACACCTTAAATGCAACCACTACACCTATGCCTCTTTAAACATACACTAGCAGACAGATATCAGGGCAGAGGGTGCGGAGAATCTGGAATCAATTTTAAAAACTTCATTAAGATTTCTTCTACAACTTCAACTCCAGCCTAGTAATTTAACTAACATACCATGAAGAAGTGGAAAGTTAGGTGGAGTATGAATGAAATCAACTGGGCATTTGTTTATTCAACATTAAGTTCATTTGCTCATGCACTCATTTCTCCAAGTCTTCTCTTACTGTGTACCTCTTAGAACCTGCTTCTTTTAAGTGGTGCCTTCTCCAAGAAGCCTTCCCTGACTAAGTGGAAAACAAAACAAAGCAAAACAAAACCAAATTACCTACTACATATAATATTATCATCAATAATCAAACATTTACTAAGTACCTACTATGTTCCAGGCAATATAAATTAAATAGTCTTCACTATTAAAGGGCTCATATTCTATAGAAGGTCAGAAAAAGGGTGATGGAGTCAATTCTCAATTATCTCAACCAATGGAATAGAGCAGTAATTCAAAAATAGATAATCTAAAATTTATTTCTACTTAGCATTGGGGCTACATCATACATGCAGTATTATCTTCATTACACATACTTTTTTTGTCATAACAATTTAAATACATTGGACCACAAATCAATACCCTAGTCTTACACTTAGACAAATATGTAATATATAATATTTATATAAAATAAAAGCTTGCTATGACATAGTAAGTATAATGGAGCTTATTATACTTTTCCCAGTTGATTTTTCTTCCTAATGCTTTGTCTTGCTCAAGCTAATATTAAAATGCTTTGTTCTTCCATATGTTACAGGGTATGTGATCTTGACTCTGAGAGATTCTCCCTTTATTAATGGGGGAGAGAATTCCTTCATGGGATTTCAAACAAATCATTATATTCTCATTCATTGTCTTTTTCTATCCCCACATTCCTAGGTTCATGTACTATTTTTAAGTGGAAAATTGGAATAAAAATGAATTTCCATTAACTGAGAATTATATTATCTCTGAGTTCCCTTCCATATACATCACAGAAAAAAAATAAAAAAAATATATGTCACAGAATTTCAGATCTAGAAGGATTCTTAAGAATCAAAGACGAAGAAACTAAATTCTGTAGAGCTTAAGTTACCCAAGGTCACCTAGCTGGGGAGGTGGCTGGGGGGCTGGGAGAGCCTAGAAAGGGAATGCAAATCCATGCCTGAAAAACTACCTATAGAAAATTGAAAACTGATTTACACACACACACACACACACACACACACACACACACACTTTATATTACATGTTTTAGTGTTTAAAAATTCAATACCAAGCATGTACAATACCAAGGAGAGATTCATGTGTATATTTTGTACCTACTATACTGTATAAGTGCACACCTTAAATTTTATCACCACATATAATCATTTATAAGATGCTGAACTTTGAAATTCTACCACAACTACCTACCTTTCCCTGCCCTAACACACACCAGCAAGCATTTATCAAGCACTTGCCATATGCCAAACACCGTGCTGTGCCACAGTCGGCAAATCCAATGAGACAGGAACTACCACTCCAGGATGTCTCACTACCACATACTTTTTCCTCCACTTTTCAGCTCTTGCTGATCTCCAGTACTCAATTTCTTCACTCTTACTTTTATCGCCACATTGCTGAATAAGCACTGTGGGAAAAGTCATGTAAGCTTTGTTGACATGCTGCTCTGGAATCTTTCTTTTCAACTCTTATCAATCCCCTAATTTTACTTCATACGGTGGCTATTTTCTCTTGTCTTCAAGGCCCAGACCCACCCCAACACTTGCCTGATATTCTACTTCATTGAGAAGACCCCAGTGTTCCATATTCTCTTGTCCCTATTCCACAACTTCTCAACACATTCATCCATTGCTTCCTCTTCCTCCTCTCTTTTCTCAAGAGGTCCTATACTTGGCAAATCTAATTTTATCTACCCAGTCTTTTTTTAATCCTCACTTGTCTCTTGTGTTTTTTAATCCCTCCCTCTTCATGAGTCCTTGTCCAGAAGTCTGTCACTCAGTTTCCTTCTTGCCACTCATTTAAAAAAAACAAAAAACTTTTAATTGATTCTTGTACCACTTGAGCTACAACATCCATCTCTCAATTTCATTTCATGGTCGAAATTCTTGAAAAATTGTGTTTGTAGGTATGTGAAATAATTGTGATGTAAAGACAAAAGGCATCAAAGTACTCTTTTTAAAAAAGTATTCTGTCTTGTAGCATTACTATCTTACCATTCAATTTAACCTTTTATCATCTACCTTAACATGTCAACTGAAATATCTTTCTCAAAGGTACTAAATTCAGGAAATTCTTTTCAGCTTATTCTTAACCTGTAGCATCTGGCATTTGGGATACCCTGTATCTCTAATCCAAACTTCTCTCCGGACCTCCAGATCCATATTTTCTTCTGGACTTCTCACCCAATACTGAAAACTCAGCATTTCCAAAATGGAAATTAGCCTGCTTTTTTCCCTTGATTTCTATAAATGGCACCACTATTATTTAGTGGAAACTGTGGTCCTAGCTTTGACTCTTCATGAGGCCCTCACCTCCACTAAAGGTAATGAATTGCCAAGTCATAGCTATTCTCTGTATCTCTTGAAATCATCACCTCTTTCCTATCTCTATAGACACAGCTTACCATAATTTGGTATTATTACCATAATTTGGATTATTATAATAGTCTTTCAGACTCTACTCCCTACCATTACTAATCCATCCTTTCTACCACTGCTTGATAAACTGCATAGATACGATCATGTCAATTCTCTGCTCAGGCCTCTATTAGTTCCCTACTGGTTACTATATAAAGTCTGAACTCCTTAGTTTGAAACCTGGTGTCATTCTAACTTTTGAGCCTTGTTCAACAATATTCTCTACCAAATATTCTTGTGCTCCAGCCAAACTAAGCCATCTACTATCCCCCATACATCATATATTCTTCCAGTTCTGTGTCTTTCTTCATTATACTTAGAATGCACACCAGTCCCCTTTCAGCTTGCTGAAACCCTAGTGTTCCTTCAAGAAGTCAATCTAAATATCACCTTTTCATGAATCCTTCCTTGATCCCACAATAAGAAATGTCTTTCTTTCTCTAGTCTTCATATAGAACTTTTGAGGTACTTCTCTCGTGCACCTGGTCTGAATCTGTGATTTCTCCAGTGAGGAAAATTCCTAGTCTCATGCAATTTGTCGATTATTCTCCAACATCTGATTTTAGAGAATTACCCAAGGCAATGAGAGCTTAAATGATTTCCCTAGTGTCAAAGAACCAGTATGTAACATAAAAACATTTCATTTTATGTTATAGTTATGTATGGTGAGAGACAGTATAGTACAGTGAGTTGGAATTGGAGTCAAGAAGATCTGGTTCAAATTCCACTTTTGGAAGGTTCTATTTCTTCATTTGTAAAGTATGGTGCTTACTTCATTGGGTTTTAATGAGGATTGAATGAGCTAATAAATGTACAACTATGTGCAAAGCCTAAAATGTTATAAAAATGTCAGTGACTTTGTAAATGACATAAACTTCTATGTTGTAAACTGCAAGATCCAGTGCCCTTACCATCACTTAATGTTTGTTGACTTGAGTTTAACTGAATATGATTCAGAAAAGATAGTGGAAAACTAGAAGAGACATTTCTTATCAGGACAGGATCATGACAGCTGAGAGTTCCAACCCAGACTAGCTCTGAAAGACCTTGGATTCCATCTTCCAATCTGCCTCCATCCCATTCTTCATCTATATCAGTGTTTTGGGAGACCTCCTCCAAGGAGTCATTGAATTTTTTTGATACAAAACTAAATTTTTCTTTTACACTAAAATGGCTATTTAGCAGGTCAAACAGCTGGTATTAGAGGGTGACTGGGTCAATCCTTACCTAAGTTCTCTAAATTTAGCTGGCCCCCAGACCATGCTGTATCCCATCTAAACATTCATAAAGACTCCCCCACCCACTCTGGTTTTTACCTATTGCTGAGGGAAAAATAATCAAATCAATATGTATCATTATGATTGGTAAGTGCAAAACAATCTATTGCCCTATCGCTCTACTTAAAATCCCATGACTGTCTGGACCTTCCCTTGTTATCATTTTCCAATATATGTTGCAATCCTCTAGTAAGTAAGTAAGTAAGATACTTTAGGCAAGTACTATTTCACTTTTATATTTCTATCCCCAGTACCTCACAAAATGCCTGGCACATACTAGATAATTAATTTTGTTGCTTGAGTAAAACCAGGTTAGTATGCTAAGAGTAAAGGAAAAAAGGAGGATCTACAAGCCCGTCATATCTCAAATGATATTAGATTTTAGATTCAAGATTTAAAAAAGGTAAATGTGTATAGTAGTAGTCAACTAACAATATTGAGCATCCATTGGCATGGAACATTGCTCTAATTAGATAGGGTTAAACCCTCACAAAGGCGAGTATGCTTTATTCCATTCAATGGCCAGAGCATTGGCCTAAGCCTAGCCAATCATCTCATAAATCTTATCACATTCATCTTTACTAGTAAGTGTAGGGAGAAAATCTCAGATATGGTAGGCCAAAAATAATGCAAAAATGCCATGGGGAAAAAGAATAAGGAGTTTTTCTAGAAAACCCTTGATTTTCTAATCCTGGATTGGTCAAAAGTATGAATTCTAATCAACACAGCTGAAGCCCCATATTCTTCCTGTATTATAAATCCTTGTAAAAGTCAAGGATGGTAAGGAAGGAACCTGAAGTGTCAAGTTCTACCAACATCAAATCAGGTAATTAATAGTCCCAAATCAGAGAACCTTTGGAGCAAGGATGGAGTAGAAATGAGAGAGAATATCCTAATCAAAGTGCTCCAGAGTTGATCTCACTCCTTATCAGAAAGCACTGCACTCTCGTCACTACCTCATTCCTCACCTGTACAAGTAGTTTTGGGGATCTCCTTATCCTGGGGGCCCTGGAATTCCGGGACACATGGCTCATCCTCTTCTACCCGGGAATCTGGTAGTTGCATGACCTTGGGCAATTCATTTATTCTCTCTGGGACTGGCTGGGGACCTGGATAGTCTATTAAGGAGAAGAAGGGAGGGGATATCTATTTGTCCAGCAACCTACTTAGAGGCAGCAGCCTAAACAATGCTATACCCAGGTTGAGGTGAATGGGATAATTTACCTAGGTCCCTGATGAGGACAAAGAGGGAAGGTAGAAGGAAAACACGACAGGGGCACAAGCAGACACCATTCCTGGGGTTAGGATAGTACAGATGGATATTACTTTGTAAGTGAGAAGAGGGAAGAGTTTAGGACATTTCTCTCTTAATCCCATTAGTTGTATCTGTCAAAAAGGGAATGAGAAAGGTGACTATGACTGCAGAGAAATGGACAAGGTAAAACTACTGGTTACAAAGTAAACCAGATATGTTCTTTTTGACCATAAGAGCAGAAATTGGTAGTTACATCTCTGATCCTAAATCTGACTGCAGTTTGGGAAGGTATTGAGGTAGTTAGCAACTATTTTTAGAACCAATCATGAACAAATCACCTAGGTATCACGGGGAGGAAAAGGGAAGCTAGAGAGAAGTTGCTATTCACTCCCAAAGCTCCTTCGATTATTAATCCCAGGCCAGGAGAGAGCTGAACCCTTACTCATGGGGAGAGAGACTCCATAGTCCTCCTCTATGATGAATTCTCCATAGAAGCCAGTCTGAGCAGGGTCCAGAAGAGACCACTCTTCCTCAGAGAAACACAGGATCACATCCTTGAGCTGAGTCACATGGTTCTGAAACAAGATGAAACAACTACTCAGGACCCATAAGTCCAAAGATGTTGACAGACGTCAGACCCAAGGAGAGTTAGAGCTAAAAGCAAAGGTGCCCAAATGTCATACATGTACTAGGTGAAGAGGATACTTTTACCTCTGACATTGGGTCAATCTTTGAGCAACACAGATCAACAAGACACTAAAATTCTAGCTTTCGTTATTCTTCAATGAATGTTTAACAGAAGAAACCAGAGAGAAGGCAGTGAATGAAGCTGTGGATAATAGACTGGACCAGGAATCCCTGTGGGGGTCAGAAACTAAAGCAAAGCTGGACTAAAATTCAGTCAATAGAATTTATTTATTGAGTATTAGCATCTATAGAACTATATATATATATACATACATACATATATAGATAGATAGATATACACATACATAGTCAAAATTATTTCTTATCACATTTCTTGCACATGATGGGGGGGAAGAGAGAGGTAAATAAGCATTTATGTATATTTCAGTAGCGCTTATGCCAGGCATAAGGAGGAGCTATATAAAACTCTAAGCACTTTACAAATATTATCTCATTTGAACCCCACAACAACCCTGTGAGGTAGGTGCTGTTATTATCCCCAGACTGAAGCTAAGTGACTTGCCCAAGGTCATACTTTTAAGTTACTAAGTATCTATCTGAGGCTAGATTTGAACTCAGGTCTTCTTGACTTCACACCCAGCACTCTATCCACTGTGCCATCTAGAAGCCTTGATATATGATCTATATTCTACCATAATTGATATCAAAATATTCCTATGAAGTAGGCTTCTTTTGGAGATAAGGGTTGTCTTCTTAGCCTAGATAACTCTCAGCTATTAAGTAGTACAGATTAACTTTTACTTCTTTCCACAGGACCATGGCTGTCTCCTAGAAATGGCCTAAAAGCTGAGAATAAATAGTTGGAAGTGTCAGGATTTTGGTACTGTGATTTTCTTATTTGTCTAGAATGGGGAGGGGGAAAGGGGGAAGGAGAGAGAAACAGAAGGCAAGGCTAAGACCTTTCCCTTAGAGTAGAGAGGCATTAGTAAGGAATTCCTATGTCATGAATTTAGTGTAAGGTGAAGAAGGATGGGATTTTAGGTACAAAGCAGTGTAAGACTAGGCTATGTTAATAAATGCAAAATGTCCAGAATGAATAACTTACAATTTTACAAGAACTCTGTTCTTGTCAGATTACATTTGGTATAGTACATTCAATTCAAACTACAATATTTTAAGAAGATCATATACAAACAGGAGCATATCCAAAGGTGGTTTGCCAAGATAGGACCTGAAAGATTTGTAAGGCTTATTATGTATAAAAGCATATTTTGTTCTGCTTTACCTGAAAGAAAAGCATGAGGAGTAATAAAAAATTACAAAGAGGAAAAATTCAGTTTAATGAGAGGGGAAAATTAATAACAATGAGAGCTGCCCTAAAGTGGAATGTGCTGCCTCATGAAACAATGACTTCTCCACCTCTGGAGATCTTCAAGTAGAGGCCTGATGGTCCCTTATCAGATATTACAGAGAAAGAATTCTTGTCCAGATTATCAGTTAAATTTGATAATTTTAAGGATTCTTTCAGCTCTTGTGACAGAGCTAGAATGATTCTTACAAATCCAACTGACTATTTTTTTTTTATAATTAAGGATGAGGCTCAAAGAAATGAAGTTACTTGTTCAAGGTCACATAGCTAGTTAGCAGCAAAGCCATGACTAGAACACAGACCTGCTTCCCAATAAGATGAATTTCCCTAAGGAAGAGAGCAATAATAACTCACCTGAGACAGATGGAGTGAGGTCACTTTTTCCTGGTCTTCAGAGCTCCCTTCCTCAGGAAATAAAGGAACTTGGGAAACAGGGGGTACTGAAACCAGAAAAAGAACAAATCAGAACAACATACTCCAAAATGTGGCCTATCACCAGATAAGTAGGTGCCCCTGCTTCTCCTGCTAAAATTATCTTTTTTCTCTCTTTCCCACTGTTCATTTTAGTTGTAGACATAGGTCAGAAAATGAAGATAAGTCAATCAAAGACAAGGAGTACAATTTCGGGGGACCAACTCCAGAATTCTATAGCTGGAAGGGATCTCAAAAAAGAATATTCAAGTAATTATCTAAACCAGGAGCTAACAAGTACAATATGATTAAATGGGACAACCAGGGCTCACCCTAGCAAAATCGTTCATTATGCAGAATTTGTTTTTGGTATCTTACCAGTGAGGAAACTTGGCACAAGGAAATTAGTGCTGGACTAGAAGCTAGGAGACCTGAATTCAAATCCCCCCTCAAACATTTAGTAGCTTTATAGTCTCTAGGTGAATTTCTTTCTCAAATACTTTCCCAATACTTTCTCAAAGCCATGGTTTCCTCATCTATAAAACAGGAGTAATACGTAAAATATCTACCTCACAGGATTGTGAGGGAAGTTCCTTTTAAAGTTCAAAGTGCTATAGAAATGCACTATGTTACTGTTCTCCCCCTTTTCAATTCAATAAATAATCATGCTGCATTTATTATGTGCAGCACATGTGATACATATTATTCTGTATCAGATACTGAGGATTACAAAGATGAAAAATTATGCAGTCCTGCATTCAAGAAGTTGATAGGCCAGAAGGCAGATGAGTGGTGAACAATAGTAACTATAAGTCAGAATGTGTTAAATATATAGGACAGGTCAAATAGTCATGAGAAACTAAGGATGTGAAGGATCTTTTCTAGTTAGGAGAAAGGCTTCATGGGACAAGTAGCATTCGAGCTGGGCCTTAGAGGAGGAAAAGGATTTTGTTTACTTCACTTACTTTTCCCAATATATCCCTCCTCCTCCCAGAGAGCCATCCCTTAAACAAAGAAGAAAAGAGAAAAAAGTTCAGATAATTAACCAACACATTCAAAATGTCTAGACACATGCAGTGCTCTAAGTTCATTCAGTCCCTCCAACCTCCCCCCACATATACAGAATATTTGAAAAGAAACAGATACAAAGGGAATCTGCACAAATGAATGGAAGTAGGAGAGAAAAAACAGAAGAATGCAGGTAGTTATAGACTCGAAGACTATCAAAACTGGAAAGGACCTTAAAAGTCAACTAGTACAAATCATTTGTTTTGCAGATAAGAAAACTTAACATCCATAGAGAAAAACTGACTTGCCCAAGTCACACAAGTGAGAAGCAGAGAAGAAATCCAAATAGTCTTTTAAAAGGCCAGTGGTTCTCTGTTTGAACTGTAAACTTTAGTAAGAGGAATAATGTGACAAAATGCTGGAGAAGTAAGCTGAAGAAAGACTACGTTGTACCTTAAATGTTAGGTCAGACAAAGTAGCTTGAACTGTGTGGTTGGTAGGGAAAGGGAAGCCAGTGACTTTTAGGCAGGGTGAAATGGTGTGATTAGATTTAAGGTTACTTTAAAAGCAGTGTACAGGAAAGAACGTAGAAGGAAAGAGTGGTGGCAATGAAAACAGTTAGGTTATTACAATATACAGTTGATAAATGATGAGGGCCTGAACTAGAGTGACGGCAGTAGAAGGGGCAGTAGAAAGAGGGACAGATGCTCCCTTTCAGAAGTATAATTGAAGGGATTTGGCAACTAATTGGATGTGGGAGCCAAAAGATAGGGAAGAATTCTTGTGTTACAAGTGATTTTTTTTCTATACTGCTCTAAGCTGTAATTAATTTCTGCTAAAACAAGTACTATAAGGTATAGTAAGAAAAACACTGGCTCCCTTTGGCTCTGGCATCAAAGGATTCGAATTCAGATCCCACTTCTGTTGTTTACCAACTGTATGACCTAGGATAAGACTAAACTCAGAGGCTCAATTTTCTCATCTCTAAAATGGGAGGGTTGAACTATATGGCCTTTGAGGTTATTTACTAAATAGATGATAATTATTAAGGAATTAATTATTGATTTCAAGTATTACCAGGCTCTCCTCTGCCCACTTGGACTTGTGCATTTAAAAGAGGACTTTATAAAAGAAAAAGGCTTGAGGGATCAGAAAATGAACCCTAAACTTGAAGTCAGAATACCTGAAAATTCTATTCCTACCTCTGCCACTACCAGCATGACTATCAATGAAATTCAACAAACGTTTATTGAGTGCCTACCTTATACAAATTGCTGCCCTCAAGGACCTTACCTCATTCGGGATGGGTGGGGAGGGGAATGGTGAGATGTTCATCAACTACACAATTAGGTGGGTAAACAAGAGTATAACAAAGTGGGTAAAACAAAGGGGGTAAAAATAAAAGGGGGTAAAAAAAGCACTAGCAGATAACTGGGAGGATCCAAGAAGATTTCACAGAGGAGGTGACACCAGAGCTGAGCCTTTAGGGAAGATAAGAATTCAGAAAGATGACTTTAAGAAAGCAATGAATTCCCAAAAGAAAAGGCAGCAAAGTTGTGCAATGGACAGAATGCAGAGTCTAGAGTCAGGAAGACCTGACTCAAACCTTTCCTCAGACACTACTTAGCTATGTGACCTTGTGCAAGTCACTTAACTTCTGTGATTCCATTTCCTCATCTTTAAAATGGTATAATAATCATACTCACTTCACAGGATTTTTTTGAGGATAAAATGAGTTAACATACTTGAATAGCTATATAAATATTATTATTATTGTTCTAAACATGAGTAAAGGCTTATGCAAATGGAGAGAGGCAATAAATGTTGGGTTTGGGGAACACCTGGCAAGCTAATTTGCCTGAAAGAATTCATAAAGGGGAGTAATATGAAAAAAGCAAGGAAAAGTGAGTTATTTTCATATTGTAGAAGGTATTAAATGCCAGGTTGAGAAGTTTATGTTTTTTTCTAGAGGTAAAAGGGAGCCTCTCTAGTTTTGAGTAACAGAGTAACATAGCCAGAATTGAAATGAGACACAGTTCTTCCCTTCAGGAAATGTACAATATAGTTGGGAAATAAGAATTTACAAATATAATCATAATACAAGTAAGAATGAGATAAGGGTATACATAGGAAAGGTCAAACAAAAAGGCATGAAACATTTAAGGGAAGAGAGACGACTTCTAGCTGGAGGTATCACAGATGATCTCATGGAGAAAACTGTATCACAAACTACATATTTCTTCCACACGTTGCAAATATTTGAACTCATCTTAAGTGCTGTGTTAGTGTAACATATATTGGACCGCACTTATCCCTTCTACATTCCCCACTGCTGTTTTTAATATATTGCAAGTTGGAATAAGAAATTAAATGGGAATTTTGGAGAGTTTGCAGAATCCACAGATGACACGAGAAGGCCAGCAGCCGACACAGACCACATGACCAAATATTTAACCCAAATTTTACGATAAGATACTGTAAACACCCCATAAAAGAAAAAATTCAGACTTCTTCTCTGATATGAAGGGAGGGCCAAAAAATTTTACACAGATTTTTGAGATCGCAAGGGCACTGCCCCTCACCCATATGATGTGAATGGGATAACTGCATTTCTCTCTTTCACCCTTTATTGAGATATTATCTGTCTGATAATCTATGAAAGGACAGGGACTCTTCTTAGTACCAACAAATGATCAATGTAGCAAACACAACAAGACAGAAGTGCTTAGGTAACTCTAAAAAAAATCTATCTGTGTATGTCTTTTAGATAGAAACTGCACGGTCACTTGGGTCCAGCATCTAACAGAAGAATGAGTTGGACTGCCTTGAAGAAACTGTGGATTGCTTTTAATGACCACAAGCTTCTACCAGAAACAACGGCCCACTGCTTCAATAATATTCTTCTGGAGTATCATGGGATACCAGGCTCTAAAGAATTAAAAAGCTAGGGTCATCCAAAGTGAAACAGAGAAGACCAGAGTAAGAATGAAGAGGCTGTAACAAAGTGTCAACTAAAGTATTACACAGAAGTAGCATAAAGGATGCCAACAGTGAGACATCTGATAGGTGGGCAAGTCATTTGGCAAGAGCAAAGGACAACTTAAACAGAGCCAATGAGCAATTCTAGGATCCAAATTCCTAGCATGGACTCCCTTTCCGAAGATTTATGGGAAATCTTGAACAACTGTAGCACAAGAGGAGACAACAAAGATAGGCTGCCCTCTTATGCATCATCATGGATAAAGTACTTATATCAATGAGACCACATATCATTCAAGCACATAAGTATATGTACATCACTTGTGGTACTTCTAAGCTACCAGAATACATCTTAGGGCTAATGTTCCGTAAGACATTCCAATCAGACAGGCCAGCTCTGCAACGTCCGCAATGTAAACCTCTTTTATCTTCTATTTCTTTTGTATCCCAATCAATTTTACTTGATCTATGCGTGCTGTATTGAATATATCAATGTAGCACCATACAATTGGCAAAGTGTTTTTTACATTCATTATCTTATTTGAACAAGAGAACAACGCTGTAAGGTAAGCTTGAGCAGGCATTATTAAACCTATTTTACAGCTAAGGAAAAAGGTTCAATGAGTCAAAGTGACTTCAAGGTCACACTGCTAGAGTGGGAGAGATGGTCTTCTAGCTCCTAATGCAGTGTTTTTTTTTTTTATGCTATATCTAGTTGCCTTCTGGGGGGAAGAGAAAGTTGGGCAAATTAAATTGGTATTATTTGAATTACAGAAAGATTCTATTTTCAAAAGAATTCTTTTAAATCCCTTGGTATTTTGCTCTGGCCTTCTCATATATAGCAGAACATATTTCCAGGTTATTAAATGTTCCGTATTTATAAAGAGTAGAGTGAAATATGAAAGCCAAATTGACAGAAATATGGATAAATCTATTCTAAAATTATAATAAGGGAATAGGAAAATAGGTCTGATTTATAGTATTCGGAAGAACATAGAAAGCAGGATGCTAGTAGTAAGTAGAAACCCTGACATTCCCAAACAAGCTCCATTCAGGGAATCACAGAATAGAAAAGATCTCACATTATCATTTCACTCAGCCCCCTCACTTTAAAAAGGGAGTAATGGAGGTCCAGAAAGATGAAATAACTTGCTCAAAGTTAGAAACAGAATAGGAAGCTAAACTTAGATTTCCTGCCCCAAGTCCTGTGCCCCTTCCACCGCATCTCCTTACCTGATTCTTTTGTGAATGGAAGCCCTTCATCAATGCCCCTGTTGAGTTGCTCTGCTGATCTTGGGTTTGGGTTTCCTAGCCCTTCTTCTTGGGATGGAGGATGGCAGACCCGTCTCTTTGACAAGCTGTTTGAGGGCTCTGATGCTGCCACAGGGGATGCTGTGTCTGATAAGAGTCTTTCCTGTTCTGGCCCCCGAACTAGGACAGGGGAACCATCACCATCATCAATCACCACAGGATCCTCAGAGAGCTGGAGCTAAAATCCCAGAGAGGAAATCTCAGGAACAATCTCTAGGGACAATGCAGTTCTGTAAAGGGCTACACAAATTCACCAGCCTTTTTCACTCTATTCCTGTCTCTAAGTGTTCTACCAATCAAGTCCATGGCTAAATATCTCCTGATCCAGAGGCCCACTTCCTTCCCATAGTTCAAACAACTTACATGATCTTATCTCCTCTAGGTAATAATCACGATTAATAGCTAAGATTTATATAGCACTTACTAGGTGTCAGGCACTGTGCTAGCACTTTACAGTCATTATCTCATTTGCTCCAGGGAGTCTTCTTAAATTGCTCAAGAGAAGTTAGTGGCTTGCTCCACCACTAACTACCTATTTGGTCACTGAACAGCTGACCCCTTCAGTTACTAACCCAAATTTGCTTGTTCCCTTTGCTTCTTTCTCCTTTCATTAAACCCAAGTATCATAAAGATCACAGAATCTTAATTACAGAATAATTAAGTGCCCATGATACTGCTTAGAATAGTCAAAGAGGAAAGAAGTCAAAGCAATGAACTGTTCCTCCTTTAATGCCTCTCCTTTCACACAGACACCGAAAGCCCTATATTTCTGAGTCTATGGCAAGACTGTCTTCAAGAATCCCAATGCCTTCCTTCCCACTCCAGTCTCTAGCCCTATTTAACACAAAGTCAGTCAACATTGTTGTGATAAGTGGAAACTTTACCCTATGCCCAACATCTTTTAAAAAAAAATCATGTCTTCTATTCTTTCAGTTCTCTATTGTTCTCTTTCCCTCCCTTCCTCCCCTCACACTTTTTCCTTCTCCTGAGTACGTTACAGACTTATACTACTTGCAGAGTCCTTTTTCCCCAAGCACCTGTCCTCACCCACTGCCATGGTCTCCCAGGTTCTGTCTCCAAATCCTCCACCACAACCACTGCCTGCTCACTGCTTTCTGGCTCCTGGGCTCGCACCCAATTCTGGATCTTTCCAGGCAGGATGGTCAGGAACTGCTCCAGCACTAGGAGCTCTAGAATTTGCTCCTTGGAATGTTGCTCTGGCCTTAGCCAACCCCAGCAGAGTTCCCGAAGCCGTCTTAGAGCCTCTCGGGGACCAGCAGCTTCCTGGTAGCGGAAACGACGGAATAGCCTTCGGAAGGATTCAGGGCCAGGGGGTTCTGCCTGTGGGGTAGGGTCCTGCCCTCGGGGGTTCCTCATTTTAATGGGTTCCTCTCGCTCCTTTGGGGCTAAGACTCTGGGGCAAAGGGCTGTAGGCATGATAGACTTTGAAGATGGATGAGCAGAGGCAGTCAGAAACCCTACTTCCAGGCAAAAATTATTGGCTTCAACGTTTAGGTCCTTTGTGTTTATTTCAGAGGAAGAGGATGGTAAAACTGCTTCACAGGAGTGATGGGGAATGTGATACAATGTGAAGGATGAATACAAATAGCTGATACTCAGATGTGAGACAGAGGATGGCAGTTTCACCTACCTCTGAAGGCATTTATCAGTCAACAACATTTAAAAAGAAAGTTGTTCTGTTTACTGAGCACCACACTAGGAAGTAGGTGGGAGAGGAATCCAGAAGAAATATATTCAAGTCTTGATGTAATACTGTCCCTGAAGTCCATGTCACAGAACTATGTTGCAGGTGGAATAATGTTGTAATGATATCTTTGGTGTACTTCAAATAATAAAATCCTCTTAGAGTCTAAAATGCATTTACCATTATACTTGATTCTGTATTATATCAGGTAGTGTTATCCCAAGGTTGTAGGAGACTGGAACTTTGACCTCGATGAATTTACAAACAGAAATAGAGCTAGAAGGAAAAAAAAGGTATAAAGTCTCAAAAACACTTAAAATAATAATCAATCACTAAATAAATATCAACAAACCAATAAGCATTCAAGTATTTATTATGTGCCAGTAACTGAGGATACAAAGATTGCACCAGCCCTTGAGGAGCTTGTGTGTAAAGAAAGAGGTCTGGGTTTGGGAGTCCTAAGGCAAAAATAATATTCACATATTATAAATCTGGGAAACTGGAAATATTTTAGTCTAAGTCCCTTGCTTTATAGATGACAAAATGAGGCCTAGAAAAGTTAATTAATTTGGCCAAGGTAACACAGGTAGTAGTAAGCAGCAGAAGATAAATTCTAAACCAAACCTTCTGCCTACAAACCTAGTTCTCCTCCAGACTAAGCCACTTCCACTTCTCTCAATATCAGTCATTTATCCATAAGATTAAGGTAATGATATATGCACTATTTAATTCACAGAGTTTTTGCCAGGATCTAAATGAGATAATGTGAAAGTGCTTTGTAACTGTAAGTATTATCTAAAGATAAGAGTATATTACTATGTATTTTGGTAGGATCTCTAGGGGATACAAAATAACAGGAACTGTTTTCAAATATCAAGGAAATTATAATTAAATTGATTCAATGAGTACACATATCAAAAAGCTAAACGGAAAAACTTTTTTTTAAAAATTAAGATGATTTAACAGACAACTTAATGTACTTCACTGATCATAAAGTATTGACAGTAACAAAATAGCATTTTGGATAATCTATAATTAAAACTGATCTTACCATAAATTTGTTTGAATTAACATTTTACCTCATTCCCTTCCCCCACCTGCACAAGGTCTTAACCTGGAATCCATGGAGTTTTAAACATTTTGATAACTGTATTTCAACAAAATTGGTTTCCCTTGCAATCCTATTTATGTTACGCATTTATAGAGTAAATGAGAAAGATTCTATAGGCTTCACATGATTTCCAATGACATAAACAAGGTTAAGGACTGCCCTAATATTGCTGGCTGCCCACCAAAGCCATATGGCTCTTGTGTGCAAAATCCTAAATATCTTTTAATACTATTTTTATCTACACCCAGAAGCTGAAGGTAAAAAAGGACAGCCCTTGATGAGATTATTAAGCAAGTGATTCCCTTAATGGCACCTGACCAACAGCTCAATACCATCAACAAGGTTATACATTCTGCAACTTCCAATAACAACTTGCTATAGTATTGTTATTGACAGAATGGAAAGCACACTGAATTTGGAGTCCAAGAACCTAGGTTTAAATCCTGGCTATCACTTATGATCTATATGACTTAGACAAGTAATTTAACCTTCCTCGTCCTCCCAGTATTCAGCAGTTAAATGGGGAAGAGAGGGTTTGATTTAATGAGCTCTAAAGTCCCTGCCAACTTTAAATCTATGGTCCAGTGGCCTCATAGTCAGAAACTCTTATTCTCCTCTATATTACACTCCTCATATGCTTTAGTGTCAAACTGGCACCATCCCTTACAAAAAAAAAGATCTTTCCTGATCTCCCCAGGAGGTATTACTTTCACAAACTCCAAATTATTTTGTATCTGTTTATTTGTGTACATAAGGGCAGCTAGGTGCAGTGGATGGAACACCAGGCCTGGAGTCAGGAAAACAAGTTCAAACCTAGCCTCAGACTGTGACCCTGGGCAAGTCAGTTAACCCTGTTTCTCTCAGTTTCCTCATCTATAAAATGAACTGGAGAAAGAAGTTGCAAACCACTCCAGATATCTTTGTCAAGAAAACCCCCAATTGGGTCAGGAAGTACATGATTGAACAACATTTGTACACACCTTCCTGACCTGAAGGCAGGTGAATTTTTTTTTAAATTCTGGTTTTGTATCCCCAGCTCCTAGAATAGTGTCTGAATTTGTCTAATTTGAATTCTTCTACTGCAGCAGAAATAAAGAGCAGCAGCTTACCACAATGTAAAGATAATCCTTTCTTATATTTCATTTTTGCAAAGGCCCTCTTAAATGAAAAACTTACCTTTTGAACCCAGACTCAAAAAGTGAATGGGCCTGGTTCCTCTTCCCACCCATAACCGTGGAGAGAGCCTAGGCTCCCTCCAAATCAGAGAGATTACCCCTTTCCTCTCTCCGCCCAATATCCAACATCCCCCATCAGAAGGAAAGGAAAGGAAAAAGCAAGGGGGATAGAGGCACAAAAAGAGGCAGGGAAAGGGGTAGGAAGGTTCAGAAAAAGCAACTATCGAATTAAGAAAGAAGGGAAGAGGAGAAAGTAAAATAAAGGATGATAATTAGTGAAAGAAAGAGAAGGGAAAAGGAAAAGGGGGAGGAGGAAGAAGAGGGAAGAGGTAAAGAAGATGGATAAGGAATAGAAAAAGAAGAACAAGGGAGAAAAAAGGGAAGCAGTAGGTGATGCTCAGTAGGGAGAAAATAAAGTAGGCTTGTCAGAAGGAAAGAAAAAAGAAAGGCAGAAGGAAAAAAACAGAAGAAATGTAGAAAAGGTGAAGACAAGCAGGAAAAGGACGGGGGCGGAGAGAGGACCAACTAGAAGCAAGGAGCAAATCTAAGAAAGGGGAAGGAAGAGGAAGGGGAGAAAACTTATGGAAGAGAGAATGAAGATGGGGGAAAGAAAAAGTAAGTCGAGGAGGCGATGGAGTGGCAGAAGGGAGAAAGGGCGGGAGGGAGGTGGAAGGAAAAGCAAAGATGAGATATCAGTTTCCCAACGAAGTCTCTCCAAACCTTGGTCTCTTTCTCGTTCCTCTGCAGTCTGGGAGATTTCGCGGTTGCCCAGACTCACCTCCTAGCCCCGGGTCCCCAGCTCAGAGTCGACTACACTGAGCCGTGTGCACCGAGCCCCGGTGGATGGAAAGGACAGAGCGAGCCCTCCAGTTCCCTCCCTAGGGACACTTCCTGCTCCTCTCTAGGACCTTGGAGGTTTCAGCATCTCAGTGGTTTTCCTCTACGCCACCCTACTCCTCACACACGGTGTGTGTGGAGGGTAAGGGGGAGGGAATGACATTTGAAACCCCCCAGCCCACCGCGTACAAAGACGCTGGTACCTCCCGTTCCATCAGGTTCACACTACAATCTCGTCTCCCTGCATTCCAAGGGAGATCAATTCCTTCAGTCAGCTCTGTACTCTTGGAAGACTGGGGTGAAGGGACGTACTAAATATCTTTATTTTCTTGCCGACAGAACTGCAGGGTCTACATTATACACTCCCAAACTTCACAGCCCGGATAAGGAAGAGTATCAGAGGAGACATACAATCCTCACTCTCTAGGCGGATTACAGCAAAAGAAACGACAAATTTGCGTAACCTGCACAGGTCAATGAACAGTGACCAAAGAAAATTTCCAGAAGGGGTGTGTGTATTAATGGCCAGAACAGCAAGTAAAGGATCTGAAGTGTTCGAAGGAAGAAGATTCTCCCCACCCCCAATCTATCAGCCTAGTCATTTTCAAATTTCATATCGTGGGGGAGGGGCGGGGGTGTACGTGAAAGATAAAAGATCTGATTGTAGAGGGGGAAAACCCTCTACAAAGGAGGAATGGAGTGGAGAGAATGGCCAAACTTCACTCCAGAATCCACGGGAAGTGAACGAGGTACGTTTCTCCAATTCTTTGCTCCTCTGATACCTCCATATCTACTGTACCTGCACTTCATCCCAATCTTGTTCCCCAAGAGGAGGCAACAGCGCAGTCCTCTAGCCAGATTACCCTCAATTGCTCCCAGGAAAAAGCCACCCCCACGACAGTATGAATGGAGGAACTGATGGGGGGTGGGGCAAGTCCAACTAGTGAGAAAAAATAAGACTGTGCCAGTTACACAGCTTTCTTTTCCTTATCTCACTCCTGTACCCACCAAAAAAGAGTAATTAATCGCTGGTCCAGTTTTCTTCCAGGTTTCTGGTACAGAGGGGGTGAGAGTTTGTTTTTGCAGCCTTGTGTAAGCAAATTAGGTTCCAGCACAATCCACAGGGAGCTCTGTAGCCCAGGTTTCAGGATACTACAAAGATTTCAGCTATAGATGAAACAGATGACCAAATTCTTCAAATTGAAAAACTCCATTCTAGGTTCTTTCAGAATTTTCTTATCTTATCAACCAGAAGATGAAGAAATGTAGCTATATGTGACTCACAGGAACCATTCCAGGCAAGGTAATCAGCTCTGGAATTCCCTTACTAGACTTTCTAATTCAACTGGTCTCCTTCTACAGAAACATAAACTTTCTCAACGCAAGCCTTCTCAGTTCAATTAAATGCTAATTAAATGCCTACTAGGTAATGTTAGGTGTTATGGATGCAAAGATAAATCTGCCTCAAGGAATCTAAAAGAGAGGACAATATGTTATAATATAAATGTTGTAAGTGCATACATAGCATAGTAGATGTCCCAAGTGTGGTAGACAGGGTTGTTGTAAGGGTCATAGTGGTTGTTGTTCATCCTTCGTTCTGGAAGAGGACCAAAGACATCAAGAGTCTTGACTTGCTCATGAATTGAATATGAGTGAGGTAGAGCTATGCAAAGTCATAAGCCACACTCTCTGCTCCAGTCATCGAAGTCAATGAGACAATGAAGGTAAAACCCCTGTAAATCTTGAAACCCAACATAAATTTCATTCTCATTAATATTATTTAAGAGGGCTGAGGACAGGAAGAGGCGGGTTCAGGGAAAAGCTCGAGTACCCACCTGAGACAGGCCTTAGAATTTCCAACAGGTGGAGATTATATAGTGGGTATTCCTACCATAAAATACTGATGAACTTCATCCCACTATAGTTTACACTTCACAACTTCTCAACACAGGATATCTATTTAAAGTTGGATGGAACTCCCTTCTTTTGAAGATGAGGCAGAGAGAAGCTAACTAATTTACTGAAGGACATATAGACTACGGTAGAGAAAGCAGGGATTTGTTTTAGGCACTGAAATTTAGAGGGGCACTGCTTCATCCCCAGTGAGAAGTCACAATTTGTCTCTTGCATTATTTGGTGTATCAGATGTAAAAATAGCCAGAATATCAAGGTCATAGCTATTTCCCAAATCATTTGTCTAACGTGGACAAGATTTCCTCTTTATTGGCCCTAACTTCTTGGGCTCTGAATACTCAAATCAATTTTTGCTATTTCACAGTTGTAGTAGCAGGTTAAAAAACTCTGTTTGCATATAAGTTTCACAATAAAGCTTTTTGCAGGCAAACTTAAGTATCAATAGGAATAATATCTACATAGTGAGTATATCCCCACAAGACACTCCAAAGTTTACATTCCAATTCACCTTATTGAGTGTGTCCAGAATGGGAGCAATTAAAGGTACAAAAATAATTATCATTATAAAGCATTTTGCCTCAGCTCCTAGAAAGCCCTAGGCAAGGTACCAGTCTGAAAAACATCAACAAAAAAACCCATTCTTTTTAATTCCCAACATCCAATGTAAGAGGAAGGAAAGATTTATAGAATAATCTCATAAACTTCAATGTCAGCAATCTTCCAAAGAAATGGAAGAAAGGGGAAATGAGATGCTAAAAAAATCTGAAGGAACGGGATGGGGAGCTGAGGAGCTAATGATATGGGTCACAAACTGGCTGTCCTATATTATCCCTACATCTACATTATCCTTCAGTCTTCCTCAGGGTTTTTATCCCACCCAAAAAGCTAGGACTTCCTGTACAGAGTCTAGGGCAGGGATTCTTAATTTTTTTTTTTGGTCTTAGACCCATTTGAGTCCGATTAAGTCTATGGATGATGCCTTCTCAAAAAAATATTGTTAAATGCAGAAAGTAAAAGATATTGGATCAAAAAGGAAATCAATTCTATTGAAATAACAGCTATCAAAAAAATTTTTTTAATTCTTTGGACCCTAGGCTAAGGACCCCAGGTCTAGATAATGCTCATCACTTCCACCACTTCCTCTTGAGCTGGTAGGGAACTATCATTGTGGACTAGGCTATTTAGATGCCACAGAACCTGAGTTTGGGCTGCTCCTTCCTAGGTGTGGCTGCATTCAATCTTCACTAGTAGCATAATGAATAGGAAGATCTTTGAGATCTTGCAGAAGTGAACTCCTTTCTCACTCCTTTTCACCCTATATTCCCTGAATTATTACTTTAGCTCGGTAGTAAATAGGATCTGAACCCTAGTCCTCTGAGTCCCAAGTCCAGTGCTCTTTGTTATATACTCAGTAATACAGATTTTATTATTTTGCATATGCTATTGTATTTTTTACCTACTTCACAGGATTGATGTGAAAAAAAGTATTTTGTAAAATTCTGCTTTCTTTACCTTCTCTCTTTGTGACCTCATAAGCTCCTACAGGTCTGGTGGTTATCACATCTATGCATATAACTCCCAGATCCATGTATCCAACCTCTGTCTGTCTCCTGAACTCTAGTACCCCATCTCCAACTGCCTAATGAATTTCCAAATGGATATGCCATAGGTATCTCAACCTCCACATATTTAAAACATCTTTTCCCCTCTCTTCTCTCAAACTCACACTTTTTAAAAAAAATTCTTTATTTCTTATTTAATCAGTTACTTTTGTTGATTCTACCTTCCCAACATCTTTGGAACTTGTCCTCTTCTCCACACTTTCACAAACACCACCCTAGCACAAGTCTCTGTCACCTCTTGCCTGCGACCTCTTACTGGTCTGTCAAGTGTCTCCTCTCTCTAAATCATACACCACAGAACTGCTAGTACTAGAAACTGTGGGCAACACATTCAACAAGCATTTATTAAGAGCTTACTATATGCCAAGCTAGGTGCAGATAATAAAAAAATAAAAACTATTCAAGCCTCTGCCCTCATAAGGCTTACCTGAGAAGTAGTATGGTATAGTAACTGACAGTACTCAAGCAGATACTGACCACATCACTCCCTGGAACTAGAAGTTTCAGTGACTTCCGATTACCTTCTAGGATAAAATACAAACTTTTGTTTGGCATTTAAAACCCCTCATAATCTAGCTCTAACGTGTCTTTCCTAGCTTATTACAAATTACTCCACTTCATGTACTCCGGCATCCAGTTAAACAGATCTACTCATTGTTCCCTAAATTCAGCACTCTTTTTCTTGCTTCACTGTCTTTGTACAGGCTGTCGACAATTCTTGGCACTGCATTTCAACTTCATTGGTGTGTCTCATAAAATCCCCTTCTTCAAAGTTGAGTTCACATGCCATGTCCTTCAAGAAGATTTTCCCAATTCTCCTTCCCAGCTGCTTGTGTCCCCCTCCCAACTCTATGTATTTTGTATATACCTTGTAGATATTTTGTCCTTACTTATATATGTACACATTATTTTCCCCAAGAGGATCAGTCAGTCAATAAATATTTATTAAGTGCCTTTTAGGTGCCAGGCACTATGCTAAGTCTGGGGGAAAACAGTCTCTGCTCTCAAGGAGCTCACAATCTAATGCAGAAACACCATATAAACAACTACGTACACATACTGGAAAACTGGAGATTATCAACAAAGGAAAGGCATTAGTATTAAGGAAGGATTGGGGAAAGCTTACTATTAAAGATAGGATTTTATCAGAGACTTGAAGGAAGCCAGGGAAGCCAAGAGGCAAAAATGAGGGACAGAATTCTAGAATTCTAGGCATGGGGGGCATCCAGTGAAAATGCCTGGGAGAAAGAAGATGAAATGTCTTACTTGAGGAAGAGCAAGGAGGTCACTAGCACTTAAAGGGAAAAGTATTGGGAGGGACGTAATGTGAAAAATCATGATTCCCTTCTAAGGTGTAAGAAGACTTGTAAAGGTGTGTGTGTGTGGGGGGTCAGGTTACAAAAGGCAACAAACACCGAACAAGAATTTATATTTGACCCTGAAGGTGACAGGGAATCACTGGAATTTGTTGAATGTGCATGTGTGTGTATTGGGGGAAAGGGGGGTTGAGACTGGGGGAAGGTTTGACATAGTCAGACCTGTACTTTAGGAAGATCAGTCTGACAGCTGGGTGGAAGAGGGACTGGAGTGGGGAGAGACTTGTGACAGAGAGACCAAGCAGCTATTGCAATAATCCATATGTGAGGTAATCAGAGGAAAGGAAGTATATTTGAGAGATGTACAAAGGCCTCAGGAAGATTCGATATGGGAGGTAAAGGAAAATGAAAAGTCAAGGACAAGCAACTAGGACAAGGTTTTCAGACTGGGTGACTTGGGAGGATGGTAACAGTAATGAAGACATTAGGAAGAACGGAATACAGGAAGATGTTTGTAGATAGTTGGCAAGAAGCTTTTAAAGCTGGAAAACACCTTAGAGGACATCTAATCCCCTTCATTTTTCAGTTGAGTAAACTAAGGTCCAGAGGGATTAAATAGCTTAACTAGGTTCACCCCACGTCCATTAACTCTACATCTAGTACTCTTTCCACACTGGCTCTCAGATAATCTCTGTGAGGGCTGACACTATTAAGTTTTTATTTTTATATTATCATCACCTAGTGTAGTGCTTGGCACTTAATAAACACTTGTTGAATGCTGAGTGAATTGCCCACAGCAGCTAAATCAAAGTCCTACCTACAACAGGTACTCAGTAACTTCTTATTGGCTAGCAGACTTCCACTGATGAAACCCCTGTCTCATTTCTTATTTTTTTTCCTTAGTTTTCTGATATCGCTATCTTATAGGCTCGTAATATTTGAATTGTAGGCTGTTTGTCCATCTCCCATGGGGCTAGCTCTTAGCTAAAAGGGCTGGCTGCAAACTAAATTTCTTAGACAAAAAAAAAATTGGAGGGGTAGTAGAACTAATTTCATTGAAATCATATTCCTCTGGGTATTAGTAAATACTTTATCTCCTCCTTACAGAATCATAGAGCTGGAGATGATCTCAAAGGCATGTTAGTACAATCTGCATCTGAACAAGAAACCCCTTTGCAACATGTCTCACAAATATAAATTTTGTTTGAGAAGAAACGTTTTATCTTAACTAGAGAGTGGTATGCTGGAGTCACAAGGCAGAATTCTATTTATATGAACATCAGATAGCTAGCAGAATACTTCTCACTGCCAAAACAGGGCTAACAATTCACTTACAATTGTTCTTCTCCATTTTCTAAACCAGAGTTGCATGCAGCACAGATCCACTCCATGAGGGCTATCTGTGGGGTTAGTAAATACACAGGCCAGGCCTAATGGCTAAACATGAATAGAAAGACATAAGGAAGAGGAAGATTGGGAGAAGGTAAGAAATGGTTCCCCAGGGTCCCCCAACTCAAGCATTCCGTGATCTTGTGGTTCAGTACCTCTGAATTGAAGCCCCAAATCACAATGCAGTTAAATAGGTCAGACCTGATAGTACTCAATTAGTTGTTCAATCAATAATCATTTAGTAAGCTTACTATGTGCCAGGCACAGTGCTAAGCTCTGGGGACACAGAGACAAAAGTTAAAGGTCCCTGCCCTCAAGGAGTTGAGCTCTATTTGGGGGACAGAATATGTACCTTTAAGTACATAAAAATATATACTAGATGAATACAAGGTAGTTTGGGGAGGCAGAGCATTAGCATTTGTGGGGATCAAGAAACACTGTATAAAAGGTGTTGATTGAGTTAGATTTTGAAGGAAACTAGGGATATGAGAGGTAGGAGGGAAAGAACTCCAGAAATGCTGGACCATGCATTAGGCAAAAGAGAATAATGTATAAAATTGGAAATGTAAGAAAGGCCCAAGTTATATTCAACTTTATATGTTTATATTTGATCCTAGAGATAATAGAGCCACTGGAGTTTACTGACTGGAGGGGTGACAAGGTTAGGCCTTCACTTGAGGAAAATCACTTTGGCAGGAAGAAGGATTGGAATGGGGAGAAACTTGAGGCAGTGAGACCAAATAAGAAGTTACTGCAATGCTGTAAGTAATAAGGGCTTGAACTAAGGTAGAAGCTCTGTCAGTGGAGAAAAAGGGACCTATGAGAAAGATGTTAACATAGAAATAATAAGATTTTGCATCTGATGGCATATGTGAGGTAAGGGAAAGGCCATCAAGGCAACCTTGTTTTAGAAATAATAATTACTGACTTCTTATATATTTTTCCTCCTGTTATGTGAAGCATGAGAGAACAAAAATAAGAAAGGAGGATGAAAAGAAAAGGAGGGCAAATTGGGGAAGGGTAAGAAGAGAAGAGATAAAAAGGAGAAACAGGTACAAACATTTGAGTTAGGACCATCAACAACTAACTGAAGATTTAATCACATCATGTTAGATCTTAGAACAGACTTCATAATGCATTACAAAAGACTTGGATTAAGTCCTAATTTTTTTTGATCTTTCACTGAGGAACAAAATTCTCAATCTAGCACTTTTTCCATTGTTACCCTGATGAAGTTCTATCCATTTCGGGTTTTGTTTCCTAAACTGCTCCATTCACCAAGCAGCAAGCTGAGCATGCAGCAGAAGGGTGCAGAGGCCCATTCTTCCCACTTCCCTTAGTAAAGCAACAAGCATCATGCATGGTCAAAAGTCTCCTTTCTGTCCTCAGCAATTCAACAAACATCCAAGACAGAGTCATAAACAGGAATTCCATCATTTGAAGTAAATGCATGTGAGGGTGGGAAGAGTCTTGGCTATGAACCCTTTTGTATATGATTGAGAGAAAATGGGAAAGAAGTCATGAGTATCGGGAAAGCTGTGAAGCCAGGTCTGTGTACAAAGGAGACAACGATCATAGAGATTTTTGAGCCAGGTAATGAATGAACTTACATGATCTGTGGATCCACAGATAACAGCAGCAAATGATCAGTGTTTATTTTCTGCATATTTTGCATTTATTTATATGTATACCTGTTATTTCCCCCGATGAAATGCAAGTTCCTTGAGGGCAAGGGATCTTTTTTTTGGGGGGGGGTCTTTGTAGAGATAGTACCTGGCATAAAGTAGGTACTTAATAAATGCTTGTTGACTGATTGACCTAACAAGATCTTTACAGGTGGTTGCTAGGTAATGGTAAGACGATGTTTAAAAGAGTATTGACATGCCAACTCATCCTCCTCCTGGGAGGAAGGAGTGAGCCTTGGAGAGAATATAAAGGCATCTGATGGAGATGAGAGAGAAGGCTAAGTTTCAGTACATGCCATAACGAATGTTGGGCAAACCAGGATAAAAATTTCGAGTCAGAAGGACCATTAGAGGTGAACAAATCCACCCCCACCACACACACACAATTTTGTATACGATGAAACCGAGGCCCACCGAAAAGGGATTTGTCTAAAGCCGCAGGACTACACGGGAGTCAGGTTTTCGGTCGTCCGATTGTCCATCTGGCCGCCGCACCATCATAAAGGATGGGGCCCAAGGCGGCGGAGGAAACGCGAGGCCGAGCTGCTGAAGGCTAGCGACGAGCTTTCCGTGCTGGGACGACAGCGGCGGGGTGAAGCCTCCTTTGCTGCGGATGCCAGGGTCCCCAGGCCCGGCGGCCACTGAGTGGGGTCGAGGGCCGGGAGGAGAGGACCCCGCCAGCTCCGGGCCCCGGGAGCCCCAGTCGCTGGCTGGGGAGTGAAACGTGCCGAGTCATCCCCCGGGATGACAGCGTGTGAGGCGGGGCCCCGACTACTTCCGCCCGGAACCCGGCCTCTCCCCCAAACAGCGGGGCCTGCCCGGCCTCCATTTACCTCGGCGTGATGGCGGCGGGCGTCTGACCGCGGGCCTGCCCCGCTCTCCCCCTCCTCCGGCCCCAGCTCCTCGCGGCCCCCCCCGCGCGCACAGCCGCTTTGCCTCTCGCTCTTTCTTACCCTCCACCTCAGGACTGATCAGAATCTTTGGACTCAGTCTCGGCGCTTCTTCACTTCGTCTCCTTCGCTTGGCTAGGATTTGGGAAGAGCCCGGAGAACTGCTGATTGGCTCCGGGCGGTGACGTCACACGGGAAAAAGTTGGGACAGAAGAAACCTCTGCCCGACAGGTGGCGCAGCCCGGCTGCGTTCCTGGGCCAGGCCTGTTTCCTGGGCCAGATGACAGAAGTTTCCCAAAGAAATGTGTTCCATCTGCGCGAAGGCCTCACTTTTTAAACCCCTTCTGAAGTGTCTTCACTGGGCTTTGGGATGCTTCGACTTGAAGAGGAACAGAGGCACAGACTGAACTCAGAAGGGCTTCTTGAAAAAGAGAGGACTGTGAGGGATAAAGATGTCCTCGGGCATTCTGCGAAGGGACGGGTGGGCAGTAGGAGGAGAGAGTACGAATCAACTGAATAGGCGTCTTGAGAAGTCCAGTGTTCGCAGAGGAGACGATCTAGATCTCATTGACTCCAGGCTTGGGGAAGAAGCCTTCTGAATACGAATATTTATTTCACTGCTTCGAGAAATATTGCAGATTCTTTACTACGTCGTTTTGGATTTCAAGCACAGAGTGGACAGTCAGATGCTAAAAGAACAAATTCAGGGTTATTGTGCAGTATTGCTCATCATTTACTATGAGATGTCTAGTTGCAATTAAGGGTGGACTTTGTAGAAAGACCAGACGCAATCCTTTAGTCCTTAGATTCGCTTGTTGGATACAGGCAAGGGATCCATTAAACGCAAGAGTTCAGAGTAGGAGTGAAGCATGGTGGATAGTGCAGGATTACAAGTAAGGACGCTGAATTGGGATCCCTCCAACTCTAACTTTGTGATCATGGTCAGTTTAATCTTAGTCATCTGAGGCAACCAGCTGGGAAACTGGAAAGAGTACTGTTCAAATGGGTTACTACCTGTGTGACCTTGAAAGTCATATAATATTCTCGAACCTCAGTTTCTTCATATGTAAAATGAAGGCCTTGAATTATGAGACTTCTGAGGTCCTTTCCAGCTCTGAATCTAATAATTCAATTATCATTTGTAAAGTAGATACAATACTTGAGGTATCTACTTGTTATATTCTTGTGATGTAAAGTGCTTTCAAAATCTTAAACACTATTCTATTAAAATATTTCTTGAGCCATCATTTGTGTAATGATTGTGCTCGAAGTTGTAAGGGAAACAAAATAAGTTGAGGTATCTACTTGAAGGATAAGAGTCATAATGGTGACAAGATCTGTTTTAAGGTTTGCAAAGGATTTGTGAGTTCATCAGTATGGGTATATCCTCCACTAGACCCATACTAGAATTTATTAGGCAATTGTAATAGAGCTGTAATAGTTGAAAAATTCATCCCATTGTAGCCAGCTTGGCCATGAGCCTCAGTAAAATATTTTTTGAGAATATTACTGTTTTTAATCATTCAAATAGTTCAATATCCATCTCAAATTCTTTATTATACTCAGGAGCACAACTTGAAGCTAGTTAAATAGTTTTCACAATTTTTTAAAACGGTTTTTAGATAATAATATGCAATTTACCATGAAAATATTTGGCATTTAAAAAAATTCTTAACAGGCACTTACATGAGGGAATAAAATCAATCTGTTTCTGGACATCCACATTAATGGATATCCTATACACAGTACATAGAATCTTCTGCCAATAAGAAGAATTAAGTGCTGACTGTTTTGTCAAAATTGAATAGTAGAAAAACAGATCTTAGATAAATGTAATCCAGATGATTTTAGCTTACACATAAAGTTAATTGATAAGGCTTGCACTGAGCTTTATTAAAAAAATCTTAGGTGGTCCATGATCCTTAAGAGCAAGTGGCTTCTGTGCATCAGATGAGAAATATATATATGTATGTGTGTGTGTGTGTGTATATATATACACACATATATACATATATATAATTAATTATATCTAAGAACTAAACTCATGCTTGTGAACATATGTGAACAATTGCAGCCTTCTCTTTAGAATCTCAACAAATGAGGACTTAAATTCAATATTAAACAAAAGTAAGACAGACATTGTATTTCCTAGAAAAGTTAGCTTGTGAAATCTGAGTTGTAATGGATCAGAGATGATACAAAGTCCATCTACCCTACTAATGAATAGGTTTGTGAATTTAAAAATTAGTGTTTTCTGCATACACATCTAAAATTTCCCTAGTACTTAAAAGAAATAAAATGCCTTAAAGTATGGGGGGAAATCTTATATGAAAATTCAAAATTTTAAAATATTAACAACATTGTAGAAAATCTACAGAAGTGTTGTAAACTAGGAATGGCAAAAAGGGAGAATGAAATTAAAATGACCAACCTACCATGTTACATGCTTCCTTAATTTGCAAGGTTATAATGAAGCTATAAATTTAAAACATTATGGAATGGGAGCCTCAGAACAAAAAATTATATATAAACTTCTCAGACACATACAAGACTTTTAAAAGAATATTTGGTGAGAAGTGTACACATAGAATACCTAGTTCTAAATGTTTATATAACACCATAACCACTTGAATTTTTTTTTTTGATGAGGCAATTGGGGTTAAGTGACTTACCCAGGGTCACATTGCTAGTAAGTGTCAAGTGTCTGGTCTGAAACTGGTTTTGAACTCGGGTCCTCCTGACTCCAGGGTTGATGCTGTGTCCACTGTGCCACATAGCTGTCTCTTGAATTTTCTAATATCATCTAAATGCACATCTTGTTTTGGAGAGAATATCAATGTCCTAGAAGTGGATGGGGGCAAGAAGTTTTATAATCTATATCATATAGAAGGAAAATAAAATTATAAAATATTAACATATTTCAGTGTATATTATCAAATGAAAGTATGAAATTAAAAAAAAAACCTAGCAAAAAAACCTTGAGAAAGTTCCAATGTTTCAGGGGAAAAAATATTTTGAAGAAAGTTTAGTTAGTCTTTAGCAAAATAAATACAGGAGGATCAGATTAAGGATAACAATTATGAATGGAATTTAGGCCTATTTTTCCCCCCTATAGGCTACAACCATATCGAATCTTTTGAATTTTCACAGTTTTCCTTCATCCTTAATTCATATTTGAGGCTGCTGAGCGTACACCTGTGGTTCTGGAGATTCAAAATGCTGGTGAAAGTTTGTTCTCTTAACTTTCTCAGTTTCTCACAAGCTTTTCTCCATAACATGATCTTTTACTGCTTGAAGTACCATCTGCCTTCCTTATTCATGAGGACTAGTTTCAAAAAGATATACTTAGAAATTATTATTCACACCTCACTGATGTGAATAAAGTTGGGTCATATCCTGCTGGAAGGAGTCAATTCACCTTTAGCTGGTATCCCATCCATTATATCTTATTTAGCTATGGCCTCTATTTATGTTGTGCTGGGCTTAATTCTAATGATCTCTTTGTATGGACTGTAACATCATACGCTGAATTTTTATTCTTACTAATAAGAATTATTTTCCAATTATGACATCTTTTAAGTGATACTTTAAAGATGTATTATATTCAAATTCTACATGTAGACAATTTCAATGCTGATTTCCATCTTAATAGAATTGTTAGTATCAGAATAGGTTCAAGCTGATAAATGATACCAAGTCTGATAGTAATCTTATTATATTAGCACTTTAAGAAAATAATTATCTTGAAACAGATTCACCATCATAGAAGAAGTGTGTTTTTTCTACTTTGCTATCTTCTCTGTGAGACAACTTATTGTCCACCATCAACCCAGATAGAAAACCAAGCCTAGTGTCTCTTGGCAAATCTAGCTAAATTGACCCTCCAATCACAGGTTTTCATCACTGTAGGTCTTTCCAAGTTGGTAGAAGAGGCAGAACTTGAGCTCTACTGATAAATCTTTCAAGAATTGGGATAAACAGTTTTCAACAAGTTTAAAATCTTTGGGAAGATTTATGGTTAGAAAAGTGACATGAAAGGCATAAAAAAGTCCACATTTCCCACATATACTCCAGCAAAAATCTAAAAAGGCACAAGATGAAATAATGGTCAAAAAATTCAAAGAGAAACAATAGTAAATGCCTTCATCCAGACCAAAATTGGAGAAAAAAACAGGAATTATGGTCACTGGGAGAGAGATTCCACTAGAAAAGCCAGCATCAGCTTAGATAAACAGGCTGGAAGTCTGCGCCTGAGGGAGCACCTGAGGCTTGCAACCTTCTGAAGGGAAAGTGTAAATTCAGTGAAAGTTCACAGATGGGAGCCCTCTGGAGGCTAGGAGCTAGCAGTGCTCTGACATAGATACTTGGGGTAGTGGGACTGGAGTGGGGAGCTGAAGATTGCAGCACTCTAACCCAGAGTGATACATATGCCTGGAGTGCTGTCCCTCCTCACTTCTGTTCCCTAGTGTCCCTAGATTCCTTGAAGAATCAGCTCAATTCCCATCTTTTTAAGAAACATTTTCCTGGTCTTAATGCAAGGTTAGCTTTGCCCTAACGCAGCAAGGATATGTAACAAGTTTTAAAATTAATTATCTGAAATTTAAAAAAAACAACTGAGGTACAAATATGAAGTAATAAATAATGATTTAATAGTAAGGCAATCAAGTTACCATTTAATCAGGTCAACGAATTAGTGACAAAGGAGTGATTTACAGAGCTTATTTTTATAACAGAAAAAAAGGAATGAAAAAAATGGGAAACTTGTTTTGAACATAATTCAGTTAGACAAGACAGGTCATCTGACTAGTTCATTTCTTCCAGGCAACATCTAGCTGTCAAAGTGATATTACTCCAGAAGTCCTTGCCCTACAGGTGATGCCTTTTGTGACCAGAAAGCTTGCTGGGAAAAAGGAACTTGTGGTTTGTAGTTATCAATCATCCCTCCCCCCTTCCCCATCTTCCAGCTGCCAGCCTTAGAAGATTCTATTGCTCAACTTAGACTTAATCTCTAGCTAAAGAAAAAAAAAACTTAACCCCTTACACTGGAAAGAGGAACTTAACCTTTAGTCAATTCCCCCTTTCTCCAGCTGCTAGAAAGGGGAACTTAGCCTTTAAAAAGAGTCTTATAATCCTATGATTATTTTATTTCTAGAAAGATACATCTTACTCTAAATTATCTGCTGCTAAATGAAAATGTCTTATCAACCTATCCACTAAATTTATAGGTAACCTAGACTTAAGAGAACATCTATATTAGTATAGCTTAGCTGTTAGGGCTAGCTTTTCCTAAAGATGGGAGCTTAATCCTACAATCAAACTAAAAATCAAAGTTATCAATACTAATTGATTTCCTTTTCACAAGGAAACAATGCACTCTGGAAAGATTATTTACACAAGATTCAGAAACGAATATACTAACACTACTAGGTGCTGAGGAAGATGGAAAGCAATCTGTCAGAAAGTAGGTTTGTTAAATACAAGATCACGTAGGAAAGAGGGCACTTGTGAGTAAGAGGATCAGGAAAAACTTCATTTATAAGTTAGTACTTGAGCTGCATTTTTTAAAGTATATAACAATTTCAGTAAGAAGTCTGGAGAGACTTGCAGCTAGTTGTTGAATTTGTAATATATTTTTTTAAAAAAGGAAATGTATATAAAAAGATTTGACGTTTTGTATACTATCTTTTTGTTGTCTGAGAAATGTTCATGTTTGTTGTTCGTCAGGTTCAGAATAACAAAAAATTAAAATCCTGGGGGGAAAAAACTAAAGGGAAGATGACTTACATAAATATAGAGAGGATGTTTTTCTGTGTTTTCTATTATATGAGACAGGAGTGAGGGAGGAGATAGTAACAGAAGGAATCTGGGTAATATGAGACCAGAAGGAGAGAAGAGGGAGATTCCAGTGAATGAGCTGATTTTTTTTTTGATAAAATATGCAGCAAGGTTCTTAGCTGAGACACACACACACACACACACACACACACAGAGAAAGAGACAGACAGAGAGAGAGAGGGAGAGAGAGAGAGAGAGAGAGAGAGAGAGAGAGAGGAGAGAGAGAGAGAGAGAGAGAGAGAGAGAGAGAGAGAGAGAGAGAGAGAGAGCTCTATGGGAGGTTTGAGGATATATGGAAAGGTTTGGAAGACTTGCTGTGGTGAGTGGAACATTGTGTTAATTAGGGAGGTTTAAAAAGATTGTCTTGAAATGGTGAGAGCCAAGTTGAAGTTATGTAGCATAAATTAGTAGTGGACCCAGTTAGAACATTTGACTTTTCCCGTCATATTTGTTCTGCAGTCCCTGTGAACAAAAGAAGTGGGAGTGTTCCAAGGCCGAGGCTTTGCGGGGCAAGTTTAGCAATATAATAAGGGGGCTAGGAACTCAAGTAAAGAGAACAGTATAGAGTAAATTATTTGGTAAGTAGAATAGTAGAATAGGAAATGTATTGGATTTGGGATTAGAGGACCTAGGTTTAAATCACTTAAACTCTCTGTGTGGGCCTCAATTTTCTCATTTGAAAATGAGGTATTGGATTCAATGACTTTTAAAGACTCCTCTAGTTCTAAATCTATTATACTATTTTCACAGTGAACCAGTCATTTAGTTGATTCCTTTGTCTCATATCAATTATTTATACCAAATTTATTGTATCAATCAATCAACTAGTGTTTATTAAGTAGCAGGAGCCATGAGCTATGCTAGGTACTTGGGACATAAAGAAAAATATTAAATACTCCCTGACCTCAGAGAGCTTACCTTCTATCTAAGGAGACGTGTCACATACTGTATACATATATATGTATATGTATGCACATAATATATATATGTATATATGTGTGTATACATGTGTATATTTGATATGTATGTATGTATATGTTACACATGTGTATATATTTTATACACATATATTTTTATAATACATAAATTTATGTACACATATATACATATAGTACCCAATATATGTAAGTATATGTATTGTTCAGTCATTTTCAGTTGTGTCTGACTTTTCATGACCCCATTTGGGGTTTCCTTGACAAAGATACTGGAATGATTTGCCATTTCCTTTTCTAGCTCATTTTACAGATGAAGAAACTGAGGCAAATAGGGTTAAATGACTTGACTAGCATCACAAAACTAGTAAGAGTCTGAGGCCAGACTTGAACTCATGAAGATGAGTCTTCCTTACTCCAGGCTCGTCACTCTATCTACTGTGCCACCAAGTAGAAATAATTTGTTGTCATTGATGACAATATAGTCAGGCTTTAGGGAAGACTGTATTCTGAAATGAAAAGAAAATTTCATGTAGTTAACCTTTGGGGGAAAACTGACTTTTCTTTGCAAAGTTTCCCATATTTGCTTTTGCATTTTGTAACACGATCCTTTCAGGCACAGACATGATAGGAAAATATTTTCATTTAACCTATGTCTACATGATTTCCTTCAAGTTATAAATCTCCAGACCTATTAGTTTATGGACAACAATTTTTCTTGGATAAATGGGCATATGCAATGTGCCAGAATAGAAAGAGTGCTAGAATCTGGCACTGACACTTACTACTTGGGCAGATTGTTTCACTGCTCTAGGCCTGAGTTTTCTCATCTGTCAAATGAAGGTACATACCTAATTTAAGGTATTTCAGAGTCTGGTTACCAAGAGAAATCACTCACCATCAATTTATTGATTATGGGCTAGCCTAGTTAAGAAATTGATTATTAATACCTGGAAACTCTGTCTCTTGGGGTTTTCTTTGTGACAACCCACTGGAAAATGCAGGAGGGAACTGAATGATGTGTTCCAAAGGGAAATGGAATCCAGAATGACCTAAACTGCAAATTTGAGCCTAACAATAAATAAAAAAGATGGACATTTAATAATAAAGTATTCAAAACATTTTTAGGAAGAAAACAAAGAGATCATTTGGAATGAGTAAAATTAAGACATACAAAACTAAAGAGCAGGTGTATACTTTCAAATAGGAAACTCCCATGACAGTGAAACAACCCTGATTGGTGGACATTTAATGAGGAGTTAGGTTAGAAACTTTCAGCCCCTCTCAATTACCACATCATTGCAGGGAGGCAAGGTGAAGGGGAAAGTCAGCTGAGAGTCTGACCTGGTCATGAGTTTTGAACCATAGAGATCATGTATTCCATTCCCCTCATTTGACAGATGAGAAAATTCAGGCCTAAAGGAAATCATGTAGACATAGGTTAAATGAAAGTTTCTACCATACTGCCTTTGAGTTTTTTGTTTGTTACATGCTCAGAGCACAGTCCTATTGTAACCAAAGATTGACATAATGAACATGAATAGAATTCCTAGAATTCTTATATAGTCTTCAGTTATATTAGTAAAAAAAGCTTTGGACAAAATATAGCACTTATTCCTATTAAAAACATTAGAAACCATAGAATAAATGGTGCTTTCCTTAAAATGATAAGTAATATCTATCTAAAACCATCAGCAAGTATTATCTGTAATATGGATAAGCTGGAAGCCTTCCCAGTAAGCTCAGGGGTGAAGCAAGGATGCCCATTATCACCACTATCAATATTGTACTAGAATTACTAGCTTTAGCAATAAGACAAAAAATGAAGGAATTATAATAGGCAATGAGGAAATGAAACAATAACTCTTTACAAAAGATATGATGGTATATTGAGAGAGAGAGAGAGAAAGAGAGAGAGAGAGTAAGGGCAAGATCAATGAAACAAACTAGACAAGAGAGAATCAGAAATGATAGAAATCAATTGCCCAGTGTTTGATAAAGTAGAAAACATAAATTCCCTAGGGAAAATTCCTTCTTTGATTAACAAAAACCTACTGGGAAAACTCAAAGGCAATATAGTAGAAATTTGGCTTAGACCAGCACCTTATACCATATTTAACAATGCATCCTAAATGGATATGTGACCTTAATATTAAAGATTATAGGAAGCCAGAGGCAAGATGTTAGAAAGAAGCCAGGAAGTTGCCTGAGCTCTCCCCAATTCTTCTCAGAAACAATGTTAAATCAAGGCTCTCAATGGATTCTGGAATGACAGAATCCACAAAAAGACAGAGTGAAACAATTTTCCAACTTAAACCAACTTAGAAGGACTTCAGAAAAGGTCTGTCTCACTTGAATAAAAGGGGAGCACAGCCCAGCACAAATGGTGTCCAGGCAAGCCAGTGGAAGATTCTTAACCACAGCACAGATCAGCATCCTAGGCCCTTCAGTCCTGGCTCAGCAGGCTAGTGGAACAGCAGGGCAGCTGTGAGGCTTCCAGTCCCAGCTCAGAAGGCAAATTGCTAGCCCTGGAACCCCAGCACAGCAGATGTGACTAGGCCAGGCCACCCCAGCATAGTGGGCAAGCCACCAGCATCTGAGGCCCCTTCATGGAAAGCCAGTGACTGGCTTCTGGCCCCCAGCACAAGAAGCTTGGGACAGTGACCCCTGTACCCCTGGATTAGAGTTCAACTATAAAAAATGAGCAAAAATCCAAGAAGAACCCTGACCATAGAAAGCTACTATGGAGACAGGGAAAATCAAAACACAAACTCAGAAGAGGGCAACAATATCAAAATGCTTACCTGTGAAGCCTCAAAGTGGAATATGAATTGGTCTTAAGCCCAAAAACTCCTCTGGAAGAGCTCAAAAAGGATTTTAAAAATCAAGTAAGAGAAGTAGAAGAAAATTGGGAAAAGAAATGAGAGTTATACAGGCAAATTATGAAAAAAGTCAACAGTTTGGAAAAGGAAGCACAAAAATAGACTGAAGAAAACAACTCCTTAAAAAATAGAATTGGCCAAGTGGAAAAAAAGTCCAATGAAGTAAACAACTCCTGTAAAACCAGAATTGGCCAAATGGAAAAGGAGGTACAAAAGCTAACTGAAGAAAATAATTCCTTAAAAATTAAAATTGGGCAAGTGGAAGCTAATGACTCTATGAGACATTAAGTATCAGTCAAACAAAATCAAAAAGATGAAAAAATAGAAGAAAATATAAAATACCTCACTGGAAAAATGACTGACCTGGAAAATAGATCCAGGAGAGATAATTTAAAAATTATTGGACTACCTGAAAACCGTGATCAAAAAAAGAGCCTGAATAGCATCTTTCAAGAAATTATCAAGGAAAACTGCCCCAATCCAAGAATCAGAGGATAAAATAATCATTGGAAGAATCCACCAATTACCTTCTGAAAGAGATCCCCAAATGAAAACTCACTCCAAGGAATATTGTAGCCAAATTCTGGAACTATCAGGCCAAGAAAAATGTACTGCAAGCAGCCAGGAAGAAAGAATTCAAATATGAAGGGACCACAGTCAGGATTACACAGGACTTAGCAGCTTCTACATTAAAGGATCTGAGCACTTGGAATGTGATATTCTGGAAGGCAAAAGAGCTTGGATTACAACCAAGAATCAGCTACTCAGCAAAATTGAGGATAATCTTTCAGGGCAAAAGGTGGATATTCAATGAAATAGGGGACTTTCAAACTTTCCTGATGAAAAGACCAGAGATGAACAGAAAATTGGATCTTCAAATACAAGACTTAAGAGAAGCATAAAAAGCTAAAAAGGGAAGAAGATGATGTATCTCTCACAACTCTGGATAGAAGATTTATTCTTAACCAAATGAGGTTTTATAGAATTATAGAAGATAAAATTATAAAAGATAAAATAGATAACTTCAATTATTTGAAACTGAAAAGTTTCTACACAGACAAAATTAGTGTTCCAAGGACAAGAATGGAAGTGGTCAAACGGGAGAAAAATCTTTGTACAAAATTTGTTACAAAAGAGAACATCTAAGTATATAATCTCTCTCTCTCTCTCTCTCTCTTCTCTCTCTCTGTATGTATATATGTGTATATATATATGTATATATATATATATATACGTATACATATATACATATATATATATATATACATATATATACCTATCAGCCATTCACTAATAGAAGAGTGATAAAAATGATATGAACAAACAGTTCTCAAAAGAATTATATTCATAACTACACGAAAGTTCTAAATCACTAGTAGTAAGAGAAATGCAAGTGAAAACAACCTTGAGGTCTTATTTTATATCATGCAAATTGTAAAAATGCCAATATTAAGAATTTGTGTGTGTGTGTGTGTGTGTGTGTGTGTGTGTATTGACAGGCACACTAATGCATTGTTTTCTTTTTTATTTGGCTTCTCTTGGGTCTTGATATTGGAGATCTTTTTTTTTGTTTAATTCTGGTCCTCTCCTTATGAAAGCTTAAAATCTTTCTATTTCATTGAATGACCATTTTTTCCCTTGAAGTATTATGCTTAGTTTCACCAGGTAGGTGATTCTTGGTTGAAATCCTAGCTCTTTTGCCTTCTGGAATATCATGCTCCATGGCCTCTGATCCTTTGATGTTATAGCCTCTAAGTCCTATGTAATCCTGATTGTGGCTCCCTGATATTTGAATTGTTTCTTTCTGGCTATTTGCAGTATTTTTTTCCTTGACCTGATAGTTCTCTAATTTGGCTATAATGTTCCTTGGGGTTTTTATTTTGGGATCTCTTTCCTGAGGTGATTGATAGATTCTTTCAATGCCTATTTTGCCCTCTGGTTCCAGGATATCAGGGCAGTTTTTCTTGATAATCTCTTGAAAGATACTGTCTAGGTCCTTCTTCCATTATGGGTTTTAAGTAGTCTAATGATTCCAACATTGTCTCTCCTAGATCTATTTTCCAGGTCAGTTGTTTTTCCAATGAGATATTTTATGTTTTCTTCTATTTTTTCATTCTTTTGAATTTGTTTGATTGATTCTTGATACCTCATAGATTCATTAGTTTCCACTTGTCCAATTCTATACTAACACATTGTTAATGGAGCAGTAAAATGGTGCAACCATTTTGGTTTTTTGTTTTTGGCTAGGCAATGGGGTTAAGTGACTTGCCCAGGGTCACACAGCTAGTAAGTGTTATGTGTCTGAGGCAGGATTTGAACTCAGGTCCTCCTGAATCCAGGGCCGGTGCTCTATCCACTGTACCACCCAGATGCCCCAGGTGCAACCATTTTGGAAAGCAATTTGGAATTATGCAAATAAGATGAATATGTCCATACTCTTTAAACCAGTGACTCTGTTAGTGGCTTATACCCCAATGAAGACATCAATAAGATAAAAGTGCTAATATGCTCCAAAATATTTATAGCAATGCTTGTTGTGATAGCTAAGAAATGGAAATGAAGTTGAAAACTCTTAATTGGGAAATGGCTAAGCAAACTTGCTACATGAATGTGATGAAATATTACTGTGCAGGAAGAAATGATGTATGTGAGGAATAGAGAGAAGGATGGAAAGATCTATATGAACTGATGCAGAATAAAGTGATCAGAGCCAAGAAACCAATATACACAGTAACTATAATAATGTAAAGGCAAAGAACAACTATATACCAGAAAATCCAGAGTAAATGTAACACAATTATAATGATCCAGCAGGACCTGAATGAAATGATATGAGAGTATATCTCCAACCCACTTCTTTGTGGAGGTGAGAAATCTATAAGCAGTATGCATCGCATATGATTTTCAGACTTTTTCAATTTGTTAATCAGTTTTGCTGATTCTTTTTTCTCTTTAAAAATACTGTTATTATAACAGAAGGCTCTCTGGGTGGGGGGAAGAGAGGATATTTGATATAACTATAAGGATATGAAAAATAGAAGATAACAATAAAAACTCGCTAAAATACTTTAACTGCTATTGCACTTTCCTGGAGGTTAAAATTTAAATATCTAGATATAATATAGTTTGTAGGACTGTTGAATGGGTACTTTACATTTCCTCTTGGTTATTAACCAGAGTAGAAGTCTTGTTTTATCATTTTATCAGCACAAAATTTTTATAGGGAGAGTACAACAATAACATCTTAAACTCTGAGTAAGGGTCACAGTAATCAAATAAGTGTTTAGGAAAGGTAGGAGTGTGAGTTAAATCACTATGGAAGATCTTGAAAACCAGATTAAGATAAATAATTGATCCTATAAGCAAGAATATTGCAATAGTAGAGTCGTCAGGTTCTTCACTCTTCCATCCTTTTCTTTTCTGCAATCATGGAGCTCTTAGGGACTCATTATTCCAGCAAAACTACTAATACTATGCCACAGAGTAGAAGGTATTATAAATCAAATAATTTTGACACAATTGCACTAATCCCCGAGTATAGATTGTTGGAAGTAAAGATTTATGTTTGAGGGATCTGCGCACACCTGGGCAGTCTTCGCACTCTAGGATATATTAGCTATCTTTTATGAATTAACAGTATTCCTAACAGTATCTTTAGGATGTAGATGTGCTAAGTAGTTTTGTGGTAGTATAGATGAAGCACTGAAAGTTCTCCATTTACTTAATCAGGAAGCTTCCTGATTGACTGAGGGTGAGCTAATCAATTAGTATGCCTTTATAAAGCACCAACTGTGTAACAGACACTGTGAGGAGCTATAGATACAAGACAAAACCAAAAACAACAGTTCTTCCTTTCAACCAGCTTACATTTCATGGGGAGAGCGGAACAAAATGTTGAATAGCCAGAGAAGTCTGTGGCCCCATCTTCCCAGGCTTGGCTCATGTTACACAATGTAAGTTAAGCTTTAGGCTTAACTGTACTCAGTTCTAGTTAGAACTGGCTACCAATACTCTTCTGCAAGCTTGCTGAAGTGGCCTTCTTAAAATTGTATCTTCCTCACCCAGAGGGCTTTTGAGCTCCATATTAGAATACACAGTGCACAGCTGAATACACAGTGAATACTTTTGTGCACAGTTGGACTGTACTTTTGTGGTTAATTTTTTATAAAACTCTCTTTGTTCCTGATCCATGTTCCTTGATCCCATCTCCCTGCGAGTGATGTGACAGCTGTCATGGAAGGCCCTTCATCTGAAAACCCTCTGTAAGCCCTCAGTGGCCCTGGACTTTTGACCAGAGTGACCCACTGCATGTCTGTGTGATGATGACAATGAGGGAGGTTGAATAGGACTTTATCCCTAATTCGATAACTGTTCATACCCTCCAATACTCTGCTTACCTATGAGTATCAATAAACCTTTTTGTGTTCCTACATGCCATTCACTCTAACTCCACTCCAAATTTGTAGGACATAAATGTAAATTTATTTGTAAGATATGTATATGGATAACTCCAAATTTGTAGGACATAAATGTAAATTTATTTGTAAGATATGTATATGGATAAAGATCTTTGGAATCAGTACCAATCTCCCAGAGAGAGAGACTAATCTTCCTCGGGGAGAATGGCTGTGTCTGGTTACTTGCTATCTTCAAGAGGTATGCTTTGGCACAAACTATCACTTTGGCAGCGGTGTCGAGGATGGTTTAGAAAGGGCAGAAACTTTAGTTCACAACTACAGAAGCTATGAGTGAGCAAAACTTGGCACATCAAAATGTCTCAGTCTCCAAAATCAGTTTGGTGTTGTTCTAGGATAGAAAGTCAATCTTATTTATAATATGGCAGGGAGTTAGAAGAGAAAGAAGGACTAAACCAGATAGCCTTGGGGCCAGTGAGAGATCTAGATGTTCTGGCCTACAGGGAATCAGGATGGGCCAGGATGGGCCAGACATGGATAATACTGAAATATAATTACACACGATGGTACAATACTTACAGCATTGTGCCTGGAGTCAGGAAGACCTGAGTTCAAATCTGGCTTCAGACACTTACAAGATTGGTGATCCTGGATAAATCACTTAACCTTGGTTTGCCTCAGTTTCCTCAGTATAAATTGAGAATAATAATACCTACCTTGCAAAGTGATTGTAAGGATCAAAATGAGATAATATCTGTAAAAAGCACTTAGCATCATGCCTGTCATATAGTAGGTATTATATAAATGCTTATTCCCTTCCTTAATATGTGGATCCATAATGCTGGACTATGTATATCTATTTTTTTTGTTGTTGCTGTTTTTGGCTAAACAATGGGGGTAGGTGACGTGCCCAGGGTCACACAGCTATTAAGTGTCAAATGTCTAGGGCCGGATTTGAACTCAGGTCCTCCTGACTCCAGGCCCAGTGCTCTATCCATTGCGCCACCTAGCTGCCCCCTATGTATATCTGTTTTGAGGAAGAGATTTTACTGGAGGAGGTGGGGAGGGTGGTAGGTTTCTAGTAGTGATGATATGCAGGAAAAAAGCGTCAACAAAACATTTTTTAATATGAAAAAGAAAACAAAAAGCCATAGCTATCCCTACAAGATGATCCGTCTCTTTTGCCATACATTTCTTTGGTGATATCTTTTATACTTTTATGTCTTATATATGTGATATCTCTTGAGTAACTCTTTGTAATGTGTTGCAGCCTGCTTATGCCCACCATGGGCTTCTCTATTGACATTTGGATAGTATTCAACTTCAGTCCTTTCAGAGGCAGTAGTGTTCCATGTCTCATAGATGTACAGTATCATTGGAAGAACGTTGCCAAAGTTGTTAGCTCTAAGAAGAATAATGACAATATTCTTGGCAATAATAGTGTTTAAAATATGGTCCTTCACTTCATGGTAAGACTTGAGTCAATAAAAAGCACCATATAATTACTTAAGAGAAATCCAGCTCTTTTTCGTTTTTAGAAATTGTGTATCCCACTGATCCACCACACTATTTCTTAGCCAGTACTAGATCGTTTTGATGATTACCACTTTGTAATACAATTTGAAATCTGGAACTCCTGTGCTGCCTTTCTTCAATTTTTTTTCTTAATTCCCTTAATATTCATGACTTTTTGTTCTTCTAGATGAATTTTGTTAATATTTTTTCTAGCTCTATAAATTAAGCCTTTGGTAGTTTTATTGTTATGGCACTGAATAAATAAATTAACAGATAGAATTGTCATTTTCATTATATTGGCCTGGCCTATTCATGGTAATTAGTATTTCTCCAATTGTTTAGATCTGTCTTTATTTATGTAAAAAATATTTTGTAATTGTGTTCATATAATACCTGGGTATGTTTTGTCAGGAAGACTCCTAAGTATTTTATAGTGCCTGTTATTATTTTAAATGGAATTTTTCTTTCTATCTCTTGCTGCTGGGTTTTGTTGGTGTTGTATTAAAACAACTCTGAGATACCACCTTACTCATATCAGATTGGCTAACATGACAGAAAAAGAAAATGACAAATGCTAGAGGAGACAAAAAAAATTTGGTACACTACTAAAATTCATGTAGTTATGAATAGTCTAACCATTCTGGAGAATAATTGGGAACTATGCCTAAAGAGCGATGAAACTGTGTATACTCTTTGATCCAGCAATACCACTACCAGATCTGTATCCCAAAGAAATCAAAGAAAAGGGAAAAGGACTAATTTGTACAAAAATATAAAACTATAGCAGTTCTTTTTGTGGTGGCAAAGAATTGGAAATTAAGAGGATGCCTATCAATTTGAGAATGAATGAACAAGTTGTGTATATAATTGTGAAAGAATACTATAAGAAATGATGAACAATATGGTTTCAGAAAAACCTGAGAAGACTAAATAAAATGCAAAATGAAGTGAGCAGAGTCAGAAAAACATTGTACACAGTAACAGCAGTACAGTAAGGATAATAAACTGTGAAAGATTTAGCTATTCTAATTAATACACTGATTCAACACAATTCCAAAGGACCCATAATGAAAAGTGCTATGCACCTTCAGAGAGAGAACTGATGAATTCTGACTGCCGATTGAAATACACTTTTTAAAACTTTATTTTTCTTGTTTTGTTTTTTGCCTATATTCTTTTACAACATGGCTAATATGGAAATGTTTTATATGACTTCATATGTACAATCAATATCAATTTGCTTGCTCTGTCAAAGAGGGGGGAGAAGAGAGGAAAGCAAGAAAATTTGGAACTCAAATTTTAAAAAAATGATAGTTAATTTTTTTTTCATGTAATTGGGAAATATTTAATGAAATTGAATAAAAGAAGTTAGAGGGTAGAAAGTCAGATTTATATACCCATATGAACCCACTCCAAATGGAACTCATACTTATGTATAAGTATTATACAGAAGGTCTGAATTGTTTTTTGAATTTTTAAGTTAATTAACCATTACCCCTTATGACTATTTACACTCAATTTATTTAATGATCTTTCTTAATAGGTTGTATAAAGGTCAGTTTCAGCCCATCCAAGTTTAGATTTGACAGTTTCCATATTAGTGAAATCTTAACTCACTTTTAGATTAGATTGATTTTTCCAAAATTTGGAACCAAGTAGTCATCAAAAATAGAACTCAAAACTCCTCTGATATAGGGGAGGATTCAATTTATTATGTCTAAGAAGAAATAATGACCTTGCTTGAAAACAGAACTGTTTTATAAACTAGTTGAGGAAAAGCAAATTAATCTGAGTCCCGAGCGGTACCACGTTAGGGACTTTTATTCCTGAGTCTCTACTCTGGACTCCTAAACCCTCAATATTAATTTCATTCAGGGGTTCCATGCTCCCTAAGGCCTCAGTACAATGAACTGGGGCCCTCTCTTCCCCAGAGCTAACAAATTTCCTAATGCTTTGGGGAACTTGATAATTTGGATATTTCCATTGGCACCAAGGATTTCTTCCCTTAGCTTCTTGGTTTTCAATTTAAAACTGGACATCTTTACACATCCCTATCCAATGATACCCTCTTACTATGCTGAGGGGGAGATGGAAATGGAGAATATTTCCTTCCTATATTTTATCACAATTTTTCCTATGCAAACCCTTTGGAAACAGACCTGGCTTTGCAGTAATCTTGGGCATTTTCTTCTTCCACCACAGGAGATTCTGCTGCTAGGAGACCTGGCTGCTTGTACTATACTTAAAGGAACAGAAGTGAGTTGCTTCCTAAAGTTATATTTTATTTTATTTTATTTTATTTTATTTTATTTTATTTTTACCTAAGCCCTAAAATGAAGGCACTGAGGAGAAAAGAAGCTGGAACAAAAAAAGTAAGAGTTGTTACACTGATTTTAGGAGCCCACAATATGTTGTCTCTCTTTGCTTTGTAGAGCCTGATTTTGTTTGATTTGAGTAGGGAATATGGCAGGAAATTCCTCTGAATGCCTTCCATAACCCTTTCTACTCTTTTGATCTTTTTTTTTTTCTGTTTGCATCTTCCTCTCCTTTCTCCCTCTTATTATTATTTTTTCTTTCCACATCTTTTCTCTCTCCTCTCCTTTTCTTTATCTCTAGTATCAGTCATAGAAAGTAGAGATGGAATCACTTAGAAATCATAGAAATCATTTAGTTCAAACCATTCCCCTCCCTCATTTTGCATTTAAAGAACCTGAAGCTTAGAGAAGCAAAGGGAGTTGTTCAGTCATACTGTTAGTTATTGGTGGGGTTATAACTAAGTCTTGGTCTTATGTGTTTTTAGCTACCCACACACCTTCCTTTCCCTCTCTTTTAATCTTCTTCCCTTCCTCAATCATCAAGACACCAAGGATTTCTATGCAATGGCGAGTGTTGAAAACTCCCTTCCCATACCCTTGACTCCACAGCCATCTTACAATATTCTGCTTTTCCAAAAGCTTTAAGGTTGCATCATTCATTAAAAAATGGAAGCAATTAAATAATTCAGTACTCCTAAAAGTCCATTCTTATCTCTGATGGTATACCATGAATACTCAGTAAATATTAGTTAATTAAAATGAGCAAAGTTGCAATTAGCATTAAGAAGTGATTTTTAAATGTATGTTTAGGGTGAAAATGTTTCATGGCCTATTATCTGTAGTTGGACACTTCATTATGCATATGAGAATATGCATATGACTTCAAGTGTATAGATTCCTAGTTAAAAAATTTTGAAGGTTAAAGATAAATGAGATTTCTAGGAATTTTCAAAACAGATTGCCTTTTGACTTTAAGTGTGAATTCATTTAGTAAGAATTTTCATAGAATCACAGAATCCTATTGTTGGAAGGAACCTCGTAGACCATTTATTCCAATCTGAATTTAACCATAGATTCCCTCTACAAGAAGTTATCATTCAGCCTCTGCTTCTAGTGACAGGTAAATTCTGAGTAGTACACTTTTTAGATGGTTCTAATGATTAAGAAATTTTTCTTGCTAAATATGCTTCTCTGCCACTTTTACCCATGGTTCTAGTTCTGTTCCCTGGATTAAGCAGAATAGGTCTGTTGTAGAATAAAGAACACATTCTGTTTGGGAGGTAAAATTGCTTGAAGCTTTATTAAGACAGTCTGTCCAAGCTGCAAGTACAATGATTCTTCAGGAAATGGCACCCATTTTTTAAGAGATCAAAGTATCTTATAAGCATCACTGAACAGTAATCATTTAATTAAAAAGAAAGCATTTATTAAGGACCCAGGTAGTGGGAAAACTAGGTAGTAGGAATACAAAAAACAATTTAAATAGTTTCAACTCTAAAAAAGCTCACACTCAAGAAAGGGAGAAAATAAAGTTGTATATACTCACACATTCAGAAGAGATATTGAAGAGGATAAATACGCTAGCATTTGGGAGGATCAGGAAAGGCTACATGTAAGCTGTATCTTGAAGGAAGAGATTCTAGGAGGTGAAGATGAGGAAGCTATGAATTCTAGACAAGGGGAGTAGCCAGGGCAAAGATGGGAAATGGGAGTGCCATGTGTGAGTAACAGAGAAAAGTTCTATTTCACTTAACTGCAGAGAACAGGAGGGGGAATAACATACAATAAGACTGGAAAAATAGATTGGAGCAAGGTTGTGAAAGGCTTTAAAACTTAAAGGAGTTTCAGCTATAGGGAGCCCCTGACTTAAGTGAATAAGAGCATGACATAGATCTCTACTTAAGGAAATTATTTCAAGACAGACAACTGCAGTGAGGAGAGACTTGAGGGAGGGAGACCAATTAGAAAGCTGTTGTAATCTTCTAGACAATCTTCTTAACTTCTTAACTAAGGTTGTGTGAAGAGATGAGAGATTGGATGTGAGAGATGTTAAAGAGGTAGAAACGGGAAGATTTAGCACCTGAGTAATCAATTGGAGTAATCAATTTATTAATAAACACTTATTAAGTGCATACTATAAAAGTAAGAATAAGGGGCTGAGGACAATGCTGAGGATATAAACCTGGTGGACTGGAAGAATGGTGATGTCTTTCAAAGAAAGAATGAAGTTTCAAAAAGGGGTGAGTTTGGAGGAGAAAGTTAATGAGTTCTTTTGTTGAGTTTGAAATGTTTCTGGGACATTGGGATATCCAATATGAAATGTCTAATGGGAAGGTGGTGTAGGACTGCTACTCAGGAGAAAGACTGGAATAAACATACATATACATATACATATACATATACATATACATATACATATACATATACATATACATATACATATACATATACATATACATATACCTATACCTATACCTATACCTATACCTATACCTATACCTATACATATACCTATACATATACCTATACATATACATATATACATATACATATACATATACATATACATATACATACAGATAGGTGTGTGTATATGTGTGTGTGTGTGTGTATATATGTATATGAAATCTTTTAGTCATTTATACAGAGATGGTAATTAAATCTGCTTGAGCTGATAAGGTTTCCAAGAAAAGTACCTACCTAGGACAGAACCTTCAGGAAGACCCACAGTTATAGGACATGATATGGAATGATGAGCCAACAAAAAAATAAAGATGTATTGTTTAAGAGTTGAGAACATTTGTTAGGTTCAGATTTTTCTAGATCTTTTCCAAAATTTTCTGTTCCAGAAATTGGGACACCATGTGGTTTCTAAAGCAAATGAGAAACAAACAGAAAATATGGACAGCTACTGAGGCAAGGACACACTCAAGGGTCAGGTAAGGTTCACTTAAATTAGGCTGACTTCATCAAGCACTGGAAAATACTTAGTAGACATAAGAGAATTTAAAAGTCTGGATTACTGGATTACTTGCTCCCTTGCTTCAAGCCTAATGAGTAGAGTGGGTTAAAATGGAAATATACAAGTCCAATTCCTCTCTGACATGACAGTGCTTCAAATATTTCTCTAGTTCCTTTTATTGATACTCACATGACAAAAACCAAATGTTTCCAATTTTCCTGTCATTCTTCTTTCTCTTTTCTGGATGAACTACAGCTGGGTTATGTCTTTTTAAAGATGTGGCACCCAGAACTGAATGTAGTACCCCAGATATAATCTGACCAGAGGTAAGTACAGTGAAATAAATTATTATTGTAGACACTATACCTCCATTAATACAGTCTAGAAAAATATTGGTCTTTTTAGCTGCCATGTCACACTGTGACTCACAGTGAGATTGCAGTTGACTAAAGTCTCTAAATATATTTTCGTAGGAACATTTTTCTTGTCATGCCTCCTCATACGGGTAGTATTGATTTTTAAAAATCTACACATACAAATTTGCATTTATTCCTATTTAGCATTATTCACTTTGGCCCACCGTTCTAGCCTATTAAGATTTTTTTACATTCTAATTTTTTTCATTCCATATGTTAGTTGTCCATTCCAGATTCATGTAATTTATATATATGACAAATATACTTTCTACAGCTTCGTACAAGTCATTGATAAAAAGCTCATTTTATGATCTAGTACTTCTGATATTCTTATAAGACAGAGTGAAATCCTTTTGTATCCACATTCATTTACCTCCCCTTGCTTACAGGTACATGGATCTCTTCAGGTTCTTTGTTTCTTTTCTGCATCACAAGAATAATTTTTCATATGTCTTTCATTCTTTGATAACTTATCACTCATTTTGGGTAAAAGATTCATTTGGATATTAGAACCCTGCCTGTTCTTTCCCTTAAATTTTGAGATCAGCTGTCCCCAAATCTTGGGTGCATGTCAGCTTTTTTTCTTTCTCCATTGCTATCTGATGATCTCTGACAGGTCACTTACCTCTGGATTTACAATAATTTCTACTTCAGCGACATGTTCTTTCTTAACTGTTTGATTCTAGAGCTTTTTTTTTAAAGAACTAAATTTTTCTTGCTATTTTTTAAAAAATTGCTCAAATTTCCTGCTGTATCTCTTTCCCTCTCTCTTCCAGAGAGCCATTCTTTATAAAATGGAGGATTTTTTTTTAATAGAGAAAACAAATTTAGCAAAATCAATCAATATATTGAAGTTAGTACTCCACAAAGGAGTAGGGGTATGATGGGAAAGATGTCTTCTCAAGTGACTTCTTTGGGGCTAAGCTTATTATTCATAATTTTGTAACCTGAAGTTTTAAAAATTATTTTGTGGTTACTGTTTCCGTTTATGTTGGAGCAAATATGTACATTGTTTTCTAGACTCTGCTGACTTCGTTTTGCATCAGTTTATATGAGTTTATATTTTCTGTATTCATCATATTTGTGGTTTCTTACAGAACAGTAATACTCCATTACATTTGTACAGTACAATTTGTTAGCCACTTCCAGTTGATGAGAATCTGAAAATGTTGTTTCCAATTCTTTTCTATTACAAAAGTACTGCTATACTTGTCTTAGATGATATCCTTCAAAGGCATGTAACACCAGACTGATCAAGTATGCTAGAACATTCAAAAAGCAATCCACTCTGTGACATCTCTTAAATGTACCCCCTCCTCTCTATCTACTGCATTGTCCTGATAGAATGCCTTAACTATATTTCGTGTCTTCTAGCTATAAAAGGGGGATTTCCCTGGGGGCAACTAGGTGGCACAGTGGATAGAGCACCAGCCCTGAAGTCAGAGAGACCTGAGTTCAAATTCGGCCTCAGACCAAACACTTAACACTTACTAGCTGTGTGACCCTGGGCAGGTCACTTAGCCCTAATTGCCTTAAAAAAAAATAAAAGAGGGATTTCCCAGCCAGGACTAGCCTCAGGGGTTAGTTAGTTACTTCTTTAGCAACTGCAAGTCTGAGAGTTTCAGAATCCACCCCCCCTTTTTTTTTTCCTTAAGAGAAGGCATTCCTGAGAAATACTAGGCTCACGTATAGAAGAGTGACTTAACCATAGATGCCAAAACTGGAGAGTGGGAAAGTGGAAAAGTTATAATATCATCAATAAACCTGGACTTTGCACTATTTTATTTCCTTGAATAATTTTGATGGTGCCATTCTGATGGGAAGGGAGGTACATGTCTAGCAACTTCAAGGAAGGCTTCCTATAGGGAGTTTAATACATGACAGTGCATGACATGTATTAGACATTAGTGCATGACATGACAGTCATGGAGACTGCATGCATTTCCTCAGAAAAGAATGGAAAGTGATACTGTAGAGTGATGGGAATTACATCAATCGTTTATGTGACACTGAGACCTTTACATATTGTCTATACTATTTATGGGCTCCTGTGAATCTCTTTATGTGTTTTTCCCTCATTTTCTATGGACTAGAATGAAGGCCATCCTGCACTCAATATATGTTTGTGTAAAAAAAAAGAAGAAATTTACATGATAATTTTGTTGTATATTTGGAAGAAAGAGCAAGTTATACATAGTAGATTTACAACTTCATATGCAATCATCTTTTTTATTGCACTATATTATGGGAATGCCTATAGTTCGCTTATAATACTAAAATACTATGTGAATATATGTTCCTTTTACTCATAAATGTGGGAACATAGATACAAGCTAGATTTGATTTACACACAAGCTATATTCTGACATTTCTCAGAGTAAACTCTGGGTAGAGACACAGTTTTTGGGGGGTGAGGGGTCAGGCCCTAAGATCAAACCTCAAACATAGGGTAATGAACCATGGATTATATTTGCAAAAAAGCTTCAGTGACTGTCTACTACCTATTTTATTGTTCAAACTCATTGCCTTCTCATTTGCACCAAAATACCTTTGGAAAAGTATTCTAGCCTTGTCTAATATTACTTCCTTCTCTATATTTCATATTTTAGGCAAACCAAAGTCATTCTACCTCCTTTCTCCTTTCCCTGTCCCCTCCTATTCCAAAGCACTGTATTTTCTTGCTTATTAGCCTTTGCTTATGCTTTTTTGTAGATCCAGAATGATTATCTTTCCTATCTTCTTTTGTCAAATTTTTGACTACCTTGTAAAGCTCAACTCAAATACCACCTTTGCTATGAAACATCCTGCCTGAATGTCGTACAGCACTGTTTTACAAAACTCTGGTACATTTAACATTGTATATTATAGACATTTATGTTGTGTCTTATTCAACTGTTAGACTGTTAGCTCTATAAGGGCTTGTGTCTTATTCAAACTTTGTGTATCTTCTAGTACAGAGCACAGCACTCTGCGAACAGAAGGCACTCAATAAATATTTGTGGAAGGAATACATGTTGAATGAATGTTTTACTTGTATTTCATAATCACAGCTAAATTATAAACTAAAGTAGCACTGAGGAAACTTGTCTAACCTTACAATTTATGGGTAGAAATGAAAGAGAAGAAATTATTTTCCCTTCTATTTTCCAAGATAAACTTAATCTCTCTTAGAAAGAGGCCAGGAGAAGTGGAAGAAAACTTAGAAAACATAGTGAGGTAGCATGAGTAGCCAACCATGATTGTTTTCTTCAGATCAGTTTCCATATAGCCAGTAAATTAAAAGTCATGTTAGTAAGGTTGTAGATTTCTGTGAAATCTGAGGTAATCTGTGTAGACTCAGTGTATTGTTTAACCAAAGAGCTAGTCCCTTTCCAAGAGAAGAGTCAGAGATGAAGCTTTACTTGCGTTGCAGATTGTGCTCCAAGTGGGAATAATCTGAGGAGGATCCACAAGATGGGTCAGTAATTAACCCACCTTTTTCATGCCCCTTGCTTCTATGCTCACCTTCTCCATAACCACTGAAAATTTTTATTCTCTTCTCCATCACTCTTCACCTCTTTTCACACTTGGTCACTGATGCTCTGCCTCCTGCCAGGGAGGCAGTGGATCGTAGTAGATAGAGGGCTGAACTTGATGTTAGGAAGACCTTAGTCTAAATTATACTTCAGAAATTCACTAGATGTATGACCTTGGACAAATCACCTAATCTTTCTGATACTTAGTTTCTTTACCTATAAGATGGGCATAATAATAACTGTAGCATTTATATTACATTGTAGTAGTGAGGCTCAAAGAAGATAGTGTTATGTAAAGTATTTTGCAAATTTTTGTATTCCTAGTTATTAAATAAAAGCCACATTAATTTTTTGCACCATTATTTTCCAGACACTTTAAGAATATTTTTAGGTAAAAAAAGTCTCCTTACTGATTTTACTGGGTGGTCATCTCCTTTATCCTTAGAAAGTTGAAATCATAGGTAGTAAATCAGAGAAAAGTAAAATTATATCCCTGGATTGGGTTTCTTTCATTCTGGTTTTCTTGATTCTTTATAGGTGTCAGAATATGAAGCAGCATGAGAAGTAACAACCAAAGTTTATTGGGGGCTTTTACTGGCGATTTCTTCCTTTTGGGGGTCTCTGACAGGCCATGGCTAGAGCTGCCCCTTTTTGTGATCCTCCTCATATCTTATGTCATTGCAGTTCTGGGAAATATTGCCATCATATTGGTGTCTTGGCTGGATCCTCTGCTAAGCAGTCCTATGTATATTTTCCTCAGTCACTTGTCCTTTCTGGACCTTTGCTATACCACTACCACTGTGCCTCAGATGCTGTTCAACATGGGTAGCTCAAGGAAGACTATCAGCTATGGTGGCTGCACAGTGCAGTATGCCATCTTCCATTGGCTGGGCTGCACTGAGTGTGTGGTCCTGGCTGCCATGGCTCTGGACCGATATGTGGCCATCTGCAAACCACTCCACTATGCAGTCATCATGCATCGCCCACTATGCCTACAGTTGGTGGCCACTGCCTGGCTCAGTGGATTTGGAAACTCTCTGGTTCAAGTTGTGCTAACAGTGCAACTACCTTTCTGTGGGCAACGGGTGCTGAACAACTTCTTCTGTGAGGTGCCTGCTATGATTAAGTTGTCATGTGCCAACACAGCCATCAATGATACCACATTGGCTGTGCTGGTAGCTTTCTTTGTGCTGGTGCCCCTGGTCCTCATTTTTATCTCTTATGGCTTTATTGCCCAGGCCGTGATGAGAATCAAGTCCTCCAAGGGGCAGAGTAAAGCTTTGGGGACCTGCTCTTCCCACTTGGTGGTGGTGTCCCTCTTCTATTTGCCTGCTATCTACATGTATCTTCAGCCCCCTTCTAGCTACTCCCAGAACCAGGGTAAGTTCATCTCCCTCTTCTACTCCATCATCACTCCTACCCTCAACCCCTTCATCTATACCCTCAGAAACAAAGATGTGAAGGGGGCACTGATAAGAATGTGGAGAAGGAGTTGGAGACTCAGATTTGAGAAATAGGAATTCAATATTCAGCATAAATTCATTTATTTCCTTCTGCAAGGATGTTTAAAAACTTTTGAAGCTATTGGGGATTCCTGTAGAAGGAATGAAATGCTTAGGTTAAGGGACTGGTGACAGAACAGTATACTTGGATGCCTAAGAGGTGAGATTAGAGGAGGAAAAGCTTACTATACAAATACTTTCTTAATGTCATGTCATAGTGCCTGAAATTGCATCATTAAAGATTCACTCTATTGGATCTTTAATGGTGTTGTGATTGTGTTTCCAAGAGTGCCTTTGACATATTACCAACTGTTACCTCCTATTGAAAAAAAGAAAAACAATAAATATGTTGTGAAAAATATGCATAGTCAAGGGGCAGTTAGCTGGCGTAGTGGATAGAGCTCCAGCCTTGGAGTCAGGAGGATCTGAGTTCAAATCTGGCTTCAGATGCTTGACACCTACTAGCTGTGTGACCCTCGGCAAGTCATTTAACTCCGATTGCCTCACCAATATGTATATGCATAGTCAAACAAAAAATAATTCTCACATTAGCCACGAGCATAAAATCTGTCTCATTGTGTGCCCTGACCTCTCTGAAAAGATTGGGGCAACTTATATCATCTCAAGGTACTCTGGCATCATAGTTGTAATCTAAACAATCTGAGTTTTTATGTCTTTTAAAGTTGTTAGCTTTACAATATTATTATTATCATATAAAGTGTTGTCTTGGTTCTGTTTACTTCATTTTGTTATTAGTCCAGTCAGTCAATAAACATTTAATAAGAGCCTACTATGTGCCAGGCACTGTGCTAAGTGCTGGAGTTACAAAGAAAGGCAAAAGACATCCCTGTTCTCAAGGAGCGCATAGTCTAACAGAGGAGGCAATATGAAAGCATCTATGTACAAACAAACTATACACAGGATATTTTATTTTATTTTATTTTCAGTTACAAATTCTTTCCCCCTTCCATCCCTTCCTATATCCATTAAGATAATAAAACACAGGATATTTGTTATGCATATGAAGTAATAAAAACACATTTCTGCATTAGCCATGTTTAGAAAAAATTTAAAAATGAAAAATATGTTTTCATCTACATTCTGAATCTATTAATTCTCTATCTGGAGGTAGATAGCATTTTTCATGAATCTTTTGGAGTTCTAGTAGATCATTGCATCTATCAGAGTTACTAAGTTTACCATCCATGTTTATCTTTACAATATTGCTTTTATATTGCCCTCCTGGTTCTGCTTACTTCATTTTGCATCTGTTCATATGTCTTCCCTGTTTTTCTGAAACCATCTCCTTCATTATTTCTTATACCACAATAATACTCCATCCCATTCATATACCATAACTTGTTCAGCCTACTTGATGAGCATCTCCCCAGTTCCCAAGTCTTTGCTACACAATAAATTGATGCTATAAATATTTTTGTACGTGTGAGTCTTTGATTTCCTTGGGGTATAGATGTAGTAGTGTTATTGCTGGATCAAGTAGTATGCATAGTTTTATAGTCTTTTGGATATAATTTCAAATTGTTCTCCAGAATGTTTGGACTAGTTCACAGTTGTACCAACAGTGCATTGGTGTCCCTCTTTCCCCATGTCTCTACCAGCATTTGTTGTTTGCCTTTTCTGTCACCTTAACCATTTTGATGGGTGAGAGGTAGTAGTTGTTTTAATATGCATTTCTCTGATCATTAGTGATTTAGAGACTTTTTATACATTTAGTAGTATTTTATATTTCCCAATTACATGTAAAGGTAGTTTTCAACATTCATTTTTGTAAATTTTGATTTCCAAATTTTTCTCCCTCCTTCCCTTCCCTCCCCCCTCTCCAAGACAGCAAGGAATCTGATATAGGCTATACATGTACAGTCATGTTAAACATATTTCCACATTAGTCATGTTGTGAAAGAAGAATCAGAACGAAAGGGGAAAACCACAACAAGAAAAAATAAAAAAACTAAAAAAAGTAGTATGCTTCAATCTGCATTCAGACTCCATAGTTCTTTCTCTAGAATGTAGTTAGCATTTTCAATTACACATCTTTTAGAATTCTCTTAGATCATTGTATTGCTGAGAAGAGTAAGATCATAGTTGATCATCACACGATGTTGCTGTTACTGTGTGCAACATTCTCCTAGTTCTGCTCACTTCACTCAGCATCAGTTCATGCAAGTCTTTCCAGGTTTTTCTGAAGTCTGCCTGCTCATTATTTCTTATGGAACAATAGTATTCCATTACATTCATATACTACAACTTGTTCAGCCATTCCCCAATTGATGGGCATCCCCTTAGTTTTCAATTCTTTGCCACCACAAAAAGAGCTGCTATAAATATTTTTGTACACATGGATCTTTTTCCTTTTTTTTAATGATCTTTTTGGGATACAGACCTAAAAGTGGTATTGCTAAACCAAAGGGTATGCACAATTTGATTGCCCTTTGGGCATAGTTCCAAATTGCTCTCCAGAATGGCTAGATCAGTCCACAACTCCACCAACAATGCATTAGTGTTCCAATTTTCCCACATCTTCTCCAACATTTACCACTTTACTGTTTTGTCATATTAGCCAATTGGATAGGTGTGGGGTGGTGCCTCAGAGTTGTTTTAATTTGCATTTCTCTAATCAATAGTGATTTAGAGCATTTTTTCATATGACTATAGATAGCTTCAATTTCTTCATCTGGAAACTGCCTATTCGTATTCTTTGACCATTTATCAATTAGGGAAGTACTTGTATTCTCATAAATTTGACTCATTTCTCTGCATATTTTAGAAATGAAGCTTTTATTAGAAACACTGGCTATAAAAATTGTTTCCCACCTTCCTGCTTTCCTTCTAATCTTGGTATTGGTTTTGTTTGTGCAAAAAAATTTTAATTTAATGTAATCAAAACTATCCATCTTGCATTTCATAATGTTCTCTGTCTCTTGTCATAAATTCTTCCCTTCTCCATAGGTTTGGTGGGTAAACTATTCCTTGATCCCCTAATTTGCTTATGGTATCATCCTTTATATCTAAGTCACATACCCATTTTGACCTTACTTTGACATAGAGTGTAAGATGTTGGTCCATGCTAGAAATTTCTTTAATATTGCTATTAAAAAGACTGGAATTAAGGGAGATAGGCTTCCTGTAGAGGCAAGATTTTAGCTTGAAGGAAGACAGAAAACCAGAAGGCAGAGAAGAGGAAGAGCATTCCAGGCAGGGTGGACATCCAGAGAAAATTCAAGGAACTGGAAGGTGGAGTGTCTTGTTTGTGGAATAGCCAGGAGGCCAATGTCCCTGGATCAAAGAGTACATGGTGGATGTAAGGCATAAAAAGGCTGAAAAGGTAGGAGTGGGATTTGAACACCAAGAAGGAGGATTTTGTATTTAATCCTACAGATGATAGGGAGCAACTGGAATTTATTGAGCAGAGGGTGAAATGGTCAGACCTGTGCTTTTGACAGCTGAGTAATGTATGGATTGGAGTGGGGAGAAACTTGTGACAGACAGACTGACCAGCAGGCTATTGTAGTAGTCCAGGCCAGGGGATGAGGGCCTACAGCGGAGTGGTAGAAGTGTCAGAGGAGAAAAAGGAGCAACAGATTTGATATTGGGGGGGGCAGTGAGAGAACTTAGTATATGCCGAGATGTGTTAGTACTAAATAGAAAACACAGTTTTGAAATATTGAGAAACTGGACTGGACTTAGTATATAGCAGAGATGTGTCAGTGCTAAATAGACAACACAGTTTTGAAATATTGAGAACAATGAGGGATTGATTATGAAGACATCTATATACATATAATGTAGAAGAGAAAAAAGATTATATATGAAACTTCAAATTTTCACCAGCGAGGTGGTGTACTGGATAGAACACTGGGCTTGGTGTCAGGAAGACCTGAATTCACATCCAACATCAGACACTTATTAGCTGCGTGATCCTGGGCAAGTCACGTAACCTCTGCCTCAGTGTCTTCAACTATAAAATGGGGGTAATAAAAGCAACTTTATAGGGCTATTGTGAAGATAAATGAGATAATATTTGTAAAGCACTTAGCATAATGTCTGGCATTGAACAAATAACTAATAGATACTTGTTTCCTTATTATGGATAGTTTTCTTTTTTAAAAAACTATATAATAAATTCCATGTTACTATCAAAGCTGTGTGTTTCTATTTCTTTCTAGAGGCAGTAAGCCTTCTATCTCCTTCTGGTGTGGGATAATCAATATAAAGAAGCCATCAAATAAATATGTAACTGAAAAAGAAGATGGTCCAGTCATATAGTAACTGAAACACAACCAACAGACACTTTTATATGTTTTAGAATATCAAAAGAATGTGAGAGGCCTTTAGTACATTGAGTAGAACCCCTTGTGGTGAGCTTATTGAAGGTTATAGATGAGAATCCCGTAGGATGGGCATGGTGATGGCTGGCTCATGGTCTGTGTCATTGGAATGAATACCCACATTAGTGTGATCTGTTGGAATATTGAAGTATGAGATCTGTGATTAAATTTATATAGTTATTTTCTCCTCTGAAGCAACTCCTCCATGCCTTAGTTTACAATTTTCATGAGTTACTGTGGCCAAAAAAAATTCATCATCCATTAACCAAATTTTTGATGATGCACCTTTCTACACTTAAGTAGGGGCTGTTCCTCAAACGAAGATAGTCTATCTCTGGTCTGTGCTATGACCCTTTCCATTTTAGTAGTGCCTGCCAGGATTAGTGCTCTTTAGGAAGAGGGTTCAAGAACCCAGGATCACTTCCATGCCGTAACTACATGGAGTAGGATTCTGTGAAAATATAATATGACAACAAGTACTGAATGATTTATGAAAAAAAGTTAATTTTTACAAAATTTAAGCAGCTTGATGAAGTCAAATGCTTTCTGCTTTGCCTAACTAGTAAATTCAAATATAAAGCTAAAAAACTAAAGTTTCAGCTACATGTGAGAGAAAAAAATCCATTTAATCTAAAGCAATAGCAACAAAATTAATAAATATCTAAATTTTGTTGGACAGAGGTAAAATGGCACAACTATTGCTCTTGAATTTACAATAATCTAGTAAGATGTCTATGCACAAATAAGTATAATAAATATTAGATTTTGATTAAGTATATAGGAGAGGTGATAAATGATTAAAAATGAAGAGGTCCCTTATCTCTGGAGTTCAGGGAAGGTTTTGTGGATGGCCTAATATGCAATCTGGGCCTTGAACAAGGTGAAAGCTTTCAGTTTGACTCAGAAAACATTGAAGTGTATGTTGGGTGCCAAGGACTGAGGCAAAAAAGGAATGGTAAACAGTGGAGCCGAAATGGCAAAGGAAAGACAGCAACCCATCTGAACTCTCCCAACATTCTCCTCCAAACAACTTCTTTTTTTAGGCAATTGGGATTAAATGACTTGCCCAGGGTCACACAGCTAGTGAGTGTCTGAAGCCAGATTTAAACTCAGGTCAAGGCCAGTGTTCTATCCATTGTACCACCTAGCTGTCCCATAGCGGAGTGGTTTGCCATTTCCTTTTCCAGATCATTTTGCAGACGAGGAAACTGAGGCAAGTAGGATCAAGCAACTTGCCCAGGGTAGCATAGCTAGTAAGTGTCTGAGGCCAGATTTGAATTCATGAAGATGAATCTTCCTGATTCCAAGCCCAGTTCTCTAATCACTACACCATCTAGCTGTCACCCTCCTCCAAACAACTTTAAAATAGCACCTCAAATGAAATTTTGGAGCAGCAGAACCAACAAAAGGTTAGAGTGAGACACTTTTGCACCAAAGGCAACTTAAGAGGTAGGCAGGAAGGCCTATGACACTGGGTTGGGGACCCAGCCCAGAGCACATGTGACTGCAGCACCAGCACAGGCTTTGGAGGTGATCTAGGTAATGTCACCAGCAGCGTCTCAGGAAGCTCTCTGCCCAGGGACAGTAGAAGAATTGGACAACTACTCAGAAAGAGATTAGAGGGGACCCTTTACTGCACCTTGCTAATTGGCAACTCTCTTGTCCACATACAGTTCTGGGTCAGTTCCAGGACAGATAGGAACACTAGCGCTTGTGGCTGCGGAGTATAAGTGATCTGTTCCTGAGTAAAGACCAGTGTGAAGACCAGGAGAATAGTGACCACATCTGTCCCTGGATCACACCCCCTTGGAAACACTGAAAACTTGCAGGCCCCCAGAACTAGCTCTGAAACTAGCATCGCAGAAAAGCCTGAAGCTTCAGACAGTGCATCCTCACTTCCAGATGAGAAGTGTCCAACTTAAAAAAAAAAAATCAAAGTCAAGAAATATGCTGAGAAAATGAGCAAACAACAACAAAAAAAGAACTTGATTCTAAAGACCCGCTATGGTGGGAGGGAAGACCAAGACACAAACTCAGAAAAATTATTTTATAGAGCTAGAAAAAATAACAAAATTCATCTGGGAAAAGAAAAGGTATAGAATATCAAGGGAATTAATGAAAAGAAATGCAAGGGAAGGTAGCCTATCCATACCAGATCTTAAATTGTATTATAAAGCAGCAATCATCAAAACTACTTGGTACTGGCTCATAAATAGAGTGGTGGATCAGTGGAATAGGTTAGGTACACGGTAGTCAATGACTATAGTAATTTACTGTTGGATAAACCCAAAGACTCCAGCTTCTGGGATAAGAACTCACTATTTGACAAAAAATTGCTGGGAAAACTGGAAAATAATATGGCAGAAACTAGGCATAGACCAACATCTTACACTGTATACCAAAATAAAGTCAAAATGGGTACACAATTTAGATATAAAGGCTGTTACTATAAGCAAACTGGGAGAGCCAGGAATAGTTTACCTGTCAGATTTATGGAGAATTTATGACCAAACAAGAGATAGAAAACATTATGAAATGCAAAATGGATAATTTTCATAACTTGAAAGGTCAGAAGGAAGAGTCTGTTATATATGGGTGAAAGTGGAGCACAGTCTAGCACAGGCTGTGCCAGCACAGCGCCACCCACAGCAAACCAGGAGCAGGCCTTAGGAGTGACTGAATCAGTAGTGGCAGTGGCAATACTCAGCCCACAGACAGTAAGGGGGTCAAACAACTGGTCAGAAGGAGACCACAGGAGTCTTTTTGTTAGCACGGAGGCAGGACTCTGTTGCTTTGCCCAAACTTGTATCTGAGTTGCTGTCCTGGGTGTCAGGCCAAGGGTGAGAAAGAGCACTACCACAGCAGAGCTTGCAGCCACAGTGGAGGCGGGAGGAGGGATGCTCACCACAGTTTCAGGGCAGAAAAGAGTGATTGTGGTCATTCACAGACCAGAACACAGGGCAGGAGAGGAGTAAACACCTCTCCTTTGATCATAACACCTTGGAAGAACTGAAAACTTACAGGTCCCTAGAAGTATGTCTGAAAACAGCTGCACAAAACTTCTGAAGCTTGGGACAGTATGTCCTCCACACTGGAAGCAGAGCCCTACTTTATCAAAGAGTTAAAAAGTAATAGGCTGGGGAAAATGGGCAAACAACAGAAAAAAACTCTGACTATAGACAGTTACTATAGTGACAAGGAAGATCAAAACACACACTCAAAAGAAGACAACAAAGTCAAAGCTCCTACACCCAAAGCCTCCAAGAAAAATATGAATCAGTCCCAGGCCATGGAAGAGCTCAAAAAGGATTTTGAGAAGCAAGTAAGAGAAGTTAGAGGAAAAACTGGGAAGAGAAATGAGAGTGATGCAAGAAAATCATGAAAAACAAGTCAACAGCTTGCTAAAAGACAAAAAATACTGAAGAAAAACCTTAAAAAATAGCTAACCAAATGGCAAAAGAGGTCCAAAAAGCCAATGAGGAGAAGAATGCCTTCAAAAGCAGAATTGGCCAAATGGAAAAGGAAGTCCAAAAGCTCACTGAAGAAAATACTTCCTTAAAAATTAGAATGGAGCAAATTGGAAGCTAGTGACTTTATGAGAAATCAAGACATTGTAAACAAAACCAAAAGAATGAAAAAATAGAAGACAATGTGAAATATCTCATCGGAAAAACAACTGACCTGGAAAATAGTTCCAGGAGAGATCATTTAAAAATTATTGGACTATCTGTAAGCCATGATCAAAAAAAGAGCCTAGACATCATCTTTCAAGAAATTATCAAGGAAAACTGCCCTGATATTCTAGAACCAGAGGGTAAAATAGAAATGGAAAGAATTCACTGATCACCTCCTCAAAGAGATCACCAAAGGAAAACTAGAAGTATTATAGCCAAATTCCAGAGTTCCCAGGTCAAAGAGAAAATATTGCAAGCAGCCAGAAAGAAACAATTCAAGTATTGTGGAAACACAATCAGGATAACACAAGATTTAGCAGCTTCTACATTAAAGAACTGCAGGGCTTGGAATATGATATTCCAGAGGGCAAAGGAGATAGGATTAACACCAAGAATCACCTACCCAGCAAAACTGAGTATAATCCCTTCAGGGGAAATAGGTGAAATAAAGGACTTTCAAGCATTCTTGATGAAAAGACCAGAACTGAATAGAAAATTTGACTTTCAAACACAAGACTCAAGAGAAGCATGAAGAGGTAAACAGGAAAGGGAAATCATAAGAGACTTATTAAGGTTGAACTGTTTACATTCCTGCTTGGAAAGATGCTATTTGTAACTCATGAGACCTTTGTCAGTATTAGGGTAGTTGGAGGGGGAAGAAATTATATGTATAGATAGATTGATAGATAGAGGGCACAGGGTGAGTTGAAGATGAATGGGTGATATCTGGAGAATAAAATTAAGGGGTGAGAGAGGATTATACTGGGAGAAGGGGAAAAGGAGAGGTAGAATGGGGTAAATTATCTCACATAAAACAGACAAGAAAAGGCTTTTACATGGGAGGGGAAGTGGGGGAAGGTGAGAGGAAATGAGTGAATCTTATTCTCATTGGATTTGGCTTAAGGAGAGAGTAACATACACACTCAATTGGGTATGAAATCTATCTCACCCGACAAAAAATAGGGGGGGAAGGGGACAAGAGAGCAGGAGGATGATAGAGGGGAGGGAAGATTGGGGGAGGAGGTAATCAGAAGTAAACACTTCTGAGGAGAAACAGGCTGAAAAAAGAGAATAGAATAAATGGGGGGTGGGATAGGATGAAGGGAAATACAGTTAGTTTCCCACAGCATGACTACTGTGGAAGTGTTTTGCTTGACTGCACAAGTATAACCTGTATCGAGTTGCTTGCCTTCTCAATGAGGGTGGGTGGGGAGGGAGGAAGGAGGAGAACTTGGAACTCAAAGTTTTAGAACCAAATAGTAAAAAAATTATTTTCACATGCAACTGGGAAATGAGATATACAGGCAATGGGATATAGAAATCTATCATACCTTACAGGAAAATAGAAGAGAAGGGGATAAGGTGGGAGGAAAGATGGAAGGGAGGGCAGATTAGGGGAAAGGGTAATCAGAATGTACACTGTCTTGGGGTTGGGGGAGGGATGAGATGGGTAGAAAATTTAGAACTCAAAATCTTGTGGCTGTGAATGTTGAAAACTAAAAATAAATAAATTAATGAATCTTGAAATTATTATAAAAAATAATTGTCTCAAAGAGGGAATAACATACATACTCACTTGGGTATGGAAAGATTTCTAGTTTACCTTACAGGAAAGTGGGAGGAAAAGGGGATAAGAAAATGGGGATAGTGATAGAAGGGAGGACGGATTGGGGTATTCAGAAGCAAAACACTTTTGAAGAAGGTCAGGGTGAAAGGAGAGAGAGGATAGAATAAATCACAGGGAGTGGGGGAGTATAAGATAGAGGGAAATGCAGTTACAATAGTAACTGTGAAAAAAAATTTGAAGCAAATTTCTCTGATTAGTGCCTCATTTCTCAAACACATAAAGAACTGAGTCAAATTTGTAAAAATAACAGCCCTCCCCCAATTTATAAATGATCAAAAGATATGACAAATTTTCAGATGAAGTAATCAAAGTTATCTATAGCCATATTAAAAAATGCTCTACCTCAGTATTGATTGGAAAGATTGAAATTAAACCATTCTGAGGTACTACCTTATACATATTAGATTGACTAATAGGACTGAAAAGGTAGATGACAAATGTTGGAGGAGATGTGGGTAAAATGAGACATTAATGCACTGTTGGTGAAGTTGTGAACTGATTCAACCATTCTGTAGAGCAATTTGAAAGAGTTATAAAACTATGCACACCCTTTGACCTAGCAGTACCACTACTGTATCCCAAAAGAGATAAAAAACCAAAAGGAAAAGGACCTATATGTAAAAAAAAAACCTACTTATAGCAGCTCTTTTTGTGGTGACAAAGAATTCAAAATTATGGGGAGGCCCATCAATTGGGGAATGGCTGAATAAGTTGTGGTATGTAATTACTATTGTACTATAAGAAATAATGAACAGGATGCTCTCAGAAAAACTTGGAAACTTGGAAAACTCTCAGGAAAGATTTGCGTGGGCTGATGCAAAATGAAATGTGCTGTGTACAAAGTAAGAGCAATATTGTAAGATGATCAGCTGTGAATGACTTGGCTATTCTCAGCAATGCAGCAATCCAAGACAATTCTGAAGGACCTATGATGAAAAAAGCTGTCCATCTCCAGAGAAATAACTGATGGTGTCTGAAGACAAATTGATGCATACTTTTAAAAAACTTTATTTTTCTTGAGGTTTCTTTTTTGTCCATGTTTTCTTTGACAACATGACTATTATGGATATGTTTTGCATGACTACACATGTATAACCTACATTAAACTGCTTGCCTTCTCAATGAGGTGAGTGGAGAGGGAGAAAGGGAGAAAATTTGGAACTCAAAGTTTTGAAAATGAATGTTAAAAATTCTTTTTATGTGTACCTGGGGAAAAACAAAATACTAGAAAAAAATAAATAAAAACAAAGCTAAATCTTGAGTGAAAAAATAATAGAATGGTACTTGCCTCAAGAACTGTTCATTTTACTGTCTGGATCCAACACATACATAGATAAATAAAGACATTGTCATTTGAGAATAGAGAGAACACTCAGAATTAGTGGGGTTTTGGGGGAGGATGCGCATGTAGGTGTGGGGAGGGTGTTAGGGAAGGCTTTCCATAGGAGTTGGCTCCTGACTTTATGAAGAGAAATACTCAAGGAGAATAAGTGAGGAGGGATTTCTTTTTAGAAATGGAGAATCTTGCCAAAACTACTTATAATTAAATACACACACACACACACACACACACACACACACACACATATATGTATATGTATATATATGTATATGTATATGTATATATATATATATATGTATATATATATATATATATGTATGTATGTATGTATATCAACCATACATTCTGGTAATTTTTTTGTCAGATAAAAAGTGCTTACTGCCATAAAGAATTGTGCTTTATTAAAAAGGAAGAAACAAGTTACATCAGGAATTCTCTTCACTGTTAGGAAATTGTTTTGTTCTGCATTACCTGTCCACCTCCCCTGCTCCCACCTCACCACTGGATGTACATATTCTTATAATATAAGTAAATCACTTTTAATAAGGTCCCATTGGTGAGTTTTTGAGATAAGTTTTCATAGTTTCTGTCCTTCCTGAGAAAATGAAACATTCTGTGACTTAAAGAAAATCCAGAAAAAAACCAATGTGAAGTCTTATTTTGCTATCTCTTTGCTCTAACTAATGAATTACATCTATTATGTTGTTTTAAAGATAGCAGAGAAATTATATATCAAATGGCATATTCAGGAAACAGTAGTTAGGGTTGACTTAAAAGGGAGAACACTAAGAAAAGGGAGAACACTAAAAAATAAGTGTAGAAAGTTAAATTGAGGAAACATTATGGAGGTAAATACCAGGCTGGAGAGTTTATACTTTTTCCTAGAGGGGATGGAAAACTACTCAAGATTTTTGATCAGGTAAGTACTGTACCTTTAGAAAAAAAATTGGCAACTTTGTAGAGAATTAATTAGAGTAAGGAGACTCTGGAAGCAGAAACAGCAATTGGGAAGAGGCCAGGTAAGACACGATAAAGTACTGAAGTCAGTTAGTGATCATGTAAATGGAAAGAATAAAGATCTGAGAGGTGTGAAGGAAGACTTGTAAAGACTTAACAACTAATTGAGCATATGCCTGTGTGTGTTTGTGTGTGTGTGTGTGTGTGTGTGTGTGTGTGTGTGTATGTGTGTGTGTGTAGAGACAGAGGCAGAGAAACAGAGAGACAGGGATAGAGAGAAACATACACATAGAGACAGACAGAGACAGAGAGAAATCAAGGATGACACCAAGGTTGTAGAAGGAAGTTTAGAAGAGAAGGTTTTAAGGAAAAAGATAAGTTCAAAACTCTCCTGCTTATCTGTGCTTCCTTCTCAATTCAGTTCTGTTCTCTTCTATACATGTAATATGAAATGAATACACTGTGGTTCCACTTTCCAGAGCCAGGCCTCTACATCTGTGCACCTTGGAGTTCTAGGGTACCCTGATAATTTAGAATGTTTCTTTTCAAATTCCACCATCTGATCTTCTCCATTGTTAGGCAATGTTGAAATTGTTGTTGTTGTTGTTGTTGAACAGTATCTGACTCTTTGTGACCCCATTTGGGGTTTTCTTTGCAGAGATACTGCAATTTCCTCTCTAGCTCATTTTGTAGATGAGGAAACTTGAGCCACACCGGGTTAAATGACTTGCCCAAGCTTCACCCAGCTAGTAAATATCTGATACCAGATTTGAACTAAGGAAGATGAGTCTTCCTGATTCCAGGCCCAGTTCCATTGTGCCACCTAGCTGCTGCAAACCAATAGAGAGTAATATCCCAGTTCCACTAAACCACTTAATATCAATTACCTTGTAAAATGAGATATTTACTTCAAGGACTAAGCATGAACAAGTTACAAGCCTTCCTTCTCCCCATGCCCTTTCCTGCACAACATCTCAGGCATATGCTTGCCTTTATAGTATCTTAGTCTCTGAGGGGTAGGCTTATTCTTAGCACAGTTCCTACACAACATTGACCCCAGATTTGGCCTGACTGCCACACAATTCCTTTTCTCAGCTACTGCTGGACTGCATCCAGAAAGTCACTCTTAAAGTTTATTTTTTGCTCCTCTGGGCATCAATACTGTGATAGCTGCAAATCTATGCCCTGGAATGGCTGGGCACTTTTCATCTGACCATTTAAAATTCACAAAATGCAACAATCTACCACCTTTGCTTAGAAAGAAAAAGAACAATGAGGCCAAGTACTGAAGCAACTCAAAACCTGGAGAAAACTAAAGAGCTCTTTTTTTTCCTTTTTTCTATTCTCACCAACTGTGCCCTGCCCCACATGCAGGCTCAGGACATAGATCTTCATCAATAAGGAATCCTACATCACTGAGCTTTGGGACTGGGTTATACTTACTGTGTGCTAGGCACTGTGATAAATGCTGGGGATACAATACAAGAGAAGAGAAAGCTAATCCTGCCCCCAAAGAGTTTATATTCTAATGGGTGGAAGACAAGACACAAAAGAGAACTAAAAAGTCAGGGTGGGGGTTGAGGTAGAGGGAGAAAAGAAAATCCCTGGTATGGGGACATGGTTTTGAGTTCCAGAAATCAAGCACAAGGCTGGGAGGGGAATTAAGGTCACATGGGTCCTTCCACAAAATAGAGGTTCCACAAGGAACTCACCAAAGAGAAGGAGTGGGAGGTTCCATGTTGAGGCCCAGTTGCTAAAGGAAGTTCTAGAAGACAGTATGGTTTGAAGTGTGGGAGTCAGGAACCAGGCCAGGAGGGAAGAGCAACAAAGCTGCAGGTCCACCCCTAGTGTGTGCTTTTGAACTGAGTACAAGATCCTGTGCTGCACTAGAGAAATGAATTTGCATACCCAGATCACTTGATTATGGGTTGAAAACCATGATATTTACCTGGAAAAGACTATCACCTTCTGATCACTACTTGCTCTGGTATTCTTTCTTTCTTAAATGAAGTCATGGATATAAATGCTATAATATATATGTATATATTACATACACACACACACACACACACACACACACACACACATATATATATAGTTATATATATATAGTTATATGTATTTCAATTGCACTAAAGTGCTATATAATTACTGTACAAACATTCATTTCACTAAAATACATGTTAAGAGTTTACTATGTGTAAAGCACTGCGCTGGGTTCTGGGGACATATTAACATTCAGAAAAGTGATATACTTGAATTCCAAGATATTATTTCTATTTTACAACTTTGTGTCTGTTTCCTCACCTGTAAAATGATGGTATTGAACTAGATGTTATCTATGGTCCTTTCTAGCTGGAACATTCTAACATTTGAATTATTATCAGGATGTTAATCACGCTCCATTTCTGTATCTGGTTGGATATTACATCTCATAAGCAAGTTTGCTGATGTCTAGAAATAGACATAGCTATCAACAGCAAATCAATTGAACTTTAGGCCCTTTAGGAAGATCTGGATCTTGCTTGTGGTGTCCTTTAATGCCTCTTTCATTGTTTCATTCCTTAGACTGAAGATGAAAGGGTTCAGCAGGGGTGTAACAACACTTGAGAAGACAAAGAGGATCTTATTAAAATGAAGGTTACTCTTCTGTGAGGGACGAACATAGACAAAGATGGCGATTCCATAGCCCATTGATACCACAGTGAAGTGTGAGGCACATGTGGCAAATGCTTTGCGTTGACCTTGAACTGAGGGAATTTTCAGAATTGTGGAAATAATGTAGACATAGGAGACCATAGTTAATGTTAGTGAACTAATGAGTAGGACAAGGGAACTGAGAAAGTCCAACAGTTCAATAGCTTTGATGTCAACACATGCAAGGTGCAGTAGGGGAGCACTATCACAGAAGAAATGGTCAATCACATTGGGCCCACAATATGGCAGTCCTCCCTTAAGGATAGTAGATGGGAGGATGAGCAGAAAACCACCTAACCAGGATAGTATGACAAGTCGAACACAGAGTGGATGGGTCATGACAGTGGGATATTGAAGGGGACTACAGATGGCAATATAACGATCATAGGACATGACAGCAAAGAGGATAAACTCAGTACATGCAGAAAGGAAATAGAAATAAGATTGTGAGAAGCATCCAGCAAGAGAGATGGTTTTTTTCTCAGATAGAAAATCAACCAGCATCTTAGGAACGGCACAGGTTATAGTTAAGGTTTCACTGAAGGAAAGGTGGCTGAGGAAGAAATACATAGGTGAATGGAGTCTATAGTCCACCCAGATCAGAGTGATGATGAGGAAATTGCCTAAAATAGTCACCAAATAGGCCAATAAAAATAGTAGAAAGAGGAAGCCACTCAGGGCTGGAGTAGTAGGGATTCCCACAAGGATGATCTCTGTCACCATTGTCCAATTCCTCTTCTCCATAATGCCCTTAATCTCCCCTGCTGAGACAGTCACAGAAGAAAAAACAGGTAGATGAACCCCACCCATCAAAGAATCCTTAGGTAAGAATGGAAGAGAAAAGCGCATTTCATTAATCAATCAATAAGCAAGGTGCAAAGCACTGTACTAAGATCTTGGGATACAAAAATAAGAGCAAAATTTCCTCTGCCCTCAAGATGCTTACATTCTAGTGTAGAAGTCAATATGTATACTAATATATTCTCCTTCTTCTTCTATATAACCATCATTTTACCTTACCATCTTTCATTAAAAAGGTTCCAATCATGATAAGAGCACACATTCACCTTTCAGTAACAGTTCCTTTATAGCATGTCTGTACAGTCTATCAATGTGACTGTTATGCTAATTACCTCCACTTCAGAATCAATGTAACCAGGGAATGGCTGGAACTACTAATGGTGGGAGATCTGATCAGTTATTAGTAGACTATTAATTTATTGAGGTCAAGGACTATTTTGGTTTTTGTTTTGTATCCACAGAACCTTTTTTAATACCTAGTAAATAGTTGGTGTTTAATAAATGCTTAATAATACCTTACAAAGTTATTGTGATGAACATGCTTTACAAAATCATTATGATTACTATTAGTAAAGACGATGTTTTTGCTTTTGAAAAAGCCATCATGTCAGGTTTTATATTAGATTTTTGATCTGATATTTTCACCTCAGCTTTCCATGTCAAACCATCTTTGGAGAACATAATATACCCTACAGCACTAAGTAGAGAAGAAAAGACTCTATTCATCACTCCCTTCAATGAGTAAGTCAACTGTCCCAAGATGAAATATGCTAGGTCATCTTAGGTATCAACACATGGATCAGAACATCAGAGTACATTTACAACTACATATGTAGATGTACATATGTATCCATATATGTACATTTATTTAGACATATACATATAAAACATGGCTACATTCTTAAAGTTCTGCCTAACTAATCCTAATCCTTTTGCTATTTTACCATCCTATTCCAATAAAGGTGACCTAGTATGAGAGTTCATGAAGAGACAAATAGGCATATAGACAATGGGAACAGATAGATATAATCTGGCCAGACTCTCAAAAAGCTTCACCATAATTAGACACCAAAAGCAATTTAGTGTTGGTAAATTAGTTGGGTCTAGAATAGTCCATAGGAAGGCAGGAAAAACAGTAACATTTGAGATGTAGTGGGAATTGTACTAGATTTGCAGTTAGAGGATTTGAGTTCAATCCTGATTTTGCATGGCCTATGGGTAGGTCAGAACCTCAGTCCTCAGTCCTCAGATGCAAAATGAATTGATTGAAGTAGATAGCCTCTAAAATCCCTTCTATCTCTAAGTAAAAAAATAAAAATCCTTTGATTATAATATTGGCTTTAGAAATTGAGAGAGTTGTTTTTATAAGGAAAGAGTAGGTGGAAGAGAAATCAATCCCTGGAGAGGGGAAAAAATGGAGCAGTAGCTACTTATGGGTTTCATTTGCCAGTGTTCAACATAAAACACAAAATATGGAGAATATATTTGCTAACTTCATCAAGGAGTTCTTTGGCAAACAAGAAACATGGATTCTAGTAGTTGGTCTGGATGATGCAGGAAATAAAAACTATTTTGGGCAAACTGAAACTGGTTGAAATAGTAATTACTATTCCTAATATAGGTTTCAATAGAAAAATAAAAAAACTTGTAGAATACAAAAACATTAGCTTCACAATGTGGGATGTCTAGGACAAGATCCAACCCCATGGTACCATTACAAGGATATACCTATTTAGGATGTCAAAACTTACAGAAGAAATATATGAGATGTTTACACATCCTTGGGGTTATCTATTCTAGAGTGAGGTTTCAGTAGAAAATTTTCAATTTGATCCTCTACTTACAAAGGTAGGAAAGCAAACTTTCTGATACAAAAACAAAGGTCTTAATGACAAGTGGAATTTGGCTGGCAGTGCATACTGAGGTGTCAAATGATCAGTGGTTCAAATTAGTGACTTCTCAAGTATTAAAGATAATATACAAGGATTGATTTTTGTGGTTCACAGTAAAAGCAAAGAAGGAGTGAATGAGACCTAAGAAGAACTGTTGAGAATGTTTGCGGAGGATGGGCTTTAGAGATAACATTTTTGCCATCTTATTAGTTAGTGTTTGCTAGTAAATAGGGTTTTTCTATTGCCATGAATACAGCTGAAATCACAGATTAACCTAGATTTATCACTCTTTGCTGAGGGTTAGTATGTAGCACCAGAGATGAATGCTAATTCTACTGGCTTGTGAGATCTCTATTGAGATTCATTTTGGTGGCTGGTTTTTAACTGGAACTCAGTGTATTATTTAAATAGTGAAAAAACAAAAACAAAACCAAAAAGACTTGAAGGCACAGAAGAAGGTGTATAAGAAGAACTTACAATTAGTGTAAGTTTCAGAGTAATAACTTGGACAGAAGCCTATTTTAATTGTCTATAGTTTCTCTTGAAACTTGGGAAATGAAAAATAAAAATCAAAGAAGTGAACCATTGTGCATGGTTAGAAATAAAGATTCATTGTAGAGGGCTGGCTGTAAAGGGTCCAATCTGGGTTTAAGATCCAGGACAGAGCTTGACTTTGGCCCAGGCTTAATCCACAGGGCTCAATCATTTAGGAAGCAGGGCTGTCCAAATATCCCCTGCAAAGGAGGTTCCTGAAACATTCCTTCTCACTCTTTGAACCTTAGATTTACATATCACTCCTCTATGCAGGTGGCACCTAGGCGCCAGGGAAAAGCCTTGGAGTTTACAACCCAATCTAGGAACTCTGATAACGAGGAAATATGTGTTGTCACCTACTCAGCAGGGGAGTATCTCATGCGGATGACTCTTTGAAGTTAGGCTAGATTTTCTCTATATATCTTGTACTCTCAGATGAATAAACTGAGTCAGTCTTTACTGATCTACCTGGCCCATGTCTCTCATTATTTCACACCCTCCTGTTCGGTGCACTATTTGATTGCTGGCAACAATTCATATAATTCCATGTTTTTTATATTAACATATTTCACAGAGTTTGTGTGTGTGTTTTATTCTTACATGGATATTTATTAACGGGAGAAAAAGGTTTGAGATTGTGGTTGAGAGCAGAATGCATATTGAGAATGATAGAGCTTCAGCCACAACCCACTTATGACTAGACTTACCCATTCCCTTTCTGCAGTTCAGGTCCAGCTGCAATCAGTTCTCCATCTTGAATAACTCTTAGGAAGGACACAATGACGGCTTGTTATAAACATTGAGAAGAGTGTTTTTGACTTATTTGTAAAACAAAAAAAACCCCAGCCTTTTAAATTTGGTCAAATGTGTGATCTTTGAAATCACTCTAGAAATCTCTCCATAGAGAATACAGCTTTATTAGATCCATAGCTTGGTTGGAGATATTTCAAAGACACAATTAAGAACACCAAAAATTTTTTCTATGGTATCTAGGTTTTAAAAGAAAATAAATTGAGTATGAAAACTTAGAGAATAATTCCATTCTAGAAGCATTTGACCCCATTATGGAATAATCTCCCTTCTGTATATATGTGAAATGCCCTTTAGTATCTCTCATACTATAAGAGTCAGATTTGCCGTTTGAACAAAAATAATTTTTTTCTTTTGTATTTTAATAAACACTGAGGAAGCTGGAGTTGTTAAACTTTATCTCAGCACTGGCTTGTTTGATGTTGGGGAAACTTACTGCTTTCAGTACACTATTAGTAATCAACTATTTTCTATGCTTGTTTTCAGTTTTCATTTTCAGGAACAAACACTGTAATTAAAGCTATTAAACTCACTGAATTATCTTTTTTAAAAAAGAACCAAAATATTTGAGGCTGAAAAATTACAGGTCAGAGAGAATTTGATATAAAGTAATGACTTAATGACTAACGTCTCATAGACACTGAGATTTGGAAGAGATCTTAGTGATCACCTAGTCCAACCATTTGCTAGGTCCATGATTCCATTCTGCCATGGTCTCAACAAGTGGTGGGCTAGTGTCTGGTTGAACACATTTAATGATTAGTAATTCATTACCTAACAATGCATTTGATTTAATTTTCTTATTTTATCATCACTATCGTCATCTGCTAAAAAAAATAATATGAAGGTGGTGATTATGGAATGAAAAGATGGAATTTTCTATGTGGAGCTGACATTAAAGATCATTTGAACTTTGAGTAACTTTCCAAATACAGTAAAGAAAGTAAATGGAAATTCAGACCACAAACTAGGATTTCTTGACTGCAGGTCTTGTTTTTTTTTTTTTCCCCCCACTATGCCATGTTATCTTCTATTGTGATAGCAATAATACATACTTTTACAGCAAATGTGTACTAACTTGCAATTGAGCACTAAAATATAGTTTACAAAAGCTCATTCAATTTCTTCTTTTTTCCCCTGAGTGGTAGAAATTGACAACAATGGTATTAAATCTACCCACTTTACAAAGCTTTTTAGTAGAGGTAACTGGAAGATAAAATATAAACTGTTATATTGGAGGGGTATAATGTACAACATAAAAATACTGCCATGTCGACAGACCTCTGGGCTGGTAAGTTATAAAATATGAACCTCCAACCTAAATGGCCACTGGCAAAATTCAACTAATAGATGTTAACAAATGATTTCTTCCTCAATCATCACTTTAGACATTGAACAACTAGAGATGCTAAGGGCAACAGTATTCTCAGATCATGGACCATAGATTTTCCGTGTCTAATCCTTAAAGAGGTTCTCTCATTTTCCCATCTACAAATCTGAGACCATGCAACATCCTTTTCCCTGAAAAGATATGTGACCTCCAGAAATGATATCAACCTTGGCTGAAGCCAGTGGTAATTACTCATCTGATCAAGAAGAAAATTCAGCTCTTGTACATTTCTTCTTCTGGAAGCAGACTTGAGGGAAGAATCTACTTGAGACAAAAGCGACAGTGAGAAAGATTCTGGAAATGAACCAACTGTCAACCTAATACATTAGAGTATACCAAAGTGGAAAGTCACCTCTGAGCTTTACACTAGCTATAAATTTAGTTTGGCACAGGGGAGACAAATGTCTGAGTTGGAAAAAAAAAATTCTTACTCTGGAAGACTGGATAATTGGAAAGCTCATTAAATCCCACATCCCACAGGGATTCTAAAAAATAAGGAAATCTTACTTTAAATTATAGGTTTTCCTGTAGCCAACTCAGGTATTGTCTAATCTAAGGGTAAGTAGCCTGTAGTAAGGGGCACTGCTGAGTTTAGCATTGTTATATTCCGCAACATATTCATATATTGTATGTTCTCTCTCTTTAATTTTTTCCCTTTTGTTCCTCTCCCTCTTTTTCTTTTTTTTGTAAACCTTAAGTCTCAGAATGGCACCAATCCCCTTGCTTAGCTCTTAATATTTCTCAGGATTTGATGAGACCCAATACCTTTATCTACCCCCAAAGTTTGCTAAAAGTATACATTAATTATCCTTAATATTTGAGAAGTCACTAATTTGAACAACTGATCATTTGACACCTCAGTATGCACTGCCAGTCAAATATTAGTGTCATTAAGACCTTTGTTTTTGTATTAGACAGTTTGTTTTCCCACCTTTGTAAATAGAGGATCAAATTGAAAATTTTCTACTGAAACCTCACTCTAGAATAGATAACCCCAAGGATGTGTAAACATCTCATGTATTTCTTTTGTAAGTTTTGATATCCTAAATAGGTATTAAGCCTCTCTATCTCTTTTCGCTTTGATATTGTTTTCATTTTGTAGCTTTCTGGGTAAGCCATGATTAGTCATTAATATAATATGTGTATATAATGTCATTTATCACCTAGCTAGAAGTTTGAAATACAAAGTTAATTCCTTCAGTGCCTTGCCCTCTAATCTTGTTTTATACCTCTATCATTGATGATGCAGTAGAACACCAAGAATGTATAAAAGAACCAGACTAATACCTCTTCTGTTTAACATGAGTTGGGAATTAATGACGAAAATTGTCAATTGCCAATCCCTTCTAAAATTATACTTGTAAGAGATATAGGAAAATAAACTGTCCCCCCCAATAAGGAAATCTATTTTCTTCTATGAGATCAGCTGATCAATTACTTCTAAAACAAGGTAATCCCCTCCTCTTTTTAAGGACAGGTTCAGTTCCACAGGACAGAGATGACATATATACGATAATGAAGTAGGGCTATGAATGTGTTTCCAGACCTGAAAACCATTCTATTTCAAAGAGCTAAATGAACTGATCATTCAAAAGTGGAAAGACAAGATCAATTGCATGGAGATGAAGCCTATGAACATTCCCATAACAACCTAAAGAATATGCCACATATAGTTAATGGATTCATAGTTATTAGCCTTCAGATTAGGGAAACAATTGGATATGTGTTATTTCTCGGATTAGTAAATGAAGTAACAAGGTGTTCTAGATCACATGGTCTTTCAGGGAGAGAAATCTGAATGATAATTTTAGTTTTTCAGAAAAAAAAATGACTTGGTTCTTTGTCAATTAAAAACATCTCATTCAGAGGGACTAAGGAAGTTGAAAAAGTAAAAAAGGGACTGTGGTAAGGTGAAGTGATGATTTATATTAAAAATCAACATCTGGACTTTGGTTAGTTGAGTAGGGGAAATCACATATTGGAAATAGAAACTGGAGTATCTTATCAGGATTATATCATCCCACAAAGTGTTTCAGTAGAGTACACACTTTTCCAGACAGGCCAAGAGGCACAGCAAGAGTCACCCAATTATATCTGCCTGTACTCTATTCTAACCTCTTCTTTTCCTTGATAATAAATCAGACATTGACAGTTCCTTGAAGTCCCATTCCTGTAAGGCTCTTTCTGATGGAAAAACATTATGGGAATTTTCACAAACATTCTATGGAGGAAGACCTTTAAATTGAGTCTATCTTTTTGAATTGAAGATGAGAAAAGCTTAGGACAGAAGATGGAGGCAATGGGGTGGGGCTTTTCCTTATCCAATAATTCAACTACTTGGTAGAAAAAAAGTGGGGCCAAGATGAACTAAGGAGGAATTGAGATGAACTAGGGAATGAGACCAAGAAAGAGTGCTTGCAGTGGTAAATGGAGCAAAAACCTTTTAATTTAATATAATCAAAATTATCTATTTTATGTTTTGTAATGCTTTCTATATTTCCTTTGGTCCTAAATTTTCTCTTATGGATAAATTATCCCATGCTGTCCTAATTTGCTTATGGTATCACCCTTTCATGTGTAAATCGTGCACCCATTTTGACCTTATCTTGGTATGTGTTATGAGATGTTGATGTATACCTACTCTCTGCTGTACTGTTTTCCAGTTTTCACAGCAATTTATGTCAAACAATGAGCGTTTGTTCCAAATCTTAGATCTTTGAGTTTATCATATGCTAGATTACTATGGATATTTATTGTAATGTAATTTGTACCTAATCTATTCCACTCTATTTCTTAGTCAATACCAAATTGTTTTGATGATTACTGCTTTATGATATAGTTTGAGATCTGGTACAGCTAGACTACCTTACCTGTAGCTTTTCTGAGATTGCATTCTCTTTGAGCAGCTTTTGGTACCTTCCACTGAATGGTAAAATACATAATTAAAACACTTATACCTGAGTTAAAAATTAAAAGTAAGTCAAATTACATTCCCAGGACGTTCCACCTCACTTAGCAAGTTCCTCTATTGATAACTTAGGGCAGGTTACAGTTGCTTTTCTTGTTGTTACAAATATTATTTAGTTTAAAAATTAATAATTGCAAAGTCTTTCAAAAAGCATTCATTCATCATTTTTTCCCTTTATAAGTTTTAAATATATCTGATGCAAAAATCAATTATTAAAAATTTATGGAAATAACCACACTCTGGAGTTTTATGCAAAAAAAGTGCATGTTGTTGTACTTCAGTCTTTTTCAATAGTGTCTGACTCTTTGTGACCTTGTTAGAGGTTGTTTTGGCAAATATACTGGAATGGTTTGCCATTTCCTTCTCCAGCTCATTTTACAGGTGAGGAAATTGAGGCAAATAGGGTTAAATGACTTGCTCAGAGTCACACAGCTGGTTAAGTATTTGAGGTCAGATTTGAACTTCCACTTAAGTCTTTCAGGGTTTTTCTGAAGCCATCCCTTCAGTATTTATTTTAGCATAATAGTATTCCATCATATTCATATAACAATAAATTATTCAGCCATTCCCCAGTTAATGAGTATCCCTTAGTTTCCAGTACTTTGATACACAAAAAGAGCCATTATAAATATTTTTGTAGGTGTTGGACTTTTTTGGAGATTAGACTTAGTAATGGTATCACTAGATCAAAGAGTAAATATATTTTTATAGCTTTTGGGGAATAATTCCAAGTTGTTTTCCACAAATGGTTGGGCTACTTCATATTTCCACCAACAGTGTATTAAAGTACTTATTTTCCCATGCCCCTTCCCAAATTTGTCATTTTTCTTTTTTGTCAACTTTATCAATCTGGTGGTTGTAAGGTGATAACTCTGAGTTGCTTTTTAATTTGATATTCTCTAATTATTAGTGATTTAGAGTATTTTATATGACTACTCATAATTTTAATTTCTTTCTCTGAAAACTGTTTATTTATATCTTTTGACCATTCATCAATTGGAGAATGGCTTCCATTTTTATAAATTTGGCTCAGCTACACACACACACACACACACACACACACACACACACACACACACATACATATATGACATTTATCAGAGAAATTTGCCACATTTCCCCCAATTTCTTGCTTCTCTTCTAATTTTAGCTTCATTGGTATCATTTGTGCAAAAACTTTTAATTGTATGTAATCAAAATTGTCCAATTTACCACCTATGAATCTCACTATCTTTTGTTTGGTCATGAACTCTTAGAATTGACCTTCATGGATGACAGGTAATTTCTTCCATGTTCCTGTAACTTATAATTTCATCCTTTATATCTGTGTATCCATAAACAATGTGAGATGATGTTCTATATCTAGCTTCTGCTATTTTTTTCTAATTTCTGCTATTTTCCAGTTTTCCCAAAAGTTTTTTTTTTTATTAGTGAGCTCTTGTTCCAATAGCTGGGATCTTTGGCTTTATTAAATACCAGTTAACTGGGCTGATTTGCTTCCTTAGCCTGTATACCTAAACTACTCCTCTGATCCACCTCTCTATTTCCCATACAGTACTAAATGTTTTGCATAAAACTCTAAAGTGTGATAGTTTCCATACAGTATGGCATTGTAGTGTAATTTGAGATCAGAGACTTCTAGGCATCCTTTCTTTACATTGTTTTCATTGATTCCCTTGATATTCTTGATCTTTCATTCCTCTCAATGAATTTTTAAAAAATATTTCTTCTAACTCTATCAAGTAGTCTTTTGACAGTCAGATTGGTATGACACTGACTTAAAAATTAATTTTGGTAATACTGTCATTTTATGATATTGACTATGAGCAATTAATATTTCTCTGATTACTTAGATCTGTCATTATTTATGTAAAAAGTGTTTTGTATTTGTCTTCATATAGTTCTTATATATGTCTTGGCAGATAGACTAACAAGTATTTTATGCTGTCTGTAGTTGTTATAAATGCAATTTCTCTTTCTACCTCTTTCTGATTAATTTTATGGATAATATACAGAAATGTCAATGATTTGAGTGGATTTATTTTATATCCTAAATTTTGTTGACTTTGTTCATTGTTTCAATTAGTTTTCTAATTGACTCTCCAGGATTCTCTAAGTAAGCCATCATATCATCTGGGAAAAGCGATAGTTTTGTTTCCTCTTTACCTATGCTTATTCCTTTAATATCTTTTTCTTGTCTTATTCTTGTAGCTAATATTTTTAGTACAATATTTAATAGTAATAGTGACAATAAACAACCTTGTTTTGCTCATGATCTTATTAGAAAGTCTTCCACTTTGTCTTCATTATAGAAAATGCTTAAGAAAAGGCCTATTTATTCCCCTGTTTTCTAGTGTTGTTTTTTTTTAAACAGGAATAAGTATATTTTATGAAATGCTTTTTCCGTATCTATTAATATAATCAGATCTGAAAAAATTTTTGGTTATATATGGTTAATTATACTTGTAATTTTCCTAATGTTGAACCAGGATTTCATTCCTGGTGAAAATTCAGGCTCGTCTTAGGGTACAGTCTTAGTGATTATATTGCTATAATTTCCTTGCTAGTATTTAATTTAAACATTTTTTGCAAAAATATTAATTGGTGAAAGTGGTTTATAGTTTTCTTTGTCCATTTTGACTCTCTCTGGTTTAGGTACCCACTCCATATTTGTGTCATAGAAGGAATTTGGTAGCGTTCTGTCAACCCATTTTTTCAAACAGCTTATGTAATATTAGAATTAATTGTTCTTTAAATATTTCAAATAATTCACTTGTAAATCTATCTGGTCCTGTTTTTTCCCCCCTTTGGAAGTTCATTTTTGAATTGTTCAATTTCTTCTTCTAAAATATGGTTATTTAAGCATTCTATTTCTTGTTCTGTTAATCTGGGTGTTTTTTTTTATTTTGGAAAATATACATACATTTCATTTGGATTGTCAGTTTTATTGCCATTTAGTTGGACCAAATAGCTCCTAAAATTTATTTCTTCTGTTTTAGTTATGAATTAATTCACTTCTTTCAGTTGTAGTTTGTTGTAATTTGCTTTTCTTTTTTTCCACATCTTTTTTTCCAAATCAAATTAGCCAATGGCTTATCTATTTTATTCCCCTCCCCCCTAAAAAAATCTCCTAGTTGTATATATTCACCCAGTGCTTTTTAAATATTTGATTGTATCAATCTGTCCTTTGATTTTTCAAGATTTCTATTTTGATATTTAGTTGATTTTTTAAATTAGTTGGTTTTCTAGTTTTTTTAGTTGCATGCCCAATTCTTTGACCTGTTCTTTCTCTCTTTTATAATTTAAGTGTTTAAAGATACAGAATTTCCGCTAAATATGGGTGAATGGGTGAGTTCATTCCATTCACATTCACAGTTATTACAGCTATGTATTTCTCTACATACAATTCTCTTATACTTCTCTTTCTCTCTTTTCCTCTATCCCATCTTTAAGAGTTTGTTTTGCATCTGACTACTATTTCCTTAATCTACATTACTTTTTATTCTTCTTCTAACATGGCTAATATGGAAGTATGTTTTGCGTGACTTCATATGTATAATCTATATCAAATTGCTTGTTTTTTCAAGGAGAAGGGAAAGAAGGGAGGGAGAGAATTTGTAATTAAAAATTAAGAAAAATTAAATGAATGTTAAGAATTGTTTTTACATGTAATTGAGAAAAAATAATTTTTAAAAAAGATATTAGGTGCCTCCATTTCCTTTCCTTTCACTCTCTTCTTAATTTGCTACAGTCTGGCTTCCAACCTTATCATTTAACAAGAATTGCTGTCTCCCAAGTTACTAATCATCTCCTAATTTCCTTTTCTCAATTCTCCTTCTTCTTGACCTCTCTGCAGCCTTTCACACTGTTGATCATCCTTTTTCTGATATTCTCTTCTCTCTAGGTTTTTGTGGCACTGGTCCTCCCATTTATCTGATAACTTCTCAGTCTTCTTTGCCGGATCCTCATTCACATCATGTCTATTAACCATGGATGTTCAACCTCTGTCCTGGGCCCTCCTCTCCTCCTCCATATACCACTTCATTTAGTAATCTCATCACCTCCCATCAATGTAATTATCTTTTCAGATTTGATTCTCAAATCTTCTTATCCAGCCCTAACCTCTCTGTTGACCTCCAGTCTTACATCTCCAATAGGCTTTTCAGACATCTCAAAGAATTGGATGTCTAATAGACATCTTAAACTCAACAAAACTGAACTTATTATGTTTCCTCCAAAAGTTTCCCCATATCCAAATTTCCCTATTACTGTTGAAGGTACCATCATTTTCCTAGTCCCCCAGGTTCATCATCTAGGTGTCATCTTCAGCTTCTCACTATCTCTCACCCCTCCTATCCAATCTGTTGCTAAGGCCTGTCAAATTTACCTTTTTAACATCTCTTGAATATACTTCCTTCTGTCCTGTGATACTTTCACTGCCCTAGGCCCTCATTAACTCATGTCTGGGCTATTGCAATAATCTGCTGGTTGATGTGTCTGCCACAAGTGTTTCCCTACTGCAGACCATCTTCCAATCAGCTGCCAAAGTAGTTTTCCTATAATGCCAATTCAACCAAGTCATCCACATACTTAATATACTCCAGTGGTTCCCTATCATCCCTAGGCTCAAATATAAAATTTTCAATTTGGTGTTCAAAACCCTTCATAACCTAGCTCCCCACCCCCTGCCACATTTTTTCCCAGTTTTCTGACACCTTACAGACCCACATGCACTCTTTAATCCAGTGACACTGGTTTCCTTGCTATTCCACAAACAAGACACTCCATGGTTTGGCTCCAGGCATTTTCTCTGGTTGTAGTCTATGTCTGAAATATTCTCCTTCCTCTTCTCTACCTCCTAGCTTTCCTGGCTTCCTTCAAGCCCTATATAAAAATCTCACCTTCCACAGGAATCTTTTCCCAATCCCTCTTAACTCTAGTGCTTTCTCTCTGTTGATAATCCTGCATATAGTTTATTTGTACATGGTTGTTTGCATGTTGTCTCCTTAAGGACAGGGACTATTTTTTGCCTTTCCGTGTATCACTAACACTTAGTAGCATGCGTGACACATAAAAGGTGCTTAATAAATACTTGTTGACTGACCGACTGAATGACAGAAGGCTTGGAATTTAAAACTGAGCTCTGCTAAGTTGAGTAACCTTGAGCAAATCAATCTGTGCCCCACTTCCCTTATCTATAAAATATGAGTGCTTTCTTTTGATATTATTGAAGCCTATTCTAACAACTTCCTTTTTTAAAAAAATCTCTCTCACTGAGTTAACATATACAAATTGTAGCAACTCAAAGGTACATATGTCTTAGCAATTGCTAAACATAGCCTAACCTGGTCCTGGGCTAGTAACCAGTACAACCTAATGAGAACAATGGTAAAGAGAATATTGAGTTGAAAAGTGAGAATTATGCTGATGTTCTCAAATTGGACAGAAAGTTAGACCATTGTTTTTTTCTTCTTGCCTTATTGACAGTATTTGAACTGAAAGAGAAAATTCTTGCAGTTTTCTCCTCACCTTACTGGAAAGATGGACTAAAAAATGTTGTGATCAGCATGAAACTGCAAAAAGGACAGTTACTAGGTCAACTAGTTGAAAGCAGGAAGTAGTGACAAGTGAAGTGGTTGAAATGGGTTCAGGTATAGGAACCTCTACTGTTTGGAAGTATAAGAATTTACATTGTAGAATCTTTTGGGCATATGGTGCCAATTCAAGAGTCTCTTCTATTTTCCTAGTTCTTTCACTAAATATTGTAAAATAAACATTTTAATAAATATTGTGAAATGTGGTCATTGTGCATAGGGAGTTGTTTTCTGAATACTAGGTATTGCCATAGAGATATCTCCCCTAGTTTTGTGGATAGGGGTAGTCTTGTCAAGATAAGTAAGGAAGTTCCCTCAAAATACCAAGGTCTTCATGCCATGAGCATCTCTAACAGAAACATTTTATGGGAGATTACAGGGACTTGTCTGATATGTCAAGTTTTTTGTTTTGTTTTGTTTTGTTTAGATAACAGGAGACTGGGGCACCAAGGGGCTAGAAAGCAGACAGAAGCAGAAAGACTATCATTTTTACTGATCACTTTGATTTTTTTGTGGGAGAATTTAGGTGTTAGCATATAGAAAGGTCTGGTATATGAGGACTGATAGAAACAGAGGTCAACTTATTTGTAACAAAGAGTACAAGAGCACAGAAATTGTTACTTGAAATGGAGAGAGAATTTGATTAGAATTTGATTTGACTAGAATTGGGTTTGAGGAATCTGAGTGGAAGACGAGACAATGAGGCAGAAGCATGCATAACAATGTTAACTTTGGATGACTGAAGCCTTACATGTTCTGTACTCAGAAAAAACTTGCTTTTAATTCCACCTTCATTAGTTATTACTTTTGTATGCTTGGTCAAATCATTTAACCTCTTTGTGTCCCAGTTTTCCTCATCTCTAAAATGAGTGTTATCCTAGATGATCTCCAAATTCTCTCTCAACTTTAAATCTTGTAACCCTTGCTATGTTTTCTTTGAGGTACATGAAGTGTCCTTAATCAACTTCCCCAAAGGTCCTCAATTTCCTTCCTAACCCATTTTTCCACAAAGTTACTAAAATGCATTTTTGGGAAGTTCTCCTTTGCTTCCACCATTTCCAATCTGCAAAACATTCACCAACTCAAATTTCCTCTATCTTTTAGCAGCACTCACCTTTCTTTATTATCACCCTTTTAAAAGTTTTGTTTCTCTTCTATTATTACCCTCCTTTCATAAGAGGATCATCCACATTCTCTGACTCTAAGTCCTTTCCACTGTACCGCAGAGGTGTGGCCTCTTTGCTTACTAAAAAAATGTCTATTTCCAATTTCTCCCTACTTAGGTCCTTTCTTTTGGTATCCCAGAAGCCTACTACTTACTCTCATCTGTGTCTGTCTCAGTCTCTTTGTCCCTGCATCACTCAGATATCTATTATCTATATCTACATCCATATTATCACCTATTGCTCATCCATCCATCTATCTACAGAGATTCATACTTTCTAGTTGGGCCCTGTATTGGGTAGTGATGGTGTAATTAATTTGTGCCTGTAGGGAGGATGAGGAGGAGAGAGAGAGAACAGACACAAAGAGGGAAAGATAGATATATAGGGAGAGGGAGAGAGACAGAAATACAGGGACAGAAAGGCAGGATTCAAAAGGATACAGGGCTAATAAAAAGGAACAATTTTATCTCATGACAAAAAAAAAGTCTATATAAGTTGGTGAATGTAGAAGCACTGTGGTAGATTATTATAATGGAATATTACTATGCTATAAGAAATGATGAATAGGAAGAATTCAGAGTAACACAGGAAGCCTTCTATGAACTGATAAAAAGTAAAGTATGCAAAGCCAGGATAACAATATTCACAATGAGTGCAACAATTTAAATGGATAAAACAATAAACTGAAACAGGTATTGGGAAATGTACCACCCTTTTTTCATTACAGAGACAAAGGACTATTATAGATGGCATATACTGTCAGGCATGGTGGATGTACTGCTTTTGTTAAACTGCTTTTTTAAAAGACATAATACCTAGAGCATTATGTTATAGTACAAGCATACCTCATTTTATTTCACTTTGCTTCATTGTACTTTGTAGATGTTGCATTTTGTTTTGTTTTTACAAATTGAAGTTTATTACTACCCTGCATCAAAGAAATCAATAAGTCCTATTTTTTTCAATAACATGTACTCACACTATGCCTCTGTGTAAGATTTTGGTAATTATTACAACGTTTCAAACTTTTTCATTATTATTATTATATCTATTATGGTGATCTGTGATCTGTGAGCTTTGACATTTCTATTGTAATTGTTTTGAGGCACCATGAACTACACCTATAAAAGACAGAAAACTTAATTGATAAATGTGTTCTGATTGCCCCACTTATTGGCTGTTCCCATCTCTCTCCCTCTCCTCAGGTCTCCCTATTCCTTGAGACACAATAATATTGAAATTAGGCCAATTAATAACCCTACAATGACCTCTAAGTGTTCAAGTGAAAGAAAGAGTCAACTGATGTGCAAACTTCATTGTTCTCTTATTTTAAGAAATTGCCACAAGTCACTCCAACCTTCAGCAATCAGTAAGTAGCTATTAACATTGAGACAAGATCTTCCACCAACAAAAAAGATTCAACTCATTGAAGGCTCAGATAATGGTTAGCATTTTTTTTTAGCAATGAAGTGTTTTTAAATTAAGATGTGTACCTTTTTTTAGACACTAACTTATAGACTACAGTATAATGTAAACATAATTTTTATATGCACTGGTAAACCAAAAAATTCTTGTGACTCGTTTTATTGCTACATTCATTTTATTGTGGTGGGCTGGAACTGAACCTGCAATATTTCTGAGGTATGCCTATACTCTGAAATATTCCCCTATTACATACAAAATAAGACTGAGACAAGAACAGAATAGTCTTCACAGAAATCCTCAAACCACGAGATTTGTTCCTAGATTTCAAATCTTTAGACCAAATCTAGTTCTCACCCATGCCCAGACCTACCTCATTCACCCCTGATCTCTAGTCAGCTTAAACCTTTACCATTATAACAAATCACATATTAAGTGACTTTGTATTTATTAAATGCTCATCAAAACAAAACATTCTTCTAGGCATTTAACAGATCATTTAGGCAGACATTTTACATAGCCTCATAAACTAAAAATGAGCTAAGATGGAGAATATATGTACTCATGACATGGACAGAATAAAATCTAAGCAAATAAAGCTATTAAAGAAAAAAGCCATGAAGTAATTTACGATATAAAGGGCTAGTGCATTTAAGACAGTAGGAAGCTTAAACCTGGCCTGCTTTTGAAAGCTGTGTGAGTTCATCTTTTATTCAGATGACATCGAATAAAAGTGCTAACAGCAGAAATATCAAGTGCCTATTACCTTGGTCTCACCCAACCACATAGGCCTAACTTTACAATCCCTTCAACAAAGCAGAAAATTTATTTCTTAGGCTGTATGTTCAGGTTACTGATTGGAGAACACCTCCCCTTCCTCCCACCCTCGCCTCATCCAATATGAAAAGAATTCCTTGAGAAGGTGGAATTCCATTACTTACCTTGGATAATTTGTTCAACATGTAAAGTGTCAATTTATAAAACAGAGATGATCCTCTCTATTCTTTGAAAAGGCTAAGAACCTTTTGAGGATCAATTGTTAAATTACCGCTTATGTGAATATTTTCCCACAACTTTTACTCCTCTTAAGACTACAAAGCAGATCTATTATAAGCTTTGAAAGAGCAAATAATCAAGGAACTCAATGAAATTACAGATATAAAAACAGCATAGGTCATGTTTATAGCCAGACATCAACTTTGTAGTACTGAAATACTATTTAACTATTTGTCAAGCATTCAATTCAAGAAGCATATATTAAGTGGTTACTATACATGTTTTTAACTTATTCTATGTACTTAGTTAATGAGTATTGATCAACTGAAAAGTGGTACCCTTGAAAGAAATATTTGATTTCTCTGTGTTTTTGGCTTAGTTTAGTTCAACCTTACATATAAAATGAAATAACAAGTACTAAATGGTTAGACTAGATGGTCTACAAATTCCCTTCCAGCTATGATGTTCTGATTATTACAGATCATTCCCCTTTTCATACAAGAATAATTAAATTTGGGTAGGTATGATATCTCAGAAGCAAGTTTGCTAATGTTCAGAAATAGAATAGTTTCCAAGAGTAAATTATTGGGAATTCAGGTCCTTGAGAAAGGATTAGATCTTGCTTGTGGTATCCTTCAATGCCCCTTTCATTGTTTCACTCTGCAGATGAAAGATGAAGGGTTTCAGGAGGAGTGTGACAACACTGGAGAGGACAAAGATGATCTTGTTAAGATGAAGGCTGTTTTTCTGTGAAGGACAAACATGGACAAAGATGGAGATCCCATAGTCTATGGATACCACAATGAAGTGTGAGATACGAGTGGCAAAGTGGCTTTGCATTGACCTTGGCCTGAGAAGATCATCAGAATTGTGGAGATGATATAGACATAGGAGACCACAGTGTCAGTGAGCTGATGAGTAGTACTAGAGAACTGAGGAAGTCTAACAGTTCAATGAATTGGCACATGCAAGATGTGGTAGGGGTCCACTATCACAGAAGAAGTGGTCAATTACAATGGGCCCACAATATGGCAGCCCTCCTTTAAAGTTGGGAAGATGAGCAGAAATCTACCTAACCAGGATAAGATGACAAGTCAAACGCAGAGTGGATGGGTCATGATAGTGGGATATTACAGATGGTAATAGAATGATCATAAGACATGACAGCAAAGAGGATAAACTCAGTACATGCAGAAAGGAAGTGGAAGTAGTATTGTGCGCAGCCCCCAGCAAAGGAGATTTTTTTTCTCAGAAAATCAACCAGAACCTTGGGAACAGCACAGGTTGTGATTAAGATTTAACTGAAGGAAATGTGGCTGAGGAAGAAATATATAGGTGAATGGGATCTATAGTCCACCCAGATTAATATGACAATGAGAGAATATATATTTCAGTTAATTATTAGATACTCTTGAAGTGAGTATTAATGATATAAAAGCAAGAGGCTTCTGTGTAACCAACCAGGTTTTGGTCTTTCTCTTTCCTTCTTCCTGAATCATGCCTTCCTAAATCTATCTCCTCATCCTCACCCTTTTACTTTTTCATTGGTGCTACCAAATATTGGTATATTGATTTAATTTGTAGGATCTTAGCAAATTGTCTGTAAGTTTTCTCTACCTCTTCATTTTCAGCAACTAATGTTGGTACATAAGCTATAATCATTTTTATATTTTCATTATCATAATTAGTACTACAATACTAGACAACAAAATATTCTATGAAATAATATTTCTTCTTCTTGTTACTATAAAACCTATTCTGTCAATTCCTTTCCTTGCCTCTCCAAGGAGTACCTGTAAGCCATCCTTCCATTTAGCTATAATTTCCTTCTCCTGGTTTTATTTATAGCAAGAATGTCAAAAATTGATATGATTCAGTTCCTCCAGAAATATGACTGTGTGTTGGCTGTTAGACAAGGATCTAGCATTTAGAGCACTGGTGGTCAAATTAAAGTTTATTGATGGTGTAAAAATGACTGATTTTTAGCACCCTCTGCCTCATTTCCCTCCACTTCAGAATTGGAAAGGGGAAATACTGAAAGCCATTTTACATTTTTCTTTTTTTTTTCATGGTGAAATTATTCATGACCCTGTAGTCAACTTACTATTGATGTGCCTCTCTTATAATTAACTAGCTCAGTCTTTAGAAAACAGACTCCATCTGTAGCAGAAGCCATATTTGCATCCTTTCCAGAATGGTTGAACTTGCCAAAGCTAATGATCTGCTGGCATGGCCTTTGAGAGCTCAGGACCAATCTCATGCCACAATGAGACATCAGAGTAGAAATAAGTAGAAGGAAATAAGCATTTACATAATACTTAATATGTGCCAGGCACTGTTATAAGCAATTCACAAATATTATCTTATTTAATCCTCACAACAATCTGAAAGATAGGTGCTGTTATTCCACATTTTACAGTTGAGGAATTGAAGCAAATAAAAGCTAAGTGATCTGCCCAGGGCTACACAGCTATTAGGTGTCTGAGGCCAGATTTGAACTCAGGTCTTACTGACTCTAGGCCCAGTGCTCTATCCACTGTGCCATTTGGCTACTGAGTAGGACTGCATGGGGGTGAAAAAACACATTAAATTACTTGAGATGAACCTATGTTGGGCCATTTATTTCCAAAGTCTGTTGATTTGTGGAGTAAATAAATCAAGATTTTTTATCGTGGCCTTTTGATAAAATGTGAGTGCCTACCAATTGCATCAAAATGATGAATTATATCAGTGAATCATAAGTATGGCTTGATGATATACTTCTTTGTCAAAAAATTGGAAGTCAATTAGCACTCCATTCCCAATATTAAGATGTAATGATTAGAGTATATGTAACATTTTACAAATATAAGGTGTTTTATGTGTTCTTTGAGACTCATGGCAATGCTTTGAGGTAGGTATTCTGCATAGTTGTTCTTATTTAGTAGTTTTTCAGTCATGTTCTGGCTCTTTGTGACCCCATTTGAGGTTTTCTTGGCAGAGATACTGGAGTGGTTTGCCATTTCCTTCTCCAGCTCATTTTGCAGATAAGGAACTGAGGCAGTTGCCCAGGGTGACACAGCTAGTAAGCATCTAAGGCCAGATTTGAACTGAGGAAAATGAGTTTTCCTGGCTCCAGACCAGGCATTCCATCTGCTGCATCACCCAGCTGCCCTCGAAGTAGCAGTACCCTCATTTTGCAGATGAGAAAACTGACCCTCAGTGTGTAAGCAACTTGCTGAGAGTTATACCACATAGCTAATCAAGTACAGAGCTAAGACTTGAACCCAGGTCTTTTGACTCTAAGTTTATTGTCTGAATGCTCAAATGCCTTCTATCTCCAAAGTCCTGTGATTCTAAGGTATCATTCCATAAATATTCCTTTCTTCTTTCTGGCAGCTAGGGCAACTGTTTTGATAAGTGCTCAAGTTGATTCTATTTGGAAACATTGGATTCTCTTCCCAGGTGTTCCAGTGACTGTGAGATGTTTAAATTCAGATCCACAGGGTGAAGTACACCAAAGTTTTTGGTCTCGACCTATGATTTTATCAATATGAAAGTTTCTCCACCCAGGAAGATCTCTATTCATCTGTACATTTTATATGTTCTTTGTAGAGTTTTGTATTGCAAGTGACATCTTCTGGAGGAAACACTTATCCAAGAAAGGAAACAAAGAGACCTTTAAGGTCCTGTCAGTGTCTGTGAAGGTGCTGTGGCTAGCTCCAGATTGTTTCAGTGTTCAGTCATTTGAGTTTCTCTTGTTTACCTCCCCTTTCATTCATGTAATCAATAAACACTTATTAAGTGGTGAGTACATGCCAGACACTGTGCTAAGTGCTGAGGATGCAAAAAGAGGCAAAAGATAGTGCCTGCCCTCAAGGACCCAATATTACAAAGTAATTGCCATTTTTACTCACAATCTGTACATACCACACTTCTTCTTGATGACTTTTCTGAGACCCTCTTTGAAGTCTTTATTCCTTAGGCTATAAATGATAGGATTTAGCAGGGGTGTGACTACTGTGTAGAATATGGAAATGATCTTGTTGAGTTCAGGTGACTGATGGGCATTGGGGTGGACATACATGAAAATCATGGTCCCATAGTAGATAGCAACCACAGCCAAGTGGGAGCCACACGTAGAGAATGTCTTCATCTGACCAGAGGCTGAAGGAATCTTCAAGATTGAGGACACTATGAACACATAAGAGACCAGAGTAAGGAGAAAACAAATACACAATACAGCAATGGACAGGATGAAGATTGTAATTTCAGTGATGAATGTACTGGAGCAGGAAAGCTGCATCAGGGGTGGGAGGTCACAGAAAAAGTGATTGATTTGGTTTGGTCCACAGAAATTCAATTTGGAGATCATTAAGGCAGGCAGAAAGCCAGTACCAATCCCAGTTACCCAGGATCCCACCGCCAACTTGGTGCAGACTTCAGAGCTCATCAGGATAGAATAGTGGAGAGGATTACAGACAGCTAGATAACGGTCATAAGCCATCATGGCCAAAAGAAAGCATTCAGTAGCACCAAAAAAACAAAAAAGTAAAGTTGGATTATGCATGCTGAGAAAGAGATTGACAAGCCCTGGGAAAGCAGGTTGGACAAGAGAAGGGGAACAATGGTGGTAGTGTACCAGATCTCTAAAAAAGAAAGGTGTTTGAGGAAGGAATACATGGGTAAATGCAGCCGGTGATCCTGGTTCACCACTATAATGATTATAATATTACCAATTACAGTCATAATGTAGAATAAGAGGAAGATGACAAAGAGAAAATTTTGCCACTCAGAGATGTTCTGAAAGCCTAGGAGTTGGAACTCCATGATGGTGGTAGCATTCCAAGATTCCATTGCCTGTAAAAGATATTTGAGAAAAATTAGAAGGCATGAAGAACAGATTCCTATTTTCTTTTAACTATGCCTATCATAATAACATGTCCCCTGATGACATATTAAAAAATAAAGCACTCCATTTACAGATTCTACCATGATAATTTCATCAGTATTAGAGAGTTTCTAGTGAAAAAATACTCTTTACCAATGGAGATTATCACCAACTCAGAAATTTATAATCTTAAAGAGTTGGCTGGGTTGCCAAACTCCTATGGACAATGAGGACCTACCTGAACTCATTACTCAATGATTAACTTGCTCAGGGTTGTACAGACAGTATTTAGCAGAGATAGGCCTTGAACTCAGGAATTTCTGACTCCAAGGCTTGCTGTCTGTCCACTAAGTCAAGCTGTCTTCCCAAGTGTTATTGAAAGAGAAGAAAGGAGAAGGCAAGTTTTATAAATCCATGGAGGCAAGAACCAACCTTAGGAAACTGTCAAATTTGCTTATGAAGTAGTCATGTCTTCGGTAGTCACTTCCTTTTAAAGTGCTTTTTTCTTTGTCCTTGGTAGCAAGCCTCTAATGTCACATTGTCCAATAGTCATCTTACTAACTTCCAACTACTTGAAGAGAGCTACAGAAATTTGGTCATTTCACACCTCTTTCTCAGGATCCACCCAGAGTAATAGACCTTGGAGATATAACATTTTGGGGAGACTGCTTTTTGCTGGTTATAGCAAGACTTCTTAATTTGAAACTGTCAATTAAGAAGGAGAAACACAATCTCTCTCTCAAATGAAACTAATGGTCATAAAATTTGGCATAGAGTTTAGAATTCAGAAGGTATGGGGGTAAGGGGGGAAGGCAAGATGGTAGAGAAAAGGCAGAGACTTTCCTGAGCTCTCTCAAATTCCCCTCCAAATCACTTTAAAATTCTGGAGTGGCAGAATCCACAAAAGCACAGGAGGAAACAATTTTTCAGCCCAAGACAACTTAGAAGGTCTATCTTAGAAAAGGTCTATCATATGGGGTGAGAATGAAGTAATGTCCAGTGCAGGCCTCACCAGCCCAGACCTGGCCCTAACAAACTAGGAGCAGGCCTTGGAAGTGACTGAATCAGCATTGGCAGTGGCTGCTTCCAGAGCTCTCAGACCACAGATGGTAAAGGGTTTAGACAACTGGTCAGAAGATTACAGGTCTCCCTTTGCTGGCACTGGATGCAGGACTCTGTTACATTGCCTATACTTGGATCTGGGTCACAGTCCCAGAGTAAGAAGGGCCATTAGCACACTAGAGCTTGTGGCTATAGAGGAGCACTGATTCTGGTCATAGTTCTGGGGTAGAAAAGAGTACTTGTGGTCACTCACAGATGACAGCACAGTCCAGGAGACTAGTAAAGACACCTTGGAAGAACTGAAAACTTACAGACCCTCAGAACTAGCTCTGAAAACAACTGCACAAAAACCCCGAAGCTTGGAAAAGTGTTCCCTCCATCCTGGAAGCAAAACCCTGCTTCAGCATAGAATTAAAAGTCAAGAAATAGGCTGGGAAAAATGAGCAAACAACAGAAAAAAATTCTGACTATAGGAAATTGCTATGGTGACAAACAATATCAAAACATACACTCAGCAGACAAAAAAGTCAAAACTCTGACATCCAAAGTGTCAAAGAGAATATGAATTGGTCTCAGGCCATGGAAGAGCTCAAAATGCATTTTAAAAATAAAGTAAGAGAGGTAAGAGGAAAAAATGGGAAGAGGAATGAGAGTGTTACAATAAAATTAAGGGGGAAAATAGACAATTTAGTAAAGGAGGTACAAAAAATACTAAAGAAAATAAAACCTTAAAAAACAGAATAGGCCAAATGATGAAAAAAAAAAGGTACAAGAATCCAATAAGGAGAAGAATGCCTTGAAAAGCTGAATTGGCCAAATGAAAAAAAAATAAACAAAAAATTCACTGAAGAGAAGAACTTCTTGAAAAGTAGAATTGGCCAAATGGAAATGGAAGTATGAAAACTCACCGAAGGGGAAATATATCTATCTATCTATCTATCTATCTATCTATCTATAGATATAGATCTATATCTATATCTATATATATATATATATATATATATATATATATATATATATATATATATATATATATATATTTTTTTTTTTGGTGAGGCAGTTGGGGTTAAGTGACTTGCCCAGAGTTACACAGCTAGTGATTGTTATGTGTCTGAGGCCAGATTTGAACTCAGGTCCTCCTGATTCCAGGGCTGGTACTCTATCCACTGCAGCACCTAGCTGCCCCAAAAATAATTTCTTAAAAATTAGAATTGGACAAGTGGAAGCTAATGACTGCATAAGACAGCAAGAAGTAACAAAACAAAACCAAAAGAATGGAAGAATAGAAGAAAATGTGAAATATCTCATTGGAAAAACAATGACCTAGAAAACAGATCCAGGAGAGACAATTGAAAAATTATTGGACTACCTGAAAGTCATGAGCAAAAAAAAAAAAAAAGAACCTAGACATCACTTTTCAAGAAATTATCAAGAAAAACTGCCCTGATATTCTACTGTTATTCTAGAACCTAAGGGCAAAATAGAAATGGAAAGAATCCACTGATTACCTCTTTAAAGAGATCCCACAATGAAAACCTCCAGGAATATTGTAGCCAAATTCCAAAGCTCTAAGGTCAAGGAGAAAATATTGCAAGCAGCCAGAAAGAAACAATTCAAATATCATGGAGCCAAAGTCAGAATAACACAAGTTTTAGCAACTTCTACATTAAAGAATCAGAAGGCTTAGAGTATTATTTCAGAAGGCAAAGGAGCTAGGATTACAACCAAGAATCACCTGCCCAGCAAAACTGAGTGTGATTCTTAAGGGGAAGGGGAGAAGGGATATTTAGTGAAATAAAGGACTTCCAACATTCCTGATGAATGGTTGAACCAGTGCTGAACAGAAAACATGACAGTCAAACACAAGACTTAAGAGAAGCATAATAAGATAAACAGGAAAGAGAAATAAGGGTTTCAATAAGGTTAAACTGATTATACTCCTACATGGGAAAATGATTGTAACTCCTAAAAACATTCTCATTCCTAGAGCAGTTAGAAGGCATATACATAGACAGAGGGCACAGATGCGAGTTGAATATTATGGGATAATTATCTAAAATAAAATTAAATTAAGATGTAAGAAAGAGGAATGCACTGGGAGAAGGGGAAAGGGAGAGGAAAAATGTGATAAATTATTTCACATAAAAGAGGCATGAAAGAGTTTTGACAGTGGAGGGGAAGATGGGAGAAGCGGTAGGGTTGGGGGAAGAGAGCAAGTGATCTTTAATTGGAATTGGCTCAAAGAGGGAATAACATACACACTCAGTTGAGTATAGAAATCTATTTTACCCTACAGGAAAGTAGCAGTGTAAATGGATAAGGGAAGGGGTGTGTGTAGCAAAGAACGAGGTAGGTAAAAGACAGATGCAAAACATTTTTGAGTAAGAAAAGGGTGAAAAGAGAGAGAGAATAGGATAAATGGGGGGAAATAGGATGGAAGGAAATACACAGTAATCAGAACCGTGAGAAAAAGTTACAGCAAGTTTATCTGATAATGACCTCATCTCTCAAATTTATAAAATTTGAGTCAAATTTATAAAATTAGAGCCATTCCTCAATTGATAAATGGTCAAAAGATGAATAGCAGTTTTCAGAAAAAAATCAATCTAAATTATATCTAAAATCATATGAAAAAATGCTCTAAATCACTACTGATGAAAGAAATGCAAATTAAACAACTCTGAGCTACCACCCCACACCTATCAAATTGGCTAATATGACTGAAAAGGAAATGACAAATGTCGGAGTGGATGTAGTAAAATTGAGACACTAATGCATTGTTGGTGAAGTGGTATACTGATTCAACCACTCTGCAGAACAATTTGGAACTATACCCAAAAGGCTATAAAACCATGCTTACTCTTTGACCAAGTAATACAGCTACTACGTATGTATCCCAAAAAGATTTAAAAAAAAGAAAAAGGACCTATATGTACAAAAATATTTATATCAACTCTTTTAACAGTGGCAAAGCATTGGACATAAAGGGGATGTCCATCAATTAGGGCATGGCTGAACAAGTTGTTGTATATGATTGTGATATAATACTATTGTGCTATGAAAATGACAAGCAAGATTTACTCAGAAAAACCTGGAAAGACTTACATGAACTGATACAGAGTAAAATGAGCAGAACCAGGAGAACACTGTACACAGTAACAGCAATATTGTACCATAGTAAGCTGTGAATGATTTACCTATGCTCAGCAATACAATGAACTAAGACAATTCTGAAGGACTTATGAAAAATGTTATCCATCTGTAGAGAAAGAACTGATGGAATCTGAATACAGATCAAAACATACCTTTTTTTTTTGCTTTTTTTGCCTTTCTTCTTTTATTTCTTCCTTCCTTTTTGTTGTCTGTATTTTCTCTCACAACACTACTAAAATGGCAATGTGTTTTGCATAACTGGACAAGTATAACCTATATTGAACTGCTTGCCTTCTCAATGAGTGGGGAGGGGAAGGAAAGAATTTGAAATTCAAAACTTAAAAAAAGTTAAAGATTGTTTTGCATATAATTGGGGGAGAAATAAAGTATTAAATCATTAAAAAATAATTCAGAAAGTATGATACTGATCTCTAACTTTTACTGAGAAAAGACTGAGAAATATAGTATAAAGACACTAGGTAAGGGGAAAAATAACTTTTTTTCTGACCCTTTCATACCTGCCCTTACTGGAGCAGAAGTAGAGAAGATTACAGGGAAGACACAAATAGGACTTCTGCATCTCATTCTGACTCCTTGACAGATCTGTGGCCACCAAGCAAACCTTCCAGAAGATGTTTTTCTTGGGTTGCATGACACAATCCATGACTCAGGAATTCAGTTTTGAGGTCATATGAACTAGGTGCAATCTTTGCTAGAGTTTGGGAGGCACCTACCAAAACTCATAATACTGACTCAGCCTCCACTTACCAAGCCTGCAGCTACTTTTCTTTTTTTGTTAGGCAGCTTAATAATAATAGTAGTGAAGATTTATAAAATGCTTTGAGGTTTGTGAAACACTTTACCAATATTATCTCTTTGGAGATAACAACGCTAGGAGGTATTATTATCCCCATTTTCAGAGGTGAAAACTAAGGCAGACAAAAATGAAATCACTTGCCCAGGGTCATATAGCTAGGAAGTGTCTTATGTCAGAGTTTAACTAAGGTCTTCCTGACTCAAGGCCCACTGCTGTGTCTACTAGGGTCTCTTGTCTAGTCTCAGCTTCCCTCAGGAAAAGGAGAACTACCATTCCATTGCACACCAGGTGCCTGGAGGAAAAACCATTCATCTCACTAGGTCTCCTGCCACATCTCCAGCCTCCACCCCTCACCCCCAAAAAGAGGAGAAATGCTGTTCCATCACTTAAGGATTCTTCCCTTCTCTCCAGCATTCCTCATACAGAGGACAAACACCATTCCAGTGAATGCTAGACTCTTCCTTCCAGGAAAGTAATGAGAGACCATTCTGTCAAGCCTCCAGCCTGTTCTCCTGACATTCCTTTAGCTCAGAGAACCTGTCTCCTTGCCTAAACTCCCTAAGGCTGTGAGAAAATGCCACACTGAAGCTTACAGACAATGAAAATCTACCTGAATTCATTCCTCAATGATTAATAAACTTCCCCTTGATCATATTTCCCCCATCTCAGTGATTCTTAACATCTGACTGTCATTCAAACCTGCTTTTTGTCCCTCACTGTCCTAATCTTTAGTCTCATTTCCCTCAACACAACCCCTATGATGTCCCATTCTAAAGTTACCAACTCCATCCATTGTGCTCTCTGGAATGCCTGCTCCATAGGCAACAATATTGCTTTCCTGTCAAATCTTTTCCTTTTCCACTCCTTCCATTTTCTGGCTGTCACTAAGATCTGGCTCTCTCCTAGTGACCCAGCCTCTCTGGCCTCCTTTTCAGCATTGGTTACACTTTTCATTCATTCTCCCTGACTCAGCAGTTGAGGTGGGGGAGTTTAAATTGTCTTGTTTCCTATTGCTATTTACAGTTCCTTTGAGGTTCACTCAATCCATATCTTTTTTTTTTTTTACCACCAATCAAAAATCTGGTAGTTATTGTCTACTGACTTCCAGAACTCTCTCTTTTTTTCCTCATTGGATTCAGTAAGTCAGTCAATAAAAATTTTTGAAGACTCTACCATGTATCAGGCACTGTGCTAAGCACTGGGAATACAAGGGCAAAATACAGTTTCTGCTCTTAAGGAGCTTAGTTGAATGGGGGTGACATTAAGTAAATGACAATATACAAACAAGCTATATGCAAGATAAATCAGAAATAACAGATGGAAGTCACTTCATTCCTTAAGGGGGATGAGAAAAGGCACATATCAGCTCACATAAATTCTTCCCAGATGACTCCAGCTGGGTGGATTCGGAATATGTACTTCATTAATGGAACTTACACATTGCATTATAGATAGTTGTTTCTTATTGTGTGTAACAGAGACATTGGGTATTCTAGGAATTATCAGTCCTGGTTATATAGAGCAATCTCAGATATTGCTTTCCTGCCGTATGGAATTTAGAAGGCTTGCTTCTGGCCACGTGTGACCAAATGTGCTGGTGTAAGCAAGAAGAATTGCTGGGGGCCGCTAGGTGGCACAGTGGATAAAGCACCAGCCCTGGATTCAGGAGGACTTGAGGTCAAATTCGGCCTCAGACACATAACACTTACTAGCTGTGTGACCTTGGGCAAGTCACTTAACCCCATTGCCTAGCCAAAAAAAAAAAAAAATTGCTCACTTAGAGGTTTACAGTGGAATATTACTACAGTGGGAAATAATAGTTGGCTGCTGAGACAGAACTTAGTGGACACACAAAAGGGATAATTCACCCTTCCTCCCTCCCTTCCTTTTGATTTTGCAGTGTGAAGGTTGCTTCAAATTGAGTCTAGAGAGATGTATCAGGGAAGAAAAGCTGCCTTGTTTTCCTCCTAGTTGCCATGTGGCATATGGTTTTCTCAGAACCTTTTATATTTGTTCTTTCCTTATTTTAGGCAATCTTGAGATATAATTGTTTAGGTGGTGATTGTGAGCTTTGAAGATCTGCATCTATGATAGTAGTAGCAACATCCATCGCAGTTGTAGTGGTCAATAGCAACAGAAGTGCGTGTATTTGGAGCAGAGGGACATAATGCAGATGAGACAGATGCAGAAAAATAGTCCTCCAAGGATAATGTCAGCTTCAGCATCATGACCCCTTGTGGCAAAGACAAGAAGAGCCTCCATGGACTCAAGAAAGGCACAGATTCACAGAATTTGGAGGAATGGCCCAAGTAGCAGAGAATTACACATAATAGGGGAACGTCATGAGAATTCCAAAAAGGCAGAAGAAGCCTTCTAGGGTGATAGAAGTGATTATTTTTCTATTATATTAATAACAAATTATTAAATTAAGATTGAGATTTTTCCTTTCTATTTCCTTATTTAGGGGCCATCCCCTATAGGTCATTCGGCCAGTCTCTGAAAGAAAAGGCTGATAGATGATACTGGCTTAATCTATAAGGCACATACTCCTTGGACAGGACTCCACTCAACTAGGGGACCTTACTTTTGTTTATAGTGTAAACAGAGTGTAACCTAGGTGAATTCCAGTCCCAAAGCATCAGGTCTATGCCCTTGTATCCCTCCATTGGAGTCTAGGTACCCCAGTTCATGAAGGAGAAAACCAACCAGAGTGGTCTGGGTAGAAATAGATTCCTTTGTTCAGATAGCTGGAGGTAGCTAGCTATCTCATGATCAATCCACATTCTCAGCAGAAGGAGCTGAAGACTTTCATCCCATTTCCTCATTTGAAAGTCTACCCCCTCATTAATTGTTCATCAATCAGAGTTGATTTTCACCTATCAGGGCACCTCCTTTTCCAAACGTATTTAAGCATTCAATGATCTCCATGGTTTTATCTTTGATTTCCAAGAGAAACCACTATCAATTTATTGATTATCAGCTAGTCTAATTAATAAATTATTAGTTACCCAGAAACTCACTCTCTCTCTCTCTCCCTCTTTTCATTTGTCTCAAGGGCCTGAAGTTAGGAGAATGTTGCAACACCTGCTCTCTGTATCTCAACATCATTGTATTCTAAAGTTTATGCTCCCTCTCCTCTCTATAGACTGTGTGTATTTGTGGAAGAGTGTGTTCTGCATTATTGGAGAGAAGGTACTTTGTACCAATTTTTCCTACTAAACCTTCTTAGTAAATATCGTTGTTAAAAATTAATCGAGGCTACTGGCTAGTCATTAATAGGAATACAGGAACTCGGGAACTACGTGAGTAAAAGTATAGTTCTTCAGAGCTTCCCTTAGAACCTTAGTAGTCAGCTACCCTCTTGGGGTCCCAACCTTTAAGTGAAGTACAAGTTCAGTCATTGAGCCTCAGAATGGATATTTCATGTGACAAGCTTCTTGAAGACAAGCACAGTGTTTTACATATCTTTGTGCAAGAGGGTCCTGAACTCCTCCCTCCACACCATATAGACTTAGTGTTCTTGAGCTCTATGACATCAAAATCCAGGGACTGAAAATTCTGAGCAAGAGAATGATGGTCCTTGGTTTAGGTTTTATCCCTTTAAGAACTAGAAACTTTTCTAGGCTTTGGCCTACTCCTATACCCTCAACACTGGAAGAGGGTATTGATGAATGGTCTCGAGGCTATGCCTCATGTAGCACAGTGGATCTATTATAAATCTAATATCTAGAATGTTGGAGAAACAAAGCACTTAAGTAACCATTTTGTCTCCATGCACCATTTCTCCTTTTCTTTCCAAAATGCTTTTCATGTCAGATATTACCAGTTCATAAATTTTAAGAGATGAGGGAAGTATGGTCATGCTGCACCTATATCTTTATACTCAAATATTTCTCCCAGTTAAATCCTATAGGACTTAAAATTCTTCTTTTAGTGAGTATTTACTTTTTGTAAAGCATTGCTTTTTATACACCTCCATGGATAACATTCAAATATCCCTGGTATGTGAAGCATATTAGCTATTAACTATTTTGGCCTCAAAATGAATGAATTTGCCATTCTTTACTTTCCTCCCTGATGGAAGGACTTGAGGCATCAGCAGGGTGCAGAGAAGCTCGATTTAGAGGTAGAAGACCTTGGTTCAAATCCCAAGTCTGCCACATACAACCTGTGTGACCTTGTGCAAGTCACTTAACTTCTCTGGGCCTCAGTTTCCATATGTGTAAAAGAGAGAGTTGGCACCAGATGAATCATAGGTTCCTTCCAGATATAAACCTATGATCCCACAATCATGAGGTCACTAGGTATGTATGTGTGGAGCTGTAGGGAAAGGAATATGACCTATAAATCAGGGAATGAGCCCAGAGAGGAGAAATAAAGGGCCAAATAGCCTATTCAATTTTTTTTCTTTTCAAATAAATATATGATAATATTGGTTTTATTCTCACCATACTCGCCCACAACATGCTGGGATAAACATTCTGCCTGATTCTCTAATATACAGGACAGAAGATATAATATCATAAGCCCACTGAGGATCTTCATCAAATAGATGAATGTTTGTATTTTTGAGGAGAAGGGTAAAGTTGTACAAACAGTAGACTTTTATGATTTTCAAAGGATGTATATTATTCCATTTGATCTTCATAGCAACTCTTTGTGGTTGTTAAAACCAATTCCGTGATGCCAGTTTACTAAAGAGGAAACAGAGACTTAAAGATATACTGAAGGTCATATAGGGAGTTGGTAGAAGACCCAGTCAGTCAATAATAGTCAATAAACATGTATAGCACTTGACCTGGAAGTCCTGCTTCTCATTTTAGTTCTTTTTCCAACCTGCTCCAATTCATTCTCTGGGTTTCCACTTCTTTATTTTTAAAATGAGTATGTTAAACTAGATTATCTTTAGAATGCCTTCCTCACAATAGCCCCTGCAGGGGCATGCTGTAGCTTTAGCCATCATCATGCCATTCCCACTTTCCATAAGGGGTATGAAGCAAAGGGAATGATCTTCCCAGTGGCTCTATGGAATTGTAAGAAGATCCATAGCAAGTAGAGATCAATGGAGATGTGACTGAGACACATAAAGAAGACAGATGCAGAAATATAATCCCCCAAGAATGATGGCAGCTTTAAGCATCATTACCCCTTGTGACAGAGGCAATGGACTCAAGAAAAGTACAGATCCAAGGATCTTGAAGGAGTGGCCCACATAGAAGATAACTGCACATACTAATGTGTGATTGTGAACTTCATGAGAATTCCACAAAGAAAAAAAAGGTCTACAAGTCAGACAAGTCACTTCAAGGCATTGGTATGAGGGAAGTACTTTGTAAACTTTAAACAATATAAAAATTAATGTTACTTATTTTGTCCAAGGCAGAATGACAATTCCATATAGCAAAACAGGGATGGAACCAAGATAAAAACATTGGTTTCTTTCAGACATAACTTTTAATAGTCAAAAAGTATTTACTAAGTGATTGTTTTTGCAATGCAGCATGCTAAGCTCTGGGGACCCAAAGATAAAACAAAATGAAACAAACAAAATATGGTTCCTTGGTTCCTGTCAGGAAGGAATTTAAATCTGCTGAAGGGAGATATAATATCTAGATAAATAAGTATAGAAAAAATAATATAAAGTGGCAAGGGCAAGTTACCCCTTTGAGAAGTTAACAGTTTGGTTGACAAAAGGAACAGAAAGAAAGGATGTAAGAAGTACCCAAACAAAGTTTTTCAGAAAAATTGGAGGAGACCAAAGTCATATTCAGTTGGAGCTACATGAGGCGAAAATCAGGGAAGACAACAAAGGTGGCACTGAAGTGTGGTGATGAAGCAAACAGAAGGAAGATACACACTCAAGGTATGAGGAGCATCTAGCACAAATGAAGTAGGAAAATGAAGGATGCCATCAGGACAGAGCCAGTAGTGGAATTTCACTGGAATGTAGACTTCATGAAGGAGGGTAATGTGAAATAAATCTTAAAAAGTACATTGGGACCAGATGGAGGAAAAGCCTTAAATGCCAGATTAAGGAGTTTGAATTTTATCCAAAAGGATGGATATGGGACTATTGATTAGGGGAGTGACATAGTGAATCTGTGCCTTGGGAAGATTATTTTGGCATATATTAAAGTTGAATGAGATAAAGAAGAGACCAGAGGCAGGGAGAGCAGTAAAGAGGTCACTACAATAGTCTAGGCTAAAGTAAGTAAAGGCTTGTGAACCAGGTTGGTGGCAATGTGTGTATGGAAGAGGTGGTAGATGTAAGAGATAGTAGGGAGCTCGAATTAAGCAGATGATTAGTAGAAGTAGATTAGACAAATTTTAGACATTTAGTAAAGCATTTAGTAAAGTTATATGAAAGAATTAGAGGTCTTGGTTCTGAGTTACTGTCACATAGTGAAATTTTATTAAAATTTTATGACTATTCATACTCTCCTCATTTCTGATATTCAATTCTGCTTAATAACTTTTTAGTCCATAGAACAAATTATATATATATATATATATATATATTATATATATATATGTATATACATATATGTATGTATGTATATTTCTTCTAATGATCTAGGAACTCCTCCTTCCCCTCCTCCTCCTCCTCCTACTGAACTGCTTCATCTTCTCCTCTTTCATCTTCTTCTTCTTCTTATGCTTCTTTTTCTTTTTCTTCTTCTTCTTCTTCTTCTTCTTCTACTACTACTACTACTACTACTACTACTACTACTACTACTACTACTACTACTACCACCACCACCACTATTACTAGTACTTCAAGATGAAGAGGACACAGCTACTGAGCAGGAAGAACTATGACTCAGTAGATCTTCTAAAGACAGAGATGGATTCCTTCCCTTTTTTTTTTTTAACAATAGTTCTCATGAGCATGTGAGAGGGATTTTCTTCTTTCCACCTCATCATAAAAATACTATCCACATTGCAGATAAACCACTTAAGCAAGCTTGATTCTGAGTTTTGATCTTTTTCTTCTATATTTGTTCTTTTCTGTTCTTAGGTAAGTTTGTATTGATCCTAAGATGTCCAGGACCAGGCTTGGAAGTCAGGCTGTCAGTTTGAGAGTTTCATCCGAGTTCTCTGGTTCTTTGATCAAAGCTGACCAGAGACAAAGTGAACATTTACCAGCTACCTCAGTGTCCTTGGAGTAGAAGACCACCAAAAAAAATTAACCCAAACTCTGGCCTGTCTAGTAATCTAGGTTATATATAAAATGCCTAGTTAGTAGTACCACCAAAAATTGGTTTTAGATGAGGTTTTTAACATATTCACATAATCTGGCGGACTATAATAGTATTGCCACTTATTTAGTTTATCTCCTTTATGTTTACTCATGAGTACTTTGTGTTAAGCATTTCATTTGTATGTGGGGAGGAAGAAAAGAATATGCATTTATATAATACCTGCTCTGTGCCAGACACTGTGCTAAGCACAAACAGAGGTTAAGTGGCTTGCCCAGGGTCACACAGCTAGTAAGTGTAGGAGGCTGTGTTTGAACTCAGGTCTTACTGAATGTATTCCCAGTGCTACACCACCTAGCTGCCTCAACAGCTAGTGTGTAGGGAATAAAAATCTGTCCAAAACTTAACTTATGTTGTACATTAAGTGCCTTTCTTCTCCCCACTTTGGGAAACTCCCCACCCTTGACATGAGCCAAAAATTAAGCACCAGGAGCACCAGGATGGAGGTAGATGAATGTGAGCTAAGGGACACTCACCCCTCTCACTGGACACCATGTTCTGCTTAGCACTGAACCTGGTTCATTAAGCATACTTGGGCCCCAAGCACGGGGGTCCTCTGGAGAAGGGAAAGACAGTCACTACAGCCTGCTGACCCTTCTAACAGTTATTATTAGGTGACTGACACATTTCTTGTGACTTTCAGCTTCAGTGTGGTTTTGACTTAGGCTTTCCTGCTTCCTGTACTTCACCTTCCCTCTGCCCTTTTGGTTTGTTTCATTTTGGCTCAGTCTGTAGCCTATAATTTTAGCAATTTTTGCCTTGTTGCATGAATTTGGTGCCTCTTTGCTCTAAACTCATAGCAATTACACTTCTCTCCCATCCTTCCCCTGTCTACCCCCACTGAACTGGACAAAGTAGCATGTCTCCTATATTCCTTGCTAATTTAACAATCTTCCAAAGGGACCTGATGTTGCAATGAGGGCTCAGATTGTCCTCTGCTGTCTTGTTCTAGTCACTGTCAATGTGGCACAACAGATTCTAAGATTGCCCAATGTCCTATGGATTGTATCAACTTTCAGTAGTTCTTTGCACCTCTGGGTCACTGGTTTATCCTCATTGGAGAAGGGATTTACTATAAGATCATGGATTTTAAATTGGGTATTACTTTAGAAGTCATCTGGTCCAACTTTAATTTTTATAGATGAGGAAACAAGTCTTGAAAAAGTTGACTTGCCTAAGATTAAGCCAAAAAAATCCCCCACCTACAACAGCAAAAACAGGGTTTGAACCCTAATTATTTGATTGTAAATATGGAGCTCTTTCCACTATACCAGGTTCCCCTGATTCTTTCATATGTCTGTCCAGTTTCCTAAATAAAAAACAAAACAAAACAACAACAACAACAACAAAAACATCCTATGGTATTCTTGGGGCAGCTAGGTGGTGAAATTGATAGAGTACCAGGCCTGGAGGCAGGAGGATCTGAGTTCAGATCCAGACTCAACACTTACTAGTTGTATGACCCCAGGCAAGTCACTTCACTCTGTTTCCCTCAATTTCCTCATCTGTAAAATGAGCTGGAGAAAAAAAAGGCAAACCACTTCAGTATCTTTGCCAAGAAAACCCCAAATAGGGTCACCAAGAGTTAAACATGACTAATTCACTAAACAACAAACATAGTGCTCATTAGGTATTAGTATACCTAATGTTTGATAACTGCTATATGTAATATTTTGCTCTTCAGTAGCTATTTACCTATGAATAAACTACAAAGTCCTGGTGTTAAGGCTATCAACAATCACACTCCAATTTACCTGCCCAGCCTTACCTCACAATATCTCTCTCCCTATACAATACATTGCCCCCAAGATAGTCTGTTCACTATCCCTGGGCTAGTCTGGCCTATTCTCATTACTGTCTATTTCTCTTGTATCTTTACCTCTCTCCCACTCCCATTACTTCCTTTTCGGTCTTTTCTCACAATCTGTTCGTTTAATCTTTCTCTCTCCTTCTTTCTTCCCTTCTGCCTATCTCAACTTCCCAGTAAGGTGCTGGACATATGATCCCTGACCCATCAAGGAGCAGCAATTCCAGGGTTAAGGAATAACACACCTCCCACCCAGGTCCTGTTCGGTCCTGAGAGCTGTCATCAGTTTGAATGTTTTCAGAATTGAGTGGAAACAGGGAATGGTATCCTTACCTCACCCTCTCTCTGCTCAACTGGGAAAGGGTGAGAGTACAGAAGTATCTGTGTCAAATCCATTTCTTTTTTGAGGTGAACAATTTATCCTGAGTACATCAATTCTCAGCAGGGGACTTGAGTCTACAATCACTTAGTCTCACTAGGCAAGCCTTCAAAAAAAAAAAGAGAGAGAATGGAGAATGTCTTTCCTTTTTCTAGGGAAAAGGGAGGAGGGAGTTCTCTCCCAATGGCCTTCCTTGTTTTAAAAAGAATGTTGATCAGGGTTTAGCAGAAATTTACACAAGAGGAGACCAGGTGAGCTCCCCCTTCTGGTGAAGAGCAAAACAATAAGGGATGTGCTGGTTACCTAACAGGAAGACAGAAGGGCTAGAGTGCTAGACTCGGAATCAAGAAAACCTTGGTTCATAAACCCACCTCTGTTAATTTACAAACTGTGTGACTCTGAATAAAACACATAACCACTCTGAATGTCAAGGTTTAGAAGGCAGTAACTGTTTTGTTTTTGTTTTTATATTCCCAGAACCTATCACAGTGCTTGACATATGGTAGGTATGTAATAAATACTTGATTAATTGAACTAAAATTATAGATGTGTTGCAATCTGCATGGGGTAGGGAGAAAGCATACAGTAACATACCCTTACTGTACAGTATTAATGTATGTGTGCATGTAGTCCTTAAACACTCTCAAGATCCCAATCCTCACTCCCCCTCACACTGGCAAGTGAGGTCCTCAGGGCAAGGCTCTTCTCCCCCTTTGGGTTCCAATTGTACTTCTGAGAGATGTGTATGTGTGTATGTTTGCACTTACTATTTCTTCCTTCTGTCCCCTCAGCTCCCAGTGCTTTATCCAGGAAACTTGTTTGTGTTTTATGTTGTTTTAGGCTAACTTGACTCTCTTTGGTGGGAATTGATTTCTCAATGCTCCTCACCTGAGACAGAGCTGGAGAGAAGAAAATCCTGGTCTTCTGGCTTTCAGCTTTCAGAGAGAAGACAGGTGATTCCAGCTTCTCTTCAGGGGGAGGTCCCTAAAGAAAGAGAAGGACTCTGGGAAGAAGCCACCATGTAGAGGAACCAGCACTTTCATCATGTTCGCATATCCAGATTGTTATACTAGAGACTTTGGCGAATTTCCCCTTGGGTGAGATCTGGAACTCTCCCTTTGTTGAACTGAGAAATCTCACTGCTAATGGGAGAACTCATTCATTCTGTGCATTGTCTAATATATTCTTATCACATACCTTCTCTGATTACTGTTTGCTATCAGCTTGGATAAATGGAATTATTTGCTATTTGCTACATGTAGTTTTTGTGGAACTGGAATTTGGTGGGAAGGAAGGAAGGTAGGAAGGAGGTAAGATTATTGTTTGTCCTTCATTCTGGAAATGAGGCAATCTGTGAGCTGCCCTACTGGGGACCCAACTGGCCAATTTCTTCCTTCCTTCCTTCTTTCCTTCCTTTCCTTCCTTCCTTCCTTCCTTCCTTCCTTCCTTCCTTCCTTCCTTCCTTCCTTCCTTCCGGTGCTCGGCTCAAAGTAATATAAATTTTGATGGCTAAAACCTCACAAGATACCTTGGTGTTTACAGGCTAGATTCCTTTTTTAAAGACCGAAGTTGCTCTGGCTCTCCTTGATTGGCCAACAATAGGTCCCAGCCCAAGTCTCACTTAGAAGAAGGCTACTATGTGGTGAATAGAGAACTGAACCTGGAGTTAGGAAAACCTGACTTCAAATCTAACCTGTATGATCCTGGTCAAGTCACTTAATTCTCTCAAACTCAGGTTCCTAATCTGTAAAATAATAATAATAATAATAACACCTACTCACAGAGTTGTAATGAGGATACTGTAAGTTATTATCTGCAAAGTGTTTTGCAAGTCTTTAAGTGCTGCAAAAAATACTACGTATTATTGTTATCTTGCTTCTCCTCCCTACACATTAAGATTATTAATGTCTGCAACATTTTTACTCATTATAAAACAAACAAAGAAGAGTGGAATGCAAAAAAAAAATCCGTATCTAGAATAGATGTGACATCTCCCTCTCCCACAATTTCCACTTGTTGGATCCTCTCTCATTCTCAAAATCCAGTTCAAGTTTTATCTACCTCAGGAAGCCCTTCTGATTTGTTCCCCACTACCCATTGCATAGAAAGTAATATCCACCTCAATTTTCTTAGATCATGTGGTTTAGGCATCTTTTAACTGATTTCAAAACATCTATTTTAAAATATTTATTGTAGCTATTTTTATCCATTGTACGATATGAATTAATATATCCCCTATATAGGAGATTATAAACTCCTTCAGTGCCATGGAAATTTCTTATTCTTCAGGGCTCAGAGAGTGACTTACACATTGTGTTTTCTAAATTTTTTTTTCTAACTTACTAAAAATTATTCACATTGCTTCATATAGACATAAGAAGAGGACACAATGATAATATTGCCTCAACTTTTATTTTCTCTCTTTCTTTGTGTCTTTCTGTCTATGGATCTGTTTATTTCTATCTGTCTCTATTCTTTCTGTCTTTCTCTGTCACAGAGTCTTGTGACTTCTTACAATCACTTCCAGCTGTAGGTGTCAGTGATTAGCAAACCAATGACATCATTTGAGAAATGTATAAGAGGAAAGGGGCTAGCACTGATGTGAGACAAAATTTAGATTGTCTTTAGGGAGCATGTCCTGACAGGATAGGGAAACACTAGAGAATGGTGAGGAATTCCTTCTCTGATAATCTTTAATTTTTTTGGGGGGGTAAACAGTTGTTTTTCTCACTATATCCATAAATACACCTAGATATTTAACTATTTAACTGAATTGACCAGTCAGCAATCAATCACTTAAGAGTTATTAATGGAGGATCAAAATAAATTGTATATGTGTCACTTTAAAAAAAATTATTCAGTACGTAGCACATTGTCCTATACTTGGGAAAAGCTTAATAAGCTATTGTTTAATGAACAAATGAATGAATGAATGTAAAAGCACTTTGAAAAATATAAAATAGCATATACATATAATCTATAATTGCATTGTATCATAGAAATAGGGCGGCTAGATGATATAGTGGATAGAGTGTTGGGTATGTTGTCAGGAAGACTTATCTTTGTGAGTTCAAATCTGGCCTCAGACACTTACTAGCTGTGTGACCTTATTTAATCCTGTTTGCCTCAGTTCTTCAGCTGTAAAATGAGCTGCAGAAGGAAATGGCAAGCCACTTCAGTATTTCTCCCAGGAAAACCTCTAATGTGGTCATGGAGAGTCAGACATGAGTGAAAAATGACTTAGCAACAATTATAGAAATATATAACAATTGTAATATAGTATGCTAACTTTTTCCACTCCACCACATACATACACATGAATCTAATAAGAGATTTTCCTTGTTATTTGTTTTTTGATGAGGCATTTGGGGTTAAGTGACTTGCTTAGTCATACAGCTAGTAAGTGTTATATGTCTGAGGCTGGATTTGAACTCAGGTCTTCCTGACTCCAGGGCCAGTACTCTATCCACTACACCACCTAGTTGTCCCCTTGGTTTTTTTATAGTGTATGATATCCTAAATAATACTTCCAAAAGGAATATTGGATGTGTCTCTGATGACTTTGAAGTCCCTATTAAAAGTGAAAGAATTAGGGCAGCTTGACACTTACTACCTGTGTGACCCTGGGCAAGTCCCTTAACCCTGACTGCCTCACCAAAAAGCAAAAAAAAAAAAAGTGAAAGAATTGAGGCCACAAGTTACGCCTCTTTTCTTTCACTTGAAGGTGAGTATAAATAATAAGAACTGGGAAGAATGTATCTCACTAGAGGGGTTTAGATTGGAAATTAAGGGAAAGGGAGAAAAATTATTGGAAAATCTTTTTAAAGTTGAATACAAAAGATGTAATAAGAGAAAGAACAATTGTAGAGATGGGGAAAAAATAAATGGAAAGACTGGTAACAATACTTATTTCTTCAAATAACTGTATAACAATGTACAAAACAAGGATAATGAATAAAATGCACTTAACATTTTAACATGGGAAGCTCTGACCTCATAGGTATATCAGCAAAACTGAAGGGGATAAGATTTGAGACTAGAACATAGTGAAAACTATTCCTTAATCAAAAGGAACAAATAATAAAAGGAACAGAATGGTGGTATCAAGAAAATTCATATCTACGTGTACATCCTCAAACTTGCTGGAGGAGCTGTGGTGGAAAACATTTGGTTGAGGAAAGCAAAAGAAAGGAACAGATGTTATAAAATCTTCTAATCATAAACCATTAATTAGAGTAGGAAAAGACCCCAGGTTCCTAGAGTCTAACCCCTACCTATATCATGAGTACCATTTACAACATCCTCAGTAAGTTGTCATATAACCTCTGCTAGAAATCCTCCAGGGACAAGGAACTTACTAGTGCTGGAGCCAGCTCATTTTATTTTTATTACTCTAATTTTCAGGAAATGTTTCCTTATATAAATTTCACATCTGCCTTCCTATAGTTTCTACCTACTGGATCTAGTAATGCACTTTGACAGTAAACAGGAGTCTGCTTCCCCTTTTACATGATAATCTTTCACATATTTGAAGATTATTTTCAAGACATATGACTATATAGACCAGTGGTGTCAAACTCAGATAGAAATGGATCCTTGCAGACCACATATTGTCTTAGAAAACGATGTTAGTATCATCTCTGTTTTGTTTTGTTTCTATTATTTTGTTAAACATTTCCCACTTACATTATCTAGAGTTTTGTGCACTACAAGTTTGATGTCTCTGGTGTGGAAGATGTGAAACCCAAAACTAACATAGAGGCAAGTTGTAGTGATTGAAGACGTCTCCTATTAAGACATTTTCTCTAAGTCCCATTTTGCTAATTATTTTTTTTACCTATCCTATCAAATCACATTATTTATTCTCTGTAGTGAGAGAAGAAGCATGTCTGGATTTAATTCTGGCCAAGAGGGAAGAACTAATAGAAGTAGAAGTGATAGAAAACTTGGGAGAAATTGACCATGCCCACTTACGAGCTATGATAGCCAAGGAAGGAAGTGTTGTATAACTCAGATGGGTATCCTAAACTTTAAAAGAAACAGAGTTCGAAAAGCTTGGAGAAGACATAATCCAATGGTTTAGTATTCTAAAAAGGAAAACTAGCTCAAGGTGGCTAGATTGCTTTCTAAAACAAAATTTTAAGATTATAATCATGAGCAATCGGGATGAGAAGTAAAAAGGTGAGGCATCAAAAGACAATGATGGCAATACCACTGCTAGGTCTGTATCCCAAAGAGATTTTTCTTTTGGATAATTAATTTATTTTTAGTTTCCAACATTCACTTAAATAAGATTTTGAGTTTTAAATTTTCTTCCCATCCCACTTCTTCCCCCTCCCCTTCAAGATGACATACAATCTGATATAGGATCTACATATACATTCATGTTAAGCATATTTTCCCATTAGTCATGATGTAAAGAACTAATTAATTAGAAGTCATGTGAGGAACCATGAGAATGAAGCAATAAAACAAAACAACAAAGGAAAAGGAGAGCAAATAGTGTGCTTCCATCTGCATTCAGACTCCATACTTCTTTCTCTGGGTATGGATAGCAATTTCCATCATGAGTATTTTGGACCAAAGAGATTTTTTAAAAAGTGAAAAGGACCTATTTGTACAGAAATATTTATAGCATCTCTTTTTGTGGTGGTTAAGAATTGAACATCAAGGGTATGCCCATCAATTGGGGAATGGCTGAACAAACTGTGATATATGATTGTGATGAAATACTATTGTGCTACAAGAAATGATGAGCAGGGTGATTTCAGAAAAACCTGAAAAGACTTACATGAACTGATGCAAAATGAAGTGAGCAGAACCAGGAGAATGTTGTACACAGTAACAACAATATTGTATGATGAAGAACAATGAATGACTTAGCTATTGTTAGCAATACAATGATCCAAGACAATTCCAAAGGATTCCTGATAAATATGCTATCCACCTCCAGATAAAGAACTTATATTGTCTGAATATAGACCAAAATATACTATTTTTCATTTTCTTTATTTCATTTTTTGTTCTTGTTCAAGTCTTCTGTACAAAATTACTAACATGAAAATGTTTTACGTGACTGCACATGTATAACTTGTATTGGATAGCTTACTATCAGGGAGAGGGAGGTAAGAGAGGCAAGGAGGGAGGGATAGAATTTGGAACTCAAAATGTAAAAAAAACCCCAAATGTTAAAAATTGTTTTAACATGCAATTGGGGGAAAATAAAATATTATTCAAAAAAAGAAATGAAGTAACCCAACAGAAACTACCTTAGATTTGCAAGAATATGTACAAGACAGAATAACCAAAGATGAATAGAAAAGAGTGCCATGAAAGTATTAGAATAATGCCAGAAAGGCAATAATCCCAAAATGACCTGAGACTGATGAAAAGTGATAAAAGATCAATGATGACAAGAATAGGTTTAAAAGCTATGTTTGGAATAAGAACAACAAAGAGAATGGAATTGACCCACTGCTGGAAAGCAGCCAGTATGAAGTTAACAGATAACAATAAAAGCAGAATTACTTGCCATAATTTTAACAATCATTAAGCAAACATTTATTAAGTACCTAATATGTGCCAGGTACTGTGCTAAGCTAATCGTAATAATAATGAATAGTTAGGATTTATAAGTGCTTTAAGGTTTGGAAAATGTTTTACATATATGTTGTTTTATTTGATCCTCATAACAACAGATACGTACTATTATTATCCCCATTTTATGGATAAAGAAAATGAGACAGACAGAGATTATGTGATTTGCCCATGGTCACACAGTTAATAAGTATCTGAATCCAGATCTGAACTTAGGTTTTCCAGACCCCAAGTACTACACTCTATCTACTTCACCATCTAATCTTTGATCTGGACAGTCTAGAACAAACTTTTAAGAGAGAATGTAAATGCAAAATATGTGAGGAGTTAGGAAAGAGAATCTTAATCTCTAAATTTATTCATGTCCCGGATTAATTGAATTACAAACTAAAAGAATTTGCAGAGGTGACTGAGGGGCACTAGTCTAAACTTTTGAGTAATCACAAGGAATAATCAATCAATAAATGCCAACTACACACCATGTACTGTGCTAAGCACTGAATAAAAGTGACATAAAAATACTAGAAACTAAATGCTAAACTTATTTATTTAATGAATTCCAGAAACTATAGAACAATGAGCTGGACATTAAGCCCCAGAAAATGAATCCTAGAATAGACATTTTTCTAAAATAGATTTTTAAATGAACAGTTTCTTGGTAGGATGTGTGATGATCACTGAGCCAATGTAACTTTACTAGGGATAAAGTCTGTAAACTAACCTTATGTCTTTTTTTCCCTAATGGGATTACTATATTATTAAACAAGAGATATTTTGTCAACATAGTGTTTATGAATTTCAGCAAGGCAGTCTCTGAAAATATTCCTTTGAAAAAGATTAAGAAATTTAGGCTATATCATGGTACATTAAGGTAGATTTGTAAATGTTTTAAATGACCATACCTAGAGTATTGACTAATGCATAAACATAATCTTGGAAGAAAGCCTATAGTGGTATGTCACAGGACTCCATCCCCAAAACTTTCCTTTCAATATATAAAAAAAAAGACAGAATAAAACAGATATAATATATAAGTGTGTGTGTGTGTGTGTGTGTGTGTGAATACCTAATATGTATACTATATATATCATTAAATAGAAAAACACAAATATAGTATCAATAAAACTGCCATTCGGAGTGACATTAGATGAAAGCTTGGAATTAATAAATAGAAAAAAACTTGTCAATATAGTATATCTGGATTTCATCAAGGTATTTGACAGTTTCTTACATTATCCTTTCAAACAAGATAGAAAAAACTAGATATTATTGCAATGAGGCAGATCTGCAACTGATTGCATGACCATACCTAAAAATTGGATTTTTGGATAACACAAAGGTGAGAAAAATAGTTAACATGTTATCTGACAAAAATCTAGTACAAAAGTTCTTTGCATGCTAAAATGATGCTATGTTAATTTATAAGATAAAATTTAATAGGGATAAAGTTGAAGTCATACTCTTAGGTTCAAAAAATGAACTTCATATATACCAGAAAAAAGAAATGTACCTAGAAAACAATTCCTATGAAAATGATTAATGGGTTATTGTGGACTGCAACTTCATTATGAATCAACAATGAGGTGTGGCTGCCAAAACCAAACCAAATCAAAACAAACAGACAAAAAACATAATCCCTCAGATTCCAGTAAAAGGAGTATTATGCATAGCTTCTGGGCTCACTAGATGGATTTTATGGTCAATAAGTTCAGTCTTAGATGTTCATATTTTAAGGGGAGCTATTGGCAGGCTAGAACACATTCAGAGAAGGGTAACTAACAATGATAGTAAGGAAACTTGATACTGTGTTATATGAGAAATGATTGAAGTGGTTTGGGAAGTTGAAGGAAATAGGATGGCTGTCTTCAAATATGTAAAGTTCTTTTAAGCAGCATTCACCTTTTTCTGCTTGGCTCCCGAAGGCAGAATACTAAGATCAATGGTTGGAAGTTTCAGGGAGACAAACTGTAGCTCAGAATGACAAAATACTTCTTAACAATTTTAGCTCTCCAAAAATGAAGTGGGCTGCTTTGTGAGGTAGTGACCTCTTTATCACCAGTAATACTCAAACTGAATCTAAAAAATAATTTGACTAGCATGTTGTTGAAGGTATTGCTAGAAATAGAAAGATCTTTGAGGGCCATTTCAACTTATGATGCTATAATTTTATGGTCATTAAATATCCAATTCAGTGAAAATGCTTTATTGGTTATACATAAAGAGATGGCAAATAATGATTGCAATATTTTCCTGTCTGCAGTAAGGGAAATGACTCCCTCCAAGACTTAGGATTCAAGGTTTTGTCAGCATTGGAGAAATTTGTGGATTCTTCCTTTAACAACCACAAAACTTTCATCTTCACCTATAATACCACCCATGCAAACGTTCCATTCCCTTACCTGTTTATTTGACCTCATTCTCCACCAGCTATAAAAGGACTGGAAAGAGGGGAAGATATCTTCATCCAAGAGATTCAGAACAAATCTGGAAAGGAAATATTGTAGTGCAACTCCGAATTTCCAGTCCTGTAGCCTCTGCAACATCGTCATCTTTCCTGTATCAGGGCTATATTGCCTTCAGGAGGAGGAGAATTGAATATTATTTGCTGATGGCTGAAAGGGGGTGGGGTGAGTTAGAATTTCCTTTTCAAGCAGGTAGCATTTCTTGAAGAATTGGCTCCTCTTTCATTGTATATCCTTTCCCCCCAGATAATCCCTGAAAAGATGCAAAAGAAATTTATATATCATTAAGACAATGGTCCCCAAAGACAATATTGCCCAACAAAAATTAAGTTATTAAACAGAAATACAACACTCAGAAGTTGGCTATATTGGTGGTGATTATTATCCCAATGTTGATATTCTTAAACTTAGACATGATCAAACTGCCTGAAACCCCTTCCAGCTCTAGAACCATGATCACATGATCTTATGACAATTCTGGAAATTCAGTCACATAAGTAATCATTTTAATGGAAAAAATCATGCTCAACCAATATTTGTTAAATTAATTGCTTCAATGAATTAGCAGTTTCAACAGGTAATATAATAGAACCTTTGAGGTACAAGTCTAGCTGAGGATTTATCTAGGGAGGAACTGTGATATACAAAGAGTATTGAATAGTGAATTGAGGAGACAAGGGTTCAAATGTCTCTGACAAACTTCCTATGTTACCTTGAGCAAATTAGCATCTCAGTTGTAAAATGAAAAGGTATAAGTAAATGATCTGTAGATAATATAAAAATACTTTTATTGCAAAAAAGTGAAAGGAGAGTTTAGTAGCTGTGTGGTTTATTGATACAACATGAAATATTTTATTATTGAGATCAGGGTGGTCAGGTTTTATCTCCATATTAATCAATTTTAGTTTCACATAGAAAAATTGAATGCTAATTACACACTACAATTTTAATTTTGACCACCTGTTTTGCAAATATATAACATTAATAACAAGAGGGGCAAGAAATTATTGTTCAACTTAAAACCAGTGCCATTATTAAAGTTTTATCAAAATATCTTCAAACATATCCACCTGATAATGGGTCAGTATAATCATTCTCCTAAGTAAAAGGTGAGAGGCAATGAGACATGGTAGATAGAATCAATGATGGCTTTGGAGTCAGGAAAATATGGGTTCAAATCCCCACATATATAGCAGCCCCAGAGATACTGGGCAAGTCTCTTAATACCCCCAGACAACTGTTTAAGGCTAAATTGTAAAATACTTTTTTACTCTGTATTTGTAGTGAAGCTTCTTTACTGGTAGATCCCCTGACCAAAGAAATTACAGGTCCAAACAACCACAAAAAGGAAAGATAGTCTATTTATTTTTTACTAGACCCTGGATGGCCACCTGTCAGAGATATAAAAGAGAGGTTCCATCTGGATAAGCTCTATGACACACCTAATAAATGCTTGTTGATTAATTGATCAAGTGAATGTACTTTGAGTGATCTTTTAAGTAGAGTAGATGGGTCAAACTAAGTAATTTATATTCTCTGGCCCACTCCTCCTTTAGACCAAGGACATATGTTTTCAATGTGGTTGGTTGTGACCTACTTCCAGAGAACAAAAAAAGCTTCCCAAGTAACTTCATAGAATGAATGACATCAAGAAAGAATGAGGCAAGCTGTACTAAACCATCTGGGATTAAATTCAGTATTGAGCAGAAATAACTAGCTGTAGATGATTGGTAAACAACCTTCCAAGGAACCATTATACATACTGCTTAAGAAAAACAAAAGCACAAAAAGGCAAAATTAGTCATTGATTTATTATTTTAATAACTCTCTAAGAGCATAATTTTTTTAAGGTATTCACTCCTGGAATTTCACATTTACCACACAATGAATATGGGGAGACAGCAAAACAATTAGTGTCTAAAGACAGTGGTTTACAGAAGATATCCCAATAGATTATACCTTCCTATTTCCATGGTGACTGGAGTTGCTACAGAAATCTTTCCTATTTGGAAATGAAGACACATCATGAAGGTTGTAAATATTGAGTTGATGAGTTTAAGTTGAAGGGAGTTCCTTGAAGAATGAGAAGAGTATAAGGACTAGAACTCAGAATATATAAGAATGAGTTATTGTTTTTCTTTTCCCTAAGCCTGCTTTTCTTTTTTTAACTCACTATTTTTATCAATGACAAGCATTTTAAAAATACCTCTTATGTGCTAGTCAGGGTTCTAGATGTTCAAGGATTTTATGTTCTACTGGAGTAGACAACATAAGCAAATGTACAAAATAAATGAAAGGTAATTTTTGGAGAAGGTATTAGCATCTAAAGGAATCAAGAATGGCTGCACAAAAGAGTTCCTACTTAAAGAAAATTAAGCATTGTAAGAAGTGGAAGTAAGGAGGGAGTACATTACAGGCCTGTGCAAAAGTAGAGAAACAATATATGGAATTTGTGTGTGAAGAATAGCAAGAAGAAGAATTTGGTCACAACTAGCTCTTAATTTCAAAGCAGTTACAAAGCAGATATTTTAACAAAATTAAGGTAACGTAATATAGAGGCAGGGTGGTATACTAGAACCTTATGTTTTACTGAAAAATCCACCAAGAGCTCCTCTTCTTTCCTCTTCACCTTATATCATCCCGATGTCTTCTGCCACTATCTCTTCCTTCACTTTTGTCTTACACAAAGAGATGGCCCTTCTTGTTAAGGCAAACCCTTTAGCTGCACAAGTGATCCCCGTCCACTCCCATCTCCTCCAGCAGATTTCTACCCTTGCTTTTATCTTCTTTATAAAAAATTATTTTTATTTTTAGTTCCATATTCTCTTATTTTGCTTCTCCTTCCCACATTCATTGCAAAAATGATATATGACATTATATTATTATATACATCATATATAACATAGACATACAGTCATATATGTATATACATTATATACATAGTCATGCAAAACATTTTCCACGTTCGCCATGTTCAAAAACAAAAAGCAAGAAGGGGCAAATAGGTGGCACAGTAGATAGAGCACTGGCCCTGAAGTCAGGGGACCTAAGTTCAAATCCAACCTCACACCAAACAATTGACACTTACTAGCTGTGTGATCCTGGGAAAGTCGCTTAACCCCAATTGCCTTAAAAAAAAAAAGCAAGAAAAATAAAGAAAAAAAATATGCTTCAAGCTGCACTCTGGGTCTATCAGTTCTCTATCTGGAAATGGTTAGCATTTTTTTTTTAAATAATTAGTCCTTTGGAGTTATAGTGGCTTATTATGTTGATCAGAATCACTGAGTCTTTCACAGTTGAATATCCTTACAGTATTGCTGTCTAGATTGCTCTTCTGGGTCTGTTCAATTCACTTTACATCAGTTCCTATTAGTCTTCCCAGGTTTTTCTAAAGCTATCTCCTTCATCATTTCTTACAGCATAATTATTCCATTAGAATTATATATCATACCTCATTAAGCCATTTCCCAATTCTTTCCCACCACAAAAAGAGTTGCTATAAATATTCTTTTTACTGAGGGGTCCTTCTCTTTTTTTTTCTTTAATCGAGTATAAACCTAGTAGCAGTATTACTGGGTAAAAGGCTATGCACAGTTTTACAGCCCTTTGGGTATAGTCCCAAATTGTTCTCCAGAATGGTTGAACTAGTTCACAACTCCACCCACAGTTCATTAATGCATACATTTCACCACAGCCCTTTTTTGCCACACTTCCTTTTTTGCCAACTTTACCATTCTGATGGGTTTAAAGTAATACCTCAGAGTTACTTTAATTTGAATTTCTCTAATTGTTAGTGTTTTAGAACATTTTATATGATTATTGATAGCTTTGATTTCTTCCTCTGAAAACTATCTGATAATATTCTTTGACCATTTATTAATTGGGGAATGGCTCCTATTTTTATTAATTTGGGTCAGTTCTCTATATATTTCAGAAATGAAACCTCTATATATTTCGGAAAAGAAATTTGCTGTTAATTTGTTCCCCATTTACCTCCTTCTCTTCAAATTTTAGCTGCATTAGTTTTGCTTATGCAAAATCTTTTAATATTAGGGGCAGCTAGATGGCACAGTGGATACAACACCATCCCAGAAGTCAGGACGACCTGAGTTCAAATCTGCTTTAGACCAAACACTTGACACTTACTAGCTGTGTGACCCTGGGCAAGTCACTTAACCCCAATTGCCTTAAAGTTTTTAAAAAAAACCTTTTAATATCAAAATTGTCCATTTTACCTCCTTTGAACCCCTGGCTCTTGTTTTTTTCTTGAACTCTTCTCCTATCCATAGATCTGACAGGTAATTTCTTCCCTGATCCACCAATTTGCCTATAGTCATGGACACATTTTGACCTTATATTGGCATACTGCGTGAGATGTTGGTGTGTGCCTAGTTTCTGCCAGATTTATTTTTCAGTTTTTCTAGATTTTTTTTGTCAAATAGTGAATTCTTGCACTCAATTTGGGATGTTTGGGCTTATCAAACACTAAGCAACCTATCTATTCCATTGATCAACCATTCTATTTCTTACCCAGAATCAAATTGTTCTGATGATTATTGCTTTGTACTGTACTTTAGGATCTGGTACTGGTAGGCCCCTTTTCTTCACTTTAAAAAAAATTAATTCCCTTGATATTCTTAACCTGTTGTTCCTCCAGATGAATTTTGTTATTATTTTTTTCCAGCTCTATAAAGTAATTCTTTGGTGTTTTGATTTTTATGTAGTATTGTGATTTTTATTATATTGGGTCAGCATACCCATGCATAATCAATACTTTTCCAATTATTTAGATCTGCCTTTGTGTGAAGAATGTAAGTGTGTTCATATAATTCCTTTCAGTGTCTTGGCAAGTAGATTCCCAAGTTAGCTTTTATACTGTCTGCAGTTATTTTAAATGAAATTTCTCTTTCTATCTTTTCCTGCTAGGTTTTGCTGGGAATATGAGCACATAGGGCAAAAAACAAAAACAAAAACAAAAACAAAACAGACCATAGAATCTTTCTTTGGTGACAAAGAAGATCAAAATATACAACCAGAAGAAGACAATAAAGTCAAAGCTCCTACATCCAAAGCCTCCAAGAAAAACATGAATAAGTCCCAGGCCTTGAAAAAGCTCAAAAGAGATTTTGAGAAGCAAGTAAGAGAAGTAGAGGAAAAACTGGGAAGAGAAATTAGAGTAATGCAAGAAAATCATGAAAAATAAGTCAACAGCTTGCTAAAGGAGACCCCCCCAAAAAAAAAATTCTGAAGAAAATAACACCTTAAAAAATAGACCAACCCAAATGGCAAAAGAGGTCCAAAAAACCGATGAGGAGAAGAATGCCTTCAAAAGCAGAATTGGCCAAATGGAAAAGGAAGTCCAAAAGCTCACTGAAGAAAACACTTCCTTAAAAACCACAATGGAGCAAATGGAAGCTAGTGACTTTATGAGAAATCAAGAAATTGTAAAACAAAACCAAAAGAATGAAAAAATAGAGGACAATGTGAGATATCTCATTGGAAAAACAACTGACCTGGAAAGTAGATCCAGGAGAGACTATTTAAAAATTATTGGACTATCTGAAAGCCATGATCAAAAAAGAGCCTAGACATCATCTTTCAAGAAATTATCAAGGAAAACTGCCCTAATATTCTTGAACCAGAAGGTAAAATAGAAATTTAAAGAATCCACCAATCACCTCCTGAAAGAGATCCCCAAATGAAAACTCCTAGGAATATTGTAGCCAAATTCCAGAATTCCCAGGTCGAGGAGAAAATATTGCATGCAGCCAGGAAGAAACAATTCAAGTATTGTGGAAACACAATCAAGATAACACAAGATTTAGTAGCTTCTACATTAAAGGACAGCAGGGCATGGAATATAATATTCTGGAGGTCAAAGGAGATAGGATTATAACCAAGAATCACCTACCCAGCAAAACTGAGTATAATCCTTCAGGGGAAAAAAAATGGACATTCAGTGAAAGAGAGGACTTTCAAGCATTCTTGATGAAAAGACCAGAGCTGAATAGAAAATTTGACTTTCAAAAACAAGACTCAAGAGAAGCATGAAAAGGTAAACAGGAAACAGAAATTATAAGGGACTTATTAAAGTTGAGCTGTTTACATTCCTACACGGAAAGATGATATTTGTAATTGATGTGGCCTTTGTTTGTGTTAGGATAGTTGGAGGGAAATTATATATGTAGATAGATAGATAGATAGATAGATAGATAGATAGATAGATAGATAGATAGACAGATAGATAGATGGCACAGGGTGAGTTGAAGATGAAGGAGTGATATCTAAAAAAGAAAGTTAAAGAGTGAGAGAGGATTATACTGGGAGAAGGAGAAAGGGAGAGGTAGAATGGGGTAAATTATCTCACATAAAACAGACAAGAAAAGCTTTTGCAGTGGAGGGTAATTGGGGGAAGGTGAGAAGGAATGAGTGAATCTTATTCTGATTGCATTTGGCTTAAGGAGGGAAAAACATACACACTCAATTGGGTATAGAAATCTAACTTATCCTACAGGAAAGTAGGGGGGAGGAGGATAAGAGAGCAGGGAATGATGGAAGGAAGGGCAGATTGGGGGAGGAGGTAATCAGAAGCAAACACTTCTGAGGAGGGACAGGGTCAAAAGAGAAAATAGAATAAATGGGGGATGGGATAGGATGAAGGGAAATATAGTTAGTTTTTTCACACCATAACTACTATGGAAGTGTGTTGCATGATTACACATGTATAACCTGTATAGAGTTGCTTGCCTTCTCAATGGGGAGGGGGGAGGGAAGGAGGAAGGAAGAAAATTTGGAAGCCAAAGTTTTAAAAGCAAATGTTAAAAATTACTTTCACATGCAACTGGGAAATAAGGTATACAGGCAATGGGGTATAGATATCTATCCTGCCCTACAGGAAAATAGAAGGGGAATCTGATAAGAGAAGGGGGGTGATAGAAGGGAGGGCAGATAAAGGGGTATTCAGAATGCATGCTGTCCTGGGATGGAGGAGGGGAAAGATGGGGAGAAAATTTGGAACTCAAAATCTTGTGGAAGTAAATGTTGAAAACTAAAAATAAATAAATTAATAAAAAATAGAAAAAGGGACTCATTTATTGTGATCTGTTATTCACACAGTAGAACTGATGATGATTCAGTATATTGACTCTATTGGTTTTTTGGGAAATAACAGTTACTATGGGTCCAAGGAGGCAGATGAACTTAGACCATCTTGTTTAAATGCTTTTTTGTAGGACCATAAATTTGTGTGTAAGTATTTATTTTTTAAAAAATCATGTCTCCCATTTTTACTTGAGCACTATATATACTATATATTTTGCACAGCTGACTATTTGGCAGTTATAAAAACCAAAACAAAATCCAAATGGAGTCAAAAAGAGTTGGACGTGACTGAAACTACTGAACAGATAACTGGGAAATATCTTTGCAACAAATTTTTTCTGAAAAATCTTATTTCATTTCCAAGATATATAAGAAACTGACTAAAATTTCTAAGACTAAGTACTTTTCTCTTATGGGGCAACCAGAAAGTCAGTCAGGTCTTTCCTAACCAAATCCCAAAGACAGCCTTCTTGACTCCTTTAAATAAAACAGATGCCATTTACATCATTGATGCTAATCTAAATTTAATTTTTGCCAACTTACTAGTTTCCTAATAGTTCTTGATAATTAAGTGATGCCTTTCTTGGTATTTTGTGTTCTGAAGCTCAAACAGTAGATTACTATGAAAATTTTTTTATATTCTATTGTCATTCAATCTATTCCACTTTTCTATTATTCTGTAGATGATAATTTTGATATTTACTTTCCTTTTTTTAATATAAATTTATTTATTTTTAGTTTTCAATATTTACTTCCACAAGATTTTGATTTCCAAATTTTCACCCCATCTCACCCCTCTCCTCCCCATCCCAAGATGGCATACATTCTGAATATCCCTTCCCCTACTCCGTCCTCTCTTCTGTCTCTCCCCCCCTTTCTCTTATCCCCTTCCCCTTCTATTTTCCTGTAGGGCAGGATAGACTTCTCTACCCCATTTCCTGTATTTCTTATTTCCCAGTAGCATGTGAAAACATTTTTTTAACATATGTTTTTAAAACTTTAGGTTTCAAATTTTCTCTCCCTTCCTCCTTCCCCACCCACCCTCATTGAAAATGCAAGCAACTCAATATAGGTTATACATGTGCAGTTATGCAAAACACTTCCATAGTAGACATGTTGTGAAAAATTAACTGTATTTCCCTTAATCCTATCCTGCCCTCCCATTTATTTTATTTTTTCTTTTGACTCTGTCCCTCCTCAGAAGTATTTGCTTCTGATTACCCCCTTTCCCAATCTACCATTTTCTCTATCATCCCCCTGCTCACTTGTCCCCTTCTCGCCCTATTTTCCTGTGGGGTAAGAGAGATTTCCATACCCAATTGAATGTGTATGTTATTCCCTCCTTAAGCCAAATCCTATGAGAATAAGATTCCCTCATTCCCTCTCACCTTCCCTGTTTCCCCTCCACTGTAAGAGACTTTTCTTTTCTGTTTTTTTTGTGAGATAATTTACCCCATTCTACCTCTCCCTTTCTTCTTCTCCTATTATAATCCTCTCTCATCCCTTAATTTTATTCTCCAGATATGACCCCTTAATCTTCAACTCACCCTGTGCCCTCTATCTATCTATCTGTCTATCTATCTATCTATCTATCTATCTATCTATCTATCTACATACATATAATTTTTTTCCTCCAGGTGCCCTAATACTGAGTCTCATGAGTTACAAATATCATCTTTCCATGCAGGAATGTAAACAGTTCAATCTTAATAAGTCTCTTATGATTTCTCTTTCCTGTTTACCTCTTCATGTTCCACTTGAGTTGTATTTGAAAGTCAAATTTTCTATTCAGCTCTGGTCTTTTCATCAAGAATGCTTGAAAGTCCTCTATTTCACTGAATGACCATTTTTTCCCCTGAAGGATTATACTCAGTTTTGCTGGGTAGGTGATTCTTGGTTGTAATCCTATATCCTTTGCCCTCCAGAATATTATATTCCATGCCCTGTGGTCCTTTAATGTAGAAGCTGCTAAATCTTGTGTTATCCTGATTGTGTTTCCACAGTACTTGAATTGTTTCTTCTGGCAGCTTGTAATATTTTCTCCTTGACCTGGGAACTCTGGAATTTGGCTACAATATTCCTAGGAGTTTTCCTTTGGGGATCTCTTTCAGGAGGAGATCTGTGGATTCTTTCAATTTCTATTTTGCCCTCTGGTTCTAAATATCAGGGCAGTTTTCCTTGATAATTTCTTGAAAGATAATGTCTAGGCTCTTTTTTTGATCATGGCTTTCATATAGTCTAACAATTTTTAAATTCTCTTTCCTGGATCTATTTTCCAGGTCAGTTGTTTTTCCAATGAGATATTTCACATTGTTTTCTAATTTTTCATTCTTTTGATTTGTTTTACAGTGTCTTGATTTCTCATAAAGTCACTAGCTTCCAATTGCTCTATTCTAATTTTTAAAGAAGTATTTTGTTCAGTGAGCTTTTGGACTTCCTTTTCCATTTGGCCAATTTTTCTTTTTAGGGCATTTTCTCCTCATTGGCTTTTTGGACCTCTTTTGCCATTTGGGTTAGGCTATTTTTTAAGGTGTTATTTTCTTCAGAATTTTTTTTTGGGGGGGTCTCCTTTAGCAAGCGTTTGACTTGTTTTTCATGATTTTCTTGCATCACTCTCATTTCTCTTCCCAGTTTTTCCTCTACTTCCCTTACTTGCTTCTCAAAATCTCTTTTGAGCTTTTTCAAGGCCTGGGACTTATTCATATTTTTCTTGGAGGCTTTGGATGTAAGAGCTTTGACTTTGTTCTCTTCTTCTGGTTGTATATTTTGATCTTGTTTGTCACCAAAGTAAGATAATATAGTCTGACCCTTTTTGCACTGCTTGCTCATGATCCCAGCCAATTGCTTGAGTTTTAAACTCTTTGTTAAGGTAAGAGTCTGCTTCCAATGTGGAGAATGTACTCTCCCAAACTTCGGGGGGTTTGTACAGTTGATTTCAGAGATACTTGTAGGGACCTGTAAATTTCAGTTCTTCCAAAATGGCATGATATGGGGTGGTGTGTTTACTCCTTTCCTGGCCTGTGACCAAAAGTATTCCTTTCTGTCCTGTAACTGTGTGGAGGGGTTCCTTTCCACAGCCACTACAAGCTCCACCACACCAGCACTCCTCCTCAACCCAGGACAGCCACCCAGAATTGTGACCCAGATTCAAGCACGGGCCAAGCAAGAGATTCCTGCCTCAGCACTGGCAAAGAGATCCCTGCAAACCCTCTCTGATCAGCCACTGGATTCCCTCTCAGTCTGTGAGCCAGAACTCAGGAGGCAGCTGTCCCCCCGCCCCCAGGGCCGCACTCTCAGAGAACTGGAGCTGAGACCCTGCCTTCCTCTCTCAGCACCGCAGAAACAGACTTTTCCCACTGACCTTCTAAGTTGTCTTTGGCATTTGGTGGATTGAGGAGTCTGGAAACTGCCACGGCTGCCTGAGATTCAGGTGTCTGAGACCTGCTCCAGGCTTGCTGTGGCCTGTGTGCCCACTCTGCACTGTGTTCCTCTCACAGCCTGGTGCAATATACCTTTCTGATAAATCATCCAGGTTGTTTTGGGCTGGAAATTTGTTTCACTCTGTCTTTTTGTGGGTTCTGCTGCTTTAGAATTTGTTGAGAGCCATTTTTTATGAGTATTTGGAGGGGTTTGGGGGAGAACTCAAGCAAGCCACTGCTTTCACTCTGCCATCTTGGCTCCGCCCCTACCTCCTTCAGATATTTACTTTTCTATAGAATAATTTGAATCTGGTGCCAAACCCATTTCATTTCTACCTTTTAAAAAATATGTTCCATAATATTCCTGTTTTCTTCTGAATGAATTTTACTATTTTGTCTACTTTTATAAATTATTTGTTACTCTGATTAATATAGCGCTAAATTTATAGCATAAGTTGGTAATGTCATTATTTTTTATCTTGATATGCCCCCAGGCTTGAGCATTTAACATCCTTCTAATTATTTACTTTAAGTTAATTTTTCCAATCAACTAAAATCTGACTTCTCTCCCTTCCACCTCCACGTCCTGTGACTGAGCAAAAAAAAAAACAACAAACAAACAAAAACACCCATCTCAACCAACCAAACAAACAAACACTGTTACAACTGTGTGTAGTCAAGCAAAATAAGTTCCTGAATTCATCATATTAAAAAATGTCAATACCATCTCTAAGTCTATCATTTCTCTGTCAAGAGGTAGATCCATGTTTAATTATGAGTTCTCTGTAATCATCTTTCCAATTGTTTAGATTGAACCTGGGTGTAAAGATTACCTTACCTTCACTCTGCTTCAAGTGTGTTTTTTGTAAGCAACATATTGTAGGATTTTGGTTTTTGATCTACTCTGCTCTCTGCTTCCATTTTATGAGAGAGTTCATCCAATTCACATTCTCAGTTGTAATTACCACCTGTGCATTTCCCTTCATCCTATTCCTCCTGTTTGTCCTCTCTCTCCTTTCACCTTTTCCCACTCACCAGTGTTTTACTTCTGTCTACCACTTCCCTTGGTCTTCCCCCGCCTTGATTTCAGTACCCCTTTACTTAATCTCTTCCCCTCCTACTTCCCTGTTGGGTAATATAGATTTCTATATTCAACTGATTGTATATATTATTCCCTCTTTGAGCCAATACTGATGAGAATAAGGTTCAAGCAAGACTCATTGCCCACCCTCCCATCTTCACCTACAATGTCTTTCTTGCTTCTTCATGTGAGATAGTTTACCCCATTCTACTTCTCCCTTCCTTCTGCACTCTTTGTACTCCTTTCTCATACCTTCATTTTTTTGTCATTCCTTCAAATTATCCTTATATACCCTTATTCTCTGCCTCTGTATATTCCTTATAGTTATACTATTAATGATAAAATTTTAAGAGTTACAAGCATCATCTTCCCATGTAGAGATGTAAACAGTTTAGCTCTATTGAATCCCTTATGTTTTCTTTTCACTTTTTACCTGTTTATGTTTCTCTTGGGTTTTTATATTGGAGGTCAAATTTTTGGCTTAGTTCTGGTTTTGTCCTTATGAAGGCTTGAAATCTTTCTATTTCATTGAATGATCATTTTTTTTTTACCTTGAAGTATTGTGTTTAATTTTTCTGGGTAAGTTGCTTGATTGTAGTCCTAGCTCTGTTGCCCTCTGGAATATCATGTTCTATGACTTCTGATCCTTTGAGGTTGCAACTGCCAGGTCCTGTGTGATCCTGATTGTGACTCCTTGATATTTGAATTGTTTCTTTCTGGTAACTTTTAGTATTTTTCCTTGACCTGATAGTTCTGAAATTTAGCTATAATGTTCCTTGGGGTTTTTATTTTGGGATCTCTTTTCTGAAGTGATTAGTGGATTCTTTCAATGCCTATTTTTCCCTCTGCTTCCAGGACACCAGGGCAGTTTTTCTTAATAATTTCTTGAAAGATGCTGTCCAGGTCTTCCTTTTGATTATGGCTTTCAAGTAGTCCAATGATTCTGATATCATTTCTCCTGGATCTGTTTTGCAGGTCAGTTGCCTTTCCTGTGAGGTATTTTATATTTTCTTACATTTTTTTCATTCTTTTGAATTTGTTTGATTGATTCATGATGTCTCAGTCATTAGCTTCCACTTGCTCAATTCTAAATTTTAAGGTATTGTTTTCCATTTGGCCAATTCTACTTTTTAAGCAGTTTCCCAAGCTGTTGACTCTTTTTAAATAATTCTCTTGCATCACTCTCATTTCTTTCCCCAATTTTTCTTTTATCTCTCTTACATGATTTTTAAGCTCCTTTTTGAGCTCTTCCATGAAATCTTGAGATCACTTCCCATTTTTCTTTGGGGTTTTGCCCATAGGTGTTTTGCATTGTTGTCCTCTTCTGAGTTTGTATCTTGGTTTTCCCTGTCACTGCAATAACTTTCTAGTCAGATTCTTTTTTTTGTTGTTTTCTGCTCATAGGTTTTTTTTCTTTTTTTTTTTTTGCCTTTTTCCTTTATTTCAAATTTCAGCTCTGCTCCAAGGGTGGAAGGGACACTGTTTCAGGCTTCTTATGCTAGTGGTTGCAGGCCCTGGTTGTTTATCTGATGTTGCACTGATGTTGCCCTGAAGCCCATGGCGGACCCTCATGTCTGGTGCTGGACTGCAGGATGGAGTCGAGGTTGGGTGGCACTAGCTGGAGGCTATCAGGGTCTGGCAGCTTACCTAGTTCTGAGCTAGAGCCCTAGTGGTGGTTTCTGGCATGTACTGAGGCCTAGTGGGGTGTTTCTGCATGTGTTTTCCAGTGTCTACACTGAAGCTCTTGTGGTCAGGCATCTGGAGGATGCCCTTTTGCCTGGGGCTATGCTGAAGTTTGGCAGTGCCTGTGCTGGCTGGCGGCTGCCTATTTGCTTAGGCACCCATACAATTGGTGATTACCTGTTTGGCTCAGGCTCTGGAGGATTCCTTTTGCCTTCACTGAGGCATGTGGTGATTCTTGGAGCTGGGGTCTGCCAGTTCCCCTGGCTATGCTAAGGCACATGAGGGTCCTGGTGTTGGTGTTTGCCTGCTTCATCACACTGGGACTCAGGATCTCCTGCTGATTTACTGAGGTGGGGTTTCCTGTTGGCATGCTGGGACACTTCCCATCCTGAACTGTGCTCCCCTTTCACCCGAGTGAGATATACCTTTCTTGCTGATCCTTCAAACTTCTTGGGCTAAAAGATTGCTTCACCCAGTCTTTTTGCTGGTTCTGCTGTTTCAGGATTTGTTTTGAGTCTTCTTAGCCATTTAGATACCAAAGTCAAATCCTCAGACTGGAGAAAATTTAAAGTAACTGTAATTATTTTGTCCAAGTTTAAGAAGATTGACTAATGCTCTAACAATAACATCAGCAGCAAGTTTGTGTCAGTCTGGGGCTTGATCTAATGCTGTGATCATTTCAGCACATGGTATTTATTAATATATATTAATACATATTAAAAATAAAAAATCAATAAAATTAAGCTGATGCAAAGCATTATAGAAAAGATTATAGTGAGTTATTTATCTCCACCAAGAATAGAACAATATCCTCTAGCTTCATTGAGCCTTTCCAGTCAAATATAAAGTACTGATTCTGAATGTTAAAAGTTTTCATGGCTAAAGTAGATAAATGAAATGTTGTGGAGGTCTTTAAAAATAAACAAAATTGATTTCTCAATGGTATGGCTTAATTTGACATTTGTCTAGGGGCAGGGAAAGAAACACGTGAAAGTAACACATTTCTCAAATTTCCAAATGTCCCTGTCCCTTTATGCTCATTGGATCACAACTCTCCTTTATTCAAAATAAGGGAGGGACCAGTACAATCGGGTTGGTAAGAAATAGCAGCTGCTATCAGAAAAGCCAGGCAGTGGGTGTGTTGATGTTAGGGAAAGCAGCAGCCATGGCTACAGGTTTTCCTGTAGAGAGACTGAAGGAAGAAGCAAAATGTCCTATCTGCCTGGATTTCTTACAGGATCCAGTCAGTGTGGACTGTGGCCACAGTTTCTGCCTCCAGTGCATCACTGAATTCTGTGAGAAATCAAACAGTTCTCAAGGGAATGTCTACTCCTGCCCCCAGTGCCGGAGTCAATTTCATCAGAATAGCTTCCGTCCCAATAGACAACTAGCCAGCATGGTGGAGAGCATCAAGCAGTTGGGCTTAACCTCCAGTACAAAGAAAATCTGGTTATGTGAGATTCATAAAGAGGAGTTGGACCACTTTTGTGAAGAAGACCAAATCCCATTGTGTTGGATCTGTGACACCTCCCCAGAACACAGAACCCACAAGACCATTCCTCTAGAGGAAGCAACCAGAAGCTATAAGGTAAGACATATATCCCTCTCCCTCAGAGACGAATTGGGTTGGAGAGAAGAATTCAATTCAACATAACAACTTTTTTTGAGCCCTTGGTGGGTGAAAAGCATAGTTTTGTGTGCCAAAGGAGATCTTAAAAAATTTAGATATGACACCTCTTGCCCTCATTGAGCTTACAATGTACTAGTAGTGTAAGATTATTAATACAATAGTGCAAAAATGTTTTAGAAAGGTAGAAAACAAAATGCTATGTGAGATGCAAAGGTGAATTTGTTACTCTTAGGGAAAGTAAAGGAAAGCTTACTGAATTTGATGACATTTAATTTGACTTTAAAGGATGGGGTAAGAATTTGTCAGGGGAGGTGAAGGAAGATACTCCAGGTACAAGGGAAAGCAAAATAGAGACCAAGGCAGGAAATTAGAGGACATGTTCTAGGGTCAAAGAAAATTCTAAAGTAGCTGGAGGATAAAGTGTATGTGCTGTTACTATGAGTTAGGAAAGGATTTCCTAAGAACAAAATCCAGCATTTTCGAGGTGGTTTATAGTTCAAATGAATAGATTTCTTGTAGCTATAGGTTTCAACGTAACTCCAATATAACTTTTGGTGAGGGTAATTAATTATTTTTCATAGTCACATCTGAAAACCAAGGGAAGTAGAGAGATCACTAAGTGACTTCTTAGTAATATAACACACAAAGATTGCAAACTACTTTCATCACAACAAGGCTATGAGATAGATAACAGTTAATATCCATAATTTATAGACGATGAAACAGACTCAAAGAACTGGAAGTGATTCAAACCTAGGTATCTGAATGTGTTCACTACCATGCTGCCTCTCCATAGGATATACCTTGATTTAACTTGTCACCCTATCTCCTGAATATATACTATAGTTATGCATTTGGTTCTTACCTGGAATCCACTTCTCTTATTTGCACTCATTCTTTTTTTCTTTTTCCTCTTTTCCTTTTGTTCTTGATCTCATTCCCTCCCATCTTCAGGAACCTGCCCCTTCATTCATCTCTCTTGCCATAATTTTCAACCTTTCCTTATTCATCGACTTGTTCCCTGCTTCCTACAAACATGCCCAGACTTGCCCCCCCCCCGCATATTTGTAAAGAAGAAATAAAAATGCTTCACTTAACATTACCAACCCCTCAAGCTATCATCTCATATCCCTCCTCCCTTTTAATCACAAACTTCTAGGGAATAAAAATACTGTACACTCATTGCCTTCACATTTTCACTTCTCACTCATTTCTCAAGCCCTTTCACTCTGTCTTAAACTCCATTATTCCACTAAAACAGCTTTCTCCAAGATGACCAATGATTTCCTCATTCGTAAATACAACAATATTTTTAAGCTGTCATCCTTCTTGATCTCTTTGCTACATCTTATACTTTTGATCAATGCCTCTTACAAATACTCTTACGTGCTTGGGTTTTTGTGATATTGTTTTGTCATGATTCTTTTCCTATCTCTTGGACTTTTCCTTCTCAATATGTTCTGAAGACATATCATCCATGTCCCACCCTCTGTGCATAAATGCATCTCAACACTCTTCTCTACCTCTTCTCTTTCTATTTCTATCTCCTGAGCTCCTCAACATCTATCTCTAGATGTTTCACAGGTATCTGAAACTCAGTGTGTCTAAAATAGAATTCATTATCTTCTCCCTTTAGCTCACCTCTCCTTATAAGTTTTTTTTTCATTGAGGGCATCACCATTTTTCACATATTTGTGATCTGGAAGTTATCCTTGATGCATCATTCTCTCATCACCCCCCACCCCCATATCCCATCAGTTTCCAAATATTGCCAATTCTATCTCCTCAATATCTCTCACAACTTTCCTTCTCTCTCCACTCAAACCACAATCACCCCCAGCTCAGGCCTATATCACCTCCTGCCTTTGTTGTTGTTGTTCAATCATTCAGTCATGTCTGACTCTTAGTGACCCCATGGACTATGGTCATGCCAGACCCTTCCATCCTCCACTACTTCCCAAAGTCTGTCCAAGCTTATGTTCGTTGCTTCCATGACACTATCTATCGATCTTACCCTATGCCATTTCCTTCTCCCTTTGTCTTCATGCTTTCCCAACATTAGAGTCTTTTCAAATGAATCCTGTCTTCTTTTAATGAAAGGTTAAAGGGGGAAGATAATGAATTCTATTTTAGACACACTGAGTTTTAGATACCTATGGAACATCTACAGATAGACGTTCAGGAGCTAAGGAGATAGATGAATAATCAGAAGGAATATCTTTAAATATTAACTGATTTGATCTCCTTGATGTCCAAGGGACTCTCAAAAGTCTTCTGGGGGGGGGCAGGTAGGCAGCACGCCAGCCCTGGATTCAGGAGGACCTGAGTTCAAATCCGGCCTGAGACACATAACACTTATTAGCTGTGTGACCCTGGGCAAGTCACTTAACCCCATTGCCCAGCTAAAAAAAAAGTCTTCTCCAGAAACATAAGTTGAAAGTTATCAGTTCTGTGGTACTCAACTCTCCTTATAGTCCAGCTGTCACAGCATACATTGCTACTGGAAACACCATAGCTTTGACTATACAGACTTTCGTTGGCAAGGTAATGGTTCTGCCTTTTAGTATGTTATCTAGATTTCCCATAGCTTTCCTTCCAAGGAGCAAGTGTCTTTTAATTTCATGGTTGCAGTAGTTATCTGCAGTGATCTTTGAGCCCAAGAATATAAAATCTGACACAGCTTCCATTTCTCTTCTATTTGCCAGGAAGTATGGGATCACTTGTCATGGTCTTAGTTTTTTTTTTTTTTAATGTGAACCTTCAAGCCAGCTTTTACACTCTCTTCTTTTACCCTCAGCAAGAGTCGTCTTAATCTTTCTTCATTTTCTACCATCATTGTGGTATCATCTGCATATCTGAGATTGTTGATATTTCTCTTGGCAACCTTAATTCTGACTTTTTATTCATCCATCCTGGCATTTTGCATGATGCATTCTGTATATAAGTCAAATAAATAAGGTAACAATATATAGACTTGTCATACTCCTTTTCCAAACTTAAACCTATCAGTTGTTCCATGTTTGATTCTAACTCTTGCTTCTTGACCTGCATTCAGATTCCTCAGGAGCCAAGAAAAATGATCTGATACTCCTATCTCTTTGAGGACTTGCTACATTTTGTTATGATTCCCACAGTCAAAGGCTTTAGCGTTGTCAATGAAGCAGAAGTAGATTTTTTTTCCTTCTAGAACTCCCCTGCTTTCTCCATAATCCAGCAAATGTTGGCAGTTTGGTCTCTAGTTCCTCTGCCTTTTTGAAAACCAGACTGCTTTTCTGGTAATTCTTGGTTTTACATATTTCTGAAGCCTAGCTTGCAGAATCTTAAGCATAACCTTGCTGGTGTGCAAAATGAATGCAATTATTTGGTAATTTCAACATTCTTTGGCGTTGTTCTTCTTTAGGATTGGGACATAAACTGATCTTTTCCAATTTAGTGGCCACTGTTGAGTTTTCCAAATTTGCTGGCATATTGAGAGCAGTACTTTAACAGCATCATCTTTTAGGACTAAATAGATCAGCTAGAACTTCACCGCCATTAAACTTATAATTAGCGGTGCTTCCTATGGCTCACTTAAATTTATTCTCCAGAATGTCTGGCTTTAGATCAATAACCACACCATCATGGTTAGTGGTGATATTAAAATCTTTCTTGTATAGTTCTGCATATTCTTACCACCTCTTCTTAATCTCTTCTACTTATGTTGAGTCTCTACTATTTTTGTCTTTTATCATATCCTTTTTTGCATGAAACATTCCCTTGTTATCTCTAATTTTCTTGAAGAGATCTCATCTTTTCCATCCTATTGTTTTCTCCTATTTCTTTACATTTCTCATTTAAGAAACCATTCTTAACTCTCTTTGCTTTTCTCTGGAATTCTGCATTCAGTTGGCTATATCTTTCCCTTTTTTCTTTTCCCTTTCCTTTTTTCCTTAACTATTTGTAAAGCCTCATCAGACAGCCGTTTTGCTTCCTTGCTTTTCATTTTTCTTTGGAATTTTTTTTGTGGTACAATATTGTGTCCATAGTTCTTCAGGCATTCTATGTACCAGATTTAATTCCTTACATCTATTCATCACCACTACTTTATATTTATAAGGGGTGTTACTTAGGCCATACCTATGAGGTCTGATGGTTTTCCCTACTTTCTTCAATTTAAATCTGAATTTTGTAATAGGGAGCTCATGATTCAAGCCACAGTCAGCTCCAGGTCTTGTCTTAACTGACTATATAGAGCTTCTCCACCTTTGCCTGCAAAGTATTTACCCCTTGCCTAAACTGTTGCAATAGCCTTCTACTAGTCTCTTACTTTTCAAATCCATCTTACTCAGAGAAGCCAGATTGATATTTCTTAGACACATGTCTGACCATATCATTTCTCTATTTTAAAAAGCTTCAGTGTCTCCTCTTTTCCCTTAAGAAAAAATTCAGTCCTTGCCTGTTTGGTATTTAAAGGCCTTCTCCATCTGGCTCCAGACTATCTATTTTCAAAAATTCTTCTTCATACTCTGCAATCCAGCCAGTCCGGCCTTCTTATTCTTGTGTATGACTTTCTAGCTTGCCTTTATAGAGTTATCCCTCTCTTTAGAATGTTTTCCCTCTTTTCCTATAGTTGTTCCTCACTTTTGTGTCAAATTTCCAGCACCCAACACAGTAATTGGTACATAGTAGTCAATGCTCATTTATGGACTGATTGTATTATAACCATTTTGATAAAAATCCTTCCAAATTTAGTTACATTTTGTCCCCTCCCTTCTCATATAGGCTTTGAAATCAACATTTTCTTAGTGACTTAGGATCATCAATGTGTACATTTTTTTCACTGTGATATTATACAGTCATGTCCTCAGGACCTATGGAGAATATAAGGCTTTTTTGCATCTACCATAAATAGTCCCAGACTTTTATCTGCTTCTAATAGTTTTTATTTTCCGTTTTACTTTACTCATGAACTTTCACTTCTTTCTGATCTCAATGTCCAGACTATAGCAGTCCTGTCATCCTCCATTTCTTGTCTCTATAATTTGTGATTCTTTGACCTAGAAGATTAGAATTGTGTGTAAAATAAGACCAATATTTTTTCAGTAAAGACTCTAGGAGACTCTTTAAGTAAAGTTCATAGAATTTGTTGGTTTCCCTGAAGCTATTTTGGTCCCACAGAGACCTTTGTCATTTGTATTCTGGTTCTTGGATGTATTCCAGGTGGTTAAGGCCACCCAAATTCTGGCCTCCAGATAAGCAGGGTATTACTGACGTTGATAAAACCTATCCCTTATTTCTCTTATAAAAGGGGGCCTGTTAGGTCTCTTCCTGAGAGATAATTTGTAATGAGGGGAAAAAAAGTCTTGAGCCTAGAGACAAGCAGACCTGGGTTCAAGTTCTATTTCTGATGTTTATTAGCTTAAGCAAGTCATTTTAACCTTTTTCAGCCTCAGTTTTCTCATCTATAAAATGAAGATGATATTCATGCTAAATTATCTTTCAGGACTTTTTTGCAAGGAAAATGCTTTAAAAACTTTAAAGCAGTCTAGAAATGCAAGTTATTTCATTCATAAATCGACAATTCTATAATTCCTCTCTGTCAGTTAAATTGTAAAGCTGATGTCATTTTTCTCTTCATGCTTCCATCTCTGGCAGCATTATTCCTGTCTGGTTGATCACACTTTTTGTAGATAGGATTCCTCAAGCTAGTTCTAAAACCCCATCACAAAAGGACTTCCCTATTCTCCATGAGCATGAACTAGAATTACAATTATTTCTTATATCTTGAATTACTTGAATGAAAGAACTTTGACCAGTGTCTTGTGGAATTATCTTCATTTTTCATATTTTGTTGAGAAGAGGGAGGGAAAGGAACCACAATATGAAAGTTCCTGAAATTTCTGCTTAGGGTCTAGTATCCTGGGAACTTTCCGTTTACTCCTTAAGGAGAATGTCCTGTCTCAGAGATATTCATGGTAACTATATTGAATAGTCAAGAATAAAAATTTGAACTTTATTTTGGTGGTAATAGCCACTTATTTGAGCCATTTTTAAGCAAACATGACCAGATACTTATATATGAAAAAATTATTCTGCAAACATCGCTAAGTACAGACTGGAAAAGAGGAAGTATACAGATGGAAAACCTGTTAGAGGACTATTGTAATAATTAAGGTGGATTGAATATGGGGCAGCAAGGAGAAGAAAGGGAATGGGTCAAATGTGAGAGATGTTGTATGGCAGGATTAAAAGGGCTTGATAATTAAATGACAGAGAAGAGCTAAAAATAACCCTCACTCCTCTTCCTTAAAAATAAAAAAAGTTCCCAAGCACAGATGTAAAATGCTGTATCCACTTTTAAACGTGTTTTCTTTATCAGTTAGCTTTGCTTACTTTTTTTTACTGCTATGAAGGGTTCAGTAGTACTAAGGAAGGGATGGAGAGGGGAATGGAGAAGGTATCAGGAGGAGATAACTCTCCTTTCTTCTCTAATTTCTATATTCTCTAACATATATTTAGCACTTTGTTGTGTATTGTCCTGTTTTCTAGTTGTTTCTCGTGTGTACGCTTTGTCTCTCCAAATGAATTGTAAACTCCTTGTGGGAATATTTATATATTTATATGGATTATGCTCTATATTTACCTTACCTGTCCATAATGGTGAAGGATTGGATCAATACTCTAAATTTCTTGCTCAGTCAAAAAAAGGCTAAGATAGAAAATAGTAATAATAATAATAATTCAAATTTACATAGCATTTTATAGTTTAACAAAGCATTTTCTCACAACAACCTTCTGAACAAATTATCAACCTCAGCTTATAGATGATGGAAACTGAGGTTTCAAGTTGGTAGAAAATGAGGAAACTGAGGCAAAGAGAGTAATTAGGAGTGATTGAACTAATGTGGTAGAGGTCCTCATCACCTCTTGCCACTATTGCAATAAGCTGTTTGATAGTCTGCCTATAACAAGTCTCTCCCCACTTCAGTGCAGGTTTAGCTGTCAAAATGATTTTCTTAAAGTGTAGGTCTGACTATGTCACCCCACTACTCAATAAACTCTAGTGCCTCCCCATCACCTCTAGGACAAATATAAAATCCTTTGTTTGGCATTTAAAATCATTCATAGCCTGGTTTTCCCTACCTTACAACTTTCCCATCTTACCCACCCATGTGTGCTCTTTGATCTACTGATGCTGGTTCCTTTTTATCCCTGATACAAAATACTCCATCTCCCAAATCTGAGCAATTTCCCTTCTCTCCCCCATGCATGAAATGTTCTTCCTCCTCAACTCCAACTTTTAGATTCCTTGATTTCCACCAAGTTCCAGAAAAAAAAAATCCCATTTCCTATAGGAAGCTTTTCCCAATCTTTCAATTATAATTCTAGGGCCTTTTCTTCTGTTGAATATTTCTTATTTATTCTGTATAAAGCTTCTTTGTACACAGTTATTTGCAAACTGTCTCCCCTATCACATTGTGGGCTCAAGGGCAGAGACTGTGTTTTGGCTTTCCTTGTAGCCCAATAATAAGCACAGTATATGTATGGCACATAGAAGGCATGTAACAAATGTTTATCGATGGATTGATTGACTCTTTCCTATACAGAAGGTGTGTTTGCTTATTTATTATTTTCATATCAATTCATGTATCTCTTCCAAACCCTCCATGATTCCTCAGGGGACTATGGGCTGTGCTTTGGAACCATTTCCTGAGTTAGGGTTTCAACCTGGCCCTTTGCATTGCCAAGGGAGCTACCAGCTGATTTTCTACTATAGGTAAAGGTCCAGTTGGCTTTAGAACATGTGAAGAAGGAGATGGAAGAAGTGTTGAACCAGGAAACCAATGTGGGGAAAAAAATAGTCATTTGGAAGGTAAGAGGAATTCTACATTTGCATCCTTTTCAGAGAGTCTTGTTAAAGGTGTGAGCAGGAATTTTAATATTCTGTCATAATGTGTGGCCCACATTGATACCCAGGGGTGTTATTTTAGAAGAAAAGGAGTATTTCATTTTTGTCTTTGTGTCCTATTGCCTAGCACAATGTTTAATATACAATGCTTAATTAATGCTGAACTGTTGAAATTGATGAGATTCATTGTGGTGTAGCCGAAAGAGCAAGGATTTTGGAATCACAGGAGCTGCTTCTAATACTGTTTCTGCCATTTTGTGCGATACTTAACAAGTCATTTAATTGTTCTGGGCCTCAATTTATTTATCAATAAAATGAGGAGTTTGGGCTAGATGATCTCTGAAATCCCTTCTTATTCTAAATCCATAGTCTTGTGACTATGAGGCCCAGAGAGTTTAAGTGACTTGCCCAAGGTTACAGAGGCACTAAGTACCCAAACCAGCCAGCATCCTTCCCAATAGGAAGTCATCACTCAATGCATGAGAGTCTTTTTCAACATCATGAAAAAATTTATAATATTGAATGTGAAACCATAAGTAGATGAAATGGTGAAAAGTCATATTTGTCATTCTTTTGCCCCAGGATAACTCATCGCTAAAATATCCAAGTCACATAGGAGTGATATTCAGGTTTCTTTGCCTTTCCAAAATATCCATTCTCAATCTCCTCTTACCTTTTACAAAATCAATGGCTCTGATTCAGAAAATTCTTCTTGCCCTCATGCTATAGTTTATGTTCTTCTTTTCTTGTTCTCTCTTCATTAGAGATGGAGATCATATGACACTTCTTATGACATCTTGTTTCAAAAATTGAAGACTTATATAATACCACACCATAGCCTTTTCTTACTCAAGTTGACAAAGATTAGCTCCTTTACTCTCTCCTCTCAGTTCAGTTGGGCTCTTTTTTTATTATCTCTGTGGTTGTGGTTGGATTGCATTCACTCTTGTCCGTATCCTTGAACACACAGTATTTGCTTACCTTCTGTCATTTTTGTTCCTACAGGAAAAGGTGGACTTATGGAGACAGCGATTCATATTGGAATTTCAGAAACAGCATAGATTTCTGGATCAGGAGGAGCAGCAGCAGCTACGGAGATTAGAAGAGGAGGAGAGAGTGACCATACAAAAACTGAGGGAGAGCAAGGCCAAACTGGCTAAGCAGAGCCAAATCCTGAGAAATTTAACTCTGGATTTGGAGAAATGTAGTCAGTGTACAGCTTGGGACCTACAGGAGGTGAATTCTAGAGACAGAAGGATGACTAGGATAATGAAATATGCATATAGAATCATAGGGCTAAAAGGATCAAAGATATATTATCTATTCTTTATAAAGTGTTGAGTCATATTTTACTCTCCAAAATCATGAAAAAGTTGTAGCTCTTAATATGCACACTTCAGTGACTGACACCCAGTCAATGGGTAAAATGTACCAAGAAATTCTAAACCTGGAAGGGATTTTCATTCAATAATCCTCTCACTTTCTAGATGAAGAAATTGAGGTCCAGAAGGAAAAGTAACTTGTCTATGGTCACTCAGCCAATTAAGGGCAGAGACAGAAATAGAAACCAGGTGTACTAGTTTCTCATTCAGTGACATTTCTACTATACTACAGTGTCTACTAAAACATCACACCCAGATATCAACAATCCCCATTTTATATCAGATAAATGCATTCTGCCACAGGGTCTCATCATCCATTCCACTGTTAGTAGTCCTTGATCTGAAGAAGTTCTTCTTCATGACTAGTCTAATTTTCTTATTTTACAACTTAAACCTACTTTTCTTTTTTTTTCCACATTGGACTAGAACATCTGCAGTAGTGGTTGTGTGGTAAGGATGTGAAACAGAGGGGCATAATTTCCAGCCTCATGGGGTTTGTGATCTAGACAGGCAAATAAGATATGGAGCAAAAAGTAGAAATGAAGTAATTGCAGCAGTGGGCACAGACCTAAGTAAGGAGAAGAAAGAGGAAGGGAGCATGGATCAGAGGCTGTTTTCAAACCCACTATAAATATTCCTAAATCTCAGTACTTGGCCCATCATTAAGTGGTGATGGGCATGTCACCATGACAACACAACCAGTAATATCAATGACATAGTCTTAGCTAGCCCATTACATGTTTCACTGTAGTCTCATTAACCTCTTATGTCTGTCTCTTGATCTGCTCTGGACCAAAGAGCTGGTCTGGTAGGATACATTAGCCACAGCTTGTATATGTGAGGACTCTATTCAATCCTTGTCTTTCTTGAACCACTTTTTGATCGTATTAACCATTTTCCTCCTCTCTTTAGCTCACTATCTTTATCCTTCTCCTACCTCCCCTATCATCTGATTTTCTGTCTGAAAGGACTCCCTAATCCCTTCTCAAATGCCCTTAAGATTTGTGTTTCCCAAGATGCATTCATTGTCTGTCTTCTTTCTCTACAGACTACTTGTTCACTCCCAGGATTTCAATGATCTCTGTGCAGATGATTTCCAAATCTTTATTGCCAGACTCCATCTCTAAGTGTTCAAAAGATTTCTTCACCTTGTTGTCCCACCAGTACCTTAAATTCCAGAAGTTCAAAAAAGAATTCATTACCTTCCCCCCAGATATGAGAATCCTTTTTATTTCAATATTATCAATCACACATGTTTAAAACCTTGGGACTTCATTTCATACTTTATCAAGAAACTTGAGAATATACTTTGTGAACTCCTTCTTCTCTCTAATTCAAATTCTCTCTACTTTGTCCCCCATTTTCTTTTCATTTGCTCTGATTGCTGAGGAAGAATTAGTCCTTATGCTTGCTAATGCCTACCTGTACTTGTTATCTTCATCTCATCCCTTCCAGGGACATTGAACTTCAATTATGCTTTGTATCTATTTCTTAATTTCTCTCTATCCAATGCCACCCTATTAACCTCCTGATCTCACCCATTCCTTAAAATAAAAACTTTCACAAGACTCTGCCAATTTCTCAAGCTATCACCAAATATCTCTCCTCCTAATATATATCTCTCAAGATATCTCTCCTACCCAATCTCCTAGAAAAACACTATCTAAATTCATGGACTCCACTTCCTCATAACTCATTTACATTACAACTCCTTGCAATCTGGCTTCTGAGTTTACCATTCAATTGAAACAGCTTCCTCCAAGATTGTCCATCATTTATTTTCCCCAAAATATATTTTATGATATCCTTTCTTTATAAAAATCACCTGAATTACCTACCAGTATCTCTTCACTTCCACTTTCCCAAAGAGCCATGCATTATAACAAAGAATTTTTAAAAAAAAGGAAAAAATCTGCAAAACTTAAGAATGCATTAAAAAAAACCCCAGAAAATATACGCAATATATACTACAACTGTGGACCTCTAATCTCTGAAAAGGAGAAAGGTAGAACTTTTTATATCTCTCCTTTGGGGATAAACATTTTCTTTATAATTTTTAATGTTCATTCTCTATTGTTTTGTGGAAATAATTTCTTAATTACTAAATCCAATGGCCTTGTCTCATTTCTTATTCTTCTTGATCTCTTTGCAGTGTATGACACTTGTAATCACCTCCTCTTCATAAACACTTTCTCTTGTTTGGGTTCTTATAACAACATTGGTCTCTTGGTCTACTACTAGATATCTGACCACTGAAATCTTTTCAATCTCTTTTTCTTGATTATCATCTGCATCCCAAGTCCATATGTTAGCATCCCTAAAGACTCTGTCCTGGGTTCTCTTCTTTCATTATACTCTCTTCACTAGGTGAACTCATAGGTCCAACTATCATCCCTGTGCAGATGATTCCCAAATCTACATAATTCAGCTCTCTCCTTGGAAGCTGACTACAAAGTTAACTTCAGCTCCTTACAATCTTTCTCATCCCCCACATTTTATCATTTGCCATGTCTTATATGTTCAATTTCCATAACATCTCTTTCATCTCTCCCCCTTTTTCTTTTATTCACACAGTCACCATACTAATTCATATCCTTATCACCTTTTTCTTAGACTATTGCAGTAGGCTCCTAACTGGTCTTCCTGCATCCAGTTTCTCCCTTATTCAATCCATTGTTTATAGCTTCAAAACTGTTATTTCTGAAGTATAAATCCAACTATATCACTCTCTTGCTCAAAAATTTTTAGTGGCTTCCTATTATCTCTTTTTTTTGTTTGTTTTTGTTTTGTTTTAGGCAATTGGGGTTAAGTGACTTGCCCAGGGTCACACAGCTAGTGTCAAGTGTTTGGTCTGAGGCCGGATTTGAACTCAGTCTTCCTGACTTCAGGGCCAGTGCTCTATCCACTATGCCACCTAGCTGCCCCTAGTTTCCTATTATCTCTAGAATAAAATATGAACTCTTTTGTTGGATATCCAACCCCTTTCATAATCTGACTTCAGATTCTTTCCCCAGATTTATCATACCCTACTCTCTCTTTTGCAATCTTTACTCTTGCTAAATAGGCCTACCTTCTGTTCTCCATATGTGACATTTTATCTCCTATCTCTGTGCCTTTGCACAAACTTCCTCCAAATCTGGAATGCTTTTTCTCTTTACCTCCTTTTCTTGTAACCTCTAGCTCCATTAAAGTCTTAGCTCAAATGCTACCTCCATCAAGAGGTATTTCTTGATGCTCCTAGATATTAATGTTCTCACTCTCTCCCAAGGCTGCTTTGAATCTGCTTTGTTTCTATTTTGTACTTACAAAGTGTGTGTGTGTGTGTGTGTGTGTGTGTGTGTGTGTATAGCATACCCCTAGAAGACTGTAAGCACTTTGAGGGTAGGAAATATTTCATTTTTGTCATCATATTCCAGGACCCTTATCATAGTGCCTAATACATGTTCAGTAAGAGCTTCTTGAGTTGAATTGAATATAGACAGATAAGTATAATTCAAGCAAGAATATGATAGGAACAAAAGAGAAATGAATTTTGAGGAAAATTCATTGAGGGAGAGATTACTTTCAGCTGGCTGGAGAGTGTTACTGTTACTCCTAAAAGAAGCAATTTCTGTTACTTCTACCAGCTATTGAGTCTTTTGTACCTAAAATAAGTTAGGGAGTCAGAGTTTAAAGTGGAATACTTTGCCTTTGGTCTCATCACAACTATAAAGCTGATTCCAAAAAGCAACTATACATTTTTGCTCTAGAAAGATTTGCTTAAGAAAAGTCATGATTATATAAACTATAGTAGAATGCTTAGCTGATGAACATACACACCTGTATCATAAATTATTTCTGCATGATGAAAATACCATCCTTAGCAATAATATTAATGTATATGGCACAAAATCATTCCTATCAAGAAGGTTAAAATTGAGATCCAGTGATCAAAACTCAAGAATCCCTGCCTATTACTTCTAGTCAAGCCAAGTCACGTGATTCTAGTCAAATTGCCTTCTCAGCTCTGCCTCTTAGAAGTGCTGAGATGATAATTGACATTTTTTCACCTCCTCAATGATAGAAAATTCCAAAGGGATCATATCCTTGAATATGGGCTGCTGCCCATATTCATGTTAGGAGGTCACCCCTCAATTCATTTGGGGACTACCTCTACTGATGGGCATGTTCTTCTGTTGTAACCTTATTCATTCAGCCTGAGAGTACCGTCTACCAATTATGACATTATTAAATATGGGAATAGCAAAAGACACAACTGTAAATTATTGGTTTTAAATTATAATATTTCTATGGAGATATCCTATAATAGGGGATCAAGTAAATTTTAAGGAGAACTGACTTAGCAGTGAACAGATGCTCAAGAATCTGTATCATATGAGGAGAAACATGCTTTCAGGGGCAGCAAATTGTCCTATTCACAAAAGAATGGACTTTTTGAATTATTTAGGAGTAAATTTAGATTGCAGGAAGGTCTCAAAAATGTTCAATGAGAGATTGACAGATGTTATAGCATCTGTTCTTTCACATGGCTTGGAAGAATCTAGTAAAAAGGGCACTAGTATTATATTTCAAAGACCTGAGTTTGGGTTCTAGTTTTGACATTTACTAGCTATGTGATTGGGCAGCAAGGTGACACAGTAGATAGAATGCCAGTTCTGGAGTCAAGAAGACCTGAGCACAAATCTGGCCTCAGACACTTGCTAGCTATGCAACCCTGTGCAAGTCACCTAATCCTGCTTGTCTCAATTTCTTCATCTGTAAAATTAGCTAGAGAAGGAAATGGCAAACCACTCCCAAGAAAATCCCAAATGGGGCCACAAAGAGACAACATGACCGAACAGCAACAAGTCTCTGTGTGTGCACACCTCACTTTCCTCAACTGTCAAATGGGTATTATAATAGGTTTGTAAAATGCCACATAAATGTAGATCATAATGGTGTTGATGGAGGTGGCTACTGAGTTGAGTCTTAAAGAAAGGAAAACACTTCAATGAGCTGAAATATGCTGAGAGTACATTCCAGTTCTTGGGGCATGTGCCATTGTGAATCCATAGAGGCAGGAGAGAACAAAATAGAGAAATAAGACTATTCCAGTTCACTGAACTATAGAGTATATAAAAAGGAGTAACATCAAATAAGGCTAGACGGTTGCATTAAAATCAGATTATGAAAGGCCTTAAATTTCTATTTAATTCTATAAATGATACAGAACCATTGAAATTCTTGAGCAGAAGACTGATGTTGTCAGACCTATGAATATTTAGTAATAGCTTGACCCAGTCTAGATCTCTGATGTTCCCTGCTTTCGTTGCCTCTTACAGTTGTGGCCCTTAGGAAGCCATCTATTCTTCTAATGGCCACTTAGAGAAGTGTCATTCTCCCCCTCTTTTCCAGAAGCTATGGTCACTGATCTAGTACCATAGGAAGTTGCCTGAACTTTTGTGCAGAGGAAGGCTAGTACTATTGCAGTGTAATGGAGGTATTTCACAGAACATGGAAGGACAAAGAAGAATAAGAAATTGGAATATCTCTTGTGCATAAAAATTCATAGAAATAACTTTCATAGCCTCCCTTGTTTTCATGCATCAGGACCTCACCTTTCAGGAAATTTTGAAAGCTTTTTAAGATAGACTTAACCCTATTTCTCTTTCTGCAACACAATTGATAGGTTTTCTTCTCACCATACTTTGTCTTCCTTTCTCCTCCAGAATGTTAAAGACGTCTTGAGAAGGTAAGTTCTCATTCCACTTTTGTTCAGAGTACACGAGGATGAGTCTGGAAGGAGATAGCAAGAAGGTGGGAGAGGAGATTGCACCAATCTATGAAAAGTCAGAAAAGTCATGAGAAACTGTTTCTTTTTAGGACTGAAAATATAAAATTCCAGGAGCCAGAACTCATTTCCACAGACCTGAAGACAATATGTTGTGTCCCTGGAATGATGATGATGTTCAAGAGGTTCCAAGGTATATCGTAGTTTTGTAAGGGTTGAGGGTCTTGGATTTTGAAGTTATCCAAAGTTACCATCATCTGCTTGACATTTTGTGCAGTCAAATATTATGTAGCAAATTGGGACAGATTACTTAGAACTAGAGACATGTTTTAACTGTAGAATATAATCAAAGAAAAACTGTTGTAATGATTCTATGTATATTCAAGTGGTAACCACAGGACTTCACAGCAACAAGTAGAGGAAAAGGAAAAAAAAAGTCAGCCGAATCAGTATGTTGTAGTGAAAAGGATATTGGACTTGAGTAAGGAGACTTTGATTCTGTGGAATTCTAGTTCTGCTGCTAAATAACTATATAACTGTGGGCAATTCACTTCACCATTCTAGACCTTTGCTATCTGTTTTAGAAAATATATGGACCAGAAAGGTGATCACTCTAATATTCTATAAATCATTGACTAATTGATGTTTGAATTAGCCAGTCAATCAATTTACAAACAGGTATAATATTGGAAGTTCATTGATTTAGAGATAAAAGAAACCTTAGAAATTACCTAATCTAACCTTTTCATTTTATAAAAAGCTAAATCTCAGGGAAGATACATCTTGACCAGTGGCATTTAGTTAGTGGCAGAATTGGGGCAATATCCCAGATATTCCAATTTCCTTACTAATTAGTGTTTTTTCACATGATTGGTAGTTGGAAGGGACCTCAGCAACCATCTCATGCAATGCCTACATGAAAAGAATCCAGACTATGATCTACCCAGTAATCATCTAGCCTCTGCTTTAAGACCACCAATGAAGAGGAATTCATCACTTCTCTAAGCAGCCCGTTATACTTTGGGGCAGCTCTAATTATCAATAAATTTTTCATAGCAAGCCTAAATTTGCCTCTTTGTAACTCCACCAATTGTTCCTGGTTTTGTCCTCTGTGACCATACAGGATAAGTCTAGTCCCTCTTCCACAAAAGACCCCTTCAAATACTTGAAGACAGCTCTCATGTAACCCTGAGACATATCTTTTCCAACCTAAACATATCTAATTCCTTCAACTGATCCTCATATAACATGGAGTCAAGATCTTGTACCATTCTCTCTATTCCGTTATGGATGCTCTCAAGCTTATCAGTGTTCTTTAACCATGGCATGCAGAACTGAACACAGGATTCCAGCTCTGATGAGGGCACGTTACAGTAGTATTATTAACCTCCTGTTGTTTCCTGTCATTCTTATTGCAGTCCAAGCTTGCATTGGATTTTTTGTCTTCCATATAGCACTAATTATTCATATTGAGCTTTTAGTTCATCAACACCCCCCCACAGATCTTTTATAGAATAATAGCTGGCTACCCCTATTGTATTTGTGAAGTTGATTTTCTAGATGCACAGGTAAGGTTCATTTAACCTCATTGGAATTTCATCTTTGTGGATTCAACTAGTGAGATAATCTGTGACACCAAACCACAATTTAGAGTGTGACAGTTGCTCCAGCTTGCATTTTGGGTCCTGACTCTGTGATCCATTGTATAGATACATTCCTTCTAGGTTTGCATTATCTGCAAGTTTGATAAGCATGCGATTTACACCTTGACCACACTGACGATAAACTATTAATATCTACTCTTTGAGTCCAGCCATTCAACTAGCTCTAAATCAATCTGACCATATTATTGTCTAATCCATGTCTCTCCATCTTCTGAATAAGGATATTATGACAGTTAATAAAGCTTTGTTATAATCCAAGAATACTACATCTTCACCATCCTCATTATCTATTAGTATAGCAATCCTCTCAAAAACAAAAATGAGGTTAGTTGGGGATGACTTGTTTTTAATAAAGTCAACCTACCTCTTTGAGGTCACCATTTCCCTTTCTAGAGGTTTGTCAAACATCTCTTCAATGATGCATTCTAGATTTTTCCAAGGAATTGAAGCTAAGCTCACTGGCTCATGATTTGCAGACTCTTTTTCTCTCTCCTCTTTTGAAATTTGACAGAACATTTACCATTTTCAAAACTTCATTAGCTCTCCCAGCTTCAACTATGTGCCAATGCTGAGAAATAACATCTGTCCACTCTTTTAGTACAAGTAGTTGTACTTCATCTGGGCCAGGTGACTTAAATTTATCAAGAGCAGCTAGATTCTCTATTACTATCTGCTTAATTTTGTTGGATATCAACTCCCTATTCATCACTTTTTGTTCTATTATTTCCATTCTTTGTTCTCCATCACTACTATATTATGTCTCTCTGCCAGATCTAGTTCCCAAGTTCCTCATCTATTTTCTTTTTCTGTCTAGGTGGTCTGTAGCCCAATGAATAAGTCATTCTCTTTTGCTATTCTACAACCTTTGTAAAAATATTTCTTTCATGCTCCCCACTCACTGTTGGATTTTCTCACATGAGTATACCTGTATAACTTATTAATATAAAATGCTATGCTCATAAGCCCTTTTAGTTTTTTTTTTTTTAATTTTAACAAAATGTACCCATTCAGAATCATATTCTAGTCATGGATTTAATTCTACCAAGTCTCAAGAATGCCTAGGAAATTAAACTTGTCCCTCCTTTCAATTAAAATACAACACTTACACTCCCCTTGTTGTTGTTCAATCATGTCTGACTCTGTGACCCCATTTGGGGTTTTCCTGGCAAAGATCCTAGAATGGTTTGCCATTTTCTTCTCCAGCTCATTTGGCAGATGAGGAAACTAAGACAAACAGGGTTAAGTTCCTTTCCCAAGGTCACACAGCTAGCAAACATCTGAGGCCAGATTTTAATTCATGTCTTCCTAACTCCAGACCCTATTCTCTATCTACTGGACCACCTCTCACAGATAGGTGGCCCCATGGATAGAGTGGGGGGGCCTGGAGTCAAGAAGACTCATCTTCATGAGTTCAAATCAGATGTTACACACTAGTTATGTGATTTAATCTTATTTGCCTTAGTTTCCTTATTTATCTGATGAGGTGGAGAAGGAAATGGCAAACCACTCCAGTACCTTTGCCAAGAAAACCCCGAATGGGGTCACAAAGAGTCCAACATGACTGAACAAGTCACCTAGAGCTCACTGTGCTCACACAATTCCAAAAGAGTGGCAAGGTGGAGCTAATATGGTGGAGTAGCAGGAAGTATACCTCTGTTTCCCCTTCCACAATTCCTTAAAAGAGAACTAGAAAATGTATCACATCAAATCTGGATGGGGAAAGAAAAATCACAGTGAGTAATTTTTTTTCAGCCCAGGTCAGCATAGAGAGATAGATAGAGAGGTATAAAGACACTGGGGAATGGTCTGGCCAGGGCCATGATGTGCTATAAATACATAGAATATACAGAGGAAAGCTGTAAGCCAGAGCAAGAGGAGGTCCCAAGCCCACACAAGGGCACCAAGACCTTGCATAGGGAGTAAGAACAGCTTTATAAGTTAACAAAAAGGCAGTTTTGTTGCTCACCACCCAACTCTGAGTGACAGATTCTAGGCAGATTGAGGAGATCAGCACCTAGAGGTGCATGAAAAGGGGAAATAGTGGTTAAGGGCCCTATCCTATGCACTAAACAAGGAAGTTCAGAAGCAATCAGAAATGGTATGACTCTGACCCTAGAAGCAGAACAGGATCTCACTTCCAGCTTCTAGCCTAATCTGAAGCCTGTGAAGGAATAACTAGGACAGAAAGATAATGATTGGGTCCAGCAGAAGTCTACTTTTGCTCAGACCCAAACCCAGCTCAGACCAAGGGGACATCCATCATACTTTTCTCTCCAACCAATCAATATGGAAGTGTTGAAAATTTGTACATGTCCCTAGCTTGAGCTGTCCCTGACATCCTAAAGCAATATAATACTCAATAACCTAAGAAAATAGCAAAAGAACTAGCCAAGAACTATTGGATTTGAACTCAGGTCTTCTGACTCCAAGCCCAGTACTGTCTATCCACTGTGCTACGCAAGCTACTCTGGCTGAAATGAGAGTTATGGAAGAAAGAATTAGAAAAGGAGGGGCAGCTAGGTGGTACAGTGGATTAGAGAACCAGCTCTGAAGTCAGGAGGACCTGAGTTCAAATCTCGCCTTAGACCAAACACTTGACACTTACTATCTGTGTGACCCTGGGCAAGTCACTTAACCCCAATTGCCTAAAAAAAATAAAAATAAAAATAAAAAAAGAAGAAAGAATTAGAAAAGGAATTAATGACTTGGCTCAAGAGATCAAACCTTACCCAATCTACAAACTCCCTGAAACTTAGACTGGACCAAATAGAAACTGATGATATGAGACAAGAAGAAATGTTTTACATTGTCAAATATTTTCCATGGTCAAAAGACTATATAAAAGAAAAAGTAAGGTGTGTCATTACAAAAAAAACTGACTTTGAAAACAGATTGAAGAGTGAAAACATTGTCATTGGACTACTTGAAAACCGTGACCAAGAAAAAAAAAAAGCTTAAACATCACATTTGAAGAATTCTTTTTAAAAACTGCCAAACATTTCTTAAAACCAGAAGGTAAAGTGGAAATAGAATTTACCAGTCACCTCTCTAAGAAACCCCAAGATTTAAACGTTCAGGAACATTATACCCCAAATCTTACACTTCTATGTCAAAGAAAAAATTATGCAAATAGACTGAAAGAAAGAATTCAAACACCAAGGAACCAGAATCAGAATCACACATAACTTAGCAGCCACCACTACCAAGGAGCAGAGGGTTTGGAATATAATATTCCAGAAGCCAAAAGATAGCAGGCTTATAGCCAAGAATAGTTTACCAAGCAAAACTGAATATAGTTATATGGAAGGAGGGCATAGGGTGGGGAGTAGACTTTTAATGAAATAGAACATTTCCAAACATTCCTGGTAAAAAGACCAGAAATTTAGAGGTTCTAACACAGGCATTAAAAAACGTAAAAAGGTAAAGGTGAACTAATAATCATAAGTGACTGAGCAAGGATAAACTGCTAACACTCTAATATCAGTAGATGTTTCCCCTCTGAACCCTATCATCATCAGGGATCATAAAGGGAAACCAATTAGAAAGGCCTTGGAATGGCTTTGTTATTTCTTGATTATCTTAAAAGAAGAATGGAAAGGAAGAGAAAGAGGAATCCAATGTGGAGAGGGAAAGGAAAGGAAGGCTTAAAAAATTATCTTACATAATCAGGATACAGGAGAAAGGTAAGGGGAAGGAGAAAGGGAGAAGCAGCTGACACTTGAACCTCACTCTCATCTGAACTGGGCAAAGGAGGGAAGAATGCACCGACACACACAATTAGATACAGAAATACATTTCATTCAACAGTAAAATAGAGAGAGAGGAGAAAGGGGAATGTGAGGGACTGTAGATTAAAGGAGAGATGAGTCTCAAGTAAAATAAACTCTAAATAAGGATGTACAAAAATATAGCTCTTTCGAGAGTGTCAAGGAATAGGAATCTGAGGGAGTGCACATGAACTGGAAAGTGATTAAACAAGTTATGGTACAGAAATGTGATACAATATTATGAAGCTGTAAGGAATGGTGAAGGGAATGTTTTCAGAGAGACCTGGGAAAACTAATGAACTTATGTGAAAAGGAGCTGGGAGAACAATTTATACAATAACAGCAATATTGAAAAAACAAACCAATTTGAAAGACTTAAGAACTCTGATCGCAGAATTGACAATTCCAGATGTCGAAGGATGAAACATGTTACTCACCTCCTGATAGGCAAAGGACTTAAACTGAAGAATATGATATACGCATGCATACATGATAATGTGTATATACATGTAATATATTCACACATTAATGTATGCATACAACCTGCACACAACACACATGTGTGTATGCATTTCTGTGTATATACTTGTGCACACATGTCAATATGTGCATGCATGTGCGTGTACTCATTCAAACATACTCTGGTACATATACTTCCTTTTGGACATGGCCAATGTGGAAATTTGTTTTGTTTGACTATAGATGTTTGTAAATAGATTTTTGTTTTCCTTTCATTCTCAACCTAAGGAGGAGTGGGGGGAAGACAGTTTTTTTGTTGACTGAAAAAAAATTGAAAAATTTTTTAAAAAAATTAAAAATTACACAATTCTGAAAAAGTTGGCTTATTCAAATCAGTGTGCAGTTGGATGGCCAACTGTACTTTTTTTTAGTGTTGTATAGATACAAACACTGGTTGGTCAATTGATTCTTTTACTTTCCAATAATTTTTCTGACATCAGCTAAGTGCAGCCAAATAGCTCCAAGGTATTCTGACAAGGTTTTGCCAAAAAGTAATGAACATTAACTCTTAACAGTAATAATTCCAATGAGAACTTTCATTATTTCTATGCAAATGGATATGTGCTGCTAAAATGGACATGTAGCAGGCACTCAATAAAATTTTTGTTAAATTGACTTGGGGGGAAGCCAAGAGAACAATTTATACAACAATAGCAATATCGTATGGACAAACAAATTTGAAAAACTTAGGAACTCTGATCAGAATAAAGGCCAACCACAATTCTAGATGACCCATCTGATAGACAAAGCACTTAAACTGCAGAATACAAGATGTGTATGTACATATGATAGCATGTGCATACATATATAATATATTCATACAGTTTTCAAACATTTGAGTGTTCAAGGAAGCTAAACATCTCACTATGATTATATTTGATTAGAGATTAGTACGGCAGACTATTTTTATACTTTATAGGTAAATTCCAGTTTATCATTCACCAAGTAGTAATAATATCATAGATTTCTTTCTGGAAAGGACCTTTGAAGATTTTCTAGCTCAACTCCTCATGTTGACAAATTCTAAATTAACTGGGCCTAAATTAATGAAGTCTTACTGCACATTTTTATTAGAAACATTAGTTCATAAAGGAATTAGAATGTTTCCACAGAAACATATAATTATTGATCAGAAGCATCATTAAAGGAATGTAGGGGGAGTGAAAGGACAGAGGAAAGCAGAGACATCTATTGTAACATCAGGACTTCTGGGGAGGGGGAAAGGGTTATAATTAGGAATCCAGTGGATCTAGATTGTGTCAAGTGACCTGTGGAATAAATTTCATCTTTTGCATTTTTTCCCGTATGATGAGAAAAGGGAGAAATAAAGACGCTCAGCCCTTTTGCCCCTGCATCCTGTAGTTTGGTCCAGTCTGTTCTGGGAGAACGTGTCCCATTCTATCATTTCTGTATTTTTCTCTACAGTTAATGTGAGATTGGATCCTGCCACAGCTCACCCCAGCCTTCACCTGACTGAGGATCAACAAAGTATTTGGGATGGAAATGTATGGCAGGAAGTTCCTGACAATGCAGAGCGATTTGACACATGGCCTTGTGTCCTGGGTATGGAGAGTTTCACCTCAGGAAAACATTACTGGGTAGTGACTATGGGAGATAAGACAGAGTGGGGGTTGGGAGTTTGCCTGGATACAGCTCCACGAAAGGGGGAGGCCACACCATCTCCCGAAAATGGAATCTGGGCACTGTGGCTGCTGGAAGGGAAGGATTACATGGTTCTTGCATCCCCGTCAGTTCCGATCCTCCAAGAGAAACGACCAGAAGGAATTGGAATTTTCTTAGACTGTGAAGCTGGAGAAGTTTCCTTTTACAACATCACAGAAGAAAGTCACATTTATACATTCACCCAAGTGTTATCAGGGACCATCCGTCCCTATTTCTTCATTTGTGACTCAGCTCCTTTGACCCTAACAGCAGTAACAGAAAGGAAGAATTAGACTCTTTTCCCTCAGGAGTCCCTTTTGTATATGTTCTGCCTCCAAGAACGCCACCTAAATCATCATAGAAAAAAACTACTCTCCCCAGGTTTTCTTCGTGGTAATGGAAGAAGGAGGCTAGGTTCTAGTGCTAGGGAGGACTTTGTGAAGTCAGGGAGTCTTTCCCCTTGACACCATGAGAAAGATCACCTAAGCTAGCTTCATATTAAACAGATAAATTTCCTAGATTCTTCCCACTAAGAAAAAAGGATAAATTTGAAATCTCTGCATTGAGAAAGCACTTTGTTTCACTTTTATAAATAGAAGTTATTTAACTGTGTGATTGATTTACTGATACTTTAAAAACATGTTGGACAAGAAAAATCAACCTCTTTTTGTGTCGTTATTTGCTCTAGATGTGTATCTGTTAATTTATTTGTCATTAAAAGATTTCTTTGACTAAAGGAGAGGACTTACAACTTTCAAAAGGTTTCCAATTATTTGTGAAATTGGTATCAGAGTAGCGGTTGTTGTTTGTTCTTCATTCTCGAAGACCTCCCATTAGGGAGGTGATGCCATGACATGCACGTGAATTGGATTTAAGTGAGTGAAGGCTATGCAAAGTCGCCAGCCTCATTTTCTCCTCTAGAGCCATCTGGGTCCAGTGGCAAGATATCGATCAGGATGACTGGAGATGGCCCTGGATGAAGGGGAAGACCTTGGCCTTTTTAAGCTAAGGTCTTTAATAGGTCTCAGTTTGACTGAGGCAATGCCCTTTAAGTTATCAAGGCTAGGTAAAAAATGAGGCAAAGAATGGACTCTTTTACTTAGTCAAAAAAAAAACCAATCTGAGAGAAGAAGACCCTCAGGATTTCTGGCCAAAACAGAAACAACTGCTGTTTACACTCACTTGGAGCCATATGACCAAGTGAGGCTTGGGCTGGAACCTACTGTTGGCCAATGAATGAGAGCCAGAGTGATTTGGATTTAAGGCATGGTTCTAAAGAAAGAAGTATAGCAGGTAAACCCCAAAAGCTAAGGTTTGCAAAGTTTAGGCAATCAAAATTTACATTCCTTTGGGAAAAGCACCTGCAGGTAAGGACATGATATCCTATGTGGATGGAGGGAAGGGAAGATAAAGAGAAAAGAAAGAAGGGAGGGAAGGAAGGAAGGAAGGAAGGAAGGAAGGAAGGAAGGAAGGAAGGAAGGAAGGAAGGAAGGAAGGGAGGGAGGGAGGGAGGGAGGGAGGAAGGAAGGAAGGAAGGAAGGAAGGAAGGAAGGAAGGAAGGAAGGAAGGAAGGAAGGAAGGAAGGAAGGAAGGAAGGAAGGAAGGAAAAAGCCCAACTAACTAGTTCTGGTTGTGGGGTGGCTCCTACTACTACTCACAGGGGTTATTGTGTGTCCTTCCCCCAAACCATACAAATAGAGGAAAACACAGCAGACCAAATGCTGCTAGGGAAATCCAAGAAAAAAAATCAGTGCGTCACTTTTCCAGACCATATCAGCATAGGGGAAAAGACGGAGAGGTCTATGGTCACTAGGGATAAGACCTGGCTAAGCACAAGTGTGAGTGACATTCCAGGGCCTAGAAGAGACCGTTCACTGAGGTAAGAGGAGCAAACATGCAGCTTTGTTGTGAACTAATCAGTTCTTGGTTACAGAAAAGAAGTCCTGCATCCATGGATGGTGTTCCAGAGTACAGAGCAGCCATAGACAACAAATCTGAAAGAAGCAAGTACAGAAACAAACATCAGTACTATGACTGCACCCCCAGGAGCAGAGCAGGAGCCAACAGAAGAATGACTAAGGCAGGAATCCTAGAGCAAAGGGGAGCCAGAAGCTGTGTCACTCAGAACAAATATCCCAGCTGGTGGATAGTAGGTGAGTCAAGTATCAGTCTACCATTGATCTGACCCGAAAGCAAGTAAAGAATTTTCAGAGCTCAGACTAAGGGGACAGCAGTCATACTTTCCCCTAAAACTGTCACTTTGAAAGCACCGAAAGCTTGTGCAGGTCCTCAACCTGAGCTGTCCCTGAGATACAGCAATAAGAACGCACTCAATAGCCTAAGAAAGCAGCAAAAGAACTAGCCCAAATCTTTCCTCCAGAACTGTGTAAAAATTGGTCCTAACATTAAGTCTAACATCAGGAAGAATGAGCAAACAAAAGATAATTTCGCCATAAAAAGTCCAAAGATAATCAAGGCAAAAACCCAAAAGAAGAAAATGACTTCAAGATAGCTGCAAGCAAAATTTCAAAGAAAAACAGAGCTTGGGCACAAATTCAACTCAAAGTCCTAGAAGAAAGGAAATAAGTACTTTTTGAAAACGGTATCAATACATTTGTATTTATAAATGAATTTAGAGTGCTAGAGAAAAAATAGAAAAGAAATTCAAGTTATAGAAGAAAAAATTAACAGATTACCAAAGCAGTCAACTCTCTGAAACTTAGCATGGATCAAGTAAAACCAAATGACTCTGTGAGGCAATGAGAAATATATGTATGCATGTGTGTGTGTGTGTGTGCGCGTGCACACGCGCGTGTGCATGTGTGTATGAGCATGTGTCTGTCTGCATGTTTGTGTACATGTGTATATATACACACAAATATACGTATATGTATGTACATATATGTACATATATACATACATATATGTATATATACATATATGTATGTATGTATGTATGTATATATTCAAGACTGCTTAAGAAGAAAATGTAAAGTATGTTATAGCAAAAATAACTTACATGGAAATCAGATTGAGGAGAAAAAAAATTTAAGAGTCATTAGACTACCTGAAAGCCATGGCCAAAAAAGAGCCTAAATATCACATTTCAAGAAATCTTAAAAGAAAACTGCCCCCACCCACCCATTTTAGAACCAGAAGGCAAAGTGGAAAATTGAAAGAACCCACTGGTCACCTTTCAAAAATACCAGTCCAGTTTTAAACTCTCAAGACCATTATAGCCAAAATCCAGAGCTTCCAGGTCAAAGAAAAAATACTGCAAGTAGCCTGAAAGAACGAATTAAAACACTAAGGAGCCAAATGAGAATTATACATGATTTATCAGCCACCTATAGGAGGGAACAAAGAGTTTTCAATTCAATATTTCAGAAGGTAAAGGATAAGAAAATTTTACCTATCACCCTTTTTTGTCTGTAAATTGTTATAAACCATTACCTTTCTTTTTTAATACTTATAATTCATGTTTTTGAATCTTTCAGCTATAAATGCGCAACCGAATTTTTTTAAGAACAATTTTTTCTGACATTGTCAAAGGATTCATTATGACTCTCTTGGTAACTCTGTCTTGATAGTCCCAACTAATTTCTTATGATTCACTTCAGTTCATCTCAGTGCAGTATGTATCAATAGCATCATAGATGTAGACTAGTTAGAAGGGACTTAAAGGCCATCTGCTCCAAGCTCTTCATTGTATAGATGAGGAAACTGGCCTAGGGAGCTTAATCGACTTGCCCAGATCATGCAGCTACTATTAGAAATAGGATTTGAACTCAGATTCTCTGACTCCAGAGCCAGAACTATTTTCACTGTATGATTTCAAGCTACTCCTAGTATTAAAAATATAGGATCTCTATATTAAAAATGGATTAGTGGCTCACCAACACAAATCTTATATTGACACGGGTTGCAGCTGTCACTCACACCATTCCTGAACCTTATAGCATTGTTCCTTTTATAGCTCACATCAATTTTCATTTCCTTCTTCTTCCTTTGCATCTTTCTCTACTACCTTTCTCTCTCCTTTTCCCTATCTCTCTCTCCATTTCTTCCCTTTTTTATTACTGTTGCTGTTTCCCCCATATATTCAGTTTTTCTCTATTAGGAACTCAGAAAAACTAAATACATAATCCCTTCTCTTTATATCTTCAGAGATTCTTAAAAATGAATGGAGCTTTAAGAAATTATTAAATTCATCCTACTTCTGAGCAAATTTTGAATGCTCAATTAGGGTGATGTTCATGAAAGGCTTTGAAAGCCATAAAGTGCTTTCCAAATAATGGTTGTTATTATTCTGATTATTTCCCTCCTTTAACCTCTAATGATTACACTTTATCTGACCATATCATTTTAATTATTTTACTATCTTCTTTCTCATATTAATTTGTTCTATACTCTTTCTACTATTCTATTCTATACATTTCTTCTATTATTTCTTCTACATTCTAAATTATTTGAAGACAGGGACTATCTAATCTTCCATATTCCCAAATTGTATTTTAGTTTAATGTTTTAACCTTAAACCTAGAAGGTGTATTGCAAAAAAACACTGGTCTTTAAGTCCCAAGTCTACCACTTAGTAGGTTTTGTTCTTTGGGACAATTTACTTAATCTATTTAAGCCTCAGTTTTCTTGTTTTTAAAAATGAGGATTATCTTAATTGGACTATCACAAGGGGATGTTGTGAGGATTATTATCTTCTTATTTTTTCTGTAGGCACTCAAAAAGAAAAAAAAACCATAACTCACTGATTTACAGAGAGACTACAAAGGACACTTTCCAATTTCCCAGTCTTTGAAATTTGGATCACTCTTCCTCTTGTATAATTAGAATCAATCCTCCTGAGGTACCAACTATTTCCACTTCCCTTGTCTCTAGGACCTTCTGTAGAACACTTGTCAAAGAGTTCTAATACAAATCTCTGTACTTATCTGCAGGTTGCCAAAGAACTTTTTAATTCGGGTAAATAACTGATAAAACTGACCATTTTTGTAAATGTGATTAACTAGGATACATTCAGTAATATAACTTGGTGAGATGTTTTGGCCACATCTAGCTCTCTCTAACTGCACTTTAAAAAATGGTAAAAATTTCAAAAAATAAAATGAGAACAACAATCAAAAACACTGTAGTGGCTGGAAAAAGGGCTAGATTATGAGTCAAAAGACCTGAGTGTGAATCCTGCATCTTCCATTTAATACCTGTGTAAAGTTGGGCAGGTCACTTAAACTCTTTACCAGTCATAGACTCACTGGCTTCCATGGAGCAGAGCCAACAACAAATACTGAAACACAAAAAGTTTTAAGTTAGTTGAAGGACAGTCTCTAAAGGCCTTCAATAGTCTACTTGCAGATTAGTCCAAGCATTGGTTCCATGATCGTCTCTCTGCCTATTTTCATTACAGAGTATGCCACAAGTATGAAAATCATGGTACATTCAACCTCATTGCTTACTCCAGCTCTAGACCTCAAGCTTCAAGCTCCACAGGGAAACATCTATGGAAGTTGTTGGGTCAAAGAAAGTTTGAAATGAGCTGTAGGTGAGGTGGATGATCCTCAAGGACCTTCATGGACTACTCCCTCAGATACTAGATTCATGTTCTACCCACCCTGTACCCCTTCCCTGACCTAGTTTTCCAGGCTTATTGTGGCAGTGGCTACACCAGCTACTGAGCAAAAAAGATTTGAAACTCTCTTCAGGTGGAGCAGGCAATAACCAAGCAATTTACCTAATGATTTCAGTGATGCGTTCTTTGCATTAGTATTTCCATTGTCTAGCACTGTGCTTAATACATAGGAGGTACTTAATACATATTTGTTATTGAATTAAAATGATTCTGCCAATTTTCTTCAGCCTGTAATAGGGGCAAACTCAAAGTTATGTCCCCACACTGGTGGAGTGGTGTGTGTATGGAAATCAGTGGAAAGATTGATGAAATGGCTAGGCTAAAGAATATTCCTAATACAATTAAAAGGATAAAATAAGAGAATTGCAGAATGTTTTTTTTTGTTACACAGTCTCCTAGCCTTACTTCCGACACTGGGACTTTGTGTTAAGGCCAGGATCTGTGCACTGCTGGAAGTAATGTGCCTTTCTATGGTCTTGATCTCTGTTATCTGTAATCCAGCCATTATATTTTCTGATTGTTAAATGTTATGTTCCTCAAGTATCAAAGATGAAGCTTGGGGAGGGAAGCTGAAAATTTATAGTAAATTGCATGTGGTCTGATAAAGGACACAGTCTGATTACTGTTGGGCTTCAGACTTTATTTTGGGTCCAGGTAACACAATTGAACTACTCTAGCCCCACGAATGGAACCTCCAACCAACTTTGGAATCAGAGCATTAGTGCTGTTGTTCTCCCTCCAATCTGAGCCCTCAGGCTGAGTCTAAAATCTTATCTTTTGGTTAGAATGATAGTACTACAGCCAAGAATTGGAAATTGAGGGGATGCCCATCAATTGGGGAATGGCTGAACAGGTTGTGGTATATGACTATAAAGGAATACTATTGTGCTATAAGAAATGATGAGCAAGTGGACTTTGAAAAAGCCTGAAAAGACTTTTATGAACTTATGTTGAGTGAAATGAGCAGAACCAGGAGAACATTGTACACAGTAACAGCCACGCTATGTGATGGCTAACTTTCATAAACTTGGCTCTTCCAGCAACGTAAGGATCTAAGACAACTCCAAAAGACCCATGATGGGAAATGCTGTTCACATCCAGAGAAAGAACTATGGCATCTGAAGGCAGATGGAAGCATACTATTTGTTCTCTTTTTTGTTGTTGTTGCTTGGTTTTGTTTTGTTTTTCTTTCTTATGGTTCCTCCCATTGCTTCTAATTCTTCTTTACAACATGACTAATGTAGGAATATGTTTAATATGAATCTATATGGCTCCTATATCAGATTTCATGCCATCTTGGAGAGGTGGGAGTGGCAAGAAGGAGGGGTAGAAAATTTAAAACTCAAAAGCTTATGGAAATGAATGCTGAGAACTAAAAATAAATTAATTAAAAACCCAAGTCAAAAACAAACAAACAAACAAGAATGATACCACCGCCCTGGTTTCAGCCCTTGGTATAAACCATGGAACATACTTTGGGACCTAAGAGAAAACTCTGGAAGGTCTTACCCCTGATCTTAGCCAAGTGACTGGATCTCCCATACTGTTCCAGGTCAAAGTGACAGAGCTAGTAACTAGTCCCTTTTCCACAGTTCCTGTCCTGGTCACTTTCCTATGGTTCAAATTGATGATCTTGGTTTGGTCTGGAGTTCCACTTAAATCTTTGTTGATGTACTTGTGGGGAAACTTTGGATGTACTGATTCTTCTGACTCCACCATTTTTTTCTAGTCTATGAACAGTTTCAAATGAAGAATTGAAAACTATCAACAGCTACAAGAAATTTTATTCCATATCACCTATAAGAAAAATAGAAATTAAAATGACTGATGTATAGTCTCACACCATGCAAATCAGCAAAAATTACCAAAGACAGAACTGGTCAATATTAGAGGAGCTACAATAAGACAGACCAACATATTTTGTTGGTGGAGTTGTAATTTGTTTCTACCATTCTAGAAAACAGTTTGAATGATGGAAGAAATGTTATTATAATCTGTTCATGCTCTTTGACACACTCATATTATTACTAGGTACATATATCAAGGCAGTCAAAAACAGAAAGGCCTTATAGCTAACACAATTATTAAGAGCAGTACTTGTGGTAGCAAAAATATGAAAACAAAACAGATGTGTATAGATTTGAGAATGGCTAAGTAGATTGGCATAGATAAATGGCATATAATTATGATTTTTAAATGAATATGAGGAATTCAGAGAAATATAGGAAGTACTAAATGACCTGATACAGAGTAAATAAGTAGAACTAGGAGAATATATTACATGCTGATTATATTAATATAAATAAATAAGCAATAAAATGAAGTAGAATGTTGAGTAATTGTAATGACTAATCTTGGTACCAAGAGAAGAAATAGGGGAAAATATCAATTCCCTTCCTTCAATCAACCAATGATCAATAAAAATTTAATAAGTGCTCACCATATGCCTGGCACAGTGTTAAGTGCTTCAATAGGGGTGAAATGAATTACCAGTATCAAATTTTATATAAATTATCAGGGGAACAGTATGTGGGTTTGTTTTGCTGAGTTATTTTGCTTTGTTAAAAGATAGGGTTCAATGTGTTAAAGTGGGGTGGAGCCAGGGGCAGCTAGGTGGCACAGCGGATAGAGCTCTGGCCTCAGAGTCGGGAGGACCTGAGTTGAAATCCAGCCTAAGACACCTGACACTAACTGTGTGACCCTGGGCAAGTCACTAAACTCTGATTGCCTCACAAAAAAAAAGGTGGCATTATAGTTTGTAAATGACTGTGATATAAAAACTAAAGGCATCAATAAAACCTATTAAAGGAAAAAGATAAGTGGTCGTCAGTTATAAATCAATTAATTAATCAACAGGTACATATTAAGTACCTAATACGTTCTGGGCACTAAGGTCATTGCTGAGGATACAAAAATAAAAAATAAAGTGGTTCCTACCCAGGTGCTGCTAGGTAGGACAGTAGATCGGAAGAAAAAAGAAAGAAAGAAAAAAGGTCTGGAGTCAAGAAGATCTGAGTTCAAATTAGGCCTCAGACACTTACTACCTGTATGACCCAGTGCAAGACTGTCTCAGATTCCTTAACTGTAAAACAAGGACAATTGTACCTACTTCCCAAGGTTTTTGTGAGGATTAAAAGAGAGATTTGCAAAGTGTTTAGCACAGTGTCTAGCACACAATAGATGCTTAATAAATACTTGTTTCTTCCCTTCTTCCCTCCTTTTCTCCCTCCTTTTTCCCTTTCTTTCCTTTTCTCCTTCTTCCCTTCCCTCTTTTTTTGTTCCTTTCTTTCCTTTCTTCCTTTCTTCTGTTTTTCCTTCCTGCCTATGCTAGAGAATCTATGAAAGAAGCCATGAATAATAAGTCTGGAACGGTATATTAGAGCCAAGTTGTGGAAAGTTTTAAATGGCAGACAGAAAATTGTGAGCCACTGGAATTCACTGATAAGGGGAGTGAGGTGCTTAGAATTATGTTTTAGAGATATCACTTTGGTAAATGTAGAAAATAGATCAGAGAGAGAAAGACATGAGGCAGGCAGGACATTTAATAAATAATTGTAATATTTCATGGGAGAAGTAATAAAAATAAGAATTAATGTTTTGATTGAAGAGAAGGAGAACGACGGAAGAGATGTTGTGCAATAGGCAGTTGATGATTGAAAACTAGAGATCAGAAGGGCGAATATGATTGTGATAGAGTACTATTGTGCTATAAGAATTAACAAGGGGAGAGGGGTTTCAGAAAAACATGAGTAGACCTAAATGAACTGATGCAAAGTGAAGTGAGCAAAACCAGGAAATAATTATACAAAATGAGAGCAATTTTGTAATTATGATCAACTGTGAAATAAGTAGCATTGAGTATGGTCTTGATGGAATGGAGAGATTTTAGCAGCAAAACTGAGATCAGGTAAAGTTTTGCTTTTGTTTTTGTAACCCCATAATGTAGCATAATGCCTTGAAAAGTGAGCACTAAATAAATGCTTGTTCAACTGAAAAGAAGAAGAAGAAAAGAAAGAAAGAAAGAAAGAAAGAAAGAAAGAAAGAAAGAAAGAAAGAAAGAAAGAAAGAAAGAAAGAAAGGAAGGAAGGAAGGAAGGAAGGAAGGAAGGAAGGAAGGAAGAAGGAAGGAAGGAAGAAGAAGAAAGAAAGAAGAAAGAAAGAAAGAAGAAAGAAAGAAAGAAAGAAAGAAAGGAAGGAAGGAAGGAAGGAAGGAAGGAAGGAAGGAAGGAAGAAGAAAGAAAGAAAGAAAGAAAGAAAGAAGAAAGAAGAAGAAAGAAAAGAAAGAAAGAAAGAAAGAAAGAAAGAAAGAAAGGAAGGAAGGAAGGAAGGAAGGAAGGAAGGAAGGAAGGAAGGAAGGAAAGAAGGAAGAAAAAGAAAGAGGGAGAGGAAGAAGGAGAAGGAAAGAAAAAAAGGAGGAAGCAGGAAAGAAAGAAAAAGAAATAAGAAAAAGGAGGAGGAAAATAAAGAAAGAAATAGAATGAACAAGAACATGAAGAGCCAGTGTGGGACAGTGGGAGAGTGAGTTGATGAATAAGGGGAAAAAAAGACTGCCTAACAGCAATGAAGGCCCAGTGGAGGTTGTGTAAAATAAATTTGTAGTGGAGCCAATTAGAATGTTCATGTAATTTTCTCCATCGTTCTGCATCTTCATCTGGCAACACATGTGTAGGAGCAAAAACAGCAAGCAGTAGAAATGATACCAACTGATACCAAGACAAGGCACAATCAACAAAATGACGAGGGGGCTGGAGATTCAAAAGAGGTAGGTAATGTGTAGTTGAAATGATTCACTAAGGGTGCAAGATGAGGAAAAGAGAAGAGAATAGCTAGTGAATGAGAGATGGCTTGAGAATGAATTGAGGGGTCAAGAGATTGGGGATCACCATTACCTCTTTTACCTTGTTACAAGAGAGAGAGTGTTCTTTGTTGGGAAATGACTGTGATATAAAAACAAAAGACAAATAAAATGTGTTTAAAAGTTAAAGATAAATGATAATAGAATATCAGTGAACCAACAACCATTTAATGTCTATGATGGATAAAACACTATGCCAGAGACTGTCTTCTAAGACAAAGATTAAAAAAAAAACCCTGCCCTCAAGGAGCTTATAATCGGTTAGAGCAAACAACGTGCATACATGTAAGTGCCAAATACAAACAAAATATGTATAGGGTAATTTTTTTTTGGAGCAGAGTCCTAGTAGTTGTGGAGATTAGGAAAGGACTCTTGTAGAAGATGGTACTTGAGCTAAAGTCTAAAAGACACTAGGAATTCTAAGAGATGGAGATGTATTTCAAGCATAGATAACACTATATACAATGGCACAGGAATGAAGGGAGAATGTCATGCACGAAGCAAGTAAACCAATTTAGCTACACCAGAGAATGCATGAAAGGAACTGGAATATCAGATTGGAACAAGATTTTAAATGCTTTAAAGGTCAAAAAGAGAAATGAGTATTTGACTCTAGAAATAAGAGAGAGCCACCAGAACTTATTGATCAAGGGAGTGAGATGATTAGACTTATTTTTTAGAGATAACACTTTGGTAAATAGAGAAGAGACAAGGAGGCCAATTATAGAAGCTATAGAAATCATTTCTATGAGAAATAATGAGGGCCTGAGTCAGTAGGATTACTGAAGAGAAGGGGATGGCTCGTCAATTCAGTCATAGAAATCAGTCTTTCAGAACTCATTAGATGTAGCTTTGGAAGGGGTTTCAGAAGTCATCCAGTCCAACTGTTCCATTTTACAGATGCAGAAACCTAATCTCAAGGAGGTTAAGTGAATTACCAAAGGTCACATGAGTAATAAATATCAGAGGCAGGATTTTAATTTAAGTGTTTTGATTCCAGAGACAGTGCACTTTTCAATACACTTTGTGGGCATGGCCTTTAAGAGATTATTTATGGCAGAGCTGAGTATCCTGTGTTTATTAATAAAAGGATACATAATCATAGGAATTCAGTGCCTTTTCCAAGATGGAGCAGTAAGTTATACTGCAAGCTAGGGTGTAAATCAATGTTCTGGTTTCCCTTCCCAAAAGAGAAACTGAATTCAACAGTCTAGCCTTTCATAAACTGTTACCTCCAATTGCTTTCTCCTGCAGTCCTGGTAATAAATTATTTTCTGTTCTCCAGTCAAGTACTATTGTTATAAATTGCTTCAGAGAATGTCAATTGGAAAAGACATTAGTAACATTACTATTTCAACCAGTATAAAAATAAGAATCCTTTCTCCTACTACAGCATTGATCCCCCTTTCCTAATGGTTTTTACCAAAGACCTTTGTCTCTGCCCTTGACCCATATACAAAACACCATTACCCTCTGGAAGGTGGGATTGATGACCTCAGCAAGATGATTCTGGCTTTGCCCTGCTGGAGAACAGGGACTAAGTGATTACTCAATCCCCAGTGACTATTGTGTTTTAATTATATTTACCTCGAAGTAATGAAATTGCTGCACCATGGGAAGGGAAAAAGTGTCAGAAATCCTAAATACCAGTATGTTATCCACATTTTACTTTACAATGATTTTAAAAGCAGAAAGTCCCAATGTGATTTCTCCTTGGATCCTCACATGTAGGACATCTCTGCTACGACACTAATAACACACAGAGATTCTTAGGTCCCAGAGGCTTCCTTATCCTTAATTAACCAGGGCCTCTCTCTAAATGTCCCTTTAGACTGATGCTCAGGAGATCCTGGTCCATTCTATGTCTCCTCCATAAGTAAAGCCTTTGCACAGTAGTGGTGGTTGTACAAGTGATGAGACATTCTCCACTACCTTTCTCATCACAACATCTTTCATGCTTTCTGAGAGGAAAGCATCCCCATCCCTAACCCATCTTAACAACTGACCCACCCAGTGGCCTTAACTTATCACCCAGTGATCTTAACAATTGACCCACCCAGTAATCCCCAAGGGAACTTTGCTTGGACAGAGAAGTTAGGGAGTTCTATGCTCACAATTGAAGACTGGCATAATTGAAGTCCTTCTCATAAATCCCTTAGTCCACCTGGACCTCCTGACTACTAAGTCTGGAGGCATGTTGATGCCTCCAGAAATGGTAAGTAGTCTGACCCATCAACTATCCCAAGCTTTCTTACATTTCTATTCAGAGTATAGGTCTGAAAGAAGGTATGAAATCAGTGCCTGTTAACTCAAAAAAAGTAGCATTTTACAAAGTCACCTTATATCTTATACCTCCAATAAGTGAATTGTATATCCTGTGCTTAATCATCTGTTCACTTTTTGGAGAGCTCTTACTTATTTAGAAGCCTAACCTTAGGGTGACCTAAAATCTGTCTTCCTGTAACTTCTAACCATTGATGTTCCTTATGCCCTTTGAACCAACTCACAGTAAGGCAGACTTTTGCCTTTCAAATGATAGTTCTTTAAGTTTTGACTTCTCCATGTTGAACTAATCCAATTCCCTTAAACATAGTTTAAAGAATTTGGTTTTAAAGCCCCTTAACATCTTGATTTCCCTTTCCTTGATGTGCTACAATTTACCAAAGTCACATTTAAAATATGGCATTAAGAACTGCATCTAAAGCTCCATGTGTGGTCTGAATGATGTTTATTAGGTTATTAGTTAACAAGCACCCGTTAAAAGTTTCCTAACTATACAATCAAGTACTCAGAGTAGGATGTACTCAAGGAAAAGGAAAATGTATAGGAAATATGGTATAATGCCTGAAGCATTGAATTTACAGCCAGAAAATGTGGGTTCAAGATCTAGGTCCACTGCTTACTACTTTTAACCCTGAAAAATGACTCATCTTCTCTGAACCTCAATTTCTGCATCTTAAAGTGGGGACAAAAATAACAATACTGCCTACTTTACAATGTTGTTAGTAAGCATCACATAGCATTCTAGAGTGCAGCCATGTTCTGTAAATGTTGAAAGGCTAGCCAATTCCGTAAATTTTGAAAGGCTGGCAAAGTCAAGGAAAGTTTCCCAGATGAATTTAGTTTTTAAAATGTGAATCTAAAGAAAGGCTATAAGGAGTGATTGGTTGAGGGGTTCCAGAAAGAAAATGAAGTTTGGAAACATGCCATAACCAAAGGCACAGAGACAGTAATTAGGAAATAACTTCTCATCTCTAATGCCTAATCTAGTCTAATCACAATTGCCTTACTGGACTGACCCTCAGGTATCTCAAACTCAATATTTCCAAAACAGAACTCTTGAGATTAACCCCTTAAATGCATCCTTCTCTCTAACTTCCCTAATTCTGTTAAATACAGCTCCCCTCTGCCTCCCCTCCTCACCCCTGCCAAGGTTCACAACCTAGGGCTCCTTCCCTCTTCACTCTCACCCTTCATATCCAATCAGTTGAGAAGTCTTTGTGCGTTCTACTCTCACAACTTTGCACATCTCTCTCTTATGCTATCAGAAGTTTTCTAGTTAGTCTCCCTTTATAGAACCGCTCCTCCTTCCACAAGCACTTGCTAAATTGAGTTTAAGTACAGAACCGTGGGCACCCCCTTCTCAAGAAGATTCAGTAGCTATTTCCTCTAATACAATACAAATTCCTTTGCTTGGAATTTAAAGCCTTTCAACTCCTCTGTTTAGGTTGAATATCCATTATGCACCTTAATGCACTTTATACTCTGGCCAAAGTTACCTTCTTCCCCATAAGTGATATTCTATCACACTTTGTGAACTTTGAAAAGTGGTTGGAATGTTCTCTCCCCTCATATCCTGCTTTTGCTCCCCCTATCTTCCTTCATGTTTCTCTGGAAGTATCACCAAATTTAAATTTACCCTCTTGTTATTTGCCTTCCCTCCTCTATTTTAAATAATTCTGAATTTACTTGGCATATATTTTGTAATTACTTCTGGTTCTATTCACCATTCCTCTTCCCACCCTCATGACAATTGAAGGTAAACTCTTTAAAGGTAGGAAATACTGTTTTGTTTTTTGACATTTTATCCTTGATACTAAGCAAAGTACTCAATGTAGGCCTCTAATAAATGCTTGCTGAATTAAATTGGGCATCATCCTTTGCTTGGGAGATTTGGGCTAGATGAAAGAACTCCTAAGTGAACTTATAATTAGTTGAATGGCCAAACCCAAAAAATGTCCCCTAACTGGTCAATGACAACTTGGGGAAAGTATCTAGTAGAGTGCCCTAGAAAGCAGTCCTTGCCCCCATGCCATTTGATATTTTTATCACTATTATAATTTGATATTTTGACTCAAATGATTATACACAAAAAATGTCATACATTCTATAATACGAGGCTGAGAGAAATATTTAGCATAGGTAACAGAATCAGAATCCATGAAGATTTTGATAGGCTGAAATTATAAGCATAACTAAAAATACGATTGTATTTAATAGGAATAAATATAAAATTATATAATTGAGATTTTTTAAAATCAACTTCACCCAGTGATCAAATATTTATTAAGTGTTTACTGTGCATTGAAACTGCGGTAAAGGGGATAAAAAAATTAACACAGTTAAAAATTAAAATTAAATATGATAGGTATATCTTCTTCAAGTCATTGAGAAACATTAAATAGCACAAGAACAACCCAAATCCTTCAGGCACGCCAAAGAAGACTTCCTTTCACATTGCTATTAAAACAATGATGATCACTTTTGAGTTTAGCCATTCAAGAGCTTTGATTCTATCAAATGGAATCCTCTAATTGTGCCACTAACTAAAGCACATCTCTGTATCTTTTCCCAAAGTAGTTACATGTGGTATTTTGTTAAATGTTTCTAAAAATTGAGTTAGACAATCTGGCTATATCAAACTATATTGAATAGTACTACTCTGATTTTGCAACACAGTAAAACAAAAGGAAATAAGGTTACTCAGACATGGAGTACCAGAAAGGATACTGGTCCTGGAGTCAGGAAGACTGGAGTTCAAATCCAGCCATGTGAAGCCCTTAGCACAGTGCCTGGCACATAGTAGGGAATATATCAATGCATATTCCCCTCTTTTTCACCCTTCTCATGTAAAATATTTATTATCACAACTTTTTAGGTGTTCATTAACTCTCTCTTCAATAATATATTCTAGAATTTTTCCAGAAAGAAAAATAAAATTCTTAGAAACAGAAATCAAGGAATTCCTGGACATGTTGGACTAGGTGGCATCTGAGGTCTCTTTTAACTCTCAGATTCTGTGAAAACGAATGAGAGGCAAAGTGGATTGACAGCTATGACAACCTGTATGGATAGGCATCAGACTGAACCTGTGGTTTCTTTGGTATGGGAAACTCCCAGTTAAGGAAACTTCCCCTACCAATGCAGGTTAGCACCTTCTCTGCACCTTACAGTCTTAGAGAATTGACTAGAAGGACTGAGAGGTTAAGTTATCCAGCCAACAAGTTACAGAGCCAAACCTTGAACAGAAGTCTTCCTGATTTCAAGGCTGGCTCTCTATCTGCTATGCCATATGAAGAATGGTAATGACAGGTTAGTTTAGAAGCTAGAAGTACCCTTTCAAGGGTCCCTTTTGGAGGAAAGATGTTGGACTCAGTTTTAAATTCCTTGGAATGATGAGATGTCTTCTTCCCGCATCTGAATCTTGTGACCCCTTCCCCTGAATTTCAGCATCTTATCCAATAAGGGAAAATAAGTTCATCATTAACTACTAAGCTTTATGATCTTTGCAAAAGGAATCTTCAAAATTCTCTCAGCCAGTTATTCTTACTGTAACTGCCTCCGTAAGAGAAACTCAATATGAATAAAACTAATTTTCTAGTATATGCTTCACTCTATAGAAAGCAGAGAGTACTCTTCTGAGAACTTAAAAGATTCCTATTTGGTATTTCAAAAAGGTAATACAAAGAGGGTAAGGTAAGAAGGCAAAATGGTCATAAGAGGTTACTGGGAATAACAATCCTGTGCAACTAAAGATCTCAAATTTTTGTCTATCTGTCCCTCACAGTACACCCAAACTTACCATTGATATCTTTTTTTAATCCTTTTTCAGTTTTCAGGGCTTTAGGAGAAACCTAAGAATTGTTTTAAATGACCATTTTCTCACTATTTAGATGTGACCTCAAGATAAACTTACTAAAAATTAACCCATTGAAAAGCTGAATAAGCTGCCCTTTAGAGGTGGTTGGTTTTCCTTCCTTGTACACTTTCCGATAAAGGCTGGCTAATTACTTATGCAGTGTGTTATAGTTGGGCACTCGTCTTCCTTCAAGGGTTGGATATCTAGTACAACTACTGAATTCCTTTTGAAAACTAAGATTCAATGATTCTGTCATTCAGTTTCTGTCTTCAAAAGATTATATTCCCCTGGAATTAATTGGGGTAGGGAGATGGGGGTGAGAGGAAAAAGATGAGGAAAGTTAGAGAGTTAAAGTGATTCTGGGCAAAGTCTGATTGTTTCTCCCCTGGTACGAGCTCTGCGTGTTTCTTATCTGGGTTTGGGTCAAAGCAAAAGTAGACTCCACTGTGAACCAGCTAGGGAGCTTTGTTTGTTCTAAGGGACAGACCTGCAGGACCCTCTTTGGTCTGTTATTCCTGCAGTGGTTATTCATCTATAGGCTTAAAACTGCGTTAGAAGCTGGAAATAAGACTCTGATCTGCTCCCAGGATCTGAGCCACAAAGCTACTGCTTGCTTCTAAACTTTCTCTTCTCTCAGTATATGATCTCTGGCTTCCCTACCTTGTCTTCCTTATCCACCCCCTGGGCACAGGTCCCCTCCACAATTGGCTTTGGATTTTTGACTTGGAACTTGGTCAGACTTGACACCTATTCCCATTGGTCCCAAGGTTGTGCCTTGGGACCTCCTCTTACTCAAGTGTATAGCTTCTTGAGGCCCTGTGATCCTGGACAGATCTTGACCACAGTATTCATAGACATCTTTGCCATTCCTCCCCATACTCTTAAGTGGAGCTTAGACTGATTCTTCCTACTCCACCATTTTAGCTTCACATCTCCATTTCAAATAATATAACACAATAAGCTCAAAATAGCTATGTAACTTAAATAAATTAGAGGCAAAAGAAAGAATGGACATTCCACAACTACAGAGGACAGGAAAGAAAATGAGCAATTTAAATTACATGAAATTGAACCATTTTTGAACAAACAATATCAATGAAGCTAGAAGTAGAATTTAAACAGTTGCCTGGGAGTGCGGTATGGAAAGAGAACTTTACTAGCAAATTTATCTGATATTAATATACAGGGAATTTGTATAAATATATAATAATAAGAGCTATTCCCCAATAGCTAAAATATCCAGAAGATTTAAATAGGCATTTATCAAAAAATTCCATTATCAACAACCACAGTAAAATACTCCAAATCAATAACAATAAAAGAAGTGCCAATTAAAATAACAATAAGGTTATATCCATCACATTGTCAAAGATAACAAGAGAGGAAAATATAATTATAGGAAGGGAAAACAACCACAGTAATGCAGTGTTGATGGAGATATAAATTGGCTTATCCATTTTTAAAGCAATTTGGAGTTATATACAAGAAGTCAATAAAACTATATGTCCTTTAGCCCAATGATATCACTATGAGTTATATAATCAAAAGATATCAAAAACAGAGGGAAAAATACTTTTTGAACTTATGTGTACAAAAACATTTAGAGTTGTACTTTTATTGTAGCAAAGAACTGGAAATAAAGTATATGCCCATCAAATAAAGAGTAGTTGAACAAATTATGGCATAGAAATCTAAAGGAATTAGACCATTAAAACAAAAAAAGGACCCACATGTACAAAAATATTTATAGCAGTTCTTATTGTGGTTGCAAAGAATTGGAAATTGAGGGGATGCCCATCAATTGAGGAATGGCTAAACACGTTGTGGTATACGAATGTAATGGAATGCTATTATGTTGTAAGAAATGATGAGCAGACGAACTTAAGAAAAACCTGGAAAGACTTGTACAAACTGATGCTGAGGGAAATGAGCAGAATGAGGAGAACATTGTACACATTCACAGCCACATTGTGCAATGATTGACTTTGCTAGACTTGGCTCTTCTCAGCAATGCAAAGATCTAAGACAACTCCAAAAGACTCATGATGGAAAATGCTGTCCACATCCAGAGAAAGAGCTATGGATTCTGAATGCTGATGGAAGCATACTATTTGCTCTCCTTTTCCTTTGTTATTTTGTTTTGTTGCTTCATTCTCATGGTTCCTCCCATTAGTTCTAATTGTTCTTTACATCACAACTAATGGGAAAATTTGCTTAATATGAATGTATAAGTAGAGCTTATATCAGATTCCATGCTATGTGGGGGGAGGAAGGGGGAGAAAATTTAAAACTCAAAATCTTATGGAAGTGAATGTTGAAAACTAAAAATAAATAAATTCTTAAAAAATTAAAAAAAAAGAAACCTAAGGGAATATCATTACTCCATAAGAGATTATTAAAGGGATGAATTCACAGAAACCTGGAGAAATTTGTATAAAATTATACAGATGGGCATAACCAGAAGCACAATTTGTACAATTGCTAAAATAATCTGAAGGGAAAAAAAATTTTGAAAGACCTAAAAACTCAGGTCAAAGTAATTGTTAAGCATGTTTCCAAAAGACCATGAATGAATCATGAATCCCACTTCTTGGTATTTTCAGACATGGCCATGAGGTAAATTTATTTGGCTTAAACATATTTATTTGATATTTTTATTTGAAGTGTGTGGGTATTGGTGGTAATGCAAATTAAAAAAAAAGGAGGAGAAATTTTGAAAACTAAAATTACACAGAAGAGAGCAGCAGGAAATTCAAAAGAGTACTTAAAGAAAACACCATTGTTGCTACTGTGTTTAAGTTAACATACACTTAACCTTGACAAAATAGAGATTAATGGTTTCATATATAATCTTCTTTTTTCTATACTTCTTTATATATTGAAAATTAACCAAAAAAGAAAGGAAGTGGATATGGAGAGACCAAAATTAAAGAGTTATACAGGGAGAGAATTAAAAGGGTATGCTCCTGGAGGAGGTCAAAGGGGATGGAATCAAAGAGATAGATACATGCATACATACATACATAGTTTCCAATACAAAGATACATACTTCCAAAGAGAAGAGTCATCTCACCTTGTGAGCATGAGCAAAAGAGGTGAGAAGAGTGATCATGTTGAGGTCATATGAGTTTTAGAATTTGGAAGAAGGTAAGACTCATGATGCATGGCCTCAGATTTTTCAGTACAGCATAAGACAAGTTACTTTGCTGAGAGTGAATGGATAAGAGATGGCATTGGTAGCTTGAGGAGAAAAAAAAATATTTGTAGAAAAGCACTCTAGGGAGTGTGATAGAGGAAAGTAAAAGAATTGTTATGTAGCTGTGAAATTCCAGATAAGAAAAAATAACCTACATTTCTGTAAGGGACCTGGTGAATACAATTGTGTGAATTCCTCCATTAGTATCCATTACATGAGAAGTACCTATGAAAGCATATGGTGGAAGTAGTCCAGAATCGAGGTTTAGAATTAATCACTGGCTGTGGGACAAAATGAGGCAACTAGGTTGCACAATGGATAGTGTGAGGCTCCTGGAGTTAGGAAGATCTGAGTTCAAATCTGGCCCCACATTCTTACTAGCTGTGTGATCCTGGACAAGTCATTTAACTCTGTTTGCCTCCTGCTCCTTATCCATAAAATGAGCTGAAAAGGAAATGGCAAACCACTCCAGTATCTTTGTCAAGAGAACCCCAAATGGGGTCATAAAGAGTCAGATACAACTGAAATGACTGAACAATAACGGGACAAAATGTCAAGGGATGCAAGGATAGAAAGGATATATGTTATAAAGTTTAACTGGTTAGTGAGAATGTCAAAGAGAATGAAGGAAGGAAAGTGAAAAACAAGAACAGGGGTGACGACTTGGGAAAGCAGGGATGAATGGAGAGACTGAAGCTTGAAGTAAGGAGAGAAAATTTAAGTAAGCTGAGATTTAGGAGATCTGAAGCATAGAAAGGAATGGAAGGATAGGAAGTTATGGTTAGATTAATGAATTCCAGAATTATGGAGATGGAACATAAGGGTAATGGTGACAGGATATTCCAAACATAGAGAAGGTCATGAGCAATAAAAAACAAAACGTTAGGACCTGATGAAGTATGGTTAATTTGACTGGAGTGGTGAACTTGTGAAGGCAAACAGTGAGAGATAAGACTAGAAAGGTAGAATGGGGTCAAATTTGTTTATCATCTAAATTGCTAGGCTAATGAATTTATTTAAAATTTTTTAAAGAAACATGAAAAGAGATAATTTTTGATCAATGGAATCAAAATCAGCATCCACACAACCACAAATTCAGGAAATTTTATTAAATTTGCCCACCTACATTCACTTCATTGAGAGAATTGAAGAGGAGTTAACAAAGGTAAGAGAGGAGCAATTAAGAGGAGGAACTCCAGGAGAATGTAATATCACCAAAACATTGAGCATATAGTGAATACTTAAGTATACAATGGACCAATTTTACATTAGTAGTTAGGAATCTTGGCTATAAAAGTCTGAGTTTCACAATTTGTTCCATTTCTCTTGGGCAATGTGAAAAATAAAGATTTCAGTTATTTGGGATTTTAGTAGATATTTTAGGGGTTGATCTTTCAGCACTGGGTTATAAAGTACAAAGGACTGTGGTAATCCATTCATTATTTCTGTTTCCTTTTCTCTCCAGGTATAATAGGAATGATGGGTGGGACCAATGAAAGCACCCAAGATGACTTTATTCTTCTAGGATTCTCCAACAGGCCCTACCTTGAGGTGGTCCTTTTTGTGGTCATCTTGATTTCCTATCTCCTGACAGTAGTGGGTAACACAACCATCATCCTACTCTCCCAAATAGACTCTCGCCTCCACATGCCAATGTATTTCTTTCTTACTCACCTCTCTTTCCTGGATCTCTGCTTTACCACTAGCTCCATCCCACAACTGCTCTACAACCTGAGTGGGCCTGATAAAACCATTAGCTACACAGGCTGTGCTATTCAACTTTTCCTATTCCTAGCTCTGGGTGGTGTAGAATGTCTCCTTCTGGCTGTCATGGCATATGACCGCTTTGTTGCTGTCTGCAAGCCTCTTCATTACATGGTGAACATGCATCCAAAACTCTGCTTGGGACTAGTTTCTATGGCCTGGTTTGGTGGTGTGGTCAACTCCTTGATCATGTCCCCTATAACTCTGAAACTGCCCCGTTGTGGACATCACAAGGTGGACCACTTCTTGTGTGAAATGCCAGCACTGATTCGATTGGCTTGTGTAAACACTGTTGTTATTGAAGGCACTGTATTTGTGCTGGCAGTGGTTATTGTATTGACACCCTTAGTCCTTGTTTTGGTCTCCTATGGCTATATCACCCAGGCAGTGGTAAAGATCAAGTCAGCAGTAGGGCGACAGAAGGCCATCAACACCTGCAGCTCCCATCTCATTATAGTCTCCCTCTTTTATGGCAATATTATCTACATGTACATGCAACCTGGGAACAGTGCCTCTCAGGACCAGGGCAAGTTCCTTACCCTCTTCTACAATATAATGACTCCACTTCTTAACCCACTCATCTATACACTGAGAAATAAGGAAGTGAAAGGGGCACTGAGGAGGCTTCTGAGAGTGAACAAAGGGGCAAGAGAAAAATGATGGCAAAAAAAAAATTGCTGGACACTAACAGCCTCTACCACAGCCCTTCACAAAGTCTCAGCTCTGGGAAAAAAAAACAGGAATCAATGATTAAAATATCACTTGCACACCTTATAGCTCCAATTTCTTGCTTAGGGCTTTATACTTTCCCAATGCTTTTGAGATTCTTTCTAGGTGTATCATTTATACCCACAAGAATCACCTGAATGTAATTGGGTGATTCTTTTACAATTGTTTTGGTCACATCTTTTGTCATATGCTTCAAGAAGATAGCAAATCTCTCTATAGTTATTAGTTCAACAAATAGTTGCCTCAGTACCTTCATTTCCTCAAGTTACCAAAGACCAAAGCTCAACCCTAACCTGTACTAGACAGGTACCTGTGCATTTATACATCATTCCTTATAGGACAAGCAGCTGCTTTCTTTTCAGAACTTCTAGTTTCCTTCTTTTTAGGAAGATTTTCTGCTTTCTTTCCTCCATTGAATTAGGTGTTCTTCCAACCTCCAAGACACTATAGGATTAGAGAAGAGAAAGTATCCTAAGTTGTGTTGTTACTTTTTTAAGACAAGAAAATGGAACCTACAAACTGTAGACCAATAAACTTTATTTCATTTCTTGGCAAAATTCTAGGAATTCAAAAGCTAGGGAAGGAACATATGAAAAGGAAGATATGATCACAAAGAGCCATGGCTTCATCAAAATTAGATCATACCAGGATAAATATTTCCTTTCTTGGAAGAATTATTAAACTGGTAGACAAGGGTAATGTTATAGACGTAGTCTGCCTAGATTTTAGGGTAACTTGTATTTGAAAAAGCTCTGGTTTCCTCCTGCAGTTTTATGGATATTTCAGGCTCAAGAAATAATGACAAATGTGGGTTTGGGAGTACCCCCTGAGAAGTTAATGTAAACAGAATATCTAAAGTTGTTCCAATGTTACCCTTTTGCCACAATATTCCAATGTCACTCAATATTGCCATTTTTAAAAGTTACAAGAACAGCAGTGGGAGAAAACTAGTGAGATATTAGAGACTAGGAAGGAAGTCAAGATAGCATACATCTCTAGTTTTATTTATATATCATATCAATAAGTAATATTTAAATATTAATCTTCATGTATAAAGTTTTACACATATTTATGTAAAGTTTGTGTATATATTAATTATATATATTTATATGTGCATGTATATAAAGTCTGTATATTGTTTTATACATTTTATTTATATACAAAATTTATATATGAACATACATATAGACATGTGTGTGTTATATTTATATGTATTTGTATGCATATATGTATGTATGTCTCTATGTATTTGTATATTTTACATATAAATTCCAGGAATAACTCATGAAGGCATTAGACTGTAAGTAGGGAGAGGATATGATGTGTGCTTACATGAAATAATGAGAAAAGGTTATTCTTTCCTTCCCTTTTCCCTAGAGATTATGAGACCAAACAATTTTTGGCAAAGGACTCTTTTTTTTAAATTTTCAACATTCACTTTTGTGAGATTTTGGGTTCTAAATTTCACCCCTTCTACTCCCTCCTCCCCAAGATGGCATGCAATATGATATAGGCTATCATATTATGATATATTTATAAATTTATAAGTTATCATATATTTAATATGATTGTACTATGGTATAGTACAATCATATTGAACATACTTCCACATTAGTTGTGTTGTGAAAGAAGAATCAGAATGAAAGGGAAAAAAAACAGGAAACAAAAAAAAAAGAGAAAATAGTATGCTTTAATCTGCATTCAGATTCCATAGTTTTTTCTCTGGATGTGTATAGCATTTTCCATCATGAGTCTTTTGGAAATATCTTAGATCATCACATTGCTGAGAAGAGCTAAATCTATCAAAGTCAGTCATCATATAATGCTTCTATTACTGTGTACAATGTTCTCCTGGTTCTGCTCACTTTACTCAGCATCAGTTCATGCAAATCTTTTCAGGTTTTTCTGAAATGCACCTGCCCATCATTTCTTATGGAACAATAGTATTCCATTACATTCATATACCATGAGTTGTTCAGCCAGTACCCAATTGATGGCTATCCCCTCAATTTCCAATTCTTTGCCACCATAAAAAGATTGACCAAGGAATTTTGACAAGTGCTTGTCTCAGTGATGACAGCAAGGGGCAAGAGCAAAAAGAGAAGGGTAAAATTTGAGAAATTCAAACTGACATAGGTGACTGGAGTTTGTTCAGGCCATACCTTTCATTTTTGATTACATTAAGAATCTATAATCAATATATGAGCTAGTGGTATGAAGTTATAAAAGATTTAGATCACAGGAGAATGGGAGGCATCAAGCTAGTTATACATTATAATGAAATTAATATGCAAACTACTTTATAAGAGCCTGAGGACAAACTGAAAGGGACTCCAAGAATCCTAAAGAAGCTATGTTGTGTTTAATACTCATAGTCACTACAGCTTTTAGATCAGTACTTGGAACATGATTTGGTAACTTACCCAAGTTATAGGATTCCAAAGTAGCTGTCTAGCAAATTCCTTAGTTCTAATATGAAGCAAACACCCCTTGTGTGAGTAGTATTAGAAAATAATTTCAAATTCTCACGTATGTCATCCTAATAGAAAAGATAAAGAGATATAGTGGTAGTGTGATTAGGTGCATTAAAAACTGATAATGTCTAAACCCAAAGAGTAATCATAAAGTCTCAATATGCAAGGAGTTCTCTAGTAGAGTGTCCTAGATATCTATGCATGCTATTCAACATTTATAGAGAAAACATAAAGATTCACAATTTTTTTAAAGTTAGCTTTACAAATACAAGATGGGGAAAGCATGTTTAAATACCAACTTATCTTTTAACAACTGGGGGATTTTAATGTATTACAGACTCACTACAAATTAACAGCATCATATAGCTTCATTAAGAGAGTCATAATGTATAGGGGGAAGAATTATCATCCTTATGAACTCTGCCCTGTTTGGATCTGATTTGGAATACTGTGTTCAGTTCTAGATTACACATTCAAGGAAGGATGTTAATAGGTGGAAAGGTGCCCAGATAAGGTCAGTTGGTAAAGTTCCTTGTGTTCATATAATGTGAGGTTTAGGTAAATTAAATGGGGATTTTAATCCTGCAGAAGAGCAAACTAGCACTTTGACTTTGGGAAGGTCATTTATCCCTCATCCTCATCTTCTTCATTTGTAAAATGAAGAGGTTGAATTAGATGAATTCTAATGTTTCTTCCAGTTCTAGATCTATGATCCTATCACTTAGAGGACCATGACAGTTATCTTCAAATGTTTCAATCAATCAATACAATAATCAATTAAAAAGCATTTAAGTACCTACTATGTGCCAGGCAGCGTGTTATGCCATGTGTAGATACAAAGACAAAAATGAGATAGTTCTTGTCTTCTGGATGCTTAAGTAAATTAATTGCATAAGTTTGAGCTAAGCATGTACAGCTGCTCCTGCTGACATGATAGTGTAACATAGGGTTTCTTTACCAGAAGTAGGTCGCTGCTGTTCCTCATGGTAGTGTCTCTATTTTAGGTAAACTGGGCATGTGCAAAATAATTACAGGCACATTCCATCAAGAGAAACCACATTCACATGTACAAGTACACAACACATGGCATTTTTATGTATTATAAAAAATTAAGAATTTATACTATAATGCTAACTTCGGTATTGTATTCCTAATCTCCCTTGATCCTTAAATGGGAACCATATCAAGATAGAGGATGTACTCAATTCCCCCAAAAGTCAGAGTTAGTAATGCCTCAATAGACGTAATATCACGTTGCTTAACAAATTGGGAGAGAACATTTGCCTTAGTTTATTAGAGAACAAATTAAGAGAAGTGTGCCTTTTATTTACCACCCTAACCGAAAGAGGGAACTTGCCTAATTTTCCAAGAAGATAGATCTTCTCCAAAAGTGTATTCCAATATAACACAAGAGGTTTAGAAGGTCAGAGTGGAAGTGAAACTGAAATTATGACTATTTCTCAAACTATCCTTCCCAAATATACCTAGGAGGTATTCCCAGGGATCTTCAATGAAATTTGGTTTTACTAAATTTAGGAAATAAATGATCCTAGCCTTCATTTAAAGTTTCTGCTTTAAGGGGCTTTTAAATTTAAAAAAAGCAAATAAATGTCTCAGAATACATATCCCCAGTTAGATAGATTTTTCTAACTATGGACAAGAGATTGGTGATCCCAGACTAAGCAAGCAAGAAAGAAAGAACTTCCCAGTCAATCAATATTCCATGTGGTTAAAATAGCTAGGGCCCTGCACATTCAGACTACAAAGAGGCGTACAAGGAAATGCACCAATCTGGATCCACCACAGATACTTATAAGAAGTAAAACTAGATCATTTAAAAACTACAAATGAATGAGCTCAGAAAGCGAGTGCCCATCATGCCCAGTCAAAGTAGAGCAAGGGGGAAGGGATAAGGACTAAGAGTTCATTCCTTCCATTCCTTACAAAACATACTTTCATATTAATGCTCCAGACACACATATGAATAGCTATTATTTAAAAGCAAAAGTATTATATTTTGTTGTTTGTCCCCTTGGCTTTCATTTCTTTCTATTACCCTGGGAAAGGAAACATCTCAGACACTTTTCATTCATACCCCTGTTGCTGCCACCACTGTTGGATAAGGTATACATCACACATCATTTCTTTCTCTGTCTCTCTGTCTCTGCCCATGTCCTTATCTTTCTTTCTGTCTCTGGCTCTCTCTGCACTCCCTCCTTTCTTCTTTCCTATACCCCTAGGAAAAGAGTCAGATTCTACCCAAGTCCCTCTGAGAGGGATGTTATACCAGCATCAATACTGATCACATTGCTCAATAATTCTGAGACCATGTATTATTTTTTTATTACTGCAGCTGAATTTCTGTGAAAATATGAATTGTAAACTACTTTAAAAGGGGGAACTTTTTTGTTTAGCAGAAGGAATTCAGAAATCTTTCTCCAAAGTAAATTAATTAAAAATATATCTCTGACAGATTTGAATAAAACAGAAAAGCATATTGTTTTTCTTCCACATAAATACTTCCACATAAATATATGAGAAATAGAGGGACAGGGACTGGACTTATAAGTTTTTAATGTATAGCTTGCTTTCCCCGTAACAGATATAATAAATTCAACACATAACTTTTAAAGCTGTTCTACTTTCTGTTCTCTTCTGTGCATTTAAAACCTACATCAATGACCTGGTTTTCCTTCTTTTTTTCAAATATGCTATCATTAACAACCCTTTTTCTCCCAGTCTCAAATTGAAAAGACATCAATAAAATGCATATAAAATAAAATGCAATAAAATAAATGTAATATAATGAGTCTTTTGCTTCACTGCGCATCTTTATTACAAAGAAGGTTATATTGAAGTGGGATAAGAAAAACCATTGGGAAATGACAGTGATATGAAAAAGAATCAATAAAACATTACAAAAATATTTTATTAAGGACTTCAATAAAGGCATAGATAACACGATTATAAAATTTGCAGATAACACAAAGATAGAAGGATGGCTAACACATTGGATAACAGTGATGAAGATCTTAACAGGTTAGTTCCTTGGGTGTAATTAAATGAGATTAAATTCAATAAGGATAAATTTAAAGTGAAGTTTATATTTAAAAATCAATTTCACAAGTACAAGAAAAGAGAAACAGGAATAGATAGCTGTTCTGAAAATGATTAAAATCTAACATTATGCCATTTCAATATGAGTCAACATGTGATATGGCTGCCAAGAGAGGTAATATAGTTTGAAGCCACATTGAAAAAGACATAATCTTTGACAAAATGCAGTAACCATTTCTATTAAAAACACTAGAAAGCATAGGAATAAATGGAGTTTATCTTAAAATGATGAGAACTATTTGTCTAAAACCATCAGCAAGCATTGTCTGTAATAATGCCTATTATCACCTCTATTATTTAATATTGTACCAGAAATGTAAGCTGCAGCAATAAGGAAGAAAAAAGAAATTAAAGGGAATTAGAATAAATAATAAGGAAACAAAAGTATCATTCTTTGCAGATGACATAATGTTGTACTTAGAAAATCCTAGAAAATTAACTTAAAAAACTACTTGAAATCATTAGCAGCTTTAGCAAAATTGCAGGATACAAAATAAACCCAAATAAATCATCAGAATTTCTATATATTGCCAACAAAGCTCAGGAAAAAAGAGATAGAAAGAGAAATTCCATTTAAAGTAATTGTAGACAATATAAAATATTTGGGAATGTACTTGCCAAAAAAAAACCCCCATAAATTATATGAACACAATTATAAAACACTTTTCACATAAATAAAGTCCAATCTAAGCAATTGGAAAAATATTAATTGTTCATGAGTAGGCCCAGCCAATATGATAAAGACAAATACCTAAATTAATCTATTCAGTGCCATGCCAATCAAACTGTCATACGTGTTATTTTATAGAGCTAGAAAAAATAATAACAAAATTCATCTGGAAGAACAAAAGCTCAAGGATATCAAGAGAATCAATGAAAAAAAATACAATAGAAGGTAGTCTAGCCATACCAGATGTCAAACTGTATTATAAAGTGGTAATTATTATAACAATCTGGTACTGGCTAAGAAACAGAGTGGTGGATCAGTGGAATAGATTAAATACAAATTACATTATAGTAAATAATAATAATATAGTAATATAGTAAGTAATAATAGACTATCTGGTATATGATAAACCCAAAGGTCCACACTTTAGAACAAAATTCATTATTTGATAAAAACTGCCGGAGGAAACAGAAAAACACTATGGCCAAAAATAGGTACAGAGCAACATCTCACATCCTTTACCAAGATATGGTCAAAATGGGTACATGATTTACACATAAAGGGTGATACCATAAGCAAATTAAGAGAGCATGGAATAGTTTATCTGTCAGATTTATGGATAAGGGAAGAATGTAGGACCCAAGAAAATATAGAGAAAATTGCAAAATGTAAAATAGATAATTTTGATTGTATAAAAATAAAAAAAATTAATTTATTGTGATTTGTCAACAATTGTTTCCATGAGCTTTTGAGCTTTAAATTTTTCTCTCCCTCCCTTCCCACCTCCCTCCCAAGACAGTGCACAATCTGATATAGGCTATGCACATACATTCCTATTAAGCATATTTTCACATTAGTGATGTTGTAAGTAAAAATTAGAACCAATAGGAGGAACCGCCAGAAAGAGGAAACAAAACACAACAGAAGAGAAAAAATAAAATTTTTTTTGCATAAATCAAAAGGAGTGCACCCAAAATTATAAGGAAACCAGAAAACTGGGAGGGGGGATTTGCAACAAATATCTCTGATAAAGGCTTCTTTTCTCAAATATATAGAGAACTGCATCAAATTTATGAAAATGCAATTCATTCTTTAATTGATAAATGAATTGATAAAAAAAAAGATAGGAACAGGCAGTTTTCAGACAAAGAAATCAAAGCTAGCTATAGTCATGAAAAAAATGCACCAAATCACTATTGATTAGAAAAATGCAAATTAAAAGAACTCTGAAGTACCACCTCACACCTATCACACACACACAAAAAAATGTTGGATGCTGTCATTCCCTGGATGCAGCCTGTGCTCCATTCCAGTCAACCTCCTCTTTGGCACCCCCTCGAGGCAGGGAGAGCTCTACACCCCTTGCCAGCAGGAAATCAATTTCAGAAGCCAAGACCTTCTCCCCTTACCCCAAAATAATTTGGATCCCATTTGTTTGAGGAGGGATGTGATATGGACCCCAGAAAGGAAAAACCCTGGTCTTTCCCCAGGGGCCAAATCTCTGGAGTTCGCTTGAGGCTATAATCCCATCAACTGGCCTTTTGTTATCTTCTACACCCAATCTCCCAATTCTCTGTTACCCTTAACCTAGCCTAGCCCTCCATTATTTTAACTTCCTATGGCCTCCAGCCATTTCCCACCCTTAATCCTAGCTAGGCTCCATTCTCCCTTGGCCAGGTCCCTGGCATTCTATTACCTCACTGTCCTCCCCCTTCCCCTCCACCCCTGCAAACTACTTGGCCACTCCTAGATCCCTCCCATAGTCTTTCTATGTATAAGATCCATCTTGTCTCCATTAAGATGCACCAGAATCCACTTGCCTCATTGTGGAAGCTGCTATTCACATCTATACAGAGCCAGAGAGCAGGGGATATTACTCATAGACCCTCCACAGCTTCAAATAAAAGATTTCATCCATGGCAATAAACCACCCCTGCTCTGCGTGGCTAGTGACATTTATTTGCCACTCTGTAAGGGTCCCTGGGAAATCACTTCATTATTTACACCTCCCAAAACTTCTGAGAGAGGAGAAAAAGTATATAAATCCTCAGACACAGATATGTTTACTCATGTTAAATATATAGGTGTTTGTTTTTAAGGAGAAGTGTGGAGTCATTAAAAGAATTGCACAATTTCTAAAAGAGAATCTAGTCCTCTTTTCTCCTACCATTTCTTGACCCTGACCCTCCAAATTCACTAGATGTTTAAGATACACACATACAAATATAAATATAAATGTGGTATATGTGTATATATGCATATACACATATGCATATACATAAACATATACACACACACATATATATTTATATTGACTCACTAGCTTTATTCACCCATACATCATAGTCTATGACAATAGATGTCCTCCACATGCTTTTCTTGCTTCTGTAGATACTTAGGGCTGAAATTCCTTGAGTGATTATGAAAACTCCAGGCCTTGACACAATCAACACAATATCACCCACAGACAAGTGTATCTGGAGGACCTAATCATCTGCAAAGAATACTTCTGTTTTGTCACTGTGCTATATAGTATCCATGACAGCAAGCACCTTTGATAAAACATTTATTGTCCTGCTTTCTCCCTCACTTGATATTAGCATTCACAGGGATAGAGATATATCATAGAGATAAAAGGAGTATCTGTCTCATAGATCTCAAAGATTCCTTTTTTATTTAGACAAATTCTTGGGAGCAACATTATTGGAGAAGGGACTTTAAAGTGGTGTTATAAAAATTTTAAATACCTTTTTGTAGTCAAAGAAAATTAAATGCACTGATATCTTTTATTGTCCACCCCTCTCAATCATTTTTTTGTGATGGTCAGGATGTGAGGCAAGTTTCTGAACTCATTCAAAGTTGTTCAATATAGACACAGATGTGCAACATACAGATCTGTGTTGTTGAAATTGAAGAACAAGAATATAACACATCTGTGTTCATATGTTATGTATTATTGCCAGCACAGCAGGCAAATTGCCAGCCTCAGAACCCAGGGCACAACAGGTATGACTAGGCTGGGCCACCCTAGTGCAGTGGGCAAGCTGCCAGACCCAGAAACCTTGGCACAGAAAACCAGGGACCAGGCTCTCACCCCCTAGTGCAAGAAGCTTGGGACAGTGGTGCCCCCTGTACTCCAGGAGCAGAGCTCAACTTTTTAAAATGAGCTTGAAAATTAAAAAAAGAGAACACTGATAATGGAAAGCTACTATAGCAACAGGGAAAAATCAAAACACAAACTCAGAAGAGAAAAACAATGTCAAAATGACTACATGTGAAGCCTCAAAGGGAAATATGAATTGGTCTCAAGCCCATAAAGTCCTCTTGGAAGAACTCAAAAAGCATTTTAAAAATCAAGTAAGAGAGATAGAAGAAAAATTGGGCAAAGAAATGAGAGTTATGTAGAAGAATTATGAAAAGGAAAGGGAACAAAAAATTGACTGAATAAAGCAATTCCTTAAAAAATAGAATTAGCCAAATGGAAAAAAAAAATCCACTGAAGAAAACAACTCATTTAAAAGTAGAATTAGCTAAATGGAAAAGGAGGTACATAAACTAAATGAAGAAAATAATTCCTTAAAAATTAGAATTGGGTAAGTGGAAGCTAATGATTCTATGAGACATCAAGAACCAATCAAAGAAAATCAGAAGAATGAAAAAAAAGAAAATGTAAAATATCTCATTGAAAAGATAACTGACTTGGAAAATAGATCCAGGAGAGATAATTTAAGAATTATTGGACTTCCTGAAAGCCATGATAAAAAAAAAAAAAACCTGGACTGCATCTTTCAAGAAATTATCAAGGAAAACTTCCCTGATATCCTAGAACCAGAAAGTAAAATAGTTATTTAAAAAAATCACTGATCACCTCCTAAAAGAGATTCCAAAATGAATACTCACTGCAAGTAATATTATAGCCAAATTCCAGAACGATCTGGTCAAGGAGAAAACACTGCAAGCAGCCAGAAAGAAACAGTTCAATTATCAAGGCGCTGCAGTCAGGATTACATAGGATTTAGAAACTTCTACATTAATGGATCAGAGGGCTTGGAATATAATATTCTGAAAGCCAAAAGAGCTTGGATTACAACCAAGAATCAACTACCCAGTAAAATTGAGGAGATGAACATTCAATGAAAGAGGACTTTCAAACTTTCCTAATGAAAACACCAGAGCTGAACAGAAAATTTGATTTTCAAATACATGACTCAAGAGAAGCATAAAAAGTTAAACAAGAAAGGAAAAAAACAACAACAACCACAACAACGTGATACTTAATAAGATTAAACCATTTACATCCCTCCATGGGAAGATGGTACTCATAACAGGTTTTTTTCATCAATTTTTTTTGCATGACAATTTTGTTGTATATTTGAAAGAAACAATAAGTTGTACATAGTAGATTTGCAGTTTCATGTACAATCATCTTTTTCATTGTGCTGTGTTGTGGAAGTGCTTGATTTATTTCATAAATTAAACATAAAATAAAGAAAGAAAGAAAAAGTATCCTGACGTTGAGAAATATCAGCTCATTAGTTAATTAGGTTCCTGAAGTCAGGAGGACCTGAATTCAAATCCGGCCTCAGACCAAACACTTGACACTTACTAGCTATGTGACCCTGGGCAAGTCACTTAACCCCAATTCCCTAAAAATTAAAAAAAATAAGCGGCACCTAGTGGCAACATAAAAACAAACCTACTCTCTGGAAATGTTTTCATAGGTTTAGAGAATTACAGAATTTCCTATTGGGAAAGAATTTCAGAGACTATCTAATCTACCATACTTAAAAAAAAAGTCTCTCTACATATCTAAAAGTGATTATCTAATTCTGCTTGAAAGCATTCAATGAAAAAAGAATCATTTTTTAAAAACTAGAATTTTTTTTCTAAAAAATTTCTAAGTTCTACCTATTTCTCTTATTTTTATTTCTTGGGTCCAATCAGAACAAATGTATTCCTACATGATTTCTCTTCAAATATTTAAAGAGTATCATGTCCTTACCTTCCTCCCTTAAGTTTTTTCCTCATGAGGTCAAACCTTTCTTGTTCCTTTAAAGTATCCTTCTATCACATGAAATCAAAGCTTTCATGAACCTGGTTGCCTTCCTCTGGACACTTTCAAACTTATTCATATACTTCTAAATTTTGACCTCCTGAATGGAATATAAAGCACTAGTCGAGGCAGAATATGGAAGTTATTCCTGGACTTCATGCCCCACTTTTTATTTTCTTGCTCATTTGCTTATTTATTTTTGTATTAATATTTTTATTTAAAGTTTTGAGTTCCAAATTCTATCCCTCCCTTCCACTCTCTCTCCTCTTGTCCTTCCCTGAGATGGTAAGCAATCAGAAATAGGTTATACATGTGCAATTATGTAAGACATTTGCATATTAGTCATTTTGTTCTCCATAGATCTGACAGGTAATCTATTCTTTGCTCTCCTAATTTGCTTGTGCTATCACCTATCGTGTCTAAATCATGTACCCATTTTGACTGTATCTTGGTATATGGTGTAAGAAGTTGGTCTATGCCTAGTTTCTGCTATACTATTTTCCAGTTTTCCCAGCAGTTTTTCTCAGATAGTGAGTTCTCATGCCAGAGGCTGGAGTCTTTGGGTTTATAAAACAGTAGATTACTATAACAATTTACTACTGCGTCGTGTGTACCTAATCTATTCCACTGATTCACCACTCTTATTTCTTAGCCAGTACCAAATAGTTTTGATGATTTCAGTTTTGTAATATAGTTTTAGAGCTGATATGGCTAGGCTACCTTCCTTTGCATTTTTTCCCCCATTAGTTTCATTGATATTCTTGACCTTTTGTTCTTCCAGATGAATTTTGTTATTTTTTCTAACTCTCTGAAATCATTTTTGGTAGTTAGGATGGTATGGCACTAAATAAGTGAATTAATTTAGGTAGATTTGACATTTTTATTATATTAGCTTGCCATACTCATGAGCAATTCATATTTTTCCAATTGTTTGGATCTGACTTTGTGTAAAAAACTGTTTTGTAATTGTGTTCATATAGTTCCTGGGAGGTAGACTCCCAAATATTTTATATTGTCTATAGTTATTTTACATGGAATTTCTCTTTCTATCTCTCCTTGCTGAGCTTTGTTGGTTAATATATAGAGATGTTAATGATATATGTGGGTTGATTTTATGTCCTTCAACTTTGCTAAAGTTGTTAATTGCTTCAAGTAGTTTTTTAGTTGATTCTTTGGAGTTCTCTATATTAACCATCATATTATCTTGGAAGAGTGATAGTTTTGTTTCCTCATTGCCTATCCTAATTCCCTCAATTTCTTTTTATTCTCTGATTGCTAAAGATAATTTTTCTAGTACAATATTGAGTAATAGTGGTGATAATAGGCACCCTTGTTTCACCTCTAATCTTATTGCAAAGGCTTCTAGCTTATCCCCATTACAGATGATGCTTGCTGATGGTTTTAGATAGATAGATTTTAAGAAAAGCTCCATTTATTCCTATACTCTCTAGTGTTTTCAATAGGAATGGGTGTTGTGTTGTGTCAAAAGCTTTTTCAGCTTCTATTGAGATAATCATATGATTTCTGTTGGTTTTGTTATTGATATAATTAATTATGCTAATAATTTTCTGAATAGTGAACCAGCACTGCATTCCTGATATAAATCTCACCTGGTCATAGTCTATTATACTGATGATAAATTGTGTAATCTCTTTGCTAACATTCTATTTAAAGTTTCTGCATTAATATTCATTAGGGAAATTGGTCTCTGATTTCTTTCTCTGTTTTGGTTCTTCCTGGATTAGGAATCAGCACCGTATTTGTGTCATAAAAGGAATTTGGTAGGGCTCCTTTGTCTATTTTTCTGAATAGTTTATACAGTATTGGAATTAATTGATCTTTAAATGTTTGGTAGAATACCCTTGTGAATCCATCTGGCTCTGGAGATTTTTTCTTGGGGAGTTCATTGATGGCTTATTCAATTTCTTTTTCCAAAATGGGATCATTTAAATATTTTATTTTCTCCTCTGTTAATCTGGGTAATTTATGCTTTTGCAAATATTCTTCCATTTCACTTAGATTGTCAGATTTATTGGCATACAGTTGGGCAAAACAGCTCCTAATTACTGCTTTAATTTCCTCTTCATTGGTGGTAAAAAGGTAAAAAACCCTTTTCATTTTTGATGCTGGAAATATGGTTTTCTTCTTTCTTTTTTAAATCAAATTAACCGAAGTTTTATCTATTTTATTGGCGTTTTCATAAAACCAGCTCTTAGTTTTATTTATTAGTTCAATAGTTTTCTTACTTTCAATTTTATTAATCTCTCCTTTGATTTTCAGAATTTCTAATTTGTTTTTTAATTGGAGTCTTTTAATTTGTTCTTCTTCTAGCTTTTTAAATTGCATGCCCAATTCATAGATCCCCCCTTTCTCTATTTTATTCATTTAAGTATTTAGAGTTCCCTAAAAACTGCTTTGGCTGCATCCCATAAATTTTGGTGTGTTGTCTCATTATTATTCTTCTCTTTGATGAAATTTTTTACTGTTTCTATGATTTTTGTTTGACTCACTCTTTCTTTAGGATTAGATTATTTAGTTTCTAATGAATTTTTGATCTATCTTTCCATGATCCTTTATTACATACAATTTTTATTACATCTTGATCTGAAAAGGATGCATTTAATATTTCTGCCTTTCTGCATTGGATTGTGATGTTTTTATGCCTTAATACATGGTTAATTTCTGTGTAGGTGTCATGTACTTATCTCCATTCAATTTTCTCCAGAGGACTATCATTTCTAACTTTTCTAAAATTCTCTTCACCTCCTCAACTTCTTTCTTGTTTATTTTGTGGTTAGATTTATCTAATTCTGATGGGGGAGGTTGGAGTCCCTCACTAGTATAGTTTGGCTGTCTGTTTTTTCCTGTAACTCACTTAACCTCTCCAAGAATTTGGATGCTATAACACTTGGTGCATATATGTTCAGTATTGACATTACTTCATTGTCTATGGTACCTTTTAGCAAGATGCCTTGTCTCTTTTAATTGGATCTATTTTTGTTTTTGCTTTGTCTGAGATCATGATTGCTACCCCTGCTTTTTTTTTTTTACTTCAGCTCAAGTATAACATATTCTGCTCCAGCCTTTTATGTTTACTCTATGTGTATCTCTCTGCTTCAACTGTGTTTCTTGTAAACAACATATTGCAGGACTCTAGTTTTTAATCCACTCTGCTATTCACTTTTGTTTTATGGGAGAGTTCACACTGTTCACAAACACAGTTATGATTAATAACTGTGTACTTTCCTCCATCCTATTTTTTGCACTTTTTATACTTTTCTCTCTCCTTTCACCCTATCCTTCCTCACCAGTGTTTTGCTTCTGACTACTGCTTTCCCCAGTTTGCCTTCCCTTGTATCAGGCCCACTTCCCTTTTCTTTTCCCTTTCCCCTCCTACCCTAGAGGGTAACATAGATTTCTCTGCCCAACTGAGTGTGTATGTTGTTCCCTCTTTGAGTCAAATCTTATAAGAGTTAGGTTCAAACAATGCTCACCCTCTCTCTTCTTTCCCTCTGCTGTAATAGGTCTTTCATGCCTTTTCATGTGATATAATTTACCCTATTTTGCCTCCCCTTTCTTCTTCTTCCAGTATGATCCTTTTTTTAACCCCTTAATTAATTTTTTTTATCATCACATTAAAGTCAACTTATACTCACACTTTCTGTCTGAGTATACTCCTTCTAACTCACCTAATAGAAATACAGTTCATAAGAGTTACAAGTAACATCATATTTGTATATTTTTTGTTTCTATGGCTAAATCTGATAAAGAAAAATCTTCTTAAATTTTGAAATGTGGTTGCTAATATAGGGAAAATCAAGTGATGAATCTAATCATATAGTTTCAATGGAAGCTACATACATGATCTGTGCATTCTGAGATCATACTTATTCATATATTCAGAACCATGGATCCTCAGAGAATAAATAGGAATTTCAGAAGTTATCAAATCCAGTATTTATACTACTTGTTTTTCTTGACAGGCTGTTGAAAAAGATTAGCATATGTTGCTAAGCTATTAACTTTGAAATTAAAAATATTTGAAATTCAAATACATTTAAATTTTCAAAATATATGTGTGTGTCTGTATATATATCTTATTGAAAGTGAAAATATTGGTAAAGGACATTAGTTCAAACCGCCAAATTATGGGGTAGCTAGATGGCTCAGTGGACAGAGCTTCGGCCTTGAAGTCAGGAGGATCTGAGTTCAAATCCAGCCTCAGACACATAACACTTACTAGCTGTGTGACTCTGGGCAAGTCACTTAACCCCATTGCCTAGGAAAAAACAAAAAACAAAACCAAAAAAACCCATAAGAGTTGACAATGGAAATGTAAATAGGAACCTAATTAACTAATGAGCTGATATTTCTCAACATCAGGATACTTTTTCTTTCTTCCTTTCTTTCTTTTATTTTATTTTTAATTAGTGAAATAAAACAAGCACTTCCATAACATAGCACATTAAAAAAAGATGATTGTACATGAAACTGCAGATCTACTATGTACAACTTATTATTTCTTTGAAGTATACAACAAAATTGTCATGTAAAAAAAATTGATAAAAAAAACTGTTATGAGTACCATCTTCCCATGGAGGGATGTAAATGGTTTAATCTTATTAAGTATCACGTTGTTGTGGTTGTTGTTGTTTTTTTCCTTTCTTGTTTAACTTTTTATGCTTCTCTTGAGTCATGTATTTGAAAATCAAATTTTCTGTTCAGCTCTGATGTTTTCATTAGGAAAGTTTGAAAGTCCTCTTTCATTGAATGTTCATCTCCTCAATTTTACTGGGTAGTTGATTCTTGGTTGTAATCCAAGCTCTTTTGGCTTTCAGAATATTATATTCCAAGCCCTCTGATCCATTAATGTAGAAGTTTCTAAATCCTATGTAATCCTGACTGCAGCGCCTTGATAATTGAACTGTTTCTTTCTGGCTGCTTGCAGTGTTTTCTCCTTGACCAGATCGTTCTGGAATTTGGCTATAATATTACTTGCAGTGAGTATTCATTTTGGAATCTCTTTTAGGAGGTGATCAGTGATTTTTTTAAATAACTATTTTACTTTCTGGTTCTAGGATATCAGGGAAGTTTTCCTTGATAATTTCTTGAAAGATGCAGTCCAGGTTTTTTTTTTTTTTATCATGGCTTTCAGGAAGTCCAATAATTCTTAAATTATCTCTCCTGGATCTATTTTCCAAGTCAGTTATCTTTTCAATGAGATATTTTACATTTTCTTTTTTTTCATTCTTCTGATTTTCTTTGATTGGTTCTTGATGTCTCATAGAATCATTAGCTTCCACTTACCCAATTCTAATTTTTAAGGAATTATTTTCTTCATTTAGTTTATGTACCTCCTTTTCCATTTAGCTAATTCTACTTTTAAATGAGTTGTTTTCTTCAGTGGATTTTTTTTTTCCATTTGGCTAATTCTATTTTTTAAGGAATTGCTTTATTCAGTCAATTTTTTGTTCCCTTTCCTTTTCATAATTCTTCTACATAACTCTCATTTCTTTGCCCAATTTTTCTTCTATCTCTCTTACTTGATTTTTAAAATGCTTTTTGAGTTCTTCCAAGAGGACTTTATGGGCTTGAGACCAATTCATATTTCCCTTTGAGGCTTCACATGTAGTCATTTTGACATTGTTTTTCTCTTCTGAGTTTGTGTTTTGATTTTTCCCTGTTGCTATAGTAGCTTTCCATTATCAGTGTTCTCTTTTTTATTTTCAAGCTCATTTTAAAAAGTTGAGCTCTGCTCCTGGAGTACAGGGGGCACCACTGTCCCAAGCTTCTTGCACTAGGGGATGAGAGGCCTGGTTCCTGGTTTTCTGTGCCAAGGTTTCTGGGTCTGGCAGCTTGCCCACTGCACTAGGGTGGCCCAGCCTAGTCATACCTGTTGTGCCCTGGGTTCTGAGGCTGGCAATTTGCCTGCTGTGCTGGGGCTCCTCCATCATGCTTTCTTTTAACATTATTACTTTTTACTTCTCTTCTTAAGTGAACTTCTTGCACTGAAATACTTCTATATATTCGCATTGTCAGTCATTTTTTCTCTCTTTTGTTTCTTTGGTGACTTGTCACCAGTGATTCAAGTTTTTCTACTGTGTCAATATTTCTGCTTGAGCAAACCAAAAATTCTACTTTCATGATTCTTATTTCTCTGCTAAAGCACTGAGGAATGTCTTTCTGTAGTTGGTTCCACGCTTTATTGGAAATCCACAGAGTCCTATATCTTATCTAGTACTGATTCATTTTCCTTTGTCTTATAATATGTATTTAGGTATTTTTGGACTTATTCAGATATCCTAGAAATTTTTCCTTCTGTTATTAATATTTATATTTTCCTTTATCTGCTTGTGCTCAAGATTTTTACCTGAATTTTCTTCCTTCAGAGATCATTAGTAATTTCATTTTTCCCCCTTATATTCCCTTCTTGCTTACTGTATAACTTCTTTTCCTTTGATGGCAGATTATCTGGACTTCAAAGTTATCATAACTCCTCCCCACCCTGGGGAATTCACTTTTCATTGACCTCAGTCTGTGCAGCCAATGACTTGGGTGATGATAAGACTGGTCTCCAGAGGAGCTTTCAGACCTGTTGAAGTTCCTTACATGTGCTTGAGCCCTAGTGTACTTTCCTCCTTTCCTTAGTTCTCTGGCTGAACATTGCTGCCACTGCAGCTGAAGCAAACTTCAGCTTTCCTGTGTAAAGGAGAATTATAGGGTGTGGACAGGGGATGGATTGAGTTGTTAGCTTAGTGAAACAGAATAGCAGTGTTAGGGCTGGGGAGGTGGGTTGGAGTGCTGGTAGGACTTCAGCAGCAGCAAGGGAGTTGCTGTGTGATTCAGAGCACAAGTTCAACCATCAATTGTGTTGCACTGCCAGAGCATGGAGGTTCTTGATTAGGGATTTGCCTTCTCTACTGTGAATTCATCAGCATTCATCTTGGTAGATTCTTGGTGTCTTAGCCTTTGGGCCCAATGCAATTACTTCTCATGTATAATTCTTGTTTTGGAGATTTGGGGGAGTTTATGATGATTTGAGAAAATGATTAGTCTTCCGTCTTGTTAGTTGTGCCAAGATCTGAGTTTGAGCTTCCCTCAAACACTTATCTATCATGTGTTTCTAAGCAAGTAACTAGTCTCAGATTCAGTTTTCTTAGTTGAAAAATGAGTATAATAATTGCACTTATTTCACAGGGATACAGGATGTTTGGAGACTCATGGATATTTCCAAGCTTTGCCTTTAGTGACCTATATACAAGGACGTGAGGTCTCAAAGCAACCAACTTATATCTAGCCTAATTACCAACACAAATCTCTCCAAACAACACAGTTTCCTATGGTTATGGTATCTAACCACAACAAGGTTTACTTCTCATATTTTAGTGAGGAAAAATCAATTTTGTTGTTAAATGTTGCACTGAGTGATTATAATTTAAATGAAAGAGGGCAGTGTGGCAGCAAGACTGTTAAGCTTAGAGGATCAAATGACATGGAGATATAAGTACTTTGTAAAACTTAAAATAGTATTTAGCATTAGTTATTATTACTTCTGTATTCTCAAATGGGAGTTATATTTGTTTCCATTATTCTTATCTACTTCATTGCAAAACTTTGAGATAAAAAAAAGAATCTATATTTCTGTCTCCATTTCTACACTTCCTATTCACAACTCATATCCTTGAAATCTGACTTTCATCTTCATCAGCCTACTCCATCAGTGTTCTCTCTAAAGTCATTAATGACCTCCTTATTAATAAATCAATGGCCTTGTCTCAGACCCTTTATCTCTCTGTAGGTTTTCACAATGTTCATTATTCTCTCCTTTATAATATCTCCTCTCTTAGCATCATAATACCACACTTTCATTTTGTGAATCTCCTATATATTTTGGCAATTCCTTTTCTTTTTTTCTGCTTTATTTGGTTTTCTTTTTCATCATTCTTTTCATTGTATTATATTCTGTGCTTTTTTCTGTTATTTCTCTACAATCTTTTTCTCAGTGATATCATCCATTGTCATTAGTACATGATAATTAAATTATATCTTATTAAATTATTTCACAATGGGAGTAAACTTCCAAATTTTTTATCTCTAATCTCAGTCTGAACTCCAGATCTTCACTTCCAATTATGTTTCAATCTCTGCCTGAATACACCACTAACACTTCAAACTCAATATATGCAAAACCAAACTCAACCTTCCTATGTTTACTGAGTTTATTTCATGTACTCATTAATTTTCACCTGAATTATTGCACAAGCCTTCTGATTGGTGTCTCTGTGTTCAGTCTCTCCACTCATCGATGCAATCTACACAGACCTACTACCTTTATACATGATTCTGATTATGACATTTCCTTTATCAACAACATTTAATGGTTCCCCATTTCATATTAAATAGATTCCAAACTTCTTAACACATGTTCTCCAACCTTCATTCCAGTTTTATCTACCACTACTCTCCTTCATGTTTACTATACCCCAGCAAAACTTGACTAGTCATTATTCTCTGAGTATACTCAAGACTTGCCCATCTTCATACTTTTGCTCACAATATTCACTTTATGTGGAATGCTTTTCCACCATTTCAGCATTTTCAGATTTTAACAAGCCCCCCAAGATCATCTTAAATGGTACTACCATGAAAATTTCACAAATTTATCACATGAAAAGTGTTCTCTCCTTCTTCTAAATTCATGTTTCACTTTGATTGTACCACTCATAATACTAATGAAGTACTATCTTGTATTATAGTGATTTGTGTACTTATAATCTAATTTTACCAAATGAAATAGTAGACTACTTAAGGTAAGATTACTCATCATAACTCTCCTCCTTTAAATGTCTAGCATAGATAGGAGTGGACTTGTGATTCATTATTATAGGAAATTCCTAAAATGAAAACTAAACTTCTTTTACTTGATACCTTCCTGCAACTTGTATTCTTAAAGAGCAATTTGGGGGTACTAAGAGGATAAGTGAAGAAAGTTTATTGGAACAACAGCTAGAACACTAGACCTATAGTCAAGAAGACCTGAGTTCTTAGCTGTATATCCCTCCGCAAATCATTTAACTTCTGCCTGCTTCAGTGTCCTCATTTGTAAAATAGGGATAATAATAGCATCTACTACACAGGGTTATTGTGAATATCAAGGAGATAATATTTGTAAAGTGTTTTACATACTTCACAGTGCTAAATAAATGCTAGGTGTTGCTGCTGTTGTTAGGTAACTTGCCTAAGGTCATGGTGCCAGAGGAAAGGTTTCTATCTACTTTGCCATGCTATCTTTCTACTGCCTCTGTAGCACAGATGCCATTTTAAATTGAGTTGAGAGTATTGGAGCAAATGAATAAATAACATAACATCCATATAGATTAGTTCTTATTCTCACAAGGTTGTGTCTGAGCTTTGATGACATTTGATCTTCTAATTTACATGGTACTTTCTTAACAATTACCTTGTAATGTAGGTAGTGAAAGTAACATTATTTCATATTTTCCAGTTGAGAAACTGAGGTTAAGAGATGTTGAATGACTTTCACAATCTCATACTTAGGAAGTGACAGAACCAGTGCACACTACAATTCATCTGAAATGCCACAATGACCCATTAAAATATTTAAATTACAATCAGCAGAATTGATTTTTTTTCACTAAAATATGAGAATTAATCTGTGTTTTTGTAAAAACTCAGGTACCATAACAAAAGGAAATAATGTGCTGTTTTGAAAAGATTTGTGCTGGTAATTAGGTTACATGACTTAGTAAGTTCATTGCTTTGAGACCTCAATCCTCTGGTGTAAGCCACAAGGCAGAACCTGGAAACATCCATGATTGTGTATCATAATTTTGGTTCCATATAGATCTTTTAAACTCTCTCACCATTCATCTACTGGAGTTGGGAAGCAATTACCTTCTGTATACCCACAGGGACCTACTAAAGTTTTATACTTTTCCAATTAACAGACAAATTAGTAAAATGATGCAGGTTCTCAACTCTCCAAATGCCCATTAAAAGTTTGCTCATATCATCAGAGACAATTCATTTAATTATACCTTCAAGATTTGTGTATCAAGTGGTTTATCCCAATTATCTTTGTGTCAAATACTTGGAGACAGGGAAAAATAAAAAAAGTTTGCTTGGTAGTCATACTGATTACTATTATAAAATTTTGGAATCAAAGAACTCAGAGGGGCTGAAAGAGTAGATCTTGGCCTCCAGGAAAATCAAAAACTAAATCCTGGTGGATATATGAAATGTTCTTTTATTAACTATATTTTCCCACAGGGCTCCCATTAAGTGAGCCATGAGGCTCCACAGTCCCATACAGGTGAAAAACATGAATATAAGAAATATTATCAGTGGACAGAGCTCTGGCCCTGTAGTCAGGAAGACCTGAGTTCAAATCCAGCCTCAGACACTTGACACATACTAGCTGTGTGACAGTGGGCAGCTCACTTAAATCCCAATTACCTCACCAAAAATAAATAAATAAATATTAGCTTGGGTCAGACCAACTCAGTATCCAATATCTTCTAAGTGTTATATTAAAGGACATTTTATGGGAAGGTCTTCTACATATTGTGCTAAAAGTTCAGGGACTTATAGGATAAGTGATTTATTACTGGAAAGTACTTCAGAGACCACCATATCCAATCTCCTTATTTTAAAGAAAAGAAAAGTGAAGCTCAGGGAAGTTAAATGACTTCTCTTAGGTCACACAAGCTATAATCATCAGTCAGGATTTGAACCTGCTGTTGTAGTTGTTGTTGTGAACCTAAGGTTTGTATGTTAGAGCCCATGTTCTTTCCATTTTATCACAGGGCCTCCCTTAAAATACTTTAGAAACCTTAAGATAATATTTGAATGCAAATTATTGATAGAGGTTATTATTACTTAAGCTCAAACATTTCAATATACCTTGAATAAGTTATCATGGATTTCCTACCCATTTATTTGAGTCTATCTTAAACTGATTTACATATTCAGCCCATATAATGATCATTAACTACCTGTGTAACCTTGGGCAAGTCATTTCACCTCTCTTGGCCTCACTTCCTTGTTCTGTAAAATTAGGGGATTATAGAAGATGAAGTTCCTCATTTTTAAAGCAACTAGCTTATTATCATTTTTCTCCTATTTGAAATGGTATGTAAGGTCAGCCACACTTGGTTGTGTATGGCTAATGATGGCTTACACCATCAGAGAGATTTCATTTAATGACCTCTTCACCATTAGTATATCAATTTATCCTGACTATCTTTGTGTCAGGTACTTAGAGACAGGGAGAAATGAAAATTTGCCTGTGTGTATTGATAATCATACTAATTGCTGTCATAGAATAGCAGAACACCCATGGTTAGCAGGCATGACCTGGGTGAAAATCTAGCAAAGGAGACTGAAAATAAGTGAGACATGTAGGAGGAGAACCAAGAGAGTAGTGTCCTGAAAACCTATAGAGAAGGGAGCTTCAAGGAGAAAAAGATGATCAATAGTGTCAAAAACTGCAAAGAGTCAATAAGGATGAGGAGTGAGAAAAGGTCATTGGATTGGGTGATAATGAGATCACTTGGAAAATTTGAAGACAACAATTTCAAGTTGAAGGATGAGGTCAGAAGTCAGACCGTTGAAAATTAGGAACCGGACCATCCTTACATATAGGCAAAATAGGTGATCACCTTTATGATGTGATTAAAAAGCTACTTGTAAGATGCTGTCATGCCCAATTACACACCTTTCCTTATCCCACACCAAAGTCCATCAAGTAGGGATTTATTTAAGCTATTAATACCCTTCTAAATGCTAAATAGCTTTCAACCATTTACATCTTGGTATAAATTGAGAGAAATGAATATTTTCTATTATTTTAATAACCTATTAATTAAAATCCAGACATTATATTTCCTTGTTCAGGGACTAGCCCTGTACATCAGTCAGCCGGTCTCTGAAGGAAAAAAAAAGCTGATAGATGAAATTAGTCTAATACTCGGGGTACATGCTCTGTGATCTTGGGCAGGACCACACCCAAGTAGGAGACCTTACTTCGGTTTAGATTGTAAACAGAATCTAATCTAGGTGAATTCCAGTCCCAAAATAATCATGTCTATGCCCTTGTACCCCTCCATTAGAGTTTAGGATGATCCAACTCATAAAGGAAAAAACCAATCAGAATGGTCCTGGTAGAAATGGATTGGTGGCTAAGGCTCGTGATTAAGCTTCATTCTCAGCAGGAGGAGTTGAAGACTTTTAGCCCATTTCCTCTTTTAAATGCCTACCCTCTCATTAATTATTTACCCATCAGGGTTGCAGTTACTGTATACAATATTCTCTTAGTTCTGCTCAACTAGTTCTTCATTATTTCATGCCAGTCTTTCCATGTTTTTTCTAAGATCATTGAACTCATCTTTTCTTACAGCACAGTAGTATTTCATCACAATCATATACCACTACTTGTTTAGTCATTCCTCAACTGACAGGCATCCCTGCAATTTTCAGTTCTTTATCACCACATAGAGAACTGCCAAAAATATTTTAAACCATATAGGTTTTTTTTCTCCTTTTTTCCTTAATCATCTTTAGAAATAGACCTAATAGTGGTATTGCTGGTTCAAAGGGTATTGGTAGTTTAATAACTCTGTATACAATTCCAGATTGCTCTCCAAAATGGTTGGATCAGTTCATAATTCTACCAATAATGAATTAGGATCCCGATTTTTCCACATTCTCTTCAACATTTGTTGCGTTCTATTAACTCCGCAATGGTTTGAAGCCTGTCAGTACCCTTCCCCTGGTTTAGCCCATCTGCTGAGATAGTTTTACCAGTGTGTGGTCAATGAGCATTCTACAACATCTTAGAGCCACAGTTGAGAGTTGGGTGACAGGTAGACACCAAAAGTGGATAAGCAGCTTTGAAAAGGGCTCAGCAAGCCCTCACACCAGAAGTGCTAGTCCTCTCTGAACACCCCATGTATCCCTGAGTAGAGGGTGTACTGTAGACTTGTGGCAGGCAGACCAAATAGCAGGATATTGCAACAGTGTAGGTATGAGATGATGAGGGGCCTGTGACAGGTTGATGGAGATGCTAGTGAAAATGAATGGGGTGTATATGAGAGACGTTGCAAAGACAGAGAGAAGACTTTATAACTTTTTGGATTATGGCATTGTGAGAAATGGTGAGATGTTGAGGATATGAAACCTATGTGACACCTATGCCTAGGTGACTGAGGGAGCATTTTGATGGAAGATAATGAATTCAGTCTTGGACATGTTGAGTTTGAGAGAGCTGTGAGACATCTAGGTCAAGATGTCCAATAGGCAGCTGGAGATATAAGACTGGAGGTCATGAGAGAGGTTAGGGATGGACAATTAGATCTTAAGAATCATCTAAATAAAGATGACTGTTGAATCCACTGGAGCTGATGAGATCACCAAGTGAAATAACATAGAGGGAGAAGAGAAAAACTTATGGAACACCCATAGTTAGCAGGCATGACCTAGATGAAGATTCAGCCAAGGAGACTGAGAAGTTAGACAGGTAGGAGGAAAACCAGGAGAGCAGTATCCCAAAAACCTAGAGAGAAGAGAGCATATAGGAGATGAGGGTGAACAACAGTGTCAAAAGCTGCAGAATGGTCAATAAGGATGAGGAATGAGAAAGGCCATTGGACTGGGTGATTATGAGACCACTGGCAACTTAGGAGACAGTAGTTTCAGTTGAATGATGAGGTCAGAAGTCAGACTGTTGAGAATTAAGAAGGGAATGAGAGAAAAGGAAGTGGAGATATCAGTTCTAAACAGCATTATCAAAGAGTTTAACCACAAAAGGGAGAAGAGATAAAGGACAATAGCCAATTGGGATGGATGAATCAACTGAAGGCTTTTTGAAGAAGGTGGAGACATGGTAAGATTTTTCAGAGAGTAGGGAAGCATCCAATAAATAGGAGAGATTAAGGATCAGTGAGAGAAATTTCAAATAAAATACTAGCAAGGAAATTACAGCAATTCACAAAGATCATGCACTATGACCAGATGGGATTTATACCATGAATGCAGGGCTGGTTCAATATTAGGAAAACTATCATGCAAAGTAAAGTGAGCAAAACCATGAGAACATTGTACACAGTAGCAGCAATATTGTAAGTATGATCAGCTGTGAAAGACTTAGCTACTCTGATCAAATCAATGATCCAAGACAGTTCCAAAGGACCCATGATGAAAAATGCTCTCCAGTGCTAGAAAGAGAACTGATGAGCTCTGAATGCAGATTGAAGTACACTTTTGTCTGTTTATATTGTTTTATTTTGTTTGTATTTTCTTTTGGAACATGGTTAATATGGAAATGTGTTTTGCATGGGAAAAAAAGATTAGTGAGAAAGTAGAGATGACAGATGGGACAAAATTATAGAGATGATGAGATGGAATTTGTTCATTTCTTTTTCTTTTCTTTTTTTTTTTGCTTTTAGGCAATTGGGGTTAAGTGACTTGCCCAGGGTCACACAACTAGTACGTGTCAAGTGTTTGGTCTGAGGCCGGATTTGAACTCAGGTCCTTCTGACTTCAGGACCTGTGCTCTATCCACTGCGGGAATTCATTCATTTTTACAGGGAGAGAAATCTGTCTTGGCAAGGAGAAAGACCATCTCTTCAAGTGAGACTGAGGTAAAGGAGAAGATATTGACAGAAGGCATCTGAGTGATGTAAGATGAGGTAAAGGGAAGAGAACTGCTTCTTCTTCTCTTCTTCTTCTTCTTCTTCATGGTCTCAATTTTATCAGTGAAATCTGAAGCAAACTTTCCCAGGTGAGAGGGTGTGATAACAGAGAATTATGAGAGGTGTGAGGAAGCATGAAAAGGTTTAGAAAAGCTGCTGTGGCAAGTGGGATAGTGAATTGTAGCTGTATGAAAAGAATTGTTTTGTTTCAGTAAGAACCCAGGTGACGTTATGAAACATAAATTTGTAGTGGACCCACTCGGCATAGTTTCTTGATTTTCTGTAGTTTTGTCCAGCAATATATGAGTAAGATCAATGGTAGCTAATGGTGAAATTAATCCAGGTCTGAGTCTTGCCAGGCAAAGATCTCTGACAGGGTCATGAAAGAGGAAAGTTCAGAGTTGAACTGGTTCCCCAGGGGACAGTATGGGAAAAGAAATAGAATTTGGCATAAAAAAGAACTATGTGTTGGAAGTAATGAAGGTCACAGCACTTGTAAACAAGTTTTGGAGCTGCAAGCAAGAGATAAAGAGATTTCAGAGTTCATAAACATGAAAATGTTGCATTTGTGGGTGATGGCAAGATAAAATGTACTGATGATCTGTGTGTAGCTCTATAATTCTTCATCATGCTTCAGGATCATCTGAAATAAAATGTCTAAGAAGTCATAAATCTTTTGAATGCAACCTGTCCTAAGATCTAAGTTAGTATTGAAGCTATCCTCATACCACCAACTACTCAACATTTCCTGACTCACCTGCCAAAACCTCTTTATTCCTGTAAGCCGCATCAGGAGGATGATAAAAATCTTTTCCCCTTAGAGGCTTCTGCTGAAGAATTGGCCCCTTTTTCCACAGAGTTAGCATAAGACCTGTCCCTAACCTTCATTTAGGGACTCAGGATTGATACCAAGTTAACTAAAGGTCCCTAGAGGCTAGTATGAAACAGTTACTGGCCCAAGATGGGCCAGATATCACATGTGGTGATCCCACAGACATCACCAAGAAGTGTCAGGCACATGTCTAGTGTCCGCAAAGAAAAACATAACCAATCTATGCTGAATATTTGAAGAATATTAGTACCAACAACCCTTTAGAAGTCATCTACACTGACTTTTTATCTTTGGAAGAAGATACTAAGCACATAAGTCACATATTGGCAAGCAACTGGCCACTTTATAAACCCAACTCAGGAATAGCCAACGAGCAGCCAAAAACTTCCACAGTTGCTAAAACATTATGAGGGGAAGATTTGGAGTGTGAAGAGAACTAACTCTAACCCTACCCTTCCCCTTCCTGAGAAACTTGGAGAGAGGGGAGAGGAGGAAAAAGAAGAGGGAAAAAAAAAACTTCTTGACTGCTTCCTAGACTGGCCCATGAACTTTTTTGTGCCTCAGTTTACCTTTATTTCTCATGGAACATGATCAAGACAAGTGGTCTAATTTTTCTCAAGCAAGATTCACTTTTACAGAGATCAAGCTTGAGGTAACTTAACTGTTATCAAATACTGTGTACAAGTGACTTTTCTCATTATTCTGAGACTAGATGAGTTTCCACAGAGAGCAAGGATGTAGTAACAGGAATGTTCTTAGAGACACTGTCTCCTGTCACAAGTATCTTGTCCTCTTAGCATTCTGAGACTAGATGCATTTCCACAGAAAGTAAGCCTGTAGTAATGGCAATGTTCTCAGAGGCAGTATCTCCAGCCACAAATATCTTGTCCTCAGAGTGTTCTGAGATGAGATGTGTTTCCACAGAGAGCAAACCTGCAGTAACCAGAATATTCTCAGAACTTGTGTCTCCAACCACAAAAATCTTGTTCTCTAAGTGTTATATAGTTGTGCTGACATTTTTTTCCTCTCTCTTCCTGGAGGTGAGGAAATGCACACATTTTCTGAATGCATCATCAGTTGGGCTGACTTCTTTTTCCCTCCCACACCCCACTCAGACCCTCAAGATAGGTCAGGAGAAGGGGTGGGAATAAAGGAAAGAAGAAAAGGGTGAGATGGTGAAGTGGGTAAGAGGCAGGTGGACCTTGAATTGTCTACCATTCCCTCTCTGGACTCTGGGGAATGGGATCTCTAGCACATGAACTTTTCAGTTAACTCAGCATCTTGAGAGTTCTAAACCTTCTGCTTCCTCCTCTTCTTCCCCATTAATTCCCTTTTCCCAATCCAGGTAGTGGCATACAAGTCACAGGGCTCTTGGTGTTCCAAGATACAGACTATTTTGAGAAGAGAGAGGGAAAAGAAGTTTGTCTAGAGCTGCATCAGTGTATTTGTCACGTAGCCAAGAGAGAAGAAGACAATAATTCCATGGTCCCAATTTAAAGACTATTTTATTATCACATTGGAGAGGGTATTATATGTTTCAGAATTTTGGCTAAGGAACACAAAAGTTCTTCTAAGCCTAATGTTGAACATATTCCCATTGATGAAATGTGGTGGCAAAGAAATGAAGGAAAGAATTCTGACAATTGTCACTGGGTTCAATGGTATTCCTTTTACTATTCAGTGATTTTAAGATTTGTTAACAGATCCAAATTTCTCAGAGACATAGAAAAGAATGTGACAGTTGTTATCTGCATATATCCATCTTCAGAGAAAAAGAGTTCTAAGAGATTAAATACAATGAATGGTGTAACATCCTAGAAACTCATGAATTCACTCTGATAGGAATTTATTTACTCTAACATTAATTGTCTTGTAACCTCTAGACTACTAAACTGATTAAAGGCTTATCAGCCACCTGTGACAACAAATGGTTTGCCTGACAACACAGAATGTAAGGAGTCAAATTTAAAAGAAACTGAGAACAGGTCTGGGAGCCAAGATGTTGGAGTAAGAAGAAAGTTGCTCTAACTCTCCCGTATTGGCCTCTGAAAACCCAGAAAATATCACCCCCAGGAAAAATCCTGGAAGAGTGCCTGCAGAAAGATGGGGTACAGCAGTCATGTAGCCCAGGAAGCTTGAAGGATTAACAGGAAAGGCCCCTTCTTGTTCTGGGGGACAGGAAGCAATACAGGATGGGAGGCATTCCAGCAAGCCAGTGACAAGCTCCACCTCAGCATACCAGGGGAAGATCCTGAGCCCCAGGGTAGTGGAGCAGGTAAGTGCTAACACCAGGACCCCCTGAATAGCTCAGGATACGCAGGGTAACCAGTAGACACTAGCTCAGAAAACCAAAATGTTCAGTGGCCTTCTCCAGCAGCCAAATTTTCCAGTGCCTCAGCACAATTCCAGGAAGCATAACTCCAGGAAACAAAGCTCCAGGTTGACAGACATTCTCAAGTAGCAAAACATCCCTGTGAAATCATCCCTCTTGGAGAGCAGGAGTCAAACATTTCAGGGCAAGGACCTGGTGAGCAGGAGCCAAAGAAAGGATTGCAAGGCCCAACTGAGCAGGCATCACTCAGGGGCCAGAATCCTCACTCCCACCCTGAGAACTCTAGTGTTACTGACCCCAGCCCAGAACCAGGTAAGCTGCCAGAACCCTACAGCCTCCAACTGCCAGAATCTGAGGCTCCAGAACATTAAGACAGTGATCATGTCTGGGTCTCCCAGCACAAAAAGCTTGGGTCAGTGCCCACTGTACTCCAGCAGGAAAGCTCAACTTTAAAAAAAAAATGTCAGGAAATAGGCAAACACCGTGAGTAAAAAGCAGAAACTAACAATGACCACAGATTCTTATTATGGGGACAGGGAAGATCAAGGTACAAATTCAGAAGAGGACAACATTATCACAATACCCACATCTGAAACTCAAAGGGGAATATGCATTGTTCTCTAGCCCAAAAAGCCTTATTGGAAGAGCTCAAGAAGGATTTTAAAAGTCAAATAAGAGAGGTAGAAAAGAAAGTTAGGAAAAGAAATGAGAAGTTAGCAAGAGAGTCAATAGCTTGGAAAAGGAAGGACAAAAATTAACTATAGAAAACAAGTCCTTTAAAAATGCAATTGTCCAAATGGGAAAAAAAATACGCTAAGAAAACAACTCCTTAAAAAGTAGAATTAACCAAATGGAAAAGAAGACACAAAAACTCACTGAAGAGAGCTCCTTAAAAAGTAAAATGGGCCAAATGGAAAAGGAGGCATAAAATCTAAACGAAGAAAATAATTCATTAAGAGTTAGAATTAGGCAAGTGGAATCTAATGACTCTATGAGAGATCAAGAAACAGTAAAGCAGAAACAAAAAAATGAAAAAATAGGAGAAAATGTAAAATTGGTACAACATTGGTAAAACAACTGACCTGGAAAATAGATCCAGGAGAGACAATTTAAAAATTATTGGTTTCCCTGAAAACCATGATGAAAAAAGAGCCTGGACAGCATCTTTCAAGAAATCATCAAGGAAAACAGCAATGAAGTACTAGAACCAGAGGATAAAATAGTCATTGAAAGAATCCACCAATTACCCCTGGAAAGAGATCCCTAATTAAAAATGCAAAGGAATATTGTATTTGAGAATTACTAAATTCTCAAAGAGAAAATACAGCAAGCAGCCAGAAAGAAACAATTTAAATATCATGGAGCCACAGTCAGGATTACACAGGACCTTACAGCTTCTACATTAAAAGACTGAAGGACATGGAATATGATATTCCATAAGGCAAAGGAGCTTGGATTACAACCAAGGATCAACTACCTAGCAAAACTGAGCATAATCTTTCAATGAAATAGGGGATTTTCAAACCTTCCTGAGGAAAAGACCCAAGCTCAACAGAAAATTTGATATTCAAATACAATACTCAAGAAAGGCATAAAAAAGGTAAACAGAAAAGGGGGAAAAAAACATGTTATTAATAAGAGCAAGTTGTTTACATCCTTACAAGGGAAGATGACACTTGTAACTCTTGAGAACTGTATTGTTATTATGACATTTAAAAGGGGTATACATAGACAGAGGGCATGGGTTGACTTTGATGTGATGATTAAAAATCTAATTAAGTGGTGAAAAGGAATTGTACTAGGAGAAGAGGAAAGGAGGAGGCAGACAAGGGTAAATAATATCACAAGAAAAGGCACAAAAACCTGTTAAAGTAGAGGGAAAGAAAGGAGGGAGATGAGCATTGTTTGAACTTTACTCTCATCAATTTTGGTTCAAAGAGAGAATAACATAATCAGTCAGGTATAGACATCTAATCTACCTTGTAGGAAGTAGGAGGGGAAAGGGAAAAGAAAATGGAAGGGGTGAATAGAAGAGAGGGAAGAAGTACAAAGGGTAAAGGGGAATAAAAGTGAGGGGGCTAATAGACAGGAGGGCAGACTGAGAGAAGCAGTGGTCAAAAGCAAAACACTGGTGAGGAGGGAAAAGGAGAAAAGAAAGAAAATCATAAATGGGGGCACGGAAGAGGATGGAGAGAAAGACACAGATAGTGATCATAACTGTGAATGTGAATGAGATGAACTCTCCCATAAAATGGAAGGGATAGCAGAGTGGATTATATACCATAATCCTACAATATGTTGTTTATAAGAAACACATTTGAAGCACAGAGATACACACAAAGTAAAGGTAAAAGGCTAGGGTAAAATATACTATGCTTCAGCTGAAGTGAAAAAAGCAGGGGTAGCAATCCTGATCTCAGACAAAACAAAAGCAAAAATACATCTAATTAAAAGAAATAAGGAAGGAAACTAGATCCTACTAAAAGGTGCCATAGACAATGAAGTAATATCATTACTAGACATATACGCACCAAGTGGTATAGCATCCAAATTCTTAGAGGAGAAGTTAAGGAAGCTACAGGAATAGATAACAAAACTATGCTGGTGGGGGACCTCAACCTCCCCCTCTCAGAGCTAAACAAATCTAACCACAAAATAAACAAGAAAGAAGGAGATGAATAGAATTTTAGAAAAGTTAGATATGATTGATCTCTGGAGAAAAATGAATGAAGATAAAAAGGAATATACTTTTTTCTCAGTGGTACATGGCACCTACATAAAAATTGACCATGTACTAAGGGCATAAAAACATCACAATCCAATGAAGAAGGGCAGAAATATTAAAGGCACCCTTTTCAGATCATGATGTAATAAAAATTACATGTAATAAAGTGCCATGGAGAGATAGACTAAAAATTAATGGGAAACTAAATAATCTAATCCTAAAGAATGAATAGGTCAAACAACAAATCATAGAAACAATCAATAACTTCATCCAAGTGAATGACAATAATGAACAATATACCAAAATTTATGGGATGCAGAAAAAGTGGTACTTAGGGGGAATTTTATATCTCTCAATGCTTACATAAATAACATAGAGAAAGAAGAGATCAATGAATTGGGCATGCAACTAAAAAAGCTAGAAAAAGAACAAATTAAATATCCCAATTAAATACCAAATTAGAAATTTTGAAAATCAAAGAAAAGATTAATAAAATTGAAATTAAGAAAACTATTGAACTAATAAATAAAACTAACAGCTGGTTTTATGAAAAAATAAAATAAATAAACCTTTAGTTAATTTCATTAAAAAAAAAAAGAAAGAAGAAAACCAAATTACCAGCATCAAAAATGAAAAGAGTAAATTTACCACCAATGAAGAGGAAATCAAAACAGTAATTGGGAGCTATTTTGCTCAACTGTATGCCAATAAATTTGACAATCTTAGTGAAATGGTTGAATATTTACAGAAGTATAAATTGCTCAGATTAATGGAAGAGGAAATAAAGTATTTAAATAACCCCATTTCAGAAAAAGAAATTGAACAAGCCATCAATGAACTCCCTAAAAAAAAATCTCCAGGGCCAGATGGATTTACAAGTGAATTTTACCAAACATTTAAAGAACAATTAATTCAAATACTACACAAACTATTTGGGAAAATAGGTGAAAAATGAGTCCTACCAATTTTTTTTTTATGATACAAATATGGTACTGATTCCTAAACCAGAAAGAACCAAAACAGAGAAAGAAAATAATAGACCAATTTCTCTAATGAACATAAAAAAATTTAAATAAAATATTAGCAAAGAGATTACAGCAATTAATCTCAAGGATAATACACTATGAACAGGTAGGAATTATATCAAGAATGCAGGGCTGGTTCAATATTAGGAAAACTATCAGCATAATTGACCATATCAACAACAAAAGCAACAGAAATCATATGATTATCTTAATAGATGCAGTAAAAGCATTTGACAAACTACAATGCCTATTCCTATTAAAAACACTAGATAGCATAGAATAAATGGAGTCTTCCTTAAAATGATAGGTAGCATCTATCTAAAATCACCAGTAAGCATTATATGTAATGGGGGTAAGCTAGAAACATTTCTAATAAAATTGGGGGTGAAACAAGGATGTCCATTATCACCAGTGTTATTATTCAATATTATACTAGAAATGTTAGCTTAAGCAGTAAGAGAAGAAAAAGAAAATAAAGGAATTAGAATAGGCAAAGAAGAAACAAGGCTATCACCTTTTTGCAGGTGATATGAGGGTATACTTAGAGAATCCTAGAGAATTCAAGTAAAAAATTATTTGAAATAATAAATAAATTTAGCAAAGTTGCAGGATATAAAATAAGCCCACATAAATCATTGGCATTTCCATATATTACTAATAAAGCCCAACAGCAAGAAATAGAAAGAGAAATTCCTTTTAAAGTTAAGGTAAACATTATAAAATATTTGGGAGTCTACCTGCTGAAACAAACCCAGGAACCATAAGAACACAATTACAAAACACTTTTCACACAAATAAAGTCAGATCTAAATAACTGGAAAAATATCAGTTGTTCATGAGTAGGCTGTTGACTCTTTTTTCTTTATTTTCTTGCATCACTCTCATTTATTTTCCTCATTTTTCCTCTACTTCTCTTACTTGATTTTCAAAATTCTTTTTGAGCCTTTCCATGGCCTGAGGCCAATTCGATTCATACCTCTTTCTTCATATTTTCTGATGTTTAGAATTTTAAAGTTTCTATAAAGTCGATTTTATTGGTTGCAATATGGTCACTGTCTTTGTGAAGCAGTATGTAATTGTATAATTTCTGTGTGTAAACTTAACACTTAAACTTGGTATAAAGCAATAAATATCCCTAATTTCTCTTTCCAGTTCCTGTCTATCCATAGATATTTTAATATAAAATGCTGTTTTGTTACCCAAAATTTTCTAGTAAAATTAATTTTACCTCAACTACAGAGTCCATGATCTCTCTCTCTTTCTCTCTCTCTGTATCTTTCTCTCTCTGTGTGCATCTTTCTCTCTCTGTCTCCATATAACTGTGTGTATATATGCATAGAGAGTATATATATATGTATACATATACAATATGTGTTTGCATGTGTGTATATATGTATGTATATATACAGAGAAAGAGAAAGAAGGGAGAGAAGGAAGGAAGGAAGGAAGGAGGAAGGGAAAGAAGAAAACATATTATGCTTTAGTATGTGTATATAAATATATATATATATATACATGTATATATATACATATGTATATATGTGTGTGTGTGTATAGATATAGATATAAAAAATAGACTCTGTGCATGTGAGTAAGTGACCGGGAGAAACAGAAAAACAGAGATATAAGTCATCCTGAGATAGGCATGCCAAGGCCTAAACGTTTGGAGGGTGAGTCACCTGCCCATACTTGGGGTGAAGCTGACAGAGAGACATAGAGAGAGGAAGTGTTCTTTTTTTAAAAAAAATTTTTATTTTTTCCATATGCTTTTGAGTTGAAATTTTTTCTCCCTTTTCCTCCCCCCCACCCTCCCTAAGACGGCACACAATCTGATATAGGCTTTACATTTACATACCCATTAAACATATTTTCACATCAGTGAAGTTCTAAGCACAAGTTAAAACCAATAGGAGGAACCATCAGAAAGATGAAACAAAACTCAACAGAAGGTAAAAATAAGTGATAGTGACTCGACTTCCATAGTTCTTTCTTTAGATGTGGACAGCATTTTCCATCCCGAGGCCTCTGGAGGTGTCTTAGATCCTCGTAATGCTGAGAAGGGTTCAGTTTAACAATCTTAGTCATTGCATAACGTGGCTATTATTGTGTACAAAGTCCTCTTGGATCTGCTCACTTCACTCAGCATCAGACCATATAAGTCTTTCCAGGTTTTTCTGAAGTCAGTCTGTTCATCATTTCTTATAGCACAATAATATTCCATTACATTCATATACCACAACTTGCTCAGCCATTCCCCAATTGGTGGGCATCCTCTCAATTTCCAATTCTTTGCCACCACAAAAAGAGCTGCTATGAATATTTTTGTACATGTGGGTCCTTTTGAGAGGAAGTGTTCTCCCTGATGCTGACAAGAAGTCTAGGGCTGGGGCTGGGGCTGGGGCTGAGTCAGCAACAGAATTCCTATATTAAAGTACACTTAGTCATGGACATGGTCAATCTCCCCAATAAAAACTGTAGAGCTATGCTTCATATGAGAGAGATGGGGGGTTGGGGGGAGATGGAGAGGGAGAGAAAAAGAGAGAGAGAGAGAGAGAGAGAGAGAGAGAGAGAGAGAGAGAGAGAGAGAGAGAGAGAGAGAGAGGTTTATTTGTTTTTTTCCCATTAAGTCTTTCCAGGCACTTATGTGCTTTGTAAATGTACCTATATCTAGTAGAAATACCAATAGAAATTTTTAGCCAAGAAAATTCTTGCACTAGGAACTATGGATCTCCTGCCACTTTTCCATATGGCAACTTGAAAGAATTGGCTAGTCCCTATGTGGGTGCAATGTTTCAAATGAAGACTTCACACATGCCTCACTGCTCTAAGCTGAAGGTCTCCACTGTTTATGTTTTGGCTCTAGCATGGCTGTTACTGTGCACACACACATGCCCACACATATCCAACAGATTGAATTTGTGATCTATGTGCATATATGCACATATATAAGTAATATAATAGATACTGCTTGTTAACCTTCAAAACTGTCTAGCTTATCAATTCTTCCTTTTGAACTTCTGTATTTTTTGTGTAAAGAATGTTTCAATGGCCCTCCTCTTTTTTCTTTTCTTCTTTTTTTATTGCATTTCTATTACTATGCCTTTTTCCTACAATGCCAATTAAAAATTGGAAAGGGAAAAAATTGGAAAGAAAAACAAAAGAAAAAAAACTTTTTCAAAAACAAACATAGTCAAGCAAAACAAGTCCCTCAGAAGCAGTCCAAAAATGTGTATCTCCTTCTTTAACTTTAGTCCATTACTTCTATCAGGAGGTAGGTAACATGCTTCATAATAAGTCCTTTGTAGATGTGGTTGGTTGTTGCTTTAATTAGAATTCTTATGTTTCAAAGATGCACTTTATTCTGACCAAATCTCTACTCCTGGAGGTCTGGTCTTTCCTGGTGTCTTCTTGAATTGTTTTAGGAGGACAACTGCTTGACCCCATGTTTATTTCTGCTGCTCTGAGGCAATGTTCTATTTCTTTTTGTGGAGAAAAATTGGAGAATTGAAAGCTTTCTGACCCACTCTGCCATCTTCCCAGCTATTTCTAGTTTTTTTAATTGCATACTCATTTTATTGATCTTCTATTTTTATTTAGTTAATATAAATTTTAAGAGAAACAAACTTTGAGAACTATTTTAGCTTCATTCCAAAAGTTTTGACATTTGGCTTATTCTGTACTTGTATTTAACATAATTAATTATCATTTCTGAAATTTGTTCAGAATCTTATAAAGGTTGTTATTACTTATTCATTTAGGTTAGTATCTTTTGCTCATATTCATTTTATTTATTACTATTTTTATTGAATTATAGTCTCTAAAGGATGTTTTTATTATTTCTATGTTTTGCATTTATTCTAATTGCTTTATGCTAGAGATTGTGAGTAATTTTTTAAAAGTACCAGGAGATGGCAATATATGTATTCTTTAATACTGCCATCCAATTGTCTTCCTACATCAGTCAAATCTAGTTTATCCATCAATTTGTTCAGCTTTATATTTTCTATCATATCTTTATGTCACATTTGTCCAGCTCAGAGGGAAGAATTGCTATTCTACTGCTATTACTATCCTACTTTTATTATATCATTATTTTTTTTCTTTTTTAAAATTTTATGTATTGTTACATTTTGAGTTCTTAGCTGTCTCTTTTCTTCTCTCAAAATGTTGCAGTCTGAGAGGTTTAGACTTCTCAAGGACTGAAGTATAGGACAGGGTCATCTGGAATGAATTCACAGACTCAAGCATTCTTTAAGTCAAGATGGCAAAGATTTATTATTACACTATACAGTGGGCAAGGATTCTCAAGGAAACTGCCATGGTGGGCAGAGCTCCTTAGGGAACTCTGCAACCTGACAGGAATGTGCTAAAGCTTATATAGGAAAAGCAGTGAATTATGTGGCAAGTATGCTAATTAGGTGATAACATACAACCATACACAGGTGTCATTCACTAGTGGAAATGGGGAGGAGGGGAAGAGAAGTTTCTTAAAGGGTATATTTTTGGTCTGTTATGTCTGTAACAAGATAGTTTCAGGAATTGTCATCTATAGCTTGACCACTAGATCGTGTACAGTAACTGTGGGCATCAGTACTTGATAGTTCTGCTGGTACAAGATAGTCCTGTTCGCATAAGGGAAATTCTACAGAGGTCAGCTTGTTCTTGTAACAGGGCCTCACTGTGCCCACTCATGAGTTATTGTGAGAAATAGGGTCCTTGGGCTGGAAGGAAACTGTCAGGGATAGTGTCTCTGAGGCCAGGGAGAAATTGGGGTCCAAGCACAGGCACTCAAGCACCCCATCACCAACACCACACTAGGGAATGGCAACATTTCACACACACATATATATATATATATATATATGTATGTGTATGTGTATATGTATACATACGTACTATATGTATATCTATATATCTATCTATATCTAGATGGATAGATAGATAGATAGATAGATAGATAGATAGATAGAATGAAACCATATAATACATGCTTCCATGTATCAGTTCTTTCTCTGGAGGTGGATAGATAGCATCTTCCTTCATATGTCCTTTGTAGTTGATTTGAATGTTCATCTTGCCAGAATAGTATCTCCATAACTGGAAAAAAAAAGTCAGTCAGAAACCCTACAGGCATTTTTTATTGCCTAGGAGACCACAAGAAAACTAACAAGCTAGAGGCTTCCTATGGTGGTGGTGTAGACTCAGCAGAATCAACAAACAACAAGCCCTGGGGGCAGCTGGGTTGAAAGGTAGTCTCAGTCTTAGAAGAAACTTTGATCTTGCAGACCTTATGGGGGTCTGAGGCTGAGAAGGAGAAGATTGAAGGCCCTTCTACTGTCGAGGGACACTAAGCACAGCAGTGTCCAGATGCATCTTGGGCTGTGGATGCTGGGAGAAGAAGCTAGCACACACCTGGTGAGTGCAGTAGTGAGTGTGGAGGTTTAGAGTTTTAGAGGTTCTGGGACCCCAAAATCATGTCTGAATGAATTTAACCCAAGCCTTCTTTCAGCCAAAGACAAGGTTTAAAAAAGATCTGCCATATTGGCCAGACTCTTAAGGAATCTGAACATTTGTGAGCTATTTGCTAGATTATGAGAATCTGAGCCCTTGGCTAGGTTCTTAAGGAATCTGAGCATCTTAATGGAGACAAGATATACCTTATATACAGAAAGACTGTGGGAGGGATCTAGGAGTGGTCAAGTGGTTTGGGTGACTGGAGGAGGGGTCTTGGAAAAGGGGTATCTTGATGGGAGTGGCCAGTAAACTGGGGTGAACAGGGACCTGGACCATGGTGGTCAAGGGACAATGGAGTCTAGATAGGATTAAGGGTGGGAAGTGGCCAGGGGCAACTGGTAGGTAACAAACAACTGGGAGATGGGATAAATAAAGGGTAACAAGGAACTGGGAGACTGGGTATACAAGATATGGAAAGGCCAGTTGGTAGAATTATAGCCTCAGGCAAACTCTAGAGACTTCCTTGACCAAGTAGGAGAGTTCAAATGGGACCCAAATTCTTTTTGGGGTAAGGGGCAAAGGTCTTGGCTTGAACTTGTACCCTATCAATGAGGAGTAGGGACCCTGTTGGCTGTGGGCATTTGCAGGCAAACAGAGTCTCTGGCTTCAATTCTGGCTAAGAGAGGACAGCTGTAGTTTGCAGCCACTTGGAGGGACTGCAGGGGCAAGATCATTTGCACAACCAGTGTAGGTGGTAGGCCTAACTGTGACTTAGGAGTGGAGAGGAGAGCCCAAGTTTGGGCTCTGAGATAGATGGCAGAAAATAACAGTAAGAAGGACCTGAGTCTTGGGGCATCATTCTCCATACCTCAGGACTAGAACTTGATTACACTAATAGCTGCTAAAAACAAAATAAAGCAAATAAATAAATAAAAATGAGTAAGCAAAGGAGAAAGAATCCAACCATAGAAAGTTATTAAGATCTTCAGAGGAAGATAATGGAGCTAAAAAAAAGTCACCCCTTTTTCAATGAGAAATGTCAAATGGTCCCAAGCACAAAAAGAGTTCTTGGAAGAACTTTAAATGGACTTTAAAATCAAATAAGAGAGACTGAGGAAAAATTAGAAAAAGAATAAGAGTAATCTAAGAAAATCAAGATAATTATGAAAAGAAAGTCAACCAACTGGAAATAGAGAATCAAAAACTTAAGGAGGAAAATAATTCCTTGAAAACTAGAATTGGGCAAGCTAATGACATTTTAAGACCCAGGAAATCATAAAACAAAATCAAAAGAATGAAAAACCAGAAGAGAAAAGTAAAACATCTCATCAGAAAAACAATAAATCTGGAGAACAGACCAAGGAGAAATAATATGAGAATAGACTACCTAAAAAGTAGGATAAAAAAAATCTTGATACAATATGTTATAAAGATGATCCCAGACTCCGTTCCAAAGACTAAAGACTCAGAGGTTGAGGTGGGCACACTTCCTTGGAAGGAGAGAAAATGCACACGGGAAAAGAAGCCAGAGCAATCTTTATAGTTAGTAATTGCCTAACTCCTCCCTTCTGGATCAGGATTGGTCCTAATCCTTCTGGGTTATAATCTTCCTTATATGCCCCACCCCTAATATACATTATGTGCCTAGGACTGTGTTATCACTTCCCCCCCCTTGGATGGAGAAGTTAGCCTGTCTGTGCTGATTTCTTATCTACTTATGTGGAAACTTAACTCTTTCATTTCTCACAAATACTACAAGAAATTATCAAAGAAAATTGTTCTGAAGTTCTAGAACAAGAATGAAAAGTAGAAATACAAAAAAAAAAATCTACCAATCAGCACCTGAAAGAGATCTCAAGAGGAATACTTACAGGAATATCACAGCCAAGTTTCAAGCTCCCAGATTAAGGAGAAAATATTGGAGGCAGCAAGAAATAAAAAGAGAGAATTTAATTATCATGGCAGCTCCACACTGAGGTACCATAGTCTTGGAACACTGTATTTTGTAGAGAAAAAGAGCTGGGATTATGACCAAGGGTAACTTACCTAGCAACATTAGGTATAATCCTGAATGAAAAAAAAAATAGACATTTAATGAACTGAAAGACTTTCAGGTTTTTGAGACAAAAATCTCAGAACTTAAGGGAATATTTGACATATAACATCCAGTAGAAATATAAGGTAAACATTAAAGACCAATTATAAGGGAATCAATAAGGTCAAGTTGTTTACTTCATCTATGTGAAAATATTAGCAGTACTCTTATAATTGTAATTATTATTTGGGTAGTTTGAAAGAAAGGTGTAGTCTGAGCTGAGTATGATGGAGTGATTCTTAAAAAATAAAACTGTGTAGGGAGAGATAAAAAGGAGTAATTATCTCATACATAGGAAAAATTGATACAAAGGAAGCTAGTGGGGGGGAGGGCAGGTAGTGCTGAACCTTACTCTCATCAGGAATGGGTTAAAGAGGGAACAAGATAGAGAGAGAGAGAGAGAGAGAGAGAGAGAGAGAGAGAGAGAGAGAGATGTATGTATATACATATATGTGTATGTCTGTATATATGTATGTGTGTATAGAAGGGTGTAAAAGTCTTCTAAATTCAGAAGGACATAATAGGGCAAGGGGATAGGATGGAGGAGAGGATAAAGGAGGGACTCTTAGAAGGGTGGGTAGGTGAAGGAATAGGAGGGCAAGGTAGCAAGTAGAAGTAAAAAAACTAGAAATGCACATTTTTACAAAGGAAGAAAATTAAAATAAAAAATGTTACAGATTAAAAATTAGAGAAGAAATAGAAAAACTTAAAAATAAAGACTATAAAACTTATAAATAAAATTAATGATTATATTTGAAAAAACTAACAATTGATAAACTGCTAATTCATCTCAATGAGAAAAAAGAGGAAAATTAAATTACCAGAATAAAATAAGTATGCAAAATGAAATTACAGAAATAAAAAAGAATTATCAAAAACTACCATGCAAGAGCAATACCAAAACTATACAGAATCATATACCAAAAATAACTTGGAATTCAAATAAAATTTATTGGTATCTACTAAAATATAAAGCACTCAAGCAATCAAAGCAAGAAATAACATTATAAAATAATACAATCTCTCAAACATACTTTACCTTATGAATTTTCAGAGCATAAGGATCTCTTAATATGGCAGGCAGTTTAGGTCTTCTTTAACATGAAAAGAAAAAGATGAACATTTTTCAGTTAGACAGCAGCATTATAATGATACAAACTGCATATTTCTCACATTAGGCTCAATAATAATCATTTCAGAATAAAGTATCAGTTTTTAAGCATTCAACTATTCATTAAATTCAGCAGTCTACAAGACAATCTCTACGATACTGATTAGTATGGGAATACACACTAGAAAAAAAAGATTGTAAATTACAATCTAAACAAATTGTTGTTTTAGGACCCCACAAACTAAAATCAAAGCCCTAGGTGGAGAATCTCTACAGCTATCCTAGCAAATGAGAAGAGTACAATTTTTATCTCAGATGGGCCCCAAATGTAGCATGTATGTTTTGTCCCTCTGTCTCAGATCTAGGCTGCTATATCTCCCTATCCCAGGATTTGAGGATATCCTGAGAGGCTTATAGGGTTCCTTTTCTTTGCCATTGTCTTAGGTCCTCACTGACAATTTTCCTGCCATTTATAGAAACTAATAACTAGCTAATAACTAATAACAACTCTTCTATTTACAACTCAACATTGGGTAGATATTACAAAGGGGTAGCCATTTGATCCCCTTTATTAACATGTTCATGCCTTGATGATAGACTATTACCTCACTCAGAGAGACCATGCCCCAGCATATCTTTGTTGAATTTTACTTGCAACAATGGAGTTCCAAATTGTTCTCCAGAATAATTGGGCCAGTTCATAGCTCCAGTAGTACCTTAATATACCTATGTTCCCACATTTTTTCCAGCTTTTATTATTTTCCTTTTCTGCGATGTTAACCAATCTGATAGGCATGAGGTGATATGATAGAATTGTTTAAACTTGCATTTCTTGAATTATTAGTGAATTAGAGCATTTTTATATTACCATATATAGCTTTGATTTCTTCTGGAAACTGCCTGAGAATGATGTCAATTTCAACTGTTCGAGATTTTGAACAGAGGAAAGTCAGAGGAAAAAAGAGATGGCCTGAGGGAGAGGATAGAATGCTTGGAGATGGCTTTGTGAGTAGAGAATAAGTGAGACATAGGGAGAGATTATAGTCAGAGCTACACGTTTTAGCATTATGGATAGAGGAAAGAAGTATAATACTGGCTCTGGAATCAGAGAACCTGGGTTCATATTCTGCCTCACTTTTTCTTTGTGAGATTTTGGGTTAGTAACAACATTCCCGGTGTTCAATTTGCTCATCTAGGTGGTGTCTGAGGTTTTCTTCAAATTCTAGATCTATGATCTAACAACTTTAATTAAGTACAAATCCCCATATTAATTACTCCTATGTTAGGTTCTAGATAATGGCATGAGAAGGTTCTGGGAAATGGAGAAAAAGTCTGTGGGAATCAGTTATCAAAGGGATAAAAAAAATATTCAGTCTAGATACCAACATGGATTATTCTGAGGTATAAATCAATAGCAGAGTATTTATCCTAAACACAGTACAAAACAATGCATCCTATGGATATGATAGACCCCACCACGCCTCCGGAGCTTTAAAGCTTATTTGATGCATCAAGGAATATGCATTATTTTTTAAATAACAATGATGTGAGGTAGATCTTCATTTTATAGATGAGAAAAATGAAGTTCAGAAATTTTAGTTGACATACTTTGTCACATAGCTTTCCAACAATTGCCGAAGTGAAGATTTGAAAAGCAGTCTCATGAGTTCATTAATTTATGGCAGAGGTTCCCAAACTTATTTGCCTATTGCCTCCTTTTTTTAAAAAGAAATATTCAGCACCCTCCTGGAAATCTATTTTCAGGCTTTTAAAAAAATTTGCAACATTTCAAAAAAATATAAAATATTTTCTTTAAAAAAAGATGCATCTTAAATTTAATAATTTATCATAAATTTGTGGGGTTTTTCCTGCATTGAAATTCTGATGATGCAATATTGTGTCACATAACCATATGTGTAAACAAATCATAGTGTAAACAAATCATTACATGCATGTATTCCTGCTGATGCATGCTAGACTTCCTGACAATGCATGACATGCTCATCTGCCAACACTTGCTAGTTAAGACCTATCAGTGGACTTGACCACTGATCAATCATAATTTGCATTTTGTGTGTTTATTTGGAAAATAATGTAATCACTACAACTTTAACTCTATTATACAACAGATGAAACATGTATGAATGGTTTTTCAAAATTTTCTTTTCTTTTCTTATGCTTCCACCACCCCTTATTTTTATTCAATGCCCCCAATTGTACCCAAGGCTACTACTGCCCTGGATCATTCCAGCACTCCCCCCCAGAGGGCAGTATTGCCCCCTTTGGGGACCTATGGTTTATGATATACTATAATCAAAGAGAGAGCCAGAGCCACAATGGCAGAAAAAAAGGAAACTACTTGCCTGAGCTCTCCTCAAAACTCTTCTGAACACTTTTAAATAATGCCATAAAACAATTCCTGGAGCACCAGAACCCTCTAGAGAATGGAGTGAAACAATTTTTACAGCCAAAGACAAAATAGACAATTGGCAGGACAGGTCTGTTGCACCTAAGTGAGAGTGGCACAGTCCAGCACAGGCTGCTCCAGCATAGCCCTGACCCCGGCAAACCAGGAGCAGGCCTTGGGAGCCACTGAATCAGCAGTGGCAGTAGCTGCTTCAGGACCTCTCAGCCCACAGACAAAAAGAGGGTCAGTCAAAGAACTGATTAGAAGGAGATTACGGGTCTCTTTCCTGGCACTGGGCATAGGACTCTGTTGCTTTGCCCATGGTCAGATATGGGTTGCAGTCCTGGATGGCAGTCACAGGGCAAAGAGGAGCACTAGCACACCACAGCTTGTACCACACTGGAGCAGGTACTCTCGCCACAATTCCAGGTCAGAAAAGAGTGCTTCTGGTAGCTCACAAACCAGAGCACAGTACAGGAGAGTAGTAAAAACACTTCTTCTTTAGATCATACAACCTTTAAAAACTGATAGGTCTCTAGAAGTATCTCTGAAAACAACTGCACAAAAACCCTGAAGCTTGAGACAGTGTTCCATCCACCCTGGAAGTACTTCAACAAAGAGTTAAAAGTCAAGAAATAGACTGGAAAAATGAACAAATAACAGAAAAAAATTCTGACCATAGAAAGTTACTATGATGACAAGAAAGATTAACACATATACTTGGAAGGTAAAAAAGTCAAATCTCCTACATTCATTGGTCTCAGGCCATGAAAGGGCTCAAAAAGAATTTTGAAAATAAAGTAAGAGAAGTAGAGGGAAAATTGGGTAAAGAAATGAGAGTGATGCAAGAAAATCATGAAAAAAGAGACAACAGCTTGGTAAAGGAGACACAAAATAATACTGAAGACAATCACACCTTAAAAACAGACAAAGCCAAATGGTAAAAGAGGCACAAAAAGCCAAAGAGGAAAAGAATGCCTTATAAAAGTAGAATAGGCCAAATGGCACAAAATTCACTGAAGAAAAAAAAATTCCTTTAAAAATAGAATTGGCTAAATGGAAAAGGAGGTACAAAAGCTCAATGGAGAAAATAATTCCTTAAAAATTAGAATGGAGCAAATGGAAGCTAATGACTTATGAGAAATCAGGAAACAATAAAACAAAGCCAAAAGAATGAAAAAATAGAAGACAATGTGAAATATCTCATTGGAAAAACAACTCACTTGGAAAATAAATCCAGGAGAGAGAATTTAAACATTATTGGAGTACTTGAAACCCATGGTGAAAAAAAAAAGAGCCTAGACATCATCTTTCAAGAAATTATCAAGGAAAACTGTCCTGATATTCTAGGGCCAGAGGGTAAAATAGAAATTTTAAAAATTCATCAATCACTTCCTGAAAGATATCCCAAAATGAAAACTGTTAGGAATATTATAGCAAATTCCAGACCTCCCAGTCAAGGAGAAAATAATGTAAGCAGCCAGAAAGAAACAATTCAAGTATTGTGGGGCCACATTTAGGACAACACCAGATTTAGCAGCTTCTACATTAAAGGATTGGAGAGCTTGGAATATGATATTCCAGACAGCAAAGGAGCTAGGATTACAACCAAGAATCACCTACTCAGCAAAGCTGAGCATAATCTTTCATTGGGAAAAAAAAATGGATATTCAATGAAATAGAGGACTTTCAAGCATTTTTTAATGAAAAGACCAGAATTGAATGGAAAATTTGACTTTCAGATACAAGATTCAGAAGAAGCACCAAAAAGGTAAACAGGAAAGAGAATTCATAAGGAATTCAATAAGGTTAAACTGTTTACATTACTACATGGGAAGATGAAACTTGTAACAAGAGCTTTATCATTATTAGGGCAGCTAGGAGTTATATATAGACAGAGGGCACAGGTTTGATTTGAATATAAAGGGATCTAAAAAAGTAAAATTAACACTTGAGAGAGGACTGTACTGGGAGAAAGGGAAAGGAAAATGATGAAAATTATCTAACATAAAAGAGGCAAGAAAAAGGTTTTACAGTGGAGGGGAAGATGGGGGAGGTAAGAGGGAGGGAGTCAACCATACTCTCATTGGAATTGGAGAGGGAATAACATACAGGTTCAATTAGGTATAGAAATCTACCATATCTTACAGGAAAGTAGGAGGGGAAGGGGATAAGAGAAAGGGTGGGGGAGATACAAGGGAGGCCAGATTGGGGAAGGTTGTACTCAGAAACAAAACACTTTTGAGGAGGGAAGGGATGAAAGGAGAGAGAATAGAATAAACAGAGGGGAAAATAGGATGGAAGAAAATATAGTTAGCAATAGTAATGGTGAAAAATATTTTGAAGCAAGTTGCTCTGATATAGGCCTCATTTCTCAAACACACAGAGAACTGAGTTAAACTTATAAAAATAAAAGCCTTTCCCCAATTGATAAATGATCAAAAGATATGATCAGTTTTCAGATGAAATAATCAGAGCTATCTTTAGCCATATTAAAAAAACTGACTTGATTGCAGAAGTGCAAATTAAAACAATTCTAAGGTACTATCTCATACCTGTTAGATTCACTAATAGGACAGAAAAGGAAAATGACAAATGGTGGGGAGGATATGGGGAAAATGAGACATTAATGCATTGTTGATGAAGTTGTGACCTGATTCAACCATTCTGTAAAGCAACTTGGAACTATGCTCAAAGGGCTATAAAATCACATTGTTTTATACCTTTGACCTAGCAATACCACTACTAGGTCTATATCCAAAAAGAGATAAGAAACAAAGAGGAAAGGTACCTATATGAACAAAAATATTTATAGCAGCTCTTTTCTGGGGGCAAAGAATTTGAAATGGAAGAGATGCCCATCAATTTGGGAATGGCTGAAGAAGTTGTAGTATGTGATTTTGTTGGCATATTATTGTGCTATAAAAAATGATAAGCAATATGCTCTCAGAAAAAACCTAGAAAGACTTACAGTAGCTGATGTAAAGTGACATATACCGTATATAATGGAACAGCAATTATTGCAAGATGATCTTCTGTGAATGACTTAGCTATTCTTAGCAATATCATTATCAAAAACAATTATGAAGGACTTATGATGAAAAATGTTACCCATCCCCAGAGAAAGAACTGATGGTGTCTGAATACAGACCATGATGTTAGGAAAGCTTGAAGATAAAAGGAACAGGGGATAGCAGAGGATGACATGGAAGCAATGAACATGAGCTTGGACAGACTTTGGAAGATAATGGAGGATAGAAGGGCCTAGTGTCCATGGGGTCACAAAGAGACTGAACAACAACAGAATCATAGAATTAAAGAGCTGAGAGAAACCTCAGAGATCTAATTTAATTTCTGTAAGTCAATAAGCATTTCTTAAGCATCTGCTACTAGGTTCCAGATTCTCTGCTAAGTGCTGGGGATCCAAAGAAAACCAAAACCTGGTCCATTATGCAAACAATTATGTACAAATAAGATATATAGAAGACAAACTAGAAATAATCTCATAGGAAAGGCACTAATTAAGATCAAGGAAGACCAGGAAAGGGTTCTTGCAGAAGATAAGACCGTAACTGAGATTTTAAGGAAGCTAGGAAGCAAAAATAAGAAGGGAGAGCATTCTAGGTATGGATGACAGATAATGAAATGCAATTTTTGCAACAAGAAGAAGGTAGGTGTCACTGGCTTGTGGAGTACATGGTTGGAAAAACAACTGACCTAGATGTAGATTGAGGAAAGATAATTTAAGAATTATTGGACTATCTGAAAGCCAGGATTAAAAAAAAGAACCTAGACATAATTTTTCAAGAAATTATCAAGAAAAACTGCTCACATCCTAGAACCAGCAGGTAAAGTAGAAATTGAAAGAATCCATTGCTCACCTCCTGAAAGATATCCCAAAATGAAAACTCCCAGGAATATTATAGCCAAATTCCAGAGCTCCCAGACTAAGAAGAAAATTCCACAAGCAGACAGAAAGAAACAATTCAAATATTGTGGAGTCGCAGTCAGAATAACACAGGATTTATCAACTTCTACATTGAAGGGGGGGAGGGTCATGTAATATGATATTCTGGAAGGGAAAGGACCTAGGATTACAACCAAGAATCACCTACCCAACAAAACTGAGTATCCTCCTTCAGGACTAAAACAAAAAATCAATATTCAATGAAATAGAGGATTTGAAACATTCCTGATGAAAGAGGTAAACAGAAAATTTGTTTTTGAAATGCTAGATTCAAGGGTAGCATTAAAAGGTAAACAGAAAAGAGAACCAATAAGGGATTCAATAAGGTTAAACTATTTACATTCATAGAGGAGTAGATGATACTTCTAACTCTTAAGAACTTTTCCACTCAGGGTAGTTAGAAGTATATATTGACAGAGGATGAAGGTGAGCTGACTATGATGGGATGATATCCAAAAAAGCAAAATTAAAGGGTGAGAAAGAGGATTTCCCTTGGAGAAGAGGAAGGAAAAGACAGAATGGGGTAAATTATATCACATGAAGGGGTACAAAAGAGCTGTTATAGTGGAGGGAAAGATTGGGGGGGGACAGGCAGTGCTTGAACCTTACACTTATCAGAACTAGATCAAAGAAAGAATAACATACACACCCAGTTGGGTATAGATATCTATCTTTCCCATAGGGAAGTAGGAGAGGAAGGGTTCTGTAGAAGGGAGGGTGGATTGGTGGAGGAAGTGGTGTAAAGCTAAACACTTGTGAGGAGGGATAGGGTGAAAGGAGGGAGAGAAAGAAGGATAAATGGGGAAAATTAGATGGAGGGAAATACACAGGTAGTAATCATAACTGTGAATGGAAATGGGGTGAACTCATACATAAAGTGGAAGCAGATGGCAGAGTGGGTTAAAAACCAAAATCCTGCATTATGTTGTTTATGAACTTCTGTACCTCCTTTTCTATTTGTCGAATTCTACTTTTTAAAGAATTCTTCTCTTCAGGAAATCTTTTAAAAAAATTGTATGCCTTTTCCCATTTGGCCAATTCTACTTTTTAAAGAGTTCTTTTCAGTGAATTTTTGTGCCTCTTTTACCATGTGGCTTATTCTATTTTTTAAGATGTTATTTTCTTCTTGAATCATGCTTACTTCTTTTCCCAATTTTATTTCTGAATCTCTTATATGATTTTTAAAATCCTTTTTGAGCTCTTCTGTGAAGTTTTTTTGGGGGGGAATAACTGAGACCAATTCACATTTTTCTTTTAGGATTTGCATGTAGCTGTTTTGACATTTTTGTCCTCTTCTGAGTTTGTTTTGATTGTCCCCGGGAACAGATTATAATGAGCTTTAAAAAACAAAGGATTTTATATACGATCATGGATGTAACAGGGAGCCACTTGAGTTGACCAATTGAGGGGAGAATAGACATGGTTAGACCTATGTTTAGGAAAGATTTTGATAGATAAGTGGTGACACCTGAGATAGACTGAAGTAAGGGAGTTGCTTGGGGCAGGGAGATCAACCAGAAAACTAATGCAATAGTCTAAGTATGAGGTGATGAGGGCTTGGATCATTATGCCAGAGGAGAGAAAGGAGCATATAGTAGAGATGTTCAGAGATTAGGACAGGATTTGGGCATGACACCTAGGTTTCAAGCCTAGGTGACTGAGGAAGAAGAGAGGGTTTGGAGGGGAAAATAATAAGTCCAGTATTGGTCATGTTGAGTACAAGATATCTATGAGATATCCAGTTAGAGATGTCCATTTGGCAGTTGGAGATGTGAGACTGGTCTGGATGTCAGGTTAAAGGTGAACAAGTAGACAAGAGAGCCCTGAATACAGTTGATAATTTAATCCATAGGAGATAATGAGATGGCCAATTAAATAGTATATAGAGAGAATGGAAGTCTCAGCAAAAATTCCTTGTACAACATCTTTGGCAAGTAGTTATACATGCATTACTCAAAGAACTTCAGTGATAAGGAATTCACTTTCTTAAAAAGCAGCATTGCTACTTCTAGCTATTTGGGTGGAGCTGAAGGGCCAAGCCCTGGGGTCCACAGGAAATGATAGTGAGGACACTGGTAATTACCCTAGAACCAAGCAATGTCTCAAGGGATTTAGCATAAAAATAATAGAAAGCAGTCACCTGAATTTACAGTCAGAAGACTAAAATTCTCTATCTCACTTATTCTGCTAATCATGACCTTGAGCAAAATTCTTAATCTCTCTCAGCCTCAGTTTCCTCATCTATAATATTAGGGGGTTGGAGTAAATTATACCCATTGTCCTAGGGCTCAAATCTGGGTTTCTGGTCTGGTCTGACTAATCTGATGGCTACATCACCCTGTGTCTACTAGAAAGAGGTCCAGGGGTTCTAATGATAAACTTCCTAACTTAGGACTTAATAACATAGTCTTACATGCACATTTGGGGAGAATAGATTTCAAAGCTTCTGTGAAAGGCTAGGTAAGATCCCAAGGATTGAAATTTTACAGTGGTAGTCAGCCCAGCACAGATGGAAAACTCAAAAATGAAAGTTCATTCTATTATGCCTCAAGGTATTTCTTCTCCAGCTGTATTTCCCTCCCAATATATTTGCTAACCCAACAATTTTTTGCTATACTCTACTGAATTTAGGTAATATCTTGAATTTGTGGCATGAATTTTAGAGATTCATTCAATGTGGCATTCTTGAAACTTTCAGCATTAAATTCCACAATGTTACATAAAGTGAGCTACAGAAGCACCAATTATTAGGGCAATGTTATTCTATGATTTGGCCACAAGATGGCATAAAGGAGATAAGATGGTGAAATATCAATTCCACCCAAATTCAAAGAAACTTAGAATTGCAGTGCCTGTGCTTTTCCTTCTTCTCTAACTCTTCTTTACGAAACATGCAGTTGTGTTTTTCCTGTTTTGTTGCTGTTGTTATTATTTGTTTGGAGTGATGCAGAGGACATATTTAAGAAAACAGCTAAAGAGATAATTAAGCTGGTGTCTATCTGCACAAATGAATCCAATCAAAATTATTGCATCAAAGGAAAAATCTCTGACACTTTCAGCTCATTTTGTCCCCCTAGGAAACCTAGTTTCCTAAAGGCTGAAACTTAAGATTGTTTTTTCAGCTTTCCATTCCTCAAATAGAATCTTCTTTTCTGTAAAAGTATAAATGCCAGATGTACAAAGAAGATTCTCCTGGATTTTTTCCTGCATCTCCCCTCTATCTCTAGAAACTTCCAAAATGTAGCACTTGTGAATCTTATTCTAAGCACTTCCATATAAACCTATCTCACTTACTAACATCCTTATTATTTACGTGTTCTAAAAACTTCAATTTTAGCTCTTCTCTTATCATTCCAACCTTGTCTGCTATCCAACTAATTATCAGCTTCCCATTGCATAATTTGACTATGCTCATTAATTTTCAGCTATCTATCATCTATAAAAGGAGACATTCTAACTCCAAACTACCATTCTAGCCTCATTTCAGTCACATTGCTATATTCACAATTTTTTAGCCTCATCTTGACCTTTCTCACCTCTGTGTGTTTACATATACCATCGTCACTGATGCCTGGATTAGATCACACACACACACCTATATCTACTGAAATTTTTCTTTCTTTTTATGGTGAAGGGTGCCACTCTAGACATATTTATTATGAATAGCCTGCTCATTTCTGGATTTCAAGATTCCAGATGGGACAAATATTCTTACTCTCAAGTAGTAAAAAACCAAATAATTGTCAACCACTCAAAATCTTCCCGCATTCTGGATGAACCTGAGGAACACTTGAAGTTGTTTGAGATGATGTTGATGATACGATAGTTTTGTGGTGGTGATAGCCGTAGTGATTACAGTGGTGATGGAATCTATGAATGAAAGAATGAATGAACATGAAAGAATTTATTTAGTGCTTGTTTGCCAAACACTCTGTTAAGTGCTGGTAATACAAATTAAAAAAAAATAGATATTCTAAAGGAGTTCATATGCTAATTAGAGGAGGTAACACATATAAAAGACTTTGGCTGCATGGCAGATGGAAAGGTCCAGAAATCTTAAGAGTGAAGATTTGGGCAAATGAAAAAGTTCCTTAGGGTTTGTAAGTTGACCAGTTGATAGTGCCTAAGGGTCTGGAAGACATAACAATGGGGCACATGGTAGGATCCAGAAGATGTTGTATGAACAGGCATGGCAGTCATCCATCTCAACAGTAGGTTTTTAGTTGATTAATCTGAGCTCATGGTGGCATGAATTAGGGGCAGCAAGGTGGTGCAGTGGATAGAGCACCAGACCTGGAGTCAGGAGGATGTGAGTTCAAATCCAGCCTCAGACATTTGACAATTCCAAGCTGTGTGACCCTGGCCAAGTCATTTAACCCCAATTGCCTCATCAAAAAAAAGTCACTCTTTACATCAGGCACCCCCATGTAGTCTGGGCAACCTGGGATCAAGAAGAACTAAAGAAAAGATAACCAAGAAAGGTACTCCTTGTCATTCTTCCTGCCAGGCTATTTCATGGGATCTAGAGGCACAGGGTTTGTTGGGGAAAGGGTAACTAGAAGGCAAAGGGGAGGTACATCATCACTGGTGGTTATTCCCACTCTGTTACCCTTATGTGGTCTAAAACTGGAGGATTCATAGCTATTTTAAGCATCACTTGCCATAATTTTCTGTGTGTGGGAACATTTTAATAAGACTTTCTTCAGGGCTCCCATGACATCCCTGTTCCTAAGACTATAGATCAAAGGGTTAAGCATGGGTGTGACAATGGTATAAAACGCTGACACCACCTTGTCCTTCTCAGGGGTATGGTAGGATAGAGGCAGCACATATGTATAGAATGCAGCTCCATAGAAGATGCTGACCACAGTCAGGTGGGAAGAACAGGTGGTAAAGGCTTTCTTCTGGCCATCTGCTGAATGCATACGGTGGACTGTGAGCAAGATGAGAGAGTAGGATGTAGAGATTATAGAGATAGGAATGAGCAGCATTAATACACAACATATATACATGAGGGTTTCATAGAGGGATGTGTCTGCACAGGCTAGCTTGAGGACTGCAGGGATCTCACAGAAGAAATGATTGATGGTTCGAGAGCCGCAGTAGGGGACATTCATTGTGATAGGTGTGAGGAGGAAACCATCTAAGGAGCCACCAAACCAGGAACCTGCAGCCAAAAGAAGACACATCTTGCGGTTCATGAGGACTGGGTACCTCAAGGGATTACAGACTGCCACATAACGGTCATAGGCCATGAGCCCCAAGAGGAAAAACTCAGAACCAATCATGGTCAGGTAAAGAAAAATCTGAATTCCACAACCCACAAAGGAAATTGTTTTTTCCTCAGATACCATATCTACTAGGAGCTTAGGCACAGTGGTGCAAATGAAGAGGGTGTCCATAATAGAAAGCTGGCTGAGCAGGAAGTACATGGGGGTATGCAGCCGGGAGTCCACTTGAATTAGAAATATCATAACCGTATTGGCTGTCAGAGCCACCACAAAGATGCAAAAGATTAGAGCAAAGACCACTCCTATGACCTTGTTGTCCACAAGGAGGCCCAACAAGATGAAGTCTGAGGTTTCATTGCCTCTGATGGACCAATGCCTTAAGGATATAAGGACATGGAAATCAGGGAGGATAATGAAATAGGCTACATCCAAGGGCACACATTCTCTGCTATCTTCTATGAATTCAGACACTTTAGCATTCAGGAAATTGTAAAATATTACCCATGAAAACTGTTAATTGGTGAAGTTTTTCCTTATCAGAGCAACTTTGATTTTCAGTGTTCTTTCTCTTGAGCGATTCAGAACCCACTTCCCCTCTTCATACTGCCAAACTTACTAGCCCAGCTACCACAGGAAAATAGTAACCTAGGAGAAAAATCTCAGTAATGTGTTATTGACATTTTCCTTTGCTCAAGTTTCAGAGAAAAAGATGTCTCTTTTTTTTTGGTCAAGGCTAATGCTTCCACCTAAGCCCCTGAAGCCATCACTATTCATATCTTCTGGTATATTACTAACTGAACTGAAGCTACTGGGGAAAAGTCTACACATGGAGCCTCCATTTCTTCTCCTCTCATTCCCTTCTAAACTCTCTATAATCACTCTGATCTCATTCATTTGAAGCTGTTCTTTCAAAAATTACTAATGATCTCTTAATTATCAAATTTAATATTCTTTTCTCAATCTTCATCCTTCTTGACCTCTCATAGCATTTAACATAGTTGACCAGCTTATTAATCTTAATACTCTCTTCTCTGGGTTTTCATGATCTCTCTCTCTCTCTCTCTCTCTCTCTCTTTCTCTCTCTCTCTTTTTCTCTCTGAGTTCTCCTTCTGCCTGTCTGATCAGCTTTTTTTCTTGGTCCCCTTTAATATCATCATACACACTAATTACAAGTATCTCCCCAAAGCTCTGTCCTAGGTCCTTCTCTCTCTTCTCCCTATGATTTCTCATTTGGTGATATCACCAGCTCCTATGGATTAAATTAGTATCCCTTTTCAGATGATTCTTCCAGCTGTAATCCTGAACTTTAGTCTCACAACACCAATTGCTGATCAGACATTTCAAGTTGAACATCTTAAAGACATCTCGAAATCAGCATATTCGAAAACAACTATCATCTTCTCTCCAAATTCTCTGCTTTTCTGAACTTCTTTATTATTACTGAGGGTCCTACTATTTTTCTAGTTACCCAAGCTTGCAACCTTGGAGACATACATGTACTCTTCAATCTTATCCTTTATATGCAATCAGTTGCCAAATCTTGCTGTTTCTTCCTTCACAATATCTCAATAGATTCCCTTCTCTCTACTCACACAGCAACTACTCTACTTTAGGCATTCATCACCTCTTACCATGCATGACTTTTATAATATGTGTCTAATTGGACTTATTCTTTTAAGTGTCTCTCAACTCCAATTCATTCTTCACACAACTACCTAAGTGGTTTTCCTAAAGTGCAGGTCTGATGTCACCTCCCTACTCAATAGACTCAAATGGCTCTCTATTATCTCTGGGATCAAATGTTACCTCCTTTGTTTGACATGTAAATCTCTTCACAATGTGATGTATTCCTACCTTTCTGGCCTCCTTTCATATTGCTACCGCTCCATGTTTTTATAATGGCTATCCTCCAGGCTTGGAACAGTTTTCTTCCTAATCTCTGCCTCTCCAATTCTTTGGCTTCCTTTAACGCTCAGCTCAAATATTGTAAGACTTGTAAGATGTTATTCCCAGTCCATCTCAGCTGCTAGTGTCTTCTCTTCTACTCACCAGCTACACTGTATGGTGCATACATACCAAAGTATGTACATGTTATCTCCCTCATTACAAGGTAAGTCCTTGAAGGCATGGGCTGTTTTTGTCTTTTGTTTGTATCTCCAGGGCTTAGCACAGTCCTGGCACATAATAAATGCTTAATAAATGCTAAGTGATTGATTGTTCCACAGACTTTTGATTCTTTGTCTCAAATATAGTCTTTTGCAAACAAACTTAAAAAAAAAACCATTTCCTTGACCCTGTCTTCTCAAGTTATCACTCTTTATCACTCATCCCCAGTCACTACTAAACTTCAGTAAAGGTCATCTATACTCATTTCCTTATGATTTCTAAGCCTCTAGTAAGATGATTTCCAATTCCATCACTCTACTGAAACTGCTATTCCTAATGTCAACCTCTTATTTACCAAACCCATGGGCTTTCCCCCAATATTAATTCTCCTTGACATTTTTGTCATATTTAATATTGCTGACTGTCCTTTTATGTCTATTGTCTTCCATTGGCAGTGCTCTGCCCAGGTTCTTCTACTTTATGTGACGGTTCTCTTTATGATACCTTGTCCTGATCTAAACTTCAAGGTAGTTATATGAGTGTCCTTCAAGATTTTGATATATGTCTTTTTCTAGTCTCTCTATATAATTTCTCTCTTGACAGTTCCATTCACTCTTATGACTCTGAAGACTGCTTCTATGTAGCTTCCATGAGATCATGTGGCACTCTGCTACCTTTCTGCATTTGTGCATGCTGTCTTCCCAAAACCAATGCCTAGAATATACTCTATCTGTATCTCAATATGTTAAAGTTGATCTCTTCCTTCAAAGCCTAGATCAGGTACTTCCTCCTTCATGAAACCTTCCTTGATTCTCTCAGTTGAATGTGATTATTCCCTCTTCAATTTTTCTTTGAGCACGTTGGTCTAAATCTTTCCCATGCCCCTATAAAATTTGTATGATACTTATTTGCATAAATGTCTATTGCCAAGTAGACTGTAAACATTCAATGGGCAAGAGATGTGTCATTCTATGTCTTTGTTTCCCCAAGCACTTAGCCTGAACATACCTGAAAGAGCTGTGATTTCATCAGATTTGTGGGAGAAGTCCTGGTCAGGAAATATATAATCAATGCACATCAAAACCAGGCTAGAACTTGGTAGACAAGGCCTAGGGAATTGCCAAAGTCACAGAGAAGGTAAGAGTCTTTGCACAGGGTCACACAGCTAGTTTCTGAGGAAGAATTTAAACCCAGGTCTTGCTAACTCCAAATGCATGACTTTTGCAATGTAAATGCAATACATGCTTACTAAATTGTCTTGATTTCAATTAATCTTGTTTTAAAGAAGATAACAAAGGATGATGACTAATGAGAACATTTTAACCTAATCTTGATTCTTCCCCTAAGGTGCTAAGCCAGGGCAAGTCACTTTATATTTTGAATCTCACTTTCCTTTTTTTTAATGAAAGAAATTAGGCTAAGTGGCTCCCAACCTATTGGAAATAGAGACCTTAGGGTCCTACCTAGAATCCCTACCTAAGTTTGAAATTTTCATTACTTCAATCAGACTCCAATCCAAAAGCTGCAAAAAAAAAAAGGCACCAAGTCCTCATGTGATTCTGTATAAATAAACAAGTCAATATAACTTCAACAGGCCTAAGAAGTTATATTTCAAACACTTATGTATTGAAACTGTAAAATGAATGTTAACATTACAGAGATCAATAAAATATAAATTCATTTAAATAGTTTAAAAAATTCATTGTAGCTCTTGTCATTATGTAATGTTTTAATGAATGAATACTTCTAGTATAACTGCCAATTGATTAAGTAAGGTAATGTAAAAGCACTTTTAAAATCATAAGACACTAAAATATGAGCCATTATTTTTTCATTATTAACATGTGTTTTTCACTCACTCCCTGGTGAAATCAAACTACCTTTCTTGGTGCTGTGAATGTATAATATTTTGTATTTGTATGTTTTCCCCTAGCCTAAAACATATGGCCTCTAATAAACTCCATCCTCACTTCTTTCTGCCTCTTAGAATCTCTAGTTTCCTTCAAAATTCAGCTCAAATGAAACATTTTACAAGTGGCCTTTTATCTCCCCTCTTCCAAATTGATAGTGCCTCCCTTCTAAATTACTTTTGATTTCTTATACATAATATTAACATCTAATATTATATATTATGCCATTTATATATTACATATATGTGTGTGTTCATGTTATCTGTGTGATAGAATGTAAGCTCATTGAGAGAGGGGGATATTTCATTTTTGTCTTTGTACCTCCACATCCTCTATGATGCTTTTAATATGGTAGGTGATTAATAAATACTTGTTGACTAATTGATTATTATTTATATATTTCTACACTCCCATGGAAGAATAACATTGTAAAGACAGAGACTGGGTCTTATTTAATTCTGTTTCTCCCCTGGTACCTAGTATAATTCTTTTGCACATGTAATAAAATTTGTTAAAGAAAGAAGGGCAAGAAGGGACAGGTTCTACTTTCTGCCACATAAGTGGGTGCCAAAACGTATTTGAAAAACATTAATTTGTATTGATATGTTTCGTCAAAATGTATTTTGAAAGTATTTTAATCATTGTTTCAAAGGGAAACTAGCTATAATAGGCTTCTGTATTATGAGAGATCAAATTCCAATTCAGAAGAACAACAATAAAGTTGAATCTCATAATTTTCCCTAGTATAGTAAGAATGACCATATCTTATCCTGCTCACCCCCAGTACATTACTAATGGTCATACTCAGGTATGTGATATAGTTAAGATGAGTCAGTTCCTGTCTTTTTAATCCATGGAGCACAGATTGTCATGCCATAAACTTGAATTTGGAAACTTATCAAGGAGTTTCAAGCGGAAAAGACAATAGACCCTTCCCAAAAGGGAAATAGTAAATGGAAGATTGCTTACCCTCTGAAGAGCATTATTACATTCTTTGAGATTTGAACAGGAGAACTGAGCTGAATATGAGATATAGACATAGATATAGACACATCTATAGATGGAGATGAGCTCCAGATGACTTCAGAATGCTAATCAGTATGTCTGAGTGACAGTACCTAGCACAGTGCCTGACACATAGTAAGAGTTTAATAAGTGCTTGTTAACTAGCTGGTTGACAATGTAAAGAAACAAGCTAATTCTACTCTCAGCACTTTCCAGCCTTCAGCAACACTTCCTGTAACAACCTGAGCACCTCAAATGGAAAGAAAATGTGGCCTCCTGAAAACTGTTGTATTAGTCAGAATAAATTAAATTAAATCCCACAGGGAATTCAACTTCATTGATAAATGGAGGCAAACCACAGACGATATATTTATCAATGTCTGATTCTTCATTCAGTGAGAAAGAGACATGGTATGGCATAATAATGTATCAGTAAGCTCTCTTCTCCCTCCATCCTCTATTCAACTGTCAAACTGAATTTTCTAAAGCACAAAGTTTGACCAGGTCACTTCCCTATTTCTTCAACTCCAGTGGCTTCCTCTCACTTTCAGGATCAAATATAAAACTCTGTTTTTTAAAACCCTTTATAACCTGTCACCTTCCTACCTTCCCAGTCTTGTCACACTTTAATCCCCTTCATGTACTCTGCCATATAGCGGCATTTGGCCTCCTTGACATTCCTCAAATGTGATACATTTCTTGACTCCAGGCATTCTCACTGACTGTTCCCCATGCCTGAAACTCTCTCCTCCTGACTACAAGTTTCAAATAAAATCACACCTGTAGGAAACCTTTCTCAGTCTTCTTTAATCTTAATGCCTTCCCTCTGAGATTTTCTTCAATTTATCCTTTATATACCTTGCCTGAAAATAATTGCTTACATTTTCTCTCCCACATTAAGGTGTGACCTTCTTGAGAACCGAGACCCTATTTTTTTGCCTTTCTGTTCGTCGCCAGCACTTAGCATACAGAAAGAGTTTAGTAAATGCAGCATTTGCCAGATAAGTCAAACCACCAAAACCACCTTGATCACTGTCTCCTCTCAGATCCCAGTGGAGACAACCCAGGACCCCGAACTTAGGAACCTTGGGTTTAGCAGTGCTCTCAAGACACCAGACATGCTTCCAGTCTATGACCCACAACCATCATTGATGGAGAAATTATTGTGGAGAAAGGGGCCCTCTCCGACATCACCACTAGCAACAAATTGGCACCAAGAGGCATAGGAGCCCTGGGAATGTTGAAGCCCCTCCCCACCCAGACCACTGGTCCTGCTTCCAGGTCATCCCCTATAGTCATCATCCAGAGAAGTAATTCCTATGGAGAAGGGGCCAGCCATCCCCACCACTTGCTAATCAACTTCAACCTATAGGTCAGGCAAGTCAGTCTAGCTGAAATAGCAAGGCACTCTGAGAGACAAAAAGCATCTATTCCAGACAAGTCAAACCATAACAACCACATGGATCACCAGGATCCCTCAGATTCCATTCAAGATATCCCAGGATTCTGAACTCAAGGACCTATGGAATAGTAATGCTTCCAGTCCAGTGCCCACAGGCATCATCCTGAGAAGCAATCCCTATGGAGATGTAGCCTGACAACTATTCCTGAAAGTACTACAAAAGTACCAAAGTATCAAAGACCCAAAAAAGTTCTTGCCAAGTCCTTGTCACTGTCAAATGGCTCAACATCAGAAACTGATATGATTTTATTAATAGAAATGACAATAGAGAAGAAGCATTACCATCTACTATGCTTTTATACCCCAAGGATCCTGAGAAATTTTCATCTGACATAGCTGAAAATGTCCATATTTGAAGTCTCTTCCATTATGAAAATGTGAGTTCCGTTAGAGCAGGGACTGTCTCATTTTTCTATTTGTATTATCTTAGCTTCAGACCTAGTAAATGCTTAGTGCAGTCTTTATTCATTCATTCATTAATGCCACCCCTTTGATCATGATGTGATTGACTGGTTAGTTCATTAGTCACTTAACTCCTCTGAACATTTCCTTCCTTTCCCTAATAAATTCTTATACTAGAAGATTGAGAAGAAAAATATAAGAATCAAATTTATGAAATTCAGATGATAGGAATTCTTCAAGGAGAAAATATAGAGCTATATCTAACCACATCACCTTTTTACTCAGTAAATTCCAGTGGTTCCCTATCACCTCCAGGATCAAATGTAAAATCCCCTGGTTGACATTCAAAGCTCTTTACAACCTGTATCCTCTGCCCTCCCATTCTTCTAACACTTTAAACTGTCCCACATCCTCTGTGTATTTTCTCATGCGAATGCCGTCCCATTTTATCTCTGCTTTCTGGCTTCTCTGGCTTCCTTCAAGTCCCACTAATATTTCACCTTCTACAAGAAACCTTCCCCAGTTCTTTAATCCTAGTGCCTCCCTTGTGTTGATTATTTGTGATTTATCCTGGGTTTTTTTTGCATGCCATCTCTCCCATTAGACTGTGAGCTCCTTGACAGTAGAGACTATCTTTTACCATTTTTTGTATCCCCTGTGCTTAACACAGGGCCTGGCACATATGTAGGCAAAAGTGTTTATTGACTGACACTTTTTCAGCAAAAGAGCTGAAAAGAATGAAAAAGAGGCAGCTACAACATTATCTTATGTAGCACAGATGACTTTCAATGCTATACAATGCGGCTACTAGAGCAAAGTAACCTTTGCAAAATAACAAAATAAAACAAAGTTTGTCTTCCTTTGATAATTCTCCTGCCTAACTAGCCACAACTAAGTTTACAACTGTCTATTCAGATGGGCCTTCTTCTGAAATTTATAGAAAGATATGGATAGACAGAAAGATGGAAAGAAGGAAAGAAGGTAAGAAAATATTGGAGCTATAAACAAAATAGGTTTTTTGTTTATGGCTCCAATATTTTCTTGCCTTGCATCCAGGTAATTCATTCCAATCTCTCATTTTACATACGCAGAAATTATGACCCAGCGTTGCAAAATTAGCACTCAAAACCAGGTCTCTAGATACCTTTTTATTTTTTGCTTTTGTACCATCCTGTGGGACTTAGATGTTTCAGAATTACTTAATTTCTAATCATGATGTGATTGTTGAGCCAATTCAATTTAAGACAAACATTTAAGTCAGTCAATCTTTAAGTATTCTTCAACAGTAAGGTAGGTTGTGTCTACTTAATCGACTAAATTGACCAACCTTGTAGGCATAAATTGGTCAATTTAGTCAATTAAATAGCAGCTGGGTGGTATAGTGGATAGATTACCAAGCCAGGAATCAGAAAAACCTGAGCTCTAATCCACTCTCATGCACATACGTGCTATGTGACTCTGTACAAGTCACATAACCCTATTTGCCTTAGTTTCCTCAACTGTAAAATGAGCTAGAGAAGGAAATGGCAAACCGCTCCAACCTCTTTGCCAAAAAACTCCAAATGGGGTCGCAAAGAGTCAGTCACAACTGAATAACAACGAAGAGTACAATTGTTAAGTCTCAGAAAGAAAATAATAGCTTTGATTTCCCCAACAGATAGAATCAAATGGTATTTTAAAGTGACTTACCTTTTACTGCTTTAATATGAAAGAAGACATCCACAGTTTGCTGGCTAGGGATTTGTTTCTTTTCATGAAAAATAAAAATCACGACCAAATGGGGGAAATAGAGATTGTTGAGGTCCAATAAATACAGGCAAGAGATCTCCTTTGCTCCTAGCCTATATTCCAAAATAAGAAGAAACTTGTAATCAGCAATGATTTAATGAAGGCAAAGAAAGGGAAAATGCTAAGAAAGAAAAAGAAGAGAAATTTGAAACAATGTCATTCAATTCAATGCCTTTTCACTGAATACCTGTGTTATGTCTTCCTCTATTGAACAAAGTAAAGAAATTAAATAAGGAGCAGAGGAGTGTCCAGTACTGATGGTAACTATAGAAGTTGTCATGTTTTGCAAGAAACATAGTAAATGTGTGACAAAAGTGTCATTTAATATATGGAGAATATTTACCTCACTTTACAAAACATCCCCCCATAGTCTCATGCACACTTTAAAACACACACACACACACACACACACGTGTGTAAACATATGTGTGTGCATATGTGTACACATACACACATATATGACCCATTATTTTAATCGACAATTAATTTATTCAAGAATCACATAAACCTAACAATTAGCTAACAAGCTAACTGTCCTACATTTCTAGTTAGCATTCAGTAACTTCAGGTATAATACACTAATCAGTCATATGTGGGCAGTCATATCTTTTCAATTGTCTCAAATTTTTCTTTTCTCAAAATTGGATAGCATATATATCTTTTTACACTTGGCCAACCCTTTTTTGTGTTATTGTTTTCAATTTTCTCTGTGATCTTTGAAGAAGTAGATATCTTCCCTTCATCATGGAAAAATTCTCCTTTTTAGACAACAGATAAAATAGATTCAAGGATTTGCCTCTTCTAATTCTCCATCCCTCATTCACCTTTTTACCTCCTTCACCTTGAGAAGACCAAGGGTCCCTTATCTTAAGTCTTCTTGCCTTAAGTAGACTGGCTTAGTCTCTGTCCCTTGAAAACTTTCCATAGATTAAATCAACAGAGTGCATCCCAGAGGGATTCTGTCTCCAGTTCATAATTATGATTTCATCAGTTGACAACTGTATATTTTAGAGTATGTCTTTTATGTTTTAAGCATTTTTTCTGTGAAATAAATAGCTACCCCATATTATATATTAAGAATCTTTCTTCTCAAAAGGAATCTCAAAGGGAAATAGACAAACAAGACAATTTTGAAAATAACATGTTAAATTTATTATAATTTTAAAAGCTTTTTTTAATCAAGCATATATGTAACAGATTTGTGGTTTCACATTATCCTCTTTTCTGTTCTACTTTGCATATATAAATGTTGCCCTGTTTTGTGTTCATTAAACTCAGAATAAAAAATACATTAAAAATGAACCATTCTATTCCCTCTGGGGACAATTTAGATATAAGTTGAGGCTAAACTATAAGTGGGGATATGGAGTGAGGAGGGTAAAGGAACCAGAGAGTTCAAGAAAAAGAACTTAACTCCTTTCTCTAGGGTCCAGGCTTCCCCAAGACAGAAGCTAGTCCACATAAATGAGTCCAGAGATATGGAATCCTTTAAAGGGCAAGGACAAAGACAGTAAAACTGTAATACAGAGGTCTTAAAAGAAAAGCTCAAGGCAGCTATGTGGCTCAGTGGATAGAGCACTGGGCAAGTCACTTAACCCCAATTGCCTGGCCAAGAAAAAAAAAAAAGCTAGATGAATTGTAATAAGATATTCACATGATAATTGTAGACTTCAAAATGTGTCCCTAAAAATGAGATAAATCAAACAAAAAGGGGAAAAGGAAAATATAGACCTGAACAGATTGCTATAAATTGTAGATTTGAAATACATGTCAATTACCAAATGAGAATTTTAAAGAATATTATTTCTTAGTACCCCACATACTTTTATAAAAACTTATCATATACTAGGGCAAAAATTCTTACCTTGAGTGGTCAATGGATAGATTTCAGGGGAGCCATTAATCAGGATGAGAAAAAATTATATCTTTAATTTCACTAACTTCTAACTGAAATGTATTTCTTTCAATTATGAATACAGAAAACATAACATTATTTTGAGACAGAGTCCAGGTTTCACCAGAATTCCAAAGAAATCCATGACACAAAAAAGCATAAGAACCCCTGCTCTAGAGTGTTCCCAATCAAAGATATGACCCCAAAAAGATTCCACCATCCTAGCACTTCAAGTTTCCTGGCCTCCTTGAGCATACCCAGTCAGATCACTGTGTGCTCCTTTTTCTTGATATTTATGCTTTTAATTTCTTTCTCATTACTTTCTCTAGCATTTCTAGAACTAGGTGAAATTATAAAGATACAGGGAGGTACTTTTGCTTTATTAATGAATTTATTGTGAAAGCTTCTTTTGTTTATCAATTTTATTTTTAAATTTAAATTTTATTATTTTTATATTAACAATTTTTTCTATCACTTCAACTCCCCACCCAGTACCCGAACTAATAAAAATAATATAAAATAAAAATGTTCTGATTGTCCATGTCCAAAAATGAACGCGTCACTCTGCATTTTAGTCCATCATTTCTCTGTCAGGAAATTAGTCATGTGGCTCATTTTTGATAATCTGCAATCATGGTTGATCATTGTATTGATCACTTTATAAAGTCTTGCAAAGTTTTTCATTAAAATGTTGTCAGTATATAAGTTGTTCTCCTGGTTCTGCTCATATCATCAGTTCTACATCATTTTTTCATAATGAACTTCCCAGGTTTCTCAGATACTATTTTTATTATTTCTTTAATGCAATAACAATTCATTATATTTTACTTAGCGTAAGTGGGTACCTTCTTACTTTCTGGTTTTGGAGTTTGGGGTGGGTTGTTTTGATTTTTGCTGTTCTTTTTTTTACGCAAGAGTCCTTTTGTTCTTTATTGATCTCTTTGATGTATATATTTAGTCATATTATTGCTGGATAAAAGGGCACTCAATGTGTAGTGACTTTTGGGATGTAGTTCCAAATTACTCCCCAGGATGAATGGACCAATTCACAGATCCAGATATAATGCCATTAGTATGCTTGTTTTCTCATGTCCTGTCTAATATTTTTCTTTTGCTTCCTTGGTCATCTTTTCCAAATCTGTCAGATTTGAGAGAGAACCTAAGAGTTGGTTTTAACTCAGATTTTTAAAATTTTTAGTTGTTTGTGGCATTTTTAAAATATGGTTGTTGATAGATAGAAATTCTTCCTTTGAAAACCACCTGTTCATAGTCTTTGAACATGTATGTATTGGAGAATGGATCTTGTTCTTAAATATCTAAATCAGTTCTTTATATATGTTTTGGAAATGAAATCTTTATAAGAAAAACTTGCTATAAAGATATGTTACCAGTTACATGTTTGCATTCTAATTTTACTTACATTGGTTTTCTACATGAAAACTTTAAATTTGCGCAATTAAAATTATCCATTTTACTATTGTAGGCCGTGTTTGGTCTTGAACTCTTGTAGAGCCATAGATTAGAAAGCTAATGTCTTCCTTACTCCTCTAACTTGCTTATAATATAACCTTTTATGTGTAAGTCATTTATCCATTTTGATTTTTTTCTTGGTATAAAGTATGAAAGACTGGTTTAAGTACAATTTTACTGAGACTACTTTCTAGTTTTTTTTTCTTTTTTTCTTTAGTATTTTATCTTTTCCCAATTACATGTGAAAGATTTTTTCAATATTCATTTTAAAAATTGAGTTCTAAATTCTCTCCCACCTTCCCCAAGCACTTTGATATAGATTATTTATGTGTGGTCATGCAAAACATATTTCCATCAAATGGAATTTATAATTTTTAAATTTATCAATATGATGTGCATAATGAATATACTAATAATTTAGTTTTCTCAAGAGCTGCCTGTCTGGCTTGGGAGTCAGAGCTCACAATGCAGCTTAAATTGATTAATCAGAACTGACAACACTCACAATCACTGGACCTTAAGTGAATCGAATCAAAGATTGTAGAACCTGTTCCCATCACAGAACTCTGGTTCTATACTCTAGGAGAGGTGGTCACAACCCCAAAAGACTTGCCTCCAGAAGTATTGTATTGTAGGACTTGTGGGTTTCTCATGGGAAACCACTAAATGATTGTAATCCACCTTCCTCCCTTCTTCCTCACTTGTGAATTACGCATATAACCTGTGCTTTTAATTCAGCTAAGAGAACATTTCTCATTCTGAAACTGATAAATTAAATTACTTGATTACTGGCACTCCCATCTCTAAGTCTCCTTTGTGTAACTCAGAGCATTCTCAGGTTAGAGACTGGCTCAGTAAAAATCCTGTTAACACCATATTAGTCATGTTGTAAAAGAAAACATAGACCAAAATAAAAAAAAAAGAAAAGAAATAAAGTTTAAAAATGTATGCTTCAATCTATATTCAGATTCCATCAGTTCTTTCTCTGGGGAAGGATAGCATTTTTCATCATAAGTCTGTCAGAGTTGTCTTGGATCATTATATTGCTGAGAATAGTTAAGCCATTCACAGCTGGTCATCATACAATATTGCTGTTATTGTATACAATGTTCTCCTGGTTTTGCTCATTTCACTTTGCATAAGTTTATATAAATCTTTCCAGGTTTTTTCTGAGAGCATCCTGCTCATCATTTCTTTTTTTAAAATTTTTATTAATTTATTTTGATTTATCAGCAATCACTTACATAATAAGCTCTTGAGTTTAAAATTTTTCTCACCCTTCATCCCCAAGATGGTACGCAATCTGATGTAGGCTTTACATAATACATCTTGACTTGGGAGGTATGGAATTTGGCTATAATATTCCTGAGAGTTTTCATTCTGGGATCTCTTCCAGAAGGTGATCGGTGGATTCTTTCAATTTCTATTTTACTGGCTGGTTCTAGAATATCAGAGCAGTTTTCCTTGATAATTTCTTGAAAGATGATGTCTAGGCTCTTTTTTGATCACAGCTTTCAGGTAGTCCAATAATTTTTAAATTATCTGTCCTGGAATGTCTTTATAGATCTTTCCAGGGCAGTTGTTTTTCTAATAAGATATTTCACATTGTCTTTTTTTTTTTAGTATTGTTTTGTTGCTTCTTGATATCTTCAGTGAGCTTTTGTACCTCCTTTTTTATTTGGCCAATTCTACTTTTTAAGGAATTCTCTTCAATGCATTTTTGCATATCTTTTTTTTTTAATTTGGCCAATTCTACTTTTCAAGGCATTCTTCTCCTCATTGGCTTTTTGGACTTATTTTACCAGTTGGCCTACTCTGGTTTTTTTTTAATATTAATTAATTTATTAATTAATTTATTTTTAGTTTTCCACATTTACTTCCATAAGCTTTTGAGTTTTAAATTTTCTCCCCCTCCCTCCCTGCCTCCCTCTCCAAGATGGTGTGCAGTCTGATATAGGCTTTACATACATATTCCTATTAACATATTTTCACATCAGTCATGTTGTAAAGAAGAATTAGAACCAATAGGAGGAACCACAAGAAAGAAGAAACAACACAAAACAGAAGGAAAAAAAAGAGCAAATAGTATGCTTTGATCTGCGCATTGCAACTCCATAATTCTTTCTCTGGATGCGGATAGCATTTTCTATCATGAGACTTTTGGAGATGTCTTAGATCCTTGCATTGATGAGAAAAGCTAAGTCTATCAAAGTTAGTCATCAGACAATGTGACTGTTACTTTGTACAATGTTCACTCAGCATCAGTCCATTCAAGTCTTTCCAGGTTTTTCTGAAGTCTGCCTGTTCATCATTTCTTATAGTGCAATAGTATTCCATTACATTCATATACCATAGCTTGTTTAGCCATTCCACAATTGATGGGCATCCCCCCAATTTCCAATTCTTTGCCACCACAGAAAGAGCTGCTATAAATATTGTTTTACATGTGGGTCCTTTTCCCATTTTTATGATTTCTTTGGGACACAGACATAGGGGTGGTATTGCTGTGTTTTGTAGCTCTTTGGTCATAGTTCCAAATTGTTCTCCAGAATGGTTGGATCAGTTCAATATATTAATGTTCCAATTTTCCCACATCTTCTCCAACATTTATCATTTTCCTGTTTTGTCATGTTAGCCAATCTGAGAGGTGTGATTTGGTACCTCAAAGTTGTTTTGATTTACATTTCTTTAGTTAATAGTGATTTAGAGCATTTTTTCATATGATTATAGATAGCTTTAATTTCTTGCTCTGAAAACTGCCTGTTCATATTCTTTGATCATTTATCAACTGGGGAATGATTTATATTCTTACAAATTTGACTCTGTTCTCTATATATTTAAGAAATGAGGCCTTTATTAGAGACAATGGTTGTAAAAATTCTTTCCCAGTTTTCTGCTTCCCTCCTAATCTTGGTGGCATTGGCATGGTTTGTGCAAAAATTTTTTAGTTTACTATAATCAAAATGATCCATTTTGTATTTCGTAATGTTCTCTATCTCTTATTCGGTCATAAATTCTCCTGTTCTCCATAAATCTGACAAACTATTCCTTGCTCTCCCAGTTTGCTTATAGTATCAGCCTTCATATCTAAATCATGTACCTATTTTGGCTTTATTTTGGTATAGAGTGTAAGATTTTGGTCTATGCCTAGTTTCTGCCAAACTCCCAGTTTTCGCCGTAATTTTTGTCAAATAGTGAGTTCTTTTTCAAGAAGCTGGGGTCTTTGGGTTTATCAAACAGTAGATTACTATAGTTATTGATTACTTCATCTTGTGTACCCAACCTATTCCATTGATCCACCACTCTATTTCTTAGCCAGTACCAAGTAGTTTTGATGATTGCTGCTTTATAACACAATTTAAGATCTGGTATGGCTAGGCCACCTTCCCTTGCATTTCTTCTCATTAGTTACCTTGATATTCTGGATCTTTTGTTCTTCCAGATGAATTTTGTTATTATTTTTTCTAGTTCTATAAAATATTTTTTTGGTAATTTGATTGGTATGGCACTGCATAAGTAAATTAACTTAGGTAGAATTGTCATATAATTATATTAGCTTAGCTTACCCATGAGCAACTGATATTTTTCCAACTATTTACATATGACTTTATTTGTGTGAAAAGTGTTTTGTAACTGTGTTCATATAGTTCCTGGGTTTGTTTTGGCAGGTAGACTCTTATATATTTTATAATATCTGCAATAACTTTAAATGGAATTGTTCTTTCTATCTCTTGCTGTTGGGCTTTGTTGGTAATATATAGAAATGCTGATGATTTATGTGTGCTTATTTTATATCTTGCAACTTTGCTAAGGTTGTTTATTATTTTAAGTAGCTTTTTACTTGATTCTCTAGGATTATTCTCTAAGTATATCATCATATCATCTGCAAAGATTGATAGCTTTGGGTTTTTTTGCCTATTCTAATACCTTCAATTTCTTTTTCTGCTCTTATTGCTGAAGCTAATATTTCTAGTACCATATTGAATAAGCTATGATAATAGACATCCTTGTTTCACCCCTGATCTTATTGGAAATGTTTCCAGCTTATTCCCTTTACATATGATACTTGCTGAAGGTTTTAGGTAGATGCTACTTATCATTTTAGGGAAGATTCTATTTATTCCTATACTCTCTAGTGTTTTTAATAGGAATAGGTGTTGTATTTTGTCGAATGCTTTTTCTGCATCTATTGAGATGATCATATGGTTTCTATAAGTTTTGTTGTTGATATGGTCAATTATGCTGATAGTTTTCCTAATATTGAACCAACCCTGCATTGCTGGTATAAATCCTACCTGGTCATAGTATATTTGTCTCATGATAAGTTGCTGTAATATTTTTGCTAATATTTTATTTAAATTTTTTTGCATTTGTATTCATTAGGGAAATTGGTCTATAATTTTTCATTGATCTCTGGTCTTTTCATCAGGAAAATTTGGAAGTCCCCTATTTCAATGAATGTCCATCTCTTCCCCTGAAAGATTATGTTCAATTTTGCTGGGTAGTTGATCCTTGATTGTAATCCAAGCTTCTTTGCCTGATAGAACATCATATTCCAAGCCCTCCAATCTTTTAATGCAGAAACTCCAAGGTCCTGCATAATTCTGACTGTGGTTCCATGATATTTGAATTGTTTCTTTCTGGCTGCTTGTAGGATTTTCTCCTTGACCTGATAATTCTGGAATGTGGTTATAATATTCTTTGGTGTTTTTAATTTGGGATCTCTTTCAGCAGGTGATCTGTGGATTATTTCAATGACTATTTTACCCTCTGGTTCTAGGGTCTCAGGGCTAGTTTCCCTGATCATCTCCTGAAAGATGCTGTCCAGGCTCTTTTTTCATTATGGCTTTCAGGTAGGCCAATAATTCTTAAGTTATCTCTCCTGGATCTACTTTCCAGGTCAGTTGTTTTTCCAATGAGGAATTTTACATTTTCTTCTATTTCTTCATTTTTTTTTATTTGACTGAGTCTTGATGTCTCTTAGAGTCATTAGCTTCCAATTCTAATTTTTAATGAATTGTTTTACTCAGTTAGCTTTTGTACCTCCTTTTCCATTTGGCCATTTTACTTTTTAGGGAGCTGTTTTCTTCAGCATACTTTTTCCCATTTTTTAAAATGAATTGTTCAATTTTTCTTCTACCTCTATTATTTGACTTTGAAAATCCTTCTTCAGCTCTTCCAAGAAGGCTTTTTGGGCTTGAAATCAGTTCATATTCCACTCTGAGTTTTCAGATGTGGGTATATTGACAATGTTATCCTTTCTGTAATTTGTGTTTTGATCTTCCCTGTCACCAAGATACTTTTCTATGGTCGTTGTTTTTCTATGTTGCTTCTTGTTCATGTTGTTTGCCATTTTCCTGGCTTTTAAAGTTGATCTCTGCTTCTGAGTCAAAGGGGGCACTGTCCCAGGCTTTTTGTGCTAGAGCCTAGGGGCCTGGTTACTGGTTTGCTGAGGTGGGGCTTGCTGCTGGCCTGCTGGGAAGCCTCACTTCCTGTACTGATCTCCTTTAGCCACAGCAAGAGGGATCTTTTCCATTAATCCCCCTAGCCTCTTGAGCTAAAAGACTGCCGTATCTAGTCTTTCTGCTGACTCTACTATTTCAGGATTTTTCCTGGGTCAACATTCTCTGGGTTTTTCTTTTTTTCTTTTTTTCCAGAAAAAAAGGAATTAATTTTTATTCAAGTAACTGCAAATAGGAAACCAGAGTGGGGGGGAGGGGCTCATGACAGTCTGGGACCACCCCTTCCCCCACTTCGGCTGGACCTCCTTCCCTTAACCCTCCCAACTTGAAGATTACCAAAGGAGGGATTGATAGAAGTGGGGGTGGGCAGCTCCCCTGGGACCCATCTCCCCAAACAATGTCACTTTTTAGTAAACTAGGCCTGGTGTCCACTATCTCCCCAAGCCCTCCTTTGTGATGATTTGGGGAGGATAAGCAGGGTCTAGATGGAGGAGGGGTAGGGGGCAGGTGAACGTGACAACCAACAAGACTGCATGGCCGAGTCTGGAAGCCACAGAATGTAAGAACAAAACCGTTTAAAAAAAGAAAACCAACAAAATGTGTTCAGAGGTAGATTGTGACCAGAGGGAAGATGTGATCAGTTCCTAGGGGGAGGGAGATGGCATTCTGAAAGGAGGAATGGGGGGGGCGCTGGGAGGAAAAATCCTTGCAAAACATGCATTCCAAAGGCAAAAATCACAGACCAAGGAAGGCCAGCCCAGGATTGGGGGAATTTAATAAGCTTTTCAAGTCCCCCCCTTCTCCCTAGATCTCCTGAGCAGCAAGGAAACAGATGAATCAGACCCTCTCCCTTCCCCTTAGCTACTTGTCAATTTGTGCCTGACACCCTAGGCTCCAGCCCAGCCCTATTCCAGTTTGATACTCAGGAAATGCTAGAGTGTGGAGAGGGCAGGAGGGGGAAAGGGGTGGGTATTGGACCACCCCCCCCTACTCCCAATGAAAAGTCTGCTCCCATCTCCACCCTTGGGACCAATCGTGACTGAGTAGAAGGTAGAAAGAAGGGGTGGTGGGAGTACAGAATATCCCCAAACAGAAGTCAATTGAAGCTGAGTTCTTAGGATCAAGATACTCACACATCTGTCCTTCCCTCACAAACCCTTCTCAGTTGGAGCGGGGAAGGGGAGAGATGGGAAAGCGGGAACCCTGGTCTCATTCCAGAGGGCAGAGACAAAGAAACAGGTGTTGGCAGCTAAGTCAAAAGGTTAGCTCTGTCCAGGGAAGGATGAATACAAAAGAAATCCCAATCCTGGGAAAGGATGGGTGTATCTGTGGATGGGTGGATGGATGGATGTGGGAGATGGGGGGAGGGAGGCTCAACCACCTGCTGTCTGCTCCACCCCACCCAGCACAATCCCATATGGGGTGGCCGGGGTCGGTGTGAATACGTCCAATGTGTGAATGGGGAGGCATTTTTCCCAGGTAGAGCTATTATTTCTCTGACCAGTAAAACCAGGAAGGCCAGATTGAGGGAAAGGAAAGGTGGGGGAAGAAAAATGGGGACTTAAAGATTAACATTTTTCTGTCTAGTCCCAGAATGAAAGGGCCGCCGCTGTCGTCATGATCATCATCATCATCATTGGGAATGAAGTAGCGAGATATAAGCAGACTTGGTTACTGCTCCTCCTCTGAAGACTCCTGGGAGATCCCTTCTTCCTCTTCTTTCTCCAGCTTTTTGGGTCTACCTCTTGGTTTCCTCCCTGGTGCAGTGGTAGTTTTCCGACCTTTGGCAGCCCCTTGTTCTTACTCCACTTCGGTCTGCCCCGAGGTCTCTTGGGAGTTGGTGCCTCACTGGGCTCCTTCGGGGGTTGTTTCGGGGGTCGGCCCCGCCCTCTCTTCTCAGACCCATCTTTCTCCTGTTTGGAGGCCAGAGGCTGGCTGGACGTCGAACTAGATTCACTCATCCTCTCCTTTCTCTAATGAGAGGTGGTAAAGAGCAGGGGGATGGCGTTCAGCAGCGGGACGGCTTGGGTGTGTAGCTCTGGGTTGCAGGGGAGCAACGTGGACTGCGAGCGAATGACCTCACTAAGCTTCCCCGCTGGGGCTCCTCCCACTGCCACCGCTGGCTGCGGCTTGTTGCAAAAGCAGATGCCCTCTGGGAGTGGTGCCAGCTCCAGAAATGGCCCCGGCTTACACTCCCAATTAGAGAACTGGGTTTTTCAAGGTCAGTAATGGATGGTGAGAGTGACTTACTGCTTACTCAGCCACCTTGGCTCCCGGAAGTCAAAATAGGTGACTTTCAAACCTTCAGTCTGTTGGCCAATAGCTCTAGGAGCAACCGCTGCCACTGCTGTCATTGCTGTCACCACTAGGACTGCTGATTTAGTCACTCCCAAGGCCTGTTCCTGGTTTGTTGGTGCTGGGGCTGTATTGCACACCCTGCAGCCCTGTGCTATACCATGCTTCTCTCTCACCCAGTTCTGACAGACCCTCTCCCACTGATCTTCAAAGTTGTCTGTGGTTTCTGTGGGCTGAGAAAACTGGAACCTGCCACTACTGCTGGTGATTCAGTACCCCAGAGTGGCTTTGCTTAGGCCCTGTCTGCCTCTGTCCTTGTGCACTGGACACTCCTCTCTCAGGCCAGTGCAACAGACCTTTCTTATTGACCTTTCCAGGTTGTCTTGGGTTGGAAATCTGCCTCATTCTGTCTCTTTGTGGGTTCTTCCACTCTAGAATTTGTTCAGAGTCACTTTTTAGAAGTATTTGAAGAGATTTGGGGGAGACCTTAGGCAAGTCCCTGCTTCCACTCAACCATCTTGGCTCTGCCTCCTAGTCTGTTTTTTAAGGTTTTATTTTCTTCAGTATTTTTTTATGCCTCCTTTACCAAGCTGTTGACTCTCTTTTCATGATTTTCTTGCCATGCTCTCATTTCTCTTCCCAATTTTTCCCCTACTTCTCTTACTTGCTTCTCAAAATCCTTTTTGAGCTCTTCCATGGCCTGAGACCAATTCATATTTTTCTTGGAGGCTTTGGACGTAGGAGATTTGACTTTGTTGTCTTCTTCTTCCTTGTCACCATAGTAACTTTCTATAGTCAGACACGACTGAACAACAAGAACAACAATAATTCTCTGGTCTAGATCCTATCTCAAAAAGGGTAGACTACCTGTGAAGCATGTAGCTACATACAGTGTAAAAAGGAAATAATTAAAATTGAGAAGGCACTAAAAATAATAGGAATTGGGAACTGTAGTAGTAGATGAGATTTTAACTGGGATATAAAGGAAATCAGGGAAACCAGAGGACAGAGCATTCCAGGCATAGGGGACAGCCAGAGAGAACTCCTGGAGCCAAGAGACAGTCTTCTTCATGGAACAGCAAGGAGGTCAGTGTCACTAGACCAAAGAATATATGATGGTGGGGTTGGAAAGTGTAAAGTGTAAAAGTGTAAGTGTATGGGAGGTTATGAGGGGCTTTGAATGCCAAACAGGATTTTCTATTTGATTCTGGAAGTGATAGGGAGTCACTGGAGTTTATCATATATGCATGCGACATGATCAGACCAGCACTTTAGAAATTCATTTTGGTGGCTAAATAGAGTGGGGAGATACCTGTGGCAGAGAGACCAACTAATAGGCTATTGCAATAGTTTAGGCACGAGATAATGTCTTAGGGTGGTGGCAATATTAGAAGAGAGAAAAGATGAAATCAACAGGTCTTGGCAACAGATTGGATGGGGGGGGTGAGTAGTGGGGAGTAAGAGATAGTATGGAGTCAAGAATGACACCTAGGTTATAAGTCTTTGGGAGTGGGGTTGTTACTGCCCTCAATAGAAATAAGGAATTTTGGATATGGGGAAGGTTTTAAGAAAAGATAATGAGTTCAGTTTTGGACATGTTGAACTGAAAATGTCAGCTAGACATCTGGTTTGATATTTCTGAAAGGCAGTTGGAGATGGAAGACTGGAGGTGAGCAGAGTTTAGGATTAGATTAAGTAGATCTTAGAATCATTAGAATAAAGAAGATAAATAAATTCATGGGTGCTGATAAGATCACCAAGTGAAGTAATGTGAAGGGAAAAGAGAAGAGGTTCCTGGATAGAACTCTGAGGGACATAAAGTTAGAGGGTATAATCTGGATAAGAATCTAGCAAAATAGGTAGGGAAGGAGCAGTCAGGAAGGTAGGATAAGAACCAGGAGAGAATGGTGTCCCAAAACACTAGAAAAAAGAGAGTATCAAGGAGAAAAAGGTAATTGATGGTGTCAAAGCCTGCAGAGAGGTTAAAAAGAAAATGAGAATTATTGGAAGGCCATTGGATTTGGTGATTAAAAGATCATTGGTAACTTTGGAGAGAGGGCTTTGGATGGAATGAAGTTGGAAACTAGATTATAGAAAGTTAAGAAGAGAATTGGGCAGCTAGGGTCAAAATCTTACGGAAGTGAATGTTGAAAACTAAAAATAAATAAATTTATTTAAAAAAAAAAAACAATGTCAACAGCTACAGAAAGGTAAAGAAGCCTGAGGCATGAAAAAAAAAGCCAATAGATTAAGAGATCACTAGTCACTTTGGAAAGAGTAATATCATTTGAATTCCGAAGTTTGAAGACAGACTGAAGAGGGCTTTGAAGCAAATGAGAGGAAAGGAAGTACAGGCACCAAGTATAGGCAGCTTTCTCAAGGAGTTCAACCATGATGTAGAGAAGAGATAAAGTATGATAGATCAAGTGACAGTTTTTTTTTTAATTATGGGAGAGATGTTGGCACATTTGTAGGCAGTAGAGATAGATCCAGGACATAGGGGGAAAATTAAAGATTACAGAGAATAGGGATGGGGGCAATAGATGAAGGAATCTGCTGGAGAAGATGGTGGGGGAAAAGATTGGTTGCACATAGAGAAATTTTTCTCTGCAAGAAAAAAAAATCCCACCTCTTCATGTGGGATGGGAATATAGGAGGAAATAATGGGGGAAGATCTCAATGGACTAACAAATGGACAGCTCATAGATTCCACTGTCATCCACCTGAAAAGGGTCCCCCAGCAGGTTGGGTGGATTCCCTGTTGGAAAAATAAGGACAAGAGTGGCCCATGGTGATCAGGAGACATGGACTGTGATGCACATGATCAGAGAGATTTCCTATATCAATGAAATCACAGATACATCTGAATATTTTCGCACTGAGTGTGTCTACTCCCTTCTAAAACAAAAGCAAGATATCTTGGCTTGACAATTATAATTAAGAGGATGTTTTTCCTAAATAAGAGAATAACTAGTGGGAATGTGATAGTTGGCCTTAAATATTTGAAGTTTTGTCACTTAAAAGAGGGATTGGACTTATTCTGCTTGGCTCCAGAGGGCAGAACAAGGACTAATACATGGACATTTTAAGCATTCAGATTTAGACTTAATATAAGAATTTTTTTAAAACAAATAGAGAGAACCCAAACATGCAGATGGCTGCTATTTTAGGTAGATTCTCATTCAAGTAAAGTTTGCAGGATGACTTGTTAGGGATTCTATAAATGGCATTTGTTTTCAACTGTGCATCAAATTGGAGGACTTCTGAATTCTTTCTACTCTGATATTAAGTTGGCTATAATCTCAATGTGATGGTATGATTCAAAGTGATATGATAGCTCAAAAGGCTAATGTTGTCTTAGGTCATAATAGAACACTTTCAACAGGTCCCAATGCTCTTTTCATTTTCATTCTTTCCATTTTCTATCCCTTTCACATTCATCCTTCGTCCTCTTTTCAGAGTGGGGTAGGGGGACAGAAATAAAGGCTTATATGAGTAGGTGATTGAATGAGGACTCTATAATCACTCAACTTGGATGCCTATTGTCCCATTAAAAAAAGTTGTGTTCTTATTTTATTTTCAGAAGACAGCTTTAATTCTCCTCCTTTCCCTCTTAAATTGATACTAATCATCAGATGGAAATGAAAGGGACTCCAGAGTGATACTAATCTGGCTTACTCAATGCCATCAATAGGAAAATATATCTATCACATGAATTACCACTCCTAAAGTTCTCAGAAATATCTGACTCCTAAAAGAATAATCATCACCACTGTCAACTCTGCACAGAGCTTTTCATAGCATAATTTGAAACAAAATTCTATTGTGGGACAGTTCCATTATTATTCACAATTATTTCAAGTTAGTTTTATGAAACTGGGTGGGGCAAAGAGGTTGTGCACTGTAACATAATGGTGATTTGTGAATATTATTTTGTAAATAGGTGGGAATCAATTTTATTTATATGCACTAATAGTCCTCTTCTCACTTCCCATTTCTTCTTCCTCCCTCACCACATACTCTCCTTCTTATTCCTCCTTTCTTCTTCCTCCTACCCAATTCCTTCCTAGCCTCTTCTGTTTCTCTCCTCCTCTTCCTTCTCCTTCTTCTTCCTTTTCTTCCTCTTCCTCTTTCTACTCCTCCAAGTACCTCCAATGCAATTTGATGCACTAGACATTATATTAAATGAGAAACAGTGATAAAAACAAAGAGAAATGGTCCCTATTGACTAAGTCTAACATCACAAAATGTTTGCAGTTGTAGTGCTCCAGCATTGCAAAGAATCATAGACTGTCAAGCAAGAAGGAATCTTTACTATTTTGTAGACAAAGAGATTGAGGACCTGAGATTGACATCTCTGTTTTCTACTCTGTTCCTCAAAGTCTTATATGACATTTATATTCTTCATTCTATGGTTTATCACTGTATTAACTTGACATCTGGAAATAAATGGAACTTTAACCACTGTCCATTTAAATGTGCCATTGTGCCTTTACATGCTGGAGGATGTTACCTACTAGACAGATTCTCAACATTTAGGCCCTGAAGAGAACAATAGACAGCCCTGTCTTAAGGCAGACAAAAAACCTTAGTGGGAGGAAAGAAAGATCAGTTGGCAAGTATTCAGTGTTTCTTTGCATAGTAATGTGTCTTTCATGACTGTAGAGAACTTGCTATATTTTAATGTTAATTAAAATCATGTCCGTATATTTGTGTGTGTATATATATTTCTCTGGAAATTATTAGTGTCACTACACTATCACAAAACAGAGGCTGGAAATCACTGGCCTAGAAGTTAATAATATAAGGCAGAAAATGCTGTTGCAGATAGACTTAATTACGAGAACTATTCTTTTAAAAAAATGAATATATGTGGGAGTTGCAGAGGAGGAACTGGCAGACATCACTGAGGGGCAAGAGTTCAAGAAGGTACAATGAAGATGCTATAGTAAAGTCTTGCCTAGAGCTGGAATCAATATTCTCTTTCCTCCTTAGGGTCCACTATTGATGGCAGAGAGGAATCCCACTGTTTGTGGAATTCCATGCCCTTGCAAGTAAAGAAAGATCTAGGTTACAATGTCAAAGCAAAGGAGTCTCTAGCTCCATTCATTACATATTGCCTTTTCTTGGCCAGGATTTCATTCATATTCATAAAGCCAGATTTTGACAGGGGGAAAATGGAAAAAAAGCAACAAACATACAAAAAACTAAGGCTGAGCCTTTTAAAATTGTAAAAACATTTCTCCTTTAGACAAAGATTGCCTCTTCATCTCCCTTCCATGATATGTACTCTGTAACACAACTTGCTCCCTACCTCCAATTTTAATAGTATAGCTTACTTAGTGTAGGAGTCAACAATGCCTTTAACTCTAAACAGTCCATGCCCATCAATTGGGGAATGGCTGAACAAGTTGTGGTATGTGAATGTAATGGAATACTATTGTGCTATAAGAAATGATGAGCAGGTAGATTTCAGAAAAACCTGAAAAGACTTACATGAACTGATGCTGGGTGAAATGAACAGAACCAGGATAACACTGTACACAGAAACAGCAACATTGTATGATGATCAACTGTGACAGACCAGCTCTTCTCAGAAATACAATGACCCGAGACAATTCCAAATGATCCATGATAGAAAATGCTATCCACATCCAGAGAAAGAACTATGGAGTCTGAACATAGATTGAAGCATACTATTTTCACTTTTGGGGGGTTTTGTTTCTTGATAGTTTTTTTTGTGCTTTTTCATTTTTGTTCTGTTTCTTCATTTACAACACAGCTAATGTGGAAATGTGTTTAACAAGATTGCACATGTATAACCTATATCAGAAAGCTTGCCATCTTGGGGAGAGGAAGGGAGAAAAATTTGAAAGTCAAAATCTTATAAAAAATGAATGTCGTAATTGGAAAACATAAAATACTATTTACAAAAAAACCTAAACATTCCTGGGTTTTGAGTACTAGAGAAAGAAGGAGGATAGAGATGAAGGACAACCTAGGAAGACTTAGTGTAGCATCCTCAGCCTCAGTTACCACCACTCCTTGACTTAAGAGACATTATGACTTTTAACAAGTCACTACAGTCTTTGTATCCATAGATATCAGTCCTTGACCACTGGCAAACACTTTATTTCCAAAAAGGATAAGGTGTGGATTTTTCTGTAGTATCTAGTGTCTGTGGATTGCCCTCCCAGTAAGAATTGGATCTGCTTTTGTCCCTTCTTGAGACAAAGGAGAGAATCAAGAAAAGGTCTCCTGAACTCCTAACCCATAAGGAAACTTCGGGAAAGGTAGAACATGGTGTTGTTCAGAACGTATGTTATAGTTGTCATATTGTTATCGTGTTGTCTTGCCTACTAAATGCATTTTTTGGAACAAGTATTATTCTAGGATACAGGATGGGTGAGAAAAGTGGAATTAGAACTTTCATACAGTCTCTAACCCTATTTTTTTACATATGTCCTAATATAGTTCCTTTAAGGCTGGCCACCTTAAAGAACTACGTGTTTCTATAGCATTACACTGCAATAATGAAAGTGGAAAAATTCTAGTTCTCCTTTCCTTTTCCCCATCTGTGAGTGAAGAGGACAAGGCATTTAATAATACTTAATGGTTTACAGCACCTTCACAAACACAAAATAATTTCAATTAAGTTCTCTCCTTTATCTACAAAATATACCTTCAAGGTAGAAAGACAAACAATGGGATTTATCTCCATTTTACAGATAGGAAAACAGAATTAAAGGAGGAATTGACCAGTGTCATACAGTGAATCCAATGAAGGCTTGGCCAAGTGGCTGTAAGCAACTACTGTGAGTCCTATTGGCTCAACTATTATTGTTGGTGAGCTTCTGGAGACAACTATAAAACTGTCACATCCTTTTCTCTTTCATAATCATTGTCAAAGTTCTTCTCACCTTACATACACACATTTTTCCTCCAACATAATGTTTCCAGTATTCCCTTCCTCTGTTTCCATCCTGTACATCACAGTATATTTTCAATTATCTGAGTATGCCATGAGCATAAAATTATGAGAGTTATATTTTTTTCTAATTGCTGGTTTGGTCTGATTTCTATGGGTTTCATTGTCTTTCTCCTTTGTGCAGTCGTTTTTAGTCACATCCAACTTTATATGATCCCTTTTGGGGATTTATTGGCAAAGATACTGGCCTGGTTGGGCATTTCCTTCTCCAGCTCATTTTATAGATGAGTAACTGAGGCAAACAGGGTTAAATGATATGCCTAGGGTCACAAAGATATTAAATGATTGAGAGAGATTTGAACTCAGAAGAAGAGTCTTCCTGATGCCAGGCCCACCACTCTAACTACTATACCAGTAGTTGGATCTACTTTTCTCCATTCTTGAGACAAGGGAGAGACTCAAGAAAAGGTCTCCTGAGCTCGCAGCCCACAAGGAAACTTTGGGAAAGGTAGGACATGATGTTGTTCAGAAAGTATGTTATAGCTGTCATATTGTTAATATGTTATCTTGCCTACTAAATACATTTTTGGAGCAAGTATTATTCTAGGATACAGGATAGATAAGAAAAGTGGAGTTAGAACTTTCACACAGTCTATAACCTTATTTTTTACGTACGTCCTAATGTAGTTCCTTTAAGGCTGGCTACCTTAAAGAACTGTATGTTTCCATAGCATTACACTGCAATAATAAAATTGGAAAAAATCTGCTCCTACTACCCAGAATCAATTTATAAAGAGGTGATTCCCATTTTTAAAGCATAGGATATCATAATTCTTTGAGATCTAGGCCATTTTTCAACAAGCTAAAGAGAGTGAATTAGAAAATCAGTGAATTTATGCAATGTGATTGAGATCAATAAGAGAACTAAAAGTGAAATTTAAACTAAAATTTTGCAATTCCAAGCATTAATTAGATTAATCATTATATTATTAATGTAATAATATATAATATTAATTATATAATTAGTTAATTAGTTAATAATTAAAGGTGGTTGGGGGCAGCAGGTCAGAGAAATACAATGATAAAAAAACCATCCTCCTCAGAGACTAAGGCCACCATCAGAAACTTTTGGACTTGTCTTGGAGGCCTGCACAGCCCATCTCTTTTCTGGACAAAGTGGAATGGAGGGGTTTTAGGAGGATGTAGTTGGGAAGAGTAGTAATGATGAGATACCTTTATTTGCCCAACTTTTAAACTTCCTCTCTTTCCCAATGACTTTGCCCTACTCAAAGATTCAGGAATCACCCAGTCTACAAATCTAATTCCAAAGAAGTCTTATTAATAGTGTAACATGTTCAGAATTTTCCCAGCTTTTCAGTTAAAGGTTGCTTGGCCATGAGTACCTTACCTTAAGGAACTTAGAAACATCTCCAATGAATCCTCAGAAGTCCTCTATTCTCCTTGAGGAACATCGACCCAATGCCTTCTTTAGAGCCCCAGTAACATCCTTGTTTCTGAGGCTATAGATGAGTGGGTTTAGCATGGGTGTGAGAATAGTATAGAAGGCTGACACAGCCTTATCTTGCTCAGGGGTGTGGTAAGAGTGGGGAAGCACATAGGTGTACATGGCAGCTCCATAAAAGAGACTGACAACAACCATGTGTGAAGAACAGGTAGCTACTGCTTTCTGTCTCCCCTCAGTCTCACTCATCCTACAGACAGTTATGAGGATGCGAGTATAAGAGGCAGAAATGACTGAAAAGGGTATTAGAAGCATCATGATACAGCAGACATACATAGCTGTCTCATAGGTTGAGGTATCTATGCAGGACAGCTTCAGTAAGGCAGGGACTTCACAGAAGAAGTGGTTAATCTCTCTTGAAGCACAAAAAGGAAACTGCATGGTGACTGGGGTCAACAGAAAGCCATCCACTGAGCCACCTAGCCATGCTGCAGCCACAATCAGTAGGCATACCTTGCGGCTCATTAAGATAGGGTAACGAAGAGGGTTGCAGATGGCCACGTAGCGGTCATAGGACATGAGGCCCAAGAGGAAGAATTCAGCACCTGCCAGGGTCAAGTAGAGGAAGTGCTGGGCAGTACAACCTGCAAAAGAGATGGTCTTCTGGCCCACCAGCTGATCTGCTAGCATCTTAGGCACAATAGTAGTAATGTAGAGGATATCCATGATGGAGAGTTGGCTAAGCAAGAAATACATAGGAGTGTGGAGCTGGGGATCAATGTGGATAAGAATGATCATAACAGTGTTGCTGGCTACTGAGATCACAAAGACCAGGAAGATGAGAGAGAACAAAAGCCATGGAAAGTGTGTGTGGCTGAACAACCCAAGGAGTACAAAGTCTGCATGCATAGAATAGTTTCCCCATTCCATTATTTGAGAATGGCAGTAGACCTAGGAATTGGAGAAAAGAAGACAGAACTCTTAATTACCTGGGCCATTTAGCTCAATTTCTTAAAACATATTCTAAGGTCAAGAAGTTAATTCCAATGCAAATTCATTAACTAATTAGTTAATAGCTTTTCTAACAAACACCAACATTTAATTTTCCCATTACTGGAGAAGCACATTTTTTATTGATTTCCATTTAAATGGTACTCATTCTCATTCTTCTAATCTGTGAAACTACAAAGCCATGAATTTTGCTTTCTTTTTCTAGAAATAAGACCCATTTTACTGATTGTTATTACAGTATGCTACCCTTCATAAATCATACTTCCTGTATTAATAACTACCCTCTCCTCTTTTAAAAAGCATATAAATTAAGGTAAATTGTTTGAAGGGGGGAAATACAGTTCTTTCTGACTGAAAAAACAACTATATTTTCAGCCAGAAGACCTGGTTTTGAATCCCCAGTCTACTACTTATTACCTGTTTGACCATGAGGGAGGAAGAAGAGGGGGAGAAGAAGGAAGAGAAGGATAAACAAATGGCAAGACAAAGCAACACAGGAAAAAGCAAAGCAAGAAAAGCAAAGCAAGGAAAGGGAAGGGAAGGGAAAGATAAAGATGGAAGAGGGGGTGTGGGAAAGATTATGGTAGTATGTAAGGCACAATAGTAGAGTTTTTAAAAAGATATGAAACACACATTTTGATTTTGTTCTATAACTTTTGCCTGACCCAATTTATGTATGTGTAATGTGTATGTTTAAGAGTGTATGTATGTATGTATATATGTATGTAGGTATAAATGTTCATTTTCCTAGGACATTAAGGACAAAAATACTTATGACATAATCTTTGTCTTTAATGACCGAATAAATCCATAAACATTTGTTAAAAGTCTTCTACATGCCAAGTACTATGCTAGGTTCTAGGAATAGAAAGACACAAAGGAATAATCTATGCTTCAATAAGAGAATGTAATTTACAGTCTAGTAGTTCCTGGATCAAAAGCTATGACATAGGTGTGGTGCAAAATTAAAGGAAGGATAATTTGGTCTCCCTGGATTACAACTGCTTCTCACTTTGTATACATAGGTAGGCGAGAAAGAGGCTTCAGGAAATAAGTGGAAAAAAGAAGCAAAGGGTAATTAATCTGAAGGTCAGTGACAAGATGTGGATCTGATTCTACAACCACACTCTTCCTTCAAATAAAAGTTATCTTCCCCTCAAATTTTCTTAGAACACTTTTAGAGCACCTCATTTTCTCTTATCACTTTCTCCCTGTTATCATGCTTAGTTGTGTATGTTATACCTTCTACAATTAGATTATAAATTCCTTTACATTTCATGCTATATCTGTACTCTATCTTTGTATATTTTCCACATAAAAACCAGTTGATAATGTTTGTCGATTTAAACTGAATTGAATTGTTTTTGTAGATGTGTCTTCAACACTGAATTATTCTTCCTATTTCTATACTCACACAATGATTTTACCATGTAGATCAGGTAATAGTTTAATTAATTTTAGAAGTCGATGCTTATATAACTTGTATCTTTTCCATTTTCTTTTTTCGTTCTTGAGGCTCAGCCTATATTCCCAGATGGTGCAAGTCTTTGGACTGATGTGATTGGCAAATTCAGTTAAGTAATTATTAAATATAGGAAAATATATCAGCCAAATCTGTTGTGTAGGAGCACCCTGTAGATATAGCTTAATTAAAATTCCCCCAACATTTGTCTTACTCTCACATTCTGCAACTGCACTTGGTTTCATATCAGTTATTTTCAGCAACTATTTTTCTACCTTAATGTTCTTGTTAAGCTTCCTTCTTTTTTCCCACTCTAATAACCACCAGGGAAATTAAAAGCAAAGATTTAGCAATAATGTTGAAGTAGGAAAAGTCCTCCTTGCCCCCAAGCCAAGAAAAGTATAGATTCCCCTAATAATCAGGATCATTATCTTGCAGAAATTATGAATGATTTTGAAGACATAGAGGACAATAGCTATCACTGGTCCACAAAGGTTGTCAGGACCAAAGATCCATGTAGGCGTCCCTTTAAGAACAGGAGTGTCCCCAACCTTGACCCTTCATGAAATGTGCTAATAACAGCCTGGAGAGCTCCCTTGCATTCCTTATAGACAGGAAGAAAAAAAATTCAACTACATGGCAATTCCTTAGATTACATTAATTTCCTCCTGATTCTATGTCTTTACTCTGTTCTTTCAATTTAAAGGATGTGTGAAGTTCATGGAACTGTGAATCTAGAATTATGTCTAAAAAAAAAAAAGTCAATACGCTCATAAATTTAATGTGATCTAACAGTCTTTTCAGTATATTTGGTAGAATTGGGCAATCATTATAAAGCTATTGTAAAAAAAATTGTCATGCCTTTATGAACACTTTGACAGTAGGGATGAAGTTGGATAGCCTTCTAACTAGTTTTTCTTTTCTCTAATTTCTTTTCTCTCCAAGCTATTCTACACACCACTATCACATTGCTTATTCTAATCACAAGTCTGAAAATATCACTGTAGTTCAAGAACATTCAGTGTCTCCCTATTGCATATTAAAGAAAATGCAGAGACCTTAGCCCAAAATTGAAGGCACTTTATAATCTGGCATCAACCTGATTTTCCACTCATATGCTCTTCCTTCATATACCCTCTAACCAAGCCCAGGTAAATGACATTCATTCTCCAAACTGATCCCACAGACAACCATTGTTCCTCTGCTTCTGCCATGTTCTATGCTTGAAATACACCTCACCACCACTATCTATAACTGTTGAAATCCTAATGTACCCTTCAAGGCCTAGCTCAAATTATTCCTTTCCCAATCCATTGTCTCCACAAGTGGAAGTTATATCTCCTTAATCTCTGACAGCACTTAAATCACTCTTCTTTCATTCTAAGCTATGTTTTAGTTATATATTCTCTACATGTTTTGTACACTTTGCTAGATTAGAAATTTATTAAGGGTGAGAACTATGTCTTCTTTCATTTTTGTATCAATAGAACATAGAACAGTTCTCTAACCAAAATAGATAAGAGACATATTTCTTGAATTAAGTTGAATTAAACAGGGGTGATTTTCATGATTTTGCAATCCTTTACACCACATAATCCCAGAGAGTTGAATTTCCTTATTATTTTACTTAGAAGAAAATTATATAGTCTCATAGAATCAGAAGAAGTTTGCAAAGGAGCCTCCATCCCATATCCAAGAAGACAAATCATCTCAAACAAATGACATTCTGTTTTGCAGTTAGCAGATACTATAGGAGAATAATTCATACTCCACTAGTCTCTAATTCTCACTATGAAGATATACATCCTTGTTACAAAAAGCAAATGGAGAGCAACTAGTAAGTCATTTATATCACAAGTAAACAATGTTTTAAATGGGGCACACCAAGGTTTGAGCTTTGAACTTTTACTATAAAGGTGTAGGAGATATCAGAGGCATACAGAGTACACCTGTCACTTACTTGAACAACAAAAACTTGAGTCTGTACATAGCCACTAACTCTTGCTTTCATGAGCAAGGAGGTTTGGGGCATGACTCTAGACCATAAAAATCTGACCTCTGTACATAGCATTTGAGGCATATTGTAGAAGTTATTGACCTCTGACATATAGGATAGAATTATTTTGATTTTTCTTTTTTATTAGCCTGCCGGTGGGTCTACCTGCCTCAAGTCTCTCCCTATCCAATCCATCCTCTATTCAGCCACTAAAAATGATTCTCCTAAAGTGCAGGTCCAATCATCCCATGCCTCCTATTCAGTGGACTCCAGTGGCCTCCTATTGCCTTGAAGACCAAATACAAACTGTTCTGTTTGGCATTCAAAGCCCTTCATGAATTTGACCCCTCCTACCTTTCCACCGCTCTTATACCTTACTCCCCAACATGTGCTCTTTGATCTAGTGACACTGGCCTCCTGGCTATTCAACAGAACACTCCATTTTCTTTCTCCAGGCATTTTCTCAGGCTGTCTCCTATGCCTAGAATGCTCTCCCTACTCCACTCTGATTACTGAACTTCCTAGCTTCCTTTAAGTCCAAACTAAAATGTCTTCTCAAGGAAGCCTTCCCCAACCCCTCTTTTAATTATTTCCTATTTATCTTGTATATTGTCTGCTTTGTACATGTTTGTTTGCATGTTGTCTCCTCCATTAGATCGTAAGTTTCTTAAGCACAAGAAATGTCCTTTGCCTTTTTTTCTATCCCCAGCATTTTGCACAGTGTCATAGTGGGCATTTAATAAATGTTTATTTGTTGGTTAAATTGATTGATCATGAGAACAAAATTACTAAACAAATCAACTGGGAGGGGACAAATGAAATCTACAAAATTAATTATTTCATAGATTAATAAAAACAGAATCTTTTAGTTATAAGGAAATTTCATATAGTTTAATACTTTGAGTCCAATGGGTAGAATAGATTTGGTATATTGTAGACAAAAATTCTCAAACTAAATTCTTCCCTGGTTGGTTTGGAAAATTGTACTATCCTTTCTATAATTCATCTCTTGGTGATGATCAGCTCTCATAGGTTTAACTGTCTTCTCTGTGCAGATGATTCCTAGATATAGAGGTTAATATAAATATAAGATTTTTAGATAGACAGAAATAAGAGAATGGAAACAGAGAGAGAGAGAAAGAATGACATATAGTTTGAGTGATATAAGACTGGAGTTGAGGAGAGAAAGAACTGATAATTGTATATGCATATGTGTTTTATATGTACTATCTATCTACATATATATATATATATATATATATATACACATTAGCTATGTATATGTATATTATATGTCTTTGTGTTTATATATGACATCCAGTTGTAAGTGTTGATATGGGACTGGAATTAAGGAGAGGGGAAAGTACTGAATGTATATGTGTGTATGTATATATGAATATTTTCAGATTTGAAATATATAAAATATTTAAATGTATGATAGCCCACACCTATAATCCCTGCTACTGGGGAAATCTGAGGCTGACGGATTGCTTGAGTTCAGGCAATCATATTTGAAGTAAAGCTAAAAATGATAAAGTGTTTGCATTAAGTCCAACACTAAATTAGGGAGTCCACAGAAGCAGGCTTAAAGAATAGATGAAGAAAAGTTAAAAGGTAAAAAATTCTGGGATAAAAAAGGTAATTGAAGAAGCAAATAAAGAAATAAAAGATAAAAAGAGGCTGGGTAGAAATAGGAACATAAGACAAATAAGGAAGTTTGGGATAGAAAAGTGGTAATAATGAGCAAATCTTTCAATGACAAGCTAAGTACAATAAGCTCCAACATCTCTGTGTTAAATTGTGAGAAACAGACAATTAGTCAGGCCTGACCCAGTGTTTTTATGCTTTCAGAATAGTCAGATAGTCATAGAATTTTAGAAATCGAATGGGCCTTATGAATCACCTCATCCAAACCCCTCATGGGAGGAAGCAAATACTTAGAAGGGTAAAGCTGACTTATTCAAAATCACTAAAACGAATACTTAATGTTAGAGCCAGAACAAGAACCCGGCTCGCTTGGCTCCTCAGTTAAACTGATTACGTGCTGCTATGCAGACGAAGCAAGCAGTTAGCTAAATGGATTTTTTATCTTTCCGTTTCTGAGGCAGCTGGATGGTATATTGGATGGAGTGCTGGGCTTATGCTCAGGAAGATGCGTTCATAGCTTGCCTCAGACAGTTGCTACCTATGTGAACCTAGGGTAGACAGCTAACCTCATTAAGCCCCAGTATCCTCATCTTTAAAATGGAGATAACAACACCTACCATACAGGGTTGTTTCAAGGATAAAATGTGAAGGGCTTTGTAAACTTTAAATTGCAATTTAAATGCTAGCTATCATTATTATTACCATATAAATGTAGGGTGTAAGGAAAATAATTAATAGCCTCAGTTAACTGCAACCCTAAAACTATCACAAACTTACATTACTGTTTTAAAATTTTAAAAGATATTTTTCTTACAACAATACTGTGAAGCATTACTATTAGCCATTTTACAAATGAGAAAATTGAGTCAAAAAGGTTAGGGCCTGTTTAGAGACTTCAATTGCCACAGATAGTTACTATAAGTTATAAGGACTGTACATACAGGTAGGTCCCTGTAGGAAGTGGATGTGTGTTCTTGATTGTCCATGGGTTCAGGTCCAAATCCTTTCTGCATTTTTGTCAGTATAAGTAAAACCTTTTTTTTTTTTTAGGCAATTGGGGTTAAGTGACTTGCCCAGGATCACACAGCTATTAAGTGTCAAGCTTTTGGTCTGAAGCCTGATTTGAAAGTAAAACCTTTTCTATGTTGAACAAAACCACTTTGAGTTCAAGTTCTGTCTTTGTCTCTTACTAAATGTTTTTATTTATCTCCAGCAGGGGACTTGACCTCTCAAAGTTTCAGTTTAAGCATCTATAAAATATGAGTAATTTTATATATATATACACACACACACACACACACATGTATATGTATAGCTATATGCATATACCTCATAGAATTCTTAGTAAAATCAAATGAGATGATGTATGCAAAACATTTGTAACAAAAAGTGTTACATAAGTATAATTCATAATTATTAATATTTAGCCTTTTTGGAATTGATAATGAATGTTCAGTCAAGCAGTCAATTCGATTTAATAATAATATCTACCATTTATGTGCCAGGCACTTCGCTAAGTACTTTACAAATATTATCTCATTTGATCTTCACAACAACCCTAGGGAGCAGGTGCTATTATCACCCCCATTTTACAGTTGAGAAAACTGAAACAAACAGAGATTAAGGTCACATCTGAGGCTAGATTTTAATTCAGGTCTTCCTCAATCCAGGTCCAGCAATCTGTCTATTGCAATACCTAGCTGCCTTACTGATTCATAAATTCAATCAAAATTCTTAAACTGACAGCCAAGTAAATAGCTTGTTACTATGTATACTAAGGATAATTCAGATCCAATGGAATGGTAATAATAAAATAAAGAATGTTGTGGTTTCAACATGGTTAATTAGCCTTAATTCCTAGTGTTTTATTCAAAACAAAAAAGTTCATGAAGTGATACATATAAACTTAATAGGAAACTCATTTCTCCTCTATTTTAAAATTGTGAATTCTACTTGGTGGCAAGATTGATGAGCCAGAGCTGTGCCAGGTAAAAATGAAGAAATGAGGAAAGATTGTCTTTGTTTACCTCTTATCTCTTGAGGTGTCCCTCTTCTCCTCTTTGCCTCTATCAACATGAAACAAGATAGGATTAAAATGCAGAAGACAGTGGTTCAGATCTTCAATTTTCCACTATCTTTTCTCCCTTGATGAAGTCACTTAAACCCCTCTCAGCAGACAAAAAAAGATGTTTTCTCATTTGTAAAATGAAGGGATCACAGGCAAGGCCCTGTTCTTCATGAAAAAAATTATAGATATTGATGAAGTATGGGTGATGAGTCTGGGTAGTCAAGAGGGCCCTCCCTATTGCCCCTGAAATCATACCAAGTATGTAATTATTTAGTTCTGCCCTTGCACAAAGTTTATTCAAAGAAGTCCCATGGTCTTCATCAGGCACTAAGGGTAAAAATGGCTTTTGGCTCACTTGCAATTTATCATCATTTATTTACACTAGCTCTATAACACACACTGTACTAGGTGGTGAGAGGATACAAAAATAAAATCTAAACACTTTAACTCTCAAGGATCTTACATTCAAATGGGAGAAACAAACATATAAAATGAGGGTAGTGGTAGAACTAGAAGTTGGTGGAGGGGAAAATCAGGAAACACTTCATATAGAAGACAGCACCTTTGACAGAAACTAAGGATTTTAAGAGGTAGAGTTGAGGAAGACATGCATTGCAGGAATTGGGGAGGTTGAGAGAGGAGTGGGTGGCATATGCAAAAGCTCAGAGGAGATGAAGTGTTATTTGTTTTTGTTTGTTTATTTTTTCTTTTTTTTTTAGTGAAGGCAATTGGGGTTAAGTGATTCACACAGCTAGTGAATGTTATGTGTCTGAGGCAGGATTTGAACTCAGGTCCTCCTGACTCCAAGGCCTCTATCCACTTTGCCATCTAGCTGCCACCTGCAGTGTTATTTGTGAAGAACAGCAAGAAGACCAATTTATCTAGATGGGTTTGTTCAGGATGTACGGGACTAGAATGATAGCTTGGAGTCAAGTTGTAACAGTTGAAATGTCTCTGGGAAAAGTACCCAAGGATGTCCTGGAGCCTATTCATAATGACTCTTGAGAGTAGATTTTAAAATTTTCGGTGTGAGCATTTACACCTCAGAAATCAGGAAGCATTATAAATCAGGGCTTGATTTATTGCTGTGTTGATTTTCTAAACTTAAATGATGAAGAAAATGTTCATAATGGACATTAAACTTAAGAGTATCTTGCATATAATTTTTTTTTTCCTGGGGAGGCCAGTTGTTAGGCATTTACCAGCACACCTCCAATGTGTATCCAACCTAACATCTAGATTCACTAGCCTTGCACATTAGAAATGTGTTGTGTAAACTCCTATTCAGAAAACAGGAGAGGTAGATTTTGACTTTCCCTAGTAACAGAAGCAGTAACAGGAATTAAGGAATGAATTTCTTCCCTAATGAACTTCAAGAGTTCTGATGATATAAGGTCATATCAGAAGTGAGTTTTTATCTCCACAAATACTCCAAAAACCATATACTTATTTATAAATGTATGTGATGAGGTATGAGGCATAGCTCACACTGATGTAGCTCTCAGAGGCTAGTAGCTGGTGAAGGGAAAGAAAGAGCAATGCATTGTAAGGTAGAAAATCTGAGTGGAGATGCTTTGACCTTGAGAAAGTCACTGAACTTCAATTAAGTTCTGTTAAGTTCTTACATTCAGTTAGGAAACTGAACTTGACTTCAGTTTGCTCATCTATAAAATAAAGGAACTTTATCATCTCTGCGCTTCCTTTTACTACTAAACCCCATGGTCACATGACTAGGACTGGAACACAGACTTCCTGATTCCTAATCCAGTAATCTTTACACCATACTAAAAGGTTGGGAGTGAAATAATTCTACCCTGAAATAAATACGTGGGGAGCTTTCCTAAGTAGCTTTCTGGTAGGTGAGCCTCTTATTCCAGAGTTCTAAGAACTGGACATAGGATGCCCTTATGCATGAAGATATGTAGATCAGGAACGAGAAAACTGAATAGTAGAAGAGAGTCCTTTCACAAAGTAGTAAAAAGTCAGGGACATCTTGCTATATTCAACCTTGACTTCTTCCCTTCCCTGCCAACATCATTCCATCCCACACCCTTCTCACCAAAAAACAAGAACAACCTTGAATTCACCATATACTTATTCTTTATCTTCTGTGAAACAAAACCTAAAATTCTTTCTTTTTTCTTTTTTAAAGAAAATCCTATGGCTGGGTTTAGTGGGGCAATTATAGCCACTTACCTCAAGGTATGTTCAAAAAAGGCAGACTTATTGGAAAGAGATGATCAGGATAAGGCTTTCAATCAGAGATATTAAACAAAACTGATAATTGGAATTTCTGTGTTGGGATTAGGATTCTTATCTATCGATTTTTCCTAGTTTAAGCCCACTAGAAGCAGTAAAAGGGAATGAATTTAATTGCTAGTTTATGCTTGTACCATAACCACTGTTAAGGAAGAGGGCACCTGTGGATTTAGGTAAGGGAGAAAGGGAGAGAATCCTCCAAGCAGAGTCAGTGAGTGAGATGGCAGCAACCTCAGCTTACGGAGAGAGAGCATATTCCTACTGCCTGGAGGCCGGTTGGAATTGCTTGTTCTCCCCTTGCCAATTGGACTCCTCCTTTGAAAATAGGACAAACTATGGATTCCCTACGGGTAGAGAAGGAAGGGACTAGGTTGCTATACATCTTAGACTACTGGGAATGTAGGGGCAAAGAGACTTAAATAAAGGAGGGAATTTGCATCATGGCAAAAAACCAGCCATTTCCATTTAGAGGGAAAAGTGACTTTGTGATGTCAGCCTCTGGGGCTTTTTGTCTCTAGCCTACAATTAGCAAAGAGTGAATGTAGCATGTTTGTTTATTTTAAGTATATCAACATAGAATAAAAATAATTTTTAATAACTTAATAGCCTAGTATCTATCCCAAAAAATCTGGTCCTTGGAAATTCTTCCTAAAACTCAGCCTTATAACTTTAAAGTGATTTCTGACTCTTTCCTCTATTTCATCCCCTCTTATCTCCTCCCCCCACCATCCAATCACTTACTAAATTATTTCTTCTACTTCCACAATATATTTAGCAACTAATTGTCCTTTCCTTGATCCTATTGTTAATAACTATTCTTGTCTCTAAGAATTGAGTGGGCAGCTAGGTAGCACAGTGGATGAGCCTAGAGTCAGGAAGACCTGAGTTCAAATCTGGCCTCAGACACTTACTAGCTGTGTGACCCTGGACAAGTGCTTAACCCTGTTTGCTTGTTTCCTCATCTACAAAATGAGCTGGAGAAGAAAATAGCAAACCACTCTGTCTTTGCCAAGAAAACCCCAAATGGTGTCACAGAGTCAAACACAACTGAAATGACTGAACAGCAGTTCTTACTTCTAGCCTTTCATTTATTTGATCTACTCTTCAAACAATTGTTCAAATAATCCTTCCAACACACAGATGTAACAGTGATTTTTTTTTCTCCTCAAAAACCGTAAGTATTCATCAGTTGCCTGTAGGACCAAATGAAAAGGCCTTAACCTGGTAGTGAAGAACCTCTATAACCTGGATCTAAGCACTTATGATCCTTATTTCTCACTAATTCTCTTCATTCAGTCTATAATCATAACTGTATTCTTCTGCCTCTGTACATCAACGCGACTTGCCTCAGACATCCTTCTCTTTACTTCTCTACATGTTGAAATTCTCTTTTCTTCCACCTCCCTCACAAAACCTTTCAAGATCTTCTTCAGGACTGAAAGTGTTCTCTTCCTCTTCAAATTGTTTTAGATCATTTTGTGTGGTTCTTTTCTTTACCCTCATCATAGTTACCTGATACCTGATTTAGAGGTACAGGAGACCATAGGAATACCCCCCACCACATTTTACAGAGGAAGAATCCTAGGCAGAGAGCTGAGTGACTTGTCCAGGGTTCTTCTTGACTTCAAGTCTAATACTCTATCCATTGTTCCACACTGGCATCTGTCTTGTATTAACTTATGTGAGTATATTTCATCATCCTTCTGATCCCATTAAATTATTAAGTCTTTGAGGGTGAAGACCATGGGTGGGGAATCTGTAGCCTCAAGACCACATGTGGCTCTCTAGGTCCTCAAGTGCAGTCCTTTGACTGAATCCCAACTTCACACAACAAATCCCTTTGAACAAATCCCTTTCAGTCAAAGGACCACATTTGAGAACCTAGAGGGCCACATGTGGCCTCAAGGCCACAGGTTCCCTACCCCTGGTAGAGACTGTCATTTTTCATCTTCATATCTCCTCAGTGCCTTGCATAACTCTGCATATGGTTAATAGATATTTGTTGAAGTGTTCTGGTCAAGATGGCTGCTCTAAGGCGAGGCGAACCTCCCATTTCCCACATACCACATCTAGCAAAACTGTGAGGTTTACACCAGACCATCTTATGATCAATAAATCCTATGGGAAATTATAGTAAATGACTTCTTCCACCCCAGAACCACACAGAAGTAATCTAGAAGCCCATGGGCAAAAGAAAAGAGAGTACCACCAAAAATGTGTCAGTATAGGGTAGTCTACAAGGCCCTATGTCTAAGAGTCATCAAGAGTGAAAGAGTCCCCTGAGAAACGTTTAAAGTGGTCAGAAAGTAGCTCCCCCACTATGGGTGAAAGGGAGGACCTGGAAATTCAAGATTGTGGCAGCAAGCATGACCAATATGATGTCATAGTAGAATAACCCAGGCCCAGGGTTACTGAAGTCCCTAATGTTATATCTTGAGAAGATAGAATACACCCTGAAGATCCTATTCTCTGAACCTCAAAAATCTTGGGGTCTAACTCCAGGAAGTAGAGGTTAGCACAGGAATCTAGAGGACCAAGGTCAAGACAGAGTTTGGCTCTAGAACAAAGCCTCAAATCAGAAACTAGAGCTGGAGAGATGAGTAAATCGAAGGAAAGAATGACCAAAATCAAAATTTGTGCAAATATAGATATTCTTCTTCCCCAAAGAAGGAATGAATAATCCCAAAATAGGAGCAGGCAGAAACTAAAAGGAAGAAATAAATTTTCTACAAAGACTATGAAATTAAATGTTCTAGGGGGAAAAATTGAAATGAGAAAGAGTAGCTTAGGAAAGAAAGTGGTAAATCTTACACAAAAGACAAGACCAAATAAAGATCAGTATCCTCAAGAGACAACAAGAAATATTATGATGGAAAATATTTTTAAAATAGAAAAATGGCAAATTATTTGATAACAAAAAAAACTGAGTATGAAAACAGGTTAAGGAGAGAGAATTTAATCATTATTTCAATCATTGAATCACTGAAAAATCATTATTTAAAAAACCTAGACACTTTATTTCAAGAAATAATAAATGAAAACTACTCACATTAGAAACAGAAGGTAAAGTGAAATAGAATATGCTCATCATCTCCTGAAAGAAACCCCAAAAGGAGAAGTCTTAGGAATGTCATAACCAAAATCCAGAGAGGCAAAGTCAAAGAAAAAAAAAGTACTCGAAGGGTCCAGAAAGGAGATCAAGTACTAAATAACTATAGTTGGGATTCCAGGAGGCCTTGGAATATACTTTGCCAAATTTGAAAAATGACAGGTTTACCATCCATAATAACTTTCCTACAAAGATGAGTGCAGTCGGGGGGTGGGAGGTGGAAATTGGCCTTTAAATTGGAGGATTTTTCATCATTCCTAATGAAAACTTTAGAGTTGAGTAGAAACACTGAAATCAAAATCTAAGAGTCCAGAGATGCTTAGAAAGCTAAATTTAACTGAATACTTGGAAAAAATGTATGATGATATAATGCTAATAAATGTTTCTTCAGAGCTTTAATGTCTTCAAAAAGTATTGAAAAAAGTTTAATAAGAAAAACAGAGGTTCTTTGGGTATACTGTTCTGTTCTGAGGTTTTGAAGAATTAAAGAGAAGGGAGGATGAGATCCGTATATTTTAGAAAGGAGGAAAAGGGATGTGGAACTTGCTATTTCTCATAATTGTGAGAAGAGTATACAAACATGAAAGAAAGGGTGAGACAGTGGGTATCAGTTATTGAGTCAATAAGAATTTTTTAAGTACCTACTTTGTTAGGGGTAGCTATATGGCTCAGTGGACAGAGTGTTGACCTGGAGTAAGGATAATCTGAGTTCAAATCTAGCCTCGGACACTTACTAGCTGTGTAACCATAAGCAAGTCATTTAATCTCTGTCTGCCCAAGAGGCAGATAGGTGGCTCATTGAATAGAACATTGGACCTGGAGTAAGATCTAAATTCAAACCCATCCTCAAACACTTACTAGTTACATGACCCTGGGCAATTCATTTAACCTCTGTTTGCCTTAATCCACTGGAGAAGGAAATGACAAACCACTCAGATTCTTTGCCAAGAAAACTCTATGGACAGTATGGTCCATGAAGTCACAAAGAGTTGGACACAACTAACTGACTGTACAACAGCCAATGTTCCAGGTTCGGTGCTAAATGCTGGGGATACAAAGAAAGTCAAAAGACAATCCCTTCCCTCAAGGAGCTCACTGTCTACTGGGGGAGACGATAAGCAAATAGGAACAAATAAGCTACATAATAAGACAAATAGGAAATAATTAGCAGAGGGAAGGCACTAGAATTAAGAGGAAGCAGGTAAATATTCTTGTCTGAAACAAAAAATGAAGGGTACTGAAATTATCTAAGGCTAAGAGACCAGAAGGAAGAGACCTGAACCCAAAATCTTAAGCAGGGGAAAATAAACCAATAAGGAAGGTACTACAAATATAAGGGAAGAAGATCTCCATGACATCTAGACAAATCCAAACATCTTTGAATAAATACTGCAAGACAAAGGAAATTGAACAAAATCTAATGAGGTAAAGACACCGTGGATTCTCAATAGAGCATCATATCATAGCAGGATGTTCCCAAATGGCTCAAAAGAAAAATTTAAAACCATGAAAGCACAACATATGGCCTTCACAACAGGATAGAAAAACTTGAATCCACAGTGCCAAGCCTCACCAAAGAAAGAAAAGAGGAAACAACTGCTTTGTCCAAAGCAAAGGACAATTTGGAAGAAGAGAAACATAAAACAACAACATTAAAGCAAACATACTAAATAAATAAATAAATAAAGCAAACAATAAAGCAAATATAAGCAAAACATGTTGATCTCAAAGACAGGATGAATAGAGACAACTTCATGACTATAGGTCTCCCAAAACAAACATGACATGACATGACATCCTTCTTGATGAAAAGACCAGAGGTACATAGAAAATTTGACTTTCAGATACAAGATTCAAGAGAAACATAACAAGGTACACAAGAAAGGGAAATCATAAGAAACTTAATGAGGTTAAACTGTTTACAATCTTACATAAGAAGGTGATATTTGTAACTCATAAGACCTTTCTCATTATTAGGGTAGTTTAAAAGAGCATATATAAACAGGGGACACAAGTATGAGTTAAATATGAAGGGATGATATCTAAAAAATAAAATTAAGGGGTGAGAGAAGAATGTGCTTTGAGAAAGAAAGAGATAGAATGGGGTAAATTATCTCATTTAAAAGAGGTAAGAAAAAGCTTTTGCAGTGGAGAAGAGGAGGGAGGTAAGAGGGAGTGAGAGAACCTTACCCTCATCAGAATTAGCTCAAAGAGGGAATAATATACAGACTCAGTTGGGTATAAAAATCTGTCTTACTCTACAGGAAAATAGGAGAGGAAGGGGATAAAAGAAAGGCAGGGAAGGGGGGGACACTGATAAAAGGTTGGATAGATTAGGACAGGGGGTAGTCAGAAACAAAACACTTTTGAGGAGGGGCAGGATGAAAGGAGAGAGAGAATAAAATAAATGGGGGGGATAGCATGGAGGGAAATACAATTAGTAGCAGTAACTACGAAAACAATTTTGAAGCAAGTTTCTCTGATAAAGGCCTCATTTCTCAAACATATAAAGAAGTGAGTCAAATTTATGAAAATAAGAGCCATTTCCCAATTGATAAATGATCAAAAGATGTGATCAGTTTTTATAGCCATTTGAAATAATACTGTAACTCACTAATGATGGGAAAAATGCAAATTAAAACAATTCTGAGATATTACCTCATACCTAATAGGACAGATAAGGTAAATGACAAATGTTGGAAGGAATGTGGGAAAAATAAGACTTTAAAGCACTGTTGGTGGAGTTGTGAACTGATTCAACCATTCTATAGGTTGAATGGAGCAATTTGGAACTGTACCTAAAGAGCTATAAAGCCATGCATACCTTTTAACCTAGAAATACCATCACTAAGTCCATATTCCAAAGGAGATAAAAAACAAAAAGGAAAAGGACCTATATGTACAAAAAATATTTATAGCAGCTCTTTCCTGAGGGTAAAGAATTAGAAGTTAAGGGGATGCCTATTAGTTGGGGAATGGCTGAACAAGTTGTATGTGATTATGATGGAATACTATTGTATTATAAGAAATGATGAATGCCCTCAGAAAAACCTGGAAAGACTTGCATGAGCTGAGGCAGTGAAATATACTATATACAAAGTAACAACAATATTGCAAAAAATCGCTGTGAATGACTTAGCTATTCTCAGCACTACAATGATCCAAGAGATCTCTGAAGAACTTAATGATGAAAAATGCTATCCATCCCCAGAGAAAGAATTGTTGGTGTCTGAATACAGATTGAAGCATAAAAAAAGACTCAAAGAAACTGCTCTCTCCAAAGTTACCAATGATCTCTAAGTTGCCAAATTCAAAGTCCTTTTCTCAATCCTCATTCTCTTAAATTTCTGTAGCCTTTAGCACTGTTGTTTATCACCCTCTCCACCTTGATATTTCTCCTTTCTAGGTTTTTGGTACACTACTCTCTCCTAGCTTTTCCTCCTAGTTATCTGACCACTCCTCTGTGTCCTTTGCTGGATCCTCATCCAAATAACAGTTGTCCCTCACGGTTTTTTCCTGGGCCCTCTTCTTTTCTCCCTCTATTCTTCTTCACTTGGTGGTCTCATTAGCTATTTAATTACCATTACTAGGCTGATGATTCTCAAATATATCTTTACTGCCTTAACCTTTCAGATACAACATCATAGCACCTGCAAAAAGAGATTGTTTTGGTTTTTGTTGACTATTCTAATTCTTTCAATCTTTTTTTTCTTCTCTTATTGCTATAGCTAACATTTCTAGTACAATATTGAATAAAAATGGTGATAATGGGCATCCTTGCTTCACTCTTGATCTTATTGGGTAGGTTTCTAACTTATCCTCATTACAGATAATGCTTGCTGTTGGTTTTAGATAGATTCTACTTGGTTGGTTGGTTACTGTACTTCGTTCTTAAAGATGACCTCTAGGATCAGTATGCTAGTGTCAAATTACAGTATGTCTGAATGCGGCTGATCAGACCAATATGAGCTCGGAAATTTCTACCACAGGTTAGGCACAAGTAGTCTGTGTGAACATTTGGTGGTTTCTCTAAATTTGCACATCCTGCATTTGTTTTGAGCTGTTTCAATTCTGCTTTGCTCATATTGGGCACCACCTTCTCTTATGTGGCCAGCCATGTTGAGTGGTCCTGTGCCAGGGTCTCCCATATTATACAATCAGTTCAAAAGTTCTTAAGAGAGACCTTGAGAATGTTGTATTGCTTCTTCTGACCACCATGTGAACACTTGTCCTATGTGAGTTCTCCATTAAATAGTCTTTTGGCAAGCATATGTTTTGCATTTGAACAACATGGCCAGCTTATCAGAGTTGCGCTCTTTGAAGCAGAGTTTGAATGCTTGGCAGTTTGGCTCTAGAAAGGACCTCAGTGTCTGGTATCTTATTTTGTCAGGTGATCTTCAGAATCTTCCTAAGACAATTCAAATGGAAGCAATTCAGTTTCCTGGCATGATGGTGGTATACTGTCCGCACACAACAATGAGATCTGCACAATGGCTCTGTAGACCTTCAGCTGGGTAGTCAGTCTAATACCTCATCTCTCCCATACTTTCCTTTGGAGCCTCCCAAACACTGAACTAGCTCTGGCAATGGGTGTGTCAACCTCATTATCAATATGTACATCCCTGGAAAGTACACTACCAAGGTAAGTGAACTTATGCACAACATTCAAAACTTCTCCTTGCTTTTGCTGTAACCAATGGTTCCATGTATGGATGATGTGGTGGTGGCTGATGGAGCACCTGTATTTTCTTGGTGTTATCTACTTACTATTTAAAGGAAAGTTCCATTTATTCCTGTTCTCTCTAGCATTTTTAATAGGAATGGGTGACGTATTTTGTCAAAAGCTTTTTTTTCTGTATCTATTGAGATAATCATATGATTTTCCTTTTTTGTTGTTATTAATATGGTCGATTAGGTTGATAGTTTTTCTAATATTGAACCAGCCATAGATTCCTAGCATAAATCTCCCCTGGTCATATTGTGGCTGACTCCTTCTACATAGGAATTGCTTCCCCAAATGATGGCAGTAAGGGCTGGGCTAGAAGTAGGACTAGTAGTCTGAGGGCTTCTGGATACTCCCAGGGGTCCTGTGCCTACTTGCCTGTTGTTGGAGATGATCAGCAGTTGTTGCTGATGGCAACAAGGAAGGCAGGCTTCTTCTCTACAATGTATCTGCCCTTCAATGATAGCAGTAGGGGCTGGGATGGAAGCAGATCTAGTAGCTTGGCATACACTGCTATTCCCCTTGCTCTTGAGAGAATAAGGCTGACAGTGTGGTTTGTTTGACTTGCTTGATACATGCTCCCTTTGTCTCTCCTTTAACTAGGATGACTTGCCTGCACTGTGGGTGACAGTTGACCTGACAAATATAGAACTCCAACTGAGATCTTTTGACTCCAAATCCAGCACTCTTTCCCCATGCCATTGTTTTCCAGAAGGAAATATATTTAATAAAGATTAAAATAAGTATATTACCACATATTGCAATAGACCAAGAGGAAAATCATACAATAGGGACAATGAAAACTATTTAGTAGACTTTGCTTTGGCTTTGTGTGGGGACCTGTGGTTGGATGAGCTTTATCACAATTAACAAATTTCCTATTTATGTGTTGATTTCCCACTAGCACCTCAATTCTCCCCCGAAACAGGTAAATCCCTTATTTGAAAGTTGAATTAGTCCTTATGCAAACATGTCTTCTCTCCTACTATTTCATGTTATTCCGATCTTTAAATTATGGCAGTGAAATTAAGATTTAAGGAGGAAAAAAGGTCACTAGATTTAGAATGAAATCAGTCTGCTACTTGCTACTAGCTACTTGCTAGGCTTAGGCAAGTCACTTAACCTCCAGTGTCCTCATCTACAAAAAAGTAATAATACATGTACTATCTACCTCGTGGTGTGGCTAGAAGAAAAGGAATTGTAGTGCACTATATAAATGTGGGTTTATATATAGTCCATTACATCAAGTTATTATGGCCATTATGGACTATGTGCGTGCAACAAGAATTAGTTCCCATCACTGAGTTCAGTGTGAGTTAGTCAAGGACAATCTTGGTAACACTGAAGAAGGCTAAATTTGTCCTTAGTTGTGTCCTACATATCTTTTTGCACACTTTTCTCCCATTTTTCAAATCTCTTCTCTCTACATATCACATTTCTTCTTCCTTCCCATTGGCTACCAAGACCTTCCTGGGCTCTGGTTTTATTTAGAAAGAATCTATAAAAGTAATTAACATGAGCACATTAGCAATCCATAAGTACTCCATACCCTTCATGTGATATTAATTTTTAACAAATCTAATGCTTACCTCGAAGAAGAGAGGCTTCAATAATAGAATTTCAGATACTGTGATGAGTGGCTATGGGAAACAGTCTTCACATAGGCTGTAGAAAGTAACCTACTCTGATTATTTCTTAGGATGGCCTTAAATATCACTTTGGAAGGCTAATAAATTGATGAGACAACCTCATCAGGAAGGAAGGAAGGAAGGAAGGAAGGAAGGAAGGAAGGAAGGAAGGAAGGAAGGAAGGAAGGAAGGAAAGGAGGGAGAGAGAAAGGCAGGGGAGGGAAAAAACATGTGATCTTCTTTATATTTATAAATAGTTATCTTTCTGGCTCAGTCCCTGAGTCACAACCACAAGGACATCATAAACACTAGGTTAAAAACTGAATATGAAGACTTTCTCTGTTAGAATGTACCTGCCACCCTTTGTGAAGCTTTACATCTCCCCACGGCCCTTTTCATGGCTCCAGCCACATCCTTATTTCTCAGGCTGTAGATGAGGGGATTAAGCATGGGAGTAAGGATAGTATAGAACACAGAGAGAATTTTGTCCTGGGCTGGGGTGTGGTATGAATGGGGCAACATATATGTATACATGGCTGCACCATAGAATAGAGTCACTACTGTCATATGTGAAGAACAGGTGGTAAAGGCCTTCTTTCTTCCTTCCACTGAGCTCATACGATGTACAGTAGTGAGAATCCTAGCATAGGAGGCAATTACCACAGAAAAGGGAATCAGTAGCATCAGTACACAGCACACATACATCACAGTCTCATAGAGAGCCGTATCAGCACAGGCTAATTTCAGCACAGCAGGTGCTTCACAGAAGAAATGATTGATCTTTCGGGAATCGCAGAAGGGAAAGCTCATTGTGATGGGGGTGAGTAGAAAGCCATCCAAAGAACCACCAAACCAAGAGCCAGCTATGATCATAAGACAGACCCTTCGATTCATTAGGATGGAGTAGCGCAGAGGGTTACAAATGGCTACATAACGGTCATAGGCCATGAGGCCTAACAGAAAGAATTCAGCCCCCACTAAAGTAAGGTAGGAAGTGCTGAGCTGTACATCCCACAAAGGAGATGGTCGTCAGTCCCAATATGTAGTCCACAAGCATCTTGGGCACAATGGTTGAGATATACATCATGTCAATGAAGGAAAGATGACTGAGCAGGAAGTACATAGGTGTATGGAGGTGGAGGTCTGTGTAGATTAAGAAGATCATGATCCCATTGGCCACCAGGGCCGTGAAGAAAATAGAACAGACAATAACAAAAAGGAGGCCTGAGGTTTCTCTGTTGCTGAAGAGCCCCACAAGGATGAAGTCAGAGGAAGAGGTTGTATTGTACCCACCCATTGATTCTGTCAAAGTGGTGAAATAGACCTGTAGTCATGCAAAGAAATAGTGATGTAAGTGCTAATGGCCATCCATTAACATAAGAAATATTAAAATCATGCACAAAGACCAAAGACATCAGAACTATAAGTCAAGCAGAGGGATTCAATGACATAGAATTTATTCTGCTTTAATTTTTGGTATCTTTAGAGTATCTTTGACAACTGAAACATTCTAAAATATTTTGTCAAATAGCTATATCTATAGGCATGATATGATTACCAACAGCAAAACATTTTGATATCTGTTGTTTGAAATGTCTAAAGATACAACTTGAAGCTGATTACTGAGGCAATAAGTGAAATGTCCTGACTTAAAGTTAAAAGATGTAGATTCAAATCCCAGCCTTGTCACTTTCTGGCTGTGTGACTGTGACAAGTTATGTTGTTATTATTATTGTTAATAATAATGTTAGAGACAGTGTAACACAGAGGATAGAAAGCTGGCCAGTGAGTCAACAATATCTGGACTGAAGTCCTTTATCTCTCACACTGGCTGTGTGACCATGAGCAAGTGATTCTCAGTGCTCCAAGCTAAAACTATAAATTGAAGAGTTATCACTATATTAACAGAATGAATTTTTTTTACTAGGTATTCTCTACATTAATGAAATCACAGGCATGGACCAAAATATTAATAACAACAGCTATAAACCACAATGATATCTAATATTTATATGACACTTTAAGGTTTTCGAAATATTTTACATATATTATTTCATTTGACCTCAGCATGAAGCCAGGGATGTAGATATTGTCCCCATTTTATTAAGGCTATGATAATTTAAGTGACTTAATCAGAGTTGGTTGTACAAGCAGGGTCTAAGGCAGAATTTGAACTCATCTTTCTAAATCCAAATCCAATGTTCTAACTCTGGGCCTTAATTTTCCCATCTGGAAAATACGAGTATAATAATACTTATTTTACCTATCCATTGTTGTAAGGAAAATTATTCTAAACCTAATATCTTACATAAATGTAAGTTGTTTTTTCTTTTTGGCTAGGCAATGGGGTTAAGTGACTTGCCCAGGGTCACATAGCTAGTAAGTGTCAAGTGTCTAAGGCCAGATTTTAACTCAGGTCCTCCTGACTCTAGGGCCAGTGCTCTATCCACTGCGCCACTTAGCTGCCCCCAAATGTAAGTTGTTATTATCCACATGACTTTACACTAAGCAACCAATGAAACAAAATAAAATAGAAAATATGAGATTTCCATCCAATGACCAAACCAAAAATGTATTAGTCTTTATTTTTTTACTATACAAAACAAGAAAAAGAAAGAAGTCATACCTAAGGGGAAGATGTCTGACAAATTCTCCTTAAAGAGACAAATAAAGGAACTGGTTTAATTATGTGCCCAAAGGCAATGAAAAATATCATTTTATAGGACATTTAATGAAAATAATTTTAGCTTTTGCACCAACATCCTCTGTAGGTGAAATAAACTCATTAAAATTCTCCAAAGCAAATTAACGTATTAATTCATGAACTCAGTGACTTCAATGCAAAGGTGATAAATGACGATGTTGAGATACATAAGAAAATATCAACCAGAAACATGGAATAAATTACCAAAGACTATGGGCTGTACAGAAGCTTCATAACCATATATGTCATGCACACTTCCTTTTAGAAAAGAATTTGAAATTCTAGACATGACAGGCACAGAATAAATTTTTAATGAAATTGACTATATTTTAACAGACATAAATTACTTATTTCTGATATCAATTGTATATGTACAATCATACCACCAACTTCTCAGATAAAATATCAAAATTAGTATGAATATAAAAGGAAAAAGAGAAATATATATTGGAGTGCAATTAACACTTCATCCTGAGATATTTTAATAGGTTATCGATGTTGAAAAATGGACAGAAGAAAGGACCTAGACCTAGACTACAGAAATTTCATAAAGAAGTTAAATCAATATAAATCAATTATCATAATAAGGGAACCAAACAAAACATAGAATGCTGTACTTGCAGTCTGGAAGGCCTGGGTCCAAATAGCACTTACTACTGTGTGACCTTGAACAAATCTTAAATTATTTTCTTAAAGTCCTCTCACAGTCTTCATTTTTCACCATTTAAATAAAGAGGTTGGAATGAGATGTCCTCTGAGATCCCTTCCAGTTCTAAATCTATGACCTATTCACACCTAAAGAACCTAAAAACATTCTTAGTCAACAAGAACTTGGCACTCACTGGGCAAAGAGATTTGATAGCAAGTGCTACACTAGCTTACAATAAATATTTATTTATCAAATCTTACAGGGAAAGATGATTAGAGATTATGAACAGTATTACCATGAAAAACAGAGAAGTGAAAGCAAACCCAATTTAAAGAAAATTTGATAAGATATCCAATTAAGCAAAAACACTCAAGATATATAAGGAAGAAAATGGAAGGTCAACAAACAAAAGAAAAACATGGAAAGGAATCTGCATAGGTTTTTCTAACAAACTCTTTTTGCCACCAAGAACAATACTCCAAGATTCTGCTTATAAGAGACAGTAATAGCACTTAAGAGATTAAAGATGAGGAAACAAGTTCGGAGGACATTAAGGGACTAAATTCACAAGGATCTGAAGGAAGGAAAGACAGCAAATATTTAGGGGAGAAAGATCTTACCTTGTGAGTAACTCAAAAAAGATGACTTAGACTTCACTCCCAGCTTTATTCCTGATTCTCTGGACTTTTCCACTGCCTCACCAACAACCTTTTCACTCTAGAAATATCTTGAAGTCTTCTCCTACAATTGATAAGTGTGATGTGGCTCAGTAGAATGATATAAGTTCCTCAAAAAGTTTTTGCATGTTATTTTGTGTTCACTAAATGGTGAGTTTGCAGACTATCAGCAATAAAACTGTTCCCCAAAAATTCCAATTAATGTTCCTTCTGAAAATTTTTAAACTTGCAAGAAGGTAACAAAGTTCTACTGGATGTGTCATCTTGGTACAGAGATGATTCTGTGCTCTTAAAGCTTTTACCATACTGGAAAATCAGTGAGTACAAATACAGCCACAGAATATGTCTGCCATATAAGGACCAGCCTAACTAAACACGGAATAGTCTGGTCAGTTGGTAATGAATTCTTTGTCCATGGCCATCCCCACCCCTGCAAATGGCCCACTGTCCTGTGTAGTCTGCTTATGCTTCTACAATAATTGTGACAGTGACAAATGAGGGAAGAAGATACTAGGAATTAAATTTTGGAATGTCTATAAACATTAATTTAGCTATTGGTACTCTAAATGGTTATATGATTTTCCAAAGATCACTACCAAGTAAACATACTACTAGAAAAACTGAATTGCATAAACATTAACATTCTTATCATGAACAAACCAGAAGAGAGTAGGAAAGCACAGATACATGGAAGCCTCATAAATGAGTTGGAAGAGTTGATTGCATCCAAGGACCACAACAAAAATCATATTTTGGGATATTTGGTCATCTTTTATTGCAGTGTTTATAACAAACTTTTGCAAAAATGCTACCCTTAAAATGACTTCAGCTTACACATCAAAATTTGTTCCAGAGAATGACAAGGAAAAAAAAATCTATGAAGAACTCTTTCATATCTTCCAAATAAAATTAACATATACTTTGATACTTGTTGGCCTTAGTACAAAGGGGGCATAAAAAATAGTGGAAAATGTGGGAAAATATGATTTGAATATAAATAATAAAAAGGACAAATACTTGGAGACAGTATCACAGCTTGATGACAATAAATCATGAATACTTTCTTCAAGAAAATATCAAAAGGCCCTGAACTAACAAGCCCTGAAAAAAATCGCATGATGAAATTGATTACAGTTTAACATATAGGAAACAATTCATATTGATGTGAGAACATTCCTGAATCAATTGTCTATATAGAGTCAGACTACTGACTTAGTAGAGATAAGATCAAAATTAATCCAATACTAGATTAAAGGGGAAAATCTTAAAAGGATATAGCATTCAATTTAAACAATTATGACACATGCTATTTAAACAAATTTTCAATATTAACAGGTAGGAAGTGGATACAGGAAATAACAATATTGAACATAATAACTTTTCATGTAAGCTTAAACAATACAAATCAATTTCCATATTGAAGAGATTTAAAGGACAAAAAAAAATCTCCTTATTCATCAAACAATTGACTTAGTTGCCAAGGAGAAAAAATTGGCAGCCAAGGGTAATAACAGTTTAGAGTTTAAGCTCCATTAAACCAGATGGAGAAGGATGGTATTAGTGTGCATATGTGTATACATATACATATATATACATATGATATACATATATATCATGAGCAATATAGTGGAGGATAAAAGGACATGGCACACACTGTGGTCCATGGGGTCAAAAAGAGTCTGACGTGACTGAAAAATTGAACAACAAAAACAACAATTTTCTTATAAAACAACAAAGATAAAGATAGAAGAAAGACAGTTTTCATAGAAAGCCTGTCTCATAAAAGGAATAAGAACTAGCTATAAAGGAAATACCAAAGGAAAAAAACCTCCTAGTTCTAATAGATTTATAGAAGAATCATATCAAACCTCTAAAGAACAATTACAAGCAATACTATACTAATTATCCTCAATATTTGAGAAAGTAATCTCCCAGACTTCTTTTATGAGACAAATATTCTAATACCCAAACCAAGGAAGGATAAAGTAGAGAACTGTAGAATATCAATTCAAAAACTTTAAATAAGATCCTGCCAGACTATGGCAATTCATTGAAGAAATCATTAATTATAATCAAGTTGGATTCATACTAAGATGCAAGGATGCTTAAATATTAGGGAAATGGTCAACAGAATTATCTCAATGGATGTAAGAAAATGCACTTGACAAAATAAAACACTAATTTATACTTAAAACCCAATGAAATATAGACATGGAGTGATATTTCTAAATAAGTAATTAAAAATATCCATCTAAAACCAATGTATGCATTGTTTGCAATGGATGTTTACTACAAGCTTTCCCAGTAAATACAAGACTCAAGCAAGACCCTCCCAACTGTTATATGATATAGTTCTTGAAATGCTGGCAATAGTAAAAGACAAAAGAAAAAATTTAAAGTGTTAAGAAAGTCAAAGAGAACATAAATCTATCCATATTTGCTAATTACATGATAATTTACTTAGAAATTTTCAGGAAATGAGCAAACTATTAATTGTGATCATAGCTTCAATAAAGTTGCAAGCTAACAAAAATAACATCATTTCATATAATAATAATAATAATATACAAAAACTATAACAGAAAAAAAAACCTGATTCAAAATAACTAGAGAAATTTTTCAGGCCAACTTATCACAGCACACATACTTGTTTAGACTCAATTGCAATTAGGAATAGCTTAATATAATTGTAGGAATATTCTGTGTTCATAGATGAACTATGCTAACATAATTATAAATGACAATATCATCTAAATTAACTTAGAGTTTTAATGCTATATCAACTAATTTGTCAAACAAATAATTTGCAGAATTTAATATTATAACAACAAAATTCATTTGTAGAAATAAGATACCTAGAATGTCAAGAAAAATAATGAAAAGGAGTAGGAATTAAGGGAGGAATAGTACTTCTTGACCCCAAACTATACTATAAAGCAGAAGTCCTAATGGAACCAACTAGTCTAGGATCTTTGAGTACAAATTAGGGATCTATATGTTAAATCCTATTTTATTATTAACTAACTATGTAACCATAGGAAAGTTACTTAACATCTTAATTTCTACGTCTTTCAAAAAGGAATTGTAGTAACTACCCTACCATCTTCACAAATTTTTGAACATCAAATGATACGAAGAAAAAGTGTTTGAAAAGGTATAAACACTATACAGATATAAGATGCTTATTATTATTATTAAGTGATTCTTTGTATATAGGAAAAATGACAAAGTTCACATTCACATATCCATGCAGTTTCAGAATACTTTCACATTTATCACTTTATTTGATCTCCACAATACCCTTATCAGATAGGCAGTAGACTTATTATCTAATTCACCAGATGAAGAAACTGAGACTTAGAGAGATTGTATCATTTGCCTACAGTCACATAGTTTTTCCTCAATCTAGTTTTCTCATTACTATATACTACGCTCTTTCTCTAACACATTTATTACGCTACGTTTTATCCTTACAGCTAGAGACTGAAGCAGTACACTCTCCAGAGTCATAGAACAAAGGATACTGTTACTTTTTCAGTTCAACAAAGCAATAGGGATGAATTTTTACATTCTTTAAAAAGAAAACAAAAACAAGAAAGACTTCAATTTTTGAGTACATGTTAGCCCTTCTCTGATTTCTAGTCCAGAAAATTTGCTTAAGTCTACCTTTCAACCATATGATCATAGCATGTCAGAGGCAGAAAAGGCCTTGATTGCTTTTCCAATATCATGGTCACACATGCATGATCTGTGATAACAATAATTCTGAGTCTCAGAGTAATTGCAACATAGTAACATCTTCCTTCAGCTCACTGACAGAAATGGTTCCATAATAGTACCATTAACCAACAAGTATACATAGTTCTGGTTCATTATTACAGAAAAAGTGGTTTTCGTATCTATTTAAAATATGCTAATTGTCTTCAGCTTGCATAGACTTGCTCTGAATTATTTTTTTGTATCAGATAGACATCTCTTCCATAAAAAATTATAGAATTCTATATGACCCAGAAGTGAATCTAGAGATCATATATGCCAACCTATTTCATAGATAAGGAGAGGCTGAGAAAGGTGAAGTGACATTTTAAATCACAAAGCAATTAAGTCACAGAACTAGAATAATTTTTTATGCCAATTCCAGTGCATGTTTGTTTGGTTTCTTTTGTTTTTTTGTACCACATCATTGCATTACACAGCTTTAATTTCACCTCCTATAAGGACCTAAGGGTCATTATAGTCCTTATTGTTTAACCCTTACTGTATCTCTATACCTCTTCTCCTTCATCACTTGATATGCAAACCTAAAACCTGATACCTCTGGGTGGTAAACTATAAGATACTAAATATATGATTTAAAGTATAATTTATACTTGAAATGTTACCACAACACAAATACTTAATAGTCCCTAATCCGTAGGCCCTGTTATATCTTTTAACTTGCATGACTTACTTGCACATGTCAATTCTTGCAAAAAAAAAGAAATCATTCTGAATTGAAAAGGCAACATTGTGCTGAAGAAGAAAGGATTATGGCCAACTTTACCAAGCATAAATTCATTGCTGAACTCAATATTGAGAGTTCATAAGTAAGGATCACTGTGTTGTAAAAGGAAAGAAGTAAGAGAGAAAAACAGAAAAATTTAGTACTAGTTGCAAATCTGCCACTTACCATCTCTGAGACCTGCATCAATTCATGGAAGCTCTTTGAATGATCGTTTCCTCAATCTGAAAAATAAGGAGATTCATTAAGGTCTCTTCTGGCTGTGACATTTTATAGTTTTAAGAAAAGGAAGCTGAAGGAGAACTGAGATTTTTCTGTAGTTCAAAAGAATGACATTAAAAGAGGCAAACCTTTAAGGAATCAATAGATCTAATCCTTTAAACTGACAGAGAAAAGAGATAATGAATCCACATTTTTATCCATGCTAAAGAAGTAAGGGAGACAGTCTGGGTTTTACTCCAAGATCTCTTAGATCTGAGACTAAAGTGTCTCTTTGAGTTTTCGGTACTTACGGTACAGGATAGCTTTAGAACTTAATTGTATGGAGTAACAGGTCCCACTCTAGATGTCATTGGAGGTGATATGAGCATGTATGTTGCTCAAGATTGCAAGAGCCTAAGTATTACATATTTAAGTAATGAAACTCTAGAAAAGAAAGTATAATCAAGGATAGGAAAATCTGTGGTGGGAATAATCTGACCAAAACATCCAGGACTAGAAAATACAAGAGACTTAGATATGTGACCTTGCAGAAATTCAGTAATGTCTCTATTCTTCCAATGTGGCTAATAATACCTACTCCCTACTTCTTCAAGGTCATGTCTAGAAACCAGAAGAGAAAATACCTGTTGACACATAAGAAGGGAGAACTACAGGCAATCAGACAATGATGATTTCTTTATGGCCGTCTAGTAAAATGGGCTCTTTGAAGAGCCAGGGCTAGGGAAGACAAATGGCTTAAATAATTTAGTTTGAGAGTAAGTTGCATATTTTAAATGGTAATGAGTCTTCTGGTGGAAGAAATCCATTTCTTCCTAAGAATCCCAAAAGGATTAGACAGTCTCATCATTATTGAAGTGGAACTTGATTTATAGGGTCCAGACAATGCTGAGGTAATGAACTTTATAGAAAAAAACACAAGGGATTTTAAAAATTGTTTGCTATTTCCCTATGTTCCAAGCTGGTGATAAAATTATTTTTTTAATAAATCATTACTGATGCTTCTTACCTCTGAGAGTAATGGTAAAAGGAAAAATGATACACACTAATTTTTAACATTTTAATGGAAGGAGGAAACATCTTAGACTTGATGCAATCCATTTATGCCACTTCGGTTTATGAAAACATGTACATCAATCAAAAAAAAAAATGGAAATGTCACTTTGGCTCTTTTTATTGCCATAATTGTTGGAATAATTGTGAAAGCAAATCCTGCTGTAGTAGAAAAGAGAACCATAATGGAATCAAGGGGGGGAATTGGTGTTAGTTTTGACTCTGCCATTTATCAGTTCTTTGACCTTAAGAATAACATTGTATCTGTCCAGATTTCAATTTTCTTGTCTGTAACCCAACTGGATTCTATTAAGAGTCTTTAACTTGGAGCCCATCAACACTTTTTTCAAACAAAAAAAATTGATAACTATTTCAAAACAACCAGCTTCCTTTTTAGTCCCATATATTTTATTTTATGCATTTAAAAATATCATTCTTAGAAGGGGTTCACGTACTTCACCAGACCACCAAAGGAGTCCAAGAAACAAACAAACAAAAAAAGAAGTACTTGGACTCACATTTTTGAGGTCCCTTTCATTTCTAACACTCTAAGATGGATAAATATATGAATAATTAAATTACACAAGCCAAGAGTGTTCTGAGTACCTAAATTTACTTTTTAATGATGTGGGCAGCCCTGGAACCATAAGGGCAATAATGATATTGGAAAAGCACTAGAAAAGAATTCAAAAGACCTGATTTCTAGTTATAACTCTACCAAGTTAACTATCTATGGATCACTTCCTCTGTCCTCCATTTCCTCATTTGTAAAATAAAGGAGCTGGACTAGATAATCTTTAGGATTGCTTCTAGATCTAATGCTCTGTGATTTTATGATTCTAACCCAACAGAAGAGCCAAGCCATGAAAGAAGCCACCGAGTAACAACTACAAGGATACTGATTTTCACTAGGATTTCCAATAATCTAGGTTCCAAATGAACTGTTTACTTTTTAGTGATGAAGCTGCCTGGCATATTGGAAAGAGCATTGGGTTCTAAGTTACTGACAACCTCTCTAAGCCTTAGTTTTCTCATTTGCAGCATCAGGATAACAACACTTAACTGTATGCCTCCTAGGTTTGTGAGGAAATTCACTTCAATTAAACAAATAAGTATTATATGTCTATTATGCACAAGAGCTTCATTAATTCTTATTCAAATGTGTCATCATGCCATGGAAACAGCCCTAAGTTCTTGGGGGGAAAAATAGCAATACAAACTGAAAAAAGTTCTGACAATTCAGGCCATGTCAGCTATCCAAGCACAAGCCTTACCTAAGTAAGGAGAGGCTTATTATCAGAGAACTGGCTTTTGGTCACAACAATTAAGGAATGCTAGCTGAAGACACAGAGAGGTTTTGATCTGCATCAGACAAAAGAAATTCCCACAATTATGAATCCGTGAGATTTTTATTATTACGATATATGCAAGCACTGGGGGTACAAAGATGAAAAATAATGAAGTCCCTGTCCCCACAGAGCTCACACTCTAATAGAGGAATGGACATGTTAGAATGGAATTAAGTTCATAAATTATAAAGACTTACTTTCCTATATCAGTCCTAAATCCAGACCCCTAGCCTATGGCCTCTCTATTCCTGAGACTTTACAGGGAGGCATCCACTGCCCTGGATTGAGGTGTGTGAACTATGGCCCTTTTATTCCAGATACTTCTCAGAGTCCGCAGTCACCCCTTCCATTCTCTCCTGGATTGATTCCTGACACTTTGGACTTCATCATTCCCTAGCAGACTTTTCACCTTGATAGATGCTTCCTCTACTTCAGTCTCTTCACTCTGCAAGATCCCTCTACTCCTGTGACCCTTCCCCTGATTGGTGAGTTCCTTGCACAATTTCAATTTTAAGGAAGTGCCTTAACCAACCATACTCACTCTACTTGTACTCTCACAGCTACACTCTTGCCTCATCAGATTTCTTCAAATGTTGCATAGGTACCCTCTACCCCACCTCACCCAGTCTTTTCAACTCTCTTCTATATGTTGTCTTCTCCATTAGAATATAAGTTCCTTGAGGGAAAGGACTATCTTTCTTGTTGCCTGTATTTGTATTCTCCGATCTTAACACTGTGTCTGGCACAAATGCCTGTTGTGGGCTCTATCTTTGTTCCTTCAGAGGCCTTTCTCCAATAAGACTCATCCTAAATTATCAGTTACTGCCTCCTGTCTAGACTCCTGCAAGTCATTCCTTTGCCTTTGCCTGCTTCTGCATGCTATAGTAGTATGATCTTCCTAGGTCTTATGGAATTCAACATCTCCACCTGTTATAAAGTTGGCGTGAAGATTTAATCACTTGCCTCTGTCAATACATCTCTCTTCTGTGCTCATTCCTCAGTGGTTAGTATAATCCCATCCTATCCATACTCTCTTTATCCTAGCTATTCTAAAGCCCTAGCTCCCAGTTTGCTGAAGGGCTCTACTGATTGACCCACTGAAAGGCTTACAGAGATCATGCCTGTAGCTACAACCAGGGATACCCATTCTCCAGTGGCTGAGTGACTCATATTCCTTATGAGAATAAGAAAGGACAGTGCAAGTCACTGACCAAGTCCTCAAGACCCACTTCTGTTGGAGATTTGGGTCTCCAGATTAAATCCCCACTGACAAGGGAATGTCAGCAATGGGCCTGAAAACAAGGTATCTCATAGTGCCTATATTCTTCTCAGGCAGCTGGGATAAATGACAGAATAGACAGTGAAAAGCACAACTTATGGAAGGGATTTCTAGATTATCTTCCCTGTGCACACTGCCCCCAAAGGAATCATTTCCCTTAGACTATCTACTGAACAAATATTTATCAGGGTAGGGAACTGCAATTGCAACTGAGTTTGAAAGTGACAACTATTTCTCCTAAGTCCAAGTTAGAGATGGTTTCTTTTCTCGGTCTGCCCCATAGTCGTAGGAGGTCAGAGATGTATGGACACTAAGGTCACAGCTTGCTGGATCCACTAGATAAGCTTTTGTTTTACTCTCTTGGAGAGTTAACTTTCTCAGGACACAGTACTCCCTTCCATTTTCCCATGTCCACACAGGAGAAGGCCTTCCCCAGCAAGGGGAACATTCAGAATCAGATGGGAAGATTTGTTATAGATATCCAACAGCTGATAAAGGGGACTCTACACATCAGGTACAGGAAATGTAGCATAGGTTGCAGAAGAGATTTAGTGGTGTGTGTATATACATGATGAAGAATAGGTGGAGAAGAAAGTAGGAGGAACTAAACATGGACTTTATTCTTAAAGACAACCTAGAGACCCTCTTACTGACTAGTTCTGCTGATAATAGCTATAGTCCTGAAACCACAGCCCTCTGGTTCCCCCATCACCATGACATCTATCTAGTTGGTCATGATAACTCTTCTGCTATTGCTGTCAGCTCTACCATCCCAAGGTCAACAGTGCCTCAACAACAAACTACAGAAGTACTCTGAGCCTATCATTAAGGCAACTAATGTGACATCCTGCTGATTGTGACTCAGTCATGCCAAAAGGCAATTCTTTAGTATCTCTGACAAGAATGTGATAATAAAGGACATAACTGGATGCATTCTTGCTCCATAAATACATTAGATATGTATCTACACTCTGTACAATGTCTCCCATATATGTAATTGTATCCAATGTACCATTACAGTCTCTAACCAGAATTCACACACATGGGATATTGGTCCTTGGTTCTTTTTTGGGAGCCCAAACTTAGATATATGAGAGACCTCTTTCTAAATTAACTTTCCTGGTTTAATTTAGAAACATGAGTGGGGAGGCTTAGAACCATATTCTGAAGTCATCAGCCTTGCTAGAACCATCCTTTGCTATACATTTTTGCAATATGTAACAAATAGATGCAAAGGTTGCCCGAGTCAGCCCATCAACATCTGATTAGTCAGCATTGACAATGGGAAATCATCTCAGGACCAATGGTTAAAATTCTCCAAAATGGAAAAAAGCAAGTCAAGGAGGTAGGTTGTGAGGACTGCTAGCCAACAGAAGTTACTCTATATTTGATCATTGATTGACCTACCTACGTACTAGAAAGTTCCTAATAAACAACAACTGACTTGGTCAGCTATATTTAGGCAAGGAATTGCAATCTCTTCTGCTCAACTAATTCAACTAATTCAATTTCAACTAATTCAACTAATCCATGTATACAAAGTTATCAAACTTTTCTATTACTAGACTCTTGTGGTTAATGAGGTTGGGAGCTGTTTGCTGTCCAGAGCACGCACTGATGACTGCCACTCTGCTCAGCAACAACAATTACATATAACAGCAGAGACCCAGAGATCTGGGCTCTCAATTAGGTTGCATTTCCCACTCTATACCTGAGCCACCATTTGTTTACGTACTTGTGAGACTGTAGGACTGAGGAACTGCGTGCTTGCGGCCAGCGAGTAATAAACTACCTGACATGATGCTTTGAGCACTTATGTTCTTTCTTGGTACAGCACCCATGATCTCTTCACACCTAAAGTGTTTTGATTAGGACCAAACTCTTCCTTAATCTATTCTCCATCTAATTCCCTATTCTCTTCTCTGTACTTTCCATGTTGATTGAAATATAATTCTATATTCAGCTGAGAGAGAGAGAAAGAAGTGGAATTGGCTCAAAGAGGGAATAATATACACACTTTGTTGGGTATAGAAATCTATCTTACCCTACAGGAAAGTAGAAGGGGAAGGGAATAAGATAAAAGGGGAAGGCTGATAGAAGGGAGGGTGGATTAGGGAAGATGATAGAAGCAAAACATTTTTGAGGATACAGTGAAAGGAGGAAGAGTAGGATAAATGGGGAAAAATAAGATGGAGAGAAATACACAGTAATCATAAATGTGAAGAATGTTTCTCTGATAAAGATTTCATTTCTCAAATATATAGAGAACTGAGTCAAATTTATATAAATAAGAGCCATTCCCCAATTGATAAATAATCAAAGGATATGAATATGCAGTTTTCATATGAAGTAATCAAAGCTATCTACAGTCACCTAAAAATATTCCAAATCACCATTGATTGGAGAAATGAAAATTAAGGCAACTCTGAAGTACCACCTCACAACTATCAGATGGCCTACTTTGACAGAAAAGGAAAATAACAAATATTTGACGGGAGATGGGAAAACTGAGACACCAATGCATTGTTTATGGAATTGTGAACTGATTCAACCATTCTGTAGTACAATTTAGAACTATACCCAAAGGGCATGCAAACAATGCATGTCCTTGACCAAGCAATACCACTACTAGATCAGGTCAGTATCCCAAAGAGATCAAAGAAGAAGGAAAAGGACTTATAGGTACAAAAATACTTATAGCTGTAGAGGGCCGGCTTTGGGGAGTTGGAGGGCTTAGGCCTACCTGGGTCTTACCTGTAGCTTGCACTAAGCCTGACAGCTGTGAAACTCAGGATGTCGGCTCACCACCCCCCTGTTCCATCTCTTGAGAACAGGAGGCAGGAAGGGAAGAAATGGATGGGGTACAGGACAGGAAGCAGGAAAGAATGTAACAGACAAGGTACAAGGAAGTAAGGAAATCACTTAATTAGATTTGTACTTTTCGTGAATAATAATGTTACTATTGCTTGATCCAGTACTATGTAAGCCTGAGCCCTCAGATCAATAAACAGAGTTTGTTCTTCACTGCTCTCACCTGGCCCGTGATTCTTAGTCTCTTCACACTCTGCTGGCATCAGACCACAGCCGGGATGCAGGCGTTACCTGGCATTTGGCACCCGAACAGGGACCTGAAAGGAAGGCTTCCCCTGGCAGAGTGGCCCTGGACAAGGTGGGCTGTTTGGCCAACAGCCCTAGAAAAGGAGCTCCGGTCGTCAAGAGAAGATGCTGACAAGGTAGGGCGGTAATTTTCCTATACAGTTTTTTATTTTCACCAGGTTAAGCGGGGATTAAAAAGAAACCAGACTGCTGCTTATCGTGGTCTCTTGAAGTGAAAGTGAACTTCAGAACAGACTGCAGCTTATGGGGTCTCAGATTTAAAGTGAAAGCAAACTGTACAGACAGGAAAGGAAACCCCACAGGTGGACAAACGAGACTGCGGCTTTTCAGCATCTCCAAAAGCGAAAGTAAACTTTAGAACTAGACTGCCACTTTTCGGCTTCTCTGATAAGTAGTGTCCTATAAGATAGTTAGCTAACATGGGGCAGAGCTCGTGGGCAGAACAGAGAGACAGACAATATTATTTGAAAGTGTTCAAATACAGGGGACACAACTAGAATTTTAGCATGCAAATAAGAACATTGTCTTTCTTTAAATTGTCAACTGCATCTTTGTCATTTCTATTGAGAACAAACCAAGTGCTATTCTGCTACTGAAATCTGTGCGTAAGATACCTGTACTGTCCAACCACTGCATTGCCAAGACTGTAATACCAACTTTGATTACACTAGGAAATGGCAGTGCTCAGTCTTTGTGTGTTGCAATTTTCACATATTTGCTATTTTATTGATTATTGTTTAAAATAATAGTACTATATGAGAACTTAATGATTATATCTTGGAATTATTTTGTATAGAAAATATACTTAGAAAAGTGGTTACCATGCTGCTGTCCTGTTCTTGTTAAAAAGACCCATGTCATAAATATTCAGGACATTGGCAGCTGATCACATTTACAAAATCGGCGTATAAGTGAAGTTTATTACTCCCTCCATAATGCCTTGTGGACAAGCAGGAGCTGTGATGTGAAGCTACACTGTATTTCCCATTTTATATATGTCTCCCTATTTGATTTTATTCAAGTTATAGTACATTCTGAAAAAGTTGGCCTTAGGTGTGTGTCATTGTGGCATGCAAAGAGTTATGATAACTTTACGTTAAATGTTACAATTTGTAGTCGTTATGATATCGGAAATTTTTGTGGTTTTCAAGAGTCTCAAAGAAAATTGTATACTAACATTTTTTTGTCAGCCATCACATTTCCAAACAGTATTTTTAAAAAACAAAGGTAAATGTGATATGGCAGATGAGCAGACTAACCAAAATCAGTGGTTAAGGGGATTTCATTTTAGATCCTTTTTCATAATCAAAGAAAATGGGACATTTGTCACATATATATATATATGTGTGTGTGTGTGTGTGTGTGTGTGTGTGTGTGTGTGTGTATGTGTGTGTGTATATATACATACATACATAAGTTTTATTGAAGTTAGAGCTAAAATAGCATACTAATTTTATAGCTTTTGTAGATACATGTCCTTTGCAACCTTCCATTCATTTCAGATCAGTTTGTAAATCAAGAGTTCTGTCTTACAGTAATTCTAGAAAAATAAAGCTTGTATCATTTTATCTACAACCACCATTTAGGTAACTTAAAAATTACATTGGAATTCAAAAAAGAGGAAAAATACTTAAGAAGCTAAGTTATATCAATAATTAGAAAACAAATCAACTTGTTTTCTTAATCAAGTGGGGAGGAAACTTCAAGGGTAGCAGTAAATAAACTCTCTGCTTTAGAAATTTGACATGAGAAGTTTGTATGTTAAACACAGTCTAATGCACTATATGTATACTAAAATTTCCAGTAAGATGTAGCTTGTAAATTTTCTGAATCAGCTCCTTAGTACTAGTTATAATATAGCTAAAATCTTAATATATTTTACAGTATATAAAAAGCTATAACTTCATAAATTTGTCATAGCCTGGTCAGTAGTTAAAATAACTTTTCAGAGTTGAAAATAACTTTTATTAATTAAACAATTAGGGAATCTTTTTTTTAACTACAGATAGGAAACTTAGTTATTTCTGTGTTTTCTGCCAAGAAGCATAGACTTAAACACATTTCTGTACATACCTGATTTCTTAGCTATTAAATTTATTCTGTTCTAAACATTACTTAATCATATTTAGTTGGCTATTTTTCTACTGAACAATTACACAATGTTAGGGAGAGTCTTATTCTAAAATTCCTTTATTTCATATCAATGTGTGATTCATGTTTTTTTTTAAGTGTAATTTCAATGTATGTGTCAGAGTATGCGCAAAAAAAAGTGGGGGGAAAATGAATATCATATGAAGACAAGCAGATATTTTGGATTAGTTACATTTTTTAAGAAGGACATAAGCAATATCATTTCTTGTTTTGCTTTAATAATTCTTGGCAATCCAAGACACCTCAAGACTGACAATGGTCCTGCCTATACTAGCAGGAATTTTGCACAATTTTGTCTCACCTATAATATCACTCACTCTACTGGCATCCCGTACAATCCTACTGGACAAGCCATTGTTGAAAGGTGCAACAAGGATATTAAAATCCTCCTGGACAAACAGAAAAAAGAAGAAATAGAAAATAGGGTAAGAAGGAGATTGGATCAGGTAATATATACCATAAATTTTTTGACACTAGATGATCAGGTATGTACTCCCGCACAAAATTATTTTGCAGGACAAAAGAACAGGTTGTTAGATGAGCAATCAGATGTCACAGTAATGTGGGAGGATCCAAAGACAGGTAATTGGGATGGTCCAGTAAAATTACTAACCTGGGGCCCAAGGTTATGCTTGTGTTTTTCCAGAACATGCAGGAGAACCAGTCTGGGTTCCCGAGAGGAACATCCGTACCTGTCAGCATACTGACCAGAGGGATAGAGACCCTGAGCGTCAAAGGGAAAACTGGTTGGAGAGACAAGTGGAGGAGGAAGGCAAGACCAAGAAGACAAAGAGCCAATAATAAGATGTTGACTGTCCTTTTTGCAATGATGACTGTCACAGATGGCTCTGGGACAGAGTCGTGATTACATTGGACTTATATGCCTTACCCCACTTTGGGTTAAACCTGTAACTTGACCACTATACTTTTGTTTGTGTAACTCCCTATTTGCTTTCTAATACTACCAATATAACTCCTGATCAAATATTGAATAAGCTTCAGGGCACTTGGCATTCCAAAAATATAACATGGATGGTATTGATCCTCAAGATATTGTTTATAAGCTGTTGTACTATATCAAGCAACTTAACACTTTCCAGAATATTTCAAGTTTGCTGTTGCATTTTGTACCCTGATAGTATCCTTGTTACTCTTGAGTTTTCTCCTGATGTGCATCCCACGTTCTCAAGCTAGAACAGAAGAAAGGGGGAGATGTAGAGGGCCAGCTTTGGGGAGCTGGAGGGCTTAGGCCTACCCGGGTCTTACCTGTAGCTTGCACTAAGCCTGACAGCTGTGAAACTCAGGATGTCGGCTCACCACCCCCCTGTTCCATCTCTTGAGAACAGGAGGCAGGAAGGGAGGAAACGGATGGGGTACAGGACAGGAAGCAGGAAAGAATGTAACAGACAAGGTACAAGGAAGTAAGGAAATCACTTAATTAGATTCGTACTTTTCATGGATAATAATGTTACTATTGCTTGATCCAGTACTATATAAGCCTGAGCCCTCAGATCAATAAACAGAGTTTGTTCTTCACTGCTCTCACCTGGCCCGTGATTCTTAGTCTCTTCACACTGTGCTGGCATCAGAGCACAGCCAGGGATGCAGGCGCTCCTGGCATATAGCAACTCTTTTTGTGGTGGCAAGAATTAGAGATTGAGGAGATAAAGGGCAGATGCTGTGTAGAGGGGCATGACTCATACGCATGTTGCCGCACAACAGGAAGAACATTCCAGAACCTTAGGAAATAGGCACAACAGGCCAGATGCTTTAGGAAATAAGCATCTTTTCCATTTCATTTCCTTGACCCAGTTATGGTTCTGTCATCTACATATGTATAAAAGTTATGAGTTTACTTTCACAAGCATCATCTCTTTTGCTCTTCACATGCTAGGCATTTAATATAAGTATTATAACTACCTTTATATGGCAGTTCAAGGTTTCACAAACCATTTTCCTCAAAACAACCTGTTATGGCGTAATTCAAGTATTGTAAGGCAAAGTAAAATAAGTAAAAATATTTCCACAAAATAAACTTTTCCTATAGCCTAAAAAAACTTTTAATATGCAACATATCCCCTTTTTGTTGTAATCACTTGTTTTACTCGATATGGTACTGAGTTGACAAGATTTTAACACATTCTTTCATTTTTTTATGGGGTTTTTTATTTCTTGTTTTTTTGTTTGTTTGGTTGTTTGTTTTGTTTTGTTTTGCTAGGCAAATGGGGTTAAGTGACTTACCCAGGGTCATACAGCTAGTACATGTTGTGTGTTGTGTGTCTGAGAACAGATTTGAACTCAGATCCTCCTGACTTCAAGGCCAGAGCTCTATCCACTGTGCCACTTAGCTGCCCCACATTCTTTCATTTTTATCATGAAAATATCATATTGGACATCAACATACCTTTAATAAAGTCAATTTTTCCAACTTAGCCTTGATGATAGCCCATAAATTTTCAGCTGGGCTCATATGTCAGTTCACAGGCTTTAATCATGTTAAGTTGCATATCTTGATAATTTTTTTTAACCTTTCGTGACTTGTGATATGAATGAAAGGATGTGTTGCAATATTCCATCTCCATTTGGGAATTTTGGTAAATGTGGATCAATTCCACTTCTCAACATATCAATATATTTCTCACATCATTTGCTCAATGAGTACATGACTTTCAGGACTTCTGGATATAAAAAATTCCCCAAACATTTTTTGAGGTAGATGCTTTATAGTCTGATGAAGATGCCCAACTTTACAAGCCCCATGGACTTCTGTTAATAGTTTTGGCATACTCTTGAATGAAAAAATGAATTTCATCAGTAATAGTTATGTTTTTCTAACTGCCAATATTCCAGCTTTTGTTCATGGCAAGAATTTTTCTTCATTGTAATGGCTAGAAGCTATTTCTTTGGGTTTTTTGCTGGTCTCTTTGCTGTTCTTCCTACTTCAAGAATACTACATCATACTATAGAGAAATCAATAATAATCAAAACAGCTTCCAGGTCCTTCTGAAGATCTTTGCTTATTTTCTGAGGATTAATTATGCAATAATTCATCGATTCTAATTTTTGTTATTCTTTTTGACTTTACTTTCCTTTGTACTTCAGTATGACTGATCCTAACTATTATGATCTTGAATGATCCTTGAAATGCTTATGTTCCCCATACCAGCAATTGATTCAATATTTCTAATAGTCATTGAAATATGATCTTTAAGAAATATAACTTTTTCACATTTCCTTAAAATAATATTCATTCTTTAAAACCATAGAATTAAAAGAATAGCAAAAAAGAACAATGAAATACATGCTTATGGCACAAAATTCAGCACTCACCTAACAGAGAATTAACCAAAGGTGGGAAACCTGCTCAATCTAATTTCATATGGTCAAGGTCAGACATTATGAGTCAGCTTAGTGTTAGCAAAAGAATCATAATGTGACCAGTAGAATCATAAAATGAAACCATATCAGAATTATTGCTTAGACCAAGTAATCCTCACACCATTGGATTATTCTTATTTTACAAAAGAGAACAATGAGGTTCAAAGAGCTCAAACAATTTTCCATAGTTTGTGCAACTAAAAAATGGAAGAGCTGAAGCTTGAAACTAAATCTACTAAAGCCAAATCTAGTGTTCTTTCTAATGCAGCATGTTGTCTGTCTTATCAAGTAACCTTTTTTTAATTAAAAAAATTTATTGAGTTCCTATTCCTACTACATTCCAAGTGCTATGCTCAATACTGGGGATGGATGACAACTACAGAAAGACAGTTTATGGTCAAGTTCACACTTGGCGAGAGGTGGGGGGTGGGGGGAGACAACATATTAGAGAGTTCAGTTGCTGGGTAAATGAAAAGACTTTTAAAAATTCTAAGTCCTAAAAGTTGTAAGAATGCACCAGAGGGGCAGATTGCATGGCCCAGACAGGCATCTTTAGATTATCAGAAGGTCAGATGATATTAGGATACTGTAGGGCATACAAGCAGGGTAAATGGTAAAGCCAGTAATCCTCAGAAAGCACAGATAGCAAGGTTTGTTTCACGGTCCATTTTATCTGAAGGAAAAGTTGGTGACTTGGTTACCCCAAGTCATGTGAGTAGTCAGGCAGTCTTTGTTGGTTTCTAGGTGGTCTTGAACAAGAGTTGAGCAAGTCAGAGTTCTTTGGATATGACAGAGATGAGGATATCTACTTTTCTCTTATTGTTAGTATATGTGAACAATTTCTACTGTTGTTTATAGTATAGTATATAGCATTTCTGTTTATATTATTGAAGAAAATGGCATATAGAAAAATTAAGAAAGGATATGAAGGAAAAAATTACCAAAGATAGCCATGGAAGACAGTTCCAACACAAGGCAGGGAAGGTAAAGAGAAAATGATTTAGAGATTATATTGCAGGGTTAAAGAGAATGACATTTTAACCTAAATTCACCCTCTCCAAGTACTGATTGAGTCTTCTCACTTTGTTCTAGTTGCTTCTCTGGCTAATCTTAGAGCTTCAGCATTGCCTTCAACTTTTGAACGAGCAGGTACATACTTCCACTCGATATTCATGTCCCAAGTCATATTATTCAGCTTAGTGAATTGGTCTTTGTGGACAACATCTTTACTTTTACTTGTTTTCCAGCCATTTTCTTTCCAGTTGCCAATCCATTCATTCATGCCTTTAGTGATAAATGGGTTATCTGTGCACACAGTAAGTCTGTCCTTATTTTGGGCCTTTGTTTGCTCAATCCCTTTTGTAGCTTCTATTGATGCCCTTTGGTTTGTGTGTCATCCAGAATGTGTACCACTTATGTTTAGATCATGATCTGGCGCCCAGTAGACACAATACCTCCTTGTGCCCCTTCTCTTCCATTGTTTTTGCAGGTACCCTTGACATACACAGTGTTAGGGTCTGATTCCGGGTGTAGTTTCCTGTACCGTCTTTCAGAACCTCTAGTCTGCCAGCCAGAGTCATAGCTCTTTGGACTGTGTTTCCAACTCATCTCTAGTCTTTCTAAAGGCTCAGTGAAAAAATAAAGTAAGACCTTCAGAGATTGTGAACTCCTCATCAAGTGACTTTTATTAAGTTCCTTCCCTACCTTTTCTATATACAGAAACATAATAATTTACTATTTTGTAAATAGGTCAGACATCATAAAAAATACATAGGTGAAAAAAACTGGCATATTCTTACACAAAATTGGAAATTTCGGTCAAGACTAAAGTCTTTATAGTCAGGGGAGTCAATCTGATCCATTTATAATTATTATAATTATAAACAAATGTCTGGGCTATGGGATGCCAAATATAGAAAATTAGAAAATTACAGAAAATTTAACTAAATGAACCAAATTTAGGAAAGAAGGGAGGGAGGGAAGAATAGAGGAAGGGAGAAAATGAGAGATAAAGGAGGAGAGGGAGAGAAAAGGGAAGAAGGAGGGAGAGAGGGAGTGGAGTGTTCATTTTTTTTTCCTTAAGGAAAAACCTGTCAGGTGTGTAATTCAATAGCCAACCTCCATGGAAATCTAAAGTTTTATACATACTAGAATGATGTGTTTTGACACCATCGTTGCCTGTGCACCTTTCCATAGTTGAAACAATTTATTTTTAAAATCAGTATTAACTGAGTCCCTCTGCCTGATTCTTGACTCATATGGAAGGGGACATGGGAAGAAGAAAGGAACAAGCATTTATGAAGTGCCTACTGTGTGCCAGGCACTACACTAAGCTCCTTTTACAGAAATTATCTCATTTGTCCTTACAGCCCTATGAAGTAGGTGCTATTATGAGTCCCATTTTCCAGTAGAGGAAACTGAAGGAAACAGAGATGAAGTGACTTCCCTAGAGTCATACAACTAGTAAATGTCTGAGGTTAGGTTTGAACTCAAGTCTCTTTGACTCTGGGTCTAATACTCACTCCCTTGCGACACAACACCTAGCTGCCCCATTTGGATTTGGATCTGAGTTGTTAGAATTCATCTCCAGTTACCCTGGGTATCCTTTTACACCTCCCCAGTACCCTCTTCATGGCTCCAGTCACATCCTTGTTCCTCAGGCTATAAAGGAGGGGGTTAATCATAGGTGTAAGGATAGTGTAGAAGGCAGAGAAAATTTTGTCCTTGACTGGGGTGTGGTAGGATTGGGGCAGCATATAGGTATATAAGGCTGCCCCATAAAATAAGGTAACCACCAATATGTGTGAAGAGCAGGTGGTTAAGGCTTTCTTTCTCCCCTCTGCAGAGTTCATATGATGCACAGTGATGAGGATCTTAGTGTAGGAGGTGATAACTACAGAGAAGGGGATTAGCAACATCATGACACAGCAAACATACATCACCATCTCATAGATAGCTTTGTCACCACATGCTAGCCTCAGCATAGTGGGTGCCTCACAGAAAAAGTGATTGATCTTGTGGGAGGCACAGAATGGTAGGCTCATTGTGATGGGAGTGAGAAGAAGACTATCCAAAGACCCCCCAAACCAAGAGCTGACCAATATAATGATACAAATCCGTCTACTCATGAGAACAGGGTATCGTAAAGGGTAGCAGATAGCCACATAGCGGTCATAGGCCATAAGACCCAGCAGGAAAAACTCAGCTCCCACAAAAGTTTGGTAGAGAAAATATTGAGCAGTACAAGCCACAAAAGAAATAGTCCCCTGACCTGAAAAGTAGTCCACCAGCATCTTGGGAACTATGGTGGTGATGTATATGATATCAATAAAAGATAGATTACTGAGCAGGAAGTACATGGGTGTGTGGAGGCGAGTGTCTGTGTTGATCAAGAAAATCATGGCACCATTAGCCATCAAGGCAATAAAGAAGATGATGATGATAATGATAAAAATGACACCTGAGGCTACATTGTGGCTAAAAAACCCCATGAGGAAGAAGTCAGTAGAGCTGGTTCTGTTGTTCCCATCCATTACAACTGAGACAGGTCTTGGGTCATTCAAAGAAGAATCAACATTGAGAAGAGAAATCATCCACAGGGAAGAGTTCTTACTCACCTAAACCAGACTTGAAATGAAAAAAAAAGTTAGTATAGTATTTCAAAAATAAAAATAATATAAATTTTGTATACATACATGTATATAATAATTTGTATAATCTTTTAGATGTCATATATATACATGTGCATATAACAATGTATACTTATAATTACATATATACTGCATATATGTATATATGTGTGTGTACATATATATGTATATATAAATTTCATTTCCCTTTTCTAAGTAATTTTCTTCTTTTTTGTGTGTGTGAGGCAATTGGGGTTAAGTGACTTGCCCAGGGCCACACAGCTAGTAAGTTGCAAGTATCTGAGGCTGGATTTGAATTCAGGTCCTCCTGACTTTATTGTGATGCCTAGTTGACCTTGCGCCTAACGAAATTCTAAAGCTATCTACCCAGCACAAATGAAAGTAGATATTTAGTAAGTAGGTGTTTCATTTTATCACCCAACTTATTCACTTACATTGACGAAATCAAATAAATGTCAAGTGTTCATTTTATTTGTGTTATACTGTGTGTGTATATATATATATATATATTATACACATATATACATATACACATATATGTATATATACATACATGTTTCTCAAATCATTAATTAGAAGTTTATACTCACTCAAATTAATTGTTTAATTTACTTAGTCTGAGAATCCAGACAAATCGGTAGAACGAGTAGCTTTATTTGGAAACAACTGAAGTCCATCTATCTAAACTAGAACATAACTGAAGATAATATTGTCTGAACCATATTCATGGCAGACAAAAACTCTCAAGCCTGAATGGAACTATGGTAGGATCATGAACCCCAGTTGTTAATAAAGATGAAATTGTCATATATTGTATGTTAAATTATATGTTATAATTGATTATTATCATGATCTAGGACTTGCAGCTTAAAATGAACCACTGAAATATGCTTTTAGTAAGCAATGTCATTCACTTTCTAACTGATTTTATAAGGAAGAGGATATATAATGTAAAAAAAATGTGATGGGTAAATGGCTATAATTATGTATTCAATGTCATTTAGGGTGACATTTTTGAAGTTAGAAAACTAATTCTAAGACTGATATTATACCATATTGTCTTGGAAACTGTTACTGAGTGAAGTATTCTGAAGATTTATTGGAGATTTCATTTCCTTTTATGATGTTGGAGGCAATGACCAATACTCTCAGTCCTATGATGTATGAAAAGTATTGTTGTGCCCTAAAGAACTTAAATGGAAGAATCATATGTTTCTATTATGAAAAGAGGAAGGGTTTTTGTTTCCTTTCTCCTAATTTCTCGTATTACTTTCCCAGAGGCAAAGCTCTTGTATATTATTCCTTATGTAGTCTATACATTGAGCATTGTGGATACTTAGTCGATTATCATGTGTGTACGCTAATGATGTTTGAATCTAAAATCTCATAAGTAGGGGTAGACTACTAGAAATCTCATTCTGTCATTTATCAGATGGTTCTAGTTTTCTAGATGGAAACAGGGAATGGACAGAATGACAGCAGATTAAAAAGTTGTAACTATGTCTTTGCACCACCTAGTAATAGCAGACTTCGTGAGATCAGTCAGAGAAGCAAAGTGTCTTACCCATAGTCTCATCTAATTCACTGATTTGCAGAACCAAAATCAGGACCCGAGCATCTAGGATTCTATCCCAGTACTTTCTTCCCTCTATCTCACATTCATATCACTTGGGGATGCATGCCATAGCTAAACAGACAAAAGAATGAATGAAATCCTCACTCAAATATAGTAATCTTTGAATCCTATAGTCATAGTCCCTGATATTCTGGCATTGTTAACAATTTGCTCTATCAGTTAGATATGGACCAACCTTCTCACTCACAACATCCCCAGTCAATGTTATAGCTAGCTTGTTTCAACTAGTGTCATTGTACAGGGGTATATTTAAATTAACCATATTCTATATTTAGATTATGTAAAAAGAGGTAAAATGAAGTAAGTTTTCAAACTTCTATAGACACCTACCACCCAGAAACCCCTTACCTACTCATAAATTAGAATTATGCACTCCTACTTTTTCTTATAGATACAGGCATAGTGAAAGACCTAGGGGGACACTAACCCAAACCCAGTCCTCTTAATTTCTTTAGTCACATCAAGTATACCATCATGATTCCAGGCACCTGGTTCACAACTATGATGTGATCCTCAACTCTTTATACTCAGTTGGGGTGTATGGGTTTTCAGGAAGACTAGCACCTCTGGTATAAGGGCTTCCTAAGCCCTTTGCAGGGCTGCTCATCCATCTTTGGTGTCCACTTGATCCACCCAGCTCTTACCTGTGGCTCCAAGAAGCTATAGCATGTGCAGCAGCCACGCCCAGTAAACCATTTTAGAGGATGAGCTAAACTAGGTTGAGGGTAACTGACAAGCCTCAAACCTGTCACTGAGTTAGGGGGCTATTCACCCCAAGCATGTAAAGACTTTCCCTGGAATGGGCAAATGAGAACAATTTGTCCCAACAGCCATGAAGGTGGACTGAAGCAGGCACTGGGGAGCACTTAGAGCTTGGTCAGACATTAAAGACACCAAGATTATCCACTGCGTCCTGGGCCATCATAAGTCATCTTGATTTTTGTACTGATACTGAACTTCAGTGACTCAGGAAGAGAGAGTGAGGTAGATGAACTTGTGCAGCTCTGCCTCACTTAAACCCAATTCACACACAAGTAAAAATACAACCTGTGATGTCAATAGTCCTCTTCAGAAAAACACAAACAACAATTCTCAATTACCCCTTATACATCATCATTTGCAAAACTTTGTCATTTCTTTCCCTCATGTCCTTATCTTTCTCTCTATTTCTGTGATCACAATTCTAGCTCAGGCCCATATTACCTCTCACTTGAACTATTACAACAGCCTTCTCATTGGTCTCTCTGCCTCAAGCCTCTCCCCTTCACTAACTCCAAACAGTTGCCAAAGCAATTGCCCTTCAGTGCAGTCTGACAATGTCATTACCCTGTTCAAAAAAACTCCAGAGGCTCCTTCTTACCTCAGGATTATATAAAAACTCTTGTTTGACACTGAAATTCCTTTATAACCTAACTCCAACCTATCCTTCCAGCCTTATTACTCCCTCCCTTTTACTCACTCTTTGATCTAGACAAGCAGTTCTCATAATTTTTTGTATCAGGACGCTTTTATGCTCTCAAAAATCATTGAGGATTGTCTTCCACCACCATCAAAGAGCTTTTGTTTAGGTTTCAGGTTGTTGAGGCTATTTGCAGTGAACTCCCTCTCTTCCCTCCCTCATCTCCTATCATTCATGTGCCTTCTGCAGCTCTCTCCTTCTTCACCCCTGTCTTACACAATGAAGTAGCCTTACTTTTTACTAAGACTAACCCCTATGCCTCTTCAAGTAATCTCATTCCATCCTATCTCTTCCAACAGACTGATCTCTCTCCCTCATTCCCCCTTTTTCACTTATTTTCAATTTCTCCCTCTCTACTAACTTATTTTCTACTGCCTACAAACATGCCCATTTCTCCCCTATTCTGAAAAATCCTCACTTGCCCCTTCCACCTCCACTATTGCATTATATCTCTTCTGCCCTTAATAACTGAACTCCTCTGAAAGGCCATCTACAATAGGTACCTCCACTTTTTCTCCTCATACTCTCTTCTTAACTCTTTACAATCTGGCTTCCAATGCTATCATTCTGCCAAAACTATTCTCTTCAAAGTTACTAATAATCACCTATTACCAAATCCAGTGGCTTTTTCTCAATACTCATTTTCCTTGACCCCTCAGCAGTTTTTGACACTGTTGATAACTATCTTCTCCCTGATATTCTATTCTCTAGGTTTAAGACACCATTCTCTCCTGGTTTTTCTCTTATCTATATGACCACTCCTCTGTCTCCTTTGCTGGATTCTCCTCCAGCTTACACCCTCTAGCCATAGGTGTCTCTCGGGGTTCTGTTCTTATCCTCTTCTCTTATCCCTCTGTACTACTTCATTTGGTGATCTCATCGGCTCCCATGTTACCAACATTTTGCTGGTGATTCTCAAATCTACCTTTCCTGCCACAATCTCTCCTGACCTCTAATCTCACATTTTTAACTGCCTTTCAGCCATCTCAAACTGAATGTCCAGTACATATCTTAAACTCAATATGTCCATAACAGAACTCATTATCTTTCCCCCTAAACTCTCACCCCTCTTACCTTCCCTATTACTGTACAGGACAACACCATCCTCCTAGTTCCTCAGGCTTTCAACCTAGAAGTCATTCTGGACTCCTCACTATCTCTTATCCTCCATATCCAAGCTATTGCCAAGGCCTGTTGATTTCACATTAACAACATCTCTCAAATATGCCCCCTTTCTCTCTTCTGACACTCCCACTGCTCTAGTGTAGACCCTCACCACCTCACACCTGGAATATTGCAATAGCCTGCTAGCTGGATCTGCCTGCCCCAAGTCTCTCCCTACTCCAATCCATTTTCCATTCAGCCACTAAAGTAATTTTACTAAAACACAGGTCTGATAATGTTACACACATCCCCCACTCAATAAATCCTAGTGATTTCCTGTTGACTCCAGGAACAAATACACAATGCTCTGTTAGGCCTTCAAAGCCCTTCAAAATCTAGCCCTGTCCTATCTGTCCAGTCTGCTTACTCCCTGACACATATTCTTTGAACCAGTGACATTGGCCTTCTGACTGTTCCATGAACAAGACACTTCAACTCTCAGCTTTGGGTATTTTTTCTGGCTGTCCCTCATGCTTGGAACATTCTCTCTCCTCTGGACAACTGACTTGTCTGGACTTCTTTAAGTCCCAACTCAGATCCCACCTTTTACAGAAAGCTTTCCATAACCCCTTTTAATTCCAGTGATTTCACCCTTTTAATTATTTACTATTTATCCTACACATAGTTTACTTTGTATATCTCTGTCTCCTCCACTAGACTGTAAGCTCTTTGAGGGCAGGGACTATCTTTTGCCTCTTTTTGTATCCCCAGATACAAAATATAGTGTCTGGCACAAAGTAGGTACTTGTAAATGTTTATTGAATTGAATTGAAGGTGGATTATATCTATCAATGTATAATATCATACAAATTAAAGTACTATTATGAAAATAGTTTTGGCCTTGAGGATCCTTTGAAAAGGGCTTGGGAACTTCTAGGGGTGCACTTAGCACACTGTGAGAGTCACTGGCCCGGATAAATTGTTCCTGCCATTCCCTATACCCAGCATTACGTCTTCAACCTCTATGCCTAGAATGTACTTGGTCCCCACCTCTAAATCACTGAATTCTTAGTTTTTCTTAAAGTGTGAATTCACTTACTAACTCTTTCATGAAAACTTATACAGCTGCTAGTCCCTCTTCCCATTATTTTGCATTTATTTTGTATGTGCTTATCTGGCATATACTTATATGTATACATATTATCTCCTCCTATAGAGCTCTTCGAGGGCAGGGATGGTTTTCTTTTTTCTTTCTATCTACAATGCTTAGCACAGTGCTTGGTGCATAACAAGCACTTAGTAAATTTTTGTCGATCAATTGTTTGATATTTCAAGAATGGACAGCAACTAAGTCTTATTTAAGTTTTGTGCTTCCCACTGCCTAGCACATAGTAGGTGTTTAATGAATGTTTAAATTGAATATTATTTACGGGGCAGCCAAAAGGTACTCAAATACTGATTGAATTAGACTGACCTGAAATAAACTGAACAAAATTGAATTGAATTGCCCTCTTCATTGAGTGGGACAGAACCATTAACGCTAATGGATGAATGAATGAACTCAGCCTAGTAGAATCAAGTTGCTCAGATAGATTCATATAGCTAATCAGTGACTGAAATATAATATAATCTATGTTATCTAATCTTACCTTTAGAAGTTTCCCTTTATGATAAAAAGAGAATAGTATGAAGCAAATATATCCACACTGCTTTTCTGTGACTTCCAATTAGACAAATTATACTTTGGAAACAAAGTGATAGAGTTACTAATAGTAGAGAAGTTCTGACAACATTCAAGCTTTTCCAGTCAATTCACTTCATCTTTTAAACAAATTTTATTTTTCCCTTTGAGTTGAGAATGACATTTGCTCCTCATTTCAAACTGCTTTTGGATTTCTCTCTTTGTGTCCCTAGAAAATTAAATACATGGGAGTCCAAAAATACTAAAAAGCCTGCTCTAGAGCATGCCTGAGTGAAAAGAGTCAGTGTTTAATCCATATTTTCCACTTTACCTCTTGGAGAATTCCTTGTCCGGATCAGTTCTTCATATGCAGTGAGACAATTTTTTTCTTTACTCATGGAAAAAGGGGAAAGAAGAAATTTTTAAATGTGTGATTTTTCACTATGTGAACAGAGACTAGGATCCTAGCACATCAGACATAGAAAGGACCTTAGAGATTAAATAGTACTATTCTTCTTTAATGGAGAAAGAAGCTGAGGGCCCAGAAAGAGGATAGTCCTTGACCAACATTTTGCACTTGTGACAGAACTGGAATTAGAACCCAATTTTCCTGGTTCCTACTCTAATTTTCTTTTCCCTAAGCTTTTGTTACCTCTTTCCACTACATCACACAAAGATCAGAGGAATTCAAACTTATAAAAGAAATCCCTTCATAGGTTTACATAAGTGAGAAATTTGGGCTCCCCTCCTCCATCCTTACCTCTCCTCAATATAAGAATAATTTTTATGTTTATTTCTTCTTTAACATTCTTTTTTTAAAATTTTTTTTAAAAAAATTCTTTCCTTCCCTCTAGCCTCTTCTCCATCCACTGAGAAAGCAAGCAGTATGATATACATATGCAGGCATGAAAAATATGTTTAATAGGAGGATACTGAAAGCTTCTCCACTCTCTGACTAAAGAGTGACTTTTGCGCATACAAAGTGGAACAAGACTGTGTTGTCTAGCTTTGGGGTTTTTTTTTTGTTTGGTTATGGTTTTTTTGTTGTTGTTGTTGTTTTTGTTGTTTTTGGCAAGGCAGTTGGGGTTAAGTGACTTGCCTAGGGTCACACAGCTAGTAAGTATCATGTATCTGAGTTCACATTTGAACTCAGGTCTTCCTGACTCCAGGGCCAGTGCTCTAACCACTGCCTATAGAAACCTAGCTACCCCATATTCTGTAACTTTGAGCAATTCATCAATTCGACTATAAAAAAGCAATTAATTTTGTGGTGGGGAGAAGTAGGTATTGTGTAGATGAATTGTTTTCCTTTTAAGCAAGTTAGTTGTAGTTGTGTTAGTTTTTTATATAACTATGAATTAAATAGAAAATAGTTATCTGTGGAACTTCAGACTAAATTCAAGGGTGGTTGTATGGATCATCAGTCTTTCATTCCTTAGAGCTATTTCAGATAAAGGAATCTCAGAGTATACTTCCTTTGGGCTTTGATGTGAAGTATCACTGGTATGAGTTCTCAACGACTAAGTGGGAAAATATGAATGATTCAGTGAGGGTTCTGGGTAATTTCACCCTAGGAGGAAAACTATTCTAGCTAAATTTCTTTTTTTTATATAAATTTATTTATCTTCAGTTTTTAATATTTACTTCCACAAGATTTTGAGTTCCAAATTTTCACCCCATCTCACCCCTCCCCCGACCCCAACATGGCACGCATTCTGAATATCCCTTCCCCTAGTCTGCCATCTCTTCTATCTCTTCCCCCCTTCTCTTATCCCCTTCCCCTTCTATTTTCCTGTAGGGCAAGAAAGAAACCTCTGAGTCTAACATGTACCTGCTGTAACCCTGAACTAGTCATGTAACTGTTCAATACCCCAAGTAACTCCCTAAGATTATAAATTGCAGAGAAGATACTATTTTGCATTGGTAGAAGGAAGTTCCTCATTTGTTTGAATCACAGGTCAGTTTAAAAAAAATCCAAGATATAGACGGAGTTGACAGAAATATAGCCAATCCAAATTGCTGAAATATTAAACCACAAGTAATTCCTGAAATGATATATTCTCAAAGTATATGAACAAATCATTTTAAATAAAACAGCAGACTGTGAATGAACATGTAATAATGTTTCAGATCATTAATAATAAAAGATTCAAATTATAGCAACAGATATTTTGCCTAATAGACATTTCATTGGCAAAAGTGATGAAAGGTGAAAGGAGTCTGTGTTTGAGGGGCTATGTGGAAAGACACACTGATAAATTATAAGTGGTACCTTGAATTGGTCTAACAGTTTTGGTACATAATCTAAGACTGTGTAATAAATGTCATTAAATTGCTCATACTCTATGACCCAGCAATCCTAAAATTGAAAATAGACCCCAAGGAGGTCAAGGACAGAGGTTCCATATATACCAAAATATTTCAAGCAGTATTTTTCATGCTAGGAAAATAACTAGGAAAAAAAAGTGGACACCCATCATTAGGCAAACTGTGGTATATGAACATAATGAAATTTTATTGAACCATATGAAATGATGAATACAAAAACTGAAGCATAAGAAGACTTATATTAATTGATTTTTACAATTCAAGGAGAAAAATATACACAACAATGATAATTAGTAAATCAAAATAACACAAAAGTGCAGCTGATCTCAGATTAATTACAGTAACAATTCTAAGTCTTGGAGAATAGTTGATGAAATACATTTCCCTCCTCTGATACAGAGATAGAATTACAGGTAAGGAGAATTGTATGGATAGCCAGATGTGACCCCTTTGTCAGTTTTTTGTGTGTGTGTGTGTGTGTGTGTGTGTATGAGTCTGTGTCTGTGTTAAGGGTTCACTGTGATGTAAAAAAACAAAAGTCATCAATAAAATATTTTTAAAAGAATTACATGGTGGAAGATGTGGAAGAATTATACTATCTTTCAGTCAGGACAAACTTTGCTCCCACATAACCCTGTAGATCTGACTAGTCAAATCTCTTGAATAATGAAAAATAAAGATCTAGTACAGGAGAAAATAGTGGTTTAAGTAGAGAATTTAGTGCATTTTGCATTCAGTTCTCTCCTATGTAGAGTTAGAGAATACACATCTGACTAAGACTCAGAAGACCTACATTTTGTCCCAGCTGTGCTTGTCACCAGTTGTCACTGCTTCTCTAAAACACAGTTCGTGAGTCTATAAAATGGGGGTAATCACACTCGTTCTTTAAAGATCCATTATGAGGGTCAAATAAAATAAGGTGTGATGGTGGCTTTACAAAAATAACATACTATATCCATGAAAGGTGTTATTGAAACATATTTAACCAGTTTCCCCATTCTGCCATTATAGCTTTATAATAACTAACCTTTACAGAATACTAGAATTGATAACACACCTGCCAGAGTGGGGAAGTAAATGTCACCCAGCTATCAGTACCCTCATAAGGGCCCTTGTCTTCTATTTTACCATAGTTCAACCTCCAACTCATGCAACGTATAATCATGCTAAGCCTGCTAAAATGGTAATAGATAAGTCAATCTATCCAACATTAAAAACAGGTAAGCAATTTGAAATAACTGACTGAAAATAATATTAAGAATAACTTACTGAAAAGTGGCTAATCTAATATTGGTTCAGTATTTTTTATATTGACCGTCTCACCTACTTCAGTATTCCAACAATTTGTGATTTCACTGTGTGTGTACTCCCTTCATTGATACTGATTGAAATTCCTCTAGCTAGGCAGTTTTTTTAATTGCTGTAATCAAAATCATTCATCACCTGGTGGTCAACCTTCTGATTGGCCAACTGCTCTAGGCTATTCCCCCAAATGAAGGAAATATAGTTCACTACTACTGGTCTCAAACTCAAAACATTTTTTACCTGAAAAAGACCTTGTAGAATTTGCACTTCCTTGCCACCTGCCTTGAATCCAGGGTCATCCTTATACTATGCTGGGACATCAGAATAGAGCTTTAATGGAAACTAAATTGAGGGTATAATGTAGACAAGTCTTCTTCACATTACCACAAAATGTAAGCTCTATTAATTAAAAGAGTATTTCTTTTTTTCCTATGTATATCTACAGAAGTAGAAGTTCTTATCCAAATGATTCTACCTGAAAGTGTGTTAGAAGGAAAAGGGCACTGGAATTTTAGTTAATCTAAGTTGGAATCTGGATATGTGACCATGTATAAGATACTAGATATCCCTCACGTACAAAATGGATATAGAAATATCTACCCAACCTGAATCTCAGGATTACTGTGAAGAAAGCACTTGGTAAATTGTTAAGGAGTAGAGATTCCACTATGGAGATATATCCATTCTGAATCTTGGGACATTCATTCTCCAACTCCCCCATTTTGCATTTAATAAACTGAGGCGAAAACATGAGAGAACTTGCTCAAGGTCACATAGTAATAGTGACTTCAGGTTCAACACTTTCCTCTGCTCAACACTGTCATGTCCATGTGTCTGTGTTTATAGTAAAAGAAAAATTGGCAGCAATATCTTTTAACAGTCCAATACTAAAATATTGTTTAAGACTTAACAATCTTAACAGAGCTAATTCGATATATTAAAAGATGAAAATTTAGTCCTGTTTATTTGCTGGTGAAAAAAAAAGTTCACTTGTTTCGTGAAAAACAGCTGTTTTATGGTAATGAAGCCAGAGTTTTTTTTCCTTAAATATGACCCCTTTGCATAGTCCTAATTCTCAAGCTTTCTTCCATTGCTCATACTTTCCAGACCTTTTATCATTTATATTTCTTTTTTCTAATTCCTCTCCTTTTATAGTAAATGGGATTTTAATATTTAAGGCAGAGGGTGGGGCAGTAGATAGAATGGCGGGCCTGGAGTTAGGAAGACTCATCTTTCTCAGTTCAAATCCAGCTTCAGATACTTGGTAGCTATGCTAGTTGGGCGAGTCACTTAACTCTGTTTGACTCAGTTTCTTCATTTGTAAAGTGAGCTAGAGAAGGAAATGGAAAACCATTTCAGTATCTTTGCCAAGAAAACTGAAATGGGATTGCGAAGAGATGAACACAACTGAAAACAACTTAACAACAACCAAACATATTTGTGAATGCAGCACGCGCACTGATATCCAAGGTAAAACAAGCCAATAACCACCCCACTCAAGAAAAACCTTATACCTATTTAAGACACATGATTCATTCACAACCTCAGTGAAAAGAGCAAGATGAACCATTACAGAAAGAGAACATTCTCTAAGTAAAAATTGCTCAGAGAAGAGAATATTGTTTTGGGACAAAATTGAACTGACTAGGAGTGAATGGAAAAAAGCACTGGGCTTGGGGACAGAAGTATGTAAGATCTGTCACTTCCATATGCATAAAATGGGAGTAGAAATAACTATTTTGCCTACTCTAAATAGTTTTTATGAGGAACACACTGTTAATATTAAAGTTATATATGTAATATATATGCATATACATATTGTGTTTATATATACACACATATGTGTATATATTGGTGTTAAAATACAATCCTGTATAAAAAGTACTTTGTAAGCATAAATCACTATAAAGTGCAATTTCTTGAGTTTTTTGGTCTACAACTATAATTTCATCAGGACAGGGAGCTACCAGCACAAAAATTTCTTCCCTATAAGTAAATTCTTAAAAGCATCTATGACTTAAAGCCTTAGAATTGCAGGGACACTGAGAGGTCAAAGGATTTGCCCATAGATGCACAGATAGTGGCAGAGGCAATATTTGAATCCAACCATCCTGACTCCAAGCCAGCCTTCTATTCAAAACAACCATAATTCATAATTAATAAATGTTAGTCTTCAAAATATTTATTTCTTAAATATGAGTTCTTAATTTTGTTATAGAAACTATGAGTACCACCAAATAATGAAAATGTGTAGTAATGTACATATTTTATGTAACTATCTGTAAAAATAAATGAAAATTTAACTTAATTGATTGCTACCCTTTGTAATTTCACCAGTGAAATTGAGACAGTTTTCAAAGTGAAGAGATAGAAAAGTAAAAAAGGAGGGGAAGAGATAGCTGATATTTTTGGAGGGAAAATTCCACCAGTTGGCAGTCCCCTTCCAATAGCTGAACAAAAGACACTGTCCTAATCCAAGGGAAAATAAGAAATCTTACATTGGCTTTTATAACAAGGAGGAAAGTGGGGTTACAAATTATCCTACCTTGTGTAGCCTGTGAAGAACTTCATGCAGACTCAAATCACTCCATAATTTCCAGTTAATGGGACTAATAATTGGTTTACTTAAGAAAATAAACAGTTTAAATTTGTTTTTCTTCTTCATGATTACAGAAAGGATAAAGTAAATGGTAAAAAAAAAAGTTAGCACAAGTGACAGCTAGTGAAAATCCTACTTCAAAGAGATATTATAGTCTGCACCTAATCTCTAAATTATAAATTGTATCCAGCATAGTTGAACTACAATTTCAAAATGACTAACCCTGATATGAAGATTTGAGCATTTTCATATATGCACACTTATCAAGAGAAAGATGTGGCAATATAAAGGAGAAAAAAAAGAAAGAAATATAGTAGTTTGAGTTGGAAAGGACCTTAGAGATCAATTAGCTCAACGTTCTGCCTTAACAGATGACAACTTCGAAACTCAGAACAGTTACACAGATTAGTGACAATGTTAGGATTTGAATCTTGGCCTTTTGATTCCAAATCCAGAAAGAAGGAAGAAAGCAAGGAAGGAAAGAGGAAAAGGAGAGAGAAAGAGGGACAAAGAAGGAGAGGAAGAGAAAGAATCATTTTTTTTTTGGAAGAAGGAAAGTGTTCAATATATGTGTAGAAGATAACTACATAATAAATATTAAACCAGATTTTATGCAATATCAGCAAGTTTCAGGAGAAAGTTCCTAAATTTAAGGGACTTTGATTTTTCATAATTTACATTTTAATAACTAATCTTATCTTTTTGTATAATATTATTCAATTTTCTTAAACTAACTCATTCTCCAGGTTCCTATAGATAAAATATGGGTAATAATACCTGTTGCCTAGCTTCCAAAAAGAAGTATTAAGAAATCAAATAGGGAAAGAATAGTAAATACCTTCAAAGAAAAATGTTGAACATGTTCAGAGAGTGATTATTTCTCTTAGATCCATTGGCCTTTGTCACTACGGTATAGGACAACAAACACTTTGGGGACTATAGCATCAGGAATTGAGAAATCAGAATTTAAATAACCTGCAGCAGGACATCAATAAACAGACCTGAGATTTTTCACAGAAGAAATAGAGTCTATGCCTAAAAATCCAAGGGGAATATCAATTAAGCAGGACAAGAACTTTATCCAAAAGATTCAAATAAAAGCTGCCTAGCATGCCTTCTTGAAACCACCTGTCTTTGGTTTTAGTTCTTTAATGTTGCCTTTAATTAACAGCTGGTGAGCAACTGGTTTCTCGGTGTTTCATCATCAATCTCATTAGGTGTTCTTTCCTCTAGAGAGGAAATTATCAGTCATGGGAAAAGCACAAAAGAAGAAAAGATTGTGTCACTTTAACATCTAGAAACAAGGGAGGATTGGGGATGTGTGAGAGGGCAGGGGAGGGAGGGACATGGAAACAGCATGTTTGCTTCCCATAGAGTCTGGGACCCAATGTGTTATTTGGGAAAGAGTAAACGGTTTATGGTCAGAGGACCTGGCTTTGAATCTCAACGATGCTATTTGCTCCCTATGCAACCTTGGGAAAATCCCTTAACCTGGGCATTAGTTTTCTCATTTGCAGAAGGAGAAAATTAAGAGTAGATGTGATCTCTAAGCTCTCTTTCAGTTCTAAATCCTATGATAATAGAACAAAGGACCAGAAGAACTTTTCATCTTTTCCCCATTAAAAAAAAAATTTCTCAGAATTTTAGAGCCAAGAGGGACCTTAAAAATCATCCAGTTGTGGCCAAGTCACTTTACGTCTCTAGGTCTCACATTTTTTACCTGTAATAGGAGGAAGTCAGACTAAATAATGCCTGAGAGCTCTTCCAAGCCCTTTATCCAATGACTGTCCAACTGAATGCCTTCTTTTACACATGAGAAAACTGGGGAAAATTAAGTCTTATAGGATGCATCTGAGTTCTCAATAGCTACAACTAAACTCTGAAAAGTTCTACCAGATGAAAAGAATCCACTTAAAGACTGTCTCTGTCTTTCAAGGACCAGCCTTGCTAAGTTCAGCTCTTCAAACATTTTTGTAAGGGGCTTGCTAGGCACATGCCCACCTGGCTTAACATAGTACCCTGCAGCTTGTGTTTTCCTATCAGATGGGTGGGTCAATCCTTTGATTGACTGAGTAGCCAGAAAAGGCTGCCGTTTTTAAACTGACCAGGTTGAGACATAAGTCTTTTTCCTGCCTACTCTTTCCTGCTGTGTCCAGAAAGTTGAGATCAAAGTTTACCCACACTGCAAGTACCATGAACCAAACCAGTGAGTGAGAAAGGACTTCCTTACCCTGTTCTCACTCCTCTGAAGTTTCTCGTGGCCTGGCAGGTAAGGGAGGCGGGGGAGGGGGATTCGGTTCAACTTCTTTGTCATTAGTTTCAGGTGCCTTTAGTAATTAATTCCCATCCCCTGCCAGGCCTGAGAGTTTGATAAATAGAGAGTTTGGAGCCAGGGTTACAGGTGAAAAGCTTTAGACAGTCAGCCAGGCGATGAAGCCCTGAGAAGCATGGCACCTAGCTCTAGAGCTCAAGGGAAGTTTTGGACTTGGAACTGGAACTGTGCTGTATTAGGACCTAGGCTAAACTGACCAAATATGTGTTATTCTACCTCTTGAAGGATATATTCCTTTGTAAAAGCTAATCCAACCGGCTAAATGGAATTCATGTGCAGGATGCCACCCCACCCCCTATATTTGAGAGCACACTATCAGTCCAGGATAGAGTCATTTGCAGAAAGCCCCATTCCTCTCTAAACCTGGGGGAGGGGTAAGATGTAACATACCTAGCCTTCAGGCTATGGTAGCCAGGGTCAACTAGTGTTACATGTTCTCCCCTCTTCAAATCTCCTATGGTTCTCCCTACCCTATTAGCTGAGAACTTCACTTGATTTCACTGAAAAATTTGAAGCCATTAGCTGAGAGCTTCCTCTTCTGCCCTCCTTCTCATAACATGAAGAGGTTCTCTTTAGCAAGGAAAACTACTATATTCACAAATGATCCCATTCCATCTTGTCTTCTCCAGTAGATTGCCCCCTCCATCAACCCTACCCTCTGACTTATCTTCAATCTCTTATCAACTGGTGAATTCTCTGCTTCCAAAAAACATGCCAATGTCCCTGCAGTCTCAAAAAACCCTCACTTGATCCACTCATCATCACTACTATATATTGTCCCATATTTCTTCTCCTTTTGTGGCTTACCTCCTCAAGAAGGATCTATAATCAATGCCTTGACTTCTTTTCCTCTTTCTCTTTTTAATTCTACAATGTTGCTTCTGACTTCATCATTTCAATCAAAACTTCTCTTTCCAAAGTTACCAATGATCTCTTACTTGCCAAACCTAATTACCTTTTCTTCAGTCCTCATTCTTCTTGATCTCGCGTTAGCCTTTGACACCATCAGTCACTCTCTTACCCTTGATATTTGGCTTCTCTCTAAGATTCTATGCAACAACTGTTTCCTGATACTCTTCCTACTGCTTTTTCTCAGTTTTCTTTGCTGAATTTTCATCCACACTGTGTCCATAATATGTGGGTGTCACCCAATGCTTTATCTTAAGCTCTTTTCTCTTCTCCCTCTCTAATACTTTGTTTGATCTCATTAGCTCCCATGGTTTCATAAATCATCTTTATTCTGAAGATTCTAAGATTTACTTATCAGACCTAACTTCTTTCCTAACCTCCAAACTTGCATCTCCAACTACCAATTAGATATCTCCAGTTGAATGTCCTGTAGAAATCAAAAACTCAACATAACCAAAATTGAACTCATTATCTTTATGCACAAAACCTTCTCCTACTTCCATACTTCTCTATTACAATCAAGGGCACCACCATCCTCCTAAAAGAGGCTCAAAACCTAGGTGTCATCCTTGATTCCTCATTCTCACCTCTTCTCTTGCTAAGTCTTACCTATTTTATCTTCATGACATTTTGTATATATGTTCCCTTCTCTCCTCTGACACTGCCACCACCCATGAAAGGCCCTCCTTACCTCACTACTAAACAATTGCAATAATTTACTAGTTGGGCTCCCTTGACACATCTTTCCCCACTCCAGTCTATCCTCCATTCAGCTGTCAAATTAACATAACTAAAATGCAGATGTGACCATGTCACTACCTAGCCAATCAACTCCAATGATTCCCTATCACCTCCATGATCAAATAGAAAATCCTCTATTTGTATTTAAGACGCTTCACACCTTTCTTCCATTACATATATTTCCAATCATCTTATACCTTCCTTCCTTTCTTTTTCTGTCTTCTTTTCTTTTTCTTTCTTTTTCTTTCTTTCTTTCTTTCTTTCTTTCTTTCTTTCTTTCTTTCTTTCTTTCTTTCTTTCTTTCTTTCTTTCTTTCTGTAAGGTGGATTTTGTTATTCTTTTTTTAGATAATAGTTCCCAGAATCTTAGAAAATAGTTCCCAGGATCCATGGTCATAACAATCTACTAATTCCTAGGATTTCACATTATACACAATTTCTACTGGGAAAGTGTAGTGAGATATAATGATGAGATAATGCAGACATTTGAGTTATTTTGTAAACAGCATACTGTGCCTAAACCATACTGTGTTATGCTGATTCACCATGACATTGCTAAAGTTAATATAAATTTGTGAGGCTATTGTTGGCAAAATGCCTTCTTTGTGTGCTCCCCTATAAATTAGGTGAGCATTGGTAAGTAGGAATTTGGGGAATATGCTAGCTAAACGCTGTGGGGGCCTTGACCTGCCACTAATAAGTCTTGGGGGAAATGTGACAGTGCAATGTTATGCTTGCCTCAATCCACCCCCATTGAGATTTAAGAGGGAATGTTGTAGAAGCTGGAGCTCCTACTCTCTGAATAGTCTCACTCACCTCTTCAAGAAGAGTAATTAGTGGAACCTATAGGAGTTGGTGCTGTTATTATTAGGACCCTTTGAGAAGAACAGAATAAAATAAATTATTTAACACCTTATTGTGTCCCTGAAGCTGTCTTCCTGTCTGCCTAGATCAAGAATGAACCTGCTAGGGCTGGTTCAATATTGAGAAAACTATCAGTGTAATTGATCATATCAACATCAAAACTAACAGAAACCTCATGATCATCTCAATAGATACAGAAAAAGCTTTTGACAAAATACAGCACTCATTCCTATTAAAAACACTAGAGAGCATAGGTATAAATGGAGTCTTCCTTAAAATAATAAATAGCATCTACCTAAAACCTTCAGCAAGCATTATATGTAATGGGGACAAGCTAGAAGCATTTCCACTAAGACCAGTGTTAGCTTTAGCAATAAGAGAAGAAAAAGAAATCGAAGGTATTAGAATAGGCAAAGAAAAAACAAAGCTATCACTCTTTGCAGATGACATGATGATATACTTGCAAAATCCTAGAGAATCAAGTAAAAAACTACTTGAAATAATAAACAATTTTAGCAAAGTTGCAGGCTATAAAATAAACCCACATAAATCATTGGCATTTCTATATATTACCAAAAAAAAAAAAACCCAACAGCAAGAGCTAGAAAGAGAAATTCCATTTAAACTTACTGTAGACATTATAAAATGTTTAGGAGTCTACCTCCCAAAACAAACTCAGGAACAATATGAACACAATTAAGAAACACTTTTCACACAAATAAAGTCAGATCTAAATAATCAGAAAAACATCAGTTGCTCAAGGGTAGGCCGAGCTAATACAGCAATGATGACAATTCTACCTAAGCTAATTTACTTATTTAGTGCCATAACAATCAAACTACCAAAAATTATTTTATAGAGTTAGAAAAAATAATAACAAGATTTATTTGTTTTGTTTTTTAATTAAATTTTTTATTTTTAGGCAACTGGGGTTAAGTGACTTGCCCAGGGTCACACAGCTAGTAAGTGTTAAGTGTTTGGTCTGAGGCTGGATTTGAACTCAGGTCTTCCTGACTTCAGGGCTGGTGCTCTATCCATTGTGCCACCTAGCTACCCCTATGAGATTCATTTGGAAGAACAAAAGGTCCAAAATATCAAGGTAACTAATGAAAAGAAATGCAAGGGAAGGTGGCCTAGCCATTCCAGATCTTAAATTGTATTATAAAGCAGCAATCATCAAAACTGCTTGGGACTGGCTAAGAAATAGAGTGGTGGATCAGTGGCATAGATTAAGTATGCAAGACACAGTAGTCAATGACTATAGTAATCTATTATTTGATAAACTCAAAGACCCCAGAAGCTTCTGGGATAAGAACCCACTCTTTGACAAAAACTGCTGGGAAAACTGGGAAAGAGTATGGCAGAAACTAGGCATTGATCAAAAATCTCACACCGTATACCAAAATAAAGTCAAAATGGGTTCATGATTTAGATTTAGCACTGATTATCTTTACAACAGTGTTGTTTCTGGGTAAATTTTTCTCCTAATTTTGCTCATTCCACTTCACATCAGTTTATTTAAATCTTCCCTGGTGTTTTTTCCCAAGAACCATCTCTTTCATCATTTCTTAGAGCACAATACTGTTCCTCCACATTTACATACCATAACTTTTGTTAAGCCACTCACCAAGTGATGAGCAGCCCCTCGCTTTTGAATTCTTTGCCATTACAAAAAAATATTTTTGTCTATATAGGTTCATTTCTTTTGATTTCTTTGGGATATAAACCTCGTAGCATCATTGAAGGGTCAAAGGTTGTACACAGTTTAATAACGTAGTTCCAAATTGCTTTCCAGAATGGTTAGACAAGTTGATAGTTCCACTCACAGTGCATTAATGAACCTATTGTCTCACATACTACTACTTAAAAAAAACTTTCAGGGATTTGACTATTTCCACATTCAGAATTCAGACAACTAAGCTTTGCGCTACTTACCTCCTAGTCTTTTCCATGAAAATAAATTAGCCAAAGGATGATTTTCTGTAATGAAAATTTGAAATGTTCAGGAAAAAAATTCCAATGAAGCTAGATCTGTAATATTATTTTCTAGTCCAAATGCAAAGAAAATTGGAATAAAATTCCCAGGGCAGAGGGCAAGAGGAAGCTGCATGGAAAACTGAAAACTTACTTGGAAAAAATACTGTTATGTTTCTTATCCATGGGAAAGCTGGTATTATAGGAGAACAAAGAAATTTTTAATGAAATCAAGACTTAGAACAATCAAATAAGAAAATTGCTAAGGTCTTTTCTCTTTTTCTAGCTATATTTAAAGGAAAATCAGAAAAGTTAATGTAACAACCAAGTCCTGGGATTGATGTTGTGAATGTAGTTTTGAAGATTTATACCTAATACCTAGACCTTTATTCTTCTGGCTCATCAAGTGTCTGATTTAACTGTACTGTCCAGGTGAGCCATCTAGATGTTGGCACTGAGTAAAGGGAAGGGGAAAGGAGATGGGTTTAACTATGTTGAGTTAAATAAAAATGTTATATCACCCACTTCTTATTGCCCTCAGGTCATTTCTCATTGCTCACAGACATACCCTCCTCTCCCCATCCCAAACACAAAACAGAACAAAAGAAAATTTTCATTGGGCCTTTATAACTCCTCAAATTGTCATCCCAGATACCTTCTCCCTTTCATAGCCAAACTCCAAGAAAACATATATTTATTTGCATTTATTGCCTCCACTTTCCCTCTTAGCACTTCTCAATTCATAACAATCTGACTACCAACTGCATGACTTAACTGAAACTCCTCTACCTAAATTCATCACAGTCTGCTAATTGTCAAGCCTAATATTTCAATACTCACCATTTTTAAACATTGTGTACCATGTTTTACTATTGACCACCTCACCCTCTTGAACACTCTCTCTTTCCGAATATTTTGTGATTGCTTTCTTTTGATTCTCTTCCTCCTATTCTGACCTCTCTTTAGGCTGAATTGCTGGATCACAAGGTAACTGTAACCCCTCTAGCTGTAAGTATACCACAAGGATCTGCCCTAGGTCTTCTTCTCATCTCTCTCTACACTCTTTCTGTAATGATAATCCCATCAGCTGCTATGCATTTCATTTTCACTTTGGTACAGATAATTTCCAAATTACACATTCAATCATTGTCTCTCTCCTAAGATCCAGATCTCCTTAAGATTCACATCTCCAATTGCCTATTGGACATTCCCAACTGAATGCCCCATAGGCATCTCAAAATTAATCTACAGTGAAACTCATTACCTTTCCCCAAAAAGCACTCTCAAACTGCCCTTTTTGATCAGTGTTACCATTATCTTTCTTCTCATCCTGGTTATCTTTAAATCTTTTCTCTTGGTTCTGTGGCCTTGTAAAAGATACTCGTAATATGAATCTCAGTACCTTCATCTAAAAAATGAAGTATTAGGCTAGATGTTATCTAATTTTTTCTTCTCTAAAATTCTATGATTCTATATTTCTATTAGTTAAGACTTCTCTGACTCTGACTCTGCATCTGTTGCTCTGCCTGATTTCAACTCCACAGGACAAGATGAAACTTCCAGGTTAACTTCATCACCTCTAATCTCATCCCCATGATGCTAACCCAAGCTTTGACTGACACCACCTCCCTCAGACTCCTCTCCACTCCAATTAGAAAGCTGGAGTTCCAAATTCCTCTTAATACCTTCCATTCTAAAGAGTAGAAAGTACATTTCAGGGTTCACCCCACTCTGTGTCTGCTACTCTGCCTGGTTTCAACTCCATGGAACAAGGTGTCCTTCCCAGGCTAAGCTACCTCAAGCTCCACTTCCTCACCCCAACCCTCTATAGCACTTAGCACAGTGCCTGGCACATAGTAGGCACTTAATACATGTTTACTGGATTTTGTATTAAAATGAGTGAACGAATTTTGAAAAATACGTTTCTTAACTACTTACTAAGTTCTTAGTATTGTATTAAATACTGAGGATACAAATACAAAAAATGAGAAAGCCTTTGCTGTTTGGGAGCTTAATTCTGATGGGGGGAGATAGCACATACAAGGGAGTGGTGGGCAATGGAGTTTTGGTCCCAGGAATGACAGGGATAATGAGTTGATCTATAGAGCAGTCAATTAATACACCCTTGAAAGAAACAATGGGAATATTTATTTGACCAGTGTGCCCAAAGAAAGAAGAGGAAAGCACAAGGAAGACGGGAAGTTTGAGGAGAAGAGGACTCTGGTGGCAGGGCAGATGGCAAGGTGCCCTGACCAGGCAACTAGATGGGATACAAAACTCCTTTTGGCCTGGGGCTGTTTAAATGCAGTAGGCTAAGGAACCAATCAGTTATCAATCAAGAAAGCTTAGACTCAGAAAGAAAGGTCTAAAATTGAATAAAGCAACATCCTGGGTGAATAAGAGTATAGTTTCTGGGGGCTCTAACCCAGAAACTGCTGTTCCACATAGGAGAAACAGGATCAGGAAAGAGGACAAGATAACAGGAGAGCTCAACGGGTTATAGTACCCAGGGTTATAGTACCCAGGAGCTAGGGGCCATTTACTTTATGGCCATTTTTACTTGTATTATTAATATTGTTATTCATACACATTGAATATGGGTGATAGAAGAGAAAATTTTGTCTGCCAACTGGTTTAGGGAAGCAGGACAGAATCTTTAGACAGTTCCTTTGTCAATAGACCCATCATTTTTGTTGGCTGAGAGAGCCTTTTGAGCCTTACGAATGCAAGGCTAATGGTTTACCAAATGACCATTATGGCATTTAGAACTGGACCTCATTCCTTATCCATTTAATTAACTACATAAAATTAAATTGGCGGTCTTCAAATAGAAACTGGATGATCCCTTGTTAGAGTTATTGTGTATTACGGACTATTCACGGCATATAAATTGGACTAAGTGGACCTCTGAAGTGCCTCCCAACTATAAAACTTCTATGATTCTTTCACTGTCGTTCTGAATATACCACACTGTTTCTTTTATAAACTGATATTCCTGTGCACATCTGAGAAGAGTAGGGAAAACTGAGGGAATGAGTCAAGGTTACTCAACAGCCTAGTCTTGTCCAAGATAGCAAAATTGTGGTCTGGCTCACTTTTCCCTGAGGAGGAAGGAAACAAAGGAAGAAAACAAGCATGTATTAAATGCTTACTGTGGGTCAGGCAGTTAGTTAGCTTTACAAATATTGTCTCATTTGATCCTCACAAGTGCAGTGTTATTATCTCCACTTTACAATTGAGTAAACTCAGGCACCAGATGTTAAGTGACTTGTCTGGGATCATATTGCTAGTAAGTGTCTGAGGCTAGATTTGAATTCAGGTCTTCTGATCCCACACCCAGTACTCTATACATTGTACTACATGACTGCTTTCTGGGGGACACAAGTAAAACCCTGGATCCAATTTAGTCCTGTCTTTTGGAAGTATAGGTCAGTCTCTATGATCACTCTCCCAACTATGACTTGAATGAGCAGGCTGTTTCCCCAAAGGGCTGCTACTACTTTTCCCTCTCAAGAACCTAAGGGTAGCCCTGAGGGTATGAAGTTGTCCATTATTATCAATAATGAGCTTCCATTTGGTGTGTTCCCTCAATGTCAATCAAAGTCAACATTTCCCCAATATAAATGAATTGATTAACATCAATTAACTTTTACAAAAAAGTATTTACTGAGAAGGTATGGCAAGGACTGAAGTACAGTATCATCCCTGGACTGAGTTGCATTCTCCCCTCTACAAACCTACTTAGTCCCAGGAGAGAATGAACTCCAATTTGAAATGATTGCTACCAATTCCTGTGCCCCTCTTCCCGATTCAGGGAAAGGGAGGTACTTCTTGGCCCAGTAAGTCCATTTCTCACTACAGTGAGTTCCTGGTGAAGTGAACTTAGGTGATGTGATTAGTGATTACTAACCCATAGCTGGTGGATAAGTTCCTTCTCTCCTTGTAGACAGGGTGTTTCACTGCCAAGTTGTTTCACTAGTAGTCAGGGTCAAACAGTTTACTCCTCTAAGGATAGCTCCTCACTGGACTTGGTTTCTGCTACTACCAGTTCCATATGCTGACAGAACCTTTGATAGCTTTTCTGACCTTTTGAAACTCACAATGTCATAACCCAGTTGGTTATATTCCTGATATTTATTCACCTATAATTAGGAAAGAATAAACACAGAGAGATAAAAGAAATACAAATGCTATGGATGTTCAGCTATGGCCAAGATGTGATATAAGAGAGGTAGTGACAGGCAACAGATTGTTAGTATTGCTGCCACTGCCCTTCCATCCGAAGACTCACATCACTTCTTCTTCCTTGCTTGAAAACCTCCAGGAAAAAATAAGAATCTATCTCTTTGAGGCTTTTGTATACAAAGTTCTAATTCTGGAGCCAATTAGAAGACTTTTTCGTCACCTCACAATAAGCCAACAGGAAACCATCATAGAATACATGTGACTGATCGAAAGCATAGAGGCAAAGGGCCTCTGCAGCACCCATTTTTGGAAGCAGGCTCACCCTGCCTTTACAATGACTGTCAGCAGAAAGAAGATATTGCTCTTGCTCCAAAGACTGGGCCCTCATTGACTGGTCCTCCCATCTCAGGATTTAGACAAAATGAATAGATCAAAACCCTAAAATTATCTCTCCTTTTGCTTCTATCTCAAGCCACAGAAAGCCTGCTACCTTTGGACCACAACTGGAAGCTTCATCCTTTCTAAATCTCTGTACACTAAAACCCAACACTATTTCTCCTTCCTGCTCCCTGGTTCATAATTAAGGACACACAGAAATAAAAAACTGTCAAAATTAGTTGTATCTTCTCTATATTGAGCTAGATTTTAAAACTATTACTTAAAATAGATAATTACTTTAAAGAACAGAAACTCTGTCATCGCAGACAAAAAGAGAGGAGAAAGAAAAAAGTAGTTTCATCAGTTGTCTGAATTCTCTGCTAGGGGAAAGTTCACCAATGATTAGAACCTCCCCATGCTCTGGTCATGTATACCTATCTGTCTGTCTGTCCTGGTAGACCAAGGCACCATCCCTTCTTTCTCTTCTCTCACCCCCCAGATCCTCTCTCCACATTGAGGGCAGCTGCTATGCTCTAACCACTCCTACAGCCAGCATCCCTTTCATCTCTTTTGGGAGAAGTCTAGAATTTCTTCCCTGGCAGAAAGAAGACAATTCTACCTCCTTCAAACTCTACCTCATAGGAACCCACTCGCGCCAGTCTCATTTATGTATTTTTACACAAGGTGATCTTAGAGAGGAGTGGACACTGGAAGCTGTGTTGCCCAGAAAAGGCCTCTTGCAGAAAATGTAGTGCTTGAGCTGAGTCCTGGGTACAAGCATTCCAAATTATCCAATTCCCATGTTAGCAAATCCATGTGAGGACATTCAGAAAATCTTACATGGAGGAAGACACAGAAGTTAGTGTGAACATCAAAATCTATTTCTCATCATAATTTTTAAGAACTTCCTCAGGGGGCAGCTACGTGGTACAATGGACAGAACACTGGCCCTGGAGTCAGGCAGACCTTAGTTCAAATGTGACCTCAGATGCATAACACTAGCTGTGTGACTCTGGGCAAGTCACTTAATCCCATTGCCTAGGCAAAAGAAAAAAAAAGAATTTGTTCAAATCCACAATCATGCCTGAGCCCTTAAAACTCCTTCTTAAGGAGAGAAATCTCAATCTATTTTTTAAATGTTCGTCATTTTTTAATGCATTAAATTTCAGGAGCACATGAATTTATTTTTTGTTCGTCATTTTTTAATGCATTAAATTTCAGGAGCACATGAATTTATTTCCTTGATTAGCAAGGTCAAGTTATTTTTTCATACCTTAGTAAAATCCTAAACAAATTGTTTTGCTGAAGTTATCACTGAAACGCTCCCATTTTCTGTAACTCAAGTTCTTCTAGTTGCCATTTTCTCTTCTTACTGAAGGGCTATTGACATTTATGAATTGACTACAAAACAAAAATTTGTGTCAAAACTCACTTAAACACACACAAATAAAAACTCTTTTTTGGCATTTATTTAGTATTTTATTTTTTCCCAGTTCATGTCAAAACAATTTTTAACACTTCTTTTTAAAACTTTGAGTTCCAAATTCTCTTTCCCCGTCTCTCTCCATCCCCCCTTATAGAGAAGGCAAGCATTTCAATGTAGGCTATACATGTATACTCATGCAAAACATATCCATAAGTGATATTGTGAAAGAAAACATAGACAAAAAAAACTCAAGAAAAATAAAGGCAGTTTCTAAAACTATATGTTTCAATCTGTGTTTAGACACTGTCAGTTCTTTCTCTGGGGATGGATAGCGTTTTTCATCATAAGTCCTTCAGAATAGTCCTGCATTGTTATATTAATATAATAGTTTATGCTGTTGTTAAGTCATTTCAGTTGCAACTGACCCTTCATGACCCCATTTGGAATTTTCTTGGCAAAGATATCAGAATGGTTGGTCATTTCCTTCTCCAGATAATTTTATAGATAAGGAAACTGAGGCAAACAGAATGAAGTTACTTTCTCTGGGTCACACAGCTAGTAAGTGACTGAGGGCAAATTTGAATTTAGGTCTTCCTAAATCCAAGCCTAGCACCATAACACTCAGTTGTCCTAATAGAATAGTTAGGTTATCTTTTTGGAACCATGGCTAATAGTACAATATTTCTCCAGAGGTCAGGGTATGGGAAGATAGGCTATTGTCTTACCTGGTGGTTTCTCTAACCTGCTTCCTCTTCATCTCCCACCCTTTTTCCCACTTCCTCTCATATCCCCAAAGTCAGGAGCTTGATTTTTTTTTAACTTAATTTGTGTTTCACACAGCCTCTTATAAATCAAATTAATCACAACACTGTCTAATATAGTTCACTTTTTAGTTCCCTAATCTGATATTGTGCATTTGCTACTTGTCATTACTACTTGTCCACAGGGTTATTTATTTAAATAAATATTAGATTGTTTCCATCCAGAATCTGAATACTTTTCTTGAAGTCCCTAAGGTTACCTAACCTGGGCACTAAGAGTATCTGCACATGTCTGATTCAGAATTTTTCGAAATTAGGTGTAAGACAACCAGCAGTCCTTTGTCCATTTGATTGTTAATAGTTTAATGCCTACCTCAAGGAACCAGGATATCCACCTTGATAAAATTGCTCAAATAGAAGCAGTCCTACTATCTGTGATATCTAAAAGGATGTAATTGAAGTAAATACACAGTTCCTTTTAAAATGACAGTCCCAATTCTGCAAAAATATCTAATTCATTATTTAAATTTAAAATTAATATGTTTTCTTCCTTCAGAGATGATAGATGTCTAATAGCCTTGGCCTGAGATCTACTATAATCCATGTAATTTAAAGGCAAATTAAGAGTCAAGGAAGGAATTACCCATTGCCAAACTCATATTGTTTTTCACTCCCATAATCATCACCAATTGCTAAGGGTTCGAAAGGAAATTTTCAGAGGCTAAAAATAAAAACAGAGTCAAAAACATAACTTGTTTATCCCAGTGAAATTTATTGATGGATATGACACAGCTGACTAGATACAAGGATAACAGAGAAGGTAGATGCCTCTGAGGTCTCTCCTACTCTTGAATGTGTGTTTTCTTATAAGGTACTCAACTGTAGAAGCCAGGCAGCCATGATCTTCTGGGAGAATTTTCTTTGTAGCAATACATCTTCAGTATGGTGCATTTTGAAGGGAATTGCTCTTATTTAGAGGAAGGCCATGCTTCTGATATCAGCAAATACCCTCCTTCACTCCAGACCTGAAGATTTGGACTACTCTATGACTGAACTCATGAATAAATTCATGATTGGTCTTTTGAGAAGCTCAGCCTTGACATACATTGAACAGTGCCCTTACAGTTTGGGTGACTGTTATATCCATAGGAAACCTATACTAGGCAGCCTCAAATTATTTTTGTATCTCAGCCTACACAAGCTGCCCATTTCAAATGCTAGTCTTATCTTGAGAATGATTATAAAATTAATTACTATCATCTTAGATTGCAGGAGGGCATAAAGTCTATATGGTAAGAGTTCTAACAAGTTATTTTATTTATTTTTTGAGTAAACCAGCTAAGAGGTTAGAAGTGATTAGTTAATAATCAGTATTAGTGAACAAAGAAATTGATTAATTCAACATGCAAGCAAAAAGAGTTATAGGTACACGAAACTTAAAACAAATGTTTAATTTTCTAAGGAAAATAATTAAAAACAAAACAAAACCCAGAGTGAGGATTTTGGAAGGCCTGACAAGCAGCAGCAGTAGCAAGTGGCGTACCTGCTAACCAGCATCATACCCAGAACTCTACCTTGAGACATCAGAGAGGGTCCTGAAGACTGCATACTCTGAAGGGAGTTTAGGAAAAGCAATTTCTAATAAATCCATGCTGGTCCCGTTCACCTTTTAGATATTAAATAACTATTTCTTTAACACTACATTGGACAGAAAAGCTAACCAATTCTCAGAGAACCATTTCTTCAAGGCAACCCAGTTAACAAGTTGTGGGTAGAGAAGCCAAATCCTTATATTCTGACTTAAATGTCAAGGATTTTTATACTAAACCAGGAAAATATTAACCCAAAAGGTTTCAAAAACTCTCAAGGAGAAGAAATTAATTTTGAAGTACAGGGGAGGAAGGGAGATGCCTATTTACCACAGGGCAACATGAATAAAATGACCCAATAATAGATAATAAAAGAATGTGGACTGTTTTTAAATATTTAGAGATCATATTCTACTTCTGAAAATTAGCTAATATCAGCTTTGACCATAATATTTTCTTCAAAGCTGCTGTGACATCTTTATTCCTGATACTGTAGATGAGAGGGTTTATAATACGTGTTAGGATAGTGTAGAAGACAGACACCATCATATCCTTATCAGCAGTATGATAAGAAGCAGGGAGCATGTAGTTATAAACAGCAGCTCCATAAAAGAAAACAATAACAGTTATGTGGGAGGAACATGTGAGAAATGCTTTCGTCCGACCAGTGGCCGAATTCATCCTATAGACTCTGAGGAGAATAAGGGAGTAAGAGCTTAAAATAACTGTGAGAGGGATGAGCAGCATAAGGACACAGCAAATATACATGACAGTCTCATAGAGTGAGGTGTCTGAGCAGGAGATTTTCAACAAGGCAAGAACCTCACAGAAGAAGTGCTGGATCTGTCAGGATTTACAAAATAGGAAGTTCATGGTGATAGGGGTGAGTGTGAAACCATCAGTGGAGCCCAAAAACCAATAGATAAGTGCAAGGAGTATGCAAACTCTATGGTTCATGAAGATGTGATAGCGGAGAGGCTGACAAATGGCCACATACCTGTCATAGGACATGGCTGCCAAAAGGAAGACTTCTGTTTCCATAAGAGTTACATAGAGGAGCATCTGGATTCCACAGCTTGGGGCTGAAATATCATGAATCCCAGTCACCTGATCCAACAGCATCTTAGGCACAGTGACACAGATATACTTCATATCCATGAGGGAAAGCTGACTGATAAAGAAGTACATAGCAGTGTGGAGGTGAGGATCACTTTGAATCAAAAGAACCAAAGTGGCATTCCCAGTCAGAGCTACTATGAAAATAATGAATATTAATAAGTAGAAGAGAGTAGAGTATTTGCTTTGGCTAAAGAGCCCCAACATGATGAAATTAGTCCCAAAAGTTTGATTCTCCACCCACATTGTTTGCTTCATGTCATCTCACCTGGGGAAGATTAAAAACAACCAAAACAACAAAGGATTTTATATTCTGTCCTTTATGCATAAATGACAGATCATCTATTCATGAAGGAAAAAGACACATAGAATGTTCTAACAGGAGCACAGATGTATTTTTGCTAACAGAAGAGATTCTCATCATCAATCTGTGATACAAATGCCCTAACTTGGACCTAAAGTTAGACCTATTGTGGTGGAAAATTTCATCTTCTGTGATTTTTAAATTCTGGGATTCTGCCAGATTATTCTTATCTAAAAGAATTTTCCAGATGAACTCTGTAGGCTTCAGATAAACATAGAAAACATTATGGAAGCACTCATTTTCTTTTTCTTTTTTCACATGAGCATCTCAAATTCAATGTGCCCAAAATGGAGCTCATTATGCTTCCCTTTTTAAAACTTGCCTATTAATATCAAGGACATTACGACACTCTCAGTCACCTAGTCTCATAACCTCGGTGTTGTCCTGAACTCTTCACTCTCATTTCCCTCATATTTATAGCACAACACCAAATCTTGTAGTTTCTACTTTCATAACATCTCTTATACAGGACCCATTCTCTCCATCACTCAACATCCTACTTGAAGCCATTATCATTCCCTTTTACAGAAGTTTACCTGAACTACTGCAATAGCCTCAAATTGGTCCTCCTGCCATAAACCACTCCCTACTCTAATTTATTCTCTATTCAACTGACAAAGTGATTTTCCTAATGCTTAGATCTGACCAAGTAACCCCCTATTCTGTATACTCCAGTATCTTCCTATTTCTCCATGACCAAATGAAAACAAAAAATCCTCTCTTTACTATTTAAAACTCTTCATACTCTAGCACTTTGCTACCTTTCTAATCTTTTTACATTTTAATTCCCTTAACCTGGCTATTTTGTCCTGGATGTTATTCTTCACATACAATATTCCCTCTTCCTTCTCCATATCTTTACATTGACTATCTCCCTTGCCTGGAATCTCTCCTAACTTCCTACCTCTTACCTTCTCGAGCTTCCTTCAAAACTCAGCCTTTCCCAGTTCCCCCACGTTGTTACTTCCTTCCCTTCTGAGAGTCTGCCACTCTTTTCTACCACTACATCTACTGCTGTATAAGCCTAGTTATTTGCATGTTATCTCCCACATTACAACATGAGCTTCTTGAGGACAAAGGCTATATTGCCTTTCTTTGTATCCCCAGCTTGGCATGGTGAGTGACACATTGTAAATGAATAATAAATGCTTGTTGATTGACTAACTAAAATATGTTAAAAATCAGTCCCCTGGTGGGCAGAAGTCTACTAGGGAGGTAGGAGCTCATATATACTAGACCCTTATAAGATCTGTTCGTGCTGACCGCAATTGTTTACATATATGTGAATTCAAAATTAGAAATTGGGGGCAGGGAAATGACATCTGTAGAAGGAAGTATAAGCATTTATTAAGCACCTACTATGTATCATTCACTATGCTAAGCACTTTAAAAAATGATGTGAGATACAAATATTTCATTTGATCATCACAACAACCTTAACAAGTAGGTGCTATTTTTATCCCTATTATGCTTATTTGAAAAAACTGAGGCAGATTGTGGTTAAGGGACTTGCCCAGGGACATACATCTAGTAAGTGTCTGAGGTCACATTTGAACATAGGTCTTTCTGACTCCAGTTCAAGCACTCTATTACTACACTACCTAGGAGACAGACATTCCTAGTTCTCTCAACCCAAGTCATTGGACTCTTCTTCACTCTCCAATGATTTTTAGCTTTTTCTATTAATATGCATTTGTTCATGTAGTCCATGTGCCAGGAATATACAGAACATAGTATTTAGTACCAGGAAGGACGTTTAAAATTGTCCAGTTTAAAAAAGTAAATAAAATAAAATCATCCAGTTTAATCACTTTATTTTTAAAATTTTGAAATGATCCAAAAGAATGTTATTCATTTCTCCATAGTTACACAGGCAATACAGCAAAGCTATAATTCAAACACAGATCCTCTGGACTCTCTGATTCATTAGTTTTCCCCCACTATACCATAATTCTTGCCTATGAAAATCGTTTGATTCCTCTGAACTCTAGCTATAGTTTAAAATATTCTTTCCATCTTTCCCTGATCCCACTAATTGAAGGGGATCTTTTTCTTTCCAGATTCTTTGGATCTGATGTATTTATCACATTTTGCTTTGTGTTTTATTTATTTCTCTCCTATCTTCTCTATTTGAATTTAAGATTCTTGGGTCTAGTTCCTCTTTTTGAGCAGCAGTACTTAGGGAAGTACCTTGCATGACAGATATATTTTAATTGAATAGAATTGGATTGGATCAAATTGAATTAAAACCATTTTTGCCTTATACTGAAGCTCTTTAAACTGACTGACATTATAATTTTAAAAGTTGTCACAGGAAAAAGTCAATATAGCTCTCTGCTTGTTTTGACTAACCCTCTGAGAATTGTGAAATAGAATTAATAGTGCAGAAAAAAATGGGTTTGGTTTCCAATGATCTCTATAGGCAGCAAGGTGGTACAGTGGATAGAGCACTGGCCCTGAAGTCAGGAGGACCTGAATTCAAACTCATCACACTTACTAGCTATGTGAACCCATGCAAGTCATTTAACTCTGATTGCCTCTCAAAAATAAATAAATAAATAAATGATGAAATAGTCTCTGAACTCCCTTAATTTCAAAGTGAGACAATTTGTATGTTGAAATTATTTATTACACAGAAATTTCTAATTTTCTACTTCAGAATATAATCCTATAGTTATAAAAATGATGCTTTAATTCAGGCTGATGAATATACAAATTATGAAATACCTTCAAGTTAGAAGAAGGGCTTGTATCCATAAAAACATTTGCATGTTTGCAGAAATTCATGTATCTTTGAATAAATCTGTAAAAATATATTCACCTATGATATTTTTACCCGTGAAACCATGTATTTCTCATCTGAACTTTACTGCATCTATGAATTTCTTCATCTATAAAAAATGAAGCTGGACTTACATCAGCTTTCAGAACCCTTTTAGTGCTAATATTCTATAATTCTATGTCCCTACTGTTAAATTACCTCAGAACTCGGAAAAATATTGTCAATGATGAGTGATTTCTTCATATCATTTCCCCCACCTTCAGTGAACATCTACCTTCTCCTTTGCCTACTCAGATCCTAGCCTAGAACTTTTTGTTTAAAGTAGTCATGGAATTTGGCCATTTCTACATTCAGATGCATGAGACAGTCAAGCATTGTGCTACTTACCCCCAGTTCCTTCAACAGAAAAAAATAGCTAGAGGTTGATTTTCTATAACAAAAATTGGAGATATTCCCATGTTTTCCCAAAACACAAACCAGTGATACATGCAGAGAAAACTTGTCACAAACTCTGAGGAAAATGACCAAAGTGCTCTGTTCCTTATTAATGTGGAAACTAAGATTATACAAAATCAAAGTAATTTTTAAAAAAAATTAAAACTGATACTAAAAGAATCAATAAGATAATAGCTGTACATCTGTTTTCTATTTAGTTAGAGAAAAATCTGAGAGGTTAGTGTAAAAACCAAGCACCAGAGCTTCCTTGAGAAGCAGAATGTGTTATTGAAGTCATTAGGTGGTCCTTTCCTTTACTAGCTCCATCTAAGTGTCTAGATAAATGTTACTGTCAGGGTGATGCCCTGAGTGAAGGGCAGGAAAGAAGAGATGTGAGAATGATGTGAATCCAAAGAGAGAGGTCAGACTATTACATCACCCACTTCACATTAATTAGGGAAGTATTCTAGAACCCAGGTTGAATTAAAAGAACACTATCTTGGTGACAAGAGGTTTGAATGCAGTGGTGGGTGGGGTGGGGCATAGCTCTGACTCTCTACTTGAGTGGTCTGGAGAAAGATATTTGTCTTCTTGGAATCTTGGTCTCTTTATCTTGAAAATGAAAGACTGAACTAGACATTCCTTCCCACTCTAAAATTTTATGTTTTCTGTATCTACCAGAAAATTTCTGAGAATCTGGAAAGTAGTGCTTTTGAAGCAATAGAGGTAATTAAGTTACTTTCTTTAAAAGGTTTTTGTTGGTTAATTTTGCTTTTGAAAAAACAAACTTTTAGGTGCAGCTAGGTGGTACAAGTGGGTAGCGTACCAGCTCTGCTGTCAGGAGGACCTGAGTTCAAATCCAGCTCAGACACAACACTAGCTGAGTGCTCAGGGCAAGTCACTTAACCCCAGCTGCCATACACACACACACACACACACACACACACACACACACACACACACACACACACACATTTCAACAAACACCAACTTAACAAAACACTTGACAAAGTATATTCCCTGAAAACAGCAAAGAAGTTCCATATCTACTTTGCTTGAAAATTTTTAATAAGGGGACAATCACTATTTTCTAAGGCATCCAATTCTATCTTTGCATAGCACTAATTTTTAGGAAACTTGTTATTTATGTCAAGTTTAAGTCTGCTTATTTGAAATTTCCACCTAGGTCCAAAAACTAAATAATCCCAATCTCTTTTCGGTGTCAAGCCCTTAAATTCTTAAAAACCATTATCATGTGTTTCTTCCAACCCCACCTCCCCTCTTTTCTCAAAGCTAAATATTCCCAGTTCTTCAGTCAATCTTGAAGTGACATAAACTTAAAGCTTTTTACCATTCTGGTTATCTTCCCTGGATGCTCTCCAGCTTATTTAAAAGTGGCACTCAAAACCAAACACAACGTGCCAGATGAGTTCTTACCAAAGCAAAATAAAAGAGAAATCACTTCCTTGTTCATAGACATTATTTATCTTTTATGTAGCCTAAATGGCATTAACTTTTAGGCCTGTCATATCACTTCTTTTACTCACGTAGAACATGCAAAATACTCAGATCTCTTACAAACCGCTGTCTAGTCAAGCATTAACTATTTTGCAGTCACAAAACTTATTTTTGAACATACATGAAAATTTACATTTATTCTTATTGAATTTCAATTTTCTTTTTATTTGGCCCAGAATTCTACCCTGTCAGTAAATTTTTGAATTTTGCTAGATTCAAATTTGAATTTGCTAGATTAATTTAATTCATTTTGGTAGATTTCCTTCCCAAATGTCTATCTGCAAATTTAATAAGCCTATCATCTATTCCTTTATCTAAATTGTTGAGTTAAAAATGTTTTACAGCAGAGATCCCTATGACTTTACATTGGAAAGTTATTAACAAGATGAAATTGAATTACTAATGATTATTCTTTAGATCCAGCCTTTTGATCAATTAAGAATCCATCTAATTGTACTACAATTAATCTCATTTTTATTCATATTTTCCAGACAACTGAAAATCTAGGAAACCCCAAATGAAAAGCTTCCAATATTTCTTCATTGCAAATAATTCTAACTTTTCATTCCAGATCATCTCCCCTGTATACTAAATGGGAATTCCTTTTCTGTAGGCTTTAGAACAAATTATTGCTAAAGTCCCTAACAACTCTACTAAAAATTCTGTGATTCTGTTATTTTTTAATCATATTATTCTTATAGTCATATTTTATTTGAGTTCTTCTTTGCTTTGTAAGATGATTTATGTAAATGTTTATTGTCCTATACATAAGTTCTTTTCTATGAAATAATCAGATTGATTCTGCAACATCATTAAATTGATCCTATTTATAATTAATTGATTTTGTACTATAATTGCCCAAGTCATGGTTCTTTGTCTCTCAGCTTAATTCAGAAATTCAGCTGGCTCATAACAAGTTAAGTTTAGAAATCCAGTTCTCCTGTTATTCACTGTTCTATTTTTTGCCTCAAGGAAATCTGTCATCCTTGAGGGATGTGGACAGAAAGCAGGTAGTCTGGTCCAGTATAGATACACCACTGAGTTATCTTTCAAGGATGTGTACTTTGTTATCCAAAGAATCTGGTGCAGTATCTCTAACCTTGTAGGTGGACTCAAACAATGGAACATTTCTTAGTCACAGGAGAGAAGTAGGGAGTTCTTCCTGGCTCCTAATTCCCAGTTTTTGAGCAATCATATTATCCCCAATGCCTCAACTTTGTAACCAATTATATTGATTTCATCATTCATGATGTGAAGCTCTTTTTACCAATTATAACTTATTCCCCACCTACAAAGTCCTGTTCTTTGTTCCATATTCCCCAAAACTACAAAAGGGAGCCATCTCCCTCATTTCAGGGTCTTTGCTTAGGAAGTTGAAAACTTATTTATTGGTAAATCCATACTTTACTAATAAATTAGTCAAGCTTGGAACTTTGTGCCTCAGTTGTAAGATCAGATGTAATATCTACATCTACTGATATAATCAATATTAAGTGTCATTATTTTATATATATATATATATATATATATATATACATATACATATAATTCTAATTTCTAATATGGAATCATTCTTCTGTGCCTTCAATAAATTCAGCTTGGTCGTAGTACTTAGGGTTTTTATTTTACTTTGTTTTTGCTGCAGTCTTTTGCTAGAATAGGTTTAAAAATGTTAATCAATATTCATTAATGGTATTTTGTCCTTTTCCTTTAATCCCTTTTCCTCTTATTTTCCCGTTGCAAAAGAAATATTTCTAAACCCAAACTTTGTATGTGTATTCTTTCCTCTTTTGTCCAATTCAGATGAGACCATGGCTCACGTGTCACCCACACCCTCCCACTTTCCCCTTCTTGTTGAGTAGTCTTCTACTTGCGTGCTCCATTTCTGTGAGATCATTTTCCCTATTGTTCCTCTCCAGCTCACCTGGTCTCATAGTGTGTTCCTCTTCCTCCCCCTTTCTATTTCTTTTTTTCTTCTTTTGAGATTACCAAAACATAATAGACTCCTCTGTCTAATTAAACTTCCTCTATGACCCCTGATGATAAGAGAGTTCTGTGAGGCTACACAAAGCGTCTCTTCACATAACAATAAAAACACCTCATTTGGCTCCTTTTGATTACTTACTCGTGTCTACCTTTTCATGCTTCTCTTAACTTTAGTGTTTGTATAAGCTTGTCTTCTAGATTAAATGAGAAAATATTTTTAAAGTGTTTAGCACAATGACTGGCAAACAATAATTACCTGCTCCCTTTCCTCTTTTAAGATTTTTCTTTAACATGACAAATAAAAAGGTCTGTTGCTTTCATAATTGACTAGACTAGCTAAGGCTTTCACAAAATTCTATTAGTCACACAGTTTCTGATGGTCACTAACTAGCTCTGTAACTCTAGGCAAGTTACTTCACCTGGGAATCACTTTAGGCAGCACTCTAGGGTTTATATTCTAAGTTACAGAAAGATTTTAAACAGCTTTGGTGGAAGAGTTCGCTAGACTTTCTAAATAAAAGCTATTTAAGGGGCAGCTAGGTGGTACAATGGATAGTGCACTGGCCCTGGATTCAGGAGGACCTGAGTTCAAATCTGGGCTCAGACCCATGACACTTACTAGCTGTGTGACCCTAGGTAAGTCATTTTAACCCCATTGCTTAAAACAAAAACAAAAAAATTAAATTAAAGCTATTTAATATATGATTGTTATATTTTTAATTTTCTAATTTTTACTTATATTCCTGGTATAAGACCAAAATGGTAATAGGGAATAATTATTTGTGTATTGCTGTACACTCTGAAAATATTTTAGTCAATGTAACAAAAATAAACATGACTTAAAATAATCAATAGTTTTCTTTCTCTACTTTATCTCCCAGGTTTGTATACCAGGATAATATATGTCAAGAAAAAGTTTGTAATTACTTTATTTTTCCATTTTTATAAATGGTTTATGTAGCATGAGAACTAACTGTTCTCTGAAAGCTTGATAGAATTAACTTGTAAATCAGTCTAATCCATCTACACCTGAGATTTCTATACATGTGAGTGTGTGTGTCTGTGTGTCTCTGTGTCTGTGTGCATGTGTTTGCTTTGAGAGATTCTTAGTTTTTCTTTCTGAGACTGAGTTTTTAGTAGCTGTTATCTACTAACATCCAAGATACTCTCCTTCCTGCTTCAATGTGTTCAGGGCCTGGCTTATAGTCTTTTGCTCCTCCACAAGACCTACTTTCATACCAAGGGACTTCAGCTTGCATATTTATACACTCTGAAACACCATTATTTCCTTGCACTTGCTAATTGACAGTTATTTATTCCTCCATGCCACCTAAACTATACACAGAGTAATTATACCCTTGACCTTACCATCACTGAAAAGTGTTCCACTTCCACGTTCATAAACTATGAAATTCCTTTTTCTAATCATAACTTGTTTTCACTCCACCTATCCCTCTGCTTATAGCCCCTAACCCTATTCTACATTCTCGCCATGACATACCAATCCCTCCATCCATCGGTTCTTTCCCAGTCCATCACTTACTGGTTTTACTCCCTTCCCTATCTCATCTTGACTCCTTGGTGAACCAGTTCAACTCTATACTGTCCTCTAACATCCCTTTTCCCCTTATCCTACCAGCAATCTTGCCTTGCCAAGTCTCATCCTTGGTATACACCCACCCCCAAAAAATCATTGTTTTCACCATTATTCATGTAACTACTGACTGTAGCTGGAGAAAATAATGAAACTACTATAACTGCAAATGTATGTTACATAACATCAATTTGACCCTCATTGCTATAAGGCAATCTTTTTATATCTCCCTAAAAAGATTCATTATCCTGCCCATCACAGCAATTTTTCCAACTTTTTCATCCTTCTCCAAACCTCCCATGGCTCCCATATGCATGTCCTCTCAGCCAAATAGTTTGCCTCATATCTTGCTGAAAATCTTCAGGCCATTCACTTTTCTACCCTACTCCTCATTCCACATCACTCAGACACCTTTAACCACTGCCTCCTTCTTCAATCCTGTCTCACATGAAGACATTGCTCTTCTCTTGATGTGGCACACATCTCTACATGCACCTGATCCTATTTCTTCCTGGCTTCTCCAGTAGATCTTCCACTCTGTCATCCACACTCTCTCACTTATCTTCAATCCCTCTCTGTCTACCAGATGCTTCGCTACTACCTACGAACATCTCCATGTCTCCCCAATTTTCAAAAAGAAAAGAAAAGAAAAAAACCTTCACTTGATCCATTTCCAGTATCTATTGTCTATCTCTCCTCCCTTTCTTGGCCAAACTCAGAAGGTTGTCTATATGTGCTTCCACTTACTTTGTTCTCATTCTCTTCTTAACTCTCTATGATCTGGCTTATACAACAATGAGGTCAGCAAAATGGCTCTGTAGACCTTCTGCTAACCTCATTGCTGTAGTCCTGTGAAACCTGAACAGTATAGAACTGCCACTCCAGGAAGCTGAATCACTTCCATTTGAATTGTCTTCGGAAGATTCTGAAGATCATCTGGCAAGAGAAGGTACTGGATACTGAAGTCCTTTCTTAAAGGTTTCTAACTCTGCTACAGAGAGTGCAACCAGCTCCTATGAGCTGGATATATTTTTTAATTGTCAAACATGCCCTTGCCTAGAAGACTGTTTTACAGAGAACTTTTGCAAGAAAAGCACTCACATGATGGTCAGAAGAAGTAATACAAGGACACTTTGAAGAACTTTGGAATATACTGTGTGTCCTGGGAGATGCTGACAAAGAACCGCCCAGCATGGCATGCCCACATGAAAGAAGGCCTTGTCCTCTATGAGCGAAGTAGAATAGCAGTAGCTCCGAAGAAATGTGAGATGTATAAATTTAGAGAATCCACCCCAAATGTTCATATGGACTATTTATGTCTGACCTGTGGTAGAGCATTTTGAGCTCATATTGGTCAGATCAGCCAGCTGAACACACTGTAACTTGACTCTAACATAGTGATGTCATTTTGGTCCTCCTTGAGAATGAAGGACAACCAGACCAACTAGTAATCTGGCTATTGGCCTCATTATTCAACTGAAATTTCTCTCTTCAAATATAATGATCTCTTATCATTAGATCAAATTACTTCATCCACATTTCATTGCACGTGCTAATATTCTTCCATGTCACCTGAAATATACATAGAGCAATTATACCCTTGACCTCACAAGACCCTTAAAACTTTTAATCACCTCTTCCCCTTGCTATTCTCCTCTCTTTAGGTTTTAATGATGCTGCTTTCTTCTGGTTCTCCTATTTCTCTGATCATCATTTATCAGTATTCTTTGCTGGATATTTATCCAGGATATACCTGCTACATATGGATATTCTCCAGGGCTCTATTGTGGGCCTTCTCTTTTCCCTCTATATTACCTGATGATCTCAATAACTTTTGAAATCACAAAATTCATTTATGATTTCTTTGCAGAAAATTCTCAGATCTGTTCCCCTCTCAGAACTAGATAAATCTAACAAAAAAAAAAATAAGAAAGAAGTTAAGGAGATGAATAGAATTTTGGAATCCTTAGATAGGCAAGACATCTGGAGAAAATTGAATGGAAATAGAAAGGAATATACTTTATTGTTTTTCTAAGCAGGTCACGGCACCTATACAAAAAATCAATCATAAAAACCTCTCAACCAAATGCAGAAAAGGAAAAATAAAAATGTGTCCTTTTTTAGATCATAATGCAATAAAATTACATTCAATAAAGGGCCATGGAAACATAGATTAAAAATTAATGGGAGAGCTCTCCCTCAACCCCTCTAAATACCTACAAAAAATGGCTCTAAACAAATTCTAAAGCAGCAGAGTCCACAAAAAGACAAAGTGAAGCAAATTTCCAGCCCAAGACAACCTGGATGGTTGATCAGAAAGGTATATCCTGCTGGGTGGGGAGAGGAACACAGGGCAACATAGGCATGCAGGCTGCAGGCTTCAGAGGACTAAATCACGGGCAGCTGTGGTGGTTTCCAGACTTCTTATTCCACAAATGCCGAAGACAACTTAGAAGGTCAGTGGGAAAAGTCTGTTTCTGCAATGCTAAGAGAGGAATGCAGTGTCTCAGCTCCTGTTCCCCAAGAGCATGGCCCTTTGGGAGGCAGCTGCCTCCTGAGCTTCTGGTCCACAGACTGAGGTGGAATCCAGTGGCTGATCAGAGAGGGATGGCAGGGATCTCTTGCTTTCCCCGTGCTTGGATCTGGGTTACAGTTCTGGGCGGCAGTCCTGGGGTGAGGAGGAGCGCTGGCACGGTGGAGCTTGTTGTACCTGTGGAGGGAAACCCTCCTCACAGTTACAGGACAGAAAGGAGTACTTGTGTTCACTAATACACCAGAGCACAGGCCAGGAAAGGAGTAAACACCTAGCCCCTTATCATACCACCTTGGAAGAACTGAAAACTTATGGGTTCCTACAAGTATCTCTGAAAACAGCTGTACAAACCCCCAAAGCTATGACAGTATGTTCTCCACATTGGAAGCAGACTCTTACCTTAACAAAGAGTTTAAAACTCAAGTAGTTGGCTGGGATCATGAGTAAGCCTCACAAAAAGGGTCAGATTATATTATCTTACTTTGGTGACAAAGAAGATCAAAATATATAACCAGAAGAATACAGCAAAGTCAAAGCTCCTACGTCCAAAGCCTCCAAGAAAAATATGAATCAGCCCCAGGCCTTGGAAGAGCTCAAAAGGGATTTTGAGAAGCAAGTAAGAGAAGTAGAGGAAAAACTGGGAATAGAAATGAGAGTGATGCAAGAAAATGAAAAACAAGTCAACAGCTTGCTAAAGGAGACCCAAAAATACTGAAGAAAATAACACCTTAAAAAAAGCCTAACCCAAAATGCAAAAGAGGTCCAAAAAGCCAATGAGGAGAAAAATGCCCTAAAAAGAAAAATTGGCCAAATGGAAAAGAAAGTCCAAAAGATTACTGAAGAAAATACTTCCTTAAAAATTAGAATAGAGCAATTGGAAGACAGTGACCTTATGAGAAATCAAGACACTGTAAAACAAATCCAAAAGAATGAAAAATTAGAAAAAATGTGAAATATCTCATTGGAAAAACAACTGACCTGGAAAATAGATCCAGGAGAGAGAATTTAAAAATTATTGGACTATCTGAAAGCCATGATCAAAAAAAGAGCCTAGACATCATCTTTCAAGAAATTATCAAGGAAAACTGCCCTGATATAGTAGAACCAGAGGGCAAAATAGAAATTGAAAGAATCCACTGATCTCCTCCTGAAAGAGATCCCCAAAGGAAAACTCCTAGGAATATTGTAGCCAAATTCCAGAGTTCCCAGGTCAAGGAGAAAATATTACAAGCGGCCAGAAAGAAACAATTCAAGTGCTGTGGAAACACAATCAAGATAACACAGATTTAGCAGCTTCTACATTAAAGGACTGCAGGGCATGGAATATAATATTCCAGAGGGCAAAGGAGATAGGATTACAACCAAGAATCACCTACCCAGCAAAACTGAGTATAATCCTTCAGGGGAAAAAATGGTCATTCAGTGAAATAGAGGACTTTCAAGCATTCTTGATGAAAAGACCAGAGCTGAATAGAAAATGACTTTCAAATACAAGACTCAAGTGGAACATGAAGAGGTAAACAGGAAAGAGAAATCATAAGAGACTTATTAAGGTTGAACTGTTTACATTCCTGCATGGAAAGATGATATTTATAACTCATGAGACCCTTGTCAGTATTAGGGTAGTTAGAGGGAAAAAATTATGTGAATGTATAGATAGATAGACAGACAGACAGACAGACAGATAGATAGAGGGCACAGGGTGAGTTGAAGATTAAGGGGTCATGTCTGGAGAATAAAATTAAGGAATGAGAGAGGATTATACTTGGAGAAGAAGAAAGGGAGAGGTAGAATGGGGTAAATTATCTCACAAAAAAAACAGAAAAGTCTCTTACAGTGGAGGGGAAATGGGGAAGGTGAGAGGGAATGAGTGAATCTCATTCTCATAGGATTTGGCTTATGGAGGGAATAATGTACACATTCAATTGGGTATGGAAATCTGTCTTACTCTACAGGAGCATAGGGGGAGAAGGGCACAAGAGAGCAGGGAGATGATAGAGAGGAGGGCAGATTGGGAAAGGTGGTAATCAGAAGCAAATACTTCTGAGGAGGGACAGGGTCAAAAGAAAGAATAGAATAAATGGGAGGGCAGGATAGGATTAAGGGAAATTTAGTTAATTTTTCACAACATGTCTACCATGGAAGTGTTTTGCATAACTGCACATGTATAACCTACATTGAGTTGCTTGCTTTTTCAATGAGGGTGGGTGGGGAGGGAGGAAGGGAGAAAATTTGAAACCTAAAGTTTTAAAAACATATTTTAAAAAAAAAGTTTTCACCTGCTACTGGGAAAAGAAATAGGAAATGGGATACAGAAGTCTATCCTGCCCTACAGGAAAATAGAAGGGGAGGGGTATAAGAGAAGGGGGGAGAGATAGAAGAGAGGACAGACTAGGGGAAGGGATTCAGAATGCATGCCATCTTGGGGTGGGGGAGGGGAGATGGGGTGAAAATTTGGAACTCAAAATCTTGTGGAAGTAAATATTGAAAACTAAAAATAAATAAATTTATATTTAAAAAAAATAATTGGAAAGTAAATAATTTAATCCTAAATAATGAATGGATCAAAGAACAAATCATAAAAACAGCCAATAATTTCATCAAAGATAATGACAACAATGAGACAGCACAACTAAATTTATGGGATGTAGCCGAAGCAATACTTGGGGGAAATTTTATGTCTCTAAATGCTTACATCAATAAAGTAGAAAAAGAGCAGATCAATAAATTGGGTGTGTGACTAAAAAAAGGTAAAAAAAGAAATCTTCAATTAAGTATTAAGTTGGAAATCCTGAAAATCACAGGAAAGATTAACAAAATTGAAAGTAAGACCATTGAACTAATAGATAAACTGGTGGTGGTAGTCACTATTAAGTCATTTTTCTTGAGGTAGACTAGCCAAAGTATGTCTGAAACTACACTACAAATGGCAACCATCAAAACTATTTGGTATTGGCTAGTCATTATTAGCTTTGTATTTCATGGCATCGCCTCCCTGATGTCATGGTCCTATTTGACAATTAAGGGCAAACAACAACAACCACACAAACATACACAAACACACACACATATACACACACATACAAACACAGACACTCACACACATGAACACAACTTTTGCCTCAGTTCCCTTCTTTAATTTTGTTGAGCACTGTAGCAACATACTGCTCTCCCAGGAGTAGTACATTTCAACTTTTCTATATCTCTACCTCCTCCACATAGGGAAGGGGAATGGTAGTGGTATTTCCATTTCTTATTGCCACAAAATGGTGGGATGAGGAAAAGGACAGGAGGTGTGATGGCAGAGACAACAGATGGCAACAACAAAGGAACTCTGTAGATCTCAAAGTACAAGCCTATGTGTCTAATGGTACCATCCATCAGGGCACATTAAGATTAAGGGTTAGCTTTCCCTGCAGTTAATGTTTTAGCTTGTTATTTCATTAGGATTCTTGGTATCTTATCTTATTGCCATAGTGGAAATTATTTTATCTCTGGTGCATAATTCTCATGAAGAAGATTTTTGAGAGATCATGAAGAAAAGGAGATAATCTAGTAATCCATCTTTTTGGTCATGAAGATTAGAGAAGAGGAATAGAGCAATAAAAGCAAATTGATTCAAGCTTAAAGCACCTGTGTTGAGTCCATTCTTTTTCTCTTACCATTGTGAGAGGTAAAAATCAATATTACCTCTTGTTTCCATTGCATTAATTTTTATAATGTAATTAATATTTATGCTGTCTTGATTTTTAGAATCCTCAGTATCTGCTAGAACTTATCTCATTCAAAAGTGGTCCTAGTTTGAATTGACTTAAAGACATGGTCAAAAGGCAGTGGCTCAAGCTCCTAGCCCCCAGGACATTTGCTTGCTAACCAGTTTAACTTAGGACTCTTGTTTACCTCTAAACAGAAACCATTTTAAGCTAAGCCTTTCCCTAACAGATAGCTCTCCTGCTCTTGTTTCTCATTGTAAAAAATAGGGGTAGTTTGGCCTGCCCTAGGAGATGGCTAACCTAGGTGTCCTGATTGGGATGGTTCTGATTTTCTAGCCAAGATTCCTAGAAGCATCTGGGGCCTCTAAAGCAATTAACATTCTGTAATTGTCTATGAGAGACCTGATCTGCCACACCTGAAAGCCAACCCACTTTCTCCAGTGGCAGCCAATTGTAAGGCTTCCTAACTACACTGGCCCCCTCCTTTCCTGCTTCTCAATAAAAATGGGTTTTTCTGTACCATCTGGGTCACTGACCTGACTAAGCAGTCCAGTCAAGCCCACTTATTAACAGCTATATGTATCAGTATTAACAAATGGTCATCTTGCCCTGGAGAACACATGCCTCAGTTTGGCTAAGTTTCATTTTATTCACCACACTGATGCAGTTTTAGGGATGCAGGGTCCCCAAAATACAGAGGTTTAGAGCAGAATTGTCTGGAAAGAATTCGTGGACTCAAGCACTCTTTCAGTCAAGTGACAAAAAGTTTATTGTAATGCTATATAGCAGGCAGAGCTCTTTTAGGGAACTTGAAACCTAACAGGAATGATGCTAAATCTTACATAGAGAAGATTCAGTGAATGGGTGCCAAGTATGCTAATCAGGTGATGAGTGCCAGCCTGTCTGTTACTAGTCAATGCACTGTTAGACAATATAGTCACAAGAGGGGACCTATATCTTAATGTCTGGAATGTATAGTAATATTGGCACCAGAGAACTTAGGAATCAGCACAGGATAATTCTGCTGGTACAACATCATCCTGTTCATACAAGGGAAATTCTACAGGGTCACCTTGTTATTCTAACAGGGACCTATAGTTTGCCTCACTGGGCCCACTAGTGAGTTATTGCTAGAGACAAGGTCTTTGGACTAGGGAGAGATATGGTCCTAGGGCTGGAGGTCTTAACTCAAGTACCTCATCAACACTACCCTCTCCTTATTTGTAAAGAGAGGACAGAGAGTGAGAAGAAATATTACAAGCAAATCAGACAGAAGGAAACACAATTAATTATCATAATTGTATAAACTCCCACACGTTTAGCTAATTAGCTAATAAGTCCCTGTGCCAGATGATACTAACACACTATCTGACATTGTTTTTCCCACTTTGACTGATTGAAAACCTGAATATCTACCTTTGAATGGTATGGTAATATCAATGACAGCTGCAGTGCAGTTTTTGTGGTCAAGAATTGGTTGGAACAGCTCACAACTCCATCAACACTGTACCTGTTTTCCTATAGCCCCTGCAGCATTTGTCATTTTTCTTTTTTGTGATTTAGCCAATCTGATGGATGGGAGATGGTACTACAGAGTTGTCTTAATTTCTGTGCATCTAATTATTAGTGATTTGGTATTTTTTGATATAGCTACTGCTAGCTTGGATTTCTTCTGAGATCTGTCTGTTCATATCCTTTGACCATTTATCAGTTGCAGAATGGCTCTGATGTGTGTAAATGTGGCTCGGTTCCTTATATATCTAATTCCTTTGTCATAGAAATTAACCTCCCCAGTTTCCTGCTTTTCATTTTGTTCTAGCAGAATTGGTTGCTCTCACAAAAACCTTTTATTTTTATGTAATCAACATTTACATCTAAACTCCTTTAAACATCTTTCTTTTGTTTGGTCATTAATTCTTTCCCTCTTCATAGACGTGACAGATAATTTCTTCTGTGTTCTACTAATTCACTTATTATGTCATCCTTTGTGTCTAAATCACGTATCCATTTGGAGATTATCTTGGTGTATGGTGTGAAAGGTTGATCTATTACTACTATACCAGACTACTTTTAAATTTTTCCAACCGTTTTTATTGAATAGTGAATTCTGGTCCCAACAGTTGTCATCTTCGAGTTTATCAAACATTAGGTTGTTGTGCTTGTTTGTTTCTATATGTTATATGCCTGGGGCAGCTAGATGGTACAGTGGATAAAGTGCCAGTCTTGGATACAGGTAGATTCATCTTCCTGAGTTCAAATCCAGCATCAGACTCTTACTGGCTGTGTGACCATAGGCAAGTCACTTAACCCTGATTACTTCAGCTCGTCATCTGTAAAGTGAGCTGCAAAAGGAAATGGCAACCCACTTCAGTATCTTTGCCAAGAAAACTCCAAGTGAGGTCACCAAGAGTCAGTCACAACTGAAAAGCAACTAAACAACAACAAAATATCATATATCTACTCTGTTTCATGGATTAACCTCTCTGTTTTTCACACAAATTGTTTGGTGATTACAACTCTGTAGTATAGTTTGTAGATCTAGTACTACTAGGACCACTTCCTTTCCATTTTTTTAATTGAATCTCTTAATATTTTTTACCTTTTTTTCTCCAGATGAATTCTGTTATTATTATATCTAGCTCTATAAAATTAATCTTTGGCAGTTTGATTGACGTAGTACTAAGTAAGTAAATTAATTTAATGGTATTGTAATATTAATTATATTGCCTTGACTTAACCATGAATAAATAATATTTCTTTAATTATTTAGAACTCTCTTTGTGTTGAATGTTTTTGTAATTGTTTTCTATAGTCCTTATGTGTGTGTGTGTGTGTGTGTGTGTGTGTGTGTGTGTGTGTGTGTGTGTATTGACAGGTAAACTCTGAAGTGTTTTATACTGTCCCTACTTATTTTAAATTGTATTTCTTTTTTGTATCTTTTCCTGATGAATTTTTTTGTTGGTAATATACAGAAATGCTGATGATTTGTATTTTATACTCTGAAACTTTGCTAAAATATTAATTATTTAGATTAGCTTTGTACCCTCTATGGTTCTCAGAGTCAATCATCATGTCATCTCCCAAAAGTGATAGCTTTCTTTCTTCTTTCCATATGATTATTCCTTCAATTTCTTTTTTCTAGTCTTATAGCTATAGCAAGTATTTCCAGGAGAGTATAGAATAGCAATGGACATCCTTGCTTTACCCCTTATCTTCTTGAAAGAGTGTCTAGCTTATCCACATTACAGATAATGCTGGCACTTGATGATAGAAAAAATGTCATTTTAAAGAAAAGCTTCGTTTACTTTTATGCTTTCTAGCATTGTTTTTCTTGTTGTTTTAAATAAGAATGAGTCAGTTGTGTTTTGTCTAACATTTTTTGCACCTATTGAAATAATTGTGTTATGTTTTGCTCATGTTATTAATATGGTCAATTATATTTACAGTTTGCCTAATATTGCCTAAAATTGCCTGAATTCATGGTGTGAATACAGCCTACTAAATGTGTATGATTTTTGTGATATGTTGCTGTACTATATTTGTTAATATTTTATTTAAAAATTTTACAACTGTATTCATTAGGGAAATTGGTCTATAGTTTTCTTTTTCTGTTTTTACTCTCCCTGCTTTTAGATATCAAGATTTTATTTGTGTCATAGAAAAATTTGGTAGGATCCCTTGCTACCTATTTTTAGAACTATGTATAGTATAAGAATCAATTGGTTTTTAAATATTTGGCAGAATTCACTTGTAAGTGCAATAGGTCCTGGGGAGTTTTTCTTTGGCAATTCATTTATGGCTTGTACAATCTCTTTTTCTAAGTTGGAGTTATTTAGATACTCTATTTCCTATTCTGTTAATCTAGGCAATTTATTTTTTTTGTAAATATTCATCTGTCACATTTAGATTGTTTATTTTATTGTCATATGGTTAGGCAAAATAGCTCCTAATAATTATTTTTATTTCTTCTTCATTTGTTTTGACTTTACTTTTTTCATTTTTGATACTTCTAATTTTGTTTTCATCTTTCTTTTTAAAAGCAAATTAGCTAATGTCCTACTTATTCACTTTCCCCCCCAAAAAAGAAAACACCCAGATCCCAATCTTATTTAGTAATTCAGAGAGAGAGAGAGGAGAGAGAGAGAGAGAGAGAGAGAGAGAGAGAGAGAGAGAGAGAGAGAGAGAGAGAGTATGTGTGTGTCTGTGTGTGTGTGTTTACTTTTAATTTTCTTACCTTTGATTTTCAGGATTTATATTTTGGTGTTCAATTAGGGATTTTCAACTTGTTGGTTTTCTACCTTTTTAAGTTGTATGCCCAATTCATTGATCTTCTCTATCTTTCTTTTAGTGATGAATGAGTTTAGCAATTTAAGCTTCCCCCAAATACTACTTTGGATGCATCCCAACATTTTGGTATGTTATCCCATTGTTTTCATTATCTTTATTGAAATTATTGATTATTTCAAGATCTGTTCTTTGACCCACCTATTCTTTAGGAATGTTAATTAGTTTCCAATTAATTTTTAATCTTGCTTCACTGGTCCTTTATTGAATGTAATTTCATTGCATTGTGGTTGGTAAAAGATACACTTGCTATTTCTGCTACTGCTTTTGTGCATTTCTTTGTAAGGTTTTTAGGCTATAAAATATGGTCATTTTTTGTGAAGATGCCATGCATAGCTGAGAAATTAATATATTTCTCTCTACTCCTATTCAATATTTTCCAGAAGTCTATAATATCCAACTTTTTAAAAATTCTATTCAGGTCTTCAGCATCTTATTTACTTTTGTTTTGATTTTTCTAGGTCTGAAGGAGGCATTACATTAAGGTCTCCCTCTATAATAATTTTTCTGTCTCTTCCTGTGACTCATTTTACATTCCCTTAAGAATTAGGTGCTACACTATTTTGTATCTTTAGTATGGATATTAACTCATTGTCTATGTTAACTTTTAGCAAAAAAAAATTTCCCTGCTTATCTCTTTTAATTTGGTTTATTTTTTATTTTGTTTTCTTGAGATCGTGTTTCCTAACCTTGCTTTGATTTTTTTTCTTTGTTTTATTTCAGCCAAAGCATAATTGATTCTGCTCTAGGCCTTTATTTTAGCTCTGTGTATATCTTTCTGTTTCAAAAATGTTTCTTATAAATGACACATTATCAAATTTTATTTCTAAACCATTCTGCTATCTTTCATATTATCTTCCACCTCATTCACATTCACAATTATGATTGCTGTTTATTTACTTCCATTCTATATTTTTTTCTTTTTTGTCCACTTCTCCTGTTTAGAACTCTCTTTTGATTCTGATTAATGTCTCACTTAATCCATACTCCCTCTTATTTTGTGCCCTTTCCTTTTACTTCTTTCTTTCTTATTTCCCTATTGGATAAGATGTATTATTATTCCCAACTATTTGTGCATGTGTATCTTTTCTTCATTTATCCAGTTCAGATGAGAATAAGATTTGAGTACCATCTGCTCCACCCACAAGTCCTCCTTGTTATATAATCTCTTCTTTGTGCACCCCATTTATGTAAGATAATTTCTCCCTTTCTTTCTCTCCCTTCCCCTTTATTTCAGTGCATTCTTCTTCCTCATCCATTCCATTCTTTTTTTTTTATTGTTGTGTAAAGACAGCAAAATCACAACCAGGCCCTCTGTCTAATTAGACTTGATCCTTAGAGATAACAAAGTACTGAGGGACTGTATGTATCACCTCCCCCTGTGAGAATGTAAACAGTTTAATGTTGTTTTATTATCCTTTAAATTTCTCACTCACGTTTACCTTTTTATGCTTCTTGACTCCTATGTGTATGTATGTTAAATTTTCTGCTTAGTTATACTCTTTGCATAAAAAGTGCTTGGAAGTCTTCTATTTCACTACAATTCTATTTTTTCCCCTCTATAATTATATGAGGGTCACCTAGATGGCACAATGGGTAGAATGCCAGGCCTGGAGTTATGAATTCAAATTTGGCCTCAGATACTTGTTAGCTGTGTCCTGGGCAAGTCACTTAACCCTGTTTGCCTCCTTTTCCTCATCTATAAAATGAGCTAGAGAAGGAGATGGCAAGCCACTCCAGTATCTTTGCTAAGAAAAACCCAAATTGGGTCACAAAGAGTTGGATATGACCAAAACAAATGAACAGCAACAACAATGGAAACTGTCTTACTTTTTTTGTTGTTTTGAGGGGCAGCTAAGTGGTGCAGTGGATAGAGCACCAGGCCTGGAATCAGGTTCAAATTCCCTACTGTTCCTGTTCAACTCCAAGTCCAACTTGTGGTCAATTTGTCCTAGATATGCATATGGATGAATTCTATAAGATTATCACCCAAATTTATGTTATAATATAGACAATAGAGGGGCAGAGCCAAGATATCAGAGTAAAAGCAGTGCTCTCCCCCAAAACCTTCCAAATACCTGTAAAAAATGGATCTAAACAAATTCTAAAGCAGCAGAACCCACAAAAAGACAGAGTGGCACAAATTTACAGCCTAAGACAGCCTAGATGGTTGATTGGTAAGGTATATCGTGCTGCATGGGGAGAGGAGCACAATTTGGCACGGGTGCAGAGGCCTCAGAGAACTTGGACCAGGCCTCGGAGGACTGAATCACAGGCAGCTGTGGTTATTTCCAGACTTCTCAATTGATGAATGCCAAAGAAAATTAAAAGGTCAGTAGGAAAAGTCTGTGTCTGAAGTGAGAGAGAAGAGTGGTGCATGACCCCAGGGTGGCAGCTGCCTCCAGAGCTTCCCAGCCCACAGACTAAGGGGGAATTGAGTGGCTGATCAGAGTGAGATTGCAGGGATCTCTTTGCTGGTGCAGGATTCTCTTGCTTTGCCTGTGCATGGATCTGAGTCACGATTCTGGATGGTGGTCCTGGAGGAAGGAGGAGTGCTGGCATGGCAGAGAAGAAATCGTCCTCACAGTTCCAAGACAGAAAAGGGTGTTTGTGGTCACTCGTAGACCAGAGCACAGGCCAAGAAGGGAGTAAACATCTCGACCATAGCACCTTGGAAGAACTGAAAAGTAACAGGTCCCTAGAAGTTTTTCTAAAAACAACTGCACAAAACCCTTAAAGTTTAGGGTAGTACACTCTCCACACTGGAAGCAGACCCTTACCTTAATAATCTAAACAATAGAATTTTTATTTATTTGGTGATATGCATATATGTATACACACGTGCGTGTGTGTGTGTGTGTGTGTATGTGTGTGTGTGTGTGTGTGAGAAATGGGGTTCAGTCATTCCATGGAAGGGCTACAGTTTTAGCCCAAGCATGCAGCCACAACTCACTGCTCCCCTAGAAACATACTATGCAGAGTTCTGCCCTCCCTTAAGAAACAAAATTTTAAGTACAGGAGTGGAGGAGATGTTTATTTATGGTTCTTGCAGGAAGCAGGTGTGTGTGTGGTACCCCAGAAGGACATACACACACCAACAGAAGCCTGAGCAAGCCTTTTATGAAGTTAATTCCTTCTTTTCCCTCCTTTCAGACCTGGGATTGGTTCATGCTCTTCAGGGTTACAATCTTCCTGATACTCCCACTTCATATTACTCCTTAACATGTCTCTCCTCCTGTTAACATATGAAATGTGCCTAGGTTTGTGCTATTACTTCCCTCTGGGTGGAGAAGTTAGTATTAATGAGCCCATTACACATGCACACTCTAAGTAAAGCTTAACCTTTGTCCTACTTCCAGACTGTTTAACCAAACAACCAGTTTCATCCACTTTTAGCCATTCTAGAACCTCTGACCTAGAACTACCTTTTCTCTCAGTTTCCTTATATGGAAATATAAGTTTCTTATTTTTCACACATATAGATGTAACATGTTATATACACACACACATGATCAGGTCAAAATCTTAGGAGAGGTTAGAGGTCTCCTCTAATAGTTGCTCAATGTTTCAGAGGTTACTGCAACCAATACAATGTCCAATGCAAAGAGTACCAATTCTATGTCAACTCACTATGTTTCTTTCCCTTCCAAGTTTAGAAACCTTTTGATTAGATTTGTAAGCCAAATACATTCTTATCAACCCTTGTTACTTGTACCCTATATCTCACCAGGGGCTACTGATTCCTAAATTTTTGAGTAGTAGCTCAGAAATTCAAATCCCATCTTCAGACACTTTTTTTTTTAATAAGATCTTTATTTCTCAGATCTGATTATATTCTGATGTCCTTAACTTTAATGTAAGGCGATTCTGAAAATATCATCTGTGCTTCTAATTCCTTTAGTTTCTAGTCTAAGAACTAATATTTTTTTTGCAATAGTTCTTTATTTTATTTTTTTTCTCATGTGAATCATCATAAGTAAATAGTTGTCACATAGTCTAACAACTCCTAAGTGGTTTTCTATAGTGTTCTTGGGCATATGCCATCAGAAGACAGCAATCATTCTCATTAGATCAACACATAGTTGTCCCAGGAGGTCACCAACCACCTCTACTCCTCTTTTTCCAATGAGCCTTACTAGATCTCAACTGACAAAATATGCGTATCCATATAGTAATTCCTTTTAGGACAAATACCTGCTCCCTCTTCAGCTTCCTCCTCTAAAGTTTCTGCAACCTGAGATGAAAAAAAGAAATCCTGGAATGATCTTGTGAAACCTAGAGACAAAGAAGACAGGTCATATCTAAATATGATCAGAGGAGAGGACAACTAGAAGTTACCAAGGACCTGATCCGTTAGCTTGGAGGAGTAGTTTACTCAAATTATGCTCAGAACTTCCTTTAATGATCAGAGAGGGAAATTGAAGGCATTGGGAAAAACTAGAATATACAGTCTGGTTTCATTAGTGAGTTGTTGGCCACATTATACACCACACTCTCTGAAGTTGATTAATTAATTAGTCACATCCTACTGCCCTCTATATATTATATAAATGAAGGGTTAAGCCAACTGTGGGTGAATATAGCTCTGTCACAGAGATTTTTTTTTAAATAGAGATATTTCCACCCTGTTTTAATGCATGTAATTTCTGTCACTCACAGGAGGGGAAATACAAATTATTTAACCTCAGTATAGGAGAAACTCTGTTTTCTTTTGTTCAACTCTTGAGAAGTTTGATGCAAACTCTGAGGCCCTTGAGGAACTATTCTTGCATTCTCTTTCAGAAAATGTTATCCTCGGTTCTGGCTCCATTTCTCTATTTATGTCCTAATTAAGGAGGAAGCAAAAGTTTTCAGAAGATCTTAGTGATGAAATAGGAACAAATCTGGGACAAGAACATATCATTCATCAATTAACTATTTCATTGATGGGATATAAAAAATAGAGTACTGAAGGTTTAACTAAGCTTTGTTATAACGTGCAAAGTGAACTGATTAATTTCATATTAATTGCTAACTGGGGAGATTACTCCTGTGGGAATCAGACAATGATGACAGCTATCCAATATTAGAGAAAAGCTTTGGGTCAGGCAATATTACTTAAACCATTTTCCCCCTCTTTTTAGTTTCGTACAGCTGGGGTTTAGACTCTGCTGCCTTATGATAGAGACCTAGATTGTGGTTAGATCCAGATAGTACGATATCCAACTATAGGTATGTTGTTTCTAAAATTCGTTACTTAATCTTGAGCATGCCAGGAGGAGCTACTGCTGATCTGGATTGCAGATTAACTGTTCTTCCTTCTGGACAAGATAGATAGATAGATAGATAGATAGATATAGATAGATAGATAGATAGACAGACAGATAGACAGATAGACCTAAATGTAGAGATATAGATAGATATAAATAACTATAGATAAATCTCCCTATACAGATCTATCATCTGTCATCTATCTACCTACCTATTTTCTCCAGAAGAAAGAACAGTTCCTCTGAATCCCAGGTACATCAGGTATTTATCTAAGTCTACATAGACATATCCCTATATCTATAGCTATCTATATCTCTCTATATAGATATATAATTCTATATATCTTCATCTATCTATTTCTATATCTATATTTAGACAAAAAAGTGTGTGCATATTTTTGTCCTGATTAGAGAGTTTGGTGAGAACCCTTTCATTTCTAGCACACGAAAATTTTCCCTTATTCAAATTATAAGGGAAAATATGAGGAGTTCAAAGAAGTGAGAGATCAGTGTGGATTGGTGTAGCTGAAGACTTGCTAAAGGAAGTAAGATTTATATTTAACCTTGAATAATGCATCCTCACAACCAATACTGTCCATCAGTACTTCTTCCCACACTAATAATATATAGCCATATAGAAAATTATGAGGCAGCTGTCCTGGACACCCTCCTTAAATAGAGGATCTGGTAACAAGCTTGAATTGTTCTTTTCACTTTCTTCTCATTGCTCCTAATTCTACTTTCAGGGCAAAAAGAGAATAAGCGTAATCTCACTCACTACTTGATAATTCTAAAAATAGAGGGTAGCTATCATGTGCTCTCTGAGTCTTCTCCAGAATAAACATTACAGATTCCTTCAATTGCCCCCATACCTGTCATCCTTCTAATTTCCATAAGAATAATCTGTAGCCTATCAAAGACCTTCCTAAAATGTGACCTCTAGAAGAGAATTCAATATTCCAGATGTGATCTTATCTGGGTGCAATATAGCACCACAATATAGCCTTATTTAAGACAGCCTAGGGTCAGAGTAAATTTTTGTCTACTATATAACTTTATTGATTCATATGGAGTTTATAGGCCAGTACCTTTTATTGACAAGCAATAGATTTTTTTTCAGAAAAACTGAAATCAAACCATATCTCCTCCTTCTTAAACTTGTGAATTCATTCTTTTGAAGGGGCATAAAACTTCACATTCATCAGTCTAAATTGACTTTCATAGGATCCCACTTATTGTCCTTAGCTGTCAAGAACTTTTTAGATTGTGACTGTCATATAGGGTATTAGGTATCTCTCTTAGCTTTTTCCTATTCTGTAAACTTGATAATGATGTCATCTATGCCTTCTTCCAAGTCACTGAAAAAAATTGTCCAATAACAGAGAACTAATCACAGATTCCTAAAAACCCTTCTTCCATATTAATATCAACCCATTAACTCTAAATCTAGCCACTAACCATCTAATTGGATTACCATATACCTCAAATGTCACCACATTTTGATAAGACTATATTGAAATATTTTATCAAATGTTTCTCTAAAATGTTAAAAGATACTATATAGCATCTGCCCAATTTACTAAAATAATAAGCCTGTCTGAAAAAGAAATGAGGTTAATCTGGTATGATCTTACTGAAGTCATGGCACTTTGTGATCACCATTTCCTTTTCAAGATAGTAAGTAACCATTCTAGGATTTCACTAAGAATCAAAGTCAAACTCACTGGCCTATAGTTTACAGCTGAAATTCTCTTTTTTATTTTGAAAATGAAAACATATATCCTTTGTCAGTCTTTTAGTGCTTCCCCTATTCTCCACAGTCTTTCAATAATCATTTTTAGCGACTCAGTCATAACATCCAAGAGTTATTTCAGTTTCCACAAACTAAAGTCCATTTTAGACAAGTGATGTGAGGGCAGGTAGTTTCTTTCATGATACCTTTGTACTGATCTTATGGATTACCCATTTTTACTCTGTCTTTTTAAGTCAAAAGGTCATTCATTCTCATTGGCAGAGAAAAGAAGCAAAGTAAGAATTAGACATTCTATCTTCATTTTATCATCAGTTATCATTTTCCCATGGATGCTGAGTATCTTTCTTATTTGATGCTCCTTTTTCTCAATGCAGCTCTCAAAAACTGTTTCTGAAGCCCTTCACTTCACTCACTAGCCTCAGGTTATTCTGAATTTTAGCATTCCTGGTATGTCATCCCTACAATATGCTGCCATATTTTTGTGTTCATTCTCAGTTTCCTGTACTGGGTACAATATGCTGTATTTATATTTTTAAAATCTAACTTGGTTTATGAGTTTTCTGTGCATTGACATCATTCTCCTAAATTAAAAACTAATTTAAGCCCTTATTGGAATTCTTTTTGTCCATTCAAAATTTCATTCTTCAAAGATTCTCATTCCTCTTGGTCTGACTTCTGTTGTAGAATTTTAGTCCGTGAGATACTACTTATCTTTCCTCTGAATCCTTTGAAATCTCTTCTTCCTAAATCTAGGTTGCTTACTAGAATTAACTAGATTTCCTTGCTATCTATGGTCATTTCTCATGGTCTGAACTATTTGGTTTATTTCTTATTTTTTTCCATGTGGTCTGTAGTATATTTCCACAACAATTTTTTCTAATTTCTCACCTTATTAATATCCAAATTTTCTATAGCATATGTGACCCTTTTAATTCCTGAATTTCCTCACCTGAATATATCTTAATAAACATTGCTATTCTTCCTTCTACTCCTTTACCTAAAGTTTTATATTCCCTTTGCAAAAGCTAAGTATTTATAGAGTTATATTATGATGATGAATCTTATCCTACTAACTTGCCTCCTTACTTTTGCATCCTAAATTCATTTTGCATATTACCCATATTCTGTACATTTATTTATGGTTTTTTGGTGGATTTTTTTTTCAGTGAGACAATTGGGGTTAAGTGACTTGCCCAGGGTCTCACAGCTATTAAGTGTTATGTGTCTGAGACTAGATTTCAACTCGGGTCCTCCTAATTCCAGGACCAGTGCTCTATCCACTGCGCCACCTAGCTGCCTCCTGTACATTTATTTATGGGTATCTGTGGTTTTTATGAATAATTCCTTTCTTGAATTCTATGTTCTTCAAATTACTTGGCATATCTGATGTTATTCATATTTCTGTATTGCAATTCATTTCTGTGATAAACAGCTTGATAAGGTGGAAAGATTTCTCCCTATCCATTCCATTTCAATTTACTTCCTTATTGCATCACCTCTTGATAAACATTTGTAGTACTTTAGAAAAATATGTTTTCAATTTATTTAAAAATGTACATTTCAAAATCTAAAATTCCAGCTTCTCAAAGGATTGTAAATAAAAATCTGGGCTAAACCTCAATTTGTGTTTAAGCTATTAAAACTGTACTAAGGCTTTTCAGAACATTCTGTATACATAACTGTGAACGTGCATGCATATACATATGTAAATACATATATATATATATATATATACATGTATGTATTTGTGTATGTATGTGTGTGTGTTATTCATGATAACAAATACAAAGGTTGCAACCAGAACTCCAAAAGTCTGTTTTTCAAAGAACCCAGTTATATTTCTAATGATGTCAGGAAATTACTTTCTGGAGCAGAATTCATTCCAAATATCCAAAGGAAACTCAAATGTGTTCTAGGTGTGTGTGTGTGTGTGTGTGTGTGTGTGTGTGTGTGTGTGTCTGTGTGTGTGTGTGTGTGTGTGTGTGTGTATACACCCATGGACTTCCTATGAGCAATACTTACAAATTTTAGGCCAACCCATGTCCATAAAGTTATGTAAGAAAAAAATGCATTCTGATTCTTTAGCATCCCATCCTCTCTAGATAACCAGTAATGACCTCATAAGATGTGCTCTGTGAATGCTTGGTAACTAAATAACCAACTTTGCCTCCTTAAAACTTTAGGTAATTTGGCAAGAAAATGGAAACACTGTATCAGAATTCCACTGACTTTATCTTTTTGGGACTCTTCACCAATCCCACATTTCCTGGCTTGATCTTCACTGTCATCTTATCTATCTTCGTGGTGGCTGTAATAGCCAATGTGACCATGATTCTCCTCATCAATGTGGACTCCAGGCTTCATACGCCCATGTACTTTTTACTTAGTCAGCTCTCTATCATGGATACTGTCTACATCTGCATCACTGTTCCTAAGATTTTGGCAGACCTTCTATCCAGGGAAAAGAACATTTCCTTTTTGGGCTGTGCAGTTCAGATCTTCCTTTACCTGACTTTGTTTGGGAGTGAAGCCTTCTTCTTGGGTCTCATGGCCTATGATCGCTATGTAGCTGTTTGTAACCCCCTCCATTATCCTCTCTTAATGAACCATAGGGTCTGCTTGCTTATGGTACTGGGGTCTTGGATTGGTGGGTCTCTCGATGGCTTTATGTTAACCCCTGTCACTATGACTTTTCCTTATTGTGGCTCACGAAAGATCAACCACTTTTTTTGTGAGATTCCTGCTGTGCTAAAGCTGTCATGTGCAGACACATCTCTATATGAGACGCTTATGTATACCTGTTGTGTCCTGATGCTCATCATTCCCATATCCCTTATCTCTTTTTCTTATATCCGGATCTTGGTTACTGTCACGCACATGAATTCTTCTGAAGGTAGACACAAAGCCTTAGCCACCTGCTCTTCCCACATAATAGTAGTCAGTATTTTCTATGGGGCTGCTTTCTATTCTAATGTCTTGCCCCGCTCCCTTCACACACCAGAAAAAGACAAAATAGTTTCAGCTTTTTACACCATTCTTACCCCTATGCTCAATCCTGTGATATACAGCCTAAGGAATAAAGATGTCTCAGCAGCTCTTAAAAAAGTATTAAGAAAATGTGCTTCTTCCCAGAAAATTCAAGTAAGGGATTTATCTAGGAAGTAATATGTGTAATTGTGAATACCTAACTCAGAAATTAATGTCAAGCATTTTCTCAATAAAATGTTTAATGATTTGAAAACATTGCATTTAATGAAATCTAGGTTGCTCAAGGATTTTATCACTAAAATATTGTTGTCATCTCTAATCTTCACTTCATCCATCCATCCCCACTACCTATCATCTTCTATCTCTTCTGCCGTGTGAGGTTAAATTCCCTGGGAAGGCATTCTAGTAGGTGCTGTCCAATTCCTCTCCTTTAATTATCTTCTTAATGTCCTATAATACAGCTTCTGACTTCATCATTCCACCAAAACTGCTCTCTCCAAAGTTACCAATGATTTTCTAATTGCCAAATCCAATGGTCTTCCTCAATTCTCATTCTTGACCTCTTTGTAGCCTTTGACACTGTCAAACACCTTATTCTCCTTGCTACTCTATCCTCTCTAGCTTTTTGGGATACCAGTCTCTCCTTGTTCTCAGCCAACATATTTGATTGCTCTTTCTCTGTCTCCTTTGCTTAATCCTCATTCAGATTCCACCCTCTAAGCAGTGCCCCCCCGAGTTTTGTCCAGGGTTCTCTTCTCTTTCTCTGTTTCTTCACTTGGTGATCTCATTAGCTCCAATAGATTTAATTATCTTCTATATTTGATGATTCTTAAATCAACTGATCTTGTCCTAAACTCTCTTCTAAGCTCCAGTCTTATATCTCCAACTGCCTTTCAGATTTTCCAAACCCAACATCCAATAAATATTTTAAATTCATGTCCAAAAGTAAGCTTATTATCTTTCCCAAAAATCTCTTCCCATTCCAAATTTCCTTATTTCTCCTGAGGTAGTAACTGTTCCAGTCTCCAGGCTTGCAACCTTTGTGCCATCCTCAACTCCATTTCTCTTACTCAACCCCCAATATACAACATCTTGCGAAAGCCTGTAGATTTCACCTTTCTAACGTCTCTCAAATAGGCCCCATTCTCTGTTTTAAAATTGCCATCACCCTGGTACAAACCCTCATCATCTCACACCCAGACTATTGCCATAGCCTGCTGGTTGGAATCTCTGCCACAAGTATTTCCCCACTATAATCTATGTTCCATTCAGCTGCCAAAGTGATTTTTCTTAAGTGCCAATCTGATTATATCATCAATAAACTCCAGTGGCTCTCTATCACCTCCAGAATCAAATAAAAAATCCACTGTTTTGGCATTCAAGGCTCTTCATAACTTCCTAGATCATTCCAGTTTTTTTGTGCCTTGCATTCCCTACCCACCATGTACACTTTGTTACAGTGACATGAACCTTTCTTGCTATTCTGTGAAGAAGATACTCCCATCTCTCAGTTCTGGCATTTTATCTGCCTGTCTTCCATACCTGGAATGCTCTCCCTCCACTCCAACCCCATCTCTGCCTACAGGCTTCCCTGGTTTCCTTTTGGTCCCAATTAAAATCTCACTTTTTCCAATTCCTCTTATTTCTAGTATCTTACCTCTTTTAATTATTTCCTCTTTAGCTTGTATATAGTTTGTTAGTATGTAATTGTTTTCTTTTTGTCTCTCCCATTAGATTATGAGCTCCTTAAGGACAAGAACTGTCTTTTGCCTCTCTTTGTATCATCCAGGCTTAGCACAGTGCCTGGCACATAATAATTGTTTAATAAATGTTGATTGACTGTCACCTGCATCCATTTAAAAGGGAAAACTTAATACCTCAAGGGTTGTAACAACAGCCAACTTTATTTATGCTACATAGGTAGTCCTGTTTTTTCAAGAGAGAATGTACAACGGGAGAATTCTGCCCCATAAATCATTCAGATCCAACACAGTTTACTTCGACTCAATCAACTCCTTAAGCAATTTCAGTAAAACACATAAGTAGTTTCAGGATAAAGCCCCTGCAAAGACTTATGCTTCCCTGCTTGCCATACATCACAAGGTGCTACTACTGGAATCATTTGTAAATAAATCCCCTGATAAAGCTTTGACCAATCACTCAGGCTTTGTGTGCCTCTTTCCTCATAATTCCTACATCACAAGCGGATACAATTGGGCACTTCAGTGTTCTGGTCCACAATAGTTACTGTAGGGCAGGATTTCCAGGAAATGGTCTGGAAAGGTAGGAAAATACTGGGGAGATCCTCAGACAGCCACATACGAAACATGTTTGCTGGTAGCATGAGAACTATATTCATGGGGAGCTATTTAGAATGTTTGAGACACTCTTAAACCTCTATAAGGGTTGAGTACCCTGTTGTCTGGGATAAAATTGCCTGTGTTGGCAAAGAGGTTAGGGCAGCAATTGCCAAAGTAGCTTGGCCACTGTTAATTGCTTTGTGCTTTGTCACAGAGCAAAATTAGCTGCTGAAGCTCAAGTGTATGAGGTTTTTTTCTGTTTTTTATATTTTTAATGAATTCTGTGCATGAAATAATTGTGTTAATGCCAAATCAGGTTTGTCTTTTCCTCCTTTCCTCCCTAATTTAGTCCTGGCACAAGCTATGCCTTTAACTCTAGAACTACCTTACTTTTCTCACATCACGATTTGGTGAGGCTGACTTCTTGCCTAGATAAATGAGTAATTTTATTTGTTTTTAATGCAGGCAAAGAACTAACAATTTAAAGCTGCCTGGTTTTTACTAGTCCATTTCTTTTTTTTAAATTAATTTATTTTGATTTATTAACAATCACTTCCATATGCCTTTGAGTTGAAAATTTTTCTCCCCCTTTTTCCCCCCCACCCTTCCCAAGACGGCGCACAATCTGATATAGGCTTTACATTTACATTCCCATTAAACATATTTTCACATTAGTGAAGTTGTAAGTAAAAATTAAAACCAGTAGGAGGAACCATCAGAAAGATGAAGCAAAACTCAACAGAAGGTAAAAATAAGTGAGAGCAATTTGACTTCCATAGTTCTTTCTTTGGATGTGGACAGCATTTTCCATCCCGAGGCCTCTAGAGGTGTCTTAGATCCTTGTAATGCTGAGAAGGGTTCAGTTTAACGATATTAGTCATCGCATAATGTGGCTGTTATTGTGTACAAAGTCCTCTTGGTTCTGCTCACTTCACTCAGCATCAGACCATATAAGTCTTTCCAGGTTTTTCTGAAGTCAGCATGTTCATCATTTCTTATAGCACAATAGTATTCCATTATATTGATATACCACAACTTACTCAGCCATTCCCCAATTGATGGGCATCCTCTCAATTTCCAATTCTTTGCCACCACAAAAAGAGCTGCCATGAATATTTTTGTACATGTGGGTCCTTTTCCCATTGGTTTGATCTCTTTGGATATAGCCCTAGAAGTGCTATTGCTGGATCAAAGGGTATGCACATTTTTGTAGCCCTCTGGGCATAGTTCCAAATTATTCTCCAAAATGGTTGGATCATTTCACAACTCCACCAACAATGTATTAGTGTTTCAATTTTCCCACATCTTCTCCAACATTTATCATTTTCCTGTTTTGTTATGTTGGCCAATATGATAGGTGTGATGTGGTACCTCAGAGTTGTTTTGATTTGCATTTCTCTAATCAATAATGATTTAGAGCATTTTTTCATATGACTATAGATGGCTTTAATTTCTTCATCTGAGAACTGTCTGTTCATATCTTTGACCATTTATCAATTGGGGATTGGCTTGTGTTTTATAAATTTGTCTTAATTCTCTATATATTTTAGAAATGAGGCCTTTATCAGAGAGACTGGTTGTAAAAATTCTTTCCCAATTTTCTACCTTCCTTCTAATCTTAGTTGCATTGGCTTTGTTTGTGCAAAAACTTTTCAATTTAATGTAATCAAAATGATCCATTTTGCTTTTCATAATGTTCTCTATCTCCTGTTTGGTCATGAATTCTTCTGTTCTCCATAGATCTGATAGGTAAACTATTCCTTGTTCTCCCAGTTTACTTATGGTATCAGCCTTTATATCTAAGTCATGAACCCATTTTGACTTTATTTTGGTATATGGTGTGAGATTTGGGTCTATGCCTAGTTTCTGCCATATTCTTTTCCAGTTTTCCCAGCAGTTTTTTTCACAGAGTGGGTTCTTATCCCAGAAGCTGTGGTCTTTGGGTTTATCAAATAATAGATTACTATAGTCATTGACTACTGTGTCTTGCATATTTAACCTATTCCACTGATCCACCTCCCTATTTCTTAGCCAGTACCAAACAGTTTTGATGATTGCTGCTTTATAATACAATTTAAGATCTGGAATTGGTAGGCCACCTTCCTCAGGTGTATAAGTTTGAAAAAAAAACAAACCAAGGACTAAAGAGAGATATGTGGATTACCACCTCCAAATTATTGAAGATATCCTTCAGAATCTGGCTGAAAAGAGCAAAAGAAGCAAAAAGTAGTCATCTATCTTAGCATGTCAAGGGCTAGAGGGCACCAAATGCCAAAAGTTAACATTAAAACTCTTGTAACATCTAAGAATTGGGATGTGGAGACATGAGACCTAGAGGAAATTGATTTAAATGAGAAGTGGAAGGTAGCATCAGAGTCTGAAGGAGAGACAGAAGATGCAGACCCCCTACAATCATACCAAATTAGACCAGTATTTTTAGAAAGCTTGACAAAGTGGAGGAGTATGGGTAATGATCAAGGACCACCATACTCAGTACAACATGTTATAAGCCTTAGAACTAACAAATTTACTAAGCTAAGATTTAGTAACCAAGGATAGTTAATAGATTTAGTATTCAGATTCCATCAAAAATTAAGGAATCCATTCCTGGGTGAATGGTTCAGTTTTTGAATAATAAAGCAGGCAAAATCAAGGTCTAAGACTAAAAAATGAGAATATCACACACACTCAGCCTTATGATGGAGATTGCATGGCATAAGAGGAATTCAGGGGAATCATTCCTCATTAGATTGGATTACCAATGCCTGTGGGACACGTGGCCAGACCCTACTGGCATGCCAGTGGAACAGACTTCATGGAGGAGAGGAAGCATAGGCCTAGAGATGTGACTATTCAAACTGCTATATATGCCTTAACTTCCACGGACTTGATGCAGAGCCTGTTACAGTAGAAATGAAGAACAAACTTTTGAAGTTAGCTCCTGTAAGCTGTTTTAGGTCCTCTGATATGGGCATCAGACTATGACTTTTGGAAAGCATTGGCTAAGTTGGCTGAGATTCAAGATCTAAACCACTCCAGATTAAGACCCATACAACAGAAGTCAGAAAAGACTTTAGCAGCAGAGGGGCCAAAGAGGGTTAACTAGGAAATAAATGTCACTTGAGTAGATACAGGATGGGGTACTATGAGAAGTACCTAAATTACATAATACAGTGTTACTAAAGAGGTAGAGAATGCTAACACCCAATCAGCAGTATATGAGAAAGATTCCATCAGCCCTTTATGAAGAATCTAAGACCCCATACATAAGGAAGGGAACAAAAACAATGTACCACTCACCTGCTCCCTGGAAGCTGCCTGAACCCATAAGGGACTAGGTGTGGCACTAAGACTCCCCAAGAATAAGGTAGATTGAAGAAGACTGGAGGCCACACATAGAAGTAATCTTACATTGGTCATGACACAATAAGCATGAAAATTCACACAGGTTCCCCAGTGCCCCTGGTTTACATTAATTGTTATGGGGGCACTATAACCCCAACAAAAAAGAAATGAAGTTCTGTTACAAACTGAGCACTCAACACCTCAGAAACCTAATGGGCATATTTCATCAATCGCTGAAAATGTTATAGGCATGCCATGTTTTATTGTGCTTCACCAATATTGTCTTTTTTACAGATTGAAAATTTGTAACAACCTTGCATTGAGGAAGTCTGTTGGTGCTATTTTTCCAACAGCATGCCTCTGTGTCACATTTTGGTAATTCTCACAATATTTTAAGGCTTCTCATTATTATTATATCTGTTATGGTGATCTATGATCAGTGATCAGTGATCTTTGATGTTACTATTGTAATTACTTTGGGCTACCACAAACAGCCCATATAAGATGGCAAACATAATCAATAAATGTAGTATGTGTTCTGACTGCTCCCCCTACTGGTCATTCCTTCATCTTTCTTCCTCTGCTTGGGCCTTTCTGTTCTCTGAGACAACAATAATGAAATTAGGCCTATTAATAACCCTACAATGGCCTCTAAGTGCTCAAATGAAAGGAAGAGTGAATCAAATTAGCAAACTTTATTGTTGTTCTATTTTAAGAAATTGTCATAGCCACCCCAGCCTTTAGCAACCACCACCTTGATCAGTCAGCAACTATCAACATTGAAGCAAGACCCTCTACCAGCAAAAAAAAAAAATTACAACTTTCTGAAGGCTCAAATGATAGCACTTTCAGCAATAAAATATTTTTAATTAAAGTATGTACATTGTTACTGTAGACATACTGCCATTGCATACTTAATAGAGTAAAGTATAGTGTAAACATAAGTTTTATATGCACTGGGAGACTAAAACATTTATGTAACTAGGTTTATTGAGATATTTACTTTATTGCAATTGTCTAGAATCTGCTTTACGGAAGTTAGGTGGCAGAGTGGATAGAGCACTGGGCTTGGAATCAAGAAGACTTACCTTCACGAGTTCAAATGTGGCCTCAGACACTTACTGGATGTTTGATCCTAAACAAGTCATTTAACTTTCTTTGCCTCAGTTCATCATCTGTAAAATGAGGTGGAGAAAGAAATGGCAAGCCACTGCAGTATCTTTGCCAAGAAAACCCCAAAAAGGGATCATGAAGAGTCAGACACAATTAAAAATGACTCAACGACAATAACAACCAGAACTGAATCCTCAATATTTTTCAGCTATGCCTGTATAGGAATAGATTTATTATTAGAGGCAGCTTTGCAAACAGCTATGGGGAAATTATGGTTATAGGTGTGGGTGATAAAAGTAATCCTTTGGGCTTTCACCAAATGGATATCTGCCCCCCCCCAAGAAAAATATGTAAGGTTGGAAGAATGATAGGTTTCAGAGTGAAGATAATAGGTTCTCTTCTTGATATATTCAAGGTAGATACAGCCATAAGATAGTTCATGATGGAAGACTGGCAGTCCGGAGAGGCAGGGAGATTATGGGCTGAATATGTAGATTTAAGAGTCAGATCACCAAAGGAATGGGTTAGAGAAGAAAGAAGAGTCTCAAGATAGAGTTTTGGGAAAAATCTCATGGTTGAAGGGGCATAACTATACATCTATAGATGTATAGATGTCTAGCAAAAGAGACTTAGAAAGAGGAAGTGGGATCAAGGATACATGTATAATATTGTAAAATCAGGGGGTTGGGCTAAATATTTGGACTTTATAGTCCCTTTTTAGCTTTAAAGCTAAGGCCCTGAGTTTTTTGGAGACTGAAGCAAAGAAGAGTAAAATGGTATGTGAGGTAGTAACATTTTGAGGTGTAAAATCGGGAAGGAAAGAGTACTCACGTGGCATCTATTTCCTAAGTAAAGTAGAAGGTAACATCCACTACTGGATCAGGGAAAAAGTGAGGGTTAAAAGAAGTTGAGGTAAGAAAGAAAGGTTTTGGAACAGCAAGATCGAGGGAAAGACTCCAGAAGGTAATCAGGTTAGATATTTGCAGTCATTTTACTTTCTTGGAATACAGGTGTTTCAGTTTAATTCTCCTAAGAATTTAAGACAAAGTCTTTTGTATTTCAAGTTCTGAAAATTCAAAAAATCAGTGGGACTCTTTCTGTCAGCTTTTCCAAGGGACAAAGCAATTTTGAATCAAATGGTTGCTGCCCTTTTCTCAATTAGGTCTACATGAACTGATAGGGACCACTCTGTGTTGAGACATAGTGTATTAGATTGAATTGAATGAGGGAGAGGCAAGTAATTCTGCCTTGCTAGAAGAAAAATGGGTATCAGACAGATAATTCAAAATATTGCTTCAGATGCCTGATTAGGCATGTGGGCTCCTAACAATTTTTTTTAATTAAACCTATGATTTCATTGATGTTGGGAGTTCTTAGTGAGGAACTTCTTCCACCAATGTAGATTGACATTTTTTAAAATAATTTACAGAATTTGAGAGTTGTCTAGAAGAATGTTTCTCTCCCTCTCTCTCTCTCTTTCTCTTTCTCTCTTTCTCCCTGTTATTCATTCTCTCTTCCCTTCAAGGAAAGAAAAACCCTCCCTCACTCTTCCCAGTTATAGTGGCTTTTGAATATAGAGTGCCTAAGAGAACTTAATCTTGGGCCTCTGGGCTGTGACTGCTTTTTCTGCTGTGTTTCTTTCCCTCCATAGGAAATCAAAATAGACTTCTCAGTGGCTGCCTAGATTTCCTAGGTTCCTTAGCCCATGCTGGCTGACATTCAGAAAAAGAGTCCTGTAGCTACTACTGTAATGATCAGAAGGAAAGAAAGCCAAACTCTTGGCCTGGCCTGGCAAAAGTAATTTGCCTTTAGGGACAGTTAACAAGCAAGGTAAAAGTGAAATGCCAATTCATCAGTCTCACAAATTGTCTCATATTTTGATTTTTTTAGTATCAACCTCGCAGAAAATTATAATGGGAATTATGTTATTGCTTGATGTCAATGTACACATGTGAGTCTTTTATGTTTTAATCATTTAGTTTATGTGGAAAAAATAGATAGCTATCTTATACCTAATATGTTCCCTTTTGGGAAGACCCAAGACATGAGCCAAATTTTAAGCTTTAAGTGGTTTTCTCTGTGGCTTTGGTGTTGTGAGCATGTAAAAAGCCCAAGATTTCAAGGAAGAGTTTGACTCTTCTCCTTAAGAAACAAGCTTTCCTAGGACTCCGAACCTTCACCAAGCGCATGGGTCCAGAGCCATGGGGCCTCTTTAAAAGGAGAGAATGAGAGGCCCAGCTCTGCTGACCCCAGCAGCAGGTCTGTATTGTTGTCAAGAACTAGGAATGTTCGGTAGTGAGATTGCTGGAAGAGCATTTAAAAAATTAATAACTTTTCTTTCATAATTAAAAATTATTTTTTTTAATGTTTGGATCAATTCACAACCTCTCCATCTTTCAACTAGTATGCCTATGCTTGTATCATTTTTCTAACATTGAATTTTCATCTTTGCTAATTTAATGAACACCATGATATTAAATTCTTTTAATTTGCATTTGTGAGACTATTTATGATTTTGGGTGTTTTAGATTCTTGGTGATAGTTTGCATTTCTTCTTTTGAAATGTTATTCATGTTGTTTGATTATATATTGAGAAATGGCAACTTAGCCATTTGTTGATCCCTGGTACAAATTCAGAGCTGAACTTTTATTAGAGATGCCTATTTTTTTTAATTTGTGGAATAAAACAAGCATTTCTATAACATAGTATAATTAAAAACTGATTGAACATGAAACTTGTCTATTACATAAGGTTTGGTATTCCTTTTAAATATATAATAAAGTTATCATGTAAATTTCTTCTTTTTTTCTCCACCTTCCCCAGAAGAGGCTGCCATTAGACACAAATACATACATACATGCATGCATGCATATGTATTTGTGTGTGTAAATGTGTGTAAAATAAAAATATTCTATACACACTTCTATTTATCAGTTCTTCCTCTGGATGTAGATAGAATCTTTCTTCTATGTCCTTTATAGTTAATTTGGGTATTTATAATAGTCAAAATTACTTATTCACTCAAAGTCATTCTTAAAACAATATTACTGTTATTGTATGTGACATTCTCTTGTTTCTGCTCATTTCTTTCATTATTTCATGCATCTTTCCATATTTTTTCTAAGATGATTAAGCTCATCATTTCTTATAGCACAGTAGTATTCCAGAAAAATCATATGCCATAACTTGTTCAGTCATTCCCCAACTGACAGGCATCCCCACAATTTCCAGTTCTTTGCCACCACAAAAAGAGCTGTTATAAACATTTTAGAACATATAGGTTCTTTTCCTTTTTCCCTAATCATCTTAGGAAACAGACCTAATAGTTGTATTGCTAGGTTTATCGTGTAGGTAATTTAAAAACTCTTGGACATAATTCCAGATTGCTCTCCGAAATGATTGGATCAGTTCACAGTTCTACCAACAATGCATTAGTGTCCCACTTTTTCCACATCCTTTCCAACATTTATTGTTTTTCCCATCAATCATTTTAGCCAATTGAGAGGTAAAAATGATATCTTCATGTTGTTTTAATTTGCATTTCTAATCAATAATGATTTGGAGCATTTCTTCATGTGACTATTAAATTGTTCTGATTTCTTCATTAGAAAATGGCCTGTTAACATCCTTTGACCATTTATCAATTGGAGAATGACTCATACTCTTATATATTTGACATAGTTCTTTATATATTTGAGATTATATATATCAAATATATCTGAGAAACTGTCTATAATTTTTTTTCAATTTTCTGCTTTCCTTCTGAGCTTGGATTCATTTGTTTTATGTGTGCAAAACCTTTTTAATTTCATGTAATTGAAATTATCCAATTTACACATCATTCTGCTCTCCATCTGTTGTTTATTCATAAATTATTCACATATCTATAAGTCCAATAAGTGGTATGTTCCATGTTCTTCAAATTTTCTTGAAGTGTGTCTTTATATCTAAATCTCTTACCTGTTTTGCCCTTATCTTAGTAATTAGTGTAAGATTTTGATCTATGACCAATTTCTACCAGATTATTTCCAGTTTCCCAGTAATTTTTACCAAGTAATGAATTCTTATCCCAAAATCTTAAGTCTTTACACTTGTCAGATACAAGCAGATATTTGCTGCTGTAAACTGTAAGTCTACTCTGTTCCATTGATCTACTTTTCTATTTCTTAGCCAATATCAGGTATTTCTGATAATTGTTACCTCATGATATAGTTTAAGGTCTGGTACTGCTACACCTCCTTCATTTCCTTTTTTTCCCCCAATATTTCCTTTGATATTCTTGACTTTTGTTCTTCCAAATAAATTTTGTTGTTACTTTTTCTAATTCAATAAAATAAATGCTTGGTAATTTAATTGGGATGGGATTGAATATATAAATTAAAGTAAAACTGTCATTTTTATTACATTGGCCCTGCCTATTAATATTTCTCTAATTATTTAGATCTGATTTTATTTGTATAATTATTTTTTAAATTTTGTTTACATAGTTCCTGGGGTTTTTTTGGCAGGTGTAATTAAGATGGAGGAAGGAAAAGCTAAAGAGTGAGTTAAAACTCCCTGGGACCCAGGAATAGGGACATCTCCCAAGGAAGGCAGATTGCAGAAAGGTGAGGCAAAAAGGGGAGTGGGCAGGATTTCTGAGGCCTTTGCTGCTTGCCATACTAGTGATCCTTTGCAATGAACACCCCTTTATGGGTCTGGGCGTCTTTTGTTAACAAAACTCACATATCTGGCTTTTCTGTCTGAGGCTCAGCAACCAGGACTCTTGCAACAGGGAACTTGTCCTTGTCCTGGAATAGCACTTCAGGAACTAGGCCTGATGAGAGGTATAATGTTCCATTTATAGATTATCATTTGAAATAAAGTAAAGAGCCTGGTTCTGATTTCAATTCAATTGAAAGGCTCATGAAGTTGGAAGGGATGTTGGAGACAAAAGAAACAGGCTGAGGGAGATTAAGTGACTTGTTCAAAGTAAAGCTGAAGTGGTAGAGTTGAGATTGGAACCCAGGTACTTTGACTCCAATGCCAATACTCTGTCCAATTAACTGTGACCAATCAAACTTTATTAAGCACCTACTATGTGCAAGACAGCACTGGGGATACAAAAAGAGAGAAAAAGACTGTCAACCGGACCAAAACCAGTCTCCAAACTGTGGGTGGCTAGAGCCAAACAAAGTAGACTAGAGACAGGAGAGCCAGGAATCAAACACATGTTTACTTAATTTCAGAGTGAGAAAAATGCTTGCAAGCAGAAGGCCACCTTGCTGAGAAGGAGGACTTATGGCTTATGTCAGGGGTAGGGCTTTTATACATAAAAAACCACAAGAAGGCAGGACTCAACACAGTCTTGAGTAAACAGTTCCCATGGTTGCCATTTCTTGGGACAATACAGGCATTCTTGAGTTCTGTAAGAACAGTCTCTAAGTTATTAGAATTGTTGAGCCTTCTGATTGTCTCAAGTTATCAGAGCCATGGAGCCTTGTGCTCATTCAGCAGGGTACGTAATCAGAATTAGCACAGTGGGAACAGGAGTGAAGCATCTGGTTCAGTTCAGTTTGCAGTTACTAACTGGGAATTCAGGAACTGTTGCCATGTCAGGATATTTTGATTGATCGCTTTCTGCTGGAGCATGTCCGCTGCTTGTGGCTTTCAGGTGCCTGGGAAATAGGGATCAAAGCGATACAAAAATTGTCTGATTTTCTGAGAGGATGAGATCATCCAGAGGGTGAGCAAAGGATTGTTTATGCCAAGCTCAGGGCACAGGCTGCTTGCTGGGCCTTAGCTCTGGAAAAACAGGCTGTCTCCAAATATCTTGACAAACAACCCCTGCCATCGAGGAGTTTACAATCTAATGGGGGAGACCACAAGCAAACAAACACATATATACAAAAACAAATATATACAAAGCAAATTATATACAGGATAAATTGGAAATAATTAACAGAGTGAAGTCACCAATATTTTTTTTTGTTTTTTGTTTTGTTTTTGCTTTTTGGTGAGGCAATCAGGGTTAATTGACTTGCCCAGGGTCATACAGCTAGTAAGTGTCAAGTGTCTGAGGCTGGATTTGAATTCAGGTCCTCCTGATTCCAAGGCTGGAGCTCATCCGCTGCACCACCTAACTGCCCCGATATTGGACTGGACTCATTTTACAGATGAGGAAACTGAGGCGAACAGGGTTAAGTGACTTGCCCAGGGTCACACAGCTAGTATCTGAGGCAGGATTTGAACTCAGAAAGGTGAGCCTTTCTGATTCCAAGTGCAAAGTTCTATCCACTGCACCACCTAGCTGCCCAGTGAAGTCACCAATATTACGAGGGTTGGGGAAGGCTTCCTGCATAGGGTAGGAATTTAATTGGGACTTAAAGGAAGCCAAGGAAATCAGTACATAGGGTTTAGGAAGGAAAGTGTCCTAGGCACGGGTGATAGCCAGAGAGAATGCCCAGAGCCAAGAGATGGAGTTATCTTGCTCATGGAATAGCCAGGAGGCCAATGTCACTAAATAAAAGAGTATGTGTCTGGCAGTAAGGTGTAGGAAGACTGGAAAGGCAGGAGGGGGTTAGGTTATGAATGCCAAACAGAACATTTTGTATTTTATGTTAGAGGCAATATGGAGCCATGGGAGTAGGGGCGGGGTGTGACGTGGTTGCACTTTAGGAAAATTACTTTGGTGTCTGAATGAAAGCTGAATTGGAATGGAAAGGGACTTGGGGCAGGCAGATCAATCAGCAGGCTATTGCAATATTCCAGATATGAGGTAAAGAGAGGGCTTGCACTATAGCTGTGACTTTGTCAAAGGAGAGAAAGGGGCATATTCAAGAGCTGTTGCAAAAGTGAAATCAACAGGCCTTGGCAACAGCTTGGATTTGGATGGAGGGGAAAGAAGAGACAGTGAAGATTCAAGAATGACTCCTAGGTTGCAAGGTTGAAAGACTGGGAGGATGGTATTACCTTCCACAGTAATAGGCACTGGGCTTGGAATAAGGAAGACTCCTCATGAGTTCACATTTGGCCTCAGACACTTACTAGCTGTGCAAGAGTTGGACACAACTGAAAAGAGTGAAACAACAAAGAGAGGGGAGGGTTTAGGGGGAAAGACAATGAGATCGTTTTGGACATGTTTAATTTAAGATGCCTACTGGAGATCCAATATGAAAAACCTGAAAGGCAGTTGGGGATAGGAGATTGGGGGTCAGTACAGAGGTTGGGTTGCAGTAGGTTGATTTGAAAGTCATGGAAGTTGATGAAATCACCAAGTGAAGAAGAGTGGTCTCAGGTCTAAACCTTGAGCAACACCTATGGTTAGAGGGCATGATCTGGATGAGGATACAACAAAGCAGGTTAAGAAGGAGTGTTCAGGTAGGTAGGAGGAGATTCAGGAGAGAGTACTATCTTGAGAGTATTAAGGGAGAGAGAATGATCAACAGTGTCAGAGGCTGCAGAGAGGTCAGCAATAAGTGTAAATCCCGTCCCAAAACTCATTGGTATGAGACTTTCTCCTCATTGGTGGGAGATGAATGTCCTACCCTGCAAGAGAGGTGATGCAGAGTTGGCAAGAGTGGGAGAACTCCAGACTTCAGAACTTTTTTTTCCCTTTTTTTTCTTTTTAGGCAATTGGGGTTAAGTGACTTGCCCAGGATCACACAGCTAGTAAGTGTCAAGTATTTGGTCTGAGGCTGAATTTGAACTCAGGTCCTCCTGACTTCAGGGCTGGTGCTCTATCCACTGTGCCACCTAGCTGCCCCTCTTTAGGACTTTTCAAGTTTCAAGTCACTTTGGGCATTTCTGGCTTCCAGTTTTGAGAAGGAAGATGGGAGAAGCCAACCCTACTTCAGGTTGCTGAAGGAAAAGACTCTGGAAAGACAGGGGAAGAGTTAGCAGTCTCCATCACATCCCTATCCCTAGCTCACTACACTAGAGACTTTCGGGAGTTTCTTATGTGAACTGAGTTACTTCACTCCTAATGTTAGAACTCTTCATTCTGCGTTGTCTAGTATATTTTTTCCTATGTACATATTTTTTTCTGATTTCTGTTTTGCCATCAGTTTGGATAAATGGGGTTTCTTTGTGATCTGCTATGTGTGTATTCATCATAGAACTTGTATGTAGTCAAACCCTGAACATAAAGCTTGGGTCCCTCCTTTCCCTATTAGGGGAGAAAAATTAGAAGTTTGGCTTAAACGTGAAAACTACATCCCTTAAACTAAATTTTTTTAAATTTTTGTTTATTTATTTATTTTTTTGTATTTTGTATTTTGCTAGGCAATGGGGTTAAGTGACTTGCCCAGGGTCACACAGCTAGTGAAAACTAAAAATTTCAAAGAAGCAGATAGACATAATGCTAGCTAGTACCCACTCTGAGGAGAGCAGAGTGGCCAAGCTCCTGTTCCCAAACTGCCTTGCCTCTGGGCAAGAATTAAAGTCTCCTTTAGAGAGGGTTGGGGAAGTACAGGCTAGAGATGTCTATTCCACCTCCCTTTAAGCCACACAGTGACACCCCCATGCTACATATAAGGAAGAGCCCCTTCTGCATATATACATTTATCTGAATCTGCAGTAAGGTTCTCTGTAAAGAATTACGTGACACCAAATTCCAATCCAAAGGTCAAACTATCATAATTTTTAATATCATAAAAATTATGGTGACCTTAATCAGTGATCACCTTGAGTATAGCCTTAATAGTCACTTTCATTTGAATAAGATGGTTAAAAGGGTGCAAAACACATTTGCAAATATGTAGGTATTCTTCACTTTTTAACTTGTGGAGCAAACTAGCATGCCATAAACTTAAATTGGGAAGTTCATCAAGGGATTACAAGTACTCAAGGAAATTGATTCTCCCCCCAAATGAAGACAAAGAACACATATTTTTCTCCCCTCTGTGGGAGATTGTCATACCCTCTGTGACAAGAACAAGAGAACTGAGCTAAATATACGACACATAAAAATAGATATGGATACAGACACATGTAGATGCAGACACAGATACGCAGACCCAGATATGGATACCAACAGAGGGGAGGTAAGAATACATTCTGGGGCAAGAGACAGGAGAGCCAGTCCCATGGCAGATGGGATATACAGATAGACATAGAAGTATAGATATAGCTCTTTAGTCAACTTTTAAGACTAAACATTGCAGAGAAGATGCCAATCTGAAATAGCTGAAGAGTTCCCAATATCAATGAAGTCCAAGGTTGAGCACCTATCCTCTATTTTTTAGGTAGGTATTGATATAAGTTTTCAAAATGTCCAAGTACATTGGGAAGAAATCCCATGGCTAGAAGTAAAACAGGTACTTCCTAATAGACAAGACTATTCCTTTTATCAAAAGCAACTTGTGGACAGTAGCAAATTTTGCAGTCCTTGAATTTAATTTTTAGTGCAAAAGTATGTCAAAATAAATTGAATTAAAATGCTACCTTTTTTTCCTCTTCCTGACTTTTTTCACTTCTTGCTTTCATTTTCTTCCCATTCTTCTAGTCCCTATTCCATCCATCCCTCTAACCTTGATGTGATTGACTAGTCAGTTCACTAGTTAAATAACTCTTCCGACCTTCAATTTCCCCAATTTTGCTCCCAACTGAAAGTTTAAGAGGCACAATATAAACATTGAATTTGGGAATTCAGATACTAGGAATTAAACAAGGAGAAAATATGAATGATCAGTAATGACTTAATGAAGGCAAAAGAGCTGAAAAGACTAGCAGCCTTTGATGCTATTAATTACTTTTTTTTCTCCTTGATATTCACTTCTCTTTTAAGTTTTTAAGTCCCTACTCTCCTCTGGTTCTCTTCCTGCAGCAGTTATGCTCTTTCCCAGTCTTCTTAACATCCGCTAATTGTAGGTATCCCCACGCACTCTCTCTGGGGCACTCTTTTCATCTCCGTCTATATTATTTCATTTAGTAATCTCATCACTTCTGATGGATTTGTTATGCCTATACTAATGATAATCAGATCTACTTATTGAGTGCTAATTTTTCTCCTGACATGCAGTTTTGCATCTGTAACTGCCCATGAGACATTTCAAACCAGATCTTCCAAGCAGAAGTCATTATCTTTTCCCCAAACTCTGGATTCTTCCTAACTTCTCTATTACTTTTTTTCCAATTACTCATGAATAAAACCTAAGTGTCATCCTCAACTCCTCATATTTTCTCACTTCTAACATCTAATGAATTTTCAAGTCCTGTTCCTTTTTTCTCTTTCAATACTTCACATATATGCCTCCCTTCTCTTTTCTGACCACTGATACTACCTTGTTGCAAGCCTTCATCACCATACACCTGGACTAGTTCAATAGCCTTCTGGTTAACTTCCCTGCCTCAAATTTCTTCCAACGTGGTGCATAGTCCACTCAGCTATCAAAATAATCTTCATTAAGTGCAAGTATGATTATATTACCTCACATTCAATAAACTTCAGGGACTCCTCATTACTTCCAGGATCAAACATAAAATCCTCCTTTTGTCTGTTAGAGTCCTTTGTAACCTAATTTTTTCCTATCTTTTTAGTATTCTTATACCTTACTTCCATCCATAAAATATAATTTAGTGATTCTGGACTTAACAACAACCAAACATATTTGTGAATGCAGCACGCGCACTGATATCCAAGGTAAAACAAGCCAATAACCACCCCACTCAAGAAAAACCTTATACCTATTTAAGACACATGATTCATTCACAACCTCAGTGAAAAGAGCAAGATGAACCATTACAGAAAGAGAACATTCTCTAAGTAAAAATTGCTCAGAGAAGAGAATATTGTTTTGGGACAAAATTGAACTGACTAGGAGTGAATGGAAAAAAGCACTGGGCTTGGGGACAGAAGTATGTAAGATCTGTCACTTCCATATGCATAAAATGGGAGTAGAAATAACTATTTTGCCTACTCTAAATAGTTTTTATGAGGAACACACTGTTAATATTAAAGTTATATATGTAATATATATGCATATACATATTGTGTTTATATATACACACATATGTGTATATATTGGTGTTAAAATACAATCCTGTATAAAAAGTACTTTGTAAGCATAAATCACTATAAAGTGCAATTTCTTGAGTTTTTTGGTCTACAACTATAATTTCATCAGGACAGGGAGCTACCAGCACAAAAATTTCTTCCCTATAAGTAAATTCTTAAAAGCATCTATGACTTAAAGCCTTAGAATTGCAGGGACACTGAGAGGTCAAAGGATTTGCCCATAGATGCACAGATAGTGGCAGAGGCAATATTTGAATCCAACCATCCTGACTCCAAGCCAGCCTTCTATTCAAAACAACCATAATTCATAATTAATAAATGTTAGTCTTCAAAATATTTATTTCTTAAATATGAGTTCTTAATTTTGTTATAGAAACTATGAGTACCACCAAATAATGAAAATGTGTAGTAATGTACATATTTTATGTAACTATCTGTAAAAATAAATGAAAATTTAACTTAATTGATTGCTACCCTTTGTAATTTCACCAGTGAAATTGAGACAGTTTTCAAAGTGAAGAGATAGAAAAGTAAAAAAGGAGGGGAAGAGATAGCTGATATTTTTGGAGGGAAAATTCCACCAGTTGGCAGTCCCCTTCCAATAGCTGAACAAAAGACACTGTCCTAATCCAAGGGAAAATAAGAAATCTTACATTGGCTTTTATAACAAGGAGGAAAGTGGGGTTACAAATTATCCTACCTTGTGTAGCCTGTGAAGAACTTCATGCAGACTCAAATCACTCCATAATTTCCAGTTAATGGGACTAATAATTGGTTTACTTAAGAAAATAAACAGTTTAAATTTGTTTTTCTTCTTCATGATTACAGAAAGGATAAAGTAAATGGTAAAAAAAAAGTTAGCACAAGTGACAGCTAGTGAAAATCCTACTTCAAAGAGATATTATAGTCTGCACCTAATCTCTAAATTATAAATTGTATCCAGCATAGTTGAACTACAATTTCAAAATGACTAACCCTGATATGAAGATTTGAGCATTTTCATATATGCACACTTATCAAGAGAAAGATGTGGCAATATAAAGGAGAAAAAAAAGAAAGAAGTATAGTAGTTTGAGTTGGAAAGGACCTTAGAGATCAATTAGCTCAACGTTCTGCCTTAACAGATGACAACTTCGAAACTCAGAACAGTTACACAGATTAGTGACAATGTTAGGATTTGAATCTTGGCCTTTTGATTCCAAATCCAGAAAGAAGGAAGAAAGCAAGGAAGGAAAGAGGAAAAGGAGAGAGAAAGAGGGACAAAGAAGGAGAGGAAGAGAAAGAATCATTTTTTTTTTGGAAGAAGGAAAGTGTTCAATATATGTGTAGAAGATAACTACATAATGAATATTAAACCAGATTTTATGCAATATCAGCAAGTTTCAGGAGAAAGTTCCTAAATTTAAGGGACTTTGAATTTTGATAATTTACATTTTAATAACTAATCTTATCTTTTTGTATAATATTATTCAATTTTCTTAAACTAACTCATTCTCCAGGTTCCTATAGATAAAATATGGGTAATAATACCTGTTGCCTAGCTTCCAAAAAGAAGTATTAAGAAATCAAATAGGGAAAGAATAGTAAATACCTTCAAAGAAAAATGTTGAACATGTTCAGAGAGTGATTATTTCTCTTAGATCCATTGGCCTTTGTCACTACGGTATAGGACAACAAACACTTTGGGGACTATAGCATCAGGAATTGAGAAATCAGAATTTAAATAACCTGCAGCAGGACATCAATAAACAGACCTGAGATTTTTCACAGAAGAAATAGAGTCTATGCCTAAAAATCCAAGGGGAATATCAATTAAGCAGGACAAGAACTTTATCCAAAAGATTCAAATAAAAGCTGCCTAGCATGCCTTCTTGAAACCACCTGTCTTTGGTTTTAGTTCTTTAATGTTGCCTTTAATTAACAGCTGGTGAGCAACTGGTTTCTCGGTGTTTCATCATCAATCTCATTAGGTGTTCTTTCCTCTAGAGAGGAAATTATCAGTCATGGGAAAAGCACAAAAGAAGAAAAGATTGTGTCACTTTAACATCTAGAAACAAGGGAGGATTGGGGATGTGTGAGAGGGCAGGGGAGGGAGGGACATGAAACAGCATGTTTGCTTCCCATAGAGTCTGGGACCCAATGTGTTATTTGGGAAAGAGTAAACGGTTTATGGTCAGAGGACCTGGCTTTGAATCTCAACGATGCTATTTGCTCCCTATGCAACCTTGGGAAAATCCCTTAACCTGGGCATCAGTTTTCTCATTTGCAGAAGGAGAAAATTAAGAGTAGATGTGATCTCTAAGCTCTCTTTCAGTTCTAAATCCTATGATAATAGAACAAAGGACCAGAAGAACTTTTCATCTTTTCCCCATTAAAAAAAAATTTCTCAGAATTTTAGAGCCAAGAGGGACCTTAAAAATCATCCAGTTGTGGCCAAGTCACTTTACGTCTCTAGGTCTCACATTTTTTACCTGTAATAGGAGGAAGTCAGACTAAATAATGCCTGAGAGCTCTTCCAAGCCCTTTATCCAATGACTGTCCAACTGAATGCCTTCTTTTACACATGAGAAAACTGGGGAAAATTAAGTCTTATAGGATGCATCTGAGTTCTCAATAGCTACAACTAAACTCTGAAAAGTTCTACCAGATGAAAGAATCCACTTAAAGACTGTCTCTGTCTTTCAAGGACCAGCCTTGCTAAGTTCAGCTCTTCAAACATTTTTGTAAGGGGCTTGCTAGGCACATGCCCACCTGGCTTAACATAGTACCCTGCAGCTTGTGTTTTCCTATCAGATGGGTGGGTCAATCCTTTGATTGACTGAGTAGCCAGAAAAGGCTGCCGTTTTTAAACTGACCAGGTTGAGACATAAGTCTTTTTCCTGCCTACTCTTTCCTGCTGTGTCCAGAAAGTTGAGATCAAAGTTTACCCACACTGCAAGTACCATGAACCAAACCAGTGAGTGAGAAAGGACTTCCTTACCCTGTTCTCACTCCTCTGAAGTTTCTCGTGGCCTGGCAGGTAAGGGAGGCGGGGGAGGGGGATTCGGTTCAACTTCTTTGTCATTAGTTTCAGGTGCCTTTAGTAATTAATTCCCATCCCCTGCCAGGCCTGAGAGTTTGATAAATAGAGAGTTTGGAGCCAGGGTTACAGGTGAAAAGCTTTAGACAGTCAGCCAGGCGATGAAGCCCTGAGAAGCATGGCACCTAGCTCTAGAGCTCAAGGGAAGTTTTGGACTTGGAACTGGAACTGTGCTGTATTAGGACCTAGGCTAAACTGACCAAATATGTGTTATTCTACCTCTTGAAGGATATATTCCTTTGTAAAAGCTAATCCAACCGGCTAAATGGAATTCATGTGCAGGATGCCACCCCACCCCCTATATTTGAGAGCACACTATCAGTCCAGGATAGAGTCATTTGCAGAAAGCCCCATTCCTCTCTAAACCTGGGGGAGGGGTAAGATGTAACATACCTAGCCTTCAGGCTATGGTAGCCAGGGTCAACTAGTGTTACATGTTCTCCCCTCTTCAAATCTCCTATGGTTCTCCCTACCCTATTAGCTGAGAACTTCACTTGATTTCACTGAAAAATTTGAAGCCATTAGCTGAGAGCTCCCTCTTCTGCCCTCCTTCTCATAACATGAAGAGGTTCTCTTTAGCAAGGAAAACTACTATATTCACAAATGATCCCATTCCATCTTGTCTTCTCCAGTAGATTGCCCCCTCCATCAACCCTACCCTCTGACTTATCTTCAATCTCTTATCAACTGGTGAATTCTCTGCTTCCAAAAAACATGCCAATGTCCCTGCAGTCTCAAAAAACCCTCACTTGATCCACTCATCATCACTACTATATATTGTCCCATATTTCTTCTCCTTTTGTGGCTTACCTCCTCAAGAAGGATCTATAATCAATGCCTTGACTTCTTTTCCTCTTTCTCTTTTTAATTCTACAATGTTGCTTCTGACTTCATCATTTCAATCAAAACTTCTCTTTCCAAAGTTACCAATGATCTCTTACTTGCCAAACCTAATTACCTTTTCTTCAGTCCTCATTCTTCTTGATCTCGCGTTAGCCTTTGACACCATCAGTCACTCTCTTACCCTTGATATTTGGCTTCTCTCTAAGATTCTATGCAACAACTGTTTCCTGATACTCTTCCTACTGCTTTTTCTCAGTTTTCTTTGCTGAATTTTCATCCACACTGTGTCCATAATATGTGGGTGTCACCCAATGCTTTATCTTAAGCTCTTTTCTCTTCTCCCTCTCTAATACTTTGTTTGATCTCATTAGCTCCCATGGTTTCATAAATCATCTTTATTCTGAAGATTCTAAGATTTACTTATCCAGACCTAACTTCTTTCCTAACCTCCAAACTTGCATCTCCAACTACCAATTAGATATCTCCAGTTGAATGTCCTGTAGAAATCAAAAACTCAACATAACCAAAATTGAACTCATTATCTTTATGCACAAAACCTTCTCCTACTTCCATACTTCTCTATTACAATCAAGGGCACCACCATCCTCCTAAAAGAGGCTCAAAACCTAGGTGTCATCCTTGATTCCTCATTCTCACCTCTTCTCTTGCTAAGTCTTACCTATTTTATCTTCATGACATTTTGTATATATGTTCCCTTCTCTCCTCTGACACTGCCACCACCCATGAAAGGCCCTCCTTACCTCACTACTAAACAATTGCAATAATTTACTAGTTGGGCTCCCTTGACACATCTTTCCCCACTCCAGTCTATCCTCCATTCAGCTGTCAAATTAACATAACTAAAATGCAGATGTGACCATGTCACTACCTAGCCAATCAACTCCAATGATTCCCTATCACCTCCATGATCAAATAGAAAATCCTCTATTTGTATTTAAGACGCTTCACACCTTTCTTCCATTACATACATTTCCAATCATCTTATACCTTCCTTCCTTTCTTTTTCTGTCTTCTTTTCTTTTTCTTTCTTTTTCTTTCTTTCTTTCTTTCTTTCTTTCTTTCTTTCTTCTTTCTTTCTTTCTTTCTTTCTTTCTTTCTTTCTTTCTTTGTAAGGTGGATTTTGTTATTCTTTTTTTAGATAATAGTTCCCAGAATCTTAGAAAATAGTTCCCAGGATCCATGGTCATAACAATCTACTAATTCCTAGGATTTCACATTATACACAATTTCTACTGGGAAAGTGTAGTGAGATATAATGATGAGATAATGCAGACATTTGAGTTATTTTGTAAACAGCATACTGTGCCTAAACCATACTGTGTTATGCTGATTCACCATGACATTGCTAAAGTTAATATAAATTTGTGAGGCTATTGTTGGCAAAATGCCTTCTTTGTGTGCTCCCCTATAAATTAGGTGAGCATTGGTAAGTAGGAATTTGGGGAATATGCTAGCTAAACGCTGTGGGGGCCTTGACCTGCCACTAATAAGTCTTGGGGGAAATGTGACAGTGCAATGTTATGCTTGCCTCAATCCACCCCCATTGAGATTTAAGAGGGAATGTTGTAGAAGCTGGAGCTCCTACTCTCTGAATAGTCTCACTCACCTCTTCAAGAAGAGTAATTAGTGGAACCTATAGGAGTTGGTGCTGTTATTATTAGGACCCTTTGAGAAGAACAGAATAAAATAAATTATTTAACACCTTATTGTGTCCCTGAAGCTGTCTTCCTGTCTGCCTAGATCAAGAATGAACCTGCTAGGGCTGGTTCAATTTGAGAAAACTATCAGTGTAATTGATCATATCAACATCAAAACTAACAGAAACCTCATGATCATCTCAATAGATACAGAAAAAGCTTTTGACAAAATACAGCACTCATTCCTATTAAAAACACTAGAGAGCATAGGTATAAATGGAGTCTTCCTTAAAATAATAAATAGCATCTACCTAAAACCTTCAGCAAGCATTATATGTAATGGGACAAGCTAGAAGCATTTCCACTAAGACCAGTGTTAGCTTTAGCAATAAGAGAAGAAAAAGAAATCGAAGGTATTAGAATAGGCAAAGAAAAAACAAAGCTATCACTCTTTGCAGATGACATGATGAATACTTGCAAAATCCTAGAGAATCAAGTAAAAAACTACTTGAAATAATAAACAATTTTAGCAAAGTTGCAGGCTATAAAATAAACCCACATAAATCATTGGCATTTCTATATATTACCAAAAAAAAAAAAACCCAACAGCAAGAGCTAGAAAGAGAAATTCCATTTAAACTTACTGTAGACATTATAAAATGTTTAGGAGTCTACCTCCCAAAACAAACTCAGGAACAATATGAACACAATTAAGAAACACTTTTCACACAAATAAAGTCAGATCTAAATAATCAGAAAAACATCAGTTGCTCAAGGGTAGGCCGAGCTAATACAGCAATGATGACAATTCTACCTAAGCTAATTTACTTATTTAGTGCCATAACAATCAAACTACCAAAAATTATTTTATAGAGTTAGAAAAAATAATAACAAGATTTATTTGTTTTGTTTTTTAATTAAATTTTTTATTTTTAGGCAACTGGGGTTAAGTGACTTGCCCAGGGTCACACAGCTAGTAAGTGTTAAGTGTTTGGTCTGAGGCTGGATTTGAACTCAGGTCTTCCTGACTTCAGGGCTGGTGCTCTATCCATTGTGCCACCTAGCTACCCCTATGAGATTCATTTGGAAGAACAAAAGGTCCAAAATATCAAGGTAACTAATGAAAAGAAATGCAAGGGAAGGTGGCCTAGCCATTCCAGATCTTAAATTGTATTATAAAGCAGCAATCATCAAAACTGCTTGGGACTGGCTAAGAAATAGAGTGGTGGATCAGTGGCATAGATTAAGTATGCAAGACACAGTAGTCAATGACTATAGTAATCTATTATTTGATAAACTCAAAGACCCCAGAAGCTTCTGGGATAAGAACCCACTCTTTGACAAAAACTGCTGGGAAAACTGGGAAAGAGTATGGCAGAAACTAGGCATTGATCAAAATCTCACACCGTATACCAAAATAAAGTCAAAATGGGTTCATGATTTAGATTTAGCACTGATTATCTTTACAACAGTGTTGTTTCTGGGTAAATTTTTCTCCTAATTTTGCTCATTCCACTTCACATCAGTTTATTTAAATCTTCCCAGGTTTTTTTCCTGAAACCATCTCCTTCATCATTTCTTACAGCACAATAGTATTCTATCACATTTATGTACCATAACTTTTGTTAAGCCACTCACCAAGTGATGAGCATCCCCTCACTTTCCAATTCTTTGCCACTACAAAAAAAGAGCTATCAAAAATATTTTTGCATATATGGGTTAATTTCTTTTCATTTCTTTGGGATATAGACCTTGTAGCATCATTGAAGGGTCAAAGGTTATACACAGTTTAATAACATAGTTCCAAATAGCTTTCCAGAATGGTTGGACAAGTTGATAGTTCCACTCTCAGTGCATTAATGAACCTATTGTCCCACATACTATTACTTAAAAAAAAACTTTCAGGGATTTCACTATTTCCACATTCAGAATTCAGACAACTAAGCTTTGTGCTACTTCCTCCTACTCTTTTCCATGAAAATAAATTAGCCAAAGATTGATTTTCTGTAATGAAAATTTGAAACGTTCAGAAAAAAATTCCAATGAAGCTAGATTTGTAATATTATTTTCTACTTCAAATGCAGAGAAAATTGAAATCAAATTCCCAGGACAGGGGGAGGGAAAGCAGTATGGAAAACTGAGAATTTATTTGGAAAACATACTGTTATATTTCTTATCAATGGGAAAGCTGGTATTATAGGAGAACAAAGAAATTTTTACTGAAATTAAGTCTTAGAAGAATCAAATTAGAAAATTGGCGAGGTCTTTTCTCTTTTCTAGATATATTTAAAGAAAAATCAGGAAAGTTAATGTAACAACCAAGTCCTAGGGTTGATGTTGAGAATGTGGTTTTGAAGGTTAGTACTTAATACCTAGACCTTTCCTCTTCTGGCTTATCTAACTGTCTAATTTAACTGTACTGTCCACGTGATTCATCTAGATGTTGGCACTCAGTAAAAGGAATGGGAAAGGAGATGGGTTTAAATACATTGAGTTAAATAAAAATGTTATATCACCCACTTTTTCCTATTCCCCTCAGGTCATTTCTCGTTGCTCACAGACATCCCCTCCTCTCCTCATCCTAAAAACAAAAGAAAACAAAACAAAATTTTCATTTGGCCTTTATAACTCCTCAAATTGTCATTCTAGATATTTTATCCCTTTCATACCCAAACTCCAAGAAAGCATATATTTATGTACATTTATTGCCTCCACTTTTCCTCTTAGCACTTCTCAATTCATAACAATCTGACTACCAACTGCATGACTTAACTGAAACTCCTCTACCTAAATTCATCACAGTCTGCTAATTGTCAACCCTAATGTTTCAATGCTCACCATTTTTAAACATTCTCTACCATGTTTTACTATTGACCACCCTACTCTCTTGAATACTCTCTCTTTCCTAATATTTTATCATGACTTTCTCTTGATTCTCTTCCTACTATTCTGACCTCTCTTTAGGCTGCATTGCTGGATCACAAGGTAACTGTAACCCCCTCTAGCTGTAAGTGTACCACAAGGATCTGCCCTAGGTCCTCTTCTCATCTCTCTCTACACTCTTTCTGTTTCTTTTTTTTTAAGGCAATTGGGGTTAAGTGACTTGCCCAGGGTCACATAGCTAGTAAGTGTCAAGTCTTTGGTCTGAGGTCGATTTGAACTCAGGTACTCCTGACTTCAGGGCCGGTGCTCTATCCTCTGTGCCACCTAGCTGCCCCCTCTCTACACTCTTTCTGTAATGATAATCCCATCAGCTGATATGCATTTAATTTTCACATTGCTACAGATAATTTCCAAATTACATGTTCAATCATTGTCTCTCTCCTGAAATCCAGATCTCCTTAAGATCCACATCTCCAAATGCCTAATGCACATTCCCATTGATGATGCCCCATAGGCATCTCAAAATCAATCTACAAGAAAACTCATTATCTTTCCCAAAATGCATTACCAAATTTCCTTTTTTTATAAGTGTTACCATTATCTTTCTACTCATCCTGGTTATCTTTAAATCTTTTCTCTTGGTTTTGTGGCTTTGTGCAACACCCTTGTAATCTAAATCTCAGTACCTTCATCTAAAAAATGAAGTATTAGGCTAGATGGTGTCTAATTTTTTTCATCTCTTAAATTCTGTGATTCTATGCTTCTACTAGTTAAAACTTCTCTGACTCTGACTCTGCGTCTGTTGCTCTGCCTGATTTCAACTCCACAGAACAAGATGAACCTTCCAGGTTAATTTCATCACCTCTAATCTCATCCTCATGCTGCTAACCCAAGCTTTGGTTGACACCACCTCCCTCAGACTCCTCTCCACTCAGATTAGAAGGCTGGAAGGTAGAGTTCCAAATTCCTACTGATGCCTTCCCTTATACAGAGCAGAAAGTTCACTTGGCGGTTCACTCCACTCTGCACCTCCTACTCTACCTGGTTTCAACTCCATGGATCAAGATGTCCTTCCCAGGCTAACTTCACCTCAATCTCCACTTCCTCACCCCAACCCTCTATAGCACTTAGCACAGTGCCTGGAACATGGTAGGCACTTAATAAATGTTCATTGGATTGTATTAAAATAAATGAATGAATTTTGAAAAATACATTTGTTAGCCACTTACTAAGTTCTAGGTGCTGTACTAAGTACTGAGGATACAAATACACAAAATAGGAAAGCCTTTGCCCTTTGGGAGCTTAATTCTGATGGGGGGAGATAGCACATACAAGGGAGTGGTGGGCAATGGAGTTTTGGTCCTGGGAATGACAGGGATAATGACTTGATCTACACAGCAGTCAATTAACACACCCTTTAGAGAAGCAATGGGAATATTTATTTGACCAGTGTTCCCAAAGAAAGAAGAGGAAAGCACAAGGAAGAGGAGAAGTTTGAGGAGAAGAGGACTCTGGTGGCAGGTCAGATGGCAAGATGCCCTGACTAGGCAACTAGATGGTATACAAAACTCCTTCTGGTCTGGGGCTGTTTAAATGTAGTAGGCTAAGGAACCAATCAATTATCAACCAAGAAAGCTTAGACCCAGGAAGAAAATTCTAAAACTGAATAAAGCAACTTCCTGGGTGAATGAGCATATAGTTTCTGGGGACTCTAACCCTGACCCTGCTATTCCACCTAGGAGAAACAGGATCACGGAAAATGACAAGATAGCCAGACAGATCAACCGGTTATAGTAACCAGGAGCTAGGGGCCATTTACTTTATGGCAATTTTTACTTGCATTAGTATTATTATTGTTATTATTATTATTATCAAAACGCTTTGGGTATGGGTGTTAGAAGAGAAAATCTTGCTTGTCAACTGGTTTAGGGAAGCAGGATAGAATCTTTAGACAGTCCCTTTGTATATACACTGTTCACTTTTGTTGGCTGAGAGAGCCTTTTGAGCATTAGGAATGCAAGGCCAATGGTTTGCCAAATGACCATTAAGGCATTTAGAATTGGACCTCATCCCTTATACATTTCATTAAATGCATAAAATTAAATGATTCATTGGTGGTCTTCAAATAGAAACTGAATGATCCCTTGTTAGACTTATAGTACACTATGGACTATTTGGGGCATATAAATTGGACTAAGTGGACCTCTGAAGTGCCTCCCAACTATAAAAATTCTATGATTCTTTGATTGTGATTCTGAATATGTCACACTATTTCTTTTATAAACTGATATTGCTGTGCATATCTGGGAAGAGTAGGGAAAACTGAGTGAATGAGTCTAAGTTACTCAATAGCTCACTCTTGTCCAAAAGAGCAAAATTGCAGTCTGACTTCCTTTTCTCCGAGGAGGAAGGAAATAAAGGAAGAAAACAAGCATTTACTGAACACCTACTGTATATAAGGCAGTTAGCTTTACAAATATTGTCTCATTTGATCCTCACAAGTGCAGTGTTATTATCTCCATTTTACAATTGAGTAAACTCAGCACCAGAGGTTAAGTGACTTGATCACATTACTAGTAAGTGGCTGAAGCTAGATTTGAATTCAGGTCTCCTGATCCCAGGCCATGCACTCTATGCATTGTACTACCCTGGATCCAGTTGAGTTCTGCCTTTTGGAAGTATAGGTCAGTCTCTATGCTCACTCTCCCAACTATGTTTTGAATGATCAGGCTGTTTCTTCAAAGGGCTGCTGTTATTTTCCCTCTCTAGATCTGGGGGTATAACCCTGAGGGTATTAGGTTGTCTGTTACTATCAATAACGAGCTTTCATTTGGCGTGTTCCCTCAATGTCAATCAAAGTTAACATTTCCCCAGTATAAATTAATTGATTAACATCAATTAACTTTTAGAAAAGAATATTTACCTGGAAGGTATGGCAAGGACTGAAGTTCAATATCACCCCCGGACTGAGTTGTATTCTCTCCTCTGCAAACCTACTTGGTCACAGAAGAGAATGAACTCCAAAATGAACTGACTGCTACAAATTCCTGTGCCCCTCCTCCCAAATCAGGGCAAGGGAGTTACTTCTTGGTCCTGTAAGTCCATTTCTCCCTGCAGTGAGTTCCTACCAAGTTCACATCTTGGTGAAGTGAACTTAGCTGATGTGATTAGTGATTAGTGATCCACAGCTGATGGATAAGTTCCTTCTTTCCTTGTAGACAGGGTCTCTTACTGCCAAGTTGTTTCACTATTAGTCAGGGTCAAGCAGTTCACTCCTCAAGGGTAGCTCCTCACTAGATTTGACTTCTGCTACTACCAGTTCCATATGCTGACAGAACTTTTGATAGCTTTTCTGATCTTTTGAAGCTCACAATGTCATAACCCAGTCTGTTACACATCTGGTACTTATTCACCTATTATTAGGAAAGTATAAACACAGAGATAAAAGAAATACCAATGTTATGGATTGTCAGCTACAGTGAAGATTAAATACAAGAGAGCTAGTGACAGGCAAGAGATTGTTAGTATTACTTGCCACTGCACTTCCATCCAAAGGCTCACATCATTTCTTCTTTCTTACTTGAAAATCTCCAGGAAAAGACAAAGAATTGATCTCTTTGAGCCTTTTGTATGCGAAGTTCTAATTCAGGAGCCAATTAGAAGATTTTTTTGTCACCTCATAATGAGCCAACAGGAAATAGTCATAGGATACCTGCAACTGCTCTAAAGCAGAGGCAAAGGGCTTCTCCAGCATCCAGTTTTGGAAGCGGGATCACCCTGCCTGTACAATGACTGTCAGCAGGAAGAAGATATTGCTCGTGCTCTAAAGACTGGGCTCTAATTGGCTGGTCCTCCCATCGTAGAATTTAGCTAAAATGAATAGACCAAAACCCTGAAATTATCTCTCCTTTTGCTTCTATCTCAAGCCACAGAAAGCCTGCTACCTTTGGACTACAACTTGAAGCTTGATCATTGCTAAATCTCTATACACTAAAACTAAACACTATTCCTCCTTCTTGCTCCCTGGTTCATAATTAAGGACACACACAAATAGAAAAAAAACTGTTAAAATTAGTCATAGCTTCTCTATATTGAGCTGGATTTTAACACTATTACTTAAAATAGAAAATTACTTTAAAGAACAGAAAACTCTGTCATCGCAGACAAAAAGAGAGGAGAAAAAAAGTGGTTTCATCAATTTTCTGAATTCTCTGGTAGGGGAAGGTTCACCAATGATTGGAAGCTCCCCATGCTCTGGTCATGTATACCGATCTGTCTGCCTGTCCTGGTAGACCAAGGCACCATCCCTTCTTTCTCTTCTCTTGCCCCCCAGCTCCTCTCTCCATATAGCTGCTATGCTATAACCACTCCTACAGCCAGCATCCCTTTCATCTCTCTTGGGAGAAGTTTAGAATGTCTTCCCTGGCAGAAAGAAGACAATTCTAGCTCCTTCAAACTCTACCTCATAGGAACCCACTCGCACCAGTCTCATTTACGTATTTTTACACAAGGTGATCTTAGAGAGGAGTGGACACTGGAAGCTGTGTTGCCCAGAAAAGGCCTCTTGCAGAAAATGTAGTGCTTTGAGCTGAATCCTCGTGCAAGTATTCCAAATTATCCAATTCCCACTTTAGAAATCCATGGTGAGTACATTCAGAAAATCTTACATGGAGGAAGACACAAAAGTTAGTGTGAACATCAAAATCTATTTCTCATCATAATTTTTAAGACTTTCCTCGTGAGGCAGCTAGGTGGTATGGTAGACAGAGCACTGGCCTTTGAGTCAGGCAGACCTTAGCTCAAATGCGGCCTCAGATGCTTAACACTAGCTGTGTGACTCTGGGAAAGTCATTTAACCCCATTGCCTGGACAAAAGAAAAAAAAAAGAATTTGCTCAGATGCACATTCATGCCTGAGCCCTTAAAACCCCTACTTAAGTGGAAATATCTCCATCTATTTTTTAAATGTTGGTAGTTTTTGAATGCATTAAATCTCAGGAGTACATGAATTTATTTCCGTGCTTACTAAGGTCAAGTTATTTTTTCATACCTTAATAAAATCCTAAAAAAAATGTTTTGCTGAATTTATCACTAAAATGCTCCCCTTTTCTGTAACTCTAGTGTTTTTAGGTGCCATTTTCTCTTCTCACTGAAGGGCTATTAACATTTATGAATTGACTATGAAGCAAAAATTTGTGTCAAAACTCACTTAAACACACACAAATAGAAACTCTTTTTTTGGCATTTATTTAGTGTTTTATTTTTATCCAGTTACATGTTAAAACAACTTGTAACATTTGGTTTTAAAACTTTGAGTTCCAAATTCTCTCCTTCCCTCCCTCTCAATGCCCCCTCATTCAGAACGCAAGCATTTCAATATAGGCTATACATGTATACTCATGCAAATCATATCCATAAGTGATATTGTGAAAGAAAACATAGACAAAAAAAACTCAAGGAAAATAAAGATAGTTTCTAAAAATGTATGTTTCAATCTGTATTTAGACACCATTAGTTCTTTCTCTGGGAATGGATAGCATTTTTGATCATAAGTGTTTCAGAATTGTCTTGAATTGTTGTATTAATACAATAGTTCATGTTGTTGTTCACTCATTTCAGTTGCCACTGAACCTTCATGACCTCATTTGGAGTTTTCTTGGCAAAGATATTGTAGTGGGTTGCCATTTCCTTCTCCAGATGATTTGACAGATAAGGAAAATGAAGTAAACAGAATAAAGTTACTTTCCCAGGGTCAAACAGCTAGTAAGTGACTGAGGTCAAATTTGAACTTATGTCTTCCTGAATCCAAGCCTAGCACTCTATCCACTATACCACCTAGTTGCCCTAATAAAATAATTAGCTCATCTTTTTTGGATCCATGGCATATACTACAATTTTTCTCCAGAACTCAGTGTATGGGAAGATAGGCAATTGTCTTACCTTGTGGTTTCTCTAACCAGCTTCCTCTTCATCTCCCACCCTTACTATCGATTTTCCTACCTCCTCTCATATCTCCAAAGTCAGGAGCTTGATTTTTTTTAACTTAAGTTGTGCTTTACACAGCCACTTATAAACCAAATTAATCCCAGCCCTGTCCAATATAGTTCACTTTTTAGTTCCCTAATCTAATATTGTGTATTTGCTACTTATCATTACTACTTGTCCACAGGATTATTTTATTTAAATAAATATTAGATTGTTTCCTGCCAGGGTCTGAATACTCTTTTTTTTTCAGGCCCTAAGGTTGCCTACCTTGGGCACTAAGAGTACCTGCACATGTCTGATACAGAATTTTCCTAAATTAGGTTTAAGACGATCAGCAGTCCTCTGTCCATTTGATTGTTAATAGTTTAATGCCTACTTCAGGGAACCAGTATATCCACCTTGATAAGGTTGCTCAAATAGAAGCAGTCCTACTATCTATGATATCTAAAAGGATGTAATTAAAATAAGTAAAGGGTTCTTTTTAAAATGTCAATTCTAATTCTGCCAAAATTCTTAATTCATTATTTAAATAGAATATTAATAGGTTTCTTCCTTTAAAGATGATAGATGTCTAATAACCTCATCCTGAGATCTGCTATAATCCACATAATTTAAAAGTAAATTAAGACTCAAAGAAGGGATTCCCATTATTTTTCGCTCACATAATCATCACCAGTTGCTAAGCATTCAAAGCGAAATTTTTAGAAGCTAAAAATAACACAAACACATAACTTGTTTATCCCAGTGAAATTTATTGAAGGATTATATACAGCTGTCTAGATACAAGGATAACAGAGAACATAGATGACTCTGAGGTCACTCCTAATCTTTAATGTGTGTTTTCTTATAAGATACTCAGCTACAGAAGCCAGGCAGCCATGATCTTCTCTGACAATTTTCTTTGTAGCAGTACATGTTCAGTATGGTGCTTTCTGAAGGGTATTGCTCTTATTTAGATGAAGGCCATGCTTCTGACATTACTTATCAGCAAATACCCTCCTTCACTCTAGACCTGAAGATTTGGAACACACTGTGACTGACCTCATGAATAAATTCATGACTAGTCTTTTGAGAAGGTCACCCTTCACATATGTTCAACAGTACACTTACAGGTTGGGTGATTGTTATATCCATAGGAAACCTATACTAGGAAGCCGCCAATTATTATTGTGTCTCAGCCTATGTAAACTGCCCGTTTCAAACGCTAGACTTACATTGAGAACGATCATTAAACAAATTACTATTATCTTAGATTGGAAGAGGGCACAGGATGTACAAGGGCTATATGGTAAGAGTTCTAACAAGTTATTTTATTTATTCATTGAATAAACCAGCTAAGAGGTTACAAGTGATAAGTTAATAATCAGTATTAGTGAACAAAGAAAGTGATTCATTCTACATGCAAGCAAAAAGGGTTATAGTACACTACACTTAAAATAAATGTTTAATTTACTAAGAAAAAATACTTAACAACAAAACCAAACCCAGATTTTGGAAGCCCTGACAAGCAGCAGCAGCAGCAGCAAGTGGCATGCCTGCTAAGCAGCATCATACCCACAGCTTACACTCTACTTTGACACATCAGAGAAGGCCCTGAAGATTGTATACTCTGAGATGAGTTCAGTAAAAGCAATTTTTTTTAAATCCATGCTGGTCTCATTCACCTTTTAGGTATTTAATAGCTATATCTTTAACGCTACATTGGACTGGAAAGTTAACCAGGTCTCAGAGACTTTCAGTCATTTGTTCAAGGTAACCTAGTTAACAGTTATTGGTAGAGAAGCCAAATCCTCATACTCTGACTTAAATGTCAAGGATTTTTACACTAAACCAGGAAAATATTAACCCAAAAGGTTTCAAAAACTCTCAAGGAGAAGAAATCAATTTGGAAGGAGAGGGGAAGGAGGGAGATACCTATTTAACACCGTGCAACATGGATAAAATGAACCAATAATAGATAAAAAAGAATGTAGAGTGTTTTTAAGTAATTAGAGACTATATTCTACTTCTGAAAATTAGCTAAAATCAGCTTTGACAAAAACAATTTTTTTTCTTTTTTCTTTTTTTGGCTAGGCAATGGGGTTAAGTGACTTGCCCAGGATCACAAAATTAGTAAGTTTTCTGTGTGTGAGGCTGGATTTGAACTCAGGCACTCCTGACTCCAGGGCCAGTGCTCCATCCACTGCACCAACTAGTTGCCCCCCATAACATTTTCTTCAAAGCTGCTGTGACATCTTTATTCCTGATACTGTAGATGAGAGGGTTTATAACAGGTGTTAGGATAGTGTAGAAGACAGACACCATCATATCCTTTCCAGCAGTATGATAAGAAGCAGGGAACATGTAGTTATAAACGGCAGCTCCATAAAACAGAACAACAATAGTTATGTGGGAGGAACACGTGATAAATACTTTCCTGCGACCAGTAGCTGAATTCATCTTATAGACTGTGAGGAGAATAAGGGAGTAAGAGCTTAAAATAACTGTGAGAGGGATGAGCAGCATAAGGACACAGCAAACGTACATGACAGTCTCATAGAGTGAGGTGTCTGAGCAGGAGATTTTCAACAAGGCATGAACCTCACAGTAGAAGTGCTGGATCTTTTGGGATTTACAAAATAAGAAGTTCATGGTGATAGGGGTGAGTGTGAAACCATCAATGGAGCCCAAAAACCAACAGACAAGTGCAAGGAACACACAAACCCTATGGTTCATGAAGATGTGATAGTGGAGAGGCTGACAAATGGCCACATACCTGTCATAAGACATGGCTGCCAAAAGGAAGAATTCTGCTCCCACAAGTGTTACATAGAGGAACATCTGGATTCCACAGCTTGGGGCTGATATATTATGAATCCCAGTCACCTGATCCAACAGCATCTTGGGCACAGTGATACAGATATACATCATATCCATGAGGGAAAGCTGACTGATAAAGAAGTACATGGCAGTGTGGAGGTGGTGATCACTTTGAATCAAAAGAACCAAAGTGGCATTCCAGTCAGAGCTACTATGAAAATAATGAATATTAGTGAGTAGAAGAGAGTAGAGTATTTGCTTTGGCTAAAGAGCCCCAACAGGATAAAATTAGCCCCAAAAGTTTGATTCTCCACCCACATTGTTTGCTTCATGTCATCTCACCTAGGGAAGATTAAAAACAACCAAAACAACAAAGTTATTTACATTCTGTCCTTTGTGCATAAATGGTAGATCATCTATTAGTGAAGGAAAAAGACACATTATAGAATGTTCTAATGGGAGCACAGATGTATTTTGGCTAACAGAAGAGATTCTCATCATCAATCTATGATAGAAATGCTCTAACTTGAACCTAAAGGTAGATATATTTTTGTAGAAAATTATTATCAACAGTCATTTTCAAATCCTAGGATTCTGCCAGATTATTTTTATCTAAAAAAGTTTTCGAGAGGAACACTGTAGGCTTAAGATAAACATTGAAAATGTTATAGATACAGTCATTTTCCTTTTATTTTTGTCACATGAGCATCTCAAATTCAATGTGCCCAAAATGGAGCTCATTATGCTTCCATTTTCAAAACTTCCCTATTAGTGTCAAGGACATTACTACACTCTCACTCACCCAGTCTCACAACTTCAGTGTTGTCCTGAACTCTTCACTCTCACTTCCCCCATATTAATAGCATAATGCCATATCTTGTAGTTTCTATTTTTGTAACATCTCTTACATAGGGCCCATTCTCTACATCACTCAACATCCTAGTTGAAGCCATTATCATTTCCTTTTCCAGAAGTTCACCTGGACTAGTGCAATGGCCTCAAATTGGTCCTCCTGCCATAAACCACTCCCTACTCTAATTTATCCTCCATTCAACTGACAAAGTGGTTTTCCTAATGCTTAGGTCTGACCAAGTAACCCCCTACTCTGTAAACTCCAATGTCTTTCTATTTCTCCATGACCAAATGAAAACAAAAAATCCTCTGTTTAGTATTTAAAGCTCTTCATAACTTAATGCCTTACTACCTTTCCAATCTTCTTACACTTTAATTCCCTCAATCTAGCTATTTTGTCCTAGATGTTATTCTTCATGCACAATATTCCATCTCACTTCTCCATGTCCTTATACTGACTATCCCCCTTGCCTGGAATTGTCTCTCTCCTAACTTCCTACCTCTTAGTTTCTCTAGCTTCCTTCAATACTCAGCCTTTCCCAGTTCACCCCAGTTGCTACTTCCTTCCCTTCTGAGGGTCTGCCCCTCTTTTCTACTACCACATCTACTGCTGTATAAACCCACTTATTTGCATGTTATCTCCCACATTACAATATGAGCTTCTTGAGAACAAAGGCTATTTTTGCCTTTCTTTGTATCCCCAGCTTAGCATGGTGAGTGACACATAGTAAATGAATAATAAATGCTTGTTGATTGACTAACTAAAATATGTTAAAAATCAGTCCCTTGGTGGGCAGAAGTGTACCAGGAGATGGGAGCTCACATATAGTAGACCCTTATAAGATCTGTTCATGTTGACCGTAATTGTTTACATATGTGTGAATTCAAAATTCAAAATTGGGAGAAGGGGATTGACTTCCACAGAAGAAAGTACATAAGCATTTATGGAGCACCTACTACATATCATTCACTATGCTAAGCACTTTATAAAATGATACGAGATACAAATATTTCATTTCATCATCACAACAACCTTAAGAAACAGGTGCTGTTGTTATCCCTATTATCTTTATTTGAAGAAACTGAGGTAGACAGCGGTTAAGGGACTTTCCCAGGGGCATACATCTTGTAAGTGTCTGATGTCACACTTGGACATACATCTTTCTGACTCCAAGTCAAGCACTCTATTACTACACTACCTAGGAGATAGATACTGCTAATTCTTTCAACCCAACTCATTGGATTCTTCTTCACTCTACAAGCATTTTTAACTTTTTCTATGAACGTGCATTTGTTCATGATAGACCATGTGCCAGGAATGTGCTCTTCCCTATAGGACATAATATTTAGTTCCAGGAGGGACCTTTAAAATCATCTAGTTTAAAAAATAAATAAATAAAATAAAATCATCCAGTTTAATCACTTTATTTTTAAAATTTTGAAATGATCCAAAAGAATGTTATTAATTTGTCCATAGTTACACAGGCAATAGAGCAAAGCTATGAGTTGAACATAGATCCTCCGAACTCTCTGATTCATTATTTCTCCCCCACTACACCATAGTTCCTGCCAGTGAAAATAATTTAGTTCCTCTGAACTCTAGCTACAGTTTAAAATATTCTATTCATCTTTCCCTGATTCCACTAGTTGATGGGGATCTTTTTTGTTCCAGATTCTTTGGATCAGATGTGTTTACCAGATTTTCCTTTGTGTTATATTTATTTCTGTCCTGTCTTCTCTGTTTGAATTTAAGATTCTTGGGCCTCCTCTTTTTGAGCAACAGTACTTAGGGAAGTGCCTTGCATAACAGATATGTTTTAATTGCATAGAATTGGATAGGATCAAATTTAATTAAAACCATTGTTGCCTTATACTGAACTGCTTGAAACTGATTGACATTATAATTTTAAAGGCTGTCACAGGAAAACATGAATATGGCTCTTTGTTTGTTTGGAATAACCTTCTGAGAACTGTGAAATAGAATTAATAGTACAGATAGGTGTGGTTTACAATGATCTCTGTGAGCAACAAGGTGGTACAGTGGATAGAGCACTGGCCCTGGAGGCAGAAGGACCTGAATTCAAATCGGACCTCACTTACTAGCTATGTGACCCAAGGCAAGTAATTTAACTCTGATTGCCTCTCAAAAATAAATAAATAAATAACGAAATAGACTCTAAACTTCCTTAATTTCAAAGTGAAGCAATTTACATGTTGAAATTATTTATTTCACAGCAATTTCTAATTTGCTACTTCAGAATATAATCCTATGGGTATAAAAATGTTGCTTTAATTCAGGCTGATGAATAAATAAATTACAAAGTAACTTCAAGTTAGAAGATGGACTTGTAGTCAAAAAAACATTTGCGTATTTGCAGAAATTCAAGTATGTTTGACTGAATCTATAAAAACATATTTATCTATGATATTTTTATGAATGAAGCTATATATTTCTCATCTGATCTTTACTTCATCTATGAATTTCTTCATCTATAAAAAATGAAGCTGAACTTATATCAACTTTCAGAACCCTTTTAGTGCTAATATTCTATAATTATATGTCTCTACTGTTAAATTTCCTCAGAACTAGGAAAAATATTGTCAATGATAAGTGATTTTTTCATATCAGTTCCCCCACCTTCAATGAGCATCTACCTTGTCCTTTGCCTACTCAAATACTAGCCTAGACATTTTTGTTTAAAACAGTTAGGGAATTTAACCATTTCTACATTCAGATGCATGAGACAATTAAGCATTGTGCTACTTACCTTCAGTTCTTTCAATAGAAAAAAATAGGTCTAGTTTGATTTTCTAATAAAAATTGGATATATTCACAGCTATTCCCAAAGGACAAACCAGTGATAAATGCAGAGAAAACTTTTAACAAACCCTCAGGAAAATGATCAAAGTGCTCTGTTACTTATTAATATGAAAACTAGGATTACACAAAATCAAAGGAATTATTAAAAGAAATTAAAACTGATACTAAAAGAATCAATAAGATAATAGCTGGCCATCTGTGTTCCATCTGGTTAGAGAAAAATCTGGGAAGTTAGTATAAAAACCAAGTACCAGAGCTGCTGTTGAGAAGCAGAATGTGTAATTAAAGTCATTAGATGGACCTCTTCTGTCCTGGGTCCATTTAAGTGTCTACATAAATGTTACTGTCAGGGTGATGCATTAATGGGTTGTGAGTGAAGGGCAGGGAAGAAGAGATGTGAGTGTGATATGAATCCGAAGAGTGAGTTCAGAATATTGCATCACCCACTTCAAATTAATTATGGAAGAATTCTAGAACCCAGATTGAATTAAAAGAACACTATCTTGGGAACAAGAGGTTTGGATGGGGGCAGGTCATAACCCTGACTCTACCTACCTGTGCAGTCTAGAGAAAGGTATTTATCTTCTCGGAACTTTAGTCTCTTTATCTTGAAAATGAAAGACTGAACTAGACATTCCTTCACCCTCTAAAATTATATGTTTTCTGTATCTACTAGGATATTTGGGAGAATTTGGAAAGTAATGCTTTTGAAGCAATAGAGGCAAATAAGTTACTTTCTTTAAAATGTTCTTGTTGGTTCATTTAGCTTTTGAAAAAACAAACTTTAAGGGGGCAGCTAGTGCAACTGGGTAGCGTACCGGCCCTGCTGTCAGGAGGACCTGAGTTCAAATCCAGCTCAGACACAATACTAGCTGAGTGACTCAGGGCAAGTCACTTAACCCCAGGTCCATACACACACACACACACACACACACACACACACACCACACACACACACTTTTTAACAAACTCCAAATTAACAAAACACTTGATAAAGTATATTACCTGAAAACAACAAAGAAGTTCCATCCCAACTTTGCTCGAAAATTTTTAATAAGGAGACAATCACTACTTCCTAAAGCATCCAAGTCCATCTTTGCATAGCTCTAATTTTTAGGAAACTTGTTCTTTATATAAAATTTAAGTCTACTTCTTTGAAATTTCCACCTAGGTCCAAACTAAATAATCTCAATTCCTTTTCAATGTGACAGCCCTTTAAATACCTGAAAATCATTATAATGTGTTTCTTCTAACCCCACCTTCCCTCTCTTCTCAACACTAAATATTCCCAGTTCCTCAACCAATCTTGGAATGACATAAATTTAAAGCTTTTTACCATTCTGGTTATCTTCTCTGGATGCTCTCCACTACAAATGTATGCTACATAAAATCAATTGGACCCTCATTGCTATAAGGCAATCTTTTTGCATCTCTCTAAAAAATTTGTTATCCTGCCCATCACAGCAATTTTTCCAACCTTTCATCCTTCTCCAAACCTCCCTTGTTCCCATACGCATACCCTCTCAGCTAAATAGTTTGCCTCATATCTTGCTGAAAAACTTGAGGCCATTTACTTTTCTGCCCTGCTCCTCATTCCACATCACTCAGACACCTTTAACCACTTCTTCCTTCTTCAATCCTGTCTCACATGAAGACATGGCCCTTCTCTTGCTGTGGCACACATCTCTACATGCATGTGACGCTATTCTTTCCTGTCTTCTCCAGTAGATCGTCCACTCTGTCATCCACACTGTCTCACTTATCTTCAATCCCTGTCTGTCTACCAGATGCTTCTCTACTACCTACAAACATCTCCATGCCTCCCCAATTTTCAAAAAGAAAAGAAAAGAAAAACCTTTACTTGATCCATCTCCAGTATTTATTTTCCTTTATCTCTCTTCCCTTTCTTACCTAAGCTCAGAAGGTTTTCTATACTTGCTTCCACTTACTTTGTTCTCATTCTCTGTGATGTGGCTTATACAACAATGAGGTCAGCAAAATGGCTCTGTAGACCTTCTACTGACCTCATTGTTGTAGGCTTGTGAAACCTGGACAGTATACCAGTGCCATGCCAGGAAGCTGAATCATTTCCGTTTGAATTGTCTTAGGAAGATTCTGAAGATCATCTGGCAGGATAAGGACACTGAAGTCCTTTCTCAAGCTAAACTGCCAAGCCTCCAAACTCTACTACAGAGAGTGCAACTCACATGGGCTAGACACATTGCTTGATTGCCGAACATATCCTTGCCCAGAAGACTATTTTACAGAGAACTTTTGCAAGAAAAGTACTCACCTGATGGTCAGAAGAAGTAATACAAGGACACTCTGAAGAACTTTGGAATGGATTGTGTGGCCTGGGTGATGTTGAAAAAAGACCACCCAACATGGCATGCCCACATGAAAGAAGGTATTGTGCTCTATAAGCAAAAGTAGAATAGCAGTAGCTAAAAAAAAAATGTGAGATGTGTAACTACAGAGAATTCACCACAAATGTTCACATGGACTATTTATTCCTGACCTATGGTGGAGCATTCTGAGCCCATATTGATCTGATCAACCAGCTGAACACACTGTAACTTGACTTTAACATAGCGATGTCATTTTGGTCCTCCTTGAGAATGAAGGACAACAACCAGACCAACCAGTAATCTGGCTATTGACCTCATTATTCAATTGAAATTTCTCTCTCCAAATATAATGATCTCTTATCACCAGATCTAATTACTTCATTCACATTTCATTGCACTTGCTAATATTCCTCCATGCCACCTGAAGTATACACAGAGCAATTACACCCTTGACCTCATGAGAGCCTTAAAACTTTTAATCACCTGTTCCCCTTGATAGTCTCCTCTCTATAGGTTTTAATGACACTGTTTTCTTCTGGTTCTCCTATTTGTCTGACCACCATTTATTCGTATTCTTTGATGGATATCTATCCAGGATGAGCCTGCTAAATGTGGATGTTCTCCAAGGCTCTATTGTGGGCCTTCTCTTTACCCTCTATGTTACTTGATAATCTCGATAGCTTCTGAAATCACCACATTCATTTATGATTTCTTTGCAGAAAATTCTCAGATCCTTTCCCCTCTCAGAACTAGATAAATCTAACCCCCAAAAAATTAAGAAATAAGTTAAGGAGATGAATAGAATTTTGGAATACTTAGATAGGATATACCTGTGGAGAAAACTGAATGGGAATAGAAAGGAATATACATTTTTCCTTTTCTAAGAAGGTCATGGCACCTCCACAAAAATTGATCATAAAAATCTCTCAACCAAATAAAAAAAAAGAAATATATAAATACATTCTTTTTGGATCATAATGCAATAAAATAACATTCAATAAAGGGCCATGGAAACATAGATTAAAAATTAATTGGAAAACAAATAATTTAATCCTAAAGAACAAATGGGTCAAAGAACAAATTATAGAAACTTACAATAATTTCATCAACAATGAGACAATATAACTAAATTTATGAGATGTAGCCAAAGCAGTACTTATGGAGAAATTTTATACCTCTAAATGCTTACATCAATAAAATAGAAAAAAGCAGATCAATTAATTGAATGTGCAACTAAAAAAAAAAGCTGAAAAAAATTTTAAAGCCCCAATTAAACATTAAGTGGAAAATCCTGAAAATCAAAGGAAAGATTAATAAAATTGAAAGTAAGACCATTGAACTAATAGATAGACTTTTGGTGGTGGTGGTGGTAGTGAGTGTTAAGTCATTTTTCTTGAGGTAGACTAACCAAAGCATGTCTGAAACTATGCTACAAAGTGGTAACCAACAAAACTACCTGGTATTGGCTAGCCATTATGAGCTTCTTATGTCATAGCATCAACTCCCTGATGTCATGGTCCTCTTTGACAATTAAGGACAAATAACAACAATAACCCCCACACACAAACACACACACACACACACATGAATGCAAATTTTGCCTCAATTCCCTTCTTTAATTTTGTTGAGCACTGTAGCAGCACAGTGCAATATACTGCTCTCCCAGGCACAGTGCATTTCAGCTTTCTATATCTCCACCTCCTCCACATAGGGCAGGGGATGGTAGTGGCATTTCTGTTTCTTATTGCCACAAAATGGTGGGATGAGGGAAGGGAGAGGAGGTGTGATGGCAGAGACAACAGATGGCAACAGCAAGGGAACTCTGTGGATCTCAAAATACAAGCCTGTATGTCTAGATGTACCAATCATCAGGGCATGAAGGCTGATGAGGAAATGGATGTTAAATTAGCATTAAGATTAAGGGTTAGCATTCTCTGCAACTGTGTTTTAGCTTGTTACTTCATTAGGATTGCTGGTATCTTATCTTGTTGCCATGGTGGAAATTATTTTATCTCTGGTGCATAATTCTCATGAAGGAGATGTTCGAGATATTGTGAAGAAAGCAGAAAATCTAGTAATCCATCTTTTTGGTCATGAAGATTAGAGAAGAGGAACAGGGGAATAAAAAGAAATTGATTCAAGCATAAAGCACCAGTATCCAGTCCATTCTTTTTCTCTTGCCATTATGAGAGATAAAAATTAATATTGCCTCTTATTTCTCATGCTCCTAGCCCCCAGGACATTTGCTTGCTAGCCAGTTTAACCTAGGACCCTAGTTTTGTTTACCTCTAAACCAAAATCATTTTAAGCTAAGCCTTTCCCTAGGGGATAGCTCTCCTGCTCTCCTTTCTCATTGGGAAAAATAGGGGTGGTTTGATCTCCCCTAGGAGATAGCTAACCTAGGTGATCCTGATTGGGATGGTTTTGATTTTCTAGCCAAGATTACTAGAGGCATTTGGGGCCTCTAAAGAAATTACCATTCTGTAATTGTCTATAAGAGTACTGCTCTGCCACACTTGAAAGTCAACCCACTTTCTCCAGTAGCACCCATTTATAAGGCATTTATAACCACCCCAGGCCCCTCCTTTCCTGCTTCTCCATAAAAATGGGTTTTTCTGTACCCTCTGGGTCAATGCCCTAAATAAGGAATCCAGTCAAGCCCACTTATTAACAGGAATATGCCTAACTACTAATAAACAGTCATCTTGCCCTGGAAAAAATGCATGCCTCAATTTACCTCAGTTTCATTTTATTCACCACACTGATACAGTTTTAGGGATGCAGGAACCCCAAAATACCTCTGTTCAGGGCAGAGTTGTCTGGAAAGAATTCATGGACTCAAGCAGTCTTCCAGTCAAGTGGCAAAAAGTTTATTGTAATGCAACCTAACAGGAGTGATGCTAAAGCTTAAATAGAAGAAATTCAGTGAATGGGTACCAAGTACCAGCCTGTCTGTTACCAGCCAATGTCCTGATAGAGAAAGCCACAAGAGTTGATATATATCTTGATGTCACAAGATAATTCTGCTGGTACAAGACAGTCCGGTTCATACAAGGGAAATTCTGTAGGGTCAGCTTGTTATTCAAACAGAGAGAGATAGTTTGCCTCACTGGGCCCACTCATGAGCATTTGCTGGAGATAGGGTCTTTGGGCTGGGGAGAGATATGGTCCTAGGGCTAGAGGTCTTAACTCAAGTACCTCATCAACATGACCTTCTCCTTATTAGTAAAGAGAGGACAGGAGTGAGAAGAAGAAATATTACAAGCAAAGCAGACAGAAGGAAACACAATTAATTATCGTAATTGTATAAACTCACACACATTTAGCTAATTAGCTAATAAGTCTCTGTGCCAGATGATACTAAGGCACTATCTGACATTGTTTTTCCATTTTTCCCACTTTGACTGATTGAAAAGCTGAATATCTATTTTTGAATGGTACAGTAATATCAATGAAAGTTTTTGTGGTCAAGAATTGGTTGGAACAGCTCACAACTCCATCAACACTGTACCTGTTTTCCTATAGCCCCTCCAGCATTTGTCATTTTTCTTTTTTTTTTTTTGATCTTAGCCAATCTGGTGGATGGGAGATGGTACTAAAGAGTTGTCTTAATATCCATTTATCTAATTATTAGGGATTTAGTATTTTTTGATATAGCTACTGCTAGCTTGGGTTTCTTTCTCTGAGATCTGTCTATTCATATCCTTTGACTATTTATTAGTTGTGGAATGGCTCTGATTTGTGTAAATGTGGCTCAGTTCCTTATATATCTAATTCCTTTACCATAGAAATTAATTTCCCTAGTTTCCTGCTTTTCATTTTGTTCTACCAAAATTGGTTGTTCTCACCAAAGCCTTTTATTTTTATGTAATCAACATTATATATCTAAACTCCTTTAAACATCTTTCACTGGTTTGGTCATTAAATCTTCCCATCTTCATAGACCTGACAGATAATTTCTTCCATGTGCTACTAATTTGCTTGTTATGTCATCCTTTATGTATAAATCATGTATCCATTTTGAGCTTATCTTGGTATAAGGTGTGAAATGTCGATCTAGGACAACTTTCTGCCAGACTACTTTTAAGTTTTTCCAACAGTTTTTATTGAATAGTGAATTCTGTCCCCAGTAGCTGTCATCTTTCCGTTTATCAAACATTAGGCTATTGTGTTTATTTGTTTCTGCATGTTATATGCCTGGGGCAGCTAGATGGTGCAGTGGATAAAGTGTCAGGCTTGGGTACAAGTAGATTCATCTTCCTCAGTTCAAACCCAGCATCAGACTCTTACTAGCTGTGTGACCCTAGGCAAGTCACTTAAACCTGTTTACTCCAGTTCCTCATCTGTAAAGTGAGCTTGAAAAGGAAATGGCAACCCACTTCAGTTTCTTTGCCAAGAGAACTCCAAGTGAGGTTACAAAGAGTCAGACACAACTGAAAAACAACTTAAAAACAACAAAATATCATATATCTATTCTGTTTCATAGATTATCCTCTCTGTATTTTACACAAATAGTTTGATGATTACAACTCTGTAGTATAGTTTTTATATCTAGTACTACTAGGGCCACTTCCTTTCCATTTTTTAAAAATTGATTCCCTTAATATTTTTGACCTTTTTCTCTCCAGAAAAATTTTGTTATTATTATATCTAGCTCTATAAAACAAATCTCTGGCAATTTGATTGGCATAGTACTAAGTTAGTAAATTAATTTAAAGGAATTGTATTATTTACTATAATGCCTTGATCTAACCATGAATAAATAATATTTCTTTAATTATTTAGAACTCTCTTTATTTGTGTTGAATGTTTTTGTAATTGTTTTCTATAATATTTGTGTGTGTGTGTGTGTGTGTGTGTGTGTGTGTGTGTTGACAGGTAAACTCCCAAGTGTTTTATACTATCCACAGTTATTTTAAGTGGAATTCCTTTTTTGTGTCTTTTCCTGGTGAATTTTGTTGTTGGTAGTATACAGAAATGCTGATAATTTGTATTCTATACTCTGAAACTTTGCTAAAGTATTAATTATTTAGATTAGCTTTTTACCTTCTATGGTTCTCAGAGTCAATCATTACATCATCTCCCAAAAGTAATAGCTTTCTTTCTTCTTTCCGCATGATTATTCCTTCAATTTCTTTTTTCTGGTTTTATTGCTATAGCAAGTATTTCCAGTAGAGTGTAGAATAGTAATGAACATCCTTGCTTTACCCCTGATCTTCTTGAAAGCATGTCTAGTTCACACCCATTATAGATAATGCTGGCTCTTGATGATAGATAACAGTTTAAGAAAAGTTTCATTTACTTTTATGCTTCCTAGCATTGTTTTTATTGTTGTTGTTGTGTTTTAAATAAGAATGGGTATTGTGTTTTGTCAAACCTTTTTTGCATCTATTGAAATAATTGCATAATGTTTTACTTTTGTTACTAATATGGCAATTTGCTTAATATTGCCTAAAATTGCCTGAATTCACAGTGTGAATGCAGCCTACAAAAAGTGTATGATTTTTGTGATATTTTGCAGTAGTATCTTTGTTAATATTTTATTTCAAAATTTTACAACAATATTCATTAGGGAAATTGGTTTATAGTTTTCTTTTTCTGTTTTTACTCTCCCTGGTTTTAGATATCAAGATCATACTTGTTAGGAAAATTTGGTAACATCTCTTGTTACCTATTTTTAGAACAATGTATGCAGTATAAGAATTAATTGTTTTTTAAATATTTGGCATAATTCACTTGTAAATGCAATAGGTTGTGTGGAGTTTTTCTTTGGGAATTCATTTATGACTTGTACAATTTTTTTTTCTAAGTTGGAGTTATTTAAAGACTCTGTTTCCTCTTCTGTTAATCTAGTCAATTTATATTTTTGTAAATATTCATCTATCACATTTAGATTGTTAATTTTATTGGCATGTGGTGGGACAAAATAGCTCCTATTACTTATTTTTATTTCTTCTTCATTGGTTTTGACTTTACTTTTTTCATTTTTGATACTTCTAATTTTGTTTTCTTCTTTTTTGAAAGCAAATTAGCTAATGTCCTGTGTTTTCACCACTCCCCGTCCAAAAAAACACACACACAGATCCTAATTTTCTTTAATAATTCAATGTGTGTGTGTGTGTGTGTGTGTTTTACTTTTAATTTCCTTTACCTTTGATTTTCAAGATTTATATTTTCGTGTTCAATTGGGGATTTTCAATTTGTTGTTTTTCTTTCTTTTTTTTTTAGTTGTATGCCTAATTCATTGATCTCTTCTTTCTCTCTTTTAATGATGAATGATTTTAGCAATTTAAGTTTCCCCCAAATACTACTTTGGCTGCATCTTAAATTTTTGTTTTCACTACCTGTATTGAAATTATTGATTATTTCTGTGATTTGTTCTTTGATTCACCTATTCTTTAAGAATGTTAATTAGTTTCCAATTAACTTTTAATCTTGCTTCACAGGTCCTTTGATGAATGTAATTTTATTACATTATGGTTGGTAAAAGATACATTTACTATTTCTGCTTTTGTATATTTGTTTGAAAGGGTTTTTGGCTATAATACATGGTCATTTTTTGTGAAGATTCAATGCATAGCTGAAAAATTAATATATTTCTTTCTATTCCTATTTAATATTTTCCACAGGTCTGTAATGTCTAAATTTTAAAAAATTTTACTCAGGTCTTCAGCATCTTATTTATTTTTGTTTTGATTTTTCTAGGACTGAAGGAGGCATTAAATTAAGGTCTCCCTCTATAATATTTTTTCTATCTCTTCCTGTTACTCATTTTACATTCCCTTAAGAATTAGGTGCCACACTATTTTGTATCTTTAATATGGACATTAACTCATTGTCTATGTTAACTTTTAGCAAAATATAATTTCTCTGCTCATCTCTTTTAGTTACGTTTATTTTTGCTTTTGTTTGTTTGAGATCGTGATTGCTTACCTTGCTTGGTTTTTTTTTTTTGGTTGTTTGTTTTGTTTCAGCTGAAGCATAATTGATTCTGCTCTAGGCTTTTATTTTAGCTCTGTGTATATCTTTCTGTTTCAAAAATGTTTCTTATAAATGACACATTGTCAAATTTGATTTCTAAACCGTTCTGCTATCTTCCATTTTATCTTCTACCTCATTCACATTCAAAATTACGATTGCTAACTGTTTATTTCCTTCCATTTTATTCTCTTTTATTTATTTTTCTTTCTCCTTTTCCCCTTATCCCCGTTTAGGAGTTTCTTTTGATTCCAATTAATGTCTCACTTAATCCATACCCCCTCTTATTCTTCCCCCTTTCCTTTCACTTCTTTCTTTCTTTCTTATTTCCTTGTTGGCTAAGATGTATTATTGTTCCCAACTATTTGTGTATGTGTATCTTTAGTTCATTTACCTAGTTCAGATGAGAATGAGATTTGAGTACCATCTGCTTCCCCTACTACACTTTCTCTCCTTTCCCCTTTATTTCGATGCATTCCTCTTCCTCACCCATTCCATTCTTTTTTTGTTATTGTCTAAAGACCACAGAATCACAACCAGGCCCTCTGTCTAATTAGACTCTCTCCTTGATCCTCAGAGATGACGAAGTAGTAAGGGACTGTACGTATCACCACCATCTGTGAGAATATAAACAGTTTAACCTTGCTTTATTATCCTTTACATTTCTCACTCATGTTTACCTTTTTGTGCTTCTCGACTCTTATGTATATGTTAAATTTTCCACTCAGTTATAATCTTTTCATAAAAAATGCTTGGAAGTCTTCTATTTCATTAAAGTTCCATTTTCTCCCCTCTATAATTATGTGAGAGTCAGCAAGATGGTACAGTGGATAGAATGCCAGGCCTAGAGTTATGAATTCAAATGTGGCCTCAGACACTTGTTAGCTATGTGATTGATCCTGAGCAAGTCATTTAACCCTGTTTTCCTCCTATTCCTCATCTGTAAAATGAGCTGGAGAAGGAAATGGCAAACCACTCCAGTATCTTTGCTAAGAAAAACCCAAATTGGGTTACAAAGAGTTGGATATGACTGAAACAACTGAATAGCAACAAGAGAAACTTACTTTTTTTTTTTTAGGGGCAGCTAGGTGGTGCAATAGATAGAGAACCAGGTCTGGAATCAGGTTCAAACTCCTCCTCTTCCTGTTCAACTCCAACTCTAACTTGTGGTCTATTTTCCCTAGATATGCATATGGATGCATTCTATAAAGATTGTCACCCAAATTCACTTTAAAATCTAGACAATAGAATTTTTATCTACTTGGTGATATGCATGTGTATATATGTCTACTTGGTAATATGTATGTGTGTGTGTGTGTGTGTGTGTGTGTGTGTGTGTGCATGCACTTATGTGAGAAATGGGGTTCAGTCACTTCTTCATAAGGTTAGGGGTTTAGCCAGAGCATGCAGCCACAACTCACTGCTCTTCTAGAAAAATACCATACAGAGTTCCATCCTCCGTTAAGAAACCAAAACTGAAGTGAGGGAAGGAGATATTTATTTATGGTTCTTGCAAGAAGTGGTTGTGGGTGGTACACCAAAAGGACACACACACACACCAGTTGCAGCCAGAGCAAGCCTTTTATGCAGTTAATTCTTTCTTGTCCCTTCCTTCAGAGCCAGGATTGGTCCCTGTTCCTCCAGGTTACAATCTTTCTGATACTCCCACTTCATATTATTCCTTAACATGTTACTCCTCCTGTTAATACATGAAATGTGCCTAGTTTTGTGCTATTGCTCCCTTCTGGGTGGAAAAGTTAGTATTAATGAGCCCACGACACACGCATACTCTAAGTAAAGCTTAACCTTTGTCCTACTTCCAGTCTCTTTAATCAACCAGTTTCATCCACTTTTAGCTGTTCTAGAACTTCTGACCTAGAGCTACCTTTTCTCTCCATTTCCTTATCTGGAAATATAATAGTTTCTTACCTCTCACACATATATATGTACATATTATATATATACAAACACAAATCATCAGGCCAAATTCTTTGCAGTGGTTTGAGGTCTCCTCCAATAGTTGCTCAGTATTTCAGAGTTTGCTGCAACCAATACAATGTCACATGCAAAGAGTATCAATTCTATGTCAACTCACTGTCTTTCTTGCCCTTCCAAGTTTAGAAACATTTTGATTGGATTTGTAAGCCAAATACATTCTTATCAACCCTTGTTAGTTGTACCCTATATCTCACCAGGAGTTACTGATTTCTAAATTTTTCAGTGGTAGCTCAGAAATTCAAATCCCATCTTCAGATACTATCTTTTTTTAAAAAAATCAGATCTTTATTTCTCAGCTCTATCTTCTGAAACTCTTAACTTTAATGTAAAGCAATTCTGAAAATATCTGTGCTTCTAAGTCCTTTAGTTTCTTGTCCAAGAACTAATTTTTTTTTTTGCAATAGCTCTTTATTTCCTTTTTTTCTCATGTGAATCACCAGAAGTAGGTAGTGGTCATATAGTCTAACAAATCCTATGTTGTTTTCTGTATTTTTCTTGAACATATGCCACCAGAAGACAGCAATCATTCTTAAATCAACACATAGTTGTCTCAGGAGATGACCAGCCACCTCTACTCTTCTTTTTCCAATGAGCCTTACTGGATCTCAACTGACAAAATATGTGTATCCATATACTAATTCCTTTTAGGACAAATACCTACTCCCTCTTCGGCTTCTTCCTCTAAAGCTTCCACAAGCTGAGATATAATGATGAGATAATGTAAACATTTGAGTTATTTCTTAAACAGCATACTGTGCCGATCTTATGGCTAAAGTTAATATAAATTTCTGAGGCTATTGCTAGCAAAATGCCTTCTTTGTGTGCTCCCCTATAAATTAGGTGAGCACTGGTAAGTGGGAATTGGGGAATATAGCTGAATGCTGTGTGGGCCTTGACCTGCCCCTATCAAGTCTTGGGGGAAATGTGACAGTGTAATGCTGTGCTTGCCTCAACCCGCCCCATTGAGACTTAGGAGGGAATGTTGTAGGAGCTGGAGCTCTTACTTTCTGAAAAGTCTCACTCACCCCTTCAGGAAGAGTAATTAGTGGATCCTGTAGGAATTGGTGCTCTCATTATCAGGACCCTTTGAGAAGAATAGAATAAAATAAATTATTTAACCCCTCATTGTGTCGCTGAAGCTGTCTTCCTTTCTGCCTAGATCAAGGATGAACCTGCTAGAAGCTGGAGCCCAAAAGCTCCAGTGTCTCCTGTCTTACACTTTTTCTTTCTTTCTTTCTTTCTTTCTTTCTTTCTTTCTTTCTTTCTTTCTTTCTTTCTTTCTTTCTTTCTTTCTTTCTTTCTTTCTTTCTTTCTTTTTTTTCTCTCTTTTTCTTTCCTCCTTTCTTTCTTTCTTTCCTACTTTCTTTCTTCCTTCCTTCCCTTCTTTCTTTCTTCTTTCCCTAGTCTTTACCACAGCGCTTGATCCATAAAAAGTTGCTTAATAAATACGTACTAAGAATATATAGTATATTGTTTTCCTCATGGCAACCCATGAAACAAAGGAAAATGAAAAATGATTCTATTTCTCCTCCCACAGTGATATTGGAAGGAGGGGTGTAAAAGGGAAGAAAGGATATTAAGAATCACACTGTTTTTAAACCATCGAAAAACATTGACAAATTGGTTCTCTAAATTTGATTAAATAAAATATAGTAATATACCGGTTTTTACATCCCTTCAAACAATTGTAATTCTCATTTTTGACCATCTTTTCCAGTCTTATAGGTGTCAGATACAACCTAATAGTTATTTTGATTTTCATTTACCTTATCAATTACGATTTGGAACATTTTTCATATTGTTGATAGCTTAACTTTTTCTTGAGATTTTTATTCATATCTTTGGACCATTTATCCTTTATGAAATGATTCTTTTTGTTAAAATATTTTATTCCATTCCCTACATATTTTTGAAATCTGATATTTATCAGAAAAAAATGCTACAAAACTTTTTTCCAGTTAGCTGTTTCCTTCAAATTTTAAGGAAATTGATTTTGTTTGTGCAAATGCTTTTTGATTTCTTACAATCAAAATCATCCATTTGATCTCTTCTAATACCTTCTATCCCCTACTGAGTCTTATATAAGTCTTTTATCCACGATTTGAAAAGTACCTCTTTCTCAGCTCCTCTAATTTGATTAGAATGTAACTTTTATAACCAGCTGCATTTCTTTTTTCACTTGTATAAATTTATTTATTTTTAGTTTTCAACATTTACTTCCACAAGATTTTGAGTTTGAAATTTTCACCCCATCTCACCCCTCCACCACCCCAAGATGCCATGCATTCAGAAATCCCCTTCCCCTAGTCTGCCCTTTTTCTATCTTTTCTGCCCCTTCTCTTATTCCCTTCCCCTTCTATTTTCCTGTAGGGCAGGATAGATTTCTATACCCCATTTCCTGTATTTCTTATTTCCCAGTTGCATGTGAAAACATTTTTTTAAAAACATGTGTTTTTAAAACTTCGGGCTCCAAATTTTCTCCCTTCCTCCCTCCTCACCCACCCTCATTGAAAAGGCATGTGTAATAATGCAAAACACTTCCATAGTAGTCATGTTGTGAAAAACTTAGTATATTTCCCTTCATCCTATCCTGCCCTACCCCATTTATTCTATTCTTTATGTTGACCCTGTCCTTCCTCAGAAATATTTGCTTCTGATTATCCCCTTTCCCAGTCTGCCCTCTCCTCTATCATCACCCTCTCTCTTATCCCCTTCTTTCCTATTTTCCTGTCGAGTAAGACAGATTTCCAAATCCAATTGAGTGTGTATGTTATTCCCTCCTTAAGCCAAATCTTATGAGAATAAGATTCACTCATGCCCCCTCACCTTCCCCAGTTTACCCTCCACTGTGAGAGACTTTTCTTTTCTGTTTTTTTTTGTGAGATAATTTACCCCATTCTACCTCTCCGTTTCTTCTCTGAGTATCATCCTCTCTCATCCCTTAACTTTATTCTCCAGATATGACCCCTTAATCTTCAATTCACCCTGTGCCCTCTATCTATCTATATATACATACATACAATTTTTTCCCTTCAACTACCCTAATACTGACAAAGTTCTCATGAGTTACAAATATCATCTTTCCATGCAGGAATGTAAACAGTTCAATCTTAATAAGTCCCTTATGATTTCTCTTTCCTGTTTACCTCTTCATGTTCCATATGAGTCTTGTATTTGAAAGCCAAATTTTATATTCAGCTCTGGTCTTTTCCTCAGGAATACTTAAAAGTCCCCTATTTCACTGAATGACCATTTTTTACCCTGAAGGATTGATTATACTCAGTTTTGCTGGGTAGGTGATTTCTTGGTTGTAATCCTATATCCTTTGCCCTCCAGAATATTATATTCCATGCCCTGTGGTAATTTAATGCAGAAGCTGTTGACTCTTGTGTCATCCTGATTGTGTTTCTACAGCACTTGAATTGTTTCCTTCTGGCAGCTTGTAATATTTTCTCCCTGACCTGGGAACTCTGGAATTTGGCTACAATATTCCTAGAAGTTTTCCTTTGGGGATCTCTTTCAGGAGGTGATTGGTGGATTCTTTCAATTTCTATTTTGCCCTCTGGTTCTAAAATATCAGGGCAGTTTTCCTTGATAATTTCTTGAAAGGTGATGTCTAGGCTCTTTTTTTGATCATGGCTTTCAGATAGTCCAATAATTTTTAAGTTCTGTCTCCTGGATCTATTTTCCAGATCAGTTGTTTTTCCAATGAGATATTTCACATTCTCTTCTATTTTTTCATTCTTTTGGATTAGTGTTACAATGCCTTGATTTCTCATATAGTCACAAGCTTCCAATTGCTCTATTCTACTTTTTAAGGAAGTATTTTCTTCGGTAATCTTTTGGACTTCCTTTTCCATTTGGCCAATTTTGCTTTATAGGGCATTCTTCTCCTCATTGGCTTTTTGGACCTCTTTTGCCATTTGGGTTAGGCTATTTTTTAAGGTATAATTGTCTTCAGTATTTTTTTGGGTCTCCTTTAGCATCACCCTCGGTTTTTCCTCTACTTCTCTTACTTGCTTTTCAAAATCCTTTTTGAGCTTTTCCATGGCCTGGGACCAATTCATATTTTTCTTGGAGGCTTCTGATGTAGGAGCTTTGGCTTCGTTGTCTTCTTCTGCTTGTATGTTTTGATCTTCTTTGTCACCAAAGTAAGATAATATAGTCTGACTTTTTTTGTGCTGCTTGCTCATGATCCTGGCCAATTACTCGAGTTATAAACTCTTTGTTAAGGTAGGGATCTTTTTCCAGTGTGGAGAATGTACTGTCCCAAGCTTCAGGAGTTTTTGCAGCTGTTTTCAGAGATACTTCCAGGGGACCTGTAAATTTTCAGTTCTTCCAAGGTGCTATGATCAAGGGCGAGGTGTTTACTCCTTTCCTAGAATGTGCTCTGGTCTACCAGCAGCCTTTTCTGTCTTGGAACTGTGAGGATTTTCTCTCCACAGCCACTATAAGCTCCACTACCAGAGCTCCTTTTCACCCCATGAATGCCACCCAGAGCTGTGACCCAGATCCAAGCACGGGCAAAGCAAGAGAATCCTGCACCAGCAGTGAGATCCCTGCAATGCCCATCTGATTGGCCACCCAATTCCCCCTAAGTCTGTGGGCCAGAAGCTCAGTAAGCAGCCATGGCCCTGGGGGCTGGAGCTGGGGAACTGGAGCTGAGACCCTGGGCTCCTCTCTCACCATCACAGAAACAGACTTTTCCCACTGACCTTCTGGGTTGTCTTTGGTGTTTGTGGGTTGAGAAGTCTGCTGCCCATGATTCAGTCCTCTGAGACCTGCTCCAGGTTTGCTGTGGTCTGTGTGCCCACACCACTCTGCCCTCCTCTCCCTGCCTGGGGCAATATACCTTTCCAATCATCATCCAGCTTGTCTTGGGCTGGAAATTTGTTTCACTCTGTCTTTTTGTGGGTTCTGCTGCTTTAGAATTTGTTTAGAGCCAATTTTTATAGGTATTCGGAGGGGTTTGGGGGAGAACTCAAACAAGTCACTGCTTTTACTCCGCCATCTTGGCTTCACCCCCCAGGTCAGTTGTTTTTCCAACAAGATATTTCACACTGTTTTCTAATTTTTCATTCTTTTCGATTTGTTTTATAATATCTTGATTGCTCATAAAGTCACTAGCTTCCAATTGCTCTATTCTAATTTTTTTTTCTGATTTTATTTCTGTGAAAAGTGTTTTGTAATTGTGTTCATAGAGTTCCTGGGTTTGTTTCAGTAGGTAGACTCCTAAATATTTTATAATGTCTACAGTAAGTTTCAATGGGATTTCTCTTTCTATCTCTTGCTGTTGGGCTTTGTTGGTAATATATAGAAATGCTGATGATTTATGTGGGTTTATTTTATAGCCTGCAACTTTGCTAAAGTTGTTTATTATTTCAAGTAGTTTTTTACTTGATTCTCTAGGATTCTCTAAGTATATCATCATGTCATCTGCAAAGAGTGATAGCTTTGTTTCTTCTTTGCCTATTCTAATGCCTTCAATTTCTTTTTCTTCTCTTATTGCTAAGCTAGCTAAGGTTTCCAGTACAATATTGAATAACAGTGGTGATAATGGACATCCTTGTTTCACCCCTGATCTTATTGGAAATGCTTCTAGCCCGTCCCCATTACATATAATGCTTGCTGAAGGTTTTAGATATATGCTATTTATTATTTTAAGGAAGACTCCATTTATACCTATGCTTTCTAGTGTTTTTAATAAATGGGTGTTGTATTTTATCAAAAGCTTTTTCTGCATCTATTGAGATGATCATGTGGTTTCTGTTGGTTTTGTGTTGATATGCTCAATGATGCTGATAGTTTTCCTAATATTGAACCAACCCTGCATTCCTGGTATAAATCCTACCTGGTCATAGTGTATTATTCTTGTGATAATTTGCTGCAATCTACTTGCTAGTATTTTGTTTAAAATTTTTGCATCTATATTCATTAGAGAAATTGGTCTATAATTTTCTTTCTCTATTTTGACTCTTCCTGGTTTAGGTATCAACACCATATTTGTATCATAAAAAGAATTTGGTAAGACTCCTTCTTCACCTATTTTCCCAAATAGTCTATATAGTATTGGAATTAATTGTTCTTTAAATGTTTGATAGAATTCGTATGTAAATCCATCTGGCCCTGGAGATTTTTTCCTAGGGAGTTCATCAATGGCTTGTTCAATTTCTTTTTCTGAGATGGGTTATTTAAGTATTTTACTTCCTCTTCGGTTAATCTGGGCAATTTATATTTTTGTAAATATGTATCCATTTCACTGAGATTGTCAAATTTGTTGGCATATAGTTGGGCAAAATAATTCCTAATTATTGTTTTAATTTCCTCTTCCTTGGTGGTAGCTTCACCCTTTTCATTCTTGATACTAGTAATTTGGTTTTCTTCTTTCTTTTTTTTAAAATTAACAAAAGGTTTATCTATTTTATTTTTTTTCATAAAACCAGCTCTTAGTTTTATTTATTAGTTCAATAGTTTTCTTAATTTCAATTTTTTAATTTTTCCTTTGGTTTTCAATATTTCTAATTTGGTGTTTAGTTGAGGATTTTTAATTTGTTCTTTTTCTAGTTTTTTTAGTTGTATGCCCAATTCATTAATCTCCTCTTTTTCTATTTTATTTATGTAAGCATTTAGAGATATAAAACTTCCCCTAAGAACTGCTTTGCTGCATCCCATAGTTTTGGTATGTTGTCTCATTATTGTCATTCTCTTGAATGAAATTATTGATTGTTTCTATGATTTGTTGTTTGACCCAATCATTTTTTAGGATTAGATTATTTAGTTTCCAATTATTTTTTAGTCTATCTTTCCATGGCCCTTTATTACATATAATTTTTATTGCATCATGATCTGAAAAGGATGCATTTAATATTTCTGCCTTTCTGCATTGGATTGTGAGGTTTTTATGCCCTAGTACATGGTCAATTTTTGTGTATGTGCCATGTACTGCAGAAAAAAGTATATTCCTTTCTATCCCCATTCAGTTTTCTCCAGAGGTCTATCATACCTAACTTTTCTAATGTTCTATTCACCTCCTTAACTTCTTTCTTTTTATTTTGTGGTTAGACTTATCTAGTGCAGAGGGGAGGTTCAGGTCCCCCACTAGTATAGTTTTGCTGTCTATTTCTTCCTGTAACTCCCTGAACTTCTCCTGTAAGAATTTGGATGCTATACCATTTGGTGCATATATGTTTAGTAATGATATTACTTCATTGTCTATGGTGCCTTTTAGCAGGATGTAGTTTCCTTCCTTATCTCTTTTGATTAGATCTATTTTTGCTTTTGCTTTGTCTGAGATCAGGATTGCTACCCCTGCTTTTTTTACTTCAGCTGATGCATAATATATTCTGATCCAGCCTTTTACCTTTACCCTGTATGTGTCACTCTTTTTCAAATGTGTTTCCTGTAAACAACATATTGTAGGATTATGGTTTTTAATCCATTCTGCAATCCTTTCCATTTTATGGGAGAGTTCATCCCATTCACATTCACAGTTATGATTACTATCTGTGTCTTTTTCTCCATCCTTTTCCCCCATTTATGCTTTTCTTTCTCCTTTTTCCTTTCCCCTTCACTAGTGTTTTGCTTTTGACCACCGCCTCCTTCAGTCCCTCCTCCCTTTTATTATCCCTTTCCCTTTTCTTCCCCTTTACTCTTACTGCTTCTTCCCTCCCTTCTTTCCCCCCCCTTTTCTTTCCCCTTTTCCCTCCTACTGCCTATAGGGCAAGTTAGATTTCTATACCTAACTGATTATGTTATGCCCTTCTTGAGCCAAATCTGATGAGAGTAAGGTTCAAACAATGCTCCCCCCCTTTTTCCCTCTGCTGTAATAGGATTTTGTGTCTTTTCCTGTAATGTAATTTACCCTTGTCTGCCTCCTCCTTTCTCAGTACATTTTCTAAGATCAGATTGATCCACTTATTTGGATCCATTTAACCCACTTGATTAGATTTTTTTTTATCATTACATCAAAGTCAACTAATATCCACCCTCTTTATGTATACTCCTTTAACAGGTGTAATAACAATACAGTTCTCAAGGGTTGCAAGTCTCATATTCCCTTGTAGGGGTTTAAACAGCCCCCCCTTATTAACAACATATTGTATCTTCTGTCCCATTTACCTTTTTAAGTCCTTCTTGAGTCCTGTACTTGAAGATCAAATTTTTTGTTGAGCTCTGGTCTTTTTATCAGGAAAGTTTGGAAGTCTCCTATTTCTTGAATATCCATCTCCTCCCTTGAAAAATGATGCTCATTTTTTGGGTAATTGATCCTTGGCTGCATTCCAAGCTCCTTTGTCTTATGGAATATCATGTTCCACCCTGTGGTCTTTTAATGTAGAAGCTGCAAGGTCCTGTGTAATCCTGACTGTGGTTCCATGATATTTAAATTGTTTCTTTCTGGCTGCTTGCAGCACCTTCTCTTTCATCTGGTAATTTTGGAATTTTGCTATTATTTCCTTGTCAATTTGGGATCTCTTTCAGGTGGTGATGTGGATTCTTTCTATGGTTATTTTCCCTTCTGGTTCTAGGACTTCGGCAGTTTTCCTTTATGATTTCCTGAAAGATACTGTCCAGGCTCTTTTTTTCATCATGATTTTCAGGTAGTCCAATAATTTTTAAATTGTCTCTCCTGAGTCGATTTTCCAGGTCGGTTGTTTTACTGATGAGGTATTTTACATTTTCATCTATTTTTTCTTTTTTTTGTTTCTGTTTGACTGATTCTTGCTCTCTCATAGAGACATTAGTTTCCATTTGTCCAATTCTAGTTTTTAACAGATTGTTTTCTTCTGTTAGTTTTTGTACTTCCTTCTTCAACTGGCCAATTGTGTTTTTTAGGGACTTTTTTCTTCAGTGTACTCTTCTGTTAGTTTTTGTCCTTCCTTCTTCAATTGGCCAATTGTGTTTTTTAGGGACTTGTTTTCTTCAGTATTTTTTTTTCCAATTGGCCAATTGTATTTTTGAAGGACTCTTCTACCTCTCTCATTTGACTATTAAAATCCTTCTTGAGCTCTTCTAAGAAGGCTTTTTGGGCTTCAGACCAGTTCATATTCCCTTTTGTTGTTGCAGATGTGGGTTTGTTGACAATGTTGTCCTCTTCAGAATTTCTGTCTTGATCTTCACTCTTCTCATAATATGAATCTATGGTACGTTTCTTTTTACTCATGGTGTTTCTTTATTCCCTGGCCTTTAAAGAGATTGAGCTCTCCTGCTGGGGAACAGAGGGTACTGACCCAAGCTTCTTGTGTTGGGAGCCCTGGTCTTGGTCACTGGCTTTGTTGCTGGGGCCTCTTATGGGCAATTGGAGGCTGTAGGTTTCTGGCAGCTTACCTGTGTTGGGCTGGAATCAGCAAGGCTGGAACTTTCAGGCAATTCTAGGTTGCCTGCTTTTCCTTTCCTTTAGCTTTCTTCAGCTCCTTTTAGATGGGTGCTGCAGGGTGTTTATCCGCCTGGGGCCCCTGCAGTGTTGTTTCCCTCACTTCTGCTAATGCACTGGGAGATTCCTTTGTGGTAGAGTACCAAGGCACCTGGTGGTTTTCTAAGCTGGTTTCCGATGGTTCCCCCTGCCCTCATTGAGGCACTCAGAGGTCCAGGTGTTCTACCACCTGGGCTTCAGGATTTCTTCACAATTGGAGGCTGCAGGGCTCTGACAGCTCACCTGGTGTTGGGTTGGAACCAGCAAGGCCAGGGCTTTAGGAAGCCTTTAGGTTGTTTTCTTCACCTCTTTTCAGAGGAATGATGCAGGGTACTTATCCGCCTGGGGCCCCTTGTAGTTCTGCCTCCTTTATTTTTGCTGAGGTACTGGGAGACCCGTTTGCTGGGCTGCTGCACTGCTGCTCCCCATCTTTCTTCTAGTTCAGCAGTTCCAGGGTTTTGTTCTGGGGTGATACTTTCTGGGTTTTCAGAGGTTGATAGGGGAGAGTGAGAGCGACTACCTTTTCACTCTGCCATCTTGGCTCCTGGAAGTGGAAGAGCTGCTCTATTCTAATTTTTAAGGAAGTATTTTCTTCAGTAAGCTTTTGGACTTCCTTCTCCATTTAGCTAATTTTGTTTTTTAGGGCATTCTTCTCCTCATTGGCTTTTTGGACCTCTTTTGCCATTTGGGTTGGGCTGTTTTTTAAGGTGTTATTTTCTTCAGTATTTTTTTGGGTCTCCTTTAGCAAGCTGTCGACTTGTTTTTCATGATTTCCTTGCATCACTCTCATTTTTCTCCCCAGTTTTTCCTCTACTTCTCTTACTTGCTTCTCAGCATTCTTTTTTGAGCTCTTCCAAAGCCTGGGACTGATTCATATTTTTCTTGGAGGCTTTGGATGTAGGAGCTTTGACTTTGTTGTCTTCTTCTGGTTGTATGTTTTGATCTTCTTTGCTCACGATTCCAGCCAATTACTTGAGTTTTAAACTCTTTGTCAAGGTAAGAGTCTGCTTCCAATGTGGATAATGTACTGTCCCAAGCTTTGGGAGCTTGTACAGCTGTTTTCAGAGATACTTCTAGGGACCTGTAAATTTTCAGTTCTTCCAAGGTGGTATGATAAGGGACAAGGTGTTTACTCCTTTCCTGGTCTGTGCTCTGGTCTATGAGTGACCATAAACAGTCTTTTCTGTCTTGGAACTGTGATGGTTTCTTCTCCACAGCCACTATAAGCTCCACTACCAGTGCTCCTCCTCGCCCCAGGACCGCCACTTACCACTGTGACTCAGATCCAAGCATGGGCAAAGCAAAAGATACCTGCCGCAGCACTGGCAAAGAGATCCCTGCAATCCCCTTCTGATCAGTCACCCAATTCCCCCTCAGTCAGTGGGCTGGAAGCTCAGGAGGCAACTCCCGTCCCAGGCCGCGGTTAGGGTCTAGCTTCTCTCTCTCTCACTGCAGAAACAGACTTTTCACACTGACCTTCTAAGTTATCTTTGGTCTTCATGGGTTGAGAGGTCTGGAAACCACCACAGCTGCCTGAGATTCAGTCCTCTGAGGCCTGCTCCAGGTTTGGCCTGTGCACCCATGCTGCACTGTGCTCCTCTACTTGTCTTGCATGATATAGCTTTCTGATTAACCCTTTAGGTTGTCTTGGGCTGGAAATTTGTTTCACTCTGTCTTTTTGTGGGTTCTGCTGCTTTAGAATTTGTTTAGAGCCATTTTTTTTACAGGTATTTGGAAGGGTTTGGGGGAGAGCTCAAGCAAGTCACTGCTTTCACTCCACTATCTTGGCTCTGCCTCCTACAATCCCCACCAACTATATTTCTAATTCTACAAAGTAACCTTTGGTAATTTGATTATAGCATCAAATAAATAGATTAATATAGTTAATATTGTCATTTTTATTGTATTGGCATGGCCAAACCCTGAGCAATAAGTATATTTCCAATTATTTAGGCTTGTCTTTATTTCTATAAAGACTGCTTTGTCATTTTATTCATATAATTCTTGCCTATGTTTTGGTAGCTGAATGCCCAAATATTTTCAACATTTTGTAATAATTTTGAATGGAATTTCTCTATTTATCCTACTGAGTTTTATTGCTATTTGTCCTTTGGGCTTGAAAAGCACCAATGACATCACAATGTGGGGGTCAAGGTACAGTGTTTTCAACTGTGGCTCTTTAGCCTAATATAACCTCAGCAGGTTCCACCACAGGTTGGACACTAATAGTCCACATGAACATTTGGGATGGAGGTCTCTCTAAAGTTGTGCATTACACATTTCCTTTGTGCTACTGAGATTTTGCTTTGCTCATATAACATAATGCCTTCTTTGATGTGGCCACACCATGTTGGGTGGTCCAATGCTGGAGTCTACCATGTTTCACAATTGATGCTGAAGTTCTTCAGAGAGACCTTGAGAGCATCCTTGTATTATTTCCTCTGACCTCCATGTGAGCATTTGCCTTGTGCAACTTCTCCATTAAACAGTCTTTTAGGTAAACTCACATTGGATATTCAAGCTACGTGGTCAGCATATTTGAGATGTGCTCTCTGCATACCTCAAATGCTTGGAAGTTCAGCTCAAGAGAGAACCTCAGTGTCAGGTACCTTATATTGCCAGGTAATCTTCAGAATCTTTCTTAGGCAATTCAAATGAAAGCTGTTCAATTTTTTTTGGCATGGTGCTAGTATACTGTCCAGGTTTTGTAGGCAATGAAGTCAGCACAGTGGCTCTGTAGACGTTCAGTTTGGTATACAGCCTAATACTTCTTCCCACACTTTCTTTCATCAGACACTTTCAATGAGGATGAAAACTGCATCAAGTTCAACCCCTACACTGATGGTAAACTTGAAACTTGAAAATGCCAAGATGGAAGGAGAATTGGTGCAGGACTTTTTGTTCCCAAATGATTGTGCACTCAATGCAGCCTCAGAGGCTGAGATGCAACAGAGTATAGATCAATTCTCTCCTGCTTGTGCTGACTTTGGCTTGACAATTAATACCAAAGAAAACAGAGGTTCTTCACCAGCCAACACCACACCATCCACATGTGGAACCATCAGTTATAGCAAACAGAGAAATTTTTAATGCTATGCAAAAGTTCACTTACCTTGGAAGTATATTTTCCAGGGATGTGCACATAGATGATGAAGTTGATGCATGCATTGCCAGAACTAGCTCAGTGCTTGAGTTTTACTAATAATATCCAGAAAGCTTAATGGTTTCTGGGGGGCTATTTCTAGGTTCTACTTTTCTGAAATTATTATTTCAATTCATTTTAGTTGAAATTTTAGAGTTATCTTAGAAGATCATCATTATCTGAAAAAACAATAACTTAGGTTCATCTTAAACTGTTATAATTCATTGTAACAGTAAGGTGTTACAGGCCGCACAGCACTTATAATTTGTTTCATGGGTTCATATCTGTATCCACAAAGACACGTTCACACTTTTCCTAACTTATAAATGATTCAATAATGACAGTAATCATAAACATACATGCACATAAATGTGATTACATATGATTATACAATTTTAGAAGCAAAGACTATTAACAGAAAGAGGGATAAAGAAGAAGAAATACATCACCAATCCGAGGAGGCACCAACTCCTGAACATCTGGCTGGGGGAGTCCTGTATCACAGCCATTAGGGTCTCGTTTGGGAAAGTCCCTACGGCAGAGCATCCTCTCGAAGGGAGACTCCCAAAGTCATTTTCCCAAGAGACACCCTTTTTATCATCCTTACACAAAAAAGCCAGGGAGCCAGGAATAGGTGATTGATTTTAAGGATCAGAGTTTTGGCTGAAACTCTCTGACCTCAAGAACAATCTTTCTTATGTCAAAAATGTCTCAGATCAATACCCAGGCACTGGCCAAGTCCCTGGATGTTTACCTCAAGACTTGTTTTTTTAAGGAATAGTTCCCAAGGTGGGTCTGGGTTGAAACAAATCCCAGAGCAATATGTTTACATTAGGGAAGTTCCTTGTCCCTTGACTTGGGCTGTGGGTAGGGAAGATCTTATACATTAACCCTTCAGTCAGCTCCTGAATCTGACCTATCCATAGATTGGAAATAACATCTCCTAAGGGGCATGCCACAAGCATCACCCATATGGAGAAAACCGCATCTTCCATGGGGCATGCTATAAGCACCCCCATATGGAGAAAACCAAATCTCCCATGGGGCATGCCACAAGCACTGAGAAAACCAAATACAAGGGCTTCACTTGTAAAGAGAAAAAGCTTGTAACCTTGCTGAAATGAAATAAGTCAAATAGTTTGGTATAAACCATTAAGAACAATTAGTAGGTATGTACATATGGACACTAGTTCGATTAAATAGTGTAGGAGAGTAAGTACAATTATCACAAGCTGTATGTGCAAAATTAGGTAAGAAATTCACGAAATCATCACTATTAAAACATGAATAAATGAAAGCACCAATTTGGGCCCTCCCTTCTAGGGATATTACAATGCTCCCAAAATGTTGCCTTTCGTTATGTGTCACATTATGGAATGGCTTTCCTGTGGAAAAGCAGAGAATATTCAATAAAGTCTTTTGATCAGGTGATATTATTAGTGGTGAAGAAGCATATTTGGAGGAAGTGTAGCGTTGTGGCATTTGTTCTCGCTGTCTTATTCAGTCCATGTCCTACGGGAGGTTTCTTTCTGGATTGAGGATGCTCCTGGGAAACCCCAACATTCATGTAGTCTACTGGTTGCCACTGCTTCTCCCAATCACACCAGTGTATTCTTCTCCTATTGTGCCATTGCTCTTCCAATAAGCATCAGATAAACTATAAGACACTATTCACTTAAAAACAATTGTGTTAGGGGATAATGATACAATTTGTCATCTCCACAAATGCCACTACCACTGTACCATCCTTGCCTTCTGCCACTGTCTCAGCAGCTGGAGGCATATCAGAGGCATGTCTTTTAACCCATACTTTAGATCCTACTCTTAAATCAGTACTTCCAAATCCTCCATACCTGGTTGAAATTGAAGGTGGTTCTGCTACTTGCTCCCATTGTTCTTTGAAATAGGTAGAAATTACTAATTGTGCCACTCTAGAACCCATAGAGCAAACAACTGATTCTGGGCCAAGGTTTTACATTATCGCTTTTATTTCCCCCACATAATCTGAATCTGTTACTCCTCCTAAGATATGTATCCCCTTAACAGCTAAGCTTGACCGAGGAAGTATATGGCCAAAATGTTTAGGTGGGATTTTTATTTCTATTCCTATGGAAACAATAACTATCTTCCCTACAGGATGATCTACAGGATTTAAAGTATGTAAATCATAACCAGCAGATCAGACTGTTCCTAAGAAAGAGGGTGTGGCATGTGGATCACAAGCCCACCATTGTAATGTTAGATTTTTTGGACTCTGCATCCTTATTTGAATATTAGAGGTCATCATTCATCCTAAAGGGGTTAATCCGTCTTTTAGGGGCCAATTGTTTAGCTGTTGCAAAGCTTCAAATAAATTATCTTTCCAATGTGCATAAGAGTTGCTGCCAAGTTGTCTAAGTTTCTCTTTTAATAACCCATTCATCCTTTCAATTAATCCTGCTGCTTGAGGATAATAAGGTATATGATAAATCCATTCTATATTATGATATGAACAATAGTGGTTTATTTCTTTTCCCTTAAAATGGGCTCCATTGTCACTTTGTATTTGTAGAGGGGATCCATAATATAAAGCAATGATATCTATAGTCCTACAAGTATTCTTCTGAGTGGCATTCTTATATGGACATGCCACCAACACTCCAGAATAAGTATCTACACAGGTACAAATATATTGACAACCCATGTCAACTAGTAAGGGACCAACATAATCTATTTGCCAAATTTGGGCAGGCAGCCTTCCTCGGGCTAGTTCCCTTTCAATGGTGCAGGGAATTGATCGCTCCTTTTCCATTTGGCATATGGAACACTCAGACTGTGCTTGTTTTTATAGAGATATTGGCAGGGAAATTCCCCTGTCCAAGGCCCACCTGTGTAAGGCTTGGACTCCAAGGTGTCCTGCTTGTCGATGTGCCCATTGTGCTAATGAATAATATTCTTGATCTTCTTGCTGTATTGTTGCTATTTTGTCTAGTTGATCCACGTGAGCATTATACTCACCTTCTGGGATGTTCACTGAAGTATGTGCATCTACATGAAAAACTGAAATGTTAGTATTATGAGACCAATCCCATATATTCTGCCACAATTATTTTCCCCATATTTCTCACCCATGAACTTGCCAATCATTTTCATTCCATATGGGCATCCAAGTAGTTAATCGATTAGCCACAGACCAGGAATCTTTAAATACATGGCATTCTTTCCCTTGTTCATTCTTTATAGCTGAATGCACAGCTATCAGCTCAGCTAACTGGCTACTTCCCCCCGTCCTGTGTTTTCCAAAGTAACTCCCATAGTGGGGTTATATGCCACCACTTTCCAATATCTTACTTGTCCTATATATTTAGCTGATCCATCAGTGAACCATGCATGCCTTTTTCCTTCAGGATTTAACCTGTCATATCCCTGCCCCCATTCTACCAGTGAATTCTGGGTAGCTTTCTCCAGTGATATCTCATTTTGTGCCATTCCCAATTCTGAAGCATTTTCATGTAATATTGAAATTCCTACCTTTCCAGTCTTTACTCTGTTCTGAATATACCACTTCTACTTAATAATACTAGCTTCTTGGGCATGCCCTATTTTATAAGAGACAGGAGTGCTCATTATCCAATGCATTATAGGAATTTTGGGTTGCAAGACCATTTCATGACCAATTGTTAATTGTTCTGTCTCTACCAATGCCCAATATATAGCTAAAAGTTGTTATTCAAAAGGGGAATAATTTTCCCCAGGAGAGGGCAGCTTTCTTGACCAAAATTCTAGGGGAACATTCCTGCCCTGTTGTTTTTGCCATAGGCTCCAATCAGCATATCCCTCTTGGACAGGTACTTGTAATTTTACAGCACCATTTTCCATAAGCCAAAAATGTAATGCAGTTTGGATTGCAGTTTTGGCTTCTTCAAACGCCTTTTCCTCCTCCTTGCCCCAATTGAATTCATATTTTTTCCTAGTCACCTCATAAAGTGAGTGCAATATTTGTCCTAAATGGGGAATATGTGTTCTCCAATATCCGAAAAGTCCTATGAATTTCTGGGCCTTAGTTTTATTAGTAGGGGGAAGAAAATATATTATCTTTTGTTTAGCCTTAGGAAGTATTTCTCTGTGCCCCTTATTCCAGTAAATCCCTAAGAATTTTACTGCCTGTGCTGGTCCCTGAATTTTGTTTGGGTTAATTTCCCATCCTTTGCTTTTCATATGTTCTAATAGAACATGCAAATTTTCCTCCACTGTATGACAATCTTCACCCTGTATTAAAATGTCATCAGTATAATGAGTTATCTGGACACCTTTCATTTTCAACTCATCTAGATGTTCCGCCACTATCCCACAGCAAATAGTGGGGCTACGTAAATACCCCTGTGGTAGGCAGGTAAATGTATACTGTCTGCCTTGCCAAGTAAAAGCAAACTGATCCCACTGGGCTGGATCTAATGGTATGGTAAAAAAGGCATTAGTCAGATCTGTCACTGCATACCGGTGCCCTGAATATTTTTGAATACATCCAATCAAAGTAGTGGTGCCAGGTACTGCCACAAACAAAGGAAGAATAGCTTTATTCAGTTGCCTATAATCAACAGACATTCTCCACATGTCCCACTGGACTTCTTCACTGGCCATACAGGGTTATTCCATTCAGTAGTAGGAGGGATCAGTACTCCTACATCAACATATTCCTTAATGGTAGCAGTGATTTCATCCTGCCCTCCCGGTACACGGTACTGCTTCAGAGTGCTGGTCTTAGTGGATGATGGTAAAGACACAGGGGGCATTTTAAGGTTTCCTACTAGCACTGCCCTTTTAGTTATGGCCCTAACAGCAAACTGATATCACCCATCTGGTAACTGCAAAGTCATTCCTCTTAAAGTGTCTATTCCAACTATATATTCAGGAATGGGTACTATTACTACAGTATAATCTTGACAAGGTAATTGTCATACTTTAATGGGTATAGTAACTTGCTTGGCTTGTATCTCTTTTCCTCCTAATCTTGTAATTATCATGGGTCTTCCTTGTTTAAATTTATCAGGGTTCCCATAAATTAGGGAGGCCTCTGCTCCAGTGTCAACTAGAGCTTTTGCTATATTTGTAGAACTGTTTTTCCAATATATAGTTATGGGAATATGGGGCCTATAATCTCTATGTTTTACTTCCCTAATTTTCACTGAAGTTTGGCCTTTATCCTAACCCCCTTTCAAATGCTGAAGGCTAGGGTATAGTTTTTTTCCAGCGGGGCATGCTGTTAACAAAGCCCATCCTCTTCTACTTATTCCCCCTATCTCTTTCCCTTTTTCTATTGGGATCTCCTCTAAACAGCTAATGAATGACATTCAATGGTTCAGCTTCTTTAAGACGGCTCCCCCAATCCTCACAAGGGCCAGTATTTTTAGCCCAGTCTTTAGCAAGGGAGGAATTTGGGAGCCATTCCCAGCCAGGAATTTCCTGTTCCTTAACTTTAACTTCTCTTGACTTTTTTAGGAATGGCATTGTGACACAGATCCTCTTAGTGACACCAATTGTAACAGTAAGGTGTTATGGGCTGTGCAGCACTTTTAATTTGTTTCATGGGTTCGGATCTGTATCCACAAAGACACATTCACACTTTTCTTAACTTATAAGTGGTTTAATAATGACAAAAATTATAAACGTACATGCACATAAGTGTGATTACATATGATTATACAATTTTGGAAGCAAAGACTATTAACAGAAAGAGGGATAAAGAAGAAGAAATACATCACCAATCCGAGGAGGCACCAACTCCTGAACATCTGGCTGGGGGAGTCCTGTATCACAGCCATTAGGGTCTCGTTTGGGAAAGTCCCTACGGCAGAGCATCCTCTCCGAGGGAGACTCCCAAAGTCATTTTCCCAAGAGACACCCTTTTTATCATCCTTACACAAAAAGCAGGGAGCCAGGGAATAGGTGATTGATTTTAAGGATCAGAGTTTTGGCTGAAACTCTCTGACCTCAAGAACAATCTTTCTTATGTCAAAAATGTCTCAGATCAATACCCAGGAACTGGCCAAGTTCCTGGATTTTTACCTCAAGACTTATTTTTTAAGGAATAGTTCCCCAAGGTGGGTCTGGGTTGAAACAAATCCCAGAACAATACATTAGGAAAGTTCCTTGTCCCTTGGCTTGGGCTGTGGGTAGGGAAGATCTTATATATTAACCCTTCATTCATTTATTTTTCTTGTGTTGTTTCTATTGCTAGAATTTCTAGCACTATATGAAATAGTAATGATCATCATTGACATTCTTGATTTACCCCTGATTTTACTGGGAAAAAGTCACTAGTTTTTCTCCATTGCATATAGTATTGGATCTTGGTTTTAGGTAGATATCATTTAGGTAAATATTAGATAGATATTATTAGGTAGATAACATTAAGGAAATGTCCTTTGATTCCTATAGTTCTCAGTGTTTTTAACTGAAATTAGTGTTATGTTTTATCAATACTTTTTTCTACATATATTGATCATGCAATTTTAATTGTTTTATTATTACTATGGTTTGTAGTTTTCCTAATATTGGACCAACTCTAGATTTTGGGGATAAATTCAAGTTGTAATATATATAAATATTTTTATATATGTTATTTTAATGTGTTTTTCTAACTTTTTAGTGAATATTTCATGCAGTATATTCTATTGATCTCTATCAGATAAATTGTTCTATCATTTTCCTTTTTCTTACTTTATCCTTCCCCAGTTTAGATATCAGGAGCATATTTAAATCATAAAAGGAGTTTGGGATGATTCTATATTGTAGCAAATATTTTATGTAATATTGGAATTAATTAATCTAAATACTTGATAGAATTTACTTATAAATCCATCTAAAAATCATTTATGTTTTGTTCAACTATTTTCTAAGATTTGGTTATTTAATTCTCTATTTTTACTGTTGCTCTAAGTGTAATGGTGATTCCATACACACACACACACACACACACACACACACACACACACACACACACACACACACACACATATGTATGTATGTGTATTTGTAAAGAAACATATGTATTCATCCATTTCATTTTTTTTTGTTGGTGCCTAGTTGGGCAAAATAGTTTTGAACAATTCCTTTTAATTTTCTCTTCACTTGTGGATTCTCCTTTTTCATTTTTTATACTGTCAATCCGATTTTCTGTTCTTTTCTTTTTCAGAATGCCTAATGCATTTCTTCTTTAATTTTTTAGAAAGGTATTTTTATCAATCAACTCAAGGAAGATTTCTTCCTTACAATTTTTTTTCCTTTTTTGATTTTTAAAAATTTTACAGGGGATTATATAGTTGATTATCTAGTGATTTTTAATTCCATGCCAATTCATTAATCCATTCTCTCTCTGTCTCTCTCTCTCTCTCTCTCTCTCTCTCTCTCTCTCTCTCTCTGTCACTCTTTCTTCTCTCTCTCTGTCACTCTCTCTTTCTTCCTCTCTCTCTCATTCTCTCTTCTCTCTTTCTCTCTCATTCTCTCTCTCTCTCTCAACTATTAAAAGATACATATTTTCCCTTCAGGACTGCTTTTGCCTCATCCTGGAAATTTTAGTGTGATGTCTCACTGTTGTCATTTTTAAATAAAATTATATATTGTTTGTGTGATTTATTCTTTGACTTATCCTTCAGGATTAAATTACTTGGAATATAAGTAATTAATTAATTTTTCTTTAGGACAAAATGTTTTCTTTAAAAGTAATTTCTTCAATATGATTTTATTGCATTTTGGTTAGTAAATGATGTCTTTAATCCTCTTTTTCTACATCCATTTGAGAAGTCATTTCTACATTAGCCTATGATCATTTCTTGTAAAGGCGTCAAGTCCAATAGAGAAATTCTCAAAGACTGTATTTTTCACTTTTCTAAATCCTGAAGTTTTTTGGTCATATTTTTGTTTAGATTTCTCTAGCATTTAATCTGGTACACTGAAATCCCTGACTATAATCTTACTGCCCATTTTCCCCTGTATTTTTATTAAACATTTAAGTACTTAGATGCATTGTCATTAAATGAATACATAGTAAGTATTAATGTTACTTCATCATGGCCTTATAACTCAGCTAAAAACTACTCACACCAAAATGTTCATTGATCTCTTAATTGACAGTTAAGATGGCTGTTAATTAATCCTCATCCTTCATGACCTTTCTGCAGCCTTTGATGCTATTAATTACTTTTTTTCCTCCTTGATATTCACTTCTCTTTTAAGTTTTTAAGTCCCTACTTTCCTCTGGTTCTCTTCCTCTCTAACTAATCTTTCCCAGTCTAGATAACATCCCTAATTGTAGGTGTCCCTAAGCACTATCTCTGGGGTACTCTTCTCATCTCCCTCTATATTATTTCATTTAGTAATCTCATCACTTCTAATGGATTTCTCATGTCTATACTAACTATTCTCAGATCTACTTACTGAGTTCTAATTTTTCTCCTCACATGCAGTTTTGTATCTCTAACTGCCCATGGGACATTTCAAACCAGATCTTCCAAGCAGAAGTCATTATCTTTTCCCCAAACTCTGTATTCTTCCTAACTTCCCTATTACTTTTGAGGGTACTATCATCCATCCAATTACTCATGAATAAAACCTAAAAGTCATCCTCAACTCCTCACTCTTTCTCACTTCCAACATCTAATCAATTGCCAACTCCTGCTCCTTCTTTCCTTTCAATACCTCATATATATGCCTCCCTTCTCTTTTCTGACTACTGATACTACCTTGTTGCAAGCCTTCATCACCGTACACCTGGACTAGTTTAATAGCCTTCTGGTTAACTTCCCTGCCTCAAATTTATTCCAACATGGTTCATAGATCTTCATTAAGTGAAGGTCTGATTATATTACCCCACATTCAATAAACTTCAGTGACTCCTCATTACTTCCAGGATTAAATATAAAATCCTCCTTTTGTCTCTTACAGTCCCTCATAACCTAATTCTTTCCTATCTTTTTTAGTCTTCTTATGCTTTACTTGCATCCATAAACTATAATATAGTCATTCTGGACTCCTTACAGTTCTTTATACATAGTACTCCATTTCCTAATTTCATATATTTAGACTGACTTCCTCCATTCCTCGAATTCTCTCCTTCCCACCTCCACCACCTGGTTTCCTTCAAATCTCAGCTAAAATCCCACCTTCAGTAAACCTCTTTTTAATTCAGGTTTGTTTTATTTTCAGTTCCATTAACAATATAAAGTTATATAAAACATATTTCCACATTAGTCATGAGAGGAAGAACAAGAATAAGAATGAGGAAAACGAGAAGGAAGGAAGGAAAGAAGGAAAGAAAAGAAAGAGAAAATATGCTTCAATCTACATTCTGAGTCCATCAGTTCTGGAGGTGGATCACATTTTTCATCATAAGTCATTTGGAATTGTGGTGGATCATTGCATTGATCAGATTTCGTAAGTCTTTTAGCATTGATTATCTTTACAACATTGCTGTTTCTGTGTAAATTGTTCTCATAGTTTTGCTCATTCCACTTTGCATCAGTTCATTTAAATCTTCCTAGGTTTTTTTTTCCCCTAAAACCATCTCCTTTACCATTTCTCATCGGCACAATAGTATTCCGTCACAGTTATATACTATAACTTTTGTTAAGCCACTCACCAAGTGATGAGCATACCCGCACTTTCAAATTCTTTGCCACTACAAAAAAAAAAAAAAAGAGCTACTATAAATATTTTTGTATGGGTTCATTTCTTTTGATTTCTTTGGGATATAAACCTCATAGCATCATTGAAGGGTCAAAGGTTATACAGAGTTTAATAACATAGTTCCAAATTGCTTTCCAGAATGGTTAGACAAGTTGATAGTTCCACTCACAGTGCATTACTGTACCTATTGTCCCACATAACATTATTTTTAAAAAAATTTCATGGATTTCACTGTTTCCACATGGAGAAATATGAGACAACTAAGCTTTGTGCTACTTTCCTCCTAGTCTTTTCCATGAAAACAAATTTACAAAAGGTTGATTTTCTGTAATGAAAATTTGAAATGTTCAGAAAAAAATCCAATGAAGCCAAATTTGTAATATTATTTTCCGCTTCAAGTGCAAAGAAAATTGGAATCAAATTCCCAAAGGTGAGGGGCAAGGGAAAGCAACATGGAAAACTGAGAACTTACTTGGAAAACATACTGTTATGTGTCTTATCAATGGGAAAGCTGGTATCATAGGAGAACAAAGAAATTTTTAATGAAATTAACACTTAGAAGAATCAAAAAAATTGATGAGGTCTTTTCTGTTTTCTAGCTATGTTTAAAGAAAAATCACAAAAGTTAATGTAACAACCAAGTCCTAGGGTCGATATTGAGAATGTGGTTTTGAAGGTATTACCTAGATCTTTCCTCTTCTGGCTCATTCAAGTGTCTGATTTAACTGTACTATCCAGGTAATCCATCTAGATGTTGGCACTGAGTAAAGAGAATGGGAAAGGAGATGAGTTTAAACACATTGAGTTAAATAAAAATGTTAAATCACCCGGTTCTCCCTTTCCCCCCAGATCATTTATCACTACAGACATCCTCTGCTTTCCCCATCCTAAAAACAAAACACAACAAAACAAAATTTTCATTTGCCATTTATATTTCCTCAAATTGTCATTCTAGATATCTTCTCTCTTTCATAGCCAAACTCCAAGAAAAGATATATTTATTTGCATTTATTGCCTCCACTTTCCCTCTTCTTATTTCTCAATTCATAACAATCTGACTACCAACTGCATGACTTAATTAAAACTCCTCTACCTAAAGTCATCACAGCCTGCTAATTGTCAAGCCTAATGTTTCAATTTCATTCATTTTTAAACATTCTGTACCATGTTTTACTATTGACCACCTGATCCTCTTGAATACTCTTTCTTTCCTAATATTTTATCATTACTTTCTCTTGATTCTCTTCCTACTATTCTGACCTCTCTTTAGTGTGCATTTCTGGATCTCAAGCTAACTGTAACCCCCTCTAGTTGTAAGTGTACCACAAAGATCTGCCCTAGGTCCTCTTCTCATCTCTATCTACACTCTTTCTGTAATGATAATCCCATCAGCTGCTATGCACTCAATTTTTACTTTGGTACAGATAATTTCCAAATTACACATTCAATCATTGTCTCTCTCCTAAGATCCAGATCTCCTTAAGATCCACATCTCCAATTTCCTAATGCACATTCCCAACTGGATGCCCCATGGGCATCTCAAAATCAATCTACAACAAAACTCATTAACATTCCCCAAAAAGCACTCCCAAACTCCCCTTTTTCTATGAGTGTTACTATTATCTTTCTATTCATCCTGGTCACCTTTAAATCTTTTCTCTTGGTTCTGTGGCCTTGTGAAACACACTTGTAATCTGATTCTCAGTACCTTCATCTAAAAAATGAAGTATTAGGCTAGATGGTATCCAATTTCTTTATCTCTAAAATTCTATGATTGTATGCCTCTATTAGTTAAAACTTCTCTGACTCTGACTCTGCATCTCTTCCTCTGCCTGATTTCAACTCCACAAAACAAGATGAACCTTCCAGATTAACTTCATCACCTCTAATGTCATCCCCATGCTGCTAACCCAAGCTTTCACTGACACCACCTCCCTCAGACTCCTCTCCACTCAGATTAGAAGGCTGGAAGGTGGAGTTCCAAATTCCTCCTGATGCCTTCCCTTCTAAAGAGCAGAAAGTGCGTTTAGGGGTTCACTCCACATTGCATCTCCTACTCTGCCTGGTTTCAACTCCATGGAACAAGATGTCCTTCCCAGGCTAACTTCACCTCAAGTTCCACTTCCTCACCCCAACTCTCTATAGCACTTAGCATAGTGCCTGACACTCAGTAGGCACATAATATATGCTTATTGGATTGTATGAAAAGGAGTGGATGAATTTTGAAAAATACATTTGTTAAACACTTACTAAGTTCTAGGTACTAAGTACTGAGGATACAAATACAAAAACTCAGAAAGCCTTTGCCCTTTGGGAGTTTAGTTCTAATGGGGGGAGACAGCACATATAAGGGAATGATGGGCAATGGACTTTTGGCCCCAGGATTGACAAAGATAATGAGTTGATCTACAGAGCAGTCAATTAACACACCCTTTAGAGAAACAATGGGAGCATTTATTTGATTAGTGTGCCCGAAGAAAGAAGGGGAAAGCCAAAGGAAAAGGAGAAGTTTGAGGGGAAGTAGGCTCTGCTAGTAAGGGAGAGGGTAAGGTGCCCTGACCAGGCAACTAGATAGGATACAAAGCTCCTTCTGGTCTGTGGCTGGTTAAATGTAGTAGGCTAAGGAAACAATCAGTTATCAATCAAGGAAGCTTAGACCCAGGAAGAAAGTTCTAAAAGTGAATAAAGCAACTTCCTGGGTGAATGAGTGTATGGGGGCTCTAACCCAGAAGCTGCTATTCCACATAGGAGAAACAGGATCAGGGAAGATGACAAGATGGCAGGCGAGCTCAATGGGTTATAGTACCCAGAAGCTAGGGGCCATTTACTTTGTGGCAATTTTTATGTGTATCATTAATATTATTATGAAAACACTTTGGATATGGGTGTTAGAAGAGAAAATCTTCTCCACCAGCTGGTTTAGGGGAGCAGGACTGAATCTTTAGACAGTTCTTTTGTCTACAGACCCATCACTTTTGTTGGCTGAGAGAGCCTTTTGAGCCTTAGGAATGCAAGGCTAATGGTTTGCCAAATGACCATTATGGCATTTAGAACTGGGCCTCATTCCTTATACATTTAATTAAATACATAAAATTAAATGATTCATTGGCATTTTCAAATGTAAACTGGATAATCCCTTGTTAGAATTATTGTCTATGTACACTATGGACTATTTGGGGCATATAAATTGGACTAAGTGGACCTCTGAAGTGCTCTCCAACTATAAAAATTCTATGACTCTTTGACTGTCATTCTGAATATGTCACACTATTTCTTTTATAAACTGATATTGCTGTGCATATCTGGCAAGAGTAGGGAAAACTGAGTGAATGAGTCAAAGTTACTCAACAGCCTAGTCTTGTCCAAGATAGTAAAATTGCGGTTTAACTCACTTTTCTCTGGGGAGGAAGGAAATAAAGGAAGAAAACAAGCATTTATTAAATGCCCACTGTATGTCAGGCAATTTGTTTGCTTCACAAATATTGTCTCATTTGATCTTCACAAATGCAATGTTATCATTTGCATTTTACAGTTGAGTAAACTCAGGCATCAGGGGTTAAGTGACCTGTCCAGGATTACATTACTAGTAAATGTCTGAGGCTAGATTTGAAATCAGGTCTCCTGATCGCAGGCCCGGTGCTCTATGCATTGTACTACCTGACTGCTTTCTGGGGGGACACAAGGAAAACCCTGGATCCAGTTTAGTCCTGTCTTTTCGAAGTATAATTCAGTCTCTATGCTCACTCTCCCAACTATGACTTGAATGAGCAGGCTGTTTCCCCAAAGGGCTGCTACTACTTTTCCCTCTCAAGATCCTAAGGGTAACCCTGAGGGTATGAGGTCGTACCTTACTATCAATAATGACCTTCCATTTCGTGTGTTCCCTCAATGTCAATAAAAGTTAACATTTCCCCAATATAAATTAATTGATTAGCATCAATTAGCTTTTACTAAAGTATTTACTGAGAAGGTATGGCAAGGATTGAAGTACAATATCACCCCTGCACTGAGTTGTATTCTCCCCTCTATAAACCTACTTAGTGACCAGAGAGAATGAACTCCAATTTAAATTGTCTGGCAAAAATTCCCATGTCCCTCCTCCCAATTCAGGGAAAAGGAGGTACTTCTTGGCAAAGTAAGTCCATTTCTCCCTACATTGAGTACTTAGCTGATGTGATTAGTGATTAGTGGTCCATAGCTGATGGACAAGTTCCTTCTTTCCTTGCGGACAGGGTGTCTCACTGCCAAGTTGTTTCACTACTAGACAGGGTCAAGCAGTTTGCAGCTCAAGGGTAGCTCCTCACAGGATTTACTTCTGCTACTACCAGTTTCAGAACCTTTAATAACTTTTCTGACCTTTTGAAGCTCACAATGTCATAGCCCAGTTGGTTATATTTCTGATACTTATTCACCTATAATTAGGAATGAATAAACACAGAGAGACAAAAGAAATACCAAAGCTATAGACATTCAGCTATGGTCAAGAGGGGATGTAAGATAGCTAGTGACAGGCAACAAATTGTTAATATTCCCGCCACTGCCCTTCCATCAGAAGGCTCACATCACTTCTTCCTTACTTGAAAACCTCCAGGAAAAGACAAAGAATTAATCTCTTTGAGCTTTTTGTATACAAAGTCCTAATTCAGGAGCCAATTAGAAGATTTTTTGTCACCTCACAATAAGCTAAAACGTAACAGTCATAGGATACTTGCAATTCCTCTAAAGCATAGAGGCAAAGAGCCTATCCAGCACCCAGTTTTGGAAGCAGGCTCACCCTGCCTGTACAATGACTGTCAGCAGGAAGAAGATATTGTTCATGCTGTAAAGACTGGGCCCTCATTGACTGGTCCTCTCATCATACAATTTAGCCAAAATGAATAGATCAAACCCCTAAAATTAGCTCCCATTTTCATTCTATCTCAAGCCAACAGAAGGCCTGGTACCTTTGGACCACAACATTAAGCTTGATCATTTCTAAATCTCTATACACTAAAACTAAACACCATTCCTCCTTCCTGATCCCTGGTTCATAATTAAGGATACACACAAATAAAAAAAAACTGTTAAAATTAGTCATATCTTCTATATAGTGAGCTAGATTTTAAAACTATTACTTAAAATGGAAAATTACTGTAAAGAACAGAAAACTTTGTTGTCTCAGACAAAAAGGGAGGAGAAAGAAAAAAGTGGTTTTATCACTTGTCTGAATTCTCTGCTAGGGGAAAGTTCAACAATGATTGGAAGCTCCCCATGCTCTGGTCATGTATAGCTATCTGTCTGTCTGTCCTGGTAGACCAAGGCACCATCCCTTCTTTCTCTTCTCTTGCCCCCCAGCTCCTCTCTCCACATTCAGGGCAGCTGCTATGCTATAACCACTCCTACAACCAACACCCCTTTCATCTTTCTTGGGAGAAGTCTACAATTTTTTCCCTGGCAGAAAGAAGACAATTCTAGCTCCTTCAAACTCTACCTCATAGGAACCCACTCGCGCCAGTCTCATTTATGTATTTTTACACAAGGTGATCTTAGAGAGGAGTGGACACTGGAATCTGCATTGCCCAGAAAAGGCCTCTTGCAGAAAATGTAGTGCTTGAGTTGAGTCCTAGGTGCAAGCATTCCAAGTTATTCAATTCCCACTTTAGCAAATCCATAGTGAGGACATTCAGAAAATCTTACATTTAAAAAGACATAAAAGTTAGTGTGAACATCAAAATCTATTTCTCATCATAATTTTTAAGAATTTCTTCATGGTGCTGCTAGGTAGTATGGTGGACAGAGCACTGGCCCTGAAGTCAAGTGGACCTGAGTTCAAATGCGGCTTCAGATGCATAACATTAGCTGTGTGATTCTGGACAAGCCTAGGAAAAACAAAAAAATATATTTTCCTCAGATGCACATTCATGCCTGAGCCCTTAAAACCCATTCTTAAGGGGAAAAATCTCAATCAATTTTTTAAATGTTGATCATTTTTTAAGGCTTTAAATTTCAGAAGTACATGAATTTATTTCCTTGATTAGCAAGGACAAGTTATTTTTTTCATACCTTAAAAAAATCCTAAACAAATCACTTTGCTGAACTTATCACTGAAATGCTCCCCTTTTCTGTAACTAGTTTTTTTAGGTGCCATTTTCTCTTCTCACTGAAAGGGCTATTGATATTTATGAATTAAGTACAAAACAAAAATTTGTGTGAAAAATAACTTAAACACACACAAATAAAAAATCTCTTTTTGGCATTTATTTAATATTTTATTCTTCCCCAATCACATGCAAAAACAATTTTTACCATTTGTTTTTAAAACTTTGAGTTCCAAATTCTCTCCCTCCCTACTTGCCTCTCAACCCACCCTCATTAAGAAGGCGAGCATTTTGATATGGGCCATACATGTATACTCATGCAAAACATATCCATAAGTCATATTATGAAAGAAAACATAGACAAAAAAACTCAAGAAAAATAAAGCAGTTTATAAAAAAGTATATTATAATCTGTGTTAATACAACATTAGTTCTTTCTCTGGGGATGGATAGCATTTGTGATCATAAGTGCTTCAGAATTGTCTTGGATTGTTCTATTAATACAATAGTTTTCATTGTTGTTCACTCACTGCAGTTACCAATGAACTTTCATGACCCCATTTGGAGTTTTCTTGGCAAAGATACTGGAGTGGTTGGCCTTTTCCTTCTCCAGATAATTTTATAGATAAGGAAAGTGAGGCAAGTAGAATGAAGTTACTTTCCCAGGGTCACACACCTAGTAAGTGACTGAGGTCAAATTTGAACTTAGGTCTTCCTGAATCCAAGCCTAGCACTCTATCTACTATACCACCTAGTTGCCCTTACAAAATAGTTAGCTCCTCTTTTTGGATCCAGAGCAAATATTACAATTTCACTTGAGAAATCAGTGTATGGAAAGATAGGCTATTGTCTCAGCTGGTGGTTTCTATAACCAGCTTCCTCTTCATCTCCCACCCTTACTATCCATTTTCCCACCTCCTCTCATATTCCCAAAGTCAGGAGCTTAATTTTTTTTAGCTTAATTTGTGTTTCACACAGCCTCTTATAAACCAAATTAATTACAACACTGTCTAATATAGTTTACTTTTAGTTCCCTAATTTAATATTGTACATTTGCTACTCATCATTACTACTTGTCCACAGGGTTATTTAACTTCAATAAATATTAGATTGTTCCCTGCCAGGGTCTGAATACTCTTTTTTTAAGGGCCTAAGGTTACCTAACCTGGGCACTTAGAGTACCTGCACTTGTCTGGTATGGAATTTTCCTATATCAGGTTTAAGACAATCAGCAGTCCTCTGTCCATTTGATTGTTAACAGTTTAAGGTCTACCTCAGGGAACCAGGGTATCCACCTTGATAAGATTGCTCAAATAGAAGCAGTCCTAGTATCTCTGATATCTAAAATGATATAATTAAAGCAAGTACAGAGTGTTTTTTTTAAATGATAGTACCAATTCTGCAAAAAATCCTAATTGATGGTTTAAATAAAAAATTAATAGGTTTTCTTCTTTTAAAGATGATAGATGTCTAATAACCTTAACCTGAGATCTACCATAATCCGTGTAATTTAAAGGCAAATTAAGAGTCAATGAAAGGATTCCCACTGCCAAATTCAGATTGTTTTTCACTCACATAATCATCACCAGTTGCTAATGGTTCAAAGGGAAATTTTCAGAGGCTACAAGTAAAAAGAGTCAAACATAACTTGTTTATCCCAGCGAAATTTGTGAAGGATATGACACAGCTGACTAAATACAAGGATAACAGAGAAGGTAGATGCCTTTGAGCTCTCTCCTACTCTTTGATGTGTGTTTTCTTATAAGGTACTCAACTGCAGAAGCCAGGCAGCCATGATCTTCTGGGAGAATTTTCTTTGTAGCAATACGTGTTCAGTATGGTGCATTCTGAAGGGTATTGCTCTTATTTAGAGGAAGGCTATGCTTCTGACATTACTTATCAGCAAATACCCTCCTTCACTCTAGACCTGAAGATTTGGGACACACTGTGACTGACCTCATGAATAAATTCATGACTAGTCTTTTGAGAAGGTCACCCTTCACATATATTCAACAGTGAACTTACAGGTTGGGTGACTGTTACATCCACAGGAAACCTATACTAGGCAGCTTCAAATTATTTTTGTATCTCAGCCTACATAAACTGCCCATTTCAAATGCTAGACTTACACTGAGGATGATTATTAAACAAATTACGATTATCTTAGATTGGAAGAGGGCACAGGGTCTACAAGGGCTATATGGTAAGAGTTCTAACAAGTTATTTTATTTATTCATTGAATAAACCAGCTAAGAGGTTACAAGTGATAAGTTAATAATCAGTATTAGTGAACAAAGAAAGTGATTAATTCAACATGCAAGCAAAAAACAGTTATAGTACACTACACTTAAAGTAAATTTTTAATTTACTAAGGAAAAATACTTTAAAATAAAAACAAAATCCAGAGTGAGGACTTTAGAAGGCCTGCCCAGCAGCAGCAGCAGCAGCAGCAGCAAGTGGCATGCCTGCTAAGCAGCATCGTACCCACAGCTTATACTCTACCTGGAGACTTCAGAGAGGGTCCTGAAGATAGCATATTCTGAGATGAGTTTATGAAAAGCAATTTTTGTTAAATCCATGCTAAGCCCAATCACCTTTTAGATATTTTAAAACTATACCTAATAACTATTAGATATTTAATAACATATTTAACATTGTTAAAACACTACATTGGACAGAAAATTTAACCAAGTCTCAGAGACTTTGTCATTTGTTGAAAGTAACGTGGTTAACAAGTTGTGGGTAGAGAAGCCAAATCCTTATATTCTGACTTAAATGTCAAAGATTTTATAATAAACCAGGAAAATATTAACCCAAAAGGTTTCAAAAACTCTCAAGAAGAAATTAATTTGGAAAGAGAGGGGAGGGAGATGTGTAGTTACCACAGGGCAACATGAATACAATGAACCAATAACAGATAATAAAAGAATGTGGAGTGTTTTCAAGTATTTGGAGACCATATTCTACTTCTGTAAATTAGCTAATATCAGCTTTGACCATAACATTTTCTTCAAAGCTGCTGTGACATCTTTATTCCTGATACTGTAGATGACAGGGTTTATAACAGGCGTTAGGATATAGGAGAAGACAGACACTATCATATCCTTTTCAGCAGTATGATAAGAAGCAGGGAGCATGTAGTTATAAACAGCAGCTCCATAAAAGAGAACAACAACAGTTATGTGGGAGGAACATGTGATAAATGCCTTCCTCCGACCAGTAGCCGAATTCATCCTATAGACTGTGAGGAGAATAAGGGAGTAAGAGCTTAAGATAACCATGAGAGGGATGAGCAGCATAAGGACACAGCACACGTACATGACAGTCTCATAGAGTGAGGTGTCTGAGCAGGAGATTTTCAACAAGGCAATAACCTCACAGAAGAAGTGCTGGATCTCTCGTGATTTACAAAATAGAAAGTTCATGGTGATAGGGGTGAGTGTGAAACCATCAATGGAGCCCAAAAACCAACAGACAAGTGCAAGGAGTACACAAACCCTACGGTTCATGAAGATGTGATAGTGGAGAGGGTACAAATGGCCACATACCTGTCATAGGACATGGCTGCCAAAAGGAAGAATTCTGCTCCCACAACTGTTAAATATAGGAACATCTGGATTTCACAGCTTGGGGCTGATATATTATGAATCCCAGTCATCTGATCCAAAAGCATCTTGGGCACAGTGACACAGATATACATCATATCCATGAGGGAAAGCTGACTGATAAAGAAGTACATGGCAGTGTGGAGGTGGCGATCACTTTGAATCAAAAGAACCAAAGTCGCATTCCCAGTCACAGCTACTAAGAAATAATGAATATCAGTGAGTAGAAGAGAGTAGCATATTTGCTTTGGCTAAAGAGCCCCAACAGGATGAAATTAGTCCCAAAAGTTTGATTCTCCAACCACATCATTTGCTTCATGTCATCTAACCTAGGGAAGATTAAAAAAACAATCAAAACGACAAAGGATTTTATATTCTTTCCTTTAATCATAAATGATAAGTCACCTATTAGTGAAGGAAAAGGATACACTATAGATTGTTCTAATGGGAGCAGAGCTGTATTTTGGCTAACAGAAGAGATCCTCATCATCAATCAGTGATGCACATGTTCTAATTTGAAGCTAAAGATAGATCTATTTGGGTAGAAAATTATTATCTTCAGTAATTTAAAATCCTGGGATTCTGCCAGATTATTCTTATCTTAAAGAGGGTATTCTGGATAAGTTCTATAGGGTGAAGATAAAGATAGAAAACATCACAGAAACACTCATTTCCCTTTTATTTTTATCACATGAGCGTCTCAAATTCAATATGCCCAAAATGGAGCTCATTATGCTTCCCTTTTCAAAACTTCCCTATTAGTGTCAAGGACATTACCACACTCTCATTCACTCAGTCTCACAACCTCAGTGTTTCCTGAACTCTTCACTCTCACTTCCCCCATATTTATAGCACAATGCCAAATCTTTCTACTTTCATAACATCTCTTATATAGGATTCATTCTCTCCATCACTCAACATCCTAGTTGAAGCCATTCTCATTACCTTTTTCAGAAGTTCACCTGAACTACTGCAATACCCTCAAATTGGTCTTTCTGCCATAAACCTCTCCCTACTCTAATTTATCCTCCATTCAACCGACAAAGTGATTTTCCTAATGCTTAGGTCTGACCAAGTAACCCCCTACTTTGTAAACTCTAGTATCTTTCTATTTCTCCATGACCAAATGAAAACAAAAAATCCTCTGTTTAGTATTTAAAGCTCTTCATAATCTAGTGCTTTTATACCTTTTGAATCTTCTTAAACTTTAATTCCCTCAACCTGGCTATTTTGTCCTAGATGTTATACTTCACTCACAATATTCCCTCTCCCTTCTGAATTCTTTACACAGACTATCCCCCATGCCTGGAATAGTCTCTCTCTTAACTTCCTACCTCTTAGTTCCTCTAGCTTCCCTCAAGACTCAGCCTTTCCCACTTCCCCCCAGTTGCTACTTCCTTCCCTTCTGAGAGTCTGCCACTCCTTTCTTCCACTACATCTACCACTGTATATGCCTAGTTATTTGCACATTATCTCCCACATTACAATATGAGCTTCTTGAGGACAAAGGTTATTTTTGCCTTTCTTTGTATCCCCAGCTTAGCATGGTGAGTGACACATCGTAAATGAATAATAAATGCTTGTTGATTGACTAACTAAAATATGTTAAAAATCAGTCCCCTGGTGGGAAGAAGTGTACTAGGGAGATAGGAGCTCACATATACTAGACCCTTATAAGATCTGTTCATGTTGACTGCAATTGTTTACATATGTGTGAATTCAAAATTCAAAATTGGGGGGAGGTGATTTACATCTACAGAAGAAAGTACATAAGCATTTATTAAGCACCTACTACATATCATTCACTATGCTAAGCACTTTATAAAATATTTCATTTGATCATCACAACAACCTTAAGAAGTAGGTGCTATTATTATCCCTATTATGCTTATTTGAAAAAACTGAGGCAGATTGTGGTTAAGGGACTTGCTCAGGGCATGTATCTAAAAAGTGTCTGAGGTCACATTTGACCTCTGACTCCAGGTCAAGCATTCTATTACTACACTACCTAGGAGTTCTCTCAACCCAACTCACTAGACTCTTTTTCAATATCCAAGCATTTTTAGCTTTTTCTATGAATGTACATTTGTTCAGGATAGACCATGTGCCAGGAATATATTAGGATATAGTATTTAGTACCAGAAGGGACTTTAAAATCATCCAGTTCAAAAAAATAAAATAAAATAAAATCATCCAGTTTAATCACTTTATTTTTAAAATTTTGAAATGATCAGAAAGACTGTTATTAATTTGTCAATAGTTACACAGGGCAATAAACCAAAGCTATAATTCAAACATAGATCCTCTGGATTCTCTGATTCATTATTTTTCCCACACTACACTGTAGTTCCTGCCAGTGAAAATAATTTAGTTCCTCTGAACTCTAGCTACAGTTTAAAATATTCTTTTCATCTTTCCCTGATTGCACTAATTGAAGGGGATATTTTTCTTTCCAGATTCTTTGGATCTCATGTGTTAACCACATTTTGCTTTGTGCTATATTTATTTCAGTCCTATCTTCTCTTTTTGAATTTAAGATTCTTGGGCCAATTTCCTCTTTTTGAGCAGCAGTACTTAGGGAAGTGCCTTGCATAACAGATACATTTTACTTGAAGAGAATCAGATTGGATCAAATTGAATTACAACCATTTTGGCCTCATAATGAACTACTTTAAACTAATTGACATCATAATTTTAAAGGTTATCCCAGGAAAAAATGAATATAGCTCTCTGCTTGTTTTGAAGAACCCTGTGAGAATTGTGAAATAGAATTAATAGTACAGAAAAAAAATCAGTTTGGTTTAAAAAAATGATCTTTATGGGCAGCATGGTGGTACAGTGGATAGAACACAGGCCCTGGAGTCAGGAGGACCTGAATTCACATCTGATCTCACTTACTAGTTATATGACCCCAGGCAGGCATTTAACTCTGTTTGCCTCTCAAAAATAAGTAAATAAATAATAAAATAGTCTCCAAACTCCCTTAATTTCAAAGTGAGGCAATTTGTATGTTGAAATTGTTTATTTCACAGAAATTTCTAATTTGCTTTTGCAGAATATAATCCTATAGTAAAAAAAATGATGCTTTAATTCAAGCTGATGAATATACAAATTATGAAATACCTTCAAGTAAGAAGGACTTGTAGCCACAAAAACATTTGCGCATTCGCAGAAATTCATGTATCTTTGAATTAATCTATTAAAAAAATATATTCCTCTATGATATTTTTACCCATGAAGCTGTATACTTCCCATCTGATTTTTACTCCATTTATGAATTTCTGTAAAAAATGTACAAATGTAAAAAATGGAGCTTGATTTATACCAACTTTCAAAACCCTTTTAGTGCTAGCATTGTGCAATTCCATGTCTCTACTGTTAAATTTCCTCAGAACATGGAAAAATATTACCAATGATGAGTGATTTATTCATATCGTGTTCCCCACCTTCAATGAGCATCTATCTTCCCCTTTGCCTGTTGAAATCCTAGCCTAGACATCTTTGTTTAAAATACTTCATGGAATTTAACTATTTCTACATTCAGATGCATGAGACAATTAAGCATTACGTTACTTACCTCCAGTTCTTTCAGTGGAAAAAAATAGCTAGAAGTTGATATTCTGTAATGAGAATTGAAGATATTCACAGTTATTCCCAAAGGCCAAACCAATGATAACAGCAGAGAAAACCTGTAGCAAACTCTCATGGAAATGACTAAAGCACTTGATTCCTTATTAATATGAAAACTAGGATTACTAAAAATCAAGTTAACTTTCAAAAGAAATTAAAACTGATACTAAAAGAATCAATAAGATAATAGCTGACATCTATTTTCTATCCAGTTAGAGAAAAATCTGAGAGGTTAGCGCAAAAACCAAGTGCCAGAGCTGCTGTTGAGAAGCAGAATGTGTTATTGAAGTCATTAGATGGACCTCTCCTTTCCTAGCTCCATCTAAGTGTCTAGATAAATGTTACTGTCAGGGTGATGCATTAAGAGGTTGGCCCTGAGTCAAGAGCAGGGAAGAGATGTGAATATGATGTGATTCCAAAGAGTGAGGTCAGAATATTCAAATTAATTAGGGAAGAATTCTAGAACCCAGTTTGAATTAAAAGAACACTATCTTGGAAACAAGAGGTTTGGATGGGGGGTGGGGAGTCATAGCTCTGACTCTATCTACCTGTGTGGTCTAGAGAAAAGGTATTTGTCTTCTTGGAACCTTGGTCTCTTTATCTGAGAAATGAAAGAATGAACTAGATGTTTCATCCCACTCTAAAATTTTATGTTTTCTCTACTAGGAAATTTCTGAGAATTTGGAAATAATCCATTTGAAGCAATAGAGGTAATTAAGTTACTTTCTTTGAAATGTTTTTATTGGTTCATTTTGCTTTTGAAAAAAAAACTTTTAGGGGGCAGCTACGTGATGCAGTGGAAAGAGCACCAGCCCTGAAATCAGGAGTACCTGAGCTCAGATCCAGCCTCAGACACATAACATTTGCAAGCTGTGTGACTCAGGGCAAGTCACTTAACCCCAGCTGCTGAGTGCGTGTGCACGTGCACACACACACACACACACACACACACACACACACACACACACACTTTTCAACAAACTCCAAATTAACAAAACACTTGATAAAGTATATTCCCTGAAAACAACAAAGAAGTTCCATCCCAACTTTGCTTGAAAATTTTTAATAAGGAGACAATCACTACTTCCTAAAGCATCCAAGTCCATCTTTGCATAGCTCTAATATTTAGGAAACTTATTTATATTAAGTTTAAGTCTACTTCCTTGAAATTTCCACATAGGTCCAAACTAAATAATCTCAATCCCTTCTCAATGTGACAGCCCTTTAAATGATTGAAAACAGTTATCACTTTTTTCTTCCAACCTCACCTCCCCTCTCTTCTCAACACTAAATATTCCCAGTTCTTCAACCAATCTTGAAATGACATAAACTTAAAGCTTTTTACTATTCTGGTTATCTTCCCTGGATGCTCTCCAGCTTATTTAAAAGTGGCACTCAAAACCAAGCACAGCTTGCCAGATGAGTTCTTACCAAAGCCAAATAAAAGAGAAATCACTTCCTTGTTCATAGACATTACTTATCTCTTATGTAGCCTGAATGGCATTAACTTTTAGGCCTGTCATATCACTTCTTCTACTCATGTAAAACATGCAAAACACTCAGATCTTTTACAAACCGCTGTCTAGTCAAGCATTAACCATTTTGCACTCACAAAATTTATTTTTGGACACACATAAAAGTTTACGTTTATTCTTATCGAATTTCAATTTTCTTTTTATTTGGCCCAGAATTCTACCCTGTCAGGATATTTTTGAATTTTGCTAGATTCAAATTTGAATTTGCTAGATTAACTTAATTCATTTTTCTAGATTTCCTTCCCAGATTTCTGTCTGCAAATTTAATAAGCCTATCATCTATTCCTTTATCCAAATTATTGAGTTAAAAATGTTTTACAGCATAGATCCCTATGACCGTACATTGGAAAGTTATTAACAAATGAAACTGAATTACTAATGATTATTCTTTAGATGCAGCCATTTGATCAGTTAAGAATCCATCTAACTGTAGTATAATTAATTTCATTTTTCTTTATATTTTCCAGACAAATCAAAATCTAGGCAACTCCAGTTGGAAGGCTTCCAACTTGCAATTTCTTCATTGCAAATAATTCTAACTTTTCATTCCTGATCATTTCCCCAGTATGTTAAATGGGAATTCCTTTTGTGTACACTTTGAACCAAATGATTGCTAAGGTCCCTAACAATGCTACTAAAAATTCTGTTGTTGTCTTACTTTTTATTCATATTATTCTTATGCTCATATTTCATTAGAGTTCTCCTATGCTTTGTAAGATTATTCGTGGAAATATTTATGGTCCTATATGTAAGCGCTTTTCTATGAAATAATCAGATTGATTCTATAACATCTTTAAATTGATCCTATTTATAGTTAATTGATTTTGTCCTGTAATTGCCCAAGTCATGGTTCTTTGTCTCTCAGCTTAGTTCAGAAATTCAGATGGCTCATAATGGCTTAAGTTTAGAAATCCAGTTCTGCTAATCACTGTTCTATTTTTGCCTCAAGGAAATCTATCATCCTTGAGGGATGTGGACAGATAACAGGGAGTATAGTTCAGTATAGATAGAACACTGAGTTGCCTTTCAAGGATGTATGGTTTGTTATCCAAAAAATTTGGTGCAGTATCTCTAACCTTGCAGGTGGACTCAAATAATGGAACATTTCTTAGTCACAGGAGGGAAGGAATGAGTTCTTGCTGGCTCCTAATTCCCAATTTCTAATCAATCATATTGTCCCCAGTGCCTCAGCTTTGTAACCAGTCATGTTGATTGCACCATTCATGATGTCAAGCTCTTTACCAATCATAAGTTATTCCCCAAAACTACAAAAGGGAGCCATCTCTCATTTCAGGATCTTTGTTTAGGAAGCTGAAAACTTATTTATTGGTAAATTCATACTTTACTAATAAATTGATCAAGCTGGGAACTCTGTGCCTCAGTTGTAACATCAGATGTGACATCTGCATCTACTGATATAATTAATAATAAGTGTTATTATTTTATACATACATACATATATATATATAATATATATATATATAAATATATATATATATATATATATATAAAATTTTAATTCCTAATATGGAATCATTCTTGTGTGCTTTCAATAAATTCAGCTTGGTTGTAGAACTTAAGGTGTTCTGCTTTGTTTTGCCTTTGCTGCAGTCTTTTGCTAGGATTACATTTTTAAAATGTTAATCAACATTCATTAAAAAATATTTTGCCCTTTTCCTTTAATCCATTTTCCTCTTATTTTCCTGTCGCAAAAGAAATATTTCTAAAACCAAACGTTTGTATGTGTATTCTTTCCTCCTTTGACCAATTCAAATGAGACCATGGCTCACGTCACCCACAACCTCCCACTTTCCCCTTCTTGTTGAGTAGTCTTCTACTTGTGTGCTCCATTTATGTGAGATCATTTTCCCTATTGTTCCTCTCCTACCCACCTGGTCTCATAGCATGTTCCTCTTCCTCACCCTTTCTATTTCTTCTTTTCTTCTTTTGAGATTACCAAACATAATAGATTCCCTCTGTCTAATCATACTTCCTCTATGACCTCTGATGATGATAGAGTTCTGTGAGGCTACACAAAGCATCTCTTCATATAACAATAAAAAACAGTTTAACCCCGTTTAGCCCCTTTTGATTACTTACTCATGTTTATCTTTTCATGCTTCTCTTAACATTTGTGTTTGTATAGGCTCGTCTTATAGACTAAATGAGAAAATATTTGTAAAGTATTTAGCACAATACCTGGCACATAGTAAATATCTGTTCCCTTTCCCCTTTTACGATTTTTCTTTAACGTGACAAATAAAAAGGTCTGTTGCTTTCATAATTGACTAGACTAGCTAAGACTTTCACAAAATCTTCTTAGTCACACAATTTCGGATGGTCACTAACTAGCTCTATCACGGTAGGCAAGTTACCTCACCTTGGGATCACTTTAGGTAGCACCCTAGGGTTTATCTGCTAAGTTACAGAAGGGTTGCAAAGAGCTTTGGTGGAAGAGTTTGCTAGACTTTCTAAATAAAAGCTATTTAATACATGATTGTTATATTTTCAGTTTTCTAATTGTTACTTATATGCCTGGTAGGAGACCAAAATAGTAATAGTGAGTGCTTATTAATGTATTACTATATACTCTCAAAATGTTTTTGTAACAAAAATAGACATTACTTATACCAATCAATAGCTTTCTTTCTCTACTTTTATCTCTTAGATTTGTATATCAGGATAATATATGTCAAGAAAAAGTTGGCAATTACTTTATTTTCCCATTTTTGTAAATGTTTTACATAGCATGAGAACTAACTGTTCTCTGAAAGCTTGGTAGAATTAACTTGTAAATCAGTCTAATCCATCTACACCTGAGATTTCTGTACATGTGAGTGTGTATCTGTGTGCAAATGCTTGCTTTGAGAGTTTCTCAGTTTTTCTTTCTGAGAATGAGTTTTAGTAGCTGTTATCTATCAACAAGCATCCAAGATACTCTCCTTCCTTCTTCAATATGTTCAGTGCCTGGCTTATAGTCTTTTATATAGTGCTCCTCCACAAAACCTACTTTTATACTAAGGGACTTCAACATGCATATTTATATGCCCTCAAACACCATCATTACCTTGCACTTACTAATTACCATGATTTAATCCTCCATGCCACCTAAACTATACATAGAATAATTATACCCTTTACCTTGCCATCACTAAAAGGTGTTCCACTTCCATTTTCATAAACTATGAAATTCCTTTATCTAATCATAATTTGTTTTCACTCTACCTATCCCGTGCTTAGAGCCCCTAACTCTATCCTACATTCTTGCCATGATATACCAATCCCTCTAACCATCAGTTCTTTCCCAGTCATCACCCATGTCCTGGTTTTACTCTCCTCCCTTTCTCATCTTGACTATTCAACTCTATACTGTCCTCTAACATCCCTTTTCCCCTCATACTACCAACAATCTTGCCCTACCAAGTCTCATCTTTGGAACATACCCACCCCACAAAAATCATTGTTTTCACCGCTATTCATGTAGCTATTGAACATAGGTGGAGAAAATAATGAAATTCTGATGAGTTGGTCAACTACAAAAGTATGTTACGTAATACCAATTGGACCCTCATTGCTATAAGGCAATCTTTTTACATCTCTCTAAAAAAATTCATTATCCTGCCTATCACAGCAATGTTTCCAACCTTTTCATCCTTCTCCAAACCTCCCATGGGTCCCATATGCATATCCTCTCAGCCAAATAGTTTGCCTCATACCTTGCTGAAAAATTTGGGGCCATTCACTTTTCTACTCTGCTCCTCATTTCACATCACTCAGATACCTTTAACCACTACTTCCTTCTTCAATTCTGTCTCACATGAAGACGTGGCCCTTCTGCTTGCTATGGTAAACCTTTTTACATGCACATGATCCTATTCCTTTCTGTCTTCTCCAGTAGATTCTCTGCCTATCATCCACACTCTCTCACTTATCTTCAATCTCTCTCTGTCGATCAGATGCTTCTCTATTACCTACAAACATTTCCATGTCTCCCTAATTTTCAAAAAGAAAAGAAAATTAAAAAACCTTCACTTGATCCATCTCCAGTATCTATTGTCCTTTATCTCTCTTCCCTTTCTTGCCTAAACTCAGAAGGTTGTCTATAAGTGTTTTCACTTACTTTGTTCTCATTCTCTGTGATGTGGCTTATACAACAATGAGGTCAGCAAAATGGCTCTGTAGACCTTCTGCTGACCTCGTTGCTGTAGGCCTGTGAAACTTGGACAGTATACCAGTGCCATGCCAGGAAGCTGAATCACTTCCATTTGAATTGTCTTAGGAAGGTTCTGAAAATCATCTAAGGACACTAAAGTCCTTTCTCAAGCTAAACTGCCAAGCCTCCAAACTCTACTACAGAGAGTACAACTCACATGGGCTCAACATATTGTTTGATTGCCAAACACACCCTTGCCCAGAAGACTATTTTATAGAAAACTTTTACAAGAAAAGCACTCACATGATGGTCAGAAGAAGTAATACAAGGACACTCTGAAGAACTTTGGAATTGATTGTATGGCCTGGGAGATGCTGACAAAGGACCACTCAGCATGGCACACCCACATTAAAGAAGTCGTTGTGCTCTATAAGCAAAGTAGAATAGCAGTAGCTCAAAAGAAATGTGAGATGTGTAAATTTAGAGAATCCACCACAAATGTTCACATGGACTATTTATTCCTGACCTGTGGTGGAGCATTCTGAGCTCATAACGGTCTGATCAACCAGCTGAACCTACTATAACTTGACTTTAACATAGTGATGTCATTTTGGTCCTCCTTGAGAATGAAGGACAACAGCCAGACCAACCAGTAATCTGGCTATTGACCTCATTATTCAACTGAAATTTTTCTCTCCAAATATAATGATCTCTTATCACCAGATCTAATTACTTCATTCACAGTTCATTGCACTTGCTCATATTCCTCCATGCCACCTAACCTATACACAGAGCAATTATAACCTTGACCTCACGAGACCCTTAAAACTTTTAATCACCTCTTCCCCTTGATATTCTCCTCTCTGTAGGTTTTAATGATGCTGTTTTCTTCTGGTTCTCCTATTTGACCATCATTTATCAGTATTCTGGATATGTATCCAGCATGAGCCTGCTAAATATGGATGTTCTCCAAGGCTCTATTGTGGGCCTTCTCTTTTCCCTCTATGTTACTTGATGATCTCAAAAGCTTTTGAAATCACAAAATTCATTTATGATTTCTTTGCAGAAAATTCTCAAATCCTTTCCCCTCTCAGAACTTGATAAATCTAACAAAAAAAAACATAATAAAGAAAAAAATTAAGGCAATGAATAGAATTTTGGAATACTCAGGATAGACCTCTGGAGAAAACTGAATGAGAATAGAAAGGAATTTATCCTTTTCTTTTTCTTTTGCTAAGCAGGTCATGGCACGCACCTACACAAAAATTGATCATAAAAACCTCTTAACTAAATGCAGAAAAGGAAAAATATAAATACATTCTTTTTGGATCATAATGCAATAAAATTACATTCAATAAAGGGCCATGGAAACATAGATTAAAAATTAATTGGAAAGTAAATAATTTAATCCTAAAGAATGAATACATCAAAGAACAAATCATAGAAACTAGTAATTTCATCAACAATGAGACAACATAACTAAATTCATGAGATGTAGCCAAAGCAGTACTTAGGGGAAATTTATATCTCTAAATGCTTATATCAACAAAATAGAAAAAGAGCAGATCAATGAATTGAGTGTGTAACCAAAAAAAAAAAATTAAAAAAAATTTTAAATCCACAATTACATATTAAGTTGGAAATCCTGAAAATCAAAGGAAAGATTGCTGCTGGTGGTGTTGGTAGTGATTGTTAGGTCATTTTTCTTGAGGTAGACTAGCCAAACCATGTCTGAAACTATATAATAAAGTGGTAACCATCAAAACTATCTGGCATTGGCTAGTCATTATTAGCTTTGTTTGTTAGAAATAAGGCCTTAGAGAAATAAATCCTTCTAGTTAAAAATGAAACTAAGCTTGGAGTGGGTGAAGAATCATTTATTATGGTTCTTGTGAGAGAACCAGGCATATGTCTCAGAAGCAATAGCACTGATTACAAAAGTGAGAAAACATTTTATACTGTTAGAATGCCCCTACTCTCCCTTCCAGGCCCGGATTGGTCTGTTCCTTTCCAGATTACAATCTTACAAGTCCACCCATCTCATATCCCCTCCACATGCCCCACCCCATCCTTCATCATCCAAAAGCCCGTGCCCTTCGTCCTACTTAGGGCTGGTTAAAACTGGCTCTGCCCTCTAGAACTTTGGGGCCCTCCTCATTGGCTTGCCCTTTCAAGGTTTTGCAATAATGTAACTTGTTTTTACCAAATTCTTTGCTGATGTCATAAGATATCAAAGCTTATCTTAAATCGTGGGAGCATGATACCTTGTCCCTTACAATCCCACTCTTTTTCTTTACAAAACCCATGCTACCACACTCTCTTTTGGTCTCTTTCAAACTTCTTTAACATGAGCTATCTCATTCTTTTCCATCATAATCCTTACATTCCCTGGCCTCATGATTTGTAAATTAGCTTAATCTCCTGGTGGGGATCCCTTTGTTAATGTGGTTTCCATCAATCTTTGAACTAATCCTCTTGTACAAGGGACTATGCAACATCCCACAGTAGACATAATTGCTGTACCCACAATTAGGGAAGTTATCAGAAATATTGCTACCCCTTTCCATTTTCCAAACCCCTTTCCAGCCAATTAGTGATGGAGTTCCCCACCCCTGCGTTTTGGGCCAATTCCTGGGATCAGACTCCACCTTCCTTGATCAACAATGGTTAAACCTTGCATTACCTTAGTGATGGTTCTATCTGGGGCTGTGCTACTGGGCAACATTTCATCAAAGGATTTTGAGGAACAATATGGAAGAAGGAAGGGAGAAATTGACCGAGGCATTGATAAATTAAAAAGGGAGCAGTCCCTTATTCAGTACAGATACAGGGAACCAAAAGTAATAAATTGTCCATTCAAAACTTCAGAAGTCTCTTCTCATACAGCTGTATGACACTCTGGACATCATCTGGCGAAGTCCTCTCTTCTAAGTGCTGTTCAAACAGTGTCCAGCAGACTCTCTCCTTGTGTCCACTCTCCTTCAAGATTATTCTTAACAGAATTTTAAATTACCTTGCCAATAACCAGGACAAATAATGAAAGCTAACTCAATTCCCATGTCTCCACTATTACAAGGTCAAAATTGGAACCTTGGCCAATTGCCATATTTTAAGAAACTCCAATTAGAAAAATTAGAACCTAGCCCTACATTCTGAATTACTTCTAATTTTATACCTTGAATAAATTCATTATTCATTCCTATTCATATTCCCCATCAAGAGGATGATATTCCACCAAGGAATTAATAATAGACTCCAATACCTAGTAGTTAATTTAAAACCAGTACATATCAAATACTAAAACAATCCCAACTTCTAGTCATGTACAAATAAATAATCCTTAATCAAAATGAATGCTTCTTTTAAGTCATTTACAACATAAGTCACAAGCTATTCTTCTTTTAACATTAATTTGTAACAAACTGAGACAACTTTAACATTAACTAAGTATGAACTAAGTAACAGAATAATATCCTAGTTTCACAGTCTCCTGGGCTAATTATTCCCTAATGATAGGGTATGAGCCCAAGCCAAGACCTTTGCCCCTTGCCACAGAAAGAATCTGGCTCCCATTTGTCTATGGGCCCCAGAAAACCCTTATACTTCACTCAACTGGCCTATATGGTTTATCTCCAACAAACTTCCCCACCCCAGCTGAAAGACCTGTGCTGAACTCCTTCAGGTGGGACTCTCATTTTGTGACCTTGGAGTCCCAGCACCCCCAAACCTCTAGATTTCATCATAACCATTATGAGAAATTGAAGGGGGCAGGCAAAGCCAAGATGGCAGGGTAAAAGCAGTGACTTCCTTGAGCTCTCCTCCAAACCCCTCCAAATACCTATAAAAAATGGCTCTAAACAAATTCTAAAGCAGCAAAACTCACAAAAAGACAAAGCGAAACAAATTTCCAGCCCAAGACAACCTGGATGGTTGATCAGAAAGGTGTATCATGCCAGGCTGGGAGAAGAACAAAGTTTGGAGTGGGCACGCAGGCCGCAGCTAACCTGGAACAGGCCTCAGAGGACTGAATCACAGGCAGCTGTGGCAGTTTCCAGACTTCTCAACCCACAAAAGCCAAAGACAACTTAGAAGGTCAGTAGGAAAAGTCTGTTTCTGCAGTGAGAGAGAAGCACAGGCTCCCAGCCCCATTCCCTGAGGTTGGCCCCAGACTGGTGGCCACCTCCTGAGCTTCTGGCCCACAGACTGAGGGGGAATAGAGTGGCTGAAGAGAGGGTGATTGCAGGGATCTCTCTGCTGATGCAGGATTCTTTTGCTTTGCCCATGCTTGGATCTGGGTCACAGTTCTGGGTGGTGGTCCTGGGGAGAGGAGGAGCATTTGTAGTGGCTGTAGAGAGGAAATCCTCCTCACAGTTCCAAAACAGAAAAGAGTGATTGTGGTCACACATAGACCAGAGTACAGGCTAGGAAAGGAGTAAACACCTTGCCCTTGATCATAGCACTTGGACAGAACTGAAAATTTACAGGTCCCTAGAAGTATCTCTGAAAACAGCTAAAACCCCTGAAGCTTGGGATAGTACATTCTCCACACTGGAAACAGACCCTTACCTTAACAAAGAGTTTATAACTCAAGTAATTGGCCAGGATCATGAGCAAGCAGCACACAAAGAGTCAGACTATATTATCTTACTTTGGTGACAAAGAAGATCAAAACATACAAGCAGAAGAAGACAACAAAGCCAAAGCTCCTACATCCAAAGCCTCAAAGAAAAAATATGAATTGGTCCCAGGCCACAGAAGGTCTCAAAAAGGATTTTGAGAAGCAAGTAAGAGAAGCAGAGGAAAAACTGAGAGTGATGCTAAAGGAGACCCAAAGATAGCCTGGATGGTTGATCAGAAACATATATTGCTCCCAGAGGGGAGAGGAGAGCAGTTCGGCGTGTGCACGCAGGCTACAGCGAACCTGGAACAGGCCTCAGAGGACTGAATCATGGGCAGCTGTGGCGGTTTCCAGACTTCTCAACCCATGAACACCAAAGACAACTTAGAAGGTCAGTGGGAAAAGTCTGTGTCTGTGGTGAGAGAAGCAAGGTGGTCTCAACTCTAGTTCCTGAGCTTAGCCCCAGGGCAGGGGCTGCCTCCTGAGCTTCCTGACCACAGACTAAGGGGGAATCAGGTGGCTGATCAAAGGGGGATTGCAGGGATCTCTCTACTGGTGCCGGATTTTCTTGCTTTGCCCATGCTTGGATCTGGGTCACAGTTCTGGGTGATGGTCCTGGAGCAAGGAGGAGCACTGGCATGGTGGAGCTTGTAGTGGCTGTGGAGAGGAAACCCTCACAGTTCCAAGAGAGAAAAGAGTGTTTGTGGTCACTCATAGACCAGAGCACAGGCCAGGAAAAGAGTAAACGCCTCACCCTTGATCATAGCACCTTGGAAGAACTGAAAATTTACAGGTTCCTAGAAGTATCTCTGAAAACAGCTGCACAAAACCCTTGAAGCTTGGGACAGTACATTCTCCACACTGGAAACAGACCCTTACCTTAACAAAGAGCTTATAACTCAAGTAATCGGCCAGGATCATGAGCAAGCAGCACACAAAGAGTCAGACTATATTATCTTACTTTTTCGACAAAGAAGATCAAAACATACAACCAGAAGAAGACAACTAAGCCAAAGCTTCTACATCCAAAGCCTCAAAGAAAAATATGAATTGGTCCCAGGCCACGGAAGGTCTCAAAAAGGATTTTGAGAAGCAAGTAAGAGAAGTAGAGGAAAAACTGAGGGTGATGCTAAAGGAGACCCAAAAAAATACTGAAGAAAATCATACCTTAAAAAATAGCCTAACCCAAATGGCAAAAGAGGTCCAAAAAGCCAATGAGCAGAAGAATGCCCTATAAAGCAAAATTGGCCAAATGGAAAAGGAAGTCCAAAAGATTACTGTAGAAAATACTTCCTTTAAAAGTAGAATGGAGCAATAGGAAGCTAGCAAATATATGAGAAATCAAGGCCAAAAGAATGAAAAAATAGAAGAGAATGTGAAATATCTCATTGAAAAACAACTGACCTGGCAAATAGATCCAGGAGAGAGAACTTAAAAATTATTGGACTATCTGAAAGCCATGATCAGAAAAAGAGCCTAGACACCATCTTTTCAAGAAATTATCAAGGAAAACTCCCCTGATATTTTAGAACCAGAGGGTAAAATAGAAATTTAAAGAATCTACCTATCACCTCCTGAAAGAGATCCCGAAGGGAAAACTCCTACTAATATTGTAGCCAAATTCCAGAATTCTCAGGTGAAGGAGAAAATATTGCAAGCAACCAGAAAGAAACAATTGAAGTATTGTGGAAACACAATCAAAATAACACAAGATTTAGCAGCTTGTACATTAAGGGTCCAGCAGTCATGGAGTATGATATTCCTGAGGGCAAAGAAGACAGGATTACTACCAAGAATCACCTGCCCAGCAAAACTGAGTATAATCCTTAAGGGTAAAAAATGGTCATTCAATGAAATAGGGGACTTTCACCTATAGAACCTGGTCACTCCCTTCCCTTGAGTCAAGAGGTTATCTGCTAACCCCTCTCATAGAAGAAGAGAGTTTCACCCTTTACCCCTCACCTTTGATATCACCCTCCCCCACCTGGGAAAGGAAGGAGTGGAGAGGGGCAGCAGTTACAGTGTGGGCCCCCTTGGCAATGGCCTTAGGCCCTACGGCAACCTTTCCTTGGAAGCATCACCCAGACTCAGCACATCCTGCTCAAGGTAATGAAGCTAGCCTCCAAGCTTTGGTAAGCACGCTCTTTTAAATTTGTAGTTTTAAACTATTAATGAAGTGCATTTAACAAAACTGAAGTCACCTGATTGGTAATGGATTTGTTTCAAGTTTCAAATTGGTGAACTTTCTGTATCAGTTATGTCAAGCAACTTTTCATAACTTGGTTACCGCTAAAATAATTTTGGTATTGCTGGTTATTGTTTTAATGTGTAAACTAGCCAAAGAGCTTGTTTGAGTTATATATGGCTTGCTGAGAATTTGCAAGTGTATAGAAATCTCTAATGATTGGCTTTTTAGATTAGGATAAATTTAAGTTTGAGATGTAAATCCTGGAAAAGTTTTTTCCTAACCTGTGATTAGTAAAACTTGCTGTTTGAAGTAAAAACTCATAGGATTTTCAGTTGTCTGATGGGTCATAATCCTATAATCAATAATCCACCATCTGAGAGAAATGCCACAAGCTACTCAGAGAAGGTTGTATGGAGCAGAGACCACTTACTCAAAAATAAAAACAAAGACTTAAATACCTTGAAAGTAGAAAGGAGTTTATTGCTTTCTCATCAGAAAGGCTACCACCCCTGGCGGCCATTGCCAGCCAATAGAGTATGAATTCATTACAGAAATCAAGGCTTATTTACACCGTAATTCAAGCTCCTCCTCCTTAACCCTTTACCTTTATCCCATTGGCTGGGCTTTCAGGGGGTACAATCTATTCATGGAGACACAAGCTTGCCCAGAGACAAGAAAGGGCAGGAAGTTTTTCAAGGGCAAGCAGTTCAGGTTGGGGGTAGCGCTATTCTTTCTACTAAGTACTTAAAAACAGGGTCTGAGCAGGGAAGGGTTTTGAAAGCAACAATGAAAAACTATTAACAAGAACTGTTGACCCTTTGAGGAGGCTTCACTTCTGAGAGCTCATCTCTCACAAGGTGATACAGGTGAGAAATCAGCATTGGGAAAAGCTGAGAGGACAATTTTAGCCTCAGTCTAGATTGGATCATCTTGGCTCAGTTTCCCCATTATGTACCTTTGAAAGGGAATGTTACCCACCTGGCTATTCCTGAGTCTGGCTATGAGGTGGATTTGATGCATGGTTGGAAAACTGAATTATCTGAATCCAAACAAAGCTAAGGATGTTTTATCCTCTCAAAGTTGGGCCCTAAATCTAGTCCCTGCTTTTTATCTGGGCTCTGCAGTTTCTTCTGTCAGATTTGTGTCTTCCAGACTATGGGCCATTCACCTACAGTTGGTAGCAAATACTGAGTACTTGCCAATGTCCCCACATCGTTGCCTGGATGCAGCCTATGCTCAGTTCCAGTCAACCTCCTCTTTGGGACCCCCTTGAGGCAGGGACAGCTCTATGCCCCATGCCAGCAGGAAGCAGTTTCAGAAGCTGAGACCTTCACCCCTTACTTCAAAAGAATTTGTGTCCCATTTGTTTGGGGGGGCCGGGGATGATGGGGTTGGGATCTGGGCCCCAGAAAGGAAAAACCCAGGACTTTCCCACATGGCCAAATCTCTGGCTCTCACCTGAGGCTATAATCCCATCTACTGGCCTTTCATTGTGGCTACATCCAATCTCCTCTCCATTGTCTTACCTCCCTATGGCCCCCAGTCATTTCCCACCCTTAATCCTAGCTAGGTTCCATTCTCCCTCAGCCATGAGGTAAGGGTCCCAGGAGTTCTGTTCACCCCAGCTTACTGGCCACTCCTAGGTCCCTCCCACAGGCTTTTTGTATATAAGGTCCATCTTGTTTCCATTAAGATGCTTGGATTCTTATAATCTAGCCACTGCTTAGATTCTTAAAATCTAGCCAATAGCTTACTAATGTTCAGACTCCTTAAGAGTCTGCCCAATATGATGGATGTTCTAATAAACCTTGTCTTTGGCTGAAAAAATATAAAATAAAATAAAATAAAATAAAAAAATAAAATAAAATAACATAAAATAAAAGCACCCAGTTAAGTCCAATCCAAGGACACAACAAACTCAGGAATTAAAGTCTAAGTTCATGGTAGGTTTGGACATAATTTTCGTACAAATAGAAGTTTAGTGTGCCCTCTAAAAGAATATTAAATATTTCATCAAAACATTTTCTTCATAAAAGTATCTCCCTCTCTTAAAAACTGCTTACAATTTCCTAATTACCATAAAATTCCTAGTTACCTAAATTCTCTAGTCAAAAAGGTGTCTGCAATGAGCCACTTAATCAGCAAGAGTTCTATCTCACAAAACTTCTACACAAGGTTGGTAAAAATTACAAGATTTTACAAAATCTTTCTTTGCATAATTATGTAGCTTCTTTACACACACACACACACACACACACACACACACACACACACACACTATTTTTACCAGTACTTGACTTAAACAATAACTCCAAATAGCTTAGTTAACAATTCTAAACTTCATAAGTGAGAGCCAAATAGTCCCAGCTAAGACTTCCCTTTAAACATAGACAAAACTTAGAAGTTCTTACTTCTTAAATTATAGTACTTAAAAGGAAATTTTACAAAACAGGACCATACAAAATGCCCCAACAGCCCCGATCCATTCCTTTTTCTCTTTTCTCTGAAGGCACATTCCAGATTATAAAATAAATTGCCCTTCCAGCAACATAACTAATGCAATTGCTAACCAGATTACATCAGATAAGAAAATTCAGAAATCTGTAAGCAGTGTATTAAAAACTTGAAAGAGATCTAATTAATAATTATCAGAAATAAAGAAAAAACACCTTTCTTTCTTTCTGAACCCCTCCACCAGGTCTAACAGTCTCCTGGGGCCACTCCCACCCCAATAGACTGGATTTTTTTTTCTCTATTATCTATGCTAGACTTTCATTGTCTCTTACTGGTCTGATAACCTCAGACAACATTACTGACATTCCCAATCAAGACCCTTGGCCAAGGGCAGCCTAGATTTCCCCAAGCTAGATAGTCCCTGCCTTATGAGCCTGGCCCATACAGCCCATCCCCCAACAAACTTAGTCTTTAGCCTAAAGAAGGCCTGGTTAAAAAAAAATGTTTTTTAATTTCTAATTAAGGCCCTGATACATGAGAATGCTTCATTAATTCCAAATCAATACATATCAGTATGTTTTTCACAATAAAATATGTTTGTACAACAGGGCATACATTATAAAATTATTTCCACAATTGCAATGAACTTTGAAACAACCTATTATCAATTTAGATGAATGTACTCCCAAATCACTTTGCACAGAGAATCATTCATCTCATCATTAATATGTTGAAACTACAATTTTAAACCACCATATATTTTTATAGTAGTCAAGGTTTTAAATGAAAACCTGCTGACATAGTCTTATAACCAAATATACCTCACTAGGTATTTAACAGTTTCAAATTATCTCATCTTGATCACTAGAAGACCCATTCTAGGTCAAGAGTTACTTTAACACCATTTCTACCTCACAATGGTCCCTCAAATTTTACAATCTAAGAGTTTTAGAAATACAATTTAGAAACATAGTAATAACTTTTGTAACACAAACAATAAACTTCAGATAACATCAACTGCATTTCCAGATTATCACATATAGAAATTATCACTCTTATTACTCTTAGTACTTTTCCACTTCTAATGTATGCCATTGTATTAAGCATTTTACAATCATATCTTTTTTCCCCTTAACACCAATTATTTTTTTTTCTATACAGAACAGTAAACTTAAATCCAATGAGATCCAAATTCATAATCGGTAATGATAAACATTTAAAAACATTTTTGTTTTAAATCCAATACTCTTGGCCCTTTAAAAGGAAATATTCTCCACAAATTTATATATTCCCTTAGAAAGAAATGTTCTGACACATTGCTGCTCTAAACAATTCTCTCTCCCTTTTTCTTTCCTCCTTCCTTAAGGGAGCAAAGAAAAAGTCCCCTCTCCTTCTTAGAGGCTTATCAGATAGAGAGCCACCCTCCTGAAAATCTCAGGCTTCAGCAGTAAAGCCCTCCTTAACCCTCAATAACTTTATTGGTTTTCAAATCGAGCTACAAAATTTTCATTTTTCAATCCTTCTACTTAAAACAAACCACTTCCTCACACCTCCTCAACTTACTTAAACCATTTAAATCTATCCAGAACCACCATCAAAACACCCTACTCCCACCCAAATTACACTCACCAAGCTTTTCTTTTGCAGTTCTGAAATCTGAAGGGAGATAAGAACCCTCTTTTCCTTTGCAGTTTTGAAATCTGAAGGGAGATAAGAACCCTCTCTCTCTTCCCAACTTTTCTATGCATTCTAAACAAATCACTGAAATCTTATCACATTAAAAGACAGAAAAACCCTTATTTTTACAACTCTAACCACATTGCCTTGATATCAGATGTATCTGTAAGAGGGATTCAAAGACGGCAATTCAAACTCGTAGCCTTAAGATCCTATTAAACCTGAATTCAAATTCTCCTCAGCCCTTTTTTTTTTCCTTTTCCTCTAGCGATCTTGGGCTGCATGCTCCAAATCCTTATCAGTAAAGGCTGCTTGCTGTGCCTTCCACTAACTTCAGAGAGATTCTCTCCCGGCATTTTTTATTTTAATCTCTATCTCCTCCTGAATGCCTGAAACAGGAGCTCTTTCCCACTGTTCCTTCTCCAATCTCAGATCTCAAAAGTTACCCCAAAGTTTCTCTGGCAGACATAAAACATCCACCGATGGACAGACAGACAGACAATGTGGGCACAATTTTCTAATTCTAACCGTGACCAGTCAAAAGAACCTCATTTTGTCCCAGGGTCCCCTTTGAATGGGTTCTGAGGTTTTTCCTCCCCTTTTCCTTCAATATAAAAAATTTTTCCTGGGTCGACCTGCTACCTCAGTTTGCTAGCTAGCATTCCTTGGCCTCCCATCACTGGGTTTCTCTTAACCTAGGATTTGTGACTAACAAGGTTTCCTTTGAAGGTCCCTTTTCTTCCCGGGACCAGTACTTACCTTGCTCAAGATATCTCAACTTTTGTAGTCCCCTGGCCACTGCGCATATGTCCCCCCTATTTTTGACTCACCCCTTTCAGCCTTAAAAACTGAAACCTCAGGGTCCAGGTGACACACAACCGACTCAGCCCAAGGAATAAATCAGGGACTGCCAAATTAAGGGCAGGATCCCTGTTCTCTGAGTTCACTCACTTGGGTTGGGGTCGGGGGTCTTTGGATCCCAAGATGGGCCCCAAAAATTGTTAGAAATAAGGCCTTAGAGAAATAAAGCTTTCTAGTTAAAAACGAAACCAAGCTCTGAGTAAGTGAAGAATCATTTAATATGGTTCTTGAGAGAGAACCAGGCATATCTCTCAGAAGAGATAGTGCTGATTATAGAAGTGAAAAAACCTTTCATACTGTTAGAAGGCCCCATTCCTACCTTTCAGGCCCGGATTGGTCCATTCCTTTCAAGGTTACAATCTTACAAGTCCACCATCTCATGCCCCCTCCACATGCCCCGCCCCCCATCCCTCATCATCCCTCATCCCTTTTGCCCTACTTAGGGCTAAGTAAAACCAGCTCTGCTCTCTAGAACTTTAGGGCCCTTCTCATTAGCCTGCCCTTTCAAGTTTTGCAAGCTTGTTAAAACAATGTAACTTGTTTTTACCAAATTCTTTGCTGATGTTGTAAGATGTTAAAGGTTTATCTTAAATTGTGGGAGCATGATACCTTGTCCCTTACAGTATGTCATGGCATCACCTCCCTGATGTCATGGTCCTCTTCGATAATTAAGAATAAACAACACCCCCCCAACACACACACACACACACACACACACACACACATACTCACACACACAAATGCAAATTTTGCCTCAGTTCCTCTCTTTAATTTTGTTGAGTACTGCAGCAGCACAGTGCAATATGCTGCTCTCCCAGGAACAGTGCATTTCAACTTTTCTACATCTCCACCTCCTCCACATAGGGAAGGGGATGGTAGTGGCATTTCTGTTTCTTATTGCCATAAAATGGTGGGATGAGGAAAGGGAGAGGAGGTGTGATGGCAGAGACAACAGGTGGCAACAGCAAGGGAACTCTGTGGATCTCAAAGTACAGGCCTGTGTGTCTGGTGGTACCATCCATCAGGGCATGAAGGCTGATGAGGAAATGGATGCTAAATTAGCATTAAGATTAAGGATTAGCATTCTCTGCAGTTAATATTTTACCTTGTTACTTCACTAGGATTCTTGGTATCTTATCTTGTTGCCATAGTGGAAATTATTTTATCTCTGGTGCAAAATTCTCATGAAGGAGATTTTTGAGAGATTGTGAAGAAAGGAGAAAATCTAGTAATCCATCTTTTTGGCCAGGAAGATTAGAGAAGAGGAACAGGGGATAAAAGCAAATTGATTCAAGCATAAAGCACTGGTGTTGAGTCCATTCTTTTTCTCTTACCATTGTGGGAGATAAAAGTAATATTACTTCATTTCTGTTGTATTGATTCTTATTTGTTGCTCTGCCTGTTTCAAGTCCACAGAACAAGATGAACATTCCAGGTTAACTTCATCACCTCTAATCTCAACCCCATGCTGCTAACCCAAGCTTTCACTGACACCACCTCCCTCAGACTCCTCTCCACTCAGATTAGAAGGCTGGAAGGTGGAGTTCCAAATTCCTCCTGATGCCTTCCCTTCTAAAGAGCAGAAAGTGCGTTTAGGGGTTCACTCCACATTGCATCTCCTACTCTGCCTGGTTTCAACTCCATGGAACAAGATGTTCTTCCCAGGCTAACTTCACCTCAATCTTTACTTCCTCACCATAGCACTCTATACCACTTAGCACAGTGCCTGGCACATAGTAGGCACTTAATAAATGTTTATTGGATTGTATTAAAATGAGTGAATGAATTTTGAAAAATTCGTTTGTTAACCACTTACTAAGTTCTAGGTATTATACTAAGTATTGGTGATACAAAAACAAAAAATGGGAAAGCCTTGCCCTTTGGGAGCTTAATTCTAAAGAGGGAGATAGCGCATATAAGGGAGTGGTGGACAATGGAGTTTTGGTCCCAGGAATGACAGAGATAATGAGTTGATCTACAGAGCAGTCAATTAACAGACCCTTTAAAGAAACAATGGGAGTATTTATTTGACTAGTGTACCCAAAGAAAGAAGAGGAAAGCAGAAGGAAGAGGGGAAGTTTGAGGAGAAGAGGCCTCTGGTGGCAGGGCAGATGGCAAAGTGCCCTGACCAGGCAACGAATGGGATACAAAACTCCTTCTGGTCTGGGGTTGGTTAAATGTAGTAGGCTAAGGAACCAATCAGTTATCAATCAAGGAAGCTTAGACCCAGGAAGAAAGCTCTAAAACTGAATAAAGCAACTCCCTGGGTGAATGAGAGTATAATTTTTGGGGGCTCTAACCCAGAACCTGCTATTCCACATAGGAGAAACAGGATTAGAAAAGATGACAAGATAGCAGGAGAGCTCAACTGGTTATAGGACCCAGGACCTGGGGACCATTTACTCTATGGCCATTTTTACTTGAATTATTATTATTATTATTATCATTATTATTATTATTATATTATTATTAAAACAATTTGGATATGGGTGTTAGAAGAGAAAATCTTCTCCACCAACTGGTTTAGGGAAGCAGGACAGAATCTTTAGACAGTTGCTTTGTCTACAGACTCATCATTTTGTTGGCTGAGAAAGCCTTTTGAGCCTTAGGAATGCAAGGCTAATGTTTTGCCAAATGACCATTATGGCATTTAGAACTGGGCATCATCCCTTATACATTTAATTAAATGCATAAAATTAAATGATTCATTGATGGTCTTCAAACAGAAACTGAATGATCCCTTGTTAGACTTATTGTACACTATGGACATATAAATTGGATTAAGTGGACCTCTGAAGTGCCTCTGAACTACAAAAATTCTATAATTCTTTGTGATTCTGAATATACCACACTGTTTCTTTTATAAACTGATATTGCTGTGCATATCTAAGAAGAGTAGGGAAAAGTGAGTGAATGAGCCCAGGTTACTCAATAGCCTAGTCTTGTCCAAGAGAGCAAAATTGCAGTCTGGCTCACCTTTCTCTGAGGAGGAAGGAAGCAGAGGAAGAAAACAAGCATTTATTAAACACCTATTGTATGTAAGGCAGTTAGTTAGCTTTACAAATATTGTCTCATTTGATCCTCACAAGCGCAGCATTATTATCTCCATTTTACAATTGAGTAAACTCAGCACCAGAGGTTAAGTGATTTGATCATATTGCTAGTAAGTGGCTGAGGCTAGATTTGAATTCAGGTCTTCTGATCCCAGGCCCAGCAGTCTATACATTGTACTACCTGACTGCTTTCTGGGGGGCACAAGGAAAACCTTGGATCCAGTTGAGTTCTGCCTTTTGGAAGTATAGGTCAGTCTCTATGCTCACTCTCCCAACTATGACTTGAAAGAGCAGGCTGTTTCCGCCAAAGGACTGCTACTACTTTTCCCTCTTAATATCCCAGGGGTAACCCTAAGGGTATGAGGTTGTCCATTACTATCAATAATGAGCTTCCATTTGGTGTGTTCCCTCACTGTCAATCAAAGTTAACATTTCCCCAGTATAAATTAATTGATCAACGTTAATTAACTTTTACAAAAGAATATTTACTGAGAAGGTGTGGCAAGGATTCAAGTACAATATCACCCCTAGACTGAGTTGTATTCTCTCCTCTACAAACCTACTTAGTCACACAAGAAAATGAACTCCAATTTGAACTGATTACTAAAAATTCCTGTGCCCCTCCTCCCACTTCAGGGAAAGGTACGTACTTCTTGGCCCAGTAAGTCTATTTCTCCCTACAGTGAGTTCCTACCAAGAAGTGAACTTAGGTGACGTGATTAGTGATTAGTGATCCATATCTGGTGGATAAAGTTCCTTCTTTCCTTATAGACAGGGGGTCTCGCTGCCAAGTTATTTCACTACTAGTCAGGGTCAATCAGTTCACTCCTCAGGGGTAGCTCCTCACTGGATTTGGCTTCTGCTACTACCAGCTCCATATGCTGACAGAACCTGCGATAGCTTTTCTGACATTTTGAAGCTCACAATGTCATAACCCAGTCTGTGACATTTCTGATACTTATTCACCTATAATTAGGAAAGAATAAACTCAGAGAGACAAAAGAAATACCAAAGTTATAGATTTGCAGCTATGGTCAAGATGTGGTATAAGAGAGCTAGTGACAGGCAATAGATTGTTAGTATTGCTGCCACTGCCCTTCCATCTGAGGGCTCACATCATTTCTTCTTCCTTACTTGAAAACCTACAGGAAAAGACAAAGAGTTAATCTCTTTGAGCCTTTCCTATGCAAATTTCTAACTCAGGAGATAATTAGAAGATTTTTTTGTCACTTCACAATAAGCCAACAAGAAACAGTCATAGGATACCTGCAACTGCTCTAAAGCATAGAGGCAAAGGCCTTCTCCAGCACCCAGTTTTGGAAGAAGGATCACCCTGCCAGTACAATGACTGTCAGCAGGAAGAAGATATTGCTCGTGCTCTAAAGACAGGACTCCACTGGCTGATCCTCCCATCATAGAATTTAGCCAAAATAAATAGATCAAAAGCCTAAAATTATCTCTCATTTTCCTTCTATCTCAAGCCAAGAGACAGCCTGGTACCTTTGGACCACAACTTGAAGCTTGATCCTTTCTGAATCTGCATACATTGTTTAAATAGAATATTAATAGGTTTTCTTTCTTTAAAGATGATAAATATCTAATAACCTTATCCTGAGATCTACTAAAATCCATGTGATTTAAAGGCAAATTAAGAGTCAAGGAAGGGATTCCCATTGCCAAACTCAGATTGTTTTTCACTCACCTAATCATCACCAATTGCTAAGTGTTCAAAGGGAAATTATTAGAAGCTAAAAATACCAGTCAAACACATAACTTGTTTACCCCAGTGAAATTTATTGAAGGATATGACACAGATGACTAGATACAAGGATGACAGAGAAGGCAGATGCCTCTGAGGTCTGTCCTAATCTTTGATGTGTATTTTCTTATAAGATACTCAACTGCAGAAGCCGGGCAGCCATGATCTTCTGGGAGAATTTTCTTTGTAGCAATACATGTTCAGTATGGTGCATTCTGAAGGGAATTGCTCTTATATAGAGGAAGGCCATGCTTCTGACATTACTTATCAGCAAATACCCTCTTTCACTCTAGACCTGAAGATCTGGGGCACACTATGACTGACCTCATGAATAAATTCATGACTAGTCTTTTGAGAAGCTCAACCTTGACATATATTCAACAGTGCACTTACTGGTTGGGTGACTGTTATATCCATAGGCAGCCTGAAATTATTTTTGTATCTCAGCCTACAAACTGCCCATTTCAAATGCAAGACTTATCTTGGGAATTATTATAAAATAAATTATTATCATCTTAGATGGGAGGAGGGCACAAAGTCTCTATGGTAAGAGTTTGAACAAGTTATTTTATTTATTTATTGAATAATACAGCTAGGAGGTTATAAGTGATTAATTAATAATCAGTATTAGTGAACAAAGAAATTCAACATGCAAGCAAAAAGTTATAGTACACTACACTTAAAACAAATGTTTAATTTACTAAGGAAAAATACTTAAAAAAAAAAAAGAGTGAGGACTTTGGAAGCTCTGACAAGCAGTAGCAGTAGCAGTAAGTGACATACCTGCTAGCCAGCATCAAACCCATAGCTTATACTCTACCTTCAGACATCAGAGAGGGTCCCGAAGATTGCATACTCTGAAGTGAGTTTAGTAAATGCAATTTTTGATAAATCCATGCTGAGCCCACTCACCTTTTAGATATTTAATAACTATTTCTTTAACACTACATTGGACAGAAAAGTTAATCAAGTCTCAGAGACTTTCAGTCATTTCTTCAAAGTAACCTAGTTAACAAGTTGTGGGTAGAGAAGCCAAATCCTTACATTCTGATTTAAATATCAAGGACATTTATACTAAACCAGGAAAATATTAACCCAAAAGGTTTCAAAAACTCTCAAGGAGAAGAAATTAATTTCAAAAGGGAGGGGAGGGTGGGGAGATGCCTATTTACCACAGGGCAACATGAATGAAATGAACCAATAATAGATAATTTAAAAAATGTGTAGTGTTTTTAAGTATTTTAAGTATTTAAGTATTAACTAATATCAGCTTTGACTGTAACATTTTCTTCAAAGCTGCTGTGATATCTTTATTCCTGATACTGTAGATGACAGGGTTTATAACAGGTGTTAGGATAGTTTAGAAGACAGACAACACCATATCCTTTTCAGCAGTATGATAAGAAGCAGGGAGCATGTAATTATAAACAGCAGCTCCATAAAAGAGAACAACAACAGTTATGTGGGAGGAACACGTGACAAATGCTTTCCTACGACCAGTAGCTGAATTCATCCTATAGACTGTGAGGAGAATAAAATGACTGTGAGAGGGATGAGCAGCATAAGGACACAGCACACATACATGACAGTCTCATAGAGTAAAGTATCTGAACAGGAGATTTTCAATAAGGCAAGAACCTCACAGAAGAAATGCTGGATCTGTCAGGATTTACAAAATAGGAAGTTCATGGTGATGGGGGTGAGCGTGAAACCATCAATGGAACCCAAAAACCAACAGACAATTGCAAGGAGTATGCAGACTCTATGGTTCATGAAGATGTGATAGCGGAGAGGGTGACAAATGGCCACATACCTGTCATAGGACATGGCTGCCAAAAGGAAAAATTCTGCTCCCATAAGTGTTAAATACAGGAACATCTGGATTCCACAGCTTGGGACTGAAATATTATGAATCCCAGTCACCTGATTCAATAGCATCTTGGGCACAGTGACACAGATATACATCATATCCATGAGGGAAAGCTGACTCATAAAGCACATGGCAGTGTGGAGGTGAGGATCACTTTGAATTAAAAAAAACCAAAGTCGCATTCCCAGTCAGAGCTACTATGAAAATAATGAATGTCAACGAGTAGAAGAGAGTAGGGTAATTGCTCTGGCTAAAGAGTCCCAACAGGATGAAATTAGTCCCAAAAGTTTGATTCTCCACCCGCATTGTTTTATTCATGTCATCTCACCTAGGGAAAATTAAAAACAACCAAAACAACAAAGGATTTTATATTCTGTCCTTTATGCATAAATGATAGGTCATCTATTTGTGAAGGAAAAAAAATATATTATATTATAGTTTGTTCTAACGGGAGAAGAGATGCATTTAGGCTAAGAGAACACATTCTCATCATCAATCAGTGATGCAAATGCTCTAACTTGTACCTAAAAATCGATCTATTTGGGTAGAAAATTTTCATCTTCTGTCACTTTCAAATCCTGGAATTGTGCCAGATTGTTCTTATATAAAAGAGTGTTCCAGATGAGGTCTGTAGGCTTAAGATAAACATATAAAGCGTTATGGAAACACTCAATTTCATTTTATTTTTGTCACATGAGTATCTCAAATTCAATATGCCCAAATGGAGCTCATTATGCTTCCCTTTTCAAAACTTCCCTATTACTGTCAAGGACATTACCATACTCTCACTCACCCAGTCTCAAAACCTCAGTGTTTCCTGAACTCTTCACTCTCACTTCCCCCATATTTACAGCACAGTGCCAAATCTTATACTTTCTACTTCCCTAACGTCTCTTATATAGGACCCTTTCTCTCCATCACTCAACATCCTAGTTGAAGCCATTATATTTCCTTTTCCAGAACTTCACCTGAATTATCACAATAGCCTAAAATTGGTCCTCCTGCCATAAACCTCTCCCTAATCTAATTTATTCTCCATTCAGCTGACAAAGTGATTTTCCTAATGCTTAGGTCTGACTAAGTAACCCCCTACTCTGTAAACTCCAGTGTCTTCCTATTTCCTCCATTACAAAATGAAAACAAAAAAAGCATCTGTTTATTATTTAAAGCTCTTCATAACCTACCACTTTTCTACCTTTCCAATCTTCTTACACTTTAATTCCCTCAATCCAGATAATTTGTCCTAGATGTTATTCTTCACACACAATATTCCTTCTCCCTTCTCCATGTCTTCACACTGACTATCCCCCACGCCTGGAATAGTCTCTCTCCTAACTTCCTACCTCTTAGTTTCTCTAGCTTCCTTCAAGATTCAGCCTTTCCCATTCCCCCCCAGTTGCTACTTCCTTCCCTTCTGAGAGTCTGCCACTCTTTTCTCCTACTACATCGACTGCAGTATAAGCCTAGTTATTTGCATGTTATCTCCCACATTACAATATGAGCTTCTTGAAGACAAAGGCTATTTTTGCCTTTCTTTGTATCCCCAGCTTAGCATGGTAAGTGATACATAGTAAATGAATAATAAATGCTTATTGATTCATCTAAAATATGTTATAAACCAGCCCCCTGGTAGGCAGAATTGTACTAGGAAGACAGGTGCTCACATATACTAGAGTCTTATAAGATCTGTTCATGTTGACAACAATTCTTTACATATCTATGAAGTCAAAATTTAAAATTGGGGGAGGGGAATCACATCTACAGAAGAAAGTACACAAGCATTTATTAAGCACCTACTATGTATCAATCACTATGCTAAGAACTTTATAAAATGATAAGAGATAATAAATATTTCCTTTGATAATCACAACCACCTTTAGAAGTAGGTGCTATTATTATCCCTATTATGCTTACTTGAAGAAACTGAGGCAGACAGTGGTTAAGAGACTTGCTCAGGGACATATATCTAATAAGTGTCTGAGGTCACATTTGAACATAGGTCTTTCTGACTCCAGGTCAAGCACTCTATTACTACACTATAGATACTGCTTGTTCTCTCAACCCAACTCACTGGACTCTTCTTCTCCAAGCACTTTTAGCTTTTTCTATAAATGTGTATCTGCTCATGATAGACCATGTGCTAGGAATATACTAGGACATAGTATTTAGTACCAGAGGGGACCTTTAAAATCATCCAGTTTAAAAAAAAATACACAAAATAAAACCATCCAGTTTAATCACCTTATTTTTAAAATTTTGAAATGATCCAAGAGAATGTTACTAATTTGTCCATAGTTACACAGGCAATACAGCAAAGCCATAATGCAAACATAGATCCTCTGGATTCTCTGATTCATTATTTTTCCCCTACTACACCATAGTTTCTGCCAGTGAAAATAATTTGGCTCCTCTGAACTCTAGCTACAGTTTAAAATATTCTATTCATCTTTCCCTGATCCCACTAATTGAAGGGGATATTTTTCTTTCCAGATTCTTTGGATCTGATGTGTTTACCACATTTTGCTTTGTGTTATATTTATTTCTGTCCTATCTTCTCTACTTGCATTTAAGATTCTTGGGCCTATCTCCTCTTTTTTAGCAGCAGCACTTAGGGAAGTGCCTTGCATAACAGATATGTTTTAGTTGAATAGAATCAGATTGGATCAAATTGAATTAAAACCATTTTTGCCTTATACTGAACTGCCTTTAACTCTTTGTTATAATTTTAAAGGTTGTCACAGGAAAATGCAATTAATAGCACTCTGCTTGTTTTGACTAACCCTCTGAGAACTGTAAAATAGAATTAATAGTACAGGGAAAAATGGGTTTTGTTTACAAACCATGGGCAGCAAGGTGGTACAGTGGATAGAGGATTGGCCTTGGAGGCAGGAGGACCTGAATTCAAATCTGACTTCATTTACTAGCTATGTGACCCCAGGCAAGTCATTTAACTCTGATTTCCTCTCAAAAATAAATAAATAAATAACAAAATAGTCTCTAAACTTCCTTAATTTCAAAGTGAGGCAATTTGTATGTTGAAATTATTTATTTCACAGAAATTTCTAATTTGCTACTTCAGAATATAATTCTATAGGCATAAAAATGATGCTTAAATTCAAGCTGATGAATATATAAATTATGAAATACCTTCAAGTTAGAAGAAGGACTTGTATCCACAAAAACATTTGTATATTTGCAGAAATTCATGTATCTTTGAATGAATCTATAAAAAATATATTCTCTATGATATTTTTACCCATGATGCTGTATACTTCTCATCTGATCTTTACTTCATCTAAGAATTTCTCCATCTATTAAAAAGGAAGCTTGACTTATATTGACTTTCAGAACCCTTGTAGTGCTAACAATCTACAGTTCTATGTCTGTACTATTAAATTTCCTCAGAATATGGAAAAAGATTGCCAATGATGAGTGATTTCTTCATATCATTTCCCCCACCTTCAGTGCACATCTACCTTCTCCTTTGCCTACTCAAATTCTAGCCTTGACATTTTTGTTTAAAATAGGTCATGGAATCTGGCCATTTCTACATTCAGATGCATGAGACAATTAAGCATTGTGCTACTTACCTCCAGTTTTTCAATGCAAAAAAAAATAGCTAGAGGTTGATTTTCTAGAATGAAAATTGGAGATATTCACAGCTACTCCCAAAGGCCAAACCGATAATAAATGCAGAGAAAACTTGTAACAAACTCTCAGCAAAATGACCAAAGTGCTCTGTTCCTTATTAATGTGAAAACTAGGATTATACAAAATCAAAGTAATTTTTAAAAGAAATTAAAAGTGATACTAAAAGAATCAATAAGATAATAGCTGGACATCTGTTTTCTATCTAGTTAGAGAAAAATCTGAGAGGTTAGTGTAAAAACCAAGTATCGCCAGAGCTGCTGTTGAGAAGCAGAATGTGTAATTAAAGTCATTAGATGGACCTCTCCTGTCCTAGCTCCATCTAAGTGTCTAGATAAATGTTACTGTCAGGGTGATGCATAAAGAGGTTGGCCCTGAGTGAAGGGCAGGGAAGAAGAGATGTGAGTGTGATGTGATTCCAAAGAGTGAGGTCAGAATATTACATCACCCACTTCACATTAATTAGGGAAGAATTCTAGAACCCAGATTGAATTAAAAGAACACTCTCTTGGGAACAAGAGGTTTGGATGGGGGTGTCATAGCTCTGATTCTACCTACCTGTGTGGTCTGGAGAAAGGTATTTGTCTTTTTGGAATCTTGGTCTCTTTATCTTGAAAATGAAAAACTGAACTAGACATTCTTTCCCACTCTAAAATTTTGTTTTCTGTATCTGCTAGTAAATTTCAGAGAATTTGGAAAGCAATACAGTTGAATCAATAGAGGTAATTAAGTTACTTTCTTTAAAATGTTTTTGTTGGTTCATTTTGCTTTTGAAAAAACAAACTTTTAGGGGGCATCTAGGTGGTGCGGTGGATAGAGCACTGGCCCTGGAGTCAGGAGGATCTGAGTTCAAATCCAGCCTCAGACACATAACATGAGCTGTGTGGCTTGGGGCAAATCACTTAACCTCAGCTGCCAAGTGCACACACACACACACACACACACACACACACACACTTTTCAACAAACATTAAAATAAGAAAACACTTGACAAAGTACATTCCCTGAAAAGAACAAAGAAGTTCCATCTTTGCCTGAAAAATTTTAATAAGGGGACAATCACTATTTCCTAAGGCATCCAATTCCACCTTTGCATAGCTCTAATTTCTAGGAAACTTGTTATTTATATCAAGTTCAAGTTTACTACTTTGAAATTTCCACCTAGGTCCAAACTAAAATAATCCCGAATCCTTTTCAATGTGATAGCCCTTTAAACGCTTGGAAACAGTTATCATGTGTTTCTTCCAACCCCACTCCCCTCTCTTCTCAACCCTAAATATTCCCAGTTCTTCAACCAATCTTGAAATAACATAAACTTAAAGTTTTTTATCATTCAGGTTATCTTCTGTGGATGCTCTCCAGCTTATTTAAAAGTGGCATTCAAAATCAAACACAGGTTACCAAATGAGTTCCTACCAAAGCAAAATAAAAGAGAAATCATTTCCTTGTTCCCAGACATTATTTATCTCTTATGTAGCCTAAATGGCATTAACTTTTAGACCTCTCATATCATTTGTTTTCCTCATGTAGAACATGCAAAAACACTCAGATCTTTTCCAAATCACTGGCTAGTCATGCATTAACTATTTTGCATTCACAAAATTTATTTTTGGACACACATGAAAATTGACATTTATTCTTATTGAATTTCAATTTTATTTTTATTTGGCCCAGAATTCTAAACTGTTGGGATGTTTTTGAATTTTGCTAGATTCAAACTTGAATTTACTATATTAATTTAATTCATTTTGCTAGATTTCCTTCCTGGATTTCTATCTGCAAATTTAATAAGCCTATCATCTATTCCTTTATCCAAATTGTTGGGTTAAAAATGTTTTACAGCATAGATCCCTATGATTTTACATTGGAAAGTTATTAACAAGATGAAATGGAATTGCTAATGATTATTCTTTAGATCCAGCCATTTGATAAATTAAGAATTCATCAATTGTACCATAATTAATCTCAGGTTTTTTTCATATTTTCCAGACAAATGAAAATCTAGGAAATTCCACTTGGAAGGTTTTCAATATTTCTTCATTGCAAATGATTCTAACTTTTGATTCCTGATCATCTCCCCAGTATGTTAAGTGGGAATTCCTTTTGTGTAGGCTTTGGACCAAATGAATGCTAAACTCCCTAACAACTCTACTAAAAATTTTGTGATTCTGTTACTTTTCAATCATATTATTTTTATAATTATGTTTTATTATATTTCTCCTATGCTTATAAGATTATTCATGGAAATGTTTATTGTCCAATATGTAAGTTATTTTCTATGAAATAATCACATTGATTCTATAACATCTTTAAATTGATCATATTTACAGTTAATTGATTTTGTCTTGTAATTGCCCAAGTCATGTCTCTTTCTCTCTCAGCTTAGTTCAGAAATTCAGCTGGCTCATAATGAGTTAAGTTTAGAAAGCCAGTTCTACTGCTAATCATTGTTCTATTTTTGCCTCAAGGAAATCTGTTATTCTTGAGGGATATGGGTAGAGTCTGGTCCACTACAGATATACCACTGAGTTACCTTTCAAGGATGCGTGGTTTGTTATTCATAGAATATGGTGCAGTATCTCTAACCTTGAAGGTGGACTCAAACAATGGAACATTTCTTATTCACAGTAGGGAAGAAGGGAGTTCTTGCTGGCTCCTAATTCCCAATTTCTGGGCAATCATATTATCCCCAATACCTCAGCTTTGTAACCAATCATATTGATTTCACCATTCATGATGTCAAGCTCTTTTTACCAATGATAACTTATTCCCGTCCTATGAAGTCCTATTCTTTGCTCTGTACTCCCCAAAACTACAAAAGGGAGCCATCTCCCTCATTTCATGGTCTTTGCTTAGGAAGTTGAAAACTTATTTATTGATAAATTCATACTTTGCTAATAAATTGGTCAGGCTTCGAACTTTGTGCCTCAGTTGTAACATCAGAGGTAACATCTGCATCTACTGATATAATCAATAGTAAGTGTTATTTATATATATATATATATAATATATATATATATACATATATACACATATACATATACGTACATATATATACATATACATATATATACATATACATATATATACATATATATCTAGATAGATAGATACATAGATAGATAGATAGATATATGGAGAGAGAGAGAGAGAAAGAGAGAGAGAGAGAGAGAGAGAGAGAAGAGAGAGAGAGAGAGTTAATTCTAATTCCTAATATGGAATCATTCTTGGGTGCCTTCAATAAATTCAACTTGGTCATAGTACTTAGGGTTTTTTGTTCATTTTGTTTTGTTTTTAATGTAGACCTTTCCTAGAACTATGTTTAACAATGTTCATCAATATCCATTAATGATATTTTGCCCTTTTCCTTTAATCCCTTTTCTTCTTATTTTCCTGTTGGGAAAGAAATATTTCTAAACTCAAACATTTGTATGTGTATTCTTTCCTCCTTTGACAAGTTCAGATGAGACTGTGGCTCAAGTGTCACCTACAACCTCCCACTTTCCCATTCTTGTTGAGTAGACTTCTACTTGTGGCTCCATTTCTGTGAGATCATTTCCCCTATTGCTCCTCTCCTGCCCACCTGGCCTAACAGTGTGTTCCTCTTCCTCACCCTTTCTGCTTCTTCTTTTCTTCTTTTGAGATTACCAAAACATAGTAGACTCCCTTTTTCTAATTAAACTTCCTTTATGACCCCTGATGATGATAGTGTTCTGTGAGGCTACAGAAAACATCTCTTCATATAAAAATAAAAACAGTCTAACCTCATTTAGCCCATTTTCATTACTTACTCATGTAAGAAATGTGACATTTGTAAATTTAGAGAATGCACCCCAAATGTTCACATGGACTATTTATGCTGACCTGTGGTGGGGCATTCTGAGCTCATATTCATCTGATCAGCCAGCTGAACACACTGTAACTTGACTCTAACATTGTGCTGTCATTTTGGTCCTCCTTGAGAATGAAGGACAACAACCAGACCAACCAGTAATCTGGCTATTGACCTCATTATTCAACTGAAATTTTTCTCTCCAAATATAATGATCTCTTATCACCAGATCTAATTGCTTCATTCACATTTCATTGTACTTGCCAATATTCCTCCATGCCACCTGAAGTATACACAGAGCAATTACACCCTTGACCTCATGAGAGCCTTAAAACTTTTAATCACCTCTTCCGCTTGATATTCTCCTCTCTGTAGGTTTTAATGACACTATTTTCTTCTGGTTCTCTTATTTGTCTGACCATCATTTATCAGTACTCTTTGCTGGATATTTATCCAGAATGAGCCTGCTAAATATGGATGCTCTCCAAGGCTCTATTGTGGGCCTTTTCTTTTCCTTCTATGTCACTTGATGATCCCAATAGATTTTGAAATCACAAAATTCATTTATGATTTCTTTGCAGAAAATTCTCAGATCCTTTCCCCTCTCAGAAGTAGATAAATGTAACAAAAATAAAACAAAATAAAGAAAGAAATGAAGGAGATGAATAGAATTTTGGAATCCTTAGATAGGATAGACCTTTGGGGAAAACTGAATGGGAATAGAAAGGAATATACCTTTTTTTTTCTCTAAGCAGGTCATGGCACCTACACAAAAATCAATCATAAAAACCTCTTAATCAAATGCAGAAAAGGAAAAATACAAATGCATTCTTTTTGGATCATAATGCAATAAAATTACATTCAATAAAGGGCCATGGAAACATGGATTAAAAATTAGTTGGAAAGTAAATAATTTGATTCTAAAGAATGAATGGGTCAAAGAAAAAATCATAGGAACAGCCAATAATTTCATCAACAGTGAGACAACTTAACTAAATTTATGGGATGTGGCCAAAGCAGTACTTAGGGGAAATTTTGTATCTCTAAATGCTTACATCAATAAAATAGAAAAAGAGCAGATGAATGAATTGGGTGTGTAACTAAAAAATTAAAAATTTAAATCCACAATTAAACATTAAGTTGGAAATCCTGACAAATCAAAGGAAAGATTAATAAAACTGAAAGTAAGACCATTAAACTAATAGATAAACTGGTGGTGGTGGTGATGGTAGTGACTGTTAAGTCATTTTTCTTGAGACTAGCCAAAGCATGTCTGAAACTATACTGTAAAGTGGTAACCAACAAAACTATCGGGTATTGGCTAGCCATTATTAGATTTGTATGTCATGGCATCACCTCCCTGATGTCATGGTCCTCTTTGACAATTAAGGACAAACAACAACAACAATGACCCCACACATACACTCACACACAAACACACACACTCACACACATGAACACAAATTTTCACTCAGTTCCCTTCTTTAATTTTGTTGAGCACTGTAGCAGCACAGTTCAATATGTTGCTCTCCCAGGCACAGTTCATTTCAACTTTTCTATATCTCCACCTCATCCACATAGGGAAGGGGATGGTAGTGGCATTTCTGTTTCTTATTGTCACAAAATGGTGGGATGAGGGAAGAGAGAGGAGGTATGATGGCAGAGACAACAGATGTCAACAGTAGGGGAAGTCTGTGGCTCTTAAAGTACAAGCCTATGTGTCTAGTGGTACTGATGGGGGCAGGGCCCAAGCCAAGATCTTCGCTCCTTTTACCAAAGGGAATCTGACTCCCATTTGTCTACAGGCCCCAGCCCCTCATCTCCCTTTGAAAACCTTAGCCTTACCTTTTAATCTTATTCAGATGTACCTTTGCCCCTTGACCCAAAAGAATCTGACTCCCTTTTGTCTATGGACCCCAGAAAGGCCTGACTCTGGTCTCAAATGTTCCTTGTCGACTCCCCTTATCTCCCTTTGAAAGTCCTAGCCCCACCCTTTGATCTTGTGCAGATGCCTTTCAAACTTCTGCCTTCCTGGTCCCTCCATTACCTATTCCCATTGTCTATTCAATCTCTCAGACGCTCCAATTGGAATTCTCACCTACACCCTTTTCCCAGCCCCCTTCTCTAGCCACCCAAAGTTGCTTCAGTGTATAAAAGTTCCACTCTGGCCCCCATTCAGAAGTGAGAATCTCAGGCCCGCAAGGCTGAGCCTTTCTCATGCCTGCTCCTCCTCACGGGTGTTGCCTGGCCTATGTGATTTATCACTAATAAACTTTTCCTCTGGCTGAAGAACATTTGAGTTGAATTCATTCAGGCAGGGCCTGGTAACATGGTCTTGGGGTTCCCAACAGAACCCCAAAGTCCTAGACCTCCTCACTACCATCCATCAGGGCACTAAGAATGATGAGGAAAAGGGTGCTAAATTAGCCTTAAGATTAAGGGTTAGCATTCTCTGCAGTTAATATTTTAGCTTGTTACTGCATTAGGATTCTTGGTATCTTATCTTGCTGCCACAGTGGAAATTATTTTGTCTCTGGTGCATAATTCTCATGAAGGAGATTTTGGAGAGATCGTGAAGAAAGGAAAAAATCAAGAATTCCATTTTTTTCATGATGAAGATTGGAGAACAGGAACAGGACAAGAAAAGCAAATTGATTCAAGCATAAAGCACCAGTGTTGAGTCCATTCTTTTTCTCTTACCATTTTTGGTGAGAGATAAAAATTAATATTACCTCATTTCCATTGTATTGATTTTTATAATGTAATTTTTATAATGTAATTTTATAATGTAATTTGTGCTACCTTGATTTTTAGAATCCTCAGTATTCCTAGAACTCACCTCATTCAGAAGTGGTCCTAGTTTGAATTGGCTTAAAGGCATGGTCAAAAGGGAGTGGCTCATGCTCCTAACCCTCAGGACATTTGCTTGCTAGCCAGTTTAATCTAGGACCCTAGTTTTCTTTACCTCTAAACAGAAACCATTTTAAGCTAAGCCTTTCCCCAAGGGATAGTTCTCCTACTCATGTTTCTCCTTGTGAAAAATAGGGGTGGTTTGGCCTCCCCTAGGAGATGGCTAACCTACATGATCCTGACTGGGATGGTTCTGATTTTCTAGCCAAGATTACTAGAGGCATTTGAGGCCTCTAAAGCAATTTACATTCTGTAATTGTCTATGAGAGTCCTGCTCTGCCACTCCTGAAGACCAACCCACTTCCTCTAGTGGCAGCCACTTATAAGGCTTCTTAACCAACCCTCCTTTCCTGTTTCTCAACAAACATGGGTTTTTCTGTACCATCTAGGTCACTGCCCTAACTAAAGAGTCCAGTGAAGCCCACTTATTGACAGCTATTTGTATCACTATTAATAAAGTCAAGATGACAGGTAAGATACCCTGGAAAAAACATGCCTCAGTTTGCCTCAGCTTCATTTTATTCACACTGATACAGTTTTAGGGGTATAAGAGCCCCAAAATACCTCTGTTCAGGGCAGAGTTGTCTGGAAAGAATTCACGGACTCAAGCAATCTTCCAGTGAAGTGACAAAAAGTTTATTGCAATGCTATGTAGCTGGCAGAGCTCTTTTAGGGAACTTGCAACCTAACAAGAGTGATGCTAAAGCTTAAACAGAAGAAATTCAGTGAATGGGTGCCAAGTATGCTAATTAGGTGACAAGGGCCAGCCTGTTTGTTACCAGTCAATGTCCTGATAGACAAGAAGAGCCACAAGAATGGGCATATATCTTGATGTCTGGAATGTACAGTGTTGTTGGTACCAGATACCTTAGGGATCAGCACAAGATAATTCTGCTGGTACATGAGAGTCCTGTTCACACAAGGGAAATTCTATAGGGTCAGCTTGTCATTCTAACAGGGAGAGATAGTTTGCCTCACTGAGCCTACTCATGAGTTACTGCTAGAGGTAGGGTCTTTGGGCTGGGGAGAGATATGGTGCTAGGGATGGAGGTCTTAACTCAAGTAGCTCATTAACACTACCCTCTCTTTATTTGTAAAGAGAGGACAGAGAGTGAGAAGAAAAATTACAAGCAAATCAGGCAGAAGGAAACACAATTAATTATCATAATTGTATAAACTCCCACACGTTTAGCTAATTAGCTAATAAGTCCTTGTGCCAGATGATACTAATGTACTATCTGACATTGTTTTTCCATTTTTCCCACTTGGACTGACTGAAAAACTGATTATCTATTTATAAATGATAAAATAATATCAATGACAGCTGCAGTGCAGTTTTTTTGGCCAAGAATTGGTTGGGAAAGTTCACAACTCCATAAAAACTGTACCTGTTTTTCTATAGCCCCTCCAGCATTTGTCAGTTTTCTTTTTTGTGGTCTTAGCCAATCTGATGGATAGGAGATGGTACTAAAGAGTTGTCTTAATTTGCATTTATCTAATTATTAGGGATTTAGTATTTTTTGATCTAGCAACTGCTAACTTGGATTTCTTTCTCTGAGATCTGTCTATTCATATCCTTTGATCATTTATCAGTTTCAGAATGGCTTTGATTTGTATATATGTGGCTCAGTTCCTTACAGATCTAATTCCTTAATCATAGAAACTAACTTCCCCAGTTTCCTGCTTTTCATTTTGTTCTAGCAGAATTGGTTGTTCTCATCAAAACCTTTTATTTTTATGTATTCAAAATTATACATCTAAACTCCTTTAAACATCTTTCATGTGTTTGGTCACTAATTCTTTTCCTCTTCATACACCTGACAGACAATTTCTTCCATGTTCTACTAATTTGCTTGTTATGTCATCCTTTATGTATAAATCATGTATCCATTTTGAGCTTATCTTGGTATATGGCGTGAAATGTTGATCTATGACTACTTTCTGTCAGACTACTTTCAAAATTTTCCAACAGTTTTCATTGAATAATGAATTCTGGTCCCAATAGCTGTCATCTTTGAGTTTATCAAACATTAGGTTACCGTGTTTATTTGTTTCTGTATGTTATATGCCTGGGGCAGCTAGATGGTGCAGTGGATAAAGTGCCAGGCTTGGGTACAAGTAGATTCATCTTCTTGAGTTCAAATCCAGCATCAGACTCTTACTAGCTATGTGACCATGGGCAAGTCACTTAACTGTATTTAGTTCAGTTCCTCATCTGTAAAGTGAACTGCAAAAGTAAATGGTAACCCACTTCAGTATCTTTGCCAAGAAAACTCCAAGTGAGGTCACAAAGAGTCAGACACAACTGAAAAACAACTGAACAACAACAAAATATCATATATCCTGTTTCATGGATTAACCTCTCTGTTTTTCACACAAATAGTTTGATGATTACAACTCTGTAGTATAGTTTTTAGATATGGTACTACTAGAACTACTTCCTTTCCTTTTTTTTTAATTGAATCTCTTAATATTTTTGACCTTTTCGTCTCCAGATGAATTTTGTTATTATTATATCTAGTTCTATAAAACAAATCTTTAGCAGTTTGATTCATATAGTACTAAGTAAGTAAATTAATTTAAAGTATTGTGATATTTACTATATTGCCTTGACCTAAGCATGAATAAATAATATTTCTTTAATTATTTTGAACTCTCTTTATTTGTGTTCAATGTATTTGTGTCTGTGTGTGTGTGTGTATGTTGCCAGGTAAACTCCCAAGTGTTTTATACTATCCACAGTTATTTTAAATGGAATTCCTTTTTTGTGTCTTTTCCTGATGAATTTTGTTGGTAAAAAATTGAGATGCTGATGATTTGTATTTTATACTTTGAAACTTTGCTAAAGTATTAATTATTTAGATTAGCTTTTTACCATCTATAGTTCTCAGAGTCAATCATCATATCATCTCCCAAAAATGATAGTTATCTTTCTTCTTTGCCCATGATTATTCCTTTAATTTCTTTTTCCTGATTTTGTTGCTATAGCAAGTATTTCCAGTAGAGTATAGAATAGTAATGGACATCGTCACTTTACCCCTGATCTTCTTGAAAGAGTGTCTACTTTACCCCCATTACAGATAATGCTGGCTCTTGATGATAGAAAGAGATCATTTTAAGAAAATCTTCATTTACTTTTATGCTTTCTGGCATTGCTTTTGTTGTTATTGTTTTAAATAAGAATGGGTGTTATGTTTTGTCAAACCTTCTTTGCATCTATTGAAATAATTATATTATTATGTTTTGCTTTTGTTATTAATATGATCAATTATATTTATAGTTTGCCTAATATTGCCTAAAATTGCCTGAATTCATGGTGTGACTCTAGCCTACAAAAAGTGTATTATTTTTGTGATATATTGCCGTAGTAGCTTTGTTAATATTTTATTTCAAAATTTTACAACAGTATTCATTAGGGAAATTGGTTTACAATTTTCTTTTTCTGTTTTTACTCTCCCTGGTTTTAGATATCAAGATCATATTCTTTAGGAAAATTTGGTAGGATGCCTTGTTACCTATTTTTAGAACAGTATATGCAGTATAAGAATTAATTGTTTTTTAAATATTTGGCAGAATTTACACATAAATGCAATAGGTCCTGGAGAATTATTCTTTGGGAATTCATTTATAGCTTGTACAATTTCATTTTCTAATTTGGAATTATTTATAGACTCTGTTTCCTGTTCTGCTAATCTAGGCAATTCATATTTTTGTAATATATTCACTTATCACATTTAGATTATTAATTTTATTAGCATATGGTTACCAAAATAGCTCCTATTGCTTATTTTTAATTCTTCATTGGTTTTGACTTTACTTTTTTCATTTTTGACATTTCTTATTTTGTTTTCTTCTTTCTTTTTAAAAGCAAATTAGATAATGTCGTACCTTTTCACCACTCCCCCCAAAAAAACATACACCCAGATCCTAATTTTGTTTAGTAATTCACTGTGTGAGTGTGTGTGTGTGTGTGTGTGTGAGAAAGAGAGAAAGAGAGAGAGAAAGAAAGAGAGAGAGACAGAGAGAGAGAGAGAGAGAGAGAGAGAGAGAGAGAGAGAGAGAGAATGTGTGTGTGTGTGTGTGTGTGTGTGTGTGTGTGTGTGTGTGTGTTTTACTTTTAATTTTCTTTACCTTTCATTTTCAGGATTTCTATTTTGGTGTTCAATTGGGGATTTTCAATTTGTTGGTTTTCTTTTTTTTTTTGTATGCCTAATTCATTGATCTATTCCTTCTGTCTTTTAGTGATGAATGAGTTTAGCAATTTAAGTTTACCCCAAATACTACTTTGGCTGCAGCCCAATATTTTGCTATGTTATCTCATTCTTTTCATTATCTTTATTGAAATTATTGATTATTTCTATGATTTGTTCTTTGACCTACCTACTCTTTTGGAATGTTAATTAGTTTCCAATCAATTTTTAATCTTGCTTCACAGGTCCTTTATTGAATGTAATTTTATTCCATTATGGTTTGTAAAAGATATATTTCTATTGCTGCTTTTGTTCATTTGTTTGTAAGGGTTTTTGGCTATAATACATGGTCAGTTTTTGTGAAGATGCCATGCATAGCTGAGAAATTAATTTATAGCTTCCTATTTCTATTCAATATTTTCCAGAGGTCTGTAATACCCAACTTCTGAAAATTCTATTCAGGTCTTCAGTATCTTATTTACTTTCGATTTTTCTAGGTCTGAAAGAGGCATTAAATTAAGGTCTCCCTCTATAATAATTTTTCTATCTTTTCCTGTAACTCATTTTACTTTCCCTTAAGAATTAGGTGCTGCACTATTTTGTATCTTTAGTGTGGATATTAACTCATTGTGTATGTTAACTTTTAGCAAAATATAATTTCCCTGCTTATCTCTTTTAATTAGGTTTATTTTTGCTTTTGTGTGTTTGAGATCATGCTTGCTAACCTTGCTTTGGTTTTTTTTTTTTGGTTGTTTGTTTTGTTTCAGCTGAAGCATAATTGATTCTACTCTAGGCCTTTTTTTAGCTCTGTGCATATCTTCCTGTTTCGAAAATGTTTCTTATAAATGCCACATTGTCAAATTTCATTTCTAAACCATTCTGCTGTCTTCCATTTTATCTTCCATCTCATTCACATTCACAATTATGATTGCTAACTGTTTATTTCCTTCCATTTCATCCTCTTCTACTCATTTTTCTTTCTTTTTTTCCCCTTCTTCCATTTTAGGAGTGTCTTTTGATTCTAATTAATGTCTCACTTAATCCATGCTCCCTCTTATTCTGCCCCCTTTCCTTTCACTTCTTTCTTTCTTATTTCCTTGTTGGCTAAGATGTATTACTGTTCCCAACTATTTGTGTATGTGTATCTTTAGTTCATTTATCCAGTTCAGATGAGAATGAGACTTGTGTACCATCTGCTCCCCCCACTACCCCTCCTTATTTCATAACCTATTCTTTGTGCACCCCATTTATGTAAGATAATTTCCCCCATTCTTTCTCTCCTTCCCCTTTATCTCAGTGCATTCCTCTTCTCACCCATTCCATTCTTTTTTTTTTATTATCATCTAAAGACAACAGAATCACAACCAGGCCCACTGTCTAATTAGACTCTCTCCTTGATCCTTAGAGAGGACAAAGTACTAAGGGACTGTATGTATCACCATCCCCTGTGACAATGTAAACAGTTTAACCTTGCTTTATTATCCTTTAAATTTCTCACTCATATTTACCTTTTTATGCTTCTTGATTCCTATGCATATGTTAAATTTTCTACTTAGTTATACTCTTTTCATAAAAAATGCTTGGAAGTCTTCTATTTCATTAAAGTTCCATTTTCTCCCCTCTATAATTATATGAGGGTCACCAAGATGGTATGGTGGATAGAATGCCAGGCCTGGAGTTGTGAATTCAAATGTGGCCTCAGACACTTGTTAGCTGTGAGAGAGATCCTGGGCAAGTCACTTAACCCTGTTTGCCTCCTTTTCCTCATCTGTAAAATGAGCTAGACAAGGAAATGGCAAACCAATCCAGCATCTTTGCTAAGAAAAACCCAAATTGGAGCAGCTAGGTAAAGCACCAGCCTTGAAGTCAGGAGGACCTGAGTTCAAATCCAGCCTCAGACAGTTGACACTCACTACCTCTGTGACTTAAGTCACTTAACCCCAATCGCCTTATCAAAAAAAAAATTGGGTCACAAAGAGTTGGACATGACTGAAACAACTGAATAGCAACAACAATAGAAACTGTCTTACTTTTTTTTTTTAGGGGAAGCTAGGTGATGTAGTAGATAGAGTACTAGGTCTGGAATCAGGTTCAAATCCCCTCCTCTTCCTGTTCAACTCCAAATCCAACTCGTGGTGTTTGTCCTAGATATGCACATGGATGCATTCTATAAGATTGTCATCCAAATTCATGTTTAAATGTAGACAATAGAATTTTTATCTACTTGGTGATATAGATATATATAGATATCATATATCTATATATATATATATATAATTTGTGTGTGGGTACATATATATGTATATATATATGTAAATGTGTGTGTGTGTGTGTGTGTGTGTGTGTACACATATGTGAGAAACAGGGTTCAGTCACTTCTTGGTAGGGTTAGGGGTTTAGCCCAAGCATGCAGCCACAACTCACTGCTCCTCTAGAAACATACCATGCAGACTTCCATCTTCCCTTAAGAAATCAAAACTTAAACTGAAGTGAGTGAACGAGATGTTTATTTATGGTTCTTGCAAGAAGCAGGTGTGTGTGGTACCCAAAAGACACACACACATCAGCAGAAGACAGAGCAAGCCTTTTATGCGGTTAATTCCTTCTTCTCCCTCCCTTCAGAGCTAGGATTGGTCCCTCCTCTTCAGGTTATAATCTTCCTGATACTCCCATTTCATATTACTCTTTAACTTGTTACTCCTCCTGCTAATATATTAAATGTGCCTAGTTTTGTGCTATTGCTCCCCTCTGGGTGAAGAAATTAGTATTAATGAGTCCATTATGCATGCACACTCTAAGTAAAGCTTAACTTTTTTCCTACTTCCAGCCTCTTTAATCAACCAGCTTCACCCACTTTCAGGTGTTCTAGAACTTCTGACCTAGAGCTACCTTTTCTCTCAATTTCCTTACTCGGAAATATAATCGTTTCACGCCTCTCACAAATATATGTGTACATATTATACACACACACACCACACACACACACACACACACACACAAACACACACAGAGTCAAGTCAAATTTTTTGGAGTGATTAGAAGTCTCCTCCAACAGTTGCTCAGTGTTTCAGAGGTTGCTGAAACTGATACAATGTCATGTGCAAAAAGTATCAATTCTACATGAACTGGCTATCTTTCTTGCCCTTTCAAGTTTAGAAACCTTTTGACTGGATTTGAAAGCCAAATATATTCTTAACAACCCTAGTCAGTTGTACCCCATGTCTCACCAGGAGTTACTGATTCCTAAATTTTTGAGTGGTAGCTCACAAATTCAAATCCCATTTCACATACTATTTTTTATCAAATCTTTATTTCTCAGATCTGACTATCTTCTGAAGCCCTTAACTTTAATGTAAAGAAATTCTGAAAATATCATCTGGGCTTCTAAGTCCTTTAGTTTCCTTTCCAAAAGCTAAATTTTTGCAATAGCTCTTTATTTTATTTTTTTCTCATGTGAATCATCAGAAGTAGATAGTGGTCATATAGTCTAACAAATCCTAAGTTGTTTTATATATTTTTCTTGGGCATATGCTACCAGAAGACAGCAATCATTCTTATTAAGTCAACACATAGCTGTCTCATGAGGTCACCAACCACCTCTACTCTTCTTTTTCCAAAGAGCCTTACTGGATCTCAGCTGACAAAATATGTATATTCATATACTAATTCCTTTTAGGACAAATATCTGCTCCCTCTTCAGCTTCCTCCTCTAAAGCTTCCACAAGCTGAGATATAATGATGAGATATAATGTAAAGATTTGAGTTATTTTGTAAACAGTATGCTGTACCTGTGTTACACTGATTCACCATGATATTGCTAAATTTAATATAAATTGGTGAGGCTGTTGCTAGCAAAATGCCTGCTTTCTGTGCTCCCCTATAAATTTGGTGAACACTAGTAAGTGGGAATTTGGGGAACATGCTAGCTGAATGCTGTGGGGGCCCTGACCTGCCCCCATTGAGACTTAGGAGGGAATGTTGTAGGACCTGGAACTCCTACTCTCTGAATAGTCTCACCCACCCTGCAAGAAGAGTAATTAGTGGATCCTATAGGAGTTGGTGCGGTCGTTATCAGGACCCATTGAGAAGAACAGAATAAAATAAATTATTTAACCCCTCATTGTGTCTCTGAAGCTGTCTTCCTGTCTGCCTAGATCAAGGATGAACCTGCTAGAAACTGGAGCCCAAGAGCTCCAGTGTCTCCTGTCTTACACTTTTTCTTTTTCTTCCTTCCTTCCTTCCTTCCTTCCTTCCTTCCTTCCTTCCTTCCTTCCTTCCTTCCTTCCTTCCTTCCTTCCTTCCTTTCTTTCTTTCTTTCTTTCTTTCTTTTTCTTTCTTTCTTTCTTTCTTTCTTTCTTTCATTTTCTTCTTTCCCTAGTCTTTAGCACAGCACTTGGTACATAAAAAGTTGTTTAATAAATACTTATTGACTAAGAATATATAGTATATTGTTTTCTTCATGGCAACCCACGAAACAAAGGAAAATGCAAAATGACTCTATTTCTCCTCCCACAATGATATCGGAAGGAGGGGTGTAAAGGGGAAGAAAGGACATTAATAATCACACTGTTTGGGGCAGCTAGGTGGTGCACTGGATAGAGCACTGGCCCTGAAGTCAGGAGGACCTGAGTTCAAATCCAGCCTTAAACCAAACACTTGACACTTATTATCTGTGTGATCCTGGGCAAGTCACTTAACCCCAATTACCTAAAAAAAAAAATCACACTGTAGAACATCTAAAAAAATCGACAATTAGTTCTTTAAATTTGATTAAATAAAATATATTAATATACCTGTTTTTATATCCCCTTCAAACAATTACAATTCTCATTTTGGGCCATCTTTTCCAGTCTAATAGGTATGAGATAGAACCTAATAACTGTTTTGACATTTATTTATCTTATCATTTGTGATTTGAAACATTTTTTATATTGTTGATAGCTCAACTTTTTCTTGAGATTTTTATTCATATCTTTTACCCATTTATCCATTATGAAATGGTTCTTTTTCTTAAAATATTTTATTCCATTCCCTATATATCTTTGAAATATGATTTTTATCAGAAAAAATATGCTATAAAAATTTTTCCCAGTTAGTGTTTCCTTCAAATTTTAAGGAAATTGATTTTGTTTCTGCAAAAGTGTTTCTATTTCTTATAATCAAAATCATCCATTTGATCTCTTCTAAAACCTATCCCCTATTGAGTCTTATATAAGTCTTTTATCCACAATTTGAAAAATGCATCTTTCTCTGCTCCTCTAATTTGATTAGAATATGATTTTTTATAACCAGCTATATTACTAATTCTACAAAGTAACCTTTGGTAATTTGATTATTATAGCATCAAATAAATAAATTAATATAGGTAATATTGTCATTTTTATTGTATTGGCATGGCCAAACCCTGAGTAATAAGTACATTTCCAATTATTTAGGTTTGTCTTTATTTCTATAAAGACTGCTTTGTCATTTTAGTCATATAATTCTTGTCTGTGTTTTGGTAGCTGAGTGCCCGAGTATTTTCTATATTCTGTAATAATTTTGAATGGAATTTCTCTATTTATCCCGCTGAGTTTTATTATTGTTTGTCCTTTGTACTTGAAAAGAACCAATAACATCACAAGGTGGCTGTCAAAATACAGTGTTTCCAACTGTGGCTCATCAGTCTAATACGACCTCAGCAGGTTCTACCACAGACAGGACATAAATAGTCCACATGAACAATTGTGATAGAGGTGTCTCTAAAGTTGTGCGTCACACATTTCCTTTGTGCTACCATGATTTTGCTTTGCTTATAGAACATAACGCCTTCTTTGATGTGGCCACACCATGTTGGGTGGTCTGATGCTGGAGTCTAACATGTTTCACAAGTGATACTAAAGTTCTTCAGACAGACCTCGAGAGGGTCTTTGTATTGCTTCCTCTGACCTCTATGTAAGCATTTGCTTTGTGCAGCTTCTCCACAAAATAGTCTTCTAGGTAAACTCACATTGGACATTCAAGCTATATGGCCAGCATATTTGAATTGTGCTCTCTGCAATAGAGTTTGAATGCTTGGAAGTTCAACCCAAAAGACAACCTCAGTGTCTGGTACCATATCTTGCTAGGTAATCTTCAGAATATTTCTAAGGTAATTCAAATGGAAGCTGTTTGATTTTTTTTGGCATGGTGCTAATATGCTGTCCAGGTTTCATAGGCAATGAAGTCAGCACAGTGGTTCTGTAGACATTCAGTTTGGTATGCAAGCTAATACTTCTTCCCGCACTTTCTTTGATCACACACTGTCAATGAGGATGAAAACTGTATCAAGTTCAACCCCTTCACTGATGGTAAACTTGAAACTTGAAATGGCCAATATGGAAGGAGAATTGGTACATGACTTTTTGTTCCCAAATGATTGTGTGCTCAATTCAGCCTCTGAGGCTGAGATACAGCAGAGTATAGATCAGTTCTGTGGTGCTTGTGCTGACTTTGGCTTGAAGATTAACACCACAGAAAACAGAGGCTCTTCACCAGTCAACACCACACCATCCATATGTGGAACCATAAGTTACAGCAGATGGAGAAATTTTTAATGCTATGGAAAAGTTCACTTACCTTGAAGTATATTTTCCAGGGATGTCCACATAGATGATGAAGTTGATGCGTGCATTCCAAGAGCTAGCCCAGTGTTTGAGTACTTTGCTGAAATTATTATTTCAATTCATTTTAGTTGAAATTCTAGAGTTATCTAAAAAGATCATCATTACCAAAAATAATAGTTTAAGTTCATCTTAAACTGTTATAATTCATTTATTTTTCTTGTGTTATTTCTATTGCTACAACTTCTAGTACTATATGAAATAATAATGACGATCATTGACATTCTTGATTTACCTCTGATTGTATTGGGAAAAAGTCACTAGTTTTTGTCCATTGCATATAGTACTGGATCTTGGTTTTAGGTAATATTATTTAGGTTAATATTAGGTAGATATTATTAGATAGATAACATATTAAGGAAATGTCCTTTGATTCCTATACTTTTTGATGTTTTTAACTGAAATTAGTGTTATATTTTATCAATACTTTTTTTCTACATATACTGATCATGCAATTTTAATTGTTTTGTTATTACTATGGTTTGTAGTTTTCCTAATATTGGACCAACTCTGGATTTCTGGGATAAATTTGAGTTGTAGTATATACATTATTTTAATATGTTTTTCTAACTTCTTTGTGAATATTTCCTGCAATAAATTCTATTGATCTCCATCAGGTAAGTTGTTCTATCATTTTCCTTTTTCCTACTTTATCCTTCCCTAGTTTAGATATCAGGAGCATATTTAAATCATAAAAGGAGTTTGGGGTAAAACTTTATCTATTGTAGCAAATATTTTATGTAATATTGGAATTAATTAATCTAAATGCTTAATAGAATTCACTTATAAACCCATCTAAAATCATTTCTGTCTTGTTCAATTATTTCCTAAGATTTCGTTATTTAAATCCTCTATTTTTACTGTTGTTCTCAGTGTGTAATGGTGATTCCATACACACACACATATATATATGCATGTATGTATATTTGTAAATAAACATAAGTATTCATCCATTTCATTTGGTTTTTTTTTCTCTTTTGTTGGTGCATAGTTGGGCAAAATAGTTTTGAACAATTCTTTTTAATTTTCTCTTCTTGTTGTGGATTCTTCTTTTTCATATTTTAGATTGTTAATATGATTTTCTTTTCTTTTCTTTTTTTTCAGAATAGCTAATGGCTTTTTTCTTTAATTTTTTAGAAAGGTGTTTTTATCAATCAACTCAATGAAGATTTCTTCCTTACAATTTTTGTTGCTTTTTTGGATTTTTAAAATTTTTACAGGGGATTATATAATTGATTATGTAGTTATTTTCCCTATTCATTAATACATTCTCTCTCTCTCTCTCTCTCTCTCTCTCTCTCTCTCTCTCTCTCTCTCTCTCTCTCTCTCTGTTTCCCAACTGTTAAATAAAGCTTCTCCCCTCAGCACTGCTTTTGCCTCATCCCAGAAATTTTGTTATGTTATCTCACTGTTGTCATTTTTAAATAAAATTATATATTATTTGTGTGATTTATTCTTTCACTTATTCTTCAGGACTAAATAACTTGGAATCCAACTCACTAATTTTCTTTAGGAAAACAAGATTTTGTTTAAAAATCATTTCTTAAATATGATTTTATTGCATTTTGGTTAGTAAGTGATGTCTTTCATCCTGCTTTTCTACATCCATTTGAGAAGTCATTTCTCCATTAACACATGGTTTCTTGTAAAGGGGGCAAGGGGCAGAAGAGAAATTCTCAAAGATTGTATTTTTCACTTAAGTGTTTAGATGCTTTGCCATTGAATGAATACATAGTAAATATTAATGTTATTTCATCATGGCTTTATCATTCAGCTCAAAACTACTCACACCAAAATTTTCAATGACCTCTTAACTGACAGTTCTAATGGCTTTTCATTAATTCTCATCCTTCATGACTTTTCTGCAGCCTTTGACACTATTAATAATCTTTTCTCCTTGATACTCACTTCTCTCTTAAGTTTTTAAGTCCCTACTCTCCTCTGGTTCTCTTCCTGTCTAACTGCTCTTTTCCAGGCAAGATAACATCCAGTAATTATAGGTGTCCTGAGGCACTCTCTCTGGGGCATTCTTCTCATCTCCCTCTACATTATTTCACTTAGTAATCTCATCACTTCTGATGGATTTGTCATGTCTATACTAATGATTCTCAGATCTACTTACTGAGTGCTAATTTTTCTCCTCACATGCAGTTTTGCATCTCTAACTGCCCATGGGGCATTTCAAACCAGATCTTCCAAGCAGAAGTCATTATCTTTTCCCCAAACTTTTGATTCTTCCTAACTCCCCTATTACTTCTGAGGGTATTATCATCCATCCACTTACTCATGAATAAAACCTAAGTGTCATCCTCAACTCTTCATTCTTTCTCACTTCCAACATCTAATCTTTGCCAAGTCCTGTTCATTTTTCTCTTTCAATACTTCACATATATGCCTCCCTTCTCTTTTCTGACCACTGATACTAGCTTGTTCAAACCTTCATCACTATAAACCTGGACTAGTTCAATAACCTTCTGGTTAACTTTGCTGCCTCAAATTTCTTCCATTGTGGTTCACAGTCCACTCAGCTATCCAAGTGACCTTCATTAAGTACAGGTCTCACTATATTAACTCACATATATAGTACTCCATCTCTCAAATCCATATATTTAGATTGACTTTCTCCATTCCTTGAATTCTCTCCTTCCTCACCTCGACCTCTTGGTTTCCTTCAAATCTCAGCTAAAATGCCACCTTCAGCAAACTTTCCTTTTTTAAATTTAGGTTTATTTTATTTTCAGTTCCATTAAAAATCTGAAGTCATGTAAAACATATTTCCACATTAGTCATGAGAGGAAGAACAGAATAAAAATAGGGAAAAAGGGAAGGAAGGAAGGAAAGAAGGAAGGAAAAGAAAGAGAAAACATGCTTCAATCTACCTTTTCAGTCCATCAGTTCTGAAGGTGGATCACATCGTTCATCATGAGTCATTTGGAATTGTGGTGGCTCATTGCACTGATCAGATTTAGTAAGTCCTTAGCATTGATTATTTTTAAAACATTGCTGTTTCTGTGTAAATTGTTTTCCTATTTTGCTCATTCCACTTTGCATCAGTTCATTTAAATCTTCCTAGGTTTTCTTTCCCCTACAATCATCTCCTTCACCACTTCTTACAGCACAATAGTATTCCATGACATCTAGGTACCATAACTTTTGTTAAGCCACTCACCAAGTGATGAGCATCCCCTCACTTTCCAATTTTTTCCCAAGACAAAAAAAAAGAGCTACTATAAATATATTTGAATATCATGGGTTCCTTTCTTTTGATTTCTTTGGGATATAAACCTTGTAGCAACACTGAAGCACTTGAACACTTCAAGCAACACAGTTTAATAACATACTTCCAAACTGATTTCCAGAATGGTTGAGCAAGTTGATAGTTCCACTCACAGTGCATTAATGGACATATTGTCTCACATATCGTTACTTAAAAAAAAGTTTCTGGATTTGATTATTTCCACATTCAGAATTATGAGACAACTAAGTTTCGTGCTACTTATCGCCTAGTCTTTTTAATGAAAATAAATTAGCTAAAGGTTGATTTTCTGTAATGAAAATTTGAAATGTTCAGCAAACATTCCAATGAAGCTAGATTTATAATATTATTTTCCACTTCAAATACAAAGAAAATTAGAATCACATTCCCAGGGTAGGGAGTGAAGGGAAGCAGCATGGAAAACTGAGAACTTTATTGGAAAACATACTATTATGTTTCTTATCAATGGGAAAGGAGGTGTCATAGGAGAACAAAGAAATTTTTAATGAGATTAAGATTAGAAGAATCAAATATGAAAATTTGTGAGGTCTTTTCTAGCTATATTTAAAGAAAAATCAGAAAAAGTTAATGTAACAAACAAGTCCTAGGGTTGATGTTGAAAATGTGATTTTCAAGGTATTACCTAGATCTTTCCTCTTCTGGCTCCTCCAAGTGTCTAATTTAACTGTACTGTCCAGGTGATCCAGCTAAATGTTGGCACTGAGTAAAGGGAAGGGGAAAGGAGATGGGTTTAACTACATTGAGTTAAATAAAAATGCTATATCACTGGAATCTCCCTATTACCCTTAGGTCATTTCTCATTGGTCACAGACATCCCCTCCTCTCCCCATCCTAAAAACAAAACAGAACAAAAGAAATTTTTCATTTGGCCTTTATAACTCCTCAAATTGTCATCCTAGATATCTTCTCTCTTTCATAGCCAAACTTGAAGAAAACATGTATTTATTTAGATTTATTGCCTCCACTTTCCCTCTTAGCACTTCTCAATTCATGACAATCTGACTACCAACTGCATGACTTAACTGAAACTCCTCTACCTAAAGTCATCACAGTCTACTGATTGTCAAGCCTAATGTTTCAATGCTCACCATTTTGAAACATTCTCTACCATGTTTTTAATATTGACCACCTCACCCTCTTGAATACCCTCTTTCCTAATATTTTATCATTGCTTTCTCTTGATTCTCTTCCCAGTATTCTGACCTCTCTTTAGCCTGAATTGCTGGATCACAAGCTATGTCTAATCCCCTCAAGTTTCAAGTGTACCACAAGGATCTGCCCTAGGTCCTCTCCTCACCTCTCTACACTCTTTCTGTAATGGTAATCCCATTAGCTGCTATGCATTTAATTTTCACTTTGGTACAGATAATGTCCAAATTACGTATTCAATCATCGTCTCTCTCCTGAGATCCACATCTGCTTAAGATCCACATCTGCAATTGCTTATTGGGCATTGGCCCATAGGCCTCTCAGAATCAATCTACAACAAAACTCGTTATCTTTCCCCAAAAAGCACTCCCAAACTTCCCTTTTTCTATCAGTGTTACCATTATCTTTCTACTCATCCTGGTTATCTTTAAATCTTTTCTTGTGGTTCTGTGACCTTGTGAAAGACCCTTGTAATCTGATTCTCAGTACATTCATCTAAAAAAGGAAGTATTAGGCTAGATGGTATCTAATTTTTTTTATCTCTAAAATTCTATGATTGTATGCCTCTATTAGTTAAAACTTCTCTGACTCTGACTCTGCATCTGTTGCTCTGCCTGATTTCAACTCCACAGAACAAGATGAACCTTCCAGGTTAACTTCATCACCTCTAATCTCATCCTCATGCTGCCAACCCAAGCTTTGACTGACACCACCTCCCTCAGACTCTTCTCCACTCCAATTAGAAGGCTGGAAGGTGGAGTTCCAAATTCCTCCTGATGCCTTCCCTTATAGAGAGCAGAAAGTGCACTTGGGATTCACTCCACTCTGGGTCTGCTACTCTGCCTGATTTCAGCTCCTTGAACAAGATGTCCTTCCCAGGTTAACTTCACCTCCACCTCCACTTCCTTACCCCAACCCTCTATAGCACTTAACACAGAGCCTGATACATAGTAGGCACTTAATAAATGTTCATTGGATTGTATTAAAATGTGTGAATTTATTTTGAAAAATACATTTGTTAACCAGTTACTAACTTCTAGGTATTGTACTAAGTGTTGAGGATACAAATAGAAAACATGGGAAAGCCTTTGCCCCTGGGAGCTTAATTCTAATGGGGGGGGGGAGATGGCACATATAAGGGAGTGGTGAGCAATGGAGTTTTGGTCCTGGGAATGACAGGGATAATGAGGTGATCTATAGAGCAGTCAATGAACACACCCTTTAGAGAAGCAATAGGAGTATTTATTTGACTAGTGTGTCCAAAGGAAGAAGAGGAAAGCACAAGGAAGAGGAGAAGTTTGAGGAGAAGAGGACTCTGGTGGCAGGGCAGATGGCAAGGTACCCTGCCCAGGCAACTAGATGGGATACAAAACTCCTTCTGGTCCTGGGTTGGTTAAATGTAGTAGGCTAAGGAGCCAATCAGTTATCAGTCAAGGAAGCGTAGACCCAGGAAGAAAGTTCTAAAACTGAATAAAGCAACTTCCTGAATGAATGAGAGTATAGTTTCTGGGGGCCCTAACCCAGAAGCTGCTATTCCACATAGGAGAAACAGGATCAGAGTAGATGACAAGATAGGAGGAGAGCTCAATAGGTTATAGTACTCAGGAGCTAGGGGCAATTTACTTTATGGCAATTTTTTCTTGCATTATTATCATTATTATTATTGTTGTTGTTGTTGTTTTATTTTTATTATTATTATTATTAAAATGCTTTCGATATGGGTGTTAGAAGAGAAAATTGTGTCTGCCAACTGCTTTAGGGAAGCAGGATAGAATCTTTAGACAATTCCTTTGTCTGTAGACCCATCATTTTTGTTGGCTGAGAGAGCCTGCCAAATGACCATTATGGCATTTAGAATTGAGCCTCATCCCTTATTAAATGACTCATTGGCGGTCTTCAAATAGAAACTAGATAATCCTTTGTTAGATTTGTTGTATGTTATGGACTATTTTTGGTATATAAATTGGACCTCTGAAGTGCCTCCCAACTATAAAAATTCTATGATTCTGAATATACCACACTCTTTCTTTTATAAACTGATACTGCTGTGCATGTCTGAGAAGAGCATGGAAAACTGAGTGAATGACTCCAGGTTACTCAATAGTCTAGTCTTGTCCAAGATAGCAAAATTGCAGTGTGACTCACTTTTCTCTGAGAAGGAAGGAAATAAAGGAAGAAAAAAAGCATTTATTAAATGCCTACTGTATATCAGGCAGTTAGTTAGCATTACAAATATTGTCTCATCTGATTTTCACAAGTGCAGTGTTATTATCTCCATTTTAAAATTGAGTAAACTCAGCACCAGAAGTTAAGTGACTTGTCTGGGATCTCATTTCTAGTAAGTGTCTGAAGCTAGATTTGAATTCAGGTCTCAGCACTCTATGCATTGCACTACCTAACTGCTTTGGGGGGGGGGCACAAGGAAAACCCTGGATCCAGTTGAGCTCTGCTTTTTGGAAGTATAGGTCAGTCTCTGTGCTCACTCTCCCAACTATGACTTGAATGAGCAAGCTGTTTCCCCAAAGGGCTTCTACTACTTTTCCCTCTCAAGATCCCAGGGGTAACCCTGGGAGCATGAGGTTGTCCATTATTACTGTCAATAATGAGCTTCCATTTGGTGTGTTCCCTCACTGTCAATCAAAGTTAACATTTCCCCAGTATAAATTAATTGATCAACTTTTAATTAACTTTTACAAAAGAATATTTACTGAGAAGGTATGGCAAGGGCTGAAGTACAATATCACCCCTAGACTGAGTTGTATTCCCCCATCTACAAACCTACTTAGTCACAGCAGAGAATGAATTCCAATTTAAATTGACTGCGACCCATTCCTGTGCCCCTGCTCCCAATTCAGGGCAAGGGAGGTACTTCTTGGTCCAGTAAGTCCATTTCTCCCTACAGTGAGTTCCTACCAAGTTCACTTCTTGGTGAAGTGAACTTAGGTGATGTGATTAGTGATTAGTGATCCATAGCTGATGGATATGTTCCTCCTTTCCTTGTGGACAGGAGGACTCACTGCCAAATTGTTTCACTACTAGTCCAGGTCAAGCATTTTGTTCCTCAAGGGACTAGATTTGGCTTCTGCTACTACCAGTTTCATATGCTGACAGAACCTTTGATAGCCTTTCAGACCTTTTGAAGCTCACAATGTCATAACCCAGTCTGTTACGTTTCTGATACTTCTTCACCTATAATTAGGAAAGAATAAACACACAGAGACAAAAGAAATACCAATGCTATGGATTTTCAGCTATGGTCAAGTTGAGATATAAGAAAGCTAGTGACAGGCAACAGATTGTTAGTATTGCTACCAGTGCCCTTCCATTCGAAGGCCCACATCATTTCTTCTTCCTTTCTGTAAAACCTCCAGGAAAAGAGAAAGAATTAATCTCTTTGAGCCTTTTGTATACCAAGTTCCAATGCAGGAGCCAATTAGAAGATTTTTGGTCACCTCTCAACAACCCAACAGGAAACAATCATAGGATACCTGCAACTGCTCTAAAGTAGAGAAGCAAAGGGCCTCTCCAGCACCCAGTTTTGGAAGCAGGCTCACCCTGCCTGTACAATGACTGTCAGCAGGAAGAAGATATTGTTCCTGCTGTAAAGACTGGGCCCTCATTGGCTGGTCCTCTGGTCATAGAATTTAGCCAAAATGAATAGATCAAATGCCTAAAATTATCTCTCATTTTGCTTCTATCTCAAGCCAACAGAAAGCCTGCTACCTGAAGCTTGATCCTTTCTAAATGTCTTACACTAAAATCAAACAGCATTCCTCCTTCCTGCTCCCTGGTTCATAATTAAGGACACACACAAATAAAAAAAACCTGATAAAAATAGTCATATCTTCTCTATAGATAACTAAATTTTAAAATTATTACCTAAAATAGAAAATTATTTTAAAGAACAGAAAACTGTCATCTCAGACAAAAAGTAAGGAGAAAAAAAAAGAACTTTCATCAGTTATCTAAATTTCCTGCTAGGGGAAAGTTCAGCAATGGTTGGAAGCTCCCCATGCTCAGGTCGTGTATACTGATCTGTCTGTCTCTCCGGGTAGACCAAGGCACCATCCCTTCTTTCTCTTCTCTCGCCCCCCAGCTCCTCTCTCCACACTGAGGGCAGCTGCTATGCTATAACCACTCCTACAGCCAACATCCCTTTCATCTCTCTTGGGAGAAGTCTAGAATTTCTTCCCTGGCAGAAAGAAGACAATTCTACCTCCTTCAAACTCTACCTCATAGGAACCCACTCATGCCAGTCTCAAGGTGATCCTAGAGAGGAGTGGACACTGGAAGCTGTGTTGCCCAGAAAAGGCCTCTTGCAGAAAATGCAGTGCTTGAGCTGAGTCCTGGGTACAAGCATTCCAAATTATTCAATTCCCACTTTAGCAAATCCATGGTGAGGACATTCAGAAAATCTTACATGGAGGAAGACACAGAAGTTAGTGTGAACATCAAAATCTATTTCTCATTATAATTTTTAAGAATTTCCTCATGGGGTAGCTAGGTGTACAGTGGACAGAGCACTGGCCCTGGAGTCAGGCAGACCTTAGTTCACATCCAGCCTCAGATGCGTAACACCAGCTGTGTGACTCTGGGCAAGTCACTTAACCCCATTGCCTAGGCAAAAGAAAAAAATAATTTCCTCAGATACAAATTCATGCCTGAGCCTTTAAAATCCCTCTTGAGGGGAAAAATCTCAACCAATTTTTAAAATTTTTTTCATTTTTTAATACATTAAATTTCAGGAGTACATGAATTTATTTCCTTGATTATTAGCAAGGTCAGGTTATTTTTTCATACCCTTAATAAAATCCTAAACAAATTGTTTTACTGAATTTATCACTGAAATGCTCCCCTTTTCTGTAACTCTAGTATTTTTAGGTGCCATTTTCTCTTCTCACAGAAAGGCTATTGACATTTATGATTGACTACAAAACAAAAATTTCTGTCAAAACTCACTTAAACACACAAATAGGAACTCTTTTTTTGGCAGTTATTTAATATTTTATTTTTCCCCAGTTACATGTAAAATCAATTTTAAACACTTTTTTTTTAAAACTTTGAGTTCCAAATTCTCTCTCTCCGTCCCTTTCAATCCCCCCTCATTGAGAAGGCAAGCATTTTCACCTAGGCTATATATGTATACTCATGCAAAACATATCCATAAGTCATATTGCGAAAGTAAATACAGGAAAAAAAACTCAAGAAAAATAAAAACACTTTCTAAAAACATATGTTTCAGTCTGTATTTAGATACCATTAGTTCCTTCTCTGGAGATGTATGGCATTTTTCATCATAAGTCCTTAAGAATTGTCTTGGATTATTGTATTAATACAATAGTTTATGTTGTTGTTTATTCATTTCAGTTGTGACTGACCTTTCGTGACCTGATTTGGAGTTTTCATGGCAAAGATACTGGAGTGGTTTGCCATTTCCTTCCCCAGATAATTTTACAAATAAGGAAACTGAGGCAAACAGAATGGACAGGCTCACACAGCTAGTAAATGGCTGAGGTCAAATTTGAACTTAGGTCTTCCTGAGTCCAAGCCAAGCACTCTTTTCACTATATCACCTAGTTGCCCTAATAGAACAGTTAGCTCATCTTTTTGGATCCATGGCAAATATTACACCTTTTCTCCAGAATTCAGTGTATAGGAAGACAGGCTCTTGTCTTAGCTTGTGATTTCTCTAACCAGCTTCCTCTTCATCTCCCACCCTTGCTATCCATTTTCCCACCTCCTCTCATATACCCAAAGTCAGGAGCTTGATTTTTTTTGACTTAAGTTGTGTTTCACATAGACTCTTATAAACCAAATTAATCACAACACTGTCTAATATAGTTTACTTTTTAGTTCAGGGTTATTTTACTTAAATAAATATTAGATTGTTTCCTGAAAGGGCCTGAATACTCTTTTTTTTTAAAGCACTAAGGTTACCTAACGTGGGCACTGAATACCTGCACGTCTGATACACAATTTTCCTGAATTAGGTGTGAGACAATCAGCAGTCCTCTGTCCATTTGATTGTTAATAGCTTAACACCTACCTCATGGAGCCAGGATATCCACCTTGATAAGATTGCTCATATAGAAGCAGTCCTATTATCTGTGATATCTAAAAGTATGTACTTAAAGTAAGTACAGAGTTCTTTTTAAAATGACAGTCCCAATTCTGCAAAAATTCCCAATTCATTGTTCAAATAGAAAATTAATAGGTTTCTTCCTTTAAAGATGATAGAAGTCTAATAACCTTGGCCTGAGATCTACTATAATCCATGTAATTTCAAGGCAAATTAAGAGTCAAGGAAGGGATTCCCATTGCCAAACTCAGATTATTTTTCACTCGCATAATCATTATCAATTGCTAAGGGTTAAAAGGGAAAATTTCAGAGGCTAAAATTAGAATCAGATTCAGAGACATAACTTCATTATCGAAGTGAAATGTATTGAAGGATGTGACACAGCTGACTAGATATTAGGATAACAGAGAAGATAAATGCCTCCGAGATCTCCCCTACTCGTTGAGTATGCTTTCTTATAAGATACTAAATTGCAGAAGCCAGGCAGCCACGATTTTCTGGGAGACTTTTCTTCATCTTCAGTATGATGCATTCTGAAGGCTATTGCTCTTATTTAGACAAAGGCCATGCTTCTGACATTACTTATCAGTGAATACCCTCCTTACTTCTAGAACTGAAGATTTGGGACACACTATCACTGACCTCATGAATAAATTCACGACTGGTCTTTCGAGAAGCTCAACCTTGACATACATTCAACAGTGGACTTACAAGTTAGGTGACTGTTATATCCACAGGAAACCTATTCTAGGCAGCCTCAAATTATTATTGTATCTCAGCCTCCACAAACTGCCCATTTCAAATGATAGACTTACCTTGAGAACGATTATAAAATAAATTACTATCGTCTTAGATTGGAGGAGGCACAAAGCTTATGTGGTAAAAGTACTAACAAGTTATTTTATTTATTTATTGAATACAACAACTAAGAGGTTACAAGGGATTAGTTAATAATAAGTATTAGTGAACAAAGAAACTGATTAATTCAACATGCAAGCAAAAAGAGTTAAACTACACTGCAGTTAAAATAAATGTTAATTTACTAAGGAAAAATGCTTAAAAAAAAAAACAATGCAGAATGAGGACTTTGGAAGCCCTGATGAGCAGCAGGAGGAGCAAGTGGCATACCTGCTAAACACCATCATACCCACAGCTTGTACTCTACCTTGAGACATCAGAGAGGGTCTTGAAGATTGCATATTCTGAAGGGAGTTTAGTAAAAGCAATTTATGATAAATACATGCTGAGCCCACTCACTTTTTACATATTTAATAACTATTTCTTTAACACTACATTGGACAGAAAAGCTAATCAAGTCATTTCTTCAAGGTAACCTAGTTAACAAGTTGTGGGTGGAGAAGCCAAATCCTCATATTCTGAATTAAATGTCAAGGATTTTTATACTAAAACAGGAACATATTAACCCAAAAGGTTTCAAAGCCTCTCAAGGAGAAAAAATTAATTTTGAAGTAGAAGGGAAGAAGGAAGATGCCTGTTTAACACAGGGCAACATGAATAAAATGAACCAATAACAGATAATAAAAGAATGTGGAGTGTTTTCAAGTATTTGGAGACCATATTCTACTTCTGAAAATTAGCTAATATCAGCTTTGACCATAATATTTTCTTCAAAGCTGCTGTGACATCTTTATTCCTGATACTGTAGATGAGAGGGTTTATAACAGGTGTTAGGATAGTGTAGAAGACAGACACTATCATATCCTTTTCAGTAGTATGATAAGAAGCAGGGAGCACGTAGTTATAAACAGCAACTCCATAAAAGAGAACAACAACAGTTATGTGGGAGGAACACGTGACAAATGCTTTCCTCCGACCAGTAGCCGAATTCATCCTATAGACTGTGAGGAGAATAAGGGAGTAAGAGCTTAAAATAACTGTGAGAGGGAGGAACAGCATAAGGACACAGCACACGTACATGACAGCCTCATAGAGCGAGATGTCTGAACAGGAGATTTTCAACAAGGCAAAAACCTCACAGAAGAAGTGCTGGATCTGTCGGGATTTACAAAATAGGAAGTTCATGGTGATAGGGGTGAGTGTGAAACCATCAATGGAGCCCAAAAACCAACAGACAATTGCAAAAAGTATACAAACCCTATGGTTCATGAAGATGTGATAGTGGAGAGGGTGACAAATGGCCACATACCTGTCATAGGACATGGCTGCCAAAAGGAAAAATTCTGCTCCCACAAGTGTTAAATGAAGGAACATCTGGATTCCACAGCTTGGGACTGAAATATTATGAATTCCAGTCACCTGATCCAACAGCATCTTAGGCACAGTGACACAGATATACATCATATCCATGAGGGAAAGCTGACTCATAAAGCACATGGCAGTGTGGAGGTGAGGATCACTTTGAATTAAAAAAACCAAAGTCGCATTCCCAGTCAGAGCTACTATGAAAATAATGAATGTCAACGAGTAGAAGAGAGTAGGGTAATTGCTCTGGCTAAAAAGCCCCAACAGGATGAAATTAGCCCCGAAAGTTTGATTCTCCAACCACATTGTTTGCTTCATGTCATCTCACCTAGACAAGATTAAAAACAACCAAAAACACAAAGGATTTTTTCTTCTGTCCTTTATGCATAAATGATAGATCATCTATTAGTGAAGGAAAAGGATACACTATAGATTGTTCTAATAGGAGCAGCGATGTATTTTTGCTTACATAAGACATTCTCATCACTAATCTATGATACAAATTCTCTAACTTGAACTTGAAGAAATATCTATTTGGGTTGAAAATTATCATCTTCAGTCATTTTCAAATCCTGGGATTCTGCTCCAGATGAGCTCTGTAGGCTTAAGATAAACATAGAAAACATTATAGAAACATTCATTTTCCTTTTATTTTTGTCACATGAGCGTCTCAAATTCAATATGCCCAAAATGGAGCTCATTATGCTTCCTTTTTCAAAACTTCCCTATTAGTGTCAAGGACATTAGGACACTCTCAGTCACCCAGTCTCACAATCTCGGTGTTGTCCTGAACTCTTCACTCTCACTTCCCCCATGTTTATAGCTCAATGCCAAATCTTGTGTTTCTACTTTCATAACATCTTTTATGTAGGACCCATTCTCTCCACCACTCAGCATCCTAGTTGAAGACATTACCATTTCCTTTTCCAGAAGTTCACCTGAACTACAATAGCCTCAAATTGGTCCTACTGCCATAAACCTCTCCCTACTCTACTTTATCCTCCATTCAACTAACAAAGTGATTTTCCTAATGCTTAGGTCTGTAACCCTAATTGCACTCTCTAAACTCCAATGTCTTCCTATTTCTTCCAAGACAAAATGAAAAAAAAATCCTCTGTTTAGTACCAGAAGCTCTTCATAACCTAGCACATTTCTACCTTTCCAAGTCCAGATAATTGGTCGTAGATGTTATTCTTTACACACAGTATTCCATCTCCCTTCTCCATGTCTTTACACTGACTATCTCCCATGCCTGGAATAGTCTCTCTCCAAACTTCCTATCTCTTAGTTTCTCTAGCTTCCTTCAAGATTCCTTTCCCAGTTCCCTCCAGTTGCTACTTCCTTCCCTTCTAAGAGTCTGCCACTCTTTTCTACTACTACATCTGCCACTGTATAAGCCTTGTTATTTGCATGTTATCTCACACATGACAAGGAGCTTATTGAGGACAAAGGCTATTTTTGCCTTTCTTTGCATCCCCAGCTTAGCATGGTGAGTGATACATAGTAAATAAATGATAAATTCTTCTTGATTGTCTAACTAAAATATGTTAAAAGTCAGTCCCCTGGAAGGCAGAAGTGCACTGGGGAGATAGGTGCTCACATATACTAGAGTCCTATAAGATCTGTTCATGTTGATAGCAACTCTTTACACATCTATGAAGCCAAAATTAAAAATTGGGTGAGGGGAGTGATACCTACAGATGAAAGTACAAAAGCATTTATTAAGCACCTACTATGTATCATTCACTATGCTAAGCACTTTATAAAATGATGTGAGATACAAATGTTTCATTTGATCATCACAGCAACCTTTAGAAGTAGGTACTATTATTGCTGTTTGAAGAAACTGAGGTAGACAGTGGTTAAGGGACTTCCCAGGGACATATACCTAGTAAGTGTCTGAGGTCACATTTGAACATAGGTCTTTCTGACTCCAGGTCAAGCACTCTATTACTACACTACCTAACTGACTGGGGTCTTCTTCACTCTCCAAGCATTTTTAGTTTCTTCTATGAATGTGCATTTGTTCATAATAGAGAATGTGCAAGGAATATATAGACATAGTATTTAGTACCAGAAGGGACTTTAAAATCATCCAGTTTAAAAAAATAAATAACATAAAATCATCCAGTTTAATCACTTTATTTGTGAAATTTTAAAATGATCCAAGAGAGTGTTATTAATTTGTACATAGTTACACAGGCAATACAGCGAAGCTATAATTCAAACCTAGATCCTCTGGACTATCTGATTCATTATTTTTCCCCCACTACATCATAGTTCCTGCCTATGAAAATTATTTCATTCCTCTGAACTCTAGCTACAATTCAAATATTCAATTCATCTTTCCCTGATCCCACTAACTGAAAGGGATCTTTTTCTTTCCAGATTCTTTGGATCTGATGTGTTTATGACATTTTGCTTTGCATCATATTTATTTCTGTCCTATCACCTCTATTTGAATTTAAGATTCTTGGGCCTATTTCCTCTTTATGAGCAGCAGTATTTAGGGAAGTGCCTTGCATAACATATATGTTGTAATTGAATAGAATTGGATTGGATCAAATTGAATGAAAACCATTTTTGTCTTATACTAAACTGCCTTAAACTAATTGACATTATAATTTTAAAAGTTGTTACAGAAAAAAGTAAATTATAGCTCTCTGCTTATTTTGAATAACCCTCTGAGAATTGTGTAATAGAATTAATAGTACAGAAAAAAATGGATTTGGTTTACAATGATCTCTGTGGGCAGCAAGGTGGTATAGTGGACAGAGCACTGGCCCTGGAGTCAGGAGGACCTGAATTCATATCTGACCTCACTTACTAGTTACGTGATTCCAGGCAAGTCATAAAACTTTGATTGCCTCTCAAAAATTAATAAATAAATAATTATATTGTCTCTAAACTCCCTTAATTTCAAAGTGAGTCAATTTGTATGTTGAAATTATTTATTTCACAGAAATTTCTAATTTGCTACTTCAGAATATAATCCTATAGGTACAAAAATGATGCTTTAATTCAGGCTGATAAATACATAAACTATGAAATACCTTCAAGTTAGAAAAAGGACCTGTAGCTACAACAACATTTGCATATTCACAGAAATTCATGTATCTTTGAATGAATCTATAAAAATATATCTGTCTGTGATATTTTTATCCATGAAGCTACATATTTCTCATGTGATCTTTACTTCATCCATGAATTTCTTCATCTATAAAAAAATGAAGCTTCACTTATATCAACTTTCAGAACCCATTTAGTGCTAACATACTATAATTCTATGTTTCTATTGTTAAATTTCCTCAGAACTTGGAAAAATACTGCCAATGATGAGTGATTTCTTCATATCATTTCCCCCACCTTCAATGAACATCTATCTTCCCCTTTGCCTACTCAAATCTTAGCCCAGATATTTTTGTTTAAAATAATTCATGGAATTTAACCATTTCTACATTCAGGTGCCTGAGACAATTAAGCATTGTGCTACTTACCTCCAGTTCTTTCAGTGGAAAAAAATAGCTAGCGGTTGATTTTCTGTAATGAAAATTGAAGATATTCACAGCTATTCCCGAGGCCAAACCAGTGATAAATGCAGAGAAAACCTGTAACAAACTCTCAGGGAAATGACCAAAATGCTCTGTTGCTTATTAATATGAAAACTAGGATACAAAAATTCAAAATAATTTTTAAAAGAAATTAAAACTGATACTAAAAGAATCTATACGATAATAGCTGCACATCTGTTTTCTATCTAGTTAGAGAAAAATCTGAAAGGTTAATGTAAAAACCATATACCAGAGCAGAATGTGTTATTAAAGTCATTAGACGGACCTCTCCTGTCCTAGCTCCATCTAAGTGTCTAGATAAATGTTACTGTCAGGTGATGCATTAAGAGGTTGGCCCTGAGTGAAGGGCAGGGAAGAAATGTGAGTGTGATGTGAATCCAAAGAGTTAGGTCAGACTATTACATCACCCACTTCACATTAATTAGGAAAGTATTCTAGAACCCAGATTGAATTAAAAGAACACTATCTTGGGAACAAGAGGTTTGGATGGGGGTGGGGGGAGTCATAGCTCTGACTCTGTCTATCTGTGAATTAGACATTCCTTCCCACTCTAAAATTTTATGTTTTCTGTATCTACTAGGAAATTTCTGAGAATTTGGAAAGTAATGCATTTGAAGCAATAGAGGTAATTAAGTGACTTTCTTTAAAATGTTTTTGTTGGCTCATTTTGCTTTTGAAAAAACAAACTTTTGGGGGGCAGTTAGGTGGTGCACGTGAGTAGAGCACCTACCCTGGAGTCAGGAGGATCTGAATTCAAATCCAGTCTCAGACACACAAAACTAGCTGTGTGACTCAGGGCAAATCAGTTAACCCCAGCTGCCATACACACACACACACACACACACACACACACACACACACACACACAAACTTTTGCACAAACATCAAATTAACAAAACACTTGACAAAGTATACTCCCTGAAAACAACAAAGAAGTTCCACATCTTCTTTGCTTGAAAATTTTTAATAAGGGGACAGTCACTACTTCCCAAGACATCCAATTCTATCTTTGCATAGCTTTAATTTTTAGGAAACTTGTTGTTTATATCAAGTTTAAGTCAACTTCTTTGAAATTTCCACCTAGGTCCAAACTAAAATAATCCCAATCCCTTTTCAATAGGATAGCCTTCAAACACTTGAAAACCCTTATCATGTGTTTCTTCCAACCCCACCTCCCTGCTCTTCTCAACACTAAATATTCCCAGTTCTTCAACCAGTCTTGAAGTGACATAAACTTTAAGCTTTTTACCATTTTGGTTAGTTTCTCTGGATGCTCTCCAGCTTATTTAAAAGCGGCACTCAAAATCAAAGACAACTTGCGAGATGAGTTCTTACCAAAGCAAAATAAAAGAGAAATCACTTCCTTGTTCCCAGACATTATTTATCTCTTATGTAGCCTAAATGGCATTAACTTTTAGGCCTCTCATATCACTTGTTTTACTCATGTAGAACATGTGAAACACTCAGATCTTTTACAAACCACTGGCTAGTCATGCATTAACTATTTTGCACTCACAAAATTTATTTTTGGATACATGTAAAAATTTACATTTATTCTCATTGAATTTCAATTTTCATTTTATTTGGCCCAGAATTCTATCCTGTCAGGATATTTTTGAATTTTGCTAGATTCAATGAATTTGCTGGATTAATTTAATTCATTTTGTTAGGTTTTCTTCCCAATTTTCTATCTGCAAATTTAATAAGCCTATCATCTCTTCCTTTATCCAAATTATTGAGTTAAAAAATGTTTTACAGCATAGATCCCTATGACCTTACATTGGAAAGTTATTAACAAGATGAAATTGAATTACTAATGATTATTCTTTAGATCCAGCCGTTTGATCAGTTAAGAATCCATCTAATTGTACTATAATCAATTTCATTTTTCTTCATATTTTCCAGACAAATAAAAATCTAGGAAACTCCAATTGAAAGGTTTCCAATATTTCTGTATTGCAGATAATCTAATTTTCATTTCTGCTCATCCCCTCAGTATGTTAAATGGGAATTCCTTTTTGTAGGCTTTGGACCAAATGATTGCTAAAGTCCCTAACAACTCTGCTAAAAATTCTGTGATTTGCTTACTTTTTAATCATACTATTTTTATACTCATGCTTTATTATACTTCTATGCTTTGTAAGATTATTCATGTAGATGTTTATTGTCCTACATGTAAGTTTTTTCTATGAAATAGGCAGACTGATTCTATAACATCTTCAAATTGATCCTATTTATAGTTAATTGATTTTGTCTTGTTTTATTTTTGCCTCAAGGAAATCTGTTATCCTTGAGGGATGTGGGTAGGTAGCAGGGAGTCTGATCCAGTATACATACACCACTGAGTTATCTTTCAAGGATGTGTGTTTTGTTATCCAAAGAATCTGGTGCAGTATCTCTAACTTTGCAGGTGGACTCAATCAATGGAATATTTCTTTTTTTTTTTTAGGCAATTAGGGTTAAGTGACTTGCCCAGGGTCACACAGTGGAACATTTCTTAGTCACAAGAGGGGAGAGAGTTGTTGCTGGCTCCTAATTCCCAATTTCTGAGCAATCATATTGTCCCCAATGCCTCAGTTTTGTAACCAATCATATTGATTTCAATAACAATAAGGACAGTCTAACCTCATTTAGCCACTTTTGAATGCTTACTCATATTGACTTTTTTATGCTTCTCTTAGCTTTAGTGTTTGTATAGGCTTGTCTTGTAGTTTAAATGAGAAAATATTTGTAAAGTTTTTAGCACAATGCCTGGCACATAGTAAACATCTGTTCCCTTTCCCCTTGTAAGATTTTTCTTTAACATGACAAATTAAAAGGTCTGTTGCTTTCATAATTGACTAGACTAGCTAAGACTTTCATTAAATCTTCTTAGTCATACAGTTTCTGATGGTCACTAACTAGCTCTGTAACTCTAGGCAAGTTACTTCACCTTGAAATCACTTTAGGCAGCACCCTAGGGTTTATCTTCTAAGTTACAGAAGGGTTGCAAACAGCTTTGGTAGAAGAGTTTGCTAAATTTTCTAAATAAAAGCTATTTAATACATGATTGTTATGTTTTTAATTTTCTAATTGTTACTTATATTCCTGGTATAAAACCAAAATGGTAATAGGGAATAAGTATTTATGTATTGCTGTACATTATCAAAATATTTAGTCAATGTTGTAACAAAAATAAACATTCCTTAAAATTATCAATAGTTTTCTTTCTCTACTTTGTCTTCGAGGTTTGTATATCAGGATAATATATGTCAAGAAAAAGTTTGTGATTAATTTATTTTTCCATTTTTGTAAATGGTTTATGTAGCATGAGAACTAACTGTTCTCTGAAAGCTTGGTAGAATTAACTTGTAAATCGGTCTAATCCATCTGCACCTGAGATTTCTATGTGTGAGTGTCTGTGTGTCTGTGTGCATGTGCTTGCTTTGCGAGTTTCTCACTTTTTCTTTCTGAGACTGAGTTTTTAGTAGCTGTTATCTACCAACATCTAAGATACTCTTCTTCCTTCTTCAATGAGTTCAGTGCCTGGCTTATAGTCTTTTGCTCCTCCACAAGACATACTTTCATACTAAGGGACTTCAACGTGCATGTTTATACACTCTAAAACACCATCATTTCCTTGCACTTACTAATTGACCATGATTTATTCCCCCATGCCACCTAAACTATACACAGAGTAATTATACCCTTGACCTTGCCATTACTGAAAAGTGTTCCGCTTCCATGTTCATAAACTATGAAATTCCTTTATCTTATCATAACCTATTTTCACTCCACCTATCCTTCTGCTTATAGCCCCTAACCCTATTCTACATTCTCACCATGACATACTAATGTCTCCAACCATCGGTTCTTTCCCAGTCCATCACCCATGTGCTGGTTTTACTTTCCTCCATATCTCATCTTGACTCCTTGATGAACCAGTTCAACTCTATACGGTACTCTAACATCCACTTTCCCCTTATCCTACCAGCAATCTTGTCCTGCCAAGTCTCATTCCTGTAATGCACCCATTCCCCAAAAAAATCATTGTTTTCACCCCTATTCATGTAACTATTGAACATAGCTGAAGAAAATAAGAAAATCTGATGATTGGGTCCACTACAAATGCATGTTACATAATATCAATTGAACCCTCATTGCTATGAGGCAATCTTTTTACATCCCCCTAAAAAAATTCATTATCCTGCCCATCACAGGAATTTTTTGATTTCAAAAGACAGTTGAGATGGCAGAGACAACAGATGGCAACAACAAGGGAACTCTGTGGATCTTGAAGTACAAGTCTATGTGTCTAGTGGTACCATCCATCAGGGGTTGAAAGCTGATGAGGAAATGGGTGCTAAATTAGCATTAAGATTAGGGGTTAGCTTTCTCTGCAGTTAATGTTTTAGCTTGTTACTTCATTAGGATTCTTGGTATCTTATCTTATTGACATAGAAGAAATTGTTTTATCTCTGGTGCATAATTCTCATGAATGAGATTTTTGAGAGATCATAAAGAAAAGGAGAAAATCTAGTAATGCATCTTTTTGGTCATGAAGATTAGAGAAGTGGAACAGTGGAATAAATGCAAATTGATTCAAGCATAAAAGCACCAGTGTTGAGTACATTCTTCTTCTCTTACCCTTGTGAGAGATAAAAATTAATATTACCTCATGTCCATTGTATTGATTTTTATAATGTAATTAATATTTATGCTGTCTTGATTTTTAAAATCATCACTATCTGCTGGAACTCACCTCATTCAAAAGTAGTCCTAGTTTGAATTGGCTTAAAGGCATGATCAAAAGGCTAGCCAGTTTAACCTAGGACACTAGTTTTGTTTACCTCTAAATAGAAACTATCTTAAGATTCTATTGGACTGGACTCATTTTATAGATGAGGAAACTGAGGCAAACACGGTTAAGTGACTTGCCCAGTGTCTGAGGCCAGGTTTGAACTCAGAAGCAAACACTTCTGAGGAGGGACAGGGTCAAAAGAGAGAATAGGTTAAATGGGGGGTAGGACAGGATGAAGGGAAATATACTTAGTTTTTCACAACAGGACTACTATGAAGGTGTTGTACATGACTACCCATCTATAACCTGTATCGAGATGCTTGCCTTTTCAATGACGGTGGGTGGGGAGGGAGGAAGGGAGAAAATCTGTAACCCAAAGTTTTAAAAACATATGTTAAAAAATAAAAAAAATTTAAAAAGTGAAATCAACAGGCCTTGACAAAGCTTGGATTTGGGTGGAGGGGAAGGAAGAGATAGTGAAGATTCAAGAATGACTCCTAGGTTGAAAGGTTGAGGGACTGAGAGGATGGTGTTATCTTCCACAGTAATAGAGAATGTAAGAGAGGGGAGGGGCAGCTATGGGGCAATATGGATAGAGCACTGGGCTTGGAATCAGGAAGACTCTTCCTCATGAGTTCACATTTAGATTCAGAACTTATTAGATGTGCTACCCTGGAGTTGTGGGAGCCTCAGTTCCTCAACTGTAAAGTAAACTGGAGAAGGAAATGACAAAACCACTCCAGTATCTTTGCCAAGAAAACCTCCAATAGGATCACAAAGGGTTGGACACAACTGAAAAGATTCAAACAACAAAGAGAGGGGAGGGTTTAGGAGACAGACAATGAGATCATTTTGGACATGTTTAATTTAAGATGTCTACTGGAGATCCAATTTGAAAAACCTGAAAGGTGGTTGGGGATAGGAGATTGGGGGTCAGTACAGAGGTTGGGGTACAATAAGTTGATTTGAAAGTGATGGAAGTTGATGAAATCACTAAGTGAAGAAGAGTGGTCTCAGGTCTAAACCTTGAGCAACACTTATGGTTAGAGGGCATGATCTGGATGAGGATCCAGCAAAGGAGATTAAGAAGGCGTGGTCAGATAGGTAGGAGGAGATTCAGGGGAGAGTACTATCTTGAGAGTATTAAGGGAGAGAGAATGATCATCAGTGTCAAAGGCTGCAGAGAGGTCAGCACCAAGTGTAAATCCTGTCCCCAAACTCATTGGTATGAGACTTTCTCCTCATTGGTGGAAGAGGAATGTCCTACCCTGCAAGAGAGGTGATACAGAGTTGGCAAGAGTAGGAGAACTCCAGATTTCTCATGTTCTTCAGAACTTTTCAAGCTTCAAGCCAGCATTTCTGGCTTCCATTTTTGAGAAAGAAGACAGGAGAAGCCAACCCTACTTCAGGTTGCTGAGTGAAAAAACTCTGGGAAGGAATTGGCAGTCTCCATCATGTTCCCATCCCTAGCTCACTACACTAGAGACTTTGGGGAGTTTCCCCTTGGGTGAGATCTGGGACTTTCTCTCTTATTTGAACTGAATTACTTCACTCCGAATTCGAGAACTCTTCACTCTGCATTGTCCGGTATATTTTTCCTATGTATATTTTTTCTGATTTGTTTTGCCATCAGTTTGGATAAATGGGGTTTCTTTGCTATCTGCTATAACTCACATGTAGTCAAATCCTGGACATAAAGCTTGGGGCCCTCCTTTCCTATTAGGGCAGAGAAATTAGAAGTTTAGCTTAAACTTGAAAACTAAATCCCCTAAACTAATAATTTTTAAAGATGCAGATGGTTATAATGCTAGCCAGGATCAACTGGAGAGCAGAGTGGCCAAGCTGCTAACCCCAAATGCCTGCTTTACCTCTTGGCAGCAATTGAAATCTCCCTTGGAGAGTGGTTAGGGAAGTAAAGGCTAGAGAAGTCTGTTCCCTTTAAGCCACATAGTGACACCCCCATGCTACATATAGGGGAGAACCCCTCACTGCATATGTATTTTCCATAAAGTGTTCTCATCTTTGTTTCAAGGAAAATCTGAATCTGCAGTAAGGTTCTCTGTAAAGAATTATGTGAACTGCCCTGAAGTCCTAGAACCAGAAGGTAAAATAACCATAGAAAGAATACACCAATCACCACCTCAAAGAGATCCCAAATTGACAACACCAAGGAATATAATGGCAAAATTCCAAAATTACCAGATGAAAGAGAAGGTGCTGCAAGCAGCCAGAAAGAAACAATTTAAATATCGTGGAACCAGTCAGGCTTACACAGGACCTTGCAACTTCTACATTAAAAGACCACAGGGCATGGAACATGATACTCAGTAAGGCAAAGGAGCTTGGATTGCAGTCAAGGATCAACTACCCTGCAAAAATGAGCATGATTTTTCAGAGGAGGATATGGATATTCAATGAAATAGGGGACTTCCAAACCTTCCTGATAAAAAGACCAGAGCTCAACAAAAAATTTGATCTTCAAGTACAAGATTCAAGAAAGACATAAAAAGGTAAATGGGACAGAAAGATACAATATGTTGGTAATAAGGGTGGACTGTTTACATTCCTACAAGGGAAGATGACACTTGCAACTCTTGAGAACTATGTTGTTATTACACAACATTAAAGGAGTGTATAAAGGGGGTGGATAATAGTTGACTTTGATGTAATGATAAAAAAAAAAAGTCTAATCAAGTGGGTTAAAGGGATCCAAGTAAGTGGATTAGTCTAATTTTAGAAAATGTACTGAGAAAGGAGGAGGTAAACAAGAGTAAATTACATTACAGGAAAAGACATAAAATCCTATTACAGCAGAGGGAAAGAAGGGAGGGGAGTGGGCATTGTTCCAAACTTACTCTCATCAGATTTGGCTCAAGAAGGGAATAACATAATCAGTTAGGTATAGAAATCTAACTTGCCCTATAGGCAGTAGGAGGGAAAAGGGGAAAGAAAAAGGAGGGGGGAGAGAAGGGAGAGAAGAAGCAGTAAGGGTGAGAAAAGGGAAAGGGAGGGAGGGACTGAGGGAGGCAGTGGTCAAAAGCAAAACACTAGCGGGTAATTTTCACTTAAAACTTCACTAATGTGAAAATATGTTTAATAGGAATGTAAATGTATAGCCTGTATCAGATTGTTGTGCCATCTTGGAGAGGGTGGTGGGGAGGAAGGGGGAGAAAAATTTTAAACTCAAAAGCATATGGAAGTGATTGTTGATAAATCAAAATAAATTAAATTTAAAAAATTAAATTAAATTTAAAAAAAAAGAATTATGTGACACCAAATTCCAATCAAAGGTCGAACTATCATAATTTTTAATATCATAAAAATTATGGTGACCTTAATCAGTGAGCACCTTGAGTATAGTCTTACTAGTCACTTTCATTTGAATAAGATGGTTAAAATGGGTGCAAAATACATTTGCAAATACATAGGAATTCTTGACTTTATAACTTATGGAGCAAACTACCATGTCATAAACTTAAATTACAAGGTTCATCAAGGGATTACAAGTACTCAAGGAAATTGATTCTCCCCCAAAATGAAGACAAAGAACACATATTTTTCTCCCCTCTGTAGGAGATCATTATTTCCTCTTTGAGTAGAACAGGAGAAATGAGCTAAACATGCAGCACATAAAAATAGATATGGATACAGACACATTTAGATACAGACACAGATACACAGACACAGATATGGGTACAGACAGAGGGAAGGTAAGAACACATTCTGGAGCAAGAGACAGGCGAGCCAGCCCCATGGCATATGGGATATGCAGATAGATACAGAAGTATAGATAGAGCTCTTTAGTTAACTTTTAAGACTAAGAGTTGCAGAGAAGATGCCAACCTGAATTAGCTGAAGAGCTCCCAATATCAATGAAATCCGAGATTGAGTATCTATCCTCTATTTTTTAGGTAGGTATTGGTATAAGTTTTCAAAATGTCCAGCAGTCTTTCCAAGTACATTGGGAAGAAATCCCATGGCTAGGTGTAAAATAGACTAGACTATTCCTTTTATCTAAAGCAACTTGTGGACACTATAAGACAGTAGTAAATTTTGTAGTCTTTGAGTTTAATTTTTAGTGCAAAAGTATTTTAAAATAAATTAAATTAAAATGCTAGCTTTTTTTCTTCTTTCTGTTTTTTTCACTTCTTGCTTTCATTTTCTTCCCATTCTCCTACTCTCTATTCCATCCATCCCTCAGACCTTGATGTGATTGACTAGTCAGTCCACTAGTTAAATAACTCTTCTGACCCTCAATTTCCCCAATTTTGCACCCAACTGAAAGTTTGAGAGGTACAATATAAAAATTGAATTTGGGAATTCAGATAGTAGGAATTAAACAAGGAGAAAATATGAATCATCAGTAATGACTTAATGAAGGCAAATAAGCTGAAAAGACTAAGGGCAAAGGAAAAAGAAAGAATCCTTAGTTTGTTATGTATGTCATGAATGATTTTCAATGACAAACATGGTGGTGGCCATTACACCACTGACCTATGCAAATGTGTTTTTTTTAAAGTTGTTTTAATGCTATTTCCCTTCACCAGGAATTAGAGTTAGTTCCTTCATGCTGACTTTCCAAAGCCAGCCATGCATACTATTTTCAGAGTATGGACAGAGAGACAGAGAGACAGAATATGGGGGCTGGGTTATTAGAAAGAAGCAAAGAGCTAATTTATTCTAACTCTCCTAACAAACAAAGAAAATGAGGCCAATAGTGTAATCAGTATTTAAAAACTATAGGTTTCAATATTTGCCCAACAGTTTTTTATCATCCCGTAGGAATTAAAAAATATTTTCCTTTCCCTCTCACGATTTATGATCATGACCATGGTATGATTGATGGGCTGTTTTAGGAAAATAACAATGCAGGCGAGAAAACCACTGTCTATTTAGAAAGCAAGGATAGCAAAGCTTCAAGATATAAGATAACTCCAAATAAATTATCAACATTCTTATATATAACCAACAAAACCCAGCAGGAAGAACTTGATAGAGAAATTCTATTCAAAATAACTATGCAAGCTACAAAATACTTGGAAGTATATTTATAAAGATTTATCCAGTCTACGTAACTCTACAGAAAGAGACCTATATAATTAGAGAAAAATTAGAAGAAATATAAGAAGATCAAACAGAATAGTAATAATAATAATAATATTACCTGCTTTACAGTTAGCTACTCTGAGGTATCACCTCATACCCATCAGATTTGCAAAAGCAGCAAAAACCAAAAATGACAAATGCTGAAGGGCTGTGGGGAAAAAAATACATTAATGCAGTGTTGGCAGAACTGTGAATTAATCCAGTCATTCCGGAAAGCAATTTGGAACTACTTCCCAAAATTTATCAAATTGTTCCTAACTTTTGACCCAGTGATGCTGTTACTCAGTCTATACCTTAAAGAAATCAAATAAAGAAGAAAGGGACCTATGTGTACCAAAAATTTTATGGTAGCTTTTTATTGTGGAAAAGAATTGAAAACTAAGAGGGCTGCCCATCAATTGGGGAACAGCTGAACTAGTTATGGTATATGAAGGTGATGGAATACTATTGTACTGATAAAAGGGATGGTTTCAGAAAAGACCTGGGGAATCTTGTATAAACTGATACAAAGTGAAGTAAGTAGAACCATAATAACTCATATGATAACAATATAAAGACAACTTTGAAATACTAAGAAACTGATCGATGCAATAACCAATAACAGTTCTAGAGAACTCATGACAAAAAAAATGGTACCTAGCTCCTGAAAAAGAGGTAATGGACTCAGAGTACATGTTGAAGCATTTTTTTTTTAGATGTGGCTACTGTGGGAACTTGTTTTACTTGACTATACATGTTTGTACTGGACTTTGTTTTTCTAGGTTTTTCAATGAAGGAGAAGGAGATAGGAAGGAAAATATGTAGAACTGAAAATAAAATTGAATTTTTTTAACTCTATGATGTGATCTCAGCTATATGACATTAGAAAAATGACCATAATAGTTTCCCACCACCACTGCTCCAGAACATGGATAAATATTCTCTGCCTGTGCCCGAGAGACTGTATAGAAACTTGAACACATGCAAATAACTGCTTCTGGCTAGGTATCACTCATCAGCAGCCTGACAGTCCCAGATCAGGAAGTTATTGAGTCATAAAAGCTGGTGGTACAGGATGCTGCATTGGGTAGAAGATGTGGTTTCCAGCTGATCACCTTATTAGCTCCAAGTAGCAAGGTATAATTTTAGCCTAGGTGAAGAGGAGAACCTTCTCTACACTAGCACAATATTGGTGGAATCCACTGCTTCCTATGTGAAGGAGGGACACGATTAGCCATGCTTTTACTTGGTCTTCTGGCTGGCTTTGCCCCTCTCATTTGTTTCCTTCTTTTGGCATCAACCTTGTGAGCATTGAAAGGTTCTGGAAGGCCTGAGAGTATTGGTGAAAAGTAGCAGTGACTCTACCCAAGAAGAAAATGCAGCAGGAATAGGAACAGATCAGTGGCAAAAAAAGAAAAAAAAAGAAAAAAAGAAAAATCAAGGCCCCATTTTCTGTTTGACCAGATTGTTCAGTGGAAATAAAATGCAAAATTGCTAATTAAAAACCATGTAAAGAAAAAAATACGTGTAAAGAATATTTTTATCTCAGCAAGCCTTGAATATTGTCCTCCAAAATTATTATACTATTCTTGTTGTTGTTGTTATTGCTTGTCCTTCACTCTAGAAAAGAACCAATGACATCATGAATATAAAATAAAGGGGAGGTCTCTGGGTTGATGGGGTGATGGTAACTGATGAGAGAGAAACATAGAGATAAGAAGGGAGAGGAGAAAAACCAAATGTGGTGAATAAATAGTGATACCCAAGATAAATGATGAAATAATAAAACAACTCCACCAACAGTGCTTTAGTATACCTTTTTCCTCACACCCCTTCAGTTTGCTTGTGATTTTCCTTTTCTATCATCTTAGTCAATATGATAGGTATGAAGTCATACCTCAGAGTTGCTTTAATTCACATTTCTCTAATTGTTGGTGATTTAAAACATTTTTTCACTTTATCATTGGCAGTTTTTGGTTTCAGTTGTGTTCTGAGAGGAAGGGATAACTACATGAGTCATTACAAAAGGGTTTATTAGAGGTGCACTGATACCATCACCAGAGGTCAGTGGTGGCTTTAAACAAAGTCCAGAGGCCAGCAGAGCAAGCAGCAAAACCTATAGGAAGGAATAGGGAAGGGTAGAAAAAAAGAGATTCATGGAACATGTCTGACTCAGGGAGTTAGGCAATACCTGTGGGAAGGAAGAGTTGATTCCTGGACATCAGCTGAGGATGAGAGACAACCATGCTGAAAATGGACTGGCAGTGATTGCTCCTCTAACTAGGGTTTTGAGTAGAGTTTTGATAGGGATCTTCAAGCATATTCTTGCCCATCTACACTGTGTATGGAAAGGAAAGGGGGGAAATGGTTTTGGGCAGGGGGTGCTGTCTTTCTGTGCAAAGTAAGGAGAGTCTACCAAATATTGTGACCTTTGCCGTCTTGGGTGGTGATGGCAGTGCATTAAAAAAAAAAAAAGGGGGTAGGGAACCTGCATTCTCAAGGTCACATGTGGCCCTCTGGGTCCTCAAGTACGGCCCGTTGACTGAATCCAAACTTCACCAAATAAAATAATAACATATTTAATATTAAAATATTTAATACTATAATAAAATTATATAATAATTAATAAAATGATTTGTTCTGTAAAACTTGGACTAAATCAAAGCACGTAAGTACCTAGTCCACATGTGGCCCTGAGGCCGCAGGTTCCCCACGCCTAGGGCTCTTATCAGATACACAATTAGGGAATACCAAAGCTTAGGAATTAGGGTAAGGGGAGAGTTTAAGGAAGAGGAAGAATTCATCAAGCCAGCTAGTGTTTCCAGAACAAATCAAACATTACTAGTCAGAGTTACAAGATGGACTAGAGGTCACAAATGGTGTCTAAGAAACAAAAGGATCACACAGAAATGCATATTTACATTATATACCCACTAAGAATATGTGTTCCACAAGGCTCTGACCAGGGCTCTTCTTCTTTTCTCCTTCTATACTATTTCATTTGGTGATCTCATCACCTCCCATGGATTCAATTAGGATTTCTATACTGATGACTGCCAAATTTATTCATCCAGCCCTAACCTCTTTCCAGCTTCCAGTGTCACATCCCCAACTATCTATTGGTCATCTTAAACCTGATGTCCAACAGGCATTTTAAACTTGTTAGTAGCAAAAAGTCTTACCAAGAATTCCACAAAGCCATTGTTTGAACCAGGAAGAACTTTTATTAACAACCTGGCTAGACCTGGCCAGACCTGACCAGACTGGGTGTTGCGTGTGTGGACACACATGTGTTAGACAGATACACAGCTTTTTATTCCCTATTCCTGATTTGAATTTCCCTCCATTGTTTCCCCATTGGCTGGGTACAAAAGAGGTTACAGCCTGTCCAAAGAGCCTAATTTCCCCACCTTAGTCTCAGTCCCTAATTACACTGCCCACTCTCCAAGATTGGCGGACCTAGGCTGCATTCACTTTTGCTTTTATTTGGGAACACCCTTTTTGATGTTAATCTATACCTAATCTGTGGAACATGTGGTTGGGAATGTTGCTTCTGCAATTCACTTAATCAGAGGTTGGATGCCTACATGACAGCCTTGGAGTTAGTTTTAACTGGGAGGGAATGTAAGAAATAATTTTTTATTTCCACAAAAGTCAAGTGGAACCTAAGGAATGTAGTCTGGGGGTTTAGGTGGAAGTTGAATAAAGGAAGCCATAAATTAGAATAAGAAAACTGTGTTGGTGAGTGAATAGACCAACAGGGGGAAAACCAGTTCTGAGGCCAGGTACAAATTAACATCAAAAGGGATGTTCCCAAGTGAGGACCAGGGTCACAGAATTGTGGGGAGTGGGAGATGTAATTAAGGGCAGAGACACAAGTGGGGAAATTAGGCACTTCAGATAGGCTGTAACCTGTACAGTACCCATGGAATGGGCAATGGAGGGAGGATATTCGAATGCGGAATAGGAAAAACAAGGTGTGCATATGTATACACATGTGCTCTCACATGCATGCTCTCACGCATATGGGACTCCCAGTCTCCCCAGGTCATTAATAAAGCTTCTTCCTGATTCAGCAATGGCTTCATGGAATTCGTGATATAGATAACAAACTTCAGAACAGGTTTTTGGCCAGTTAGTCTATTCACCTACTAATTGTGTTTTCTTATTCTAATTTATGGCTTCCTTTGTTCAACTTCCACATAACCCTTAGGTTGTATGTTTCAGGTGCAATTTTTTTTTTGTGGACTTTTGTGGAAATGAACATTAGCTATTTCTCAATCTGAATGCCCAAAACTGAAGTCATTATCTTCCCACCCACCCCCAAAACAGCTCTCCCCTCTTCCTAACTTACCTATTATCATTGAGGGCACCATGATCCTTCCAGTCACTCACTAGGTATAATCCTCAATTATTCTCTTTCTTACTCTCTATTTATAAAGAGTTGCCAAGTCATGTCCTTTCCACCTCTGACCAGATCTTATATGTGCCCCCTTCTCTCCACCACCACAACCCTAGTCCATCAACCCTTCATCATTCACACTTGGACTATTTCAATAGCTTTCTGGTTTGTCTGCCTGCTGCAAGTGTCTCCACTTCAATTCATTCTCTACTCACCTTCAAAGTGATCTTTGCAGAGCATAGTTTTGACCATTTACCCCCTATTCAATAAACTACAATGGTTTCTTATCACCTCTACGATCAAATATAAAATCTATTTAGCTTTGAAAGCCCTTCATAACTTAGCCTCTTCATACCTTTTCAGTCTTCTTATATTTTACTCTCCTCCACTTGCCTTATGGTCCAGAGGCACTGGCCTCCTTGCTATTCATAGAACGAAATATGCCATTTCTAGACTTGGTGCTTTTTCATTGGCCATGCCTGGAATGTTCTAACTCTGCATATTCACTGTGTGACTTCCTTGGCTTCCTTCAAATCTCAACTAAAGTCCTATTTTCTGCAAGAAGCCTTTCCTAGTCCCTCTTAATGCTAGTGCCTTCACTTTGAGGTACCCTACGATTTATCCCGTAATATATGTTCTACAATGGAAATGTCCGCTATTCCTGTGAACTCAAAAAAGCCTTTGACCACTACCATTTGCTTTTGATTTTTAAACAGATATATAAGGCTCTTTCAAAGTCTAGCATCTGTGATCTTATAATTTATTGAATTAGAATGGTGCTATATGTGAATGAATATGGCCCTCTAGCGGTTATGTTACATTTCTACTGTTTTGTTCCCATTTTTATAAATTTTAAAATTTTAGTTACTTTCAATAAGAATTCAGTGATGGTCAGAAATGGCATATTCTTTCAATATAGTAGTAAGAAGTATGAGAATACTTTCTAAACAATATCTTTCCCAATATGAATTATGTATAAATCCTTTTCATTGTTGTTATTGTCATTTTCCAACTCTTTGTGGGATTTTCTTGGCAAAGATCCTGGAATGCTTAGCCATTTCCCTGTCCATCTCATTTTACAGTTGAGAAAACAGAGGCAAACAGGATTATGTGACTTGCCCAGGGTCACATAGCTAGTAAGTGTCTAAGGCCAGATTTGAACTCAGGGAGATGAGTCTTCCTGACTCTAGGCCTAGCACTCTATCCACTGTGTCACCTAGCTGCCCAAGTTGTATCTGTGCCTGTTCCATTTTTCTAAGTACAGCAATAAGATCCAGCATCTTGTAAAGAGATACTGGCACGCACAGAGCACCTCTGTTACCACTCCAAGCACCTCTGATACTACTCCCCACATAAAAGTGGATGAGGAGCTCACTTCTAGGAGAGCTGTGATGACACATAGAACAGAGGTACCTTGGAGAGGATTTGGAAGCATGCAGTTTTCTCTCTCTCTCTCTCTCTCTCTCTCTCTCTCTCTTCTCTCTCTCTCTCTCTCTCTCTCTCTCCATCTTTCTCTCCCTCCCTCCTTCCCTTTCTTCCCTCCATCTCTTTCTCTGTATTTCTCTATTTCTCTCTGTGTGTCTCTGTCTGTTTGTCTCTCTTATTGTCTCTCTTACCCCCACATAGAGGCTTTGTTCATATATACTACATACATATATATACAATTATATGGGAGGGGGAGGTGATTGACAGTTAGGGTGATCAAGAAAGGCCTTATGTGAGGGATGGAGCCACGATGGCAGAGTAAAAGCAGTGACTTGCTTGAGCTCTCCCCCAAACCTCTCCAAATACCTGTAAAAAATGGCTCTAAACAAATTCTAGAGAAGCAGAACCCACAAAAAGACAGAGTGAAACAAATTTCCAGCCCAAGACAACCTGGATGGTTGATTGGAAAGGTCTACTGTTGCCAGGCTGGGAGAGAATCACAGTTCAGCATGAGCCACACAGGTAAAAAAAAAAACGGCCTCAGCGAACCTGGAGCAGTCCTCAGGGGATTGAATCAAGGGGAGCTGTGGCAGTTTCCAGACTTCTCAACCCACAAACACCAAAGACAACTTAGAAGGTTAGTAGGAAAGGTATGTCTGACCATGGTGAGAGGAGCTCGGTCCCAGCCTAGGCACAGCCCTGAGGAGGTGGCTGCTTCAGGAGCTCTTGGGCCACAGACCCAGGGGGTTGGAGTGACTAATCAGAGGGGGATTGAAGGGATCTCTGTGCTGGTGCTGAGGCAGGATTCTTTTGCTTTACCCCTGCTTGGATCAGGGTCATATTTATGGGTCCTATACTATGGTATAGGAAAACAGACACTTTGTGGAGTATAGCACCAGGAATTGGAGAAATCAGAATTTAAATAATCTACAATAGGACATCAATAAACAGACCTGAGATTTTTCACAGAAGAAACAGAGCCCATGCCTAGAAATCCAAAGGAAACATTAATTAAGCAGGAATCCCTTTGCTTAAGAAGAACTTTATCCAAAAGATTCAAATAAAAGCTGCCTAGCATGCCTTCTTGAAACCACCTGTCTTTGGTTTTAGCTCTTTAATGTTGCCTTTAATTAACAGCTGGTGAGCAACTGGTTTCTCAGTATTTCATCATCAATCTCATTAGGTGTTCTCTGCTCTAGAGAGGAAATTATCAGTCATGGGAACAACACAAAAGAAGAAAAGGTTGTATCACCTTAACATCTAGAAACAAGGGAGGATTGGGGATGAGTGTGAGGGGGCAGGGGAGGGAGGGACATTGAAACAGCATGTTTGCTTCCCGTAGAGTCTGGACCCAATATGTTATTTGGGAAAAAGTAAGTGGTTTATGGTCAGAGGACCTGGCTTTGAATCTCAACGATGCTATTTGCTCCCTATGCAACCTTGAGAAAATCCCTTAACCTGGGCATCAGTTTTCTCATTTGCAGAAGGAGAAAATTAAGAGTAGATGTGATCTCTAAGCTCTCTTTCAGTTCTAAATACTATGATAATAGAACAAAGGATCTGAAGAACTTTTCATCTTTTCCCCATTAAAGAAAATAATTTCTCAGCATTTTACAGCCAAAAGGGACCTTAAAAATCACCTAGCTGTGGCCAAGTCACTTTACCTCTCTAGGTTTAAGTTTCTTTACCTGTAATAGGAGGAAGTCAGATGGAATAATGCCTGAGAGCTCTTCCAAGCCCTTTGTCCAATGACTGTCCAACTGAAAGCCTTCTTTTACACATGAGAAAACTGGGGAAAATTAAGTCTTACGGGATGCATCTGAGTTCTCAATGGCTACAACTACACTCTGAAGAGTTCTAACAGATGGAAAGAATCCGCTTAAAGACAGTCTGTCTTTCAAGGACCAGCCTTGCTAAGTTCAGCTCTTCAAACGTTTTTTGTAAGGGGCTTGCTCTGCACATGCCCACCTTGCTTAACATAGCACCCTGCAGCCTGTGTTTTCCTATCAAATAGGTGGGTCAATCATTTGATTGATTCAGTAGCCAGAAAAGGCTGCAGTTTTTAAACTGACCAGGTTGAGACAGTAAGTCGTTTTCCTGCCTACTCTTTCCTGCTGTGTCCAGAGAGTTGAGATTATAGTTCACCCATACTGCAAGTGCCATGAACCAAACCAGTGAGAGAGAAAGGACTTCCTCACCCTGCTCTCACTCCTCTGAAGTTTCTCATGGCCTGGCAGGTAAGGGAGGCGGGGGAGGGGGATTCAGTTCAACTTCTTTGTCATTAGTTTCAGGTGCCTTTAGTAATTAATTCCCATCCCCTGCCAGGCCTGAGAGTTTGATAAATGGAGAGTTTGGAGCCAGGGTTACAGGTGAAAAGCTATAGACAGTCAGTCAGACAATGAAGCCCTGAGAAGCCAGGCACCCAGCATTCAAGCTCAAGGGAAGTTTTAGACTTGTAACTGGAACTGTGCTGTATTAGGACCGAAGCTAAACTTATCAAATATGTGTTATTCTACCTCTTGAAGTAAATATTCCTTTGTAAAAGCTAATCCAACTGGCTAAATGGAATTCAGGTGCAGGACGCCACCCCAGCCCCCTATATTTGATCAGTCCAGGATAGAGTCATTTGCAGAGAGCCCCATTCCTCTCTAAACCTGGGGGAGGGTGGAAATGTAACATACATAGCCTTCAGGCTGTGGTAGCCAGGGTCAATAGTGCTACATATTCTCCCCTTTTCGAATATCCTATGGTTCTCCCTAACTTTTCAGCTGAGAACTTTACTTGATTTCACTGAAAAATTTAAAGCCATTAGCTGAGAGCTCCCTCTCCTGCACTCCTTCTCATAACATGAAGGGCTTCTCTTTAGCAAGGAAAACTACTATATTCACAAGTGATCCCATTCCATCTTGTCTTCTGCAGTAGATTGCCCCCTCCATGAACCCTACCCTCTGACTTATCTTCAATCTCTTATCAACTGGTGAATTCTCTGCTTCCAAAAAACATGTCAATGTCCCTCCAGTCTCAAAAAACCCTCACTTGATCCACTCATCATCACCTCTATCTATTGTACCATATTTCTTCTTTTGCAGCTTAACTCCTCTAGAAGGCATCTATAATCAATGCCTTGACTTCTTTTCCTCTCATTCTCTTTTTAATTCTACAATCTGGCTTCATCATTTCAATCAAAACTTCTCTTTCCAAAGTTACCAATGATCTCTTACTTGCCAAACTTAATTACTTTTTCTTCAGTCCTCATTCTTCTTGATCTCGCTGTAGCCTTTGACACCATCAGTCACTCTCTTACCCTTGATACTTGGCTTCTCTCTAAGATTCTATGCAACAACTATTTCCTGATACTCTTCCTACCTCTTTGATTGCTCTTTCTCAATTTTCTTTGCTGAATTTTCATCCGGACTGTGCCCATAATCTGTAGGTATCACCCAATCTTTATCTTCAGCTCTTTTCTCTTCTCCCTCTATAAGATTTTGTTTGTTTGATTTCATTAGCTCCCATGGTTTCATTAATCATCTTTATTCTGATGATTCTCAGATTTACTTATCTAGACCTAACTTTTTTCCAAACCTCCAAACTTGCATCTCCAACTGCCAGTTAGATATCTCCAGCTGAATGTCCTGTAAAAATCAAAAACTCAACACAAAGTTGAGCTCATTATCTTTATGCACAAAACCTTCCCCTACTTCCATACTTCTCTATTACAATCAAAGGCACCTCCATTTTCCTAAAGGAGACTTGAAACCTAGGTGTCATCCTTGATTCCTCATTCTCACATCTGTTGCTAAGTCTTACCAATTTTACCTTCACGACATTTTTAAAATATGTCCCCTTCTCTCCTCTGACACTGCCACCACCCATAAAAGGACCTCATTACCTCACTCCTAAACTATTGCAATAATATACTAGTTGGTCTCCCTAATACATCTTTCCCGACTCTAGTCTGTCCTCCATTTAGCTGTCAAATTAATATAACTAAAATGCAGATGTGACCATGTCACTACCCAGCCAATCAACTCCAATGGTTGCCTGTCACCTCCATGATCAAATATAAAATCTTTTGTTTGTATTTAAGGCCTTTCACATCCTTCTTCCATTATATACATTTCCAATCTTCTTATACTTTCCTTTCTTTCTTTTTCTTTCTTTCTTTCTTTATGTATGCACGTATATATGTATGTATATAAGGTGGATTTTATTCTTTTTTAGATAATAGCTCCCAGAATCCTAGAAAATAGTTCCCAGGATTCACGGTCATAACTAGTTACCAAGATTTCACATCGTAAACAATTTCTACTGGGACAGTGTAGTGAGATATAAGATGAGATAATGGAAACATTTGAGTTATTTTGTAAACAGCATACTGTGCCTGTGTTACACTGATTCACCATTAAATAGCTAAAGTTAATATAAATTTGTGAGATTATTGCTAGCAAAATGCCTTCTTTTTGTGCTGCCCTGTAAATTAGGTGAGCACTGGCAAGTGGGAATTTGGGGAACATGCTAGCTGAACGCTGTGCAGACCTTGACCTGCCCCATCAAGGCTTGGGGGAAATGTGACAGTGTAATGCTGTGCTTGCCTCAATCGGCCCCCACTGAGACTTAGGAGGGAATGTTGTAAAAGCTGGAGCTGCTACTCTCTGAATAGTCTCACCCACCCCTGCAAGAAGATTAATTAGTGGATCCTGTAGGAGTTGGTGCTGTCATTATCAGGACCCTTTGAGAACAATAGAATAAAATAAATTATTTAACCCCTCATTGTGTCTCTGAAGCAACCTTCCTGTCCGCCTAGATCAAGAATGAACCCGCTAGAAGCTGGAGCCCGAAAGCTCCAATGTCTCCTGTCTTGCACTTTTTCTTTCTTTCTTTCCCTCCTTCCTTCTTTTTTTCTTTCTTTCCTTCCTTCCTTCCTTTTAGCTTTCTTTCTTTCCTTCCTTCCTTCCTTTTGCCTTTCTTTCTTTCTTTCTTTCTTTCTTTCTTTCTTTCTTTCTTTCTTTCTTCTTTCTTCTTTCTTTCTTTCTTTCTTTCTTTCCCTAGTCTTTAGTACAGTGCTTGGTACATAAAAAGTTGCTTAATAAATACTTATTGAGTAAGAATATATAGTGTATTGTTTTCTTCATGGCAACCCATGAAACAAAGGAAAACGCAAAATGATTCTATTTCTCCTCCCACAATGATATTGGAAGGAGGGGTGTAAAGGGGAAGAAAGGACTTTAAGAATCACACTGTTTGTAGAACATCTAAAAATGTTGACAATTAGTTCTCTAAATTTGATTAAATAAAATATATTAATATACCTGTTTTCATATCCCCTTCAAACAAGTATAATTCTCATTTTTGGCCATCTTTTCCAGTCTGATTGGTGTCAGATAGAACTTAATAGTTATTTTGATTTTTATCTATATTATCATTTATGATTTGGAACATTTATCATATTGTTGATAGCTTAAACTTTTTCTTGAGATTTTTATTCACATCTTTTGACCATTTATCCATTATGAAATGATTCTTTTTCTTAAAATACTTTATTCCATTCCCTATACATCTTTGAAATATGATTTTTATCAGAAAAAAATGGTATATAAATATTTCCCAGTTGTCTGTTTCCTTCAAATTTTAAGGAAATTGATTTTGTTTGTGCCAAAGTTTTCTATTTCTTATAATCAAAATCATCCATTTGATCTCTTCTAATACCTTCTATCCCCTATTGAGTCTCATATGTCTTCTATCCACAGTTTGAAAAGTATATCTTTCTCTGCTCCTCTAATTTGATTAGAATGTGACTTTTTATAACCAGCTATATTTCCCTTTGTTAAGGTAGAGAGGTCTGCTTCCAATGTGGAGAATGTACTGTCTGTCCCAAGCTTAGGGGGTTTGTACAGATGTTTTCAGAGATACTTCTAGGGACCTGTAAATTTTCAGTTCTTCCAAGGTGGTATGATAAGGGGCAAGGTGTTTACTCCTTTCCTGGCCTGTGCTCTGGTCTATGAGTGACCACAAGCACTCTTTTCTGTTTTGGAACTGTGAGGAGAATTTCCTCTCACCACCATTAAAAGCTCCACCAAGCCATCTCTCCTCCTTGCCCCAGGACTGCCCCTCAGGACTGTGACCCAGATACAAGCACAGGCAAAGCAAGAGATTCCTGCCTCAGCACTGGCAAAGAGGTCCCTGAAATCTCCCTCTGATCTGCCACCCAATTCCCCCCAGACTGTGGGTCAGAAGCTCAGGAGGCAGTCGCTGCCCCCAGGCTGCGCTTGGTAACTTGGGCTGAGACCTAGCTTTCTCTCAATGCAGAAACAGACTTTTCCCTCTGACCTTCTAAGTTGTCTTTGGTTTTCGAGGGTTGAGAGGTGTGGAAATTAGCACAGCTGCCTATGATTCAGTCCTCTGAGGGCTGCTCCAAGTTCACTGAGGCCTGCGTGTCTACACCAAACTGTGCTCCTTTCCCAGGCCAGCATGATATACCTTTCCAATCAACCATCCAGGTTGTCTTGGGCTGGAAATTTGTTTCACTTTGTCTTTTTGTGGGTTCTGCTGCTTTACAATTTGTTTAGACTCATTTTTTATAGGTATTTGGAGGGTTTGGGGGGAGAGCTCAGGCAAGTCACTGTTTCACTCCACCATCTTGGCTCGCCCCCCACCCCCCTCATCAGACAGTTTCAATGAGGATGAAAATTGCATCAAGTTCAACCCCTTCACTGCTGGTAAACTTGAAACTTGAAAAGGCCAAGATGGAAGGAGAATTGGTACATGACTTTTTGTTCCCAAATGATTGTGCACTCAATTCAGCCTCCAAGGCTGAGATGCAACATAGTATGGATCAATTCTCTCCTGCTTGTGCTGACTTTGGCTTGACAATTAACACCATAGAAAACAGAGGTTCTTCACCAGTCAACACTACACCATCCACATGTGGAACCATGAGTTACAGCAAATGCAGAAATTTTTAATGCTATGGAGAAGTTCACTTACCTTGGAAATATATTTTCCAGGGATGTCCACATAGATGATGAAGTTGATGTGTGCATTGCCAGAGCTAGCTCAGTGTTTGAGTTTTACTAATAATATACAGAAAACTTGATGGTTTCTGGGGGGTTATTTCATAGGCACTACTTTGCTGAAATTATTATTTCAATTCATTTTAGTTGAAATTCTAGAGTTATCTAAGAAGATAATCATTATCTAAAAAAAACAATAACGTAGGTTCACTTAAACTATTATAATTCATTTTTCTTGTGTTGTTTCTATTGCTAGAACTTCTAGTACTATATGAAACAGTAATGATGATCATTGACATTCTTGATTTACCCATGATTTTATTGGGAAAAGGCACTAGTGTTTGTCCATTGCATATTGTACTGGATCTTGGTTTCAGGTAGATATTAGGCAGATATTATTAGGTAGATAATATATTAAGGAAATGTCCTTTGATTCCTATACTTTTTGATGTTTTTAACTGAAATTAGTGTTATATTTTATCAATACTTTTTTCTATAAATATTGATCTTGCAATTTTAATTGTTTTGCTATTGCTATGGTTTATAGTTTTCCTAATATTAGACCAACTCTAGATTTCTGGGATAAATTCAAGTTGTAGTATATATATTATTTTAATGTGTTTTTCTAACTTCTTTGTGAATATTTCCTGCAATATGTTCTATTGATCTACATCAGATAAGTTGTTCTACCATTTTCCTTTTTCCTACTTTATCCTTCCCTAGTTTAGATATCAGGAGCATATTTAAATCATAAAAGGAGTTTAAGGTGAAACTTTATCTATTATAGCAAATATTTTATGTGATATTGGAATTAGTTAACCTAAACGCTTAATAGAATTCTCTTATAAACACATCTAAAATCATTTATGTCTTCTTCAATTATTTCCTAAGATTTGATCATTTAAATTCTCTGTTTTTACTGTTGTTCTGAGTATGTAATGGTGATTCCATTCACACACACACACACACACACAAATACACACAGATATATGTGTATTTGTAAATAAACATATGTATTTATCCATTTCATTTGTTTTTTGTTGTTATTAGTGCATAGTTGGGCAAAATAGATTTAATTTTCTCTTCATTTGTTGTGGATTCTCCTTTTTCATTTTTTAGATTGTTACTTTAATTTTCTGTTCTTTTTTCTTATCAGACTTTTCTTCTTTAATTTTTTAGAAAGGTATTTTTATCTCTCAAATCAATCAAGATTTCTTGCTTACAATTTTTCTCTTTTGATTTTTAAAATTTTTATAAGAGATTGCATGCTGATTATCTAGTTATTTTTAGTTCCAGGCCCAATTCATTAATTCTCTCTCCCTCTGTGTGTGTGTGTGTGTGTGTGTGTGTGTGTGTGTCTCTTTTCCTGTCTCTGAACTGTTACAAGATAAAGATTTTCACCTCAGGACTCATCTTTTTTTTCACCTTTTGCCTCATCCCTGAAATTTTGGTATGTTGTCTCACTGTTGTCATATTTAAATAAAATTATATATTGTTTGTGTGATTTGTTCTTTGATGTATTCTTCAGGATTAAATTACTTAGAATCCAATTAATTAATTAATTTTTTTTAGAAAAAAATATTTTGTTTAAAAGTCATTTCTTAAATATGATTTTATTACATTTTGGTTAGTAAATGATGTCTTTAATCCTGTTTTTCTACATCCATTTGAGAAGTCTTTCCTACACTAACACATGGTCATTTCTTGCAAAGGGGGCAAGTCCAATAGAGAAATTCTCAAAGATTGTATTTTTCACTTTTCTAACTCCTGAAGTTTTTATTGTTCATATTTTTGTTAGATTTCTCTGGCATTTAGCTGGTACATTGAAATTCTTGACTATTATCTTACTGTCCATTTCTCCCTATATTTTTATTAAACATTTAAGTACTTAGATGCTTTGCCATTGAATGAATACTTAGTAAATATTAATGTTATTTCATCATGGCCTTATCATTCAGCTAAAAACTACTCACACCAAACTTTTCATTGATCTTTTAATTGACAGTTAATATGGCTTTTGATTAATTTTCATTCTTCATGACCTTTCTGCAGCCTTTGATGCTATTAATCACTTTTTTCTCCTTGATACTCACTTCTCTCTTAAGTTTTTAAGTCCCTACTCTCCTCTGGTTCTCTTCCTGTCTAACTGCTCTTTCCCAGGCTAGATAATGTCCACTAAATGTAGGTGTCCCCAGGCACTCTCTCTGGGGCCCTCTTCTCATCTGCCTCTATATAATTTCACTTAGTAATGTCATCACTTCTGGTGGATTTGTCATGTCTACACTAATGATTCTCAGATCTACTTACTGAGTGCTAATTTTTTTCCTGACATGCAGTTTTGCATCTCTAACTGCCCATAGGACATTTCAAACCAGATCTTCCAAGCAGAAGTCATTATCTTTTCCCCCAAACTTTGGATTCTTCCTAACTTCCCTGGTACTTCTGAGGGTACTATCATCCATCCAGTTACTCATGGATAAAACCTAAGTGTCATCCTCAACTCTTCATTCTTTCTCACTTCCAACAACTAATCAATTGCCAATTCCTGTTCATTTTTCTCTTTCAATACCTCACATATAAACCCTCCCTTCTCTTTTCTGAGCACTGATACTAGCTTGTTGCAAACCTTCATCGTTATAAACCTAGACTAGTTCAATATCCTTCTGGTTAACTTCCCTGCCTCAAGTTTCTTCCAACATTGTTCATAGACCACTCAGCTGTCAAAGTGGTCTTCATTAAGTGCAGGTATGATTATATTACCTCACATTCAATAAACTTCAGTGACTCCTCATTACTTCTAGGATCAAATATAAAATCCTCCTTTTGTCTCTTACACTCCTTCATAACCTAATTCTTTCCCATCTTCTTTAGTCTTCTTCTACCTTACATCCATAAACTATAATTTAGTGATTCTGGACTCTTTACTGTTCTTTATATATAATATTCCATCTCCCAATTACATATATTTAGACTGACTTCCACCATTCCTCGAATTCTCTCCTTCCTCACCTCCACCTCCTGGTTTCCTTCAAAGCTCAGCTAAAATCCCACCCTCAGTAAAACTTCTCTTTTCAATTCAGGTTTATATTATTTTCAGTTCCATTAAAAATCCGAAGTCATGTAAAACATATTTCCACATTAGTCATGAGAGGAATAACAAGAACAAAAATGAGGAAAAAGGGAAGGAAGGAAGGAAAAGAAAGAGAAAATATGCTTCAGTCTACATTCTGAGCCCATCAGTTCTGGAGGTGGATCGCATTTTTCATCATGAGTCATTTGGAATTGTGGTGGATCATTGCATTGGTCAGATTTAGTAAGTCTTTTAGCATTGATTATCTTTACAAGATTGCTGTTTCTGTGTAAATTGTTCTCCTAATCTTGCTCATGCCACTTTTTGTTTATTTTTTTATTTTCATTTATTTAATTATTTATTTTTTTAGGCAATTGGGGTTAAGTGACTTGCCCAGGGTAACACAGCTAGTAAGTGTCAAGTGTTTGGTCTGGGAATGGAGTTGAACTCAGGTCCTCCTGACTTCAGGACAGGTACTCCATCCACTGCGCCACCTAGCTGCCCCTGCTCATACCACTTTGCATAGTTCATTTAAATCTTCCTAGGTTTTTTTTCCCCTAAAACCATCTCCCTCATCATTTCCTATAGCAAAATAGTATTCCATCACATTTATGTACCATAACTTTTGTTAAGCCACTCACCAAGTGATGAGCATCCCCTCACCTTCCAATTCTTTGCCACTACAAAAAAAGAGCTACTATAAATATTTTTGTACATATGGTTTAGTTTCTTTTGATTTCTTTGGGATATAAACCTTGTAGCATCATTGAAGGGTCAAAGGTTATACACAGTCTAAAAACATAGTTCCAAATTGCTTTCCATAATGGTTGGACAAGTTGATAGCTTCACTCACGGTACATTAATGAAACTATTGTCTCACATACTATTACTTAAAAAAAAGTTTCATGGATTTGACTATTTCCACATTCAGAACTATGAGACAACTAAGTTTTGTGCTACTGACTTCCTAGTCTTTTCCATGAAAATAAATTAGCCAAAGGTTGATTTTCTGTAATGAAAATTTGAAATTTTCAGAAAAAAAAAGTCTAGTGAACCTAGATTTGTAATATTATTTTCCACTTCAAATAAAAAGAAAATTGGAATCAAATTCTGAGGACAGGGGGAGGGAAAGCAGTATGGAAAACTGAGAATTTATTTGGGAAACATACTGTTATATTTCTTATCAATGGGAAAGCTGGTATTATAGAAGAACAAAGAAATTTTTAATGAAATTAAGACTTAGAAAATTCACATAAGAAAATTGGTGAGGTCTTTTCCATCTATATTTAAAGAAAAATCAGAAAAGTTAATGTAACAAGCAAGTCCTAGAGTTGATGTAGAGAACGTGGTTTTGAAGGTATTACCTCGACCTTTCCTCTTCTGGCTCATTTAAGTGTCTGATTTAACTGTGCTGTCCAGGTGAGCCATCTAGATGTTGGTACTGAGTAAAGGGAAGGGGAAAGGAGATGGGTTTAACTACATTGAGTTAAATAAAAATGCTATATCACCAGGTTCTCCCTATTATCCTCAGTCATTTCTCATTGCTCACAGACATCCCCTATTCTCCCCACTCTAAAACCAAAACAGAACAAAAGAAAATTTTCATTTGGCCTTTATAGCTCCTCAAATTGTCATCCTAGATACCTTCTTCCTTTCATAGCCAAACTCCAAGAAAACATACATTTAATTACATTAATTGCCTCCACTTTCCCTCTTATCACTTCTCAGTTCATAACAATCTGACTACCAACTGCATGACTTAACTGGAACTCCTCTACCTAAAGTCATAACAGTCTGCTAATTGTCAAGCCTCAGGTTTCAATGCTCACCATTTTTAAACATTCTCTACCATGTTTTATTATTGACCACCTCACCATCTTGAATACTCTCTCTTTCCTAATATTTTAGCATTGCTTTCTCTTGATTCTCTTCCTACTATTCTGACCTCTCTTTAGAGTGCATTGCTGGATCTCAACCTATCCCTAACCTCCTCTAGTTGTAAGTGCACAAAAAGGATCTACTCTAGGTCCTCTTTTCATCTCTCTCTCTACACTCTTTCTGTAATGGTAATCTCATCAGGTGCTATGCATTTAATTTTCACTTTGGACGGATAATTTCCAAATAGCACATTCAATGATTGTCTCTCTCCTAAGATCCAGATCTCCTTAACATCCACATCTCCAATTGCCTATTAAACATTCCCAACTGGATGCCCCATAGGCATCTCACAATTTATCTACAACAAAACACTTCTTTCCCAAAAAAAGACTCCCAAACTTTCCTTTTTCTATCAGTGTTACCATTATCTTTTTACTCATCCTGCTTATCTTTAAATCTTTTCTCTTGGTTCTGTGGCCTTGTGAAAGACACTTGTAATCTAACTCTCAGTACCTTCATTTAAAAAATTAAGCATTAGGCTAGATAGTATCTAATTTTTCCATGTCTAAAATTCTATGATTCTATGCTTCTATTAGTTAAAACTTCTCTGACTCTGACTCTGCATCTGTTGCTCTGCCTGATTTCAACTCCACAGAACAAGATGAACCTTCCAGGTTAACTTCATCACCTCTAATCTCATCCCCATGCTGTTAACCCAAACTTTGACTGACACCACCTCCCTCAGACTCTTCTCCACTCCAATTAGAAGGCTGGAAGGTGGAGTTCCAAATTCCTCCTGATGCCTTTCCTCATAGAGAGGAGAAAGTGCACTTGGGGGTTCACTCCACTATGGGTCTGCCACTCTGCCTGGTTTCAACTCCATGGAACAAGATGTCCTTCCCAGGCTAATTTCACCTCAATCTCCACTTCCTCACCCCGACCCTCTACAGCACTTAGCATGGGGTCTGACACATAGAAGGCACTTAATAAATGTTTATTGGATTGTATTAAAATGAGGGAATTTTGAATTTTGAAAAATACTTCTGTTAACCACTTACTAAGTTCTAGGTATTGTACTAAGTACTGAGGATACAAATACTAAAAATGGGAAAGCCTTTGCCCTTTGGGAGCTTAATTCTAATGGGGGGAGATAGCATATATTAGGGAGTGATGGGCAATGGACTTTTGGTCCCGGGAATGACAAAGATAATGAGTTGATCTACAGAGCAGTCAATTAACACACCCTTTAGAGAAGCAATGGGAGTATTTATTTGACCAGTGTGCCCAAAGAAAGAAGAGGAAAACACAAGGAAGAGGAGAAGTTTGAGGAGAAGAGGACTCTGGTGGCAGGGTAGATGGCAAGGTGCCCTGACCAGGCAACTCGATGGTATACAAAACTCCTTCTGGTCTGGGGCTGGTTAAATGTAGTAGGCTAAGGAACCAATCAGTTATCAATCAAGAAAGCTTAGACGCAGGAAGAAAGTTCTAAAACTGAATAAAGCAACTCCCTGGGTGAAGGACAGTATAGTTTCTGGGGGCTCTAACCCAGAACCTGCTCTTCCACATAGGAGAAACAGGATCAGGGAAGATGCCAAGATAGCAGGAGAGCTCAATGGGTTATAGTACTCAGAAGCTAGGGGTCATTTACTTTATGGCAATTTTTATTTGTATTATTATTATTACTTAAACAATTTGGATATGGGTGTTAGAAGAAAAAACCTTGTCTGCCAACTGGTTTAGGGAAGCATGACAGAATCTTTAGACAGCTCCTTTGTCTACAGACCCATCACTTTTGTTGGCTGAGAGAACCTTTTGAGCCTTAGGAATGCAAGGTTAGTGGTTTGCCAAATAACCATTATGGCATTTAGAATTGGGCATCATCCCTTATACATTTAATTAACTGCATAAAATTAAATGATTCATTGGCGGCCTTCAATAGAAACTGGATAATCCCTTGTTAGACTTATCATACACTATGGACTATTCACGGCATATAAATTGGACTAAATGGACCTCTGAAGTGCCTCCCAACTATAAAAATTCTATGATTCTTTGACTGTGATTCTGAATATACCACACTGTTTCTTTTATAAACTGATATTGCTATGCATATCTGAGAAGAGTAGGGAAAACTGAGTGAATGAGTGCAGGTTACTCAACAGCCTAGTCTTCTCCAAGATAGTATAATTTCAGTCTGACTCACTTTTTTCTGAGGAGGAAGGAAGCAAAGGAAGAAAGCAAACATTCATTAAATGCCTACTGTATGTCAGGCTGTAAGTTAGCTTTACAAATATTGTCTCATTTGATCCTCACAAGTGCAGTGTTATTATTTCCGCTTTACAATTGAGTAAACTCAGGCACCAGAGGTTAAGTGACATGTCTGGGATCACATTGCTAGTAAGTGTCTGAAGCTTGATTTGAATTCAGGCTCCTAATCCCAGGCCCAGGACTCTATGCATTGTGCTACCTGACTGCTTTGGGGGGGGGGGGGCACAAGGAAAACCCTGGATCCAGTTGAGTTCTGCATTTCAGAAGTGTGGGTCACTCTCTATGCTCACTCTCCCAACTATGACTTGAATGAGCAAGCTGTTTCCCCAAAGGGCTGCTACTACTTTTCCCTCTCAGGATCCTAAGGGTAACCCTCAGGGCATGAGGTTGTCCATTACTGTCAATAATGAGCTTCCATTTGGTGTATTTCCTCAATGTCAACCAAAGTTAACATTTCCCCAGTATAAATTAATTGATTAACATCAATTAAGTTTTACAAAACAATATTTACTGAGAAGGTATGGCAAGGACTGAAGTACAATATCACCCCTGGACTGAGTTGTATTCTCCCCTCTACAAACCTACTTAGTCCCAGGAGAGAATGAACTCCAATTTAAATTGACTGCGGCCCATTCCTGTGCCACTGCTCCCTATTCGGGGCAAGGGAAGTACTTCTTGGTCCAGTAAGTCCATTTCTCCCTTCAGTGAGTTCCTACCAAGTTCACTTCTTGGTGAAGTGAACTTAGGTGGTGTGATTAATGATTAGTGCTCCATACCTGATGGATAAGTTCCTTCTTTCCTTGGAGACGGGGTCTCACTGCCAAGTTGTTTCACTACTAATCAGGGTCAAGCAGTTCACTCCTCAAGGATAGCTCCTCACTAGATTTGGCTTCTGCTACTGCCAGTTCCATATGCTGACAGAACCTTTGATAGCTTTTCTGACCTTTTGAAGCTCACAATGTCATAACCCAGTCTGTTACATTTCTGATACTTCTTCACCTATAATTAGGAAAGTGTAAACACTGAGACAAAAGAAATACCAATGGTATGGATTTTCAGCTATGGTCAAAATGGTATATAAGTCAGCTAGTGAAAGGCAACAGATTGTTAATATTGCTTGCCACTGCCCTTCCATCCCAAGGCTCACATCATTTCTTCTTCCTTACTTGAAAATCTCCAGGAAAAGAGAAAGAATTAATCTCTTTGGGCCTTTTGTATACAAAGTTCTAATTCTGGAGCCAATTAGAAGATTTTTTTATCACCTCCCAATAGGCCAACAGGAAACAGTCATAGGATACCTGCAACTGCTCTAAAGCATAGAGGCAAAGTGCCTGTCCAGCACCCAGTTTTGGAAGCAGGTTCACCCTGCCTGTACAATGACTGTCAGCAGGAAGAAGATATTGTTCATGCTCTAAAGACTGGGCCCTCATTGGCTGGTCTTCCCATCATAGAATTTTAGCCAAAATGAATAGATTCAAAACCCTAAAATTGTCTCTCATTTTGCTTCTCTCTCAAGCCAACAGAAAGCCTGCTACCTTTGAAACACAACTTGAAACTTGAACATTTCTAAATCTCTATACACTAAAACCAAACACTATTTCTCCTTCCTGCTCCCTGGTTCATAATTAAGGACACACAGAAAAATAAACTTTTAAAATTAGTTGTATCTTCTCTATAGTGAGCTAGATTTTAAAACTATTATTTAAAATACAACATTATTAAAGAACAAAAATTCTTTCATCTCAGGCAAAAAGGGAGGAGAAAGAAAAAAGTGGTTTCATCAGTTGCCTGAATTCTCTGCAAGGGGAAAGTTCAGCAATGATTGGAAGCTCCCCATGCTCTGGTCATGTATACCTATCTGTCTGTCTATCCTGGTGGACCAAGGCACCATCCCTTCTTTCTTTTCTCTCGCCTCCCAGCTCCTGTCTCCACACTGAGGGCAGCTGTTATGCTATAACCACTCCTACAGTGAACATCCCTTTCATCTCTCTTGGGAGAAGTCTAGAATTTCTTCCCCGGCAGAAAGAAGTCAATTCTACCTCCTTTGAATTCTACCTCATAGGAACCCACTCACACCAGTCTCATTTATGTATTTTTACACAAGGTGATCTTAGAGAGGAGTGGACACTGGAAGCTGTGTTGCCCAGAAAAGGCCTCTTGCAGAAAATGTAGTGCTTGAGCTCAGTTCTGGGTACAAACATTCCAAATTATTCATCTCCAACTTTAGAAATCCATGATAAGTACATTCAGAAAATCTTATATGGAAGACACAGAAGTTAGTGTGAATATCAAAATCTATTTCTCATTATAATTTTTAAGAATTTCCTCATGTGGTAGCTAGGTGGTACAGTAGACAGAGCACTGGCCCTGGAGTCAGGCAGACCTTAGTTCAAATCCAGCCTCAGATGCATAACACCAGCTGTGTGACTCTGGGCAAGTCACTTAACCCCATTGCCTAGGGAAAAGAAAAAAAAAAAGAATTTCCTCAGATGCAAATTTATGCCTGAGCCTTCAAAACTCCTTCTTAAGGGGAAAAATCTCAATCTGTTTTTTAAACGTAGGTCATTTTTGAATGCATTAAATTGCAGGAGTACATGATTTTATTTCCTTGATTAGCAAGGTCAGGTTATTTTTTCATACCTTAATAAAATACTAAACCAGTTGTTTTCCTGCGTTTATCACTGAAATGCTCCCCTTTTCTGTAACTCAAGTTCTTTTGGGTGCCATTTTCTCTTCCCACTGAAGGGCTATTGACATTTATAAATTGACTACAAAACAACAATTTGGGTCAAAACTCACTTAAACACACACAAATAGGAACTCTTTTTTGACATGTATTTAGTATTTTATTTTTCCCCAGTTACATGTAAAAACCATTTTTAACATTTTTTTTCAAAACTTTGAGTTCCAAATTCTCTCCCTTCCTCCCTGTCAAACCCCTCTCATTGAGAAGGGAAGCATTTCAATATAGGCTATACACATATACTCATATAAAACACATACATAAGTCATATTTCAAAAGAAAATTTAGACAAAAAAACTTAAAAATAAAAGCAGTTTCTAAAAACGTATGTTTCAATCTGTATTTAGATACTATTATTTCTTTCTCTGGGGATGCATAGCATTTTTCATTATAAGTCCTTCAGAATTGTCTTGGATTGTTGTATTAATACAATAGTTTTTGTTGTTGATCACTCATTTCAGTTGCAACTGACCCTTCACGACGCCATTTGGAGTTTTCATGGCAAAGAGACTGGAGTGGTTTGCCATTTCCTTCTACACATAATATTATAGATAAGGAAACTGAGGCAAACTGAATGAGGTTACTTTCCCAGGGTCACAAAGCTAGTAAGTGACCAAGGTCAAATCTGAACTTAGGTCTTCCTGAATCTAAGCCTAGCATTCTATCCACTATAACAGCTAGTTGCCCTAATAGAATAGTAAGCTCATCTTTTTAGATGCATGGCAAATATTACAGTTTTTCTCCAGAAGTCAGTATATGGAAAGATAGGCTATTATCTTAGCTTGTGATTTCTCTAACCAGCTTCCTCTTCATCTCCCACCTTTACTATCCATTTTCCCACCTCCTCTCATATCCCCAAAGTCCAGAGCTTGATTTTTTTTAACTTAAGTTGTGCTTCACACAGCCTCTTATAAACCAAATTAATCACAGCACTGTCTAATATAGTTTACTTTTTAGTTCCCTTATCTAATATTATGTGTTTGCTACTTATCATTACTACTTGTCCACAGGGTTGTTTATTTTTTTAAATAAATATTAGATTGCTTCCTGCCAGGTTCTGAATACTCTTTTTTTTTAAGGCCCTAAGTTTACCTAACGTGGGCATTAGGCGTACCTGCACATGTCTTGTTGAGGGCCGATTTTAAAGAGTCTGATATGGGTTTAAGATCCAGGACAGAGTTTGACCTCTGCCCAGGCTTTTACCCAAAGGGCTCAATAATTAAGAAGCACAGCTCTCCAATCTCTCCCTGTTAGAAGGTTCCTGAGACATTCCTTCTCACTCTTTGAACCTTAGATTTACATATTCACTCCTCTATACAGGCTCCAGGAAAAAGCCTTGGAATTTATAACTCTATCTAGGAACTCTGATAAGGAGGAAATATGTGTTATCACATCCTTAGCAGATGTTTCAGGAGTGTCTCACGGGGAGGACTCTTTGAAGTTAGGATGGATTTTCTCTATATATCCTGTACCCTCAGAAAAATAAACTGAGCCAGTTTTCTGCTCAGCCTGGTCCACTTCTTCATGTCTTATTTCACGCCTTTCTGTTAGGTGTACTATCTGGTTGCGGGCAACTATGTCTGATACAAAATTTTCCTAAATTAAGTTTAAGATAATAGGCAGTCCTCTGTCCATTAGATTGTTAATAGTTTAACACTTACCCCAAGGAACCAAGGCATCCACCTTGATAAGATTGCTCAAATAGAAGCAGTCCTATTATCTGTGATATCTAAAAGGATATAATTAAAGTACGTACAGGGTTCTTTTTAAAATGATAGTCCTAATTCTGCAAAAATTCCTAACTCATGGTTTATGTAGGAAATTATAGGTTTTCTTCCTTTAAAGATGATAGATGTCTAATAACCTTGGTCTAATAACCTTGGAGATCTACTATAATCCATGTAATTTAAAGGCAAATTAAGAGTCAAGGAAGGGATTCCCACAGCCAAACTCAGATTGTTTTTCACTCACATAATCATCACCAATTGCTAAGGGTTCAAAGGGAAATTTTCAGAGGCTAAAAATAAAAACAGAGTCAAACACATACCTTGTTTATCCAAATGAAATTTATTGAAGGTTGTGACACAGTTGACTAGGTATTAGGGTAACAGAGAAAGTAGATGCCTCTGAGGTCTCTCCTAATTTTTGAAGTGTATTTTCTTATAAAATACTCAACTGCAGAAGGCAGGCAGCCATGATCTTCTGGGAGAATTTTCTTTGTACTGGTACATCTTCTGCCAATACATCCTCTACAAACACATCCGCATTCTGAAGGGAATTGCTCTTATTTAGATGAAGGCCATGCTTCTGATATTACTTGTTAGCAAATACTCTCCTAACCTCTAGACCTGAAGATTTGGGACACACTATCACTGACCTCATGAATAAATTCATGACTAGTCTTTTGAGAAGCTTAGCCTTCACACATATTCAGCAGTGCACTTACTGGTTGGGTAACTGTTATACCCATAGGAAACCTATAGCAGGCAGCCACAAATTATTATTTTAACTCAACTTACACAAACTGCCCATTTCAAATGATAGACTTACCATTAGAATGATTATAAAATAAATTACTATCACCTTAGACTGGAGGAGGGCACAAAGCCTATGTGGTAAGAGTTCTAACAATTTGTTTTATTTATTTATTGAACAACCAGCTAAGAAGTTACAAGTGATTAGTTAATAATCAGTATTAGCGAACAAAGAAAATGATTAATTCAACATGCAAGCAAAAAGGGTTATAGTACACTACACTTAAAATAAATGTTTAATTTACTAAGGAAAAATACTTAAAAACAGAACAAAACCCAGAGTGAGGATTTTGGAAGCCATGACAAGCAGGAGCAGCAGCAAGTGGAATACCTGCTAAGCAGCATCGTACCCACAGCTTATACTTTAAGTTGAGACATCACTGAGGGTCCTGAAGATTGCATACTCTGAAGTGAGTTTAGTAAAAGCAATTTTTGATAAATCCACGCTGGTCCCATTCACCTTTTAGATATTGAATAACCATTTCTTTAACACTACTTTGGACTGAAAAGTTAACCAAGTTTCAGAGACTTTCAGTCATTTCTTCAAGGTACCTAATTAACAAGTTGTGGGTAGAGAAGCCAAATCCTTATAATCTGATTTAAATGTCAAGGATTTTTATACTGAACCAGGAAAATATTAACCCAAAAGGTTTCAAAAACTCTCAAGGAGAAGAAATTAATTTGCAAGGAGAGGGGAGGGAGGGAGATGCCTATTTAACCACAGGGCAACATTAATAAAATGAACCAATAATTGATAAAAAAAAAAAATGTGTAGTGTTTTTTAAGTGTATGGAGACCATATTCCACTTCTGAAAATCAGCTAAAATCAGCTTTGACCATAACATTTTCGTTTCTTTTCTTTTTTTTGGCTAGGCAATAGTGTTAAGATACTAGCCCAGGGTCAAACAGCTAGTGAGGGTTATGTGCCTGAGGCTAGATTTGAACTCATATCCTCCTAACTCCTGGGCCAGTGCTCTCGTCACTCCGCCACCTAGCTGTACCCTATAACATTTTCTGCAAAGCTGCTGTGACATCTTTATTCCTGATACTGTAGATGAGAGGGTTTATAACAGGTGTTAGGATAGTGTAGAAGACAGACACCATCATATCCTTTTCAGCAGTATGATAAGAAGCAGGGAGCATGTAGTTATAAACAGCAGCTCCATAAAAGAGAACAATAACAGTTATGTGGGAGGAACACGTGACAAATGCTTTCCTCCGACCAGTAGCCGAATTCATCCTATAGATTGTGAGGAGAATAAGGGAGTAAGAGCTTAAGATAACTGTGAGAGGGATGAGAAGCATAAGGACACAGCACACATACATGACAGTCTCATAGAGTGAGGTGTCTGAGCAGGAGATTTTCAACAAGGCGAGAACCTCACAGAAGAAGTGCTGGATCTGTCGGGATTTACAAAATAGGAAGTTCATGGTGATAGGGGTGAGTGTGAAACCATCAATGGAGCCCAAAAACCAACAGACAATTGCAAGAAGTATACAAACCCTATGGTTCATGAAGATGTGATAGCGGAGAGGCTGACAAATGGCCACATACCTGTCATAGGACATAGCTGCTAAAAGGAAGAATTCTGCTCCTCCAAGTGTTAAATAGAAGAACATCTGGATTCCACAGCTTGGGGATGAAATATGATGAATCCCAGTCACCTGATCCAAGAGCATCTTGGGCACAGTGACACAGATATACATCATATCCATGAGAGAAAGCTGACTGATAAAGAAGTACATGGCAGTGTGGAGGTGGCGATCACTTTGAATCAAAAGAACCAAAGTGGCATTCCCAGTCAGAGCTACTATGAAAATAATGAATATCAATGAGTAGAAGAGAGTAGTGTATTTGCTTTGGCTATAGAGCCCCAATAGGATGAAATTAGTCCCAAAAGTTTGATTCTCCAACTGCATTGTTTGCTTCATGTCATCTCACCTAGGGAAGATTAAAAACAACCAAAACAACAAAGGATTTTATTTTCTGTCCTTTATGCATAAATGATAGGTCATCTATTAGTGAAGGAAAAAGATATACTATAGATTATTGTAATGGGAGCAGAGCTGTATTTTGGCTAACAGAAGAGATTCTCATCATCAGTCTATGATACAAATACTCTAACTTGAACCTAAAGACAGATCTATTTGGGCAGAAAATTACCATCTTCAGTCATTTTCAAATCCTGGGATTCTGACAGATTATTCTTACATAACAGAGTTTTCCAGAGGAACTCTGTAGACTTAAGATAAACATAAAAAACTTCATAGAAACACTCCTTTTTTTTTATTTATGTCACATGAGCATCTCCAATTCAATATGCCTAAAACAGAGCTCATTATGTTTCCCTTTTCAAAACGTTCTTATTAGTGTCAGGTACATTACCACACTCTCACTCACTCAGTCTCACAACCTCAGTGTTTCCTGAACCCTTCACTCTCACTTCCCTCATATTTATTTATAGCTTAATGCCAAATCTTGTAGTTTCTACTTTCATAACATTTCTTATATAGGACCAATTCTCTCCATCACTCAACATCCTAGTTGAAGCCATTATCATTTCCTTTTACAGAAGTTCACCTGAACTACTGCAATACCTCAAATTGGTCCTCCTATCATAAACCTCTCCCTACTCTAATTTATCCTCCATTCAACTGACAAAGTGGTTTTCCTAATGCTTAGGTCTGACCAAGGAACCCCTACTCTGTAAACTCCAGTGTCTTTCTATTCCCTCCATGAAAAATGAAAACAAAAAATCCTCTGTTTAGTATTTAAAGCTCTTCATAACCTAGTGCTTTTCTACCTTTCCAATCTATTTACACTTTAATTCCCTCAAGCCAGCTATTTTCTCCTAGATGTTATTTTTCACATACAATATTCTTTATCCCTTCTACATGTCCTTATACTGACTATTCCCCATGCCTGGAATAATCTCTCTCCTAACTTCCTACCTCTTAGTTTCTCTAGCTTCCTTCAAGACTCAGCCTTTCCCAGTTCACCCCAGTTGCTACTTCCTTCCCTTCTGAGAGTCTGCCCCTCTTTTCTACTACTACATCTACTGCTGTGTAAGCCTGGTTATTTACATGTTATCTCCCACATTACAATATGGCTTCTTGAGGACAAAGGCTATTTTGCCTTTCTTTGTATCCCCAGCTTAGCATGGTGTGTGACACATTGTAAATAAAAAAGAAATGCTTGTTGATTGACTAACTAAAACACATTAAAATTCAGTCTGCTGGTAGGCTGAAATGTACTAGGGAGATAGGAGCTCACATATACTAGAGTCTTATAAGAGCTGTTCATGTTGACAGCAATTCTTTACATATCTATGAAGTCAAAATTAAAAATTGGGGGAAAGGGAATGACATCGAGAGAAGAAAGTACATAAACTTTTATTTAGCACCTACTATGTATCATTCACTATGCTAAGCATTTTATAAAATGATATGAGATACAAATATTTCATTTGATCATCACAACAACCTTAACAAGTAGGTGCTATTATTATCCCTATTGTCGCTATTTGAAGAAACTGAGGCAGACACTGGTTAAGGGACTTGCCCAGGGATCTATATCTAGTAAGTATCCTAGATCACATTTAAATATAGGTCTTTCTGACTCTAGCTTAAGCACTCTATTACTACACTACCTAGGAGATAGATACTGCTAGTTCTTTCAACCCAACTCATTGGACTCTTCTTCAATCTCTAAGCATTTTTAGCTTTTTCTATGAATGTGCATTTGTTCATGATAGACCATGTGCCAGGAATGTACTCTTACCTATAGGACATAGTATTTAGTACCAGGAGGGACCGTTAGAATCATCCAGTTTAAAAAAATATATAAAATAAAATCATCCAGTTTAATAACTTTGTTTTGAAAATTTTGAAATGATCTAAGAGAATGTTTTTAATTTGTCTATAGTTACACAGGCAATACAGCAAAGCTGTAATTCAAACATAGATCCTCTGGACTCTGTGATTCATTATTTTTCCCCCACTACACCATAGTTCCTGCCTATGAAAATAGTTTGGTTTCTCTGAACTCTAGCTACAGTTTAAAACATTCTACTCATCTTTCCCTGATCCCACTAATTAAAGGGGATGTTTTTCTTTCCAGAATCCTTGGATCTGATGTGCTTATGACATTTGGCTTTGTATCATATTTATTTCTGTCCTATCTTTTCTATTTGAAATTAAGATTCTTGGGCCTATTTCCTCTTTTTGAGCAACAGTACTTAGGGAAGTGCCTTGCATAACAGACATGTTTTAGTTGAATAGAATTGGATTGGATCAAATTGAATTAAAACCATTTTTGCCTCAAACTGAACTACTTTAAACTAATTGACATAATTTTAAATGTTGTCACAGGAAAAAGTGAATATAGCTCTCTGCTTGTTTTGACTAACCCTCTGAGAATTGTGAAATAGAATTAATACTACAGAAAAAAAAGGGGTTTGTATGCTTCTTTTAAACTTTTGAGTTTGTATAGGCTTGTCTTATAGATTGAATGAGAAAATGTTTGTTAAGTGTTTAGCAAAGTGCCTGGCACACTGTAAATACTTGTTCCCTTTCCTCTTTTAAGGTTTTTCTTTAACATGACAAATAAAAGGGTCTGTTGCTTTCATAATAGACTAGACTAGCTAAGACTTTCACAAAATCCTCCTAGTCACACAGTTTCTGATGGTCCCTAACTAGCTCTGTAACTCTAGGCAAGTTTCTTCACCTAGGGATCACTTTAGGCAGCACCCTAGGGTTTATCTTCTAAGTTACAGAAGGGTTGCAAACAGCTTTGGTGGAAGAGTTTGCTAGAGTTTCTAAATAAAAGCTAATTAACATATGATTGTTATATTTTTAATTTTCTAATTTTTACTTATATTCCTGGTACAAGACCAAAATGGTAATAGTGAATTGCTGTACACTCTGAAAATATTTTAGTCAATGTTATAACAAAAATAGACATTACTTAACATAATCAATAGTTTTCTTTCTCTACTTTATCTCCCAGGTTTGTATATCAGGATAATATGTGTCAAGAAAAAGTTTGTAATTACTTTATTTTTCCATATTTGTAAATGTTTTGTGTAGCATGAGAACTAACTGTTCTCTGAAAGCTTGATAGAATTAACTTGTAAATCAGTTTAATCCATCCACACCTGAGATTTCTGTGGATGTGAGTGTGTGTGTGTGTCTGTGTGCATGTGTTTGCTTTGAGAGTTTCTCATTTTTTCTTTCTGAGACTGAGTTTTTAGTAGCTGTTATCTACTAACATCCAAGATACTCTCCTTCCTTTGTTCCTCCACAAGAATACTTTCATACTAAAGGATTTCAACATGCATATTTATACTCTAAAACACCATCATTTCCTTGCACTTACTAATTGACTGTGATTTATTCCTCCATGCCACCTAAACTATACAGAGTAATTTATACCCTTGACCTTGCCATCACTGAAAAGTGTTCTACTTCCATGTTAATAAACTATGAAATTCCTTTATCTAGTCATAATTTGTTTTCACTCCACCTATCCCTCTGCTTATAGCCCCTAATAGTATTCTACACTCTTGCCATGACATACCAATCCCTCCAACCATCAGTTCTTTCCCAGTCCATCACCCATGTGCTGGTTTACTCTCCCTTTCTCATTTCATCCTTGGTGAACCAGTTCAACTCTGTACTGTCCTCTAACATCCCCTTTCCCCTCATCCTACCAGCAATCTTACCCTGCCAAGTCTCATCCTTGGAATATACCCACCCCAAAAAAATCATTGTTTTCACACCAATTCATGTAATTACTGAACATAGCTGGAGAAAATAATGAAACTGCGATACCTACAAATGTATGTTACACAACATCAATTGGACCCTCATTGCTATAAGGCAATCTTTTTACATCTCCCTAAAAAAATTCATTATCCTGCCCATCACAGGAATTTTTCCAATCTTTTCATGCTTCTCCAAACCTCCCATGGCTCCCACATGCATGTCCTCTCAGCCAAATAGTTTGCCTCATATCTTGCTGAAAAACTTGAGGTCATTCGCTTTTCTGCCCTCCTCCTCATTTCACATCACTCAGACACCTTTAACCACTGTCTCCTTCTTCAATCCTGTCTCACATGAAGACAGGGCCCTTCTCTTGCTATGGCAAACATCTCTACATGCACGTGATCCTATTCCATCCTGTCTTCTCCAGTAGATTGTCCGCTCTATCACCCACACTCTCTCACTTATCGTCAATCTCTCTCTGTCGACCAGATGTTTCTCTACGACCTACAAACATCTCCATGCTCTCCCATTTTCAAAAAGAAAAGAAAAAAAAACCTTTACTTGATCCATCTTCAGTATCTATTGTCCTTTATCTCTCCTCCCTTTCTTGGCTAAACTCAGAAGGTTGTGTATACATGCTTCCACTTACTTTGTTCTCTTTCTCTATGATCTGGCTTATACAACAATGAGGTCAGCAAAATGGCTCTGTAGACCTTCTGCTGACCTCATTGCTGTAGTCCTGTGAAACCCGGACCAGTGCCATGCCAGAAAACTGAATCACTTCCATTTGAATTATATTAGGAAGACTCTGAAGATCATCTGGCAGGATAAGGACACTGAGGTCTTTTCTAAGACTGAACTGCCAAGCCTTCAAACTCTACAACAGAGAGTGCAACTCTGATGGGCTATACATATTGTTTGATTGCCAAGCATACCCTTGCCTAGAAGACTATTTTACAGAGAACTTTTGCAAGAAAAGCACTCACATGATGGTCAGAAGAAGTAATACAAGGATGCTCTGAAGAACTTTGGAATGGATTGTATGGCCTGGGAGATGCTGGCAAAGGATCACCCAGCATGGCACACCCACATGAAAGAAGGTGTTGTGCCCTATAAGCAAAGTAGAATAGCAATAGCTCAAAAGAAATGTAAGATGTGTAAATTTAGAGAATCCACCCCAAATGTTCACAAGGACTATTTATTCCTCACCTGTGGTGGAGCATTCTGGGCTCATATTGGTTGGATCAGCCAGCTGAACACACTGTCACTTGACTCTAACATAGTAATGTCATTTTGGTCTTCATTAAGAATGAAGGACAACCAGACCAACCAGTAATCTGGCTATTGACCTCATTATTCAACTGAAATTTCTCTCTCAAATATAATGATCTCTTATCACCAGATCTAATTACTTCATTCACATTTCATTGCACTTGCTAATATTCCTCCATGCCACCTGAACTATACACAGAGCAATTATACCCTTGACCTCAGGAGAGCCTTAAAACTTTTAATCACCTCTTCCCCGTGATATTCTCTTCTCTGTAGGTTTTAATGATGCTGTTTTCTTCTGGTACTCCTTTTTGTCTGACCATCATTTATCAATATTCTTTGCTGGATATTTATCCAGGATGACCCTGATAAATATGGATGTTCTCCAAGGCTCTATTGTGGGCCTTTTCTTTTCCTTCTATGTTACTTGATGGTCTCAATAGCTTTTGAAATCACAAAATTCATTTATGATTTCTTTGTAGAAAATTCTCAGAAGTAGATAAATCTCACCACAAAAAAAATAATAATAAAAAAAGAAGTTAAGAAGATGAATAGAATTTTGGAATCCTTAGGATAGACCTCTGGAGAAATCTGAATGGGAATAGAAAGAAATATGCCTTTTTCTTTTTCTAATTAGGTCATGGCATCTACACAAAAATTAATCATAAAAGCCTCTTAACCAAATGCAGAAAAGGAAAAATATAACTGCATTCTTTTTTGGATCATAATGCAATAAAATTACATTCAATAAAGGGCCTTGGAAACATAGATTAAAAATTAATTGGAAAATAAATTAATTAATCCTAAAGAATGAATGGGTCAAAGAACAAATCATAGAAACAACCAATAATTTCATCAACAATAAGACAACATAACTAAATTTATGGGATGTAGCCAAAGCAGTACTTGGAGGAAATTTTATATCTCTAAAATGCTTACATTAATAAAATAGAAAAAGAGCAAATCAATGAATTGGCTGTGTAACTAAAAAAAAATTAAATCTGCAATAAAACATTAAGTTGGAAATCCTGACAAATCAAAGGAAAGATTAGTAAAATGAAAGCAAGACTATTGAACTGATAGATAAACTGGTGGTGGTGGTGATGGTAGTGAGTGTTAAGTCATTTTTCTTGAGGTAGACTAGCCAAAGCATATCTGAAACTATGTTATAAAGTGGTAACCATCAAAACTACCTGGTATTGGCTAGCCATTATTAGCTTTGTATATCATAGCATCACCTCCCTGATGTCATGGTGCTCTTTGACAATTAAGGACAAACACCAAGAACAACCACACACATACACACACACACACACACACACACACACACACACACAACACACACACACGCCAATTCTCACTCAGTTCCCTTCTTTAATTTTGTTGAGCACTGTAGCAGCACAGTGCGATATACTGATCTCCCAGGGACAGTGCATTTCAACTTTTCTGTATCTCTACCTCCTCCACATAGGGAAGGGGATGGTAGTAGCATTTCCATTTCTTATTGTCACAAAATGGTGGGATGAGGGAAGGACAGGAGGTGTGATGGCGAAGACGACAGATGGCAACAGCAAGGGAACTCTGTGGCTCTTAAAGTACAAGCCTATGTGTCTAGTGGCACCATCCATCAAGGTAGTAAGGCTGATGACTAAATGAGTGCTAAATTAGTTTTAAGATTAAGGGTTAGCATTCTCTGCAGTTAATATTTTAGCTTGTTACTTCATTAGGATTTTTGGTATCTTATCTTGTTGCCATGGTAGAAATTATTTTATCTCTGGTGCATAATTCTCATGAAGGAGATTTTTGGGAGATCACAAAGAAAGGAGAAAATCTAAGTAATCCATCTTTTTGGTCATGAATATTAGAGAAGAGAAACAGGGAAATAAATGCAAATTGATGCAAGCATAAAGCACCAGTGTTGAGTCCATTCTTTTTCTCTTACCATTGTGAGAGATAAAAATTAATCTCATCTCATTTCCATTGTATCAGTTTTTATAATGTAATTAATATTTATGCTGCCTTGATTTTTAGAATCCTAGGTATCTGGTAGAACTCACCTCATCCCAGGACATTTGCTTGCTAGCTAGTTTAACCTAGGACACTAGTTTTGTTTATCTCTAAACAGAAACCATTTTAAGCTAAGCCTTTCCCTAAGGGATAGCTCCTTTAAACTCCTTTAAACATCTTTCATTCGTTTGGTCATTAATTCTTTCCCTCTTCATAGACCTGACAGATAATTTCTTCCATGTTCTACTAATTTGCTTATTATGTCATCCTTTATGTCTAAATCACATATCCATTTTGAGCTTATCTTGTTATATGGTGTGAAATGTTGATCTATGGCTACTTTCTGCCAGACTACTTTTAAGTTTTTACAATAGTTTTTATTGAATAGTAAATTCTGGCCCCAATAGCTGTCATCTTTGAGTTTATCAAACATTAGGTTATTGTGTTTATTCATTTCTGTATGTTATATGCCTGGGGCAGCTAGATGGTGCAGTGGATAAAGTGCCAGGCTTGGGTACAAGTAGATTCATCTTCCTGAGTTCAAATCCAGCATCAGACTCTTACTAGCTGTGTGACCATGGGCAAGTCACTTAACCATATTTACTTCAGTTCCTCATCTGTAAAGTGAACTGGAAAAGGAAATGGCAGCCCACTTCAGTATCTTTGCCAAGAAAACTCCAAGTGAGGTCACAAAGAGTCAGACACAACTGAAAAACAACTAAATAACAACAAAATATCATATATCTATTCTGTTTCATGGATTAACCTCTCCGTTTTTTACACAAATAGTTTGATGATTACAACTCTGTAGTATAGTTTTTAGATCTAGTGCTACTAGGACCCCTTCCTTTCCATTTTTTTAATTGATTCCCTTAATATTTTTGACCTTTTGCTCTCCAGATGAATTTTGTTATTATTATATCTATCTCTATAAAACAAATCATTGGCAGTTTGATTGCATAGTACTAAGTAAGTAAATTAATTTAAAGGTATTGTAGTATATACTATATTGCCTTGACCTAGGCATGAATAAATAATATTTCTTTAATTATTTAGAACTCTCTTTGTGTTGAATGTTTTTGTAATTGTTTTCTATAATCCTTGTGTGTGTGTGTGTGTGTGTGTATGTTAACAGGTAAACTCCCAAGTGTTTTATACTATCCATAATTATTTTAAATGTAATTCCTTTTTTGTGTCTTTTCCTGATGAATTTTGTTGGTAATATATAGATATGCTGATTTGTATTCTATACTCTGAAACTTTGCTAAAGTATTAATTATTTAGATTAGCTTTTTACCCTCTAAGGTTCTTAGAGTCAATTATCATATTATCTCCCCAAAGTGCTAGCTTTTTTTCTTCTTTGCCTATAATTATTCCTTCAATTTCTTTTTTCTGGTTTTATTGCTACAGCAAGTATTTCCAGTAGAGTATAGAATAGTAATGGACATCCTTGCTTTACCCCTGATCTTGAAAGAGTGTCTAGTTTATCCCCATTACAGATAATGCTGGCTCTTAATAATAGAGAGATATCATTTTAAGAAAACCTTCATTTACTTTCATGCTTTTTAGCATTGTTTTTGTTGTTTTAAATAAGAATGGATGCTGTGTTTTGTCAAACCTTTTTTTGCATCCATTGAAATAACTCTATTATTATGTTTTCTTCTGTTATTAATATGGTGAATTATATTTACATAATTTTGCCTAATATTTCCTAATATGGCCCAAAATTGCCTGAATTCATAGTGTGAATCCAGTCTACTGAAAGTGTATGATATTTGTGATATATTGCTGTAGTCTCTTTCTTAATATTTTATTTCAAAATTTTACAACAATATTCATTAGGGAAACTGGTTTATAGGTTTTTTTTTTCTGTTCTTGCTCTCCCTGGTTTTAGATATCAAGATCACATTTGTTAGGAAAATTTGGTAGGATCTCTTGTTATCTATTTTTAGAACAATGTATGTAGTATAAGAATTAATTTTTTAAAAATATTTGGCAGAATTCTCTTGTAAATGCAATAGGTGCTGGGGAGTTTTTCTTTGGGAATTCATTTATGGCTTGTACAATTTCTTTTTCTAAGTGGGAGTTATTTAAAGACTCTATTTCCTGTTCTGTTAATCTAGGCAATTTATATCTTTGTAAATATTCATCTATCACATTTAGATTGCTAACTTTATTGGCATATGGTTGGGTAAAATAGCTCCTATTACTTATTTTTATTTCTTCTTCATTGGTTTTGACTTTATTTTTTTCATTTTTGATACTTATAATTTTGTTTTCTTCTTCCTTTTTAAAAGCAAATTAGCTAACGTCCTACCTTTTCACCCTCCCCTACTCCCTCCTAAAAAAACACACAACCAGATCCTAATTTTGTTTAGTAATTCAGTGTGTGTGTGTGTGTGTGTTGTGGTGTGTGTGTGTGTGTGTTACTTTTAATTTTCTTTACCTTTGATTCTCGGGATTTATATTTTGGTGTTCAATTGGGGATTTTCAATGTGTTGGTTTTCTTTTTTTTTTTAATTGTATGCCTAATTCATTGATCTCCTCTTACTCTCTTGTAGTGATGAGTGAGTTTAGCAATTTAAGTTTCCCCCAAATACTACTTTGGCTGCATCCCAAAATTTTTCCATGTTATCCCATTATTTTCATTATATTTATCGAAATTATCGATTATTTCTATGATTTGTTCTTTCACCCACCTATTCTTTAGGAACGTTAATTAGTTTCCAATGAATTTTTAATCTTGCTTCACAAGTCCTTTATTGAATGTGATTTTATTGCATTGTGGTTGGTAAAAATACATTTACTATTTCTGCTTTTGTGCATTTGTTTGTAAGGTTTCTTGGCTATGATACATGGTCAGTTTTTGTGAAGATGCCATGCATAGATGAGAAATTAATATGTTTTCTTTCTATTCCTATTTAATATTTTCCAGAGGTCTATAATATCTAACTTTTTAAAAATTCTATTCAGGTCTTCAGCATCTTGTTTATTTTTGTTTTGATTTTTCTAGGTCTGAAGGAGGCATTAAATTAAGATCTCCCTCTATAATAATTTTTCTATCTCTTCCTGTGACTCATTTTACTTTCCCTTAAGAATTAGGTGCTGAACGATTTTGTATCTTCAGTGTGGATATTACCTCATTGTCTATGTTAACTTTTAGCAAAATATAATTTCCCTGCTTATTTCTTTTAATTAGGTTTATTTTTGCTTTTGTTTGTTTGAAATCATGATTGCTAATCTTGCTTTGTTTTTGTTTGTTTGTTTGTTTTGTTTCATCTGAAGCATAATTGATTCTGCTCTAGGCCTTTACTTTAGCTCTGTGTATATCTTTCTGTTTCAAAAATGTTTCTTATAAATGACATATTGTCAAATTTGATTTCTAAACCATTCTGCTATCCTCAATTTTATCTTCCACTGTATTCACATTCACATTCACAATTATGATTGCTGTTTATTTCTTTCCATTCTATCTTTTTTTTTCCCTTCTCCCTCTTTAGGAGTCTCTTTTGATTCTAATTAACATCTCACTTAATCCATGCTCCCTCTTATTTTGCCCCCTTTCCTTTTACTTCATTATCTTATTTCCCTGTTGGATAAGATGTATTATTGTTCCCAACTATTTGTGCATGTGTATCTTTTCTTCATTTATCCAGTTCAGATGAAAATGAGATTTTAGTACCATCTCCTCCCCCAACTACCTGTCCTTATTATATAATCTCTTCTTTGTGCACCTCATTTAAGTAGGATAATTTCCCCTGTTCTTTCTCTCCCTTCCCCTTTATCTCAATGTATTCCTCTTCCTCATCCATTCTATTCTTTTTTTTTATTATTGTCTAAAGACAACAGAATCACAACCAGGCCCACTGTCTAATTAGACGCTCTCCTTCATCCTTAGAGACGACAAAGTATTAAGGAACTGTATGTATCACCACCCCTTGTGAGAATGTAAACAGTTTAACCTTGCTTTATTGTCCTTTAAATTTCTCACTCATGTTTACCTTTTTATGCTTCTTGACTTCTATGCATATGTTAAATTTTCTACTTAACTATAATCTTTCCATAAAAAGTGCTTGGAAGTCTTCTATTTCATTAAAGTTCCATTTTCTCCCCTCTATAATTACATGAGGGTCAGCTAGATGGTACAGTGGATAGAATGCCAGGCCTGGAGTTATAAATTTAAATGTGGCCTCAGACATATGTTAGCTGTGTGATTGATCCTGGCAAGTCACTTAACCTTGTTTGCCTCCTTTTCCTCATCTGTAAAATGAGCTAGAGAAGGAAATGGCAAGCCACTCCAGTATCTTTGCTAAGAAAAACCCAAATCGGGTTACAAAGAGTTGGATATGACTGAAACAAATGAATAGCAATAACAATAGGAATTGTGTTACTTTTTTTTTTAGGGTCAGCTAGGTGGTGCAGTAGATAGAGAACCAGTCTGGAATCAGATTCAAATCCCCTCCTCTTCCTGTTCAACTCCAAGTCCAACTTGTGGTCTATGTGTCCTAGATATGCACGTGGATGGGTTCTATAAGATTGTCACCCAAATTCACGTTGTAATCTAGACAATAGAATTTTTATCTACTTGGTGATATGAGCATGTATATATATCTCCGTGTGTGTGTGTGGTGTGTGTGTGTGTGTATGTGTGTGTATATATCTATATACACATACATGAGAATATATCTATATACATATATATATATATATATATCGCCAAGTAGATAAAAATTCTATTGTCTAGATTATAACATGAATTTTGTGTGTGTGTGTGTGTGTGTGTGTGTGTACACACACACACACACACACACACACACACATATGTGAAAAACAGACTTCAGTCCCTTCTTGGTAGGGTTAGGGATTTAGCCCAAACATGCAGCCAAAACTCACTGCTCCTGTAGAGACATTGCATGTGAAGTTCTGTCCTCCCTTAAGAAACCAAAACTTCAACTGAAGCAAGCAAAGGAGATGTTTATTTATGGTTCTTGCAAGAAGCAAGTGTGTGTGGTACCCAAAAGGACACACATACATCAGCAGATGACAGAGCAAGCCTTTTATGCAGTTAATTCTTTCTTGTCCCTCCCTTCAGAGCCAGGATTAGTCCCTCCTCTTCCAGGTTATAATCTTCCTGATACTTCCACTTCATATTACTCCTTAACATGTCTCTCCTCCTGTTAACATATGAAATGTGCTTAGGTTTGTGCTCTTGCTACCCTGTAGGTGGAGAAGTTAGTATTAATGAGCCTGATGGGGTGTGGGCCCAAGCCTAGATCTTCACCCCTTGTACCAAAGGGAATCTGGCTCCCATTTGTCTACAGGCCCCAGCTCCTCATCTCCCTTTGAAAGCCTTAGCCCTACGTTTTGATCTTATTCAGATGCGCCTTTGCCCTATGTCCTAAAACGAATCTGACTCCCATTTGTCTACGGGTCCCAGAAAACCCTTAAACTTTTAGGTTTAGATAAGGTATCAACTCCCCTTACCTCCCTTTGAAAGCCCTAGACCTAACCTTTGATCTTACTTCTTTCAAACTTCTTCCTTCCAGTTCCTCTCATTATTTATTCCCATTGTCTATTCAATCTCTTAGACATTCCAATTGGAATTCTCACCTAGACCCTTTTCCCATCCCCATTCTCTGGCCACTCAAAGTTACTTTAGGGTATATAAGATCCACCCTGGCCCCCATTCAAGTGCTGAGAATCTCTCATGCCCAAAAGGCTGAGCTTTTCTCATGCCCACTTGTCCTTACAGACATCACCTGGCCTATATGATTTAACTCTAACAAACTTTTTCTCTCACTGGAAGAAGATTTGAGTTGAATTCATTGAGGCAGGGCCCACATCATGACCTTGGGGTTCCAGCACCCCTAAACCTATAGACCTCTTCAAGCCCATTACTCATGCTTACTGTAAGTAAAGCTCAATCTTTGTCCTACTTATAGCCTCTTTAACTAACCAGCTTCATTCACTTTAGCTGTTCTAGAACTTCTGACCTAGAGGCTACCTTTTCTCTCAATTTCTTTATCTGGAAATATAATTGTTTCTTACTTCTCACACGTATATATGTACATATTATATACACACACACATCATCAGACCAACTTCTTTGGAGTGCTTAGAGGTCTCCTACAAGAGTTGTTCAGTGTTTCAGAGGTTGCTGCCAGGTGTAAAGAATATCAATTCTATGTGAACTCACCATCTTTCTTGCCCTTCCAGGTTTAGAAATCTTTTCATTGGATTTGTAAGCCAAATACATTCTTTTCAACCCTTGTTAGTTGTACCCTATATGTCACCAGGAATTACTGATTCCTCAATTTTTGAGTGGTAGCTCAGAAATTCAAACCCCATCTTCAGATACTATCTTTTTTTAATCAGATCTTTATTTCTCAAATCTGATTATCTTCTGATGCCCTTAACTTTAATGTAAGGCAATTCTGAAAATATCATCTGTGCTTCTAATTCCTTTAGTTTCTTGTCCAAGAACTGATTTTTTTTTGCAATACCTCTTTATTTTATTTTTTTTCCTCATGTGAATCATAAATGGTTTTCTATATTGTTCTTGGACATATGCCACCAGAAGACAGCAATCATTCTTATTAGGTCAATACATAGTTGTCTCAGGAGGTCACCAACCACCTCTACTCTTCTTTTTCCAATGAGCCTTACTGGATCTCAACTGACAAAATATGCTATCCATATATTAAATCCTTTTAGGACAAATACCTTCTCCCTCTTTAGCTTTCTCCTCTAAAGCTATAAAGATATAGTGATGAGATAATGTAAACATTTGAGTTGTTTTGTAAACAGCATACTGTGTGTATTTTATACTGATTCACCATGATATTGCTAAAGTTAATATAAATTTGTGAGGCTATTTCTGGCAAAATGCCTTCTTTGTGTGCTCTCCTATAAATTAGGTGAGCACTGGCATGTGGGAATTTGGAGAATATGCTAGCTGAACCCTGTGTGGGCCTTGACCTGCCCCTATCAAGGCTTGGGGGAAATGTCACAGTGTAATGCTGTGCTTGCCTCAATCTGCCCCCATTGAGACTTAAGAGGGAATGTTGTAAAAGCTGGAGCTCCTACTCTCTGAATAGTCTCACCCACCCCTGCAAGAAGAATAATTACTGGATCCCACAGGAGTTGGTGTTGTCATTATCAGGACGCTTTGAGAAGAATAGAATAAAATTAATTATTTAACTCCTCATTGTGTCTCTGAAGCCTAGATCAAGAATGAACCTGCTAGAAGCTGGAGCCCAAAAGCTCTAGTGTCTCCTGTCCTACACTTTTTCTTTCTTTCTTTCCCTCCTTTTCTCTTTCTTTCCTTCTTTCCTTCTTTCCCTAGTCTTTCGCACAACACTTGGTCCATACAAAGTTACCTAATAAATACTTACTGACTAAGAATACATAATATATTGTTTTCTTCATGGCAACCCATGAAACAAAAGAAAATGCAAAATGATTCTATTTCTCCTCCCACAATGATATTGGAAGGAGGGGTATAAAGGGGAAGAAAGTACATTAAGAATCACACTGTTTGGGGGTAGCTAGGTGGTGCAGTAGAGTCAGGAGTACCTTAGTTCAAATCCGGCCTCCGACCAAACTCTTGACACTTACTAGTTGTGTGACCCTGGGCAAGTCACTTAACCCCAATTGCCTGAAAAAAAAATTAAAATTAATTTAAAAAAAAAAGAATTACACTGTTTTTAGAACATCTAAAAACTGACAATTGGTTCTCTAAATTTGATTAAATAAAATATATTAATGTACCTGTTTTCATATCCCCTTCAAACAATTATAATTCTCATTTTTGGCCATCTTTTCCAGTCTGATAGGTGTGACATAGAACCTAATAGTTGTTTTGATTTTTATTTCTCTTATCATCTATGATTTGGAACATTTTTCATATTGCTGATAGCTTAACTTTCTCTTGAGATTTTTATTCATATCTTTGGACCATTTATCGATTATGAAGTGATTCTTTTCCTTAAAGTTCCATTCCCTATATATCTTTGAAATCTGACTTTTATCAAAAAAAAAATAACATAAAAAATTTTTCCAGCTAGCTGTTTCCTTCAAATTTTAAGGAAATTGTTTGTGCAAAAGCTTTTCTATTTCTTGTAATCAAAATCATCCATTTGGTTTCTTCTAATACCTTCTATCCCTTATTGAGTCTCATATGTCTTCTATCCACAATTTGAAAAGTATATCTTTCTCTGCTCCTCTAATTTGATTAGAATATAACTTTTTATAACCAGTTATATTTCAACTTCTACAAAGTAACCTTTAGTAATTTGATTATTATAGCATCAAATAAATAAATTAATGTAGGTAATATTGTCATTTTTCTTGTATTGGCATGGCCAAACCCTGAGTACATCTCCAATTATTTAGGCTTGTCTTTATTTCTGTAAAGACTGCTTTGTCATTTTATTCATATAATTTTTGGTAGCTGAGTGCCCAAATATTTTCTGTATTTTGTAATTTTGAATGGAATTTCTCTATTTATGCTGCTGAGTTTTATTTTTCTTTGTCCCTTGTACTTGAAAAGGACCAATGACGTCACAATATGGGGATCAAGGTACATTGTTTTCAACTGTGACTCATCAGTCTAATGCAACCTCAGCAGGTTCTACCACAGGTTGGACACAAATAGTCAATATGAGCATTTGTGATGGAGGTGTCTCTAAAGTTATTGCCTTTGTACTACTGTGATTTTGCTTTGCTCGTAGAACAATGCCTTCTTTGATGTGGCCACACCATGTTGAGTGGTCCGATGCTGGAGTCTACCATGTTTCACAAGTGATACTAAAGTTCTTCAGACAGACCTGGAGAGTGTCTTTGTATTGCTTCCTCTGACTTCCACGTGAGCATATGCCTTGTGTGACTTCTCCATAAAACAGACTTTTAGGTAAACTCACATTGGACATTCAAGATACATGGCCAGCATATTTCAGGTGTGCTCTGTGAAACAGAGTTTGAATGCTTGGAAGTTCAGCTCAAGACAGAACCTCAATGTCTGGTACCTTGTCTTGCCAGGTAATCTTCAGAATCTATCTAAGCTAATTCAAATGGAAGCTGTTCAATATTTTGGCATGGTGATAGTATACTGTCCAGGTTTCATAGGCAATGAAGTCAGCATAGTGGTTCTGTAGATGTTCAGTTTGGTATGCAGCCTGATACTTCTTTCCACACTTTCTTTGATCACATTCTTTCAATGAGGATGAAAACTGCATCAGGTTAAACCCCTTCACTGATGGTAAACTTGAAACTTGAAAAGGCCAAGATGGAAGGAGAATTGTACATGACTTTGTGTTCCCAAATGATTGTGTGCTCAATTCAGCCTCCGAGGCTGAGATGCAACAGAGTATAGATCAATTCTCTGGTGCTTGTGCTGACTTTGGCTAGATGATTAACATAGTAGAAAACAGAGGTTCTTCACCAGCCAACACCACACCATCCATACGTGGAACCATCAGTTATAGCAAATGGAGAAATTTTTAATGCTATGGAAAAGTTCACTTACTTTGGAAGTGTATTTTCCAGTGATGTCCACATAGATGACGAAGTTGATGTGTGCATTGCCAGAGCTAGGTCAGTGTTTGAGTTTTACTAATAATATACAGAAAGCTTGATGGCTTCTGGGGGGGTTATTTCATAGGTGCTGCTTTGCTGAAATTATTATTTCAATTCATTTTAGTTGAAATTCTAGACTTATCTTGGAAGATCATCTTTATCTGAAAAAAACAATAATTTAGGTTCATCTTAAACTATTATAATTCATTTATTTTTCTTGTGTTATTTCTATTGCTACAACTTCTAGTACTATTTTGAAATAGTAATGATAATCATTGACATTCTTGATTTACTCCTCATTTTAATGGAAAAAAGTCACTAGATTTTGTCCATTGCATATAGTACTGGATCTTGGTTTTAGGTAGATATCATTCAGGTAAAATATTAGGTAGATTTTATTAGATAGATAACATTTTAAGGAAATGTCCTTTAATTCCTATACTTTTTGATGCTTTTAACTGAAATTAGTGTTATATTCTATCAATACTTTTTTCTACATATATTGTTCATGCAATTTTAATTGTTTTGTTCTTACTATGGTTTGTAGTTTTCCTAATATTGGACTAACTCTAGATTTCAGGGATAAATTCGAGCTGTAGTACACACATTATTTTAATACGTTTTTCTAACTTCTTTGTGAATGTTTCATGCAGTATATTCTATTGATTTCCATCAGATAAGTTGTTCTATCATTTTCCTTTTTCCTACATAATCCTTCCCTAGTTTAGATATCAGGAGCATATTTAAATCATAAAAGGAATTTGGGATGAAACTTTATTGTAGGAAATATTTTATGTAATATTGGAGTTAACTAATCTAAATGCTTGATAGAATTCACTTACAAACCCAACTAAAAATTATTTATGTCTTGTTCAATTATTTTCTAAGATTTGGTTATTTAAATTCTCTATTTTTACTACTGTTCTGACTATGTAATGGTGATTCCACAGATGTATACATATATGTATGTATGTGTATCTGTAAATAAATACATGTATTCATCCATTTCATTTGTTTTTTTTTCTTTTGTTGGTGCACAGTTGGGTAAAACAGTTTTCATCAATTCCTTTTAATTTTCTCTTCTTGTTGTGGATTCTCCTTTTTCATTTTTTAGATTGTTAATTTGATTTTCTGGGGATTTTTTTTCAAAATAGCTAATGTCTTTTCTTTAATTTCTTAGAAAGATATTTTTATCAATCAAATCAATGAAGATTTCTTCCTTACAATTTTGTTCCTTTTTTGATTTTTAAACTATTTTACAAGGGATTATAAAGTTGATTATCTAGTTATTTTAAGTTCCATGCCCAACTCATTAATCTATTCTCTCTCTCTCTCTCTCTCTCTCTCTCTCTCTCTCTCTCTCTCTCTCTCTCTCTCTCTCTCTCTCTCTCTCTCTCTCTCTCTCCTGTTAAAAGATAAAGATTTTCCCCTCAGGAATGCTTTTACCTCATCCCAGTAATTTTGGTATGTTGCTTCACTGTTGTCATTTTTAAATTAAATTACTTATTGTTTCTGTGATTTATTCTTTGACTTGTTCTTCAGGATTAAATTACTTGGAATCCAACTAATCAAATGATTTTCCTTTAGGAAAAATGGTTTTCTTTAAAAGTCATTTCTTCAATTTGATTATATTGCATTTTCGTTAGCAAATGATGTCTTTCATCCTGTTTTTCTACATCAATTTGAGAAGTTATTTCTGAAATAACACATGATCATTTCTTCTAAAAGGGGCAATGGCAAAAGAGAAATTCTCAAAGATTGTATTTTTTGGGCAGAGCCAAGATGGTGGAGTGAAAGCACTGACTTGCTTGAGCTCTCCCCCAAACCCCTCCAAATACTAATAAAAAATGGCTCTAAACAAATTCTGAAGCAGCAGAACCCACAAAAAGACAGAGTGAAACAAATTTCCAGCCCAAGACAACCTGGATGATTGATCAGAAAGGTGTAATCGCGCCAGGCTGGGAGCGCAGCGCAGCGTGGGTGCGCAGGCCTCAGAGGACTGAAACTCGGGCAGCTGTGGAGGTTTCTAGACTCCTCAATTCACCAATGCCAAAGACAACTTAGAAGGTCAATGGAAAAAGTCTGTTTCTGTCAGTGCTGAGAAAGGAAGGCAGGGTTTCAACTCCATTCCTCAAAAGCCTGACCCTGGGTGGGGCAGCTGCTTCCTGAGCTTCCGGCCCACAGACTGAGGGGGAATCCAGTGGCTGATCAGAGAGGGATTGCAGGGATCTCTTTGCCAGTGCTCAGGCAGGAATCTCTTGCTTTGCCCCACGTGTGGATCTGGGTCACAGTTCTGGCCGGCAGTGCTGGGGTGAGGAGGAACGCTGGCATGGTGGAGCTTGTAGTGGCTGTACCTCACAGGTACAGGACAGAAAAGAATACTTGTGGTCACAGGCAGGAAAGGAGTAAACATCTCGCCCCTTATCATACCACCTTAGAAGAACTGAAAATTTACAGGTCCCTACAAGTATCTCTGAAAACAGATACACAAACCCCTGAACCTTGGGACAGTACACTCTCCACATTGGAAGCAGACTCTTACCTTAACAAAGAGTTTAAAACTCAAGTAACTGGCTGGGATCATGAGCAAGCAGCACAAAAAGAGTCAGACTATATTATCTTACTTTGGTGAAAAAGAAGATCAAAATATACAACCAGAAGAAGACAACAAAGTCAAAGCTCCTACATCCAAAGCCTCCAAGAAAAATATGAATCAGTCCCAGGCCTTGGAAGAGCTCAAAAGGGATTTTGAGAAGCAAGTAAGGGAAGCAGAGGAAAAACTGGAAAGAGAAATGAGAGTGATGCAAGAAAATCATGAAAAACAAGTCAACAGCTTGCTAAAGGAACCCAAAAAAATACTGAAGAAATTAACACCTTAAAAAATAGCCTAACCCAAATGGCAAAAGAGGTCCAAAAAGCCAATGAGGACAAAAATGCCCTGAAAAGAAAAATTGGCCAAATGGAAAAAGAAGTCCAAAAGACTACTGAAGAAAATACTTCCTTAAAAATTAGATAGAGCAATTGGAAGCTAGTGACTTTGTGAGAAATCAAGACACTGTAAAACAAATCCAAAAGAATGAAAAATTAGAAAACAATGTGAAATATCTCATTGGAAAAACAACTGACCTGGAAAATAGATCCAGGAGAGAGAATTTAAAAATTATTGGACTATCTGAAAGCCATGATCAAAAAAAGAGCCCAGACGTCATCTTTCAAGAAATTATCAAGGAAAACTGCCCTGATATTTTAGAACCAGAGGGCAAAATAGAAATTGAAAGAATCCACAGATCTCCTCCTGAAAGAGATCCCCACAGGAAAACGCCTAGGAATATTGTAGCCAAATTCCAGAGTTCCCAGGTCAAGGAGAAAATATTACAAGCTGCCAGAAAGAAACAATTCAAGTACTGTGGACACACAATCAGGATAACAGAAGATTTAGCAGCTTCTACATTAAAGGACCACAGGGCATGGAATATAATATTTCAGAGGGCAAAGGAGATAGGATTACAACCAAGAATCACCTACCCAGCAAACCTGAGTATAATCCTTCAGGGCAAAAAATGGTCATTCAGTGAAATAGAGGACTTTCAAGCATTCCTGATGAAAAGACCAGAGCTAAACAGAAAATCTGACTTTCAAATACAGGACTCCAATGGAACATAAAGAGGTAAACAGGAAAGAGAAATCATAAGACACTTATTAAGATTGAACTGTTTACCTTCCTGCATGGAAAGATGATTTTTGTAACTCATGAGAACTTTGTCAGTATTAGGGTAGTTGAAGGAAAAAAAGTATATGTATGCATATGTAGATAGATAGATAGAGGGCACAGGGTGAGTTGAAGATTAAGGGGTCATATCTGGAGAATAAAATTAAGGGATGAGAGAGGATGATAGTCAGAGAAGAAAGGGAGAGGTAGAATGGGGTAAATTATCTCACAAAAAAAACAGAAAAGAAAAGTCTCTCACAGTGGAGGGGAAGGTGAGAGGGAATAAGGGAACCTTGTTCTCATAGGATTTGGCTTAAAGAGAGAATAACATACACATTCAATTGGGTATGGAAATCTGTCTTACCCTACAGGAAAATAGGGGGAGAAGGGGACAAGAGAGCAGGGGGATGATAGAGAGGAGGGCAGATTGGGAAAGAGGGTAATCAGAAGCAAATACTTCTGAGGAGGGACAGGGTCAAAAGAAAGAATAGAATAAATGGGAGGGCAGGATAGGATTAAGGGAAATACAGTTAGTTTTTCACAACATGTCTACTATGGAAGTGTTTTGCATAACTGCACATGCACAACATATATTGAGTTGCTTGCCTTTTCAACGAGGGTGGGTGGGGAGGGAGGAAGGGAGAAAATTTGGAACTCAAAGTTTTAAAAATACACGTTTTAAAAAAAATGTTTTCACACGCAACTGGGAAATAAGAAATACAGGAAATGGGGTACAGAAGTCTATCCTGCTCTACGGGAAAACAGAAGGGGAAGGGGATAAGAGAAGGGAGGGGGGAGAGATAGAAGAGAAGGCAGACTAGGGGAAGGGATATTCAGAATGCATGCCATCTTGGGGTGGGGGGAAGGGTGAGAAATTTGGAACTCAAAAACTTGTGGAAGTGAATGTTGAAAACAAAAAATAAATAAATTTATATTTAAAAAAAGATCATATTTTTCACTTTTCTAAATCCTGAAGTATTTATTGTTCATATTTTTGTTAGATTTCTCTGGCATTTAAGCTGGTACATCGAAATTCTTGACTACTGTCTTACTGTCCACTTCTCCCTATATTTTTATTAAACATTTAAGCACTTAGATGCTTTGCCACTGAATGAATACATAGTAAATACTAATGTTATTTCATCATGGTCTTATCATTCAGCTCAAAACTACTCACACCAAAATTTTCAATGATCTCTTAACTGACAGCTCTAATGGCTTTTCATTAATTCTCACACTTCATGAACTTTCTGCAGTCTTTGACACTATTAATCACTTTTTTCTCCTTGATACTCACTTCTCTCTTAAGTTTTTAAGTCCCTACTCTCCTCTGGTTCTCTTCCTGTCTAACTGCTCTTTCCCAGTCTAGATAACATCCACTAATTCTAGGTGTCTCCAGGCAGTCTCTCTGGGGCACTCTTCTCATCTCCCTCTATATTATTTCACTTGGTAATCTCATCACTTCTGATGGATTTGTCATGTCTATACTAATGATTCTCAGATCTACTTACTGAGTGCTAATTGTTCTACTGACATGCAGTTTTGCATCTCTAACTGCCCATGGGGCATTTCAAACCAGATCTTCCAAGCAGAAGTCATTATCTTTTCCCCAAACTTTAGATTCTTCCTAAATTCCCTATTGCTCCTGAAGGTACTATCATCCATCCAGTTACTCATGAATAAAACTTAAGTGCCATCCTCAACTCTTCATTCTTTCTCATTTCCAACATCTAATGAATTGCCAAGTCCTGTTCATTTTTCTCTTTCAATACCTCACATATATGCCTCTCTTCTCTTTTCTGACCTCCAAAAATAGCTTTTTTGCAAGCCTTCATCTCTATACACCTGGACTAGTTCATAATTCTTCTGGTTAACTTCCCTGCCTCAAGTTCTTCCAACGTTGTTCATAGACCACTCAGCTGTCAAAGTGGTCTTCATTAAGTACAGGTATATATGTTACATCACATTCAATAAACTTCAGTGACTCCTCATTACTTCCAGGATCAAATATAAAATCCTCCTTTTCTCTCTTAGAGTCCTTCATAACCTAATTCTTTCCTAACTTTTTTAGTCTTCTTATACTTACTTCCATTCATAAGCTATAATTTAGTGATTCTGAACTCCTTACTGTTCTTTATATATAGTACTGCATCTCCCAATTCCATATATTTAGACTGACTTCCTCCATTCCTCAAATTCTCTCCTTCCTCACCTCCACCTCCTGGTTTCCCTGAAATCTTAGCTAAAATTCCACCTTCCCCAAACCTTTTTTCAATTCAGGTTTATTTTATTTTCAGTTCCATTAAAAATATGAAATCATGTAAAACATATTTCCACATTAGTCATCAGAGGAAGAACAAGAATAAGAATGAGGAAAAAGGGAAGGAAGGAAGGAAAGGAGGAAGGAAAAGAAAGAGAAAATATGCTTCAATCTACATTCTGAGTCCATCAGTTCTGGAGATGGATTGCATTTTTCAGCATGAGTCATCAGAATTGTGATGGATCATTGCATTGATCAGATTTAATAAGTCTTTTAGCATTGATTATCTTTACAACATCACTGTTTCTGGGTAAATTGTACTCCTACTTTTGCTCATTCCAATTTGCATGAGTTCATTTAAATCATCCTAGGTTTCTTTTCCCCTAAAATCATCTCCTTTGTCATTTCTCAGAGCACAATAGTGTTCCATCACATTTATGTACCATAAGTTTTGTTAAGCCACTCACCAAGTGATAACATACCGTCACTTTCCAATTCTTTGCCACTACAAAAAAAACTACTATAAATATTTTTGTATATATGGGTTCATTTCTTCTGATTTCTTTGGGATATAAACCTCATAGCATCATTGAGGGGTCAAAAGTTATACACAGTTTAATAACGTAGTTCCAAATTGCTTTCCAGAATGGTTGGACAAGTTGATAGTTCCATTCTCAGGGCATTAATGAACCTATTGTCCTACATACCATTACTTCAAAAAAAAATTCATGGATTTGACTATTTCAATATTCAGAATTATGAGACTACTAAGCTTTGTGCTACTTACCTCCTAGTCTTTTCCAAGAAAATTAATTAGCCAGTAGTTGATTTTCTTTAATGAAAATTTGAAATCTTCGGAAAAGATTCCAGTGGAGCTGGATTTGCAATATTATTTTCCACTTGAAATGCAAAGAAAATTGGAATCAACTTTCCAGGGCAGGGATGAGGCTAAGCAGCATGAAAAACTGAGAACTTACTTAGAAAACGTACTGTTATGTTTCTTATCAATGGGAAAGCTGGCATTATAGGAGAACAAAGAAATTTTTAATGAAATCAAGACTTAGAACAATCACATAAGAAAATTGGTGAGGTCTTTTCTCTTTCCTGGCTATGTTTAAAGAAAAGTCAGAAAAGTTAATGCAACAAGCAAGTCCTAGGGTTGATGTTAAGGACGTGATTTTGAAGGTATTACCTAGATCTTTCCTCTTCTGGCTCATCCAAGTGTCTGATTTAACTGTACTGTCCAGGTGAGCCATCTAGATGTTGGCACTGAGTAAAGGGAAGGGGAAAGGAGATGGGTTTAACTATGTTGAGTTAAATAAAAATGTTATATCACCCACTTCTTATTCCCCTCAGGTCATTTCTCATTGCTCACAGACATACCCTCCTCTCCCCATCCCAAACATAAAACAGAACAAAAGAAAATTTTCATTTGGCCTTTATAACTCTTCAAATTTTCATCCCAGATATCTCCTCCCTTTCATAGCCAAACTCCAGGAAAACATATATTTATTTGCATTTATTGCCTCCACTTTCCCTCTTAGCACTTCTCAATTCATAACAATCTGACTACCAACTGCATGACTTAACTGAAACTCCTCTACCTAAAGTCATCACAGTCTGCTGATTGTCAAGCCTAATGTTTCAATGCTCACCATTTTAAAACATTCTGTACCATGTTTTATTATTGACCACCTCACCCTCTTGAATACTCTCTTTCCTAATATTTTGTGATTGCTTTCTCTTGATTGTCTTCCTACTATTCTGACCTCTCTTTAAGCTGCATTGCTGGACCACAAGCTATCTCTAACCACCTCTAGTTGTAAGTGAACCACAAGGACCTGCCCTATGTCTTCTTCTCATCTCTCTATACACTTTCTGTAATGGTAATCCCATCAGCTGCTATGCATTTAATTTTCACTTTGGTGCAGATAATTTCCAAATTACACATTCAATCATAGTCTCTCTCCTAAGATCCAGGTCTCCTTAAGATCTACATCTCCAGTTGCCTATTGGACATTGGCCCATAGGCATCTCAAAATCAATCTACAACAAAATTCATTATCTTTCCCCCCAAATCACTCCCAACTTTCCTTTTTCTATCAGTGTTACCATTGTCTTTCTTCTCCTCCTGGTCATCTTTAAATCTATTCTCGTGGTTCTCTGGCCTTATGAAAGATGCATATAATCTGAAACTTAGCACCTTCATCTACAAAATGAAGAATCTAATTTTTTCATCTCTAAAATTCTGTGATTCTATGCTTCTATTAGTTAAAACTTCTCTGACTCTGACTCTGCACCTGTTGCTCTGCCCGATTTCAACTCCACAGAACAAGATGAACCTTCCAGGTTAACTTCATCACCTCTAATCTCATCCCCATGCTGTTAACCCAAACTTTGACTGACACCACCTCCCTCAGACTCCTCTCCACTCAGATTAGAAGGCTGGAAGGTGGAGTTCCAAATTCCTCCTGATGCCTTCCCTTATAGAGAGCAGAAAGTGCACTTGGGGTTCACTCCACTCTGTGTCTGCTACTCTGCGTGGTTTCAACTCCATGGAACAAGATGTCCTTCCCAGAATAACTTCACCTCAAGCTCCACTTCCTCACCCCAACTCTCTATAGCACTTAGCACAGTACCTGGCACATAATAAATGCTTATTGGATTGTATTAAAATGAGTGAATGAATTTTGAAAAATACATTTGTTAACCACTTACTAAGTTCTAGGTATTGTACTAAGTACTGAGGATACAAATACTAAAAATGGGAAAGCCTTTGCCCTTTGGGAGCTTAATTCTAATGGGGGGAGATAGCATATATTAGGGAGTGATGGGCAATGGACTTTTGGTCCCGGGAATGACAAAGATAATGAGTTGATCTACAGAGCAGTCAATTAACACACCCTTTAGAGAAGCAATGGGAGTATTTATTTGACCAGTGTGCCCAAAGAAAGAAGAGGAAAACACAAGGAAGAGGAGAAGTTTGAGGAGAAGAGGACTCTGGTGGCAGGGCAAATGGCAAGGTACCCTGACCAGGCAACTAGATGGGATCCAAAACTCCTTCAGGTCTGGGGCTGGTTAAATGTAGTAGGCTAAGGAACCAATCAGTTATCAATCAAGAAAGCTTAGACCCGGGAAGAAAGTTCTAAAACTGAATAAAGCAACTCCCTGGATGAATGAGAGTGTAGTTTCTGGGGGCTCTAACCCAGAACTTGCTATTCCACCTAGGAGAAACAGGATCATGGAATATGACAAGATAGCAGGAAAGCTCAACTGGTTATAGTACCCAGGAGATATGGGCCATTTACTTTATGGCAATTTTTACTTGTATTATTAATATTATTATTAAAACACTTTGGATATGGGTGTTAGAAGAGAAAATCTTGTCTGCCAACTGGTTTAGGGAAGCAGGACAGAATCTTTAGACAGTTCCTTCGTCTACACACCCATCATTTTATCGGCTGAGAGAGCCTTTTGAGCCTTAGGAATTCAAGGCTAATGTTTTGCCAAATGACCATTATGGCATTTAGAATTGGACCTCATCCCTTATACATTTAATTAAATGCATACAATCAAATGACTCATTGGCAGTATTCAAATACAAACTGGATGATTCTTTGTTAGACTTATTGTATACTATGGACTATTTGAGGCACATAAATTGGACCTCTGAAGTGCCTCCCAACTATAAAAATTCTATGATTCTTTGACTGTGATTCTGAATATACCATGCGGTTTCTTTTATAAACTGATATTCCTGTGCACATCTGAGAAGAGTAGGGAAAACTGAGTGAATGAGTGCAGGTTACTCAACAGCCTAGTCTTCTCCAAGATAGTATAATTTCAGTCTGACTCACTTTTTTCTGAGGAGGAAGGAAGCAAAGGAAGAAAGCAAACATTCATTAAATGCCTACTGTATGTCAGGCTGTAAGTTAGCTTTACAAATATTGTCTCATTTGATCCTCACAAGTGCAGTGTTATTATTTCCGCTTTACAATTGAGTAAACTCAGGCACCAGAGGTTAAGTGACATGTCTGGGATCACATTGCTAGTAAGTGTCTGAAGCTTGATTTGAATTCAGGCTCCTAATCCCAGGCCCAGGACTCTATGCATTGTGCTACCTGACTGCTTTCGGGGGGGGGGGGGGGGGGGGCACAAGGAAAACCCTGGATCCAGTTGAGTTCTGCATTTCAGAAGTGTGGGTCACTCTCTATGCTCACTCTCCCAACTATGACTTGAATGAGCAAGCTGTTTCCCCAAAGGGCTGCTACTACTTTTCCCTCTCAGGATCCTAAGGGTAACCCTCAGGGCATGAGGTTGTCCATTACTGTCAATAATGAGCTTCCATTTGGTGTATTTCCTCAATGTCAACCAAAGTTAACATTTCCCCAGTATAAATTAATTGATTAACATCAATTAAGTTTTACAAAACAATATTTACTGAGAAGGTATGGCAAGGACTGAAGTACAATATCACCCCTGGACTGAGTTGTATTCTCCCCTCTACAAACCTACTTAGTCCCAGGAGAGAATGAACTCCAATTTGAAATGATTGCTACAAATTCCTGTGCCCCTCCTCCAATTTCAGGGAAAGGGAGGTACTTCTTGGTCCTGTAAGTCCATTTCTCCCTTATGTGAGTTCCTACCAAGTGAACTTAGCTGATGTGATTAGTGATTAGTGATCCATAGCTGATGGATAAGTTCCTTCTTTCCTTGTAGACAGGGGGTCTCACTGCCAAGTTTTTTCACTACTAACCAGGGTCAAGCAGTTTGCTCCTCAAGGGTAGCTCCTCACTGGATTTAGCTTCTGCTACTACCTGTTCCATATGCTGACAGAATCTTTCATAGCTTTTCTGACCTTTTGAAGCTCACAATGTCATAACCCAGTCTGTTACATTTCTGATACTTATTCACATATAATTAGGAAAGAATAAACACAGAGATAAAAGAAATACCAATGCTGTGGATTTTCAGCTACAGTCAAGATTAGATATAAGAAAGCTAGCGACAGGCAACAGTATTGCTGCCACTGCCCTTCCATCCGAAGGCTTACATCGTTTCTTCTTCCTTACTTGAAAACCTCCAAGAAAAGACTAAGAATTAATCTCTTTGAGCCTTTTCTATGCAAAGTTCTACTTCAGGAGATAATTAGAAGTTGTTGTTGTTTTTTCTCACCTCACAGTAAGTCAACAGGAGACAGTCATAGGCTACCTGCAACTGCTCTAAAGCATAGAGGCAAAGGACTTCTCCAGCACCCAGTATGGAAGCAGGCTCACCCTGCCTGTACAATGACTGTCAGCAGAAGGAAGATACTGCTCATGCTCCAAAGACTGGGCCCTCATTGGCTGGTCTTCCCATTATAGAATTTAGCCAAAATGAATAGATCAAAACCCTAAAATTGTCTCTCATTTCTCTTCTCTCTCAAGCCAACAGAAAGCCTGCTACCTTTGGAACACAATTTGAAGCTTGAACATTTCTAAATCGCTATACACTAAAACCAAACACTATTTCTCCTTCCTGCTCCCTGGTTCATAATTAAGGACACACAGAAATAAAAAAAAAACTGTTAAAATTAGTCATATCTTCTCTATAGTGGGTTAGATTTTAAAACTACTATTTAAAATAGAAAATAACTTTAAAGAACACAAAACTCTGTCATCTCAGACAAAAAGGGAGGAGAAAGAAAAAAGTGGTTTCATCACTTGTCTGAATTCTCTGCGAGGGAAAAGTTCACCAATGATTGGAAGCTCCCCATGCTCTGGTCATGTATACCTATCTGTCTGTCTGTCCTGGTAGACCAAGGCACCATCCCTTCTTTCTCTTCTCTCACCCCCCAGATCCTCTCTCCACATTGAGGGCAGCTGCTATGCTCTAACCACTCCTACAGCCAGCATCCCTTGCATCTCTTTTGGGAGAAGTCTAGAATTTCTTCCCCGGCAGAAAGAAGACAATTCTACCTCCTTCAAGCTCTACCTCATAGGAACCCACTCGCGCCAGTCTCATTTATGTATTTTTACACAAGGTGGTCTTAGAGAGGAGTGGACACTGGAAGCTGTGTTGCCCAGAAAAGGCCTCTTGCAGAAAATGTAGTGCTTGAGCTGAGTCCTGGGTACAAGCATTCCAAATTATCCAGTTCCCACTTTAGCAATCCACGGTGAGTACATTCAGAAAATCTTACATGGAGGAAGACACAGAAGTTAGTGTGAACATCAAAATCTATTTCTTATCAAAATTTTTAAGAATTTCTTCATGGGGTAGCTAGGTGGTCCAGTAGACAGAGCACTGGCCCTGGAGTCAGGCAGACCTTAGTTCAAATGCAGCCTCAGATGCATAACACTAGCAGTGTGACTGTGGGCAAGTCACTTAACCCCATTGCATAGGCAAAGGAAAAATAAAATAATTTCCTCAGATGCACATTCATGCCTGAGCCCTTAAAACCCCTTCTTAAGGGGAAAAATCTGAATCTACTTTTTAAATGTTGGTCATTTTTTAACGCATCAAATTTCAGGAGTACATAAATTTATTTCCTTGATTAGCAAGATCAAATTGTTTTTTCATACCTTAATAAAATCTTAAACAAATTGCTTTGCTGAATTTATCACTGAAATGCTCCCCTTTTTTGTACCTCTAGTTTTCTTAGACGCCATTTTTTCTTCTCACTGAAGGGCTATTGACATTTATGAATTGATTACAAAACAAAATTTCTGTCAAAACTCACTTAAACACACACAAATCGAAATTTTTTTGTTTGGCATTTATTTAGTATTTGATTTTTCCCCAGTTACGCGTAAAAACAATTTTAACATTTGTTTTTGAAACTTTGAGTTCCAAATTCTCTCTCCCTCCCTCTCAACCCCCCTTATTGGGAAGGCAAGATATCAACATAGGCTATACATATATACTTGTGCAAAACGTATCCATAAGTCCTATTGTGAAGGAAAACATAGACACAAAAAAAAACCCTCAAGAAAAATAAAGGCAGTTTCTAAAAACGTATGTTTCAATCTGTATTTAGACACCATTAGTTCTTTCTCTGGGGATGGATAGTATTTTTCATCATAAGTCCTTTAGAATTGTCTTGGATTATTGTATTAATGCAATAGTTTATGTTATTGTTTATTCATTTCAGTTGGGACTGACCCTTCATGACCCCATTTGGAGTTTTCTTGGCAAAGATACTTGAGTGGTTTGCCATTTCCTTCTCCAGATAATTTTATAAATAAGGAAACTGAAGCAAACAGAATGAAGCTACTTTCCCAGGGTCACACAGCTAGTAAGTGACTGAGGTCCAATTTGAACTTAGGTATTCCTGAATCCAAGCCTAGCACCCTTTCGCTTGTCTTTTTGGATCTATGGCAAATATTGGCATTTTTCTCCAGAAGTCTGTGTATGGGAAGATAGGCTATTGTTTTAGCTTGTGGTTCCTCTAACCAGCTTCCTCTTCATCTTCTACCCTTACTATCCATCTTCCCACCTCCTCTCATAACCCCAAAGTCAGGAGCTTGAATTTTTTTAACTTAAGTTGTGTTTCACACAGCTTCTTATAAACCAAATTAATCACAACTCTGTCTAATATAGTTTTTTTAGTTCCCTAATCTAATTTTTGCATTTGCTACTTATCATTACTACTTGTCCACAGGGTTATTTTATTTAAATAAATATTAGCTTGTTTCCTGCCAGAGTCTGAATACCTTTTTTTTAAGGCCCAAAGGTTACCTAACCTGGGCATTAAGAGTACCTGCACATGTCTGATACAGAATTTTCCTAAATTAGGTTTAAGACAATTGGCAGTCCTCTGTCCATTTGATTTTAATAGTTTAACACTTACCTCAAGGAACCAAGGCATCCACCTTGATAAGATTGCTCAAATAGAATCAGTCCTATTACCTGTGATATCTAAAAGGATATAATTAAAGTAAGTTCAGAGTTCTTTTTAAAATGACAGTCCCAATTTTGTAAAAATTCCTAATTCATTGTTTAAATAGAAAATTAATGTTTTCTTCCTTTAAAGATGATAGATGTCTAATAACCTTGGCCTGAGATCTGCTATGACCCATGTAATTTAAAAGCAAATCAAGAGTCAAGGAAGGGATTCCCATTGCCAAACTCAGATTGTTTTTCACTCCCATAATCATCACCAATTGCTAAGGGTTCAAAGGGAAATTTTCAGAGGCTAAAAATAAAAACAGAGTCAAACACATAACTTGTTTATCCCAGTGAAATTTATTGAAGGATATGACACAGCTGGCTAGATGCAAGGGTAATAGAGAAGGCAGATGCCTCTGAGGTCTCTCCAACTCATAGATTTGTGTTTCCTTATAAGATAACTCAACTGCAGAAGGCAGGCAGCCATGATCTTCTGTGAGAATTTTCTTTGTAGTAATACATCTTCTGCATGGTGCATTCTGAAGGGAATTGCTCTTATTTAGAGGAAGGTCATGCTTCTCACATTACTTATCAGCAAATATCCTCCTTCACTCTAGACCTGAAGATATGGGACACACCATGACCATGACTGGCCTTTTGAGAAGCTCAGTCTTCACATATATTCAACAGTGCACTTACAGGTTGGTTGGGTGGCTGTTATATCCATAAAAAAGCTATACAAGGAAGCCTCAAATGATTATTGTATCTCAGCCTACATAAACTACCCACTTCAAATGCTAGACTTATCTTCAGGATGATTATAAAATAAATTACCATCATCTTAGACTGGAGGAGGGCACAAAGCCTATGTGGTAAGAGTTCTAACAAGTTATTTTATTTATTTATTGAACAAACCAGCTAAGAGGTTACAAGCGATTAGTTACTAATCAGTATTAGTGAACAAAGAAAGTGATTAATTCAACATGTAAGCAAAAAGAGTTATACTACACTGCAGTTAAAACAAATGCTTAATTTGCTAAGGAAATATACTTTAAAACAAAACAAAACAAAACATATAATGAGGACTTTGAAATCTCTGATGAGTAGCAGCAGCAGTAAGTGACACACCTGCTAACCAGCATCATAACCACAGCTTATACTCTACCTTGAGACATCACTGAGGGTCCTGAAGATTGCATACTCTGAGATGAGTTTAGTAAAAACAATTTCTGATAAATCCATGCTGGTCCCATTCACCTTTTAGATATTTAAGAACTATTTCTTTAACACTTGTTGGACAGACAAGTTAACCAAGTCTCAGAGACTTTCAGTAATTTCTTCAAGGTAACATAATTAACAAGTTGTGGGTAGAGAAGTCAACTCCTTATAATCTGACTTAAATGTCAAGGATTTTTATACTAAAACAGGAAAATATTAACCCAAAAGGTTTCAAAAACTCTCAAGGAGAAGAAATTAATTTGGAAGAAGAGGGGAGGGAGAGAGATGCCTAGTTACCACAGGGCAACATGAATAAAATGAACCAATAATAGATAATAAAAGAATGTGGAGTGTTTTAACTATTTGGAGATCGTATTCTACTTCTGAAAATTAGCTAAAATCATCTTTGACCATAACATTTTCTTCAAAGCTGCTGTGACATCTTTATTCCTGATACTGTAGATGACAGGGTTTATAACAGGTGTTAGGATAGTGTAGAAGACAGACACAATCATATCCTTTTCAGCAGTATGATAAGAAGCAGGGAACATGTAGTTATAAACAGCAGCTCCATAAAAGAGAACAACGACAGTTATGTGGGAGGAACATGTGACAAATGCTTTCCTCCGACCAGTAGCCGAATTCATCCTATAGACTGTGAGGAGAATAAGGGAGTAAGAGCTTAAAATAACTGTGAGAGGGATGAGAAGCATAAGGACACAGCACACATACATGACAGTCTCATAGAGTGAGGTGTCTGAGCAGGAGATTTTCAACAAGGCGAGAACCTCACAGAAGAAGTGCTGGATCTGTCGGGATTTACAAAATAGGAAGTTCATGGTGATAGGGGTGAGTGTGAAACCATCAATGGAGCCCAAAAACCAACAGACAATTGCAAGGAGTATGCAAACTCTGTGGTTCATGAAGATGTGATAGTGGAGGGTGACAAATGGCCACATACCTGTCATAGGACATGGCTGCCAAAAGGAAGACTTCTGCTCCCATAAGTGTTAAATAGAGGAACATCTGAACTCCACAGCTTGGGGATGAAATATGATGAATCCCAGTTACCTGATCCAAGAGCATCTTGGGCACAGTGACACAGATATACATCATATCCATGAGGGAAAGCTGACTGATAAAGAAGTACATGGCAGTGTGGAGGTGAGGATCACTTTGAATCAAAAGAACCAAAGTGGCATTCCCGGTCAGAGCTACTATGAAAATAATGAATATCAATGAGTAAAAGATAGCAGAGTGTTTGCTTTGGCTAAAGAGCCCCAACAGGATGAAATTAGTCCCAAAAGTTTGGTTCTCCACCCACATTGTTTGCTTCATGACAGCTCACCTAGGGAAGATTAAAAAACAATCAAAACAACAAAGGATTTTGTATTCTGTCCTTTATGCATAAATGATAGGTCATCTATTAGTGAAGGAAAAGGATACACTATAGATTGTTCTAATGGGAGCATAGAAGTATTTTGGCTAACAGAAGAGATTCTCATCATCAATCTATGACACAAATGCTCTAATTTGAACCTAAAGATAGATTTATTTGGGTAGAAAATTATCATCTTCAGTCATTTTCAAATCCTAGGATTCTGCTAGATAGTTCTTATCTAAAAGAGTGTTCCAGATGATCTCTGTAGGCTTAAGATAAACATAGAAAACATTATAAACACTCATTTTCCTTTTATTTTTGTCACATGAGCATCTCAAATTCAATATGCCCAAAATGGAGCTCAGTATGCTTCCTTCCCTTTTCTGAACTACCCTATTAGTGTCAACAATGTTACCACACTCTCAGTCACCCACTCTCACACCCTCGGTGTTGTCCTGAACTCTTCACTCTCACTTCCCTCATATTTATTTATAGCTGAATGCCAAATCTTGTAGTTTCTACTTTTAACATCTCTTATATAGGACCCATTCTCTCCATCACTCAACATCCTAGTACAAGTTCACCTGAACTACTGCAATAGCCTCAAAATGGTCCTCCTGCCATAAACCTTTCCCTACTCTAATTTATCCTCCATTCAACTAACAAAGTGATTTTCCTAATGCTTAGGTCTGACCAAGGAACCCCCTACTCTGTAAATGCCAGTGTCTTCCTATTTACTCCATGAAAAATGAAAACAAAAAAGCTTCTGTTTAATATTTAAAGCTCTTCATAACCTAGAGCTTTTCTACCTTTCCAATCTTCTTGCTCTTTAATTCCCTCAGTCCAGATAATTTCTCCTAGATGCTATTCTTCAAACACAATATTCCATCTCCCTTCTCCATGGCTTTCCATTGACTATCCCCCTTGTCTGGAATAGTCTCTCTCCTAACTTCCTACCTCTTAGTTTCTCTAGCTTCCTTCAATACTCAGCCTTTCCCATTCCCCCCAGTTGCTACTTCCTTCCCTTCTGAGAGTCTGCCACTCTTTTCTCCTACTACATCTACTGCTGTATAAGCCTAGTTATTTGAATGTTATCTCCCACATTACAATATAAGCTTCTTGAAGACAAAGGCTATTTTTGCCTTTTTTTGTATCCCCAGCTTAGCATGGTGAGTGACACATAGTAAATAAATAATAAATGCTTGTTGATTGACTAACTAAAATGTGTTAATAATCAGCCCCCTGGTAGCCAGAAGTGTACTAGGGAGATAGGTGCTCACATGTACTACAGTCTTACAAGATATGTTCATGTTGACAGCAATTCTTTACATATCTGTGAAGTCAAAATTAAAAATTGGGGGAGGGGAATGACATGATTTTTATTTATTAAGCACCTACTATGTATCATTCATTATGCTAAGCACTTTATAAAATGATGTGAGATACAAATATTTCATTTGATCATCACAACAACCTTAACAAGTAGGTGCTATTTTTATCCCTATTATGCTTATTTGAAAAAACTGAGGCAGATTGTGGTTAAGGGACTTGCCCAGGAACATACATCTAGTAAGTGTCTTAGGTCACACTTGAACATAGGTCTTTCTGACTCCAGGTCAAGCACTCTATTACTACATTACCTAGGAGACAGATATTTCTAGTTCTCTCAACCCAACTCACTAAACTCTTCTTCACTCTCCCAGCATTTTTAGCTTCTTCTGTGAATGTGCATTTGTTCATGATACACCATTTGCCAGGAATATATGGGACGTAGTATTTAGTACCAGAAGGGACCTTTCAAATCATCCAGTTTAAAAATAAATAAATAAAATAAAATCATCCTGTTTGATCATTTCATTTTTAAAATTATGAAATGATCCAAGAGAATGTTATTAATTTTTCCATAGTTAAACTGGCAATACAGCAAAGCTGTAATTCAAGCATAGATCCTCTGGACACCCTGATTCATTATTTCCCCCCCCCACTATACCACAGTTCCTGCCTATGAAAATCATTTGGTTCCTTTGAACTCTAGCTACAGTTTAAAATATTCTATTCATCTTTCCCTGAATCCACTAATTCAAAGGGATCTTTTTCTTTCCAGATTCTTTGGATCTGACGTGTTTATCACATTTTGCTCTGTAAAATATTTGTTTCTGTCCTATCTTCTTTATTTGAATTTAAGATTCTTTCACCTATTTCTTCTTTTTGAGCAGCAGTACTTAGGGAAGTGCCTTGCATAACAGATATGTTTTAATTGAATAGAATTGGATTGGATCAAATTGAATTAAAACCTTTTTGTCTTACACTGAACTGCCTCAAACTGATTGACATAATTTTAAAGATTGTCACAGGAAAAAGTGGATATAGCTCTCTGCTTGTTTTGACTAACCCTCTGAGAATTGTGAAATAGAATTAATAGTACAGAAAAAAATAGGTTTGGTTAACATTGATGACTATGGGCAGCAAGGTGTGCAGTGGATAGAGCACTGGCCCTGGAGTCAGGAGGGCCTGAATTCAAATTTGACCTCACTTACCAGCTATGTGAACCCATACAAGGCATTTAACTCTGATTGCTTCTCAAAAATTAATAAATAAATAGTGGAATAGTCTCTAAATTCCATTAATTTCAAAGTGAGGCAATTTTTATGTTGAAATTATTTCACAGAAATTTTTAATTTGCTCCTTCAGAATATAATCCTACAGGTATAAAATTGATGCTTTAATTCAGGCTGAGAAATATATAAAGTATGATATACCTTCAAGTTAGGAGAAGGACTTGAAGCCACAAAAACTTTTGCATATTTGCAGAAATTCATGTATCTTTCAATGAATCTATAAAAATATATTCATCTATGTTGTTTTTACCCATGAAGCTATATATTTCTCATCTGATCTTTACTTGATCTATAAAAAATGAAGCTTGACTTACAACAACTTTCAGAACCCTTTTAGTGCTAACATTCTATAATTCTACATCTCTACTGTTAAATTTCCTCAGAACTTGGAAAAATATTACCAGTGATGAGTGATTTATTCATATCATGTTCCCTACCTTCAGTGGGCATCTATCTTCCCCTTTGCCTACTCAAATCCTAGCCTAGACATTTTTGTTTAAAATAGTTCGTGGAATTTAACCATTTCCACATTCAGATGCATGAGACAATTAAGCATTGTGCTACTTACCTCCAGTTTTTTCAATGGAGAAAAATAGCTAGTGGTTGATTTTCTGTAATGAAAACTGGAGATATTCACAGCAATTTCCAAAGGCCAAACCAGTGATAAATACAGACAAAACCTGTAACAAACTCTCAGAGAAATGACCAAAAGTGCTCTGTTCTCATTAATATGAAAAACAAGGTAATTTTTAAAAGAAATTAAAACTGATACTAAAAGAATCAATAAAATAATAGCTGAACGTCTGTTTTCTATCTAGTTAGAGAAAAATCTGAGAGGTTAGTGTAAAAACCAAGTACCAGAGCTGCTGTTGAGAAGCAGATGTGTTATTGAAGTCATTAGATTCACCTCTCCTGTCCTAGCTCCATCTAAGTGTCTAGATAAATGTTACTGTCAGGGTGATGTATTAAGAGGTTGGCCCTGAATGAAGGGCAGGGAAGAAGAGATGTGAGTGTGATATGAATCCAAAGAGTGAGGTCAGACTATTACATCACCCACTTCACACTAATTAGGGAAGTATTCTAGAACCCAGATTGAATTAAAAGAACACTATCTTGGGAACAAGAGGTTTGGATGCGGGTGTCATAGCTCTGATTCTACCTACCTGTGTGGTCTGGAGAAAGGTATTTGTCTTTTTGGAATCTTGGTCTCTTTATCTTGAAAATGAGAAACTGAACTAGACATTCTTTCCCACTGTAAAATTTTGTGTTTTCTGTATCTGCTAGTAAATTTCAGAGAATTTGGAAAGCAATACAGATGAATCAATAGAGATAATTAAGTTACTTTCTTTAAAATGTTTTCATTGGTTCATTTTGTTTTTTAAAAAATGAAGTTCTAGGAAGAAGCTAGGTGGTGCAAGTGGGTAGAGCACTGGCCCTGGAGTCAGGAGGACCTGAGTTCAAATCCAGTCTCAGACACATAACACTAGCTGTGTGACTCGGGGCAAGTCACTTAACCCCAGCTGCTGAGCACACACACACACACACACACACACACACACACACACACACAATAAACACCAAATTAACAAAACACTTGACAAAGTATACTCCCTGAAAACAATAAAGAAATTCCATATTTGCCTTGCTTGAAAATTTTTAATAAGGTGACAATCGCTACTTCCTAAGGCATCCAATTCTATATTTGCGTAGGAAACTTGTTATGTATATCACGTTTAAGTCTACCTCTTTGAAATATCTACCTAAGTACAAACTAAAATAATCTCAATCCTTTTCAATGTGACAGCCCTTTAAATGCTTGAAAACCATTATCATGTGTTTCTTCCAACCCCACTTCCCCTCTCCTCTCCACACTAAATATTCCCAGTTCTTCAAGCAATCTTGAAGTGACATAAACTTAAAGCTTAACTTCTGGTTATCTTCTCTGAATGCTCTCCAGCTTATTTAAAAGTGGCACTCAAAATCAAAGAAAACTTGCCAGATGAATTCTTACAAAAGCCAAATAAAAGAAAAATCACTCCCTTCTTCACAGACATTATTTCTCTGTTATGTAATCTCATTATTTATCTATTATGGCATTAACTTTTAGGCCTGTCATATCACTTGCTTTACTTAAGTAAAACATGCAAAACACTCAGATCTTTCACAAAACATTGTCTAGTCATGCTTAACTATCTTGCACTCACAAAATTTATTTTTGAATACATGTAAAAATTTACATTTATTCTCACTTAATTTCTATTTTCTTTTTATTTGGCCCAGAATTCTACCCTGTCAGGATATTTTTGAATTTTGCTAGATTCAAATTTGAACTTGCTAGATTAGTTTTGCTAGATTTCCTTCCCAAATTTCTATCTGCAAATTTAATAAGCCTATCATCTCTTCTTATATCCAAATTGTTGAGTTAAAAAATGTTTTACAGCATACATCTCTATGACTTTATATTGGAAAGTTATTACCAAGATGAAATTGAATTACTAATGATTATTCTTTAAATGCAGACATTTGATCAGTTAAGAACCCATGTAATTTATCTAATTTATCCATCTATAATTTATCTCAGTTTTCTTCATATTTTCCAGACAAATGAAAATCTAGGAAACTCCAGTTGGAAAGCTTCCAATATTTCTTCATTGCAGATAATTTTAACTTTTCATTCCTGATCATCTCCCCAGTATGTTAAAAGGGAATTCCTTTTGTCTAGGCTTTGGACCAAATGAATGCTAAAGTCCCTAACAACTCTACTAAAAATTTTGTGACTCTGTTACTTTTTAATCATATTATTGTTATAATCATATATTTAATTCTAATTTCTAATATGGAATCATTCTTGGGTGCCTTCAATAAATTCAGCTTTGTAGTAGTACTTAGGGGTTTTTGTTTTGTTTTGTTTTTGCTGCAGTCTTTTGCTAGGAATATGTTTTAAAATGTTAATCAATGTTCATTAATGATGTCTTGCCCTTTTCCTTTAATCCCATTTCCTCTTATTTTCCAGTTGCAAAAGAAATATTTCTAAACTCAAACGTTTGTATGTGTATTCTTTTCCTCCTTTGACCAGTTCGGGTGAGAATGTGGCTCAAGTGTCACCCACAGCCTCCCACCTTCCCCTTCTTGTTGAGTAGACTTCTACTTGTGAGCTCCATTTATGTGAGATCATTTTCCCTATTGTTCTTCTCCTGCCCACCTGGTCTAATAGTGTGTTCCTCTTCCTCACCCTTTCTATTTCTTCTTTTCTTCTTTTGAGATTACCAAAACATAATAGACTCCCTCTGTCTAATTATACTTCCTCTATGACCTCTGATGATGATAGAGTTCTGTGAGGCTACACAAAGAATCTCTTCATATAACAATAAAAAACAGTTTAATCCCATTTAGCCCCTTTTGATTACTTACTCATGTTTATCTTTTCATGCTTCTCTTAACATTTGTGTTTGTATAGGCTTGTCTTATAGACTAAATGAGAAAATATTTGTAAAGTATTTAGCACAATACCTGGCACATAGTAAATATCTGTTCCCTTTCCCCCTTTTACGATTTTTCTTTAACATGACAAATTAAAAGGTCTGTTGCTTTCATAATTGACTAGACTAGCTAAGACTTTCACAAAATCCTTTTAGTCACACTGTTTCTGATGGTCACTAACTAGCTCTGTAACTCTAGGCAAGTTACTTCACCTGGGAATCACTTTAGGCAGCACCCTAGGGTTTATCTGCTAAGTTACAGAAGGGTTGCAAAGAGCTTTGGTGGAAGAGTTTGCTAAATTTTCTAAATAAAAGCTATTTAATATATGATTCTTATATTCTTAATTTTCTAATTGTTACTTATATTCCTGGTATAAAACCAAAATGGTAATAGGGAATAATTATTCATGTATTGCTGTACATTCTCAAAATATTTAGTCAATGTTGTAACAAAAATAAACATTCCTTAAAATTATCAATAGTTTTCTTTCTCTACTTTGTCTCCCAGGTTTGTATATCAGGATAATATATGTCAAGGAAAAGTTTGTAATTACTTCATTTTTCCATTTTTGTAAATGGTTTATGTAGCATGAGAACTAACCGTTCTCTGAAAGCTTGATAGAATTAACTTGTAAATCAGTCTAATTCATCTACACCTGAGGTTTCTATGCATGTAAGTGTGTGTGTGTCTCTGTGCATGTGTTTGCTTTGAGAGATCTCAGTTTTTCTTTCTGAGACTGAGTTTTTAGTAGCTGTTATCTACCCATATCTAAGATACTCTTCTTCCTTCTTCAATGAGTTCAGTGCCTGGCTTATAGTCTTTTGCTCCTCCACAAGACCTATTTTCATACGAAGGGACTTCAACGTGTTTATTTATATACTCTAAAACACCATCATTTCCTTGTACTTACTAATTGATCATGATTTATTCCTCCATGCCACCTAAACTATACACAGAGTAATTATACCCTTGACCTTGCCCTCACTGAAAAGTGTTCTACTTCCATGTTCATAAACTATGAAATTCCTTTATCTAATCATAGCTTGTTTTCATTCCACCTATCCCTCTGCTTATATCTCTTAATCCTATTATACATTCTCGTTGTGACATACTAATTCCTCTAACTATTGGTTCTTTCCCAGTCCATCACCTATGTGCTGGTTCACTCTCCTCCCTTTCTCATCTTGACTCCTTGATGAACCAGTTCAACTCTACACTGTCCTCTAACATCCCCTTTCCCCTTATCCTGCCAGAAATCTTGCCCTGCCAAGTCTCATCCTTGGAATACACCCACCCCCAAAAAAATCATTGTTTTCACACCAATTCATGTAACTACTGAACATAGCTGGAGAAAATAATGAAACTCTGATGAGTGGGTCCACTACAAATGTATGTTACATAATGTCAATTGGGCCCTCATTGCTATAAGGCAATCTTTTTGCATCTCTAAAAAAAATTCATTATCCTGCCCATCACAGCATTTTTTCCAACCTTTTCATCTTTCTCCAGACCTCCCATGGTTCCCATATGCATGTCCTCTCAGCCAAATAGTTTGCCTTTCTTAAAGGCTTCAAACTCCACCATAGAGAGTACACCTCTGATGGGCTAGACATACTGTTTGATTGCCAAATACACCCTTGCCTAGAAGACTATTTTTTTTTTGGTTAAGCAATGGTAGGATCCCTTGCTACCTATTTTAAGAACAATGTATGCAGTATAATAATTAATTGTTTTTAAATATTTGGCAGAATTCATTTGTAAGTGTAATAAGTGCTGGGGAGTTTTTCTTTGGGAATTCATTTATGGCTTGTACAATTTCTTTTTCTAAGTTGGAGTTATTTAAAGACTTTGTTTCTTGTTTTGTTAATCTAGGCAATATATATTTTTGTAAATATTCATCTATCACATTTAGATTGTTAATTGAGGCCATTCGCTTTTCTACCCTCCTCCTCATTTCACATCACTCAGACACCTTTAACCACCATCTCTTTCTTCAATCCTGTCTCACATGAAGATGTGGCCCTTCTCTTGCTATGGCATACATCTCTACATGCACGTGATCCTATTCCGTCCTGTCTTCTCCAGTAGATTGTCCACTCTGTCATCCATACTCTCTCACTTATCTTCAATCTCTCTCTGTCTACCACATGCTTCTCTACTACCTACACACATCTCCATGTCTCTCCCATTTTCAAAATAAAAGAAAAAAACCTTCACTTGATCCATCTCCAGCATCTATTGTCCTTTATCTCTCTTCCCTTTCTTGGCTAAACTCAGAAGGTTGTATATACTTGCTTCCACTTACTTAGTTCTCATTCTCTATGATCTGGCTTTTACAACAATAAGACCAGCAAAATGGCTCTGTAGACCTTCTGTTGACCTCATTGCTGTAGGCCTGTGAAACCTGGACAGTATACCAGTGCCACGCCAGGAAGCGGAATCACTTCCATGTGAATTGTCTTAGGAAGATTCTGAACATCATCTGGCAGGATAAAGTAAAGGACACTGAAGTCCTTTCTTAAAGGCTTCAAAACTCTACCATAGAGAGTACATCTCTGATGGGCTAGATATACTGTTTGATTACCAAACACACCCTTGCCTAGAAGACTATTTTTTTTTGGTTAAGCAATGGTGATAAGTGACTTGCCCAGGGTCACACAGATAGTAAGCATTATGTGTCTAAGTATGGATTTGAACTCAGGTCCTCCTGAATCCAGGGCTGGTGCTCTATCCACTGCTCCACCTAACTGCCCCTAGAAGATTATTTTATATAGAACTTTTGCAAGAAAAGCACTCACATGATGCTCAGAAGAAATAATACAATGACACTCTGAAGAACTTAGGAATTGGTTGCGTGGGCTGGGAGATACAGGCAAAGGACCACCCAGCATGGCATGCCCACATGAAAGAAGGCATTGTGCTCTGTGAACAAAGTACATCCTTGCATTATTCCTGATCTTCTTGAAAGAGTGTCTAGCCTATCCCCATTACAGATAATGCTGGCTCTTAATAATAGAGAGATTCCATTTTAAGAAAAGCTTCATTTACTTTTATGCTTTCTGGCATTGTTTTTGTTGCTGTTGTTTTAAATAAGAATGGGTGTTGTGTTTTGTCAAGCCTTTTTTGGATCTATTGAAATAATTGTATTATTATGTTTTGCTTTTGGTATTAATATGGTCAATTATATTTACAGTTTGGCTAATATTGCCTAAAATTGCCTGAATTCAAGGTGTGAAAGTAACCTACTAAAAGTGTATGATTTTGTGATATATTGCTGTAGTCTCTTTGTTAATATATTTTTTTTGCTTTTACAACATTCATTAGAGAAATTTGTGCATAGTTTTTTTTTTCTTTTTTTACTCTCCCTGGTTTTAGATATCAAGATTGTATTTGTGTCATAGAAAAATTTGGTAGGATCCCTTGCTACCTATTTTAAGAACAATGTATGCAGTATAAAAATTAATTGTTTTTTAAATATTTGGCAGAATTCATTTGTAAGTGTAATAGGTCCTGGGGAGTTTTTCTTTGGGAATTCATTTATGGCTTGTACAATTTCTTTTTCTAAGTTGGAGTTATTTAAAGACTTTGTTTCCTGTTTTGTTAATCTAGGCAATTTATATTTTTGTAAATATTCATCTATCACATTTAGATTGTTAATTTTATTGGCATATGGTTGGACAAAATAACTCCTAATAATTATTTTTATTTCTTCTTCATGGGTTTTGACTTTTTTTTTCATTTTTGATACTTCTCATTTTGTTTTCTTCTTTGTTTTTAAAAGTAAATTATCGATTTACTCCCCCCCAAAACAAACACCAAGATCCTAATTTTATTTAGTAATTCAGTGTGTGTGTGTGTGTGTGTGTGTGTGCGCGCATGTGTGCGCGTGTGTGTGTGTGTGTGTTACTTTTAATTTTCTTTACCTTTGATTTTCAGGATTTATATTTTGGTGTTCAATTGGGGATTTTCAATTTGCTGGTTTTCTAGGTTTTTTTGGTTATATGTCCAATTAATTGATCTTCTCTCTCATTCTTGTAGTGATGAGTGAGTTTAGCAATTTAAGTTTCCCCTTAATACTACTTTGGCTGCAGCCCAATATTTTGCTATGTTATCCTATTGTTTTCATTATCTTTGTTGAAATTATTGATTATTTCTGTGATTTGCTCTTTGACCTACCTATTCTTTAGGAATGTTAATTAGTTTCCAAATAAGTTTTAATCTTGCTTCACAGGCCCTCTATTGAATATAATTTTATTGCATTATGGTTGGTAGAAGATACATTTACTATTTCTGCTTTTGTTCATTTGTATGTAAGGTTTTTTTGGCTATGATACATGGTCAGTTTTTGTGAAGATGCAATGCATAGCTGAGAAATTAATATATTTCCCTCTATTCCTGTTCAATATTTTCCAGAGGTCTATAATATCCAACTTTTTAAAAATTCTATTCAGGTCTTCAGCATCTTATTTACTTTTCTTTTGATTTTTCTAGGTCTGAAGGAGGCATTAAATTAAGGTCTCCCACTATAATACTTTTTCTCTCTCTTCCCCTATCTTCTACCTCTTCCATTTTACTTTCCCTTGAGAATTAGGTGCTACACTATTTTATGTCTTTAGGATGGATATTAACTCATCATCTATGTTAACTTTTAGCAAAATATAATTTCCCTGCTTATCTCTTTTAATTAGGTTTATTTTTGCTTTTGTTTGTTTGAGATCATGATTGCTAACCTAGCTTTGATTTTTTTGTTTGTTTTGTTTCAGCTGAAGCATAATTGATTATGCTCTAGGCCTCTATTTTAGCTCTGCGTATATCTTTCGGTTTCAAAAATGTCTCTTACATATTTTCTCTAGGGAGGGGGCAGAGCCAAGATGGCAGAGTGAAAGCAGTGACTTGCTTGAGCTCTCCCCCAAACCCTTCAAATACCAGTAAAAAAATGGCTCTAAACAAATTCTAAAGCAGCAGAACCCACAAAAAGACAAAGTGAAGCAAATTTCCAGCCCAAGACAGCCTGGATGGTTGTTCAGAAAAGCATATCATGCCAGGCTGTGAGAGGAGCACAGTGTGGCAAGGGCACGCAGGCCGCAGCGAACCTGGAGCAGGCCTCAGAAAACTGAATCGCAGGCAGCTGTGGCAGATTCCATACTTCTCACCCAGGAATGCCAAAAACAACTTAGAAGGTCAGTGGGACAGGTCTGCTTCTGTGGTAAGAGAGGAGCTAGGTGGCATAGCCAGTTCCAGAGCACAGAGTACAGAGCGCGGGCCCCGGGTCAGTGACTGCATCCTGAGCTTCTGGCCCACAGACTGAGGGGGAATCAGATGGCTGATCAGAGGAGGATTGCAAGGATCTCTTTGCCAGCGCTGAGGTAAGAATTTCTTGCTTTGCTCGTACTTGGATCTGGGTCACAGTTCTGGGTGGTGGTCCTGGGGTGAGGAAGAATGCTGACATGGTGGAGCTTGTAGTGGCTGTGGAGAGAAAACCTTACTCAAAATTCCAAGACAGAAAAGACTGCTTGTGGTCACTCATAGACCAGGAAAGGAGTAAACACCTCACCCCTTATCATACCACCTTGGAAGAACTGAAAACTTATGGGTCCCTACAAGTATCTCTGAAAACAGCTATACAAACTCCCAAAGCTTGAGACAGTACATTCTCCACATTGGAAGCAGACTCTTACCTTAACAAAGAGTTTAAAACTCAAGTAATTGTCTGGGATCATGAGCACACCTCACAAAAAGAGTCAGACTATATTATCTTACTTTGGTGACAAAGAAGATCAAAACATGCAACCAGAAGAAGACAACAAAGTCAAAGCTCCTACATCCAAAGCCTCCAAGAAAAATATGAATCAGTCCCAGGCCTTGGAAGAGCTCAAAAGGGATTTTGAGAAGCAAGTAAGGGAAGCAGAGGAAAAACTGGAAAGAGAAATGCGAGTAATGCAAGAAAACCATGAAAAACAAGTCTACAGCTTGCTAAAGGAGACCCAAAAAAATACTGAAGGAAATAACACCTTAAAAAATAGCCTAACCCAAACGGCAAAAGAGGTCCAAAAAGCCAATGAGGAGAAAAATGCCCTAAAAAGAAAAATTGGCCAAATGGAAAAGGAAGTCCAAAAGATTACTGAAGAAAATACTTCCTTAAAAATTAGAATAGAGCAATTGGAAGCTAGTGACTTTATGAGAAATCAAGACACTGTAAAACAAATCCAAAAGAATGAAAAATAGAAAACAATGTGAAATACCTCATTGGAAAAACAACTGACCTGGAAAATAGATCCAGGAGAGAGAATTTAAAAATTATTGGACTATCTGAAAGCCATGATCAAAAAAAGAGCCTAGACATCATCTTTCAAGAAATTATCAAGGAAAATGCCCTGATATTTTAGAACCAGAAGGCAAAATAGAAATTGAAAGAATCCACCGATCTCCTCCTGAAAGAGATCCCCAAAGGAAAACTCCTAGGAATATTGTAGCCAAATTCCAGAGTTCCCAGGTCAAGGAGAAAATATTACAAGCAGCCAGAAAGAAACAATTCAAGTATTGTGGAAACACAATCAGGATAACACAAGATTTAGCAGCTTCTACATTAAAGGACCACAGGGCATGGAATATAATATTCCAGAGGGCAAAGGAGATAGGATTACAACCAAGAATCACCTACCCAGCAAAACTGAGTATAATCCTTCAGGGGAAAAAATGGTCATTCAGTGAAATAGAGGACTTTCAAAGATTTTTGATGAAAAGACCAGAGCTGAATAGAAAATTTGACTTTCAAATACAAGACTCAAGTGGAACATGAAGAGGTAAACAGGAAAGAGAAATCATAAGAGACTTATTAAGGTTGAACTGTTTACATTCCTGCATGGAAAGATGATATTTATAACTCATGAGACCTTTGTCAGTATTAGGGTAGTTGGAGGGAAAAAATTATATGTATGTATAGATAGATAGATAGATAGATAGATAGATAGATAGATAGATAGATAGAGGGCACAGGGTGAGTTGAAGATGAAGGGGTCATATCTGGAGAATAAAATTAAGGGATGAGAGAGGATTATAAGGAGAAGAGAAAGGAGAGGTAGAATGGTAAATTATCTACAAAAAAAAAACAGAAAAGAAAAGGCTCTTACACTGGAGGAGAAACAGAGAAAGGTGAGAGGGAATGAGTGAGTCTTATTCTCATAGGATTTGGCTTAAGGAAAGAATGACATACACACTCATTGGGGTATGGAAATCTGCCTTACTCTACAGAAAATTGGGGGGGAAAGAGAACAGGGGGATGACAGAGAGAAGGGCAGATTGGGAAAGGGGATAATCAGAAGCAAATACTTCTGAGGAGGGACAGGGTCAAAAGAAAGAATAGAATAAATGGGGGGTCAGGATAGGATTAAGGGAAATAGAGTTAGTATTTCACAACATGTCTACTATGGAAGTGTTTCTTGCTTTTTCAATGAGGGTGGGTGGGAAGGGAGGAAAGGAGAAAATTTGGAACCCAAAGTTTTAAAAACACATGTTAAAAATTGTTTTTGCATGCAAGTGGGAAATAAGAAATCCAGAAACGAGGTACAGAAATCTATCCTGCCCCACAGGAAAATAGAAGAGGAAGGGGATAAGAGAAGTGGGGGAGAGATAGAACAGAGGGCAGACTAGGGGAAGGGATATTCGAAATGCATGCCGTCTTGGGGTGTGGGGAGGGGCAAGATAGGGTGAATATTTGGAGCTCAAAATCTTGTGGAAGTAAATGTTGAAAATTAAATGTAAATAAATTTATAAAAAAATATTTCTTGTAAATGACACATTGTCAGACTTGATTTCTAAACCATTCTGCTGTCTTCCATTTTGTCTTCCACCTCATTCACATTCACAATTATGATTGCTGTTTATTTCTTTCCATTCTATCTTTTTTTTTCCCTTCTCCCTCTTTAGGAGTTTCTTTTGATTCTAATTAATGTCTCACTTAAACCATACTCCCTCTTATTTTGCACTCTTTCCTTTTACTTCTTTCTTTCTTATTTTCTTGTTGGGTAAGATGTATTATTGTTCCCAACTATTTGTGTATGTGTGTCTTTTCTTCATTTATCCAGTTCAGATGAGAATAAGATTTGAGTACCATCTGCTCCCCCCACTACCCCTCCTTGTTATATAATCTCTTCTTTGTGTATCCTGTTTTGGTAAGATAATTTCCCCCATTCTGTGAAAATGTAAGCAGTTTAACTTTGTTTTATTATCCTTTAAATTTCTCACTCATGTTTACCTTTTTATGCTTCTCGACTCCTATGTGTATGTTAAATTTTCTACTTATAACCTTTTCATAAAATGTGCTTGGAAGTCTTCCATTTCATTAAAGTTCCAATTTCTCCCCTGTATAATTATATGAAGGTCTGCTAGATGGCACAGTGGATAGAATGTCAGGCCTAGAGTTATGAATTCAAATGTGGCCTCAGACACTAGTTAGCTGTGTGATCCTGGGCAAGTCACTTAACCCTGTTTGCCTCCTTTTCCTCATCTTTAAAATGAGCTAGAGAAGGAAATGGCAAGCCACTCCAGTATCTTTGCTAAGAAAACCCAAATCGGGTTACAAAGAGTTGCATATGACCAAAACAACTGAACAGCAACAACAATAGAAACTGTGTTACTTTTTTTTTTTAACGGCAGCGAGGTGGTTTAGTGGACACAGCACCAGGCCTGGAATCAGGTTCAAATCCCGTCTTCTTCCTGTTCAACTCCAAGTCCAATTCATGGTCTATTTGTCCTAGATACGCATATGGATGCATTCTATAAGATTGTCACGCAAATTCATGTTATAATCTAGACAATAGAGCGTCGAAGCCAAGATGGCAGAGTGAAAGGAGTGACTTGCTTGAGCTCTCCCCCAAACTCCTCCAAATACTTATAAAAAATGGCTGTAAACAAATTCTAAAGCAGCAGAACCTACAAAAAGACAGAGTGAAACAAATTTACAACCTAAGACAGCCTGGATGGTTGATTGGTAAGGTATATCATGCTGGACAGGGAGTGTTGTTGTGGGTGTGCAGGCCTCAGTGAACCTGGAGCAGGCCTCAGAGAACTGAATCACGGGCAGCTGTGGTGGTTTCCAGACTTCTAAACACACGAACACCAAAGACAATTAGAAGGTCAGTAAGAAAAGCCTGTGTCTGAGGTAGGAGAGAAGGTGTGTGGCCCCAAGGTGGCAGCTGCCTCCTGAGCTTCTGGCCCACAGACTGAGGGGGAATTGAGTGGCAGATCAGAGGGGGATTGTAGGGATCTCTTTGGAGGTGCAGGATTCTCTTGTTTTGCCTGTGCTTGGGTCTGGGGCACAGTTCTGAGTGGCAGTCCTGGGGCAAGGAGGAGTGCTGGCGTGGTGGAGCTTGTAGTGGTGGTAAGAGAGCAAATCCTCCTCACAGCTCCAAGACAGAAAAGAGTGCTTGTGGTCACTCATAGACCAGTGCATATGCCAGGAAAGGAGTAAACACCCTGATCATAGCACTTTGGAAAAACTGAAAACTTACAGGTGCCTAGAAGTATCTCTGAAAACAACTGCACAAAACCCCTGAAGCTTGGGACAGTACATTCTCCACACTGGAAGCAGACCCCTACTTAATAATCTGCACAATAGAATTTTTATCTACTTGGTGATATGGGTGTATGTATATATACATATATACACATATGTGAGAAATGGGGTTCAGTCACTCCTTGGTAGGGTTGGGGGTTTAGCCCTAGCATGCAGCCACAATTCACTGCTCCCCTAGAAACATACTACGCAGAGTTTTACCCTCCCTTAAGAAATAAAACAAACTGAAGTGAGCAAAGGAGATATTTACTTATGATTCTTGCAAGAAGCAGGTGTCTGTGGTACCCCAAAAGGGGACACACACACACACACACACACACACACACAAACAACAAAAGCCAGGGCAAGCCTTTTATGTGGTTAATTCCTTCTTGTCCCTCCCTTCAGAGCCAGGATTGGTCCCTCCTCACCCAGGTTATAATCTTCCTGATACTCCCACTTCATATTACTCCTTAACATGTTTCTCTTCCTGTTAACATATAGAATGTGCCTAGGTGTGTGCTATTATTCCCCTCTGGGTGGAGAAGTTAGTATTAATGAGCCCATTACTCACGCTCACTTTAAGTAAAGCTTAACATCTGTCCTACTTCCAGCCTCTTTAGCCAAACAACCAGTTTCATCCACTTTTAGCCATTCTAGAACCTCTGACCTAGAGCTACCTTTTCTCTCAATTTCCTTATCTGGAAATGTAATTGTTTCTTACTTCTCACACATATATATGTACATACTATATATATACACACACATACAATCAGGCCAAATTCTTTGGAGTGGTCAGAGGTCTCCTCCAACAGTGGCTCAGTATTTCAGAGTTTGCTGCAACCAATACAATGTCATGTGGAAAGAGTATCAATTCTATGTGAACTCACCATCTTTATTTCCCTTCCAAGTTTAGAAACCTTTTGATTGGATTTGTAAGCCAAATACATTCTTACCAACCCTTGTTAGTTGTACCCTATATCTCACCAGGAGCTACTGATTCCTAAATTTTTGAGTGGTAGCTCAGAAATTCAAATCCCATCCTCAGATACCCTTTTTTTAATGAGATCTTTACTTCTCAGCTCTATCTTCTGAAGCTCTTAACTTTAATGTAAAGCAATTCTGAAAATATCATCTGTGCTTCTAAGTTCTTTAGTTTCTCATCCAAGAACTTTTTTTTTTTGCAATACCTCTTTATTTTTTTTTCCTCATGTGAATCATAAATGGTTTTCTATATTGTTCTTGGCCATATGCCACCAGAAGACAGCAATCATTCTTATTAGGTCAACACATAGTTGTCTCAGGAGGTCACCAACCACCTCTACTCATCTTTTTCCAATAAGCCTTACTGGATCTCAACTGACAAAATATGTGCATCCATATAGTAATTCCTTTTAGAACAAATACCTGCTCCCTCTTCAGCTTCCTCCTCTAAAGCTTCCACAACCTGAGATGAACAAAAAAAATCCTAGAATGATCTTGTGAAACCTAGAGACAGAGCAGACAGGTCATATCTAAATGTGATCAGAGGAGAGGTCAACTAGAAGCTACCAAGGACCTGATCTATTAGCTTGGTGGAGTAGGTTACTCAAATTTTAGTCAGAACCCCTTTAATGATCAGAGAGGGAAATTGAAGGCATTGGGAAAAACTACAACATGCTCTCTGGTTTCATCAGTGAGTTGTTGGCCACATTATAAACCACACTCTCTGAAGCTCATTAATTAATTAGTCACATCCTACTACCTTCTATATAATACATAAAGGAAGGTTTAAGCCAACTGTGGGTGAATACAGCTCTGTCACAGAGATTTAAAAAATAGAGATATTTCCATTCTGGTTTAATGCATGTAACTTCTGTCACTCACAGAAAGGGAAACACAAATTATTTAAACCTCAGTATAGGAGAAACTTTATTTTCTTTTGTTCAACTCTCAAGAAGTTTGATGCAAACTCTGTAGTCCCTTGAGGATCCTGTTCTTGCATTCTCTCTCAGAGAATGTTATCCTTGGGGCAGCTAGGTGGCGCAGTGGATAGAGCACCAGCTTTGGATTCAGGAGTACCTGAGTTCAAATCCAGCCTCAGACACATAAATAACACTTACTAGCTGTGTGACCCTGGGCAAGTCACTTAACCCCATTGCCTAGCCAAAAAAAAGAAAAGAAAAGAAAAGAAAATGTTGTCCTCCATTCTGGCTCCATTTCTCTATTCATGTCCTAATTAAGGAGGAATCAAAAGTTTCCAAAAGATCTTTGTGATGAAAAGGAACAAGGAACAAAAAGGAAAAAATCTGGGACAAGAATGTACCCTTCATTAAGTAACTTTTTCATTGATGGGATACAAAAAATAAAGTATTGAGGGTTTAACTAAACTTTGTTATAATGTGCAAAGTGAATTGATTAATTTCATGTTAATTGCTAACTGGGGAGATTACTCCTGTGGGAATCAAGCAATGATGACAGCTATCCAATATTAGAGAAAAGCTTTGGGTTGAACATTGACCAACATTCAGACAATATTACTTAAACCATTTCCCCTCTCTTTTTAGTTTCATACAGTTGGGATTTAGACTCTGCTGCCTTATGATAGAGACCTAGACTGTGGTTAGATCCAGATAGTACGATATCCAACTATAGGTATGTTGCTTCTGAGATTCATTACTTCATCTTGAGTATGCCAGGAGGAGCTACTGCTGATCTGGATTGCAGATTATCTGTTCTTCCTTCTGGACAAGATAGACAGATAGACAGATAGATAGATAGATAGATAGATAGATAGATAGGTACATAGATAGATCTAAATGAAGATTATATACATACTTATATATATACACATATAGATAAATCTCTCTATACAGATCTATCATCTGTCATCTATCTACCTACCTATTTTGTCCAGAAGAAAGAACAGTTACTGTGAATCCCAGGTAAGTCAGGTATTTAGCTAAATCTACATAGATATATCCCTATAGCTATAGCTATCTATATCTCTCTATATAGATATATAACTCTATACATCTGCATCTATCTATTTCTTTATCTGTATTTAGACAAAAATGTGTGCAGATATTTTTGTCCAGATGAGAATTTGGTGAGAACCCTTCTCATTTCTAGCACATGAAAAATTTCCCTTATTCTAATTATAAGGGAAAATATAAGAAGTTCAAAGAACTGAGAAAACAGTGTGGATTGATGTAGCTAAAGACTTGCTAAAGGAAGGAGCATCTGTATTTGGCCTTGAATAATGTATCCTCACAACCAATGCTGTCCATCAGTACTTCTTCCCACACTAATAGTATTCCTTAGTAGGAGTGTCAAGATCATAGAATTAAAGCTGGAGAGGACCCTAGGGGCCATTCTATGCCATATAGTTATTTTACAGCTGAAGAAAGTGAAGTCCAGAAAACTGAAGTGACTTGCTCAAGGGTGCAGAGAAATAAGTGGCAGAAGAAGAATTTGAATCCAAGTCATCTGAGTTCTAATCAGTGCTCTTGCCATTGTACCATATCATGTATCCAGAAACCAATTAGCCAAGCTAGTGTATATCTATAAAAAACCATCCCTGAACTATTCATTCACAATGTCACCTCGGGCCAGTTCGATTCTCTCCTCTCCCCGACTGTATATTATATACATGTATATATTTTATATGTGTGTGTGTGTGTGTGTGTGTGTGTGTGTGTGTGTGTGTAAACTCATTTGATCTTCATAATAACAATCATGCAAGGGAGACGATACATGTCTTAATATTTCAATCTTACTTATGAGCAAACTGAGGTTCAGGGAAAATGTATCACTTTTATAAAGGCATATAGCATTGTAAGTATTAAGTCAGAAATCTAACCCAAGTGTACCTTGTACAGCCTCTTTCTATCACACAGCACTGCCTGTCAAAATCTATCTCTTTTCTGTAGGTTCAATTCCACATTAACTACTGATGCAGCATGATGGCACAATGCAGAGTATGGGATTTAAAGAAACAGAACTTTAGTTTCAAATTCTGGCCTGTCCACTATGTGACCTTGGGCAAATCATTTCACCTTTCTGGGTCTATTTCCTGATCTGTAATATGAGGTTGGACTAGATCAGAAGGGTTAAACACATGGCCCAGTGCAGCCCACAACACTTTTGAGTATGACCTGAATAAGATTAAAACTTAATTGGAAATAGATAATACTACATTTTAAAACTAAGTCAATAGACATTTTGTAAGGATCCTTACGTATGGTTTGGTGGACTTCATTTGTATTTGAGTTTGACACCACTACACTAGTACCCATTAAGGTTCCCTTCAACTGTAAACCTATTATCTTATGTCACCACTTGGAGGTCCCCCTGAACTGCATGTTAAACGTGGTCCAAAACAGACTTACCATTCTAATCTAATTTTATCCTGATTTCCATCTTTCATGCTTCTCATGTCCATTCAGTTAAGAAATCCTTTTGATTAATTCCACCTTTGTTTTATCTCTTTCCCTATGTTTCCATTCTTATTGGCACTATCCCATTTTCTGAACTACTATAATAGATTTCTGTTTGTATGCCTCCTGTTTCTCTCCACTCCATCAGTAATAATAATAGTAAAAATATCTGACATTTGTATCATACTTTTATGGCTTAAAATTATTTTTTATCTCATTTTATGTCATTTTTATCTCATTTATCTCAACTTCACCACAACCATGTTAAGTAGATACTACAGGTATCATCCCAATTTTACAAGTGGGAAATTTGGGGTTCAATAAGATTAAGCGGTTCATCCACTACCACACAACTAATGTTGGAAGTCAGATTTGGCCTCAGGTCTTCCTGAGTCTAAGTTCATAGTCTATTCATTATTACATGCTGCTTCTATCTACTTTAATCCAACCTATATAACTCTACCAGATTATATACCAAAAGTGATTTTCAACACATCATTTCACTCCTCACAATCCTTCAATGTCTCTCTCTTGCATACTAAACAAATTTTAAGTTCCTTAAGTTAGCATTCAAGGCTTTCTACAATCTGGCCTCAATCTATATTTTTATACTTCTGTCTATCTTTATTCTCATGACTTAACTTTAAATCCAGTCAAGGTAGTCCCTCATTTTCTCCCACATATATAAATGGTGAATATATTTTCTGAACTAAAAATAAAGACACATACATCATCTGTCAAATGATATGTGTTTTCAAAGTCTGGTTAAATATATACTTTATTTTCATAAGTCAAGACTGTCTTAGAAAATGTATAGTCACCACATATGTATATGTACTTATTTCTGCTTCTGTGCTATTCATTTATGCTGTTCTCTTCTCTGGAATTTTCTACCGCCTCCTCCATTTCTGACAGTTGGAATCCTACCCAGCCTCTAAGGCCTGATTAAAGTGCTAACTCCTCCATAACCTTGCATGAATTCTTCAAACTAATATGCTCCATTCCTCTTGTGTGTTTCTATAGTATTTTGGATATTTCACTGCATGCTTCACATACCGGCTTTTCTTGTGGTTGTTTGTATATTTTTCTCACCCTTATTAGTGGATTATAAGCTCTTTGAGGGCTATAGCAGTTTTATCTATCTTTTTATAAGAGTACAAATAATGGGAAAGGCATTGGATCTGAGGAAAAGGAACCTAGACAGTAGTACTATTTTTGATAGGTCTACTGGTTCAAGATGAGTTATGTGACCATTAATAAGTCACTAAACTTTTCTGAGAATATTTTCTCACCTGTAGAAAAGGGGATGGTTTCACTGGCACTAAGCCACCTCACAGAGTTGTCATGAAGAAAGTGTTTTAAAAACCTTTACTTATTATATAAAAATATAAGTGGTTATTCTTTTAAAGTAGTAGTAGTAGTAGTAGTAGTAGTAGTAGGTGCTGCTGGTGGTGGTGGTGGTGGTGGTGGCAGTAGTAATTGAAGTCATTAGTTGTAGCAGTAATAGCTTTGTCAAAAAACAAGCAGAGAGTTTTTTACATAGTAGGATGTATTGCTGATGTTAATGAGTTTATTCTTGCTGATTGATTACATTTAGGGTAAATATGTCACCTCTTCCCCTCAATAAACACAGTTCTTACTATGTGTCAGATATAGTGCTAAGTACTGGGGATATAGAAAAGACAAAAAATATTTTCTATCTTCAAGGAACTCACAATCTATTGGGGAAAGACAATGCACAAGAAGAAGCAAAAAATCATGGTGAAAGGGAACAAGGAGAGTGCCCAGTGTGGGACATAATGAAGTTCTATGGCCAGGTAGAATGTTATGAAGTGGCTGCCCTGGGCACCCTCCTTAAATAGAGGATCTGGTAATGAGCTTAAATTGTACTTTTCACTTTCTTCTCATTGCTCCTAATTCTACTCTCAGGGCAAAAGGAGAATAAGTATAATCTGACTCACTACTTGATAACTCTAAAAATAGAGGGTAGCTGTCATGTTCCCTCTGAGTCTTCTCCAGAATAAACATTACAGATTCCTTTAATTGTCCCCCATACCTGTCATCCTTCTAATTTCCATCAGAATAATCTATAGCCTATCAAAGACCTCCATAAAATGTGACCTCTAGAAGAGAATTCAATATTCCAGATGTAATCTTATCAGGGCACAATATAGCACTACAATCAATTACTTATTCATAGACACTATGCCTGCCTTAAGACAGCCTAGGATCACATTAAATTTTTGTCTGCTATATAACTTTATTGATTCATATGGAGCCAGTACCTTTTATTGACAAACAGTAGATTTTTTTTTCAGAAAAACTGAAATCAAACCATATCTCCTCCTTCTTAAACTTGTGAATTCATTCTTTTGAAGGAGCATGAAACTTTGCATTCATCAGTCTAAACTGACTTTCATTAGGTCCTATTTTTTGTCCTTATCTGTCAAGAACTTTTTAGTTTTTGACTGTCATTTAGAGTATTAGGAAACTCTCTTAGCTTTTTGACATTCTGTAAACTTGATAATGATGCCATCTATGCCTTCTTCCAAGTCACTGAAAAAAATAGTTAAATAGCAGAAGACTAATCACAGATCTCTAAGAACCCATCTTCCAAATTAACATCAACCCATTAACTCTAAGTCTAGCCACTAACCATCTAATTGGATTACCATGCAGCTCAAATGTCACCACATTTTGACAAGAATATGTTGGCATATTTTGTCAAATGTTTCTCTAAAATATTTTTAAAAAAACCATATAGCATCTGCCCAATTTACTAAAATAATAAGCCAGCCTGAAAAAGAAATGAGGTTAATCTGGTATGACCTTGCTGAAGTCATGGCACTTTGTGATTACCATTTCCTTTTCAAGATAGTAAGTAACCATTCTACGATCTCACTAAGAATCAAAGTCAAACTCATTGGCCTATAGTTTACAGCTGAAATTGTCTTTTTTATTTTGAAAATGAGAACATATATCCTTTTTCAGTCTTGTAGCACTTCCCCTGTTCTCCACAGTCTTTCAATAATCATTTTTAGTGACTCAGTCATAACATCCAAGAGTTATTTCAGTTTCCACAAACTAAAGTCCATTTTAGACAAGTGATGTGAGGGCAGGTAGTTTCTTTCATGATACCTTTGTACTGATCTTATAGATTACCCATTTTCACTCTGTCTTTTTAAGTCAAAAGGTCATTCATTCTCTTTGGCCGAGAAAAGAAGCAAAGTAAGAATTAGACATTCTATCTTCATTTTATCATGAGTTATCATTTGCCCACGAATCTAAGCATCCTTCCTATTTGATGCTCCTTTTTCTCAATGCAGCTCTCAAAATCTGTTTTTGAAGCCCTTAACTTTCTTCACTAGCCTCGGGTAATTCTGAACTTTAGCATTCCTGATATGTTATTCCTACAATATGCTGCCATACTGTTATGTTCATTCTCTGTTTCCTGTACTGGGTACAATATGCTATATTTATCTTTTTAAAATCTAAGTCGATTTATGAGTTTTCTGTACATTAACACCATTCTCTTAAGTTAAATACTATTTTAATCTCTCATTGGAATTCTTTTTGTGTATTCAAAATTTCATTCTTCAAAGATTCACATCCCTCTTGGTCTGACTTATATTGCAAAATTTATGCCATGAGATGCTACTTATCTTTCCTCTGAAACCTTTGAAATCTCCTCTTCCTAAATCTAGCTTGCTTCCTAGAATTAATCTAGATTTCCTTGCTATCTATGGTCATTTCTCACTTTCTGAACTATTTGGTTTATTTCTTATTTTGTTCCATGTGGTCTGTAGTGTATTTCCACAATAATTTTTTAAAATTTCTCACTTTCTTAATCCTTATGCAAATTTTCTATAGCATATATGCCCTTCTAATTCCTGAATTTCCTCATCTGAATATATCTTAATAAACATTGCTATTCTTCCTTCTATCCTTTACCTAAAGTTTTATATTCCCTTTGAAAAAGCTGAGTATTTACAGAGCTATATACTGATTATGAATCCTATCCTATTAATGATGCCTATTTGCCTTCTTATTTTTGCATCCTTAATTCATTTTGCATATTACCTATATTCTGTATATTTATTTATGGTTTTTTGAGGGATTTTGGAGGGGAGGCAATTGGGGTTAAGTGAGTTGCCCACAGTCTTACAGCTAGTAAGTGTTAGGTGTCTGAGGCCATATTTGAACTCAGGTCCTCCTCACTCCAGGGCCAGTGCTGTATCCAATGTGTCACCTAGGTACCCCTTGTACATTTATTTACGGATATCCGTGGTTTCAATTAATAGTTCCTTTCTTGAATTTTATGTTCTTCGAATTACTGGGCATATCTGATGTTATTTATGTATTAGAATTCATTTCTGTGATAAACAGCTTGATAGGTAGGGTAGATTTCTCCCTACCCATTCCCTTTCAATTTGCTTGCTTATAGCAAAGCCCTCTTAATCAACATTTGTAGTACTTTAGAAAAACTATGTTTTCAGTTTATTTAAAAATGTACATTTCAAAATCTAAAATTCCAGCTACTAACAGGTTTGTAAATAAAAATCTGGGCTAAACCTCAATTTGTGTTTAAGTTATTAAAACTGTATCAAGGCTTTTTAGAACATCCTGTATACACAGCTGTGAATGTGCATGCATATACTTATATAAATACATGTTTGTGTGTGTGTGTGTGTGTGTTATTCATGATAACAAACACAAAGGTTGCAACCAGAACTCCAAAAGTCTATTTTCAAAGAACCCAGTTATATTTCTAATGATGTCAGGAAATGACTTTCTAGAGTAGAATTCATCCCAAATTATCCAAAGGAAACTCAAATGTGTTCCGTGTGTGTGTGTGTGTGTGTGTGTGTGTGTGTGTGTGTGTGTATACACCCATGAACTTCCTGTGAGGAATATTTACAGAGCAAATATTAGGGCAACCCATGTCCATAAAGTTATGTAAGAAATAATTCTTTAGTATCCCATCCTCTCTAGATAAACAATAATGTCCTTATGAGATGTACTCTGTGAATGCTTGGTAACCAAATAACCAACTTTGCCTCCTTAAAACTCTAGGTAATTTGGCAAGGAAATGGAAACACTATATCAGAATTCCACTGACTTTATTTTTTTGGGACTCTTCACCAATCCCACATTTCCTGGCTTGATCTTCACTGTCATCTTATCTATCTTTGTGGTGGCTGTAATGGCCAATGTGACCATGATTCTCCTTGTCAATGTGGACTCCAGGCTTCATACGCCCATGTACTTTTTACTTGGTCAACTCTCTATCATGGACACTGTCTACATCTGCATCACTGTTCCTAAGATTTTGGCAGACCTTCTATCCAGGGAAAAGAACATTTCCTTTTTGGGCTGTGCAGTTCAGATCTTCCTTTACCTGACTTTGGGAGTGAAGCCTTCTTCTTGGGTCTCATGGCCTATGATCGCTATGTAGCTGTTTGTAACCCCCTCCATTATCCTCTCTTAATGAACCATAGGGTCTGTTTGCTTATGGTAGTGGGGTCCTGGATTGGTGGATCCCTCGATGGCTTTATGTTAACCCCTGTCACTATGACTTTTCTTTATTGTGGCTCATGAAAGATCAACCACTTTTTCTGTGAGATTCCTGCTGTGCTAAAGCTGTCATGTGCAGACACATCTCTATATGAGACCCTTATGTATGCCTGTTGTGTCCTGATGCTCATCATTCCCATATCCCTTACCTCTTTTTCTTATATCAGGATCTTGGTTACTGCCTCTCAGATGAATTCTTCTGAAGGTAAACACAAAGCCTTAGCCACCTGCTGTTCCCACATAATAGTAGTCAGTATTTTCTATGGGGCTGCTTTCTATTCTAATGTCTTGCCCCACTCCTTCACACACCAGAAAAAGACAAAATAGTTCCAGCTTTTTACACCATTCTTACTTCTATGTCAGCCTGTGATATACAGCCTAAGGAATAAAGATGTGTCAGCAGCTCTTTAAAAAGTATTAAGAAAATGTGCTTCTTCCCAGAAAATTCAAGTGAGGGATTTATCTAGGAAGTAATTTATGAAATTGTGAACACCTAACTCAGGAATAATGTCAAGCATTTTCTCAATAAAATGTTTAATGATTTGGAAACATTGCATTTAATGAAATCTAGGTTGCTCAAGGATTTTATCACTAAAATATTGTTGTCATCTCTCACTTAGCTTCAATCTCTCCCTGTCTACTGGCTTTCTACTACCTACCAACATGCCTATGTCTCACCCATGCTCAAAAATCTTCACTTCATCCATCCATTCCCACTACCATCATCTTCTATCTTTTCTGCCCTTTGAAGTTAAATTCCCTGGGAAGGCATTCTAATAGGTGCTGTCCAATTCCTCTCCTTTAATTCTCTTCTTAATTTCCTGTAATACAGCTTCTGACTTCATCATTCCACCAAAACTGCTCTCTCCAAAGTTACCAATGATTTTCTAATTGCCAAATCCAATGGCCTTCCTCAGTTCTCATTCTTGACCTCCTTGTAGCTCTGACACTGTCAAACACCTTATTCTCCTTGATATTTTATAGTCTCTAGCTTTTTGGGACACTAGTCTCTCCTTGTTCTCATCCAACATATTTGACTGCTCCTTCTCTATCTCTTTGCTGAATCCTCATTCAGATCCCTCCCTCTAACCAGTGCCCCCCAGAGTTTTGTCCAGGGTTCTCTTCTCTTCTCGTTCTCTGTTTCTTCTCTTGGTGATCTCATTAGCTTCCATGGATTTAATTATCTTCTATATTTGATGATTCTTAAATCAACAGATCTAGTCTTAAACTCTCTTCTAACCTCCAGTCTTACATCTTCAACTGCCTTTCAGATACTCCAAACCAGACATTCAGTAAACATTTTAAATTCATGTTCTAAACTAAGCTTCTTATCTTTCCCAAAAATTTCTTCCTACTTCCAAATTTCCCTATTTCTCCTGAGATAGTAATCCTTCCAGTCTCCCAGGCTTGCAATCTACATGCCATCCTCAACTCCACACTTTCTCTTACTCAACCTCCCCCTCATATCCAACATCTTGCCAAAGCCTATAGATTTCACCTTTGTAACATCTCTCAAATAGGCCCCATTCTCTGTTTTAAAATTGCCACCACCCTGGTGCAAACCCTCATCATCTCACACCCAGATTATTGCCATAGCCTGCTGGTTGGTCTCTCTGCCACAAATATTTCCGTACTATAATCTAGGTTCCATTCAGCTGCCAAAGCGATTTTCCTTAAGTGCCAGTCTGACTATGTCATTGGCATACTCTATAAACTCCAGTGGCTCTCTATCACCTCCAGAATTAAATAAAAATTCCCCTGTTTTGGCATTCAAGGCCCTTCATAACTTCTTAGATCCTTCCAGTTTTCTTGTGCTTTACATTCCCTCCCCACCATGTATGCTTTGATACAGTGACACGAACCTTTCTTGCTATTCTGTGAAGAAGACTCCATCTCTCAGTTCTGGCATTTATCTGCCTGTCTTCCATACCTGGAATACTCTCCCTCCACCCCAACCCTATCTCTGCCTACAGGCTTCCTGGCTTCCTTTTGGTCCCAATTAAAATCTCACTTTTTCCAATTCCTCTTATTTCTAGTACCTTACCTCTTTTAATTATTTCCTCTTTGTCCTGTATATAGTTTGTTTGTATGTAACTGTTGTCTTTTTGTCTCTCCCATTAGATTATGAGCTCCTTAAGGACAAGAACTGTCTTTTGCCTCTCTTTGTATCATCCAGGCTTAGCACAGTGCCTGGCACATAATAGTTGTTTAATAAATGTTTATTGACTGTCACCTGCATACATTTAAAAGGTAAAACTTAGTTCTTCAAGGGTTGTAGCCACAGCCAAGTTCACTTATGCTTCATAGGTAGTCTAGTTTTTTCAAGATAAAATTTACCACAAGAGAATTCTACTCCGTAAATCATTCAGATCCAACACAGCTTACTTTTACTCAATCAACTCCTTAAGCAATTTTAGTAAAACACATAGTTTGAGGATAAAGCCCCTGCAAAGACTTATGCTTCCCTGCTTGCCATCCATCACAAAGTACACTGGAGTCATTTGTAAATAAATCCCCTGAGAAAGCTTTCACCAATCACTTGGGCTTTGTGCGCTTCTTTCCTCATAATTCCTACATCACAAGCAGATACAACTGGGCACTTCAGTGTTCTGGTCCACAATAGTTACTGTAGTTAGCAGGATTCCCAGGAAATGGTCTGGGAAAGATAGGAAAATACTGGGGAGATCCGCAGACAGCCATCTGTGGAATCATGTGTGTTGGTAGCATGAGTACTATGCTCATGTGGAGCTACTTAGAATGTCTGAGACACTCTTAAACCTCTATAAAGGCTGAGTACCCTGCTAGCTGGGATAAAATTGCCTGTGGTTGGCAAAGAGGTTAGAACAGCAATTGCCAAAGTAGCTTGGCCACTGTTTGTTGTTATGTCACAGAGCAAAACTAGCTGCTGAAGCTCAGGTGTATGAGTTTGAAAAAAAAAAAAACAAGGACTAAAAAGAGATATGTGAATTACCACCTCCCAATTATTAAAGATATCCTTCTGAATCTGATTGAAAAGAGCGAAAGAGGCAAAAAGTAGTTATCTATGTTAGCATGTCATTTTAAAAGGGCTAGAGGGCACCAAATGCCAAAAGTTAACATTAGAATTCTTGTAACACCTAAGAATTGGGATATGGAGACATGAATCCTAGAAGAAATTGATTTAAATGAGAAGTGGGAGGTAGCATCTAAGACTGAAGGACAGACAGAGGATGCAGACCCCCTACAATCATACCAAATTAGACCAGTATTTTTAGAAAGCTAGACAAAGTGGAGGAGTATGGGTAATGATCAAGGACCACCATGCTCAGTACAACATGTTATGAGCCTTAGATATAGTAAGCTAAGATTTAGTAACCAAGGATAGATTTAGTATTCAGATTCCATCAAAAATTAAGGAATCCATTCCTGGGTGAATGGTTCAGTTTTTGAATAATGAAGCAGGTAAAATCAAGGTCTAAGACTAAAAAATGAGGAATATCACACACACTCAGCCTTCTGATAGAGATTGCATGGCATAAGAGGAATTCTGGGGAATCATTCCTCATTAGATTGGATTATTAATGCCTGTAGGACACTTGGCCAGACCCTACTGGCATGCCAGTAGAACAGACTTCATGGAGGAGAGTGTAGGAAGCCCAGGGCTAGAGAGATGGCTTTGCAAACTGCTATATATGCCTTAAGTTCCATGGGCATGATGTCGAGTATGTTACAGCTGAAATGAACAAACTTCTGAAGTTAGCCCCTGTAAGCTGTTTTAGGTCCTCTGGTATGGGCATCAGTCTATGACTTTTGGAAAGCATTGGCTAAGTTGGCTGAGATTTAAGACCTAAACCACTCCAGATTAAGACCCATACAACAGAAGTCAGAAAAGACTTTAGCAGCAGAGGGGCCAAAGAGGGTTAACTAGGAAATAAATATCACTTGACTAGATATGGGCTGGAGTACTATGAGAAGTAAATAAACAACGTAATACAGTGTTAGGAAAGAGTTAGAGAATGCTGAAACCCAGTCAGCAGTGTATGAGAAATATTCCATCAGCCCCTTCAGAAGAATCTAAGGCCCCAGACACAAAGAAGGGGACAAAAACAATGTACCACGCGCCTGCTGCCTGGAAGCTGCCTGAACCCATAAGGGACTAGGTGTTGCACTAAGACTCCCCAAGAATAAGGTAGATTGAAGAAGAGTGGAGGCCACACATAGAAGTAATCTTACATTGGTCATGACACAATAAGCATGTAAATTCACACAGGTTCCCCAGTGCCCCTGGTTTACATTAATTGTTACAGGGGCACTATAACCCCAACAAAAAAAAAAAATGAAGTTCTGTTACAAACTGAGCACTCACCACCTCAAAAACGTCCTGGGTATATTTCATCAATCCCTGAAAATGTTACAGGCATGCCATGTGTTATTGTGCTTCACCAATATTGTGTTTTTCACAAATTGAAAATTTGTGGCAACCTTGCATAGATCAAGTCTGTCAGTGACATTTTTCCAACAGCATGCCTCTGTGTCACATTTTGGTAATTCTCACAATATTTTAAGCTTTCTCATTATTATTATATCTGTTATGGTGATCTATGATCAGTGATCAGTGATCTTTCATGTTACTATTGAAATTATTTTGGGCTACCACAAACTGCCCATATAAGATGGCAAACATAATAAATGTAGTATGTGTTCTGACTGCTCCACCTACTGGTCGTTCCTTCATCTTTCTTCCTCTCCTTGGGCCTTTCTATTCTCTGAGACATACCAATAATGAAATTAGGCCTACTAATAACCCTACAATGGCCTCTAAGTGCACAAACAAAATAGTTAATCAACTTAGCAAACTTTATTGTTCTCTTATTTTAAGAAATTGTCTCAGCCACCCCAGCCTTCAGCAACCACCACCTTGATCAGTCAGCAACTTTCAACATTGAGGCAAGACCCTATACCAGCAAAAAAAAAAAATTACAACTTTCTGAAGGCTCAAATGATTGAATTTTTAACAATAAAATGTTTTTAATTAAGATATGTACATTGTTTTTTTTAGACATCCTACTATTGCATACTTAATAGATTACAGTATAGTGTAAATATAACTTTCATATGCACTGGGAAACTAAAAAATTTGTGTGACTAGCTTTACCAAGATATTTACTTTATTGCGGTTGCCTAGAATCTGCTTTATGGAAGTTAGGTGGCACTGGGCTTGGAATCAAGAAGACTTATCTTCATGCAAATCTGGCCTCAGACACTTACTGGCTGTTTGATCCTGAACAAGTCATTTAATCTTATTTGCCTCAGTTCCTCATCTGTAAAATGATCTGGAGAAAGAAATAGCAAGCCACTCCAGTATCTTTGCCAAGAAAACCCCAAAAAGGGATCATGAAGAGTCAGACACAATTTAAAATGGCTCAACAACAGTAACAACCACAGCTGAATCCTCAATATTTCTGAGGTGTGCCTGTATAGGAATAGGTTCATTATTGGAGGCAGCTTTACAAATTACTGTGGGGAAATTATGGTTATAGGTGTGGTGGTAAAAGGAATCCTTCAGGCTTTCACCAAATGGGCATCTGCCTCCCCCAAGAAAAATATGTAAGGTTGGAAGAGGGATAGATCTCAGAGTGAAAATAATAGGTTCACTTCTTGATATATTCAAGGTAGACAGTTTATGATGGAAGACTGGCACTCCAGGGAGAGAGGGAGATTATGGCTGAATATGTATATTTGAGAGTCAGATCACCAAAGGAATGGGTTAGAGAAGAAAGAAGAGTCTCAAGATAGAGTTTTGGGGAAAAACTCGTGGTTGAAGGGACATAACTATACATCTATAGATGTCTAGCAAAAGACACTTAGAGGGAGTGGGATCAAGGATACATGTATAATGTTGTAAAATGAGGGGGTTGGGCTAAATGTTTGAACTTTATAGTCCTTTTTTAGTTCTAAAGCTAAGGTCCTGAGATTTTTGGCAAATGGAAGTCCTATCTCTTTATTGGAGACTGAAGCAAAGAAGAGTAAAATGGTATATGAGGTAGTAACATTTTGAGATGTAAAATCGGGAAGGAAAGAGTACTCATGTGGCATCTCTTTTCTAAGTAAAGTAGAAGGTAAAATCCACTACTAGAAGCCAGGGGAAAAGTTAGGGTTAAAAGAAGTTGAGGTAAGAAGGAAAGGTTTTGGAACAGCAAGATCAAGGGAAAGACTTCAGAAGGTAATCAGGTTAGATACTTGCAGTCATTTTTCTTTCTTGGAGCACAGTTGTTTCAGTTTAATTCTCTTAAGAATTTAAGATAAAGTCTTTTGTATTTCAAGTTTTGAAAATTCAAAAAATCAGTGAGATTCTTCCTGTCAACTTCCAAGGGACAAAGCAATTTTGAATCAAACAGTTGCTGCCCCTTTCTCAATTAGGTCAATATGAGCTGATAGGGACCACTCTCTGTTAAGACGTGGTATAATAGATAGAGTTGAATTAGATAGATAGATAGATAGATAGATAGATAGATAGATAGATAGATAGATAGACAGATAGATAGAGATCAAGGCAAGTAATTCTGCCTTGCTAGAAGAAAAATGGGTATTAGACAGGTAATTCAAAACATTGCTTCAGATGCCTGATTAGGCATATAGGCTCCCAACAATTTTTTTTTAATTAAATCTATGATTTCATTGGTGTTGGGAGTTCTTAGTGAGGAACTTCCTCCACCAAAGTAGATTGACACCTGTTTTTTTTTCTTATAATTTACAGAATTTGAGAGTTGTCTAAAAAATCTCTCTCTCTCTCTCTCTCTCTCTCTCTCTCTCTCTCTCTCTCTCTCTCTCTCTCTCTCTCTCCCTTTCACCCTCTCATTCACTCCTCTTCCCTTGAAGGGAAGAAGAACCCTCCCTCACTCTTATCAGTTATAGTGGCTTTTGAATATAGAATTAAGAGAACTTAATCTTGGGCCTCTGGGCTGTGACTGCTTTTTCTGCTGTGTTTCTTTCCCTCCATAGGAAATCAAAATAGACTTCTCAGTGGCTGCCTAGATTTCCTAGGTTCCTTAGCCCATGCTGGCTGACATTCAGAAAAAGAGCCCTGTAGCTACTACTGTAATGATCAGTAGGAAAAAGAGCCAAACTCTTGGCCTGGCCTGGCAAAACTAATTTGCCTTTAGGGACAGTTAACAAGCAAGGTAAAAGTGAAATGCCAATTCATCAGTCTCACAAATTGTCTCATATTTTGATTTTTTTAGTATCAATCTCGCAGGAAATTATAATGGGAATTATGTCATTGCTTGATGTCAATGTGCACATGTGAGTCTTTTGTGTTTTAATCATTTAGTTTGTGTGAAGAAAATAGATAGCTATCTTATACCTAATATGTTCCCTTTTGGGAAGACCCAAGACATGAGCCAAATTTTAAGCTTTAAGTGGTTTTCTCTGGGCTTTGGTGTTGTGAGCATGTAAAAAGCCCAAGATTTCAAGGAAGAGTTTGACTGTTCTCCTTAAGAGACAAGCTCTCCTAGGACTCCGAACCTTCACCAAGTGCATGGGTCCAGAGCCATGGGGCCTCTTTAAAAGGAGAGAATGAGAGGCCCAGCTCTGCTGACCCCAGCAGCAAGTCTGTATTGCTGTTAAGAATTAGGAATGTTCGGTAGTGAGATTGCTGGAAAAGCATTTAAAAAATTAATAGCTTTTCTTTCATAATTAAAATTTTTTTTTTTAATGTTTGGATCAATTCACAACCTCGCCATCTTTCAACTAGTATGCCTATGTTTGTACCATTTTTCTAACATTGAATTTTCATCTTTGCTAATTTAATAAACACCATGATATTAAATTCTTTTAACTTGAATTTGTCAGACTATTCATGATTTTGAATGTTTTAGATCCTTGGTGATAGTTTACATTTCTTCTTTTATAATGTTATTCATATTGTTTGATTGTATGTTGAGAAATGGCAGCTTTTGTTGATCCTTGGTAGAAATTCAGAGTTGAAGTTTTCTTAGAGATGCCTACTTTTTTTTTAATTTATGGAATAAAACAAACATTTCTGTAACATAGTATGATAAAAAAAAAACATTGAACATGAAACTGGTCTATTGCATAACATTTGCTATTCCTTTTAAGTATATAATAAAGTTATCATGTAAATTTCTTCTTTTTTTCTTCCCCCCAAAAATGTCTACCATTAGACACAAATACATACATACACACACACACACACACACACACACACACACGTGTGTAATAATTCTATACATACTTCTATTTATCAGTTCTTTCTTTGGATGCAGATAGAATCTTCCTTCTATGTCCTATGTAGTTAATTTGGGTATTTATAATAGTCAAAATTACTTATTCACTCAAAGTAATTCTTAAAACAATATTACTATTATTGTATGTATATCTCTTGTTTCTGCTATTTCATTCTTTATTATTTCATGCAAGTCTTTCCATGTTTTTTCTAAGATCATTGAGCTCATCATTTCTTATAGCACAGGAGTATTCCAACAAAATCATATACCACAATTTGTTCAGCCATTCCCCAACTGACAGGCATCCCCCCAATTTCCAGTTCTTTGCCACCACAAAAAGAGCTGTTGTAAACATTTTAGAACATATAGGTTCTTTTCCTTTTTCCCTAATCATCTTAGGAAAAAGACCTAGTAGCAGTATTGCTGGATTTGCAGGACAGGCAATTTAATAACTCTTGGGGCATAATTCCAGATTGCTCTCCAAAATGGTTGGATCAGTTTGCAGTTCTACCAACAATGAATTGGGGTCCCACTTTTTCCACATCCTTTCTAACATTTAGTGTTTTCACCATCAATCATTTTAGCCAATTGATATGAATAAAATGATATCTTCATTTTGTTTTAATTTGCATGTCTAATCAATAATGATTTGGAGCATTTCTTCATATGACTATAAATTGTACTGATTTCTTCATTGGAAAACAGCCTGTTTATATCCTTTGACCACTTATCAGTTGGAGAATGACTCATACTCTTATATATGTATCAGATATATCTGAGAAACTATCCATAATTTTTTTTTCAATTTTCTTCTTTCCTTCTCATCTTGGATTCATTTGTTTTATATGTGCAAAACCTTTTTAATTTAATGTAATTGAAATTATCCAATTTACACCTCATTCTGCTCTCTATCTCTTGTTTATTCATATATAGTTCACATATCCTTAAGTCTGATAAGTAATATGTTCCATGTTCTTCAAATTTTCTTGCAGTATCTCTCTTTATATCTAAACCATTTATCTATTTTGTCCTTATCTTAGTAAATAGTGTAAGATTTTGATCTATACCCAGTTTCTACCAGATTACTTTCTAGTTTTCCCAACAATTTTTACCAAATAACAAATTCTTATCCCAAAGTCTTAAGTCTTTACACTTGTCAAATACAAGGTTATTATATTTATTTGCTGCTGTAAATTATATGTTACTCTGTTCCATTGATCTACTTTTCTATTTCTTAGCCAGTATCAGGTAGTTCTGATAATTGTCACCTTATAATATAGTTTAAAATCTGGTACTGCTAAACCTCCTTCTTTTCCTTTTTTTTCATTATTTCCTTTGATATTCTTGACTTTTATTCTTCCAAATAAATTTTGTTATTTTTTCTAATTCAACAAATTGTTTGGTAATTTAATTAGGATGGCATTGAATATATAAATTAAAGTAAAATTATCATTTTTATTACATTGGCCCTGCCTACCATGAACAATTAATATTTCTCTGAGTATTTAGATCTGATTTCATTTGTATAATTTTTTTTTATAATTTTGTTTACGTAGTTCCTGGGTTTGTTTTGGCAGGCATACTCCCAGGTATTTTATACTGTCTAGAGTTATTTTAAACAGGGTATCTCTTACTATCTCTTGCAGGGTTTTGTTTGTGAAAAATAAGAATGTTGAAAATTTATGTGGATTTACGCTATATCCTGCTACTTTACTAAAATTATTCATTGTTTCAACTAACTTTTTAGTTGAGGCTCTGGGATTTTTCACGTATATCATCATATCATCTTCAAAAGATACAGTTTTACTACCTTGTTCCCTATTCCAATTGCTTCTATTTGCTTTTCTTTTCCTATTTCTATGGCTAACCTTTCCAATACAATATTAAATAATATTGGAGATAGTGGGCATCCTTGTCTTCTTACAGCTGATCTTACTGAGAATGCTTCTAGCCTATCCCATTTATCGATTTAAGGAAAAAATCCATTTATATCTATACTTTCAAGTGTTTTTAATAGAAATGACTGCTGTACTTTATCAAATATGTTTTTCTGTATCTATTGATATAAGCATATTATTTTTTTAACTTTTATTATTGATGTAATCAATTATGTTAATAGTTTTCCTTATGTTAAACTGTGGCCGCATCCTAGTAAAAATTCCACTTGGTCATAATGTATAATCTTTATTGAAAAGAAATTTTTCCTATATCTACCCTTTTTTTCTTTTTATTCAAGGGAGGGCCATGTGGTGCAGTAGAATACTGAACTTGCATCAATGAATTTAGAGTCACAAGAAAAACCTGAATCCATGACTGAGTTACCACTTACTCTCAGACTACCCAACCTCTCCAGTCCTTAGCTTTCTCATCTGTAAAATGAAGATATTGAACTACATGAATTTTTAGGCCCTTCTAGCCCTAAATATATGATTCCATATGCATTAATTTTATTTATATACATCTTTAGAAATGTTATATGATGAAATTTGTATAATTGGGGAGGCCGGGAGGTGCATATGTGTGAGAGCATGCATGTGACAGCACATGTGTACACAGATGCACACCTTATATTCCCTATTCCCCATTCGAATTTCCTTCTCCTATTTCCCATTTGCTGGATACAATAGAGGTTAAAGCCTATCCAAAGCACCTAATTTTCCCACATGAGTCTCTGCCTTCAATTACATCTCTCCCTCCCTACAATTCGAGATCCCCATCCTTACTCCGGAACACCCCTTTTGATGTTAATGTATAACTAACCTCAGAACTGGTTTTCCCCCTGTTGGTCTATTCACCCACCAACAGTGTTTTTTTATTCTAATTTATGGCTTCCCTTATTCACCTTCCACCTAGCCCCCAGACTACATTCCTTAGGTTCCACTTGACTTTTGTGGAAATAAAAAATTATTTCTCACATTCCCTCCCAGATTAAACTGACTCCAACGCTGTCATGCAGGCACCCAGCCTCTGATTAAGTGATATACAGAAGGAACATCCCCAACCACATGTTCCACAGGTTAGGTATCAAAAGGATTGTTCCCAAATAAAAGCAAAAGTGGATGCAGCCTAGGTCCCAAGCCAATGTACCCAGCCAATGGGGAAACAGGGGAGGGAAATTCAAATCAGGAATAGGGAACAAAAAGCTGTGTATCTGTCTGACACATGCAGAACACCCGGTCTGGTCAGGTCTGGCGAGGTTGTTAATAAAAGTTCTTCCTGGTTCAAACAATAGCTTCATGGATTTCTTGGTAAGACTTTTTGCTGCCAATAAGTTTAAAATGTCTATTGGACATCAGGTTTAAGATGACCAATAGGTAGTTGAAGATGTGAGACTCAAAGTTGGAAAGAGGTTAGGGTTGGAAAAATAAATTTGGGAGTCATCAGTATAGAGATCCTAATTGAATCTATGGGAGGTGATGAGATTACCAAATGAAATAGTATAGAAGGAGAAAAGAAGAAGAGCCCTGGTCAGAGCCTTGGGGAACACCCACTCTTAGTGGGTATGTAATGGAAATATGCATTTCTGTGTGATCCTTTTGTTTCTTAGACTCCATTTGTGTCCTGGGGTCCATCTTGTAACTCTGACTAGTAATGTTTGATTTGTTCTGGAAACACTAGCTGGCTTGATGAATACTTCCCCTTCCTGAAACCCTCCCCTTACCACAATTCCTAAGCTTTAGTATTCCCTAATTGTGTATCTGATAAGAGTCTAGGGGTGTGGAACCTAGGCTTCAGGGCCACATGTGGCATTCTAGGTCCTTGGGTGCTTTTGACTGAGTCGAACTTTTACAGAACAAATCCTTTTATCAATTATTATATAATTTTATTGTATTGTCAAATATTTTATTATTTTATTCTGTGAAGTTTGGATTCAGTCAAAGGGCCATACTTGAGGACCTAGAGGGCTACACGTGGCCTTAAGAATGCAGATTCCCCATCCCTGATATTCCCTACCCCCTTTTTTTTTTTGATACAATGCCATCACCACCCAAGATGGCCAAGGTCACAATATTTGGTAGGCTCCACTTACTTTGCACTGAAAGACAGCAGCCCCTGCCCTGCCTCACTTCCCCCTTTCCTTCCCATACACAGTGTAGATGGGCAAGAATATGCTTGAAGATCCCTATCAAAACTCTACTCGAAACCCTAGTTAGAGGAGCAATCACTGCCAGTCCATTTTCAGCATGGTTGTCTCCTACCCTCAGCTGAAGTCCTGGAATCAACTCTTCCTTCCCACAGGTAATTGCCTAACTCCCTGAGTCGGACATGTTCCATGAATTTCCTTTTTATCCCCTTCCCTATTCCTTCCTATAGGTTTTGCTGCTTGCTCTTCTGACCTCTGAACTTTGTTTAAATCCACCACTGACCTCTGGTGATGGTGTCAATGCACCTCCAATAAAGCCTTCTGTAGTGACTCATGTGGTTATTCCTTCCTCTCAATACAACTGAAACCAAAAACTGCCAATAATAAAGTGAAAAAATGTTTTAAATCACCAACAATAAGAGAAATGTGAATTAAAGCAGCTCTGAGGTATGACTTCATACCTATCAGATTGACTAAGATGATGGAAAAGGAAAATCACAAGCAAACTGAAGGGGTGTGAGGAAAAAGGTATACTAAAGCACTGTTGGTGGAGTTGTTTTATTATTTCACCATTTTTCTTAGGTATCACTATCTATTTGCTATATTTGGTATTTCTCCTCTCCCTTCTCATCTCTATGTTTCTCTGTCATCAGTTATCATCACCCCATCAACCCAGAGACCTCCCCTTTATTTTATATTCATGATGTCATTGGTTCTTTTCAAGAGTGAAGGACAAACAATAACAACAACAATAGTATAATATTTGGGAGGACAATATTCAAAAGGCTTATTGAGACATAAAATTTCATTACTTTTTTTTTCTTTTCATGGTTTTTAATTAGCAATTTTGTATTTTATTTCCACAGAGCAATCTGGTCAAACAAAAATGGGGCCTTGCTTTCTCTCTCTCTCTCTCTCTCTCTCTCTCTCTCTCTCTCTCTCTCTCTTTTTGCCACTGATCTGTTCCTATTCCTGCTGCATTTTCTTCTTGGGTAGAATTGGGTAGAGCTACTTTTTCCCAATACTCTCAGGCCTTCCAGAACCTTTCAGTGCTCACAAGATTGATGCCAAAAGAAGGAAACAAAAGAGAGGGGCAAAGCCAGCCAGAAGACCAAGTAAAAGTATGGCTAATTGTGTCCCTCCTTCATATAGGACGCAGTGGCCTCCACCAATATTGTGCTGGTGTAGAGAAGGTTCTCCTCTTCACCTAGGCTAAAATTATACCTTGCTACTTGGAGCTAATAAGGTCATCAGCTGGAAACCACATCTTCTACCCAATGCAGCATCCTGTACCATCAGCTTTTATGACTCAATAACCATTCCTGATCTGGGACATTCAGCCCACTGATGAGTGATACCTAGCCAGAAGCAGGAAGAAGTTATTTGCATGTGTTCAAGTTTTTATACAGTCTCTTGGGGACAGGCAGAGAATATTTATCCATGTTCTGGAGCAGTGATGGTGGTAGGTTGTGGTGGAGCAGTGGTGGTGGGAAACTATTACATTCATTTTTCTAATGTAATATAGTTGAGATCACATCATAGGGTTTAAAAAATTTAATTTTATTTTCAGTTCTACATATTTTCTTCCTATTCCTTTTCCTTCATTGAGAAACCTAGAAAAACAAAGCCAAGTAAAACAAGTCCCCACAGTAGCCATGTCCAAAAAGAAATATGTTTCAATATGTACTCTGAGTCCATTACCTAATGGACTAGGTAAATGCTAGGTAGCATTTTTCATCATGAATTCTCTAGAACTGTTGTTGGTTATTGCATCAATCAGTTTCTAAGTATTTCAGAGTTGGTTTTATATTGTTATTATTATATGAATTATTCTACTTACTTCACTTTGTATCAGTTTATACAAGATTCCCCAGGTCTTTTCTGAAACCATCCCTTTTATCAGTACAATAGTATTCCATCACCTTCATATACCATAACTAGTTCAGCTGTTCCCCAATTGATGGGCAGCCCTCTCAGTTTTCAATTCTTTTCCACAATAAAAAGCTGCCATAAAATTTTTGGTACACATAGGTCCCTTTCTTCTTTATTTGATTTCTTTAAGGTATAGACTGAGTAACAGGATCACTGGGTCAAAAGTTAAGAACAGTTTGATAAATTTTGGGGAGTAGTCCTAAATTGCTTTCCAGAATGACTGGATTAGTTCATAGTTCTGCCAATACTGCATTAATGTACTATTTTTTCCCACAGCCTGTCAGCATTTGTCATTTTCGGTTTTTGTTGTTTTTTCCAATCTGATGGGTATGAGGTGATACCCCAAAGTAGCTAACTGTAAAGAGAATAATATCATTATTACTATTACTATTCTGTTTGTTTCATCTCCTTACATTTCTTCTAATTTTTTCTCTAATAATATAGGTCTCTATTTCTTCAGAGTGTGTTACAAGAAGCTGGTTTACTGGGGTTTCCCAACTGCTCTTAATTCTAGTGCCTTCTCTCTGTTAATTATTTCCAATTTATTCTGAATATAGCTTGCCTTGTATATATTTGTCTGAATGTGGTTTCTCCATTAGATTGTAAACTCCTTGAGGATAGGGACTGTCTTTTGCCTCTTTTTGTATTCCCAGTGCTTAGCATTACGCTTGCCTTTCAGACATCTTAAATTCAATATGTTCAAAATGGACCTTATTATCTTTATATCAATAAATGACTATTGATTGGTTGGTTGATTATCATTTGAATAGAGATTATAAAGAAACCCTTGCAAGCTGATAAAATCATTGAAATAGTGTAGAGGGAAAAGAAAGTCTCAGGGGACATTCACAGCTGGCAAAGGAGACTGAACAGAAGCAGTGAGATAGGTATGATTAATTGTGGCAGAATAATTAATTGAGGCACAGCATCCATCTGAACAGAGGAAGGAGACACACTGTTCAAGTGCAAAACCCGGAAGCATTTATTTGGCAAGTACAGCACAAGTTTGCACAGAGAAAGGGAGACCTAGTCTGGCTGCTCTAAGGATTAGGGGTTTAAGGAGTGATGTATATGGTTTTACAAGGGAGGAAGGATAATTGGAGAAATGCAGAGTACCCAGAACCAGGATGTTTGTGCAAGCTTTGTCTGTTTGGGGCCAGTATTAACCAGTTTGAGCTGGTCCTGTAGTTGCTGGCACAGCAGATGTGTTCCAGTTTCACCCAGTAGACACTGCAAAGGATCACTGGTCTGTCAAACTTGAGGAACACTCATTCCACCTCTGGATGGGCTGATTTTGATTTTCAGGTTATTTTGAACTTTCCTGGATGGTAAGAGAGCTCAAGCAAATCAAGGTGATTAGTAAACTCATTATTTATTCCATTTCCAGGTAGGTGAACAGAAAACAATGTCACCAAAACCTTGATAAGCAAGATATAAAAACACATTTGTATGGCAGCTGATGGATTTATTTGATAAATGCAAAAGCACAAACTTTTGGGGAAGAGACTCTTTGACAAGAACTGCCAGGAAAACTAGAATATAGTTTGATAGAAAATAGGTTTTAGAGTACCACCTTATGCTTTATGTTAAAATATATTATCTAAATATTTAAAGAATTCATACCATTAAAATATTAGATAGGAATAGAAGGTTATATATTCCACAACGGAGCTTAATTGGTAAGAAATGCAATGTGGTACATGACAGAGAACTGCATTGGGAATCAAAAGAGCTGAATTCAGTTCCCAGCACTGGTTGTGCTGAGGTTTAGGGGTGCTGGGGCCCCCAAATCACAACATTCAGGTCCTGCTTAAATGAATTTGACCCAAGCCTTCTTTCAGCCAAAGAGAAGGTTTGTTAGAACATAGATTGGGGGTGAGTGAGATTTAAAGAATTTGCCTTATTGGCCAGACTCTTAAGAAATCTAAACATTTGTATTGCTAATGCAAGTGGGCCAGAGTTTGAGAATCTGAGCAGTGGCTAGATTTTAAGAATCTCAGGATTTGGCTAGATTTTAAAAATCTGAGCACCTTAATGGAGGCCAAATGGACCTTATATACAGAAAAACTGTGGGAGAGATCTAGGAGTGGCCAAGTACTTTGAGGTGACTGGGATTTTTTGTCCAAAAAATTCTTAATTTTATGTAATTAAAATTGTCTTCTTAATCTCCTGCAATCCTCTCTATCTATTCTTTAGTCATGAACTCCCCCCATATATGTAGGTAGGTTATTCCTATTCGTAAACCTTGACTTTAAGAACATCAAATTTCAATCTAAAGGAGGTGCTCTCTTCAGAGTAAAGATTAGTCATTATAATTTCACAACATTAAGTTTTTACTGTTTTGTTGTTTACTAAATTAACTGATCTATTTAAACAAACAGCTAAATTCAGCCAATCTTTTTGAGAACTACCAGTTTAACTTATGGAGTGTTTTGCCCTGAAACTGGTTTTCATAAAATTATATAGGACCTGGAGGCCCTCATCATCAGTGTGTCAAAAGAAGACAAACTTATAATTCTGGGTGACTTTAATGCAAGAGGAGACACAGACTACCAAACACGGGAGTCTTTGGGAGGAATGAAGTCAGAAACAGCAACAGCTTACTTATGGTCACTTACTTGGTGGTGGTGGTGGTGGTGGTGACTTGTGCGTCACATGACCTTCTCTTCACCAACACTGGTTTCCACTTACTTAAATGCAATAAAACTTCATGGATATACCTTCATAGCAAACATTGGCATTTAATAGACTATGTCATTGTAAGAAGAGACAAACAGGATGTCAGAGTGGCAAAGACAGTGTAAAGTAAAGAGTGCTGGACTGATCATAGACTTATCCTCCCCAAGCAAAATATTTGAATTCAACAAAAGTGGTGACCCCACAGCAAGACAACTACCAGAAGAATTCATGTCAACAGATTAGAGCACTTCGCCAAGCAGGAATGGTTTGTTACTAACTTAGAGAAAGCTGAGCCAACATATGGTGAAACAGAAAAAGAGTGGGCAGCTTTCAGAGATTTTTCAGAGATTTCAGCATTGCATTAACTCATCATTAACTCATAAATATCAAGATTGGTTTGATGGAAATGATGGGAAAATTCAGAAGCTGCTAAACAAAAAATGAGTACTTCATAGGATTTACCAGCAAGATAGTTCATCCATTTCTCTAAGAAGGCAGCATGTAACTCCATCCAAAGTAGAGTACAAGTAAAGCTTAGAGAGATGCAGGATTCTTGGCTCAGTAAAAAGGCAGATAAAATTCAGTTTTACACTGATAGTAACAATCTAAAGCATTTTTATGTTGCCCTGAAGGCTATTTATGGGCCAAAGATCAATGATACACGTCAACTACTCAGTGCTGATGGAGCCACATTGAATAGTGATAAAGACATGGTCCTGGAGAGATGGGCTGAACACTTCCATAATGTTCTCAGTAGAGCATCATAAACCAATGCTGAAAGCCATTGACCGTATACCTATGGTTGACATCAATCCCTCTGTAGCTGAACTTCCAACCAAAGAAGAGATTTTAAATGCCATTAAGCTCCAAACTTTCTGGATGAAAAACCAGAGCCAAAGAGAAAATTCAGTCTTCAAATACAAGACTGAAGAGAAGCATAAAATGCAAAGGAAAGAAAAAAAAACATGTTATTCAATAAGATTAAACTATCTACATCCCTACATAGGAAGATGTTACTTACAACTTTAGGAAACTGTATCTCTATTAAAGCAGTTGTGAATATACATAGACAGAGGTTGTGGATATAAGGTGACTTTGATGTGATGATTTTTTTTTAAAGTAAAGAGTTTGAAAAAAGGAGTATACTGGGAGAAGAGGAAAGGGGGAGGTAGAATAGGGTAAATTACATCATATGGAAAAGCACAAAAGACCTATTACAGTAGAGGGGAAAAAAAGGAGGGTTGAGCATTGTTTGAACCTTACTATCATCAGATTTGTCTCAAAGAGGGAATAACATGCACACTCAGTTGGGTATAGAAATTTCTCTTACCCTATAGGGAAGTAGGAAAGCAAAGGGGAAAGAAAAGGAAAAGAGGGGTACTGATAGAAGAGGATGCAAAAGTAGGAGGGGAAAGGGGAAAGAAAAAGGAGGGGGGCTAATAGAAGGGAGGGCAGATTGAGGCAGGTAGTGGTCAGAAGCAAAACACTGGTGAAGAGGGACAGAGTGAAAATAGAAAGAAAAGTATAAACAGGGAAAAATAGGATGGAGGTAAATACATAGTTAGTAATCACAACTGTGAATGTGAATCAGAGGAACTCTCCCATAAAATGGAAGCAGATAGCAGGGTGGATTAAAAAACAAACTCTTACAATATGTTATTTGCAAGAAACACATTTGAAGCCGAGAGATACACACAAAGTAAAGGCAAAAGGCTGGAGCAAAACATATTGTACTTCTGCTGAAGTTAAAAAAAAAAAAAGCAGGGGTAGCAATCCTGATCTCAGACAAAGCAAAAGCAAAAATCTAATTAAAAGAGATAAAGATGTTAAAAATTGTTTTTACATGCAACTGGGAAATAAGATATACAGACAAAGGGGTAGAGAAATCTATCCTTCCCTATAGGAAAATAGAAGGGGAAGGATATGGGTGGGGGGTAGAAGGGAGGGCATATCAGGGAAGGGTATTCAGAATGCATGCCATCTTGGGGGTGGGGGTAGAAGGGAGATATGGAGAAAATTTGGAACTCAAGATCTTGTGGAACTGAATGTTGAAAACTAAAATTAATTAATTAATTAAAAGAGATAAGGAAATTACATCTTGCTAAAAGCTACTATAGACAATGAAGTAATATCAATATTAAACGTATATGTGCCAAATGGTATAGCATCCAAATTCTTAAAGAAGTTGAGTTACAGGAAGAAATAGACAACCAAACTATAAGAGTGGGGGACCTCAACTTCCTCCTGTCAGAACCAGATAAATCAAACCACAAAATCTTTTTTTAAAAAAAAGGAAGTTAAGGAGATGAGTAGAATGAATTTTAGAAAAGTTAGATATGATAGACCTCTGAAGAAAATTGAATGGGGATAGAAAGGAATATACGTTTTTCTCAGTGGTGCATGGCACCTACACAAAAATTGACCATGTGTTAGGGCAGAAAAACCTCACAGTCCAATGGAGAAAGGCAGAAATATTAAATGCATCCTTTTCAGATCATGATGCAGTAAAAATTGTGTGTAATAAAGGGACATGAAAAGACAGACCAAAAATTGATTGGAAACTAAATAATCTAATCCTGAAGAATGAGTAGATCAAATAATAAATCATAGAAACAATCAATAATTTCACCAAAGAGAATGACAATGACAAGACAACACACCAAAACTTATGGGATTCAGCCAAAGCAATTCCTAGGGAAAATGTTATATCTCTAAATGCTTACATGAATAAAATAGAGAAAGAGGGGAGCAATGAATTGGGCATGCAACTAAAAAGGCTAGGGGAAAAAAAAAAATAAAAAAAATCCCCAATTAAATACCAAATTAGAAATTCTGAAAATCAAAGGAGAGGTTAATAAAATTGAAAGTAAAAAAAAAACTATTGAACTAATAAATAAAACTAAGAGTTGGTTTTACGAGGAAAAAAAACGATAAAATAGATAAAACTTTGGTTAATTCGATTAAAAAAAGAAGAAAACCAAATTATCAGTATCAAAAATGGAAAGCGTGAATTCACCACCAATGAAGAAGAAATTAAAGCAATAATTAAGAGCTATTTTGCCCAACTGTACACCTATAAATCTGACAATCTAAGTAAAATAGATTAATATTTATAAAAATATAAATTGTCAGTTTAAAAGAAGAGGAACATACTTACATAACTTCATTTTAGAAAAAGAAATTGAACAAGGAATAAATGAACTCCCTGACAGATTTACAAGTAAATTTTACCAAACATTTGAAGAAAATTAATTCCGATACTCTATAAAATTTTGGGAAAATAGGCAAATAACTAGTCCTACCAAATTCCTTTTATGATATTAATATGGTGCTGATACCTAAACCAGGAAGAGCCAAAACAGAGGCAGAGGATGATAGAAAAATTTCCCAAAGAATAGTGATGTTAAAATTTTAAATAAAATATTAGCAAAGAGATTACAGCATCTTATCTCAAGGGTAATACACTATAATCAGGTAAGATTTATACCAGGAATGAAGGACTGGTTCAATATTAGGAAAACTATCAGCATAATTGACCATATCAGCAACAAAACTAAGAGAAATCATATGATTATCTCAATAGATACAAAAAAAAGTTTTTGACAAAATACAACACCCATTCCTATTAAAAATACTAGAGACGTTGGAATAAATGGAGTCTTCCTTAAAATGACAGGTACCATCTATCTGAAAACCATCAGCAAGCAATATATGTAATAGGGATAAGTTAGAAGCATTTCCAATAAGATCAGGGTGAAAAAGGAAGTCCATTATCACCACAGTTATTCAATATTGTGTTAGAAATGCTACCTTTAGAATAAGAGAAGAAAAAGAAATCAAAGGAATTAGAATGGGCAAAGAAGAAATAAAGCTATCACTCTTTGAAGATGATATGATGGTATACACAGAGAATCCTAGAAAATCAAGTAAAAAAATCACTTGAAATAATAAACAAATTTAGCAAAGTTGCAAGATATAAATAAACCCACATAAATCACCGGCATTTCTGTATATGACTAACAAATCACAACAGCAATAGACAGGAAAAAAATTCCATTTAAAGTTACTGTAGACATTATAAAATATTTGGAAGTCTACCTGCCAAAACAAACCCAAGAACTATATGAACACAATTACAAAACACTTTCCACACAAATAAAGTCAGATCTAAATAATTGGGGAAAATATCAGTTGCTTATGTAGGTCGAGCTAATATAATAAAAATGACAATTCTACCTAAATTAATTTACATATTCTGGGCCAAATTATCAAAAGATTATTTTATAGAGCTAGGAAAAATAATAAGAAAATTCATCTGGAAGAACAAAAGGGAATCTCAAGGGAATTAATGAAAAGAAATGCAAGAGAAGATGGCCTAACTATATCAGATCTTAAATTCTATTATTAAGTAGCAATCATCAAAACTACTTGGTACTGGGTAAGACATAGAGTGGTGGATCAGTGGAATAGGTAAGGTACACAAGACACAATAGTCAATGACTATAGTAATCTACTGTTTGATAAATCCAAAGACTCCAGCTTCTGGGATAAGGACTCACTGTTTAACAAAAACTGCTGGTAAAACTGGAAAATAGTATGGCAGAAACTAGGCATAGACCAGCATTTTACACCCTATACCAAGATAAAGTCAAAATGGTTACCTGCTTTAGATATAAAGGCTGATACCATAAGCAAACTAGGAGAGCAAGGAATAGTTTACCTGCCAGATCTATGGAGAAGAGAAGAATTTATGACCCAACAGGAGATAGAGAATGTTATGAAATGCAAAATGGATGGTTTTGATTATATTCAATTGAAAAGTTTTTTGCATAGATAAAGCCAATGCAACAAAGATTAGAAGGGAAGCAGAAAACTGGGAAACAAACTTTACAGACAGTGTTTCCAACAAACACTTCATTTCTAAAACATATAAAGAACTGAATCAAATTTATAAGAATACAAGTCATTCCCCAATTGATAAACAGTCAAAGGATATGAACAGGCAGTTTTCAGAGGAAGAAATTAAAGCTATCTATAGTCACGAAAAAATGCTCTAAATCACTATTGATTAGAGAAATGCAAGTTAAAACAACTCTGAGGTAAAATATCACACCTATCAGATAACATGACAAAACAGGAAAATAATAAATGCTGGAGATGTGGGAAAATTAGAAAATTACTGCATTGTTGGTGGAGCTGTGAACTGATCCAACCACTCTGGAGAGCAATTTGGAACTATGCCCAAAAGGCTCTAGATCTGTATCCCAAAGAGATCATACAAATGGGAAAAGGACCCACATGCACAAAAATATTTATAGCAGCTCTTTTTGTGGTGGCAAACAATTGGAAATTGAGGAGATGCCCATCAATTGGGGAATGACTGAACAAGTTGTGGAATATGAATGTAATAGAATACTATTGTTCTATAAGAAATGATAAGCAGGCAGATTTCAGACAAACCTGGAAAGACTTACATGAACTGATGTTGAGTAAAGTGAGCAGAACCAGGAGAATATTGTATATAGTAACAGCAACATTCTGTGTTGATCAGCTATCACAGACTCAGCAACACAGTAATCTAAGAGAATCCAAAAGACTCATAATGGAAAATGCTATCCACCTCCAGAGAAAGAACTATGGAGTCTGAATGCAGATTGAAGCATACTATTTTCACTTTTGTTGTTTTTTTGTTTTTTCTTTGTCATGGTTTTTCCCTTTTGTTCTGATTCTTCTTTCACAACATGACTAATGTGGAAGTATAACCTATATCAAATTGTTTGCTTTCTTGGGGAGGGGAGAAGGAAAGGAGGGAGGGGCAAAAATTTGGAACTCAAAATCTTACAAAAATGAATGTTGAAAACTATCTTTACATGTAATTGGAAAAAAATAAAATACTAATAAGTAAAAAAAATGTTGAGTTCCAAATTGTCTCCCTCCCTCCCTCCCCTACCCCTTCCTCTAGGAAGGCAAGCAATTTTATATAGATTATACATGTACAATTATACAAAACATATTTCCATATTAGCCATGTTGCAAAAGAAAACAGACAAAAAACACAAGAAAAATAAAGAAAGTTTTAAAAGTATGCTATGATTTGCATTTAAACTATAACAGTTCTTTCTCTGGAGGTAGATAGCATTTTTCATCACAAGTCCTTTGGAACTGACAGTTGATCATTATACAGTATTGCTGTTACTGTGCACAATGTTCTGGTTTTGCTCACTTCACTTTACAACAGTTCATATAAGTCTTCCCAGGTTTTTCTGAAATAATCCTGTCATCATTTCTTATAGCACAATAGTATTCCATCACAATCACATACCACAATTTGTTCAGTCAATTGATGGGCACCCCTTCACTTTCCAATTCTTTGCCACCACAGAAAGAGCTGCTATAAATATTTTTGTACATATAGGTCCTTTTTCTTTTCCTTTGATCTCTTTGGGATACAGACCTAGTAGTGGCATTGCTGGGTCAAACGGCATGCACAGCTTTATACCCTTTGGGCAAAGTTCCAAATTGCTCTCCAGAATGGTTGGATCAGTTCATAAATCTACCAACAGTGCATTAGTATCCAAGCAACAGCTTTCAAAAACTGCTTAGTGAGTAATTGTTTAGGGAACTTGGAGTTCCATTAGCCTGACAGTCCCTTATTCTAGCCTCTTCTTGGTGCCTGCCAAAGTCTACACTATGTGGACAAAGTCCCTATAGAAACATAGACCTAGAGAATATTATGTTATAAATACTATTATAGAGAGCCTGCTGTAGGGCTATAACCTTCTGTAATTTCTCAAGTCCCACCTAAAAGAAGTAGCCTTGCAAGTGACTTGCAGTGCTTTTCCCCTAACTCAACCACTATATAAGCCACAAAATGTTCTCATCTTATCCCAATTACCAACTACACCAAATGTTAGGGGCAAACCTAAAAACAAAATCATTCTTCTATTTCAGGCTTAATATGGGGAGAAAATGAAGCAGTCAGTCAGTCAACAAACATTTATTATGTGCCTACTTAATAACAATGTACCAAGTTCTATGCTGAATACTCAAGAAGCACATCATCTAATGGAGGAGACAACTTGAAAGCAGTTGCATATGAAGAAGATATATACAAGAAAAATTTGAAATAATCTCAAAAGGAAGACACTAGAATTAAGGAAGATTATGGAAAACTTCCTTTAGAAGGTGGGATTTTAGCTAACAGTTGTCCAGAAAAGCCCAAAAATGGAGATGAAAAGTTCCAGGGACAGGGAAACAACCCGTGAAAATGCCCAGAGTTGGGCAATGAAGACAGATCAAATCCAAAATCCTCTACTTGGTGTTCAAAGCCTAGCCTCTTCCTACCTTTCCAGGCTTCTTACATCTTACTCTCCACCACATACTCTTCAATCTAATGCCATTAGTATCCTTGATGTTCCATGAACAAGACACTCCACCTCTTGGCTCCAGGTATTTTCTCTGGCTGTCCCCCATGCCTAGAATGTTCTTCCTTCTCATCTCTGCCTCCTGGCTTCCCTGGCTTCCTTGAAGTCCCAACTGAAATCTCATCTTCCACAGGAAGCGTTTCCCAACCTCTCTTAATTCTAGTGCCTTCCTTTTGTTAATTATTTCTATTTATCCTTTTTATAACTTACTTGTATAGACTTGTTGCCTCCCCAATTGATTGTAAGCTCTTAGAAGACTGTCTCTTGACTCTTTTCCCATCCCTAACATTTAGCAAATGCCTGACACATAATAGGGGCTTAATAAATGTTGATTGAGTGAGTGAATGAGTGAGTGAGTGAGTGAGTGAGTTATCAAGCATAACCTAGACAAAGATCAAGCAAGGAGAATGAGGAGCGGTCAGAGAGGTAAGATGAGAACCATGAGAATAATGTCATGAAAACCTAGAGATAATAGTGTATCAAGAAGATAGTGCTCAACAGTGTCAAAAGCTACAGAAAAGTCAAGAAGGATGAAGATCGAGAAAAGGCTATTCAATTTGGTAATTGAGAGATCACTGGTAAATATGAAGAGAGTAATTTCAGTTGAATGATGAGATCAGAAGATAAACTGTAGAAACTGAAGGAGAGAAGTGGAGGAACCAACTGTGACTGTCTTCTCAAGGAATTTAGCCACAAAAGGGAGGAAACATGGGATGATAGCTAGCAAGGATTGATGACTAAAGTGAGGGTTATTTGACAAAGAAGGAGACATGGGCATGTCTGTAGGCAGTAGGGAAGTAGCAAATAGAAAAGGAGAATAGATGAGAGAGTAAAGATGATAGAGGGGATGTCCTAAGGAAGAAAACAAGGTAGAGTGGGATCATTTGTACAAGTAGAGGCACTTGTAAGTCATTGAACAGTTAACAAAAAAGAAGTTTTATTTGCCCCAATACAGCAAGGATATGTAACAAAGATTCAGTGATACTTAGCTTTTTTGGACAAGAAAGCAAGTCAGAGGGGTCCCGACCATATGGATGAGACTTCTTATGCCATTAAGTGACCAGGGAGTTGCCAAGGATGTTAAAGGCCAATCAAGTTCCAAGAAATCTTTGTTGCTTTTAAGGGAAAACTAATTCCTATTATGGGGAAACTGGGAACTTTGATCCTGTCACAGCTATCTATATAAGGACATTTTGTTCTCTCCTTTCCCCCAGTAAAAAGTAAGCTCTATGAGGACTGGAATGAACATTCAAACTATAATCATAGTAATTATACCCTTATTGAAATCACCAAATGACATAGAAACATTAACAATTAAGGATACATAATAAAAGTTGGATGCAGTGTCTTTCAGATGACCCCTTATCCCTCTCTTATCCCTCACATAGGCCTGTCCTAGGTCCCAATAGCAACAACTGTGAGTGGCTCCTCCTTTCAATTGCTTTCATTTTCCAAATGCTTTGACACTATGTCAGCTCTGGAGTTGCTCTGACAATTGTTAAAAAGATAGTCTTTAGGGCTTGGAGCTACCTGGCTCTGATTTTTTTCCTTCTATTTTGTTTCTGCTTCTACAGAATAAATATCTTATTTTCCACATGGTTAAATTTCTCCTGCTTTTAGGCAGTTCTCTACATTGACTCTACTTAAACCAGTAGGAATTAATGGAGGCCTAGACAAATCCCCACTACAAGTAGTAATGAATTTTATTTTTAGAACCATTTCTGATACAGCAGTATTAAATAAATGCAAAAGGGTAAATATCAAGCTTATGTATAGTGGATAATACACTTCCTTACACATGTGGAGTGATATAATAAAGCATTGAAATGAAAATTCTAGGTTCAAGTACCAGGTCTACCACTCTTTATGCCTTTGGACAAATTTGATTGTAGGGAAAGGAGCACTGCTTCTAGAATCAGAGGACCTGGGTTCAAATCCTACCTCTCATACTTATTTTCTGTATGTCATTGGACAAGTCACTTAACCTCCTTGGGCTTCATTTTCTTAGCCATAAAAGCAGGAGTTTGGATAAGATTATCTCTAAGGTCCTTCCCAGCAGGGAAGGAGCAAGAGAAGGGCTGTGGTTAGGCACTCTTTTCTCTAAGTCTCTGTGTATGATACCAGACTAGAATGACATATTTCTTTCCCTCCAAATATTGTTGGTCTAGAAGGACAACCTTTTGTGACCATACCACTTTGATGGTACTTCTTCAAGAAGTCATAGCAGTCTGGATTCATGTGGAGGAAGAAAAGAAAGGAAAGTTGTGCACAATTGTTACTTGATGAATAACTTCATTCAACCATTATTTCAGTGCTAACATGTTTCAGCCACTGCACGTACATAAAAGATCTCTAATAAATGTTCATTTACAAAGTCACAGGATTTAGAACTGGAAAGGATTTAAAGATTAGTCCAACCTCATCATTTTACCAATTAAAAAAAGTCAGAAAGGTGAAGTGACTTGGTCAAGGTCATACAGCTAGTAAGGTAAGTAACTGAGTTGAATCTAACTAAATTGAGAAGAGGAAGAAGACTTCCTGTCTATACAATATGCCTAATACAATATGTGTGCCCACATAAAACAAATGTCTATGTGGGTTGTTTAAAATGCAGCTTGAAAAGGGTATGAATAGGTATCTCTGGAATCTAGACCACTTTTCTCCAAGGAAGACTACTATTCCTACTCTGAAAGGAGCAGAAGGGCTGTGGCTAGCTAGGCACTTTTCTTATTCTTTGAGTAGAATAGATAGATAGATAGATATTGATATTGATATAGATATATATCTATATATAGTTATATACACATACAGACACACACACATATACATATATATATCTTGGTATCTAAATATTGCTGATCTTCAGGGACAATAGGGTCAACATAAAAGCCAATTCTCTGGTCACTAGTCCTTAAGGGAGGAGGATTGTCCCAAGATTATACCCATTGGCTTGCCCCCTTCCCACCAAATGCCGTTTTATACAAAAGACTATCACACATAGTGAATAGTGAGTTAATACATTTTTAGTATAAGTTATACAGAGTAAAACATATAAGATTGAATGAGCCCTATTGATGGGAACAAGATGTCACCTTGAGACAAGACAGAAAGACTCTCACTCGAGGAGAAATTTCTCCAAAGTCTATAGAGAAACAAGCTAGAAATTAGCTATGTGTTGAAGAACTGACTTCCCCTACATGTCTATGGCTGCAAAGTTTTTCTCTCTCTCTTTCCTCTTGAATCAGTCCCCCACCCCAAAATAAAAAGGAGAAAAAAAATCTGGCACCACATCTCCAGGAATGTCTCCCAAAAGCTCTTACACCAACTCTACTCCTTAATGCTGTCACTCAGTATCACAACAGCATTCTCTGCAACAATTAGAAGTCTAAGTCGGTATGCACAGTCAACAGTCAATAAACATCAAATGCCTTCTAGGTGTCAGGCACTGTAGTAAGTGCTGGGGATACAAATAAGAAAAAAAGAAAGACAGTCCTTGCCCTCAAGGAGTTTACAATCTAGTGGGGGAATACAACACACAAAATAACCCCAAAAAGTGAAGAAGAGAGAAAGGTACTCTGTGCTGGGAGAGAGAGGCATAAGGAAGAAGTCAAAGAAGTCCAAAATTAGTGCAGCCAAGTAAGAAATGAGATGTCTGAGGATAGGGGCAGTCCTGTGTCCTCTCCTTAAATGCAGGTGTTTATGGCTCCACCTTCTAATTAGAAGGGCAGAGAATATTGATGAAGTGTGAGTAACAAGGCTGACTGGATCTTGCAAAATGATAAGACATCCCAATGATAAGGTTACTGAGGGCTTGGTACCAATGAAATCCAAAATGAGTGCAGCCAAAGAAGCCAAAATGAGTTTAGCCCAGTGCTGCAGGGTAGGAAAAGACATCTTAGCACACACAGCAGCATACAAAATGCCTCAAGCTTGGCTGGAAACCTAAATTACACATGTATTCTGGGGCAGAGGCAAAACTGAAGTTAAATGTTACTTTGAATCCCTTCCATATGAAGGAATGAGTAGTCTCATCCCTAATAAGGTAGACTCTAAATGAAGGTTTCTCAACTTTCTGTATATAATTCATATAGCTATGGACTGAAATGTTTCTCATCTGTGTTTATAATGTTTTTTAAATTGGTAAGATATCATTTTCATTGAGTTGATCCACAAATTCAAGCCAAATGAACAATCTAATAAATCCATGTAGACAAAATAGGGATATTGTAGAGATTTAGAGTTATCTACTTCAGTCTTGTTCTACACAGGACTGCAGAACTAGGGTTCATAGTAATAATATGTCCATTATCTTACTTATTCTACTATTTACAATATGGTGGACGTTGGCTAAGTCACTTGATTTGGGGGGTGAGGGCTCACTTACTTTTGTAAAATGAATAGGTTATGCTAGGTGATCGCTACTGTCCCTTCCAGGTCTAAATCTAAGATCCTGTTTACAAAGGAGGAAGTTGAGGTTCAGAAAAATCACTTGTCCCAACTGCCACATCTAGTAATCAGCAGAGCCAGGAATGAAACTCTAGGCCAAGTGATCTTTCTATTATATCTTTTCTTTTTAAGAATAATGACTTCTTAGCACAGAAAAATAAAGAGATATAGACAAAAAAGAAGGGGGAGGAATTTGAATAGGTGGCAGCAGCAACAATTATTCCATGGCATCAATAATTGCCAACAAGGGAGCATTTCCCCCTGGACACCAGTGGAAGGAATGTTGTCTTACTTTCTCTCTGCACAACGCACATTCACCTTGCCTATTTATTGGGAATGGAACATTGAGCACTGAGGGAATTTGGAGCCCTTGAAGATATCTGTAATATGGTTGAAACTAATCTAAAGATTCTAATCGCACACAGTCCCCAATTCTCTAAAAATATTGGAAAATTTGGAATTTTCACTAATAACTACGTCTCTTTGGAAAGGAATTGATTGGTCCCATTGGTAATGCTGAGAAACAAATTATCACTGTCCGGAAGAGACCTAAGATGTTACCTCACCCAGGTTCTTGCCTCTAGCCCAGACACCTCCTAAAGCAACATCTGCAGGTGAGAATCTTCCTGTTTGCAAAACCCTTTTAACTAGAGGTTCTGCTAAGTTGTAATCTGTACCAGAATCTTTGCCAAGATTTTTTTCATGATTAAATCATGATCTTAAATCCTCTTGCTGCAGTTAGAATCTTTTGTTCAAGTCTTCATTTAGAGCAAAGAACTAGTTTTCCCTTAGCTTTTATATCCTAACCTTCAGGAAATTGAGTATAGTTAAACAATTGCTCATGAGTTTTCTCTTCCCTGGGCTAAACATTCCAATGTTTTTGAAGATTTTCCTCAGCAGTGTTATTCAGTTATTCCTATAAATATAAATTAAGCATAGACTGATGAGGAAAGCTGGTAACAACAACAAAAGGTTGTGGGGTTGGGTTTTTTTTTCCTATCTTGGGTCCAAAAAGAGAGGATCAAAGAAGAGACAGGAAAGCTGTTCAAGGTGGATAGATAACTGACAGAAGACAAAACTGCCTAAGTCTTATTTTGCTTCTGTTTTCTCCAAGGAGATTACCTTTGGAGACACTATTAATTATCTTTCATAGATCCCAGAGGACCAGAGAGGTACTGCAGAATTAAAGACAGGTAAATATTTTCCCAATTTTCAAAAAAAAAGAAAAGAATGAGTCTGCCAATGAATCAGCTAGTGAGATTGGCTTTGATTCCTAACAAAATTCTAGCAAGTGTTATTAAAAGGACAGTTATTGAAAATCCAAAATAAATGAATAAATGAATGAATAAAGAAAGAAAGAAATGGATGAATAAATAAATAAGATAACAAAGAGCATTGTTTCATTAAGAACAGGTCATGCTATGCTATGAAGCAGTGTTACTATCAATACGACTAGACTTATTCCCTTTTTTTGGACACAGTTATAAGACTAGAACAAAAGCAGCCTGACATCGTGGACAGAATATTGGACTTAAAGGTAGAAGGACTTGGGTTCACACTCTTCTTCTAAAACTGACTAGCTATGCAACCCTTGAAAAAAACCACTTAACAGTTGGATTTTTAGGGATACAGCCCTAGAATTTCTCTACTAAATTATAGACAGATTGGTGGAGAGAGTTCCCCAGGTTGACAAACTCATGAATCATTTTCCTAAGAGGTCGGGACATCAAAATACTGCAGTGATTACAGTTTACCTACATTTTAGCAAACATTTGATAAAGATTCTCACGTTGTCCATGTGAAGAAGATGAGATGTAATCTACATAATAATTTAGTAAGGAATATTCAAAACTGGTTTAATAGCCAGACCCAAAATCCAATAATGATTCAGTATCAACATACAAGGTTTCTATTGTAGTATCCCAGAGATTTGTGCTTGGCATTGTGCTATTTGACATTCTTATCACTGAATTAGAGAAAGATATCATTGGAATGGTTATCAAATTTGCAGATAAATAAACCTTTGAAGGAAAACTAATATATATTGATAGTTTAGATTAAAAAATATCTTAATAGACTAGTTTATTATACTTGAGTTTAGAAAATTCACCAAGATAGCAGAGATGTGACTAAATAGTAGTTCACTTGGAAAAACAAAAGACATGGTTATTTTAGTGGAATAGACTTCAAGAACTCAGGAAAGCTAATTGGACGTCATTAAGGTTACCTAAGAAGGTAACTGTTCTATTGTGAGACTCTAGTGAGACCACTTCTGGAGTCCTGTGTTCTTTTTTGAGTATCACATTTCAAGAAGGAAAATAATAATCTGGTGAACATCTAGAGAAGGGCAACCAGGATGGTAAAAAGTCTCGGGTTCATTTCATATTAGGAGCAATTGAAGTAATTGGGGATGTTTAGAAAAGATTTGGGTGGGGGGAGAACTATCTTCAAGTATTTAGAGGACTGTATCTTGGATTAGGATTCTTGAAACAAAGAAAAATTTCCTAACCATTATTTATCCAAAAGCAGAATGAGTTGCGTTGTAAGGTTCTTCATTAGCAGAAGTCTTCAAACAAAAGCTGGATGACCCCTTGCCAAGTATGTTATAGAGGGAATTCTTATTCAAGTATGAATGGGACTAAATAGCCCTTAAAATCATTTCCAAGTCAGAGATACCATGATTTCTTTTTAAAATTGGGGAGAAAAGCTTAATATTACTCTAGGATTATGAAGTGACTTACCTATAGGAAGGAAAGTGCTATAACAAAAAGAACACTGGACTGGGATTTAGGACATCTCAATATGAATCTCAGTTCTGTTCATTAACTACCTGTGTGTCCTTGGGAAAATCATTCAACCTCTCTGATTTTAATTTCTTTAACTGAAAAATAGGTGTAATAATACTTGCTCAACCTACCTCATTGGGATATTGGGAAAAATCAGGGAGGAAATAGTTAAAATTAGTCCAATAGCTGGTTATTTTTAAGACAATTGGTCCCAGTTCTTTGGTAGTTTTATTTTATTATGTTTCATAATTTATTTTAAGGATGTATTTATGATGTAATGTAGAGAACACTGAATTTAGAGCTAGGAGACTTGAGTTTAAGTTCTGAGTGTTCCACTGTCAGACAGGTGCATGATCCTGGACATGTCACTCACATTCTTGACCTTCCATCCATAAAAGGATTCTAAAAATACTTGCACAATTGACCTAAGAGTCCAGTTGAAAGACTCAAGTGAAATCATGTATGCAAAATACTTTGTGAATCATAAAAAGAGCTACGTAAATATAAGCTATTAGCATTATTCAACTGATAGTCAACTGCTACTGTCAAAGATACTTGTGCATTTAAATAGCTGAGGCTGCTAGGTGGCACAGTGTATAGAGTGTTACACCTGGAGTCAGGAAGACTCATCTTCCTAAGTTCAAATTGGGCCTAAGACATTTACTATCTGTGTGATGCTGGGCAGGTCACGTAACCCTATTTGCCTCCATTCCTCATCTATAAAATAAGCTGGAGAAAGAAATGGCAAATAAACCACTCCAGTATCTTTGCCAAGAAAACCCAAAAGGGATCACAAAGAGCTGGACACAACTGAAAAATGACTGAATAACAAAGAGCCCAAATTTCTGTTCAACCATAAGTGTGCCAAAAAAACACCTTGTCAACCTGTAGAGTAGAGAGAAGCCTGTCTTTTCTCATCTTTACCAATGTCAACCAGGAATCTGAAAGCTGCCTAAGTAAGAAGCACTAATTTTCTCTCCTGGATTTATTTCAGTCCATGTCCATGTCTATGTAATATAGAAAAGGGTACTTGGGTGGAAGTGGGAAGTCTGCCAACCAGCTCTGATGACTAATCAGTTGTGTCATCTAAATTGTCTAAATGAACAAAAAACAGATTCACTCTTGGCTTTTCACTTTGACAGAGTCAAATGTGACTCCAATACAACTATTGAAAAATGAAAAGTTCAGTCAAACAATTAAACTCCTTTTGAATCATCTTTTCCTCTAAATCGAATGGTTATTTAATTATGTCTGAATTTATTATTTGATCATGTGTAAACAAAAACTGAAGAAACCAATGGTTTTGATATAACAGTTCTCTGACAACAGTTCTTTACTTGGCTAATTGAATGAGCTTTTTTCTTTCTTTCTTTTGTTGGAATTGAAGATTTACCTTTCTTATATCACCAGTTTGGCTTTCTCCTTCCTACTGTGAAGGGCATGTTTTCTGTAGCTACATAAGGAGGAGGAAATCTTTCATCTGTTATGGGAACTAAATTTTCTTACTTCTACATAAACCTTATGAGGGTTTCTCTACATAATTATACCAGTTACAACCAATGCTTATCCGAAAGTTAGAACATTCAGGTCAGATGAATTATGTGATAATAAATAAATATAATCTTAGTTCTAGAAAGGATACTGGAAACTTTTTAGTCCTATTTAACTACCATTTCTCCAGATGTTTCATTTATGTTGTCACAAAAGTCTTAGTGGGCTGATAGACGAAGAGAAAGAAGCATAGGGATCAAGACAAGGAGAACAGTTGTGGTACATGGAGCATTCTAGATGAAGGGAAATTGGCTCCACATCCCATCTCCATTTTATGCCCTTTGGATTTCTCAGGGTAATCAATTTACCAATTGCCAAGAACTTCAAGAATCAGGAAATGAAATGGACAGAGCAGGAATAAGAACAGCAAGGAGCTGAGAATTCTGGAGAATCCTGATGGAAGCCTCAAATCAGGGAATTCTGAGGTAAGTACTTATCAGCCTAGATAAAGAATAAGAGGAAGAAATTTCCCTCTTCCTAAATAAGGGATCACTTTTATATCAGCTTTAATTACAATGCGTTCAACTGGGAATAATTTCCTGGGACAGAGATTCTAAAACATCCTTTTTGTCACCCACTCCAAAATTGTAAAACTCAGGTTGTGAATTCCTCCTGAAAACTCACTGTACTCTGTCCTACTGTATTTTACACTATGGCACAAGGTGATGTCTTCAATTGCAAATGGCTAGGTTAATGTGACACCAAAATTCAAAAAATTCAATTGATTATTAAGTAGCTACCATACAAGCCCCTCTGCTAAGAGCTGGAGAAAGATACAAAGACAAAAATGAAATAGACCTTGCCCTCAAGAAACTTATGTTCTATTGCGAGGCCATGACATGTACATAGTGAAGTAAATACAAGGTAATTTAAAAAGGGAGACCTTTCTGAGCCTCAGTGAGCCTTGAACAAGATGATCACTAAGACCTACGCTTCTGTGAAATGTTTTTAAGGACCTCACCAACACACCTGTAAGACCTAGCCTTACTTTGTTATAAATCATGCAAATCTATTTGCATATAATATGTCTACATAACACCACCACTAGCATAAATGATTAAGTCAAAAACTTCTTTGATGTTCTTATAAATGGCAGCAAACACCAACATTTCTAAGTTGAACAATTTTATGAGTGGATCCTCCTCCATGCTGAATTCTATTCAGTCAGCCTGAAGTAGAGGCAGCTAGATGGCATTCCTGACTTCAGAGTCAGGAAGACCTGAGTTTGAATCCTGCCTCAGACACTTCCTAGCTATGTGACGCTGAGCAAGTTTCTGAGTCTCAGTTTCATCATTTATAAAATGTGAAGGTTGGACTCGAAGACCAAAAACTGTAAACCTAATGTCTCTTCCAGCTCTAAATCTGTGGTCCTGCTCTCTTATGTTCTAGTTGTAACAGTTTATGTCTGTATCCATCCTTACACTTTACAAAGCCTATTCACACCCAAAGGCAATATGTTCTAATAGAAAACATATATCTCTTAGGTAAAAAGGTCCTAGGTTTGAGTCTTGCCTTTGCCATCTTCTAGTTATGTCATCTTAGACAAGTTATTTTATCCCCCTGAGCTTAATTTCATTATCTGTAGAATGAGTGGAAATATTTGCACTAATAATAATAGCTAGCATTTATGTAGCGCTTCAAGGTTTGTAAATCATTTTACAAATACTATCTTATTTTATCCTCACAACAACCCTGGGAAGTAGTGCTATTATTATCCCTATTTTACAGATGAGGAACTGAGGCTAAGAGATAAGTGATTTGTCACATGGCTAGTAATTGTCTCAGGATGGATTTGAACTTTGTTTTGGCTTAAGCACTACCTAAAATAGCACAGTGCCTGACACATGATATGTGCTTAATAAATGCTTGTGGACTGATTGACTGTTACAACATAATTTACAAGATTGTTGTGATGGGATTGGCATAATGCTTATAAAACATTCTGTAATCTGCTATGTAAATATTAAGATCTCTGAGCTTTGTGGCCTCTATAAGTTTATTTTATTTTTCCTATTCATCTTTAGTGAGAGCAAAATACTTATGAACAAGTAACCTTAGTCTTGGGTTCGTGAAAGGAAAGAAAGGAGGTATCCATGCTAGGTCCAAGAATCCCCCTGGAATGTGAAGAGCAGCTGAGAGACAGTTGCCATGTCTAAACAATCATAAACTTGGCCAGGCAGAGCAAAGGACAAAGAGAAAAAAGGAAAGAACCCTACCTGCAATCAGGGGGAATGTTGGGGTATTCAGCAGTCCTCCTGACTTCATTACCTTATAGGTATGAATTGGGGAGGAGGGGTAGTGGGCAAAGGGGGAAAAGAATTCTATCCTTTTGGTTCAGTTGACTCAATATGAAACTGATAGATTAAGTACATACATTTTATGGAGCCTAATTAAATCCCTTACATAGTTTGTTTTTATTTTACACCAGTTTAGGTCTGTTATATAAACACAGCCAGAGCTCTTTCTATGACATAATAACTAAGTGTGCCACTTTTTTCTTTTTCTGCCACAGCCAAACCCAGAAGGGGGCCATTGCAGACCACTGGAACTATTCCTCCACATCTAGCTTTGTCCTTACCAGTCTTTTCAACCATAGTCCAATGCACCTATTCCTCTTCAGCATCGTTGTGTTGATCTATGTCCTTGCTATGACAGGCAATGTGGCCATGGTCTTTCTGATCTGGGTGGATTCAAGGCTCCATACACCCATGTACTTCCTGCTCAGTCAACTCTCCTTCCTAGACATTTTCTTCGCCTCAGTCACCGTCCCCAAGATGATCGTGGGCTTCCTCTGTGGCTGGACAAGCATCTCTTTTGGGGGATGTGGAGCCCAGATGTTCTTTTTCATGTTCTTGGGAGCAGCAGAGTGCCTGCTCTTAGCCCTCATGGCCTATGACCGCTATGTTGCCATTTGTAACCCACTCCGGTACCCAATACTTATGAGCAGGCAGGTCTGTTGCATTATGGTAATCACCTCATGGCTTGGTGGGTCACTTAACGCTTCCATCCAGACAATTCTGACCTTACAGTTTCCCTACTGTGGCTCAAGGGAGATTGCCCACTTCTTCTGTGAGGTGCCCTCCCTGCTGCAACTTGCCTGTGCTGACACAACTGCCTACGAAAAAGTGCTATTTGTTACAGGTGTGGTAGTGCTGCTGGTGCCCATTGCCTTTATCACTGCCTCCTATGCCCTGATCCTGACTGCTGTGCTTCAGATGAAGTCAGCTGAGGGGCGCCACAAGGCACTGGCTACATGTTCTTCTCACCTGACAGTGATCAACCTTTTTTATGGACCACTCATCTATACCTACATGTTGCCATCCTCCTATCATTCACCAGGACAGGATGATGTAGTGTCTGTCTTCTACACAGTCTTCACACCTATGCTAACCCTCATCATCTACAGCCTGAGGAATAAGGAGGTCTCAGGGGCAATGAAGAAGGTGATAAGGCAGTGTGCAGTCACTAGAAATGTGTAAGAACTCAGGGAGAGGAGGATATTTTATTGACTGGGACCCATTAAGCATCTATACAAGGCAAAGAACTGATCCAGATTGTATTTGAAGGTCCTTTCTTACTCTATGATTCCAAACTTCTAGCTTGTGATTCCAAGATTTTATTCTAGGCTTCTATCTGTGATTCTAAAATTCTACCCTAAGATAATATTCCCCTGGGCGAAGAGTTCAATCCCACCTCTATATTCTAGGGAAATAGACCTGTTTTTCAGTCTCATATAAGAGCACTAATCTTTGGGTGAGCTTCATAAAGAGCTTTCAAAGTGATTCATACCACAATTTCATTTGGTCATGTGTTCTGGTGTCTAACAGACCTCAAGACCTGGAATTTTTTCCTTAAGTATAAACTGCATCGATTTCCCTGAAGTTAAAATCTATCTCCTCTAGATCGGTACTCAGTGGAAATGGAGAATGATAAAAACAAATCTACTCCCACCAAAAATTTCCACCAATTTCTCTGCCCCCAAAGGAGAGCACAGGAATGAAACTCTTCTAATATACAAAGTAAGTTCTTTTTCTTTAAGATTGTATTCAGTTGCATAAACATTTATTATCTGTTTCTATGTACAGCAATTGGGGAAAACACAAAGTTTAGATTATTCACATTTATGTAAAATTTCTGAATCACAGGATCATAGGGACCTCAGAAGCTGTCTAATCCAAACCCTCCATTTTATGAATAAGGTATCTGAAGCCCAAGCCAGTTAAGGTCACAAACTTAAACCCAGATTCTCTGCACATAGAGCCAATGATTTCTCCAATGTACTTAGCTACCTTCTTTAAGGTAGCTTAACTTTTTAACTCTTTTCTCCCAATAGCTCTTTTAAATAGAATAAGTATTATTACATTTTTTACAGATGAGGAAATTGAGGCCTCAGAAAGGTGAAGTGACTTATTTGTGGTCACAGAATAGTTAAGTGTTACTACTGGGACTTGAAGTCAGATCCCATGCTTTTTCCACATATACCCTGGAAGAAGTGATGCTTACTGCTATAAAGTTTTGGTAGCACTACTAAATGGCTCCATTCATTCAGTCAATAAATCTTAAATGTGTGCTATGATGATCAGGCATTGTACTCCCTCTCCTACAAAATTCAGTATTCTACCTGCCTGGTGACCATCTTAAATACTTCCTTACTAAACCTGTTGGGGAAACTTTTCCCTCATTCCCCCAAAACTATGCTCAACATGGAAAAGAACCTTGAATTTTATAATGAATGTCAATGGAACAAATACATGCTTTACAGATATTCTCTTTACAACCAAATAAGTTGAAAAGCTATTTATTTGCTATATAATGAGGCCTTAAAGCAGGCTCAGATCACCTAACATGGAGGCACTCTTCTTCTCTGCATCACCCTAGCACACAGGTGGGAGTAGTTTCCTTCCAATGGTTACATAGTCAGAATAGGCTGTGTCTTTAAAAACTGTCAGACTAGAATTCCAAGTCATGAGATCAACAGGATGGACGACTGGACATTTTCATTGATCCCCTAAATGTCTCAAATTTCTCCAAAACAGAAATTATATGCCAAAGATAAAGTAACTTCTGCTGTCACCATGGTCTAGGACCCCTGGAATACAAAACAAGGTTTTAAAAAATCCATAAATGAGGGGCAGCTAGGTGGCAGAGTGGATAGAGCACCAGCCCTGGATTCAGGAGGACCTGAGTTCAAATTTAGCCTCAGACTCATAACACTTAACCAGCTGTGTGACCCTGGGCAAGTCACTTAACTCCATTGCCTAACAAAAAAAAAAATCCATGAATGGACCCCTTCCACAACCACCACCACCAAACACCACACTATTGTTAGTGAGACCGTACTGGCTGATCCAAGGACCCAACATATGGGTATGCTTGATCTCTCCTCCTTCTTTCCAGTGCCATAGGCTCCAGGCTCCAGAGGCCAGAACAGCCAGACAGTACAAAGGCAACACTATAGGATGCAGAAGCTTGATGGGATGACACAGACATTGCCACCATGGCAACATTGTGTGCTGCAAAAGATTTCTGTAGGACAGCTGAGGAACAGTAGGGAAAGGGCAGGACATACGTCCAGGATTGAAACTGAACTCAACGTTATACCCTACACCCCCTCCTCCCAGAAACTTGGAGGCCCAAACTATGGAAATAAGCCTGTGAGCACCAGCAGTGTCAGAGCATAGAAGTGATACACAGAGGGAATGGAACAGGAACAGGTCACTGTGGGGGGAGGAGGAAGCTGTGTAGTACTCCACCAAGCCTGATAGAAAGAGCCCAGCTGCCAGCTGGGGCAAGTTTCATTCTCCCAAAACTTACTGGGTACAAAGACCTAGTCTGATGAGCCATTAATTACCCAGTGTGGGAAAAGGCAAGGATGCTTGGAGATTCTGCACCCAGGGAAGCCACCATCAGAAGGGACAGAGCCTGAAATTGAGCAATAGAGAAAAATAAGGGAAAAGATATTGAAATGACTGAAAATTCCAGGAAGAAGAAAAATCAAAGACATACAACATAAGCAGATAAACCAACAGGGAAAATATTAACAGCAGTTAGAAATATAGCCACAGGGCTCCAGGAAAACAATGTGACACTTGATGAGACAGAGGACCCTGTGGAATTTGGGGAGAACATGGAACCATGACACGCTGTTCCCGGTTTAAAAGAGAAATGAAAATAATGAGAGCAGAATTTATGGCCTGCACAGCAAAACTAATTGGTCAATTAAAAAAAACTATAATCTATAATGGCAAGAGTCACCAAAGAAATGGATTCAGAATGAAAATATACAAAAGTGAGGACAAACTAAAAGAAGCAAAAATAATATTAAAAGAAAGTATGCTCACTATGCAAGCCAAATATACTGATCTTGAAGACAGGACGCATAGAGACTGCATAAGAATCATAGGTCTCCCAGAAGAAAGTGATAGGACAAAAAAACCTGAACACCATAACGCAAGAAATAATACAAGAGAATTGTCCAAAACTTTTCAACACAGAAAATGAAACACCAATGAAAGAATTCATATATCACCTCCAAAAAATAAAATGGGGGACGGGGAGAGGGGACTTCACATTCCATGACATATAATGGTTAAATTTTAAAATTTAACTCAGAAACAAGTTCTGCAAGCAATCAGGAGAAAGATATTCAAATATAAAGGAAAGGAAATTTGAATAACACAAGACTATTCTGCAACCACCAGGAAAAAAAAAAGAGGGAATAGAATAATGTAATATTTGATAACATGGGAAACATAAATTATCCAAGGAAAAACTCCAGATTTGATTTTTTTAAAAAAAACCACTGGGAAAACTTGAAAACAACCTGACAGAAATTAGGCTTAAATCGACATCTTACACCACACTCCACAATACATTCTAAATGGATATGTGACCTTAATATTAAAGATAATACTATTTTTAAAAAAAAATAGAAGAGAAACAGATTATATATCTCTTACAAGTAAGAGTAGGGGCAGAACAAGGGTCCTTGCTGTAAAATTGGAGAAGATCTGAAGAAACATTCCAGGACGAGATTTCCTCCCAGTGAAGAATAAACACCTCCAGGCCAAGGTCTGCTTAAATAACAAGCCACAAGCTTGTTAGCTGGTTTGGGACTTTGCCTCAACTGCAAGCCATGGAACTTTTACTCCCAGGACAATGAAGGGAGTTAGTCATCTGACCTGAGGAAGATCTAGGGAACCTCTGCTAACAAAGAACGCCAGACTCAGCTGTGCTTCGGAGGAGACACAGTGAGGGGGAGGACACTCCCGGTGAGGGTGCAGAAGCAGTGGGATGGAACACCCCTGGCTGTGGTCACTTACAGGAGGCTGGAGTTCTTGGTCTGAGTTCAAGGTCAGAAGGGAACACTGAAGAGGATCAGAGAGGCCAGATGATCCCCCATACCCCCGGACTTCAAAGTATAGATCAGTTGTGCTGATTTTTTTCTCTTTAAAATTATTTGTTATAGGGATGGCTCTCTGGGAGGAAGAGGAGGGAAGAAAATTGAAGATAACTAGGATGATGTGAGAAACAGAAGACATTGATTAAAATAATTCTTCTTTAAAACTGCCAGACCTAGATGATCTCTCTTTCCTGAGTGCTCCTGTCTGCAGAGTCATGAGAGTGAAGATCATAAACAATTCATCAGCAATGCAGACTACATGAAGTGAAACAGAACCCATCTTTCTCTCCATTCAGACCCCATAGCCTTGGGAATGTTTGTTTTAGTTCTGTTTCAGTTGTCCTCCTCTGTTTCATGTGCCAGCAGGGATCCCTACCACATTAGGGAGCTCGACCCATGGGAACCTTGAAGTCAGCCAGGATTTCAGGTGGGGATTTTATAGCCAGCCAGACCAGCAGAGAAGCCCCAAGAAGCCAATGTAACTGGAATTTGAACCTGAGATGGGTTTTGGATGTGAATTTGGAACTATATAGGAAATTAGGTTAGTATAAACCTAATCTCCTACCCCTCCCATAGACTTGGGTGGCACTGGGGAGTTAGAAAGGGATTAAGGCCCATATATTTGGGGGAATATGTTTGTATTTTGTTATTATGCTTTTTGAAGCAAATATTCCTTTGTAAAAGCTAGGCCAAATCTTAGTTGTTACATGGAACTAGGGTACAGGGGATCCACACTTACCTTTGGGGGAACACCACTGGTGCACACTGGAGCCACTGGCAGAAAACCCAAATACCCCAAATCCCTTTAAAGGTATCAAAGAACCCTGAGAGAGATGTGAAGTATAACATACCTGGTCTTCAGGAAGTGAGGAAGGAACAATAAATATTACACATTAAATGTGGTTTATCTATACTATGATTAATGTCTGCCAGGCTTGCTTACGTTCTTGTCTTTGCTTTCTATCTAGAATTCATTCAAAGCTGTGAACCACAAGATATGACCATAATGCATGGAAATTGAATCAAAGGGACTGGGGATATTTAGACAGAAAAAGAGACTGAGGGATATGATCACTGTCTTCAGATACTTAAAGGACTGTCAGTTGGAAGAGAAATTAAATTTATTCTGCTTAGTCCCAGGGAAAAGAACTAGGAACAAATGATGAATGCTAGAAAGGTATATTTCATAAGATCATAAATTAGAGCTGGAAGGGACCTTAGAAATAATCTAGGGCAGCTAGGTGGTGCAGTGGCGCAGGAGCACACTGACTCTGAAATCAAGAGGACCTCAGTTCAAATACGGCCTCCAACCAAACACTTGACACTTACTAGCTGTGTGACCCTGGACAAGTCATTTAACCTCAATTGCCAAAATAATAATAATAATAATAATAATAATCATCATCATCATCATCTAGTCCAACATCCTCGTTTTTTAATTTTTTTAATTTTCTGTTTTCATGATAAACTTGACCAAAAAATCAATAAATATGAACATTTCACTATACAAAGGACAGAAAAGAGGATTATATATGAAACCATGAATTTTGTTAGTCTTTAAAGCATACATTAAATTTAACACAATAGTAACAAAACTGCCCTGTTTGTTCCTGTCTCCTAAATTCCTCTGATTTCTTTAAAAAATTTTTTTTGTTTGTTTCATTAAAACCCTTTTCCCAAATCACTCATTTTGTAGATAAGGACACTGAAACCCAGAGAGATTAAGTGAAATGCCCAGTGTCAGGCAGGTAGTAAATCACAGAGGCAGGATTCAAACTTAAGTCCTATTATTGCTCATCTAGTGCTTTTCCCATTATTAATAATAACAGCTGTCATGTCTATATAACCTTTTAAGATTTGCAAAGCACTTTACATATATTATCTTGTTTAATCTTTTCCAAAACTCTGACATAGTTATTATCCCCATTTTGTAGATGAGAAAACTGAGGAGAAAGGTTAACTAACGTGCCTTGTGAACATGACAGTTCACAGAGTAAGTGTTTGAAGGAGGATTCAAACCGAAGTCTTTCTGATTCCAGGTCAGGCATGCTATCCATCTCACAACTAGCAGTATAGCTTGCATGTTTTAGTTTACTTTGAGGAAGATAATCAAATTATATACAGATAGATATGTAGAAATCTCTCTATGTGTATTTATAGGCATATATCTACACCCATGCACATATATATTTAGATATTACCTTCTCATAATAGTTTCAGAGGAAACTGGGAACACTTTTCTGAATTGATGAAGCATAAAGAGAATAGAATAAAGTAAAAAAACATATGTGTGTGTGTGTGTGAAAGTTGTCCAGAGATAGAATGGGTTGCTTTGGGAGGTCATAAGTCTTTAGTAAGACTTCCTGAAACTTTAAATGGAACCTAGATGAGCTAATTGCCAGAGATCTTGTAGAAAAGAAGGGGAAGAGAAAGAAATAAACATTTATCAAGTACCAGAGACTGTGCTAAATACTACAAATATTATCTCATTTGATCATCACAACAACCCTGAGAGCTAGGTGCTATTTTCATCCTCATTTACATTTAAGGAAACTGAAGCAATCAGATTTTAAGTGACTTGCCCAGGGTTGCACAGCTAGTTAGTATCTGAAGCCAGATTTCAACTCATGTCTTCCTGACTCCAAAACATTGCTCTCCATTGAACGACTTGGGTGATTCATACTTCATATGTGGGTTGGGTGAAATGATCACTAAAGTCTCTTCCAAATCTAGAATTTTATGATTTGGTGATTCAAAGGAATATGATTTTTATTACCCAACTTGTAACTTAATGCATCTTTTTACCTGTTCCGAAGGACCACAGCCACAACAACTGTCATTGCTTTCTATTTAATTTTTTTTAATTTTTACATTCATTTGGAATCTCCCTCTTCCACTGCTCCACCCCACCCCACCCCCAATTAAATAAAAACAACAATGAAAAATAATCCTCATCATAAAACTGTGTGGTCCAACAAAACAAATTCCTACATTGGCCATGATTGAAAATGTAGGTGTCTCTGTATTTTAAGTTTATCACCTTTATGTCAAGAAGTGGGTGATAGGTTTCATCTTCAGTCTTCTATGTTCATGGTTTTCTATAATGTTCTTGTCATCATATAAATTGTTCTATTTCTGCTCACTTTATTCTTCATCGATTCAGAAAGGTATCCATTTCCTCTAAAACCATCTATTTTGTCATTTCTTATGGCAAAATAATAATCTACTACATTCATATTGCCGTAATTATTTTAGCCATTCTCCAGTAAGAGTCTACTCCCAGGGGCAGCTAGGTGGCACAGTGGATAGAGCACCGACCCTAGATTCAGGAGGACCTGAGTTCAAATCCGACCTCAGACACATAACACTTACTCACTGTGTGACCCTGGGCCAGTCCCTTAACCTCATTGCCTAACCAAAAAACAAACAAACAAACAAACAAACAAAAAAGAACTAGAGAAGTTAGGAAGAGGGAAGGATTTGGCAGAAAAAATAATGAATTTGGTTTTGGACAAGTTGAGTTTAAGATGTCTACAAGATATCCAGTTCAAGGGGTCCAATAGGCCACTGGAGATTTGAGCCTGGAAGTCAAGAGAAAGGTTGAGGCTATAAATCAGAATCATCACTGTGTTTGCTCAGACAGGTCTGGGCAAGAATCTGAGACAGAGTCTCCCTTTGGTCAGACAAGTGATACGGAAATTGATGACTCTTTGACCAAGATTTGGGTGATCCAAGTCATATACCCCAAGCCCTCATTTTAATATAGTCCCCTTCCCATTATGTTAGCCAGTCAGAGTTGATGGGTACCCCTCAGGAAACACCTACTCTTCAAAGGGCATATAAACCGTGAGGCTACTGTCATGAGGGGTCTTTGGCCTAAGAGAGATGGCCAAATGACCATCCTTTTATTAATAAACATGCTAGCTTTATTAGTCAAATTATTAAATTACTCAGAAAATATGTCTCTCAGTTGTCTGTTGTGTTTTGTTTTGTTTTTTTAATCTTCACGGTTGGTGACCACAAAGGGACTTTAGAGGAAAAGAGATAGGTCTGGCTTAAAAATCTCGCATTTGAGCACTCAAGTGAAACTTCATCACCTAGAAAGGCCTTTCCTGAGAAATTGTAAGTTGAGATTTTGGCTCAACTTAAAACTTCTAATTCTAATCTTCAATCATCTCTGAGTAAGCATATATGTATCTATATTTCTGTTTTTAGTATTTGAGCTGCAGCTTTCTAACTTTCACTCTCAAAGCAGGGAGTTAGATCAAGTAGATGTGTCTACTTGAAAGAGATCCCCTGAAGTAAGCTATATGGGGACAAGAGGAGACAACCTGTGTACACAGTAAAGTGCCACCTGAAAAAATTCAAGATCTTTTGGACTTCAGCTTATGAAGATCCAATTGATTGGTACAAGATCCCAGTGTACTAACAATATATTCTGAATTTTTTTGCAGGAATAGAGTCTCCAAAGAGGAAAATCTGGGCCATTACCCTAGGAAATAATCTCTAAAGCTACAGTCCTTGCTTTCAAGTTTTTGGGGTTGCATATAAATCAAGCTGTGCATGTGAAAAGAACTCCTTAAATAGAGGAAGGAATTAGGTAATTTTATTCTGAGTAGATCAGGATTGGTTGTGGTTAAGACTGCCCAAGAAGACTTTGAGAAAAGCCCTCTTAGGGTTTGGGGGCAGAGGTGCGTCAAAAAGATTCTTGCCGTCAGGTAAAGTGAGTACATTAAGTGAGATATTGAGGTAAGCAAAGAAAGTAGCTTTTATCTCACCTTCCAATTTCTGGTCACTTAGACTCTATGTGTTCATGTGGCTGTCTTGTCTCTCTCAGATTTTGTAAGATAGTGGCTTGCATCGGTGGAATCAGGGAAAGGGTTTTCTCTCTGAGCACTTCCTTGAAGTAAAAAGTTTTTACCAAGGGGCACAGAGCTGTAGCCTGCAAGGACTGATGAGAGAAAAACAACCTTGATTTTTTTTTGAGGGAGGGGGCAAGTGAAGTAAAATTCAAATTCATCTAAAGTTAAATTAAATAGCCACAAAAGGGATATTTTTTCTATGTAAAGGAAAACGAAAGGAAAAGCCAGATGAGGCAGGTGAGCAATGTCCTTGAATGCATTTGAATGGGAATGTTTAGAGGAAATAGGATTCCTGGGAGTCTGGTAAAACTGTAACTGGTAGATGAGGCCAGGTAGAGACTGGGAAAACTATAGGGGGAAAAAATCCATTTTGGCCAGATAAGAGCTGGGACCTTGGTGGAGTCTGAATGCAGATCAAAGTATATTATTTGTTCTCTCTCCTTTTTTGTTTCTTCTTTCTCATGGTTTCTCCCATTGATTCTAATTCTTCTTCACAACATGACTAATGTGAAAATAGGTTTAATATGAATGCATATGTAGAGCTTATATCAAGTTGCATGCCATCTTTGGGTGGGGAGAGGGGAAGGATGGAGAGAAAATTTGGAACTCAAAATCTTATGGAAGTGAATGTTGAAAACTAAAAATAAATAATTTTTAAAAATAAAAATTACTTCCAAGAGAGAGAGAGAGAGAAGAGAGAGAGAGAGAGAGAGAGAGAGAGGAGAGAGAGAGAGAGAGAGATGGGACCTTGGTTATTTTGGTCTGATGGTCATTTTAAACTTGATTTGTAGATCTAAAGCTTGGGCTGGTAAGACAGCTTTCAAATACATATTAGCCCTAGCTATTTAAGGGTATCAACTGGACTGAACTGGCCTCTAACCTGTAGATGACTGGAGCCAAACAAAGCAGACTAGAGACAAAAGAGTCAGGAATCAAATAGAAGTTTAAACTCAAAGTGAGGGAAACGGCTTGCAAGCAAGGAGGAAATTAGACACATGTACCAGGGCCTCATCCCTAGTGGGGGAACCTGAAACAGTGTGGGGGGATCTCAATACTCATACCAATGGTTGTGCAGTGAGCTGTAGCCCTGACAATGAAGGGTAACAGCAACAATGTGACTTTTTTCTTTATCCATTATGATTTATTCTCTACAATATTTCATTAAAGCATGGCATTCAATATAGCTAACTTATATAGTTATAGAACTAGTATGAGAAATGAGTATTTCTCCTTGCATTTAATAACTAATTATTGTTTTGGGACCAAGTTTTTTTCCCCTTATCTACTTCCTCATCCAGAAACCAACCAGTGTGGGAAATCTCTCTTAAAAGATTTACCCAGGCCAAGATCTAATCAGACAATACAAGAAATTCTAAGTTTGGGCTGAAAGGCTCATTGTGTTTGCTCAGACCGGTCAGGGGAAGTATAATTTATAATGTGTTGAAGAAAAATGCCCAACATTAATTTGATAATTTATTGTATTAGAAACATTGTTGGAAATGTTAACTCTTCCTTGATTCTTTTGGGTTATGGATCTAATTGTCAAAAGATTCATATAAATAAAAGAAATCAGTAGTAGACTAATAAATGAATTAGGGTGTCAGCATTTTAAGATTTCAGGATCTAGCCCCATGGTGGTAAAAGTTAAGAACTAGAAATTGCAAGTGGAAAGATTTTTAGAAATTAGTCTGTAATCAGCATTAGTTATTGTGATCTGTGATTATTATATAAAAATCTTAATGTTTCCCTATACTGTTTAATTATTCAATTATTAATTAATTCAACTATTTAAGTAATTCCCTCTCTAAAAGCTCTTGAAGATTTCTACCTAGGGAAACTGGCCAAGCCCTGCAAGCATTTAATCAAATTCCTTAGGTTTCTTTGCCTGGGCCAAAAACAGCAGTTCATCTTAAAATCTTAAGATATTTTAGTCCAGCCTACTTTAAGCTAATCTGATAACAGGTATGATTTCAAACTGGTTATAAGACTTTATATGTATTTCCTAGTATATGCAGCTTGACATTTCAGGGAGGCTGGGAATCAGGAATTGGAATACTTAGGGCAGCTCTTTATCTGATAAGTCTCAAAGTAAAGTAAAAGAGGCAGGAATTGATCCAGCTCTCTAAGGAAATACAGGAAAAGTTTATATAGAACTGGGAATTGTCACCATGTAGCTAAACAAAAGAAAATATATGAATTTGTGGATAATAATCTGAGAACTAAGCTAAGGTTGGACTCTTCTTAATTCATTTTTCCAAACAAGTAATCTGTCTACCAGGTTCCATATGCTAGGCTACTTATAGTGGTGCAAGCCTTGAGGACCAGTTTTGATGCCATTATAACCAAATCCCTGTTTACTTAAAACTCTCATAGCATATTTCTATCAGGACAAACAGTGGAAGTTTGTTATTGCAAAACTGAATCTATTGGTTATTAGATTAATACTAAGGCATTTGAATTACTGTAATAAGTTGTAAGTGGGAAGATCTTGCTATTTTGATCTGAATTTATAGTCATTCCATAGCCTAAGCAAGTGTTAAATTAGTGCTTGAACTTGTCATATATACATATAAGATTCAGTCCCTGAAATATCTTGTTCTTTTGGAATGATATGAGCATTAGACAAAGGTAGAGAAGCTTGTGAAAGAAACATATGAATCTAATAAGTTGTGATGTTAAAGTCAGAATCTTCTCTTGTTTTTGTTTTAAAGAATAGGATTTCAGTAGAATTAGTTATGTTAGTGAAGAGCAGTAACTTATGAGCTATTTTGTTTCACCTTAATGGGAAATCTGATTTTACTTATGTTTGCTATTTAATTTGGGATTAGGACATATGTTGAAAGGCATGCAAACTACTTAAAAGTCACCCTAAAGATATTCCCATAGTTCAAAGGGATTCTGAGAGCAGTAGTCTATGTTTATGCCCATTTGAACATGGTTAGTAACTGAACATGCTTTACTACAGACAATTTTTCATATAATGTGTTCCCTGTATACAGTTTATGATTGTTATATTTACACATCCCATCCCAGGTCTTTTATTGTTATTAATCATCTTAAAGCAAAATCATTTGTGAAATGCTGAACTTAGGGATGAAAAAGCATCTACTTAGCATGAATACTAGTTATAATAAGATAAATTGTGATTTTTCTGTAATGAATCTCTTACTGTTACCAATGTGAGATTATAGTCAATATTTGTTATCTAGGATAGGTGATCCTTGAACGCTGAATCCACTTGAAGCTCTAATTATTGGAACTTGCTATTTAAGACTTTATGAGACTGTAACTGACATTATTCTGAGTCTGACTCTAGGTATAATCATCAAGAAATGCCACTGAATATATGAATCTATGCTGCCAGCAACCCTATAGGGTTTTACATTCATGAACTGAAGGTGGCATTTTCACAGAAAAAGGTTGGGAGGATGACTCTTGGCATGCATTGAGGTAGGATTTTTCTTGATTCTATTTCTCCATTATTACCTTTCCTCTTAAATGGAAAATATCTCACCAGGCTGACTGTAAGCCTGGCTCAAGGCAATTGGCTGTCTATATAATTTTTGTCTGAGATTGACATCAAAATAAGGAAACATTTTCCTTTGTGTTCTTATTTTCCTTTATGGCAGATTTCTATAATCATGGTTTGTGATCAGTATAAACACATTATTAGATCTTTATCTCTCAGTTTAATGCTGGACTATATCTGAGTCACCATAAGATGCAGGTATAAGATTTGAACTATTTAGCTTAGAATTTTAGTCATTTCTATATTCCAAACAACTAACTAATTAAGTATTTGGCCTTGACATGTGTTACTAGTTATATATTCCTGTGTAAGTTAAGGTCCTTTAATTTCTCACAGTGATATGAAGATAATTAGGCAAATGATGCAAAGACTTGTGAAACCAGGATATGATTCTGTTATTTAGTGAATATCTTAACTGTCTCAGTTCTATGTAAAGGAAAGGAATATCAATGCAATTAGTTATCATAGAAGAATGGCTTGCGGTCTATCTTGTAAGTACCTTAAAGAGACATCCACTTTTGTTAGGTGTTATTCATTTGAACGCGCCTAGAAGTTGAAAATGTTTTATTATAAATAACTTACTTGATATGCACTGTTTTAAAACTGATCACTCATTGTATTTAATATACCATCCTAGAACTTTTTGTTACAATTGAAGTTAATCTGGCAACATTTAAACAAATTCATTTTTGTACTGAGTCCATCTTCTTGTAAAAAGTATTATTAATTCCTTAACAAAATCTCATCCTCCTAATAGAGGAATGAATAATACCATGCATAAAAACTGAGTTCTAATTTTCTGTTTGTATATGAGTTTCTTAGATATATCAACATGACAATTGGCTAAACCTAAAAATGAAAAGTCTCTGGTCTAAAAGGTTCCAAATTTGATTTTCTAGTAATAAAGACATAATGGTTGAGCTAACTTTCATTACTTTAACTGGTTATTGGCAAAGTAAATTTAAATTTGTGTTAAGACCAATTTTGTAGGGAATTTTTTTAGCAGAGTGGAGGATCTCTACAAGTGACTTGAACCAGGGAAGCCAATCATCTGGAAACTGCTCAGAGATCACACCCAGACCAGAAAGCTGCATGAGATGGTGTGTCAAGAACTTGACAATTTTAATTTATTGTTTTCCTATGCACCTTTTATCTGTAAGGTCTGCTTAACAAAGGGGACTGGCCCCCTTTGATTTTGTCAATACCTTAATTAATTTCTCCTCTTCTTCCCCTCACATTGTTATCCATCATAATTCCCAGAGTTAAGAATCCTTGATGAAGTGTGTAATATCAGTTAGTGATTCATTGAAGAGATTTCATCTCTCAATAGAATCAAATGGGGGAAAGTGAGAAATGACATTTCTCTCTTGCACTTAATTACTGTATTGGAACCAAGATTTTTCCCCTAATCTACTTCCTCATCTACAAACCAACCAGTGTGGGAAATTTCTCTTAAAGATTTACCTGGGAGCCAAGATGGCAGAGTAAAAAGGTAGTTGCTCTCACTCTCCTCTATCAACCTCTGAAAACCCATAAAATATTACCCCAGAAAAAAACCCTGGAACAACTGAACTAGAAGAAAGATGGGGAGCAGCAGTGCAGCAGCCCAGCAAAATGGTCTCCCAGTGCCTCAGCAAAAATAAGGGAGGCAGAACTACAAGGGGCCCCAGGCCAATAAGTACCCTGCGGCATTCATCTGAAAGGAGGTGAAGAAAGCAACCTAAAGGCTTCCTAAAGCCCCCTTGCTGGTTCCAGCCAACACCAGGTGAGCTGTAGAGCCCTGCAGCCTCCAATTGTGAAGAAATCCTGAAGCCCAGGTGGTAGAACAGGCAAACACCAACACCTGGACCTCCAGTGCCTCAGTGAGGGGGGGAACCGGTGGAAACCAGCTCAGAAAACCACCAGGTGCCTCAGCTCTACTCTACACAAAGGAATCTCCCAGTGCATTAGCAGAAACAGGAGACAACACTGCAGGGGGCCCCAGGCAGATAAACACCCTGCAGCACCCATCTAAAAGGAGCTGAAGAAAGCTAAAGGAAAGGAAAAGCAGGCAACCTAGAATTGCCTGAAAGTTCCAGCCTTGCTGATTCCAGCCCAACACGAGGTAAGCTGCCAGAAACCTACAGCCTCCAATTGCCAACATAAGAGGCCCCAGCACACAAAGCCAGTGACCAAGACCTGGGCTCCCAACACAAGAAGCTTGGGTCAGTGCCCTCTGTTCCCCATCAGGAGAGCTCAATCTCTTTAAAGGCCAGGGAATAAAGAAACACCAGTAAAATGAGTAAAGAAACATACCATAGATTCATATTATGAGAAGAGTGAAGATCAAGACAGAAATTCTGAAGAGGACAACATTGTCAACAAACCCACATCTGCAACAACAAAAGGGAATATGAACTGGTCTGAAGCCCAAAAAGCCTTCTTAGAAGAGCTCAAGAAGGATTTTTATAGTCAAATGACAGAGGTAGAAGAGTCCTTCAAAAATACAATCAACCAATTGGAAAAAAAAACTGAAGAAAAAAGTCCCTAAAAAACACAATTGGCCAATTGAAGAAGGAAGTACAAAAACTAACAGAAGAAAACAATCTGTTAAAAACTAGAATTGGACAAATGGAAACTAATGTCTCTATGAGAGAGCAAGAATCAGTCAAACAGAAACAAAAAAATGAAAAAATAGATGAAAACGTAAAATACCTCATCAGTAAAACAATCGACCTGGAAAATCGATCAGGAGAGACAATTTAAAAATTATTGGACTACCTGAAAATCATGATGAAAAAAAGAGCCTGGACAGTATCTTTCAGGAAATCATAAAGGAAAACTGCCCAGAAGTCCTAGAACCAGAAGGGAAAATAACCATAGAAAGAATCCACCAGTCACCACCTGAAAGAGATCCCAAATTGACAAAGCCAAGGAATATAATAGCAAAATTCCAAAATTACCAGATGAAAGAGAAGGTGCTGCAAGCAGCCAGAAAGAAACAATTTAAATATCATGGAACCACAGTCAGGATTACACAGGACCTTGCAGCTTCTACATTAAAAGACCGCAGGGCATGGAACATGATATTCCATAAGGCAAAGGAGCTTGGAATGCAGCCAAGGATCAATTACCCAGCAAAAATGAGCATCATTTTTCAAGGGAGGAGATGGATATTCAACAAATAGGAGACTTCCAAACTTTCCTGATAAAAAGACCAGAGCTCAACAAAAAATTTGATCTTCAAGTACAGGACTCAAGAAACTAAAAAGGTAAATGGGACAGAAAGATACAATATGTTGTTAATAAGGGGGGGCTGTTTAAACCCCTACAAGGGAATATGACACTTGCAACCCTTGAGAACTGTATTGTTATTACACCTGTTAAAGGAGTATACATAAAGAGGGTGGATATTAGTTGACTTTGATGTAATGATAAAAAAAATCTAATCAAGTGGGTTAAATGGATCCAAATAAGTGGATCAATCTGATCTTAGAAAATGTAATGTATCTAGAAAAGGAGAAGGAGGAGGAGACAAGGGTAAATTACATTACAGGAAAAGACACAAAATCCTATTACAGCAGAGGGAAAGAAGGGGGGGGAGAGCATTGTTTGAACCTTACTCTCATCAGATTTGGCTCAAGAAGGGCATAATAATCAGTTAGGTATAGAAATCTAACTTGCCCTATAGGCAGTAGGAGGGAAAAGGGGAAAGAAAAGGGGGGGGGAAAGAAGGGAGGGAAGAAGCAGTAAGAGTAAAGGGGAAGAAAAGGGAAAGGGATAATAAAAGGGAGGAGGGACTGAAGGAGGGTGGTCAAAAGCAAAACACTAGTGAAGGGGGAAAGGAAAAAGGAGAAAGAAAAGCATAAATAGGGGGAAAAGGATGGAGAAAAAGACACAGATAGTAATCATAACTGTGAATGTGAATGGGATGAACTCTCCCATAAAAGGAAATGGATTGCAGAATGGATTAAAAACCATAATCCTACAATATGTTGTTTACAGGAAACACATTTGAAAAAGAGTGACACATACAGGGTAAAGGTAAAAGGCTGGAGCAGAATATATTATGCATCAGCTGAAGTAAAAAAAGCAGGGGTAGCAATCCTGATCTCAGACAAAGCAAAAGCAAAAATAGATCTAATCAAAAGAGATAAGGAAGGAAACTACATCCTGCTAAAAGGCACCATAGACAAAGTAATATCATTACTAAACATATATGCACCAAATGGTATAGCAGCATCCAAATTCTTACAGGAGAAGTTCAGGGAGTTACAGGAAGAAATAGAGACAAAACTATACTAGTGGGGGACCTGAACCTCCCTCTCTGCACTAGATAAGTCTAACCACAAAATAAACAAGAAAGAAGTTAAGGAGGTGAATAGAACATTAGAAAAGTTAGGTATGATAGACCTCTGGAGAAAACTGAATGGGGATAGAAAGGAATATACTTTTTTCTCAGCAGTACATGGCACATACACAAAAATTGACCATGTACTAGGGCATAAAAACCTCACAATCCAATGCAGAAAGGCAGAAATATTAAATGCATCCTTTTCAGATCATGAATAAAAATTATATGTAATAAAGGGCCATGGAAAGATAGACTAAAAAATAATTGGAAACTAAATAATCTAATCCTAAAAAATGATTGGGTCAAACAACAAATCATAGAAACAATCAATAATTTCATTCAAGAGAATGACAATAATGAGACAACATACCAAAACCTATGGGATGCAGAGCAAAGCAGTTCTTAGGGGAAGTTTTATATCTCTAAATGCTTACATAAATAAAATAGAAAAAGAGGAGATTAATGAATTGGGCATACAACTAAAAAAACTAGAAAAAGAACAAATTAAAAATCCTCAACTAAACACCAAATTAGAAATATTGAAAACCAAAGGAAAAATTAAAAAATTGAAATTAAGAAAACTATTGAAAATAACTAAGAGCTGGTTTTATGAAAAAAACAATAAAATAGATAAGCCTTTGGTTAATTTAATTAAAAAAAAGAAAGAAGAAAACCAAATTACTAGTATCAAGAATGAAAAGGGAAGCTACCACCAAGGAAGAGGAAATTAAAACAATAATTAGGAATTATTTTGCCCAACTATATGCCAACAAATTTGACAATCTTAGTGAAATGGATACATATTTACAAAAATATAAATTGCCCAGATTAACCAAGAGGAAGTAAAATACTTAAATAACCCCATCTCAGAAAAAGAAATTGAACAAGCCATTGATGAACTCCCTAGGAAAAAATCTCCAGGGCCAGATGGATTTACATGTGAATTCTATCAAACATTTAAAGAACAATTAATTCCAATACTATATAGACTATTTGGGAAAATAGGTGAAGAAGGAGTCTTACCAAATTCTTTTTATGATACAAATATGGTGTTGATACCTAAACCAGGAAGAGTCAAAATAGAGAAAGAAAATTATAGACCAATTTCTCTAATGAATATAGATGCAAAAATTTTAAACAAAATACTAGCAAGTAGATTGCAGCAACTTATCACAAGAATAATACACTATGACCAGGTAGGATTTATACCAGGAATGCAGGGTTGGTTCAATATTAGGAAAACTATCAGCATCATTGAGCATATCAACACCAAAACCAACAGAAACCACATGATCATCTCAATAGATGCAGAAAAAGCTTTTGATAAAATACAACACCCATTCCTATTAAAAACACTAGAAAGCATAGGTATAAATGGAGTCTTCCTTAAAATAATAAATAGCATATATCTAAAACCTTCAGCAAGCATTATATGTAATGGGAACATGCTAGAAGCATTTCCAATAAGATCGGGGTGAAACAAGGATGTCCATTATCACCACTGTTATTCAATATTGTACTGGAAACCTTAGCTTTAGCAATAAGAGAAGAAAAAGAAATTGAAGGCATTAGAATAGGCAAAGAAGAAACAAAGCTATCACTCTTTGCAGATGACATGATGATATACTTAGAGAATCCTAGAGAATCAAGTAAAAAACTACTTGAAATAATAAACAACTTTAGCAAAGTTGCAGGCTATAAAATAAACCCACATAAATCATCAGCATTTCTATATATTACCAACAAAGCCAACAGAGATAGAAAGAGAAATCCCATTTAAACTTACTGTAGACATTATAAAAGATTTAGGAGTCTACCTCCTGAAACAAACCCAGGAACTCTATGAACACAATTACAAAACACTTTTCACACAAATAAAATCAGATCTAAATAATTGGAAAAACATCAGTTGCTCATGGGTAGGCCGAGCTAATATAATAAAAATGACAATCCTACCTAAGCTAATTTACTTATTCAGTGCCATACCAAACTACCAAAAATTATTTTATAGAGTTAGAAAAAATAATAACAAGATTCATTTGGAAAAAAAAAGGTCCAGAATATCAAAGGAACTAATGAAAAGAAATGCAGGGGAAGGTGGCCTAGCAATTCCAGATCTTAAATTGTATTATAAAGCAGCAATCATCAAAACTGCTTGGTACTGGCTAAGAAATAGGGAGGTGGATCAGTGGAATAGGTTAAATATGCAAGACACAGTAGTCAATGACTATAGTAATCTATTATTTGATAAACCCAAAGACCCCAGCTTCTGGGATAAGAACCCACTCTTTGAAAAAAACTGCTGGGAAAACTGGAAAAGAGTATGGCAGAAACTAGGCATAGACCCAAATCTCACACCATATACCAAAATAAAGTCAAAATGGGTTCAGACTTAGATATAAAGGCTGATACCATAAGTAAACTGGGAGAACAAGGAATAGTTTACCTATCAGATCTATGGAGAACAGAAGAATTCATGACCAAACAGGAGATAGAGAACATTATGAAAAGCAAAATGGATAATTTTGATTACATTAAATTGAAAAGTTTTTGCACAAACAAAGCCAATGCAACTAAGATTAGAAGGAAGGTAGAAAATTGGGAAAGAATTTTTACAACCAGTCTCTCTGATAAAGGCCTCATTTCTAAAATATATAGAGAATTAAGACAAATTTATAAGAACACAAGCCATTCCCCAATTGATAAATGGTCAAAGGATATGAACAGACAGTTCTCAGATGAAGAAATTAAAGCCATCTATAGTCATATGAAAAAATGCTCTAAATCATTATTGATTAGAGAAATGCAAATCAAAACAACTCTGAGGTACCACATCACACCTATCAGATTGGCCAACATGACAAAACAGGAAAATGATAAATGTTGGAGAAGATGTGGGAAAATTGGAACACTAATACATTGTTGGTGGAGTTGTGAAATGATCCAACCATTTTGGAGAACAATTTGGAACTATGCCCAAAGGGCTACAAAAATGTGCATACCCTTTGATCCAGCAATAGCACTTCTAGGGCTATATCCCAAAGAGATCAAACAAATGGGAAAAGGACCCACATGTACAAAAATATTCATAGCAGCTCTTTTTGTGGTGGCAAAGAATTGGAAATTGAGAGGATGCCCATCAATTGGGGAATGGCTGAGCAAGTTGTGGTATATGAATGTAATGGAATACTATTGTGCTATAAGAAATGATGAACAGGCTGACTTCAGAAAAACCTGGAAAGACTTATATGGTCTGATGCTGAGTGAAGTGAGCAGAACCAAGAGGACTTTGTACACAATAACAGCCACATTATGCAATGACTAATATTGTTAAACTGAACCCTTCTCAGCATTACAAGGATCTAAGACATCTCCAGAGGCCTCAGGATGGAAAATGCTGTCCACATCCAAAGAAAGAACTATGGAAGTTGAATTGCTATCACTTATTTTTACCTTCTGTTGAGTTTTGTTTCATCTTTCTGATGGTTCCTCCTATTGGTTTTAATTTTTACTTACAACTTCACTAATGTGAAAATATGTTTAATAGGAATGTAAATGTAAAGCCTATATCATATTATGTGCCATCTTGGGGGGGGGGAGAAAAATTTTCAACTCAAAAGCATATGGAAGTGATTGTTGATAAATCAAAATAAATTAATAAAATTTAAAAAAAAAAAAAGATTTACCTAGGCCAAGATCTAATCTGACAGTAAAAGAAATTCCAAGTTTGGGCTAATGGGTGCATTCCTGCTCATTGTTAGGAAGAGGGAAGGATTTGGACAAGTTGAGTTTAAGATGTCTACAAGATATCCAGTTCAAGGGGTCCAATAAGCCATTGGAGATTTAAGCCTGGAAGTCAAAAGAAAGGTTGAGGCTATAAATCACAATCATCTTTGCTCAGACAGATCTGGGCAAGAATCTGAGGCAGAGTCTCCCTTTTGTCATACAGGTGATATGGAAATTGATGTCTCTTTGACATATGCCCCAAGCCTCTCATTTTAATATAGTCCATTTCGCATTATGTTAGCCAGTCAGAGTTGATGGGTACCCCTTAGGAATACCTACTCTTCAAAGGGCATATAAACTGTGAGCCTATTGTCATGAGGGGTCTTTGGTTTAAGAGAGATGGCCAAATGATCATCCTTTTATTAATAAATGTGCTGGCCTTCTTAATAAAATGATTAACCCAGATACTATGTCTCTGAAATTTTTTTTATTTGTCATATTAGGAAGCAACTAAGTGTAATACAAAGAATTGATTTCACATCTCTACACTAAAGACCACACAAAGTGTCTCGATTTAAGGAAGAGAAATTTTTAAAAAAATGAACAAATAACTTCTAGAATACTAACAGAAAAATAACACTGTCAATGAATATTGTACATGTTAATGAGTCATACATTTCTTCTAATTAGAAATTTCAGTTTCTGTGATTTAGTGGCTGGCTGGCTAAATCTGCCATAAGGTTACTCCGAAAAGCAGCACCCATGGAAGGAAGACCAGTAGAGCTGGAAAGGAGAACAAAACTGGGCCTTTGGATTCAAAAAAGGGTCTAGCATTCACACACATTTTCTCCTTAGTCTGGAATGGGAAACCATATAAAGTCTTAATTTCTCCTTGACAATCTTCTTCAGTGCCACAGCTCTTCATTATTATGTCATAGTAAGACTCACCCACAAGGAACCAGAAATGAGCTTTCCCTTCTCTCTTTTCTCTTGCCTTCTCTTCTAACCCCCTGGTTCAGGCTTTTAATCCATGGAGCCTAGAACCCTGCCTGTCTTTGATAAAGAAACAGAATCTCATGTTGCAGAAGTGACTCAGTTGTTACTGATAACAACCCTAAAGATTGAAGCTATTTATATCCCTAATTTCACTTAAGTCATTCTATGACTTTTTATCTTACCTCCCACACTGTCATTGGGCCTATGTTTTTTTTTAAACTTCTCCAAGTAACAAGCTTCCTTAAAGAAGTTTAATTTTCTGACTTTGGAATTTACCAGCTCTGCTCTATCTCATACTAGGCACAGAACAACATCTCATACCATATACCAAGATAAGGTCAAAATAAGTACATGATGTGACATAGAGATTGATATCACAAGCAATTTAGGGAAGAACAGAAAAAATTACCTGTTATATCTCTGGATAGGAGTTCATGACAAAATATGAGATAGAGAGGATTATGGCAGGTAAAGTGGATAATTCTGATTATGTTAAATTAGTTTTTGCACAAGCAAAGCCAATGTAGCCAAATTTTGAAAGAAAGCAGGAAACTGGGGTGGAGGTGGGGGATTTTATAGCAAGTTTTTCTGATAAAAAGCTCATTTCTCAAATATATAGGGAACTGAACCAAATTTATAAAAATAAGAGCCATTCCCCAATTGATAGTCAAAAGATATGAACAGCTTTCAGAAGAAATAAAAGCCATAAATAGCTATATGAAAAAATGCTCTAAACACTAATAATTACAGAAATGAAAACTAAAACAACTCTGAGGTATTATCCCACACCCATCAGATTGGCTAAAATGATAGAAAAGGAAAATGACAACTGCTGGAGGTGATATGGAAAAATAGGTATATTAATGCACAATTGGTAGAATTGTGAACTGGTCCAATCATCCTGGAAAACAGTTTGGAACTATTCCCAAATTTCACCCAGAAATACTACTATTAGAGCTGTATCCTAATTAGATGAAAGGAAAAGGACCCACATGCACAAAAATATTATAAGTGATACTCATATTCCAATTTATCTATTTGGTTAGTTTGGGGTTTTGTATTTTTTGTACCGAATTTTCCTAATACAGGTCAGAGGCAGGGTGTTAGTATGGAAAGAACAATGCACTTGGAATCAGAGAATTTCATTTTGCATCCAAGCACTACTACTAGTGTGACCTTGAACAAGCCACTTAACTTACCTGCCTCAGCTTTCTAATCTTTATAAAATGACATGTTTGGTTGATAGAAGTTGGTTTCTAAAGTTTCTTACATCGCTAAATCTTATGATCCCCCTTAAAGGAAGCATTATTTCATCTCACTGGGACCACTGGCCAGCTATGTCATAAGCACAAGAATATAAATCCCCACTATATTCTTGTTTACAACTCCTCTCCCCTAAAACCCTGTAAGCTAGAACTGGCACATGATTTCATATAAGGGAAAGCCAAACCTAAAATATTTATGGGGGAAAATGCTTTGAAAATGAAATAAGAGAAATGCCCTTCATAATTCAAGATATTATAAACTAAAGAGGCAGAGTGGCCGAAAAAGCACTGGCCCAAAATTCAAGAGATTTAGGTTCAGGACCTCAGGCCTATGACTACCTCTTCCATATTGTTTCTTTCCCTCAGGATAGGTGCCCCAGTAAGAAGCTTGCGACAGATTGAGAAGGATGTTTTCAGTCTTGAAGGCAACCTTGTGAGCTTGAGGGTTTCGGAGTAATGAGTCCCTCAGTCAGTACCAGTTGCACTAAAGAAGGTATCCTTTGTTAATTACAGTGTTCTTGGAGGAGAAAATTATCACAGAAAGGAAGAGGAGCTCAACCTCTGACATGGCTTGCCACAACATATGAACCGGAAGGGACATGGTACAGAACCAAGATGAAGATGAAATTGATTCAGATGTCTCATAAAAATGTCTCATATTTTGACATTCTATTTTTTTTGTTTGTTGTTTTGTGGGGTTTTTGTTTTTTGGGTTTTTTTAGCTAGGCAATAGAGTTAAGTGACTTGCCCAGGGTCACACAGCTAGTAAGTGTTATATATCTGAGGCCAGATTTGAACTCAGGTCCTCCTGAATCCAGGGCTTGTGCTCTAACCACTGTGCCACCTAGATGCCCCATATTTTGACATTTTAAATATCAGCTTCCCAGAAAAACAGTTTGCTTTGCTCCAACAAACCTCGTGTGTGTGAGTGTGTGTGTGTGTGCATGAACCTCTTGTAGCCAGAAATCAGAAATATATCAACAGGCTAAGACCTTTGCACTGAATCTGATTAAGTAAAACTTAATAGGGATAAATATAAAGTACCACAATTGCTTTCAAAAAAAATCAATTGCATAAACACAGGAGAAGGAGGCCTGCACAGGACAACACTTTCTGTGGAAACAAATATGACATGGAAGCCAAAAAAGTTAACAAAATCGGACAGTATTAAAGAAGGCAAAATGTTCCAGACTAGGGAGGTATAGTTTCAACTGTACTTTGTCCTGGTCAGCTGGCACTGGAATTCTATGTTTACTTCTGGGAAATACATTTTAAGTAAGATATTGCCAAGCTGGAGGATATTCCAAAAATAGGAGTCAGGATAGTGAAGGGACTAGAAACCATGCCTAAGAAAATCAGTTGAAGGAACTAAAAACAGCCTGTAGAAAAGATTTTTTCTTTCTTTTTGGGGGGTGGAATAGGGGATGGGGAGAACACAAAAGCCGCCATCAAGGAATTGAAGGGCTAATATATGAAAGGGGAACTAAATTTGTTCTCCTTGGTCCCAGAGGAGCAATAGACAAAAGTTGCAGGAAAGCAGATTTCATTCAATGTTAAAAAAAAAAAATTTAAAAGAGAAATACCTAAATGTGATGTGCCTGGGAGAGGAGGTTGGGCAGAGGGAGATATCTCAGTTGGTTCTTCCTCACTGGAGGTATTCACAGAGAAATTACATAACTATTTAACAGGGAAACTGTAGGGATTCTTGCTTAGGGAGGATTGGTCTTGCTCATTTCTGAAAGTCCTTCCAATTCTGAGATCCTATGTTTGTGTGTCACTAGGTAAATTCTCCCCCAACAATAAACTGAAGGTCTGACTTCCGGGCATTCAGCAATGTTTGTCCTTCTGCTATGGCCAAGTAATTGCTATCTATGCTGAAAGTATAAATTGGTCTTCCTCCTAAAACAGAAGGCAGGGGCAGCTGCTGGCCCAGTGCATATAGCACTGGCCCTGGAGGAACTCAGGAGGACCTGAGTTCCAATCTGGTCTCAGACACTTACTAGCTATGTGACCCTGGGTTAACCGCGATTGGTTCCAATTTTTAAAAAAAGGTAAAGGAGGGGTTGAAGAATTCTACAGATCATCAGGGAGAATGAAGTATTCCTTAAAAAACACAAAAGAGTGGATTCAAGGTAAGAACAGAGTAAAAAAAATCTGAAGAGACAGAGAGGAATTCTGATCTGTGGCAGGAGTTTGGAGTGCTGAAGGGTGTGACAAAATCAACTCCTATATGAAAAATGCCCCCAAAGTACTAATAATCAGAGAAAAAGCAAATTAAAACAGCTATGAGTTTTTTGTCTCAGAAAAAATTGGGTGGTATCAGGAGGACTTCAGTTCAAATCCTGACTCAGACACTTAGTAGTTGTCTGTGCCCACTGTATGTACCCACTGTGATCGTGGACGAATCATTCTCAGTTTTAGTCTTCTCATTTGTAGAGATAATGACAGCACCCACTTCATGGGGCTGTTGTGAGGATCAAATGAGACAATATGTATAAAACACTTTACAAAGCCTACAAATAAATAAACCTTATAAGAGCTACATAAATTTAGCTATTAGCTATTATTACTTCACAACCAGCAAACTGGCAAAGATGACAAAAAAATTGAAACAGTCAAGTTGGAGGTGGTAAGGGAAGATAGGAATACTAATACAAACAATAATAATAATAATTGGTAGAGATGTGGATTGCTTCGTTTATCTTGGAAGACAATTTGGAATTATGTGAGAAAGGTAAATAAAAATGCATGTACCATAAGGAGGACAAGGTAGCACTTTTTATAGTAGCAAAGAATAAAGTAGGAGCTCATGAGCCTAGAAATGACAAACTGTGGTATGTGAAGGTAATCAAATATTATATCACTTAAAGAAATGGTGAATATGAGTTCAGAGGAACACGGAAAGATTTAAATGAAAAGATCAATATGTACAAAGATAACAATAATTTTTAAGAGCACAAAAAATAAGTCAAATTCCAAGCATCTGAAATGGCAAATCTTGATCACAGAGAACATATAATGGAACATACCATCCTTCTCTTGACAGAGAGTCAGGGGACTATGGGAGCAGAATTCTGCCTACTCTGTCAGGAAGGAGCCTAGAAATTACTGCCAAGGATTATATTAAAAAAACAAACAAACAACTAATTGATGTTGGGGAAGTTTGGTGGTACTGTATAGCACTGGTCCGGAAGTCAGGAAGACCTGAGTTCAAATCCAGCCTCAGACACTTACTAGCTGTGTGAACCCTGGGCAAGTCACTTAACCCCTACTGCTTCTTAAAAAACAAACAAACAAACAACTAATTGACATTAATTAGACAGTTGGAACTAGGGTGCTAAGTCATTGGCTATTAACAATGTGATCAACACCACAATAGGGGTACAAGCCAATAGCAGTAGAGAGTCACTCCAATTCCTCAGACATATCCTAAAATCCTGCTCTGGAAGTTAGGCCAAAATGACAAAATATGTGGAGCTAAGAGTGAGGGGGCCTTCAATTACCCATTTGATGGCTATTTGTGCCAAAAGCAGAGCAGTTTAGCTTGTATTAATGGTTATTTCATTTATCAAAAGGTGGAGGAATCAACAAGGGGAATTTCTGGAACTGATTCTCTCCAACCAAGAATAACCAAGAAATTATAGGAACATTGAGGGGAAAGTGTCTGCTCAATATTGGATTTGTGAAAAGTCATGCCTAGCCTGACAAGTACCCTAGATTTGGGGAAAGTAGATTTCAAAAGGTTCAGAGAAAGAACAGGTAGACACCTATAGCCTAATATTCAGAAATAAGCCCAGGAGGGATAGGAGGCTCTCAGGAATTAAATTCTGAAAACATAAAGAAAAATAATTCTAACGATGAAGAAAAGGGGAAGTTGTACAAAGAAACAAATCTGTACGAACAAGAGACTCATCAACAAATAGATTTTTAAAAGACATGTAGAGAAGACAGAAGTTAAAGCATATAACTAAAAATGAATAGAAATTGTGGCATGGTCCTATAACAATAGAGTCCAAATGAATAAAGCTAAGACCGAAAAAAAAGATTAGAGGCTGGGGAAGGGGTAGGGGTAAGGAGTGGGGGTGGTAGTTAAGCTACTTTTGATGAAAGAAGGGGAGAAGGGTTGGGGAGTTGATGATAACTGATTATGGAAGGAAAGCAGTACTACCCAATTCCTCTTTTGCTACTAGTTTCTCTGCCAAGAAGAACCTTTGGGCTATAAATGAAGAGGGGGAAAGTTTCTATAGAAAGATGAAATTTAATATAAGTAAGAGGGCATCTGGATGCCCTGGTCCATATGAATTATATATAGCCCAGATTATTGAATGAACTGGAAAATATGATCCCTGAGCCAGTCAGTGATCTTTGAAGATTGTTGAAAATAGGAAAGATTTAACAAGACTGGGGAAAGGCAAATGTCCTCATTTTTTTTAAAGCGAAAATTGTGGGTCTGCAAACTATAGCCAAGAGAATTTGACTTTCATTTCCAGAAGAAAGAAAGAAAGAAAGAAGGAAAGAAAGAAAGAAAGAAAGAAAGAGAAAGAAAGAAAGAAAGAAAGAAAGAAAGAAAGAAGAAAGAAAGAAGAAAGAAAGAAAGAAAGAAAGAAAAAAGAAAGAAAGAGAAGAGAGAGAGAGAGAGAAAGAAGAAAGAAAGAAGAAAGAAAGAAAGAAAGAGAGAGAGAAGAGAGAGAGAAAGAAAGAGAGAGAAAGAGAGAGAAAGAAAGAAAGAAGAAGAAAGAAAGAAAGAAAGAAAGAAAAAAAAGAAAGAAAGAAAGAAAGAAAGAAAGAAAGAAAGAAAGAAAGAAAGAAAGAAAGAAAGAAAGAAAGAAAGAAAGAAAGAAAGAAAGAAGGAAAGAGAGAGAGAGGGAGGGAGGGAGGGAGAGAGGAAGGAAGGAAGGAAGGAAGGAAGGAAGGAAGGAAGGAAGGAAGGAAGGAAGGAAGGAAAGAGGAAAAAATAAAATAAAAAAGTTTAGAATACATTAATAAAGAGAGGCAGTATGGTGCAGTGGATAAAAAGTCAGCCTTGAAGCCAAGAAGAGCTAGGTCCAGTTCCTACCTCTGACATATACAATTTGTGTGACCCTTAGCAACTAACTTAGCCTCTCAATGTTCTAAGTCACTCTCAAAGACTATAAATTAGAGAAGGTGATAGCCTACATTAGTAGAATTTTCTCACCTGTGAGTTCCCTATGCCAATGAAATCACAGATCCAGGCCCTATCCCTGTCATTAAAGAGACAATCACTGAATATCCAGAAAAGGAAACAATGATCAAAAGCTAATATGGCTTTGTCATGAATAGACAAGGCCAAACTAACCTCATTTCCTTTTCTGAAAGGTTTATTCATACTATCTTAGTATTAGAACTATAGTGTATCTAGATTTCCAAGTGTTTACCAACATCTAAGCCCCACTGGGGATAAGATGTGGACTACTTCTATGTAGAATATGGCTATGTAGAACAGAAATGGCTGAATGACTGGATTAGTCATTAATGGCTTGATGTTGATCTGAAAGATCTTTAGTGGAAAGCGCCAGGATATGATGTCTGAAGTAGAAATAATGGTTCCTATGGTGCTTAGCATTTTTTCCAATGGTCTGGATAAAATGGTGAAGCAGCTAAATGGCAGTTCATATGAAAGAGCTATTGAGGTTTTATTGAACTGTAAGCTTAACTGCATGCCATGGTAGCCAAAAAAGCTAATGTGATTTTAAACTACATTGAGAAAGATTCAGCCAGAAATAAGCGAAGTCACAGACCTGCAATATCCTGCTCTGATCAACAGAATATTGTGTTTAGTGCTAAATGACACATTTTAGGGTAGACTGATAAGCTGAAGGGTATCTGGATGAATGTAAACAGGATAGAAAATGGTTTGGAGATTATGACATATAAAGATTAGTTGAAGGAAAGGCTAGCCTATAGCAAATAATTTTTTTAAGAGTTGAGGGTGGGATGCAATATCTACATTCAGATACTGGAAACACTAGTGTGAAAAAGGAATTAGATTTATTCTATTTGGCCCCAGAGCATAGAACTAGGGGCTATAGATAGAACCCACACGGAAGCAGATTTTGGTTTAATGTAAGAAAAAGCTTCCTAACAATTAGAGAGCCAACCAAAAGTCAAATGAGCTGCTTCTCAAGGTAGTGAGTTACCCATCATTATAGTTGTAAAAATATATATTGGGTTTACACGTTGGGGATACCTTAGAGGCAATTTTTAGTCAGGTATGTGTTAGATTATGTGACTTCTAAGTTTCCTTCCAACTCAGATTCTACAGTTTTGGTTTTTGGTTTTTTTTTTTTGGTTTTTTGTGAAACAATTAGGGTTAAGTGATTTGGCCAGGGTCACACAGCTAGCGTCAAGTGTCTGAGGCCGGATTTGAACTCAGGTCCCCCTGACTCCAAGGCTGGAGCTTTATCCACTGAGTCATCTATTTGTTCTGAGATTCTATAGCTCTGATTGAGATTCTCTGTCCCAGGAACTTTCATCTATAGTCATTATTGGAATTTTTCTAGCATTGGTCTCATAATCCTTCCAGTCCCTAACCAAACAAATATCAATAGCATTGTTTTCAAATCATCAATTATGGTCCTCAAACGGTAGTTTGATGTCCCTCTGTACAATGGCATGAAAGCAAAGGTGTAAATTACCCAAGAGTCAATTCTTCCTAGTTCTCTTTTCAGGGTTTGATTGTTAAAACTAACAAACCCAGAGAAATAAGCTACAATGGCCTCTTCCCATCCCTGTTCAACCCCAAAAGAGATTCCCGTGTTTCCAGAATGAAACTGAAAAGCTTTAGCGTATGTCTGCAAGTTCTCAATCACCTCTCCAAAGCAGGTTAAGCACTTACCTAGGAAGCCAGAACACTAAGCTGTTTGTCTAAGAGCTGAGATCACTACTGCTACTTCCTTATCCTCCCCACTTCCCACCTTCTCCAAAGGTACTCTCACTACCCCACTTCCTTCTCTTATTCAGCTTTCCTATCCTGCTCCCTTCCTCCAGCCTAACTTCTCCTATCCCCTCACTCTTGTCCCCACCATCAAGCTGCTCATTGCCCTGTGGGTGAGCCCTTCCCCAGCTGTGGCCCAAAGTAGTGTTAGGGACTAAAAGAAATACCCATTTTTGTGTTTCCGTAAATAGTGAGGCAACTCTTGTTCTGGTGGATACACCACTTGAATTCTTCCTTGCAGATTCGCTGAGCTCCTAGCACATTGCAAGATGGGCAGAGTAAGCCATTGGAATCATTTTTTTTAGCTATTTCCTCCTCTGACAAAGCAGGTGAAAATGGTCTGTTCCATTCCTCTTTCAAGTCTTGCCATGAAAATGGTGGCAGCAAACGTTGCTGCCCTGCAAGTTCAGATGTAAGAGGTTCATCTGTCTTTCCCTCAGCATTTCTTTTTTCTTTGTCTTCATTCCTGGCTTTTGCACATGATGGACAACTCGGACTACTGGAGCTGTTTTTTTGAACTTCTGAGTGTGCCCTCTTAGATCCTTCAAAGAAAAAAAAGTAAAAAGGAAGATGACTCTTTGCAATGCCTCTCTTTCCTCGTGTTCTCTACACTGAACCATCCTTAGAAATTTTTTAGCTTTCGGTAAGATTAGGTTTCTATCCCAGCAAAAATCAATTCAATCTCAGGCCCTAATTAACGTCATTTAAGAATAATAACACCTTACATTTGTATATAGTGCTTTTTAATTTCCTAAGTATTGTCCCAAACACTATCATATTCCATCTAAACAACAACCTTGTGAGGAAGGACGTAAAAGTAAAAATCTCCATTTTACAGATGTGGACACTGAGGCCCAGAGAGATTGAAAAAATTGTTAAATATCCAATCTCAGAGACAGATAGAACCTCAACTATCATCTAGTCCCATCTATATCTGAACAGAGATCCCTTCTACAATATCTCTGACAAGTGACTTTCCAGCCCCCACTTAAATACCTGAAATGATAAAGAACTTGTTACCTCTCAAGGCAGCCAATTCTACTCTTAACTCTAAGTATTAGAAAGTTTTTCCTTATATCCGACTGGAATCTGCTCCTCTGTAACTTGCACTCAATGCACTTTAGGTTTTTGCTACCTGTATCACCTTAAAAAAATCATTTAACTCCTCTGGGCCTCAATTTCCTCATCTGTAAATTGAGAGAGTTGAATTCAGTGGCCTTTAAGGTCCCTTCTAGATCTAAATCTATGGACCTATGATCCTAAGAAAGATAATAAGAGAGGGAAAGAGGTTATATAAAATATTCTGATACTGTTTTTACCCATTTATTCCCAAAAGTACAATGAAGGACAGAAACTGTCCCACCTCAAAACTCAACTGCTACAAGACCTTTCCACTACAAACATAAGCCATTCTAATCGAGCCAAAATCAGCGCTAGCTGGGGAGAAAGGGAGGTATCATGATGCCTACAGGGTTTTCTTTGTTTCCCCAACACCCACAAAGGCTAAGAAGCATATCTTCCTTGGTGAGCAGATGCTCAGAGTAAGTAGGAATCTCAGCATGGCATAATGGAATGAGTCTCAACTGAGATCCAAGAGAACTGGGTTCTAGTCCCATTTCTGTAACCAACCGAGGGTTGCCTAAAGAGCAATAGATGAACAAATGGCAGCAAATAGGAATAGGCTACAAACATTACCAACCAAGAAGAGGAATGGCTTAAAGGCTATATAACATGACTGGGATGTAGAAAGATCAAGGTCATTACGTCACCTTGAGTTATTCCTTTCTCCTCATATAAAGTAAGCAGGTTGGACTGGATGATCTCTGAGTTCCCTTCTAGTTCTTGAGGGTAGAAACAACTTAAAGTGTTTGTCTTTGAATTTCCAGTACCTAGCACAGTGCCTTGCACATAGTAGGCTCTGAATGAATACCTCTTAGGTTGAATTGACTTCTGTGATTCTGGGCAAAAATCAAGTATTTAACAGAAAATTTTACAGTTAGAGAAAGTTGGATGTAGGGTTAGGCACAGCTATAATACCTACCTGGTATGTTAATGGGAAAAAATGGAACACTCCCTCCCCACCTCTGATGTCCACAATGCCAGTCAAAAAAAGCTTAATTTAGTGATCTTTTAATTACTAAAGTACTTAAAGTTAAATTCCCCAGGACAAGAAAGCCTTAAGTTATATGTTATTGCCACTTACAATGGGAATGACTCCCTTCCTTCATCATAGGATTCTTGAAAAGGGGAATGAGGAAGATGAAGAGATAGGAGGGGGAAAAGGGAAGAATTAGGAGACAAATTTCAAGCCCCCTCATTGAACATAAGAAAGATCAGTAGCGACATTTCATTATTTATTCTGGTTGGGGCATGGGAGAAGTGTAAAGGGAATTAAACCCAAATCCAAAATCTAAATTTATTCATTTATATTATATTTATTATATATTATTCATTTATATTAATTATATTTATTCATTCAACAAACATTTACCATGTGCAAGGTACTATTAATCTCTGAAGATCCAATGATGAAAACGATAACAGTACCTGTCCTCAAGGAATTTACAATCCGAGAATATTATCTACTTGACTTTGGATAAGGCATTTCCCTTCTCTGGATCTCAGTTTCTCATCTATAATATAAAGGGGGCTGGATGTGATGATGCCTAAGGTCCATTCTAACTTCAAAATTATGTGGCTCTTATTCTAATGAGCTAGCCTAGCATAATGATTAGAAAGCTGGCCTTGAAATCAAGAAAACCAAAGTTTCCAGTCCTGTCTCAGACAAATACTAGCTGTATGATCCTGTGATGATAGAAACTTACATACTGATTATTACTCCACATCAATGAAGTCACAGTAGATGTCTAGCTAGGCCCACCCTCCAAAAATAGATTTTAATAGAAGGGAGAGTTTTGATTTTCCTGTCCCAATGTTCTACATAATCTTCCTTACAGTCATTCCTTCTTTCTGGGAGAATATTTCTATCCAAAAGTCCCTTCTGACTCTGTGGAACCTCAGAACAGCCAGCACACAGAAGAGGAGGTTAACTTAGGACAGAAGCAGCGCAGTCAGCCCTCACTACTGCATTGGGATTTCTGGTTTCTGCTCCAAATCTACCTGAACCCCTCACACTCCTACCACTAGCACCACCACCATGTGATCTACAGAGTATAGACTTCTGCTCTAGGTGTCCATTTCTTCCCTTCTCTGAAGGGCCTCAAAGGCAGCGAAGTAAGTCTCAGGCCACAAAAAGAGCATAGGTTCACAGGGTCCCTCCCAGGATGAGAAAAATTTCCTTTTCCCTAGCCTCCAGATTCCAGGTCCTTCATAGAGGAAAGGCTGTCTAATGTCTGTCTTCTCTCACCTGTAACAAGAAGGGTGAGGGCAATGGTGATGAGGAGCCACTTCATGGCTAATGGCAACCTTCCTGCCTCTTTGTTTAGTTGGAGCCTGGGAAGACAGAAAATGGTAAAAGGAGTAAAAGCCCTTAACAAAGGATATAATTATAACAAAAAACTCCATGAAGTAGTGAGGGAGTAGCTGACCGCTGACTTGGATTCTTATCCTGTGTCCTGGACACAGGGCTTATTTCATACTCTACAGAGATTTTCTAAGGGGAAAAAAAAAGTCACCCTACAAATTGGTGACTAGACAGGGCAACCATGAGAAAAACCTGAGAGGTCAAAACAACTTCTGCATACTCATTCTGGCTCTGGAACAGGAGAATCTGGGTTCAAATCCTTCCTCTAACCCCTACTACCTGTGTGGCCTTTGGGCAAGTCACTTAACCTCTCTGAGCATCAGTAAATCTATCTGTAAAATAATTGGGGTTGGACTTCCACCTCTAAATATGTGCTCCTCCTGACTGAGTGCTGGGTTTTGACCCAGACCTAACCTTTAACTTCCCCAACAATTTATTACATATCAACCATGTTGCCAGGGTCACCTCTAAAGAGGTTATTAAATTTTCAATGTGAACATTTACACCTTGGAAATAATAAGAATAAGAGCTAACATTTATATAGCACTTCCTATGTGCCAGAGCAGCCAGGCATTGTGCTATGTGTTTTGCAATTATCTCATTTGATCCTCAAACCACCCTGGGAAGTAGGTGCTATTATCATCCCCATTTTACAGATAAGGAAATTGAGGTAAACAGAGGTTAGGTGACTTGCTCAGGGTCACACAACTAGTAAGAGTCTAAGGCTATGTTTGAATTCTGTTCTTCTTGACTGCAAGCCCAGCACTCTATTCACTGTGTGCCACATAAGCTGCCTATTAAGCAAATAAGGTGCTCGTTTATTGTTTTGTTGATTTTTCAATTTGAGAAAGTGGTAAAAATGTTAACAATGCAGATTAAACTTATAAGTATGTCTTGCATATTTTTTTCGGGCGAGCCAGTTATTAAACCTTGCCAGCACATCCCTGAATGTTAGTTTTGCACTAGGTCCTGGTGGACACACAAAAAATAAGACATTTCCCTCTGACTCAGGGAGCTCATAATTTGGTGAGCTGTGACCAATAAATTTTTGTTATTCTTTTCTTTCCTAGAAAAGAACTTTGTAGATTATCAAGGGCACCTAATGGCATCCAGAAATCAGACCTAGTTGCTGACAATAAAGAAATTATACCCAAATGTCTTTACAAGGAAAAAAAATGTCTGTTATGGATTCATACGATCACAGACAGAGCCAAAAGGGACCTTAAAGCTCACTGAGTTCAACTCCCTCATTTTACAGATGAGGAATCAGAAGCTCAGACAGATTAAGGTCTAAAAGTCATTTGTCCCAGTTCACCATGTTCCTGTATACGGGATGTTTGAGGGTGTACAGAGGGTAACCTCCAGTGGTTCCTTTCCCATGAAAAAAATAAATGGAGAAATTCTAGAAGAAAAAATGGCCTAGATTACCTGCCTGTGATCTCTTTTAACTCCAGCATACTGTGATTACCATCTTTCCATAAAAAGCCTAAGATCCCAGGACCTTAGTACCTATGAGAAACGATCACTTCAAAGATCTCTCTTAGCTAAGGTCCCAAAACTTCCCAGGGAGAACCCAGCTAACACTTTCTCTAAATGAAGCAAAAGATGAATATGTCTTGCTCTTGGGGCAAGAATATAGGTCTGTCCTATATTATATAGGAAAAGTAGAAAGGAAAGGGAGAAAAAATGAGACCGATAGAAACTGAAAAGCATAAACCATCTAACACAGGGAGACAAAGGGAAAGATCAAGATGAAAAGATACCTGCACATAGAGAGACCAGACAGAAAGTGGGAAGTGCAGTTAATGAAGAGAAAAGAGTATGAGGCAGAGATAGGATGGAACAAGAAAAAACTGTGGGCCAACTTAGCAGAGACTAAGGAAACAGAAACAGAGGGACAAAGAAACATCTAGAAGGGTAAAGAAACGAAAACAAGAGACAAAATCCTGCACAGAGACATATTTTACATACCTACACTGAGTTTTCCTTCACTCAGAAAATCCCAGAATCAATAGACTTTATTTCAAAGGCAGAGGAGTACTGATTGTAGAATTAAGTAAAAATGAGAAGAAGAATCCTAACCTCACCTCACCTCACTCTTTTAAAGGCAGCGTGATTTTCAAAAAAAGTTACATTGTCTATACTTTCAGAATCTGTTGTTTGGTTTCACTTATCTCATTGGTCCCCAGATTGCCCCTTCCCTTGACTCTGAACCAATGAGACCATTGTTGCTGCCTCAACCTTTCCTCCTCCTCCTTTTCCCATTCTCATCAAAAATCAGGGAAGCACAAATTACAGAATGTTAAAGTGAAAGATCATCATCTAGTGCCCTTTATTTTGCAAGTAAGAAAATTGAAGCCCAGGAGGGTAAATAATATTGACCAAACCAATTGATAGTATAACTGAGTAATTGGCCTAGCATCTGACAACTGGATAGAGCTGCCAAGGACTAGTACCCAGGTATTCTGTCTCTACAGGTCAATATCTACGTTGCTGTTTCAGTTATTTCTGATTCTTTATGACCCCTTTGGGGATTTTCTTGGCAAAGATACTGGAGTGTTTTGCCATTTCCTTTTCCAGCTCATTTCACAGAGGAGGAAACTGAGGTAAACAGGGTTAAGTCACATGTCCAGGGTCACACAGTCAGGTCTTCCTGACTCCAGGCCCAGCAGTCCATCCACTGTGCCACCTAGCTGTCCTTTCAATGTTCGTGTCTTCTGTTAAAATGACAAGGAGAACAGGCTATTTTTCTCTCTTCCTTGTAATAACATCTGGCTCATTTAACTTTTTGGTCCTTGACTCATTAATCCCAATGGTGGGGTGGGTGAAGGGGGACTTACTGGGGAACTTGAGGTGAGGGGAAGGCAAGAGAGCTTGCAATGTCACAAATCCCATACACCTCCTCTCAACTTTGGTTGGTTGGTTGCTGTCCTTCATTCTCAAAGACGACCAAAATGACATCACTATGTAGGAGTCAAGTTACTGCAATGCTGAAATCTCTGAAAGATCTCTGAAAGCTGCCCGCTCTTTTTCTGCGCAACCATATGTTGGCTCAGCTTTCTCTCTACATTAGCAACTAACTGGTCCTGCTTGGAGAAGTGCTCTAATCTGCTGACATTAATTCTTCCAGTAGTTGTCTTGCCTTGGGGCCACCACTTTTGCTGAATTCAAATATTTCACTTGGAGAGGATAAGTCTATGAGCAGTCCAGCACTCTATACTATATAGTGTGTTTGTCACTCTCACATCCTGTTTGTCTCTTCTCCTTACAATGACATGTCTATTAAATGCCATTGTTTGGTGTGAGAGTGTGGTGAAGAAGGAGGAGGAGGAGGAAGGTGAGAGGGAGGGGGAGGAAGGTGAGAGGGAGGCAGGGGAGCATACCCCAAATAGGTTGGTCCTCAGCCTTGGGTCGCTCCCACTATCTGCTTCCGTCACTCCTGACGTGGTTGAATAAGGTGGAGAAAATCAGGCAATCTTTCTGACTTGATCCACTACAAGTTTATGTTACATAACCTCAACTTGGTCCTCACTGCTACTAGACAACCCATCTACATTTCCTTCATTGATTCATTAATTCTTCTTTCTACAGTGACTCTTCCAAACCTTTTCATCCCTCCTGAAACCTCCCATGGCTCCCTCTAACCCCATCCTCCTAGCTGAAAATCTTGCTTCATATTCTACAGAAAAAAAAAAAAAACCTGAGAAGCATGAGTTCCTTTTCTCCTCCTCCTATTACTTTCTCTAGAGTCCTCACCTCTTAGGTATAGCTCTCTGCTGAGCTCTAAGAATCATTTCCTTACTAGAGTCTAGAACTTACCTGTCATAAAGGATTAGAATCACTAAAGTTACCATTGTCCTCAGGTGATTGTTCTTGAGTGTTCCTAGATAGCTTCACCTTTCCTCCTATGGTCCTTATCATGGCAACCTATACTATTTATTATCCACATCTTGAAGTGTGTATATTTTTCCTGTCAAATATTTTAAAAGAATATGTATTTCCATTCTAAGTATGCCCATCTCCTTTTCAAAATCATCCAAAACATTAGCATTCATCTATTAATAGCACTTCTGGAGTTTGAATCAATTTTAAACTTTTTAAACTTTCAATGTATTTAGATTCTTCAGCTTTAACTTATTTAGATTTAAGTAACTCAATTTCCACTCTTATTTCATTTATTCTGGGTTTAGGAATTAAGCTATTTATTATGATTACCCTACACTGATCTGTAATACAATGTTATTTACCTTGGAGTTAATGCTATAGCTGATGAAAATAAATATGACTTCTTATAAATAGTAAGATGGTTTAAATTTTGCTATATGGTCCTGGTGCATAATAAAATCATTCATATCTTCAATCCACTTTATGCTTATTCATGGTCTACCCGACATAGCAATCAAGGCCCTCCACACTGCAACAATCCCAGAAGGTGGGGTACTGGCATATCTGATGCGTTCGTGTATCATGCCTTCTTGTCAAACCAAAACATGAAAGAGCACTATTTATCATCCTCATCAAGCTGATTATCATGATTCCAAGCACAGCCAACCTGTAACTCTATGCTGCCCTATCTGTATCTTAGATTCATAGTAGGAGTTATATTACCCTGGAGAGCATCCTAACTCAGTAGCATCCCTGGAGCCTATCAAGAACTTCAAATTCCTACTATATTTCCATAGCTTCTATAGTGGTCTCAGGGAACACAGAGTTACATAACCTGACTGGCACTTCCCTATTTTGCTATTGCTATTGCAGCATTGGACGATGATTTAGGTTTTGAGCACTTTGTTATACTCATTATTAAAATTAAAAGTATCACTTATTTTGAAGGTGCAATTGTGATTGACTTCTTCGTAGGGTTTTTTATTTCCCAAATCTTCCTAGAGAGACAATAAAGATTCTATAATGATTTTTACTGTTTCTTTGTGTAGCTATTCGAATCTAACATTCAGAAACTAAAATTGTAGGTCCTTTTCAGAAAAATTTCCTAACTACAATCTAAGTGCTCAATTATTTCATTGCCAAATATTTGTTGATTGATGGATCATTCCAATATCCCAAATTACTTTGTATTCCCCAAATACGGCCTATATTGTCTGTGTCTTTGCTCATGCTGTTCTGCCTGTAATGTCCTTATTGAATCCTTAGCCTTCATTTTAAAGCTCAACTTTCTGGTGTGACTAACTCAACTACTTATACAGGGTGACTTTTCCCAAATCACTTAAGTTCTCTAAGCCTGTTTCTTCACCTCTAAAATAAAGGAATTGGACTATACTATCTCTAAAAGTCTGCTATGATTCTAAATCCTATGAACTAGAAATTTCTTCTCTTCCACTAAGCTTTTCCTGGTCCTTATCACTTTGTTAGTAATGACTTTTGTTCTAACTTTAGTTTTTTGTGTTTTTTTAACCTTTTGCATCTTTAAACTTTTCATCTGGATCTATTATTTCATTGGGGTAAGAAAATTCCTGCATGTAAACTCCCTCCACCTACACAAATCAAGAAATTATAACTCATAGGCAGAACTCTGATCAATGCAGTGACTAATTATGACCTCAAAAGCTTGATGATGAAACATACTTCCTCACTTTTTTGGCAGAGAGGCAATGGACTTAGAGGTAATATATATTCAGACAAAGTCAATGTGTTGATACGTTTGCCTGACTTTACTTCATAATAAGGAGGGTTGGGATTGGGGTGGCAAATAGAGGACTTAGGGAGCTGTATTGAGAAGTGATAGAGACGGAAAAATAAGATCAATAAATCATTTAAAAATCATCAGAGCAAAAGTTCAGAAAGGGACACAGAAACAAATAATGTTGGTGCTTTGTTAAATTGAAGATAACCCCTTTTAAAACTAACTACATGTTTAGTTTCATATACAATAATTTTGTTGTCTGTCCATATGTTTGTGTTTGTTGATAAGTTCATAATAAAGAAAAAAATTTAAATTGTTGCAGGAAGAATGTATCAGAGGAAAGACTCAACTATTTCTTCCTGAGTCCAAAGTCAACCCTCTTGTTTCTCTGTAAAACTGAATCTCACTGTTGCACTAATCATGTATTATTGTGTAGTATAATTATTTCTGTAGGACTGTTATTTCTGCGTTAGACTTTAAGTTCTGTGAGGGCAGGAATAATGCCTTTTCTAACAATGTCTTTTAACACAAACAGCTTAATAAACATTTGTCGAATTGAATCAAATTTGAAACCGAATTTGCTAGCCAGGACTCAGAGGCAAGTCCTATTTCTATTGTTTTATGATTTCTAATAAAATTGCTTTATGTTCAAATGTTTATTGTTAATCTTTGTTGCTTGTGTATCAACTGAATACCCTAGAAAATGGGGCAAATTCAAATGTTCCCAAAGAGTGGTTCTTCTGGGTGAATGTGAACATAAGCCATATCAATGTTATCAGCCAGAAGTTCCCCAAGATTGAATCTCATTTGATATGAGTTAAAAATTCTCCTGTAATCTCTCCAAAAAAAGTCCTGTGAGGAATCTTCATTAATTGACTCCCTCCAGAACACTGGACTGAAGTCAAGATTTGGGTTCTAGTCTTTGCTGTGCCATTAACTTATTGTGTAACATTGGGTAAATCCTTTTAACTTCTGTGGACCTCAAGGTTTTCATTTTTGTTTTCATCTGTAAAATGAAGGTACATAAAAACATCAGAATATAAAGTCTCATCTTCAAAATCATCTGCATTTAAAACAATAACAAAATATAACAAATACCTAGGAATTAATCAAGACATACTCAAAGCTTATGTAAATGCAATTATAAAACAGTATTTACAGAAATAAAGGAAAAACTAAATTCAAGATGCATTCAGTATAAGTACTTCAGACATGCTACTCTAATAAGGATAACACTACTCAAATTAATCTATAGATTCAACAATGTACTAATCAAGACAATAATGGGATACTTAAAAGAACTGAATAAAATAACAAAGTACATTCAGAAGAACAAAAGATCAAGATACCAAGGAAAATAATGGAGAAAAAAAATAGATAGGGAGTCTTGCACTACTTGGTCTCAAATTACACTATAAAGCAGCAATAATGAGAACTACCAGGTAATAGATATTAAAAGAAAGTCCAGTGGGATAATTTAGGTAAGCAAAATTTAGAATCATGCACACAGTAGTCAACAAATCCAACAACAGAAATAACTGGTGAAGGAATTCACTATGCAACTTGCTGAAGAAACCTAAAAGCACTTGTTGGGGGAAAAAAAAAAGTGAACACACCAGCATCTCTCATTATGCCAGCGGAGCTATAATCTCATTGATATGGATACTGCCTGCACAAATGTAGAATGCAACCCATCCATACCTGACAATTATGTATGATTTTCCTCTATGTCTTCCCATAAGTTTGCCTTGGGGGCCTATCCAGCATGCTGAGGGGCCTTGCTCTAATTTTCTTGATATCTCATACATACTATAACCAAAATAAATTCCAGCTAGAACAACAATATAAATATATAAAATCGTAAAATCAAAAATTATATATATAAATAACTTTTGCATCTGTGAAGAGGTACAGTCCAGAACAGCCACTACTTATAAGAAATTATAAAAAGGCAAAAATTGGATTAATTTAATTACATACGAAAGTATCCATAATTAAGAGTAACGTATCCAAAACCAGGAAAGAACTTGTAGTAAAATCATTGCATTGAACATTTTTTATAAATGTCTGACATCCAAGATCCATATGGAATTGACAAAAATTTGCAAGTATAAGAGCTGTTCTCCAAGAAATAAAGGGTCAAAGGATACAGACAACTGTCAAAAGAAAAAAAAATAACTGCTTGTAAGAGTATTCAAAATAGCAAATGGGAAAAGTGCAAAATTTTTAAGAAGGCTCAAGCCTTCTTAAACTTCTTAACCCAAACCCATCAAATTGAGATAGTAAGATAATAAAATTGAATGCTAGCAAGGATATGGAAAAAAAACCAGTACATCACTGGTAGAATTATCAGTTCATTCAATCTTTTGGGGAAACAATTTAGAATTATACAAATTACAAAAATGTTCATGTTTTCTAATACAAAAATCCTACTATTGAGCCCATAACCTAAGAAAATTATTGATACGAAAAATGCTTACATGTACAAAATATTTCTAGTGATACTATTTTTAATGAAAAATTCGTAAATGCCCAGTGATTGGGGAAGAGTTGAATAAATTATAGCATATCAATTATTCTATAATCTGTCAGAATTCACTTGGGAGGGATTGTAGGGAACTAGTTGGGAATGGAGAAGAAATAATCAAGTTCTCCTGTCCACATTTAGCACCAAATGTTCCTTAGATGGTTTTGTGGTAACCCAATGACCACACCTGAGAAATGATAGTTCAGGAACAAAATATGTGCATCAAAATGAGATTTACTGAAGAACTTGGGGCTTCTTTGTTTTTAATAAAAATCTATGGGCTGGAATTGCAGGACTGAAAGAAGTTCTGAAAAGTGTTCATTACACTTTGTCGTCTAATAAAGGTCCGTTTTACAAGCAGAAGCAGCAAGCAGGTCAAAAGTAGCCTCCAGTCTTACTCCCTATATCTAGGAGCTGTTACATCAGTCATGGTTCATCCATTTTCCACAATTTCCAAGTGTTCCAGGGCAATGCTCACTGGGAAAGCAAAGTGTTATATTTTGCTTCCACTCCCAAATCTATGTTTTAGGATCTCTGAGTGTTGTAACTGATTGAGGAGAAAGAAGGGGAAAAAAGAAAGTATGCAATCTAACCCATCCCATGGCTGATTTTGAAAATTACAATTAACTGTGAAGACAGGGGCCCAATTTCATGGCTTTAATATTGTATTTATATTTCTAACAGCTCTTACCTTTTCCAAATCAGTTTCTTGACTCTATGGCATGCCATCTATACAAGTACAATAAACCAGTTAACATTCACTGAGGGCTTTTGTTTTGTGTTTCATATATCTGTAGTGTCTTGCTTTTATGAAATGGATCAGCAGATAGGTACTAGGGGTTAGAACAAGCCACTAAAATACTCTCCATTCAATATTTTCTGAATACATAGATCTTACACTTAAGGTACCAACAGCCAAAGTGTTTGCACTCAGTCTAAAAACCGTGTAGCATCCTCTGCCCCTGCAGAAGCAGAAAAGATGGCACAAGCCTTACAGACAATTTTGTTTCATTGCCATACCCAAAAAAACTTACTGGAGATAAGCCTCTCTGTACTTCGGTAGGCTGTTACTTAGAAGGCAGTGGATAGGACTAAATTCAAAACCTTTCCAGAACAGCAGAAACTGCCAGAGCCTACTGTCTCCGCTGGACTGGCCTTTGACAAATGTCACCTCTGTGACACAATGAGCTATCAGATTAGGACTTCGGAGTTTTCTGTTAGTAAGTATATCAACACATTTAATTTATGGGAGGAAAAGGAAAAAAGTAGCAGAGATGGTCTAGTTAAGTAGTGCTCTGCATCACCAGAGGGAGTTCCCACACCAATGAGACAAGATGCATTAAAGTACAGGAATGTAATGTAGTGAATGCTATTATACTACAAGGAAAAATGAAGTATACTGTGAACTCAAAGCTTGACAAGGCTCTGTGACTAGGCAGAAATAACCTCCCCTATGGGATTCTAAATGACAGGCCTTTTCCAGTGTGCTGGATGGGTAGCCTCTATAGGGTGATGAATAAGTGCTACTAGCTTATAGAAATTTTAAATTATTTGAAAACATGCCTCAAATCCTGAGTTCAAAACCTGTCAGTCACTAGCTATGTAACCCTGAGCAAATTACATAAAGCCATGTTATGTCTCCTCACTTGTAAAATGGTGATAATAATAGCACCTACCTCACAGGACTATTTTAAGGCTCAAACAAGATAATATATGTAAAGCATCTCGCAAATTCTAAAGAGTTATATAAATGGTAGCTGTTCTCATTATTTATTAAATACTTAAACACTGTTATTATGAGGCAGCTAGATGGTGTGGTTGATAGAATGCTAGACCAGGAAGAAGTGAATTCAAATGTGACCTCAGACACTCATTGGCTGTGTGACCCTGGGCGGGTCACTTAATCTATTTATCCCAGTTTTCTCAACTGTAAAATGGAGATATAATAACAGCATCCACCTCACAATGTTGTTTTGAGGATCAAATTAAACATTTGTAAAGCACTTAGCACAGTAATGAGCATTACAATAACTGTGGATTCACCATATGCTGTAAATTGGCAGACTGGAACAGTGAATGTTGGAAGGATAGTGAGAAAACAGGGACGCAAATACATTGCTGGTGGTAATATGAATTGGTCCAGCCATTGTGGATATGGACTTGAATTATGCAAAAGTAAATAAGCTATAACTTCATCCTGACCCACTGACCTAGCAATTCCATTATTGAGTATATATCCCAAGTATATAAAAGACAGAAACAAAGGTCCAATACATACCAAAATATTCATAACAGCATTCTTTGTAGTAGTAAAGAATTAAACAGAGAGTACCCTATCAATTGAGAAGTGATTGAAAAAACCTGTGGTGTATATTCATGTATTATATATGCTCTATTACTGTGCAATAAAAATGGCAAACATGAGAAATTCTGAGAAACTTAAGTGATTTGAAGGAATGCTTAGAGTAAAGAAACAAAAGAACATAAATGAAAATATAACTAAAAGGACTTTCAGCTTAGTTAACTGAAAAAACCAATGATGGTTAAGAAAATAGATAATGAAATATGCTTCCTTCTGAATGACAAAAACACGAGACCAAACATGAACATCATAATGGGTGTCACTGAAGAATTACTTTTTTTTTTTAAGAAAGAAAGGCTCAATATGGGAAGGGGAGCTCACCATAAATAACTAATGTAAAGATGAAAGATATCAACAAAAGCATGTTTAAATTAATTAATAACACAACCTGAGTTTCCACCTCAGCATCATCAAACTGGAAAAGATGAACAGGGTAAAATTCAATGCTAGCAATGTATGCTGCATGTGCCACTGAGTTACTACTAGAGTTATGAAAAGATCTAACATTTTTGGAAAGCAATAAGGAATTATCCCATAAACTACAAGAATATGCACACCCTTTCTCTATCCACCAGGTGATTACAGATGGGGAAAAAGACCTATTGGTACAAAAATATCTTCCAGCAACACTATCTGTTACAGCAAAAAACTAGGTGTCTGTCAAATGGGAAATGGCTAATTAAATGCTAGTTTACAAATATAAGAAAATATTACATCCTAAAAACAATGATTATGAAGAATTCAAAGGATAGGAAGACATATAAAGTGATAGAAGGGAAGCAGAAACTAATATGTGTATATATATGTATGTGTGTGTGTGTGTGTGTATATTTCTGTGTGTGTGGTACGCGTGTGTATATATATACATACACACACACACACACACACACATATATATATATGACACAACTATGTAGTTAAAACCAACAATTATAGCAACAAATTCATGTGACAAAGAAAAGGTAAGAAAAGATTAGGAAATCAAGGACAATGTGGACACTGCTACGTTAAAAGTCAATATACACATCTTTTGGGGTTGAGTTTACAAGCAGTAAATAAACAACTTACAATCTCTTGTTTGTTTACATGATCATTTTTCTTTTATGTTCTTGTTCACATATTTGAATTCCTATGTCTTTCAATGAAAATTTTTAAAATCTATATATTTAAAATTTTTTTAAAGGCCTAATGAATTACATACATAAAAGTGCAAATAAAATGCTAAGTGAGGCCAGAATGGAAAAAGGTCCAGAAGGATCAAGGAAGGCTTCCCAAAGATAGTCTTTCATTTGGGCTTTAAAGAATGAGTAAAAATTTAACAGTAGGAGAGGGGAATATGGGCATTCCAGGTATGGGAAACAATGTGAACAAAGGCAGAGATAGGAGTTTGAGGAATGCTCCAGGCAAGTAGCCAGTGGTATTGCATGGCATAGTTGGTGAGAAAGCTGGCTTTGAGGCCAGGAAAACCTGTGCACAAGTCCTGACTGACACATACTATCTGTGTGATATTTCATTTAACCTCTCAGGTAACTCTTAAGACCATAAATTGTATTTAAGGCGCTGACAAGTATTGGTTGAGGGAGTTCCCTCCCATGGATATTAATAATACTAATGAAATCAAAGATCTAGTTCATATGCCTATAGCTTAAGGTACAGCTAAAAAGATTGTGGAAGGCCTTGAAAGCCAAAAGAACTTTATTTGGTAGGCAACAGGGAGCCAATGAAGATTTTTGAGCACTGACATGAACTGTTTTATGAACAAAATATCCTGACATCTATACAAAAGTTGGTTTGGAGAACTGAGCAGCAATAGAAGACCTATTAAGAGGTGGATTGTAATAAGGGCCTCTGCTAGAACAGTGGCAATGGGAATGGGACAGAGGGTCAAATGAGGAGATAACATACTATCAGAGTCATCAAGATTTGGTTTCTGGATATGAAAGGTGAAGGAAGGTCAAAGAAACACAAGGTATGAAACAAGGTATTACTACTGACAGAAAATATCAGTGAGGCAAAGATTCAGATGGCAAGAAACTTTTTCAGATATTGTGAATTTGTAGTGCTGACCGATAGTCCACATTTCTTAAGTATCAAAGTCCTATAGGTCAAAAGAGGTTATAGAACTCTAGAGATTAAGATTTGTTTGCTTACAGATCAGAATACTTGATAATAACTTTAACTTATTTATGAATTCCTTCAAAGTTTACAAAACAAAGCTAAATTCTAAGAGGTACAGAGATACAAACACCATATTGAAATGTCTAAAACTAGATAAACCAAAATCGGTCTGGAGACAGGAGACAAGCTAATACCACCTCAACCTTTCAAATCTTATCCTCCTCAGAGCTGTTCACCATTTCCCTTTGTACACAGACAATAGACAGGAAGAAATTCCAGTTGCATTTTTTATTTAAATAAAATCCTATCAGTCTGCCCCTCCATTCTCACACACACTCCCCATTTTCCTTCCACCTCCACCCAATAGTCACCTCAAACACAATGGTTTTCATTGTGACCATTTCGCCCTGTCCTGGGGGAATGACACACAGGACAGGAATTTAGAATGTAAACCTTCATTCTCTCACAAAATACATACACAGAGAGCTTATTGGGGGTGGGCAGGGGTAGAACAGTACCTATGAAAGACAGAGGAGGTGAGACAAAGCAAGATGAGAGCAGAGGCAAATGGATTCCTCTATGCCCACTGTCAAAAGGAACAACTTTCCATTCTACTAGATAGTAGGAAGAGGGAAATAACCACCCCTCCAACACACATCCTGGAGATGTGTGAGGATCATTGTGTACTATAGGTGTGACCGACCTCCCCAGTGTCTGATTTCAATGGAGATTTCATTGCCACAACTTATTCTCCATCTTCAACTGATACGAGATGGGGGTGGTGGGGTAGGGTGGGGGATAGATGAGAGGGTAGTGGGAGAGGGAAGGGAGTAGTATAACAGCCAAGTCAAGAAACTCCTAGAGGGATATATAGAAACTTATATAGGAGAAGGGCTAGGGAGAAAGGATTTGGGTCCAACCCTTATAGTACCCAAGTTTTCCTACCCATGATGTCAGAGAGATGGTAAAATGAGGAACAGTAGTTCATAATTCTATCCTTGACTATGCTGGGCATGTGGGGAAGAGGACCAATCATTTACACTTGACAGGTAGAACATGGTGAACATGGTAAAACACTGCTCCAGCAAGAACATGGAGGAAAGTCATCTATTTTAAAGTCTGGACAACTCACTTCAGGCCCTCCCAAATTGATCTATCAAATTAGAGACTCCATAGGACCTTCTCACCTTAAAAAAATAAGCAGTCAAGCTGGGAAAACACCAAAGGTTATGTATGGTAACAGGAGGATTCTTTATATGGACCATTCACTGAAAACCTAATGTCACTGCCAACATGGGTCAGGGGAGACAGGATAAAGGTTGGAAATCTTCAGATTTCTCCCCCATTATCCTATAAGACTTGACTTTTTTTGAGTTATGTAATAGTCATCAAAAATTAGGTGAAAGGCATCTTGAATAAATGAACTTATTATATGTAGGGTTGCAAGTCTGGGATAGGACAAAAAACATAAGAATCCCTAGTAGGGTCCAGCAGTATTGGGAGTCTTATTAAGAGAATCTCAACATGGGAAAGGATGACTGCGGAGGATATGTCTGTAGGACTGGACTAGGGGAGTAGAAAAAAATGAGAAGAGCAACTTGGAGCCTCTATGGACAGCACTCCTCCCCTGGTCAACTTCCTGTTCCTTCTGGACTGAATTCCCTGAGGGGAAGGAGAAAGAGAGTTAGAGACAGACAAAAATGGTGAAAGATTAACAGAAATTCAGGTAGAAAGAAAAATATGAAGAGGGAAGGAGACAGAGAATGACAGAGCGAACTAGGCTAAGAAAGAGGGCATTTAATAATAAGAATAAGGCAGAAGTGAAACTTGTAACAATGAAAAGAGACAGGTGCATGAGACATAGAGGGAAAAAAAAGAAATCATCACAGAGGCAGAGGAGATAGAAGTAAGGGGCTTTTCAAAATAGAGGAGAACTCAAAAGGATAAGGGAGACCAACAGAGTCTGTAAGAACCCCCTGAGTGAGAAGAGGAATAGGGACAAAAAGAGGATACACAGCTCTTTGGGAAAGTGAGGGCTATAAGCTGATGCTTCGTTGGTGACGACCTCGACTCCCACTCCCATGATCTCCCCCACCCTCAGGGCTTAGCTCCTGGCCATCTAAGCTGGCATGGTCTGAGAGGCCCCTCAAGTGCTCCACTGAATCACACTTCTGTAGGTCTGAGGCAACAGTGCGAAGGCTCAGGAGACTCAAGGTATCAGGGGCGGGGCCAGGTTCAAGGGCCCCACTCTCCTCCAGATACCCACCCTCTGCCCCCTCAACCCTGATGTCTCCACTATCCCCACTCTCAGGTCCAGCCTCAGCCCCTACAGGAGAAGAGCGCCTGTGAACTGAGGCTTGGGGCAAACCCCTGCGGCGGGCATGGATCTGCTCGCTGATCTGCTCCAGATTTCTCAGGGCAACAGAGTAGCGGGTCTTTGCCTGAGACACTTGTTGCTCCAAGCCAGTCACCTTGGCCTTGTGTTCCTGAGGGAGGCAAGAACAAAAACATGAGATGCTCTACCAACCCAAATCTTTTAGGGGTCTTCCTAATTCCCTTCCAGCCTCAATTTACTCCATCATCTTCCCTGTTATTTTGCTTTCTGCCTCAACTGGGTTCCCTCTCAACTTTACCTTTTCTTATTCCCTCTCTCCTCTACTAGTTTCTAATGCTGACACTTTTCCTTCCCCTCATATTAGTATTTTCTTCCTCTACCAACTTCAAGGGATTGTTCCACTTTTAAATATCTGGGTCACTATCATAATCCATTATCTACCTCAAACATCCTCCTCTTTCAACAATTATTCTGCATTCTTCCCCTTTTATATTCATTCCTTTATTCTCTTCACATAATTCTCTGCTCATTAATTTTACCTTTAATCCCACAATTATTCTTCTTTGCTTTCTTTACTCCATCTGTTCTTCCCTCTCTTTTTTGTCCTCCTCTCCTGTGTTATCTCCTTCCTAATGTTTCTCTATGTTCTTCCTTTATGTTCCTTAAGGTCCCTTTCATCTCTTCTACTCTGTACCTACACTTTCCCCAATCTTTTCCTCCTGGTTCTTCATCTCTTCACATTTCCTCTACTTTCTCTTTTGCCTACCCTGAATTTCTTTTTCCCTTCCTCTCACTTATCAACCTGTTCTGAAGTCTCTTCATAGACCTTCTTTGGCACAATACAGGGTAGATGTCCACTAAATTGAAGTCTACCATTGTATGATCATCTAGGATCAAACATCCAAATCTTTACTGTATTCGGGGTTATCTTGAGTAGCAAAATATCTGCTGCTCATAACACAAACTCACAGTTGACCCTTTTCTTCTCCCTTCCCTTCATCCCCATATACTATTTTCTCTTCAGGTTTGTCCCAGGTTCTCCTTGTTCAGTTGCCTCCCAGTCTCCCCCTGCCAGTATGTCAAAGCAACTCACCTCTAATATCTGGTTAAACTGGGCCTTAAGCTCAAAGTATGGACGGCTCTTGCCAATGACCCGCCTAAGAGTCTTTTGTAAGGCCTGTACCCGAGCCTCTGCCTGTTGGCACAGCCTGGTCACCCGTTGGTGCTCCCTCTCTCCCCGAAGACGTTCCTCCTCTGCCTCATTCACCTGAGTCCCAAGAGACAGAAAACACAAAGCAAGAGAAAGAGAGACGACTAAATGGAATCACTCCAATGGCTTTCTTTCATTTGGCCTCTCCCAATCTACCATCTGACAGCTAACCTGTAGGGGACAGATCTGGTACAATTATCATTCTGTGCTAAAGACTTCACTGAGTGAAAAGAGTAAAAAGTCTCACATTAGATATACTAAGGAGATAGAGGGGAAGGTAATAAACCTAATGAAAGTCAAGGTAGATTTTATTCCATCCCTATTTGTCTATATAACTGATTTATTTTTAGTTCTGAAGCATGTGAGCCAACAGCAGAATACACATGGTCATGTAATAATATCAGTCTCTTTTTATACCATAGTCTACTGGAAAGAAAGGAGTCTGATAAAATAATCACATTAAAGCATTCTACTGATACATCAGCAGTAGGACATTTGTTTTTAGTTATTCCTGGTGAGCATGGGTAAAGATTTTCATAGATATGTGTCTTATCTATACCTAACACTCACATAGCACTTTCTATGTGCCAGGCACTGTGCTAACTGCAACCCTGAGAGGTAGGGGCTATTATCCCCACTTTACAGATGAGAAACTGAGGCAAACAGAGGTTAAATGACTTGCTCAGGGTCACACAGCTAGAAAGTGTCTAAAGCAGGATTAGAATTCATGTCTTTCTGACTCTAGGCCATATTAGAGCTTACCTCCAGCACTTATTTGCTATATGTCACTTAACTTCTCTAAGTTTCAATATTCTCATCTGTAAAATGGAGATAATACTTATATCACCTATTTTTACAGGGTTGTTATAAGGATCAAATGAAATAATACATGAAGTGTTTTGCAAAACTTAATTGATATACAAATTTCAGTTATTATTATTATTATAACCTCGCTGAGAGACCGTATGGTAGAATGGATATAGACCTGAATTTGAATCCTGAGTCAGGAACTTACTTGCTATATGATAATCCTAGGCAAGTCATTTAACTGGGCCTCTATTTCCTCTCCTTTAAAACAGGAAGAATAATAACTTACCTCATAAGGATGAAGTCAAATATGAGAATGTATGTGAAGCACTTCCCAAGCCTTAAAGCACTACATAAATGTGAATTATTACTATTGCTACATGTAAAATGTATTCAAATACTTACAGATTCATAGACTATTAAAGCTGCTGACTGAGGGACTGGTGAGCAAGAATATAAATAAGAACTCAATAACAAAGACCTAAATAATTACAGTTGCACAGAGCTATATACACAAGGACTAAAGTGATACTAATATAATGGAGAAATAAATTGTGTGAGATTAGTCCTCAAAGGAAGTTGCTGGTGAAAGAAAAATCTGTTAAGAGAGCAATGAATAAAAAAGCCTAGGTCAGAGGAACAGCCTGAGTGAGTGCTTGGATAAGGGGTTAGTGAAGAGCTTTTCTTGGATGAAACAGGGAGGGCAAACTTGAGAAGTCATGAAAAAGAAAAAGAATTCAATGATAAGGAAAGAGGGAGTGGGAGTGGTAAAAATAGTAAGGGATAGAATTTAAGGAGGAAGGGAAATCAAGATACAAATTAAGGAAAAAACATGAGAATTAAAAAATGACTGATGCTGCTAGCTACCCCTCACCTTACAAGTGGCATGATTAAGCATCTCCTGCCACGTGGGATCGAGCCGGTTCTTGTCAGCCATGACACCTTGTTCTGCCACAAACACCATTTCTCGAGCAGCATTGTGCATGCTCACCGCCCGTTCATAGCGCAGGGCTGCCTTCTGTGTTTCCTGCTGAGCCTGGAGGGAGGGTGGGGAGCAGTCATGGGAGGGGCCCAGACCCCTACCAAGAAAATCCTGGCTGAAGGAGAGCCAGTCATGAGAAAGGTAGATATGGTAGAGATTCCCCCTATGTCTGCCCCAAGTGAACGGCAATCCATATCCTGTAGAGAGACAGAGTCGGAAGAAATGAGAAGTCAATCTCACTGTCCTCCTTTCTCTCTCAAACTACGCTATGAAGAGCCTAACTGGAGATTCATTTCTGTAGAAAGATAGGAAAAAAGGGAGGGAAGAGATGAAGGATGCAGAGACAGATGCAAGAGAAGTGGTATTGTATAACAGATAAAGCACCAGACTAGGGCTCAGGAGATTTGGATTAAATTCCTACCTCAGACACTTTCTATTTGTGTGACCATTTACCTCTCAGAGCCTCAGTTTCCTCATCTGTAAAATGAGAATATAAGTACCCACACTATCAATGTCATAGTGTTGTGAGGAAAGCCCTTTTCAACCTTAAAGTGTCTATTTAAATGTAAATACCAGGAGAGAAAGTTTGGAAGAAACCTTAAAAATCATGTAGTCCAAACCACTCACTCTTCTTACAGATCAAAAATTGAGGCCAAGAGAAGGGAAATTATTTGTCCAAGACTATATAGCTGGCCACTGGCAGACCAGTATCAGAGAGTCCACTCTGCCTAACTTCTAGTCCAGCAGAAGAACTAAGAACGGGCACTAAATGTGCACATGTGCAGGTATAATAAGCCTACACACAAGCCAGATCCTTAGCTCAGGGGATAAGAGCATATGCAGGGGATGAAGCACCCAATTCCTGTACCTCTTTGGCCAGCCTCCGTGCCTCATAATATGGCCGGGCCTTATCAATACAGCTTCCCAAGTGAGAACCTTGTGTATTGAGCTTTCGAGCTGACTCCTGCAAGATCCTCCGATATGTGGTCCGGGCCTCCTGTCAGTAAGATATGAGGAAAAGTCAAGATTACTGGATAGTTCTCTAGCTGCTCTAAAATTCCCCAACCTAAAGACTGTCCCCTTTCCCCTTTCCCCAAAATATACCATGGTCTCAAGATGGAATTATAGCTAGGGAAACGGTCATCCTTGGTCCCAGGAATCCAAGATTTAGTTTGAAACAAAAACAAAATTATTGCTGTTTCCATGTCTTCCATAGAAGGTAAAGTTAAAGGAGGAAAAAAAGTTTCTTTTCCTCCATTCCCTCCTCCATCCCCCAATATAAATTTAAACAAAAAAAGGAAGACAAGGGAGGAAAAGAGAAAGCAATTGCAGAAAGCAATTATTACAGGACCACAGATTTATTGCTGAAAAGGATCCTAAAAGTTCATTTAATATAACCCATTCATTTTACAGACACCCAAGTCCTCTGACTCCAAATCCAATACCCTTTCCACTATCCAATGCTGCTCCCTGCACAAGACATCTCTTGGATTCCTGGGAATCTATTCTAACTTGTTCCCATGTTGGTGTCCCAGGTGGATGTACAGGGACACTCACATCGAGTTGTAGCTCTATTTGGTTGATTTCCTCACTGGCCTGGTTCAGGTGCTCTAGCTCCTCCTGTCCGAGGGGAGACGAAGGGGGAGAGATTAGTCAGGTAGGCCCTTAGAAGGTATAAATCCTATCATGAAAAATTAAGAACCTTCTTTGCATTTTTTGGAGGATAGGAAGGGTTATTATATCCATACACAGAGAATTTTTAAAGACTTGTAATGGCAATCAATAGTGTGGACTAGGAGGAAAGAGTCTGAAATGGGCCTGTCAGTCAAAAATTATCTCCCCCTAAAATAGAGCTGTTATTTTCTATTCCCCTAGCACAGAAGGAACCTTAAAATTCTCACAAAAGGGAAGGAGGTAACCAAGAACCTCCCCAACAGAAAGGTAGGCACAGTTATTAATATCAGGGGTCTCTTTCTCTAGATTTATCTACAGAGGCATTCTCCCTCCTACCCAAGATGGAAAGGAAATTTATTTGGCCTATAGGCAAGGGAAGAAGCAGAAAGATGGGATCTATACATGTCCATGAATGGGCAGTGGGACCTCATTCCCTCAAAGATAGAGAGAAGGGACTCTGGTTGGACAAAGGAAAGGTCTTAACTAGAGTGCTAACCCATTCTCACCTACACTGACATATCACCACATCACAAATAAAATCACACAGTCAAATGCAGCAAGCCAAACTGGGTCATATGCCTATTAAGCATAGTATTTTGTATATTGTGTATGCACCCTCACATATGAGGAGGTGTGTGTATATGCTTTCCAATTTTTTTATAAGCATCATCTCATGTAGTCCTCATAACCTCCTTGGACATAAACCTAGAGCTGAGATTACAATTCTTACTGACAAAAAAAAGGGGGGGAAAAAAGGGGCAGCTAAGTGGCTCACTGAATAGAACATTGGCCCTGAAGTCAGGAGGACCTAGTTCAAATCCGGCCTCAAACCAAAACTTGACACTTACTAGATGTGTAACCTGGGCAAACACTTAACCCCAATTGCCTAAAAATTAAAAAAAAGACAATTCTTACTGACAAAAGAGGAAATTGGTATCCAGAAAAATGACTTCCCAAAGTCATAAAGCTTTGTTGTTTAGTTATTTTTCAGTCATGTTTGAACCCTTTTGGGGTTTTCTTGACAAAGATACTGGAGTGGTTTGCTATTTCATCCTCCAGCTCATTTTAAAGATGAAGAAACTGAAACAAACAGGGTTAAGTGACTTGCCCGGGGTCACAAAACTAATAAATGTCAGGGGCCACATTTGATCTCAGGTCTTCCTGACTCCAGGCCCGATAATCTATCCATCTGCCTGGAAGTCCCATATATATCTTAAATTCAACATGTCCAAAACAAAACTCATTATCTTTTCCTCAAACCCTCCCTCTTCCTAACTTCTCCATTACTGTTGAAGGTACTACCATTCTCTCAGTCATCCAAACTTAGAATCTGGGTATCATTTTCCACTCTTCATTCTTTCTCACACCTCCATTTTCAACCAGGGGTCAAGTCTAATCATGTCTACCTTTGTGTAATATCTCTTATATATGCCTCTTCTCTTCTCTGGCATTGTAACCATCATGGTGCAGGCCCTTAACACCTTACATCTGGAAAATAGTCTTATCAAGAGCTCACTCAGGTCTCCCTGTCTCGGTCTCTCCTCATTCCAATCCGTCCTCTATTCAGCTGTCAAACTGATCTTCCTAAAATGCAAGTCTAACCATATTACCCCCCCTATTCAATACACTCCAGTGGCTCCTTATTACCTCCAAAAGTAAAATCCTGTTTGGCTTTTGAAGCTCTTCATAACATGGCCCAGTCAGTCTTCTTACACCTTACTCCTTCTATGTACTCTTCAGTCACTCACATTAGCCTCCTTGCTGCTCCTCACACATGACGTTCCATCTCCTGACTCCACTCCCTCATGCCTGAAAATCCTCCTTCTCATCTCTACTTCCTATCTTCCCTGGCCTCCTTCAAGTTTCAGCTAAACTACCACCTTCTGCAAGAAGCCTTTCCCAGGCATCCTTAATCTCAGTGATACATGAGAAGGTTTGGATAAACTAATGCAGAATAAAGTAAGCAGAATCAGAATTTTTTTTTAAATATATATTGACTACAATATAAATGGAAAAAATAATAACTACAACAGAAAACAGAAAATGAATGTTGGGTAATTATAAAGACCAAGCATAGCACCAAAGAAGAAAGAAGAAAATAAAAACTCTTCCCTACTTTGCAGAAGTGTAAGACTATCATGAAGGGGTGTGTGTGTGTGTGTGTGTGTGTGTGTGTATAAAATCAGATTATGGTTAAAAAACTGATCAGTTTTGCTAAAAAAATTTTCTTTTTTATTCTTTGTTAAGAGAGATACTTCAATGGGAAGGGGTATGTTCAGAAATTAACTCAATGTAAAAACAAAATATATTTTAAAAATTATTTCTTTTAAATATTGGCTAAAACCTAGGTCATAAATATAATTCCACAGCCATCTAATGTGTACCACTGACTTTTGTTTACCATTGAAAACAGATGATAGCACCTCATCCCAAATGGAAACAACTCAAAATTGCAAAATAAAACAACTCTGAGGTTTCACCTCAAATCCATCAGATTGACAAAAATAACAAAAAATGAAAGTGATAAATGTTGAAAGGGCTTTGGGAAGATAAGTACACTAATGCACTGTTGGTGGAACTGTGAATTGATCCAATCCTTTTGAAAAACAATTTGGAATCACCCTAAAAATGTCACTAAACAGTACATACTCTTTTACCCAACCAGGCTTATACACACACAGAGGAAAAAGTCTCCTTTCCCTTTCATACAAAAATTTTTGTAGTAGGAAAGAACTGAAAAGAAAGGGGGTGCCTATTGTTTGGAGAATGGATATGAATGTAATGGAATATTATTATGCTATTAAAAAGCTAAAATATAAAGAATTCAGAGAAAATCTGGAAGATCTGTATGAATCAATGAAGAACAAAGTAGGCAAAACCTAGGGAACAATTTACACAATCACAACAATAAACACTATTGAAAACAACAGCAAAACAATGCTAAAGAGCTTCAGAATCAATGCAGTGACCAATGACGACTTCACTGTATTTAGCACTGGATGTGTAAGAGGACCTGGGTTCAGATTACAGTTTTGCCATTTGTTACTGACATGATACTGAGCAAACATATAACCTTGCCTCCTTATCTATAAAATGAGGGAGATCAACTACAGCACTTAGCTGGCCCCTTCCAGTTCTAAATATATGATCCTAGGAACCTAGGACTCTAGGTTCCAAATAAGTATACATTTCCACACATAGCCAATGGGTTGTTTTGTTTCATTTTGCTAAAATGTTCTTATTTATTAAAGGCGAAAGTTAAGGGAGACATTGAGAAATAACAGAAATATATTTTTAAAAAAGAATATAAATAAAGTATTTAAAAGGAAAAGAAAATAATTCAAAGTTAACACTTTGTCCTACTGTAAGTAGGCCAGGAGAATAATATTGCTAGATCAATCCACAAGTCAATTTATTAGGTCCCCAACATGTGCAAAGCACTATTTAGGCACTGGGGATACAAAGATTAAAATAAAACAATCCCTGAATTCAAGAAACTTATACTATCAAGAAAGATAACAAGCACATATTTAAACACAAAAAATGCAATATAAAAATAATTGTGAAGTATTTGGGAGAATGGGGTGGACACTACCAGGTGGGAGGAAGGGATCGAGAAAGGCCTCATAAAGGAGGCAGCACCTGAGCTAAGCTTTGGCATTGAAGAGAAAATACATTCCTGCCATGGAGAATAGCAAGCACAGAGGGCACAGAGATGGGAGATGGAATGTTGTGAGGAGTAGCAAAAAAGACATTTTGCTTGGACATTATGTGCTTAAAGAAAAATAATGTAAAATAATTCTGGCAGGGAAGCTGGAACCAGGTTGTATAGGGCTTAAAAAGCATTTGATCCTAGAGAACCAACAAAACTTATTAAGGAAGAGTGTTGTGGTCAGATCTGTTCTTTAGAAATATTATAATTTTGACATATAATGGATGATAGATTAGAGAAGGGACAGATTTGATGTAAGGAGACAACTTAGGAAACTACTGCAATAGTTCTGGCAAAAAGTGATGAGCTCTTGAACGTGGTGGTGACTATACGTATGGACAGAAGGGCATGGATACAAGAAACACTACAGAGAAAGGTATGGATTCAAAACATATTATAGAGAAGGAATCAAAAGGGCATAGCAACTGACTAGATATGTGGAGAAAAGAAGAATAAGGAATCAAAGATTACTAGGTTGTGAATCTTGGAGACTAGAAGAATGGTGTTGTCTTAACAGAAATAAGTGAGAGATATAACAAAAATGTTCATTTCCATAAATTTGGAGCAAGCAGCTAGAAAAGTAACTAAGTAAAACAGGATAAAGCCAGTCTTACCTTGTTTTGCTGTTAGAAGTCAGTAAGTAGGACAAAGGTTAAGCTTTGCTTAGAGTGCTTAACAGGCTCATGAATACTAACTTCTCCATCTCCAGGAGGGGCTAAGATGCCATTTTCTGAACATGAGATGTACGTAGAAGAAGAAAAGACATGTCAAGGAGTAGATGTGTAATAGGCGTGCCAGAAAGTTGTACACTCTGGAGTACTCAGCCAGTGAGGAAACAGAGGAGGGACTTTGGGGCTGGGATTAGAGATAATAGTGAACTCCTGCTTTGGTACAGTGTGTCCTAGTCCATAAGACACCCAAAGTTGCAACTGCATAATAAACTGGGCTTTTAACTTCATCACTCCTGAGTCTGAAAGTTATTTCTCATAATTCCTTGGGAGCTCCTCTAGAATACCAAGCACTGAGATGGAGAAGCGATCATCACCAAAGAGCAGGAAGCTAATTTTTTATCATACCTGTTGATTTTTAACGGCCTCATGGACTGAGGGTGAGCACCCTTTCCATCCAACTGCAGTGACCCGAGACTGATTGAAAAGGAAGCGTGAACAAAAAAGTGGAAAATAGGCACAAAGGACCATGACCACTGCATAAGCTTATATATGGGGCAAGGTAAGAAAATCTGGACTATTATTACCTTGTCAGTGGGGGAATTATCCCTACAGGGGACTGAGAGTATAATGTGTACTTCTGAAGTATAGAAATGGGGCTTGGCTCCGCAGGTTCAAACTTAGACTTGCAAAACTGAACCTCTAATTAAGAGTGGGTCTTTCACGTTCAAGATACATCAGGAAGATAGGTAGGATGGGAAATTAGGGAACTAAGATGCCAGGCAAGGAGAAAGGAAGTTCTCCAGAAAACATTGCCTCCAGATAGTCCTTTAGGGAGAATGTTGGAACACTGGAATGATGAGTCTTGTCCAAGAGGGAAAGATAAGAAGAAAATGATAAAGTATTGCTGCTTTACTTGGCCTAGACAGAGTATTTTACCACTGGTAGTGTTTAGGCCAAAAATGGAGAAGATGAGGATTGGGTAGGTCAAATATTAAATGTTTTGGTGAATAACAAAAATCTTTTCAGTCAGGAATCTGATTATGCCTCCTGCTAGAAAAGGAGAGAGTTCTGTCACATTGTTTTCATTTAACACGAAGGAAAAAGGAAAACATGGATGCAAAAAGGAAGATTCTCAGAAATGGGACCCCCTTCTTGCCCTTCTGCCCCCTTATGCCCTTCTACATCCAGAGTTCCAGATGGATTTGATAGATCTACGGGAAAGAGCTGAATTTCAGGAATCAGGATCTGGGTATCAGAGAAAGAAAGCTGAGAACTCACAGAGAGATCCAGAAAGTTCGGGGGCATGTAGTGCTCCCAACTTTAGTAAATTAAGGAAAGAATTGGAACAATGTCAGAAGGATTTCCAGAATTACCCCCCTTCCTTCTAAAGAGAAAGGAGAACCTAAATTATACCCCTTAAGGGAGGTCCCAGTGGCTCAAAGGGAGACTGGATATGTAAACACCCCTTTAACAAGTACTGAAGTTAGGAATTTTAAGAAAGAAATGAAATCTCTGATAGAGGACCCGAGACTGGCTTAGCAGATCAGTTAGACCAATTTTTAGACCCTGGTTTTTAGGCCTGGTCTGAAATGATGGCAATTATGATTATTTTGTTCTCAGACAAAGAAAGGGGGATGCTTATGATTTTCTCCCCAAGAGAATGGGAGAGGAATAATCTGCCTGCCCCCGGAGTTCTAGTTGTAGAACAAAAATTTCCAAATACTGACCCTAATTGGGACAACAGTGACCCAAATGACCCGGCAGATAGAAGAAAAATGAGAGATCTGAGGGAATTAATCAAAGGAATCAAGGAAGCTGAACCTAAGTCTCAAAATTTCCACAAAGCCTTTAAGATTCAACAGGAGATGGGGGCAGCTAGGTGGCATAGTGGATAGAGCACAGGCCCTGGATTCAGGAGGACCTGAGTTCAAATCCGGCCTCAGACACATAACACTTAACTAGCTGTGTGACCCTGGGCAAGACACTTAACCCCATTGCCTAGCCAAAAAAAAAAAGATTCAACAGGAGAAAAATGAATCACCCTCTGCATTCCTGCAAAGACTTAGATATCAAATAAAAAAATACTCAGGTACAGACCCTGAGTTGGGGGTGGCTCAAAGTTTGTTAAAGGTCAATTTTGTCACCAAATCTAGGCCAGACATCCAGGAAAAGATGCAGAAAATTGATAGAGTGAAAAACCATTAGACAAGTTGCTTAAGGAGGCACAGAAAATATTTATGAAGAGGGAAGACAAGAAGCGGAGACAGAAAGCCAAAATCATGGTTTCAGCCGTGGATAAGGCGGTTAAGAGAAAGTTGGATGGGGAAGGATCAGGAAATGGAAGAGGAAAGGGAAAGAAAGGGAGGAGGGCTCTGCAAGAAGAATGGATGGGGGAAGAGGAAAAGGAAGAGGAAGGGGCAAAGGTAGGCCAAATTATAACTCCTCTAATTCAGCCAGATGCTTCTATTCTGGAAAATTTGGACACTTTAAGAGGAAATGTCCTAAACTAAAGAAGGAAGGAAAATTAGCACCTCTCAAGACTTTTGATGAGGAATGGGGAGATTAGGGGTTCCTGAATGGCTGGTCCCACCTGGAGCCCTTGATAAACTTAAAGCTGGGACCATGGGAGGAAGAGGTAGTCTTTTTAATGGACACTGGGGCAACTAGTTTGTCTTTGAATTTCAAATCAGAAGGGGTAAAATTTTCTACTCAGAAACTTATAGTCTTGGGAGTTAAGGGAGAGAGATTCTCAGTACCTGTATCTGAACCTATTAAATTAAAATTAAAAGTAGAGATAATTGGACAACTGTTATTTATTCCTGAGTCAGGGAGTAATTTATTAGGGAGGGATTTAAATTTAAAAATGGAAGTGTATAACCAGGAAATACAAGTAAAAATAGCATTACTAACAGAAGAAGAGAGGCAAATAGATCCAATAGTCTGGATTAGAGAAGGAAATAGAGAAGGTCTGAAAATCCCTCCATTTACTGTGACCCTGAAGAAAGAAGGGTCAGGCAATATCCCATTCCCATGGAAAGGAAGAAGAGGCTACATACAGCTGGTTATTGAGGGATTAATAAAAGACGAGTTATTGGAACCTGGCATGTCTCCATGTAACACTCCCATTTTGCCAGTCCGTAAGCCTGATGGGTCGTACTGTTTAGTCCAGGACCTACGGGTAGTTAATAAAATAGTTTCACTGCCAGTGGTCCTCAATCCTTATACCATCATGGGAAAAATTCCGCAACAGAATGGATGGTTTAGTGTAGTAGACTTAAAGGATGCCTTCTGGACCTGCCTTCTAGCTCCAGAAAATAAGAGATTTATTTGCCTTTGAATGGGAGGACTCCCTTACAGGAGGAAAACAACAATTTCAGTGGACTGTTCTACCTCAAGGATTTACAGAATTCCCAGATTTATTTGGGCAGGTTTTAGAGCAATTATTAGAAAAATTTGCAGTGCCAAAAGGAACCACTTTACTGTAATATGTAGATGATCTATTAATATCAGGAGAAAAGAAAAATAAAGTAGTGGAAGCAACAAATGCTCTACTAAATTTCCTCAGGAAAGAAGGTCTTACAGTGTCAAAAAAAATTACGATATATGGAAAAGGATGATTTAGTATTAGTGACTGAATCTTGTATCAATCCTGTCTCTTTCCTTCAAAAAGGAGAGACAGCATATGAAAATTTGGAACATAATTACCTTGACATCATAGAGTATCAAACAAGTATACATACAGATTTCAGATACATCACCCTCCATGAAGGGCGTCGTCTTTTCAATGATGGATCTTCCAGAAAAATAGAGGGAAAAAGACATAATGGGCATGCTGTCATTAATGGTTAAAGTAACTCTTTAGAGGAATCTGATAGGTTACCCAATAGTTGGTCAGCTCAAACTTGTGAATTATATGCCCTCAATCAAGCTCTAAAGTTGTTGGAAGGAAAGGAGGGTACTATATATACAGACTCCAAGTATGCTTATGGGGTACATAAGCATACATTTGGAAAAATTTGGTATGAAAGGGGAATGATAACAGCAAAGGGATGGAATTAATACATAAGGAGTTGGTAAAGCAGGTACTGGCCAACTTATTGTTACCAAATGAAATTGCCATAGTACACCAAAAAGGAAGAATATCTGGAGCAAAAGGGAACAGATTAGCAGATGAGAAGTCTAAGGAGGTTGCCTTGCCTATGGAGCCTACAAAAATGCATGTGGTAATTCCCCAAGTCTCTGAGACAAAAGTGATCCCTGTGTTTACAGAAGTTGAAAAGGAAGACTTGATTAAATTTGGGGAGATTGAAACTGAGCAAGACTGTTAGTTATTACCAGATGGAGAGAAATGGTTAATAAACAAATCATGAGAAAAATTTTATCAATTCTACATCAAGGAAGTCATTGGGGCATGCAAGTGATGTGTGATCTAGCTTTGAGAAAATACCATTTAACTGGATGGGTCAAAGCTTATCCTTTGCCTAATGCTACAGTGGCAGGCACATCTAAGATAATTTTGGAACATGTAATTCCATGATAAGGTTTAGTAGAAAAATATAGATTCAGACAATGGTAGTCATTTTACATCTGAATTTTACAGCAAATAATGGATTATTTGGAAATAAACTGGGAATTTCATACCCCGTGGCACCCTCCCTCATCCGGGAAGGTGGAAAGGATGAATCAGACTCCAAAAACACACATTTCCAAATTAACGTTAGAAACAAAAATGCCCTGGACTAAAAGCCTGCCAATAGCTTTAATAAGAATTAGGACTTCACCCCAAAAAGATCTTGGTATATCACTTTATGAAATGTTGTTTGGGTTACCTTATCCAGTAGGGCAGGGAGACATCTCTACTTTTGAGACAAAAGATAGATTTTTGAGGAACTACATACTGGCACTATCCATTACATTTTCAGATTTGAGGAAGAAAGGACTTTTGGCTCAGACTGGAATTCTGGAATTCCATTGGAATTTGCGATGCATAAGTACAAACCAGGGGACTGGGGACTGCTCAAATCCTAGAAGGAGACCAAACTTCAGCCTGACTGGAAAGGACCCTACCAAATGTTGCTGACCACAGAAACAGCAATCTGGACAGTCGAAAAAGGGTGGACATATTATATCAGAGTCAAAGGACCAGTGGACAAACCTCAGGAATAGACTGTTTAAAGTTGCCCTGATCTGGGAGGGAAGAGGTTCTCAAAAGACCTTGGATTGATCATTCTTGTGCTACAATATTGTTTCTTATACTTGTAGTAATATTCTTGGTGGCCATTTACGAGAAACCTAGAGAAGGGAATCCTTTACTGAAGGAGCTACTTAGCGATAATAAGTGTAGGGCTCTTGTGTGTGTAGTATTAGGAATCATAAGAACAGCTATATTCCCTGAGAGAATTATGGCAGAAGCACAGCAAATGCTTCCACTGTCATACTTAGTGAGAGCAGTCCCATTCCTCTTTCATTGCTCCTAATGCCCTTTTACAACTAGCCAAAATAGTGGTTAACACTTTCAACCTGAGTGGTTGTTGGGTCTGTGGAGGTCCTGAAACATCGGAATTGTGGCTGTGGTACCCAGAACCTTTGAGTCTGGCCGGGATATTCAGTAACCAGTCAGAGGTAAGGAATGGCACTGGTTTCTGGGACCAAGAAGAAAAACACATAGTTGGCCCTTGGCTGGAAGTGTTCTAGGACAATATTGCCCGAACCAAACAGAAGCAGGTGAGAACCTGGGGAGAGGACTATAGAAGAGAAAGTGGTTGCCTCATTAATTGTACATGGAAAGGGAAACAGCAATTATGGTGGTGTAATTCAACATTTATGGAAGAAGGACTCTTTTGATCAGAAGAAAAGCAATATTACCCCACAGTGCGAGGGAGACCCAGGTTGTTTAGTGAAGAAAGTCCTGCATTAAAGGGGCATTATTGGATTTGTGGACTAACTGCTTACACCCACCTATCATTTAATTGGACAGGAGTATGTTATATAGGATTAGTAAGATCAGGCTTTTTCTTTTCAGAAGGACCAAAGGGGTATGACATTGGGATCCCATTATATGATGGTTTCCAAAGACAGAAAAAGAACCTTAGACACCAGTATTACCCAATCAGGAGGTGCCAATGGCTGGGGTAATGAAGGGCCACCTGAAAGAATAATTCAAATCTATGGGCCAGCAACTTGGGCCCAAGATGGGAGCTAAGGATACAGAACTGCCATCTATCTCCTTAATAGATTAATTAGACTCCAGGTAGACCAACCTGCACAAGCTTTAGAACTTCTTGCTGATCAAGCCATCCAGCCACAGGCAACTGTGTATCAACATAGAGTAGTATTAGATTATGTTCTAGCAGAAGAAGGGGTTTATGGAAAACTAAGTAAGTAATTGCTGTCTACAAATTGATGATAATGGGCAAATAGTTAGAAATCTGGCTACAAAAATTTGTAAAGTAGTACATGTGCCAGTCAAAAGGGGAAAGTATGGTTTGACTAAAACTGGTTTAATTGGCTGACAGGGTCATGGTGGAAGCAACTTGAAATGATAATTCTGTTAAAATCAGGCGGATTATTATTTATACCCTGCTCGATTCCTTCCCTGATAAAGCTTATTTCACATTTGGTAGAAGGGATGTGAATTGTTACGCTGCCAAAAAAGACAAAGCAAGGTGTCTCAATTATGGTAGTAAAAAGAAAACATAGTCCTAGAGAAGAAAAGGAGGAGCAAGAATGTTTAAAACTTCTTGAAAAGGGCTAAAAAGGAAAATAAGAAATTATGGAAACAAAACCCATATTGAAACAGAAAGTGAGAAATTGAGAGATACAATGAAAATGTTTGTTTCCATAAATTTGGAGAAAACAGCTAGAAAAATAACTAAGTAAAACAGGATAAGGCTGGTCTTGTTTTGCTGTTAGAAGTCAGTAAATAGGACAAAGGTTAAGCTTTGCTTAGAGTGCTTATGCTTAATAGGCTCATGAATACTAAGTTTACTATCTTCTCCATCTCCAGGAGGGGCTAAGACCCCATTTTCTGAACATGCAATGTATGTTGAAGGAGAGAAGATATGTCAAGGAGTAGATGTGTAATAGGCATGCCAGAAAGTTGTACACTCTGGAGTACTCAGCCAGCGAGGAAACAGAGGAGGGACTTTGGGGCCAGGATTAGAGATAAATAGTGAACTCTTACTTTGGTATAATGTGTCCTAGTGCATAGGACACCCGAAGTTGCAACTGCATAATAAACTGGCTTTTAACTTCATCCCTCCTGAGTCTGAATACGTTATTTCTCACAATAGGGATATTCAGAAACTTGGTTTGATGAGGAAAGATAATGTTCGATTTTAGATATGCTGAATTTGAGATGCCTATGAGACACCTAATTCAAAATGGCCAACAGGCCAGGTGATGCAGGATGGGAATTTGGGGCGAGAGAAGGACCAGAAATATAGATCTGGGAGTCATTTTAAATGACAGTTAAGCACATCAGCACCAAGGAAGAAATGAAGGGTTGGGAGAGGAGAGGGGAGGAATGGGGGAAAGGTAAGAGGTGAGAGGGGTGAGAGGTTCCAGGAGAGCCCAAGATCATAGGATTGTATATTTAGAGCAGGGACAGAATCTTAGAATTCATCTAATCCAACTCCCTCATTTTAGATGTGGAACTGAAGCCCAGAGAGGTTAAGTGTGCCCAACATCACATAGGTAATAAATGGCAGAGCTGGAATCTGAATCCAGGTCCTCTGATTCCAAATCTAGCAATTGGGGTTAAGTGACTTGCCCAGGGTTACACAGCTAGTAAGTGTCAAGTGTCTGAGGCTGCATTTGAACTCAGGTCCTCCTGACTCCAAGACCAGAGCTTTATCCACTGTGCCATCTAGCTGCCTTTAGCACTCTTTTCATTGTATTATACTGCTTCCCTATATAAAGGGCAACACATGCTTTCTATGCAATTAGATAATTAATAAAAGCTTTTTAATAATAATAATAACACATGAGCAAGGAGGCCAGCATACCTTTTCTGAGTCACAAATTTCTAGCTAATTCTTCATATAGGATAATAGCCAGACCAGGATGAAGAGCAGAGCAAAGATAAAGTGGAGTCAGGAAATTTCTACTGACTTGCATTGTTGCTCTATTTGTAGTGGTCATTGTTTTTTTGTTTTTGGTGACACATGCCACTTCAGCTTTCAAGCAGAGAACTCTGAGAATATTCTGCTTTAATGGAATGCGTGAAGAATGCTACCTGAGTTAGCTCACTTCATCTGTCAATAAGTCAACAATGTAGGCTGACCTCCCCAAAGCAGGTCAAACAAATTCCCAGGATGCCAGGACAACAATCTGAATTCCTAAAAGCTCAGGTCACTCATTTCCCTCTACCAACAGAAAAAGGCAAACAGAATAAATTGCCCGAAACTGTATGGGCATTTGACTCTGAAGGAGTCCTTTATTCAATACTATATAGGTATACAGGTTATTTCCTATATGTAATGCTTGCATTGAACTCCGGTTAAAGTAGAGAAGAAAATCAGAAACATGGTTTCTCCAAGCCTACTACAGGATACAGGAAAAATGCACTCATATGGAAAAAGACTCACAGAAATAAGAGGGAAAGCAAAAAGACTACTAAAATCCTAATGAAAATGAAAGTAAAGCAATGATCAGTAAATTAGGGAAGGCATGGAAGCACAGTGGACAGAGTGCAGGGCCTGGAGTCATGCAGACTCATCTTCCTCAGTTCAGATCTGGTCTCTGACACTTACTAGCTATGTGACCTTGAGTAAGTCACTTCCCTGTCTGCTTCAGTTCCTCATCTGTAAAATGAGCTGCAGAAGGAAATGGCAAGCTACTCCAGCATTTCTGCCAAGAAAACCCCAAATAGGGTCACAAAGTACAGGACAGAACTGAAACAACTAAAAAACAGCCTAAGGAAAGGAAATCTTGACTGAGGTTTAGAAAGAGTTAGAGAGGATGGGAAGGGCATTCCAAATAGGAACAATGGTAAAAGCACATAGGTCTAAGAAAATTATTTGCAGGGTACAATTTAAAGGGATTAAAATGTATATCCAACAACAAAATCAGCTACTGATACCTGGGTACCAATCATTGAGTCTACATCACTGTTCTCTATCCACAAAGCTAAATCTCATCCTATCAATAACCCATCAGGATATTAAAAAATCTGGACTCCTTCAGATCAAAGTACTGAGGTAAATGTAACAAGAATTAGTATGAAGAGTTTGGTGAACTAGCAGGTTTCTACAGCAAATTCAAGTCTCACCTTGAACTAAGTCTTACAAAATCTTCCCTATTCCAACTGATCACTACTTTCCCTGAAATTCTATAGTCTGTACTACATAATTTAACATTTGTTTACATAGTCCTACATTGTTACCTTGTTATATGTCATATGTTGAAGTCTTCCCTCCTCCGTCCCTCACCAAGAGGTTTCAGTTTCTCAGAGCCAAGACAGACATCATACTCTTTTTATTTTAACCCCTACTCTATAAAAAGCATAGTGTATATAAGGCTAGTCTTGGAATCCCTAAAGTCTTGAGTGCATGTCATACTGACAACAAAATGTGATTACTGGCAAATCACTTTAGCTCCCAGTCCCCAAGTAATTTTCATAGATTATATGTTACAGATTATATGTTCACAGATTATATGTAACATAGATTATATGTTACAGATTATATGTAACATAGATTATATGTTACAGATGTTTTATAATAGAGAAGATTCCATAGTGAATATTCACCAAACCAATGAAATGAAAGATCTGGATAACAAGCCTTCCTTAGTTCCTACTATGTAATAAGTAAGAAGCAGCCTGATATAGTGGTTAGAGCACATTAGTCTTAGAGTCAAAAATCCGGGCTTAAGTCTCAGCACTGACACTTACCAGAGCCTTGGTTTTCTCATTTGTAAAGTAGGAGTGATAATACTTGCACTACCTAACTCAGAGGGCTTTTGTATACCTTGGACAGCTATAGAAATATAAGACACTTTATGTACCTCTTCTCCTTGGCTTGAAGCAAAAAGGAATGTATAGGAGAAAGGATGGAGGTAAATCTTAGATAAGCTTCCTGGAAAGGCAAGAGGTTCTGGAGAACTCTCAAAAGAACCTCCATCAATGAGAAAAGTGCCTTTTCTTTCCTGACTATAGACAAGGAAAGGGACAAAGGGAGCTAAGCAACTTTGCTCATTCAACTACAAAAGAGGAGTATTTTCTCCAATTCTTACGTGAAGACTCCAAGCCAAGTTTACACAATAAACAAAGAAATCTAGCTCTAGGTCATTAAGAATGTATAAGTTGTTAGGAATAAGATTCATATTAATAGTAGAGCTAAAAGGAATCTCAAAATCATCTGGTCTAACCCTTTCATTTCACAGAAGAGAAAATGAAGACGTAGAGAACATAAGTAACTTGTGTAAGTCACAGTTGGTGGCAGAACTGGAAACAGAATTCAGATCTTCTAACTCAGGCCAAGGCTTTTTTCACTTGACTACTGGATCTAAATTCTTTTAGTTTATGAAAGAATTAAAGGGTATTGGTGCATTTCATACGATGAAATAAAACAGAAATCAATTAATGTCAGTCAGTCAGGAAAACATCTGAGAAAGAATCATTTTGTAAAGTGACTAAAATGTCTATAATCTTTGACCCAGCAATTCCACTACTAGGCTTATACCTCAGAGATCACTGATTGAAAAAAAAAGTCCTCATATACACCAAAATATTTATAACAGTAGCTTTTGTGATGGCAAAGAATTTGAAACAAAATAGATACACAAAAGTTGAGGAATGGCTAATAAATTGTGGTACATGGTATAAAATGATGAATATGATGAATACAAAGAATGGAAAGATAGAAATTTGATGCAGAGTAAAGTAAGCAGAACCAAGAAAACTACAGCTATATAAATGAAAAAAAAACACTACCATAAAAAATTAAAGTGAATGTCACAAAATTACAAAGAACAAGCATGGTCAAAAAGAAGAGATAGATTAAAAAAAAAAGACAGAGAGAAGAGCAGATACAAAAGAAACAGGCAGGTGGAATATACGGCACTACACCGGGGGTTCAGAAGACCTAAATTCAATTCTAGCCTCAGATACTTACCCCCTATGAGATCCTGGGCTAGTCTCTCAATCTCTCTTTGCTCAGTTTCCTCACCCGTAAAATGGAAATTATAATAGCACCTACTCCCCGGGATAATGTGAGGATGAAATGAGATATTTTTTAAATGCTTTGCAAACTTTAAAGCACTATATAAATGTGGGTTATTATTATCTCTGCTGTTGCTATCACTATTGAGAAACCCTCACTACACTATGACGCAGAGGCACCAAGTCAACAGGTATGATACATTGCACATATTCTCTTTTTTCCCCCCCCCAAAATATTAATCAGTTCTGCTTTTTTTTTCCTTTTCCTACTTTTTTTCTTTTTAAAAATATTTGTTTTATGGGATGGCTCTGATATGTGAGAGGAAGAAAGATTCTGGAAGACATTCTGGTGATACTAAAAAAAGATATCTATAATAATTTTTTTTAAAAAAAAACAAAGAGAAAAACATTTTAAGGACAGTGACCTAATCTATTTCTTTGCCCATCATGGCATCTGTATAGAAATCTGAATATAGAGGTCCCTCAAAAAATGCTTGTAGGCAGAAGTTGAAGGATATGGGACGAAGTGGCTTCTCAGAAGCTACATCCATAACAGTGGGGCCACAGCAACATTGCTTAACCAAGATGTCAAGTTGGTACACAAAAGCACTGTAGTCTTCCCTTCTCCTTTACCTACTTCAAAATGTGCCTCCTCCTAATTCCACTGTGATAGTTCCTCTACTTAATCTCTTCAGCACTCAGAAATTCAGTTTGCATTCTATTCAATTCCAATTGTTCACACGTTGCTTTGTGAACAATACTTTACACTGTTATCCTCTAGATTTGTAATATGCCATAAGATACTTTTTTAAAAGGGGATAGGAGAGTGTATTGATAAATATTCATCAATCAGCTCAATGGGGAAAATATGTATGCACAAGACATTTTTGAATTTATTTTGCATTAACATTTTCTCTAAGTCTAAACAATAATGTAGCATTTGCCAATTTATGAAGTGTAAATGTTTACACTAAAAATGTAAACTACTTGTTCTTGAGAGCCAGTTCAAGCTGGCTCCAGTGCACCCCTGGGAAAAGGAAAAGGGAATATTAAGTATAAAACATTTCATCTAAACTTGCTGACATAAGAGACATACTTCTTGGAGGTCACATAATCTAACACCTCCCAAATATAAAGAATACCTTACAAGATCTCTTAAACAATGTCAGTCCTCTGCCTTGACACTTCCAGTGATGGGAGACATACAATACAATAACAGAATCACAGAATGTTAAAGGGTTGAAAGGGATCTTATGTATTAGATGAATCAATTAGATGAATTAATCCAACTCTTTCATTTTAAAGTTGAGGAAACTGAAGCCCAGAGAGAAGTGGCATGTACAGGAAGGTCACTTAATAAGTAGAAAGTCTTTTCATTCCAAATCCAGGGCTCATTTTTCCTCCCCTAGCCAGTATTAAACTGAAATCTATCTCCCTGTAACTTCTACCCATTTATTTTAAAATTCCTTCTGAAGAAACAAAGAATTAGTTGAATCCCTCTTCTCCATGAGAGTTGTTCAAATATTTTCATTTTCTCACCTGTATTCTAGGATCCAGTTCCTCCTCTTCCCTAGGAGATAACTTTGTCTCACTGCTACTGCTGCTTCTTCCTCCTCTCATCTCCTCTTGACTTGGACTCCTAGGGGCCTCATCTTCAACAACCTCTGGCCGAAGCTCCCCCTGTGGAGTCTCCCGGCCACCTGGAACCTGTCTTGGCTCAGCCATGCCAACCAGGAAATAGGCAAGGCCCTATTCACAAAAACAGAGTAGCATGTTGGGATCAGGGACCCAAGCTAGAGCTATTAGGGAGAAGTTTCTCCTCAAAGGATGAAGAAAGGAGGTATAAGGACAAGAGCTCTTGAGTCCTCAGAGAGGGTAAAACAATGGTTAGAAGTTCAAATTCAAACTGATAAACAGGTTTCTTAGTTTGGAGAAATACTGTCTAGGGGAAAGTCCTTGTTTCCTGGTAAGGGTCCTTCTACTAGGACAGACTTGGAACACCAGCTCTGAGGTAGGGAACAGAAGAGGCCTGGATCCTGGGGCAGCAGGAAGTAGCACCATTCGGGTAGGGAAGAGGCAGAGTGCCTCCAGGATGAGGTGGTAGCTGAAGTGATATGGTAGAGGCTGAATGAAGGCAGAAAACTGGATTGGTCTCTGGAGATTTCTGAGACGAGATTACAAAGATCAAAAGGTATATTAATCTCAAATTCAGAGTCCCCAACAATAAGTCTTCTCCCCAAATGCCAATTCATTCCCAATCTCCTCTCTCAACTCTCTCACAATGCTCTTTTAATTTCTCCCTTTATTTCTCTGGTCATCAATCCATATCCCTCCCATTTTCTATTCTACTCCTCTTCCTCTCTAATCTTCTCTAACCAAAAGCTGGTTGCTCATCTCTAACACATTGACCAAATGGAAGCCTTCCATCTCTTCTCAAAAATGCTAACTGTGAAGGGTCCTCCTCATTTCTGAAGGCCCCACATCTTCATCTGCCTACCCTTTTTTTTCTGAATTGCCTATGCTACTCAGAAATTTTCTCCTTCCCAAGACTAGTCCAAGGTTCTTCTTTTACCCCACTTCCCCAACACCAAAATACACTGTATCTCCTTCACCTTATGTATTTCTCTATTCCAACAGAGCATACCATTCCCCCCCACCCCCATTTCTCCAACCTACTTCCTTTAGCATTTTATCAACCACCTCTTATCTCCTCTAAACCCTTCTTCATTCTGGAGAGAATGGAGGTAGAGGGTAAGAGAGAAAGCTCTCACCTTCTCCCTCTTCCTACCCCCTTCCTAGCTCCTTGCTTTCTCATCCTTTTACCAGCCTCCTTCCTCCTCTCTCATCTTCTACTCGACCTTCACCAGCCTTCTTCTTCCTTATGAACCTTTACCAACCTCCTGACAGAGGATGGTAAAAGGCTTTGAGACCATTCCATATGAGGATAAGTTGAATGAAGTGAGGGACGTTTAGCCTGGAGAAAAAAAGATAGGATAACTGTTTTCAAGTATTCAAAGGATTGTCATATGTTAGAATAGGATTAGACTTATTTTGTTTGGCACCAAAAACTAGAAGCAATGGTGGAAGTCGCAGAGAAGAGGACTAAGTTAGAAAGATAAACTTCCTAAAAATTAGGGTTATCCAAACATGGGATGGGCTGCCTCAGTAGATATGGGGGTCCAACTCACTAAAAGTCTTCAAATCTAAAATCGGATGACCACCAGTTGGGGAGCTTATACATGGATTCTCAGTAAGGTAGTGGTTGAACTAGATGGTCTTGGGGCCCTTCCAACTCTACTATTCCTTTGTTTCTCTTGTCTCAACCATTAACAGCCTCTTTCTTCTCTCCTCCCTCAGCACTTACAGTATTCTTGGTCCCACCTTTTACTCCTCTTATCGCACGCCCTGAAGATCTTTCCAACAACTCGAGCCCCCAGACCTGCCTGAGGCTCCTGCCCTTAATTCCCTTCTCTTCCTCATTACTCTCACCTCAGTGCCCTACCCCACATTCCTCCTTCCAAACTCACACAACCGTAGCCCCAAAACACCTCTGTCAAACACCCCCAGACAAATGTTCACTCCCTCCTCAGTCCCAGTCCCTCCCGCGCCTCAGTTTACCTTCCAGTGTCCGGGGCTTCTCAGTGACAACCAACCTCTTTCTACGTTCCCTTTATCCCTCCCCTCAACAAACCCGTCCAACCACACGCTACAGGAGAAAGCAAAAGAGGAAATGCATCACTGCTTAGCAACCCCACCTCTCCTCGCGCCTTCTAGCCCCTCCCCCAAAAACCATCCACTTCCGACTTCCCCACCCTCCATCCTCCGCCTCAGCTATGCACTAGTTTTCCGTACAACATGGCGTCCACCTATGTGGAATTCAAATCACCTCGGACGGATCTAAGTTATGCTGAGTCTGTGTTGGGAGTAAAAATTGAAAGCCAAAAGTACAATAAAAAGAGATCGTATTCTCAAAACGGAGGGTTGCTGCTGTATAGAGAAAAAATGAAGACAGAGAGCGGTCCTCCTGTTGTTGGTTCACGGGGACCGACATGTTGCCGCGTCGATGACGCGAAGGAAAAGGTAGGGCGTTTCAGGAATGGGCGGTGACGCCACAGAATGCCTCCCGGGGCACCCAGGTGGGCTTTCGATTGACAAGGGAAGCTCAGCCAATGGAATCAATGAACGCGGCTCTACTTGAGTCTTAGAGCCATTTTGAACTTTTCCAAGAATCGATCTAGGAGGGTGGAAGAAAATCAAGAAGCATCTATTCATCTGTATTAGGGATGAGGAATTGTTTAATTAATGTAAATTTAAGTTTCCTCTTTCAAAAGAAAATGAACTCAATTCTGACCAGTTATTTAAGCTTTAGTGTGGCAGAGCGAAATGATGCTAAATATTACATAATATAAACAGAGAGTACTTATTCACATCCCTGCCCCATGTTGACTGGTAGAGTGCCTTCCAAAAAGCTAACCATAATTTATAATCAAATAATACTAATTAAAACTAATAAATACATGAAAATTTTAAAAATACTAATTAAAAACGAGGCTTCTCCAGTTCCGTGCATAATTACGCCCCTCCCTCTCATGACACTCACTCTTCTGACAGCTACTTTCATATGTTTAGAAATATATACATATTCACACTTTAGAAATTAATAATGCATTTTCAGCGCTCTTGTTTTTATGCAAATTAGTTAGATATAGAATACGTTCCATTGATTTTTTTAAATTAATTAATTTATTTTTTAGGCAATTGGGGTTAAGCAACTTGCCCAGGGTCACGCAGCTAGTAAGTGTCAAGTGTTTGGTCTGAGGCCGCATTTGAGCTCAGGTCCTCCTGACTTCCGGGCCCGGTGCTCTATCCACTGCGCCACCTAGCTGCCCCTCCATTGATTTTTGAAGACTGATTAGAAATATGAAATATTTCTAGAATATAATATATAAATAATATATTTATAATAATAAAAGATTAAATATTAATTCAGCCTCTAGGATCAGTAATTAATACTGATAAGATAAACAATGTTTATGCTTATAAAACAGGCTTTTATTTAGGTTAGGTAACAAAATTTGTGATTTATTCATATAAGACAATCGACAGTCATTTATCTGTTTGTTATGCTATGTTCCAGGCACAGTTTTAGATGATGAGGATACAAAGTGGAAGTGGAGCAGTCACTGCCCTTGAGCTTTACATATGATACTTGTAATAATAGATAGACAGATGGCTGGCTTGGCTGAATAAATAAATGAACAAGTGAATGAGCAGATAGGTAGATTGTTTTTGTTCAATCACGTCCAACTCTTTCTGACTTTGTAGACTGTATTGTCCATGGGATCTTTTTGGCCAAAAGTATTGGAGCAATTTGCCATTTCCTTCTCTAAAATAAATAGATGTGTTTATATAAAACAAACAACAAGTGATAGGAGATGGAGGGAAAGCTGGAAGCAGGAATAACTAGAAAAATCAAGAAAGGCCTCTTGAGGGAAATAGCACTTGACAGAGATTGCTTACCTCTGTATTACTTATGGTGGCCTGACAGGAATTCCTCTTGGTTTTTTGTATTCAGATGATGAGGAAATGAAGTCAACAGGTAGAGTCTTAGTCCCCTGATCCAAATGAACTTCAAGGACAGTTTCAATACCTTTAAAAGAAAAATTAGCCTAACTTGCATGGGATAGACCTGTTTAAATACTGCTCCCACCACACTCCACACACTTGGTGACAAGGCCCTTAAAGTCTTTAATGCAAGGAGTTTGGCACAGGCAGCACCTGAAGAAAATTTAAACCAGAAAGACTGCAAAAACAAAACAAAAGATAACAAACAATGGAATACACTCCCCCACCCCACAAAGTGACCAAATATGGAAGAATGAAGACCAGAAATTTCAGGCTTTTAGCTCTGTGCTATGGAAAGACCAAGGTCTAGATTCTCAACTCAATAAACAAATATTAAGCACCTATAGGAGAAGACAAAACACAAAAGGAATCTGAAAAGCATGTGGGAGGGAAGCATGGCACAGAGCTCCTAATGGAAAATGCAGAATTACCTGGAAAGTTCCCAGCCCTTTATAAAGAAGCATTTGGTAGGAGTTTATCATTCCATCCTCCAGCCCTCCAATTAAAAAAAAAAAAGATTAGAATTGTTTTAATTTAAAAGATTTCATTAATCTAGAAAAGCGAAAACAGTCAAGTAAAAAATTAATTGAAATAATTTAACCAAAGTAGCAAAGTATAAAGTAAACCCACAGAAATCAGGATTTAATATTACCAACAAAATGCAGTAGAAAGAGATAGAAAAAAAATTCCATTAATGAAATATTTGGGAGTCTACTACGACACACAGAAACTATCTGAACATTATTAATTATGAAACACTATTTTCATAAATACAGACCAAAATAATTAGAGAAAATATTAATTGATTGTGGGTAAGCTGAACCAATATAATGGAAATGCCAATACTGCCTAAATTACTTAACTTATTCATTCCCGTACTAGGGAACTAGAAAAATAGTAATAAAATTTTTTTGGATCAAGGATTCTCAATTTTTTCACTTAACAGCTTTCTTCATAGACCCCTTTGGCATTCTGGTGATGCCTATGGATCCTTTCTCAGAATAATGGATAAAAATACATAAGATTACAAAGGAAAGTAATTACATAGTAATACAATTATCAAAATATTTTAAACACAAGTTTAACGAACCCCAGTTTAAGAACTCTCAATCTGGAGGAACAAAAGGTAAAGAATCTCAAGAGCAATAATGAAAAAAAAGTGAAAAGGAAAGGAACCTAAAAGTACTAGATTTCAAACTATGCTACAAAGCAGTAATGATCAAAACTATTTGGTACTAGTTAAAAAAGTAGAGGTCTATCAGTGGAGCATAGTAGGTACATGACATAATAAGCAAATGAAATAAGCATATGACATAATAAGCATAATGTTAATTAAACCTCAAACCCTAACTCCTGAGTTATGGACAAAAACAGCTGAGAAAACTGGAAAGTAGCCTGGAAAAAGCTAAGTATAATAATAATAAGTTTACTTAGAGAAATCTGGAAAGTAAACTAAAAATCGAATTGAAATAGTCACCAACTTCAGCAAAGGAGCAGAATATAAAATAAACCCATATAAATCATCAGCATTTCTGTATATTGCCAACAAAACCCAGCAAGAAAAGAAAGAATGAAAAATTCTGTTTTTAAAAATTACAGAAAATATAAAATATTTGGGAGTCTACCTGCCAAGACACAAAGAGGAACTATATCAACATGATTAATAAACACAAATAAGCTCCTAATATACAAATACAGATCTAAATAACTGGAGAAATATTAATTGCTTATGGGTAAGACTATGCCAATATAACTACAATAACAATTCTGCCTAAATTAATTTACTCATTCAGTGCTATACCAATCAAACTTTGAAAGAATTATTCTATAGAGCTAGAAAAACAGTAACAAAATTCCTCTGGAAGAAAAGAGGTCAAGAATTTCAAGGGAATTAATGAAAAAAATGTAGGTAGAACTGTTGCAGTCTGAGATGTTAAGCCCCCTTAAAAACCGGAGTGCAAGACAGGGTCATCTAGAATGAATTCACAGACTCAAGCATTTTTTTAAGTCGAGTTGGCAAAGATTTATTGTTACACTATGCAGAGGGCAAGGAAATCCAAGTTATCAATAGCCATGTGAAAAAATGTTCCAAATTGCTAATGAAGAAATGAATATAAAAATAACTGAATTTTTAGCTCACACCCATAACACTGACAAAAAAGGAAAACCATAATTGTTAGAGGGGCTGTGGGAAAACAGGAACACTAATGGACTATTTTTGGAGCTATAGATTTTCTGAAAAGCAATTTGCAACTATTCCCAAATGCCACTAAACCATACACACCCTTTGACTATATGATGCCACCACTAGGCCTGTACCCCAGAAAGGTCAGAGAAAGAGGAAAAAGACCCATATATAAAAAAAATTTATAGTATGACAGCTCTAGGCACAGAACTAGAACAGGAGTGGGGAACCTGTGGCCTCAAGGCCACGTGTGACTTTCTAGGTCCCGGTTCAGCCTTTTGACTGAGTCCAAATTTTACAGAACAAATCGTTTTATTAAGGAGATTTGTTCTGTGAAATTTAGATTTAGTCAAAGGGCTACACTTGAGGACCTAGAGGGCCACATGTGGCTTTGAGGCCACAGGTTCCCTATCCCTGAACTAGAAGCTAAGGGGGTACCCATCAAAGGCTAAACAAATTATTGTATGGAATATTATTACACCATAAGAAATTATGAAAAGAGCAATTTCAGAGAAACCTGGAAAAACTTGTAGGAATGTCTGATACAGAATGAAGTGAGCTCAGCTAAGAGAACAATTTATACAATAGCAGCAACACTGAAAATGCAAACAATTTTAAAGTAGTTAAAACTCTGATCAGTGCAATGACCAAGATTCTAGATAGTTACTTCTGGATTTTTTTTCTTCTTTTGGCTAGGAAATGGGGTTAAGTGACTTGCCCAGGGTCACACAGGTAGTGTCAGGTGTCTGAGGTCGCATTTGAACTCAGGTCCTCCTGACTCCAGGGCCAGTGCTGTGTCCACTGCACCACCTAGTTACCCCTAGATAGTTAATTCTGAAGCCTACTTCTTAACAGAAAGATGATGAACTTAACATGCAGAATAATCTCATGCATGGCCAATGTGGAAATTTGTTTTGTTTGATTACTCATATTGGTTACAAAGTTTTTGTTTTTATTTTTATTTTTTTTCCAATTTGGAAGGAAAGAAGGTGAGGAGAAGAAGATTAGTGACAGGGTTGTCAAAAAAAAAAGGGAAAGAAATCAAGGTCATTGAAGCATTTTTTTTAAAAAACTCATAGATGCTAACAAAAGGAAGGCTAGAATCACACACAAACATAACAATTTTGAAAGTTACATGTTGAATTTATTATATACTTAAAAAGAAAAGCAAGATGTATATAAAAGAGTTTGCCATTTCATTGCAATCCTATTTCTGTTCTACACAGTATATGGAAATGCTCATTTTATTTGCTATTTGTTCAGTTCAGCAGAGGGGAAAAAAGAACACATATTGCAAATAATACTTATATTGCAATATATTTTAATATATGTAATATATTCAAAATAAATTTTAAGGTAATTCTGGGGGAGGAGGCAGTAGTATGGAGGGCAGAGGGGACAGAGAAAGGTGGGGTATAAAAATTTTAAATTTAGAGCTAGAAGTGAGGATAGAGATCATCTTTTTTAGTCTCTTAATTTTCCAAAAGATAAGATGACTTAGCCAGAGTCATAACTAGTAAATGACAAAGAAAAGATCTGAATACAGTTCCTTTAGCTCCAAATCCAGTGTTCTTTCTATGGTACCTCTTTTTTTTTTTTTTAGACAATTGGAGTTAAGTGACTTGTTCAGGGTCACACAGCTAGTAAGTGTCAAGTGTTTGGTCTGAGGCCGCATTTGAACTCAGGTCCTCCTGATTTCAGGGCTGGTGCTCTATCCACTGTGCCACCTAGCTGCCCCATCATGGTACTTCTTAAAAACTTAGTGAGTTTGGTTGTGCACGTTTTATTGTCTTCATTTTACAAAAGAGAAAACTAAGGCTCAGAGAACTTAAAATGACTTGTGCAGGTCACAGAGATAGTATTAGATCTAGGACTTGAACTTAAATCTCCTAATCAAGTCTGGTTTTCACTCTTGGACACATGTACCAGACTTCTTCTGGGGATTGAATGAGATTATAAGTACAGAAATTTTTAACTATGAAATATTATATGAATGTAAATTACTTCTTACTTGAAAGTAAAAATTAAATTCCATACTCTGTGTAATTGAGTGAAATAAGATCAGTTAACAAGCATTTATTGAGTGCTTACTACATGCCAGGTGCTGTGCTAAGCACCAGGAATACAAATACAAGCAAAAAAAAAATCCCTGCCATCCTAGAGTTTACATTCTAATGCGGAAAAAGGAAAGGGAGGTGTGTAGGGAACGGTACCTAGCTAGAAGCTAGGAGAAATCTCTATTCCCAGCTTGATGAAAAATGAAGAGGTAGCTGGCCTGGGCCTCTACTTAAATGGAAGTTCTGAGAGAAGCCATCCAATCAGAAAGAGGGTTTACAGGGTCATAGGGTACTTTCCAGCTGTGAGTTCCAGGGCTGAAGTGATCTTCCAGGATGAAGAGGTTTTGGTGAAAAATGAATGTACATATGTAATCGCACTTGAAAAATAAATGATTATAAATACCAGAGACATAATTCTGCTACATTTTACTTTGTTAAATAACGTATTATATCTGCTAAGTAACTCAAATAAATCAGTAAAAGATCTGGTCCATATGGTAGGTCTTACCAAATCTTTGCAATTCACAGTGGATTGGGAAACAGAGCAGCACCTGGAACATGAGAGCTATAATGAAGATTAAGACACTTCCTGCATACTGATACCCATTGGTCAAGCCTGCCTCAATGCCAGGATTCATATGGAGAATTACCCTGTACTACCACCTACTTAGTTTCTTGGGACTAGCATCCAGGACCTCCCATTCCCTGGAAGTCACAAAGGAGGATGGAGGTGATCAAATAAGAAAGCATGAATGACTAAAGCTATTTTCGAAGACTGGTTTTCAAGTTATTGAAAAGTATTACATTTAAAACGTTGATTTTTAGATAATGCCTGAGGTTATCCAACTATACTTATGTTTGGGCATAACATTGACTTAACCTCCAAGCTCATTACTAAGCAGAAAACCAGAAATATCCACCTATCAGTAGTGATGCACTCAATAGCGCCTCCTCCCTTTGTCTGTTTTCTATAATCGCCATGGGGATTTTTGGAGTTCTTTGCAGGGATCCACTGAACTATCTGGCTGCCACCCCAGACTGAAGATTGCCCCTGTTTTGTAAGTATTTATAATGATTGATTACATTACTACCTATAATCAATCTGGAGACACTTGGCCTCTTCCTTTGGTATGAAAAGAACATCCCATGGTTATGAGGGAGTTACAGAGTTCCCCAGCCAATAAAATTCTGGACCTTACAATTGGTATAGTCAGGCAGGATACCAATGTAATGCCAACTGAGTAGGAGATAGGCCTGAGGGGAATCCCTGGATAACCTCCATAGGGGGATGGGGGGAGCACCTGTGTGGGACACAGTGGAAAGTATCGAGTAAGTAGGGATGCCCTGAACAAGCCAAAAAGCCTAGAGTCCCTTCTGATGGAACTATATTCCATTAGGTTTGGGAAAGGGCAGAAAGTAGAAGCAAATAAATGTAGGTTAGCCCCTCCTCATAGCATTGAAAGAAGCCACTACTAAGTTCCTAGACTCAAAGGCTGAGAATAGAAAAGAATTCCAGTTAGAATAAACATGTATAAACGATGGTTTGCCATTTAGTCAGCTTGAAGAGAGTTAAGCATGTAGACAGGAAAGTGATATGGCATGTAATTATAAGACAGCCTCTTTCTCCTTCTCTCTCTCTATCCCTGGCTGATTGAAGCAGCCTGGATGGGTGAACAGAAGAGAGAGAGAAAAATAGAATATATTCAGTGAAGATTTTTTGAGTAGGATCAGAATTTGAAAGAAATAAGACATATGCTGGCAAACCTTTCTATCTTATTAATTAAACCCCTAAAAGATAAAAAAGTATTCTTTCTTTCCCTCTACATTCCAGAACTGTGGCTAAGTTCTGGGATATAAAGGGATAGACAACAGGAAAAAAAAGCAGGGGAAGGTGAGGAGGCAACCTTTTCCCCTCAGATCTAAGAGAAAAAGGTCACTTCAGTGATGACAGAGAGATGGGCTTGGGGGCTGTGCCAGTGAAAGTTTCAAGGCTTGCACTTTGGAATAGAACTGGAACTTAACCCTTTCCTGGTTCACAAAAAGAGAAGATCACTTCACTGATTAGAGACAGACAGATTTAGGGGCTGTGCCAGTGAAAGTTTAGAGGGAAAAGGTGTATACTTCGGAACAGAACTGGCACTTAACAACCTTTCCTGGCTCGCAAAAAGGGGAAAGGTTTGCATGAATCAGAAAACAACCAAAAGGTAATTGAGTTTGCTTGGAATATCTAGCTAGAATTTAGGAAGTCTTACAAACTAAAATTAAGTCCTGGTCAATTTTAAAATAACTTTTTAAATTGGTGTGTTAAAAATTGGAAATTTGACTACAAATTATATGAGACTCCTATTCATAAGAAAAAAAAAATCATAGAGAGTTGTAAGTTCCTTCTGAGATTTTGGAACTGAGATTTGAACTAAATTAAAACATGATCTTAAGTGTGATAATTAGGGTAGATTAAATTGTAATGTCAGATTGCCACTTTTACAATCTTTGGCAGCGGATTGGCTGGAAACAGTGGACCCCATAACATGAAATGATTGGAATAAGTAGCATTTGTGTAAAACATAATATTACAGTCAGTATTAAAATCATAACCCCAGATTCTGTGTAATACCATTTGAAACATAGATCCAGGTAATTGAATTCATTCTGCTCAAATTTTAAATGAAATGTGTCACTCCTAATTTGATGCTTAAGATACTTTTGGTACTAAGACAAATTGGAAAGATACATAGATCTGAAATTTGTTAACTGGGTGACCTTAAGCAAGTTACTTCAGTTTACTTCACATGAGTGTAAAGTGCCTAACACAATGCCTGGCATAGAGCAAACACTATAAATGTTAATTATTATTATTATTTACTTAATTAGATGTGACCAGTATACAATGTCAATGGTGATGAGATGCCTGATTTTCTATGTAAGGTAATTTGGAAATTCATTCAACAGAATTGGAGTCACCTGATTGGCAATGGGTTTGTTCCAAGTTTCAAATATATGATATTGTTTCAAATTGGTAAACTTTTGTATCACTTATGTCAAGCAACTTTTTATAACTTAGATAGTATTGAAATATGAATTGAAAGAAACTAAAAGATGGTGGGAAAATTGTTTAAAATAGGTTATTTTATTAGCCCTGCTAACCCTGTCTTATAATGTAACTGCCATTTAGAAAACTGGATATTTCCACCTTTGCCTTTAAGGGAAAGTTGCAGCTAAAACAATTTGGCTATCACTTATGAAAATTGTAAGATTTTTAACTAAGTTATTTGGGGTTGTTGTTTTAATGTTAAAACCTAAAATTGGTAATTGATTACTGTGTGTAGAAAGGAGCAGATAAGCTAAAAACTTTATCCAGATTGGTTGTGTCCATTCAGAGAAGTCCTCCTTGAGGTATGAGGGTTTCCACCTTGGGGGAAGGGATGGTGTTAAAGAGCACAGCCCACAGCAGCTCTAAGGGTAGATAGGGTGGATATCCCCAACTCACCTCCCTAAGGAAGACAGCTGAGGTCATCTCCAATGTAGGGCTATAGGTGGTGACCAGAGGCCCCACATGCCACTTACCGTATACTGGGGCCCTAAAAATAAACAAACCATGTCTACTCTGGTAGAGTAGAGACATTCTGCAACTGGTGCAGAATGCATGATGCTCTATGGGAACCTGAAAGACATCCTGGCAAGTGGGTAGCCATAGAAGAGTACAGGGGAAATTCAGTCAGGACAAAACGAACTAAATTAAGGCTGAAAACAGGGGACTTGCCACCCAGAGATGTGGTTTACATCAGTCCAGTGCAAGAATATCATGGGGTAGGCAGGCAGGGGCATTGGGATTAGCAACCTTCTCTGGGGTCCCTGTTGAGTCCTTTCATTTTGTTAACTTGCCAGGTCCTTGTGTCGGCAAGGTCATCAGCACTGGGAAAAGAGCTTATCTGGGTTGTGGAGTTACTAAACAATGAACTTGGCTTACTGAGAACTTTCAAGTTTATGTATAATATAGAAATTATTTCTAACAATTGGTCTTTATCCCAGGATAAATTTAAATTTGAGAAGAAAAACAAGTGAAAAAATATTAACTGAAATCTCTTATGTATGTGAGTCTTGGTAAATTTTTATTGCTTATTGCAACTCCATGAGAGTAAAAATAACTATCTAGCCCTAAGCTGTTATTAGTGAAACTTGTCAATTTGAGGTAAAAGCTCTTGGGACTGTAACTGATTTTATTTTGAGGTTTGAATTTATGTATAGTCAGTAATCCACCATTCAAGAGAAATGCCACAAACTACTCAGAGGGAATGTGATCCTGAACGGTTACAAGTCTGCATCTGGGAAAAAGCTGAGAGGACAGCCTTGGCATTAGCCTAAGGTGGGATTCTCCTGGTTCAGATTGTGTTCCTTTGAGCAGGAATGCTTCCCACTTGGCTATTCCTGAGTCTGGCTATGAGGTGTAATTATTACTGCATGGCTAGTTGTTAAACTGTGACTCTTACTTGAAATCAGACAGAGCTAAGGATGTTTTAACCCATCATATATGTGCCCTTCGGCCTAAGCCTGAAGGACCAGTTTGATGCTGGTATAATCATATTCATGCTTTTTCCTTTTATAGCAAATTTCTATAATCAGAGTAAGTGGTGAGGAAAAGGTATAAGCACAATGCAAGTATCTTGCTGTTTTCAATCTGAAGGTGTAATAATTCCATATCCCAAACAACTTGGTAAATTAGTATTTGGACTATGCTAATGCAAACACAGTATTATATAAGACTGAATCTCTGAAATAGCTCCTTCTTTCAGAATAATATGAGAATAATTAGGCAAAGATAAAATAAGATCTTTAAATGTTTCAAAATTATGTAAGAATAATTGGGTATTGCTACAATTGATTGAAGGATATAGCTGTTACTCTATTAATTACTGATCAGAAACATCTTTGGTTTGGTTTGGGGAAGAGAATCTCAGTGCAATCAATGATATTTTGTGTTACATTAATGGAAAAATTATTCAAGTGTATTACTACTGAGGAAATAACACTTATTTGTACTGTGTCCTATGGTACAAATATGTTTTACTATAAACAACTTATTGATATGCACTCTTTTGGAATTAATTATTTAAGTATCCTCTCATGTCTTTTGTTATAATTGGAGTAAAGTCAGCCTCTTATAATTAAATTCATCTGTGTAACCATTGAACCTGGGAGTGGAAAGCTTCTACCTGCAAGAATGTTGTTACTTATGTTTTCATATACAGGACTAGATCACCAATAGCATCTGACCTTCCTAACAGAATTGGACTCAGTGTAGAAAAGTTTGAGAAAATAACAAGATCAGACAATTCTGTATGTCAAATGTAAATGATTCTGATGGGGCATGTAAAAGAAAAAAAACCCTAAATTTTCTGAGGCTTTAAGCAAATTATGGGTTCCTACTTTTATGTTCCCACTTATATTTCTATTATTAATATCAAAACTCTAAGATTTGAGTTGGTCTTCACAATATGAACTAGTTATTGGAGAAGTAATATTTGAGAAGCTGTACTAAATTTGCATTGAGATCTGTTTTGTAAAAGATTTTAGCAGGAACATCTAAGGAGTCTCTACAAGTAATTTAGAACCAGAAAAACAGTTCTACTGAAGAATTGCCCCTAACGACAAGACATTTTCCAGATTGCTCCAAGAAAAGTTTTCCAGAGACCTCATCATTGTACAAGTCTCCCCTTCATAAAAAGGGGGAAATTGAGAAAATTAAATTGTTCTGATTCTACTTTGTAACTGATTCTATTCTCTGTCACTCCCAATATGTTGTAAAACCACTACGTTTATTTGTCTCTGAACCTAGTTCAGAAACTCAGTTTGCCTGTACTAAGTTTCAGAAACTTAGCTCGCCCATTAATCTCCAAATGCCATTGATTCTTCCTTCACCTTCCAGGATGGAAGAAAATTGTAATAATTTTGGTAGTTTTCTTATTGGTCATTTTTTTTCCTATTTGTGCTTATATTGCTTATGTAGTTTATGCTTACAAATGAGATCATCCTGGCTGTGCCCTAAAAGGCCCCAAATACCCTATTATAGAGCCACCCCAGAGACCTTCAGAAAGAATGTATGGGAAGGCTTTTCAGGGGTAGATTGTAGGGTTCCTGTTGGGGAAAAGCCATAGAATACAGTAATAAGTGAAAAGCCATAAAAAACTTAAATTCTGTGAAGGGTGGAACCTGGACATGATAATCTATTAGAATCATTACTTAGATACCAAATTATATTTTAGACACTGAGTCATAACATAAAGATACTATGACCTTTGAAAGCCATAACAAGAATATTTGTGACCCATATGTGACCAGTACATGATCAATACACAAACTTATGCTTGGGCATAATATTGGCTTAACCCCTAAGCTCATTACTAAGCAGAAAACCAGAAATATCCACCTATCAGTAGTGATGCACTCAATAGCTCCTCCTCCCTTTATCTGTTTTCTATAATTACCATAGAGATTTTTGGGATTCTTTTCGGGGATCCACTGAACTATCTGGCTGCCACCCCAGACTGAAGGTTGTCCCTGTTTTGTAAGTATTCATAATGATTGATTACACTAGTACCTATGATCAATCTGGAGATACTTGGCCTCTTCCTTTGGTATAAAAAGAACATCCCATGGTTATGAGGGAGTTACAGGATTCTCCAACCAGGGGAATTCTTATAATACTTGATTCACTGTGTGAGAATATAAGCATGCAAATTTGCAGAGATGTGGATAAAGTTCTCTGTACCCACTAGTATATGAAAAGCTAAAAAAAAAGAAAAGACAGTTCAATCTATGTGTCTAAAATATTTTAAACAACAATAATGATGTTTTCTTCCCATCATAAGTATAGGCTTATCTTTAGGTACCATAATCATTAATTTAAAAATTTTTTAAATGTTGCTTTCTATTACTTTATAACAAACTTGAGTGAGAAATACTTTTTTCTTATTTTTTGCTGTTATATTTTGCTAATAATAGATAAAAGGACTTATTTTAAAATTTTTTGTTGCATCTTTCTAATGGGCTGGAACCAATTATAACAATTTACATGTAATTATAACTTTTAATAGTGTGATTTTGAATAATATGACTCCGCAGGATTAATTACTCTCACTTATACCTATCTGTATATACAGAGGAGAAAGGTGCTAGAGGTAATACAATTGTGAGGGTATTGATATACAAGGTAACTAAAAGAGGAACATACCAAAGTCATGGAAAAAATCTCAGACCTTCCTGAAACCAAAAAAAAAGGTGACTGAGAGAACGTCACCCATGGAATTATATGCCACTCTCCTAGCTATACAAAATCTCTGGGAAGCATATCGATATACAAACTGAGGGCATCCTCAATGAGGTTATAAGGAGAGGAAAAACAAACTTTTGCAAACAGTATTCAATGATGAAGCATATCTTTGCCATTTCACAACTGACTGAAATATACAGAGACTATAAAATCCCATTGTGTTTATTGTTTGTTGATTATGAAAAAGGATTAAACAATAGAACAGGATCTTTTACAACTTATCTCATATATCTCTCTCAAGATCATTCAGGATTCCTTAGAAAGTGAACCTGTTCAACAATCCTCTGGTAATAAACATCAGGTGAGTTATACAACTCTTAATTAATCTATATACATGAAATATTTTGTATCTGTCCCCCTTTTCTCCATTCTCATAGAAGGGGATGAATGCGGGAAGCAAGGCTATTTTGAAAATGTATGCTTGCTGAAATTATTTTGCACTGTAATCAAGGGCATCTAACAGAGTCCAGGTCGAGGAGGCATTCTCCATAGATGGAAAAGTCTTTCAGATACTTCTGTTTGCAGATGACATTGTGTTGATTCCATCAAACTTCATGACATTGCAGAGCCTCCTCTAATCACTCAAAGGTCTTGAATCTGTTTATCCACACAGGAAAGATCAAATGGATGAAGAATGCTTGTTGTTCAGATTTCAACAATTTTGTGTTTCTTTCCAGAGGGTTTCTTTAGTTCTCTTCTTCTTCTCTTTCTCTTTAGATCCTCATTCTCTTGATTCATGACACCTATAATTAATTATCTGATCTCTCTGTATTCCTCATGCAATCAAAGTGTCCAAGGTACAAATTCTACGCTCCCCATTCTAGGTTTCTTCCACTGCCTTGTAGAGCTTGCCCCATGGATTCCCCTTTTTCATGAGTACCTCATTCCCAGAACAATGCCAATTATTACAAGTGTCAGAGATGATGACACTGGCCCATGGGAGGGCTCCTCTGTACCATGTCTCTGATTATACAACCCATTTATGCCTTCGCATGGTGACCTTTCTGTCCACATTTGTCTCACATTCTCCTCCCTTGGTCCATACTCTCCTACTTCCTAGGGGCCAGTTGCCCATAAGAGTTTCATCTGATTCCCTCTCAATGTAAGATGAGTAGATTTTTCAAGCACTAAATCTCTCAGGTCACACCCAGTGCAGAGTCCCATCTCACTTCACAAACCATGTCTCTTCTCCCAAATCAGTATTCATCAGTGGAACCCCCTCTAGCCACCAAAGTAAGGCCTCTTTCCTTTTCAGTTCTTTTCTCCTCTACCTCCTCAGCTCCTCCACTGCAGGCTCTCTTCTTTCTTGGACGGTAGGGGTCACCTCTTTGCTCAGTTTGACCCCAGGACATCACAGTCTCCTCACTAAGTCCCTGCTCCCCTCCCCCATTTTCATGTACACTCCCATGTTGTAATGTAGACACACACGCACAAAACCAAAAACCACAACCATTGATTCACCTGTAGGCAGGGTGACTGTCCATAATTTCCCATTGCTGTCTCTTCCCTGTTACTTCCATCAGAATTTTGCCTTCACTCCTGTTTCCCTATGTACATTTAGAAAGAAGTTTCTTACTGGTCACTCAGCTGTTACTCAGTGCTGCTGATGTTGCAGTCCTTGGCTATTAGATTTATTCACTCCTTCTGCATTTCTGTTTGGGGTATGATTTGAGAAGCAAGTAATCTCTTCTGGTTTTCTTTCTAAAAATGTTTCAAACTTTTCTTTATAATTGAATGTCCATCCTTTTTCATGTATGGTTAAGCTAGGATTTGCAGGGTAAGTCACCCTGGGCTGCATGCTGAGCTCCACTATACTTTAGAACAGTCTTGTGTTATTCAAATTCCCTTTCCTTTGTATTTGAAGGTCTTTATCCTAATCATGCAGAATTTGTTTCTGAACTGAATTGTTAAAATTTAGCACCATGTGTCTTAGAGTTCAAAACCTTGGTCTTTTTCAGGAACAAAGTATGAATTCTTTTCATTGATATTTCATTTCTATCTTCAGAAGTTCTAGGCAGTTCTCTTCTATTATTTCCTACATTGTGGTCTTAAGGTTGTTTTTTCTTTTCTTAATCTTGCCTTGTTCTTCTAGGAGACAATGACCCTCAGATTATCTGCCCATCTTGTCTTCAAGATTAGTATGTTTTGCTTGCATAGTAAGCATATTTTCAATTAAAGTTTTTTGCTTCTCTTCTAGATTGTCCTTTATTTCAACAGAAACTGCTTTCTGTAAAAGTTACTAATCTAACGTCTAGTTTTAAAAGTTACTAATCTAAATTTCAGTGAATTGTGACACAAAGCCCTCTGTTGAAATGGAAAGGGGAGGTGATAGTGTAGGGATCTTGGAACAGCTTCTGTTGGGAGTGGAATAGAGGTGAAAGGCAAGAATGGATACAGCAGAGAGGGCACAGCTGAGGTTTAAAGCACAAATTTGTAATGGACTACAAGCACTGATTTTTATAGTCTTGTATAGTCGATTGTATAGTACACTTGTATAGTCAGTTTCTTATAGTGGTGATCTGGAGCAACCAAGAAGGAACAGAAAAGGCAGAGGGTGGAAGTAATCCAGTTTTGGGGTTTGGAAAGACAAAAATAGGATGGTGTGGCAAGGTTCAAAGATGACTGGTTAACTAAAGGGCTGAAATCCTTAAGAGAGGAACATTAAAGCTTAAACAGGCACTGAAGCCAGAGATAGCAAGAATGGTTGGGGTGAATGGAGGTTGAGGGGAGAGCAAATAATAAGTTTAGAGGTGGGTCATAAGGAGAGCTGCAAGCACCATAAATTATAGTTAAATAGAGAAATTTCAGAATTGTGGATTGTTGCTGTAGAACTTGGGGTGATAAAGGGTCATAGGTATGACTTTTCTTAGAAGTTTCTGACATATGTAGAGAGATCAACCTCAAGGTTGATGGGGAGGGAAGCAAGGGTATCTAAGGAATTATCTACATGTATATTGAAGTTACCAAGTATAAGATTCAGGTTTAGAATAGAGAAGACTGTGAACCATGTACTGCATTGGAATCAGGAGACAATAGCCATCAGGATCTGTATATGTCAAAAAGGTAACTAAGTGAAGGGGGGGAAAGGTCTGGAAGCAGCAGTAAGGCACAAACACACCTACACCCCCTCCTGGCTGTCGTGGATTAGTTAGGAATTAAGTGGGGAGAGGGGCCATGAAGACATTAGCAGAGTAACAGAAGAGAGTTTGTAAGCACTTTCAAAAAATGGTTTTCCCCTGTTACCCAGCGCACCCTTAGGAGGTCTCAAGGCCTAAACTCCCGAATCTCTATGTCTTGTCGCTGAGGGACGGCACAGTATCCTAAAGTCTGGATATAATCCAGGCCCAAAGCATGCATGCTTATTGGGAGAAAGCTCTAGGTTACAGTCCAGAAATTAGTGTGCCTGCCTTGCCTATAGTTTGAGTGCCACATGGTAACTGATGACACAACGCAGGCTTTGGTTGGCAGAAGTAAAGTTAAAAGGCTCAGAACCACCTTAATCCAGTCATTACTTAGGTGGACATTGATTGGGAGAAGATTGGGTAAACACAAGATTGGCTAAGCGAAGAGGAGAATGAGAGCTAGGGACCACGATCAAGGACATCAGGAGGCTGGACAGAGGAGATCGGTCGATTTAGAGTCAGTAGGGAACTTAGGGCTCATATAGTCCAACCCTTTCATTTTAAAATTAAATTAAAAAAAATTTTTTTAAAGACGAGGGACCTCAGACCCAAAGAAGTTAAGTTACACCAGATCGCACAGGTTTTCTGTCCAAGTCTTTTCCTTCATCTTCCACCCTAGCAAAATCATCGATCTGGCTCTTTGCTTTCCTCGCTCTCCTCTCCCAGCCGGCTTCTCCAGCCCGCGACTTCGAACTTCAGGTGGCGCTATAGTGCCTGCGGGAGGGGGCGTGCAGAGGGACAGTTTGCCCAGTAACCCGTGACGCGAGGCCTGGCCCGGCGAGCAACCCGGAGAAGGCGAGGACCCAGAGGAGGAGGCCGGGTAATCAATCCCTATCCTGAGGCGCTGGATTCTTTGGCACCTCCCTCCCTCCCATTTTATCCCCCACTCCTGTCTTGCTTATCCTCCCATCCACCTCTTCCCCGCCCGCTGTCTCCTCTCGCGCTCCCAGCTCTGGCGGTTGGGGGTCGTTGAGCCGGCTGGGCGGGAGCAGCTCGAGCATTGGAGGAGTCAGTCCGACCACGGGTGAGGGAGCACAGACTGGGCGGATGAGGGAAGTGGGAGTGGGGGAGGTCATGATGGGGCTTGAAGGGTGGCAGGGGCTCCTAACCCTGAGCCTAGTGCGAGCTCTTCCACACCCCCGCCTTCAACTGGAGTAAACCTTCGTCTTCCTGGAAGTCTGTACTGGCAACTGAGTGACGCGTGGGGGAGCGAGACTAGCGCGCGCTTATAGATGCGCTGGGGGAGGGGGGATTGACCAAAAGCAAAGTCTCTTGCATGCCGGCCTGCTGCCTTTTCTCTCACTTCTCACCGAGCTTCTTTCCTGCCATTTCGTTTTCTCGCCTCGAATCTTTACATTTTACCCTCCAGCTCCTGTCTTCGACTCCCTTGGCCTCCCGACTTTTCGTCCTCTTCTTCCTCCCCTCTCCTCTTGTCATCCCTTTCCCCTTCTTTCTCCTCTCTATCCTTCTTCCCCCTCTCCCCTTCGCTTTTCCCTCTTTTCTTCCTCCTCTCTCCCCTTCTCTCTTCTTCTCTCTCCTTTTCCCCCTTCTGTAAGCCTGTTTCTGGCTCTTAGTACGATCCTTTCTTCATCTGGTCCCTGTTGCGCGAAGACTCCCAGCTCCGAAGGGCAGCGGGAAGGTTTGCGACTGCACTGGGAGCCCTGGCTCCTGGCTCCACAACTGAGCGAGGGTCTAGGGATGGAGGGGAGGAGTCACGTCCATCTCCGGCTCACTGGCCACCTCCCTCTCCCTTTTCGTTCTTTTGTCCTTTATAAAATACCTCTTGACTCAAATTCCGGGGTAGAGCGGAGGGGGCGATGTTTCATTCTGCAGGGATCGACCAGGGATTGGGGACTTGTACCGACCCGTAAGAACCGGGATTTTGCCTATCTGGGGCGGAGAGAAAAGGGGGCTCTACATTTGTAGGCGAAAGCTTTAGGGGCAATCCATAGCTCCTTGGCCCTGGAAAGTTAATCAGAGTTTTCATTAACTTGGGGAACAGGAGAGGGAAGGGGAGAAACTTCAACTCTTCCCAGAGATGAGTTTGAGACATTCATGCACCACTATGTGGAGAGCACTGTGCCAATCTCAACAGTACCCACCCTTGCCTTGCCATAATTGTCCTTCTACCCTAGGATTGACCTTGATGCTATCTCTCTCTCTCTCTCTCTCTCTCTCTCTCTCTCTCTCTCTCTCTCTCTCACACACACACACACACACACACACACACACACACACACACAGGAACAGGAGTCTAAGTAACCCAAGGGAATATTAATAACTTTCTGGTTTGTGAATAAGGAGAGCTGATCCTTTTCCCCAACATTTCTTTCTTAAGTAACTGAATGTGGTGGGGTAAAGGGCTGGAGGGAGGGGCCATGTAGTGAAGCCTTGTTTCTAATCCCAGTTTTGCCACTAACTTGCTTTGTGATTTGGGGCTAAATCATTTATAGTCTTTCTGAGTCGGGTCTCTGAAATAGGGTGTTTATCCTGCCTACCTGAAAGAGCTGTTAGAAAGATTAGAGGTGTTATTGGATGTGATCGTGTTGTAAAAATCCATGCACACGTACAGTATTGTTAGTGATTTCTGAAGAATTTAATTAGATTCCTATCTCCTCCCCCTACCTCCAGACAATAGGAAGTAGTCAACAAATAACCTCAAATTCTCTTCCTCCCAAATACCACTTCAGCTTCGAATGACAATAAAACACTCCAATTATTTATTGGGTCTCTCGTATGCATAACACTTGTGGTGGTTACTCAATAAATAATAGATTCTTGCTCTCCTGCCAGAGAAAAATAGAACTTAAGAAATAATAGAAATAAAATTTAAGAAAAATGGGTGGCAGACTCTGGCTATCAAAAATCACTTATTAAGAATAGAACTGCTGATGAACATCATAGGGATTATGCAGACGAGGTTTCTTTGGGGTTCCCATTAATTTGGGACTAGTATAATGGAGGGAGGCCAACTGGTATAGTGCAAAGAGGATAGTATTTGGACCCAGAAGGTGTGGATTTGAACTCTACTGTTACCACTTGCAACCAGGGGGATCCTGAGTTTTTTGGGCCATGAGATCTCAGATGCAAAAATGAGGGCTTTGGACTAGATTCAGTTCAACAGTGGTAACGTGTCAAGGAATCTGGAAACCACCACTGATGCTTACTACCTTTGTGATGCTCAGGGAAGTCACTTAAGTTCAAATGCTACCTTAGACATTTTCAAGCTGTGTGACCCTAAACAAGTTTATTAACCTATCAGCACTTTCATCTGCAAAATGAAGATAATAGTAGCATTTACCTCAGAAGGTTGTTTTGATATGACAATCTATGTAAAATGCTATTTATATTACCTATTATTAAAAACTCTTGGGAGGAGTTAAGGCAAAACTCCCAGGAGGAAAATTAGGATAAGTTATTTTTATTATCAAATCCCTAAGAGGTATTTGAAGGGGGCAAGTTAGGGGTTAGGGAGAAAAGGGAAGACTATTCTCCCATTTCCAACACACTAACTTCTTTAAAGATATCAGACTGATTCTGGAACCCAAGAGGGCAAGAGAGATTTGGAAGAGTCTGTAAGACCCTGGCTTTTTTGGAAAATTAAACAAATAAGATACTCAAGTCCTCTAAATTCCACAAATGATCCTACCCCAAGATGAGCGTTTAACTTTGGGTTTGGAGGTAAATGGGAATAGGCAAACAGAATCTGTTGTTTTTTATTACGCATTAAGTACTTGCACCCCCAGCTCTCTAGCCATTGGTTGGGAGGAATGGGCTTCTCATCTTTGTTGGATTTGAACTTTAAAATTAGTAAAGTTACAGTTTGAATCTTTAGCTTTTCCCTAATTATAGTTTAGGTTGGAGGAGGTGGGTAGGATGAGGATGTTAAGGAAAAATTCCCTTTTCCTAAATCCCTTTCTTTTCTCTCAAATTGTCTGGTTTGAGAGGAATAGTGGCACCCAAGATTTAAAAAAATTCTGCAGCATCCACAATCCAGTTTTCTATTCCCTCTTTTGCCCCTCCTTTAAACTTACCCTCAAACTCTCATCCCATCTAGGCCTTTTTATTGCTGTCTAGTCCAGGGCTGCAAAGGGTTAACGTGTCTGAGATCCTATAAAGTCCCATATCCTAGAGCGGCCCCAGACTGTCCGACAGGAAGGAGCTCCTGCTAGAGACTTCCTGTTCTGGACACTGAGGACATCGAGACAAGGAGTCAAAAGGCAGTAAGCATTGACTCTTCTATTCCCTTCCCTTCTCCTTATCTGGTCCCACCCCAGGACCACTTGTCATCAAAGTTGGGCCTTACTTATCGCATCGGTGAGTTTTGTTTTTTGTTTTTTTTTTTCCCTGGGGGTGGGAGGCGGGGGCATTAGGGATAGAGGGGAGGGAACTAAAAGAGATGGAAAACAATTCGGCACCCTCACATTCCTAAGCAGCCCCTTTGGTCTGAAGAAAGGAAGGGAGTGGGGGAGGGGGATGTGTAAAATTATAATACAGTAGCTTGAGAACTACCTTCAAGTCCATAAGGAGATTAAAAAGCTCAGGCACAACACAACTAGGCACATAAAAAAAATTAAACTGGGGATGTATTCTCCCCGCATCCTTTTTTCTCCTCTTAATTCTTAGCAGGGAATTCAACTGAATTCCTTTGAGATTTTTTTTTTACTCTTCATATAGAATATCGACAGTGAGAAAAGTGCCTTATAGTTATTTATAGTTCAAATGTTGAAGTGAATTGAGGGAAGCTGGAAAAGAGGAGACAAAAATGAACTTCAACTACTATTTACTTTTTACCAGAAATCCTAGGAAAGTACAATAAATCTCCATTATTTCCAGGCATTCAAGATTCATTTTTCCTCACCAAAAAATGTAAATCTTCCAAATTAATTACTGGGGCATTCCGCCCCTTCACCCTCTGGGTAGGAGTCGATTGCGATTGCAAAGAAAAATGTTAAAGATGAGGATATGAAGAGTCCAGGAACTAGGGATCAAATTGGTAATAAGGCCTGTATTCTTCCACCTCCCCGGTTTCATTTCTCTTTCTCTGGGAATGTAAGGATGAGAAAACTTGAAAAAATCACTGCATCTGCCCTTTTCCTTTGAGTAAAATTGACCACAATCCTTTAGGGTTTAGGATTATAAATTTCTCTTCTGTTATGAAAAGTCCCCCAACACTGTGCTGTGAATTAGACTTTATTCCTATTTCCATCATTTTTTAACAACCTAGTTTGAAACATCCTTCAAAATGTCCCAAACCTGCTGTATTTCTAGCCTTTTTTTTATTCACATAAGTCTTCAGGGCCAGATCTAGTTATCATTCCAATAAATAACTTTTCTAGAATACTCACCCTAAGTCTCTGGGCCCTTCCTTCCATCTCACAGGGATTTTATGAAAGCACAGGAAATAATTAACATGAAAAACATTTTAACTTAATCAAAGGGGCCTTAATCTATGCTTAGTCAATAAACATCTGTTAAGCACCCTCGAGTAGGCCTCTGAGCCTAAAGCAGGAAAGTAAAAGTGCTGCAACTTGGAGAAATAGGGAAATAATTTAACTTCAAACTAACTTTTCACAAATACAATAAAATCTCATATACACATTTTAAAATCTCATTATAAGATATGATTTGCCTGTTAAGCAAAAGACTAGAAAAGTAGTAAAACTTAGGGTTTTGTTGTAAGCCCATTATAAATGGGATGTTACATTTTTTAAAAACATACTCTATTTACTTAATAGTGCCATTATATCTTAGTTTATATGTAAACTATTCCCAACTAACAAATGTATATCTTTCAAAATAATAAAAAAAACTTTTAACAATCAGACAATTCTTCCATATCTGTCACCCACAGTTTATTCCAAATTAATTAAATTTTTCTATAATAATCACCACTAGATTATTCACATTAATTTAAGGAAGCAAAAGTTAGGATATTTTAGAAGTTGTATTTGGTTTGAGTGCATTTGTGTGCTTATTTGTTTTTTTCAGGGTAAAGGCACATGCCTTTTTGTACATTCTAGTAGAATTCCAGCCTGGTTCAGACCTGAGTCACTGAGAGATGAAGGAGCTGGGCCAAGACTAATCCAAACTGCTATATATTGGCTATCTGGCCATCCTTCACTCAGGGGTTCTTTGGGAGTGGGGCTAGCTGACTGGGCAAGTCAGAGCATCTCTGGTCTCTTTTTGCTTATTTATAAAATGAATGGATAGGGGTTGGAGGGAGTAGGGGAGATAATGTGGTAGACCAGATGGTCCATTCCAGCTCTAAAATTCAATGATTCTTTGAATCAAGAGCATAATTTAGGGTTAGGACCCAAATGGAGTATTATGCGGGAATCAACCTAGCATGCTGCTAGGAGAAGTTAACCATTTAAAAATTTTTTCATTGATTCATCCATGGATAATTTAGAGGTGAATATAAATACATGAAATTGTCCATGAAATTTATAATTTTGAGCATCTATTTGCTTTGGGTTAAATTTCTTAATATGACCTGAAGTTAAGCTTGAATCAGCTGAGTTATAAATAAATATAATTATAACAAATATAATTTGAGTTATGGCAATACAATTCCACAAAAGCTTTAATCAGATACCTTATTTTGTTATAGTGTGGACTCTGGACTCTGAAAGCAATGATAGAAGAAAGCTTGACAGGTTGTGCCAGCATAGAAGGGCTTCAAGTTTAGCTTTGTCCTAGCCTAACTGAATTAGAGAGGCTCATTAGTAAGATGGCTGAAGGATAATGAAGCATCTCCTAAATTATAAACAGATTTTTAATTTGCCTCCTGTTAATAACAACAACAGCCTTTGATATAGTGCTTTAATACTTATACGTGTTATATCATTTGAGCTGCAGAGGACATTATTCACATTTAATAATTTTTTTTAAAAAGGGTCAAAAATTAAGAGAGATTTGGCTACACTCCTATAGTTAGTGTATCCAAGTCTGCCATGTTACCCTTATATTGCCTGTACTCAATAGGAATATATTCACTATGCTGGGTCCAGTTTGGAGCTATAGTTTGCCTTCCTAACTTTTATCAAAACACATCTCAAGGAAGCTTAATCTCGCTTTTAATCCGTGTCCTTCAGCACCTATGTATTAGTTTGCTCTGTTGAGCTAGATTCTCTCATTCTTCTCCAGGGTACACCAGTTCACCCCCTGATGCCTTATAGGGAAGAAAATCCATGAAAGAACAACCGAGGCAGCTGACAATGATAGAAAGAAAATAAAGATTCCAAGCAGAAGAGTTTTCAAGTGGACAAATGCCTTTCAGCTAAGAAGAAAATTAAGTTTATCAGGAGAATATCATTCTTGTCCACAGTCCCTCCAGAAAGCAAGGAAAGCTTACATCTATCCCTACGCAGTTGTCATCTCTGCTTTTAGGCAAGCAAAGTATAAGAAAAAGGTTACTCAACACACTGTACTTTCTCAGGTTCCCTACCACCAGAAAGTTCAGTGTTAGAGGAAAGAACACTACTAACACCCACCCCTCAGAGTGCAGGGGAAAATATCCCCCACATACCTCCTCTAACTGGCCGACTCCCTTTCCTTGAGAATCCAGTTACAGAAATCATTTGTTTCCTGGTATTCTACCCATCCCTTTCCAGCTATGTATGGAGCAGGGAAGCCCTATAAATGCATTGAGTGTAACAAGAGCTTCCGCTACAGTTCAGTGCTGCACCTCCACCAGCGTACACATGCTGGGGATTGCTGCTACCGATGCCTAGAGTGTGGTAAGGGTTTTGCACAGAACGCAGAGCTTAGGGCCCACCAGCGCACACATGCTGGTGAGACTCTCTATATCTGCAATGAGTGTGGAAAGAGCTTCCATCAAAGTGTCTATCTAGATCTGCATCAGAGTACCCATACTCGAGGCAGGCCCTGCAAATGCCATGCCTGTGGGAAACGCTTTCCCTATCGTTCTGCCCTCTACTGTCACCAGCGACATCACCCTCGTGAAAGGCCTTACCGATGCCCTGTTTGTGGAAAAAACTTCCGTCAGAGTGCCTACGTCTTCCACTATGAGAGGACCCATAGTGGTTCTAGTGCTGTCACTGCAGGTGGGCTTCCTAAAGGCCCAGAGGCCAGTGGAGATAGGTTTACTGTTCATACAGGGCCTATCCTGCCTGCCCCATTGCACCCTGAGGAAAAACCCTATCAGTGTGGTGAGTGCCATCGAGACTTCCGAAGTAGTTCAGGTCTGCTGAAACATCATCGTGTCCATGAGGCTGGAAAGCCCTATAAGTGCAGTCAGTGTGGAAGGGCATTTGACAATGGGGAACAGCTCTCTGCACACCAGAAGCGAAGCCACAGTCAGAGAAGTAGTGGAGCCAAGCTAGAGGGAGCCCACAAGTGCCTTGTGTGTGGAGAAGTCTTTAGACAGGCATCAGAGCTCCAGGCCCACCAGGAGACACATGGGATGACTCGAACTCACCGGTGCAACGTGTGTGGAAAGAGTTTTAGTAAAAGCTCAACCCTGACACGACACCAGCAGACACACACAGGGGAAAAGCCATTCAAGTGCCCTGAGTGTGGAAAGTGCTTCACAGAGAGTGCCACCCTGGTACGGCACCACCGAATTCACACAGGGGAGAAGCCTTATGCCTGCCCAGACTGTGGGCGGAAGTTCAGTGAAAGTTCCACACTAATGAGGCACCGGAGAAGCCATAAGGGAGAGAAGCCACACCAGTGTACCACCTGTGGCAAGAGCTTTGGGCAACGGTCAGACCTGATTGTTCACCAAAGGATTCATACTGGGGAAAAGCCCTTTCCTTGCCAAGAGTGTGGCCGACGGTTCAGTGATCGCTCAGACCTCACAAAGCACAAGCGTACTCACACAGGTGAAAAGCCGTATCGGTGTGAGGAGTGTGGCAAGTTCTTCACATGTATTTCCAACTTAAATGTTCACAAGAGGAACCATGCTGGTGACAAGCCTCACAAGTGCCCTGAATGTGGCAAGTGTTTTAGTGTTGGCTCCAAACTGGCACTGCACCGAAAGACCCACCAGGGTGAACGCCCCTCAGAGTGTGCTGAATGTGGGAAGTGCTTTAGCCATAGCCGATCACTGTCACAGCACCAGAGGGCCCATGCCCGTGCCAGGGCAGCTGCAGGAGCCACTGCAGGTGGATTGGTGGGGATAGCACCTACCCTGATCTTTTCAGTAGACTCTGGCCAAGAGAAGTCAGGCCTGAGGGTGACAGGAGTAGGAGAGAGGTACTGAGGTTCCTAAGTAAAAAACAATCACTTTCTCTCTAACCTCCCAAAAGGAAGTCTGGGGAAAAGTTTTGACTAAATAATGGGAAAAGATAGTAGTGGGTCTGAGCTTTCTCTGCCTTCTCCTGTCTTTCCTGTGTATATCTTCTTTCACCGCATTCTCAATCTCTTTCCTCATTTGCTATTAGTCTTCCTTTTTAGTTTTCTGTATTCCAGTGTTTGTTTTCTTTTTCTTTTTCTGGGTATGTACTTTGCCACTTCTACTATCTTTACACTTACTCATATTCCTATCTGAATTATCTCTCTGTAATAGTATAGGTATCAGTGTTTGTAGTGGAAGTTAGGTTGAATTAACCCTCTCTGCTTGGATGGGAGAGAGATCCCAGTCGCATTATTAAAGGATAATGTTTTTTATCTTGGCCTGTTTGTTTCCTCTTTGTCTATGCCACATCTCCTTCTTCTGTCTACATCTTTATGTTTATTTCATTCTGTCTTTTCCCACCTCTCTGTATTCCTGTCTCCAGTTGTCCTTGATGCCTGGTTTTCTTTTGCTTTCTGTCTTTTCTTACCCTCTTCTATATTTCTCTTATGTCTGCTCTCTTTCTTTTTCTCTATTTCCATGTATATTGGCCTCTCCATTTCTGTGGGGTTAATGGAAAGAGAAAATTGAGAGAATGAGGTGTGGGTGAAATACAAGGGATGAGAAGGGTAGGTGTGAAAATATAAAAGACCTGGAAAGAGACCCCCAAAATATTCCCACATGGCAAAATAGTACAAACCAGTGCATGTCAGAAATAGCCTTATACCAATGAAATTGAAGGGAAGGGATAATGGTTCTTTGCATGAGGTCCCTTGCAAACAGTCCTCCTTCCCCTCAAGAATCCTGGTTCAGTCAAAATACTCTATGTTGGCAGACTCAACTCCTAAGCTCCCAAGATTGTGATAGCTGGGGTCCCTCATATATTAAGAGGAAGGTGGATAAGCCAAGAATTTATCATATATTTCAGTTATGATTCCCCACTGGAGCATGGAAGTGTTTGTAATTTGCGAGGCTAATTTGGGGGCACCCTGGCAGCCAGTCTTTATCCTTAATGAGACTGAAGAGGAGGGACAAAAATGGAGAAAACCAAAAGAAACCCCTAGACATCCCTTTCTCCTTGTAATTGGTCATCAGAATAAAGGTTGTTGTTGTTTTTTTTTGTTCCTGATGCCTCAAGCCTTGTTTATTGAAATCTATAGGAATTTAAAGTATAAGTTATGCCCACACTTCAGTGTTTAAAGGACCTTCTTTACATTAGACATTCTCTCCCATAGTCTAGACTAATATCATTCTCTCAAACCAACAAATGTCCTTGGGAGAGAGAAGCTGTACACTTCTGGTGATCCTTCTCCCATTTCCTGCTTGACAGCCCCCTAAAGTATCTCCTGAAGTCATACCTTAATGCTTCATCTCCTACCTCTTCCAAAACCCATTTTCTAGATTTTCCATTATTTCCCTCCCTCTTCTGGGCCTTTCTTTACCTCCTCCAGAAAGGAAGGCATTCTGAAAAGACATATGGGGAAGAACTGGAAACTAAACGTGTAGGTCCTGAAAGGAAAATTAGGCCCCTAACAGGGATGAGTGGCAGGTAAGATTATTGTTAAGGCTTAGGGTATTTAGAAAAAAGACCCCTCACACTTCTTCAAGGGACTCCAGTAAATAGCTTCTCAATTCTTACAGCTCAGTTTTCTAACAAACTCAAATCTAAAAAAAAAAAAAAAAACAAGAAAAACTCAATCTCAACTAAGTATATATGTAAAATAATAATTTTATTGCTTTCTTAGCAGTAGGAAGCAAGGCAATCCAGTCCTCTGGCTCCCCTTAAAGGTATGACTGGCACTAATGTACTTATACTGTCACCCTGAAGGCCTTCCTGCCTTTCCCCACCCCACTTTCCACTCTGCTTCCTAACACCTTGAGGTCTGATTCCTCTGGATCTGTGAGGAAGGGCTAGAATCCAAGGGGGGAGATTTCTGGGACTCACATGAAAGGCTAGATTCCAAAATGGTAGAAGTAGAACTAGAGACAGTGGGTGAAGGGTAGGGCTCTGAGAGGGTGGGGCTTGAGCCAGGGCCAGGACGATGGGCAGGGTGGCTCTTGCTGCAGTGGGCAATGACATTGTCAGGCTTCTCAAATCGTTTGCCACAGAACTCACAAGGATATTGGAAAGCTGCTGCTGCCTCCTCATGCTTGCGTCGATGCCAATTCAGAGAGGCTTTCTGGCGGCAGGTAAAGCCACAGATCTCACACCTGGAGTCACGGAGAGAGGAGTCAGGAATAAGATCCCAGTAACTGCACACCCTCCAATTCCACAAGCCCTTCAAAACATTAGCATTGTACCCAGTCTTAATCCTCCAGGTCATCCTGAAACCAAGGTGTCTAGGTCCCTCCTTGGTCCTAACCATCTGTCCTCAAAAAACAGATGTTTTCTGCTATCTACACACTCTGTTAGCCTTAACATTTCCCAAGTCGTCCTTCCCCTCAAGAATCCTGGGGATGCAGGGATGCAGGTATCCTCACATTTGGCCCAAGTTCCTGTTCCTGTTCAGAGTCCAGGCATCATTATTGTGAGATACCACTCATCACAGCCTGTCCCTGGCACTACCCCTGCTTCTAACAGTTAAGCTTTTGCCCTTTTGACCAGGCCTCTTCTGGGGAACAGGAACTTCTTACTTGCTTGTTTTTGTATGCCCAGCACTCAGCACTATGGCTGCCAAATAATAAATGCTTCATATATGCTTTTTCTATCCTCCCCAATATTTTTTTCTCCTTATTTTTCATTTTGTCTTTGTATTACCAGCTCACAGTTCAGTGCCTTTTGCATAATAAGTGCTAAAATGATTGCTAGATTAGATTGGACCCTAGCATCCTTCCTTCAAGTCCCGACCTCTTCCTTGTCCTTTCTTGTTTGTTGTTTGTTTGTTGTTTTGTTTTGTTTTGTTTTTGGTGACGCAGTTGAGGTTAAGTGACTTGCCCAGGGTCACACAGCTAGTGACTGTTATGTGTCTGAGGCCAGATTTGAACTCAGGTCTTCCTGACTCCACGGCCGGTGCTCCATCCACTGTGCCACCTAGCTGCCCCTTCCTTGTCCTTTCTTGAGGCTGACAGCTCCAGTTTCTTTTCCCTATCTTCCAGCACCTAGGTCTCTCCATTTGACCCCAGCTCTAGTTCTCTTCTCCCAGAATTCTGGTATCTTGACTCCAGTTCCTTCAAGTACTCATGTACCTCACACTCTTCACCCCAACCCTTTCTACTCACTGTAATGGTTTTTCCCCAGTATGGATACGCCGGTGGATGATGAGGTTGCTGCTGGTTCTAAAGGAGCGGGCACAGAACTCACAAATGTAGTCTCTAGTATCTGAAAGCACAAAAGGAGACATCCCAGAATTTGTCAGCATTGCTGTATATTTACTCTAGCCATACCTCTCATTCTGCTACAGGGAAAATTCAGAGGAAAAGCCTATTGGCTACAGGAATGCCAGTTACAGTCTTGGCTCTTAACTATGATAACACAGACAAGTAATTTACTGCTCTGTAAATTCGTTTCCTTAATTGTCAAAAAGGTACTCTTCCCACCAAAAATGGTTGTTTTGAGAGTCTAAGGAAGTGTGAAAGTACTTGAAAAAATATAAAGGACACAACCTGGGTAAATTTCTAAATCATTATCATTCCCCACACCACCTTCTTGTCTGTCCCCTTAGCTTCCAGGGGTAAAGAAGAGTCTCTTAGTGTCTTCCTGCCTATTCTGCCCTGAAATACAGTCATCTAGATTTCTTTCTTTGTGAAGGCCCAGTAGGTAGAGAAAAAATACTACATTCCTGACAAGAGAGAATGCTGGGCAGGGAGAAACTAGGATTTATATGGATATTTAGGTACTAGAAAGGAAACTGGAGTAGATGAAATGGGGTGGTTTGGGGGTTGGTATGAAACAGAAAGGAAAGGAAAAATGGAACTGAAGAATTAGATGAAGATACTTGAAGTGGGTAGCAGGGACTAGTAGTGAAGGAGACACTGGAGAATTATATATTGTGTTATATATTATGTATTGTATATCATAAAATATACTTATGAAGTACAAGAACCAGCATGGAACAACATGGTAGAAAACATGCATAAAAATCAGTGAAGAAGAAAGAGAAATAACACTATCATCAGAGCATACCACAGACCACAAGGACAAAAAGCTGTAGATGAAGAGACTGGAAAACAGATCATGGGTCTGGCACAAAGGCATCACATACAGGTGAGGGGGAATGTCCCTTCAATTATACAGACATCTTGTGGAATTTTAATGTGACGTAATGATAGTTTCATCGTTCATAAGGTAGAGAAGTCAACGCAGGGACGTTCTATTCTATTCTAGATTTGATTTCACCAAACAAGGAGGAACTGATATGGAAACTGTGGGAACCTTCAGAGAAGTGACTACTTATATCTCAGAGTCTGTGATAGAAAAGAGTAAAGCCAGAAATAGTCTGATGTTTAGTAGAGATTTTTTGGATAAATTTCAAAGGATTCAGAGAAAGGGCTGCGTGGTCTGTAATTCTACAGAAGTAAGACCAGGAAATGTGGGAAGCCCTCAAGAATGAAATTTGAAGTAAAACAAACAAACAAACAAACAATTCCCATGAGAAGAGAAAAGGGGAATTGTTAAAAAAAAAAAAGACTAATGTTTATTCAAGTATATACTCCACTTGATATTTTAATGTACAGCAAGGGCAGGTAAAAGAGGGTGGATTCAAAAGCATGGCAATAGTTCTCAGTGTTAGTGAAAGTTTAAGGAAAGTAATGACATCAAAAAAGTTATTCTTGTTTTTATTTTTAGCTATATTGGGGAAAATGAATAAAAAGCAAAGAGAATCAAAGAAAGGATAAAATAAATTAGGATGATAACTGATGACAGAGAAAAGGCAAGAGCTGCTCAACCTCATTTTCCTTTTGTTTTCTCTGCCAAGGAAAATAATCTTTGGATTTGAAAGGACAAAACAAAAATGGCCAATAGGAAGTCAATACCCTAAATAAGTAAGAGAGTGCACAGATACCCTGGTACAAAACAACTACATCCACAGATACTGAAAGAATTGGCAGATATGCTTCTGAGCCCCTGCCTGTGATTTCTGAAAGATCACTGAGAATGGGAAAAACATGCCACAAATGGTCTTTTGAAGGCTTCTAAAGAATCCCATTCCACTTTTGGATATGTCTCTTAGGAAGGTTTTTCCTTTCATCATTTGCCTCCTTATATAATAATGACATTGCTATTCCCAAAGCACAAACCTGACCACATCACTCCCTTCCTCAAGAAGTGCAGTAGCTCCCTATTTCCTCTAGGATAAAATACAAACTTATCTGTTTGGCATTTAAAAGCCCTTCACAATCTCATTCAACCTTTCTTTCCAGACTGATTTCATATTACTCCCTATTTAACAGTCTACTTGCCTATGCTTTTTGGAAGCTCTAAGCATCCTTCAACGTTCAGCTCAGTATCACCTCCAACACAAGGCTTTTTTTCTGATCTCTCGAGTTCTTAGTACTCTATACTCCAAAACTACTTTGTATTTAATTTATACATATTTTGTATTATCTGCATTCATGTTGTTTTTTTCCCCAGTAGAATTTCTCCCAATTTCATTTTTGAGGGCTTCCCAAAGCTCCTTGAGGGCAAGGACTATTTTCTTTTTAACTTTATATACCCAATGTTTAATACTATGCCTGGTACCCCGCAGGAGCCTATTGATAAGCATTTACTTGTCAAATTGAAGTGAGTGGTCCTTACCACTATGCAGTTTCACATGTTCCTTCAGATGCTTCTTAAAATTGAAGGACTTTCCACAGCTTGGCTCTGGGCAGGAGAAAGATTTCTGGTGGATATGCTGGTACTTTTTATGGTGCTGGGCATAGGAAGAATGAACAGTGATTGAAGGAAAGAGAAGGTATAGCTCTCCCCACCAGTTCCCACCATATCAAACCCTGAGGCAGACCATCCTTCCTCCAACACTAACACATGCACACTTCTCCCATTATAGAGTATCACAGCCTTGACTCTCAAACCACTCCACCCCAAATCCTCCTTTAAATATAAGTAACAGAAAATTTCCCTTCCTTATCCCCAGTTTTATCCAAAGTCCTATCTTCACTTTCTCTACCTATCCTATCACATACAACCCTGGACCAGGTGTCTATTAATCTTCTCCAGCTCATACATAATTCTCTACACTATATCTCACCCTCTGCCCTTCCTTGAGACACCTCTATCCACCTATCACTCATCTAGCTCCACCTACCAGAGATTCCCATCTCACCCTAGTTCATGTCCCTCAGTATCTTTGAATCCCAGCACTTCTTCCCAAACACCCACTATCTAAATTCCTGTAATTCTCCATATCCTTCACAATCAGTATACCCTACTCCTCTTCCCAGTTCCTAAAACAACAATGATCTGTCTAACCCAATATTCTGTGTGTGGTATCAACAAAGATGTTTGGGACATGATTGTCTTTTTTGATGTTAATGTCTGTATTTAGAGATGTCTTCAACAAAACCTCCATTTTCTTCCCTTCCCCTTTTCAGAATCATTTGTTTTCAGCTTTTATCATTTGTCAACATAAGAATAGGTGGTGTGAGGTTGATGGATCTGATAAATGACTAATTCCTAGTCTGCTGTAATTCTAGTGCCCGTAAGAAAAGGAAATATTCCTGCTGTATCCCTATGAACAGGAACAAGAAGTAGCTATAGGTGAACTACCATGGAATAGTGATTACAGAATGCAGGGGCTCTGGATTTAGAACTGAAGGGCTTGGTTTCTCATCCTGGTCAGAGTTCCCCTACCAAAGAGTATAACCAAAAGCAAACCATTACTTCTCTGGGCTTCAGTTTCTTTACATGACAAACACACAAACTGGACTGTCACCAAGGCCCCTTTTAGCTATGATATTTTATGATTCTATGTGATAGGGCCAACAAAACTGCTGCATTGCTTTCTATAATGTCTAATCTCTGTTCTATATTCTTTTCTTATTATGTGTGTAAAGATACAGTTTTGCTTAGAGATTTTATAAGTGCAAGTGTTCCCCTTCCTCTGAGGAATGTAAATAAAGTGATTCTGCAGACTACAGAATATATACATGCATATATGTTTATATACATATCTGTGTTAATAAATAAAGCTTTCCTTCTTTGTTAGGAGCTTTGTGTATTGGGAGTTTATTCCCCCTTCCCTATGGAATTCAAATTAGCATTTTACTTTTAAACTCCCCGGCAGAAAACCAAGCACTTCTATAATGCCTTTGATTACTCACTTAAGAAAATAACCCAAGGCTATTCTGACCCTCCTCCCTAACTCCTTGGGATTTCAGTTGAAGAAACTGGGGTTACAAGTTTAATTGAGGGAAGACTGAGGAAGAAGCACTTAAAGGACTGTCATGTGAAGAAGGGATTTGACTTCTGTTTGGCCCCAGAGAGCAGAACCATGGAATAATGAATGGGCAGAAATTGCAATGGGGCTTGAAGTTGGAAAAACTTCCTAACCATTAGAACTGTGTAAAAGTGGAATGGGCTGCCTTGAGAGGTGGTGGGTTCTCTTTCCTTGGAGGTCTCCAAGCAGAAGTTGAATTGAGGATGTTATAGTGGGAATTCCTTTTCATCTGATGTCCTAAGGTCTTTTATCAAATTCTGTGGTTCTATAACTGTAAAGTGCTATACATGTGGGCTATTATTATTCAGTCCAACTACCCCATTTGTCAAATGAGAAAACAGGCCCAGAGATGATAAGTGCCTTACTTGCCAAAGGACCTCATTTCTAGTTAATGCCAGAAGGTATTTTGTCTCCCAGACTAGTGCACTTTCTACTGCAAAATGATACCTCAATTAATGAGTATATATTGAATACAGAACAGATGCCTAATATTGCTAAGTGATGTAGGAGATATAAAGGCTATAGAGGGAAAAGTAGGAGGACATTAATAAATAACAGGGAGTTTTCTTTTTTAATATTTAAAATGATACCTCAATTAATGAGTATATATTGAATACAGAACAGATGCCTAATATTGCTAAGTGATGTAGGAGATATAAAGGCTATAGAGGGAAAAGTAGGAGGACATTAATAAATAACAGGGAGTTTTCTTTTTTAATATTTATTATAATCTACATCTTATTACATACCCTCCTTACTATCTAAATACACTTATTATTTTTGCAATATGAAATTGGCAATTAAGTTTTCATGTCTCTGAAATAAAATATTTTGAAGATATGCTTAAATTCACCTTAGCCATTAACTACCTTCACATATAACATGGTCTCTGCCTCATTGTATTTTATGTATGGAATTTCCACCCACAAAGATTCCACTGATTTTTTTTTATCCACTTAGATCTGGGGTTCTTAACCTTTCTTGTGTCTTAGACCCCTTTTACAGTTTGATGAAGCCTATGGACCCCTTCTAGGTGCATTTTTAAATTAATAAAATAAAAAAACATAGATTTACAAAGGAACTCTGTAAGGAAACCAGTTATACTGAAATAGTTATCTAAATATTACAAAATGAGATGATACTTGTATAGCCCTTTGAAAACCTTAAAGTACTACATAAATGTTAGCTGTATTAAAAAAACAAGTTTACAAACTCCAGGTTAAGAACCGATGTTAACCCTATTATTGTTTACGATGTCTTTTACATATAGTACTACTATACTTCCCATTTGCCCATCTCAATGGGATTTCTATTCTGACATATCACAGGACACTGGCATTCTTCTTCCCACCAAGTCCTAAGGTATTTTACTTGATTATAGCTTTAAGAAATGATACTGTAAACATTTTATGTTTTTGGCTTAGATTTTCTGCCTGTTTGCACAAAGTCTGTTTGTTGACATAGAATCACAGAATTCAAATAATCTCATTTAACTCCATTTTCGTATAAATAAAGAAGTGTATCCAGAAAGATACATTAACTTCCCTGGGGGTCACACAGTAAATAGCACATTTCTGATTCAAACTGAGATCTGACTCCAAATCTAGTGCTTCTCAAAAGGCAGTGTGGCAGAGTGGATAGAATGCTGGTAGGAGTCAGGAAGAGTTGAGTTGAAATACTGCCTCTGATGCTAACTGTAGCAATGGACAAAATCACTTAACCTCTCCAAATCTGTTTCCTCATCTATAAAATGTGTAATAATGCACCTACCTCACAGGGTTTTTGTAAGGACCAAATAATATTACATGTAAAGCACTCTGTAAACCTGTGAGTGCAATACAACTATTATATAGTGTTGGTATTCTAACAACACAATACATCATCAACTCTTCTGCCACTGCCATATATTTTAAGCAAGCTTTTAAAATCTTGGTATTTCTCCTTTCCCAGTGTCCTCCCCCTCAATCCCAAACCCTAATCCCCTAACCCCATCCTCCCCAAACCATTCCATCCCATCTCCCACCCAGCATCCCATTCTCCATGCCTCACATTCAGGTATTGTCGGTTGGAGAAGATCTTCCCACAGCCAGGAAAATCACAAGGAAGGAGCTCTCTTTTAGCAGCCTTTCTGAAGGGAGACAAGGCAGGAAAATGAGGTTTTTCCCAGGCTGTCTATACTATCGCCCCTACCTTTCTCCCTCTATCCTCAAGCCTCATCAATCTTACCTGATCCTCTTGGGACCAATCTGTGCTATGTCCTCATCCAGAGGCACGGGAGGAGGTCCTTGTCGTCGTCGTCTGCTTTGAGAATGAAGAAGGAAGGGAGATGGGGAGCAAAGAATCACAGATTTCCAGAGGTAGAAATGAGGAAGAAGTTATCTATTCCAGCCCTTCACTGGAAGCTCCACAGGAAGGGAGTCTTGCCAGAATGCCCTCCCTTGTTTACTGCCTATTTTACCTGGGTTGGGTCTTGCTCCCTTGGCCCAACTGGGGTATTCTGTCTAGCTCAAGCTGTACTCTGTCATCTTCAGGATGGGGTGTTCCAGTTTCTGATGAATCAGCAGTGGGGGAACTTGAGAGTGGAAGTGTTGTTTCTTCTTCTTTGAGTGGGGGGAGGTAAGGTGGAAGGGGACTAGATGTACCTAGTTCACTGGTAGGGAAGGGACAGTCACTCAGCACAGTGCCTGGCACACATAGTAGGCACTTAATAAATGCTAGCTGACTGATATCAGATGACTAACCACTCCCTGTCACCTAAACCCCATCATCTCCCTCTATATTTTACACACTGAGTGTCAAAATCCTGAACTTGGAATATTAGACCCCCACTCCTACCCTCCTCAGTCTCTGATCAGCCCATCAGCCCCACCCCACCTCTAAAATTCTTCCACTACCTTTTCTCACCCCTACCATCAACCTCTACTGCAGGACTTTGATATCATTTCCACAAGAGTTCCCTGATAAGCTTTTCTTCTCAAATTTTCCTTATCATTCAAGCCCTCTGTACTTCCAGACAACCATCTTAACCTTCCTCCTAGTCTTTCCTATAGAGAACTTCTCTCTTCATTGTCTTCCTAGACCTTACATTTTAAATATCTTCACTCCTCTGTCAACTCTCATCCCTGGTTTCTCCAGGTCTGCCCAGGTTACTAATCTTCATCCCTATCCTCTCATCCAGCATTTACCAATCTGGAGAGGGGCTGTAGGTCCAAGGGCTGACATCACTGAGATTATCATCTTCATTATCCGCTTCTTCCTCTACTTCTTCCTCGTCTTCTCCATGGGACAGGGAAGTCTCAGGTAGGGATGCCACCCCCCTGCATTCCCAAGGGGTGTCAAGGCTGGACTCATTCCCTCCCACACTTCATTTTTTTCCTAATCTAGCCTAATCATCTCTCACACCCTTTCCCCCACTCCTCCATTCCTAATCTGTCCCCAGTTCTTCATGGACTCACCTGGGCATCCCAGACTCTTGGGTCCCATCATAGTGCTCAGTTACCTGGGCTGGGGATGGGGGTGGGATGAAACAGGGAGAGAAGTCAGAGTTGAAATGAAAAAGATAAAATGGTCATCGAGGAGGTGGAGGTCAAAGAGGAGAATCACTGAGGTCAGGAGGGAATAGGTTGAGCCAAAGGGAGTGGGAGGAGTCAAAGTAGAAGATCAACTGGGGGTCAGGGAACAAATTAGAGAACTAGGATGAGGCGACACAAGTGCTAGGAGGGGAAATGAGGAAGAGTCCAATGCTGAGAAGAGGAAACATCTCCTCCACCACCCCTTTCCCCTCCTCCCAGTTCACCTTCATGTTCTTGCCAGCTCCTAGACTTGGTCCACCAGTTCCTTAGTGCTGAGTGTTGGATGTAGGAAGGACTGGATCCTAAGGGTGCAGGGCCAGAGGAGGGGTCCCAGGAAAAGGTATGACCAGCTGAACACTCCCATATGAGCCCCCCTTCTGTGCTTCCTGGTCCCCGAAGCCCTGGTACCAGGCTGCATTCACGGCTGTGGGCATGGGACAAGAATACCAGATACTGGAGACCCTCTGGGGGGGATGGCTCAGGGCCTGGAAAGGAGAAATTGTTATTAACCATAGAGTCTTCCCCTCTCTCCCTTTCCTATCCCCGAACCCTCCAGAGAGCCCATATTTACAATGAATGCTATTCTCCACTACCTTCACCCCCTACAAAACATTTCTGGAGTCTCCCATCCATTTTATCTAAATTATCATTTATGGCAAAATTAGCACAAATTACCTGGCTCCCCAGGCCACTTTTCCTCTTCTCTTCTCAGGATAATAGATTTCAGAGCTGGAAAGGACCTTAGAGGTCATCAAGTTCAAACCCCTTATCTCACAGATAAGTATTAACATAAACTCAGAAAGGTTAAAGTAATTTAACCAATGTCAAACCCTAATCCTGATTCCTAATTTAACTGGTAGTTGTTTTTCTGCTCTATATAGTTCAGACATGTTTGAATCCCCTTCAGGCAGATCCCCTTTAAACTTACATACAACCTACTAATTTTAATTAACTTTGGCTGTTGAGTATAGTTTGTTGGTTGTTTCTTGTGGTTGCTAACTCAACCATAGTAAAAGCTTTGGGTCTCCATCACCCCACATATTTTCCTTTCTCTAACTGATTTCACTCTACCCTACCTACCTGCACAGAGCACACAGCCTGGAGAATTGTACCTGCCGAAGGAAAGGAGGTAAGAGTCAGGTGAGCTCCTCATTTCAAATCAATCAGCATTTATTGAGCATCTACCACCTGCACAGCAGCACCATGGTAGGTGGTAGGCACTGAGGTGGATAAAGACCTAAAAAATGTTCCCTGCCCCAAAGGAGCTTACAGTCTAGTTGAGGAGACAAGTTTAACACCAGGAAAACAGGATGCAATGCTGTGTATAAATACTTCAATAAAATAAACTTTTATTTAAAAAAGTACCAATAATACCAAACTCTTCCCTTTCAGCCTTATCCAAATTCATTCCTCTTCCTGCTTCCCCCCCCCTTCACACCTCTACTACAAATCCCTCCCACAGTATTCTATATAGCCCAACAGAGATCCTCCTGACCTATCAAGCAGGAACTTGGCAAGCTGGGAGTGCAGAGAGAAACCGAGCTGCTTCTTGAGAAGACACCATTGTTCCATGTGGCCACCCAGCCTGATTCTGCACTTACTTCGGCGGGCATCCAATTCCCTTCGTTTCTGCCTCTGGGAGCCCAAAGAAGCGGCCATCGGAATCCCTAGGACTGGGAAGGTGGGGAGACAATCCCTCCATGAGGGAAGGGGAGAAGATAAAAATATTATTTAGATTCTGTAGCTTTCATTTTACAGAAGAGGAAACAGGCCTAAAAGGTGACTATCCAAAGTCACATAGAGTACATTAGATTGTAGTTAAAGTACTCCCTATGTAAGAACTAACCAGCTTTGTGAACCTGGACATATCATGTCTCTTCTCTGGGCCTTAATTCCTCATATGTAAAAGGAAGAGGATAGGGGCAGCTAGGCTGGTGCAGTGGATACAGCACCGGCCCTGGAGTCAGGAGGACGTGAGTCCAAATCCGGCCTCAGACACATAACACTGTGTGACTCTGGGCAAGTCACTAACCCCAACTGCCTCACCACAGAGGAAAAAAAAATGAAAAGCATAAACCAAACAGCTTCTAAGAAGATCCCTTTTGGCTCTGATATTCTATTTCTCTCCCAGGCCTTTCCAATATGGCACAAATTTTAAGTGTGAAACTTTTGCCTTTTCCTGATTTTGAAGGTCAAGGCCAGTGGAGGAGGAGGTGTAAGATGGCACACAAATGGAATGAAAAAAGGCAAAGTTGCTTGTCCACGGTCAGTAATTAAGTAGCTGGGCTGGCATTTGAACCTGGGCCTTCTTACTCCCTATCCAACCCTCTAAACACCACCACATTGCCACAGTGGGACGGTGGGACCTGTAGACTAATTTATTGGATAGGGGCCTGCATCGGGGGAGCTGGATTTATCCCAGAATGGAATGAGATTTTTCCACAAGGGTGAAATAATGAAGGAATGGAAGAATTTCGGAGCTGGAAGGGGACTTAGAGATCACAAGTTAGCACCGCACCGGGCACCAACCCCAGTTTTCCAAGCAGCCAGGCCCACCACCTCTGAGCAGCCTCTACTAGGCTTCTGCTCTGTGGATACGAGTTCATATAGAAAGGGGGGGGGGGGCCGGTGGCGGATAACTCTGACGTCACAATAGAGGCTGGGTGGCTGCCCTGCTGTAAGACTGAAACGAGGATATAAATGGCAGCTAAGAAGCATTCTAGTTAAAGTTCGGTCTAGCATGGGAGATAAGAGTCAGAAATGGCATTTTAGCTCTACAGAAACCCTCAACCCCTCCAACCTCTGTTTCTCTCTCTTTCGCCGCCTACCCCTCTTACCTGTGTTCCCCGCCCACCCCAACCCCGTGTGCGCCTGCGCCCCCTGTAGTCCCTCGTTCAGGCCACCGGGGCGGGAGAGGGGGAGAAAGGCCTTGTTAAGGAGCCCACCGCCGCTTCTTTTTAAGAAAAAAACCGCCCCTGCTACCGCAGGAGTGTCGAGCCCGGAACAGCAACTCGGGGCAGGAGGCAAGAGGACGTGGGCCTAGGCAATAACCTTAAGCAGTGGTTGTCGGGAATTGTAGTCCGCCGCTCATTTTGTAAACAGACTCACGAATTAATACCCCCCCCCACACACGCACAGAGCCGCAAAAGGTTACCGGTTGTTTTGTTTTTTTTAAAGAAGCAAGGGATCATGGGAGTTGTCATGTATTGGCCAGGCCAGAGAGCTCAAAATGTGTTCTGAGTGCTTGTGAACCAGGATGGGGAAAGTGGAAGGACAGTCGAATGAAAAAACTCTGTACCTTTCCCTTTAAGACAGTTTCCTAACTTTTTTTGTTAAAAAGCTTCACAAACCTAATAGAAGAAACTCAATTGAACAAAAATAATTTTGCACTATAATTTTTATGAACAAACCCAATGAAATCAATCAACTAACATTTAGTAAGCACTTATGGACTGGGGATTTGTTATTGTTCAGTCTATTCAGTCGTATCAGACTCTTTGTGACCCATTTGTGGTTTTCTTAGAAAAGATACTCGAGTGGGTTGTTATTTCTTTCTCCAGCTCATTTTACAGATGAGGAAAATGAGGCAAACAGGGTTAAGTGACAGGCCCACGGTCATACAGCTAGTAAGTGTCAGAGGTCATATCTGAACTCTTCCCTTCAGGCCTGGGGCTCTATCCCCTGGGCCACCTTGCTGTCTCAGCATGGAATGGATACAAATGCAAAAATAAGACAGTCTGCCTTGAACAGATTTACATTTTATTAGGACAATAATGTTTTCAGAGAAGCAAACACATACTATATACAAAAACCAAAATGACTTCACAGAGAGATACTAAAAGTGGTGGGGAGCAGGGGAGATAAAGAAAAGAGGAAATCCATGGCAGTTGACCTAAGCAATGAAGGGTTTCTGAGGTAATAGAGCATGTGAGAAGTGTAGTTCATCACAGACACAGAGGTGAAACATGAAGTAGTTTACTTAAGTTAGTTGGAATGTAGAACGATGACCCTGGAAAAAATGGAATAGAGATTTGAATGTCAAAACAATAGGGAATCAAATAGAACTTTTTGAGCCAGGGAAGTGACATTGCAAGATATGCGATTTAGGAATATCAATTAGGCATCCGTGTGGAGTATGAATTGGAGAAATAAGACTAGCAGCAGAGAGCCACATTAGGAATCAATTGCATAATTATGGCAAGATGTGAAGAGGACTTGAACTGAGGTGTTTACGGTGGGAGTAAAGAAGACTGGATTCCAAGAGAAATGAGATTTTTTTTATTTCATAAAGGATGCTAAAATGTATGTATTTTTAATTTTTCTGAACATTCTTATTCTCTGCAAAGCATCTAACACATACATGTGTGTTGTGTGTTGTGTGTGTGTCTATGTGTGTGTGTACAGAAAGGAAGGAAGAAAAAGAAAGACTACTCGACTCAAAATTTACATTCTTGAAGTCCCTGCTTGATCTATTCGCTCTTTGATTGTTCACACTTCCACCACTATAGTACTTTTTTGTAATATTCAAATAGAAGTTATGATACACTGACCTCTTCCCAGGACCCCACAGGACATTCTCAGTCCGAATTCTCACATTGTTTTGTCCCTTTTCATATAATATTATGTATGAACATAATCTGCTATTTGTGTCTTATCCTTCTACTAGACATAATGTGCCTCCACAGGACCAGGGAAATGTGCCTTCTTAGTAAATGAATGCATTTGTTAAATTTCACTGAACAATTAAACTTCAAAATCGCACAAAACCACCAGCGAAAAGACTTTCCCTATCCCTGCCACTTCTAATGCCTTCCCTCTGAGATTACCTCCTGTTTGTTTACACAGTATATACTTGTACGTATGTAGTTGTTTGCTTGTTATCTCCCCAGTTTGAATGTGTACCCCCTTAAGGGGGGGGGCTATATTTTTTTGCCTTTCTTTGTATCCTCTTTGCTCAGTACAATATCTGATGTGTTTAATAAATTCTTTTGACTCATTGATTAGAAAAGTCCTTGTGGGAACTTTAAGATTTACTCAACTTTTTTGTAGCTCAGGAAATAAATATGCTGATTTATACTGTTTGAGGGAATCATGGGTTTAGAGCTATGAGACCTTACATTTTATGGTTGAAAAAAACTGAAACCCAGAGATAATGTGACTTGCTAGTATTTGAATATAAATCGTCTAACTACAAATCCATGTTGCTTCCATGAATTAAAGGTCCCTTCTTGCTTCTAGGGGCTCAGAGAAACACCACTCCTTTGAGTGTGGTCTCCTGACCTGGTGCCTTCCTGCTTTCAGGAGAATCAGAGAAATGACATTCTTTCTTGTGCCACTTTCTTACACTGACCTCTTCCCACTTATAAGGGAATCTTCCGGTCTACAGAAAACCTTTCCTGCCTGAAGAGGATAAAGACACCGTTCCTTCCAGCTCCCACTGCCTATCTCCTGACCTGGCTTGTCTGCAGGGGGAGAAAACAAATACTATTTCGTCAGCTTCCTGGCACTATATTCCTGAGCTGCCTGAAATGAGAGGACCCGAACCTAAAACCAAATCCCCTAGTGAAGTTAATAATCTGCAGAAACTGTAGACCTGTAGAAACGGGGCTGAATGGTAAACTTTTTGTTTGCACCTGCATAGAAAGTGACTGAGATTCTTAGAAGGCTGGGACTTGGGGAGAAGGCTGGGACTTGGGGGGAAGGCGGGGGGTGTGAGGATGAACTACGGAACTGGAACAGAGTCGCGTAACTCTGGAAGATTAAACAAATTAAACATGCCTCTTGCCCTAGCAACAGAATGTGTTTAAACCCCCAGCGTCCCAGTTTCCTTTGTGCCCTGCTTTAGCCAATCATCACACCGAGACAAGATGGTGCATAGGCGCTCCCATTGTGACTTGTGTTTGGGGAGCTCTGGTGGGGAGGGGGAAGGGTCGTATAAAAAGGCCGCGGGAGGTTCTGGCTTGCGCATTTCAAGCCAGGTTACCCCGGGGAACTAGCAGGGTTGGGGCAGATCAAGGGGGGAAAAACCCAACCAACCACCCAACACAATCTTAATCTATCAGACCACGATGGACGAGGAAACCACCAGCACCGTGGAAAGTGGAGATCGTTCCTCCGGTTCCCCCGACACTCTCACGAGGGGAACCCCAGTGCAGGCCCGGATGTCCCAGCGCAGACTTCCGAAAAAAGCTCACCGAAAGAGGCACCGGAGGATGCCCTGGAGGGATTCCTACGTGGTCCAGGTGCTGAAGCAGCAGCTGTCCGATGGCCAGACCCCTCTATCGAAGGGGGCATTGACCATCCTCCACTCGGTTGTCAAAGACCTCTTCGACCGCATTGCCCTGGAGGCCAACAGGTTGAAGGAGTGCCTGGACGGTGATCCAGAAGACCCAGTGGGGCCAAACGAGATCAAGGCCGCTCTGCAGATCCTCCTGCCCTCCCAGCTCAGGATTGTTCAACCCCCGCCCAATCGCTTCGTTCAGCCTTTGCTATTAGGCCGGGAGTATCCCAGGTGGCGTTGAGGTGGAGGAGGTCTGGGGGCAGAGGAAGAAATGTCTCGTCCTCCTCTTCTCCCCTTTGCTTCCATTCTCCCCTCACTCCCCGCCCCCCATTAAGTACCCACCACCAGAACCATCAACCACCATCGCCACCAAACCTTTCTTCCTTGCTTCCCGACCCCACCCACCCACTTTGTGCCTCGAAATGTACTTTTTCTTCTTCTGCCCCTACGTCAATCTCTCAAGAAATTTCTGCAGCTGTGGAAAGCAGAGTTGAAGGACTCTTTAAGATAGCAATAAGCATAGGCTTCGGGAGAGATGAGAAACTTATGACTCTGGATCTTGGGCAGAGGGAAGATAGGCCTTTCCCAAGAACAAGGCCCATGGATTTTGGTGTTTTTGTTTGCTTGTTTTATTTGTTTTTTTAATGAAAGCCCCAGGAAGGAACCATGGAGGAAAAGACAGAGGTCCGGAGAGGTGCTGGGGTCCAATATTTTAGGAAAAAATAAAATGAAAGTCAGAGACCAAATATGGACTTTCAGTGAAGACAACTCAGCTCTCTTTCACCCCATCCCCTAGCTGAAGAGAGGAGAATTAAAAAAAAAAAACAACTGAGATATTGCTTTCAATTTTGCTATCTTTTTTTTTGTGATTTGTTTCTGGGATTTGACAGGATAGGTTGGAGAAGGAGGGAGGGATAGAAAGAATGAGGGGAGGAATTGTGGTGGTGGCTGTCTGTTTTTTAAAGGTTTTGTTGTTCAGGTCTGACTCTTTGGGGTTTTCTTGGCAAAGATACTCAAGTGGTTTGTCATTTCCTTCTCCAGCTCATTTTATAGAGCAGGAACTGAGACAAACAGGGTTAAGTGACTTGCCCCCACCCCCTCCAGGGTCTGAGGCCAGATTTGAACTCAGAAAAATGAGTCTTCATCATATCAAGCCAGGTACTCTTAATCTACTGAGCCCACCTAGCTACCCTTTCTAAGATTTTATTTAATTTTAGTTATCTCCTAGAGGATCCCCATTTAAACCTTCATATGCAGATATCTGAAGCTCTCCACCAAATTTCAATGTGTAAAATGTATTTTGACCCAAAATTCATGAGTATAGGAGGATGGGGAGGAAAGGGGGTTATGTTGTCCTTTCATATAAGTGGAGGGGTGGTCGGAAGGTTATGGTGTTTTCTGATCTATCAGTATCTCTCAGTCTCCCCAATATCCCTATTTCAATCCTAATGCTGATATACATATATACCTGACTAAATTCAGTAGTATATAGTCTATGTATACACTGTGTACAAACAAATATGCAGATTGATTTTCTCTTTCCCTATCCCTCATTCATTGGTGGGGAGGAGTAGCCTCCTCCTTCTATTGGCTCTGCATGGAGGTTCTGCTCTTTCTTTTAACACTGGAAGACTAGACAGCCTGGCTCTCTTTCCTGAGAGCTCTTTCCCCCTGCACCCAGAGGGGTAACTCTGGACACACCCCCAAGCACCAATACTGTGAACTTGAAACTACTGGGAAGGGAAGATAACTGGATAAGCTTTCCTCCCATCTCTACTTTTTCCCAGCTCTGAGAAACGGGCCTGGAGTGTTCCTATTTTTGTTCTGCTTCATTGTGTTTCTTCTCAGTTTTAGATGTGGGTGGTAAATGCCCACTCGTCTTGATAGTGGGAGCTTGAGCCAAGGTAACCTTGAAGCCTGAATTCCAAGATTATTGAAGTCAGCCACCCTGACAGGAAAGTTCATAGAAACTAGGAATGCCTGGGACTGGAGCCTGAGGTGAATCAAAGACTTTGAAACTTGGGATTGGGATTGCTCTATTAGAATTAAGCTAAGCTCAATTCCCTTACCTCCTCCCCAGAGATGAGGAAAAATACAAAAAAAAAATTGTCTGTTTTTGTGATTTTATTTCTGGGAATATGATAAATTGGAGGAGAAGTGGAAAGTGTGGGAGGGAATTGTGGGTACCTCATGGGAATAGAAGGAATTTATACCTCCCATGGGTTGTGGAGTATGTATTTGTATTATACCTTTGATGTAAATAATTTGGACATTAGTAATATTCCTCTAAAGTAAATATTCTTTTGTTAAAGCTAATCCAGCTGTCAGTGGCTAAATGGTACCTAGGATGTAGGAAGCCTACCCCTGCAATTGGAGGGAATACTATCTGGGTAGCTGGAGCCATTGGCTTAAAGAGTATTGGAGAACCCTAGAAGAGGAGTGAAATAAAGGACACCCGCACACAAGGGTAGATGAAGATGTAATTAGTGTTACACATATATGGAGGGTAGAATCTCTACACTCAGGTTTTTCTGATTTTTTTAACTTCAGGCATGCCAGGGATATTTCCTGCCACCTACCTGCAAAAACCCTGTTCATGAACTAGAAAAGCTCAGAGAGCACTCTTAGCAAGGGCTTTTACACAGTCATTAGGACTAATTTTATTCCTAATCAATCCTTCCCTTGTTTTGTTTAGTCAACAAATTTAGATATAATAGGTATAATTTATATAGGTTAGCACACAATATTGTACTTGATTATATACTGCGTGATTCTGTAGTTTTTGATGTTTCGTCAGTCCAGTTGGGAGTCTAAGGTATAAGAGCAATGTCACATTTAGTATATTTGGTAAATATCTGGTAATATAGTAAACTACAGGAGCCCTATGCTACTTTCAATGACAACAGCATGATAATGAGGGGAGAACATTTTACAGTACAATAATTAGTATTTATTGAGTCATCAATACTATATTAAAGAGAGGAAAATGTTTCATATGTTTCAGAAATATTTTTCATAAAAGTGGTTAAGGATCAGAAAGCTTCAGGACTAGATTATTGGGGAATGTAATCAGGAAGAACATCGATTTCACACTTTTTAGTCATTACTACCCACTTTTGAAATAGCCTCTTACTCAATACCCTTCCTGTCACTGGGGCTTCCCTCCAAAAATCTTTAAATTTTGCTATATGTGGCTGAAAACAACAAAATGCTAAATGTCTCTGAAAAATAAAATTGGGTCACCTAAAGGGCAATAGAAGAGAACTTTTGTGGTAAGGTACACAGACAGACTGCAGCAAAAGCAACTTAGAAAGACAAATTGCAAGAAGCTGTATAAAAAGATATAATAATTATATGTCTTGGACTTTTCATTCATTTCACCTGTATTGCTCAAACTCAGCAGAAGGGCAATAGAAAGCTCAAGAAATAAAGCATCACCAGTGACTATGGGCTAATTATTTAAATACTGCTTTAAGGTTAGCAAAGTACTTTTATATAAAGCCATGATCTCATTTGAGCATCACAACTCCCCTGAAAGTATTATATATAATATTGGTATATGTTTTGTCATTCTTATATTGAACATATATATTACTATGGAAGGTCAGGAATTTGTTTTCTTCTGAGGCTAGAAGGAAATTAAAATTGAGATGAGAACTTAAATAATAATAAAGTGAAAAACACAACAGTGAGTGGGGGGATAGGATAATTCAAGAAGATCCGATGAAGACATGTACAAACACGTCCTTGTCTTTACCTAGTTTGGGTGGGTTTTTTTTTGGGGGGGTGATTGGTACTTTGTGAATCAATGCTTTCTCAGAGATACAATTGGCTGGGATGGGAGGGCCAGGCTGGCCAATCAGATGGCAAAGGGTGTGGCTCCTCATTGTTAACCCAGGGTTATATATTTATAGCAAGGGGCCAGATGCCAAGGTTGGACTGCCTGGGGCCCCATACAAAATGGTGAAGAAAACAAAGAGACAAAAAAGAAATAGAGGCAAGAAGCGCAAGGGCAAAAAGAAAAGGAAACCCACACCGCAATCCCGCTGTATAGCCCAGGTTAGCTGCTAGGTCTTAGTTCTCTATCCTCTGTTCCCTCAAATCCCAAACCTCATTCCTTTTCCACTTTCATTCATTTAACTCCCAAACTTCCTACTGTCTGCCTCTGTGCCCTCAACTACCACCTGCCTCTTTTCCAAGTGACTCCTAAATAATTCTTTACTGGTTACTTCCTTTCCTACTTTAGCCTATCATTTCTTTTACCCTTCTCCCGAGTTCCACTTCCCTCAGTCTTAAATTCCTCTTCTCTCTGTTTTTCAATCCCCTTTTTGACTAATTTTTTTTCATTTCTCACTCTCTTTACATCCTATTCCTTCTTGTAGGCTGATCCCTCTTTAATAGCCACCCTTTTTCTGTTCCTTAGCTTAGCCCTGCCCTTTTATATCCCTTTCAAAATCTTCTTCTCCTTTATCTCTTCTACCACTTATAATATGGTCTTCTCTCTTCCCCTCAAGGTGCTGAAGAAGCTATACCAAGACAAGGTGAACATTTCATCGAAAGCCAAGGAAACAGTCATCTCTTACATCTATGACTATTACAACAAAAATGGGGTCAAACCAGGCAAGAAGGTTCCCAAAACAGAAGACCTTCTACATGCCGCCCTCCAGAGCCAAAACCATAACAAAAAGAAAGTCCATCGGGGCCTGAAGAAAGAGTATGGTGAGCAAGATTGAAGAGCCTGATAGAGAGTGTGACTCTCAAAGCCCCCACCCATACCCACAAACAACTTATGAGGGGATTGGGATTTGGAGGGCAAAGGGCATTGAGAAAATAAGATCGGAGATGAAAGATAATAAAAAAAAAGGGGGGGGGGAAGGGGCATAAGCAGTCTCATTCCAGAGGAATAAGTTTTTGTGTGTTTTCTGAAAATGTGACTGGGGTTTGTTATGTGGTGGGGATTTTGAGCAGAATGCTAGATGAGGCTGACTGTGGCTTAAGGTTTGGGAGTTGAGCAAATAAATGGGCCCTTAAAAGAAAGCAGTCCAGAATAGCAGTAGAGCTATTCTATTATAGGAATAAAAAATTAGGATTTGAAATATATACAAATAAAGTACACAATGAATAGGATCATAAACCTGGACTTTGAAAGTGACCTCAGGGGCAGCTATATGTCGCAGTGGATAGAGCACCAGCCCCGGAGTCAGGAGAACCTGAGTTCAAATCTGGCCTCAGATGCATAACACTCACTAGCTGTGTGACCCTGGAAAAGTCACTTAACCCCATTGCCTAGCTTAAAAAAAAGAGAGAGAAATTAAGAAAGTGACCTCAACTTCTCATTTTCCATGTGAAAAGAAGTGGGGCCTAGGGAGGTTAAAGTGATTTATTTGCTCAAGGTCCACAGAGGAGGGATTTGAACCCAAATCTTCCAACCTCAGAGACAATGCTGCTTTTCCACTGTGACAAGCTACCTTTTATTTTGTCTTTTGTTGTTGTTCTACCCTTACAATTTCATCAGTGTATGGAAGTTCTGATATGAAAAACGCTACACAAATGCAGATCAGCAACTTGTCTGTAGAACTTACCTAAGTCTTAAGAGAAGTTGCCCAGTTCATTGAGAGGTTAATTGATTACCAATGGTCACATAGCTATTAAGTGTTAGAAAAAGACTTTTAAATTCACTGTGCCACTATCTATCACATATGTCATTAAGTATAATACAAAATTACATGGTAAGTGTATTCAACTTTGGGGAAAAGGGTTAGAAAGACGACAGCTGGGACCAAAATAAAATCAGGTTTGTGTTTGTCTGGTATAGAAGACTGTACAAGCCCAACCCGTGGACTGATCTAGAGATCTGAATTAAAATAATCCATTATGAAACTACTGATTTCTACTGTATGATCTGTGAATACTTAGTCTTCAATGAACTATCTAGTCGTTGAATCATGTACATCTTGCAGATTAGGAAATTGAGACTAAGTTTCTGAGAAACTTAACCTAGGGTTGGTGAACTTTGTTTTTCTACTATTTTGATAACTATTTCAATACAATTATAGTTTCTTTAGAAAACACTGTGTGGTTTAAAATTTCATGTACATAAAAACTTTATTCTGAGAAAAGGTTTGTAAGGTGAGCTTCACCAGACTGCCAAAGGGATCCATAGCACAAAAAACATTTAGAACCTCTGTTCTAGAGTGTGGTCACACAAAGAGGAAAGAAAATAGAAAAAAAATTGATTGGCAAAATTCCAAACTGTTCTTAGAAATCTGGCAATTTCCCACATGATGGCCAGGGTAGTCAAATTGCATGAGGCATATATAAAATTTGACAAAGGCCAAAGTGGAATCCAGGGGTAGTTTGGGCTTTATAGATAGCATATCCATATATGAAAGGATCATTTGCCCAACTAATAAGGAGTGTGATAATAATGAGAAACAAATTTGTTGGAAAGGAGAAGCAAGAACTAATAAGAGAATTTATGAAATCTGATTTAGATACAGTAAGCATAGAGTTAAGAAATTTTCAGTAACCTACTTAAAAGAAAGTGAAGTATCAAATCAACACAAAAAGAAGCACACTAAATTCAACTAAGCTTGAATTACAAGAAATTCACAGAATTGGAGCTTCAGAACTGACTAAAAGGACCTAACACTGTAAATTAAAGGGAGTAAAAACTGAAGTGCTGAAAAAAAAATCATTTATCTGTCTGGTAGCTTCATATGCTGAATAAACATACTGGTCTAGAACAGGAACTGATATAATGTTATTACTATAGAGAAATTATACTTCTTTTAAAAATTAATATCTTTTGTTTTTATTTCCAAATATATCACCTCAGCCTTATAATAAAGAATAAAAAGGGGAAAATAAGCAGTTTAGCAAAACTAAACAACAGGTCAGTCTATTTTAACTTTACATACTGTGTCCACAATGATTATCCCCTGTCCACTTCTGCAGTCAGTGGATTATTAGGTCCATACTTGTTGCTCCATACATGGCTTTTTATTCTCAATGACAACCCACTTCAAAGCTAATCATCATTTAATCAGCAAGTATTTATTAAGTACTTGCTATACGATAAGCACTTGGAACACAAGGAAAAAGCAAAAAGAGTCCTTGCCTTTATGGAACCTTTACTCTAATGCCTCTGCATTAGTAATTAGCAGTGTTCTTAAACTTGGGGCTCATCGGGAGGATGGAGGGGAAAAAATTCATTTTTATTTCTATGTAATTGGCTTTCTTTGTAAAATCCTTTGCACTTTAAAACATCATTCTAACAAATTCCATAGGCTTCACCAGATTGCCAAAGGAGTCCATGACACACATGCAAAAAAAAAAAATTAAGAGAGATAACATAATACCTACAAGATAAATCCAGACTAGCTGGAAGGTTATCTTAAAGGAAACGGCACTAGCAGCTGTGGGGACTGGGGAAAGTCTTCCTATAGGAGGTAGCACCTGAGCTGAATCTTAAAGGAAGTTAACAATTCTAAAAAGTAGGAAGTAGAGGGAAAGTATGCCAGGCATGCATAGACAGTCAAGGCAAAGCCACAGAGATGGAAGGTGGATCTATGTGTGTGAGGAACAGCATGTTAGCCAGTATAGCTGGACTGTATTGTGTGAAGGGGACTAATATGCTAAAAGACTGGAAAGATACTGTAATGCTAGGGGGAGAAGGGGAAGTCTGAGGCATGCCCAGAACCCGTGATAGCATCTCTACTGGTTGAGGACACTAGGTAGCTAGAGAATCATGATAATGTCTAAGGGATTGCCTTACAGAGAGGAACTGGAACATATATGGACATTCTGTCTCTGATTCAGGTCTGAAGAGGCTCTTTAAGTGGCTTCGGAGGCATCCAAAAAGTTTGGTCTGCTTCAGTTCCTATCTCTGCGTAAGTGCTCTAGAGAGGAGCTCAGCAATAGGTGGAGGGAAAGGAGCTTATAACCTTGTTAGTTAGAAAGGTCCAGAAAGCTCCTTGGCATCCTGATATTCAAGAATTTGTTTTTGCAGACAAAAGAAACTGAAGAGGATGAACCTTCTTCATTCTACAATCTAGATTTCATAGCCAGAATGCCCTGGGTAATAAGAAACAACTTTTAAAAGTGACCTTTGGGAAGTCAAATCAATAAATCAATCAATCAGCATTTGTTAAGATCCTGTAATATGCCAGGCACTATGTGCTAAAACACTGAGGATACAAGGGGAGAGCAGGAAAGCACTGGAATTAAGAAGGATTAAGGAAGGCTTCCTGTAGAAGGTAGGATTTTAGTTGGGATTTGAAGGAAGCCAGGGTCAGTAGTCAGAGTGGAGGAGAGAATGTGTTCCAGACATGAGGGACAGTCAGAGAAAATGCTCAGAGATGAAATTTGGAGTGTCTTTTTCATGAAACAGCTAGGAGGCTAGTGTCACTGAATTGAAGAGTACGTCTTGGGGAGTAATGTGTAAAAAAAAAGCTGGAAAGGTAGGAGTGGATTAGGTTATGAAGGGCTTTGAATGCCAAACAGAAGATTTTGTATTTGTAATCAGAAGCCACTGGAGTTTACTGAGGGGAGGTAATTCAGTGGTCAGACCTACAGGAAAATCATTTTAGCAGCTAAATTGAGGGTGGATTAGAGGGAGAGAGACTTAAGGCAGGCAGACTCACTAGCAGGTTAGTGCAATAATATAGATGTGAGGTGATGAGGGCCTGCAACAGATTGGTAGCAATGTCAGAGGAAAGAAGGGGAGGTGGATGTTCAAAAGATATTGCAAAGGTGAAATCAACAAGCCTTGGCAACAGATTGGATATGGGATGAGAGATAGTGAGGAATCCAGGATGACTCCTATTGCAAGCCTAAGGGACTAGGAGGATGGTGTTGCCCTCTACAGTAATTTGGGAAGGTGGGGGTAGGGTAGAGTTTAGGGAGAAAGATAATGAGTTCTGTTTTGGACACACTGAGTTTAAGTTGCCTACTGGACATCTAGTTTGAGATATCTGAAAGGCAGTTGGAAATATGAGATCAGCAGAGAGACTGAGTCAGAAAAGGTAGATTTGATAATCATCATATAGATATGGGAGCTGATAAGATCACCAAATGAAGGAGTACAAAGGGAGAAGAGAAGAGGGCCCAGAACAGAATCCTGAGGGACACCTACATTTAGAGGGCATGATCTGGAGGAAGATCCTTCAAGGGAGAAAGAGGAGTAGTCCAATAGGTAGAAGGAAAACCAGGAGAGAGAAGTGTCCTGAAAACCTAGAGAGGAGAGTATCAAGGAGAGAGTGACCAACAGTGTGAAAAGGTCAATAGAGGTCAAGGAGAATGAGGATTGAGAAAAGGCAACTGGATTTGGCAACTAAGAGATCACCAGTAGCTTTGAAGAGAGCAGTTTTGGTGGAATGATAAAGTGGAATGATAAAGTCAGAAACCATACTATAAGGGGTTAAGAAAAGAGTGAGAGGACAAAAAGTGGAGGCATCTATTGTAGATGACCTTTTCAGGGAGGTTAGCTACAAAGGGCGGAAAGAAATACAAGTTGATAATGAGGTTGAAATGATCTAGTGAGGGTTTTATGAAGCTGGAAGAGACATAAGTATATTTGTAAGCTGTATGAAATAAGGAGAGAGATTGAAAATAAGTGAAAGAGTTGGGGTGACAGAGGGGGCATCCATTGGAGGAGATGGGATGGAATAGGAATCCACTTGAACAAATAGAGGGATTAACCTTGGTAAGGAGTTAAGGCTACTTTGTGATGTGAGGTAGCGGTAAAGGAAGAGTGAAAGGAGATGAGGAAGAGGGGAGAGGAGTCCATGCCCCATTTTTTTTCCTGTGAAATATGAGGCAAGGTTCTCAGTTTAGAGGTCTGGAGGAGGAGGGCCACAGGAGGTTTGAGGAGGAATAAAAAGATGGTGTGGAGACTGGGTTAGTGAGTTGACAAGGGATTATATAGTATGATTGCTTAGCAGCAGCGAGGGCCCAGTTGAGTTATATAACATAAATTTGTAGTGGACCCAGGCAGATAGGTCGCATGCTTTTCTCTACCTTCATTCAGCAGCATGTGTGTAAGGACAGAGGTGAAAAGTGGTGGGAGTGATCCAAGGCTAAGGTTTAACTGGGCATAATTGATGGTATGATAAGGGGGTGAGGAATTCAAGAGAGGAATTCAGTGTAGATTTGAATTGGTTCAACAAGGAGTCAAGATAGAGAGAAGAGAAGAGAGGCAGAGTAGATTGCCTGGGAGAGAATTGAGAGGTTAAGTGACTGGATCCAGTTGATGGTGTGAATGAAGAGTTGTGTAAAAGAAGGCAGAGGGAGAGGTGAAAAGCCAATAGATTATCATTGGATACAGTAATTTCAGAAGTCTTTATCATAGAAGTGGTACATTTGTGAGTGATGGCAAGATCAAGGGTATGACTATTTTTGTATGTGACTGGGTTTGTATGGAGTACTAGCTCATGAAAGGTGAGTAGATTGAGGAACTGAGTGGTTAGGGTATTTAAAGGAGAATCAATATGTATGTTGATGTCCCTTGTATGAAGGCAGTAGTTGGGGAGGAAATAAAAATTGTAAGCTATATATTGAATTATTGAAAAAGGAAGGGGAGGGATCTAGGGGTCTATAGATAACTACCAGGATTTTGACTGGGTGTTAGATATGAATAGCATGAACCTCAAATGAAGAGAGATTACTGACTGCTGGAGAAAGGGGGATAACCTGGAACCCCAACCCCCACACACACCTTGGCCAGTGAGCCTAGGAGAATAAATGAAGGTGCCAACAGTACTGGAAAGGCTGGCCACAGAAACTGTGTCATGGGTGACCAGGTTTCAGTAAGAGCTAGTAAACAGAAGGAGTGAGAGAGGAAAAAAAATAAGATGAAGGGAAGTTTGTTGCTTATGGAATAGGCATTACAGAGGGCACAGTAGAAGGTCTGGGTGGAGTCAGGTTGAAACTTAGGGATAGGAAGCTTGAGGATGGTGGGAATAGGGAATGAGGTGGTAGAGGGTATGGAATACGGCTGGGATGATGATCTACATGTTTAGAATCACTGGGATGTGAAGGGTATGACCAGGTATGAGAATGTTTATCACTGAGTGGAGGACACCACTCTTCTACCCTCAAAGAACACATGCAGCAATAGACAGGAGGCCTGAAGTCAAAGGGATTTTGCTCTTGAGGTTCTCTACTTCCCACTTCAGAGATTGGGCTGGCAGCAGGAGGTGGATGATGCCTTGTGCTGGTATAAATGAAACCAGTTGCTTTGGGACAGATAGAAGATACCTGGCCTGGTTCCTAGCAGCCTTTTATCAGGGTACACACTACACACAGCAGAAGACAGAAGGCTCAGGGTACTAGTACGCAAGTAGTCTGAGGTCTAGGCCCAGATTGACCCCTAGCAGCCTTTCTTCAGGGGCTATCCAAATGATAGTTGAGACACAAGGCACATCTAGTAGTTATTCCACATCTGAACATGAACTTAGTGAAAACTAATGCTTTATGGGAACTGAGCTAAGTTTTCAGTCCAATCCTCACCTTCCTGTGGTGTGACAACAATTCGCATGCATGTTGTGCAGGCCTGTTTTACATCCTCTACATTTTTCACAGGCCACTTGAAATCTTTTCACAGGGCCACAAGCAGTGCTGCCGTAAGTGGCCCGAGGGCTGAATTTTGTGTAAGGTAATGTACTCAAGTGTTGGTGAAAAGATTTGTATACTTGTTCTTGTTATGTCTTTGAATAAAATGTCCCATTGTAAAAGCTCATCTGATGTTGGGTGGCTAAATGGAACTGAGAGTGCTAGTCACAGGTCTTTAAAAAGGGGGCAAGAGTAGGGAGACATAGCCACAGTGGGGGCTTGAGCCTATGACAGAGTCAGTCAATAAGTAGTCAATAAACCTTTATTAAGTGCCTACTATGTGCCAGCCACTTTGCTAAGCAATGGGGTCAAAAGAGGTAAAAGAGAATTTCTGCCCTTAAGGAACTCTCCGCAGTCTAAGGGGGGAGACAACAAGCAAGTTAATATATGCCAAGAAGCTATATACAGGAAAAAAGAAAATAATTAGCAGGGAAGACACTAGAATTAAGAGGGATTGAGAAAAATATTTACAGCAGCTTTTTTTGTGGTGGCAAAATGTTGGAAACTGAGGGAATGCCCATCAATTGGGGAATGGCTGAACAAGCTGTGGTATATGAATGTAATGGAATACTATTGTGCTATAAGAAATGATGAGCAAGTGGATTTCAGAAAAACCTGGAAAGACTTACATGAACTGATGCTGAATGAAGTGAGCAGAACCAGGAGAACATTGTACATAGTGACAGCAACATTGTATGATGATCAACTATGAAAGACTTAGCTGTTTTCAGCAGTACAATGATCCAAGACAATTCCAAAAGACTCATGATGGAAAATGCTATCCACATCCAGAGAAAGGTGAATGAAGATCAAAGCATAAAATTGTCACTTTATTTTTTTGTGTTTTCTTTTTGTTCCGTTTCTTTCTTCACAACAAGATTATGTGGAAATATGTTTAATATGATTGCACATGTATAACCTATATCAGATTGCTTGTTGTCTTGGGGAGTGGGGAGGGAAGGGAAGGAAGGAGAAATATTTGGAACTCAAAAATCTTACAAAAAATGAATGCTGAAAACTACCTTTTCATGTGATTGGAAAAAATAAAACACTATTTTCAAGGGGGAAAAAAGAAGGATTGAGAAAGGCTTCCAGTAGATTAGATTTTGGTCGGGACTTGAAGGAAGCCAAGGAAGCCAGGAGGCAGAGATGAGGAGGGAGTGAGCATTACAGGTATGGAGCATATCCAGGGATGGAATGTCTTGTTCACGGAACAGCAAGGAGACCAATGTCACTGCATCAAAGAGCACTTGGATGAGAGTAAGAAGACTGGAAAGATAGGGAGGGGCTAAGTTATGAAGGGCTTTGAATGCCAAACAAAGGATTTTATATTTGATCCTGAAAGTGATAGGGAGCCACTGGAGTTTAGTAGAGGGGTAACATGGTTGGATCTGTGCTTTAGGAAAATTACTTTGAGGACTGAATGGAGACTTGGAATGAGGAGAGACTGAAGGCAGGCAGATGAACCAGCAGGCTCTTGCAATAGTTCAAAAGTGAGGTGATAAGGGCTTGCACCAGGGTGGTTGACAGTACCAGGGGAGAGAAGGGGGCATATTGAAGAGATGTTGCAAAGGTGAAATCAACCCACCTTGGCAATAGATTGGGTATGGGGTGGGGGGAGGGTGAGAGATAGGGAGGAGGCCAGGATGATACCTAGTCTGAGAGACTAGGAGGATGGTGTTGCCCTTGACAGTAATATGGGAGTTTGGAAGGGGAGATAGTTTGGGGCAAAGATTATGGGTTCAGTTTTGGACATGTTGAGTTTAAGATGTCTATAGGACGTCCAGTTCAAAATAAGTAATAGACAATTGGCAGTGTGAGACTAGAGGTCAGTAGGGAGGTTAGGATTGGATATGTAGATTTCAGAATCATCAGCATAGTGATGGGAGCTGATAAGATCACCAAATTAAATAATATAGAGGGAGAAGAAAAGAGGGCTCATGGCAGAGCCCTTTGGGACAACTATGGTTAGAGATTAAGGCCTAGAAAAAAGTCCAGCAAAAGGAGTGGTCTGATAGGTAGAAAGAGAACCGAGAGAGCAGTATCTCAAAAACCTAGAGAGAAGAGAGTATCAGTGAGAAGAGGGTGATCAACAGTGTGAAAGGCAGTAGAAAGGTCAAGAAGAATAAGGATTGAGAAAAAGCCATCAGATTTGGCAATCAGGAGAGATCATTAGTAATTTTGGAGAGCCATTTCAGTGGAATGATATTATTAGAAGTCATATTGTAAGGGGTTAAGAAGAGAGTGAGAGGAGAGAAAGTGGAGGCATCTAATGTAGACAGCCTTCTCAAGGAGTTTAGTCACAAAGGACAGAAGAGATATAGGATGATAATGGGGATGGGCATGTTTATAGGTGGTAGTCAAGGATCTAGAAGATAAGGAGAGACTGAAGATAAGTAACAGAGTAGGGATGACAGACAGGGAATTCTTCTGGAGGAAACAGGATGGAATGAGATCACTTGTGCAGATAGAGGGGTTTGCCTTGTCAAGAAATAGAACCACCTCTTTTTGTGAGACAGGAAGAAGGAGGAGATAGTAGAAGAAAGTATGTGACTGATTTGAAATGAGAAAGTATGGAGGAGAGGGAATTCTCGGAGAATGTCCTCAAACTTTTTTCTATAACATATGAAGCATGGTTCTCAGCTAAGAGCATAGGGATTAGAGGAAGCCCTGGGAAATCTGAGGAAGGATGAAAAGGTTTAGAAGAGTCAGATAGTGACTTGGTAAGACAGATGTAGAAGGATTGCCTAGCAGGAACAAGGGCCCAGTTGAAGTTGTATAACATAAATTTGTAGTGGATCCAAGCAGAATGGTTGCATGATTTTCTTCACCTTCATTTAATTGCATTTGTGTAGGAGTGAAAACAATGGATGATGGGAGTGACTTAAGGGTGAAGCTTGACAGGATGCTATAGGAGATACAATAATGGAGCCCGTGACTCAAGAGAAGAGAACAGTGTAGGTACTGAACTGGTTCCTAAAGATATGAAGAGGGGGAAAAGGGAAGAAAGTGGTTATTAGTGCAGAGGTGATAGCCTGGAAGAGAACTGAAGGGTCAAGGGACTGGAGGTCACAGTGTGGACAAAGATAAGGGTTTGCTGAGAGAAGGCAGAGGGAGAGGTGGAAAATGAATAGATTTCAGAATTCTTAAAATAAGTGTTTAACATTTTGTGATGACAGAATCAAGACTATGATCATCCTTGTGTGTGGTTGACATGGGATAGAAGAGTAGGTCATGGGGAAATGAATGAGTTGAAGAACTGAATGGTTAGGGTGTGTGAGGGAAAATCAATACATATGTTGAAGTCCGCTAGTATGAGGACAGGAGCAATACTTATTTGCTTGAAAAATGTGAGATATTGAACTTGTTGAGACAGGAAGGAGAGTGACCTAGAGTCTTGGATTCTGAATTCTGCACTGGTACCAGAATTGGGATGGGATGGCAGACATTGATTGCATGCAAGAAGAGGTTCCTGAGTAATGCAGGTAGGGGAATAATCTGGAAGTGTTAATGGGAAGTAGCAAGGAATATTTAAATTTCCTTGCTTCAACCTGTGAACTGAGAGGAATAAGTGAGAGTGTAGACAATACCGGAAAGGGTGGCCAGGGAGGCTGTGTCATGAGGGGGAGCTAAGTCTCAGTTATTGCTAGAAGATGGTAGGAGTGGGAGATGAAGGCAAGTTTGTTGCCTATGGAACAGGCCTTCCAGACCGCACAGTGAAATGCATCAGTAGCGTTCTGTTGGGAATTTGGCTTAGCACAGTGCCTGGCACATAGTAGGTGCTTAATAAATACTTAGGGACTGACTTATTGATTGGCTAACTTTAGGGTGGGAAGGTTGCGGGGCGAGCGAGGGGATGAGAACAAGGAACCAGAAGTGGATAATGAGGAATGGGGTTTGGATGATGAGCTACAGGGGCTTAGAATCACAGGAAAGTAAGGGGTGGAGAACCTGCGGCCTCCAGGCCACATGTGGCCCTCTAGGTCCCTGGGTGCCGCCTTTTGACTGAGTCCAAGTTTTACAGAACAAACCCTTTTGTTAAGGGGATTTGTCCGTGAAGTTTAGATTCAGTCAAAGGGCTGCATTTAAGGGCCTGGAGGCTGCAGGTTCCCTATCCCAGGGATAGGGTATTACCAGGAGGGGGTATGTTAATTATTGAGTGGAAAGTGCCACTCCTCATACCAGAAGAGGCTGGAGATCATTCAGGAGACAAGCTCAGTATTAGATGGTAGGCACAAGCTCAGATGAGAGGCCTCATTTAATTTCTGGAGATTGGGCAGAAGACAAGAGATGGAAGTCCCACTTATCACCCGCTTTCTTCTTTCTCTTCCTGAAGACAACAGAAGCACCTACAAAATCTTCAGATAATGAAGAACCAGGAAGAGGAGATATAACAGGACTGTCCCCAAGAGAGTGGAGCCAGAGTGAACCATGTTATAATAGGAAGGAGCCAAGTTATATAGAACTTTAAATACCAGAGGTTAATAGGGAACAACTGGAACTTGCCAAGTGGAGGTCAGGGGAGGGACAGGCAACATCCAATGTTCCGACTTATTATACTTTGGGAAAATCCCTCGCTATCAGTGTAGAGAATGCACTGGAGTGGGAAGACACTTGAAGCAATGAATCCAATTAGAAGGCAATTTCAATAGTCTAGATGAGAGGTGGTCGGACCATGAATATGGACTGTGAATGGAGAAAAGAGATTGCATATGAGATGTAGAGAAAGAAATCACAAGACCTTGCAACTGACTGGATACAGTGAGAAGAGCAGAACTGAAGCCTCATTTCTTCCTGAAAAGGCTCTCTCATGTGACCTTTGAACAGAAACACACACAATTTCCAGAGAGTCTCCAAAGAACTCCATCTCTCCATCCAGGTATCTCCCAATCAGAGCGCGCTAAGATTTGAGTGTTCTAAGATTAAAAAAAAAAAAGCCTGTAAAGGTAAAGGGATATGGTCCACAACTCTGGATAGTCCAGTATATATCAATGTGGATGTTAAAATTTAAATCTGACATAGGAATTTTATAGATTGAATTCAATAAAGGGATAAAATGGATGTACTCCACTGTATTTGGAGTCAGAAAGACATGAATACAAATCTTTTTTTAGACACATAAGATATGCTTAAACACACCAAAGTGTGTTTTAGATAAAAGTTAGCTGTGTGACCCTAGGCAAGTCAATTAACCTCTCAGCCTCAGTTTCCTTAACTGTAATAAGAATGCCTATCTCACAGGGTTGTTGTGAGGATCTAATGAAATAGCATATAGAAAACATTTTTGAAAAATTTAAGGTGTCATCACAAGTATCATTTTTAAAATATGAAGGAAAACAAAAAATAATATAGTATTTTAAAAATAGGTTACAAAATTTCAGTAAAAAGGAATAAAAGGGCATTTTTAAAAAATTGTGTATCAATATTATAAAAATCTAAGCCCAATAACGACCCTCTAAATCAGCAAGAAGTCGAATTCAATTCGACACCAAACTCAATCCTTATAGTATGGTAAGGTGGGGTGGTGAGTAAGGTTATCTATGCAATCTTATTCACTCTGATTCTTCCTACTAACTTATTATCTAGATTGGTTTCCCGGTATTAATATTTCTCTGCTCTGTTAAGTGGTAACGAAAGGATCAATAATTCTGTGGTTTTTTTTTCTTTTTAGGCAATTGGGGTTAAGTGACTTACCCAGGGTCACACAGCTAGTAAGTGTCAAGTGTTTGCTCTGAGGTCAAATTTGAACTCAGGTCCTCCTGACTTCAGGGCCCGGTGCTCCATCTACTGCACCACCTAGCTGCCCCTTTATAATTCTGTTTTAACTTTAATTACACATCCAGAGAGACAGCACCTCACTCAGCAAATGCCTCAGTGTTAAATCTGTTTTTTCTCTCTTCTCTAGGGCATAATCCTTCAATTGCATCCTCAGAAATGCACTGCCAATAAATAAGCCCAAAATGACAAAATAAACACTTACAAGTTAACAAAATTTTAATCTATGCCCAGCATTTAATAAAAAGAGGACTACAATTCTTTCTCTCATCTTCTATCTATCTTTGCTATGTTGTGGTATTCTGAGAGATATTTTTTTCTATTTGAAATTATCTCACAAAAGGCATATAATAGTTTGTTTACACAGTAACTTTTAGGGAATGCCTTTATCTGTCTTAGCAGTTTGTGGAAAACAATTTCCACTAAGCAAAAGAGTGACAGGTTTTTGTTTGGTATTTTAAATGTAACCAGGGGTTGACGAATACTTATTTGCTTGAACCTTCAAAAAGGCATGAGCCTAAGGTAGGGGGAAGAGCAGGGGATATTTTATGTCAGAAAGTGCCAGAAGAAAAAAGATATTGTGAAAGGAGGTAAAAGGGCTAAGCTTCCCCACCCCACTACTGCACAGCAACTCCAATTATATGGGCCACTTGCTGATACTTGCCTGCTGCTCTCTCCAAAATTATCAACCATCTCAGTTATCAAATCTGAAGACTAATCATTATTCTTCTTCACCCCTTTGTAGAATTTCACCCTGTTTCACTACCTTTGACTCCTGAATACTTTTTCCTCCCTTGGTTTTTGTGATATTGCTCTATGCTGGTTTTTCTCCTGCTTACCTGACCACTCCTTCATCTCCTGTGCTGTATACATGTCCCACACTCTAGAGATACATTGGGGTAAGCAGGGCTCTGTCCTGGGCCTTCCTCTCTCTGCACTCTCTAGGTTATTTCATCTGCTCTCAGGGTTTCAACAATCATCTCTAAGCTGATGACTTATAGTTTTTGATAAAGTATCTCATATTATTCTTATGGAAAAGATAAAAAGGTATGGATTATATAATAATACAATTAGATAGATTCAGAACTGGTTAGATGGTCAGGTTCAAAGAGTAGTCCTGGTTCAATGCAGATGTGGCAGAAAGTCTCCAGTCAAGGTACTTCATGGATCTGTGTTTGCCCTTATGCTGTTTATCATTTCTATCAATGATTTGGATAAAGTTATAGACAGTATGCCCATTGAATTTAGGGATTACACAAAGCTGGGAGGGATATCTAACATATTAGAAGACAGGCTCTAAAAGGATCTTTGATAGGCTAGATAGAACAATATACTGAATCTAATGATATGAAATTCAGTAGGGATAAATGTAAAGTCTTACACTTGGGTACTAATGGTCAAGTTCACAAGTACAAGATGGGGTTAGACATGGTTAAATAGCAGTTGTTCTGATAAAGATCTCTGAGTTTTAGTGGATGCAAGCTCAATATGAGTCAGCAGTGTGAGGTGGCAGCCCAGAAAGCTAATGTGATATTTGGACTGGATTGAGGCACATAATTTAACTTTCAGGAATAGGGATGCAATAGTCCAACTGTACTCTGCCCTCTTCTGATCTCATTTGAATATCATGTTCAGTTATGAGCACCACATTTGAAGAAGGAGATTGATAAATTAGAAAGTGTTCAATCAAGGAAACTTGGTGAAGGACCTTGAGTTCATGACATATAATAATAGCTCCTACTATGTGTCAGGCATTTTATAAATATTATCTCATTTGATCTTCATAACAACCCTGGGGGAGTAAAGCTATTATTATTCTCATTTTACAGATAAGGTAGCTGAGACAAACAGAGGTTAAGTAACTTGCCCAGGGCCACACTGCTAGTAAATGTCTGAGGACAGATTTGAATTCAGGTTTTCCTGTCTCCAGACCCAGCCCTCTATCCACTGTGCCACTTAGCTGGAGATCAATGATAGGAACTGAACATGTTTAGTGTAGAGAAGAGAAGACACAGGGGGACCATGAAGGCTATTTTTTAGTGTTTGAAAGTTTATCATGTTAAGGAGAGATTAGACTTATCCTGTTTAGCACTAGAGAGTAGAACCAGAAGCAATGAGCAGGAGTTAATTTATTTAGTTATTTTAAGTTGTTAAGCAAAGGGGGCAATTTAGGTTCGAAGTCAGGAAAAACTAGAGCAGTCTGAAAGGAAGGGGCTGTCTCAAGAGCTGGTGGGTTTCCTCTCTTTGGAGGATGACCTGTCTTTGGAAAATGACCTATCTTTGGATGACCTCTGCTATTAAGTAATAATTGTTTTTTTTTGTTTTTGTGGGGATTCCTTTTCATTTAGGACTAGATGGCCACTGAATTCTAAAATCAGAAATTCTAAAATTCTGTGATTCTGTGAGTAGAGCAGCTCTGTGAAAGGATAGGATTATTTTCTGATGGTAAAGCTTCATGAAGGAGTTAGAATTTGAGCCAGGATTGAAGGATGAATAGGCGTTGGCTCCATGCAGAGTAGTACAGAGGACATTGCAGATCAGGGTATATTAATTATGAATAAAGGTACTAAGATTGGAGAGTGTAAATATATTTAAAGGACAGTGATTTTGGAAAGACTAATTTGGTTAAGAGGGTACAATATGTAAGTAGTGAGAGTGACAGTTTAAAAAGTAGATTAAGACTTATATTGTTTGACCTTGAAGATCAAGTTAAGGAGGTGGATCATAGGCTTGGTGTCTCTCAGCAGCAGAAAGAGCAAGCAACAGCAATTATGGCACCAGAACCTTCAGGAGGAACATCTGGACCCTTCTCCACTCACCCTTGCTTGGTTCTGGGAGTTAGACACCCGATCAACATGAGACCCTTCCGAAAGTGGTTTGGGGAAGGAAGTGTTAATCTAAGAAGTTTCTCATTTGAAAATTTCTTTGCTGGTCTAGTGGTGAGACTGGGGGGCTTTTACCCTTTGGTCAGATTTTGTGTCAAAGCATTTTGAAATTTCTATTTTTCATATTTATGACAGATTATTTTTAGGAGGATTCTTTACGGCAGATGCTTTTAAGGACTGAAATGGTAGAGAGGAGTGTGCTCATAGGTGGACATTCCTTTTTAGAGAAGAACAGGATTAACTGGAAGAGACTTTGGAGACAAATCTGATCCAACCCCCTCATTTAGATGAGGAAACTGATGCCTAAAGAGATTTAATGAGCGATTTGCCCAAAATCGTACAGGTAGTAAGGGAAATAATTTGGTTCTAGGTGCTACCATAATGTTAATGTGGTGATATCAAACTACCAAAGGTTTACTTTATAAAACCTGACAAAATAAAAGACTTGGTTTTAAGGGACAAAAGACAAGAATTTCAAGGGAAATAATTAAGGGAGTAGCTAAGGGGCCTAGTATTACCAGATAAGAAACTATATTGTGAAACAATGATATGTAGAGAGTAGGTGATCAATATATTTACTGAGTTAATTACAAATAGATTGTCTCCCTTTCTGTTTCAGTTAAATTCTGCTTGTTCAAATGGGGCTCCCATGTCTTACAGCAGAAATCGTAGGCTAGAAAGAGGCAGATACAAGGGGGAAAAAAAAAAAGAAAAATTACGAAATCAGAAAGAAAAAAAAAACCATCGGAAACAAACCAAGTCTAGTTGAAATCACGTTCCATTTTCGATGCTTGAATAAGGTCCTTTAGCAAGCTAGCTTACGAGTGTCAGGATGGCCGAGTGGTCTAAGGCGCCAGACTCAAGGGTTCTCCTTCTCTAACGGAGTGTTCTGGTCTCCGTATGGAGGCGTGGGTTCAAATCCCACTTCTGACACATTACTTTTTTTTCCCTCCCACCTCACCTCGACTTCTACCAGTGATACGTAAATATCATATACAAAGTTTTGTTGGTTTTTTTTTAAATTAAAAGCCATAATCAACAATAGGAACCTGCCTTTTGCATGTCTGTGGGGCGCGTGCGTCTCCACAAGCCTGGCTTTTGGCCTGCTTGTGTTTCAGCCGGCGCTCCTTCCGGGCTCTCCCATCACGAACCCCCCACCCCCATGCCCCCATTTTCCTCGTCCCTTTTTCCTGGGCTCTCAGTCGGGGGTGAGCTGGAGGCAGAGTGGAGAGAAACGGCCGCGGGGGTGGGGGTGGGGGTGGCCTCCGTGTCCGGGAACGGCCGGAAGCGAGGGCTGAGGCCGTGGGAGCGGAGGACGCCGAGCCCCGCGCACTCAGCCGCGGCCGCGGGCAGCCCGCGTCTGGGCAGCCCTAAGGGACTCCTTAATGTCAGCGTCTCCTAGTGAGATTGCTTCCGATTTTTCCGCAGATGCCGTGGGTGTACAAAGTTGTCTGCAAGAGGTCTCTCCTTCCCCCCCCACACACACCGTGAGCTCCAAACTTTCAAAGTGCCGCACTTGAGGACCCCGAGGGCCGCATGTGCCCTCGAGGCTGCAGGTTCCCCACCCCCGGATTAGATAATCCCTAAAAATCCCTTCCAGTTTTGGAATTATGATCTCTCCCCAGACCCCCAATAACCTCCCCATTCTATAGATGAGGCAACTGAGACGCAGAGCAGTGAGGTTAGTTGCCCAAGGTCACGAAGTCAGTGATGGGGCCGGCTTTTGGCTACTAATCTAGCACTCTATGCTCTCTGCCACCGAGCAAAATCTGAGCGAGAGCAAGTGTTACAGAAAAGGCAAATAGCAAACTACAGAAGGGTGATCTGAAGCCAAAAGGTTAGACATTCAAACCCTAAATGTGAAGGGACTTGAATGCCAAACTAAGCAGTTTGGACTTTATTCATTTGGCAGTGGGGAGCCATCGATAGTTTTTCAGCAGTGGACTGCTGATCAGAGTGGTACTTTAGAACGATTAACCTGGAAGTGATCCGAAGGATGGATTCCAGTAAGTAGAAATTAGAGGGAGCAGAGGCTATTTTAATAAACTGGGAGGCCTGAATTAGAGTGATAGACGTGGAAATGGTAAAGAAGATTGAGTATTAAAAATATTTTTGAGGTTGAAGGGATAAAGCTTGACAATTGATGAGATATGGCAGGTGAGAATTATAGGTAATAGGAGATTAGAAAAAAGGTGGTTCCATTAATAGAAACAGGGACATCAGGAGGCGTATAACTAGGGGAAAAGATAAGTTCAATTTTGAAAATGTTGAGTTTGAAGTGCTAAATGTTTATCAGGCAAATGGAAATGCTCATCAGAAACTCACAGAAAGATTGAAGATGGAGGTTTGGGGACCATTTGGAAATACTGTAAATGAGATTGCCAGGGGAGAATGTAAAGAGGAAAGAGAAAAGGACTGAGGTTAGAGCCTTGAAGGGTTGTGGAGTTGCGATACCTATATAGTCAGGCTAGATATGTAATCTGGGAGTTAACTATATGGAGATGATAGATCATGGGAGCTGATGAGACTGCCAAGAAACAAAGTAGAGAGGGAAGATGAGAGAGACAGAGAGGACAGAGTCCTGGGATACATACATACATACATAGTAGGCAAGACATGGGCAATTTATCAAAAGATAATGGAAAATGAAAGGTAAGGAAGAAAACCATAACAGCATAGTTACCAAAAACTCAGAGAATATTCAGAATGGAAAATGGGAAGGAGGGAAGAGGGTTGTGTGTATATCAATAGTACCAAATGCTACAGAGATTATAAAGGATAAAGATTAGGAAAATTACATTGGACTTAGCAAATTTAGTCAGTCCGTCAATAGGCATTAATTAAGGGCTTACTGTGCTAATCATTGGAGATAGTAAGAAAGGCAATTTAGAGAGATAGTCTTTGGTTTTTGTTTTTGTTTTTTCCTGGCTAAAATACAGTACCAAAGCAACATGGCTTTGCTGCTGACAGATAATTATCTATAACAGATGGGTTTCATTTCAGTCCAGACCTAGTGGTAAAAAAGAAAAAAAAAAGACTGAACTGCAACCCAGAGTCACACAGACTAGCTTTTGTTAGCTGGGTGTGTTGGCTATCACCAAGGAGAGGTCAATCTGCTCTTAACAAGAAGAGGTTCTAGATACCTACACTAGCAGAGTGGAGCTGAAATAATCTAAAAATGGTCCTGAAGAGATGAAATCCAGCAAAGATTGTCACCAAGTAACTAGCAGTATGCCCAATGGGGATACCATGTCTAATGGGAGCAAATCCAGTGAGGGCAGAAAGAAGATATTAGTAGTCTTACAGCATAAAGACGTGTGAATTTTCCTTCTACATGTGACTCTTAGGCACGTATGTTCCCGTAGTACATGATGCCTATGTATACCCACTCTTCCCACTGATGGTATGTGCATTTGTGGTAGAATATGCTCTGGATTTATAGGAAGAATGTCTCATTGTAATTTTTCTTACTATATAATTATAATACTATATTAAACTATGCTATACAACTATATTATTATTATACAACAATATTATATTAAACCATACTACTAAAATTAAGTAACATTTATTAATGCTTTAAGGTTTCAAAGAGCCTTACAAATATCTCATTTTATATTCACAATAACCCTTGGAGGTAGATGATATTATTATCTTCATTTTACTAATGAGGAAATTGAGGCAGAGGTTAAATGACTTGCCCACTTTTTGATGTCAACTAAGGTCTTCTTGATTCCAGGTCACTGCCCCATCCAGCTGCCTCTAAAGGTACTTGATAACCTTTGCTTTGTAATAATGTCTTGGCTAACTAGAGAAAAAAAAATTAAAGGCTTCTCTGGAGGTACAGGGAATTATGGTTTTGAGCAACAGCAACTATCCTGGTGTAGCTGTTTTGTAGGCCCCACAGGTGAGAAGGGGGTACCCTAGGTATTTCACAATTGCAACATCATTGGTGAACTTCAAAGGAGCAGCTTTAGTTAAATAGCAGGGACAGGAGTCACTGCAAAAGTGAAGTGAGTTGGGGGTGAAGTGACTATAGAAAGCTTTTTCTAGGTGTCTGCCTGAGAAAGGGAATGATACAGGATAACTGAAAGGAACTCAGGGTGAAATTTTCTAAGAACAGGGAAATCTAAGCAGCAGGAGAGGGAGAGATTGAAAATTATGAAGACGGAGGGGGTGGTCAAAGGGACAAATTGACAGAGGAGACAGAAGGGGATATGATTAGGGGCATAAATAGAGGACAAGGAGAAAGGCCACCTAAACTACTGAAACTGATGAGACTGGTGATATTGAGGTGATTTGAAGTGTGAAACTGGGAAAGAGAAGAAGCTCCCCCGTGGTTAATCTTATTTTTTTCAAGTAAGTATGAAGTGCAGCTCTCCCCTGAGAGGGAAAGGAGAAAAGTTGGTATAAGTAGACTGACAGAAGAAAAAGTACTGCACAGAACAGCCACTTTGAGACGGTAATATCTTAAATGCTGTAAACTGTGGTCTCTAGCATCTACTTCTGGTTAAAAGGATTTAACAGATTAGAGGAGGAGAGTATACCTATGGTGGAAAATGCCTGAGCACTGACCCAAAAGGTAGGAGAAAGAATGACAGAGTTCACCTATGTCAACATATCCAGAGGTTTAGACTGTAGTTGTGAAATGCCCTCTTTGAGCTGGCCAGTAGACTACTGGTCACTCCACATTCCATCCTTCCTTATTTCCTCTTGTGCACTTTTTTGTGTCTCCAGAGGGACTGATTAATGATACAATTAAAATTGGGTTGCTAAGAATGACTCCAATTCATTAAGGTTGCCTCCATCTCCCAAATCACTGTCTGCCTATTCTTATTTATTCTATTTGTTTCTCCATCTCTCAGGACCTCAACAGGGAAAGAAAAGTTACTGAAGTATCAAGATGAGAGGCAGGGTGACTACAGTGAGACCCATATTAAAGAAAAGGCAGGCTTATAACTCCAAGAAAGACAGAAAGTCTCCTAGTTTTTAGAATGCATATTATGTTGTCTAATGAACAGATTTAAATTTGATTACTGATTTATTGTGTTAATTGTAAATGTGGTTTATTGGTTAATAAATGCTAATATTAGGTCAGTTAGTCCCCTTAGAATGCATATTTTGTACCAGCTGACATTTAAATATGATTAATGAACTACAATGTGATGTCTTTATTAAAAGACTAGTTACTGGGCTAATTACCTTGGCTGGTCACAACACAGAGCTTTTTAGAGCAAGGTTTGGGGTTTGATCTCCACCTGATTTTTCTCTGTTCTTTACTCCTTAGCTGAAGATATCATCCAGGCATCTATTTCACAAATGTGCATCATTGTGTCAAAGGTGAGACAAATTGTAGGCCGGTCTCTTCAACCCATCGCCATGACTAGGAAATCAGCCAAGAACATGTAGACAGGTCAGGAACGTCTTTTAACATTTTCAGAAGCACATTTGTAGACATCATTTCATTTGATCATCATCATCATCATCATTGTTGTTTGTCCTTTGTTCTCTAAGAGTTCTATGACATCAGGGTGATGATGCCATGACATGCAGATGAATTGGATTTAAGTGAGCATCATTATAATCCTGTGGGATTGGTACCAACCAATAGGTATTATTATTTCCATTTTACAGATGAGAAAAGTGAGGAAATTTTGAGGAAGTTAAGTGACTTGCCTCTGGTCAAATAGCTAATATGTGCCAGAGGCAAGATTTAAACCTGAGTCTTTCTTGATTCCAAGTCAAGGTTCTTTTCACTATAATACACTACACTATCTCACCAATGTAAAATGCTTTTTCACTGGTTACAACTCACTCTTAGGCATAGTCTCCTTCCTGGCTTCCTTGTCCTGTTTCAATAATCCCACAGCTTCTTGAATACTCTGGGCTGCCCGGAGTCCAGATTTAATGGCCGTGTCAATCCAACCATGAGGAAGGGTGGTGTGCTCTCCTGCAAAGTATATCCTCCCTTCAGGCTTGAAGAGCTCCTGGGAATAGTCTACATATTGGTAGGGAGTAAAGAAGGCAAAGCAGCCCATGGAGTAGGGATCTTGGCTCCAACGCTTGACCACAGAGTAGGGACAAAAGGCTTGAAGCTCTTCCTTGGGGCGATTATGGATAGCAGCCAAATCCTCTAACACTACATCTACTACCTGTTTTTGATCCATGGCAGCAAAGAAGGTAGAGTCATCATCCAGGGTGTAGGAGGCCAAGATGACACCAGTTCCATTGGGAAAGTCATGATTGGGGTAGTAGATAAATCGAGAGGGACGGTCTGTTGTGGATTTCCCACCATAAATGCCATCCTGTTCCCAGAAGCGCTTGGTGCAGGCCAGGATCACCTTGGTGGCACTGTTGTAGTGGATTGAGCGCAGGGCATCATCTTTGCCTGGAGATAGAGGTGGGTGGAAGTGGAGGAGCCGGGCAGCCTTAGCTGTTGTCGCCACAATGGCATAGTTGGCAGTCAGGCGGGCGTGAGGCCGAAGTGGGTCAGGTGTCTGATGGACAATATGGACATGGTTTCCATCCCTTATTACCTGCTCTGCTTGTGAGTAGAGGCGGACAGTGCCAGGGATGAGGGAGTCATGTAAGGCCTTTGGGAGCTGGTCAAAGCCACCAGTAATTTCCTCAAACCTAAAAGGAGGAAACATGGTGAGATGGTTATGCAAAGGATGAGGCAGATATGGATTTAGTCTTCCACTAGGTCTTCTGAGGGGGTCTTGCAATTGACAAGGCAGTCCCTAGCAAATGGAAAAGTGGGGCAATTGTCCTGTACTGTCCTGTATTTGTGTGTGTGTGTGTGTGTGTGTGTGTGTGTGTGTGTGTGTGTGTGTGTGTGTGTGTGTGTATTCATGGGTTCTGTGCTGCTTTGGTACCAGGTTAGCCTGCCAGTTTATGGTAACAAAGATCTGAGGTCCTCATACATACACTACCAACTAGTTAGGGATCACTACCTTGTTCTTTTTCCTTTCTACACAGCTTCTCAGTAGATATACATGGCTCATTTTAAAAATGTTGATTTAAACTGATTTTATTCAGTATTTTATTCTGATAATTGGGGATATTGCAAAACTGGGACTGGGAATCACTAACTCAAGGGTACTCCCTCTTCAAGAGGCCCTGTAGCAGGATTAGAAGAGAGAGGAAGCAGACTGAGCTCCTTAACACTCTATTGAGCAGATCAAATTGGAAGGTAAGGTGGAATATTTTCCATTTCTTTGGGGCCCACTATCTGATTTATTTTAGACTTTGTGGATTAATTGTGGATTAGAAAATGTGGATTACTTGCTAGATTATCATACATGTGACATGCATCAGTCTTTTTTACTAGATCATAAACTTTGATGCAATTAGAAATTGCAGACAAGAATTTTAATTAATAGAATAAGAATTACAAGTTCTTAGACATTTTGAATTGTAAAGGACTTTGGATATTAGCTTCCCACACAGTGCAGTATTCTCCTTTATATGGTCTCAACAGGTTATTATCCAGATGTTGTGTGAATACTAACAATGACAGGGAATTCACCAGATTGAAAGGAAACCCTTTATATTTTTAAAAACAACTCTACTTATAAAAAAAGTGTTCCTTTTATTCAGTTGAAATTTGCCCCTCTGGTAGTTTCTTAGTTTTCCTAGAGCATGAATTCATAAAAATAATTGACAAATGGTCATGATATTATTTTAAAGATCTCAATACTTAAACCATCTTGATATGAAAATGACTTTATTACTAGTATCCTCATATACCTCTATATAGCAATATGTTTTTTGGTCTTTCAAAGGATATAATGTTACTTGTAATTATAGTATGAATATATATATATATATATATATAGTATGAATGCAATTAAAAATTACATTTCCCTCCCTTTACACTGCATCAGTTTGCACATAAAGCTCTTCATGAAGTCCTAAGTCCTGCAGGTTGGCTACTCTTTTACTACTCTGTGGTCTGATGACATGAGGTTGTCAGCATTTTGGGTGCCAGTATGACTGACTGAGCTAAGACACCCAACATAAGGTTCTCCTTTTCCACATCTGGAAAACAAGGAAAAATAGGGAAAATATGTCTGCACTCTGAGATATGAAGGCATGAGTTTAAATTTCATTTCTGTTGAAATTGAGTTTGTCTAGAACAGGGGTTCTTAACCTCTTTTGTGTACTGGACTCCTTTTCAAAATGATGTTTTTAAATGCATGAAATAGCATATATAGGCCTACAAAGAAAAACTATATTAAAATACATTTCTTAAAATATATTTTTAAGAGTTCACAGGCTCCAGGTTAAGAACCCTTGATCTAGAAGCAGTGAGGTTTAGTAGAAAGAGCAATGGATCTGGAGTTTGGTGATGTTGGTTCCAATTCTACTTTTGCTATTTTCCCCATTCTGATAAATAGCAGACTTGGACAATTTACAGGATCTGTTGGGCCTTACTTTCCTTATTTGTAAAAATGAAGCTGTGACTAGATGATTTCTAAGATTCTGTTTAGGTCTTAATGCTTTTATCCTACCTGGTATGCACTGGGAAGACTGTTTGGTCTTCAAGACTTTTTAACAGGAAGGAAAGTATAAAGGCAAGAATGTTCTATGAGTCATTCACAGGAGAATGGGTTATTTTCACCTTATTCTATTCACCCACCATGCAGGATGGATGAAGAGTTTTGGTGAATAATTATGCTGATAGTCATAGATATGGATATGGATATGGATTAATATGGAACGGGAACTGCATTTACATTAAAAGGTCTACCTCATCCAGTTTCCAATTTCTGGCAGTGGTACCAAGTGATTAATCTGTTATACCCTGCTAGCTGCCTTCCATGACGTCTTTCTCAAAAACTAGTTTTTTACTCAAAACATGTAGGAAAAATAGTGTAGTGGAAAAGATAATTAGGAGAAACAACAGACCTAGTTCTAGTCCCAATTCCTTCACCAACTCTGTATGACCCTGAGCAAATCACTCAGTCTCTCTGGGCCACTGTTTTCTCATCTGTCAAATCAGTGTGTTGGATTAGATGGTTCTTTTCCTCTCTAGCATTCCATGATTTTAATGACCCATTGTAGATGAATTGCTGTATTTAGGGTCCTGACTTTAGTCAGGTTATCTTAACTCCTTTTGAACTTGTTTATATTTTTATAGTGTCCTAATACTACATTTTTCAAGCTTTAAGCACTGTTGCCCTTAGTTTTACCATTCAGAAGGATATATACAGCTGGGCATGAAATGGAAAGAGATGAAAGAATAGCCCTTGCCAGTTTTTTTTCCAAAACAAACTTTGACATTTTAGGGATTTGTGACTTCATATTCTCCCTCACTAACATAGATCACAACAGTATCTGTGGCTATATAATTCATTACATGGTGGCTAACCTTATGATCATGAGCCTCTATGTACTTATCTAGGCTGGTCCACTGACCACAGATTAACAGTCCTGAGACTAATACCCAAACACTTTTCAGCTTGGTATCCTCTGCTAAAGGTTCAGCTCTATTGGTATAGCCCTTTAGAAGCCACAATTTCATGCCAGGAAAGCAGGCATCAGAGCACAGTTAAAAACAAAAACAAAAACAGAAACAAAAACACACATACTAAAATCTCCTCCAGCTTGCAATGTGTACATTTACACCACCTTTCCCCACTGCCAGGTAAGCCTTCTTCTTCTTCCTGTTTTCTCTCTCCCCTTGCTCAGAGAGAGCAACATCTCCTTGCAGTAAACATAGCCAGAGTCCTTCCAAGATCATGGGATCATATAGAATGACAGATTCAGAATTAGAAGGAAATGTAGAGGGCATCTAATCCTCATTTTGCAGTTGGGGAAACTGAAACCCATAGAAATGAAATGACTTGCCCAAGGTCACAAGGTAGCAAGTGGCAAAGCTAGGATTTGGACCTGGGCTCATGACTCCAAGTCCAGTGCTCTCCCCACTCCACTATACTGACTTCCATGCAGCATCCCAGGCAAAGTCCAGACAGAGTCACATTAGGTCCTGCTGCACAGGTACCATTTGACCTATTACCTAATGTAGTCATTGCTTGATAGATAGCTTCTAAACCTTGTTATTTTACCTAGTTTTGTGGCTGTCTACATTTAGGTGAATGAAAGGTCAGTTCTCCCATGCTTCTCCTGCTTCTCCTCCCTCTCCACCTCTCTAGCCCATCCTGTCCCAAACCTCACCTAGGATTTTGGAAGAAGAAAATAACTCCTCTTAAGGTCTCAGTGAAGGCTTCATAGTAACCAGCATCAGCGTTCATGAGATCTCCAATCATCTGCACTGCACCCCGACTCAGATTTCCCACCTTAATCAGATATTCCTTCCATGGCAGAGGGGGGGAAAAAAGAAAATCAGAGGTTGAAAATCTTTGCATTGTGAGAGATTACAATATCTATCTCTCTAATTCTAGGCAGGACACTCAAGGAGGAAAGGAGTCTGAGTTGGAAAGACACAGAATCCATGTAGCATAGATTGATCCAGGTCAGCCCAGGTCAGGCTAGGACACTTCAGATGAGTAATGACTCCAGAATCCCAATGTCTCTTCACTCACACAGAAGAGAGGCAGGGTGATGGAGGATAAAAGGATCTGAATTTAGAAAGGAGATTTGGAGTTGAATCCCCGCTCTGACACACTGTGTGACTAGGATAGCTGTGCAGCAGGGGGCAAGTTATATGACTTCTCAGAGTCTGTAAAATGGAGATAAAAATACTTGTGCAAGCTCCTTAACTGGGTTGTCATAAGGAAAGCATTTTGTAAACCTTAAAAGTGCTGTATGTATAAGGTTTATTTTGTTGAATTCTTGAGGTAAAACCTCTATCCCACCTCAGTAAGGATTCGTGCTAGTCTGATAAATCTGATTAACTGTAATCTCTTCTCAATTTTTGTGGGTGTCAGGGGAAGGTAGGAGGGCCAATGGGGCTAAGTGGCACTGAGAGACTGACCTTAGTGGAGAAAGAATCGTATTTTTCTAGTATTTGGCTGCAGTTGTTCTTTTTCAACTCTTCCACCACCTGGGGCAGAGAAGGGGAAGAGAAAAAATGTTGAGAAGGGGATTCTTTCTTTTCTCACGATTTACTCCCATCTTCTTCTTTGTTCATTTTCTCATACCCTCATTCCCACCAGCTCTTCCCTTAGCATTCATAGACTTGTTTTGTCAGTGTATTGGTTCTGCATAGTCTGGTACTGGGTGTGACATTAAGGCTTCATTTCCTACTGTCCTTGGGCTGGTTGTAGTATGGTAATATCAGGATTTTGAGTGATAGGGAATACTTTACAAGGAAGGAGTTTATAAAAGTTGGACTATTGGGTGGCCACATAAGTAGTCATGGGTGAAGGAAGTAGTGGGGCTACAGATGGAGAAAGAGAAAGAAGGGAAGCACATAGGTCCATTAGAACATGAAGTTCCCAAAATCAGGAGCCATAGCTGGACCCTGATTATACTAGAGTCTCTAGGTTTTATCAAATTCTCAAGCTTGCCCCTATAAATTTTCCACCAAAATTCTAGGAGATAGAAGGCACTGCATCCTAAATATCTGCCTCTGGGACTGTACATTCTGAACTGTATAATTTTCCTGTTGTGATGTGGAATCAGGGAAATTAAAGGGGAATTAGGTAATAATTTCCCTAGAGGTATAAGAGATTGAATCCATTTGTGTATTACTAAAGAGAATACCCTTTTTTTAAAAACCAAATTTCCTTTACTTGCTATTTATTGTGTTTCATGTCTTAATTAAACACTTTGAATATTAGGTTTATGTGTCATATATGGTCTGACAATAATGTGGATTTTATGAGGACTCTTGGGCCATGAGTTGCATAAATAATTATACAGAGTATCAACAGTAAAACCATGAATAGATGCATTATTAAGAGATGCTACATGTGTCTTGTGTGTTTCCTGCTTCCCAATTAGATTGGAAGCTCCCCAGTGGTTGTGGCTGTTTTCCACATCAGCCAGGAAGCTCTCTAAATTTAGGTAGGGACTGTCCCTAAATTTAGATATGGAGAGAAAACAATCTGAAAAAGGGGAAGGGCCTTTTCTCTCTCATAATAGATTATAAATTCCCTGAGAGTGAGGCATTCTTGTATATCTAGTAAAAATGTTTAGGCATACTTTCCCCTTCCCATTGATGGTGGGCCACTCCCCTCCATGCACCCATATTGTGGGGCCAACACTGATGCATCCTAAGTTCTCCTGAGTCTTGCTACTGAACCCTTAGGACCTCCAGGACTTCTTTCTGCCCAGAAGCTGAAACCTTTATATATGCTATCTCTCTCAATTCCAGTATAAGTTCCCTGAAAGCAAGAAATCCACATTTTTTAAAAAGATTTTATCCTTAATGCGTAGCACATAGTGGGTTTTTCTGGAGACTAGGTATCCCTATGTCACTCAAGCTTAATTAAGTAAAGCAACCCTTAACTGTCTGATCTCATTGCTTGTCAGTACAGAAGTTTTGATCTATTGCCAATTCACCCCTCTGTAAGCAGTCTGGTGGCCTCCCATTCCTAGAGACTCTGGATATTGATGCCAGACGCAGGATAGATACCCAACCAACTTTAGTCTTATAGCTCAGAACTTCCAAGCTCAACAGCCTCAACCTCCCAAAAGTAAGGATTACAGGTATGTTCCATCATACCTGGCAGTAAATATTTTTTAAAAATTTCTTTCATTTATTCACTCACCCATTCATTAATTCATATCTCTTCACTGTGTCTATTGCTAGGTGTAACAATGGACATATAGAACAAATGCTGAATAGCAAACTCTCACCAGAAAGATATCCAGGGAGGGAGAAAAACTTGCACTGTTCAAACTTCCAGAAATAGCGATAGCCTGAGTTTGGGGATTTAGCGGCTAGGCCTCCTGGGGATTTGCCTAGTATGCTTAGGGTAGGTCCTACCTTGGCTGTCCAAGACTTACCTTCCTCAAGGATTCATCAAATAATTTGTCAGCTGTTTTCCCCTTTTCATCTGACCGGACAGGGTAGCCAAGGAGGCCAGGATTGGCTTGTATCTCCCCAGTCCGTCGACGCACTCCATTGATGAGGACCCACGTTCGGTCATCATATCTGGAGAACTCATTCAGCTTCAATCCAAATTGACTGATGAGTTCACGAGTAAACCTGGTAGGAGCACAGGTCAGAGGAGTTCATGAAGAAAGTCAGAGATTCAGGAAGAAAGCAGAAAATTTATGCTATGCACCATAGCTCCCTTTGCTTATTATTCCTACCTCCAATTCACTTTTCATTTCTTCCTGGTAAGATAGGAATGGCTGGGGAAGAACTGGCTACTTGACAGTCACCCTATTTAATTTTATTTATTTAGTATATGTGATTATGTTTTATGTATTTGAGTTTTTTGTACTTTAAATAGAAAAATTCAGTTTTCTTTAGAGAAATGGGGTGTGTGTATATGTGTGTGTGTGTGTGTGTGTGTGTGTGTGTGTGTGTGTGTGTGTGTGTTGGAGACAATTTGGTTTGGAGAAGTATTTTTCAGTTTTCCTTTTTCAGGGGATCAAATGTTCTTACTTGGAGGTTTTACTTTCCATTTCTCTGCTTCTATACAGAAGCTGTACTCTATCTACCACCTTAGCCCACACAGATCAGGGCATATCTTCTGATAATTCTCTAGGAAGGCAGATTGTCCAGCCTCCATTTTCCTCATCCAAGAATCTATCATGTTATTAGAAAGGTCTTTCAGAGCTCTCAGTCTTCCTTACTGCAAGCATTTCTTTTTATTTTTTTCTTATTCCTATCATCAGGGAACTGAATGATGACATCTTTTACTTAGAGCAGACTTTAGACTTTCCATATTATATTTTTGCATTCACTGGAACTGACAATAGAATTTTAGAATTGTATGGATTGCATTTTAGAGCATTCATTCCACCCCCTCATTTTATAGATGAGGAAATTGAGGCCCAGAGGCAGGAAGTTTTGATTTGCCATGGTCATACTATGCATTAGGACAGATCCAGCATTCGAATACTTTTTGAATACTCTTGGCTCTTGGTCTAGGACTTTTTCCAATATATCATGTAGTTGGTGAGCAATTGTTCAAATAAAATAATATTTGTAAAGCACTTAGCATAGTGCCAAGTAGGTTCTTAATAACCAAGTCAGTAGTGAATATAAGTAGCAGTCGTTTATGTTTTGGTCTTACCCTCCTAGATTGATTTTTTTTTTTTACTAGGTAATAGAGACTCTTCTCTGCCTCATTTCTTACCTAACCTTAATCACTGAATGGGCATTGCCTCAGTCAAACTGAAACCTGTGAAAGACCTTAGCTTTAAAAGGCCAAAGTCTCTTGCTGCATCCAGGGCCATCTCCAGTCATCCTGATCTATATCTTGCAACTGGATCCAGGTGACTCTGCACAGATCTGCCTCACTTAAATTCAGTTCACTTGCATTTCATGGCATCACCTCCCTGAGGTCATGATCCTCTTTGAGAACAAAAGACAAACCTGTAGTCCAGGCCTTAAATCTTCTTCTCTGATTTTTTTTTCCTGTCAATATCCTTAAGCTGTCTCTTCTAGCTTCCTCTCCCTACTCCAGGTCTTATCCTTGTTATTTCAAGGATCTTCAGTTCAACAAGGATTTATTAAGTGCCTCCTAGATACTAGGCATTGGGCTATATGCAGGGAATACGAAGACAAAAATGATCCTACTCCCTATTTACGTCCTATTGGGGGGGAAGCAGTATGTGCAGATTAACAAATACAAAATATTTTGTTTGGACCTGTGATTTTATTGGTGTAGATATTTCTTGGTGAGGAAACTACCTTTGTGAATGCAGATCTGCAATAGTTCTGCAATTTGCAGCTTTAAAGATGTGCCTGAGGCACTGAGGGATAAAGCAGCTTGTTCACACTCGTGCCTAGCATGTTGTCTGAAACGGAACTTGAGTTCCATTCTTCCTCACTCCATGGACACCTGTCTATTTCTTCAAATGTGAAATAGACACAAAGTAAATACGAAGCAATTTGTACTTGGGGGTGGGGGTGGGGGTGGGGGTGGGGAGAGAACACTAACAACAACTGTGTATACTATAGTTAGTTATTTCCTGATTAGAATGTGAATTCCTGGAGGACAGGTTTTGTTTTTGACTTTTCTTTGCCTCCGTGTTTGGCACAGAGTAAGTGCTTAATAAGTTCTTGTTGACTGACTGATTAACTAACAGCTGGAGAAATTAAGAAATGCTCTTTGAAGGAGGTGGCACTTGAGCTGAGTTTTGAAGGGAACTAAGGATTCCAAGAAGGGAGGTGAGGAGGGAGAGGCATGAGGGACAGACTGTACGAAAGACTGAATATTGTATATATGGAACAACAGATCAGTCAGTTTGGCTGGAAAATAGAGTGAAGTGAGGGGGAGTAATGTATAATGAGCCTGAAGAGATAGGTTGGAGTAGATTATGCAGGGCTTTAAATGCCAAAACAGGCATCTGTATTTTATCTTAAAGGTAATAGGGAGTCAGATCTGTGTTTTAGAATTATAAGTTTGGCAGCTGTGTAAAGGGTGAATTCGAAAGGAGAGACTGGGAATAGAATGGGTGAAGAATTTCCATTTAGGAATCGATGACAATAATTGTTTACCTGTGGTTGGCAGGGATCCGCATGGCACCAAGTTCAGCATACCACTCTGCTCCAGGCACCCGATGAGTCTCAATTCTCCCACCTACTCGCCCAGAGGCTTCTAGCACAGTAACCTAGAAAGATATACTATGCCCAGTCTTAGTGAAATCAGGTTTCCCCTTAAGCCCTATCCCCACACAAGTACCACACCCCTTAGATCTCATCCTGATCACGCCTCTCCTCCCTTTTCCCAGATCCCAGTTACAGGCACTAGCTCCATTCCAGCTTAGACCTCTCTCTCTCTCTTACTAAGTTTGGAATTAAAGACTCAGGGATCTAGCCATCCACCCAGTCCACTCTCCTTCCTATTTTCTTGATTTCTTTGCTGTTCTTGGGACAGCTAAGTGGTGCAGTGGATAGAGTAGCATCTGGAGTCAGGAAGACTCATCTTCCTGAGTTCAAATCTGGCCTCAAATACTTACTAGCCATGTGACTGTGGACAAGTCACGTAACCCTGTTTGCCTCAGTCTCCTCATCTATAAAGTGAGTTGGAGAAGGAAATGGCAAACCACTCCAGTACCTTTGCTAAGAAAACCCCAAATGGGGTCACCAAGAGTCGGATGTAACTGAAACAACTGCATAATGTTACTTCCCTCCCACTGCCTTCCCTTTCTCATTCCTCTCTGAAGTTTTAGGCCCAGAATTCTGGCGTCTTCAGCTCTTATACCTGGTGACCAGCATCCTGTAGGGCTTTGGCAGCAGTAAGCCCAGCCATGCCAGCTCCAATCACTACCACATTCTTCTTCTCAGTGGGTGCTCCCAGGCCAACCCTCAATAGTCTGAGCAGGTCTTCATATTGGGGGTCATCAAAGCACTTCACCAGCTCACTATTAAAAGCCTGAGAGGAGGGGCTCAGCAATGCTATACCCATGAGGAACAGTTTCACTAGAGATGATAAGAGAGAAAGACTAGAGTCAGGAGAATAGCTATAACACTAGAGATGTCTGGGATTCCAGACATGTCAGTAGATTAATGACACAACCTATCAGAGTCTCTTCTGCTTTCTCTGGGGTTGGGAGAACCCCAGAACTGGCAACAACTTTTAAAAATCACAGCTTATGTTTACATAATGTTTTAAGCTCTACAAAATGCTTTCTTCAGAACAACCCCTGAAGGAAAGTAACTTAGCACTTAGTGTAGTGATTGGCACATGATAAGTGCTTAATAAATGCTTTTTCATTTATTCATAATTATCTCCATTTTCAGAAATGAGGAAAATGAAGCACAGAATAACTAAGTGAATTCCCACAGTCACACAGCTAGGACTCTAGACTCCAGATCCATTAAGGACATTGAGCCCTTAAAGATAGATTAGAGGACTTGTAAAAGACCCATCTTTTTACTTTAGAGTAAGATTTTATTCCACTCCACTTTCCTTATTCATATACCAAATTCTTTCAAGATCTCATTCCACTGTCTCTTCATCTCAATCCATATGAAGACCATCTTAACATCTAACCTCCATTTTTCCTTCCATAGATGATGTCTATTTCCTTTTGCCTATTCCTCTCTCTTTTAATGAGGGATAAAGGAATAACCTTGTACCTGGTTCTGTTAAGCAGATGTGTCTAAGGATGGCAGGTGGGACAATTGTTCCAATCTTCCATTCTTTACTTTAGAGTGGAGGCTTATCATGCCACTCTTACTTTGATTTAGGGTTTGCCTAGATCTCTAAGCATGGCTTTTTTCAGGCTGCTAAGTCTTACTCTGATTCATGGCTTTTTTAATTTCATTCAGTCATTTAGCAAACATTTATTAAGAACAAGCTGCATGTAGGAACACTGTGCTGAGTGCTAAGGATATATCAGGTTATACACATATCATGTATATCAGGATATATACACACACATTATCCAGAGGTTCCCAAAGAGGGCGATACTGCCCCCTGAGAGGCACTGGAATAATCCAGGGGGGCAGCAGTAGCCTTGACTGCAATTGAGGGGCACTGAAGAAAAATAAGGGGGCAGTTGAAAAACATAAGGAAAGAAGAGAAGATAACATTTTTTTAAGGCAATTTGGGTTAAGTGACTTGCCCAAGGTCACATAGCTAGTAAGTGTCAAGTGTTTGGTCTGAGGCCATATTTGAACTCAGGTCTATCCTAATTTCACGGCCGGTGCTCTATCCACTGAGCCACCTAGCTGCCCCCTAGATAGGAACATTTTGAAAAACCATTTGTACTTGTTTCATCTGTTGTGTAACAGAGTTAAAGTTGTAGTGATTACATTATTTTCCAAATAAACACACAAAATGCAAGTTATAACCTATCAGTGGTCAAATCTTAACAAGCTAGTGTTGGCAAGCAAGCATATCGCACATTGTTGGGAAGTCCAGCATGCATCGGCAGGAATATGTGCATGTAATGACTTGTTTACAATATGATACTATACAGTTATATGACACAATATTGTGACTTCAAAATTTCAATGCAGGAAAACCCCCACAAATTTATGATAAATTATTAAATTTAAGATGCATAATTTAAAAAATATATATTTTATATTTTTTTGAAATGACACAAATTTAAAAAAAATTAAAGGGTTAAAGGAAGTAGATTTACAGGGGGATACTGAGTAATTTTATTTTGAAAAGGGGGTGGCAGGTCAAAGAAGTTTGGGAACTTATAGACCCTACAACTATTTATAATAGTTTTATAATCTATTTGGTGGGAGGAGGAGAAGGGAATGGAAGTATAATGTTCTGAAACAAACACTGAATTAGGAATCAAAATACTTGGATTTGAATCTTGGCTCTGCTACTACTACTACCACTTGTGTGACCCTGGGCAGGTTATTTCCCGACACTGGCCTTCAGTTCTTCATCTAAAAAAATAAGGGAGTATTAGATATAATGTCCCTTCCAACTTTAAATCCTATGATCTTTTTTTGTTGTTGTTATTGTTTTTTATTTTATTCATTGATTAATGACCTAAAATGAAGTATTCTTGCCAAGCCTTCTCTTCTCTGAGATCAGCCCTGACCCTTCTGACGTATTCCCAGAATGTTTCAGTTCTTTCTCCATCTCTGGGTACCTTTTTCTGAGTTCTTCTCCTACTTTTCCTCTGAAATTAGGAGGCCTAAGACTTCCTTCCTAATGCTCTCTTTTCCTCTACTGCATCCTGCAAAGCACATATAAACATATACATGTACACACATGTATATATTCCTGCATGCATGTAACATAGCAACACATATACCATGGGAAATATGTTAGTTTTTGGACTTATCTACAGTCCTCTCCTTTAAGGAGTAAGAAAAGAGGCTATATCCTTTCCTTTTCCTCCCCACTTAGAAAAATGGGATCTGGTTAGGTCTGAGTGTGATACTGAATTTCAACCCTTGAAAACTACTCTGACTTCTAATGATACTCCAATTAAATCTGCAATGCTGGATGCTTATGATTTTGAGCAATTCAAAGATCTTACTTATCACAATAATCCTAACAAGAAGGGAATTCTCAGTGTATAACAGATAAACTTTCAGTTGTTTTTCTAGCAGTAGAGATAGGTTTACATTGAGCCATTCACATTCTCTCTGGGTACCCAGTCTCTCTGCCAGGCATTGTGATTAAAAGTGAATCCTAGAGAACATATCTAAAATCATTTAGTTCAAGTTCTTAACTTGACTGAGGAAAGTAAAATATAGGGAGTTTAAGTTCCCAGTCATGTATCTAGTTAGTAGCAGAGCTAAGACCAAAGTTAATTGGTCTATAAACCTTCAGTGTTGACTTCCTTAGCCCCATCCTCTCTTCAACTAAGCTAACTATCCACAGTCATATAAATAACAGATTCTTATTCTTTCCTTAGCCAAAGAGATGGTTAATAAGAAAATAAGGCTAATTGTTTTTTAGTGGGATAAAAGAGAGAGCCTCATAACCTGTTTCTTTCAGGACAAGGATCCTTGATGATTGGCAGGTTGCTTTAATCTGCTAATGTTTGTATTTGGATTTAGAGATCATCCCATCTTTCCATTTTAGGGATTCCCTTTAGCACTGAAAGACAGAAATATGAAGAATGGGATATGTGTGTGAAATTGGCCTAATAAAACCCCAGAAAGCAGTAAGTACTGTACTGTACTGTATGCTGTAGCTGGAAGATTGAGGGGCAAGAGGGCACCTCTCTTAAAAGAGAGAAAGATACTGAACTAAGGAGATGAAGGGGAAAGAAGGAAGGGAAAGGCAGGGCAGAAACTTGGGGGAAAGAAAAGATTCCCATTACACTCTCATCCTGGTTCTCTATCTTTGGTTACTCACAGAGGGTCTCCATAGTCCTCAGGATGTGGAGGGAACTCTTATTCTCCTGGGTGGTTCAAGTTGGATACCTCCGTTGAGAGACTGGGTCAAAGGCTGGTAATATATTGTTTTCTATCTCTTTCCTCTGAACTCTCCCAACCTCCACCTCTTTAATTACACATCTTTCCTCCCACTCTTAGATCAGTCATTTCCCTCCAAGGGCTGAGAAACAGGAAAGAGGCATTAGGTAGACAGGAGGAAAACAACCACAGTTAGATTTTAGGTTCTTTCAGTATTCTGGTGGTAGAGGGTGTTAGCTCCTTTAAGGAGAAACCTCATTCATACCCCAGATGATAAAGAGTCCCACTGGAGTGAGCACTTTCAGCCCTTCCCCTTCTCTCCACCCCAACCCCTGCCATTTTCCAGTTTCATACTTTATGAAACAGATGATGCTATTGGCCACTTGCTTGGAAGATCCTAGATATGAATCTGTTCACCAGCTGTTCACCAGTCCCATACCCACTCCCAATATACTGCTGTGTGGCTTTAGACAAACTTGTCTAAACTCTCTTTGTTTGGAGGAGTACCTGTTGTGTACTACATATCTGAAATTTCTAAAAAAAAATTTTTAACCATGGTCTCTGAGAAAAAGTTGAAAGTAAGAAAGAAAAGGAGCATCTCAAAAATCTTACAACATGCAGATGAGTCAGACAAATTAGAAAGATTGGGAAGAGAATGAGGAGGGGACAGGAGGAATGGAAGGATTGAGGGTAGGAATTCTCCCTTTTCACTTTGGATTCCATTAGGCAATGCTTTCCAATCTACAACCACATCCCATCCCTCTGACTCCCTGCCCTAGGTCTTCCTATTGCTTCCTACTCTCCAGCTATCTTTCTCATATCATAATTCATTCATTCAACAAAAGTTTCAGTGTTTAACAGATACAGAACATTGCACTTGGTGCTGATGAAGATGTAAAGATAAGTAAGAGCCCATTTTTTCCCTCGAGGAGATTAACCTAGCAAGAGAAATAAGACACAAATTACTATCATATGAAGTAGAACATGAGAAATACATGAAAGGTACAAACAAAATGCTGTTATGAGAAGGAAAAAATCACTATGTGACCTTAAATAAATCATTTTGCCTCTTTAGGCCTCAGTTTCCTCATTTGTAAAAAAAAAAAAAGGATTTCAATTACATGACCTCTAAAGTCCTACTTATTCTATGAATCTGAGTAAGGAAATCAGAGAAAGCATCATGGCATCATTTAAAGGATGATGAAATATCAGTAGGCAGAGATGGTGGAGGGGAGAGATTAGAAAGGGACAGAGGTGAGGGAATTCTAGGTACAGAAAACAGAATCCCTGTTTTCTTTTTCCTAGAATTACTCTTCTTTCTATTTATTTCCTATTCTTCAAGAAGCTGAATAGTAATTTGAAAAAAAAAAAGCAGAGATGGGCAGCTAGGTGACACAATGGATAGAGCACCAGCTCTGGAGTCAGGAGGACCCGAGTTCAAATGCGGCCTCAGACACATGACACAGACTCTGGGCAAGTCACTTAACCCCAACTGCCTCATATTAGAAAAAAAAAAAGCAGAGGCTCAGGAATCATAGGACCATGGTTCAAATCCTACTTCTTACTCTTAGTACCCATGTGAACTTGAACAAATCATTTGATCTTATGAAGCCACAATTTCCTTATTTTTTAAATGAGGGGGTTGGACTAGTAGACTGAGTCTCCTCTGGTTCTATAATTATGGTACATTCATTGGATTCACTTGAGCATTAATATCTCCCAATGGTCTTTTCCCCCTTATATTCAATGATTTTCTTAGAGATCAAGGATATTTCCTTTCCTTCTCCCACTTCCCCCCTTTTTGTATTGGTTAATTTACATCTAGCTTAGAAATAAATATAGCAGGACTGCCAGCTCCTGTGCTCTGGAAGGATATGGAAGAGCACGACCAGACTCAGCTCCTCTGAAAAACATTCACCAATTTGAAGAACACCAGGTGAAACAAAAGAATCAAAGGGAAACACCACAGCTTCTTCCACTTCACAAAGGACTACATGTGTAAGGAAATGGGCCTAAAGCCAGCTTGATCTTAGGTAGGTCCTTCTCGATAGGCTTGACCTGAAATGATTACATAAGGAAGTAGACAAGGTCAGTGGGATGAAAGTAAAAATGTTCCAAGAGAGCTGAAAGCTGTAGCTGCAGCACTGGCTTAGGGCCTGATCACAATACGTCTAGCTGCTGTTCTCAGGTCAGGACTTTGGTTACAGATTAGGGTTGTGAAAGAAGGCAGGGCCTGGACCTAAGCAGCCATCAGCCCAGGAGCTACAATTGGGGAAGTAGGATCCAAACTCAGCCGTGCCCTCTAGGACTAAGGCGAGGCAGTAGGGTCAGGATCTCCCACATAACATTGTTCTATTCTAGGACTACAATAGGAGATGGGACCCAGGCGTACACACACGAGTGTGGGCACAGGTACAGTCTGGCCCTGGCATAAACTTATGATACAGCAACTGAAGCAGAAAACACGATCAAAAAGCAGACTCCAACTACCATGATATATTATGCATTATAAGAATACCAATTCAAAATCCCAGAGAAAGGAAACAATTACAAAAAAATCAGGAGGATGACCATAAGTGCTCCTAGAGTGAATGGAAGAAATGAAAAAAGAGCTGAAATGAAAGATTCAAAATACAATCCATAACCTTACCGATGTAGAGGATACCCTGAAAATAGAATGGAACAAAATGATTCAATGAGGTAACAAGAAATATTAGAACAAAGCCAAAAGACTGAAGAAGAACTGAGATATCTACCGTCAGGAATCAATACAGCACTCCATGGAACATAACCACATTTTAAGAAAACTTCTACGGAAATGCACGGCAGAAGGCTCTAAATTAGACAGCTTAATGCTTTTCATGTTCAGATTTTTTAGTTTGATCTGTTCCAAAGTTAGAATGAAAGGAAAACATTCCCTGATCATTTCTCTAAGCCAGTGTTACAGAATGCATTTGCTGGTCACTTCAGGAACCTAAGTTTCATAGTGTCTGACTTTCCAACACCATCCCCTACCCCCAACCAGTTCTGTCACCCAGACGTAGATTATATCTTCAAAGTGTTTGGATAGTAAAGATAAGTGAGGTGCCAGCTAAGTGTATCATTAAGAGTTTGAGAATCCTTGGGCCCTTCCTTTGTGTGACACCTTCTGCTTTTCCCCTCTACTCCCTCCCTCCTCTCCTGATCCCTATCCCTGCCCCAGCCAACTTATGAAAGTGGATACACTCCCTAGAAGACCCTGTTCCAAACAGGAAGAAAGTACAAAGGGAAGAATGAGGGCTAGACTTCTGAAAGAGCTTTCTAGATAATCATAAAAACATAAAATCATAGAATTTTAAAGCTGAAGGGATCATGGAAGTCATCTTGTTTGTAGTGGATGGTTGGATTGTAGCCTATGCTACATGTCCAAAATACTCATTTTGGAGATGGTAAAATTAAGATGAAATAATTTGCCCAAGGTCACATAACTTGTGAGTGACAGAACCAGGACTAGTGCCTAGATCATCTCTGGTGTGTATGCTATCCTGTGTGAAGCCAAGAAGAGGACAAGAATGTTCTTTGGAGGGCTGTTCATGACATCCTACTATATGTACAGGCAATTCTGCTGTTCTAAAAAAGTAATGTGCTATGCAAAATTGCACAATAAAAAGCTTATAGGGAACATGAGGTTACGGGTACAATGTTCAGAACTTTGTCAGTGACATAAAAAAGAGATAAGAACCTAATAAAAAGCAATAGCATAAGTTCATACATGTTAAATGGTTAAGAAATACATAAGTACTACAATAAATAGAAGCCAAGTCAGCACTAGCAAGTTAAACAGGCTGCAACTCCAGGCCTTGGGCAGGATACCTTGGTGGAATGGGACAGGGGTGGTCTGGATCAGTCCTTCTCTGCTCACACATGGCTCTTATTGTACCAGAAGACAGACAACAATAAATGTAACACTCTCCCTTGACAATGACCTGAAGTGTACTTGTGGAAGTGGGCATCAGAAGAGTGGCAGTTTGTGAATTATTATGAAGCAGTGGTTTTCAGCATCCTTACCATTTCTTGATTGCACAGAAGCAAATACATTAATCACATTCAAACAAATTCACAATTTTGAAACACGCATTATAGCAGAACTGACTGTATGTGGGAAAATAAAGTCCAGGTTGTGTTCTGACTGAGAATCATTTACTCCAATCTTACTCCTCCTACCCTGACTCTAACCTACATCAAGTCACCATGTCCCATTCCTGCCATTCCTATTATCTGATAACAATTTACAGGAAAGTGGCTAGATCTACACTGAAATGGATGACATTGGTCTGGGGAAATATGAGAGGAGCTGAACCAAGAATCCAGGTATCTTGATTCCAGATTGATAATTCCCAGAGGACAATGGGCACATGCCTAAAAGCCTGTTTTCTATTTGTCAAGATAGGAAAAGACACTGTGGCCTAAGCTCTGGACATCACCAAGTAGTCTAGCACTCAGTAAATTCTTGCTTTGGAAGATGACGTCATCCAGCACTCAAGTCTAGGAAGAGAAACTTAACTCATCTCAAAGGGGGAGAGAAAGGAATTACTAGTAGCTAATAGGGGGGAGAAGATATGGCTATGGCCAGAGTTGCTTTTTGTTGTTTTTTTTTTTTTAAACCTGACTGCCCCGGATGTATTAGTTGAACCTTAACCAAATCCATCTTCTCTCCAGGTTTCAGTTTCTCACCTGTTTCATGCAGAATGTCATGGAATAGCTCCCCCCAAATCCGTAGATGGCCAGTAAAGTCCCTTCCAACTCTGAAGTTCTGTACTTACTATTCATATCCTTGCTTTAGATCATCCTTGACAGATGGTGGTAAATGGGGAGTGGTGGAGAGTAGTCAGTGTCTCTCCTCTATTCATATGGAAGATCTGGGTTCTAGTCCTTGCACTGTCACTAACTAGTTGTACGCTTCTTATATCTCTACTGTTTGAACTTCAAAGTTTCTACATAGTTCTGGCCTTTTCACCAGGAATGCTTGGAAGACCCCTATTTTATTCAAGGTCCAGTTTTTTCCCTGAAGCATTTTACTCAGTTTTGCTAAGTAAGTAATTCTTGGCTATAAGCTCATATCCTCTGCCTTCTAGTATATCATATTCTAAGTTCTTTGCTCCTTTAGGGTGGTTGTTACTAAATCAGGTGCAATCCTTAACTGTGACTTTTTGGTACTTGCATTCTTTCTTTCTTTCTGCTTGCTAGTAGTATTTTTCCTTTGACCTGAAAGCTCTGGATTTTGGTTGGATTCCTGAGATTTTTTGTTTTGGGGTTTCTTTCAGGAGATGAACAATGAATTCTTTCTATTTCTACTTTGCCCTCTGTTTCTAAAAGATCTGGGAAGTTTTAAGATTTCTTGAAATATGATGCATAGGTTCTTTCTTGGTCATGGTATTCAGATAATACAATAATTCTTAATTTTTTTCTTCCTCAGTCTGTTTTCTAGTTTAGTTGTTTTTGCTATGAGATAACTTACATTTTCTTCTATTTTTTCAATCTTTTGATTGTTTTAATATTTCTTGTTGTCACATGGAGCCATTGACTTCTATTTGTTCTATTCTAATTTTCAGGGAGCATGTTGCTTGGATAAGGTTTTTACCTCTTCTATCAAGCTGTTAATTCCTTTCCAATTCTTTCTTCCACAGATCTCATTTCTTTTCCATTTTTTCCAAGTGCTCTCATTTCACTTACAAAAACTTTTTTAACTCCCCAAAAAGCCCAGACAAACCCCAAACTCTTGCTTTATTTCTTCCAAAATTTTTAGTTGAGTTTGTGCCCAAGCAATGCATTTTTTTTGAAGGTTTGCTTGTAGATATTTTGGAGTCATCATCTTCTTCTTCTTGGATTGTGTCTTCAAAGTCCCTGTTGTAACAACTCTGTTGTGGAATTCTTACTCATTCTTCCTGCCTGCTTCCTGATTTCAAACTATCATTCATTCATTCAAAAAACATTCAATAAGTACCTGCTATATGCCATGCATTGTGCTATGCACTAGGGATGAAAAAAGAGGCAAAAGACAGTCCCTGCCTTCAAGGAGCTTATAATCTAGTGGGGAGGCAACATGCAAAAAAATATATATATATATATATATATATATATATATATACAAAGTAAGCTATGTGCAAGATAAATAGAAAATAATTAAAAGAAGGAAGGTATTGGAATTAAGAGGGGTTAAAGAAGGCTTCCTGTAAAAGGTAGGGTTTAGTTGGGACTTAGGGCTGGGCCCTACCACACTTCTGGAGGGAAGGCCTCGGCTGATCCTGTTGTTGCTTTCTTGGGGTATTGAGTGTTCTGTTATTCTAGGATCTCAAAGACAAAAGATATGCTCCTGGAGTTATCTGGTCCAGGGCAAAGTCTTATTGGGTTTTTTTTAATTTAATTTTTTATTTTTAATTAAATAATTTATTTTCAGTTTTCAACATTTGCTTTTATAAGATTCTGAGATCTACTTTTCCCCCCTCCCTCCACTCCCATCTCCCCAAGAAGGCATGCAATCTGATAGAGGCTATGCATGTATGTTTATATTAAACATATTTCCACATTAGTCATGTTGTGAAAGAGGAATCAGAACAAAAGGGAAAACAGTAAGAAAGAAAAAAACAAAACAAAAAAAACCAAAAAAGAGAAAATAGTATATTTCGATTTACATTCAGACTCCCTATTTCTCTCTCTGGATGTAGACAGAATTCTCAATCATGAGTCTTTTGGAATTGTCTTAGATCATTGCATTGCTCAGAAGAGCTACTTCTAACAAAGTTGGTCATCGCACAATGTATGCTGTGTACAGTGTTTTCCTGGGTCTGTTCACTTCATTCAGCATCAGTTCATGCAAGTCTTTCCAGGTTTTTCTGAAATCTCACTGCTCACCATTTCTTATGGAACAATAAATAGTATTCCATTACATTCATATACCACAACTTGTTCAGCCATTCCCCAATTGATGGGCATCCCCTCAATTTCCAATTCTTTGCCACCACAAAAAGAGCTGCTATAAATATTTTTGTACATGTGGGTCCTTTTCCCATTTTTATGATCTCTTCGGCATACATACCTAGAAGTGATATTGCTGGGTCAAAGGGTATGCAGAGTTTTATAGCCCTTTAGGCATAGTTCCAAATTGTTCTCCAGAATGGTTGGATCAGTTCACAATCCCACCAACAATGTATTAGCGTTCCAATTTTCCCACATCTTCTCCAACATTTATCATTTTCCTGTTTTGTCTTTTAGCCAATCTTATAGGTGTGATGTGGTAACTCAGAATTGTTTTACTAGCAAAGTTTTATTGTTGGCCCCCTTATTGAGCTCTACAGGTTCCTTGTTTTCAGTCAGCCCAGTAGTAGCATGCTTCTATACTCAGCCCCTATCAACCAGGTAGGAAAATCTGCTGGTTCAGAGTGACTAAACTATAGTTTCCCTTCAGTCTGGGATGCCCTAGTTATTTCTTTGTAGACTGGGCTAGATGCTACAATTGAGATCCTGCTCTGCTCCTGAGGTCCAAGCCAAACTGCTGCTGCTTACTTCTGAACTTCTTCCTTTCTCCGTATATCAAACTGGCCTCTCTACCTGGATTCAATTCAGTAAACATACTTTCTACATGTACTATACTAAAACTAAACTACTTTTGTGCAAGGTATATTACTAGATTCAGGGGATACAAAAAAAACTAAAAAAACAATCCCAGGGGCTTATATTCTACTGGAATACCATCATAACCATAGTCTACTTCTTTCCTAATTCCCCTGACAGCAGAATGCTTTCTTGGAGATTTCTTCAAGTGTCCAGGTTCTCCAAGACCTAGTGATTACATAGGGATTTTAGTAGTAATTAGTAGGGATTTTCTTTAGGGACTTATTCCTTACATAGGGAGAAAAAAAATATAGGCATTCCCAGAAGCCATCCTTAGGGCTATCTTCCAGCTGCAAAGAACAGTTTCCCAGTATCTTCTGGGGATGAGTGATCAAGAACAAGAACAGAAGTCAGAGGTCTCCAATGAGTAATAGGATAATGTGTCCATAAGGAAGAAGGAAAAACAGTGACCTGAACCACTACATTGGTTATTTATTGGTAGCCTGTTGGGAGGATGGCTCTGTATCAACCTACCTCTCTCCCCCACTCCAGAATTTGCATTTCCTCTGCTGTGGCCAGTCAGGAGAAGAAAGTACTGCTCTTCTCAGTGTTCTAGGCAGTTATGAGGATCAAATGAGATAAAGGTAGCAAAGTATTTTGAAAACTTAAAAGTACTACATAAATGTCAGTTATCATTGTTATTACTGTTATTAGGCTACAGTCATCAGGTCTCTAGTGTGGTGATGACAGTTCCCCGAGCCTTCTACTGCCTTCCTACTAAGTTCAAGCAATGTTTATAGAGGAATACTGGGATATCGGTGGGAAAAAAGTATGCACATAATAAATGCACATATACTTTTAAAAATAAGTTTTTGTTGATGTCTTATTTTTTTTTTACATCATAGTTTTCTCCAGTATCCCTCCTCATAGCCTTCTGAAGAGTCATTCCATACATTGTTCCAGGGATAACTCTGAGGGGTTGTACCTTCAAATACTAATCTTTCACAAATATACCCCATCTGATTGGCCCCCAAAACAACCAATCAGTTGACATCAATTAACTTTTCTAATGGGTATTAACTAAGAAAGTAAAGTAAGATGAGATTGCAAAAAAACAATTTTCCCAAACAGGGGGTATGCACTATCCTCTTGCAGACACATAAGGCTTTTGTAAGGAGTAGGCTCAAAGTTAAAGTACAAATGTATTCAGACACTCATAAAGACAAGATGTGGATCCAAAGGATATCTTGTGAATCCTGTCCCTGGTAATCCTTTTCTCCCTTCGATGTCCCACCGAGTTTGCTTTGCACAAAAGTATTAGTAATGGATGTCATTCCCTTTCTTAGCTGGGCTGGCTCTCTACAGGGTACAGCATCTCACCTGATGAGGAAATCCAGTGCTAGCCTGGGGCAAGCAGGTTGCTTGGTTACTGTGCTGGTTCTTGGCTACCAGCTCCAGTTGTTAGTGAGGCCTCTCTGAAGGCTCTAGTTATCACCTGAATTCACCAACTGCTTGAGCATTATCCTCTCAGAATACTCATTTGCCTAAAATTGGGAAACACAAAATGAGTGGAGTTACTATAGGCCAGGTCGGGGGAAATGGCCAACTCTCCCCCAGCAGTTCAAAGATATCATCCTTACTTGAAAGTCACCAGGGTAGAGTAGACACTGGGGGATTTTCTACTTGAATCTTTTGTCTACATACTCTGTTCTGCCTCAGCTTTTCCTGAGTTATCATTCCTTCTGGCTTCTCAGGCAACCAGAAGACTTTTCACTGTCTCAGAGTACTAACTCTGAGTAATCATGGCCAAAACCAGCTTCAGAAGTTCCATTTTTTTTTTGATAGGTAGTACACATTCTGTAACCTATCAAGAAAGGCCAATCCAAGCAAGCTCCAAAGACTCAGCCAGTCTTCCATTACACTCTTTCCTCTATTAAAATGTTGCTGTCCTCAGCAAATCAGTTGGGATCTATTTTGAATTCATCCATATACCAAATCCAGAATGGTTCTCTGGAGTCCTGGGGAGGCTTACGCATTGTCCTTTTTAAATGACCTCCCCGGTACCTTGTACTAAAGAATCTGAGAAAAGTCCATGCAGAATACATCTAATACTGTCCCAAACTTATAGGCAGAAATCATAATTGCCCTCAAATACAGTTATGCAGATTCTACAAAGAACATTTTACAAAGCTTATAACTGCTTCCCTAGAACTTAGAAAGTGTCTGTCTTGGTGCCTTTAAAAGTCTGCCCTAAACCAAGGGCAATTAAGAAAAGAAAAAAAGGAAAGAAAACCAAGTTTCCAAAATCATAGAGAATCTTGCTCCTTAAAAAGTTTTCCAGAAAACATAAGGTTCTTTGTTCAGTAATTTAAAACCTGGGGTTGACTTGAAGTTACTTCTTTATCCTCAGGTGAGAAACTAAATTTCCTGAGTAAAAACTATTCCATCATTCACTTAGCTCAGAAGGCCATCTAAATGAAGTATCTAGACAAAATATAAGTGTCCCTTTCTCCAGAAAGAATACCAAAATTTTGCTACAAGTCTCTGTATCATTGTTAAATCTCCTTGGAGATCTACACATATTTCGAATGGGTCCCTATACCAAAGGGCACCAAAATTTGTCCAATGGATTCCTCCTACTGCAAGGAAAACATGAGAGAAATTTCAATGACCCAACAACAGGTTCAGTTTGAAAAGAAATAAAACAGGGTCAGGTAGGTCCCAAATCTGTGGAGGTGTCCCAAAATGGATTAAGCAATTAGTTTTCATTATTCAGTGTTCCTAGGCTAGCAGGCAAATGTTATTCGATAGCACTACAATCCATAAGGATCTCAAAATAAATTGTTTTGTTTTTTATTTTTTATAGTATTTTATTTTTTCCCAATTACATGTCAAGACAATTTTTACCGTTCATTTTTACAAGATTTCGAGTTCCAAATTTTTTCCCTCCCTCCCTCTCCTCCTCTCTTCCAAAAATGGTAGATGATTTGGTATAGGTTATACATGTGCTATCATGTACAACATATTTCCATATTTAGTCACAATTGTGAAAGACGAAACAGATCAAAAGAAAAAAAACACGAAAAAGAGTAAAGTAAAAAAAACATGCTTCAATCTGTATTGAGTCCATTAGTTCTTTATCTGGACATCTCACAATAAATCAAATAAAATTTAAAGACTGAAAATTTTTGAGCAATTTTTAACCAAATAGTTGGGTGCCTTTGAACAAATGTGTACAGTAATAAAATAAATATTTTATAAGTATTTAAACAAGCAAACGATCTCAAAGGAACTGGTCCAACTTATTAAGGGAATACACTTGAAAACAAAATTTTTAGTTTTTCTCTAGAGGATATCTGAAACTAGAGTATCTAATAGTGACAATTCTGGGTGGAGAATCTCTCCAGTGAATTCTTGCAAATGCTAAAGGACTCAAATTATCCCAAACAAAGTCTATACTTTGGGTTAATTCTTCTAACTCGCACTAACTAGCAGCTTAGGTTCTCCAGAGGGCACTGACTACTATTTCAACCTTTCATGTATGAGGGATGGCCATTGAGAAGGCATGGAGACAGGAGATCCATTGCTCTGTGTAAGGACCAGAAAGTAGGGCAGTGTATCTGGATTATAGAATACATAGGGTGTTGGTAGGGGGTAGGGAGGTGAGTGTGAAAAGCCCTGAAAGAGGCCAGGTTATAAAAGGCTTTAAATCAGTGGAGTCAAACTCAATTAAAAACAGGGCCACTAACCTGTACATAAACCTAGCTGCAGGTTGCACATTGACATTTTAAAAATGTAATGTTATCTATATTTTAATGTATTTTTTTCTTAACTATTTCTCAATTATATTTTAATCTAGGTCGAGCTGCATGCTCCTGCTGCCATGTTTAATACTTCTGCTTTAAATAACATACAGAAGACTTTATATTTGATCCTGGAAGTAACTGGGAGTACTGGAGTTTAGGGAATGACATGGTCAGATCAGTACCTTAGGAAAAACTCTTTGGCTAATGAATGGAGGATAGAATGCAGTATGGAGAGACAAGGCAGGGAGGCCAATTAGAAGGCTATTTCAATAGTCTTGGAAAGGGGTGATAAGTGTCTATATTAGGATTGTGTCTGTGTGAGTGAAAAGAAGGGGCTCTCTCTCTTTCCATATATACACACACATATGTACACATATACTTAGCCCCTTCTTTGACAAATCTTATTCTTTCTACCTTCACAACATCTCTTATATATCTATCCATCCATCCATCTATTATCTATCTGTATCTATCATAGTTATAGACATATAGATATGTGTACATCTTTCATATACATATATACACCTGTAGTTTCTATAACTACATAGATATTCACACAGTATATATATATACACATATATGTATGTATGTATGTGAGAGATGTGAAGGTAGAAACAATATGATTTGATGTTTTAGACTATAACTATATATGTATATGAGAGAAGTAAAGGTAGAAACAGTAAGTTTTGACAACAAATTGGATACGTGGGGACAGTGAGAATGAGAAATTGAGTATGACATTGAGTTTGTGGGCCTATGTGACTGGAAGGATAGGGATGCATAGTAACAGGAAAAGTTGGGAAGATAGGAAAGACACTGAGTTTAAGATGCCTACAAGACATCCATTTTAAGATGTCCAAAAGGCAGTTGGTGATATGGGAATGTAGCTCCAGAGAGAGAAAAATATTTGTGGGAAGAGGCCCTAATGTTCTAGAAGTTCTGTAGAGACAAGGCTTTCCCTCCGAGAAGCAGCTTAATTTTCTTTTCTTCCTCCCCTTCCCCATCTATTACCTTTGCAAGCACCAAAACAGGTGCTTTGAAAAATCAGGTTTTTTTTGTTATGTATTTGGGAATAAATATAATCCCCATGCCCATCAGCTATGATGATCCTGTATCCTTGTAGAAGGATGTTAATCTTCCATTTCTTTGTGTCTGCAGATCAATAGACTTTTTCTGAGAGCCTCTAGTACAAGGCACTGGGGAAGGCACTGGGAAAGGACAATGCTTGAACCTGCCCAAATCATTAGAGCTATCCAGGATTTGGGAATACTGACTTTGTCAAAAGCACCCTAATTGATTGGATGAACACTGCAAATATTTAACAGAGGGAAGTTTGGAGGGGAAGGAGAGGATTTAAGGATATACAATCTCAGTTAATATAATTAATCAGTGTAAGGACCTGATGAGGTTTTAAAGGTAGTAGCATAATGGTTGATTCTCTGAGATCCCATTACTAGATATGAACCTCTTCAGATCAAGAAGGCAATAACTTGTTGGTTAACAAGCTAAATACACCTCTGGGGGCTTTGAATAGCTGGAATTTTAGCATAAATCAGTATCAGTGAAGCAGTTGATTGGTGAAAGACTCCAGGCTTGGGAGTACTTTGAAGAAGCAGAAACTCACACCTGTACCAGATGACAATATGGAAGAGGGTTGGTGGTGAGCCCAGAGGGAGCGTTCTATTCTTCCTCCTCTCCTCTCCTTCCCTCCACCATGGCATAGGAGATATTGGACCAGTAGGAGACAATATATCCCACTGGGAGCAGAGAAAGACAAAGTTAGGACAAGCATGGATTCAGATGGGTATAGAGGGAGAAAGCATCTCAAAGGAGCGTGATCTTTTGCCTCAGAGTAGAATGTTGATTATGGACCTAAGAAAACAACTTAGAGTAACCACAGGTTTAGAATTTACCCTTTGGCTATATCTTTGTCCTATATGGTTAGAGACCATTCTTCATGGATGTTAAGGATTGTTACGGGGTTTCCTGAACTTGTCTTTTTGAGTTGCCATATTTTCCAGAAACACTGGAACAGAGTATGCAGAATATGTCTCAAGGTCAAAGCCTCCTTGTTTACCCCCACCTTCCACTCCCCCACCTATCCCCGGGCTTAATTTGTTGCCTGCATCCCAAACTGGACTCCCAACGTGTTCTTGGGAGTCAAGACAGGTGCCAGTCTGCCTGCGCTTGGCTGAGAAACTACTTGTGCAGTGGGATCCGTGTAGATAAGCAGACTGTCCTATCTTCACAGTCTGGCAGTTCCCAAGGGAAAACAAGGTGGCTTTTGCCATCCCCTTGTTCCTCCCCTTCAAGAGAGTTTTTATCTTTTTCCCACCTTTACTGCACCTTTCCCCCTCCCATGCCACGTCCCTTTATGTGGAGATTTCTGGTATCTCCTCCTTCCTTTGTTTTGCTGTTATAAAAACGCAAACTTCTGTAAGGACTGTGGACTCTTTGGGCTCCACATGATTGCCATGGACCTGTGTGTACTTGGAGAGCATGTCCTAGACCTTTTTTTTTTTTTTGAAGGGGAGAGAGATATTTTGTACCAACTGTTCCTAATATATGTTTTCTAAAAGCTGAGATTTGTTTGTGATTTTTCCATTCAAATTTTACTTTATTTTTAGATTTACATTCTCTCCCTCCCACCTCAACCCCACTTCCCTATCAAGAAGGCAAGAAAAATAAAACTTTGTTATAAACATGAATAGTTAAGCAAAACAAATCCCCACCTCATGTCCAGAAAGAAATGTTTCAATTTGTACTCTGAGTCCATCGTTTCTCCATCAGGAGGTAGGTAGTGTGTCTCAAGTCCTCTGGAATTGTCATTGGTCACTGTATTGATCAGTGTTCCTAAGTCTTTCAAAGTTGTTTCTCCTTATAATATTATACAAATTGTCTTCCTGGTTCTGCCCATTTCACTATGTATCATTTCTGTTTGATTTATTTTAAAGACTGGACCAAGTGTGGCTTTCTGCTAAATTTCTGAAGAAGGCACTGCTCCTGGGGGAAAGACAAGCCTCAGTTTTGCCTTTATCCTAGGTCTCCTTTCCTCTATCCTAATATCCTATCCTTTTGGCTGGAAGAAGGGCTTGAATGCTTCAAAAGATCCAGGGGATTTTGGATTTCTCATGTTACCATTAGTGTTCTAGTGGCATCTCCAGATTAGCTGAAGGCAGTGTTGGCATTGGGAATTAAGGACACATTAGACATAAATTTGTAGTTCCACAAAGGAATCCAGCAAAGAAACTATACCTGACCGAAGGGAACTTCTTGAGTACTCCACAAACAGAAGCAAAAGACTTCCAACAACCAGGAGCTGTAAAGTATTCCTTTGCCATGTGTACTCTTTAAGCTTTTACTCACTTTCCCTTGGACTTTGTATGTAGTTGTGGGGAAGGATGTCATTGACATTTAGAGGAATGCTTTGTACTAAATGTTCTTACTGTACTATCTTAGAAAATACTCCTTTCTAAAAGCTATTAAAGGCAGGCTGGCTAATGATTCTCAACTGTTTTTTGTTTTTAATTTTTAAAATTTTTTTATTTTAATAAATTTATTTTTAGTTTTCAACACTTACTTCTACAAGATTTTGAGTTCCAAATTCTCACCCCATCTTGCCCCTCTCCCCACCCCAAGATGGCATGCATTCTGAATACCCCTTCCCCTATTGTGTCTTCCCTTCTCTCTCTCCCCTTCTTCTTTTATACCTTTCTCCTTCAATTTTCCTGTAGGGCAGGATAGATTTCTGCACCCCATTTCCTGTATTTCTTATTTCCCAGTTGCATGTGAAAACATTTCTTTTTAAACATGTGTTTTTAAAACTTTGGGTTCCAAATTTTCTCCCTTCCTCCCTCCCCACCCACCCTCACTGAAAAGGCAAGCAACTCAATATAGGCTATACATGTGCAATTATGCAAAATACTTCCATAGTAGACATGTTGTGAAAAACCAATTCTATTTCCCTTAATCCTACCCCCCCATTTATTCTATTCTTTCTTTTGACCCTGTCCCTCCTCAAAAGTATTTGCTTCTGATTACCCCCTTTCCCAATCTGCCCTCCTTTCTATCATTCCCCTGCTCTCTTGTGCCCTTCTCCCCCTATTTTCCTGTAGGGTAAGACAGATTTCCATACCCAATTGAATGTGTATGTTATTCCCTCCTTAAGCCAAACCCTTTGAGAATAAGATTCGCTCATTCCCTCTCACCTTCCCCCATTTCCCATACACTGTAAGAGCTTTTTCTTTTCTGTTTTTTTGCGAGATAATCTACCCTGTTCTACCTCTCCCTTTTTCCTTCTCCTAGTATAATCCTCTCATCCCTTATTTTTATTCTCCAGATATGACCCCTTCATCTTCAACTTACCCTGTGCCCTCTACCTACTACTATCTGTCTGTCTGTCTATCTATCTATCTATCTATCTATCCATACACGTAATTTTTTCCCTCCAACTACTCTAATACTGACAAAGGTCTCATGAGTTATAAATATCATCTTTCCATGCAGGAAGGTAAACAGTTCAATCTTAATAAGTCTCTTATGATTTCTCTTTCCTGTTTACCTCTTCATGTTCCACTTGAGTCTTGTATTTGAAAGTCAGATTTTCTATTCAGCTCTGGTCTTTTCATCAAGAATGCTTGAAAGTCCTCTATTTCACTGAACAACCATTTTTTCCCCTGAAGGGTTATACTCAGTTTTGCTGGGTAGGTGATTCTTGGTTGTAATCCTATCTCCTTTGCCCTCTGGAATATTATATTCCATGCCCTGTGGCCCCTTAATGTAGAAGCTGCTAACTCTTGTGTTATCCTGATTGTTTTTTTTCTGGCTGATTGTAATATTTTCTCCTTGACCTGGGAACTCTGGAATTTGGCTACAATATTCCTAGGAGTTATCCTTTGGGGATCTTTTTCAGGAGGAGGTCGGTGGATTCTTTCAATTTTTATTTTGCCCTCTGGTTCTAACATATCAGGCCAATTTTCCTTGATAATTTCTCTTTTTTTGATCATGGCTTTCAGACAGTCCAATAATTTTTAAATTCTCTCTCCTGGATCTATTTTCCAGGTCAGTTGTTTTTCCAATGAGATATTTCACATTAATTTTCTAATTTTTCATTCTTTTGGATTTGTTTTACAGTGTCTTGATTTCTCATAAAGTCCCTAGCTTCCAACTGCTCTATTCTAATTTTTAAGGAAGTATTTCTTCAGTAATCTTTTGGACTTCCTTTCCATTTGGCCAATTTTGCTTTTTAGGGCATTCTTCTCCTCATTGGCTTTTTGGACCTCTTTTGCCATGGTTAAGCTATTTTTTAAGCTGTTATTTTCTTCAGTACTTTTTTGCGTCTCCTTTAGTAAGCTGTTGACTTGTTTTTCATGATTTTCTTACATCACTCTCATTTCTCTTCCCAGTTTTTCCTCTACTTCTCTTACTTGCTTATCAAAATCCCTTTTGAGCTCTTCCAAGGCCTGGAACAGATTTGTATTTTTCATGGAGGCTTTGGATGTGGGAGCTTTGACTTTGTTGTCTTCTTCTGGTTGTATATTTTGATCTTCTTTGTCACCAAAGTAAGATAATATAGTCTGACTCTTTTTGTGAGGTTTGCTCATGATCCTAGCCAATTACTTGAGTTTTAAACTCTTTGTTAAGGTAAGAGTCTGCTTCCAATGTGGAGAATGTATAGTTCCAAGCATCAGGGGTTTGTACAGCTGTTTTCAGAGATACTTGTAGGGACCTGTAAATTCTCAGTTCTTCCAAGGTGGTATGATAAGTGGCATGTTTATTCCTTTCCTGGCCTGTGCTCTGGTCTATGAGTGATCACAAGCAGTCTTTTCTGTCTTGGAATTGTGAGAAGGGTTTTCTCTCCATCGCTACTAAAAGCTCACCATGCCAGTGCTCCTCCTTGCCCCAGGATTGCCACCCAGAACTGTGACACAGATCCAAGCATGAGCAAAGCAAGAGAATTCTGCACCCCAGCAGAGAGATCCCTGAAATGCTCCACCTGATTCTCCCTCAGTCTGTGGGTTGGAAGCTCAGGAAGCAGCTGCCACCCCGGGGGCCATGCTTGGGACTTGGGGCTGGGACCTAGCTTCTTTCTCACCACCAGAAACAGACTTTTCCCACTGACCTTCTAAGTTGTCTTCAGCATTTGTGGGTTGAGAAGTCTGGAAACTGCCACAGCTGCCCGCCATTCAGTCCTCTGAGGCCTGCTCCAGTTTTGCTGTGGTCTGTGCGCCCATGCCGAATTGTGTTCCTGTCCCAGCCTGGTGCGATATACCTTTCTAGTCAACCATCCAGGTTGTCGTGGGCTGGATATTTGTTTCACTTTGTCTTTTTGTGGGTTCTGCTGCTTTAGAATTTGTTTAGAGCCATTTTTTTTTAAACAGGTATTTGGACGGGTTTGGGGAAGAGCTCAAGGAAGTCACTGCTTTCACTCTGCCATCTTGGCTCCACCCTGATTCTCAACTATTAATCTTACAGAGAAGCATTCCAGAGGGGACTTGAATTGATATTAAATTTTATATTAGACATTACATATTCACCCCTGAGTCCCTTAGGGATACCCCTAGAGCCCAAATATGGAGATAGAGCCTTATTCTGGGACTTGAGACTCATCTGTGAGAGTAAGTCAGGGTCAGGAGTGGAACTTGGGAGTCTGGGCAGGAAAGGAGGCTAAGTCACCTTCCCTAAGTATCTCTGTCCACATTGGGTGTAGTCAAAGACAAGTTTTACATAAAATTTATATAACATAAATGCAAAATGATGTGGTATGGCAGTAGAGAGTGGAGAAAAGACTTAACAACTGGAGAGAATGAGGAATGTATCATGTAGAATGTGGCTCTTGATAAGTCTTCATCTCCAAGATGCAGGTGATGAGTGAGAGCATTCCACACATAGCAGACAGTCTGTGCCAAGGCATGGAAACAGATGGAATGCTGAGCAGGAGGAAAAACAAGTAGGCTAAGTTGGCTGGAACATAGAGTATATAAAGAAGAAGAATATGTAATAACAAAAAAAGGTAAGCTAGAGCAAGACTGTGAAGGGCTTTAAATGTCCAGAGGAATTTGGGATTAATTCTAAAGGCAAGAGGGAAACACTGAGCTTCCTGAGGAGGGGAGAGTCATGGTCAGAATATTACTTTGCCAACTATATGGAAGACAGATTGAAGGGGGATAAGACTAAAAGCAGGTAGACTAATTTAGAGGCTATTATAATAGTCCAAGCAAAAGAGTAGTGATCACTTGAACAGAGAAAAGGGTATAGATACTACAGCTACCGTGAAAGACTTGGTAACTTACTGGACATGGGAGATGAAGGAGAATTAGGAGTCAAGTATGACTGAGGTTAAAAATTTGAGTAATTCAGAGAAAAGTGACACCCTTGATAGAAACAGGGAGGTTAGGAAGACAGGTAGGTTTAGATAAAAAATAATGAGCTCTAGTTCAGACATGCTGAGTTTAAGATAATAAAAAAACATCTAGTAGAAATGTCTAGCAGTCTGCTTGTGATATAAGACTAGAGCTCAGGAGAGTGAGGATGCATATTTTTGTAAACGTGGTTATTTGCATAGACATGATAAATTAACCCACAGGAAGTGATGAGATTATAGAGAGATTATAGAAAGATAATGTCCTGGGGCATACTAATAGATGACAAGACATGGATAATGATCAAGGAAAGATGACAGGTGAAAACCTTGCCTTATATTTCACTAAAAACATTGAGAGCATTCACTGAGAGCTTCTTCTCTTCTCTTCATTTCACATCACTCAGGTGCCTTCTCCTACTATCTCCCCTTCTAATCTTATTTCACCGGAAGAAGGTGCCCTTCTCCTTGCCAAATTGCCCTACATGCACAAGTGATGCCATTCCAGTCTCCAGCAAATTGCCCCTTCCATTAACCCTATCTTGTTATTTATTTTTAGTTTCTATTGGCTGCTTCCCTTCCAGCTACAAACATGCCCATGTCTCTCCCATCCTCAAAAAACCCTCAATTAATCTATCCATCTCTAACAGTGATAATCCTCTACCTCTCATGCTTTTGTGTCTAAACTCCTTGAGAAGACCTTCTACAATAAGTGCTTCCAATTCCTATAATTTCATTCTCTTCTTACCTTTCACATTCTGGTTTTGAGCTTCATCATTCAACTGAAACTGCTCTCTTTGAAGTTACTAATAATATAATTGTCAAGTCCAATGGTCTTTTCTCAATCCTCATCCCTCTTGACCTCTCTGCATCCTCTGACACTGCCAGTCATCAACTTCTCCTTTATACTAGTTTTTTTCTCTAGGTTTTCATGATACTACTCTTCCTGCTTCTCCTCAGTCTCTGACCACTACTCAGTCTCTTTTGCTGGATTTTTATCCAGGTCACACTTGCTGAGTGTGGGTATCCCCCAAAGCTCTGTCCTGGGCTCCCTTTTCTTTTTTGTTTCATTTGGTGATCTCATCAGTTCCCATAGGTTCAACAATCATGCCTAGGCAGATGACACTTAGATCTAATTGACCAACCCTAACTTCTCTTCTGTCATTCAGTCTCACATTTCAAACTGGATGTCCCACAGACATCTTAACTCATCTTTCTCCCTAAATCCTCTCCTCTTCCTAACTTCCCTAATACTACTGATGGCAACGTAGGTGTCATCCCTAACTCCTCACTCTCTAATCCCTCTCTCCCACCCATCCAATCAGTTGTCAAATCCCATTGTTTTAAATTTTTATATCTCTTACACCTTACGTCCCCCAAGTACTCTGGGATCTAGTGACAAGGGCCTCCTTGTTGTTCCCTGAACACTCCATTCCATCTCAAGATTTTGGGCATTTTCAATGGTTGTCTTAGTGCCTGGAATTCTCTCCTCATCTCTGCCTCCAGCCTTCCCTGACTTTGAGTCTCAGCTAAAGTCTCACCTTTTACAAGAAGCCCTTCAGTCACTCTTAATCTTAGTGCCTTCCTTCTGAGATTATCTCTAATTTTTCCTGTATCTGCTTTCTACATAGGTACTTACATGTTGTCTCCCCTATTAGATTTTGAGTTCCTTGAGACCAAGGTCTGGTTTTTTTTGGCTTTCTTTATATCCCCAGCATTTAGCAATAAATGCTTGTTGAATTTATTTGACTTTAGAATGGATGTAATTGATTCTTCCTTCCTTTTCATCTCCTTTCCTCTTAATATAGTCCCCATTCTTTTGTATAGACACTTTTATATTCTCTTTTCTTTTCTTTGATTGCTTTCCTTCTTGCCCTGTCCCTTAACTCGCCATACAGGAAAAAAAGGTTATTTTTGTTTCTATGTCATGGTTTTAAATACTTTGGTGTGTATTTATTGATTAAATTTCTTTTTTCCCTTTTCTTTATTTTGCTTAAGAATGTGTGGGTTGGAATTTTCATATTTCTCTTTAAAAAAGAAAACAAGACCAAAGGAAACTTGGGTAAGTTATTTATCAGTCTTTGGATTAGTTAGTTAATAAGCATTTATTAATCACTGCGCTAAACACTATGCTAAGTGCTGGGGATACAAAGAAAGGCAAAAGCAAGGTCTCTGCCCCCAGGGAGCTCATTAGATCAAGGTTCCTTCAGACTGTAAACTCTATAATAAACATCTATCCTCAAACTGAATGACCAGAGAAGAATAAACTGAGGCCCAGATTGGGGAACTGACTGAATACATAAAGCAGCTGGACTCCTGGGGTAAGTGATCTTTTCACTACATTGATTTGATCCTAAAGCCTCCCAGGAAAAAAAGAGAACTTGAACTGTTTGTTTAGAGAGCCTAGGTTCAATAAGTTCCACTACTGTGTGACCGTTAAGTCAATGTCTTTAGGCTTCAGCTTCATCAAATGCAAAATGAGATTAGATAAGATGATGTTATTCCTAGTTCTAAATCTACGATTGGATAATGGGACACACAAAACATGCTACAAAAAAAGCAAAGAAACTCCACAGCAGAAATGATGGGGACAGACTGAAAACAATAACCCTGCCGGGGTCATTATAAGAAATAAATATTAATGCTTTGTAAAGTTTTACACTGTTCTCAACTGATGCTAACAACAAACCTGTGAAGGAGGTTAAGATTATCATCCTCATTTTACAGATGATGAAAACTGTGACTGTCAAAGGCTAAATGGTCTAACCAAGGTCACACATCTATTCAAGTATCAGATGCAGAACTTGAACTCGGATCTTCGAATCTGGAAGTCCGGCACTCTAGCCCTTACGTCACCCCCACGCCTCCTATCTCGGAAAAGGGGAGGGGGTCGGGGCGGGACATCGCTCACGGCTGAGATACACTGAGGGGTGGCCAAAACCTGAAGTGGAGTAACCCCCTTCGGAAGAGCAGAGGAAGCACTGCTTCGCCTTGGTTCTTGACCGCAACAAGGCACGGAGGTCGTGGTGGGAAAAAAGATCCACCTGTTTCTACAACACCAGGATAACCTGGCCTGGAAAAGCATCACGAACGAGGCAGCGGTGTGCCCCTTGTACCCCTCAACTCGCTCCGCCGGGCCGGAGCTACTTACTGAGCCTTCCCGGAAACCAAGCCAAGCAGCCGGGAAGGGGCGGGGCCGCCTGGAGAAACGCTTTTGTGCCGGAGGTTGCGCATACGAGACAGCGGTCTTTGCGCAGGCCCGTGGTCCTTTCCCTCCGCATCCCGCATTCCTGGTAGCCCGGTGCGGGCTGTCCGAGCTGCGTTCTGCTCAGCCTGTACTGAGCAGCGTAGGGGGAATGCTTGGGGCTGGCGGCCGGGGGGGAGCCCCACTTTCCTCCCTCGTCCGCTTTCCCCGCAGGTAGGCATCATTTCTGATCCGTGAGACTGTTTCTTTACAAATATGTTGGTTCAGTCCATCCTGACGACCCCCTTGCCGCCCTTCACGAGGTAGTGATTTCCCGGGATCTCCTGTTTTGGTGGGTGGGTAATGGAGGTGCCTGCCACGTTTCCATAATGATGACGTCGTGCTGTCACCATTACCGGTCCCTACTGCGCTGACTGTTCAGCCCTTCGGGCCAGGACTTCCCGACAGGAATATCATCTGCCCCTGCCCCTGTCCCTCCTCCCGATTAGGTCTGTGACGTGCCCGAGGCCGGCCTCGAATCGGTCTGCGGCCTAAACCGGGACGTCGGAGGTCACAGCCTAGAGGCCCTGACGCACGCGCTTCCCACCTTCGGTTCTGCTTGGCCTCGGCCCTAGAGGGAGGGAGCAGGCCAAAGGGCGGAGAAATGAGGCTGCAGAGAGACTGCGCCGGGAAGTCTGGGCGTGCTGTGCGCCCGTAGGGCGCGCTTCGGGGCTGAGCGAGGACGGGTGGGCAGAGGGTCCTTGCCCAGGCGAATTGCGTTTAAAGGTGGGGTCGGTGGTGGGGGGGCTGAGTGTGTGTGTGTGTTAATGTGTGATTGAATTCTGGCTATGGTTGCCTCATAATTTAGCATTTGTGGTTTGATCTGTGTCTGTGAGGGTTTTTTTTTGTTTTGTTTTTTAATGCGTATTGCCGTGGGCTTCATTTTTTGAAAGATTTTTATTTTTATCCTTTTAATTAAAAAAGCAGTATGCCCCTTCTGCTGTCCTCTTTAAACAAATTGAAAAATAAAACCGAACCTGAAAAACAAGGCCCTCAGCGTATGGATGCGTAGGCAGACAAAACAAATATTCATATTAGCCATATCCAAAAATGTCTCTCTCTATGTTTAAGTTATCTTTCTCTGTCAGGAGGTGAGTGGTATTGTTCACTTTAATTCTTTTGGGCTCAAGGCTTACCATAACATTGATCAGAATTTTGTAAAGTCTTTCAAAATTTTTCTGTATATTTTGTAAATTACTATTCTAGTTCCGTCCACTTTGCTCCCTTCATAGTCTTTCTCAATGTGGTATAGTGGAAGGAGTGTTGGCTTTGGAGTCAGATTTGGATTGGAAACCCAGCTTTGCGTGTATTTCTGCTGTTGACTTTGAACAAGTTACTTAACCACTGTCAACCTCATTTCCTCATGGTTAGAATTAATTAAGTGGCTGGACAATATTATCAATAAGGTCCCTTTCAGTTCTTGATCCTGTGAACCTTTAAAGTTTAAATTCCTAACAGTTTACAGAGTACTGCAAAAAATCTCCGCTGAACAATCAAAATCTTTTGTTATATTGCCACCTGCCTTTTATCTGTTTTAAGCTTAATTTTGTTTCTTTATTGTTAGAAAAATGCTTTTATTTTGTATAACTTTTTCCACATAGAAAAAATAGATAAGCATTTCTCTTTTTCCATGGTAAAATTATGAGAAATTATGAGAGAGAGAGAGAGTGTGTGTGTGTGTGTGTGTGTGTGTGTGTGTGTGTGTGTGTAGGTTATTATGGATGATGTAAAAAAATTCTTAATAATTGTTAAAACCAGATAGTGATGTCACCCATTTTGGATTGTACTTCACTCCTTATATATACTTATTAATGACACATTCATTATCCATTCTGCAGAAAGAAGCTCTATAAAATGATGGAGGAAAGAACACTTTCTCTAGATTTAGAGGACCTGGGTTCAAATCTTGCTTTGATGCTTACTGCCAGTGTGACTTTGGACAGGAAGTCTTTCTGTGCCTCAGTTCCTCATCTGAAAAATGAAGGGGTTGGACTAGATGGGCTCTGAGGGCACTTCCATTTCTAGAGCTGTGATCCTAGAATTTTAAAGATAGCCCAGAACTAACAGGAACAGACCCTCTTCCTGGGAGCAGTATGGGAATGAACATGTCATAGGAATGAACACATCATTTTTAAGTGACAGACTTTCATTAAGCATCTACACTGCTAGAAATATAGTAATGAAACATTGTGATTATAAACCTCTTATCTTCAAGGAGCTTATAATCTATAGAGCAAAGGAAAAAAGACATTAATTTAATGTACATAATTTAAATACCAGTTTGATGATGGAGAGGCAGCATGATAAAGTGAATAGTGACAGTGGAAGTGAAAAGGAAGAAGTTTGAGAGAGATAATAGAGATATTCTCAGCAGGACTTGGTGATTTGAAATTTGGAAAGTGGAATTTGGAAGTGGAAAAAAAAGGGAGAGGCAGCTTTGACTCAGGTTTTGAAATTAGGATGGTGATGCCATCAGCAGAAACTGAGAATTTAGAAAAAGGGACTTTTTTTGTAGTGGAGAAGTTAGGAGACAAATTCACTTTTGGACATGTTGAATTCTCTTTGGAATGCAGCAGAACTCTACCACGTGATTAGGAAGTGCTGTCACCACTGAGGAGAGAGGAATTGCTCAGAATGCCATCTTGAGTCCACTACAGATTCATCATACATGAGTCTTAACGTGGCAAAGTTTTATTCTTTACCAGTTGTTTTTCTTGAGTTTCCCAGAGTCTTTGTTCCAGACCAGCTCTGGCCTCTTTCTTTGAGCCCCAAATCACACCCATACTTCAGGAGATGACCCTGCTTCATTTATTGAAAACATTGTGAACTCAGGCATCGTTTCTCTTAATCTTTGTCTCAAAACTCAGTCACTGATGAACTACTGATTCTCCTTTGGCAAAACTGTGTGCTCCTGATGCTATCCCCTTTCTAGAAGCTTACCTCATTTGTTATTCCTTTTCCTTGTCTCATTTTTTACCTTGCCCTATCTACTGGTTTCTCTGCTGCCTACAGATAACAACCTTCGGTATATCCATCCTCAAAAAACCTTCACTGCATCCTGTCATCCTGTCCTGCATTTCTCACTTTCACAACACTTAAAAAGACTGGTCTGTGTGTGCTTCCTTATTATACTTCCTTACTATCCACTTCTTGCAAGCGTTAAGCAATTGTAACATTTATTGTATGCCAATAAACATTTATTTACTTTGTCGCCATTAATTTGGTTGTTAGTGTACTTCTCTGTCTCCTTTTCTAGATTCATTTATTTCCTACTGGCTAAATGTGGGACTATGTCCTGAACCATTTACTTAATTCACCCAAATTTCTCTTTTAACTCCAGTCTCATATCAGTTACTGCTGACTGGATATCTACATGTGGATATTTTGTCAGCATCACAGACTCAATATGTTCAAACTGGAATTAATAATTTTTATTCCTAAATCCAGACTTGGAGTCATTCTCTTCAAAATCTCTTTATTTTCATATGTAATTGTATGCCATATCTTGTTAGTTCAGTCTCTACAATCATCAATAGATGGTGTTCATTATCATCTCTTCATTCACCACACTAACCACCCTAGTTCAGGTCCTCATCTCTATAGTATTGTAATAGCCTCCTGATTAGGTCACCTTACTCTTCTCTCCAATCCATCCTACATGTAACTGTCAAGCTTTTTAGGTTCTCTCCATAGCCTTGCTTTCACTTACATTGACAGCATTATTTTACACTATTCCTCTTTATACATTCTTATTTTCTAGCCAAACTGACTAAGATTCTGAACTCAGCATTTCATCTCCCAGCTCTGCCTTTTCACAAGCTCCCCATCTCCATCCATTAGAATCTTTACATTCCTTGAAGATTCAGTTCAGCTATGACTTAATCCATGAAGCCTTCCATGAGTTCCTTTTGCTGCTTTCCCAAGGATCTAGTGTTTTTCCTTTCAGATTACCCTTGGTTATATTTATGTGTGTATCCCCTTGTGGAGTAATAATTCACATTTATAAAGTATTTTAAGGTTGATAAAGCACTTTCCTACTGAGGTAGGTAGTATAGGGTGAACATCTTTTTTAGTTGGGTTAGCAGAGGCTCAGTTAAAGGACTTGCCCATGTAATATAATGTTATAAAGTCAGAAAGTATTGGAGCTGAGATTTCAATACAGATATTCTAACTCTAAACCCTGTGCTTTTTCTACTAGGATCATAGATAGGGAGCTAGAATGGACTTTAGAAGTCTTGTCTTACAGCCTTTTCCACAAAAATAAGCTCCTCTAAGGTTCCTATGAAAAAATCATAGATCATAGATTTGGAGTTAAAAGGAACCTTGCATCTAGGCCAACTCCATCATAGGATCATCAGTCTAGAGCTAGAAGACTCTCATTTTACACATGAAAAAATCAAGGCCCAGACAGGTAAAGTGATTCACCAGAGGTCACATAAATTTCAGAGCCAAAATTCCAAACCAGATCCTCTGATTCCTACTTGAGTGTTATTTTCCACTTAATATACCATAGTGCTTCCAAGATTCTATTTGCTGTTAGTTGCCTCTGTTATTCTCCTGGGAGATCTTGATAGCTCTCTTTTTTTGAGTGTGTTTTTATTATTTATTTATTTATTTTTGGCGAGGCGGTTGGGGTTAAGTGACTTGTCCAGAGTCGCACGGCTAGTAAGTGTTATGTGTCTGAGGCCAAATTTGAATTCAGGTCCTACTGCTGGGCCAGTGCTCTATCTACTGCACCACCTACCTGCCCCACTCACTTTTTGCTCTTTCCTCTTAATTTTGGTTATTTTCTTTTCTCAGTCATTTCCTTATTGTGATACTTGAGGAATGTATTTTTAATACCTGCTTGAAAATAAATACCTTTTTAAACAGCAGTAGTATTTCCAAGATTATTTTAGCATATTTCTGTTAAAAAACCACTTCTTGTATTTCCTAATAACTTTAAAAAAATTTTATTTGTGAAACAAAGATTTATTTTCCTTAGCACAGTGCTTTGCATATGTTAGGTCCTTAATAAATGTTTCTTGAATATTGGGTGAATGGAAGAAGTCATTTTATGAAAGAATTTTGAAGATTCAGTTTTCAAAAACACCATTTTTATTTTGTAGAGAGAAACTTGGACTCTTGAATGTGAGGAAAGTTCTGTTTTCCCCAGCTCACCATGGCTTCAACCTCAAGGTAGGAATTGCCATTTTGTACCGAATATTCTGACAATATGTATTCTCAGTTTAATTAATAGAGAGGTGGTGTGGTGTAATGGATAGATAGCAAGTTGACTTTGGAGTCGGAAGGAATTTTGTGTACAAGTTCAGTTTCTGACATGTACTGGTTGTGTGACCATAGACAAGTCAGTTACTTAATCTCTTAATTCCCTGGGCAACTTTCTAAGACGCTGATGAAATCACAGGGCCAGAACAAAAAATTTATTACTGAGAATAAAAGTCAGCATCTTAAAGTGCTGCTGGTGCAACTAAGCCATGTCCAGGAATCAGAGAAATGGGAAGAAGGGAAGATAAAAATAAAGGAAATGGGAAAGAGTAAAGAAAGATGAAAAACAATAGGAAAAGAGAAAGTATATATTGTAGGTAATAGTTGAGTGCCACCAATGGGTAGCTTACCCACTTTGTATCTAAAAAGATGATGTTTACTTTTTGGGGGGATGTTATTGGAAAAACTGCCTAGTGTTTTCAAGGACTTGTGTAAGTCATGCTTGTTTTCCTAATAACAGGATTTGGAAATTAGTGTTTCAGGGTTGGTATGTGAGTTTTGTGGAGCTGAAATGGCCAATGTGGTATAGTGGAACAGGCATTGAATTGTGAATTAATAGACTTGTGTCCTAGGCCTGATTCTGCCATTCATTAGTTGTATGACCTTGGGCAAGTTATTTAACCCACTCAGGCATTAGTTTTCTCATCTGCAAAAAGAAAGGAGTGAACTGAATGGTCACTAAGGTTCCTTCTTACTCTAAAATTTGGCAAAGTCTGCAGTTATTCATCATTTCCTTCTGCTTTCCTGTTCCTGTGTGCCTGAGTAAAAATTTGGAAGTATTTTTTTTCTTCCTATCTAGTATTACCTTTAAAAATAATAGGGAACTAAAGATGATCTAATCCAAAATATTCTCCCTCTCAGTAATGTCTGTGTTCTGTACTTTTAGAGAAGATGCATCTGGAAAATTGCTTAGCCCTAAGATAAGATCTGCTAAGCTTCTTGAAGTTTTAAATTCTCTGGAAGATGAGTCCACCAAAGAGAAAGAAATTATATTCATCTCACCACCCGATAATGCCACAGGAGACTTCACTGATGAGGACTCAGGAGATGAAGATGGACAAAAAGGAGGGAACTTGCCTGGAAGTGTGCTACATGCTGCTGTAGTATCTGAAGGCTCTGATACTGGAGAGGACAATGAGGAACTTGAACTACAACCAGCAAGAAAGAGACAAAAGAAAATTGCCGAACCAAGGAGGGTTTGGACTAAAAGAGATATCAGACCTGACTTTGTAAGTTGGTCTGCATCAGATCCTCATATTGAGTACCTTAAGAGCCAGGAATTGAGCCCAGTTGGACTCTTCGAATTGTTTTTTGATGAAGGAACAATTAATTTCATTGTCAATGAAACCAATCGTTATGCTTGGCAGAAAAATGTCAACCTGGGTCTTACAGCCCAGGAATTAAAGTGCGTTTTGGGTATACTGATTTTGAGTGGTTATATTTCTTATCCAAGAAGGAGAATGTTTTGGGAAACATCTCCTGATTCACATCATCACCTTGTTGCTGATGCAATTAGAAGGGACAGGTTTGAATTAATATTTTCTTACCTACACTTTGCTGATAACAGTGAACTTGATGAGAGTGATAGATTTGCAAAGGTAAGGCCTCTCATAATTTTGATGAATCAGAATTTCCAAAAGCATGCTCCCCTAGAGGAATACTATAGCTTTGGTGAATCTATGTGTGAATATTTTGGACATCGTGGATCTAAGCAGTTGCACAAGGGAAAACCCATTCGATTTGGTTATAAGATTTGGTGCGGAACAACTAGCAGAGGGTACTTAGTCTGGTTTGAGCCCTCTCAGGGAACATTATTCACGAAGCCAGAAAAGGATATAGATTTAGGAGGAAGTATGGTGATAAGATTTGTAGATGCACTTCAAGAACGAGGCTCTCTGCCATACCATATTTTTTTTGACAAAGTTTTTACAAGTGTCAAATTGATGTCCATTTTGAGAGAAAGGGGGGTGAAGGCAACAGGAACTGTCCATGAATACATGACTGAGAGGTGTCCACTCAAAGATCCCAAAGACTTTAAAAAAATGAAAAAAGGTTCATTTGATTACAAAGTGGATGAAAGCGAGGAAATCATTGTGTGCCGTTGGCATGATAGCAATGTTATTGATGTATGTTCCAATGCAGTCGGAATAGAACCTGTAAAACTAACAAATCGTTATTCAAGTGCATCCAAAACTAGGACTCAGGTGTATCAGCCATCATTGGTGAGGTTGTACAATGAGAAGATGGGAGGTGTTGCCAGAATGGATCAAAATATCTCCAAATATAAGGTGAAAATTAGAGGAATGAAATGGTACTCTAGCTTTATAGGTTACATTATTGATGTGGCTCTAAACAATGCATGGCAGCTTCACAGAATCTGTAGTGAAGAGACCCAGGTAGACCTCTTGGCTTTCAGAAGATATGTTGCTTGTGTTTATTTAGAAAGCAATGCTGACACATCATCCCAAGGAAGAAGGAGCAGACGTTTAGAAACAGAGAGCAGATTTGACATGATTGGTCATTGGATCATTCACCAAGAGAAGCGAACTCGATGTGCACTTTGCCATTCTCAAACAAATACCAGATGTGAAAAATGCCAGAAAGGTGTTCATGCAAAATGCTTCAGAGAATATCATATAAAATAACCACTTGAGGATATGCTTTGAAAAGGAAAAAAATGGTTTGCAGTCCAATAGAGTGTAACATTTTAAAGTTTACTTATTATATATCCAAAGGTTTATTCAATTAATATGTAATAATATTCAATTATGTATAGTAGTTAGAGCAGCATTTCTGTTCTTGTGTATTGAAAACTGTTTTTGGACTTGACTTTTTAATAGTTTGTTTTTGCGTTATTTGTTCCCTTCCCCTTCATTTCATCATTCACTTTTTTTCCCAAATAAAATCCCATTTTTGGTCTCTTAGTGTCTTGTACCTAAATATAGTAAAAAAAAAGTGTTGACGTTTAATTTTTTGAAATGTTTGGTTATATGCTGTTGAACCATTGTTATTTCTGTGCCCTTCCATCCCCTTTGTTTATTTTTTTTAAGTAGAGTTGGGTGCCGGTGAGGTGAGTATATAGTCAGTAACCAGAAATCAATGATCAATCAAGAAGCATTAGAAACTAGAATATGCTATGCACTATTTTAGGCACTGAGGATAAAATTTTTTAAAAATGATATAATCCTTACCCTTAAGGAGCTTATATTCTGATGAGGGAAGACAACATAAAAGGAAGGAAACAAGCATTTACTAAGCATCAGTTTTGTGCCAGGTGCTGTGCTAAGCACTTTATAAATATCTCCTCACAACAGCCCTCTGAAGCAGATGCTCTTATGATCCCCATTTTACAGTTGAGGAAACTGAGGCAGACATAAGGATCACAGCTAATGTCTGACATCAGATTGGAACTTGGATCCTCCTAACTTCAGGCCCAGCGCTCTGCCACCCAGTTGTATATAGTTGTTCCAGAATGATTACATACATGCGCATATATATATACATATATATGATAAATATAATAACAGTAATTAAATGCCAGATAGTTTGGGAGAGAGGGTACTAACAATTGGGTAGGAGGGTGGGTCAGTGAGCAAGAAAGTCTTCGTATATAGAAGTTGAGGCTTGAGGTATCTTTCAAAGGAATAGGAATTTATAAGGTAGAGATAAGGGGAGAGTGCATTCCAATTATGGGAAATGTCCAGAGTGTGAGGAACAGAGAGGAGGCTGAGTTTATTGGACTTAGAAGCAAAGGGGTGTGTGTGTGTGTGTGTGTGTGTGTGTGTTTGTGTGTGTACACATACATATATACATAAAGATAAATTGGGACCAGATTGTGAAAGGCCTTAAATATCAAAGAGGCATTTATATTAGATCCTAAAGAAAATAAGGGAACCAATAGAGTTCATTGATTAAGGTAGTGATGTGGTCAGATTTGAACTTAAGGAAAATCATTGACAGATGTGTATAAGTGGGGATATTGTTGAGACCAAAACAATTAGAAGGCCATTGCAATCCTCTGGGCTTGATGGGAACCTAGGTGGTGGCTATGGCGGGGGGGGGGGGGGGGGGGGGGGGGGGATTAGATAATAGAAATGTGGAGTTAGGAGCAACAAGAGTGATGAGTAGAGGATAATATGGTGGTTAAGAACATGGAAGACTGAGAGAATGGTGATTCCTTTGACAGAAATAAGATTTGGAAGAACAGTGGGTTTTGGGGGAAAGATAATGAGTTCTCTTTTGGACATGTTGAATTTGAGATGTATCCAAGAAAACCAGCTTGAACTGTTCAACACATAAATTTGTGATGCAAGACTGAAGCTCAAGGTGGAGGCAATCTGAATATACAGATGATTTATGATATGAGATGATAATCCCATGGAAACTGATGAGGTTAGAAATAGAACCTAAGACAGAACTTTGAAAAATATATACATACATGCATAATATGTCAGCAAAGGAGAGGTTATACAGGAGAGAGGAGTGTCACAGAAAAGGAAAATGAAGAGAAAGTAATGGCACAAAAATGGGAGAAAATATGCAAGAGACATAGGTAATCAGTACTGTCACATGTAGCAGATAGATTGAGGAGGATGAGAACTGAGAAAACTCCATGGATTTGTCAATTAAGAGATCATTGGTAACTTTAAAGAAAGCATTTTCAATTGAGTGAGAGGCCAGATTGCAAAGGCTTGAGGAGTGAGTGAGGATGAAGGACAGTGAGTATAAACAGTTTATACTATAAAAAAGGATAAACTTTTATTTTTTATAATAAATTTTATTATTATTGAGTATTTATACTCAAAAAAGTATAAAATTTTTTGAGAAGTTTGGCCAAGAAAGAGATGAGAGATATGGGATTATAACTTGAGAAGAAAGTAGGTATAGTCAGCATTTCTCAAAGTGTGGTCTGCTGGTTGTCTTTGAGGTACTTTCAGAGGGTCTTCTAGATCAAAACTGTTTTCACAATTATAGTAAAATGTTATTTGCTTATTAAAATATTCCCTTTCCAGGGCAGCTAGGTGGTGCAGTGGATAGAGCACTGGCCCTGTAGTCAAGAGGACCTGAGTTCAAATCCGGATTCAGACACACAACACTCGCTGGTTGTGTGACTCTGGGCAAGTCACTTAACCCCAAGTGCCTCACCAAAAAAAAAAAAATACTCGCTTTTCTACTCGTGTGATATCTGTGCAAGACTGGATTTTCTTTGTGTACTTCAACCAAAACAACATATTGTAACAGCCTGAATGCAGAGACAAATATGAGAATCAGGTTTCCTATTATTAAGCTAGACATAAAAGAGATGTGCAAAAATATGCAGAACAAGACTACTCACTATTTTTTTGTTGAGAAATAGTTATTTTTCATAAAAAATGTTATTTATATTAAACTTGTAAAGAATTTACTGTTATTTTGAATAAGTATTTTTAAAATTTATCAATTTAAATTTCCAATATAGTACATACTGGTAGATATAACCTATATAAACCACAGGTCTTTGGGATTTTCAGTGATTTTTAAGTGTGTAAAGGGGTCCAGAAACCAAAAAGCTTGGTAATCACTAGTCTAGTGAAGATTTTTTAAGGATAGACAAAACTTCGGTATATTTAAAGGTAGAGGCAGGGAAGGGGAGCAGGAGTGAGAGCAAAGGAGTTGTGAGTTGATGTTGCAATCTGTTGGAGAAGACAACCAGGTGGAATAAAGGTTACATGTAAAGGGGTTGGCCTTGGTAAGGAAAAGGGTCACCTTCTTAGAGCCTTAACAGAGTGAGATATGAAGGAAAGAGAAGAAAGAGCTCACCTCACAAGGCCTCAGTTTTCTCAATAAAGTAAGAACTGATAAGATTGTGATAAGCAGAGATGTTGGAAGCTTGAAAGAAATGGTTTTCTTTCTTTTTTTTTCTTTTATTAAGGCATTTGGGGTTAAGTGACCTGCCCAGGGTCACACAGCTAGTAAGAAATGAAGGTTTTGAATAGCTTTATTGGGAAGTGAGAGAATCGGGGAGGAATTAAAAAAAAACCTGAAAATATAATATATCTAGTCATCAGAGTTGTGTGACGTCATCCAGTTGCAGCATGTTAGTAGAAGCGAAGGAGACAGATGATGGAATGGGAGAAGAGGACAATGTAGAATTGAACTGATTATCTATAGTAGCGAGATTAGAAAGAGAAGAATGTGAATTTTCAGAACAGGGTTATGACCTGAGAAAATACTGAGGGGTGGAGGAATTGGTGCTCAAAATGAAAACAAAGAATATGTTTAAGAGGAGTAAGGCATAGAGAGAGATGGAATGATAGCTTATGATCAAAAGAATATCAGTTTGTATTTTTATTAATAAAGTGGAATATTGTGAATAATGGTGAGAGCTAGGTTGTGACCATCCTATATGTGGCTGAGGTGGAGTGGTGTGGAATGAATAGGTGATGACATTTAAGGAACTAGAAATTGAAAGTTTGAGGGAGCATAAATATTAGAAGTTGAATTGCTCTAGGAGCAAGGAGTTAAGGAGGAGAAGAAGACAAGTGAGCCAGGTGCTCAAAAAGACCTCTTATGTGTACACTAATTTAGGTGTATAGATTTAGCTTTTGCCTTAGATCTTATGGTGTAAAATGAAGGCAGTGTGATTCAGGCATTAGATCAACAGATTACAACATTAATATATTCTGTATGGTTTTGGAATAGGACATGGCTTTGGATAGAAATAGACCAGATTCTCATAAAACACATACTCCAGAATACAATTCATTATTTGTTAACAGAAGGAAGGAAGTGTCTTTTAACTTTGACAGTATAATACTAAGATTAGCTATTGAATTGGGCCAGAACTTTATTGCCTCGCTATATTGATTTTATGTCATTGTAGGGAGTCAATGTGTATATTGGCTTTCTTTTCTGTTTTGATTTCTTTCCTTTGCCTTAAAACAAGTGTAAGCATGTTTCTATGGATTTTTCATATACGTCATTCTTTATAGTATAATAATTTTCCATTGTAGTCATATGGCAGTTACTCAGTCATTCCCTAACTATTGGGCATTTATTTTGTTTCCAATATTTTGTTATCACAATTTATTTCTTCAGACAAGCATTTAGATCCTAGATCATATGTACCAGTCATTACAAAGGTATTTTTGCATGTATATAATGTAATTTTATATGTATTGTGGCCATAGGACACACACTTCAGGAGACATTTCCTGGAATGAAAGAAATTAGTTCTTTTCTTTTTCTTTTTCTTCTTTTTGGCTAGGCAATGGGGTTAAGTGACTTGCTCAGGGTCACACAGCTAGTAAGTGTTATGCATCTGAGGTCACATTTGAACTCAGGTCCTCCTGACTCCAGGGCCGGTACTCTATCCACTGCGCCACCTAGCTGCCCCAAGAACTTAGTTCTATATCCAGTAAGTTAGTCTTCCTTAGATGTTTTAGGGTCAGTACTAAAGTGAAGGGTATAAGTTCCATCAGAAAAAGACAAGAATGTGGATAAGAAGATGAGAACAGTAGGAAAAAGAAGCCTCAATATCCATAAAGTACCAAATTTGTCTTCATTTAAGGAACATTTTTAAAGCATCTACTATATATATGCTAGGTGCTGGAGGAGATTCAAGATAAGCTTAATCGGCACCCTAAAGGAATTTACATCAGTATTTCATTCACCATCTTTATCTCTTTTCCCCATGTCCCAGTTTACATACATAGATATGTGTATGTGAATATATATACAGGCACACCTAAAACATACAACATATACATTTGTATGTGTGTGTGTGTGTGTGTATACACACGCACACATATATACATATATAGCTTAACAAGTTAGTAACAAAATTGCCATTTGTGTTTCAATCTAAACTTTTTCTTCTTTCAGTTAAAAAGATTTTATTGATGTTTTTTTCATACCTGTCACTTCTCACTTAACTCCCTTCCCCAACTTCCTCCTTCCCCAATAGAAGCCCTCCCTTGCAATAAATAGGCTTAATTATCAGTCTTTTGAAGTTATGCTTTGGTCAAAATTCTGAGATTTTGCAGTTTTTTCCCATTACTTTTTTCTTGTGCTCATTGTGTAAGTTGTTCTGATTCTGGTCACTCTACTCTTTCTCTTGCATTTATGTGTCAAAGATTCTCCACAGCTCTGATTTACTCAATGGGAATACACATGAAAGTACTCTATTTTATTCATGGTCTATTTCCTCCTGTGGAATTATAGTCAGTTTAGTAGGATAAGTTATTATTATTATTTGTTGTTGTAAGCCTTTTGTCATAAGTCTTTTGATTTTTGGTATACCAGATTCCAAGATTTCCTCTCTATGTGGTGGTTGCTGCTAAGTCTTGTGGGATTCTGCTTATGGTTCTCTATGCTTGATCTCTTCCTGGCCAGTTTCAGTATTCCTAGTTTGACCTGCAAACTGAATTTTGCCTGTGACCTTTCTGAGTATATTCAATTTGTGTGTTTTTTAAAGGAGGTGAGTGTCATATTCTTTTTTTTTTTTTTTTTTTTTTTTTTTTACTTTGCCCTGTGGCTTTGATTATTTTTGATGGTTTTCTTTTGTGATTTCATGGTATCCAGGTTTTTGCTTGGCCATGATTTTCAGAAAGTCAATTGATTCTTAACTTCTTATTCCATCCTGTTTTCCAGGTTAGTCATTTTTGATATTAGGTTGTTCATTTTGTTGTAAAATATGTTGTACTGTTGAATCATTGAATTATATGCAACATTCTCTTTTTCAGGGTATTGACCACATGGGATTTTACACTTTCTTGCACTGAACTGTTTGTTTTCTTTTCGAGCGTTCTAAATTAATTTTTAATCTCTTGTTTCAGCTCTTCCTTCATTTCTTCTGTCTATTCTTGGATAATACTCTGAATCCTTAAACAACCAGAAGAACCTGAGAGCCAGAGCCAAAAGTCAGACTCTTAGAAGAGCCAAGTCTGTCAAAGTCAGTCATTGCACAGTGTGGCTGTTACTGTGTACAGTGTTCTCTTGGTTCTATTTATTTCACTCAGCAGCAGTTCATATAAGTCCAGGTTTTTCTGAAGTGCACCTGCTCATCATTTCTTATAGCACAATAGTATTCCATTACAGTAATATAACACAACTTGTTCAGCTATTCCCCAATTGATGGGCATTCCCTCAATTTCCAATTCTTTGCCACCACGAAAAGACCTGCAATAAATATTTTTGCCTATATAGGTCCTTTTCCCGTCTTTATGATCTCTTGGGGATATAGGCTTAGTAGTGGATCAAAGGGTATGCACAGTTTGCTTGCCCTTTGGGCATAGTTCCAAAATGTTCTCCAGAATGGTTGGATCAGTTTGCAACTCTACCAATAGCGCACTTTAGTGTCCCAGTTTTCCGCATCACCTCCAATATTAGTCATTTTCCTTTTCTGTCATATTAGCCAATTTGATAGGTATGGAGTGGTACCTCAGAGTTGTTTTGATTCATATTTCTCTAATCCATAGTGATTTATAGTATTTTTTCATATCATCATAGAAAGCTTTGATTTCTTCTGAAAACTGCCTGTTCATATCTTTGACTGTTTATCAGTTGGGGAATGGCTTACGTTCTTATAAATTTGATTCAGTTCTCTATACATTTGAGAAGTGAGGCCTTTGACAGAGAAACTTGCTGTAAAAATTTCCACAGTTTCCCTTTTTCCTTTTAATCTTAGCTGTGTTGATTTTATTTGTACAAAACCTAAAAGGTTTTTAAATTTTAAATTTAAATTTAAAAAATTTAATCTAATCAAAATTGTCCATTTTACATCTCATATTATCTTGTACAGCTCTCTATCTCTTGTTTGGTAATAAATTCTTCTCTTATCCATAGATGTGACAGGTTAGATTTCCCATGCTCCTCTAATTTGCTTATGATATCACTCATGTCTAAATATACCCAGTTTAACCTTATCTTGGTATACAGAGTGAGCTCTTGGTTTATAACTAGTGTCTGCCAAATGCTTTCCAATTTTCTCAGCAATTTTTGTCAATAAGTTCTTATCTTCCAAACTTAGATTTTTGGGTTTATCAAATACTAGATTGCTATGATTATTTACTACTATGTATTGTGTACCTAATTTGTCCCATTGATCCACCATCCTATTTATTAGCCAGTGCCTGATTGTATAGTTAGAGGCAACTAAATGACTCAGTGGATAGAATGCTGGGCCTGGAGCCAATAAGACCTGAGTTCAAATTCAGCCTCAGACACTTAATAGCTTTGCCATTCGTTTGCCTTAATTCACTGGAGCAGAAAATACCAAACTACTCTAGTATCTTTGCTAAGAAAACCTCATGGAAAATATGCTCCTCAAGGTCAGAAGAGTCAAACATGGCTGAACAGCTCAACAACAACAACAGTAATATAGTTTGAGATCTGATACTGCAAAGGCACTTTCCTTCACATTTTTTATCATTAGTTTCCTTGATATTCTTGACCAAATTTTGTTTTGCTAAATGTATTTTGTTATTTTTTCTAGCTCTGTAAAATATTTTTGTTGAGATTTGATTTGTATAGCACTGAATAAGTAAATTAATTTAGGTAGAATTGTCATTTTTATTATACTGGTCTGGCCTACCCATGAAAATTTAGTATTTCTCTGATTGTTTAGATCAGTCTTTTTGTGCAAAAGTGTTTTGTATTGTGTTCATATAGTCCTGGGTATACCTGAGCAGGTAGATTCCCTAGTATTTTATATTGTCTGCACTTATTTCAAATTAAATTTCTCTGTCTTTTCCTATTGTAGTTTGTTCGTGATATATAGAAATGTTGATAATTTATGTGGGTTTATTTTATAACCAACTTTGATGAAGTTGTTAATTCTTTCAACTAGTTTTTTTTAGTTATTTCTTTAAGTATACTATCATATCACCTTCAAAGAAGAGTGATAGTTTTGTTTCCTCATTACCAATTCTAATTAATTTCTTTTTCTTCTCTTATTGCTATTGCAATAACAATGGTGATAATGGGCTTCCTTGCTTCACTGCTTATCTTATTGGAAAGGCTTCTAGTTTATCCCCATTATGGGTAATGTAATGTGCTTGATATTAGATAGTACTTATTGTTTTAAGGAAAGCTCCATTTATTCCTGTCTTTTCTGTTGTTTAATAGGAATGAGTGTTGCAGTAATCATATTTTTTGGTCAGTTTTCTTATTGATTTGATCAGTTATGCTGATAGTTTTCCTAATACTGAACTAACCCTGCATTCCTGATATAAATCCCACTTGGCTTTAGTATATGATCTTTATGATATAGTTTTATAATCTTCTTGCTAATATTTTATTTAAAATTTTTGCATCAATTTTCATTTGGAAAATTGGTCTATAATTTTCTATCTCTTTGTTCTTCCTGGTTTAGTGATGTATCAGCACTACATTTGTGTCATAAAAAGATTTTTATAAAACTCCTTTTTCCCTCCTATTTTTCCAAATAGTTTACATAGTATTGGAATTAATTGCTTTGTATTTTTGGAGAATTCACTTGTGAGTCTATCTAACCCTGGGGATTTTTCGTTAGGGAGCTCATTGATGGCTTTTTTAATTTTTACCCCTAAGATACAGTTTATTTAAGCATCCTGTTTCCTGTTGTGTTAATCTGGGAAATTTGTATTTTTGTAAATATTCGTTTCACCTAGACTGTCAGATTTATTAGCATATAGTTGGGCAAAATAGCTCTTAATATTTGCTTTAATTTTATCTTTATTGGTGGAGCATTCACCTCTTTTTATTTTTGATACTGGTAATATGGCTTTCTCCTTTCTCGCTTTTAATCAGATCAACTAATGTTTTATCTATTTTTACTGTTTTCCCTCCCATGAAAACAACTCCTAGTTGTATTTTCAATGATTTTTTTACTTTAAGTTTTATTAATCTTTCCTTTGATTTTCAGGATTTCCAGTTTGATGTTTAATTGGGGATTTTTAATTTGTTCTTTTTCTAGTTTGTTTTATTTTTTAGTTGCATGTCCAATTCACTGATCTGCTTATACTCTATTTTATTGACATAACCATTTAGAGATATAAGTTTTCCCTGAGTACTGTTTTGGTACAAATTTTGGGATGATTTCTCATTTATTTCATTGCCTTTAATGAAATTGTTGATTGTTTCTATAATTTGTTCTTTGACCTCATTCTTTAGCATTAGATTATTTAGTTTCCTATTAATTTTTAATCTATGTTTTCATGACCTTTTATTGAATTTAATTTTTTTATTACATTATAGTCTGAAAAGAATGCATTTAGTATTTCTGATTTTCTGAATTTCTGAGGTTTTAAATGCCTTAATATGTGGTCAATTTTTGTGACGGTGCCAACTGAGAAAAAGATATATTTCTTTTTCTTTCCATTCAGTTTTCCCCAGAGGTCTGTCATATCTGACTTTTCTAAAATTCCGTTCATCTCCTTAACTTCTTTTCTGTTTATTCTATGGTCAGATTTATCTAGTACTGGGGGAGTTCAGGTGAGTTCCTTCCTCTACTCTGCCATCTTGGCTCCACCCCTCCCTTTAATCTCAATAGGCAGGCTTCTGATTTAGATTGCAGTTCTATTAAATAAAAATTGAGTACCTACTGTGTGTAATCCATTGTATTAGTTTCCTAGGGAGATAAACTAGGAGTTTAACTGAAACCAATCCTGTGTAATTATCTTTGCATAACAGCATCATGTTCAATAAGATATTTTAAGTGATGATAATGTTTATGGCTCTCCAGGGAACATTTTAACCTTTAACCTGCTAATCATCATTTAATTTGACCTACTCTGGATTTAACTAGTGTGTTTTGGTTTGGTGTCCAGGACTGGAACAAAGCTTTAATTGTAGACCAGTTTCAGGAGAGGCTTGGAGACCCAATCTAGGGAGAATTAGCCTGAGTTAAGTTGTCAGGGATAGTATTAGAGAGCAAGCTCCTACATTGTCATTCAAACTATTAGTCCTGTGGTGTCTTCTCCCCTTGTGCCTCCTAACCATGGCATGAGAAGATTTCCCATGTGATATCATGTGGGGAAATTCTCAGGTTAAACTTCCCCATGATAGCACCCACAACATTCTATGAGGAACATGGAAAAAATTTGCTACCTACAACTCTCCTTGAGATATCATGTGGGAAATTTCCTCTTTTCCCCTCACAAATCACATGAGAATTTTTGCCTATATCGGGCTCCCTGTCACTTCAGGAGAATTTTTCCACCTCCTGAGGTGGGTTGTGCTACTACAGCAAGGGTATATCAAAGCTTTTTCTGGAGCTACATCTGCTCCAGATCCTCTTGTTTGGTGTTTGTTATTTCTACTTTGTAGATTTTACAGAGTTAGTCTCTTTCTCCTGGGAATTAGAAAATTTTTTTTCCTTTTGGATTTCTGCCAAACTAATCTTCTTGAATTAAGACAAACAAAAAATGATTTCACTAGGAATTTATATAGTTGTTCTTGTGTCTTGGGCTCCCCAAATGTCTCTTGAGAGGTTTATTTTAGCCAAAAAAACCAAAAAAGAATAAATCAGGAGAAAGAAAGTAGTGGCTGGCTTCTGCTATATCCAGATTCAGAAACTACATCTACTGGACGTGTATCTTAAAATGAGTAGTCAGTCCGTGAGCAAGACATGGGTAAGAACCCATTTGAAGAATCTGATTGCCAAATTAGCCCTTATAAGACATCAGTTCTTTGTCTGGCACCTCCAGGTATAGATATGGAAGATGATGAACTGTGTATCTCTGAAAATGAGTGGTCAGCCTGTGAACAAGACACAGGTGATGATCATTCTGAAAAATCTGATTACTATCCCAGAACCTTATATTTGAGCATTTATGGTTGAGCCAGATTTTTACTCTGTGTCAGGAATTCCTTCCACTGAATATGAATCTCATCAAAATTCCCACAGGGTATCACAAAATGGGTTGAGGGAATTTTCTCACTTTATATCATTGTAATCGAAAGGATTATGGACTGCACAGTGACTTCAATTTAGGTTAGGATCTCAAGATATAATGACATGTACTCAGTGTAAACTTAACAAATTATCACATTTATTTTACAATGATTAATAATGATTAAGGCAAAACACACAGACATAAAGATGAGAATAACATTCAATATAATAAGTAATAATCAAAATAAGGAAAAAGGGGAATAAGAAATGAAAGGATACACACTCACTGACCAGGCAAGCTCAAATATACCCACTGAACCGGGGAGACTGAAGAACAGCCAAGAGGTCTGGTCAGGGAGACAACGGGTGGCGTCAACTCAACAGAAGCCGTGCAGGTGATCCGCTCCTGACCAACAGAGATTTGGTGTCCCTATTCCTGACATCAAAGTACTCCAAAAATCCCCTTCCAAATAACCCCTTTCATAACTATGTTAACGAGGGAAAAAGAATCTTGATATTTTGTTTTGTGTAGTATCCTTGGTGAGCTCAGGTCCAGGACATGTACACATTCTAACAAAGGTTGGGGCTTGATTAGGGCCCCAAATACCTGTTTGTTGTGCAAATCTCCAAGGACATTCCTTGGACAGTTACACTCTTTTCTCAAGAAAAATGTTCCTTGAGATGAATTGCTTTCCCAGGTAACATAGTTTGGTATTTAATGTTCCATCTCCTTGGCACATGGTCATGCATGACAACTACAATTTATCTTTGTGTCAGGTCATGAGACAGTTACACAGGGGGCTGAGGAGGATCTCCTCAGTTTCCCCTACACTTCATCCGGGGGATAGTGAAGATAATGCCATAGGCACATGTGGGAAATCTTCCAAGACTATATCATAGAGATAAGTCATCAGTCTAATGGGCAAAGGTTACTACTCAGAACTTGATCAAAATTATTTGCCACCTTGATTTGTATCTACAAATGCTGAACTTCAGACATGGTCTTGCTCAGCAGAAGCTGAGCCAGTACAGATGAGATTAGCTGATCCCAACACACTGTCAGAAAATAATATTGTTTAAAAGCCATCTTTGCTTCTGTTCTGTGGGTCCTGCCTAGCCAAAATATTGCCCCTGAAAGGGAAGGAATTGCCCCTGTAGAAGGACCTTCAGTGACCCAACATGAGAAATTAGGTTCTCTCTTAAACACCAAACCACATCATCACTTCTAGCTCCTCATGAAACTCTACCTCTTGGATTAAAATTCTGAGAGGCTGTAGTCTATGATAGACTGGTACCTTGGGTAAATTTAACACATCTCTCGGTATATGGGAACATTCAGTAGTACTGAAAGTAATCTATATTCAGGGCCTCCTGTAACCCAAAAAACCATCAAGAGGTATTTTTTAAAAAATTTTTTCAAAAGGAAGACTTATTCTGAATTTAACTTTTAATATCAATGAATACATTTTACAACTATTTACATTTGAATAAATGAATTACAACATATAAAATAACTTATGTTGTTGTTCAGTCATTTTTCAGTTGTGTCCAACTCTTCATGACCCTATTTGGGGTTTTTGGGCAGATACTGGAGTGCTTTGCGATTTCCTTCTCCAGATCATTTTATAAATGGGGACACTGAGGCAAACAGGGTTAAATAAGGTTATACAGCTAGTCTCCGAGGCTGGATTTCAATGTTGGTCTTCCTGACTCCAGGTCAGGTGCTCTATCCACTGTGCCACCTAGCTGCCCCTAATAGCTTATTAGCTATACCCTTTATTTTTAACTGTTTTTGTCTATTTGTTGATATGTATTTGTGTATACTTTTCCTATTTATAGTTAGTGTATATTTTATTTTTCTGTTTCTGTTTGCTTTGCATTATTTCATATAATTCTTAACAAGTTTCCTTATACTTATCAACCTTAATTGCATTATAATATTACATTAATATATCAGAATTTATTCAACTATTTTTCAGTTGCTGTACATTTAATATATTTCCAGTTTTCCCCACAATAACAAAAATGATACTATAAACATTTTTTAATATATAGGGTTTTTTTTCTTTTTAATAATATTCTTAGTGTATATTTCCCAACATGGGATTATTAGGCCAAAAAATAAGATTATTTTGTGACATTTGAAATCTACTGGCAGAAAACTTTTTTGTTTGTTTTTTTGGTGAGGCAGTTGGGGTTAAGTGATTTGCCTAAGGTCACACAGCTAGTAAATGTCAAGTGTCTGAGGCAGCATTTGAATTCAGGCCCTCTTGACTCCAGTACTGGTGCTCTAACCATTGTACAACCTAGCTGCCCCATGGCAGAAGACTTTTAAAAAAGCTACCATCACTTTATGATTTCACCAGTAACATGACTGTGTCAGTTTTTAGATAGCTCTGTCTTCACTGAATTTTGTCATTTGAAACCATTTTTGCCATTCTTTTCAAAGTGATACTTTGAGGTTGTTTTAATTTTAATTTTTATTATTAATAAAGTTGAAATTCTAGTAATGATAATTTTTGTTTTCTGTTGTCCATATACTTTGATGATATTTTAATAAATTATTTACAATTTTTGCATGCTAAATTTGTATATTATGTTTTCCTACCTATTTTCCCACAGTTTCTTATTTTTTTATTATCTTTTTTTGTGTGTATACAAGTTTTAAATGTTTATGAAATTGAGAACATTTATGCCTTTCTTCAATAATTTCTCCTGTTTGCTTATTAAAAACCAATGTATCTCTGTCTCCACAATTGAGATTCAAATTTTATCTTATTTATTCCATCCTTTTTATATTCCTCTTTTTGTTTGTCTATTTTTTTAAGGCAATTGGGATTAAGTGACTTGCCCAGGGTCACACAGCTAGTGTCAAGTGTTTGGTCTGAGACCAGATTTGAACTCAGGTCCACCTGACTTCAGGGCTGGTGTTCTATCCACTGCGCCACCTAGCTGCCCCTGTTTGTCTATTTTTCAACTGGAATATAATCTACTATATGATATTATTTATCCAAGTTAAGTTATCCATGTCTGAAATAGCATTGTGAAGTAGAAAGAGTAGTGGATTTGGAGTCAGAGGACCTTAGTTTGGCACTCAGTTCTATTATGACCTATGTCACCTTGGGCAATCCATCTAAACTCTCTGGGCTTCAGTTTCTTCATCTATAAAATGACTTGGCAGGTCCCCATGATGTCTTTCCAACAATACTCTTTTTTAGTTGGAATGATTTAGGAACAGGTCAATCTCAGCTATATTAATTCAGTCTGTGCTAAAGAAGGAAGACCATGTCTTTCTTGGATTAAAGATTTGATGGTATGGATTAGAGTGGTGTATGTCTGGTATAAAATAATTTCAGTTTAACAGAGCTGTCTAAAAACTGATAACAGTCATATTACTGGTGAAATCATAAAGTGATGATAGCTTTTTAAAAAGTCTTCTGCCATGGGGCAGCTAGGTGGCACAGTGGATAGTGCACCAGCACTGGAATCAAGAGGGCCTGAGTTCAAATGTGGCCTCAGACATTTGACACTTACTAGCTGTGTGACTCTAGGCAAGTCACTTAATCCCAATTGCCTCATCAAAAACAATAACAATCAAATGCAGTCATGTATAAAAGCACTTTGTAAAGTTCAAAGTGTTATATAAATGTGTGCAATTATTGTTATTGTAGCCTAAGATCACATTAACTTTCTTTGGCCACACTTACTGTATCAGTGACCCATACCAAGCTTCCAGTGCATCATTGGCAGAAGAGTCACTATCTAGTCTTTCCTATCCCACCTTGTATTTCTGAAGTGAAGAATTTACATTTATTTCTATTTAATTTCATTTAATGAGATTCATTCAAATGTTTTAGCCAGTAAATATCCTGACTTTGTCATCTAATGAATTATTATATCCCTCCCAGTTTTGTGTCATGCACAAATTTGATAAACATTAAAATTATGACTATCAAAGTTAGAGGCAGTGCGATGCAGTGGAAAGTGTTTCAGATTTTGAGTCTTTACCTCAGTGACCTTGTCGATAAGTTGCTTAACCTCTCTAGTCCTCAGTTTTCTTAACTATAAATTTAGGGAGTTGAACTAAATGACTTCTAAGGTCCCTTCCAGTCCTAAATATATATAGGTATAAATATGTAGATATAGATACATACACATATATACATACATACACACACACACACACACACATATATCCAGGCATTTAACTGGTCCTAAATCCAAATATGTATACAGGCTACTTGCAGGTCCCTTAATCTTGACCACAAATATAAAATGAAAGACTTTGTAAAATGCTTTTCTGAAACCGAGGTAAACTATATCTACTCCACTTCACTGCTCTACCAACCTAATGACACTTTCGGAGAAGGAGATGAGGTTAGTCTAACATGACCTGTTCTTGATAAAGCTATGATAACTCTTTGTGGTCACTGCTTTTCTTTCTAGACACTCGATAACCATCCCTTTAATAATATATTTTGTTGATCATAGTATACATTTCAAGCTTAAACTGTAATTTGATTGTTTCTATTATACTTACCAAAGTTTATATATCTTGTTTTATAATCTTCACAATAGGTAATAACAAGTTTAAAATATGTTATTACTTTTAAGAAGCATTTCTTTAGTTAATCTGGAATTCTTCCCTTGCTATTTGTGGGAATCTTTTAATTATAAATTTTGTTCAGTAAGTTTTTTAAGGCCTTGTTGGTTTTTGAAATGTTATTTCCTTTTAAGTGATAAGTTCAAATTTATAGGATATGTAATTTCAGATTCTACTCTTTTGTTTTTAAGATATATTTTTGTTCAGTTTTTCATTTTGGTTGAGAAGTTTGATGATAATTTAGTCAGCATCTTTAATAAATTATCTTTTTTTCCCTCTTTACACTTGGAAGGTCCTTTCTCCATCTTTACAATTTTGAAATTAAATAATTATGTGCCTTAAAGACTTGTATATATATATACCCATACTGGTGTCCTGTGAAATTTTTCTACGTTACTATTTTTGTACATTCTGGGAAAGTTTCTCTAATTAGTTCCTCAAATATAATATCTAAGTATTTTTCTTTTAAAATAATCTCTGGAATCTCAAGGTTTTAAAATTATTGCTCTTTTTTAAGTATTACTTTATTCTGTATATCTATTAATTGCCTTTTAGTTCTTTTACATTCTGAGCAAGTTCTCTAATTTTATTTTCATCATTCATGGATTTTTTTCATTTCTTATTCAATTTGCTTTGTGATTTTTTGCGTGAGGGGCAGCTAGGTGGCACAGTAGCCTGGAATGCCAGGCCTGGAGTCAGAAAGACTCTGTGTTACCTTTGGCAGATCACTTAACCCTGGTTGCCTAAATTTCCTCACCGTTAAAATGAGCTGGAGAAGGAAATGGTCAACCATTGTAGTATCTTTGTGAAGAAAACCCCAAATGGGGTTATGAAGAGTTGGATGTGGGGCAGCTAGGTGGCGCAGTGGATAGAGCACGGGCCCTGAAGTCAGGAGGACCTGAGTTCAAATGCGGCCTCAGAGCAAACACTGGACACTTACTAGGTGTGTGACCCCGGGCAAGTCACTTAACCCCAATTGTCTTTAAAAAAAAAAGAGTTGGACATGACTGAAACAACTGAATGATGAACATTTCTTGCATGTTTTAGCACTCATTTCTGAAGAAGTTTTATGCCTTGGAACTTCTGTGTTGAAGAACTTATGATGTTCAAGTGTTAATTTGATATATTCAGTATCCTCTGGGCTGGAAGTTGAGGTCATTGTGATGGTAGATAGATATCAGGTTTGATGGTGGGAAAGGGTGGTAAATAAATAGATAATAATAAATAAAACAATAAAATAGATAAACCTTTGATTAATTTAATTAAAAAAAGAAAGAAGAAAACCAAATTACTGGTATCAAGAATGAAAAGGGTGAATCCACCACCAAGGAAGAGGAAATTAAAACAATAATTAGGAACTATTTTGCCCAACTGTATGCCAATAAATTTGACAATCTTAGTGAAATAGATATATATTTACAAAAATATAAACTGCTTAGATTAACAGAAGAGAAAGTAAAATGCTTAAATAACCCCATCTTAGAAAAAGAAATTGAACAAGCCATTGATGAACTCCCTAGGAAAAAATCTCCAGGGCCAGATGGATTTACAAGCAAGTTCTATCAAACATTTAAAGAACAATTAATTCCAATAATATATAGACTATTTGGGAAAATAGGTTAACAAGGAGTCTTACCAAATTCTTTTTATGATACAAATATGATACTGATACCTGAACTAGGAAGAGTCAAAACAGAGAAAGAAAATTATAGACCAGTTTCTCTAATGAATATAGATGCCAAAATTTTAAATAAAATATTAGCAAATAGATTACAGGAACTTACCACAAGAATAATACACTATGACCAGGTAGGATTTGTACCAGGAATGCAGGGCTGGTTCAATATTAGGAAAACTATCAGTATAATTGATCATGTCAATAGCAAAACTAACAGAAACCACATGATCATCTCAATAGATGCAGAAAAAACTTTTGACAAAATACAATACCCATTCCTATTAAAAACACTACACAGCATAGGAATAAAGGAGTCTTCCTTAAAATAACAAATACTACCTAACTAAAACTTTAAGCAAGCATCATATGTAATGGGGACAAGCTAGAAGCATTTCCAAGTAAGATTAGGGGTGAAACAAGGATGTTCATTATCACCACTGTTGTTCAATATCATACTGGAAACGTTAGCTTTAGCAATAAGAGAAGAAAAAGAAATTGAAGGTATTAGAATAGGCAAAGAAGAAACAAAGTTGTCACTCTTTAAAGATGATATGATGATATACTTAGAGAATCCTAGAGAATCTAGTAAAAGACTACTTGAAATAATAAACAACTTTAGCAAAGTTGCAGGCTATAAAATAAACCCACATAAATCATCAGCATTTCTATATATTACCAACAAAGACCAACAGGAAGAAATATAAAGAGAAATCCCATTTAAACTTACTGTAGACATTATAAAATATTTAGGAGTCTGCCTTCTGAAACAAACCCAGGAACTCTATGAACACCATTACAAAACACTTTTCACACAAATAAAATCAGATCTAAATAACTGGAAAAACATCAGTTGCTCATGGGTAGATTAAGCTAATATAATAAAAATGACAATTCTACCTAAGCTAATTTACTTATTCAGTGCCATACCAACCAAACTACCAAAAATTATTTTATAGAGTTAGAAAAAAATAATAAGATTCATTTGGAATAACAAAAGGTTCAGAATATCAAGGGAACTAATGAAAAGAAATACAGGGGAAGGTGGCCTAGCCATTCCAAATCATCAAAACTGCTTGGTACCAGCTAAGAAATAGAGTGGTGGATCAGTGGAATAGGTTAAGTATGCAAGACGTAGTAGTCAATGACTATAGTGATCTATTATTTGATAAACCCAAAGACCCCAGCTTCTGGGATAAGAACCCACTGTTTGACAACAACTGCTGGGGAAGAATAAGCATCCACTTCAGTGTTAAATGGGCAGTCATATCTAACCTTTATGTTTTGCTCTCTTTTACTTGCTCAAGAATAGCCAGGATATCCAAGACCAATGACAAACTAGATTAGAAAGTTTACATTTCCTTTTACCTGACAAACAGCAAACTGACACCACCAAAGCCAGTGATTGACTGACTGTGAACCCACTGTGACTATGTGTTTTCTGTATAGTATAAGTCCATTGTGTCCATACATTCAATGTATAAATACAGAAACCCTCCTGCTGCATGAAGACATCTCCTGCTGCATCAGCTACACTCCTTTTAGACTTCTTTGGAAGACACCATCATGCCTTTCTTTCCCAGGAAACTCATCACTGGAAAATGTCATTGTTGCATGATTGAATCTGCCTGGTACTCACAGTATCCTATGACTTTCTGATTGCTCCCTTTGTTGGGAAGGGCAGGGCCAAGGGTTCTGAGGCTTCTGTTTAAAGACAGTGCGCAGCATAGTTTTTCTTCTCCATTTTCCACCAGCTATATTGCTCTTGGAATTCTTTGGATATCTCCATCTTGTCTTGGGGCAGGGTGCATCTCTAGTCATCCTGATCTATATCTTGCCACTGTACCCAGATGGCTCTGGAGGAGAAAGTGAGGCTGGTGACTTTGCACAGCCCTCCCTCACTTAAATCCAATTCGCTTGCAAGTCATGACATCACCTTCTTGATGTCATGGTCCCCTTCAAGAATGAAGGACAAACAAAAAAAAAACCATCCTCTTCTCAACACCAGATACCTCTTCTTCCTCCCTCTCATGTCTCAATTTCCTTTTATGCATTGTTTTCTCTCATGAGGGCAGTTACTGTCTTTGTTTTTATTTATATTTGTATCTCTAGTGCAGTACAAGGCCTGGCACAAAGTAAGCATTTAATGTTTATATGCTGATTGACTGACATCTTTTTCTATGAGCCAATTTTACCAACTGATTCCAAATTGCAATAAAATGTATAATAGTTCTGGCATTGGAAATGAAATATCCAACGAATGAAGAGATGACAAGAAATTGAACACTCTTTCTTCTTCCACCCTGTAGACTTGCAGAAAGAAGAGATTCCTTTTAAATCTTTATTAGGAGTCCAGAAGGAGATACAGGACAGTTTTCAAACTAGTATGTTGAATTTATTATATTATTTTAAAAATATAAGCTGTACATAGTAGATGGGTGATTTCACCAAAAATCTTCTTTTCCTGTTCTTCTGTGTATAGTAATGCTTACATTTTATGTTTGTCAGATACAGAATAATTTTTTTAAAAATGAAGTGAATGGTAAACAAAAATCATTATTGGGGGCTAGAGAAGTTTGTTGCCCATGGACTTCACATCTCTCCAAAGCTTGGAGTTTTCCTCTGTGTGTGTGTGTATATGTTTTTCTTTAGATCAGCAAAAACCTTGTTATTCTATATGTAATAAGCCAAGACAGACAAAGTCAAGCTTGTTGTTGAGGTCTGATATTAGAACAAAATGAGACATTCATAGGCCATTCAACTGTTAAGAAAAGGAAGCCTAGTTAGCTATAGGCAGACCATAAAATTGATACAACCTTTAGCTGAGATAGACATGGCCCCACTCATTTTCATACAGAAGTATATCTTATCAGTAGCACAAGGCATGGAAACTTGCCTAGTTTTGGGACATCTGCCATATCTGAAGGGCCCCAACTCCACAGGCTGCTTAGATAAATATTCTTGGGTGAACAGGAAGGAAAATCAAAAACTAACCTGCACAGAGCAGAGTCTTAAGAAAAGCTAGTTCAATCCCCATGTCCAGGGACTCTGATAGGTAATTGCTCATATAAATAAATAAATAAAACAAACTCATGAGTGGAGGAAAAAGTCTTCTTTAATTGTGATAAATAGGGTCAAGAATAAGGTCACCCATATATCTGAGTACATGGATGTCCACCAAGAAAACTTACAGAATGTTTTTGTATTTTCAGGAGTAAAAAGTTGTGTGGGGTGTGTGTGTGTGTGTGTGTGTGTGTGTGTGTTATGTGTGTGTGTGTGTGAGATATATGAGGGGCAAGGCCTGATCATAAGGTCCCAGTAGCTCTTGGCAATCCAAACAAGAAAACCTACTTCATTCTGATTTTTTTCCTTATCTAATTTTCTAATTATATACTTTCCCCCAACCTATTGCTAGCCTAAGCTAGTTCTCTTCACAGGATAAACAGAGCTAAAGATTCTAGTGTGAGGTTCTATGGTGGGACCTAGCCCAATCTAATTGAGAGTAAGTGCCTCAAGAGCAGGAAAGCAATGACATTACTTAGAACTCTGACATTACCAGGATTATTTAGGATGAGGGGCAGGGAATATTACATTTTATATTAACAATATTAAAGTTAATTTTCCTGTCATTATTATCATACCCCACTCTTTTGTGGCAAGGTTCTAAAGGTCTTCTAGAGCTGAGGTGTCAAACACATGACCATTGGAATGCATTGTGGCCCACAATGCTCCTGAGTGCTGCCAAACCAGATTAAAATGTAATTGGGAAATATTTAACAAAATAACTAAAAAATATAATGGAACATAGATAAAGTTAATATATGGTTTTCTGAGTATATATGTGGCCCACAGGAGTCCTTATGTATGGATTAGTGGTCCCCATTTTGCTTTGAGTTTGACAGAACTGCTCTAGAGGACCTTTCGTCACTGAAATAGTTTTAGAGTTGTTACTACATCCTTGGGGATGTGAGAAGCCCTGAATAGGAAGCCAACAAGAAGAAAAGAAACACTAAAACAGAAAGATAACAAAAACAAAACAAATAAAGCAACGTAAGCAAAGTGATGGCTCCCTAAAGTAATGACCAAATATGGGAAGCCGAAAAAGAGAAATCTCAGGAAGATTTCTAGATCCCTCAGAAGTACCCAGTCCTGATCCATATGGTGGTATTGAGGTTTAGGGGTGCTGGGAACCCTGAAATTCAAGGGCAAGCAACACAGGTCCTGCCTCGAATGAATTTGACCCAAGCCATCTTACGGCCAAAGACAAGGTTTATTAGAACACTGGTTGGGGTGAGCAAGATTCCTAGTGAGTCTGTACTATTGGCCAGATTTTAAGAATCTGAGCACCTTAATGGAGGCAAGATGGATCTTTTTTACAGAAGACTGTGGGATAAGAGAAGGGGCCAAAAGGAATTAAGGATGGGAAGTGGCCGGGAGTGATCTGGAGGTAAGGCTGGGCTAGGTTAGAGGTAATAAAGTTTTGGAAGTTTGGGCATGGGGTCACAATGAAAGGATTAATTGAGAAGGGCCAGTTGTCCCAGGTGAATGCCAGAGACCTGGGCCACGTGGGAAAGTCCAGGGCTATTCTTTTTTTGAGTCCAGATCCCAAAGACATGGTCTTTTCCTTTTAGGGGTTCAGATCCCGTCTCCATCATTCCCCCCTCAAACAAATGGGACCCAAATTCTTTTGGGGTAAGGGCGAAAGTCTCAGCTTCTGAAACTGCTTCCTGCTGGCAAGAGACAGAGCTGTCCCCGCCTTTCTGGGTTCCGTTAAAGGGGTCAGACTTTGCAACCTTAATGGTTGTCAGGTCCAGTGGGCTTTAGGTGTTTAGACCTTGGATTCGGTCGGAGTTTGGTATATAGCCTGAGCAGTCATCTAGAAGTTGATTGCTCTTACCCCGGAGGAGGCAGACCTAGCAAGGAGGTGAAGCAAACAAGGACCAAAAAGGCACAAAAGGAGCATAGACAAAAACAGTTTCCCTGGTGGAAATTAAAAATGACTGTGGAAAGGCCAAAACATAGATGCAGGGTAGGAGATGTGCAAGGTGAATGAGACTGGAAACGAGAATAGGGAGCAGCAGGGGGAGCCAGGGGAGAATGGGGTGGGGATAGGAGCTGGGGAAATGGTGGGATCAGAGGCAGAGAAGGCAGGGGGCTGAAGCCCTGGAGTCCACAAGAAGATAATTGGCCCCCATTCCCTTTTTGTGGGGTGGCTCTAGCTACAAGCATCTTACAATCTTTTCTGAGAATGGAGTCCCAAGAGAGCTCCATGAAGGCCATTACACAGAGTATTCCCATCCATCTCCCTTCTTGGCGACAGTATAAATCTAGCTATAAGAGAGTACTGTATTATGAAGACCCACAAATGGGCGATGTTTCTTGGTCCTCCAGGTGATACTGAGGCCAAGCTGTGTTGCAAAAGAACACAAGCCTTTTCTTTTTAAGTTCTTTAGGGAAACTAAATTTTTTTTCAATTTTGTAAAAGATAAACCAGAGGTGAATTTTTTGGGAATTGAAAAGGACTGACAATTAAGGGTGGGAAGTGGCTGGATCTGGAGGTAAGGCTGGGCTAGGTTAGAGGTAACAGATAATTGGAGGTTTGGGTGTAGAGCCACAATGAAAGGATTAACTGAGAAGGGCAAGTTGCCCCAGAGACCTGGGCCATGTGGGAAAGGGCAGGACTTTTTCTTTTTTGGGGTCCAGATCCCAAAGACATAAGTCTTTTCTTTTTTAGGGGTTCAGATTCTATCACCATCAGTGGGTGAGGCCAAATCTTTATAGCTTATAGTAGGTATACCTATATAAAGAAGGAACAGAAAATAAGAGAAATACCAGGATGACACTTCTCACATAGTCACTGATTTTTGAACATAGGTCAGGGTTAGAATATTTGCAATTTGTCCTTATTTAGTCCTTTATCATCATTTATTTGTGCTTACTTTTTAATGTTTCTCTTAACTCCTGTGTTTGAAATTTAAAATTTCTATGTAGGTTTGATCTTCTCATCAGAAATGCTTGGAAGTTTTCTCATTAAATGTCCATTCCTCCCCGCCCCTCCCCCCCAGTATTCTATTCAGTTTTGCTGGGTAAATTGTTCTTGATTGTAAGCCTATTTGCTTTGCCTTCTTAAATATAGTATTCCAGACTCTTAGCTCCTTTATAGAAGTGGCTACTACATCATGAGTGATCCTGACAGTGGCTCCTCAGTTGCTTGAATTCTTTCTTTCTGGCTATAGTATTCTTTTTTTTTTTAAACCTGGAAACTAGATTTTGGCTATATTGTTCCTGGGAGTTTTTATTTTGGGTTTTTCTTTTTCCTAGGAGGTAACCAGTGGGATTCTTTCTATTTCTACTTTGCCCTCTGTTTCCAAGATATCTGGGGAGTTTTAAAAAAATTTCTTGAAATATGATGTCTTAGCTCTTTTTTTTTTTGTTATAGCATTCAGATAGTCCAATGATTCTTAGATTTCCCCCCCCACTCAATCTGTTTTCCAGATTAGTTGTTTTTGCTGAGATACTGTATATTTTCTTCTGTTTTTTTTCTAGCTTTCTGACATTATTTTAATATTTCTTGTTGTTTCATGGTGTCATTGACTTCTGTTTGTGTCAAAAAATTTTCAAAGAGTTTGTTGCTTGGGCAAGATTTTGTATCTCTAGTGCTAAACCCTTTCCAATTCTTTCTTCCATAGCTCTCATATCTTTTCCATTTTTTCCTCTGGTGCTATTATTTAGTTGATTAAATATATTTTAACTTTGTAAACTCTTTCTTCATCCAGAAATTCTAATTGCATTTGTGCCCAAACTATGTTTTTCTTTAATATTTTACTTGAATATATTTTTTTAAATTTATTTTATTAATTTATTTTGATTTATTGACAACCACTTCCATATGCTTTTGAGTTTAAAATTTTTCTCCCCCTTCCTCCCCAAGACGGTGCACAACCTGATATATGCTATACATTTACCTTCCTATTAAACATATTTTCCCATTAGTGAAGTTATAAGTGTTTTGCTTTTGACCACCGCCTCCTTCAGTCCCTCCCTCCCTTTCCCTTTTCTTCCCCTTTAGCCTTACTGCTTCTTCCCTCCCTTCTATTCCCCCCTCCTTTTTCTTTCCCCTTTTCCCTCCTACTGCCTATAGGGCAAGTTAGATTTCTATAACTAACTGATTATGTTATTCCCTTCTTGAGCCAAATCTGATGAGAGTAAGTTTCAAACAATGCTCCCCCCCCCCCTTCTTTCCCTCTGCTGTAATAGGATTTTGTGTCTTTTCCTGTAATGTAATTTACCCTTGTCTGCCTCCTCTTTTCTCAGTACATTTTCTAAGATCAGACTAATCCACTTACTTGGATCCATTTAACCCACTTGATTAGATTTTTTTTTAATCATTACATCAAAGTTAACTAATATCCACCCCCTTTATGTATACTCAGTTCTCAAGAGATGCAAATGTCATCTTCCCTTGTAGGGATGTAAACAGTCCACCCTTATTAACAACATATTGTATCTTTCTGTCCCATTTACCTTTTCATGTCTTTCTTGAATCTTGTACTTGAAGATCAAATTTTTTGTTGATCTCTGGTCTTTTTGTCAGGAAGGCTTGGAAGTCCCCTCTTTCGTTGAATATCCATTTCCTCCCTTGAAAAATCATGCTCATTTTTGCAGGGTAGTTGATCCTTGGCTGTAGTCCAAGCTCCTTTGCCTTACTCAATATCATGTTCCACGCCCTGCAGTCTTTTAATGTAGAAGCTGCAAGGTTCTGTGTAATCCTGACTGTGGTTCCATGATATTTAAATTGTTTCTTTCTGGTTGCTTGCAGCACCTTCTCTTTCATCTGGTAATTTTGGAATTTTGCTATTATATTCCTTGGCGTTGTCAATTTGGGATCTCTTTGAGGTTGTGACAGGTATATTCTTTCTATGGTTATTTTACCTTCAGGTTCTAGGACTTCCGGGCGGTTTTCCTTTATGATTTCCTGAAAGATACTGTCCAGGCTCTTTTTTTCATCATGATTTTCAGGTAGTCCAATGATTTTTAAATTGTCTCTCCTAGATCGATTTTCCAGATCTGTTGTTTTACCGATGAGGTATTTTATGTTTTCATCTTTTTTTTATTCTTTTGTTTCTGTTTGACTGATTCTTGCTCTCATAGAGTCATTAGTTTCCATTTGTCCAATTCTAGTTTTTAACAGATTGTTTTCTTCTGTTAGTTTTTGTACTTCCTTCTCCAATTGGCCAATTGTATTTTTAAGGGATTTGTTTTCTTCAGTGTACTCTTTTTCCAGTTTGCCAATTGTGCTTTTTAGGGACTTGTTTTCTTCAGTGTGCTTTTTTTCCAATTGGCCAATTGTATTTTTGAAGGACTCTTCTACCTCTCTCATTAGACTTTTAAAATCCTTCTTGAGCTCTTCTAAGAAGGCTTTTTGGGCTTCAGACCAGTTCATATTCCCTTTTGATGTTGCAGATGTGGGTTTGTTGACAATGTTGTCCTCTTCAGAATTTCTGTCTTGATCTTCACTCTTCTCATAATATGAATCTATGGTACGTTTCTTTTTACTCATGGTTTTTCTTTATTCCCTGGCCTTTAAAGAGATTGAGCTCTCCTGCTGGGGAACAGAGGGCACTGACCCAAGCTTCTTGTGTTGGGAGCCTAGGTCTTGGTCACTGGCTTTGTGTGCTGGGGCCTCTTATGTTGGCAATTGGAGGCTGTAGGTTTCTGGCAGCTTACCTCGTATTGGGCTAGAATCAGCAAGGCTGGAACTTTCAGGCAATCCTAGGTTGCCTGCTTTTCCTTTCCTTTAGCTTTCTTCAGCTCCTTTTAGGTGGGTGCTGCTGGGTGTTTATCTGCCCGGGGAACCCTTGCAGTGCTATCTCCCTCGTTTCTGCTAATGCACTGGGAGATTCCTTTGCAGTAGAGTGTCGAGGCACCTGGTGGTTTTCTGAGCTGGCTTCCACCCATTCGCTCTGCCCTCATTGAGGCATTAGGAGGTCCAAGTGTTGGTGTTTGCCTGCTCTATGACCTGGGCTTCAGGATCTCTTCCTGGTTGACAGTTGGAGGTTCTGACAGCTTACATGGTGTTGGGCTGGAATCAGCAAGGCTCAGACTTTAGGAAGACTTTAGGTAGCTTTCTTCAGCTCCTTTCAGATGAATGCTGCAGGGTGCTTATCCACCTGGGCCCTTTGTAGTGCTGCTTCACTTATTTTTGCTGAGGCACTGGGAGACCCGTTTGCTGGGCTGCTGCACTGCTGTTCCCTGTCTTTCTTCTAGTTCAGCTGTTCCAGAGTTTTGTGTTTCTTTTTCCCTGGGGTGATATTTTCTGGGTTTTTAAAGGTTGATAGGAGAGGGTGAGAGTGACTACCTTTTTACTCCGCCATCTTGGCTCCCAGAAGCGGAAGTCTTGAATATATTTTGGAGTCATATTCTTCTTCTGGGTTTGTGTCTTGAGTATCCCTGTCATCACTTTCTATAAGACATTGTTTTTTGTTTGCTCATTCTTCTAGTTTATTTTGTGACTTCATATGTGATATTAGGGCCAGGTTCTGTGTACTTGTGAAGGGAAGGTCTGGGCTGACATTCTTGCTGCTTGCTTGGGCTATTGATTGTTGGGTTATTCTAGGATCTCAGGAACAGCTAAGGCTGGGGACCTGTAGATTTTCAGTGTTCCCAAAGGTCTGATTGAGGGCAAAGTAAAACTGTTACTGTCATTGTCTGGGCTTTACAAGTTCCTGATCTTAGTTTGGGTCTGAACAACAATAGAATGTCTTGGAGTGGTCAGCTTGGAAGTTCTTCTGACTCTGAGTGACAGAACCGCAGGTTCCCTTTTAGTCTGAGATTGCTGCTCTGGTCAGTCCTCTGCAGACTGCAGAATTGGCTAGAAGCTGGAACTGAGACCGTGTTCTGTTCCTGGGGTCAAACTCATATTGTTGTTTCCTTCTGAACTTGTCTCTCAGTGTAGGTCCTGAGGCAGTTCCTTAGCTTGGAAGGCCACTGCTGGGTGAAAGTCTCTTTTTGCAATCTTCACTGAATTAGGTAGTGCAGGTCAAAGCTAACAGTTGGCACCTCTTTCCATGTGGAACCCTTATTATGAGTCTGGGACCTTCACTTGATCTGGTACATAGCTTCTCCCTACATGCTCGGGTGTTCCTTGTAGTGTCAGCAGTCCTCTCTGTCTGATTCAAACTTTTGGGAAAAGTACTCACTAACAAAAATTGTCAGGAAAGCTGGAAAGTAGTTTGGTAGAAATTAGGTATAATACCAGGGGTGGGGAACCTGCAGCCTTAAGGCCACATGTGGCCATCTAGGTCCTTGAGTGGGGCCTTTTGACCAAGTCCAAGTTTTACAGAACAAATTCATTTATTAAGGGGATTTGTTCTGTGAAGTCTGGGTTCTGTCAAAAGGCTGAGCTTGAGCACCTAGATGGCCACATGTGGCCTTGAGGCCTCGGGTTCCCCATCCCTGGATAGACCAACATCTCACACTGTATACCAAGAAAATGTCAAAATGGGTACACAAAAGGGTACATCACATAAGGGTGATATCATAAACAAATTAGGGGAGTGTAGAAAATTTCACCTGCCAGATCTATGAATAAGGGAAAAATTTATGACCAAACAAAAGATAGAGAGTATTACATCAAATAAAATGGATAATTTTGATTACATGAAATTAAAAAAGGTTTTGCACAAACAAAATCAATGCAGCCAAAATTAGAATAAAAGCAGAAAATTGGGGGGAAATTTTACAGCAAGTTTTTCTGATAAAGGCCTCATTTCTCAAGTATATAGTAAACTGAGTCAAATTTATTAAAATAAGAGCTATTCCCAAATTGACAAATGGCCAAAAAATATGAGCAGGCAGTTTCCAGAAGAAGAAATCAAAACTATCAATAGTCATATAAAAATGCTCTATTAACCAGACTCTTTTTCATACCACTCTATTTTTACTAAAGGTTAAAGAAATGCAAATTAAAACAACTTTGAGGTACCACTCTACACCTATCAGTTTGGCTAACATGACAGAAAAGGAAAATGACATATTCTGGAGGGGATGTGGAAAAACTAGTACAATAATTCACTGTTGCTGGAGTTTGCATTGTTCCAACCATTCTGGAGAACAGTTGGGAACTATGACCAAAGGGCAATAAAAAAAAAAAGGGCATACATAGCCCTTTGACCCAGCAATACTACTACTAAGTCTGTATCCCAAAGGGATCAAAGAAAAAGAAAATATATACAAAAATATTTATGAGTTCTTTTTGTGATGGAAAAAATTGGAAATTGAGATGATGCTCATCAATTGGGGAATAGCTGAACAAGCTGTGGTATATAATTGTGATGAAATATGATTATGCTATAAAAAATGATAAGCAGGATGGTTTCAGAAAAACCTGGAAAGACTTATATTAACTGATACAAGGTGAATTGAGCAGAACCAGGAGAACATTGTAAATAGTAACACAATGTAACAATGATCAACTGTAGCTAAGGACTTAGCTACCCTGATCAATACAATAATCCAAGACAATCCTAAAGGACTTATGTTGAAAAATGCTATCCGTCATCAGAGAGAGAACTGATGAACTCTTAGTGCAAATTGAAGTATCTTTTTTTTTTACTTTTTCTTTCCTTTTTTGGCTACATGGTTAATATGGAAATGTGTTTTAAAAGATTTTGTATGTATAATTAATATAATGCTTGCCTTCTTGATGGGTGGATAAGGGACTGAGGGGAGGGAGAGAATTTTCAACTCAAAACTTTAAAAAGGAATGTTAAAATTTGTTGTGATAAATGTGCTATTAAAAGAAACTGAGGCATTAAAGTCCAAGCATAATCTCTTTATTGGCAAGGCTAGCAATTACCAATAATAGAGGTTAGTCACCAAAGACATACTTTATAGTCAGAGCAGCCTTTTACATAGTTTGGTTACTTAAGTTCATTTACATAAGATTTAGCGGTGCCAAATAAATTCAGACTTTGATTGGTACCTAGTTATGCTGATTTGCAAAAGGAGGGGAGTGGTCTCCAGAATTCATTGTAACAAGGAAAACATAGAGTTGAACATCCCTTGGAAAGTCTCCAACTGGATACCTCCCCTTCACCAGAGGGACCTAGTGGTAGGAAAAACATCTCCTGATAAGGTTGAATTGCCCTCCATCCATTTTCTTTATTTCCTTCAAGAGGCAGGGTTAATTTCAATTGTGTATGTAGTCTCTTCCAAACTTTTCTACCAAGGCCTATACAAAATAAATCCAAATCTAAGCTGCAGAAATTGGTTATAGTCATTACTAAAACTCTTAGCTATTAATCAATAATTAATAAATAATAATCTAAATTTCAAAAATAAAGAAAAAAGGGAAGAAAAAGAAAAACTAACTGTGACTTTGAATAATTTTTATTTGGGAGTGATTTTTCTTCTTATAAATTTGAAGCAACCTCTTATATTTCTTGGTTATTAGATCTTTATCAGAGAAATTTACTTCAAAAATTTTTCCCTCAGTTACCTATTTCTCTTCTATTTTCATCTGCATTGGTTTTGTTCTAGCAAAACCAAATCAAAACGGTTCATTTTATGTTCTGTGATCTTTCCTATTATACTTGTTTGGTCATGAATTTTTCTCCCATCTATAGTTGTGGTAGATATGTCTTTCCTTGCTTCCCTAATTTGTTTAGGATGTGACCTTTTCTGTCTAAGTCGTGTATCCATTTGGAGCTTATCTTGGTATTTACTGTAACATGCTGATCTATAGCCAATTCTGCCAGAGTACTTTCCTGGATTTTCATTTTTGTTGAATAGTGAATCCTTATCCAAAGTTGCCTCACTATGACTTTTTCTTGCCTTTCCCAATAAGAATTTGTAGATCATTGTAGAAAAAGGATACTGGCAAGCTAGAATAAAGTGCTTCTTCTCACTCCACCATCTTGATTTAGTCCCTGGTTCATTATCAGGTTAGCCTTTAAGTACACGCATGTTTCCCTGCTTATTTCTTTTTATCATGTCCATTTTCACTGTTGTCTTGTCTGAAATCATTACTGTTACTATTTTTTTAAAAAGTTCACCTGAATCATAGTGGATTTTACTGTAGCTACTGATTTCAACTCTGAATTTTTATCTCAAGAGTTTCTTTTAAGCAGCATGTTGTTGGATGCTACCCTATTCTGTCCCCTTTAGTTTTATGGGTGAGATCATGCTATTCATGTTCATTTTTATGATTGTTAGTTGTGTATTTCCCTACATCCTTTATTCTTATACTTTCCCTTCTTTTTGTCTCCAAGGTCCCTCTTTACAAAAAAGATGGCTAAAGAAAGAAGTTTGCTTAACACTGGTGATCTGTAATTGTGAAGGATTGCTTCCATTCTAACTCCATTCTTTCTTCTCTTCCCTTTTTCACACCCTTAATTACAGATTTTTGAAACTTCCTCTTCAGGATCCCCTGATGCTGGAATTCTATTTTGCTTAGTATTTCCTCCCTGTACTTCCTTCCTTCTTAAACCTTCCTCCTATTTCCCTGTTGCCATTAATAAATTTCTATACGAAGCCCTTTGTATGTGTGGGAATAAATGTGTGTGTTCAACCTTCTTTTCTCTGGTTCAGGTGAAAGTAAGATTCATGGGATGCTCACTTCACCCATCTCTTCCTTAATTTCTATATAATCTTTATTTCATGCACTTTTATTGTGAGAGATACTACCTCCTTCTTTCCTGCCCTATCTTTCCTATTTCCTTCTTCTAATGTAATGAAAACATAATCCCACAGCCTTCTATTTAACTTATTTAACTTTCTCTGAGATCATTGAGGTCATTAGAATTCTGAGAGAACATTCCCTCTTTCCTCCATTAGAAGTAAATAATTCATCATCATATGATATTTTTAATTGATCTAGTGTATTTTACCATTCTGTATTTCTCTTGACTCTTGAACATGTATTTCAAAAATTTTGCTCAGTTCTGGCCTTTTCATGAGGAATACTTGGAATTTACCATAGGATTATATGCAATTTTGACAGTTTATTCTTTGTTATAAGTCATTATATTTTGCCTGAAGGACTGACTCTTTAAGATAAAGGAATAAGGGAATTATAACACAATTGGAAATAATAATGGATTACAGTTATTCTTACCTAAAAAAGATGATAAAAATATACCAACAACTTCTAACTACATATCTACTTTATCTTTATGTAAACTATACATACACACCTACGTATATTCATATACATACATATGTATAGTATATCCTCAATGAAAATATGATAAAGCAATAGGCAGGCTTACAGAAATTTTTTTCTACTGTAGACCATATACCCAGAGTCACACAGTTGATAGAAAATCAAAAAGAATACAAGCTTCCATTATAATTATTATTTGTTGATTACAGAAATACATCTTACTGAGCAATACACAGACTTCAAAGCTGTCTTTCCAGAAGATGTTAATGAATGAGCAAAATATAGACTTCAAAGATCTCTCTCCCATGCATATGTTAAAATTATACATGATTCTCTACCAAATGGACCCACAAAGATATCTTTGTTCAATCATTTTATGATGATCAATATCAACTGAGGCCTAAAATGGATACACTTAAGAAAGGTGTTTGCCATTGTTACAGAAGATGTCTTGTGCAGAGGGGTTTTCTAGAAACGGCGAGTTCCAGATTAACCTATTTGTGAATGACATTGCGTTGATTGTATCAAGCCCAAGAATACTAGGGGGCCTCCTCAATCAAGCACAAAACTATATTTAAAAAGAAATTTTAAAAACTATGTGACTTCTTAAACCTAAGAAATCAAATAGGAAAAACAAAAATTGTGAAAATGCTTATTATTCATGGCATGTAGTTTGGATAGGCAACCCATTGACTTTGTATACCACTACATACATAGGCAGTGCTTTCAGTGATCCCAGGTTACTCTCTAATAGAAAAATCCATCTTTCTTAACATCAATATTCTCTTGTTGAAGCTGATTAGCTATCATAAAATTCCACAATATAAAAAAAAATCACAGATAATCCACAGGACAATGGAGAGATGCAGCAGACATTAGTAGGATGTAGCAGATAGCCAATGATAATTTGTTTGTAAGAACTGATATAAAATATATTATTTAAGATATGTAATATGATTAGAAAAGTGCTTGGCCCCAGTACATACTAAGGGATAATGGATAGTCTGAGTGACACACTGGTTTCTTTGGAGGGTTAAAAGAACCAGAGGAAGGCCACTAGGGCATTGAGTAGGTGCACTATGGGGGAATCACAGAGGTTAAGGATGTAATGATGGAGGAAGTACCTAAATTAATGAATTTGTTCCTCCAATAAATTATTGAAGTACTGATGTTCTAAGTGGGAAGTCGTGGTATATTTACTTTTTAGTTCTGTATGTAACTGCTGACTTTATCTTGCTTAGTCTGCTAGATTAGCATTATTCTCCAAATAGAAATGTGCAATGCATCTTCTGAAATCCAAAAGACTTGAAGAAGTATCAGGGCAACAGATTCTATATAGGTGCCATGCATTGTTCATGGCCACATCAATAATGTAGCTTACCAAAATTGAATACCATTTTTTGCTTCTAATTCTTATCCTGTACTTGGAAATATTTTCATCCATCTTGGCAACACCATACCTACATACTTCATACAACTTAACTATTGATGGCTGACTTACTTGAATTTTCTTTTTTTCATCAACAGAATAGCTTACTTGGCTCAGTGGTTCTATGCCCACAGCATTGGAGCACAGGTTGATGGAATTTTCATCATTCCAACGACACAGAATTATCTCTTCCTTTTCTTCCACTCTGAAATCAAATGACCCCCTTTTCATTTTTTTAATATTTTCTGCATTCATCAAAGGACATTTTTCAGTCCTATTATCACGAATTGCTCCTGTGGCCTTCACCCCTTTCTTCTTCAGAGCTGATATTAGTTTGATACTTGTGAAAAAGTTGTCAAAACATATATGATAAGGATGCTGTCCTCGCTCCAAGAGAATGTTAGCAAAGTTCATTACTAATTTTCCACCTAAACCAAGGTCATGATCTTTATCTGCTTTTAGGACTGGTTCAACTTGATAGGGTTCAAACCAAACTAAATAACCCTGGGTAGTTGCCCCACACCATATTTTATAACCAATTCTAATAGGTTTACCATTAAAGAATTGGTCACTATCAAAACATTCACACATTGATTTGTCAAAGCAATAATATTCCTCCAAGGGAGCATATAAGAGGAAATTTTTATTCATTTGATCTATAAGAGGCCTCAATTTTGTAAACTTGTCTGATTGATCTAGACAACTGTTATCTGCAAAATGGAGGTATGAAAATATTAATTCAAACCTTTCCCTTCTAATTGCATTGCTAACAAGACTCTGCTCTTTATCTGAAGTTTCCCAATACATTCCTCTCCTGGGATGACAAATATATCCACTCAAAAGAAGAACACCAAAAACACACTTCATTTCCTGAACTGTAACTTCCAAGGTGACATTTTTCTGAGCGGCATAATGATTTGTTTCATCAACAATTAACTTGAATGTTTCATCATCAAAAAATAATTCAAAGAACTCGACTGGACTTAGTTTCTCACTTTTGAGATTCAAAATTCCAGAATCCAATGCTGACCAGCTTGGAAAATTGGGCTGAATATCTCTTTTGATCCATTTCTTTTCTGTAAAAGTAGTTACTTTCTGCTTCTTTCTAGCAGGGTGTGACTCAACTTCATCTTCTTCATCAACATCAGAATCACCAGAGAATGTAAGACCTTGTAGCAATTCACTTACTCTTGTTTTGTCTTTTTTCCTATCTTTCCGTGTGATGTCACCTGCAGCATATTCCATTGACGAGATGTGCATTCTAGACCATAAATCCCCAGGATTACGGTCTTTAAGAGTATTCAGAAATTCAATGTTTTTTTCAGCTTGTACAGGAGGACCAACAAGGATCTGAGGTGAACAATCTCTAGAAAAGAAAAAAAGACACCATGAACTTTGAAAATCCGTATGACATAAAATTCAGAAACTAGGGAAGCATAAATATTCTTTGAAATAAGTTCCCTCCTCTCTGGTGAGACAGTAAAATTCACCTCTCCCTAAAAGCTGAGAATCTCTGGAAGATTTAGGAAAAGATGTACTTTAAAAAATACTTTGAAATGAGATATCTGAAGGAAATTGATACAAAAAGTTTAAAAAAAACCCTTAAAATGTAAAAAAAAAAAGGCTGGGATCACTGGTATTTAGTAACCTCAATCTATTTGTATCTCTAGCACTTAGCACAGTACTTGGCTTTTTGTTTGTTTGTTTTTTGATTGTTAACCATGCCAAGATAGAGATCAGTAAAATTAAGCCCTTTGATTCCCCCATGCAATCAACAATACAAGATGAAATAAGCTGCCAGTGAGAATTAGAGGAAATGGAAAAAATAAAAGATAATTTTTAAGCTTTCACTAATTATTTTAAAAGGACAGTTAAGTGGTACAGTGGGCAGAGCACTGAGCTTGGAATTAAGAAGACCTGGGTTGAAATCCAGCCTCAGATACTAGCTGTGTGACCCTGGGATTCTCATCTGTAAAATGAGGTGGAAAAGGAAATGGCAAACCACAGTGCCTTTGCCAAGAAAACCCTAAATGGGGTCACAATGAGTCAGACGTGATTGAAACGGCTTGAACAACAAACTTTCTGAACAGTTATTTCCTATGTAGCTAATCTTTTGAGTTTATCAAATAAAAGATTACTGAGTTCAGATATTTTTTATTCTTGATTATCTAGACTGAGGTAGAGAACCTGTGTCCTCAAGGCCACATGTGGCTTTCTAGGTCCTTGGGGGTGGCCTTTTGACTGAGTCCAAGTTTTACAGAATAAATGTTTTTGTTAAGGGGATTTGTTCTGTGAAGTTTGGATTTAGTCAAAGGGATTTACATCTAGATAAATACAAACAAAAGAGAAATGAAGTGTCTAAATAGAATTTTTGAAATGTTAGAAACGCTAGACCTCTAAAGATTACTGACAGGTAACAAAAAAGAGAGTGTGTGGAAAAAAAGAAGAAATAGCTCTTCCAGACCTCAAATTGTATTATAAAGCAGCAATCATCAAAATCATCTGGTTCAAGATTAGAGAGATAGATCAGTGGAACAGACTAGGGGAATTCAGAAACAATAGAGCTCAACAAGCCATTGTTTGATAAAAATGGAAAATCAATTATATAGGGGAAAACCTTTTTTTTAGTCATTTTTAAGTTGTGAGCAACTTTTTTCATTTATTTTATTTTATTTTATTTTTAATTTATGGAATAAAACAAGCCTTTCCATCACCCCATTTGGGGTTTTCTTGGCAAAGATACAGGAATGGTTTGCCATTTCCTTCTCCAGCTCATTTTATAGATGAGGAAACTGAGGCAAACAGGTTTAAGTGACCTGCCCTGGGTCATATAGCTAGCAAGTGTGTGAGGCTGGATTTGAACTTAGGTGTTCCTGAATCCACACCTAGTACTCTATCCACTGCACCACCTACCTATTTGATAAACACTGCTGGGAAAACTTTAAAGTCAGAAATTAGGTTCAAAGGGCAGCTAGGTGGTGCAGTGGAAAGAGCACTGGCCCTGAAGTCAAGAGGACCTGAGTTCAAATCCAGCCTCAGACACAACACTTACTAGCTGTATGACCCTGGGCAAGTCACTTAACCCCACTGCCTAGTCAAAGAAAAAAGAAAAAGAAAAAGAAATGAGGTTCAGATCAACATCTTACACGACAGTCCACAATACATTCTAAATGGATAGGCAACCTTAATATAAAAGATTATTCTGTCAAAAAAATTAGAAGAGAAATAGATTACATGCTATACTCATAGAAATGGGTAAGAGACGTACTCTTAAACAAAAGATGGAAGCAATTACAAAAGATAAAATAGCTAATTGGAATTACTTGAAATTGAAAAGCTTCTGCATAGACAACATTAATGCATCCAGGATAAGGGAAGTAGTCCAATGGGAGGAGTAGGGGAGAGGAATGTTTGTATCAGCTTTCCCTGATAGGAGTTTGGTATCCAAGCTACACAAAGAAGTAGTATATATTGTTATTATAATATTTAATATAATGCTTAGTATTATATATTAATATATTATGTTACATTATTGTAGTATATTATTTATATTTAAATTTCCCCTATATAACTGATGTTTCCACTTTTATCAAATGAGTTACTGAATATTATTGTTGCTGAATTTTCCTTGTTTAGTCTGGTCTATTGATTCATCTCTCTATTCTTTCACCAATACCAGATGGTAGTTATGGCTCCTGCTTTATAACATAGGTTGAGGTATGGAAGAGCTATTTCCTCTTGATTCCTGTTTCTTTTCATTTCTGTTGATATCCTAGATCTTTCATTTTTCCAGATGAATTTTGATATTTTTATAATTTTAAGTACTATTTAATTAGCATTGAATATGTAAATTATTTTTAGTAATATGGTCATTTGTATTATATTGGCATGGTCTAGCCATGAGCACAGTATATTGCTGTAGCTATTTAAGTTCTTTAAGGAGTACTTTGTAATTTAATTTATATAAGTCTTTTGTATGTTTGTGAGCTCCATTCCCCAGATATTATATGTATTTTGTATTTATTTGGAATGGGATTTTCCTAGGACTACTTATGTTTTTTTAAATACATAAAATGCTTGCTATTGATTTTTGAATATTTTGTAGCCTGTAACTTTGTTGAAGTTCAATTATTATTATTTTTTTTTAATTAGGCAACTGGGGTTAAGTGACTTGCCCAGGGTCACACAGCTAGTAAATGTCAAGTGTTTGGTCAGAGGCCGGATTTGAACTCAGGTCCTCCTGACTTCAGCGCCGGTGCTCTATCCACTGCGCCACCTAGCTACCCCAATTATTATCTTCTTTAAAATTATTATATATTTTTTATTTCTCTAAGACTTTCCAAGTAAATCACCATATTGTCAGAAAACAGGGATAGCTTCATCTTCTCTTTGCTACCTTTATTCTTTTAATTTCTTTCTTGTCATATTGCTATTGTTAGCATTTCCAGAACCATATTAAAAATAGCGGGGAAAATGGGCATCCTTGTTTCAGTCCCATATTTATGGGAAAAGGTCCTAGTTTATCCCCATTGCACATGATTCTTGTTTTTGGTTTTAGATAGATGCTTTTTATATTATTTTTAAAGTCCCTCTATGCCTATACTTTTTTTGGTTTTTAGCATAAACAAATGTTGTTTATGTTTTAACATAAACAAGTGTTGCTATCAAAGGCTTTTTCTGCATCTCTTGAGACGTGGCTTAGGATGTTTGGGTTTTTAAGATGATTAATGATGTTGATCATTTTTCCTAATGTTGAACCATCTTTGCATTCCTGGTATAAATCCCCCTGATCATCATGAATGTTTTCTTGGATAAATCGCTACAGTCTGTTTGGGGTTTTGTTTAAAATTTTTGAGTCAATGTTCATTAAAGCTACCAGCCTTTACTTTTCTTTCTGTGTTTATCTTTTCCTGGTTTAGGTATTAGAACTGTGTTTGTCTCATTAATGAATTCAGGTAGGGTGCTTTCCTTATCAGTTTTTGAGAATAATTTCTATAGTATGGGTATTGATTATTTAAAAGTTTGATAGAAATCTCCCATGAATTCATCCAGACAATGAGTTTGTTCCTTTGATAGTTGCTTTACAGCTAGATCTATTTCCTTTTCCTTTTTTAATTAATTAATTTTTAGTTTTTAACAATCACTTCCATAAGCTTTTGAGTTTTAAATTTCCTCCTCCTCCCCAAGAGGGCATGCAATTTAATACAGGCTTTACGTATACATAAAACATATTTTCACATTAGTCATGTTGTAGAGAAGAATTAGAACCAATAAGAGGAACCACAAGAAAAAAGAAACAAGACAGAAGGAAAAAAAAGAGCAAATAGTATACTTTGATCATCATTCAAACTCCATAGTTCTTTCATTAGATGAAGATAGCATTTTCCATCATGAGACTTTTGGAGACGTCTTAGATCCTTGCATTGCTGAGAAGAGCTAAGTCTATCAAAGTCAGTCATAGCACAATGTGGCTGTTACTGTCTACTATGTTCTCCTGGCTCTCTATTTCCTTTTCTAAGATTGGGTTATTTAAGATCTCTATCTGGTCTTCTGGTTTATTTTATTTGGTTTATATTACATTTTTTAAGGTATTCCTCATTTTTTTTGTATTCTCAGTTTTGTTAGTATATAATTGGGATATTATGTTCTTATGCTACTTCTTCTGCAGCTTTTTATTAGTATGACTTTACCTTGCTCATTTGCTATTTTGTTGATTTGATTTTCTGCTCTCTTCTTTTTAATCAGATTTGCTAATGGTTTATCATTTTATTAGTCTTTCAAAGAACTAGCTTTTACTTTTATTTGTAATTTCTATGGTTTTTTTTGTTGTTCCTAGCTCATCTATTTCCCCTCTAGTTTTTAATATCTCCTCTTTTGTGTTTATTTTAGGATTTTTTTATTTTCCAGTTTTTACAAAATATGTATTCAGTTCATTTTTTAATACTTTCTTTTTCCATTTTGTCAATGTATGGTTGTACGGATATGATTTCCTCCCTGACGACTGCTTTAACTGCATCCCATGGTACATTGTTTCATCACTGTAATTTTCTTTTACATTATAAGCATTAGAGACAAAATTATAAATGTTGTTTATATAATTTGTCTTTTGATCCACTCATTATTTAAAATTTTACTGTCATTTGGGTCTGTATCTTGTTTGTGGTCTCTGAACCATTTTCTATTTTTATTCTGTTATGGTCTATAAAGTATTTAAGTATTTCTGCTTTTTTACATTTGCTTGCAATATCTCTGTGCCATAGTATATTTTTGTGAAAGTTCCATGTGGTACAGAGAAATATGTGTAGTCTTTTACTGACCCTTTTAAGAAGATTCGCCTATGTTGCGCAGTGGATAGATGGACAGGCTTGGAGTCAGTAAGACCTGAATTCAAATCTGGTCTCAGACACTTACTAGAGTTGCCCTGGGCAAGTCACTTAAATAACACAATCTTAGAAAAGGAAATATACCCAAATGGGGTCACAAAGAGTCAGAAATAACTGAACAACAGCACAATTCTTTTAACTCTAGTTTTCCAGAAATTTGTTTAGTTCTTATTTTTCCTTTGGTTTAGACTTATCCAAAACTGAGAGAAGTATGTTGAAGTCTCCTGTCACTATTGTGTTACTGTCTATCAATTTAGATGCTAAATCATTTAGGGAGTATGTTTATTTATTAATGATATTGGTTTGTTGCCTGTGGTTCCTTTCATAAAAGAGTTTCCTTATTTATCCCTTTTTATTTTGGGGGTTTATTTTTGCTCTGTCAAATAGCAGCATAGCAACTCCTGCCTTTTTGGATTCACTTGATGCATAGTGAAGAAAACCTTGGTCTCTCAGCTTTTTGTATGTTTTTTTGTTTTTTAAATGGGTTTCCTGCAAGCAACAGATTGTTATAGGACTTTATTTTCTTATCCCATCTGTCACTTTTTCATTTTAGTGAACTGTTTAATCTATTCCCATTTAAAGCTATAAAGCTACATATTTTCCTCCGACTCTCTAAAATTTTTTTAAGCTATGATTTTTTTTAATCCTTTTCTGCTGTAAACACAATATTATGTTTCTTCAGCTAGTTTGATTTAATTTTTTTTTATAGTGGTCCTGTTCTGATTGGCGCTCTTGCCCTTAAGCTGATCCTCTTCTTTTGATATCCCTTTCTCTTTAGGGTTTTGCTTATTAAATTCCTTTTTCTCTCCAGCTTATTTCTGGTTACATAATTCTTCCCCTTTTTTTCTTCCTCTTAGTTTGTCAAGTAGGCTTCCTCTTCCTCACTTTCTCATCTTTTTAACTAGTCCTATTCATTAGTTTTCAAAATTAATTCTTGTGCTCCTTTCCAATAGGATCGCTCTCTCTCTCTCTCTCTCTCTCTCTCTCTCTCTCTCTCTCTCTCTCTCTCTCTCTCTCTCTCTCTTCCTCCCCTTACCCCTGCCCCATTTCACTCTCTCTCTCCATTATCCAGCCTCTGTCTACTCTAGACACTCATTCTTTGATTCATGACCCCTATAATTATGCCAGTTGCCCCCTGGGGTTTCAGTTTCCCTCCTCCCAGTGTGGCCTAAGAAGACTTTTCAGCACTAAATCCCCTAAGCCTTACCCAGTGTAAGTTCTTCATCTCCATTCACCGACTATCTCGCTTTACTCATTGGAACGTTTATCAGTAGAACCCTCTCCCAACACCAAAATAAGGCCTCCTTCCTTTTCAATCTTTCTTCCTGTCTTCTCATTCACTACCCTATAGACTTTAACTTTCTGAGACCACCTTCCCCTCATTGCTAGATCGTGATTTGACTCCAGTATGTCACATGCTCCTCTTTATCCTCCTGCTTCCCTTGCCCCCTTTCATGTATCCTAGCATGTTGTAATATAGTCACACACAAAAAAGCATTGATTTACCTAGAGACAGAATATCACCAGATTTGGTCCATATTGCCCCATCTGCATCTTCACTGTTACCTTACATTTCCACCTTCATCACTGGCCTTGCCTGTGGCATTCCATCATATTCAAGGCACTCTCTCATCACCTATGACTCCATGGGGCTTGCCTTACCTCTACCATTCCATCCTGATCTAGGTGCTTCCTCTAGACACCTATATTTCCACAGCAGTTGCTTTGCGTGCCCCCCCCCCACACTTTCCAGTTACATACAATTATCTTATGCCTTGGGACAACTCCATCAAAGCCCTATGACAATGATAAATTCATTCCTCAATGATTAACATATTTCCACCCTGTCATACTCACCCCATCCCAGTGATTCTGAACCCCCAATTGCCATTGTTCAAACTCCATTCCTCAATCCCCAGTGATCACTCCTTTATTCCCATCCTCCTCAATTCAACCCCACCCCACCCCCCGCAACTTCCCGCTCTAAAGCTACATAACCCTTCCAACATGCTTTCTGGAATACCTGCTCCATAGGTAACAATCCATATTTCAGATTAAAACTGTTCTTTTCCTGCTTCCTACATCTTCTTGCATGCTTTTGTCAAATGTAATATCGTTTTCTCAATACTGATCCTTCTTGACCTCTCTCCAACCTCGACACTATTATCAGCTTCTTCTTCTTGGGTTTTAAAGACACTGCTGTGCCCTAGTTCTCTTTCTACCTCCACAACTGTTCTGTCTCTTTGGAGGGACCTTCATCCATATCTTGCCCATTAAAATGATGGGTGTCCCCCAAGGCCTGCCTGGGCCCTCTTCTCTTCTCCATCTATCATAACATTAGGCTCCATAACATAATCATTAGGCTCCATGGTTTCAATGATCATTTTTATGGATATGATTTCAGATCTGTTTATTGATTCCTAACCTCTACCAGCTTCAGTCTCATATCTTCAACTGCCACCTTGAACTAGAAGTCCTGCAGACATTCAAACTAACAATATCCAAAACTGAACTATTTTCCCCACCCACCCCTCTAAACTTTTCCTGCTTCCTAACTTCCCTAATACTGTTGAGCGTACACCATTAGCTCCAGGTTCTCATCATAGATGTCATTCCCAATTTCTTACTTTCACCCCTCTTATGCAATCAGTTGTCAAATCCTGTTACTTCTACCTTCATAAAATCTCTCAGATATGCCTCCTCTCTTTTGACACTATGACCATCCTAATGCATACCTTTATTACCAGCAATACTCTGTCTCAAATCTTTCCCCACTCCAATCTATCCTTCACTCAGCAGTCAAATAATCTTCCTGGGATGCAAGTCTGACCGTATAATCCCTTATTCAATAAATTCTAGTGACCCCCTATTGCCTCCAGGATCCAATAAAATCCTTTACTTGGCTCTTAAAGTCCTTCATAACTCAGCCTTACCTTACCTGTCTTCTTAGATATTATTTTCCTCCATGTACTCCGTGATCTAATGACACTGGCTTTTCTTTGCACATGATACCCCATTTCCCCACTCAGAGGAATTTTATTGCTTCTCTCTAGGTAGATTTGTTTGCCTGACCCAAAGAGTAAACCTGAGCTGTCTGCTGTGAGCTCCATTCTGATTAGATAAGCCAGCATCCACAAGAATGAATAATTGTGCAGGGTGATCTCTATAGCCCAGAGATAGCCAGAGGAGCTTTGCAGTGCTGTGGCTTAAAGGGAATTGTTTCTCCCATGATGCTTTCTAAAAGCCTTGTTAAGGGTGACAGTGAATTGAAAGAGCTTGTAAATGCTATGTTTAAATAATAGAAGAGGATCTGCCCACTGAAGAGTGGTGAAGACCAACAAACATGCAACAAGCAGAGAAGCAGTTTTATGTGATGCAGATGCTCCGGAATAGACCAAAACAGCAAAACCTGAAGGCCAGAGTTATGAATTCCCCCAGACACATAGGTTTTCTTTCCTCTTGTGTTTCTCTGTCAGGTTTCTCTGTGTGCCCATTGTTCACTATAGATATTAAATACATCAGTGGGAGAGTGTGAATTCAGGTTTATATATGTGTTATATATGCACTGATTATAATGTATTAGTATTTGTGATGATATTTCTTTTGCTGCTTATTAGATAAGTGATTATGTTTAATATCCAAAAGTATCATTATAGTGTTTGGTTATATAAATAGACAATAATAAAAATTATAATCATGATGATGATATTAATAATGATAATAGCATATATATCACTTTAAAATTTGCAAGGCAATTTACAAATATCTCATTTTATCCTCACAACTCTGGGAGGGTTTTTTTTTACATTTTTTTTACATTTTACAGATGAGAAAACTGATGTTAAATGACTTGCACAGCTAGTAAGTATCTACGGCTAGATTTGAACTCAGGTCTTCTTGAATCCAGATCCATCACTGTATCCACTCTGCCACTTAGCTCAACTGTTAAAATGTTGATAGGGAGAAGGTATTTCCCCTCAACAGTATTACTCCTTAGAGTCTGAGAAAGTTTGAGGGGAATAGTAGGGTAGTTGTTTATCTCTGAGAATCTAGACCTAGCAGGTTGAGGGTAAGTTAGAGTGAAGAGACAGTGGATATTAAGAAAAAAACATACACATACACATATACATATATGTGCATATACAAATAGATACAGATATACACAAAACACATATTTGAGAAGTGTCTCATTATGAAGTACTTCTCCCTATGGAGTACAGAAGAAGTTGTGTGTTTTGTAATTTATCAGGAATCTATACAAAGACAAAGAGGAAAAACGTGTTTTGAAACCTCTTTTGTCAGAATTGCTATAAGTAATATGTTATAAGGAAACTTCAGGAAGAGAATTCTATTGTAACATAACTAATGATGTCAGATTAAAACTACTGGGTGTAGGGCAGCTAGGTGGCACAGTGGATAGAGCTCCAACCTTGGAGTCAGGAGGACCTGAGTTCAAATCCAGCCTCAGACACTTGACACTAGCTGTGTGACCCTGGGCAAGTCACTTAACCCCAATTGCCTCGCCAAAAAGCAAAAAAACAAAAACAAAACTACTGGGTGATAGACAAAGGCCACATATGTATGACTCCCCAAAATATATATCATGGAAAAATGTATACATACACATATTTACGGGAGAGATAAAGTCAGAGAAAGACAGAGAGACAGAGATATAGCTTCTTATCTACCTTTGATATGCAAAGATGACCACCATATACAAGGCAAAAACTCTATAAATGTAAGAATCATGCAAAAGCTTTCATTTGAAGTTCTCAATGAGGTTTTTCCTTATCTATCACACATTATTGTCTTGCCTGCTTTCCAACTTGTTATTTGTAACACTGGTAACAAAGATAACATACCTTCTTAGTGCATGAGAGACCTCTTCTTGTGAGTCTATTTCTTTAGAAATTTCTTGCTTTGGAAGCAACATTCCATCTTTAATTATGATCTCTCCAGCTGAAATAATAAATGAAACATACATATGTCACCTGATTCCTATTCTAGGAGAAAGAAACCTAAGGTAAGGGGAACAAGATGATCTAAATGAAACAGTTGTGATGGGAATGCATGACTTACTTGCAAAATGTGTCACAATATGTAGAAAGAAGAAGAGAAAGTAAAACAGAAGTATTAAAGAGATAGGGTAAAGAGGACATAAAGTCTTTGGAAAGGGTCAGATAAGGAGAGGTGGGAAAGGGGTCACACAAGGATATCTTTAAATAACAAGAAACATTTATGAAGATGAAGATGTGGCTAGGGTATTAAGTGGAGCTTGGAATTGGCCACAGAATGAAGAACAGGTTTACTAGAAAAGGTTATAAGTAGAAAAAGAAGAGTAAGAAGATGAGAATAGAATGTGGATATAGATGTGTTTGGGGTGACTAGGAAGCATAGAGGCTTAGAGAAGACAGGAAACAGTGGTAACAAATATAAATAGCAAGAGAAGATGATTATCAAAAATGTGGAACAATGATTGGTGATTAGCTGGGAGTAGAATCAAAAGGGTAAAGTCAGGGTTGGAGGGTTAAGGAAGGGGGCTAGAGTGGTGCCAATGGTCTTTCCTTACTTAACGAGTCAAGGTTCCTAAAATTCTTCAGTGCCACATTCCCACATGTATTCTTCTGAGCTGGGTCAAAACACTGCCACTCTTCTGAAACAAGGAACTTCACTTCTTCCTCAGTCTTCACCAATGTCTGAATTATGGAAAGATCAATCAATAAGCATTTACTAAGTGCCTATTTTGTGTTAAACACTGTTCTAAGCAATGAGGATACAAAAACAAAAATGAAAAAGTCCTTGACTTCAAGGAGCTTACACTGGATGGGGGAAATACTGTGTGTACAGAGATAAGTATATATAATACATATAGAAAGGAACTACGAAGTAATTTCACCAGGGGTGGGGGAAAGGGAAGCCTTAGCTTAATGGGGGAAGGGGAAGATGAGGAAACGTCTTCTACAGGAGGTGAGGAGGTTATGAGCTTCAAAAGAAACTAGGGATTCTAGAAGGCAGAAGAGAAGAGTGAAGGAATTCCAGGAATGGGGAGGAAAGGCACCTACACAAACAGCAGAGTAAAGAGATACCTTGCTAATTCTTGCAAATGAAATTAATCAACAAATATTTATAAAACCTTGCCCAGTGCTACTCCAGACACTATAGAGGACAGTGGATTGGTCAATCAAGAATGGCACAAGCAACTATTTTTGCTTTTCTTTGTGTCCCCACAACTGTGTGTAGCATATAGTAAGCTCTTATAAATGTTTGTTAACTGATTGGTGACTTTCAAACATGCCTATAAGGAAAACCTAAAATTAATCTAATGGATAGCCATCCTTTTAGTTTCAGATTTTTGCCATAATTAAAATGTAAATATTCTCAGGTGGAATAACACACTAAGCCACAATCAGTGATTTCATTGAGAATGAATTTATTAGATCCTTTCTTCCACAGACCTAATGAAGGCACATGACCACTTGGTCTCTTGCTACAGGGACAATTTCACCACTCAACTAAGACTAAAACAGGTTCATTAGTGGGAAAAGAAGAGTAGGAGGAACAGAGGGATAGTGTAGCCATGGAATGGTTGGGATGACTAGGAAACATGAAGGGTTAGAGAAGGCAGACAATAGCAAACAAGTATAATAAGCAAGAGATGAATAATGGGAATAATTATTAGTGGCTAAAAGAAACAAAAATTTCAGTGGGAAGTAGAATCAAAAAGGTAAAGTCAGAGTTTGGGGTGGTAGTAGAGTGAACAAGGAGTTGTAGTTTTTGCATAAACAAAACCAACAAGAAGGTAAAAAGGTAACTAGAGGAAAAAAATCCTTTGCAGTAAGTTTCTGATAAAGGTCTGATATCTAAGATATATATATAAGCAAATATGTATACAAGTAAATCTTCAAATTTGTAAGAATATGAGTCATTCCCCACTTGATAAATATTCAAAGATGATAAACAGGCAATTTTCAAGGAAAGAAATTCAAGCTATCAACAACCTTGAGAAAAAAACTTCTCTAAATTACTAATAATTAGAGAAATGCAACTTAAAGTAAATCTGAGGTACTACCTCACATCTACCAGATTGGCTAACATGACAGAAAAGGAAACTGACAAATGCTGGAGAGGATGTAGAAAAATAGGTTCAGTAATGCACTTCTGGAGGAGTTGTGAATGGTACAACTATTCTGGAGAATAAATAGGAACTATCCCCAAAGGGCAATAAAACTGCATATCTTTTGTTGTTGTCGTTCATCCTTTATTCTCAAAGAGGACCAATAAAGGTGATGTCTTGACTTGTGAGTAAATTGGTGTTTCAGTGAGGCAGAGCTACACGAAATCATCAGTCTCACTCTCGCCTCCAGAGTCATCAAAGTCCCATGGCAAGACAACGGTCAAGACAACTGGTGATAGCCCAGGATGCAGTGATTAGTCCTAGTTCTAACACTTATTGAGCCTTATGACTTTCGGCAAGTCACTTATCTTCTGTGAATCTCTCATTTTTAGGCATTGGACTAAATGATTTCTAAGGTCTTTTCCAATTCTAAATCCTATAATTCTATTAAAGTGTAAACTTCAAGTTTACACAGAGTTTGAACTTTATGGTCTTGTTGAGGTTGTTAGTAAATTTATAATAAAATATTTCTGAAAACAAATGGAGACAGTTTGAAATCGCTGCCGTGGGGAATATACTGGGAAATCACTGAAAGATGAGCAAAAAAACTGTCAAGAAACAGAGCTCAGCTAAAATTAAATAATATGACTTGTAGTCTAACCACCATAACTCCATGACAAAGGAGAGGAAAGTGCCTGATAAATGGGGGCTAAGGATGTCTAAATAGGTGATGAAGAAAGTGGAGAAATGTTATTTAAAGAGAAGAGGAAAAGAACAATAGAGATAAGGAAGCTTCCCAGATGTTTCAGGCTCAGGTACTGGGGGTGCCTCCAAGATGAGATAAGATAAAGGCAAAGTCAGGGGGTACCAGTGGATGGGTGAGGATAGAGTTGCATGTCAGAGAGGATGGAGGAATCATAGCTTACCTGGGATTGAGTAGAATTAAAAACTGATACCACTGTCTGGTCCCTGAGGAGTTCCCCCTGGTGATGAGAAGAAACCTGCGAAACAGGGACAGCTGAGGGAGGAGAAAAAAGTCATAAGTAACAACAATTCTGGTCATGTAATGACCCTTCATCATGGGGCCCAGAATCACTTATCCTCTAGACTTTTTTAATATATGTTGAACACTGAAAATTGTACAAATTATACGAAAGACAAGATTCCTGCTCTCTCTGATCTAATGCAAAATTATTTTCAGTCTGCAACAGACCTCTAAGGTTATAAATTTTTAGTGACAAAACTAGGACAGGGTTTGTGTATAATATTTGAGAGGGGAAGAAAAGACTGATATGATAACACAGAAGGCTAACTTATTCACCTCAAACTCTGCTTTTGTTTTCTCTTCCAACAATGGCCTTTGACCTGGGAAGAACAAGGGACAAAGTTGAAACCCAGAATAAATGATCTGGTGGTAAGAGAGACTCTAGCTGACTTCAAATTAATTTAGGTCACCAGACACAGACCAACTATATACTAACGTAGTAAAAGAATTAGTACATACAATTATTATAATGCTGCTATTAGTGGCCTCTGGAAGACTATGGAGAATAAGAGAGGTGTTATAAGATTGGAGAAAGACAAATGTCCCAATTTTCAAAATTGGTAAGAGGTAAAATCTATTAACTAGAGACCTTCAACTCCTGGCAAAATTCTAAAAGGCTAAAAGGATGTTTTGTGATAATTTAGAAAGGGAAGCATTGCTCACTAAAAGAAAACATGGCACCTTTGACCAGTAATAACATTGCTGGGCATGTAGTCCCATGAAAGTCACAGTTAGACACATAAATACCAAATAAATGCAACATAAATACCAAAATATTTGTAGTCGCATTTTAAGAAAAATTTTACTGATACTTTTTTATATTACTGTCATTTCCCAGTACTAACCCCAACAACTCAAAATAGAACTCTCTTTTAACAAATAAAAATAGTTAACCAAAACAACCCAACACACTAATTATATCTGACATTATTTGCCTCATTTTGTAGATCACTCCCTCTGTTCTGAAAGGAGGAAAGTATATTTCTTCATCTGTCTTCCAGGACCAAAATTTGTCAATGCATGTATCCAAATTCTCATTTTATGTAGTTGTATTTACTTTATCATTCTTGGTCCTGGAAAACAGATGCTCTGTGGAGGATCAACAAAGGATAAAAAGGCATTAGTGGATTGCAGTCTATACATGTGGAGTGAATACCCAAGTGAATGAGATCACAGATCCACTAAAGGGAACTAGAAGGGAAGCACATGGGAATGAGGGAAAGGTAAGACCCTAAATTTATGGACCTGAGTAAATGGGAAAATTGTGGTACCCTAAAGAAAAATAGTGAAGTTTAGAGGAGAACAATGTTTAGAGCAGAAGATAATGAGATTGTAGGATGACAGATTTAGAGCTAGAAGGGCTTTTGCAAGATATTTTATTCCAATCCCATCGGTTTACAGATGAGGAAACTAAAGAGATAAAGTGACTTGTACAGCTAATACATTTCTGACTTGACATTTGAACCCAGGTCTTCCAGACTCCAATTCCAATGCCTTATCCACTATGCCATGCTACCTCAAAAGCAGGATTTGCTTTGCTTCTGCCTGGTTTCAAAATGGTTACATGTGAAGCAAATGTAATAAACACCACACTGTGGAAACCAGTTTGGGGCATATTGATTTTGAGGTACCTAGGGGACTTCCAGCTGGCCTAGGGTCAGGAAGACTCGTCCTTTGTGAGTTCAAATTTGGCCTTAGACACTTACTAGCTGTGTGACCCTTGGTAAGTCATTTAATTTGTATTTGCCTCAGTTTCCATATCTATAAAATGAGCTGGAGAAGAAAATGGCAAAACTACTCCACTAATTTTGCCAAGAAAACCCCAAAACTCTTCTCATGAAGAGTCAGACACAACTGAAAATGACTAAACAACAACAACAAAAGGGGGCTTCCAGGAAGAGACATTCAGCACACAGCTGTCAATGTAAGAATGGAGTTGAGGAGAGATATTCTTTCTGAATACATGGATTGGACAGTTATCTGCATAGGTATAATTGAACAGCTGATGAAATCTTTCTAAGTGAGAACTTGTAGGGAAGGAGGGATAAGAGTCCAAGACAGAACCTTCAGGAACAACCACACTGACAGGACAGCAAAGAAGACTCCAGAGTGATGAGACAGGAAGGAGGACCAAGAAAGAACAGTGTTATGGAAGCCAAAGAAGAGTGGCATATCCAAGAGGAGGACTAGTCTAATAGCATCAAAAGTTGCAAAGAGGTCACAGAAGGTGAGGCCTGAGAAGAAGACTATCAGTTTTGCTGTGAAGTGATCCATGATGATCTTAGAGAAATTAGTTTCAAGGAATTGTTGGGGACAGGGTGTAAAAAACGAGATTGAAAGAGCTGAGAAGTGAGTGAGTAGTGAGGAAGTAGAGGCAGTAAGGAAAAACAATTTTTTTTAAAGAGAACACTTTACTAAAAGTAAATCCAAAAAGTGTGAGCAGGGGACTCAACTTTAATAAAGAAATAACTGAAGTTAATATCACGTTAAGAGCAACTAATTTCTCAAACATTTTGAGCATTCATTCCAGCAAATTAATTTTAAAAACAATTATTTTATCAAGCTTTTTCTGTGCATAAGAAAAGAGTGTATAAGTTTAGTTTAGCAGAAGAATTATCAAGTTTTCATACTAGTCATATTGCTATTTTGTATCACTAAAAATGAACATAATTATGGGGCAGCTAGGTGGTGCAATGGATAGAGCACTGGCCCTGGAGTCAGGAGGACCCGAGCTCAAATATGGCCTCAGACACGTGATACTCACTAGCTGTGTGACCCTGGGCAAGTCACTTAACTCTGATTGCCTCACCCCCCAAAAAAAAACCCAATAAAAAACATAATTTCAACAGTAATATACTTTAATATTGCAATTATTGTATACCCAACTGGACACCTAGTTACTAGGCTAAAAATAAATATTTTAGGACTAAGGGTCAAGTAAGAAACAATATTTTCTCTGACTCCCCACAACCTTTCTTTCAAATCTCTCCAAAACACAAATTATGCACCAAAGATAAGGCAACTTCAGTTGTCTACATATCGAGACCTCATCTGGGGTTGTGACCCACAGGTTAAGAAGCACAGAAGTGGTTGTGAATGGAAAGAGTTTAAAAAGCCCTGGTCTAGAACATCTAGAATACAAAAGAAGGTTTAAAAAAAAACCAGGAACTGATGCTCACTTGCACTTGGGACTTCTCTTCTACTTCCAATGCTACTTGCAGCACTCCACTAAGCCTGACGAAAAGAACACAGTATCCAGCTGGGACCATTTTTGACCACCAAAACATCAACTGGGGCAGACACCTAGTCTGGCGAACCAGAAATTGCTGAATGTGGGAGAAGGCTGTGACACTTTGACTTCGAGCCCCTGAGGAAACCACAATCAGGAAAGGAAATCAGAAGTGAGCAATAAAGAAAATAAGTGAGGGAAAAAAGATGGAAAGTACCAAAGATTTCAAGAAGAAAAACAAAACCTCAAAGACCTTGAACATTAACAGGAAAAACAATAAAAATAGAAATAAATATGGCCTCCAGATCTAGTGAATAATTTCAAGCATCTATTAATAAATACTATAAAATAAAGGAAAATAATCTAACATTTGTTGAGATAGAGGATCCTGTAGGATGTAAAGACAACATGGAACCATGACACACTATTTCTGAATGGTTTAAAAGAGAAATGAGAATATTAGAGCAGAATTTATGTCCTGCACAGTAAAAATAATTTGCAGAACAGAAAAACTAGAATCTGCAATGGCAAACCTCACTAAAGAAATGAATGCAAGAACAATACATTGGGGAATGCAAAAACACAAAAGTGAAGGACAACCTAGAAGAAAAACAAAAAATAAAAGCATTAAAAGGAAGTATTGCTCACAATGGAAGCAACACATACCGCTATCAAAGAAGGATCAGAGGGATCCCAGACAGGACAAAGAACCTCAACACTATAATGAAGAAAATCATAAAAGAGAACTGCCCAGTACTTCTGACCATAGAAAATGAAATTCCAACTGAAAGAATCCACAGATCACCCCCAGAAAACAACAACAACAAAATAAGGTTGAGGACTCCAAGGCACATAGTGGTTAAACTTCATAATTTCAATTCAAATCAACAAGTTCTGCAAGCAATCTGGAGAAAGACCTTCAAATACAAAAGAACAGACTATTTGATGCAAGACTATTCCACACAGACTAGAAAAAGAAGAGATGAAATAATGTGTTTGGAAGAGCAGTGGAGCCCTGGATATAGCCCATCCTATCCTATAGTCTTATCCTGAGCTTAACCATAAAGGACAAAATATGGATGTTTAATAATAAAGAAGAATTTGTAACATTTTTAGAAAGAAAACTAGAAATGAAGAGATTATTTGCTTCTCAAACACCCCAGATAACAGAAATGCAAAAGTAAATGAATGCATCAGGTGAGGACAACAACAGCAGTGAAGTAACCACAGAAAGACCAGTAGGAGACTTCTTTCTAAATGTACACAAAATGACAGAGTTAAAGATGGAAGAGTGCTGGGAGACAGGATTTGCTTATACTTTAATAGTAACCAGCAGGCAGCCAGTTAAAGTTCCAGATATCCAAGGTTTCCAGATTCTGTCATGAATATACTAGCAGTCAGACCACCTAAGAACAGTAAAGATGGTAAAGATTTTTGAGGCTTGATTTGGAATCACTACTATTTCCTGGAAACTTGTTTCTTCTTTGGAAATCCAGTGAATCACAGAACTCTATCAGTAACTTGCTTTGTATTTCAAAGAGGTCATGAAACCATCTTCTCATATACAGCTGTTCTTCTGGGACTTTTTAACATCTATGTGATCAATGTGAATGTGAACTTTTGGACATTCTTTGCAAAGAAATTTGGCCATAGATGGTGCTTCTTTTCTCTTTCCCATATACTGAAACATTGTAAATTGCATCTTAAGTAATTCTTCATACAAAGACAACATATGTTGCCTTTATTTTTGACGTCAGCACATGTTTTAACACTGCAAGACCTTGTCTGGCAGCTTGTTTGACTACGTGCAAGAACTTTTGTTAGCTCGAAATTCTATCTTGTTGTCTCTAGAATAATCACAATTTTTAAGAAAAATCACTGGAGTGCTTGCATTCTCAAGATCTGCAGCTTGCTTCTCATTTCCTTTTCATTAAATTTGGCACTTCATTTTATATAGCTCCATGCTAAGAAAAATACTACCATAGAATGGAAGCCACTTTTAAGCCATTTCTTTTTCAGGACTCAGTGTAAGTGTCCAAGAGTATTCTGCCTGATTGCCAAAATGTCAGCAACAATTCTGTCAACTGATGATTTGGTAAATATATTATATTTTCTTAATGTTTGGACAAGTTCTCATATAGTATTATCAGGACAGAGGTGTGGTTTTAGAAGAGCACTATGCTGTGGTAGATGGTGTAAAAGTGATTGTCCAGCTCCTGATGCACCAGCCTAACCAGGCCAGGATGTAGGTGGGGGCCATACCCAGCATCATAGCCAGGAGGACATAGTACATGGACTTCAATGTGGAACACGAGGGACAGCAATATCTTCCTGCTTTGGCTCTCTCTTGAAGTGTTGTAACTAGGTCACATGCTCTTCTTGTTCCTCCTTTCCTCTCTTTTCTGTTGTAGGCCAGTGTACCACCAGGCCCAAGGGGGAGCCCTTAGCCGCAAGCTGCCAGAACTTTTGCCTACTCTGGAGCTGCAGCACTTTTTACCTTCTCCACCACCACCATCAGTGCCACACCCCCTCAGTCTTAGGGGCTGCAATACTGAGTGGCAGGCAAACTGCTTACATTAAGGAGTCCGGCTCCCCTAGCTTTCTGCTCCCCAGGAGACACGGACACAGATATTACGCCAGTGAAAGCGTAGCAACCTGGGAGCTATAGGGACACAGCTTCTGGTTACCTCAGGAAGAGTTATGGCTCATGACCCTCTTCTGACACCATATTGCTTTAAACAATTCTTTTTAAGAATTTGGCAATTGAAGGAATGAGGGGATATCATTGATTTTTTTTTTTTGGAAGATGAGCAGCCTTAAGCATGTTAGCAGGCAGTAAGGAGTTAGTAGATAGGTTCAAAATTAAAGTGAGAGGGAGGAAATGACCAGCAAGGTGAGCCATCGGAAGAGACAGGCAAAGTGAAGGGCTACTTCTTATTCAAAGAAGGTGATAACAAAGAAAAGGACAGTTAAAGATGTAGAGGGGTTCTGATGTATGGAGTAAGGGAGGAGCTCATAGTAGACAACTTCTATTTTCATTAAAATAAAGTTTTGTTGATGCTTTTTGTTTTTCATAAATATAATTTTTCTATATTCATACCTATTTCTTTCTCTACTCCTACACCCCCAACAGAACATTCTCTTGCAACAAAGAAAAACAGTTAAATAAAACCAACTGACACAGAAAGTAAGGAGAATGTTACATTCAGCATCTGTAGTCTCCATCCAATCTTCCAAGAAAGATTTGTATGTTTTCACCAGCTCAGCATTGGGTGTAGATCCTAGAACAGAGCTGACCTGGCAAAAACAGAACCAGGGTCTACATGTCTGCCCTGCCACCCTTACCAGTCTATATTGGCTACTAGTCAAAGAACAAAGATCCTTCTGAACATTCATCACTCTGGGAGAAACTTCAACATTAAAGAGTCCTGGGGCATAGCTGACCTGGTTGAGTACCTCAGACATGCCTCGTCCCTTTATAATGTCTGATCCTAGGACTCTATTGACCCCTGTGTTAACTGTCAGACAGGAATAGAGAACAGACATCTGCTATGTGTGAGGAAAAGTATGCAAAGGATACAAAGAAAGGCCCAAAAAAGTCCCCCCCCCAAGAAACTCACAGTCTGCTATGGAAGGCAACATGCAAACAGCTATGTCCAAATAAGATATCCATATATCTATCTGTCCAACTAGATATATTTCACATGCACAGATATACCTACATATATATGAAGAAAAGATACATATCTTACATAAGGTATACATATATAAGATATATCATGTTTTATATATGTGGGTGTATATCTTGTTTGCATGTTGTCTCCCCCATTAGTGGGTTCCTTGAGGGCAAGAACTTTTTGGACTGATTTTGATTTGATTAATACCACCTCTGTGATTCTAATTTATACCTACACACACATACATATATGATAAATTGGAGATAATATCAGAGGAGAAGAGTTAAGAAATTAAAATTAAGGAGGATTGGGAAAGGCTTCTTGAAGAAGGTGAAGCTTGAAGGAAACCAGGGAAGCCAGGAGTGGGAGAAGAGGAAAGAATGAGATCCAGGCATGGGGAACAGCCAGTGAAAAATGTCAGAAGTCCAGAGATAGCATGTCAGGAACAGCAAGGAGGTCAGTGTCACTGGATCACAGAGTACATGGAGGTTTAAAGTTTAAGAAGACTAGAAAGGTAGAAAGAGGCCAGGTTATGAAGGGCTTCAAAAGGCAAAGAAAGGATCTGATATTTGATCCAAGAGGTAACAGGGAGTTGATTGAACAGATATGGTGAACTATAGGAAGTTCATTTTGACAGATGAAGAAGGATGGACTAGAGTGAGGAGAGACTTGAGGCAGGGAGTCTCTCAACCAAATTATATGACTTTTGAAATTCTGCTACTTCTAACAATACTTCTACCGTGGATCAAAAGAGAAGTGATTACTTTCCCTGTGCATGAAGAGATGAGGACCTGAACCAAGGTGGTGGCAAGATTAGAAGGAGGCAAATCCAAGAGATGTTATGAAGGCAGAATAAACAGGATTTGGCAACAAATTGGGCACGGGGAGCAAGAGTGAAGAGTCAAGTGTGATACCTAGGCTACAAGACTGGGTGACTAGGAGTACAGTTTTGCTACTGTGAGGCCCAAGTAACAGATATTCAATATGTAACTGTCAGAGATGAAACCAAGATGAAGAAGACTAGGATTCAGTGGATGGAAAATTATAAAGTGGAACATAAGAAAGACGAACTCAGTTATGCCTAGCTTCTAAATACAATGGCGTTACTCAACAATCCCTGGTAAATTTAAAGGTAGGTAGGTTAATGAGGAGATGGTTACTATGGCAAAAGGAATGAATCTATGGGAAGTCACCAAGTCACATATTTAGACTATCCAAATATTAAAATTATGTTGTATGTATTGAAGCAACGTTGTAAAGTGAAAAGAACCCTGGACTAAAAGTCGGACTACCTGAATTTTAGTTCCAACTCTGCCACTAATTAGTGATACACAAGTCATATCATCTCTTCAGGCCTTAAAGGAATGATGAGGTTGGACTAGAAAGTCTCTTTTAATTCTGATGCTCTCTATTCCTTTTGATATAGGCTTAGTCATGTAATAGGACTTGAGTCCAAGGATCTATTCCCTTAAGAAGGCAGATACAGGGCCTCCAAAAGAATACAGAAGTCCAAATTCTAACACTTACCATTCTCTTGTAAGGGACAGCGATCCTGAGATTCATACTTCAGCTGGAGGCTTTGTGACTTCTGGGATTCTCCTTGATGCTCTGTCTCCTCTGAGTGTTCTTCTAGTCTTTGTGCAAGAACTGAAATCTAGGGACAAAAGGTTATAAAGGCACCATTGAATGAACTGGATTTACACTAGCGAGAAGAGACCATAAAGTACATTTCCCAAGGAACTAAAAAACAAGGGGAAAAGAAACCAGAGTTGCATTCAGTTCTCTAAAGCAGCAGGAGAAAAGAGGGAGCAAGACAGACCTAGAGATTAATGGCTAAGTAAAACCAGTTACAAGCAAAATTTGACTAATTTAAACCCAGTGCTACATCCATCCTTATGGCTTCTTTCATTATACTATTCTCTTTCCTACCTCTTGTCCACCTTCATTCGGTTGTTGCTCCAGTTCCTCCAATATAGTAATTACTTCTTCGCTGTTTTGTGGAAACTGCTTCTTCACCCAGGCCTGGAGCTCCTGGGGAAGGATAGTCAGAAATTGCTCCAGCACCAACAGCTCCATAATCTCCTCCTTTGTATGCACCTCAGGCCTCAGCCACTGACAGCAAAGCACCCATAGTTGGTTCAAAGCCTCTCGGGGCCTGGTTGTCTTCTGGTAGCAAAACTGTCTGAAACGCTGCCGAAAGGCCTCCTGGGTAAAACTGTTTAATTCTGGTTGGCTGGATGCCTGTTCCCAAGTACAGTCTTCTTCTTTCACTTTCAAAACTTCCTTCTGTTCCTCTGGAACTGGGACAGAAAAGCCTTCTGACATCTTGAGATTAAATATCTAAAAAGGTCATAGGATCATAGATTGAGTTGGATGGGAAATTAATCCAAACTTCTCATTTTACAGATGAGGAAACTCAGGCTTAGATAGGTTACTTATTTTACCTAGAGTCACAAAAGCAAGTGTTTGAAGTGGGATTTGAACTTAGGTCTTCTTAAGTCCAGCACTCTATCCACTGTAATTATTGCCTCTTGATCACTTAATCTAGGTTTTGAAATTAAAGTATAATTTTCAAGGAAAAAGTAGTTAAGTAAAGATTAGAATGTCAACTCTTTATTTATTCCTTTTTGAGGAAAAGCAATGACTATGAGAAGTACTTCCCTCAGGTCACATCCCCCAAATCCTCTGCAGTGTAAAGTAATCCATATGAATCTCTTAAAGGCATCACTGAAGATATTGCAGGTCAGGGAAGCAAATCTGTGACTCCAGCCAAAATGAGTGATACTTGTGTATTATCTCAACACACTAAAGTTCTCTAACTGAAAACATGGATTAAACCAGCTTTCCCTTTCTGTCTCTCTAAGTAAAACTAGTGAACTGATCTTCCTCTGTGATTATTACTGTTTAAAAAGTAAGACTTAAAAATGCTAGATAGGACCAAAGCTAAGCTCATTATCTTCCCCCTAAAACCCTCTCCTCTTCTTAATTTCCCTATTACTATATTCAGGACATCACCATCCTCCCAGTCGCCCAATATCTCAATCTGGGTATTATCTTCTACTCCTCACTCTCCTTCACCTCTCATTTCAGTCAATAAACATTTATTAAGCACCACTATAATAAGTAGTGGCAACACAAAGAAAGGCAAAAGGCAGTTTCAGCCATTTCTATCTTTATAACATCTTTTGAATACGCGCCCTTCTGATACTGCCACTACCTTGGTCTTCATGATATCATGCCTGGATTATTGCCATATCCTGCTGGCTGGTCTCCCTACCTCAAGTCTCTCCCCACGTTAGTACATTCTCCCTTTAGCTATCAAAACAATCTTTCTAAATTACAGGTCTTTCCTTGTCATCTCTCTATCCGGTCAATTATGGTGGCTCCCTGTTGCTTCCAGAATCAAATATCAAATCCTGTTTGGCTTTTAAAGCCCTTCATAATCTGGCCCCTTCCTACCTTTCCAGTCTTTTAACACATTACTCCTTCTAAGTACTCTGACCCAGTGACACTGGCCCCCTTGTTGCTCCTTGAGCACAATACTCCATCGCCAGTCTCTAGGCATTTTTACTAGCTGTTTCCCATGCCTGGAATGTTTCCCCTCCAGGTTTCCCTGGCTTCCTTCAGGTCCCAGCTAAAATCCCACCTCCTGAAAGAAGCTTCCCTGCTCCCCAACCCTGACCCTGTTCCCCTTAATGCTACTGCCTTCCTCTAAAATTAGATCCAATTTGTCCTTTATATGTCTTAGTGAGCACAGTTCTTCACATGTTGTCTATCTCACTAAATTCTGAACTCTATCAGGGTAGTCACTTTTTTTGGCCTTTCTTTGCATCTCTAACATTTACCACAGTACCTGGTACATTGTAACTGCTTAACAAATGCTTAATGACTTGACTAAGTGACTCTAGAGCATTTTTTGTGGAACCCTGTGAACCAGCATAGTCATTTTGTTTGGGATTATGTAAATATAATGACCAAAAATCCATATTCTTTGACCCAGAGATTACATTGCTAGGTTTACCCCCAAAGAGGCCATTAATAAGAAAGTCCTTATATACACCAAAATATTTATAGTACCTCTTTTTGTGTAGCAAATAAGTGGAAACAAAGTAGATAACCATCAACTGGGAAACTGCTAAACAAATAGTGACACATAAATGTAATAGAATATTATTGTGCCATAACAAATGACAAATGTAATACAGAGAAGCATAGAAATATTTCCAAGATCTGATAGTCAAGTAAGTAAAGCCAATAAAACAATACTTATACAATGAATGCAACAGAAAAAACAACCACTTGAAAACAATTAAAAGTGAATTTTGCAAAATTACACAAACATGGCCCCCAAAAAGAAACATGAGAAGACACCCCTAACCCTCTCCTTTGTAGAAGTCAAAGGGCCACAGGTGTGGGACACTGTATAAATTTTCAGACTTTTTCAATATATTAGTCAATTTTAATTTTTTCTCTAACCTTTTTTCTTCAAAAAATATCATGTATAATATACATGGCTTTCTTGGAGGGGGAGGGGGAAGGTATGTTGGGAGAAATTCCGATGATGTAAAAAAAAAAAAGGACCAATAAAAATTTATTTCAAAAAATGGGACTGGAAGTAGGAAAACTTGGGTTCAATTCCTGACTGATGCATAATAACTATGTGGCCAAGGGTAAGCTGCTTAAACCTTCTATGCCCCTGACAATATAAACTATATTTGAAAAGAGTTTCCACACTTGGAATTCCCCACATTGATGAAACAAGTTTCTTTCCCACCTATCCCAAATGTGCTACACACTGTAGGAAAACACTGAAGATACAAAACTAAAACAATCTTGGCCTCAAGAAGTTCATATGCTACTGAGGGGTGTGGAGTTGAGAGAGAATATACACAAGTAAAAAACATAATTTGAGAAGGGAAAGAGTAATAACAAATGGGGAAATAAAAAAAAAGTTCAGTCTCAATGAAAAGACAACTATTCTACTTGGTGGAGATGAGGAAGAATTCCTTCTCATTCTGGGCACTGACACTACTTGTGCAAACACAAGAAGTGGACTGCTAACTTTCCAGAATAGCTAGTCATTCAGTCTGGCTGAATATTGAGTTAAAAAAGGGGAGTAATTAGAAAATATGGCTGGAAAGGCAAAAAAAGATCTAGAATGTGCACTCCTTTAAATGCCAGGCTGAAGACTCTGTATTTCAGAAGGTATTGAATGGTGATTGAGGATTTGAATCAGGGTCAAGTGACCAGGTGAGTAGAGATAAAGGAAATGGAAGAGATGCAGTAGTCACTCTCTATCTTCTCCCTATCTTGACTCCTTGGTGAACCAATTTAACTCCATACTCTCTTCCCCTCTTGAATCCCTAGTCCCCCTTACAATATTGCTTATTCTACCAAGATAAGCATCAGCCTCAATCACTCCCATTATTCATTGCCTTTACTTCAACTGAAGGTAGAGAAAATCAGACAACTGTTCTGACTGGGTCCACTACAAATTTATGTTATATAACTTTAAATGGGCCTTCACTGCTGCTAGGCAATCTTACTATACCCCCCTTATCAAGTCACTAACCTTCTTTTCATAGCTGCTCTTCCAAACCTTTTCATCCCTTCTCAAACCTCCCATGACCTCCTCGTTCTCTCTGCTGAGTACTTTCTCTCATATTTTACAGAAAAAAATTGAGGCAACTAGCCATTAACTCCTTCTTCTACAGTCTTCTGCACCTCCAGTGACTCAGATGTCTTCTGCCACTTTCTTCATCCCCCCATTTCACATGATGAAGTGGCCTTACTCCTTACCCTCTACTTGTTCACGTGATCCTACCTTTTCCAAGATTACCCTGTCTCTCATCTTTACTCCTTCACTTAGTTTCAATCTCTCCCTGTCTACTGGCTCATTTCCAATTGCTTATGAAATTTGTCCACATCTCCCTTATCCTGAAGAATCTCTCAATTGATCCTTCCATCATCCCTTATCTCTTCTGCCCTTTGTGGTTAAAACTCCTTCCAAAGGCTGTCTACAATAGGTGCCCCCACTTTCTTTCCTCTCAATCTCTTCTTATCCCCTTACAGTCTGGATTCTGACCTTATCATTCCACCTACACTGCTTTCTCCAAAGTTACTTCTGATCTCTCAGTTGCCAAATTCAATTGGCAATTCTCAATCCTCATTCTCCTAGATCTCTCTGCAGCCTTTGATACTGTTGATCCCTCTCTCCTCCTTGATATTTTCTTCTCCCAGGTTTTTTAAAATACCCACTCTTTCCTGTTTCTTTTCTTACCTGACTGCTTCTCTGTCTCGTTTGCTGGATCCCTTCCACATCACACCTTCTAACTGTAGGTGTCCTTTAGGGTTTCTGTCCTGGGTCCTCTTCTCTTCTCCCTCTATTCTACTTAACTTGGTGATCTTATCAGCTCCCATGGATTTAATGGGATTTAATTTAATTTTATATCTACACTTATGATTCTCAAATCCATCTTTCTTGCCCCAGCTTCTCTGCTGACCTCCAAACTGGCATCTCCAACTGACTTTCAGACATCTCAAACTCGATGTTCAGCAGACATCTTAAATTCAATCTGGTCAAAACTGAACTCATTATCTTTTCCCCTAAACCTTCCTTGCTCCTACCTTCCCTATTACTAGAGAAGGCAACATCATCCTCTCGGTCCCTCAGGTTGACAATCTAGGAGTCATTCTGGATTCCTCACTCTCATCCCCACCGGCACCCCATATCCAAGCTGTTGCCGAGACGTGTCAATTTCACCTTTACAACATCACTCAAATATGCTCCCTTCTCTCCTCTGAAACTACTACCACTCTAATGCAGGCCCTTATCACTTCACACCTACCTGTATTCTTGCAATAGCCTGCTGATGGGTTTGCCTGCCTGAAATCTCTCTCCCCTCCAACCCATCCTCCATTTAGCTATTAAAATGATTTTCCTAAAGTACAAATTCTGCTTCTTCCCTGCCCCCCCCACATACTGCAGTGGTTTCCTATTGCTTCCAAGGGCAAATACAAAATGATCTGTTTGGCATTCAAAGCTTTTCATAACCTAGCCTCCTCCTACTTTTGAAGTCTGTTGATACAGTGACACTGGCTTTCTCCTTCTTCCACTCTGACTACTGACCTCCTTGCTTTTTTAAGTTCCAGCTAAAATTCCACCTTTTACAGGAAACCTTCCCCAACCTCTCTTAATTCCTGTTTGTGTCTGAGACCCGATTTGAATCCAAGTCTTCCTGACTCTAGGGCCGGAGTGGTGAGGCCAGAAGGTAAAACAAAACTGCCTCCTCCTCACATTTCTAGGAGTATTCCTGAGGAGTGTGGGGGTTTGGGAAGGTAGTGATTCCCTAATGCCGCTGGCTACAGCCTCCAGTGGTGTGCTTTTCCTCCTAAGATTATCAGGAAGAGAAGGAGAGGCGGCTACGATGATGATAAACAATAGCCCGTAACTGTTAAGTCAAAATGGCTCTGGGGCTCAGAAAATGTACAAACGGGGGAAAACCGTACTCCTACCACTAGAGCTTAGGAGAAAAGATCCCAAGGAAATGCCAGGGAAGCCTCCGCCCCTGAGATGGCCAAGGCGGTCAGCACCGTCGGTTACCCAGAAATCCTCCGAGGCTTCAATGATCAGAGGCGCAAATGAGGAGCACAGGCCCGATCAGGGCTGGCCTTTGTCCAGAGGGAGGAGGGAGGAGCGGCCAGAGCCTCAAATGAGCTCCAGAAACGGACGCCAACCCCCCAAACGCAGGGTATTAAGGCCTTTCTCCGCTTTCCCTAAAGCGCTTCCAGCAGCCAGGGAGCCTGAGGATGGGGGCAGAGGGAAAGTGGGGAGAGCAATAGAGGGGAGAGGAGCCGGGGAAGGGAAGAGAGAAGAATGAAGAAGAGGGAGAAGGAAGCGTTTCATCCGCACATCCTCCCAGGGCAACCCAACCCCTCCCCCATTCCCCTCAGCGGCACTCACCACAAACCCTCCGAGGGATGCACCCCTGAAAATGAGTGGGCGCTCAAAAGCGACTAGGCTCTCTACGATTCGCCCGGCGCCCAGAGGCGCGCATGCCATTTAGGCTGCTTCTCAGGCTTGGGTCCTCTCTAGGAATCTCAAGGCGGACTGGCTTCATCTCTTTGTTCTCCTACCTTAGGGTACCGCCCACCGGGATGGAAATACGGTGGTAGGGAGAGGGGGATGATGTGGTCTCTTCGCTTGGAACCGTGATCTGTCAGACCCGCCTTTGACACTCTCAGCTCTACAGCTATGAATCCTTTTCCTTTCTCACCATCTCTGTCTTTGCTGTGACTCCCAGTCCTTTGGCTCTTTCTCAGTCAAAACCTGTCTTTCACAGTCTAACAGCTCAAAAGTATTTTCTCTCTCTCTTCTCTCTCTCTCAGAAGTGTATATTTTGATGTAATAATAATAGTTAAATTCTAAATCATATTAACACTTGCATAACTCCCAACAATTCTGTGAGGTTGGGGGGAATATAGATAAGGAAACTGAGGTTCAGTCACATCAAAGTCTGATCCTTAATTCCACCTAGAATGGTCAGTCATCACTATGGGATCCAGTATTTCTGGTCCAGAATAGAGTCCATTTTGACTAATTTGAAAAAAAAAATTCAGAGAGGGCTAGTCTATCTAAGTCTGATCTTGTTAAGCTCTGTCAATCTAAATGGCCATCCTAAATGTATTTAAATGAATGGCCCTGGCTACCTAATGGTACCTTTGGTCATGAAGTTTCACAAATTCTGGAAGATAAAATTAGTTTATTTGGGCAACCCTGAAAGTGCACACTCTTTGGGGGTACAGGAACCCCAGAGGCAGTATCCTATCCCTTTAAGGGACAATAACATCACTTTACAATCTTGCAAAAAAAAATTCTATATGAAATTCTCTCACTGATAAATTTTGTTCTTCAATGAGTGAGATGAAAAGAGAGAAAGAGAAATAAGAGTAGAGTCCCAGAGGCAGGATGACTACCAAGTGTGACTGATAGCTGCCTGTCAGCAAAATTCTGACCAAGAATGTTACTTTGCAGAACTTAAGGAGAGCAAAGGAATTAAAATTTGACCTCTCACTTGTCTAATTACTGCCACAAACCCAGATACCTGAAAAAAGTTTCCAGTCCACCCCAAATAACCAATATTCCCCCCAAAAAATTTCACTAGAAGATAAGGAAGAGAATGAGAATTATGCTGAAAATGTGTTTTCCAAAATATATATACATATATATACATATGTATACATATATACATACATATACATATGTATACATGTGCATACATATATACACATATACACATATATACATACATACATATACATATATATATATGTATATATATATATATATATATATATATATATAGTCTCATTTCTGTGTTCCTAGGTCAGGAATGGGAGAGAGAGAGAGAGAGAGAGAGAGAGAGAGAGAGAGAGAGTGATTCTTTCTCTATTTTCAGTAATCTATGACATTTTAACCTAACCAGAGACTAAATTTGAGATTAAAATTTAATTTGTTTACTATGCATTTCCAAATTATGCTGAAAATGTAGTTTTTATAAGTGCTGAAATATCCTAATGGGTTTTGAGGTTGCAGCTCTCTAGGACTTTTTAAAATAGAAAGTTTGTGAAATTTTCATGCAAATAGCATTCAGACTCCTTTATCATTCTTTCCTTTCCCTGGGAGAATTATAGATTTATTGTTTTAGGGTAGAAGAGGAAGGTAATTTCAGTGACTAGAGAATTCTCAGGAAGCCTTAAGCAGAACTGAAGCCATTTAAAAAGTTTTATCTCCAGTGATTCCAAAAAGCAGGAAACAAAAAGCCAAGAGTTTTGCAGTCTGCAGTTTCTAAACTTCTCCTAAGCAATGAGCACTAAGAGCAAGCTGATCTTAATTACTATTTATTGGTTTCTAAATACTACTAGAATAGAATACTAAAATTGATGGATAAATGAAATTATTTTTCCATATAAGATACATCAGAAGGACATTCCCCTGAATGATGCCCCTGAATGGCAATAAGATTTGTTTCATGTTTTAAACCCATAATATTGTTTTATATTTTGTTACGCTCTTAAAATTTTTGCATTATGATTTTACCACCATATAAGAAATACTGTTTATTTGAGAAATGATACCTAGATTGTGATGAATTTATATTGCTGTCACTTTTATATGAATGCTATGAAGTGATGAATTTGGACTATCACTTATTAGGGATTTTTGTCCTTATAGTGAAAAAAAATCTTGAACATTTAATTGGTTATATTTTGCTTCAAAATCAATAATAATGATGTTCACTTAGTGCTTGGGCAAAGTACAAAAATTCTCATTATTTGTGAAGTTATTTGAGGGCTTGTCAAGTCCTCTGGATTTTCAACCTTGACCAAGGTCATAAAATCTTATGATTGTGAAAGAAGGAGATATAAGAACATATGTGGCTAATGAGAGAGTTTTAAATTCTAAGATTCTTACCTGGTTTACTGAGGAGCTACGATCCTTTCTTTTAACACAAACACTAGCCAAAGAGGAGGATGACTTGGCTGTTGTCCTTTGTTCTGGAAGAGGACCAAAATAAGTCTAGTTACAATGTGTCTGACTGTGACTGATCAGACCAAAATGGACTTGGGAAGACTCTACCTACCACAGGTTGGTACAAATAGTTCATGTGAATATTTGGGGTTGATTCTTTAAATTTGCATATCTCACTTTTTTTAAGCTACTTCAGTTCTGCTTTGGTCGACCTTCTCTGATGAGGGCATGCCATGCTGAAAGGTTCTGTGTCAGTTTCTCCCATGTCACATACATAATCAATTCCAAAGTTCTTTTTGTTCCTTTTTAAAAATTTTATTTATTTTTAGTGGTCAGCATTCACTTTTATAAGATTTTGAGTTCTAAATTTCCCCCCACCCCAAATTAGCATGCAATCTGAGAAAGGGTATGCATGTATGATCATATTAAACATATTTCCACATTAGTCATGTTGTGAAAGAAGAATCAGCACAAAAGGGCAAAACTATGAGAAAGAAAAAAAGATTGAGAGAGAAAATAATATGCTTCAATCTGCATTTGGACTCCATAGTTCTTTCTCTGGATGTGGATAGCACTTTTCATCATGAGTCTTTTGGAATTGTCTTAGATCATTATATTGCTCAGAAGAGCTAAGTCTAACAAAGTCAGTCATAGCACAATGTTGCTGTTTCTGTGTACAACATTCTACTGGTTCTGCTCACTTCACTCAGCATCGGTTCATTAAAGTATTTCCAGGTTTTTCTGAACCATTTCTTAAGGAACAATAGTATTCCATTACATTTATAAACCACAACTTGGTCAGCCATTCCCCAGCTGAAGGGCATCCCCTCAATTTTCAATTCTTTGCCACCACAAAAAGAGCTGCTATAAATAATTTTTATACATGTGGATCCTTTTCCCGTTTTTATGATCTGTTTTATGGGAGAGTTCATCCCATTCACATTCACAGTTATGATTACTATCTGTGTCTTTCTCTCCATCCTGTCCCCCTATTTATGTTTTTCTTTCTTCTTTTTCCCTTTCCCTCCTCACTAGAGTTTTACTTTAAGCCAGGCCTCACTCAATCTTCCCTCCCTTCTCTCATCCCCCCTCTCTTTTCTTTCCCCTTTCCCCTCCTACTACCTATATGCCAAGTTAGATTGCTATACCAAATTGAATATGTTATTCCCTTTTTGAGCCAAATCCAATGAGAGTAAAGTTCAAATAATACTCATCTCCCTCCCTTCTTTTCCTTCTTTGTGCCTCTTCATGTGATGTAAATTACCCTTTTCTGCCTCCTCCTTTCCTCTTCTCCCATTACAATCCCTTTTCACCACTTAATTAGGTTTTTTTTATCATCACATCAAAATCAACTTATACCTACACCCTCTGTCTATGTGTATCCCTTCTAAATGTCTTAATAAAGATAGTCAAGAGCTATCATCTTCCCATGTATGGATATAAACAGTTTGGCCTTATTGAATAACATTTTTTTTCCTTTCCTGTTTACCTTTTTATGCCTCTCTTGAGTCTTGTATTTGAAGATCAAATTTTCCGTTGAGCTCTGGTCTTTTCATCAGGAAAGACTGGAAGTCCCCTATTTCTTTGAATATCCATCTCTTCCTCTGAAAGATTATTCTCAGTTTTGCTGGTTAGTTGATCCTTGGTTGTATTCCAAGCTCCTTTGCTTTACAGAATATCATATTCCAAGCCCTTCAATCTTTTAACGTAGAAGCTGCAAGGTCTTGCATAATCCTAACTGTGGTTCCACAATATTTGAATTATTTCTTTTGGGCTGCTTGCAGTATTTTCTCCTCGACCTGATAATTCTGGAATTTGGCTATAATATTCCTAGGCATTTCTTTCATGACTGTTTTACCCTCTGGTTCTAGGATCTCAGAGCAGTGTTCCTTGATGATTTCTTGAAAGTTTCTGTCCAGCCTCTTCTTTTGATCGTAGCTTTCAGGTAGACCAATAATTCTTAAATTATCTCTCCTGGATCTATTTTCCAAGTCAGTTGTTTTTCAGTGAGGTATTTTATGATTTCTTCTAGTTTTTCATTTTTTGATTTTCTTTGACTGATTCTTGATGTCTCATAGAATCATTAGCTTCCATTTGCTCCATTCTAATTTTTAAGGAATTATTTTCTTCAATGAGCTTTTGGCCTTCCTTTTCCATTTGGACAATTCTGCTTTTTAAGGCATTCTTCTGATTGGCTTTTTGGACCTCTTTTGCCTACTTTCCTGGCCTGTGCTCTGGTCTGTGAGTGACCACTAGCATTCTTTTCTGCCTTGGAACTGTGAGGAGATTCCCTCTTCACTGCACCACAAGTTCCAGCACACCAGTGCTCCTCCTCACCCCAGGACTGCCACCCAGGACTGCAACCTAGATCCAAGCACAGGCAAAGCAAGAGAATACTGCCTCAGTGCCAGCAAAGAGATCCCTGCATTCCCCTATCTGATCAGTTACTTGATCCCCTTGCTGTCTGTGGGCTGAGAGCTCTGGTGCTGTGGCCACCACCCCAGGGCTGTGTTAGGGCCAGGACTGGTCCACGATTCTCCCTCACCCAGGTCCCACGGACCTTTCCCACTGACCTTATAAGTTATCTTTGGTGTTTGTGGGTTGAGAAGTACGGAAACCACCACAGCTGCCCATGAATCAGTTTCTTGAGGCCTGTTGAAGATTTCTTCTGGCCCCGTCTTTACCTGCACAGCCCACATTGAACTGCGCTCCTCTCCCAGCTTGGTGCACCAAACCTTTCCTATCAACCATCCAGATTTTTTCACTCTGTCTTTTTGTGGGTTCTGCTGCTCTAGAATTTGTTTAGAGTCATTTTACAGGTATTTGGAGGGGTTTTGGGGTAGAACTTAAACAAGTCACTGCTTTCACTCTGCCATCTTGGCTCTGCTCAATTGTATTTTTAAAGGAATTCAATTTTCTTCTACCTCTCTTATTTGACTTTTAAAATCCTTCTTGAGCTCTTCCAAGAAAGCTTTTTGGGCTTGAGACCAGTTCATATTCCCCTTTGAGGTTTCAGATGTGGGTATATTGACAATGTTGTCCTATTCTGAATTTGTGTTTTGATCTTCCCTTCACCAACATATATTCTATGTTCATGGTTTTTCTTTGTTGCTTCTTGCTCATGTTGTATGCCTTTTTTCTGGCTTTTAAAGTTGACTTCTGCTTCTGGGTCACAGGGGGCACTGTCCCATGCTTTTTGTGCTGGGGGCTAGGGGCCTGTTTACTGGTTTGTGTGCTGGGGCCTCAGATGTTGGCAGCTGGAGGCTGTAGGCATCTGGTAGTTTACCTGGTACTAAGCTGGAGCTGGTGGTGGTGGCTGGCATGTGCCTGGTGTTGGCACTTGCCTGCTTCACCACCCTGGGGTTCAGAATCTCCCACCGGTTTGCTGAGGTGGGGCTTGCCAGGATGCCTCCCATCCTATACTGGTCCCCTTCAGCCACAACAAAAGGGACCTTTCATGTTAGTCTCCTTAGTCTCCTGAACTAAAAGACTGCTATACCTCATCTTTCTGCTGGCTCCACTATTCCAAGATTTTTCCTGGGGCAATGTTCTCTGGGATTTTCAAGGTCAATAAGGGAGGGTGAGAGTGACTTACTGCTGATCATATCAGGGCTTTGGTTCCTCTTCCTGTCAGTGGTCATCCTCTATAATGCAGGAAATTCCTCCTACTATCAGTCAGTTTCTGCTGAGAGAACTAGGAGCTCATGACATCTTGAGCACACAAGGTTACTACCAAAACTAGAAATGTTCAGCTCAGGATTGTCCCCTCTGAGGGTCAGGGAGAGTGCCTGTGACCTTATCTTTACAGGACCCCCTCACTCCAAAGAAAGGGAAATATGGTTCACAGTTTGAAGTTTGAGTGAAAGTTAAAACTTTTCCCCCCTCCTGTTAAATGTGTATAGCCAAGCAAAACAAATTTCTGCCATGGCCATATCTGAAAAAATGTGCCACCCTCTATAGTCAATTTGGTAAATATCTGAGGCCAGATTTAAACTGGGCTCTTACCAGCCATGTGATAAGTCACTTAACTTCTGCCTACCTCAGTTTCCCCATCTGTAAAATGAAGATAATAATAGTACCTACTTTCTGCAGTTGTGAGCTAATGTTTGTCAAATGCTTTGCAAACCTAAAGACAGACTCCAGTCTTAGGGATTTAATTTTGCTTAAGGAGTTAATATACAACACATTAAAAGGTGGATATCTGTTAGTTTGGAGATTGCAGTAATTAGCCAGTGTTTTTCTTGGGGAATTTTTTTTGAGTAAATGATCATGTATTTACTATCTATGTGGAATTCCAGATTGTAATTATTTTTTTTATTTTCTAATGTTTGATTTTGACAATAATATGAGTTTAAAATAGGGAAGAAAAAAAAGAAAAAGGATGTTGAATAAAATTTTTTGTGTGTGTGTGAGGTTTGGAAACTGTTTATCACTACCTAACTTATTGCAACAACATCAAGCTCTAAGCTAGATTAGTGAAACTTTGATGTTTAAGGTAAAATCTTTGGGGGCTGTGAATTTTCTTTTTGAGCTTTATTTTTAGGTATGTTTGTGTCATTAAGCCAAAGTTTCACTTCTTCAAGAAAAATGCCAGCAGCTTAGTGGGAGTGAGATCTGTGAACTGCTTCCGTTGGATATCTGTCCCTAGAGAATACATGGGGGTGGGAGTGGGGGAGCAACCTTGGGGAAACTAAGGTTAGACCCTCTTGACACAGTTTTCCACACAAGAAAACTTTCCACCTCCTTAATTCTGAGCCTTGATGTGATATACTAGCATACAATATGACTTTTACCTGAAATCAAACAGAGCTAAGGATACATTATCCTGTCATATCTGTGTTGAGTTATTCTGTGCCCTTAGGCTTAGGCCTGGAGGACTAGTCTTGATGTTGTTATAACCATATCCCTGCTTCTTCTTTTCACAGCAAATCTCTCTAACCAGGGCAGGTAAAGTTATAAAATATGTGTGTGTGTGTGTGTGTGTGTGTGTGTGTGTGTGTGTGTATAATTACTCTCATTGTTGCAATACTTCAGCACCTCTGCACTGCTGTAGGATGCAAGTATATAAGATCTTACTGTTTTCAATGTGAAATTATAGTTATTTCCAAATCCTGTACAACTAAGTAGATGAGTAGTTGGGCACTGTCTTTTGTTACAATTGGAGTAAAGTTAGCATCTTTTAAGTAAATTCTTTTGTGTAGCCATTGAACTTGGGAATAGAAGTCATTTGCTTACCAAGAGTGTTGTTACCTATGTATTCATGTATAGGATTAGATTGGAGCAGCTAGGTGGTGCAGTAGATAGAGCACTGGGCCTAAGGCCAGGAAGACTTATCTTCCTGAGTTCAAATCTGGCCTCAGACCCTTACTAGCTATGTGATCCTGGGCAAGTCACTTAGCCCTATTTGCCTCAGTTCCTCATCTGTAAAATGAACTGGAGAAGGAAAGGACAAACCACTCCAATATCTTTGCCAAGAAAACCCCAAATGGCTTATGAAGCATCTAACAGGACTGAGATGACTGACCAAAAACAACAAAAATGGGATTAGATCCTTAATAGCATTTGGTCCTCCTAAGGAGGGAATTGGCTCAAGTGGAAAATTTTGAGAAAGCAACAGGATCATAACAATTTGCTAACTTACATCACAAGACAGTTCTAAGTAGTACAACTGAAGTGTTTCCCTTTATGAAGTTCAAATCTGAAATACAAAATGAAATAAATGAATGCCAGTCTTAAAAAGTTAAATGATAATGGAGCTGTTAACAGGATTTTACTGAACCAGTTTCTAACCTGAGAATGATGAAACAACGGGCCAGCGACAAAGTGCCAGTAATCAAGTAGCCACTTAATTAATTAGTTTCATTATGAGGAACAGATTTGCAAATTGAGAATTCTCCTGATCAGAATTCCACCTTGCTGAAGTGAAGACAGATGATATACATAAAACACAAGTTGGAAGGGAGGGAGGAAGGTGGATTACAAACAGTCTTTCCCAGGGCAAGAGTAGTTTCCCGCAACAAACCCACAAATGGAAGACAATGCAACAATTCTGGAATCCTGTGGGAGCAAAACTGGTCAAGTCCTTGGGGTCTTTACTTAGTGGGTCATAGGACCAGAATTCTGTGATGGGAACAGGTTCTATGGTCTTTGATTCGCTTCACTTCAGGTACACAGGCAGAAGGATGCTAGTGATCGTGAGCCTTGTCAAGGTTTGATTGATCAATTCAAGCTACGTTGTGAGTCTGACTCACAAGCTGGAAAAGGCAGCTCTTGACAAAACTGAATTATTAGTACGTTCAATACACGTATCATATCGATAAATATGAAAATTATAAATTCCTTTCTCAGTGCCAATACCAATTTAGAAAATCATTCAACCTTAGCTTACATGTCTGCTTTGGAAAGTCGCATTTTACAAGTTAGATCCTCATAGATTCTTTTTAAGATTCTTCCTTCAGTCTGTTGTTGGCAGTGTCTTGTATCAGGTACAGGGTTTAGGTAAACATAGAAACAGCAAACTTAAATTCTGTGAAGTTTCAAGGTTCCTAACTTGATGTTCTTCTTATAGCTGTATTGTTAATAAGAACCACAAGGCTTGAGCTGGTTTTCACCACATGAATTAGTTATTGGAGAATCAGAATTTAGGAGAGTGTGCTAAATTGTACTGAGATCTGTTTTGTGAAAGCTTTTAGCAGAAGCATCTAAGAATCTCTGCAAGTAACTTGGAACTAGAGAAGCAAACCTACTGAAGAGAAACCCCTTCAGAGCTGCCCTGAAAATGTTCTGGAAGGTCCAAGAGAAGCTGTTTCCAGAGACTACATGACTACATGAGACATCTAGGATCCAGTATGAAATGTGCTGATCAAATGGACAGTGGGAGTGAGTTACCAGGCCACAAGGCAACTTGATGTTAACATTGACGATCCTCATTGTATTGCTTTGGCTTGTTGTTTCATGGTATCTATGTTTGCTGAGTTCTCTTTCTTCCCTTGATGACATTTGAATCCCTTCTCTAAAATTAATCCATGGTTTTAGATATTTTTACTCAGATTTTTCTGAACCATACTCTTCATCATTAATGAAGCATTTTTTAAATGTATAAAAGAGAACGCTAAGTAATTCCAAGGGAGGCATGGATAAGCAAGACAATTTTGAAACAAATGTGTTCAATTTATTATATACTATAAAAAGTGCCTTATATAGAGATTTTGCAGTTTTGTGTACCATCCTCTTTTTCTAATTTTCGTGTTGTCTGTCTAGTTCAGAATAATAAAAAATAAGTAATAACAATACAAAAAAATGTGTGGGACTCTAGAAGGAGCCTATGAACATACAGCTAGTAAGAGGCAAGACTTGAAGCCAAGTCAAGTTTTCCTGACTCCAGATTGGCAGTATCTGTCACTTACAAGCCATCTAAAACGTTATCGAATTTGTACATATGCTGATAATATTCAGCAATTTATGTGGAAAGGTTAGATTTCTATTGGCCCAGAGGACTTGGACCAGGACCAAAGGGATAAATTATAAGGAGCATGATATAAGGAAAAGCTTCTGTAAGCTTTGGATTATGTCCAGATCATCTAATATGAAGACACTGTGCTTCTGTAAGAAGATATCCTGTATTTCCCTATGGGTGGGAGTCGCTGCCTTCAATTGACTGAAGCCAGAACAGCCTACATGTTTAAAACCGTCAGACTAAGACAGTGTTGGTCTCTTTCCTACACTCTTCTTGTGTCCAGACAGGGTTCAAGCACCATGAACTGACTGTCTAGGGGGAGGAGTTTCCTTCCCCTCAACCCACTCTTTGCTCTGTGGCCCCTGAGAATCAAGCTAGGGGACTGTGCTTTGTTTTGTTTGTGCAGGAAGTACAATCGCCATAGTATCTGAGAGTTCAAACCACGACAACCTTGGAGACAGGATTCCAGGCTGGATGTGCAGCCAGCCAGTCAAAGAAGAGAAGCTCTGAGAAGCGAGGGTGCCTGGGATGCAAGCCCAAGATGGGCTCTGGACTTGGAACTTGGGACTGTACTTTATAGAAAGTGAGCTAAGGGACAGCTAGGTAGTACAGTGGATAGAGCTCTGACCTTGCAGTAGGGAGGACCTGAGTTCAAATCTGGCCTCAAACACTTGACACCTACTAGCTGGGAGAGTCACTTAACCCCAATTGCCTCACCAAAAAGAAAAGAAAAAGTAAGCTAAGCTGTGACTAACCCTTCCTCATGCAGGTGGAAATTATGCCCCACATTTTGGGAAGTATGTTTGTATATTTGTTATTATACCTTTGAAGTAAGCCACTCCTTTGTAAAAGTTAATCCTATTAGATGATTAAATGAAGCTGAGGTATAGGGGACCCCCAACAATAGGGGGAACACTATTAGTGGTGACTAGAGCCAATGGCAGAGAACCTGGACACTCCACCTCAACCTCCTTAAAAGTACTGGCTTATTCAATTTCTTTCCCTGAAGAAATGGGTTATTTAAATTTTCTTTTTCTTCTTTAATTTGGGTATTTTATATTTTTGTAAATATTTATTTAAGTACCTGATTTTGCCAGCATACTCCTGGGCAAAATAGTTTCTAATAATTTTCATTATTTCTTCATTTGTTTTGAATTCTCCTTTTTCATTTTTGATACTGGTAATTTCTGTTTCCTCTTCTTTTTTAAAAATGAGCTAATTGTTTTATCTCATTGCTTTTTAATTAGTTTCTAGTTTTATTTAATGTTTCCTCCCTTCAATTTTCTTTTTTGTTTTCAACTTTCAAACTCTCCCCCTTGATTTTTAGGATTTCTATTTTGGTGTTTTTTAAAATTAGGATTTAAAAATGTATTGTTTTTCTAGTTTTTTAAGTTGTATGTTCAGTTCATTTTGGTGTTTCTCACAGGAGGTGATTGATGGTTTCTTTCCATTTTAACATTGCTCTCCTGCGTGAATATATCTGGGCAATATTCTTCAATGATTTCTTGAAATAATGATGTCCCAGTCTGGCAGTTTTAAAGATGTAGCCTATACAGACGATCAAAGGAGGTTACTCCCACTCACTTGGTAGGGAAATGCAGAATTGCCTCTATGTTAGGCAACATGAGTGTGTTTCAAGGCACCATTATACCTTCCCTCAATTTGAAATTTGCTATCTCTAGGAAATAAGCCAGGGATGCATTTTTTGCAGCACAGTCCTTATCCCAAATTCAGAACAAGTTCTCAGGAGGCATAAATAATGTTTTTTCACTTGCTAGAGGCAACTAGATAGCACAATGGATAGAGTGCTAGGCTTGGAGTCAGGAAGACCTGAGTTCAAATCTGGCCTCAACACTTACTAGCTGTGTGACCCTGGCCAAATCATTCAACCTCTGTTTGCCACAGTTTCTTCAACTATGAAATGGGGACAATAACATCGCTTACCTTGCAAGGTTGTTGTGAGGGTCAAATGAAATAATATTTGTAAAGCACTCAGCATGGTATCTGACACATAGCAGATGCCATATAAATCTCTATTCTCTTCTCTCTCTTTCCCCTAGTGCCATACAGTAAAGTCTCAAAACAGCTGATGTTGCAAATCACATATAATCCCACATGTACAGATAAAAACCATAATTATTTCCAAATACAAAGTTTTACAAGTTCAACAAAACAAGGAACAAATTTCCCAAATTTCCCAAATATTCCTGCTTGCTTAGCCTTTGACTTACAGGGCCTTTCTCAATTCATAAGCAAAAGAAAGAATAAGGATAAAACTGGCTTTCTGTATCAAATGAAAATCTGGTCCACATTGAGCTTTTTAATTTACATCGAACTCTCCCTACAGGGATTTGGGATGTGGGGTCTATCAAATGTTACCCATTTCTCAAATGAGAAAACTGCACTAAGTGGAAACTCTTCCATAATTCTCACAGCGTGTAAGGCCATCCAACTAGGGTCTTGGAAACAGTGTCCCTTTCTAACACAGTGCACACAAATATTCTTTAGGGGTCCCTCTGTACCATAGTTCAACCCACAGAGGTCTAGGCAATTTCTTCTGGGTCCTTATTCCAAAGGGCACCTAAAATTCACCTCATGGATCCTTGCCACTGCCAAAGTAAACCAAATAGAATTGCAAATTCACCAATTAGGACAAAACAAATAGGCTCAGTTAGAGAAATAGCGAAGAATGTCAGCTACTTGTCAATTTTAGGCATAGACATTCTCATCCTAAGAGGCTGTAGGGCTTTTTTGCCTTTCACAAAAAGGAAGGTAGTCCAGGTCTGCCTAAACACAAAAGAACAAAATGAAGGTGCCTTTTTAAAAAAAAAAATCTATCAAGAGTTGACTATTGGTTATTTCATGCTTAGATTTCTCAATAAAAACATTTGATTGTGCTTTAAATCACACATTTATCACTACTTTTTAAGTTCTACTCAAATCAAATGGATATTTCTATCAGAATATGTATAACTTCCTCAGCTGAATTCATTAAAATAAGTTATTTATAAGATGCAAAAGTGTTAATGAATAACTAAAGTGCTACTGACTAAAAATGTTAAAAATTAAAAATGTTAGAAGCTTGACAGGACTGGTAAATTTAAAGTATTTATGATCAGAAAACACAAACCAACATTTTTTCTATAACACCATTCTATGAAATAGATATATACTAACAAAAAAATTTTTAAATATTGATGCTTACCATGTTTATATATGTCACAATTTGATAAGATAAGTGCTAGTATGCATCTTTCTTTCTCTGTAATAGTAACTTTAATGATCCACAAATATAAATGTTTGTGTGGCTCCTGTTTGTATCTAATAAGGATCTTGTATCATTAGAAAGAACAGAGAATCAATCAGTAGTCACATCAGGCTGGAAATCCAGCAACAAAAATTACAGAGACTTTCCAAGCTACTAAAAAAACCCCAACAGGTCATAAAATGCCATGATAATAGGCAAAGAAGGGATAGTTGAATTTAAGTTTCACCAGCTACCTTTGAATCAGTTTGAAAAGTCTCAGAAAACCTCCAAAGTGTCAAGAAACAGTTATTTAAGCACTAAATCTAAATTCAAATTTAAGCACTAAATTAAATTTAATCACCAAAACCCATTAGATAGTGAGCTTTTTCAGGGCAGGAATTGTCTTTTACTTCTTTTTTTTTCTGTCATAGTGCCTGGCAAATAATAGGCACTGAATATTGATTGATGATGAATCTCAAACTTCAAAAGAAATACTAAATGTAAATACAATTTTAAATCAATTGTAAATCACCATCACTGCCTCTTTTCCATCTCTCTAGCCTTTTGTTCTTTTCACATATAGCTGCTTCTGGTAAAGACACAAAGATTTTGACATGGAGTCTTTAAGTCTAGCTATTCCAACAGTACAAGAAAGTGAGCTCTTGGTTTATCCTCTTGTGCCATGTTATCTTTCTCTATTTTTCTACTCTGTGGCTCTGTTCAACTCTATAGTGTTGTGTTCTGCTCTTGACTAATAGCTTCCATGAAGGATCAGAAAAGTCACTTATGACTGAAAAAAGGCAGGATGGGGAAATGGTCTCCACTTTGCTTCTTTTATGGCTTCTATTAAGACATTTGTGAACAACTGAGTGGAAGTAGGGTCAGTTTTAAGAAAAATTCCAGTCTTCACTATTTTCTTCCCCTAGGTGTTGCTGCTCTCCTGCCCCAGGTGTCCAGGGCTCTTCAAAAACATGGAGAAGGTTCTGTGGAAATTATGGCAACTGAGGTAGGCCTTGAAGAAAGGAAACAATTTCAAGAGCAGAATTTAGGGGGAAGGGGGAATCCATTCTAAGAATAGTTGACAGTATACACAAACAGACAAAATGAGATATGGGAATTCTGGGTAGTCTGGGTTGGCTGGCAGAGATAGTTTAGCAGTTATTCATTTCAGGTGTATCTGAAATTTAATGGGGACAGAAGTCTTAAGCTAAGGGTAGTAAAATTTAAGGGCCTAGCTACTAGATGGGAAATGTATATTTATGTAACAATGGTGTTATCTTCTTAGTCTCTGAAAATCATGCCCTGGAGGTAGCATGAAGTAGGCCTTTTATACATCTCCTTATTAGTCTTGAACAAAATTGTACCCATGTCTACCCACTTAACTATTTAAGAAACTAAATCCCCCAACCCAGGAGAATATTACTGGAGCTATGGCTTTACTGTTGACAACAGCATTCTTTCAGAAAGTAAGGTTTTATTGCATGCTACTCCTGAACATTTAAGGTCCAATGAGACTTGCTTCTATGCTATATAATTATAATGACTACAACTGACCTGGAAGAGATGAGAAAGTGCACTTTTCTCCCTTCTTTGCAGAAGCAAGGGATTGCAGATTTGGAACAATGGCACTCTAGGGACTGTCAGACAGGATGGATATGTTTGTTAGTTTTGCAGAACTGCGTTTTCCCTCTGCTATTATTCTGACTAGTTGGATGAGTGTTAAGAAGGGGTGCATTTGGAAATGAGGTGATATAAAAACAAAAACTATAAAAGATATTTTAGAGATTTACTTCTAAAATTCATAAGACTGGGAAGCCACAATACAGCTACAGAAACCCTAAACAGCTCTGATTATTTTTACTCATAAGCTGGCTTCTACCCAAGCAGTCCTGCAGGTGCCCTTACTAAGAGTGGGCTGAGGTTCCTTCCAATTCTAGGATTTTGTGATCTGAAGGGCAGTCCCTTTGTAAAATTTATCTTGAGTGCTCAGAATTTAATTCCAGAAAACCCCATGATATGGCACTAATAAATTAGTCTACAACTCTCAGTGGCTAGTCCATTGTAGCCAACTTTTGTATAAGCTAGATTTTTTTTTTGTATAAGCTAGATTTTTTTTTGGGTATAAACTAGATACTAACAGTATTGAAGATTTTGGTGCTAGTATGAAGCCTTTCTCCACTGCAATTTTGATACATTGAGTAATACCTGACTGTTTGATGCAATGAAGCAATATGGCATATCAGATAAAGAACTGGACTTGGAATTTAGGAAGACCTGGATTAAAGTCCCTTCTCTGAGAAATACTGGCTGGGTGATCTGTGGCAAGTTATTTAACCTTTCAGTAACCCAGGTAACCCTCTAATACTATAAATTTTAGAACAACTGTTGATCTGTAGGATTTTCCTTACAAGGAATCTCCTATATCAGTGAAAAATCTGGACCAAAGATGATGGAATACTTTCCTATGGTAGTTACAAAGAAACAGATTTTTTTTTCCATTGTGGACTCCATGATGTCAAATGAGGCTTGTCCTCTGAATAAAAGCTTTCCCACACTCTTTACACTTACAGAGTCTTCTCCTATGTGGATTCTCTAGTGCTGAATAAAGCTAGCTGTTCCACAGAAGGTATTTCCACACTTATCACACTGATAGGGTCTTTCCCCAGGACATATTCTCTGATATCCAATAAGATCTGACTTCTGTGTGAATGTTTTCCCACATTTATTACACTTATAGGATTTTTCTCCAATATGAATTCTCTGATGTTCTGTGAGCCTCCTCTCTGAATGAAGGTTTTTCCACAATCATTACAATTGTAAGGTTTCTCTCCAGTGTGTGTTCCCTTATGTTGAACAAGTATGGAATGTCGACTAAAACTTTACCACACTGATTACACTGATATGGTTTTTCTCCAGTGTGAGTCTTAAGATGATTAAAAAGACCTGACTTCTGGCAAAAGGCTTTCCCACACACATTGCCTTGGTAATGTTTCTCTATACAGTGTATTCTCTGATGCTAAATAAATTCTGAACTCTGAAAGTTTTTCTACACTTATTACGTTTATAAGGTTTCTCCCCAGTGTGATGTTGAACAAGGACTGACCTATATCTGAAAGTTTTACCACATTCTTCACACTTATATGGTCTTACTCCTGTATGGATTTTCTGGTGATGAAAAAAGTCTGGCCTCTGATGGAAAGGTCTCCCACAGATCCCAAATTTAAAAGGTTTCTCTGTGAATTCTCTGATACTGAATGAGGTCTGCATTCTGCATGATGCTTTTCCCACATTCATCACATTTATGTTGCTTATCCCCTATGGCATTTACCTTCTGGATTCCCCGTGTTCTCTTAGGATCATAGGTTTCTCTATACTCAGGACCTTGGGAAATGTTTCCAATGACTGTTCCACATATCTCCATGTGTGATTCTGTTTCTTCTTGAATTTCAGGCTTTGAAGCTAACTCCCTATTCTCAATCCTGGTTTCATGATTTGAAACAATCAATATAATTATGTCACCTATTTTCTGTGTTCAAAAAAGGGAACTTGCTTTATGGGAAAGAGATAGTTTAAATAAACTGTGTACGTGTGAGCAGTTAATAAGTGACTGCAAAATGGGATCATTATATGAAAAGAAGTGACAAAACTCAAAGCCCAAATGCTGGGGGCCAGCAGGAGAAGTAGGGGTAGAAGGGCAGGGAATATGGTAATAATATGGTATCCAATAGAGAAGGCTAAATTCAGAGAAGGTGTGGCAGGACCAGTTTCTACCAGGACTCCTGCCACATAAACTAAGCTAATTTTTTTTTTTCTGTAAAGAGCAGAGAAACTGACCCTGAAGCTTGAATGCCCCGGAGCACTAGGGCTCAAGTCACTAGTGTTTCTTCCTAATTCCTTAATGCTATGCCACATAGGCGGGGACAGTTTTTCCTAAGGAACTACTAAGTCAGCTAGATGAGTTTTCCCCTATAAGGCAGGAAAACGGATATAGGAAACTAGGATTTGAGTTACTAACTTGGCTTCCTGGTCCCTTCTTGCCTTAAAAAGACTAGCCTAGAAGAAGTCGATCACTCAGACATGAGTGATGTCTTATTGCCATATGAATCAGCATATCCTGCTGACCAAAATGGAAACAAGAGGGCTAAATCTACCTCAACCAGTGCAGTAACCTTGCTGAGTATTCTTTCCATGTTATTGTTAAGTACACTTTTTAAAAGTGGATGGTCAGGGCAGCTAGGTGACAACGCAGTGTACAGAGTACTGGCCCTAGAGTAAAAAGGACCTCTCAGACTAGACACATAATACTTACTAGCTGTGTGACCCTGGGCAAGTCACTTAACCCTAATTGCCTTGCCAAAAAGATAAAAAAATAGAAGTGGATGGTCAATGATTATTTAATTTTATTCTAATCTAGCTTGAGACCAGCTTGAGTTAGGCCTAGTCTACCACAGAGGGCTTCAATTCATTAGGAAGATAATAAAGTCATAAGAAAAATATCAATATTCAAATTATAAGTGGCTGCTACAAATATTTCTGGGGCAGCTATTTGGTGTTGGGCCTGAGTTCAAATATGACCCCAGACACTTATTAGCTGTGTCACTTAATCCTGTTTGCTTCACTTTCCTCATCTATAAAATGAGCTGGAGAAGGAAATGGCAAACCACTCTAATATTTTTACCAAGAAAACCCCAAATGGAGTCATGAAGAGTTAGACACAATTGAAATGACTTAACAGCAATAACAACAAATATTTTAGTGGATTAACTGAAGGAAGAGGCTTGCAGATTGAAAAGAGCCCAACAGATAGCAAGTCTGGCAGAAGTAAAGCAAAATCACAAGGAGAATTTTAAAGTAGGGGAATCTAGCAATGGCTAAGAAAACATCAATAATGATAAACACATTTATATAGTGCTTTAAGGTGTTATAAAGCACTTTCTACACATCAACCCCATGAGATTAGGAGTTGCAATATTACTGTCCACATTTTACAAATGGAAAAACCAAGAATCAGAGAGATAAAGTGACTTTCTCAAAGTCACAGAGCTAATAAGATTTGGAGTTGTAATACTAAAAAGGAATTTTGAACAGGAAGAGAGACTAAATAAGACTAATCAATAGAATGGGAAAGGCTAGGAAGTGGAGAGGGTAGTAGCTGGAAAAGTGAAAGGTGAAGGTTAGTAGTAGAATAAGATTGATGTGGATTAAATGCGTGAGTAGGAAGTGGTTAGGGATTATATAACAAAACTTGTCTTGCATTCCCTAATTTGAAGACTGGGAAGGAAAAGGATTTCTCCAATACTTAATGCAGAACTTGCCTTCTCAACAGATCTGAGAAGTCACAGAATCAAATGAGTAGATATGTTTATTTCACACAGGACCTTTTCTTTCAGAATCTAAGAAGTTGAGAGAGAGGTAATAAACAAGTACATTGTATTGAATAATTTGAATTGAAGCATTTAAAATACATACCTGTACTCAGACTTGTACACAGATCTGGAGAGGGTCAAAATCTACAGAGTGATTAAGAAGTAGCAGCATACCTTCTCTTGGTCACCTTGCTCAGGTTTGGGTTTCCAGAGGAAGTGGGTTCCCAGTTAAAATCCCCCCTTTCACCAATCTCTTGAAAAGTATTAGATTCTTGAGATTCACCCTTTACCTGCACTTGATAGAGGTTAGAATTTGGGGATTCTTGAGCAGCTTCCAGGGACACTCTTCTAAAATTTGTTCCTGCCCATGTAGACCAGTTTGGGACCTGGGATTAATATACAATTGGGATCATGAGATAATTATTATGGGAAATGGAGTTAAAACTTCAGAGAACATTCCTAAAGAACATGGTAGAGAAAGAAGAAACCTAAATATCATTCAATTTTCTAAGGGTGATGAGAGTGGGGTAAAAGAGATAAGAAATATACAGAGATCAACAGTTCCATTTAGATCTAATGGAGATTTTATTCCTCTCATTGCTGTGGCTTGCCTGAAGTTATATGTCTCTCTCTTTCCCTAAAATTTGTTGCAACAGATTGTAACTCTCCCCTTCACCTTGCCTTCTGAGTTGGTTAATCAAGCTCTTTCTCTAAATCTTCCAGCATATTCACTAATTCCTCTCCACTCTCAAGATGATACACCCACATCTGGAGCTCCTCAGGCAGTATAGTCATGAACTGCTCCAACACTAGGATTTGTTCCTTTGTATGCATTTCTGGCCTTAGCCATTGGTGGCAAAACTCCCAGAGTCTGCCTCACAAAGGCCAGGGGTTTCTTCATAGCATAACTGCCTGAAGCATTCATGGAAGATCACCCAACCAGGGAGATTGTTTCCTGATGACAAGCTTTCTGACTCAAGGAATGGTCTTCTTCTTTCTTCACTATTAAAGGACAATTCCGTTCCCTGAGAACTTGTAAGAAAGGGGAAAGGGTTGCTGATTCATTCCACTCCACAGTCATCCTGTCCTTGATTAGCTCATAAGGCAACACAATTCAACTGAGAGGATTACTGCTTCAGGACTACTCCTGTGGCATAAGAAATGATTGTTTAACATAGGAATGATCATCTATATAGAGTTTAATGAGGGCTGGTCAAAAAGGAAATTTCTGGAAGAAAAGAGATCTCAGATTACAGTCCTCACATAAAGTGATTGTAATATTTGCTTAGCTGTCCACCCAGAAGTGGACAGAAAATACAGCAATAGTGCCACAAGAATGGTGCTATTTCGTTAGTGAAGTCCAGGGCTCTAGAAATGTTTCCAGTTTAGGCTGGATATATAAAATTTCCTATGTAAGTGTAACTTACATGTATACTAACTTTATGATTTACAAAGCACTTTCACATAGCAATCTTATTTCCATTTCACAGATGAGGAAAGTGAGGCTCAGAAAAGTTAGGGGACATGCTCCAAAGTTGCATATAGCCAGTAAATATTGGAGAAGGGACTCAAATCTAGACCTTTAGTTTATGTCCAGTGTTCTTTTGTCCATACTGTGTGGTGTCCTATCATGACAAAGCCTGGCTTTCCTCATAGTTCAGTCTTCTCCCTTTATTAAATTTACAGGGAGTGGGTTCATTGATGTACTCTGTTTCACATCCTACGTCCCAGTCTTCTCAGTACATATTCCTCCATCAAATCTTCTGTCATTTAAGTACAGATAGTCTGCAACTCCTAAAACAAATTCCTCCATGACAAGGAAATCACTTCTTCCTTATTTATTACTGTAGTTAAACATATTATTTTTAAATCTTGTGGGATTCTAAAATAAATTATTTAAAGAGATCTAAAAGTTTTAAAAAGTAGGAAAACACACTGGATTTATGAGTTATAAAATCCAGATTTAGAGTTATATGGGATCTTTAAAGACTACAGAAACAGATAAAGTTGTAGGGACCTTAGGGGTTATTCCAACCCCTCATTTTTATAGTTGAATGAATTAAGACCCAAAGAAGTGAAGTGATTGTACTCAAGGTCATATAGTAAATTACAGGCCTGAGATTTGAACTCAGGTCCTTGAGTCCAAATCTTCTTTCCTCTACACTAGTCAGCCAGTCAGTCAAATAATATTTATTAAGGGCCTATTATGTGGCAGGCACTGTGTTAAGCACCGGGATACAAAGAACAGCCAAAACAAAGCAAAACCAAAAAACCCAGAACAATCACTGCTCTGAAAGATATCACAATCTAATTTTTTTTTTAAATGACCTCCAGAGGATTCTGGCTCTATAACTTTCTCACTGTATGACTTTGGACAAGTTACTTCCCTTCTTTTTGTCCTCAGTTTTCTCATTTGTAAGATGGCAATAATTTATACTACCTACCTCACAGGATTATAAAGTGCTATCTAATCAAATGCTATCTAAAAACACAAATTAGTATTAATACACAATAGAAATTAGTGTTCAGTACAGAACAGAGGTGATGAATCTTTATCAGAAAGTCAAATATTACTCTAAAGAGTTCACATCAAGTTGCAATGTAAACTATATGTTTAATGCATCGGAGAATCTCACCTGTGTAGGTACTCTACCCATGAAGATAACAACTGCACTATGTCTTCTTGGTTTAGGGGCTTTTTGTCTACACTCATAAATCCTCCATGGAATATTTGCCTGAAAAGTTGGAGATCCTCTCATACGCTTAGCAAAGAGTGCATTTTCCCCATACCTCCATTAAAGTTCTAATCTAATCGTCTCATTAAAGTGTGGAGATAACTTTGAGTTCTAGATAGCTCAGCAAGCTAAAAAAAAACATCCAGTTTGGGTACAGGGAAAAACTTTAAGTCTTATTTGAGGACTGCCACAGTTAAGTTTAAAGAGGCTCATCAGTAGATTAGCTGCAAGGTGATGAATTTTTCAGGTAAAACAACTCTCAAACTCTGGTTATCAAGTCTCTATGATCTGTCATGATCCACATCCACAGACTCCTGAACTGTTTTTCCAACAGAAGAAAAGTACATTTTTTTCATTGTACATGAAGCGTAAAGAATAGGATAATCAATTAATCAATAAGCACTTATTAACTTCCTATTAAGTACACTAGAGATACAAACAAAAACAAAACAATACCTGCACTCAAGGAGTTTATATGTTGTCAGAGGAGACAACATAAATACAAACACATACAAGCTAGTTAGGGAAGGAGGGCACTAGCAGTTGGAGGGGATGAAGGAAAGCAGTTATGTTTGAGCTTCCTTTTGAAGGAAAGCAGGGAATAACTGAGAAAGAAGGGAGTAGGAAGTGAATTCAAGGCATGGGCTATAGCCAGTGCAAAGGCAGGGGTGGCAGATGAAGCACTGTGTTAGCAATAGAGAGGCCAGTTTGTACTGGAGAGAGTGGAAAGGCTGGAATGATAGGATGAGATCAAGGACTTTAAAAACCAAAGAGAAGAATTTATATTTTATCCTAGAGAGAATGGGGAGCCACTAGAGTTTATTGAATAGGGAAGTGACAAGGTCAGAGCTGCAATTAAGGAAAATCACTTTGAAAGTTGCATGGAGGATGGCTTGAACTGAAGACAGACATGAGTTAGAAAGACCAATTAGAAGGCTGTTGCAATAGTAGAGGTTATATCTGTACAAAAATATTTGTAGCAGCTTTTTTTTTTTGTAGTGGCTAAATAATTGGAAATCAAGGGGATGCCTATCAACGGGAGAATGGTTGAACAAGCTGTGGTATATGGTTGTGATGGAATATTATTGTTCTATAAGAAATGACAGGCAGGATGATTTCAGAAAAAACCTGGAAAGACTTACATTGAACTGATGCAAAGTGAAGTGAGCAGAACCAGGAGAACATTGTACACAGTAACACCAATATTGTATGATGAACTGTGAATCACTTAGCTATTCTCAACAATATAATATAATACAGTGTAACACAAAGGACACATGGTGAAACATGCTTTATGCCTCCAGAGAAAGAACTGATATCATCTAAATGCAGACTGAAGCATATTTTCTTTCTTTCTTCCCTCCTTCCTCCCTTCATTTTTTTAATTGAATCTTCTTGTTCAAAATGACTAATATGGAAAAGTTTTACATGATTGCACATGTAAAACCTATATTGGACTGCTCACTGTCTCAGGGAGAGAAGAGGGAAAGGAGGGATAAAATTTGGAATTCAAAGCTTAAAAACATGTAAAGATTGCTTTAACATGTAATTAGGGGAAAAAAATAAAATATTATTTAAAAAAGTATAGGTCAGAGGTGTCAAACATGTTGCATGTGGCCTACAACACTCCCAAGTGCATCCTGAAACCAGATTAAAATGTAATTGGGAAGTATTTAACAAATAAATAAAATGTAATAAAACATAGATAATATTACATTTCGAAACTAAGTCATTAGTGGCTCCCATTTCTATTTGATTTTGACACCAACAAGTAATGAGGGCCTGAACAAAGTTGGTGGCTTTGTGACTAAAAAGAGTTGCTGTAGAGGTAGAGACAGAGTTGGACATATATATAAGGTCAAGTAGAGAGTTGATAATAGCATCAAAGTTATAAATCCTGAAGACTGGAAGAAAAGCTGGAAGGATGGTGGTATCCTCAATAGATATAATGAAGGTTGGAAAAGGTAGGGGCTTGATTGAATGAGTTCTATTTTGGACATGATGAGTTTGAGTTTATTGGGTATCCAGCTAATAGGTAGCTGGTAAAGACCAGAGCTCGTGACAGACACTAGGGCTGGATACAATTATAAAAATGATAATTAAATCCATGGGAGTTGATAAAGTCACCACAGCCTTAGGAATACCTACAGTTATGGGGCCATAATATGGATGAGGAGTCAGAAAAGGAGAAAAAGGAATGTCACAGTTAGAAGAACCAGGTGAGAATAGTGTTGCGAAAATCCAGAGAGGGGAGAGTACTCTAGAGAAGGTGGTCAACAGTGTCAAAGGAAGCAGAGAAGTCAAGAAGGATAAAGACAGAAAAGGCCATCCGACTTGGCAATTAAGAGATTATTGGAAATCAAAAAGCAAGCAAATAAAGCCCAAAATATACACAAAAAGGAGACATTAAAAATTAAATCTAGGTGCACATTTTCTTCTACAGAGAAAGCACTAAGTTTGTTTTCAATATAGGAAAGCCAGAAAATATGCAACGCAAACCAAAAATAAGATCCTCCAGTTATCATTGGAAAGAAACCAAACATTTTAATTGAGTGAAATAACAACAACAAAAAAATTACTGTAAACCATGATCATGAAAGGAAAAGAATCTTAAAAGGAATATATCCAGTCATTGACTCTTTTCTGTATTAACATGAACTGCAAAAAGCCTACATAATGGATTTCCATGTTTTCTTCCAAAGGTATTGGAAGGCTCCTCAGCCTGACTGATGCATTTTTTTTTTCAGAAAAAAAGAATGAATGGGTGTTCTATAACTTTTTGATTTATAATAATACTTTCTGGCTGTACATGGATATGATATATCCTAGCAAAAGAAAATGATTACACAGTGAAAAAGAGTATCTGGTATGCTACTGACCATTCAGTTGATGCTAGCAATCTGACTTAGGGCCTTTGTGTTACCACTAAATTTTATTGGTTCAGACTGCAGTCATTTTCATCAGGGTAATCTTCATACATGGCAAGATATCACTGTCATATATTGAGGGGAAATACTAATTTTAATCTACTGCAATGAGCACTAAACTATTAGATTGGTTGTGGTGTAATGCACTGTACTTATTCAAACGAAAGAAGAGAATCCTGATTATACAACATCCTTTCAAAGAAATATTTTTTCACATTCAAATTGTTTTCCTTTATTGACTCAGTTATAGAAATATTTCTCAATTGAGATGGCTCCTCTTCTCACCACCTCCTTAGCTGAGAATCTTGCCTCGTATTTTATAGAAAAATTGAGATCACACTAGTGAGCTCCCTCTTCTCCCATCTTCCTATAACTTAGATGCTTTCTTCTACTATCTCCTCTTTCACCTATCTCATATGACGAAGTGTTTTTATTCCTTACCAAGGCTAATCTCTCAAGTCTTCCTATTCCATCTTATCTCCTCTAACAAATTACCTTCTCTGTTATCTCCACTCTATCACTTATTTTCAATTTCTCCCTCCCTGCCTTAATTCTCTTCCCACCTGAATCCATCCTCCATTCAACTGTCAAAGTGATTTCACTAACTGTGCAGGTTCAATCATGTCATTCTCATACTCAATAAACTCCAATGACCCTCTATTGCCTCCAGGATAAAATATAAAATCCTATTTGGAATTCATTTGGAATTTGGAAGACCTTTCCAGTCTTCTTACATCTCACTTCCCAACACATATTTCTTGTTCCAATGACACTGACCTTCTTGCTGTTTCATGAGCAAGATACTCAAGATCTCTTGACTCTGGGCATTTTCTCTGGCTGTCAGAAATGCTCTCCTTCCTCGTCTGTGCATACTGGCTTCCCTGACTTCCTTTAAGTATCAACTAAATTTCTATCTTTTTCAGGAAGTCTTTTCCTAACCTTTCTTAATTCTAGTGCCTTCCCTCTCTGTTAATTATTTCTTATTTATCTTATATGTAGCTTCTTGGTATATATTTGTTTGCATGTTGTCTCCCCTGTTAGACTGTGATCTTTTTGAGGGAAGGGACTGTCATTTGTCTCTTTTTGTATCCCCAACATTTAGCACAGTGCCTGACAGATCATGGGTGCTTAATAAATGTTTTTAATTGATTGATTGGTTTATCCTACTATCTGCTTTCATTTTATGGGTGAGTTCATTCCATTTCTATTCATAGTTATGATTGTTAATTGTGTAGTTTCCTCCAACCTATACTCTTGTATTTTCCCCTCTTTTTGCTTTCACTTACAAATAAGAAGGTGGTAGAAGAATTTTCCTGATATTTGTGATTCCGTGAGTGAAATACTCCTCATTCCATTCTAATTCTGAGAGTTTTTCTTCATTTCTTCATTCTGAGAAAAATTTATTTCCTTCTTTTGCACCATTTACATTCCTCCCTCCAGTATTCAAAATAGTTTTGCTTATGACTATTCCCTTACCTACCTTGCTCTCCCTCTTATACCTCTCTATCCTTTCTTAGCCCCCATCCCTTCCCGCTTCCCTTTTGAGTTTAATATATTTTTAATGCTAATACCTATCTGTGTAATTGTGTTTAATCTTCCTTTAATCATTTAAGATGAGAGTGAGGTTCAATTTGCTTGTTCCCTTTCCCTTTCTTTTTCTATGACTATGTATCTTTCATCTTATGCATCTCTATAACGATTCCTCTTCTTTTCTTTCCCAATATAGTCTTCCTGTCCCTACCATTTTTGTCTTATGCTATGACTATAAAACAGAAAAAAACACCCATAGACTCTCTATCACTTTCTCTATGATCCTTAATGATATTTGTTTCTTATCCCCCAATTAACATATAAATAATTAATCTCCATTAAATTTTTTTTTACATATGTTTCTTGTGCCTGTGCTTCCCTTTCAAGATGTCTACTCAATTCTGGACCTTTATTCAGAGAAAATGGAAAATTATTCCATTAAAGGTTCATTTCTTCTCCCCTCACTTGCTTCTCCACCTCTTGCTCTGCTCCGCTATAAGATTATACTTAGTTTTGATGAATAAATTACTTATCTTTGGTCATAAACCTTTATCTCTTGCCTTTTGGAATATTGTGTTTCAGTCTCTCCTGATAAGTTTTGTATGATATTTATTGTGGATCTTGGTCCTTGAAATCCTTTTTTTTTTCTTCCTTTGGCAATTTATAGTATTTTGGGACAGCTAGGTGGCACAGTACATAGAGTGCCAAGACTGAAGTGAGGAAGACTCATCTTCCTGAGTTCAAATCTGGCCTCAGACATTATTAGCTGTGTGACCCTGAGCAAGTCACTTAACCCTGTTTGCCCCAGTTCCTCATCTGTAAAATTAGCTGGAGAAGGAAATGGCAAATCCCTCCAGCCAAGAAAACCTCAAATGGGGACACAAACAGTTGAACACAACTGCAACAACTGAACAAGAAGAAATTTTTTTTTCCCTTGTAAGCTCTGGATTTTGGAAATGAGATTGCTTTGAGTTCCATTTTGAGGTTTCTTTACAGAAGTGACCAATGGATTATTTTTAATATCACTTGGTCTTACGGTTCTAAGAGTTCTGAGCCATTTTCATTTATAAATTCCTGAAATATTGTATTGGCTTTTTTTCCTGATCATGGTTTTGATATAGTCAATCATTCTTTTATTATTCCTCTTTGAACGGTTTTCCAGGTCATTTAAAATATCATATTTCTAATATTTGGGTTTTTTAAAAATCTTTTTGGTTATGTACTTTTTCTTCTTGTCTTGCTGAGTTGTTTTCTATTTGGCCCATTCTAATTTTTAGGGCATTCAGCTCTCAGATGAGGTTTTCCATCATCTGTACTTGTGTCAAGTTTCCTTGTCATTATTTCCTCTCTAGCTTTTTCATTCTGTATCTCTTGTTTTATTTCTTCCTGGTACTCCAGCTATCCCTATTTCCTGTACATTTTATTCTCTGTTGCTTTTCCTTAGACATATTATGGGATTGCTGTCCATCTTCCTTGGTGTTTACCTCTTGGGTATCCCTTAAACCAAAGTATTTTCTCATAATATTTGGAGTTTTCCTTGCTTTGCTCATCTAGGTTGGGGGTGGTGGTCTTTACTTGGGCCAAATTCTGCAACTTTTACCCTGAGTATATTAGCCCAGATTAGGTCCCTCCTTCAACAAACTCCAGAGCAGCTCTGGTATTCTGCTCTGCCTGGGGGATCCCCTTTGCCATAGAGCTAGCTCTAAGATCTCCACCTGCTGCAGGCTTTTCTTGAGATACCTGCCTCCTACTGTTGGGCTTGGAGGCTGAGCCTATGCTGGACTCCTTTTGGGACTCCTTGGACTACATTTTATCTAAGGCATATCTCTCACAAGTGAGCCAATAGTGTTTCCCTGGACCTGTCCACAATAGTCCAAGGTTGATCTCCTTACACGGTCTCCTGCATCCATTGGCTTTGGAGAAAGCTTAAGCTAGGCTCAGGACCTATTAGGTTCAGGCCAGGCTCTGCTTCTACTTTACTTAGCTTGGAAGTATTGCACTGGAACCACTTAGAATGCTTTCTCTGGCTGGGTTCCTGTAATCGTGGGCTTCAGGGAAGGCTCAGATTGGGCTTAAGGCTATTTGCTTCATTCTGGGAGTGTTATGCCGAAACAGCCCAAAATGAACTCCTACAGTTTCTCAGAAGTCTTAGGCACTGTTGGGCTCATGCTAGGAATGCTGCACCTGCCCAAAGCCTCCAGGGTCTGTCTCAGCTCTGTTTTCTGTGCCCACCCTTGACCTATTTCAGTGTCTCTGTAGGACTGGGAAAGTGGAGTTTCTTATGGATTTTTTATTTTGGCGGGGGGTTCTAAAAATGATTCTTTCTTATTTCTTACCAGAGTTGTGCATTTTAAAGTCCTTTGTAGGGACTGTGTGTGTGTGTGTACTGTGTGGTGTGTGTGTGAATGTGGGTTTGTGCACAACCTAGTTTGCCACTATCTCCCTTGTGTTTCCTTTTTCTGCAGTAACTAGAAAATTCTCTGTCAGGTGATAGAGGCCCAAAACTGTTTGCTTAAGAAAATCTTGAAGGAAGGCAAGGACAATGGGCTTTTTTCCTTCAAGACTGAGTGTCTTGACTCAGACTTCTGGAGGAGATTCAAGTTAATTTTGCCAGAGCACAATGTGTGTACTTTGATTTTTGAATGTCTGAGAGCCATTTGTGGTGAGCTGAGTGTGAAAGAAAAAAAAAAGCTGTCTCTTGAGGCTAAACTACAGCAAGCAGTACTACAAAGGATAGAAGTCTTGGTAGCTGACCTTTAACAAGTAGAACCATAGAAAACAGTGGAACAGTGGAACTGAGAGCTGGAATAAAGAAGATGGTGTGATAAAGAACAGCTGTGGTAGAAGATGAGCTACAGGAGCCATTCAAGAAAGTGAAAGTGGCTCAGATTCTTAAAGTCTGGCCAATAGAACACACTCACTAGGAATCTTGCTCACCTTGATTGGTGTTCTAATAAACCTTGTCTTTGGCTGAAAAAAAAGTGAAAAAGTTCTATGAAGAGCTAGAGAGAGAGAGATTAATAGAAGCCAGCTGTAGCCTAACAAAACTTTGCTAGTGTCCCACTCGAGGTAATATGGTAAGTCAAAGAAAGAATGCTGTCCTTTGTTTATAGAGCTTGTTTTCATAGGCTTTTCTGTTGATAGCTTTGAACATAAAGATTACTTGTTCCCAGTCTCTGGACACCAAACATACACACACACACACACACACACACACACACACACACGCACACACACATATACATATATGCATATATGTATATGTATATATGTGTATATGTATATTTTTTTTATGTTTTTATTGATGTCTTTTGGGGTTTTTTTTACATCATCTTAGTTTTCCCCAGTGTTCCTTTTCTTTCCCTTCCCAGAGAGCCATACCATATAACAAATAGTGTTTTTAAAGAAAAAATGAAAATAAAGATGAAAGAATCAGCACAACTTATCAATGCAATTAAAAACTCTGAAAACATGAAATGTACTATACCTGTGGATCTCCCAACTCCTTGAAGGGATTTATTGGGATCATCCTCTCATATTTCTTTAGTCAAATCGTACTTGTTTTTTTATAATTTTGCTATGTTCACTTTTGATTTGGGGGCATGGTTGTTATTTCTATTTACATTGTTTTAATCATTATTTATGTTGTTTTCTTGGTTTTGCTTACTTCATTCTGCATCAGTTCATATAGAGCTTTTCATGCATTTCTGTGTTCATTATCTTCATAATTCCTTTTTAAAAATGCCTTCTATTTATTTTTAATTTTCATTTCCCATTCTTAATTCTCTTCCTCTCCTCACCCATTGAGAAGGCAAGAAATATGATGCCCATTTTACATATGAAGTCATGCAAAACATATTTCACATTATTCGTGTTTCTACCTCCCCACCCCCAAATAAAAAGCTAGAAAAATATATGCTTCTGTGTGTCAGTCTCAGAGAATTTGTTCTAAGAAAGACAAACAAAATTAGGATGTATGCATATATTTATTTCTCTCAAAGCTGGCAAGCATGTGTATGGATGCATGGGAGTTCATTAGAAAATGAGCTCAAGGGGCAGCTAGGTGGCATAGTGAATAGAGCACCAGCCCTAAAGTCAGGAGGACCTGTGTTCAAATCCAGCCTCAGACCAAATACTTGACAAGCTTACTAGCTGTGTGACCCTGGACAAGTCACTTCACCCCAAAAGCTTAACCAAAAAAAAGAGCTCAAAGAAAGGCCAGTTGAAGGAGACTATATACCCGTAGAGCAAGGAAGTGTCTTCCCCTTACCTCTTCCTGACTCAGGATGCCTGTGCCAACCAAAATTATAGTTTCCATATGTGTCAACCATAAGTATGGGAATGTTATAAAACATAAATGTCATAATAGGATAATGTCCATAAAACATTAAGATAAGAGAAGTGTCATTAATTAAGATACTGTCTGGTTCAAGGCTCCTGGTCCTTATCAGTCATAACAGAAGAATGATCCCAGTCAGCTTTATCTGGCCTTGTGATTGCTGACACAGTAAGGAGCATTTTGGGTTCACTCAGAGAACATTCAAAGGTTTATGGTAGGTTAACTCAGAGTGAGCCAAATGTCTTCTTCCTGATTAGCCAATCCAGGCTTTTGGCCTTTTATTCCAGGGGATGGGGGTCTCAAGCTGGTTTACAATGGAGATCCCCTCAGTTTCCAATTCTTTCCCACCGCAAAAAGAGCTGCTCTAAATATTTTTGTACATATGAGTGTTTTTCTTTTGCTTTCCTTTGGGTGTAGACCTATACCTACCTAAGTTGCATTTGCATCTCTCTCCCTTCCATGAAGCCTCCCATTTTGTAACTGAGTCTCATAAAAAAATGATTCACCAGTTAGCAGGGTATTGCAAGGTTTTGTGATTTAGAGCATTTTTCATATAGCTATTGATAACTTTGATTTCTTCCTCTGAAAACTTCTTGTTCATAGCCTTTGACCATTTGTCAATTGGAGAATAGGTCCTATTTGTATAAGTTTGGTTCAGTTCTCTCTTTACTTAAGAAATGGGGACTTTATCAGAGAAATTTGCTGTAAAACTTTTTCCTCGGTTTCAAACTTCATAATTTCTTACAGCACAATTATATTCCATTACATTCGTGTACCACAATTTAGCCATTTATCAATTGATGGGCATTTCCTTTGTTTCCAATTCCTAGCTATCACAAAAAATGCTGCTATGAATATTTTGGTGCATTTTTGTAACTTTTTTTTTTTTTATCAATAGCTTACTTAGCACATAAGCCCAGGAATGCAGTTTGTATCAGACTCAAATAGAAATGGATCCCTGTGAACTACATATTGACTGAGAAAACCTCAAATTAACATTATCGGGGCAGCTAGGTGGCGCAGTGGGTAGAGCACCGGCAGTGAAGTAAGGAGGACCTGAGTTCAAATTGGGCCTCAAACCAAACACTTGACACTTACTAGCTGTGTGACCCTGGGCAAGTCACTTAACCCCAATTGCCTAAAAGCAAAACAAAAGCAAAAACATTATCTATGTTGTATTGTATTTTTATTTATTTTGTTAAATATTTCCCAATTACATTTTGAGCTGCGATTTTGACACTTCTGCAATAATAGGTTAAAAGATATGTATAGTTTAGTCACTTTATTTGCATAATTCCAAATTACCTTCCAAAACGGTTGTACCATTTCACAACTTCATCAAATATGTATTAGTGTGCCTATCATCCTATAACCCCTCCAACACTATTGCCAATTTTTTCATCTTTGCCTTTTTGCAAAATTTTTAGTTGAAATATCAGGGTTGCTTTGATTTATATTTTTCTTATTAGTGACTTGAAGCATACTTCCATGTGGTTGTGAATATTTTGTGTTTCTTTTTTTGTGAATTTGACCACTTATCTACTGGGCATATTGTCTGTACTTATTAATTATTAATTTATCTTGGATTCCAAACTCTTATAAGAGAAATTTGGTATAAACTTTTTTTCTCATTCAACCACTTTCCTTCTTATCTTAGGTGCATTAATATTGCTTGGGCAGAAGCTTTTCAATTTCATGTAATCAATGTTATTTATTTTATCTTTTTAAATTTAAATTTTAAGTGGACTCTATCCTTTGCTTGGTTTATAATACATCTCCTACCCATAACTGTTAGAGGTATTCAATATGGTTCTTTCTGAAATTTTTAGTAGATCTTTAATATTAAAGTCACATCCATTTAAAATATATTTGAGAATATTATTTAAGGTATAGGTCTTCATCTCTTTTTGCCAGACTCTTTATAATTTTCCCAACAGTCTTTATCAAATAAGGAGTTATTTCCTAGGTAATTTATGCTTTCTATTTATATTTTATCAAACACTAGGTTACTAAGGCTTGAATATCTGGAAGTGCTTTATTCCTTTTGTCCCTACCTCTTTTCACCATTTCCTTTATATTCTAGATCTCTTGTCTTTCCAAATAAATTTTGTTATTATTTTATGAAGTTCTATGAATTTCTAAATCCCCTTGGTAATTTGATTGGTATAGCAATAGTGCAAGTTAATTTTGGTAGTATCGTCATTTTTATTATATTGGTAATGACCCAGCTATGAGCAGTAAATACTCCTCCAGCTACTTAAGATATTCTATATTTCTTTTGGGAATTTCTTTTAGGAATACTTTATGATTGAATCTATACAAATCTTGTCCAAAACTGAGAAAGGGATGCTGAAGTCTCCTGTTACTATTGTGTCTTCTTGTAGCTCAATTAGTGTTTCCTTTATGAATGCTTTTTGGATGCTAAGACATTTAGAGCATATAAATTTATTACCAATGCTGCTTTATTGTCTATGATTCCTTTCTGCATAATGTAGTTTCCTTGTTTATCTTTTTCTGTTTTTTGAATGTTTATTTTCGCTTTGTCATATATCATGACTGCAACTACTACTTTTTTGGATTCACTTGATATATAGTAAATTTTTTTCCATTCATCTTGGTTTTACTCTCTTCATGTTTTTGTTTTTTAAAATTTATTTGTTGGGGCAGCTAGGTGGCATAGTAGATAGAGCACCAGCCCTGAAGTCAGGAGGACCTGAGTTCAAATCCAGCCTCAGACCAAGCACTTGATACTTACTAGCTCTGTGACCCTGAGCAAGTCACTTAACCCTAACTGCCCAAAAATAAAATGTATTTCTTGTAAGCAAGATATTGTAGGGTTTTGCTATCTGATCTGTCATTCTTTTTTATTGGATTATTTAATTCACTCACATTTATATTTGTGAGAGTTTGGTTTATATTTTCCTCTATCTGGTCCCCAAATATCCATTTTCCATTGTCCTTCATTCCTGAAAGATGCCAGTTCCTGTAAGTGACAAAGAAGACACAGGAACACCCCCCCCCCAATCCATCCCCAATTATGCAGCCCATCACTGACCTATACTCTCCACCTGGTCATCTTCCTTCCCAATTAGTCTTAAAATATCCTCCCTGAGTCCAAGTATTCCCACTCCCCCAGGTGTCAGTTGCCTAATAGGAGCTCCGACTCTCCTCATCTTGAGGCAGGAAAAATGGTCTTTTCAAGCACCCCAAAGACAACATCTGATGCAAGGTCCCATCTCCCTTCAGAGAACATCTGTTCATATTTAGAAGCATTCATTATTGGCTCCCCCCTTCTCACCCCCAAAGCAAGGCCTCCATCCTTCCCCTCCTTGTTTACTCCCTCCTCTCGACTTCTTATCCATTCCTGTGTAGGCTCTTCTCTTCCTGACAGGCCATGGGAGTCACTTCTCCTCACTGCTAGCCCTCAACTTCCCAGGGTACATTCACATATCTTCTCTACTCCTCCCCCTTCCATGAAGTTTCCCATTTTGTAATTGTGTCTCATAAAAAAATAATTCACCAGTTAGCAGGGTATTGCAAGGTTTTGTCCATGATGTCCTAGGCCCACCTCTCCACCACTTCTTCTACCTGATTTTTGCCTTCACCTCTGTCTATTTGTGTACATTTAGAAAGAAGTCTCTTACTAGTCTCTTGGCTGTCACTCTGTTGGTCTTGTTGTCCTTGACTGTTGCATACCTTCATACCTCTTGCATTTCTGTTTTCTTGTCTGGGGCATTTGAGAAGTAAATATCTGTTCAGGTTAATTTTCTTTCTAAAAATACTTCAAATGTCTCTTCATTATTGAACATTTATCTTTTTTTAAAAAATTTTTTGGCAATTTGGATTAAGTGACTTGCCCAGGGTCACACAGCTAGTAAGTGTCAAGTGTTTGGTCTGAGGTCAAATTTGAACTCAAGTCCTCCTGACTTCAGGGCCGGTGCTCTGTGCACTGTGCCACCTAGCTCTCCTTCATTTATCTTTTTTTAAAAAAAATTATTGTTAACCTCAGAATTGCAGGGTAGATCACCCTGTGTTGCATCCTGAGATGCTTTATTACTTTTCAGAACCCGTTATTTCCTTCCTTCTTGAATTTTCTGGTAGGTGCAGAATGATCTTGTGTTATTCAAACTTCCTTTCCTTTGTATTTGAAGGCCTTTCCATGGTCACTTGCAGAGTTTATTTTTTCCTCAATGGAATTGTTAAATTGAATCTTTCTATGTTGTGGAGTTTGCAACTTTTTTTTTTAAATCTCCTGAGGCAATCTAATGAATATTTCAATTGATATTTCATTTTTTGTTCAGTACGTGGTCATATGGTAAGTTCAATATGGTGCTGAGAAATACATATATATATATATATATATATATATATATACACACATATATATACACACACACATATATATATATACATATATATACACATATATATGTATATATAAACACCACAAGTCTTTTCACTTATTTCTCCAGCAATCTGTTCAGTTCCATTATTTTCCCTTTTGTTTATCTTTCTTTTAGACTTATCCAAAACTGAGAGAGATGGAGGTGTCCTGTTACTGTTATAGGTATTATGTTATTGTCTATATCTCTTTGTTAACGTTTCCTTTATGAATTTTGGTGCTAAAGTATTTGGACTATACAGCTTTATTACAGATATTGCTTTGTTGTCTATGGTTCATTTCATCATAATGTAGTTTCCTTTTTATTTTTGGATGTTTGTTTTTGCTTTATCATATAGCATTATTGCAATTCCTGCTTTTTTGGATTCATTTAATGCATAGTAAATTTTTTTCCCCATCACTTCAGCTTTGTGTATGTCTCTTTTTGAAATGTGTTTCTTGTAAGCAAAAGATTGTTGGATTTTGTTTTCTTGTCCAGTCTCCTTTTTCCTCCATTTTATTCGATTATTTAATCCATTCAAATTTAAAGTTATGAGAGTTAGGTTTATATTTTCCTCCATTTGTATCTAATAATTTTTTTCAAGTTATGATTTTTCTCTCTTCTGTTATAAACATAGTGCTCCTCTCCTTCAGTTAATTTAGCTTATTGTCTCTTTTTTTTTTTTAAGGTAGCCTGTTCCCAACGGCTCTTCCCTTCACCCTTGATCCTTTTCTCCCATTAGTTACCCCTTTCCTTTTGGAGTCTTGCTTATTAGTTCCTTTTCTTTCTTGCTTTACCTAGTTACTTAATTCTTTGCACCTTTTTTCCCCTTTCTTTCAAGTAGATTCTTCCTTCTTCCTTTCTACTAGTTCTTAGTTTGTAAAGTGTCTTTTTCTGTGTGCCCTTTTCCAGAGAGCATCTCTCACTTTCTTCATTGTCCACCTTTTCTTTTTCTATTCTGTCTACTCTAGACCCTCATTCTCTCCATTGTGCTTCCATGAGTATCTAGCCTCTATTCTCTATATTCCTTATGGAATTATTACTTCCAAGGTATCTATTCTGGATTTCTCCCTCTTGGCAGTTTCTGCAACAGTTGTAGAGCTGGTGTCTTTGGATCCTCCTTTTTTCATTGTGAGTCACTCCAGAACAAAACCAATCCATGCAGGGGACAGAGAAAATATTGCTCCCTGGTAGGACCCCTCCTATGGTAGGGCCCTCATACATCCCTGCTCATGCAGTTCAACACAGAACTATACTCACTTTCTGACTTAGCCTTGTCTCATGTTATATTCTAGTTGCTATTGCTAGTGTTGTTTATGTTTTTCAATATAAGGATGGCTGCTTTCCTACCTCTGAAAGGCCAGAATCATACCTTCTTGCCTTTTCTCTCATTTTCCAATATGGCTTATACAAGACTCCATACTAAGGAATACCTAGTGTGGTCTTGTGCACATTGGTAGGATTATAATGTTATTTTTTTTCTGACTCCTGTTCCCCATATCATGAAGCTGAGAACAAATTCTGCTTTTAGTGTTCCCTTTAATATAAACTTCCACAAATAGCTCACTAAAGCAAAAGTCAATAAGTTATCATGTGTTCATTAAGTACTTAATAAATGCTAGGTCCTATGCTAAGCTGTGGGATATTAAAGGTAGAATTCATTCTTTTACTGCCTGCCTTTTCTTCAGGATATATGTGTGGTTTCAGTAAAGAAAAGGGGCAGGTAGTCTTTGAAAAGCAGTGCTGCAAAGTGATATTCCCCTTTCTTCTGCCCTGATGGCGAAATAAGTGCACTAATGACAGACTGACTTATTCCATTGTGTGTAGTGGAGATTGGGAAAAGATGAAAGGGCAGCCAGGAGTTGTGTTGGATGGCCAGTGGCAGTTTTACAAGTGCAGAGTAACAGCTGTGACAGCCAACAGTCAATCATCATTTCCCTTGGAAATTTTAAACCTTTGTTCCTACACAGGAATTTCATTATTTTCCTATCTCCACACAGATATTTTTGGGTATTCTGATTGGTACGGCACTGAAAAAAGTAACAGCAGGTAATAATGTCATCTTTATCATACTGGCCCAGGCTATCCATGAACAACTGATGTTTCTCTAATTTAGATTTATCTTTTTGTCAAATGCTTTCCCTCCAGAATCTACTGATATAATTATGATTTATTGTTCCCATTATTAATATGATTTCTTGTTTGTAGTTTTGCTAATATTGCACCCTGCATTTGTGGTATAAATCCAACCGGATCATAGGGTATAATGTTTTTGAAATGTTGCTATAGCATGTTTATTAACATTTTATTTTAAAATTGTGTCATTATTCATCAGGGGTATGATCTATAGTTTTCTTTTTTTGTTTTGATTTTCCCTGGTTGATGGATTAATATTTGTAACACAGAAGGAATTTAGTAGGATTTCTTCTTTCCCTATGTTTGCAGACAGATTATGTAGTTGGAATTTTTCTTTGAAATTTGACCAAATTGCTTATAAATCCATCTGGTACCAGGTCTCCCTTAGAGAAGATCTCCCTTATCCACTTTGGAAATTTATTTACTATGGCTTGTTCGAGGTTTTTTTTTTTTGGGGGGGGGGACTGGGTTACTTATATTTCTTATTTCTTGTTTTGTTAACCTGGGAATTTGATGTTTTTATAAAGATTCATCCATTTCATTTAAGTTGTCATTTCATTGGCACATAGAGTTACGCAAAATATTTTAATTTTATCTGTTGTAAATTCTTCCCACTTCATTTTTGATACTAGTAATTTTTCTTCTTTATAATATCTATTTCTTTGTCTAGCCCCTAAAAACAAGCTCCTAATTTTATTGATTCAAGTTTTTTGCTTTCAATTTCATTAATTTCCCATTTGATTTTCAGAATTTCTATTTTCATGGTTTTAAATTTGTTGGTTTTCTAGTATTTTTAGTTAATATGCCTAATTCATTGATCTGTTCTCTTTTGTTGATAAAAAGCATTTTTATTTTTAATATGAACTTAAAAACCACAAAAAAGGCTTTCTATACACAAAGCAGAACACAAAATCAGGGTTTTCTATGAAACTGTGAAATTCATTTTCACACTTCTTTTGCAAAAGTATATAATGCTATTCTTAAAGCATCCTGCTTGTATATATTTCCATCTAAACTTTGTTTTCTTCTGAGTATTAAAAAAAAGTTTTAATGTCTTTTCTTGGCATAACTATTGCTAAAAATGTCCTCTCCCCTCTGCCACCCCCATTAAAAATTGAGAAAAAGAAAGGTGCAACCCTACCCCCCTCTGCCAAGAACACCCTTGTAAAAAATAAGCAATCAAGCAAAACTGATCCACACAATGGCAATGTCCAAACATGTCTCTTTTTGTACATTCTATCTATCACTTGTCAGGAGGTGGGTAAAACATTTTATCATAGGACCTTTGAACATATGGATGGTTATTACATTGATTAGTGTTAAGTCAAGAGGCAGCTAGGTGGCACAGTACAGTGTAGCACAGGCATGCAGGGCTTGGACTCAGGAAAAGTCATCTTCATGAGTTCAAATCTGGACTCAGGTACTACCTGTGTGACCCTGGGTAAGTCACTTAACCCTGTTTGGCTCCGTTTCCTCACCTGTAAAATTAGGTGGAGAAGGAAACAGCAAACCACTCTAGTATCTTTGCCACCAAAACTCCAAATGGGGTCACAAAGAATTGTTCATGACTAAAACTGACTGAACAATAACTGTCCTTTATTTTCCTTCTGCTCACCTCGTTCTCATTCAGTTCTCTTAAATAATGTACTATTTACATCCAAATACTAATATTTATTCAGTCACAACTTATCCAAAATGCAATTTGTGGTACTCTCTTAAATTCTAGTTCTTTTCTTTCCCTTTTTACTCCTTCTTTTAGAAAAAGGAAGTCTGATTTACTTGTAGCTGTATCTTCTTTTTAGCACAACTTTTAACTCATCTCACTGAATTTCTCCCTATTTTGAGTTTGAAGTATTTTTTCACAACACTGTGTCAGTGTGTATATAACCCTCCTTTTTCCATTTCAGATGCCTTCCTCCTTGTTTGTGTAGTCTTTTACTTTTACATCTAAATGAACTTAAAATCATGCCTATCCTCCAACTTATTTAACCACTTCTCTAAATCATCATGATACTAAAGTTCTGAGGGGACTCATGTATCTCCTCCAATTATGACGTTAACATTTCATATTTGTATATTACCTTTTGATTGCTCACTAGTATTGACTTTGTTTCTCTTGTTCTTTTGTGTTTATTTTCAAAGTTTTAACGTAGCTTTGGTTTCTTTCTTTTCCCACTTGGAATCCTAGATGTCCTCTTTTTCACTAAAGGTTCAAATTACCCCCTCTAAAATTACACTGAATTTTCTTGGGGTAAGTTGTTCTTGGTAATAAACCTATCATCTTGCCTTTTGAAGTATCTTCTTTATTACAAGCTCTCCACTTTTACCTAGTGGTAACTGCTAAATCTTGTGTGTTCTCCCTCATGGCTCTTTGGTACCTGAATTCTTTCTTTCTACCAATGTTTTTAACTCCTATAGACTAATGCTGTCAGCTAGTTGAAAGGGTCTCTCCCCTTGGTCCTTGCTTCATTTACAGGTCTCGGTGACCAGGATGTGAGCTCAATCTGTGGCCCCATTCCAGTATCAATAAAACGTTGCTTTCCTCTGTTCCTTCTCCTTGCCTTGAGTTATAGTTAGGCCAAGTTTAAGCTGGAACCATCCCTGCTCCCTGCCCTCCTATGGGGCTACAGACTGACTCATTCCAAGTTGGTTCTAATGACCCAGCTCTGGGGTCACAGCAACAAAGCCGCAGGTTAGCTTACATTTCTGTTTCTTACAAGTTATACTAGGTTAGGGCCAGTCGGTGCTGGATCTGCAATTGCAGGTCAATCCCCTGCCTAGCCAAAGGTTCCTTCCTTTATTCCCACTGGACCTGTAGCCCAACTCTGGGGTCAGGGTGATTCAGTTGTTAGTTGGCTCCTGTTCCTGCTCATTTGACTGAAAAAAACCCAACAACCTTTTTTTCCCTTGGAGTTCTTTGATGATAACTCATTCTGGTGCTCTTCCTAGACCTATGTTCAAATAACTGTTGGGGAGTATCAGGCTATACTGCTTCCTCATATTTTGATATCTTGGTTGACATCAGTTTGATTAACATTATAGACCTACTAAATGCAAGACACTGAATATACATACATACATATATATGTGTATATATGTATAGATATATATGTGATACATATGTGAAAATTTTACACGATCCCTGTCCTTAAACTCCCTTCCCCATCTACCTCCTCCTTTCAACACAAGGTTTACCATTCTCCCCACTTTTCTTATTTCCCCTCTCCATAACTGTTTCCTCGTTTCTTCGACCTTTGTATTCTAGTAGAAACAGATTGCCCTGACCATTAACATTTCTCCATTTTGTGTGTGCTCCCCTTCCATTCACGCTCTATTTTGACCTTCAATAACTCACCACAATACAAATCAATGTCTTACACAACTGTTTTCTCTCATTTACTATAGTGTCTCTGTTAGCAGAAGTTTTTATTTTTATGTAGGAATCAGCCAAGTGGTACAGTGGATAAGAGGGCTGGGTCTGGAGTCTGACTTCAATTCTGGTCACAAAGACTTACTAGCTCTGTGACTCTGAGAAAAGTCATTCAATAGCCATTTGCCTCAGTTTCCTCATCTGTAAAATGGGGAGAATAATAGCACCTACCTCCCAGGGTTTTTGTAAAGATCAAATAAGATAACTGTCAAGCACTTAGCACATGGCCAGGCACACAGTAAGTGTAATAACATATAATACATTTTGGCTATTATTATTATTATTATTATTATTATTATTGTCTGCTTGTCAGTAGACAGAGTACTGGAAGAACCTAAGTCCCTTATGAAAATGAATCCTTTTGAAAATATTGAGTTATGCAAGTGTTTTTGAAATTACCCCCTTTCTTAGAAACAACCCACTATAACTGGGGGCTTTTTGGAATATCTATACCCCAAATAGAAACACCCTCCTTAAAACCTAAAGCTTTGGCACTAAACATAAGTAATGTAACTACTCTGTCCTTTTTTCTGCTCATCTTACTTTCTCTTCCTTCTCAGAAAGCAGTTGCTTTCATAGGTTATCTTCAGACCTTCTCCCAAAGCTTCTCTCTCTTTACCCTACCTGATATCAAAAAGAACTTTTTCTTCTCCTCTACTAGAAAGCTTTTGGACACATTGACCTCATGTCTGAAATCATATCAGATACTACTTGCCTCTTTCCCCTACCTGAAAGCCCCTGGAATCACTCTAGCCTGTCCCCCTCCTTGCTTCCCCACCAGAACAGGTATAGCTGCCTCCAAAGGTCTTCCTGTCTTTCAGGCAGCCATCATGGCCAGATTCAATAACTAGAGTTAGGTAGAAACTATGGTGATTAGTTGGAAACCAATAGCCTTGCACCCCTTATAGGGGCAGTACTATCTTTTTGTTCCATTTTTTTGGTGCTATGGGGCAATGTTCAGAGTAAACTTACTGCAACATAGAAATGAAAAGAAAAAAGACTTGCCCCTCTGTTCACTTAGTAGTATTGATAAAAATCCTCAAAATCAGGTGGACAAAGCAGAGACTTGAGAAATCCGATCAACTGACTTGTCATTGACAGAGAGGTTAAGGTACAAGGATAAGGTTCCCTCCAGTCTCAATCACAGTGAACAAAGGATTCAGAGGCCCTCTTCTCTTTTGCCCCTGGCAATCTCATTCACTCCTATAGCTATAAACTACCTTTATACAGATGACTCCAAAATACGAATCTCCAATCCTGACCTCTCTTCCAAGCTCCAGACCTCTATATTTCCAGCTGCCTACAGAACTCCTCTACCTGGATATACCAATAACAATTCATACTCAACATTTCTAAACCTGAACTTATTTTCCCTTCCTTATCACTTCATTATTTCCATTGATATCTTTCTCATGGTTGCTAACAAGGTCTTCTTCTTCTCTTCCCTCTTCAACTCATAGCCAATAAGTTTCCAGTTCCTGTAGTTTCTATTGCCACGTATGCATGTGTGCATGTGCGCATTTGATTCTCCTCTGTTCCCACTGCCATTCCACAGGTCCTTATTACCACCTGCTTGTAACCAGCAGGAATCATAGAGTACAGATGGAAAGCTCCACAAAGGCCAAGGCCACACCTTATCTAAACTTTATTATCTCCCAGATACTTAGCACAATGCTCTTAAATGGTTGAAATGACCAGAGAAGGAAGCAGAAATTCAAAGTAGTTGGAGATGTTCAGGAGTTTAAATACTCCCTGCTTTGACTACCTTTGTTTACTTGCTCTAGCCTATAGCCAATTCTAACAGGAATACTAAAGTTGCTGCAAAGAAAAAGCAGATAAAAACTGAATAGAAAAAGATTTTGAATCAGTTACTTTCAGTTATCTGTGCCATTATACCCTTCTCCTCCTCATTAATGTAAATAGTAACTACCTTAATATAAACATTTCACAATGGCTAGACAACATTGTAAACATTGTCTTGGATAAAATTACTAGTCATATGACTATAATTTCATAGGAAACAATACTGTAATTGCATTATAATCATTCCATCTGATATTGATATACTGCCGCCCCCCCTCCCCCAATCCAGTAAAATGTAATGTCCTTGAAGACAGGGATGTTTGCTTTTGTCTTTTTATCCTGGGTTTAGCACAATGCCTTTCATATATTAGGTGTTTAATTCTTGCTGAATTGAATTTTCAGGATGACAAAAGAAACATCAAAATGATACTGTTACTGAGACCAAATTATTTTAGTTTCGCCTTTGACCTCTCACAGCTCTCTTGGATTCCTGCCACTGCTTTTGCCTACTGGTCATATTTCTTTTATTCCCGTCACTGTCTCAGGTTAGACTCCTGATGTTCGCTGCTGCCTTACTCTATTACACAACACAGGTGGCCACCACTTTTGCCAGCTGTCTTTTTCAATTTTGACTTCTTTCCTCAGTATCCAAAGAAAATTTTTACATGAAAAGGTCAAGCCTATTTGTGTATAAAATATAATTAGAATAAAGTTTCAAGTATTATGCAATTAAATATGATAATACCAGTGATAACTACTAGTATTATAGGAACTAAAACAATTTCAAAGCACTTGCCATTGACTATGAGATTATTCTCACAACATTCCTGTGAATAGTGCTGGGATTGACTTCCACATTTTAAAGAAGGAGAAACCGAGGCACAGAGCATGACTTAGGTAAAGTCACACATTGACTTACCACTGGAGTCAAGAATGGAAGGAATTTGGAAGAGAAGGTTGAATGATGAAGGAATATTAGTGTCCATAGCTATTCATTCCAGAAAATATTATGAGGCGAACAGCGTTCTCTAAAATAGATTTAAGGACAATGTTGGCCTTTTTAAAACATCATTTTCCCTAGTCCTCATCTCTCATCCTCTCCTCCCCCCACCAATTGGCCTGACAAATTAAAACAAATAAAAATATTCAGTTGGATTCTCTTATTCCAGATAAGTTTTCAATGGTTACTGATCTTTTCTCATATAGGACAGTCATAAAATCTCTGTCTTGTTTTGATCTTATATGTCTATTTTGAGCTACTAATGAAGGTTTTTATGATTTCCATCAATAGAACTTGTTTGTATGGATTCTCTGATGTCGAATAAGAGCTGAACTCACACGGAAGGGTCTCCCACACTCATCACATTCATAGGGTTTCTCTCCAGTGTGGATTCTCTGATGTTGAACAAGGCCTGTTCGACCACTGAAATCTTTCCCACATTCTTTGCATTTATAGGGCTTCACTCCAGTGTGGACTCTCTGATGTCCAATGAGATGTGAGCGCTGAATAAAGGCTTTTCCACACTCATCACATTTATAGGGCTTCTCCCCTGTATGGGTTCTCTTATGTTTACTAAGGTCTGAGCTATGACTGAAACCTTTCCCACATTCATCACATTTGTGTCGTCTTTTCCCTGCAAGGTTTTCCTGTTGCCATTCTAATCTGTCCTCAGGTTCAAAGGCTTCTCTGAATACAGGATCCCAGGAAATGTGCCCACTGAGTCTGCCATATATATCCCCTAGTGATTCAATGTCTTCAGAAATTTCTTCCTTCTGAATTGACCCCACATCTTCAGTTCTGGTTTCATCATCTGAAATAATAAATAGATTTTACAAATGTCTCCTCTTCTTTACAGTAACAGAAAGTAATTTATACGAAGGGCTCACAATGAACCAAATAAAATATATCTGAAGAATGCACAGTTTGTATGAGGTATGTCTATAAAATGAGACTGATTTCACAAGTCATAAATGAAAATCAGAATTTAGAGTCATGTACACACACAAACACACACCCCATACATACAACCTAACACAGATCAGGAACTTAATAAACATTTGTTGAATGAATGTATGGATATGTACTTAAAAATTATCATACAATATACTGTAGAGGGAGGGAGGGAGAGAGGGTTAAGCAGGAATCCAACAGTGGAAATGTGGGACAAAAGGTCAGGATAGATTGGACATAGGGTAAATAGATAGATAGAAAGTGTGTATAGTTTATGTATTAAGTTGGGAATACATCTAAGACATGGGTAAGAGCTGAGTATGGAAAACGAGGAAATTGGAATGAGAAAATTGGGAGATAAAAGAAGTTGGGGGTTATAGTACAGATAGCACTATACCAAAGGCGTCTATATTGTAAAAAGCAAAAAGGAGAGAATTAGAGAAGGTTACTGGGAATAGAGAAGAACGTAACATATAGGGACCAGAAATGGAGTAGGAAGGCTAAGATACTGGTAAAACTTCCTAGGAAGGTAAGAAAGAACATGTTAGGGTCAATAGTGGAAGTATGGAGTGTGGTGGGTAGGCAGGAGCACGAAATCAAATACATCTGAAATAAATCTGAAAGAGAAAGCTACTTAGTCTTTTAGGGGCTTAGGATTACCCTCAACCCAGATACATGATGGCTGTCATCATAGTAGATCTAGGTAGGCCTGATGCAGTTCAGTATGAAGACCCACAGAATATATCATCTCTATGTAGCAGACTCTCAGATCTGTTTATCCAGCCTTATGCAGGAGACAAAATAGACAATTCTGATCATGTAAAATTAAAATTTTTGCAGATGCAAAAACAATCTAACTAAAATTAGAAGCAGGGAACTAGGGAAAAAAATCTTTTTTTAGAAAGTTTCTCTCATAAAAGTCTCCTTTCCAAGACACAGAAGGAATTCATTAAAATTCATAAGAATAAGAGTCATGTTTAAATTGATAAATCCTCAAAGGATATAACTAGTCAGATTTGAAGGAAGAAATCCAAGCTATCAATTATCATATGACAAAATTTCAAGGGACTCTGAGGAAACAAGAATATTAATGCTGTGCTGGTACAACTGTGAACTGGTCCCACCATTCTAGAAAGCAATTTGGAACTATGCCTAAAAAGTTACTGCCGGTATATATACTTTGACTCAAAGGATATGATTCTAGGCCTATAACCACAAAGAACCTAAAAAGAGGCAAAGGACACATATCCAGTAGGAATGGGTTAACAGTGTCAAAAGCTGCAGAGAAGTCAAGAAGGATGAGTATTTAAAAAAAAAAAAGCCAATGCATCCAGCAGTTAAGTGATCATGGGCAATCTTGAACATTTTCAGTTAAGTAGTGGGGTATGAAGCCATACTTCAAGGCATTAGAAAAGAATGGGAGATATAAGCCACTAGCTAGCAGGACTAGATAAAGTGGTTTTTTTTTTGAGGATGAGGGAAACATGGGAATGTTTATAAGTAGTAGGGAAACAGCCAGGAGACAGGGAGTGACTGAAGATTTGTGAGTTGGGATGGTAGAAGGGGCAATCTGTTGAAGACAGGATGTTAGGGGATTACTTGTGCAGGTAGAGAGTCACCTCTTCATGTAAAATAGGGAGAAGATAGTGACAAAAAGCATCTAAGCTGTATTTTGAATAACGTGAGAGGAGGAACAGGGAAGAAGAGGAAACTCTGCAAATGGCCTCCATTTTTTTCAATGACATATGAGGCAAGTTTCTCAGTTAAGAGGGTTGGGGGAAGGTTTGAGGAGGAACAAAAAAAGATTTGTAAAAGGTGGATAGTAAATTGATTCGGGAGGTGTAAAAGGACTGTCTTCCCACAGTGAAGTCTCAGTTCAGATTATGAAACAAATTTATAGTGGACTCAGTAAGCATAGTTCAAAGATTTTATTGGAGCTCTGTTAGCTGCATGTACTCATTCTCCTTTGCTCACAGGAGCAAAGGGACATGAGAAAAGGACAATGTTGAGTGGGACCGCTTCACAAAGGCATCCAGATGGAGAAGAGAAGACAGCTAATGCAGAGGTGATGGCCTAGGAAAGAGTTGATGGGTGGAGGGATGGGTGAACGAAGTCTGAACTGCAAGACAGAGGAAGAAGTGGAATGACAGATAGTGATCAGATGAAGGAACTACATAAACATGAATATGGAACACTATGGTTTATGACAAGATCAAGGGTATAACCGTCTCTCTATGTAGCTGTGGTGGCAGGGAGGAGTAGGTCATGGACAAATGATTAAGTTGAAGAACTGGGAAATTAAGGTATTTCGGGGAGTATCATTTGCATGTTGAAGTCGCCTAGCATGAGGGCAGGAAGTTGGGGGAAGAGAGTTTGAGAGACAGGCATTGAACTCATTAAGGAAGTGAGTGAGTATCTTAGACATCTATAGAAAACAAGCTACCCGAATTTTGATTAGGTGATAAATATAGATTGAATGAACCTCTAAGGAAGAGAGGTGAGTGATGGCGATAGAGAAAGAGACTCTGGAAGGGGCAATGGGGAACAAGGAGTAATTCAATTCCTCCATCACAGGGAAGTATGAGTACAACTACACCCAGTTCTGGAAAGAGTAGCTAGGTAAGGTGTGTCACCAGGAGGGAGCTAGGTCTCTGAGTATAAGATGGAAGAAGCAAAAAAGGAAAAGTTTTAGGTAAAATCTAGTTTGTTACCTATGGAGCACAGTATAATGGTTGAGTAGTTTTGGTGGGAGGGTTGGGTTCAGGGGGTATGAGAATAAGGAAGCAGTCCATTGGGGTGGAGAACAAGATCTGAACAATGGTAACCAAGGGTTCAGAATCACTGAGAAAGAGTGCATATCAAGGGATGGAAGTATGCTATTCATTGAGGAATTGGTTCAGCCAGACTATCATTGTCCACAAGTGTTTGGCTTCAGGTAGAATTGTCCCAGGGCATCAGAAACAACTGTGTGTGGCTAGAAAGGAAGATGGGAAGCAGAAAGTTACACGAAGGGTACCTGGGTAGAAGCAGGGAAATCCCTGTGGAGCTGTAGGTGGCCAGAGACGGTGGGCTTGGAGCTTGATGGAATAGCACAGGCAAGCTAAGCCCAGTGGAGGAGTGGCATTTCCTATCACTGGAGAAATTTTCAGCGAGGCTAAATGAATATCTGTCTGGTATGTTACTTAATTTGGAACAAATGCTGCTAAGATACCTTCCAACTCTAAAATCTATAGTTTTGAGTGGGGATCCTGAATGGTCAGGAGTCATGTTGAGGATGCTGGGCACATGGGAAATGGTAGGGGGTATGAAATGAGGGAAGAAAGAGAACTAATTTAAATTTTCTGTTTATTATATCTAACTTAAAGAGGCTCTAGCATTCAAATTAGTGGTTTTTGATAGACAGGGCTATAGAAAAAGGTTACAGAGGTCTTCTATACTAATTGGAGCTGTCAGCCTAACACATCACTCCCCTCTCAAAAAAAATCTACTTTCTTATAAGCAAAATTTAAGGGAATAAGAACTGTATGTTTTTATACTTAGAGAAATTATATAAAAGTATAAGGAGTACTCAATCCATTTTTGTTTGCCCCAAGGACAAGTGGTCCTATTTATTTGGATGAGAGCTCTTAATCCTCATGGAGTAGTGAAATGTAATTCTATGATTTCTAGAAATAGAACTCTCACCTCCAACTTTTAAAGGACAGGAAGAAGCAGGACACATATAAACATAAAAAACATTAAAAAATAACACTTTTAACAAGCACAAAGACTTCTTCTAATGAATTCTTGATGAACTAATGCTTTTCACATCTCCCATTTCTGCCTCCCCATCATCTTGCAGATAGTAAGTAGCAGAAGGTAAAGCCTTCTATAGTGACAGAAAAGAGAGGCAATCAGAGGAAACTTTAGCTATTTGTTAAAATGACATGCACCTGTTTTTGGGGGGGGGGTTGTGAGGCAATTGGGGTTAAGTGACTTGCCCAAGGTCACATAGCTAGTAATTTGAACTCTTGACTCCAAGGCTGGAGCTTTATCCACTGTGCCACCTAGCTGCCCCTGCACCTGTTCTGATTAACCAATTTTTCTACCTCTCCTACTACCATGCAGAATTTTGCTTATTACCATTCTCTTGTAATGGATAGAGCTCCCAAGATTTCCATTTCAGCTGGGTCTTCCTGGGATTGAGATGGATACTTAGTGACTCAGTTGATGTTCTTGATGTTCCCATTGGTGCCATCTCTTCCAAGAGGATTTCCTGTCTATGTACATGGGCTGGGACCTAGAAACAATAAAGCAGACTTGATTTATGAGGGGATCACTTAGAGCTGGAACTAAAACCTCAGAGAAAAAGAGTAAAAGAAACATTTCCTAAGGACCAAGGAAAATGGTAATTTTTTAGGAGTCACCTCTTTGGGCCTCAGTTTTCTGATATGTATAATTGTATAATTATATATATTATTATTTATATAATTATACAATTATACATATATAATCTGTATGATTTCTGATCTGTATAATTGGAACAATAATACTTACAATATCTATCACATAGGGCTGTTTTAAGGAAAATACTTTCTAAACTATACTATATAAATGTGAACTACTAAAGAATAATAAGAACCTTATTCAATACTGAAGAGCTCTAAGGAAGAAGACAGGAAGTGACAAAATAAAATTAGCTTTAGCTAACCCATCAACAGATTTGTGATGTCAATGGATATTCTCACTGCTATAATTACACAAATAATCATGAAAGAAAGCTTACTTCTGGCTCTAGTCTTAACTTCTATCACTTGACTCTCCTTTATAATATTTCTTTCAGGGTGATCATTCAACCCCTGCTTGGTCACATCCAGTTACACAGAAGACATGTTCTTACAAAGTTATCCCATTTCATCTCCAAACAAATGAAAAATGTAGGAAGTTTTTCCTAAGCCAAAATCTTCCTTTTTTATAACTTTAAAAAAGTTTTATTAATGTGTTTTTAAAATTTTTTTAAACACTTACAGATCACTTCATAAGAGATCTTTTGTCACAGAGTAAATCAATGAAGTAAAACTATAGAGAACTCATGTCAAAGTAAAGGCTACCTTTTACATCTGTAGCCTCCCCACAACTTTATTTTTTTCTAAATTAATAGAAATCTATTTTCTCTCCCTCCTACTTCCCCATTCCATTGAAGAAAAAACAAATTTCTTAAAAGAAATATGCATAATCATGCAACAAAAATTCCTCAATGTACATCTATATGTCTATTCAGATATATTTATATCTATCTCATTCTGTACCCTAAATGTGTCATATTAGCCATAATGGACAATATATTATTCATAGGTCCTCTGGAATCATGAATGGTCACCATCCCTACAGCTTTCAAATTGTTTCTATCATGGTGGTGGTATATAAATTGATCTCTTGGTTCTGTTCATTTCTTCTTCAGTTTATAGAAGTCCTCAAAATTGCTCATTTAATAATACTGATGTTATAGCATAAATTATTCTTCTGGTCCTGCTTGCTTTACTATGCATCAGTTCATGTAAGTCTTTCCATGCCTTTTTGAAGCATCTATTAGAGCATAATAGTATTTCACATCCACATGACACAACTTATTCAGCTATTCCTCATTGCTGGATATCCTTTTAGTTTCCAGAGGGTTTTGTTGTTGTTGTTGGGGTGGGGGGTCGAGGTTTGGCCACCACAAAAAGAGCTTCTATAAATATATTTGTAACAGACCTTTTCCTCTTTATTTAATCTATTTTGAGTATAAATCTAGTGGTATAGATTGGTCAAAGGGCAAGGCATTGTTTTGTAATTTTTTGTGTTTAATTTCAAATCGTTTTCAGAATGGTTATTATTCGCAAGTCTACTAACAGTACATCAATATGCCTTTTTTTCCTACAACTCCAATAGTTATCATTTTCCTTTTTTGTTATCTTTGCCATTCTGAAGGGTATGAGCTGGAATCTCAGAATTCCTTTAATTTGCATTTTTCTAATTAGTCATAACTTGGAGCATTTTTTCATATGGCTATAGTCTGAGTTTCTTCCCCTGAGAACTATCTGTTCATAGACCATTTATCAATCGGAAAATGGCTCTTTTTCTTATAAATTTGCATCAGTTACTTATATAACTTGGAAATGAGACTTTTATCAGAGAAATTTGCTGCAAGATTTTTCTCCCAGTTAAGTATTTCCTTTTTTAATCTTATCTTTATTAGATTTGCTTTTTTAGACTTTTGCCTGCTGGTCCTAGTTCAGCCCATTTGGGAACATGAAGAACTAGTCTAAACCTTCTTCCATATAATAGTCCTTTAAATATTTGGAGAGATCAACTTTCCCCTGTGTTTTCTTTTCTAGGTTACTATCCCAGTTCTTTCAAACACAATTCATATTTCTTTAGGCTGGACTCTGCTTTCCCCAAAAACAAATCATACCTTCCCCTTTCCCACTTGGTATTCTGGTTCATCAATTTCTCTTTCCAAATCCTCCAGGACAGTTACTGCTTCCTCTCCATTCTCTGGATGATGATCCTGCACCCAGGTCTGCAGATCCTTGGGTAGAATAGTTAAGAACTGCTCCAATACCAAGAGCTCCAAAATCTGTTCTTTAGTATGCATCTCTGGCCTCAGCCACTGATGGCAAAGTTCACGAAGTCGAGTTAAAGCTTCACGAGGGCCAGGAGTTTCCTGATAGCAGAGCTGCCTGAAGTGCTGCCGGAAAACCTCGCTTGTGCTGTGATTATGTTGCAAGCTTGATTCTTGCCCCCAGCAGTGTGCTTCCTCTTTCACTAAAAAAAGATCCTCTTGCTTTTCCAGAACCTCAGGCTTAAGGGGAGTAGCCATCTAAATCTGTACAGCAAATGATGGGTCACTATAGCTGGTGCTAATGTCTATAATTTAGGGTGATCCTTTTCCGTTCTTCTTTGAGGATATTCCTGAGATATAAGAAACAGTTTAACACAGAGAATGACAAAAGTTAGCACAAACTTAGAGACATGATAATTAAAAAATAGTAGAAGTTCACTAACTGAAAGTAATTTCAATTGAAAAAGATCACTGAATAACTAAACAAGTAGGCTACTTAAATAGTGGGGAACTTATCAGTCAGGGTCACAGCAAGTTAGCAAGGGAAAGCATCTGAGTGATCATCTAGCCCATCCCCTTATTTTACAGATAAGAAAACTGCCCAGCAAGGGGAAGTGACTTGTCCAATGCTTCACAGCAAGTTTGTGGTAGAGCCAGTACCTATGTCTCTTTATTTCAAATTCTGTATGCTTTTACAGTACTCTGCTAGGAAAATGAGCAGCTAGGTGGCAGGGCTGGCCGTGGTGAAGTCCGGAAGACCTAAGTTCAAATTCAGCCTCAGGCACTTTCTAGCTGTGTGAACCTGAACAAGTCACTTAACCCTGTTTGCCTCAGTTTCCTTATCTGTAAAATGAGCTGGAGAAGGCAATGGCAAACCACTTTAGTATCTCTGCCAAGAAAATTCCAAATGAAGTTACCAACAGCCCAAACGACAAAAAAATTATTGGGAAAATGATTAGAATATAATAAAATCTTACAAATCCAAAAATTTCACTCCAATAACGTAAACAGTTCCTTGATTACTGGATTCCTGAGATGGGAGGAGGGTAAACTTGTAATATGATTAAAGAACTTCATTAAGAAAACTTTCCCTTTATCAAGGCAGACCGATAATTATTCTGCAATTTGTGGTCTTAGAAGTTGCCTGATGTACTGATAGGTTAAGTGCTTTCCACGGGGTTACACAGCTGATACCACGGGAAGCACTTGAACGCAGGTCTTCTAGATTCCAAGGCAGACTATCCACTACATAACACTACTTTTCTATGGCTTAATCTCACTTCCTTTTTGCTGGCATGTTAACAGGCTTTAACGCCCACTCTGCAAAGAACTACTCTTGTCTTTCTTCTCGCCATCCCGGGGGAAGGCCTAAAAGAGAAATTACGCGGACAGGGAAAGAGAAAGCGGAGTCAGTAGGGATAAAGACATTAAGAGATGCCCTGAAGTAGAACAGCGACGCCGAGCTCCACAGAAACAAAACAAAAGGGGTAGGGGGTGGGGGAAGACAAGACCTGGATCTCTGAAGAGCTAAAATCCCTTCTACGCTACTGGTAAAGGGCGCAATCCCCTCGCAGAGGCAGGTGCCTGACAACGCCCCAGGTCTTCTGCGCCCAGGAGTCTTCAGAGACTCGGCTCCACAATGTCTGGAGGCGCCCTAACCTAAGGACCAGAGCTAGGCCTTGTCCGCAGTAGGCACCGCAAAAAGAAGGGAGGCGGGGCCACAGCCTCTGCGGAAGCCCCAGAAATAGACACCACCCCTATCGCGGGACCCCCCCCCCCCTTTCTCTGGATTCAGCCTTTTGGGCAGGCGAGCTGAGAAGAGATGGAAAGAAGCTACTCCACACACCTGCCCCAAGTCGCTACACGTATACCACTCACCGCAAGTATGTAGAGATAGGGATTTAAAGATTCGGTTCCAAAAAGTAGGCGACAAGAAAGTAAAGAAGGCCACAGGCCACCTTAGACACTGACAAAACAATGATTGCAAAGCGGTCCACCAATCCAAGCTAAACCTGGTGAAATCCCGTCATTTCCGGATCTCTGAAAGCAACACCTCGCTTTTCTCACCCCGCCCGCTGCCCTGATTGCAAGCGGGGTCCAATTCTGCGAGTCTGACTAGGGCTTTTTTTTTTCTCTAATTAAAGACATGTCTGATGTGGAGGAGCTTTTGCTCCTATTCCTGAATTCTCTCTTTCGCTATACATTTTCTTGCCTTGTATCACTTAACGGTGTGACTCATAGCCCAAGCAGTCGCTGTTAAGGGCTTGAAAGCCTATATATTAGAACATTCTGCAAATTCAATTCAATAGTATTTATAAAGCAACTACTATGTAAGAGGTATCGTGGTTACAAAGTAAAAAAATGAAACAATTCCTGCCTTAATGGTTTTAGTTTTACCAGGGAATAAAAAATATACATAGATAAATTAATACGGGGAGGGGTGGAGCAAAATGGTTTATCTTTCTACAATGGGTGATTGTTGAATAAAGTAAATATAATTTGAGTAGAGAATCAGTAAAGGCTTCCTCTAAGAACTGACATCTGAACTGAGTCTTAGAATTAAGGATTCAAGGAGGCAGAGAACATAGATCAGATGCAGGAGGCACCTCAGAGACCATCTAGTCCACTCCTTAATTTTACAAATGAGGAAACTGAGGCCCAGAAAGATTATGTCATTTGCCCAAGGTCCCAGAGGTAATAAGTGGCAGAGCCAGAATTTGAAACTCTGTCTTTCTGCAAACTATTGCCCAAGTGTGGGTGAGCAAAGGCATTGGGACAGAAGTTTGCCACACTGGGAAACTTCAGCTGGCAAATTTGGCTGAAAGACAATATCTATGAAGTAATATGAAATAGGTGCTTGATAAATAATCATTAAGCAGAATTGAACTATATTGCCTTTTTGGGTAATATGAAAAATCCACAGCTAGGAGAATTTTTTTCTACCAAGGGATTGAAAACTTTTGCATGAAGAAAATCAGTGTTGATAGGATAAGGGAAGCCTTCATTTAGGTGAGAACAGGGTGAATTTTTGATATACCAAAACACTATTGGTGGATTGTGGATTGGCCTAACTGTTCTGGGAAAAAATTTGAAATTATGCTAAATTTGACCCAGAGACTGTGCTGGGAGATATTTGACTCAAGCCAAATACTCACAGTAGCACTTTTTGTGGTACAAAAAACTATAAACAAAACAGATGTGGATCATCAGCTGGGGAATGACTAAACAAACCATTTAGCACATGAATGTAATGGAATATTACTGTACCATGAGAAATTATGAATATGAAGAGTTCTTAGAAGTATGGGAAAACTTCTATGAATGGATAGAGTGAGGGAGAATAAGAAAAACAACTGCAATAATACAAATGGAACAGAAAAACCCCAAGTAAATGCTGCCTAATTGGAATAACCAAACATAGTCCTGCAGAAAAGTTGAGGGAATGCACCTTCTTTCTAGGGATGGGGAACTATGGTTAGGGAATGTTTCATATGCTGTCAGACTTAACTATGTTCCTTGGTTTTGCTGAGCTATCTTTTTTTTTTCTTTTAAATTTTTTTAATTTATAAGGATGGCTTACTTGTGTAGGGAAGGGGGAAGAGATATCTTGAGAAATATAGGTGATGTAAAAACAAAATATACAATAATTTAAAGAGCTATTTAGTTATCCTGGAATCAATGTGAGTGAAATTCTATTAAAAAACACACTATCATCCTGTCTTCTCACTTCTTCAATCTTTCCTTTTTTCTTTCCATTCCCTACTCTCCCATTTTACTTTCTTTCTACATTCCCTCATCTTTTCTCTCTTCCTCCCTCACTCTCCTTTCTCTTCTTTCTCATTTCTGACTTGCTTTCCTCTTTTTTCCTTATCTTCTCTATACTCTAATTTTTGCCTCTCTTCGAGTGATCTCCTCCATCCTTCCCACAGCTGCTTTCCTCTTCCAAACACAAATCTAACTCTCAAATCTGGTGCCTCTTCCTACTCTGATACCCCACATCCGAACCCATCACTGCCACCTTCCTCCCTATAAGTGGCTCATGCCCAAATTTAGCCCAAGACATCAGCCCTTTCAGTACAATAGTCTGGGTATGTCTGCTAAGTCCCCTGTAACTTATTACAATATAATCTTCATTATTCTTCAGTGGGTTATCTATTTTATGAATATTAATTATCTGCAGAACTTTTAATGTTGGATGCCACTAGTTGGTATTAGTTGAGAAAACACAAACTCATATCTTATTGTCAACCTGTTATCAACCTAATATAATGAAGAAAATAAATCTATTGTCAAGGGAAAAAAATCATATGATTAAGTCAAAAGTCAGATAAATTGTTTTTGAATCACACACACACTGCTTTGTTAGTCATTAGTGCAATTAACTGAGAAGTGATCATACTTTAGAGAACTGAACAACGATACATACCTTTCATAGAGGTAGATACTATTTCTAAATTCACATCTTAGATCAAATTATTAGGGGTAAAATGTCAACTCTATAAGAAAAAAAGGAAGGCAAGGAAAAAGAAAGCAGTAGCAGCATCCCTACCACCTCTAAGCCATAACCATTCATTTACTTAGTATATGTTCTTAGGTGCCCTGGGCTACAGATAAACAAATCTTTCCAAAAAGATTTTGAGTATGATAGATTTGAATAAGTCATTCTGACACCCCAGTCTCTCAGCTGACATTCCTAATACTGAGGTATTAGATAATTTTTGTTGGCCTGCTCTAAGGCATCTGTCTACCCAGTCACCAACATGACTTTCTGATGCGTGATGAGGTACTAAGAGTAACTGTAGCTTTGTCGGTAGGATTTCTCTGCAGTTTCATGTGGAATAAATTATTAAAATTTTTATGTCAATGGATAATGTGGCTTCTCCCCAGTGTGAATTCTCTGATGTACAATGAGGTGTGAACTCCGCCTGAAGGCTTTCCCACACTCATCACATTCATAAGGTTTTTCCCCAGTGTGGATTCTCCTATGTCCTATAAGGTGTGAGCTGTAACTGAAGGCTTTCCCACAAATATCACATTCATAGGGTCTCTCCCCACTATGTATTCTCTGATGTCCAACAAGTGCAGAACTATGACTAAAAGATTTCCCACATTCATGACATTCATAAGGTTTTTCCCCACTGTGGATTCTCTGATGATGAAAGAGGCCAGAGCTCTGACTGAAACTTTTCCCACAGTCAATACACTGGTAAGGTTTCTCTCCAGTATGAATCCTCTGATGTTGAATAAGATGTGAGCTGAGACAGAAAGCTTTCCCACAATCATTACACTGGTAAGGTTTCTCTCCAGTATGCGTTCTTTGATGTCTAATAAGGCCTGAACTATAATGGAAGGCTTTCCCACAATCATTGCATTGGAAAGGTTTCTCTCCAGTATGGGTCCTTTGATGCTGAATAAGGTGTGAACTGTAATAGAAAGCTTTCCCACAATCATTACATTGATAGGGTTTTAGTTTGCTATGTATTCTCTGATGGTCAATAAGTTGTGAGCTCTGAATGAAGGTTTTTCCACATTCATTACATGAATAGGGTCTTTCTCCAGTATGAATTCGCTTATGTCTAATAAGGCTTGAGTTCTGAGTGAAGCTTTTCCCACATTCATCACATTTATGTCGTTTCTCAATTTCAGCATTTCCTTGATGCCCTTCTAATTTGCCCTCACAGACTTCTCCAAGCTCAAGACCCTGAGGAATATGCCCATTGAGCCTATCAGGCAACTCCCCTTTAGATTCCGTATCTGCTTTAATATCCTGGTTTTGAGCTGACTCTCCATTCTCCATTGTGGTCACACCATCTGAAAGAATAAATATACTATGCAAACATTACTGGGAAAAAAGAAGGTGTCTTTAGGAAGAACAAGATGATACAAATTAAACAAATGCACACCAGGAGTATGTAACTTGTATATACCTAGAAAATAATGTTACAAATATGGAGAGAGAAAGAATAGGGGCAGGTAAGGGTAGCAGGGGTTATGCAGATGAGAAGATAAAAAATGATCAGAAAGGGAGGGCAAAGCTCAGAGAATGGATGAAGAGAGCTAATCAGGTAGCATAAATGCGACCAAGAGAACATGCACAATGATGAATAGGAAAAGGAAAAAAAAACCAACTTAAGGATGGGTTCACCAATTCAGAATACAACATAAAGATAAAAGAACAAAAAGGCAAAGCAGGAGAAATGAAGAGGATCTATACAAGATATTTTTGAAGTTAAGACATAAGATTCCATTTTCAAACAGTACAATGTTATATTGTGTAGCATTCTACCAAATGCTTTCACATGTTATCTCATTTTATCTTCACAGGACTCAAACCTAGATCGCCCAACTACGTGTCAATAGCTTTTTCCACTATACTATATTTACATATCATACCTCACTTACACCTTTACATACCATACCTCTCAGGGACAATGCCTGGCACATAGTAGAAGCTTAATAAATGCTTAGTGATTGACTGACTTACCCCTTCTGAGGAAAGACCAGAGCCCAAGATAAAAAGGGAGCTGTCACTTAGGGTCAGGAAGAAGAAATAAGGATTTTTTTCCCTCTGGGACATTAATGATTTCCCTCTTCTATATGGGCCTAAGGAGGCAGAACTTAGAGTCTTGGGGGAGGAGCCAAGATGGTGGAGTGAAAGCAGTGACTTGCTTGAGTTCTCCCCCCAAGCCCCTCCAAATACTCATAAAAAATGGCTCTAAACAAATTCTGAAGCAGCAGAACCCACAAAAAGACAGAGTGAAACAAATTTCCAGCCCAAGACAACCTGGATGATTGATCAGAAAGGTGTATTGCGCCGGGCTGGGAGCGCAGCGTGGGAGCGCAGCATGGGCGCGCAGGCCGCAGCAAACCTGGAGCAGGCGTCAGAGGACTGAATCGCGGGCAGCTGTGGAGATTTCTAGACTTCTCAATCCATGAATGCCAAAGACAATTTAGAAGGTCAGTGGGAAAAGTCTGTTTCTATCAGTGGTCAGAGAGGAAGGCGGGGTTTCAGTTCCATTCCCCAAGAGCGTGACCCTGGGGGGCGGAGCAGCTGCTTCCTGAGCTTCCGGCCCACAGACTGAGGGGGAATCCAGTGGCTGATCAGAGAGGGACTGCAGGGATCTCTTTGCCAGTGCTGAGGCAGGAATGTCTTGCTTTGACCGTGTGTGGATCTGGGTCACAGTTCTGGGTGGTGGTGCTGAGGTGAGGAGGAGCACTGGTATGGTGGAGCTTGGAGTGGCTGTGGAGAGGAACCCCTCCTCACAGTTATGGGACAGAAAGGAATATTTGTGGTCACAGGCCAGGAAAGGAGTAAACAGCTTACCCCTTATCATACCACCTTGGAAGAACTGAAAATTTACAGGTCCCTACAAGTATCTCTGAAAACAGCTACACAAACCCCTGAAGCTTGGGACAGTACACTCTCCACATTGGAAGCAGACTCTTACCTTAACAAAGAGTTTAAAACTCAAGTAATTGGCTGGGATCATGAGCAAGCAGCGCAAAAAGAGTCAAACTATATTATCTTACTTTGGTGACAAAGAAGATCAAAATATACAACCAGAAGTCAACAAAATCAAGGCTCCTACATCCAAAGCCTCCAAGAAAAATATGAATCAGTCCCACGCCTTGGAAGAGCTCAAAAGGGATTTTGAGAAGCAAGTAAGGAAAGTAGAGGAAAAACTGGGAAGAGAAATGAGAGTGATGCAAGAAAATCATGAAAAACAAGTCAACAGCTTGCTAAAGGAGACCCAAAAAAATACTGAAGAAAATAACACCTTAAAAAAAGCCTAACCCAAATGGCAAAAGAGGTCCAAAAAGCCAATGAGGAGAAAAATGCCCTAAAAAAAAATTGGCCAAATGGAAAAGGAAGTCCAAAAGATTACTGAAGAAAATACTTCCTTAAAAATTAGAATAGAGCAATTGGAAGACAGTGACTTTATGAGAAATCAAGACACTGTAAAACAAATCCAAAAGAATGAAAAATTAGAAAACAATGTGAAATATCTCATTGGAAAAACAACTGACCTGGAAAATAGATCCAGGAGAGAGAATTTAAAAATTATTGGACTATCTGAAAGCCATGATCAAAAAAAGAGCCTAGACATCATCTTTCAAGAAATTATCAAGGAAAACTGCCCTGATAATTAGAACCAGAGGGCAAAATAGAAATTGAAAGAATCCACAGATCTCCTCCTGAAAGAGATCCCCAAAGGAAAACTCCTAGGAATATTGTAGCCAAATTCCAGAGTTCCCAGGTCAAGGAGAAAATATTACAAGCTGCCAGAAGGAAACAATTCAAGTACTGTGGAAACACAATCAGGATAACACAAGATTTAGCAGCTTCTACATTAAAGGACCGCAGGGCATGGAATATAATATTCCGAGGGCAAAGGAGATAGGATTACAACCAAGAATCACCTACCCAGCAAAACTGAGTATAATCCTTCAGGGGAAAAAATGGTCATTCAGTGAAATAGAGGACTTTCAAGCATTCCTGATGAAAAGACCAGAGCTAAACAGAAAATTTGACTTTCAAATACAGGACTCCAGTGGAACATGAAGAGGTAAACAGGAAAGAGAAATCATAAGAGACTTATTAAGATTGAACTGTTTACATTCCTGCATGGAAAGATGATATTTGTAACTCATGAGAACTTTGTCAGTATTAGGGTAGTTGAAGGAAAAAAATTGTATGTATGTATTATGTATAGATAGATAGAGGGCACAGGGTGAGTTGAAGATTAAGGGGTCATATCTGGAGAATAAAATTAAGGGATGAGAGAGGATGATACTCGGAGAAGAAAGGGAGAGGTAGAATGGGGTAAATTATCTCACAAAAAAAAAACAGAAAAGAAAAGTCTCTCACAGTGGAGGGGAAACAGGGGAAGGTGAGAGGGAATGAGGGAATCTTATTCTCATAGGATTTGGCTTAAGGAGGGAATAACATACACATTCAATTGGGTATGGAAATCTGTCTTACCCTACAGGAAAATAGGGGGAAGGGGACAAGAGAGCAGGGGGTGATAGAGAGGAGGGCAGATTGGGAAAGGGGGTAATCAGAAGTAAATACTTCTGAGGAGGGACAGGGTCAAAAGAAAGAATAGAATAGATGGGAGGGCAGGATAGGATTAAGGGAAATAGAGTTAGTTTTTCACAACATGTCTACTAAGGAAGTGTTTTGCATAACTGCACATGTACAACCTATATTGAGTTGCTTGCCTTTTCAATGAGGGTGGGTGGGGAGGGAGGAAGGGAGAAAATTTGGAACTCAAAGTTTTAAAAACACATGTTTTAAAAAAATGTTTTCACATGCAACTGGGAAATAAGAAATACAGGAATGGGGTACAGAAGTCTATCCTGCTGTACAGGAAAATAGAAGGGGAAGGGGATAAGAGAATGGAGTGGGGAGAGATAGAAGAGAAGGCAGACCAGGGGAAGGGATATTCAGAATGCGTGCCATCTTGGGGTGGGGGGAGGGGTGAGAAATTTGGAACTCAAAAACTTGTGGAAGTGAATATTGAAAACTACAAATAAATAAATTTTTATTAGAAAGTAAAAAAATTAAAATTAAAAACATTTTAAAAAAAAGAACTTAAGAGTCTCTGTATTCTAAGACTAAACTCAATGGACCTTCAGAAACCTGATAATTACTAACATAAAAGATGCAAATAAACCATAAACCCATAAAATCCCATAAGGACTAACCCCATTAGTCCTTACCCAGAGCAACCACGTTCCCATAATTGTCGTGCCTTTTGTCACTACAGAGGCTCTTCTGAACAGGGTCCAGCTGTCCCCATTTCTCCAATGCAAATGACATGGTCATATCCTCAAATGTCATTAGTTTCTGGGGAAAAATAAAACAAAACATGAGATCTCCATTTTCAGGTCAGGTTACCATTGGAATAGTAACACCACTGGGACCTAAATTGAGGAATAAAACTGGTAATAGGAAAATAGGATACACAGGGAGACTATCTCATAAGGGTTCTGAGAAGGTAAGGGGAGCTAAGAGCAAAGAATGAAGATAAATAGGTTATTGGAATACTTGGAATAAGTTAAGATAAGACTTGGACCGAGGCAGGGGAAATGGGTAGGCAAGCCCCGCCCAAAAGAAAGAGAAAACCACTGTCAGGCAACAGGCAAGAGGGCAAAGGTCACAGCTCACCTGGAATCCAGTTGTATTGCATGTGAGAAGTGAAGCTGCCATCTTTTGGTCACTAGGAACTCCCTTTTGTGGAAGTATAGGAATATGAGGAAGAAGCAGAGCTAAGAGAGAAGAAAGGAGTGAGTGAGACCAATCCTATTATGTGGTTTCCTACTGTTATGGAATCTAAGATTATCTTCAGAATTTGTTTTCTTCATCTGAAAACTTATTGCAGTAGTGATCATGTAAGATCTTCATAGATTCCTTTTGTATTTTTCAACTTCAATAACTGAGACAAAGGTATGCTAGAAAACAAATTAATTTTGGGACAACTACATTCAATGATAATACAAGATCCTGTAATATATAAAACACAGTTAACATCAACAAGAAAAGAAATTGTCATGATTAGCAGCTGAAACCCAAGAGCAGAAAGCATATTGTTGCCAGAAAGCTACACCATATAAAAATCCAATTCCTAAATATATAAGAACTTAAAAAAAACCTGATTTTGTAAATGACAAACCATGATGCAAGTGACCTAAAATTAGTGAGGAGAGTATAGCAGTTGCAAAAAAAAAAAGCATTTTGAAAGGAAATCCACAAAAATAATAGAATTAAATCTTTTTCTACTATCTTCTCTAAGAATAAGTTCTACACCACTACACTCAATATAAAACAATCCCTAATGCTGTTTATCCAGAGAAGTGAATTAGAAGTAGACCTACTAGGTCTTTTGTTCATCTATCCAAGAGGTGGGGAACCTATGGTTTCAAGGCCACATGTGACTTTCTAGGTCCTTGGGTGCAGCCTTCTAACTGAGTCCAAGTTTTACAGAACAAATCCTTTTATTAAGGGGATTTGTTCTGTGAAATTTGGATTCAGTCAAAGGGCTGTACTTGAGGTCCTAGAGGGCCATGTGTGGCCTCCAGGCTGCAGGTTCCCCACCCCGATCTAACCTGTTGCCACATGTTTTTTCTTATGAGAACATTTTAAAAGTATAATTTGTTAGATAAAATGAAGTTCTTGCCTAGTTTCACTAACACAGTTTAGTTTTGAAAAAGTTTGAAAATCAGATAACTTCTACATAATTATTACCCATCACAACACAGTTCTAAATAATACCACTGCACACTGTACACCATATAGCTGCCCTGAAAAATTTAATGAACTTGACTTTATATATGGCTTCTATCAATACCCACATCTTTAAGGTTTGCAAAGCACTTTAGAAACATCATATCATTTAGAAATATTAAATCATTATATCAGATATCATTATAACCCAGGGATATAGATTCTATTTATTGACATTTTATAGATGAGGCACCTGAGTCAGACAAAAGTTAAATGACTTGTATGTAGTCACACAGCTAGTAAGGGCTAGATAATTACTTTACCACCATCGATCGGTAACCTTTTCCTCCTTTTACTCCAACCAACTATTTATATCACTTGGGCCCCACTTTTATGTTAATTTTATTATGAACTTAAATATCAACAAACATAAACAGTGTTCAATAAACCCAAAAGCATTAAGTACTTAGGAAAGAATTCCCTATTTGATAAGAACTACTAAGAAAACTGGAAAGCAGTCTAGTAGAAATTAGATTTAGACAAATATTTTATACTATATTCCACAATAAATTAAAAATATATAAAAAGATCAGACCATAAAAAATTAAGAGAGAAGCAAATCTTTTACAACTGTGGGTAAAGAATAACTCCTAACCAAAAAAAGAGATAGACGCAATTATAAAAGGCAAAACAGACAATTTTGATTACATGAAATTGAAAAGACTTTACCTGAACAAAATTAATATAGTTACATAACTAGGATATAAGAAAGTAAGCAGCTGAATGGGAAGAAATTTTTACATGAAATATCTCTGATAAGGGTCTGATATCTAAGACATATGGATAAATAATATAAATATATAAGATCATTCTCCAATAGATCAAATAGTCAAAGAATATGAACAGGTTTTTAAACAAACTGCAATTATTAACAACCATTAAAAATGCTACAGATAATTAATAATAAAAGAAATGTGAATCAAAATAACCCAGCAATTTGGCGAAGACGACAAAAGATGGTAACATAGTCAACACGTACAATGTTGAAAGGATTGTGGAAAGAGAAGTACACTAATCCACTGTTGGTGGAGCTATGAACTAGTACAGCAATTCTGGAAAGCAATTTGGAATTATGCAAAAAAAAATGACTAAAAAGGTGATTTATCACTTCATCCAGAGATTGCCCTGCAAGGAGATTTGTGATAAAAAGAAATTCCTCATATGCACCAAATTATTTATAATAGCAGTTTTTGCGCTACCAAAGAACTAGAAATAAAGTAGATACTCACTGACTGAGGAATGGTTAAAAAAATTGGGGTACATATTTATGTACAAGAACTAACAAATACAAATCTAGAGTAGCATGGAAAAAATCGTGAATTAATGCATGTGAAGAAAGCACAGCCAGAAAACAGTATTCACAATGATTATAACAATGTAACTGAACAACAGTAAGGAAACTATCAGAATTGAATGCTGTGAAATTATAATGACCAAGCCTGGACTCAAAGAATAGATATGAAATAACAATTCCCTGGGCTCATTTGCAAGTAGAGGATCATGGATGTGGGTTAGTGCATATATACACATCAAATTATTTGATACAGTGTTTAGTTTTGTGGAACTTTTTTTCTTTCTTCCTTTCTTTATATTTGATTATAAGGAATGGATCTCTGGGAGGGGCTTAGGAAGCAATACAGTGGGAAATATCAATAAAAATTTATTTTAAAAACTATAGACCTAATCATCAACAAACATGAACATTTCAATATGCAAAAAATGAATTTTAAAAGAGAACTCTATATGAAACCACAAATTTCTTTTTTAAAATTTTTTATTTAGTATTTTTAATAATAATTAAATTAAATAAAAATAATTTTTATTTAATATTTTATTTTTCCTGTTTACCTTATACAATTTTAACATTCATTTTAAAAACTTTAAGTTCCAAATTCTCTCCCTTCCTCCTCCCTCCTACACAATGAGCAGGTAAGCAATTTGATATAGGTTATACGTGTGTAGTCATGCAAAACACTTTCATAACAGACAAGGAGAGAATGAAGAAAAGTCTTGAGAGTTTGAGGATGATAGTGGGGGCAATCTGCTGGAGAAGATGGGATGAAGTGGGATTACTTTATACTTAGAGGGCTTTGCTTTGGAAAGGAGAACGGCTACCTATTCTTGTGAGACAAGGTAGAAGACATAGTGGGGGAGGTATTTGAGTGATGTGAGATGAGGAGGAAGGGAGTAAAGGGAACTCTCAGTGAATGGTCTCATTTTCTTTTCAGTGAAATATGAGGCAAGGATTTTAGCTGAGGTGAGGGAAGAAGAAACCATGTAACAGAAGCAAACACACTTCTGTGGGCCCAAAATTACTGAATTATAGGACAGTACAATAACAGATGCTAATAATGATAACTTTGAATCATCAAGAAATGGTTAAATTCATTATATTCTGCCCAATTGCCTTACCAAAGAAAAAAAGAAAAAACATGGGTCTAATTCCTATGTTTAGGGGCAGCTGGGTGGCGCAATGGATATAGCACTGGGCCTGGAGTCAGGAGGATCTGAGTTCAAATGTAGCCTCAGACCAGACACTTGATACTTACTAGCTATGTGACCTTGGGCAAGTCACTTAACCCTGATTGCCTCACAAAATATAAAATAAAATACAATAAATAAATAAATTCATTATATTCTGTTTGGCATGGCAGAGTAGAAACAAAGAGAAACTAGGTCCATCACCACTCCTCCAAACTCTGCCTGCCCCAATAGTCTGACAACAAGCCAGCTGGTGGTGATGTTCTGCTGCCACTAATTCCCTAAGTGACATAGTGAAAAGATCACTGGACTCAGAGTGATTAGAGTTGGGTTCAAATACTGGTTATGACAACTCATAATTTGTGTCATCTTGACAAATCACTTAACCTCTCTAGCATCTCAGTTTCATCACCTGTAAGAAAAGGATGTTAACACTCATGCTGCCTACCTCACAGGATTTATAGGATCATAAATTTAGAGCTGAAAAAAAAACATTAGAGGCTATCAAGTCCAACAATTAATTGACTTTCCCACGGTCTCACAGCTAGTAGGTATCTGAAGTAGGATTTGAAGCCAGGACTTCCAGGTGGCTCAGTGTATGGAACCTGGAGTCAGGAAGTTCAAAACTGACTTCAAGACACTTATTAGCTGTGTGACCCTGGGCAAGTCATTTAATTTCTATCTGCCTCAGTTTCCTCAACTATAAAATGGGGATAATAATAGTACTACCTCATAGGTTTGTTATAAAGATCAAGTAAGATCAAATACTTGTAAAACAGCACACTTAATAAATACTGGTTCCCTTTCCCTGGCATCTATTACATCATGTTAATTCTCTGTTATGATAATGAAAATGCTTTATGTACTTTAAAAATGCTACACAGATATGAGTTATTAATAATACAGCATTTAAAGATTTGAAAAGTACTTTCCTCACAACAGCCCTGTGAATTAGGCACATTTTGTGGATAAAGAAACAGGCTCTGTCAATTTGTCTTGCTTGTGATCACAAAACTAGTAAGTGTCTGAGGCAGCATTCAAACTCAGATCTGAGTTCAAGTCCAAGAATCTTCCCACTATGCCACACTGTCTCAATATAACTGCAGTCAATTCTCCTTTATATCATCTCTCATATCCCTCCCTTCCAATATAGAATTGTAAAACTGCAAAGTTGGAGAAGACTATATTGGCTTATTCTAGTCCAATCTCTACCTAAGCATAAAATCTATCTCTAATATCTAAAACAAGCTTCATTAATCCACTAGCCTTTAAGGCGGCCATACTAGTTCAGACAAGCATCATTTCATGCCTGATAACTTCAACAGCCTCTTAACTGATCTCCTTGTCACCAGGCTCTATTACCCAAAATAACCCTACACACTGATGCTATTTTAGTTTTGCTTTGTACTATCTTCCACTACTAATAACCTTCAATGGTTCCCCAGTGACAGAAAGATAAGGTGTATAAACTTCTTAGCATTTGAGGGACCTATAATCTAGGTACCTCAAAATCTGACTTTCCTATATAACTTTGCTCATGTCCTTCATTCTGACCCTGTATGTTTTTCCCACTGCTCCCATCCATCCTTTAAGATCCAGCTTAAATTTTATCTCTTCTGTGAAAGTTTCTCTGACCACTCCATCCCTAAGTGATTTCTTTTACCTCTGAAATCTGGTAGCGTATTATTTCTACAGGGAATATCAAAATCCCCTGCACAATATCCAGTCCTTTGTCCCTTAATTCAGGCATATGTAACTGTATTAAAAGACTTTTTAAAGAAGGATAAAGATAGAAGCACAAACACATGAATGTCATAAACTAAAATAAACATACAGTTTTACTTTGGGACCACTAGTTTACACCATTCACATGCACTTATTTGCTGCTTTTTATTATTGTTTTACCTACCAACTAGACTGAAAATTGTCTAAAAGATGGGACTGTCTATGTTCCCCATAACCAAAGCACAATGATTTGTACATAGTAAGCACTCAATAAATGTTACTGATTGACTGAGTGATTCTATAGTGTCTCCAGAAAATACCAGGGCATTGAATTTTAACACTCACCACTCTTCTGTAGGGGCTGGGGATCCTGAGATTCACATTTGACCTGGGTTTCCATGGGCTGTAACTGTATATTAGGTGACACCTTTACTGAACCCATAGGCACCAATGCTCGTCTGTAGGAACTGGCTGGAACCTAAAGGCAATGAAGTATAATTAGGCATATGAGGAAATCACTATGATACATGCAGCCAAAATCTCCCCAAAGTGACCATATGTAAAGTTCCTCAATCTAACAAGGAACATATACTGTCCATTTCCTACCTGTTGTCTTGGTTCATCAAGCTCTTTCTCCAAATCTTCCAGTACAGTCACAGCCTCCTCCCCACTCTTTGGCTCATGTTCCCGAACCCAAGTTTGGAGATCCTCAGGTAAGATGGTTAAGAACTGCTCAAGTACCAGTAGATCTAAGATCTGTTCTTTTGTGTGCATTTCTGGTTTTAGCCACTCACAGCAGAGCACCCAGAGACGGCCCAAAGCTTCACGGGGACCAGGTGTTTCCTTGTAACAGAACTGCCTAAAGCGCTGACGAAAGAGTTCTTGGCTATAAATATTATTCCCTTGCAAGTTAGATTCTTGCTCCCAGACATGGCCTTCTTCATTCTTTACTGTGAGAAGTTTTTTCTGTTCCTCTGGAACTCCACGAGGCAGTGTAACAGCCATTCTGGGCTGGAACAGATCAGACTATGGTTCACTTCTGGCTGAGGTTTATGGTTCAGGACATATGACTGTTGTTTCTTCTCCCAAAGCCCTCCTAATATATGGGAAGAAGCACAGATAACAAAGAAGTAACCAGTTCTACTAAAAAACTCACACTGATAAAGTCACTAAGGCAATTCACTGTCTAGGAATAAAAATCCACAAAACTAACTGAAAGAAAATTGTTATCCTCAAAGGTCAAAAAAAATTCAGATAACTTATCCTTCGGTAGTATAGGGATACTGAGTTTCAGAAGGAAAATGATATTCATGAAGTATTAGCAATCTCTTCAGATTTGAGGGCAAAACAGAAAGGAAAAACAATGCCTGTGAATTAATGACCACTTTAGACCAGGGGTTCTTAACCTTTTTGGTATCAAGTACCATTATGGAAATCTGGGGAAGCCTATGGATCCCTTCTCAGAGTAAGGTTTTTAAATGAATAAAATAATTAGTATTACAAAAGAAAGTAATTCTATTAAAATAGTTATTAAAATATTGTTTTAAAAATTCACAGACCCGAAGTTAAGAACCAAAGGTTTAGATCAGTACACAACGTCCAGAAAGAGAAGATCTGAATGAATCCTTAATTGCCTTTTAGGTAGAGAGGCATTGTGATATAGTAGATCAATCACTTTTTTGGTCCTCCAAGTCATAAAGACCAGGATTCAAATTTTCCCTCTAACAAGTAGTTAAAGACTATGGTAATAACTGTAGAAATAGTAAATTCGAGAGAGATTAAAGAAATAAAAATGGAAGATTTTGGATGATGACAGATAAAGATGTGAGGCATGATCCTTCATAAACCTTAGGAATTAGGACAATTATGACATGAAGAGGGCATTGAGAAGGATTCGATGTTATAGAGAAAGGGTGTGAGAAGCCATAGAGTAAAATCAATTTCATTTATAACTCTTTTCTCTTCCCTCAGGTCTGCCAGCCACCCAGTTCTGTGCCTTGGTTCCAGACACCAGGACAAAGTAGGACCTAGGTAAACTGTGTACTAGAGGGGTCAGAAATCCAATTCCTGAGTTCGATCTTGGCTCTGTCACTCCTAATCTATGTGTCCTTGTTCAAATCACTTCACATTTCTGGAATTCAGCTTCCTTATCAACAAAAAGGTGTTTGGACCAGCTCTAAATCTAAGATTTTAAGATCTTTTTGCCTTCAAGCATCTACCCTTTCATTGTGCCTCATCTTCTCCCCTGATGTTGCTTCAGCAGCTCTCATTCAATGTACATAACTCTTGATTCTCAATCCATCCTGAGATGTCCATCCTGGGTTGTTATTTAATTTCTAGAATATCTCTTAGTACTGCATACAGCACACACCATCGACTTAGTGCCCTTTATCTGAAAGATTCCTACCATCAAACTCCATCACGTTTCCAGTTTTCTTCCACATTTCAAAGCCTGACGTAGGGAAGTGAGCTTTTTGATATTTCAGGAACTATTCAAGAACAAGGACACAGAGCTAATCCTATAGGTTGTCTAACCCTTGTTTGGTAGAAAAAGTTAAGATATTAACCTCTCCTTTCCTATTGTTTATATCTAACGCCAAAAGGAATAGGTAGTTTAAAAAAAAAAAAGATCAACCAGAACAATCCAGAGGTTCCAGAAATAGTTACAACCTTCCTCCTTACAGCCACTAGGGCAAGCCAGATCCCATGGAAACTCCACCCCCTCCCCACCCTTAAGCGAACCCTCCACCAGCATCTTCAGAGCCCAGAAATTGCTTTGAAGTTCCGCCACATCCAAAGGTACCAGACCGAAGGAGTCCCCAGACCCAGAAACTGGAAAGGGCTTTGTCCGCAGAAGGGACTGAAAGATACAACTCCTTCGCGCCCTATCCACAGAGTAGATCTCCAGGCTGTCTACAGGTTACAGCGAGCGTTTGGGGACGTGGATCAGGACAGCAGTTCCACCCCGGATCCACCTGGTTTGGAGGGGACCCCGCGGTCCCTCTGACACACAATCCCTACCCACTCACCGCTAAGCCCGAGGGACAGCTAAACAAAAGTAGCAAACTCGAAAGACCGGAAGATTCTGAGCGCTGCGCCCACCCCCAGCACAACGGAACAGTAAACCATCATCATCCCCATCCCCATCCCCACCCCTCCAGCCCTGGCCACTTCCTGTTACCTCTAGGAATCCAGGAAGTTTTAGCTTCTCTGTGGTTGGTTTATACTATTCTACATTCTCATCTACTTCCTAATTGTCTCGGTGGGATTGAACTGGAAGGAGAGGGAAGAAGCAGAAGAGTCCACAGGAGACAGACACATAGCTCTATTGAGCATCATTCGGTTTTCTGAATCCCACTGACTTCAACCTAATAGAACCAAACAATGATCCTCAAATAACAGTATCTTAGATATAGTTCTGCATGGCCACAGAAGTCAGAAATCGGAGCAAATTTAGACTCAACATAAAGAAAAGCTTCTTAACAAAGTTCTCTAAAATCGCGAAGGGAGGGGGGTTATATTTCACTGAAGCCAAAGGTGGATGATGTTTGCTGAAACCCACAGGAAATTCATAAATTGGCTAGGGGTTAGCGCCTCAGAAATTCCTTTTCACAACTTTCCCTACCACAAACGCTTTTCATTTTCTTCCTCTCAAACACCTCTTCCTACAAACTTCAACCAAGAACACATCTACTACACTTCTACAAGTTTACTCTAGTAATTCAACGCATCTGTGAAGTCAAGGATGTGGGTACTCCCTCTCAATGAGTGTAGGTGCTGATAGCAAATCACCCAAGCTTTCTCATACTGTGTAACAAGAACTTTTTTCATATTCTTGGATCACATATATTGGAAATTACTTTTCCTCATTTTAAAAAATTTTATATAGATTTTAGGTATCAATCTCTTACAGAGCTATTTCATGATAAGATTTTTTCGAGTTTGTAACTTCCCGTTTTAGATGCATTTGTTTTATTTGTTGGTAATCTCAGGAAAGCTTCTGATTTGCTAGGCTAGGGCACTCCCCATGGAACATGCCTGCAGGCCTAAGCCCTGGTTCCTTTTGCTCTCTTCCTAAAGGGCATTAGCAACCAGAGGTTCTTAGTTCTTATGGTCTCCCTTAGGAGGTTGGGTCAAAGATGATTAGAGACTGAGCAGAAAGAGCTATATACTCAGTAGGATAAAAAAAAAATACAGTGAACATTTTTTTCTAATCCCACAGTTAAATTTTTTCCTGTATCATCTAAAAGGACAAATGAAACACATTTTTATATATAGTATTTTTATTGTATATAGTAATTATCATATAGGATGGAACTTTGTGTTCATACCTTTTATTTATGACAGTTGAATGTAATTTTCTATGAAATTTGACTCCATCCCCACACCTTCAAGAACAAAGTTTATTAGAAACTAGATGAGTGAATCCAAGGGGGTGTGGATAAATAACTGTAACCAAGTTCTAACCAAGTCAACATATTTGTCGCCACCAGTTCCCCTAGACATACAAAAATTTGACACCTCCATCGATTATATTCATTTTATATTAGAGGTAATTACAGTTAACCCACCAGATACATTAATAGTAATTATTGTTATAGCTAGCATTCATATAGCATTTTAAGTTTTGCCAAGTACCTTTCAAATATTATCTCATTTTATCTTCACAACAATCCTGGGAAGTAAGTGCTATTAATATGAACAACTAACTTTTAAATCCCCATTTTACAGATGAGGAAACAGGCAGACAGGTTAAGTGACTTGATCGGAGTAATTAAGAACTATTAAGAGTCTGAGGCTGAATTTGAACTCTCTGCCTGACTCAAGGTTGTAGCACCACCTAGCTTCAGTAATTGCTGAATTTGCCACATATACATAAATCAAAGTTGTAAGAATCTGACAGACACAAAACCAAAAACTAACATAGGGAGTCCTTGTGTAGCCCCTAGATGTCACTGAAGGACCAATTCTCTTTGTCCTCTTCAACCCCACAACAGCCTCAGATATCACTCTGTCTCTACTTTCCTGGCCAGCCCAGGAGGGATTTTAAATTTTAGTCCCCTCTTTTCACTTCCCCTGCCTTTCCTCAGTCTCTGAGGAAAGATTTCTCTCTCTCTCTCTCTCTCTCTCTCTCTCTCTCTCTCTCTCTCTCTCTCTCTCTCTCTCTGTGTGTGTGTGTGTGTGAGATTGAGAGAGAGAGAGAGAGAGAATATTTGTCTCTCATAAAACAAAGAAAAAGACAGGTCTTAGGTGTGGACAGAAAGTCCCAGATTCTGTCTCATTTCTGCCCTTCAAAGTTTACTTAAGAAATAGAGAAAATGAATGGCTCTTGACCATCAAGTCAAGAGTGGGTAGGAACCCACTGTGAAATATAAAACCCTTTGCAGAAGAGCCCCTCCCCTTAGCACACTCAGAAGGCATTTAATCATACTCAATAAACAATGAAGAAAAAACTCTATCTAAATGAATCAAGCTTAACAAACAACCCCTCCATTGCACATTAAAATTCCACGTGAAGGGGTAGAAAGCTCCAGGGAAAATATCTCTATTTCAGCAGACAGAAAAGAGGGAAGAGCGAAAATGCCTTCACCTTCTTGCTTTGGCAAACAAAGGGAACAAAGTCCACTGCTCTCATTTTTTGCTCCACTTGCCACTTTTTGGTTTCTGGTACCACGTCTGCCTTGAATAGACATCTAGTCCTACACAAAGTCTCTCCTCTTTCTCTCCTACATCCCAATATCACGATCTCCTGGTAAACTGAGTACAACAGAGATTCAGTGAATCCATTTTGTTTTTACATTTCAGTTTTTTAACCCCAAATTAAATGAGCACCAAAGAGAATTTCCACATTCAAAATGGAAGAGAAAAAGAAGACCGTATGTGAAAATGAAATCTCTATTACATTTAGCTTGCTTTTACAAAGTATATCATGAATTCAACATGTTAATTTCAAAGCTATCCTACTTGTTTTCTTCTGAACTTCCTTCTGCATAGTTTAAAAATTGCTTCAATTAAACTTTTTTTCTTTTCCAATTTTTTTTCCACTGAAGGAACCGTTCTAATCCCCAAATTCCCCACCTCAAATAAAAAAAGAAAAACAATCCTTGCAACAAATAAGCATAGTCAAGCAAAAAGAACAGTAACACATTTCCAACGTCCGAAAATTTCTGTCTAATTTTGTACCTTGAGCCCATCATTTCTCTGTCAGGAAGTATGTAGCATTGGTCCTTTGGAGTTGTGGTTGGTCATTGTACTGGTCATTGATGAGAGTACTGAAATCTTTCAAAGTTGCTTTTTCTTTATAACATTATTCTGTAAATTGTTTTCTTAGGTTTAGCTCACTTCACTCTGCATCAGTTCAAGCAAAACTTCCCAATTTTCTCTTAAACTGTTCCCTTCATCCTATCTTATTGCACAATAAGATTCCATGACATTCATATACCATCATTTGTTCAGCCATTCTCCAATGAATGAGCACCATTTTTGTTTCCAGTTCTTTACCACTACAAAAAGAGCTGCTATAAATATTTTTGAATACATAGGCCCTTTTCCTCTTTGATATTTTTGAAGGTATAAGGTATGCTGAAGTCATCTCAGACTGGTTCCCACAAAAATAGATGGTTATATTTTCAGTATTTACACCTTGGAAATCAGCAAACTCTACTAATCAAAGCTTGATTTAGTTGATTGTCTAGAGTTAAAGTGATAGAGAAAATGTTAATAATGCAGATTAAACTTAAAATTAAACATTTTTCTTTCTGGAGAGCTGGTTGTTAAACATTTATCAGCACACTAGTGGATACAGGCCTACTAGTTAGTTATATTTGAAAATGAAAGTAAACTTAGAGACAATGGTCCAAGCATGATCAATTTATTAGTTTGACTAATAGAAACCAACAAATTAGCTCAATGGCCTTTTTCAATGACCAAAGACCCTGAGGTAGGGTCTTACTTCATATGGTTTGGGGAAGTGCAGTAGGTGGGGAAAGCAATGCAATTAGTTACAGGGTAGACAGCATCATGGGGCTAGGGCAGCATGATTGGTTACATCAAAGAAAGTAGGTTAGCCCCCATGTAGGACTAGTAAACACCCCTCTCTGACAATTAAGAAATGCTAATCACTTTATGGGGCTCCATCTGCACATTGTAATCTTTTCTAGGGAATCAAAACTACCAGACTTGCTGTCTCCTAAGAGAAAAGATTGAAAGAAGAGATTGAAAACTCTCAGAATTTCATAAGGACAAGCAAAGAGAGATAATCTGTTTCATGGAAATATACCAGGTTAGTTTGTAAGCCTTCAAAGACAGCAAACAGATATCCTGGGATTTTTCTAGGAGCTGAAGGCAGGAGGGATAACAAGTTTTCTTTTGATTATAACTTTAACTCAAAGGGAAATTCCTGAGCTCAACTCAAGGACAAAGAAATGTTAACTTTAGGCAGATGCAGACTCAATTATAAAAAATCAGTACAACATAAAATCAATTACATTGTAGAATCAATACAGTAAGAATCAACACCACAGAAACTCGAGGAAATACCAATTTTGATATGTTCAAGTGTTATCTCTGGGTCATAACTTAGTGACTTTTTGGGCTAAGTCCAAATTGCTATCTTTCTATAGCCCCTTTAATCATTTTTTGTCATCTTTGACAATTTGAAGGATGTGAGGTTGAAATAGTTACTTTTTTTGCCTATGAGTAATTTTGAACATTTTTTTTCATATAGTTATTGATAGATTCCTTTGAGAATTGCCTGTAATCTGGGTCCTAAAGTTTAGCATGGTATTCTCCTTATTGGTGGAGATCAATGCCTCACACTTGGATGAAGGGTGGGGCAGAGTTGGAGAGACAAGGGGAGATGAGAGCTCTTCAGTCCCTTCAAGTTTTGGGACCTGCTTCAAGTTTCTTCAGGTCTCTTCAGACTCTACAGTCACTTCAGGTGCTTCTGGTTTTTAGCTTGAGAGAGAATATATCCGATGCCAAGCCCGCTTCATGCTGCTGAAGGAAACAACTCTGGGAAGAAGACAATATGAGAGGAGTTGCCATGTCTCCCTGCCCAGTGTGCTAAACTGGAGACTTCAGGAAACTTTCCCTTGAGTGAAACCTCTTTTGGCTGAGCTGAGTTATCCTGCTCCCAATGGGAGAGCTCCTTCACTCTGAATTGTCTCCAATATATACTTTCTCTGATTTCTGTTTTCTGTTGAAATGGATAAATGTGTTCCTTTTGGAACTGGTATTCAGTGGGAAAGCTTTGGATATAATGCTTGGGATCCTGCTTCCTCCAATTAATAAACTAATGATCAGAAGTTAGATTGAGCCTGAAAACCACATCTGCAAATATGTAACATTTAAGGGATCAGATAGAAGGTTGGGAACCTCCTCTCTCTAAGGACTGCAGAATGGCTTCCAGCCCCCAACCTACTTCTTCCCCTCTGGCAGGAATTAGTCTTCCTTAGGAATTGTGGGGGGAAAAGGCTAAAGATGTTGATGTGTGTTCTGCTTCTTTTTGAGTCACACAACACTCCTTCTACCCTCCCACCCCTGCCCTCCACTGCCACTACCTGTGGGGGGAGGGGTAGCCATTGTCACAATCTACAAAAAGAGATAATTTTGTTTTTCCTTTACTACCTCAATTCCTTTTTCTTGTCATATTTATTATGCTTGGCATTTCTAACACTATGCTCATTAAGAGAGGTAATAATGGACATCCTTAATTTACTCCAGATCTTATTAGAAAGACCTTTAGTTCATCTTGATTACCTATAATGCTGGGTCTTGGTTTTTACACACTACTTAGCGGTAGAGTGTTGGCAAATGTTTAACAACTAGCTCTTGGGGGGAAAATGTATGGCACAGCACACTATTAAATTTAATCTACATTATTAACATAGTCACCACTTTCTTAAGTATAGACAATGAACAAATTAAATCAAGCTCTGATTTATAGAATTTGTCAATTTCTGAGGTGTAAAATGCTGACACTGAAAATTTAACAAGAATCTCTCAAGCCAGTTTGAGCTGGTTCCAGTACTGCTAACTAACCATTTGAAGGAAAGGTCTTTTTATTCCTATGTTTCTTAGTGTTTTTTTTAACTGAAACTAATATTTTTTCAGCAACTACTGATATAATCACGTGATTTTGACTACTACATTATTAATATGATATATTATGTTTATAGTTTTCCTAAAATTGAATCTGGGCAGGTAGGTGATATACTGGATAGAGTATTGGGCCTGCAATCAGGAAGATCTGAGTCAAAATCCGGCCTCAGATACTTACTAGCTGTGTGGGCAAGTCATTTAACCCTGTTTGCCTCAGTTTCCCCATCTGTAAAATATGCTCCTCCACCTTGTGGGGTGAGGCACCCTGGATCTTTGAAGTTCCGAATGCTGGTGTCTCAGGACAGAACGTTATCGCCCTCAGATCCCCTGGACTTGAGACGTCCTGGTCTGAGCAGTGTGGCACCATGCCTGTTGTTGATCACTGCCTGCTCTCTGAGGCAGTTCTCTGGTGTTTTCCAGTACCATACTCTGGGACTTTTTGACTGCTCTAGGGTTTTTGGACCACCCTGAGGTTTTCTGGATAATCCCCTACTGTTGCTACTTTTGAGATTTACTACTACGCAGAGATTTGTGCAGACTACCTTGATTCTCATCCAATGAGAAACTACAGAAAGAAACTTTTCATACCTCAAAACTGCACAAAAAAGTCAGTCTTTATAAAGTCCACGGACAGTAGGAGGTGGGGGTTGGGGATGGGCTCTGCCAACAAAGTTAGTCCTAGCCCAAAGCAACTTCCCAGGGAAACCAAAGATGAGAATCAAGTTAGAATTAGAAATCCTGAACAGTCTTCCCCAGCAATAAGCCTGGCATAAAATTGCATAGCTAAGTACAGAGCAGTGAGAAATATTTTAACATAGGAACTTCTGAGCTCTGGCCCCTAGCAGGTTCACTCTGGATCCTGGCAGAGAGAAGGACAGCAGTGGAGACATGATAAGGGGTTAATTACTTTATTATCCTTCTCCTCCTGGCAGTGTGGCAGCCAATGAGACAGTGGGAAGGGGAGGGAGCATTCACCTTTACAGTATCAGCCCCTGGGACATCTGCCTAATTATTCATCTCCTGGTGGCAGGTGAGACAGGGGTGGCCTTCATCATCCACACTCACTGACCAGTGCTCTTTTAATGTATAGAGAAACAGACAAAGATGGCAACATGCTAACAATAAGCTCCTGGCACAAACACGGAGAGCTAGTAGGAGTCTAATAAATGTTTATTGACAGAATGATTGAGTGCCAAATAGTCATAAGGATCTCTGGGTGCTTTTTGGCTGGTGGATCATGATGGATAATTCAGGTAAATGAGCTTTGCTCAGCTGAATCAACTCATACTTGTTGCATATCCTTCCCTTGCTATGAGTGTCTTATTTTATTGTAATATTGAACCTAAACTACCAGCAGACTGGCCTAGGCCCCGCTCCTAAAACAGACTGTTGCCATATCTAGGCAGAAATGATGTGGGTCTCAACCTTGGTGGTGGCTGTGCGATTAGAAAAGTATTAGATGTGTGAAATGTGGAGGTAAAAATGTCAAGATTTGGTGATGATTGAATACATGAGCATGAAATGAGTAAGAGTTAGGAACCAAGGATGTCACTAAGATCATAAATCTGAGAGTCTATAAGGAAAGTCATGTCTCAGAAATAAGAAAGTTTGGAGGAGGTTGTGGTGAAAACACATTAAGTTCTATTTTGGACATGAATTTAAGATGTCTTTGGGACATCCAGATTGAAGTTTCTATTAGGCAGTTAGTGACGTGGAACTGATGCTCATGGAAGAGATTGGGGCTGGATATATAGATCTGTGAGTTCTCCACTGATTGATAATTAAACCTATGGAAGATGATGAGGTTTTCAAGAGACAGAATGTAAATAGAGAAGAGGGCACAGGACTATGGAACACCCATAGTTAAGGGGCATAAGATTTATGATGAGCCTACAAAGGATGTTTGAAGAAGTTGCTTGACAAGTGGGAAGAGAATCAGAAGGCAGTCATGTTGTGAAATCCCAGAGGCAAGAGAGTATCTAGAAAGAAAATTTAAGATGTTGTTGTTTTTCATATATATCAGAAGAGGAACAAAGCCCCAAAACATATTTCTATCAACCTACAACTCCATCACTAATGTTGGTGCCTATGTCAATTTGCCCAAAGTTGGTATGAGACATTCTACAAACCCAAATAGAATATGACACTTATCTAGAAGCATCTGAGGAGGCTTCCAGATTATTTTCCTTGACTTTATTATTAACCTGAGATACAGTGTACTAAATCACATCCTTCAATAAAAGTCAGTTGAACATGTGAATTGTTTATTGGATTGTACTTTCAGTATTAATTGTGTGGCCATAAGCTGACTACATAACCAACTGATTCCAGACGACAGGCACGAGAAACTGATCTCTTTTCTAGTCCTAGGTTATGCATTTTCCACCTAATACACATACTTTATGTTCCAGGCAAACCTGGCTACTTAAACATGGTGTTCCAGTTTCTACCTTGTGCCTCTGTCTCTTATTGGTAGCAGGTGTAAGGGACAGGTGCTCCATATATAGCACTGATAGAACAGGTTCCCCTTTCCTCAGTTAAGCTTGCTTTTGCTTCAAGGGCTTAGCTCTACTAGCTCTAGAATAGTGGCTTCCGTGAATAATTCTCAAATTTCTTGGAGTTTTGAGGTAATTGTCCAAGGAGTTCATAGTAAAAATAAAAATAAACAAAAAAACCCACCCTCATTCTTGCTTATTAAGCAGGAATAATTGTCCAATTATATTACAAATATATTTTACTCTATGACAAGTGTATGCATGTTTGAAGCATTATAGGTTTGTTTCTACAGTGATTTGATATTGTCATGATTATGCACACAACAATTTTGATGTTAGTGGAATGATCACATTAAACTGACTGGTTCTAACTAAGTGTAAAGTGTTCCTAAAGTTTCTCAAACTGTAATCAAATGTTTTCCAAACTTCCTCAAAAGTTGAACATTATAGCTCTCGCTGATTATCAACTGATGGTCAGATACATGTACACTGGGTATCAGGTTAATAATAAAGTCAAGTAAAATAAGCTGGAAGCCTTCCTCAAATGCTTCTGGATAAGTGTCATATTTTATTTGGGTTTGTAAAATGTCTTTCTAGACTCCCTTTCACACAATTTAATGGGTAGCCAAACTGGCCATTGCTGAATGATTGCCCTACGTCAGAATCCCTAATGTAAGCAACGATGGAACAAAATTCTGAACCAAACTCCTTTATTATTTCTATGTTAAGTACTCCAACCACAGGGAATATTTGTAAATTATTTTGACTACTAGCCTTTTTTTCATAGAAATTCCATTTTCTATATAGGAAGTAGAGGTTGTTATGTAAGCTAGGTGCTTATGATGGATATTACTTTGATAAAAAAAAAAACATGCGTTATAACCAGTGCTCCCTATACAGGAGTAACCCCAGTATTTAGCACAGTTCCTGGAACATAGTAGGAGTTTTAACCATGTAATCATGTAAATAAGATGTTATGGATGTTTGCATTCTTGCATCATAAGTGTCAGGCTGTTTGAAAACCATGATCAATGGTCATGCACATTACAAGCTATCTTGAAATCATTATAAGTCATCACAAACATTCTGCATTAAACAAACCTTATATTGTTTCTCATTGCAGTATTAAGGCTGTTTTCCAACTTAAAGTTATTCTCCACTTTTGTCTGGAAGATGAAATGAACTAGTTGCCAATTCAGCAGACTTTCAGTTAGAGTGTAGTCAATATGTCAGTAAAAATCATGTCTAAAGAGATTCTGTCCAAAGATTAATTTATAAATAAACATTGTTGAAAATGAAGCAATATATGGAAATGAACTTTAAGTATATTTATGATTTAACACATCTCATGTCATTAGCCAGTAGAAAAGTAAACATTTCTTATCATGAACTTGCTATTCATTTTTGTTGATTGGTTAGGAAGTCACATGTTCCAGAGTCAACATACAATTGCAACTATAGTATTTAGCTATAGGGGAGAGATCCAATCCCTGTTTATTGCCATGAAACAAAGTCACTTGGAGGAATGTACATTTACAACAATTGTACTGATATAGGATTGCTTTATATGTGATGAGTATTGAATTTGAAAATGAAATTTTTGTAGAAGTATTCTTCATGTTTATTTTCAGTTCCAAATTTTCTCTCTCCCTCCCATTCCCTCCCCAACCCATTGTGAAGGTAAAAAATATATCTGTCATGTATATGAAGTCATGTAAAACATATTTCCATGTTAACAATGTTGCCCAAAGGCAAGAAAAATAAGGAAAATGAAAATTTTGTATGCTGCAATCAGTACTCAGAATTCAGTTCTCTCTCTGGAGATGGATAGCATTTTTCATCAGGAATTCTTTGGAATTGTCAAAGATCAGAGTAGCTAATTCTTTTCTGGTTGATCGTCATTACAATATTGCTGTTATTGTGTACAGTGATTTCCTAGTTCTGCTCACTTCACTTTGCCTTCATTCATATACATCTTCCCAGGTTTTTCTGAAACCACCCCACTGTCATTTTTTATAGCCAAATAATATTCCATCAAAATCATATACCATAACTTCTTCAGCCATTGCCCAGTTGATAGACATCCCCTCAATTTCCAATTCTTCACCACCACAAAAAGAACTGCTATAAATATTTTGGTACATACAAGTGCTTTTCCTTTCTCTTTGATCTCTTTGGGGTATAGACTTAGTAGTGGTATTGCTGGGTCAAAGAGTATGCACAGTTTTATAGCTCTGGGCATCATTCCAAATTGTTCTCCAGAATGATTTAACCAGTTCACAGCTTCATTAATAGTGCACCGGTGTATTTATTTTTCTACAACTCCTCCCTGCAGTATTTATCATTTTCCTTTACTGTCATGTTAGCCAATCTATTAGTTGTGAGGTAATACCTCACAACAATTGTTTTAATTTGGATTTCTCTAATTATTAGTCATTTAGAGCCTTTTTTAATATGGCTATTGAGAGTTTTGATTTATTCTTTGAAAAATTGCCTATTCATAAACTTTGAATGTTTATCAATTAGATAATAACTCTTATTTTTAATAAATTTGAGGTAAGAGACCTTTATCAGAGAAACTTCTGCTGTAAAACTCTTCCCTCCCCCTCCAGTTTCCTGCTTTTCTTCTAATTTTGGCTGCATTGGTTGTATCTGTTTATCCATTTTACCTCCTGTGATTCACTCTATCTCTCGTTCAGTCATGAACACTTCCCCATCCACAGATCTGACAGGTAATTTTTTTCCATGCTCTCCTAATTTGCTAAAATACTTGGGAGTCTATCTGCCAAGACATACACAGGAACTATATGAACACAATTACAAAACATTCTTCACACAAATAAAGATAGATCTAAACAATTGAAGAAATATTAATTGCTCATGGGCAGCTGAGCCAATAGAAAATTTATCTGGAGGGAAAAAAAGTAAAGGAAATCAAGAGAATCAATGAAAAAAAAATAAGAAAGGTAGCATAGTAGTACCAGAGCAAAAAACTGATGTGATGAAAGTGAAGTGAGAAGAATTAGTAGATTATTGTGCACCTTAACAGAAATGTTGTAATGATGATCAACTGTGAAAGACTTGGCTACTCTGATGAATACAATACTCCAAGACAATTCCAAAGGACTCATGATGAGTCTCCAGAGAGAGAAGTAGTATGTAGGAAAGAGTACACAAGAAAGTACACAGGAAAGAGTGACTGTACTCATCTGGCCAGTTTTAAAGATGCAGTCCCTTCCAGTCATGCAACAAATCAAAGGAGGCTACACCCTCTCACATGATACTAGATGCAGAGTGTCTCCATGTTAAATGATCTGGGCATGCCCATATAAGCCCCATTACACATCCCCTTTTGAAATTTGCCATCTCTGATGCAGAAAAAGCTTTTGACAAAATACAACATCCACTCCTATTAAAAACACTAGTGAATAAATGGAGTCTTCCTTAAAATGATAGGTAGCATCTACCTAAAACCATCAGCAAGCATTTTATGTAATAGGGATAAGCTAGAAGCATTTCCAATAAGATCAGCGGTGAAACAAAGATGTCCATTATCACCACTATTATTCAATATTGTACTAGAAATATTAATTTTAGCAAGAAGAGAAGAAAAAGAAGTTGAAGGAATTAGAATAGGCAAAGAAGAAACAAAACTATCACTCTTTGCAGATGATATTGATGGGGTGCTTTGGTGCTTGTGTTTGGGTGCTTGTACTTGTACCCCAATTTCTCCCTAGCCTCAGAAACACTGTCTCTGACAACCACTCCCCAGCCCAAGGACACTGCCTAGCAGTTATTCACGCATGGGCCTCAGCACAACCCTTATCTCTCTCTCTGCTACAGCTACACAGAGCTGGGCTGCTCAGGCCCTAGCCCTCAGATCATGTCTCTGGAAGCCTCCCAATTCCTTATCAGTTCCTGTCTTGTAAGAAAGCTATCCCTTGTTGCAGAACATTCTCTCATCAAGACAGAGGGAGAGGGGTGCCTTGCCCAGCCCAAGGAGTTTTGTCCTTGGCCAGCCCAAGGACTCTTCCCCTCTGTCATCTCCCTCCCTGTCCGGTATACTCCCTGTACTTTTCCATCCATAGCCCCCAAAGACACCTGCACCTTTGGATTACCTCATCAGTGTCCCTGGCATTTCTTTCCCATGCTCTTTTCCATATAAACCCTAGCTGCATTCTCAGTCTCTCTCAGGATCCTTAAGAATCCTTCCCTGCTGAAAAGCGTAACAATAAACTGTGCCACCTTGGCTTAAAGAATGCTTGAGTCTGTGAATTCATTCCGGATGACCCATCCTGTACTCCGGTCTTTAAGGGGTCACAACCTCTCAACCTCTTACACTGCAACTTAGAGAATCAAGTTAGAAATTACTTGAAATAATAAACAACTTTAGCAAAGTTGCAGGATATAAAATAAACCCACATAAATCATCAGCATTTCTATATAGTATTAACAAAGCCCAACAGCAAGAGATAGAAAGAGAAATTCCATTTAAAGTTACTGTAGACATTATAAAATATCTAGGAGTCTACCTGCCAAAACAAACCCAGGAACTATATGAATATAATTACAAAACACTATTCACACAAATAAAGTCAGATCTAAATAATTGAGTAGGCTGAGCTGATATAATAAAAATGACAATTTTACCTAAATTAATATACCTATTTAGTGCCATAACAATCAACTACCAAAAATTATTTTATAGAGGTAGAAAAAATAAAAACAAAATTCATCTAGAAGAACAAAAGGTCCAGAATATCAAGGGAATTTATGAAAAGAAATGCAAAGGAAGGTGACCTAGCTGTACCAGATCTTAAATTGTATTATAGAGTAGCAATCACCAAAACTACTTGGTACTGGCTAAGAAATAGAGTGGTGGATCAGTGGAATAGGTTAGATACATAAGACACAGTAGTCAATGATTATAATAATCTACTGTTTGATAAACCCAAAGACTCCAGCTTCTGGGATAAGAACTCACTATTTAAAACTGCTGGGAAAACAGTATGATAGAAACTAGGCATAGACCAACATCTCACACCCTACACCAAGATAAAATTAAAATGGGTACATGATTTATATATAATGGGTACTATATATTAAAATGGGTACATGATTTATATATAATATATATAATAAACATATATAATATATATTTATATATACTACATATATATGTAAAGGCTGATGCTATAAGTAAACTGGAAGAGCAAGGAATAACTACACCTGTCAGATCTATGGAGAAGGGAAGAATTTATAACCAGACAAGAAATAGAGAACATTATGAAATGCAAAATAGATGATTTTGATTACATTAAATTGAAAAGTTTTTACACAAACAAAACCAATGCAAACAACATTAGAAGGGAAGCAGAAAGCTGAGAAACAATTTTTATAGCCAGTGTTTCTGATAAAAGCCTTATTTCTAAAATATATAGAGAACTGAGTCAAATTTATAAGAATACAAGTCATTCCCCAACTGATAAATGGTCAGAGGACATGAACAATCATTTTTCAGATGAAGAAATTAAAGCTATCTATAGTCATATGAAAAAATGCTCTAAATCACTATTGATTAGAGAAATGCAAATCAAAACAACTCTGAGGTACCACCTCACACCTATCAGATCGGCTAACATGACAAAACAGGAAAATGATACATGCTGGAGAAGATATGGGAAAATTGGAACACTAATGCATTGTTGGTGGAGTTGTAAACTGATCCAACCATTCTGGAGAGCAATTTGGAACTATGCCCAAAGGAGTATAAAATTGTGCATACCCTCTGATCCAGCAACACCACTTCTAGGTCAGTATCTCAAAGAGATCATACAAATGGGAAAAGGACCCACATGTATAAAAATACTTATAGCAGCTCTTTTTGCTGTGGCCAAGAACTGGAAGTTGAGGAGATGCCCATCAATTGGGGAATGGTTGAACAAGTTGTGGTATATGAATGTAATGGAATACTATTGTGTTATGAGAAATGATGAGCAGGCTGACTTCAGAAAAGCCTGGAAAGATTTGTATGAACTGATACCGAGTGAAGTGAATAGAACCAGGAGAATGTTGTACACAGTAACAGCCACATTGTGCCATGACTAACTTTGTTAGACTTATCTCTTCTGAGAAATGCAAGGATATAAGATAACCCTAAAAGACTCATGGTGGAAAATGTTATCCACATCCAGAAAAAGAACTATGGAGTCTGAATGCTGATGGAAGCATGTTATTTGCGCTCTCTCTCTCTCTCTCTCTCTCTGTCTCTCTCTCTCTCTGTCTCTTGTTTCTTCTTTCTCATGGTTTCTCCCATTAGTTCTAATTCTTCTTTACAACATGACTAATGTGAAAATAGTTTTAACATGAATGTATATGTTGAGCATATGTAATTTTTTTTCATTTCTTTGGTGATGGATATTCTTCCCTTCTCAGGGCATCTTGCTCTGACCCTGCTTCTCTCTTAGGCTAGACCTGAATGGAATCTTTACCCTTCTCCTTGGTCATGGGAAGCCCTAGAGAGTACAACTCCTTCCCTCAACCTTTGCTTTCCATGTAACTGGGCTTCTGTGGGATTGTATCCACCTCTATCAAACTATTGAAATCATTGCCCTTGGCCACTGTGTCAGCTAAGCCCACAGCCAGAGGCAGTGGTGACTTTAGCCATGCAGTGAAATTGTGTTCAGTAACATCTTTGGATGATCCAGTTCATCTTGCAGCAGCTCTCAGAACAAGGTCAGTGGGAGTAGGCTTGAGGATATTTGTGGCCCTGTAGCCCTGAAGCATCACAGACATGAGTCGGCTCTCCTCACATGTTCCCCATGTGTATGCCCTTCCATTTACGAATTGTGTGTCCATTCTTCCCACTGACACTACGTACATTTGTCGAAGAGTTGACTAGGAGGGTTTTTTGTTGTTGTTGCTCTTCTGGCCGCTACTCTTCTTACTACGCAATTGCAGTCAATTATTTTGCTTTGAATCAGTTGGGGGTTTTGGTTAAATACAATGGTGGGGGCCCAAAAGCTATGGTTTTAGAAACGCAGAAGCACCGAGGTTCTGTTCACAAGGAGAATTGAAACAGGATTATGAGGTTGCTCTGTAGGGGTACTACAAAAGTGACTTGCGCAAGATTATGGAGCTAGTAAGTGGCTCAAAAGGGATTTGAATCCAGGTCTCCTTTTTCTAAATGCTGCATTCTTTTCACTGGACCATGATCCTGCCCCTAGAATTTCTTGGATTTACTAAAGAAAGCAGGATAATTATGAAATGTTGGGAGAAAAGGCTAAGTGAGAATTAGGGTTTCTGACCCCACCGTGGTGAGAGGACACCCCTTCTAGGACCCGTTCTGACGAGGGGGAGGGAGGGGTGGCTCTTGCACCTATAGGGATTTTTTTTTCCTGAGTTGGCTGAAAAGACTCGAGAGAAGACTCCCACGAGGAGGATGGACAAGAATGTGTTTTGGAGAGCCAGAACAGGGCTTAGGAAGATGAGGGTGGGATCATTCCGTGTGGAAAGCCGCCCTACTCCTGAACTAGAGTGGGCACCAATCCCAGCGAAGGGCCACGGCACAGGCGGACGCCTGAAGCCGACCTTACCACCGAGGTGGGGATTCCTAGAGAAAGCCGGAAGTGGCTCCTGCTCTCCCGGCCCGAAGGTCGGTTGACAGTCTTCCGCCCTGGCTTGTTTCCCCACCCCCCCACCCCACCCCACCCCCTTTGTGTGAGTGTCCGGATCCGAATTCCGAGAGTCCTTAACCGCGAGTCTCGGAGGACTCGCGGCGAGGGAGGCGGGAACAGCAGCGGCCTGGGCGGGGCGTGTGCAGGAACCTCCTCCCCTCCTGTCCCGTTCCGCCCCACCCCCCCTTGTTTGCCGGAAGTATCGCCTTCCCCGCCCCTGAGGCGGAGTGAAGCTGTTGGGCGAGGCTTTCTAGCCTCCCCTGGGTCGGGCCTCCGACAATTAAAAAACTTGTATGCTGTAATAATAATTTCCAAAAGTTTATATTGCCTCGGAGGCGGAGCCATTTATATCGATCACTCCCTTGTTAATTATTAACCCTCATTTGATTTCTAAGACATAAATAATCATTTTCTCCTTAAAGTTGTGTTTCACTTTTTGTATCAGGGCGAATGACCCGACTTTTCACTTTGAATTGACGTATTTATTTAGTATCATAGATTTAGAACCTCAGGCATCTAGTCCAATCTTTCTTTTTAAAGATGAAGAAACTGATGGCCAGAGAATTTGTACCATATCCGTAGTGGACCTGGAATTCAAAACCAGCTCCTCGGACTCTAAAGCAAGCACCTTTTCAAGAGTACACTTGCCTTTACTACCACTTTGGTGCTTTCTTTCTTCCCAACAGTTACTATTTTCAATGAGTGCAAGCCCTCATTTATGTGATAGCAGCCTTTGTCATTTCTGTAAGTTAACACTAATTTTTTTTATTCCCCAGGAGTGATCCTAAAAAAGAACTATTCCGTGGGGACATTATCACCCTGAAGTAGAGGCCTCCAGGTAGAGTGAAGCTTTTTCTGAGCTGTTTCAACTCAGTATGGTGGCAGCCTTAGCCATCAGGACTCACAAGAGCCAGAATGTCCCCTGAAAGTAAAAGAAGACTTTACCTGGGGGCAGGAATATGGACTACAATGGAAAAACCCTTATAATCAGGAGATCTCCCATCAGCACTTCAGACAGCGTGAGGCTCAGAGCCAATTCATGCTGTCAGTGGCTAAAGCCAGAGTTGCACACAAAGGAGCAAATCCTACAGCTGCTAGTGATGGGGTGCTGGGTTGCTTGTACTGGGACCCCAGTTCTAAGAACATATTTCTCCCTAGCCTCAGAAACACTATCCTTGGCAGTTTCCCACCACCCCAAGGACACTGTGCCTAGCAATTACTCATGAGTGGGCCCCAGCAAGACCCTTATTTCTCCCTGGTGCAGTAACACAAAGCTGGGTGAGAGAGTGATAGAGATGCTCAGGCCCCAGACCTAAGCTCATGTCTGTGGACGCCTCCCAATTTCTTAGTAGGCTCCTGTCCTGTGAGAAAATTTTCTCTTGTTGCAGAGCATTCTCTAATCAGGACAGAGAGAGGGGTAACTGGCCCAAGGATTTTTGTCCCTGGCTGACCCAAAGACTCTTCCTCCTGCCAGATCCCCAAAGTCCATGCCTCTGACAATTCCCTCAATGTCTAGTATACTCCCTACACTTTCCCATCCATAGCTCCCAAAGACACCTGGACCTTTAGATGACCTAATTAGTATCCCTAGCATTCCTTTCCTATGCCCTTTTCCATATAAACCCCAGAACCATCCTCAGTCTCTCGCAGGTTCCTTAAAAATCCTTGCCCACTGAAAAGCATAACAATAAATCTTTGCCAACTTGACTTAAAGAATGTTTGAGTCTGTAAATTCATTCCAGACAACCCCATCCTGTATTCCGGTCTTTGAGGGTCTCAACCTCTCAGAGGGCAACACTAATTAGAGCAATTCCTGACCATTCGGCGTGAGGAGCTCCAGACCTGGGTTCTAGAGTATCATCCAGAGAGTGGAGAAGAGGCAGTGACTATTTTGGAAGATTTGGAAAGAAAACTTGATGAACCAAGACAGCAGGTGGAAAGGGGGGAGATGTGATAAATAGTGGGAAAATAGAAGTAGATACCTCCCAGGCTAAGTAACAAACAGTAACACAACAATGGGAGCTTCTGTCTCCTTGTGGCCATGAAGAGGTCTAGAGGTTTGGGGGTGCTACTGGGAACCCCCGAGATTTCAACACTGGGCCCTGTCTGAAAGAATTTAACTCAAATCGTCTTCCAGCCAGAGGAAAAGTTTATTAGTGATAAAACACATAGGCCAGGTGACACCCGTAAGGACGAGCAGGCATGAGAAAGTCTCAGCCTTTTGGGCATGAGAGATTCTCAGCGTCTGAATGGGGGCCAGGGTGGATTTTTTATACACTGAAGTATCTTTGGCTGGCCAGAGAAGGAGGCTGGGAAAAGAGTCTAGGTGAGAATTCAGATTGGAAGGTCTGAGAGATTGAATAGACAATGGGAACAGATAATGAAGGGGACTGGAAGGAAGAGGTTTGAAAGGCATCTGCATAAGATCAAAAGGTGAGGCTAGGGCTTTCAAAGGGAGATAAGGGGAATCAATAAGGAACCTAAAGGTTTAAGGGTTTTCTGGGGCCTGTAGACAAATGGGAACCAGATTCTTTTTAGTTCAAGGGGCTAAGATCTTGGCTTGGGCCCACCCCATCAGCCAGACCTGATATGTCTTTGATTTTAGTTCTCTCTTCCCCTCTGGCCTTTACCTTGGGCAGTGAATGAGACTGACACATTTTTCCTCTTTCCTGTGACCCTAAGAGATGTTCCCTAAGTTGTCTCTTCTGAGGTGTTAACTCTGGTTCCCACAGTTGCTTATTCACAAGCCCAATCATAACCTAATTGTTTCCAGGTCTCATCCTGTGTATGTGGAAATGAATCAAGCTCAGAAGTGCCTTTTGGAGCAGCACCAGAGTTATTGAATAACCCACTTGAGCCCATGAGGAGCCTACTAAAGCATGAATCTTCAGAGTCCAAGCTCATTCAAGAGAGAGGTGAGTATGGAAACTTTATCTCAAGAGAAAGGGAAGAAATTTAACTGTTAGATAGGGCCATACAAAAATCACTGATGCATTTGTCAGTTCAGCATAAGAAGTCAGAAATGCCATATGGAATCAGTTTAATCGTTCATCTTCACCACTGTATCCTATCTCTGACAGTAGTTGTTGTCGTTCATTTGTTCAGTCATGTCCAACTCTTCGTGACCCCGTGGACTATAGAGCATGCCAAGCCCTTCTGTCCTCTGCTATCTCTCGAAGTCTGTCCAAATTCATGTTTGTTGTTTTTATGACACTATCTATCCATCTCATCCTCTGCCATCCTCTTTACTTTTGCCTTCAGTCTTTCCCAATATCAGGGTCTTTTCTAATGAATCCCATCTTCCCATTATGTGGCCAAAGTATTTAAGCTTCAGCTTCAGTATTTGACCTTCCAGTACATACTAAGAGACATTTTGTGTGAGGGCATAATTGTGTCCACATCAGAATATTAGAAATGTGCACCAACTATCTGTAGCTTACTTTAAAAAACTGATGGGTGTGAAGCAGTACCTCAGAGTTGTTTTAATTTATATTTCTCTAATTAATAGTGATTGAGAGCATTTATTCATATGATATCCTTTGAACATTTATCAGTTGGGGAATGATTTGTATCCTTTTTTTTTTGTGAGGCAATCAGGGTTTAACAGTGACTTTCCCAGGGTCACACAGCTAGTAAGTGTTAAGTGTCCAAGGCTGGATTTGAACTCAGGTCTTCCTGACTCCAAGGCCAGAGCTCTATCCACTGTGCCAAATAGCTACCCTGATTTGTATTCTTATAAATTTGTCCCAACTCTCTATATATTTGAGAAATTTGATTTAGTTTTCTACATATTTGAGAAATGAGTCCTTTATCAGAGAAACTCCCAGTTTTCTGCTTTCCTTCTAATTTTGACTGCATTGGTTTTGTTCCTGCAAAACTTTTTAATTGAATATAATTTGGATGCAATCCCATTTGGTGTATATATGTTTAGTACTGATAGTCAACTCATACCATACCCTCTGTCTATGTATACTCCTTCTAACTGTCCTAATAATGATAAAGGTCTTAGTAGTTACAAGGATCTTCCCATGTAGGAATGTAAACAGTTTAACCTTATTGAATTACTTAGAATTTTTTTTTCCTGTTTACTTTTTTTATGCTTCTCTTGTATTTGAAGATCAGATTTTCTATTCAGCTCTGGTCTTTTCATCAGGAATGCTTGAATGTCCTCTATTTCATTAAATGTCCATTCCTTCTACCCCTGACCCCCTCCCCCAAAGGATTATTCTTAGTTTTGCTGGGTAGGTGATTCTTGATTGTAATCCTAGCTCCTTTGCCCTCCAGAATATTACAGACTTTTCCTGCTGACCTCCTAGGTTGTCTTTTATTTTCCATTGCCTCCCTCAATCTGCCCTCCTTTCTATCTGCCCCTTGCCTTTTCTTTCTCTTTTCCCTTACTACTTCTTCCTTCCCTCCTATCTCCCCCCTCTTTTCTTTCCCCTTTCCCTTCCTGCTGCCTATAGGGCAAGTTAGAATTCTATACCTGAGTATGTTATTCCCTCCTTGAGCCAAATCTGATGAGAGTAAGGTTCAAACAATGCTCATCTTCTTTCCTTCTTTCCCTTGACTGTAATAGGTCTTTGTGTCTCTACAATTCGGTAATCAATAATTTTTCCCACATACCTAATTACATACAGGACATTACACATACATATCCATAATACACAGAAATTGATTAAAGTAACAAGCATGGCTAACTAACAAAGCAAAGCTTGTTAGCTGCAACAATACCACTATCAATAGGTCTGTGTACTAAATACGATTTAGCTATAAGCAACAGTACATACGCAAAACAACCAGGACACGCTATAGCATCAACATAGTACACGAACATAGTCAAATGAACATAATAGCAAAATAAAGAAATAAGTATATTCAAACATGCAGTACATGTACAGAAGTAAACATTCAATTACATGCAAGGCCCTCTTCACATGGGCTATCTTTAATATTATCACCTAGATACATGAGCAGCTATGTCTTCAGCTTTACCTGTAATACTCAAACAGCCTGGTCTGATGGACCTAGTCTCCTGTCACTGACTGGTATGTCAGCTCCTATACAACTTAGTATATGGGATGGCTGTCCGGATCACTATGGACTTGTTTGTTTACATCTGGCTTTACAACCATATTAGGTAGGCTATCAGTGTGTTACAGACCTGTGGGTAAATCTGTACCCTAAGAGTCTTTATTATAGTTTTGGGCAAGGTAAGAATGGCCTCTTAGTTTATTTCTTCTGCACCATAATAATACACACAATCTCCTTCACTGATGCATCACTTTTGACATCCTTATCTGCATTGGAAAGTCTTTGTATAGCTAATGGACAGCCTCTTTTCTTCAACCTTTGCATTGAAAGTCCATTAGTTCTCTCTAACTGTTCTTTATAAAGTCCAACTAACTCTCCCTTGGGCAAAAAGTGGGTACAGCAAATAGTCCTAATAGGGCCCTTTGCATTCTCTGGGACTATTTTGTAAACAGGCAATTTGCCCAGTTTCTCAGTAACTTTATATGGGTTAGCTTTCCATTACTCAGCTAACTCATGAGCCCCTGAATAAATGAAAGTAGTATTTTCTTTGTTTCCTCAGACATAGGAATCTGGTAGTATTCATTATGTAAGTCCAAGACTGAAAAAGACTGGCTGCTGAACAGATAATCCAGGGCATTTTGCACTTATGCTATAGCATGTGGGTCTACTTTAGTTCTTTTGTTCACTCTTTAATCTATACACATCTCTTTATCTTTTTGTTTTTCCTAGGCACCACCACTATGGGTGATGTGCAAGGGCCACTGAATTCTATGATGATGCCATTAATCAACATTTTTAAAAAAATGGTTTCTGAGATCCTCCATCATAGAAAGAGAAATCCTCATAGATATTTCTTTGAATGATTGACAATCAGGGAGCTAGATTGTGTGGGTTGTACCTCAAGCACCTCCCACATCTCACTTGTGCAATGAAAACACACTTGTTCTCTTGCTGAGTTCCAGCCTAAACCTATCCTTTCACTTTTATGGTACTGGAAATTTCTCAAAGTCAAATACCTCAAGATCCATATAAGAGAGTTAACAGGCAGGACTCCTGTCGTGTTCAGTAGAACCTATCTCTATCCTCTTGTAAGTCTCTGCATAGCCAGCATGGATGGTCAAAGTATGCAAGTATTGTGTCCTAGCATATTGCCTACATTATTCTGCTAGAATTTTGAAAAGACTAGAATTAGTTCTAATCAATGCTGACACTCTAGTGAGTTTAAGAGGGTCAGACATACAAGAGCCACAATATTTACTTTTTTGTTGATCCAGCAACTTCCTTGAGAAATCCCAAGCTCACCTAGATGTATCCTAAATCTGGATCATCTTTATCACTCAAACCACCAGTTATTTTAAATGGAATTTCTCATTCCGTTTCTTCCTGGTGGGTTTTGTTGGCAGTATATAGAAATGCTGATGATTTATGTGGCTTGATTTTATATCCTGAAACTTTGTTAAAGTTGTTCATCATTTCAACTATTTTTTTTTTAGTTGATTCTAGGGTATACTATCACATACTATATAGTATACTGTACTATCGCATTTGGAAAATATACCATCATATCATCTGAAAAGAGTGATAAAAACTATCGTTGCCTGTTTATATTTCTTCAATTTCTTTTTCTTGTCTTAGTAGCATAGCTATTTGGTTTTAGTATAATACTGAATAATAATTGTAATGATGGACATCCTTGCTTAACCTCTGATCAAGTTTCAAGTTTATCCATATTACAGATAATGCTTGCTCTTGATTTTAGATAGATACTACTTATCATTTTAAGAAAGGCTCCATTTATTTCTATGTTCTAGAGTTTTTAATAGGAATGGATGTTATGTTTTGTCAAGATTTTTCTGCATCTATTGATATAATCATATGATTTAAAATTTTTTGTTATTGATATGATCAATTATGTTTATGGTTTCCTAATATTGAGTCAGCCCTGAAATTCTGATATAACCATCAGCTGGTCATCATGCATGATCTTTGTGATATATTGCTGTCATCTTCTAGCTAGTATTTTAATTAAAATTTTTTATTGATATTAAGGAAATTGGGCTATATTTTTCTTTCTCTGTTTTTGTTCTTCCTGGTTTAAGTATCAAAAACATATTTGTGTGATAGAAAATTGGTACAATTCCTTCTCTGCCTATTTTTTCAAATAGTTTATGTAGTTTGTGATTAATTGTTCCTTACATGTTTGGTAGAATTCACTTGTAAATCCATCTGATCCTGGGGATTTTTTCTTAGGGATCTATGAGATGGATTGTTCAATTTCTTTTTCTAAGATAAGATTATTTAAATATTCTATTTCTTATGTTAATCTGGACAACTTATATTTTTGCAAATATTCATCCATTTCAATTAGATTGTAAGTTTTACTGGCATATATTTGGGCAAAATGACTCCTAATAATTATTAAATTTCATCTTCATTGGTGGAACATTCACCTTTTTCATTGTCAAGACTTGTAATTTTGTTTTCGTTCTTTTCAAATATCAAATTAACCAATTGTTTATTTTATTTTTTTCATAACCAGCTCCTATTTTTATTTATTTATTAGTTTATTATCATTTTTTTACTTTCAATTTTATTAATTTCTCCTTTGAGTTTCAGGATTTCCAGTTTGGTGTTTAATTGGGAATTTTAATTTGTTCTTTTTCTAGTTTGTTTTTTAGTTGCATACCCAATTCATTGATCTGCTTTTTCTTTCTTTTACTGATGTATTTGTTTAGAGATATAAAATTTCCCTTAAATACTGCTTTGGCTTCAATGCACAAATTTTGGTATCTTGTCTCATGGTTGTCATTCTCTTGAATGAAATTGTTGATTGTTTCTATGATTTGTTCTTTGACTCACTCATTCTTTAGGATTAAATTATTCAGTTTCCAATTAATTTTTAACCTATGCTTCCAAGGTCTTTAATTGAATGGAATTTTAATTGCACTATGTTCTGAAAAGGGTGCATTTAATATTTCTAGTTTTTTTACATTTGATTGTGAGATTTTTTATGCCTTAATATATGGTTAATTTTTTTAAAGGTGCCATATACAGCAGAGAAAAAATTATACCCCTTTCTATTCCCATTTAGTTTTCTCCAGAGACCTATCATGCCTAACTTTTTAAAGATTCTATTCATCTCCTTAACTTCTTTCTTGTTTATTTTATGGTTACATTTATCTAACTCTGAGAAGGGAAAATTGAGTTCCCTCATTGGTATTGTTTTACTATCTTTTTTCTCCTGTAACTCATTTAATTTTTCCTTTAAGAATTTGGATGCTGTGCCATTTGGTGCATATATGTTTAGTACTGATATTACTTCATTGTCTACGATCTATCTTTTAGCAAAATGTAGTGTCCCTGCTTATTCCTTTTAACAAAATCTATTTTTGCTTTACTTTGTCTGAAATCAGGATTGCTACCTCTGCCTTTTTTATATCAAATGAAGCATAATAGATTCTACTCAGCCCCTTATTTCAACTCTGTGTGTGTGTCTCTGTTTCAAGTGTGTTTCTTGCAAACAACATATTATTGGATTCTGGTTTCTAATCTATTCTTTTATCTGCTTCCCTTTTATGGGTAATTTTGATGGGGTGTGGGCCCAAGCCAAGATCTTTGCCCCTTGCCCCAAAGGGAATCTGGCTTCCATTTGTCAACAGGCCCCAGCTCCTTATCTCCCTTTAAAAGCCCTAACCCGACCTTTTGATCTTATTCAGATGCCTTTCAAACTTCTTCCTTCCAGTTCCCTTCATTATCCATTCCCATTGTCTATTCAATCTCTTAGACATTCCAATCTGAATTCTCACCCAGACTCTTTTCCCAGCCCCTTCCCTGGTTACCCAAAGTTACTTTAGTGTATATAAGATCCACCCTGGCCCTCATTCAGACGCTGAGAATCACTCATGCCCAAAAGGCTGAGCTTTTTCTCATGTCTGCTCGTCCTTATGGGTGTCACCTGTTCTATATGATTTATCTCTAATAAACCTTTCCTCTGGCTGAAAGAAGATTTGGGTTGAATTCATTGAGACAGGGCCCACGTCATGATCTCAGGGGTCCCAGCACCCCAAACCTCTAGACCTCATCATATCGTTAGGATTTGGTGTTCTCACAGCGGTGGCCCGGGTTCGATCCCCAGTCAGGGAACCATATGGCCACATCTTTTTCAGTGAAATATCTCATTATTTAAGCCCTTTTTCTGTGACTAGGTAAGGCTTTCAAGAATCATTCCCATATGTGTGTGTGTGTACACATATGTGTGTATGTGTATATGTGTGTACATATGTATGCATATATTCTTTTAAAGACCCCAAGATTTCCCTGAACAAAAGCCCATCTTTTGAATACCAATGTTTTTGCAGTGACATTGGATGAGTCATGGAATCCTTCCCTTTTCAAAAAACTGAAATTGACAATCACTGAAAGGGCCATGGAGAGGTACATGGAGCGTGTCTCCAAGCTGCAACACATTACAAACCAGGTGTTGTGTAAAAAAAGTGGTATACAGGCTGTCATTGGAGAGGCAAATCACCAGAAAAAGAGATGGATGTGTTATATCCAGAGCCAGGGGCAACCATAGATATCCACATGGCTTCTGGATCTTCATGCAACATCACAAGAATTTAGGGAATGACATCAGCATGTACCCCTGTGGCAGATTCATGGGAGGGTGTGGACAAGGGTTACCCAGGATGGCTAGAGGGAGCACCCACATGGATAGGATCATGAATTTATTATGGAAGAATAGGCTGGTCTACATTTCAAGTTTTTTAAAAGTTTGCCTTTGACAAGATTTTGTTGTCCATAATTTTTATTTGCTTCCCCACCTACTTTGTATATGCTATTTCAGCTGGTTCACTTACGCTAATGTCAACAGCCCCAGAGACACCCATCCATTATACACTGCATAGATATTAACAACTAGCTGTGTGTGTTTATCTATGGTCGTTGTGCCTCTCTGCACACTTACATCTCTAACATAAAGCAGAAGAAGCCTGAATAGACTGGTGACTGTGACCTTTCTCATCCACAGCCTTTCCTGCTCTAAACAGGAGCATGATCTCCAGAGTGGCCAAGAGCCATAGGGTTTCCATCCACTGGAGTAAGCTCTGGCATACTTCTGTGGCCAGGAAGGAGGCAGAGCCCGGAATCCTGGCAAGGGCCTGCTTGGAGAGAGTGGAGTGGGGGACAGCTCTCTAGTCACAAAATAAGCAGAGTTTGGCCATCACCAGGATTCCTGTTTTTAGACAGCTTAGAATCATTCTAGTTTCTGGAAGTTTTCAGAGGTACATCACTTCCCATCACTGTTGGTTTTTTTTTTAATCAATTAATTAATTATTTAATTCCTCCCCCCTCCCGATTACACATAAAAACTGTTTTTAACATTCCTTTCTTTAAAATGTTGAGTTCCAAATTCTCTCACTCTCCTCTCCACTAATTGAGAAGGCAAGCCATCAAGCTGTTAGCTGAGAAGTTACATTCTGCAAACAAGAGATAGACATATTCATTGGCTGACACATTCAGAAATGAATTCAGAGGGGATTCCACAAAGGGAGAAAAAGACTGCTAAAGCCTGGGAGTACTCCCCCTTTGGTGGGAAAGGAGTGTTTTGTAGCAATTACTTTGGATTTGAGTCAACTTTCCCTAAGGATGGAAATGTATAGAGGGGAGAGTGACTGGCTGTAGTTTTTTCAGTAAATATCCTTTTGTAAAAACTAATTGATACTAATTTGTTAAATGATACTGGATGATATTAATTGACAATAGATACTGAGGAAAACACTCCAGATTGGTAGCTTGTGAGCAATACATTGTCCTAAAAAGTAGCCTTGCTCTGGTGAGCTGAACGGCTAGTTTAAGTAGGCTTTTGAGAGTGAGCCCGCAGCATCTATCCTGCATGGTTTGTTTAGTCATTTACTAAACAATATGCATTTACTTTGTTTCCAGTTCTTAGCTACCACAAAAATTGCTGCTATAAATATTTTGGTGTATATGAGTCCTTTCTTTTTGTCATTATAATCTTCTTTAAGGATACTATATTTCACCACATAATCATTGCAAATTTTATGACAATTTTTTGCAAAAAGTGGAGTGCGACCATTACGTGAAGCTTTAAAAAAATTTTGGCCAGCATTATTTGTCTTTTAGTTTTCATCAATCTCACACCAACTTTTCACTCACTGAAAACTATCTTTATGTAACTCTGTTTCCATGCTGTTCAGTGAACACAATCACTTTCAGCTTGAAGCCCACAGAATAGTTTTTGTAGTTTTACTCATAATCAGAAAGAAATACTTTGCATGTTAATGTATCACTGGCAGATGAACTGTACAGTTTAGCTAGGGCGGGAAGATGCAAGTCTTACCATATTACGTGACTTGTTCATGGCAACTTTGCCTGCCAGCCAGCTCTCCTTGAGCCTACGGTTCTTCACTGGGTTGAGTGATAATACCATTAGTACTGAAGCATTCTAAACAAGCCATGCAAGTTGGCTTTCAAAAATATACTGATGAAAATATATGCTGAGAATTCTAGGCTCTTGGCTAGCAATGTGCAAGCGATAAATGCGTATCCATATGCCACTGGTGAATACATTGCTGCTCTGCTTACATTTTAAGCGGCGTGACAAACAGAATTATACCATCTGATGATTACACAATGAAAGGTTATAAACCAATTTTTGGACTGAAAAAAAAAGGGTGCAACGATTATGCAGTGCCAATGATTATGTAGTGAAATACGGTATGCCTGCTTCCTAATTTATTCTTTATGTTTATTTGGAAAAGGGTTATGTTTGAAGACTTCTCAGGTTCCTTGAACCTCCAGGATTTTGATGTGGTATATCCTGGGATATATATGGGATATATATCCTGGGACATACATACATATATACACATATGGGTGTATGGGGGAAAAAAATCACACACACACACACACACACACACACACACACACACACACACACACAATGAGAACATGTTTCCTCAATCTCCCTGTGTTTGGTACAGGACAACTGAAATCCAGAGGGTGGCTTGTACATGGTGGAACAGTGGAAACTTAGATAAGAACGGAGGATTCTTGAGTCCTGACCAGGGTGACTTTAGGTACTAGAAAACACACTATCTTTGGCAAAGCATCTGGAAAAAAAAAAGAAAAAGAAAGATTACTCTAAAAGTCCTTGAAGTTCCAGCCTGCAGGAGATCTGGCAGGGTTTCAGGGAGGAACACAGGAGAGGCTTGAAACTGAAGAGGAGTGGTTCTGAGCTGCCTTTGACCTATATGCTAAGTAACTTAACCCAAGCAACATATCACTGGCTGTTGGCTCTTGTCCTGGCTAAGAATAATATAATTAGTAAACCGGTTTTCTAGAGGACAGGAAACAGTTAAAGCCCCAGTAGCAGCTGCAATCATCTAGGCGTGGTTTATTTCCTTGATTTCTTGTTCTTCAGTTCCTTCACTGATATGCCGTACAGGGAGATTTCTGTACTGAGACCCTCTCAAATGGCTGAATTAGACACAATACCTCCAGTAGTTCAGTCCACTCCTCAGATACCAGCACTGCGCGATCCTGATATTGAGACAGAAAGCCACGAAGAGAAAGAGGAAAATGAGAACACACGCAGTTCTGGAAGTGAGCCTAGGGGAAGGCTGGAGAAGACAGTGACTGGATCTAAAAGGGAAGGAAGGATTCCAGAGCAGGGGGCTCTTAGTAGTGGGGAGAATGAGATCACTTGTGACTTCTGCCTTGAGGGAAAAGTGAGGGCAGTGAAGTCCTGCTTGACCTGTATGGTGAATTATTGTGAGGATCATGTTCGGCCCCATCAGGAGAACAGCAAGCTGCATAGTCACCAGCTGACCAAGCCAGTAAGGGATACAGACCCACGCAACTGCTCAGCTCACCAGCGCCAACTTACTTGGTTTTGCTGCTTGGAGCAGCAATGCATCTGTGAAGAATGTACCCAGGAAGACCACAGGGGCCACCCTACTCTCTCCCTAGAGGCAGTCAGGAGGGAAAAGCAGGTGAGTTGCTCAGGGCTCTTGGGGTGGGGTCATTTTATATACATAGGGAGGATCAAGAGTAGGGCATGTACTAGGCATCTAGGGCTTTCCACACAGTTCATTTTTGTTCTTGCTTGATTTAAAAAAAAATTTTGTTTTAATTATCTGGGTATTTATCATTTCCTCTACCCTCAGCTATTCTGAAAAAAGGCTTTCTTTATCTATTACCAAGAGCCCTCTTCCATCCCATTTCTCTCATCCGTCATTCATTCAGACTCCAAATGGAAGCCATTTAAATATATCACTAGACTACAATGTGTATCTTTCCTGTAGGATTTGTATCTAACAGTCTGTTATCTTTTTTTATGTATTTTTCTATAAAATGTAGATATATGTGTTAGTAAACAATTCAGAAAGCATGCACTATATAGAGATCACATATATGATAATAGCTCACATTTTTATAGTACTTTAAGGTTTTCAAAGTATTTTTCTCATAACTAATAATAGAAATATTATCCTCATTTTATTGAGGAAATTGAAGCCCAGAGGAATTATATTACTTACCCAAGGTAATAAAACTAGTAAGTGTGGATACCAGGATTCAAACATAGGTTTGACTTTCCTGTATATTATAGAAGAAATATCTCCTTTCTGAGTTCATATGTTAAGCAAGTAACTGCTGATGACATTTATGTACCACAACACAGAAATTATAGAGATAAGTAAAACCTGGATTTTATTATGATGAAGCATAGATTTAAATTCCAGACAAAAAATAAATCTGAAATAAAATTTGGATTTGAATAAGTCATGAGAGAAATGCAGATCAAAACAACTCTGAGGTACCACATCACACCTCTCAGATTGGCTAACATGACAGAACAGGAAAATGATAAATGTTGGAGAAGATGTGGGAAAATTGGAACACTAATGCATTGTTGGTGGAGTTGTGAACTGATCCAATCATTCTGGAGATCAATTTGGAACTATGCCCAAAGGGCTATGAAACTGTGCAATTTTGACCCAGCAATACCACTTCTAGGTCTGTATCCCAAAGAGATCATAAAAATGGCAAAAGGACCCACATGTACAAAAATATTTATAGTAGCTCTTTTTGTGGTGGCCAAGAATTGGAAATTGAAGGGATGCCCATCAATTGGGGAATGGCTGAACAAGTTGTGGTATGTGAATATAATGGAATACTTTTGTGTTATAAGAAATGATGAGCAGGCAGACTTCAGAAAAACCTGGAAAGACTTGTATGAACTGAGGAAATGAGCAGAACCATGAGAATATTGTACACAGTAACAGCCACATTGTGCAATGATTAACTTTCATAGACTTAGCCTTCTCAGCAATGCAAGGATCTAAAACAGCTCCAAAAGACTCATGATAGAAAATGCTGTCCACATCCAGAGAAAGAATCTGGAGTCTGAATGCAAATGGAAGCATACTAGTTGCTCTCTTTTTTTGTTGTTTTGTTTTGTTTCTCATTTCTCATAGTTCCTCCCATTGGTTCTAATTCTTCTTTACATTACATGAGTAATGTGAAAATATGTTTAATATGAGTGTATATGTAGAGCCTGTATCAGATTGCATAACATCTTGGGGAGAGGGGAAGAGAGAGGGGAAGAGAAAATTTAAAACTCAAAAGCTTATGAAAGTGAATGTTGAAACTAAAAAAAAACAAATTAATTTTTAAAAAAAGAAAGGTCCTTGTCCTTGGCATCAAACCTCTAATGACAGGGATTCCAAGTGTTAATGGGAGAAATATCTTGTTTTTGAATACCAATAAATCTATCCCAACACAGAAATAATAGATGTAAAAATCTACCTTTTATTATGTTTAAACAGAGTGTCAGGACATAGAAAAGTAACCTTGAGCCAAAATTTGAGTTTCTGACAAGTCTTTATAGATAAAATTGCACCAGAGAAATAATTTTTTAAACATATAACAATATGGCCTCTTAAAGGTTACACCAGTCTAGTCAAACAGATTCATTATCACATGCTTCCTTCAATTAAGGGTGAACAAATTAAGTGAGAAGAAATTAGTAAACAGACTAATTTACAGATTTAAACACTGATTTTGTAAAAGCCTACATTTATAGAGCTACAAGGCTACATTTTAAAGAAATCACAATGGGCTAATTGATAGGGAAAGATTTTCATGTCACAAAGATAGCCATCGCACAAATTATTTGTGAGTTATGGGAGAGAAGATGGAGGTGACACAGTGGATGTAGGTGAGAAGAAGTAGGAAATATTTTGGGAAATGTAGGCTTTTTTCCCTCTCTCCCTCTCTCAATCTCCTTTGTATACATATAAGGCTAACCATTTCCATACAACATGCGTCCTTCTGACCTCAATGAGGCCTAAAGTATGAAGCTGAGGAAACTGTGTCATTTTCTTCTGTCAATCACTGAGGCTGTTGGTTTTCTCCTAAAGTTCAATGCCTTTGGAAATGATAAGGCATTCCACTCTGAGACTTTCCTGTTTGACTTGCTAGACTTTATAACTCTGCTTGCATATAGTGTCTTTGACAACATTTTCTGGATATAATGGTAGAAAAAAGTTACTTAATTCATTGCCTTTGAATTTCATTAGCACATAATGACCTATAGCAGCTATTAAAAGCTTCTAGGATTATTTTGCTTTTCATCCTCATAGCCCAATGTGATTAAGTTTATTTCAGTTTTTAAGAGCATTTATTACATGTCTACTTATTTTGGGGGGGCATTTCGGGTTAAGTGACTTGCCCAGGGTCACACAGCTAGTAAGTGTCAAGTGTTTGGTCTGAGGCCGGATTTGAACTCAGGTCCTCCTGACTTCAGGGCCCATGCTCTATCCACTGCACTACTTAGCTGCCCCACATGTCTATTATTTGAAAGAAACAGTGGAAGATACAAGTTCAAAACAAAAAAAAGTGGTGAATTTTAAAAGCATTTATCTCTTTCAAATAGCTCAATCCTCTCAATAAGTGATTAATTAACCCTAAGCATGAGATGAAATTGGATGAGGGTCTCCTTTTCAGAAATGCCAAAAAAAGCTTGAGATTCCTTTATGAGTCATTAGACCCAGCTGGGAAATAAAAAAAGGAAAGCTCAGCTCTACCTGATACATTTATTTCTGAACCCTTCTGAATTTGTTCAATTCAGAATTCCAGGTTGTTGGGTCTCAACAAATTCTTTCCACATTTAATTTATAGGAGGGCAACTTACTCAGCTGTGTGACCTTGGTTATTTCCCAGAAATTAAGTTGAGGTTGTTCTTTTCGTGTGAAAAGAGCAGAGTCCACATATTCACCTTTCTTTTCAATAGTCTCTTTATCTTCTAACAGGCTGAACTTCAGCAGATCCAGCTGGACTTTGACAGAAAAATCAAAGCAACTGAAAATGTCATTGCCAGACTACAAGCTAACAACAAATCAATTTTGGTAAGAATGGTTTAAGTGAGCTTGGGTGATAGCTCTGTATAGCAAACTTCTTAAAAGAAGTCCCACTCATATGAGGTCTCAAATAACAGATCACCTCCTTGAGGATGTTGGCAAAGTCCCTAATGGGTAATTTCCATATCCAAGAAAGATTCACTCATTATTCTTAGTATTTCAGGATTATACTAAGTATTACTCAGCTGACAAAAGCAATGGTCTTCAAAGTGGAAGCCAGAGTTCCCTACAGGGATCCCAATCGAGCTCTGACTTGACCCTAAGGAGTGTATGATCAGCCAATCACATTGTGTGAATCAATCAGCCAATCAAAAAATGTGGCAAAAAGTGTTTATTATGATCTTACCATATGCCAGACACTGCTATAGAGTTTAAAATGTTACAAAGAATGAAATAATCCCTAGGTTTCAGGAGTTTATATTGTAACAAGTATGCATACAAATATGCACTGAATAAATATAAAGAAGGATAGGGATGGGATCTGTAACTTTATTAGAAGAAGGAAATGCAGGGTAAAGAAACTCCCGCTACCAATGCAAACCAGAATGTTGCAATTTGTCCAGAGTTACTCAGCCAGCATGGGTCAGGCAAGATTGAACCCAAGTCTTCTTAGTTTCATGGCTGACTTTATGCCATACAAATAACACAAAGTAGTTTAGGAGTGAGGGCACTAGCAATAGGGAATATCAGGGGGGAATGCTTCATGTAGAAGGTGGTACTAGAAAGCATTTTAAAGGAAGAGATGAATTCTGCAAGGTAGAGGTGATGAAGAAGTGTATTCCAAGCATGGAGGAAGCCAGTACAAAGGCAGAGAGAGAGAAAGATGTGGTGTCATGCATGAGGAATAGAGAGAAGGCTAGTTTGGCTGAATTGTAGAGTTTGAAAAGGGAAGTTTTATATGATAAGAGTTCAAATACAGGTTAAGGCCAGGTTGCAAAGGGCTTTAAAAGCCAAACATAAGATTTTCTATTTTATCCTTAGAGGCAATAAAGAACTAATAAAGTTTATTAAGTAAGAGAGTGCTGTGATCAGATCAGTGTTTAAGGAAAATGACTTTGGTAGCAGTGTGAAGAATAGATTGGAGTAGAGAGACACCTGAGGCAGGGACACCAGTTAGGAGGCTATTGCAATAATCTAGGCAGGAGGTTATGAGGCATGAAATAATGTGGTAGCTCTGCAAGTAGAGAGAAAGGATTGGATTAGAGAGATCTTATAAAAGTAGAAATGGTAAGATTGGGCAACTGGATATGTAGAGTAAGGGAGAATGGGGAACCACGGATAATGCCAAGGTTATAAACTTGGGAGACTGGAATGAGAATGATGCCTTCAAGAGACATAGAGAAATGTAGAAGAGGGGAGGGTTTAGGGGCAAAAATTTGGACATGTTGAATTTGAGATATTTATAGGACATGCAGTTTGAAATTTTTGATAGCCAGTTAATGATATGTAACTGAAATTCAATTAAGAAGGAGCTATGAATCTTCTGCATAGGTTCTGCATAGAGTTATTTTGAGGACAAAATAAAGTGACATAAGTAAAGGGCATTGCAAACCTATTGTTAGAGGTGACAATTAAACCTATTAGCTCACCAAGCTAATAGGGTCACCAAGAGAATATAAAGAAAAGAAAGCCTAGGACAGAGCCTTGGGGAATATCTGTGGTTGGTGACATCATCATGATGATGAGTCAGCAAAAAAAAAGTGCCAAGCAGCAATTATTCAGGTAGGAGAATAAAGAGAGAAGTATCACAAAACCACAAAAAGGAGAGAGTAAATAACCAGGAAGAGAGGGTGGTCAGCAGAGTAAAATGCAGCAGATTGGTTGACAAAGGTAAGAACTGAGAAAAGACTATCACATTTGGCAATTGAAAGATCATTAATAATTTTGGAGAGAGTAGTTTTAGTTGAGTGAAGAGGTCAGAAGTTAGTTTGGAAAGGGTTGAGGAGTGAATGAGAGGTTAGGAAGTGGAAGCAATGAGTGCAGACAAGTTTTTATCCATTTATTTATTTACTCATTCATTCATTCATTTATTTTCTAGAAGTCTAAGAATTGGAAGGGAAGTTATGGGAAGTTAGATTGTGTTCCTGCTGTTGTCTTCAGTAGCTTCCCTAGTATAGACCCTTCAAGGTAGTTATAAACCAGCCTAAACCAGACACTTGCAGCAACTACACAAAATCCCTCTTGCCTTCTACCCCACCTCCTCCATATCCTCTGCCATGGTTCACTTCTGGCTCAGGTTTCACTCAGAGGACAGGTTTTGTACTTCTAGTTGGTGGCTGATGTAAGTTTCCACTCCTTTTCCCCACACCACCCCTCTATATACATTTTTCATTAGTCAATGGGTTTTTGTATCCAAATCCATCCTTTTTTCTGATGAGGGTACCACCATTATTCTAACCTCCTAGGTTATCAACCTCCTTATTATCCTTCTCACTCAGTTAAAACTGTTCTCTAATTGTCAAATCATAAGGCCTTTTCTCAATCCTTATTTTTTTGATGAGCATCTGACAAGCTGACCATCCTCTTCTGGATACTTTCTGTTTTCTTTTCCTACATGTTTGACCTCTTATTTTCACTCTTTATTACCTACCCCCTAACTGTGGTTATTTTTCAAGGCTTGTCCTGGGCACCCCCTCTATGTATACTCTCTCACTTGGTGACTTCATCAGTTCCCATCATCTCTATACAAATAACTCACAGATCTATATATCCAGCCCTTTATCTCTCTCCTGAATTTCAGGCCTGTTATCACCAATTGGCTATTGAACATTACAAACTTAATGTTGTATGGCATCGCAAATTCAACGTGTCTAAATCAGAATGTATCTTTCCAACCCATTCTTTTTCTGAATTTCTTGAGTTCTATTGATAGCATCGCCACCCAGACTTCCAACCTAAGCATTATTTTTGACTCTTCACTTTCCATCACCCTACATTTGTCAGTTGACGAGTTTCTTCTTCCATATCTCTCACACCTCCGTTTCCTTCTGGTTACATATTTGGAATCAAAGAAGCATACCAAGAAGGGAGCTTAGAGATTACCTTGTCTAGCCCTATAGTTCCAGGTTTTGTTCTTTTTAAAGAACTGTGATTCATGTCTTTTGTTTTTAATACCACGGTAATTTCCCAGTTTATGTCCCTACTCATTGAACCCTCCCTTTTAACTAAGAAAAATAATTAAATTCTAAGTAACAAATTTGAAAGGCAAATTAAAAGGAATCTAAAGTTCCACCTCATACCCCTCAGACTGACAAAGTTGACAAAAAAGAAAAGTGGCAAGTGCTGAAAGTCTTGTGGGAAAACATATTATGAACTGGTCCAGCCATTCTAGAAAGCGATTTGGAACTGTGCTTAGAAAGTTGTTAAATTTATTCTCCCTTGCCTCAGCTGAGAGGCTCTAGCACTTGAATAATGCCGCCTGCCCGTTCCCTCACCCCCATCAGTCTCCTCTGTAGTCTTTGCAGGAGTGCCCCCTCCTCCTCTCCTCACCCCGACCTCGGGTTTCCTGCAGCAACTCTGTCCTCAGTGTCTGGGGCAGGGGTGGGGAACCTGCAGACTCAAGGCCACGTGTGGCCTCGAAGTCACAGGTTACCCACCCCCTTTAGAAAGCCTGCAGGGCCAGAAGAGAGCCCTGGGCTGAGGTGGTGGCTCCAGCTCCATCCTGTCTGCTGCAGGAGACTTCGAAAACCCCCTGAAGAATTCAGGCTGGCATGGGGTGGGGGAGGGAAGAGCATGCAAAGATATCTTTGATTGCCATATTCATGTACGACAGTTTTGATAACACCTATCTAGTAACAATTGGCATTGCCTTTTTTTTTTTAGTCAAAAACAATGTATTTGGAAGCTAGAACAATCAGGCTGCAGCTGTGGGATCCTGTGAGTCAGGAATGTTTCCATAGCCTCATTCTCAGTAACAGCCAGGATTCCAGTGTACTCATGGTAGTTTATGATATCACGAATGTAAACATTCCAGCAAACCACAAAATGGATTGATAATGTCAGAATGGAAAGGGGCAGTGATGTCATCATTATGCTAGGGGAAAATAATATAGATCTTGCTGGCAAGAGGCAAGTGTTATTGAGGAAAAGGAAAGGAAAGCCAAAGAGCTCAGTGTAATGTTTATTGAAACCAGTGCAAAAGCAGGGTACAGTGTAAAACAGCTTTTCCTACATGTGGCAGCAGCCTTGCCTGGAATAGAGAGCATATTAAGATAAAAGCAGAGAAGATATGATTGACATAAAATTGGAAAAGCTTCAGGAACAGCAAGTTAAGGAAGGAGGCTGTTTCTGCTAATACCAGATGGCTCCTTGAATCCTTACCCAGAATCACTGTTTTTCCTCCCTTATTCTTTATTGATTGCACTATGAATATTGACTTGAACCTTCACCCTTCAGTAATAACGTATTGTAATTCATCATTGCTGGCTGTCTTGTGGAGATGATCTATTAATTTCACAAGCACATACATACAAAGAATGTGTCAGTGTCTTCATTATTTATATAAAAAAGGCAACATATTCCAGCATATTCCAGTGATAACTTTAATTTTCTTAATATTTCTTAATTTTTCAATTAATATTTGTTCTTTTTTAAAAAATATGATAGTATACCTTGAAATCCTGGATACCTGAAAGGTCCGAGTTTGACTTGGTTAAGGAGCAATATGTTTAGAACTTAGCATTTACCTCTCTAGAATTGATCTTTCCCTCTCTCTCCCATTATCGGCTTCCAAAGCAACCTGCCCCTGGTACTTTTACCCTTACCTCGAAAAGCAAATTATAAATAACCCATTAGCAAGCAGTCAAGAATATCTGAGTCGGCCTTTAGCATTAGGGATAACCCAAGCCTCTGTCCTTGGACAAAGATAGATACCATGAACCTTTTTCTAGCTTACTCATGTAATTCCCTTGAGACAAAGCCAACTGGCATTATGGAAAGGACAATGTTTTGTTGAGGGATAGGCTTAGAGGATGATTTTCTTTTTTTTATGAGTCAGTTTAAACAAACGGAAGGGAGGCAGTTAATAGTGACTGCCAAGAATGTTACTTTCTGGCCAAGAGAGATGATTCTCTTCATGTGTGCATACCCAAACACTGCAAACAGCAGCATGTTGCATTTTAAAAAATAATTCTACCCACTCCTTGGAAAGACTTTATGGACACTCCCCTATCAAGGTTTTAAGACTGTGAAGTGGGAGCTGTTACATTATTGATAAACTTTTAATAAACAACAGATCTTTTCCCCCTCTTTTTCTGTCTTTAATACAATTCAGACAAGGCACAACATAAGTATAATACCCCAAAGAAGGCGTAGAGGGATTTCAGGTTTGGCTCTGGTGTAACTGACAGAAAAGGTTGTGGACAGAAAAACAAAAACCCTTGCAAGAATAGCACATTTGTGGGACAGCTAGGTGACTCAGTGGATAGAGCACCGGCCCTGAAGTCAGGAGGACCTGAGTTCAAATGCGGCCTCAGACCAAACACTTGATACTTACTAGCTGTGTGACCCTGGGCAAGTCACTTAACCCCAATTGCCTAAAAGCAAAAAAAAAAAAAAAGAATGGCACGTTTGTGGTCAAGTTGGAGAGGGTAGCACTTTAGAGAGAAGAAGAGAGAAGGAGAGAGAAAGAAAGGAAAGGCAAGATTACACAGGCTTATGTCATTAATTTCTGGCCTTTTTATGTTGGCTCTTCCAAGTTGGTTTGTTGGTTTTTTTTCCCCATTAGATCTGTATAGTTTGGTTAATTAACCAGGAATTTAGTTTTGTATTTAGCTAAACTACAATAATTATACAATTAACAATTTTTTCTTCAGTGATGTTTATTTTCTTGTCTTTGTGCCTTTAAAAAAAGTACTTCCAATCTTTTTGGCTGTTGTGTTAAGGAATTTGTCCAGAGCTTAGTGAGTGTGGTGATATGTAGTACCTCCCCCAACCTCAAACCACCATTTGCCTCCCACCTAGGCCCCAGAAAAATCCAAAAACAAATAAATACTACAAAGAATACATTAGGAGTATGCCATTTTACCCTTTACTAGTTATTGTGAGATTGTTGTGTAAGTCAATAAACATTTGTAAATACATCATTTTTAGAAAGAGAACTGTGGTGTTTGTTATAGTGCAGAATGGCCATTCTGGAATCTGTTGTAAACATTATGTAGTATAATAGAGGTGAAATTTCAATGAAACCCCCTCTGTCCTTTGCCCTTCCAAACTAACTGGGAAAATCCCTACCCACTTCCTTTCCTCCCCAGGCCCTCTTTGTCACCAGGAAATATTCTTCAAGCTCTTGTATCTGAACTAAATGGAAGAGTCCATCTATGGGTTTCAGGACTAGCATTAGTCTACATACCAAATAACTTATGTTAAAATAGCAAATTGGTATAGAAAGTGCTTTTATAATGCAATATTGCTGTGAAAGGTAAGGTTTTTTTGACAAGGCGTGTCCTAAATAAATATTGATTAAATATGAAAAAATTATTAAATTATGCATACCTTTTGACTTAGCAATACTAAATAATACAAATATCTATACCCAAATAGGCAAAAGAAGAAGAGCACTCATATGTACAAATATTTATAGCAGCTTTGTTTGTGTGTTTGCAAAGAACTGGAAACTCAGGGGGTGCTCATCAACTGGGGAATGGCTGAACAAGCTATGGTATGTGAATATAATGGAATACTATTTTGCTGTAAGAAATGATGAAGATGATAGTTTCAGAGAAAATTAGGAAGACTTTGTCGACCTGAAAGTTGGTTAAAGAGGCAACAAGCTGGGTAATAAGTAAATTCGTATTGTTTATTCCCTTAAGTTAGCAGCATGTACATGGAGCCAGAGCTTTAACTCTGACTGACTTAAGCCATTTCAAATAGATTATTTATATTCTTAGAGCAATCCTGATTCAGGATGTCTGTGTCATTCAAAAACATATAACCTCTATATGTTTTTAACATATAGCTGGAGAAAGGAAGTTTCTTAGTTGAATAGGTTGTATATATAATAAGACAAGAGAAGTAACAAAGTGTCAATTGAAATTATAATCCCAGGATATCTGTGTTTCCCCTACATAGCATATGTCCGCAGGATACCAAGATAAGAAAAGTCCCACTATTCAAGATAGTGTCTGGTCCCAGGCATCCTATCCTTAGTGATCATAAACAGGAAGTATGCTGGTCAGTTTCATCTGTTCCTGTAGTTGCTGACACAGAAAGGGCATTTTTAGTTTACTCAGAGAGCAGAGCATGCAAAGCATTATGGTAGATTAAGTCCCAAATTGGCCAAAATTTCTCTCCCTGATTGGCCAATTCAGGTTTTAGGCCTTTCTCAGGTGCTGGGGTTCAAAATGATTTGGAGAGGGGTCTACAACTTAGATGAACTGATACAGAGTGAAGTGAGCAAAACCAGGTGAACAATTTATACAATAACATTATTCTAAAAGCAAACAACTCTGAAAGACTTTAGAACTCTGACCAAAGCAATGCTTAACCATGATTCTATAGTACTCTCGATGAAACATACTATACTTCCCAACCGAGAAGTGATGGACACACAGGGCAGATTGAGAGAATTCTTTTGATGGCCAATTGGAGATTTTGTTTTGTTTGACTATATGTGTTTGTTACAAGAGATTTGTTTTTCTTTCTTTCACAATGGGAAGGAGGGGAGATAGAGTAGGAAGGCAGATTTCCATTAAAAATATAATTAAAAAAGAAAAATAATAAACAACTAATTGGCAAATATATATATATGTGTATATATACACACATTTATATATAATATGCATGTGTAGCATCTCATTCCTGTAAGTTTATTACAGAGGTAGACACTACTAAGACAAAGGAATGTGTTTTATCATTTGTTTTCCTGGACTGAGGTTAATCATTACAATTAATTTACATTTGTATGCTTTTTAGTTTTGTTTTCATTTCGATTTTATGGTCATTGTGTATATTGTCCTCCTGATTCTGTAAATTATACTATACAAAAACTCATATGTCTTCCCTTAGTTCTCTGAATTCCTTGGACTCAATTTTGTAATTGTACAATAATATTCCATCCCATTCCATACTATATTTTATTCCCCAATCAATGAGGAACTTTTTTCTTCCATTTTTGATACCATTATAAAAAACTGCCTTGAATATTTACATCTACCAATAAGGAACTGATGGTGAGGCCAAGACCTTGGGCATTTGTACTGTTTTCCTCTCCCTATGGGCCTCTCTCAACTCTGGACAGAAGCATTTAGTCCAGACAAGGTTTAGTTCTGGGGAGTCTGTCCTTGACAATAGACCCCCTTTTCTCACACTCTTCTGACAGTCACTTCCAAGTCTGCATACATCTACCTCAAGAGTGATGTCTGATCACATATTCATATGCTTATTTGTTTGAGCCTATTCTCCATATCAGAGAGAGAGAGAGAGAGTTCGGAGGAATATCATAGCCTATCCCTCCATGCTAGAAGTAGGAAAATAGGGAATAGAATGGGAAAGATTAGGGACTTGGAAGGAATCACATGGAACCTGAGCCTTGAGAGATGAATGGTGTGGGAGGAGTAGGGACACAGGGAACACTGGCTGCTACAAATCAGATGCCAGACTTCTGTTTGTTTTCAAGCGAATAAGTATTAGTGTGTAGCTGATAAAGATTAAACTATATACAATATTGGGCAACTAGGTGGTGCAGTAGATAGAGTGCCAGGCCTGGAGTCAGGAAGACTCATCCTCCTGAGTTCGAATCTGGCCTCAGCCACTTACTAGCTGTGTGACCTTGGGTGAGTCAGATAACCCTGTTTGCCTTAATTTCTTCATCTATAAAATGAGCTGGAGAAGGAAATGGCAGACCATGCCAGTATCTTTGCCAAGAAAACCCCAAATGGGGTCACAGAGAGTCAGACATGACTAAAAACAACTGAACAACAAGCAACAGAAATTTATCATCACCTAAGGGCAGGAGAAAAGTAGAAAGTTGCTTTGACTGTATAAATGTATAAAGCTAATCCTAATTACAGTCATTCATGACAATTGCTGATCATTTATTTCTTATTATAGTCTGAACAATACCTTTTTTGTGGCGATAAGGAGAAATGGAGTGTCAGGGAAACAGATCTATGATTTCACCAGTGAGGGAAGTTATGAAAAATCCCTCTGCTTATGTAGATAGGCAACTCCTCTCTAATAGTCTTAGAGAAGCCTAAAGCAGTGAAAGGTTAAATGATTAACTCATTGTCACTTAGTATGTGTCAGAGGATAGATTTAAGCACAGGTCTTTTTAAAAGTATTAAACAGTATTAAACTCTGTTCATATCTCATTTAGTCAACTAATTAATTAAATGCCTCCTATGTGACAGACACTATGCTAAGCACTGCTGATACAAAATGAGGCAAAACACAGTCCCTGCCTTCAAGGACCTCACAATATAATGGGGGTGATAATAAGCAAACAAATATGTAAGAACAAGCTATATATAAGATGAAAAGGAAATAGCAGAGGGAATTGGGAGAAGCTAAGAAAGCCTTCCTAATTTTGTTCTTGTTTGTTTATGTTACATGTAGCATGGTTGTTTGCTCATGAAACATGGTTACCTGCTCATACTTTAAAATATTAAAAAGGATATTGTACTATAACTTTTATATTTTTTCTGTTTTTTTCTTATAAATGTAACAATTATCAACAAACACAAAATTCATATCTACAAATTAGAAGAGAAAATAGTAAAAATGTAAATTTCTGTCATATAGTTTGTTTTTAAAAGTATATATTAAATTTAACAAAGTAGGAACAAAAATACTGAAGACAATTAATGTTCAGTTGTATCATTTATTACCAGTTTTTCTATGTGAATCCATCCATTTCCTCAGACCTCTAAACTAACCCCTGAAGGTCAGGCAGTTTTTCTGAAGGGCATAATAGAATATAGTAATTACTCTCAGCCTCCAAAGCTTTAGTTTTTAGTTTTTAGTTCCTTAACTAGTTTGGGTCCTTTGTTCTTGAAGAGGACCAGACATCACAAGAGTGTCTTGTGTATGAATTGAATTTAAGTGAGGCAGAGCTGTGCAAAATCATCAGCCTCACTCTCTCCTCCAACAAGCAGAGTCCAAGTGGCAAAACAAAAGTCAATATGACTGGCAATGGCCTAGCCCATTGATAATGGTCTGTATAGAAATACCTAAATGCATTAAGAAATCTCAATTTTTAAAGGGATTCTGCAAAAAATCCTTGTATAATTCAGACTCCATTTGTATTGCACAAAAAAATAATTCTCAATTGTATTGTTTTGGTGAATTTGCAGTTTTGTTTGTCAAATTTTCTTAAAGGGCAATCTTAAAATGGTTACTTTGTTCTGGTCTCTCCAGGAATCAGTCTCTGAGATGAAAGCTGTGGCAGAAGAGCAATTTGGGGAGCTTCATGTAGCAGTCAGGAAGGCCCAGGAAGATGTACTTCTATTTCTAGAAGAGAAGCAACAGGTTTCCCTGAGTCAGGCCAGTGGCATCAAGAAACACCTGGAAAGCAAGTATGCAGAGTTGGAAAACAGCAGGCATGTGCTGGAAAGATGGCCAACATCACCAATAATGTCCTTTTCTTGGAGGTATTACAGTATGGATGAGACAAAAGGATGAGCAAGTTATTAACCTGCCTTCTTCCCTGTGGGCAATTATGAAAGGCTACGATTAGAGTCCTCTGTTCCTCTATTGAGACAATCATATGATTTCTATTGGTTTTGTTATTAATATGGTAGATCCTACTGATAGTTTTCCAAATATTGAACCAGCCTGCATTCCTGACATAAATACCACCTAATCATAGTATATGACACCTATATTGCTGTAATCTGCTTGCTAATATTTTATTTAAAATTTTTGCATCAATATTCATTAGGGAAGTTAGACTATAATTTTCTTTCTCTGTTTTGGCTCTTTGTGGTTTAGGTATCAGCACCATATTTGTGTCATAAAAGGAACTTGATATAACTCCTTTGCCTATTTTTTCCAAATAGTTTATATATTATTGGAATTAATTGTTCTTTAACTCTTTGGTAGAATTCACTTGTGAATCCATCTGGCCCTAGGGATTTTTTTTTAGGGATTTCCTTGATGGCTTGTTCAATTTCTTTTTCTAAGATAGGGTTATTTAAATATTCTATTTCCTCTTCTGTTAATCTGAGCAATTTATATTTTAAAATTTTTTATCCATTTCACTTAGATTGTCAGATTTACTGGCATACAATTGGGCAAAACAGCTCCTAAAAATTGCTATAATTTCCTCTCCATTGTTGGTGAATTCATCTTTTTCATTTTGGATAGTAATTTGCTTTTCCTCTTTTTAAAAAATCAAATTAGCCAATGTTTTATCTATTTTATTGGTTTTTTTCATAAAACTAGCTCTTAGTTTTATTTATTAATTCAATTTTATTAATTTTTCCTTTGATTTTTAGGATTTCCAATTTGGTGTTTAATTAGGGATTTTTAATTTGTTCTTTTTCTAGGTTTTTTTAAAAGTTGCATGCCCAATTCAAGCGTTTAGAGATATACATTTTCCCCTAAGTACTGCCTTGGCTGCATCACATAAATTTTGGTATGTTGTCTCATGGATGTCATTTTCTATAATGAACTTATTGATTGTTTCTATAGTTTATTCTTTGATCTCATTCTTTAGATTTATTTAGTTTCCAATTAATTGTTAGTCTATGTTTTCATGACCCTTTATTGAATGTAATTTTTGTTGCACTATGATTTGAAAAGGATGCATCTAATATTTCTGCTTTTCTAGATTTGGTTGTGAAGATTTTATCCCCTAATACGTGGTCAATTTTTGTGTAGGTGCCATGTACCACTGAGAAAGAGATATATTCCTTTCTGTTCCAATTCATTTTTCTGCAGAGGTCTATCATATCTAACTTTTTAAAAGTTCTATTCATCTCCTCAACTTCTTTCTTGTTTTTTTTTTGTTAGATTATTTAGTTCTGAGAGGGGAAAGTTGAGGTCTCCCACTAGTTTTACTGTCCATTTCCTACTTTGAGTCATTTAACTTTTCTTTTAAGAATTTGGATGCTGTATCATTTGGTGCATATAGGTTTAGTATTGATATTACTTCATTGTCTATGATACCTTTTAGCAAGATGTAGTTTCCTTACTCATCTCTTTTAATTAGATCTACTTTTGCTTTGTCTGAGATCATGACTGTTGCCCTTGCTTTTTTTTTTAACATGAGCTGAAGCATAATAGATTCTGCTCTAGTCCCTTATTTTAACTTTGTGTGTGTCCATCTGTTTCAAGTGTGTTTCTTATAACCAACATATTGTTGGATTTTGGATTTTAGTCCATTCTCCTCTTTGTTTTTGTTTTATGGGTGAGTTCATCCCATTGACATTAACAGTTATGATTACTAACTATGTATTTCCCTCCATTTTATTTCCCCCTTCTTTATCCTTTTCCTTCTCTCTTCTTTTACCCTGTCCCTCCTCAGAAGTCTGTTTTGCTTCTGACAACCACCTCCCCTAATCTGTCTTCCTTTCTATCACCCTCCCCTCTTATTTAATCCTACTTCCCAGTAGGGGAAGATAGATTTCTTTTTTTTAAATTTTTTTAAACATTTCCCCCCCTTTTTTTAGGCAATTGGGGTTAAGTGACTTGCCCAGGGTCACACAGCTAGTAAGTGTCAAGTGTTTGTCTGAGGCCAGATTTGAACTCAGGTCCTCCTGACTTCAGGGCCGGTGCTCTATCCACTGTTCCACCTAGCTGCCCCTGGGAAGATAGATTTCTGCACCCAACTGAGTATATATATTATTCCCTCTTTGAGTTAATTCCGATGAGAGTAAATTTATTATTATTACCCACCACCTCTCCCCATCTTCCTTTACATTCTAAAAACTCTTCCTTTCATGCCTCTTTTATATGAGATAATTTACCCCATTCTACTTCTCCCTTCCCCTTTATCCCAGTGCTTCCCTCTTTCTCACACCTGTGCCCTCTGTCTATGTATACTCCTTCTGTTTTTATAATGAGAAAGTTCTTAGGAGTTACAAGTATCATCTTACCAGTAGGAAATGTATACAATTTAACCTTTTTTCCCCTAATTTCTAAAATGTATATACATAATAAAAAAGAAAAAGAAACATATTATAAATTTAAATATTAAATAAGAAAAGAAAAAATGTCATGTGCACAACAGAACATAGGAGAGGATTCAGAATATATAGCAGTAACTTTCCATTTTAAGAAAGGGTATATGTTTAAAGTGGATGTATTTATATATAGATATTGATATGTACATGCTCATATACACACATACATACATACACACATACACATACACATATACATATACATATATACTTTCTCTAACAGAGTCTACTCCTAATTGTTGTTTAATGTTTGCGTGTATCTCTTTTTTTTCTATCTCTCCTAACTCCTCTACTTTACTTATACTGCTACCTTGCCCTCCTACTACTTAATCTACCCCCCCAAACAATCCCTCCTTTATCCTCCCCTTCCCATAAATCAGAACACCCTTTTGTATATCCCTGTGACCTATTCCTTTACCCTCCTCTTTAAAGATCCCTTCCTTATTCTCCCCCAAATCCCTCCCTTATCCTCCCATTCCCATAAATTGGAACACCCTTCTATATCCCCTTTTTAACCTATTCTCTCACCCTCCCCTCCTTTATCCTCTTCCCCTTCCCTATCCCCTTAGAGTTTCATTCTTTCTAAATTTAAAAGACTTTTATACTCTTCTAGATGTATATGTATTTTTCCCTCTTGAACCCCATTCCCAATGAAAGTAGGTTTCCAGAACTAACAGTCCCCCTCACCCATCTAATTCCTCTATCTTGGTTCTTCCTCTTGAACCTCATTTGTATAAGATAATTACTTTTAGCTGTTCTTGAATGTTTTACTTTTTGAAATCATCATACTCGGGTCTACCCCAATCTTTCTTATAAGCTACCTAATTACTAATAATAATCTTAGACATATGTTTTACATTTTATATACATAAAAGGTAAATAGTCTATCCTTATTGAGTCCCTTGTAATTAGTCATTGGTATGTACCTTATATTTCTCTGGGCTCTTGCATGTCAAATCTTCTATTAAGATTTTTTTAAAACAAAGTCCTGAAAGCCTGACAGTTCATTAAAAATCCATTTTTTCTTTCATCAGAATTTTGCTTAGCTTTGCTAAGTATGATATTTTTGGCCAGAAGCCAAGTTTTTTTGCTCTTTGATAAATAGTGTTCCAAAACCTGTGATATTTTAATGTCACCACTGCTAGGTCTTGTGTGATTCTAATTGTGGTACTGCTATACATAAATTGTTTTTTTTCTTGTTGATCATAATATTTTGTCCTTGAACTGGGGGTTTTGGAATTTGACTATAATATTTCTGTGGGTTTTCCTTGTAGGATCTCTTTCAGGTGATGATTGGTGGATTTTTTCTATTCCTATTTTCCTCTCTTGTTCTAATGCTTCAGGACAATTTTCTTTAATTATTTCTTGTATTGTTGTATAAAGATTCATTTTTTGATAATAGCTTTCAGGTAGTCCAATTATTCTTATATTTTTCTCTTCTTGATCTGTTCTCCAGATCAGTTGCTTTCTCATGAGGGGTTTCACATTCTCTTCTATTTTTTCATTCTTTATATTTTGCTTTTTTATTTCTTGATCTCTTATAACTTTGCTTCCCCTTGCCCAATTCTGATTTTCAAAGAGTCATTTTCTTTCTTAAGATTCTGGATCTCCTTTTCTAATTAGTTGACTTTCTTTTTATAATCTTTTTGTTTTTCTTGTATTGTTCTTATTTTTCTTTTTAGTTTTTCCTCAGTCTCTCTCATTTGATTTTTAAAGTCTTTTTAAAGTTCTTCAGTGAATTATTTTTGGGCAGGTGACCATTTCACATTACCCTTTGGGGTAGAAGAAGGTTTATTTGTTTCAGTATCCTCCTCTGAAGATGAACCCCAGTATTCTCTGTTCCCATAATAGCTCTCTATGGTTGAATTCTTTCTCCTTTGCCTGTGTATGTATTTTTTGGTAGTAGTTTAATTTTTATAATCACCTCTAGTCCTGTGGTATGGGGAATGGTGCCTCTGGCCTCAGATCCTCTTCAGTTCTCCCCTCTCACCTTGAACTCAAACCAAGACCCCCACCCCCTGTAAGTGTCCACAGCCAGCAGCATTGCACCCCACTGCTTCTGCATTCATTGGGAGTGTGCTGGTTCCTTCTCGCCCCCACTGCATCTCCACAGCAAAGCTGGGTCTGGCATTCTTTGTCAGCAGGGGTTCTCTAAATCTTCCCCAGCTCAGATGCCCAACTCTCCTCACTGTCCAGGGGGTAAAAATTCCTGTGGCTGGGGCTGAGGCAGCCTTCCAGCCCCGCTAACCCTAGGGCTTGATGCTTGTTGTTTAAGTGGTCCCTAGCAAAACCTTGTCCTAGGATTTTTCTTTAGATCTTCTCCAATTGTCCCAGGAGGACCCCTGTTCTACCCCTACTCTTATTTATTTTTACCACTCTATATTCACTCTGAGGTGTTGTTTTATCTATTTTGTGGAGGAAAATCTTGAGAGCTTGAAATTTTCTGATCTACTTTGCCATCTTCCCAGAATCCTCAGTTTAACCTTTTTGAATTCCTTATTAATTCTATTTCATGTTTACCTTTTTATGCTTTTCTTGAATTTTGTATTTGAAAGTCAGATTTTCTATTCAACTATGGTCTCTTCATCAGGAACGCTTGAAAACCCTCTATTTCACTGAATATCCAGTTTTTTCCTCTGCAGCATTATACTCAGTTTTGCTGGGTAGGTGATTCTTGGTTGTAATACTAGCTCCTTTGCCCTCTGGAATATCACATTCTAAGCCCTCTGATCCTACAATGAGGAAGCTGCTAAATCTTGTATTATCCTGACTATGGCTCCATGATATTAGAATTGTTTCTTTGTGGCTGCTTGCAGTATTTTCTCCTTGATCTGGGTGCTCTAGAATTTGGCTATAATATTCGTATTAGTTTTCATTTTGGGATTTCTTTTAGAAGATATTGAGTAGATTCTTTCAATTTCTATTTTATCCGCTGGTTCTAGGATATCAGGGCAGTTTTCTTTGGTATTTTCTTGAAGTATGATGTCTAAGTTCTTTTTTTTTTTTTTATAAATCATGACTTTGTTTTTCCAATGACATATTTCACATTTTCTTTTTCTTCTTATTCTTTTGACTTTGTTTTATTATTTCTTGATGTCTCATGGAGTCATTAGCTTCCCCTTGCCCAATTCCAATTTTTAAGGAGTTATTTTCTTTAATAAGCTTTTGCATCACCTTTTCCATTTGATCAACTCTGATTTTTAAGGAGTTTTTCTTTTCATTGGATTTTTGTGCCTCTTTTACCATTTGGCGAACTCTGTTTTTTTAAGGTGTTATTTTCTCCAGTATTTTTTGTGCCTCCTCCATGAAGCTGTTGACTTTCTTTCCATAATTTTCTTACATCACTCTCATTTCTTTTCTCATTTTTTTCCTACTTCTTATTTGATGTTTAAAATCCTTTTTGAGGTCTTCCAGGATTTTTTTTTAAAACTATGACCAATTCCCATTTTCCTTTGTAGCTTTCTTATAGCTGTTTTGACTTCATTGTCTTCTGAGTTTGTCTTGCTATTCCTTGTAACCACAGTAACTTTCTATGGTCAGATTCTTCTTTTGTTTTTTGCTCAATTTTCCATCCTATTTCTTGATTTATAACTTTATGTTAAAGTTGGGCTCTGCTCCCAGGTTGGATCACTATCCCAAGCTTCAGGTCTTTCTTGTTGCTATTTTCAGTGCTACCTCTGGAGGTCTGTAAGGTTTTTGGTTCTTCTAAGGAGGTATGATTTAAGGAAAGGTGTGGTTACTGCTTTCTTGGCCTGTGCCCTGGTCTGTGAGTGACCACAAGCACTTTTCCCTACCCTAGAAGTGTAACCAGGTCCCCTGCACTCATGGCCTCAGGCACTAGTGAGTAAGTATGCCTCTTAGCTCTAGAATCAGGCAATGTGACAAGGTCCTGCACCCAGGACCAGCAAAGAGTCCCTTGTAATCCTTCTGACCAGTTGTCCTATCCACTTACCATCTGTGAGTTGAGAGCTCCTGAAGCTGCTGCTGCCACTGATGAACTGCCTCCCAAGTCTGTTGCCAGTGGCTTGGCTGCACTGGGCTCCAGGTCTGACCACTACCCTGCTGAGTCAGCCTCTTCCTGCTGACTGGAAAATTGTTTCACTCTGACCTTTTATTGGTTCTGCTGCTCCAGAATTCAATTTCAGGTGGTATTTTGAAGCTTTTTGGAGGGGAGCTTGGGAGAGCTCAGTTGAATCCCTGCCTTTACTCTGCCATCTTGGCTCTTCCTCCTCTACTTTGTATTCTCAACTGAGCCTACTCTCTACTTTCCTTTTTTCTCTTCCAATGTTTGTCTCATTTAGGTCCCTAACACACTGTCATGACACACCTATTATCCACCATATTGTTTCATACAGTCTAAGAGTTTAAAGGTCATGTATTCTAACCCATATTGAAGAAGAAATCATCTCTGTAGTATCTCTCCACCCACTGTAAGTGTCCACAACCAGTAGCATCCCACCCCACTGCTTCTGCACTCATTGGGAGTGTGCTGGTTCCTTCTTGCCCCCACTGCATCTCCACAGCACAGCTGGGTCTGGCCTTCTTTGTCTACTCTACCAAGTAGTTAAGGGAAACTTCAAGGTTTCCCTTAAAGTTTTCCAGTGGTGTTTCCTTTTTAAGTCCCAACTAAAATCCATGTCTACAGGCAGCCTTTCCCAACCCCTCTTGATTTCAATGCCTTCCCTCTGTAATTATTTTCTATTTATCCTGTATATACCTTTTTTGTAGTTATTTGTTTGCATGTTGTCTCCCCCATTACATTGTAAGCTGCTTGAGGGCAGTGACAGTCTTTTGCCTCTTTTTGTATGTCTATCCCTTAGCATCATATCTAGCACATAGTAGGCACTTAATAAATGCTTATTGATTGATTGGTAGGAAACTTGTGCAGTGGAGAGAGTGCTGGTCCTGGAGTCAGTAAGACTTGAGCTCAAATTTGGTCTCAAATACTTACCATCTGTGTGACTCTAGATAAGTCATTAACCTCTGTCTGCCTCAGTTTCCTATAAAATGGGGATCATAATAACACCTACCTCTCAGGGTTGTTGTGAGGATCAAATGAAGTAGTATTTGTAAAGCACAATGCCTGTCATTTAGTAGATGTTTAAGAAATCCTTGCTGCCTTCCCTTTGCCCTTTCCCTCACATCTTAGTTTCCCTCCTCTATATGTAATGCTTACGTCATCCCTAGAACCAGCACCATATACTATCCTCCCCTTTTTCTTGCAGTCCTGTGACACTGGCCTCCTTGTTTTTCTTCCAACAAGGCACTCCATTTCCTGACTGGGCATTTTTACTGGCTGCCTACATGCCCGGAATTCTGTCTTCTCATTTCTGCCTCCTGGTTTTGTTAAATCTCAACTAAAATCCCACTTTCTACATGAAGCCTTTCCTGATTCCCCTTAATTCTAGTGTCCTCCCTCTATTAATTATTTACAATTTATCATGTGTATAGCTTGCTTGTACATAGTTATTTGTATATTGTCTGTGAGTTTCTTGAGAGCAGGAGACTTTTGTCTTTTTTTTTTTTAAATATCCCTAGCATGTAGGTCAGGGCCTGGCACATAGTAGGCACTTAATGTTCATTTATTGACTCACTGGGCACTGTGCTAGGATCTGGGGATTCAAGAATAGAAATGAAGCAGTCTCTTCCTTCAAGGAACTTACATTCTATTGGGGGAGGCAACTTGTAAAAAAAAAAGTATATAAATAAAAAAAATTTTCTCATGGAGAGGGCACTAGCAACTGGAGAAATCAGGAAGGGTTTTATGCAGAAAGTATTGCTTGAATGAATTTTAAAGCAAACAAAGGATTCTCAAAGGTAATGGTGAGATAGGAATGTTGCAGGCATATGGACTGGGGGGAGATCCAAACAAAATACACATAGATTTAAGATCTGTCACGGGTAAGAAACAGCAAAAAATCCACTTGGCTGAATCATGGAATATGGGAAGAAGAGTAATGGAAAGGTATATGGGGCCAGGTTACAAATGACTTTAAAACTAAGCAGAAGAGTTTATATTTGATCCTTGAGGCACTAGTGAATCATTGAGTCTCCATTGATTGGATGTCAGGTGAAGGCAAAGAATAGCTTCAGGAAAGGTAAGACATCTGATGATGCCATGCCTCAGCTTTGTATCACTCCCACCACCTGATGACTTCATTCCTACCAAGTGCTACTGAACCAAGGTAGAAAATTCATGTTAACTGTTCTTATTGAGTCCACTACAGATTTATGTTACACAACTTCAACTGGGCCCTCATTGATTCCAGGCAATTCTTCTACACCTTTCTTATCAACTCTGTATCCCACTCTCCAAAGTGGCTCTTGCAAACCTTTTCATCTCTCTCCAAACTCTCTATAGCTCTTCCTCCCTCTCTCCTCTCAGCTGAGACTCTTGTCTCATACTTTGCTTTAAAAATTGAGGCCATTTATCAAGAGCTCCTTCTTCTTTCTTCCTTCTTTCATATCACTCAGATGTTTTTTGTCACTAATCCCTCTTTTGCTCTTGTCTTACTTGAAGAAATGGCTTACTTCTTGCCAAGGCAAACCCTTCTGCCTACACAAACAAATCTATTCCATCCCATCTCTTCCAACAGATTACCCACTCTGTAATTCCCACTCTCTCACTGATCTTCAATGTCTCCTTTTCTACTGATTGCTCTCCTACTTCCTAAAAACATGCCCAGGTCTTATCCATCCTCAAAAAACTCTTACTTGATCCTTCCATCCCCATTAACTATCATTTTATATCTCTTTATATCTTCGTGGCTAAATTCTTTGAGAAGGTTGTCTACTGTTGGTTGTCTACTATTGTCTACTTTGAGAAGGTTGTCTTTACTTCCTCTCCACTCATTCTCTTCTTAACTTTGCTTCCCTCCTAATCTTGGTTGCATTTATTTTGTTTGTGCAAAACCTTTTCAACTTAATGTAATCAAAATTATCCATTCTACATTTCATAATGTTCTCTGTCTCTTGTTTGATCATAAATTCTTCCATTGCCCATAACTCTGACAGGTAAACTATTCCTTGCTCTCCTGTTTGCTTGTCCAGTGATGATTCTTATCCCAGAAGCTGGGGTCTTTGGGTTTATCAAACAGTAGATTACTGTAGTCATTGACTGCTGTGTCTTGTGTACCTAACCTATTCCACTGATCCACCACTCTATTTCTTAGCCAGTACCAAATAGTTTAGATTGCTGCTTTATAATACAATTCATGATTTGAGATGACTAGGCCACTTTCCCTTGTATTTCTTTTCATTAATTCCCTTGATATTCTGAAGCTTTTTTTCTTCCAGATGAATTTTGTCATTATTTTTTCTAGCTCCATAAATTTTTTTTTGTTAGTTTGATTGGTATGGCCCTGAATAATAAATTAATTTAGGTAAAAGTGTAATTTTTATTATATTAGCTTAGCCTAGCCAGTTATTTAGATCTGACTTTATTTGTGTGAAAAGTGTTTTATAATTGTGTTCATGGGTTTTTTTGGGTTCATATAGTTCCTGGGTTTTTTTTTTGACAGGTAGACTCCCAAATATTTTATAATGTCTACAGTAACTTTAAATGGAATTCCTCTTTCTATCTCTTGATGTTGTCTTTGTTAGTAATACATAGAAATGCTAGTGATTTATGTGAGTTTATTTTATAGCCTCCAACTTTGCTAAAGTTGTTTATTATTTCAAGTAGTTTTTTACTTGATTCTCTAGGATTCTTTAAGTATATCATCATATCATCTGTAAAGAATGATAACTAAGTTTTTTCTTTGCCTGTTCTAATTCCTTCAATTTCTTTTTCTTCTCTTACTGCTTAAAGCTAACATTTCTAGTACAATATTGAATAACAGTGGTGATAATTGACATCCTTGTTTCACCCCTGATCTTATTGGAAATGCTTCTAGCTTATCCCTATTACATATAATGCTTGCTGATGGTTTTAGGTAGATGCTACTTAATCATTTTAAGGAAGGCTCCTTTTATTCCCAAACACTCTTTTTTTTTTAAAGAATATTTTATTTTTAATTTATGGAATAAAACAAGCATTTCTATAACATAGTATAATTTTTAAAAAGATGATTGCATTTGAAACTGCAAGTCTATTATATATAACTTGCTATTCCTTTTAAATATATAATAAAATTATCATGTAAATTTCTTTTTTTTCCCCTTCTCTCCCCCCCATCCCACCCTAGAGATGGCTACCATTAGACACAAATAGGTACACATATGTAAAATTATTCTATAATACTTCTATTTATCAGTTCTTTCTCCGGATGCAGATAGTGTCTTTCTTCATATGTCCTTAATTTTTCATTTATGTATTTATAACAGTCAAAATGACTTAGTCACTCAAAGTGGTTTTTAAAACAATATTGCTGTTACCTTATACAATATTCTTTTGGTTTTGCTCATTTCACTCTTCACTATTTTGTGCAAGTCTTTCCATGCCTTTCTAAGATCGTTGAGCTCATTATTTCTTATAGAACAGTATTATACCATCACAACCATACACCACAACTTATTCAGCCATTCCCCAATTGATGGCGACCCTTGCAATTTCCAGTTCTTTGCCACCACAAAGAGAGCTGCTATAAACATCCCACTTACATTCAACATTATAATTACTATTTGTGAATTTCCCTCCATCTTATTTTTACTATTTTCTTTCTCAGCCTCTCTTTTTACTCTATCTCTGTTACCTTATCTTCTCCCCCCACTTTCCCAATCCCAATCCACATATCCTCCAAAAGTCCCTCCCTCATCCTCTCCCCCCACCACCCTTCCAAATCCCAATCTATACACCCCTCTAAAAGTCCCTTCCCCCATTCTCCCTAGTTTTCTTACCTCTCTGACATGTTCAGAAGACTTCTGCACCCTTCCAGATGTACACACTATTTCTTCTTTGACCCAGATGAAAGTAAGGTTCAAATATTACCAGCCCTCTACCCCTACCTGCTTCCTCTGTATTAGTTCTTCCTTTCACGCCCCATTTTTATAATATAATTGCTCCCTTTTATCTTTTCCTACCCAGTTTTGTTTTTTAGAATCACCCCATCATACACAACTTAGCCCCAATCTTTCTTTCAAACTATAGTGATGACTGTTTTAAGAATACTGATAACATTTTCATATATATATAATAAGTGAACAGTTTGACCTTAATGAGTGCCTTATAATTAGTCTTTAATGTTTTCTTTTTATTTCATGTATCAAATGTTTCACTGAGTTCTGGTCTTTTTGTTGTAAATACCTTAAAGTCTTTCAGTTTGTCAAATGTCCATTTTTCCCCTATTCAGGATTATACTCAACTGGGTAAGTTGGATGCAACTCCAACTCTTTTGCTCTTCGAAATGTAATGTTCCAACACCTACAGTCTTTTAGAGTAGAAGCTGCTAGGTCTTGTGAATCCTGACTGTATTTCTGCAGTATTTAAATTTTGTTGTTGTTGTTGCTTGCAATATTTTCTCCTTAACCTTAGAGTTTTGAAACTTGGCTGTGACATTCTTGTAAGTTTTCCTTCTGAGATCTCTTTCAGGTGGTGAATGGTAGATTTTTTTTTCTATTTCTACTCTACCCTCTTTTTCTAGAACTTCAGGCAATTTTACTTAATAATTTATGGTAACATTGTATCCAGATTCTTTCTATTCCTAATTCTAGTGCTTTTCCTCTAGTATTTCCTATTTATCCTATATATAGCTTGTTGTGCATATTTGCTTGCTTGTTGTTGCCTCCATTAGATTGTGAGCTCCTCACGGGCAGGGACTGTCTTTATTTGTCTTATTTGGTTGGGTTTTTTTTGCAACGTGGCTAATATGACATATATTTTGCATGTCTTCACATACATAATTGATATATTGCTTGCCTTTTCAGTGGGTGGAGGAAGGGCAGGAAGGAGAGAATTTGGACCTCAACATTTAAAAAAAGTCATGTTAATTTTTTAAAAAATGTAATTGAGAAATATTTTAAAAATAAAAAATGTAAATAAGTAAAGTAACTCCAATATTCAAATTTTAAAAAAAAGAGATTGCCCATGAGCATGTCCATTATATGACTGATGCTTGCTCACTCCCATGATGGTCAATATAAATCCTAGAGTGAATCCTGGATATTGAAACTTTTGGTGGTAATTTGATCAAGTAATATGGTATATAACATTTCATTTTGGCAGCTTCAGTAATGTCCGACATTTGACTTTCCTCTGGGAATGCAGTTATGCAAAATGTTTGCTCCAATGTACCTTTGTAACTTAAATGTAATATGGTTTTTTAGAAGTGCTAAACTGATGTAGTAGAAATTTGGAAGGACCGAAGAGGATCAGTACTCACCAAATTGGGTTCTTGAGGGTCAGATGATAGCAGTAAGGAGTCAATTAAAGAGTGAAGCAAGAAGCCTTTATTCTGGCCAGTCAGGGTAGATACCAAGACAGAAGGCTTATACAATGAGCTGGGAGTAAGGGGCTCCTTTTACACAAATTTTTAGGGTAGCATTCATTGTCCATAAAACATAGATGGCCATTCTTTTTTTATGCCAGAAAGAGTAGTGTACTTGTTGAAGAAAAATATATGTTATTAGTTACAGGAGATATATAAGGGCGTTATCATCTTAGCTAGTTTTACTAAATCAAAGAAAACTGCCTGTCAGATTAGACAGGAAGAACTTTCCCAGGGCTCTGGGATCCTCTACCTTTAGCAGCTGAGTTTTTTTGTACTGATAAAAAGAAAAAAGGATACATTGTAGAACACTAGAAGTTGCTGCTGGCCTTGCAGTTCAGTAGGGGTCATTTATTGCAAAATGGTTAATACAGAACAAGATGGAGGTATCATGCCTAAAGCAGGGCTGTTTCTAAGGAACAGAGGGTCTGTGTGTTAGAAACATGTCAGGGAAGTTCATGGTGCAGTCACTGGGTTCGGTAAGACAAGGGCAGCAAGGAGGTTCACCAGAAGCTGTCTTCAGAATATTTGCTGAAGTCAATCTCTGGGGGGTTATCTGGGGAGGGTAATTTTATTTACTTCTCCTACATTTACTACCTGTAGAGGAGTAATAACAGTTGGAAGAGGCTCATAACTATGTAACCAAGTAAAAGTCATTTAACCTTTTTGAGCCTTTATTGCTTCATGTAGATCAACTCTATCCAACTTCTAGAAGTTAAATTCAAGAGGTAATTGAGCCAACACATATTTTGCTTGATCTTTCTTTTGTCCCATCTGTAGGAATATTGTAAATTTAAGAAGAATATTGAGGATAGTCCTTTCCCCATTGTTCATATTGGATTAAAGGAAAAACTTTCTGGCATACAAAAGGCGATCATGGACTGCACAGGACATTTAATCCAACTTCTGCAGAACTACAAGGAAAAACTTGAAGAGTTTGCCAAGGAAGGTAAAATCCCTCCTGACTATGGAGCAATTTAAATGCCATGGACACAACTACAGAGAGAGAGAGAGAGAGAGAGAGAGAGAGAGAGAGAGAGAGAGAGAGAGAGAGAGAGAGAGAGCGCAACAGTGACAGAGGGGGGAAGGGAACAACTAGGAGGAAAAAGGAGAAAGTGGAAAGAGAAAAAGGGAAAGAGGGGTACTAGTCAAGTTATGTCTTTGTCTATAGCACTTCTTAGTCTTCCTGGTATTGTTTTTTGGCCTAGATCAATGATTCTCCCTATAGGGAGAACTCCCAATGTAGAGATAATAGGAAACTCCCTTCACTAATGCAGCTCAGCAACTAGCCTATAATTTACAGCCTTAGAGAATTGCCAGGGCACTGGGATGTTAAATGACTTGCTCATGTTCACATAAGTAACAGTGAAAGTCAGCACATGTTCACAGATTTATATAATTTCGAAACTGAAAGTAACCCTAGAGATCATCCATCTACTCTGACCTTATTTTAATAGAAAAAGAATTATAATGCTTAGCCAACAGTTTTGATTTTCTCGTCACTAATCTAACATTAGATACTACCTCCTCCTCCTCTTACCCTTAAAATAGCAACTTATTAATTAAAGGAATGTTTTCTATGTTGTCTGTTAGCCTAACTAGACTGTACAATCACCCAGATTCAGTTTCCTTGCCAGTTGTGGCTTCCTTACTGAAGTTTCCATTGTATAGGCATTGTATATATTTGTGGGATCAGCACATAATCTTTTTCTTCAAGCTGGCTAGCAACAAAGCATATCACCTGCATAAAAATGTAAATGAAGCCAAAAACAACCACAAAAATATTGTCAGGGGCAGCTAAGTGGTACAGTGGATAGAGCTCCAGCCTTGGAGTCAGGAAGACTAGAGTTCAAATCCAGCCTCAGACACTTGACACTTGCTAGCTGTGTGACCCGGGGCAAGTCACTTAACCCCGGTTGCCTCACCAAAAAGCAAAAAAAAAAAATGTAAATGGAGCAAGAAGAGGTTCAAACCATATTAAGTGTCCTAGTTCCTTCTCCATCTACCTTCTAGGAATTACATTGTTGATATCTCAAGCAAAGCAAAGTATATTTTAATTTACTTATCCTTATAGTTAACTTCAGAGAAAATGCCATATCATTAAAAAATATTGTTCCCATGGCTTGTTATGCCTGATTTTCCTGCTGGGCAATGTGAGACAGAGTTTGATTATCCTATCCCCAAGCACCAGCACCATTTATTGCTATGGTTCTGAACTAAGGCCTTTGACCCACTCCAGCGAAGTCTTGCTTACAGAGAGTGAGTGTGATATATATGCAACAGTGGAAAAATAATCACACACACACACACACACTCACACACACCCCTGTACAAACATCCATTAGGAATTTCAACATGTTTATACAAACCTGATCTTACTGTTACAAGGAAAGGAATCAAACCTACGGACAGCATTCATTTAACATGCCTCAATTCTTCCAAGAAATTTCAAGGATCATTGATATATTAAAAATAGGACCACTTAAATATCAAGATTCCTTTTTTCTTTTAACAAGATGAGGCCCCGGAGAGAAAGGGTTAATCAGTCAAATTCTTGATTCATTGATATTCCTCTTTTTGTTCAGTTCTCCTATTTCCAAAGTGTGGGGAACTCCTACTATGTAATTTTACCAAAGGAGATCTATTATTCATATCAAAATTATAGCTTTATAGAATGGTCCAGGGTTCCTGAGAGGTTAAGTGACTTGCCCTCCATTGCCCAACACTTGCTAAAGCTAACTTCTTAGTTTTCTGATGCCCACCTAATGATATATACCTCAAACAAACTAACCCTCTACTTCATCCAAATCTAAAAACAAAACCCAAAACCCTTTAGGATATTTAGCAAATCACTTTGCTTTGGAGAAAAATATCTCCCCTAAAAGTTACCCACTCAGCCTGCTGGGACATTTGTCCCATTCCATTAAAATATGAGTCATTAGCAGTAGAGGGAAAATAACTGCCCAGGGGGATTAGATTTCTTAGGCTCCCCTGACAATCCAACTAACAGGCCTATATTCATTTTTCAGAAGAGTATGAGATCAGTACTCAAATGTCTGCAGTTGTGCCCCACAAATACTGGACTTCAATACCTGAACCTAGCTGCAGAGTTGATTTTCTCAAATGTAAGTTGTATTGAATAACATGCTTCTCAAATTGTTTAAATCTATAGTTATAATATTGTAAATTAGAACTAGACTGGAAGAATCACATGTAACAGGTGACTTGGCAGAAAAAGGGAACTACAAAAGAGGGGTGGGTTTGAGAAGAAAGATAGTAAGTTCTATAATGTGTATCACAACACATTCATGCCTACTCATCCTGTGAAACTTACTCCATTCGTATCAAAAGCAAAAGGGAGGGGAGTGAGGCTCTTATTCACTGTAAATTGCCTGGGTGTTCAGAGCCAGCCAAGGAGTGCTTGCTATGGCCAAAAGGTCATCAGAATACCAGGCTGTGAGCATGCTGGGGGACGGAGATGATTTTTCAAATAGCAGTTGTGGAGTCCTGAGTCATTATAATCTTCCCAGTGTTGACAACATAAGGGAAGGGGTTGGGAGTTTGGGGAGTAGTATTAGGAGATGACAAAGTGGGGGAATATTGGGTGCTTGTAGCTGAGGTTAGTGAGAGTGTGTTGATCTCACAGTTCTTAGTGCATAATACAGCACTTGGGTATAGAACCTCCTCTTTGGATACCCCTATTCCACCTCACATATTTACCTCAAGAACAGCATGAGATACTTTATGAAAAGCTTCACTTAAATCTGATTAAATTATATATACAACACAAACCTGAACTACCAGTTTAGTAAGTCTGTAAAGGATTTTAAAGTGCCTTCCAGTTCCAAATCCTATGAAGAACTTTTTAACAATTTGAACTGTCTGCTGAGTGAAGTGAGCAGAACCAAGAGGACTTTGTACACAATAACAGCCACGTTATATGATGACTAATATTGTTAAACTGAACACTTCTCGGCATTACAAGGATCTAAGACATCTCCAGAGGCCTCGGGATGGAAAATGCTGTCCACATCCAAAGAAAGAACTATGGAAGTCGAATCACTATCACTTATTTTTATATTCTGTTGAGTTTTGTTTCATCTTTCTGATGGTTCCTCCTATTGGTTTTCATTTTTACTTACAACTTCACTAATGTGAAAATATGTTTAATAGGAATGTAAATGTAAAGCCTATATCAGATTGTGCGCTGTCTTGGGAAGGGGGGGAGAGGAAGGGGGAGAAAAATTTTCAATTCAAAAGCATATGGAAGTGATTGTTGATAAATCAAAATAAATTAATAAAATTTAAAAAAAAAAAGAAGCTTGGAGAAGGAAAATATGAAGGGAGATAGCAAGACACCAAATAGAAATTTCATATAATTTAAAAAAAACCCAACAATTTGAACTGTCAGAAAATGTAATAGACTGTATTATTAGAAAATGAGTTCCTTGTTACTGGGGTAAAGGGAATGTAACCTATACTGCAAAAGGGATTTGTGTTTTGGGCAGTGAGGTATAACTAGGTGACCTTATAGGTCCCTTCTAATTCTGAGGTCATATGGTATTTTTTTTTTAAGAATGAAAGCTAGTCTCTGTGACTTTCACTATGTACAAATGTCATTCTTAGTATCTCTTTATATGTCTGTGTGACTGTGTGTGTCATTTTCTTTGTTCCCCTGTCTTTCCTTCTTCATTTCCTCTGGCTTCTGTAGGTTTATCTTTTTTTCTTTTCTTTTTTTTCTCTTTCTCTTCCCATTCTTTTTACTTCTTTCTTTTCTTCCTCTTTCTTTGTCTTTCCCTAACTGGGACATAATGCTTGAGAGTAGATAAATTTGCTTATTCTCAGTAGTCGTGAGGCAAGTATATTCAGGCAAACAGTAAGTTCTGTCCAGGTAGATCATTCCTTAAGTGAGCCAGACAAGGCTAAAACTGCTTATAATTATATTCATTTCTGGCTATAGGGATCTTCACTTGCAATCAGCTCCCATTGTTGTCTGATATCCAGCCAGGGCCTACTCCTCACCACCGAACTGCAAAGTTCTGAAATTTCCTATGTTCCTTATGATCCTTTAATCTCTTTCCAGATAGGAAAAACTATAAATCCCAGCAGCACTCATTATTGATATGGAGTTACACACATAAAAGTATATATAAAACATATGCAAGGTAATTTCAGAGAGAATAAGAACTGGGGGTGGGGATTGGGTAACATTTGAACTGAGCTTTAAAGGAGAATAGGAATTCTAAAAGGTGAAGATAAGGAGAGGAATGCATTTCAGGCTAGAGGGACAGCTAGTGCAAAGCCTGGAAATTATGTTAGAGGCTGATTGTGAAGGGCTTTAAATGTTAAACAGAAGTGTTTGTATTGATCTTAGGGGTAATAGGGAATCACTAAAGAAAGGGAGCCACCATGTGGCCAACATGTTCATGAGCTTGTCTACACTTAGGCCAGCTCTTAGAGGACTGCCATATTAACCCAAACTCAAAACTTTTAGTTAAGTTTTACCAGAATGTGGAAATAATTTAGGTACTCAGAGATTGGCGAATACCTAAGGAAATTGCACTATATCAATTTAATTGGTTTTTACTGTGCTATAAGAAGTGACAAATGAGCAATGGGATGTGTATTCTAGTCCAAGGTGTAGAGACACTGGAATTTTCAGATGAAGGGTTCACCATGACAGCTTTGACTTGCCAGTGGGGAAGTGGGGTCCACGAACATAGATTGTAGCAAAAAGAATTATTTCAGTGTTATCCAGGAAAGCCTGCTCAGGATGAGGAAGGTGAAATTAAAACTATGCTACATCAGCAAACTTTTAGGAGAGTTTCAACAACTTGTTTTAACTAGAACTTGATGTGGTTGAACCTTAAATGTACTAGCATTGTAAAATAGGAACTATGCCTAGGAGAGTAAGGCTATAGATTCCTCTGGCTGTTCACAGCAGTAAGCAGAAAGAGCAAGAAAAAGGAAACTGAATGTATGACATTGTAATGACCAGATTTGACTCTGGAGGAGAGTTGAAAAAATGTACCCTACCTCCTTCATTACAGAGGTGGAGGACTTTGGATGTGGAATAGTGTGTTTACTGCCAGATATGGTAGATGTATTGCCTGTTTTGCTGATTTTCCCCAAAATTCTTTTAAAATCTTTGTAACAAAATCATGCCTGTAAAGTAGGGGTAAGGAAAAGATATATATATCTGGAATTAATGTGATGTGAAGACAAAAGGAATTATTACAAATAGATGATTTTTTAAACTTAAAGACAGCTAGAGCTTGAACTCTGTTAACTTAGTATTTGAAGAACACTAGTATCAGCTCCATACCATGATAAGGCTTTGGAATCAGATATTAGTAGTACCAACTGTCATATGGAACATATGCACATACAAACATGATTTTATTTATAAAATGAAAAATTTTGCCCCATTCTTAATTTTATTGGATAAATTGCATTTGGTAGTTTTTGCCTTCCAAAGTTAACAAATTATATTTTTTCTTGTATGGCGTCCCTCAATTGATATTTTTTCCAATCTGTGATCAGACCAACATTACTTTTTAATAATGAACCTGTCCAGCCCACTCAGACTTATTAATTGCTTAGTTCTGGGGTTTGCACTCCTGAATTGTTTCCGTTCCAACAAATTAAATCTGTTCCCCCTCTTTTTGCTTTTTTCTCCCTCTCCCTCCCTTTCTTTTTCCTCCCTCCATCTAGTATAAGTTGTGAAGCTTATTTAATAAGGTTATGTCAAGCAATAAGAAAAAAGATTAATTTCTTGTACCTTTTGTAGAAAAAGATTAATTTTTTTCTGAGTAGTGATTGAAATTGATTTAATATAAATACAACCTATTTTGCTAAATATGGTGAATTTCAGGTGTGTTGACTTGAGTCTTAGCAAGCTCTTGGGAAAGGTTTGGCCAATTACTTAATCCTTAAAGTTGATTACTCTCACTGCTCAAAGTCTATTAACTATGGGACTTTTGGGGTACTTGACTCTGTCTCAAAGTTTTAGTAGGGGTCATTCCCATAGCCATCTTTCTTTAAACAAAGGTGACTTGCAGAGTGAAGTCTTTTCCAAGCTTTTCATCAACAAACAGCTGCCAAGCCACTATTCATATTTAACGAATGGCTTAACTGTCAAAAACCTAGAGATTAGGAAGCAAATGAATACTTTTTCATCTTCTACTTTTTCCCTATCCTGTTTGGTGAAACCATAACCTGAGTATGGGCCTGACTAGAGAACAGGGGGGACTTTGTGTTTTATTTATTCCAGCTGTTCTGGAAGATGTATTCCCTTGATTGTTGATGTCTTCTTCATCACTCTCCTTTTTCTTGTGTTTCTTTAGATGCCTACCCCATCACGTTTGATCCTGACACAGCTCATAGGTATCTCAGGCTCCAGGAGGACAACCACAAAGTCACGAATACCTCTCCCTGGCAACACCCATACCCAGACCATCCTAGCAGATTTGAGCACTGGAGACAAGTGCTATCCAAACAGAGTCTGTACTTAAACCAATATTATTTTGAACTGGAGATCAAAGGAGCAGGTGTTTATGTTGGTGTGACTAATAAGAATATAGACCGGAAGGGCTCAGAGAGCAATAGTTGTATCTCAGGGAATAGCTTTTCTTGGAGTATCCACTGGAATGGGAAGGAGTTTAGCGCCTGGCACAGTGGCTCTGAGACTCCACTGGGGGTTGGTCAATTCCAGAGGCTTGGGATTTACCTGAACTATGTAGGGAACATTCTCTCTTTCTATGGGATTGACTTTGATACTATGGTTCTGATTCATAGGTTTAATTGTGATTTTGCTGAGCCAGTCTACCTTGCATTCTGGCTTTCAAAGAAAGATAGTTCAATCCAGATCATAGAATTGAGTGAAAAAGCAGAGATCTTACTTTCTTTCCCAGTAGTTTCTCCTGCTTCCTCAGCAGAAGCTACTTCATAGAATTTAAAGGTCCAAGTCAAATTCCTCTACCAAACAGACTAGAGACAGTGACTTACACTTGAAGAATTATTATGGGACAAATGTTATTGGGGCTGTCCAACATTAGAAATCCTAGAAGTCAGAGAAGAAAAAAAAAAGGGGATATTGGTCTGTTCTACCCTATGCCATGCTGTGTTGTTCTGTACAGCATGTTCTAAGACATTTTCTTAATTTCCCCTTTTGGCATTCTAAAATAGTATTTCCTGAGGGCTCAGTCATATTGCGCTAGGCACTCTGAATGGTTACTAAAACATATGTTAGATTTTGACCTCCAGAAGTCAGTACTTGCTAAAATAGTTCATACAATATAATTGATATGCCTAATATATTATTTCAGACTCTGAAAGGGACCATAAAAGTTTCACATTACACAAAAATCTTCCCTATAGTATCTATGACAGAGATTTTGCTGTCTCACAAGATAGGCCTTGGTTGTTGGATGGCTTTGATTGCTAGAAAGTTCTTCCTTATGTTGAGCCAAAAATCTACCTCCTTGTTAACAAAAGTGGAAACCCATAGACTATATGGAGCTCAAAAAATTCTTCTACCAAACAGCCTTTGAGACCTCTAGAAAGGTTATAGTCAAGTGTGCTTTCTCTGAGACACTCCAGCAAAACTGAAAAAGAAAAAATGCTGGTAAGATCCTTCTTACATCCAAGACTGCACAAGAAATCAGTCAGGAGACTGTGGGTATATTGATAAGGGAGTTTTTCAGTGAAGTCTGAAGCCAGTGTGATAATATTATCGATAAATCCTCTGTTGAAGTCAATGAGATCTGTGATTCTGGCCTAAGTCATAGCAGGAGACAAAGCCAACTTCCAGTAGTTGACTAACCAAGGATATGTACATGGGCCAGAGGCAGTGGAAGACATAGGGCCCTCACAGTACCCTGAAGCAGCAAGATTTCTGATATATAGACTCAAACCAGGGAACAAAGCTAATCCTGATAGGTAACAGTAGAGAATGGAGGTGGAGATAAGGTTGAGGGCAGTGTACTCATGGAACCTCTAGGAAGTTGAGGCAGAGAATAGGGAAAGGGATTGAGGCAGAAGGCAGCCTTGTCAATTCCTAAGCAAGCTTTCTTCCCCAGGCTGGAAAAAAAGCAGGAGGTACTAGGACTCAGCCACTTTATCAAGAATTGTGGCAGGATAGTGGCAGCATCATCCAGAATGCACCAGAGATAGGATCAGGACCCATACCTCTCATCCAAGAGTGTAGGATGGGGCAGAACTTGGCTCTGGCACAAAGTCTTCACTCAGGAACTTAGACTTTCTTTACCAGCTTCATTTCATCTAATAAATTTTTTGTTTGTGCTATGTATTTATTCTAAATCTTTAATAAAAAGAATATGTCATGTCCAAGTATAGAGCCTTGTGACGTGTTATAGTAAAATTCCTTCTAGGTTAATATCAATCCGTTAACTCATGTTCTGTGTACAATGCAAACAGTTATGTATTCATCTAACATGTTTCTTTTCCCTTTAAATCATTCAGACTACAATTCTCTGTCTTATTCCAAGGGTTAATTTTGTTGACTTTTTCTTCTCCCTTTTGTATTCTTTGTTACAGGGGATGGTATTCTGGGTAGGGAAAGTGACTTAGTATTCAAGAAGCAATAGTGATCACATTTGTAGCTATCCTAAGACTTTCCTCACTTGTCTTCCTAAGCATTATGTTTTATTTACACCACAGATTAAATATATTTAACAAAAGAGAAAAAGGTGGCTAAAATATGAGAGAAGCTTGCAATGTGAATCTTTGACAATCAGCACAACTGACAATAATGTGCAATGTGTAACACCTATGATTCTCCCACATTCAGCACTTCAGCTATCAACATTATTGCATTTTATTTTAAATTTACTGGTAGGAAATTCCATTTAACCTATAAGCCAAATGTGTGCATATTTTGGGACGAGAAGGGAAGCAAGTCAAGGACTGCAAGTGGATGGGGACAACATGAACCAAAAGACCCATGAGCTTTGTGAGAAAATGAAGCTATATCCTTAAATTCAAAACACAGAACCCAGTACCTACTAGGTAAAAAGCTGGAGACTGTACAGACTTAGCTGAATGAACAGTTGTGGCTTAAACTTCAAAGTACCACCCAGTAGTTTTCATAGATATAGTAACATGACGCAGCTGCTTCAAGACACTTTGAAAAAAAAAGAAAAACTGTCCACATAGAATGCATTATTGAGTATATACTATGTATTTGGTCTTAGGAGAACAAAAGAGTTATTAGACATAGTTTCAACCCTAGGGGGACAAGGTCAGTTGAGATGGAAAGACAGATCATATGCATAAAAAGGTAAAAAGTAATACAAGCATAAGGGAAGGATTCATAAAATATGCTATTCACAGATGTATTCAAAGAGAGGCAGTGTGGGCTAGTGAACTCAGACATTTATTTACTTGCAGCATGACCCTGAGTAGGTCATTTAACCTTTCTGAGTCTCAGTTTCCTCATCTGTAGAAGAAGATGTTTGGTCTCAATGACTCTTAAGGTCTTTTCCTGTTCTAAATCTATGATTCCCATGAGTCTATGAAGATTTAATGTGTTAAAAAAAAAGTTAGCATCCTGCTATTTGTTTTTGTTTTTGTTTTTTTGGCTAGGCAATAATAGGGTTAAGTAACTTGCCTAGGGTCACACAGCTAGTTAAGTGTCTGAGGCCGGATTTGAACTCGGGTCCTCCTGGCTCTAGGGCTGGTGTTCCATCCACCTAGCTGCCCCCCTGCTATTTGTTTTTAAACACAGTATAAATACCTCTCTGAGTCAAAGGGGAGCAGTGGGAGCAAAAAAATGATCCATGGCCTAGGAGAGCTTCCTAGGGGGTTCATCATCCTGTTCCTAGATCCACAGTGTACCCTAGAACATAGAAGTAGCAGCTGTTCTTTGGAGACTCAAATCCTTTATCAGGAGCAACTCAGAAGGAGAGCTATACAAAGTGAAAAGGTGGTATGAATAATAAATAGTATTGCTATAGGGACTAGAAAGTTAAAGGCTGGTTCAGTAGGGGTACATTTCATGGAGCAAGAAGCAATTGAACTAGACCATAAAGAAAGAATAGGACACTTTTAGATAAACAGAAGAGCAGAAATGATGGGAATGGTTGGGGAGTAGAAGAGGAAAGAATTTCAGGAAGAAAGTATGATGAAAGTATAAATTTATCTGATTCTGTCCTTTAATTATGCTTAACAAGTACTTGTCCATGCTTTTATTGAATTTGAATGTTTCCTAGTTTTCCAAGAAGAAAAAATGGTTCTGTAGCCCTCAGTTAATTTCTTTTCTCCCAATGCATCAGAGGCCCTTAATAGTAAAGTAATTATAGGATCACAGATCTAGAGTTGAAAGGGATCTCAGAGACCATCTAACCCAACACCCTCATATTACAAATTTTGAGAAAACTGAAGACCAAAGATCAGTGACTTGGCTATGGGAGCCATATGGGTAATGTGTCAGATGTAGAATTTGAATCCACGTCCTCTGACTCCAAAGGTACTGTGCTATCCTACTTCCCTAGGCTTTCCCAAACTTGGCTTAAAGTTTCTCAGCCCTCCCAAGCCTATCAAACAGTTGATCATCTATAAAAGAAAGGGAGGAAACCTCTGAAAACACTTTAATGTTTACCAGAGATGCTCAGTATTTAAAAGAACTGAAGATTCTGGGAATCCTGTCAATTTAAGAATTCTTTTATGATATGGCTAAATAATTTCCTAATTATTCCTTTAAAAGTCAGACCTTTTTATGCCCTGGAATTTCATATATTTTTATTTGAAGAACTATATTTAACATTTGATATTTGAAGAATTATAATTTAATATTTGAAGAACTATAGAATATAGCTGAGAATTGGCCATCAGGCAGTGAATTATGTGGCCAAAACAAATAGTCTTCTAAGGGATAAGTTTATGATCTGCATTGTTAGTTGGAAGAATGGTGACTTGAAATATTAAAGTATATAACACAGACTTTTACCTGTGATATTTCTAAGGATCACCATATTATTTCTAGTTTCTTGTCTTTCTCCTGCCCTGTGATCATTTACTGTTTTTATAGTTTTCTTCCTTCTCTACTTTCCCATTAAAGTTTCTCTTTCCCCCTTTCTTTATGCTCTTCTTTCACTTACCTTTCATCTCTCTCTGTATGCTTCTTCTGTATGCTTCCCTACTGCCTACAAACATGCCCATGTCTCCCCTGTCCTCAAAAAAGTCTCATTTGATCCATCCATTCCAGCTAGCTATTGTCTATAAGACAATTTAAATATTGCCTCCTATTTAGATCTTAAAAAAATTTAAAATCTTAAACTACTTAAGATCTCCCACATATCCTTTTCTCTAACTCTCTTTTAGATTGTCTCTAGTCTGGCTTCCATTCGACTGAAACTTCTACCTCCAAAGTTACTAATGCTCTCAACTGCCAAATCTAATGGCCTATTCTCATTTCTCATACTTCTTGACCTCCTGCAGCGTTTGATACTGTCAATCACCCTCTTCTTGATATTCTATTCTCTCTAGGCTCTCCTCCTGCCTGTAGGACACATCCTTATAAGTTTCTTTTGCTGGATCTTCGTCGAGGTCATCACCTTGTGTATACCCCTTAGGATCTGTCCTGGATCCTTTTTTCTTCTTCTCTCTATTTCACTTTTTGATCTCATCAGCTCTTATAGCTTTATCATCTTTATACAGATTCTCAGATCTACCTGTCCAACCCTAACATCTTTTCTGACTTCCAGTCTTATTTCCACCTACTTGTTGGACATGTAGAAATGAATGTCCTGTAGACATCTTAAACTCACTGTGTCCAAAACTGAGCCCATTGTCTTTCCATAAAAGCTTATGCATTTTGCCAAGTTCCCTGTTACTATCAAGGGTACCACCATCCTTCCAGTCAACCAGGCTCATAATCCAGGGGTCATCTTTTATTCTTTGCTTTCTCTCATCACTATCCCCTCCCTCTTATCTGATCAGTGATCAAGTCTTGTCATTTCTACCCTTGTAACATTTCTCATAAATGTTCCTTTCTGTCCTCTGACACTGCAACCATCCTAGTGCAGGCCATCATCGTCTCACACCTGAACTATTGCAATAATCTGCTGATGGTCTCCCTGATTCTAAGAATCTGATTTTTATTATTTAAATTAATCATACTAGAACTCTTTAGCCAATTTGGTCCCCTCACTGTCCCTGGAACCCAATATTTCTAACTTCCCTAAGACTGTTGACAATACCACCATCTTCCTAAGCACATCAATCAAAACCATGCTCCCTCTACTTCCTGCGTATCCTGGAACATCCATCTTTGCCTAGGGCCTCCTCATCCTGGAACAACTACCACAATTTCAAACCACTCACCTCAGACTGTCCCTTTATAAAGACTTACCCAGCTTCTCCCATCCTCAAGAATTTCCATTTTATTGAGGGACTGAAGCTAGAGTGTCATTTTTGTCCTTTCTACCCTGTTCCTTACTTTCTCTGGACTTCATGATCATGCCCACTTCCTTGTCTGCCCCCCCCCACACTTTCCAATTTCTTCTCTGTGTTGTATTCCCCCATTAGAATGTAAGCTACTTGAGGGGAGAGATTTGTTTTTCTCTTTGCTTGTATTTTTATCTTCAGTGCCTGGCACATTTTAAGCACTTGATAAGTTGTTCCTTCCCTCCTTTCTTTTCCTTCTTTCTTGCCTGACTGCCTTACATAGAAATACACTAAAGAAATCTGGTCTTGATTCCTAATTTATTTTTCCTGTTATTATAGATGAGTCATTTAACCTATTTAAGAACTATATCTACAAAATAGGGACACTATCACATCACTCTCTCATAAAGTTGTTTTGAAAAAATCAGTGCTGTTTTACTTGACTGAATTGTCCTCTCTTAGCCTCTCATGCGATCAGAATCTTATTTTTTCCTTCAAGATCCAGCTCAAATCATATCTCTCTCTGAAGCTTGCCCTGGTGTAGTAGAAAGAACACTGAACTTGGAATCCTCTGATTCCTAAATTCGAATCCCATCTCTGCTACTTTCTAGTACCTGTGTGACCGTCAGTAATGACCTACTTCTGGGTTTCTGTTTCTTAATCTGTAACTTAAGAAAGCTTGACCAGATTCTTCTAGCTTATAATGACTAATCAGTTTGAAGTGAGTGACCTGTTATGTGCCTATTATTGTGCTAGGTGATATAAAATGAGACATGAACGTGCCTTTAAGGCATATATCCTGTGAGGCAGGTAAAGTGGAAGAAATACTGGTTATAGGATCATATAAAAATATCTTTAATAAAAGTCATAAAGAGAGGATTAACACAGTTTGAAAACAGTCAATAGGTAATTAGTAAAAAGATATGAACAGATTTTAAAATTACTACAAACTATCAACGATCATCTAAAAAGTGCTCAAAATTGCTAAAAATTAGAGAAAGGTAAATTAAGACTCTGAGATCTCACTTCACACCCTTCAAATTGATTAAAATTGTAAAAGATAGGAAAAAATCAATGTTGGCAGGGACATGGGGAAAAACATGCACACAGATTGATGACTGAAAGAGTTGAAAAATTGTCCTATTTTTTTCCCCTCTTACTCTGAAAACCTCTGAATTTTGGTTTCTGACATTATCACTCAATTGAAATTATCTCCCAAAATTACCAATAACCTCATAATTGCCAAAGTTAATGGTCCTTTATTAGTATTTATCATTTCTCAGCCTTTCTGAAGCATCTGACGGTGTTGGATACCCTCTTCTCCTGGATACTTTTTCCTCTGGGTTTTTATGTTCTCTGTTGGTTCTCCTCCTATCTATATAACTGCTCCTAATTTTCCTTTGTTGGGATTATCCATGCCACACTCTTAACTGTGGGTGTATCCCCCTTTTTGGGAAATCTCATTAAATCCCATGATTTCTTTTATCATCCCTATGCAGATTACTCCCAGATCTCCATAATTGGACCTAGTCTCTCTCTTGAGTTCCAGTCCAGTGTTACCCAATTGCCTTTTGGACATTTTAAATTTGGTGTTTGAATTGCATCTGACACTCAACATGTCCAGAATAGTAGTGTTATATCTTTCCCTTAAAACCTACCCTTCTTCCTAATTTCTCAATTACTGTTGAGTGCCCATTGATCCAGTCACAACTTCAGTGCTATTCTTGACTCCTCACTCACCCACATATCCAATTAATTGCCAGATCTTGTCATCTCTCTTTCCATAACATTTCTTTTCTACTCTGTGCCCCCTCTTCATTCTACCCATACAACCACCACCCTAGTCCTTCATTATTTCTCATCTGGCCTCTTCTTCTACCTTCTGGCTTCCCTGGCTTCCTTCACTTCTCAGCTAAAATCTCATCTTCTTCAGGAAACCTTTCCTAACCTCTTTTAATTCTAGTTCCTTTTCTCTTAATTATTTCCTAATAAACCTATGTATATATATATATATATATATATAGATAGATTGTTTGTACCTATTTGTTTGTTTGTTGTCACCTCCACTAGATTGTGAGATACTTGAGGATGGAGACTTTCTTTTGCTTCTTTTTAGTATCTCCAGTGCTTAGCACAGTGTCTGGCCTATAGCAGGCACTTAATAAATTCTGACTGACTGATTGTACTAGTATTACAAGAGCATGCCAAGTGGTCTCCTACTCCCAAGTCTCTTTCCACTCCAATCCAACCTCCACTTTGCTGCCAAAGCAGTTTTCTTAAAGTTCAATTCTCATCATATTACTCCTATATTGAATAAACTCCAGTAATTTCCTATTATTGGGACAGCTAGGTGATACAGTGGATGGAATGCTGGAATTGAAGTCAGGAAAACTCATCTTCCTGAGTTCAAATCTGCCTTCAAACACTTAATAGCTGTGTGACCCTGGGAAAATCACTTGACCCTGTTTGCCTCAGTTTCCTCATGTGTACAATGAGCTGGAGAAGGAAATGGTAAACCGCTTCACTATCTTTGCCAAGAAAACCCTAAATGTGTCTAAAAAGTCTCTCTAGTGCTAATGTTATTCTCACTTTACATCCCAAGCCAAATTAAATAAAAATATTAAAGTTTCTAATTAGTTCACAAGATTTATTTCTTATGGTACAAAGCATGCTGCACAAATGCCATAATGAAATAGTATTACGGGAAAGGAAAATTGAGAGGGGGAGAGATAAAAAAGAAATAGAAGAAATGTTCCATGACCTTTGGGAACACAAGAAAGACCACAGCCACAATAAAGGGGACATATTTGAAGTAAATGGGGTGGCTATGACCAAGCCAAGAATGTTTATGTGCCCCTTTAAAAAATTATTGATATCTTTTGGTTTTATGTCACCAATGTATCCTTCCCCTACTCCTCAATCCCCAAAGAGCCATTTCTTATAACAAAAAAAAAATTAAAAAGAGAAGGAAAAAACCAGTTCTACAAAATTAACCAACATATTAAAAAAATTGGACATTATATGTGGTGTTCATATTCCCACATCTCTACCTAGAAGGGAGGTGCCATTTCATATTTCCTTTTTGGGGCCAAGCTTGGTTATTATGATTTCACAGCATTTAGTTTTGATCTTTAAAAAAAACACACATTTTCTCCATTTACATTGTTGTGGTTGTGTATGTTTTCTTGGTTCTGATTACCTCATTTTGTATCACTACACATAATTCTTCTTCATGTTTCTGGTTTCATTATTTGTCATTTCTTACAACATAGTAATATTCCATCATATTTATGTATAATGATGAGTCCTCAAAACATGAAGCAGTAACCCTTAATTCCTATTATGTCCTCCCAGTAGGTCAAAACTAAAACTATTAAAATATGGCACATTTTCTGAAACTGTTGAATGGAAATTTAATTTTCACCCAGGCTCTGCACTGCCTGAGCAACTCACTTGAAGTCCATATCTTTTGGCTTGTAGCTCATAGCTTGAACTCATGCTTTTACATGTGATTGTCTTCTTCCAGAAGCTGTTTCAGTGGTCACCTCCTTCTCAGTAACCAGCACCCAGATACAAGAGCTCCTGATTTCTCAAACACATAATGCTGACACCAAGGCTAATCATCACCATCTCAGATCCCTGGGATCTGGGAAAGAAACAGAGCAAGAGAGGCAGCCAGACTTACATCTAATGATGCTAAGTGAAGTGAGCAGAACCAGAAGAACGTTGTACACAGTAACAGCAATATTGCATGATGAAGAACTGTGAATGGCTTAAATCATCATATATATGAGCTGGCCGTGTAACAATAATGAAAGATAATTGATGGATAGCTTAGGTGACCCCAAAATGTTAAATTTGTCTACAAAATATTAAAATATCTAGAGGAAAGTTTCAAGTACATTGGGTGGATTGTCTATGCAGGATTTATGGGAGGGTATAGATAAGAAGACTTGGATGGATTAATTGCAGGAGATAGTAGGGACCATGGAAGGACAGATGTGGAAGTATTTTACAAGACAGAGTCCTAAACAGGAAATTTTCAGCTTCTAACTCTCTGCCAAGTATTACATGAAATTTAAAAGCAAGAGCAAGGTTTATACATTGCACACTTTGTAGATGGTCCCCTGCTAGTAAGTAGACTGCATTAGCAAGAGAGCTCTTTATAAATGATTTATTAAAGAACTTTTTTTTTTCACGGATCATTACATTTTGAACAACATTTAAACCAAAACCACAACAAGGGTTTTAAAATGAACAATTTATATTGCTTCATCATACTGAAAAAAAGCAGTTATAGCATGGTTGTTAAATTGGCTATTAAGTACACTGACCAAACACTATATTTTAATGCCACTTATTGAGCAATATGAAAACTTAACAGAAGGAGAGGCAATTTTGCTTAAAGCTGAAAATGTTTATTTCGTTCCTTTTAGGCTGAAATGTGTATCATAGGTCTCTGATTTTGTATTGGTATGCTTGTCTTCAATAAATTCACTAACACTTAATATTCAAATCTTTGAAATGTGAGTGAGTCTCAAGGAGGACAGAATCATTCAGTTCTTACTCATACCCCTTCCGTCTCCTACCATTCGCTTCAGGGCTAACTTTTTACCTCCTGGTTTCTCAGAGTATAGATTAGGGGATTAAGAAAAGGAGTGATAGCTGTGGGGACCAGAGCAGCTGCTCCATCTAGGGGGCTATTGGCTTCCGGTCTCAGGTAGATAAAAGCACGGGGTACATAGTAAATTGTAACCATAGTCACATGGGCTCCACAGGTGGAGAATGCATGACGTCTCGCATCAGCTGTGTGGATATTTAAGATAGCTCGGATTATATGTATGTAGGAGAGCAGGATTAGAGAGAAGCAACAGGCAACTACCACTCCAATGTCCACAAAAGTCACCAGCTCATTAATGGTTGTGTTAGCACAGGCCAGCCTCAGCACTGCAGGGATCTCATAGAAAAAATAATCTACCTGGTTGGGACCACCGTATGGTAAGCAGAAAATGAGTGTGGTCTGGATAGCACCCTGAATAAAGCCAGCTACCCATGCTCCAGTTACCATCGAGGAACATATCTTCAAGGTCATTTGTACAGGGTAGTGCAGGGGTCGACATATGGCCAACTATTTATCATGGGCCATCAGAGTGTAAAGATAGCATTGGGTGCTGCCCAAGAAGCAGTAGAAATAAAGCTGAGCTACACACCCACCAAATGGGATAGGCTTAATCTCAGCAGTGAAGTTCAATATAAGCCGTGGAACAATGATGGAGCTGATTCCCATGTCAACGATGGACAGGACACCAAGGAAGATATACATAGGGCAGGTGTGGAGTTGGGGGTCCATACAGCCTGTGAGGAAGATGAGTAGATTGCCCATTTGTGTCAGAATGTAGATGACAAGGAAGAATCAAAAGAGGAACATCCTTAGCTTGGGTGGGTAAGGGATCCCTGTCAGGATGAACTCTGCCAATTGAGTGCTGTTAGTTCTCTCCATCCCCTGGAGTAGTCTCACCTGGAGAATGACCAAGACATATAGCAAAGCTGGAGGTGAAGAAGAGTTAGAGAAAGGCGGCAATCGATTCCAACATCAAATCACTGGTTTGGAGGTGAGGCGGAACTAGAGAAAGAAACCATAATGTAAGGATGGGAACTTTAAGGGGAAAGTTTATGTCTTCTCTTAGGCAGGAAGAAAACGATATTCTTTAGGGAGTATTTTTAGAATTACTTTGTCTGAGAGTAGGGTTGTTCCTTACTTCAATTCAATACTTCAAGAACTTGATTTTGTTAGTGCTTGCTCCATTCAAGCACACCACATGCCCCTTCCACTCCACAGGAGATTTTCACTGTGAGTTTCTGTAGCTGAAAACATTCATCACCTGGTGGACAGCTTTCTGATGATATGCCTCTCCAAATTGAGTCAGGTTGGTTCCTCAGAGGAGAGAGAAGCAGTCTGTTGCTGAAGGAATGGAATACACTTGAGACCCTTAGTCTTTGGTTCATTATGACACGAGTGATGGATTGCTAAAACTAAAAATGTCAATTTACTCATTTGCAATGAGGCATATGACTTTCTGGTGACCAGAATATGTGGTGTAGTGGAAAGGTCAGTGATCTTGGAGACTGAAACACCAAGGTTCAAGTCCTAGCTCCTACCCTTACTGTGTGACCCTGGGCAACTCTCCTCAAACATTCTGAGTCACAGTTTTATTATCTGTAAAATGAGAATAATAATACTAACATTAAGTGGCTCCCAAGGTTGTCGTGAGGAAAGCATTATGTAAAACATCCAGTGCTTTGCCCAGTGCTTAACACATTTATTAGGCATTTTATAAATATTCATTGACTGATTGACATTAAAGACTATGTAAATGAGAGTGGGTGCTATTTTTCTTCCAAAAAACCCTATCCTAATAACTTATATTGTGGAGGAGAGACTGGGTTCTTGAAGGTTGTGTTAACAGAACATAAGTTCTGGCAAACTCTATGATGCTAGAAAGGATTTGTATATATTTCTGAATGACCGAGTCTGCTGTCCAAGGCCCAAACTGACTAAATTTGGAGGTGCTCACCATTAGTAGGTTGAGCACTAAATGATGAATTGTTTGGCAATGTCAACCCACTGAAAAAAATATCCCCAGTGCTGTGTGATCTCCCTTTTAAGCTTCCACAGTGATGGTGATACAGCGATGACAAAAGGGGGGCAGAAGGCATTTAGACCATCTGTAAATAGTAATTTAATTTTTGATATTTTATAAGTGAATGAGATCTTTGTGCTCTGACAAAGAAAATGACAATGTCCAATGACATACTATGAACATCAAAATTGCCATTCCCATGATAAATGAAATCAGAAGACAAATACAAGTTTTGTAAAGAGAGCAAATTAAAGGGTGGTTCACAGACTGGAAGTATGAACAAAGGTCTTGGTTTATTATGTCCTTAAAAGGAGTAACAAAAATTGCTTCACGGGACAATCTTGTGCTTATGGTAAGTATAAGCAAAAATAACACCTAACAATAATGATGATAACGATAGCTAGCATCATATAATGCTTTAAGATTTGCACAGCGCTTTGCAAATGTTATCTCATATTAACTTCCCAACTATCCTGAGAGGTAGGTACTATTATGATCATCATGTTACATGTGAGGAAACTCAGAGGTTAAATGACTTGCCCAGGATCGCACAGCTATCTGGTAAATGTCAGAGGCTGTATTTGAACTTAGCTTTTCCTGACTGAAGGTCCAGCACTGCACCACTTAGTTGCAACTTAGATACCAACATCTATTGTAGATGATGGAGCAGTAGAGAAAATCTTTGAAGAACTAGATATGATCTTTCCAATTACATAAAAATAAGCTTTGATACTCAGTGACTTTAATGTGCAGGTGAGCACAGGGGAGAAAGAAAAAAAGCACATTGGAAAACATTGTTCAGGTTTGACAAATAAAAAAGGACAAATGTTTATAGATTAATCAGAAGGCTCATGCTTAAATATCATGAATATTTTCTTTTAGCAGAGAGTCAGAAATGCTAGACTCAGTGAACGCCAATCAACCTCACAAATAAAAGAAATAAAATTGGCTATATCTTGGTTGACACAAGTTACAGTTGTAGCAGATATAGCAGGATTATCTGGTTTTTTTTTTAAAGGCAATGGGGTTAAGTGACTTGCCCAGGGTCACACAGCTAGTAATGTCAAGTATCTGAGTCTGGATTTGAACTCAGGTCCTCCTGACTCCAGGGCTGGTGCTCTGTCCACTGTGCCATCTAGCTGCCCCTGGATTATCTCTTAAAGTAAGGTCAAACCATCAACTGGTTAGATCAAAGCTCAAAATCAACATCAAATTAGAAGAAAGAATAACGACAAAAAGAAGACTCTGGATGTAACTGCAGCAAACAATGTCCTTGCTAAGCCAGGGACAATATTGGTTTATAACACAAATGTCTATACAAAATGGTATGGAGAAGGATGATGGAAGATTACAAACAGTATGGGATTATAAAACAGCAAACAGTATTGAGAGCAAAAACAGGTGTATAGAAATCTTGGCTTACGACTCAGCTGAGCCACATCATCTCAATAATAATAATAATAACTAATATTTTTATAGAGCCTACTATGTGCTAGGTAGTGTGCCAACTTCTTTACAAATGTTACGCCAATTGATCCTCACAAAACACTGGGAGGCACATACTCTTATTATCTCCATTTAGCAGAGGAGGAAAGTGAGGCAAATAGAAGTTGAGTGATGTGCCTGGAGTCACAAAGTTGATAAGTATCTGAGGCTGGATTTGAACTGAAGCCATTCTGACTCTTCTACCCACTGAACTACCTAGCTGTCCTGGTGTTCTAAAGATGAAAATGGCAGAAGGAAAAGTAGATGGAAAATGGAACAGATTTAACCACATTTTTTAATGATCTTTTATCATGAATGAGTGTGGAACCACTTCATTTGAACCATATCACTTAAAAGTAGAAATGTCATCCTAGAATTTAAAATTGAGAAGTAGATCTGTACTAGACCAAGTACAAACAAAGAAAATCCATACAAAATCTTTCACATGGCTTTTGGTAATCACCTGGAAGTGATAACAACTTTGAAAGCATGCAAGGATGGTTTTATAAAATAGGTCGAGGAGAGGAAGGCAACAGATAGCAAAAACGATATTATTATTATTCAACAAAGGCAATCCAAAAGACAGCTATAACAATGTACCATTTATGCTCTCACATCTTCATGCTGATGGTCTCTGTATTTATCAAGTGTGTTATTGATGAAAAAGGAAGTGGCAGGATTTTGCAAAGAATTTTCTGTAGCAAACTATGTTTTCAATTATATAGTTGTCTGAAAGGCATAAAGAATACAAGATCTTGCTGTGTTTATTGCATAGTGATTCTCCAATCACATTTAGCTTGTAGAGCAAAACTCAGTTTAAAAAGACATTCCCCTGACAAAAAAGTCTCTTGTGCATATGTTAAGATCATTCTCTACACTCCATGAAGGTCTCTGCCCGTCTCCCCCTGATTGCATTTTTTTTCAATATTTTAAAATTCACAAGTTTAAGGATTGGATTTCCCCAACTATAACTGAAGTTGGCTGCCTCCTGATGTCAGATAGAAAGACACCTTAATATTATCATGAAACCATCTCTAAACCACATTGTAGGAAACGTTACTTCTGGGAAGATTTTCGGAGAGAGCTAATCCCATACAATCCATCATATGCTGACTTCAGTCATAGGAGGTGGCATTTCCTGACTTTATTCTTCCTCAGTTTGGGAGGGCCTGCAGCCATCTACCCACTGACTGTGGTACTGATTTTATGTGCTAGTGGAAACTCAAATTGACAAGCATTTTAAAAGCATCTACTATGTGTTAGGCACTGTGCTATATGCTGGTGATACAAAGACAAAAATGAGAACGCTCTCTGGCCCTCACAAAACTTATATTCTGCTGCGATGGAAGGAACATGCACACAGATAACTAAATACAAAAACTTTGCATTTATATACGTACAATTTCAGTTTGGGGGAAGGGCATCAAGAAGAGCAGCACTTGAGTTGTTTTGAAAGCACATTGAATTTGGAGTCAGAGGATGTGGATTGAATCATATTTGCCAGCGATGTGACCTTGGGCAAAAACACTTCATCTTTCTGGGCCTCAATTTCCTCATTTTTAAAATAATGTGTTTGGACAATCTGATCTCTAAGGTTCTATATATTATTTAAAACTTGCACCAGCCACGTGGGGTTCTACTCTGTTTAAGCTTTTCTCTCTCTTTTTTTCTTTTTCCTTATTTAATTTCACCCTCCCCAATTAGTTATAAAGACTAACATGAACTTCTTCTATGTACCTATGGAGCTAGTTTTTGTGATAAAGGCACTTTATAAGTAGGATTGAGGATACCTATCCAGAGTAATGTTGGGGATTCCTGGAGGGGACTCAGGCAAAGCAGTGGGGAAGTTAAATGTGAATGGTGAACTCTGTCTTCTAGTATCATCTCCATTGCTGGTCAGGGATTCCATTTTTCTGTATGATAAAAGCTTTATAGAAGTGATGGCCCCTAAAAAATACCTGTTGGGAATCCCTCTTCATGGCAAAAGTGTATAATATCAGCTAGATAAGGCATGGTGTCTTAGCTCTTTCTTGCTCCTTGCCTTCCCAAATGGAAAGAACAAATAATTTGTTTATTGTTGTTCACTCATTTCCACCTCTTTGTGACCCTGTTTGGGGCTGGGTTTTTTGGGTTTTTTTTGGCAAAGATACTACAGTGGTTTGCCATTTCTTTCTCATTTTACGATGAAGAAACTGAGGCAAACAAGGTTAAGTGACTTGCCCAGAGTCACACAGCTAGTAAGTGTCTGAGATTGGATTTGAACTCATGAAGATACATCTTCCTGACTTCAGGCCCAGCACTCTATCCACTATGCCACCTAACTGCCCAATAATTTGTTTACCACCCCCAAACACTTAATAATAAAACACATATTAATATCTAGGTCTTTCCCTGGGAAGTTGGGAGCTCTAGGCCACTCTTTTTTTTTTTTTTGGCTAGGCAATGGAGTTAAGTGACTTGCCCAGGGTCACACAGCTAGTAAGTGTTACGTGTCTGAGGCCGGATTTGAACTCAGGTCCTCCTGAATCCAGGGCCGGTGCTCTATCCACTGTGCCATCTAGCTGCCCCTGCCCTAGGCCACTCTTAAAGGAATGGGGGAAATAAGATAAATTATACTGAATGATCCATGTCCTCAATATTTTTGTACAAATGGAATCACAGATATTAAGTGAATGCTAGAGCTTAGAGAATATTTGTAAACAAGTTTAGGAGGTGTTGGTCAGACTAATGTCCAACACCTTAATTTAAGAGATGGGGAAACTGAGGTCCAGAGAAGGGAAATATTTGTCCAAGGTCAAGCAGGTAGTTTGTGAAACAGCCAAGACCTGATGCAAAATTCAGTATTCTTTTCACTAAGACAAGGGATTCAGGTTAAAATATCTATTTGGAGCCTTGAAGGGAGGAAAGAAATTACAGAAAGGTAATATATAGCCTGAGGAGTGTGTGTGTGTGTGTGTGTGTGTGTGTGTGCGCGTGTGTGTGTAAGGGAGTTAGGAATCTTGGCTCTGCCTCAGTGATAGGGGGTGGTTGGTGAGCTGATTGATGACAGCCTCAGGTTCTTACTAGCACTACGTGGCTTTTAGCTGTGAGAACTGGTCATGGTTGATCTAGACTGTCTGAGTGCCCTCCTTCCCTGATGCTTCTGCCTCCTTTAGTCACTGACCAGTGCCAGTAGCATGGAGCCCCTCAAAGCAGAGTGCCTTAGTTGATTGCCTCATTTTGTATTACCTATGAATGGTGCAGCTTATACCATAGTGAATAAATTCACAAAAGAAAAACACCAGTACTAATAATTAGCATTTAATATAAAAATATGTTATTAAGGTTTGCAAAGAAACTTATAAGTATCATCTCATTTTATCCTATTTATGCTATTAATACCCTTATTTTATAGATGAGGAAACTGAGGCTGACAGAGGTTAAATGACTTGTCTAGGGTCACACAGTATCTGAGTCTGGAGTTACGTAGAAAATGTAGTATTACACAATACTTCAAGTCATTGGTTTTCAAAGTGTGGTCTGAGGACCTCTGGGGGTGCTCAAGACCCTTTCAGGGGATCCATGAGGTCAAAACAATTTTCATAATACCAGTAAAACATTTTTATTTCTCATATGATAAATATTAATAGATATAACCCACATAAACAAAATTCTTTGAAATCCTAAATAATTTTTTAAGCATATAAAGGAATCTTGAGACCCAAATGTTTGAGAATCACTGTTTTAAGTTAGAACTGTTTTAAATCACTGTTTTAAGTTAGAACTTTTGTTGCTCACTGGTAGGCTGGTCAGATTCCAAGAAGTAACATAGCGGGCAGTGTGGGGCCCAGAAGAATGAATTTGACATGAGAAGACCTGGGTTCATCTGCCAGTTGGACATTTACTAGTCATCTGACCATAGGCCAGTCCATCAATGGAAACTAGCTCTTTTCCAGTTAACTATGGAGCAGAAATGTTGGAAGGTGTAACCTGCCACCATTGAAAGACATAGGCTTGGGCAATTCATTTAATCTTTCTGGATCTCAGTTTCTAGATTTGTAAAATGGATATAACACTTAAATAATGTGGGATGAGATAGGTATAGTACTTGTAAAATGTAAAGTGTTATTTATATGTGAGCAATGATGAGGAAGAGGATTAGAAAAAAAACTTTCAACAAGTCTTTCATATTAGATATTAAAATAACCCAAATCTATTTATGGGTTTAGTCCAAGGTCCCTGTTTTTAAAATGGAAGAAAGAACCAGGAAGTGGATTTACCTAGGACAAAATGTTGAATGATCATTTATTCAATTTTACACATTTATGAAACACCTATCATGTTAGAATAGAAGCTCTTTGTGCGTGTTAGAATATAAGCTCTTTCTTGGTATTTGAATCCTCAGTGCCTAAATGTTGATTTATGCTTGTCAATTGATATGTGCAGGGTACTTTGCTAGGGGTTTGGAAAGCAAGAAAATCAGTCGTTGTCTTGAATTTGAATGACTACAGAGCTCCCACTTGCTGGGTTTCCAGCCAGTGGTTAGTGATAGAGCATGCTGGACACCAACCCTGAAGACACCATCACCAAGAAAAGATGGAACCAATGAAGAACATGGGGAAATATAACCCATTATTATTCTAGCCTAAGAAGATTTTGGTAACCTACACTGATGAACTAAGTAGAATGTAGTTGAAAGACATTTTGCTGTGGTACTGGGAGAGTGATACCTAGAAATGGGGAAAATATAGAGGGAGATATTGAGCTATGGAAATGTAGACAGTTATGAGGATGTTTGTAGACATCTGCCTATCTCCTGGAAACTTACTGTGTGATTATCAGTGGCTGTTGTTGAATTCAAGGAGCTTTTCCTTTCTTCTCAGTCCCTCTGATTCATAAGCAAGTCCCTAATCAAAGTTCAGTTCTGGTCATGGGACAGGATGATGGCAGGTAATTCAGGATTCTGAGGATATCAATACAATGAGTTCATAGTAGGATCCCTAATATGCTGTGTTCCTGGAGGGATTTAAAATTATTTTTGGATTCCATGGGGCCAGTGAAGACCCAATTAGTTAACTCTAGAGGGATCACAGTGCAGGAAGTAAAGGACCAAATCAGTGAAGTTATTTACCAGTTCACTTGTAGGTGCTACCTTCCAGCATCTGTGCTCCACAGTAAACTGGGGAACAGTTATGGCTTCTGTTGATGGTATTGTTGAAGGTCTTTACCTTGTTGTATTATTTGCCCCATTATCTTGAAGGCCAATTAGGAAGCTTCAAATCACCAGTTTGGGGATTTTGGCGATTGTCCCACCTGATTGGTTAGAAAATTGGAAGAAACTAAGGGAGTTTTCTAGAAAGTAGGCTGTGGGGAATATTTATGTCCTATACCCAGGGTAGTAGGTGTCAGGGACTTAACAGGGCTTGTTTATCTTTCCTTTTGGTGGTTACTTTTCTTAAACACGATTGATTTGAAAAAGGAAGAGGGGAAAAATCTAATATACCTATTGTTACTCAGCAGGTATATTTCATGACAGAATTTTCCCATTTCTTAAGATGGTTGAAATGACAATAATGCAAGGTCATGAGGATTGATTTTTCTCCTTTGGCTAGGGAATATTTGAAGTTAACCTGAATCTTGAAGGGGTCCCCAAGGGCGGTTCCAGGGAGTGGTGGGGCTATCTAAGCATGGCCAAGTCTGATTTTAACTGCTATGATGATTTTAGGGATTACCTAAAGCCACTGTGATGAAGAGGTAAGTAGAGTAGGCCATCTTGTGAACACAATGTGGCTGCCAAGTGTCTTTCCCATGCTTCTGTTTTACTTCAGCACATAACCAACTGGACTAGAAATAGGAAAGTCTTCCTCCAGTCCATTCTGAGGGTGACTTGTTCCATTAGACTAAGTTCACCAAGAGCAGGAACAATTTTTGTCTTTCTTTGTGTCCCCAGCACTTAGTATTGTGCCAGGTATATAGCAGGCACTTAACAAATACTTGCTGACTTAACTTGATGTTATGTTAACCATTGATGAGCAGAGCCATGCTCTCTTCCTGGGGTATGGAGAATAAGAAGAAATCTGAACTGTACCTACAGCTGATTATAATTACAGTAACTATATTTTCTGAGGCCCAAATCAGGATATATGGGTCAAAGGATATTCCTTTTCCACAGCCTTGTCAAAAGTGTATCTTTCTTAAACTTGAGATGGTCCTAGAATATTTGGGAATACCAATTAATCAACAAGAATTTTTTAAAAATTATTTATTTATTTTTAGTTTTCAACATTCACTTTTATAAGGTTTTGAGATCAATTTCCCCCCCTTCATTCTTCTCCCTCTCCCCAAGATGGCATGCAATCTGACATAGGCTATTTATGTACAATCATATTAAACATATTTCCACATTAGTCACGTTGTGAAAGAAGAATCAGAACCAAAGGGAAAAACCATGAGAAAGAGAAAAAAAAAGAAAATAGTATGCTTTGATCTGCATTTGGACTCCATAGTTTTTTCTCTGGATATGGATAGCATTTTCCTTCATGAGTCTTTTTCAATTAGCTTAGATCATTGTATTGCTGAGAAGAGCAAAGTCTATATAAGTTGATCATCACACAATGTTACTGTTACTGTGTACAATGGTCTCCTGGTTCTGGCTCACTTCACTCAGCATCAGTTCATGTAAGTTTTTCCAGGTTTTTCTGAAATCTGCCTGCTCATCATTTTTTATAGAATAATAGTATTCCATTATATTCATATACCACAGCTCAACAAGAATTTGTTAAGTGCTTACTATGTGCCTGTATTAGGCCCTGGTAAAACAAAAACAAAAACAAAAACAAAGGAGTCCCTGCCTTTAAGAGCCTTATATTCTACAAGAGGAAACACTGTTGTAGTACCTATTTTTTCTGGGCACTAATTTTTTCTGTGCAGTACCATTGAATGAGTTAGGAAAAGAAAGTGAGAAGGGAGTAAAGAAATGGAAATGCCCAGAAAAGAGAGGATATGTCTAGTCATTGAGCATTTTATGATGTCAGTGTACATACTACAATCTTGACACTCTGTATATCACTGTCAGAGGCTCTTATGTGACAGAAAGGGCCAGGACACCCTTTTAAGGGGGGTGTTTCTCATATTTCTTACTAATTCCTCTCACCCAGAAAATATGGAAATTTCACTATATTATACCCTTCATTATTTTCACCAACTTCCCTTGCAAGCGCAGTTCACAGAGCCCAAGGGGAAACAAAACACAGTTCAGAGAAAACAAATAGTGCTTATGAAAAATATCAATATCTGTCAGTGAATAATCTTTCCACAAGACTTATATAGACAGGTAGAGGACAGGCTTCCCAATAGATGTTGCTTCTCCTAGTTCATCAACGTGTGGAATTTGCTTCAGTTCTCAGCCCTCAGTAGAGGACCTCTATTATTTTTCCACCTGCATCTCTCTGCAACCTTCAACAAGTGGTGTCAGCCATTACTTCTACATCCAAATAGATGCCCTATTTTCTCCTGCTGTGTAGCTCCACACTCAAAACTCTGCAGTTTTGCACAGCTACCCAGTAGGTAGCATCACTGACCTTTCTTTCTTCCTCTTTCTAGGGGAAAAGCCTTCCTGCTGCAGCTTCATTGTCACGACATGAGACAGAAGTAATCTCTCTATATAGTTCAAATGCAGCTTTTGATTAGGTTGTCTCTACTCTGAAGCCTCTCCTTCTTGCTATGGTTCTGGCAAAACTTTGGCTTTAAAAAAGGTTATTTAGAAACCAGGAACACAAAACCTATTTCTTTCTTCTTCAAAGAGTTCTCAGGTTGGGTAAGGGTGTGTCTGTCTTGATCTCTCCTTTTTTTCTGGACATTGTGTTTCTCACTTAAGTGAGTCCTTCCTGTGTATCTAGAAGCTTGATGAGATGCCTTAATTTCTCCCCCAAATCTCTCAAGTCTTGAGTATTCTTCTGGGGCCATGTGGCAGGGTCGTTATGTCAAATGGGATTCCTTCCCCAACCTCTCTGGTGGGTTAGAGTAACTAAGTCCTTACTGGGCCAAGACAGTGGATGGGAGGAAAATCTGAAGTCCCCAATATATTTGATTCAGTACTTCAAGTATATATAATTTCATTGCTATGGGTTAAACCCTTCACTGACATAGATAGCAATAATAGCTAAAATTCATATAGTACTTTAAGGTTTATAAAATACTTATCATGTGCAATAATAATGATGAGATTATTTATTAAATTAATTAATGAGTTAATATTATATGTCAACCAGTTTGATCCTTACCAAAACCTTTTGATAGAGGTACTATGTGAAAGACAGCTTGGTATAGCAGATAGAGAATGGGACTAGAAAGCAGGAAGACCTATGTTTAAACACTGAATTTCACAAGTATTAGCTATGTTATTATCGACTTATTATTTAACCTGTCTGTGACCCAGGCAACTTTCTAAGGGTACAAGTTGCTGAGAAGGTACCAACCTACATTGATAAAAAGAGTTTCCTCATCTGGACATTCCCTATATGAATGAAAATTTAGGTTAATATATCTTATAGGCATTATAAGTATTATTATTCTCACTCTATAGATGAGGAAACAGACTCAGGTTAAGATAGAGCTGTGGTCACATAACTAGAGAGTGGCAGAATTAGGATCTGAACACAGGTACTTATTAACTCCAAGTCCAGCACTTGTTTCATTGTAACACAACCCATGGATGTCTTTAGTAAATGGTATATATTAATTGTTTTAGCCAAAAGAAAAAAAAAACTCAAACCCATCATCACTTGGTGACTAGTCTTGCAGTGATGAGTTATTGTGAATTTAGCTTGGCTGGTCTTCAGACAATAGATATAGAGTCCATTACTGGCCTACACTCAGAGTCTTTTCAACTTGTTAGGACATGCCAGAGCTTGTGCTTCATTGCTGTGACTTTGAAGATCCTGAATCATCTCTGAGGCATCAAAGTAGGATTACTGGAGGTTCTATATATTATTTTACTTTATTTAACTTTTCTCCTTAAATTCCTTAAAGGAAGAAAAATTAGATGTTATCCCACCAGGAGACTCAGGGTGGGGATTCTATTTCTTTCAGGGCTTAGTCCTGGTGGTGGCAGGACCAATGAGAAAAAGAAACTCTTTATTAGCAAATAGCAATAAAAATTCAAATTTCTGTAGTTCTTCATGGTTTACAAGTGCTTTGCTCACAACAATCCTATAAGGTAGGGAATAAAAGCATTACTATGCCCATTTAAAATAAGAGAAAACTGAGGCTCAGAGAAGTGAAGTGACATGTCCAAGGTCAAAGTTTGCAAATGGTGAAGTTTGGATAGGAACCCAGAGATAATTTTGTCTCGTTTCTGCCTTATATTTATAACTTTAATCTTTTATTGAAATGGCGAGCAATTCTATGATTGTAAAATAATAGAGAGGTGAGAGGGCATCCTTATTTTACCCCTGTTTGGAGTAGGAAAACTTTCTAGTATTTATTTGTTACAAATGTAGTAGCCCCTTTGGAATATTCCACCAGCTGGCACTCACATTTTACATGTGATTAGCTTGTTCTGCTAGGCCCACGGAAGAGAGGGCACTGTGTCCATTTCCTCTCTCTAAGGTGATCCTCTGCTCTGGACCCATGAATATATCTAAACTGAGTTCACTCCTAGGGGACCCTGGAATCCAATAAGAGGATCATTCTGAAGCTAGGCTCCATTTTCTTAAATGTTTCAGCTAGTTAAATCCCCATCCTGGTGCACTGGGGAACAATTATTTGAAGCTTAGTTTTTGGCTCATGTTTATGTCTTCCAAAAATGGCGGTGTAGAAAAGTTCTTGATGTATAATATGAATTAGCTATGGGAAAGGTATTTATTTATTCCCTCTATACAAAAGAAATGCTAATGGACACAAAAGACCCATAGCACACATTTACAGGACAATTTAAAACAGGATTCAATAACAACTTATAATTACAGTACTATTACACTTTTATGGGAGGCTGGTACTTAAACTACTTGCTCCTTTAGTATTCAAACAATTCCATGTTGGCCTCATTCATCTTTGATGAAGAAACTTATGGCAACCGGTCAGCTATACCCTATGGACCTCTGGAAATCACAAGGTTGCTTCCAAGATGGATGTATCCATCTGGAGAACAATATCTTATCTATCCAGAATAGGAAGTACAAAGCAGAAAAAGCATCTGGGGTCTAGGTGCAAGCTCTCCTAGTTGACTCCATGATCTATGTTGGAGAAATGGTGAGGTAAGGACTATAGTACAGGCTATTCACTCCCCCACTTCTCTTTCTTTCTCCCAAACTCTTCATCATTTCAAAGGCCCACATTTTTCAGCCCTAAAACAACCACATGCCTGGAACAGTTAAGGAATTTATCATCTCCTTCTCACTCAAGGGCTGAGATAACACAGGATTTCAGTTAGACTCAGGAAGGGCAACTTAGTACAAGTTCCATGGAATAGCCTCTGTTACATACATATTGTTATCATCATCATTATGTTTAACAACTTATCCTGAACCTATTGATTACTTTGTTTCTCTTTTCCTCTGGCCTGTACCCTCTCTAATTATTATTGTCATTCTGGGTTACATTTATTCAATTATCCTGTCTTTCGAAGGACTATGTCATTTTTTTATCTTTGATCCCTTCCCCTAGCATCTAGCACAGTGCTTGACATGTAGTAGGCCTTTAATAAATGTTTGTTGATTGATTCAATAGCTATTAAGCACCTACTATGTGCAGAGTGATGTACTTTGCATTGGGGAACATATAAATATTAAACAAGATATATATTCCTGTCTTCATGGAACTACATGTGTTTTAAGTAAAGAACAGAGGGCTTTGGTATGGGTAGGGGTAGGCATGATATCTGTCTTCAGGCATTTAAAAGGCTATCATGGGAATGAGGGATTAGCAATGATCTCCTAGGGCAGAATGTAGGTGAATATGTGCAAACTACAGAGAAATATTTAAACTCGATAAAAAGAAAAAAATGTCTTGACAATTAGAGCTCTTCTGAAATTGAATGGGTTTCTTGGTGAGGCAATGACATAATCTGTTACTGAGAATATTCAAGCTAAGGCTGGATGACCACTTGTCACAGATACTTCAGATTAGGGTTGGACTCTATCAATCTTTCAACAGGCATTTATTAAGTGCATACTATATGCTAGGTATTTGGAATATAAAGAAAGGGAAACATATAGTCCATGCCCTCAAGGAGTTTATATTTTAATAGAAGAGATAACATGTCAATAGCTATGTACATATAAGATAATTACAGTGTAAATGGGAACTCTAAAGATTGAGATTCTCTGAGAAAAAAACTAACCCACAGTTGAAAATTTTCTCATGAATAGAAAAGTTAGAGAGTTGTATGGATAGGATAGTTATCTGTTCCTATTTAATGGCCCATCCACCCCCTGCTAGCTTTCTCAAGGCTGACTTCACTTCTTTGTTCCTTGGTATGTAAATTAGGGGGTTCAACAATGGAGTGACAACTGTGTAAAACAGAGCCAATTCGCCATCCAAGGGGCTTTTGGAGTCAGGTAGGAGGTAGATGAATATGCAAGGAACATAATATATAGTAACCACAGTGAGGTGTGAGCCACAGGTGGAGAAGGCCTTACACCTACCATCTGCTGTATGGATCTGTAGGATAGCATAGACAATGTTTGTATAGGAAGGCAGGATCAGCAGGAAATAGCTGGCAGCCACCACTCTAATGTCTACAAAGGTCACTGGCTCATTGATAGTGGTGTTAGCACAAGCCAACCTCAGTATTGCAGGGATGTCACAGAAAAAGTAATCTACCTGATTGGGACCACAGTATGATAACCAGAAAGTCAGGGTAGCTTGAATAGTACCATGGATAGAAGCAGCCCCCCATGCTCCAGCCACAAGCATTGTGTACAGACATCCATTCATTGGCACAGGGTAGTGCAGAGGTTGGCACGTTGCCAGATATCTGTCATATGCCGTCAAAGTATAGAGGAAACACTGAGTACTTTCCAAGAAGTGAAAAGAATCGAGCTGGGCCACCCATCCTCCAAAGTGAATAGCTTTACTGATGGGAACGAAGCTCAGGATGATCCGTGGAACAATGACTATAGAAAGCCACATGTCTAGGAAGGAGAGGACACCCAGAAGTATATACATGGGGCGAACATGGAACTGTGGGTCAGCCCAGACTGTGAGTAGGATGAGCATGTTTCCCAGTTGTGTCAAGATGTAAATAACTAAGAAGACTAGGAAGAGGAAGATCCTCAAATTTGGTGGGTGAGATAATCCCAAGAGAATGAAGTCAGTCACGTGGGTCTCCATTGAGTTATTTTGGGCCTTTTCCATGTTCTGTATTCTTATGAAGAGGAATAGCACCATAATTCACAGGCAGTGAGGGGCAGGGCCCAAGCCAAGATCTTCACCCTTTGCCCCAAAAGGGAATCTGACTCACAGGCCCCAGACCCTCACCTCCCTTTGAAAGCCTTAGGTTCCCTCTTGTCTATAGGCCCCAGAAAGGCCTTCCTTTATCTCCTTTTGAAAGTCCTAGCCCCACCTTGATTTTGTGCAGATGCCTTTCAAGCTTCTGCCTTCCTGTTTCCTCCATTGTCTGTTCCCATTGTCTATTCAATCTCTCTGACCTCCCCAATTAGGGTTCTTACCTAGACCCTTTCCCCAACCCCCTTCTCTGGCCACCCAAAGTCACTTTAGTATTTAAGATCCACCTTGGCCCTCATTCAGAGGCTGAGAATCTCATGCTCAAAAGGCTGAGAACCTCTCATGCCCGCTCGTCTTTACGGGCATCACCTGATCAATGTGATTTATCACTAATAAACTTTTCCTCTGGCTGAAGAAGATTTGAGTTGAATTCATTCAGCAGGGCCCAGTACCGTGATCTTGGGGTCCCAGCACCCCAAAACTCCTAGACCTCTTCATATATGGTTCCCTGACCGGGAAACACTGATAAACTTCAAACTTTTCTTCAGCCATGACTGGTAAGCCTCCCCCTCCCCAATTCCTTTGTTGTCTTGTGGCTGGGAGGGGGATTTCCAAGCAGCTAGCTAAGCTTGCCTTGGAAGGGTTTTCGGGCCTGATCTCTCAGGTCCCTGTAAGTCAGACAGCTACGAGGCTGTCTCGAACTCCGCCTGATGCTCCCAGGCTTTTCGGTCCAGTGCCTCTACCTGAGCACTTGGACCTGGGTAATACCTTCCTTAGCATAGAGGATGGACTCCCTATCAGGAAGTGTAGGTCCAAACCTCTCAGTTCTCTCAGTGCTAGGGAATTGTGAAACTGTTGGATATATATATATATATATATATATATATATATATATATATATATATTTTTTTTCTTTCCCCTAAGCCCGCAATGGGTCAATCCTCTTCAGTTCCCAAGAATTCACCTTTGGGCTGTCTTTTACAAAATTGGAAAAGTTTTAGCTTCTGTAAAGAACTTAAAAAGAAAAAGCTGGTGCATTTTTGCAACACCGTTTGGCCTCAGTATCACCTGGAAAATTATGAGGCATGGCCCCTTTTTGGGACATTACGGGTAAAGACCTCTCAGAGTTAGAAAAATATTGTCACAGAGAAAGAAAATGGGTGGAGATTTTTTACTTAATGGCTTTTGTTGAGCTTTCTAGAGATCCCATTCTCAGAAAGGATTGTAAGATGCTCATAGCTAGAGCCACCCCACTAGTGGAGAGTGGGGATCAAATAGACCTTTTGGATGATCCTCTTCTTATGCCTCCCGGGGTTCTGACAACCCCATCTTCCCAACCTCCATCAGCACCACCTCCCCAGCACCTATCTCCACCCCATTCTCCTCCGGCCTCCCCGGCTGTTCCCCATTCCCCCCCGACCCCTCCTTCTGCTCCCCATCCTTCCCCAACCCTTCCTTCTGCTCCCCATCCTTCCCCAACCCTTCCTTCTGCTCCCCATTCTCCCCAGACCCCTCCTTCTCCCTATTCTCCCTTGACCCCCCCTGCGCTTCCCTAGTCTCCCCACCCCTCCCTGTTTCCCATGCCCCCACCTCCTTGCCCATTCCCCCTTTTCCTTGGTTCTCCTTCCCTTTTCCTCTGGCTCCTGCATTTCCTCCCCAAGCCTCTATTCTAGAGGCTGCTCCTACTCAGGCCTTGAGCAAGGGTCTCCACCCAGCCTCTACTTCCAAAGAGACCCCAGCTCAAACTCTGGATGAGGTTCTCAACTCAATGCCTCCTCCCCAGACCTCTACTTTGGATGGGACCCCTCTTCAGGCTCCAGACAAGGGTATCGCAGTGGCATCTTCTCCCCTGATCCCTTCCCCAACTCCAGTGTCAGGTAATCTTTCCCCTTGTCAGCCGGATTCCTCGGCCTTGCCAGTTCAGCCAGCACTTTCCAGTCCCTCACTCACGAGAAGTGGGACTTCCTATCTCCCTCCCTTGCAAGCCCCTGCTCCTTCAGGGCCTTCAGGGCTTTTTCCTTTAAGGGAAGTACCTGCCTCTCCTAATGGGACACTTAGGGTGCATGTTCCATTCTCCATTTCAGACCTCACCCAGATTAAGGAAAGGCTGGGTCGGTACTCCGAAGATCCCACTAAATTTACTGAGGGCTTCAGAGATGTGTCCCTACAATTCGAACTTTCTTGGGGTGATTTGCATGTCCTTTTCTCCACCTGTTGTACCACTGAGGAGAGGAAGACAATCTGGGAACAAGCCCAAAAATTGGGGACACCTTTACTAGCAATGACCCCACAAGATACCCCCCAGGAATAGCTGCGGTTCCCTCCAGTGACCCAGGGTGGGATTATCAGAGAAGTGAGAATAGGGGAAAGCGAGATCACATGATATTTTGCCTGTTAGAGGCCTGAAAACGGCCTTTTGAAAACAGGTAAATTTTCAGAAGATTAAAGAAATTACTCAGGGGGAGAAGGAAAACCCTGCCCTTTTCCAAGATAGGCTCATAGAAGCCATTAAAAAGTATACGAATTTAGACCCTGATTCTGCAGAAGGGGCGGCAATCCTTAGCATGTATTTCATTAACCAATCTGCCCCAGACATTAGGAGAAAACTACAGAAATTGGCAATGGGACCCCAAACACCTCAGGCCCAGTTATTGGAGACTGCCTTTGCAGTCTTTAACAACAGAGACCTAGTTGCAGTAGAGGAGAAAGAACGCAGGGAGAGGGCTAGAGACAAAGAACATGCCCAATTTTCTGGCCGCTGCCATGGCCAGAAACAGACCCGGGGTTTCTTCTGGTGACTCGGGCACCGGGGAAACCTGCTTTCGATGCCACCAGAAGGGCCACTGGTCCAAGGAGTGCCCCTCCAGGGCGCCCCCCCAGAGGAAACCGCCAGGACCGTGCCCCATATGTGACCAGGAGGGACATTGGAAGAAGGATTGTCCCCAAGGGAGGAGAAGTGGTGGAGCTGCCCCCCAGTACCCAGTCTTCCAGTCCTCACAAGACTCGGAATGACGGGAGGGCCTGGGGCTCGGTAATGCTCCCACTTTCCCCATCTCTCTCACTGAGCCCTGGGTCGAAATCGAGGTTCAAGGTAAGGTTATCCGGTTTATCTTGGACACGGGGGCTACTTACTCCGTTTTAACTAATTACTCTGGCCCCACTCCCCCCTCAAACCATCGGGTCATGGGCATTGACGGTAGAATTAAGGGATGTCGAGAGACACACCCCCTGCCCTGCTTATTTGAGGATCTGTTGTTTGAACACTCCTTTCTCATTATCTTCACTTGTCCAGCCCCCTTGTTGGGAAGGGACCTGATGGTGAAATTGAGAAGCCAATTTTCTCTAGTAAAATCTCCAATGTCTCTTTTTCCTATGTTCACGAGACCACCCCCCCATGTTCCCCCGGAGGTGTGGGAGACAGTTGAGCCAATTGTCTGGGATCAGGGAGTCCCTGGGCGGGCTTCCCATGCCATCCCAGCTATTGTTCGCCTTCGGGATCCTAATGTTTTTCCCCAATCGCGTCAATATCCAATTAAGCCTGAGGCCTGGGAGGGGCTGCAACCATTGATTGAAAAATTCCTTAAGTATAAACTCCTGATTCCTTGTGAATCCCCATGTAATACCCCTATTCTTCCAGTAAAAAAGCCTAATGGGGAGTATCGAATGGTTCAGGATCTCAGAGCTGTCAATGAAGCCGTTATTCCTATACACCCCATAGTCCCCAACCCATACAACTATACTCACTCAGATCCCTGGAGGTACCCAATGGTTTTCCACTCTGGACCTCAAAGATGCCTTTTTTTGTATACCCCTTCACTCAGATTCACAATTTATTTTTGCCTCTGAATGGTCCCTACCTGGGAAACCACGTCCATGTCAACTTACATGGACAGTCCTACCCCAGGGGTTTCGGGATAGCCCTCATTTATTTGGCCAAGCTTTGGGGAGGGATTTAAGGGACCTGGAACTAGGGGATAGTACTTTGATCCAGTATGTGGATGATATTCTTATTTGTAGCCCCACCCGGGAGGCTTCTCTGGCTGCTGTCACAGAAACTCTTAATTTCTTGGGCACTAGGGGCTACAGAGTCTCTTTGAGGAAAGTCCAGATAGCATGTCAGTCTGTCAAGTACCTGGGACATGAATTAACACCCACCTCTCGCTCCCTAACCTCAGAGAGGAAGAGGACAATTCTGTCCATCCCTGTCCCAGCCACAAAAAAACAACTCCGAACCTTTCTAGGCATGGCTGGATTTTGTAGACTCTGGATCCCAAATTTTGGACTGATCGCTAAGCCGCTCTATGATTCAACTCATGGCCCTGATTCTCTCCCACTAGAATGGGGCCCTGACCAGACCAAAGCTTTTGAGATTTTAAAATCTAAACTGACCACCACACCAGCTTTAGCTCTCCCTAATCTAGAGAAACCCTTTACTCTGTTTATGGATGAGAGGAGAGGGCAGGCTTTGGGAGTCTTGACCCAGCTCTTAGGACCTGACCCCAGACCAGTAGCCTATTTTTCAAAACAACTGGACTCAGTATCGGCTGGGTGGCCTGCATGCCTCTGGGCAGTGGCTGCCACAGCCATTCTGATTGGGGAAGCCTCTAAACTCACACTCGCCAGCCTCTAGAAGTCCTGACTCCCCACCGAGTTCAAAGCATCCTAGAGGCAAAAGGCCACCAGTGGCTAGCTAGCCGCAGGCTCACTGAATACCACACCTTGCTTTTAGATACCCCTGACCTAATCCTTCGAGTGTGCCTTACACTCAACCCAGCAACCCTTCTTCCAGACAGTACCCACTCAGATGCTCTGGTCCATGATTGTGAGGGGACTTTAGACAGAGTTTTTGCTAGTCGACCTGATCTAAAAGATTCTCCTCTTCCGAATCCTGAGTTGGTACGGTACACGGATGGTTCATGTTTTGTTGAACAAGGGGTGAGGAAAGCTGGATACGCAGTGGTTAGCCTCCACCAAACTATAGAAGCTAAACCCCTGCCCCCTGGGACCTCTGCTCAAAAGGCAGAATTAATAGCACTCACTAGAGCCCTAGAACTAGGGGAAAATAAGTGGGTGAATATTTATACTGACTCAAAATACGCTTTCCATGTACTACATGCCCATGGAGCAATTTGGAAAGAAAGGGGATATTTGACAGCAAAAAATTCACCTATTAAACATGCCCAGGAGATTTCACGTCTCCTTCAAGCTGTTCAAAAGCCATCTGAGACAGCTGTTATCTTTTGTAAAGGCCACCAGAAAGGGGAAAGGGATCAGGCTGTAGGTAATCGCCTAGCAGGATACTGCAGCAAAGAATGCTGCTCGACAAGTGACTGTACTGGCTCCTTTATTCCCACAGCTCCCAGACTCTTTCACACCTTCCTACAGCCCCCAGGAACATGCCCTTGCTAAAGAAAGAGGTTATTCTCTTTCATCCTCGGGGTGGTTTCAGACACCCTCTGGTCAACTCCTTGTCCCAGAGGCAAACCAATGGAAACCTCTTTTTAGCGTACACCATGCCACACACCTGGGGAAAAATGCCCTTCAGTCTCTGATAAGGCCTATTTTTACTGGCACTAAGTTAGGAGAAACCATCCGACAAGTCTGTCGGGCTTGCCCAACCTGTGCCCAGGTAAATCCTGAAGGGGCAGTCAGATACCCCCCCCCCCGCTTTTAAAACCTATTCAGAGGAGGGGTACCTACCCCGGTGAAGATTGGCAAATAGACTTTACACATATGCCCCCATGTAAGGGTTTTAAATTTCTTTTGGTTTTTGTTGACACCTTTACTAATTGGGTAGAGGCTTCTCCTTGCAGGACCGAAAAGGCCGGAGAGGTATCGAAGTTCCTATTAAAAGAAATTATACCTCGCTTTGGGTTGCCTAGCTCCTTACAGAGTGACAATGGCCCAGCTTTCATTTCACAAATAACCCAGTCTGTGGCAAAGACACTTAAAATCACTTACCATCTCCACTCAGCCTGGAATCCAAAGTCCTCTGGTAAAGTAGAAAAAAATGAATCACACCCTAAAGCGAGTCCTTACTAAGCTATGCATAGAAACCAGAGAAGATTGGATCAAAAACCTCCCTGTTGGGTTACTCAGAGTCCATATCACACCTCGGGAAAATATCAAGCTTAGCCCCTTTGAACTCTTGTATGGGAGGCCTTTTTTAACCTCAGACATTCTGTTAGACCCTGAACAACACCTGATCACTCAATTTGCAACCCATTTAGGAACTGTCAGGAATGCCCTAACAGAATATGCCAACAAGCATCTTCCAAAGCCCCTTGAGTGTAGAAAAGGGGGTCATACTCCAGTGCAACCGGGGGACTGGGTTTATTTAAAATCGTGGAAAATTCATAAGGGTGAACAATTGGATGTCAACTGGAAGGGACCCTACCGAGTCATACTCACCACTCCAATGGCAGTAAAACTCGAGGGCCTTCCCAGCTGGACTCATAATTCTAGGATTAAACCGGTGTCACCTCTTGCTTCCCCCTCAGAGATTCCAGAATATACCTGTGAGCCCTTGGAGGATCTCAAGCTACTATTTAGAAAGACCCCAACTCTCACCACAGGACAGGTGGATGGAAAAAGGTGAAAACTATCCATGTTCTTTTCCTTCCTCTTGAAATTTAGAATGATGATGTTAATTTTTTACCTCCTCCTCCTCCCTGACACCTCCAACACACTCTGCCTCCGTAAGTGGGAAGAAAATTCTCTAGTTAAGCTGGGAAACTCATTAGGCCGGGGTGGAGTTCAGGATTGCTGGGTATGCCACTCACACCCACATGGCAATTCCCATCTCCCACCATGTGCCATCTTTGCAAAAGCCCCCCTCCCCAATATGACTTTCTCAGAAGTCTATGCCACCCCATTTATGCTTGCCACTCCTCTGTGGACTACTCTCTCTATATCTACACCTTGCTTCTCTGTCGGGGAATATTCCTTCACTTGGGGGACAAGCTCCAAGGCCACTGGACAAGTTCATACCCCTGTGAAGGGAAGGCTCGTAAGAATTTCTGCTGGCCTCCTGACCTGTACTATTTGCACAGATACCACTAGTGACAGATGTCTTCGGAATTTCACATCAGCTAGCTGTACCAATTGTACGAGGGGACATTTCCTACTTGCACCTATGACCGCATCCCTCTTCCTACACTCCTAGTAGGTTCCCCCTTTTTAAGTTTTCCTTCCAAGTTAATTCGAAATGTTACAGCCCTTCTAGTTACAACACTCTTATTGATCTCCTAAGGACACCCCTCTCAACTGGGAGTTAATTTGTAACCAATCTGATCCTTGGGGCATCCACACTAGAAACCTCCTATAACTCAGACTATCTGTGCCCCCAAAGGCTATACTTTTCTCTGTGGTATTGGTGAACCAAAAGACAAGAATTCTGGGGAAGAAGTGAGACGAAATGCCAACACATGGCAAGACCCCAGGACCACTGTCTTGACAACCCAATGTTTGACACCCTATAAGGAATTTGGGGTGTGCACTCTTGGATTTTTAGCACCCCCTTTCTCCATTTTCAATGCCACAGAGCCCACAATTTCTACCTTAAAAAGGGTAAAGCATGGATTTTGGGGGAATGTCCTCTGGCTCTTAAAAAGGGAGCAGAGTACCTCATGCCCTGGTACAGTCATCTACAACATGAACACATTCTCTCTAACCTTACAGAGACTATTCATCAGCTGGCAAATGAGACAGCTTATGGTCCCCCGGAAATCCAGCAATCTCTGGATTCCTTAGCAAAAGTAATTCTAGACAACAGAATAGCCCTAAACTACTTGCTTGCCTCCAGTGCGGGTGTATGTGCTTTAGCAAACACATTTTGTTGCACATATAACAACTCTGGACAGATAGAGTTCTGCACTGTCATATTTTAGAAAACGCTAGTTGGATGCAAGAAACTCACAATAACTTTAGTGCTCCAAAATCTTCTTCATGGGAGTCCTGGCTTCTTCCTATACTGGCCCCTATTCTCATTCCACTAATGATTATACTTCTCTTGTGTTTGTTTGGTCCATGTTTACTAAATATTCTTGCCAGATTCCTTTCTTCTAGGGTCGGAGCCATCAACTTCCAGATGACTGTATACCAACCCAAGGTCTCTAGTCCACTGAACCTGGCATCAGCCAGGTTTTGAAGTCTGACCCATCGAAAAGGGAGCCAGAGAGGCAGGGACAGTTCTACGCCCCTTGCCAGCAGGAAGCAGTTTCAGAAGCAGAGACCTTCGCCCCTTTCACCAAAAGAATTTGGTTCCGATTTGTTTGAGGGGGGAATGATGGGGGCGGGGCCCAAGCCAAGATCTTCACCCTTTGCCCCAAAAGGGAATCTGACTCACAGGCCCCAGACCCTCATCTCCCTTTGAAAGCCTTAGGTTCCCTCTTGTCTATAGGCCCCAGAAAGGCCTTCCTTTATCTCCTTTTGAAAGTCCTAGCCCCACCTTGATTTTGTGCAGATGCCTTTCAAGCTTCTGCCTTCCTGTTTCCTCCATTGTCTGTTCCCATTGTCTATTCAATCTCTCTGACCTCCCCAATTAGGGTTCTTACCTAGACCCTTTCCCCAACCCCCTTCTCTGGCCACCCAAAGTCACTTTAGTATTTAAGATCCACTTTGGCCCTCATTCAGAGGCTGAGAATCTCATGCTCAAAAGGCTGAGAACCTCTCATGCCCGCTCGTCTTTACGGGCATCACCTGATCAATGTGATTTATCACTAATAAACTTTTCCTCTGGCTGAAGAAGATTTGAGTTGAATTCATTCAGCAGGGCCCAGTACCTGATCTTGGGGTCCCAGCACCCCAAAACCCCTAGACCTCTTCAGGTCAATGAAGTGGGGAGATCATCTTGGGGGAGGGGGAATGACAATGAGGGAGAAGCTGTTTTAGGAGGCATATGATAGAGAGACCCATGTTCTCTTCTAAATTGGTGTGACAAAATAATAGAATATTTGAATTGGAAAGTACCAGAGACTATCTAATTCAGTCCTTTGCAGTTGAGGAAACAGTTTCAGGGAGTTTAAATGGCTTTACCCTTCTTCTTATCATCATAGACTTAGGGTTGGAATAGGCCATAGAGGCTATTCATCTAGTTCAGTCTCCTCATTCAAAAGGAAACTGAAGTCTAAAGAGGTTTCTGTGACTTGCCCAAGGACATAAATATGAAGTGATGGAGTCAGGATGAGAATGCAGGTTTTCTGATTCCTAGTTTATTATTTCCTTTCCTCTCCCACACTACATCACACTGAACCTTTGTGTCAGTCATCATACAACAAGGGCAATTTTACAGGGCATCCCCTCCAGAGGATGGTTAGTTCTAGTAGGTACAAGTGGACTAAATATCCTTAGCAATGGAAGCTATGTAACAGGAGAGGAGGGGTGGAGATCATGGAATAAAAACACACCTGAATGACAGAATAAGAAACAGTGAGTCAGAGGGTAAAAGGGAAACCAGTAGAGGTTGTTGAGTTGATATCTATCAAGCAGAGAATACTTCCATCTCAACCTTAGTTGTAATCTTATGACTGCCATCTATATTTTGTAAATGTGAAGTCAAAGCTGGACAAAGGACACTGTATGAATAAATATGAGAGAGGGCTAACCTTACCCTTAATTACAAGTTGGAAAGTCAGTTTTATAATAAAATTGAAGAGATGTTTCCAATTATTTTATTACTAGAATTTAACCTCACTTAGTATAGCTGAAACTAAAAAAATCATTGACTCAGGTCTAGAAATCTTAATGCCCAGGATTTTGCTTATAATGATTTTTGTAATAGAACTTAACCTTTTGTATATTTTATATAACAATAATCTGCTTTTCTGAGAGCATGCTTTTTAAACATTTGAACATGGAGATTCCCAGGTTCAATTCTAGATGAATCAAAATTTGGATTTTACCAACTTAAATTTCAATCTAGTTAACCAGTTTTGTAGTTAAGTCTTGTAAGGTCAAGAATCTTATGACAAAGTCCTACTAAACTGATATCTGATTTATCCCTGTAAATCTTCATATACCTTTCTCGTTTATGGCAAGGCACATCTGCATTTGCTTTGTCAGAAGTTATGCTGAGAGAAGGTTTCTTTTTACTATTCTCTGGCTTGTAAGTGCTTCTCTAGGTGGGAAACAAGTGGAGCTATAGTAGTGAATAGAGGGTAAGTACTTTGGGTTTTTTTTTTGTGAGACAATTGGGGTTAAGTGACTTGCCCAGAGTCACACAGCTAGTGAGTGTTATGTGTCTGAGGCTGGATTTGAACTCAGGTCCTCCTGACTCCAGGGCCGGTACTGTGTCCACAGGGCCACTTAGCTGCCCCGAGGGTAAGTACTTTGGCAGAAGCAGGATTTGGTGGTTGGGGTAGTATGTGTGTGGGGAACTGGGTGTCTGAAGGAAGACTGTTAAGGCTAGTGCAGAAAAGGATAGAAGGATTTCAAATAGTAGAGTACCCATGGGATAGGGATTATAATTACAGGAAATCTAGTAGATTTCAAGAGAAAGAATTTAAAGAGAATGCTTAAATACAGCTCAAAAGAAACCAAGAAAAATTTACTCCCACTCTTATGTTGGCTATTGAACTTCCAGGCTTTTCGAGGTGAGAAAGGAAAACTCAAAGTAGGTTCATAAGCTTAAAAATAATTTTAAACAGGGCTACCTAGGATAATTATAGGCATGGGGGATAGGGACTAGGCCTGTGATTTCATTGGTACAAGGAACTCTCATGTGAAGAAAATTTGTCTACCAGTGAAAATTGATAGCTTATTTGTACATTATAGCTTAGAGGGTTACCTAGCACTGAGAGGTCAAAAGACTTGTGCAGTCACATAGTCAGTCTGTATGAGAGGCAAGACTTGAACCTAGATCTTTCTGTTTTCAAGGCCAGCTCTCTATCTATTATACTATACAGAGTTTTCATTAGCTTGGAATTATATTGGGTTTTGCTCAGATCAACTTGTGAATGGGATAGAATTAAACATATAATCAAAATTGGGAAGAAATGGAAAATCCATACATATTACTAAAGACTACCAGCATTTAAATGAAAACCAGTAGTATTTGTTCCAGATGCCATTGTAAGTGACTCCATAGGGATCAGAATTTAGGAAATGAAATGATGCTGAAAGGGCAAGGAAAGTAAAGAAAAGGATTGCTTGACAAGATTGAACAATGTAATACATCGTAATATATTGTTTCCTCTAGTCACAAGAGGCAAGTCCAAATTTAGCTCAACCCTGCATTGGGGTCCATGTTTGCCTCATTTTGTTTCTGAGGGAAATATGCTCTCGCCTGCAATTCTTTTTTTTTTTCCTCCTGGTTAGGCAATGGGGTTAAGTGACTTGCCCAAGGTCACACAGCTAGTAAGTGTTATGTGTCTGAGGTCGGATTTGAACTCAGGTCCTCCTGAATCCAGGGCCAGTGCTCTATCCACTGAGCCACCTAGTTGCCCCTCTTAGCTGCAATTCTGACATAAATAGGGGAACTCAGATGTACTCTAGTTTCTGGGCCATCAGGAAGTAGTTCTGAATTCTTGATAGGAATGCCAGGTTGGGTCAGATGAACTAGGTTACTATGTAGAATCCTTCGTCAGGACTGATGCATGTTATGATATAACCTCATCTGAGAGTGGTTCAAGGTCAGGGAGAGTGAATCATCATTCACTTCCATCTGTCAGTCTTCAGGTTCATAAGAGAGTAGAGAAAGGGAGACAGAGTGATCAGTGTGGGTGGAACACATTACTATATTTGTTCCAATAAAAATGGTGTTCTATGCCTTCCATACAAATGGTAGGTTATGGAATGACATTTGGTAAGGATAGTGCTTGCAACCTATCAATGAAGTAATAGAATTATGCAAGGAGTCCTGGACCTTTAAACAGATCTGACTTCATCCTAGCTTTGCCACTTACCAGCTCTATGATCTTGTACAAGTCATTTAAACTCCTGGAGCCTCAGTTTCTTTATCTGCAGGAGAGGGACAATACAGCATTGTTGTGAGGATCAATTGCCCTACACATTTAAGTTTTATTTTTTTAAATATAGTGCTCATCACTAAAGAAAGGATCTTAGTGGCCCTTAGCATTTTTGTGTTTATTTAATTTTTAGCATACTTTCTTCATTAAATAAAAATGACATATTAGTAATCTACCTATTGTTTGATATTTTAGCCTTCCCTCACTTCTCCCAGTCAAGTCACAGTAAGTACTTTTCTTTATTAAGCTTTTTTTAATTCTTTTCATCAGTATAAAGAAAAGTTTAAATTTTAGAGGTTTTTTTTTTAGTTAAAAGCAAGAGTGACAAATTCAGCAGAGACAGAGACAGAAGAATACAGATTGACTGACTAAATGGACAATTGCACACATCATTAAAAAAGCTTGATGTCTGTAACTTAACTCTGATCTCTTTTTATGAATGTAACTGATTCTGGAAACACTTTTTCATCCCCTCAGACTCACACAGAAATTGCAGCAGAATTCTCAGACAGGCTGACCTGATTTCTAGACAAATGGCCCAACAATAGACAGAGCTGTTCTTCAGGGAATCATTCCCGCCAGTGGTGGCAAAATCCAGGTTTAGGCTTTTTAAAAGTAATTAGCTGATGGACTGAGTTCCTGAAAATGTCCTAAGATTTTATAAACCTATTAGAACATATCCCCTATGACATGGTTTTTGAGCCAGTTGGAAGAAAGTATCTTCAGCTCTTGGATGGTGTAGCTGAGCTTCACTTGCTCATGTCAAACTCTCTGAATAGAGGTCCTTCTATACTTATTGACTCGTGGTTTACAAAGATTTACAAAACTTTCCCTTGATATGATTGGCTAGTTTCTTTTGCTCTTATTTTTCTAATACCGTCAAGGGACTTGCTGTGGATACCTAGGGGGTTCTTAGTTGATCTTGAAATCTTTATCTCTAGAGATTTATATTCCCTAAGTTCTCATTACTTTGTTTGGAAAGAGAGGAGAGAACCTTTCTAGAACTCTGAAAAAGTGGGCTACAGGGAATAATTGAGGTTGAGCAATGGCTTACTTGGGGTGACATCTAATTTCTATGAATTCTATCCTTAGACCACTTTGAGTAAGGCAAAAGAAGTGAAAATTGCATTCCCTTCAATGTCTATGATATCTATCTCACAAAAAATATTTGATCTTGCCAATAAAGAGACATAGAAGCCAAGAACAGCATCTATTCAGAAAATACACTCATTCGCAAAATGCGACAGAGGATTATGGCAGATGATTATGACCAGTATTGCCTTTATTGGGATAGGGCATACACTTGTAATTTCACTAGTAAAGGAAACTACCTTATGAGCAAACTCCATCTACTAATACAGGTCAAGACCTTTTCTACATTTAGTTTTGGAGAGGTGCCTAGAGCTCTGAAAAGTTAAGTGACTTGACTGGAGTCACATAGCCCATATGGATCAAAAGCAGGATTTGAACTTGATCCTGGATCTAAGGCCAGCTTTCAACCACATCATACTGTTTCTCTTATCACTGTCATAAAACAGTAAAAGGTAGCAGAAGCAAAAGCAAATCTATGGAAAGTTTGGCAGGATACCCAGGGGCTCAGCAGCATCATATCCTATTCATATTCATATTCACATTCAGAGACAAAATTGACAATAAGACAACAAACAGATGGAAAATGGAACAGATCATTTATATAATCAATATTTATTATCAGTGAAAATGAAATCATTATGTTTGTACATTCATACCTCAATCCCCATGTATATACGGAAAAGCAGAAATGTATCATAAGAAGATAAAATTGGTACAAGGAGTTGGGCCAGACTGTGTATACACAAAATGAATCATTGCTGGAGGCAACACAATCTTGAGAACATTGACAGAACATCTTTCACAGATGGGAAGTTATTTTAAAAAAGGGAGAAAATTACAGATGACATAATTATTAGCAATAAGCTATTGAAAAGACATCAATAACTACCTACTTTTTAATTTGGATACCTTTCACATCCTTATAAAATCTTTATGATGATGTTTAATGTATTTATCAAGATACCCTTCATAAAAATATGAAAAGGGAATAGACTTTCATAAATTATTCTGCGAGGCATATCATGTTTTTACCATCATACAGTTGGCTGACAGATGCAGAGATTTCAGGACTCTGCAGTGTTTATTATGTGTTGGATATAAAAAAGTATTGTTCTTGGTAGAGCAAATGCAGCCTTCAAAGCTCTCCTTTGACCAGGTATTTCTCATATATATGTTAAAGGGATACATAATTTCTTGATTTAGCCTTCCAGGGTGCCAGTCTGAACCTTTTTAGCAATAAGAACAAGGCCCTAAGCAACCAATCCTACCTCTCACCCAGGTAATTATACATTGTACTCCGTGCCAGGAGATGCTCAGAGAAAACACTAAACTGTGGTTCTAAGAGAGAGGTTACATCTGTCTCCTGGTCTTTTTGTGCAAGTCAGTGCTTATTATCTTAATTTAGGATAAAGATTCTTAACCTGGGGTCCATTGACCCTTAAAGGGTCTATGCAGGGGTATGCTGGAGCCAGCTCAATCAATTGTTAAATTTTCAGTGTGAGCATTATACCTCGGAAATCAGCAAATGCCACAGATCAGGATTTGATTTATTGTTCTGTTGATTGTTTAGAATTAAGGCAGTGATGGAGAAAATGCTAATAATGCAGATAAAACTTAAAAGAGTGGGGTGTGCTTTTTTTAAATTTTCAGAGAGCTGGTTATTAAACATTTACCAATACACCATTGGGTTTGTGAATAGCTTTCAGGTTGATGAACTTGGATTGGAAAGCATTTCATCTTTATCAACCATTGATTTAACTTATAATCCAATGCCTTTTATTTTATGTACTTAACAACATTATTCTAAGACCTTCATAGGCATCAGACCATCAAAGAGGTCCATGACACAAAAAGACTGAGAATTCTTGGGTCTAGGGGTAAACTTTTGGCCTCAGTCTCCTCTCACTGGGAAATTTCTGCCTTTGTTTCTACCTATATTTCAGAGGATCCAAATCAAGTGAGTTGGTGAAATGGAGTCAATCACAAAAGCATGACTTGACTGTATATAGTTTCTTTGATCATGAACAAAGAAGTAAAAGAAAAGGGATAAAAATCAATATACTTTAAAACAAACACGAGCTATGTGCTCCTGTTTCCTCTTAGAGGTTAGGCATTCCTTATGAGTCTTTAGGTATATGATAACAATAATGATGATGATGATGATGATGATGATGATGATGATGATATAGCAACTATAGCAATTTCCTATTTATCAAATAATAAATCCTCTATCAGTCACTTAAAGCTCCCTGCAACCTGAACCCATCATAGTTTATACATTATTCTAATCCACACATTTTATGGCACAGCCAAACTAGCCTCTGTTCTGTTTCTCAGACAAAATAGTTTATCTCCTATCTCCCATCTCCTTTCCTATGCCTGTCCTCTTTTCCTAGAATGCTCTTCCTCCTCTCTTTTACCTCTTGGAATCCCTAAGTTCCTTCAAAACTCAACTCAAGCTCTACTTTCTTCCAGCGTGAGACCTTTCATGCCACTCACTCCACCAGTTGATAACTTCCTTCAAAGGTTACCTTGTATCTGATTTTATGTATTTTGTATATACTGTTTTGTTACTTTATATGTCCCTATATCCTATGTATATACTTTGTCTTCCCTGTTAGAATGAATGCCCCTTGAGGGAAGGGACTATTTCTTCGTTTTTGTATCCTGAGAACATACCACAGCGCAGGCCAAAAAAAAAAAGGCACTTAATAAATGCCTAAATAATTGATAATGTCAAGAAGGTTATGAAAAACCGAAGAGCTATCTTATAAGAAAATATCCAACAGTATTTGTAATACAAAAAAAACCCATAGAAAACACATGCTTAATAATTGAGAAATGACTTAACAAGTTGTGATAATACTTACACTTTTGGTTTACTATACCATAGGACACAATGAATATGAAGAATTCAAGAAAATATGGGAATATTTGTATGGAATGCATCAGCTGAATGAACAAAACAGAACAAAAAGAAGAGTATAAACCACTACAACTATGGAAATGGAAACAATTTTGACAACAAAACTCACATCAAAAACATTAGGGACCATTAACATTTGTTAACTTTTAACAAAGTGAGGCCTTATTAAACACTAAAGTATAAACTTCACATACTGTCAAGCTTAAACATTCATATTATTTTACATAACTGTTTTCAAGGATTATACAATGTAGGGGATTCATTTGGGAAGATACTGGGGGTTGGTATGTATTAAAAATATTTATCAATGGAAATTTAAAACTTTTCGGAACATGTGTGGTAGAGAAAGGAAAATAATAATAATAACATTAGTGCCATGATTGCTAAACTTAAGATAAGCTGAGGATGGTAACGGAAGCCAACAATGACCAAACAGGGTTTCTTTTCAGCTTTATTGGGGCAAAACAGATACTCAAAGAAGGGAGAGGAACACTGCTTTGGATGGATTGAAAAAAAAAAGCTTTTATTTTGCTTTTCTGTTCTCTCTAGGTGATACAGTAGGTGAAGTGCTGGACTTTAGTCAAGAAGACTTAAAAAGTTCATATCCTTCCTCAGACATTTACTTAGCCCTGTGACCCTGAGAAAGTCACTTAACATCTCTCAGCCTCAGTTTCTTCAACTGTAAAATGGGGATAATAATACCATCTACCTCACAGATTTGTTAAAAGAATCAAATAAAACAAAGTGTTTTGCAAACCCCAAAGCATTATATAAAGCCTAGCATCATCATCATTAATTATTCTCTCCAAAAGTGAATAATCTTTGGACTGTAAAGATCAGAACAGAAATGGTTAATAGAGGAGATGATAACCAAGATAAAGATGGAAATAGTAAGACAGTACTTTGTTGCTCTTGATGAATTCAAATCACCAGGCCAAAATAAATTATATCTGAGGGTAGAAGATAGAAAACTAGCCATTTTCTCCAGTCCCCACTAATTCTCAAAAAGACTTTGTTGGATGTGTGGCTCTACTGCCAACACATTCTTGTTTCAGGCTGAATTTGTGGGGAAAATGAGCTAGTCATAAGTCATTGAATACCCAAACTGAAAGCAAGGATACAGTGGCACTTATATTCAGTTTTGATACTGATTTGGCCTTTCTCACCTCCTCACAGAAACTCATCTGATCTTTATATATGGCGACTTTACTATATGGAGACTGTAGTCATACACCTACCATGCCTGAGAGACCCAGATCCAAATGTCTGTGACTTTTTATGCCCCTAGATAATCAGGAATCTGTGTCAAGGAAGTTATGGCCAATCCAGTCCCAGAAGCAGCTTTGTCTTGGGCATGCTCCACATTGCCTAGTGGGAGGGAGAGAAAGTGGAATGTGAGGAAGCTGCATTAGGGAAGCTGCAGGCACTCAGGTTTGAGAAATAGCTTTGTCTGGGTTTAATCTATGTTGACAGTGGGGGGTTGGGTGGATGGGGAGAGGTGAGGGAGAAGCTGTCAGAAAAATGCTGGTCCTATCACAAACCTCAGAAAATAAATTATATGCCAGAAGAAGAACAATTACACCAGCTGAATTCACACTAAAAGCAAGAAACTCAACAAAGTAATGGCTTTATTCATTAGTAGGAGAGATTAATCCTTAACTGTCTCACTCCACACTTCTCCCCTACTAGGATCCTGCCACACAAGGTGCACAAACTGACCCTTTGCTTTGACCTACAGTTTTGACAGACTGTGATTTGGGACCCATCTGTCAAGACAGATCTAAGTAAAGCTTATAAAATGTAAATTGCACACAATTTTTTAAAAAAAAATGTAAATAGGACACAAGCCCAATAAAAATCCCTGGAATACCTAAAAAAATGTTTTTCAAAATTAAATGAATGGTAGAGGGAAAATTGGGGAAAGAAATGAGAGAGTGATACAAAAAAAATTATGAAAAGAGAATTAGTAAAAGAGGCACAAGAATACTAAAGAAACTAGCACCTTAAAAAATAGAACTGGCCAAGTGGTAAAAGTACAAAAATTCACTGAAGAAAATAATTCCTTAAAAATTAGTATTGGGCAAGTGGAAGCTAATGACTCCATGAGACATCAAGAAACAATTATACAATATCAAAAGAAAAAATAAAATAGAAGAAAATGTGAAATATCTCATTGGAAAAACAATTGACTTAAAAAATAGAGTGAGAAGAGATAACTTGAAAATTATTGGACTATGAAAGAAAGACCCTTCAAAGGGTGGGAACTTGCAGCCTCAACGCCATATGTGCTCATATGTCATAGGTCCTCAAGTGTGGCCCTTGGAATCCAAACTTCATAGAACAGATCCCTTTAATAAAAGGATTTGTTCTGTAAAACTTGGACTCAGTCAAAAGGCTACACCCAAGTACCTAGAAGCCTATATGTGGCCTTGAGGCCACAGATTTCCCCACCCCTGGCCCTAGACATTATATTTCAATAAATTATAAAGGAAACTGCCCCAATATCCTTGAGCCAGAGAGTAAAATAGTAATTGAAAAGAATAAACTGATCATCTCCTGAAAGAGATCCCCAAATAACCACCCCTTCCCCCCAGTATTATAGCCAAATTCCAGACCTCCTGGGTTAAAGAGAAAATACTTCAAGAAGCCAGAAAGAAACCATTCAAATACCATGGAGCCACAGTCAACATCATGCAAAATATAGCAGTTATCACATTAAAAGAATGAAGGGCTTGGAATATGACATTCCATAAGGCAAAGGAGGTAGGATTACAATCCCAAAATAACCTATCCAGCAAGACTGCGTAGAATTCTTGGGTTTTTTTGTTTGTTTTGTTGAGGCAATCGAGATAAGTGACTTGCCCAGGGTCACACAGGTAGGAATTGTCAAGTGTCTGAGGTAACATTTGAACTCAGGTCCTCCTGACTCCAGGGCCAGTATCCACTGCGCCACCTAGCCACCCCACTGAGTAGAATTCTTAAGGGGAAAATGGATATTTAATGAAATTTAGGACTTGCAAACATTCCTGATGGAAAGACCAGAGCTGAATAGAAAATTTATCTTTCAAATATATGACTCAATAAAAGCATAAAAAAAGTAATTTGAAAGAGAAATCATAAAGGACTCAATAAGGTTATACTGTTTATATTCCTATATGGGAAGATAATACATGTAATTATTAAGATCTTTATCATTAGTAGGGCAGTTAAAAAGATTCTAAATAGACAGAGAGCACAAGAGTGAACTGATTATGTTGAGATGTTCTAAAAAATGTGGATGGACAATAAAGAGGGATGCACTAGGAGAAGAAGAAAGGAAGAGGAAGAATGGGAGAATTACCTCACATAAAAGAGGCATGCAAGGAAGAGTTTTTACAATGCAGGGGGGAATTCAAGGGAGTGAGCAACACTTGAATCTCATTCTTATCTTAATTGGTTCAAAGAAAGAAGAAAAAAAATATATATATATATATGCTCAAATGAATATAGAAATCTATCTTACTCAACAAGGAAGTAGGAGGGGAAGAGAATAAAAGAAAGAGGGGTAGTAGGGTGGTAAAAGGGAAGGCAGATTAAAGAAGGTAGTGGTCAGAAGCAAAGAAGATTTTAAGGAGGAAAAAGGTTAAAAGACAGAAAAAAAGGTAAACAGAAGAAAACAATATGAAGGAAAATGCACAGTTCACAATCATAACATGGACTATGAATGAACTCACTCATGAAACAGAAGCAGGTAGCACAATGGTACCAGAATCCAATAATATGTTCATAGTAACATTCAAATGGAACTTGCTAAAATTCAATGTAACACAGTGAGAAAAGAAATGTATAACAAAGTCAGTGTTCCAGAATTTTATTCTTATTTATCAAGACATTTTGTTGAAATGTATGTGAAAAAACTTAGAAATATTTGATAGTATATACCTATGTGAACAGTTATTTTCACATGAATGCTATTAAAAACCACATAGGGTAAGATTTAACAAATGAACATTTATCACCTATACTAAAAACTGAATTATCACAAAAGCTAATACCCAATATTAATAAAAATAGTTTCTGGCAAAAGATGCCAAGGTTTTAGCAAACAATATTAATTAATTTTGAATCACCTTGCAGTTAAATGTTTTGTAATGATTTTGAATCTAGTCAATTTGTATATGTATATAATGTAATTATATAATATAATTTTTGTAACATATGTATGTAAAACAAATATTTTAAAATACTCATAAATATTGAAATCAAGTTATTAAATTCTTACTATTTCTTTTTATACATTAGTTGTATCTATTTCTCCTCTGATTATGGAATGGCTTGCTCAATTTCTTTTTCTAAGACAGGGATATTTAAGTATTGTATTTCCTCTTCTGTTAATCTGGGCAATTTTATTTTTATTTTTGTAAATATCCATCTATTTCACTTAGATTATCAGTTTTACTGGCAAATAATTGGGAAAAATAATTCACAGTTGAAACAGAAAGACACATACAGGGTTAAACTAAGGTGCTGGAACAGAATCTATTTAAGTTTCAGCTGAAATAAAAAAAAAAGGCAAGGGTAGCATTTATGATCTCAGGTTAAGCATAAATAAATATATAATCATAATCAAAAGATATAAACTGGGAACCTTGTTCAGTCATGTCTGATTCTATGTGACCCCATGGACTTTTGTCTGTGGAGTTTTCTTGGGAAAGATCCTGGAGTGGGTGTGCCATTTCTTTCTCCAGTGTGTCCCCATTTTACAGATGTGGAACTGAGGCAAAGAGGGGTTAAGTGACTTGCTCGGGGTCACACAGCTAGTATGTGTCTGAGTCCACATTTGAACTCAGATTTTCCTGAGTTCAGGCCTGGTCCTCTCTCTACTGCACCACCTAACTGCAGGGAAACTACATCTTGCTAAAAGGTACCACAGAGAATGAAATTTATCAGTACTAAACACAAATGAACCAAATGACATAACATCCAAATTCTGAAAGGAAAAATTAAATGTTACAAAAAGAAATGGTAAAACAATACTAGTGGGTTACCTCAACTTTCCCATCTCAGGGCTAGATGAATCTTACCATAAAATAAATGAGAAAGAAGTTAAGGAAATGAAAATAATTTTTTTTTTTAAAGTTAGACATGGGGCAGCTAGATGGTGCAGTAGGTAGAGAGAGCTCCAGCCTTGGAGCCAGGAGGACCTGAGTTCAAATCCAGACTCGGACACATGACACTTATTAGCTGTGTGACCCTGGGCAAGTCACTTAACCCTGATTGCCTCACCAAAAAACAAAAAAAAAGTTAGATATGATAAGAACTGTGGAATAGTGAACGTGAATAGAAAGGAATATACCTTTTTCTTAGTTGTACATGTAATCTTCACAAAAATTGACCATGTATTAGGGCATAAAAATCTCACAAACAAATGTAGAAAAGTTGAAATATTAAATGCACCCTTTTTTGGACAATAACAAAATAAAAATAACATTCAATAATGTAATTGCCTTGGTAGCATAAATTAAAAATTAATTGGAAACTAAATAATCTAATCCTAAAGAATGAATGGGTCAAAGAATAAATCAGAGAAACAATCAGTAATTTCATTAAAAAGAATGACAACAATGTGACAACATGCCAAAATTTGTGGGATATGGCCAAAACAGGAAAAAGCAGATCAATGAATTGGGCATGCAACTAAAAAAATTAGAGAAAGAACAAATTAATAATTCTTAATTAAGCTGTAAAATGGAAATCCTGAAAATAAAAGGAGGGATTAATAAAATTGACAGTAAAAAACTCATTGAATGAACAAAGAAGAGTTGTTTTTTAGGAAAAAAATATAACAACAACAATAAAATAGACAAATCATTGTTTAATTTGATCAAGAAAGAGAAAGAATATTAAATTATCAGTATCAAAAATTAAAAATAAGTGTACCACCAATGAAGATGACATTAAAACAATTATTAGGAATTATTTTTCCCAATTATTTACCAGTAAAACTGATAATCTAAGTGAAATAGATGGATATTTACAAAAATAAAAATAAAATTGCCCAGATTAACAGAAGAGGAAATACAATACTTAAATATCCCTATCTTAGAAAAAGAAATTGAGCAAGCCATTCCATAATCAGATGGGAAATAGATACAACTGATATATAAAAAGAAACATTATTATTAAGAATTTAATAATTTGATTTCAACATTTATGAGCATTTTAAATATTTGTTTTACATACATATATTACAAAAATTACATTACATAATTACATATAATTACATTACATACACATACAAATTGACTAGATTCAAAATCATTACAAAACATTTAAATTCAAAATTAATTTAATATTGTTTGCTAAAAACTTGGCATCTTTTGCCAGAAACTATTTTTATTAATATTGGGTATTAGCTTTTGTGATAATGTAGTTTTCAGTATAGGTGATTAATGTTCATTTGTTAAATCTTACCCTACGTGGTTTTTAATAGTATTTATGTGAAAATAACTGTTCACATAGGTATATACTACCAAATATTTCTAAGTTTTTTTCACACACATTTCAACATGTCTTGAGAAATAAGAATAAAATTCTGGAACATTAGCTCTGTCATACATTTCTTTTCTCACTGTGTTACACTGAATTTCAGCAAGTTCCATTTGGATGTTACTTTTTGCTGTCTCAATATCAAAAGAAAATGGAGCACTGAATAGTAACAAATTACTTTCACACATTTTAATCCTTTAAATCACCTTTCAAATTAAAATAGAAATTCTTGAATATTTGAGACATACTTGCAGAAATTACAAAAGTCAAATGACTTCATAATTTTTCATATAGGAAAATGAGTTTAGTTTTTTAGTTGTCTTTCCCAAAGACCAAGTTTTATTTTAAATGCTTTCATGCCATAGTATATAAACATCATAACCAGATATTAACCTGGAAGTCTTAAATCCAATTTATTTAAATGCTCTGTAATATCTACAATGAAAACAAAATCCTAAAATCCGTTTTTTGTAGTTTCTGTGACTCTCATTTCTAAAAACAATTTGATTTCATGGCAAAGTTGCCAAAATTGCTATTCTCTTCCTGTAACAGAAAGTGTCCTGGAAAAATCTGGATATCAGCTCACATTAGGTGATTCTGTGGTAGGAATAATGTCCTAAATCCTGTCCCATACAATTTAGGTTTCCTTAAAAGATATTGAGACTACTTCTAGGTAACATTACCAACAAGATGGAAAATTAGATACTTTCTCTGATTCTCAAAACACGTCAAATCTCTCGCAAATAGGAATACATTGAAATCTATAGCTCTCCACCAGAGATAAAACAATTTTAGCAATTTAAAAGTCAGTGGAACAGTGGCAGAGAAGTATTATAAGACCAAGGAAACTGAACCATCAACTCATGATGCAAAGAATCCTGTAGATGCCCAAAAGAACATGGAACCACAGAACAGTCCCTGAATGATTTAAAAGAGAAATAAGAATTGTGAAAATAGAACTAACCAAGGACATAGCAGAAATAATAGACAGGAATAGAAAAGCTTGAATCTACTGTGCCAGGTCTCACCAAAGAAACACAAAAGGACAACAGATTGGGAATGCAAATACACGGGAGTGAGGGAGAATTTGGAAGAGAAACAAAAAGCAATAACATTAAAAGAAAGCATGACATAGAAACAAAACATTCCTCCCATCTATGAACTTCTAAGACAATTTTCTTTCCCCTTTCCCCAATAAATTCGATAAGGGTTCCCAGTCTTTCCCACCCCAGCTCCCACATACATCAAACACACTAGCCTTCCAGTTCCTAACTTTCCTCAATTTCTACAAACCCTGTTTCCAACTTACCTCAACCATCCTCTGCCTACAAGCACAATGCCTAGGAAAAATGTTTTCCATTGGTTTCTTTCAAACTAAAATTTGGAGGGTAAGCTTCATCAGGATTCCCTGAAGGATGTTCATCAGGTAATAACTATTTTCTTATTAATTTAAATTATTCCTAATGAGAAGTTAAGCACTTAAAACCTTCAATAATTGTGAATGAATGAATAAATGAAACTTGATGGCATAACTTGTAAAAGATATATGAAAGGCCTTAAGAACTATAACTATGAATTTCAATGCATAGGGAAAATTCAATAAGGGGATGGTGGAGTCTAAAATATGACCACTCCTGTGCATATTTAAGGTAGGTTACAGGCAGATATCATAGTAATGGAATGGGTGTTTGAAGGGGACAAGTACTAGATCTCAGAAGACTATTAAGTCTGGTCAGTCCTGAACTTATTAGGTGAAAAGAGACTGACTTGAAAGTCAATAGATGGAAGAAGTCTCAATTAAAATTTATCTGAAAAGATAAACTGAGGCAATTCTCCTTTAAGACATCTTAAGCAGCATGTAACCTGACAATTAAGGATGGGTCTAAAGACCCTGCCTTTGGCTAAGAGACTCCAAATTGAGCTTGCAATATGTTTTTATAAGCATAGAATGAAGAACAGAGCAGAAATCATCTAGCTAGTATCATAGAGATGGAAGATCATTACCGGTTACATTAAAGGAAGCTGCCATAGTCCCCATATGTCATGAGGACTACCTCTCTTTACCTCTAAGCCTTTGTAATTTTGTGGGGCCTAGCCACATCCTGAGGTCCCTGATAATGGCAGACTTACTTATTAAAGATGGGACAAGGTCGAGTTGTCCTGGCTTCTCAGGGATACCCCACAAACCTTGCAGGAAATGCTGAGACAATGTTTTATAAGAGTATGAAGATTTGAGTTTTTCTTTAACCAGCAGCAGTTGCATCCTTGTATCACTCTTCAGAGAGTCAGAGGCTGAACTTTAGCACACATAAATTTCTCCACTCAAACCTCAGAGAAGAGGCTTCAGGTTTGGTAGAATATTGTTATAGTATAAAATCAAATATAAAATACAGGATCAAAAATTCATTTCTTCACAACAAAGATCTGGACAGGATGGGAAATACTTTAAAGTAGGTTATTAAGTGATGATGGCAGAGGGAGGTCTGAAAGTGTCATTGAAGAACAAAGGTCACATATGCCAACTTCTTCTGTCTCTCTGTGTTAAAGTGTCAGGGTGTGAGAGAGAAGCAGCCAACATCAACCTTGTATGTAGAGGTCACTCTTTCTGGTAGTGAGTATAATAGTGAGGATTCAAACTCAGGTCCTCTCACCATAAATAAAGCAATTTTGCCACAGTACAACTATAGGAGGTGTTAGGCAGAAGAAGACAGGGTCTGACAAGCACTGAATTCACAATGAAGCAGAGGAACTAAGAGAGAGAATCACAACGTGCCTGCTCCATAAGAAGATGGTAAGAAGATGGCCTTGATGGAATCCCTTGTGTCAGGGTATATAGTAAGGTAGATGCTAGCAGATCTGGGCCAGGGTGGGAAGCAGTCTATCAATAAACATTTATTAAGTGACTACTATGTATTGGGGACTGTGCTAAGTACTGGGGATACAAAGAAAGACAAAAGATAATCCCTGCTCTCAAGAAGATCATAGTCAAATGAGAGAGGCAATATGTAAAGAATTTTGTACAAACAAGCAGTATACAGAATAAACTAGAGAAAATCAACAGAGATAAAGCACTAGAAAGCAGGGGAGCTGGGAATGGCTTCTTGTGGAAGATAGTATTTTAGCTGAGATTTCAAGGCAGCCAAAGAAGCTAGGAGACAGAGATGAAGAGGCAGAGAATTTCATGCATGCGGGACAGCCAGTGAAAATGCCTGGAGTTGTGAGATGGAATGTCTGGTTAGCTGCGTCACTGGATTGCAGGATACTTTAGAGGGCATAAGGTGTAAGAAGACTGGAAAGGAGGGAGAAAGGTAATGAAGGGCTTTGAAGGACTAGGGAATTTTATATTTGGTCTTGAGGGTGAGAGGGAATCAGTAAAGTTTATTAAGTGGGGGGTGACATGGTCAGACCTGTGTTACTTTGGCAGCTGAGTGGAGGATGGATTGGAATGGGGAAAGACTTAAGGCAGGTAAACCAACCAGCAGGTTATTTCAGTAGTCCAGGAGTAAGGTGATGAAGGCACTCCCCAGAGTGGTGGCAGTATTAGAGACAAGAAGGGGATGCTGTGAGTGAAATTTAACAAAAAGGTAAACTGAAGCATGCTTTTCCAAGCAAGATATCACCTTATTAAGGGGCAGACTACTTGTCAATAAAATGGTCAATGGAGGGCCTCCAAAAGGCCAAAAGACCCAGAAATGAAGATGCATCTTATTTTTTATAAGCATATACAAAGAACAGAATAAAAATCATATAATTGGCTGGCATCACAGGGGTGAGGGTGGGAATCATGATTGGATACATTAAGGAAAGAGGACATACACACACATGGGCTGAAGACCACCTTTCTCTATTTCAAAGGAATGTTTTATGAATTTATGGGACCCAAATGCATCCCTGGGTCATTGATAGTGGACTGGGAGTAGCAGACTTAGATAATTAGACTAAGATAAGACCATGGATGAGGTAAAGATGGGACAAGGTCAGCTTGCTTGCTCTCAAAGATGGCCCATAGATATCCTGGAGTTTCTCAGGATAACAAACTTCCTTTGCACGAGTGATGTGCAGGTGGTGTTGAGATACCAACTGCCTTAGAGTGTTGTATTGAACCTCTAAACTTAGTTCAGAGTTTTTTTTTAAACAGTGATTGTAGGAAAATTTAAACCTTTGCATCTAATTAGAGAGAAAGAGGCCGAATATTTGAACTCATGTGCTTCTATACTCATAGGGAAAAGTGCTGAGGTTTGTTATAATTTTATATAGAAGGCTACAGAATGAGATTAATTACAGAGCAGAATCAAAGGTAAAATATAAGGTCAATAATTAACTTTCATAACGGGCATATGGAGAGATGTAATGAAATCAAAATCAACAGCTTTGGAAACAGAGTGGTTATGGGGGACAGAGGGGTAAGAGAGTGTGAGGAGTTGAGGATGACACCTAGATTGGGAGTCTGGGTGACTAGAATAATGGTGGTGCTCTTCATGTTGAGGTTTAGAGGTTGGGACCCCAAAATCACAATATGCAGGTCCTTCCCAAATGAATTCGACCCAAGCCTTCTTTCAGCCAAAGACAAGGTTTATTATTAAAGATCTGTCATATTGGCCAGACTCTTAAGGAATGTAAGCATTTGTATTGCTTAATGCAAGAGGGCCAGATTTTAAGAAGCGAGAGCCCTTGTTTCACACAAATAAAGTCAGATCTAAATAACTGGAAAAACATCAGTTGCTCATGGGTAGGCTCAGCTAATATAATAAAAATGACAATTCTACCCAAGCTAATTTACTTATTCAGTGCCATAACAATGAAACTATCAAAAATTATTTTATAGAGCTAGAAAAAAAAATAACAAGATTCATTTAGAATAAGAAAAAGTCCAAAATATCAAGGAAACTAATTAAAAGTAAGACAGGGGAAGGTGGCCTAGCTGTTCCAGATCTTAAATTGTATTATAAAGCAGCAATCATCAAAACTGCTTGGTACTGGCTAAGAAATAGAGTGGTGGATCAGTGGAACAGGTTAGGTATCCAAGACAATAGTCAATGACTATAGTAATCTACTATTTGATAAACCCAAAGACGCCAGCTTCTAGGATAAGAACTCACTATTGGGACAAAAACTGCTGGAAAACTGGAAAAGAGCAAGGCAGAAACTAGGAATAGACCAAAATCTCAAACAATTATACTGAAATAAAGTCAAGATGGGTTCATGATTTGGATATAAAGGCTGATACTATAAGCAAACTGGGAGAGCAAGGAATAGTTTACCTGTCAGATTTATGGAGAACAGAAGAATTCATGACCAAACAGGAGATAGAGACCATTACTAAATACAAAATGGATAACTTTGATTACATTAAATTGAAAAGTTTTTGCACAAACAAAGCCAATGCAACCAAGATTAGGAGGGAAGTAGAAAACTGGGAAAGAATTTTTACAATCAGTCTCTCTGATAAGGGCCTCATCTCTAAAATACATAGAGAATTAAGTCAAATTTAAAAGAATACAAGAATACAATACAACCCAATTGACAAATGGTCAAAGGATATGAACAGGCAGTTCTTAGATAAAGGGATCTAGGAGTGGCCAAGTGGTCTGAGGTGACTGGAGGAGGGTCTAGGGAAGATCTTGATGCGAGTAACTGGGAGGTAGAATGGGGTCTAGATAGAATCAAGGGTGGGTAGTGGCTGGGGCCACCAGGGAGGTAATAGACAAAGGAGGACTGGCCTAGGTTAAACGTAACAGAGAATTGGGAGATTGGGTGTGAAAGGCCAGTTGATAGGATTATAGCCTCAGGCAAATGTTAGAGACTTCCTCGATCAAGTAAGAGAATTCAAGGACAATCCAAAGGTTTTCTAGGGACAACAGACAAATCTTTTTGGGGTGAGGGGCAAAGGTCTTGGCTTGGGCCCAGAACCCATCATTCACAGTAATAGAGAACTTAGGTAGGAGGGAGGTTTTGGGGGAAAAGATAACTAATTTAGTTTTGGACATTTGAGTTGAAGAAGTCTACAGGATATCCAGTTCCATATTTGAATAGGCAGTTAGAAATGCAAGATTGGAGGTCAGCAGAGAGATTAGGGCTGGATAAGTAGATTTGAAAATTATAAGTATGGTGATGATAATTGAATCTATGGAAATTGATGAGATCACCAAGTGAAACAATATAGGGGAAGGAGTAAAGAGAGTCCAAGATAGAGCCTTGTGGAAGCTCACTCACTGTTAGCAAATGTTGGATAATGAGCCAGCAAAGGAGACTAAGAATGAACAGCCAGATAGGTAGGAGAGCCAAGTTTCAGAACAGTGTCCTGAAAACCTAGACAGAGGAGAATGAGAATATCAAGAAGAAGAGGGTGACTGACAATGTCAAAGACTGCAGAGAGGTCAGGAAGGATGAGGATTGAGAAAAGACCATTAAATTTGGTAATTAAGTCATCATTAATAACTTTGGAGATTAAAATTAATAATTTTGGTTGAAATGATGTGGCCAAAAGTAGACTATAGAAAGTTAAGAAGAGAGGGAGAGAAATAGAGGCACCTATTGTAGATAACCTTCTTCAGAAGTTTAGCTACAAAAGGTAGGAGAAATATGGGACTATAGCTAATGGGAATGGTGGATCAAATGAGGTTTTTATTGAGGATTGGGGGAGACTTAATTGTGTTTGTAAGTAGCAGAGAAGTGGACAAGAAGATTGAAGATTAGTGAGATATTTGGGACACTAGAAGGGGTGATCTGCTTGGGTTGACAGTCTGGAATGGGATCACTTCTGCATGAAGAGAGTTTTGACATGGTAAGGATAAAGGGCCATCTCTGAGGTGAAGCAGAATTCCCCAATTGGAGGACTCAATCTTTCAGGCCAGTTCTAATTTATCTAGTTAATTTCAAAAGGGACTTTAAAGGTCATTTAGTAGAACCTCTTCCTTTTCATGATAAAAGGGAGGGAGTTGTTTCCTGAACAATGGATATCTCTTGAGAGGTTGAGATAACATGATAAAGTGTAAATTGAGGCTGATAGGACTTAAATGATTTTAAAGAGCATTAATTCTGAGTTTGTGAGGCCAGAATGTTCTAGGTCCTAAGATACAAATCCACTGTATCTTGTTTCCTGTTTAGCCTCGTTTTGGGCAGTTATCAGTAGTGACATAAGATTGATTGCAAGCTCTCTTTTTGCAGCTTAGCTATTGACTTCTAAATATAAAACCTTCAAGCAGGAGAATGTACATGTGTTTGACCTCATTTAAGAATAGATGAATCTTACTTGCCTTGCGTCAAAGGCCAGAATATGTTCAATCTTGCCTGCCTATAACAGAAAATACAGCATCAAAAGCAGTTTAGGACTTCTAGGAGGTTTACGGTAAAGCCAAGTCTCCTAGGTGTTCAATACAACAAAGAGACTTCTGAACTTGTACAGAGAGATGTGGCTTCCACCTGGCTTAGTCTGACTATTTCTCTGGGATAGGCTTATAATGGAAAAAAATCTATTGGGACATTTATCAAAGGCTTCTCTTCCACGGAGTTTGTCATGTAGTATCGCTGAACCAGAAAGAATAAAATGAAAGTACCCGACGCAAGTCATGGAGAAACTGGAGTTTAGGCTTGACTGTGCCCCAGATCTACGATGTGAGCAGAAGACCGAGTACCTCCCAATGTGCCAAAAATGTGAAACTTGTGTTTTGGCTTGGAAAATTTTCTCCACCAGGGAGTGGTTTTGTAGGATTAGCGAGAGGTCCCAGCAGAAATTTCTTGTAAGGATTCTGAAGCGGCTGAAAAGTTTGGAATTACTGGACTATTTCGAGAAAGTACTCAGCACCTCTCAGGGGAAGGAGTTCACTTATTTCAGGTGCCGGGCCATTATCGACAGGAAAACTGATAAAAAAATAACATGCTCCAAAATAAAGAAAGTGGATGAAAAGGCGAAAGACGCGATGCTGGACACTCTGCGATGGTTTGGAAATAGTTCCTACCGAACGAAAGTCCACTACACTCTGCTACTTCTGCAATTATGCGACAGCTCATTACTGTTCAATGCTGCCAGTGTGATCCGATTTCTCATTGTGAGGCAGCAGAGGACAGGTGGAGGTAAACAAGACAGTGAAACGCACAATGGGTGGGGAACAGGGTCAGAAGGATATCTTGGGACCCCAGGCTTCTGAAAAAGCGCCAGTATCATGTAGGGCTTTCCAGGAGCACTTAGTATTCTTTCTGTTCCCTTCTACCTACTTGATTCTGAATAGGCAGGGAATAGAAAACTGGGATTATTACCACTCTTACCAGCCTTCTCTTGGAGAAATAGGAATAGTTTTCTTTTGCCTAACACTCTGCTGTTAGAAAACAATCTCATATCCATTCCCTTTCATTCCCACAACAGAACTATGCAAATTTCACATAGTACTTGATGGAGAAGGAAACAAAAGCTTAGAGAGGGCTTGAGTTTTCCAGATTCATATGATGTCAGAACCAGGATGTGTAACCAGATCTCCAGTAATCTTAGCACTATTGCCTTGTACTACCTCCCAGGGGTTGTAATGAGGATCAGAAAAGATAATCAGGCAGTCAACCTGCATTTATTAAGTGCCTACGGTGTTAAGGGCTGGGTATAAAAGACAAAAATGAAACAGTCTTTGCCCTCAAGAAACTTATATTCTCCCAGGAATTATATGAACATAATTACAAAACACTTTTCACACAAATAAAGTCAGATCTAAACACTGGAAAAATATCAATTGCTCATAGGCCAGGTTGAGCTAATACAAGAAAAATGAGAATTCTAGCTAAATTAATTTACTTATTCAGTGCCATACCAAACTACCAACAAGTTATTTTATAAAACTAGAAAAAATAATAACAAAATTCAATGGGAAGAACAAAAGATTAAGAAGATCAAGGGAACTAATGAAAAAAAACAATACAAAGGAAGACAGAGTAGGTGTACCAGATCAAAAACTATATTACAATGCAGCAGTCATCAAAACTATTTGGTACTGGCTAAGAAATAGAGCGGTGGATCAGCAGAATAGATTAGGTAAACAAGACACTGTAGTAAATGACTATAGTAATCTACTGTTTGATAATCCCCCAAACTCCAGTTTCTGAGATAAGAACTCACTAGTTGACAAAAACTGCTGGGAAATCTGGAAAACAGTATACCAGAAACTAGGCACAAACCAAAATCTCACACCCTACCAAGATAAGGTCAAATTGGGTACATGATTTAGACATAAAAGGTGATACCATAAGCAAATTAGAAATAGTTTACCTGTCAGATCTATGGGGAATGTAAGAATTTATGATCAAATGAGATAGAGAACATTATGAAATACAAAATGGATAATTTTGATTGCATTAAATTTCCAAGCCTTTGCACAAACAAAGCCAATGCAAGCAAGATTAGAAGGAAAGTAGAAAGCTGGGAAACAATTTTTATAGCCAGTGTTTCTGATAAAGGCCTCATTTCTAAAATATATAGAGAACTAAGTCAAATTTATAAGAATACAAGTGATTCCCCACTTGATAAATGGTCAAAGGATATGAACAGGAAGTTTTCAGATGAAGAAATTAAAGCTATCTATAGTCATATGAAAAAAATGCTCTAAATCACTATTGATTAGACAGATGCAAATTAAAACGACTCTGAGGTAGTACCTCACACCTATAAGATTAACTAATATGACAGAAAAGGAAAATGATAAATGTTGGAGAAGATGTGAGAAAATTGGAACACTAATTCATGGAGTTGTGAACTGATCCAACCATTCTGGAGAGCGATTTGGAACTATGCCCAAAGGTCTATAAAACCATGCTGAATGAGATAATGATAATATAAGCTCACATTTGTCTAATACTTTCCTCATAAGTATGGCAAGCATCTCCATTTGACTGCTGAGGAAACTGAGGCTCAGAGAGGTTAAGTGACTTGCCCAAGCACACAAAACTAATGCCAGCACTCTTTTAATTATGCCATATTAATAAAGCTAAAACCTACCTTTAAAAATCTACTTTGCTGAAGTATTACTATTATTATTTCTTACTAAACTAGTAATAGCTAATGCTGTACTCATTAAAACTAAAACTAGTTACTTTTGCAGTAGTGGGGAACCTGTGGCCTCTAGGCCACATCTAGGTCCTTGGGTGGGGCCTTTTGACTGAGTCCAAGTTTTACAGAACAAATTAAGGGGATAAGTCATTTCTCTAGCCTCAGTTTCTTTATCTGTAAAATGGTGGTGACAATGCTTGAGCTACCTACCTTCTAGGTTTGTTGAGAGGAAAGTGCTTTGTATCCCTTAAGGTACTACATATATATGAGTTTTAAATTTTTTATTTTATTTTTTCAGTTAACAAGAATTTATTTTCTTTCTCCAACTGCTCTTCATTAAAAAAAAAAAAAAAGAAAAAGAAAGCCCTTATAACATATATGCAGAGTGAAGCAAAAGAAATCCTAATATTTGCCAAGTAAAATGTATTTTTCATTTTGAATCTATCACTGTTCTGCCAGGAAGTGGATAGCATTCTTCATTATCAATCTTCCAGACTGGTCTTCGTGGTTGGTAATTGCAGTGATCAGAGAGTTATTTAGTCTTTCAAAGCTATTGGTTTTTTGTTTTGTTTTGTTTTTTATAATGTTATGTAAATTGTTCTCCTGGTTCTGCTCACTTTGCTTTACATTAGTTCATAAATATCTTTCCAGGTTTTTCTGAAACCACTCCATTTGTTCTTTCTTCTGGTGTAATAATGTTTTATAACAGTTATGTAATGTAATTTGTTCAGGAATTCCTCAATTGATGGGCATCTCGTGAATTTCTGGTTCTTAGTGGCTATAAAAAGTGACCCTATAAATATTTTGTACATAGAGAACCTTTCCTATTTTTTTGATCTCTTTGGGATATAGGCCTATGTGTTAAAATTGTATTTTGTTCTAGTCCCCCTGACCACTCCCCTCCCTTCTGGTCAGTATAGTGACCAGTATAAACAGTATAAAGGGGCAACAGCAGGAAATAAGATTACTAAGGGGAACTTGGAAGTTGTGTACAAACCATATCAAAGATCAAAGAGCATCATTTACAAATTACATCATATATTAACCAAAATTCATATCCTATTAGCATGTGCTGAATCAGTGGAAGCCATCTAGGCATGGTTGTCAAGGTTTTTGATCCTATAATATAAATCTCAGACAAGTTCTAGACCAGTGAGATACCAAAGGGCTGATAATTTTGAGATGATGTGAACATGTTAACTTTAAAGTTTTACCAACAACTTTGAGATGATTTGGATATGATAACAAACTAACCCAAGGTGGCACTGATAATGTTCCTCCCCAAAATGATAAAAATGAGATCTCAAAAAACCCGTCACCCCCATCTCCAGAGGGTCCATGCTACCTAGTGCTCCCAACTCTAATCTATGTTTAGGTGAGTGATTATCTGTCTCTCTCCATCTCTATCCTCTTCCCCCCACTGCCTTCCTTCCTTCACCATTCCATCCCATTCCTATACCATCTATCTCTGTATCCCTTTTGCCACTTGTCTTTGTATTCTTTGTGCCTTATTAAAGTATGATTGAAGCTCCATTTCCCACTTCCCCAGCAAGTACCCAAAGAACTATGTGTGCCTGCCCCCATTTCATAATTTCATAAATTAATTATCATTTCAGCCCAGTAGTGACATAGCTGCGTCAATGTTCCAAATTGCTTTCCAGAATGGCTAGACCAATTCACAGCTATACCAACAATGAATTAATGTGTTTTTTCCCACAGCCCCTTAAACATTCCTTACTTTCTTTTTTTGTCAACTTTGCCAGTTTGAGGGATATAAGGTAGAACCTCTGAGTTGCTTTAATTTACATTTCTTTATTCATTATTGATTTGGGGCATTTTGTTGTTTGGCTATTAATAACTTAGATTTCATCCTTTGAAAACTGCTAATTCATAGCCTTTGGCCATTTATCAGTTGGGGAATGGCTCTTATTTGTATACATTTTAATTAGTTCTTTATGTATCTTAGAAATAAGACATTGATCACAGAAAACTGCTGCAAAAAAGTTTCCCAGTTAATGTAGACACATTCAACCTTCACCCTTTTTTCCCTCCCAGTTTCATTTTGTTGAATCAATAGATATCCATTTTCTCTACTTTTAATTTACCAACCCCACTCTCCACCCCAACTGAGAAAGTATGACAAACAAAACCTTTTTTTTAATAAATGTATAGTCAAGCAAAATAAATTCCTTCATTAGCTTATGTCCAAAAAAATAATATCTTAATCTACACTCTGATTCTTTCACCTCAGTCAGGAAGTGGGCTTCATGTATCATCTTGAGCACTCTGGAATCTTGACTGGTCATTATGTTAATCAGAGTTTCTAGCCCCTTCTTTATTTATTTTTTAAAATTAAATTTAGACCGAGCAATAGCACTTCTAGGGCTGTATCACAAAGAGATGATATTGAACAATACTGGTGATAATGGACATCCTTGTTTCACTCTCAGTCGTACTGGAAATGTTTCTAGCTTGTCCCCATTACATATGATGCTGGCCAATTGTATTTTTTAAGGACTTATTTTCTACAGTTAATTTTTGTCCTTCCTTTTCCAAGCTATTGACTCTCTCTTGCATACCTCTCATTTCTTTTCCATTTTTTCTTCTACCTCTCTCATTTGTCTTTTAAAATCCTTCTTGAGCTCTTCTAAGAAGGCTTTTTGGGCTTCAGACCAGTCCATATTTCCTTTTGAGGTTCCAGATGTGGGTTTGTTGACAGTGTTGTCCTCTTCAGAATTTCTGCCTTGATCTTCACTGCTACCATAATAAGAATCTATCATACATTTCTTTTTGCTCATAGTGTTTGCTTATTTCTTGGCCTTTAAAGAGATTGAGCTCTCCTGGTGGTGAGTGGAGGGCACTGACCCAAGCTTCTTGTCTTGGGAGCCTAGGGCCTGGTCACTGGCTTTGTGTGCTGGGGCCTCTGATGCTGGCAGTTGGAAGCTGTAAGGTTCTGGCAGTTTACCTGGTGCTGGGTTGGAATCAGCAACACTGGAACCCTGGGTTATGATTGGGTAGTGTGGCCCCTGGAGGTTGCCTGTTCACCCAGGCCTTTCTTTCCTTTTGCTTTCTTCAGCATGGATGTTGCAGGATGTTTATCTACCTGGGGCCCCTTGGAGTGCTGCTTCCCAGAGTTTTGCTGAGGCACTGGGAAGAGACCTGGTTGCTGTAGAATGCTGAGGCACCTGGTGGTTTTCCAAGCTGGTTTCCACTGGTTCTCCTGCCCTCACTGAGGCACTAGGGGGTCCTGGTGTTGGCATTTGCCTGTTCCACCACCTACGTTTCAGGATCTCCTCCTGGTATGCTGAAGTGGGGTTTTCCGCTAGCTTGCTTGGACGCCTCTGGTTCTGTGCTGCTCCCATTCCCCCGGGGCAAGAGGGGCCTTTCCAGTTAATCTCTCAAGCTATCTGGGCTACCAGACTGCTGCACCCCTGTTCCAAGGTTTTTCCTGGGGTGATATTTTCTGGGCTTTCAGAGGTTAATAAGGGAGGGTAAGAGTGACTTAGTTCTTATTCTGCCATCTTGGCTCCCGGAAGGGGCCAAACTTTTAATAAAGAGTTAGTCCCATACTTCACAAATTATTCTCAAATTGAGAAAGAAAGCATTCTACCAGAATCTTTTTACAAAACAAATACCTAAGCTAGGGAAAGATAACACACACAGAAAACTCACTAATGAACAATAACAAAAATTTTAAACAAAACACTATCAAATAGGCTACAGTGATTTATCCAGGAAATCATTCATTATGATCAGATTATACCAGGGATGCAATTATGGTTGAATACTAGTAAAATGATAAATGTAATTATATTAAAAACCAAAACATATAAAACCACATGATCATCTCAATAGATGCAGAAAAAGTCTTTGACAAAGTGCAACACTATTTTATGCTAAAAAAAAATCTACTAAGTATTGGCATGGATGGAGCTTTTAAAAAAAATCATTAAAAAATTATCTAAAACCAAAAGCAAGCATCATATGCAATGGGGCTACACTATGCCCTTTTTCCATAAATATGGGAGTGAAGTAAGGGTGCTCACTTTACTAACTGATATAGTTCTGGAAGTGCTAGTAATAGCAGTAAGACAAGAGAAAGGAAATAAAGGAATAAAGATTGATAAAGAAGAGATAAAATTATTCCTATTTGCTGATGTTTACTTGGAATCAACAAAGGGAATACTTCTGGGAATCAATAAAGATACTAACTGAGACAACTAATAGCTTCAGCAATGTTGCAGGCTACAAAATAAATCCTCAGAAATTTACAGTATTTTAAATCACAAAACATAAGAAGCAATAATAAAAAGGGAAATACCACTCCAAATAACTACAATATGTATATTATATCTGATGATCAACCTCCTAAAGTACACAACAGACTTGTAGAAATTCAATTACAAATACTCATTAAATAAAGAACAACTTAAATAGCTGAAGAAACATTCAGTACTTATGGGTAAGCCGTGCAAACATAATAAAAATTACAATACTAACCAAATTAATTTATGTTTTAATGTTATACCAGTCAAATTGCCAAGGGGATACTTTTCATAACTTGAACAATAACACATATAACAAAATTCATATGGAAAAATATGGGATCTATAATATCAAAGCAAATGATAAAAAGGACAAACAGTTCTCTCCTTTGGTCTAGGCACTTTCAGACCTCAGACTGTATTGTTTATTTTGTTGTTGTTGTTTTTTTTAGCTTTTTGGTGAGGCAATCAGGGTTAAATGATTTGCTTAGGGTCACACAGCTAGTAAGTGTCAAGTGCCTGAGGTCACATTTGAACTCAGATCCTTCTGATTCCAAGGCTGGAGCTCTATCCACTGTGCCACCTAGCTGTTCCTCTCAAACTGTATTATAAAGCAAGTCATCTGATAATGGTTAAAGAACAAAAAGAGATCAATGGAATAGATTAGACAAGAGAGATCCAGAAACACCAGAATTCTATAACTCCGTGTTTAATAAAGTGAAAAACATAAATTATCTAGGGAAAAACTCCTTATTTGATAAAAAAAAAACTACTCAGAAAACTAGGAAGCAGTCTGGCAGAAATTAGGCTTCAACCCATAGCTTACACCAAATTCCACAATACATTCTAAGTGACCTTAATATTAAAAATTATACTATTAAAAATGAGAAGTGAAACATCATATTCTTCTCACAAGTATAGGTAGGAGATCTATTCTTAACTGAATAAGAGAGAGGAAATTATCAAAGATAATATATATAAAACTTTGATTACTTGAAGCTGAAAAGCTTCTGTATAGATGACATTATAGATCTAGGATAAGGAAGGAAATGTTTGAATGGGAAAAAATCCTTGTATCAAATTTATCTGAAATAATTTTGCATCCTATACATGTACATATATATATATATATATATATATATATATTACATATAAACATTTATATATATATATGAGTTATAGCTATTACCCAATAGATAAATGGCCAAAAGATATGAGCAAACAGTTTTCAAAAGAACTGCAAAGTATTCACAACTACATGAAAAAATTCTCAAAATCACTAATAATAAGAAAAATACAAATTAAAACAACCTGAAATTTCACCTCACCCCCTGCATTTTGGCAAAAATTATAAAAAATGGCTATAGCCAATATTGGTGGCGTTATGGAAGAAATAGGCATTCTCAGCCATTGTTGATAAAGCTCTGAAACGGTATAACTATTTTGGAAAACAATTTGGAATTATGTAAATAAGGTGTTTAAAATGTCCATACACTTTTTATCAGAGACTCCATTATACTTCAAGAAAGACATTGATTAAAAAAAAAGTCCTCACGTATCCAAAATATTTATAGCAACACCTTTTGTGATAGCAAAGAATTGGAAACAAAGTAGATACTCATCAGTTGAGAATGGCTAAACAAATTGTGGAATGTGAATATAATGGAATACTTCTGTGTTATAAGAAATGTTTGGGATGAATACAAAGAAGCATCTATATGATTTACATGAAATGATACAGAGTGAAGTAAGCAGAGCCAAGAAAACAATATACACAGTAACTATAACAATGTAAATTGAAAGAATGACACAACAAAAAGTGAAAAGTAATTATAATAAAACTATGAAGATCAAATAGGACCCAAAGAGATATGAAAAGCTGCCTCCAATCTAACCCTTCATGGAGGCAGAAAGTGCACAGATACATTTACTTGTTTTTTCAACCTTTTCAATGTATTAATTTGTTCTGCTGATTTCCTCTCTTTTTCTTTTTTATCTTTAAAAATGCTTTTTAAGATGATTCTTTGGAAGAAGGGGAAGGAATACCAGGGAAAACTGTGATGATATGAAAAACAAACCAAAAAATTAATGAAATCTTATTTAAAAAAAAAAAGAAAACTGGTCATAATGTAATGCAGAACATTATTTTACCATTTTAGGTAGTAGGGCCCTTTAAGCCATGGAAAGCAGAAATTACTGCTTAATCTTGCCCCAGACCTCTCTCCTCCTAAATCTAAACAATAGTGAAATGTACTCTTGCACAGCTCAGCACAGCCCGTACCTCCAACGCAAATGGATAAGAAAGCTTGCAATATAATTGCTTTAGATAATTATGTTTATACCAGAGACCAAGACACCTGGTCTGGTTTGTGTGATCTCTGACCTGTAATGATGGGGTGCTCGGGTGCTTGTGCTTGTACTTGTGCCCCAATTTCTCCCTAGTCTCAGAAACACTGTCTCTGACAACCACTCCCCAGCCCAAGGACACTGTGCCTAGCAGTTATTCATGCATGGGCCTCAGCATGACCCTTATCTCTCTCCCTGGTACAGTTACCCAGAGCTGGGCTGCTCAGGCCCCAGCCCTCAGATCATGTCTCTGGAAGCCTCCCAATTCCTTAGTAAGTTCCTGTCTTGTGAGAAAGCTTTCTCATGTTGCAGAGCATTCTGTCTTCAAGACAGAGGGAGAGGGGTGTCCTTGGCCAGCCCAAGGACTCTTCCTCCTGCCAGACTCCAAAGATCCATCTCCCCCCCCGTCAGGTATACTCCCTGTACTTTCCCATCCATAGCCCCTAAAGACACCTGCACCTTTGGATTACCTCATCAGTGTTCCTGGCATTTCTTTCCCATGCTCTTTTCCATATAAACAGTAGCTCAAACCCTGATCGGGGCTACTTGATTTGGGTGTGCATACCCCTTGCAGCCGCACACTAATAAATCCACATTTTAAATTATGTCTGGGTCTCACTCGCTGATTTCTCAGTACAACAATATTTCCTAGAACCAGAGTGCTAAGTGGAAAAAGAAACACCCCAATGAAAAGTCCCAAGAACATTACAGCCCCTGGTTGCCACTGTTCAAACCTCATTGTATATTTGCCACTGATGTTTCCTTATTTCCATCTTTCCCAACCCAGCATCCCAACCTCCCATTATAAAGCTACCTCACCGTTCCACTGTGTCAGGAATGCCTGCTCCACAGGTTACAAACTGGATTTCATCTTAAACTTTTTCATTATCACTTTCCATTACCACCAATTCCATCCTTCCATCTTCTTGCTGAGACCTGGCTCCATCATGATGATACAGCTTCTTCTATTACCCCTTCCAGCACTGGTTGCACTTTAACTCATAATACCTCTCTTCCCCGCAATTCACTGTTCTTGTTCTCTATCATCATCATTCAGTAACCTCTCTCTTCCTTTGAGGTTTATTCAATCCATATTTATCACTCTATCAAGATTTTGGTACCTTTTTTTTTTTAAATAGACCTCTAGGATACTCTTCTTCCTTCCTCAATGACTTCAGTGCCTGGTTCATAGTCTTTCCTCTTCATCTCTTGTTCCCATACTAGGACTTCAACATGCATATTGATACTCCCTCAAATATTCTAATTTCACAATTCCTCAGTTTATTGATTTCTCTCTACCTTACCTCACCCACACATAGATCTTATCATTCATAAGTGTTCCACATCCATGTTCATGAAATTTATAATTCCTTTATCTAATCATAATGTTTTCATTCCAAGTCTCTCTCTGCCTTACAACTCCAAACCCTGTTCTTTGTCCTCACTGTGACCTCCAATCCTTCCACTCCTCAGTCCTTTCCCAGGTCATCACCTCTGCACTAGATATACTCTCTTCCCTTCCCCATCTTGACCCCATGATGAGCTAGTTCATTTCTACACTGTCCTCCTCTTCGAGTCCCTTACCCCTTTATCTTATCTTGTCCTTCCAAATAAGCTTTCCATCAATCCTAAGATCTTTAGCCTTTGCAGACCTGCCTCATGAGCTGCTAAATGAAGCTGGAGAAAATCACAAAATCATGTAGACTGAGTCCACTACAATTTATGTTACATTATCTTAGCTGGGCCCTCACTGTGGCAAGTCAATCCTTTATATTGATTCACTATCCCAAATCACCACAGCAGTTTTTTCAAAACTTTTCATCCCTTCTCAGGTCTGCCCCTTTCCCACATTCTCAGCTGAGAATCTTGCCTCATGTTTCACTGAAAAAATTGAGGCCTTTTTCCTCTTCTCCTCTGTTCCTCATCTCACATCATTTCGATGCTTTCCGCTATTTCCTTTTTCATCTTTGTTTCACAAGAAGAGGTGGCTTATCTCCTTGCCAAAGCTAACTCTTTTGATATGTACAAGTGATCCCACTCTTCCTGTCTTCTCCTGAAGACTGCCCCCACCATTATCCCTAATCTCCAAACAATCTTCAATTGCTCCTTGTCTACTTGGCTGTTTCCTTGCTGCCTAAAAAAAAAATACCTATGTCTCCTCATTCTCATGAAAACTCTCATATGATCCATCCTTCCCCACTTCTCTTTTATAGCTAAATAGAGAAGACTGTCTATAACAGCTTTCATTCTCAACTCCTTGCAATCTGGCTTCTGAGCTCATTATTCAAACAAAACTATTCTCTCTAGGGGCAGCTAGGTGGCACAGTGGATAGAGCAGTGGCCCTGAAGTCAGGAGGACCTGAGTTCAAATACAATCTCAGACCAAACATTTGACACTTACTAGCTGTGTGATCCTGGGCAAGTCACTTAACCTCAATTGCCTAAAAATAAAAAGTAAAAACTGTTCTCTCTAAACTTACTAATGCTCTCTTTATTGATACATCTAGTGGCCTTTTCTTCAGTTCTCTTCAGTTCTTATCTTTCTCGAACTTTTTCCATCCTTTAACATTATAGATCACTTCCTCTTCTTTTCTCCATCCCATTCACTAAACAGCGAGGATCCCTCAAAACTCTGTCTTAGACCCTTTTCTCTTCCCTTTCTGCATTATTTTATTTAGTGATCTCATAAGCTGTCATGGTATTATCAGTCATTTTTATGTGAATGACTCTTGGATTTACTCTCCAGTCTTAATCTCTCTCCTGACCTCCAGTCTTGAATATCCAACTTGCCTTTTAGATATCTTGAACTGGCTTAAAACATATATGTCTTAAATTCAACATATCTAAACAGAACTCATTGTTTTTCTCCTTATATTCTTTCTTCTTCTGAACTTCCTTATTACTGCAGAGGATATTATCATTCTCCCAATTATCTAGGCTTACATCCTAAGTGTCATTTTTGACTCCTCATTCTATCTCAACTCCCATATGCAATCCATTGTCAAATCCTATTGTTTCTATCCTTATAACATCTTTCACACACATCCCCTTCTCTACATTGACTCTGCTACCATCTTGGTCCCCCCTGAACTATTGTAATAGTCTGCTGATTGTCTCACCCCTCACCTGAACTATTGCCTGCTGGTTAGTCTCCCTGCGTCATATCTCCTGTCTATCATCCACTCATAGACCAAAGTGATTTTATTATACCACAGATCTGATCATATCATTTCCTTACTCAATAAACTCCAAAGGCTTCCTATTACCTCCATGGTCAAATATGAAATTTTCTTTTTGGCTTTTAAATTTATCATAACCTAACCCCACTGACACTAGCCTCCTTGCTGTTCCTAGCACACTACTCTTCACCTTCAAGTTTTGTCTTATTTTCAATAGTGAAGTGCCTTCCTTCACCATCTTAGCCTTCTGGCTTCCCTGTCATAAGTCTTGGCTAAAATGTCACCTTTCTTCTCCCCTTAACACTAATACCTCACCTCTGATATTGCCTCCAATTAACCCTATGCATATCATTTATGTACATAGTTGTTTCCTTGTTTTCTATTAGAGTGTGAGTTCTTTGAGGGCAGGGGCAATTTTTACCTTTCTTTGTGTCCCTAACACTTAGCCCAAGTGCCTGGCACAGAGTAAGTACTTAATAAATTGACTGGTATAGGAATGTAAATGAATATTATTTTACAGTAATAAATAATAGCATAGATGGTTTCAGAGAAACCTGGAAAGGTCTTTATTAACCAGTTCAGAGTGAAGTCAGTAAAACCAGGAAAATAATTTCTATAACAACATCAATATCTTAAGGACTTCGAGAGACTTAAGAACTTCGATCAATGCAATAACCAACCATGATTCTAGAGAACTGATAATGAAATGTGCTACTCTCTGCCTGAGAGAGAAATGTCAGACTTAGGGTGTTGAATGAGATACATATTTTGGGACATGGCCAATGTCAGAATACTTTGATTTGTTATTTTGCTTTTTTTTTTTAAACTGGGATGGAGGAGAGTGTTGGAGGAAGAGAAATAGATTTTTGTTAACAAACTTAAATAAAAAGCAATACTGAATTCATAATAGCCTTTTGTCATCTTTTTTTCCCCTCAATCAACAGGTACTAAAAACATAATTCCTTTCATGTAGGGGTGGTCTGTGAAATTTTTCATGATCTAGAGGTTAAAAAAAGTCTTCTGGTTACCATCCTCCAAACTACAGAATAACTTGAATGCTTTATGTCATAAATAATTCATGGTTGGGTAATGGTTCAACAAGTTATGGTATATGAATATGATGGAATATCATTGTAATATAAGAAACAATGATTTGGGATGGTTTCAGAGAACCTTGAAGGACCTGTATGAATTCAAGCAGAGTGTAGTGAGCAAACCCAGGAGAACAATTCATATAATAACAACAGTCTTGTAAAGACAAACAACTTTGAAGGACTTAGGAACTCTGATTAACAGAAGGACCAAAACAATTTTAGAAGACTCATGATGAAAGATGCTACGCACCTCCAGATAGAGAGGTGATGGACTTAGAATGCATCAGGCATATTTTTTTTGGACATAGCTGATGGGAGATTTGTTTTGCTTGACTATATACTATTTCTAACAGTTTCTTTTTCTTGCTTTCTCATGTGGGGAGAAGATGGGAGGGAGAGAATTTAGAGCTGAAATCAAAATAAAATTGAATTAAAAATAATTTTGATGGTAACTCATTTTTCTCAAGATGTGCGTCTCTCTGATGAGAGTGACTCAACACAACTCTAAGCCCAATTTATCTCTATTGATCCTTGTACAGACCTATAAGTACATGCAGGAGCCAGTGAGACTGGCAATATTTCTTTTATAATAGAGATTTAAAGTATATTTTCTCTATTGTTTGCTTGAAAATCCTGGGTTAGACCTTATGTAATTAATAATAATTGACATTTAGGATTTGCAAAATACTCTACATAGATTGTTTCAATTGATCTTCTTAAAAGTGGTATGAAATAGATGCTACAAGTATTATTATCCTTTTTTTTTACAAAATTGAAAGTCAGAAATGCTAAAGATATTGCCAAGGTTTCACAGTAAATGTTACAAGTAAGCTTTAAACCTAAGAGTTCTCCTGACTCTCAGGTCTAATGCTCTTCATCTGGAGTATACAAAAACTTAAAATTAAATATAAAACAAACTTCTTCCTTTTATGCTTTGAAAATATTTTGACAAGAGAACTTTGATTCTTCTTTTTAAACTTGTAGTTGGTTAAGCATATGTAAATTCATAAGGGCAAGTCTCACACTATCTTAATTAGTACTAGGAAGAAGCTCATTTTAAAAAATAATTAATTTATTTTTAGTTTTAAACATTCACTTCCATAAGATTTTGAGTTTTAAATTTTCTCCCCCCTCCTCCTCCCCACCCAAGATGGTGTACAATCTAATATAGGCTCTACTTACACATTCATATTAAGCATGTTTTCACATTGGTCATGATGTATAGACAAATTACAACTAATGGGAAGAATCACAAGAAAGAAGAAATAAAACAAAACAATAAAAGAAAAGGAGAGTAAATAGTATGCTTTCATCTGTATGCAGACTCCATAGAACTTTCTCTGGATGTGGATAGCATTTTCCATTGTAAGTCTTTTGGAGTTGTCTTAGATCCTTGCATTGCTGAGAAGAGCTATGTGTGTCAAAGTCAGTCATCACACAATGTGGCTGTTAGTGTGTACAATGTTCTCCTGGTTCTGTTCATTTCACTCAGCATCAGTTCATATAAATATTTCCAGGTTTTGAAGAAGCTCATTTTTGAGGCAACACAGGTCTGGGCCAGTCTGAACAAACAGCTTTGAAATATTAGAAAGTTACTAACCCCCAGGCTGTACTCCTTAGCTAGCCCTGTCAATCAGCATGCCCCTCCTCCCAATCTTGCTCACACACCATTTTCATAGAGATAAAAGAGTCATGTGATTTTATATTGATATACCAAGAACCATCAAGTTCATTTACATTATTTATTCATTCAATAAGGATTTATTAAGTATCTTATTAGAATTGGCAAGAAAAAAAATGAAAGCCTTTGCCTTTGAGGAGCTCATATTTTATAGAGGGTAAGTGACATATATACAGAAAAGAAAATACAAAACATATACAATATAGGTATAAAGTAATTTCTAGCGATTGATTGGACATCAGGATAGATTTCCTGTAGGACATGATATTTGAGCTGAGTTTTGAAGAAAGGGATTCTATAAGGTAGGGGTGAGGAGAGAGTGAATTTGAAACATGGAGAAACAGAACTAGCAAAACATCAACTAGTTTGCTGTAAGATATTAGGAAAAGGGTAGAAGAGGGAAGGCACTAAGGCTGAGAATCTTGGTGACTGGAAGGACAGTTGTGGCCTCAACAAAACTATGGATGTTAGGGTTTGAGTAAGGTTTGGGGGGGGAGAGAATATAATGAGTTTTTTTGGACATGTTTAGTTTGGGATATCTATGGCAACATTAAGTTGGAGGTTATCCACTAAACAGTTGGTGAGGGAGGACTAGAATTTAGGAGAGTTACAGGTTGTATATAAAGATCTAGAAGTCATCTTCATAGAAACAATAGCTTAACACATGGCAACTGGTGAAATCACTGGGAATACAGAAAGAGAATAGGCTTACACGTATACTCATGTACATGGATGATGATCCAGCAGAGGAAACTGAGAAGGAATGACCAGACAGGGAGGAAGTAAACCAGGAGAGAAGAGCTCTAGGAGTGCCAAGAAATCCAAGCAGGAGAGAATGTCTAAGATGAGATGATTATCGACAGAATCAAATGCTTCAGAGGAATCAAGAAGAATAAAGACTAAGAAAGGGCCATTGGATATGGCAATTAAATTATTGGCAACCTTGGAAAGAACAAGTTCAGTTGAGTGATGAGGTCAGAGATAAGTTGTGGGGGACTGTGAAGGAACTAGGTGATAAAAAGGAGGCAGTTAAGTATAAATAGCTTTTTCTAGGAGCTTGGCTGTGCAAAAAAGGTGAGACAGAGAACAACTTGAAATTATAAGATTTTTTTTTGAGGATGGTAGAAAATCAAACTTGTTTGTAACCAGCAGTGAAGGAGACAATGGATTAGAAGAGAGAACTAGGTAAAACATATATTGTGTGCCAGATAATATTCTAGGTGCTAGCGACAGAAATAGAAAAGTGGGACAGTTCTCTTTTCAAAACATTTGCCTATGAGTTGGACACTCATCTGACTCAGGTGACTTAAGTGAAAGTGTGAAGAGTAGAGCTGAAACTACTTTATTACAGTGGCATCTCTGTGGTACGAGAAAAGCTGCAGAGGCCCAGGCAAGTAGCAGAATTCAAGGAAACTATTCACTGTTATAATGTGACAGTAACCTAGCTTTTATTCTCTTTTTTTTTTTCTCCAGTGGACTTAGAAGAGGACTCAGATGTTTCATCACCAGACAGCCTCAATGAATCTCATCACAATTGTGAGATCGCCTCCTCTAGGTCTCACACCTCTTCTTTTTCTAGAACCTCAAAAAGTCAAGTCATCTTTGTTGGCAAGGGCCAGACAGAAGACTTCAACTTCAGTGGTGAGATGAATATTTCAGAGAAAATGAACACACAGTACTTATGGGAAAGTCGCTGGAGCTTAGGAGAGTTCAGATGGCATGAACTTCCCAGGAAGTAGACTTCTCAGGGTGGGAGGTGAGAGGAGGTTTTGGATAGAAACAGAGAAACTAAGGAAATTTATATCATAATGGAAATACTGAAGGAAACAATAATCTAGAGGGGCCCATTTTCACCACTATCACCACTCTCACAGGACATTCTTTCTATTTCTTTATATGAGACACTGTATCTATGACTAGATTTTAATTATTCAGTGGGAATTTACTGACCACCTACTATGTGCTCAGCAATCTGAACTATGGGAATACAAAAGAAGTATGAAACAGTGTTCTGACTTCTAAAGAAGTTACAGTCTAGTTGGAGAGATAAGACTAATTAGCACATGTGTCAATCAACGATGAAACAGTAATTATATACCACAGATTGTGAATGTTCTTTAGGGGTTTCTTAGAGGTAGAATTGGCTGAGGCATAATTTACAAACTTGGTTCACTCTTTTTATCTAGAGGAGAAATGGATTGAAAATTAGTGCAGTCTTCAGAAATTAGTATAACCACTGTTGCTATATAAAGTATGAGTACTATGGTAGTTAATCCCATTTGATCCTTAGGAGCTAGGAATCTCCCTAGAAAAAAATCCAAGTGTAGATGTTTCTCTTTAAGTGAATATCTAGTCATCAGAGCTTGAGAATTTTAGTCGCTGAGTTACTGCTTATGATTAAAACTTATTAGGCATGATGGATAAGAAGCAGCAGGACAGGGAGACTTGGCTTAAAAGTCCAGTTTCAGAAACATACTGCTATATGATCAAGTACTTAACCTCTGTTTTCCAGGCAACTCTATAAGATTATAAATTATTGATGAATCGCCTGTCTTTTCAGCAACAGAGGAAATTTCTACACTAATAGTTCCTTACAATGCAGAACTTGTAATTATCAATAAACAAATTAGCCAATTAGAACAAGAAATAAGCTCATGCTTGTAGCTTGGTGTGATTATGAATAAAAAGAATGAATGAGTATAGCTAAGGAAATTAATACCTGATGGTCTTGGGAAGGTGGCTACATTTTTTTTTTCCAAGAAGATATCAGGCTAGTTGCCTCTCTCTTATCATGTTCCTATGTACTTTTGCATTGACCTGAAGTTTTTGTAGTACCTCAAGCCTGTCTGATAGAAACTTTTGCAAGAACACTTACATGGCTTTAAATTTGTGCTATTTACAGAAATTATATTTTTTCACCATTCACTGATTCATTCAATTAGCAAACACTATTAGGTACCTGCTGTGTTCAAAGCACTTCATTAGATACTTGAAAAGACAAAATTTAGATAAGATGTGGTGCCTGTCTTCATGGTTCTTATAGTCTAATAAAGGGATAAGAACCAATTACAGATAATTATAATACATAATGTTACATGACAAATACATTTGATAAGCTCAAAATAAAGTGCTATGGGAAGTTCAAGTGAAAAAGATCATTTCTGACATGTAGATGAAGAAAGTTTCATGGAGGAAATGGTATTTAAGTTGTGATTTAAAGGACAGACAGGAATTCAACAGGTGAAGCAGGAAAGAGAGGAAATTACATCAACAGGGAACAATGTGAGCAAAGACACAGGATATGTTTTGTGGACAGAATAGTATGGTTTAGCCAAAGCAGATATGGAATAGAGCAATATGAATTAAGTCTGGAAAGGTAAGATTGTCAGAGACTGTGGAGGGCTTCAAATGCCAGACAAACACATCTGAAGGAAAGAAGTGAAAATAAATGCTTGTTAATTGAAAAAAATAAAAATTTAAAAACAGCATTTAAACCTTACTCAACAGACAAGTAACCACTGAAGATTTCTCAACAGAGGAGCTATGTGACCAGATAAAGATTAGGTTAGCATTGATATGAAGGATGGAGTGTAAGAAAGAAAGAATAGTGAGGATAAGACCTATTGCAATAGCCTAGGCAAATGGTAATAAAGGGATCTACTAAGTTTGGGGCTATTGAAAATGAAGGAGATAGATATTTTGCCCTCTGGAATATTATATTCCAAGCCCTCAGATCCCTTAATGTAGAAGCTGCTAAATCTGGTGTTATCCTGATTGCATTTCCACAATACTCAATCTGTTTCTTTCTGGCTGCTTGCAATATTTTCTCCTTGACCTAGGAACTTTGGAATTTGGCTACAATATTCCCAGGAGTTTTCCTTTGGAGATCTCTTTCAGGAGGTGAGCAGTGGATTCTTTCAATTTCTATTTTGTCACCTGGTTCTAAAATATCAGGGCAGTTTTCCTTGATAATTTCTTGAAAGATGATATCTAGGCTCTTTTTTTTGATCATGGCTTTCAGATAGTCTAATAATTTTAAAATTCTCTCTCCTGGATCTATTTTCTAGGTCAGTTGTTTTTCCAATGAGATATTTCACATTGTTTTCTATTTTTTCATTCTTTTGGATTTGTTTTACAGTGTTTGATTTCTCATAAAGTCACTAGCTTCCAATTGCTTTATTCTAATTTTTAAGGAAGTATTTTCTTCAGTAAGCTTTTGGACTTCCTTTTCCATTTGGCCAATTTTGCTGTTTAGGGCATTCTTCTCCTCATTGGCTTTTTGGACCTCTTTTGCCATTTGGGTTGGGCTATTTTTTTAAGGTGTTATTTTCTTCAGTATTTTTTGGATCTCCTTTAGCAAGCTGTTGACTTGCTTTTCATGATTTTCTTGCATTACTCTCAGTTTTTCCTCTACTTTTCTTACCTGCTTCTCAAAATCCTTTTTGAGCTCTTCCATGGCCTAGGACCAATTCATATTTTTCTTGGAGGCTTTGGATATAGGAGCTTTGACTGTGTTTTCTTCTGGTTGTATGTTCTGATCTTCTTTGTTACGAAAGAAAGATTCTATGGTCTGATTCTTTTTGTGCTGCTTGCTCATGATCCCAGCCAATTACCTGAGTTACAAACTCTTAGTTAAGGTGGGAGTCTGCTTCCAGTGTGGAGAATGTACTGTAACAAGCTTCAGGCATTTTGTGCAGCTGTTTTCAGAGATACTTCTAGGGACCTGTAAATTTTCAGTTCTTCCAAGGTGGTATGATAAGGGGTGAGGTGTTTACTCCTTTCCTGGCCTGTCCTCTGGTCTATGAGTGAACACAAGCACTCTTTTCTGTCTTGGAACTGTGAGGAGGATTTACTCTTCACCACCACTACAAGCTCCACCATGCCAGCACTCCTCTTTGCCCCAGGACCCCCACCAGAACTGTGACCCAGATCCAAGCACTGGCAAAGCAAGAGAATCCTGCATCAGCAAAGAGATTCCTGCAATTCCCCTCTGATCAGCCACTCAATTCCCCTTCAGTCTGTGGGCCAGAAGCTCAGGAGGCAGCTGCTGTGCTGGGGCCATGCTCCAGGAATAGGGCTAGGACCAGGACCCCATGCTTTTCTCTCTCACCATAGACACTTTTCTCACTGACCTTCTAAGTTGTCTTTGGCGTTTGTGGATTGAGAAGTCTGGAAACTGCCACAGCTGCTTGAGATTCAGTCCTCTGAGGCCTACTCCAGGTTCACTGAGGCCTGCCTTGCCTGCACATCCATGCCAAACTGTGCTCCTCTCCCAGCCCTGTGTGATATACCTTTCTGATCAACCATCCAGACTCTCTTGGGCTTTAAATTTGTTTCACTCTGTCTTTTTCTGGGTTCTGCTGCTTTAGAATTTGTTTAGAGCCATTTTTTATAGGTATTTGGAGGGGTGTGAGGGAGAGCTCAAGCAAGTCACTGTTTTTACTCTGCCATCTTGGCTCTGCCCCCCTCCCCCCATTTACATTGTTGAAGTCATTATATATATATTGTTTTCTTGCCTCTGCTTACTTCACTCTGCATCAATTCATATAGATCTTTCCTTGCTTCTCTGTAATATTCCATTGTATCGATGTATCACAATTTCTTTAGCTCTGAAGAGCTCCACAATTTGTTTATGCTTCAATCAATGGGCATCTATTTTGTTTCCAATTCTTTGCTATCACAAAAAGTATTGTTGTAAATATTTAGGTGTATATGGGGACTTTGTTATTATCAATTGCTACACTGTGGTGTAAGTATAATAATGGAATGTTAAGTATATACCAAACTCTCCACTACCCATTTCTCATTAGTCTTAAGACCAATATTTTGTACGACCTTCAGTTACAATAAGTATAAGTGAGTAAATATTCAAAGAATCAACAAATGCAAAAGTCTGAAAAAAAAACCTTCTCAAACCATGTCAAAATGAGCTGATTTATAAATAAAACACAATGCAGAACACATGACTGTATAATTACAGTCTAAAACAAGGAGAAAGAAAAAAATGCCAAATTTTATTTTAAGATCTCACAAAGTAGAGTACCTACTAATGAAAAGGCCCAGGAGAGAATCTCTCCAGTAGTCCCTACAAATGCAAAGGCCCAATTTTATCCCACACTAGGCTCCATAGGCAGCAAGTACTCTGATCTGTCTCCCTGGGTGTTAATCATATTGGTACCCCACTTTGTGCAGACACCCAGTCAGCTTTGGATCTACTGCAGCTCAGAAGTACTAAGCTAGATTCTCAGCCTCCCTAGTAGCAGAAAGGTACAACTATGCCCAGCCATTGTTCTCTTAGAACAAAGCTGGCTATATTTCTCTAACCTCTGAGTATTCTAGGGATATGTCTGAGATATTATAGGTGTCTTTAGATATAAAATAGATATTCCTGATCCTAGGAAGGATCAGGTCATCATACACTGTATTTGTACCTTTGTCCCTAACCACTCATCTACATAAGATTCACCTAAACTTCCTTGATATATCCCTCCTCTTTCCAGTGAGTCATGCCATATAACAAAAGTTATTTTTTAAAAGAAAAAGTAGAAACAACCAGCAAAACTGATCAATAAATTGAAAAAAATCTGAAAGGGATTCAGACTACATAATTTTCATCATCACTTGTGTACAAAGCAGCAACCAAAAGCTAGATGGACTTTCAGATGCTTGGCTGGTGGACTGAGTGGGAGGTAGAGAGAGTGCAGTGTCAAGCCTGCGATGGTGCAGTAGAGTCAGGCCCCAGAAGTGGTAGCGCTCCATGCTTAGGCCTATAGCAACACTCTCTTCCAAAATAGGGCAGAAGACTTTATGCCTTAGTAGTGACAATTTCCTGGACCAACACAGGGGGTAGGAGAGTCGGCAGAAATGTAGACTCCACTGTTAGTGGAGAGGGATAAAGCATTCCAGTAGCAACAGATAGCAGCAAGCGATGGGCAGAGATGCAAATCTTATGGATAGATGACAATAATGGGCAGAGTTATGGACCCCAGTAGTAGCAGGCAACATTGGGAATTGTTCAGATATGCAGAGGAGTGGGCATTGGCATATGTAGTAGCAAAAGGAAGGCCCACTGTAAAAAAAATACTTAACTGTAATGTAAAACTGATAGATCCTTCCACATTGCTGGTCCACATTTCTGGGCTTAGAAGATCAAGGGTTGGCATCGTTGGGAGGGTATTTGCTTTCTGGTAACAAGGATGAAGTGAAAGTATCTAATCAATCCCACAGAAAAAGGAGTTTTTCACTCTCATGGGGCAAAGACTGTGCATCTCCCTCATATCTCCATTGTTCTCTAAGGGTAGGAGGTTCTGTCTGATGTGCCAGGGAATAGTAAGTGGTGGTAAGAATAAGCATAATAATAATAATAATAATAATGGAGTAAAATAATCTTTTTGTGGTGAGGATTATTGACTATGTAAGGAGTGTTATCATCTTTGCTACAGTCCTTTGTTTTCCTGGTGCTGCTTTCACTTAGGACCATCATTTTTCATTATGAAACCCACTGTGAACTGCAGAATTTTGGCATCACCCAAAACATGGACCTGGTCTTTTTAGACTTGGGACTTCATCTTTTTTGGGACTCTCCCAGATTTAGTCACTCTTTAAGGAAACTGTTAGAATGTTTTGGTTTTTGTTTTAGTTTTTTCTTTAGTGCTGCCTCTGTTAGGCTTCTTGAATGCCAGAAGATTATAATACAAAAATCACTTAAGTGGTGGTAGGTCTTTCAGAATATTTTAAGAACCTAGACACCAAAGGATGGAGTATGATAGGAACCTAACTCTTTCCCCATGCAGGTTAATCTGTATTTTCCTTCAAAGGTATTGACTTTTCTAAAAAATTGGCTGACTCAGAGTCTAAGGGCTCAGACTGTATCACTTTCTCATCGCTTGAGTATGGGGCTCTCAGATGACTAGTTGTGAATCATAATGAGAGCTTCACTGAGCTGAATCAGCTCAAGGGGATTCTCCATGCCTATCCTTGTTGAATATCCTTCTCCTGCTATGGCTAAGTAAATCTCTTTTTTAAACTATTGAATATCCTATGAGTATCTCATTTTGTTCCAGTATCGAACTTAAACTACTGGGACATTGAGCTGAGTCAGCCTCAACTCAGAAGAGAAGAGGCATATTTTCATATCTTTTCTTTGGGGTCATGTTCATCATTTGTGATTTCGCAACATTCACTTTCATTTGTTTTGGGGTTATTTTCTTTCTATTTATATTGCTGTAGTCATTGTGAATAATGTTTTCTTAGCTTGGCTTACTTCACTATGCATCAGTTCATGTAAGTCTTTCCATATTTGCAGTTTCTTATAGTTTCTTAAAGCACAGTAATATTCCATTACATTAATGCACCAAAATTTGTTTAATTATTCCCCAACTGAGGGTATCTGCTTTGTTTCTAGTTGTTTACAATCACAAAAAGTGCTATTACAAATATTTTGGTATATATGTGGCCTTTTTTCATTGACATCATTATAATATGTTTAGCATTGGAATCAAAAGATAAGGACATTTTAGTCATTTATATTTGTATAAATCCAAATTGGTTTTCCAAATGGTTGCACTAATTCATAGCTCCCCTAATAATGCACTCTAGTATATTTTCCCAAAATTCTTCCAATATATACTTTTCATATCTTTTGTAATCTTTGCTAATTTGCTGTATGTAAGGTGAAACTTCAGGGTAATTTGATTTGCATTTTTTAATTAATGAATTTGAGTATTTTTTTTCATATGGTTGTTAATGGTTATAGTTTTTTTTGAGAACTATTTGTTCATATCCTTTAAACATTTAACTACTGGGAAATAGTCTTTTTTAATCTATTATTCGTCTATAGCTCTTTGATATTAACCCTTTGCCTGAGAAATCTGAAACAACTTCTACACATACACACATCCTATCCCCATTTGACCATTTCCTTTCTTATCATAGAGGGATTAATTTGTTTCTGCAGAAGTTTTTCAACTTCATGTAAGCTTTTCAAGTAATCAAAGTTACTTATTTTATCTAATGTTATTGCCTCTATCTCTTGTTTGGTTAAGAATATATCTTCTACCTATAGCTGTGAGAGGTGTATGATGTTTCTCTTCTAAATTTTAACTAGTATGATATTTTAATATTAAGGTTGTATATACATTTAGAATGTATTGTGGCACATGGTATTTGGTATAAGCTTAACTTCTGCCAAATTGCTTTCCAGATTTCCCAGTAGATTTTTTATCAAAGAATTTTTTCCTAGGTAATGCATTTTTTCTTTTCTTTCTTTTTTCCCCCAACAAACACTGGTTTATTGAGTTCCTTTGTTCTGCTAATCTCTCCCATTTAGTCTTCCATTGATCTGTTTCTCTATATTTTAACCAATACCAGATGGTTTTGATGACTATTACTTTATAATATAGACAGGCTATTTCCCCTTTTTCTATGTCTTTTTCTCATTTCTCTTGACATTTTAGATCTTTCACTTTTCCAAATGAAATTTGTTATTACTTTATCAAGTTCTACAACATAATCTGTTGGTTATTTGGTTGGTCTAGCATTAAAAGTGTAAATCAACTTTGTTAGCATTATAACTTTTATTATATTAGCATGGCCTCACATGATTTTTTTATTATTATTATATCTTTAGGGAATATCTTGCAGTTGAATCTATACAAGCCCATCTTTGTGTGTTTGGGGATTGATTTTTGGATGTTTTATGCATTTATGCCCTTATTACTTCTTTCCTTGACTTCTGCAATAGCCTGCTACTTGTCCTTGGCCTTTCCCTTCTCTACTACTTCATCTCCTGTACAGTTGCCAAAGTGCTATTCCTAAAGCATAAGTCTGATCATGTCATATTTTGTTCAATAAACTCCAATGGCTCTCTAATATTTTAGAATAAAAAACAAACTCCTTAGTCGGTTACAGCCTTTGACAGTTTGCCTGTAATTTTTCTGACCCTGTTATATATTACTCTTGTTCACACAATGTTACAGTCTAGGCATATTTGTGTTCTTCTTGTTCTTCAGGTATGACACAATCTCCTCTGTGCTTTTGCACAGGCTGTTCCTCATGCCTTTTCTATTCATCTGTGCTTGTTGGACTTCCCAGTTTCCTTCACAGCTTAGCTCAGGTTCTATACAAGGCTTTTCCAGATCCCTTCAGATGCTAGGGCCTTCCCTGAAAAATCGCCCAATATTACATGTTATTTTTTTAAAAAAGTTTTATTGATATGTTTTGTTTTTACGTTACAAATCACTCTGACTCTTTGAAGGGTATCTTGTAACAAACTAAAATGACTGATAATACAATACCCTTATATTAAAGTATGTGTAATGCAAAACATTCCACATCAGTGGCATCTTCTCCCAACCTCTCTATTAAAAAAAAAAAAAGAGAAGTCTATTTTTTCTCCCAACCACACCCTACCCATTGGGAAAAAAATGGAAAAACAGATTTCTTTTGAAAATATGTCAAAAGCAAAACAAATTCCCTCAATTGTATACAAAAATATATATGCCTTATTCTGTACCCTAAAGCTATCACCTCTCTGTCATGGGTAGCACATTTCATCATTGACGTTTATTTCATTCTTCATCAGTTTATAAAACTCTTCAAAATTGTTCACTCTTAGAAGACAGCTGTTGTAGTATGCAACACTGCAGTATGCAGTGTTCTAGATCTGCTTTTCTTTCCATATCTTTTAAAATCATCTTACAATAGAATTCCATCACAACTGTATACCACAACTATTCAGCCATTTCTCAATCAATAGTTTCCAGTGTTTTGAGCCTCCATAAAAACTGCTATAAATATTTTTAAACATAGAAGACCTCTTTTTCTTTGGTTTCTTTTGGATATAGACTTAGCTGAAAGTACTAATTAGCTTTTTGTTTATAATTCCAAATTGTTTTCCAGAATACATTCACAGGTTCATCGATAGTACATCAATGTCCTTATTTCTCCATTTTCTCAATTTATTAATCAATCTGTTTCTACTTTTTGTTAATAAAGTATTTAGAGAGTTCTTCTAAGTAATGTAAGGATTGTTTTGGCTACATCCCAAAAATTCTGGGATTATTTTCCCCTCAGAGTCATTGTTACCTTTAATGAAACAATCTATTGTTTCTATGGTTTGTTCTTTGGCCCACAAGTTTTTTAAGATTAAGTTATTTAGTCAGTTGATTTTTAAATATTTTTTCCAGTTCTTTTTTATTTAATATAATTTTTATTGCATTGTGATCAGTAAAGGATGTGTATTATATTTTGGCTTTATTGCATTTGTGAGCTTTTTATATCCTAAGCCATGACCATTTTTGTAAAAGTGCCATGCACAGCTGAGAAATACACGTTCTCCTTTGTTTCTATTAAATAACCACTAGATGTCTAAGAAATCTATTTTTTCTAAAATGCTATTCAGATCCTTAACTTCTTATTTTTATTTATTTATTTAGAGCTGATATGGATAAACTGAAGTCCCCCTCCCCCCACTATTAAATTTTATTATTTATTTCTCTTTGTACTTCATTTAATTTTTTCTTTAAGTATTTAGATATTATGCCATTAGGTGTATGTGTTAGGTATTTAAATCAATTTATTGTCTATGCATCTTCTTTTTGTTGTTCATTCTTTTTTAGCTGTATCCCATTCTTTGTGATCACATTTGGGGTTTTAATGGCAAAGACACTGGAATGATTTGTCATTTTCATCTCCAGCTCATTTTATAGATGGAGAACTGAGGCAAATGGCTAAACTTGCCCAGGTTCACACAGCTACTAAGTGTCTGAGGCCAGATTTAACTCAAGAAGACGACTCTTCCTGACTCCAGGCCCAGCCCTCTATCCACTGTACCACCTAACTGCCCTAATTGGCTATATTACCTTTCAACAAAATGCAGTTTCCCTTTTCATCTTTTGGAATTTATGCCTATTTTTGCTGTTGCCTTGTCTGAAATAAAAATTGCTACCCTTGCTCTTTTGTTCTTGACTGAGGCATGACAGATTTTGTGCCAACAGCTTATTTTAATTCTGTGTGAGTCTTTGTTTCAAGTGTGTTTCTTATAAACAACATATTTTTGGATTTTTCTTTATATAGATAGATAGATAGATAGATAGATAGATAGATAGACAGATAGATATAGATATAGATACAGATATATATGAGGCAATTGGGGTTAAGTGACTTGCCTGGGGTCACACAGCTAGTAAGTATCAAGTGCCTGGTCTGAGACCAGATTTGAACTCAGGTCCTCCTGATTCCAGAGCCGGTGTTCTATCCACTGAGCCCATTTTTAGATTTTTCTAATTCATTCTGCTGAGCTCTTCCATTTTATAGCTGTTTTCATTCATATTGTGATGGCTAATTGTCTATTTCCTTGCAATCTATTCTGTTATACTTTTTCTTCTCTATGCTCCTCGGTTCCTGTTTATTTCAAGTTATTTCCCTTTCTTTCCCCACTGCCTTTTGACTTTCTTTTCACTATCTCCTCTTCAAGCTTAAGGTTTGTTTTGCTTATGATTAATCTCTCATTGAATCTTATATCCCTCTTGTGTTCCCTTTCCCCCTCTTCCTGTTCCTGTATGTATCCCTATTAAGTTGAATATATTTCTACACCAAACTCTGCATGTGTATATGTGTGTGTTAACTGAATGCTTTCTTCCCACCTCCTTTTTTTTATTTATAAAAACATTTTCAAAACATAATGAAATTATTTATACCTCTTCTATCTCGATTGACTACCTCTATGACCCCTTGTGACATTAGGATTATGGAAGAACTCTTTTAATATCCCTCCTCCATTAGAATATAAACAGTTCATCCTTATAAGAATCTTTTCTGATTGTTCACTTGTGGTTACCCTTTTTCTCCTCTGGATTCCCATATGTGTGTTTCTTTTCTTTTCTTTCTTTTTTTTTTTTGGTTAGGCAATGGGGTTAAGTGACTTGCCCAGGGTCACACAGCTAGTAAGTGTTATGTGTCTGAGGCCGGATTTGAACTCAGGTCCTCCTGAATCTAGGGCCAGTGCTTTATCCACTGTGCCACCTAACTGCCTCCTGTATGCGTGTTTCAAAATAAATATGTACCCACATGTTGTCTTCCCGATAGAGTGTGTGCCCCTTGAGAGCAAGGACTGTTTCATCTTTGTCCATAGCCTTACACTCTAGTGGGCACTTAATAAATGCTCTTTGATTTCCTCTTATGATATTTCTTCTTTTTTTCTTTAATGCTTTTATTCATTATCCATTCTATTCTGTTTGGAAATAATTCTATAAATTATTTCAGGTGCTTCTATATTCATTTGAATATATATTTTCTTCTAGCATTTCTGTATCCTTTCCTTAAGCAATATAATTTTTTCATTATTCTTATTTTCTTTGTTCATTTCTTTGAATCTTTATAAAAAACATTTTTCAAAGGATTTTTTTGATTTTGCTTTTCATTTTTTATTCTATTTTCATTAGGGATATTGAGAAAGAAGGCTCCCTTTTGACCTTGCCTTCCTCTCTCTTCCTGGAAATCCCTTTTTTTTTCCTTTTTGTGAGGCAACTGGGGTTAAGTGACTTGCCCAGGATCACACAGCTAGTAAGTATCAAGTGTCTGTTCTGAGACAGGATTTGAACTCAGGTCCTCCTGACTCCAGGGCTGGTGCTCTATGTACTGCACTACCTAGCTGCCCCTGGAAGTCCTTTTCTTATTGAATTACTGTTTCTAATTACTGCTTCTCTTACAATTATTTTCTAGTTTCTACTGTCTATGGTATATATTTTGACAAAGATACACACACATATACACACATACAGATATACATACACACATACAGATATACATACACATGTATATGTGTGTGTGTATCTCTTTCTCCCTTCCATTTTCATTTAAAGATCTCTTGACCAATTGTCATTAATGACTCCATTCTTGAATAAGAGCCTGTATTTTACACCATAATGTAAAAATCTATACCTCCTTCTGAGGCACCATTTTCTTAAATAGCTGTTCATTGCCAAAGTCAACTTTCTTTCCTTCAATTGCTCTAGTGATGAAATTACCACATATGACCTTATTAACTTTGTTTTCTTGCCTATAATTTCATAATCCCTAAAATGTTCCCTAGGCTTCTTCTGGTGGTATCATTTGTCCTCAAATGACTAACAAGACATGTATAGTGATTGTCAGATTGTATTATATTCAGAAAGTTGCTAGATCCTCGCTATATACCCTTGGAAGACAGAATGCTTTTCTATTGCTAATCTAGACTCTTTCTGCTTTGAACTTAATAGATGACCTCTCTTATAATGCTACCTGTGGAGACATATTCCTTTAGGAATGAGAACAGTTTGGACTTTGGGTTCACATAACAGCTACTTGGCATTGGCAAAAAAAAGAAACATCAGACATTCTCTCCAGGCCACTCCAAAATTTCCTCTGCCCTCTATACTTGGTGGAATTGAAGTCCTCTGTTCTATATCACTTTTTTTTGTGGTAGCTTTCATGACCAATTCTCAAGATAAGCTGTAACTTCCTGTCAAAGCCCAAATATAAAAAGAAGCTTAGCACAGTTATTGTCTGTGTAAAGGTCTAAAATAGAATTTGATTCTCAGGCACTTTGTACCTCTTCTTATCTGTTCTACTGATAGATTTTAGAAACCTTTCTTCTGCTACTTCTGTTGCTATGGGCACCCTGATAAGCCTTCTTAACTTTCTAAGATGACACTAGTTGGACCAATTATTTGTGATTGACATTTTTTCTGCCAAAACACCAATGAAAAGGTACTTAATGTCATGTGGGCTGTTGTAGGTATAGATCTGTTGCTCAGAAAAGAAGTCAGGTCTGGAAAGATAGATTTGGTAGTAATCTGCATTAAGTTTGTAGTTGAAGCCATGGAAGTGAATGATATTAAAGTCACAGAATTTTATATTTGAATCAGATTTTAGCAATCTCTCTATCTGGTCCAACTCCCTCATTTTACAGATGAGAAAACTGAATCTTAGAGTGAGAAAGAATTGAATTACCCAAGATAGCTAGGAGAAGAGGAAAAAAGGCAAAGGACAGAATCTTACAGAAGACTCGTATTTAGAGATTAGGAAAAGGATGAGGAACTAATGAAGAAGATCAAGAAGGAATAGATAAGAACTAGTAGAATGTGGTGTCTCTAAGAATTTATTAAGCCTCTAGTTTTACACAGTACTTTTAGATATATTATATGTGGAGAAATATATATGGACAGAGACTAATCTAAGCTGGACAGGCTGACATGAATGTACACATATAAGACATACATGTAATGGAATAATGACATTAAGATGACATAAATAAAAAAAGAAATACATACAGGATTTGTAGATCATTGTATATTAAGTACTGGGTAACAATGTTAAATCCACAATTGGGTTCATATTGGAGAGTAACTATTAGAGTTATGTATTTTCCTTAATTGCAGTTATGAGTCAATATATGTTAGAAGTCAAAATGGAGTTTCAGAAACTATTCATATCATGATATACTTCTAATAAGAAGTCCTTATTATAAAGCATTTGACCTTCCAAAAGACACTTCCTCCACATCTTCATTTTCCCCCCTTCTCCTTCAGACACAAGACACCTATAAGCTTTGGCAAAACTTGGTAACAAAATTCTGTTGGCATTGTCCCACAGAATAGAAAACAATGGCTTTTTCTTCTGGCTTACTTCTAGATGGAAGATCACATGCTCCACCTCCTCTGCATGGAGAGATGTTCTCTGACGGAACAGATGGTGCCATGGAAGATGAAGATTTTACTGTCCACTTGCCTTCCCCTCCTGACTACAGGAAGCAGTTACCTGAGATTAGCAAGGGCAAAGACTTCATCCGATACTTTCCTGTCCACATCTCCAAATACATTTTAGGTAGGTCTATGACCTGCTTTGTAGATATAGTAATCAAGCAAACTCCTCCACAATTAGCCTAACTTGATCCAGTTTGGGATTAATGCATCTATCCTATCTTTCAGGGCTTCTAGACAAAAAAACCCTGAACAAGTGTGTTCTTGTAAGCCGGCACTGGTCTTTGGTGGTGGAGGAGGTCAAGAAGGATCAAGCAGCACAACAGCATGTTGAGAATGAGATCACACTACTTCGGGTACTTCAAGCTTTGTCAGGAAAGAATTGGATTCATGCTTAATATTCCTAACTATAAGTCAATTCTCAGGGAGGAGACGTGGTGGGATTTCTATCTTCACATCTACCATCTGGTAGATGTTACTATCTAGTATTATGGCCAACAAGGAGGGTCAGAAGTACATTAAAAATGATCTCTCTCTTTTTTAAAAAACTCAATTCTCTCATCATAACCATCAACCTCTCAGAGTGACGAGCCTCCATCAGGAAGTCTTGATAATTGGTGGACCAGGTTCTTTAGCTCTCAGAAACCTCATAGAAATTATTTTTCCCCTAAGACAGGAGAAAAAATACAGTATAGACTGTGTAATAAGAGGATGATAAATGCTCAACTATATCAGTTTTATATGATATGTATTTGATCTTTATAGGCCACAGTCTATTTAGAAGTTAAAATGTTTATTCTCCCCTGATGATTGTCATTTCTTTGTTTTTGTTTGTTTACTTTTTAACTGTTTATCCTAATGTCCTTTAAAATAACTAAGTATGAAAAGGTAGCCCTGGATTTGGGTGAGGTTCCCATATAGATGGCCATCAGGAGTCTTTTCTAGGCCAGTTTTGAAAACACTATTCCAGGCAATTGACTGCTATGTTCTGGCTGTTGCCTTTGCTATGCCATAAAGGAGAATAAGATACTAAAGACAATGTTATTTTGTTCTCATTTCAGGAGACCTATTCTAAAGGGCTGTACCCTAACTATGCCAGCAGACCCGGAATACCAGTTCCCAAGATAGATGAAGATGATAAAACTACTCACTCAAAAAATTCAAAATGGAAACTGAAATCAAAGGTGTGTGACATTAGGTTCAGGTGTTTGTTTTGTATTTCATTTTGTCACCAAAAACTGGATTAAAAATTTCTATGGGGAGGCAATGGAGTGAATTGGAAAATCATTATAATTAGTTAGTATACCTTTGATAATTGTTATTGCCACTAGCCAGCTTTCTGAACTCAAACTTCACTTCCATAGACTTGATTCCTCATTTGTAAAATGAATTAAACTACAATATTCGATACATGTTTAGAAAACAAGTATATGATAATAAGTGACATTTATATAGAAATTTATATATACATATATATATATATATATATATATATATATAAAATCTCATTTGAACCACACAATAACCCTTTTTGTGAGACAAACATTATTGTTGCCATTTTATAGATGAGGAAACTCGGGCTCAGCAAGGTTAAAGGATTTAAAGCAGCAAAAGAGATCCAAAACAAGAAGCAATGCTAACATAAAATTAAGATTATTCTTAATTTCCAAAACAGAAGCCCAGTGGTTGGTAAGTCCACAAGAAGTTGCTTGTCTGCACAAGTGTAAGGAGTCATTTGTTTATTAGTTAATTTATTTAATAAATATTTATTATTTACTACATATGCAATGCACTAGAGTTGACACTAGCGGTAAGTACAAATATAAATAAGAAATAATTCCTGTCTTCAAGGAGAGAAAAAACATATATATATATGTATGTATGTATGTGTGTATATATATATATATGTATATATAAAAATAACTGAATATAGTATGTATATAGGAAAGATACAGATATAAAGGATAAAGACTTGAACTACACCAAAATTATAGGTTTTGTGTGAGCTTTGTGGCAGGTGCCACAGTGGATAGAGTCTGGATTTTCTGGACTTGGAATCAAGATTAGTTTACATATAGTCTCGTATATTTACTAACTATATGACCTTGGGCAAGTCATTTAACCTACATGTGCCTCAGTTTTCTTATCTGTAAAATGAGGATGTTAATCATAGCATTTATTTCACAAGGTTGTTGGGATCGAATATAGTATGATATATAAGAAATGTAAAAGTTTTACAGACTTTAGGGAGCTATATAAATGTTATCTATTATTATTGTTAATGTGAAGCCACCCTATATACCTGACGTTGTGTTTAGTGTGTCAAATTTTAAACTGGAAAAATAGCAAAATTCATGTTGACATGGGAAATAGAGGAGAGACAACAGCAGAGACAGTCAGTAAACAGGATAACTAGTAGATGGAAACAGCAGCAGCAGATATGAGAGTGATGACCAAATAGGAAAAAGATGCTATACACAGACCTGGTATGGCATTCCTGGACTCCCAACATCCTTTATAGAACTTAATGGTGACTTTGGATCATAGTCAAAGGCTTCAGTATGCTAACATGAAGTGATCTTTACCATGCTGAGTCAAGAATGAAAGGCAGGTAGCTGTCTAGTGTAGTTCAGACTTCATGTTGAAGCACTAATCCATTACTTTGAACTTATGTGTCCTTCTCCCACTGTATAAACAACAGAGGAGAACTGAAATGAGATTTGCCTCAGAGTCTCCCCTGGAATCATATGGGGATGGTTGGTGAAAACATCTAAAATCTGTTCAACTTCTGGAATATTATCATGTTATTAAATTATCATTAAATGCTCTTTTGCTTTAAATTCATGTCATCTGCCATCGTCTAGCAGAATATTTGGATGAGTCATTATAGGTTCAAGAGAGGGAAAAGTGACTCTCTAGCAATCTTAAGTTTTCCCCTACTTTGTGGGTATTGAGAGTGATAATAATACCAGGATGGTGTTGTACAAGTTTAAAATAGTGCCATGGAAAGAGCAATGGGTTTGGAGTCAGAAGAACTGAATTTAAGTCCTGATTTTTCCACTTAATAATATAATGTGTATTCTGGGACAACACAAAGGTGTTTCTGTTTTCTTCTCTGTAAAATATAAATCAGGCATGGTGATGCATGTCTGTAATCTCTGATACCAGGCAAACTGATGCTACTGGTTAACTCTCACTTGAAATTTCTGAGCTGAAGTGGACTAAATGGATCAGATATCTGCACTAAGTCCAGCACCAAAGTTCTGAACCTCTGGGAGTGAAGGGCCCACCAGGCTGCCTAAGAAAGAGTAAATTGGCCCAGGTCAGAAACAAAGCAGGTCAGGGTTCCCATGCTGATCAACAGTAGGATTGGGCCCATGCTGCTCTATTTCCAGCCTGAGTGAGATAGGGAGATCTAGCTAAGGAAAAAAAAAAGGTGGAGGAGAAGAGGAGTACACTAAATAACCTCTAAATTCCATTCCTGTTCTAAAGCTATGATCCTATGATTCTGCCTTTTGTAATGCATAATAGGCATCATATGATGACTAATATAATTAATATCTAGTTGGGTAAAGAAAAGTTAGATTCAATCCTGGCAATTTATCAATAATTACATCTCTATGGCTCTTTTTGCCCCCTCAGAGCATCAGAATTTTGTTCTTTTCTAGCTCTTCAGTGGATAAGCATTAGGGAGCAGTGAATTTGGATTAGGGAAGGAGGTTTGTACAATCCCATTGGGGGTTAAAATCAATGGGAAGGGGTGCATATAAAATTATAGGAATGTGCTAGTCATTGAGGAATGAGGCCAGGCAGAATATAATTTGATTTGAGGGAGGTTTTTTTGAGGGAGGCATGAGATTAAACTCTACAGGTTCTATCCTGAAGTTCTGAAATATGGTGAAAGATGGTGAATTTTCACCCTGTGAAATCCCAGGAAGCTTGCTTCAGAATAGGCAAGAGCAGGATGGAAACTTGGTCAGGATGCCAGTGTGTCTTGCTTCATCTGGAGAGGACCTTGGGAGGCAGAAAGTAGAGTTGGTCTTGTCTTCAAAGGGTGTTTGGGTGTGGTGCTGGAAACAGTCCAGGGCAGTACCCCACCAAAGCAGATGGTAGACAGTAGAGAGGAATTGATAGAAATCCAGTGTGTGGACATGTGGGGATGAGCAGGGGATGCCTTTTTTAAAAAAATATTTTTTTCCCAATTACATGTAAAAATCTTTAGCATTCATTTTTTAAAATTTTGAGTTCCAAATTCTCTCTTCTCCTCCTCTCCACCCTGAGATGGCAAGCACTTTGATACAGGTTATACATGTGCCATCATGCAAAACATTTCCATGTTAGTCATGTTGTAAAAGAAAACAAAGACCAAAAAAAAAAAACCCAAACCCCAAATCGAAATCCAACAATCCAAGAAAAATAAAGTAAATACTTATAGCAGCTCTTTTTGTGGTGTCAAAGAATTGGAAATTGAGAGCATGCTCATCAATTGAGGAAAAGCTGAACAAATTGTAGTATGAGATTGTGATAGAATAATGTTATAAAAAATAATGAGCAAGATGGTTTCAGAAAAACCTGGAAAGATTTACATGCACTGATTGATGCAAAGTGAAGTGAGCAGAACCAGGAGAATATTGTACATAGTAACAGCACTATTGTGCTTTATTAACAACCAACTGTGAATGAGTTAGTTATTCTCAGCAATACAGTGATCCAAGAAAATTCCAAAGGACTCATGATGAAAAATGTTATCTACTTCCAGAGAAAGCACTGAAGTCTGAATGCAGGTTGAAGCATACTTATTTGCTATATGTCAACCAAGGGTCAAGAGCAAGAAAGGAGGTAGCTTGGAGTGGTAATTTCAGTGGGTAGAAGCTCTGAGCACTATTGTAAATATTTTTGAAACCTAAAATGGGTAGGTTCTCAAGATAGAACTTTGGAGTACTATTACACAAAAAGTTAGAAAATACTATCATACTATCATAATACTATCTTATTACTGTAATACTATCTTATTATTGTAATAATAGTATCTTATTGTCACAAATACTATCTTACTATTGTAAGATAAATCCCATTAGTTTTCTAGCCAGGGACATTCCAAATAGAAGTTTGTGATTTTTTTTGTAAAATTCTTTGAGTACCACTTGTTTATGTAAATTCATGGTGATAGCTCCAGATGAAATCATTAAAGGAGAAACTAGGTGAGCCGGTTAATAATAGTTTATATATAGTCTGTAAGGACATTCTGTGGCTCTTTGTTTAGGAGGAGCCTTAGTTTTTGATTCTGATCTCATTTAGGAGATCAGTAGGCCTTTACTGACTTACTAGCTAAAGTCCAACAAGTCCTTCCTAATTCAGTCAATATGGACCATCAGTGTGGTATGTTCTTGTAACAGCAAAGACTTTGCGAAAAGGGACCTAAAAGTCTTAACCTTCTTTTAACCTTTAGTTTTTCCTTTGTTAGGTTGAATACAGTATATGGGCAGCATACCAGGGTCAGGAGACTGTAACAGTCCAAATGGAAGAGAGAAATGTCTTTTGTGGCAACTATAGCACCCGAATCCTTTCTGACAGGTATGTACTGAGGCAAAACATATTCCTTCAATATCCTTTGAATCCAAGCAACTCCAAACACTATCACTTCTTCTGAAACATAAAGTAGAAAATATACATACATGCAAGCCTTGGGCATGAAACATTTTAGGAATGAGGGTAAGAAAAAAACATTGTAACAAAAGGTTAAAGAAGGGAAACCAACAATAAAAGTATAAAATTCAAATATAGATACAAACAAGCCTTGAGTGAGAAGAATTTAAGTAGTTTCCTCCTCAAACCCAGGACTTTTTGAAAACAAATGTATGCACATCAGCTGAAAAAAAATGCATTTTCCTGGGGAAGGTGTCCATATATTTACAATGGTCATAAATTTATATTTTGGACAAGAATGTATCATAAGAGCTAGTGATAGTGTTTGGATTTATAAGCTTCTCAGGGGCAGGGACAGCTTTATTTTTGTCTTTGTATCTCCAGAGTCTAGTGTGGTATCTGGCACACAGAAGGAACTTCATAAATGCTTGTTGATTGATTTAGAGAACTCTCCCTTTTCCTCCTCAGAATTTTCTCTTAGTCTTCAGAATTTCATTCTTGAGAACTTCTTACTCTTCTTGGGCTGTCTTTAAAACCTTCTTTGTCTTTCCATTTAATCCTTTCTTCTATTTTTCAGGTAATACTTTATTGTCCCTAATAACTGGAGAGTGGAGAGAAGTTCCTCAAACCTCTTAAACTTTTCTTCTAGGAGGGAAACAGGCGGTAACTGGAGCATTTAGCATTGACTTGACCGTGGCATAAAGACAAACCTGGAACGCTCTATACACAATTGTCCCTAAATTTTCTTGTTAGTAGTTTTCACAGCCAACTTCCCTGGAGAACTTCTGAGACAAACCATAGGCTAGATGACCAATTTTTGGGAAGTGCTGAAAAGGGTCTTCCTGTATCAGTAAGTGGGGTGGATGACTCTTTAGGTGCCTTTCAATTTACTTTTTATTACATCTTGGGATCTACAGGATACTTGTGTCCTTTTTCAGATGTATAAACATAATTATTTCCCTTGTAGACTTTGTGACACTGCAGAGGAGAGATAGTAGCAATAGAGAGGACTAATGGTGGAAAGGTAGGAGGCAGATGGCATACTTGAAATATGGAAATGAAACTCTTTCTACTTCCACCAGATTTTAGAGGCTGCTTTTATGCTTTATGCTGTTTGCTTCTGATGGGTAAGGCCACAGCACTTCTAGTTAGACAATTATCAACACACATTGGCATGTCCTCTCTCTTGTGATCGCTAATCTTATGGAAGGCATAGATTTTCCCAATCAAATTCTTTGCATTGAAGTCATTATTCTCAAGTATTTCCCTTCTCCTTGACAACCTTTGCAGTGCTATAAAATCACTGTTCTCCTTTGCAAATAATGTTTTTTTCCCCCTCTTTAAATCAAGGTGGGACAATTCCAGGGTCATTCACTTCTGTGGGGGAAAATTTGTCGCAATCACTGCCAACCGAAAGATATTGCTGCTGGACATTAATCAAATTCACAATGTGCCCACTTATTTTCGAGGAAATGCAGGGAATGTTCAAGCACTCATACTCTGTGAGAAAGAATCTTTTGTACTGAGTGGAAGTTATGATTTGAGCATCAGGTAAGTGGTCCCAGTGATAATAAAAACCTACAACCTTTCTGTGTCCAAATCATTCTCTGATGGCAAATTTGGTGCTGAGATAGATATTTATTCTTTCAGAATACTAGAGTGACTTGAAGTATACTATAGTAGATGCTAAGGAAATGCAGCTAACTAGTTGATACATTGTGAGATAGCTAAATAGGGAGACTTTTGAAAACATCAGATAGGAAAAACTGGATTTCCATCTTAAAGCTGAATAATAATAGCTTCCATTTATGTAGTGCTTAATAGCTAAACTGCACTTTCCTATGCATCATCTCATTTGATGAGTCCCAGTGAATACTTACAGTAAATGACAAAAATGTTATTATAACTATTTTACAAATGAGGGAACTGAGTCCCAGAGAGATTTGTCCAAGCACATGTAGCCAGTTAGTGGAAGATGTGAGACTATAAACTAGGTCTTCTACTTACGTGAACTGATACAAAGTGAAATGAGCAGAACCAGGAGAACATTGTACACAATAACAGCACTATTGTATGATGATCAACTATGAATGACTTAGCTAATCTCAGCAATGCAATGATCCAAGACAATTCCAAAGGACTCATGATAAAAAACACTATTCACCCCTAGAGAAAGGACTGATGGAGTCTGAATGTAGATTGAAGTGTACTTTTTTTTTACCTTTATTATTCTTGTTTTTAGGGTCCGTGTTTTCTTTTGCAACTTGGCTAATATGGAAATGTTTTACATAACTGCACATGAGTAATCTATATTAACTTATTTGCCTTCTCATTGGGGGAAAGAAAGGAAGGGACTTAAAACTGAAAAAAAAATTACTAAAAATTTTGTTTACATATAATTGAGAAAAAATAAAAATGAAGTCCTCCCCCCCCAAAAAAAATCCAGGTCTTTTGATTCCAAGTTGAATACCCTTTCCATTTCAGCATGAGAGGACAATACTGCTGAACTCAAATTCTGTCAGGGGCAAGTGAAAGGACATAAGATCATAGAGCTAAGAGTGATAAGGGATGTAGGGGATCATCTCATCTAAACTTCTCTTTTTACAAATGAGCAAACTGAGATCCAGGGAGGTTAAGCAACTTGCCAAAGACTATCTAGGGTAGTAGCAGCAGGTTTTTCTGACTTCACATTGAGTGTTATTTGTTTCTATACCATGGTTGACTCAATCGATGAGGCCATTCATTTTCTTTCAAGAATGAAGTTACTAATACTTGCCCTTACCTACCTTTCTAAAATATTGTAAGAGTTTACATGAAGCTTTTGGAGCTTCCTCTTCCTTTTTTTTTTTTTTTTGGTTAGGCAATTGAGGTCAAGTGACTTTCCCAGGGTCACACAGCTAGTAAGTGTCATGTGTCTGAGACTGGATTTGAACTCAGGTCCTTCTGACTTGAAGGCCAGAGCTCTATCCACTGCACCACCTAGCTGCTCCCTTATTTGGAGCTTCTTAAGGGAAAAATCTGTAGTGCTGCAGTTATTGTCTGAGGATCAGATTCTTCTCAAGCCAAGACCTTAAACATTAAACTTATTATTGATAATTCAAGGGCTCTGCCAAATTATCAGCCTAAAGAAACCGAATGAATATTCTCTTGTAAAATCTTTAAAATGTTCTTTTTGGCTTGATTTCTGCAGATACTGGAACACTGAGACTGGGCTTTGTACAAAAATCTTTAATGGTCATATGGGCACTATCACTTGCTTGGATTCACACGAGAACAAACTTGTGTCAGGATCAAAGGATTGCCAGGTGAAAGGTTAGAAATACATATTTTGAATTGGTCTTTCAAAAAAATGTCTAAATCTTGTGTTGTCATAATACTTTTAGGCCTGTCAAATTTGTACAGATCCTTCCTAAATTATAATCTTTCATTCTCTCATTGATTGATTGATTCAACAAATATCAATTAAGCAATGATTTTGTGCAGCATTCTGTGGGAAGACTGAGAGAGGTACAAAGTTTGTATAAAACACAGTCCTTACTCTCATGGAGTTTACATTTTAGTAGGGAGAGAAGTCAGACACAGATAACTATAACATATAATATTATTTGCTACATGAATAATAACATTGCAAAACAAGGTGCTATAGATTCAAAGAATCTTAAAATTTTAGAGTTGGATTTTGGAGTTACTTATCATCCCCCATGGTTTGCGTCATAACTGGTATAGGCATGTACATGTCATACATAATTAGGAATACATCTTATGATGTGCAGGTTCACTTCTAATTTTTCCTTTCCCCAAACTTGCTTACTGGGCCATAGCTATGACCATTTTGGAGGGTAAAATGGAAAAGACTGCAGGATCAGGGTAAAGTCATAGACCCAGGGAGGATAGGACAGGACTTGGGAACTGAACAGGGAATGGCAGAGGCATGTGCATTAGCATTAGGCTTCTGAGGTTGGGACATGTGGCACAAATTGAGAAGATAATTATAGAGTTTTAGTTCTGGAAGAGATATTAGAGTCTACTTCCCCCCTTTTAGGGGGTGAGGAAACTGAACACCAGAGAGGCTAAGTTATTTGCCCAAGGTCACACAGTTAATAAACACTTGAATGAGACTTGAAATAGAGTCTCCTGATTCAGAACTCAGTTTTTGTTCAACTAACTCTCACTGTCTTTCTGAAGTCCCTACTGTTCAGCTATAAAATAGAGTATAAATTTTAATTTAAAGCCCAAGAATTATGGTTTTTGTGGGTGTTGCTTTAGTCCAGGGTCCTTTTTATAGGAAAGAAATTAATTTGATCTTTGTTTTTAAAATATTTATTGACATCTCTTGGCTTTCTGTCACCTTAACTTTCATATTTATTCTTTTCCCATACCCTGGGAGGCATTCCTTGTAACAAATATTTTTTAAAATAAAGAGAGAAAAAAGTAGCTCAGGAAAATCAATGAACACATTAACACATAATTAAATCTGAGAGGACATGCAATATTCTTCACTCACAATCAGCAAAGAAGAGAGAGAGATGCATTTTTTCAGCTCTTCTTCAGTGAAGCTTAGTCATTATAATTACAAAAATTCAGTTTTATTGTTGCTGTTGTTGTTTTCCTTTCCATTTGCATTGTCATAGTCATTGTGAGTATTGTTTTCCTGTTTCTGCTTCCTTCATTTTGTACATCTTCTGATATGCATTTCAGTGGACATCATACTCATTATTTCTTAGATTACAGTAATATTCCATTATATGTATGTATAGGTATTCAGTCAGTTAGTCAATAAACATTTGTTATGCTCCTGCTATGTACCAGGACCTGTAAAAAATGGGATTTTAGTTCGGACGTGAAGGAAGCCAGGGAAGCCAGTAGGCAGAAATGAGGAGGGAGAGCATTCCAGGCACGTGGGACAATCAGAGAAAATGTCCAGAGCTGAGAAATAGAGTGTCTCGTTCAAACAACTGCAAAAAGAACAGTGTCACTGGATCAAAGAGTGTGGAGTAAAGTGGAAAAAGACTAGAAAAGTGGAGAAGGTGGGAAGGCTAAAGTAGTTTGTATTTGATCTTGGAGAGACAAGGAGCTATGGGAGTTTATTGGCTGGCGAAATGGGGAGGGAGAGTGTAACAAGGTCAGACCACAGCTTTAGGAAAATCACTTTGGCAGTGGAATGGAAAATAGATTGAAGTGGGGAGAAACTCAAGGCAGGCAAACCAATCAGTAGTCTATCGCAGCAATGAAGCAATGAGGGCCTACAACAGGAGAGGAGGCATATTCAAGAGATGTGGCAAAGTTGATATCAACAGGCATTATGGGGGATGAGAGATAATGAGGAGTCAAGGATGACACCTAGGTTGCAAAGCTAAGGGATTGGAAGGATGGTATTCCTTTTGATAATAATAGGAAAGTTTAGAAGGGCAGAGTGGTTAGGAGAAACACGAATTCAGTACTGGACATATTGAGTTTAAGATTGGTCATTCAATTTGAGAAAGGTTAGGGCAGAATAGATAGATATGAAATCATCAACACAGATATGGTAATTAAATCCACGGAAGCTGGTGAGATCACCAAGTGAATTAGTATAGAGGAAGAATAGAAGAGGGCCCAGGATAGAACCATGTAGGACACCTATGATAAGAGGCATGACTTGGATGAGGATCCAGAAAAGGAGACCAAGAAGGGTCTTGAACCTGAAGGTCAGAGCTGAATGGTCTGATAAAATGAAGAACCAGGAGAAAGAGGTGTTCCAAAAAACTAGAGAGTGGTGTAGCAAGGAGAAGGGAGTGAACAATAATGTCAAAGACCACAGTATTTTTTTATTTTGACTGTTAATACTCAGCTCATGTGTCCATTTTGAGAATACTGTGATGTAAAATGTTGATCTGAACCTGATTTCTGCTTTCCAATTTTTTCAGAGATGTTGTGAAATAAGAAGTTTTTCCTCAAGTAATTTAGGTTCTTTATTGAACACTTAATTATTGAGTTCAATTTCTGATTTTTTTTCAACTGATGTACTTTTCTCTTTTATATCTAATACCAAATAATTTTAATGATGGCTACTTTGCAATACAATATGAAGTCTAGAAGTGTTATTACCTCTTCATTCTTGTTTTTTAAAAAATTATGTTTAATATGATTGTATATGTATAGCCTCTATCAGATTGCTTGCTGTCTTGGGGAGGGGGGAGAAGGGAAGGGTCAGGAGAAAAAAATTTGGAACTCAAAATCTTATAAAAATGAATGTTGAAAACTATCTTTACATATAATTGGGAAAAAATGCTATTAAATGGAATAAAAAATTATTTTTCCTTTGAGATTCTAGACCTTTTGTTCCTCAAAGTGAATTTCATTATTAACATTTATATAGTACTTTCAGGTTTGCAAAGCACTTCATATACATATATACACATATATGTATATGTGTATATATATATGTATATATACACACACACACACACACGCACACATATATATATGTATACACACACACACACACACATGCACATGCACACACATAAATATTTCATTTAATCCTCACAGAAACCCTGTGAGGTTATCCACATTTTACAGATGAGGAAACTGAGGCTTGGAAAGGTTGTGACATTCAGACGTAACAACATACTACCTGTTACACAGACAGTAAATGTCTGAGGAAAGATGTGATCTTTCAAGTCAAGTCTTCCTGACTCCAAGTTTGAAACTCTATTCCTTCTACTGAGTGCTTATTATTTTATCCAACTCTGTAAAGTAGGTAGGTACATAAAGTAGGTATAAAATTATTCTGAGAAAAAGAATAATGTTGCCATGAAGGCAAACCATGTTACTGTCTAGTTCTTGACATTTTTTAGCTTTATGAACACACAGATGTGTTTTGTATTAAATATTTTGTTTAAATATTATATTTAATATATTTCTAAATCTATGAATTATTTTAGGTTGTAACATCATTTTTATTATATTGGCATGGCTTAACCATGGGCATTGAACATCTTTCCAACTGTTTAAGTGTTTATTTCTTCAAGGGTATTCAAGGGTTGAACAATCAATCTTCTGGTTTCAGTCCCCTAACCCCCATTCTCACAGGTAGATTGAGTTCCCTGAGGTTGGCTGGCTACTTCTCCCTTTGAGACTCTAGTGTCTAGTAGTATAGCTCATGAACCTTCATCAAGCTAATTGATTACCAGCCAGTCAGACTTATTTAGATTTTAGAAAAGGGCATTTACTGAGATGGTATAGTAAGAACAGTTGATACTGCTGCCAGCATTCAAATAGTGCACTGAACGGAAGAGCGCGAAATAAACTTGAGACATGGGCCAGGCAGAGCAGCATTACTGACTCAGTTTATTCATCTGAGGGTACAGGATATACAGAGAAAATCTAGCCTAACTTCAAAGAGTCCTCCCTGTGAGATACTCCCCAAAACATCTGCTGAGGACGTGACAACATACATTTCCTCGTTATCAGGGTTCCTAGATTGGGTCGTATTTTCCAAGGTTTTCCCAGGTGCCTTGGTGCCACCTGCATAGAGGAGTGAATGTGTAAATCTAAGGTTCAAAGAGTGAGAAGGAATGTCTCAGGAGCCTCCCTTGCAGGGGGAGATTTGGAGAGCCCTGCTTCCTAAATGATTGAGTCCTGTGGGTTAAGTCTAGGCAAGAGTCAAACTCTGTCCTGGATCTTAAACCCAGATTGGACTCTTAGAGCCGGCCCTCAACATTGGTACAAAAAATTGTCAAAAGTCTGTAACACTTCCCTTTGCACATACAAAGGTCTCTGTGAACCTTAGAAAATATATGTGGTTAAGGAATCCTGATTATTGGATGTCTTATTCTCCCTTCATGGAAGCATCATGAAGTTCCCCCCTTTGGCAGGTCTCTGCTGGACTCCCAAGGTCGGTGACCTTACAGAGTTTGGGGCTTGGAGGAGGAGACAGAAATTCTCTTTCCCTCCTCCTTCCCAAGTGATTTTTTTTTTTTGATCAGGAGTTTAGCTGAAGTGCTTTACTAGGCTGGTCTTTATTGGAATGATGGATTCTAAACTGGCTTGCTTTTTTATGCAGAAGCCATTTTCTCAGTGGAATCATTTGTTTTCGTTTAGTTCATACCTACTTGACAGCTTTGATTCATTGACTGAATCTGTACTTCCATCAAAGAAGTAATTTTACCTGATAATGACATCAGAAATTATAATCTTTGTAAGTTATATTAATTAGGATTGGAGGGTATGGGATATACATCTGTCTTAAGTATGTCTTGGTAGAGCAACTACCAGGTACTTTATATATTCTGTAGTCATTTTGAATGGATCTTTCCTTTCTATTATGTCATCCTAGATTTTGTTCTTGCTATTTAGAAATGATGATGATTTTTGTGGTGTTACTTTATTTTTCCTTCCATTTTACTGATATTATTAATAGAATCAATTCATTTTCTTCTAGGTGCTCTGAAATTTCTAAATAAATTTTCGTATTATTAAGTGGGAATAGCTTTTCTTCACTTAGCCCATATCTATGCTTTTAATTTTTTTTTCTCTAGTGAGTGCTAGAATATTTAGAACTATGTCAAATTATGAGGAAAGGGAACCTCTTGCTATATCCCTATATTTATTGGGAAAGCATCTAATGTTTCCCTACAGCAAATAATAATGTTCAGTCTTGCTGGATATTATTCTTGATTATAAGCCTTTTTTTGTTCTTGCTTTTTGATATATTTTATTTGAAGATTTCCTTTCCTTTCTCCTGTAGTTACAGCATAGTCTTATATAATCCTGATTGTGGTTCCTTGTATTTAAACTCTTTCTTTCAGGATTTCGCAGTATTTTTTCATTAACCTGGGAGTTCTGTATTTGGGCTATAGCATTTCTGCTCCCCCCTGTCACTCCCCCCAGGATTTTTTTCCAGACATCTACTTGCGGATTCTTTTGTAATATCTAATTGTTATAGAATTATATGACCTGGGCTCATAGGAATTCTGCACTTGGAAGTATAGTTATAAAACGGCTTGTTCTTATGCCACCAATTAGAAAGCAAAATTCTCTAATAACGGGTTAAAGATTAAGCTCTCAGCCCTGCACTAAGAAAGGTCACAACCTCCTGCATGGTTCCCATTGCCCTCATGCTGCAGAAAAAAAAAGGGGGGGGACAATGAACACAAGGATGGATAACTACAGGTGTTTATAAGAAATATTATTAATTTTTTTTTTTTGCTTTTTAGTGAGGCAAACAGGGTTAAGTGACTTGCCTGCCAGAGTCACATAGCTAGTAAGTATCAAGTGTCTGAGGCTGGATTTGAACTCAGGTTCTCCTGACTCCAAGGCTGGAGCTCCATCCACTGTGCCACCGAGCTGCCCCTATTAAATGCATTTGTAACAGAATTTTTTAAAACACAAAAGTGAAAGTAAGGCTGGAGTTGGGTAGAGCCTACCTTTTCTACATAGCTGCTTTTTTTTTCTTCTTCTTAGCATTCTTGTTTCTGGAGTAAGCACCAACAATTAAAAAAAAACCAGTCACACACCTCTCCAATTGTCCATTTAGGGGTCATCTCTCATAGTCCTGAAGAGGAAAAAATACATACATAGCAGAAACTATCTGCTGCTATGATTGTAGGCTGCTGCCATTGGATAACAACCACTTTTCACTTCTCTTTTCCTCATTCTCAAGGAACTGGTTCTTAAAACTTACAAATAGTGAAATAAATGAGTTAATAGCTAACTTGATTTATAAAAAGAAAGAAAAACCAAATTACCAGTGTCAAAAAATATAAATGGTAAATTCACAGCCAGTAAGAAAAAATAAATTACTAAGAGCTATTTTGCCCAACTATATGCCAATAAAAGTGACAATCTAAATGAAATAGTTGAATATTTACCAAAAATCAATTGCTCAGATTAACAACAGGAAATAAAATACATAGATAACCCTATCTTAGAAAAACAAATTGAAGTGACCATAAATAAATAAACTACTCCCCTCCCCTCCAAAAGCTCCCCCCCTCCGGACCAGATGGATTTATAAGAAAATTCTACCAAACATTTAAAGAACAATCAATTGTGATACCCCATAAATTGTTTGAAAAGATAGGTAAAGAAGAGGTCTGACCAAATTCCTCCTATGATACAAATAAGATATTATTTAACACCTAAATCATAGAAAGTCAAAACAGAGGCAGAAAACTGTAGACCAGGGGTGGGGAATAAGGGGATTTGTTCTGTCAAGTTTGGGGTTAAAAGGCCACACTTGAGAACCTAGAGGGCCACATGTGGCCTCGAGGCCGCAGGTTCGCCACCCCTGCTATTTACCAATATCTCTAGTGAATATGGATGAAAACTTTTAAATAAAATATTAGCAAGGAGGCAAATCACAAAGAATATATAGTATGACCAGGCTGGATTTATATCAAGAATGCCAAGCTAATTCCATATTAGGAAAACTATAAATATAATTGACCATATTAATTACAAAAACAATAAAAATAATATTTTTGATACATGTAGAAAAAGCTTTTGAAAACTACAGTGCTCATTCCTGTTAAAAAAAACACACCAGAAAACATAGAAATAAATAGAGCTTTCCTTAGAATAATAAGTAAAAATAAGAGCCAACATCAGTGATATGGAAAAGCTAGAAGCATTTTCTAGTAAGATCAAGGTAAAGGTGTCCATTATCACCATTACTATTTAACATAGTGCTAGAAATACTAACTATAGTATTAAGACAAGAAAGAGAAATTGAAAGAATAAGCATAGACAAAAAGGAAACAAAATTATCACTTTTTGCATATGATGGTTTACCCTAGAACCCTAGAGAGTCATCTAAAAAATCAATTGAAACAACTTCAGCAAAGTTGTAAGATATAAAATAAACCTACACAGATCATCAGCATTTCTGTATATTACCAATAAAATCCAGCAGGAAAAGACTGAAAAAGAAATTCCATTTAAATCAGCTATAAAAAAATATAAAACTATTTGGGAGAATATCTGCCAAGATGTACATAACAACCATATGACACTCTTTACATAAAGACAGATCTAAATAATTGGAGAAGTATTAATTGTTCATAGGTGGCCAGGCCAATATAATAAAGTATATAATATATATAATAAATATATAATATAAAGATAGTATTAAAATATAATAAAAATGACAGTACTACCTAAATTAATTTACTTATTCAGTGTCAGACCAATCAAGCTACCAAAGTCTTACTAGAGCTAGGAAAACTACCAAAGACTTACTAGAGCTAGCAAAAAAATTCAAATAGAGAAACGAAAGGTCAAGACTATCAAGAGAATTAATGAAAACAAATAGGATGGAAGGAGGATTAGGAGTACTAGATCTCAAACCATGCCACAAAGTCATACTCATCAAAACAGTTTGGCACTGGGTAAGACATAGAGAGGCTGATCAGTGAAACAGATCAGGTAAACAATATAAATAAACTAATGAGCACTGTAGCCTAGTGTTTGACAAACACAAAGATCCAAGCTATTGGGACAAGAGAACACTTTTTGACACAAGCTGTTGGGAAAACAGGAGTAGTCTGGTAGAAACTAATTATAAACCAATATCTCACTGTATATAAAAATAAGCTCTAAATGGGTACATGATTTAGATATAAAGTATAATATCATAAATAAATTCAAGGAGTGTAGAAGAAATATCTGTCAGATCTATGAGTAGGGGAAAAGTTTATGACCAAATAAGAGACAGGTTCACAGTAGGTAAAATGGACAACTTTGATTACATAAAATTAAAAATATTTTGCATTACAAAACAAATACAGCTAAAATTAGAGGAAAAGCAGGGAAATTGAGGGAAAAATCTTTGTAGCAAGTTTCTCTGGTAAAGGTCTCATTTCTAAGATATATTGGGAACTGATTCAAATGTATAAGAATAAGAGCCATTTCCCAGTTGATACACAGTCAAAAGACATGAATAGACAGTTTTCAGAAGAAGAAATCAAGCTATCAATAGCCATATGAAAAGATGCTCTAAATTGTTAATAACTGGGTAAAAGCAAATTAAAACAACTCTGAGGTACCACCTCAGTCCTCTCTTATTGGTAAGATGACAGAAAAAGGAAAGTGAAAAATGCTTGAGGGTCTGTGGGAAAAAATACATTAAAATTCATGCTGGGGGAGCTGTGAATTGGTCCAGCCATTCTGGAAAGCAATTTGGAATTATGCCCCAAAAGCCATAAAATGTGCATACCCTTTGACCAAATAATACCACCCACAGTAAGACTGAAGAAAGAGGATGGGTTTTATGCACAAAAATATTTATAATAGCTCTTTTTTTTGTGGTGGCAAAGAATTAGAAACTGAGGAGGTGCCCATCAATTAAGGAACGGCTGAACAAATTATGGTATATAAATGATCAAATTCTAAGTGATTGAATTCTATTGTGTTGTAAGAAATGATGAAGGAGATGGTTTCAGAGAAACTTGGGAAGATCTGTATGAACTGATACAATGTGAAGTGAGTAGAACCAGGATAAGCCACTTTGGAAGACTTAAGAACTGTGATCAACACAATCATCAACTACACTTACAGAAAACTCATGATGAAACATATTATCCACCTCCAGATAGAGAAGTAAAAGACTAAAGTTGCAGACTGAGTAACTTTTTTTTTTTTTTTTGCGGCATGGCTAATGTGGGAATTCATTTTGTTTGACTAACATGTTTGTAATAGGTTTTGTTTTTCTTGCTTTCTCAATGGGGATAGGGAGAAGTAAGAGGGAGAATTCAGAGATGAAAATAAAATAAAATTGAATTAAACAAACCAGTAACGTACCATTAGAAGACTGGCACTTGAGTCCTTTTGTCATCTCCATGTTGCTATTTGGCTTGTATTACATCATGCAGCCCTTCATCAGCCATCTGTTTTCTTCAGCAGTCATCATGGACAACTGAGGCAAAGAAAGTTGGTTCATGGAAGTGAGATTCATGTATGCTACTGGCATGCAGTTTGGTGAAAGTCCTAGACTTCCCAATCTATCAGAACCAGAAAACAAAATGAAAATAGAAGCTAGTTAGGAATGTGTAGGAGAGTGCCACAAGAAAGCATTAGGACAATGTACTGTGGATGTACTATGTGAACTGTCAGTCACATGAGCATAAATTACCAGAAAAAATTCAGGTAGGAAAAAGTTACTGGATTTTGATTTGTGAAATTTCCCCTTCCACCAATGTGAGATGGTAGAAGCCTTTAATAAAAATGGTGACTTTACACAATCAGTAAACAATTATTTATTAAAAGCCAGTTCTTGTGCTAAGCAAAGTGGGTACAGCAATGGGGAATCAAACTTGAAAACACATTGGGGCTTTCACCTGTTCAAAATGTTAAGGAAAAACTTTGATCACATGCAACAGACAACAAATGTTGATGTACATTGAGTGATGTACATTGTTCAGGGTATACACTACTTGGGTCATGTTTTCTACTTTCTGTTATAAGTTATTTATTCATCTACTTTTTTTCCTTAAGAGATCCAATTTCAGTTTTTACCTCTCGCTTCATTTCTTCCACCCATTTTTAGACCACCCTGTAGTCTAGCTATTTTTTTTCCTGAGATTATACTTGTACTGATTGGAGAGTTATTATCTTTTGGGTTGCATTCTTGGGCCATAGAGTGTTTCTTCATTGCATTAGGCATTTTCTTCAGTTCACTTATGTCTCCAAACTCAGCTCCTAAATTGGACTTTGTTCCAGGCCAGGCTCTACACTTTCCTGTACTTTTGAATGGAATGACTAGGTCTTGGTTCTGTCCCTACTGCAGTCTCAATGATGGTACCATTGCCCTGCTATGGTTATGGATAGGGCCTAGTTCTAACCTTTTTCTTCTGCCATGAGCTTCTGCTTCTCTTTCCTGCTGGCTCATTGATGGTGCTGACCTCAGCCTCATCTCCCGTCTCGTTTCCTTTGAGGACCAGCTTTGCTGTCTGATGTGATCTTCTCAGGCCCCAAATGGATAATGAAGATTGTGCTAGCTTTAGTCCTCCTAGAGGACACTGAGGCACATTACTTCCTCTTGCCCCTTCTTTAGGTTCTTGGTCCCACTTACCGGGAGTTGGCTCTTGCTCCTGGCATAGTACTGCCAGGATAGCAGAAATCAAATTGACTTTAAACCTCCTGGAGAATCCTGAAGCATCACCTAGCTGAGTGCTTCTGCTGTCTCTGTCTCTTAGGGTAGTACCCCAGTGGTAGTTGGCTTTGTCCCTTGTTTTGGACTCCAACCGTATGTTAGAGATCACACATGCTTCAAACTACTTGAAGGTTCCCTAGATATGGGTTGCCTGAGCACCTCTGCCCTGCCTCTCTCTTCTTACATAATCATCCACCAGTAGCTGACTTTATACCACTCTACATCTCTACCGAGCCAGGACTGAGATCCTCTGGTTTCTGGTCAAGTCTACCAGAATTCTTTCTGGCTTCTGGCTCCCCTACTGCACCTCTGACCAGAGTACCAGAAGGTTTCTGCATCTTTGTTTGTGTAGTCCTACCATACCCACTAACTATTTCTTGTCCTAAATCTCTAATTCCCTTTGTGGCTTAATTCCTTGAGAAGACTATCTACAATATATGCCTTCATTGCCTCTCCTCTCACTCTCTTCTCAACTCCTTACAATCTGGCTTCTGATATCGTGATTTGACCAAAACTGCTTTCTCCAAAGGTACCAATAAAGTCCTACTTGCCAAATCCAATGCCTTTTCTCAATTCTTATTCTTCTTGACCTCTCTGTTGCCTTTGACACTGTCAGTTACCCTTGATACTCTCTCCTGCTTTTCCTCCTCCTATTTGACTGCTCCTCATTTTCCTTAGCTGGATCCTCATCTAGGTCACACCCACTAACCACAGATGTCCCACAGGGGCTCTGTCCTGGTTCCTCTTCTCTTCTTCCTCTGTACTACACTCCCATGGATTCAATTATCATCACTATGCTGATGATTCTTATCCAGCCCCAACCTCTCTGCTGATCTCCTGCTACCTTTCAGATATCTCAAACTGGAAGTCCAGTAGACATCTTGAACTCAACATGTCCAGAATTGAACTCATTATCTTTCCCTATTATTGTTTGAGGTACCACCATCTTCCCAGTAACCCAGGCTTGATACTTAGGTGTCATCTTTGACTCTTCATTATCACTCATGCCACTTCCCCCTCCCCCACGCACACACAAAATTTGCTGCCAAAGCCTATTGATTTCACCTTTGCAACATCTCTCAATTATTCCTTCTCTCCTCTGGTACTGTCACCACCCTTATGAAGGCCCTTATTACCACATTTGGACTCTTACAAAGGCCTGCTGATTGGTTTGTCTGCCACAAGTCTTTATTCCTATTCCACCAAACATAATTTTCCTAATGGGCCAGTCCAACCACCCAGTGGTTACCAATCACTTTCAGTATCAAATTAAAAATACTCTGGTATTCAAAGCCTTTCACAACTTATACCTTTCAAGTCTTCCTACACTTTAACATCCCTCCAACAGCACCCCCCCCCATTAATCTTTCATCCAGTAACACTATCCTGACTGTTCCACAAATAAGACACAAGATACTCCATCTGTGGACTCTGGAGCATTTTCACTGGCTGTCCCCCCATGCATGGAATGCTCTTCCTTCTCATTTCTGCCTCCTGGCTGCTCTGGCTTCTATCAGTTCTCAACTAAAATCTCACCTTCTATAGGAAGCTTTTCACAATCTTTATTAATTCCCTCTTAATACCTCCCTTTTGTTAATTATTTCCTATGTACCCTGTGTATAGCTCATTTGCACATATTTGTTTGCATATTATCTCCCCATTAGACTGTGAACTCCCTGACAGCAGAGATTATCTTTTGTCTTTTTTGTATCCCCCTGTTGGGGGACAGCACAGCACATATAGTAGGTACTTTGCCATTGCTGTTTGACTCTTCATGATCCCATTTCAGGTTTTCTTAGCAAAGACAGGAATGATTTGCCATTTCCTTCTCTGGCTCATTTTACAGGTGAGGAAACTGAAGGAAACAGGGTTAAGTGACTTGCCCAGCGTCACATAGCTAGTGTCTGTGACTAGATTTGAACTCACAAAGATGAGTCTTTCTGATTCCAGACCTGGAATTCTATCCACTGTGATACCCAGCTGCCTAATGGTAAGCACTTAATAAATACTTATTGACTTACTGACTGACTGGAGGAGATTCATGGTGTTCCCCTTCAGTTTTATTACACCATTGTTTCATCTAGCTCTCTTTTTCATATTTATTAGGGTGTTTTCACAAGGGGTGGGCTGGGCTGGAATCTTTCACATCACTATCTTTGCTGAAAGTCCTTCCTAACTCTTAGAAATATCAGTTTACAAAAGAAATGATATTGGATGGAAGTAGCCTTGGATGTTAGGAGTTAATCTGTGCCCCAGATCATGTGGCATAGGCTCTTCCTCTGTCTTCACGATGATCAATATCTATCACCAAGGTCAGTCATTCTAATCACAGCTCTGTAGTTCCCTCTTCCCGCCCCAACCCCCCCCCCCATTCTGGGTATTAACAGCTTCTAGGAATTCAAACCACTTATCTTAGGATGCAGGCCTAAAAGGGATCTGAAATGAATCAGAATCTGATCACAGGTTACAAAAAATGTTTACTGTCTTAGAAGAGCTTGCTGGCAGAGCAGAGAGATCTCTCAGCTGCTTAAAAGGGAATGGAAAAAGGGTGAGGTATTTAGGTTTCCAGGCAGGGAGTCGGGGTTTAGGGGGAAGATGTCTGTAGACACAATAAGCCAGGGAGCAGGATTTTTGGAAAGTCCAGAATCTGCAACTGCTGCTCAAGGTTGTTTCTGAGCCTGTGGTTTCTAATAGCTGTAGGCTGTTGCCAGCAATCAAATAGTGCACTGAATGGGAGGGCATGAAATAATGAAAGACGTGGGCCAGGTGGATCAGTAAAGACTGACTCAGTTTATTCCTCTGAGGGTACAGGATATGTAGAAAAAATCTAGCCTAACTTCAAAGAGTCCTCCCTGTGAGACACTCCCCAAAACATCTGCTGAGGACGTGACAACATACATTTCCTCATTATCAGGGTTCCTAGACTGGGTTATATTTTCCAAGGTTTTCCCAGGCGCCTTGGCACCACCTGCATAGAGGAGTAGTATGTAAATCTAAGGTTCAAAGAGTGAGAAGGAATGTCTCAGAAAACCTCCCTTGCAGGGGGAGATTTGGAGAACCCTGCTTTCTAAATAATTGAGCCCTGTGGGTTAAGATTGGGCAAGAGTCAAATTCTGTCCTGGATCTTAAACCCAGATCGGACTCTTTAGAGCAGGCCCTCAACAGTAGGCATCTCCAATTTTAGCTAGAGTTCACTTGCAAAGGATCACTGGTATGCAGCTCTGAGACTCAGAAATCTTTCTAATTGGCTGGTTGTGTAACCCCATTGTCTTGCTCCCCTGTAAAGAATGGAAGTTCTAATATATCCAATAGGTTAGTATAGTCATTACAAAGCCCACATTCACATAGTGTAAAGGGACACCACTCTTTCAGAGAAGGTAGCCTCTCAATGGACAAACTCTCCCCAGATTAAACTTACCATAAAGTCCTTATCTCCCACAGTAGGCTCAGTGGGATCCTTGGCTCCCCAGCAGGAATATTTTTCATCAGTACCCTACCCTTCCCCTCAGGGATGAGATATGCCCTCTAATGTCTTAGTCTTAATCCTTCCCCCACCATCTCCATCTTCTATAGGTCCAGGTTTCCCTTTATGATAGATCACAGGAATTTTACTTTACTAATGAGCCATGAACTTGATAAGACATGTCCTCTATTCTGCCATTCTCTTCCATGGCAGAAATGATTCCCTTATTGGGACTCAGAAAATCTTGTCCATGGTGCATTAGTTCAACTTGCACCTTTACTTGCCCTGAGTCTTAAAGATCCCCTGAGATTTTTGTCTTCTTACAGTGTTTTTCATACTTTCGTGATTGCTTTTTTTCCCCTTTTACTTCATAGATCAATCATTTTAATTCCATAAAACAATCACCTGTAAACATAGGATAACTCATCTCATTATTTAGTCTTTTCTAGATAATTGTACTTATTTACCTTGTGCGTGCATCCTTGGGAACTGTAAATCAAATAATCTGCTCACCTCTATTTGTTTTCTTTCAAAGGAATGCCTCAATTTCCTCTTTTTTGTTAGATTTCCTCAGAATTGTAGAGTATGTAATTCTGGTTTGAAGGTTGAGGTCCACTGCTTTTTGTAATCTACTATTCCACTTTCCTCTCCAACTTCCCATAATGGTAAAATAATCCTGTGTTATTTGAACTGCCTTTCCTTTGTCGTTTAAGGTCTTTTTTCCTGGTTGCTTGCAATATTGTGTTATCATTAAAATGATACATTTTAACTACTACAAATCTTGGGATTTGAAATGTGGAGTCTATTTCCAGTGGTCATCTGCAGATTTTCTTAATAAAGCTTTGTTTCATGTATTCAGAAGTTTTGTATGGTTTTTTTCTTTTGGTATTATTTCCACTTTAGAGAATGCAGGGACTTTTTGATTGCCATATAGACCATGGATAATGTTATTTATGGGTTTTTTTTAAAGTCTGCAGGGTTCCATTTCTATTTGAGTTTGACACCACTGCCATGGAGGGCAGAAGAAACCATTGTCTATTACTTTCTGTTACCTGGAATGCCCTCCTGCTCTTTTCTCCATTTATCCATGTCTTATCCATCCTTTGAGGCCTAGTTCAGATTTTATCTCCATGCCTATCTCCCCTATGAAAACTTTCCAGGACTTTCTCATCCCACAGAGATCACTTTGTCCTTTTCGTTGCTGGAGTACTTTCTACTATCTGTTCCACTCATTCACAACAAGCATATACTGATTTATATTATTGTTTATATTGTTACATGTGGGCTTTATCTCTCAAATAAGAGTAAAAAGGTCATTTAGAGGAAGATGTTATCTCTAATTCTTTGTGTCCTTATAAGAGCCTAGCTGTGTTGGGGATAAATTTTTTTTTAAACTATCTAGATCTGTGACTTTATTGGTATAAGGAACTTGCTGTGAGGAAACTCACCCTATCAATTCAGTTTGGCAACTTAAAGAGCCAGTAAATATCAGAAGCAAGACTTCAATTTCTGCCTCTAGTCATATCCACCATTTATATCTATAAATCTATATCTGTAGATACATACTAAGTACACTATATTCCAATTACAACTACTAAATGTCTGAGCTGGATTTGAATTTAGTTCTTCCTGATTCCAGGGCCAGCACTCTATCCACTGTGCGACCTACCTACTGCAAAAGGTACTGGAGTGGTTTGCCATTTCCTTCTCCAGCTCATTTTGCTGATGAGGAAACGGGGGCAAACAGGGTTAAGTGACTTACCCAGGGTCACACAGCTGGTAAGTCTCTGAGGCCAGATTTGAACTCAAGAAGATGAGTCTTCCTGACACTCTATTCACTGTGCCACCTATTTTCCCTAATATATATTATATAGTTATACTATAAAACATATTACTATTTATGTTATATTATATATGTATATATTACTATTTATAAATATATACACACAAATATATAACATATGATATGTGATATGTACACACATATAGTATATATCACTGATTATTTTATAATTTGTATTATAAAATATAATCAATGATATGTACTATACGTGTATATATCATGTCATATGTGCCATATATTTGTGTATACATACTTATAAATAGTAAAATATATAATACTATATAAATATGAAGTTATATTACTATATAAATATACAGTTACATATTACACATAATAATACTGTAGGAAGAGGGGAATAGAATTGAGATTACCAAATAAAAGAAGCCTATTCATAGCATCATAATTAGAACTGAAAGAGTCCTAATCATCTAATCCAAGTCCCTAATTTTAAAAGTTTAGAAACAGGCCCAGAGAGGCTAAGTGACTTGCTTAAAGTCACACTGGTAATAAGTAGCAGAGCCAGTATTCAAACTCAGGTCCTTTATCTCTAACCCACTGCTCTTTCAGTTGCTGAAAGAATGAGTCATTTCAACATGCTTTTGTGTGTACCACAATGTTGAATGGTAACATACTAGATTTAGGATGAAGTGAAATATAGAGATACATTTTTTCTTTGTAAGGATTTGAACTAGAGAGTCCATTGGATTTCTTCCAATTCCAAATCTTAGGATTCTATGGAAATTTTCTGGGACCAAATATACTTGTGGTTATACAGCATCTTGTATGGGAACTTCTGAGGATGCCCCCAACAGACCAGCACCAGTTGGTGTTTGATTTGACTCAATAATCCCTTTTCCTTTTTTTTTTTTCTTTCAGTGTGGGACATAAACACTGGGAGATGCCTAAAGACTTTCAAACATAAGGATCCTGTCATGACAGCAAAGATTAGTAGTACCTACATTGTGAGTGGCTGTGAGCAAGGCCTGGTGAAAGTGTGGCATTTAGCATCAGCCACACTTGTTAAGGTAATATGTGCCTGACTGGGACTATGGAGGAAATGGAAATGAAGCACAGGGAGGGTCTGGGTGAGGCTAGGGCCAAAGTAATCCAGGTTTTTTTTTTCTCACTTTCTTCTCACATTCGTCACAGAACTCCATTTGTACAGTACTGAGACCATTTTTCCTTCTCTGTCTAGAAATGCCATTTCTACAGGATACAAGGGCAGACCAAATTAAACTCTGTGGCTCCCCCTATTTTCATGAATAATTCAATGTAGATGAAGTCTACTTATTACAAATGTTTGGGGCAACTTTGCTGAAAAGTCACAAAAGGCAGCCTATGAGGAAGGAAGGTAAACTCACCCCATTTGGTTTGCTGAAGTCATAGAAGAATTAAGGTTCATAGGATAATTGTATTTATAATACAAGAACTTCAGCCCTGCCCCTTATCCCCTTTTAAAATTGGTAGAGCTCCCTCTGAGGATGGAGCAAAACTCAAATAATTACCCCTTATTTGTAATATCCAGTGGCCTAGTGAGGAGAAGAGGTAGGCAGCTTTAAATTTAAAGCAATGAAAAATGTAGTGTTTGCCAAGAATGAAATTGAACATTATAATAACCAATATTGGCCTTGGAGAAAAAAGAAGAAAATGCATATCTCTTCCATCTTTAGAGATGTGGTGGTTCATGGGTGTGAAACATTACATATACTGTCAGACTAGGTGGGTATTGGTTAATTTTACCAAACGGCTTTTCCCCACTATTTCATTTTTATTCTTTATTATAAGGAAGCTTCTCTGGATAGAGAAGTGGGAAGATATATTTGGAAATGAAGGTGATAAAGTAAAAGATTATTCATTTTTTAAATGTAGTGAAAACAAAGGTGATCCTAATCATCCATTGCCACTAGGGTACTTTGGTAGATGGAGGTCTATGGGCTGGAAGGACTGTTTTTTGTCTTTGCATTCCTAGGATAAATGCTAAAGCACAGTGCCTGAAACAGAGTAGGTCATTAATATATACTTGCTCACTTACTTGATTTAATCTCTGTGGGCACCATTGCAGATTCCAGCCTTTTTGACTTTTGCCTATGTTTTCCTACAAATCCTCTGCAGAGGATTTACTCACTATATAAGAGGCCATCCTCTTGTTCTTTCAGTATCTTAGGAGTGCTAGTGTTTGGGCTCTGTTGAATCTTCTTTCCTTAACTCTTGAGTGTCAGATTGGGGTGAAGGGGGGAGGGGTGAGAGGTTCTTGTGACCAGCACTTGTGTTTGTGAGACAACTGACAGGTTTAGTGGCTATTTAGTACAGGTAGCCTTATTGTTCCATATGAACAGTAAACCTCTGATCCTGATCTTATATACCATGTTCTAATAAATTGAACTGTTATTATATAATAAATATAATCTGTTGCAATCAGATTGGACTTCCTCCTATTGAACAGGTCCAGGATGGTACAAAATGAAAGGCCACAGAAAATATATTAGAAAGGTCCATGGACTTGGAATAAGAAGACCTGGGTTTAAGTTCTGGTCTTTTTTCAGATGAACTGTGAGATCTTGAGAACTTTATTTCTCTGGGCCTCTCTAGTCTTGTGTGTAAAATGAGGTTGGATTAAACCAACGGTTTTTAATCTGGAGTCCATGGACTCCTTTTCTTTTAACTTAAAAAAACCCTGAGTTTCAATAGAATTTTATTTCCTTTGCATTTTTATAAGTTTTATTTTATGCATTTAAAAACAGAATAATTATGAGAAGGAAGGGGCCCATAGGCCACAAGAATCCATTACATACAAAAATGTTAAGAACTTCTGAAGTCTAAATATTTTCTAGCTATCCCTAACTCTTACATCCATATGATTGTGTGGTACCATTAGAACATTTAACAACTAATATTGTGAACCATGGTGTAGTGAAAAGAGTGCAGGACTGGGAGAAGAGACGCGGGTTCTAATCCTAGCTCCCCCTCTAATTAACTGCGATCTTTGGCAAGTTATTTCCTTTCTCTGAGCTGTTCAATGTCATCTTCTGTCAAATAGGGGATTGGAACAGATGCTAGCTGAAGCTAAAGATCTGACATTTTGGGCTTGTATGACTTTCCCCTCTTCCTGGTAAAGTCCTATGCTCAAGGAATTTGTGTAAACTCAAAGAACTGGCATAATTCCAAGATAGGAAATGACTCAGTAGGCCCACCATGAATGAAACAGCAAGAACTCTCTCCTCTGACCACTTTCCTCAAGACATGGGACAAAAGGGCTGGTGAAAAATAGGGTACATAGACTTAGCTGCCTTCCAGAGTTCAAAGCCCCAATAAAATAGTAATTATTGTTATGGCTACGTAGCATTTTACAGGTTACAAATCATCTTCCTCAAAATCCTAGGAGGTAGGTAAAGTAAGTATTATTATCCCCATCTTCCAGATAAAAAAACTGAGACCTTAAGAAAACCTTATCCAAGGCCACATAGCTGAAAGGTAGTAGAAATGGGATTTTCACCTCAGGTTTCCTTGCTATTAGTCCTGAGCTTATGGTGATCGTGATGATTTTCATGAAGCATTTATTTGTGACACATTTAGTAGAAGCTACATGGTCATGGCCCTGTTTAGGTTTACAGTATGATCAGAGATAAAACTAAAAAAAGTGACATGTTTCATTACAGACTCTCAATGGCCATGAAGGACCAGTTAAGTGCCTGTGTTTTGATGAGTGGCATCTCCTAACAGGAAGCAACGATGGTTTTGTTATGGGCTGGAGCATGGTGGGGAAATATGAGCGATGTCTCATGGCGTTCAAACATCCAAGGTAGGTAGCAGGATTGCCCTTTGCACCCTTTAATTCAGACTGTGTGAAGAAAGCTACAACATGAATGAAAGGCCTTTTTCCAGAGCTGTTAAGTTCTAGGACAGTTCAGCCTTGTGGGGTCTGCTGAATGTTCACCCTATCTGAGCTGAACACTAAATAGCATTCTGGAGGTTTTAGTAGACTGTAGGCTCAATATGACATATAAGTGTGATATGTAAGCCATAAAAGCTAATGTGATCTTGGGCAATACTAAAAGAGTCATAATGTACAGGACTAGGGATATGATATTCCCACTGTATTCTGCCCTGGTCATACCATATCAGTAGTATCATATTCAGTTCCTGGTACCATCATTTAGGAAGAACATTGATTAGCTGGAAAGCATCTAGAAGACAGCATCCAGAAAGGTGAGGGTACTTGTTTCATATAGTATATAACATACCATATGAAGATTAGTTGGAGGTAATGGAAATGTTTAGCTTAAGGAAGAGAAGACTTGGCAGTGGGGAGGGAGAGGGACAGAATAGCTACTTATGAGCATTTAGAGTTGTTGTGCTTGGCCCCCAATAGGTGGATGACAATTGGAGAAAGTAAGACTTAGACTCTGTGTAAAAAGAAATTCCCCCTAAGTTAGAGATGTAGTAGGCTCCCCCTTACTAGAAGTATTCACTTAAAAACTGAATAACCACTTCTTGGGGATGGTGTAGTAGGTATTCTTACCTCAGGTATGTGTTGAATTATAGCCTCTTACGTCCTTTTCAACTCTGAGATTTTGTGATTCTATGACCTTTCTATTTGCCTACTATGTGCTTTCCCTCCTATTCCTTACCTTTTCTCCTCTATGCTTTCCTTCATTCCTAATTTTTGTCCATCTTCACATCAAGTCACTGATTTGGATTTTAGTATATCATTTGTGGTAATAACACAATCAATATCTTATAACTGGTACCTGCCAAATTTTAGAGCATGGGGAAACTCTCAAACTAACGCTATTTCATTATGGAGACAATTCTTTTAAATTTGCAATTGCCTTCTCTTCAAAGAATCTGAAATTGTCCAAGGGCATAAAAGGATTTATAAGGGCTTTACATAACTCTAAGATGGCTCTAGTTCTAAATCTGATTATCCTAAGATAATCATTATATATAATTATATTACGAACAACTAGTTTGGCCCAAACCAGGAAGGAAAGGTGTCTTGATTAAGATGAGTCATAGATAAACATGAATATACCCTTTATCATATTATATAGATTATTGTGCTTTTACCTCAAAGAACAGGTGAAGCTTATGAGGCAACTTCAAAATTATGACTGAAAACTATTTTAAAATTTCTTAAATATTAATCTTACTTTCTTAGATTTAGAAAATGGGAACCTCTCAGTCTTTCACCTATAGTATGTTCATCAATCCTCAGACACAATTGTTTTCCATCTATTATAGGTCTTTTCCATTTGTCCAAATCTTACAGTTCAATGTGAAAGTAAGAAGACGTGGTTCAAGTTTAGGCTGTCACATATATTAGTAGCTTGGGCAAATCACTTCACATTTCCACAGATCAGTTTCTTTATCTGTAAGAGAATAATATTTGCAATTCCCACCTCCTAGGGATGTTGTAAATAAAGCACTTTGTTTTATTTTCTCCCTTCCTTCCTTCCTTCCTTCCTTCCTTCCTTCCTTCCTTCCTTCCTTCCTTCCTTCCTTCCTTCCTTCCTTCCTTCCTTCCTTCCTTCCTTTCCTCCCTCCCTCCCTCCCTCCCTCCCTCCCCTCCCTCCCTCCCTCCCTCCCTCCCTTCCTCCCTTCCTTCCTTCCTCCTTCCTTCCTTCCTTCCTTCCTTCCTTCCTTCCTTCCTTCCTTCCTTCCTTCCTTCCTTCTTTCCTTCCCTTCCTTCTTCTCTTCCCTCCTTCCTTCTTCTTATCCCTCCTTCCTTCTCTGCCACAAGCATTTATAAAGCACCTATTATGTGCCAAGTATTGTGCTAGGATGCCCTCAAAGAATTTACATGCTATCAGGGGTAATTGTGGTGATGGAAAACAATACATATGTAGATAAGTAAACACAAAATATATACAAAAAAGGAATTTTTTTTTTAGTGGGAGTAGGCACTAGCAACTGAGGATAGCTCTCATGCATGAGATAGAAATTGAGCTGAATTTTGGTGGAAATTAGAGGCTTTAAGAGTCAAGGGTGAGAAGGGGAGAATATGCCAGGATTATTGGAGTACAATCTGTGCAAAGGGGTGGAAGATGAAAATGAAATGATATGTGTATGGAACAGGAAATAAGGATGATTTGGTTGGAACATACAATGGATCAAGGAAGGTAATGTACAATAAGCATTAAAGAGTTTTTTGGAGACAGATTTTGAAGGGCTTTAAAAGTCAGAGGATGTCTGGGTCACATGAGCAACAAGATGGAGTATTAAACATTTTCTCTGACTCCCCACATCTCAAACCTCTCTAAAACAGAAATTATTTACTCAAGATAAAGCAACTTCAGTAGTCTCCATGATCTCGGACACCCAAAATCTATAAGAAGATAAAAAATCCCATGAAATTGATGCTTGTTGACCTTGAGCTTACTTAGCACCCCTCCACAATCTCCCATGCTTCTAATAGTGAGACTGCTCTAGTAGACTTGGGCTTACAACAAAATATACCCTACACTCTAGTTTCCCCTCCCTCTTTCCAGTGCCTTGGAGATAACCAGCTCCAATCTGCCCTGGCTACAACAGATAGCCAGGCAGCCACAGCACCTTAGGAACCAAAGTTTGCCTGGAGCCACAACCCTCTAGCAGCACAGCTACAAAACTCTGAACTGCCAGGGCTGTAGCAAGTAGACCCAGTGCTGAGGCAGACAACCATGTAGTACTAACTCAACAAAGCTCCTAATTTCAGGTGCCAAGCCAAAGAACTAAGGAAGAGAGGGAAGAGGAGAGGACAATTGTGTGTGTATGAGGGGGGAGGGATAGGGTATTGTGTAGCTAAGGCTGAGGGGAACAGCAAAGCATTCAGGTAGGGTCAGTTCTGACCACTCAAAAGACACTTGGGGCAGAAACTTAAGCTAATGAAATGTGAATTGTCTCATGTAGAAGGAGGCTGAGACACTTTGAGATCCATCCCCCAATGAAACCACAAAGGGAAGGGAGTCAAAGTGATCAATAGAGAAAATGGGCAGGGATATTGAAATTACCAAAGATTTCAGGAAGGATAAAACTCAAAGACCTTGAACACAAATAGATAAATCAACACAAAAAGTAACAACAGAAGGAAATAAGGCCTCTAAATCTAGTAAATTAGTTTGGGTATTTATAAATAAATACTTCAAAATGAAGGGAAATGATCTAACATTTGATAAGACAGAGGACCCAGTGGAATTTGAGGAGAACATGGAATCACAACACATTCTTCCTGAGTGATCCAAAAGAAAAATGAGAAGTATGAGAGCATAGTATGGCTTGAATAGTAAAATTAATGGGCAGAATAGGAAAAATATGTACAATGGCAAGGCTCTTCACCAAAGAAACAAAAGAGAGAATAATAGATTGAGAATGCAAAGACACAGAAAGAATGAACAATCTAGAAGAGGAGCAAAAAACAATAACACTAAAAGAAAATCTGCTCCCTAGGCAAGTAAAATATACTGATGTCAAAGACAGGATGCATAGAGACAACCTAAGGATCATAGATCTCCTAGAAGAACACAACAGAACAAAAAAACCCTAACACTATAATGAAGGAAATAATAGACAAGACGTACCCAGAAACATGGAAGTTGCATTTGAAAGAATTCAGAGATAGTTTCTAGAAAAAAAAACCCAACTTGAAGGCTGCAAACTGCAAGACACATAGTGGTTAAACTTAACAATTTAATTCAGAAACAAGTTCTGTAAGCCATCAGGAGAAAAGACCTTTAAATACAAAGGACAGAACATTTAGATAATACATGACTATTTTGCACCCACTAGAAAACAGGAGGAAATGGAATAATGTGTTCGAAGAGCAATAGGGTCAGGACACTGACCAGGGTGACCTACCCTTCAAATCTGAGCTTGAAAATACATGAAATGCATGAAAATATATGAAAAAAAGATGGGTATCCAATAATAAAGAAGAGTTTGAAATACTGTTAAAAAGAAAACTAGAACAAAAGATTTCCTAAACAATGCCCTAAAAAAAAAAAGCAGAAAGAGTGAATAAAAGCAGCAGCCAGGGACAGCAACAGAGCAAAAACAGAGAGACCACTAAGAGAATTCTTTCTAAATGAACACAAGGAGACAGAAGTGAAGATGGAAATCTGGTAGAAGTAACAGTGAAAGGGTAGACAGGGGCATTATGGATGAACCTGGTGACAACCTGCCTACAGGTTAATTAATATTTTTTGTGGGACTACATTACAATGTGGGATGGAACATGACAATGGGATAGCGGAGCAGGGAAACAGAGAGGAGAGTGTGATGTGCCAGGGTCAAATCAATGGCTAGCAATGAAGGTAAGGTGGCCTCTATGGTCAGAAAGAGAATAACTTCTGGGAGAGTGGGTGAGGAGGGAGAAAGATTAAAGGAAGGGAGAAAGGAGGCCTTACTTTGATAGTGGAAAGGGGTTCATCTCATGAATGCTCCTATGGGTGAAGAGAGATGACCCCTAATCCCTACTCCTGATTTTTTAAAACCTTTCCATTTGGGATTTTATTGGTTCCTTTTTCTCTCCTGCCTTTATCAGGATATATAACTCTTCCCCTTCTTTTTTTCCTCTCAGTCAAGTAGATACCTCATTCTTCTCCTCCCTTTCAACTAGTTCCATTCATTAGTTTTCTAACTTTTTTTTGAACCCCTTTCCAAAAAGGTTTTTTCTCATTTTCTTCATTATCCCTCCTCTCTATTCCATTTTCTCTAAACCCTCATTTTCTGATTCTTGACTCTTATTTCTCTCTTTTCTATGTATTCTCCATGCTATCAAAGCCTTCTAAAGTATCTATTCTAGGCTTTTTCCTTTAGGTGTTTTCTGCCATTGCCTTGTAGGGCTTGCCCCATGGATTCACCTGTTCCCTTGTGCCTTAATTCTAGAACAATGCCAATTACTGCAGATGTCATTGAGAATACTGGCCCTTCCCCAATACGTCTTTGATTTTTCAGCCCAATCACTTGTCTCTACCCTCCTCTGGTTACCTTTTTACCCCCCACGTTTGCCTCAAAATTTTCTCCATGGGTCCATGCTCTCCCATTCCAATTGTCCCCAGGGGTTCCAACTCTTTACCCTCCCAAAATAGACTTTTCAAGCCCCAAATTCTCTAGGCCTCAACCAGTGTAAGGTTCTCCTGACTCCAGGGCTGGTGCTCTATCCACTGTGCCACCTAGCTGCCCCCTGCTCATCTTTTCTTATAACACAATAGTATTTCATTACATTAATATACCACAACTTGTTCAGCCATCCCCCAGTTGATGGGCATCCCCTCAATATCCAATTCTTTGCCACCACAAAAAGAGCTGCTATAAATATTTTTATAGATGTGGGTCCTTTTCCCATTTGTATCTCTTTGGGATATAGACCTAGAAGTGATATTGCTGGGTATGCAAAGTTTTATAGCCCTTTGTGCATAGTTCTAAACTGCTCTCCAGAATGTTTGGATCAGTTCATAACTCCACCAACAATGCATTAGTGCTCCAATTTTCCCACATCTTCTCTAGCATTTATCATTTTCCTGTTTTGTCATGTTAGTTAATCTGATAGGTGTGATGTGGTACCTCAGAGTTGTTTTGATTTGCATTTCTCTAATCTACAGTAATTTAGAGCATTTTTTTCATATGATTATAGGTAGCTTTAATTTCTTCATCTGAAAACTGCCTTTGACCATTTATCAATTGGGGAATGACATGTGTTTATAAATTTGACTAAGTTCTCTATATATTTTAGAAACGAGGCCTATATTACAGACATTGATTGTAAAAAGCCTTTCCCAGTTTTCTACTGGCCTCCTAATCTTGGCTGCATTGGCTTTGTTTGTGCAAAACTTTTTCAACTTAATGTAATCAAAATGATCGATTCTGCATTTTATAACGTTCTTTATATCTTGTTTTGTCACAAATTCTTCCATTCTCCATAAATCTAACATATTAAACTATTCCTTGCTCTCCCAGTTGGCTTATAGTATCAGCCTTTAAATCTAAATCATGTATCCATTTTGACTTTATTTTGCTATATAGTGTAAGATGTTGGTCTATGCCTAGTTTCTGCCACACTATTTTCCAGTTTTCCCAGCAGTTTTTGACAAATAGTGAGTTCTTATCCCAGAAGCTCAAGTCTTTGGGTTTATCAAACAGTAGATTATTATGATCACTGACTACTGTGTCTTATGTACCTAACCTATTCCACTGATCCACCACTCTATTTTTTAGCCAGTATGAACTAGTTCTGAGGACCGCTGCTTTATAATATAGTTTTAGATCTGGTATAACTAGGCTGTCTTCCCTTGCATTTCTTTTAATTCCCTTGATATTCTGGACTTCTTGTTCTTCCAGATGAATTTTATTATGATTTTTTCTAGCTCTACAAAATAATTTTTGGTAGTTTGATTGGTATGGCACTGAATAAGTAAATTAATTTAGGTAAAATTGTCATTTTTATTATATTATTAGCCCAGCCTACCTATGGGCAGCTGATGTTTTTTCCAATTATTTAGATCTGACTTTATTTGTGTGAAAAGTGTTTTGTAATTATGTTACTATAGTTCCTGGGTTTCTTTTGGCAAGTAGACTCCCAAATATTTTATAATAACTTTAAATGGAATTTCTCTTTCTATCTCTTGCTGTTGGGCATTGTTAGTAATACATAGAAATGCTGATGATTTACATGAGTTTATTTTACATCCTACAACTTGCTAAAGTTGAATAATAATTTCAAGTATTTTTTTTTACATGATTCTCTAGGATTCTCTAAGTATATCATCACATCATCTATAAAGAGTGATAGCGTTGTTTCTTCTCTGCCTATTCTAATTCCTTCAATTTCTTTTTCTTCTCTTATTGCTAAAGCTAACGTTTTTAGTACCATATTGAATAACAGCGGTGATAATGGACATCCTTGTTTCACTCCTGATCTTATTGGAAATGCTTCTAGCTTATCCCCATTACATATAATGCTTACTGATGGTTTTAGGTGGATGCTACTTATCATTTTAAAGAAGACTCCATTTATTCCTATGCTCTGTAGTGCTTTTAATAGGAATAAGTGCTGTATTTTGACACAAGCTTTTTCTACATCTATTGAGATTACCATATGGTTTCTGTTAGCTTTATTGTTGATACGGTCAATTATGCAGATTATTTTCCTAATTTTGAACCAGCCCTGCATTCCTGGTATAAATCCTACCTGCTCATATCCTTGTGATAAATTACTGTACTCTCTTTGCTAATATTTTATTTAAAAATTTTGCACCTATATTCATTAGGGAAATTGGTCTGTAGTTTTTTTTCCCCTCTATTTTGGATCTTCCTGGTTTAGGTATTAGTACCATATTTGTATCATAAAAAGAATTTGGTAGGACTCCTTCTTTGCCTGTTTTCCTAAATAGTCTGCGTAGTATTGGAATTGATTGTTCTTTAAATGTTTGATAGAATTCACTTGTAAATCCATCTGGACCTGGAGTTTTTTTTTCTGGAGAGTTCATTGATGGCTTTCTTTTTTCTGAAATGAGGTTATTTAAGTATTTTATTTCTCCTGTTAATCTGGGCAATTTATATTTTTGTAAATATTCATCCATTTCACTAAGATTGTCAAGTTTACTGGCATACAGCTGGGTAAAATAGCTCTTAATTATTGTTTTAATTTCCTCTTCATTGGTGGTGAATCCATTTTTGATTGTTTCATTTTTGATAATGGCAATTTGGTTTTCTTCTTTTTTTTAATCTAATTAACCAAAGGTTTACCTATTTTATTGATTTTTTCATAAAACCAGCTCTTAGTTTTATTTATTGATTCATTAGTTTTCTTAATTTCAATTTTATTAATCTCTCCCTTGGTTTTCAGTATTTCTAATTTGGTATTTCACTGGGAATTTTTAATTTGTTCTTTTTCTAGTTTTTTAGTTGCATGCCCAATTCATTGATCTTCTTTTTCTCTATTTTATTCACGTAAACATTTAGAGATATAAAACTTCCCCTAAGAACTGCTTTCGCTGTATCCCATAAGTTTTGGTATGTCGTCTCTTTATTATCATTCTCTTGAATGAAGTTATTGATTGTTTCTATGATTTGTTGTTAGACCCACTTACTCTTTAGGATTAGATTATTTAGTTTCCAATTAATTTTTAGTCTATCTTTCCATGGCTTTTTATTACATGGAATTTTTATTGCATCATGATGTGAAAAGGATGCATTTAATATTTCTGCATTGGATTGTGAGGTTTTTATGGCCTGATACATGGTCAATTGTTGTGTAGGTGCCATGTACTGCTCAGAAAAAGGTATATTCTTTTCTATCCTCCTTCAATTTTCTCCAGGGGTCAACCATATCTAACTTTTCTAAAATTCTATTCACCTCCCTTAATTTCTTTCTTGTTAATTTTGTATTTAGATTTATCTAGTTCAGAGAAGGGGAGATTGAGGTCCCCCACTAGTATAGTTTTACTGTCCATTTCTTCCTATAACTCCCTTAACTTCTCCTCTAGGAATCTGGATGCTGTACCACTTGGTGCGTATATGTTTAGTAATGATATTATTTCATTGTCTATGGGGCCTTTCCTTCCTTACCTCTTTTAATTAGATTTATTTTTGTCTTTGTTTTGTCTGAGATCAAGATTGCTACCCATGCTTTTTTTTAACCTCAGCTGAAGCATAATATATTCTAGTCCAGCTGTTTATCTTTACTCTGTGTGTATCCCTCAGTTTCAAATGGTTTTTAATCCATTCTGCTCTCCACTTCCATTTTATAAGAGAGTTCATCCCATTCATATTCACAGTTATGATTACTATCTCTGTCTTTCTTTCCATCTTATTCTCCCTTCCCCCACTGAAGATTTTATTTCTCCTTTTTCCCTTTTCCTCCTCACTTCAGTTTTGCTTTTGACCACCAAAAAATGTGAAATGCTTCAGAAATTTTCATGTCCTTGCACAGGGGCCATACTAATCTCTGTATTGTTCCAATTTTAGTATATGTGCTGCCCAAGCAAGCACAAGTTAATATATTCTTTACAGATATAATTCAATAAGAATAAAAATAGGTTCAGGGACCACAAAGAAAAATATAAGGGGCAGCTAGGTGGCACAGTGGATAGAGAACTGGCCCTGGAGTCAAGAGGACCTGAGTTCAAATCTGACCTCAGACACATAACACTCACTAGCTATGTGACTCTGAGCAAATCACTTAACCCCAACTGTCACGTGTATGTATATATATGTGTATGTGTGTGTGTGTGTGTATGTATATGAACTTAAAAATTAGAAAATTAACAAATAAATCTAAAATAAGCACAAAAGCCAAAATATTAAAAATTAGGGGGGAAATTGATAAATTGAAAACCAAAAACCCTATAGCAATGATAAATAAAACTAAAAGCCTGTCTTTCTAATGATGAAAAGAAGTAGGGATGAAGGGGGAACAGCACTTTTAGACCTCAAAATATAAACTATTACTCATCAAAACTCTCTAGTATTGGTTAAAGAATAAATAGATCAATAGAATAGACTTAGACAAGGGAGCTGCTATAAACATTTTTGTATTTCTAAACACACACACACACACACCCCAAAAAAACAAGCCCAACACAGGAGTTTACATCTTATCTAAAAGAAAACAGGGAGACAACTCAAGTTTTTTAATATCTCTTTTAAAGTCAGTGTCATTGGCATTCTCCAAAGAATTTTTGCTCTGGGCCATACTGGACCTCTGATACTAGTGTTCTTATTTCTCAGAATGGTGGCGTGCCTTTCTGGATACTCCAGGTTTTGATAACTACACCAACTCAGAAGCTCTCTGATTTGCTTTCTGTATTATATGGGGATCCAATCTAAAACGTCTCCCCATTTTTTTCACTTGTCTGATACAATCATTTGCATATCACTTTCATCATCACCACCCACCACTACCATCACCATCATCATCAAAGTCCAATTCATTATCTGTTGTCATTATAACGAAAGACAACAGAAAAATAAGGGAATGCCAGTCAGGGTGATATAAAGTAGTTAGCCTGTGCACTGAAACCACCATGGTAGCTATAGAGGCCTGGCAGGAACCCTGAATTGCTGGCCAAGTGAATTCTGGATTGGATTAGCCCCCTAGACTGTATAATAAAAATCCTTTTATGAATCCAAGAAATAAATGGAGTTGTAGTCTTGTCCTAAAGGAAACTTGACATTAATCAGCTTGCCATTAAGTGCAGTGGAGCGAATGGCAGTCCTTTGTTTTTCTGTAGCACAAGAAGGCAAAACATTTAGGAATAAATCAGAAATGCCAATTATTGAACTGCTGGAATGCTTCAGTACAAATGGCATTGAACCCCAAATTAGGCAAACCATGATTGTACATTAAATGTACTGAAGACATGAATACTTTCATTACGCACCAGTACTACATCAAAAACAATTTGATTCCTAAGACTACATTACATGAAACTGAAGAACTACTAAAATAAAAAGAAGGAAATTGGGAATATGTGTTACCATTTATAGGTAGGGGTGTGTGTGTGTGTGTGTGTGTGTGTGTGCGTATAATATATGTAGTCTCAGCTCCAACTTAAACATTAGTGTATTATTGACCAGTGTAGGGCAATTAAAAAATGATTTGATTCCTAAGCTTAGATGAAATCAAGGCACTACTAAAATCGAAAAAAGGAAGAGTTGAAGACTCTGAAATCACTGAAAATTCTCACATGATGCAAATTCTAGAAATTATACCTAAAAACAAAACAAATGACAAAAACAGTTACACTTAGACTAGATTTCAAAAAGCTCTTTTTAAATTTGGCTATGTGAATTCAAGTAGGAGAATAATCACAGTAAAACAGTAATTTTTTTTAAAGTTACAATTTGTTATAACCATCATGAAAAAATACATTCTCTGACAGTATTTGGCTGAAAGTGTAAAACATTTCAGTGCTTGCACTCAGCAATATTATGCAGCAGTCATTGCCATGGTAAAAACCACAGGAGAAAAACAGGAAGAATAAGGGAAGTCCCCTAAAGACAGACATCAAATACCAACATGTCAGAAGCAACTCAGGAGAGCTGTTGAAGAGTTTCAGAAAGGCATGTGAAAATCACATTAATATCTATACCTACACATGGTTGAAAACTTGAACTCTCAACTAAAGACAACAAAAAATAAGTATGTAGGGAAAGACCTGGAAATCAAATGCATATCAGAAATCCTAGATTTCCTTAATTGATATTTGAAAACAAATATTAAAAGCATAGTTAAAGGGGGAAGGCAATAGAGCAGCACAAATAATAAAATAAGCAATTCAAAATCAATAAAATTTACTATAGACTCTTGAGAAGTAAAGAATTCAGGAGTGAAAGGGAATCCCCAATGAAAAAGGATGTAGATAATTTTTGGTCAAGTTCAAGAAATCCAATACAAGAAAATATAAATTTTATCAAATAAGAAACAAAAAACTTGTGCATTGTTAATATAATGAATGATAGAACAGTTACAGCAAGTTAGGAGAATGAAACTTTAGTGTCTTTGTAAAACTGAAAAGTTGTGTAGCCAGATAAGATTAACAATTATTGACTCAAATGTTTCACACTGGAATATCAATTACTAATAGATCACTTTGCTATATTCTCAGCTACAAATCTGATTTTTTTTTAAACAGAGAACTCAGTAACCCTTCAAATACAGCACATATTTGTATTCTATACAAAGCAGTCACAACTTGTATCAACAAAAACATTTGTAAACACATAAAAGAAAATAATAACATTGGCTAAGGAGCAAAAAGATTTTGCCAACAAGTCCCAGGAGTATCAGGAGCAACTTATTATTGTTTAGTAATTATTGAACGAGTTGCTAAAAAAAAAGTCTTAATATTTATACTATCTTTGTTGATTATGGCAAAGCCTTTGGTTCTGTATTAATAGCTTATAATGCATTTCAGATATAAAAAATAGATGCAAGAATAATGAGAATGTTAGGAATACTTAATTCCACATGAAAACTATTTTCCATTAAAACATGCCAACAGCTATAATTCCAAGAGTCATTCATATGAAATATGGCATTTTTAAGGGAGGCAGTTTAATCTTAGTGTTAAATCCATTAAAATCCCTCCTAAATAGAATCTTAAGTTTGGCTTTCAAATTAAAGAGGGTGTTGAACCAAATATTTTATTAATTGATGGAAAAATATATAAAACAGCTCTTTCATCTCAAGGAATATTATTCCTGTGAAATCAAAATGTCATTTCAATGTGTTAAGTCTAAGTTATTTGTTGTTGGTGTTGTTCAGTCATTTTAGTCGTGTCCAACTTTTTCTGATCCCATTTAATGTTTTCTTGCCAAAGAGAATGGAGTGGTTTGCCATTTCTTTCTCCAGCTCACTTTATAAAAGATGAAGAAAATGAGGCAAACAGGATTAAGTGACTTGCCCAGGACCACAGAGCTAGTGTCTGAGACTAGATTTGATTTCAGGAAGACGAGCCTTCCTGAGTTTAATGAATATTGATTGATTGAGTGATTGAGTGATTTGGAAGATGACGAAATTGAGATCCAGAAGGATGTGTCCAAGGTCATGGTCAGTAAGTGGAAGAACCAGGACAGGATACAGACCTAAGTTTCCTGATTCCAAGCCTACTTTGAACAAGTCGCAGAATAACTTGCTCTTAACCTTAAGGAATCTTCAGAAGCAAAACAGCCACTCTTCAGTGTGGTTCCTTTGCTCTAGTCTTCCTTATTGTGATCCATATACATCCTGCACATACCTGCCTTCAGTTTATTCAGCTAATGTCCCCTTTCCCTCTAGGCTTAGCGTTTTCTTTAAATCTCTTTGACCTTGTATATTGGGTGGGGGTAAAGTTAATTTGCTAACCCCTCCACATATTCGTTTTAGCTTCTTCCCAACTAATAGGGGTTGTAGTGAGAAAAGAAGTCAGTGCATATCATTGCTATATATAGCCCATTGCTTAGTTGGGACACTGGGTACCTAATTTCCTGAAGGAATATTTGGCACCAGCAAACCTTGATCTCTTCTACTGCCACATTAATCAACCTGGAACACACCTAGGCACTGTATCTTAGTTGTAAGAGGTAAGAGGGTAGGAAACAAAAAAAGGGAAAAATAATTTCTTTACATCCTTCATTTTAAAATATTATATATATATATATATATATATATATATATATATATATATATATATATATATATATGTATGTATGTATGTATGTATGTATGTATATATCCGTCTGACCAGAGAATGGACTATTCTTATCGTTTCATTTATTTTTAGGGAGGTGCTCTGTGTGGCCTTCCTCTATCTCCGGGTAATCAGTGGCTGTGCTGATGGGAAGATACGCATATATAACTTCTTGAATGGGACCTGTCTGAAGGTGATGAAAGCCAATAGCAGAGGTGACCCAGTGCTGTCCTTCTTTATTGAGGGCAACAGGTGGGTGGTAGGTGTGGAGGTCAGAGCCATGAGCAATTCTATTTTGGATGATTCTACTCATCTCTTTTCAGATTTCTCATAGCACTTTGTCTGGACCTCTCCTTTGCACTCATCACATTCTGCTATGTATTATAGTTACTTTATTTACATGTTTTATCCCCTATTAGGCTGTAAGCTCCATGAGGGCAGGGAACATATCTTGTTTCATCTTTGTATACCCTCAGAGTCTAGCACAATGCTTTGGACATATTAAGTGCCTAATAAATTTGTTAAATATTTTTGAATTCTGGGAAACCTTCCCTCAATTTGCTAATAAGGGGATTGATGCAAGTGATACTGCAGTGGTAGAATTAATGAAACTTAGCAACTAATTGAATACAGGGAGTAAGGAAGAGGGAAGAATTAAAGAGACCTCTGGAGAATAAAATATAGACATTTGGGGAATGGTATCAATTTTTAAAAAGAGATCTTTGGAAGGAAAGGCAAGTTTGGATGGTGTAGGAAGGTGGTAAGTTTAAATCTGAGGTTCTGACAGTATGTTCAGTTGGAGATGTCTAACAGACTATTCTAGCTATGGGACTAGATTTCTGGGGAGAGATTGGAGCTATATACATAGATTTGGGGTTAATGTGTGTAGAGATTGAGGGGAATAAATAAGCGCACCAAAAGAGAGAGTATAAAGGGAGGAGAAAATGACCGAGGAGACTCTTTAGAATTATCTACATTTAGAGGGTGAGCTGGAACAGATTAGGATTAGAATTGTTCTCTTTGGGCCTAAAGAGTACAACTAGGAGCAATGGGTAGAATTTGGAAAGAAATACATTGGGGCCTGAAGTAGGGGGGAAAAAAACTTTCTAACAATTATATCTACCCAAAAGTGGAACAGGCAGGGGGCAGCTAGGTGGTGCAGTGGATAGAGCATTGGCCCCGGAGTCAGGAGAACCTGAGTTCAAATGCAGCCTCTGACACTTGACATTTACAAGCTGTGTGACTGTGGGCAAGTCACTTAACCCCGAGTGCCTTGCCAAAACTTAATGGGCAGCCTTGTGAAGTAGTGGGTTTCCCCTCATTTGAGGTCTCCAAGAAAGGCTGGATGGTTATTTTTCTGGTATCTTTAAGAAGGGATTGTTTTTCCAGTCTGGGTTGGAATAGACTATGAAGTCCTTTCAACTATGAAATTCTGTGATGCTCATTAAAAGTATGAGTTTATATGCCACCTGATAACAACTACTATGGGAGAATGGATTTGGGAGCCAGATGGGCTTCACAAAAGTCTTAGAAACCATTTGGGAGTCAAAAACATCACTTTGTTACTAAGCTTTTCTGCATATGGAGGAAAATCATTTAAGTTTTTTGAGCTGGAGTTCCCTTATCATAAAACAGGCTGCCACTGGGTTCCACACTATAGTTTTACTACTAAGAAGTTCTTTCTTTATCATCTTTCACACACTTACTTACCTGTTAGCCCTAACTTTCTATAATCTCATACTGCTAATCAGAAGAGAATTGAAGGAAAGAATATGTATATGTGGGTGTTACAGTGAGTAGAAATGCTGAGAGTTGAGTGTACAAAAACACTTAGTATCATTGAGTTCATTATTCATTACAATGTGTTTATCATATTCTGAACACAATATTAAAACAAGTGTATTACCTTACAGAGCAAAGTGGAATCAAGTTGATTCTACTGATTTTTCTATGTAATTTGAGAAAACTAACTTAATTTCCCTCAATTGCAAAATGGAACTTTGGGTAATACTCTTACTCTTTCTTAAAAGTAGGATAGTGAGTGCTTTATAAAGGTAAAATGAAAAATAACAATGTTGGCAAATGAAAAATGTTATAAAATTGTGACTTTTATGATTTATGAAGAGGAAGTTGTGTGGTACAGTGGAAAGAATGGTGGATCTGGAGTCAGAGGACCTAGGTCTGATACTCAGTCTCATTATTTACTATCTGTGTAGCTTTGGGCAAGACACTTAACCTCTCTGGGCCTCATTTACTTCTAAAATGAGCCTTTAAGGTGCCACCTAGTCCTGAATCTATGATCCTGAAACATGATTTGCTTTTAACTGATTAAACATTACTTTCCAATCAATATAATTCACAAACGGTTCCCAAGGCCTTTCCAGTTTTTCTAGGGGGAAAAATTATTTTTGTTCACAAGTCAAATAGAAAATATAGCTAAAGTTTTCTAGATATTTTGACCAACTGAAATTGGTTGATGGTACACTACAGTCAGCAACCTTTTAAAACAAAGTTCTAGAAACTCTCTCTAGAGTATAAAGCAAAGGGGACATTAGTGGTGCAATGTCTTACAAAAAAGATACTGCCCTTCTGCTAAAAAATACAGAATGCTTATCCTTGACAAGAAAGAGTGAAAAAGCAGAATAAGAAAAACAGATCTGCCATTAAAATTGCTAAGTCCAGCAATTTTCAGAGTCCCATTACATGTCAGTCTTGATTGAGTAATGTTAACACATACTTGAATTCATAAACATTTACTAGAAAGGCTGTATTCAGTCTGAAGCCACAAGGATATATTTCTGAGCCTCCTTCCCTTAGTACTCAGCACTTTCCAATCTGTAGTACTAGTTCCTATCTCAAGCATCTGACAGTCATTTGAAGACTTAGAGGCACTTAAAAATGTTGTGAACTAAGCACCTAAAAACTCAAAATATATTCTTACGTATAATACTCAGGATTCCTGAGTTAGAAAAATGACCAAGTCCAATGTAACACATACCCATTTTGGATGAAGACAAAAGCCATGCCTGCTTATTTTTGAGAAAGGACTAACAAGGTTGAATGCTGTATTTTGAATCAGAGGACTTGAGTTAAGAGACTCTATCTCTTAGTTACCTTGGGTACCAGTTTCTTTATGTGTAAAATGAGAGGATTAGACTAGACATCTAAGGTCACTTTTTTTCAAATTATAGCCTTGTGAATTATTCCAACTGGCCATATCTACTATATGGCCTCATTTGCTGCATCTATCAAATAGATGCTTTGGGAATTTTCATTCATGTTGTTTAGATAAAGTGGAACAAGTCCTGCGATTTTCCCTTCACGTGGCTACCGTTTTCTTTTGTTGGAAGCTCGATTAAATGTGTCTGTCTTGAGGTGTTATTTTGGTCCTAGGATGGTGATCAATACAGAGAGCAACGTTGTGACGTTCGAGTTTGAAGAGGTTAAATGGCAATATTACTCAGACAAGAATAAACTACTTACCAAGAAACCCAAGGAGAAGGAAAAGGAAAACAATGCTTCCTCTGCAAAGGAGTATAGAGCCAGTTATCCAAAGAAAAATCTTGAAACTGAAGCTAAGTATACTGGTAAATGACTTTGTGAATACAAAGGCAGAGAGGGTTGGGAGGAGCTAATCTTACAGGAAGGGGGTGATGGTGGTACTGTTGTAAAATTATTCTCACCAGATAATCTGTTGATTATCTAAAGTCCCTTTCTTCATTCCATTTGGAATGGAGTTGTCTGTTTTAGTGATTTATTTACCATGTGGTTAGAGACATAATCCATGCTGCTTTTTTTGTCTTCTTCCTAATGTACAACCTCAAACAATATTTTCTAAGGAAAGAACCATGAAAACAGCATATCTTGCTTACACATCTGAAAGATATCTTATTTATTTGAGGAATATGGAAGCCCCAGTAAAGTTTTTCCTCTAGGCACAAACATTATTACAAAGCTGATATTTTCTTAGGCACATTAAATCCTCCTCTAGAATTTACCAGTCCTCTGGGATTGGTATAGGATATTGCATCAGTTCATCACTCCACAGGAAAATTAATAGGCCAATCCTCTCTGTCTCCTCCTAGGTAATTAAATGAAGGCTAGATGGCTTAAACTTGTTAAGCAATGAGAGTAGTCCAAACCCAGATTTATATGATATTAAATATAATAGAGATCAATGGGTAAAGACCATATGAATTGTTAGTTGCCCTATCACTCTGACTCAGTTGAGGTATATCCCTATGAAAGTTTCCTGTCAAGACTTAACTCACTGTCTTCTACATTGGTAGAGTCAACAAAGAATCAAGAGAGGTTATCTTAAAGCCATGTTCAAACTGGTGTCAAGAAGCAGTCTTACTCTTTTTCTTTTTAAAACATCTTTTTCAATTTATTATTTTAAACACTCTTTTCTTCCTAAATTTTGAGTTCCAAATTCTCTCCCTCCTATTCCCTTCCCCACCCAATGAGAAGGCAAAGCAATATATTAAGTATATATGTGAAATCGTGTAAAACATGGTTCCACATTAGCCCATATTTTTAAAAAGCAAGAAAAGGAAAATAAGAAAATTATACTCCAATTTGCATTCATAATTCATCATTTCTCTCTCTGGAGGTGGGTAGCATTTTTTCATCATGAGTCCTTTGGAACTGTCTTGAATCATGCATTGATCAAAGAAGCCCAGCATTGCTTTTACTATGCACAATGATCTCCCAGTTCTTCTCACTTCATTTTGCCATCAGTTCATGCTATGTTTTTCTGAACACACCCCCTTCATCATTTTCCACAGCACAATAGTACTCCATTACAATCATATGCCACAACTTAAGCCATTCCCCAACTGACAAGCATCTTCTCGATTTCCAAATCTTTGCAACCACAAAAAGAACTGCTACAAATATTTTTTATGTGTAGGTCCTTTTCCTTTTCCTTTGATCTTTTTGGGATATAGATGTAGCAGTGGAATTGCTGGATCAAACAGTATGTATAATTTTACAGCCCTTTGGGCCATTCTTCCTTTTCCTAAGGAAGATAGCAACATAGATTTTTCCCTAGGAGATGCTGAGTCTAAAAGATACTCAGATAATTTCTCTGAAGCAGTAGAGAGTTGATACTTCTTGTTTTCTATTCAGGCATAGATGGACTTCTAATAGACTTTTTAAAATCTGAAATGGGTAATCATTTTGTTATCTTGCTATGAGCCTGTTAAAAATTAATGGACATAAGTTTTTCTTCAATGTACTTTCACTACCTCAAGGTCACAAAGGGCAAGAGACCCTGGTACAGGTCAGTGTAGGAAGTAGCTGCTGCATTTCAGTTCTCTCCAACTGTACTTATTTACCTTTCCTATCACATTCCTAGTTTTCCCTGAACTGTGCAGGATGGGAATACAAGATGAATGAATGGGAAAGGCATGCATTCAATCATCCAGAACCTCTTCATCCCACTTTTTCTTTTGTCTGCCTCCTACAACCAACCACCATTTCCCTGTCAAGTCACCAAAATTTGACAGCCCCCTTGGTTCCACATGGTTTATTTTAATTAACCTGGATTTATTAGATTCTTTTTTTTTTTTGGCAATTGAGGTTAAATGACTTGCCCAGCGTCACACAGTTAGTAAATGTCAAATGTTTGGTCTGAGGCCACACTTGAACTCAGGTCCTCCTGACTTCAGGGCCAGTGCTCTATCCACTGCGCCACCTAGCTACCCCTGATTTATTAGATTCTAACTGAAAAAGTTAATGACTAGAAATTATGAAAGGCAGAACCTGGTCCTGGGTCTGCTACTAGTCATATGCTCTTATGAGAGTCACTTCATCTCTTTTTGCATCTCAATTTTCCAACCTGTCAAATGAGGGGGGTTAGACTAGACGATTAAAAAAAAAACTCTTCCAGAATTTTATGGTTTATTAAAACAGTCACAGAATGATAGAACTGTTGCATGTTCTAGAAGTGTTGGTTACCAATTTTGAATTTGTGTCAGTTTCTGGTGAGTTGGTTGCTGCTACAATATTAGAAGATGAAGTGAAGCATCAGTCAGTTATTTTCCATACGGTAATGGGACAGATATTAGTGAGAATGTTTAAAAAAAAGAAAGAAGATAATGCTGAAACATCTTGAATTTACACCTTAACTATGGCTCACTTTCTGTGAGTACTTGGACATGTGACTTAACCTCTCTGTGACCATATTTTTCTGTCTGTAAAAAGGATGTCATACTTAACTGTCTTGGGATTGTTGTAGGGAAGAAATAATGTAATTGTACAAGGCAGTGGATATCAGAGAAATGCTGTTTCTGTCAGGACTGATTTAGAAAACAGTATTAGTAAATTTCAGTGGCAATAAAAAAGTGTAACCATTACAAGAACTAGTTAAAGATTAAATTCAAGATAAAGATTCTTTGAAAGTTGGCCTAGACTCTGTGGTGAATAGGCATGGGAATAAAAAACAGGAGGGGATCTTAGATATCATTTAAGACCTCTTAATTTACAGATGAGGTCCAAAGAGATGAATTAATTTGCCAAAGGTCACATGGTAGCAAGACAGAATTCAAATCTAGATCTTTTTTTTTCTTTCTTTTGTTTTTAGTGAAGCAATTCAGGTTAAGTGACTTGCCCAGAGTCAGACAGATAGTGAGTGTTTTGTGTCTGAGACCGGATCTGAACTCAGGTTCCTCCTGACTCCAGGGCTGGTGCTCTATCCACTGCGCCACCTAGCTGCCTCATAATCTAGATCTTCTTAATCAAAATCTAGCACTCTTTTTTGCTAAAACATGTTGACTTTTGTTATAAGCTAGTCAAAAACAATAGGAACATCAAAGACAAACTTCACAACTTTGCCTTAGGATGAGCTTGAGAAATTCAAGGGTAAGCATGAGAGTCCCAGACAGAGTATTCAGATGCTTCTCCTAGTCAACAGAGGAAGGGTAGTTTGGGATAGAGTGTGATGTTACTTTGTGTAGGGAAAATATATTCCCAGGAAGCACTTTCTGTTGGGCCGGTTCCTATAGGAGCAGACAGCAAAAAGATAATATGACAAATCGCTATCTACCACCTGGCCCTGTCCTGTACTTTTGTCCCACTCACTCTAAACCTTAGAAGTTTGGGCATCTTAGAGACTTAACTGTCTTCTGGGAAATTTCTAGAATACATTATTTTTGGGGGGGGGGTTAGGCAATGGGGTTAAGTGACTTGCCCAGGGTCACACAGCTAATAAGTGTTATGTGTCTGAGTCCACATTTGAACTCAGCTCCTCCTGAATCCAGGGCTGGTGCTCTATCCACTGTGCCACCTAGCTGCCCTAGAATATATTATTAAGGGATGGTTAAGTGAACATCACGAAAAGGAAGTGGTTATCCCAAAAAGCCAGCATGGACATTAAGGATAGGTCATTCCAGACTAACTTCACTTCTTTTTTTGGTCAGGTCAGTCAGTAAATAAACACTTGTTAAGTGCTTGCTGTGTTCCAGGCACTATACAAAGCACTGGGAATACAATGAAAGGTAAAAGACAGTCCCTGCTCTCAAGGAACTCATAGACTAGTGAAGGAATAAACATACAGACACATACAAACTAGATATGGGATGAATTTGAAATAATCAACAAAGGGAAGGCACTAGAATTAAGGGGAATCTGGAAAGGCTTCCTGTAGAAGCTGGGATTTCTTTTAGTTGAGACTCGAAGGAAGCAAGGAGGCAGAGATAAGAGAGCATTCCAGGCATGAGTGGCAGCCAGTGAAAATTCCTCGAGTCAAAAAACAGAGCATCTTGTTCAAGAAACAATAAGGAGATCAGTGTCACTGGATGTAAGAATCCACAGGGGGAAGGAGGTACCGTGTAGGGTATAAGAAAACTGAAAAGGTGGAGGGTGTAGGAAGCAATGGGCATGGTAGGTTATGAAGGACTTGAATACCAAACAGAAGGTTTTATATTTAATCTTGGAAGTGAGAGGGAGCCACTGGAGTTTATTAATTAGGATATGATAGATGAGAGACAGTGAGGAGTCAAGGATAACACTAGATTGCAAGCTTTGGTGACTGGAAGGATGATGGCACCCTCAAAAGTAATAGAGAAGTTAGGGAGAGGGAAAGGTTTGCAGGGAAAGATAAGTTTAGTTTTGGACATGTTGAGTTTAGGATATCTATATCATGGGCAACCAGTTTGAGATGTCTAATACACAGCTAGAGATGTGAGAATGGGGATCAGCACAGGGGTTTAGGCTGGATAAGTACATCTGAGAATCATAATCATAGAGATAATAATTAAAGCCCTGGGACTTGATGAAATCACCAAGTAAAGTAGTATGGAGGGAGAAGAGAAGAGGACACAGGAGAACCATGTGGAACAACCATGGTTACTGGACATGACCTGGATGAAGATCCAGCAAACGAGACTGAGAAGGATGGTCAGACAGGTAAAAGGAGCACCAAGAGAGAGTACTGCCCCAAAAACCCAGAGAAAAGAGAGTCTCAAGTAGAAGAGGCTGATCAACAGTGACTGGTCAAAGACTGCAGAGAGATCAAGAGGGATGAGGACTGAGGACTGAGAAAAAGCCATTAGATTTTTAAGTTAAGAAATCATCAGTAACTTTGGAAAGAGCAATTTCAGTTGAGTGAATAGGTCTGAAGTCAGACTGTGGAGAGTTAAGAAGAGGAAAAGAAGCAGAGGCACCTATTGGGAATATTCAGGTGTAGTTTACCTAGATCTCAGGAAAAGATGATGAAGTCTCCCTTATGGACATGATGGCAAGATACCCTATAGTACAGTTAGGCATATTCAGAACTTCTTGGATAACTGGATCCAAAAAGTAATCATTACTGGTTTGAGGTCAATTTGGAAGGAAGCCCCAGGAATATGTGTTTATCCCTGAGCTACTTAATATGTTTATAAGTGTCTTAGTTAAAGACCCCCACTGGTGTCTTTCTATTCAACACATCATAAGGAAAAACTCCCTAACAATTAGAGCTATCAAATGTAGAGTGGACTCCCCTATGAAAGAGCAGGTTTCACTTCACCAAAAATCTTCAAGTGAAGGGTGGATGACCTTGAATATTTTTGAAAGGATATGCTTGTTGAGGTACAGTTTGGACTAGATAGCCTCTGAGGTTGATTCCAACTCTGAGATTCCTCACTTACCATTAACACTTCTCTCCCTGGGTTTGGGGAAGGGAGAGTGCAACAGATCAGATCCTGATACATATCAGATATGCAGCAGCATGTTTTATGAACAAATTTTTGCACTTTTACATGAACAAGGACAATGATTACCAGCACCTTAATTACATTTTCAAAATGTTAAAATATAGTGATTACATCTTAAGTTGGCACTCTTGCTTTCTTACAGAAGTGATATGTAAGCATTCTTTGTTTGTGAAACTACATGCCAGTTTACCAGACTGACTGATCTGCCAGCAGAAAGCCATGGACATAGTATAACTGTATTTCAACAAGACATTTGATAATCTTAAGATATTCACATAAACAAGATGGTCTAACCTAGACTATTTTAATAGATTCCTAATGGATTTTCCTGGCTCCAATCTATCTCATCTGCAATCAGTTCTTCACACTGCTACTCAAGTAAAATTCTTTATTCACTTTTCTGAGCACTCTTTCATTCAAAAAAAACTTCAGTAGCTCCCCATTAGGTAATTGAATAAAATATAAATGCTCATTCCTGGAATTAAAGGAACACACAATCTCTGATTTTACCTCTATTCCAGGATTTTTCCATACTACTCCCCTTCACATATTCTCTTATAGCCAAATCAGACTCTTTTGTTTTCCTCTTGCCTTCTCCCATACCTGTACCTTTGATCACATTGTTTCCCTGTCTAGAATTTATTATTGCATTCTTTCTTTCAAAGCCTCCCTTCTTTCAAGGATGAACCAGATATACTCTCTCCATGAAGGCTTTCCTAACTGTCCCTCCCCTTGTCAAAAATGATTTCTCCCTTGTTTCAGAAAACTTTTGTTAGGAATTATCCTTTGCTTTTATCACATTCTCCTCCTGTACATACAGTGTTTATTTGTACTCATAGCATTCCCCTCATTCCCATTAGACTGTCAGCTCCTTGAGACCAAATCTGTGCCCATATTTATCTTTATAGAACAAAAAGAAATTCCCTGCAAAGTTTTATATATATCAAGTGCTTAATAAAGGGTGTTCTTAAAACACAGTGTCTCATACATAGCAGATGTTTAACACAGGATATTTAAAAGTCTTAGTGTAGTTTTAAGATTCAATAGTTTAAAACTTCAGTAAGACTTTTGGTACATACTGTATGTATTCATTGTTGGTCCTTTCTTCTCTTCCTATTCCCCTGACCTTGTATTCATTTGTTTCACTCTCTGTTGCTGCCTGGATTTGCAAAGTACCACTTGCAAAAAAGTCTATACTAGTATACCTGAATTCTAGGTATACTATGTCAAACATTTCCCTGACAATCTACTAAAAAAAAAAAAAAGGAAATGTGTTTAATGGGGCATGATTTGGCCTTGATAAATTTATGCTGGCTCTTAGACCCCACTGCCTCCCTTTTTAAGTGCTCACATTGCATCACTTTAATAAAATATCCTAGAATCTTTCCAAAAATTGATATCAAATTGAAGAATATAACTTCCTTTGAAAAATGTGGGCAATATCTGTCTACCTCCAATCCTTGATCCTTCCATTCCATGGGTTCACTAATGGTAGTTCAGTAACTCTACATTCTAGAAGGTAGTTCTTCTAGGCCTGGTGACAAACTTATTCAGAGCAGTTAAGATACTCTTACCATCTCATTTATTTTGTGTTTCAATTCCCTATTCATTATTTTTGTCTTGTATTTCCCAGTCTAGGGATAATTTTCCTTGGCAGAGAAATATTGCTAAAACTTTCTAATTAGCTCTCCTCCACAGAACCAGGACCAGGGAAATTTCTTCTCTCAGTATTGACTCCCTCTTTCTTAATCTTTAATAACAAAGTTATGGGCTTAGACAAGATCGCATGAATACGTAATGTGTTAGTAATATCAATAGCATAGTAAAAGCAGATATATATTAAAACAAGGTATTAAAAAGCAAGCTATTATGTGAATTATATCAGGAGTTTAACTTTTCTTTCAATCCAATTCTCCCACTCCTCTTCCCACTAGTCAGAGATGAAATGAGAAGTAGGCAGAAAGGGGTTTCCTCTAGACAATGCAACCATGCAGCTACTGGTTTCACTGATTTATTCTCCACATCTCTGACAGTCACAGTCCTCTCATGTGGTGTGAGTCCTCTCACACTCAACTGTGGTTCTGGTCTTATCAGTATCTCATTCCCCCTCCTGATGTGGTTGCTTTTGATGTTCCCTGCTTTCAGAGAAAGGGGAGTAGCATGCCCTTCATAAGCTCCCTGCTGGGATTGACAAGAGAAGCATTGAACTAGAGGTGGCTACACTTTCTCTTCTAGGAGCAATCATGTGGTTTCTCCAGGGAACCTGGGGAACTCTGGATAATACGGTCGAAGCCACCAAGATTCTATGGCAATGTCTTTGTGATAGGAACAATCTCAACCAGAGGTTACATTTTCTCTCCAATATAGTTGTGGCTCTGATTCACTTTATGAATCAGCATTTGGGTCTTTCCATATGTAACATCTCTTTGGGGCTCACTCCTTCAACCTGCACTCCCACTGGCAGGTTGGGTCTCCAGAATGCAATGATGGCTACTCCCCTCAAGATTCTAGGAGTAACCTTAAGGAACTGGGATTTCTGGTACTGTTTCTTATGACCTTCCATCAGTATGTTCCCCACTGAAAATCAGTCAAGTAATTAGTTTGTAGCAAGGATAGTTGTTACAAAGCGAATACCCCCAAATCAAGGTTCACTTTCCCCGTGCACATACAAAGTTCCCAGGGAGAATGGGATCACAATTATAGTAAAATGTTAGCTTGAGTACAGGAGGTAAGAGCTTGTTAACCACATTTACAGAAATTGAGATATAAGCTATATTTTAAGTTGTATTTGGCAACCTGTCTGGAGAAAACTAGGTGGAAACATAATGAGCAAAAGAAAAAACAAAACAAAACAAAACAAAACAAAAAAACACCCTTTTGCAATGAGACCTTAAGATGAGATCTGGTACATCTAAGCCTCAGGTGACTTCTGTATCTGGCACAGAGGTCTAGAAATCTTAACCTGTTGCTCACTTCCCAAGTCTACCTTTATCTTCTGCAATTCCTACTTTCAATCAGCAGCACTGATAACACGACACAATTCTCCAAAGCACTCCTAAGACTTCATAATTCCTAACAAGGCCTCTCAGATATTTTTTTTGTAAGTTATCAAATGATAACTGTCTCTATATGAATAGCTGAAAGTGAATAGTAGCCATTAGGTTCAACAAGTCTCTCTTTTGTGCTGTGTACATGCTCCTGAAAGACAATGTTGGGCAACAGGACCACCTTATTATTCCTCAGCAGGGAGCCACAAATCAACATGACTCGTCTTCTGATGACCAATACTGGACAATCTCACTCCTGGTAGTACTTGTGGATCCTCATCATTACTCTGGGGAACATGACAAGTTTTCTCCTCTTCAGAGCATATGGTTCCATTCTCTATGGGAAGACCCTTAAAGCGATCATCCTTTATTCCTTGTATTTCTCTGATTTCCCGACAAAAGTTTGATTATTTCTTTGGATTCTTTTTTCTCTTAAAGCACTTCTTTCATTCAATCAAAAAACTGTACATTCTCTGCAGATCACTGAAAGTTCTTCTTTTCCTTCTATACTGCTGAGATCCTTAGTTCTCAATCGTTCTTGCTATAGTTTTCTAACTGCTCTACAAACTTTTAGCCTGTTAGCTGTATCAGGCTTTGTCTTTTTTTTCCCCTTTTCTTCTGACTAGTTGGTATGAAATTAGCAGATTCTTGCAAATGTAATAACACCAAGGTAGATATTCAACTTCCAGTAACATTTATTATAATTCAACAAACATCTCTTAATAGCCTATTTATGCAGAGAACTGTCTTAGGTGGTAGGAAAAGACATAAAGTTTAGAGGAGAAACAACTCCTGATGTCATACCTCTCACTAGAAGGGAGTTGATAGGGCATCAGGGCAGTTAGGTAGCACAGTGTACAGAGCACTGGGCCCAAAATTAGGAAGATCACTTCCTCATTACCAGCTGGACGACCCTGGGCAATTAATTTAACTTCTGTTTGCCTCACTTTCCTTAACTGTAAAACAGGGGTAATAACAGCATCTACCTTGAAGGGTTGTTGTAAGGATCAAATTAGATAATATCTGTAAAGTGCTTAGCATAGTATCTGGCACATAGCAGGTACTATATAAAAGCTTATTCCCCTTCCCCCCAGAATGCTCTGAAGCTACTGTCCCAACTCACACTCCCATTCATCAGTTGCTCCTGAAGTATGGCAACAGGTTCTCCTCAGGGTACTAGGGGTATCCTCCTCATGCTATATATAAGACCCTACTTGTTATTAGTTCCATGATTTTCATTTATCAATTAGTCATTTAGACTTGATTAGCTTTAGTGGTACAGTAAGAACAGTTGCTACAAAGTATCCACTCCCAACCCCAAGTCTGTGACACATGCTTTCACAAATACATAGAGTCCGAGACAAAATGTGCCTAAGCTTAGAGATCACATGTCATAAAGGAGTAATTCACTCCTGAGTCTTGTATTTGAAAGTCAAATTTTCTATTCAGCTCTGGTCTTTTCACCAAGAATGCTTGGAAGTCCTCTATTTCACTGAATATCCATTTTCCCCCCAAAGGCTTATACTCAGTTTTGCTGGGTAGGTAACTTGATTGTAATCCTATCTCCTTTGACCTCTAGAATATTATATTCCAAGCCCTCAGGTCCCTTAATGTAGAAGCTGCTAAATCTTGTCTTATCCTGATTGTGTTTCCAGAATACTTGAATTGTTTCTTTCTGGCTGCTTGCAATATTTTCTCCTTGACCTAGGAACTCTGGAATTTGGCTATAATATTCCTAGTACTTTTCCTTTGGGGATCTCTTTCAGAAGGTGATCAGTGGACTCTTTTCATTTCTATTTTACCCTCTGGTTCTAGAATATCAGGGCAGCTTTCCTTGATAATTTCTTCAAAGATGATGTCTAGACTCTTTTCTTTTGATCATGGCTTTCAGATAGTCCAATAATTTTTAAATTTTCTCTCCTGGATCTATTTTCCAGGTCAGTTATTTTTCCAATGAGATATTTCACACTATCTTTTTCATTCTTTTGGTTTTGTTTTACAATGTCTTGATCTCTCATAAAGTCACTAGCTGCCATTTGCTCCATTCTAATTTTTAAGGCCTTATTTTTTTCAGTAAGCTTTTGGACTTCCTTTTCCATTTGGCCAATTCTGCTTCTTAACACATTCTTCTCCTCATTGGCTTTTTTAAACCTCTTTTGCCATTTGGGTTAGTCTATTTTTAAAGTGTTATTTTCTTCAGTATTTTTGGGGGGTCTCCTTCAGTAAGCTACTGCCTTGTTTTTCATGATTTTCTTTTTTTAAAAAATTTTTTCCTACTTTTTTTTATATTGAATTATTAATTTATTTATTTTTAGGTTTTAACATTCACTTCCATAAGATTTTAAGTTCCAAATTTTCTCCCCATCTAGTCCCTCCCATCATCCCAAGACAGCATGCATTCTTAATACTCTTTCCTCTATCTACTCACCCTTCTATCTGCCCCCCTCTTTTTTTATCCCCTTCCCTTATTTTCCTGTAGGGCAGGATAGATTTCTATATCCCATTGCCTGTATATCTTATTTCCCAGTTGCATGTAAAAACAATTTTTCACATTTGTTTTTAAAACTTTGGGTTCCAAATTTTCTCCCTTCCTCCCTCCCCACCCACCCTCATTGAGAGGGCAAGCAACTTGATACAGATTATACATATGTAGTCATGCAAAACATTTCCACAGTAGTCATGTTGTGGAAAACTAACTATATTTCCCTTCATCCTATCCCGCACCACCCCCACCTCCCCATTTATTCTATTTTCTTTTTTGGCCCTGTTCCTCCTCAGAAATGTTTACCTCTAATTATCCCTTCCCCTAAATCATCCCTCCACTCTCTTATCCCCTTCCCCTCTATTTTCCTGTAGGGTAAGATAGATTTCCATACCCAATTGAGTGTGTATGGTATTCCCTGCTTGAGCCAAATCCAATGAGAATAAGATTCACTCATTCTCTGTCACCTTCCCCCACTTCCCTTCCACTGTAAAAGCCTTTTTTTGTCTGTTTTATGTGAGATAGTTCTACCTCTCCCTTTCTCCTTCTCCCAATATAACCCTCCCTCACTCCTTAATTTTATTTTTTAGATATCATCCCTTCATCTTAAACTCACCTTGTGCCCTCTATCTATCTATATATACTTTTTCCCTCCAACTACCCTAATACTGACAAAGGTCTCATGAGTTACAAATATCATCTTTCCATGTAGGAATGTAAACAGTTCAACTTTACTAATTCCCTTATGATTTCTCTTTCCTGTTTACCTCTTCATGCTTCTCTTGAATCTTGTATTTGAAAGTCAATTTTTCTATTCAGCTCTGGTCTTTTCACCAAGAATGCTTGAAAGTCCTCTATTTCACTGAATATCCCTTTTCCCCTGAAGGATTATACTCATTTTGCTGGTAGGTGATTCTTGGCTGTAATCCTAGCTCCTTTACCCTCTGGAACGTTATATTCCAAGCCCTCAGGTCCCTTACTGTAGAAGCTGCTAAATCTTGTGTTATCCTGATTGTGTTTCCACAATACTTGGATTGTTTCTTTCTGGCTACTTGCAATATTTTCTCCTTGATTTAGGAACTCTGGAATTTGGCTACAATATTCCTAGGAGTTTTCTTTTTGGGTTCTCTTTCAGGAGGTGATCAGTGGATTCTTTCCATTTCTATTTTACACTCTGGTTCTAGAATATCAGGGCAGTTTTCTAAGAGTTTAGGCTCTTTTTTTGATCATGGCTTTCAGGTAATCCAATAATTTTTAAATTATCTCTCCTGGATCTATTTTCCAGGTCAGTTATTTTTCCAATGAGATATTTCATATTGTCTTCAATTTTTTCATTCTTTTGATTTTTTTTTCTTTTTACAATGTCTTGATTTACAAAGACTAGCTTCCATTTGCTCCATTCTAATTTTTAAAGAAGTATTTTCTTCAGTGAGTTTTTGGACTTCCTTTTCCATTTGGCCAATTCTGCTTTTTAAGGCAGTCTTCTTCTCATTGGCTTTTTGGACCTCTTTTGCCATTTGGGTTAGTCTATTTTTTAAGGTGTTATTTTCTTCAGTATTTTGTGGGGTCTCCTTTAGCAAGCTGTTGACTTCTTTTTCATGATTTTCTAGCATCACTGTCATTTCTCTTCCCAGTTTTCCCTCTACTTCGTTTACTTGCTTCTCAAAATCCTTTTTGAGCTCTTCCGTGGCCTGGCACTGATTCATATTTTTCTTGGAGGCTTTGGCTGTAGGAGCTTTGACTGTGTTGTCTTCTTCTGGTTGTATGTTTTGATCTTCTTTGTCACCAAGGTAAGATTCTGTGGTCTGACTCTTTTTGTGCTGTTTGCTCATGATCCCAGCTAATTACTTGACTATTAAACTCTTTGTTAAGGTAGGGCTCTGCTTCTGGTGTGGAGAATGTATCTCCTGCTCTTCCTAGAATTCTATTTTACAGATGATATTTCCATTAGGTAGTTTCCATTCAGGATAGGAGAAGTTTAACCATATGCCCAGCGTAAGGTTTGACCATAAGACAATTATACTGATCTTTAAATATACAACAAATTATTCACCTAAATGAGTGTGATCTTTTTTTTTAAGTAGTCATTCTGAAAGGCCACACACTTTTTCCAATGTTCCCTACTGCTCAAACCTCTTTTGAACTCCTATGTAGGAACAACTTTCAAAACCTGCAAAACATCTTTTGAGGATTTTTAATCCTCAAATACTTTGAGACAGGATCTGTTTTTTGGGAAAAGCCTGAAATCATAAGAAGGTAAACCAAGTGGGTAAGCCAGGTTGTTTTATTCCATTGTACTTTAAGGTAGTGGTATCAGATAAGGATATGCTGTTGCATACTGAATTAGGAAATCACTTAAGAATATTAACTATATTCCACTGTATTTTATTTTGTTAAATATCTCCCGATTACATTTTAATCTGGTTCAGGCTGCACTCAGTAGTATTTTAACAGTGTTTGACATCTAAGTTTAAGATATGAGATTGGTTTCCTTATGTGGCTCATAAAGCAGCTTTAAAGGCAATTCTTAAAGAGGTATTCCAGAAATGTAAGCCAATGGTTGGGATATTTATATTGCAATGACTGGAATAAGTTAATATTCTTAGTAATCCCAAGGGGATTATTTTAAGAGATATCTTTTATTTGGATACCTACCTAAAGTTTCATTGTTTTACTAGAGTAAGGAAGACTCCAGTTCAAAATTAGCCTCAGACCCTTACTGTGTGACCTTGGGAAAGTTAGTCACTTAACCTGTATACCTCAGCTTCCTCATCTGTAAAATGGGATAAAGGACAAAATGAGATATTTGTAAAGGGCTTTGCAAACCTTAAAGCACCACATGAATGCTAGCTATTGTTATATAATCTCATGACTGTACACAAACACAAATGACTTTCAAATATATGACTTTTTCATGTAATCATGAAGTTCTTTTTTCTTCATTTCACCTTTTGGGAAAACAGGTGACATCTTTGAAACCCATCGACCAGTAACTGTTGAAACTTCAGAAGCAGCTCTCCAGCGAATAAAGAAACAGGGCTTACAATTGCCTCTCTCACCTGATCAGCTCCTTCTGACTGTAAGCTCCCTGCAGCAGACTCACACAGCAAGTTATACTGACCACCTCCATATTCCAAAAGTCAATGTCCGTGATGCTTGGGGGCCTACAGTCCTACAACAGGAAACCTCAAATAACTTTCTGGACTTAAAAGATATGTCACTCCTACCAGGGAGGGCTGAACAGGCTGCTCAAATCAAGAAGTTGAAATCTGCTAGTATTGCTCCAGGTTTTAAAAGAAGTAGCACCCCATTTGAAATCCAAAAATTGCAGCCCAACCTAAAGAAGTCCTTACACAGCTCTAAGGTATGTTCTCACATCCCACAGCCCATGACTGTCCGTCCTAAGTCCTGTGAAACCTTGAAGGATGGAGAAGAAAGAGTGCACACAAAGAGAGGCAACCTGACTAGCGCCAATATCATCAAACCTAATCGTATGATGATTCGAAACACGGGAGAGTCCTCCTGTCCCCAGGTGAAGCCACCCACATACGCTGTGACAGCCAATCCCTATCGGGTCAATACTGGGTTCATGCTACTGACAGTGAAACAAAAGAAAGAATACAATGAAGCCCAAATGGGGGAGTACAAGAACATGCAACCCATTGGAACAGCCAATCCTGATAAAGCAAGCAAAGTAGCCTGGCTCAGGAAGATCAAAGGTCTGTCTATAGATGACTTCATGAAGAAAGGGAAAACAGCAGCCCCTGAATTTGGACGTAAATCATTTATCTGAATGTCAGCCACAAAAAAAAAAGTATATTATCTTTAAAATAAACATAAAATCAAATTGCTATCATTATTTGAGCTTTTTTTGTTTGGGCCTTTTACATGGTAATGGGTCTTTTGAGATGGAGAAATTCTAGCCATCTACACCCCCCCCCATTTCTCTAAGGGATCACAGCATCTTAAATTAAGAACTAAAAGAGATTTTAAGAGATCATCTGGTCCAACCCTGCCTTTTTACAGATGAAAAAACTGAGGCCTAGATGTAGGAATGGGGATTACCACTGTCACACATGGGAAATTTGGGATTCAAACCCAAGTCTTCTCACTCCAAATACAGTGATCATTTGGATCTGGTTCCTGAAATTTCTTTTATTAATCACTTCTTAACATGCAAAAATTAGACGTTACCTTTGGCCCCAGGGACTTATTCTCCCAAGGGGCTCTTGATCTACATGTATATGGACCAGGTATAAGTATAGGGAAAAAGCCTAGAACTCAAAGAGAACAGTTAGCCTCTTTCCTAAGTATGACAAGTCTCCATTCCAGGGCTCTAGGACTCTTAAAGTTAAGTTACGGTTCATAACTAAGGTTTTCCCCAAAATGACAGAAAGTGTCACTTTTCAGAAAAAGTATTCAATGTATAAAATGGTTACATATCAGGTAAAGGATTTATTTCCTCCAACACAAAAGAAATGATTAAAAGGGAGCCAATAAGAGTCCAACAAAGAAATGGAATCTTTTTCTTCAATCCTCTTATGGCCTATTAAGGAAGTAAACTGAAAGATGATGTCTAGGCTCTTTTTTTGATCAAGGCTTTCAAGTAGTCAAATAATTTTTAAATTACCTCTCCTGGATCTATTTTCCAGGTCAATTCTTTTTCTCCAACAATATATTTCACACTGTCTCCTATGTTTTCATTCTTTTGATTTTGTTTATTGTTTCTTGATTTCTCATAAAGTCATTACTTTCCATTTTCTCCATTCTAATTTTTAAGGACTTATTTTCTTCAGGGAGCTTTTGCATCTCCTTTTCCATTTGGCCAATTCTGCAAATTTGTCCTTCAAGTCATTCAATGGCTAATCTTCTACAAAGTTGCTGCCTCTCTTGTCAAAGCAAAATACAAACACATATCCTTAGCAAGATGCCAATGCTTACGTCCATCCCTATAGCTAGAATGAATGCTCAGCTCTATGGGAACACCTCTGTAACATTATCAGACATTAAAACCTTAGCTCAATTAGTGCTATTTTTTACCAGATGTCTGAAGGGAAGGCCTAAGGCACAATGCCCAGATTAGTGGGGCACTACACACTAGGCTGGGATAGCTAGGTGAAGTTTAGATTCAGTCAAATGGCCACACTTGAGGACCACACATGGCCTTGAGGTGACAGGGTACCCCGAGCACCCTCCCCTCCCCCGGTAAATACATAGGACAAGAAGGGGGCCCACAAGAAGGGAACACTAAAAGAAGAGAGGGCACAACAAGAAGGATGCTGAAGGTAAATTTTACTACATGAGAATTAGAAATTATCAAGGAAAACTGCCCTGATATTCTAGAACCAGAGGGTAAAACACAAATTGAAAGAATCCACTGGTCATCTTCTGAAAGAGATTCTAAAATAAAAACTGACAGGAATATTACAGCCAAATTCCAGAGTTCCTGGGTCAAGGAGAAAATATAACAAGGAGCCAGAAAAAAAACAATTCAAGAATTATGGAAACACAATCAGGATAACACAAGAGTTAGCAGCTTCTACATTAAATGACCTCAGGGCATGGAATATAATATTCCGGAGGGCAAAGGAGATAAGATTACAACCAAGAATCACCTACCCAGCAAAACTGAGTATAATCCTTCAGGGGAAAAAATGGTAATTCAGTGAAACAGAGGACTTTCAAGCATTCCTGATGAAAAGACCAGAGCTGAATAGAAAGTTTGACTTTCAAATACAAGACTCAAGAGAAGCATAAAAAGGTAAACAGGAAAGGGAAATCATAAGAGACTTTATAAGTTTAAACTGTTTACACTCCTACATGGGAAGATGATATTTGTAACTCATGAGAACTTTCTCATTATTAGGGCAGTCAGAAGGAGTATATACAGACAGAGGGTACAGGTATAAGTTGAATATGAAGGGATGATATCTAAAAAAATAAAATTAATGGGTGAAAGAAGAATGTACTAGGAGAAAGGGAGAGGTAGAATGGGGTAAATTATCTCACATAAAACGGCAAGAAAAAGCTTTTACTGTGGAGGTGAAGAGGGGACAGGTAAGGGGGAGTGAATGAACTTTAGTCTCATCAGAACTGGCTCAAAGAGGGAATAACATAACATACTCAATTGGGTACAGAAATCTATCTTACCCTACAGGAAAGCAGGAGTGGAAGGGAATAACAGAAGGGTGGGGGGATGATAGAAGGGAGGACAGATTGGGGGAGGGGTAGTCAGATGCAAAACTTTTTTGAGGAGGGATAGGGTGAAAGGAGAGAGAGAATGGAATAAATGGGGGGAATTAGGATGGAAAGAAAGTTTTACAGTTAGCAATTACAGTTAGTAATCATAACTGGAAAAAAATTGAAGCAAGTTTCTCTGATAAAGGCCTCATTTCTCAAATATATAGGGAAATGAGTCACATTTATAAAAATAAGAGCATTCCTCAATCAATAAGTGATCAAAAGACACAAACAGTTTTCAGATGAAGTAATCAAAGCTATCTATAGCCATATGAAAAAATGCTCTGACTCACTATTGACTGGAGAAATGCAAATTAAAACAATTTTGAGGTACTATCTCATACTTATTAGATTGTCTAATAACAACTGAAAAGGAAATCGAGAAATATTGGAGGGGATGTGGGAAAAATGAGACATTAATGCACTGTTGGTGGAGTTGTGATCTGATTTCAACTATTTTGTAGAACAATTTGGAACTATGTCTAAAAGGCTATAAAACTGCACATAGCCTTTGACCTAGCAATAACCACTATTAGGTCTTTATCCCAAAAAAGAAAAAACAAAAAGGAAAAGGAAAAGGAAAAGGATCTATCTATATGTACAAAAATATTTATAGCAGCTCTTTTGTGGTGGCAAAGAATTGGAAATTTAAGGGATAACCATCAGTTGTGGAATGGTTGTGGTATTATGATTATGATGGAATTCTATTTTGCTATGAGAAATGATGAACAGAATGCTCTCAGAAAAACCTGGAAAGACTTACACGAGCTGATGCAAAGTGAAATGTACTTTGTACAAAGTAACAGCAATATTATAAGATGATCAGCTGTGAATGACTTGGCTATTCCTAGGAGTACAATGATCCAAGACGATTCTGAAGGACTTATGATGAGAAATGTTACCCATTCTGAGAGGGGGAACTGATAGTGTCTGAATACAGATGAAGCATACTTTTAAACTTTATTTTTCTTGAGGTTTTTTTTGTTTTGGTCTATGTTTTTTTTTCACAACATGACCAACATGGAAATGTTTTATATGACTACACATGTATAACCTATATTGAATTGCTTGCCTTCACAATGAGGAGGGATAGAGAAGGGAGAGAATTCAGAATTCAAAGTTCTAAAAAATGAATGTTAAAAATCATTTTTACATGTAACTGGGGAAAAATAAAATACTAAATAAATTTTCAAAAAAAGGGAGAGAGAGAAGAGGTACCACATACCAGGCTCATTAAACTACTACCACCACCTAAACCTCTCAAACCCTGTATAGGCCAGCACCTGACACTTAACAATGCCGTGCCACTCCAGATAGGATCTACTTAGAGGCAGCGGTGGCAGCTAGGTGTTATAGCGAATAGAGCACCAGACCTGAAGTCAGGAAAACCTGAGTTCAAATTTGGCCTCAGACAATTACTAGCTTTGTGACTCTGGGCAAGTCATTTAACCTGTGTTTGTCCCAGTTTCTTCAAGTATAAAATAGGATAGGGATAACAGCAAGTATTTCAAAGGATTGTTGAGAGGATCAAATGAGATATTTGTTAAAAGTGCTTAGCACAGCAGCAGCTGGGTGGCACAATGGATAGAGCACTGGCCCTGAAGTCAGGAGGAGCTGAGTTGAAATCTGGCCTCAGACCAAACACTTGACACTTATTAGCTGTGTGACCCTGGGCAAGTCACTTAACCCCAGTTGCCTAATTAAAAAAAAAAAGCGCTTAGCACAGTGCCTGGTACATAGGTGCTACATAAATATTTATTCCATTCCATTCCTGGACCCCACAGCCCTAATCAAAAGAAGTAACCCCTGTGAAGAAGCTCACCATCCTTGTGGACTACTAACACAGATTACTGACCAACTTTTAGTGACAGGTTAAAAGCCAAGAGTCATCAGCCTCCACAACCAACACTAAGGAGGGGGGGCATCCTCAGTGGAAAAGGGGCTTACCATCCTCACCAACACTACTACCAACTGTTGACCAACTTTTACCAACCTAAATTCCCTCAATTGAGGGAAGACTAAGAAGCCTAGGAATAGCTGGTTATTTGCTTCCTTCTTTGCTTTCCTTTCTTTTTTTCTCCCTCTCCCTCTCTTCCTCTCCCCAGTTAGCTCTTAATCCCCAAACTCACCTTGCTTCCAGACTAGCCTCCTCAGCAACCCTTGTGGAGATGAAAAATGGCAACTGCTTTCGTAGGTGCTGCAGCTCGTCTCTTCAGCAGCCATGACTACTTTAGTTAAATACAAAAAACAAAAGTTCTTGACACTGACAAATGGCTCAACATCAGATAATAGATTTTTATCACTGGATATCACATTAAAAACATTCATTACCATATGCTTTGCCTCTGTTCACTAAGGACCATACAGTCTTTCTATCTGACTTGCAGCTAAACCATCTTATATTCTATTAGAATTTAAGCTCCTTGAGATCAGGGACTGTCTCCCATTTTCCACGTGTAAGATTGCAAAGAGGAACCTTGAAGTCACTTACAGACTGTCCTATAGATCAAAGGAACATAACAGTTACTTGTAAACTCTCATAAACTAACCCAAAACCACATTCTGTCCTAAATCAAGTATGCTAGTTCAGTCTCACCATAAAGGTGAAGTCCTGCTGATTGCCCATCTAAGGTCTGTAAGCCTTAGATGTGTTACATAAATCTGCAGGACACCAGCAAGACACCATAACTTTGAGATGATGCAGTTATGTTAAGTAACTAACCTCAAGTTGGCACAGATAAGAATTAGTCTGTCTTCTACCAAAACCCTAAAAAGTGAGACTCCACACTCCTACCCTGAGTACTCTTCCATTTTCCACGGGTTCATTCTATTCCAGCGCTCCCAACTCCAATCCCTGGTTACCAAACTGTGTGCATCCCCTGCTCATTCTCTTCCCCATGTTGCCTGTATCCCTCTACCCCTAAGCTCCACTATCTGGCTCTATATCCTGCCTCTCCCCTCCCCCCTCTGCCCCATCATTTCTCTTTGTACTTTTTGTGCCTTATAAGTGTGTGACTGAAACATTAATCCTTGGTGCCATCATGGTCTTTCTCAGGAAGTACTCAAAAAACTGGGCAAGCCCACCTCCACTTGACCCAGAGAAAATACCTTGTGATGCCACATCCTTATTCAACTAATAATTCTATAAATTAACTAGCAATTTAATAGTAAACTCTTAAATTTTTTTCATTCATTTATAGCACCTATTTTGGTCATTTTCAGTCAGGTCCCACTCTTTATGACTCCTTTCTGGGGTTTTCTTGGCAAAGATACTAGCGTGGTTTGCCTTCTCCAGTTCATTCTGCCATGAGGAAACTGAGGCAAACAGGGTTAAGTGACTTGTCCAGGGTCACACAGTTACTAAGTATCTGAGGGTGGACTTGTACTCAGGTCTTCCTGACACCAGGGTTGGCTCTCTATCCACTGTGCCACCTAGCTGCCCTGGGTACCATACAGCATGCATTCATGTATGTACACACACCACTTAGGCACACTCAAAAAATACCTGTTGAATAAAGAAGTAGCTTGCCCACTTTAAGTATCAACTCACTTTTAGTATTTTTCATTAGCTTCAAAATTTTGTTGCTTTTTTCCTTGTTTTTTTCATATTTTTTAAAATTGATTTTTATTTATATCTTTTGTTTTTTCACATCACCTTAGTTTTCCTCAATATCCCTTCTGTTCCCCCTTCTAGAAAGCCAGGTGGGGCCTGTCTTCTCATCTCTTCTTTTCAAGATATGTATGCCTCTTTATAATTTTGCTACATTCACTTTCTATTTGGTATGTGTGTTCTTTCCATTTACACTGTTGTAGTCATCATGTATATTGTTTTCTAGTTTTTGCTTACTTCACTCTGTATCATTTCATGTAGCTTTTTCCATACTTCTCTGTATTCACCACATTACTTCTTACAGCACAGTCCATTAAATTCTCGTCCCATAAATTCTAATTCTAAAACCAGCTCTACTCTGGGAACCTCTAATTCCTCCACCAAGGGGGTGTTTGTTATTTTTCAGTCCTGTCTGACTTTTCATGTAGGGTTTTCCTGGCACAGACGCTGGAGTGTTTTGCTATTTGCTATTTCCCTCTTCAGCTCATTTTACAGATGAGGAACTGAGGCAAACAGGGTTAAGTGACTCGCCCAGGGTCACCCAGCTAGTATGTGTCTAAGACCAGATTTGGACTCAAAAGGATGAATCTTCCTGACTCCGGGATTGGCACTCTCTCCACTGCACCCCAGACCTACCCTCATCTCAATCTCACCCCAGTGCCCAACCTTGCCCAGCTCGGCTCACCAGCCACGCCTTCCCAAGTCCCGCTTCTCCTCCGTGCTCCGCTTCTCTCAAGCCTTCCTACAGAGCTCTGCCCCGCCTCCTTCCCTTTCCCCCTTAGTCCCACCAGCTCTCTATCCCCGCGCACAGCTCTCACGCTTCCCCCTCCTCTTTCCTTTCTTCCACTCCCCTACGGTGCGCTGGGACGTGGCAGCTTGACGTGAGAGCGTGCGTGCGTACGCGGCCGGCAGTGAGGTAGCGCTCATGGTGACGTTATCCCTGTCCGGAAGTGGCTTAGCTAGGCGAAAGCGGCCATGTTGCGTCAGGTGAGACTTGTGCGAGTTATTCTGTAGAGTTGCTTATACGGTTAGAGTTAGGGCTGGGGTTACAAGCTATGGGCAAGTGGTGGCTACGGGGTTGTAGTGGTACTGTCTCAAGGAAGGAGAGGAAGTTCTGGGGACCTCGAAGTGAAGGTGTGCAGTGAGAGGACTAATTTCTACTTTTGTATTCAGTGAGGGCTCCTTGAAATCCAACTTTTTTTGGGGGGAGGGGGCAATCTTTTCCCAGTTTTGATGACAACGATGGCTTATTTTTTATATCTATATACCTTTAAAGCGCTTTCAGAAATTTATGGTTCGAACGGACTTTTTATTAAATCTATTACAACTTCATCTCACAGAGGAAGAAACGGGACTAGAGAGCTTTAGTGACTTGCTTGGGGTCAGAATTTGACCTCAGAGCCTAGTTCATTTGGCGAAGACGTTGCAGCGCTTTTGAAAAAACAAGGTAGTTCCAGCAGTTATACTTTAAAACACTGATACATTTTCATTAGCTAAAATAGGGATAGGTACTGGACCTGTGTTTTAATTGCGAAAGGTACCTTCACGATGAGGGAATGCCCACTGTACTATGTTGCTTCTCATATTTTTTAAATAGAGGTTTTAGTTTGCTGATCTGTAGAATTAGATTAGATTTAATTGAATTCTAAGAGCTACATAGTTCGGTTAATTTCAGCAAGCATTTATTAAGTAAGCACCTGTAAACCAAGGTACTGGGGATGGAGGGTGTAGAGATGGAGAAATGACAGAGCCTCTGTCCTTACAATCCAGTGGGAGGGGGAACAAATCACAGATAAATGTGATACAGAATACAGTATCATACTAGTAAAGGAGAGTTCCTGATACATTGCTCAGGAGGAAAATTGAAGTAGAAAGGTTTTTTAACTGGTATATTTGAGAGGGCTTCCGGGTGGACGTAGTCTTTTAGCTGGACTTTGTTGCAAATGGCTTTCATATGCAGGTTGAGGAGGGAGTAGGAAGATTATTTTGGTAGCTGGGTAAAGAGTAGTTTGGAGAGAGAAAAAAACAGGAAGGCAGTTACAGTAGTTCTGGTGAGAGAGGAGCCAGATACAGGAATTCTTAACCTTTTTTTCCTTCATGAATTTTTTGACAGAATGGTGAAGCCTAAGGACTCTTCTCAGAATAATGTTTTTAAATGCATAAGCTAGGATCACAAAGGAAACCAAGAAACCAATTATTAAAATTTGGTTGACGAAATATTTTGAAAGTCCATACCTCATGTTAAGAACCTCTGATCTAGAAGATTAGTAGTAAAGGGAGATACGGAGTGATAGTTTGAGGGGCCAGTAGTGTCAAAGGGATGGTTTTTAAGGATATGAAAGACCTAAGTTTATTGGTAACATACATATTACATGTAACATGGGGGAGGAATGGCTAGAGACACTTGTGAGAGACAGAGAGACAGAGAATAAACTTGAGAAGATGGAATTTAAGTTGTTTAGATACTAAACTATAGATATGCACAAAAATGCCAAGTACTTAAAAATTATTATTATCATTATTATTCGATTAGGCCTGTGACTTCCTTGACATAGGGAATTCCTTATGAGAGGATACCCTGTCAATGCAGAATTGACATCTACTCTTGGAATATAGAATTGCTTGAGCACTTTGCCTCTTCTACACGGTCACCTGTCTTCCTGACTGCCAGAGTACTTCTGTGCCAGTTATTTTAAAGCACGTTTAAGTGAAATAAAGACATAGTCTTATTCTTTGGGATTTTGAGATCCACCATTTTATCAATGTAGGCACATTTAAAAAGTTCATTCTTGATGGTTTGCTGAAGACTTTTTTTTATATCACTATTACTTCCCCAATTAAATACTTAATCTGCCATTCCTGAGAGCTTATATAATGATCTATACTAGCAGTCCACAATTTTTTTTTAATTTTTCTGAAAGGAGGGAAATATATTTAAACAATAGTCCTCTGTAACTGATGGGTCTTTACATTAATTTGAATACCAACTTTGTTTTCCTTTGATATTATTGTTCACATTGCACATCTTGTTTTCTCATTCTTAGAACGCTTCTCACATTTCTCTTAATTCCTCATATTTGTCATTTTTAATGGTGCAATAATAATCTTTTACATTCATATGCCAAATTTTTACTATGCTATTTACCAGTTAATAGGCACCTGCTTTCTTTTTAGTTTTTTCCTGCAATGTAGTCATTCCTCCATAGAGGCAGATGGTAATCCTTCCACATTTTAGTGCATGTTTTTCTAAATTTCTGTGGTCATTCTTCTTTTAACAAGTTACACTGTTCCTTGAATGGTAGTATTTCTGAGGCTATACTCATTAATTTTCCAGCTTGTTAGGACTTGTCATTGATTGTATTCTGAGAGCCTAGGGATCCCTCTGTATTGGAGTAGAATATTAATGGAGGGGTATAGACATATGTATGTTTATTCCAAATGTTTTGGAGTTGAGGAACCTCTTGAAGACAGCAGGTCTTTTTTATGCTATTTTTATTTGGATTATAGATATTTTGTCAAATGGTTAGGAAAGAGAGAAACTAAGAATTAAAGGGTATATTTGGTAAATTAGGCTTGGAGGCAACCAGTTCTGCTGACACATCTGCTTTATTGAATTATTATTTTATCTCTAAAAATCACTTTGGTCAGCTACATTCCTTTAAGAAACACTTAAGAGCCATTCTTGCATATGTATTGTACTAAGCTGTGAGAGGCATGTGGAAACATACTCTCCCAGTCCTTAAGCTTATAGAAAAGATAAATGAATTTATATGGATAAAAATTACAAAGCCCTATATAAGAAAATGAATTATCTAGCTTAATGCGTTTTATTCCTTTCTATAAATTGATTTTTCCTTTCATCCCTCCTCACTCTTATTAGGTGATTGTAATCAACACAAATGAGTTGATATTCAGGTCTTTTGCTATCATGCCTCTGTATGGTAAAGAAATTATGTGTTTACTGTATTTAGTCAATTTCTAAGCTCTTTCGGCCTCCCGATGATAATTACATTTTATGTGTTAAATTAACATAGGAAATGTTGGTGGTAGTCTATGTCAATCTTTTATCCATTTCCTACTTTCTGTTAATTTCTTGAATAACTTTTGATTATACAACATTCTAATTACGTGTTGATTTTAATTTTTTTTCTAACTAGTCTGTGGCAGGGCCAGCTTAACTTTGTGTCTATATTTTATAGTAATTACCTGGTTTGTAGTTGTTATACCCCTTTTCATAATGCCTGTAATGATATAACTGCTATTTAGGATTTTTGTAAAATACAAATTCCTTTGTGAATACTTTTTTTTAAAAAAAAGTATTATTTGTTTTCTAAAAAAAAAGTATCAAGGGAAAACTTAAGTGTCTTAAGCAAGGAGAGATTTGGTAATTGTGGCTAAGTTATTGAGAAATAAAGAAAACTTCTTACACCAGGGAGTTGTAGTCATTGTTTATTTTCATGCTTACATATACAATTTAATGTTTTCTGTTATTTTACTTTACTAGCCTTAAACTGCTGAGATCATTCCCCTAGCTCCAAAAATTATAATTACACCAATACTTCCATAACTATCATTCCATTTAGCCAATCACTGTTGAAGAACTTTTTGGAATTGGAACATTGGTACAAAGTTAACATGCATTAGAGAAAGGATCTTTTCTTGATACAAAGAAAAAACTGGTGAACCCTCTTTGGTACTACCATAAAGACATTTTGCCCATAAGATGTATTGATAGCATTGTAACCATCAGCCTTTTGGGGATCTGTCAGCTCCATACCCCTCATGAGTTGATCTAAGACCAAAGGCCCTGCCATATATCACAAATAACTAGTGAAGACCCAATTTGAGGTTCATCACTAGGAACCAAAGCATCCCTATCTTCAATCCCCTGAAACCTTACTCCCTATAAAGAGTATACTTTAGTGAATCTCAGTAAGATACATAAGCTTTGTGCATGATCTGTTCTTCCTTTCTGCTGTGGGGGCTAGTTTACCACAAAAATCACTTATTCAGAAAGCAGTTAGTTGGTCTTTAATGTAGGAAATAATAGGAGCAGGAAAATTTGATTACTCATAAATTATTCCTATGGACCCAAAAACAGTTCTAGTCTATCTATATTGGTGGGGAATCTGCAGCCTCAAGGCCACATGTGGCCCTCCAGGCTTTTCTGAGTGGCCTCCAGGCCACTGAATCCAAACTTCACAGAATAAATCCCCTTAACAAAAGCCTCAGGTTTACCACCCCAATATAGACAATTGACTTGGAAATGCTTTAAGATATAGTTAATTCCTTTTTTGTGTGATGTTATTTATTACTCCACATTTCTAGGATCTCTTGGTTTTGTCCTTGAAGAATATACTCATGATTTGTGGATTGGTACTTCTATGTAATCTACAACCCTTTGGTTTTTTTTCTTAGTTATGAGCAGTATCTTAGGACACTTTTTCACTTTTCACTGTTTTTTCGTGTGCGCACTCCTGCAGTGTGCCCATTCAGTGCAGTTAATACTATTAAAACAAATATTGATTTAATTTTGAGGATCTAATTGAGGGTCTTTGGAGGAGAGGTGGCAGCAATATTTCTCTGCTTTCTCATCCTTATAAGCTGAAATTGTCTCAGTGATTTACTTTTTGCTCATGCTCATCATGATTATTGCAATGTCAAATGACTAAGCAGCCTGTAACATAGTGTGCATTATTGCCTTTGAATGAAATATATTTTTCTAGAGGGAAAAAAACAACAACAATGCCGCTAAATTTGACTTGTTTCTTATTTTCTTTCTTGAAGGCAGGGAGACTGTTGACATGTTGACTGGGGTAATCTGATGGATCTTCCTTAACTCTTGGGATCACTAGGGATTGGACACATACCGTTCACTCTCTTTTATAGCTAGGTGTTGCAGTGGGTAGGGTACTGGACTTGGAGTCAGAAAAACCTGAGTTCAAATCCTGCCTCAGACCCAGCAGTGTGACCCTAGGCAAGTCACTTAACTTGCCTCAGTCTTATTTCTTCATCTGTGAAAGGAGGCTGACCTCCAGTGCTCTAAACCTATGATCCTGTGATAATCCATATCTTCCCTGTTCTCTCTGAGGCAGTGATATCAAGAGAAGGAGAACCAAAATATATCGTTGTTGTTGTTCAGTTCTTTTTCATTTGTGTCCAACTTTTTGCGACCCCATTTGCGGTTTTCTTGGCAAAGATACTGGAGTAGTTTGCCATTTCCTTCCCCAGCTCATTTTACAGATGAGGAAACTGAGGCAAACAGGATTAAGTGACTTATCCAGGGTCAAATAGTAAGTGTCTGAGGTCAGACTCCTGACTTCAGACCTGGCACTATATCCGTGGTGCCACCTAGCTACTCCGAAATATGTCATGGAGACTATAACAGCCATTTGAGAAATCCATACCCCCAAGGCTTTTCTTATTTGTCTTCCTAAAACTAATTGAGTGTGGTTCAATTGGTAGTTAACTTCATTTATTTATTTGGTCTCATCTGTATTAGTGTAATTGAGAAGGTTTAATTTTGATTCTGATCTTGTTGCATTGCATTTTGAATTAGACCATTTTCCTTTTAGGATAGTAATGATGACACTGAAGATGTTTCACTGTTTGATGCCAGTGATGATGAGTCAGCCAGGAAGCCAAGGAAGGTGAAAATCAGGTATGAATATACTTGTATGATATTGGTGTCTTGGGAAGTTCTGTCCTGTAGTGAAGGCCACTGTTGTATTGAGGTTGGGTAAGGATTATTGCATTATACTTCTTTGTAGGCCTCATAAGAATACAAGTCATTCCTCAATTCATAAATAGTCAAAGGATATGAACAGACAGTTTTCAGATGAAGAAATTAAACCATCTATAGTCATATGAAAAGCTCTAAATCACTATTAATTAGAGAAATGCAAATTAAAACTCTGAGGTACCACCTCCACCCTGTCAGATTGGCTAACATGACAAAACAGGAAAATGATAACTGTTGGAGAAGATATGGGAAAATTTAAACATTGTTGGTAGAGTTGTATACCGCTCCAACCATTCTGGAGAGCAATTTAGAACTGCATAGGCAGCTCTTTATGTGGTGGCTAAGAATTGGAAATTGAGGGGATACCCATTGACTGGGGAATGGCTGAGCAAGTTGTGGTATATGAATGTAATGGAATACTATTGTTGCATAAGAAATGTTGAGCAGACAGACTTCAGAAAAACCTGGAAAGACTTGCATGAACTGATGCTGAGTGAAATGATCAGAACCAGGAAAACATTGTACATAGTAACAGCAACATTGTATGATGACAAACTTTGATAGACTTAGCTCTTCTCAGCAGTGCAATGATCTAAGACACTTCTGAAAGACAGAAAATGCTATCCACATCCAGAGAAAGTACTATGGAATCTGAATGAAGATTGAAGCATACTATTTTCTCTCTCTTTTTAAATTTTTTTTTCTTTCTCACAGTTTTTCCCTTTGGTTATTATTCTTATTTACAATATGACTGATGTGGAAATATGTTTAATATGATTGTACATGTATAGCCTGTAACAGATTGCATGCCATCTTGGGGAGGAGGGTGGGAGAGTAAGGGGAGAAAATTTAAAACTCAAAATCTTATTAAAGTGAATGTTTAAATCTAAAAATAAATAAATGTTAAAAAGTAATGCACATTAAACTTTTAAAATATCCTTTGTATTACCTTTAGTTTGTAAATCTTTATATTGTGGGGTTGTGGGAAATGGCACTTTAAATTTGCTGAGCAAATCTGGTATATAAAAATCTCAATTTATAAACAAATTAGGAAATGATTTGACTGTATAAAAGAATAACAGGTTGCATTGGATGAGAAAGTATGGATGGATTTTGATCACCATTGATGAATGTGGAGGGAGTGCTCAAATCTGTCCCTGATTCATGGAATGATCAGTCAAGGTTCATTGTAGCATAAAACATACTTGACTAATAATCAGGAAGCCTTAGTTTCAGCCTTTACTAGCTGTGTGACCTTGGGCAAATCATTTTACTTTTCTGGCTCTCAGGATCTTAGAATCATAGAGCTGGAAAAACCTCTAGAGGCCATAGTTTTCTACATCTGTAAAATGAATTGGACTAAACAAATTTAAAGGTCTTTTCTAGCTCTAACATGCTATACTTTTATAATTCTCCTTACCAAATGCCAATTGTATGCTCAATATTTTTCCCCTTTAACAAATTACCATAGTGTTTTTTTAATTATTTAGTATTTTATTTTTCCCAATTACATGTAAAAACGGTTTTTAACATTTTGAGTTACAATCTCCTTTCCCTCCCCCTTCATTGAGAAGGTAAGTACTTTGATACAGGTTATATAGTGTAGTCTACAAACATTTTCACATTTGTCATGTTGCGAAAGATAACATAGACAAAAAAAAAAGGGAAAGGATAAATTAAGAAAGTTAGAAAAAAGTATGTTTCAACTTATATTCAGACTCCACCAGTTCTTTCTCTGGAGATCGATAGCATTTTTCATAAGTGCTTCAGAGTTGTCTTGGATTATTGTATTGCTGAGATTAGCTAGGTCATTCACAGTTGATTGTCATACAGTATTGCTGATACTGTATACAGTGTGCTCCTAGTTCTGCTCATTTCACTTTGTATCACTTCATGTACATTTTTCCAGATTTTTGTGAGAGCATCCTGCTCATCATTCCTTATAGCACTATAGTATCCCATCACAATCCAATACCACAACTTGTTCAGCCATTCCCCTATTGATGAGCATTCCCTCAATTTCCAATTCTTTGCCACCAGAAAAGAGCTTCTGTAAATATTTTTGTACATACAGAATCTTTTCCTCTTTGTTGTTCTTTTTTTTTTTAATCTCTTTGGGATGTAGACTTTGTAGTGGTATTGCTAGGTCAAAGGATATGCATAGTTTTATAGCCCTTTGGTCATAGTTCTAAATTGCTCTGCAGAATGGTTGAATCTCTTCAAAATTCCACCAACAGTGCATTAATATCCCAATTTTCCCACATCCTCTCCAGCATTTATCATTTTTTTTGTCATATTAGTCAAAGTGTGAGATTGTACCTCAGAATTATTTTAATTTACATTTCTCCAATCAGTAGTGATTCAGAGCATTTTTTCATATGGCTATAAATGGCTTTGATTTCTTCATCTGAAAATTGCCTGTTCATATCCTTTGACCATTTATCAATTGGAGAATGGCTCATATTTTTATAAATTTGACTCAGTTCTCTTTATATTTGAGAAATGAGGTCTTTATTAGAGAAACTTGCTGCATTTTTTCAGTTATTGCTAACTGTATTTACCTCCATCCTATTATCCCCGTTTATTTTATTCTCTCTCCTTTTATCCTATCCCTCCTCAAAAGTGGTTTTTAATTAATTTGCTTTAAACTTAAGTACAAAAACTTAAATACACAATAAGAAAAGAACAAGAAACATAAACTTAAATACCAAATAAGAGAAGAAAAGTATTGCTATGTGCCAGTAGAATATAAGAGGATTCAAAATATACAGCAATATATTTCCATTTCAAGAAAGTCTATATAATACTATGCCTTGTGTTCAGAGCTGTCCATCTTTTCTTTGCTTCCTGGTAAGTTTTCTTTTGTTCTCTACTGTATACTTTTTGTTTTGTCTTTCCCCCCTTTTCCTCCACCTCCCCAAGAAGGTATAATTAAGCAAGGATATATATTTTACATACACACACATATGTACACATATATACATACATATGTAACTTAGTGTTTTTTTAAAGTAAGTTCTAGTATTGCGTTTAAATAGGATTTGGTTTACAAAATTCAGGAACACAGCATTCACTTCCTATCAATCAGTAAGCATTTATTGAATGCCTACTATGTGCTAGATACTGGGGGTTCAAACACAAAGAATGAGCCATACTCTACTTTGAAGGAGATTACAGTATCTTGGGTAGATAACACGTACACATATGTGTAAGTACATACAGAATAATTATATACAAACTAAATGCAAAGTAGGGAGGGAGGGTGGGCAGACATTAGCAATTGGAGAAAAAATGAAAAGCTTCAGGTAAAGGTTGTGCTAGAGCTTTCTCTTGAAGGAAGAGAGAGGTAGTCTCTAAGGTAGAGTTGAAGAAATGCATTCCAGGCACAAGGAATAGCCAGTACAAAGGCATGGAGATGAGAGATGGAGGGCAGTGTTTGATGAACAGAGAGAAAGCCATCTGGCTAGACAATAGTGTGCAAAAATGTGGGAAATTTATAAATAGGCTGGAAAGGTAGGTATTGGCTAGGTTGTGAAGGGCTTTAAAAGCAGGAGAGTTTATATTTTATCCTAATGGTATAGGGAGCTCCTAGAATTTGAGTAGAGGACTAACATGCCTAGCTCTACACTTAAAGAAAATCACTTTGGACAGTTTGTGGAGGATGGAATAGATGTGATTTTAGTAGGGAGACCAATTAGAAGGCCATTGCAACAGTCTGGGTGATGGGTAATGAGGGCTTGAACTTAGGTGATGGCTGTATGACTAGAGAGAAGAGATGACAAGATTTGGCAAGAGAGGTTTTAAACTGGGAGACAGAAAAAAATTGTTGTGCCAGGTATAGTGGCAAACTATAGTCCCTGCTATGGGGAGGTTAAAGGTAGTTCAGGAGTTCTGAGCGTCAATAAGGCTAAAGCTGATTAGGTGTTCACACTGACTCTGGGAGCTACCAGACTGTCTGAGGAGGGGCTGGTGCTCCAGGTTGGAAATGGGAGCCCATCAAAGTTTCTGTGCCAGTCAGCACTGGGGTTAGGCCTGTGAGTAGCTGCTGAATTTCCAGGCACTTAGAGACTTAGTTTATTTTAAAAAAAAAACTGAAGAAAAAACTTGTGGTGTCTGAAGTTTGAGAGAGGGAAAGGGTTTTGGGGAAAAAATGAGTTCTGTGATTCTGTTTCCTTTGTTTGCAGTCTAGACTTACAGGCCTTCTCTGTCTTTCACACTCAGAACTTCATCTCTTGCTTCCATTCTTTTGGATGGGGTGTTCCTCATGCTTGGAAATATAATCCCTTCTCACTTCTACCTCATAGAATCCATCTCTTTTAAGATGCAGCACAAGCACTACCTTCCACGTGAAGTTTTGCCTGATTCCTTACAACTGCTGTTGCCTTTTTCCCATAAACACTTTGTATTTATTCTCTTTATAGTCTGTATGTTTATATATCTATTAATTCTATTCTATATTAAAGGCAGGTAAGTGGCATAGTGGATAGAACTCGACCTGGAATCAGGAACCCTGAGTTCACTTCTGGCCTTGTATACTTAATAGCTCTGTGACTCTGGGAAAATTATTTAACTGCAATGTACTTCAGTTTCCTCATCTATAGAATGGGAATAATAATAGCATCTGTTGTTCAGGTTTTTGTAAGGATAAAATATTTGTAAAGTGCTTGGTAAACCTTTAAAGCACTATTTAAATGTTACCTATTACTGTTATCAGAATTGCTATTTTGTATATACTTACACATGTACTTATTTCCCCATTGGAATGTCAGCTCCTTTGTAAGTAGGGATTTTTCATTTTTGGCATTTGTATTCCCAGAGCCTAACCTTATTTTCCTCATAACATATTTAATAAATGCTTATTAATTAGTTGATTTGGATCTGATGAGTTATGTCTCTGGGACATTCGGTTTGAAATGATTAATATGCAACAGTTGGTGATTTCAAAAATGAAAATCTGGAGAGAGTGAGACTAGGTATTTAGATTTGTGAGTTATCTACATAGATATGGTAATTAAACCCATGGGAGTTGATGAGGTAATCATGAGAAAGAGTGTATAGAGTATCATAAGGATTATGATGACGAGATCACAAAGGTAGGGAAAAAACCTAGAGAGGAGAGGCTTTCAAGGAGAAGAGTAATCAAATGTCAAATGCAGAAGATGAGTCAAGAAGGATAAGGACTGACAAAATGCCGTTAGATCTGGAAATTAGACAGAAATGAACAATTAAGACATTGAATTATTATTAAGACATAACTTTGGAGAGCAGTTTCAGTTTAGTGATTAGGTCAGAAGGTAAATTGCAAAGGGTTGCCGAGAGAAACTACAGAGAGTGAGTGTAAGTAGCTTTTTTTTTTTCCTGGAAGTTTGGCTGAGGAAGGGAGGAGAGATAAAGAATGATAGCTCGAAGCTGTATTAGAGTCAAAGAAGGTTTTTAAGGATGGGGCAGACTTGGGAAAAATATGTGAGACTTTCCAGCTATTATATTTTAGTCCCTTTCACTCACTTTTAGCCAAATTTAGCCTGTTTTTTGTTTCTTGTCGGTAGTATTTTAGCTCTCGCACTAGTTCCCCATTCCTGAGATGCTCTTTCTCTTCATTTTCTGGAACCTCTAGTTCCCTTCAAGGCTCATCCCAAGTGCTATCTCCTTCAAAAAGCATTTTCTACTTCCATCTAGTTGTTAGTGCCTTTTATTACTATATTTCAAAAATAACTTCTCCATGAATATGTTACATTCTCCCAATATTCCTTGTGGGCAGAGACTGCTTCATTTTCATATTTCTGTTTCCATTGCCTTGCACAGTTCCCAGTTAGGCACATGAAAACTTAATAAATGCTTGTTGATTGATTAAAGTAGAAAAGAATAGCTATATAGAAATTGGGTCAAAAAATCTTGTACTTGGAAATGTCAGTGCCTTAAAATGGTCTATTCTGTCTAATATTTTTAATGAAATAAAATGTTTCTGATAGACTTAGCTTAAAAGGACTTCTGAGGGCCTACAAAGTTGTTCTGTATGAGTTTATAGGGCCCAAATCTTAGGAATTATTTCTTCTTAGATAAGTAAATAGCATTCTTACTTCTTAGAGTTTTGTGGTAGTTTAGGTGAATATAAATAATAATTTATACAAAAAATTTTACATGACATATTTTCTGTGAAATTAGAGTTTTATCATATTGAGAGGTAGTGTGGCATAATAGATGGTCAGCCTTGGAGGTAAGAAGATGAAGTCCTGTCTCTGACAAATACTGTCTTTGTCATGGTAAGCAAATCAGTCTCTCAGTGCTCTACACCAAACTTTTCTGACCTTGCACCCTTATCAGTAAAAAAAAAAAATTGAACATACACTCCCTCAGTAAAACACAAAAATAATAATTAAAATATAGAGGTAAAAGTAGAGTAACATTTGATAATAGAACCAATAAGGGAAGGTCTGGAATTTATTTATGGCCAGGAAAATCAATTTGGCTGCTGTTATCCATGATGGAGAGGGAAGGAAAAGAGACTGGAGATAGTGAGAACAATTAGAAGGCTATTGGCATATTACTGCTAGGTCTGTATCACAAAGAGATGAAAGGAAAAAAATATGTCTGTGTGTGTTTGTGTATGTGTATATGTGTGTATATATACAAGCACAAACACAAATATTTATAGCAGCTCTTTTTTGTGGTGGCAGAGAATTGGAAATTGAGGAGATGCTCATCAATTGGGGAATTGCTGAACAAGTTGTGGTATGTGATTATTTTGGAATATTATTGTGCTATAAGAAATGATGAGCAGGATGGTTTCAGAAAAACTTGGGATGACATATATGAACTGATGCAAAGGGAAGTGAGCAGCATCAGGTGAACATTGTACACAGTAATAGCAATATTGTAATGATGATCAGCTGTGAAAGTCTTAGCTCCTCTGATCAATACCAGTGATCTAAGACAATTTCAAAGGACTCATGTTGAAAAATACTATTGACCTCCAAAGACAGAACTAATGAAGCCTGAGTGAAGATTGAAGCATAACCTTTTCACTGTCTATATTTTTCTTGCCTTTTTTTTGCATGACTAATACGAAAATGTTTTGCATGATTTCACAAGTATAATTGATATCACATTTCTTGCCTTTTTGGTGGGTGGAGGAGGGGCAGGAGGGAGAAAATTAGAACTCATATGTTTTTAAGGAATGCAGAATAAAGAAATAAACAAATTTATTTTTAAGAGAGGAAGACTATTAGCAGAGTACCTGGTGAGAGGTGATGAAGGTCTAAGCTAGGATGATGGCAGTGTGAATAGAGAGAAGATGGAGTTGTGGAAGTAAAAATAAGATTTGGCAACTGAGTGATATGTTGATGTAGGATAAAAGGAAAAAAGGAATCTAAATTGACACTGAGGATGTGAGAACCTGGGTGCCTGAGAGGATAATGGAATCCTCAGTAGTAACAGGGAAGTTTGGAAGAATGAGCAGTTGTCCTGAGGGACCAACATCTAGCTCAGACTGGAGAAGATTGGAAGAGTAGGTTAAAGACAAGCCCCATGATGATTGGCTGTTTCATCAGTGAGGGACAGAGAATGTGATCTGTCTTTTCACATTCTATGTGTTGATCACATAGTCATGTCCTAGCTTCATTTTGGAGACCACTGCCCTGGACAACTCTTTTAAGATTGTAATTTGCAGAACAATTATTCATGTGCATTGGTAGTTTCTTCATTCAGAATTCCTCATACCAATGAAATTACAGATCTAGTCCATGTATTGTGATACTGCTGAAAACAGATATTGTCACTCTATTTCAAAATGTTTGTCGAATTGTTTATTAAAACAGAAGCTAGCTACTTTGAGCCCAGAAAATTATGTCATATTGCTCTTTTTACTGATTGAAATAATTACTTCTGTTTTAAACTTTAGAATGTTCTTTTTCATCTTATTTTACAGGATAATGTAATTATAGTTTTTGCGTTATGCTTTTATTTACAGACATCCGGTGGCATCTTTTTTCCATTTGTTCTTTCGAATCGGTGCAATAATTGTCTATCTTCTGTGTGAATTGCTAAGCAGCAGCTTTATTGCCTGTATGGTGACAATTATCTTGTTATTATCGTGTGACTTTTGGACTGTGAAGGTATGCTTTATTTTTAAGTATTCAGCATTTAATCAGACACTACGCTAAGCATTGAGGATACAAAGAAAGTCATAAAACAGACCCTTGAGGAGCTTACAGTCTCAAAAGGACAAGCTGAAAAGGTTGGGGAAGAAGGAGGAGAATGAATGCTGATATTCTGTAGCCACTGTGAGAAATGATCTGAGGACGTGAGTGTTTCAGAGTTGATTTCATCTTGCAGAATAATGAGTTTCTGGTGATCATGAAGTCCAAGAAAGTAGCTCAGTGGAAAATGATGAGGTGAATTCTCTAGGTGCCCCCTTTAAATGGTGGAAGGCCTGAGAGGAGCTCTCCATTATCTACACTCCACCTTTCCAGTCAGAGGGAGGAATATCCTCAGGGGCTGGGAGTGCTGAGGAATTTCAGAGTTCATTTCATCTTGATAAAGCAGGATTGTTTTAAAATATCAAGGGACATGAGACTTTCCAGTTTTAGTATATATGTATTGCAAAAATGAATACAGTTTGAGACTTTTGTAGATATTTTTGGCAGGGGTTAATTGCTGGAGTTGTTCCATCCTGTTAAATTATACCAAAAAGCAGAAATAAAGTAGAACATTACCCCTGCATCTGTGATTCTCAGACTTTTCCATGGGAATGTGATGTTCCAGAATGATAGTTTTTCCATCTAAAATATTGTTACTGTTTCTTGATATAAAAATAGGCTTAATTTCCTCTTCTTTGTTCCAAAATTTTCCCCAAACCTTCTAAGTCTTCCAGATTAGAATTTATGGATCTCAATATATTTTGAGCCCCAAAGTGTTCCATGGTGAACCCTTCATTTTTGGTTGTACTATGAGTCACTTCCTAGCCTTAAAAAATAAAATAGTGATTTTCCCTGGAGATACAGACCTCATTTCCTGCTTCTAGGTAATTCTGTAAAATCTGTAAAACGAGCTGGAGAAAGAAATGGCAAACTAGTCCAATATTTTTGCCAAGAAAACCACAAATGAGGTCAAGAAGAGTCAGACATAACTGAAACAGCAGAACAAGAACAACATTGGTCTCTCCTAAATATTATTTCTTTTTTCGATTTTTGTGACATTTTTCTTTCTCTTGATTCTCCTTCCTGTCTGCCATTCCCTTCTTAGTCTTCTTTAATAGATCATCATGTGTTAATACAAGTCATTAAACCTTGCTGGGCCTCAGTTTTGTTATCCACAAAATGAGGAGAATTCGACTAGATGACCTTTGAGGTACCTTCTAGTTCTCAGTCTACGATACTATGTTCTCTAGTCCCCCTTAATTATCTTGGCTGCCAAGAATCTGTCCTGGGCCATCTTCTCTTATCAACATATGCTTTTCATTGGTGATCTTGGATATATTTGTAGGAGCAATTATTTTTATGTAGATGAATCCCTAATTTATATATACAGCCGTACCTATTCTGTGTCCTCTAGTTCCACATTTTTCAGCTCCATGATGGATATTTTTATCTAAATGTCACACCAGCACCTTAAGCTTAGTATGTCTATGCCTAGGTTCACTGTCTACCATCCTGGATCCTATCCCCTTCCCCAAGTGTCCAATCATTGTCTTTGTCACTCAGGTTTGAAACCTCAGATTCATTTTTCACTCTGTTCTCCCCCTTAATCATGTCTCAAGTCTTCTCTATACTGCCATCCTCTTAAGATTTGAGTCTCTTTACTACTCACTGATTTATTGTAGTAGCCTCCTCATTTGTTAATCTGCCCTTCAGCTGTGCCCTTCTTCAGTCAAACTTCCAGAATAATATTCTAGGGTACATGTCATTCCTCTGCTCAAAAACTTTTAGTTACTTCATGCTATTTCCAGGATAAAATACAAACATTTTAGCCTGGCCTTTAGGGCCCTCCACAGTATAGCTCCTGTGTACCCTTCCTGCCTGATTTCAGTTACTCATCACTTCATGCAGTCTGTGATCTTGCCAGATGTGAATACTAGCTGTAACCTGAACTATACCTGTTTAACTTGAGATAAAATATGTAAAAAGCTTTGTAAACCTTAAAGCTCCATATAAATTCTATCTGTTATTATTTCTTCTGCCTCTGCATTTGTACGAGCTTTCCCTCATGACTGGAATGCACTCCCTCCTCATCTATGCTTTTTTGAGTTTCTTTGTATTCGAGGTATCTCAGGTGTCATCTCCTTTTATCATCATCATAGCTAGCTTTATATAATTCATATAATGCAAGCTTTTTACAAATATTATCTCATTTTATCACAACATTCCTTCACAAAGACTTCCATTATTCGCCCTTTTATTAGTGTTCCCATCATCCTCAAATATTTCTAGACAGTCTGATCTCTTTGCTCCTTTTACTCATCTTGTATCACACTCAGTCTGTGTTTTTGTTGTATTTTCTCTTGCTCACTCCCCTATTTACTTTTTTTTTTGGTATGCCCAATGTCTAGTACAGTGCTTTGCACATAGTAAGCATTTAAGAAATATTTGCTGAATTAAGTTGTCATTGCTCTTTGAAAAACTGAGCGTATGCATAGTACTGAAACACATAAATCTAAGAGTACTGCCGTGTGCAAAAAGTCAGCATACGAAAGGGAGAATAGGACGACTAGGTTATTAGCTGTCTAAGAAGGGAGCTATTATATATGTATGGGATGTTGGAGTCGGCATAGATTAAGTGTTGTTATGGAAACTGGGCTTAGTGTAGCTATTTTAGAATGTATGCTTTATGTCTTAGGGAATCAGATTTGGATATCTTAGGAGTATGTGTCCTGAATGTCCCTATAAATTGATTTTCAGTTGCATTGGTAGGGGGTTAGGGTGCCCCCAAGAATAGAGATAGCTAAATAAAGGAAGAAAGGAAATAAGGAAGGGAAGGAAACAGAGGGGTGAGAAGAGGTCAGGTCAACAGAAGAACAAGGGTATTAGAGATAAAAGAGAAGAATGGAAGATGGGTCAAAGTGTTTAAGAGAGAAAGGAATTGTTGATTGTGGAAATTCTTACTCTTTTTTTTTGTCTGCTTATATTTTTCCTGCTGTTGCCCTCTATTATCCATTAACCTTTGACCAGACTTAATTCTTCCTAATTCCTCATTTATTTTCCTTACTACTAGATATGAAGGAAATGAAAGTGAATATTTATTGAGTATTCCTATTGAGGGTTGAAGTGTTTGTTAGTGGTATACGTGTGTGTGTATTTTTTAAATTATTTTCATTTTTTTACAGAATATAACAGGGAGGCTCATGGTTGGCTTGCGCTGGTGGAACCATATAGATGATGATGGAAAGAGTCACTGGGTGTTTGAGGCTCGAAAAGTAAACTTCTTCCATTATTATTTTTGTCATTTGGTTATGGTAGCTTTAAGAGTATTTTACAGGTGAACTATATAATATTAGAAACAATAGCTACTTAATAGAAACCCAAAATCACTTGCTAAAGCCAGTGATCTGACTGGGATGAATTTGTAAAATCTTTTAGATTGTTTAGCCCGTCATTTTTTTAATTCACAAAAAATAAAGCATATCCTGTTCTAATAAACAAATAAATTGATTACATTATAAATTAAGCTCAGTACTCTTTATATAATTTCTTATTGACCTCAGCTCAGCATTCCTCTGGTATCTTGGTATGGCTCCCTCTTTTCTTAGGATAAAAAAGTCAAGGGTTTAAGAAGAATTGTGGCTAAGGAGATATGAGTTTGAATAGCAAAGTACATTACATTGTACTTTGTACAACTGTCACCTAGGACTCTCCAAGCTATCCTTACCAAATGATCTTTCTATAGTGAAGATCCCTAGGTTATTGTCTGAATGTCTTTGTGTATATGATTGTATTTTTAGATAAGGTGTTTCTTACCAAGTTCTGGACTTGTTGATAATAAATAACACAAAATACACTATTGAATTCAAGTTCTTTCGTAGGAATTGAAACAAGAGAAAAGGACCTCTTCAGAAGCTGAGTCACGAATTTTTTGGTTAGGATTAATTACCTGTCCAATTATGTGGGTGATATTTGCCTTTAGTGCTCTCTTCTCCTTCAAATTGAAGTGGTTGGTAAGTACCAGTTTAGTGACCCACATTTTAAATGAGAAAGCTTCTGCCTTCTTTGTAGCTATTTAAATAAACAGGTTATTTAAATAAGCAAAAACATCCATCTATGTATTGTGTGGATGTTACCTGTTCCCACCTTATACCTCTATTCCTATTGGAAATAAGCAATCAAAAGGCTTGTCTCACCTAGTTTTAAGAACAGGGAGGTATGCAGAATTGTTTTAGCCTTTCTTCTAATAATTAAAGGTAATAGCTTGGGCTAGATTGTGTAGACTTGGAAAGGAAGAGCTAGGTTCAGATTCTGCCTTAGAACCTCACTAATTATATTCTCCTAGGTAAATCATTTAACTTCTTTATGTTTCAGAGAGCCCACCAGGACTGTTTACTACTGTGTATTGTCTACCTAAACTATTCCACTGATCCACCACTCTATTTCTTAGCCGGTAACAGATTGTTTTGATGATTTGAAGCAGATTTCTCTGATAAAGACCTCATTTCTCAAACATAGAGAACTGAGTCAAATTTATAAAAATAAGAACCATTCCTAATTACTAAGTGATCTAAAGATATGAACAGTTTTCAGATGAAGTAATCAAAGCTATCTATAGCCATATGAAAAAAAAATATTCTATCTCACTGTTGAATGGAGAAATACAAATTAAAATAATTCTGAGGTACTACCTCATACCTATTAGATCAGCTAATAGGACAGAAAAGGAAATTGAGAAATGTTAGAGGGGATGTGGGAAAAATGGAGTTGTGAACTGATTTAGCCATTCTGTAGAACAATTTGGAACTATGCCCAAAAGGCTATAAAACCATGCATACCCTTTGATCTAGCAATACCACTACTAGGTCTGTATCCCCAAAAAAGAGAAAACAAAAAGAAAAGGACCTATCTGTACAAAAATATTTGTAGCAGCTCTTTTCTGGTAGCAAAATGTGGAAATTTAGGGGATGCTCATCAATTGGGGAGTGGCTCAACAAGTTGTGGTATGTGATTATGATGGAATAATATTGTGCTATAAAAAATGATGAGCTGGATGCACTCAGAAAAACCTGGAAAGTCTTAGATGAGCTGATGCAAAGTGAAATGTACTATGTGCAAAGTAACAGCAATATTGTAAAATAATCAGCTGTGAATGACTTAGCTAATCTCAGCAATACAGTGATCCAGGACAACTCTGAAGGACTTATGAGAAATGCTATCCGTCCTCAGAGAAAGAACTGATGGTGTCTGAATACAGATTGAAACATACTTTTTTAAACGTTCCTTCATTTTTCTTGAAGTTTTTTATTTTGGTCTTATGTTTTTTTTCACAACATGGCCAACATGGAAATGTTTTACATGACTACACATATATAACCTGTAGCTAGTTGTTTGCTTTCTCAGTGGGGGGGGGGCTGTGTGAGTGGGGAGGGAGGAAGAGAGAGAATTTGGAACTCAAAAGTTTTTAAAATGAATGTTAAAAATTGTTTTTGCATGTACCTGGGGAAAAGTAAAATTAAAAAAAATGACCTTGAAATGACTGACTAATCCACTGTAAAACCAAACCAAACCACACAAAACAAAAACCAAAATTATTCTACCATTCAGTAGTCATACCCATCAATCTGCTCTTAGCTTCAAAGTATTGAATATTATGAATATTATGAATGCAGAAGCATTTATGAAGTGCTTACTGTGTACCAACTTCTGTGCTAATCATTGAGGTTGCTAGGAGACTGTCCTTTCTAGAAGCTTACATTCAATAGAAGAAGATAATACTTATGGGAGTTTTGTGTTTTGATCAGGGAAGTCAGAGAGAAACTAGAACTCAAATACATTTTTATTGAATCTAGTTGTTATAAATACTCAAAACAAAACAGTGACTCACCTATGCAGTCCTCATCTTAATTTGTTTACTTATTTGTAAAGTATAACTATCTCTGAAACACTTGAAAAGTTGTTTGCATAGAGGGTAACATCAGGACACGTAAGTCTGTAACTTAATTTTTCACATAATAACCTCATTCCTTTCACAATCATCTCTTGGGTAACTTTCTGTTTTGTGAGCAACCCACTTGTAATCATGAGATAAAGGTAAGATTTGTTTTTGGTTTTGTTTTTGTTTTAACATTATTTGAGAAGACTATCAAATGATTTTTCTCCCTTTTTCAGGCAGTAGTCACCATGGGTGTGGTACTACAAGGTGCTAACCTGTATGGCTACATCCGATGCAAAGTAGGCAACCGAAGCAATTTAACTAGTATGGCTACCACTTATCTTGGAAAGCAGTTCTTGAAACATGTAAGTAGTTTCTGGGTGGAAGAGCATTTAGAATAGGAACAAAAATCATAACCAATTTTGTGCCTGGTCAGCATTTAATGCAGTGATTTTTATTTTGAAGTTGTGACAACTTAGTTCTTTTAAGTAAAATTCCCCTGCATAAAAATGCTATAAATACATTTGTATTTAAAGTTATATAATATAGGTTAATTTTGATTTAAGAATTTAAGGGATTTTAGACGCACCTTTGAAGTAATTGGAAATGTTCTAGGGTTGTTTCAAATCAGTGAATGAGAAATGGTGACCTAATGCTTTGTCAGCTCTCTGGTTTGAAGATCAATAATAACACTAAATTTATCTTTTATGAAAATTGTGTTGTACATTATTTTAGCATGTTATGAAGGTACAGAATTAAACTATTTTGAAGAATTTTTACACTATAATAATATTTTGGGGGTCATAGTGAAGAATAAGCTGAAAAAAATAGGGTCATGTCATGAAATTTAAAGTTCAGTTTTATTGGAGATATTAAGAAAATTTTCAGAGGGCAATGTTTTCATATAGTTTCAGTATACTGTGAGTGATAACTTGTAATTTTTTTGGTGTCATCTTTCCCTTAAATAAAATTTCTAATTTTCCTTAAAGGAAAGTGACTTTGAGTGGCAAAAATTTGGTCAAAATTATATAATAGATAGTTTAGGTTATTGTAACTTTATGCTATCCACAGTAAATATTCTGATGAATGTTGATGAATGAATTCTTACGAATGTACCTAAAAAACAGCAGTCAGTATAGTATCAGTTAATGATAATTTCCAAACAACACACACACACGTTTTAACATAACCTTCATTGAAGTGAGGAGAATTTAATAGGGTAGCTTAGTCAGTAAGCATTTATTAAGCACCTACTCTATGCAAGACATTGTGCTAACTCACCTATTTCTGCTTATAGGTCTTTCCCTGTTTGTCCTTTGATACCTTTTAAGAGTATGAATCAAATAATTTTAAATTATAATTTAATATGAAAATTTTCCCGTTTTTTTCAGAACATTAAAGATGATCAGATATCTTGAAGATAAAGAGAAGAAATACATCTTGTATTGAGGAACAACTGAAGAGATTGTCTTGATCCTTTTGGAGTCGAGTAAATATCTCGGGGTGGGGGAAATCATTAGAGATTTTTCTCATTTAAATAATTTTTTTATAGGAAGATATTGCTTTTAGCATAAAATCTGTCTTAGGATTCTTTTTTTTTTTAAGGTTATTGCCTCAAAACTGAATAGGGTGTGCATATTCATAATTTTAGAAGAGGAGAAATTATCTAAAATAGGAGTTATGTTGAATATTAGCTTGCATTTCATAAATTATTTCCATTTGTACAAAACACTATATATCATGGTGAAATTTTTCACCTAAATTATAAATAAGCAAATAAAATTATATGCCATACCCAATTTGTCAGTACTGTTAAATTTAAGTAATTTTAATGGGAGGTGTTTTTATGGTTTATTCAGCAAACTGTTGATTCATGTGCTATTTATATATGTAACTTGTTATAGCAATCTGTATAGTTTATATTAGTATGCGTGTGTGTGTGTGTGTACATATATATGTGTATATATAGTTTTTATGCTTCTAATTAGTTGAGACATAGCTGTACATTTCACTTTAAATTCTTATTTTGGAAAATCATACCAAGCATAATGAAAATTTGAGTGACACAAAATGTACACATAATAATGAATTATTTTTTGTGTTAGGTTGAAAATATTTATTGGCATGGCAAATGCCTAAAGTCACATTTTGTTTTTAGAATTTCTTTTGTTATTGAGAGAATTGGAGTATTGGAAATTATAGGATTAAATTATAACATATTTTACTTAAGTAGTTCTGTAAATTTTACTTGTATATTTTGCCTGAAAAGATTGCTTTATGAATATATATATTGTAAAAAAAATTAAGATTTTATTTAATTGGGTAAATTACCTTTAGTGACAGTTGTGATGCACAATCATTTTAGTGTATTGTTTTTAGAAAATTTTCTTTTTGTTAAGTGGAAAATATCTTTGTTGTATTTGATTAATTAAATATTTCTGCCCTGCAGAGTAATTATACACACACTCACCTAGTACAAGAGGACACATTTAGTCAATCTGTCTTAAGTGCTGGGAGTACAATGAAAGGCAAAAACTAAAAATCAATCCCTGCCTTCAAGGGGCTGATATACTCTTTTGAAGCAAACATTTTATCCTCCCTCAGAACCCATTCAGTTAGGCTCTAGGCATTCTCTCTGGCAACCTATAACTTCTTAGTAATAGAAAGGGTGTTGGATTTGGAGTAGAAGGATTTGGAGTTGAATCTTGACTGATTTATCTGAACCTAAACAGTTAACCTCTCAGGACTTCTCAGGGTGCCTCTGAAGTTTAAAGCTGCAGTCATATGTATCTGAGTTTTGTTACCTTTTAATATGGGCTTTACTTATATTCTTGTATATTTTGTGCATATTTTTCTTCTGCCCCTACATTCTTCACTCTGTATCACTTCATCAAGTTCTTCCTACGTGGCTCTGAATTTTTATTATTGTTTTGTATGATGTAATAATATTCCACAGTTTATTCCACAATTACCCAACTGTTAAAAACATTTTGTTACTAATTTTCAAAATTATTGCCAATAGTACTGCTATGAATTTATTTGTGTATATGGTTTTCCTCTTGCTGAAATTAACCTCCTTTGTAGTATAAATACTATGTATATTTTATATATTATACATTTATATATAAATTCTGTATGTTGTCTCTGAGTCAAAGGGCATGAACCCTTACTAACTTTTCTTTATTAACAAATTTTTTCTAAATATGCCAGTTCTGTATTAAGGTGCCTTATTTCTCACAACTTCAATAACGTTGAATTTTCATATCTTAACCAATTTGATGGTATGAGATCTAGCTTGAAAATTTTTTAAATTTGTATTTCTTTGGTTACTAGTGATTTTGAGCAATTTTTTAGACCATTATAACTTGGATTTATTTTGAAATAAATAAAATAAATTGATAAAGTTGATAAAGCCATAGATTCAAGGTTGTCCTCTAGTCCAACCTTTTCATTTTACTTAAGATGAAATGAAGGCCCAGAAATGTTAATTGATTCACCCAAGATTAGATCCAAATAAGCAGAACCAGGATTCAAATTCTGATGATTTGACTCCATTCCCCTCTACTGCTACTCTATTGGAGGATGGCTCTTGATCTTACAGATTCATGTCCGTTCTCAGAATTTGAACTAAAGATTTTGTAACCTTGCTTGAATCATTTGATCTCATTAGGCCACAGTTTCTTCATTTGTAAGTTTAGGAGGTTGCACTGGATGGTTACGAAGGGCTCTTCTAATTCTGTAATTCTGTAACCCTGGGCAGTTAAGTGATGCAATAGATAAGAGTACTGGACCTGGAGTCAGGAAGACTCATCTTCCTGAATTCAAATCTGGCCACAAACACTTCTAGCTCTGTGACCCTAGACAAATCACTTAACCCTTTGTGCCTCAGTTTCCTCATCTGTAAAATGAGCTAGAGAAGGAAATGGCAAACCACTCTAGTGTCTTTGCCAATAAAACCCCAAATGGGGTAATGAAGAATCAGACACGACTGAAAAAATACTGAACAACATTAAAAACAATCTTGTAGTGGTAGAGTCTTACACTAAATGCTAATATTCCCATCTACCCTATCCCCTCCATTCATAATGTTTTGCTTATAGCTGTATTGGTTTTTGTGCAAGAGCTTTTAAATGTGTACAATTTCCTCTGTTCCTCTGCCTAAAACTATTCCTTACCTTTACTTGATCTTCCATTTCTCCACCCATCCCTGTCCCCCAAGTCCATCATCCTTGCTCTGGTTTCACTTCTTTTCCTCATTTCTCAACCGTCTTGTCCTAATGGTTGACCAGTAAAACTGTTCACTATTACTTACTCTTGAATCCTTTGTCTCCTTATTCTGTAACCAGTCATGCCTAATTTTGCATTAGCATCACCATTTGCCTTTTCTGCTTCTATTCACATTTTACTAAATGCTGCTAGATGAAAATACTCCCAAAGCTATGGATGAATTAGTGAATTATCGTTCTTAGTGCTGAATGAACTAAAAAAGTATTCACAATTCCATACACTTTGAGCCATTGACTCCATTACTGGGCTTATGTCCCAGGAAGAAAAAGCCCTCATATATTCCAAAGTATTTATAGCAGCACTTTTTGTGATAGCTAAGAATTGGACACAAAATAAATGCAAATCACTTGGGGATGGCTAAACAGATTGTGATTCATGAATATAATGGAATATTGCTGTGTTGTAAGAAATTATTTATGTAATGGTTATAGAGAAGCATGGTATCTATATGAGACGATACAGAGAAAAATAAGCAGAGCCAAGAAAACAAATATACACTAACTACAACAATGTACAAGGAACAGGGACACCAAAAAGTAAATAACCAAATTATTGAAGATCAAAAGGACTTGAAATAAGAGATATGAGAAGACATTCCCAACCTACACTTTTATGGAGGTGGGAGATCCACAAGTATTACATATTGCACACGTTTTCGGACTTATTCAATGTATTGATCAGTTGTGCTGATCTCTAAAAATAGTATTTGTCATATGCGATGGCTCTCTAGGAGAGGTAAGGGGAGAGATGTGGGATACTGTTGTGTTGCAGAAGAAGCAGAAAATATCAATAAAAACATTTTTAAAATGCTCTATAATATAAGCAGATAAAACAACACAAGGTACTGAAAGTAGAATGAGTACTAAAACATCATTGGTAATTGGGAACTGTTTAACAAAATAAAAATACAATAGAATATAGATAACATATGGTTTTCTAAGTCAGTATGTGGCCAGCAGTGATCCTTTGATCCTTTTTTTTTTCCTTTTGGGAGGCAACTGGGGTTAAGTGTCTTGGCCAGAGTCACACAGCTAGTGAGAGTTATGTGTCTGCGGCTGGATTTGAACTGGGATCCTCCTGACTCCAAGGCCAGTATCCTATCCACTGTACCACCTAGCTGCCCCGCTTTGATCATTTTTAGAGGCCCCATTTCTATTTGAGTTTGAATTGTTTGACATCTTATCTAAACAACCCAAACATAAGAAAAACAAATACTGAGGAAAGAAAAATTAATAGCATTAATTACTTGGTCTCTAGACACCATTAAAAAAAAGACTGAACTATAAGGTTAGAAAGGGAGGACTGTTACGAGATTTTTCTTAAAAAGTACACAAGGGACTAAAAATGAAATCAGAATTTAAAGAAAGAGAAATGATAGTGGAGAAGCAGGTGAATTGATGTGTTTTGTCAAACAATATGAGGGAGCAAAAATGCACTAGAGGAATGCTGGTCACAGGGGAATTGTGATATGCCCTAATAAGGAAAGATAGTCTTCAGCAAAACAGAGCTACTGGAGAATGAGATAATTGGCAGAAGGCAAGGGTTGAGGTAGGAGGAATGGAAAGGGGAGGTCTCAAACCAGGGTGAACATTGAAGAACATTCCTATGGGAGAAGACAAGTTGATAATCAAGCATTTATTACATGCCTACTATGACATTGTGCTAATGTCTAGGGATTAGGGATACAGAGAAAGCAAAAAAGACAGGTCCTGCTCTCAAGAGTTCACAGTGTAAAGGTGAGACAACATGTAAACTGCTATAAAAACTGCACACATGCAAGATAAGTTGGGCGTAGTCCTAGAGGGAAAGCACTAAGATTAAGGTGAATTAGGAAAGGTTTCCTGCAGAAGTGGCTCTTTAGTTGAGACTAAGAGAAGCGTTGGATAGCTTCAGAACCATAGGTTGGAGGGCTTAGGTTGAGGAGGATAGGAAAAGGAGTATTATGGAGAATAGAGAATATAGTAGAGAAAGGGATTTGAACAAAAGCAACTGGGTATTCAGAATCACTGGGATGGGGCGAGTCTGATGGGGAAGTGTGGTAAACATTGAAAAATGAGTTAATCTAGAGCTATGAAGGGGTAGTGATGGTGGTGGTGGTGGAGAATTGCCTGGAGGGTGCCAGGGGAGCACAGCAGACCTTGGGGAAATATAGGTAACTACAGATGGTGCCTGCCTGGAGCTTGATAGAAGAGCCAGGTGGGCTAGTAGATTCTGCTAGCCTAGAAGAGCAGTACAGAAGGACCTAGGATATAGGTGGTGATAGATGGTGCTTGCCTAGAACTCAATTGAAGAACAATGCAGGACCATGGATTTTTAGAGAATCCAGGCCAAAGGTGTTTATAATGGAAGAGAGGGACCCTACAGTGGTTTAATTTGGATGAAGTTGGAACATGTGGAGCATGGCATATTTTGTGATTTTTTTATGTATTGATTAGTTTTGCAGAATTTTTTTTCTCTTTTTGAAAAAAGTTCTAAGTAATGGCTGTTAAGGATATACAGGGAAATGTGAGTGATGCAGAACAAAAGTTGATAAGAAAAAAAAAATTTTTTTAAAGTCTAATATGCTGTATTTCACACCTGTGGACTACCCAGCTCTGAAAAGAAGTATTATCTTCTCATATCTATTCTTTGCTGCCAAGTTTGGTCTTTATTATTTCAGAACATTCATGTGCTTTTTTTGTTGTTACTGTTCTATTTACATTGTTGAACTCAATGAGCACATTTTTTATAATTCTCATTTCATTTTGCATTAGTTAATATAGCTTCTCTGTATTAATCATATTTGTTTTTTTCTTACTGCACTATGTAACATTACCCCATTTGGTAGGCATCTACTTTGCTTCCAGCTTCTTGGCTATTTGGGACCCTATATAGAGCCTTTTTTTTTTTTTGGCATTGATCTTCTTGATATGAATACCTAGCAGTAGATTCTCTGGATCAAAATGTCTGAACCTGTTAATCAATTCCTCACCCCCCCCTTCTTTTTTTTCTTTCTTTTTTAGGCAGTTGGAGTTAAGTGACTTGCCCAGGGTCACACAGCTAGTAAGTGTCTGAAGCCAGATTCGAACTCAGGTCTTCTGACTCCAGGGCTGGTGCTCTATCCACTGCGCTGTCTAGCTGCCCCCCCCTTTTTTGTTTTGCAAAATTCCAAATTGCTTTTCAGAATGATTGAACAACAACAATGCATTTGTGTGCCTGTTCTTCCAACACTATTCTTATCTTTTCCAATTTGCTGAATTTGATATGAAACCTAAGGGTTGCTTTGATTTGCATTCACTTTACTGGTGATTTGGAGTGTTCTTTATGTGGTGGTTAATGATTTGCAATTCTTCTTTGGAAAGTTGTTGCTTCATATCCTTTGACCACTTAAGTATTTGAGAATGGCTTTTAGTTTTACATATCTGTTTATTGTCCATAAATCTTGGATATCAGACACGTGTCTAATAATACAAACACAAAGATTGTTTCCTAATTGACTGCTTCCCTTCTTAATCTAGATGTGTTAATATCATTCATGCAAGAGTTTCATTTTGTGCAAACGAAATCATTTATCATAACTTTTTTGCTCACCTCTGTCCTTGAGTTAAGAATTCATCTCCTTCCCATGCTTGTGAAAGTATATGATAAATTTTTCTTTCCTTTTTTTTTTGGCACAACACTTTTCACTTTATTAATTGATCAATATGTGACACACTTGCAGTTTCATTGCACAAAAATATGCAGATACAAGAAAGATGTTAATATAAAAAATTCATGAGAACCACCTCCATCAACTAAGTATAAGGTAGTAGCCAGGAAACTATAGTTGGAGTTTCAGTGTCTTTCCGTGAGTCAAAGCTAATAAGTGTCAAAGCCTTATTTGAACGCAGGTCTTTCTAGCTTCCAGCCTTATACTATATCTACTATACTTATTGCTGCTACTTATTGAAGAAGACAATGCTTTTGGTCAACAAGTATTTATTAAAGTGTGTACTATGTGCCAAGAAGTCCACCTAGCCAGAGAAATGAATCCAGTGGATTAGTGGGTTTATCCAGAAGCCAAACAAATAGTTGGAAGGCTAAAGGGAAGAAGAGGGAGAAGATCTTTATTTTCTTTGCCTCTCAGTGTCAGAACTAGGACCAAATGGAGGAAGTTGCAGCAAGGCAGATTTTGTTTCAGTTAAAGATTGACAAACTGTGGTAGCTAGAGCTTTCTAATATTACCAGACAGTGAGTTGAAAACCCTTATATTCTAGGAACCTATATGACGTTCTTTCAAGGAGATGAATTCTTAACTCAGGGACAGAGGTGAGCAAAATAGTTTCAAGGAGTCTGGATACTTGGTTTCATTATTGCATGAGAGCTGTGTCTAGATGGCCTACAAGATCCCTTCTAACTTTTAAGATTTTGTGTTTCCATCATGTCTTCACATAATCTCTTTGTTTTTAAATTCTATTTTATTTTCAGCTCTGAATTCTCTTCCTCCCACCTCCCTGGCTCCTATTAAGTAAGCAAGAAAAATAAAACCCATTATAAACATGTATAATCATGCCAAAAAAATATCTGCATTAGTCATGTCCAAAAAAAAAATGTGCCTCAATCTTCACTCTGAGGCCATCAGTTGTCTTTCTGGAGGTGGGTAACATTTAATCATTAGTCCTCTGGAATTATGATTGGTCTGTGTGTTGATCAAATTTCCTAAATCTTTCAAGGTTGTTTGTCTTTACAGGGTCACTGATATTTTATCAGTTGTTCTTCTGGTTCTCCACCCTGTACTTTGCATCAGTTCATACACATCTTCCCAGGTTTCCCTGAAATTATTATTTATATCTTACAACACAATAAGTCTATCAAATTCATATACTAAACTTGTTCAGCTCTTAAATTGATTAGCACCTCAATTTCTGTTTCTTTGCAACTGCAGAAAGAGCTATTATGAGTATTTTTTATACAAGTAGGTCCTTTTCCTTTCTCTTTCTCTTTTTGTGATATACTTCTTGTAATAGAATCAGAGCATATACAGTTGAATAGCTTTTTTTTTTTTTGGTGGGTGTGGGGAGTAGGAGGGAAGAGTTCCAGATTGTTTTCCTGAAGCCAAAAGAAGCTTGAAAGAAGGTTTAAACAAATGAACTAATGCTTACTGAATGAGCTCACCCAACATCTTTAACCTACTCCAGTGCTACTGACCGTGAGGCTGCATGAGCAGACCCAAGGACACAGCATAGGCCTACAACAAAGCACACCCCCACAGCCTGGTCCCTTACCCTCTTTCAGTGCTGTGGAAACTCCAGCTCCAAGCTGTGGGAATTTCCCTTGGCTGTGACAGCCGGGTGGCTACAACTCCATAGGAGCAAAAAGCTTCTAGGGGCCAAAACCCCAGAACATCAGCACTGCAAAGCTCTGAGCTTTTAGGGTCAGGGCAAACAGTTCAGTAGCACCAGTAGAACCTATGGCCAAGCCAACAACCCTGCAATACCAGCAGAGCCTGGGGCTAGGTCAGAAAATCATGTAGCACCAGCACTGCAAAGCTCTGAACTGTAGGTACCAGGGCAAAGAACCAAGGAATAGAGGAAATGGGGTGTATGTGCAAGTACTGTACAGCACTTCACCAAGCCTTAAGAAAAGAGCACAACAGGGACCAATTCTGACCACCCAAAACTCAGTTGGGGCAGAGACCTAGGCTGGTGAACCATAAATTATCCAATGTGGGGGAGGCTGAGAAGTGTTGAGATCCATCCCCCGAGGAAACCACAACCAGAAAATGAGTGACAGTGGAAAGAGAGGAACAAGGTAAAAATTGCCAAAGATTTCAGGAAGAAATCTCAAAGACTTTAAATGTAAACAGATAAATCAACAGAAAAAACAGTGACAACAGAAGGAAACTTCCTGATCTGGTAACAGCAACAGAGTGGAAACAGATCTGTGGAAGTTATTTCTAAATGGACACAAGAAAAAAGGAGTGAAGGTGGAAGTCTGATAATAATAATGAAAAGATAGACGGGGCATTATGAATAGAACCTAGATGCACTCTGCCAGATGAATCAATATGTGTGTGGCTACAATGTGGGAGGATATATGAAAAGGATAGAAGTGTCTGGTGTTCTTGGGTCAAATCAAGGGCTACAAATGAGGGGAAAGTGATCTCTTTGGTCTCAAAAAGCAGAGACTACAGAGGAGCTGGTGAGAAGGAGAGGGAGGAGGAATTGAAAGGGAAGAAAGGAGGCCTTTGGCAGTGGGAGGGGTTACCATTGTTGTATGCTCCTATGGTTGAAGGGAGATGAGGACCTTTCACTTGGCAAGGCCTAGGGGATTTGGGCTTGGAAAGTCTACTTGTTCTGCATTGGAAAAGAGGGCAGTTGGAATCCCTAGGGGCCAATTGGCACCTGGAACATAGACACGGAGATTTCTAGGCAAATGTAGTTTAAAAAGTCAACAGGGTGGTGGACTATATAATCAGGGATGTGTTAGGGAAAGGTAGTGTCCTTACTGACATATGTAATAATTGGCATTGTTCTGGGAGTGAGGCACAGTGAAAAAGGGCAAACTGTGGGGCAATCCTTGCAAGGCAGTGGCAGAAAACATCTAGCGGGGAGAGCCTAGAATGGATACCTTGGAAATTTTGATAAGATAAATACAGAGGAAAGAGAGGTCAGATAACTGTAGGGGACATGAATCAGAAAATGAGGGTCTAGAATAGTCAGAAATAGAGGGGATAATGAAGAAAGTAAAATCTTTTGAAAAGGGATGCAAAAATTTAGAAAACTAATAAACAGGGTTAGTTGAAAGAGAGAAGAGAAAGTCTTGACAGAAAAAGCGAGGAGGGGAGAAGAATTATATAGCCAGATAAAAGGAGAAAAAAAGGAAAATGGGTGGAAGTGAGGAGTAAAGGGAAGGGAGCCAGTAAGAACAAGGCCACCTTAAAAAAGTAAAAGTAGAGTGGAGCCAAGATTAATGAACTGAATATGCTTTTAAAAAAATTAGAAAGCCAGGGCAGCTAGATATTGCAGTGAATAAAGCTCCAATCTTGGAGTCAGGGGGCCCTGAGTTCAAATCTGTCCTCAGACACTTGACACTTACTAGCTGTGTGACCCTGGGCAAGTCACTTAACCCCAGTTGCCTCACCCAAAAAAAAAAAATTGATCCTTCCAGACTAACTTCATTTAGATTAGGGGAAGTGGTATACAGAATACATGCCATCTTGGGGCGGGGGAGGGATGAGATGGGGAGAAAATTTGGAGCTCAAAATCTTGTGGAAGTGAATGTTGAGAACTAAAAATAAATTTTAAGAAATTTTAAAAATAATAAAAAAAATTAGCCAACAAATAATCCTAAAATAAGTGCAAAAGAAGAGATTAAAAATTAGAGTGGAAATACACAAATTAGAAACAAAATCTATAGAAATAAATGAAATTAAAAGCTGATTGTTTGAAAAGACTAATAAAATTGATAAACCCTTAGCTAATCTAATTTTTTAAAAGAGCAGAAAAATCAAATAAATAAAAAAGTATAAAATAGCCAAATTTTCAGAAGACCAGAAAGAGACCTTAAATTACTAAATCTCAGCAAAGCCATATCTATGTGTAAGGAACTACCAAAGAGCCATGTGGGGTGGAGTAGGGGTGAGGGACTCCTTGTCTTAATGATTTTGTGTGAGAATTCTATCAAACTTTTAAAGAGCAGTTAGTGCCTATGTTCAAAAATTCTCAAAAATTGAGAAAGAAAGCACACTGCTAGAATCTTTTGTGACAAATATATTTCCAATACTTGAACCAGGGAAAGTTAAACCCAAAAGACTAGGCCATACTATATTTCGTTATACATTCTAAAAGGATTTGTTTTTCAGTTGTGTCTGAATCTTTGTGACCCCGTTTGGGATTTTCTGGAGTGGTTTACCATTTCCTTCCCTAGCTCATTTTACAGATGAGGAACTAAGGCAAACAGGGTTAAGTGACTTGCCCAGGGTCATACAACTAGTAACTATCTGAGGCCAGATTTGATGGAAGATGAGTCTTCCTGATCCCAGACTGCCCTTCTAAAAGAATACATGACTTTAATAATAAAGATCACATTGGGGAATTTGTATTTTTATAAATACTCATCCATTTCATTCAGATTGTCAGTTTTATTGGCATATGGTGGGGTGAAATAGCTAATAGTTGCTTTTATTTCTTCTGTGGTTGCTAGTTCCCTTTTTTTCACTTTTAATACTAGTATATATTGCACATGTTTAGTTTTTCTTTCTTTTTAAGTTGTTAACTAATGATTTATCTTATTTTTGTTTTTCTTTAAAGAGCTCCTACTTTTGTTTATTAATTAATTTTTTATTTCGGTTTTATTATTCTCTCCTTTGGTGTTTGGAAATTTTATTTTGTTCTAGTTGAATTTGTGCCCAAACTGTTTCTCTTTGAAGCTTTGCTTATAGATGATTTTCTCTTTCTTGATGTGTATCTTGAGCATCTTTGTCACCATAATCGTTTTTTTTATGGTGGGATTTTCTTTTTTGCTTGCTCATTCTTCCAGCATACTATCTGACCTAAGACATTATGTTAGATCCTATCTCTGGGCCCTTTTAGGGGGAGTATGTTCTCTGGTCCTGCTGCTGTCTATTGGGGTATTAAATGTTGTGTTATTACAGATCTCATGAATGGTTCAGCTTGTGAACCTATAAGCTTTCTATACTCCCAAAGTGATCTGATCCAGGGCAGTATCTGATTGGTTCTTCCCTGATCTGGGCTAAGTTCTTTTTGTTGTGTTTTTGTGAGGTAATTAGGGTTAAGTGACTTGCTCAGAGTCACACAGCTAATAAATGTTAAGTGCCTGAAGCTGGATTTGAGCTCAGGTCCTCCTGACTCCAGAGCTGGTGCTCTATCCACTGTGCCATCTAGCTGCCCCCCCACCTTTTTATTTTTTTTGGAAGTCGCCCAGGGTCACATAACTAGTAAGTGTCTGAGGACTCTGTAAATTCTTGACCTGGGTTTAGGTCTGAGCAATCTCGTTGTGGTCTTTCTTTTATTGGAGTTTCAATAGATTGCTACTGTACTCAGCCACTTTTAGCCAGCTGGAAACCTCTACAAATTCAAAGTGGCATAACTCTAGGCTCCCTTTTGGCCTGAGATTCCTGCCCTGGTTATTCCTCTACAGGCTTCAGACTGGACTAGAAACTAGATCTGAAAACTCACTCAGCAACCAGGGTCAGAATCACATTACTGCTGCTTTCTTCCAAACTTGCTTCTTGCTTGGTACTCAGTTTTTCATTCTGGTATGCAATGCTTAGGCACATGTGCCTTCCTCAATCTATCCTACTTTTATGATCTAGAAGTGGGTAATAAGTGACAGAGTTGCAAGTTGGCATTTGTTACTGAAAGCCATGCAAATTTAGGCCTCTCTGTGCTGGATTTGGCCTCTCTTCCTAAGCTCCTGGACATTCCTCATCCCCAAGTGTCCACAAATTTCTCTGTTTCCCTATGCCAACGTGGGATGCAAAAATTACTCACTGCTTTTTTTTCCTTGGATTTCCTGATTTGTACTTGGTCTGGTACATTTTTCTGGATCTTGTCTGAAAGAGTTACTTCTTCCTACTACTCTTCATCTTCATTCCACCTCCTCCTACACATGGCCTTTTTCTAGAATGAAAGGAGACTGAAACCTTGAGGAAGAGAGATATAGGGTGATAGCTAGTGGGGATTAAGTGAGAGGTTTTTTTAAAATTAAATTTATTGTTTATTTTAAACATTCTTTTTTAATTTTGAGTTCAAATTCTCCCACTCCTCCCCTACCCACTAAGAAGGCAAGCAAAATGATATCAATTATACATGTGAAATCATGCAAAACAGTTTCATATTAGCCATGTCACACACACACACACACACACACACACACACACACACACACAAGCAAGAAAAAGAGAGCAAGAAAATTATACTTCAATTTCCACTCAGAATTCATCAATTCTCTCTCTGGAAGTGGATAGCATTTTTTTATTATGACTCCTTTGGAATTGTCTTGGATCATGGGATTGATCAGAGTAGCCAAGTCTTTCACAATTGGTCATCATTACAACATTGCACAATGATCTTCCATTTCTTCTAAACAAGAGTTTTTTGAAGATGGAAAAGATGAGAGAGTTGGGATTCTAGTGGAAGCAATTTGCTGGAAATGTAGAGGAAGAGTTGTAGGGAATCAAAGGTATATGTGAAGAAGATGAACCTCTTCTTCATCTGAGACTAAAGGAGAAGATATTAGAGCCACCTCTTCATCTGAGACTGGAGTAAAGGAAGAGATAGTGGAAGAAAACATCTTGAGTGATATGAGAAGGAGAAGAGAAGGGTAGCGCATGGCAAATGTCCCAATGTTTTGTTGACATGATATGAGGTCTCAGCTGAGTTGTGTGTGTGTGTGTGTGTGTGTGTGTGTGTGTGTAGAATGGATTCGTTAAAGGATTGAGAGATGGTTTTGAACAGTAGTTCTGGAGTGGGAGCTAGTGAATCAATAACGGAAGTATAGTCTAGTTGTTATGAGTGCCCAGTTAAGATAAAATTGCATAAATTTTTAGTGGTCCCAATCAATACTTTTTGTGACTTCCTCCAGCTCTGTGCAGCAGCATGTGAAGGTAGAAGATGGAAGTAATTCTAATTTGGAGGTTACAAGATGTGATTATTGATAAAACAAGGGTCAAGGGAATTGATCGTGAGTTAAGTTGGTTCACCAAAGGGTCAAGATAGGAGGAGAGTACAGCCAGTGTGTGGAATGATGGTCTGGAGTAAAAATTGAGGTTCAAGGGAATAGAGGTTACAATGAATAAAAGACGGGTTTGGGGATTGTAAGACATAAGGAAAGATGGAAGATTAAAGGAATTAGTAGATAAATTGAATTTCTGAGATTGTGATCTGAGAGTTGAGCTCTTCTCACTTACAGAAAACTTCCTGCCCTGCTAGGCTCTCTTTTTCTTTTTCTTTTTCTTTTTTATCCAAATTGAAGGCTATTGGCAGTAGGTGGAGCCATTCTTCCTTTCTTCTGGCTTCTCTTCTATCTGAAAAATGCCAGTGTATGTACTTTGTAAGATAAACTGTTGGAAGAACTTACTGAGTATGAACTAAGATTATTTCCTGGCATCTGGACTGTAGTAAAAGCAGAACTTCAATACAAATCTATTTTCTTAACAAAAAAGGGTGGGGGGGGGGTGGAGAAAGGAAACAGCCATCTATGACTCCCCGCCACCTTGCATCAGTACTGAAAAGGATGAAATCTTGGTGTAAGGCAACCAGCCTGGAGAGAAGAGATGAGCCAAAATAAATTGTATAAATAATGTTTCTGAATGACAGAATTTGAGCCTTGGCCCAGGAATTCATGTCCAAACTCCTTTCCTCCCATCCACAACATGGGGAGGCCCTTACCTAAAAGACAAAACTCCCTCTGGTACTTTATTGGCCACAGCTTCCTTAACACAGCTTTCTGGTCATCTATGGATATAAAAAGTCCCAGCCACATGAAATCTAAGCTCCTTGTTGAATTTATCAAGTCCACTTGCTAAAATAAATTCACCTTGCTCCAATGACCAGACACTTTTCCACATAGTGAGACAAGGAAGGCTGTGTACAGAGAAGCTGAGTGCCACTGTATCCTTATTTCATATACTTGCTGTGTTAGGGTAAAGTAAACTTCCTTGTGTTAAAGGTTCAATGATTTATGAGTGCATCATTTCGTCACAACGTGGAACTAAACTCTTAAAAATGCTGGCATTAGAGCCATATCTCTGACATGAGGAAAGATGGGGTGAAGCCTTTTAGGATAATGAATCAATAGACTCAAAGACTCACAGCTAGAGGGGACCTGAAATGTCATCTAGTCTAACCCCCTCATTTTACAGATGAGGAAACTGAGACCCAGAGAGGTGAAGTGACTTACCCAAGGTTACATAGTAATTGGTATAGTCAAAATTCAAACTCAGTTCTTGTAACTCCAAATTTATAAATACAAGTTCAGTGTATCTTTTTGTACCACAATCTTTCTTACTATGCCACTTTCACGCTTAACAAGGCCGTTCATATGTTTATAAAATGGTACAATGGCACATTTATAAAAATGATACCATCTCAGTCTCTATGGAGTGATTAATGATTTTGTAGATGGAAAATAAGATCATGGCCAGCTAATATTCTCCCCCTTACCTTTCCTCTTTTTGTTTTTCTTCCATTCGTGTCATGATACAAAGACAAATTTAATCTAGCAGTCCTCATGCTCAGCTGGCAAATCAATTCTAGATGGCAGTGGCAATGGGAAGGGAGATCAGAGGAAGAGGAAGTTGGGATAAGGATTGGAGGAAGATGGACAGGAAGCCAAGTCTGCTCAATGTACTTTGTAAATTCTGATTCTGTTTTAAAGAAGTTTCAGATTTCGGGAAGGAACCCTGACTTCCAGTAATGGGACACATTTAAGACTGAACTCTACATTCTACTTCCCTGTAAGTATACAGGGATACAGAAAGGCTTCGTTCCTGTGGGAGAGAACCTACTTTGAAAAATAAAGAGACTTTTCTAGATGATCCCTAAGGCTCCTTCTGGTTCTATATTCTATAATCCTGTTAAGATTGAAGTCAGGATTTAATAAGCCCATCAGTTTGTATAGATGTCCCCAAAAAATGTTTATTTGTTTTTTTTCTCCCTGTAAATGGCAACTTCCAATCTGATTCTCTTGAATGTTTTTAGTGAAATTACATAATTTTCAACAAAATTTTCTCAAAACATGTGGCTCAAATAACTCAGTAGCGCTAGCAAACTAATGTGACTTCCTAAAGCTTCTGGGCCACTGTATTATATATTCTCTGCATAAGCCTTCTATTTCTAAACAGTGGACTTCCTACTGTCCCATTTAAAATTCCTCCTACAAGGCATCTTTTCTTATCCCCCTTGATTCTAATGCCTTCTTTTTCTTATTTCCAATTAGATTTGTACATACTTGTTTGCATGTTGTCTCTCCCTTTAGACTGTGAACTTTTTGAGAGCCTTTCTTTGAATTCCCAAGAGTTAGCACAGTGCCTCATATAGTAGGCACTTTCACAAATATTTATTGACTGGATAACTGACTCAGCAAGGCTCTATTCCTGGGCAAATTTACCAAAAGCAGGAAGCCCTACCTCTTAGGTTCTAGTCTCAGGCAGTGTCCTGATGATGAGAGGCCTGAGATCTAGGTTTTCTGTGTTTATAAAAGACTGAGATATTGAAATTAATCTTAAATCTTAAAATGTTGAAGCATTTTGTTTTGGTACAGTCACTCCTCAATACCTATTCCCTACCCCACCCCTGTAGCCATATCTGTGGATATATAATCTGTTTCTGACTTTTTGCTACTATAAATAGTGTTCCTATGAATATTTTGGTATATATAAGACTTATTTTTTTTTTAATTCTCATTTACCTCTTTGGGTTATAAACCTACTAGTGGAATTTCTGTGACAAAGGGTATGAAAATTTTAATAATTTTCCTCAGATTCCAAATTGCTTTTCAGAATAGTTGTATCAGTTCATAACTCCACCAACCTGTCCTCTGAAGTCAACAAACTTTTATTAAGTATTTTTTATATACCAGGCACTGGGCTAAATTACTGAGGAGATTAAAAAAAAAAGCCAAAAATAAGGTCCTTGCTCTAAACTTCACATTCTAATGGGGGAGACAGCATGCAAATAACTATGTAATGTCAGAGGGAAATGATTAACAGTATATGGGGGGGTGAAGATGGGGAGTAAGATGTGTCTTTCCACAGCATCTCCAACATTGAACATATACATCTTTTACCATTGTTACCAAGATGGGTGTGCATGATACTTCAAAGTTGTTTTCATTTGCATTTATCTTATTTTTAGTAGAGGACCTATAATTCTTAGGTCATTTTTGCTCAAAATATCTTTGAAGTCAGTTTCCTTGTAGAGATTTGGGATGATCTTCCGAATTTATTTTTCTTTTAATTTTATTCTAACAATTTTTCTTTCTTTTTTGCATTTTTGATTGCCAAATATGTTATTATTGTTGTTTTCTTCAGAGAATTTCTTGTTTTGGAAAGATTATTTGGACCTTTGTCCTAAGTTAACTATTTTCTTGTCTTTTTTATTTTGTCTTTAAGAGCTTTAATGCATGTACTAATCTCCATCCCACTCACAGTGCTATGAAGAGATATTTTCTTATCCAAACAAGAGGTAGTGGTAATTAGAAAAGACAAAATAGACAACTTTGATCATATGAAACAAAAGTTTTTACACTGACAAAATTAATACATTTAGGATGAGAAGGGAAGCGATCAAATGGAGGGAAAAAGCTTTGTATACAATTTCTCTGGTAAAGGTTTGGTATCCAAGATATATAAACAATTTATTCCCCAAAAGAATGTATTGCAAAATATATGCAAAGTATTCACAACCACCTGAAAGAATAGTCCAAAGCCCTAATAGTAAAAGAAATGCAAATGAAAATAACACTGAGGTTTCACCTCACACTCTGCAAATTGTCACAGATGACAAAAAATGGCCATCATCAGTGTTATTGGGGCAGGTAAGTGACACAGTGGATAGAATGCTGGGCCTGGAATCAAGAAGACTTGAATTCAAATCCAACCTCAACTCCAGCTTACTAACTTTGTGGTCCTAGACAAGTCATTTAACCTCTTGCCTCATTTCGCTCATCTCTAAAATGAGGATAATAATAGCACCTATCTCCTAGGGTTTTTGTGAGGATTAATTAAGTAATTATAAAGCACCTAGCACAATAACTGGCAAATGTAAGCCTTATGTAAATGTTGTTGTTGTTGTTGTTGTTATTGTAGGAGTTGTGTAATGATAGGCACACAAATATATTGTTGGATCTGTCAAATGACATGTGAAATGAATACAAAGAAGTATGGATAGATTTATATAAATTGATGCAGAATGAATTAAACAGAGGCAAGAAAGCAATATTATGCCATAACTACAACAGTGTAAATTTAAAAAATATATAACAAAATTATGGAAATCAAATATGACTGGATTGAGGAAATGTAAGAGGACACTCCCAGTTTACCCCTTTGTGGAGGAGGAAAGTACGCAGGTATTACACATTGCACCTTTTCATACTTTTTTCAATGTATTTATCAATTGTGCTCATATTTCCTCTCTTCTTTTCTCTTGCCTTTAAAAAAAATTCTTTATCATATAGGATGACTTACTGTGAGGGGAAGGCGAGTGATACTGAAGATAACTATGATATAAAAAACGACATAAATAAAAACTTACTTAAAAAAAAGCACGAAGTCCATAGTAAAAAAAACAACTGACTTAGAAAACAAATCAGGATAAAAAAAAATTCAGTAACATTGGACTATCTGAAAGTCATGACTAAAAATAAAGCACAGAAATCATATTTCAATAAATCTTAAAAGAAAATTGTCTAGATCTTTTCTGAGGATGAAGTGGAAATGGAATCTAGCAATCACCAGTCACCTCCTGAAAAGAACCTTAAAATGAAAAATCCCAAGAACGTCATAGCCAAAATCCAGAGTTTCTAGGCCAAAGAGAAAATGTTTTAAGCAGTTAAACAGAAAGAACTTAAGTACCCAGGAGTCACAGTCAGGGTCATGCATGATTTACCAGCAACTGCTATAAAGGACCAGAGAATCTAGAATATGATATTCCAGAAGGCAAAGGATATCAGTTCATTGTCAGGTACAGCTGAGCAAAATAAATACTACAGGAGAAAAATAGACCTTTAATGAAATGTAGGACTTCTAAGCATTCTTGATGAAAAAAAGACTAGATTGTTGAGAAAATTTGTTGTTCAAACATTGGAATGTAGAGAAACAAAAAGGTAAACATGAATCAGCAATAATAAAAGATTAAACAATGATAAAGGCTTACATTCTAGTATGGGGAGGTGATACATGTGTCTCCTTTGAATTCTATCATTATCCAGGTTCTTAGAGGGAGTCCAATTAGACAAGGCATGGCAGTGGTTCTGTTACTATCTTTATGACCTTAAGAATGGAAAGAGTGAGGAAGATTATGGGGAAGTTGGAAAGGAAGGTTAGGGAAAATTACATCACATTATGAAAAGTGCAAAACTAGACATCTACGTAGATAAGCAGGAGGGGGTAGGAGGGTAGTGGCTGATATTTGAACATCGCAAGAGAGGCAAAGCCAAGATGGCAGAGTGAAGGCAGGGATTCAACTGAGCAAATTCCCCTTCAACTTTAAAATAGAGCCTCAGAATGAATTCCGGAGCGGCAGAACCAAAAAAAGGATGAGGCAAAACAATTTTCTAGTCTAAGACAACTTAGAAGGTTTGCAGAAAAAGTCAGTCTCACTGGGTGAGAGTGCAGTGCAGTCTGGCACAGGCTGGTCCCCAGAAAGCTAGCAACAGGACTTGGAGGAGGCTTCTGGAGTTCTCAACCTACAGATAGTAAGTGGGTCAGAAAACCATAAGAAGGAATTTACAGGGGACCTTTTGCTGGTACTGGGTACAGGACTCTTGAAATCATAAAGGCTGCAATAAGGTTAAACTGTTTATATTCATGGAAAGATGGGAAACATGGGAAGATGATACGTGTAATTCCTGAGAATTTTATGATTGTTAAGGCTGTTAGTATACATAGGCAGAAGGCATGGGGATAAGTTGACTGATGGGATGATTTGAAAAAAAAAATAAAACTGAGGGGTGAGAAAGAGGGGTGCACTAGGGAGAAGGGAGGAAAAGAAGTAGAATGGAGTAAATTATCTCATAAAAGAGGTGTGAAAAAGCTTTTGAAGTGGAAGGGAAGATGGGAAGTGGTGGTGATAGGCAATGTTTAGGCCTTGTTCTCATTGGAATTGGCTCAGAAAGAGAATAACAAACATTCAGTTGGCTATAAAAATTTATCTTACCCTAAAGCGAAGTAGGAAGGGAGGAAGATAAGAACAGAGCACAGATTGGGGGATGTGGTGGGTCAGAAGCAAATTACTTTTGAGAAGGGACAGCATGAGAGAGTGAAGGATAAAAAGGAGAAAAATAGGATGGAGGAAAATGCACAGTAATCGTAATTGTGGATGGAAGAACTCATCCATAAAATGGAAGTAGAATATGATGTTGATATATATATAGATATATATATAGATATATATATGTCAACAAATGTAAATATACATACATATATGTGTGTATATCTGTGTGTGTCTTTATATATATCACTCTCATCTGAAATGTTCAAAAAAAAAGGAACCTACACTTTAGTACAGAAATACATTTCAGCCAATAAGGAAATGAGAGGAAAAGGGGGAAAGGAGGGAGGGGTTAATACAAACAAAACAAAGTGTCATGGTGTAAAAAAAAATATGCTTCTTTTGAGATGACAAAGAATGAGAATCTAAGACAGTGCCCATTAATTGAGAACAAATTATGGCATATAAATGTGATGAAATACTATTGTGGTAAACTCTTGTTAGTGTGACAACCATCCAAAATTCCAGAGAACTAATGATGAAACATGCTATCCACCTCCTGACAGAGCTGAAGGACTCAAAATGCAGAACGAGAAAAAAAAATTTTTTTATATTGCCAATGTGGAAATTTGTTTTGATTGACTATACATGTCTGTAAAGGATTTTGTTTTGTTACTGTTCTCAATTAGGAATAGGGTGAGTGAGGAGGTGGATCTTGACTGATTAAAACGAATAACTTTTTAAAAGAAAGAAAACAATTCGAAACAAGCTCTGCAAAGTTTTAGGATAGAAAATAAAACCACACAAATCATCAGCATTTCTTTATGTTACCAGCAAAATTCATCAGGCAGAGATAGAAAGAAAAATTCTATTTAAAATAACTATAGAAGTATAAAACTTTAAAGTCTACTTGCCAATACACACACAGGTACTATATGAACACAATTACAAAACACTTTATACAACTAATTACACAGATCTAAATAATTTTTAAAATATGCTTTGCTCACAGAAAGGCTAAGTCAATAAAAATGACAGTATCACCTAAATTAATTTACTTATTCAGTGCCATAACCAATCAAAATGCAAAAGGATTACTTTATAGAATTTAAAAAAATAACAAATTTTAATTGGAGAAACATAATGTGGTCAAAAATATGATGGGAATAAAAGAAAAGGGAGAAACAACGAGGCCTAGTAATACCTGATTTCAAACTATCTAAAAAGCTGTATACATCAAAACAATTTGGTACTGGGTAAAAAATAGGTTGGTCAATAGAACATTATGTGCATACATAAATACATACATGCATGTATATACACACATACATATACACATATGTATAAACAAAGGAGTATAATAATGTAATTCTTTATAAACCCAAAGATTCCTCCTCCTTCCTTCCTTTTGCATCCTATTCACTAATGTTAATAGTTGTTTCCATAAAAGTGGATTTTGGAATATGCTTTTCCAACTTAATCTGGCTCATTGTACTCATCAGTGTTCCAGCTTATATAGATAATAGCTGTTGCTTTCAGGAAGCTTACTTTCTCATGGAGTTAAATTCACCAATTCAACAAAAATTTATTAAGGGCCTACTATGTATCATGCACTATTCTAGGTGCTAGGAAACCAAAAGCATTCTGTTGGAGACAGGTTACAATATCTAAACAGATAAATAAAAGAAAAATTTAAAGAGAAAGCACTAACAACTGGGAATATCAAGAAAGGCCTCACACAGGAAGTTGTATTTGATTTTTTAAAAAAATTTTATTTTAGGCAATTGGGGTTAAGTGACTTGCCCAGGGTCACATAGCTAGTAAGTGCCAAGTGTTTGGTCTGAGGCCAAGGAAGTTGTATTTGAACTGAGCCTTGAAGGTAGGTGGGGATTCCAAGAAGTAGAGGTGAGAAGGAAAACATTTCTGGTATGGGAGATTGCCTGTGTAAAGGCATGTATATAGAGAATGAGAAGTAGTCCAGTTGGCCCTAATACAGAGTATTTGAAGGAACATAATGTGAAATAAGTCTGAAAAGGTAGCAAGGAGCCAGATTGTGGAGGGGAGTCAAACTGTATTGTGTTTTATCCTAGAGGCAGTGGGAATTATAGAAATACTTGGGGTAATAGAATAATATTGTTGAACTTTTGCTTTAGGAGGATTATTTTGGTAACCCTAGAGAGGATGGATTGGAGCAGAATGGGAGGTCAATTGTCCACTGAGAGTTGATAAGAACCTGTACTATACTGGCTGCTGTGAAAATGGAGAGAAAGGAATGGATGTGAAAGCTGCTGTGGTAAAATTAACAAGATCTGAAAACTTATTTGATGTGGAAGGTGAGGAAGAGTTAGAATAGGAGATAACTCTGAAGTTGAAAACCTGGATGCCTATAGAAATAGGAAAGTTTGGAGTAAAAATGCATTTAGGAGAAAAGATAATTAGTTTCCTTTTGGACATGTTGAATTTGAAATGCTTATGGAACATGCCAATGGACATATCCAGCAGTCCATCAGTCATGTGCAACTAAATCTCATAAGAGACGGGTAAATTTGGGAGCCATCTGTACAGATATAGTTTTTTAACCCAAAAGAGCTAGTAAGATTACCAAGAGAAGGGGGGGGGGAGAAAGGCCAGGAGAGGACTCAGGGGTACATTCATGCCTAGGGGGTGGGACATGTAAGATGATCCAGTAAATAAGACTGAGGAGTGGCCATTCATGTAATGCATTGGGAACCTAAAAGTGCCATAAAAATATTAAGTTCTATTATTACTTATACCATTTACAGGGTTGTGAAGTCCTTAAGCCTTAAAATGGTATAAATGGAAATCAATATTATTTTTTTCTTTTTTTAAATTTTGTTAATTTATTTTGATTTATCAACGATCACTTGCACATGCTTTTGAGTTTAAAATTTTTCTCCCCCTTCCTCCCCACCACCTTCCCCAAGACAATCTGATATAGTCTGTACGTTTACATTCCTAGTAAACATATTTTCACATTAGTGAAGTTGTAAGTAAAAATTGAAACCAATAGGAGGAACCATCAGAAAGAGGAAACAAAACTCAACAGAAGAGAAAAAAAATGATGGCGATTCAACTTCCATAGTTCTTTCTTTGGATGTGGATACCATTTTCCATCACTAGGCATCTGGAGATGTCTTGTATTGCTGAGAAGGGTTAAGTTTATCAATATTAGTCATTGCACAATGTGGCTGTTATTATGTACAGTGTTCTCTTGGTTCTGCTCACTTCACTCAGCATCAGACCACACAAGTCTTTCCAGGTTTTTCTGAAGTCAGCTTGTTCATCATTTCTTATAGCCCTATTGTGCTATATTCCATTACATTCATATACTGCAACTTGCTCAGCCATTCCCCAATTTATGGGCATCCTCTCAGTTTCCAATTCTTTGCGACCACAGAAAGAGCTGCTATAAATATTTTTGTACATGTGGGTCCTTTTCCCATTTGTATGATCTCTTTGGGATACAGCCCTGGACGTGCTATTGCTGGGTCAAAGGGTATGCACATTTTTATAGCCCTTTGGCCATAGTTCCAAATTGTTCTCCAAAATGATTGGATCAGGAAATCAATATTATTATCCATATTCTGATTACTCAGAGATAGACAGGACAGCTGCTGCCTTTCATGTTGCTGCTATTGATTGCAACAGTAATTCCTTGCCATCACTGTGATGTGTGTGAGCTTCCAGGAGAAAGAGATAGAGCAAACTGGTAATTGAGGGACACTGGAACAGTCATCATGGAAAGTTAGCACAGGTCTGTGTTTACGTATTATGGGCATAAACAGATAAGTGTTTGTTATCTTTTCTTTAGACTCTCATTTAGTTTTATAGATCATATCTGCTGAATATTCTTTAAAAAAAAAACAAAACTACCACTGTTGTTCACCTCATTACATAGCAGCTTAATTCATCAGATACTTCCTCCTACCCAGGAGGTTTCTTTTAACTTCCAGGTTAGAGAAATTGTACTCTGGTGGGGCTTGGCTTAGATTATGTCACGAAAGTGGTGCATCCAAAGGCAGATTAAATAATTCAGCTAACATTTATCAAAAGCTTATTGTGTGCTGGTACTAAGGAAGACAACGTTTATATTATTAGCTAGTGTTATGTTTACATTAACTGGTTATCCAGATCTATGAATTGTCTGCATGTAGATGATATTTAACCCATAGGAGGTGATGAATTCACTTCTCTGAGTCTGTTTCCTAGTCTGTAATGAGGCTAATGTCTCCCTCACCTACTTCACATGTTTATTCTAAGAATCAAGTGAGATAATGAATATAATAAGAATAAGAATAGCTAACATTTATATAGCACCTACTAAGTTCCAGGTACTATGAAAGTCTTTTACAAATATTATCTCATTAAATGCTTACAACAACCCAGGGAGGAAGGTGCTATTATTACCTTCATTTTACGTATGAGCAAACTGAGGCAAATAGATTAAGTGACTTACCCAAGGTCACACAGCCAGTAAGTATCTGAGGCTGTATTTGAATTCTGGTCTCCCTGACTCCAGGCCCAGCACTCTATCCACAGCACCTTTAAAGCCTATTATAAGAACACAGAATGATAAATTGCAAGAGATTAATATTATTAGCATCACTGATCTAGCACTAGAAGGCAGATGGGGAAATTGGGACCTAAGAAAGTCAAATGATTTGACTAAGGTTAGATAATAAAAATCAGAGCATTGGTTTAAACTAGGTCCTCTGAATCCCATGACAGTAATCATTCCACTGTATCATACCACCACTTTTGATGGGATAATTATATAATAAACTGTAAGTTGCGAGGACTTGCGGGAAATTATGTCAACATTTGGTTGCCCAGAGAAGTTCATGAGTATTGTACATCAGTTTCACGATGGCATGCTTGCCTGGGTTCTGGATAACGGACAATCTCTCACTTTCCCAGTCACCAATGTAGTGAAACAAGGCAGTGTACTTGCTCCCATGCTTTTTTGCATATTTTCAGCCAGGTTGTCAAATGTCTTCAGTGAGGACAAACATGGCATCAAGGTCAGCTATAGCAGTGATGGTAAATTCTTCAACTTGAAAAGGCTACAAGCCAAGACTAGAGTGGAGGGAGTGTTGGTGCATGATTTTTTTGTTTGTGATGATTATGCACTCAAAGCAATCTCTGAAGTTGAGATGCAACAAAATATGAATCAATTCTCTGCTGATTATGCTAATTTTGGCCCAACAATTAACACCAAGAAAACACAGGTGTTCCATCAGCCAGCACCACACCATCCACATGTGGACCCATCAGTTACAGCAAATGGAGAAGCTTTGAAAACTGTGGATAAGTTCACTTACGTTGGCAGTATACTTTCTAGGGATGTACAGATTGATAATGAGGTTGACACACACATTGTCAGAGCTAGCTCAGTGTTTGGGAGGCTCCGAAGGAAAGTGTGGAAGAAAAAAGGTATTAGATTGACTTCTAAACTGAAGGTATATAGAGCTGTTGTGCTGACCTCATTGCTATGTGCCTGTGAAACCTGGACAATATACCAGCACCAAGCCAGGAAACTGAATCATTTCCATTTGAATTGTCTCAGGAAGATTCTGAAGATCACCTGTCAGGATAAGATATCAGACACTGAGGTCCTTTCTCAAACTAAACACCTGTGCAATGCACTAGTAGAGAAGCACATACTTAGGAACAGTATTGTTACCATGGCAACTCAGACTTCCAATGCTACAGTGTCCTGATGTTTTTTCTCTTCTCTTGGTGCAATTTTTTGATGGATAACTTCCAGAGCTTGCTCTTTTCCACAGTTCAACTCCCAACTCCCAGGACCAACTTTTGCTCAGAGAGCTCCACCTGCATGCTGCCTTGACTGAACCCTTAGAAAGTATAGGCAGTTTTTTTAAGACTTCCAGAGAATGTTGCTAATCTTTCAACCAGCCAGTGGAAAGCCATTCTGTAATTCCATCAAGTTTGAGTGAAGAGCTTTTCCATACCTTTTAAAAGGATAATAAGGTATTATTTACTTTACTTATTTGCATTCCTAAAGGAATTGGAATCTGAGTGGAAGTTTAGGGAAGTAACAAGATCAGATAATCCTGTATATAAAATGTAAATGATTCTAATGGAGATTTTGCTTTTTTTCTTTGTTTTCCCCCATTTTGACATCATTTTTACTCCTTCCTATATTTGAGCCCTACATATTGAACTAGCTTGTCAGATTTGCTTGGTAGATTTGTGTCTTCCAGACTACAGGCCACTCACCTACAGTTGGTAGCAAACAATGGCAGTCTATGTCCACCCATCATGCCTGAGATGCAGCCTATGCTCAGTTCCAGTCAACCTCCTCTCTGGGACCCCCTCCAGGCAGGGACAGCTCTACTCCCCTTGCCAGGAGGAAGCAATTTCAGAAGCTGAGACCTTTGCCCCTTACCCCAAAAGATTTTGGGTCCCATTTGTTTGAGGGGGGAATGATAGGGATGAGATTCACACTGGACCCCTAAAAGAAAAAGACTATGTCTTTGGGACCTGGACCCCAAAGTCCCTGAATCCAGCTTGAGGCACCTGGCCCATCCCAGTCAATAATCCTTTTAACTGCTCTTTCATTGTAGCCCTCATTGTCTGCACCTGACCTACCCCAGGCTACTTGCCATTCCTTAATCCCATCTAGATCTTCTCACAGTCTTTCTATATAAAAGTACCAATTTTATCCTCATCAAATGCACAGATTCTTAAAATCTGGCCCACTTGTATTGGCATGCTGAAGCATGATGGGGTGGTTACTGGCTGGCAGCTGCCTGTTTGCTTAGGCACAGGTAGGGTAAGTATTTACCTGTTTGCCCAGGTAAACAGGTAAAGCACTTGGAGGCCTGGCTGCTAGAGGCTGCCAGTATGCATGGGGCTATGCAGAAGAATGTGGTGGTTCTCCAAGCTGGAGTCTGTAGGTTTCCCTGGCTAAGCTAAGGCACTTGAGGGGTCTTTGCTTTAGCATTTACGTGCTCCACCACACTGCGGTTCAGGATCTCCTGCTAGTTTGCTAAGGTTGGGCTCATTCCTGGCTTGCTGGGATGCTTCCTGTCCAGGGTTATGTTCCCCTTTCACCCGAGTGAGATGGACCTTTTTTGCCAATCCTCCAAGTTTCTTGTGCTAAAAGATTGTTTCACTCCATCTTTTTGCCAGTTCTGCTGTTCCAAGATTTGTTTGGGGGCTCTATTTTATGGTTGTTTGGAGGTGAGTATGGGAGAGTTGCAGTGGTTTACTGCTTACTCTACCATCTTGGCTCCCAGAACCTGACCTCAACATTTGTTTTTAAAATTGAGTTCCAAATTCTCTCCCTCCCTTCCAACTCCCGTCATTGAGAAGGTAAGCAATTTGATATAGGTTATACATGTGTAGTCATGCAAAACATTTTCATATTAGTCATGTTGTAAAAGAAAACGTAGACCAAAATTTAAAAAAATATATATATAAAGTAAAAAAAAAAAAGTATGCTTCTATCTGTATTCAGACTCCATCAGTTCTTTCTCTAGGAATGGATAAAATTTTTCATCGTAAGTCCTTCAGAGTTATCTTGGATCATTGTATTGCTGAGAACAGCTAAGTCAATTCATAGTTGATCATCTTACAATATTGCTGTTACTGTGTCCAATTTTCTCCTGGTTCTACTCATTTATTTCACTCTACATCAGTTAATGTAAGTCTTTCTAGGTTTTTCTGAGAGCATCTAACTTATCATTTGCTATAGCCAACAGTATCCTATCACAATCATACACCACAATTTGTTCAGCCATTTGCCAATTGATGGGCATCCCTTCAATTTTCAATTCTCTTCCAGCAGAAAAGAGCTGCTATAAATATTTTTGTATGTATAGTTCCTTTTCCTTTTGGCTTTTTCTCTCTTTTGAGATACAGACCTAGTAACAGTATTGCTAAGTCAAAGAGCATGGATGGTAGTATAGGCATATATCTCTATCTATCTATCTATCTATCTATCTATCTATCTATGCATATTTCCCCATTGCTCTATATAATGGTTGAATCAGTTTACAACTCCACCACCAGTGTATTAGCATCTCAATTTTCTTCCATCCTCTCCAATACTTGTCAGTTTCTTTTTCTGTCCTATTAGCCAATCTAATAGTGTGAGATAGTACCTCATATAGTTTTAACTCACATTTGTCCAATCAATAGTGATTTAGAGCATTTTCTTATATAGCTATAGATAACTTTGATAACTTCATCTGAAAACTGACTATTCATATTTTATCAGAGAATGGCTCTTATCTTTATAAATTTGACTCATTTCCCTATATATTTGAGAGATGAGGATTTTATTAAAGAAACTTGCTTCAAACTTTTTTTCACAGTTAAGATTGCTAACCTTATTTCCCTCCATCCTATTTCCCCCATTTATTTTATTCTCTGTCTCCTTTCAATCTGTACCTTCTCAAAAGAGTTTTGCTTCTATCACCTCCCACAATCCACCATCCTTTCTATGAACACCCCCCCTTCTCTTATCCCTCTTCCTCCCAGCTTATGGATTTCTATATCCAATTGAGTGTATATGTTATTCCCTTTCTGAGCCAACTCCAATGAGAATAAGGTTCAAGAGTTTCCTGCCACCTCTCCCATTTCCCCCTCCACTGTAGCAACTTTTTCATTCTTTTATCTCAGATAATTTACCCCATTCTGTCTATCCCTTTCCTTTTCTTCCAGTGCATTTCTCTTTCTCACCCATTAATTTTGTTTTTTAAGATACAGTCCTATCGTATTCAACTTGAGCATGTGTCCTTTGTCTATATATACTCCTTCTAACTACCCTAATAATTAGATAGTTCTTATGAGTTACAAGTATCATTTTCCCATGTAGGAATGTAAATGGTTCAACCTTATTAAGTGTCTTATGATTTCCCTTTCCTGTTTGCCTTTTTATGTTTCTCTTGAATCTTGTATTTGAAAGTAAAATTTTCTACTCAGCTCTGGTCTTTTCATCAGGAATGCTTGAAAGTCCTCTATTTCAATGAATGTCCATTTCCCCCTAAAGGATTATACTCAGTTTTTCTGGGTAGGTGATTCTTGGTTGTAATCCTAGCTCCTTTGCCCTCTGGAATATCATATTTCAAGCCCTTCAATTATTTAACATAGAAGCTGATAAATCTTGAGTTATACTGACTGTGGCTCCATGATACTTGAATTGTTTCTTTCTGGCTACTTGCAATATTTTCTCCTTGACCTGGGAGCTCTGGAATTTGGCCATAATGTTCTTGGTAGTTTTCGTTTGGGGATCTTTTTTCAGGAGGTGATGGGTGGATTCATTCCATTTTTACTTTACCCTCTGGTTCTAGAATATCATGGCAGTTTTCCTTGATAATTTCTTGAAAGATGATGTCTAGGCTCTTTTTTTGATCATAGCTTGCAGGTAGTCCAATTATTCTTATATTATCTCCCCTCGATCTGTTTTCCAGGTCAGCTGTTTTTCCAATGAGATATTTCACATTGTCTTCTTTTTTCATTCTTTTGTTTTTGTTTTATTGTTTCTTGATTTCTCATAAAGTCATTAGCTTCCATTTGCTCCATTCTAATTTTTAAAGAATTATTTTCTTCAGTGAGCTTTTGTAACTCCTTTTCCATTTGGCCAGTTTTATTTTTTAATGAGTTCTTTTTGTCAGTGAATTTTTGTACCTCTTTTTCTATTTGGCCAATCCTTTTTTTTTTTTTAGGCAGTTGGGTTAAGTGGCTTGCCCAGGGTCACACAGCTAATAAGTGTCAAGTGTTTGGTCTGAGGCCAGATTTGAACTCAGGTACTCCTGACTTCAGGGCCGGTGCTCTATCCACTGTGCCACCTAGCTGCCCCTGGCCAATCCTTCTTTTTAAGGAGTTCTTCTCTTCAGAAAATTTTTATATTCTCTTTTTCCATTTGGCCAATTCTGCTTTTCAAGGCATTCTTTTTTTGTACCTCTTTTACCATTTGGCCTAGTCTATTCTTTAAGGTATTATTTTCTTCAGCATTTTTTTTTGTGCCTCGAAGCTGTTGACTCTTTTTTCATGATTTTCTTGGAATCACTCTCATTTCTCTTCCCAATTTTTCCTTTACCTCTCTTACTTGATTTTAAAAATCCTTTCTGAGCTCTTCTATGGCCTGAAACCAATTTGTACTTTTCTTTGAGGCTTTTGATGTAGGAGTTTTGACTTTGTTGGCTTCTTCTGAGTGTGTTTTGATCTTCCTTGTCACCATAGTAACTTTCTATAGTCAATTTTTTTTTCTGTTGTTTGCTGATTTCCCCACCTATTTCTTGACTTTTATCTCTTTGCTAAAGTGGGATCTGCTTCCAGGGTGAAGGGCACACTGTCCCAAGCTTCATGGGTTTTGTGTGGCTGTTTTCAGAGATACTTCTGGGGACCTGTAAGTTTTCAGTTCTTCCAAGGTGGTACGATCTAAGGAGAGATGTTTACTACTCTCCTGGCAAGTGCTATGGACTGTGAGCAATCACAAGCACTCTTTGATGCCCTGGAACTGTGGTGAGGTTACGCACTCCCCTGTGGCTGCAAGCTCTGGTGTACTACTTCCTGCTTGTCCTTGCTCTAGGACTGCCACTCAGGACTACAACCTGGATCCAAGTATGGGCAAAGCAACAGAGTCCTGCCCCCAGCAAAGAGACCCCTGTGATCTCCTTCTGACCAGTTGTTCAACCCCTTTACTGTCTGTCTGTAGGCTGAGAGCTTCAGAAGCAGCAGCATCTGCTGCTGATTCAGTGCCTCCCAAGGCCTACTCTTGATTTGCTGGGGCCTGCTCTACCCTGGTGCATTCTACCCTAGACTGCACTCCACTCTAGCGCCGGTACAATAGATCTTTCTTTCTTTCTTTCTTTCTTTCTTTCTTTCTTTCTTTCTTTCTTTCTTTCTTTCTTTTTGGCTAGGCAATGGGGTTAAGTGACTTGCCCAGGGTCACACAGCTAATAAGTGTTATGTGTCTAAGGCTGAATTTGAACTCAGGTCCTCCTGAATCCAAGGCCAGTAATCTATCCACTGTGCCACCTAGCTGCTCCTGCAATAGACCTTTCATGTTGAACTTCCAAGTTGGGCTGGAAAATTGTTTTACCATGTCCCTTTGTAGGTTCTGCCACTCCAGAATTTGTTCTAGAGTGTTTTTAAACATCTTCGGAGGGGTTGGGGGAGAGCTCAGGCAAGTTCTTGGCTCTGCCTCTAAATGATTTGTTTTTAAACTTATTTTATTTGTTGTTATAGTTCGTTCATTTCAATCATGTCCAACTCTTTGTGACCCCATTTTGGGGTTTTCTTGGCAAAGATCCACAGGGCAGCACATAGCTTCCAAAGATTGTCTTTTAAGATTCAGCCAAGACCACCTGGATAGGTTATTAAATTCTTAGTTGGTTTGGAAGAGTAAGCCCAGATTTTCACTACATTGACAAATGGGAAATATAGCAGCTCCCTACATCCTTGTTTGTATTGTTAATGTTAGAAGCAGACAGCAATTTGGGAAGAGGTCTTTAGACCTTTAAAGAGACAGGAGACAGATCAATTTCCAACATGAGGTGATGGATATGAGCAGAGGGGTCAAGAAGTCTGTTTGGATCTCTGTAAATAGGAGAATTTATAAACCCATTCCATAATTATGCCTCTAGACTGACACAAAGACAGAACAAATCTCAAGCAGAATGAGGGCCAGGAAATTTTCAGACAGTGGAATTGCTATTTTAAGCTATGTTACAGGTGTTGGGGCTTGCCTACAGCTGAAAGTTCTCCTAGTATATACCTTGTATAACTTAGCTCTATACCTCATTTACACAGTTTCTTCCTACCCATAGAACTTTACCCCAATTTTCTCAAACATAGAATTTTTATTCAAATATGCTATAAATACGAGAGGATTGGCAAAAATAGTTGGTAGAACTGTCTGAAGTTGTGAGATTGTGTCCATGTGATTAAGCAAGTTGCTTCCATTAAGTTTCTTCACAAGTAAAAGTGAAATGTTAACCCTTGCACAATGACACTTGGTAATTGGAAAGATCCCATTTTGTGTACTACAAAAATAAGCAGTGTTGTGTTTATATATTTGTATCAAAACTACATAAGTTTTGTACATCGGACCTTCATTGGAAATAATTGTCAGGAAGACTTTTCCCCAGTTAACTGCTCCTCTCCTTTATTCTAGCCACATTGGTTTGTTTATGTATTTTTTAAAAATCCTTTTCCAATATATGTAATAAAGAAGTTTATCTGTTATGATCATGTCTGTCACTTGATTAGTTAAGAATGCTTCCTCTAACAATCAGTCAGCAAGCATTTATTAAGCACCTACCAAGTGCAAGACACTGTGGGAAGTACCGGGGACCTTTGTATACTCATATAAGTCTACGTTCTGTAATATTGATAAAAGAGCAGGAACATCTCTTATCGTCTTGTTTGCCTCCCACTCTAGCTTGTGCTGAGGAAAATAATTTTCCCTTTTGGAATAATTTCTCTATCAATCTTGAACTCCACACTCAAGGACTTGGATAAGCATCACAGAAAATGTCCATATAGTTTTATAGCAACTTCATGATTCAACATAGACAGAGGAATTAGCATTTAAAGGAATAGGCCTCCAGTTGCAGACTGCAAAACATTGTGTATTTTGCTTTTCCCCTCATTTTTCACTCTTTCTTTCACTGGGCAGAAGAAAAGTGATCAAACAGGAAAAGAGGGAACATCTAGATGGTCACTTCCTAGAGCTTTACTCCCATGAAGGAGTTACAGAAAAGTTGTTGGACTAGCTTTTGAGTATCTCATCAACCATTCAGCTTTTGTTGCTGCCTGATCTTCCCTTAGAAAGCTCTGACCAGTCCTGATCTGCCTACTCTCACTTCAGAACATTAACTTTGCCCCCTGTTGTTAGGATGGGGTCAATCAGTGATATAGGGAAGATATGAATTATAGCGGATAATATCAGAATGCAGACATGAGTCAAAAGCATTAGAATCACCCCCCATTATCTCAGCTTCACTGCCCCTATTCATATCTCTCCCAGAAGTAATGGCATTACTCTGCTCCCTGCTTATGTGGCCAGTATGCAATGTGGAGCACTGCTCAGCCTTTTCTCTCTGTCTCTCCACACAGCTGCCTTGGGATTGTCTATACCCTTCTAGCCTTTCTGGTTTTCCCACATCTCTGTGACTGTGTCTCAGGGCATAATGAAAGGCAAATTGCACTTCTTCTGACCGCCAGTGGTTTTTCAGTCAATTGAAAAATGATGAGGTACACTTGACATCTACAAATGTATGCCAAGATGACCATAAGACACAAAATAATAAGGATGATTATCTCAACATTACAGATAATTAATTACCCCACAGAACTGTATACATAATATCCATATTAACATTGCATGTAGTGAGCATAGCATGGCATAAAACATTGCTTGTCAGGCTGCTGCAGTGACTAAATGTCAAAATTGCATGCAGAGTAATATATATATACATTGCAGTAGTACAAGCATATCAATAATACACAGCAAGTAATCATAAACAGCAAAAAATAACAAATATGTTAACACCAATACAGTAATAAATGTGTATAAAGTTAGCATACATGCAAATACACATCAAAACAACACAAAGCTAACAGGCAAATACGGCTACAGCATGTATTTCACAGCAATGCATAAAGGAACTAGACAAAAACAGAAAAATGATAAAATAGAAAGAAACAACTTAAGCATATATACTGCCCTCCAAATTAACATGTGTATCAACATACATTAAAATATGTAACAATATGTAATAAAATATGCAGAACTTCAATTTGATAGTGAGCTAAGTATTTGTGCTGTCATCTGGCTTCGTATGTGACCGTTACTCTTGTTTCTCTAGTAATATCAGGTTAGTATGGTAACAAGTCCATTGGCTTTAGTTCTTTCATGACCTGTACCTACGCTGGTTAATGGTAGGGTTTTCAGATCTTTCAGTCCACATGCCCCAACCTGAACTTGTTGAAGGCTCAGGCTGGCTATCAGCATTTCCAGACTCTATGAAATGTCTCTGTAGTCTAAGAATCTCTACAGCTGAAGTTCTAGGCAAGAAAGTTGCTGTTTCGGAGTTCTTCTACCACAAGTCAGGAGAGTTGGCCTCTGCCCATTCTTTCCACGAGGAACCTTTATAACCTCTTGCCCTGCTTCTTCAGCGCTATGCTTCTTTGACAAATGCCTTATTCACATATTAGAGGACCCATCCCTAGCTACTGTGAGCTGGAAGATGGCTACAGAATGAGCCTCCAGTTCCCACCAGGCTCTTGGAAGAGGGTTAAATTTCTCCTGGTGGTCAAAAATTTTGCAATCTTGGCTCAGTTTTTCTGTAACTGGGGTGGTCTCTTCTCAGAATCCAATGGGTTAGTTGTTTTTTTTTCTTAGCATGCTTTTTTTTTCAATTTTTTAACATTTTTATTTAAAGTTTTGAGTTTCAAATTCTGTATCTCCCTCCCTCCCTTCTCTTTCTGCCTCCCTGAGATGATAAGCAATCAGATATAGGTTATACATGTGTGATTATGTAAAACATTTCCATATTAGTCATTTTGTACAAGAAGACTTGAACAAAAGAAAGAAAGAAAGAAAGAAAGAAAGAAAGAGAAAGAAAGAAAGAAAGAAAGAAAGAAAAGAAAGAAAGAAAGAAAGAAAGAAAGAAAGAAAGAAAGAAAGAAAGAAAGAAAGAAAGTGAAAATAGCATGCTTTAGTCTGTATTAAAACAATATCATTTCTTTCTCTGGAGGCAGATCATAGGCTTCATCATTAATCCTTTGGGATTTCCTTGGATCATTGTATTGCTGAGAATAGCTAAGCAACTTTCAATCACTTCTTTTCTCTTTCTCCTTAGAGTCTGACAAACTCTCCTATGGACAAAAGTTGTTTGTGGCAATTTGCCTTCATGGTGCTCTAACCATTCTCTTAGGCTATTCTGTAAATAGGCAAGTGTTCCGGTTTCTTAACAACTTGACATGGAGTAACTGTTAACTGGTCTTCTAATTTGTGTATTTGCTGAACACCAAGCCTTCTCAGGAAAAATCTGTCATATTGTTGGAGATCATTCAACAGAATTTTAAAAAATCATCTTATCATAATTTGCTTCTGATAGAGCTTTTGTTTACTGAAGTCATGGTTAATTGGAAGGCTTCCTTCAGCTTCTCTCAGCCAAGAAATGTACTGATGTGAGTATTTGCATCCTCTTCCATCTTATGAGACTACAAAACAAGAGTAGCTGTCACTCAAGTATCAGCAGATATGTTGTAAAGTTTGTGGTATCATTCCTGGTGGAATTGTACAGGTGCACTAGGAATACTACATTTTTCACTCCATTGAGATAGTTTGTTCAAGTATCAGTATTCCTTACACTTTCACTGATGTGCAATTGAAATGCTCAGGTTGTAGGTCTCCTTGGTGATGTTAAGCAGTAGTTCTAGGCTTCTTGAGGATCTGCCAGTATCAGTATTTCTTAATAGTGGCTTATCTTAAAGTTTCTGTGTTGGTCAGAATAGATCTTAGTAAGGAATCCATTTAATGAGAACTACTTCTTTCAAAATACATTAGCAACCATGGAAGCTTTCTAGTTCTTTGTTGTTGTTGCTCAATTATTTTTCAATTGTGTCTAACTCTTTGTAATCCCATTTGGAGTTTTCTTGGCAAAGATACTGGAGTGGTGTAGTCAAAAGGATTACTTACTGCACAGTTTCAATTTAGGTTTGGATCTCAAGGTATAATGACACGTACTCAGTATAAACTTAACAAATAATCACATTTATTTTACAATGATTAATGATGATTAAGGCAAAACACACACGTAAAGATGAGAAAAACATTCAATATAATAAGTAATAATCAAAATAAAGAAAAGGGGGAATAATAAAAGAAAGGACACACACTCACTGACCAGGCGAGCTCATAGACCAGGGAGACTGAAGAACGGCCAAGAGGTCTTGGTCAAGGAGGCAACAGGGTGGCATCCGCTCCGACTCAATAGAAGCCATGCATGCATTCTGCTCCTGATCACAACAGAGATTCAGCCTCCCTATCTCTGACATCAAAGTACTCCAAAAATCCCTTTCCAAATGACCCCTTTTATATCTATGTAAACCAAGGAAAAACAAGCTTGATATTTTGTGTACGTATCCTTGGTGAGCTCATGTCCAGGACACACACACGTCTTAACAAAGATTGGGCTTGATTAGAGCTCCCAATATCTGTTTGTTGTGTAAGTCTCCAAGGAGTTATCAGTTCCTTGGACAGTTACACACCTTTCTCAAGAAAAATGTTCCTTGAGATTAATTGCTTTTGGGGCAGCTAGGTGGCTAAGTGGATAGAGCACTGGCCCTGGATTCAGGAGGACCTGAGTTCAAATCCGGCCTCAGACACATAACACTTACTAGTTGTGTGACCCTGGGCAAGTCACTTAACCCCACTGCCTAGCGCCCCCCCCCAAAAAAAGAGATTAATTGCTTTCCCAGGTAACATAGTTTGTTTGTTATTTAATGTTCCATCTCCATGGTCCCAGCCATTCATTGGTACAATTTATCTTTATGTCAGGTCATGAGGCAGTTACACTGTTAGGTCATGAGACAGTTACACAGGGGCTGGGGAGGATCTATTCTCCTCAGTTTGCCTTACAAGTGATTTGCTATTTCCTTTTCCAGCTCATTTTACATATAAGGAAACTGAGTCAAATAGGGTTAAGTGACTTGCCAAGGGTCACACAGCTTATATTCTCATTATCTCCTTCTAAGGATGGAAAATTAGTGAAAACAAATTCCAAAGGTTTCTTAGTGATTATATTATCTTACATATTATCTATACTTATATATTTCCTAACAGCACTAATTGGCAGCACTTTTCTTCAAATATATCAATCAATAAATCTCATACTTTTCAGTAATATCTGTTGCTATCTGGAGTCAATAAAATGTGATTCTTACTATTTCTAGGTATCTCTGAACCCAAAAGTCTTCATCATCATGCATAGCCATAGAACAAGATGTCTTAACCCTTTTTGTGGTATAGACACAAAAATCTGGTGAAACGAAGGACTATAGTTTGTGTATGAAGTATTAAATCTCACTGTCACTAAGTCCCCTTCTGGTGAGTAAAGTTGTTTTCTGGTGACCATTATTGTCTTGGTACAGGACAGCTCCCAATTTCTCCAGATTGATATACATAAAAAATTTGTTTGGGAATGCATAGGCCTGTACTGTTGCATGTATGAAGGAATAAATGCTTATAGACACACACACAGAGATAAATAAATATATATGTATATATATATGTTGCTACCCCAAAGTTATTTTAATGTGCATTTCTGTAATTATTAACAATTTGATTATTTTTATATAGCTATTAATAACTTGTGTTTTATTCCTTCAATAACTTCATGTTAATATTCTTTAGCTTTTCTGTTTTCATTCTTGTACTATTTTGTTCATCTCCCGTGGATCCAATTATCCTCTCTATCTATCTCTGTCATCTGATGATTCTCAGATGTATCCATCTAGCCCTAAGATCCAGTCAGGGACTGGTTTTTACTTTTCTTTGTATCCTCGGCTCCTAGCATAGTGCCTAAACACAGTAGGTCCTTAGTAATTGCTTGTTGTTGGTTCTTATTCTTATAAATTTGAATCTTGTGTGTGTGTTCAAACCATGGGCTTGCTTGGAACATGCCCAGATCACCTAACTTGGAGGCACAGTGCTTTCCTGCATTCTCTTATCATATGGATGAGAGTAGCCTCCTTCTTTTGTCTGTGTAGCCAGAACATGCTACATCTTTAAAACGATCGGATTGACTGCCAGTCTTGTTCTTTTTTCATGCATGCTGTTTCCTGATGCATCCAGAGGGTGAAGGTCACACATGATTCACCCATTGAACCAGGGAAGAATCAACGCGCCTCCTTTCCTTTTACCCCCATGGCTCTAAGAAATGGACCTAGGATGTTTGTTTTTTATTGTCTGTTCTGTTTCATTTGTCCTCAGCTTCTAGGTGCAGGTGGTAATCCTCACCAGACCAGGAGCTTGAGCCATGACAACTAGGATTCTGACAGCCAATCCAACAGACTTGAAAAGCCAGAGTGCCTGGGGACTTGAGCTCAAGGGAGTTTTTCACTTGGAACTTGGGACTGTGCTGTATAGAAACTGAACTAAACCATGAACCCAATCCCTTTTTCCTCCCCAGAGTTTGAGATATAGAGGAGGTAGTAGGGGACAGTATTATGCCTCCCAAATGTTGTATATCTTTGTGTATTTGTTAGTGTGCCTTTGAAGTAAATACTCCTTCATAAAAGCTAGTTAGTTAGTGGCTAAATAGAATTAGGAGGGGCAGCTAGGTGTCACTCCCTGGAGTCAGGAGGTCTTAGGTTCAAATCTAGCCTCAGACACTTACTAGCTAGCTGCGTGACCCTGGGCAAGTCACTTAACTCCTATTACCTCCAAAAAAACACCCTACAAAAAAACCCCACATGGATTAAATGGAATTAGGGTGCAGGGGACCCACTCCCTACAATCAAGACTGTGGGTGCTGGAGCCAATCACAGAGAGACTAGGTACTCCAAACCTCCTTAAAAGTATTAGAGAACTCTGGGGAAGGGGTGAAATGTAACATACCTGTCCTTTTTTCAGGCAGTGTTTTTTTTTTTTAGAGGAATAAGTGTTTATAGACAGAGGAGAGATCTTTTATAGATCTATCTATATCTGTGCCTCTCTACCTCTGTCCCTATCTATCTTGGAAAGGATATCAGAGAAACTTGTTGCAAAGATTTTTCCCAATAAACAAAATCGCTTCTAAATTTTGTTACATTGGTATTGTTTATACAAATACTTTTAATTGTATGTACTCTAAGTTATCCATTTCATCTTCTGTGATTCTCTCTCTTATTTTAGTCTTGTACTCTCCTTTCATCCATAGATGCAAAAGGCAATTATTTCCTTACTCCTTAATTTGTTTGTGATGTAAACTTTTATAGCTAAGTCATGTATCCTTTTGGAGCTTATTTTGATGTTGAACTAAACACAATTTCTACAGTATTGTTCTTCAGTTTTCCCAGTAGTTTTGGTGAAATAGTGAGTCCATAGTTCAGTAACTGGAGTTCTGAGGTTTGTTGAACGCTTGGGTATTAGGTTTGTTTGCTTCTATGTTTTATTCCTAAGCAATTCAACTGATTAACCAATCTTTTAACCAGTGCTCAATAATTTTTAATAATTATTGTTTTCTAGTATATTTTTAGATCTAGCAGTGCTAGGTTCTTAAGTATCCCAAATACTTTTAGAGACTTAATTCACTTGGCAGAGTTTGTAGGTGGACTCTATGTTCGTAGTTCTGTTTCTTCCTTTATTGTTTTACTAGCCTAGATGGCCCTCAAAAGTTTCAAATGAAATTATACCCCCACTGCTAAATTATAATTGTCTACATCTGTAGGGTGTGGGGATACCCCTGCAAATATAGGGTATTTTAAAATCTGAAGAGATAAAAAATTTCTCCTCTTCTTATTTGCTACTATGACCTCATTTTGTAGCTGAGAGCAGATGCAAATATTGCTCTCTAATAGAGAACTTTCTGCCCACTAAGGAACACAAAAATGTATTGCCATAAAGCCAACAATCAAAGGCCATGCAAGGCCTGTGGGAGGAAAATAACTCAAGCTATAGATTTCTATTGTGGGTCTAGCCATGGAAGCTGTAGAGAGCAGACACTATTAGCATTATGAGCTCCTGAAAGACAATCTGTTTGAACTGCCAGCCTCTCCTGACTCATTTCTTTTATGCAATCAAATGCCTAAACAGTCTGTCTCCCCAACAAGGCACAGAGAACACTTTATATACAAGGCTAAAGTGTAGAAAGAAAGAAAAGATCAGCTTCTAGTGGGAATCACTTCTATGAAGTGTTTTTGGGTTGATATCTGGGGAGAGTACAGTATGGAACCCTAATCATACCCCACACATAATTGGCAAATTCCTGCCTCCATGCTTTTGCCCATATCAACCTTATACCATATGAACTTTTTAATCCCCATTTCCTATCTCTCAACTGGCATTTATCAATCTCTTCAAGGTCTGATTCAAGACTTATCTTCTGCTAGGATGGTTTCCTGGAATAGCTCCAGTATAGCTAATACCTTCTGATTTGCATTCTTCCAACCCTTTATATATTGCTTTGGCCTTGAATCCCAGGCACTCTAAATTTTCCAGGTGTCCCTGCCAAGCTGGCTGGCTGCAATATCTCACATGCAATCCTAGCTCCAAGGATTGAACTCCCAGGTGCAGTGGGGATCATGAGAGGTACTAGCTTTCATTTCAGAAAGGATATCAAAAAAAAAAAATGACAGTGAACTGAAACAAATACCCACTGGCTAAGGGAAACCTCATAGCCAGGGTGTAAGAGGGAGAGCAGGGAAACAACTCCTTCCCCTCTTACTAGTTCAGTTCATAGTGATCTTGCTGGAGGTGAACTGTGATCTTCACCCTCTGGATGCAAGAGGAGAGATAATTGCCCTAGTATGGCCAGTTTTAAAGTCTTTCTAGCTTTCAAACTTTCTGGCTATGCAGCCAATAGCTGCTCCCACCCACATGGCGGGGGTTTCAGAGCACCTCCATGCTAGGTGACTGGAGCATGCCCAGAATAAGATTTCCTAAACCAATAATCTTGATTCCCCCACCTCTCTATTTCTCTGTCTCTTTGACTGATTCCATTACCTTCTTTTAGCACTTAGCTATAAGCGTTACTCAAAACCTTAAACCCTGCTCTTCTCTTTCTGTGCTATTTCCTTTAATATTGCTATTTCTTTTTTTTTACTCTTTCAACTGTAGCATGTGCTCTGGAGTTACTACCCCAAAATCCCATTTGTACTGGCATATTGGGTCCTCAGAGGGTGGTTAATATTTTTTTCTTCAGAGTTTTAGGGGACTCTGAAAGGATTGGGGAGAGTTTCCTTATACTACAACTTACAAGTATCCACTCATGTGATTCCCTCAATGCTTATTAATTGATATATTAATCAGTCAAACTTAATTCACTTTTAGAAGTGAGTATTAACTAAGGCAGTATAGTAAAAATAGTTGTTTCACAAATATATGCAGTGTTTAGGGAAGAGTAAACTCAAGCTTAGAGAATCCTTGTAATAAACAGGGTAAATTTATGGCTTGGGTTTGCTGCAAATCCTTTTCTAATTTTGTGGAATCTTCATGATGTTTCTCTTAAATATGGTGTAACTTTTTTCTAGACTCCTTGAAGAGATTTGAAGCTGCCTTTCATCTGTGAGTCTAATTTGTCAAGAGTTCACAAAACAGACACAGTTATCAGCTATTTCTAGGATGCTGATGATGTCCTACACTTTGAACTTCATAAGGTCTTCCTTTGGTCAGGGAAAAGAGAAAAAGAAGACAGAGAAAAGAGACAGAATGTCTTCTCCTTACTCTCCACCCCCACTAGTCTCCCCACCCCTAAGCAATTTCCTCTCAGGTATTTGGCTACAATGACTTCTGCCATTGAGCTGGCCTGGCTCTTGAATCCTGGATTCTGAACTGGCCTGCAGATTTGTTTGTTTGTTTGTTTTTGGTTTGTTTTTGTTGTTGGTTGGTGGTGGTGGTTTCTTTTTTGTTTGTTTGTTTGTTTATTTACTAAAATTACAGGGTATAACTGACTCTCTTCAGCCAATACTACATTTACTTCCTGTGTAGAGTCATCTCATTTTATCCATGAACTCTTTTCCAATTAGATTAACTGGTTTTTTAAAGCTTAATTCCATTGAATTGATTCAATGGAGATGTTATTCAATGACACAAGTATTAGAGCTAGAGCATTTTGATAGTTACTTTAAGTATGGTGGATGATTGCTTCAAGTGACATTTATACAATTATCATCCCTATGCTGATGGCTCCTCCAAATTGCAACTTCATCCTGACTTCTCACCCAGGTTCCAATACCCATGTCTCTAGTTGCCTGTTGGACATCTCCAGTTGTATATCTCCTTTTCACTTCATACTTTATGTGGTGAGTATGAGGAGGCAACATGGTATAGTGGAACAAGCACTAGACTGGGAATCAGTATACCTGATTCTAGTTTTAGTACAATGCCTGACATATAGTAAGCACTCAATAAATGATTTATCTAACCTAATCTAGTCCTAACTGATGGGGTGTGGGCCCAAGAAGAGATCTTTGCCCCTTGCCCCAAAGGGAATCTGGCTCCCATTTGTCTAGCTCCTTATCTCCCTTTGAAAGCCCTAGCCCCACCTTTTGATCTTATTCAGAGGCCTTTCAAACTTCCTCTGGGTTCCCTTCATTATCTATTCCCATTGTCTAGTCAGTCTCTCAGAACTTCCAATTGGAATTCTCACCCAGACCCTTTTCTCAGCCCCTTCCCTGTTCAGCCAAAGTTACTTTAGTGTATATAAGATCCACTCTGACCCTCATTTAAACACTCAGCTTTTCTCATGCCCACTCATCCTGATGGGCGTCACCTGGCCTATACGATTTATCTCTAATAAACTTTTTCTCTGGCTGGAAGAAGATTTGGGTTGAATTCATTCAGGCGGGGCCTGCATCGCAATCTTGGGGGTTCCCAGCACCCCCAAACCTCTAGACCTCATCACTAACCATTAACTATCTGTGTGATCTTGCACATGCCACTCTATCTGGGCCTCAGTTTCCTTATTTTTAGAATGAGAGGGTGAGATGAGAAGCTATAATATAAAATTATATGATTCTATAGTCATTCAGTAATCAATATCAATGAGTGCCTACAGTGTACCTGGCACTGTACTAAGCAGTGGAGATACAAAAACAAATACATCCTACTCTGAGGGGAGACCACAAAATAGATACATGTTCAAATATATATATATATTGTTATTATTCATTTATAACCAATATATATTTGTGTATACATATAAAATATGCATACACAAATGTAATATAAATATGTTTATGTGTATATGTCTGTACATGCATGCATATGTATGTGTATATACACATATGTAAAATGAGAGGTAGGTCATCCTATATGAGGAACAGTAAGAAGGTAAGTTTGACTGGGTCACAGAGGAGTATCAGGGAACAATGCATGAAGGAGGTAGTATTTGAGTTGGATCTTTAAAAATGCATAGGATTTTGCTAGGTGGAGATAGGGCAGTGGAGAGAGGGCATTTTTTTTTTTGCCAACTTTTGGGAGTGTGACCTGTGCAAACCACTTGGGCATTTGTGCACAAGATGGATTGGAAGGAGAGAGAACTGAGGCAGTTAGAAGTTAATGCCATCTAAATCCAAATGCACCATCTCCTTGGCAAAACCAGCTGTCTATCTTGACTTTTCTAAGTCAAGCTCATCCTTAGAGTTTCTTTGATTTTTCTATCCCATTTCTATCCCATATTCAATTAGTCACCAAATTCTGCCAATTTTTTCTTTGCATATGTCCCTTTCTTTCTATTTCCAGCTACTACTTCTATTTGCCTCAGTTCTTCATCTGGAAAAAGGAATGGCAAATCACTCCTGGATCTTTACCAAGAAAACCCCAAAGAAAAAGTTATGGGGTCATTCAGAGTCAGATACAACCGAACAACTAAACAACAATAGCAACAAATTTCTCTGCATATCTCTTTTAATTATGATTCATCATTTTTTAAAAAATCTGAGATAGTGATTTCTGCCTTTTTTTAAGTTCAGCTGAAGCATACTAGATTCTGCTCTAGCATCTGATTTTAATTCTGTATGTGTCTTTCTGTTTCAAGTGTGGTTTTTTGGTAAATAACATTTTATTTTTTTCCAATTATACGTAAAGATAGTTTTTAGCATTCATTTTTATAAAATTTAGAGTTCCAGATTTTTCTCCCTTCCTCCCTGCCTGCACTACCCCCTCTCCAAGATGGCAAGCAGTCTGATATAGGTTATGAATGTGTAATCATGTTGAACATATTTGTGCATTAGTCATGTTATGAAAGAAGAAGCAGAACAAAAAGGAAAAACCATGAAAAACAAAAGTGAAAATAATATGCTTTGATCTGCATTCAGACTACATAGTCCTTTCTCCGGATGTGGATAACATTTTCCATGATGAGTCTTTTTGAATTGTCTTGCATCATTGTTGTGCTGAGAAGAGCTAAGTCTGTTATAGCTGATCATCACAAAATGTTGCTGTTACTATGTACAATGTTCTCATGGTTCTGCTCACATCACTTAGCATCAGTTCATGTAAGTCTTTCCATGTTTTTTTGAATTCTGCCTGCTCATCATTTCTTATAGTGCAATAGTGTTCCATTACATTCATATACCACAGCCATTCCCCAATTGACGGGCGTCCCCTCAATTTCCAATTCTTGGCCACCACAAAAAAAAGCCACTATAAATATTTTCATACATATGGGTCCTTTTCCCTTTTTTATGATCTCTCTGGGATGTAGACTTAGTAATGGTACTGCTGAAGCAAAAGGTATGCATGGTTTTACAGTCCTTTAGACATAGTTTCAAATTGTTCTCCAGAATGTTTGGATCAATTCACAACTCCATCAACAATGCATTAGTGCTCTAATTTTCCTAGATCTTCTTCAACATTTATCATATTCTTGTTTTGTCATGTTAGTCAATCTGATCGGTGTGAAGTGGTACCTCAGAGTTGTTTTAATGTGCATTTCTCTAACTAATAGTGATTTAGAGCATTTTTTCATATGACTACAGATAGTTTTAATTTCTTCATCTGAACACTGCCTGCTCATATCCTTTGACCATTTATCAATCAATTGTATTCTTAGAAATTCGACTCAGTTCTCTATATATTTTAGAAATGAGGCACCATCATGTCATCTGCAAGAGTAATAGTTTTGTTTCCTAATTGCCTATTCTAATTCCTTTAATTTCTTTTTCTTCTCTTATTGCTAAAGCTAACATTTCCAGTACGATATTGAAAAATAGTAAAGATAATGGACATCCTTGTTTCACCCCTGATCTTATTAGGAAGGCTTCTAGCTTATTCCCATTATAGATAATGCTTGCTGATAGTTTTAGATAGATACTGCTTATCATTTTAAGGAAAGCTCCATTTATTCCTACACTCCAGTGTTTTTTAAAAAGGAATAGATTCTATATTTGTCAAAAAGCTTTTTCTGCATCTATTCGTATTTTTATACTTTTATTGAGTCTTCTATTTACCCATCAAATTTTCTATTTAGCTCTGGTCTCTTTCTTTGTTTGTTTGTTTGTTTCTTTTTTCTTTCTTTCTTTAGGCAATGGGGTTAAGTGACTTGCCTAGGGTTACACAACTAGTAAGTATCAAGTGTCTGAGGCTGGATTTGAACTCAGGTCCTCCTGACTCCAGGGCCAATGCTCTATCCACCGTGCCATATAGCTTTCCCTAGTTCTAATCTTTTCATCAAGAATGTTTGCAAGTTCTCCGTTTCATTAATTATCCATATTTCCCCCTTAAGGTTTATACTCAGTTTTGCTGAATTGACTATTTTGGGGTTGTAATCCTAGTTCCTTTGCCTTCTCAAATATCATATTCCAAGCTTTCTACCCCTTTAATATGGTAGCTGCTAAATCTTGTGCAATCTTAACTGTAGTTCCATGGCATTTGAATGATTTCTTTCTGGCTCTTTGACCTGGGAGCTCTGGAATTTGGCTGTTAATGGGTGGCCAGTTATTTGGGGAATCTCTTTCAGGAGGTGATCAATGGCTTCTTTCAAATGCTATTTTATCCTCTGGCTCTAGGATGTTGGAACAGTTTTCCTTCATAATTTCTTGAAATATGATGTCTCGGCTCTTTCTTTGGTCGTGAATTTTAGGTCTTCCAATAATACTTAAATTATCTCTCCTCATTCTATTTTTTAAGTCAATCATGTTTCTGATGGGATATTTCAATTTTTTCCTATTTTTCTTCTTTTTTCCACTGTTTTATTGTTTCTTGATGTCTCTTAGAGTCATTAGCTTCCACTTGCCCTATTCTAATTTTTAAAGAATTGAAGGAATTATTTTCTTTTGTACCTCTTTTTACCATTTAGTTTTTTTAAGGCGTTAGCTTTTAGTATTTTTTTTTTGGAACCTCTTTTACTAAGCTGTTAATTCTCTTCTTGTATTTTTTTTTATCACTCTCATTTATTTTACCAATTTCCCCCTAATTTGATTTTGAAAATCATTTTTTAGCTCTTCTAGAAATTCTTGATTTGTGTCTAATTTACATTTTTTTTAGTCTTTGCTTGTAGCTGTTTTGAGGTCTTTGTCTTCTGAATTTGTCTTGATCTTTCCTGTCACCATAGCAGCTTTTTATTGTCAGGTTCTCCCCACACACACACTTTTCCACCTTATTTCCTGACTTTGAACTTTATGTTAAAGTTGGGCAGGGGCAGCTAGGTGGCACAGAGGATAGAACACTGGCTCTGGATTCAGGAAAACCTGGGTTCAAATCCAGCTTCAGACACATAGCACTAACTAACTGTGTGACCCTGGGCAAGTCACTTAACCCTATTGCCTAGCCAAAAAAAAAAAAAGGTGGATTCTGTTCCTGGGGTGAAAGTCAGATACTGTACCAAGTTCTAGATTTTTTCATGCTACTGAGGAAGCTAGTTCTGGGGATTTCAAAGTTTTTGTTGCTTCCAAATTGGTGTGATCTGGGCAGAGTTAGGAAGGGCTTCTGATTGTTTGCAGCTATAAGCAATGCTGCTTTTTTGGGCTCCTAATCCTTTGTGAATGAAAGTGCTCCTCTTTGCCCTAGAACTGCAGCCCAGAAGTGGGTATAGGCAATGAAATTGCCAAACAGCACCTAGTTCTAGCACCAGAGTCCCCTGAAATCTCTGTCTGACCAGTTTCCTGATCCCCTTACTACCTTTGGCTTGAGAGCTCCCAAAACTTCTATTTGCTGTTGTCACCACATCCAAGACCTTCAGTTTGTGTTGCTGCCCTTTGGGCAACCCCCACCCCTATGTCACAGACTTCTCTTTCTCAACTCATAAATTTCTGTAGAAAATGTTTCACCCCAGCCTTTTGTTGGCTCTGACATTCCAGAATTCAATTTGAGGCATTATTTTAAAGTTCTCTGGAGGAAAATGTTGGGAGAGCTCATCTGTAGTATTTCCTCTGTTATGCCATCTTGGCTTCACTCCCACATTTTTTCTTGTAAAGAGATCATATGTTCTTTTTTTATTATTATTGTAAAATGTAGCTTTTATTTTTTTCCCCTCTTTTTTAAAATTTATTTTAAACTTAAATACACAAGAAAAGAAAAAGAAACATATTGTAAACTTAGATACAAAATAAGAAAAGAAATAAAAAGCATTCACTTGTGCACAGCAGAACATAAGAGAGGATTCAAAATATACAGCAATAAATTTCTATTTCAAGAAAACCTGTGTAATAGATATTTATGCATTGTGTTCAGAGCTGTTCATCTTTTCTTTTAACCTTTCTTTTGTTCTCCGCTGTGCACTTTTTACTTTGCTCTTTTTCCCTTTTCCTCCACCCCTTCCCCTAAGAAGGCTACAATTAAGTGGATACACACATACACACACACATGTGTATATACACACATATATGTGTATATACACATACACATGCATATACATACATATGCATCTATGTAAGACCATACTATACATACTTTTCTGTTTTTTTAAGGTTGGATAACCTCTTCCTTCATGAGTCCAAGTTTTTCCATGTTTTTCTAAGTCTGCCAACCTGTCACTTCTTACACCACAGCAATATTCCAACCTGACACTAGTCTAACATAATATTGATTAACATGACTGATGTGTATTGTAGTTTCCCTATATTTCTAAGATCATGATTACTACCTCTGCTTTTTTTTTCTCCTAATGAATTCTACTCCTGGCCTTTATTTTATGTCTCTGTATATATCTTATTTCCTATCCCTTCTGACTCCTCTACTTTACTTCTACCTGCTAATTGCCCTCCTATTACTTAACCAATTCCCCCTCCAAGGATCCCTCCCTTATCCTCCCATTCCTGTTAATCTAAACACCCTTGTATTAACCCCCCTTATCCTATTCCCTCACTCTCCCCCCTAAAACTCCTTCCCTTATCTTCTCCCTCTTTCCTAGCCCCTTAGCCTTTTATTTCTGAATTTAGATGACATATATAAAACACATATAGATATATGTATGTGTATATGTATTGCTTCTAAATATATATGTATTTCTCCCTCTTAAACTGATTCCTGATGAAAGCAGGATTCCAGAAATATCAGCCCTCCTCCCCCATCTAATTCCTCTGTGTCTCTGTGTTGGTTCTTCCTCTCATACCTCATTTGTATAAAATAATTACTCTTTTTACCTGTTCCTAAACAGTTATACTTTTTAAAGTCATATCATATTCAGGTGTACCCCAATCTTTCTTATGAACTACCCAATTACTAATAACAATCTTAGATATGTGTTTTATATTTCCTCATATAAAAGGTAAACAGTCTATCCTTATTGAGTCCCTTGTAATGAGTCTTTGATATGTATTTTATATTTCTTTTGGATCTTATATGTTAAATCTATTAAGTTCAGGGCTTTTTTAAAAACAATTCGACAATTCATTAAATGTCCTTTTTTTTCTGTTCAGAATTATGCTTAACTTTGCTGGTTATGGTATTTTCAGCCACAACCCCAGTTCTTTTGCTTTTTGATATATAGTGTTCCAAGATCTGTGGTCTTTTAGTGTTGCTGCCTCTAGGTCTTGTGTGATTCTAATTGTGGCACCACCATATTTAATTTTTTTTTCTTGTTGCTCATAATTATCCTTGATCTGGGGGTTTCAGAATTTGACAGTGGTATTCCTGTACATTTTCCTCATAGAATCTCAGGTGGTGATTGGTGTATTTTTTCTATTTCTACTTTACCCTCTTTTTCTAACACTTCAGGACAATTTTCTTTAATTATTTCTTGTATTGTTTCAAGATTCTTTTTTTGATCACAGCTTTCAGGTAGCCCAGTTATTCTGATGTTTTCTCTTCTTGATCTGTTCTCCAGATCATTTTTTATAAGATTTTTCATATTTTCTTATTTTTTTCATTCTTTATACTTTGTTTTATTATTTCTTGGTCTCGTACAACTTCGATGGCTTTCCCTTGCCCAGTTCTAATTTTCAAGAAGTCATTTTCTTCCTTAAGATTCTGGATCTCCTTTTCTAATTGGTTGACTTTCTTTTCTTGTTTTTCTTGGATGGTTTTTATTTTTCCTTTTAATTTTTTCTCAGTCTCTCTCACTTGATTTTTAAATTCTTTTTTAAGTCCTTCTGTGAATTCTTTTTTGGGCAAGTGACCATTTGACATTACTTTTTGGGGTAGGAGAGGCTTTTGTTTCAATATCCTCCTCTGAAGACAAACCTCGGTCTTCTCTATTTCCATAGTAACTTTCTATGGCTGGATTCTTTCTCCTTTGCTCATTTTTTTTTTTTTACTTTTAGTAGCTTATTTTTGTAATCACCTGTGGTCCTGGGTTATGGGGGATCTTGCCACAGATCCTCCTTCAGTTCTCCCCTGTAGCTTGGAACTGGAACCCAAGACCTCCACCCTCCTGTAAGTGCCCACAGCCAGTGGTGTCCCCACCCCACTGCTTCAGCACTCACAGACATGTGCAGCTTCCTTCTCACCCAGGGCAGCATCTAAGAAACACAGCTGGGTTTGGCATTCCTTATTAGCAGAGGTTCCCTCAATCTTCCTTAGCTCACCCCTCCACACTGTCCAGGAGACAAAAATTCCTGTAGATGGGGCTGACAATCTAGCTAGTCCCAGGGCTGCTGCTTGCTGTTTCAGTGGAACTAGCCTTAAGGTATTTATACTTCTCAGGGACCAAACCTCAGTCCTGTGATTTTTCTTCTGATTTTCTGTGATTGTCCTAAGAGGACCATTGTTCTGACCCCACTCTTATTTGTTTTTACTGCTCTATGTTTGCCTGGAGGCACTGTTTTATCTTGTTTGTGGGGGAAATCTGGAGAGCTTGGAATTTTCTTTCCTACTCCACCATCTTCCCAGAATCCTCTCCAAGTGTATTAACAAGTTTGTCTTCAAATGAATGTCAAAATTCTTCAAGGACACATCATTTTTCAGATATCCAATCTTAGTCTTACACAGGTTAAGATTCAAAGTAATGACTACAGAAGTTTTTTTCTCTAATGGGGCTGAAGTTAATAATTCATAGTATTGAATACTTTCTTCTTTGATAAATTAAGTAAAGCTTGTGTTTACTTGTTCAAAGTTACCAGTGCTACTGATGTAAAATAAAAACTAGCATAAACAAAACAAAAACAAAAATCTATTTTAAAAATCAGTCATTTGAGTAACACTGTATTGGAACTCAAGAGAGAGACTAGGTCCAGTTATAGAGATCTGGGAGTAATCTGCATAAGGATGATAACAGAAATCATGGAAGTTAATGAGGTCACCCAGAAAGAAGGGCGGGCCCACAGTTAGGAGTGTGGCATGGATAATTCAGCAAAGGAAATTGAAAAGAAGCACTTATACAGATAAAAGGATAATAACCAAGAGAGAACAGTGTCATTAAAAACCTAGAGGAAAAAATATCCAGGAGGAGAGGGTGTCCATCACTGTCAAATACTTCAGAAAGGTTGACAAATGATAATGACTAAGAAAAGACCATTAACTTTGGCAATTAAGAAGTTATTGGTAATTTTGGAGAGATCAATTTCAATTGAGTAATGATGTTAGCAGCCAGAATTCAGAGTTTTTCAAAGAGTGTGAGAAGAGATGAAATAGGACAGCTTTTTAAAATGACCAAGTCTTTCAGGTCTTTCAGCAGTCAGTTTGTGTGCATATTTTTCCCCATGCCCCTGCCAACACTTATCTTTTCTTTCATAATTTTAATCAATTTGAAGAGTATGAAGTAATTTACCTTTCTCTGTTTATTAGCAATTCTGAACATTTTTTAGATGATTGTTGATAGTTTAAAGTGATTTTAAGAACTGTTTATATCTTTTGGCTACTTGCCTGTTAACTGTCTCAAAAATATGTGTTAATTGCCTCCAAATTTTGGATGTGTGACTTTTATTAAAGAGATTTTTATATGATCCTGTAATAGTATTTTTCCACTTTACCTGCCTCAGAGGATGTCTTTTTTAAAATTCATTTATTTATTTTTAGTTTTCAACATTCACTTCCAGAAGACTTTGAGTTCTTAATTTTCTCCCCATCTCATTTCTCCCCCCACCCCAAGATGGCATGCATTCTGAATACCCCTTCCTCTAATCTGCCCTCCCTTCTATCCCTCCAGCTTTTCTTATCCCCTTCCCCTTCTATTTTCCTGTAGGGCAGGATAGATTTCTATACCCCATTGCCTGTATATCTTATTTCCCAGTTGCATGTGAAAACAATCTTTAACATCTGTTTTCAAAACATTGGGTTCCAAATTATCTCCCTTCCTCCCTCCCCATCCACCCTCATTGAGAAGGCAAGCAACTCGATGCAGGTTATACATGTGTAGTCACGCAAAACACTTCCATAGTAGTCATGTTGTGAAAAACTAACTCTATTTCCCTTCATCCTATCCTGCCCCCCGTTTATTCTATTCTCTCTTTTGACTCTGTCCCTCCTCAGAAGTGTTTGCTTCTGATTACCCCTTCCCCCAATTTGCTCTCCCTTCTATCATTCCCTCCCCCCGACTCCTGCTCTTTTATCCCCTTCTTCCTTATTTTCCTACAGGGCAAGATAGATTTCCAGAGGATATGTGAATTAAGGCATATTCCTGTCTTATTTTATATCACTTACAGTGCCTAGCACAATAATAGGCACGTAATACGCACTTCAGACTTGATAGTTATTATAAGCCAGAGGAGTCTGGCCCAGCTCTCTCTCTTTACAGATTAGGAAACAGAAGCCCAGAAGTAGGTCATTACCCATGGTCATATAGGTAGTAGTAAGTAGCATAGATAGGATTCAAATTTAGGTCTTGTGATTCCAAATTCACGTTCTTTCTACTACACTAGCGCAAACTTCAGGGAGAGATATGATTTGAGCAGGATCTTGAAGGAAAAAAATGGATTTTGATGGGAGAGAGACTAAGGGAGGGAAATTCAGTCAAGTAAAACAGCATTGATTTCCTCCAAACAACCTTATGAGATAGGAGAGTGATGTGATATTTATAAATGCATTTCTTAAAAAGGCTAAATGACTTATCTGTAATAAGAGCAAAATTCAGTTAGGAATCAAGACCAGTTTTCTTTGGTGAGGAAGGAAGGGAGGGAGGGAAAAAGGAAAAAATCTTTAAGGGCTTAAAATATGCCAGGCACTATGCTAAGCCCTGGGGTTAAAAATACAAATAAAAAGAAAGACAATCTCTGCTCTCAAGAGGTTTATTAGACAAGAAGTCTAATGGGGAAATACAGCACACAAAAGGGAGAAGGGGATGGGCAGGGAAGTGGGCATGGTTTTGAAATCCAGAGAAAATAAGAACAAGATGGGGAGGACAAAAATGACAGTCTAGCTTCAGCCCCTCAATAAAATGGAGATTCTTGAGGATGGGAGAAGTTGGACAGGCCTTGTAAAAGGACAGTCTGAGGTAAGTGGGTTGCAATGGTGATAGTCTGTTCCAGGATGAGGAGGCTCTAGGCACTGTTGGAAGTTCCAGGATATGCAGGAAGTAGAGGGGACATGGTTTTGACTGGTGTGCTTAGCAGGATGGTAGTGTTCTCAACAGTCTTAGGGAAGTTAGAAATAATGGGTTTCAGGGACAGTGAGGGAACCAGTCTGGCTAGAGGGTTCTAGTATGACTAGTTTAAATAATAAAAATCAGATTATTGGAATCAGGGAGACAACCCGCAGATTATTGCAATACTTCAGATGTGAGGTAACGATGGCCTGCACTAGGATGGTTGCAGTGTCAGGGGAGAGAAAAGAGTGTCTATGAGAGATGTTATAAAGATAGAAAGGAAAGGACTTGACTGGATAAGAGAGAATGAGAGTTTTTTGAGGATGAGAGAGACACAGACATGGTTGTAGGCAGTAGGGAAGCATACAGAAGAAGCATGTAGGGAGAGATGAAAGATAAATGAAAGAGTGGGAGTGATAGGGCTATCTGCTGTAGAAAATAGAATGGAATAGGATTACTTATGCATGTAACTGTTGGCCTTGGCAAAGAGAAGGGCCATATTTTCTTGTAAGACAGAATGAAGATAGTGGCATAAGATGTTTGAGTGATGTGAGAAGAGGAGTAGGGGAGAAGAGGGCACCCTTGGCAAATTATTTCTATTTTTTCAGTAATAATAATAGCTAATATTTATGTAGTGCTTACTATGTGCCAAACATTGTGCTAAGCACTTTATAATTATTAGGTACTATTATTATCCCCTTTTTATAGATGAAGAAACTGAGGTAAATGGGTTAAGTGACTTTCCCAGGGACATGTAGCTAGTAATCGTCTGAGGCAGAATTTGAATTTCAAATATGCTTGACTCCATGCCTGGCACTAGATGTGCCACCTAGCTGACCTAGTAAAATATGAGGGAATGTTCTCAGGTTAGAGAGTTGGGGAAGGGGGAGCCATAGGAGGTTTTAGGAAGGATGACAAGGTTTAGAAGAGCCAGTATGGTGAGTGAGAGAGTGAGTTAGTTAGGGAAGCATAAAGGATTGCCTTGCAGGAGTGAAGGCCCAGTTGAGGTTATATAACTTGAACTTGTAGTCAGAGGAGAAGAGGGAGTTTTTGGCAAATGGCTTAATTTTTTTCAGTGAAATATAAAACAAGGTTAGCAGCTGAGAGGTTAGGAAGAGCCTAGAGGCAAGAGGACTAACTCAGAGCTGTCACAGTAATGTCAGTAATCCAAGTGCAACGTGACATATTTAAGATAGAGAGGAGAAAAAAAAACATAAGAAGCTAATTTCAAAGGAATAATGAGTAAGGCTTGGTGACTAAATGTAGATGTGTGATTAATGTTCACATAGCAGTTAAGATCTTGTTTAATATTCAAGTTTGATCTAGATGATCCTCACTCCCAAATCTGCTGTTATGCCCACATCCTTAAAACTCATGAACATCTTCCTTCAGGAGAAGAACATGGAAGGAAGCTTTCTTTGGCTAATTGGGAGGAAGGTGGAAAAATGCTGACATTGAGTTCTTCATTGGAATAAAGAGTAGACTCCTTAATGGTAAATGTTGAGGACTACTTATTGCCCAATGGTTGAGCCCTGGTCTTGCTTTGTGATCAAAGGCAAATTACTTTTCCTTTGGGATTCAACTTTTCACCTTTAGAAAATGCCAGAATTATATTCAATGTTCTCTAAGGACTCCTGTAGCCATAATAGTCTGGGATTCCAAGAATTATGGCTGAGTAAGTAGAGCAAGGTTTATCTCACCAATCATTTGTTTTTTCATCTTCACCTGTAAGTTTATAATATACAAATTCACTAAAGTACCGAGGAGAAAGAGGATGGAGGAGGGAGAAAAAAGATAGGGAAGCTTGGCAATTGATGATGTCACAATCCTCCAACTTAGCTGTAGGCAGTAAGATAGTAACAGAAGCCACAGAGAGAAGGAAGAAGCAGACTGATTAGAAGAGCATAAAGGGGGAAAAGAGAAACTTCAATGGGAAAGTAGAGAAGGGAGAAAACTATAAAAAACAGTAAATGATCACAGGGCAGGAGAAAGAAGAGAAGAAACAGAAACAATATGGTGATCTTTAGAAATAACACAGGTAAAAATGCATTATATACTTTAACATTTCAAGTCATCATCTTTCCAACTAATAATGCAGATCATAAACCCATCCCTTAGAACACTTTGTCCAAACAGTTCACTGCCTGGTGGCCGACTTTCAGCTGTATTCTGTAGTTCTTCAAATATTGGTGTTTTCCAGTATAGGAAAGTCCACAGTATAATAAATCTGACTTTTAAAAGAATAATTAGAAAATTAGTTAGCCATATCACAAAAGGGTTTTTTAATTGATGATTCCTAAAATCTTCAGTTCTTTTAAATTCCTAGTAAGCATTAGTATTTTCAGAGGTTTCTTCCCTTTCTTTTATAGTCGATCAACTGTTTGATAGACTTGGGAGGGCTGAGAAAGTTTATACCAAGTTAGGGAAAGTTTAGAGAAGTAGAATAGTTTGGAGTTGGAGAACCTGGGCTCAAATTCTACATCTGACACATTTCTTTGTGGCCTGTATGTGCAAATCATTAATCTCTGATCTTCACTCTTCTTTAAATTTGTAAAATGAGGTTGTTGGGCTAGATGGTCTCTGAGATTCCTTCCAGCTCTAGATTGATTACTTTACTCTTAAGGGCCTCTGATCCATTAGGAGAAAAGAAATTAATTGAGAGCCACATTTACCCTTTTTTCTTCTTGGAAAAATATGAAACATTGAAATTAAGTAAAAATATGAACAAGTACTTATTAAGCGTAGTTAAGGGGCAGAGTCAGATAAGTAAAGGAAATTTATGTTTTCATCATTCTCTCTTTCTGCAATTCCTTCCTGTCCTGCCAACACTCATTCTTTTTACCCTTCTGTTTATCTAGAAGTGTCACATTCTTCCTTTAAGGTCAAGCTCGATTGGTTCTTGCTCCATGAAGTGTTCTCTACTGCACTAGACTTCTTTCTGAGCCCCTATAGCAACACTGTTTATATTCATCCCATTCTTTTAGCCCTAAGCATGCCCTACCTTGTATAGCTTCCCCTGTGAGCTTCCCCTTCCTCCATGGACAATTTAGGTCTCCAGAGCTGCTACTTCTATGTTCTAGAGTGCACTATGGGTCTAAGAACTATACGGTTCGTGAATCCCCTAGGAAGCTCTACTAGGCCATGGCTCATTTATTTGTGTATTTATTTTGCTCCCTTACTCCCGTCTGACTCATAGAGGTGTTCATACTTTGTTAAAAAGAATAGCAGGATGCTAATACCTCATTAACACATTAAAACTTCATGGAATCATGGGATCATAGATTTAGAGCAGAAAGGAACCTTGAAGGTCATTGAACCCAACTACTTTATTTTAAAGATGAGAAAACTGAGACCTACAAAGGTTAAATGACTTACTCAGGGTCATGCTGCAAGTAAATAAATGTCTGAGTCATGATCTGAAATCAGGTCTTCCTCCAAGACCAGTATTATAATCACTAGCCTTTCTTTGAATATATCTGTGAGTAGCATATTCTGTGAACCCTTTCTTTATATTTGTATTACTTTTTACCTTTTTTATGCAAATAATCTGTCTCTCCACTGACCTTGTCCTTCTAGGGCCAAAACTGTGTCTAATAACTCTGAGTTCGCCTAAGACCAAATACATAGTATATAGTACTCAATAATGTGTCCTATGTGGACAGTTTTTCTTTTTTTCAAGGTGTCTTGAAGCAACTGCAGCATGTTACTATAGCTATGAAAACTGCCAGGTGGTACTTGAAGCTTAGAGGTCAAAATTTCAATATTGTGTCTCAGAAAATAGTAAAGCCTGAGGAGAGGAGAGAGATGGGGGAACATCTAGTCTGTGGAATACTCAGAATATACATAATATTTATCGATTAAGTTGTTGTTTATATGAGCATGGTTCATGGCACCCCAAAACAATTACAATAGTAATATCAAAGATCACTGATTACAGATCACCATAACAGATATGATAATAATGAAAAAGTTTGAAATATTGCAAAATTACCAAAATGTGACACAGGAACACAACGATATGAGCACATGCTAGTGATTCTTTAGCATTAGATTACTTAATTTTCAATTAGTTTTTGTTTTTGTTTTTTGTTTTTGGCCAGGCAATGGGGTTAAGTGACTTGCCCAGGGTCACATAGCTAGTAAGTGTTATGTGTCTGAGGCCGGATTTGAACTCAGGTCCTCTTGAATCCAGGGCCTGTGCTGTATCCACTGTGCCACCTAGCTGCCCTAATTTCCAATTAATTTTTAATCTATCTTTCCATTGCCCTTTTGTTGAATGTAATTTTTATTACATTATGATCTGAAAAGGATACATTTAATATTTCTTCCTTTCTACATTTGATTTTGTGGTATTATGTCCTATATTACATGGTCAAATTTTGTTTAGGGACTATGTGCTGTGGAGAAAAATGTATATTCCTTTCTTTTCCCACTCAATTTTCTCCAAAAGTCTGCCATATCTACCTTTTCTGACATTCTATTTACCTCCTTAGTGTTTTTCTTGTTTATTTTTTGGTTGGATTTATTGAGTTCTGTGAGGGGACAGTTGAGTCTCCCACTAGTATAGGTTTGCTATCCATTTCTTCTGTAACCCACCTAATTTCTCATTTAAGAATTTGGATGCTTTACCATTTGGTCCATATATGTTTAATATTGATATTGCTTCTTTGTCTATGGTGACTTTTAGCAAGATTTAGTTTCCTTTCTTGTCTGTTTTAATTAGGTCTATTTTTGCTTTTGCTTTGTCTGAGATCAGGATTGCTGCTCTTGCTTTTTTGACTTTAGCTGAAGCATAATAGATTCTACTCCAGCCCCTTTACCTTTACTCTCTCTGTATCTCTCTGCTTCAAGTGTGTTTCTTGTAAACAACGTACTGTAGGATTCTGGTTTTTGATCCACTCTGCTATCTGCTTCCATTTTATGGGAGATATCATCCTATTCACACTTATGATTACTACTTGTGGTTCCCTCCATCTTATTCTTCCTCCTATTTGTCCTGTCTCTCCTTTCACCTTTTCCCACATCACCAATGTTTTGCTTCTGTCTACCACCTCCCCTGATCTGCCCTCCCTTCTGTCTGTTCCTACACCCACGTTTGTTTTATCTCCTCCCTTCCTTCCCTCCCTGTTGGGTAAGATAGATTTCTATATTAATTTGATTTTGTATATCATTCCCTTTTTGAGCCAATACTAATGAGAATAAGCTTCAAGTGATGCCCATTGCCCCCCCCATCTTCCCCTCCATTGTAATAGGTCTTTTGTGTCTCTTCATGTGAAATAATTTACCCCATTCTTCCTCTCCCTTCCTTCAGCATTCATTGTACTACTCTTTCTCTTTCTTTAATTCTTTTTATATCATTTCCTCATATTCCCTTATGTCTATACCCTCTGTCTATGTATGTTTCTTTTAGCTGTACTATTAGTAACACATTTTTTTTAAAGAATTACAAGTATCATCTTCCCATGCAGTGATGTAAACAATTTAGCTCTATTGAATCCCTTATGTTTTCCTTTCCTTTTTATTGGAGATTTCATTTTTGGTTTAGTTCTCATCTTATGAAAGTTTGAAATCCTTCTATTTCATTGAATGACCACTTTCCCTCCTGATGTGCATTATTATTAATTTGCACAATAGGTGATTTTTGGTTGTAGTCCTAGCTCCTTTGCCCTCTAGAATATCATGTTCCAGGGCAGTTAGTGGGTGTGGTGGATAGAGCATTGGCCCTGGAGTCAGGAGGACCCGAGTTCAAATCTGGCTTCAGATACTTGACACTTACTAGCTGTGTGACCCTGGGCAAGTCATTTAACCCCAATTGCCTCAGAAAAAAGAAAAAAATATAACTAGAATATCATGTTCCATGACCTCTGATTCTTTAATGTTGCAGCTACCAAGTCCTGTGTAATCTTGATTGTTACTCCCCAATATTTAAATTGTTTCTTTTGGCCCATTTATAATATTTTTTCATTCACTGATGATTCTGAAATTTGGCTATAATATTCCTTGGAGTTTTTATCTTGTGATTTCTTTCCTGTGGTGATGTCCTCCAGTTCCAGAATTGCAGGGCAGTGTTCTTTCTTTAATAACTTTTTCTTCCTCTTTTTTTCTTTTTTTCTTTTTTTGGTTAGGCAATAGGATTAAGTATTTGCCCAGGGTCACACAGTTAGTAAGTAATAACTTCTTAAAATGCTGTCCAGGTCCTCCTTTTGATTATGGATTTCAGGTAGCCCAGTGATTCTAATATTGTCTCTCCTGAATCTATTTCCCAGGGTAGTTTTTCTAATGAAGTATTTCATATTTTCTTCCTTTTTTCTGAATCGGTTTGTCTGATTCATGATGTCTTATAGAATATTAGCTTCCACTTGCCCAATTCTAACTTTTTTTTTTTGCTTTATCTGGAATACTTTCTTTTATTCAATCTCCCTTCACATACATACAAATGAACTACATCTGTGCTCTGGTTTCTTTTTTATTATTATTAATTTATTTATATTTAGTTTTCAACATTCACTTCCACAAGATTTTGAGCCCCAAATTCTCATCCCATCTCTCCCTTCCCCCCACCCCAAGGCAGCATGCATTTTGAATACCATTTCCCCTAATCTGTTGTCCCTTCTCTCACCACTCCACCATTCTCTTATCCCCTTCCCCTTCTATTTTCCTATAGGGCAGGATAGATTTCTATAACCCATTGCCTGTATGTCTTATTTCCCAGTTGCATGTAAAAACATTTTTTAACATTTGTTTTTACAACTTTGGGTTCCAAATTTTCTCCCTTCCTTCCTCCCCACCCACCTTCATTGAGAAGGCAAGCAACTCCATATAGGTTTTACATGTGTTATCATGCAAAACACTTCCATAGTAGTCATGTTGTGAAAAACTAACTATATTTCCCTTCATCCTATCCCCCCCATTTATTCTATTCTCCTTTGACACTGTCTCTCCTCAAAAGTGTTTGCTTCTGATTTCCCTCTCCCCCAATCTGTCCTCCCTTCTATCATCCCCCCATCCCATTCCTCCCTATTTTCTTGTAGCATAAGATAGATTTCCATACCCAATTGAGTATGTATGTTATTCTCTCCTAAAGCCAAATCTGATGAGAGTAAGATTCACTCATTCCCTCTCACCTTCCTCCACTTCCCCTCCACTGTAAGGCTTTTTCTTGTCTCTTTCATGTGAAATAATTTACCTTATTCTACCTCTCCCTTTCTCCTTCTCCCAGTACAATCCTCTTTCACCCCTTAATTTTATGTTTTAGATATCATCCCCTCATCTTCAACTCACTCTGTGCCCTCTGTCTCTGTCTCTCTCTCTCTTCATATATATATATATATATACACATGTACATATACATATATACACTCACATATACATATATACACATACATGCATATACCACATATGTACACACACACCTATATATATGTGTGTATATATATTTCCCTCCAACTACCCTAATACTGAGAAAGTTCTCATGAGTTTAAATATCATCTTTCCATGTAAGAATGTAAACAGTTTAACTTTAATAAGTCTCTTATGATTTCTCTTTCCTATTTACCTCTTTATACTTCTCTTGAATCTCATACTTGAAAGTCAATTTTCTATTCAGCTCTGGTCTTCTCATCAAGAATGCTTCAAAGTCCTCTATTTTATTAAATATCCATTTTTCCCCCTGAAAGATTCTACTCAGTTTTGCTGGGTAGTTGATTCTTGGTTTTAATCCTAGCTCCTTTGACCTCCGGAATATTATATTCCATGCCTTCTGATCCCTTCATGTAGAAGCTGTTAAATCTTGTGTTATCCTGATTGTGTTTCCACAATACTTGAATTGTGTCTTTCTGGCTACTTGCAATATTTTCTCCTTGACCTGGGAACTCTGGAATTTGGCTATAATATTCCTAGGAGTTTTCCTCTGGGAATCTCTTTCAGGAGGTGGTCAGCGGATTCTTTCCATTTCTATTTTGCCCTCTGGTTTTAAAATATAAAGGCAGTTTTCCTTGGTAATTTCTTCAAAAATGATGTCTAGGTTCTTTTTTTTTTTTGTCATGGCTTTTCAGTAGTCCAATACTTTTTAAATGATCTCTCCTGAATCTATTTTCCAGGTTAGTTGTTTTTCCAAAGAGATATTTCACATTGTCTTCTGTTTTTTTATTCTTTTGGTTTTGTTTTATGATATCTTGATTTCTCATAAGGTCATTAGTTTCTGTTTGTTCCATTCTAGTTTTTAAGGAAATATTTTCTTTGGTGTGCTTTTAGACTTCAGTTTCCATTTGGCCAATTCTGCTTTTGAAGGCATTCTCTTCATTGGCTTTTTGGACCTCTTTTGCCATTTGGGTTAGTCTATTTTTTAAGGTGTTATTTTCCTCAGAATTGTTTTTGGGTCTACTTTAGCAAGCTGTTGACTTGTTTTTCATGATTTTCTTGCATCACTCTCATTCCTCTTACCAGTTTTTCCTCTACTTCTCTTACTTGCTTCTCAAAATCCTTTTTGAGCTCTTTCATGGCCTGGGACTGATTCATATTTTACTTGGAGGCTTTGGATGTAGGAGCTTTGACTTTGTTGTCTTCTTCTGGTTGTATGTTTTGATCTTTGTCACCAAAGTAAGATTCTATGGTCTGAGTTTTTTGTTTGTTTGTTTTTGTGCTATTTGTTCATGTTCCCAACCAATTACTTGACTTTTAAACTCTTTGTTAAGGTGGGGATCTGCTTCTAGTGTGGAAAATATACTATCCCAAGCTTCAGGGGTTTTGTGCAGCTGTTTTCAGAGATACTTCTAGGTACTTGTAAATTTTCATTTCTTCCACGGTGGTATGATCACGAGCGAGGTGTTTACTCCTTTCCTGGCCTGTACTCTGGTCTGTGAGTGACCACAAGCCCTCTTTTCTGCCCTCAAACTGTGACGAAGATTCTCTCTTCACCACCACCACAAGCTCCACCACACCAACGCTCCTCCTCACCTCATGACTGCCACTTAGAACTGTGACCCAGATCTAAGAACAAAGCAAGACAATCCTGCCTCAGCACCCAGCAAAGAGATCCCTGCAATCCCCTTCTGATCAGGCTCTTGACCCCCCCCACCATTTGTGGGCCAAGAGCTCAGGAAGCAGCTACTCCCTGGGCTGTACCAGGACTGGGGTCTGACCAAGCTCCTCTCTCACCCAGGTCTGACAGACCTTTCCTACTGACCTTCTAAGTTGTCTTTGGTGTTTGTGCATTGAGAAGTCTGGAAACCACTACAACTGCTAATGATTCAATCTCCTGAGGCCTTCTCCAGGTTCACTGAGGTCCCAGTTTTTGCCTGCACGGCTCACACTGAACTGCACTCCTTTCCCAACCTTTCCCATCAATCATCCAGGTTGTCTTGTGTGAAATTTGTTTCACTCTCTCTTTTTGTGGATTCTGCTGCTCTAGAATTTATTTAGAGCCATTTTTAACAAGTATTTGGAATGGTTTGGGGGAAAACTTGAAAAGATAGAATTTTTCTCGATTAGCTTTTGTGCTTTCTTTTCCATTTGGACAATTGTACTCTTTAAGGAGCTGTTTTCTTCATTGAATCTTTGTGTCTCCTTTTTATTTGGCCAATTCTACTTTTTTAAGCAGTTATTTTCTTTGTCTAAGCTGTTGACTCTTTTTTCATAATTATCTTGCATTTCTTTTCCCAATTTTTCTTCTACCTCTCTTATATGATTTTTAAGCTCCTTTTTGAGCACTTCCATGAATTCTTTCTGGTCTCGAGACCACTTCCTGTTTTTCTTTGGGTTTTTGCATAGGTGTTTAGACATTGTTGTCATCTTCAGAGTTTGTGTCTTGATCCTTCCTTGTCATCACAATAACTTTCTATGGTCATATTCTTTGTTGTTGTTGTTTTTTGCTTATCTTTGTTGGCATTTTCCCTTTCTTTTAAATTTGAGCTCTGCTTCCCCAGCAGTAGGGACTCTGTCTCAGGCTTCTTGTGCCAAGCACTGTAGGCCTTGGCTGTTTACTTGGTGCTGCATTGATGCTACTCTGGGGCCCACTTGGGACCCTTGTGTCTGGTGCTGTGCTGAGGGAGTGATGTGGGGAGTGCAGTGGCAGCCATAGGGGTCTGGCAGCTTACCCAGTAATGAGCTGGGGTCTTACAGTGTTGTTTGGCATGCATTTCCCAGGGACCATAGTGAGGCAATTGGTGGTCTAGCTGCTGGCGGCTGCCTGTTTGCCCAGGGCTACACTGAAACACATGGCAGGGGCCTGGCAGCTGCTTAGGTACCCAAAGGGTTGGTGTTTGTTTGTGTGCCCAGGGCTACAATGAAGCACATGGAGGTCTTTGTGCTGGAAGGTTACTTCTTTCCCCGAGGTTATGCTGAAGCATGTGGCAGCTCTCAGAACTGGAGCCTGCCTGTTCCCCCAGCTATGCTGAGGCATTTTGTTTTGGGGTGCTATTTTATGATTGTTTAGAGGTGAGTTTGGAAGAACTGTGGTGATTTACTGCTTACTCAGCCATCATGACTCCTGGAAGCAGAATCTGCAAGTCACTCTCTTGAGCTTCTAACTTGACTGGGGCAGAAAGTAGCAATTTATATCCTTTTAACTTTGAAGAGTATCATTTTAGTGCCTAATTAATGGCATTGGTTTTAATTAGATTTTACAGTTCATGACAGCTGTTTACATTTTTAAAAATTACTTATTGTTGCAAGAATTTATAATCTCTCTCTCCCATGCTTCCACCCCACATTGAGAAAAAAAAATTTTTTTTAATTAATTTTTAGTTTTTAAAATTCACATCCATAAGATTTTGAGTTTTAAATTTTCTCTTCCTCCCACCTTACCCTCCCCCCCAAGATAGTGTGTAATCTGATATAGGCTGTACATATACATTCATATTAAATATATTTTCACATTAGTCATGTGGTAAAGAAGAATTAGACCCAATGGGAGGAACCATAAGGAAGAAGAAACCTAAAAAAGAAAGAAGAGACAGAGAAAGAAAGTAAATAGTATGCTTCAACCTTCATTCATTGTTCTTTCTCTGGATTTAGATAACATTTTCCATCATGAGTCTTTTGGAGTTGTCTTAGATCCTTGCATTGCTGAAAAGAGCTAAGTCTATCAAAGTTAGTCATCACACAATGTTGCTGTTACTGTGTACAATGTACTCCTGGTTCTGCTCACTTCATGCAGCATCAGTTCACATAAGTCTTTCCAGGTTTTTCTGAAATCTTCCTGCTCATCATTTCTTATTGCACAATAGCATTCCATCACATTCATAAACCACAACTTGTTCAACCATTCCCCAATTGATGGTCATCCTCTCAACTTCCAACTCTTGGCCACCACAAAAAGAGCAGTACAAATATTTTTGTACATGTGACTCCTTCTCCTGTTTGTATGATCTCTTTTGGATACAGACCTAGAAGTGGTATTGTTGGGTCAAAGGGTATGCACAATTTTATAACCCTTTGGGCACAGTTCCAAATTGCTTTCCAGAATGGTTAGATCAATTCACAACTCCACCAACAATTTATTAGTATTCCAATTTTTTCACATCTTCTCCAACATGTGTCATTTTTCTGTTTTGTCATATTAGCCAATCTGATAGGTATGATGTGGTCCCTCAGAGTTGTTTTGATTTGCATTTCTCTAATCAATGGTTATTTAGAGTATTTTTTCATACGACCATAGATACCTTTAATTTCTTCACCTGAGAACCGCCTGTTCATATCCTTTAACCATTTATGAATTGCAAAATGACTTGTGTTCTTATAGATTTGACTTAGTTGTCTATATATTTTAGAAAGGAGGCCTTTATTAGAGATATTGGATGCAAAAATTGTTTGCCAGCTTTCTGCTTCCCTTCTAATCTTGGTTGCATTGACTTCATGCAAAAACTTCTCAATTTAATGCGTAATCAAAGCTATCCATTTTGCATTTCATAATGTTCTTTATCTCTTGTTTGGTTATAAATTCTTCTGTTCTCCATAAATCTAACAGGTGAATTATTCCTTGCTCTCCTAGTTTGTTTGTAGTATTAGCCTTTATATCTAAATTGTGTACCCATTTTGACTTTATCCTGGCATATAGGTTGTAAGATGTTGGTCTATGCTTAGTTCCTGCCATACTATTTTCCAGTTTCCCCAGCAGTTTTTGTCAAAATAGTGAGTTCTTATCTCAGAAGTCATTGACTATTGTGTCTTTTGTACCTAAACTATTCCACTGATCTATTAGATCTATTAGTACCAAGCAGTTTTGATGCTACAGTTTTAGATCTAGGCTACCTTCCCTTGCATTTTTTTTCATTAATCCCCTTGGTATTCTGGACTTTTTGTTCTTCCAGATGAATTTTGTTATTGTTTTTTCTAGCTCTACAAAATAATTTTTTGGTAGTTTGGTATGGCACTAAGTAAATTTATTTAGGTAGAATTGTCATTTTTATAATATTAGCTTGGCCTATCCATGAGCAACTGATACTTTTTTCAATTGTTTAGATCTGACTTTGTGTGAAAAGTATTTGGTTCATATAGTTCATATAGTTCCTGCTTTGTTTTGTCAGGTAGATGCCCAAAAATTTTATAATGTCTAGAGTAACTTCAGATGGAATTTCTCTTTCTATCTCTTGCTGCTGTGCTTTGTTAATCATAGAAAGAAATGCTGATGATTTATGTATTTATTTTATATCCTGCAATTTTGCTAAATTTCTTTATTATTTCAAGTAGCTTTTTACTTTATTTTCTAGGACTCTGTAAGTAAATCATTATAGCATCTGCAAAGAGTGATAGCTTTGTTTCTTCTTTGCCTATTCTAATTCCTTCAGTTTCTTTTTCTTCTCTTATTGTAACATTTCTAGTACAATATTGAATAAAAGTGATGACAGTGGACATCCTTGTTTCACCCCCAATTTCATTGGAAGTGCTTCTAGCTCATCCCCATTACATATAATGCTTGCTGATGGTTTTAGATGGATGTTGCTTATCATTTTAAGGAAGACTCCATTTCCATGCTCTCTAGTGTTTTTAATAGGAGTGAGTGATATATTTTGTTGAAAGTTTTTTCTGCATCTATTGAGATAATCATATGGTTTCTGCTAGTTTTGTTGTTGATATGATCAATTATGCTGATAATTTTCTTGATTTTAAACCAGCCCTGCCATGGTATGTCCTGTCTCGTCATGGTGTATTATTGTCAAGATAAGTTGCTGTAATCTTTTTGCATTTTGTTTAAAATTTTTGCATCTATAGTCTTTAGGGAAATTGGTCTATAATTTTCTTTTCTGTTTTGGGTTTTCCCAGTTTAGGTATCAGCACCATATTTGTATCATAAAAAGAATTTGGTAGGACTCCTTCTTTGCCTATTTTCCCAAATAGTCTATATAATATTGGAATTAAGTGTTCTTTAAATGTTTAATAGAATTCATTTGTAAATCCATCTTGCTCTGGAGAGTTTTTTTTGAGGGAGTTCATTAATGGCTTGTTTAATTTCTTTTTCTGAAATGGGGTTATTTAAGTATTTTATTTTCCTCTTCTGTTAATCTGAGTAGTTTGTATTTTTGTAAATATTCATTCATTTCACTAAGATTGTGAAATTTCTTGGCATACAGTTGGGCAAAATAGTTCCTAATTATTGTTTTAATGTCTTCTTCATTGGTGGTGATTCATCTTTTTCATTTTTGATACTGGTAATTTTGTTTTCTTCTTTCTTTTTTTAAAAATCATATTAACCAAAGGTTGATCTATTTTATCGGGGTTTTTCCCCATAAAACCAGCTCTTAGTTTTATTTATTTATTTATTGAAGTAACAAATTTCAATAGTTTTCTTAATTTCAATTTTAGGTAGGCATTTAGAGATATAGAACTTCGCCTAAGAGCCACTTTCATTGCATTCCATAAGTTTTGGTATGTTGTCTTATTATTGTCATTCTCTTGGATGAAATTACTGATTGTTTCTATCATCTGTTGTTTGACCCACTCATTCTTTATGATTAGATTATTTAGTTTCCAATTAATTTTTAGTCTATCTTTCCATGACCCTTTATTACATGTAATTTTTATTGCATCATGATCTGAAAAGGATGCATTTAATATTTCTCCCTTTCTGCACTGGATTGTGGGGGTTTTATGCCCTAGTAGATGGTCAGTTTTGATGTATGTGCCATGTTCTGCTGAGAAAAAAGTATATTCCTTTCTACCCCCATTCAATTTTCTCCAGAGGTCTATCATACCTAACTTTTCTAATATTCTATTCACCTCTTTAACTTATTTCTTGTTTATTTTGTGGTCAGATTTATCTAATTCAAAGAGGGGGAGGTTGAGGTCACCCACTAGTATAGTTTTGCTATCTATTTCTTCCTATATCTCCCTTAATTTCTCCTCTAAGAATCTGGATGCTAACACTTGGTGTTTATATGTTTAGTGATGATATTACCTCATTGTCTATGATACCTTTGAACAGTATGTAATTTCCTTCCTTATCTCTTTTATTAGATCTAGTTTTGCTTTTGCTTTGTCTGAGATCAGGATTACTACCCCTATTTTGTTTTTGTTTTTAGTTTTATTTAAGCTTAAGCACACTGTATTCTATTGTAGCCTTTTACCTTACTCTGTGTCTATCCTCTGCTTCACATGTGTTTCTTGTAAACAACATATTGTAGGATTATGATTTTTAATCAACTTTGCTTTCTGCTTCCATTTGATGGGACAATTCATCCCATTCACATTTACAGTTGTGATTACTATCTATGTCTTTCTCTCCATCTTTCCCCTCCTCCCTGTATATGCTTTTCTCTCTCTTTTCTCCCTTTCCCTCCTCACTAGAGTTTTGCTTTTGGCCGCCACCTCCCTCCATCTGCCCTCTCTTTTCTTTCCTTTTTCCTTACTACTTCTTCCTTCCATTCTATCCACTCCCTCCCTTTTCTTTCCTCTTTCCCCTCCTACAAATAGGATAAGTTAGATTTCTATACCTAACTGATTATGTTTTTCCCTCTTTGAGCCAAATTGATGACAGTAAGGTTCAAACAATGCTCATCTCCCTGCCTTCTTTCCCTCTACTGTAATATGTCTTTGTGCTTCTTCATGTGATAAAATTTATTCTTTTCTGCCTCCTCCTTTCCTCTTCTCCCAGTACAATCCCTTTTCACCACTTAATTAAATGTTTTAGTCATCATATCAAAGTCACCTTATACCCATCCCTCTGTCTATGTATACCCCTTCTAAATGCTATAATAAAAATACAATTCTCAAGAGTTACAGTTTGCCTTTATTGAATATGTGGGTTTTTTTCTTTCCTGTTAACCTTTTTATGCCTTTCTTGAGTCTTGTATTTAAAGGTCAAATTTCCTTTTGAGCTCTGGTGTTTTCATCAACAAAGTTTGGAAGTCCCCTATTTCATTGAATGTCCATCTCCTCCCCTGAAAGATTATACTCAGTTTTGCTGGGTAGTTGATCCTTGGTTTTCATCCAAGCTCCTTTGCCCCATGGAATATTGTATTCCAGACCCTCTGATCTTTTAATGTAGAAGCTGCAAAGTCTTGTGTTAATCCTGACTGTGGTTCCATGATTTTAAATTCTTTCTGGCTGCTTGCAGTATTTTCTTCTTGACCAATAATTCTAGAATTTGGCTACAATATTCCTTGGCATTTTCAATTTGGGAGTGCTTTCAGGAGGTGGTTGGTGGGTTCTTTCTATGACTATTTTACCCTCTGCTTCTTGGACCTCAAGGCAGTTTTTCTTAATAATTTCTTGAAAGAGAATGTCTAGGCTGGTTTTTTTTTTCCATCATGGCTTTCAGGTAGACCAATAATTCTTAAATTATCTCTCCTGGATCTATTTTCCAGGTCAATTGTTTTTCCAATGAAGTATTTTATGTTTTCTTCTATTTTTTTCATGCTTTTGATTTTGTTTGACTGATTCTTGATGTCTCCTATAGTCATTTGCTTCCATTTGCCTAATTCTAATTTTTAATGAATTTTTTTCAATTAGCTTTTGTACCACCTTTTCCATTTTGCAAATTCTATTTGTTTAAGGTGTTATTTTCTTCAATGTACTTTTTTTCCTTTTGGCCAATTGTATTTTATTTATTTTATTTTATTCTATTTTTAAGTAGTTGTGGTTAAGTGACTTGTGCAGGGTCACACACAATTGTATTTTTTTAAGGAATTGTTTTCTCCAGTCAATTTTTTCCCCTTACTTTTCCAAGCTATTGATTCTCTCTTGCATATTTTTCATTTCTTTTCCCAATTTTTCTTCTACCTCTGTTATTTGACTTTTAAAATCCTTCTGGAGATCTTCTAAGAAGGCTTTTTGGGCTTGAGACCAGTTCATATTCCCCTTTGCAGTTTTGGTTGTGGGTATATTCACAATGTTGTCCTCTTCTGGATTTGTCTTTTGATCTTCCTTGTTCCCATAGAAAGAATCTATGGTCATTGTCCATTTCTGCTTTTTTGCTCATGGTGTGTGCCTATTTCCTGGCTTTTAAAATTGTGTTCTCCTGCTGAGCACAGTGGGCAGTGGCCCAAGCTTCTTGTGCTGGGAGCTGTGTGCTGGGGTCTCAGGTGCTGGTAGCTGGAGGATGTAGGGGTCTGGCAGCTTACTTGGTGCTGAACTGGGATCCTAGTGGTGATGGTTGATGTGTGCTGAGGCCAAATGGGGTTTTCTCTGTTTCCCCAGGGTTACAGCAAAGGTCTCAGGGTGGGAAGGTTAGAAAGGGGCATGGACCCTGGAAGGCACCTGCTCCCCTGGGCTTCACTGAAGCCCAGGGGAGGTTTGGCTGCTGGAGGATGCCCCCTGCTGGTGCAAGTGGTGGTTCTCCAAGCTGGAGCCTATCAGTTCCCCTGCCTGTGCTGAGGCACTTAAGGGTCTTAGTGTTGGAGCTTGCTTGCTCCATCACCCTGGGGCTCAGAGTCTCACGCTGGTTTGCTGAGTTGGGGCTTGCCACTGGCTTGCTGGGATGCCTCCTGTCATGTACTGCTCTCCTTCCACCAGAGTGAGAGGGACCTTTCCTGTTAATCTCCCAAGCCTTCTGAACTAAAAGACTCCTGTACACTGTGTTTCTGCTGGGTCTGCTGTTCCAGGATTTTTCCTGGGGTGATATTTTCTGGCTTTTTAGAGGTCAGTAAGGGAGAATGAGAGTGACTTGCTGCTTAATCTGCCATCTCGGCTCCCAGACATCCCTCTCCCCTCGAGGGAAAAAAAAAACACACCACATTTTTAAAACCTTCATTGCAAAACATGCATAATCCAACAAAATAAATTCCCCTATGTCTAAAAATGTATATCTCTTTCTGCATTTTAAATCCCTCTCCTCTCTGACAAGAAGCCCAACATTAAGCTGTAACTACAGGAAATTTAATGAGGCATCTATAAAAGGATAAAAGATTTTCCAAGGCCAGGAATTGGGAGCTACTACTTGGCCATACTGTATATATTCTCTATGTCTTACTATCAATATACATTAACTATATTTTACTTTCATTGTACTTTAAATTTGAGCTCATCAATCCTAGGGACCATGTGTACACAAGGGGAGAATAATCCTTCCCACCACCACCCTTGGAAGATTTGAGGGGTTTTATACCAACTGTTTCTTATCAGTATGGTCTCTGTTTATCCTGGCATAAATCTAACCTTGTCACAATGGGTAATATTTAGATATGTTTTTGTGACTTCTTTGCTTACATATTATTTAATATTTTTATATAAATGTTCATTAGGAATGTTGGTTTATAGTTTTCTTTCCACACTTTATCTTTCCCTGGTTTAGATATCTAGATTGTATTTATCTTACATGGAGTTTGGCAGGATCCCAAGTAAATTCCATAATATGGGATGATTATCCATTAAACATTTGATGTAATTCACTTGTAAATTCATCTGGTCATGATGTTTTGTTCCCTCTGGCAAGCTTCCATCTCTTCATGCTGGCTTGTTAACTTGTGCTTTTACTGGCTTCCCTGGAATATTTGTTCTACTCAGTTTCTAGCTACTTTCCCTAATTTGCATGGGATTTCCTGATGTAAAGTTTCTTTCTGCCTTTGTAGGTTTCCCTGTTTATTTGCAGTATTTCTATGAGAATTCTCTCTATGGTGAAGTTTTTAACTGGATCCAGTTTACCTTTGATACCTTTTTGTTTTCTGTATCGTATTTTCTGGGCTTTCTCAGATATTTGTTGGTGTTTATATGGGTGAGCTAGACTTCCATAAAACCTTTTACACTGTCGTTTTTAAAAGTCTACTGCATTTTTTAACCTCATTTCCCTCATCTATAAAATGAGGATGTATGTAGGAGCTGGGTAAGGGGGCATATTGATCATTATAGCTTGCAAAAAGAGTGTGACTTCAAAAAGCTTATTCAAAATTGGGCTTCCCTTTGTGGGGTAGGAGGATAGTCTCAGTGAGAGTTTTAAAAATATGAACTAGCCCTACTTGAGAAGACAGTCAGCTCTGAAGAGTTTATCATTTACCTTCTCCCTCATGCTTCTTATAGAATATAGAGGGGTGGGAAGAAAGGGATTTCTCTGTCTTAATTCCTCCTCTAATTCTCTACCCCATCCACGAGGAATTTTGAGTCAAACACTGTTAAGATCAAACTCTCCCTTACAGGAGTAAGCTGTCACATACATATGTATCTCCTCAGAGCCATTTCTGGTCCTGAGAATAGTGTACTCTTACATAGCCTCTGATCACAACTGAATCACCTTCTTTTTTCAGATCACCACAACACTAGGGCAGGATTACTTTACTCTCAAAATTAGACCATTTTTTTTTACAAATATTTGTAAATATTTCATATTTACCCTGTGAGTAATCAAAGATTTAGGTGTGCTGAGAGATTAATGCAGGAACATTACTTAATAGAGTATGAGAGACAATCATTAAACATACATAGATACACATTATATATGAAGGCCCAGTTCTCATACACATGCACATGTTCTGCCTGATATACTCTTTCACACGAATATTTAGTATGTTTGCTTCTGAAACTTTGTGATAGTATGGAGTAGAAGTTCATTCCACAAATATTTATTAAATTTCCAAGTGCAAGAAACTCTACTTAACCATAGGAAATCTCCCTTTGAACTTTAATTGGATTCTTTGGTTCAGTGCTTTTCTATGTGTCCAGTAACTGAAGTCTGAGGGTGGATAAAAAGAACAACCTATAAAGTTGTGGCATCATTTTAATTTTAGTTCCTATTGCTTAAATGCCTATGCCTTTATTTATTTTGTTCACAATTTCCTCTCTAAAGGTGCAAGTCTCATTTTTAAAAAATATTTGATACAGATCAAAAATATTCCAAAGAATAAGCTTTTATTGTTTGAATGTATTTCTGACTCAACAAAAAAGCTCTTTTATCAGAATTTCAGAATTGTACAAGCATATCCCCCAGAAATATTTTTAGAGCAGATATGTCATGTTTCATTTAATATCTGTGCACACTTAGGGGTCTGGTTGAGCAGACACTGACAAAAAAACCAGGACCAGACAAAAACTTTATTCCTAGTTCCAACAGAAACTATTCTTCTGTCCTGTAATCTGATAATATTATACTTGTATTTTGTATCAAATTTGCACATTGCATGGCCTCAGTTTGGAATGAGATTTAGAAGAAACCAGACTAAGGGAATTAATTAGAAACATTATAATTTTACATTATTTCTTTTATAATTTATTTTTCCATTATGTATATTAGCAAATGTGAACAATGGCACTAGTGACACAAAAACTCCTCAGCATATTTTTTTTTCACCAAATTTTCCTTCTTTTATCTCCTCTTTCTATTAAAATAAGTGATTCTACTGCACAGAGAGAGTGGAGAAAGGCTGCCTAGAAGGACACTAGGCATAGAGGAGAAGAAAACTAAGGATCAAACATCACAAATCTGCAAAGTAGATAATTTACATGGAGTTACTTAAGAGTTATGTAACTATATAACTATAACATTTAGAAACATCTGCTGGGCACAAGGGGCTGGATCACAGTGCCCCTGTTTCCTCCCCCTAAAGACCTCTTCTGTTCTATAGACTTTGTAGTATGGACTGGGCTTAGCCTAGGGAGCTTGGCCACAAATGAGAGTGGGGCAAGGCTTCCTTTTCTCTCTTTGGCTTGTTAAAAAGGCACTGCAAGACAAATTATTTAAAGCTTAAGTTCTGACTCTCCAAAGGAGAAAACAGTGAACGATATAAATCAGGTATGAGATCTGTATTTATTTGCTATACACTCAAGAAATCTAACAGAGACACAAAAAACTCACAGCACCTATTGACAAAACAGTTTAAAACAATTCAGTAACATAACTTCTACTGTTTTGAAATGATGAATTTGAACCTTATCCAAATATAAAGCAATTTTCTAGACTGCTAATTAAGCATTTTTCTTTTTATATTACCTCTGTACTTGTTTACTATACTGGTCATTAACCTGGTTAATTTATAAGAGACTATTTGAGAACTATTTTTCTTTTTTGGGGTTAGAAAGATGACACTGTGTTTCCTTCTGTGAAAGTATGCTCAAGGCTACCTTTAGGAAATCATTTTATAATGTCTTTCATGTTATTCTTACAGGAGAAAAAAGATGGAAGAAGTGTGGCCTAGATGATAATAAGTAATATAGTTTGATCAATTTGGAACTTTTTCAAGGGGGCAGACTCAAAAAGTAGTTGAGAATCAATTTGCAGGAAGTATTCATTGGACTTCCCCAGGGATTTGTGTCTATAGGCAAGATCCTTTCAGATATGGATAATTTTGCTGAAGAAAAAGGGCAAAAATAACAAGAGTTGTGAGAGAAATACTACAAAAGCAGCCCCACAGACAAAAGGAACTTAATTCCCCAGAGTAAAGATTGCTTTCAGCATCTAGTTTGCATATTACTCACATGAAGACTTTAAAATTAACAGCTGGAAATCCTGAATGCCTAGCACCATTTAGTAACTAGAAGACCTGCAGGTGTAAGAGTGCAGAAATGTGGATTTTGCTTTATCATCATGAGATGAAAATAAAGCCTCTAATTGGGGAAACCATCTTTAATTGAGTTTTGAGGTTAATTTCAGGGCAGGTCTGAAGAGCTGAGCACAGACCAGAGCTGATTTCAGGAGAGACCTCCAGTTGAGCCTAGGAAGAGACCTTAGAGCCTGCATTGCCATATGTTGTTAGAATCTACCTTTTGCCCAATACTTAGCACAGTGCCTGGTGCAGAGTAAGCACTAAATGAATGCTTGTTGACTGACAGATTAGAAGAGCTTCTTTTGTTTCTGCTTCTTGGAAAAACTGACTGGAGGAGGAATGGCTTTAGTTTTCTTTGTACTGCCTTAGAGGTAGACATGCCTCAGAGCTAACAAGGTAGCTAACCTGGAAAAGCTGTACAGACTTTTGCTGTACAGGTTTCTGCATTTACTGAAAGAATGTAGCACTTCCCTGGCATCCCAGGAGAGAGGAATGGCCGAAGTGAAACAGCCAATATAGAAGTGGCCCTACCTGACAGGAGAATTAAGAACTCCAAAAGAAAAACAGCCAGCCTGAGTACAGTAGCCTTTACCCATCAAGAAATTATTATGAAAATTGCTCCTAAGGAAAGCAAAGGGCTTCAAGGCCCAAAGTCCAGAGTTAAGAATTCTCTGTACACGTGCCTAGCTCTGTAGGTGCATGTTCATTCTCTCCTATGGGAATTGCATAATCCTTGTTTGTAGCTATCATGTTATTCTTGCTTTGCCTTTTATTTAGTAAATATTTCTCATTAAAAGTTAATGGATAGAGTATCGGTCCTGGAGTCAGGAGGACCTGAGTTCAAATCTGGCCTCAAACCAAACACTCGATACTTACTAGCTGTGTGACCCTGGACAAGTCACTTAACCCCAACTGCCTAAAAATAAAAAAATTTTAAAAGTTAATGGAGTTCAGCTGGATGACTTGTTAGATGGGAAATAGCTCAATAGCTATGAGGTATAGTAGCAGGCATGTAATCTTCCACCAGGGTTACCTTTAAAAACCTAAGAGAATGAGTTATAATGATGGCTGCCAATCTGAGAACTCTTGGATCTGCTGGAATGAGTGGAGATTGGATGAGTGAACCAATTTAGATGGCAACATACAGATCCAAAAAGATTTCATTAGGACAGAATGATAGACCAACTCTAACAAGATGAAATTTTGGTTTCACTCACAAGATTGGAAAAGATGACAAAATGATCTGGAGTTTTTAGCCTCATAATCAACCAGTATTTATTGAGCACTTACCTGGCACCATCATAAAACAATAGAAGCAAAAGACAGTCCATACCCACAAGGAGGTACGTTCTAATGGAGGAATACAACGCATAAAAAGAAGCTGAAAATCAGTGTGCAGGTGGGGATGATAAAAGTACCATACATTGGATATGATGAAGTCTGAAGATTCTAGAGCAGAACCAAGAGAGGAGTGAAGGAGTGATAAACTCAAGGAGCTTAAATTCTATTGGCAGAGATGGCATACACTGGTCTGATTTGTTTACTTCCTCAAAATAGAGATTCCAGGAGGAATTAACTAATTAGAGGAAGGGATGACAGGGGAAGTGGATCCAGGATGAGAATACCAAAGGCATAGAAGTATCTTCTAGAGTGACAAGGCTGCTGGGATATGGTTTAGAAGTCCACAGAGTCGGGAGTGGAGTATCGAGCAGGAGTATATGCTGTGTAACATTGGGGAAGGTGGGGCCTCACAAGGATGATCACTTCTTTCACCTGTAAGAAATGATAAGGGGCCAGGAGACAATTTTTAAAGAGCAACATTGCTTCCTACTCACCTACATCTTGAACCCCTTCCCAAGTCTCCAGTCTATAAGCATTTAGTGTCTTCACACTGACTTGGAGCCATGAAAACTACCCACTTCACCATTCTACCCCAAACCACCTTATTCTTGCAGTGTCCCATTGACCCTTTTTCTTTCTTTTACATTCATCCATCCTCTAGCTGATTCAGGAGCTACCAAAACAAAAATGAAATGATCCATGCGCTCAAGGAGCTTATATTCTGTGAGAGGAGATGATGTGTACAAAAATAAGTATACTCAAATGAATCTATGATCTCATCAATTCAGGAGCTCCCTCCAATGACACAGATTGCAAGATGAAGGAAGATGCCTGCCTGGCCAACCTATGAGACTCTTGTTCATAGTCTCTGAAAGTTCACGATGGGGAAGTCTACCCAATGTTCCATGAACCTTCTTTGCTTTCTCTTAACATTGCAAGGGAAGTAGTAGAGCACTTTGGGCTTCCCACTTGTCACTCACTCTCCTCAAATGACTAGCCCATCTTTTCTTCCTGTCATACTTATTTCTGGATTATATCATTTACTCCTACACTTATTTGGAATTCCTTTTTGGTTATCTGTTGAAACTTGCTGATATGTATCATATGTTTCTCCACCTCAAATACCTTTTCAGTCTTTGATTCCACAGTGGAACTGGCATTTGTATTCCAGCCTTGCCACTTGTTATCTGTGTGACCTTGGACAAATGATTTTAGTTCTCTAGTCCTGTCTTTCCTTATCTATAAAATCAGAGGGGTAGACTAAATTGTTTCTAATCTGTTTTCAAGCTCTCACATGCTATGATCGTTAAATGAGCCACATTCACTTTGCTTTGCTATAATTTTATGAGATATAGAAAAATTGCTCCAAATTGTGTTTAATATTAGTACCCCAATTCAAAGGGAACCAAAGGATATTTCCTTCTATTCTCTTCCTTCACCTTTTCTACTCTGTGGAGAAACAAGTTCCATTATGCTTTAGGCTAATCTAATCTAAGTTGATATGGAAAATAGAAGTTTAAGAATGAAACAAAGACATGCAGGAATCAATCAAAAGAGGAAATAACTATTGGAAATTTTTATTTGAAAAAAGCAAAATGAGAAGAACGTTTTAAAAATAAAAATTTGAGATTTTTTTCATCTTTTAACTTTATAAATTCTTTTTCCTTTGTTCACTTAATTTATTCTTTTTAAAAATAGATTTTTAATTGATATCTTTTGTTTTTACTTTGCCTGGTATTCTTCCCCCTCCCCTTCACAGACAAATTCCTTCAGACAAAGATTTTTTTTTATAATAACAAGAAAAGAAAAAAAAATTCATCAAAAATGATCAACACTTTGAAAAAAATCTGACATTATATGTAATGTTCCACAACTGTGATCCCTCACCTCTGGAAAATGACAAAAGAAAGTGTAACCTCCTATTTTTTATGTGGAGCCAAGCTTGTTGTTAACAATTTCATGGTATTCATTTTTGGTTGTTGTGTAATTGTTCTTTTATTTACATTGTTGTCTTATCTGTCTCTATCTCTCTTCTTTTATATATCATATTTATTTACATGCATATAAATATATTGCATATTTATATAGATAAAGACAAAGAGAGGAAGGAAGAGAGACAGAGGCAGAAACAGAGAATTTTCTTAACTCTGCTTGCTTCACTTTTCCTCAGTTCATGTAAGTCCATGTTTCCCTGTATTCATCATGCTCATTGTTTCAGATTGAACAACATTTCATTTATGTAACACAATTTATTTAGCCATTCCTATGTTGATAAGCATCTTCTTCAATTCGAATATTTTGGACCACAAAAACAGTGCTGCTATAAATATTTTGGTGTATATCTAACCTTTCTTTTTATTTAATGATTGACTTCCTTGGGGTAAATACCCAACAGTGGAATCTCTAGGTCAGCAAGTGTGGACATTTTAACCCTCTTAATTTGCATAATTCTATATTGCTTTGAAGAATAATTGAACTGATTTTATAGCCCCACCAACAACATACTAGTGTAACTATATTTACATAACTCTTCCAACATTGACATTTCCATATTTTATCTTCTTTGCTAGTTTTCTGGGTGGGAGATGAAACCTCAGGTTTCTTTATTCTTAATAGTTTATCTGAGTTATTTCAGGATTCTCTGAAGAGGAGTTGATGGCTTTTCACAAAGGCTTTTTTGTTTGTCCTGGGGTATCCTTATAATGTTAAAAAGTTGTTATGAGCCTTGATTGTTTCCTTTTCTCAGTCCATCATTTCTCTATCTGGATATGAATAACATGTTTCTGGAGTTGTGATGGTCATTGTTGATCGGATTTCCTAAGTCTTGTTCATCTCTGCAGTTTTATTGTTATTGTATAAATTGTTCTTCTGGCTCTGCTTGCTTTACTTTACATCAGTTCATATGAATCTTCCCAAACTTCTCTGAAACCATCCCCTTCATTATTTCTTAGAGAACAATAGTATTCCATTCATTTATATATATAACTTGTTCAGCTGTATTTCAGTTAATGGATACCTCTTCGGTTTCCAGTTCTTATCTACCTTAAAAAGAGCTCCTATACATATTCATATGCTTTTTCCTTTCTTTCTGTTCTCTTTGAGATAAAGATGATAATAGCAGCATTGCCAGGTCAGAGCTTTTGGAGCATAATTCCAAATTACTTTTCAGAATGTTGGAACAGTTCATAGCAAGTCACTCTTCAGTGCTCCAGGTAGCTCCCAGAGCCCAGTAAGTTACAGATGAGCTGCTGCTCTGCATCTGTATAGGAAGTTTCTACTGCGGATTTCCCCAAAGGAACTAACATAATTAGAATCCCACATCACCTACCCACCCTAAATCAATCTGTACCTTTTTATTGTATAGGATCTGGTCTAAATCTGATTTCTGCTAACCTACTTTTAAGTTTTTCCAGTTCTTATCAAACAAGGAGCACTAGGCTGCTAAGTTTGATTGCTTCTGAGTTTTACTTATCTTATTCTTTCCCATTGATTAACCTTTTGATTCTTTAATCCATCATACATATTTCTAGTGATTATTCCTCTGTAAAAATGTGAGACTTGGTAATTCTAAACTTGTGTTATTTTTACTTTTCCTCATTTCCTTTGGTATTATTAATTTTTTTCACATATTTACCAATTGATTTTTTTTACATATTTACCAATGTGCTTTTCACCATCTTTTCCTCATTACCAACATTTACTAAAGTTTATGGTCACTAGATTTGGGTCATCTTGTCAGATTCTTCATTGTATTCCATTCCTTCATCATCTTCTGCCATAAACACTCTATAGCAAGTTTTTTGCTTATATTGCTCTGGATGTGATATTTCCTATTACTTTTGTGATTGATTGCTTAAGAAGAATCTTTGATTCATTTTAGCCACAATTTACTTTTTGTGTTTATTTATCATGATCATGTTTAAATTAATATGGTTTGGCTCTTCTTGGAAGGTGCTCATTGAACATTGGTTGATTTTGCTGCCATATGCAAATGTGGAAATTTCATCATCTTTTCCTCTCCCCTGCCCTTTTTTTTCCAGATCATCATTCTGCATCAAGGCAAATTCAGAGCTACCCATATTGACTTGTTGCTTTGACTCCCTGATGTAATTCTACACTGCACCGTGACTGGCAGGGAACCCAAAAGTAGAAGTCCCTGCCACTCATACAGAACTCTTCATAAGCCATACATTGAAAACTGAACCCATTGAATTTTTAGCCTATGCATCTCTGCTTCAATGCATGTAGATCCAGCTTGAGTAGATCAAACTTGGACTCCTATGGATGAGTTTCTGTCAAATCAGTCAACCAGATCTGGAGTGGGGATATAAATGACCCCTTCAAGTGGCTGAAAAATGGCCATTGGCCTCAAGTTGGACATTACTGAACAGAATACACTGGTTATGTTTTACCATAGTAAATTCTTACTATTAAACACCTCATTACTCTATCTCTTAAATAATTGTCTTCCTCTAATGTCTCATCATGGTGTGGAGTTGACCTTGGGTTCTCCAAGACACAAGGACACAAGTGTTAACAATATTTACCAATTTTAAGAAGATTTTAGTATGAATTTAGTGATAAAATCTCATCTAAACTCCTTCCTAGTTAAGTTCAAACAGGCTCACCATTAGGAACATAGGATTTTAGAGCCATAAGGGATCTTGGTGATGTCTTGTCTAATTTCAGTTGGCCTAGTGAGGCAAAGTAACTTTATTCAAGTTCATACATCTATTAAGTGGCAGAGCAAGGATGCAAATTCAGGTTAATTCCAAATCCAGTGCTCTTTTACTTTATGAATCAATAAAAGGCTAGCTATCAGCATTCTGTTGTCTTCCTTCTTTCCTTCCTTCCTTTTCCTTCCTTCCTTCTTTTCTTCCTTCCTTCCTTCCTTCCTTCCTTCTTTTCCTTTCTTCTTTTCTTCCTTCCTTTCTTTTTCTTCCTTTACCATAGGAACACATGAAACTATTAATGTGATTGAAGGATTATGATCTATTTTGATGGAGGAAATACCCCAACCAATGAAATCACAGATTTTTTTGAAAAAGCTAAGTACTGAGGTTCCTCATTTGTAAAATGGAAGAGTTTGACTAACTAATCTCTGAAGACCTTTCTAGTACTAGATCCTAAGTACTGTTGCATATATGTTCATTTACATTTCAGATTATATTTTCTCCATGTATGTAGTAATGAAAAATGCATTGAATCCTCTGTAGAAATGGAAAGTTACAACATAGATATTTAGCTATCCAACACCTACATCATAAAAGGAGTCTACCCTTCTACTCTGTGGTTCTTTCAAATCCTAGGATTTGAGAATATAAATAATAATAACAATGATGAATACCATAATATGTATTGCTATTTTCAGGTTTTATAGTGTTTTCATATACATTATCTCATTTTTTGATTCTCATATATATTTGATCTATTGGAAGATAACATGGTGTTAAGGGAAAGATAAAGGAAAAATTACTGAGCTTAGAGTGAGGACTTAAATATCTCTGAGTTCAAGTTCCTCTTCTGAGACATAATCATCGGTAAGATACAACCTTTTTGAGGTTATGTTTTATCATATATGTAAAATAGAAAAATAATATCTGCACTATTATCTTCACAGATGTTTTTGTGGAAATCAAATAGGTAAGTAGGTAAAGTGCTACATAAATGTCAGTTATTATTGTTTCCCTGTAAAGTAAGCAGAGCAAGTTGTTATTATTATTCTCATTTTGTAATAGGTTAATGTATTAATCTTCACTTTTTTCACTTATAAAATGAGTATAATGATAACTGTCCTACCTACCTCTCAGGACTATTGAGATAATTAGTAAGTGCCAGAACCAAGACTAGAACCTTAAATCTTCCACCAATTTCTGACATTCCAATGCTCCTACAATATTATTCAAGAATAGAACGATAAGAAAATTATGAAGAGATGAACACAACATGTGTTCAGATTCATACATTTGGTTCAGTTCAATTCACTGACAGTGACTTTGTTCATAGTTGAATAAAAAGCTTCAGATAATATCTTTCAATTAATTACAAAAAAGATTCATGGTTTGCATTCCCATTTCCTTTTCCAAACTTTTAAATACATATGTCTTAGAATGCAACATGACAACAATTTTCTTTCTTCCTATTAAAGAGCATATCCCCCCCCTCCCTATTTAATAGAACATATAAGTAGGAAAGACAGACCTGAAAGGCAGAATGTGTCTCTGACATTTGTTTCAATTATGGTAAAACATTCTACTTGTAATTCTTGGAAACACTGATATTTCTAAGGGAAATCTTCTCATCTAAACAACCACTCACAAAATAGGAAGAGACTGAGTTAGTGTTATCTTACCTGCTAACTCTTTCTTCCTTACCCTAGGGAAATTACCAATAAAATGAGTTAATATTCTGTTAATGAAATACAAATTGTGCTGTAAGAAAGAATTCAGCGCACCATACAGCTGGCATGTTAACTATAATGAACTCTAAAGTTAATTTTTATTTGTTTTAGTTGAATTGGATTTTTAATACATCAAAAAATAAGATGTTATATTAATTTAAACTCTTCCTGAATGTAAGTAATATTAATAATTAACTACATTGGGTCTACTATGAGCATATTAAATACTTATAGCACTGATCACTTTCCCTACAAGTTCTAATGGAAGCAACGCAATGTAGTAGTTGGTTTATTGGCCTATGAGTCAGTAGAATTATATTCTACCTTGGCTCTACAATTAATTAGTTGTGTAATCTTGGACAAGTCACTTTCCTTCTCAGAGCTCCATTTTTTTCATTTGTAAATTAAGAATTGATGATCTCCAAGATCTAAGGAAAGGTATACACATGAGGAAAAGTAGGTCCATATAAGTTAGAATACCTAAGGTCAAAGTAAGTGTTAGGGCATCATTTTAAAAATGTCTCCTAACTCCAGATGTAGCATTTGCCCCAGCGCATGTTATTAATTCTGGCCTCCAGAATTTTCTTTCTTTTGTTATTTTAGCAACAGTAGCAGTAGCTCCTAATATTCATCCTGTTTACCTCCCATTGAGTAAATGTTGGTAGTTTTGTGGTTACTTACTTAGTGTGACAAAGGAGGATTTAAAATTGGTAATAAAATATACCCCAATTCTAGCAAGAACTTAGAGGAGTATATTAATCTAAAGTTGTCTTGGTTACTGTCTGCCTTCAGATCACCATATCAGACCTTCAGCCAACATTGGTCTTCCACTCAACCTGATTAACAAGCATGAGCCATGGCCAGCCTATGTCACCTATACATCCCCAATTGTCAACAGACTCATGAGCAAGAAAGACTGAAACAATTAGAAATCCAGAAATCTAGTCAGGAAAACAGATGGGAAGCAAACTACAATAATAAACCAGGACTCATCCACCTGTCAAGAAAGCCTGCCAAGTTCTCTGCTGATGTTGCTAACAAGGAGCATCCCACAACAACAGTTCTCAGCAACTATTCCTCATTGGCATCCCCCCAGCACGTATTACATGTGAATGGTACATTTCCCCAAATGGCTTCAAGAGGAGGTCCCACTGAGGCTTACAACAAAATCATTTTTTCCCGAAAACCCATGATGTGCATTTTCCTGTATGGCTCCCAACCAGACAGCAAGGAGAGAAATACAAATGTTCATTAGACATCATGTTTTCTGTAGGCCACCCCTACCAGCTTAATACTGCTTTCAAGTTCTCTCTGCAATTTCTCTTGTTATTTTCTTTAAAGTTGCACTGGATTGCTTATGTGGAGTTGGATTAGAAGTCTGATTCCAACACTCTTTTAGAGCAATTGTGAAAGAGATGACTTAGATAAGAATTTGGGTCCCAGGATTATGTGGGTATGCCTCCTTCCCCAACTCCTACTCTCTACCCCCTGACCTAAGCAGATATGAGCTTCTATTCAACTGTAGACTCCAGCTCACTCCATTTATAGCTAACCCTTAGGGTGGAGAAAAATCATTGCCCCTCCTGACACTTTCCATGTAGCCTAAGGAAATCTATCCAAATATGTATTCCTTGAGTGCTAGATTATTCTTGGCTCCTGACCTGGTCTTTGATTCATGATTTAGAAGCTGCAGGGAATGGGAGAGTTTAGCTTCCCACTGACATTAGTGAGAAAGGATTTTTCCCCCTGTGTATTTTCAAAGTGTACTTTGATGCTTTCTACAGAGATGGAATAGTAGAACTGATTAATTGAAAACTCACTGCTATTTCTCAGACATCAGCAAAGAGTCAATGTTACTACATTCTTAAGTTCCCTCATATTAGCATTAGTCTTCTCCATATTAGAGAACACCTCTTCACAAGACAAATTACAATATCAACTTCAACTTCAATATTTATTAAGCATCTATTGTGTATTAGGTTCTGGGGAAAATGCAAGGATTAAATAAGACACAATTTAGTAGTGAGATATAGTTTTCTGGGTTCTAATTTGGGGAGTGGTGGTATTTTTTTTTTACTTAGTCTCCATGGTGGTTTTTTTGTTTGTTAGTCTGATTGTTTATTTGTTTCTGTTACCTAACTTTTCTCAACTACCAAATTATTGTTGCTCATCCTTCATTTTCAAAGAGGACCAATGACATCACAGGGTGATGTCTTGATTTGTGCATGAATTGGATTTAAGTGAGGCAGAGATGCACAAAGTTGTCATCTTCCTGAGTCATCAAAGCTTAGTGGCAAAACAAAAGTCAAGGCAACTGGCGATAGACTGGGTTGCAGTGGATGCCATGTTTGACCAAGTGTCAGCACTACACAATTTCTGCTTCAGCTACTTTCTTGGCCTTCGGAACAAATTGTTCTCATCCGCCCATTCCACTGGGGGTGGTCTTCACATGATTAGGGTAACATCCCCCTAACTCACCAGGGGTCTGAGGCTTATCAGTTACCCTCAACCTGGTTTAGCCTGTCTGCCAAGACTATTTTACCAGGAAGTGGCCACTGCTCATGCTACAGCTTCTTGGAGCCACAGGTGAGAGTTGGGTGATAGGTGGACACTGAAGGTGGATTGTATGGGATGTTCAGGGAGGACTAAATACCTTTGATGTAAGGGGTTGCTGATCCTTTTCAGGGCTGCTCAACTACCAAGTGTAAGGCAGTAGAAAGACCAGACTAGGAGGCAATGAAAGCATGCTAGATTTTATATCAGATAACCTGGGCTTAAATTTGACTTAGATGATCTTAGGGAACTCAAATACTTCTCTGAGTTTCAGTTGTTCATTTGTAAAATGAGAGACTTGAACTAGATGATTGACCACTAAGTTTCCTTCCACTTCTAAATCCTTTAAAGAGACTTGGATTTTATGACTAGCTTGTTGGGTGGTCTTGGACAAGTAATTTAACCATCCTTTGCCTTAGTTTCTACATCTGTAAAATAAGGATTATAACTATTATCTTTGTCTCACAGATATGTTGAAAATAAAATGAAAATAATAAAGTACTTCAGAAAAGTCAAATGTACTATACATATATGCTGTTATTATTTTACTAATAATAACACATAACAAATAGAATAAATACTGTACTTTTATGGTCTATCCATTCTCTTATTTGACCCTTGTAACAATCCTACAGCACAAGTATTTTATATCTATTTTACAGATTAGGATACTAAAGCTCTAAGGGGTTGAATGACTTGCTCAGGTCACATGACCATTAAATGACAGAGCCAGGACTTGAACCCAGATCTTCTTTATATTTCCAAGAGCCCTCTAGTCTCCCTTCCCATCCTTTTCATCCTTTTCCTCCCATTACCCAACAAGCTTTATTAGATACACTTGGCCCTAAGGTTAGAAAGCACTTCCATAATTGTAAGACGACAATGTCCTTTTAGGTCTTTTGTGTGAAGAATAGCCACATGATCAATTCAGTGCATCCAGATCTCTTTCTCTTAGGCTACAGGATAGACAGGCCATAGTGATTCTTAATGAAGAAATATTTTTACTGTGTCAGGGTCCACTAAGCATGTGCAGACATGGCCTCAATGACAGCTTCATCTAATTAGAATCAATTTCTTTGGTTTCTTTAATCATACATTTAGAGTTGGAAAAGAAATTTGTCCAACTTTTTTTTATTTTACAGATGAGAAAACTTGAGACCCAAGAAGAAAATCACATAAGTATCAGAGACAGAATTCAATCCCAGGTCTCCAACATTCTTTCCTCTATATTATGCTGCCCTTTAGAAATATTTGCATGTATACAATGGCTGTGGTATGGAGTTTTTGGAAGAGTAAGTGCTCTCTGAATCAAAACTATTTTTATTACTACTATTTAGGTTAATCTATTGTTAACATGATAATATAGGTATTAACTAAGAATACTATTGTCATCTCTTTTTGACATAAATGTGTAATATCTTGACACTTTCAGACATTGAGTGGCAGAATTTACATATGAAAAGGCATGGAATGCTCTTGAGCTGTTGAAATCTTTCCTTCTTGACAAAGATTGCCTCTATACTCATACTTCCCAACCACTCCCACACCTTTACATTGGTGAACAGCAGAAAGAGTTCTAAAAATTGGGGAATTACAAACCCCAGAATTAGTAATTATTAGGCAAGTAACCACTACTTGATTATTTATGTCTGCAGACTAGTCTGGAGACATGAAAACCTTGGAAGTGTGTTGGACAGACACCATTAGCTAGAATAAAGTCTCTAATGGAAGGAACCAAGCTATTTAGCAGAGAGAGTTGTAGAAAGAAAAAGCAAAGTTTAAGAGCATTAGCTTGCTAGGCAATCTAGCTCTTCTGAAAATCTCATGCTTGAAAGATGGCATATCTCATAATCAAGACCCTTTCTACAGTTCCAAGGGTAAGGATACCTGTTTTGCTTGTTTGTTTTTCTTAAAGTGTATAGGAATACCCTCAACAAGAACTTAAGTTGAGCTTAAAACTGAAGGCAATGGAAACACCATCCAACAGTAATCAGCAGAGCAGCCTCTGGTGAAGACTACAAGACCATGGTCAATAGGGGAGCAACGTGAAGAAATCCATAGCCTGCATCATCACAGGCATGATTACCCCTCCTCACATGTACCTTGTCCACATTGCCATGTATGTTATATAAATGATGTCTTCTATGTATGTCCATGTTGATGCTAGGTGAACGTGTAGAAGAGTATACCCCACATTGATGGGGGAATTTTTTTTTTTTACTTTTTTATTATGCCATTTCATTAGATGCTTTTTGCTATGAGTTAGTTGTGTTTAACCACTGAAGGTAAACACATTGGCAAGAGCTTGTGAGCCATTACTTTGAATCCCAGCATCTAGAGGACCCATTCTGTGCAATAGGGAAGTGTACCTACATAACTACAATTAGAATAGTTCTTAAAAGGAATGGGTTATCTCATGGAATAAATAGTAAATTGATACTAAGGGTGTTCAAGCCAAGGCTATGCTTGTCACGTATTCTGTAGAGAGGATTCATTCTTCAGATATGGTTTATACTACAGTCTAGTATAACTAGTAACTAGGTGATCCCTGAGGACCTTTCCTACTCTGAGATTCTGTAATAGCTTTCTGGCCCTTGGAATGGATAGACAGTACAGAATATCAAGTGTCAACATCTGACTTCCAGAGTCCTATGACACTTCACAGGCACACCCTGGATAACAAGTAAGATATGTGGACGTTTTCAAGAATTCTGCTTGTGACACTACATTCATTACCGCCAAAGATGAAAGGTTTTGTGTTCCCTGTGCTCTCTGATGTTCTCTGTGCTAAGACTCTGGAGCGCTCATAGCACAACTCGGCATTACTTTCTCAGGGATCATATAACACAATGAAAAAACAGAAACACAGGGAAACACCATAGGTATATACCAGCAAAATCACCAAAACATCTCCTTAGCTAAAACTGCTGTGCCAAAAATAGATCTTAGCTGACTAACTCTTCCTTATTTCAATACAAATTATTGTAATAGCAATAGAATGGGCCAATCTTATAAACATTAGCCCAGAAGTTCTTCTCCTCCTTGCTTTTATATCTCTGCCATCCCCACAGCTCAGCTGCCATGGCTGGCTTCCTGTGGTTGTAGTAGGGGGGTCTCAAAAGAACGATGTCCTGCTTCTGATATGATTCATAGAAAATACCAAAGTCCCCACATTAGATGCATTGCCAGGAACCCCTAGTCTTCCTCAGGAAGTAAACTTGGCACAAAACAGGAAATGAATATAATTGGAATAGAATATACCAGAAGAGAAATGAAGATTTCCCACAAACTGGTAACAAACTGAAGGTCTTAATAGACCTAATCCACCATGTAGCTACAATGCTGCCTTAAGTTCTAGAAAAGTCCTGGAGATCTAACATCCCAAGTTTCCCTTTCAGACAACTGCAGCCAATGTTGTTAATTTATTTGGCTAAGATGTAGAATCAAACAAAGCAGTTAGTTCCATTAGTTATAATATTATAAATGAAAGAGAAATTATTGGGTACTCATTATTCTTGACCTCTCTGCAGCACTCATCACTGTTGAATATTCATTTTCTTGTATACTTTCTTACTCTGGGTTTTTATGACATCACTTTCTCTACTGTATCATTCCTCCTTATTCATCTTTGCTGGATTATTATCTAGAGGCTGCCCCCTAACTCTGAATGTGTCCCAAGGCTTAGTCTTGAGTTGCTTTCTCTCCCTACTCCTCTCTTGGTGACCTTATCCAATCTGTTGCCAAGTTTTTATCACTTCTACTTTCACAATATCTTTCACTACACCCTGGATCTTACAATAGCCTATTAGTTGATCTCCTGATTCTTTCACTCACACAAATGTGCAACTTTTCAGTAATCATTGACTCCTCACTTTCCCTCCCTCCTCCATATCCAATCAGTTGCCAAATGTTGTCAATTCTTCCTCTACAACATCTCTCATATCTACTCCCTTCTTTCTACTTCCATGGCTACCATCCTAGTTCAGGTCCTCATGACTTTTTTTTTTTAAGGTAATTGGGGTTAAGTGACTTGCCCAGGGTCACACAGCTGTGTGTCAGTGTCTGAAGTCAGATTTGAACTCAGGTCCTCCTGACTTCAGGGTCGGTATTCACTGCACCACCTAGCTGCCCCCTCCTCATGACTTCTTGCTTGGACTATTTGCAGTAGTCTTCTGATTGGCCTCCCTTATCTTGTTCTTTCCTTCTCCAAAACATTTCTTACATAAGTTGTAAGATGGACCTGACTTAAGCCAGTACCCTGGAAGTTTAGGTTCATTATTGTAACCAAATTATATACTCAGATCATTCAACAGTTAACAAAAGGTTTATTTAACCCTAGCATAGCACTTAGCTGTAGGTGTGGAAATCACCACTATCATCTCTCTTTCCCCACATTCCCCAACCTCCATCCTCTCACCCCATCCCACCCCTACGCTACAATGGAAAGAGGTCTAGTCATCAGGGCAAGATGTGTGATGACTTGGACTTGGAACATCTCACAAGTATTAAGGGCCTTGACCCCATGTGGATAGGCTTCTTCTTTTGTCATTGAGTGACCAGGGAACCACATCAGCCAGGCCTCAGGACACCAGAAAGCTGTGTCAATGACAATATCACTTTAGCTTTAACTCTTTGGACTATCCCTGATGGGGATAGCTTCTATGTCTTTTGGGGAAGGAACTAGTTTGACTAATAAATTGGTGGGAGAGAGAGAACCTTGGTTGGTGTTAATCTTATCACAACCTACCACTCCGTGGAAAGGTCCTAAAGTTCTTCAAGAAACTTCTCCTACTTATATGACTTTGAGACCACTATACTATGTAACCACAATCTTGGGAATAGGAGGAGCCTGGCATAGGCTGTACTAGATGGAAAACATGAGAGGAAAACTAAGCTAAAATATAGCAAAAGTTAAATAATTAAAAAAAAGACCCTTTAAAAAGTGACCAAATGTGGAAGACAGCAAAATCCAGAAATTTCACGCTTTGCCTCCCCTTCATAAAGAACAAGTACCAGATCTTAATGATCTGGTATATGTTGTGGGTGACACCAAAGCTTTACAGTTCATAGCTGGTCTTCTGATGTAAAGAAGTGATAAGGAGAAGAAAAAGCTACAACAGGAACTTCAGAGCTGCCATAATACTTCTGCCATAGTCACCACTTCTCATCTCAGGTTAAGTTCAACTGCAGTGAGAGAAATTAATATGCCATTATATTAATAGCTATTAATTTTTGATCCACCCTTTTCCTTATATTTCTGTTAAAAACCCAACTCCTGAAAAGGTCAGTCAGCCTCTAAAAGGCATGGCAGAATGATGAGATTTGGTTCTAGCCCTCCTAACTGGGAGATCTAATTTCTGTTTTAGAGTATAAACAGAATCCATTCTAGGCAAACCTTTACCTAGAAGAGTACCCTATCCTTGGGGCAACTCAGCTCATGAAGGAAAAAACTAGCTACAGAAGTTCAGATGGAGATGGCTTCCCCTTGCTCAGATGCTCTGAGACTACTCAGTCTCATGATCAAGCCATGTTCCCAGCAGGAAGAACTGAAAACTTTTAGCCCACCTTAGTTTATTCTTGAAGAGGACCAAAATTACATTGCTGGGTTAGAGTTTGACTCTACACTGTGTTCAGCTGTAGTGATCAGGCCAATATGAGCTACACATAGTAGGTCAGGCACAAATAGTCCATATGAACATTTGGAATGAAAAAAAAAATAGCCCACCTCTCTTGTTAAATATCCACCAATCAGGGTTGAGTTTCACTTGTCAGGGGAATTTCCTTTCAGATAGATTTCAGGTGTTTCAGGATCTCCCTTGGCATCTTTGAAACTTCTGACCATCAATTTTTTGATTGCTGGCTAGTCTAATTAGTAAATTGATTATTAATTACCCAGAAACTCTCAGGATTTTCATTCATTATGTAAGGAAGCCAAGAGGTCTTTTAAGCAGCCTGTCTCAGTGTCAGTGGTGATATGAAGACTTGATACCAAGACCATATCACTGAAATATAGTACTTGGTTTTTATGAAAGGGAGAGAAAGCATGAGATTTCTGGGTTTTGTTCTCTTCCAGGTCATTTTTTGAAGAACCATTAATTTTTTGTTTATTGTTTATTTTGCTTTTATATATATGTTTGGAGGAATTTCTGTGGAGAGACTGGTGAAATCTCACTGTGCTGCTTCCTGCTGCTCCACCATCTTGTTTTTGCCCAACTTCTGTTCAAAAGTGTATAATCTCTCTTCCAACTCACTCAGCATAAATAGCAGCATATATCACCAGGAATTCTCCATTCTTGGGCATGGATTTCTGTGCTTCTTGTTTTAGAAAAGAAGCAACAGACACCACAGGAAGGTGAAGAGCTTCTCCAAAAATGATCCCTCCAAGCCAATCAATCTTACAGCCTTCCCAAGTTTTAAGGCTGACACTATCTACTTTGTGAGCTATATGCACATTTCTTGTGGCCTCTATAATTCAAAATCATCTTTGCTGAGCACATTAGTAATGAATGAATGAGAAAATTCCATGATAACTGGTTTAAATCTAAGAAGAAGGCCTTCACCAAATACTGAAAGAAATAGCAAGATGATGATGGCAAGAAACAACTGGACAAAGACTTCATCAGTGTGAAAAAAACATTGCCAAATATGTCTGCTTTCTGTGAAGCAAAAATCTAACATGGTTGAGATTTCAGGTGAATTGTGATAATGTGTCTGAGAAATTGGACTAAACCTAGAAAAGTCTGCTATGTTTTGGTGGCATGATTGATTGATGTCTTTGGGACTACAAAGATTACAAAGACATCACCATCTGCTGGCACCCTTTAGATTAAGGGTTCTGAACCATTTTTGCATTATGGACCCCTTTAGCAGTCTGGTGAAGCCTATAGGCTCCTTCATCAGAAATCTTTAAATGCCTAAATAAAAGGGAAGGAAACTGGTTATATTTAAATACAATCATCAAATATATGTATACATATATATGTACATAAACATACATATATATATAAGAAAAGCATAAAAAAGTAAACAGTAAAGAAAAAAAGTTATTCAATAAGGTTAAACTGCTTATATCACTACATGGGAAGATGACACTTGTAACTCTTGAGAATTGTATCTTTATTATGACATTTAGAAGGGGTATACATAGAGCACGTGGGTATAATGTGGTGATAAAAAAAATTAAGGGGTGAAAAAAGGATCCTACTGGGGGAAGAGGAAAGGAGGAGGCAGAAAAGGGTAAATTACATCATGTGAAGAAGCTGCAAAGACCTATTATGATAGAGAGAAAGAAGGGAGGCAGGGAGGTGAGCATTGTTTGAACCTTACTCTCATCAGTATAGAAATCTATCTTACCCCCTATAGGAAGCAGAAGAGGAAAGGGGGGAAAAGAGGAAGGGGGTGGATAGAAGGGAGGGCAGAAGGGAGGAAAGAAGTACTAGGAGAAAGGGGAAAGAAAAGGTAGGGTGGCTGATAGAAGGGATGACAGATTGAGGGAGGCAGTGGCAAGAAGCAAAACACTGGTGAGGAAGGAATGGGAGAAAGGAGAGAGAAAAGCATAAACAGGGGAGAAATAGGATGGAAAGAAAGACACAGTAATCATAACTGTGAATATGCATGAGATGAACTCTCATAAAAGAGGATAGCAGAGTGGATTAAAAAACATAATTCTACAATTGTGTTATTTACAAGAGACACATTAGAAGCACAAAGATCCACACAGAGTAAAGGTATAAAAAGCTGGAGTAGAATATATTATGTTTCAGCTGAAGTAAAAAACAAACAAACAAAAACAAAACCAGGTAGCAATCCTGATCTCACACAAAGGAAAAGCAAAACTAGATCTAAATAAAAGAGATAAGGAAGGAAATTACATCCTGCTTAAAGGTACCATAGACAATGAAGTAATATCACTACTAAACATATATGCACCAAATGGTATAGCATCCACATTTTTAGAGAAGTTAAGGGAGTTACAGGAAGAAGTAGACAGCAAAATTATATTAATGGGTGACCTCAACCTTCCCTTCTCAGAACTAGATCAATCCAACCACAAAATAAATAAGAAAAGTTTAGGAGGATTAGAATAGACAAAGAAGAAACAAAGCTATCACTCTTTGCAGATGATATGATGGTATACTTAGAGAAACCTAGAGAATCAACTGAAAAACTACTAGCAAAGTTGCAGGATATAAGATAAACCCACATACATCATTGACATTTCTGTATATTACTAACAAAGCCCAGTACCAAGAGATACAAAGAGGAAGTCCATTTAAAGTAACTGTAGACAGTATAAAATATTTGGGAATATACCTGCCAAAACAAAACCAGGAACTATATGAACACAATTACAAAGCACTTCTCACACAAATAAAGTCAGATTTAAATAACTGGAAAAATATTGGTTGTTCGGAGTAGGCCAAGCTAATATAATAAAAATGACAATTCTACCCAAATTAATTTACTTATTTAGTGCTATACCAATCAAACTACCAAAAAATTATTTTGTAGAGCTAGAAAAAATAATAACAAAATTCATCTGGAAGAACAAAAGATCCAGAATTTCAAGGGAATTAATGAAAAGAAATACAGGGGAAGGTGACCTAGTGATACCAGATCTAAAACTATATTATAAAGCAGCACTCATCAAAACTATTTGTATTGGCTAATAAATAGAGTTGTGGATCAGTGGAATAGATTAGATATACAAGACACACCACTCAATTACTATAGTAATCTACTTTTTGATAATCCCAAAGACTATTGCTTCTGGGATAAGAACTCACTATTTGATGAAAACTGCTGGAAAAACTGGAAAATAGTATGACAAAAATTAGGCATAGACCAACAACCATATACCAAGATAAGGTTGAAATGGGCACACAATTTAGACAAGCAAATTAGCAAATTAGGAGAGCAAGGTATACTTTACCTGTCAAATCTATTGAGAATGGAAGAATTTGTGACCAAACAAGAAATACAGAACATTATGAAATGCAAAATGGATAATTTTGATTACATTAAATTAAAATGCTTTTGCACAAACAAAGCCAATGCAACCAAGATTAGAAGGGAAGCAGAAAGCTGGGAAACAATTTTTACAGCCAGTGTCTGATAAAGGCCTTATTCCTAAAATATATAGAGAACTGAGTCAAATTTATAAGAATACAAGTCCTTCTCCAATTGCTAAATGGTCAAAGAATATGAACAGGCAGTTTTCAGAGGGAGAGATTAAAGCTATCTACAATCATATGAAAAAAAGTCTAAGTTGCTATTGGTTAGAGAAATGTAAATTAAAACAGCTCTGAGTTACCACATAACACCTATCAGATTGGCTAACATGACAAAACAAGAAAATGGTAAATGTTGGAGATGTGGGAAATTGGAACACTAATGCATTGTTGATAGAGTTGTCAACTGATCCAGCCATTCTGGAGAGCAATTTGAAACTGCTCAAAGGCCTATAAAACAGTGCATACTCTTTGATTTAGCAATACCACTACTGGGTATGTATCTCAAAGAGATCATAAAAATGGGAAAGGACCCACATCTACAAAAATATTCATAGCAGCTCTTTTTATGGTGGTAAAGAATTGGAAATTGAGGGGATGCCCATCAGTTGGGGAATGGATAAACAAGTTGTGGCATATGAATGTAATGGAATACTATTGTTGCATAAGAAATGATGAGGAGGCAGATTTCAGAAAAACCTGGAAAGACTCGTGTGAATTGATGCTGAGTGAAGTAAACAGAACTAGGAGAACATTGTATGTAGTAACAGCAACATTGTGCAATGTCCAACTTTGATAGACTTAGCTCTTCTCAGCAATACAATGATCTAAGACAATTCCAAAAGCAAAAGGCTCGTGGTAGAAAATGCTATCCATGTCCAGGATTATTGGAGTCTGAATACAATCAAAGTACATTATTTTCTCTTTTTTGTTGTTTTTTTGTTTTTTCCCTTTTGTTCTCATTCTTCTTTCACAACATGACTAATGTGGAAATATGTTTAATGTGATTGTACATGTATAGTCTGTATCAGAAAGCAAGCTCTCTTGGAGAGGGGGGAAGAGAGGGGAAATTTTAGAACTCAAAATCTTATAAAAGTGAATGTTGAAAAATAAAAATAAAGAAATAAATTTCTTTTTAAAAATAAATAAAAATAAATATATTTAAAAACAAACAAAAGAAAAGAAATTTATGGACCCTAGGTTAAGATCTCCTACTTTAAAGCTTCCAGGATTGTAGCCTGTTCTGGGTCCCACTCAAAATAAATTTGTGGGTGATTTAGCAAACATAACCATCCAGATATTCAGGTGAAGAGTGTGAGTTCTCCTGAAGAATCTACTAAGCCTCCGGTATTCTTTTTCTATTGTGGGGAAGCATGTATCAACAATTTTTTCATGACTATCGAGTATCACCTGGTTTATTTGCAAAATCTTTACCAAACAGGTTTGAGTCAGGATTTTCTTAGAGTTGTTTTCCCATCCCTTCATACTCATATGTGCTACCATCTGATCTAGGGCTTCTGCTACCAAAGTCTCATCTAGATTGGCTAATTTTATTTCATCAATGTAGTGGTATACAAAAAGCCCTCAGTAAAGGAGGACTTCTTTCAGCTCTCCACCTATCAGAATGTGGGAGCATTAGAAAGAGTTCAGTTAGCCTTGGGGAAGGACAGTGAGTTTATACTGGGCCTGTATCTACGGGAAAACAAACTACTCCTGACTAGCCTCAGCTATAGGAATAGGATAAAAGTATTGGCCAGGTCAGCAAGTCCATACCACTCACTCTGAGCATAAGGCTGTATGGTCTACCACATTGACAAGGACAGGAATGGCTGCAGAGATGGGCATGGTGACCCTGTATGGCTATAGAGATGGGTATGGTTCAATCTAAAAGCCTCTAAATGCATCTACCCTTTTCCTGGGTAATATAGGGTTGTAAGGGGAGAGGATATAACAAAGTACTCAAGCCTCTATCTCTATCACTATAGAAGTATCTTTCATATCCCCAGATATTCAATATTGTTTTGTATGAATTATACAGAATGACTTTGCTAACTCCAAGGATTACCATTTGGCCCTAGCCACAATAACCTACATAGAGGTTGCTAAAATGGCTCATACAGGTTACAACTCTCAAAATTTCAAAATATCCCTTCCCATGGTGGTTTGTCCTCCAAAATCAAATATGGAAACTAGCGTACCATGATGGACCCAATGATGGTGCACTGGAATATCAGTATTTTTGTTGTCAGTTATATAGTATCCCTTAATATTCAAATAGATTTAGGCTTTAAGGTATGCTCCACTTAGGTGGAGTTGAAGGGAATTTACTGCCTCTATCATGTATTTCACAGTACAATTTTATTAGCATCCTTGTAGGTTGGCAATTGCTTTCTTATCACCTCCATATTTCAGAAGACACACCCAAAGCTCCCTCCCTCCATCCCCAGAGCAACTATTTTCATCTATAGATATGAGCCTTGATTGCCACTGCTGCCCTATTCAAATTTAACCAGTTTATCTGCCTATGTTTATGTGGTTATATGTAAGGGGAAACCCATAGCTAACATCAGTGAGCTTCTGGACTTCCTTTTCCATTCGGCCAGTTCTGCTTTTGAAGGCATTCTTCTCCTCATTGGCTTTTTGAACCTCTTTTGCCATTTGGTTTAGTCTATTTTTAAGGTGTTATTTTCTTTAGTTTTTTTGGGGTCTCTTTTAGCAAACTGTTGACTTGTTTTTCATGGTTTTCTTGCATCACTCTCATTTCTCTTCCCAGTTTTTCCTTTACTTATCTTACTTGCTTCTCAAAATCCTTTTTGAGCTCTTCCATGGCCTAAGACTGATTCATATTTTTCTTAGAGGCTTTGGACGTAGGAGCTTTGACTTTGTTGTCTTCTTCCGGTTATATGTTTTGATCTTCTTTGTCATCAAAGAAAGATTCTATGGTCTGACTTTTTTTTGCTCATGATCCCAGCCAATTACTTGAGTTTTAAACTCTTTGTTAAGGTAGGGGTCTGCTTCCAGTGTGAAGAATATACTATCCCAAGCTTCAGGAGTTTTGTGCAGCTGTTTTCAGAGATACTTTTAGGGACACATACATTTTCAGTTCTTCCAAGGTGGTGCAATGAAGGGGTGAGGTGTTTACTCCTTTCCTGGCCTGTGCTCTGGTCTATGAGTGACCACAAACACTCTTTTCTACCTTGGAACTGTGAGGAGGATTCCTCTCACCATCACCACCACATTAGCACTCTCCTTGCCCCAGGACCACCACCCAGAACTGTGACCCATATCCAAGCATGGGCAAAGCAAGAGAATCCTGCCTCAGCACCAGCAAAGAGATCCCTGTAATCCCCCTCTGATCAGCCACTAGATTCCCCCATCGTCTGTGGGCCTAGAGCTCTGGAAACAGCCGCCACTCCAGAGCTGCACCAGGACTGGGGTCAGACTGAGCTCCTATCTCTCCGCAGTCAGACAGACCTTTCCAACTGACCTTCTAGGTTGTCTTTGGTGTTTGTGGGTTGAGAAGACAGGACACCACCACAATTCTCCTTGGTTCAATCCCCTGAGGACTGCTCCAGGTTCACTGAGGCCTGGTCTTTGCTGGCATAGCCCATGCTGAATTGCTGTGCTCCTCTCCCAGCCCAGTGCAATAAACCTTTCCAATCAACCATCCAGGTTGTCTTGGGCTGGAAATTTGTTTCACTGTTTCTTTTTGTGGGTTCTGCTACTCTAGAATTTGTTTAGAGCCATTTTTTTTACAGATATTTGGAGGGGTTTGGGGGAGAGCTCAGTCAAGTCACTGCTTTAATCTGCCATCTTGACTCTGCTTCCCTATACATAGCTTTCTTTAGTAGCCAATGCTCTAGAAATGCATCATATTTTCTGTTTAAACTTCTACAATCAGTCAACCTAGTTTCTTGGTGGTAAAAGCTAATATACCATCTGCTCCCTTTGTGAAGGAAATCATACTATGGAAGATAATAATAAAATAAGATTTTGGTTTTCCTATCATCAATTCTCAAGGTTACTCTGTAAACGCATTCTTAATTTCTTATCTTAATGCTCTGGTCTCAGTGGAAAGTGGTACATCTTCTAGCAAAGCCTCTGGGTCAGAGACCTGTAATCTATGATTCTTATCTGTTCCACCTTCATCAGAACCACCCTATTCACTTGTGCTGTTACCAGATTTGTCAGCTAACCCCTCAGTTTCTATTTTCTCATCCTGAAATGAAAGTTCTCTCTTCAGTTGCTGAATATGCCAGACCAGTTTTCTTATGTTGGCATAGCCCTTGGTATAGCTCTGGGTATCTTTACCCCAACTTCTACCTTCACTAATTAGTCAGGAGCCCAAAGTTAGACTCTGTTTCCTCTTGAGGACTGCTTCATTATATCAGACAATTGTAAAGGAGGTGATAATGACAGAAGACATTTGGGGTGTGTGAGACGAAGAAGAAGAGAGAAGAGGGAGCTCTCAGCAAATGACCTAAATTTTTTCATTAAATTATGAGACCAGGTTCTTAGCTGAGAGAGTGGGAGGAAGAAGAGCTATGAGAGGTTTGAAAAGCCATGAAAATGTTTAGCCAAGCCACTCTGGCAAGTAGGAGAGTGAGTTAATTAGGGAGATGTAAAAAGCTTGCCTTTCAGAAGTGAAGGCCTAGTTGAAGTTATGTAATAGTGGACTTGGTCACCACAATTTCATTATTTTCTCCACCTTCATTCATCAGCACGTGTATAATGGTAAAGGCAGAAAATGGTGGGAGTGATCTAAAGGCTAGGAAAAGAGGCAAAGAACTTGAGAGAAGAGGACAACATAGAAATGAACTGGTTCACCAAGAGGTCAAGATGGGCAAATCAGGAGGGTGTAGCTAGTGCAGGGTAATGGCCTAAGAAAGAACTGAGGAGTTTAGGGATTAGAAGTCACATTATAGATGATGAACAGGGTTTGGGATTGCAAAGCAAAGGGAAAAGTAGAAGGACAATAGATTGTGATCAGATAAGGGAATTTCAGAGTTCATGAATATGAAAATGGATCACTTGTGGGTGATGGTGAAATCAATGATATGGTCATCTCTGCATGTAGCTTAATGGGAGTTAAAGAACTACAAGGTCTAGGTATCTGGGGGAGTATCAATATATATATACATATATATATTGAAGTCTGAGGGCAGAAGTTGAGGAGGAGAGAAAGACTATGGACCAGGCATCAAATTCATTGAGGAAAGATGGGGAATGTCCTGGAGGTCAATTAACAACAGCAACTAGAGTTTTGATTGGGTAATAAATGTGGATTGAGTAAACCTCCAAAGTTACTGAGTGATAGTGATAGAGGGAGAACCTGCAGGTAGCAATGGGGAACAAGGAGTATCCCAACGCCCCCACTATGACCACAGACTTGGGGAGAAGGAAGAAGGATGATAAAAGTAAAAGTACAACAAAAGCTAGAAAGGGTGGTCAGGGAAGCTGTGTCATCCAGAATGAGCCAGGTTTCCGTGAAAGATAGATGAAAGGATCAAAAAAGGAAATTATTTAAGATGAAAGCAAGTTTGTTACTTATGGAGCAGACATTTATCAAAATGGAAAGGGTGGATAACTTTAGAATGGAATATTGGTGGAGGGAATTGGAATTAGGGGAATGGTAAGTGATTGGGCAGTGGCGAACAGAGAATGTGATTTGAGTGATCACAGCCTGGAGTTCAGAACCATTGGAATGGGGAGAGAATAACCAGAGGGAATTTGTTTATCATTGTGGAATTTTGAGTTCATGTAGGTTTTCATTGACCAGAAGGAGTCTGGCCTCATGGTCAAGTTCTTTCAGGGCCTTCGGCAGTTCAGGGAACAAGTTTTGAGAGTTGAAAGAATGGTGTTACTTTATTTCTCCCCAATGCAGGAGACCAGGCTAGAGATGTGACAGAAGGGCATTTCTCATCTTTCCTAGAAAGGACAAGTCTAGTCCTTAATGGAATGAATTGTGTTTCTCCTCTTACAGCCAAAGGTAAGAAACTTGGTGTGATGGAATGGCAATTTTTCCCCTTTCCTCATACGCAGGAGATTGGTGAATAATAATAATAATGGTAATAAGAATGATAGTGATAATAATAACAGCTAACATTTGTATAATGTTTAAGTTTTGCAAAATGCTTTGCAAATATTATCTCATTTGAGCCTCAAAATAACCCTTAAAGGTAGGTGCCATTATTATACCCACTTTGCAGATGAGCTGAGGCAAACAGAGGTTAAGTAACATATTCAGGTTATAGTATTCAACTAGTAAGTTTCTGAAGCTGGATTTGAACTCAAGTCTTTCTGACTCCAGGCCCAGCATTCTATCTATTTCACCATGAGAATTAACAGCTTGGCACAAAAGAAACAAAACTTTGCCCAAGCAACAAATTCTCTAAAAATAGAATGGACCATACTGAAGCCAATAATTTTATGAGTCAACAAAAAAATATTAAAACAGAGATGAAAGACTTAAAAAAATGAAAATGTAAGGTGTCTCATAGCAAAAGCAACTGACCTAGAAAACAGAGCTAAGAGAAAGAATTTAAGAATTGTTGGAATACCTGAAAGCCATGACTAGAAAAAGATCCTAACCATCTATTTCCAGAAATCTTTAAAGAAAAATGCCCAGATCTCTTAGAACCAGTGGGCAAAGTGGAAATAGAATTTACCAGTCATTTCCTGAAGACAATCCTAAAATGAAAATTCCTAGCAACATCACAGCCAAAATTCAGAGATTTCAGGTCAAAGAAAATAATACTTTAAGCAACCAAAAGAAAGAATTCAAGTAGCACACAACCATAGTCAGGATCACACATGATTAGCAGCTATCACTGGAGTGAAGAACCTGTAGTATGATATTCTAGAAGGCAAGATATAAGATTACAGCCAAGAATAATTTACCCAGCAAAACTGAGTAGAATATTACAGAGTGGACCTTTAATGAAATAGAAGACTTCTAAGTATGCTTGATGCAAAGACCAGAGCTGTATAGAAATGTTCAAATACAGAAGTGAAGAGAAACACAAAAAGAAACATGAATGAACAATGATAAAGGGCTAAACTATATTCTAATATGGGGACATGATATTTGTGTCCTTACTGAACCCCTATCATCATCAAGGGTCAGAAAGGTAGTCTAAGCAGACAAGGCCTGGGAGTGTTTCTGTTACGTCTTAATGATATTAAGAGATGGATGGAAAGGGAAAAAAGAGGAATACACTGGGGTGAAGGGAAGGGAAAAGAACATTATTCAAAATTATCTCACATAATCACATAATGTTCAAGAAGACATCTATACAAACAAGGAGGAAGGGATTGAGGGAACAGTTCACGTTTCAACCTTACTCTTTGGCCAGTGGAAGGAAGAATACACACACCACCACAGAGCTGGGTACAGATACATTTAACTCCACAGGGGAAAAGAAGATAAAGGGAGAAGGTAGGGAAGGGGATTTAGAAGGAAGGGAAATCAAGAGAGAGAATAGTCCTAAGGAAAACAAATTCTAACTGAGGACATACAAGATTATTAATAGCTCTTTTTGAGATAGCAAAGAATGGGTATCTGAGGAAGTCCTCATCAACTGGAGAATGGCTAAACAAATTATTTTATATGAATATAATAAAATACTATCATGTTATAATAAATGATGAATGGGATGCTTTCAGAGAAACCTAGGAAGATTTGTATGAACTAATCGAAGAGTGAAATGAAAAGCACCAGAAGAACAGTTTATAAAATGACAACAATATTGTAAAGACAAGGTATTAGAAGAATTAGGAACTCTGATCCTGTAATGATCAACCAAAATTCCAGAAGTCTAATGATAAAATATTTTACCTACCTCATGATAGAGAGGTGGAAGGCACAGAGTGTGTAATGGCACACACGTAAGCATACACATGTGTGTATTCTTTAAGCAACCAAAAGAAAGAATTCAAGTACCAGGGAACCACAGCCAGAACCACACTATTAAGGAGTGGATATGTGTGGGATATGTGTGTGTGTGTGTGTGTGTGTGTGTATAAACATTTGTGTGTGTGTGTGTGTGTATGTGTATATATATCTTGCATATACACATACATGCATTTTTTTTCTTTGGACACAGCCAAAGCAAAAATTTGTTTTGCTTGACTATACATGTTTGTAACAGTGGTTTTGCTTTTCTTTTTTTCTTAATTGGTGAGCAGGTGGAAGCAAGAGAAGGCAGATTTTTGTTAATAAAAAAATAATTAAAAAGAAAAATATTTTAAAAGAAAATTATATCATCCTTTGATCATCTATTGGGGAATAGTTCTCAATCTTATACCTTTGTATTAGTCCGTTATATTTTGGGTATAAAACTTTTATCAGAGAAACTTGCTTCAGAGGCTTTTCCCTAGCTATTATAAAAGAATTTCAAAAAGCCTCTAATATAGTAAATCTGATAAGTCTGTGTGTTTCCAATGATTTTATGTTAAAAAAGAATAATTCCTGAAGTTCTGAGTAAAATAGGATGTTTTAAACCACAAAATATCAAACTTAATAAAGTTTTCTCTTTTGTGAAAATAACATTGATGGGGGTCAGAAAATATAGGAAGAGTGAATTAAACTGTAAAAAAGGTGTAGTTTTAATGGGAGTTGGTGATGAAAGTCAGTTGTGATTTGACAAGGGTTAAAAACCATTTTCAACCAATTTTGGTACTGGAACTTGCCCTCAGTTCCTACCCCTATTTTTTCCAATATTACCTGAGTCCCAAAGTCCTTTCATATGAGATTCTCTCTTCATTGGTTAGGGCAATGCCCTGCACCTGTATGAGGGGTAAAGTGGAGTTGAGGAGAGCAAGAGAGAGGAGTTCATTTTGTTCAAGCTCAAGAGTCTCTTTGTGCTCTGCACAAAGTTGTTGTTGTTGGTTTTTTTTTTTTTTGGTGAGGCAATTAGGATTAAGTGACTTGCCCAGGTTCATACAGCTAGTAACTGTCAAGGGTCTGGGAACTCAGGTCCTCCTGACTCCAGAGCTGGTACTCTATCCACTGTGCTACCTTGCTGCCCTTAAGATCTTCATTTCTTTAAGGAACACTTTGTAATTGAATCTATACAATGCTTTAGTAAGTTGATACTTTATGTATTTTGTAGTTTGGAATAGGATTTCCCTTGCTATTATTGCTTCTTGAATTTTGTTATTATTATGTAGATACACAATTTATTTTTGAGGGTTTATTTTGCAGCATGCAACTTTGCTGAAGCTATTAATTGTCTTGATCAATATCTTTGCTGATTCTCTTGAATTTTCCAAGTATACCATCATACTATCAGCAAATAAGGACAGTTACTTATCTTTATGCCTTTAATCTCTTTCCCCTGTCTTATTGCGGTTGCTAGCACTCCAGAATGCTTTCAAATAATAGTGGGTAGAGTGGATGTCTTTGCTATACTATATCAGAAAAGATCCCAATGTATGTCAATTGCCTATAATGCATATTTTTTGTTTTACATACTTTTATGATACATGTCCTGTTATGCCTGTGCTTTGTAGAGTTTTTATGAAAAATGAGTGTTATGTTTTGGCAAAAGTTTTTTTCTGTGTCTAGTCTTGGGCCCTTTTCTCTTCTCCCTCTATACCACTTCACTTGGTGATTTCATCAGATCCCATGGACTTAATTACATACTCAATAGACTCTAGTGGCTTCCTATTGCCTCCAGGAGTAAATACAAAGTTTTCTATTTGGCATTCAAAGCCCTTCATAATGCAGCCCCCTCCTACCTTTCCAGTCTTTTTATATCTTTCTCCCTGACAAGCAGTCTTTGATCCAGTGACACTGGCTTCCTTCTCTAGGCTCTGGGCATTGTCTCTGGCTGTCCTCCCTGACTACTGGCTCCATGGCTTCCTTTAAATCCCAACTAAAATCCCACCTTCTACAGGAAGCATTTCCAAACCCCTCTTAATTCCAGTGCTTTTTCTCTGTTAATATTTTCCTCCTTATTCTGTATATAGCTTGCTTTGTATATATTTGTTTACATGTTGTCTAGCCCATCAGATTATAAACTTCTTGAGAGCAGAAACTGTCTTTTGCCTATTTTTACATCCTCTAGCACATAGCACAGTTCCTGAGCAAATTTTGGGGCTTAGAGTTTAAATCTCAAAGGCACTGGAAGAAAGGGGTGTGTGTGTGTGTGTGTGTGTGTTGTGTGTGTGTGTGTGTGTGTGTGTGCCCGTGCACACTTAGCAGGGACTGGATTGAGTTGTAAATCCATGTAAGAGCTGCTTAACAAGCCAACAAGCCTATGCAGCCTTGCTGAAGGGAGTATGGTAGACAGTGGGGTGCTGAATGAGCACTTCTTAATGGGGTTAGAGAATTTTGGCCTTCTCTGCTATTAATTTATTAAGTTTTTACTCTCTTTGGCTTCTTGGTGTCCTAGGCCATTGAGAACAATGAAATTGCTTTATCTGTGATACAAAATTACTATTTTCAAGAAGTTTGAGAGGTCATGAAAATCAAAGAAAATGTCTAGTCCTCCATTTTGTTGGTCATGTGACCCAGAAGTTAGGTTTTTGTTTTGTTTTGTTTTGTTTTGGTGAGGCAATCAAAGTTAAGTGACTTGCCCAGGGTCACACAGTTAGTAAATGTCAAGTGTCTGAGGCTGGATTTGAACAGAAATTACTTTTTTAAAAGTAGCGCATGTATAATATACTTGTGTTTAGGATTATATTGTGTCAGAATGAAAGTTAATTAAATTGAAGGTTTGGCCTATCAACTATTGGGGGAAAAAAGGACCAGGAGGACTATAAGCTAATGAGAAAATTCATTATTTCTTTGAATTCAGACATTTAGACAATTAAAAATTAGACAATGAAAAGACATCACCTTCCTGATGTCATGGCCCTCTTCAAGAATGAAGAATTTGGGTTAAGGAGGAAATAATATACACACTCAATTGGGTATGGGAATCTATCTTACCTTACAGGAAAATAGGAAGGAAAGGGATAAGGGGCGGGGGATGATAGAAGGGAAGGCATATTGGGTCAGGGGATAATCAGAAGCAAACACTTCTGAGGAGGGACAGGGTTAAAAGGGAGAATAGAATAAATGGGGCAGGATAGGATGGAGGGAAATATAGTTAGTCTTTCACAACATGACTATTATGTAAGTGTTTTGCATGACTACACATGTATAACCTATATCGAATTGCTTACCTTCTCAATGAGGGTGGGTAGAGAGGGAGCAAGGTAGAGAATTTGGAACCCAAAGTTTTAAAAACAAATGTTAAATAAGATATATAGGCAATGGGGTATAGAAATCTATCCTGCCCTACAGGAAAATAGAAGGGGAAGAGGATAAGAGAAGGAGGGGTGGTGATAGAAGAGAAGGCAGATTGGGGTAAGGCATATTCAGAATGCATACTGTCTTGGGGTGGGAGAGAGGAGAGATGGAAAGAAAATTTGGAACTCAAAATCTTGTGGAAGTGAATGTTGAAAACTAAAAATAAATTAATTAATTAATTTTAAAATTCTAAAATTAATTAATTTATTTTTAGTTTCCAGCATTCACTTTTGCAAACAAAAGCTTAGGTAAGAAAAAAGGAGAAAATAGTAGCTTAAGGCATCTTAGGGAAGTGAGACGAGGAGGAAGGGATAAAAGCAACTTTGTTTTAATAATGGGGCAAATGGCCTCAATTTTTTAACTCTCAGATGAGAGAAAAGGAGGAAGGAGGCCTGCAGAGGGATGAAAAGATTTGTTTAAGGTGTAATGGTGGGTAGGATAGTGAACAGATGAGGGAGGTATGAAAGGATTGCTTTGTCAAAATGAGGAAACCAACTGAAAAGGAACTAAAGTGGAAAGGATTAGAGCTCATGGTGAGGAAAGAATAAGAACTGAAGCTTCAAGGCAGAGGAATAGATGTAATGGTAACAGATTATGATCAGATAAAGGATGAGGGAGGTGGAGTCAGGGGAAGTTTCAGGAGGGATGAAAAGGTTTGGTAGAGCCACTGTGGAGAGTGCAATAGGGAGTTGATAAAAGAGGTGTAGAAGGATTGTTGAGTTAGGGCCCAACTGAAGTTGTATAACATATTTGTAGTTAATTCAATCAGAAGAGTTGTATGATTTTTCTCTATTTTTGTTCAGCAACATATAAGAATCAAGGATGCAGATGGATGGCAATGATCCAAGGCTGAGGCTTAGCAGGGTGAAATTGGTATAAGGACTCAAAAGAAGAGGACAATATAGAGTTGAATTAGTTTACCAAGGGGGCAAAATAGGGAAATGAAGAAAAAGTAGTATGGGGAACAAGATGACAGAGTAAACATTACATCCAAGCTCTCCCAACATTCTCCTCCAAACAATTTTAAAATGATACTTCAAATCAAATTTGAGTACAGCAGAGCCAATGAAAGCTAAGGATGAGACATTCTCATAGCCCATGACAATTTAGGAGGTTGAAAGGAGAAGTATGTGACACTAGGATGGGGGCTGACCCAGAGTGTGTGTGGCAGCAACACCAGCTGTAAGACTTGGTGGTGAAGAGAGCAGCAGCAGCAGCTTTGGGAGCTCTCAAGCCAGACACAGTAAGGGGATTGGGCAACTGGTCATAAAGAGATTGCATGAGACCCTTGTGCTAGCACTAGGTGTAAGATAGGGTACTATTTGCCAAATCTATTGGTTATATTGACTTCTGGGTCACAATTCCAAGGCAGAGAGAAGTGCTTTCAGTTACAAGAGAGCAAGGGGTCCTAAGGAGTAATAGAACTTGTGGCTGCAAATGATTAGATAAGGGCTTGGGGTAAGGACTAAAGCTCAGTCCAGAACAGCAGTGACCACATCTTTTCCCAATTCAAAATACCTTGAAAACACAAAGAACTTCCAGTCCCCCAAAATTAGCTCTGAAAACAGCAACAAAAAAACCCCCTGAAACTTAGGACAGTGCTTATGCCCCCACTCCCACCCCAGTTGAGCAGTGACCAACTGTTAACATAAAGTAAAAAGTCAAGAAATAGGCTGGAAAAATGAGAAAACAATTAAAAAAAAAAGCTTGATCCAAAAAGCAACTATGGTAACAGGGAAGATCAAGACATAAGCTCAGAAGACAATGATGTCAAAATAGTTACAAGTAAAGCCTCAAAGAAAAAATGCAAATTTGACACAAGACTAACAAGAATTCCTGGAAGAGCTAAAAATTATTTTCAAAATAAAATAAGACTGGTAGAGGAAAATTGGGAGGGGGGGAATGAGAGTGAGGCAAGAATATTATAAAAGACACTTGGTAAAAGAGGAACAAAAAAACCCAATAAAAACCTTAAAAACAAAATTGGTCATATAGGAAAAGAGGTACTAAATCTCACTGAAGAAAAAAAATCCCTTCAAAAACAGAATTGAACAAATGGTAAAAGAGGTAGAAAATTTCACTGATGAAAATAACTCCTTAAAAAGAAGAATTGGTCAAAGAGGAAAGCTCACTGAAGAAAATAATTCCTTAAAAATTAGAATTGGGCACGTGGAAGCTAATGACTCCTTAAGATATTCTCCCCCCAAAAAAAAAAATAAAACTAAGTTGAAAGAATGAAAAAAAAATAGAAGAAAATATAAATATCTCATTGGAAAAACAACTGACCTGGAATACAGATCAAAGAGAGATAGTTTCAGAATTATTTGATTACCTTTAAGCCATGATCAAATAAAGAGCCTAGAAACCATATTTCAAGAAATTGCAAAGGAAAACTGCCCTGGTATCTTGGAACCAGAGGGTAAAATAGAAATGGAAAGAATCCACCTCCTGGAAGATATTCCCAAATGAAAACTCCTGGTAGCTCCCAAGTCAAGGAGAAAATACTCCAAGCAACAAGAAAGAAATCATTTAAATGTTGTGGAGGCAGTCAGGATCACACAAGATTTAGCCATTACCACATTAATGGAGTAGAATATGGCTTGGAGACTTGGAATGATTGTTGTCCTTCATACTCAAAGAGGACCAAAAATGACATCACTACGTTGGGGTCAAGGTGCAGTGTATCTGACTGTTTCTGATCAGACCAATACAAGTGTGGAAAGCTCTGCCACAGATTGGGCACAAATAGACTCTATGAATATTTGGAGTGAAGATGTCTCTAAATGTGTGGCTTAGAATATAATATTCTGGAAGGTAAAGGAGCTAGGATTATAGCCAAGAATAACCTACCCAGGAAAAATGAGTTTAATCCTTCAGGGGAAAAAATAGATATTTAATGAAATAGAGTACTTTCAAGTATTTCTGATAAAAAGACCAGAGATGAATAGAAAATTTGATATTTAAACACAAGACTTTAGAAGCATAAAAAGATAAACATGAAAGAGAAATCACAAGAGACATGATAAAGTTAAATTATTTGCATTCCTATATGAGAAGATGATATATGTAGCTCCTAAAAATTTTATCATTATTAGGACAATTAGAAAGAGTCTACATAGAGGTCATGGATGTGAGTCGAGTATGTTGGGATGATCTCCAAAAAATAAAATGGATATGTAAGAAAGAGGAATGGACTAGGAGAAAAGGGAAAGAAGAATGGGGAAAATTATCTCACTTAAAAGAGGTGCATAAAGAAGAGCTTTTTCAATGGAGATGTGGAAGAAGAGGAGCAGGCAATGCTTAAACCTCATTCCCATCTGAATTGGTTCAAAGAGGGAAGATTATATATGTATACATATGTGTGTGCATACACACATATGTATACATATATATCTATATACATACACACACATACACACACACATATATACATACATACATACACACACACACACTCAGTATTATACCCAGTAGGAAAGTAGGAGGGAAATGGGGATAAGAGAAAAGGTTGAGGGGACAGTAACAGGAAAGGCAGATTAAGGGAGGCAGTAACAAAACACACTTTTGAGGAAGAACAGGACAAAAAGAGAGAAGATAAACAAAAGAAAATAGGATCATTGAAGTCATGTCCAACTCTTCATGATCCCATTTGGAGTTTTCTTGGCAAAGATACTGAGTGGTTGCCATTTCCTTCTCCAGTTCATTTTACAGATGAGGAAATCGAGGCAAACAGTGCTAAATGACTTGTTCAGGGTCACACAGCTAGTAAATGTCGGAGGTCAGATTTGAACTCAGGGTCTTCCTGGCTCCAGTCCAAGCACGCTATGTACAATGCCACCTACCTGTCCATAAAGTGAAGTATGCAATTAATAATCCTAAACTATGAATGGGATGAACTATGGGATGAACTAAATCCCCTAACTATGGGATGAACTCATCCATTAAATAGAAGTGGATAACAAAATGGATTAAAAACCAGAATCAAACAATACATTGTTTACAAGAAATACTTCTGAAACAGAAAAACATACATAGAGTTAAAATTGAAGTTTGGAGGAGAATCTATTATGCTTCAGCTGAAGTAAAAAAAAATGCATGATCTCATGCATCATGATCTCAGACAAAGCAAAAACAAAAATAGACCTAATTAAAGAGATAATGAAGGAAACCATATATTCCTAAAAGATCCATAGACACTGAAGTAATATCAGTATTAAACATATACTCACCACATGGCATAGCATCCAAATTATTAAAGGAAAGGTTAAATGAATTAGAGGAGGAAATAGGTTGTTGGGGATCTCAATTTGCCCCTCTCAGAACTAAATAAATCTAGCTATAAAATAAATTAGAAGAAAGTTAAGGAATTCAATAGAACTTTTGAAAAGCTAGATATGATATATTTCTGGAGGAAAATTAATGGGAATAGAAAGGAGTAAACTTTTTTACTCCTTCACGCCTTCACAACACTTAGGGCATTTAAATCTCGCAAGCAAATACAGGAAAGCACTAATATTAAATGCATCTTTTTTTGACAATAATGGAATAAAAATTGCATTCAATAAGGGACCTTAGAAGCATAGATTAAAAATTAATTGGAAACTAAATAATCTAATCTTAAAGAATAAGTGGGTCAAAGAAAACTACTAGAAACAATTGATTTTGTTAAAGATAATGACAACAATGAGGTAATATACCAAAATTTGTGGAATGCAGCCAAAGTAGTACTTAGGGGAAATTTTATATCTAAATGCTTATATGAATAAAACAGAGAAAGAGCAGATCAAACAAATCAACTAAAGCCAATGAGAGAAAAAAACAAATTAAGAATTCCCAATTAAATGTCAAAATGGAAATCCTAAAAGAAAAATCCTGAAAAAAAGGGACCATCATGGAAAATGTTATCCATTTCTAGAGGGAGAATTGATGAACTCTGACTGCTATTTGAACCATACTTTTTCACTTTATTTTTCTTGGTTTTACTCATTTGTTCATTTATTTATTTATTTTGTAGCATGGCTTATTAGGAAATGTGTTTTGCATAACTTCATATGTGTGATTGATATCATATTGTTTGCCTTCTCAACATGTGAGGAAGGGGATGGAGGGTGGGAGAGGTTTTGGAACTGAAAATGTTAAAAAAAAAAAAGAAGAAGAATGTTAAAAATAAATAGATAAAATTTTCAAAAAAGATGGGGGAAAGAAGAGAGCATGGCTAGGACAGGGCAGGTGACCTGGGAGACACTAAAATGTCAAAGTATTGGAGGTCAGGCTGTGTGAGGTTTGGTAAAAGAAAGCAGAGGGAAAAGTGGGAATCTAATACATTATGGTCAAGTAAGGGGATTCTGGAATTAAATTTTATAGGCAGTGCATATATGGGCGTTAAGGGTATGACCATCTTTGGCATAGGTGAGATGGGTTGGAGGAGTAGGTCATGGTAAGTGAGTAGGCTGAGCAACTGAAAGGTTGGGGTTTTTGAGGGAATGTCAATATGTATTTTGAAGTCCTCTAACATGAGAGGAGGAGTTGGGGAATAGATGAAAATTGTGAGCCATATATCGAATTCATTGAGGAAGGAAGAGGAGTGACTTGGAGCTCTATAGATGTTTATTAGGATTTTGACTGAGTGGTAGAGATAAATTGCATGGACCTCAAAGGAGGAAAGTTACTGAGGGAAGAAGTTAGGAAAAGAGAACCAGAAAGTGGCAATGGGGAGCAAGGAGTATTCCATCTTCCCTTCTTTAAATGGTGACCAAGGAGAGTGAATAAAGGTGCAGCCCATACTGGAAAGGGTAACCAGAAACGATGTATCATCAGTGGGGAGTCAGGTTTCAGTAAGAGCTAGTAGATAGAAGCAATGGAAGAAAAAAAGTTTTAAGATGAGGGGAAGTTGTTACCTATGGAGCAGGCATTGGAGAGGGCACAGTAGAAGGAGAAAAGGATGAGTTGAGACTTCTCAGTGGGGAGATTGAGGGGGATTGCAAATAAGAAGTCAGGAAATGGGGGATAGGGAATGGAGTTTGGACGATGACCTATGGAGGTTCAGAACCACTGGGATATGTAGGATATGAACAGGTTTAAGAATGTTCATCACTGAGTTGAAGATGCTACTCCTCTTCCCAGAAAAGGCTAGAGTTCAGACTGGAGATAGGTGAAGTATGGGATGGAAGGTCAGACAGTCACAGGAGGGAAGAGAAGAGTGGAAACAGGAAGGGGAAAAAAAGAGAGGAGGAGGAGTGGAGAAGAAGGGGTTAGAGGAAAATGAGGAGGAGGGGAAGAGAAGGGCAAGAGGAGAGGAAAAGATAGGGAGGAAGAGGAGAGGAACAAAAGCTGATGGAAGAGGGAGAGGGAGAGGGAGAGGAAAAGGAAGAGGAAAGAGAGAGTCAGATGAGAGGAGATAGAAGTTGAACCTAAGCATCAGAAAATGGAAGTCCCACTCCCCATTGACTTTTCTTTTCCTTCTCCCTCAGGGAATAGGCTCTGTAGGAGATGGAAGGCCAGAGATTGAAGGAAAGTTTGCTCTTCTTCATACTACAGGCTCTCCACATTACAGGCAGGAAATCAGTCTGGCAGCAGAAGGTAGAAGTTGCCTTGAGCTTGCATAGATGGAAGTCTAGCCCTGAAGCAAGGGTCTCAAGGAACATTCAAAGCAGGAACTATGTGTGATCAGTGGAAGTTCTGGCTCCTCTTCTCACCAAAGGGTAGAAATCAGGATGGTGTATCAGGAGGTAGGAGTCTCATGAAGAGTCTTGGAGAAAATGGAAGTCAGTCTACTTTCTTAACAGTCTTTCCTCAGGGAACATGTGCAGCAAGAGATAGAAGGTATCCAAGATTAGAGGAAGGTCTTGCTCCTCTCTGCAGTAATTTGAGGAACTGGCATTTGAGAGAGTATCAGTTTGTATGTTCAAGTCCTCTAGTATGAAGGCAGGAGTTGAAGAGGAGAGAAAGACTGACCTAGGAACTGAACTCATTGAGTAAGGAGGAGGAATGTCCTAGAGGTCTATAGACAAAAGCTATTAAAGACAAGCATACAGTTTTAAAAGTTACATGTTGATTATTTATTGTATCATCATATTATCATCATGCATACTTATGATAAAAATGCTAACAATATTTATATCATATTGTAGTTCAGTCATTTCAGTCATGTCCAACTCTTCATGACCCCATTTGGGCTTTTCTTGGCAAAGATTCTGGAGTGGTTTTCCATTTCCTTCTCTGGCTCATTTTACAGATGAGGAAGCTGAGGTAAATAGGATTAAGTGACTTGCCCAGGATGAGGCTAGATTTAAACTCAGGGAGATAAGTCTTCCTGACTACAGGTCTAGCACTTTATCCACTGCACCACCGAGCTACCCCTATGATATATTATATCATATGAATATGTGGATGGGTGTGTACTTTAAAGAAAAGCAAGTTCAATATATGGAAATTCACATTTCATATACAGCATTCTCCGGTTCCACATTGTCTATGGAAATACTCATTTTATTTGGTGTTTAAGTTCAGAAGAAAAAGAAAATAAAATGAAAAAATGGTATTGAAGCAGAGCTGTACATAACATAAATAATTGGAGCTATGAGAGATAAATATTAATCTTACCTCTGATTTCCACTGTTAATTTTAAAACGTAATTAATGTTTATGCTGCATTGCTTTTTAGAATTACTAGTATCTGCCTGAACAAACCTCCCTCAAAAATTTGATCTGTCCTAGGCCGAATTGGTTTAAAGGAATAGCTCATACTCCACCTCCATCCCACCCCCCATTTGCTTGCTAACCAGTTTAGCTTGGGACTCATTTGTTGATTGTAAACTAGCAACTAGTTTAGGCTGGACACACCTACCCAAAACAATTCTTCAGTCTTTGCCTGTCTTTACAAAAAACCCACACTTGAGGTTGTTTGATCTTCCCCAAAATTACTAGAGGCACACAATTTGTAAACTTCTTCAAGCCACACATAGGTTAGACTAGAGACAGACTGAGGATGGTTGGTTGCCTTGGGTCATGTGACAAACAGGAGAGTGTGCAGTGGCAAACTAGTTTTTTCACAAATCCCCCCGAAATCCTTTGGTGGGCTGCAAGCAGCCTGCGGGCTGTATGTTGTGCAGGCCTAACCTACATTCACCACAATGAACCATGGGAGGTGGACATTTGTACAGGAATAGCACTGAAGCAAATACTGGATCACTATTAAGAGAGATCTTCCTGACAATTAAAGCTACAACAATGAGAGAAGCTATCTCCCTATATAGTTAATTTCTTTTCATCGGAACTCTTCAAGGTAATAGTGAATGACTATATGTCAGATATCATAAAAATCATTCCTGATTTAGGTCAGGGATATATTAGATGAACTCCAAGAAGCCTTCCAATTTAGAGATTCTGTGACTGATCCCATTGGATGGAGGTGGAGTATGAGCTGTTCCTTTAAACCAATTCGGCCTAGGACAGATCAAATTTTTGAGGGAGGTTTGTTTAGGCAGATACTAGTAATTCTAAAAAAGCAATGCAGCATAAACATTAATTATGTTTTAAAGTTAACATAGTAGAAATCAGAGGTAAGATTAATATTTATCTCTCATAGCTCCAATTATTTATGTTGTGTACAGCTCTGCTTCAATACCATTTTTTCATTTTATTTTCTTTTTCTTCTGAACTTAAACACCAAATTGGGACAAAGGAGAGGAAAAGTCTCCTTTTTCCATGAGTATTTCTTTTGCAGTTAACAAGCTTATCAGGAGCTTTCTTTCTGAGGACAGAGTAAGCCTTTTAGTTCTTATTTCTATACAGGCAGCATCAGAAAGAGCAGGTAGTTAGAAAAAGCCAATTTGCAATCAGGAGAACAGGATTTAAATTCAAGCACTGACATCCTAACTGTGCAAGTCTTAGAAAAGTCTGTAAAATGGTGCAATGTGGATAGATAAGCCTTAAAATCAGGATGACCTAAGTTAAAGTCCTCTGACTTACATTGACTCTTTGACTCTGGGCAAGTCTCTAATCTCTCTGTGGCTCAGGCTATCCTCAAAAATAAATAGTTGCAGAACAGTTGTAGGTCTATGTTGGCAGAGTTTCCTTACCAGAGTTCCCTACACTGATGAAATCATAGGTGCAGAGCCCTCTGCCCCTAAAATACTATTTCTGTCTCAAGGTTGTTAGTGAAAATGCTTTCATAAACCTTCAAAACTAATGTAAGTGTGAGTTAATATTACCTTTTCCCCTCTAAGAGAGCAGAATAAGGAGCTTTAGCCAAAAAGCTGCTACTCTAAACTTTTCCCTGTAGGTGGCTGGAAAGCCACAGGGTCCTCTTAAGTCTTAGAAAGAGCATTGGCTCAGTAGGAGCCTGGTATGATGTCAATGTTTGTAGTGGGTGAAGTGTAGGAAGCAAAAATAGATATTTAGACATTTTTCTACCTCTGCTCATTTCTAAACAGAGTATCCATAGTTTTGATGGTGAACAGGCTGCCTTTGTGCAACTATCATTTCTGTCCTTTGCCATGGGTTTTGTCTATGGCTGATTATATTTCTCAAGCTAGACAGTCTCAGTTTACTTTGACATGTCAGTCAGCAGGATCTAGATGCTCAATGAAATCATCTTAGATTTCTGTTTCAAGCCTGTTTCTATACTTTTGTAGTCACAGAATTGACTTTAATCCCAAATTAATATCAATATGGTCTGAGTGGTGTGTGTATGGAGGTGGGGGGTGGGGTTGGGGGAGTTGTAGAATGGGACCAATTTGCTCTTGTCTGGAATCATATCCTTCTGCTATAGTACCCATTTCCCAATCTCATGGACAATTCAGGTCTAAGGATATAAAGTGGGAATAACCAAAGGTTATTTAAAATTATATTTATTTAAAAAATTAAATAAATATATAATTTCATAAAATAAATAAAATTACTTAAAATGTAAATAATGTTTATGGTGCATTGATTTTTAGAAGTTTAGCTTAGTATTTTACAGACCAAAAAATACAGTATGAGTCAATAAGAGATATTAGCTATCATTCAGAGTATTTGCTTATATAGTATTTTCTGGCAACAAAATGTCATTGTTCCCTCAGGGATGAAATGGATCCCAAAAGAGTTCTCATTCTAATTACTCTAATTATAGAAAGGCATGGGCAAGAATTATACAGGATAAAAAAATTAGCCTAGGAAAGTACGGGTTAAGTATCCCTACATATAGTATAATTTTGTGGCATCTAGGTGGTGCAGTGAATAGAGCACTGGCCCTGGAATTAGGAGGACCTGAGTTCAAATCCAGCCTCAGACATATAACACTCACTAGCTGTATGACTTTGGGCAAGTCACTTAACCCCAATTGCCTCACCAAAACAACAAAGTTCAGCCCTTCAAAAAACATTTTTTCTTTTTTAAAAATCTCATTTAATATTTTATTTTTCCCTAATTACATGTAAAAACAATTTTAACATTCTTTTTTTCCCAGATTTTGAGTTCCGAATTCTCTCCCTCCCTCCCTTCCGCCACTCTGAAAAAACAAGCAATTTGACATAGAGTGTACATGTGTAGTCATGCAAAACACATTTCCTTGTGTCATTCTGTGAAAAAAAATAGTTACAAAATAAAGAAAAAGTATTTTTGATCTGCATTCAGGCTCTACCAGTTCTTTCTCTGGAGATGGACAGCACCTTTCATCATAAATCCTACAGATCTGTCTTTGATCATTGTATTGTTGACAATAGCTAAGGTATGCATAGTAGATCATCACACAATATTGCTGTTACTGTGTATAGTGTTCGTGTGGCTCTGCTTATTTCAACTTTGCTTCAGTTCATGTAAGCCTTTCCAACTCATAAACATTTATGGGAAATATTTACTGAGTACCTACTACCTGCTTGCTATCAGAGAAGGAAACTTCATACATACACAAGTAATTACAAAGAATGAATGAAAAAAAATTATTAAGCAGTTATTATGTGTAAAACACAGTGTTAAGCCCTAGGGATACAAATAGAAAAACAAGATTGTTTCTGCTTTCAAGAAGCTCACATTCTAAGACCCATATGAGATTATTCACCTACAGGTAAAATGGAAAGGCCCTGTGGTTCTTAGGGTGTATGGCAGATAGAAATGTCTACACACTGATACAGCTATATCCATTTCTGATATAGGACCATTTCAGTGCCAAGAAATTAAGTGGTGAGAGCAACTAAAGATATCTTTGAATTCATATCTTTGTGTAAGGTTGTCGTATAAGATGAGAAGATTTTTGTCCACTGCATCTTCGTCTTCCTTCTCCCTTCTCCCAGTACATCCCTTTTACACAGCTTTTCATTCTTCTTTTAAGATCATCCAAATATAATAGATTCACACCCATGCCCTCTGACTAAGTAGTCTCCTTCTAACTCTTCTAATGATGATGTTTTTGGGAGTTAGTTGTATCATTTTCCCATATAAGAATATAAACAGTTTAACCTTGTTAAATTCCTTATGATTTCTCTTTCATGTTCACCTTTTCATTCTTTTCTTGAATCTTGCATTTGAATGTCAAATTTTCTATTCAGTTCAAGTCTTTTCATCAGGAATATCTGATAGTCTTTTAGCTCATTAAATATGTATTTCTTCCTCTGAAGGATAATACTGAGTTTTTATGGGTAGATTATTTTTGGTTGGGTAGGTTATTTTTGGTTGTAATCCTAGCTCCTTTACCATATGGAATACCATATTCTAAGCCCTCTTTTCTTTTAACATGGTTGCTGCTAAATCTTTTGTGATCTTGACTGTGGCTCCATGGTATTTGAATTGTTTCTTTCTGGAATCTTTCAGTATTTTCTCCTTGATCTGGGAGGTCTGGCTTTTGAATATGATATTCCTGAGGGTTCTCACTTTGGAATCTCTTTCAGGAGGTGACTGGTGGATCCTTTCCATTCTACTTTGTCATCTAGCTCTAAGATATCCTTTACAATTTCTTGAAATGTAATTCCAGGCCCTTCTTTTCATCTTGGCTTTCAGGTAATCTAATAATTCTTAAGTGATTTCTCCTTTATCTATTTTTCTGACCACTTGCTTTTCCTATATTTCATATTTTCTTCTTTTTTTCCATTCTTTACAAGTTTGTTTTATTGTTTCTTGTCATCTCAAAAAGTCAAACTTCTACTTGACCAATTCTAGTTTTTAAGGAGTTATTTTCTTCAACGAGGTTTTTGTACTGCTTTTATCATTTAACCAATTCTCATTTTTAAGGAGTCATTTCTTTGGTAGTTTCCTGTGTCTCTGCGTAGCTCTTGTATAGCTCTCCTTTCTTTTCCCAAATTTTCTACTTGATTTTTAAGATTTTTTTTTTGCTACTTTTAAAAGTCTCTTTCCTCACAATTACCCTGCACAAGAGTTATCATTCCCTTTTATCAGATGAAGACACTAAAGAAGCATTACCATCAATTATTTTCTCAATCAGCTCTTGGAGGTACTCTAGCCGCATTTCATTGCATGGGTCAATGGAAAGGATGTAGTTTTCCATTGCTGGGGTAAATAAAACCCTTGCTGTTTGTCTGGTCCCTTCTGTTTATTAAAGATGTTAACCACAAATGAAATTGAAAGAGTGAAAAGGAAGGGACTAGTGTGGTTACAGAAGTGGAATGAGAAGACTCTTTTGATTAAAAAAAATGTGCCCTGGTACACACACACACACACACACACACACACACACACACACACACACACACACTGTCCTAGCAGCTGTGAGAATATAACTCTTCTCAGCCATGACACATACAAATAAAGAGACGATCCATCCTGAAACCTTTCACTAGGCTTCCCCAAGGGAGCACATAATATCCCAAATGTTAACTTTTTAGTTACAGTGAGCCTTATGGGTCAGAGAACAAGCTCTCAGTATTGTTAGCCTTCTGAATTCTTAGAATGGTTAAGGCGCTTTGTGGGAAGGATATGTCATGCTACTGGGAAGTCTTATTTTGGCTCCTGAATGAGTTATTGGCTGAAATGTGAGTGAGGTGATGTCTTTTCAATTATGCAAAGAGAATGAAATTTGACATCTCAATTCCAAAACCAGGTACCCTAAGCATGTTGCACATTTTAGGTGAAAATGAACCTGTAACTGTATAACCTCCTGATGCTGAAGCTATATTTGGAAATAAGAAGTTCAAAATGTTATGGTGAATGGCAGGTGATACCCTACAGATGGAAAGAGTTCTGGATTTGGAATCAGAAGACCAGGATTTTCATTCTGGCTACATAACATGTGTGACCTTGGGCAAATCATTTCACATCTCTGGGCTCCAGCTTCCTCATCTATCAATGAGACTTTGGCTAGACATTTCCACCTTGTCACCTCCTCCAAAAATTTTCTCCTTTAACCATTACTTCTCAACTTTTCCCTATTCTTTCAGACATGCTTATGCCAGCATTAATGGGATCGTAATTCCTGCAAAACTCAAGCTTGCAAACTCTGTTTAATTTTGTCTGAAATGCCAAAACAGTATTATCAATACTGAGGCATCACATAGATCCAAATCCAATATTCCTAGCCAAGGAACTAGATGTGTTAGGAATATCAAGATAAATTGTGGTCCTGTGAAGTATTCAGCCTTATTATGTAAACATATAGTCAACCTCGATTGGGGTGAGGGAAGTTTCTATATCACTATATAAAAATTTTCCATAATTTACTTAAGCAGGGGGGAAACTTTTTTTTTCACATTCATGAATCTTCTGGGTCAGAGAGATGTTTTAGAAGAATATACCATTAGAAGGGTAGGAAAGATCCCAGTATATCAAGGCCTTTCTGTGAACCACCTATGAGACAACTCATGCAGACATATTGTTTAGTCATTTTTTTTTCAATTGTATCAGGCTCTTTGTGACCTCATTTGGGGTTTTCTTGGCAAAGATACTGGAGTGGTTTGCCATTTCCTTCTCCAGCTCATTTTACAAATGAGGAAACTGAGCCAAAGTTAAGTTACTTGCTCAGCTTGGACGTGTCTGAGGTCACATTCGAATTCAGGTCTTTTCTGACTCGGGTCCCAGCACTCTATCAACTGCACCATTTAGCTGCTCCTTCGTTTATGAAGAGTAGATTTAATAATAAAATTTACCTCAAAGAACAAGGAATAACTAGGAAGTTGTCATTAAACAATTCACAGTCACGAAGTATAATTGGGGAAGCTATGTAGAAAGAGGAATATGTATTTGGATCCAGGAGAAATGGGTTCAAACCCCAGCTCTGTTGTTTACTACCTAGGTCGCCCTAGGCAAGTCTTTTTCATTCCATCCTTAGTATCTTCATTTACGAAACAAAAGGGCGGAAATAAAGGTCTCTTCAGCCTTTAAAACCTATATGATATAAAGCCCCGGCCCATTTCACTAGGGATCAGGGGTTGGGGATGTAGAAAAAGTAGGGAGGCTTTATAGAACTGTTTTTGATGGGATAAAAGAGAAATGAAGATTGTAGAGAGAAGAAAGGGTATGGAGTTTTAGGAATGTGTACTCCCTCAGCTCCAAGAGCCTTGGAAAGTCCATATTTGATTAGCCTCTGTATATTGCCAGCACCAGGGGAAAGCTCCACCCACCATTCCAGGCATGGATTCTGTCTGGAGCATTTTCCCTGGAAGCTTGTCACTGTCACCCACATTCAGCTACCTCAAAGGATAGATGTCATGCTGGCAACCCACAGGAGCTATTTGTCAGCTGAAAGCACCCAGAAAACTGGTGGCTGCATAAAAAGTCTTCTGTTTAGCATAGGCTGTGACAATGGCTGCTACTGCCTACACTTTCATTGTGGAGATATTTTCCCTCTACTTGCTGCCCTAGAATAAAAGCATAGAGGTACATTTTCTGCTAAACACGTAGTTCAGTGTGTTGTTACATTTTGTTGCCTTTTTTTTTTTTGGAGAGGAGATTCACTTCATGAAGGTATATTTCAGTATTTGATGGCCATTTAGTAGCATTTTGAACTGTTGAAATGAAAAGAGTAGTTTGGCAAAATACTGGAGAAGTACAGAGACCTAAATTCTAGTCCCAGGTCTCCCATTGTAATACCTTGAGCAAGTTACTACTCTTTGGGTGTCAGTTTCCATATATTCAAGATTGCTTGGGAGAAAATGAAGGCTTACTAGACAATTTATCTAACTAATCCAAGAATCTGTCTATCTAGCGTGGTCACAATGGGAACTAGAACAAGTAAGTATACATGGCTTCACTCACCCAATCTCTACTATTAGAAGAAACAATTCAAATAACATCATCTTTGTAGATGGACAATGCACCTACAGATGGATTTCTCTCTTTATTTTTTCATAAGCCAACTACCAGCTGCACTCATTAAGAGTTACGTTCTCTATGGAAATTGATGGACTTAAGCTCTACTACTTAGCTTCAGTGAGGAAGAGTTTGGAAAGAAGCCCAGGGAAGCTTCTTGCGGTCTCTGAGGAACGACAACTTGGTAGCATAAAAGCAGCGTAATGGAGCAGGGAAGCAGCTCTGCTAATTTCTAAGAAATCAATATTGGTGTAAGGGAGCAAACACATTAATTGACCCTTCCAGAAAACTCTTTCAGAAAATCTTTTTTAAAAAGAAAAAAGATCCTTTAAGTGCTAAAAAATTTTTAAATTCATTTGGGCTCAAAACTGTTTATGGATCTGAACCGTAAGGAATTAAGAACAGACCAGGCAACAAAACAAAAAAAATTGTACATTGAGCTCTTTTTTCCTTTGGAATACAAGAAAAGAAAGCTCTCCTAGAAGAAGAGCTCTCTTTGCCCCTTTCTGATATAACCAGACTGAGGTTTCTATGATGTACTTACAGAGTAGAGAAATAATTGTGAGAAATTAGGCAACAATTGAAATAGTTGAAAATATAAGATGATGGGATGAGTTGTCACAGTTACAACCCAGAAGATACACACACACACACACACACACACACACAAATACACCATTGTAGGCAATTCCCTGAAGGTATCAGCACAAAGTGGTGTATAACTTCAGCTGGGCCTTTACAACTACTTTCTGTTCTATTTTATTCAAAACATTTTATCTCTCTTTAGGAATGCTAATTTAGAGTCAGAAAGACTTAAATTCAAATCTGGACTCAAATATTTAGTACTTATGTGGCCCTGAGTGAGTCACAACCACTGTGCCTCAGTTTCCTTATCTGTAATATGGGCATAATAGTACCCATATCCCAGGGTTGTTGTGAAGCTAATATGAGAGAGAATATTTTGAAACACTTTTCAAATCTGACAGCACTATAAAAATGATTTTTAAATAGCCCTATTTAAATGTACCCTCTGAATTTAGAAACAGAGAACTTAAACCTTATACTACATAGAAAAGATTGAGACCATCTAGAATGAGTGTCCTTACTTTTCTCCTCTGTTCCTCAAAATGTCTTGTCACTATTTCCCAAATCTACCTCACAAAGGCTTGTTGCCTGCAACCAGATTGTACACCAAACGGAGAGGCGTGAAATAACTTATGACATGGGCCAGGCGGAGCAGAATTACTGACTCAGTTTATTCATCTGAGGGTACAGGATATATAGAGAAAATCTAGCCTAACTTCAAAGAGTCCTCCCCGTGAGATACTCCCCAGACCATCTGCTGAGGATGTGACAACATGAATTTCCTCATTATCAGGTTTCCTAGATTGGGTTGTATTTTCCAAGGTTTTCCCAGGCGCCTTGGTGCCACCTGCATAGAGGAGTGAGAGTGTAAATCTAAGGTTCAAAGAGTGAGAAGGAATGTCTCAGGGACCTCCTAATTAGGAAGGGATTGAAGAGCCATACCACTTAATCATCAAGCCCTTACGGTAAAAGCCTGGGCAGAGGTCAGACTCTGCCTTAGATCTTAAACCCTTATCAGACTCTTAAGATCAGCCCTCAACAAAGGCTAATTCTTTAACTTATATCCTATTTATTCTACCACCTTGTTCTAACAATCTTATTTCCTCTCTTTTGTGAGTTTTTAATCTCTTAGTATCATATGATCCTAGTTCTAAAACTGAAAAGGATCCTAGCATTCATCTAGTCTTATCCCCATTTTACAGATTAAAAAAAAATTGAGGCCCAGAGATACTAAATGATTTTCCTAATCTCACACTGACAGTGTCAAAGTTAGGATCTGGATCAGATCAATTAACTAATCAAGACATAGTATAAACCAACTATCAACTACTAGTTGTTTAGGGCTAAGCACTGAAGATACAAGTACAGAGAATAAAATAATTCCTACTCATAAAGAGTTTACATTCTAACACAGGAGACAACAAGTAGATACAAAAATGTACACAGCAAGACTTTCAGGTCAGTAACCAAGAATATAGAAGGACTAGATGTTTTCTCCAGTTTGCTTTAACTCTGAAAAAAATAAAAATAATTATTCACCAGAGGTAGAATAATTATGGCTATGCAAACAGACCAAGAAACCTAAGAAGGTTTTGAATTAACATTATAAATTAATAGTAGAGAATCTAATCCCTAATATGCTCACTCAGTAAATCTCCACCAACACCACCCTGACTTCCAAGATCCAAGAGAGTACATTACCCATCCCACAAGCAGGTGCACTGGACAAACTCAGGAATTTCCCTGTTGGTGTTACAGTCTCTGCTAGTTCACCCTGCCTTTGCCCTTACTCCAGTATTTGTTGCCAAATACAGTGGACCTCAACCTTGCCCAGCCACTGCCATAAAAGGGGAGAGATATTGAAGATGTTGAGATATTGACATGAACTATAGGACTAAATCAATCAGCCAGATACTGAGTGGATGATTACATCAATAGATATAGAAACAGCTTTTGACAAGATATAACACCCATCCTTTTAAAACACTAGAAAACATAAGACTGAATGGACCTATCCCTAATATATTAATTGTATCTATCTAATACCAAGAGCCAGCATTGTATGTAATGAGAATAAACCACAGTCCTTTCCATTAAGGTAAGGAGTAAAGTAAGGATATCCACTATCACCACTACTTTTTTTTAATTAAGAGAGTAAGCATAAGCAAAAAAGAAACAGAATTAGAGGTTTTCTGAGATGATATGATGCTGTGCCCCTGAAAGCCAACTAAAATTAATTGAAACAATTAATAATTAGCAAAATTTCAAGATGTAAAATAAATCCCCAGCATTTCAGTATATTACCAATAAAACATAACAAGAATAGATAGGAGAAAGTCACTACAAAATGTTTAAAATGGTTGAGAGTCTACCTACCAAAACACATACAGAAAATATATGAATAAAATTACAAAATGTCTATTAGTTAAATTAATTTACTTATTTTCTGCCATACCAATCAACCAACCAAATAATTTTTTTTTAGCTCTATAGAAATGAAAAAAAAAATAGCAAAATTAATCTGGAGTAACAAAACACAAGTATTTCAGTGGAAATAATTTTTTTTAAGTGGAAAGGAAGAGGGCCTAGCAGAACTACATTTCAAACTATATTACAAAGCATTAATCACCATTAAAATGATTTAGTACTTATTAAGAAATAGAAAGGTCAATCAGTGGAACACATTAGGTGCACAGTGTCACAAATGTACACAAATCAACAAATACAATGGTCTAGTGTTTGATAAACTCAAAGACTCCAGCGACTGGGGTAATAACTTTGACAAAAACTAGAAAATTTGGAAAGCAATATGGCAAAAATTACATACAAACCAATATCTCTCACACATGTGCTAAGATATGCTTCAAATGAGTACCTGACTTAAAGATAAAGGGTGTCATAATAAATAAATAAAGAAGCAAAGAAACAATTACCTTTCAGGTTTATGGATAGAAGACTCCAAGACCAAATAAGGAATAGACAGAAAAACAGAAGATAAAATTGGACAGTTTCATGACAAAATTTTAAAAGATTTTATATAGGACCAATGCAACTAATATTAGAAAGGGAAAAGATAACTTGGGAAAAACCTTTCCAGTAGATTTTTCTGGTAAGGGTCTCATTTCCAAGCCCCAAAGTAATTGATTCAATTAAAAGAACAAGAGCCATTCAATATGAATAGGCCATTTCCAAAGAAAGCAGTGCCAGCTTATATATGTGTATATGTATATGTGTGAAAATATATGAAAAAAAGTGCTTTAACTCACTAGTAATTGGAAAAATATAAATTAAAGCAACCAGTTTCTATTTCACACTCATCAGATTGGCAACATTGACAAAAAGGAAAATTTTAAATGTTAGAGGGGCCGTGGGAAAATAGATACATTTTGTACACATTGGAATTTCAACAGTTCATTAAATTGAATTTTGATTCAATGATATCATTACTAGGCCCATATCTCAAAGGGCAGAGCCAAGACAATGAGTAAAAGCAGTGACATGCTTGAGCTCTCCCCCAAACCCCTCCAAATACCTGTAAAAAATGGCTCTAAACAAATTCTGAAACAGCAGAACCACAAAAAGGCAGAGTGAAACAAATTTTGATCTGAAAGGTATATTGTGCCAGGCAGCAAGAGGAGCACAGTTTGGCATGGATGTGCAGGCAAAACAGGCCTCAGCAAACCTGGAGCAGGTCTCAGAGGACTGAATCTCAGGCAGCTGTGTTGGTTTCCAGACTTCTCAACCCACAAATGCCAAAGACAACTTAGAAGGTCAGTGGAAAAAGTCTGTGACTGTGGTGAGAGAGAAGCACAGTCCCAGCCACAGTCCCTGAACTTGGCCCCAGGGTGGGTAGCTGCTTCCAGAGCTTCCAGACCACAGAGTGAGGAGAATTGAGTGGCTGATCAGAGGGGGATTGCAGGGATCTCTCTGCTGGTGCAAGATTCTCCTGCTTTGCCTGTGCTTGGATCTGGATCACAGTTCCGGGTGGCAGTCCTGGGGTGAGGAGGAGTGCTGGTGTGGTGGAGCTTGTAGTGGTGATGAAGAGTAAATCCTCCTCATAGTTCCAAGGCAGAAAAGAGTGCTTGTGGTCACTCATAGACCAGAGCACATGCCAGGAAAGGAGTAAACACCTCACCCCTTGTCATACCACCTTGGAAGAACTGAAAATTTACATGTCCCTAGAAGTATCTCTGAAAACAGCTGCACAAAACTCCTGAAGCTTGGGATAATATATTCTCCACACTGGAAGCAGACCCCTACCTTAACAAAGAGTTTAATAGTCAAGTAATTAGCTGGGATCATAAACAAAAAAGATCCAAAAAAACTCAGACCAAAGAATCTCACTTTGGTAACAAAGAAGATCAAAACATACAACCAGAAGAAGACAATAAAGTCAAAGCTCCTACATCCAAAGCCTCCAAGAAAAATATGAATCACGCCCAGGCCATGGAAGGGCTCAAAAAGGACTTTGAGAAACAAGGAAGAGAAGTAGAGGAAACACTGGGAAGAGAAATGAGAGTGATGCAAGAAAATCATGAAAAACAAGTCAACAGCTTGCTACAGGAGACCCAAAAAAATCAGGGTTAGGGTTAGGGATTACAACCAAGAATCACCTACCCAGCAAAACTGAGCATACTCCTTCAGAGAAAAAAATGGTCATTCAGTGAAATAAGGGACTTTCAAGCATTCTTGGTGAAAAGACCAGAGCTGAACAGAAAATTTTACTTTCAAATACAAGAATCAAGTGAAACATGAAGAGGTAAACAGGAAAGAGAAATCATAAGAGACTTATTAAGGATGAACTGTTCACATTCCTGCATGAAAAGATGATATTTGTAACTCATGAGACCTTTGTCAGTATTAGAGTAGTTGGAGGGAAAAAATTGCATGGATGGATAGATAGATAGATAGATAGATAGATAGATAGATAGATAGATAGATAGATAGATGGCACAGGGCAAATTGAAGATGAAGGGGTGATGTCTGGAGAATAAAATTAAGGGGTGAGAGAGGATTATGCTGGGAGAAGGAGAAGGGGAGAGGTGGAATGGGGTAAATTATTTCACATAAAACGGACGAGAAAAGGCTTTTACAGTGGAGGGGAAACAGGGGAAGGTGAGAGGGAATGAGTGAATCTTATTCTCATAGGATTTGGCTCAAGGAAGGAATAACATACACCCTCAATTAGGTATGGAAATCTATTTTATCCTACAGGAAAATGGGGGGGGAAGGGCACAAGAGAACAGGAGTATGATAGAAAGAAGGACAGATTGGTCAAAAGAGAGAATAGAATAAACAGGGGGCGAGATAGGATGAAAGGAGATACACTTAGTTTTTCACAACATGACTATTATGGAAGTGTTTTACATGACTACACATTTATAACCTGTATTGAGTTGCTTGCCTTTTCAATGAGGGTGGGTAGGGAGGTAGGAATGGAGAAAATTTGGAACCCAAAGTTTTAAAAACACAAGTCAAAAAAAATTGTTTTCACATGCAACTGGGAAATAAGAAATATGGGAAATGGGGTATCTATCCTGCCCTAGAGGAAAATAGAAGGGGAAGGGGATAAGAGAAGGGGGGGAGAGATAGAAGGGAAGGCAGATTAGGGGAAGGGGTATTCAGAATGCATGTCATCTTGGGATGGGGGGAGGGATGAGATGGAGAGAAAATTTGGAACTCAAAATCTTGTGGAAGTGAATGTTGAAAACTAAAAATAAGGGGAAAGACTCAAATGTTCAAATATACTTATAGCAGCTTTTTTTTTTGGTAGTGGGAAAGAACTGGAAACTAAAGGATGAGCATCAATTGTAGAATGAACAAGTTATAGTACAGGAATGTAATGAAATACTATTGTGTTGTAGGAAATTATGAAAGGGACAGTTTCAGTGAAACCTATGAATACTTGTATGACATGATACAAAATGAAGAAAGTAGAACCAGGAGAAAAATATATACAATAACTTTAAAATTGTAATCAGTCCCAGAAGACTGGTGAAAAGGTATGTTACAAGCATCCTGATATGGTGGAATCAGTGTATAGAATGAATCATATAATTTTTGGATTTGGTTGACCCTGGAATTTGGTTGGGTTTTTTTTCTGAATTTTTCTTTTTAAATTTATTTTTAGCATTCTTTTAAAAAATTTTTGGAGTTTTGAATTTTCTCCCTCTCCTGCCTCTGCTCTTGCCCCACCCACTGAGAGGACCAGCTATATGATATCAATTATACATGTAAAATTATGCAAAACATTTTCATATTAGCCATATCACAAAAAGGCAAGAAAAATAAAGTGAGAAAGCTAAACTTCAATTTGTACTTAAAAGTTCATTGGTTCTTTCTCTGGAGGTGGATAGCATTTTTCATCATGAGTCCTTTGGAATTATCTTGGATCATTATATTGATCAGAATAGCTAAATTTTTCACAGTTGATCATCATTACAGTATTGTTGTCACAGTGTACAATGATCTCCTGGCTCTACCCACTTCACTTTACATTGAATCATATAGGTCTTGTTATGTTTTTTTCAGAAACTATCTCCCTCATCATTTCTTACAAATGCAATGTTACTCCACCACAATCACATACCACAGCTTGTTTAGCCATTCCCAAATGGATGGGCATCCTTTCAATTTCCAATTATTTGCCACCACAAAAAGAGGTGCTATGAATATTTTTGTACATGAAGGTTCTTTTCTTTTTCCTTTGATCTCTTTGGGGTATAGACCTAATAATGGTATTGTTGGGTCAAAGGGGATGCACAATTTTATAGCCCTTTGAGCATAGTGTCAAATTGTTCCTCAGAATGGTTGGACCTGTTCACAACTCCACTAACAATTCACCAGTGTACCTATTTTCCCTCATCTCCTCTAGCATTTGGTACTTCTGATAGATATGAGGTTGTGCCTCAGAGTTGTTTTAATTTGCATTTCTCTCATCAATAGTGATTTAAAGCATTTTTTCCATATGACTGTGGATAGCTTTGATTTCTTCTTAAAACTGCTCATTCATATCCCTTGACAATGTATCAATTGAGAAATGGCTCCTATTTTTATAAATTTGCCTTAGTTCCCTATGTATTTGATAAAAAAAAGGCCTTTATCGGAGAAACCTGCTATAAAAATGTTTGATATTACTTCATCGTCTGTGGTACTTTTATCAAAATGTAGTTTCCCTGATTATCTCTTTTAATTAGGTATATTTCTGCTTTTGCTTTATCATGATTGCTACTGCTTTTTTTATTTCAGCTGAAGCATAATAGATTCTGCTCCAAATTTTTATTTTAATTCTGTGTGTACATGTGTGCATATGTTTGTTTCAAGTGTGTCTCTTATGTCTCCAACAACATATTGTTATATTCTGGTTTCTAATCCATTCTGTGATCTGCTTCCATTTTATGAGTGAGCTCATCCCATTCACATTCACAATTATGATCACTAACTGTGTATTTCCCTCTATCCTATTTTCTTCTATTTATCCTTCTCTCTCTCTCTCTCTCTCTCTCCTGTCTCTCTCCAAAAGTCTGTTTTACTTCTGACCACTGCCTCCCTTAATCTGCCCTCCTTTTTATCATCTATCCCTTTTTATTTATCTCCTTTTCCTCGTATTTCCCTGTTAGGTAAGATAGATTTCTATACCCAACTGAGCGTGTGCATATATGTGTGTGTCTGCCTACTCTCCTCTCTTGAACCAGTTCTTGTGAATGAGATTTAAGTATTGTCTGCCATCACCTCCATTTGCCCTCCAATGTAAAAGCTCTTCCTTGCATGCCTCTTTTATGTGAGATAATTTCCCTCATTCTACTTCTCTTTTCCTCCTTCTGCCAATACATCTGTCTTTCTGACTCCATTAGAAAACAATAATCACAACCTATTCATCTCAGACCCACCGTCTGTCTATGTAGACTGCTTCTAACTGCCGTAATAATGATAAAGTTCTTAGGAATTACATGTAGCATCTTCCCATATAGGTATGTAAAAGGTTTAACTTTCATCCCTTATGATTACTCTTTCATGTTTATCTTTTCATGCTTCTCTTGAGTCTTCTGTTTGAATGTCAAATTTCCTATTCAGCTCTGGTCTCATCAGGAATGCCTGAAAGAACTCTATTTGATCAAATATCACTCTTTCCCCTAAAAGATTATACTCAGTTTTCTTGAGTAGATTATTCTTGGTTGTAATCCTACCTTGTTTGCTTTCAAGAATATCATATTCAAAGCTTTCCACTCTAGAGCAGTGACTGCTTTTACCTTTCTATGCATCTGTAGCTCTTTTGCACAGTATCTGTTGTTGTTGTTGAGCCATTCAGTTGTGTCTGACTCTGTATAATGGGGTTTTCTTGGCAAAGGTACTGGAGTGGTTTGCCATTTTCTTCTCTGAATAGTCAGTAACAGCTTAATAAATGTTCATTGACTAGCCTACTGGATCCATCAGGATCAAGAGATTTATTTTTCCCTGTTGGTAGTTCCTTTACAGATAATTCTATTTCCTTTAAGAAATTGGATTATTAAGATTATCTAAGATTTATTTTGTCTTCTATTTGGCTTTTCCTATTTTCCTATTTCTTATACCCTGTTTGGGTATTCCTCTATTTCCTTTGTATTCTCAGTTTTGTTAGCACATAACTGTGCACAGTAGGTGCTGATAATTCTCTTTATTGTGATTTTGTTGCAATTTTACCTTTTTCATTTGTTACTTTGTTAGTTTTTCTGCCCTTTTTTTAATTTCAAAGAACCATCTTTTAGATTTATCATTTTGTATATGTTTCTTCTGTTTCCGGTTCACTTCTCTTCTAGTGTTTAATATCTCCTTTTCTGTGCTTATTTTATTTGTTGGTTTTCTAAAATTTATTTTTTTTTTTTGGTGAGGCAGTTGGGGTTAAGTGACTTGCCCAGAGTCACACAGTTAGTGAGTGTTGTGCATCTGAGACCAGATTTGAACTCAGGTCCTCCTGACTCCAGGGCCGGTCCTCTATCCACTGCACCACCTAGCTGCCCCTCTAAAATTTTTAAATTAGTTCTTTAATTCCATATTTTTCTATTTGGTTATTTGTTTTTAGGGATTTTTTTCTGCTAAGAATTTAGCTATATCCATATATTTTGGCATGTTGTTTCACCATTATCATTTTCATTCTCATATTTATTATCTCTATATTTTGTTCTTCATCTATCATTATTTAGTATTTCGTTGTTGAATCTCCACTTGGGTATATGTCTTTTGTGCTCCCTGCACTGATAATTATTTTTATTGTTATGGTCTATTGTTTTCTATTTCTGCCTTTTTACATCTATTTTCAATATCTCTATTCCCTAATATATAGTCAACTTTTGAAAAGCTTCCATGTAATGCTGAAAAATATGTATGTTCTTTAGTAATCCCATTCAGAAGATGCCATAAGTCTTTCAGCTCTAGTTTCTCCAGCAGTTAATTCAATTCTATATTTTCCCTTTTATTTTTCTTTCTGTTAGATGTTTTAAGCTGAGAAAAAAAGATATTGAAGTCACATGTTATTATTGTTTTATTATGTCTTCTTGCAATTTTGCATGCATTAATTTGGATGCTAAGGTATTTGGAGGAAATTTTAATATTGATATTGGTTTATTTTCTATAGTTCCTTTTTAGTATAATGTAGTTTCTTTGTTTATCTCTTTTTATATCATGAATATTTACTTTTGCTTTGTCTGATATCATGGTTATAACTCCTGATTTTTCAAATTCACTTGACAAATAGCAAATTTTGCTACATTTTCTCATTTTTATTCTCCATCATTGCTTTTTAGAGTATTTTCTTATAAATAACAGATTGCATGGCTTCGTTTTCTTAATCTATCTGTCACTCTTACATTTTATTAGGTTTTAAAAATCCCATTTCAAATTTGAGAGATAGCTTTATCTTTCCTCTGCATGTCTGTAATGTCTCCCCTACCCCAAATTGTGATTATTATTCATCTTTTTCTATAATGATATAATGATTTGTTCAGTTATTTTTGTTTTAAGGGAGCCCTACTCCCCTTACTCCTTTTTGTTACTTCTTAGTTTTAAAGTTTCATGTACCTTTTAAATTTAATATCTTTTATATCTTCATCTTCTCTGCACAAGATGGAAGAAAGGCAGAAGTGATATCTTTTGTTTGTTGCAACAGAATGGTAGGATTATAGTATCAGCAAGGAAATTTCTGTCACTTAGTCAATAAACATTTATTAAGTGCCAACTTTGTGCCAGTCTCTGTGCTAAGTTTTGGGGATTTAAAAAAAAAGAGGAGAGAAGAGATTCTCTGACCTCAAAGAGCTCACATCCTAATAAAAGAGACAATAAACAAACAAATATGTACAAACAAGCTATATACAAGATAAACAAGAAATAATTAAGAGAGAGAAGGTGCAAGAATTAAGAGGGGTTGGGAAAGACTTCCTGTAGAAAATGTGATTTGGGTTGGGACTTGAAGAAAGACATTAAAGCCAGTAGGCAGAGATGAGAAGAGAGAACATTCTAGGCATGGGAAACAGCCAGTGACAGTACCTGGAACCAAGTGATAGAATGTCTCATTCAAGGAATAGCAAAGAGGCTAGTGTCACTGGAGCAGAGAGTACATAGTAGGGAGTAGGGTACAAGAAGATTGAAAGGAAGGTGGGCTAAGTAACGTTGGACTTTGAATGCCAAACAGGGTGTTTTGTCTAGAAGAAACAGAGAGCCATTCAAGTTTGAGTAGAGAGGTGACATGATAGGATTTTGGTTTCAGAAAATAACTTTGATGCCTGAATGGAGGGTAGATTGGAGTGGGAAAAGACTTGAAGAGGCAGACCCACTAGCAGACTATTGCAACAGTCCAAGTGTGAGGTGATGAGGGCCTGCATCAGGTCACCCTGATACTATTGGAAGACAGAAAGGAGCTTATTCAAGAGATGTTACAAAGGTAAAATCTACAGGCTTTGGCAATAGAATGGATATGGGGACATGGAAGTTAGTGAGTTATTGAGAACAGCACCCAGGATGAAAACCTGAGGGTCTTGGAAGATGGTATTGCCCTTGATGACATTGGTGGCTTTGAAGAGAGCAGTTTCAGTGGAATGATTAATTTAAAAGCTAGATGCAAAATTAAGAACAAAATGAAAGGAAAGGAAATTGAGGAACTGATTACAGATGGATGTACTTCTCAAAAAGTTTAACTATGAAAGGGAGAAAGAATAAAGGATACTAGATAGTGGGGAATGAATGAATCAAGTATGGGTTTTTGGAGAACGAGGCTGGCATGGACATGTTATGTTTGTAGGCAGTAGAGAATCAGCCAGATAGTTAGAGAGTGAGGAAGATAGAGGATGTAATCTACTAGAAAAAAATGGGATGGAATAAGATCACTTGCATGTGTAAAAGAGTTTGCCTTCACAAGGAGAAAGGTCACCTCTTCGTGTGAGACATATTAAGGAAGAAATAGTAGAAGAAGGCATCTGAATGATTTCAGATGAAGAGGAAGGGAGAACAGGGAGTTCTTGACAAATAGCCTCACTTTTCTCAGTGAAATATGAGGCAAGATTCTCATATTTCAAGGTGATAGAATGAGTGAAGAAGAGGCCAAGAAAGATTTGGGGAGGGGGAAAAAGTTTAGAAGAGCTAGTGTTGTGAGTTTAGTAACTTTCCCCAAGCAATTCTAAATTGTTTTCCAGTATAATTAGACTTATTTGTCTGCCCTTCCACACTTTTCCAACATTGATTATTTCCATCTTTGTCAATTTGATGGCTGTGAAGTAGTATGTGGTTTTTTTTTCATTTATTTTTAGAAGCTTTGAGCATTTTTCATATAAATCAATCAACAAGTACTTATTAAGGATGTACAGTGTGCTAGGTGCTATGCTAGGCACTGGGGATACAAATATAAGGAATAAAACAATTCCTACTATTCACAAAATGGTTGTGTTATAATGGAGGAGAAAATGAATACATGTAAAACATTAAATAGAATGAAGTTCATAAATACAAATATATTGTAGTTAAATACAAGATAGTTTGAAAAGGACAAACCTAGTACTTGAGACATTTAGGAAATGTTTCATGCAGAACATAGTGCTTTATCTGCATCTTAAAGTAATAGAGGAACTCTGTGAGGCAGAAGTATGGAGGGAATGTGCTCCAGGCATGTGGGATGCAATGCCAGTACACAAACATGGAAGATCAAGTGTCAGATGTGAAGAACAGAGAGGCCAGTTTTGCTGACTCACAGAGCAGAAGAAAGGGATTAATGTCTGAAGAGGCAGGAAAGATATGTTGAGGATGTATAGGGCTTTGAAAGCTTGACAGAGGAGTTTATATTTTATCATAGTAGCAACAGGAAAGCAATGGAGATGATTGCCTAGGGAAGTCACATGATCTAGGTTTAAGTAAAATTACTTTGGCAGCAGTGTGTAGGATGTATTGGAGTTAGGAGAAAGAAGACAAGAAGGCCAATTTTAAGAGGCACTTTTGTAAAATCTAAGTGATAGGTTATAAGACTCTTAACTAAGATGATAGCTATATGAGTGGGAAGAAGGAAATAAATCTGAGAGATATGAAAGTAGAAATGTTAAAATATTGGACATGGGTTTAAATCCTGCCTCTGTTATTTATTACTTGTGGGTCTTGGATAAGTCACTTAACTTCCCTAGGCCTTGGTTTCTCCATTTATAAAAAGGGGGATTTGGACCACATGACATTCATTAAACATGGCAGACTCTCAAATATTTGTAAATGAATGATTTTCTTTTTTTTGTTCTGTTTTGTTTTTAGGCAGTGGGGTTAAGTGACTTGCCCAGGGTCACACAGCTAGTAAGTGCCAAGTGTTTGGTCTGAGGCCACATTTGAACTCAGGTTCTCCTGACTTCAGGGCCAGTGCTCTATCCACTGCGCCATTTAGCTGCCCCACAATGAATGATTTTCAAACTAAGTTTCAGAGAAGGCCAAATGAGTGTAGAGAGAAGTATATTAGGGTTTCAAGTCCATTAGTGACTCTATCCTGATGTTACCTTGATCTTTGGTAGTAAAGATTCCTGGTGTAAATTTGATCTTTAGTAGCAGAGATTTATATTCAAATGACCTTCCACACAAATTAAGGAATGACTAATTTTTTTTCTCTGCCAAAGCCTGGAGCTTGAAATGAGGAACACTTATATGTATTAAGGGAATTAAGGGCCATTAATCCACATGAAAACAAAAATCATTAAATGGTTCACACGGTAGATAGAGAACCGGCCTCAGAGTCAGAAAGACCTAATTCTGACATATACTAGCTATGCAAATATCTAAGACTATAAAGAGTATATACATTGATATGCATGGCTGAGGGAGTTTTCCTCATCAGGGAATTCCCTATACTAAAGAAATCATAAGTTCAGTCCAAAAAAGTTTTTTCTTGAAAATAAGGAAGACATAAACATATTAACATAACTACAAACTATATAAAATACCTGGGAGTTGACCTACCAAGATACATGCAGAACTTAGAAATATAGATGTAAAATAAATAGAAATAAAAAATTAAATAATTGAGGAGATAATCATTGTTCATAGTAAGGCCATACCAATATAATTAAAATGATACTAACTATATTAATCTACATATTTAGCATTATGCCAATGAAACTCCTAGGAAATACTTTCCATAACTAAGCAAAATAATTACAAAATTCATTTAAGACACACAAGGTCAAGAATTTCAAGGAAAGTAATGAAAAAAAGTAACACCTATAGATCATCATCTAAACCCCACTCCATCCAATTCCTCATTCCTATCGCCCTCAACCATCCCACCTCAAAGTTTCATCCTAACTCTACCGAGCCCTTCCACTGTGTCCTCTGGAATGCCTGTTTCATGGGCAAGAAACTTCCCTTCATCTTAAATCTATTTCTCTCCCATTCCTTTCATCTACTCTTTCTTATTGAAACCTGGATTCCCCCAATGACACAGTCTCCCTGGTTTCCCTTTCTTGCTGCATCTTCACTCATTCTCCTCAGCTCACTTCTCAAGGAGTAATTGGAATACTCATTGCACTCCATTGCCACTTCCAAGCTCTCCCCCTTCTTCCTTCATTCAGTAATCTCTCTTCTTTCAAGATTCATGCCAATAATAAATAAAAATCCTGGTAGCTGTTGTGTATATATCCCCAGGTACATTTCCTCACTCAACGAATTTGGTACCTGGCTTTCAATTTTCCTCTCCTCCCCAACTCCTGCCCTCATTCTAGGGGACTTCAACATACCTTCAAATTGATTTTCCTTCAAATACCCCACCCACTTAGTTCTTTAATCTATCCACCTCCCACTAACTACTCTTCTACCCTACCTTAGCCACATACAAAGATGGCTATACCTTCAATCTTGCCATCATCCACAAATGTACCACCTCCATTTTCAAGAATTCTGAAATTTCTTTAACCAACCATAATCTATTAACTTTTCACCTCTCCCTCTGCCTTCCCTTACATAACCCTACTCTTCATCCTTTCTATGACCTGAATCCCTTGACTTCTCAACTCTCTCCCAGGCCATTTCCCCTTTGCTAGCCACCACTCTCTCCTCTTCTCCCCAACTTGAATCCTTGGTGAACCAATTCAACTATATATTGTCCTCCTCTCTTGAATTTCCAGCTCCATTATCTTATACCCATTATGCTCAGCCAAGCAGTTTTGGATCATTCCCACCATTTGTTGCCTTCACGTCTACACATGTGCTGCTGAACAAAGGTTGAGAAAAACATGCAACTGTTGTGATTAGGTCCACTACAAATTTATGTTACACGACCTCAACTGGGCCCTCATTGTTGCTGGGCAATCCTATTACATAGCCTATATAATCTCACTATCCCACTCTCCACAACAGCTTATTCAAACCTTTTTGTCTCTCCTCAAACTTTTAGTGTTTCCCTCTTTCCCCCCCCCACTAATTTGAAAAAAAGTTGAGGCCATTCACAGTGAACTCCCTCTTCTCCCCTCTTCCTCATCTCTTATCACTCTGGTGCCTTCTGCCACTTTCTCCTCCTTCACCCCTGTTTCATATGATGAAGTGGCCTTACTCCTTTCCAAAGTTAACCCCTCTACTTGTTCAAGTGATCCTATTTCATCCCATCTCCTCCAACAGATTGTTTCCTCTGTTGTCTCTACTCTTTCACTTATTTTCAATCTCTCTCTCTCTCCACTAGCTCATTTCCTACTGCCTACAAACATACCCCACCTACCCCCCCCAAAAAAACCCTCACTTGACCCTTACATCCCTGTCAGCCTATTTCTTTTCTGCCCTTTGTAGCTAAATTCCTAGAAAAGACTGCCTCTCACTCTTTCCTTAACTCCTTACAATCTGACTTCTAATCTTATCATTCCACCCAAAACTGCTGTCTCCAAAGTTACTAATGATCTCCTAGTTGACAAATTCAATGGCCTTTCCTTAATTTTCATTCACCCTGACCTTTCTTCAGCCTTTGACACTGTTAATCACTCTCTCCTCCATACTGTCTCTTCTCTCTAGGTCTTTAAGACACTACTATCTACTGGTTTTCCTTCTTACCTATCTGATTGTCCCTTCTCTGGCTCCTTTGCTGGATCTTCCCCCAGATCATGCCCTCAGGGTCCTCTTCTCTTCTCCCTCCCTACTTCACTTGTAATCTCATCAGATTCCAGGATTTCATTACCATCTCTATGCTGATGATTCTCAGATCTACCTTTCCTGCCTTAGGCTCTCTGTTAACCTCCAATCTCATATCTTTAATTGCTTTTCAGACGTCTCAAACTGGATATTAAGTAGACATCTTAAATTCAATAAGTCCAAAACAGAGCTCATTATCTTTCCCCCTAAACTCTCCACCCCTCCCACCTTCCCTAATCTTAAAAGGATAGCACCACCCTCTCAATCTCTCAGGCTCACAACCTAGGAGTCATCCTGGATTCCTCACTATCTCTCACCCCATCACACTTCCATCCAAGCTATTGCCAAGGCCTATCTCAAATATGTCCCCTTTTCTCCTCTGACACTGCAATACTCTAGTACAGGCCCTCATCCTCTCATGCCTTGATTATTGCAATATTTCCTAAAACACAGGTCTGATCATGTCCCCCCTCCCTACCCAACACACACATACACACTCAATAAATCCCAGTGGCTTCCTATTGCCTAAAGGAGCAAATACAAAATGTTCCATTTGGCATTCAAAACCCTTCATAATCTAATTACCTCTTATCTTTCCAGTCTGCTTGCACTTTATTATCTGACACATACTCTCTGACCCAGTGATACTGGCCTTCTGGCTATTCCATGAACAGGACACTTCATCCTTCTGTTCCAGGTATTTTTTCTGGCTGTCCTCCATGCCTGGAATGCACTCCCTCCTTTACTCAGTCCACTGACCTCCTTGTCTTCCTTCAAATCTCAACTAAAATCTCACCTTCAACAGGAAGCTTTTCCCAGCCTCTCTTTCCCTCTTTTAATTATATGCACATATACATACACATACACACACACACACACACACACACACACACATATATATATACATATCTATATCTCAAGCTATTTGCAAGATGAATAGACAGCCAGAAAAAATACCTGAACAGAAGGATGAAGTGTCCTGTTCATGGAATAGCCAGAAGGCCAGTATCACTGGGTCAAAGAGTATGTGTCAGATAATAAGGTGTAAGCAGACTGGAAAGATAAGAGGTAACCAGATTATGAAGGATTTTGAATATATTTGTTTGCATGTTGTCTCTGTCTTTGAGGAAAGCAACAAAGTTTTTCTGCTTGTTTGTTTGTTTTGGGTTTTTGCTTCTTTTTGTATCCCCAGCCCTTAGCACATAGAAGGCATTTAAAAAAACATTTATTGAATGAATAAATAGTACAAAGAGTTATAATTGCCAGATCTCATATTATAAAATGATAATTATCAAAACTATTTGGTACTAGGTATTTTTTAACATAAGATAAATGCAATAGACTTAAATGTAAGATCTCAATGTAAATGAGTATAGAAGCTTACTGCAGAGGAAATTAATATCTTTCACACCTGTGGTTAATAGAAAAATTTATAATGAAACAAAAGACAAGATATTGTAAAAGACATAAAAGCTTTTGCTCAAATAAAAATCAATAATCAATACAGGGCAATAATCAAAAATCAAAATAGTGAAAATAAGGAAAAATAGATTGCAAAAAACCCTTTATATCTAAATAATTATTTTTAAAAGTCTGACTTCTAACCTCTATCTATGATTTGACACAAATTTATAAAAATAACAGTCATCCACCAATTAAAAAATGATTAAAATAAATTAAAACTATCTGAAGCTATATGACTAGTTAAAGCACAAATTCATGGTATCTAACCTCAAATGGGTCTTCACTATAGCAAGGTAGTCCCTTTATTCTTACCTAATTAATTCCTTATCCACAAGTTATTCCCAACCTTCTTTTCCCCCTCAACCCTCCCTCACCCATCCTTCTCTTACTTCTCTCACCACAGCTGTAGACTGAGAAAAATTTGACCATTTGAGGTAAGCTTCCTCTTTCTCTCTTTCTCTTCATCTCAAAACCACTTGACATCATCTTCTAATCTTCCTTTCCTCCAGCCTCTGACAGATTAAATCTACTATTTAAGCCACTATTCTACATTCACAAGGAGTTTACAATATAATATGAGAGATAAGACATGCAGAAAAAGAACAAGAAAACATATGATAATTGTTATAAGTTGTATTAACAAAATTCTATAGAGATTCAGGGGAGAGAAAGATTATTTCCAGCTTCATAGAGGAAGAGGCATTTAAGATGGGGCTTAAAGGATTTCAATCCATTAAGAACATGCCAGGTGGAGAATGCAGTCTGAACAAAGGCACAAAGCTATGAAAGTCCAAAGTATATTTAGAGAATGAACAATGAGCAGTCTAGAAGGTTTAAGGATTGGGTTGAGAAAGCAGGTTAGAATAAGATTATATGGTTTTTAATGCCAGACTAAGAAGTTTCAACTGTAAAAATCATGTTCCAGATAAATCCCATGCCACCCTAAGCAGTCCTTTATTTCAGTGGTCTCCAAAGTTGGGGCTGCTCACCCTAAAGAGAATGTAAGATGATCACCAGGGGGTGAAGGAAGAAAATACAGAAGTGTGTGTGAAATAATAAGATAGCCAGTTTGAATCACAGAAAGCAGTAGATTTCAGTGTCCTTAACTCTATAAGTAACTCTTACTCACAGTTTCATTTTGAAGACAGGGGGAAATGGGATGCTGGAGTTTCATTCAGCCTAAAAAGATCTCATCATCATCATCATCATCATCATCATCATCTTAGCTAGTAAGCAGTCTTGCAAAGCACTTTACATATGTTACTCCAGTTAATCTTCACAATAATCCTATTAGCTGTGCTATTATCTCCATTTTAGAAATGAGGAATTGAGGCTGAAAGAGATTAATTAACTTGCCCAGGGTCAAGTATGTTAGTAAGTATGTTTTTGAAGCAGGTTTCAAACTCAGGTCTTTCTGACTATTGCTTAACTCTTTATCCACAACACCAAATAGCAGGTAATCTGAGTCCTTAGTCTGAGTCCTTTAAGAACTGTCTCTGTCATTCCAGTGAAATGTGTCTATTGAAATTGTAGTTATCACTCTTCTAAAACTTCTGTAAATGAAATCAAAGAAAATGAAAAGTGCCAAAGGCTGGGTATGCAAACACTGATGAGATCTCTGATGCTACGTTTTTCAGTGTCCACAGGTAACAATCAACTCTGGCTATAATCTTCATAGGATTTTCAGAAAATTATTCCCTCATTGTAGTTAGTGGTGGACTGGTTGTGTGAAGAATTGTATCTGCTGATACACACACACACATACATGCATATAGATATACACATAATATATAAATATATTTATACATAAGCATATGTATATGAATATATACATATGCATATATTATGTACTTCTATATATATACTTAGCAGCAGACCAAATATATAAATATATAATTGTTATACATGTATTATAATATGTGTGTATATGTATAGGTACACATACATGTGTATATATATATATATATATATATATATATATATACATACACATACATATATACATATACACACACATATATAATTACATCTAAAACAGCTGGCACAAATCAGGACCCAAATCCAAGGAAGAATCTTTTTGGTTTTCTTTTATGTCCCTAATTGATTGTTCCTACAAGAGAAAAGTGAGATTGAGCTCCTGCAACACCATTTACCTAGGTCTATATCCAATCCTTATGGATAAGTCCTTGGAAAGTAATACCTTTTTTGAAGAAGACATTTTTTATGCCTCTCTGCAGAAATCACAATTATGAATTCCCGGCATAGTTTGACCACAGAAAGAAATATCTAGGACATCTATAGTCAATTCTCTGCCCTGTGTAGTAACACCCACAGCCTGAAATTTTCTATGGGAGTATTTTGACAAAGACCATTCTGTGAAGGTCCTGAGCTCAAGCACTGGCTCTGCTGGAATGCACAAATTACAGCTGGAACAAAAAATCCTCTTATATTTTCCCTAAGCCACATTGCATTGATTCTTTACAGATTCACTATTAAAACTGCCAGTGTTTCTCCTAATAAATTCTGCATCTGGGAAAAGATGTCAATTTCTATTTTCTAGTCCTCAGGCACTGTTTGTAGGATTTGTGCTTCTGATATGCAAAAACAATACCTTCTTTCTTTACCTAGAAACTTTTGGAGAAAAAGCACACTAAATTTGATCCAAGTAAGATGTCTCATATGTGAAAACCTGCATATAAATAAATAAATAAACAAACAAACAAACAAATAAATAAACGTATTCTACTGGGAATAACTGGGTTGATTCTGATTATCTAAAAAACCATTAGGGATAATGAAAAACTATTAGAACATCAGAGCTTGAGCTTAAAAGAATTAACCTACCCTCTGCCCAAATGGAAAATGATTTTAGCAATCTCTCCAGAAAAATCACCAGAGGCAAGTTCTCTAAGACTATACCTCCTTGTAAAATGTTCATGGTTGTGTTTATGCTACTTCATTTAAGTTGGAGGCCCTTTCATTACTATTTCAAAGAACAATTAGAGAGCTGGCCTCAAAGCCAAGTAGACATGAGTTCTTGTTCCATTCTGGCACATCCTGTCTATGTAACCTTGGATAAATCCTCAAGACAACTCTCTAAGATTAAAAGTTGCAGAAAGGTACTGAGTTGAATTGATATACCAATGAAATCATAGGTGCAGTTCCTAACCCTATTTCAAAGGGTGACAGTTCAGTTTATTTTGAATTATCCTGAACAGTTATCTGAACTTTGGCAGAACTGATCTGGCACAGTTATTTGCAAATGGAGAAATCTGTGTGTGCATAGGGCTTGACATATTCTTCTCACATTGCTAAGTATGATACTAATCCCTGGAGGCAATGTGGTAGAGTGAAAAAAGTATAGAATATGGAGTAAAAGGATCAGGGTTCAAATATTAACTTGGCTATTTACCGCCTATATAAACTTAGGCAAGTCATTTTACCTCTCTGAGTTTCAACTTCCTTTAAAATACTGGAATTCCAGCTCTAAATCTATGACTTTAATATTGACTTGAACTTCTTGCTCTCTGGAGTTCACTTACCCCAATCTACTCTCACAATGTCACTTCTGTTTCACAGAAAAGAACCACCACCAAGTAGCTATAACTCAAACTCTTTCAGAGTCCTAAGGTTAACTTTGTTGGATGTGTGAGGAAGGTAGGAGTAAAGTAGATACATTCCGACTACCTGCCATGTAGCTTGTAAATCCTACATGATGTTTTCCATTTACACAAAATCAGACATTTTTAGCTTTAAAACAAAGTATTTAACAAATGATAAGGCAAAAGCAAAAATAATTATAATGTTACAATTATTCAATGTAAATATATTCAGTAATACTAAAGGGGAGAGCAGAAAACTCCCCAAATCTTCCTTTATAGAGGGCTCAGAATTTCCATCCAACTCTTTATCTCCCATCAGCTCATTGGTTTTGACTCCATCAGCATCATGTTTCCTCTAGGATACACTCATCACCAAGAAACTCATAATCCTGAAGACTGTTTCAGCTTTGCTAATTACATCTTATTGATATCCTTAATTCTTCTGCCCTGGCTGTAGGACAGAGCAAAAAATCCCTCCCCAAACCTCCATTTATAGAGGTTTCAGAATTTCCAAACAGTTCTTCATCTTCCACAAGCTAGTCTGCTTGGTTTTCACTCTACCAACATCATGCCCCTGCACTAGGTACCCTCTGGCAGCCTCCCTTATCCCTCCTCCCACTTTTAGCTAGCTTTTATATATTGTCTTTTCCCATTAGATTGAGAGCAGAGACTTTCTTTTTCTTATATGCATCCTTAGCACTAAGCACAGTTCACTATACATAGGAGGCACTTAATAAATGCTTGTTGTATTGTATATTCCGTAAGTCACAGTATATACACAAACCGATACACAATCACACTAACCTAGCAGGGAGTCACATGAGTAAGGAAAATCCATGTGCTCAGGGCAACTCGCAACTCTGGACTATGGTTCTTGATGTTTTAGTCTACTCATGAAAAATCTGCCCCCACATGAAGCCACGTCTTTGCTAGTCCCTCCTTTTTTGTTCTTCACTGTTCTCATACTAGGTAAATCTCCCCCCTCCCCCAATGTACTCCCAAACTCACAATGCAATGACAAGTTCTCTTTACTCACAATCACCCTTAAAAGGGCTCTGAACAAAAACTATAACATCATAGTGACAAGCGATTTCCTTAAGCTGGAAAACTTCAAAACTTCACAAGCTGGCTCTCTGGGCAATACAGACAAACCCAGAGAACTCCTCACTCACTCAACTCAATTATATATCAGCTCTTAGTGTCTTAGTGTCAGCAAAACTGAGTTCACAGCAAAACTCCTAAATCAGCTCTGTCTATATAACTAATAGCAAAGTTTCTGCAAAGCCTTTCTTCCCCCTCTATTTTTCCTTCTCAAATAAGAGAAACACAACAGAGAGCAGTCATCTCTGAGAAGATTTTGTTGCTGTTTTCAGTTATTTTAGTCATGTCCAACTCTTCATGCCCTCATTTGCGGTTTTCTTGGCAAAGATACTGGAATGGTTTGCCATGCAGATGAGAAAACTGAGACAAACAGGGTTAAATGACTTGTCCATGGTCATACAGCTAGTAAGTATCTGAGGTCAAATTTGAACTCAAGTCTTCTGGACTCCAGGCCTGGCACTCTATCCATTGCATTACCTACCTGCCCTCTCTCAATCTACAGATAGTGTTGAAAAGCAGTAACTGAAACAGCAACAAAGCTCATCTCTCCTACACCAGCAGGCTTCCAGGTTTTCCGATAGCCACTCTGCAAAGCAATATTTCTTTTCTTATCAGCTGACTCCTAAATATAGCACTGAAGCTTTACTGCCGCCTGAAAGCATCTACTGGCATCTGTATACCTTCTTTCCTTCTATGTTCTTAACACTTCTGCTCTTGCAAGGTTTTTCTCTTATCTAATGACTTATCTATGTGTGGTCAGTGACATATCTTTCCCTTATAAGGCAAAACTCATGAAATCCAGCCCATTAGACTGTGAGCTCTTCTGAATCTATTCATCTGCAGGGATAGTTCTCTATCAGGTTCTTCTCATAAGATTCTCCTCATATATTAGTGGAAAACATGTGTTTTTTCACCCATGAATTTTATTAGTTTTTCATGCATTTTTTTCAATTCTTTTCCTCCCCCCAACCAGTAAGCCAATTCATATGTCAAAGGAACAGAACCTTACATCCTTCACACGTTGATTTAATCCTTTTTCTCTATACAAAAGCTTTTCTTCCCTTTCAAAAACCAAATTACTCACATATAAGTGATATGAGTAATTACTCACTTACTCTGTAATCCATCTTACACTGGTGAATTCTATACACATTCTCGTCCCTTTTCTTGAATTGGATTGCTGATAATGAAATTCTTGCTTCACTCCCAATCTTGTTGGAAAGGCTTTTCTTTTGTTATTGATATAACCTATTACATTGTTTTCCTGATATTGAACCAAACGAGAACACTGATATAAATTCTTTGCTAATATTTTTGTAACAAGGATTTGAGAACTGACTAACATTTTGGGATTTGGAATTCAGAGTTAAGAGCAGACTACCATGATCTTTAAGACAAAAGGTGGATTGGATTTAAGCCTAGTACTTTTGAAAAAGATTCTCCCCGTCTTTGAGAGAACAGCTGAATGGAAAAGCTGGAGCTATGTAAGTTGAACAGTAGTGACCTCAAACCCCTTGGTCAGTTAGGGAGTATCTACCCCAAACATGTGAGTGGATGAGAACAATTTGTTCCAATCACCATGAAAGTGGCTGAAGCGGGCACTGTGGAGCACTTAGAGCTTGGTCAGACACTGAAAACACCAAGGTCATCCACTGCATCCTGGGCCTTTGCCAGTCCGCCTGTCACTGGACTTCAGTGACTCTGGAAGAGAGAATGAGGCTGATGACTTTGTGCAACTCTGCCTCACTTAAATCCAATTCACGGGAGTCAAGACATCATTCTGTGGTGTCATTGGTCCTCTTTGAAAATGAGGGATAAGCAACAACAATAATATTTTGACTGATATAAACCCCATAAAATACCAGTACTACATTATATCATTATATCATCCCCAGGCTAGAAGTGAGCTAATTATTGTCTAACCTTTTACCTAAGAAAGAAGACTGAAGGAAGGGCAGTGACCAAAGAAGTCATACCCTAAATAGTGATTTCCCCACAGAGGAGATTAGCAAGGCCTGCTGAACCTTTAGTTCTGCCCCTTTTTAGAAGGAACAAAGTAATAGAAAGGATTGAGTGCTATGTGGTTAACTATGCCTCCACTGTGATGCCCACTACTATTGCATTTTAGTAAATAATTTATCCATCAGGGATAGTGATCTGTAGTTTTCTTTATTTTCTCTCCCTCATTTAGATATAAAGATCATATTTTTTCTCATAGAAGGAATTTGATGTGATTCCTTTTATGATTTTTGCAAATAACTTATGTGATATTAGAATGGATTATTCTTTCAGTGTTTGACAGAATTCACTTGTATAGATAGAATTCACTATGTCGTTTGATTTTTTTTTCCCCCTTTAGAATTTCCTTTATAGCTTGATTAGCATTTTTTCTGAAATGGGATTATTTAAATTTATTCCTCCCTATCCCTACTTATTTCCCTGTCAAAATCAATGTAGAGGGCAGCTAGGTGGCCCAGTGGATAGTGCACCTGAGTTCAAATCCGGCCTCAGGCACATAACACCCACTAGCTGTGTGACTCTGGGCAAGTCACTTAACCCCAATTGCCTCACCAAAAAAAAAAAATCAATGTGATTCTCTTTTCCTTGTTCTGTTAATCTGGATGTTTTGTGTTTTGTAACTATCATTTAATTTGAGCTATCATTTTGTTGGCATTTAATTAGATAAAATCCTTTCTAATACCCCCCTATTTTCTTTTCATTTATTGAGTTCCTTTTTTTCAGTTTTGATGTAGGTAATCTGATTTTCTTTTCTCTTCTTAAATCATCTTAATTAATATTTCATTTTGTTAGTTTTTCCACCAAAACTCAGCTCCCAGATTTATTTAAATCAGTTTTTTCTTTGAGTTTTGTTCATCTCTTCTTTGATTTTCAAAGTATCTATTTTATGTTTAGTTAGGACTTTTTATTTATTATCTTTCTAGATTTGTTTTTGTTTTATGCCCAATTCATTATTGTTTTTTCTTCTGTTATTGAAATTGTTTAGTGAATAATTTAGAGAACTCTTCTCTCTGGAGTTTTTGTTTTATGAGGAGGAAGAAAGCACTAACCATCCTGGGCAGCATGGAAGTATTCCTAGAGAAAGTAGTACCTGAGCTGAGCCCTGAAAGAAACTAAGCGTTCTAAGAAGAGGAGAGGAAGAAGTGCTTTCCAGGTATTAAGAAACATCCTATCTAAAGGCTCGGAGATTGGAAATGGAAGGCTAAACTGGGAAACATTAAATAACTACAAAAGTAACAGTTTGGCTGGAAGTATGTTGTGGCTATACTCTAAAGGGTTTTATATCTTATTCTAGAGAAGGGAAGTGACATTTTAATCAGACTATATTTTAGGAAGAAATTTGGGCAGTTATATGGAAGACAGATGGGGAAAAAAGACTGAACGGCGTGGGGGTAGGGGGTGGTATATTATAATAATCCAGATAAGAGGACTTAAACTGAGGAAATGACTGAGTGGAGCTGAAGACTGATACAAGGGATGTTGTGAAGATATAAATAACAAAACCCATTAGTTCAGATGTAACAGTTCCTAGAAAAGATTGTATTGCTGTAATGGCGGCTAGAGGAAATTAAACTCATTTACATCCTCGTTTACAGCCTTATTGATCCCATTACTTTTCGGTGTACTTCTCAACTGGGGTTTTCCTTTGCTACCATGGCAACTTTCCTAGCCCAAGTTTTCACCCCGCCCCCTCCACCCTCCTTTCTCACTTGACCAATCGGCCCCACCGGAGTGCGGCGCGTGGCAGGCAGTTGAATGCCCCGCAGAGCCTGAGGTCACAAAGGAAGAGACTGGGTGAAATAGGTGCGTCTTTGCTCAAGGGAGCGGGGAGGCATCCCTGAGAAAGGGCGTTACAATCCCCGGTATAGGGGGGGTGAGTGACTGTGTCTTTTTCCTTTTCTTGGTCACACCTCATAGGTGAAACTACTGATAGGTGAGTGACCCCAAATGACACCAGCTCCCTGCAGACCCTCCACAGTTACCTTCCTGGGACAAGGAGTGTCAGGAATCACGTTACAGAGCTGTCGTGGAAGACCCGGTAGAGCAGCTCTTTACGGTCCCAAATTCATGGCAAAAGGCAGTGCATTCCTTTCCCCCACAGTCCCAACCCACGCAGACTTGACCCCGCCTTGGACAGAGCCAGAATTGTACGTGAAAAACACAGCAGAAGCGACTTTAATGGAAAGATGTTTGGATTTGGAGTCAGGGATCTTAGATTTTAGAGGGGACATTGGAGGCTATCTAGCCCACCCTCCTCATTTTGTAGAGGAAGAAATTGAGACATAGGTTCAGTGACAAGTGCCCAGTCATGTAAATAGTAAGGTCTGAAGGGAGTTTGAATTCAGGTCTTCTTCCCTCCAGGTCCAGTGTTCTATCCGTGCCATCTCTCAAAACTGGACCTTAGCTCTGCCACTGACTGCCTATGGAATCTTGAGCATTATTTCATTATTGGTTTCAGTTTCTTCATCTGTAAAATGATCTAACTAAATCTCCCGATAATCTATGATACCTTCTTCCTCCCCTCCCTCACCCAGCCTTCCTCTTTCCTTTGCCAAACAAAATCTAATAGGGTCCAGGAAACCAGTCCCCTTACTTTAAATCCAGTGCTTTTTCTGTTACCTCACTGTTCCTTATAACTTGAAATTTGTATACAACATATCTTAATAAGAGGTTTTCCAGTCGTTGATTATTTATTTTTTAAACAAACAAGAGAGAAAATCAGAGAATGATATATTTTAGCCTCTAACTCAGCATGTTTCCAAAAAGACAGCTAGCAGCATTATTTTTCTTTTCCTCTATTGGTTATGATGGAAAGGTGGGATGGGACAGGATGGGATGTAATGTCTGTCTGTTCTGAAGTTTTCCTTTTCCCAATGTCATCATATGTTGGCAGTTGGGATTGCTGAAGGAAAGATTGAAGGATGGTGAGAGATGATTCCTCCTCCCTGAACCCAAATAGCTGGGGTTTATTGCAACTTTGTTTATTTGCTATCTGTACCTTTAAGATGCCTTTTGTCTCCAGGTAAAGATAAGCCCACATTTATTGCATCCTGAATGTGTTTTCTATAGAGGAGTGGATAAGAAGGGGAAATGAGGAGGTGGGAGCAGGGGGAATTTTCTTATTTTCACTGTTCTTTCTATAGGGAGGGGGAGGATGAAAGTGGATTCATGAGACCAATTCCTCTGGACTTTAAACAGAAAAAAACCTACCAATCCATATTAAGCTTTCTGTAGGATACAAGAAGGGAGAGGTTAATAACTAAATTGTAAATAATATATCGTAGGGACATATTGAGGTAATCAGAGTGTTATATGTATTTTAAAATAAAATTTCTTTTGAAATGTTATCTCAGAGCTATTCATACAAACACATTGTTCTTGTTTATACATGAAACCCTCCTGGGGGTGGGGGTGGGGGGGAAGGAAGAGGGGGAGGGGTGTCAGACAAAAGAAACAGAGACAGAGACAGATAGACAGACACACAAGAGAAAGGGAAGGAGAGAGGAAGAGGACTTCAGTATAGATGACATCTAGTGTTATTGGTCTAAGCCTAAGGCATTAGTGCCAAACTCAAATAGAAAAGTGGGGCCACTAAACCATACTTCAGGATCCTTGCTGCCACTTATTGATTAATTAGAAAACCACATAACATTATCAATATTCTATTGTATTTTTATTTACTTTGTTAATTATTTCCCAATCACATTTTCCCATACCTATGGTCTTTGTCCTCCATACTGTGTTCCATTCCTTCATAGCAAACACTTGCTCAGTATAGCTTATATTTGTCTAGAGACAAACCCATTATAAAAGTACAGATAGCAAATAACAAAATGCAAGAGAACAGGAAACTCTCTAGGATACACAATCCTAGTTTGTCAGATAGTGGTGAGACAGAGGAGTAGGGAGGAAGCGAAGAAGGAATAATCAGATCCCAATGCGGAAAGCAAATTCTATCCAAGTAGAGCACTCCTGGCAAGAGCCAGACCAGGTTCCAGACTGCTCATTATTATGTTCAATTCAGGTTAGCAGTGTCGTGTCTTTGCAAAGGAGATAGGAGCTGTGGGTTCCAGGTTTCTGCCCTCTGTGATCTTTAGTTCTTCCACCCTGGTGAAAAAAGCTACATTTCTCATCAGCCACCTCACAGAGTAGAGGATACATAAATAATTATTTTAATAAATTTTGGCAACATATGTCATAAATTTTGATTTTTCAAATAAAATTTCCTTTCTTTGTACATTTCTTTCCCAACTAAAGCAAAGAGAAGGGCTACCATACTATGTGACAATTAAGATATTAAGATAGCCTGTCCAGATACTTCAGTAAAAACTTTTTTTTAATGTAGCAATCTTATTTCCACATTTATTTTAGCAGCAAAGACCAAGCCTATCTCTACTTTATCTTTAAATGATTGTAGATTTTTAAATAAGTAATTTAGCAGTAGTTAGTGTAATTTTTTTTCTTTTAGGCAAGCAAATAATTTTCTGAAGAGGCAACTTTTCTGCCAATACCTTTAATTTTCATTTAGTATGCAAATAGTAGAGTAGTTTTGAATGCTGGCATTTGAAGAGATATAATAAGGAAGGAAAATAGCATTTATTAAGCACATACTATATGCCAGGCACTTTGTTAAACACTTTACAAATACAATCCCATTTTATTCTCACAACAACCCTGGGAGGAAGGTGCTATTATTATAGCAGACAGGTAAGTTACCAACTCCAGGTCTCACAGCTACTAACTGTCTGAGACCATACTTGAACTCAGATCTTCTTGACTCCAGGGACCAGTTCTCTATCCACTGCACCACCAGCTTGAGGACAAAGGCAAGACTTGGGAGTAACTATTGCTGTACAGTAGGATTTGAACAAGTGACTTAACCTTTCTGTAATTATCTTGATTTTGAGGAAGTGCTAATCCACACATTTTTATCAATTGAAAAATTGGTGGTCAGAATGAGAATTGCCAAAATATTTTTGTTAAACTTAAGATTTCTTTTTATGGTTGTATGTACAATTGGACCTTTCTATTGACTTCCTAGGACTTATAAAGATTATATGTAATTTTTATTATAATAGTTATTTTTCATTAGAAAATTTTTATTAGAATGGATAGAATGTAAATTCCTTGAGGGCAGATACTTTAGAAATCATCTAGCCCATTCTATTTTGCATGATGTAAGTGACCTACACTGGTAAAAGTGACTTTTCCTAGGTCAAAGCTGGAATTAGGACCCACTTTTCCTAACTCCTAAATATAGTAGTTATCTTCAAATGTTTGACAGCTTATTGTATTAGAAAGCTGTTACATGAGTGGTATGGTATGGCATAGTAGATAGAGAGCTGGTCCCGAAATCAAGAAGATCTGGGCTTAAGTCCTATCTCTGATATTGCTGGTTGTGTCACCCTCAGCAAGTCACTTAACCTCCTAGTGCTCAGAGCAACTCTCTAAAACTATAGTTTGCAAAGGAGGTATTGACTCACATTGGTAAAGAGAGTTGCCTCTCCTGAAAGTTTGCCTATATGGCTGACACCACACGGTCCAGTATTGTCATTATTATATTGCCATAGCCCAACTATGGACACTGAATATTTTCCAGTTATTTTAGTTGTTCTTTATTTCTTTGAGGAACACTTTGTAATTAAATCTATACAGGTATGTTGTATGCTTTGGTAGACTGATCCCCGGATAACTAATACATTTTAGAGTGATTTAGAATATAATTTCTCCTTCTATTATTGCCTCTTGGATTTTGGTATTGATATACAGAAATGCTTTTGATTTTCAGTAGTTTATTTTATGTTATGTTATGTTATTTTATTTTATTTTTTGGCTAGGCAATGGGGTTAAGTGACTTGCCCAGTGTCACACAGTAACTGTTATGTATCTGAGGCAGATCTGAACTCAGATCCTCCTGAATCCAGGGCCAGTGCTCTATCCACTGCGCCACCTAGCTGCCCCCAGTAGTTTATTTTGAAGCCTAAAACGTATTAAAGCTATTAATTATCTTAATTAATATTCTTGCTGATTCCCTAGGATTTTCCAAATAAGCCATCATATCATCAGCAAATATAGTTTTACCTCCTTTTTACCTAACTTTTACATCTTTAGTTTCTTTCTCTTGTCTTATCCCTAATTGCTAATGTTTTCAGAACAATATCAAATCATAGTGGGAAAAGTGGATGTCCTTTCTTTACTCTCCAGCATTTATTGGGAAAGGTTTTAGTGTATCTCCCATCCTCCTATAGAAAGTGGGATTTAAGCTGAGTCCTGAAGAAAGCCAGGGAAGTAGATTTAAAGGTGAGGAGGGACAGAGTCCTAGGTATGAGGGATAGCCAGTGCAAATACACAGAGGTGGGAGATGGAGTGTTATATATAAGGAACAGCAAGTAGGCCAATGTAGCTAAATTATAAAATGTGTAAAGGGAGCAAAATGTAAGAAATTGGCCCACCTTTGAATTTCTGAATTGTCAAAGTTGTACTGAACATTCTATATTTTTACCCAGTTTACCCAATTATTAAGATAAAGTTACCTAATTATTAAAAGGGATTAATAATGACCAAAGATTAATGCCTACAAAGCAAAGGTCAGAATTAAGGTTTCAGTATGGAAGTTTTTTGTTTTGTTTTGTTTTGAAACTCACTTTTCTGTAACGGATCAATCAGCCCTGTGACTATGACCTTATTAAGACTGTAATCTAACCATCTGAGCCAATCAAACTACGACATTATGATTATAACTTAGGTGTTTTGAAAAAATATACTAACTCCTTGACCTTGAATTATACTTGTCTTTTTTGCCATCTTATGCCACCCCTTCCTTCCTTCTCATCTGTGGCAGAGCTTAATTTGACTTTCTCTTTGCTAACTCACAGAATCAGAGAATTTGAGGAGTTAGAAAGGATCTCAGCCACCATCTAGTATAATAACCCACTTAGTCATTCATCCTCTACTTGAAGACTTCCAAGGAGGGAAAACCTACCACCTTTTGAGGCAGCCTGCTTCATTTTTTGAGAGCTTTGATTGTTTTTTGTCTTTTTTTTCTTTTTTAGGCAATTGGGGTTAAGTGACTTGCCCAGGGTCATACAGCTAGTAAGTGTCAAATGTTTGGTCTGAGGCCAAATTTGAACTCAGGTCCTCCTGACTTCAGGGCCGGTGCTCTATCCACTATACCACCTAGCTGCCCCTGAGAGCTTTGATTGTTAGGACTGACCAACTACAAGTTGTTAGGATAGCATTTGTATTGGCAGTAACTTGAGATTGCCAATGGAAAGAAGTCTTTTCTTTTCTTTTGGCCTTATCATCATGTTTGAATGACACAGATTGTCAGAGTTAGAAGACACCTCAGTGACCATCTAGTCCATTTCATATACAACTTGATTCAATTCAACTCCAAGTTCCCTTTGGGGTAATGATTGGGTTTTCTCCCTAGATTTAAAGTGAAATTGAACATTGATTATGTCAGGGCTCCAAGTGACTTTTAGTCATTTGACACAAAGCTGGATGATAGTCAAGACCCAGAAATATCAATATTAGTCTGAATTTAATTAGAGTGAACTTAATAGGGCTAAATTTAAAGTGCTATACTTAGGTTAAAGAAAAACATTTTTTTTTCAAGAGCAAGATAGGGAGGCATGGCTAGATTGTAGTGTGGAAAAGATCTAAGGGTTTTTAGTAGACCATACTAAATGAGTCAACTAAATATGAGTCAACACTGTTATAGAAAAGGCCCAAAAGTTAATTATAATTTTTGATTCCCTTAAGAGAAATTAGTATCCAGAGCTAAGAAGGTGATGGTGGGGGGAGAAGGAATTAGAAAAGAAAGGGAGAAGGGAGGGAAAGGAGGGAGAAGGGAGAGAGAGACAGAAAGATAGACACAGAGAAAGAGGCAGCGACAGAGACAGAGAGACAGCAACAGAGACAGAGAAACCTTTATTAAATGCCTACTATGAACCTGGCACAGATACAAGCAAGCAAGATAGTCCCTGCCCTTAGGAGTTTACATTTTAATAGCATGAAAGGGAGCTGGAAAAGGGTGTGTGTGTGTGTGTGTGTGATTCTCTGCAAGATAAGGTGATATCTCACCCACCTATAAGAGCTCGAGCGGGGGAAGGAGAGGCACAGATTATAGGGCATTTCAGAGCCAGAGTTCCAGGTTTCTGTGAGGAGGTAGGGACAGAGGATCACTAGAGCAGGGCATATTGAACTTTTTCACTCATGACCCCTTTTTACCTGAGAAGTTTTTACATGACCCCAGGTATATAGTTATAATCAAACATTTACTGATAATAAATCATAAATTTATTTAAAAACAATTCTTTGGTATACATATAATTTTACCACTTATTAAAGACAAAAGCAAATTTGCATACTAATGAGATGGATGTGCTTGTTCATTTTTACATAAAGAATTAAATCTTGGTAGAATATTTGATACTGCAGGATGTAGAGCATCTTCAACATTTTTCAGAGTTGGTCGATATTTCACTTTTATAATCGTCAATGCTGAGAACGCCACGTCACATAAATTCATAGTACAAAATGGCAGAAGTATGTTTAGTTAGGGCCATTTCAGAAATTGTTGGAAATTCTGTACTAATCCCAAGCCAAAATTCATTTAAAGATTTTGTACGTACAGTAAAAACACTGCAATTCGTGACATAATATAGTCTCAAATCAGCCGAGGTGGTTCCAGCAGTGTTGGAGTTGCATGGCAGGAGGGCATGCACAGTGTAAAGTGTTCAGAACCAAGGCTGCAGTGAAGTTGCCCGATGTGACACAGGCAAGCACTGCTGAAACACCTCAGATTCAATGTGTTTGATTTTGAATTAATTTTGGGTCGTTGCACATTCAGAAACCTTTTACTGTTACCAAATTTTTCACAACCCCCACCCTTAGTTTAAGAAGCACTGCACTAGAGTACAGGCTGTATGGTTTGGAGTTACTATTCTCTATTCAGGTCAGACCTCATCTGAGTATTGTGTTCAATTCTGAGTGCTTCATTTTGGGGAAAATGTCAGTAAACTGGAAAGCATGTAGAAGAGAATAACTAAGATGGTGGAGAGCCCAACGATCATGACAAACAAGGGTCAGTTGAAGGAACTGAGGATATTTAGGTGTCTGGAGGGCTGTTTTGTGAGAGAGGAATTAAGCCTCTTTATCTCTGCTTGACACCAGAGGACAGACCTTGGAAAATGCATAGAAGTCATAGACAGGCAGATTGGTAAGGGAAAACTTTGTAACAATTAAAAATATCCAAAAGTGGAATTGGGCTCCCTTTGTAGAGGTCTTTAAATGAACACTGGATGACCAATCTTCGGAGACGGTGGTTCTTGTTCAAATAGAGTTGTACTAGGTAATTCCTAAGTTCTTTCCCAGGCTCTGAAATTTTGTGATCTCTGGTCCAAAAGCCAATGATTCAATCTTAAATTTCTGAAATAAAGTTCACTAACTTAGAGAGGCACTTTAGCCTTTGCCACAATTCAAAACTTATCAAAATAGAGGATGCCTTGTGGTTTCTTGAGGGCAAGGACTGTTGTAAATTTTGGTCTTTGTATCTCATACTGCCTTACACATAGTAGGGAGCTAATTACTATTTTAAAAATTAAACTGAAGAAAGTATTTAGGGTCATCAAATCAGGGAAGGACTAGTAGAACGTGACACTAGTAAAAGTAGTGCAGTATTCTTGTCCCCTATATTCTGCATGACTTTTGGTTAAAGCACATTTCAAGAGTATTATTATAAATGTGGTTTAAATATTGCTTATGGTCTTCATCTTTCACCAAATGAATGAAATTTTTCTTATCAGGTTGTAGGATTGGACATCATATCTGAGTAACTAACCACAGTTATTATTAATGCAGAAATAAAGTATTAACATATGCTCTAAAGAAAATAAAAGCATATGATATGCTTAATTCAATAGAATTTTTTTTTCTAATGATGCTGGAAAGTGAATGTTATTTTCATATTTGAGGTATGTAGAAATTCAAAGTTTACATTTGACACCTGGTTACAAATGAGCTGTCAGGAAGAAAACTTCTTTTTCTAACCTAGATTTAGCTTTATATAACCTCAATAATAATAACAATAATAATAATAATAATAGGAATTGCATGCATCATAAAGATAAATATGTTAGTTTTTAACCATAGATTATTGTTACCTAAGTGATCTTCTTTCTGTTTTGGTTTATACAGGACAGACTTAAGTATCTATTTTTCCAGCATGGAGTTTTTAGGATCTACCTTAACAGCAACTTTTGCCCATCCTAGCCCCACACCTCCCAATTTTCTACCAGCTATCAGTACCATGGCATCAAGTTATAAGAATCGATTTCCTCACTACTCCTTTACTCATAGGTTGAGCCTTCCATGGAGACCAAGCACATATTATAAAGTAGCTTCCTATTCACCTACCTTAGCTCCATTATCCAGAGGAGCTGAGGGACCATGTAGGAACAGGATGCTTCCCTTTATTTCTAATAGAACAACACTTTTCACAAGATATACACCAGATGATTGGTACAGATCCAACCTGACAAATTACAAAGAGTCTGAAAGTTCCAGACATAATGCAGAAAGACTAAGGGTAGATACATCTCGGATGATTCAAGACAAAGATCAACAAACAAGAAATACCCAATCAGATACCACCAAAAACTTAGGAGAAAGAGTCAATGACATTGGATTTTGGAAATCAGAACTCATTCACGAGTTGGATGAGATGATTGGAGAAACAAATGCACTTACAGATGTTAAGAAAAGGTTGGAGAGAGCTTTGGCTGAAACAGAAGCACCTCTTCAGGTAAATATTACATCTTGTGGTGAAACTTACTCTGCTATGTACTATAATCTAGTAGACACCCTCTTGTAGCTATTGAAATACTTCAATTAAACATATGTGATAGCATATATCTTTTATAAATAAATTTTAATCATAACTTACCATAATAAAAATTAGTGTCATCTAATACATTTTATGTAGTGTACATTTTGTAGATTAGGGTAGAGAAGAATTACTCAAATGGGATTTTGAGTGTGGAGAAAAGACTAAGATTCATTGTTCCATCATACAATGATGCAAAATTAACACAATTCTACTAACAGGATATTGAAGAAAAATATAATCTCCTTCATGAGATGTATATGCACATTATGTATTGATATCCTATTGTAGCACACTATACAAACATTAGCTAATCAAATCAAATCCCGTCTATAAAATGAACAATTTAAATAGAAGTAAAACCATTTGCTACAGTTACTAGGGAATCAAGTCAGTAAGTGGACTCAGACTTAAGTATTCATTCTTTCTCTTGTGCTCAGGTCATCTCTGCCTTTCTCCAGTCTGCAATTTTAATTTGTGTCTTCATTATTGATCAATTATATGTATGATTTTAAGGATTATTCCTATTGCTTGCTACTAGATGATAAAACTCTCACAAATATAAGCCAGAATTCAAGGAAAGATCTCTCTCTCTCTCTCCCTCTCCCTCCCTCTCTCTGTATATGTGTGTGTGTATGTGTACATGTGTACAAATATATGTATGCACATATGTATATATGTATATTTTTGAAGAACAGGATATTCCTATTTTTGAAACTTTTAAAGTTAGAATGTAATGTAGATATAGAGTATTTTTTTGCAAGAAACATACTCATCAATTATTTTTATGTTTATTTACTTAATATCTACATGAAACTATGAATATATACATATATGTATATAGTATAGTTTTAAAATAAAACCAAAAGAGACCTGCAGAGGTTTTCAAGGCATTTAAGTGATTTAAGCATCATTTCTATTAAACCACCTATCCTACTCTCTATTGCTTGCCACTAGACAATAAAAATCTCATAAATGCAAGCAGAATTCAAAGGAAGAATGATATTGCTTTTGCTGGAACAAAAATGTCTTTTAAAAATTATTAAATACCGTGCATTACTAATGTATATTGCTATAGACAACTAGTGTAGTCTTCCAGCCTCATATTGAGAACCATTGACCTATTCCATCCTTCTACCTAGACTTCACAAATGGCCAGAGGATTTAATGACAAAAAAAAAAGAAAAAGTTCCAGAAAGCCTGCTCTGACATTTACTTCTTGTGTAACCATTGGCAAATCCCGTAAACTCTCTGAAATGCCTTTTTTTTAAACTTTTTTTCCAGAGAAGCATATTCAATATTTTCCTTTAGTAACTTTGACACCACTGCACTATATCACCAAGGGGACTGCATGTTTACTTAGCTTTAAAACATAACATTGTCTGTGTCTTGTTGCATTTTTAGTTTGTTGAATGTATCCCAATGACATTTTAATCTGGTTCAGGGAGTATTACAGGCTTAATGAAGCCTGCAGGTCTCATTTTGACACCTCTTGTGTAGTGGAGGGGCCTGCAGTTAGGAAGACCTGTGTTCAAATCCGGCCTCAGACACTGAACTAGCTGGGTGACCCTATGGCAAGTCACTTAGTCTCTGTTTGCCACAGTTTCTTCAACTGTAAAATGGGATAATAATAGCACCTTTCTCTCAGGATTGTCATGAAGATCAAATGAGATAATATTTGTAAAGTGCTTAGCACAGTACCTGATACTTATTAGGTATTAGGCACTTTATGTAAATGCCTTCATTTCCCATTAAATTCCATCATTGTAAAGGAAATTATCCTAACATCTAACCTGGGATCTTTCTCTAGTTTATATCTGTATTTTCTCATTGTTCCAAAAATTTAAACAACCATATCCACATGACATCATTTGGATAAAGTTTAAAAAATCAATTTCTTAGATTTTTTTTCTGCAAAAAAAAAAGTTTTGGTGTATGTAAATACAATCATTAATTTATCTTTTCCATTCTTAGAATATGTATTTAGCAACTGATATGTCAGTTGTGGATATCAGGTTATTGAATGTTTTTCTGAAAGGGAGTAGCATGATTTAGTCTCTTAGCTGTGGAGTGATCTTCCATTGAGGATCCTCTTCTCCCTTTAGGAGGCATGTACCTGAAATCAGAATGATTCTCTAATATGTCCTCATAAAAGGAAACAGAAGGCAGAAAGTGACCAGTACCTCAAAGTCTAAGAATTCCTCTCTCATGCCCTAGGCAAATCACTGTGAGCTTTTCCTTTCAGTTGCCATTTTCAACAGGGAGAGAAGAAATCACCTCTCCTTCACTCAAGGGAGATAGAGCACAAAAGACAAAGCTGGCATCTCAGCTCATCTTTATATACCATCAAGGTAAAGATGGGTACTTTTGGCTAGAGCTTTTTGACTTAGTCGCCAATCATTTTGCAGTCAGGATGCTAAGATAGGGTGCTAAAGTTCATGTCTGCCTCTATGGAAAGTAATCGCCCGCGACTGGTGCACACCTTCTAATCTTACCAGGTTAATTGGGGAGTATGTGTGTGTGTGTGTGTGTGTGTGTGTGTGTGTGTGTAGGATTGTCATCAAATCGATTAGAGATTGATCAGGACTTATATAACTGAAGTTTGAAAATGTAATCCTGATAATTCCTATGAAGTGGAATGGTTTTTTTTTAAATTAAAGTAAAATTATTGCTATTCATTTATTATATTGGAATAGTTAATAATGTTCTTCACTGGTTCCTTTTATATTTATAGGTAGCTCAAGAATGTTTATTTCACAGAGAGAAAAGGATGGGCATTGATCTTATTCATGATGATGTGGAAAAACAACTCTTGACAGTAAGTTTTGTTTACTCTTCTAGGCAACAAAGTACTTACTTATAAATATATATAAAAGTGTATTTATTGTGGAAAAATAGAGTACAATATCAATAAAAGATATTGAGTCATTATAGTAAAGATTTAAAACTTTAAGCAATCAACCATACCGCCATAATAAGGCACTTAGATAGTTATCGGTTTTTTATTAGTACCCTAACAATATAGATAGAGCAATTCAGTATGCATACCTATTTAAAATCATATCACACAGCATTTTTATATAAATAACTTGCTGCCTAAATTATATGATTTCAAGGTTTGAGAGAAGAATGCCATATCCCAAAACTACCTCTCCCACTGCAATTCTACAATTAGCAATTCATTTATGTGGATTTATTTTCTGTGAAATGCAAACATCCTTGTGAAAGGTAATAGAATAAACTTTATTAATCATTTGCCTCTTCGGTATAAATATGATTTCAAGATTCCTTTGAGAAAGCAGGCATAAAAAAAGAAAAAGAACATGACAACATAAAGCAACTTTAGGGAAGGAGGGGAGTGAGAGGGAAGTAGGAAGAAAAAGGATTGAAGGATAAATCCAAAGACTCTGCCTTCTGCAATAAGAACTCACTATTTAACAAAAACTGCTGGGAAAACTAGAAAATAGTATGGCAGAAACTAGGCATAGACCAACATCTTACACCCTATACCAAGAGAAAGTCAAAATGGGTACATGATTTAGATATAAAGACTGATACTACCAAACTAGGAGAGCAAGGAATAGTTTACCTATCAGATGTATGGAAAAGGGAAGAATTTATGACCAGACAAGAGATAGAGAACATTATGAAAGGCAAAATGGATGACTTTGATTACATTAAATTGAAAAGTTTTTGCACGAACAAAACCAATGCAACCAAGATTAAAGGGGAGCAGAAAGCTGGGAAACAATTTTTACAGCCAGTGTCTCTGATAAAGGCCTCATTTCTAAAATATATAGAGAACTGAGTCGAATTTATAGAATACAAATCATTTCCCAATTGATATATGGTCAAAGGATATTACTAGGCACTTTTCAGATGATGAAATTAAAGCTATCTCTAGTCATATGAAAAATGCTATAAATCAGTATTGATTAGAGAAATGCAAATTAAAACAACTCTGAGATACTACCTCATACCTATCAGATTGACTAATGTGACAAAACAGGAAAATGAGAAATATTGCATAAAATGTGGGAAAATTGGAACACTAATGCATTGTTGGCAGAGGTGTGAACTGATCCAATTATTCTGGGAAACAAATTGAAACTATGTCCAAAGGGCTATAAAACTGTGCATACCCTTTGACCTAGCAATAGCACTTCTAGGTCTGTATCCCAAAGAGATCATGCAAATGGGAAACCAACCCACATGTATAAAAATATTTATAGCAGCTCTTGTGTTGTCCAAGAATTGGAAATTGAAGGGATACCCACGACTTGGGGAATGGCTGGACAAGTTGTGGTATATGAATGCAATGGGATGCTACTGTGATATAAAAAAGGATGAGCACACAGACTTCAGAAAAATCTGGAAAAACTTATATGAACTGATGCTGAGTGAAATGAGCAAAACCAGCAGAACATTCTGCACTGTAACAGCCATATTGTGCAATGACTGACTTTGATAGACTTAGCTCTTCTTAGCAGTTCAAGCATCTAAGACAACTTCAAAAGACTCATGATGGAACATGCTATCCACATCCAGAGAAAGAACTATACAGTCTGAATGCAGATGGAAGCATATTATTTGCTCCTTTTTTTCTTCTGTTTTCTTTTGTTTCTTCTTTCTTGTGGCTCTTCCCATTAGTTCTAATTCTTCTATACATCATGACTTACGTGAAAATATGCTTAATATGAATGTATAGGTAGAGCCTATATTAGATTGCACACTGTCTTGGTGGGAGAGGAAGAAGGGAGAAAATTTAAAACTCAAAATCTTGTGGAAGTGAAATTGAAAACTAAAAATCAATTTTTTTTAAGAAAAGGATTGAAGGCACAGAAAGAGAAAGTTGACACTATTGAAGACAAACTGTCTACTATATAATTTATACCATTTTAACTAGGACTAGCCCTATTTAGCTGAAAAATAAATGAAAGATCTACTAATCATTATCCGAAATGTAATTGCACTCACAATGAATGGAAAAAAACCCCACTTATTAAGCATTTATTATGTGCTAGTTCCTGTACTAAGCCTAGGAATACATATTCAAAAAGAAAGGTAGTTCCTGCCCTCAAGGAGCTTACATTCTAATAGAAGATTGTATTTGTATATTTATAGATGTACATATACATCATATGCATGTGCATACAGGTATAAATACACATGCACATGTATTACATAGATGCAGGTATATACATGTAAATATTCACATAAAGGAATATATATGCCATGTGTGTATATACATGCATGTGTGCAGCATACATATGCATATATGCACACATGCATACATTGATTTGATTACTGTGTTAAGAGCAAGAGGTAGAAAGCAAGAGAAGTTAAATGGCAAGGGGAGTGATAGATGTTACAGCAGGCAGATAACAAGATGGCCTGGTTGGGTGGCTAGATGAGATATGAAGGTATAACATGCTCTGAAGCCAAATACATGTATTTTGAGTTAAGTTGGCTAGTTTGCTCTCAGTCATCAGTTAAGAAAACTGGGGCCTAGGCAAGGAGCTTCAAAAAATGAATTAACTTCCCCAGAATCTTGGGGACATAGATTCTGGATAATCTAGAGTACAGAGGTCCTGGCTCTAGTGGGGAGAAATAGGTCAGTGGTGGCAGCAGATGGAAAGATGGCCTGGGTGAACAGCTCTATATTAGTTTCTTTTCTATTTCAAGTATTCTAAATGTAGTCCATGAATTTCCTTTTTAAGAACACATTCGTACTTTATATTAATTGAGTTTTGCCTACTGTTCTTTCAACTTATCTTTCTAGTTTTTTATTACAATCCAGCAAATGGATTTGTGACTAGATAAGGATATTCCCATCAATAATGTAGATAACAACCCATCTGGGTCTGCCCTTCCTGTGTGAATCTTATCCAGGTACTCCCATAAGTTCATTAAAGGGAGTGCCATCCAACCTGCTGCAGGCCTTCCTTGTTTAATTTTTATATGGTAGCAACAGGCTGTACAATAGTAATTCCTTGTCCTTGCTACACAAGAACCATCTTTTTTCAATAACATATTTCTTTGGTAATATTCTTTAATCTGTTTCTCATTCACATTGCCTTATTTATAATATATTGTGACTATATATACCCACCATGCACTTTTTCATTGCCTTCACGATGATGCTCATTTTCAGTCAGAGATGGTGGTATTTTATGTTGTAAAACCATATAAAATTGCAGAGGAATATTGGTATTAAAAATATGGGCCTTTCAGAGAGAAGCTTAGTATCTTTAACATCTTATAATTTCCCAAAGGTAATCCATCCGACTTTCATGTATAACTATGTGTGTGGGGTGTGTGTGTGTGTGTGTGTGTGTGTGTGTGTGTGTGTGTGTGTGAGAGAGAGAGAGAGAAGAGAGAGAGAGAGAGAGAGAGAGAGAGAGAGAGAGAGAGAGATGGACACACACACACACTACACGCACACATATAAATACATATATCTATATCTATATCTATTTATCCATCTATCTATCTATCTATCTATCTATCTATCTATCTATCTATCTATCTCTTTGTTCATTCATTCATTTACTGAAGTAGATCTATAGATTGTCTATCCATCCTGCACATCATAGTTTAAATAATAGGCATTTTTCATCTACTTGTTTTTTCCAAAGGAGATAATTGAATCCAGACTCTTTTAATAATTTTTATTTTACCCACAAGCCTCTGCAATATTCTGGGGATCAATGTAATCAGTACAGTGTGTTTTATAAATAGGAGCTTCTGGAGGACCTCATCAAGAAATTCCTCCTCAATTTGGAATATACTTTGGATTTCCTCTATGACAGTGGTGAACCCCTTTGGAGAGCATATAGCTTTGTGTTTTATCCCTTACCTGGAATTAATAATGAAAAAAAGGTTACAAAATGAGGTTATCTCTGTTGAAAAATCTTTCAAGGAACTTTCTATGACTTTGACATATGCACAGAAGACAGTTTGTTGGAGAAAAGTTATTAAGGCATTATTTTGTTCTACTTCATCCAGTCTCTCACCATTCCAGTTCATTCCAGCACACTGCTGCCAAAGTAAATGTGACTTCCCTCTTCGACCAACTCCTGAGTTCTATTTCTTCTAGAATAAAATAGAAATTTTTCTGTTGCCTTTTAAAACCCTGCATGCCCTGGCTCAACCAGGGGTATGCTGGTACTAGTCTAAACTGGCTCCTGAGAGCTGATTGTTCTACTTTCAAAGTGACCATTTAAACCTCAGAAATCAGCAAATGCTACTAATCAGAGTTTGATTTGCTGTTTTGTTGAATTGCTAGACTTAATAAATGTTAAACATTTGCCAGCATACCTTAGATCCCAACCCCTTTCCAGCCGCATTGGACATTACTCCCCACACATACACTTTGAAGTTGACCAAACTGATCACAACTCTGTTTCTCATGCGCAGTACTCACATTACTCCAGCTCTTGTTTCTGTACCTTTGTAGTAGTCATCCCTCATATATGGACTACAGTACCTCCTTAACTCATAGAGTTCCTTTTTTCCTTTAAAATTCAGCTCAGACATCCTCTTCAGCATTGAAGGCTTTCCTGATCCCCCAAGTGCTAGTGTTCTCCTTCACATAGCACCTTGTAACTATTTTGGAGATATTCATGCATGCATATGTGTATGTATTTGTATTTGTTAACTTTATATTTATGCTATATATATATTTATTATGCACTTGCTCTCTTCCCCACTAGAATTTTGTGTGAATGAACTATCTCATTTTTTTGTACTTGTATCCTCAGTCCCTAGCACAGTGCCTGGAACATAGCAGGCACTTAACATTTTTTCACTGATTGATACTGAATCAATGCAGTTTTATAATCAACAATCAATAAACAATGTGATTTGGCATTCTCTATCTCTCTCAGTCAGTTGTGTTATCATGTGGTCAGGACTATTCTCTGTTCCCTAGTAATATTCTCATCAAGGATGCCTTCAGTGCATGTAGATTGTTCTCTCCATTCTCTTGTTTTGGTATTAATAAGGTCCATTTTTTGTTAATGACATTTTTGGATCTTCTTTCAGATACTTTGAGAACTGACCCTTCAATGCCCTCACAATTTTGCCAGCATGGGCTTCCTCTACATACACTTGAGTTAGTCTAGCTGCTTCTCCTGTGTTTGCCCTCCAGGAATGCGATGTTGGAGTTCAAGTGGCTCCATTGTTTTTTGTGGTGATAAGAATTTATTACAGAAATCTTTACTGATTGTCATTTTTGCTAATCCTTCTCCTAATTTCAGGTGAAAAATTCCCTTGGGATGAGTTTACTTAGTTGGGTGGATTTTAAGCTTTCTTTAAACTAGTTTTACTACTTACTAATTCTATTTTCTGTTTATAATAATCTTATACTATCTTTTTACAAATGAATTTATATTGTTAACTGGTTTTCCCCTTGGCCGTCATTCTTCTGTCTAGTCTAGTGTTTGATGAATAAGGAGATTTTTAAGCTTTTGTTTTTCTTGTTGTGGCAATTAACTTGTTAGTAAAATTTCTTTTAAATTATTATAATTAACATCTATATTCTTTTGTTTCTCCATGCCCCATTTTCAGCATCAATAAATTGTTTAAATAAGTGTAGCTGAAATTGTTTTAATTGCATACTCTATCTTTTCCTCAATTTTATTTTCTTCTTTAGCTTTATATTAGTTTTAATTTTGCTCTAGCTAGTTATGGTAACCGTAAGCTGATCAGGATTGATTCCCATGAAAGTAACAGGTCACTTACTGCCTAATAGAATGTAATCAATTTAAATTTTTGTAATGTTGGTGCTTCCCATGCCTAGTAACTTCTGACTCTCATTTCAAAGAAAGTATTCAAAATATATAAGTATCAGGCTTCTATATAGACTATAGGTCTTTGTACTCTCTCATTCCTTATTCCTGACCAGAATTTTACATTTTCACTTCCTTTTCCTATTAGCACCTTTGTATTGAAGTATGAATTGATTTAATTTGGAGTCCTTCATAGAATTTCTCTATGTTTTTATACTCAGGAAATATTGGTGTATGAACTGTATTTATTTTTTGGTAGACTTTTTATGAAAAACTTATCGTGAACTATGTAATAGGAGATGACCACGTGTTCCATGAAGTGATATAGCTGTATCATTTTGTGGCATTTCAATTGTGATATACAATTAAAACAATTCCTTTAGGGACACAATAAAACAAACTGCCAATTCCTTTATGGGCCTCTCTATGAAGAACCTGTGAGCCATCTTTCTATTTAGCTGCAACCTTTGCTTTCTATTTTTCTTTTAATTAACAAACATCTACTAAAAGCTTTCTATGTGCCATGCACTATGCTAAGTTCAAGGGGTACAAAGGTAAAAAAATGAAAGAATTCATGTTCTCTCAGGGAACTGTTGGAGAAGAGAGCATGTAGCATCACAGCTCCGAATGTGCATAAAGGGTAGCACTGTGTCACTTGTGGAACCCAAGCGTATTTCTGCTCCTTTCATTTACCCCTCTCAGCTAAGTGGCCGAGTTGGAAACCCTCATATTCCAAGCCTCCTAGGATATAGATAGGAAGTAGTACTTTCCTTTCAGGTTGACTGGATTGCAGAGTGTGGGAGGGAGTATAACATCCAACAAGTGTGGAAAAATAGGCTGGCTCAGGTTGTTCGGGGCTTTAAAAGCTCAACAGAAGATTCTATATTTGATCCTACAGGCAATAAGAAACTACTGGAGTTGGTTAAATAGGTGAGTCACATGGTCAGGTCTGTGTTTAAGGAAAATTGTTTTGGCCATATTTACTATGGATTGGGGTAGGGAGAGAATAAGATTGTAGCTGTGTGAATAAGAGGTTGGATGTGAGAGGTATTATATTGTGAAGGTAGAAACGAGATTTGGCAACTGCTTTAATATGTGGATGAGAGAGAATGAAGAGTTAGAGATAATGCCAAGGAGACTGGGAAGAAGGTGCTGCCTTCAAAAATAAGGAAGCTTTCTTTCAAAGTGTTCCAAGAATGGGTTTTCTAAACAAATGCTTCAGCACGTCCTTTTAAATTTCTGCGTTATATATATAAATATTCTCAATTTCTTGAAAAAATTTTCTTAAAATGTTATGATTCAGAAACCTGCTTTTGTTAAAGTTGATGACTTTTGTGGCTTCTTTCAGAATTTTTGGAAAGGCCATTGACCATCTGTGTAGAAAGCCATGAATGACAATGGCATGAGAAACTTCTTTTTAATAAAGTAACAAACCAGATCTATTATCGAGCATTACTCCATCCCTACCAACAGTATGAATTTTTCTTTCCTGTCAAAGTTTTATTTTGGCATACTTTTTTTTAATGTTTTCTTTTTTTAAATTAATTAATTTGTTTTTAGTTTTCAACATTCATTTCCATAAGCTTTTGAGTTTTAAATTTTCTCCCTCTCCCTCTTCCTCCTCCCCCTCCCCAAGACAGCATGCAATCTGATATAGGTTCTATATATACATTAACATATTTTCACATTAGTCATGTTGTAAAGAAGAATTAGAGCCAATGAGAGGAACCACAAGAAAGAATAAACGAAACAAAACAACAAAAAAAGAGCAAATAATGTGCTTCGATCTGCATTCAGACTCCATATTTCTTTATCTGGATGTGGACAGCATTTTCCATCATGAGTCTTTTGGAGTTGTCTTAGATCCTTACATTGCTGCATTGCTGAGAAGAGCTAAGTCATCAAGCAATGTGGCTGTTATTATGTACAATGTTCTCCTGGTTCTGCTCACTTCACTCAGCATCAGTTCATAAAAGTCTTCCCAGGTTTTTCTGAAGTCCGCCTATTCATCATTTTTTATGTCACAATAGAATTCCATCACATTCATATACCACAACTTGTTCAGCCTTCCCCAACTGATGGGCATGCCCTCAATTTCCAATTTTTTGCCACCACAAAAAGAGCTGCTATAAATATTTTTGTATATGGGTCCTTTTCCCATTTGTATGATGTCTTTGGGATACAGACCTGGAAGTGCTGGGTCAAAGGGTATACACAGTTTGATAGCCCTTAGGGTATGGTTCCAAATTGCTCTCCAGAATGGTTGAATCACTCTACACTCCACAAACAATGCATTAGTGTTCCAATTTTCCAATATCTTCTCCAATATCTATCATTTTTCTGTTTTGTCATGTTAGCCAGTCTGATAGGTGTGATGTGCTACCTCAGAGTTGCTTTGATTTGCATTTCTCTAATCAATAGTGATTTAGAGCATTTTTTCATATGACTATTGATAGCTTTAATTTCTTCCCCTAAAAACTGCCTATTCATATCCTTTAACCATTTATCAATTGGGAAATGATTTGTATTCTTATAAATTGGACTCTTCTCTATATATTTTAGAAATAAGGCCTTTATCAGAGACATTGGCTGTAAAAATTGTTTCCCAACTTTCTGCTTCCCTTCTAATCTTGTTTGCATTGGCTTTGTTTGTGCAAAAACTTTTCAACTCAATGTAAAATGACTTTTCCAAGTCATCCATTTTGCATTTCATAATGTTCTTTATTTCTTGTTCAGTCAAAATTCTTACTTTCTCCATTGATCTGACAGGTAAACTATTCTTGCTCTCTTAGTTTGCTTACAGTATCATACTTTATATCTAAATCATGTATCCATTTTGACTTTATCTTGGTATGGGGTGTAAGATGTTGGTCTATGCCTAGTTTCCCAGCAGTTTTGTTAAATAGTGAGTTCTTATCCCAGAAGCTTGTAGTCTTTGGTCTTGTGTACTTAATCTATTCAGCTTATCCACCACTCTATTTATTAGCCATTACCAAGTAGTTTTGATGATTGCTGCTTTATAAACAAATTTAAGATCTGGTATGGTTAGGCCATCTTCCCTTGCATTTCTTTTAATTAATTCACTTGATATTCTGGACTTTTTGTTCTTCCAGATGAATTTTGTTATTGTTTTTTCTAGCTCTATAAAATAATTTTTGGTAACTTGTTTATTATGGCACTGAATAAGTAAATTAATTTAAGTAGAATTCTCATTTTTGACAATCAGCCTACTGATCAGCAACTGATATTTTTCCAGTTATTTAGATCTGACTTTATTTGTGTGAAAAGTGTTTTGTAATTGTGTTCACATAGTTCCTGGGTTTGTTTTGGTTGGTAGACTCCCAAATATTTTATAATATCTATAGTAACTTTAGATGGAATTTCTCTTTCTATCTCTTGCTGTTGGGCTTTGTTAGTAATATATGGAAACACCAATAATTTTTTTGGCTTAATTTATATCCTGCAACTTTGATAATTTGTTTATTATTTCAATTTTTAACTTCATTCTCTGGGATTCTCTGAATACACCATCATATCATCTGCAAAAAGTGAAAGCTTTGTTTCTTCTTTGTCTATTCTAATTCTTTCAGTTTCTTTTTCTTCTCTAATTGCTACAGCTAATATTTCTAGTGCCATATTGAATAACAATGGTGGTAATGGACATTCTTGTTTCACCCTTGATCTTATTGGAAATGCTTGTAGCTTATCCCCATTACATATAATGCTTGCTGATGGTTTTAGATAGATGCTATCTATCATTTTAAGGAAGACTCCCTTTATTCCTGTGTTCTCTAGTGTTTTTAATAGGAGTGGGTGTTGTATTTTGTCAAAAGTGGGGGGTTTTTTGCATCTATTGAGATAATTATATGATTTCTGTTTGTTTTGTTGTTGATATGGTAAATTATACTGATAGTTTTCCTAATGTTGAACCAGCCTTTAATTCCTGGTATAAATCTTACCTAGTCATAGTGTATTATCCTTGACATAAGTTGCTGTAATCTCTTTGCTAATATTTTATTTTAAAGTTTTGCATCTATATTCATTAGGGAAATAGGTCTATAATTTTCTTTCCCTCTTTTGGCTCTTCCTGGTTTAGGTATCAGTACCATATTTGCATCATAAAAGAATTTGGTAGGACTCCTTTGCCTATTTTTCCAAATAGTCTATATGGTCTATATATATTTAGTAATGATATTACTTCATTGTCTATGGTACCTTTTAGCAGGATGTGGTTCCCTTCCTTATCTCTTTAATTAGATCTATTTTTGCTTTTGCTTTGTCTGAGATGAGGATTGCTACCCCTGTTTTTTTTTTACTTCAGCTGAAGTATAATATATTCTACACCAGCCTTTTACCTTTACTCTGTGTGTATCCCTCTGCTTCAAATGTGTTTCTTGCAAACAATATATTGTAGGATTATAATTTTTAATCCACTTTGCTATCTGCTTCCATTTTATGGGAGAGTTCATCCCATTCATATTCACAGTTATGATTACTATCTATGTCTTTCTCTCCATTCTATTTTGCCCCTTTATGCTTTTTTCTCTCCTTTCTCCCTTTCCCTCTTCACTAGAGTTTGCTTTTGACCACCTCCTCTCTCAATCTGCCCCCCCATCATCTCCCCTCCCTTTTCTCTTACTACTTCTTCCCTCCTTTCTATCCACCCCCTCTCTTCTCCCTTTCCCCTCCTACTTCCTCAAGGGTAAGTTAGAATTCTATACCTAACCGATTATGTTATTCCCTCTTTGAGCCAAATCTGATGAGAGTAAGGTTCAAACAATGCTCACTGCCTCCCTCCTTTCCCTGTACTATAATAGGTCTTTGTGCCTCTTCATGTGATGTAATTTACCCTTATCTGCCTCCTCCTTCCCTCTTCTTCCAGTAAAATCCCTTTTCACCACTTAATTAGATTTTTTATAATCACCTCAAGGTCAATGTATACCCACACTTTCTGTCTATGTATAATACTCCTTCTAAATGTCATAATAAAGATACAGTTCTCAAGAGTTACAAGTAGGGATGTAAACAATTTGCTCTCATTAATAACATGTTGTTGTTATTGTGTTTTTTCTTTCCTGTTTACCTTTTTATGCCTCTCTTGAGTCTTGTATTTGAAGATCAAATTTTCTGTTGAGCCCTAGTCTTTTCATCAGGAAGGTTTGGAAGTCCCCTATTTCATCGAATGCCATCTCTCCATGAAAGATTATGACCAGTTTTACTGGGTAGTTGATCCTTTGGTTGCAATCCCAGCTCCTTTGCCTTATGGAATATCATATTCTAGGCCCAGATCTTTTAATGTAGAAGCTGCAAGGTCCTGCATAATCCTGACTGTGGTTCCATGATATTTAAATTGTTTCTTTCTGGCTACTTGCAGTATTTTTTTCTTTGACCTCATAATTTTGGAATTTGGCTATACTTTTACTTGGCATTTTTACTTTGGGATCTCTTTCAGGAGGTGGTCAGTGGATTCTTTTGATGACTACTTTACTCTCTGGTTCTGGGATCTCAGGGCAGTTTTCCTTCATGATTTCTTGAAAGATACTGTCCAAGATCTTTGTCCCAGCAGCTTGATTAGTACTAGAGCTACTTTCAGTTGATCTCCGCTCTTCCCCAGTAATGTGTTGGACACCATCCAACCTGAGGGACTCATATTCTAGTATTATATCTTTTATCATTTTAATACTGTCCATAGGGTTTTCTGAACAAAGATACTAGAGTGCTTTGCCAATTCTTTCTCCAGTGGATCATCTTTTGTCAGAACTCTCCACTATGACCTGCCCATCTTGGGTAACCTTACACAGCACAGCTCGTAGTTTTGTTATGCTACATGAGTGCCTCCACCATGACAAGGCAGTGATCCAGGAGGGGCAATGCTCTTTTGTGCCAGTTAAAAATAGAAAAGTTCATCAGTAGGCACATAACATACGTTAGCAAATGCATTTAGTTAAGTATCTGACAAACCTGAAGACTCAAAATTCTAAGGTAAGTACTATACAATAAAAACTGTTGACAAATGGAAAGTAATCTGACAGAAATTAGGTTTAGATAAATAACAATCACACCACATGCCACAATAATCTCAAGACAGATATGTAATACAGATATAAAGCCTTCTATCATAAGCAAATTAGAATATCAAGGAAAGAAATATATCTGGATGGGGGAGAACTCCTGACCAAATGAGAAATAAGGAGAATCAGAAACTCAATCAAATATTTAGAGCTGGAAAGGAACTTAGACAATATCAAGTCCAACTTCCACATTTTAGAGATGAGGAAACTGAAGCACAGAGAGAAGTGACTTGAACAGTATCATTCATCCATTAAGTGTATAAGGGAGAATTTGAACCCAAGTCTTCAACTCCAAGTGTATTGCTAAATGCATTATACCATGCTGCCTCTCTAAAATATTGTTTTTGATAATATGAAATTGAAAAGCTTCTGAATAAATAAAAACAATGCAACTAAATTAGAAGGGAAACAATTAACTGAGGGAAAATCTTTGTCACAAGTTTCTCAGATAAAGGTCTGATATACAAGATACATAAAGAACTGATTCAGATATATAAGAATTATATATAAATAAATAGTTAAAGAATATGAACAGGGACTTTTTAAAGAATTCAAACTATCAACAAGTACAAGAAAAAAATGCTGCAAACTACTAATATTAACGGAAATGAAATTTAGAACAATTCTGAGTTCTGCTTTACACCCAACATATTGACAAATATGATGAAAAAAGAAATCAATGGTTTTTGGAGGCAATGTTGGGGGACAGGCACACTAATACACTATCGGTTGGACATGAATTGGTCTAGCTGCTCTGGAAAGCAATTGAGAATAATACTCCTCTCAAAAAAATTTACTAAGGGCTTTTAAAATAAATAAATTTTATTTTCAGTTCCAGTTTCTCTCCCATCCCACAACCTCTGCTCTAACCATTGAGAAGGCAAGAAATTCAAAATCCATTACAAATATGAAGTTATACAAAACAAATTTTTGCTTTAGCTTCTTTTTAAAGAAAGAAAAAGAAAAAATATGTTTCAATCTGTACTCCAAGGCCATCAGTTCTCTATCTGGATGTGGGCAGCATTTTTCATTAAGAGTATTTTGGAATTGTGGTGGACCACTGTGTTGATTAGAGTTATTAAGTCTTCCATAGTTTATTATCTTTACAATATTGCTATGTAAATTGTTCTCCTAATTCTGCTCACTTCACTTTGCATAATGTTCATATGAGTCTTCCCAAGTTTTTTTCTGAAACCATCTCCATCATATCTTACAGCATAGTAGTATTTTGGCACATTCATATATCACAACTTGTTCAGTCATTGCCCAATTGATGCCATTCCCTCAGTTTCCAAATTCTTTGCCATTCCAAAAGATCTGCTATAAATATTTTTGTAATATGGGTCCTTTTTCCTTTTGATCTCTTTGTGGCTAGTAGCAATATTGTTGGGTCAAAGGGTATGCACAATTTAATAGATTTGAGGGCATTGTTCCAAATTGCTTTCCAGAATGGCTGGACAAGTTCACACACTAGTAGTGCATTAGTGTACCTATTTTCCCAAATCTCCTCTAGCATTTGTTATTTTCCTTTTATATCATCTTAGCCAATCTGATGAATGTGAGGTGGTTCCTCAGAGTTCTTTTAATTTCTATTTCTCTATTTAGTGATTTAGAGCATTTTTTTCATATGATAATTGATGGCTTTGTTTTTTTCCTTTGAAAACTGCCTGTTGTTTTCAGATGAAGAAATTAAAACTATAGTCATATGAAAAAAGTGCTCTAAATCACTATTGATTAGAGAAATACAAATTAAAACAACTCTGAAGTACCACCTCACACCTATCAGATTGGCTGACATGACAAAGCAGGAAAATGATAAATGTTGGAGAAGATATAGGAAAATTGGAACACTAATGCATTATTGGTGGAGTTGTGAACTGATCCAATTGTTCTGGAGAACAAATTGGAACTATGCCCAAAGGGCTATAAAACTGTGGATACCCTTCGACCCAGCAATACCACTTGTAGGTCTGTATCCCAAAGTGATCATACAAATGGGGAAAGGACCCACATGGACAAAAATATTTATAGCAACTCTTTTTTGTGGTAGCAAAGAATTGGAAATTGAGGGATGCCCATCAGTTGGGGAATGGTTGAACAAGTTGTGGTATGTGAATGTATTGGAATATAATATATTGCTCCATAAGAAATGATGAGCAGGCAGACTTCAGAAAAACTTGGAAAGACTTATATGAACTGATGCTGAGTGAAGCGAGCAGAACCAAGAGAACATTGTACATAGTACTAGCAACATTGTGTAATGACCAACTTTGATAGACAACTCTTCTCAGCAATACAAGGATCTAAGACAATTCCAAAATATTCATGATGGAAAATGCTATCCACATCCAAAGAAAGAACTATGGAGTCTGAATGCAGATCAAAGCATACTCTTCTCTCTCTCTCTCTCTCTCTCTCTCTCTCTCTCTCTCTCTCTCTCTCTCTCTCTCATTTCTTTTCATGCTTATGGTTTTCCCCTTTGGTTTGAATTCTTCTTTACAACATGACTAAGATGGAAATATGTTTAATATTATTGTACATGTATAACCAATATCAGATTGTTTGCCATCTTGGGGAAGGGAAAGCAGAGAGAGGGGGAAGAAAATTTAAACCTAAAAATTTTATAGAAGTAAATAAATCATTTTTTTAACTGCCTGTTCACATCCTTTGACTATCAATTCTTCATCTGAGAGTTCTGTATTTTGGCTATAATATTTCTGGGAGTTTTCATTTTGTGATTTCTTTCAGGAAGTGGCTAATGGATTCTTTCACTTCCTACTTTGTCCTTGGATTCTAAGATATCTGGGCAGTTTTCCTGCATAATTTTTTGAAATATGATGTCAAAGCTCTTTTTTTTACATGACTTTCAAGTAGTCCAGTGATTCTTAAATTATCTTCTTGATCTATTTTCCAGGTCGTTTGCTTCTTCTATGAAATATTTCACATTTTCATCTATTTTTTTCACCCTTTTTACTTTGTTTTAGTTTCTTGAGGTCTCATGGAAGCATTAGCTTCCATTTGGCCAATTCTAATTTTCAAGGAGTTGTTTTCTCTAGTAAGGTTTTGTACCTCCTTTACTATTTGGCCAATCCTAATTTTTAAGGAGTTACTTTCTTCAGTATTTTTTGTACCTCATTCTCTTTTCATAATTTTCTTTCATAGCTCTCATTTCTTTTCCCAATTTGTCTTTACCATTCTTATTTTTTAGCCATTTTTGCACTTTAAAAATCTCTATAATATGCAATTAAATTCATATTAAAAATAAAAAATACATTTCTATTTTTTTAGGAATTCTTTCTTCAGCTTCTATCCAATCTTTTTTCAGATATTTTCAAGTCATTATCTTCTGTATTTGTGTCTTGAGCTTCCCTGTCACCACAGTAGCTATTTATGGTCATGTTCTTTTTTTGTTGTTTGCTAATTTTTCCAGCCTACTTATTAACTTTAGACTTTTAGTTATATTGGGCTCTTCTCATCTCTGGTGGAGATGTCTGGTCTGAACTTCTCTCATATGTCTCTCATATGTCACAAATTTTTTGGTGCTCATAAAGTGATATGATGCAGGAAGAGATCTATTCACTACCCTGCTGGTTTGCTCTCTGCAAATTTCTAAGTTTGAGTTTGTTGGTTTGTGTGTCATTGACTTTCCATAGACTGCTGCTGGACTCAGTCATAGTTATCCCACTGGGAGATTCTATAGGTTTCAAGTGACTGAACTGCTGGCTCCCTCATAGTCTCCTCCCTCATTTATTCCACTGTAGGAATACATAGAAGACTAAAGGTTAGACCTAAGGGCCTCACTCAATTTTTGGGCTCCAAGCCACAGAACTATGTTCCTGGCACTTGTTCCCTGCTCCTTACACAGGTGGGGCTCCTGATTTGTCAAAACTGACTGTCCTGGAACTACGACTTGGAACTGAAAATGGGTGACAGCAGTGCCAGACAGCACTTGTTCCTTTGCCTAGTGCTAATACAGGTGCCCCTGGGGTGTCTTTCTGCCCAGGTGTTCAGTCCTTTGGTGCTGGACTGTTTCCCATTGCTATTTCCACCTGAAGTAGGGGTGCTGCTGCTCTACTATGCTCTTGGCAAGTCCCTACCCCAGTGTTCACAGATCTCTGTCTTTCTAAGTTGTCCTGGGCTAGGAAAATGATTTGCTGTCATCTTTTCTTGGCTTTCCTGATAAGAATTCAATTTGGCACATTTTCTATGTGGTCATGGAGGGGGTGTGTTGAGAGAGCTGGGCAAAAATGCTGGCTCTCACTCTGCCATCTTGATTCCAACCCCAGGAGCTTTTTTTTTTTAATAAACTAGGCAACAGCTTATTTGATTTTTTAAAATACAAAGTAAAACTAAGTTGTTTATATCAACAATTAAAAGGAACTTACAGCAATTGAAGAAATAAAAGAAATTGTGAGGCACCATTTATCCAACTATATGCTAACAACATTGATAACTTAGAGGAAATAGGTAAATATTTACAAAATTAAATATCCAGATTAACAAAAGAAGGAAAAGACTATTTAAATAATCCAATACTAGAAAAATAAGATCGACAAACTATAAATGAACTCCCATAGGAAAAAAAAAACTCCAAGACCAGATACAGCCACATATGCATCTTGTCGCACATTCAAAGAAAAAAGTAATTCCAAAATTATACAAACTGTTTGCAATAATAAGAAGCCACCTTTCTAATCTCTTTTTACAATGCAAATATGGTCTTCATCTCTAAACTAGGAAAACATAAAGCAGAGAAAGAAAACTACAGACCAATACCAATATTATACATTATACAATACAATATTATACATTATAACCAGGTTTGGTTTATATCAGGAATGCTCCTGGGTCAACATAGAGAAGATTATAAAATATGATAAATCACATCAATAATATTGATAATAAAAGCTATTAGATTATATCAACAGGTACTAAAGAGGCTTTTGATGAAATCTAATACCTGTTTCTGTTAAACACTATACAAATCACCAGAATAAATGGACCTTTCTTTAAAATAATAAATAATATGTCTTAAATTCCAGAGCAAACATTATATGGAATGGAGAAAACTTAGAAGAATTTCCAATAAGATGAGATGTCCATTATCACCACTGCTATCTAATATAGTGGTAGAAATACAAGTTATAGCAATAAGATAAGAAAAAAAATTGAGGGAATAAGCATAGGTACAAAGGAAACTTGCAGATAATACGATGGTATAACTAGAGAACCCTAACCTGAATTAAATTAATTGAAAACTAAAATTAATTGAGATAATTAAAAACTAGCAAATGTGTAGGACATGAAATAAGTCTACATAAATCATTAGCATTCCTTTATTTAATCAACACTGTCCTCCCAGTCCCCCAGGATCTCTCGCTCCCCATATGCAATCTATTGCCAAGACCTGTCAATTTCATTTTTGCAACATCTCTCAAATATATCACCTTGTCTCCCCTGACATTGTCACCACTCTAGAACAAGCCCTTATCACCTTACACCTGGACTATTGTAATAGCTTGCTGGAGGATCTGCCTGCCTTATGTCTCTCCCTCTACAATTCATTCAGCCACTAAAGTGATTTTCCTAAAGCACAAGTCTTATCATGTCACCACCACCAGCAGCCCCCTCAATAAACTCTAGGGCTGCCTATTGCCACCAGGATCAAATGCTCTCTTTGGCATTCAAAGCCCTTCATAACCCAACCACTTCCTACCCAGTAGGGTTAACCTTACTTCCTGCCACATACTTTTTGATCCAGTGACACTAGCTTCCTGACTGTTCCACAAGCAAGATACTCTATCTCTTGGCTCTGGGCATTTTCTCTGTCTGTCCCCCAATCCTGGAATCTTCTCCCTCCTCCACTCTACCTTCTGACCTCTCTTGCTTCCTTTAAATCCCAACTAAAAATCTCTTTCTTTTACTAGAAGCTTTCCCCCATCCTCTCTTAAATCTAGTTCTTTACCTCTACTAATCATTTCCTATTTATCATGTATGTATAGCTTGCTTTGTATGTATATGTTTGCATTCTGTCTTCCCCTGGAGATTGTAAACTCCTTAAGGGCAAGAATGTCTTTAGCCTCTTTTTGTATTTTCAGGCTTAGCACAGTGCCTGGCACATAGCAGGCACTTAATAATTATTGATTGATGAAATTTGTTTTGCCACAATACATAGCCACATATCGAGTGATTTGTTTGGATTTATTTTAGTTTTGTCAGTTGAGAGGTGGGGTGGGGTGCAGTAGTGGGAGGAATGGATAAATTTTTAAAATTTGTTACCTGAAAAATAAAAATAATGAGGTCTTTAAATGAGGGAAAAAAACTGTGACCTATACCACAAGTTGACTTGAAAAGAGCAAAATGCATAAAAATGTAACAGCACATTTTATTGTAGCAAAGGATTAGAAACTGAGTCCCCATAAACTAGGGCAATGGGTAAACAGAAATCCTTTCGTTGCTAAGAGCAAAGCCAAAAGTGGCAGCTGACTTTAGCCAAGCAGCCTTAGTCCTCAAACAACAGTTGTAGCACACCAGTACCTTAGGATAAAATAGTAGAAAGCCCCAGCACTTTCAATGCCCCAGGCTTCACAGTCAGCTTGTGGCTCCTTTTTCCTTAATGGGTTTCTGAGTTTGAGTCTAGGATGATAATGATGACATACATACTTCTACTTCTCCCTCTCACTCCCTCTCTCCCCTTCTCACCACCTCCTGTGGGGATTCAAAACCCCCTTCCCACAATCTCACCTCAGCTTCCACTAAAGAATAAAATTTGCTCCCCTGCCCTTTTTAAGGACAAAAACTCTTCGTTCTGTGCCAGGAATTAGAAGCACATTAGCTAAATCAGAATTTGGTGACCACCAGGTTTTTTTTTTCTTTTATAGCAATGTGGATAAATTTATTAGAAATGAAAGAACAGTAAACAACTGAGGAATAAATTGTTTGGAATGCCAGCTGTTTGGCCCCGTAGCCAGTAGAGAACAAATTAGGCTTCTTCCTCTTAATTCCTCGTGGGATGGGGGAGGGAGGCAGGAAGTGAATCATTTGTGCAGTTAGTAGAGCCTTCCCTATAGGGACAGAGGAGAGAGGGAAAGGAAATTATTGGGGTCTTGGTGTGTGTGGCTCAGAAACTTGTGTCTTAACCTCATCAGCCCTACCACACCAGCCCTAGGCAGATTCTTTGGACCAATACCTCAACTCAGATCACCATCACCAGTGACGACAACCTGTCCTCTCACAAGAGTGTTGGAGGCAGGAATGGAATACTTGGGGAGAAAAGTATCAGTCTGCCTTCCTAAACCCGACCCCAGTCTGCCTTGGTGCTCTGTGTGGTTTTATCAAAATGGATTCTTTGCATTCTTATTCCCACAGTTCTTAATACCAAGTTCAAAATGTCACAGTTGCTGTGTATTCTGGGTAAAATTCTATTCCGTTGCCATAGAGACATTTGGCACCAGTGAATCTCACTGGCAACTTTCCCGGACAGAAGGCTACATTAGCAAAGCATTTGATGAAATATCTCATACTATTCTTGTCAAGAAGATGAAGAGATGTAGAATTGATGATCATAAAATTAAATAGATTAAGAATTGGTTGTGTTATCAGACTTAAAGAAGAGTAGTTAATGGTCAACATGGCAGGAAGTCTTCAATCAAATGCTCCAGGGATATGCACTTGGCCATATGTTATTTGACATTTTTATCATATAAAGAAACAAATGGCATGATCATCAAATTTGCAGGTGTTACCAAACTAGGAGAAATAGTTAAAACCCAGGATCCAAAATGATCTTGCCATACTAGAGCAAAGTTTCTGTTTTTTAAAATATTTTGATAATTCTATTTTAATATAATTCCTTTGTAATCCTATGTGTTTTATTCTGAGATGAGGTCCAAAGACTTCATGGATTGCCAAAGGAGTCTCCATGACACTTAAAAGGATAAGAATCCCTGGTGTAAAGTGTTGAGATGAATCTGATAAGATGAAATTCAACAGAAATAAATGCAAAAACTTATACTTGCATTCAAAAAAATTTACTTCATAAATAAAGAATGGGAAAGGCATTGTTTGACTGCAGTTTGAAAGAGATCTGGGCATTTTAGTGAATGGCAAGCTCAGTATAAGTTATTAGTGTTATGTGGCAGCCAAAAAAGCTTATGAGATTTGGGCCTTGCATTAAGAGAGTCATAGTTTCCAGGAATAAAGAGGTGACAGTTCCTCAATACTCCAACCTCATTGGATGTTTTCAGAATATTGTGTTCAATTCTGACTGCTATGGTTTTAAGAAGGATATTGGTAAGCTAGAGATGTTTAGGAGAAGACAACCAGGATGGTGAAAAGCCTCAAGATCATGTTCTACGATGATTGGTTGAAGGAATTGTTTAGGTTGGAGAAGTTAGGGGAAATAGCATGTGGAAAAGGAAGTAGATTTTGAGCCAGAAATAAATCAGTTTGAATCCTGCCTCTGGCATTTACTTTGTTGTTTGATCCTAGGAGTAAGTCCTTTTACCCACTATAGCTTCATTTCTCGTCTATAAGATGAAGAAAATAACAGCACCTACCTCATAGGAATGTTATAAGGATCAATTGAGAAAATATGCAAAAAATGCTTTGCAGACCTTAAAATGCTATTTGAATGTTAGCTGTGAGAGTAAAAAAGGACTTGGTAAATATCTTCAAGGGCTGTCATGTGCAAAAATGATTAGGTGTGTTTTGTTAGGCCCCAGAAGGCAGAATTAGCATCAATTGAAAGTTGCAAACAGGGCAAGCTTAGGCCTGATGTCAGGAAAAACTTTTGAATAATTAGAGCTGTCCAGAAATAGAATGGGCTGGCCTGAGCAGTTCCTCCTTCTTGAGGTCTACATAGAGAGTTTTGATAACTACTTGCTTGATGTAATAATAGAGATTTTTTTGGATATAGATTGAACTAATAGCTACTGAGGTCTCTTCCACATCTCAAATTCTGTGCTTCTGGGGAGGAAGATGGTGATGATTCAGAAAAGGAAACTGAGAAGAAATGATCAGAGAGGGTGGAGTGAAAGATCACAACTTCCCAACTTCCTCGAAAGCTCTTCTACAATGACCACAGAAAATATGCCAAACAGAATTCTGAATGGGAAAGTCAAGAAAAGTCACAGCAGATCCAGGGCAGCTTGGGAAGACAGAAAAGGAGGTCTGTGGACACTAGTGTGAGGGCCAGCCAAGAGCACAATACAGCAGAAGTAGTACCTTTCTGTGGCAGGGAACACTGGGCTACAATGAAAGTAGTGGCACGGAACATACCAGCACCCAGAGATGGTAAGGGGACTAACAATATAGGCAGAAGGAGCTCTCAGAGTACCCTTGTTCTAGCACTGGGAACAGGAATGGGTGCCATTTGGCAAATTTGTTACCAATTATGCAGTTCTGGGTCACAGTTCCAGGGTGGAGAAGACCAATCCCAGTCACAAGGAAGTAGGGATCCTCCCTCTATAAAGACCAGAGAGCAGATCAGGAGGGCAGTGAATGGACTTCTTCCCAGACCATATCTCATTGTAAGCATATAACACTTACATATCTCTAGAACTATCTGTGAAAGCAGCAGATAGAATCTCAGTATACTCATACCTCCACCCACAGACATAAGAAGAAACCAAGTCTAGAATAAAACCCAAAGCCAAGAAGGAGGCTGGAAAAATGAGTAAATAACAACAACAAAAAAGAACCTGACCTTCTAAAGCTTCTATGATGACAGGGAAACTCAAGAGAAGAAAATGACCTGAAAACATCTACAAGCAAAGCCTCAAAGAAAAGGTTGATTGGACATAAGTACAACAAGAATTGCTGCAAGAGCTAAAGAAGACAAAAATAACAAAAGAATGATTTTTTAAAATCAATTAAGAGGGTTAGAAGATAAGATAGGAAAAGAAATGAGAGCTATCAAAGAAAATTATGAGAAAAGAACTAATAGCTTGGTAAAAAGAGATACAAACTAATGCTGAAGAAAAAAATCCTTCAAAATCAAAATTGATGAAATTGTAAAAGGGACACAAAATCTCGCTGAAGAAATGCCTCCCTGAAAATTAGAATCAGGCAAGTGGAAGCTAATGACTCCATTAGATATCAAGAAACTATAAAACAAAATAAAAAAGAATGGAAAATAGAAGAAAATGTCAAATATGTCATAGGGAAAAAACTGACCTGGAAAAATAGATCAAGAACAGATAATTTAGTAATTATTGGGCTGCCCAAAAACCATGAACAAAAAAGAGCCTTGACTTCATATTTCAGGAAATCATAAAGGAAAATTGCCCAGATATCTTAAATAAAATAGAAAGTGAAATAACCCACTGGCTACCTTCTGAAAGAAATCACAAAATGAAAACTCCCAGAAATATAATAGCCAAAATCCAACTCTCAGGTGAAGGAGAAAATATTAAAATTTGCTAGAATGAAAGAATTCAAATGCCACGGAAACACAGTCAGGATGATACAAGACTTAGTAGCCACTACATAAAGGAATGGAAAGCTGGAATATGATGGTCTGGAAGGTATCTAGGATCTAGGATCTAGGATTACAGACAAGAATCACCTACCCAGCAAAACTGAGTATAATCCTATAGGAGCAAAAAAAAAAAAGAATATTTAATCAAAGAGATGATTTTTAAGCATTTCTGATGAAAAGTTCAAATTTGACAAAAGAAAATTTGACAAACACAAGATTCAAGAGAAACACGAAAAGATAACATGAGTCAGAAATCATAAGGAAGGAAATATGGTTGTTTTTACATTCCTATATGGGAAGATGATAGATCTAACCTCTCAGAATTTATCATTAGTAGGGTTATTAGAGGGAGTCTACTTACACAGAGGCATAAATTAAACAAGGAGTTAGGGAGATTAATAGAATTTTAGGAAAATGACATATGATAGACCACTAGAATATACTGAATGAGAATTGCAAGAAGTATACATATTCTTAGCTGTACATGGCACCTCCGCAAAAATTGACCGTGTATTAGGGCATAAAAATCTCAGAATCAATTACAGAAAAGCAGACATATTAAATATATTCTTTTTGGCCCATAATGCAACAAAAAAAATTATATTCAATTTAGGGTTTTTTAAGCATAGAATAAAAATTAATGGGAAACTAAATAATCTAATCCTAAAGAATGATGTAAAAGAACAAATCATATAAAAATGATAATTTCATGAAAGATAATGGCAACAATGAGACAACATAAAATTTGTGGGGTACAACCTAAGCAGTACTTTGGGGACAATCTTTATCTCTAAACATTTACCTCAGTAAAAAAGAGAAAGAGCAGATCAATGAATTTGACATATAATTAATATCACTAGAAAGACAAAACAGCTCAATTACACACAAAAGTAGAGCTTCTAAAAATCAAAGGAAAGATTAGTTAATAAAATTGTAAAAAAAAATCATTGAACTAATAAATGAAACTCAGAGCTCTTAAAAAAAACAATAACATAGATAAACCACTGACTAATTTTAAAAAGAAAGAAAAAAATCAACTTACAGTATCAAACATGAAAAGGGTGGGTGCACAATCAATGAAGATGAAATAAAATCAATTAGGAGCTGTTTTGCCCAACTGTATGCCAACAAAGCCACCAATCTAAATTAAATGGATAAATATTCATAAAAATGAAAATTGCCTAGATCAGAAGAAATAGAATTCTAGAGAAAGAAATTGAACATGCCATAAAAGAACTCCCTAAGAAAAAAATCCCAGAAATATATGAATTTACAAGCAAATTCTAACAAGTACTTAAAGAGCAATTAATTAAAATACTATGTAAACTAGGTAAAGAAGGAGTCCTACCAAATTCCTCCTATGACACAAATATGCTTTTGATACCTAAATCAGGAAAAGCTAAAACAGAGAAAGAAAAATTTAGATCAATTTCCCTAATGAATGTTAATGCAAAATTTTAAAATGAAATACTAGCAGGGCAATTATAATAATATATCACAAAGACCATACATTGAGATTTTTACCAGGAATACAGGGCTAGTTTCTTATTAGGAAAACAATAAACATATCATTAACAAAGACAATAAAAATCACATGATTATCTCAGCAAAAGCAGAAAAAGATTTTGATAAAATACAACACCAATTTGTGTTTAAAAAAAAATTACTATGCATAGCAACAAATGGAGTTTTTCTTCAAGTAATAAGTACTATCTATCCAAAAACAAGAGCAAGTTTTGTATATAATGGGAATAAGGTAGAGGCCTTTTCAGTACAATTAGGAGTGAAACAAGGATGTCTATTATCACTGCTATTATGTAATACTGTACTAGAAATGCTAGCTACAGTGATGACAAGAAAAATAAGTAGAAGGAATAAGCAGAGGCAATAAGAAATAAAACCATCACTTTTTACAGATGAAATGATGGTATACTTAGACAACATTAGAGAGTCAACTAAAAAAACTAGTCAAAGCAATTTACAATTTTAGCAAAGTTGTAAAATAAACCCACACAAATAATTATTTTTTATGTTACCAACAAAATCCAGCAGGAAGAGGTAGAGAGAGAAATTCCATTTAAAATAACTAGAGACAGAATAAAATATATGGAAGTCTACTTATAAACACATACAAACAGGAATTATATGAATTACAATCATATAGCAAGACACAATTAATTGCAAAACTCTTCCCACACATAAAGACAGACACAAATAATTGGAGAAATAATATTTTTTCATAGGTAGGCCAAACCAATATAATAAAAATGACAATACCACCTAGATTAATTTACTTATTCTATGCCATACTGATCAAACTACCAACACATTGATTTATAGAGCTGGAAAAAATAATAACGAAATCCATCTGGAAAAATAAAAGGTCAAGAATATCAAGGTGTAAGCAATTAAAAAACAGGGAGGAGAAAGGGAGCCTAGCCATACCACATCTGAAACTATGCTACAAAATAATGATCACCAAAACGATTTGGTACTAGAGAAGAAATAGAGTAGTTGGTCAGTGGCATAGACTACACAATATATAGAAGCAAAGGAGCACAGTGACCTAGGGTTTAATAAACCCAAAGATTCTAGCTACTGGGGCAAGAACTTATCTGACAAAAATTACTGAAAAAACTGAAAGTTGTGTGGCAGAAATTGGGCACAGACCAACATCTCACATCATACAACAAGATAAGATCCAAATGGGCATATGATTTAAATATAAAGGGTGATATCATAAGCAAATTATGGAAGCATGGATGAAATTACTTGTCACATTTATGGATAGGGGAAGAGTTTATGACCAAACAAGAGAAAGGTTTACAGGAGGTTAAATGGATAATGTTGACTACATTAAATTTAAAAGATTTCACACAAACAAAACCAATGCAGCCAAAATTAGAAGAAGAGCAGAAACCTGGGGAGGAGGTGGGGAATCTTTGGATCAAGTTTCTCTGATAGATATTTCTTTTCTCAATATATAAAAGATAAAGACATTTATAAGAATAAAAGTCATTCTCCAATTGATAGTCAAAGGATATGAACAGGCAGTTTTCAGAGGAAAAAATCAAAGCCATCAATCATCACATGGAAAAAATGCCCTAAATCATTAATAATTAGAGAAATCCAAATTAATAAAACTCTGAGGTACCACCTCACACCCTAAGATGTGACCAGAAAATGACAAATACTGGAGAAGATGTAAGAAAATAGATGCATAGTAATGCACACTGCTGATGAGTTAGTCCAACCATTCTAGAAAGCAATTCAGAGCAATGACTAAAATGTTATTAATATCTTTTGACCCTGAAACATTGCTACTAGCTCCATATCTCAAACAGATTAAAGAAAAAGGAAAGATATTTATAGCATATCTTTTTGTGGTGGCAAAGAATTGGAAACCAAGGGAATACCCATCAAGTGGGCTAAACAAGTTATGGTATATGAAAATAATGAGTTACTGTTCTGCTGTAAGAATAATGAAGGGGACAATTTCAGAAAAACTTGGCAAGACTTATGTAAACTGATGTAAAGCAAAGTGAACAGAACCAGGAGAAAAATCTATACAGTAACTTAAAACACACCTCACTTAAGTAGAGGAATCCCTAAGGTGAATCAAACAAATCAGTGACTCTAGGAGGAAACAATAAATAATAGAACAAAATAAAAAGATAAAAAAAGAATGAAATGTAAAAACCTACTGCTTTAAAAAAAAATACCACCTGGAAAAACGTGTTAGAAGGCAGAATTTGCAAAATCATCATACTTCCTGAAAACAACAAACACAAAAACCTGGATACCATATTTTAAGAAATCATAAATGAAAAACTGCCTAGATCTATAAGAACCAAAGGACAAAGTAAAAATAGAAAGAATCTCCTATTCACCTCTTGAAAGAAATCCCCAAAATCAAAACTTCCAGGGATTTCATAACCAAAATCCAGAGCTATTAGGTAAAAGAAAAATATTGGAAGCAGCCAAAAAAGAAAGAAGAGTGTAAGACCAAGGAACTAAATTAACTCCAGTAAAGGAGAGAAAAAAATTTTTTTTAATTGTATTTTACTACTAATTCATTTTATTGGTTTTTCTTTCATTTATTGTGAGAGAATAACAAAGAATGACCAACTGAGGAGTAGTAGGAAATGTGGCATAGTAGAGTAATAGATAAGCACAAAAGATTCTGTTTGTACAAACTGGATCATAGACAACAATCCTCAGAGCAGCCCATGAAGTATTGCCATTATTATAGGAGACTGATGCTTATATACAACAGGAACAAGGAAAGGATCTAAATGAAATTAAGGAGAGGTAGATGAAATAGTGAAAGGAATATCAGTAGGCTAATTAGATGATCTAGGTGGGATTAAGGAGTGATCCATAGTAAGCAGTCTGTGAATAAGTAACAAGTAGTCTGGGGTGGGCCAAATATGACAATGAAAGGAATGTCAAGTAAACTAATTAGGTGATCAAGTAGTCTGGGGTGAGCCAGTGATCTGGACTGCTATAATGTATGGGAAAATTCAGGAAGTGGGTTGCTTTCAAAGACATGGTCTTTTCATTTTACAGGTCCAGGTCCCATCATCCCATCAGGATACCAGACTTAGAATTAGAAGTCCTAAATTTAAGACCCAACTCTGCAATTTATTAACCATGTGACCTTATTGATTGGGTGATTCATTTAACTTCTCTGTGAGCCTCAGTTTCTTCATCTATAAAATGGGGATAATAATGTTTTCATTACTTACTCCACAAGGTTGTAATAAGGAATACATTTTGCAAATCGTGAAGCCAGCTTCCAGGTCAAGAAGACCTAGGTTAAAGGCCTACTTCTGACATGCACACACTGGCCGTGTTACACTTAACTTTGCAACTCTCTAAGACAGAGGTGCTTAACCTTTTTGTGTGTGCATCATTAATTTCTTTGGCAGTCCAAAAAAGCCTAGATACCCTATCATTTTGATGATAATCTTTTTAAATGCATAAAATAAAATACATAAGATTACAAAGAAAACCAATTGAAATGCAGTCATTAAAATATTTTTAAAACAAGGTTAACAATGTCTGCTCTCAGAATCTAAATTGCAGAGCAGGTATTAATCTACATTAGTAATGGGAGTTTCATGATTGGGAGTTCTCATTCTAATGAAATTACAGGTTCATCCCACCCTGCCCAAATGTAAATATTAGCTATTATCTTCCTTTTTTCTTTATTATTCTTACCAAATGCAAGCATTTAATAGCAAGTCTTTTGGTAGTGGTCCTGTTCTAACTACAGAACATATAGTTCCCTGTTGTATTCTCACATTTCAATACCACCACCACTCCTCTCCACCCCTAAGATATCTTTGGATGCTTCTTCAGTCAAGAGGCTACCTGGATATATATATAACTTCTGCCCTATAGATATACAAATGATTTGCAAAGTGATGTAACAACAACAACAACAATAATAACAGCTGCTAGCAATTATATAGCACTTTAAGGTTTGCAAATGTGTCATTTTATCCTTGGACAACAATTATAGGAGGTCAGTGCTCTTATTATGTGCATTTTACAGATAAGGAAACTGAAATAGACATTTAAGTGACTTGCCCTAGCATACCCAGTGTCTAAGGCTGGATTTGAATTCAAGTCTTTCTAACTCCAAGTTCAGTGCTCTATCCAATATACAGTCTAAATAATTTCCCAGGAGCTCCATACATCACTAATTTAGAGTGCTTCATCGCTTAACTGAGCCTCTATATTCAAGTGACTAGTACAGAAGAAAAATTAGAATAATATATGCCTATCTCAAAACTTTGGGTTTAAATTTTCCCATTTCCACTAACCTCCCTGGTCTGAAATATCTGTAATTATTAATAATTATTTGATAATTTTGTTCACTCCAAGAGCCTCGTTAAAGTCATTTCTGTAAGATAATCAGGAGTTCTCAGTATGTGCCATATGCACATACTACAATCCAAATAAAAACCAGACTAACATAAGCAAAAATTATACTGTAGGATACACAAATCACATCAGAATTGGACAATCACAAACTGAGTCACAAGAAAGTCTGTGGTTATAAATTACAACTGTCCTTGTAAGGGTTAGGGCTAGGAGAAAGGAATCAATAACACCTTTAGTTCAGTATTGGTGGGGAGGAGGGAGAATTTTCCTGAAGTTTGGCCCTTATGTACCAAAATATAATATTGGTGTGTGCTATATGTTGAATATTGTGGTACCCATTACATCAACATCCTTAAAAGGCCCCCATCACTGCTCTTAGGCTACTTGTTGGAGCTTTGTATGGCAATGAGAGAGGTAAAAAATGGCTGAATGAATTTAAACTTCGTTTTCTTTTTCACATTATTTTCTCAACTTGTTTCTGGCCTACCCACCAACCAAAATTCAGATCCACATCTTTTGTCTAAAAACAACAGGGTTTTTTTTTTCTTTTTTGAGTTAAGGGGACAATTCCAGAAAAATATGGATGAATTAAAAAAAGAGGCTATGAATTAAACTTTTAGCTATACTTAACATGACATAGCTAAACATAGCTATACTTAACTATACTTAGTAGAGCTATCATTTTCATCTTCTAGCTATTTGGAATAATAGGCATAATAATGTTCCCTGCTCCTACTTAGTTCCAACCATAGTAGCAGGACTCAGAAAAGGGGACAACAGTGGATTATATGACTTTTACCATGGTTTCTTTTCAAGCCAGGGGGACTATTTCAGAAGAGTATGAATAGATAAAAAGAGAAGGTTATAAACTAAACTTTTGACATTGGAACTATTTGAATTTAATTATTTCTGAAGTCAAATAAATTTGTTCTTTTTTTTATCATTGATGTTTCATTAAGTCAGTAATTTTGAATGATATCTAAATTGATAATAGAAAGTATTAATGAAATTTTTCTTTCAATTGAGTAGGAAGTTGATGTTATTAAATCTTGTCAAGAAAGAATGAGGCAACATCTGGACAAGGCCATTGCTCAACTTGCGTAAGAAAGAATTTTATCCTTTTTTTTATTGGTGGGTTTTTAAATTTGTAATCTATATATTTTTTATAACCTCCCATCCTAATTTCTTTTAAATTTTAATACAAAAGTATAATAAAATCCTACAAGAAGCCAAGATGCCCATTATAGTTGTAAGTAGCTTGTTGCTTTCAAACAAGTTAGAATCAACTTCATAAGAAGATACTGTCAGGGATGCCACATAAAGGATTTATGCACTGTGTGGAAGGTTACAGTAGAAGATCTCTAAGGATTCTTTCAACCTTAAATTCTCAGATTCTATAATATAAAAGTGAGTTGTGTATGTTATAGGTGAAAACCAGAAATGTTCTAGAATGAAGAGAAAGAATTTAAGCAAGGTCATCTTATCCTTTGATAACAAGTATTTATTAGTATATAAAGTTTTATTGGCTAAGCCTAAGGAGGCTTACTTTAAGTGTGAAATCCAAATGCATTTTCATTTCTTTTTTGGATACAGAGGGAATTAAGGCTGAATATCTCATGAAAGTAGAAGTACAAATAGAAACCAAATTAACAAATTTATGCTTTTGCCTTTCCTGATGTGCACATTAGAGTTTTTCGGTCTTTGACTCTATGTTTTATATGTTTATGTCTATATTCATAGGTATAGATCTGTAGATATTTACCACATACAAACTTTACCATTGTCTTAAAACTCTAGGAAGCTGTTAAGTCACTCTCTAAGACAAAAACTAACTTCTCCCAGATTTGGCTATCACAAGATCTCAGAGTGCAAGGGACCTCAGAAGCCATCTATTTAAACTAAACAAGAAGCCATTCTAAAACCTATCTCAGAATGGTCAGCCAATCTCTGCTCAAATACTATTAGTGAGAAGAGAACCTACTTCCCACTTCCTACTGAAGCAGTTCATTCCAATTTTGGATTCTTTTGTTAGGAAACTCTTCATTGTATCACATTTATATCTCTCTCTTTACAACTGCCACCTGTTGTTTCTAGTTCTGCCCTGTCAAATGAATAAATCGAATCCCTTTTCCACAAGACAGACTTGACTTGAACACATCTCTCTTAAATTTTCTTTTCCAGACTAAACTTGCATCCTTCCTAAGATGTGGTCTGACCAGAAACAGAGTATAAGAGTCCCTGAGTCTTAATTATTATGCCTCTCTTAATGTAGCCTAAGGGTTCACGAGCTTTTTTGTTGTTGTTGTTCACATATAACACCACTGATTTATTGTGAGTTTGTATTACATTAAAGTCTTCAGAGCTTTTTCAGTTGAACTACTATTCAGCCCAGTATCTTGTACTTATGAAATTAATTATTTTTAATTCAAGTGTAAAATGTAACATTTATCCCTATTAAATTCAGCCCAAAGTTCAAATCAGATATTTCTTTGGCTCCTAACTATATCACCTAACATGTTAGCTATCCCCGATAGCATTGATCCATATGAGTTTACCAAATCATTCATATGACTTCTAATTTGAATTAGTACATTTATTATCATTGACATAATTTTTCAAAGAAAGTTCCTCAATTTTCAGAATTTCCTGGGTTATTCATGTAGGGCATTTAAAAACATAAGCTCTAGGATTCATTCATAATGGACCAATACTCAGTTGTGGAAAGCACACTTCTTTATTAAAGGAAAGTTCAGGCCATAAACAACTTAATAGCTTCTGGCCTTCAAATGTGCTCCTCCTTCACCCTCTCCTTTTCATTTTCTCCATTTCAATCATTTGACTTTATCTCAGGAATGAGCCCTTCAAGGAAAAGTTTTCATTATCTGATATTTAGCTTCTTCTCTACCTCTTTTCTTCTGTACCAGGACTACAGTCTTGAAGGTACCTGGGAATTCGTTTTGCAAACACGTTACACCCTCCTCCTCAAAACCCACCTCTAAGTTGTCTGAACTTAAGAACTCTGGAAACAATTTAAGAAGAGTTTCTGCTGATATAAAATACATTGAATTGACTGCTGAGCAGCATGAGAAACTGAAGAAATAGTTATTTTCTATCCTTCCCTGTTGAGTGGTATTGTAGAAAAAGCACTAATATTCAATCAGATGGCTTGTGATTGAGGCCTGAATGGGATACTAGTTTTCATACTCATATGACCTTGGGCAAATCACTTAACCTCTCTCACCCTCCATTTATTCACCTGTAAAATAAAGACACCAGCAACTTATACAACTTACCCTCATATGGTTGTTGTGAAAAAAGTGTTTTTAAAATTTTGAAGCTCTACATAAATTTGTCCTATTATTTTAAATTAATTACCAAATCCTTTAAATACTTCCCTTATTTCTTACATCTGTCCCATCCTTTCTATTCCCATTGGGACCACCCTAAATCCAGGTAGGGTCTTCTAACTCCAGTCTCTCTCCCCTTTAATATGTCCTACATATATCACTTCCAGACTGATTTCTTTAAAACAGCAATTCTAAGAGGTTATTCCATTGCTCAGGAACCACCAGTTCTTCTCTCTTCGTATAGTACAAAGTCTGGACTACTTAATCTGGTATTCAAGGCTCTCCTTAATCTTGGCCCACCATATCTAACCCTCTAGCCCCCAATATGAACCCTTTGTTGGATCCAGACCAGCCTCCTTATTGTGTCAGAACATTACTAGCTCTAAGCCTTTGCTTATGTTCTTCTTATCTAAGATGCTCTTCTTTCTCCTCTCTGTCTTTCCAAATCCTACCCATCCTTCAGTGAACAAAACAAGCATTTATTAAGTTCTGACTATAGGCCAGGCACTGTATTAAGCATAGGGAATACAAAGGCAAAAATGAAAAAGGACCTGCCATTAAGGAGTTTATAATCCATATGCAGAAAGAAATATATATAAAACTTAGATTGGATATATATAGTATATACACTATTACACATAGTACATATAGAATATATATATAGGAGATAGATATATATATACATACATGCATATATACACACATGCATATATACACATATATGTATATATATGTATATACACACAAACATACATATATACACACACATACATACACATAAATAAAGAAGCTACTAAATCTTGGGTTATCCTGACTGTGGCTCCACGATACTTGAACTGTTTCTTTCTGGCTGCTTGCAATATTTTCTCCCTGAAATATATATATATATATATATATATTATTTATATACACACACGCATATATACATACACATATATGCTTGTATATACATACATGGGTGTGGGTGTGGGTATGGATGTGGGTGGATGTATTCTACCTCTGAGAGGTTCCTTGACTATCAAATCCTATGCTGATCTCCTCCATTTCTTAATTCCATTTTATTTATTTATTTCATATCTTTAGGACTTGTTTCCCCAAATGAATTGTAAAATTCTGGAAGTCAGGATTCTCTTACGTCTCTTTTGTGTCCTTAGTGCCTAGTATTGAGTCAGTGAATAGATGGTTTTATCTGTTTGGTTCTAAGAAGATTTTAAAGGATGCACACACACATACACACATATGCATGCACACATACATAGATACACACATATAGATATATATGTAAATAGTTTAGACCTTAATTACCACTTCAAATCATGTAATAAACACATATTGATTACTGATCCCATATGTGTAGAGAAAAATATAGTAGTAGAAGTAGAGAAAAATATAAAACAATATGGGAAGCTCTTATAGGGATAGTGAGCATCATTCCAACTAAGTAATCGTGCTGGACAGGGGGAAAGCAATTTTGTCACCTCTCACTATATTCTCCTCACTCTCCAAGTAAGTTGGCAAGAACCACTAGGATCTTCATAAATTAACTGCAACCACTACTAAGTTATGTATAGACTTAAAGTGCTATGAGAATTCAGAGAAAGGGTATTCAAGTAGACTAGAGTGATTAGAGAAAGCTTCATGTAATAGTAAATAGAAGTAGTAAAAAAGCAAGATTGAATTGTTGAGGTGGCCTTTATGTAGAACACTAAATTTGAAGTAAAATGATAATACTTTTATATTTATATAATATTTATATATATTATATAAAAAGTAGACTTGGACCTAAGAGAACTAGCTTTTAGTCCTGGATTTGACATAATCCTAGTGATATTGGTCAAGTCACTTAACCTCTCTGAGCTTTCAGTATCCTCATCTGTAGAATAGAAAAAATCATATCTACCCTTTCTATATCACAGAAGTGCTGTGAAGAAATATTTTAATGCATTTTGGAAAAAAAAGTATAAAATGCTTATGAATGTAATATATTCATGATTTTATATGATTAACTTTCTATTCTGTTCTATATAGTTTCTAATTATATGGATTGCAATATTATTTTTTTATTTTTAAAATTTATTCATTTTATTTTTCCCAGTTACATGTTAAAATAATTTTTAACATTTGTTTTTAAAACTTTTGAGTTCCAAATTCTCTCCCTTCCTACCTCTCCACCTTCCCCCACTGAGAAGGCAAGCAATTCAATATAGGTTATACATGTGTGGCCACGTAAAACACAACCATACTAGTCATGTTGTTAAAAAACAAAACACTTAAGAAAAATAAAGAATGTTTTAAAAAAAGTACACTTCAGTCTGTATTCAGGCACCATCAGTTCTTTCTCTGGGAAAAGACAGCATTTTTCATCCTAAGTCCTTCAGAGTTGTCTTGGGTCATTGTATTGCAAGAATAGCTAAGTCATTCACAGCTGATCATCTTACAATATTGCTGTTACTTTGTACACAGTACATGTCACTTTACATCAGCCCATGTAAGTCTTTCCCGGATTCCTGTTTACCTTTTTATGCTTCTCTTGAGTCTGGTATTTGAAAGTCAAATTTTCTGTTTAGCTCTGGTCTTTTCATTAAGAATGCTTGAAAGTTCTCCATTTCACTGAATTTTCACTTCTTCCCCTGAAAGAGTATACTCAGCTTTGCTGGGTAGGTGATTCTTGGTTATAATCCTAGCTCCTTTGACCTCCAGAATATCATATTCCAGGCCCTCTGATTCTTTACCCTCTGGTTCTAGAATATCAGGGCAGTTTTCCTTGATAATTTCTTGAAAGATAATGTCTGGAGTCTTTTTTTGATCACAGATTTCAGGTAGTCCAATACTTTTTAAATGATCTCTTCTGGATCTATTTTCTAGGTAAGTTGTTTTTCCAATGAGACATTTCACATTGTCTTTTTTTTTTCATTTTTTGGTTTTGTTTTATTGCTTTTTGATTTTTTTATAAAGTCATCTGCTTCCATTTGCTCCATTCTAATTTTTAAGGAACTATTTTCTTCCGTGAGCTTTTGGACCTCCTTTTCCATTTGGCCAGTTCTGCTTTTTTAAGGCATTCTTCTCCTCATTGGCTTTTTTGGACTTCTTTTGCCATTTGGCATAGTCTGTTTTTTAAGTTATTTTCTTCTAGGTAGGTGTCTTTGTGTGTGTGTGTATGTGTGTGTGTGTGTGTGTCTCTTTTACCAAGCTGTTGACTTGTTTCTCATGATTTTCTTGCATCACTCTCATTTCTCTTCCCAATTTTTCCTTTGTATCTCTTACTTGATTTTCAAAATCCTTTTTGAACTTTTCCATGCCTGAGACCAATTCATATTTTTCTTGGGGCTTTGGATATAGGAGCTCTGACTTTGCTATCTTCTTCTGAGTATGTTTTTTTAAAAATAAATTTATTTATTTTTAGCTTTCAACAATCACTTCCATAAGATTTTTAGTTCCAAGTTTTTTCCTGTCTCTCTCCTCCCCTCAACCCAAGACAGTGTGTAAATTGATATAGGCTCAACATATATATTCATATTAAACCTATTTTCACCTTAGTCATGTTGTAAAGAATAATTAGAACCAATGGGAGAAACCATGAGAAAGAAGAAACAGAAAAAGAGAGAGAGAGAGTAAATAATATTCTCCAATCTGCATTCATGACTCCGTAGTTCTTCTTCTTGATGTGGACAGTATTTTCTGTTATGAGTTTTTTAGAGTTGTCTTAGATCCTTGCATTGCTAAAAAGAGATAAGTCTATCAAAGTTAGTAATCACACAATGTGGCTGTTCCTGTGTACAATGATCTCCTGGTTCTGCTCACTTCACTCAGCATCAGATCATATAAGTCTTTCCAGGTTTTTCTAAAGTCTGCCTGCTCATCATTTATTATAGCACAATAGTATTCCATTACATTCATATACCACAACTTGTTCAGCCATTCATCCCCTCAATTTCCAATTTTTTGCCATCACAAGAGGAGCTACTATGTGGGTCCTTTTTCCCATTTGTATGATCTCTTTGGGATACAGACCTAGAAGTGGTATTGCAGGGTCAACTGAATGTGTGTTTTGATCTTCCTTATCACCATAATAACTTTCTATAGTCAGAGGTGTTTTTTTTTCATTGTCTGCTCATTTCCCCGGCCTACTACTTGATTTTAACTATTTGTTAAAGTAGGGCTCTGCTTCTAGGGTGGAGGGCACATTGTCCCAAGCTTCAGGGGTTTTATGGAGCTGTTTTCAGAGATATTTCTAGGGACCTGTAAATTTTCAGTTCTTCCAAGGTGGTATGATCTGAGGAGAGGTGTTTACTCCTTTCCTGGCCTGTGCTCTGGTCTGTGAGTGACCACAAGCACTCTTTTCTGCCCCGGAACTGTGAGGAGGGTTCCTCCATCCACTGTGACTGCAAGCTCTTCTATGCTAGTGCTGCTTCTTGCACTAGGACTGCCACCCAGGACCTCAAACTGGATCCAAGTACGGGCAAAGCAACAGAGTCCTGCATCAGTGCTAGCAAAAAGACCCTTGTAATCTCCTTTTGACCAATTGTTTTACTCCTTTACCATCTGTGGGCTTAGAGCTCTGAAAGCAGCTGCTGCTGCTGCTGCTGCTCCTGCTGATTCAGTCACTCCCAAGGCCTGTTCCTGGTCTTCGGGGACCAGGACTGTGCTGGTATGGCCTGTGCTGGAGGCACTCCACTCTTACCCAGGTGTGACAGACCTTTCCTGTTGACCTTCTAAGTTGTCTTTGGCATCTGTGAGCTGAGAAATCTGGAAACCACCCTGCTGTCAGTGATTCAGTCACCCTGAGGCCTGCTCCTGGTTTGCTGGGACCTGGTCTGCACTGGTGTGGCTCTTCTCTCACTCTGGTGCAGAAGGCCTTTCCTGCTGACCTTCCAAGTAGTCAGTCTTAGGCTGGAAATTTGTTTCACTTCATCTTTTAGTGGGTTCTGCTGGTCTAGAATTTGTTTAGAGTCATTTTTTAAAGGTGTTTGGAGGGGTTTAGCGGAGAGCTCAGGTGAGTCCTGCCTTTACTCCTCCATCTTTGCAATATTAATTATTACCAATAATTATCTTGAAAATCAGAAGAATCACAAAATCCAGAATTAGAAAGGACCTTAGAGATCACATAGCCCCACTTCATACTTAGTACAGAAATTCCTTCTGTAACATTTCTTATATTCAACTGATTCTGACTCATAGTAGAAATACTGAGCTTTTCAAGTTGGTCTTGCCTTCCAATTTTGGCCCAGTTCTGAACTCAGGGGAATAAGGTGTTAGAGATAAGAAGTGAACCATATTCAGCTATAGGAGGGAGAAAGGGGACAAGGAGTAAGGAAAGGAGAACAAAACAAGAAAGGAGAATGAACAGAATGCATAATATTCTATTTTTAAATACTATGTCTTCTGGAACAGGGCAAATTGTGGGAAGGTGCTTCTCCACTTTAGCACTTTGTCTAAGCAGGTGGAGGAGGAGGTAGGAGGCAGGACTGATAGGAGATAGACTATGTATGTATAAATATTTGAGTTCCAAATAGGGCTCCTGGTCAGCTAAAAGGCAAATTACATTTGAGTAGTGAGATCATATGACAGCAAATTTCATTATAATCACAGTTGTATCAATTTTAAAATAAATCCTAAAATTTTTCCCCTTTTGCTTCAGAGCTGACAGAGCGGTCCAACATGAGCTGGAGAAGGATCTCAGTGATAAACAGACAGCCTTTCGGATTGATGATAAGTGTCACCACCTGCGAAATACATCAGATGGTATTAGTTATTATAAAGGTGTGGAACGAATCGATGCTACGTAAGTCAAATATATTTTTGAAGTGTCTATGCTAACCTGTTAAACAAGAATTTTGTGTGGCTGCTGCTTTAGTAGTCTTTAGGAATGGCATTAATTATCACAGCCAAATGATTTCTAGACCAATCTCCACTTCCAGTAAAATGGTCAAATTATGCTGTCTTACATACACCATTTCCATAAACCTGATTTTTAAAATGATTTAATGTCACCTTACCTTAATATAAACCTGTAACTATAAGAATGTTGGTCTAATAGTATGATGATTCTATTACGCAGACCAATTGGAGAATAATCAATGATTAGGTAGCAACTAGGTGTCATAGTGGATAGAGCAGTAGACCTGGAGTCAGGAAGACCTGAGTTCAAATGCAACCTCAGATACTTACTAGTTGTGTGACCATGGGCAAGTTACTTAACCTTTCTCAGCCCATTTTCTCATCTGTAAAATAGAGACAATAATAGTACCTTCCAAGATGGTTGTGAGGATAAAATGAAATCATAATTTGTATAATGCTTTATAAATGATAAATGATAAATGCCATGTAAATGCTAGCCATTATTATTACTACTATTAATAATGTAAATACTCTTTATGTATAATCTTATGTCTGCCCTTTTCTCTGATCCCACACTTCCCACTCCAGCCAGGTTGAACCCAATTACTATCTTCCTTAGAACTAGCTCACCTCTTTCTGTACCTGTCATCTCTGGTTTGATTGAGCCCTGGTGTTGGCACCTTTTCCACCCTGAGGCTTCTAATTGCCTTATTTCCAAGGTCTTTTTTTCATGGTTTGCCTGATTTTTCACTAGTTCTTTTGCCTTGATCCAGCATCCACATGCCCTCTATCTCTTGCCTGATCACCACCACACTATCTTACTCAAAATTTTATCTTTTTGCTATTCCTTAGCTCATGACTACTTCCTTGATTTACAACCCACTGCCTGGCCTTGACCTAACTTTCACTGATACCTCATGTTTGTTGCACAAAAGCCCTTTATTCCAACTCTTATTTTACAGATGAGAAAACTGAGACTCAGAGAGATTAAGTGACCTGCCCAAGGGGTCACAAAGATAGTAAGCATCAGAGATAGGGTTTGAACCCAGATCCTCTCATTATGGAGCAAATAGTTTTCTCTAGAAGCTTTGATTTAATTTTCACATACCTCATATGTGTTGTCTTAACTACTCAACTTGTTCCTAAACCCTTGACTGACTCTGACCTCATGTGCTTATGTGTCCCATGGCCTATGACAGCTTGTTAAGGTTTTTTTTTTCCCATCTTCTTTGCCTTAGCCTTTCAGTACATGTGTGTTCCTTGGATTATAATGGTTTGTTTAGTTTCTGTTCTCTAGTTTTATCTTAACCATGGGCTTTCAGGAACTCCACAGTGCCCACTCCTATGTTTGCCCCTTACTCTTAATTTCCAACCTCACTTTCATGATCCTAATTCTGCTCAAAAATTATTTAAGATCAATTATATTAAGATATAATTAATAATAAAAATATTAAGATCAATTATAACTTTAATCTGAATTCCTAATTAATACAACATATAATTATGTGTAGCCTGTCTAGATTTTCATCATTGATTTTGCTTCATTTTCTTAGGATCTCAGTGCCGGAATCATGGGCCAAGTTTACTGATGACAACATTCTTCGTTCTCAGAGTGAAAGGGCAGCTTCTGCCAAACTGAGAAATGATATTGAAAACCTATTGGTTGTGACTGCAAATGAAATGTGGAATCAGTTCAATACAGTCAATGTTGCTTTCACCAATCGCATTTCTGAGACAGGAGATGCCAAAAATAAGATTCAGATGCATTTAGCAAAGGTAAACCATCTCTTTTTAGTATTTCATTACTCATTTGGCCATAACATGAAATAACAAAGCCAAGATCCTGGGTTTTGTCATCATATGGATCAATTATCTTCACTCTATCTAGACTGTAGCCTAACCAAAGCCAGCTCTCTTAGAAATACATGCTATTTTTCACAGAGGTTTATGAATTAGTACAAATCTATCCTGGATGGGACACACACACACACACACACACACACACACACATACACGTCCACTAATGGCATGAGCAAGAGAGACAGAAAATGACAGTCTTTAGTTAAGTAGATCTAAATACCTCAAAATTATAAATACTATAATCATTCATTATAACTAGGAAGTATATGAAAGAAATACTTTTGCACCTGCTTTCTATACAGCAGGCTTTACAGAATACAGCAGCAGCAGCTGCCATGACCTGGAAGAAGGACCTGAAACAGTCCAATCTTCTGCCTCTCAGAGCTCTTTCCTAACTGGTGATACTCTATCTGGATTTATTTCTGAGTAGTTAGCATGCTCTGCATTATTCTCTCCCAATCCCAGTGATTCTGAATATCCCAGCTGCCAATGTACAAACCATGTTCCCCATCCTCAGTTGCTCTCTTCCTTTATACCATCCCCCTCCACCTTATGCTCCTTCAATTGTGGTTCCTGGAACACTTACTCCATAATTAACAAACTTCCTTTGCTCCTAAATCTTTTCCATTTTCTCTCCTTTCATCTTCTAGAACTCACTGAGGCCTGGATTTCTCCTAAAAATTCTGCATCCCTGGATAACCTTTCTGTTACTGGTTGCACTTTCACTCATGCGTCTCCCTGCCTCACTGGTGGTGGTAGAGGACTCGGAATACTCCTTGCCACTTTCATGCTCTCTACCACCATTATTCAACAACACTCCCTCCTTTGAAATTCATGCTATATAAATTTATCATCCAATCCAGGTCCTGGGGTCATTGTTGATTGACCTCCAGGATATTACCTTTCCTAACTCACTGTAGTTGTTTCCACCCCGACTCCTGCCTTCATACTAAAGGGATTCAACATACAAATTGACAAGCCCTCAAATACTCTAACTTCCTAGTTCCTCATTCTACTTAGTTCCTATGATTTATTCTACCACTCCACCTCAGCTATGAAGAGATAATCATACCCTATATATTTGTGAATGCCCAAATTCCTATATCTGATCAGAATCTTTTATCATTTCATTTTTCCCTATGTTTTATGATTCCTAAACTTGTTCTTCAACCTCACTGTGGCTTCTATTCCCTCAAGCCCTCTGGTGTTTTTTTTTAAGTTTCATGAAATTTTTATTTTTTCACATAAATCTATTTTCTTTCCTCACTAGCTCCCATCCCTCATTGAAAGAAAAATAAAAATAAGAACCCTGTAACAAATATCCACAGTCAAGCAAAACAAATTCCCACATTGGGAATATAAATATGATGTTGGCCATGATATATGTATGTGTGTGTATATATGTGTGCATGTATGTATATATATATGTATATACATATATTATATATATATATACACACACACATATACATTTGTGTATATGTTTCTCAATCAGCATTCTGAATCTATCAACTGTCAAGAGGCAGGTAGTAATTTGTAATCATCTGTCCTCTGGAGTCATGATTGGTTATTGTGTTGATCCCAGTTCTTAAGTCTTTCAAAGTTATTTGTCTTTACAATGTTGTTTCAATCACATAAAATTATTCTCCTGCTTCTGCTCATTTCACTCTGCATCAGTTCATACAAATTTTCCTAGGTTCCTCTAAAATTATCTCCATCATTTCTTACAGAACGATATTATTTCATTAGATTCACTTATGTGCCAGTTGTTGAGCCATTCCCCAGTTGATGGGCACCCCTTAGTTTCCAGTTCTTTGCCACTACAAAAAGATATGCTATAAGTATTTTTACCCATATGGGTCATTTTCTTATTTCTTTTGTCTCTTTAATGTGTATCTAATAGTGGCATTGCTGGATCAAAGGGTATGTACTTATTCAGGAATTTTTGGGGCATGGTTCTAAATTGCTTTTCAGAATGGATTGCCCAATTGACAGCTCCATCAAGAATAAATTAAAGTGCCTATTTTCCCACCACCTTTTGTTCTTTGTCAGGCCATAACTCCTGCTCTACCTCTATGATCTTTTCCATATCTCAAGCCCTTGATGAATCAGTTCAGCTCTAAACTATGATCTATTCTTGAATCCCTTGCCCCTTTATTATATCACCAATCATACCTGACCAAATCCCAACCCTGGCTTGCTCCCACCATCTACCTCTTTAACTCCCATTTATATGCAATTGAACTGAGATGAAAAAAGTCACAAAACTTTATTGATTGAGTCACCAAAAATTTTGTGTTACATAAATTCAATTAGGACCTCACTGGAGCAAAACAATCCTTTTACACCTCCCTAACTGATTCACTGTCCCACTGATTCTCCCACTTTTTCCTTTCCTACACCCTCTCAACTGAGGTCCCCATCTCATACTCAACTCAGAAAAAAAGGGGGAGGGACATTTGACAAGAGCTCCTTTTTCCTCTTTTTCCTCATTTCATATTACTCAGGCATCCCCAACTATCTCCTCCTTCCCTCCTACCTCTAATGACATAGTTACCTTTCTCCATGTCAAGGCAAATCACTATACATGCATTTCTTTTCTCATTACCTCCAATCTTCTTCTTATGTCTCCATTATCTTCCCTACCCTCTCCAATCTGATATACCTCCTTATCTACTGGCTCCTTAAAGTACTGTTGCTTAAAAATAAGCCTTCTCTTTTGCCATACTTAAAAATTTCTCATTTGATCCTACTAAGTATGATCCTCTAACTCTCCTTCCCTTCTCAACCAAACTCCTTGAGAAAGCCATCAAAACTAGGCATGTTCATTTCCTCTCCTCCCACTTGCTTTTGAACACTCTGCAGTCCAGCTTCAGACCTTGTCATTCAACTGAAACTACCCTCTCCAGAGTTACCAATTACTTAATTGCCAGATCTAATAGTCTTTTCTCACTGCATCACTTGATACTGTTGATCACCACCTCCTCTTGGATACTGCACTCTCTAGGTTTTCACGACACTGTCCTCTTAAAATTCTCCGCCTATCTAGCTGACTGATCTTTTTCAATATCTTTTGCTTGACATTTATCCATGTTCTGCCCACTAATCATGGGTGACACCAAGGCTCAGTCCTAGGCCTTCTTATCTCTCTTAACTCTCTTTTATCATTTATACACAGATGATTCCCAGATCTATATATCCAACCCTATAGTCCCGTATCACCAACTGCCTTTTGAACGTTTCAAGCTGAATGTTTGAGGCATCTCAAGTCTAACATGTATAAAATAGATCTCATTGTCCTTTCTTTTAACCTATAATTTAAGTGCATTCCTCTAGTGGTGATGTTATTGTCTTTGCCAAGAAATGGATTAATTTATTCACTTATTTATTCATTCAATATTTAAAGAGTTTTTGTAATAATGAAGAGAGACACTATTTCATAGAGCTGATTAAACAAGCAGTTGCCACTCATGCCTTAAGTGATTCATTATTGCATGGAGGTAACCCTAGGATCATGAAGACAATGTCAACAATTTGCAAGTTCTAACAAACCCTACCAAGTGGGAAAGATTCTGAATAAGAAGAGTAACACCGTAACAGACCATAGCATGTCTGTCAATTACAGAGCAGCTGAGCTGAATTTGGAAAGGCCCGTCACCAGGTTAGCTACAGGGTAATGGAATTTTTTTTTTTTAAGCAAGACCTCACTATCTTCTCCCCCTTACCCCAACCCTCCTTCCTTCTTCCCTACTTCCTATTACTGTTGAAGATACTGCCTTCCTCTCAGTCACGAAGATTTGCAACCTCAGTATGATCCTTGACTTCTCATTCATCCCACATATCCATACTGCTGCTAAATCTTGTCACATCTACTTTCACATCTCTCATATGCATTTTCTTCTCTCCATTCTTGCAGGCACTATCTTAGTTTGGGCCCTCATCATATCTCACCTAGAAAAACCTGAAATAGCTTTCTAATTAGCCTCTGTACCTCAAGTCTGTTCCTTTTTTAATCCATTCTCCACTCAGCTGCCAGAATGATTTTTCTAAAGCCTAGTACCCATGGTACTGCTTTGCTTAATGAACTCCAATTATTCCCTATTACCTAGAATAAAGTCTTCTGTTTGACATTTAAAATACTTCATAACCTAGATCTTTTCTACTTTTTCAGCTTTATTACACTTATTACACTCCCCTCCACACAGTCTGTGATCTAGCTTCAGTAGCCTACTGTTTTTTTCACAGGATACTCCATCTCCCAACCACCTCTTGTATGCATACAGGTTGTCCCCCATGCCCCAAACTCTTTCCTTCAACTTACCTCCAAGTCCTTGCTTCCCTGGCTCCCTTCAAGACTCATATCAAATCCCACATTCTGCAAGAGGACTTACCTGTTCCCTTTCCTTTCTCTTCACTCCTCCCTCCCCACCTCCATGTTCCTTTTCCCCTACTGCTAATATCTTCCCCTCTCAAATTACCTGCCATATTCTTTGTCCATATCTTATATGCTCCTAGTTATTTACATCTTATCTCCCTTATTAGAAAATGAGATCTTTAGGGCAACTAGATGGTGCAGTGATTAGAGCTCCAGCCTTGGAGTCTGGAGGACCTGAATTCAAACTTGGCCTCAGATACTTGACACTTAGAAGCTGTGTGACCCTGGGCAAGTCACTTAACCTTGATTGCCCTGCAAAAAAAAAAAAAGACCGTGAGATCTTTTGAGGGCAGGTACTGTTTTTGCCTTTCTCTATCAGTATGCTTAATATGGTGCCTGGAATATATAGTAAGCACTTAGTCAACTACCATTAATTAAGTTCCTGTGCTAAATTCTTGGGATTCAAAGAAAACCAAAAGATAGTCTTTACTCTCAAGAAACTTACAATGTAGTGGAGGAGACTGCATTAAAACAACTATGTACAAACAAGACATATACAGGATAAACTGAAGATAGTCAACTGATCAACATGAAAGAAAAAACAGAAACAGCAAGACAACAAAAAAGAAAATAATGCAATGACCTCCTAAAGGAAGGATCAAATATGAAGAATAAAGAAAAGAAATACAGGCTTCTCCTGTCTGCTTCAAAAGCATCAGTCTTAATGATCTAGTCCACATGATACATGATACCAGTTCATAGTGAGTATCCCAATGTAAATCAGTGACAACGAGCAGGAGAAGCACAAGGATCATCAGGGATGCAGTACAGATGATGATACTTCCAGAATAGTCATAGATCCTTAACATGGTTTAGGGGCATCACTTCTAAGGTAGCTAAGAGGTCATTACCTTCTTGCAGACTTTCCTCAGTGTCAGAGTCTATACTGAGACTTACCTTGTATTACATCCATTCTATGTTCCCTTGGCCCTCATGCCAAGATTGTCGCCATCTTGGGTGCCCCATGGATGGAGAGAAAGAGGGATATCAAATATTGGCTCCTTCAGAGTTCTTTGCTGAGGGATTTCTCCCTTCTTTTGTGGTACCTGGAGAATAATGCAGAGCTACTCTCTTCCTTCCCCTCTTATTAGAAAACAAGGTACTTCCCACCTATGCCACTTCTTGATGCTCCAAACCTCCTTGTGAAAGAGTTGTCTGTTGACTACTGGGTGTTATGCTGATAGCATTGCGGAGTGACCGTATCAGTTCTAGATAAAAAGTAAGCAAAGACTATGATGCAGGCTTGCCAGCACTGTTGCTAGTACCGAGCATTGTCTCCTTGGTAAAAGCTCAAGTTCTGCTTCCTCTGCCACAGCCAAACTCCTCTGAAATGCTACCTTCTTTGCCAAGATTGAGCAATTCCTTAGGCTTCTACCATTGCCCCCCTCTGCCAGGTCTTGGGCATAAATGCAGGTTTGGGTTCTGCTGCTAACTCCCCTTACCTAGTCTACCCAGCTGATGAGGTCAGAAATGACTACAAAGGCAACTTCATGGGTTGTGGACAGCATGGCCAGAGCTGGGTCTCTTCCTGTCAGCGGTCATCCTTTCCAATTTAGAAACTTCTGTGACCTCATTCAATTGAAACTGCTCTCTCCAGTTACTAATGATCTCTTAATCTCCAAATCTAATCAGTTTTAATGAATCTAATGAATCTCCCCCTCTCCTCCTCCCTTTATTCTCTCTCTCTCTCTCTCTGTCTCTCCCCACCCCCAGTGAGTGGTAGTTGGAGGGCCCCTGTGGACCACACACTCAAAGCACCCTCCTCAATATTGCAAAAATGATGACTGCTTACATATAACAGCTAGACTATATATTGTAGCCTAAAGGAGTCTTCTTTTGCTTTATGTGTTTCCCTGAGTATAGGTCAGTCAATCAAAAAGAATTTAGTTAGTACTTACTATGTGCCAGTAACTGTGTTAAGTGCTGGAGATACTGGCAAAAACATGGTTGCTACCCTCAAGGAGCTCATACTCTAATGGATGCTGAATTGGATATTCCTAGCCTTTGTAACAGGCTTGTGAGTTCAGGATGTCAGGAACTCTTCAGTCAGGGCTTTTTGGCAGTAGAAGGAATTTTCTGGTAAACCCAGATCTAGGCTGAGAAAATTCTGGAAGTCTGGACTTAGGTCTGACTTAATTCAGTAAATACATGGGGAAAAGTAAATACTATGGAATGACGAAAGCAATTTCAGATGCTGGTAGTAAGCTGCAGGTGAAAGAGTATTGGACTGGGGTGGAGGGTCAAAAGAAATGGATTTCTCACCAGTCAAAGGAAGACAACAATGGATTAGGCTGTCTAACTCACTTATTTTTAGGTTCAGTTGAAATAACATATATGAACATACTTTGTAAAACTTTATGTACTATACAATATAAGCTATTTTATTATAATTAATCACCTTTACAAATTGCATATCTTACAATAGACTTGCCAGGTAAGTAGTATAAGTACTTTTTATTCCTATTCTACATATGAGGAATTGAAGTTCAGAGTAGTTAAATAACTTGTTAATTGTCACACACCAGTAGAGCTGATATTTGATACAGTCATGTGTCAATTAAGTTATTATTTTGCTGACACCTAATGAAAAGGATTTGCCCATTTCTTTTTACATTAACCTTCCCAACATTCAGGGGAATAGCAATGGAAGATGGCAGAGCTAAATATCTAAAAGGTGACAGATTTCTTAGTGAGAGTAAAATGGGATTCTGTCACACAGAATGGCCATAGAATGGTATCTTAGCTCTTTCTCAAATGAGATGGAGGAACAGTTTTGGAGTGAGGATTATGGTGAAGAGGAAAAACACTGGTAGCACTTGACATGAAGAAGCAACAACTTATAAGAAGAAAAGATCAGCTGGGAGAAAACTCCATGTAGAATTTAACGTTTATTTATATTTTATACTCTCTTAGACACTACAAGAAATCTTCCAAACTGAAATGGCCATAGAAGCAATCCGAAAAGCCATTCGGGACAAAGGAGCACCTTTGAAGGTGGCACAGACTAGACTGGATGAGCGTACAAGAAGAACAAATGTAGAACTGTGCCGAGATACAGCCCAATTACGGTAAGGCAGGTTCATGGTGCAAAGTGACTACTTATGAATGAAGAAAATACTTGTCATACTCTTCATTCATATTTGACTTCAGCTATTGTTGATTGTAGTTTTGTGCCTATGCTTACATGTTTATGATGTTTATTTTTTTTCCAAAGAAGAATTAATCATTTGGAAGGAGTTTGAAATGTTAAGTTTGAAATTTTTTTTAAGATAAAAATGGTTTGACTTCATTTGATGAGGTCTTGATGATATTGAAATGACTTAATCATAAATCTCAGAGTTTTTAGAATTATTATAGGATTTCCCTAGAAGGAAATTAAATTTGATTGTTTTATATGCATTTTACAGTGTCATAAACTTTATGGTACTTCAGTACAGAAGAGCATTCATTTCTATGACATACTAAACATTTCAAAATGATTTACAAAACTAACTTCTCTTATCAGTTTTAATGCTTAGCAAGTCTTAACAGTCATTTAGTTCTTCCTCACGTCTAACTTGAATTTACTTGCACTTTAAACCTATTTCAATTTATTCTGTCCTCAGTGGAAACATAAAATAGTGAATAATTAATATATGTGACTCATATTTGTTATCTCTCCCACATTTCCCTCCCTGGAAAAAAATCTTTGTACCAAATATTCAGTCAAGCAAAACTAATTCAAGCAAAACTAATTACTGCATTGTTCATGTCCAAAAATGTCTCATTGACACTTTGAATCTATTACCTCTGCTTCATAATCAGTTACCTGGACCATGGTTCCAAAGATCAGAGTTCTTAAGTCTTTCTGATTTGTTTGTCTTTATAATATTGTAATAACAGTTGTATAAATTGTTTTGGTTTTGGCTTATACAGGTGTTCCCGGGTTTCTCTGATATTGTTCCTTTGTTGTTCTTGTCAGTCATTCAGTCATGTTCAACTCTTTGTAATCCCACAACCATAGCATACTACCGAAGTCTGTCCAAGCTCATGTTCATTGCTTCGATGACCTTGTCTATCCATCTCATCCTCTGCCATCCCCTTCTCTTTTTGCTTTCAATCTTTCCCAACATCAGAGTCTTTTCCAATGAATCCTGTCCTCTTATTATGTGACCAAAGTATTTAAGCTCCAGCTTCAATATTTGTCCTTCCAGGGAACTTTCATCCCTTCATCCTTTTCATCCCTTTCATCATTTAAAAAAATTATGTAATCAAAAGTGTCCATTAATCTTTTGTGATCTTCTCTATCCCTATTATGTACTATCATGAACCATTCCCCACCCATAGATATGAAAGGAAATTTCTTCCTTGCTCCTCTAATTTGTTTATAATGTTACTCTTTTAGTCCAAGTCATATATACGTTTGAAGCTGTTCATGGCAAATGGTATGAGATGTTTGTATATGCCTAGTTTCTGCCAGACTGTTTTTTAATTTTCCCAGCAGTTTTTACTGAAGAGTAAATTCTTACCCCAATAGCTTGAGTATTTGGAAATATCAAACACTGGGCTTCTGTGTTCATTTGATTTTATACATTGTGTACACAGTCTATTTTTCTATTACTCTCTCTATATCTTAATCAGTTCCAAATTAATTTACAGTTTGCTGCATTGTAATATAGTTTGCTATTTGGTACTGCTAGACCTCCTTTCTCAGTTTTTTTTTTATTATTTCCTTTGAAATTTGTGACCTTTTAGTCTTTCATATGAAGTAATCCTTTCATAGTTCAATAAGTTTAGCACAGATAAGTAAATTAATTCAAAGAGTATAGTAATTTTATTTTATTGGCTCAGCCTACTCAATTAATCTTTATGCCTATTTCCATAAAGAGTATTCTAGAATTGTATTCATCTCATTCCTGTGTATGTCTTGGTAGGTATATTCCTAAGCAAGTTATACATGAAATTTCTCTTTCCATCCATTCCTGCTGGATTTGTTGAGAAAATATAGAAAGGATGACTTTTATGTGAATTTATTTTGCATCATTGAACTTTAGTGAAGTTTTTTAAATTTAATTTCCTTGACTCTCTAGAACTTGCTAAGTAAAGCCAGTAAAAATCAATACTTTTGTTTCCTTTTTAGCCTGTGATTATTCCCTTATTTTCTCTTACCTGTCATTGCTATAGCTTGTGTTTCTAGCACCACATCAAGCAGTAGTGTTGATAATGAACATAATTGCTTTATCCTTGATCTTAATTGGGAAGACTTCTACTTTATCCCTATTACATATAATGCTGGCTCTTCACTTTAGATAAATAATACATACTGTATTAAGTTCCATTTATTTCTGTTGGTGGGCATAACACCAGCATCCTCTTAGTTCACGTTCAATATTAGGATGAAATGAAGTACTTGAAAGTCATTGAACAGTTAAGAAAAGGAAATTAATTTTGCCCTAACATGACCAAAGATATATATAACAAGGATACCATGGCACTTAAAGGGGCACCAAATTCCTCTGGATGGGACTTTTTTATGCCCTAAGATGACCTAGAAACTGTATCAAGGGAGACCTGGGCCAACCACATTCCAGAGACAATTTAGTTTTCTTGGGAAAACTAATTCCTGTGGTAGAGAAATGGGGGAACCTGATCTAATTTTTTTTAAACAGTAGGAGGTATTGCATCTTTTCAAAAGAGTTTATTTTGTTTATGACCAATATATCCCTAAATCAACCCTTCCTCTTATTTCTCTCTCTCCTCTCCCAGTTTCCTCCTTTCCCCATTTGGTCAAATGTATTTCTATAATAAACTCTGTACGTGTTCCACCCTACTCTGATTGGTTCGTATGAAAGTGAGGTTTAAGAGACACTCAGTGCCCCACCCATTTCTCTGTGTGTACGCTTTACTTGTTCATACTGATTAAAGAAGATAATAAATTCCCCTACAGTTTGTCCTTCTTTCTTCCTTGATATATTCCTTTTCCCTTCCCTTTCCTATTTTAAGATTATATAAACACAACAACACTACTCCAAAGGTCTCTATTTTAATATAACTCATTTCATAAATCCTGCTGACATTTTGCTTCTCAGAGGAAACTTGTTTTTTTCTCCCTGTTAGGATGCAAACATTTCCTCCTTTGTTCCTCCAATCCCTTCTGATTGCTCACTTTTATTTTCAGTTTTTATGTTTCTCTTGACTCTTTTGTTTGTATTTCTAAATTTCTATTCAGTTCTGGGTTTTTTTTCATTTTTTCATGTTTAAAAGTCCTTATTTTATCAAAGGTCCATTCTTTTTCTCCTATAGGAGCATATATTCAATTTTTCTGGGTAAATTGTTCTTGGTTACATCTATTTCTTCAGCCTTTTGGAAAATTATATTACAAGCTCTTTGTCCCTCATAGGGATAGCCATTAAATTTTGTGTAGTCCTGACCGTGGCTTCTCAATTCTTGAACTTTCTTTCTGGATGCTTACATCTTTTCTTTGACCTTAAAGCTCTGGATTTTGGCTATGATTCCTAGGATATTTTCCCCCCCAACAGGTCAGCACTTGTCAGCATATATTTGATTTATTATTACCACAGATGTCCAAGGGGGGGTGTATTATCAAACAAACTGTGACTGATGAATGAACCATTCACATTTTCACTGTACTAGCCACTTGTACTTTAGACATTCATCACTTAACTTTGAGACAAACCCTTATGGGATCAACCAGAAAGGACGAACAGTCTTTGAATCTTTTCACTGGTCAGTCTTCTCACTGAACAATATGGGTTTTTGTCTACTGTCTGTAAATAGAAAGAGGGCACTTATACAATAAAGAAAGGGCTACAAAAGCTCTGAAACAAGAGTACTTAACCTGGATCTGTGAGCTTTTTTTTCCTTAATAACTATGTTTCATTATAATTAGTTTCCTTTATAATCCTACAAGTTCTATTTTATGCATTTAAAACATTATTCTGAGAAGGGTCAATAGGTTTCACCAAACTGCTTAAAGGGGTCCATGACACAAAAAGGTAAAGAGCCTCTGATCTAAAAGCTCCAGGAGGGTGGGTGACATGTCAATGGTTGATGCTTCCCAATTTTTCTGGAAGACATACCATCCAAAATCCCCAATGGAAACTCCTAAATGGTAAGACTGAGGCACTGAATTTTAAAGAAACAAGCTTTTAGGTGCCCTTCTGGGGGTAGTTTATGGTGAAAACCATCATAGTATAGTGGAAACAACACAAGATATGAAGTCAGTATTCCTGAATTCAAATCCCAGCCCTGCCACTTGTTTTCTCTGTGCTCTAGTTTCTTCAACTTGCAGGGAATTAGATGATCTCTAAAGTCTCTTCTTTAGGTAATATAAACCAATCATCTTGAGATGATAAGAAGAAGAATGTCTGTAGGTAATCACGATGGGCATTAGGAAAGCACAACAGAAAAAAATCAGAAAATAGAACAACTCTGCCACATCTCAGTGGTATTAGTCATAATGTTTAATTCAGTCCAGGGAAGCTAAGCATAATGCAGTGCTCAAAACCATAGGAAAAGCTAATCAGAGAATTTTTTGAGCAGAACCAAGAATACCATGTCAGAATAGTATTTTTGATTTGAGTTAGAGACTTGGAACTTGAACTCATAAGACTTCATGTCCAGTGTTCTTTCTACCATACCACATTATCTGCCCATCTTCCTATGACTCAATATTTATTTGTACTTGTGTGATCCAATACTCTATGAAATACTGTTTTATAAACATACATACAAAAACAATAGTAACTATATGTCCTACGATCATTCATTAAATAGCATATGAATTAAATTTAACTGGAAACCAGCCATGGGATCATGGAGCTTCTGTTTATTATTATTTTGCAGCCTTGTTAATGAAGTTCATGAAATTGATGACACAATCCAGAGTCTGCAGCAGCGATTGAGAGATGCTGAGGACACCCTACAAGCACTGGTCCATGCCAAAGCTATGCTGGAACATGACCTGGCTGTCAAATCAAACTCTCTCTTTATTGACCAGGAAAAATGCATGGGAATGCGCAAAAGCTATCCTAGCACTCTCAGGCTGGTGGGATACTCATAAATGTTTTTACCTGAGCATTTAATGCATTAAACAAAAACAAGACTCTGAGGGTTCTATTATAAGATTGTAAAAAAACAGTGTGAGAATATTTTAATTCATTAAAGAATACTCTTAATATAAATTAAATGATTCAGGTTTGTATTACCTTTTCCTTGTTGTTTCCAAGAAAAATGCATTCATAGTTTTTTTTTTTAGTGACTTCTATAGCCTTCAAGGGCTCTCAGAACTGTGTGGAAACCAACTCTCCATTCAAAGAATTTATAATCTAGCTAGAAGATGAGTCATAGACATGTGAAGATGCTTTACAATATAAGGCAATAAATAATGCTAAATAAGTGCTATAGATGGTAAATAGAGTTGGGGAAAATGAAAGGTGAGGGGTGGCAGTGAATAGGAAAGACTTGGAATTTGAGTGGGACCTTGAAAAGAATAGGTAGAATCTATATAAGTGGAAAGAAAAGGTAAAGGACCAATCCAGGTAGAGGGAAACCTTGAATAGAAGTGCAAAGATGGTAAATTAAAACTCTTCAAGGTACAGTGATTAGACCAATTTGACTGGACCCCTATTCAATAAACTCCATTTCCTCCCTTTTAGCTCTGGGGTTAAATAAAAATCAGCTGTTTGGTTTTTAAAAGCCTTTTATAACATGGTTCTTTCTAGCTTTCTAATCTTCTTATTAGACCTTACTCCCTTCCATATATTCTATAATCCAGTAACACTGACCTCTTTGCTGTTTCTCATACACAAGTCTCTGTATCTCCCAACCATTTGTTTTCACTGGTTGTCCCCCATGCCTAGGATTCTTTCCCTCTTCATCTCCTATTCCTGGACTGCCTAGCTTCAAGTCTCAGCTAAAAATCCCACTTTCTATAAAAATGGCAATGTTTCACCTCAGAGATTATCTTCATATTATCCTGTATTTATTTTATTTGTCCATGGTTGGTTGCATGTCATCTCCACATTAGACTCCAAACTTTTTGAAAATAGGGATTGTTTTGCCTTTGTGTCCCTGTTACTTAGCACAGTATCTAGCACATAGCAGCACTTAAATGTTTATTGACAAGTCAAGACTTGTTCAGGACAATATTGGAAGATATGTTTGGAAAGTTAAATTGGGAACAAATTATGGAGAGCCTTGAATGCCAAGTTGAGTTATTTGGACTTGCTTGTGTAGAATTTTTTAAAAATACAGCATTGGTTCCTATTTAGTGGTTCATGAACCCCTTAAGGACTAGTGAAGGTACAAGGGATTTGTGCTAAAAATGTTTAATGGAATCATAAGCAACAAATAATTGTTCAATTATGTTACAAATATGTGACAACATACATGTACATGTTTGAGACATTATATGTTTGCTTCTGCAGTTATTTGGAAATAATATAATTATGTACACAACAATTTTTGTATTCATTAAAAGATTACATCAAACCCTGACTGTTTATAACTAAGCATAAATATGTCCTTGCAGTTTATCAACTTGTCATCAAATTGTTTCCAAACCACCATTGAGGTTCAACATTTAAGTACAAAGTGATTCCCAGTGAGTGATCAGACACATGTGCACACCCTCAGTTGCATACTGCATATGGCAATAGAATAGCTCCCTCATTTCCTTCTGTTACCCTGTAATCATACCTCATCAGCTGTAATTATGATGTTACAAACATTTTCATTTTTTTAGCACAAATGTCAGAATGTTTGAAAATGATGATTGCTGGGCACACACATTATAGCTTCTTGAAACCATCACAAATATTCTGCAAAACAAACTTTATATTGCCTTTCATTGCAGTGTAAAGTTGTATTCCCATTTAAATGTATTCTCTACTTACTTTACTATTTTTCTACCTGGTAGATTTTCAAAGGAGCTGGTTGGCAATATTGGTCAGTTATTCAGTAGAGTTTCCGAGAGAATGTAGCTGGTGTGCCAGTGGTACAGAAAAAAAGTCATGTTTGAAGAGATTCTTCCTTATAAAGATTAGTTTATATATAAATATTGATAAAAAATAAAGCAATATGTGAAATTGAACTTTGCAATCACAGTTTAATATAACACTTGTTAACCAGTAGAAAAGTAAATATTTTATACTGCAACTATCCATTTTCATTAACTAATTAGGTAGCCATGTCTTGTGGAGTCCACATACACCAGTAATGGCATCATTTAGCTGAGAGTAGGAGGCAGGACAAAGAGAGAGGAGGAAGTGTCCCAATAGATAATAGTCTATTGTTACGATACAAAACCCCTTGGAAAGATACACATCTTCATCAATTGTGCTAGTACAAGATTATTACATATTTAATAAGTATTGAATGTAAAAAAAGAATTTTTGTAGAAATCTATTTTAAAAAAATTATGGCAGCCCTAATGGATTATTCAAGATATTGGAAGTGTTTTTTTTTAAAAAAAGAATATTAAAAGATGTATTAATGAGGAATTTCAAAATATTAATTTAGATTTAGCACACTGCAATGAGGAAATTAGTAAAAATTACTTAATAGGTCACAAATATTTGAGATACTTTTGTATTGTAATGTGAGAAGTATGGGAAAGGTTATAATGAAGGATACATTAAATTTGCTTTTTAATTTCTTAGAGATAATGTCTATGACCACAATGTTTAATTTCTGGAGAAATTCTTGCAAATAATGGCTTAAATCCTTCTCTTTTGTCTCAATGTTTATCATCAAAACATGAAAACTGTTGATAAACCTTTTGATTTTTTTGGATGGACAGAACAAGATTGGAAAACACACAATACTGATTTTTCTATTTCTGTAAATAAGAAAGTAGAAAAGTGATTGAATTTTCATACCTAGTAAATTATCAAATTGCAAAAATATGGGGAAGTTCCTACTATTTCATAAAAACTAATTTTTTCCATATGCCAAAGCAATTGTCAAGTTTATGTTTGGAGATGATTCCAGCAAAATGTTTAAGATATTACACATTTCTAAGACCACAGTGTCTCATCAGATATATGATGTATCCAATGATGTTAGATCAGTGGTTGTAGAGTTTTTTAAAAAGTGACAATTTGATAAGAAAACAGATGTGTGTAACCTAGCAATTTTAATTGCATTCATAAGATATCTACATTATGGAACAAAACGATCACTTTTTACAGGCTTAGAAGATAATCAAAATAAATGTACTATATTAATAAATAATAACATTAATTAGCATTGTAAATAATATCAATCACATAAATCATCAGCATTTCTATATATTACTAACAAAGCCAACAAAGAGAAATTATACTTAATATATCTACCTATATGATTTATATTATATCTAATATATCCTATATATAGTATATGCTTCATGTATATATAGATCTACCTTCTGTATTTACATATAATATTTGTGCATATATATAATAAACTATATATTAAATTGAATTTCTCTTTCTCTCCTTATTACGTTTTGTTAGTAATATACAGAAATGCTGATAATTTGTGTGGATTTATTTTATATCCCGTAACTTTGCTAAAATTGTTTATTATTTTGACTAATTTTTTAGTTGACTCTTTAGAGTTCTCGAAGTAAATCATCATAACATCTGCAAAAAGTGATAGTTTTGTTGCCTCCTTTCCTATACATATTCCTTCAATTTCTTTTTCTTGTCTTATTGCTGTAGCTAGCATTCCTAGTATAATGTTGATAGAAATGGTGACAATGGACGTCCTTGCTCGTTCTTATTGGAAAGGCTTCTAGCTTATTCTCATTACAGTTAATGCTGCCTCTTGGTTTTAGATAAATGCAGTTTATCATTTTAAAGAAAGCTTTGTTTATTCCTATGCTTTCTAATTTTTTTTTAACAGGAATGGATTTGTATTTTGTCAAAAGTTCTTTTGGCATCTATAATATAATCTTTTGATTTTTGTTCGTTTTGTCTCTAATGTGGTCAATTATTGCTTTCCTAATATTGAACCAGCCTGGCACTCCTAGTAAAAATATAGCCTGGTCACAATCTATGATGTTTTTGACATATAGTTGAAGTCTCCTTGCTAATGTTATTTAAAATTCATTAGGGATTTTGGCCTATAGTTTTCTTTTAGTTTTGGCTCTCCCTGATTTAGGTGTCAAGACCATATTTATGTCATAGAAGAAATTTATTAAGACCCCTTCTTTTCTTCACCTATTTTTAAAAATAGTTTATGTAATATTAGAATGGATTGTTCTTTAAATGTCTGAAAGAATTCACTTGTAAATCCATCTGGTTCTGGGTTGTTTTTTTTCCCTTTGGGAGTTCCTACATGGCTTGTTCAATTTCTTTTTAAAGATAGGGTTATTTAAGTACTCTTTTAATCTGGGCAATTTGTAGTTTTAAAAATATTCATTAATATCAGTTAGTTTGTAGTTTTTATTTGCATATGCTCAGGTGAAATATCTCTTAGTACCTTCTTTTATTTCTTCTCTACTGCTTATGAATTCACTCTTTTCATTTTTGTTACTGTTAATTCTTTTTTTTCATCAGATTGGCTTTTCTACTTTATTGGATTTTTTTTCCAAAATAAAAAAAAGCTTCTAGTTTTATTTATTATTTCAATGGGACTTTTTTTTTTATAATTTTGTTAAATTTTCCTTTGGTTTTTATGATTTCTATTTGGTTGTTTAATTAGGGTTATTAAATTTGTTGGTTTTTCTTTTTTTTTTTACCTAAATGGTCAATTTATTGATCTATTCTTTCTCTTTTCTAATGATTCAGTTTTAAATTTTCCCCTGAAAATTTTTTTGGCTGCTTCCCAAAAATTTTGGTTATGTCTTAGTATTGTCATTATCATTAATGAAATTGATTATTGTGTCTTTGATTTTTTTTTCCTTATCCATACATCCATTCTTAAGTTATTTAGTTCCAATTAAGTTTTAGTCTTTTCTTCAAAGGCCTTTTATTAAATGCAAGTTTTGTTGCATGAAACATGCATTTAATATTTCTGCTTTTCAACATTTGTGAGATTTTTATGCCCTAATATGTGTCTCTCTCTCCATCTCTTGCCCCTTGGTTCAGCCTCCCACCTCCCCACTTTAAAAAAAAACAAACCTAAAAAGCACTCCAAGTGAATGCAGAAGAATGGATAGGTGAAGAGACTGCCACCTCCTCTGGATCAGGACTTGGCTTAAGACTTCTGAGAGAGGAGACCTTTGTTCACCTACCCACCCATCCTTCTGCACTCAGTACCATGTGTCTGTTCCCAGTTCCATGTGCCATCCATCCTCTCTTGTATATGTCTCTGTCTGTCCCCCACATATCACACATACACACACAAATTTTCCCCCTTCTCTGTCCCTGGCCCCATATCCCTGAAATGTGCGCAAGCCCCTCCATCCATGGGTGGGTGGAGTCTCTTTCCTGCCTCCATCCCTTCCTCCCTTCCCCACATCTATGGACAAATTTGCATTACATAAAAATTGTTTTATGTAGAGGTCTGTGAAATGGTCCACTTACATAAAGTGAGAACTGTCTATAATCTTCCCCCTTTCGACAAGTTAAGTGTTCTTTCCTGTTGTGCTGCCCAATACCATTTGCTGCTTAGTTCTTTGGCCCAGCACTGGCAGTTTGGAGCTTTATAGCACTGGTACCTTGGGGTTATTGCCTCAGCACCCTCTCTGCTGGTGCTATGGGGTTATGACCCCTGACAAGCTGTTGCTCCTAAAGACCTACTGCCATGTCATTTCATGGCCAAGGCACCTTTATAGGAGAGCTTGGAATATGATCTTCCAGGAAGCAAAGGATCTAGGCTTAAAACCAAGAATTACTTACCCTACCCCCCCAAAAAAAAAAACTGATGATGAAATTGTGGTTCATTTGTCACCTGCTCCTCCCACAACTGACTCCTCTTTGTTATATAGGTTTCTACTCATGTACCACATTTATATAAAATAATTTTCCCCTTTCTTCCCCTCCTTTTTTCTCTCTCCCAATGTATTCCTCTTGCCTACCTTTTCCATTCTTTAATATTTTAATATCGAAACACAAAAGAATCACACAATACACTCTCAGCTCTCTCTCTAGTTATACTCCCTCTGTAATCCATTTTGAGGGACTATGTGATCCCCATATAAAAATGTAAGCAGTTTAATTTTGTTTAGTCCCTTATGATTGCTTGTTCATGTTTACCTTTGTATGCTTCTCTTGACTTCCATGTTTGTATATCAAATTTTTTATTCATCTTGGTTCTTTTCATAAGGAATTATTTTTGTAAATATTCATCCATTTCACTAAGATTGTCAAATTTATTGGCATACAGTTGGGCAAAATAGCTCCTAATTATTGTTTTAATTTCCTCTTTATTGGTGGTGAGTTCACCCTTTTCATTTTTTATACTGGTAGTTGGGTTTTCTTCTTTCTTTTTTTTTAAATCAAATTAACCAAAGGTTTATCTATTTTATTGTTTTCTTCATAAAACTAGCCCTTAATTTTATTTATTAGTTGGATAGTTTTCTTAATTTCAATTTCATTAATCTCTCCTTTGGTTTTCAGTATTTCTAATTTGGTATTTAAGTGGTGATTTTTAATTTGTTCTTTTTCTAGCTTTTTTAGTTACATGCCCAATTCATTGATCTCTTCTTTCTCTATTTTATTCATGTAAACATTTAGAGATATAAAATTTCCCCTAAGAACTGCTTTCACAGCATCCCATAAGTTTTGGTATGTTGACTCATTGTTGTCATTCTTTTGTATGAATTTATTCATTGTTTCTATGATTTGTTGTTTGACCTACTCATTCTTTAGGATTAAATTATTTCATTTCCAGTTAATTTTCTAGTCTTATCTTTCCATGGCCCTTTATTACATGTAATTTTTCTTGCATCATGATCTGGAAAAGATGCATTTAATATTTATGCCTTTCTGCACCAGATTGTAATATTTTTATGCCCTAATACATGGCCAATTTTTGTGTAGGTGCCACGTACCACTGAGAAAAAGGTATATTCCTTCCTATCCCTATTCAATTTTCTCCAGAGGTCTACCATATCTAACTATTCTAAAATTCTATTCACCTCCTTAACTTTTTTTTTGTTTATTTTGTGGTTAGATTTATCTAGTTCAGAGAGGGAAAGGTTGAGATCCCCCACTAGTGTAGTTTTGCTGTCTATGTCTTCCTGTAATTCCCTTAACTTCTCCTCTAAGAATTTAGGTGCTATACCACTTGGTGCATATATGTTTAGTAATGATATTACTTCATTGTCTCTGGTACCTTTTACTAGGTTGTAGTTTGCTTCCTTATTTCTTTTAATTAGATCTATTTTTGCTTTTGCTTTGTCTGAGATCAGTATTGCCATCCCTGCTTTTTTTTACTTCAACTGAAGCATAATATATTCTGCACCAGCCTTTTACCTTTACTCTGTGTGTATCCCTATGTTTCAAATGTGTTTGTTGTAAACAACATATTGTAAGATCATAGTTTTTAATCCATTCTGCTATCCATATCCATTTTATGTGAGAGTTCATTCCATTCACATTCATAGTTATGATTACTATCTGTGTCTTTCTCTCCATCTTATTCCTCCCCACCCCAGCCATTTATGCTTTTCTTTCTCCTTTCTCCCTTTCCCTCCTCACTAGTGTTTGCTTTTGAACACCACCTCCCTCAATCTCCCCTCCCTTTTATCAGCCCCCTTCCTTTTCTTTCCTTTTCCCCTACTACTTCTTCCCCCCCTTTCCATCCACCCATTCTTTTTTTCTTTCCCTTTTCCCATCCTACTTCCTATATGGCAAGGTAGATTTCTATACCTGAATATGTTATTCCTTCCTTGAGCCAAATCTGATGAGAGTAAGGCTCAAATAATGCTCATCTCTCTCCCTTGTTTCCCTTTACTGTAATAGGTCTTTGTGCCTCTTCATGTGATGTAATTTACCCTTTTGTGCCTCCTCCTTTCCTCTTCTCCAAGTAAAATCCCTTTTCACCACTTAAATTAGCTTTTTTATCATCACATCAAAGTCAACTTATACCCACACCTTCTGTCTATGTATACCCCTTCTAAATGTCATAATAAAGATACAGTTCTCAAGAGTTACAAGTATCATCTCCCCATGTAGGGATGTAAACAGTTTGCCCTTGTTGAATAATATGTGGGTTTTTTTCTTTTCTGTTTACCTTTTTCTACCTTTCTTGAGTCTTGTATTTGAAGATCAACTTTTCCATTGAGCTCTGATCTTTTCATCAGGAAGGTTTGGAAGTCCCTTCTTTCACTGAATATCCATCTCTTCCCCTGAAAGATTATGCTCAATTTTGTTGGGTAGTTGATTTTTGGTTGTAATACAAGCTCCTTTGCCTTATGGAATATCATATTCCAGGCCCTCTGATCTTTTAATGTAGAAGCTGTAAGATTCTGTGTAATCCTGACTGTGGTTCCATATTTAAATTCTTTCTGGCTGCTTGCAGTATTTTATCCTTGACCAGATAATTCAGGAATTTAGCTACAATATTCCTTGGCGTTTTTAATTTGGAATCTTTTTCAAGTGGTAGTCAGTGGATTCTTTCAATGACTATTTTACCTTCTGGTTCTAGTACCTCAGGGGAGTTTTCCTTGATGATTTCTTGAAAGATACTGTCCAAGGATCTCTTTTTGATTGTGGATTTCAGGTAGACCAATAATTCTTAAATTATCTCTGCTGGATCTTTTTTCCAGGTCAGTTGTTTTTCCAGTGAAGTATTTTATGTTTTCTTCTATTTTTTTCATTCTTTTGATTTTGTCTGACTGATTCTTGATATCTTATAGAGTCATTAGCTTCCATTTGCCCAATTCTAATTTTTAATGAATTATTTCTTCAGTTAGCTTTTGTGCCTCCTTTTCCATTTGGCAAATTCTACTTTTTAAGGAGCTGTTTTCTTCAGTGTACTTTTTTCCATTTTGACAACTGTATTTTTTTTAAGTGAAGCAGTTGGGGTTAAGTGACTTGCCCAGAGTCACACAACTAGTGAATGTCATGTACCTGAGGCTGGATTTGAACTCAGGTCCTCCTGACTCCAGAGCCAGTGCTCTATCCACTGCGCCACCTAGCTGCCCCATTGACAATCGTATTTTTAAAGGAATTGTTTTCTACAGTCAATTTTTGTCCCTTTTCCAAGCTGTTGACTCTCTCTTGCATACCTTTATTTTTTCTTTTCCCAATTTTTCTTCTACCTCTTTTATTTGACTTTTAAAATCCTTCTTGAGCTCATCCAAGAAGGTTTTTTGGGCTTGAGAGCAATTCATATTTCCCTTTGAGGTTTTGGTTTTGGATATATTGACAATGTTGTCCTCTTGTGAGTTTTGATCTTTCCTATCACCGTAATAATTTTCTCTAGTTGAGGTTCTTTTTTGCTTCTTGCTCATTTTTTTGCCTATTTCATGGCTTTTAAAGTTGAGCTCTGTTCCTGGGGCACAGGGGGCACTGCCCCAAGCTTCTTGTTCTGGGGGGACCAAGGGCCTGGTCACTGGCTTTGTGCCCAGGGGCCTCAGGTACTCATGGCTTGCTCACTGCACTGGGGCAGCTGGGCCTACTGACCCCTATTGTTGCCTGGTTTCGGGGGCTGCCAACTTGCCTTCTGCAATTGGGCTGGAGGCCTCACAACCGGCCTGCTGTGCCGCTGGCCTGCAGGGCCAGGAGGGAGGGGCCTCAATTGCTCATCTGTGCTGTGTGTAAGAGCCTCCCACTGGCTTGCTCAGACATCATCTGGAGATACTTTTCCTGAAGTCTTTCTAAGTTATCTTAAAATGGAAAATTGCTTCACTCCATCTTTTTGTGAGTTCTATTGTTCCAGAATCTGTTTAAAGGTTTTATTTAATGCTGTTTCTGAGGGAAACTGGGGAGAGCTCAGGCAACTTCCTGGCTTCTCTCTGCCATCTTAGCTCCACCTCCCAAGTAGTCAAAGCATTTGATTTTCTTTAATCTTATGGTACCTCTCTTGTTCCTAACAATCTTTCAAATATCACTGACAGTGTGGCTCAGCAATCCCATCTGCCAGTTCTTTCAGGATCCAAAATTTAGTTTAGCTGGGCCAGATGAAGGACAGATAAGCTCTCTCTTACTATATACTTACTTATCTTGGATATCAACTCCTTGTTCGTCTTCAAATCTCTCCCCATCACTTCCAGTGCGAAAGTCTCCTTGATATAGAAATAAAATAAAAAATTGAGTATCTCTGCCTTCTTTCTTTTGCCATTTGTCATTATCCCATTCACACCAAGTAAAAGTCTCATCCTCTCTTTGATTCTCCTCTTCCTTCCATTATAACTTTTTTTAAAAAAACCCTTTTTGTAGTCTTTAGCACTCTTGTGGCTATTGTTCAGTTGTGTCTGACTCTTCATGACTCTATTTGGAGTTTTCTTGACAAAAATACTGGAGTGGTTTGCCATTTCTTTCTCCAGCTCATTTTATAGATAAGAAACCTGAGGCAAACAAGTTAAGTGACTTGCCCAGGGTCACATAGCTAGTCCAAATTTGACCTCAGATCTTCCTGACTCCAGGTCCAGCACTCTATCCATGGCTGCCCCCTTTAGCTCCTTTAACCAGCTTCAGCTCATTACAAGCTTTAGCATTACTCACATTAATTTTTATAGGACTGTGCCACATGCATATTTATCTTCCATTACCTGGCTTTGCTTTCATCATCTTTTATATTCCTTTTTTTTTTATCTATGTTGTTTAGTGAGATCCCTATGATGTTCTATATCAGTCACTGCAGACAAACCCCATCCTGCTCCCCTAATGGAATTATTTTCCTTTATGTCTTCAAAATTTCATTCATTATCATCTCCCACATCACCTGGGCTTTCCCTATTTTAGTCCACAGGATCTACCCATCTTTCCTCTGGGCCCACTGAAATCTGCTTTTCCAAAATCTAAGGTGCATGTCACACCATTCTTAGTTTTCCTCTCCTTTTTTATCATAAACTATGAGATATAGTAATAACTTGCCCCTAAAATCTGTACAATTTCTACCAGTTACTTCTTGTTAGTGAGATTCAGTCTTTTCTTCTTCAAGCTAAGGATCCCCAGGTTGTTAAATTAATCTTAATATGTCACGAACCCATTTTACCTTCTGTTGAGTTTTGTTTCATCTTTCTGATGGTTCCTCCTATTGGTTTTAATTTTTACTTACAACTTCACTAATGTGAAAATATGTTTAATAGGAATGTAAATGTAAAGCCTATATCAGATTGTGTGCCGTCTTGGGGGGGGGAGGAAGGGGGAGAAAAATTTTCAACTCAAAAGCATATGGAAGTGATTGTTAATAAATCAAAGTAAATTAATAAAATTTAAAAAAAATATATGTTATGAACCCAAAGCCCTCTGAAATCCTCATTGCCATCCTCTGAACAAACTCCAGCTTATCAGTGCCTTTATTAAACACACCTACTCAACTACTTTTATATGTGTGAGTGTGTGTTTAGCCTTCTACTAAGATCAAGAATTGACATATGTAGTTTCAAAAATCGTATATGACAAAAGTTTCCTTATACATGATGGAATGAACAATAATAATAGCTAGAAGTTATATAGTACCTTAAAGCTTGCAAAGTGTTTTATATATGTTATTCATTTGATCCTCGTAACAACTTTGTGAGGTAGGTGCTAAAAAAAAATTATTCCCATTTTACAGATGAGGAAGCTGAGGCTGAGAAGTTAAGTGACTTGCCCAGGGTCACATAGCTAAAAATTGTCTGAGGTAGAATTTGAAATCAAGTCTTTCTCATTCTAAATCCCGTATTCCATCTGCTGCATGACCCAGCTGCCTCTAGATAAGTCATAGCCACTATAAACTAGCTAACTAAAAAAGTGTTTAAAAGTAGAAACCATTGATTTTTAATTCTTGGTATGTTCAGAATTTAGTATTACAACTAGAAAAAAAGATTTTTTTTTGAATGAAAACATCCTGTTCAGAGTATCATGATAATTTCTCAAGGAAATAATATTGGAGAGTTTTGCATTAGGATTATAGACTAAATATTTGGAATTACCTTTTGTTCTATGAGAAAGAAATCTTCCATTTTAAGCCAGCGGAGTTTAGCCAACTCATTTAACCTCTGGGCCTATTTTCTTATCTGTAGGTAATTTAGATTAGATGAGCTCTAAAGCTCTAAACTGATCATCCTGCAATTTTTTATTTATTGTAAAGCTGTGAGAGGTTTTAGCAAAGAGAATTCAAAAAGTTTATAGCAAGACTTTTCCCAGACCAAAAATACTCTTTAATGTCATTCCTCCTCTCCACGTTTTTCAGCTTTATCTATCTAACAAGTCCCAATGGTCCCCACTGATTGTAGGAACCTCAACTGCAGGGGGTGATCCCTTATACCCCAGTTCTGTTTAGCCATTAATAGTGAAATTAGCTTTTACACAGAAATATTTACTTTGAAAGGTATCATCATAAATATACAGTCGTACTCCTCTAACACATGAGACATAATCTTCCTCCCTCTCCCTGCACCACCACAATCTCTGGGGAGGGAAAGTAGATTAAGCTCATAGCTTCGCTTGGTTTCTATAGAGTATGTCCCAATTCCAAGTCCAAAATTCACCTCAGGCTCCAGTCCCAGGCACTAAAAAAGACAGCAATTGATCCACTTTGCACAGGACTTGAATTGAGGAAGAAAGATTTAGAGAAATGCCCACATATCCCCCACTTTTAAAAAAACACTTCATTTGACCCATACTTTATCAGTCTAACTCTACCCACATTCACAGTCAAATTCCTAGGGGGAAAAAAGTATCTGTCACTCTCTCACATTCCAGTTGCTGATAATCAGGCTGCTGTCTGTACCACCCAGCTATCTCTCCAAGTTTACAAATCATCTTTTAATTGATAAATCCAATGGCCTTTTCTTAGTTCTCAACCTTTTTAGCTTCTCAGAAGTGTTTAACACTGTTGACAAGCATCTCCCTCTGGATCTCCTCTCCTCTTTGGGCTTTTCATCAATCTCTTCCTACTTGTCTGATTTCTCTTTCTTGCAGGATCATTTCCTGCATCCTTTTCCTGTGCATGGGTATACACACCAGGACTTTGTCCTAGACACTCTGTTTTTTCTCTTTATACCCTCTTTGCTTAATGATCTGAGCTCCCATAAATTCAGCTCTATACATGACTAAGTCAGTTTTTCAATGAAGAAATCAAAATTATACATAATTAAATTTAAAAATGCTCTAAATCATTATTGATTAGAGAAATGCAAATTAAAACAACTTTGAGAAATCATCTTATACCTATCAGATTGGCTAAAATGATAGATGCCCTTCAATTGGGAAATGGCTAAGTTGTGGTATATGATAATGATGAAATACTACTGTGCTATAAGAAATGAGAAGCTGGCTGATTTTAGAAAAAAGTGGAAAGACTTGCATGAAATAATGAAAAGTGAAAGGAGTGGTGCCAAGAGGACATGGTACAAAGTAACAGAATTATTGTCCTAAGAATAACTTTGAATGATTAATTCATCTTGACTATCATAAACACTCAAACCAACTTCAAAGGATCTGTGAAGAAAGACACTATACACCTCCAGAGAAAGAACTGATAAAGAGAAGTATATATAGTATGGTTTTTACATTATGTATGTCTGTACATACACACATACATACATATGCTCATATATGTATACACACACACACACACACACACACACACATATATTTGCGTTTAATCGTAGCCTTCTCTATGGAAGGGTGAGGGAGAGAGAGAAAAATGCAAAGCAGAGAATAAAAGAAAACAGAAGGAAGCACAGAAAAGTAGGGTAGCTTTGCAAACAATGAAGTGTTTATTACATAGTTTTTTTTAAATAAACAGATTAAAATGGAAATTCATGGTTTTATATTGAATCCTCTCTTTATATTGTGCTGTGTACATAGAAACATTTTTTTTCTTTTTGTATTTAAGCTCAAGATGAATAATTTTTTTTAAATGACTGAGTCGCCTAACCTACTTGCTTAGTCATTCTATTTACTTGTAGTTTGTCATAGGCCTGAACAAAAATAAGGATGCTTTGTAATTTAATTTTAATGGCTGTCCTGGTAATACAGAAAACTATAGGGAAACTAGGTAGTACAGTTAATAGAGCACTGGGCAAGAAGTCAGGAGAATGTGAGTCCAAATTAGCCTTACTGTGTGACCCTAGGCAAGTTATTTAGCCTCTTTTTGCTTCAGTTTCCTCATCTGTAAAATGGGGTTCGTAATAGCGCTAACCTTGCAGGGTTGCCATGTGGATCACATGAGGTAATACTTTCCACATTGCAGGGGTTAAGGGCAGGGGCCCCTGAAATCTGAAAAATCTGCATAAAAAATTTTAACCCTCCCTTTATACCAGAGAAGAAGTTTGAATTATTATGGTATTAAAACATAAATTGTATTAAATTATATTAATTTAATGTAATAAGTGTATTTTATTTAATATAATAAATTGTGTAAAATTTAATACAATCAACTTAAATTATATTAAATTTAATACAATTTACTTAAATTGTATTAAATTTAATGTAGTAAATTTAATTTAATGTAATAAATTATATTAAAAGATAAATATGGTGTTAAAGATAAATATGTTAATATTATATAATACTATCCATATATTTTATACATTTCTGAGTTTCTAAATTTCTTTTGTGTCATCTGCTGGCCTTTATGTGTAATCTGTGACTTCCACAAAACTCCCCAAAATTCCCATTTAATTTCTTATGCCGACCCACAGTATATTGAAACCACAATGGGAAAAGTCATGATTTGGAAGGGACTGCTACATGTGTAAAAAGTCCTTAGCACAGTGTCCAGCATATAGCAGTAACATATATAAATGTTAGTTATCATAATAATTATTGTTATTGGATTGCTTGAATACCAAGTTTTTTTCAGGGACACACAAATTTCAATTTTTCTATTTAATGTCACTTATCACAATGTCAGGACTCATGGTTAAATGAGGTTAATCGACCTCCCCTCCCCAGAATTATACCTGAATCCACTATCTAAATGCAAATATACTTCAGTAGTTAAGCCGAGTAGTTTTTGCATTTTTGTTTTTATATTACCTACATTTCCCAATATATTTCCCTTCCCCATGCTAGCCACTGTTTATAATAAGGATAGTAACTAGACCTTTGCTTCCATTGGTATAGGGAAATTCCAGGTAAGTACACTCTCTGCCAATCCTAGTTGACATCTTCTTTGCAACTTAGAGTCTCAGAGATTTGCATAGGACCCAGAGAGATTAATTGATATACTCCTTGGGTATACTCCTAGTAATGGAACCTCTAGGTCAAAGGGTATGAACATTTAAGTCATTTTATCTATATAAGTCAAAATTATTTCCAAAATGGTTGTACAAATTTACAATTACACCAACAATGTATTAATGTGGTACTTTCCATGACCCCCTACACCATCAACTATTGCACTCTTTTGTCACTTTTTAAGTGTGAGCTAAAACCTCAGAGATTTGTCATTTGTATTTCTCTTTTTATTAATGATTTGGGGCATTCTTTCATAGTAATACTTCCTTCTTTTGATGAGAGTTTATTCACTTATCTCTTTGGTGATTAGCTTTTCGTCATATGTTTCTGTTATTTATATATCTTAAATATTAGACAAATGTCAGGGATATTTCATGCAAACATTTTTCCAAATCAACCATTTTCCCTTCTTTATCCTGGGTGTATTAATTTCATTCATGCAATAGATTCTGATATGCATTAGATTTCAGGAATCTCATTTCTGATGACTTTAAGCTCAGTGCTCTATCCACTAAGCCACCTAACTGCTTGAAATCCATAATATTATATCTGGAGTTTGCTCAGGTGAAAATCCTCTCCCCTTCCCATCTCTCTTCATCATTATGCACCTCAGTTACTCCATGGTCCATATTATACTCTAGTCATCTGCTTCATTGATCCTTACTTTAATGTTAATAAACTCTCCTTTTTTTAGATCTCTTCACATCTTCTTGTACTAAGAACTATTAACATAGTGCATGTTGTAATAAGTATATTCATATCAGTTATATCATAAGCTCTTATAAAATAAGAGTTAACAAGAACTAACATTTTTATAGCACTTTTAAAGTTTGAGAAGCACTCAGTATAAATAGGGGTTATAAAGTTTTTATATTTTTCTACTAAACATAGCAGTCAATAAATACTTGTTGAGATATATTCAGAAAACAGCAGAATGCCACTAATACACTCCCCAAATTCATCTTTCTCAGTGATAATATAGTTAAAGCAGAAAGAACACAACCAACAAGCTCTATACCAATTTGTAAAATTGGATTACAGTTTTGGTTCTGGTTTGTAACCTAAAATGTGAGATTAAATAGGTCACAAAAATTCTCCCATATCTTATTTATTTGTTCATTTATTTATTTTTAGTTTTCAACATTCACTTCTATAAGATTTTAAGTTCTAAATTTTCTCCCTCTCCTTCTCCCTTCCCTCCCCCCTCCCCAAGATGGCACACAATCTGATATAGGCTATGCATATTAAACCTATTTTCACATTAGTCATGTTGTAAAGAAGAATTAGAACCAATTGGAGAAACCATGAAAAAGAAGAAACAACAACAAAAGAGAGCAAACAGTATACTTCAATCTGCATTCAGACTCCACAGTTCTTTTTCTGGATGCAGATAACATTTTTCATCATGAGTCTTTTGGAGTTGTCTTAGATCCTTGCATTGGTGAGAAGCTCTAAGTCTAGCAAAGTTAGTCATTGCAGAATGTGGCCGATACTGTGTACAATGTTAACCTGGTTCTGCTCACTTCACTCAGCATCAGTTCATATGAGTCTTTTCAGGTTTTCCTGAAATCTACCTGCTCATCATTTCTTATAGCACGATAGCATTCCATCACATTCATAACCCACGACTTGTTCAGCTATTCCCCATTTCCAATTCCTGGCAACCACAAAAAGAGCTGCTATAAATATTTTTCTCCATGTGGGTCCTTTTCCCATTTGTATGATCTCTTTGGCATACAGACCCAGAAGTGGTATTGCTGGGTCAAAGGGTATGCACAGTTTTGTAGCCCTTTGGGCATAGTTCCAAATTGCTCTCCAGAATAGTTGGATCAATTCAAAGTTCCAAATTTCCCACATCTTCTCCAACATTTACCATGTTCCTGTTTTGTCATGTTAGCCAATCTGATAGGTGTGATGTGGTACCTCAGAGTTGTTTTGATTTTCATTTCTCTAATCAATAGTGATTTAGAGCATTCTTTCATATGAATAGAGTTAGCTTTAATTTCTTCCTCTGAAAACTGCTATTCATATCTTTTGACCATTTATCAATTGGGGAATGATTTGTATTCTTATAAATTTGACTCAGTTCTCTATATAGTTTAGAAATGAGGCCTTTATCAGAAATACTGGTTGTAAAAATTATTTCCCAGCTTTCTGCTTCCCTTCTAATCTTGGTTGCATTGGCTTTGTTTGTGCAAAACCTTTTTAATTTAATGTAATCAAAATTATCCATTTTGCATTTCATAATGTTCTCTATCTCTTGTATAGTCACGAATTCTTCTATAAACCTGAAAGATAAACTATTCCTTGCTCTCCTGATTTGCTCTCCTGATTTAGATATAAAGTATCAAACTTTATATCTAAATTATGTACCCATTTTGATTTTATCTCAATGTACAGTGTAAGATGTTAATCTATGCCTATTTTCTGCCACATTATTTTTCAGTTTTCCCAGCAGTTTTTGTCAAATAGTGAGTTCTTATCACAGAAGCTTGAGTTTTCGGTTTTATCAAACAGTAGATTACTACAGTCATTGAATACTATGTCTTGAATCCCTTAACCTATTCCACTGATCCACCACTCATTTCTTAACCAGTACCAAGTAGTTTTGATGATTGCTGCTTTATAATATAGTTTTAGGTCTGGAATGGCTAGGCCACCTTCCTTTGCATTTCTTTTCTTTTTTTTAATTAATTTATTTTGAATTATCAACAATCACTTCCATAAGCTCTTGAGTTTTAAATTTTTCTCCCCCTCTATTCCCACCTCCCTCCCCAAGATGGTGCACAATCTGATATAGGCTATACATATACATTCCTATTAAACATATTTTCACATTAGGGATGTTGTAAGGAAGAATTAGAACCAATAGGAGGAACCACCAAAAAGAGGAAACAAAACATAACAGAAGAAAAACATAGCAAATAGTATGCTTCTATCTGCATTCAAACTCCATAGTTCTTTCTTTGGATGTAGATAGTATTTTCCATCATGAGGCCTTTGGAGATGTCTTACATCCTTGTATTGCTGCAAAGGGTTAAGTCTATCAATATTAGTCATCACACAACATGATGTTGTACAACTTTCTCCTGGTTCTGCTCACTTCACTAAGCATCAGTTCATACAAGTCTTTCCAGGTTTTTCTGAAGTCAGCCTGTTCATCATTTCTTATAGCACAATAATATTCCATTACATTCATATACCACAACTTACTCAGCCATTCCCCAATTGATGGACATCCCCACAACTTCCAACTCTTCGCCACCACAAAAAGAGCTGCTATAAATATTTTTGTACTTGTGAGTCCTTTTCCCATTTGTTTGATCTCTGTGGGATATAGCCCTAGAAGTGCTATTGCTGGGTCAAAGGGTATGCATATTTTTATAGCCCTTTGGGCATAGTTCCAAATTGCTCTCCAAAATGGTTGGACCATTTCACAACTCCACCAACAATGCATTAGTATTCTAATTTTTCCATATCTTCTCCAACATTTATCATTTTCCTGTTTTGTCATGTTGGCCAATCTGATAGGTGTGATGTGGTACCTCAGAGCTGTTTTGATTTTCATTTCTCTAATCAATAGTGATTTAGAGCATTTTTTCATATGAATAGAGATAGATTTAATTTCTTCATCTGAGAATTACCTGTTCATATCCTTTGACCATTTATCAATTGGGGAATGACTTGTATTCTTATAAATTTGACTTAATTCTCTATAAATTTTAGAAATGAGGCCCTTATCAGAGAGACTGGTTGTAAAAATTCTTTCCCAATTTTCTACTTTCCTTCTAATCTTGGTTGCATTGGTTTTGTTTGCCTTGCATTTCTTTTCATTAGTTCCCTTGATATTCTGGACCTTTTGTTCTTCTAGTTGAATTTTGTTATTATTTTTTCTAGCTCTATAAAATAATTTTTGGTGGTTTGATTCATATGGCATTGAATAAGTAAATTTACTTAGGTGGAATTGTCATCTTTATTACAGTAGTTTGGCTTACCCATGAGCAACTGATATTTTTCCAATTATTTAGATCTGACTTTATTTCTGTGAAAAGTGTTTTGTAATTGTGTTCATATAGTTTCTGGGTTTGTTGTGGCAGGTAGACTTCCAAATATTTTATATTGTTTACAGTAACTTTTAATGGACTTTCTCTTTCCCTTGCTGTTGGGCTTTGTTAGTAATATATAGAAATGCCAATGATTTATGTGGGTTTATTTTATATCCTGCAACTTTGCTAAATTTATTATTGCAAGCATTTTTTCCTTGATTCTCTAAAATTCTCTAAGTATACCATCATATCATCTGCAAAGAGTGATAGTTTTGTTTCTTCTTTGCCTGTTCTAATTCCTTTAATTTCTTTTTCTTCTCTTATTGCTAGAGCTAACATTTCTAGGACAATATTGAATAACAGTGGTGATAATGGACATCCTTGTTTCACCCTGATCTTATTGAAATGCTTCTAGCTTATTTCTATTAAATACTAATGTTTGCTGGTGGTTTTAGATAGATGCTACTTGTCATTTTAAGGAAGACTCCATTCATTCCTATGCTCTCTTATGTTTTTAATAGGAATGGGTGTTGTATTTTGTCAAAAGGTTTTTCTGCATCATTGAGATAATCATATGTTTTCTGTAAATTTTGTTGTTGATATGATTAATCATGCTGATAGTTTTTCTAATATTGAACTAGTCCTGAATTTCTGGTATGAATCCTACATGGTCATAATTTATTATCCTCATGATAAGTTGCTATATTCTCTTCGCTAATATTTTATTTAAAAGTTTTGCAACTATATCCATTAGGGAAATTGGTCTATAATTTTCTTTCCCCATTTTGGCTCTTTCCAGTTTAGATATCAGCGCTATATTTGTATCATAAAAAGAATTCTTCCAAACAGTTTATATACTATTGGCATTAATTGTTCTTTAAATGTTTGATAGAATTCACTTGTAAATCCATCTGGCCCTGGAGATTTTTTCTTTACCATGTCTTTAATAATCCCACCTGTACCCACCTTAAACAATATTATGGAATGCTGTATGTAAAGTGTTTGAGTTCAATAAATGAAGAGTGTTTATGTAACACATTACACAAATATTTAATAAACTTTGTTCAGCTTGGAAATTGGGTATGGCAACTCCCTCTACCAGTGCAGAACATAATCTTATCACAGGATTATAGAATCACAGATCTAGAGCTTAAAGGGACTCAGAAGACATATAATCCAACTCTTTCATTTTGCAGATTAGGAAAATGAAACCTAATAAGGTTAAGTTACTTGCCCAAAGTCATATTGATGTGTGGCTTAGAAGAGAAATCCTGGGGAGTTTCTTGATGAAGATAGAAATTAAATGACTTATTCAGAGTCACACAGCTAATAAGCCTCAAGACAGTATTAGAACCCAGGTCTTTCTGACTCCATGCTCATTCTATCCATTATGCCACATTGCCTCTTTCAAATCATAAGAATATATATATATATATATATATATATATATATATATATACATATATATATATCATTCTACCATAACTTTATAGTTTCTATAGTATATTTTATAGTGAATTATGTTTTTTTATTACCCAGGCATAATAATATCATGTATTAAATCCTTTTTGCTATTATCCAGGCTGACAGCTTTCATAAAATGTTTTATCTAGATTGTCTGACTATCACATTTTTAGTGTATTATTGAAATTGCAATTATGCCACCCAAATCACTACCTATTAATTTAATATTAAATACATACCCCAGCACTGGACCAGCGGCTGAATGAACTGGGAAATCATAAGATCTGGGGTTCTAGTAACAAGAAGGAATCACCAAGGGAACTCTTTTTCAAGAGGGACTTTGAAGAGGAATCTACCAGACTTGGAATATTTGTTGCTACTGCTGTCAACTGGAGCTTCTTACCATTTTTTGGACTTTAAGGAAATGGACTTTGAGGAAAGGATTGTATGTATTGCTGTAGTTTGGTAAGTTTTGTTGATAAACGCACACACATATATTCAATATATTCTATTATTTGGGGGAATTGTTAAGCATGTGGAGAAAAAGAATTAGACTCTTGGGGTAGTCCTAATTGTTTAGGTTAGGAAATGAATCTGACACTTCTATTTTTAAAAACAAACTAATCAATGGATCAACTGAACAAAATCAAAATTTAAAGCTATTCAGATCCTAGGCACAGATTGGAGAGTTTTAAATCTTTATTAGAAATATTTTCAATCAACACTTAACCATCAGGCTAACGTTACGAGTTTTGATTTGTGAAAAAGACTGAGTGAAAAGATTAAACTATAAGAAAAAAATGCCTTTGTGAAGGATTTGGGGGTCTCTGTTACTCATCAGCAAACACTGAGGATAATTGAGTTCAACAACTAAAAACTAAGGAAAGAAAAGAGCAGGAAGCAAGAAGAGACAAATGCACATAACACTTCAGCTGAAGCAGTACCGGGCTGTGTCAATATTCATATGCTAGATCCTGAATGTCTACTGATTTAATTTCTCCTCTCAAAAAGTTAAGGAAAAACAGTAGATTCTACTCCAGCTACTCTGTATTTTGTATGTGCATAGTTGTTTGTGAGTTGTCTCTCCCATTATAATGTGAACTCCTTAAGGTCAGGGATCATTTTTTGCATTTCTTTCCCCAGTGCTTAGCAAAGTACCTTGTTCGTTGTAAGTATTTAATAAATGCTTATTGACTGATTTACTATTCAGAATTGCAGAAGTCAGTGATATAACAGAGAAATAGAAATTTTCATTTGCAAAATTATTGCTTGGAAAAAACTATTTTACTTCTCTAACCAATAAACCTATACTACAACATATGTAAATTATAATTTTTCAATATATAAGCCTGTGTATAATATTTACATGCAGAAAGACATTTAGTCCAAGAAAGAAAGATAACTTAAACAAAGACTGCATTAAAAGAATTTTGGAGATAGATGATTTTAAATTAATCAATAATGAAAAATTCTTTCAGTGCAACAGCTCTCAGTGACGAGAGAATAGGAAGGATACCAGGGAAAATTCAGGTGATGTATAAACAAAATATATCAATAAAAATTTATCTTAAAAATGAGTAAAGAAATCATCCAGTTGGGAACTAGAGCTATTTTGAATTACAAACTTTTTTTAATAATTTGTATTAATATGGATTCATAACATCAGAGAAAGAACCCAAAGACAGAGAGACAGAAAAGCAGGGTCAAAAAAATGAATCTGTTTTTATCTTCACCCCTTCCCTACAATAATAGTTCACATTTATCTGGCATGCTTTATAGTTTTCAACAGCACTTTCCTTCCAACAATATTGTCATCCCTATTTTTTTGTTAAATGAATAAGCAGGTTTCAGGGTAGTTAATAACTCCTATGTGTGCAGGTCAAAATACTTTCTTCACAACAGCTTTGATGTGGAAACTGAGGCTCATACAGTTGTGACTTTTCCAAAATCACTTTAACGTCCAAGTAGCAGAGGCAAGATCACAAAGAAGTTCTTCAGATTCTGAGTCCAGTTTTCTTTCCAAACTACACTGCCTTTGATTCCCTGCCTTGCACAATTTGGTACTGTGAAGTTTGTTTGTTTGTTTGTTTGTTTGTTTTGCTCTAACCTTTATTTTAACCCTGCTGACCCTTTGAGTTCAGGTATCTGTGGATCAACTAATCAGTCAGAACAGGTCATGTCCACAACTCAATCACCTCCTCACCACAGGCTGACAGCTCCCTTGGCTTACATGATGGGGAGGATGTTCTCTCTCTGTTCTGCAGCAGGGACCTGTGGCCTAAGGTGAATCAAAGTCCTGGGACAGCAAAGTCAGAGAGAGAAATTACTGCTACTCCTTTCTCCTAGCCCAGATGAAACAACAACAATAATAATAACAACAACAACAGGGGCTGGGAAACAGCTGAATCTATTTTTACCCATACCACTCTCCCCAGGTTCATAACTTTAGACCAACCAGATTTCATATTTATGGACCGTGGCGCCATATGTATTGATAGACGCTGGCCGTCTATTATCCGAAGAGACCCCAGACTCATGCAGCCAGATTCCAGACCAACAGGCTAAGTCCATCTTGTGGTGCTGGCATTGCATTCGGCTTGCCTTCATAAGATCCAGAAAGGAGAGAGGTGGAAGGAGCACCGAGATAGAGAGGAGGGGGGAAGGATTGCCTTGAGTTGGTTGCTGGGATTGAGGGCAGAGCCCGCGGCATTCCACTTTGAAGCTGCTTCCTCACTGGCAGGAAGGGGCATCCCACCCTCAAGCAGCTGGACCTCTCGAGCTTCACAGAGCCCCACCCACCCAATTTCTCTGGGCCTCCTCCCCATCCGCCCCCAACTCTTTCCCGACAGGTGTAACATTGGAACCAAAACTAGACAAATGCCGTTGCATTTGTCTGTCTTTCCAGTGTATTTCCTGAAGCTATAAGCATTGGGTCTGGAAGGAGTGGCTCTTGGGGGAGGGTGTTTTGGATCGCCACAGGATTTATTTGTCAACTTTTGGTTTCCATGCTGACTGCCAGGTAGGGCGGGGAGAGGGGAGGTGTGAGGTGAGAAATTCCCGTTTGAGCAGTGAACGCATCTGAGTGTCTGACAGTGTAAGTCCCAGAGCTGCCTTTCCATTGATCATCGTTTTCCCTGAAACGATTTATAACCGACTAACAGTCTTCTTCCCTTCCTCCATCCCTCCACAAACTGACACAACGACACACCCTAATCCAAAAACAATTAGGGCGTTGTTCCTGTTAAAAGCGAACTCTCAGAGCCTCCTACTTGCCTCTCACTTCGTTTGCATCCTGTTCCAGACAGTTGCCTTTGGGGATTAGAACAGAAAATTAGGCTATCGCCGAGGGACTTTATTTCCTGGGTCAACTTTGCATTTGGACTACTTCCTGGAGCAGGGACAACTAATCTTGTAGACTGTAAGTTCCTTTTGAAGTGGAATTTGTAGGAGACTGAGGCAGACGGAACTTATCTGAATATCCCTAGGGTGGGTCCCGGGACAAATGATGCCGAAACTCCAGAATTGGCGGCCGGGCCCTCCAGATGTCTTTCAGCCCATTATGGTTGGTGGTCCGGTAAACCCTGGGGAAGGCGACATTGTGATTGTAAACTTGCCCTCCCTTTCTGCTAATTCTTTCCTGTAGAAAGGGTCTCAGCATGGGATGAAGGTATGAAGGGGTGGGAGGACAACATTTATTTCTCGGGGTAATATATTCCTGTTAAGGAAATCGGAAGACTCCTATTCCTGTTAAGGAAAACAGCAAGACAAGGAAGAATGATCCTTACCTTATGTCTCTCTTAATTCCTACTGAAGTCATCTGCCTTACGCTTGTTCCGCTTACCTGTTCTCGTAATCCTTTCCCTAGCTCCTTTGGTGCTAGTCAGATAAAATTAACAAATAACAGTAGAGGTTTTGTTGAATTTTCTCACTCTTCTACTCTGGGGTTTTCTTGAGGAAAGCAGGAGGTTAGGGAAGTGGTATATGAAAGGGCGAGTTGTTTTTTTTTTTTTCTTTTTTTTAGGAATTCCACTGAAATGTGCTGTTCCCTTGGGATTATGTTTTTAAAGACATTACAATTTTTAGAGACCTAAGGTCATCCTCTTCCAGGCCTAATTCATCATTTATTCTTTCCCCTCTCAAAATAAAAGCCCACCAGATTTCTCTTCTACTCCAACCTTAGCACTGCTCCTGGATCCCACAAGTCTGAGGATCTAGAGAGCCATTTTGCCCTGCTCACACCCTGATTTTGGCTTGCAATTGGCAAAAGGCTAGATTAGAGCACTCAGTCGCAAGCAATGGAAATAAACAGTGCAACTTGGAAGATGAGCCAGGACTGGTCTGGAAAAATCGGTGAACACCCAAGCCATGGAGACAGAAAGGGAAAGTGTATTGCAGAAACTGAGGATATGAAAAGTAACCAGTTTCAACCCATTAGAGAGCCGTATAAACTAAGAAGCAGGAGGAGCACCTAAATATTATCCTTTCCTCCCCAAACCTGCTGTGTATAATGTTTAATTCGTGGAAGAATACAGAGAGATCCAAGAGCTTCAAAGAGCTCTTTTCTGGGTTGCAAGGCAGAGTCTGCATGCATTCCTTACCTCCCCTCAAAATCACTGCTTGGAAAAGTGGACATTTAATGGGTTTTTAGCATTATTTCTTTCTATTCAAAACTAAACATTTTACATTAAGTGGGGAGAGAGAGGAGAATGGAAGAGCTGCAGTTTTTTTCTTTTTGTCACGTGCTTGACACATTTTAAGGAATTAATTCCTTCTAGCTCATTTTTCCTCTCCAGGAATCTAAGCAGGACCCTAGCTTTCCCCCCCTCCTTTTACATCCCTTAAGCAGAAAAGATCCTTGTTACTTGTGGAACTACCCAGAAAGGTAGTCTGCAGGGTCTCAAAGCCTACAGGCTTCTTCCAGAACTTTCTCTCGAGCCTCTAAGGATAAGGGCTCAGATTTGGGTGGTGTCTGACGTCTGAAGAACACATTTGGGGTGTGAGTGGCTGTTTCTCATGTTAGAAATGTCTTTACTCCCCTTGCCTTCCAGATTTGCTTGCTTTTCTAACCAAGTGTTTTGTTTTAAGAAAAAAAAGGGGGGGTGGAGAGGGGTGGGTGGGAAGAAAGCACTGTTTTCAGTACGGGGCCCCAGGCCAAGAGAGAAAAGTGCTCTCTCCTGGCAGCCTGTTGCTGCCCCCTCCAGGATGAGGTCAGTCCAGCCCATTGGTCGACCCGCCCAGTTTCAGCGAGATTCCAACTCAATCTGAGACACAAATACAGCAGGCACACAGGCCCTCCTAACCAAGCCCTCTGTGGAACGTCCAGTTGGGGAGTCCTTTCAACAGTATCCCTGATTTCTCTCCCATTGCAGATCAGACGCAGATTCTTTTCGCCAAAATGCTGCTGTTGCTCCTGGGAATCATCGTGCTCCACGTAGCAGTGCTGGTACTCCTTTTCATCTCCACTATTGTCAGTGTGAGTACTGGCTCCCCAACCCCCACCTCTAAAAGACAGGGCTCAGACTTGACAGACGCTTCCTGTCAGAATTTGGAGACACCAGGAAGAAAGATAATCCCCTCTATTATTCCACTATTTAAACCTAGCTCCTTCTTGCCAATATTCTCCTTCCTGGTAAGTACTAAGTTGTCATTTGGACATATTTTCAAAATGAAAAATCCTGGAATATTTTACAGATCCTGGCTCCCTGCCTCCTTTCAGTCGTAGAGAATAAATGAGTAATTTCAACTGTGTATAAAAATCTTCAGTAAGTTCGGTGCCTCTTTTCAGTGCAGATCTGGAAGGTATTTTATATGGAAGGAAGGAAATGAGACATTTGTGAAAGCCTATTTTAATATTTTTCAAATACCCGAGATTATTAGCAGATCTATTTAATGGCATAGCTGCTCACTTAAGATGTATAAAATACTTTTTGCACAACTCTGTGAGCTAGGTAGTACAAATATTACTACTCTTAATTTACAGATGAAAATGCTAGTTTCCAAATCATCTTTCAGGATTTTGATTTAGACTTAAAAGGAAAATTAAAATTAGCTTTGCCGGCTAAGTTCAGGGGTTACCAAGTTTGACTTGTATTAAACAAAGACGAAACCTTTTAAAGAAGTTTTCATGAATAAGAAACACAGCAGCTTTGATTCTTAGGAATTAAACACATTAGTTTTTTTTTATTTTTACCTATGCAGAAAAATCTGAGCAAGGCAAATCCGTAAGCATTTTATCATTAATTCTATAACTGCAAGTATGACCAAGTAATCATATTATTAATTCCTTCTAGTCCTTTTTCCTTTCCCAGGAATCTGTGCAGGAACCTAGCTTTCCAGTTTTCTGTGGGGGAGGGGGGCAGAGGAAGAAGAACTAAAAGACAGGATAATATTTTGTCCTCCAAAGAAGGAATAGGTTATTTTTGATAACTGCTCTACTGTCCCTATTCTGCTAGAAAATGTCTGCTCGCCAAAACATAACAGTAGACATTATTTATTTTTCCAGCCAGGCTAACTTTCTCTTACATTTCTTTGTCTTTTCTTTTGTACTTCAGTATCATCTTTATTCATACAATTTTTTGTTTTTGTTTTCGTTTTTTTTAGCAATGGATCGTAGGACCTGGGCATGCAACTGATCTCTGGCAGAATTGTACCATTCAGTCTTCAGGCAATGTTCAGCACTGTTTCTCATCCTCTACAAATGGTGAGAATTCCAGATTTTTTCATGGGCTTCTTCTACTGTCTCAAATTTTTTGAACCAAGGCCTATAAATACTTTTCTGAACCAAAACCAATGTGAACTTCAGGTCAGTAGGCTGTTTCTGGGATCTGAGAGACTGTACAAATGAAAGTTAAAAGTGAAAGGGGTAGAGGGCAGCAAAATAGAAAGAGATGTCCCAAGTATCATTGAGGTTTTTTATCCAGGGGTGGGCAAAATACAGTCTGACACCCATAGCCTGTAGCTAAGAATGATTTTTACATTTTTAAATACACTAAAACTTTATTTTAAAATGTAAAAACTACTTAGCTCATGGACTGTATCTGTCTCCCAAGGCTCTGTCCTGGACTCACTTCTCTTTTCTTTCTATATCCCTTGGCAATGTCATCAGCTCCTATGGATTTAGTTATAGATGCCGGTAGTATTCCTCCCAAGTCTGTCTCCTGTCTATGCCTTTTGGATATCTTAAGTTGGATGTCTGATAGACATCTCAAACTCAACATGTCTAAAAATAACACATCATTTCCCCAAAACCGTACCCTCTTCCATATTTTCCTGTTACCCTGTTGAGGACAATCATTACCCTCCTACTATCCTAGGTTTGCAACCTCAAAATCATCTTCAACTTATTATTCTCACTGACTCCACATGTCCAAACAGTTGCCAGATCTTGTCATTTCTACTTCAATGTATCTCCATTCACATAGCCACCACACTAGTTCAAGCCTCCATCACCTTTTGCCACAACTGTTCCAGCACCTTTCTAATTAGTCTCCCTGCCTTATGTCTCCTCACTAGTATGCGTTCTCCACACAGATGCCAAAATGATTTTCCTAAAGCACAGCTCTGATTATGTAATCCTCTCCCCTACTCAATTAACCCCAGTCATTCCCTGTTAACTTCTAGGAACAAACATAATATCATCTGTTTGGCTTTAAAATTCTTCACAACTTGACTCTTTCCTACCTTTCTGCTGTTCTCATATTTTTACTTCCCTCTGTGTACTCCATGATTCAGCAATACAAGCTTATTTGATGTTCTTTGCCTTCCCCTACCATATCAATTTCCATCTACTCTGTATGTATCTTATATGTACCTATTTACATGCTGTCTTCTCCATTAGTAAGTAATCTCCTTGAGGGCAGGAACTGCTTTTGTTGTTTTGCATTTCTTTGTATCCCTAGTGATTAGAACAGTGCCTGGCATTTAGAAAGAACTTAAAAAGTTATTGTTGATTGATTGTTTGATTCATGGACCTGCCAATCTTTTGTCTAAAAACCAGCCTAGAGAAGTTCAGAGAGGTTCATCACTAGGCTGGCCCGGGGTTGCAGGGGATGGGGGGAGGGATGGGAATGGGTTTCATCCACAGGAACTCTTGAACACCATCTGCTAATTTAGAGGACATGTCAGCTATGTTGATAGAGGGTGTATCCATATCTAAACAATGACAAATGCTTAGAAGTTATTGAATCCCATTTTTCCCTTGAGTGTAATTTAAAAGTGTAGAATGTACAGGCTGGAAGGGATCTCGTGTGGCATCCTGCAATAGCTTGCTTATAAAATTCGTTAAAGAAATTGAAACTGGGATCTATTTTAGTTTAAAAGAAGGAACATAATTGTTGTTGTTGTTCAGTCATTTCAGTCATGTCCAATTCTTTGTGAACCTATTTGGGGTTTTCTTGGCAAAGATACAGGAGAGGTTTGCCATTTCCTTCTTCAGCTCATTTCACAGATGAGGAAAGGGAAGCAAACAGCATTAAGTGACTCGCATAGGGTCTGAGGCCAGTTTTGCACTAAAAAAGATGAGTCTTCTTGACTCTAGGCCTGGCACCGTATTCACTATTCCACCTAGCTGCTTAAGGGACATAATTACAATTATCAAATTGGTGCAGAAGATTTGAACAATGAGAGTAATTATGATTACCTTCTGCCAATTGACCTAAATTCCATCCATCTATGTTTATAAACACAAATCTACTGTCAAAGAGTAGAAAGATGGTAGAAAAGCAGTGGTATTTTTTTTTAATACTTTTGTTCTACTATAAGGGCACTCTTATTTTCCTTATGTCATTAATTTATTTATTTACAAAAAGTGTTAAGGGCTTTGAAGTAGGCTCTAAATGAATGTCCTGGTTTCATTGGGAATTTGTGAATGTGATTTTTTTCCCCTTAAAGAACATCAGAGTTAGAAGGGATCTGGAAGGCCCCTTCAAGCTGTGTCTAAACAGAAAATTCCTCTATAACCTCTGTTACAGGTCTCTACTTGGTTTCCTCCAGGGAGAGGGATCCAACTTCCTCCTGAGGACAATTAAACTTGTTAGGAAGTTTTTTCTTATATCAAGCCTAAATCTGACTATTTCCTTATCTGTCTTTCTTATGGGGACAAGCAGAAGTCCATTTCCTCATCCATATGACTGCTTTTTAATACTGAAGAGGCATCATGCCCTCTGTAGGATTTTTCTTCTAGCTGAACATCCTCCGTTCCTTCAACTTGCCTTTCTACTCTCAGATCCTTTTTTTTTTTAACCAAATTGGTTGCCTTTATCTGGACATTCTCCAACTTGTAAATGTCCTTTTAAAAACTTAACTCCTAGAACTTAATCCGAAATTCTGGATATGGGTTGACCAGGCTAGAATACAGCAAAATTTACGTCCCTCATTTTGAACACTTTACCTTTTCTTAATGAAAATCACATTAGCTGTTTTGACTGCCATGTCATATCTTTGACTCATAAAGTATTTACATTCCATTGAAATCTCCAGATAATTCTGCTTGGCTGCCTCAGGAAGTAATGAGATTTTTTCCTCCCAACTGGAGGTTTTCAAGCAAAAAACTGAATAATTAATTATTGTGAATGATGTAGAGAGGATTCTTTATCTGGTACTGGGTGAACTAACTAGATGGCCAAGGAGGTCCTTTTCACTTCTGACATCTTTTAATTCTATGTTCTTTTTCACTTGGATCTAGCCATATTTCTTCCATCCTGTAGTTGTGAAGTTAATATTTTGAATCCGATATCACATTATTTTGTTTGGCCCATTGTTTTCTCCTGTTAAGAAATCAATCAAAAATCATTTAATAAAATTCTGCTTTGTGCCAGATGCTATGCTACTTACTAGAGATACAAAGACAAAAATGAGGCAGACTATGACTTCAAGAAGTTACTTTCTACCTCAGGGGATAAAACACATTAAAAAAATGTGGCCTTGAAGAAACCAGGGTTTCCAGGAGACAAAGGAAGTATTCCAGGTATAAGGAAAAGCTTGGAGTATGCAAAGGCGTGGAGGTAGAAGATAGAATGTTGTGTGCAGGAGTCCAGGATACAGTCTTGGTGGAGAGATTTGGAAAATGATGCTGTGAAGGAGACTGAGAAGGATCAGACAGGTAGAGTTCCCTGACAGTATTTTTACAAAAACACAGGGAAAGGGAGCACCCATAAAGATATCAGTGTAAAACATTGCAGAGATATCTAGAAGGATATGAACTAAAAAATGGCCCTTGAATTTGGCAAAAAAGTGATCATTTCTGGAAGAAAAAAAGCAGCTTCAGTTGAGAGGAATGAATGGAAGCTAGGTCACAAGGGAGTTAGAAGTAAGGGGAAGATCTTTCTGAGACCTGTTGAGTTATTTTTGTTGTTTAGGAAGTAAAGTTATGCTCACTGACCTATAGTTTTCAGAGTCTCCTCTTTCCTTTTTTTTTTTAAATCCAGAGTTTTGTCCTTCTCTACTCCTATAGCATTTCTGTTGTTCTCTGTAATCTTTCCAAGGACACTGATCATTGGTGGTTCTTCAGAAATAACTTCTACCAATTTGTTTAGTGTTCTAGGGTGTTGTTCATGTGGGCTGGATGACTTGAACTCATCATCTTGTTGCGTTTTTACTAGTTCCTCATTTGTTCTATGTCCCAGCTTTCTGTCAACCATTTTTAATCTACCTTCCCAGTCTGAAGAGTGTTTTTTTTTTGACAGAAAGAAACAGAACCCAGTTAAAAGTTAAACAGTTTTGCTTTCAAACAAAAAAATTGTCTATTATCATCTTATCTAACCCGCAAGGAACAGTCCTATTCTTTAATTTTTCTCTTGCCCCGACACAGCTTTAAAAATTCTTTTTTCTACTCTGTGTGTGTAGAGGATTTGTTATTTTTTTAAGGCAATTGAGGTTAAGTGACTTGCCCAGGGTCACACAGCTAGTAAGTGGCAAGTGTTTGGTCTGAGACCGGCTTTGAACTCAGGTCCTACCTGACTCCAAGGCTGGAGCTCTATCCACTGGGCCACCTCGCTGCCCCAGGATTTGTTATTCTTATTAGGTGTATGTGTGTGTATGTGAGGGGATATGTGGACTGCATCACTTCTCATGAAGCTGAAAATTCACACTTTGGCATGGTGGGAAGGGCCCTCAAAAGAGTATACATGATGAAAGGCTCCTGGTTCATCATTTGGTCCCACATTCTTGTGGTCTTATGCTTGACTTGGATGGATTTCTGAGAAAAAGGAGCAAAGTAGAATGGGTAACTTCAGGGTAATTATTATGTGAAGCTGTTGGAGGACCCAAATAGTATCTGCAAACAAAATGCTCAGATTGTAAGCTATAGAACATCTGGAACTATATTGCTGACCCATATTTCTTCAGGGAGAAGCCAAATTTCCTGGTTTGCTAGTCAGTTCTTTCATTTCCTGTTTTCCATTGACCCTTCCCATATACTTCAACCAGCACTGAAAATTTCAATTTCCTCATTTAATTTTATGCTTATGCTTTTTAGGTGGTTATTTAGTGTACGTATACATACAAACATATGTGTGTGTGTATGTATATGTGTGTGGTTGTGTATATAACCAGTGAAAACTATTTTAGTTCATTAGCCAAGTTTATATGTGCATATACTTGCTATATATTATAATATAAAATATTTTATATGAATTGTAATATTGCATTATATAATATATAAAATATTATATATATAAAATTGCATGGAGAGAGGAAAACACCATATGCCTTTAAAGAAAGAGAAACTATTTCCCTTGGTTCAAGCTAAGAATTGGAGGCAAGCCAAAAATATAGTGAGCTTGACATTTTCTTAACCTTGTAGCTTATACGACTCCAGTTCAAACCCTCGACTCATTGTCTTTTTCTTTTTTATAGAAACAAAAACCAAGAGCTAGAAAGTTGTGATGTGGAACCAAACAACCATATGTTCTGCTAGTCTGAGGCTCAACTATCACATGTGTCAGTTCTAATGAGGCTATCAGCCCTGAAGTGCTTGGAGTGCTGGGTAATTTGATTTTGAGCTCATTCATGTTCATAGCTCATTCTGAGCACTCCAGACACTATTTTTGTAGGACAGGGCCAACCTTTTGTATTCATACTTCGTTACCTTTCCTTTCCTATCTGCTGTACATCTCTTTTAAAAATTAAGTTGGTTAATGACTTCTATGATGCAATCTCACTGTTTTCTTTACATAGTTCCTTACTTTCTTCGTCCTTTTAGTTGTTTCTGTTTTTGTCTTCAGCATTTCATTCTTGAGAGCATTCTATCCTTCTTGAGCTCATTTCCACTGAAAAATTTAAGACTGCCTCCATATTATGGTGATAAAAGCAGAACTTTAGTGCAGGGTCTCACAGTATTAATCTTCTTTTATGTCCTATCTCCCCCAATTAAACTGTAAGCTCCTTGACAACAGGATTCAGGTCTTCTAAATGTTTGTTTTACCTAATGATGATGTTCTGAGTGCTAAACTTAGTCATGTGAGGGCTAGCAGAGGGCTGATTAGCAAGATTTACAGGTAGCTTTGTTTCTGCAGTTGTAGAATGGTGAACTTTTTCTCTGTTTCACATTGGATCACATGCATCTAGTATACTGTGTAACATGTTAGGTACTTTAAAAATGCTTGTTGGCCATTACACAGGATTCTTCCTTAAAAAGAGTTTTTCTGATAAATGTTTGAATGATTCATAATCATCTCCATGCTGCCTACCAACTCAGCTAGCCACCTGACTTACTCATTTGGATGTTTTAGTACCCACAGCACAGGAGAAGGAGAGGGAAATGACTAGGTAAATATTTGATATCTGTTTCCTTGACTGAATTTAATCCATATGAACAGCCAGACTATTTAGTCCAAGCCAGAAAACCTATTCTTTCAATAAATAGCTAAAAATATGAAAGAACTTATATAGACAACCATCCTGATTTGCCACATTACAAGGATTAATTACATGGTAAGGAGGGTAAAAGGAAAACATTTTAGTGGCTCTAATGTCACAGTGGTGAAATTGACCCTGGACTAGGAAAAGTTAAGTAATATTTTCTGCAGTACTCCATGTCTTAGATTTGAAACTTGAAGAAACTTGGAGACAGTTTAGTCAACTCCTTCATTTTACGGATAAAGTAAGTGAGTCTCAGAGAGGTTAAGTGATTTGCCAGTGTTCACACAGCTAGTGGTAATATTTGAATCACACCCCAGACAACAAATTCAACACTATCCATTAGGTTCTCTCTCCCTTGTATTGTATCAGTTCTTTTCAGCCTTGAAATCTATGAGAATAATAACTAATAACATAACACTTTAAGATTTGCAACCTATTTTACAAATATTATCTCATTTTATTCTCACAATAACCCTGGGAGTATTGTCCCCCTTTTACAGATACGGAAACTAAGGCACAGAGAGATTAAGTGACTTGCCCAGGTTCATACAGCTGGGAAGCCAGTTTTATTGACTTCAGGTTGAGCACTCTATCCACTGAGTCACCTAGTTGTCTTGGTTTTAATCTACGCTTAATTTTATTAATGATGACTGTGATAATTTGAACCTAGTTGTCTCCTTTAAGAGAAAGAGTTTGTAGCCTGAGAGGAAAAAAAATTTATAATTGATTCTAAACTTGCTATTTTCCCATTCTGGAATTGAATTTACCATATATATGCGTGAAAACAACAGGACTATACATAATCAACTATGTACCCCCACACAGTGACCAAGTAATGCAGAGCAGAGCTCCAAATAAGAATTGTATTCTTATCCTTTTACCTTCTCCATATTTCATTATATTATATTAAACCGAATCCACTAGAACAATCTTCCATTGTGTTACCTAACTCTCCCAGTTTGGTGTCAAATGTAAATTTGATAAGCATACTGACAATGTCTTCATCTATGTCACTGATACAAATATATAAAGCATAAAGTCAAAGTATACAGATCCATGGTGCACCCCAATGGAGACCTGTGAAATTAACATTAGACCATTAATGAGTCTGGACATTCAGTCAGTATCTGAATCCATTTAATTGTAGAAAGGTCTACTACCATTTAATCCCATCTCTTCATCCTTTTTGCAAGAATGATATGAGATACTCTATCAAATTGCTAATATTAGGAAGACTATATCTAGACCATTCCCTCAATATATCAGTTTAGTTATGCTATCACAAAAGGAAATAAGGCTAATGTAACATGACCTGTTTGCCCTTTTCTGATATTATAGTATCCTTCACATTCTCTATGATCTTTTTGTATTTAAATTTTTTATCATGAACTTTAACACCAGAAAAAGAGCACATGTGTACAGAAGAATACAAAAAGAGGATTGTGTGTGAAACTAAGTTTTTATTTCATACAACTTACTTTTTAAAAAAGCATATAATAATTTCTTCACATTACTTTTAGAACTGCCCTGCTTCTCTGTGCTTTCTTCTGACATTTGTTTGGTTCTCTTCTGTACCTTTTAAAAATGTTTCAGAGGCATTTTATTTTTTTAGCATCAGTATTATCCCCCAATTAAAACACAAAAGAAAGGCAGGAAAAAAAAACCCTTGTAAGAAATAAGCAGAGTTAAGGAAAAATTCACACAGTGGCCATGTCCAAAAATTTAGGTCTTCCTTCACCTTGAGTCTATCATCTCTCTATCTAACATGCTTCTAGGTCTTCTGAAAACATGGTTAGTCGTTGCTTTTGAGTCTTTCAAAGTTGTTTTTCTTTACAGTGTTATTATCCTTGTATAAATTGTCTTCCTGGTTCTGTTCCCTTCATTGTTCACCAGTTTAGAAATGCTTTCATTATATCTTACAGCACAATAATATTCCATTGCATTTCTGTGCCACATTTTGTTCATCCATTTCCCCATTTGATGTGTACCCCCTTGGATTCTAGTTCTTTGATCTTCTTCCCTTTTTTTCCCTTTTAATCACTTTTTCATTTTTTCTCTCTTCATTATTTCCCAGTTTTCACATAGTCATTGTAAACAATAATTTTTTAAGTCATCATTTGCAGATACTCTCTCACTTTGGGGGATCTTTAGACCTATAGAATTTTTTGGTACTAGTTAGCATTTTCTTTGATTTACTTATCTCTCCAACTTTAGTTTCTGAATTGAGGTTTTGTGCCGGCGCCAATCTTTGCATTCTTTTAGAGTAGAGCGCTCAGCCCTGGTTGATCTCACCCTGGGTTCCTACACTAACCTCCATCTCCCAGAATTGGGTCACCCTTAAATCTTTAAGGTGCAGAGCATTGTATCTTCACCACCTTCTATAGCATCTCAAGACAGAGTGCAGGAGATCTTGGAGTCTGTGGCTGTCTGAGATACCCCAGTTCGGTGCTTCTGTGCCATTCTGGTTACTGCCAATTCCTTCTGGCTTCCAGTATCTCCATTCTGGGGGTTTTTGATCACTCTAAGGCTTTCTGACTCTTTCTGCCTCTGGACGTAGAGCCTGGCAGGTACATATGTCAGTCACTAATCACACACTGGGAGTGTGCCTGAACTAGTGCTGGTTTTGCTGGCAGATCCCTTTACTATTACCCATAGGCAAAATGAAAGCCGTGAGTTTGGCTTTATGTACAGTTCTGGGGTGAAAGAAATCACTTCTTGGGATTTTTCATTTTATTTCTTGGTCATTACTTATTATGGTACAAATTTTAGAGTTTTGCTGCAGTGAGTTTGTGGGAGCTGGGCAGAATAACATTGTTTAGATAATCTGTCTAAACAGATTGATCTAAACAGATGATCTGTCCTGGCTGGAAGTCTCTGATTTTTCAAATATCACTGAGAGTGGCTCAGCGATAACATCTACCAGTTTTTCTGTCCTTGAGGATATATTTCTTCTGGTTCCAATGAAAACAAATTCATCAAGGGCAGCCAAGTTTTGCCTTTACTATGCAGTAATGATTTGGGGTATCAGCTCCCTCTTAGCCATTTTTGTTCTTTTAATTCCAATGCGAAGGTACAGAAAATAGAAGCAAAAGAGCAAGTGTAGATGCTTACTCTCTGTGGTCAGTTTTAACCATCTCTTCTACCACTATTTAGAGTGATAGTCCTTCTTTGATCCTCCTTTTTCTTCTTTTATAACACCCCCCACTTCATCTTTGTTATTGTTAGCTTTTTTCACAAGCCTCAGCTCATTTTGACCTTTAGGACTCCTGACACTGTTTTTATAGGACCATGTCACCCTCTTATATTCATCTTTTTTTTAAAAAAACATGTTTTGATGTCTTCTATTTTTATATTGCCTGGATTGCCCCCTTTATTTTTCTCTTTCCCCTCTCTCATGAGGTAATCCCATATAACAAACCATTTTTTAAAGAGAGTAAAGTTAACCAGCAAAAGGATGTAAAAGAAGCAACAACAGAAGAAAGAAGGCAGAGGAAGAAGAAGGGAAATAGTCAATCAATATAACTAAAATTATGAAAATATATACACTTTTTGATCCTATCCAAAAGACTTGGGGGTGCAGTTTCTTCTCATATCTCTTTAGGGCTATATTTCTTTGTAATTTTACAATATTCACTATAATATTATTATGATATTTATGACATGTTGATATATATATATATATATATATATATATATATTATGTACATATGACCAAAAGTCATTCCTTTGTACATAAAAAATCAAAAGATACAAACATCTCAAAAGAAGAATAGCAAACTGTTAATTACCATATAAAAGAATGTTCCAGATCACTGTTAAGAGAAATGCAAATCAAACCAGTTCTGAGCTTTTGCCTCACACCCTTCAAATTAGCAAAGATGGTATAAAATTGTAATAGCTAATGTTGGAAGGGTTGAGGAAAGATAGGCATATTAATGCATTATTGGTGGAGCTGTGAATCAGTACAGTCATTTAGAAAGCAATATGCATTATACAAATAAAGTGAATAAAATGCCCCTGCCCTTTGACCTAGACATTCCAGTAGTAGGCTTATACCACAAGGAAACAATTGATAAGAAGTTTATATGCACCAAAATATTTATAACAACATTTTTAATGATAGTTTATGATATGCTGGAAACAATTAGATGCCCATTGGTGGGAGAATGGAAAAAAAATCGTGGTATATACATGTAATGGCTTATTGCTGTGCTATAAGAAATGACAGATATGATGAATATAGAGAAACATGAAAAGACTTACAAGAACCTTTTTAAAGTAAGCAGAGCAAATACAAAAAAGAGATCAATGAATTGGGCATACAACTAAAAAAACTAGAAAAAGAACAAATTAAAGTAAGGAGAGCTGAGAAAACAATATACACAATTATTAATGTAAATGAAAAGAATAACAGCCACAAGATAATCAAAAGTAAATGCTGCAAAATTACAAAGAACAAGTATGGCTCTGAAGAAGACATCCCACTCCTTTGCAGAGGTAAGAGGTCCACAAGTGTGGTACATTGCACATATTTTCATACTTTTTTGATGCATTGGTCAGTTTTGCTGGGGCGGGGGGGATGTTCTACTTTTTTCATTTTTTCTTTAAAATATTATTTGTTATATAGGATGGCTCTCTGTGAAAGGTTAGGGAGGGATACTAGGGAAATTTGGTAATATAAAAAATAGCATTTTTAAAAGAATACATCTCCTAGATAATAGCCTTTTAAAATTTTCTCTTTATTTTTTTTTATTTTTTTATTTTAAAAAATTATTTGTTTTGAACTTTAATACAAAAAGACAAAAAAAGAACATTTCCACATACACAGCACAACATAAAAATAAGATTCAATATAAAACCATGAATTTCCATTTCACATTTTTCTTTGAAAACTATGTATTAAATACTATACATCATTTTCAAAACTACCCAGCTTTTCTGTGCTTCCTTCTAAGTTTTCTTTTGTTCTCTGCTATGCATTTTTTTCTCCCTTCTTCCCTAGAGAAAGCTACCATTAGACACAAAAATGTGTGTATATTCTTCTATTTATCAGTTCTTTCTCTGGATGTGGATAGCATCTTTCTTCATAGGTCCTTTATAGTTGATCTGAATATTTATAATAGTCAAAATGACTTAGTTGTTCAAATTTGTTCTTAAAGCAATATTGCTGTTGCTATGTACAATGTTCTCATGGTTCTGCTCATGTCACTCTTCATTATTTCAGTCAAGTCTTTCCATGTTTTTCTAAAATCAACCAGCTAATCATTTCTTATAGCACAGTAGTATTCCATCACAATCATATACCACAACTTGTTTAGCTATTCCCCTCAATTTCCAATTCTTTGTCACCACAAAGATAGCTACTATAAATATTTTAGAACACATAAATTATTTTTTCCCTAATCACTTTGGGAAACAAACCTAATAGTGGTATTACTGGGTATACACAGTTTCATAACACTTTGGGGATAATTACAGATTGCTATCCAAAGAGGTTGGATCATTTTACAGTTCTAACAACAGTGAATTGGTGTCTTAATTTTTCTATATTTCCTCCAACAATTTGTCACTTTCCACTTTCTATCATTTTAGTCAATCTGATAGTTATAAGATATCTCAAAAGTTGTTTTAATTTGCATTTCTCTAATCAATAGTTATTTAGAGTATTTTTTCATTTGACTATATATAATTTTGATTTCTTCATCAAAAAACTGTGTGTTCATATTCTTTGACTATTTTTCAGTTGGGGAATGACTTGTAATCTTGTAAATTTGACAATGCCCTAATAATATGGTCAATTTTTGTAGATACCATGTACCACTGAGAAAAAAAGTATATTCATTTCTATTCCCATTCAGTTTTCTACAGATATAGATCTCTCTTCTCTCTCTCTCTCTCTCTCTCTCTCTCTATATATATATATATATATATATATATATATATATATATATATATATATATATATATAGCTTATATTTAAGATTCTATTCAGCTCCCTAACTTCTTTCTTATTTATTTTTGTTTAGATTTATCTAAATTTTCTAATTATCTAAAACTATTATAGTATATTAATACAAGCAATTTCCACCTGTAATTCATTTACTTTTCCTTTAAAAATTTAGATGCTATAGCATTTGGTGCCTACCTATAGGCATATGATCTATTTTCCTTTTATGGCATGTTCTTTTACGTTAAGGTCATTTTTTATTTATTGTGAAGTAGGGTGTAAAATGTTGGTTTAAATCTAAGTTCTTCCACACTGCTTTCCAGTTTTCCCTAAGTTATTCACATTTTTATCTCTCCCATTAGAATGTGAGCTCTGAGGGAAAGGTTCATGTTTTTGCCTTTCTTTAAATCTCCAGCCTTCTTAATTGATTTTATTTCATTTTATAGCTCTATCAGTCAAATACCAGTATCAGCTTCAGATGGCCACATTTAGCCCAGTTTTTCTTCCTGCTAGCTCCCTAGTATATCCTATGTATTCTCATAGCAGTATTTATATTTTATAGACAGCAATAGGTCATTCCCCTTTTCTTTTATCCACTGTTTCACTATGTATTAGAAATTACAAAAACAAACAGGGCTCACCATTCCACCAAAATGTGGAGGTACAGTCAGAGCTGGTAAATTCAGGAAACTAAGGTTGAGATGTGAATAAGCAGAAGACACCAATAGTAAGAAATTTTATGCATCCAAAGCTGTCCATGATCCAAGCCTAAGGAAAGAGAATAACTCACAGTGACTACTGGCAGAGCCTCAGACGAAGGTATGACTTGTCCATTAAATCAATTCCTGGAAGGTAATTGTCTAAAGATAATTCCTGGAAGAGATAAAACAAGTAATAAAAAAGGACATCATAAATGAAACAAAAACTCTAGCAAAAAGGATTTAGAATGCAAATAAACAACATACTACAAAAGATGAAGAATCTTGCCTAAGTAACAGATTGAAACAGAATGAATCAAAGAGAAATCAGTGACTCTGTAAGACAACAGAAACATTGAAATAAAATCCAAAGTGTGAATAAATAGAAGAAAAGTTATCTCCTGTCAAAAACTACTGTCCTCGAAAACAGGTAAAGGAGAGAGACTCTAATAGTCATTATACTACCTGAAAACTAAAACAACAAATCCTGGATGTCATATTCCACAAAAGCATAAAACTCCAGAACTATTAGAAGCAGAGAGCAAAGTGAAAATAGGAAAAAATCTACATATCACTTTCTGAAAGAAACCTTAAAATCCAGAGCTTCCAAATGAAAGAAAAATATATTGCCAGCAGTCAAAAAGAAAGCCTTTAAACAAAGAACCACAGTCAGGATCACACAAAACTCGACAAATAAATTGGAGATAATCAAAAGAGAAAAGGTACCAGAATTATGAAAGATTAGGATTGGCTTCTTGTAGAAGATAAAGTTTTATCTGGGACTTAAAAGAAGCCAGGAGGCAGAGATGAAGAGGAAGAGAATTCCAGGCCCATAAAAATATAAAATGTCTGGGATGTTTCAATTTAAGTTGTAGAATGAGCCCTCAGAGATGTGAAACTGGAGGTCAACAGAAGGGTTAGGGGTGGATAAGTAGATTTAAGAATCATCACCACAGAGATAATAATTGAATTCATGGGAATGAAATAATATAGAGGGAGGGAAAAAAAGGGTCCAGGACAGAGCCCTGTGGTTAAGTGCATAACATGGATCCAGCAAAGGAGACTTAGAGGTAGGAGAAGAACCAGGAGAGAATAGTGTCTTGAAGACCTAGGTAGAAGAGACTATCAATGATAAAAGGGTGATTAACAGTGTCAAGGGCTGCAGAAAGGTCAAAAAGGTTGAAGACTGGGAAAAGGCCATTAGATTTGGCAGTTAAGAGATCATCAGTAACTTTGGAAAGAACTATTTCAGTTGAATGATGAGATCAGAAGCCAGGCTGCAGAGAATTAAAGGGGGGAGGGAGGGGAGAGAAGCGGAGAAATCTTTGTATACTGCCTTGGCAAGAGTTAAGCCACAAAAGAGAGGAGACATAGGGAATTGATAGCCTATGGGGTGAAAATGGGGTAATATGGACATATTTGTAGGCAGTAAGGAAGCAGCCAGTAGACAAGGGAAGAGTGAAGGTAAGTAAGAGATGATAGAAAGGACCATCTATTGGAGAAGATGGGATCACTTCCTTATGTAGAAAGGTTTGCCCTGACAACAAGAAGGGCATCATGTGAGATGAGGTGAAGGAGGAAATTATGGCATGGCATATTTGGGAGTTTGAGTTGAGGAGGAGAGGAAAAGATGAAACTCTCAGTGGACGATCTCAATTTTTTCAGTGAAATATGAGAAAAGGTTCTTAGCTGAGGCTAAGGGAAGGGGACCTATGGGAAGACTGAGGAGGGATAAAAAGGTTTAGAGAAACCCCATTAGTAAATCAATAAGGGAGGTGTAAAAGGATTATCTTATTTCGGTGAGGGCCAAGGTGAGATAACATGATAAAAATTGTAGTGGATTCAGTCACTGTGGTTTCCGATTTTCTCCATATTTCTTTAGCAACATATTAGCAGCAGTGATGGCAGAAGTAATCCAGGGCTGAGGCTTGGCAGGACCAGATTTGCAGAAAGATAGGGGAGAAATGGATTCAAGGTAATATAGAGTTGAACTGATTCACTAAGGGGTCCAGATGGGGAAGGGAAGAGAGTGTATTCAGGGATGATAGTCAGGGAAGGAACTAGGGGGTTTAAGGGATTTAGAGTTCAGGGTTGTAAAACAGAGGGAGAGGTCAAATGATAATAGATTGTGATCAGATAAGGGAATTTCAATGTTCAAAATGGAAATGGAGTATTTGTGGATGATTATAAACTATTTCTGTGTGTAGCTGAAGTGGAGTTGAGAAGAAGGTCATGAGAAATTAGTGAATTGAGAAACTAGGTGGTCATGTATGTTTGAGGGTGTATCATTATGTATGTTGAATCTCCTAGTATGGGAGCAGGAATTGGAAAGGAGAGAAAGACTGTGAACCTTAAAGAAGGAGTGATGAAAGTAGAAGAAAAGCATGGAAGTGGCAATGGGGAACAAAGAATATTGCAACTCTTCCACCTTTAGTTGAGGGGAATGAAACCTGTTGTAGAAAGAGTAGAGCAACCAGTGCTGAAAGCTGTGTCAGGAGGAAGGAATCAAGTCTCAGTGAGAGCCAGAAGATGACAAGTGGGAAAGAAAATGATTTAAGATGAAAGCAAGTTTGTTGCCTACCAAGCAAGTATTCTAGAGAACACAGTGGAAGAGTGTGACATTTGTGGGGGGGAGTTTGGGTTGAGGAGGATGGGAATAAGGGATGGTAGGAGATGAAGAATGGGGTTTGAATAACACCTGAGGTTTCAGGATCACTGGGATGAAAAGGGCATGACTGGACGGGACTTAGTTAATCACTGATGAATGAGTTCAGGTAAATTATTAATATCTCTAGGGGCTCAGCATCAGGGTAGAGTCCTCTCAGGGTGTCAGTAGGCAGCTCAGGCGAGGGGCCCAGAGAGGGTGAGGAACTAATGAAAAGACATCCTTCTTGTACTTGCAATCAGGCTAATCCAAAAGATAGGCAGAGGGACCAGTATGGAATAGCATCTATCTGTCCACTACAGGTAGGAAGGTCCCCCTGAAAGAGGGAAGTGACCAGCTCAGGAGTCCATCACAGGATAGAATGGTGATTCTCTGATCCCCTGCTGGCAGAAAGAAGACAGGTCAGGATACTGGCACACTGTGGAATAGCATCCTTCTGTGTCCTGAAATCAAGAAGAGGCTGGCCTAGGGGACTGGCACATGAAGGAATGGCATCTCTCTGATCTCCTGCTGGAAAGAATAAGCTAGAACAGAAGACCTGATTAGGATAGACTGGCATCTCTCTGATGCCTTGCTATCAAGAAGAGTCCAGCACAAGAGATTGCATGTAATGGATTGGTATTGCTCTGATCTGTCTCTGACAGAAAGAAGCCAACCCAACTGACCCAAGATGGTGTGTGTGTGTGTGTGTGTGTGTGTGTGTGTGTGTGTGTGTGTGAGAGAGAGAGAGAGAGAGAGAGAGAGAGAGAGAGAGAGAGAATGAGAATCCCTGCTGGCAAAATGAGGCTAGCCCAGGAGACAAACACAGCGTGAATTGATGTCTTTGATCTCCTGCAAGCAAAAAGAGTCCCCTACAAGTGGGAAGAGGCAAGGCTAGGGGACCAGCACCAGATGGACTGGTGTTTCTCTGATTCCCTGCTAACAGGAAGAAGTTAACTTAGGAGATAAGCATGGATACATAAAAACCTTGCTAACAAATGCAGAAAAACATAAATATTAAATGCGCCCTTTACTGACTATAATGCAATAAAAAGTATATTCAGTAAAGGGATGCTAAAGGAAAGATTAAAATCAATTAGATATTAAATAACTTTATTATCCATGGGCTAAAGGACAAATCATAGAAACAACAGAAAATTTTATCCAAGAAAATGATAGCAATGAGACAACGTGACAAATTTTTGGGATTCAGCCAAAGCATGTCTTTAGGGGAAATTTTATATCCAAGAAATTTCATCAAAAAAGAGAAAGAATAGATAAGTAATTGAGCATACAACATCAAACAACCTAGATGACAAAAAAAAATTTTACCAAAATAATAATTCTTAACCTCAGAGTTTAAAAAAATGAAAGGGAAAAAAGCATCGATTGATAAATAAAATGGGGGGGGGGAGGAACAATAATGAAGTAGCTGAACCATTCATTAGTCTGATTTTAATGAAAGAAAAAAACCAAGTGGTCAGTATAAAAAATGGGGGGGGGATCATAAGTGAAGAAATAAAGAAAATTGTGAATGATTTTCCCTAATTATAAGCTAACAAAATTGGCAATTTAATGAAATGGATGAATCTCTACAAAAATATAAAGTACGGAGATTAACAGAACAAAAATAGAAAATTTTAAAAAGCTACCTCTGAAAAAAAACCATTTTAAACAAGCCATAAACACCTACAGAATAAAAAACCCCAGAATAAGATGGATTCACAATAATTAATTACAATAATGACAGTATTAAACTAAGTGCTTTATAGCTAAGCAAAAGAAGAGACCCACAAACTAGCATTTATATAGCAGTTTCAGACAAGGAAGACCGGTTATTGGTGGGGTGGAAAGCTTTGTGCTAACAAGAGGCACAAGGTATGAAGACAATGGATATGCTATAAAGATAGGAGTTCAGATATGAAGGTTGGAGGCTAACAATTCTTTCCTACTTTGTTTTTTGCTTAGTTTGAAAATAAGTCAAACTACAAGTATTTTTAAGCACCTACTGTGGGCTCTAGCCACCATGCAAAGTACTAGGTGCTGGGGTTACAAGCACAATGAGTGAAATAGTCCCTACTCACAAGGAGCTTACCTGGGATTTATATGACAAATACATATAAAAATATATACAGCATAAAGTTAATAAATACATATATATGTGTATGTGTGTACATATATATATACATATACACATATATACACACACATATATATATACACACACACATATATACACACACGTATATATATATATATACACACACACACACGTATATATATACATATATATATGTGTGTGTGTGTGTGTGTGTGTGTGTATATGTATATGTACATCTATACAGTAGTTAAATAAAAGGTAGTTTGGGAGGCAGGGCACTAGCAGTTGGGGGGATCACGAGAAGTCTCATTCAGAAGATGGACCCTGAGGAACATCAGCTTATAGCCTCCCCAAGCCCACCACTTGATTGAATGTGTGGGGAATGAAAGCCCCAGGATAATGTTGACGGTATGGGAAACTGGCATCCTGGTAGTGTCTTCCACAGAAATTTGGAAGTTTGGAAAAGCAAATGATCCAGGGTAAGGGATAAGTTCAGTTTTAGACATGTTGAGTTTAAGATGTCTTTAGGACATCCAGTTTGAAATGGTAAGTGGCAACGAAGGACTGAAGCTCAGGGGAAGGATTGGGACGGATATATAGATCTGAGAGATATCTGTATAGAGATCAAAGATAAACCCGTGGGAGCTGATGATGCTACCGAGAAAAAGAGAGAAAGTAGTCAAAGAGGTAGCAGCTAAAACAGGAGAGAATAGTGTCAAGAAAACCCAGAGAGGAGAGAATGTCCAGAGGAGAGTCAAATACAGCAGATAGGTCAAGAAGAATTATGATTGAGAAAATATTAATATTTGGTGATTGGTAGTATTGGTAAATTTGGAAAAATCTATTTCAGTTGAGTGATGAGTTTAGAAACCAGATTGAAGTGAGTGACAGTCAAAGAAATGGAGGCAGTGAGCATAGACAGCTTTTTCAAAGGATTTGGCTGAGAAAGAGAAGAGAAATATAGGATGATGATGGCATGGTCTAGTGAAAGTTTGTTTTTATGATAGGAGAGATTTAGGCATCTTTAAAGATAGTAGAGAAGGGGTAGATTGGGAGAGGTTGAAGATTTGAGAAAGTGAGATGATTGAGGATATAATCTGCTGGAGAAGACTAGAGAGAATGAGGTCAAGTGTACATGTAGAAGCGTTGGTCTTGGCAAAGAGAAAGGCTGTCTCTTTTTCAAAGCCTTGGATGGGGGTGGGGGAGGGGCTAAAGGAGAAACTCTCTTGGGCAGCAGATGCTGAATTAAGATCATAGATGAAGAGCTAGAAGGAAATTAACGGGTTCAACCACTTCCCAGATTTCCAGTGCAACTTATTCAATCCTTGCCCTTCCTTATCCTAGGAGGAGGATGGAGAAAAGGAAGAGAAATAGGGAAAGAAGAAGTACTTGTTGCCACCCCTGTCCCAGATTCCTCTCCTTTGTTATTGTGGATCAGCACATAGTCTTCCATGTTCAATTAAGCAGTCAATTAATCAAGAAGCTTTTATTAAATGTTTAACATGTTCCAGAGACTGCAAAGCCTTGAGGTTACAAAAAAGGGAAAAATGCAAAAACAGATTCTGCCCTTAAAAAGCTCATAAAGGAACATCATATATATAAAAAAAGATAGCTACCTACAAGATACATATAGTATACACTAGAAAGCAGTCTTAGAGGAAAGGCTGTGGCGATTAAGGAAAGGATTCCTGGGAAAGGTGGCATTTGAGCTTAGTGTTGAAGGAAGCCAGTGATGTCAGCGGTTAATGAATTTTAAGCAGAGGGAATAACTGACAGCCGCAAAAGCATGGCGATAAGAGTGTTGTGTGGAAAAACAGCAAATAGAACTGATTGTAGGATTTATGGAGAGGAGTAAAGTATGAGAACGTGGAAAGATAGGAAGGCTCAGGTTTGTAAAGCCCTTAAATGTCAGAGGTCTTTATATTTGTTCCTGGGGACATTAGTGAGCCATTGGAATTTATTCAGTAGGGGTCTGACATGGTCAGACTTACTTTTTAGGAAAAATTACTTTGATAACCATGTGGAGGATATATTGGAGCAGGAAGAGAACTGAGGCAAAGCAGACCAATTAGAAGGTGATGAGTGCCTAAATTAGGGTGGTGGCTGTATGAATGAAGAGAATAGGATAATATAGAAAAAATGTTGTGAAGGTAGAATGACAAAATATGGCAGCTGACTGGATATGTGGGCTCTGAGAGTGAGGAGTGGAGGATGATACCAAGGTTGTGAAACAGGGTGCCTGGGAGAATGGTGGTGCCCTCTGTAATAATGGGGAAATTCAAAAGAAGGAATTGTTTGGCGGGGAGAGAATGAGTTCTAGTCTGGGTATGTCGAGTTAAAGATTCCTGACATTCAATTTTAAATAACCAATAAGCATTCCCCTTAAATGAAGGTGGTTTACATTTTCACATGTGTATGTTGCTAATCACATAAATTTCCATATTATATCCATGGGATGTTCAGTGGTCTATGCTACTGAATTAACATCAAGTTTCTGGATTCTTTGTGTTCTAGGAAAATATAAATAACAATAATTGGACCCTCAAACAAATGTGAAAGTCCTTCCTAGATTTTTATGTAAGCAAAGGAAACAAAATGGGGAACAGGAAAGGGTGTGTTGGTAAATGTTTAACAACTAACTCTCCAAAAAAAATATACTCAAGACACATTTTTAAGTTTAATCTGTTATTTTTGTCTCTATCACTTTCTTAAGCCTAGACAATTAACAACAAAAAAATAAATCAAACCCTGATTTGCAGCATTTGCTGATTTCCAAGGTATTAATGCTGATGATAAAAGTTTAACAATCATCTCTCTAAACTGATTCAAACTGGCTTCATCACACCTCTAAAGACAGAGGACCTTCCATTTTCCTTCTCTTCTTCCACTTTTTCCTCCTTCCTTTTCTTTTTTCCTTTCATACGTTTCTTTCTTCCTTTCCTCCTTCCTCCTTTCCTATATACACTATACTACTTTGTACTTTGTATACTATATGTACTTTGAGGGAAAAGGGAAGAACAAAAACATCAATAATACAATATCACCAGCCCTCTAGACATTTATAATACTTTCATCCATTCTCTTGAGCAACTCTCAAGTTTACTGGCTTCCCAAAAGTTTGTTTTACTAGTATTTAAAAAATTTCATTTATGATATTCCTATGATGGGGCCACTAGGTGGCACAGTGGGTAGAGTGCCAGGCCTGGAATCAGGAAGACTCGTCTTCCTAAATTCAAATCTGACTTCAGACACTTACTACCTATGTGACCTTGGGCATCATTTAACCCTGTTTGCTTCAGTTTCCTCATCTGTAAAAATAAGCTAGAGAGGGAAATGGTAAACCATTCCAGTATCTTTGCCAAGAAAACTCCAAATGGGGTCACAAAGTCAGACATGACTGAAAACAATTGAATGACAACATTCCTATGATGTGACAAGCACCCCAACCACATCTTAGAAGACATAATTGTAGAATTTTAATCAGAGAATAGTATAGGTTAGAGCTATATTAAAGGGCTCTGTGAATTACTCAACCTGAGCCTTTCTTACATTTCATAGGGGTTCTTTTCTTCTTTCTTTGAACTCTTTAATGTATAGAAGCAGTATCTCTGGGTCAAAGAAATTTGGGAGAAATGGTTCAAAATTGCATACAGATTAGTTAAACCAATTCATAGCTCCAGCAAATTGTATTAGTGTGCCTGTCCTCTCACTGCGCCTTCTATCGTTGCCATTTTCCCTGTTTTGCTAATCCTTACAACTTTGGCCTTCATTACTCAGCTTAATCTCCCTGCTTTAATGGTATGATTTGCCCACTCTGTGATGACCCCTTGCTGCCACTGAAATGGTCTGGAGGTAGCTGTTGGTGCAGTTTTAAACTGTGACCCAGATACTTGAGAAGGAAAGAACTTTTACTAGAGAAGATTTTGCCTAAATATGTGCATTGTTACAGAATTTTGTTCGAATGCCTGATCATAGTGTGGAAGGGAATCTGGCTTCTTGAATGTTACACCAGGGGAGAAAAATCTCTGGTAGTTTCTTTCATGACAGAAAGGCATTGCTTTTTGCTTAAATTTACTAATTCTTTTTCTTTTATTTCATTCTGTCTGGTTATCCAATTCTTCCCGTTGTTTTTTTCATCTCAATTAAGTAGTCCAATAGAATTCTTTTTCTTCCCCCGTTCATCTTGTTTTGTTAATTTCATTTTGTGTACTTTTTTCTAAAAATGGTTTCTTTCTATCATTCTGTTAGTAATTCTCTTACTTTTCTGTCTATTCCAGACTTTTGGTTTTTGATTGATGGCATTTATACTTATTTATTCCTTCTCTAGTCTCTGTATTCTTCATAGAATTAAAGTTTCTACGGTACCCATTTGCTGTAGGCATGGCTTTAACACCAGGACTTTGAAGTTGGATTGAAATAAGGCATTTGCAAGTCAATGAACATTTTAAAGAAGGAGTTTATTTTATCCTAACGCAACAAGAATAAGCAACAAGAACACTGTGGCATTTAGCTTCTCTGTCATACTCCTTGTCTCCACCTAGTCAATATGCAATCAGGCTTTGGCAACTAGCATGGTCATGGGCATCCACCAGCTCTGAGAGGCCTAGACTATGAAAGGCTAGAATTTTTATGCCCCTATATCAGGGGTGGGGAACCTTCAGGCCCTCTAGGTCCTCAAGTGCGGCCCTTTGGATTAGAATTTCACAGAATAAATCCTCTTAATGTAAGGATTTGTTCTGTAAAACTTGGACTCAACCAAAAGAACGAACCCTAGATGATCAGGAAGCTGTGTTAGGGAGGCCGAGGCAAATTAGGCGTCAAGGGTAGCTTTGTCTTCTTTCAGATAAAATCTCCTTTTGTGGGAGGAAAGAAGCTGTGCCAAGGAAATGCTGATCCTTTCACACTATTTTGAGTTTCCTCGCTTAAACGCTTTCCATCTTATTGCCTTGTAGATCTTGCCCCTTGGCCCTCTTTTTCCATTGTCCTTCACTCTTAGACATATCAATTCCTACAGGTAATAGAGAATATAGTGTGTGTGTGTGTGTGTGTGTGTGTGTGTGTGTGTGTACATACATACATATATGCACATACATACACATGCATACACACATATATACACATAGACATACATATATACACATACATCCATACACATATACATATATACATACACATATATATTTAAGTTTTTCTATTTTACCAATTATTTTTGTTGTTATAGACTATAAAATCTGCTTTTGCAGTTTTTATTTCTCTCTTAAACCATTTAGAAATATCTTGTGGTTCCCTGCTTTCTTGGGAATCCACAGGGTCCTTTGCCTCATCAGGAATTTATTCACTTTTTTTGTTTTATATTATTTATTCATAGATTATCAAATGAGGTAACATTTGAGATAAAACTTTTAGCACAATGCCTGGAACATAATGGGCTGCTAATAAATGCTTGTTCTCTACCCCCTTCCCTAGATGTCTAAATTAAAAGATCTATAGGTCACTTCCATTTTGTTACTGTTGGTTTATCTGCTTGTGATCCAGTCTTTAACTTCCTCTGTGATATTTGATAATGTCAGTCTTTTTTCCCATATATTCCACTTTCATGCTTTTTATTCTTTGATGATGGTTCCCTGGTGGCTGGATCTCAAAACTCTCTCAGCCTCCTACCATGTTAAACATTTCACCAGCCTTAATCTCTGCCCCAAGTGACTCTAGAGGCACAGAATTAGCCATAACTGGCTAATTTTTTCGGGGCCTAACGGATCCACAACGTCAGCATCTTGCCCCAGGTCCCTTTGTTCTTCATTCTATGAGTGAGCACTGTTGCAGCATAGAACATAGCCACACTGTCATCGCAGCCAGTACGGGCTTCTGGCTTTTGGCTGTCAGTAGTCCAGAGGCAGGCAAGGGGAGAGTTGAATTCTGTTGCCAGTCATTGGTTGCCAGAGCATGGTGAGCCCTGATGGGGTGAGTGGTAAGTGAGTCTGTTAGGGATTAAAGATCTGTCTTCTCAGCTGTTAGTTCATGAAGTTGTTATCTCATTCAGTTTCTTGATGTTTCAGACCCAGAGATCACTGTAATTGCTTATCTCTTGCTTAGTCTATTTTGGAGAGGTTCAAGAGTTCATGATGATTGGAGAAATTGTCTACCCCTCCATCTTGTTAGTCACATCACTAGAAAGACATTGAATGTGGTCCCATTGGCAAACTGTCTGCTTTTTTGATGATTTAGCCTACCGAAATACAGAGATAAGTACTACAGTTAGGATTCATTATGTAGTGAATCTGGCCATTACAATCAAAGAAAAATACAAAAATGGTCCTCAATTTCCCCCTCCCCCCTTCCACCTTCCGCTTTTTCAGTGATATTAAAAGATTGGGAAAATAGTAGTGATAAGAGTAGGTAAGAGTCATACAGATTTTAGTCTACATACAAGCATTAAGGTAACTATTGATGCTCTAAATGTGATACTTGTCCATTGACCAGTGAATGGCTATACTGTTAGAAGAACTGAAGCTTTTTAATCTTGGCATTCACACTAGAAATGGAAGCAGAAAACAAAAGGAAGGGGCGGTCAGGTGGTGCAGTGGATAGAGCACTGGCCCTGAAGTCAGGAGGACCTGAGTTCAAATCCAGCCTCAGGCCAAACACTTGACAGCTGTGTGACCCTGGGCAAGTCACTTAACCCAATTGCCTAAAAAAAAAAAGAAAAGAAAGAAAACAAAAGGAACTTAAAGCTAAAAGACAGATTGGCTAATAGCTTCTCCTTGGAGATGAAAATTGGCAGAATGGATTAAGCAACAAGAAGCATATTAACTTCATCATCCCAAATTACAGTGTTTGTCATTAGCATTTATATAAAAATTTCCATGTTGACAATTATAGCTTACATAAATCAATTTATCTTTTAAAGTATGAGAATGTAGAATAATTCTATGAGGAACTCAATAAGATCCTCCAAATTAAATCAACATATATTTTACAAATATGGGGATAGAGGAGAACAGTAAAATGTATATGATTTTATATATATATATATATGTAATATAAAATATGTCTGTCCTATGTGTATATATACATATGCAGGCATGCATATCTATATATACAGGCTTTGGATTAAGAAACAAAAGATACCAAAGGCTCTACACAGTGACTTCAGACCTACATATATGTCATGAATACATTTTTTTTTGGCGAGGCAATTGGGGTTAAGTTACTTGCCCAGGGTTACACAGCTAATAAGTGTCAAATATCTGAGGCCAGATTTGAACTCAAGTCCCATGAGTACATTCTTTTAAAAAAAAATCAAGAGGCACTAGATATGGAAAGCATCAAATAACAAAAGTGAATTTGATCATATTTTTTACAAGAAATGACTGGAAACCAATGTGCCCAAATCAGCTGTCTGTCTACAGTCAGGCCATCAACAAAGAGGAAGGATAGAAATAAAAAACAAATTAGATGACCAAAAATGGGTAGATATTATTTGCAGTTAAAAGAAATCCAGCATGACCTGTTTAAACAAGCTATTGATTGCAAAATAAGGAAATAGATAAAAGAATTGAAATCAATGTTGACAACTACCATTTGCTAAAGATATTTAATTATTGTAAAGTAAATGCAACATCATAGAAAGTCTAAAAGTCACCTTAGAAAACCTTGAAATCCTTGAGAAAATGGAGAAATATAGCAGCTAAAGGCAACAAGAATTAGATTATAAATTAGTTTAGTGACTGTCATACAAAAAAGTGTTTAACATATGAATATGAAGATGATTTAAGGTTTCTTGAAAAATGTAAAAAAAGACATACCTTTGTTTGACAACTCTGATTATACATCAAGTGAGGCATAGAAAGAATAGGAAGACTATACTCTGTGTACGTAGGGATTTATTCTTTGAATTTGTATCCACAGAGCCTAGCACAGTACCTGGCACATGGTAGCTGCTTAACTGATTTATTGATTTGTCATACCAAGGAGTATGCCCAACACATAGTAAAATAGAAGAGGGATTCCTTAAAGAGGGTGAGCTTCTCTAAATGTTCCAGATGGCTGTAGATGACATTGTATTTGATTGTATCAAGCCCCAAACCATGGAGAGCCTCCTAAATGAGGTCCATAATCACTCAGAAGGGTATAACCATCCAAAGAGGAATGCTGTATTTTTATATGTGATTTATTTTAATTTTTTTCAATTAATAAGCACTTTCTTTCATATGCACCTCACCTGCCCCTGCTTTGAAAAGGCATTTACTCAAATGGCATAGCTAGAACAGTAGTTACGAAGTATTTCCCCAAAAAACTTTTACTCTTTTCCAAGAGAGTATATAAAGATTCATAGAATCAAGAGAGAAATTGGATACAAACTTAAAGCAGACAGTAGTGAGACATGTTTAGGGAACAGATGTGGCCAAAGCACCTTACAAGTCTGAGATACCAGGGCCTTGATATTCTTTCTTTCTCTGAAGAGTGCTCATGAAGTTCACTGAAGAGCATAGCATTTCCACTGGATGAGTGGCTCACCCATCCAGTCAAATCACTTAGCCATATTAGGCTCTTCAGGGGGCTTGGAATCTCTTATGGACAGGTTGGGCTTTCTCTTAGATGAATAGCTGCAATTTTCTAGTCTCTGTAGTGTTACTGTGCTCTGTGTATAACATTGCCCTTTCTGGAGCTCTTTCTTTTTGTATTGCTCTTTCAACCAAGGACAGCAAACCTTAGCCTAAGATTGACATAATTTTTTCCAGTTTGACTTCCTTAGAGCCTTGACTCTGATGTTTGTCAGCTCCACATAAGAGGTAAGAGAAGCCTAGGAGTTCTTGTTTGACAATTTTTACTGGTGCAAAACAGTTTTTCTTTTATGAAGGACCCTACCCTTACTTAGGGTGAAGAACCATTTACCTTTCCTTGATTCTAAGTGACTGAGGACAAAGGTATGGTGTCTTTGCCCCAGACCAAATTCATTGTCTTTGTTGGCTTTTTCATACGGAGTTGAAGTATTCAACTTGCAGACCTCTTACTAGGCATGTAATATACTTCATTTTAAAAAGACTTTATTTCTGTCTTTGTCCCTCCCAACTTTTCAGTTTTGCTGAAGTCTCAAGGAGTACACTTTTATTTACAAATGTACAAAATTTGGCAATTTTGCCCATGCTTGCAATTATTTTTCTGTTGAATATTTTTTTCCTTTGTCAGCGTGATTTTCAGAACAATTCATTGGACTTCCTATAGAATGACTCAAATCCGGTCTCAAAGATGTCTGAAAACATCCTAGATATGTTTTCAGATATATCTATATCTATATCTATATCTATCTATAGCTATATCTATCTATATCTATCTATATCTATAACTATCTATATCTATCTATCTATATCTATGTCTATAACTATCTATATCTATATCTATATCTATTCTATCTATCTATCTATATCTATATCTATATCTATGTCTATATCTATATCTATCTATATATCTATATCTATATCTATGTCTATATCTATATCTATATATATGTATGTATATATATAGTAGTTCACTACCATTTGAACTCAGAGTTTGAGACCATTCTATCCATAGGTGATATATTTGTGAGACAGTGTGCCCCAGGTTTATGGGGGAAGTATTTTGTGCTTACTATTTTTACTGTGCTATCTTAGTAACTATCTTTGTGAAGAGTTTACTGTCTGTTTAATGGAAAGTATTGTGGTATGAGCTTGTGAACTATTGAGTAAGGAATACAGACCCACAGAGTAAAGTAGCAACCACCCTCTGTAAGTCCATCCTGTAAAAACAAGGACAAATTGGAGAAGTAGTCCAAAGGTGGCGCTATATAATATATGTAGTAGCTTATACAATATGCCACTTTAAAGTTTACAAAGTGCTTTTTTCTTACTTGACCTTCATAACAACCCTGTAGTACAATTATTATGTCTATTTTCTAGGTAAGGGAAACTGAGGCTAAAAGATATTTAGTGACTTGCCAAGGATCACACAGCTAGAAAGTGTCTGAGGCAAGATTTGAACTCAGTTCTACCTGACTTCAAGTGCAGCACTATACCACCTAGCTACTCCATACATATATAAAATGACTGTTAATAATGAACACTGATTCATTAGACATCTTCCAAAGGCTGTATTAAGTGTATTAAATGTATTAAGACTTTTGTTTATTCATTTATTTCATTTATTCGTTTAAGACAGCCGCAAGATTATGATCTAAGAAGAATGGGCACGTCATATTACCATATGGGGTCATAGAATTTAAAACTAGGACATTAGATATCATCTAATCCAATTTTACATCTAATTTTTACAATTAAGGAAAATGAGGCAAAGAGATAATGTTTCTGTAGTGAAGAAAACTATTGTATTCCCAAAATCACTTCCTGGTTGAGTGGTTTATTTTCAGTGATTTCTTTGCTACCAAGAAGAAATTAAGTTAGGGTGCAAATTGGTCTAGGACCAATTGTGTACCAATGTGTGTGTGTGTGTGTGTGTGTGTGTGTGTGTGTGTGTGCCCACTTCTACCCAGGGTGAAACTAAACTAGGTGGTAAACTTGGGAAAACTATAAGCTGATTTTCTTCACCTTATATCTTCAGTGGAAAGCTTAAGGATTTCATTCAAAATAACAAGAATCTAAAGAAAATGTAGATATTCTGTCCTTACTACTCTCTGTGCCTTTTGAATCTGAAAACCTTGTGTAAAAACTATGGGCAACACTTAAGACATGACTAAGCCATTGTCTCTCTGTCTCATTTTCCTTAACTGTAAAATGATGGGGTTGGATTAAATGATCTCCAAGGTCCTAGCTCTAAATTCTATGACCTTAAGACATAGTTATTCAGTGAACTGGAGAAGGCTAATTGCTTTTCCTTCTTTTTCACTCTTCTCAGGATTTTTTTTTCACTGCCTTAAAGCATCGCTGGAGGCAGGGGAAAGAAGAGGTGCAATACAAAGCAACTCTGAAGGGAAAGAGGTTGTGACATAAGACACTTTCCATAATAAGTTAAAAAGATATGTTGTTTATTCCATTAATTGGCAAACCTTCTTCATTTAGTTAAAGTAGTCAAGTACAGCTAAACTGAAGTCACATTCTACCTAAACATTTTAAGTCTTATTCAGAAACTAAGCAATTAAAATTTTTTTGTTTACAATAACTCTTAAATTGTTTTCTATTAGAGAAAATTCTAGCAAATTTTATTTAGTTTCTGGTTTTCTATAGTTAATTGCTTTCCCTGCACCTTTTCCTATCACCACTTTAGGACCAACTAAGTGACTAGTGGAGTAGCTCTCCCCAGCCATAGGGACTTGGAATGCTGCTGTTTGTATTTTTTTCCCCTCCCTTAAGAAGAAACTGGATTTTTCTCTTTCCATCCGCTTTAGCTTTTAACAGAGTAATGCAACCAAACTAATTATTTACAAGTTTAAACATATATAAATTAAATATAATAGAATAAAAGATGTTTGCCTATTTTTGTTCACTGTCCTTCGTTCTGGAAGAGAACCATGACATCAGGAAGGTGATGCCATGACTCACAAATGAATTAGATTGAAGTGAGGAATGGCTGTGCAAAGTCACCAACCTCACTCTCTTCTCTGTAAGCCATTTGTGTCCACTGATAAGATATAGATTAGAATAACTAGAGATGGCCCTAGATGCAGTGGGAGGCCTTGGCCTTTTTAAGCTAAGTTCTTTCTCAGGTCTCAGTTTGTGTGAGACAATGTCTATTCAGTGATTAAGGCTAGGTAAGAAATGAGGCAAAGAATGTCCTCTTTTATCTAGTGTAAAAAAACAAAATCAGTCTGGGAGAGGAAGGCCCTCAGGGTTTCTGGACAAAACAGAAACAATTGCTAGTTACATTCACTCTGAGCCACCAGAGCCCAAACAATGACCAAGTGAGACTGGGGCTGGGCCATGTGCTAAAAGCTTCTTCTGTGTCTTAGTTTCTTACCTTGTTTCTTTCTCAGTCTCTTTTACTGAATCTGATCAGTGTCACTCCGAAGAATAGTGAGTGCAACCCGAGGTTCTGTCCTAGACCTTCTCTATTCTCTATATTTTTTTCGTAGTAATCTCATGGGCTCAATTATCATATCTATGCAAATGATTCCTAGATTCCAACCTTCTTTTCTCTCTGAGCTCCAATCCCACATCACCAACTGTATGTCCCATTAGAGTCTTAAACTCAACGTAACCAAAACAGAACTTTTTATCTTTTTCTACCCTTTCCCCCTTCTAAACTTGCCTATTACTCAGAGGCATCAACTTGCTTATAAAATGACTCAGCCAATCACTAGGTCATCTAATCACTCAGGTTCACAAGGTCAGTGTGAGGTCTATCTTCTTCAACTCCTATTACACACCCCATATATCCAAATTAGTTGCTAAATCTTCTAATCTATTTCTCTACAGCATCTCTCCTAAATGTCTTCTTCTCTCTACTCACATAGCCACCACCCTCTTTGTAAAAGCCTTTTAAATGGCCAGCCTGTTGTCTCTCCGAAGTCCAATCCAGCTGCCAAAAGGTATAAATCACACTCTACTCAGTAAGCCCAGTCACACCCTATTACTTCCAGGATTAAATATGAAGACCTTTGTTTGGCCTTCAGAGCTCTTTAGCCCCTTCTAATCATCTCATATTTTAACCTTCTACACATACTCTGATCCAGTCATGCTGGCCTTCTTGCTGCTCCCTGCACACAACACCCCATATCTGTGCCTTTGCACTGGCTGTTCTTTTTTCCTGAAATGCCCTCCGTCCCAACCTCTAAGTCTTAGAATTCCCAGCCTCCTTTAATATCCACCTCCTCTAAGGATCCTTTACTGCTTTTCTCTAAGGTTACTTTCCATCTACTCTGTATTCATCCTGCATGTATGTATTTTTATGTATGATTTGTGTATTTTGTCTCTCCCATTAGACTAGAGGCTCCTTAATGGTACGGACTGTTTTGTTTTGTTTTTTTCCTTTTTAATTTGTATTCCCAGAACTCAGCTATATGTTTATTATATTCTGGCACGTGGTAAGTGCTTAATAAGTGCTTGTTAATTGATTGATTAAATGACCAAAGGGGCTGAGAGGGTTAAAGGGAGCAGGAGATTTAGAAGTAGTCAGGAGTGATATGTTCACAATAAGGAAGAGTGTGCTAGAAAATTAAATTATATTTTGCATGCTCTGTTCATTAAGACAAGAGAGTATGTAATGTATTCTAGAATTATTTCTCTTAAAAGTGGCTAAAATATAAAAAGTTACAGTGGGTACAGGGCTAAGCTAGTTTTTCTGGAGAATTTTATTTGTAACCTCATCAGGTCCTGCTATTGGTTTTCCTCTTAGCAATAAGATTTCTTACCACAGATTTTTCTAAGACATATTTATTGAGCTGTTTGTGCCAGTGTTCATGACTACCCTGCTAGTTTCTGTTTGATTTCTCTTAGGGTGTGTACAATTAGCCCTCCAAATCTCTTTGGTCCTTTTTCAGCCAGAAAGCCAAAATATGACCTGTTTTCCTAATTGTTTCTACCTTTTCTTTCCCTCCAGAATGGCTGCAATCTGTTCAAGCCACCATGATCCTTTCCATTATATTCAGTGTCCTTTCCTTGTTCCTGTTCTTCTGCCAGCTTTTTACTCTTACCAAGGGTGGACGATTTTATATCACTGGAATCTTCCAGATCATCTGTGGTAAGTCATTTCCATAGTAAGATGGGTGGAATAGTGGGAAGAAGGTCAAAGGGTCAGAAGAGAAGACATATAACACGTACAGGCACCCATTTGATCTTTGGAATACATCGAATATCATTGATGCAATGATCTTTGGAATGTGAGGCTTGGAAGAGTGCCCTTCTTACTTCTTCAGAAAGTGAAGACAGAATCTAGGAAGGAGATTCTGAGAAAGGCAGACTTAGAAAAGTGGCTCTTTTAAGCCTGGGCATTAAACTACTTTCCTGGTAGCTGCCCTATTCCAAGTCATTAGCCACTTCACAGAACTGAGGAGACTATAGATTTATTTGTTCTTATCTCAGCTGGCCCTTGTTTCATAGAATCTGTTCTTGTGTAAAATCTGATCTGTGGAGTCAGGCATGATACATTAATTGCATTAACCCTAGGTATCCTTGTATAATATTGTACAGGGAACTGGGCTCACTTCTGTATAGGATAAGGAATATCTCACACACACGCACACACACACCCCCAAAATGGGCTCTGGAATGGAGCAGGGGTGGTAGGTATCCAGAGAAAGGTAACTAGGATAGTGAATTGACTGGAGACCATGCCATATAAAGATAAGTGAAAGAAACTGGTATTTTTATCCTATGAAGAAAAAAAAAACCAAGAAGGAACATGATAGCTATCTTTAAAAAAAACTTGAATAACTTTCATGGAGAAGAGATATTTGACTTAATTGAATCATATCCATTCACCAGTTAGTCAACAAGCATTTATGAAACATTTACTATATGCTAGACACTGTGCTAAGCTTGAAGAATACAAAGAAAAGCAAAAGATAGTCCCTGCTCTCAGGAAGTTTACAGAATATATACAAGCAAGATACATGCAAGGTTAAAAATAATAATAACTAGCATTTATGTAGTTATTAAGGTTTGTAAAGTACTTTACAAATATAATCTCATTTTGTCCTCACGCTAACCCTGCAAGGTGGGTGCTATTTTTATCCCAGTCTTACACATGAGTAAACTGAGGCAGACAGGTTAAGTGGCTTGCACAACTGTTAAGTGTCTCATACGGGATTTGAACCTAGATTCAATTCAATAAATATTTATTAAGCACCAGCTATGTGCCAGGGACTGTGCTAAACACAAGGGATACAAAAGGATACAAAAAGATACAAAAGACAATGTCTGCTCTGAAGGAGTTTAGAATCTAATGGGGTAGATAACATGCAAACAAATATATACAGAGCAAGTGTGTACTGAATAAACAGAAAATAAGAGAGGGAAGGCACTGAAATTAAGAGATGTTAGAGAAGGTAGGACTTTAGTTGGGACTTAAAAGAAGCCAGGGAAGTCAATAGTTAAATTGGAGAAGGAAGAAAATTCCAAGTATGGGGGACATCCAGAGAAAATGCTGAACTGAGAAATGGAGTGACTTGTTCATGGAACAAACAGCCAGGAGGCCAGTGTCACTCACTGGATGAAACACTATGTTTCAAGGAGTAAGGTGTAAGAAGACTGGTAATGTAGGAGGGGAATGCCAAACAGAGCATTTTGTTTTGTATTTGCTCCTGAAAGCAAAAGCCACTGGAGTTTGGTGAGAGCAGGGGGAGCAGGGGAGGGGGGGGAGGGGGTGAGTGACAGGATCAATCTGCATTTTAGGAAAATAACTTAATGACTGAATGGAGGATGGATTGGAACAGACAGTAGGAGCAGACTTGAAGCAACCAGACACATTAGCAATCTATTGCAGTAATACAAGTGTTAAGGGCCTGCGCTAGAGTGGTGGCAGTGTCAGAGGAGAGAAAGAAGTGTAATAAAGGTGAAATCAACAGCTTGGATGGTAGAGAGGGGCATGAGAGATAGTAAGAAGTCCAGGATGACTATTAGGTTGGGAGCCTGAGTGACTGGGAGGATGCTGTTGCCCTTTAACAGTAATAAGGAAAGAGAGGGGGGAGGTGGAGAAGGTTTGAGGAAAGAGAATGAATTCTGGTTTGGACATATCAGGTTTATGTTGTCTACTAGATACCCAATTTAAGATGTCTGGAATGCCGTTGGAGAAACGAGATTAGAGGTGAGCAGAGAGACAGAGGCAGGAAAGGTAGATTTAAGAATCAGCTTAAAGGTGGTAATTAAATCTGTGGAAGCTGATGAGATTACCAAATGAAGTAATAAAGAGGACCTTCTCCAGGGGACCCAGTATAGAACCCTGAGGGACACCTATGATTAGAGGGCATAACCTACAGGAGGATCCAGAAAAGGAGACAGAGAGGGAGAGGTCAAATAGGTAAGAGGAAAACCAGGAGAGAGTTGTGTCCCAAAAACCTAAAAAGAAGAGAGCATAAAGGAGGAGAGGGTGATCAATAGTGTCAGTTGCTGTAGAGAAGTGAGGGAGAATGAGGATTGAGAAAGGCCATTGAATTTGGTAACTAAAAGATAATTAGTAACTTTGAAGAGAGCAATTTTAGTGAAATGGTAAAGTCAGAAGCTAGATTGTAAGAGGTTAAGAAGAGGGTGAGCAGAGAGAAAGTGGAGGAACCTGTTGTGAACAGCCTTTTCTAGGAATTTAGCTACAAAGGGCAGAAGAGAAACAGGATAATAGCACAGATGGAAGGATCAAGTAAGGGTTTTGTTTTGTTTTGTTTTCAGGATAAGGGACATACTGGCATATTTCTAGGCAGTAGGAAATGAGACAGTAGAGAGGGAGAGATTGAAACTAAGTGAGAGAGTGAGGTTAACAGAAGAGGCAGTCTGTTGGAGGAGATGGGATGAAATGGAATTGCTTGAACAAAAAGAGGGGTTAGCCTTGGTAAGGAGTAAGGCCACTTAATCATGTGAAACAGGTGAAGAAGGATGTAAGGTACCTGAGTGATAGAAGATGAGAAAGAGAGAAGAAGGAACTCAACATGAATGGCCTCAATTTTTTCGGTAAAATATGAGGGAAGGTTCTCAACTGAGAGAGTTGGGGGAAGCCATGGGAGGTTTGAAGAGGGATGAAAAGGTTGAAAAGAGAGGTTAAGGGATGAAGAGTGCTGTGGAAAGCAGGTTGATAAAGGGAGGTATAGTATAATTGCTGAGCAGCAACGAGGGCCCATTTGAGGTTATCTAACATAAATTTGTAGTGGACCCAGTCAAAATGATTGCATGATTTTCTCTACCTCCTTCAGCAGCACATGTGTAGGTACAAAGTCAACAAATGGTGGGAATGATCTGAGGCTGAGGCTTGGCTGGGTACGATTGTCAATATAATAAGGGAACTAGGGGTTCAAGAGAGGAGGGCAGTGTAAAGTTAAATTGGTTCACCAAGGAGTTAAGATGGGGAAAAGAAGAGAGAGTGACTAGTACAAGGGAGATGGCCTTGGAGAGATCCAGAAGGATAAGGGATGAAAAAAAAAAGCCAATAACTTAGAATATATATTTAAGTATTCTGATATATAATATATAATAATATATACTTATATTCTGAAGTAGTAACATCAGAATAATAGATTTAGAGCCAGAAATGACCTTAGAGGCATTCTAATTCAACCCCCTCCTTTTACAGTTGAGGAAACTGTGACTTCACCAAATTCACAATCAAATGAGTGTCAGAGTATCAGTTGGGATTTGAACCTAGGTCCTATGACTCCAAACCTAGTACCCATTCCACTATATCATAGCTTGCTCTTCTTAGCCCCAAAGGCAGAACTAGAAACAATGAGTAGAAGTTAGCTAACATTAACAATAGAATTATCCTATTGTAGTCATGCAAATAAATGTTAGAATAAGCAGATTTCATTCATTCACTCAATACAGAGACTGAGAGATAAAAACTAAATAGAGAGACAAAATCTCAATAATACCTGACCTCAAGGAACTTATATTCTACTACTGTGAAAAAACATGTCCCAGATAAGATATAAAATATATAAAAATCATGATCCAGGGCTCAAGGCCCTTACTTCAAGTAGACAGAATCAGATCTTGAAGACTACGCCAAGAAGGTCATCCTCTCTATGTATTCTCTTAAAATTTACACTAGGAAATCTCCAAACATAGCTTAGAGATAGCTTGTGTTTAGCTTTCCCCAAATGTTTGTAGCAAAGGATACCCATTGCCTGTGGAAGTACTCAAGCTACTTGAGTTTGAAAGGATGCTAAGAAAGTGCTGTTTGAAAAGATGATGCCTTATAATTACATATTAGATGAGATTCAGTGCAGAAAACTATTTTACCATTAATCATTCCATTACATATAAATTGTTTTTCTCAGTCATATTTAGGCTATTAGAATGCTAAGTATAATTATCAGCTTCAATTTTCTCATCTCAAAATTGGTCAGGGAAAGGGGCTTATAGGTTATAGGATTTAGACCTAGAAAGGACATCAGGTTCTGGAGCACTGATGCAGCCAACCAAATCCTAAAGGGATTGATATGTCTAGAATGCCAATTTATTCACTTAAAATGAGGGGCCACATCTTTTCATTAACTTTGTGTTCAGTATCCCAGCCACCCTATTCCTTTTATCAAGGTACATGGAAATTCATATTCAAAAGGTTATTTGACAAGCTTGGGATCAGAACAGTCAAGTCAGTCAATAAATATTTATTAAACATCTATTATATACTTGGCACTGTGCTGATCACTGCAGACATAAAGAAAGATAGAAACAGCCCCTGTTCATGAGGAGCTCACAATCTAATGAGGGAGGCAACATACATGCAAATAACTATGTACGACCATGCTATATACAAGATAAATGGGAAATTATCAACTGAGGGAAGGCATTAGAATTAAGAGGGATTGGGAAAAGCTTTGTGTAAATGATATTTTAGCTGGGACTTGAAGGAAGCCAGGAGGCAGAGATGAGGAGGGGGAGTGTTCCATGCATGGGGGACAACCAGTGAAAATACTCAGTCAAGAGATGAAGTGTCTTGTTTGAGGAGTGTCAGGGAGGACAGTGTCATTAGATAACTAGCATACAGGGTCAGGGAGGTGAGGATAGATGGGGGAGGTGTAAGGTGTAAGAAGACTAGAAAGGTAGAAAGGGGCCAGGTCATGGAGGGCTTTGAGTGCCAAACAGAGGAGGTAGTATTTTAATTCTGGAGGTTATCACCGGAGTTTACTGAATGGGGAATGATGTGGTCAGACCTGTGCTTTAGGAAAATCACTTTGGTAACTGAAGAAATGACGAGCTGGAGTAGGAAGAAAGTTGTGGTGTACAAACCAAAGCTGTTGCAGTAGTACAGGCATATAGTGATGAGAGCCTGCACAAGGATGTTGACAAAAGCAGAGAAGAGAAAGGGGGCACGTAAGATAAGTGTTAGGAAGATAAAACCAACAGGCCTTAGAAGTAGATCAATAGATTGTATATGGGAAGTGAGAGAGAGAATGAAGATTTAAGAATGACACTTAAGTTGCAAGCCTGGGTGACTGAGATGGTGGGAAATTAGGAAGAGCAGAAGGCTTGGAGAGAAAGAGAATAATTGTGTACAGAGCATCCAGTTCAAGATGTCCAACATGAAGTTAGAGATGTGAGACTTAAAGTTAGCAGAGAGGTTAAGGTAGGATAAGTAGAGGTAAGAATTATTAGCATAGTGATGATAACTGAATCCATGGGAGCTGATGAGACCATCAAGGGAAATAGTAGAGAGGGAGAAGAGAAGAGGGAACAGCAGGACTGTGGAACCTCTATGACAACAAAGGGAAACTGAAAAAGAGCAATCAGGAGAGAGTAGTGTCAAGAAAACCTCGAGAGAAGAGAATATCAAGGAAAAGTGGGTGATCAGCAGTGTTAAAGGCTGAAGAGAGGCCAAGAAGGATAAGAATTGAGAAAAGGCCCTTACTTACATTTAGTAATTAGGAGGTCTTTAGTGATTTTGGAGAGAGCATTTTCAATTTAAAGATGAGGTCAGAAGCTAGACTGTAGTGACTTAAGAAGAGAGTGAGAGGAAAGGAAGTGGAGGTTCCTATTATAGATAGCCTCCTCAAAGAGTTTAGCCACAAAAAGCAGGAAAGGTATGTATGATAATAGTGGGGATGGATGGAGGTTTTTTGAGGAGGGGCCAGAAATGGGCATGTTTGTGGACAGTAGGAAAATAGAAATAGACAGGAAGAGACTGATGATAAGTGAGAAAGTAGGGACCACTTGTTAATGCGGAAGGGTTAGCCTTGGTAAGGAGAAGAGCCGCCTCTTCAGACGAGATAGGAATAAAGTAGTGGATCGTGGCAGAGGCATCTGGGTGGTATTAGATGAGAGGGAGGAGAAAAGAAGGGAGCCCTTGGCCAATGACCTCAATTTTTTCAATAAAATATGAGAAAAGGTTCTTAACTGAGAGGATGAATAGGAGGGGAGGGGAGAGCCATAGGAGTTTTGAGGAAAGATGCAAAGATTTGGAAATGCTGCTATAGTAAGTGGTATAATGAGTTAATTAAAGGGGGTGGGTGTAAAAATTGCCTTACATCAGGGAGAACATGGTGGAGGTTATGCAATATAAATGTCTAGTGCACCCAATCATCATGGCTTGATGATTTGCTTGAAACATAGTCCGTGCAGGTTGTAGTAAAGTATAATGAACTCCGTAACCGCAGAACTTGAGCCCGCTAAGTACAGACAGTCTCTTTCTTGTACAAGCATTAGAGACGTACTGACAGTCTCTCTTTAATGGCCTCCACAAATTCAGTTGTTCAGTTGTGTCTGACTCTGCATGGCCCCATGAACTTTTGTCTATGGGGTATTCTTGGCAAAGACACTAGATGGGTCTGCCATTTCCTTCTCTGCTGTGTCCCCATTTTACAGATGAGGAACTGAGGCAAATAGGGGTTAGTTAAGTGATTTGCCCAGGGTCACACAGCTAGCGAGTGTCGGAGGCCACATTTGAACTCAGATCTCCCTGAGTGGCCCAGTGCTCTATCCACTGTACCACTTAACTACTCCAGACTCCGTGAGGACCACTGTCTTATTTGCCTGTACTATTCCTTCACCACCTTTCTTTTCTGAAACATAATCTTATATACCCATATTCCCATGTTTATGGTATTTTTGAAAATTATTTATTACATTTGTGGTCTCCAGTGACCTGTCAGCATCACCTGAACCTCCTCAGTGAATTACCCCCAAATTATACATGTAGGGAAAAGTTTCCTGTTGACGATTAATCCCAGTCATAGTGTATAGGTTTTTATGAATTTCGATATCATGTTACACTCCTTATGTCACTAGATTTTGAGAACTGTATTTACAGGTATCGCTCTATAGCTCTCTATCCATTTAGTTGTTAGATGTGCTAGTCTCTAGAGGTTGGCTGGAATTAAGTATGCAAACCTCAAGTTATCCATGTTCAAGAGAATCTAAAAGGTTGTACCATAGAAACTAGTGCCCTTATCCAGCATAAGTCATTATTGTCTTTACCTTTTAATTCTGACTAAAATCAAAACATGATCAGTGTGAGGACACTATTATGTACTTCAACTTTTCCTATTCATTTTTATTATTTCTTTTTGCAGTGCCACCATAAATAACTTTTAGATGTAAATTAAGAAATTGGGGGGGATGAATAGAAAGAGCGTAATTTCTTCACTGGTCTCTCACTGCATCTGATTCTACTAAAGCTGGAGTTGGAAACCATTTTAAGAAGCTTCTTAAGCAGCATGTCATTCTGGGATGTTATTGTCATTCTCATTTTATAGAGGCAAACAGGTTCAATGACTTTTCCATGATCACACAGCTATTAAATGTCAGAGGCAAGAGATGAACTCAAGTCTTCACATTTCCAAGTCCAGAAATCTGTCAGCTACGTAAAACTGCTACCAAGTTTGAAATACTGAAAACAAAAATGAATCAAATGTCATAAAAATATTGTGAGACAGAACTTGAGGAAGTTAGCAGTGTTAAGAGTTCCTACATCTTCATGCTGGGGCCTTTCTGATGATTTAAGGAAAGTGCTTGTCAAATAATTCTTGTTAATTAAGCTGCTCTTCCTCTTTGAACCTCAGGTTTCTAATCTGTAAAATGAGTAGTCTGAACTAGATGAGTCCTCTGTTCCATTCTGTCTTCACTCTATGCTGTAAGGAGGTGAGCATCTGGAGTCCTTTCCTTGGAGCATGTGATGAAGGATGGTAGTAATAGAATGTTTCCTCTAGACAACTACGTAGCACAAGAGATAGAGTGCTGAGTCTGGAGACAGGAAAACCTGGCCTCAGACATTTATTCACTGTGTGACCCTGTGCAAGTTACTTAACTTCTGTCTGCCTCAGTTTCTTCAATTGCAATATGGGGATAATAGCACCTACCTCCCAGGGTTGTCGAATCAAATAAAATAATATTTTTAAGCACTTAGCACAGTACATGGCACATAGTAAGCACTTAAGTTAGGGGTTTTGTTTCCTTACTTCTTAGTAATTCTTAGCCTCTCCCTGAGAATGTACACTGAATAGAAGATACCTGGTTTTAAGGCCTAGGTTCCACAACAAAAGATATGAGTCCTTAGTAGTAACAGGCAGTACTCTTAAATTTTCTGCCCTCAAGAAAAAAAAAAAAGAGTAAGACAAAGGCTGGAGTAGTGGATCTGATCCCACTCTCACTCTGCAATAACCATGTTTGTGTATTTCCCAATAGAATGTAAGCTCCTTAACAGAAGAGATTATTTTGTTTTTAACTTTCTATCCCCACTGCCTAGCTATATTGAGTGATCAAATAGTCTATCCAGGTCATTATTCTTGTATTTGGCCAATAGGGTCCCAACACTATTTAACAAATAGTACAGAGATTACAAATCTTGCTTACACAGTCTGAACCGTAGTGACTTTATTTGTTCTGGCCCAGCATCAGGCATTTATACCAACTGCAGTCATACAGAACCTGATAGAGGAAAAGCTTTATTTGGCAGCAGAGAAGCTATTAAGGTAGTAGATTATTGGGAATTGGACCTTGTCACATTCCTAGACAATAGTGTGTTGACTAAGGATTTATGCTCTTTATGACTTTGTTATAGATTCAAGAGATGTGTTAATTCCAAAGGGATTGATATTTCAAGCCCCAGAGAGTAAATGCCTGTGGTTCTCAGGCTTGCTTTAAGAGACCAATATGTCAAGAGAGCTGCCTAAATATAAGCAACCTAATCAACTTAAAATAGAAGACACCTGAAATTTGTACCAGACAGAAATAACGATCAAGAAATCCATTGGTTGAGAGGATTCTGGGAAGATGGCAGAGTAGGTCAGCAAATTCCAAGCTCTCGAGATTTTCCCGCACAAAAGAGATAAAATAACACCTTAGGGCGAACAAAGTGAGGGTATAAATAAATAAGAATAGGGGCACAACAGGGGTTTTCCTGGGACAACTCAAGAAGATTAGAAGAAAAATCCCAGGACGAGGTTTGGTCCCTGTGAAGAGTAAACACCTCCAGGCTAGAGTTAACAACAAGCATCAAGCAGTGGGGTGAGCTGGCTTGGGAGGCTGCCTCAGCCCCAATGCCCCAGCTATGGGAACTTTTACCCCCGGGATAGTGAGGGGAGTTGGGTGTCTTAGCCCGAGGAAGATTGAAGGAATCTCTGCTGACAAGGAACTCCAGACGCAGCTGTGCCTGGGAGAGCAGCAGGGGTGAGAAGGAACCAGCATGCAATGGGACAGAAGGCCCCTGGCTGTGGGCACTAACAGGAGACTGGAGGTTTGGCTTTGGTTCCAGGCTAGAGGGGAGAACCAAGGATCTGGAGTAAGAGGCACCATCCCCCATACCCCCAGGGCTAGAGGTGATTACAAAAATTATGCAGTTACTACAAAAAATGCAAAGGCAAAGGAGAAAGACTCCAAGCATAGAAAGCTACTATGGGAATAGAGAAGACTGGGGTTCATCTTCAGAGGAGAATATTTGTTTGTTTGTTTTTGCTTTTTGGTGAGAAAGTTGGAGATTAAGTGACTTGCCCAGGGTCACAGAGCTAAGTGGCAAGGGTCTGAGGTCAAATTTGAACTCAAGTCCTCCTGACTCTGAGGCTGGAGCTCTATCCACTAGCGCCACCTAGCTGCCCCCCAGAGGAGGATGTTGAAGTAAGGAAACCCCCTTCTACTCCAAAGAGTAACATCAAATGGTCACCTGCTCAAAAAGAATTTATAGAACTTTAAAAATCAAATGAGAGAGATGGAGGAAAAACTTTAAAAAAAAAAAGAGTAAGAATAATCCAAGAAAAACAAGAAGACTGTGAAAGGAAAGTCAACCAATTAGAAAAGGAGATCTAGAATCTTAAGAAAGAAAATAACACCTTGAAAATTAGAATTGGGCAAGGCAAAGCCAGTGAAATTGTAAGAGATCAAGAAATAATTAAACAAAATATGAATAATGAAAAAATAGAAAGTTAAACATCTTATAAGAAAAACAACAGATCTAGAGAATAGATTAGGAAGAGAAAACATAAAAATAATTGGAAAGCTATGATCAAAAAAAGAGTCTTGATACAAAAATACAGGAAATAATTAAATTGTCCTGAAGCATTAGATCAAGGGAGAAAGTAGAAATAGAAAAAATCCATCAATCATCACTTAAAAGAGATCCCACGAGGAAAACTCATAGGAACATTCCAAAACACCCAGCTCAAGGATAAAATATCAAAAGCAACAAGAAAAAAGCAATTTAAATATGATGGTCCCACAGTCAGAATCACACAAGACCTAGCAGCAGAGACATTAAAAGGACTGCAGGTCTTGGAACACTATATATTGAAGAGCAAAGGAACTGGGGCTCAAGCCGAAAATATCACACCCAGCAAAGTTAAGCATAATCCTGAATGGAAAAAAAAATGGACATTTGATCAACTGTCAGACTTTCAAGATTTTGTTTTTTAAAAAAACCTGAACTTAATAGAAGATTTGACATGTAAGAGCCAAGAGAAACATAAGGTATGTACCAAAGACTGATTACAAGGGATTTAATAAGGACAGACTGTTTACCTTTTATATATGTAAAATATATGTCTAAGATTCTTATTAATAATTGGGTAGCTCATAAGAAAGATTGAGGTAGACCTGAGTATGATATGACTTTTAAAAGTAAAACCATTTAGGAAGAGTAATTATTTTATACAAATGAGTTGCAAGAGGAAGAACTGGTGCAGGGGAATTAGATGGGGGAGGAGGGCTGGTAGTTCTGGTAACCTGCTTTCAACGGGAATGGGTTTAAGAGGGACCAATACATATGCATTTAGAAGAGTATAAAAGTCTTCTAAATTTAGAAGAAATTGGAAAGGATAAGGGAGGGATCTCTAAAGGGAAGGGTGAGGGAATAGGTTATAGGGGACTATAAAAGGGTGTTTAGATTTTGGAGAATGGGATGACAGGGGAGAGATCCTTTTCGGGGAGGAGAGGCTAAGTTATAGGATGGCAAGGTAGTGGCTAGAAGTAAAGTAGAGGAGTCAGGAGGGATAGGAAACAAGAGATATGCACAAACATAAAAACAAAGATCAGGAGTAGAAATTGTTTGGGAAAGTATATGTGTACATATACTATATCTAAATACATGTGTATATATGTATATGTATATATCTATAGCTATAGACAAATATATCTGTACTCAGTTGTAGCATTCGGGGTGGGGAGAACAAAGTAAAACAAATTGCACAGCTGAGAACAAAAGAAAACTTACAAGGAAGCAAAGAAAAGATGCACAGCTGTCTACATAATGTGTACTATTTATCATACAGGATTTCTTGAAATGAAAATTTATCATTACATATTTTGAATCCTCTCCTATGTTCCACTCTGCACATGATGTGCTTTTTTTTTGTTCTCTAACTTTGTAATTAAAAAAATTAAATTAAAAAATTTTTTTTTAAAAAGAAAGAAATCCAATGGTTAACTACAGTGACTTCTTCCAAACCAGAATTACACAAAAAGTTAGCCAGCAACCCATGGACAATAGGAAAGGGATCTGCCAGGAAAGTCATCTCCAAAGCAGGCAAGTCCGTGGTCTCTCAACTTTGAGAAAGTCCTCCTTCCCTCCCCACCAAGGACAGAGTAATTGAGAAAAGTGGGGTTTGAGAGTAGCTCCAGTAAGTGGCAGCTCTCAGATAAGGATAGCCCAGGTGACCTGGTCTCCAGAGTTCCTAATACTGTCCTGTGATACCATAAAGGGCCCTGAAGATCCAGTGCTCTTAACTGAGAAGGGGTACCTAACAGTGAGTGGTGGTTATCAGTAAAGTGGTAGGGTAAAACCAAACAGGATGGACCATGCCACCCAAAATCACAGCAGGTGGCTATGGCACAAAGCTCTAAATCCAAGAACTAAAGCTGAAGAAATTAGAAAAATGTTAAAAATCAATATTTAAAAATATAGCAAATCTGGAAATCACCCAGAAGAAGAAAAAAAATTAACACTGGAAAAACTGCAAGGAGAGACTCAAAGGAAAGAGTGGATTTTCCACAAGTACTACCTGATTACCTAGAAGAAATGAAAGAGAATTTTTGGGTTTTTTTTTTGAAAGAGAATTTTTTTTAATGAAATAAAATATCTGGAGAAGCAAATTGAAAAGAGAATAACTTAGAAGAGAAAGTAGCAAAATTTATCCAAGTAACAAACTCTCTGAAAACTAGAATATACCAAATAAAAATCAGTGACTATGACACATCAAGAAATATTCAAACAAAATCAAAGGATTGAAAAGATAGAAGAAAATGTGAGACATCTGATATAAAAAAAAAAACAGCTGACCTAGGAAACAGTTTGAGGGATAATTTGAACTCCCTGAAAACAAGAAAGCCTAGACATTGTATTTCAAGATAATACAAATAAAAACTGCCCAGGTCTATTCAAAATAGAAGGCAGAATTAGTTGGTTGTTGTCTTTCGTTCTAGAAGAGGACCAAAGTGAGATCACTGTGTTAGAGTCAAGTCTGACTGTGGCTGATCAGACCAATATGAGCTGAGCATGCTGTATCACAGATCAGGCACAAATAGTCCATGTGAACATCTGGGGTGGATTCTCTAAATTTGCACAGCTCTCTTGAGTTACTTCAATTCTGCTTTGCTCTTAGAGCGCAGCACCTTCTCTGATGTGGGCACGCTGTGCTGAGCAGTCTTGTGCCAGTGTCTCCCAGGTCACACAATTCCCAAGTTCTTAAGAGAGACCGTAAGAGTGACTTCATATCACTTTTTCTGACCACCATGTAAGTGATTGCCTTGTGTGAGTTCTCCATTAAATAGTCTTTTTGGCCAACATACATTTGACATTGGAACAACAATGGTCAGCCCATCAGAGTTGCACTCTCTGCAGTAGAGTTTGAATGCTTGGCAGTTTAGTTCAAGAAAGGACCTGGTATCTTATCCTGCCAGGTTATCTTCAGAATCTTCTTAAGACAATTCAAATGGGTATCAGGATGGCCAAGTGGTTTAAGGCGCCAGACTCAAGGTTGCTTCTTTCCTAACAGAAGGCAAAATAAAGATAAAAAAGAATCCATCAATCACCTCCTGCAACAAACCCTAAAAGGAAAAGCCTCAGGATTGTCAGAGAGAAAACCCACAGCCCTAATGTCAAAGAAAAAAAAACCTGCAAGCATCCAAAATGGAATTAAAATACCAAGCATTCGCACGCAGGATCGTACAAGACCTCATAGATTCTACTATTAATATGAGGAGATCTTGGAATACAGTATCCCAAAAGGTAAAAGATATCGGTTTACAACCAAAAATAAATTGCCTGCAGAGACCAATATAATCCTGGTGGACCTGAGGGAAGTATAGAGCTTTAATGGAATAGAGGGCTTTCAAGCATTTCTTAAGAAAAGACCAGAACTGAATTTGAAATGTTTGAAATGCAAATAGGACTCCAGAGAAAATTTATTCACTGTACTAGGAAAAAAGAAACAAGTGTCCCTTGAAACCTTAGTATCCCAAAGGGATACTGAGGGAGCTAAATTATAAAACAAAACAGAGGATCAGGGTATGAAATGGTTTGTTCTGAAGGTTTCAATAGGGAACAGAAAAGGAAATGTAAAAGCGACACATTGGTGTAGAAAGGAGGGAGAAAGGTGTAGAAGTTGCTATTTCTTATAATTGGGGTGTGTAAAAAGAGGATAAAAATACTGAGGAGGGTGGCAGTGGGTACCAGATGAACCTCACTCTTAAGTGAAATGGAAAGGAGGGTTGAACACACACATATACACATAAAAAGTTTCCTGTAGAAATACATGAAACTTCATGGGGAAATAAGTGAGGATGAGAGATAAAGGTTAAGAGGAAGAATAGTACTGGAGAGGAAATAGTCACAAGCAAAACAAACTTCCTGATCTTGAAGGGAGGATTAAAAAAAGAAAAAAAAAACTAGAATCTAAAGGGGTGCCCATCAGTTGGGCAATAGTTAAACAAATTTTGGTATATCTATGAATCTATCGTCTATTACCTACCTACCTATTATATCTTGGACAATGTAAATAGACAATAAGTTGGGACTGGAATTAAACATAAGGAGAGCAGCCTGGATTGCCTTTGGGAAGTTGCAAAGCTCCATTAATGACCCCAAACTTCTCCTCGAAGCAAAGGCCCATCTTTTTAATTCCAGTATTACACTAGTATTGCTATTTGCCTGTGAGTTGTGGAACAACACAGCTTGCAAATAATTATTTCAAATAAAGCTGTTACTGGGTATAAGCTGACTTTAAAATATAACATGAAAATATGAAGAAATAAAATAAAGGGTTTTTTCCAAAGAAATATGTTATCAAAAAAGATGGGTTAGTCATGTGATGAGAGCAAGGGATAATCAAATGTTTTCCACTGGCATCCTTGAAATGTTAGGAGAAAGTGAGAAAGGCTCCCAGGACATTGTCAGGCATGGATGGGTCATGATCTGCATTATTGGAGAAAACATCAGTGATGACATCACAGATCTTTCTAAATATGTGCACACTTGTGAAATTCACTCACCTCCTTTTTCTGGTCTTAAAACTACCCATGCTGCCTATTGTAATTGAGTTTTCTTCATTTCTGAAGTTCTGCCAGCTCCAAAAACTAGACACAAATAGAAGGTGACTTTTCTAAACCCATGCATATTCACCAAAAATTTCCGTCTCTATATCTGTGGGCTGGGAATTCAACCTGGAGTTTCTTATAGACTAATACAGCGGGGATACATAGATGCCATCATATTTCTCAAAAGGAACTGATTGATGCATTTCCTCCTAATTGAAATCCTGTCTGTATTATCAGCTTTTGATCTAGCTTTAGCTTATTATCATTATCATTAGCTTATTATCATTATTATTGCCTAGTTTTATCCCTTATTATCACATCCTTTCTGGGCAGCACACTATTAGCACCTTATTGTCTAACCACTCTTCACTAGGGTCACTTCCCCTACTCCTTTCTGTATGTAGGTAAACCATTGTTCAGGTGACAACTTCACATTCTCTTAAAGAGAAGATCCCTTCTCAATAGAAAGGAAATTCTTTTTTTCTGGGAGTGGTAACTTGAGAGTAAGGAGGCTAACAGGATAAAAATACTTGAGGACCAGTGGTCTTAACAATAGTCAGTGTGGTCCCAGCAGATTAGAACTATGTTGTTTCCTTTCTCAAACAGTTATCAAGGCCTTAGTCAGCTTTCTGTAGGTAAGAAATACAGTAGCAGTTTGTGATTCTAATCCTTCTAGAGTTGTTCTAAGACAATTGCCTAACTATCTCAAAGGGGGCCAATGGAGTAGGAGTTTTCTTCCCTAACTAGAAAAAGAAAACTATCTGGACCTCATTAATTCAGCATATTCCAACTTCTGCACTTTGCTTAAACAAAGTGGCAGTGTACAAATAGCTCAAATAGTATTGAGGTTAAATGTAGGTGGTCCTAGGGGCCATCTGGGAAATTTAGAATGAAAGTAATCTCAGTTGCATGTTGAATTTATAATGGGATCTCTGGTAGAATCTCAAAGACCTTATTTTTAGCCGTGAACAGAGTAGACTTTGTACAGGCATAAGGGGGGAGTGTTGACATCAGTGGATTTTTCACCCTCTACTTCAGCAGAGATGTGACTGACATGATTGGGTTGCTGGTCTGGAGAGGCTGCTATATTGGGGCTCAAAGTGGAGTCTTCTCTCCATTTCACTGGAGAATGCTTATGCTGAGAGAGAAGAGGATCCTTTATCTTCTAGTTTGTCATGTGTCCATTCATCCTTATCTAAGGTTCAAAGAATTACCTTAGTCCTTTAGACATTAGTGGAAGACAAGTAGACAAAGCTGCTACTGATGAGAAAATTTACTAGTACATTCATTGCATAGCCATTCCAGACTCTCATTTCCTTCAAATATTCAGTTCTGTTTTTCTTTCTCTGCGTTCTTTCTCCTTCCTTTGTCCTCTAACTCACTCATTTATTTTCTTTCTTATTCCCTTCCTTTTCCTTAAGTATTACCATAAATATTGGAATCTTTGAGTCTCAGAATTGGAAGGTATCTCAAAGGTCATCTGGTCCAACTTGGCTGTGCTGTAATTCCCTCTACAACATCTCAACTGTGATCATTGGGAAGATATTGCTTATGTTGAGCAAAATAATGAGCTTATATTGCAACTTCCAACCTTTGCTCCTTCAAAGGAGCAAAGTTCACTCCTTCAAAGCCAAGATAGACAAATTCAATCTTCTTCCACATGACAGCACTTCAAATACTTGAGATAGCTGTCATCTGCCCCCCTACTCTTTCTTTTTCCAGCATAACTATCCCTAGTTTCTTCAAATTATCCTCATATGCCATGGTGTCTCTTTCATTGGTTAGTCTTCTTGGGGAAAATTTTGTCACTGTCCTTCCCAAAGTGTGATCCCTGAAACTAAACACAGTACTTCAAATGTGAATTGATCAGGATATTACAGTGAGGTTACCACATTTCACTTTCTGGTCACTTTTCCTGGGGTCAGGACCTATGATTTTATCAATGTAACATTGAAAATATGACAAGGAGCTTTGATAAGGATGAAGGATATTTTATTCATGTTAGGACATTTTCTTTATCTGGGGTGGATTTGGTATGGATAAAAGAGAGTTTGGGGGGGGGGTTCTGAGTTTCATTTCTTCTAGACTGTCTGGGGCCATAAACTCATTTAGTTGCAGCCTCTTTTCTCTGCTTCAAAGAAATGCGTGGCAGTGACTTATATTGGCAAATAACTGTAAATATGTATGTAGTGCCTTCTGATGCTTAGACTCCAAACCTTTTTTGCCTTTCTGATTTTATACAACTTTGTTGACCAAAATGCATTGAAATAAATGTCAGAATAACTCATTGACATTTTATTTTTTTGGTGAAGTTAGCAAAGATAGTGGATAATGAAGATATTCCTCCTGGTCATAATATCATCTTTTTAAGAATTTAGTGTGGAAGGCACTCTTTATATTATTTTTGTCACTGGCTTTCCCTAAAATCAGAGAAATCTAAAAACTGAATGTGCAACAAGAAGAGAGAGAATAATTATGGGAAATATATTGAAAGCACTTAGACTGTAGGAGCTATGTTTTCTTGAATTTTTGTGGTTTTCGTGTTTATTTTGTGGACTGGGCCTGCAAATTTCACTGGTATTGGGAACTTTCAATGAGGGAACTACCAATCAGCATCTATTCTGAAACTTATGTCTTAAAGAGTTGCCTGGAACACTGAGAGATTAAGTAACTTATGCAGAATTGCATGGCCAATGGATATCAGAGATAGCACTTGAACTTACATTTCTTATTTTACTTAATATATTCCATGATATTCGATAGATGCTTAACAAGTATTTAATGACTTAACTCAGTCCACCTTTCCCTAAGGTTACTGAGTACTCTAAGTTGATTCTTTTCTCATAGCCTGTGACTCTTCTTTCGCAGCCCTGTGTGTGATGAGTGCAGCATCAATCTACACAGTGAGGCACACGGAGTGGCAGCACAACGTGGATTACTCCTTTGGCTTTGCTTACATCCTGGCCTGGGTAGCTCTTCCCTTGGCTCTCACCAGTGGAGTGATCTACGTCATCTTGCGAAAACGCGAATGAAACTCCCCCAAGCTGCTTGTAGGAAGCTCTGGATATCCCTGTGGAGGGGAAAAGGAAAACAATGAAACACAAAAAGAAATAACCATAAAATCCAAACCAAACCACGAAAATGGAGGGAGGTTCTGTGTTGATATGTATATAATATCTATGGTTTTTTTTAAAACCTATTTATAACACTTTCTACATGTATGTACATAGCATTGTTTGCTTTTGTCTTGACAATATGCCTTGAGTTAAACCCTAAAGAAGTGCCTAAGAAAGTTCAAATACTAACAATGTAATCAAAGTTCAATGTTTTGTTTTAGTTTTTCCTTGAAATTAAATGATCACCTGATATTTTTCCTTCCACCTTCCACTCCATCACTTACTGCCCTTACCTGAAACTGAATACATCCCACACATCTATACCACTTTCCCTCATTTAGAAAACAGTATATGCCCCTCTAATCCCAAATGGGCATAAACTACAAGCCCCTTTATGCTGTATGAATTAAACATAAACTGCTTAAATCTCCAATGTGTGCATTTTCAGGGACATGTTCCCTCCTTGAAAACTAGAACCCATGAAGAAAGACAGCTAGCAACTTTGAAGTATTTCTCCCTTTCATGTAGGTAAAAAAGTGACACAGTGATCAGCTAAGCCATATCTATAAAATGGTGCTATGTATTTACTATTCCTTATATTGCTAGTCATTTAACCTACTCACTGGAAAACTCAGTTAACAATTTTACAAGATAAGGTAAAATGGAGAATTGAATAATTCTGTGTAATATAGCCTACAACTGCTTTTGTACTCAGGCTGCTATTATTTCTTTCTTCTTTTTTTAATAAAACCTTCATAATACTCCCTCCTTCTTTTTCTTATGACAAGCCTCTAGACTCTCCGGGGCCATGAACACTCAGGGCTCATTTGAGTGCAGCCTCTTTTCTCTGCTTCAAAGGAATGTCTGGCAATGACTTGTATTGGCAAACAACTGTAGATGTGTATGCAGTGCCTTCTGATGCTCAGACTCCAAACTTTTTTTGCCTTTCTGATTTTATACAACTTTGTTGACTAAAATGCATTGAAATAAACATCAGAATAACTCATTGACACTTCTTTTTTTTTGGTGGGGTTAGCAAAGATAATAGATAACAACACATTTTGAGTAGGGGAGGTGGGCAGGAATGGGGTGTTAAGAGTGTTCTGAAAGGTAGGTCTGTTTCCATTGCTTGGTTAGAGCATGTTGCAGAGGGCCAAAGTCAAACTATGGTTCTATACCTTTCTGCTCCTCAGGGAAACCACTGAAGACATCGTGTGTTTGGAAATTGAAGTGAATTTGGAATTCACCTATCTTTGGAAAGGGCTGAGATCTAGAGCTAAAAATTCATTATGCAAAGGTAAATGAGGATAATTTATTCTCACAAATTAGAAGACCTGTGTCCTAAATTATGTCAACAATTAGTTCATCTATAGTAATTTTAATATGCAGATTTCACTATTATTTAGAAGGGATTGTAAGATTTCATAAAAATATAAATTTTAAGCCTCTGAGACCAAATTTCTGTCAGTTGCAACACATTAATTGGGGTGACCCAGATTTAATTCCAAGAAGCTTCCAGGGACAAAAGAAAGGAGTTACCATCCCTTTCTAGCTTTGGTTCTTCTTGGGCTCTTTTGACCCAGGGATCAGGAAAAATGAGAAGAAACTCCTTCCCAGGCCAGACTTTTTCATTCCTTTTGTTTATGCCAAATCTTCATGCAGAAGTCCTACTGCATATGGTCTATACTACTTCTGCTACAGTCTCTATTCCTAGGAGGGATTATAAATAACACAACTTTAAAGATCTTACAAAAACAATCCAGGAAGAGTTGAATGAGCAAACAACTGATTTATCATTGAAGACAAAACAAGACATTTACCTGCAGCCAAAGTAATGAAAGGGTGCTTTGAGTCTTCCATATTTAGTTACAAGTTCTACTTTTTGATAAGCAATCCCCTCTCTACCCTTCACTTAACTCGTTTTCCACTTTTGTCCATAGTCTTCTGTGGAGACTTTAGACTATGTGTCCAAAGGTGTGTTAGGAGTACCTCCAGCAAGTTCAGTGATAAGAGTATATCTTCTGATTGAATCATCATTATCCTTGTCCCTCCTATTCTCCTATCTGTTCCTGGATCCCACACACACCTTAAAAATAGAGTGATGTTAGGAAACTGGAAAAGGATTCATGCAAGAGACTTCAGAGGATGACTTGGTGACTCACTAACTGTAAGGAAGGAGAATTCAAAGATATTTTTTGTATAGAGCTAAAACCGATTCACAAAATACATATCAAAGGGAGGGTTTCAAAGCAGTCCCTTTCTAGGTTTGCTGGTTCCATCCTTTCCCTTTCCAATGGCAATCCTATTTATTATAATAACCTTTCTCAGAATCAAACATCCCACAATGTAATTTGTAGGCATGTTAAAATTAAGGCATTAGTTTAGTTGTTAGCAGAAAGCAGCCAACCTAAAATACAAAATGTTAAAATACAACATGAATTTTTCAACATGATTCTTTTCTCTCACTCATCATCTGACCCATTCAATTGCCATATCTAAGTAATTGGATCTTTATTATTTTTATTATTTATTTTATATAATATAATATATATTTACTTACACACACACACATATATATATATATGTATGTATGTATATAACATACATTATAAGAAGCAAGTAGAATACAATTCTTGACCAACTAGTACTCCTATTATGCCCCATAAGAACTTTTTACTTCATTCAGGTTTTACTCTTCCATAAAACAGATTGGCCTAAACACACACCTTTTTCTTGTTGCTGTGTCTTTTCTTGCTTTTCTCCTTCTACCTGAAATGTCCTTTCACCTTCCTCTTCTCCAGTCCAGGGCTCACCTCAAATTGTATGTCTTCCGGGAAGATCTGAGCACTTCAACACTAATTTTCTCCCTTTTTCTACTTCTAGTTAATCAATTATATTAACATTTAAGCATTTTATTTAAATCATTAATAGATTTCTCTTTTCCCCAACTAAATGGCAAATTTCTCAAGGAAAGGTACTAGATCTTATATTTCATATTTCCTACTCTACACTTGACATGATACTGAGGACATTATAGCTCATCAATAGAGTTCTCTAGTAGGTGAGAATTTCACTCACATGGTGGCATATTAGTCTTGTATTTGGAGGTTGGACTAGATGACCTCTAAGGCCCCTTCCAAATAACAGACTTCACACAGTAAAATCCCATGAGTCTTCATGATTGACAGGAAGCAGTCAGAGGACATATGAGTATTATTGATTATCTGGTATATATGCAGATCCAATCAACTGGCTCAGTTGATACACCATCTCCACATAGAGAATATGGGAAACTTGCTTCTGGGAGAATCATGGTAAATGCCTTAGAGAGATTGTACAGCATATATAATGGTCCATAACTAGTTCTGATTGGCTAACAATATGATGAAGGGGAGAATTGTGATTGGTTTCAGAGACATACAGAACGAACTTTCAGTTTCTGCTACTTCCTTTTTGCCTCTTTTTAGTTCATTCTGTGACTCTGTTGCTCACAGAGTCTGATGAGATAGTATCCTATGGCTGGGGTAGGGGGTGGGGGAGTCATTGAGATCTTTTCTACTCTGAGGCTATATGGCCCCTTGAAAGGTATGCCTGGGTCTTTGGCCTTTTGTTTGTTCTTTCTTCATTCTGGGTAGAGGAAGTGGAATTTCACAACCTAAAGGATCATTATGAGAATTCACCAGCATCCCAGTCTTACAGAGCTTGGGCTCCACTCTAGGTGTTGCAGTAAGCCCAGCTGGGCTAATAGCCCAATGAGCAATCTTCAGGCATGACCTTTAGGACTTTAACCCAACAGGATTCATCCAGTGATCATGTTGCATCTGGACATGGATTTGGTGGGCTATGTAGGGGAAGGGAAGGAAATACACATTTATGGGGCAGCTAGGTGGTGCAGTGGATAGAGCACCAGCCCTGAAGTCAGGAGGACCTGAGTTCAAATCCGGCCTCAGACCAAACACTTGACACTTACTAGCTGTGTGACCCTGGGCAAGTCACTTAACCCCAATTGCCTTAAAAAAAAAAAAAGAGAGAGAGAGAAATACACATTTATGTAGCCAGGTACTTTGCTAAGCACTTTTTTACAAATATTATCTCATTTGATCCTCACAACAACTTTGTGAGCTAGGTGCTATTATTATCCCCATTTTATAGTTGGGAAAACAGGCAAACAGAGGTTGAATGACTTGCCCATGGTCATACAGCTAGTAAGTATAGGGACTGAACTAAGTTTTGAGCCAACTCCCTCAGAGACCAACATTATGGAGGAGAGTATATCCTGGGTATTGAAGGGAAGTGTATGTTGGTTTTGCTGTAACTTTGAAGTAAATATACCTTTGTAAAAGTTACTTTAAGAAAAAAGTTACTTGATGTTTGGTGGTTAAATGGAGCTGGGGTTCTAGTCACACTACCCCCAACAACAGGGCAGCACAGTCAATGAGGGCTTCAGCCAATGGCAGAAAAGAAGAGAGACACTACCAAGGTACTTGAAAACACTGAGGGAGGAGATATGGCAGACCTGACCCTAAGAAAGTGGGACTAGAATATATATGATACAGGTGCATGTTCTGAATGGTGGTGAAAGAGAAAAGTCCCACTATCATGTTAGCCCCCAAAATGCAGGCCAACCCTAATATTCTATTCACTTGACTGAGTGAGTCATTCACAATGCTGACTGAGTATGCCCCAAGGTATTGCTTTGCAGTATCTAGCTTGTGTCTGCTCTTTTGGATAGGCATTGACTCAGGCGTTTACTGGGAGAAAAAAATCTAACCAGAAGACAGTAGGGTCAGGAAAACTCAACACATGAATCTTATAATTGGCCCTTCTCTCTTAAATGCTAACACACCTGTCACTTTAAATAGGATTTTAGGACTAATACTGGAGAGGCTTTTATTCTTCCCTGTTACTCTGATTTTAACCTCCTGTGGCTGTCAGCTACTATTTAGTAATACCTTCTTCAGGTAAATCGAGTACATAATGGAGAATCCTGAAACCAGAGAATGTCAGAGTTGAAGGATCCTTAGAGATCTAGTCCAAGTATTTCATTTTACATATGAGGAAACTGAGACCCATAGAGAAGTAACTCCCATTTTCCTTCCTACAGATCATCAGTGATAGATCTAGAGCTCTATCCTAGACATTTTTATTCCTAATAAGATGCTCCACCATAAGGGGTGTTCCACTTAATATTTAATATGTTAATATGAATATATATTAAAAGGTGTTTTTTAGATTGTTTCCGTTTCCAGGAACCAAGATGGCGGAGTAGAAAGGTAGTCACTCTCACCCTCCCCTATCAACCTCTGAAAACTCAGGAAAAAAAACACTGGCACAGCTAAACTAGAAGAAAGACAGGGAACAGCAGTGCAGCAGCCCAGCAAACGGGTCTCCCAGTGCCTCAGCAAAAATAAGGGAAGCTGCACTACAAAGGGCCCCAGGTGGCTAAGTACTCTGCAGCATTCATCTGAAAGGAGCTGAAGAAAGCAACCTAGAGTCTTTCTAAAGTCCCAGCCTTGCTGATTCCAACCCAATACCAGGTAAGCTATCAAAACCCTACAGCCTCCAACTGTCAACCAGGAAGAGATCCTGAAGCCCAGGTGGTAGAGCAGGCAAACACCAACACCTGGACCTCCGAGTGCCTCAGTGAGGGCAGGGGAACTGGTGGAAAGCAGCTCAAACAACCACCAGGTGCCTCGGCACTCTACTGCAAAGGAAACTCCCAGTGCATTAGCAGAAATGAGGGAGGCAGCATTGCAAGGGGCCCCAGGCAGATAAACACCCTGCAGCACCCATCTAAAAGAATCTGAAGAAAGCTAAAGGAATGGAAAAGCAGGCAACCTAGAATTGCCTGAAAGTTCCAGCCTTGCTGATTCCAACCCAACATGAGGTAAGCTGCCAAAACCCTGAAGCCTCCAATTGCCAACATAAGAGGCCCCAGCACACAAAGCCAGTGACCAAGGCTTAAGCTCCCAACACAAGAAGCTTGGGTCAGTGCCCTCTGTTCCCCAGCAGAAGAGCTCAATCTCTTTAAAGGCCAGGGAATAAAGAAACCATGAGTAAAAAGAAATGTACCATAGATTCATATTATGAGAAGAGTGAAGATCAAGACAGAAGTTCTGAAGAGGACAACATTGTCAACAAACCCACATCTGCAACATCAAAAGGGAATATGAACTGGTCTGAAGCCCAAAAAGCCTGCTTGGAAGAGCTCAAGAAGGATTTTAAAAGTCTAATGAGAAAGGTAGAAGAGTCCTTAAAAATACAGTTGGCCAATTGGAGAAGGAAGTACAAAAACTAACAGAAGAAAACAATCTGTTAAAAACTAGAATTGGACAAATGGAAACTAATGACTCTATGAGAGAGCAAGAATCAGTTAAACAGAAACAAAAAATGAAAAAATAGATGAAAACGTAAAATACCTCATCAGTAAAACAACTGACCTGGAAAATCAATCCAGGAGAGACAGTTTAAAAATCATTGGACTACCTGAAAATCATGATGAAAAAAAGAGCCTGGACAGTATCTTTCAGGAAATTATAAAGGAAAACTGCCCAGAAGTCTTAGAACCAGAAGGTAAAATAATCATAGAAAGAATACACCACTCACTACCTGAAAGAAATCCTAAATTGACAACGTCAAGGAATATAATAGCAAAATTCCAAAATTACCAGATGAAAGAGAAGGTGCTGCAAGCAGCCAGAGAGAAACAATTTAAATATCATGGAACCACATCAGGATTACACAGGACCTTGCAGCTTCTACATTAAAAGACCACAGGGTGGAACATGATATTCCATAAGGCAAAGGAGCTTGGATTGTAGCCAAGGATCAACTACCCTGCAAAAATGAGCATGATTTTTCAAGGGAGGAGATGGCTATTCAAAAATAGGGACTTCCAAACCGATAAAAAGACCAGAGCTCAACAAAAAATTTGATCTTCAAGTACAAGATTCAAGAAAGACAAAAAAGGTAAATGGGACAGAAAGATACAAAATGTTGTTAATAAGGGGACTGTTTACATCCCTACAAGGGAAGATGACTTGCAACTCTTGAGAACTGTATTGTTATTACACCATGTTAAAGATATAAAAGGGGTGGATATTAGTTGACTTTGATGTAATGATAAAAAAAAATCTAATCAAGTGGGTTAAATGGATCCAAGTAAGTGGATTAGTCTGATCTTAGAAAATGTACTGAGAAAGGAGGAGGCAGACAAGGGTAATTACATTACAGGAAAAGACAAAATCCTATTACAGCAGAGGGAAAGAAGGGAGGGTGAGCATTGTTGAACCTTACTCTCATCAGATTTGGCTCAAGAAGGGAATAACATAATCAGTTAGGTATGAAATCTAACTTGCCATATAGCAGTAGGAAAAGGGAAAAAAAGGGAGGGGGATGAAGGGAGGAAAAAGCAATAAGGGCAAAGGGAAGAAAAGGGAAAGGGATAATAGAAGGGAGGAGAGACTGAAGGAGTGAGTGGTCAAAAGCAAAACACTAATGAGGTGGGGAAAGGAGAAAGAAAAGCATAAACGGGGGGGAAAGGATGGAGAAAAAGACACAGATAGTAATCATAACTGTGAATGTGAATTTTTTTTCTCTTCTGTTGAGTTTTGTTTCCTTTTTCTGATGGTTCCTCCTATTGGTATTAATTTTTACTTACAACTTCACTAATGTGAAAATATGTTTAATAGGAATGTAAATGTATAGCCTATATCAGATTATGTGCCATCTTGGGGAGGATGGTGGGGAGGAAGGGGGAGAAAAATTTTAAACTCAAAAGCTTATGGAAGTGATTGTTGATAAATCAAAATAAATTACTAAAAAAAAATAAAAAGGTGTTTTTTTATAAAGATAAAAGTGTAATTTTAAAAACAGTAACAGAGATTAACTTCTTATATGTAAATCTTAAAATATAGCAATCCTTAAAAGTAACCCCAAAAATATAAGTACCTTGTTTATTATACATACAATATAAAATTTCCTTTAAACATTAGCTCTTAAAACAGAAGCACCGCAGTAAATAGCAGAAACTAGTCTTGCCTCTGACCCTTCATTGTGCGACTATAGCCAAGCTACCTATCAGAACTTCAGTTTTTTCACCTATAAAATCAGAGTAGTAATACCTGTAATGCCTACTTCATCAAGTCCTTGAAATGATATAATATATGTCTTGTAAATCTAAAAACCCTATGTAAATATTAGCTATTATTATTGTCTTTATGGCTACTGCAGATCATTTCCATCATTTTTGGCTTCCTTAAGCTATTTCAGCTTACACTCAGAGCTAAAGACTTCATTAAGACTTTTCAGTTATACTTAAGTACTGTTTTCAAATCTCTCACAACTTCTCTTAGCCATTTTTTTCCTAATACATATGCTTTGTTCTCTGGTCTCTGGCCTTTAGAATCTAAGCTTTATGTTCTACAGTCAGCTATCTTTCCTCTAATACAATTTTAATTTTTTAAATTTAGTATTTTATTTTTGCCCAGTTACATGTAAAAACAACTTTAACATTCATTTTTAAAACTTTGAGTTTGAAATTCTCTCTTTTCCTCCATCCCCACCCCCCTTCACTGAGAAGGCAAGAAATTAGATGTAGGTTATACATGTGTAGTCATGCAAAACACTTCCATAATAGTCATATTGTGAAAGACTAACTGTATTTCCCTACATCCTATCTCCCTCCATCCCCACCCTATTTATTTTATTCTCTCTCTCCTTTCACCCTGTCTGTCCTCAAAAGTGTTTTGCTTCTGACTATCCCATTCCCGAATCTATCCTCCATTCTATCACCCCCTCTTCTCTAATGCTATTTTTAAAGAGAATAGTTATTTTCAAAAAAATTTTTTAATTTAGTTTTAATTCATTTTCAGCTCTGAATTCTCTCCCTCTCACCTTATCCTTCCTACATTGAGAAAGCAAGAAAAATAAAATTCTTTACAAATGTATATTATCAAGCAAAATATTTAGCCATGTAGTATGTATGTTTATGCTTCTATGTGCATTCTGAATCCATTACCTCATTATCTGTAGCTGGGTAGCAGGTTTCAGATAAGTCTTCTGTTATTGTGGCTGGTCATTATGTTGGTCAGATTTTTCCAAGTCTTTCATACTTTTTTGTCATTATGATATTATTGTTATTGTGTAAATTGTTTTCCTGGTTCTTCTCATTTCATTTTTCATCAGTTCATACAAGTCTTCCCACCTTTTTCTGAAGTCATCATTTTTTACAGTACAACAATATTCCATTACATACATATACCAAACCTTTCACCAATTGATAGACCCTTAGTTTCCAAATCTTTTGCCAACATGAAAAAAGCAACTATACATATTTTTGTACTTATGGGTTCCTTTTCCTCCTTCTTTGATGTCTTTGGGGTATAGACCTAGTAACAGTACCAGATCAAAAGGTATGCACAGTTTAATAGCTTTGGGGGAATAGTTATAAAATTGCTTTCCAGGATAGCTCCACAGTTCCCTTGCTTTTATAGCTCTACAAACAGTGTATTGTACTTATTTTCCCACAATACCATTTTCCTTTTTTGTCAGCTTTGCCAATCTGATGGAGGTGAGGGGAAATCTTAGAATTGTTTTAATTTGCATTACTCTAATAATTACTGACATGGCATTTTTTTTCATGTGACTATCAATAGCTTAAATTTCTTCCTCTGAAAACTACCTATTAATAATCTTTGACCATTTATCAATTGAGAAGTGGCTCTTATTTTTTTTTAATTTAACAGTATATTAAATCTTGTAGGTCTTAGAAATGAGACTTTTATCAGAAATAATAATTGCAAGGGTTTCCCCCACCTTATTTCCTGCTTCTTATTTAATTTTACCTGAGTTGGTTTTGTTTATGCAAAAACTTTTAAATTTTATGTATTAAAAATTGTTTATTTTGCCTTCTGTGAATCTCTATATTTCTTGTTTGGTCATGAACTCTGCACTAATAGTTCCAAATTGCTTTACTCTAGGCTGCCTCCTTCCACAGAACGCATATATTCTCTTGCTGTTTTTGGGGGGGTTTTGGGGGTTTTTTTAGGCAGTTGGGGTTAAGTGACTTGCCCAGGGTCACACAGCTAAGTAAGTGTCAAGTGTTTGGTCTGAGGCCGGATTTGAACTCAGGTCCTCCTGACTTCAGGGCCGATGCTCTATCCACTGCACCACCTAGCTGCCCCTTTGTTTTTGTTTTTTTGTTTTTCTCTTGATGTTTTTTAAGGGAACATTCTTATTCCCTCTGTACAAAACAGAAACAACATAAAATGGTTTTAGTTAATGAAATACATTTCTTCCAGTAGCAGAATCTTAAACTGTTACAGACGCCTCCTAAAGATAGCCCTCTTGCACCCCTTACTCAAATCACTTCACCTCTCTGAGCCTCAGTTTCTATAGAATAAGGATACTTTGATTAGAGAATCTTTAATCCTTCCTATTCCTGTATTTTGCAATTTTTGAGTTACCTTCTCATCAATATTCTTTGTTTTTTCATTTGTTTCAGTCTTTTTCTATAATTCTCTGGCAAATAGCATCTACTCCCTACCAATTTCACTGCCATAAAATTTAGAATGTTAATTGCTTCGATGATATTTGTTTTTCTTTCTGAACATATTTGAAGAATGTTTAAATATTAGGAATAAGCAAAAGTGACATTTTCAAATAGAAATTCTCAACTGTGTTGGAGAGGGTGTCTGGCATCGACCAACTACAGAGGGCAGGGGTAGGCAAGAATATGGAAGGAGAACAAGTAAGCTTTGCTTTGTTTCTCCTCTTCCTCCTACTCTACCCACTGTACTGCTGGCTCTTAGGAAAAAGAAGAGTGCTTTTTGTCTAAGACTTGTATTTCAACATGTGACTCATGCTTGCTTAAGGTTTTTAACACAACAGCTTTTTTTTCTAATTAGCTAGAAGGCAGAAACAAGTAGACCAGTAGGCTTTAACCACCTGCTCACTGCTGTACTATAACTGACTCTTGCAATACTAATAGGCTAATATTAATCACTATAATTGAAGCAGAATGTATTTAATAATATAACTACAGAATGGAGTTAATAATATAATTATAGAATGTAGCCCCTACAATGCAGATTTTTAATTATTGAAAAACTAGAAATATTTTCCAGTTGTTTTCAGAAAGCCCAGCTCTGAAAAAGAGATTTCTCCTTTTATTGAACTAAGATTTTCCTAAAAGAACCTCTTATGTTGAGTTGGTACTATGCTGATTGGTTATGATGCTATGGCCATCACAACCCTTCACTTTGTGCATTTTTTGCACTTTGTGCAAAATTTTTGTGGGGGTGTTTATTCCCCTCTATCATGCTTAAGTCTGAGTCACACTACAAAGCCAATAATGCTCAAAGTTTAATGCTCTGAGATTTAAAGAGTTAATTCTCCATTTGGCAAAGCCTTCACACAACAAGAAGTTGTGTCCTAGAAATAACATCAAGATAAATCATATCATAGAATTTTTGTATTTTAGAACTAGAGGGGACACATCTAATTCAACCCGGTTATAGATGTGGAAATAGCCCAGAGAGGGGAAATAACATGCCCACAGTGAAAGAGCCAGTTAGCGATAGTGGTGGTAGAATAAGTAATAGGAACCATTTCAAGATACTTTCCACAATGCTTCTTATTTTGAAATTTTTTGGGGGTTCAACTCAATTCAGTTAGAACATTTATTAGGTTCCCATTATATAAAGAATACTATGCTAGATACTGATGAAAATACAAAGTTTTAATAAGACATAATTCCTGCCCTCATGAAGTTTATAATCTAATCAAATTCTCTCAAACTTTATCTGAGACCTGCTCTGTGGTTATTCTCCCATGATACCCCACCTAGAGATTATAGAGCTCCTACGTCAGCTTTGTCCTCTCCTCTCCCTAATAATAAGCTACACCCTTCAGAAAACCCTTTAAACTTTTCTCCTCTTTGAATAGCAGAGGTCACTTAGTTTGGTCAAAGCAGAAGATCCAGGTATTAGAGACAATTCACAATTCCATACAATTGCTGACCCTGGCCTCTCCCAAAGTGAGATATAGATTAGGAGAATCTGCCCTCCAACTGAAAATCTATATCTCAAGGTAACACCATGGCTAAGGTCTGCGCCTCAGTTTTAGCGAAATGGCTAGAAGATGGGAGCCCCAGAAATGGTTGGATTTGCATATGCTAAAAGAATTTTGTGCCAAGTTATAGCTGTTGTGAACATATTTTTTCTGTAGTCTGTTAATTGTGATGCCAAACATAGAAAGAGAATTGTGGGATGGCCTGGTTGAATATGAAAAATACATTTGGGTCAATGCCACATAATATCATCTGGTTGGCATTGAAACTAGCTGGCTTGACTGATGAGGGCAACAATGTCATTCAGAGACACTTTCTGGGGAAAAAGACCTCTATCCATTCTAAGGATATATTTTCCTCAAATATGGACACAGGCAAGGTTGACACCTAAATCCAACAGTTTTTAAATTAACATTGGAACTGATGATCCACACATGAGAATAGGTTTGAGCTATGAACTGTATGACAGGAAAACAAATAACCTGGCACATGGCAAAAATCTAGCCATAGTATGCTGCTCTAGCCATTAAAAAAAAAAATGCTAGATGATATGAGTGAAGTTGTCACATGTAGCCAAAACACATGGCTACATTTTAACGTAAGAAAATGTGTCCTTATTTACTGAGATGCATAGAGTATTCCCTACTCAGCTCCAGGTTCAAAATCAAGGAATTTTTGTAATGATAGAAAACTACATGACATCTGATTTGGACCTAAGTAGATTTGTGGAATCTAGCATCTGAAATTAGATGCAGTGAACACCATTAAGATTCCATTAAGCCCTGAATCTCTATTCATTTAGGGTGATGTGGCCCCAAGAGCACCCTCAGACTTTTGGATTTTAAAGAAGAGCAAAAGATGGCTATATCTCCGTCAAAAAACCATTATCAAATCCCTACCTCCCCTACTAAATGGATTGGGGGTAGGGGAGTAAATTTGCTGTGGGTGGTTGTAACTATGAATGTTAGGTGGTTCATGGAGAGAGGTTACTTGCTTCAGTGGACCTGGGTTAACTTTCTTACCATTTCCTTAAGTAATATAGTGAGGAATAGAATTAAGCAGGACTCTAGCCAGAGGACCTTGTCACTTATTTGAAGAGCTCTATCGAAGAGGGATTTATAAATGAGAGGGCAGGTGAATCAAAAATCTGGTCCTGACAGCAGGTCCTCCCGGCAGTTGTCCTCAAAGATCCAAATTGAGTGGAGGGAAGTATTTTAACTCATAGATTGTCCTATTGGCTCCAAATTGGAGCAAATCTAGTTTTAAAGTATGCCTTTCGGCAAATTTTATAAACTCCAGCTAGTAAATAAGCCAGATGAGAATAAGGTATATTCTGTCATCTCTATGACCTCAGCCTCAAACTTTTTTTTATGAAAGAGGGATTCATTACCTGGTTTGCAGGCTAGCATTTTATCCACAGAGCCAGGTTTTATGGTGTTCTCTTGAATGTAGACAGGAAATCTGGCTCTAAAAACAGTCACTGTTGTGGGAGCTTGAGACCTAATGAAGTGTTCTCCCATGTTCTTTGCCACTGTAAGCATCACTTAAGTAGGGTTATCACCAAAAGGCATCAGTCATCCTAAACATATTAGTGAAAACTATGAAGGCACCAGAAACTATAGGTCAGTGTTCTAGGACTAGAGAAGACACCTCAAATCAGCCTGGTAATTCTAGACAGAAAGAACTTCACCAATGTGACTGTGCCTTTTAAGAACAGATACTCTACCTCAGAATAAGCCAAAGCTGGCAAAATTGTAAAATATCCAATAGTGTGCCTGCATCTTTTAGCTCAGTAAGACTATCAAGGTATTACAGTAATGTAGTGGTTTATTAGGGCTGGGACCCCAAGCAAGGAATCTGTATTATAAAAGTGAAAAATCAGCCAGGAGTATGGTAATCTCATGAGAAAACTAATAGTATGGGATTCAATCAGATGGAATATGAATATTCATTAAGCACGTTATTGGGGTGCTTTATGTGGCCTCACTGTTCTGTTTAGAAAAAAGACTCAGGTTCAAAGATTTACAGAAAATTGGCACTTAGGAAGCTATCCAAACATGACATTTTTATTACTGTGCAGTACAATGAGTAGGTAAAAAAAAAAAAGAAAAGAAAGCATGCAAACACACTATATGGCAACACAAATAAGGACTTGGACACAAACAGACAGGGCCAGGATCACTCATGTGAGGGAGGAAGATATACACCATAGCAATTATTTCAGTGGGGTCTGAGCAGTTTTATATCTTAAAGATGAACTTGGTTAAGAACAAGTAATCAATGCCAGATATGGAAAAAGGGGCATTCCTAATCAAACCCAGACGTGGTGGGGAAATTCTCTGAGTCACTTATCAATACAGGACTTAAATAGGGGAATTTCCTAATTGGGACCAGACATTGGATGAGATTTGAGTTGGTAACCGAGGAAACCCCAGAGCTAGGAATTGATGTACAGCCCCTTCAGTCAGCAAGGAGCTTCATCCAATCAAGAGACACAATTGTGTGTTTTTCACAAGATCAGAATGAGTCAGGGCAATGAAAAAGTACAGGATATCTGTCATTGGTTTATGTTCATCAGGGCCACTTAAACTAAGGGACTTCATATTGAAGTCCTATCATTTATAATTACAATATCAATATATTTCAAAAAACAGTTATCACAAGGCATAAGACAAGGGGGCAGCTAGGTGGCACAGTGGATAGAGCAAAGGCCTTGGAATCAGGAGAATCTGAGTTCAAAACTGGCCTCAGGCACTTACTAGGCTGTGTGATCCTGGGCAGATTGTTTAACCCAGATTGCCTCCAAACCATTTTTTTTAAATGTGTAAGACAGCACACTAAATGCATATAAATGAAAGATGATGAATTTCTTTTTTACTGCTTTATCAGGGCATAATTTTTTTTCTCTTTTAATGGAGAAGCAAGTTTTCCTTCTACAATGTCATCACTTAATTGCTCTTATTGTCATAGATATTGATTGTATATACATATATAGATTCTAAATTTATGCTATTTGTCTATTATCATTATTACTATTATTATTAATTTAGAAGAAAATTTCTGATCGGAATCATTGTAATGTAGTGACATTGGTTATTTGGGTTTTTTTAATTAGTTGAATAAATTCAAAGTATGTAAACTGTACTAACCATAATAAAGCAGGCCTAAGACATTTCCATAATTCTGTAGACAATGAACAAAATGTCCACTGGCACAAGCACTGTGTTTTAATGTAAAGAGAACTTCCTCTGGAATCAGAGGACCTGACAACCATTCAGATCTTGCCTCTGACACTTATTATTTGGTGACCTTGGGCAAGTCACTCTTTTAAGTCTCAGTTTTCTCAGCTGTAAAATCAAAGGTTTGGACTAAATGGCTTCTGAGATCTCTTCTGGGAACCATCTGGACCATAATCAACAGGGCCATCTAGTTTTAAACCTATGATTATAAGCTGAGGTCAATACCCACAGAAGTATACATGACCCTAGAATGATTATATTTATCTTTCCCATTTCTCCCCTATTCTCATTCTTTCCTTTGCCTCTCTTCCAGTCTTAGGAACTCAGTGGATGGTTGTTGGTAGAGCTGCTGTGTCTATGACATCATAAAAAGATCTCTGGACTTGCAGACAAAATGCTGATTCAAACTCTAGAGGTGTATCTTAATTGTTACATTTATATTATCCTAAAAAAGTTAATTAACCTCTATAAAGCTCAATTTCCTCACCTATAAAATCTGTACAATTACAGAGTTGTGAAGATAAATAAGATTCTAAATGTGAAAGCTCTTTGCAAATTGTCAAGTGTTATAGGAATGTAAGATAGTATTATCATTATGAGGCTAAATCCTTTCCTCATGCCTCCTTATTTGTAAATTTTAGATCACTATATAGATATGACTATAAGGAGACTTCTGCTGGCCAGAACATAATACAAAAACTGGGGTATGGGGTTTTTGTTTTGTTTGTTGTTGTTATTGTTGCTACTAGTAGTTACACCCAGTTATACCCAGGGCAGCCTGTTACCTTGCCTTCTTCTTTTGCTCTTCCTCAGATTGATTTGCATGCCAATCTGAGGAGGATCTTAAAAGCAAGATAGTCTTGATAGCCCCAGGCTAAAAAAACCAAATAAACAAAGAACCCACTGTTGGTTGTTTATTTGGTTTTTTGACAAGAGTCCTCAGCAGCTGCCAAAGTGATTTTCATAAAGTTCATATCTGATCTTGTCACTGTCCTACTCAATAAATTTCAGAGGTTCCCTATCCCAGCGTCAAATGCAAAATTCTCTGTTTGGAGTTCATAATGCATCCCTCCCTCAGCTTCTCCCCAACATCCTTCTAATCTACTTATATCTTATACCTTGCCATGTACTATTTGATCCAGTGTGTGAAAAATGATTTTTCTTAGTAATCATTATCTTGGAGAATCAGAGCTTCCCCTTACCCTCTTTTCTTCTAAAATTCAGTTTCTTCATCCAATGATATTAAGATCTAATCTATTCCTTCTTATTGTGTTGCCCAGACAGGTCTGGGGAAATGGTGATTCCTCCCTATTATCAAGACAAGTGATATGGAAATTGATGTCTCTTTGACCAAGATTAAGTGACCTAAATCAGTACCCCAAGGCTCTCATTTAAATATAGCCCACCTCCTAGTGTGTTGACCAACCAATGTTGATTGGCACTCCTTGGGAACACCTGCTTTTTGGAGGGCATATAACTCTGTACTCCCAGCCTCCAAATTGAGCCAGTTCTGGACCTTAGAGGGGCCTAGTTCTGGACTGCAACTCCCATGCAATTCATGTGGTTGCCAGCTTGAGAGAAATTAAAAACATGAACACAATCTAATTTTGTTTGTCTTTTCTTAGAACAAACTCTGCAGAGGTTTGACATTTAATGTTGCCATGACTCAGATAGGGCTGGCCTGGAAGACTGGACTGTTCCCTGACAGTGCTGGGAGTGGGTACCCACAGGACTCTTTTCTCCTAAAGTCCCAGCTCTGAAGAGTGGGTGAGTCTTATCTCCAAAATCCCTACCTCTATCTCTCGGACTCCTTGTATTTGGTTACAATCCGCTTTTTTCTCCAACCTGGCTCTGGGGGCCGAGACCTCAAGACAGGTCTCCTCTGAAAGCATATCCTTTATAATTTGGCTATGGATCAGTCAGAGTAAATTGGCATGTGATAAATTGTATTGCAATCTGAATTGGAAGGATGTGGAACTAAAAGATAGCTCTGAACTTTGACCAGTCTAAAAACAAAATAAAATAAATTCTAATTCTAAATTGGTTTATCTTAAAAACAAACTAAGCCTAAAAAGACAAGAAAATTAGATTAGTGTGCACTCTGTTTTGTAACTCTGTCTTGCCATTCTGTCTCTGTGTTTGTAAAATGGCTGCATGTTTGTGGTAAAAGATTTAAAATGCATCTAGAAAAACTTCTAAGGAACTTCTAAGGTACATAATTAGAGAAAACACTGGGAAAGAACTCCCACTTTAGGCATGGAGATTAAGACTCTTTTTGGGGTCTCAACACTTACCAAGTTGGGATTACAAGAATAAAGTTAGATAATAAGTAATGAAACTGAAAAAGTGGGGTGAGACTCTCCCAGAAGTTAGTTGGAAGGTGAAATCAGCTGGCAGCAGCTTTATACCAATAAGATCTGGACCAAGCAGCCCAAAGATAGTAAGAGAATTGTCTTTGTACCCCTCGCCCCAATATAGCTGACACCAGGGCAATGTGTTTAAAGCTGCAAAAAATAAGTTTTTCAGTCTTTCAAGACACTTTTATCAGGGCTCTTATATCATAGCCCTTAAATGCAATCACTTTCAAATTTCAGTGGTTTGTTTAGAATGTATTATAAAAGCTTTTTGTGAAGGCTGTGAGTGAAATACAGTTCTCTTGATTTGTAAATTATTAAGCATTAACTCTTTCCAGATTCAGATTCTAACATGTGCAGAAAAGCAGGACAAAAAGGGGTGAATATGATTTTCAATTTGGAAAAGTGTGTTACTTATATAGACCATTATTTAATCTTTATTTCTGGGCAGCAGTACAACCTAGAGTCTTAGAATATTGGCCCAGCACATTTTAAGCTAACCTGATGATAACACGTGTGATTTCAAACTGTTTGTAAAACTTTATATGCATTTTCTAGTATATACAGCTTGAAATTCCCAGGAGTATGGAACTCTTTTAAGGTAGCTCTTTATCTGATAAGCCTCAAAAAGGAGACAGGACTTCAGCTCTTTAAGGAAGTAGCGAAAAAGTTTATTCAGAGTTGGGAATTATCACCACATTTTTAAGGGAATATATTAATTTATGGATAATATTTTCTTTTAAAGTGCCAAGAGTATTGGACTTCTAAAAAAATTAAAAGGTTTACCATTAGTGATTATAAATACAGATTTGGCTTGATTTAAGTCAAAATCTGCCCTGAAGGAAGAACATCTGAGAGTGCTCTTCCTATCAGGATTAAGCACAAAAAGATATTGTTATTTGGCATTATGGAATTTATTAACTGTATGGCCCTAAGATCTCAGTTTACTGTTCTGTAGGGGGATAATAATGGAGCCAGGGATGTTGTGAGGATCACATGATTGTAAAGTGCTTGGCACAATGCTTGGCATAGGACAAATGCTATCTGAATGTTAACTATTTAATTAAATGTAATTGCTTCATACTTGGTAACTTTATATGAGTTTACTTAGATGTCATCAGCACAATGCCAGTGATGACGAGATGAATGATTTTCTGTGTAAAGCAATTTGGAAGCACATCCAACTAAATTAAGGTCACTTGATTGGTCGTTGGTTTTGTTTCAAGTTTTAGATTCATGATAATTGTTTATGGTATTGTCATGTTACTAAATTTTCTTATATTGTGTAACTTGGTAACAATTGTATCACCTATCTTATTGGAAAAGCAATTTCTCTTACAATCTATGTTGTTAGATAGAGAATTGTACTGTCAGAGAGAAAAAAAGAATGGGTTAGGAAGCTGTTAGGTCATTCTATCTGAGCATGTGTTATAATATTCTAAAGTACTATAATTTAAGAAATCATAAACTTTCAAGTTTTGTCTATATTTAAAAGGGAAGCTTCAGCTAAAATTATTTGGTTCTTACTTATGAAAACTAAGACTATCAACTAAGCTATTTGGAGTTATTGTTTAAATCAAGTATTTACAAAGGTATTTTTGTGAAAGGAAACTCTAATTATGTGAAGAAAAGACCTTGTAAAATCTCCTTTGTAATTCTTGTCAACCCTTGTGCAACCCTGTTTTGTGTTGTGGAATTCTTACTAAGTAAATAGGTCCTCATTACAAACACCTTTTTGACTAGAGAATTTAGATATACCATCCCTGAACCTTTTGTTACAATTGCAGTTAATCTGGCAGCTTCTCTGTTATTAATTCTTTAGTGGAATCTCATGCTCCTGATGAGGCAATGAATAATGTGAAGTACGAAAACTGGGTTCTAATTTTTTCTGTTTTTGAGTTTCTTATCAACATGACAATTGGCCAAGGTTCCAAATTTGATTTTAAAATAATAGAGACATGAGGGTTGAGTTAACTTTCATTATTTGACATGGTTATTGGCAAAGTAATTTAAAATTGAGTTAAGATCAATTTTGTGGGAGATTTTAACAAAGAAAGAAGAGGATATCTTTACAAGGAGTCTTAAGAAGACAGTCTGCTGGAGACTGCTTAAACCACACTCTGACCAGATGACATCATCATCTGACGATGTCTCAAAAATCAGACAGCTGTGTGAAATGAGACTCCTGAGGCTTAAATGGACAATTTATTGTTTACTTTTTCCTTTTGAGTCTTTTTTTCTGTACAATCCATTTACTAAATAGGGGTCCACCCTCTTTGGTTTGTCAATTTCTCCCCCCCTCCCCCCGTTACCCATTATAAATCCCCAAAACCCTTGATGAAGTGTTGGCCGTATAAGTTAGTGATTCATCGAGAAGGCTACGCCTATCATTAGAATCAGATGGGGGAATGTGAAAAATGATTTTTCTTAGTAATCATTATCTTGGAGAATCACAGCTTCCTCCCACACCCTTTTCTTCCAAAGTTCAGTTTCTTCTTCAGAAGGACATTAAGATCTAATCTAAATGGGTGTATTCCTTCTTGTTGTTTTGCCCAGACAGGTCTTGAAAATGTTGATTCCTCCCTATTGTCCAGGCAGGTGATATGGAAACTGATGTCTCTTTGACCAAGATTAAGTGATCTAAGTCAGTATTCCAAGACCCTCATTTTAATATAGCCCACCTCCTAGTGTGTTGACCAACCAGTGTTGATTGGCACCCCTTGGGAACAGCTACTCTTTGAAGGCCGTGAAACTCTGTACTCGCAACCCCCAAATTGAGCCAGTTCTGGACTAGCTCCCTTAGTGGGGTTCTGAACTGCAACTCCCATGCAATGCATGCATGTTGCCAGCTTGAGAGAAATTTAAAACATGGATACAATCTAATTCCATTTGTCTTTTCTTAGAACAAACTCTGAAGAGGTTGACAAGTGACATTGATCTCCATGCTATTCCTGGAACAAGACACTATCTCTCTACTCTGGATATTTTTAATGTCTGTCCCTCATGCATAGAATGTTCTCCCTCCTCCTCTATGTGTCCTGGTTTCCCTGGATTCCATCAAATCCCAACTAAAATCTCACCTTCTTCAGGAAGTCTTTCAGGATGCTTCTTAATTCTAGTGCTTTTCCTCTGTTAATTATTTTCTATTAATCCTGTATATAGCTTATTTGTACATATTTGTTTGCTTATGGTCTTCCCCATTAGAATGAGTTCCTTGTGGGAAGGGACTCTCTTTTGCATCTTTTTTTTTTATCCCCAGAGCTGCATATAGCACCTAGCATGTAATAAATACTTATTGACTTATTAAACAGAAGTTACAAAAAATTGTCTAGTTCTACATCTGGGAGTAAGTCTGAGACAAGAGATTTCAAATCAGCACCAGATAAAGCTCATCAAAAGAACAAACAATATTAGCCTGGTGGGTCTCTAACTGCTTTTGTTCATCTAACTTTAGTTAGTTGTGTTGGTTTATACTCACTAAGGCTATACACTAAAAACCTTTGTCTGCCCTTTTTGGAGAAGAAACTTCCTGGCCATTGTACTGGATGGAAGCAGAGGCAGGTTGACAGTCTTTAAGAACTACAGCTTTTTCTGTAGCCCAGAAGAGTCCAAAAGTGCAGTGCCAATGATAAATATATTAAAAACAGGAAAAAATAGGTTTTGAGGGAAATAACAGAGGCAAATTTGTGATGGTTAAAATTAATATGTTCTTTTTTTTAAAACAAACCACATAAGTTTATAGTTTCCTCTTTATATCTTTAAATGTTTGTGTTTGTTAAGTACATTATTGAAAAGATGCCTTAAAAATGACAGAATAATATATGTTCAAATCCAAAGCAACATCACAGTAATACAAGTCTATGCTCCAACCACTGATGTCAAAAAGGCCAAAGTTAATCAATTCTATAAAGACCTACAACATCTTCTAGAAATAATAGCAAAAAAAGATATCACATTCACTGTAGAGGGTTGGAATACTAAAGTAGGAACTCAAAAGGTAATAATAGTCAGGTCTGTCCTTGGAGTACAAAATGAAGCAGGGCAGAAACTAATAAAATTTTGTCAAGATAACTTAATAGCAAACACTCTTCTTTTTTTAAGCTTTTATTTAGTATTTCATTTTTCAGGTACAACTTTTAACATTCATTTTTAAAACTTTGAATTCCAAATTCTCTCCCTTCCTCCCTCTCTACCCCACACCATTGGGAAGGCAAGCAATTCCATATAGGTTTTATATATATGTAGTCATTCAAAACATATTCATAATAGTCATGTTGTGAAAGAAAACATGGACAAGAAAAAAACTCAAACATAAAGAAAGTTTTAAAAAAGTATGCTTCAATCTGTATTCAGACACCAACAATTCTTTCTCTGGGGATGGAAAGCATTTTTCATCATAAGTCCTTCAGAGTTGTCTTGGATCATTGTATTGCTGAGAATAACTAAGGCATTCACAGCTGATCATCTCATAATATTGCTGTTACTTTGTACACAGTACATTTCACTTTTCATCGGCCCATGCAAGTCTTTCCAGGTTTTTCTAAGAGCATCCTGCTTATCATTTCTTATAGTACATAGTATTCCAACATAATCATATACTACAATTTGTTCAACCATTCCCCAATTGATGGGCATCCCCTCAACTTCTAATTCTTTACTCCCCAAAAAAGAGCTGCAATAAATATTTTTGTACATCTAAGTCCTTTTTCTTTTTGTTTTTTATCTCTTTTGGGACACAGATCTAGTAGTGGTATTGCTAGGTCAAAGGGTATGCATGGTTTTGTAGCCCTTTGGACATAATTGCAAATTGCTGTACAGAATGGTTGAATCAATTCACAACTCTATCAACAATGCATTAAAGTCTCATTTTCCCCACATCCCCTCCAACATTCATCATTTCCTTTTCTGTCTTATTACACAATCTAATAGGTATGGGGTAATACCTCACAATTGTTTTAATTTTCATTTCTCCAGTCAATATTGAATTAGAGTATTTTTTCATATGGCTATAGATAGCTTTGATTACTTCATCTGAAAACTGATCACATCTTTTGATCATCTGTCAATTGGGGAATGGCTCTTTATAAATTTGACTCAGTTTTCTATATGTTTGAGGAATGAGGCCTTTATCAGAGAAATTTGCTTCAAGTTGCTAATTGTATTTCCCTCCATCCTATTCCCCCCACCTATTCTATTCTCTGTCTCCTTTCACCCTGTCTCTCCTCAAAAGTGTTTTCCTTCTGATTACCCCCTCCTCCAATCTGCCCTCCCTTCTATCACTCCCCACCTGCCCTTCTCTTATCCCTTTCCCCTCCTACTTTCCTGTAAGATAAGATAGATTTCTTTACCCAATTGAGTGTGTTTGTTATTCCCTCTTTGAGCCAATTCTGATGAGAGTAAGGTTCACTCACTCCCCCGACCTCTCTCCTCTTCCCCTCTACTGTAAAAGGTTTTTCTTGACTCTTTTATGTGAGATGATTTACCCCAATTTACCTCTCCCTTTCTCTTTCTCCCAGTGCATTCCCCTCTCTCATCCCTTAATTTTATTTTTTAGATATCATCCCTTCATATTCAACTCACACCTGTGCCATCTGTCTATATATGCTCCTTTTAACTACCCTAATAATAAGAAAGGTCTTATGAGTTACAAATATCATCTTCCCAATGTAAACAGTTTAAATTTATTAAGTCCCTTGTGATTCCCTTTCCTGTTTACCTTTTTATGCTTCTCTTGAGTGTTGTATTTGAAAGTCAAATTTTCTATTCAGCTCTGGTCAAGCATTCAAGAATGCTTGAAAATCCTCTGTCTCATTGAATATCCATTTTCCCCCCTAAAGTATTATACTCAGTTTTGCTGGGTAGGTGATTCTTGGTTGTAATTCTAACTCCTTTGCCCTACAGAATATCATATTCCAAGCCCTTCAATCCTTTAATGTAGAAGCTGCTAAATCTTGTGTTATCCTGACATGACTCTACAATACTTAATTGTTTCTTTTTATTTTTCTTGGAGGCTTTGGATGTAGGAGCCTTAATTTTGTTGTCTTCTTCTAAGCATGTGCTTTGATATTCCTTGTCACCATAGTAACTTCCAATAGTCAGAGGTTTTGTTTTATTTTTCCATTGTTTGCTCATTTTCCTTACTTGTTAGTTGACTTTTAAGTCTTTGTTAAAGTAGGGCTCTGCTTCCAGGGTGGAGGGCACACTGTCCCAAGTTTCAGGGGGTTTGCGCAGCTATTTTCAGAGATACTTCTAGGGACCTGTAAGTTTTCAGTACTTCCAAGGTGATATGATCTAAGAAGAGGTGTTTACTACTCTCTTGGCCTGTGCACTGGTCTGTAAGTAACCACAAGTACTCTTTTCTGCCCTAGAACTGTGAGGAGGGTCCCGCTTCACTGTGGCTGCAAGCTTTTCTATGCTAGTGCTCTTCTTCACCCTGGGACTGTTATCCAGGACCTGGATCTGAGTATGAGCAAAGCAACAGAGTCCTGCCTCAGTGCTAGCAAAAAAAACACTATAGTCTCCTTCTGATCAGTTGTTTCATCCCTTACTCTGTGTGGGCTGAGAGCTCCAGAAGTAGCCACTGCCATTGCTGATTCAGTCACTCCCAAGGCCTGCTCCTGGTTTGCTGGAGCTGGGGCTATGCTGGTCTGGCCTGCACTGGACTGTGCTCCTCTCTCATTTCTCTCTCATCTCTTTTTGTGGGTTCTGCTGCTCTAGATTTTAGAGTAATTTTTTAAAGGTATTTGGAGGGGTTTGAAGGAGAGCTCAGGTGAATATCAGCCTTTACTCCACCATTTTGGCTCCACCTCCCAAATACTCTTTTTCAACAACCCAAAAGATTGTTGTTACACATGGACACCATCAGATGGTCAATATAAAAATCAGATTGATTATATACTTTACAGTCAGTTAAAACAAGACCTAAAGCTAACTGTGCCTCAGTTCATGAGCTTCTTATTGCAAAATTCAGACTTAAATTGAAGAAAGTAAGGAAACCATCAGACTGTATAGGTATGACCTAAATAACATCTTTTATGTATATTAAGTGGAAGTGATGAATAGATTTAAGGGTTTGGATCTGATAGAGTGCCTGAAGAACTATGGACAGAGGTTTATAATATTGTACAGAAGGCATTTTTGAACTTTGGTAAATCACTTAACCCTGTTTACCTCAGTTTCCTTACCTGTAAAATGAGCTAGAAAAGGAAATGGCAAATCACTTCAGTATCTTTGCCAAGAAAACCCCAAATAGGATCACAAATAGTTGGACACAACTGAAATGATTGCTCAACAACTACAATGACTTGATAGGGAAAATGTGGGAAGTTGTGACTTTTTAAGTGAAGGTCAGGAGGCTCTCATTTAACCCACTGAAATGTAAAGAAATGGGATATAGGAACTTGAGAGAAGAACCTAAAGAGAAGTGAGGACATAGATTTAGAGTTGAAGAGCTGCTTTGTTGGAGCTACAGCAGTTAGAAGCAGTCAGCTGACAGAAGGCTTCATTTGAGTGAATTGGTTGGAAAGAGAATTGACTTCACTGGCAAATAACTTCTATGATAGTTATTGCTCTTCAGCACCACCTAGATTTGGAGAGTGGTGAAGCACCTCATAAGAACTTGGAGATCTCTGCCCCTCCCTCGATAGTAAAGGAAAAGCAGAGAGGGCTTAGTGTCTGCATTTGTATCCTAGTGACCTGGCTTAAAGAGTCTTTCTGTAAATCACTTGCACATTTTGACCTTATCTTGGTATACAGTGTGAGATGATAAACTACACCTAGTTTAGGCCAAATAGTTTTGTAGTTTTCCCAGCATTTTTTGTTAAATAGTTCTTGTTCCCCCCCCCAAAAAAAAAGCTTTGGATCTTTTTTTTTATCAAACATTAAAATACCATGTTATTTAGTACTATGTATTGTGTAATCTATTCCACTGATCCCCCATTCTATTTCTTAGCCAGTACCAGAATGTTTTGATAATTACTGCTTTATAATATAGTTTGAAATCCGGTACTGCTAAACAGCCTACCTTTATATATTTTTTTCATTCAATCCCTTGATATACTTGATCTTTTGTTCTTCCAGATGAATTTCTTTATTATTTTTTCTAGATCTATACAATATTTTTTGGTAGTTTAATTGATAAGGCACTGAAAAAGTGAATCAATTAAGTAGAATTTTTATATTTATTTATTATTTATATTTATTATTATTTTGTCTTGGCCTACTCTCAAGTAATTAATATTTCTCCAGTTTAGATCTGTCTTTATTGGTGTGAAAAACATTTTGTAAATGGGCTCACGATAATTACTGGATCTGTCTTGACAGGTAGAATCTGAAGTATTGTCTGCAGTTATTTCAAATGGAATTTCTCTTTCTATCTCTTCCTGCTGAACTTTGTTGCCAATATATAGAAATGCTGATGAGTTATGTGGGTTTATTTTATATCCCACAACTCTGCTGGAGTTGTTAATTATTTTGTTAGTTGATCCTTTACATCCTACCTTTACACTTTTTTTCATTGGAATCCCTTGATATTCTTGATCTTTTGTTCTTCCAGATTAATTTTGTTATTATTTTTTCTAGGTCTATAAAATAATTTCTGGTAGTTTAATTGATAAGGCACATATCATTTGCAAAGAGTAATAGTTTTATTTCCCCATTGCTTATTCTAGTTCCTTTAATCTCTCTCTCTCTCTTTTTTTTGCTATAGTTTATATATGAAAACCTATATGTTGCATTTCTAGTACCATACTGAATAATATTGGTGATAATGGGCATCTTTGCTTCACCACTGATCTTATTGGGAAGGCTTCTAGCTTGTTCCCATTACAGATAATACTTTCTGACACTTCCAGGGAGATGCAATTTATTATTTTAAGGACAATTCCATTTATTCTTATGGTTTCTAATGTTTTAAATAGGAATAGTTGTTGTAGTTTATCGAAAGCCTTTTCTGCATCTATTGAGATAATCATATGATTTTAATTTTTTGTTGTTATTATTGACATAGTTAATTATGCTTGCAGTTTTCCTAATACTATACTGAACCAGCCCAACATACCTGCTATAAATCTTGCCTGGGCATAGTGTATGTCATCTTTGTGAAATATTGCTATAATCTCCTTAAAAGTATTTTATTTCAGAGCTAGTTCTGGGAGTCTGCAAATTTTCTGTGCTTCCAATGTGGTGTGACCAGAGAAAGATGTAGTCATCACTCTTCTGGCCTGCACTCTGGTCTTTATCCAGGAAATTCCCATTCCCTGCAGCTGCAAGCCCTAGTGCTCTTCTCTGCCCTGGAACTGTGACATAAAGCCTCCTGAACTCAGAATCAACTCAAGGTCCCCTGTAATCTCTTTCTGACCACTTGTCTAACCCTCTTCCTATCTCTGAGCTGCAGACTCCCAAAAGTGCTGTTGCCCCTGTGGTTGTGGCCTACAAGACCCACTGCTGGTGCTGCTGCCACATGTGCTCAGGACTGTCCCCCCAACCCAGATCTCTCCTGCCAACTTCCCAAGTTATTTTGGGCTGGAAAAATGTCTCACCCCCAACCTTCTGTTGGCTCTGCGGCTTCAGATTTCAATTTGAGACATTATTTTAAAAGTTGTTTGGAGGAGAATGTTAGGAGAGTTTGGCTGAGTTGCTGCTTCCACTCCACCATCTTGGCATTGCCTCTGTGAGCTTGGCTCTGATTGGACAACACAGCATCCAGTTGAGTCAATTACAGGCAGGCAGAACTGTATAGAGCAGAGATAGCTAGTCTGATGAACTTTACATATTTCTGAAATAAAGAGAACTACTATTTACATAACTAGCACTTTTAGCTGGACTCTTCTTGTACCTTCAATACAGCACTACAATACGACACTACAATAGTAGTTACTGATGTGAGGCACTAATCAATCCTTCAGAGGAGAGCAACTTCATCTTTCAGCTTCCTCCTGCTCCTGTCAGCACTCAGTCCCACACTCTAGGTCTTCAGCATGTCTGTAGTGCCGGGCACCTGTTCATGGTTTGCCACTAATTCATGCAGCAGACCAAGCCACCTATACCCTCTTAACAATGATACTTTTGATACGAGTCCCTTTATAAGGACTACAGCTACAACTTGATTTCAGCACGTGAGAAAGTAGTTTGACAAGATTGGAGTAAGGTAGACTATAGAGATAGGAGGCACTTAATAAATTTGTATTGATTGATAATTATGCCATTATTTGAAGTATATGACAATGCACCAGGATATTGAACATCATTTCCAGATTTTTTCACCATTTGAATAGGTTCAGTTTTATCTTCTGTTGAATTCCTCAGCTGTGGAGTAAAAAAAAACACCTCCATGAGCACAGTTATATAATGTAAAAGCATTAAATAGATAGTATTTTTCTTTTTGTTTCTCCTTTCCTTTTCTCCAAATTGCTTCATACTTTATATTGTTTGCATAATAAAGTAAATCTGAAGAACTGTAAAAATAAAAATATAATGTATATTTCACTTTGGATTCTATCCATACTTTTCTTACAACATTAAACAACTTTAAAAAAAAAGACCTAATACTTTCTAAATGCTTTTTTAAAGGTTATGTTAAATTGAAAGTGTTTGTGAATGTTATGTTCAAGTATAGAAGAGACCAGGATTCTCCCAGCCAAAAAGGTGTAAAAATCAATAGTCAAGCAGTGAGCAGAGAAGCAGGTTACTGTATTGTCAATATTCCTGAATGGATCAACAACATTGAAACCTGAAGTTTAGAATTATGAATTTTACTCCGTCATATGCTTCCCTATAAGATTCTTCACTACAGATAGAGAGCATTAGCAGGATAGTGACATCAAGTTTCTATGTGTATTGTGATATATCTTACTACTCATGTATATGCTTTAATATATTAGTATCTGCATTATATCTTTTGCCATATTGATAAAATTTAAAATCTAAAAGTGTCATTATTATGAATGGCTGATTGTGTATATGTCAGTCACTGTGTAGGTACATTACTTTGTGAGTAACTGGTTGAGTATGCTTAGAACCCTTCACATTGCCACATTAACCAAAAACACCTTCTTATAGACTTGTATCAATTCTCTATAAATCTTAGATATCAGACCTTTCTCAGAGAACTTTGCTGGAAAGATTGCCCTCTCCCTCCCCATACTCCTTCCTTCCCCAGCCCCCGGTTAACTGTTTCTCTTCCAATTCTAATTGCATGGATTGTCTTGGATTGGGGGACACTTTTAAATTGTATATTATTTAAACTACCTATTATTATCTTTTGTGATCATTTCTATCCTGTATTTGGCCAAGAACTCTCCCTTTATTCATATTTATGAAAGGTATCTCTTTCCCTTATCTTTTAATTTGATTATAGTATATTTTATGTTTTCATGTGTCCATTTGGAACTTGTTGTGGTAAATGTTGTGAGATGTTGATCTAAGCCTAATTTTTTTCAGATTGATTTTCAATTTTCCCAGTAGTTTTTTGTTGAATATTGAGCATTTACCTCATTAATTGGCATTCTAACATTTACTGTATACTATGGCAGTCTGTTTAATTGCTTCTGGATCTAGAAGATATAATCTGCTCTATTTCTATTTTAATTAGTACAGAATTACTGTAATTACTGTACTACTTTATAATGCAGTTTGAGATCTAATACTGTTAAGTCCCTTTGCTTCCCTTTTTTTCATTATTTCCCTTGGGATTCTTGACCATTTATTCCTCCAAATTAATTTTGTTATTATTCCTCAGTCCTATAAAGTAATACTTGATAGTTTCATTAATATGGTACTGAACCTGTAAATTAATTTTGGTAGTAGTGTCACTTTCATGGTTTAATTGGTATGATTCTGCAAATTAATTTCAATAGTATTTTCATTTTCACTATGTTACCACAGCCCAATCATGAACAATTAATATCTTGCCAATTATTTAAGTCTTCCTTGGTTTCTATAAAAAATGTTTTGCAGAGACCAGCAAAGGAAGCAGTATAGCCCAGGTCTCTCTCCCACAACTATATCAACTAAGGAGAAGCATCAGACCAAGAAGCAAATATGAAATCCAAAGAAAAACCACAATGGGTCACTTTTCTATCCTGAGATTGTCGACTCCACCCACAGTCAAGTGACCAAAGGTGAACCTACAGCTCTGTAACTCAGCCCTCAGAGCAGGATCTTAGACTCCACCCAGAAGGCAGTAACCAGGCAGTGACCCCTAGTAGGCTTGTGGATTCAGTCCACAGGTGAGGGACCAGAGCAGAAGCTTGATTTTGAATGGGCCAAAAGCTCTGTCTCTCTGAACATGTAGGCCCCTCAACTAGCTAACAGGGCATGGGAAAAGCAAAAGTCTTCTGGAGCTCTGACCATAAACAAGCCTGTGGTTGTGTTGGCCAGATCCAAAATGGGATCCATAGTTTGAAAATCTCAAACAAAGAGGGCATAAATATGGTCATACCCTAGAGAGAAATACAAATTCTCTCCTTTCCTCTCTCCTCTCCCCCCATCCCAATTAAGAAAGCAAGCAATTTGATATAGATTATATATGCACAGTCATGTAAAACATATTTCCAAATTAGTCATGTTGTGAAAGAAAATGGACCAAAATAAATAAAGCCAAGAAAAATAAAGTTTTTAAAAAATATGATTTGATCTGTATTCAGACTCCATCAGTTCTTTCTCTGGAGGTGGATGGCATTTTTCATTATGAATCTTTGTTGCTGAGAATAACTGTCATTCACAGTTGATCATTGCACAATATTGCTATTACTGTGTACGATGTTCTACTGGTTCTGTTCACTTTGCATTAGTTCATGTAAGTCTTTTCAGGTTTTTTTGAAGTATCCTGCTCGTCATTTCTTACAGTGCAACAGTATTCCATTATAATCATATATAATACAACTTGTTTGACCATTCCACAACTGATGGCCATCCCCTCAGTTTCTAATTCTTTGCCACCACAAACGAGCAGCTATAAATATTTTTCCTTTTCCTTTTTGTTTTTTATCTCTTTGGGATATACACCTAGTAATGGTATTGCTGTTTTTATACCCCTTTGAGCATAGCTCCAAATTGCTCTCCAGAATGGATGAATTCGTTCACAACTCTATTAACATTGCATAGTGTCTCAATTTTCCCACATTTATCATTTTCCTTTTCCATCATATTAGCCAATCTGATAGGTATGGAGTGGTACCTCAGAATTTTAAATTTACATTTCTTTAATCAGTAGTGATTTAGATTATTTTTTCCATATGACTATAAATAGCTGCCTGTTCATACCCTTTGACCATTTATTAATCAAGGAATAGCTCTTATTTTTATAAATTTGACTCAATTCTCTATATATTTGAGAAATGAGGCCTATATTAGAGGTATGTAAGTTTTTTCAGTTATAATTATTGTATATTTTTCTCAATCCTATATTTCACCCTGTTTATTTTACTCTCTCTCTTCTTTCACCCTGTCCATTCTTAAAAGTGTTTTGCTTCTACCACCTCCTCCAATCTGTCCTCTCTTCTATCAGGCTCCCCCCTCCCACTTCTCTTAGCCCTTTCACCTCCTACTTTCCTGTAGGGTAATATAGATTTCTATAGCTGAGTGTGTATGTTATTCCTTCTTTAAGCCAATTCCAATGAGAGAAAGGTTCAAGCATTGCCCACCCCACCCCTATCTACCCCTCCACTATAAAAGCTCTTTTGCATCTTTTTTATGTGAGATAATTTACCCCATTCTATGTCTTTCTTCTCCCAGTTCATCCTCTTTCTCACACCTTAATTTGGGGGGGGGTATTATCCTATTATAGTTAACTCACACCCATGCCCTCTATCTATGTATACTCCTTCTAACTACTCTAATAATGAGAAAGTTCTTAGGAGTTACAAGTATCATCTTCACATGTAAGAATATAAACAGTTTAACCTTATTGAATTTTTTATGATTTCTCTTTCCTATTTACCTTTTTATGCTTCTCTTGAGACTTGAAATTTGAAAGTCAGATTTTCTATTCAGCTCTGGTCTTTTCATCAGGAATGCTTGAAAATGCTCTATTTTATTAAATGCCCTGAAGAATTATACTCAGTTTTGCTAGGTAGGTGATTCTTGGTTGTAATCCTAGTTCCTTTGCCCTCCAGAATATCATGTTCTAAGACCTCCAATTCTGCTAAGTATTTTGTGATCCTTGCTCCATGATATTTGAATTCTTTCTCGCTGCTTGCAATATTTTCTCCTTGACCTGGGAGCTCTGAAACTTGAGTATAATATCCCTGAGAGTTTTCATTTTGGTATCTCTTTCAAGAAAAATCTATTGATCAAGTGGATTCTTTCCATTTCTATTTTATCTTCTTGTTCTAGGATACCAGGGCAGTTTTTCTTGATAATTTCTTGAAAGCTGATGTTTAGGCTCTTTTTTTTTGATCATGGATTTCAGGTAGCCCAATAATTCTTAAATTATCTCTCCTCAATCTATTTTTCATGTTGGTTATTTTTCCAATGAGATATTTCATATTTTCTTCTATTTTTTCATTCTTTATATTTTTTGTTTCTTGATGTCTCATGGAGTCATTAGCCTCTCCTTGCCCAATTCTAATTTTTAAGAAATTATTTTCTTCAGTGAGATTTTGTACTTCATTTTCCATTTGGCCTACTCTGTTTTTTAAAGATGTTATTTTCTTTCTTTCTTTCTCTCTCTCTTTCCCTCTTTCTTTCTTTGTCTTTACAAAGCTATTGAATCTCTTCTTTTCATGATTTTTCTTGCATCATTCTCTTTTCTCAATTTTTCCACACTGTATCTTATTTAGTTCTTAAAATCCTTTTTAAGCTCTTCCGGGGCCTGAGACCAATTCACATTTTTCTTCGACATTTTGCATGTATCTGCTTTGATTTTATTGTCTTGTTCTGCATTTGTGTTTTCATCTCTCCTATCAACATAGTAACTTTCTATGGTCAAGTTCTTTTTGTTGCTGTTGTCATTGTCGTTGTTGTTGTTTGCTCATTTTTCCAGCTTATTTCTTTACTTTTAACATGTTAAAGTTGGACTCTGCTCCCAGGGTGAAGGGGGCACTGTCCCAAGCTTCAGGTTTTCTGTGCCACTGCTTTCAGAGGTAGCTCTGTGGGTCTGCAAGCTCTCAGCTCTTCCAAGGTGGTATAATTCAAGCAAAGGTGTGGTCATTGCTTTGTGGCCTATGCTCTCATCTGTGAACAACCACCCTGACTCTTTTCCACCCTGGAAATATGATCAGGTTCCCCACTCCTGCTAATGTTCCTCTTCAGTCTGGGACTGTGACTTAGAACTGCATATGGACAATGCAACAGAGTCTTGTTCCCAGTGCCAACAAGTCCTGCATAACTGCCTTCTGACAAGTTGTCCAACCCCCTTGCCATCTGTGGGCTGAGAGCTCCAGAAGCCTCTGCCTGCCACAGATTCAGTTTCCCCTCTCCCCCAGGCCTACTGCTGGCTTGCCAGGTGCAGCCTGTTTTGAAATGGACTCCACTCTCACTCTAGTGAGCCAGACCTTTCCTGCAAAACTTCCAAGTTGTTTTGGGCTGGAAAATTGTTTTATCCTATTCTTTTGTTTGTCTTGTCACTCCAGAATTCATTTTGAAGTGTTATTTTATCATTGTTTGCAGGTGAATTTGGGAGCACTCAATTGAATCCCTGCCTTTACTACACCATCTAGGCTCTTCTTCACATCTCATAAACTTTTAAGAAATGGAGTCAGTTTGAAAATGAGAACAGAACCAAGGCCCAAGTAGGAGAGCAATTTGGAACTATGCCCAAAGGGCTATAAAAATGTGCATACTCTTTGACCCCGCAGTAGCACTTTTAGGGCTGTATCCCAAAGAGATCATACAAATGGGAAAAAGGACCCACATGTACAAAAATATTTATAGCAGCTCTTTTTCTGGTGGCAAAGAATTGGAAATTGAGGGGATGCCTATCAATTGGGGAATGGATGAACAAGTTGTGGTACATGAATGTAATGGAATACTGTTGTGCTATAAGAAATGATGAACAGGCAGACTTCAGAAAAACCTGGAAAGACTTTTATGGTCTGATGCTGAGTGAAGTGAGCAGAACCAAGAGAACGTTGTACACAGTAACAGCCATGTTGTGCATTGACTAACTGATAGACTTAGCCCTTCTCAGCAATGCGAGGATCTAAGATAACTCCAAAAGTCTCATGAGATGGAAAATGCTATTCACATCCAAAGAAAGAACTATGGAGTTTGAATGCAGATCAAAGCATACTATTTGCTATTTATTCTTCTTTTTTGTTTTGTTTCCTCTTTCTTGTGGTTCCTCCTATAGGTTCTAATTCTTCCTTACAACATGACTAATGTGAAAATACGTTTAATAGGAATGTATATGTATAGCCTATCTCAGATTGCATGCTGTCTTGGGGAGGGAGGAGAGGAAGCAGGGGGAGAAAAATTTTTACTCAAAAGCTTATGGAAGTGATTGTTGATAAATCAAATAAATTAGTAAAAAATAAAAAAATATTAAAAAAAAGAACTGAGGCCCAGGGAAGAAAAGATGTATTTTACCTTTTTTTTTTTGACTGATTTAGATTAAAGTGAATTTAGTACCCTGATGACAGACATATAAGAGAGAGGAGCCACTGAACATAGTAACAGACTAGATGTTCATGAGGCAATGTCAATTGAAGCTATGAACTAAGCTATAAGTGAGACAGGTGACAAATTTGAACTTTGGTGCTGGCAGGCATTCAATGACTAGATATCATAGCTCCACATCAGCTCACTTTCTTGATTGTTCAACCTCCCTACCAACTCCTCCGTGGGACCTGCTCCCTGAGAAGCCTTAGGCTGTTCACTTCACTCTCAGCTTACATTTTGGTCTTCTCCACCTTCCCACTCTTACCTTGTCTTCATACAAATAGTTTCTCAGTAGGATCTACTTCCCTGATTATACTGAATATTTACCTGAGATTGTCATATCTTGAGGAGTCTCAGACTTGTTGCTCATTTAATTCCAGGCTCACTCTTCTACTCTACCTCCGGCCTTTTAAGGATGACTCTGGCTTTTGCTGTGATCACTGATTGGTCAGTCCTTGCCCTGGACACCATATCTTCAGGAGCCATAGTAACTTCACTCCTGGCTCACTCTCTTTGTGTGTTCCATTTCCCCAAGGGCTGTTTTGTACTCTACTTCCCTCTTCCCTACTCCATCTTCACTTCCCCCCAACATCCTTTCCAGTTTCCTATTAGCATATAACTCTGAAAATAGAGACTAAATTGTGTTCTTCCCCTGAGAAGTACTTTAGCTGCCCCTTAGAAAATTTTGGTATGGTGTTTTATCACTATCATTTTCTTTCACGTAATTCTTGTTTATATGATTTGTTCTTTGACTCACTATTTAGGACTTTATTGTTAAGCCTCCATTTAGATATCCATCTTTTATGCATGCCCTCTGAATAGATTATTATTTTTATTACATTATGTTCTTTAAAGGATATGTTTGTAAGTATTTGCACAAACAAAACCAATGCAACTAAAGTTATAAGGAAAGCAGAAAACTGGGGAGAAATTTTTGCAACAAGTGTCTCTGATAAAGGCTTCATCTCTCAAATACATATATCGAGAGAGAGAGAGAGTACTGAGTCAAATTTATAAAAAACAAAAACAAAAACAAGTCATACCCCAATTGATAAATGGTCAAAGGATATGAATAGGCAGTTTTCAGACAAAGAAATCAAAGCTATCTACAGTCATGTGAAAAAATGCTCTAAATCACTATTGATCAGAGAAATGCAAATTAAAACAACTCTGAGGTACCACCTCACACCTATCAGAGTGGCTAATAAGACAAAAAAAGGAAAATGTTGGATGTTGGAAGGGATATGGGGAAGCTGGGACACTAATACATTGTGAAGTGATCCATCCATTCTGGAGAGCAATTTGGAACTATGCCCAAAGGGCTATAAAACTGTGCATACACTTTGATCCAGAAATACCACTGTTAGGTCTATGTCCCAGAGATATTAAAAAAAAAAAAGGGAAAGGGATCTATTCATACAAAAATACTGATGGCAGCTTTTTTTTTATGGAGGCTAAGAATTAGAAATCAAAGGATGCCCATCAATTGGGAAATGGTTAAATGAGCTGTGGTATATGATTGTAATGGAATATTATTGTGCTATAAGAAATGACAAGCAGAATGATTTCAGAAAAAGCTGAACTTACATGAACTGATGCATAGTGAAGTGAATAGAACCAAGAGAACATTGTACACAGTAGCAGTAATATTGTTCAATGAAGACTGTGAATTGGGGCAGCTAGGTGGTGCAGTGGATAGAGCACTGGCCCTGCAGTCAGGAGGAGCTGAGTTCAAATCTGGCCTCAGACCAAACACTTGACACTTACTAGCTATGTGACCCTGGGCAAGTCACTTAATCCCAATTGCCTAAAAAACAAACAAACAAAAAAACCAAAGACTGTGAATGACTTAGCTGTTCTTAGCAATATTCCAAGACAATTCCAAAGGACCAATGATGAAGCATACTATCCACCTCCAGAGAAAGAACTGATATTGATTAAGTACAGACTGAAACATGCTATTTTTCATTTTCTTTCTCTTTTTTTTTCTTTTGTTTGAGTCTTCTTGTACAAAATGACTATGTGGAAATGTTTTACATAATTCCACATGTATAACCTATATCAGTTGGTTACCATCTGAGAGAGGGGAAAGGGGAGGGAGGGAGGGAGGAATAGAATTTGGAACTCAAACTTTAAACAAAATTTTAAGTATAAAAGATGTGTTTGTTATATCTGTCTATTTACATTTACTTGAGATATCTTTGTTCCTTAATACATCAATTTTTGTAAAATTTGCATGTGATGCTGGGAACATGTACATTCTTCAGCAGTTCCATTTAGAATATGACACAAGTCTTTTACCTCTATTTTGTCCAGCAATTTGTTCAATTCCCTGTTATATTTATCTTTGCTAGACTTATCCAAAACAGAGAAGGACATTACATTCTCCAGCCATTATAATACTGTGTCTATGTCTTCTTGTAAATTCAGTTAATTTTTCCTTACAATTTTAGATCCTAAGGCATTTGGAACAGATAAGTTTAATATTGATATTGATTTGTTGTCTTCAGTTCCTTTGAGTATAATATAGTTTACTTGTTTATCTTTTTGATATTGTGAATATTTTTGCTTTTTCTAGTAGCATGATTGAAACTCTTGCTCTTTTTGGATTCACCAGATGTGTAGAAAATTTTGGTCTAGTCACTCATTTTTATTCTGTGTGTCTTTGTTTTAAAGATGTGTTTCTTATAAGCAATAGACCAGGGTTTTATTTTCTTACTCAAAGTAACTTTTAAAAAATTTAATAGACTGTCTAATCCATTCACATTCAAAGTTATGAAAGACTTATCGTTTTTTATTTGTCTCTAATATTGGGCTTTTTTTCCAAATTAGAATGTTCTCCCTCTTTAAAGACAGTACTGTCACTTCAGATATTTTAGTTTAATCTCCTTCAAGACAACCCTATTTGCACTGACTCTCTTCCCCTCATGTTCAAAATCTTCCCTTCCCATTAGTCACCAATTTCCCTGGTTTTGGAGTTTCCTGTTAGTTAATAATTTCTTTTTCATTCTACTTATCTACTTTTTCTAATTCTTTACCTGTTTTTTCTGTCAGCAAAGTAGTGAAATAAAATGCTCCTTTCTCTCCTTTCCAACTTATTTTGTCTTTAATTTTGTTCTCTGCACCTTAAAAAAAAGATTCCTTTATTTCTCTTTATTTTTCTTCCATTTCTGTCAATTCTAGACTTTTATTCTTTCATTCATGGTCCTTATACTTATTTATTCTTTCTGTACTTCTCATGAAATTAAAGCTTCCAAGATACCTTTTTTTTGAGTTCCATCTTCTAAACATTCCATGTTATTTACCTTTTGGATATTGCTCCCTGATCCCCTTTTTCTGTTGTGCCTTACCCTCAGAAATACCGATTCTTGCAGGTGACAGATGGGATAGAAGTATTACCCCATCGTAAGAATTTTCTTATGTCCCTGATTGTGAACTTTGCTATCCCCATAATAATTTTTTTCCACTATTTGCCTGTCCCTTCCTTGGTGGCTGCATTTGTTTATTTTTCTTGTATTTCTATTGTCTGTGGTGTTTTCAAAAGAAATAATTTGTTCCATTATAGTTTTCTTTCTAGGAATGCTTCAAATGCCTCTTTTTATGGAACATCCATATTTTATTCAGTAATGATTAGGCTCTGGTTTGCAGAGTATATTACCTTGGGTTGCATCTTGAGCTCCTTTCCTCTTTGGAATACTGTATTTCATACTCTCCTTTGGTTCCTGGTGTGAATAGCCTTGTGTTACTCAAATTTCCTTTCCTATATGCTGCAAACTCGAAGACATACAGTGGTCAAATTTAATAATTTTAATGACAAAAGCAAGCTTGCAGAACTTGTCATTTGTTATTAAAATTATTAAATTTAACCACTATGTGTCCTGGAGTTTGCAGCATATGATTTTTCTCCCCAAAGGATAATCTGTGAATTCTTTTAGTTGGTACTTTGTTTTCTGTATTCAGAAGTTCTGGACAGTTTTCATATATTGTCGCTTGCATGATGGTGCAATGGTCAGATATCTTGACCCGTCATGTTCTTCTGGGATACCTATAATCTTTCACTTGTCTCTATGTATCCTGTCTTTGAGATCAATATTTCACTTGCATAGACATCATTTTTAAAAATGTAATTGTGCTTCTTTTGTTCCAGATGGTCCTTTGCTTCTGTATATTTGCATGCCCAATCATTTATTCTCTTGGGGGGTTTTTGGTGATGTTTGCCACTGTGGACTCAAGTTTTTGTATTCTACTAATCTGCTCTCACACTTATTTCCCTCTTAAACCATTCAAGGGACATCCTGCTATAGTTCCATGCTCTTGAGAATCCATAGGGTCCTCCTCCTCATCAGATCTTTTTCTTTGTCTTGCAACAAAGGTGTTCCAAAAGTCTTTAGTGCAGTAGAACATCCTGTATTTATTCATAGATGTCTAGACTCCATTGAAGGCCATTTTCCCTTTTCTTAATTTTATTTTCCCTCTTAGTTTATATGTTTGTGCTCAAGGTTTTTAACTGATTTTTTTTCCCTTAGATCTTCGGGAATTTTAGTCTTTTCCCTGAGGATTGGGCTCAAAGCCTTCTCTTTACTCCTTCCACACTGGGCAATTTTTATTTTCCCAGCCTCAGTCTCTATCTCAAGTGATTTCTTGGGGGACAGACCTGACCACAGTTCCCTTTATTTCAGGCCTGGTGGATCCACACACATGCTGGCATCCTACCCTAGATCCCTAGTTTGTTGGTGAATGCTATTGCAGCAAAAAGTGCTGCCACCATGGTTTTACACAGTGCATGGTGGGGAGTGTGCGGCAGAGTTTTTTCTTGCAAGCACATGGGTCAGCTTGTACAGTCTTGCTAGAGTAATGGCTTGCTGGGAAGTGGTGCTGAATGAGCATGTTAGGAATTAAGTATTAGTCTGCCTTCTCTACTTTTATTCCATTGAGTTGCTACCTCTATAACTCCAATCCCGAAGTCCACTAGTATAGGACTCTTTCACTGGTGGAAATGAATGTCCTGCATGAGGGGCAGGAAGTTGGTGAGAGCAAGAAAGGTAAGAGCATCACTCTTTTCAAACCTTCAATTTTCTTTGAGTCTTCGAGTTTTCTCTGAGTTCTTTGAGTTGCTTAAGGTCTCTTCAAAACTCCTTAGATTTCAGGTGCTCCTGGCTTCCAATTTCAAGAGAGATAGTTGATGCCAATTCCCATCTCAAGTTGCTGAAGGAAAACAGTGGGAAGAAACTGACAAGAGAGGACCTGGCAGACTCCATCATGTTTTTATCCCCAACTTACTACACTAAGGAGTCTGGGGAATTTCCCCTTGGGTGAAATCTAAGATTCTCATCCCCAATCAGAGAGCTCTGATTGTCTAGTAAATATTCTCTTATGTATACTTATATCTAATTTCAGTTCACTATGATTTAGGTAAATGGGTTTCTTGGCTACCTTCTTTGTGTGTTCATTTGTGGAAATGGGATCAAGTCTTTGATATGAAGCTGGGTGTCTTGATTCCCCCCCCATTATAAATAATAATCAGAATTTAGATTGAACCTGAAAACCATATCCACTAGACTAATAGTATTTAAAGGAATATATTATATAAACTTCTGGATCCAACCTCTTGCTTCCCCTCCTGTCAGGAGTTAAAGACTCCCTTGGAGAAGGGGGGAAAATAAGAGGCTAGAGATATATTCTTATTTTCCTTTGAGCCACACAATGAGGTTCCCATGGTATATGTGAAACCTCATTAGGTTTCATAGTGTCTTAGATCACAGAAGACAGCTGAAGTTGTTTTGTCTTTTGCACATAATTCTTATTTTGGAGAAGTTTGAGAGGTCAGGAATACTTGAGAAAGTAACTAGCTCACCATGTTGATCACATGACCCAGAAGTCTCTGTACATTTTCACTTTCTTATTTTCTTCTTTTTGTATTTGTATCACCTGCACTTAGCACTGAGCCTGGTACAAAATAAGTCCTTAATAGATATACTATCTCTCTATCTTTCTCCCTCTTTATCTACCCACCTACCTATCTATTACTCCAAGGGATAGCATATCAGAGTTTCAATTAAGTGAATGAGCTTTCCAGGATTGAGATAACTTGACCCTAATTGTGTCATTTTTCTCCTTTGATGGAACACTGTGTATGAAAAACACTAATAAAGAGGTCAGAGTATTAGTATAGCATATAACTTCCTAGCTGGCCACTTACTTGGAGGAAATGGCAGATGGAACACATTCATAGGACTTTATGGGAATGGTACAACTGAGGAGAGTAGAATTTGATGGTGAATGATTGGCCTGGCAATGGTTGGGATAGTTTTTCTGAAGAGACAGTGTCTCTTCAGAGAGTGACTAGACAACCTTGAAACCTATCCCATGCACTCATCCAACCTCATTCTGGCCTACATTCTCTCCTGAGACCTAATAAAACAAAATGAACCCAATATTTATCAGATGGGACTGAGCCAGGTTTCCCCACATCACCCTACGCCCTCAAGTTCCCTAATAGTATGCTGCGATCCTGAGATTCTTTTCTATTTAATATCCAGTCCTTCAAAAATACAAAGACCATGCCACTTCCTGAACTTCAACCACATTGGAGGTGTTGGCTGTCTAATCATGACTGCGTATACCTAGACCACCTCTCCACTCTAAGAGGGTGGGGGAAAAAACCTCATGAAAACCCTTGTAGAACTTTTTGGAGAGGGGGAGAATAAAAGAATAAATCAACTTCATTTTTTTTAAAAAAAATTGATAGGTTAATCCATTACCAGGCATCATGCCATAGTCAAAAGAGGTGGGCTCCAAGCCAGGAAAAGCTGGATTGAAATCCTGCCCTTGCCACTGTCTGGCTGTGTGATTCTCATTAAGTCACTCAAATTCTCTGTGTTCTAGGCAACTCACCAAGTTATACATTGCAAAGAAGATACTGACCTGCCTTGGTAGAGTGAGTTTCTTCATATGACAACGAAATCACAAGTCTAGGCCCTATCTCTAGCATTTCTATAATTAAATAATATCGGTGACTGAATCCAGAAGACTACTGATGACTCACACTTCAAATCTCTTGGCAGAATCAGACATATTTTCAGACAAGGATATCATGTAGATTTGTGTTACATTGAATATAAACTCACCCTCTTATATATCTTATTTTCTTTGGAGATGTTTATGGGGGAAATGGGGAGGGGGCATAATAATGATGTTAAAGAAAAGAACATAAGTGAAAAAAATTTAAATTACAGAAAGAAAAGCAGAAGGAAATCTAGAAAGGAATCAAAATAATAGCTAGCACTTTAAGATTTGCAAATCACTTGACAAATATACTATCTCATTTTATCCTCAAACAGTCCTGGGAGCTATTTATAGAATTTATAGAATTTTTTTTTTTACAAATGAGGAAACTGAAGTAGACAGAGTTTAAGTGATTTGCCAAGGGTCATTCAGCTGCTTTTGAATTAAGGTATTCCATCTCTAGGCCCGGCACTTTATCCACCACCCCATTTAGCTGCCCCAGACAAGCAAGGGAAAGCTAGAACTACCATGCTAAATGTAATATATGCTTTTAAGTTGTGAAGTGATCTGACCATTCTGGAGAGAAATATGAAACTATGCCCAAAAGGCTATAAAATTGTGCATACCCTTTGATCCAGCAATACCACTGCTGGGTCTGTATACCAAAGAGATTTAAAAAAAGGGAAAGGGGCATATTTTACAAAAATATTTATAGTACCATGGCAAAGAATTGGAAATTGAGGAATGCCCATCAATTGGGGAATGGTTGAACAAGCCATGGTATACAATTGTGATGGAATATCATTGTGCTATAAGAAAACCTTGAAGAACTTACGTGAATTGATACAAAGTGAAGTGAGCAGAACCAGGAGAACATTGTACACAGTAATTGTACAATGAAGAGTACAATAAGTTGGCTATTCTCAGCAAGACAATCCCAAAAGACTCAGAAGGACATTATCCACCTCCAAAGAAAGAACTGATATTGTCTGAATACAGACTGAAGCATGCTATTTCTACTTTCTTTTCTTGTTCAAATCTTCTTGTACAAAATGACTAATATGGAAATGTTTTACATGATTGCACATGTATAATCTATATTGGATTGCTTACCATCTCAGGGAGGGGGCAGGGGAGAGAGAAATGGAACAGTAGAATTTGGAACTCAAAACTTTTTTAAAAATGTTAACTTGTTTTAGCATGTAATTGGGGAAAAATTATAAAAACCTATTGAAGAGATCCATTCTTGTTTTCTATTCTTTCTATATGGAAATGTGTTTGTTGCTGATTTATAACAATAAAAAATACAGCACATATAGGAGAGAAGTGACCAAGGAAGAGAGTTTTATTCCAAGAAAGTGGAAAACAAGTGGGGATGGGGGATGGGGAGAGGAAAAAGGTGTCCTGGGACAAAGAAAGTGCAATACCCAGGGTAGATAGCTGAATGGGATGTGAAATTGAATCATGGTCTGGTGTCTAGGGCCAACAGTAGACATAGTGGGATAAGTTGGATAGTTTGCACACACTCAGTCACTGATCAGATTCTCTCCCCTTAGACTGTAAGCTCCTTGAGATGAGGGGTTGTTTGCTTTCTATAGCTAGTACTTAGCACAATACTTGGAACATAGTAGGTGATTAATAAATGCTTGCTGACTTGTATTAACTTGGATAGAGCCCTAGAGTAATAGCTGGCATAAGGACCAAATAAAATAATACATGTAAAGAATTTAATAAACATTAAAATGCTATATAAAGTAAGTTATTATTATTCTGACAATCTATATTAAACTGTCTCTGGAGCACCTATTAAACAAATAGGTTTAGGACAAGGAGATCCTTGGTCAAAGGGAAGGAGTAAAAAGGCCAAGGCTGGTATCACTTGGGTTTTTTTTCCTCCCTCATGCCTGCCTGTTCCCAAGGTTTATGACCTTCCCCATTTAGGGGGCTCTAGATACCAGGTGATAGCAGACATGTACCCCTTGACTGGACCCAAGAGAGACTTCGGGACATGATCAAGCATTGACATCATCCTTAAGTTTCCTACCTGATCTATACTGAAATGCCTAATTCCAACGTATCTCCTATCCTACACAGCACCTCATTCTGTATCTCCTCCTGATGCTTTTGACCTCTTTCTCCCTTCAGAACCTAGCAGTGAGACTGCTTTGTTCCTTGGGATGAGTGGTAGTCTGTTTCAGACACTGAAGATAGGTAACTTGGCTGTGCCTCTTCCCCAGGGTTAAAGGTGTTATACAAAGGCAACAAGAAGGATTATAAGAGTGTGATTTCCTTGGATTTTCTATGAATTGTTTTGAGGAAAAGGTTTTTGTTTCCTTATTTTAAGAAACTATGGGGACTCAGGACAAATCTCCTGTGGTCTTGAGGAGTTAGGAAAAGCTGCAATTTTCTATGCTTGGGGCCCTGATGTTAAAGAGGCTAAACACAGGAAATTTACAAATCAGGTGCAGGAGTCATGTAATTTCATTTCTTAATACTATTGCTTTTCAACAAGCTTTCTTAGGAACGTTAATGTACTTTGGAGAATTCCCAGATAAAGACAGTCAAACTCATCCAGAGAATGTGTGACTTCAAAGGCACTGCAAAAAAGAAAGGAATTATAGCAACCATACCTGGGAAAACTAGATAGATGCACTGCTAAGGTTGACATCGTTTGAGATCAAAATGAATCTATTTTTATAGATAAAATAGTGAACCCCTGAGTTTTAAAGTTTTACAAGGGATATTTAAAATCAGGATAAGACTGGTGGACAACATAGAAGCCTAATTCAACAACTGTGATCCAACACTATTTTTGTGTGTGGGATCCTGTGAGTTTTTTCCATAGTTTAATTAACTATTTCATTATTAAACTTTAATTAAAATTAAACTAACTTTTAAATTAAACTAAAATTAACTATTTAACTAAAATATTTTAACTATTAACTATTTAAAAATTAAGATTTTTTTCCCCATAGTTCAATTAACTATCCAGAGGATTAGTTTCTGGCAGCCACCATCTTGGGAGTATGGATGTAAATATACATACAAATATACCTTACTCACTCACCAGAGATACTTAAGGAAACCAGCACAAAATGAAACCATATTGCTATTCTCCCTGTCCTCCCTATTTACACATCCCACCCATCACTGATTCATTCTTGTCATCCCTCTCATCTACACTCTGCCAGGCATTTTGTTGTAAAGCTGAAACAAATTTATGTTTGCCACAGAATAGAGATGATCAGAAATCACTCCCCAAGGCAACCATATGCCCCTACATACAAATACTATGCCCATTTATTACTGCTCCCAGTGATGAAAAGGGATGTGGAGCCATGTTTTAAAAAAAAACAACTATAAATATTTCTCTACAAATATTAAGAAACATCTTCTTTAGCCTAAAACTCTTTCCATGCAGTTCCCTTTAGGAAAATAGAACACAAACTAGGGCCTTCCTTTGAGATGGAGTAACTCTTTGTCTGCATGGGATCACTGTCTTCTCACACACCAGCAATGGTTGGCATTATGTATAACTTCGGAGATAACATCTTCTCTTTTGAAATTTAAAGTTAAAATGCTGACCACTGGAAGGAACTTTTAAGGGGAAGTGGTCCAGGAAGGAATTGAAAGGTGAATATTGTGGAATATTAACTCCAAGGTGTATTTTAACATTCCCCCCTTGGTTAGAGATTCTGTTGCCTAAAATCTTCTTAGGTCCAAGTTCTATTAGAAGGAAGAGGGACTATGCTAGTTTGGACATCTCTCTCTAAGCAGGAAATGGATAGGACATAGACTAATGACAAATGCAATAAAACTGAAGTCTTGAGCCTAATTGACTACATTCTTACTCAATTTTCTTTTGTGAAAACTTTTAAAAATCTTATGTCCACATGCCAAAACACTGGCATATTCTTCCAATATAAGGAAGCATAATTGGGTTTAATTATTAATTAGAGTTCTATTACAGTTATTGTGAAGGCTAAATTATGTTTTGTTTCATGTAAAATGTCCTTGAACATTACTAATGGTTTTAATAAATGATATATTTCTACCACAATCTATATTTTAAAATAACAGTATAAATATGGAAGTTAGGGTGATTAGATGGCCAGATAGAGTAAACAGCACTCTATAGTCTGGGCCCTTCTAATGATACGAGAGTCCTCTAAATGGTACAGAGGCCCTACCTACATGTTATAATTAGTTCACTGGATGCTGGAAGAGGCTAACTGGGATAATGAAAGGGAGAATCTGAATTACCCAGCACAAGAAAGCTGCACATAAATTGACCCTACCACATTCAGCAGCCAGTGATAGAGCTCTTGGGTTTTTAAGAATCATGCAATTAAAGCACAGGGCAGCTGCTAGATCTGGGAACAGCACAAGTTAAAATGGACATGTTAATGGGGACAGGTACCAACAGTCCTAAGGCAGAAACATATAAGCCCGTGAGAAAGGCAGATGGCACCTGTCAGCCTACAGTGGACCACAGAACCAAACAAAATCATCATGCCTCTTGATGCCACCATTGCTAACTCCATTAATGTAGTGGACCAGGTAGCCCAGACAGGATACGTGGTATAGGGTAACTGACCACATCAACACTTTTTTTCTATTCCTAAAACTAGTCGGGAGCAGACTGCTTTCACCTGAGATTTCTATACCAAAAGGGAAAGCTGAGAAACCATCATTGAAGTTACCACATCATGGAGAATTGCTACACCATCATCCTTATCTAGATGCAGATTTGGAGTCCCTCAGCACCCCATCCCCATCTTCAGTCAGCTGTAAGTGTCCTTTAATAGATCTCTTTTAGACATACAAGTCTTGTGCATGGGTTTTTTTCTTCCCCTTTTTAATTCAGACATAGTGTTACCTTATAATATGGTAGAGGCATTTGCCACCAAATAAAGGAAATAGATAAAAGAAACTGATTAACTCTCATTTTCAACCTACTCAAACTCAGAAAGTCTTTAGTTCGATTGCTATAGTGAATGGTTCTAATTTTTTAGTAAGGTGGGTATGGTTATAAAGTAGCAAGACTAAATTTTTTGCATGTGACTTCTAAACTAGCTTTGAAGGCAACTTCCCAAGAGTACAAAATGTATTGAGCAAGAGCAAGCAGCATCACTGGACTGTAAGATTCATTTTGGTATGTGAATTCTGGTATGTTTGTCTAAAAATTTAAATTAAGTATGACACCTCTATATACAAAGTATGGTCTTCCTGCCATGTTAATACATAAGGTTGTGCAGAAGGTCCCATGTCTCTCTTTCCCCACTTCGTAAGTGGGCTGGGGCTGCATAGATAATTGGGATGAAAAATACCTAAACATGATGCATGGTGGTGAGGAGGGGCAGAACTAAATCACAGGATCATAAATACAGATCTGGAAGGGATCTCAGAAGACATCTAGTAGAATCCTCTCATTTTAATGATAAGAAAATTGAGGCCCAGAGAAATTAAGCGACTTGTCCAATCAATGTCACAAGTCAGATATAGAACCTGATCCTAGGTCCTCTGAGTCTAGAGTTAGTGCTTTTGTGCTCTTTTTCATTACTTCTCTTTGAACCCTTTGAAAGATGAAATGAAAGTTGAATGATTAAAAAGTACATGCATTCATATTATCCCATCTTCTTAAATAAATCACTTCACTGCTATTGCCATCCAGTTACAAAAATGCATTGAAAGTTTTTCATTTCTTCTCAAAATGACAAAGTATCTAGGGCTTTTGACTTCTCCCTTATTTACCATTTGTATAATGCTTACCTTTTTCAAAGGGCTTTTACTATTCTATCTTCTAAATATCACTACGTCGAAAAGAAGTGAGGTAGAAAGGGTAGGTATTATCCCTATTTTTTTTACAGATTAATATGGAGATTAAATAACATGCTTCAAGGGTCACAAAATTATAAATCCCCAGAGATACATATCCACAAAGATAGAAATACTGACACATAAAGCAAATATACACACATTTTTAAAAATACACTTACATGCATCAAATATACTCAGATATACAGGTATACTTTGTTAGCCTGAACCTCATTATACACTCATTTACAGGGAGCTCTTTTATATAATGTTTTATAACAATTCATTTTACAGAATCTGATAGTCCTTAGCTGTGGGCTTTGAGTATGCTTCCCTGAGTACTTCACATTTACTATATGTTATACATGTATTTACATACGTTATATAGACATTATATACTATATACTATGTATATAGACACATACTTCTGATTTTGTATATTAACTAATGCATGTTGAATTTGCCTTTGCTTTTAAGAAATCTTTTACTTTCACCCCATTCCAAAAGCAAAAGTTCCTACAAAAACTAAAAGTACTAAAAAGTAGTCTGAATAACTAGAGACTTTCACATTGTCCTGGCTTTTTCTGACTGTTTTGTTTTAATGTAAAGGAACAAGACTTGAGAGTAGCCACAGTGTGCTCTCTTCAACTAAGCTATGGGAAATTTCTCTTTAACTTTTGAACTCCTTTAACCCTAACCCTAGGAACTCTGTATTGTGCTGAAATCTATTTTGAGTATACTAAAACATTTTATCAGAAAAATGTTTCCCTTTTCAAGATTAAATTTTAACTTCTCAAGTATAATTTTATGACATACTGTAGCCAGCCTTGTTTTCATAAAAGCACATCTCTTGTTTTCAGTGGGTAAATAGAATATATTCAATTAACTGTTCAAGGGCATATCTATTTCATAAACTGAAGTATGCCTGCAAAATACACAAATAGTTATATAGCACATTCCAATGCTCTTAATTAGTAGGTGGGAAGACAGTTTACTGTACGAACAAATTACATAAATGGGAATGTGGACTTCAATGAGAGGAAGTTGGCAGGTAGGTGAAGAGTGGCTTAACTGAAGAAAGCAAGTAGTCAACAAATTAACTACAAGACGCTGATCAGATCAATAAAATGCCATTTTAAAGCCTACCCCCGAAACCAAACTAGCTTTCTGAGATTCTTAAGGCCCTAAAGGGCACTGAAACTTGACAAAAACAGGCAGTTCATACTATCCACTAAATAAAAACTGCAGGATTCTTGGAGAAGTAGTAAAAACAAAAGGTGGCTGGGAACTCACTAAGTGATGATTGATCAGAATTTGGTGGAACAGTGACAAAGACAAATGCAAGGGGAAAATTCCCTTCTATAGTTCTTTGGCTGAGGTCTCCTACAAATCTGAAGGCCAATCCCTGCATAGAAATCCTGACAGATATAGAAGCAGCCTAATGCTTTATAATACTACAAAGTGATATTTTCACAATTCTTTGAGGAACATCATGAAAGTATTATCACGCTCACTTTGTAAATGAGAAAACTGGGGCTCATGAAGTTTAAGGTCACAATAAGGATCAAGGCTAGAACTTCAAATCATGCCATAGGACTCCAAGATCAGTGCTTTTGACACAATGCTCGAAGTTCATTCCTTCATTTCCAGGACTCCAATCTTTCCCCAAAGACTGAAATCCTTAGGGAACTTTTTATCCTCCTCTCTGCTGTTCTTAGTCTAACATAAATATAGATAAGTCCTCCATGTGGTGTACAGGGAGAGAAGAACTGACAGAATCATTAAGAGACCTCCAGTTTTATATCTCCAACTGCCTTTTAGGCATCTCAAAATGGACCTCCCATAGACATTTCAAATTCATCATGTCCAAAACTGAATTCATTATCTTTCCCTCATTCCCAACCCTTTCCTTATAATTTTCTTACTACTATCAAGGATATCACCAGCCTCCCAGTCATCTAGACACAGAGCCTATGTGTCATCTTTGACTCCTCATTCTCACTGACCTACCCTATCCCTACATATCCAATCAGTGGTTAAGTCCCGCCATTTTTATTTTCATAACATTGCATATATACATACCCCTTCTCTTTTGACACTGCAACTACTTCAGTGCAGGCCCCCGTCCTAATACCTGGACTACTGCAATAGCCTGCATGTTGGCCTAACTACTTCCAATAATCCATTCCCCACTTAGTTGTCAAACTGACCTTCCTAAAACAGAAGTCTGACCATGTCATTCCTCTACTCAATAAACTCTGGTGGCTCCCTATTGCCTCCAGGATCAACTATAAAATCTGTCCAGCTTTTAAAATCCTTCATTACTTGTGCTCCTCCCCCAACCCCCACTCCAGTCTTCTTACACCTTACTCCTCTTCCACTCTCTGCAAACCCGATGATATTGGCCTCCTTGTTATTCTTCAAACAAGATGCTCCATATCTCACTTCCATTTTCTCTGTCTCAATGCCAGGAATTCTCTCTTCATCTCCACCTACTGGCTTCCCTGAAGTCCCAACTGAAGTCTCACCTTGTTTTAGTCTTTCTCAATTCTCCTTAATGCTAGTATCCTCCTTTAGAGATCACTTCCAATTTATTCTGTATATATTTTTGTACATAGTTGTGTCTTCCCCATTAGACTGTGACCTCCTTGAAAGAAGGTGTGTGTGTGTGTTTCCTTTGTGTCCCCAGTGTTAGGTACATAGTAGGTGCTTAATAAATGCTAGTCCACTGAGAAAAATACTACCTCTATATTGTTCAAAGCTCTTTCATAAAATCACAAAATTTGTGGGCTAGGAAGGACTTCACAAGCCATCTAGTTTGGCCTCTGACCAAAAATTGATTCCTTTGACATCATTTGACAAGTCATCTAACCTCTCCTCAAAAGACTGTTAGAGGAGAAACTGCTACTTATGAGGGCAGTCCTATACTTTTGGATGATTCTAATAGTCTGGAAGTTTTTGTTTAGAAACACAAATCTGCCTTTCTACAACTTCTACCTATTTGCTCCTAGTTTGGGCCTCTTGGGTCATGCAGAACAAGTTTAATCATCTTTTCTAACAGCCCTGTAGGAGGCCCTAATGCCCTACCACGGTTTCTCTTCTCTAGGCCAAACATTCCAGTTCCATCAACATATCTTTGTATGGCATGGTCTCTACTCCTCTCACCATCCTGATCATTCTGGAGAATGAGCAGCATGGCTAAAGGTTTCCTAAACTGTGGCATCCAGAACCAAGTACAGCACACAATTCATTCTGACCAAAGCATATTACAGAAGGACTATCACATTCTGAACACTGTGGATCTCTTTTAATACTTGCCTACAATACCATAAACATTTTTGGCCATCATGTTACACTAATGTTTCTTTGAGAACAGACCAACCCCATCCCACCCCAAAAATTTTTCAATAAGAAATGTTAGCTAGTGGTGCATCATCCTGTACTCATGATCCCAAGCACAGAACTCTACATATATACTTTTAAATATGACCCAATATTCTAGCCAGTAAAGATTTTTAAATCCTGATTCTAACATTCAGTATGTTAGCTATACCTTCAAGCTTCACGGTCAGCTACAAATTTGATTAATCTGAATTGATAAAAATATTGCTTAAGGCTCCCTTGAGATACTTCGTTACAAGTCTGAGACTGTCAAATGTTATGCTGAAATCTAAGCATACCAGGTCTAAAGCACTTTCCAACCAAACCAGTAGTAACAGCCAAAAAGGAAAGGTTTGTTATGGCTAGTTCTTGATTAAAACAAATCAAAACTCACATTGGCCTTAGTGATCACTACTTCCTTTGTGAAATGCTCAAAAATCATTCCTTTAATAATGTATTCTATATTTTATCAGGAAAACAAACTATATGCTGTGGCTGGTAGCATTTGTTACCATGCTTAGCTCATTCTGGAGTTCATTCCCTATTAAACATTCTTATAAAGCCAGTTCATGCTCTTCTTTTGTATTCCCCCTGTTACCTGCCCATTTCACTTAAAAATCTGACTGTTCAGCCTACTTACTGTCTTTTAGACAACTCCCTCTTCCTTTCACTGAAATAATTTCTGCTTCTGTCTCAAGAATTTCACTCTTGAAAGTTCTTGGACCAAACTCCTCTTGATGAATATTAGGCAATTAGATCATAGATTCTGCCAAAATATAATTGATCGAATTTAAGGGACCTTAAAAGCCACCCAGTCCAATTCTTCATCTCACAGAGGAGAAACTAAGGCTCAGAGAATTTGTGACTTACCCAAGGTCATACAAGCAGGAAAGCTAGAATTCAAACCTAGCTCCTCTGATTCCACATCTAGTACTATCCTTACTGTACCATTCTAGACCCTAGCTGAACTTTCTCTGAACCTTTTGAAACATGTTCTCTCAAAATTTAGAGTGCATATCAGACTATATCCCAAATTTCTTCTCCTTTATCATGAACTATGATGGAGAATCGCCTGCCTTCAAAGTTTCTGTCAAAGTGTACATTTAGGAAATTGTTCTTTCTTGTCAAAATTATGTCCAAAACAGTGGCTTCTATTGTTAGTTTCTTCACCTTCTGGAAGATAAAAATGATTAGGGTTAAGTCACAAACCTTGGCAGCTATTCTACTTTTAGCAAAGCTCAAATACATATACAAATAGCTTACGTCTATCACATCTTCATTTTAGCCCTGTAACCCTATAGCCATCCATATTTACTGCCTTGCCAGGTGTTCTACAAGCTACTTACACAATAACCACTTCTAACTCTCCTTTCACTGTACTTCAATCAAATGTTTTCCATTATTTTTTTTTCTCTCACTACTCAATTTCCCTATGTGAACATATTTTCTTGAGAAACAAGGCTACTTATTTTGCTTTTATCTATTCTATTCCTTTTGAATAGGCATTATCCCTCCAGATATATACTATTTCTGAGCCCTATTCCATGAATTCTCAGTGACATGAGGTCAAATTTGCCTATCATTCAGCTTTCTATTTCACTTATGCTTTGTGAATTTGCACAGAAACATTTAAAACATGGATTTCATAGCTGATCCCTTTCTTGGATTTTGTCTCCTGTAAATTATTTGATCTTCACTGCTCATCTTGTAGCTGCTACTATGGCAGACGTTTATGGTATCTAGGTTAATACATATTTACATATGTGTATAAATCCACATGGGGAATGAGGACAGAATACAACACAACTATCTCATTCACAGAAGCTATACTTCTCTAAATGTAGCCTAGTATTTTATTTGCTTTTTTGGTTGCAATGTCAGTTTTACTCATAAATGTGTGTATAGAATTATACATAAGTATGTAAACATATATAAATTTTTCTTCCTACTTCTTTTCAGTTTAAAGTCTTCTTTATCAAATTATGAGACTCCAGACAAGCATGTTTTTACTTTCTTATTATATGAGATAAACTCTATCTGTGGCTTTTATTTTAAACTGTGGTTCAGAACTTTAAAACCTATTTTTAGATTCCATATTGTAAGTTATTCACTTCAAATTGTGACCTTTTTTGTTTTCTGAATCCTCTATCTTCAATAAACAATAGCTCTGGGAATACTCCAAGTGCCTTAAGGTTTCTTCTGATTGATGCCATCTTTTTTCCTACACAAATCGCCAAGGATAAGTAATGACTGTCAGGTCTGGAAGCAAGTTAATTCAGAACCTAACAGGAATGAATGTAAAATCTTTCCCTTATTTTCAAAAGTGACTTTGTATGATTAGACAGCCGTTTGTGTGAAAAAAAAAAAAAAAGACCTAGGGATTTTAGTGGACTGCAAGTTCAATGAGTCGACAACATGATATGGCAACCAAAAACAGTGAATATAATACTGGCCTGTATCAAGAGCTTTTATATCATAGTTTCTATGAATGAGGCGATAGTCCCATTGTATCCTGCCCTACTTAATCCATATCTGGAGTATTGTGTCCAGTTCTCAATCCACATCTGGAGTGCTAAACACCATAGTTTAGAAATGACACTGATAAAAAATGACATTGAAGATGTTCAGAGGAGTGCAACCACAACGGTAAAGGGCACTGAATCCATGCCATGTAAGAAGCAGTTAAACAAACTGGCAATGTTTAGTTAAAGAAACTGAGGATTTTTCTTTTAGAGAAGTTTAGTGGGAGAAATGACAATTGTCTTCAAGTATTTGAAAGGCTGGCCTGTGGAACAGAAATTTGACTTTTTCTATCTGTCCCCAGGTGGCAGGAATAGGGGATACTGCATAGGAAAATTTAGGGTTTGGTTAAGAAAACAAAACTTCCTTTTACTAATGAGGGAACCAAAGGCCCAAAGATTAAACAATTAAGTAGCAAAGCCAATTCAGAACCAAGTCTTTTGATTCCATATTCCCCCATTCAAGGGTCCACGGATAGATTTCAGGTAGTCTGTGAAGTTGTATAGGAAAAAGATTATCTTCATTTTCATTAACTTCTGATGTTTACTATTTCCAATGATTTAAAAACATTTATTCTGAGAAGGGGATCCACAGGCTCCACCAGACTGCCAAAAAGTCCATGACAAAAAAAAAAATTAAGAATTCCTCCACTATACCATAATGACTCTTCTAAGAAAAGATCCTTTCCTCTTAATGCTCCCTTCCAGAGTAATCAAAACCTGTGTACCAGAGACAAAATTGCCCCCCAAATGTAAAAACACGATCTGGAAAAATGATTTATTAATCCACTCCTAATGACAGGATTCAAACTGATAACCTCAAAAGAAACTGGAGCCTTAATCTAGTACTTTAGACCACTCAGTCACACTATGCCATTTCCCTTTGAGCTCTATCGCTTAAACCTAGGCTAAATGTCTAGTCAGGCTCTAGATCACTTAGTATGAAGTCCTCTTACTAATATCCATTCTGACCTGGGCAATAAAAAGTGGACTGGGTCTCATAAAGAAGTCTTGAAATAAATGAAGTACTTGAGATGGTTTACCAGCCTTTTGGTCTCCCAAGTCCCCAAATACAGACACCCTAAGCCAACTTCTTTTTAAAGTGTTTAATGTTCAAATTAGGACCCAATTAGAGTCCTTCATAGGTTAAAAGGAGATCTCTTTTGAAGGAGCTCAGTGATGGGGATTTTATCTGATTGCCTGCATAAGACATGTTTAACTGTTTCATTCACTGGGCTCTTTATCTATATGGAATCCTTGATGTGAATTAAAGCAAGCACTACCAATGAATAGATTTCAGTCTACTGTATTCAAGATCATTCTTCCCAGTGTCCACTCTCTAAAGTTCATTGACAAACAGAATGTCATTCAAAGGCTTTCACTCATCCATTACATTCTTTTAGGCTTTCTTCTTTTAGGTGACCCTGCTAAGTGAAGTATTTCCTAATCTTAACAATGAATGTTTTTCTTCAATGTGGATCCTCCAAACAATAAATAGAAAATGTAAATAAAAGTAAAGTTTGAATTGTAACTAAAGTTGTTACTACATTCATTACATGAATAAGGTTTCTCTACAGGAGAAGTTCTCTAAAGCTGAATAAAAATATTCTCCAAAGTGAAGTTGTTTATGTGCTGAAGCTGCTTATGGGGTCTGTCCTCTCATGGCTTCTCAAATGTTTTATGAGGCTGCAACTCCTACTAAAACTCATTCCACATTGCTTGCACTGAAAGGGTTTCTCACCAGTGTGTATTCTCTGATGCTGGTTAAGATGTGACTTCAGTGCAAAGGCTCTCCCACATTCATTACACTGATGAGGTTTCTTGCAGGAGTGGCTTTTCTGGTGTTGAGTTAGGTGAGAACGCTGGCCAAAGTTTTTCCCACATATATCACATTCATAGGGTTTCTCTCCAGTGTGCATTCTATGATGCTGAATAAGGTGTGAACTATAACAAAAAGTTTTCCCACATATATCACATTTATAGGGTTTCTGCTCCATAAGTACCTCCTTATTTTCAATCAATGATAAATTCCAACTATATGCTTTCTCACAAGTGCCATCTTCACGAAGACTCTGGCCTCTATGAATCATCTGATGTTCAATTAGGCTATTATACTGATGGAAATTTTCTCCACATTCATGACACCGGTTTGGTTTCTCACGGTAATGGAGCCTTAGATGTCCAGCTAGGTGTGAGCGCCGCCCAAAGCTTTTCCCACATTCATTACACTGGAAGGGTTTCTCTCCAGTATGAACGCTCTGATGTTGAACAAGATGTGACCTCACCCGGAAAGCTTTCCCACACAAGGGACACTGATAGGGTTTTTCTCCCGTGTGGACTCTCTGATGCTGAGTAAGGTGTACACGTTGATTATAACTTTTTCCACATTCATCACATTTAAATGGTTTCTCCCCAGTGTGTATTCGCTGATGTTGAATAAGGTGTGCACTCTGAATGAAGCTTTTCCCACATTCGTCACATTTATGTGGTCTCTCTCCCGTAGGGTTTTTTTTGTGGATATCTATAATTTCTCTAAAACTTCTCTCCTGTGAAGGGGGCTTCCCCAGTATCATTCCTGTGAGTTTCCCCTGTTGCTTATCTAACCAGCCTTCATGTTCATGACTGCCACTAAACTCCTGACCTTGTGGAACATCCTTTTGAATTTTTGCTGATATTTCTCTGTATGTTTCTGTGGCATCAGAAATTTTCTTCTTTAGTACCTTCACGTTCCTACCCCTTTTCTCACCACCTGAAACAATGAATAGAAAATGCAAATGTCAGTTGTTCCCTATACAGAAGGAAAACAAACTGTAAAAGAGGTAAACATAATTATCTAATCAGACGCAGCTAATATATAACAACTATTAGAAAAGATTCCCATTATAGGGCCTTAGGAAACAAAATTTTGGGGACTGGGTCAGGTAAAAAGGCAAAGCTATCAGAAGATGGATAGAGCTGATCAAGAAGAGTGCCCAGTTGGGGTAAATAGCAAAAATATGAACAAAAATATCAACTAATAAGGAGGAAAATGAATCCTGACTGCAGAATGAGGGGGGCAGGGGAGACAGGGAAGAGAGGGTCATTAGATAACAGAAGAAAAAGAGGAAATGAAGGGATAAGGGTAATGAATGGGTCAATAATTGGAGAAAGGATGATGGAAAGGGGCAAAAATTAGAAAGGCTGAAGGTAAGTGGGCTAAAAAAAAAAGTTATAATAAGCAGGACTGGCCGGGGGAAAGGGAAATCATACAGATGGAAAACAATGACTAGGAAATGCCAAAGCACTAAGAAAGGGCCAACAAGACATGCTATTAAAAGGGTGAGGATTAACAGGTTAACCATAAAGTTGCCACAGCTGACTTAGTTTAAAGTAACTAGTCTAAAGACTAAAGGCATATATCATAGCTTTCCCTAACAAGGCAATCAGACTCCAAAATAGGATAGGACTGGCTGAAGAAAATGGTTAATTTGACTCTACTTTTTAAATGACTGCAAACTCACTAGAACATTAGGCTGAAACAAGATACAAATAATGGTTGAAAACCAAATACAAAAGACAAATATACAATCACTGTTTTACAAAACGATAATAACTGACGAATTAATACCACCACCCTTCTCCTTCAAGACTGTAAAACTGTTTATAGTGACCTTACCCATGCTTATTAAATTCTATTACCCTGTCTATCCATTCTCCATTAACACTCCCACCCCATTCAACAGCACTACAGTTTTGTTTTCAGTTTTCCCCAAATATAAATTCTCTCTTCATTACATTGACGGGTTTTCTCTCTGTAGTGGCGCTTCAGATGTTCAATCAAGTGTGAATGCCGACCGAAGCTTTTCCCACATTCATTACATCCATAAGGCCTTTCTCCACTGTGGACGGTCTGATGCTGAACAAGATGTGAGCTCACACGGAAAGCTTTTCCACACACCTGACATTTGTATGGTTTCTCACCAGTGTGGACTCTCTGATGCTGAGTAAGGTGCACACGCTGATTATAGCTTTTCCCACATTCGTTACATTTAAATGGTTTCTCACCAGTGTGGATTCGCCGATGTTGAATAAAGTTTGAGGCTTGAAGGAAGAATTTGCCACAGTCATTACATTTATGACCTTTTTCCACCCTCATGGTTTGTTTTTTATTGATGTCTATGATATCCCTGAAACCCCTTTTCTGGGAAGGACATTGCTTTGGTTTATCCACTGCGTAATTTTCCTGTTGTCTTTCTAAGTGGCTTCCATAGTTAGAGAGTTCATATTCTCGATCCTGAGAATCATTCTTTTGGATACTTTCTGGAGTCATCCAGAGTGATTCTGCTTCTTCAGAAATTTCCTGCTTTACAATCAGCTCCATATTCTCATTCCTGGGCTCATAATCTGAAATAGCAATTTTTTAAAAATGCAAATGTTAGTTGTTCTGGAATAAAAAAACTTTTTGGGTACAACAGAATATTCGAGTTGAGAATATGAGATGAGATAAGCATCCAAGCAGGAAATTAGAGATCAGCAGACAAGGTAAAAAAAAGCAAGAAAACTTAGAAAGTGATAAACACAGGAAACAGTAGTGATAGGTACTAAACCTATGATTTCATTAGTACATGGAACTCACAGATAAAGCAACTGCCTCTATCAATGTATTCTCTGCAATCTATAGTCTTAAGAGTGTTGCGCGGAATACTGAGAGAATAAGTGACTTTTCAAGGTCACACAGTCAGTATATGACAGAGATAGGACTTGAACCCAGGTTTTTCTGGCTCCAAGACCAGTTGCCTCTAAGTAGGGAAAACAGTATCTCTGTAATGATATTTTCCTTTTACTGTATGACATATTTGAATACTGTAAAAATTTACATACAAATATTCATAATAAAATCTAATTTTGCATTTTAAACCTAACTCAGTCTTCACCTTCCTTTTCCTCTTAATTCCTAGAAAGTCTTTCCTACTGTCTTCAGAGCTGAAACAGACTCAATTTGGAATGGATTAGTCTATGAGAAAAAGGCATTCATTATTCTGAGAAGAGACGATACAATTAAAAGGATTTAAAATAGGCTGAATGGCTGGGTTTAAGAGTCATCAAAAATGCTTCAGTGTCAATGCAGAAAGAGGTATTGACAGGACCTGCAAAACTGCTGGTGTAGGAGGAAGCAGCACAACAGAGCTTTCTACCACAACTCCTCCAAGAAAGATCTAGGAAGACAGCCAGACAAAGTGGCAAACAGAAAATCCAAGGAAAACCACAACGGGTCATTTTTGCTGCCCAAGATCATAAATTCAGCCCACATATAAAGTGCCCAGGACAGAAATTGCAGAAAAGGAGTGAGCCAGCAGCTATTTCACTCCAAACACAGAAAGGGATCTTCAATATAATCTTTAGGCACAGACTAGAGGTAGAAAAAGTAGCTCTGTCACTCTACAGCCAGATCAATACCACAAAGCTATGTCATGCTAACCAGGAATGAACTAAGAATTCAACACATAGGCCCAGAACAAGGTAGGATGGCAGCTCTGTCACTCTGATGAAACAGGATTTTGAATTAGGACCAGGGAAAGATGACCAAGGAAGGGAGCTGCAGATCAGGAGACATCCTAAAGTTCTGACACTCTGAATCTATAGAGCTTTCCAACTAGCTGATAGGGGCTAGGACCAACAATGGTCTATAAGAATTCCAACTATGGGTAAGCATTCAATTGTGTTGCCCAAACCCAAACTGGTGTCCAAAGTAAGAAGTTGGGAAAAAAAAAAAACTTGGATCATGGCCTAGATCACACTAACTAAGGAAACTGAAAGTTGGCAGCTCACTGGCCTGAGCCTCCCCTGAGATTCCTTAAGGAACACAGTACTCTTCAATAAAAGAGAAAAAGCAGATCAACAAATTAAGCATGCAACTAAAAAAAAACCCTGGAAAACCCACAAATAAAAATACAATCCTTCAATTAAACATTAAAATAGAAATCCTGAAAATAAAAGTAAAAATTTAACAAAAATAAAAGCAAAAAATAAAACTAAGATTTTTGGGGAAGAGTGGATAAACCACTAGCTAATTTGATTTTTTTTTAAAAAAGAAAAAAAGAAAGCAAATTATCAGTATCAAAAGTGTAAAAGGTGAATTCACAACCAATGAAGAAGCAATTATTTGGTACTATTTGGTTTAATTATATGCCAATACAACTGACAATTTAAAAGAAATAGATGAATACTGATAAAAATACAAATTTCCTGGATTAACATGACAGGAAATAGAGTACTTAACCCTATTTTAGAAAAAGAAATTGAACAAGCCATAAATAAACCCACAAAATAAAAAAAAAATGCAGGACCAGATGACTTAACAATTAGTTTCTACCAAATATTTAAAAAACAATTAATTTCTACTACATATAAACTTTGAAAAAAATAGGAAAAGAAATGGTCCTACCAAATTCTTTGTATAATGCAAAAATTATCTAAACCTAAACTTAGATAGTCAAAACAAAGAAAACTATAGACCAATATCACTAATGAGTATGGATGCAAAAATTTAAAATAAAATATTAGCAAGGACATTCCCCAATATATCACAAAGATAATCAAGTTACATTTATATCAGTAATTCAGGGTTGGTTCAAAATTAGGAAAACTATAAATAGAATTGACCATGTTAAAAACAAAAACATCAAAAATCAGATGCAGAAAAAGCTTTTGACAAAATACAATACTCATTCCTGTCAAATACACTAGTAAGCACAGCGATAAATAGAACTTTCCTTAAAAGGAGAAGTAGTACCTATTTAAAACCAAGAGCCAGCATTATCTATAATGTTAATGTTAGAAGTCATTCCAGTAAGTTCAGGGGTAAAGCAAGGATGTGCATTCCCACCACTACTCTTCAACAAAAAGCTAGAAATATTAACTATTGCAATAAGGCAAGAAAAATAAATTGCAGTAATAAAAAAGGCAATGAAGAAACAAAATAATCACTTTTTATACCTTACATGATGGTTTATTTAGAGAAACCTAGTCAATTAAAAAACTTAATTGAAACAAATAACAACTTCAACAAAATAAAACCCACACAAATCATCAGGATTTCTGTATGTTACCCAAAAAATCCAACAGGAAGAGATAGAAAGATTAATTTCACTTAAAATAACTACAGACAGTATAAAATACTTGGGAGTCTACCTGCTGAGATACACAGGAACTAAATGAACACAATTATAAAATACATTTATACAAATATAGATCTAAATAACTGAAGAAATATCAATTGTTCATTGGCAGGCTGAGCCAATATAATAAAAATGACAGTTCTATCTAAATCAATCTATTTGTTCAGTGCCATACTAAAGCACCAAAAAATTATTTTATATAGCCAGAAAAAACAATAACAAAATTCACCTGGAAAAACAAAAAGGTCAAGGATATCAAAAGAATCAATGAAAAAAAAATGTAAAGGAAGGTGGTCTAGGTGTACCAGATCTCAAACTGTACAATAAAGCAGTAATTATCAAAATAATCTGACACTGGCTAAGAAATAGAGTGGTGGATCAATGAAATAGATTAGGTACACATTATATACACTTACTATAGTAAGTGACCACTGTAACCTATCATATGATAAATCCAAAGATGAAAATTTTTGGAACAAAAATCTGATTATCTGACAAAAACTGTTGGGAAAACTGGAAAGCAGGATGGCAAAAACTAGGTATAGACCAACATCTCACACTATATACCAAAATATGGTCAAAATGGTACATGATTTACACATAAAGGGTGATACCATGAGCAAATTAGGAGGGCACAGAATAGTTTATTAGACATATAGATAAGGGAAGAATTGAGGACCAAAGAAAATATAGAAAGCATTACAAAATACAAGGTAATTTTGATTATATAAAATTAAAATGTTTTTGCACAAACAAAACCAATGCAACCAAAATTAAAAGGAAAGCAGAAAACTGGGGCTGGGGGAGGGTGGAATTTTGCAATAAGAATCTCTAATAAAGATCTCACCTCTCAAATACACAGAAAACTAAGTCAAATTTATAAAAAATACAAGTCATTCCCCAATTAATAAATGGTTTTTTATAGACTTTGATTTTATAGATTGAGAATACAAATATACAGAAATAAAAAACAATCTAGAAGAGAAGCAAAAAAAAAGAACATTAAAAGAAAATATTCTCACTACACAAGCAAATCACACTGAATTCAAAGACAGGATTCATAGGGAAATGGTAGAGAGGGTGACATGGTGACATGGTCAGACCTGAACTTTATGAAAATCACTTTGGTGACTGAATGGAGGATGTACTGGAATGGGAAGAGACTAGAGGCAGGCAAGCTATTGCAACAGTCCAGGCATGAGGTGATGATGGCAAGTATCAGACTATGGAAGAAGGCATATTAGATGCTGCAAATTAGATGACAGGCCTTAGCAACAGATTAGACATGGAGAGTTTGAGAGGAAGATAGTGAGGAGTTAAGGATTGTGGGTTGTAAGCCTACGTTGTGAGCCTGAGGGACTGGGAGATGGGGACTGTCCTTTATAGTAACAGGGAAGGCAGGAGGAGGGTTTAGGGGGAAAGACAATGAGTTCTTGCTTTGGAAATGTTGAGTTTAAGATGTCTACCAGACTTCAAGTTTGAGGTGTATGAAAGACAGTTTGGAGATATATACTGGAAGTCAGCGCAGAGATTGGGGCAGGACAGGTAGATCTAAGAATCTTCAGTACAAAGATGGTATTTAAATTCATGGGAGCTTATGAAAATCACCACATGAAGTATTATAAAGGAAAAGAGTAGAGAACCCAGAACAGAACCTTAACAGACACCTACAGTTAGAGGTTGTAATCTGGAGGAGGATTCAATAAAGGAGACTGAGGAGTGGTCTAAATCAGGAAAGAGTCCCAAAGAGTATTAAGAGAGTAAAAAGAGAGTATTTAGGAGAAAGGGGTGATTAACAGTACCAAAGGCCTCTCTGTAGACAGGTTAAGAAGAATAAGGATTGAGAAAAGGTTATTAAATTTGGCAACTAAGAGAGAAATGGTAACTCTAAAGAGAGCCGTTTCAGAGAAATGATAAGGTTAGAATAGTAAGATTATAAGGGGTTAATTAAGAAAGTGAGAGTAGAGAAAGTTAAGTCACCTATTGCAGATGGCCCTTTTGAAGAGTTTAGCTACACAGGACAGAAGAGAAACAGGATGACAGAGAGGATGGAAGGATCAAGGGAGGGTTTTTTGGTGTGTTTTTGGTTTGTTTTTTTTTCAGATGGGAGAGACAGGCAAGGTTGTAAAGCAGAATGGAATGAGCTAGTAGATAGGAAGAGATTGAAAATAAGTGACAGAGTGGGGATGACAGAGGGAGCAATCAGTTGTAGGACATGGGATAGAATGGAATCACTAGAGCAGGTGGAGGGGTAAGCCTTTGTAAGGAGTAAAGCCACCTCACAATGTGAGATAGGGGTGAAGCCTTCTGAGTGATTAGGACATGAAGAGGGGAGATGACAGAGCTCATGGAAAACTGCCTCAAATTTTTTTCCTATAAAATGTCAAAGGATATGAACAGTTCTCAAAAGAACTAAAAACAAATTTCAACCATATGAAATAATCTCTCCAAATCACTAATAAGAGAAATGCAAATCAAAACAATCCTCAGATTTCATATCACACTTACTTACTAGGCTTATACTCCAAGGATAGCCCTGATAAGAAGAAAGTTTCCATAGGCTTATACTCTAAGATCATCACTGATAAGAAGGAAGTTTCCATATACGCTAGAATATTTATTAGTAGCACTTTTTGCAGTAGCAAAGAATTGAGGAGAAAAATAGAACCCCATGATTGAGGAAGAGTTAAACTATGTACATTAATGTAATGGAATATTACGATGCTATATGAAATGACAAAAGTGATGAATACTGAGAAGCAGAGCCAAGAAAACAATATACACAATGATTATAACAATGTAAATGGAAAGAACCACCATAAAACAATCAAAAGTAAATGTTGCAAAGCCACAAAGAACAAAATGTCTGCTCTCTGCATACATATAAAATACTTGGGAGTCCATCTGCCAAGACAAAGCCAGGTACTACATGAACATAATTACAAAGCATATTTCATATAAACAAAGACAGATTTAAACAACTAGAAAAATAGTAATTGCTCATGGGAAGGCTGAGCCAATATAATAAAAATGAAAATACTATTTAAGTTTTATGTATTTATTCAGTACCATACCAATCAAACCCCAAAAGAATTATTTTATAGAGCTAGGAAAAACAGTAACAAAATTCATTTGGAAGAAGAAAAGGTCAAGAATATCAAGGGAATCAATGAAATGTGAAGGAAGGCAGCTTGGAAGTTCCAGATTTCAAAATATATTAAAAAGTGTTATTCATCAAAACAATTTGGTACTGGCTAAGAAAGAGAGTGGTAGATCAGTGGAACAGATCAGGTATACAATACACAAAATAACAAGTAAATAATCAGCATAACCGAAATTTGGGGGATGCTACCAAAGCAGTCCTTAGAGGGAAAAGCACCTTTCTAAAACACTTTCACTAATTAAACACACACACACACACACACACACACACACACACACACACACACACACACAAATTAATCAGGGATGCGACTAAAGAAAACTAGAAAAACATCAAATCAAAAAATCCCAAATAAACACAAAAAACCAGAAATTTCCAAAACCCAATAAACAAAATTGAAAATTTTAAAAATTAATTGATAAATAAAAAAACCTTCCTGAATATAATAATGGCATAGGTGAACAATTAGCTAATATTTTAAAGAAGTAAACAAAATTGCCAAAATTAAAAATTAAAATAATTCACAGAAAATGAAGAGGATATTGTTGATACAAGATAAATATACTAATGGACAAACTCTATTGGGTGTCCATGCAGATACAGTTGAAATTGAGGCAAAAGATATTATTTGGTCTTTACTATGTGCACAGACTTCTCACTTCCAGAAGATACGGCAACATCTTGGAGCCTGATGTAATCAACACCTGGAGGACCTAACCATTTACAGGGAATCCAATTCCTCCTTGATAAGGTCTCAGTGCTGGATTTCTTCCATTACATTGGCAAATATTTTTGCTCACACACATCTCCCTCTTTAACTCCTCCACTGAGGTCTGACTTCAGAAAGTCATTGAACAGGGTTATTTCTGTTTTTATATCCTCGAAGGAATTCTAATGATCTTGAGGAGGGTAGTATGCTGGATTGTTTTTGGAAAACTGCAAAACACTTTCTGATGTTACCCTTCCCATAAAAGCAAAGACCTACCTTTTCAATACAAATGTTTTATTAGTATTACCAAGATTAGAGTATCAATGCCACTGAAGATCTAAAGATGAGTCCTATACAGAAAGCAGCAAAAGAACTGCTGAAGACCACTATGAAGAAGAACAGAAGGAAAGAGTGCCACCAACGACAGAAGGAAAAGTTAATCTGGTGACATTTCAAGAAAGATAACAAGTGAATGGCTGGAGTACTGTACTGATAACTTTAAAACATCAGGAAAAATCAAAGAAGGCTTCCAGCACGATGGTGAACACAAACAGAAGGCAAGCACTAAAATCTAACAGGATAGGCTGGCCAGGATAGACTATAATCTACACTGTTGAAAGGAACTCCAGAACCAATAAAATCACAAATCCATGTGAGTATTTGGGTATAGAGAATTGCCAGGTTAACAGAACAAGAAAAAGAGAATTTAAATAATGCAAACTTGGGGGGAAAAAACTGAACAATCCATAAATTAGCTACAAAGAAAAACCTCAGGACTAGATGGATTTACAAGTGAATTCTATTAAACATTAAAAAAACCCCACCAATTTTACATAAATGGTTGCAAGGGAAATAGAGAAAGATGGCATCCTAATAACCTCCTACTATGAGGCAAATATGGTAGTAACTCAAACAAGGAGTCAAAACAAAGAAAGAAATAATAAGAAGCACCATTATTAAAAAATAATTTATAAAATTAGCAAAGAGATTTTAGCAACATATTAAAATATGATTTTTATAATTTATTTTATATATTTATATTTTATTACGTATTCATATAATATGATTTTATATTATAAATTATAATTTATTTTATTATATATCTTATAAAATATATGCTTTCATATATTATTTTTTTATTTTACTTATTTATAACACTTGGATTTATACCATGGCAGGGTTGGCTCAATATTAGGAAAATTATAACAAAAATCATGTGACTATGTGAATTGATGTAGAAAAGGCTTTTTAAAACATACATACCTGCGGTAGGCTAAAAAATACTACAAAGCATGGGAATAAATAGAGCTTCCCTTACTAAAAACACTAGAAGCCTTTCCAGTTCATTTATCAAGACAGGTATAGGAACTATATAAATACAATTAAAAAACACTTTTTACAGAAATAAAAGACTTGAATATTTACAGACTCAATGCAGTACTCAACCACTGAAGGATTACAGAACTAGACAAAATCATAACAAAATTAATCTGGAGGAACAAAAGGTCAAGAATCTCAAGAGAAATAATGAAAAAATATAATGATAATATATTAATAATAAATATTATTATATTTTTATATTGTATTATTATTATATTATATTATTATAAATAATAATAATAAATAAAATTTAAAAAAATAAAATAAATTAATAATGAAATAATTAAAAAATAGGAAGGGAGAGAGCCTAGTTAATATCACATCTCAAATCATGTTACAAAAAAAAATCACAAAAATTGATTAAAAATAGAATGGTCAATTAACCACACAGAATAAGTATGCAAGATGCTGGAGTAACTGAACATAACATAACATAACATAACATAACATAACATAACATAACATAACATAACATAACATAACATAACATAACATAACAGTGTTCAATGAACCCAACTCTTTGGAGTAACAATTCACTATTACACAAAAACTGCTGGGAAAATTGGAAAGCAGTCTGGACAAAACAGGCTTAGATCAACAACTCACATAATATACCAAAATGAGTTCCAATGAGGTATATGACCTATAAAAAGTCATAACAAAAACTGAAGGAGAATGGAAGGAGATACCATTCACAGCTATCAGTAGAGGAAGAGGTTTTGATTAAAGATGGAATAGGATCACAGGAGATAAAAATGGACAATTTTGATTATATAAGATTGCAAAGTTTTTGCACAAACAAAAGCAATATATTTTGAATGAGAAGAGAAAGTTAACTGGAAAAAAATACTTGCAGCAAATTTTTCTGATAAATATCCAAGCTATATTATGGAATGGATACAAATATTTAAGAATCAAAGTCTTTTTCAGATAACAGATAAAATAGTTACATGACCAGCTAGTCCTCAAAAGAAAAGCAAGTTATTAAAACAAACATAAGGTGCTCTAAATCACTAATAACGAGAAATGCATATTAAAATCACTATACCTCACACTCATGAGACTGACAAAAATGACCAAATCGGAAAATTACAATTATTGGAGGGCTAGTCAAGGACATGAACGCAATTTAGAACTACACCCAAAGTGACTAAATCGTATCATTTGACCCAGTGATAACACTACTAGTGATATATACCAAAGAGATCAAAGAAAGACAAAAAGAACCCTACAAATATATTTTGTACAAATATCTTTGTTATAGCAAAGAATTGGAAGCAAACTAGGGAACCAGTTGGGAACGGCTGAATAAATTATGCTATATATATGTAATAGAATATTACCATGTTGTAAAAAATGACAAAAAAGCATGATTTCAGAGAAACCTCTGAAGAATTCTATGAATTGATACAGACTGAAGTGAATAAAATCAAGAGAACTATTTATGTGATAACCACAACAGTGTAAAAGGAAAACAATTTTTAAAGACTTAAGAATACTGATCAAAAAGGTAAACAGTCAGGATTCCAGAAGACTGAAAAAGAAGCATGTTTCCCACCTCCTGCAGAATGAGACAGACATTTTCAGGCACATTCAACACAAATATTTTTCTTGATTAAATTTATCTACTAGAAGGAAGGGCTTTTCTGTGTATGGAGCACAGCAGGAGACAGCAATAGTGATGCCAAAAAAAAGCAACAATGAAGTATTTTAAAAATACACAAAAGAAAAATGATTAAAGTTTACAAGGTAACACAGATAAGCAGAACTACTACATGTTTAATACATGTTTTTAAAATCATTCTATAACAGACTCATGATTTCCTATCCAATCTTCTTTTACTGTCCTTCTTTGTATATGGAAATGTTCATGTTTGTTGCTGACTTTCTAGTTTATAATGAAAAAAGTTTAAGTCACAACAGTGAAGGGGATATACATGTAGATATATATGTGTATACATACACATATATATATACACACATACACACACACACACACACACACACACACACACATATACACACATACTGTGTAATATAAATGTTCTACACAAGATAACAAAACCACTCCATTACAATCCATAAAATGAAAACAGTTCTTACCCACTGAGGTAACAGTCTCATAATTCTCCTGTCTGTCATTCCTAGAGAGGTCCTTCTGAGTCTGGTCCAAATGCCCCCATTCTTCCAGGATAAAAGATACAGCCACATCGGCCACATCCTCAATTTTCACCAATGTCTGAAACATGAGATCCCTACTCAGTTCCTGTTCCCTGTGCTCTGCTCTTAAATAAGGAAGAGCAGAGCATCAAACATGAAAGCAGGATGAAGTGGAAGGAAATATGCAGTGTGGTGTTACATGAAAGGAACACTGGACTAGGAGTTAGGAAACCTTGATTCTACTCTTGGTTCTGGCCACTAGCTCACTGTGTGACCTTGGGCAAGTGACTAAGCCTCTACAGATCTCAGTATCTTCATTTGTCACATGAGGTTGTTAGACAATATGATCTTTTAATTTCTTCCAGCTTTAACATTTCTATAATTATGTGCCTCCCTAGAAAGGGTGAGTAGGTATTAAATGAAGAGGAAGAAAGCAGAGTTGAAAACACAAGGGGAACTAGGGACCAATCCAAGGTGGGCCTAGTTTCTGGGGAAAGTATTTAAAGATAAGTTTCTTAAGGGGGAGTGGGAGAGGTACCCTAAAGAAACTCCAGGATGAGGGGAGCATACAAGGTCACAATCAGGGAGTAGCCACAGGGTTTCAATGAAGGCAGAGAAAGGACGATAGCTCACTTGGGCCCCAGTCATGTGAAATGCAGCTGCCATCTGCTGGTCTCTAAGATTTCCCTTCTGAGGAATAGCTGGAATCTGGGAAACAGGCAGAGCTAAAGGAGGAGAAAAGGAGTTGTGAGTGAGAATTGCCTTGCCCTTCTCTCAAGGTCACCATGTTATTCCCCTTGCTCAGGAATCTACAGTAGGACCCCACTGCCTGCTATATCAAGTCCAAACTCCTTTAATTAACTTTCAGCGCCCAAATTAATTGGGCTCCACATGCTACCTAGCTAACTTTATTTACCATTGTCCCCCAAGATGGACACTGTGCTTCAATCAAGCCATTTCTGTCTCCTACATATACCATGCTGATTATTCTTGTCTTTGCACCTTTTTTGATCAGGTTTCTATTTGGAATGCCCTCATCTCTGACACTATAAAGCCTATACTTTAATCAGGATCCAATTCAAGTTTTCCATTATGTTTTCTCCCAATATAGCCTAGGCTACACAAATCTCTCTTACTTCTTAATTTCTATGAATGTTGCTGTTCATTCAATCCTTTGTCACCACTTTTGTTCATTCCTTGTTATGTCTTCCTCCATGCTCCCAAGCTTCACCACCATCCAACTCAAACCTGCGGGTTACCCTGACCTTGGTATGTGCCTTGCCTGAGACTGATCTACCTCATACTTTCCCTTGCACAAATACTTGTTTGGTTTTTTAGATCTTGCTACAGAGCTTTTCTGGTCCTCACTACCTGCCTGATACATATGAATTACTTTCTGTTTGTGACTTAAAGGTAGAATGGAGAGAAGACTGAACTGAAAATAGGAAAGAACCAAACACTAAGAGTAAGAAAGATCAAGGGGCCAAAGAAAGTCTTGAATGAAAAGAAGCAATTAATGTGTGATTTAAAAAAAAAAAGATGACTGTAAAAGTAGCAGTAAGAACTGATCTTCAGTCCAGGATCTGAACATTAAAGCAAAAAAAGGAAGAGTAAAACTGGTACAACCGCCAAATTATTACTACATAATTCTTAAAAAACATTAAGGATCTCAACATAAGAGTGGTATCCAGTTAGATAACGGAAGCCTCCAAATAAACTGGGAGGAGGGGTGTCTACTAGACACCTTACTAGAAGGAAAGGAGTAGGGTTGGGGAAATCCTAAGGGACTTCAGGAGACAGCAAAGAATCAAATAGAATTGGGTATAAAGAAAAGGAAATACAACCAGAATTATTTCTTATTTAGCTTTACAAAGAGAACAAAAATACGTAGACTAACTTCATAATAGTTTTACAGGCAACAATGATTGGTATTAGGTCACTAATTGTTCACTTTCTTTCCGTAATGTAAGTTAGCAAACTGGTATGGCAAGGTGAAGTGAGGCAAAAACAGAGAAAATGTTTTATGGACACAATGAAGCACAGCTTCAAAGAACCTGGTATGATAATTACTTTGTGGGAAATAGGATCAGCCAAGGATGCTGCAATCAAGAAAAGGAACATAGGCTTTGGGAGGCAGATTCTAAGAGAAAGATCTACAAACAATAGTGGACTCTATAAATAGCAGCACAACATTATATGTGCACATTGGAAAAGTGTTTTTTTGTGCAGCTTTTATTTTCCAATCATATCTGCAAACACAGTATCACTATCAGCAATACTTTCAACTACAAAGAAAGATGAAAGAGATGCACCTGTGGAATCTCTGATCCTCACCTGTCTAAGTCAGTTAGCTCCTCACACAAAACTCTTTGAAGTCTTCCCTTCTCTCTCCTCTATACAGTAAGTTGCCAAGTTCTGTCCATTCTACTTCTACAATGTGTCTATCTCTATATCTATTCCCTCTTGTCTGCTTTCACTGAATCCTAATTCAAGCCCTTATCACCTCTTACCTGTACTAGTGAAACATCATTATAATTGGTTTTCCTAATTTGTTTTTCCTTTAGTCCATCCTTAACACTGCTGCCATAGTAATCTTACTAATGTATCACTAATATGATTCCTCTACTCGAAAACCTTCAGTGATTCCATTACCTATTGGTTAATGTATTCTTCATCCTGGCTTTATGGCTCTCTACAAGGCAGGTAGGTGGCACAATGGATACAGCACTAGGCATGGTATCAGGAAGACCTGAGTTCAAATTCCACCTTAGACACTTACTAGCTGTGTAACCTGGGACAAGTGACCTAACCTCTGTTTGTCTCAATTTCCTCAACTGTACAATGGGGATAATAATAGCACCAGGGTTTTACTGTGAACCCAATGAGATAATACTTAAAAGCGCTTGGCACAGTGCCCAGAACATAGCAGGTGCTATGTAAATGCTAGCTATTACTTATTTGTTCATTTATTTATTTGTTACTGCTGTTGCTATTGTTGTTATTAATCAAATTCCCACCTCCTCTAATCTCCTGTACACTTCAGTAAAATGAATGCCCTTGAGGGCAACTGTTTCATTTTTGTCTTTGTATACAGAACACCTAGTACGGTGCTTTGCACTCATAAGCACATAATGTTTACTGAACATTCCAGGCAAAATGGACTATTCATCCTACTCTTTCCCAGCTCTATGTTTCTGCCTTCCCCATTCCTGGAACAAGTCTCCCCCAATTACCAGCTCCACTTGTTGAAATCTCTGCCTTTAAAGCCCACCTCAGGTGCTACTTCTTTCCCTAATTCTCCTCAGCAAAAGGGATCTCTTCCTGAGTTTTTCACTGTATTTTGTCTGGACATCTCTGTCACACTTATCACATTCTGTCTTGTATTAATATAATTTTTTGTGTATGGGTCTCATCCCTTCTACTGACCTAAATGATTCTTGAGGGCAGGGATTGTGTCTTATTTCATCTTCCTATCCCCCGCTACAGTGTAAAGCATAATAACTTAATAACTGAATTAAACTTCTTTGATCTGACTTTCAGCCTTAGTCCTCAGTTTCACAGCCTTCTAGTGATAGTTTACTTTTTGTTCTCAGAGTTCCCTTTCCCTTGTTATGGCCAACACTCTCACTTTACATTCTATAAGGATTTTCCCAAGCCCATCAACGAACAGTGCTGCTCCCTCACCATTTGCCTCTAAGGAAAGAGGTTTCTGGGGACCACTCTCAGGCTGGGTGTCCATGGATTGCAACTGGATATTCAGGGACTCCTGCACCATTCTCTGTTGCATCATCTCCTGAAGTGGTACTTCTGGATAGGCAGCAACCTAGTGACAACAAATAAACATCACTTTAGAGATCAGGGTATAGCAGGAATACTAAGAAAATCCAAGCCTTCATATTAGACAGATAAAATATAAAGAAAGAACTAAAATATTATTCAGCTTCACAGGGTACAAGGCAAAAGATAAGATGGGAGATGGAGATTAATAGCAAAAGCCAATTCTAATGGCTTTACAATCATCTTCCCTTGATTCTCACTTTAGTCACAAAGACCTCTAGGTCTAAGGCAACAAGGTGTTATAGATTCTGTCACCTTGAACAAGTTACTTAACTCTGCTAAGCCTCAATTTTCTCATATACAGTATGAATAGGTTACCAATACCCTTGGCTCCTGCGGTAAAGACTCACTATTCAACAAAAACGGCTGGGAAAGCTGAACAGCAGTTTGGTAAAAATTAGATTTGGGGGCAGCTAGGTGGCACAGAGTGCCAGGCGTGGAGTCAGGAAAACCTGAGTTCAAATGCAGCCTCAGACACTAATCAGCTGTGTGACCTTGGACAAGTCACTTAATTCTATTTGCCTCAGTTTTCTCATTTGTAAAATGAGCTGGAGAAGGAAATGTTAAACCACTCCTATGTCTTTGCCAAAAAAAAACCCAAATGGGGTCAAGAAGAGTCAGACATGACTGAAATGACTGTACAACAAGAAATTAGGTTTAGACCAGCACTTCACACCATAGGTGATGATTAATCCCAAATGGATAGGTGATTTAGATACACAAAGTCACATCATAAACAAATTAGAGAAATAAAGAAGAAATTCAGATGTATGGATAGAAGAAAAGTTCAACACCAAACATGGGAGAATCACAAAAGATAAAATGGAGGATTTTAAGGACAACATAAAATTAAAAAGGGTTTTGTGCAACAAAATAAATATAGCTAAAATTAGATAAGAAAGTAACTGAGCACAGAAATAATCAATAACTTCATACAAGAGAATGACAATAATAAGACAACATACCAAAAACTTATGGGATGCAGCGAAAGCAGTTCTTAGGGGAAGTTTTATATCTCTCAATGCTTACATGAATAAAATAGAGAAAGAGGAAATCAATGAATTGGGCATGCAACTAAAAAAGCTAGAAAAGGAACAAATTAAAAATCCCCAATTAAATACCAAATTAGAAATACTGAAAACCAAAAGAGAGATTAATGAAATTAAAATCAAGAAAATTATTGAATTAATAAATAAAACTAAGAGCTGGTTTTATGAAAAAAAAAACAATAAAACAGATAAACTTTTGGCTAATTTTATTTAAAAAAAGAAAGAAGAAAACCAAATCACCAGTATCAAAAATGAAAAGGATGAATTCATCATCAATGAAGAGGCAATAATTAGAAGCTTTTTGCAGAAATGTATTCCAATAAATTTGACAATCTTAGTGAAATGGATGAATATTTACAAAAATATAAATTGTCCAGATTAATAGAAGAGGAAATAAAATACTTAATCCCATTTCATAAAAAGAAACTGAACAAGCCATCAATGAACTCCTAGGGAAGAATCTTCAAGACCAGATGGATTTACAAGTGAATTCCATCAAACTTTTAAAGAACAACTAATTCCAATACTATATAGACTATCTGAGTAAAACAGATAAGGAAGGAATCCTACCAAATTCTTTTTATGATATAAATATAGTACTGATATCTAAACTGGGAAGAGCCAAAACAGAGAAAGAAAATTACAGACCAATTTCCCTAATGAATATAGATGCAAAACTTTTAAATAAAATATTAAAAAGAGATTATAGCCTCCTATCTCAAGGATAATACACTATGACCAGGTAGGACTTATACTAGGAATGCAAGGCTGGTTCAATATTAGGAAAACTATCAGCATAATTGACCATATCAACCACAAAATTAACAGAAACCATATGATTATCTCAATAGATGCAGAAAAAGCTTGTAACAAAATACAACACCCATTCCTATTAAAAACACTAATGAACACAGGAATAAATGGAGTCTTCCTTAAAATGATAAGTAGCATCTACCTAAAACCTTCAGCAAGCATTATATGAAATGGGAATAGGCTAGAAGCATTTCCAATAACATGAGGGGTGAAATAAGGATATCCATTATCTCCACTGTTATTCAACATGGTACTAGAAAAGTTCGCTTTAGCAATAAGAAAAAGAAATTGAAGGAATTAGAACAGGCAAAGAAGAAACAAAGCTATCACTCTCTGCAGATGATATGATGGTATGCTTAGTGAATCCTAGAGAATCAAGTAAAAAACTACTTGAAATAATAAACAACTTTAGCAAAGGTGCAGGACATAAAATAAAACCACATAAATCATTGGCATTTCTATATATTACCAACAAAGCCCAACAGCAAGAGATAGAAAGAGAAATTCCATTTAAAGTTACTGTAGACATTATAAAATATTTGGAAGTCTGCCTGCAAAAACAAACCCAGGAACTATATGAACATAACTACAAAATACTTTTCACACCAATAAAGTCAGATCTAAATAACTGGAAAAACATCAGCTGCTCCTAGGTAAGCAGAGCTAATATAATAAAAATGACAATTCTACCTAAGTAAATTTACTTATTCAATGCCATACCAACCAAACTACCAAAAAATTATTTTATACAGCTAGAAAAAATAATGACAAGATTCATCTGGAAGAACAAAAGGTCTAGAATATCAAAGGAACTAATGAAAAGAAATGCTAAGGAAGGTGACCTAGCCTTTCCAGATCTTAAATCATCAAAATTACTTGGTACTAGCTAAGAAATAGAGTGGCAGATCAGTGGTTAGGTACACAAGACACAGTAATCAATGACTATAGCAATCTACTGTTTGATAAACCCAAAGACCCCAGCTTCTGGGATAAGAACTCACTATCTGACAAAAACTGCTGGGAAAACTGGAAAATGGTATGGCAGAAACTAGGCATAGACCAAAATCTTACATCACATACCAAAATAAAGTCAAAATGGGTTCATGATTTAGATATAAAGACAGACACTATAAGCAAAATGGGAGAGCAAGGAATAGTTTACCTGTCAAATTTATGGAGAATGGAAGAATTTATCACCAAACAAGAGATAGAGAACATTATGAAATGCAAAACGGATGATTTTGATTACATTAAATTGAAAAGTTTTTGCACAAACAAAGCAAATGCAAACCAAGATTAAGAGAGAAGCAGAAAGCTGGGAAACAATTTTTACAGCCAGTGTCTCTAATAAAGGCCTCACTTCTAAAATACATAGAGAACTGAGTCAAATTTATAAGAACAGAAGTCATTTCCCAATTGATAAATGGTCAAAGGATATGAACAGGTAGTTTTCAGAGGAAGAAATTAAAGCTATCTACAACCTTATGAAATAATGCTCTAAATTACTATTGGTTAGAGAAATGCAAAACAACTCTGAGGTACCATATCACACTCATCAGATTGGCTAACATGACAAAACAGGAAAGTGATACATGTTGGAGAAGATGTGGGAAAATTGGAACACTAATGCATTATTGGTGGAGTCGTGAACTGATCCAACCATTCTGGAGAGTAATTTGGCAGCATGCACAAAGCGCTATAAAACTGTGCATACCCTTTGACCCAGCAATAGCCCTTCTAGGGCTGTATCCCAAAGAGACCACAAAAATGGGGAAAGGACCCACATGTACTAAAATATTTATAGTAGCTCTTTTTGTGGTGGCAAAGAATTGGAAACTGAGGGGATTCCCATCAGCTGGGGAATGGCTGAATAAGTTGTGGTATATGAATGTAATGGAATACTACTGTGCTATAAGAAATGATAAGCAGGAGGACTTCGGAAAAACCTGCAAAGACTTATATGAACTGATGCTAAGTGAAGTGAGCAGAACCATTGTACATAGTAACAGTTACATTATGTGATGACTAACTTTGATAGACTTATCTCTTCTTAGCAATGTAAGGATCTAAAAAAACTCCAAAAGACCTATGATGGAAAATGCTTTCCCCATCTAGAAAAAAAAACCTATGGAATCTGAATGCAGATTGAAGAATATTATTTGCTCTTTTTTTTTCTTTCTTCTTTCTCGTGGTTTCTCCCATTGGTTCTAATTCTTCTTCACAACATGACTAATGTGAAAATAGATTTAATATGAATATATATGTTGAACCTATATCAATTTACACATGGTCTTGGAGTGGGGAGAGGGGAGTGATGGGGAGAAAATCTGGAACTAAAAATCTTATGGAAGTTAATGTTGAAAACTAAAAATAAATAAATAAATTTATTTAAAAAAAAACAAACTGGAAAATAAAATCATTACAACATCAAGTTCCTAAAACAAAGTTCTCATTTCTAAGCTACATAAGGAATTCATTCAAATTTATAAGAATGAGAGAGTCATTCCTCAATTGATAAATGATCATAAAATACAGATGATTTTCAAAAGAAGATATCCAAGCTATCAACAGCAATATAAGAAAATGCTCCAAATAACGATCAATTAGAGAAATGCAACTCTGAGGTTCTATCTAACAACCATCAGATTGATAAAGACAAATGTTGGAAGGGATACAGGAAAAGAGGCACACTAATGATCTGTAGATGGAGTTGAATGGTCTAACCATACTGTAAAACAATTTGGAACAAAGCCCAAAGTTACTAAATCGTTTCTTATTAGTATCACTAGATACTACTAGTAGGCCAATATCCCCAAAGGAAGAGCAAAAGGATCCATATATACAAAATATTTACAGCAGGTCTTTTTATAGTGGAAAAGAACTGTAAATTAAGAGGGTGTCCATCAATTGGGGAATAGCTGAACAATAGTACATAAATATAATAGAATACCATTGTGCCATATACTAAAATGAATGGTTTCAAAGAAACTTGTAAAGGCTTACATAGACTGATACAAAGGAAAGTGAGAAAAACCAGAGTAATTTATAGTCTGGGAAAAAGTTTAAAAAGCCCTGATTTATACAACAGTAATGCAAAAACAAATAACTTTGAAAGATCATCAATGCAATGAACAATCATGATCCCAGAGGACTGATGAGGAAACACACTGTCCTCTTCCTGATAGAAAACTGAAAAACTCAAGATGCAGAGTGAGACATGCAGTTCTACACACGGCCAATATGTGAATTTGTTTTACTTGACTATGCATATTTGTTAAAAGGGTTTTGTTTTGTTTTGTTTTTTTCAATTGAAGGAAGAGAGAAAATGGGAGGGAAAGAAAACAAAATGTTTTCTAATAAAAAATAAATAAAATAAAATTAGTGGATTGGATCAGTTTTTCTCTAAGGTCCCTTCCAGTTTTAACATTCTATGATTCCAAGTCCATATCGCTCCTGTTTTCCAACCATTCCTTCTACAGACATATGTAGCCTGACAGGCTCTGGGTCATTTGGCAATCAAGTCTTCAAATATCATTTTCCTTCTCCTCATCACCAAACTAGAAAGTTTTGCTGCTTGTAGTCTCAAGCTGTCAGTGTTAAAACGGACCTCAAAGGCCATCTAATCCAAGCTGCATTTGGACAGGAATCACCTCTACAGAATAAACAGTAATTGCCTAAAGACCTCCAGGGGAGGGGAAACTGATCACCTCCGAAGGCAACCTCTTTCACTTCTGAATAGTTCTAATTAATAAAGTTTTTCTTTACCTAAATCCTAAATTTGCCTCTTTAAAATTTCTTCTCCAGTTCTGCCCAATCTGGTTTCAGTCTGCACAATTCCACTGAAACCAACTCTCTGAGGTTACTAGTGGCCTTCTAAAGAATAAGTCCAACCATTTTTTCTTACTCATTTTATTTGATCTTTCCGTATGATTTGATACCTCCAACCAAATTCTTCAGACTCCCTCTTCCTCTAACTTCTCTGACATGTTTATTTCTTGATTCTCCTTTACCTCTAACTGCTTCTTCACAGTTCTTCTGGCCCTTAAATGCCCTTCAAGGCTCTATTTTTGGCTCTTTTCTTTCTCCATATTCTCCTGTGGTGATCTCATTCACTTCTAGGCTTCAATTAACCCCTCTACACAACGACTTCCAAATCTAGCCTCTCCAGTCACAACCTCTACCCTGAGCTACAATCTGAAACTTTCTAATGTGGTGAAATTTTATCCGACTGAATAACTAACCATCACTTCAAATTCTGCATATCCAAAACTAAATTTATCTCACCCCTACATCAAGTTGAGTCAACAAGCACTAATTAATCATCTTCTATGTGCCAGGGCTTATACTAAGGGCTAGCGATACAAAGAAAGACAAAAACAGCCAGAAAGCCCACAATGTAATGGGGGAGACACTCTCCAAACAACTACATTCAAACAAGATTCACACAGCATAAATTGGAGGTAATCTGAGGGAAGGCACTAGCATACTCAAAACAAAACAAAACAAACAAAACAAAACACCTTGTCCCTATTCCAGCTTCCCTTTCTTTAATAATCTCCCAACCAACCTTGGAGTCATCTTTGACTCTATGCTCTTCTCCATTCCTCACATCCTTAAGTTCCCAGCTTCTGAGGTCAGGATTTATCAAATCTATCCTCTCCTCTCTACTCACAGTGCAAGGACTTTTTATTTCCTTTCACTCAGACTATATAACAGTCTCCTAATTGGTCTGTCACCCATTTCTAATCCATTACTCACACAGTACTGATTTTTAATCTATTGCTCACACAGATTGCTAAAGCAATCTTTTCTAATACACAATTCTGATCACATTATTCCCCTGCTCAAAAATTTTCTAGGTTTCCTACTGTTTCAAGGATGAAACATAAACTCCCTACTATGGTTTTCAAGGCCTTTTGGTGCAGACCCAACTTTCCTAAGTCTTATTTCACATACCTCTAGTTTGTCCCAGACAAACTAGACTAACACCAATTACTTAATCTCTTCCTGCCCTCTCCCACCTCCATCTGACAGATTGTCCACCATGCCTAGAATGGAGTCCCTCCATATCTCTGCCCTTGGAGAAGGAAACACTAGTGAGCCCACTTAAGAGAAAAGCACCAAATAGTGAAGACACATAGCAAATACTGGAAATGGCTAAATGATAAAGCATCAAAGGAAAAAGAAAAATTGTAAGAGATATCAGCAAGATTGGTATAGAAAAATACAAAGTGAGCTGAGCACCCCATGTGTACATATCAATGAGTAGCTAATAGGAAAAATTCAAATAACTCAAAAGTTCATTTTCCTTTATCAAGGGCCATGTTGTTTGGAAATCTTAGTGGTTATATCTTTGTTTCAAAAAAGAATCACTGTTTATAAAATACTGCCTAAAGTTTTGCTAATCCCACTCCATCTAGCTACTCTAGCAATCTTCTTATCTGTCTGCAATTTATATTTCTAGAGCTCTTTTTGTACTATACTTCCCTTAAGAGAGTAGCCTATCTTTATGGGTAGTTCATATCTAATCCTGAGGTCTCTTCTCTCTATAGTATTTAGCTCAATGAACTGATGACACTGACCCTTTTATTAAAGCCATTCAGGGTGGTTAAGTATTAGTCTAAAGAAGGACCTTGAGAGCAGTTTAATGTTCTCACAGAATTTGGCTAATAGTACAAAAGAACCAAATGAGCTTAGTGGAAAGGGAGCAAGTGGTAGCAGAGCAAGAAGAAAATTTAGCAGTTCCCTCAACCATTATCAAACATCAAGGTTATTTGTCTTAGGTTGAAGGGTGCTGCTACTTCAATTTTAAAGGATGAAATGTTAAACAGGGCATTGGAAATCTTGCCCAAAGACACAAGGACCAAAAGGTTCTGTCCTGTTCCATGCCTAAAGAAGCATCCAAGGTACTCACAGAGAAAGAACCTGTGAAGTTTCTAGCATGAAGAAAAGGAATTTCTAGAGAGAAATCCAGAATACAGCCAGAAGCCCAAAATGACCCTGAGGCACGGGAAAAAGAAAAACCATTACAGAAAAAAACAAGGAAATCCACACATCTCCCCATAAAAACAGTGAAAGTGAGATGTTAAAAGCCCATAACTGCTCCAGATAGGCACAATGAATATTGTTTTTCTTTTTAAAATCTTTATTATGCACTACTATGCTCCTTAAGATTAGGGATTTTGTTGGTTTGGTTTTTTTAAAAAATATTTGAAACTCCAATGCCTGGCACATAACAGACACTTTTAATAAATGTTTGCTTGGCCTAGGACTCAAGTAGAACCTAAGAGAACAAAAAAATCCTGATGGGGCGTCAAGGTGCAAAGAACATTATGGACGCTTTCTCAATTTTTTCCTTAATTCAACAACTATTAGTTAATTCCCATGTTATCTCCTTAATTCCCTTCTATTTCCTCACTGCCTAGAATAGCTGTTTTATTTTTTTCCTTCTCACCTCTTCTCCTTGTTCATCAATGTCTCTCTGTAATTCCTCCAACAAAATCACAGCCTCCTCCCCACTTTCTGGATGATGTTGTCTCACCCATGCCTGAAGTTGTCCAGGCAAGATGGCCAGGAACTGTTCCAGCACTAGCAGCTCTAGGATTTGTTCTTTTGTGTGCATCTCTGGCCTCAGCCACTCACAACAGAGCACCCTTAGTTGGCTGAGAGCCTCCCGGGGCCCCGATGCTTCATAGTACTGGAACTGTCTGAAGCGCTGGTTAAAGGTCTCCATACTGGGAGGGGTATTCTCCTGCATCCAGGTGCAGTCTTCTTCCTCCACTTTCACTATCAGAAGTCCTTCTTGCTCCTGTGGAGGATGAACTGTAGTGGGTAGGGCTGCAGCTTCTCTCGACTCCCTGGGCATGATTCACACCCAAAGGAATGCTTCACTATAAGGTCTGACCCTGTGGAGATCAAAGCCACTTCTGCTCTTAAGAGAAGTCTTGAATGGCACTTTAGGTAGAATGCAACCTAATAACATATTAAAAATAATTATTAGCATAAAGAAATAACAAAGTTCATGTAAATGCTAAGATGAAGGAAATTTACTCAAGGTTAACCACAAAAGTAAATTTAAGAAAGGCTTTGCCACAGAATTACTTGAACCAACATAAACCACAGTTTACTAAAGTACAAGCAATAAGGCTGAGACTTACAAATAACTACCCGGATAAGTTGATCCTTCCTTATTTTGGGGCCAAATCCCAAATGTAGGCAATTCCAAATGGCCCAGGGGTTCAACAAGGAAGGGATGAAGAAGGGGGAAAAAATCGTTCCTGTTTAAGATAACAAGACTTGAAAGACCCCGGATAAGCTTTCTCAGCAGAAACTGCGCAGCCCCATTAAAAGGCTCAGGTCATCAGCCTAGGGAAGTGACCCAGCCCCAGTGACACAGGATCTGAAATATCGGCAGGCACCAAGTTAGGACCAGAGACGGGCCTAGTCAGCGAGAGCTGAAGCCGGTACCTCCCCGACAGCCCAAGGCTCCCTCCCCTTTGCACAGCCCCTCTCTCTGTGGAGAGGCTCGTTCTTCAGGGCACAGAACTTCCAACGAGGCGGAATCAGAAAAAGAAGTAAGTGGCTCTTTCCAAGAGACACTGGGGAGGTCGATTCAATCCCTAGACTTCCCAAAACTCACGGGAAATTACTAAATCAGTGCCTTTCTTGCCCTTGGCTGGTAGGGCCTCTAAATCCCGCCCCTTCCCCTCCCGGAATAAACTTCCGAGTCCTCTCTAGGAATCCCGGAGGTTTGCGTCTCTGTGAGTGGACGGAGGCAGCGGCTGACCCGGCTCGGGGCGGAGTCTGGAGAGAAAGAGAATCGGGGTTTCTCTGGGCCAAACACCGAAGCTCTCAGCGACGTACACCCCTTTCCAAACACCAGGGAGAAAAGCAGAACCCCCTACGCACAGCTTCACCTCCCGAAAGGGAACAACGGCTCCCCGGCTCACGTTGTTCCGGACATCACGCGCCAAACAGACTGGACGTAGAAGCTGCTGGACCGCAGGAGCCGGGGTGGGGATGGGAAGGGGGCGGGAAGAAAGGAGATGCCGCATATTCGGTGGCTCTGAAGGTGGTAACACCTCTGACCTTCCGGGGCGTGGAGTGTCGGGGGAGGGGAAAGAAGAGAAAACAAACCAAGGAAAGGACATAGGGAGCATTGATTAGTCAGGAGACTCGCACCTACCCCTTCTTCCTTTGGCTCTTAGACAGTATGTGTCTGGAAGGACTGAGCACTTCAGGTGTCATTCCCTTCGACGTCCTCCTGCTGACCCTGACCCAGATCCTGGCCCCAACCCCATCAGCTCCGCATCAGCCACCAGAGCTTTCCAAATCAAGAGATTGTACTAATCTCCACATTTCCTTCTATCTCAAAAAAACAGTATTCCCCTAAAAGCTTCTCTGAGAAGTATGTCCCCAAGCGCTAGCTGACGTAATGTATACGCTTTCCTTCCACCCAAAGAGCCAATCAGCGCTGGGAGGTGGAGCCGCCTCTGCCAGGCGTACTGATGAGACTGAGGTGGATACCGGTTTATTGGGCTCGCGGTTTAAATTCATGAGACACTTTATCCTTAGTCATTCACGGTTCTACACCAGTCCCCAAAACACAGAGAGTTGTCTTTTAGTGTCCCTCTCATTTACTACATCTTTTTTCTTCTTGTCGTCCCTTTCCCCAATCCTTTTGTTCGCAGGCTAGAGATAACCCTAAATGAAAAGCATTTATTAAGGGTGTACTACGTGCCAAACAGTGCTAGTTGCTGAGTAGACAAACGCAAAAAGCAGGTGTAATGTCGTGGTCACAAACCAACCCTTGGGGCCAGTTATAGTACAGATAGTCCAAACCCTCCTGTGACTTGTCAGTCCACCTAAATCTGACCCTGTTAGGGTACTGAGCTGATTGGCAATGTTCTTGTGTTCTGAGGCAATTTTCTGTCCCCGGGGAATCTCTAAAATTGAAGTATTAGAAAAGATTTTGCTACTGGATTCAGTTGTTTCCTCTCATCTGAATTGGTTTTTAGGGTGCGATATAGAGAGTTTTCTTCACTTGAAATGTCTGTCTCTTAATTATCAGGAGCTACGTTGCCCAACTTGCCAATAAAAGTGGGAATCCAAAATTGCATGAATATTTGCAAAAATATAAACTGCCCAGATTAACAGAAGAGGAAATAGAATATTTTTAAAACCTTATCTTAGAAAAGGAAATTGAATAAGCCATAAATGAGCTCCCTAATTTAAAAAAAAAAACAAACTTCAAGACCAGATAGATTTCCAAGTGAATTCTACCAAACATTTGAAGAACAATTAATTCAATATTATACAAACTGGAAAAAATGGGTGAAGAAGGAGTCCTACCCAATTCCTTCTATGACATGAGTATAGTTTTGATATTTAAACCAGAGAGAGCCAAAACAGAGAAAGATGGACCAATTTCACTAATGAATATTGATACAAAAAACAAGGAGATCACAGCAAAGATCACATAAACTATTACCTGGCTGGATTTATACTAGGAATGTGAGGCTGGTTCAGTCAGGAAAACCATATGAAAATCACATGATTATACCAATAGATGCAGAAAAAACTTTTGACAAAATACAAAACCCATTCCTATTTTAAAAAAAGATACTAGAAAGCACAGGAATAAACGGAACTTTTCTTCAAATGATAAGTAGTACCTATCTAAAACCAAGAACACACATAATTTATAATGGGAATAAAGCAGAAGACTTTACAGTAAGATCATGGATTAAGCAAGAATATCCATTATCACCATTATTATTCAATATTATACTAGAAATTCTAGCTATAGCGATAAGAAAAATTGAAGGAATAAGCATAGTTAACAGTGAAAATAAAAATAAAAAAGAAATATCTATCTCTAATCCCTTATCTGAATCAGACAGTCTTTGCATCACTAACCAGGCAACTACTTCTGCTGAAGTTAATGTCTCCCATCCTCAACCTGTCCATCTGGGAGACCAACTAAATCACCAATTCACGATAAGGGATTGCAATGAATTATCTTTAGTGTGCCCTCACCTGTCTCAGGGGCTACTTCATAAATATGCAAGTTCCCTTTCCATGGGTTTGCTAAGCTGTGTGTCAGTGTCAAGATTTCTCAGCAGGACTCTGTCACCTTGTTGAAGATCCTGAGGATAAACATGAACATCATATGGCCATTTATTTCTTTCAGTATTCTTCTTGGCTGGTGATGTAGCTAGCTAGTCAGCTCTCAACTGGGAGACATACTGGTCTTTAGTATCTGCAGTTTCTCTGTCCTCAGAGACCCCAAAACATGGCTTTTGCCCAAACATCAACAGGTAGGTTGTAAAGCTGGTGGCATTATTCCTGGTGAAACTGTATGCATATACCAGAAAAGCTACCTGGCTCCACTGAAGTTTTTGTTCTGGTCTCAGTGTCAATAACATGTTAGTCAGAATTTGGTTAAAATGTTCAGGTTATGAGTCCCCTTGAGGTTGATAAAGTGTTGTCCTAGACTTCATTATGCCATCTGTTCTCTTCTCCAGTAATCCACTGACAACTGAGGCAAAGAAAGTTGGTTCAAGGAAGTGAGATTCACATATGCTGTTAGCATACAGTCTAGATTTTCACGTGGACTGCTATCTTCTTGCAATCCGGTACTTTGTTGTTATACATAGCTTCTTTTCCTTCTTTAGGTATTACCACAGCTTTGGTGTCCTGTGGTCTTCTGGACGATGCATCCACATTGGTCTTTCCTGATGTGGTAGGATAGCAGTTTCCTAATACAGCTCTCCTTACCCTGACACAGCTTTCTCCCCACACAGAACCGCCGCATAATTTCTTTTGGCCCCAACTCCCTTAGAGGCTTCCCTAGTGAAGCTTCCAAACTTTCTCCCTCTGTGGAACCTGATTGGCCCCAACTTCTCTAATGCAGCTTCCTGACCTAGGACCATTAGAAAAAAACAAGCCATATGGGCTCGGAGTCCCTCAAATCAGACTAATTGCTATACCCTAACCAGATGTGTTTCCAGATGGAGATGAGAAGGGCTGCATCCAGAGAAGCTAAGTGCCGGCTATACCTTTGTTCTATATCTGCACTGTATACTCTTGCTACATCAGGAAAAAGTAAACCTCCTCTTTTGCTAAACATTCAGTAACTCACAAGTGCCTCATTTTGTCTCAACATTGAAATTGAACTAAGAGGGTGCTGGTGTATCTTTCCATTTTTCCTTAGGATCATCACGATGGGGGCTTTACGATGATGCTATTGACCAGCAGGTTCTTGAGTTGTCTTCTAATGTCATCCATCATCATCCAAGGGATCTTTCTATATCTATTCCGAAATGATGGTGAATCAGTAAGTTGGATTTTTGTGGGTTGTTCCTTGTGCACATTCTACATACCGTTCAAGCAATGAGGATGCAGTTGTGCTCTTCCTGAGCTGCCTTAACTGTTGCTCCCATTCCCCAGGCACCAGGGAATCCTAAAAGTCAAATATCTTAGATCAGTCACTATGACACCATTAACTTGTACACATATAGCATTTCCTTAAGAATAAGGCAAAGGCGAGAATAATTGTAACACCTCAACTAGATAGAGTAGTGAATAGAATATAGACTTAGACTCAGTTTCCTCATCTGTGAAATGTCACATTCTCTTACCAATGGGAAGATTGAATACACATTTATTGAAAACTAGCAGGGACTTCTGCGTCATGTGAGCAACAAGATGACAGACTAGACATTGTCACCAATCCCCATGGCCTCCGAAATCTCCACAAAACAGAAATATAAAGTGACTTCAGCTGTTTCCTTGGTCTGAGACACAAAGAATCTGAAACAAGGTAAAAAACGAACAAACAAACAAAGCCCAGGAATTAACAATCACTGACCCTAAGCTCATTGAGCTCTCCTAATTCCCACACTTCCGGCTGGGAGGCTATACTAGCAGACCAAAGGACTTGACACTGGCTTACATTAAACCTACACCTATATCCCAGTCTCTCCTCCTTTCAAGTGCTATAGAGACTTTGGCTCCAGGCTGTGGAAGTTTTCTCAGTCCTCAACAACCAGCAAGCTTCCTGCAGGCTGCAACCTGGAAACACCAATGCTACCAAACTGTGAATTTCTGGCAGCTTTGAACTGCTGGTGCCAGGAAAAGTAGGTTCTGAACTGTCAGTGCCAGCATTCTCTGAACTGCTGGTGGTAGGCCAAAGAACTAAGAAATAGAGAGAGCGAGCCAAGTCATCAGGACAGGCCAGTGTGCATGTTGAGAGCTGTGCAGCATTCCACCAAATCAGAAAGAACACAGCATCCAGCTGGGACCAGTTTTGACCACTCAAAAGTCAGTTAAGGCAAAGACCTAAACTGCTGAACTGTAAATTACCACCAAGGAAACCACCATCAGAGAGGAGGGGATCTGAAATGGGTAATAAGGAAAATTTCTGAAAGCTCTAAGGATTCCAGGAAGAAGAAATCTCAAAGACCTTGAACATAATAAACAGATGAATGCAGGAAAAACAATAACAACAGAAGGAAACGTGACATCCAGATCTAGTAAACAAGTTTAGGCATCTGTGAATAAACACTGCAAAACAAGTAACACTTGACAAAACAGGGGACCCTTTAGAAGCTGAAGAGAACATGGAAATACAATGTGCTGTTCCTTAGTGGTTTAAGAGAGAAATGAGAAATATACAAGCAAAATTTATGTCCTGCACAGCAAAAATAATGAGCAGAATGGAAAATTTTGAATCTGCAACTGCAAATCTAACCAAAGAAACAAAAGAGAGAACAATAGAGTGGGAATGCAGATACACAAAAGTGAAACACAGTTTTGAAGAAGAGAAGCAAAAAAACAAGAATATTAAAAAAAATGCTTACTGTGCAAGCAAAATGATGGCAACTCCTGCTTTTTTTAGTCACTTGATGCATAGTAAATATTTTTCTATCACCTCAGTTTTACTTTGTAAGTATTTACAAGAAATATTTATCTCGAAAGTCTCAAAGACAAGATACATAGTCAACATGTGGATGAGAGGTCTCCCAGAAGAACATGGTAGAAGAAAAAACTTTAACATTATAATTAGAAGGAATTAATAGAAGAGAAATATTCAGAACTTCTTAACATAGAAATTGAAATTCCAATTGAAAGAATTCACAAATCACCTCCAGAAAAAAAACTCAAGGCTGCAATCTTTAAGACACATACTGGTTAAAATGAACAATTCAATTCAGAAACAAAAAGTTCTGCAAGCCATCAGGAGAAAGACTTTCAAATACAAAGGAGAGAATATTCAAATCGTGCAAAACTATTATGCACCCACTAGAAAAAGAAGAAACTGGAATAATATGTTCTGAAGAGCACTAGAGACAAGAAATCAACCCAGGGTGACCTATCCTGCAAATCTAAGCATAATCATACAGGATGAAAGATGTATATTCAATGATCAAGAAGAGTTTGAAGTGTTTTGTTTTGTTTTTTTAACAGAACTGAAGATATTTTTTCATTTCAAACACCCAAAACAACAGAAATTCAAGAGTAGTGAATAAATACAGTTAACAACAGCAGTGCGGTCACAACAGAAAGACCAAGGAGAAACTTCTTTCTAAATACACACGAGACAAAAGTGAAGGCAGAAATCTGGAAGAGGCATCAGTGAAGAGATGGATAGATGAATGCTCCTCCTGTAGGACTATGTTACAAAATTAGAGAGTACATAAAAGAAGGGGCAGGACGAAGAGGGATAGAAAGGAATGAATGATGTGCTAGGGTTAAATCAAGGGCTAGCCATGAGGGAAAAGTGACCTCTGTGCTCTCAGAAATAGAAGACCCTACAGGAGAGTGGGTAAGGAGTGTCAAACCCCAATTTAAAAACATAATCTGTTCTAAGAAAGAAACAAATGAAATTAGGGTGTGTGTGTTTCACCATTTAATTTCTCTCAAGCTGGTTTGACATGCATTGCATGGGAGTTCAGTCCAAAACTGGGCTCTCCTAAGGAGGGCCAGACATCCTGGTGCCAGACATCCTGGAGAATGAAGTCAAGTAGGCAATTGTGATGCTGTAGGAGACTTTTGAGAGTTCCTTGGACAGCAAAGAGATCAAATCAGTCAATACTTAAAGAAAGTAAGGCAGGCTATTCACTGGAAAGTCAAATGCTGAAGCTGAAGTTTAAATGCTTTTGGCCACATAATGAGAAGATGGGACTCACTGGGAAAAACCCAATATCAGTTGGGAAAGATTAAAGGAAAAAGAGGATGGTAGAGGAAGAGCTGGATAGTGGTATAGAAACAAAGAACACGAACTTAGACAGACTTAGAGAGGTAGTGAAGGACAGAAGGGCCTGCCATCCTATAATCCATGGGATCTTGAAGTCAGACACCACTGAACAACTGAAAAATAATAACTCAAAACAATGTCATTTATTGTAGGTATCAGAGAGGACACTACCACAAAGTATGGCACCTCCCCAATCACTTGCCCATCCCACCACTGATGTATACTTTCTCTTGTTGACCTTTTTAAAAAAAAAACAACAACTGCATTTGCCTGCAAAGCTCCCTGGCTCTTCTACTCCTCCAGGTGCTAGTTGCCCCAAGGGGTTCCAACTACTCCCGCTCCTAGGACAAGGAGATTTTTCAGGCACCAAAATCCCTAGACCTCATCCAGTATAAAGTACTCATCTCCTGTCAAACACAGGAGCATCCACTGATGGAATTTCCTCCCATCTTTAAAGTACGGCCTCCTTCTCTTTTTTTAGTCTTTCTCCTTTACACATGTGAAAAATGATTCTCAGAGCTCCCCCATTGCCCCCCTCTCCAACAGCCCCCTTCTGAAAAGTTCTTCAGAAGGACATTACTGATAATAAGATTACATCGAGTTTTATTCTGATCAAACTCCAACCCAGGCTTGAATTGATTAAATCTGCTCAGTTTTGGGTATAGACAGATTCTTCTGCCTAGACAGCCCAAGACTGGGGGTGGAATTTCCTCTGTCCAGATGGCAAGATGACATCATCCCCTGTTGACCAAAATTCAGTCACATACTCAAGACCTCATTTTAATATAGCCCATCTCCCAGTGTGTTGACCAATCAGAGTTGATTGGTACCCCTTGGGAACACCTACTCTTCGAAGGGCAAATAACCTGTACCCTAAATCCCAAACCAAGTGCCATGTAATGACACCATTGTGGTTATTGGTGATGTTAAGATGTTTCTTGTTGAGAATGAGGCACAATAGAAAAGGGGAATCCCTGTGGTAAGCCCTACAAGGCAGTGGCAGAAAGGACCAAGAGGTAAGAGTCTAGAATGGATAACTTCGAAGCTTTGATTTTATAAAGAACATGTATAGGGAAAAGAGATAGACCAGATGATTATAAAGGCCATGAATCAGAGATTAAGAGTCTAGAGTAAACAGAAAGAAAAGATGGATAATAAAAAGAATGAAAAATATTTTTGAAATGAGTGCAAAAAAATGAAAATTTAAAAACTAATGAACAGGACTAGCTGAAAGGGACAAAAGGAACAGGGAATCTACCTGCCTAACTAAAGGGGGATAGGGGAAGGAGGGAAGATTGTAGAAGTATATAACTGGATTTAAAAAGGAGAAAACAAATAATAAACAAAACCCTAAAGGCAAAAAAGGGGAAAGGATAATACATGAGAAGAGGGAATAAGGGATGAAAGGAAGACACCCAGTGGAAAAGGACCACTTTAAAAAAAAAAAGATTAAAATAAAGTAAATGACGGAATGTAATACTTTGTTTACAACAGAAGGAGAAAAACAATAACTTGAATAAAACCTAATTTTAGAGATAAATGGAAAAAATATAAAGCTCTCTACTATGTGATGGATTAAATAATAATCCAATAAAACAAAAAAGTGTGACAGATTGGGTAACAAAATAAAAACCTACAATCTGTTGCTCAAGAAACACATTCAAGGGGGGTGGGGCCAAGATAGAGTAAAAGCAGTGACTTGCTTGAGCTCTCCCCCATTTAGAGTCTAAATGACTCTAAATTTCTAGAGCAATCCACAAAAGGAAAGAGGGACACAAATTGATAGTTGATGGGGAAGGTCTGTTGAGCCAGGCAGAGAAAGAAGCACAGTTCTGTGTGGGCTATGCAGGCAAAGACAGGCCCCCAGCAAACCTAGAGCAGACCTCAGGGGACTGAATCACAGGCAGCTACGGTAGTTTACAGATTTCTCAACCCACAAACACCAAAGACAACTTAGAAGGTCAGTGGGAAAGGTCTGTTGGACCCAGGTGAGAGAGAAGCACAGTCCAGCCCTGGCCTTAGTACAGACCTAGGTGGTGGCCACAGTGGCAGCAGTTGCTTCTGGAGCTCTTGGCCCACAGATGGTGGGGGGATGGAGTGGCTGATCAGAGTGGGGATTGCTGGGATCTCTTTGCTGGTCCAGGATTCTTTTGCTCTAGGTCACAGTCCTGGATGGCAGTCCTGGGCAAGGAGGAGTGCTGGCATGGCAGTGCTGGTGGTATTACAGAGAAAATCCTCCTCACAGTATCAAGGCAGAAAAGAGTGCTTATGGTCACTCATACACCAGAGCACAGGCCAAGAAAGGAGTAAATAAATACCTTTCCTTTGATCCTACCACCTTGGAAGAACTGAAAATTTACAGGTCTCTAGAAGTATCTCTGAAAACAGCTGCACAAAACCCCTGAAGCTTGAAACAGTACACCCTCCACACTGGAAGCAGAGGCCTACCTTAACAAAAAGTGTCAAATAATTGGCTGGAAACATGAGCAAACAGTGGGGGGAAAAACCTCAGATTATAAAATATTACTTTGGTGACAAAGATCAAAACATACAACCAGAAGAAGACAACAAAGTCAAAGTTCCTACATCCAAAGTGTCAAAGAAAAATATGAATTGGTCTCAGACCATGGAAGAGCTCAAAAAGGATTTTATAAATTACATAAGAGAAATAGAAGAAAAATTGGGAAAAGAAATGAGAATGATGCAAGAAAATCATGAAAAACCAGTCAACAGCTTGCTAAAGGAGACCCCCCCAAAAAAAAAATACTGAAGAAAATAACACCTAAAAAAAAAAAAACTGAGACCAGGTTTGAACTTGAGTCTTCCTGACTCCAAGCCCTGCACTTAATCTACTATGCCAGCAAGCTGTCTCAAACAACTGGAAACTAAGGGAGTGCCTATCAATTGGGTAATGAATGAACACATTATGATATATGCATGTAATGAAATATTATCATGCCATAAGAAATGACAAAAGAAATGGATTTAGAAAAACCTGGGAGATTTGGAGGAAATGAAACAGAGTGAAGTGAGTACAACCCAAAGCAATGACTACAACATAGTAAAGAAAACCATCTTTGAAAGACTTAAGAACTCTGATTAATGCAGTGACCAACCACAACTCCAGAAGACTAATGACAAAGTGTGCTTTCAACCTCTTACTAGAGGTGCAGGGGAGTAAAGTGCACGTTTTCAGACATGGCCAGTGTGTGAATTTATTTTGCTTGACTATGTTTATTACAAAGAGGACTTTTGGGGGACCAGGAGTGGGAAAAGAAATAGGGAAACTAGGTAAAGCATAGTGTCTAGCACACAGTAAGTACTGTATAAGTGCTTATTCCCTTCCAGTTTCCTATGTCATAAGAACATATGTATATACAATGTTTGCTTCATAGCATTGTCATGAAGAATGCAATTTGTAATATTTATTTAAATTGTCCATGTGAAATAAAATATATTTTGTGTTTAATGCTTACAAAACACTTTCCTCACAACTACCCTAGGAGGGAGGAAGTACCAGCATTATTCCCATCTTATAGATGTGGAAATTGAGGCAAGTGATTTGTCCATAGACAGTAAATGTCAGATAGTGATTTGAATCAAGGACTGCTGGCTTCAAGTCCAGTATTCTTTTTATGCAGTCTTCTCTGAACTGGTGGCATCAAAGATACACCAATATTTTAATCATCCTAGAGAAGGAAATGTGCTCAAAGGTACCTTGTATACATTAAAAAAACCTAAACTGGATTAAAAAACTAATCCAAATGGCTAAAAGAGGTCCAAAAAGCCAAATGAGGAGAAGAATGCCTTAAAAAGCAGAATTGGCCAAATGGAAAAGGAGGTCCAAAAGCTCACTGAAGAAAATAATTCCTTAAAAATTAGAATGGAGAAAATGGAAGCTAATGACTCTATGAGAAATCAAGAAGACAATGTGAAAAATCTCATTGGAAAAACAACTGACCTGGAAAATAGAACCAAGAGAGATAATATAAAAATTATTGGACTACCTGAAAGTCATGATAAAAAACAAAACAGCCTGGACATCATCTTTCAAGAAATTATCAAGGAAAATTGCCCTGATATTCTAGAACCAGAAGGTAAAACAGAAATTGAAAGAATCCACTGATCACCTCCTGAAAGAGATCCCAAAAGGTAAACTCCTAGGAATATTATAGCCAAATTCCAGAGTTCTCAGGTCAAGGAGAAAATATTGCAAGCAACCTGAAAGAAATAATTCAAGTATTGTGGAAATACAATCAGGATAACACAAGATTTAGCAGCTTCTACATTAAGGGATCAAAGGGCTTGGAATATGATATTCTGGAGGTCAAAAGAGCTAAGATTAAAACCAAGAATCACCCACCCAGCAAAACTGAGTATAATCCTTCAGGGGAAAAAATGGACATTCAGTGAAATAAGGGACTTTCAAGCATTCAGAAGACTAGAGCTGAATAGAAAATTTGACTTTCAAATACAAGACTCAAGAGAAACATGAAGAGGGAAACAGGAAAGAGAAATCACAAGGGACTTATTAAGGTTGAACTGTTTACATTCCTTCATGGAAAGATGATATTTGTAACTCACGATACCTTTGTCGGTATTAGGGTAATTGGCAGGAAAAAATTATATGTATGTATATATAGAGATAGATAGATAAATAGAGGGCATAGGGTGAATTGAAGATGAAGGGGTGATGTATGGAGAATAAAATTAAAGGTTGAGAGGGGATTATACTGGGAGAAGGAGAAAGGGAGAGGTAGAATGGGGTAAATTATCTCACATAAAACAGACAAGAATAGGCTTTTACAGTGGAAGGGAAACAGGGGAAGGTGAGAAGGAATGAGTGAATCTTATTCTCATTGGATTTGGCTTAAGGAAGGAATAACATACACACTTAATTGGGTGTGGAAATCTACCTTACCCTACAGGAAAATAGAGGAGGAAGGGGACAAGAGAGCAGGAGGGTGATAGAAGGGAGGGCAGATTGGGGGAGGGGGGTAAAAATAAGCAAACACTTCTAAGGAAGGACAGGGTCAAAAGAGAGAATAGAATAAATGGGGAGTGGGATAGGATTAAAGGAAATATATTTAGTTTTTTACAACATGACTACTATGGAAGTGTTTTGCATGACTACACATGTATAACCTGTATTGAGTTGCTTGCCTTCTCAATGAGGGTAGGTGGGGAGGGAGGAAGGGAGATAATTTGGAACCCAAAGTTTTAAAAACAAATGTTAAAAAAATTGTTTTCACATGCAACTGGCAAATAAGATATACAGGAAATTAGGTATAGAAATCTATCCTGCCCTACAGGAAAATCGAAGGGGAAGGAGATAAGAGAAAGGGGGAGGGGGGAGATAGAAGGGAGGGCAGATTAGGGGAAAGGGTATTCAGAATGCATGCCATCTTGGGGTGGGGGAAGGGATAAGATGGGGAGAAAATTTGAAACTCAAAATCTTGTGGAAGTGAATGTTGAAAACTAAAAATAAATAATTTTTTTAAAAAAGAATAAAAAATTTAAAAAATAAAAATAAGAAATGATGAGCAGTGCTTTAAGAAATGATGAGAAGGCAGACTTCAGAAAAACCTGGAAAGACTTATTTAAACTGATGCTGAGTGAAATGAGAACCAGTAAAACATTGTACACAGCAACAGCCACATTGTGAGATGACTGACTTGATAGACTTCGCTCTTCTCAGCAAGGATTTAAGACAACTCCAAAAGATTCATGATGGAAAATGCTATCCACATCCAGAAAAAGAACCATGGAGTCTGAATGCAGATGGAAGCATACTATTTGCTCTCTTTTTCTTTTGTTGTTTTGTTTTATTTCTTCTTTCTCATGCTTCCTCCCATTAGTTCTAATTCTTCTATACATCATGACTAATGTGAAAATATGCTTAATATGAATGTATAAGTAGAGCCTTTATCAGATTGCATGTCATCTTGGGGTAGGGGAGGAGAGGGAGGGGAAGAAAATTTAAAACTCAAAATCTTATGGAAGTGAATGCTGAAAACTAAAAATAAATAAATTATTAAAAAAGAAAGAAAGAGAGGAAAGACCAGAGCTGAATTTGACTTTCAAATACAAGACTCAAGAGAAGCATGAAAAGGTAAACAGGAAAGAGAAATCATAAGAGACTTATTAAAGTTGAACTGTTTACATTTCTACATGGAAAAATGATATGAGACCTTTCTCAGTATTAGGATAGTTGGAGGGAATATATATATGTATAGATATTGATATATAGATATAGACAGAGGACACAGGAATATATAGACAGAGTTGAATATGAAGGGATAGTCAATGGTATTGTCCTTGGAGAGAAGATGGCCACAATGGAAGCAGGCAGGTTATTGTTAACAAATTTAGAAGTGGCTTAGTGTACCTACTAGAGTCAATGAATAGGAGTCTCCAGGACCCAAACAAGATGCACCCACAGATTTCAGAGGCAAAATAAAAAACATCACCCTCCTCTAATCATTCTTCTCCAATCATTCACCCAACTTCTTGCAATTTAGCTTTGAATTTACCATTTTGCTGAAACTACCCTCTCCAACATTACCAATCCCTTCAAAAATTCCAGATCCAGTTGGATCTTTTGAGGTCTCATTATTCTTGTACTTTCTAAGGCATCTGACACTGATGACCATACACTGCTTCTGTATATTCTCCACCACTCTGTCTTATTTGGCTGCTATCTCCTGGTTCACTGACCTCCTTAACTACTTTTCAATCTCCCTAGTTAGTTCTTCCTAGCATAGGAAACCATGCTACACTTACTATTTACTATGTGCAAATTTTAGAGACATCTCCACTCCAATTGTTCATGTGGACTATTTATGCTCAACCTGTGGTAGAACCTTCTGAGCTCATATTCGTTGAATGAGTCACAGCCAGACACACTTGACTTCAACATAGTGATGTCATTCTGGCACTCTTTGAGAATGAAGGACAACAACAAGTATCCTCCATTGGTCTGTCATCAGGCTTCTTACCTTCTCTCTCTCAACTCTTATTTATGTCTACAATGTAAAAAGGACAGAGTTCACCAGACTGGCCTGGTGGCACAGGTCTGAGATTGGAACAGAATGAGAAACTCTTAGGTCATTAGCTACAATAGGAGGTGGCCATTTAGGGCAGAGGGAAAATATTCATTGAAGACATAGAGGGCATGGACTTTCTTTTGCCTCTTCTTGTATCCTTAGTGCTTTGCATAGCACCTGGAACATAATTTAGATGCTTAATAAATGTTTATTGAATGAATGAATGACTCAGCTAAGTGTAGTTCTCCTACGCTGATTGATCATTCTGCTAATTTGCAGTCTGAGGGAGGAGCTCTAGCCTCTAGTGTTCTGGCTCTTTTTGTACTCAAGTAGTCAGGAAGCTACATAATAGCTTGAGTCCTACAGTCTTGTCAGTTAAATTTTGGCAACCATTTCAATATGTTTTAAGGGGAAAATGGCCTAACACAAATTGAATTGGACTTTAAAATATTGCTCTCACCACACTCCATCCCTTCATGGGAAGATCCCAAAGGTCTCTTAGAATACATTCTGCAACTTACATGTTTTTAGGAGTAATTACCAACCCTGAGTTTTTGGATGTAAGAAGTCTGACATAGGTAGTACTGAAGGAGGTAAAGAAAAACTAAAAGAGAAAGGTAGCAAAAGAAAAAAAAGCAAAAAGCAAAGTAAACAATGTAACAGCTCTTTAAAGGAGTCACTGAATATGAAAGAATAAAGAATCCCAGGATTTACCACCTTTAGAAGGACTGAGTCCTGGACCTTAGAAATCTGGTCCATGTTATTATTGATGCCAAATCTTTGCAGTTCACAGGAGCAGTGTCATGAATATCAAGGTTATAGCATAGATGATATCACTTAGTGCATGATCACTGATTTTCAGCATAGATCAGGATCATATGTAGCAAGGTAGCTAAAAGATCATTGACCTTTTGCAATGTACCCTGTCTGAGCACTCTGGTTGATACCAAGAATCATTCTGCGTCACCACTTACTGTGGCTGGTTGTTTTCCTTCATTTTTGATGTTGTTTTTTTTTTGTTTTGTTTTGCTTTGCTTTGCTTTTTTAGGCAATTGGGGTTAAGTGACTTGCCCAGGGTCACACAGCTAGTAAGTGTCAAGTGTTTGGTCTGAGGTCACATTTGAACTCAGGTCCTCCTGACTTCAGGGCCAGTGCTCTATTCACTGCGCCACCTAGCTGCCCCATTTCCTTCATTTTTGAAGAAGATCAAAATGACATCACTATGCTAGTCAAGTTTTAGTGTGTCTGACTGTGGCTGATCAGACCAATATGAGCTCAGAATGTTCTACCACAGGTCAGGCACAAATAGTCTGTGTGAACCTTTGGGATGGATTCTCTAAGTTTGTGTATCTTGCAATTCTCTTGAGCTATTTTAATTCTGCTTTGCTCATACAGCACAGTACCTTTTCTGATGTGGACATGCCATGCTTAGTGATGCTATGCCAGTGTCTCCCATGTCACACAATCAGTTCCAAAGTTCTTAAGAGAGACTTTGAGAGTGTCCTTGTATCACTTCTTCTGAGCACCATGTGAACGCTGTGTGAGTTCTCCATAAAAGTCTTTTTGGCAAGCATATGTTTTACATTCAAACAACTTGACCAGCCCATCAGAGTTGAACTTTCTGAAGCAGAGTTTGAATGCTTGGCAGTTTAGTTCAAGAAAAGACCTCAGTGTCTGATATCTTATCCTGCCAGGTGATCTTCAGAATCTTCCTAAGACAATTCAAGTAGAAGCAATTCAGTTTCCTGGCATAGTACTAGTACACTGTCCAGGTTTCACAGGCATACAACAATGAGGTCAGCACAATGGCTCTGTAGACCTTCAGTTTGGTAGTCAGTCTAATACCTCTTCTCTCCCATACTTTCCTTTGGAACCTCCCAAACACTGAGCTAGCTCTGGCAATGCATGTATCAACCTCATTTTCAATGTGTACATCCCTGGAAAGTACACTACCAAGGTAAGTGAATTTATCCACAGCATTCAAAACTTCACCATTTGCTGTAACTGATGGTTCCACATACGGATGGTGACATGGTGGCTGATGGAGCACCTGTGTTTTCTTGGTGTTAATTGTTAGACCAAAATTAGCACAGACAGCAGAGAATCAATCCATACTTTGTTGCATCTCAGCTTCAGAGGCTGCACTGAGTGCACAATCATCTGCAAACAGAAAATCATGCACCAACACTCCCTCCACTTTGGCCTTGGCTTTTTCAAGTTGAAGAATTTACCATCAGTGCGGTAGCTGACTTTGATGCTCTGTTTGTCTCACTGAAGACATCTAACAACATGGGCTGAAAATATCATGCTAAAAAGCATGGGAGCAAGCACACAACCTTGTTTCATTCCATTGGTGACTAGAAAGTATGAGAGCATTGTCCATTATCCAGAACCAAGGCAAGCATGCCATCACGAAATTGACATACAATGCTGATGAACCTCTCTAGGCAACCGAATTTTGATAGAATTTTCCATAAGCCCTCATAACTAACAGTATCAAAGGCCTTGGTCAGATCTACATTGTGTGCAGATCTCTGTTTTGTTCCTGGCATTTCTCCTGGAGTTGTCAGGCAGCAAACACCATATCAACTATTCCTCGGCCCTTTCTGAAGTCACACTGGCTGTCAAGTAGATGGCCATCTTCCAGGTGAAGGATCAGCCTATTAAGGACTCTGGGCAAGAATCTCACCAGCAATGACTAAGAGAGAGACCCCCTTGTGATTGCCACAGGGCAATTTATTTCCTTTACCTTTATAGAGATGGACAATGAAGTCGTCCTTGAACTCCTGGGAGATAATCATCTCTTGCCATATAACGTGGAAAATTTCAGTTAGCTTTTGTATGAGCAATGGAACCCCTACCTTGTAAATCTCAGCTGAAATAGAATCAGCACCAGATATTCTGCCACACAAAAGGAGCCTAATGGTGTTCAAAACCTCTTCTTCAGTTGGAACTTCAGCTAGGGAGGGATTGACTTCAACCTGAGGTAAGCAGTCAATGGCTTCAGCATTGATTGATGATGATGGTTTGTTGAGCACATTATGGAAGTGTTCAGCCCATCTTTCTAGGATTATGTTCTTATCACTAATCAATGTGGCTCCATCAGCACTGAGTAGTTGAGATGCACCATAGGTCTTTGGCCCATAAATAGCCTTCAGGGCATCTTAAAAGTACTTTGGATTGTTACTATCAGCATAAAACTGAATTTCATTTGCCTTCTTATTGAGCCAAGAATCCTGCATCTCTCTAAGCTTTGCTTGTACTTTACTTCTGATGGAATTAAATGTTGCCTTCTTAGAGATGGATGAACTATCCTGCTGTTAAACCCTGTGAAGTTCTTGTTTTTCATTTAGCAGCTTTTGAATTTCCCCATCATTTTCATCAAACCAGTATTGATGTTTGCAAGTGTTCTAAACCAGATGAGCAAATGCAGTGCTACACACCAAAACTCTGAAAGCTGCACGCTCCTTTTCTGTTCCACTGTTGCAAACTGTATATTGGCTCAACTTTCCCTCCAAGTTAGCAACAAACTGTTCCCACTCAGAGAAGAGCTCTGATCTGTTGACATAAATTCTTCTTGTTGCCTTGGGGCTGCACTTTTGTTGAAAGCAATTATTTAGTTTGGAAAGGATCAGTCCAGCACTCTGTGCCACACATTGCCTTTGTTACTCTCACATCCTATCTGTCTCTTCTCCTAACAATCACATGGTCTATTAAATGCCAATGTTTGCTGAGAGGGTGCATCCATGAAGTTTTATTACATTTAGGTAAGTAGAAGACAGTGTTGGTGACGAAAAGGTCATGAGATGCACAAGTCTTCAGTAGTAAGTGACCATTGCTGTTGCTGTCTCCAACTCCATTCCTTCCTAGAACTCCCTTCCAAGTCTGGTAGTCAGAGCCTACTCTAGCATTGAAGTCTGTCCTCTTTTGGCACATTGATAATAAGGGTCTCCAGGTCTTCATAAAATTTTTCTTTAACCTCATCAGGGTTCATCATGATGGGAGCATAGGCACTGGTGATGGTGGTGTGACATTTTCCTGCAAGTGGAAATTGCATTGTCATAAGCCTGTCATTCACTCCTTTTGGTGGGCATACAAGCTTGTTGACTAGAATAGTTTTGATTGCAAAACCTACACCACCTTCACAGCATTCCCCTTCCTTGTGGCCACTTCAAAAAAACATGTATCCAGTTCCAACTTCAGTAAGCGGACCTTCATTTGCCAGTTTTGTTTTGCTCAGGGCTGCTATTTGGATGCTATTCAGAACCTTCTGAGTTCTCTTGCAACAAGAGCTGTTTGTTTTTCAGGTCTACTGGATTTTGTGTTGTCTAGAAGTGTGCACACATTCCATGTGCTCATGGTGAGTAGAATCATCTTTGCAGGTGTTTTTGCACATTTTTTTTTCTGTTTCAACTGCAGAGTGGGATTCTCTGCCTGCCAGGGCTGCGTAAGCAGACAATTTTAAAGGCACCTTTTGTAGCCCCTTCCTCACACCAGGAGATGAGCAGTGTGATCCTTAAAAGGCTGCTCAGACACCCAAGGGGCTCCTGAATTCCACTGCTGCTATCAGGGAGAAATGACCCTATGGTCTGAGCCACCTGTATGCAGGATTGTGACTACAGCTCCCAGTGTATCCACACCTGCTGCTTTGTCACTTGCCTGTCACCACAGGACTTTGAGATAGGTAAAATGGTAAAATGGTATGGGTGATGTCCTTTGACTCATGTGTAAATTGGATTTGTGAGACAGTTGCATGAAGTCATCGGCCTCATTCTCTCCCTAGAGTCATCATAGTCCAGTGGCAAGCCAGAATCAAGATGACTGCTGATGGCTGAAGATGCAGTGGATGACCTTGGAGTCTTTGATGTCTAGCCAAGCTCTAAGTGCTCCACAGCACCTGCTTCAGCAGCTTCATGGCAAATTGTTCTCATCTGCCCATTCCACCAGGGAAATTCTTCACATGTTTGGAGCAGACAGTCCCCTAATTCACCAACAGGTTTGAGACCCCTTGGTTACCCTCGACCACAAGTTACTTAGTGTTTCCTGCACCACTAGCCAGTACCTCCCCCTCCATGGACAATGTATGGGATTACTCCTTTAGAGGTTTTCTCTGAGGGACTATCCCTACCTTCTTCAACAGGAGTTGAATAGATAGTATCACCTCTTCCTTGTCACAATGCTTTCACTGCCTGCCTATTCTGGAGACTACCACCACTTCAACCTGTCTCTGCCCTTCCGCTTATATTAGACCTGAAGATCTTGGCTTCTAGTGAGAAAGGCTTTCCTTTTTTTTCACACTTATTGGTTCATTAAATCCCTCACTCCATAAACTCTGAAGATGATTTTAGTTACTGTCAATTAGACTGTGACTCACAGTTCTAGGTTTCTTTAAAAGAGAGGAATAAAAGAAGCCCTCAAAGTATAACACAAAACATGTGTAGGGTAGGTAACATTACTATACACACAGAAAAAGAAAAACATAAAGAATCACCCTGCATATTAAAAGGATTCAGTAACAACTTTTAGCTACTGTTACAATATACAGGGAGGCTAATATTTAATCTTCATCTAAATATAAAACAGTTTTGCAAGACTGAAAATCAGGTACTTTGAATTTCACTTTGATTTGGCATGCTAAGAAGGCAGGCAAGCAGGCAGGTAAGTAGGAAAAATGTGGGAAGATTTGTATGATTTAATGCTGAGGGGGAAAAAAAGCAGAAACAAGAGAATGATACTGTATACAGTGAAACCTCCACACTGTTGCAAAATAATTTTACTTAAGCACAAATCTGTCCATGTCACTCCCCTACTCAACAGACTTCAGTAGCTCCCTATAGGATAAAACATAAACTTTAGTTTAGCTTTTAAAACCCTTTAGAACCCATTACCAACCTATCTTTCCAGCCTCGCTGGACATTAAAACCCTCTTGATCCTATCATCCCCACTCTCTCCACTTCATCTCCTTTCGTTCTCTTCTAAACTCTCTGCACTCTGGCTACCAGCCTTATCATTTGATTGAAACTGCTCTCCCCAAAGTTACTAGTGATCTCTTAATCGCCAAGTCTAAGGTCTTTTTTTCTAATATTCATGCTTCTTGACCTCTCTGAAGCCTGTGGTAGAAGTCACCACCTTCTTTCTGGATATTCTCTCCCTCATGGAGGAGAGATGGGAGATTACTAGAACAAAACATCACATCTATTATGAGGCAAGGATTATGTATCAAATGTTTTTGCTTAATTGTTTTTCTTTTTCACAAAGGAGGTTTAAATCTGAAGGGGTAAATGACTATGGTGTAAAGGCAAAAGACAAATAAAATATATTAAAAAGGGAGAGGAGGACAAAATATACCTCTGGATTCAATACTCAATCCCCTCTAGCAGCCATGAGTTTGAAGGATTAAGAGACTCTGATCCCCAAGGTTAGTTTTTCAGACATCCAAAAATCACTAACCCATAGGAGAGTGATGAAATGAAAAAATGTTCACCTATAATAGAAAGATAGTATTTATCCAATGACACTATAATCACATAATTTTCCATTATTATACTGTATACAGGTTGGTCATAGTCCTATTTGTTAATAATTATGCACAATGGTAGATTAGGGATTAATGAATAATAAATTCTTTGTATTTGTACCCTGAGCACCCAGCAGTGCCTGGTACATAGTAAGGCATTTAACAAAAGCTCATTGGTTGGTTGATTGAATCACTATATGCTACTTTAAAAGAATTTAGCATTTAGACCTTAAGTGGACCTCAGAGATGATCTGGTCAAACCCCCTAATTTTATAAATGGGAAAACTGAGAACCAAAGAAATGAAATTACTTTGCCCAAGGTTATACAGTTAGTAAGCAGCAGAGCTCTTGCCACTATACCATATTGATTTCCTCATCCCAAGGGATCTTTGTGTGGCACCCAGTATTGGCAGCTTAGAAAGAAAAGCTATTGACAATAGTAACAGTGATACTATTATCTACCTAAGGGTAGGCACCCATACACTAGCGGAAGTCACACAGACCTAGTAGGTAAGCTCTTTGGGGAAATTCTCAAGGATCACACAGTCATAGATTGAGAGACAGAAGGGACCTTAGAGGGCATCAATCTAATCCTCTCATTTTACAGTTGAGGAAACTAAGGCACAAATATATTAAGTAATTTACCCAGAGTCACACAGCTAGTAAGTGGCTAAGTTGAACTCAGATCTTCCTGACTGCAAATCCAGAATTTTATTCATTATATCATAATATCCAGGTCACCTTTTCAAAAGAGCATATCATTCCAATATACCAATTACCAGAACAAAATGTCCTCAAGAATTTCTCTTCTTAGGTGGAAGAATAATTGTTGCCACCAAGACTATGAATTCCCAAGCCACACATTGCCCTGTGGGAACCCTATGCCTAGAAATGGATAGGACTTTCCTGAGAAAATATTAACCCTACCTATTTACACATGTCCCCTTATCCTAGGGTCAAAAAGAAAGAGCATAGTTACAGCATCACAGAATTGGAAGAGACCTCAGCGGTCATCAAATCCAACCAGTACTGGGAAAGAGACTAACAGATACAGGGAGACTGTACTGCTGAATTTAACAAGGGTTTATAAATAGATCTGGAATGCTGTACTCCATGTTTCCAGGAGACTAGAATTCCACCTTTGTGGGAACTGGGAGGTTCAATATTCTGGGTGATCACTCCTTTGCTCTTCAAGAGGGTTATTATAATACACTAGATATTTAAAATCTAGAAGTGTGATAGCTTTCAGTTTCTGGATAAAAGTTGTTTTCCCTTGTCACTTCAGGGCGGACATGGAGCTGGGGAGAAGAGGAAATAGTTTATCTCAGACCCAGAGTGTAACAGTTAATTTTATTTGCCTTATCCTTCCCTCACATGAAACACTTATTACATAAAAAATAAATATAGCTAATGAACAAACATTTATTAAACCAAGTGAAAGTAGTAATCAAGGAAACCATGGAGATTTAGGTGGTTAGAAGGTTTTGTGACTCAGAAGTAAGATGAAATCTCATCTCAAATGTAGAGAGACTATTTCGCTGGATGAGGCAGGCCACTCAGCAGTCTCTGGGGATGCAGGTGTTGGGAATCAAGGGACATGTTGAAGTGCATGGCTTCAGGGACCTCCTGTTCACCATTTAAAGTCTGCATCTTGCTTCCTTTTGCCCCATCTCCTTTTCTCTTCCAGAAGTTTTTCAGTCAATCAGGAATTGTATCTCCTTGTACCACAGGGTTATTCTTCAAGAGAGTGACAAACCCACCTAAAGGTAGGTCTACACAAGAATTCCCTCTATAATAAAGTGACAAATAGTTATCCAGTGTGTACTTGAAGACCTTCAGTAAGGCTGCAATACCTCCCTCCAAGAAAGCACAGTTCTCTTTTGGATAGCTCTAATGTTAATCAATTTTCCCTATTAAACCTAAATTTGCTTCTTTACAACTTAGTCCTAATTCTGCCCTCTAGTGGCAAGCAGAACAATTTCTAATCCTTCTTTCAGTGTGACAGCCCTGTGAATATTGTGATAGTTATTATGACCCCCTAAGTCTTCTCTTCTCCAACTTATAAACATTCACAATTCCTTCAAACAACCCTCATATAGCATGAACCCTCATATGGCTGTTCATATTCCTGTTGGCATTCTTGTGGATACACTACTTGTCAAGAACCTTCCAAAACATGTGACTACCAAGACTGAAAACAATATTCAAAATGCAGTCTGACAAAGGCAGAGTACAACAGAAATATCACCTCCATTGTCTCAATACAATTAACTTCATGAACTTTCCAGGTAGTCATATCACATGTAGATTCATGAAAATCCCCAGATTTTTTTCAGACAAAATGTTGTCTAGCCACACTTCCCTAGTTCTTGCTGTATATCTTTTATGTATGAAGCTGAATTTTTTTTAAAGGGGGGGCAACGAGGTGGCACAGTGGATAGAGCACCAGCCCTGGAGTCAGGAGGACCTGAGTTCAAAGATGACCTCGGACACATAATACTTCCTAGCTATGTGACTCTGGGCAAGTCACTTAACCCCAGTTGCCTATCAAAAACAAACAAAAAAAAGACTCTACATTTAAATCCTGTTTAATTTCATTTTCTTAGATTTAATTCAGTGCTTTAGTACATCAAGACATTTTTGAATCATGAGTAATTAATTATTAATAATACTCCCAGCTTTCTGTTAACTAATAAGAATGCCAACTATGACTTTATCTAAGTCACTTAAAAAATGTAAAAAGCACAGATTCCTGGAGGACTCCTCTGTAGATATCCTTACAAGCTGACCTTATATCATTGGTTTTGACTATTTGATTAGGTCCAAATTTTTGTAATTATCTTCACATCTAGTCCACATCCTTTTATCCTTTCCAAGTGAATAATTATCATATTCTTTGATCAAAGCTAAGCAAACTATATCTGCTGAATTCCCTTATCTACTAATCAGAGACTACCCAAGGAAGCACAGTAGCCCAACTCCTTTCCTCACCCCCCACCCCCACACACAACTATTAAAACAAAGAAAACTGCCAAACCAAATAATAATCAAGAAATCTAAAGAGAAAACACAAGGAAACGTCTTTCTAGCTGAAGATCACAATTCAACCCACTGGCCAAGTGACTACAGCATGAACTAGAGGAGTGAAACAATCTCAAGGACTTAGTCCTGCAGCCCAAGTCAGCCATAGGAGATATCCCAGGGTGGGTAGGATTATGGATTCAGTCTCTAGGACACTAAGCAGCAGGATACAGTCACTCAGGGAATACAGAGTAGATCGTGGGCTCAGCCCACCTAGAGAACAGGGCTGGGAGTGGAGAAGGAAAGCAGCACCGGATCTCTCACGAGGCAGGGAGACAGAGGACTCAGCCCAAAGGCCTCTAAATAGAGCTGGGTTAGTAGTCCAATGTCTCCCAGAGCAGATGTGAACTTAGTCAGGGCCAAGAACAGGAATAGGCCAGCAACACAATCACTCTGAGTTTGATAAGCCTTTCAGCTCTCAATCAGACTGCTTCCTAGATCTGATCAGAAAAAGCCCACTGAAAGGTTGGAGTTCCCCTGACAAAACCTGTCAAAAAAGGAAAAAAGTAAGACAGGTGTGATCTTTTCTTGAGGAAGCTATATTGTCTCTCTGTGGTCCCTACTTCCTTTACTAGATGTTCACTAACCATTCCTTTAGTAATATATTTTAGAATTTTGTCAAGGTCACTGGCCTAAAATTTGAAAACTCTACTATATTTTTTTCTCTTAAAAAAAAATTGATACACTTACTCTTCTCCAAAGGGAGCTGGGAGCCTATACTCTAGTCCCTTAACCTTGCAAGGTGAAATTCCAAAGTCCAACAATTGCTCTATAATATTATTTCACTTTTCATTTCTGAAAATCTATTCCTTGAGGACAAAAACTGAATCATATTTTTTTGTTTCTCCCATAGTGACTAGCACTTGTTATCATCAAATAATTGATGAATAACAACTTTGGTGTTTTTTTTTAATATGTTGAATGTACAATATTGTGTTGATGATAGCAGACATCTAAATGGACATATTCTATAGATATTTGGGAATACTGGATTGCAAAACAAAAACAGGTTAGTGCTGAATTGACTACAGGTCAGTGTGATATAGTGGTTACAATGTTAAACATAGACTTAGAAATATCTGGGTTCAAACCCTGTCTCTGACAATTTCTCACTGGACTTTGGGCAAGTCACTTAACCTCTGGTACATAGCAAACACACCAATAAAATATAGAAAGAGCAGATCAATGAATTGGTATGCAATTAAAAAATAAAACCAGAAAAGATCAAATTAAAAATCTCCAATTAAGTACCATTTAAGTGTAAAAAAACCATTGAATTAATAAATAAAATCAGAAGTTGGTTTTATGAAAAAGCCAATAAAATGATAAACCATTGGTTAATATGATTTTTAAAAAGAAAGAAAATCAAATCACTAGTATCAAAAATCAAAAGGGTAAATATACCACTTATGAAGATGAAATTAAAGCGACTATATGGAGTTATTTTAAGCCCAAGTATATGTCAATAAATTTAACAATTTAAGTGAAATGAATGAATATTTACAAAAATATCAGTTTCCTAGATTAACAGAAGAGGAAATAGAATATCTAAATAAACCTATGTTAGAAAAAGAAATTTAACAAGACATAAATGACCTTCATAAGAAAAAAGCATCAGGACCAGATGGATTTACAAGTGAATTCTACCAAACATTTAAAGATCAACTAATTTTAACATTCAATAAATTATTTGGAATAATAGGTAAAGAAGGAGTGCTACCAAATTCCTTTCATCAAACAAATATGGCATTGATACCAAAACCAGGAAGAGAAAAAACAGAGAAAGAAAATTATAGACCAATTTTATTAATGAATATGGATGCAAAAATCCTAAATAAAATACTAGGTAGGAGACTACACTATATCACAAAGATTATACTTGGTGACAAACTGGGATTTATACCTGGAATTCAGGGATGGTTTAACGTAAGGAAAACTATTAACATAAATGACTATATCAATAACAAAAGTAACAAAAATCATATGATTATATCAATAGATGCAGAAAAAGTTTTCGATAAAATATGACACTTGTTCTTATTAAAAACACTTGAAAGCATAGCTATAAAGAGATTTTTTTCCTTAAACAGATAAGAAGCATCTATCTAAAACCATCAGCAAGCATTATTTGTAATGGAGATAAAATAGAAGCCTTCCCAATAAGAAAAATTTTATAAACAGTTTCTCAGATAAAGGTCTCATATCTCAAACATATAAAGAACTTAGTGAAATTTATAAGAATACAAGTCATTCAAAAATTAATAAAAAGTCAAAGGATATGAGCAGGCAGTTTCTGATGAAGAAATCAAAACTACATATAGTCATATGAAAAAATACTCTAAATCACTATTGATTAGAGAAATGCAAATTAAAACAACTTTGAGATATTTTACACCTATCAGATTGGCTAAAGTGATAGAAGGGGAAAGTGACAAGTGGATGGGATATGGAAAAATTGGGACACCAATTGACTGTTGGTGGAACTGTGAACCAATCCAACCATTATGGAGAGTAATTGGGAATTATGTCCACAGTTATAAAAACTCTATTAGGTCTATTTCCCAAGGTAATTAGGGAAAAAGGAAAAGAACTTATATGTTCTAAAATATTTATAGCAGCTCTCTAGAATGGCTAAACAAGTTGTGGTATGTGATTGTGATGGAATAAATGTCTTTGAAAGCAATCCAGCCCCTGATTTTTCCCATACATTTCAGCAGCCCAGATCACTGGAGCATCCATCCAAGGCAACTGGCCCACTCCAGTCCACCTAGATCACCTGATTAACTTACTCGACTTTCCCTTCACTGTCATACTTGACCTACCCCAGACTACTTGCATATACCAACTAACTACTAATCCCATTTAGATCACCTAATTAGCCTACCTGATAGTCCTTTCACTGTGGCACCTGGCCCATCCCAGAGTACTTACCACTCCTTAATCCCATCCAGATCTTTTCACAGTCCTTTTTTTATATAAGCACCAGTCTCACCCCTATTAAGTTGCAGATTCACTAGGAGCTCTGCCCATTTCTATTGGCATTACAATAAACTATCCCTTGACTGGAAAAAGGAAGGTGTGAGTATATGAATTCATTCCTGGCAGACACTGCCCTGTACCCTGACATTTTGGGGCTCTCAGCAATCCCAAACTGCATTATTGGGGTTCCCAGCAACCCCAAACTACATCAATACTACTATGCTATAAGAAATGATGAGCTGGTTGATTTTAGAAAAACATGGAAAGCTGGAGCCAAGATGGCAGAGTAGAAAGTCACTCTCATCCTCCCTCATTGATCTCTGAAAGCCCAGAAAATATCAACTCAGGAAAAATCCTGAGCCAGCAAAAAGACAGGGCACGGCAGTCTTGTAGCCCAGGAAGCTTGGGGGATTAACAGGAAAGGTCCCTCACACTCTGGGGGAGGGGGAATAGTACAGGGACTGGAGATATCCAAGCAAGCCAGTGGCAAGCCCCACTTCATTATACCAGGGGGAGATCCTGAGAACCAGGTTGGTGGAGCAGGCAAGTGCCAACACCAGGACCCCTGAGAGCCTCAGTACAGGCAGGGAAACCTTATTCTCATCAGATTTGGCTCAAGAAGGGAATAACATAATCAGTTAGGTATAGAAATCTAACTTACTTTATAGGCAGTAGTAGGGAAAAGGGGAAAGAAAAGGGAAGGGGGATAAAAGGGAGGGAAGAAGTAGTAAGGGTATAGGAGACAAAAAGGAAGGGTGTTAATAGAAGGAAGGGTGGACTGAGGGAGGCAGTGGTCAAAGCAAAACGCTAGTGAGGAGGGAAGGGGAGAAAGGAGAAGAAAAGCATAAACAGGGGGGAAATAGGATGGAGAGAAAGACACAGATAGTAATCATAACTGTGAATGTGAATAGGATGAATTCTCCCACAAAACAGAAGTAGATAGCAGACTGGATTAAAAGCATAATCCTACAATATGTTGTTTATAGGAAACACATCTGAAACAGAGGGAAACACACAGGGTAAAGGTAAAAGGGTTTTTTTGAGAGGCAATAGGGGTTAAGTAACTTGCCCAGGGTCATACAGCTAGTGAGTATCATGTGTCTAAAGCCAGATTTGAACTTAGGTCCTCCTGACTCCATGGCCAGTGCTCTGGATACACTGAACAGCATAGCTGCCCCTGGGTTTGTCTATTTTTTAAGGTGTTATTTTCTTCAGTACTTTTCTGGGTCTCTTTTAGCAATCATCTTTCATGATTTTCTTGCATCACTCTTATTTCTCTTCCCAATTTTTTCTCTACTTCTCTTATTTGCTTTTCAAAATCCTTTTTGAGTTCTTCCATGGCCTGAGACCAATTCATATTTTTCTTGGAGACTTTGGATGTAGGAACTTTGACTTTGTTGTCTTCTTCTGGTTGTATGTTTTGATCTTCTTTGTAAGATTCTATAGTCTGAGGTTTTTTCTGCTGATATAAATATTTTCTGCTGTTTGCTCATGTTCCCAGGCAATTACTTGATTTTCAAGCTCTTTGTTAAGGTAGGGGTATGCTTCCAGTGTGGAAGGTGTACTGTCTCAAGCTTCAGGGGTTTTATGCAGCTGTTTTCAGAGATATTTTTAGGGACCTGTAAATTTTCAGTTCTTCCAAGGTGGTAGGATCAAAGGAGAGGTATTTCCTCCTTTCTCGGCCTATGCTTTGGTCTATGAGCGACCACGAGCACTCTTTTCTGTCTTGGAACTGTAAAAAGGATTCTCTCTATATCGCCTCCACAGGCTCCACCATGCTAGTGCTCCTCTTTGCCCCAGGACTGCCACCAGAACCGTGACCCAGATCCAAGCACAGGCAAAGCAAGAGAATCCTGCTTCAGTGCCAGCAAAGAGATCCCTGCAGTCCCCCTCTGATCAGCCACTTGATCCCCCCACTGTCTGTGGCCGAGAGCTCTGGAAGCAGCTGCTGCCACTGTGGCCATTGCCCCAGGGCTGTGCTCTTTCTGTGGTGGCAAAGAATTGCAAATTGAGAGAATGCCCATCAATTGGGGAATGGCCGAACAAGTTGTGGTATATGAATTTGTGCTATTGTGCTATAAGAAATGATGAGGAAGCAGAATTCAGAAAAACCTGGGAAGACTTCTACGGACTGATGCTCAGTGAAGTGAGCAAAACCAGGAGAACATTGTACACAGTAACAGCCACATTGTATGATGACTAACTTTGATAGACTTAGCCCTTCTCAGCAATGCAAGGGTCTAAGACATCTCCAAAGGTCTCATGATAGAAAATGCTATCCACATCCAGAGAAAGAACTATAGAGTTTGAATGCAGATCAAAGCATTCTATTTGCTCTTTTTTTTTCTTTCTATACTCAGAGCTTTTTTCTGCTGTTTACTCATTTTCCCAGCCTATTACTTGACTTTTAACTCTTTGTTAAAATAGGGCTCTGCTTCTAGCATGGAGGGTGCACTGTTCCAAGCTTCAGTGGTTTTGTGCTGTTTTCAGACATACTTAATGGACCTGTAACTTTTCAGTTCTTCCAAGGTGGTGTAACCTAAAGAGAGGTGTGCTGTGGTCTGTGCTCTGGTCCATGAGTGATCAGAAGTACTCTTTTCTGCCCTGGAACTATGATTAGGGTTCCCCTCCACTATGTCTACAAGTTCTGCTATGCTAGAGCTCCTCTTCGCCCTGGGAATAGCACCCGGGACTGAGACTCAGATCTGATTTTGGGCAAAGCAACAGAATCTTGACTCAGTACTAGCAAAAAAACTCCTGTAATCTTCTGACCAGTTGTTCAACCCTCTTACCATCTGTGGGCTGAGAGCTCTGGAAGTAGCTGCTGCTGCTGCTGCCCCTGCTAATTCAGTCCCAAGGCCTGCTCCTGATTTCCTGGAGCTGGCGCTGTGCTGGTGCAGCCTGTGCCGTACTAAACTCCACTCTCACCCATGTGCAACAGAAGCCTTCCTGTCGACCTTCCAAGTTGTCTCTGGTGTCTGTGGGCTGAGAAGTCTGGAACTTGCTACTGCTGCCAGTGATTCAGTCACCCCAAGGCCTGTTCCTGGTTTGCTGGGTCCAGTCTGTGCTGGTGTGGCCTATGCTCCTCCCTCACTCTGGTGCAACAGACTTTTCCTACCGACTTTCCAAGTTGTCTTTGGCTGGAAATTTGTTTCACTCCATCTCTTTGTGGCTTCTGCTGCTCTAGAATTTGTTTGGTCATTTTTTAAAGGTATTTGGAGGGGTTTGGGGAAAGCTCAGGCAAGTCTCTGCCTTTACTCCACTGTCTTGGTTCAAGTTCAGTTTTTCTTGAAGGACATTACTGATAATTAGATTGCATTAACTCTCCTTATCTTGATCAGACCAATAGCAACCATTCCTATGCCCAGTGCTAGTACAGGGATTTCTTGGCATCTTTTTGCCCAAGAGTTCAGTCCCCTTACTAACTTTAGGTGCCAGTCTATTTCCCACCATTGCTGCAATTGCCATACTGCTTCCACTTGTCTATCAGCTCTGTTACTGCAATGTGCTCCTAGCCACCCTCCACCCCTACCCCAGTGTCTGCAGACCTGTCTTCCCAAGCCATCCTAGGCTGGAAAAATGATTCATTGTGACTTCTTAGTTTTCTTGATCAGAATTTAGTTTGGCACCTTTCCTAGGTTGTTGTGGAGTGTCTTGGGAGAGACAAGCAAAAATACTGGTTCTTACTCTGCCATCTTGACTTTGCCCTGCTTCCCCCCATTTTTCTTTTCTTTTTTAAAATGCCTTTGGTATAAGGGATAGCTCTCTGAAAGAGGGGAAGGATACAGGTAATATAAAAAGTCAGTAAAAATCTATTTACCAAAAAAAAAAAGAAGAAAATAAATAAGAGGGGATGACTGATAGAATAAGTCCCAGTACAGTAGTATCAATAACACAAATAGGGATGAAGGAAGGGCGGGAGAATGGGTAGTGTTGCTAGAAGTTTTAAATGCAAAAACAGAATTAAGGGACAAGTCAGATGGCCTCAATCTTCTCTGAAATGACTAAGTTAACTGCTTATGTATAAAAGTATAGTTGGGAGCCTAATTGAGAAAAAAGTGGACATTACTATGGAAATCAGCTTAGAGAGTCAATAAAAGTAGAGCAGGACTGTCAAGCAGCAGCAGTAAGGACCTAGCTAAATTCATGAATTTCCAATGGATCCAAGGAAAGGATGCTTCCTTAAAAGGAAAATCTTTGTTCCAGGAAGCTAGGTGGTGCAATGGATAGAGTGCTGGCTCTGGAATCAGAAGGACCTGAGTTCAAATCTGGCCTCAGACACCTATTAGTTATGTGACCTTGGGCAAGTCACTTAATCCTATTTGCCTCAGTTTCCTCATCTGTAAAATGATCTGGAGAAGGAAATGGCAAGCCACTCCAGAATTTTTGCCAAAAAAATCCAAATGGGATCATGAAAAATCAGACAAAGTAATTGACTAGACAACAGTTGTGATTAGAGTTTTCTTTCATAATATAACTATTATGGAAGTGTTTTGCATGACTACACATGTATAACCTATATCTGAATTGCTTGCCTTCTCAATGAGGGTTGGCAGGGAGGGAGAGAATTTGGAACTTAAAGTTTTAAAAATAAATGTTAAAATTTGTTTTTACATGTCACTGGGGAAAAATAAAATACTAAATAAAGAATTGTGATTAGACCATACTTGCAATATCATGTTAACTTCTGGGTGTAACATTTCAGAAAGGATGACAAAATGACCACTGTTCAGACAAAGGCAGCCAGGATTCTAAGGGCTGTCATGTAAAAGAGGATTAGATTCAATATCCCTGGCACAATTACAAATCCCTGTAAAAGTTACAGAAAAACAATTTCACGCCTAGTAAAAGGGAGAATTTCCTAACCAAAAAAAAAAAAATCAAAAGTGGAAAGGTCCCCCTCTCACTAGAGATCTTCAAATGAGTTCTTTGGAAAGAAGTTACAGAAGAATGCATTTTTGTATTGGTATAGGTTTGATTCTGAGGTCCTTAGTTTCTGAAATCCTTTCCAGCACCTGAGACTCTGATACAACATCAGAGTTAGTTGAGGTCATCAAACAAACAAATCTAACAACTGACAGAAGTAGTTAAAATTATTCAATCTGGCATTTTTACAAATTCTTTAAGAAAAATCAAGAGGTATAGTTAGAATATGCAGCACACATCAAAACTATCACTATTTTTATTGGACTCCCTTGACATTTTGACAGCCTTCTTGCAGACCAGAGCCCTTATCTTGAGTTAACCCTTTCAGTTCTGGAACTCCCAACCTGGGGGCCCTGATGTTGTCTGACAAGTTCCTCCCCAGGCCCATTATTTCAGGTGAGCCCCAGCTATGCTTCACTTTACTCCCTCCCTACTCCTTCTTCATCTTGCTGGATGCCTTGCTATGTACCTATCTTCATACCTCTCAAATTCCAGAACCATAGTCAATACTGTCACTACTAATAGGAAGTGTCAATCTACTCCCAAATAGTACCCTCACCAAAATACCCCTCAATGACCACCACTTTCCTATATGCGTTCTCTATTAGAATGCAAGTCTCCTGGGAGCAGGGACTGTCTTCATTTTTGCATTGTATCCCCAGTGATTAGCAAAGTACTTGGTATATAGGAAGGGCTTAATTTTTTTTCATTCATTCTAGGTTTACTTGACCTATTTTGTCTCATCCTGATGACTTAGTCTTCACATTCAACCCTCTCATTTCTATTCCTGGGATTTTCTTTTGAATTACCTGGCTAGGGGCAGCTAGGTGGCACAGTGGTTAGAGCTCTGGCCTTGGAGTCAGGAGGACCTGAGTTCAAATCCAGCCTCAGACACATAACACTCACCAGCTGTGTGACCCTGGGCAAGTCACTTAACCCCACTGCCTCATCAAAAAAGAGAAAAATAAAATGAATTACCTGGCTTGTTGGCACTCCAACCATGGCTTTTTCTTTTCCATTAATTCAGATTGCCACCCTACTAAAATGTCTATCTGTCCTGACTCTTACCTAATAATTCTTTCCTGCCTAACAGGGATAGATAAGAAAGATGAAGTGAGTATTTGGTCTTGGCCTCCACAGGAAGCTGCATAGGTATCAAAGTCATTATGCCCATTTTGTTAACTGTGGTAACTCCTGCAGCAAGATTGAAAAAAAAAAAGCATCCCTCAAAGAGGTAACTTGCGCAGTTATGTCTGGATTTTATTGGTAAACTCCGATTCTCAAAGGGGTATTGTTTCTACACAGACCAAATGTCTCCTCAGCCATAAGCTACACTCCTAATCCAAGTCAAATGCTCCATTAAATACGATTTGCCAAAAGAAATCAAAGCACAGATTCAGTGTGATCTGAAAAAAACTAAAATGCATTCCTTAGACATAGTCATGATTATCTATGAAGGATAATGTACTTTGATACTTCACCAAGGCAGATTAAAAAATATTACAGTAAAGAAAAGCAGCTATTTATAAAATATTGAACAAGTAGAATACTGAAAAGGCAGGGAAATTGTGTTTCCAGTGTTGGGTTGGTGACAATGAGGACTTGAATTCCCATCAATCTTCTGCCAGTCTCCTGAAGATAAGCAATTCTAGCATCATCCCTATTTAAGCAGGTTCCTTAGAAAGCCCAATCTGCTAATAGACATGTTTCCTTTTTGACGAGAAAGAAATGGACCTTTGCTAAGGATAGTTTTTGGGTGTTAGCAGTCTTCTCCTCAAGTAATAATACACAGGAATCTCTTCACTTATAGACATGCAATTCACTCCACACAAGTAAGTCCTTAGAAATTAAGGGGCAGTTTTGTTCACAAGTGATTTATTCCCACCTCCATTCCCACTTGCATGACAATCCTTATGCTAGATTTTAGAAGGCAGCCATAAGACACAGCAAGAGATAGTTCTACTACTTAATTCCTCCATTTGTTAGCTTTGTGTGCATATGCCAACCTGAATACAGGAAAATCAAGGGTTTAAAGTGGCTTGTATACCATTTTATTTTTTTAATTGTTACAGCCATAGTCATTATATCATAAATCAGCACTCCTGCTCTCCCATGGTTGGCCTAAATGTTCATTTCTGTTTCAACTTTTGCCTATTCTCCTGACTCTACTATGCAAACCATTTTCATATCTTCATCACTCATAAGGCCCTTACTCAAAATTTCTTGATTACTTTTTCACCTAATTATATGGTATACTACTGATTTACTACCTTTTTCTTACATAAACAATGCTCCTTAAAAAGTGTAAGCATTTCTTCCTATCTGGGTTCTCTAACGTTGAATAAGACAAGCACTTTCATTGAAACTTCTCATATTGTTGATGCATTTTTCCTTCTTAGTATAGACTTAAAAGTGTGTAAAAACAGACATTCAAGATCTATGATTTGTAGAAGACAGAGAGTGGTGTTTTGTGGATTAGGTATATGGCTGTAAACAGACTAACCTTGTGTGCTCTTGCTCTTCCTAGATTTTAAAATCTTTTAGGTTTTTAAATTCTGTTCCCAGATTTTCTGGGTTGAACAAGATCTGCAAGGCCTTTCTCACAATACCTCTGCAATATTCAGTTTTCTTCCATTTCACTCTAACACAGCATTTATAAAGTTTCTGTTCCACTGATTTGTTTAATATTCTTTTGTAAGTTTCTTGAGCAAATTTTTTTTCTTTAATTTCACTGTGTTGGACTAGGGCATACTAAGGAGGGGAGACTGAGACAGCAATGAGTTTGCATTAAGGCTGGGTCATATAGAGGCCTATCACAGAAAGGAAGGGTTCTAAATGAAGGGGAATCAGAAAACATTAATGGAAAACTAGAATCACCAAAGGCAGAGACATCAAACTACAAGGGAACAAAATTCAAAGTTCTCACAAGTTAGCTAAATGTGTATACATTGTTGTTGGAGGTGGTGTTTGGCCATCATTCTTGAAGAGGACCATGACATCAAGAAGATGATGCCATGACTTGTAAGTGAATTAGATTTAAGTGAAGGAGGGCTGTGCAAGGTCACCAGCCTTAACTTCTCCTCTGGAGCCATCTGGGTCCAGGGGCAAGATCAGGACTGGAGATGGCCCCCAAACAGGTATACATAGGGCACAGTTCAAGGAGCTATCCTCCTTATGGGTCCCTTCTCCTTGTCCTTAGCCTCAAAGCTGCACCACTATCCCCAAAGCTGACAGGTATCAAGGACAAGTGATCAACTAAAGAAGCAAGTCAGGATCGATATCATGCTCAGAATTTTTTTTCTTTCTGGATTCTCAAATGCTGAATTAGGTAAATACCTTATAATGAAAGGTTTCCCATTTCAGTTAACTCAGTTTTTCTTCTTTGCATTAATTTGCAGAGAGTGAATTAAGAACCAATAAAATTTTATATGCCATTGACTACATCACTGGGTTTTTCTCCAGCATGGATTCTGAGATGTCGAATAAGGTGAGAATTCCTACTAAAGCTTTTCTTACATGCATCACATTCAAAGGGTTTCTCCCCAGTGTGGATTTTCCTGTGTCTATTAAGATCAAAAGACTGTCGAAAGGCTTTACCACATTTATCACATTCATATGGTTTCTCTCCACTGTGGATTCTTTGATGTTTAAAAAGATTTGAGCGATAACTAAAACATTTATTACACTGATTGCATTCATAGGGCTTTTCTCCTGTGTGGACTCCCTGATGTTGAATAAGCCGTGAGCTCTGTCTAAAGGCTTTCCCACATTCATCACACTCATAGGGTTTTGTTCCTGTATGGATTCTTTGATGTTTAAAAAGATTTGAGCGATATCTAAAATATTTATTACATTGACTGCACCCAAAGGGTTTTTCTCCAGTGTGTATTCCCTGATGCTGAATAAGCCTTGAGCGCTGAATGAAGGCTTTCCCACATTCATTACATTTATAGGGCTTTTCCCCAGTGTGGATTCTTCGATGTAGAAAAAGCTGCGCTCTATAACTGAAGGCTTTCCCACAGTCACTACATATATAGGGTTTCTCCCCAGTGTGAATTCTCTGATGTTGGATAAGGTATGCTTTCTCACTGAAGAATTTTCCACACTCTTCACATTCAAAGGGTTTCACTCCAGTGTGGATTCTTTGATGCTGAATAAGCCGTGATCTCCAACTGAAAGTTTTTCCACAGACATCACATACATGAGGTTTCTCCTTGGCCTGAATTTTCTGAGAATCATTAAGGACTAAACTAGAACTAAGCCTTGTTCCACATTCATTATATTCATTAGACCCCTCACTTGTATGAATTCTCCGGCAATTCCTTTCATGGGAGACTGAAATGCTTTGCTGATGAGTTTTTTCTCTAGTGGGGATAAGTTGACGCTCAACAAATGAAAGAATGAAACTTTTCTCACACTCATTCCAGTTGTGAGGATGCTCTCCTGGGTCAATTTCCTTATGTTTACTAAGATCCAAGTTCTGACTGAGGTTGCTGCCATGTTCATCACCTTTATCATTTCTGTCTCCTATAGGAACTTTTGGACAGAAGCTTTTCTGATATTCCTTATAATGCTGGCACCTTTCTTCTGTGAGACTATTTTTATCCATCATAGTCACTTCTCTCAGAGTTTCCTTTTCTCCCTTTAGTTTCTCCCCTGGGTGTCTTCCCTGTACACTTTTTAACTTGCCTTGATGGTCAAAGACTTCTCCAAATGGTATGTAACTGGGGACCTTCCTTCTGTAGTTTTCTCAATCTCTCTGAATGAAATTCTTCAGAACTTTCCCAGTTGGAGGCTGGCTTGTAGGTTGCTGTCCTAGTCTCACCACCTAACACAATAAACAGAAAAGGCCAATGTTAACTCTGTCCCAAAAGATAATAAATTTCTAAAATAACTCTCCTTATTCAGGAATTAAATCAACCTAATGTTCCAATTCATCAGCCAGAAGGTAGAGTACCATCAGCCTGTTTAGGGTTTCTATTGTTTAATGATGGTCAACTTTAGCTCCTCTTATGCCAGAGTAGTAGATGGAAGGTGGCCTAAATGAGCAACCATTGTGCTTAGCAGAAATTGAGTAGTAGAGTCAGAGAGTAATTCAGGGACAAGATTAGCGGGGCAAAAATATGATGAAAGTTTGGCAGAAATGGGAAATAAATGTGATTGTCAGAATGAAGAGAAGTAATAAAAGATGGTGGTGACAAAGAAAATAGATTGAACACAGAATTGAGGAACAGCTAAATAAGTATATGATAAAAGAATGAACAAAGAGGTTTGTACTTTTGCACTTAGAAGTATACTGCTTCGAACTGAGTGGCAGAAGGGTATAATAGTCTTGTAGTCAGAAGACTCAGGTTCAAGTCTGTCAGTTGTGTGAATAAATTACTTATTCTCTCTGGCCTGTTTCCTCATTTGTATAGTGGGGGTGATGTAATTTAATGTAATACTTACCTTATTAGGGTTGTTACAAGAAAAGTGCTTTGTATACCTTAAAATACTATATAAAAATGAGCTATTATTAACCTGTGTGAGGTTGATTACTCTTTCCCAAAGTGCTACATTACACAGCAAGCAGCATGGGGTACCTCACAAGAAAGAAACCAGTTTAGTCTGGGGACAATTCTCATCAATGGTGACTTCTCCTTATCTGACTAGGCAAGACAGTACTCTTTATTCTTTGCCTGCCCAATGAGCCTCAAAGTCAGAGTCTTGACCCAAGACTCCAATTATTTAGGAAACAAAGAGGACTTACTACACCCAGACCCAAATAGGCAGGCTCCCAGGGAAAAATACTGACACATAAATGGAAAGATAGAAAAGAAGGTAAACACCATAAATATGGAGGTCTCTGGCTTACAAGGTCCTTCAAAAGTTGCTCCTGAGAAGATCACCATGCTTCTCTCTAACAACTTGAATGAAGCAAATACAAATACCCAGGTCAGATCATGAACCCTGAGAAACAGCGTGATGTGGCAGAAAAGGAAGATAAGGATTTCGGTGTCAGAGGACCTAGTTTTAAGTCCAGGATATGCTACATGATACATGTGTCACACTGGATGAGTCACTTAACACCCCTCTATAAAGGAAAGGGTTGAACTAAATGATCAATGAGGTACCTTCCAGCTCTAAATCTAAACATTATGATCCTTAGCAGAAACATATTTATTGGCCTGCAGAGGTGAAGATCTTAGACTAATTTTAGTCTTTTCATTGCTTTATTATTCATTTCACTTATTCATTAACTTTTAGCTTTCCAGTGCTTCTCCTCTCCAGTGACAGATGCATGTTTGTGCTGTCCATCTAGTTCTGCATCTGACAGCTTGCATCTTGAGTGACAGATGGAGCCTAACAAACCAATATGGTTTTATTTTCCCAGCCAGGCCTCCTGTTTGGTACTTCTTTTTCTATTTTCTTTTTTAATATAGACTTAACCATCAACAAGCATGAACATTTCAATATACGAAGCTAGCAAAAATGTTAACAAAGAGAAATAAAAAAATTTATTGCAGCATTTGTTCCATCAGATTACCTGGGGACACCTTTTCTTGTATTATTTCAGGGTGACCTATACATCAAAAATGACATTTACAAAAACTCTTGCAGATACATCATAGATACTGCATGCTTTTTTTTTTTCAACAGAAAATGGCATTCTGCCATTTCACAGCCTGGAAAAAAACAATGCTTTCCTGGAAACTGGGCTAAACTAAAGAAAGCCATCTGCAGCTAAGTTAAACTCCAAGAATACTTTATTAAGAATCTTAACAGACTAATTTCCAACATTCATTTGTTTATTTTGTTAAACAGAAAGTTTTTTTCAAAATATAAACAATTTTTGTTAAACTATAATACAACAGGAGTAAAAATAAACCGAGAAGTTGTTGCTGCACAACAGCAAAGGAAGCTCCCACAAAAATGTTTACCAAACATTTCCTTCTTTTTTTTCCCTGTGTCCCAGGTCCCATTCTCACTCTTCATAAAACTGATTTTTTTTTGCCAAAATGTTGATATTTCAAGTTTTTTCTTCCTTTCATCTAAAACTCCTGTAATTTGTCTCATTAGCTAGAGGGCTCATGGACTGTATGGAAAACTCTCAACTTCCATCATACTCAATTTTTTTTTAATGTGTGTACTAAATTTAATCTAAAGGTAACAAAACCGCCCTGTTTGTGTCCCCTTCTAAACTTGTCTTGGTCTCTTTTAAATTTTTTTAAGGTTTCATTGAAACGATTTTATTTCCTACATCATGATCATTTCCCCTTTCCTTCCATGCCCTTCTTTATAAAAGTATAGTTAAGTAATTGACTACTCATTGGCCACATCTGAAAATATGTCTCATTCTGTAACCTAAGGACCACAGTTTATCATAATGTGAGGAGTACTTCCTGACTTTGCCCTACCTGAAAAGACTATGTAGTTATAATAAATTTTGTTGATATTCTGGATTAATACTGAATGCTTCCATGTGTGTTTTCTTTTTTTCCCCAAGGGACTCCAAGTTACCCAAGAGCAGGAATTTTGTCTTATTATATATCCCACAACATCTAGCACATAGTACTTTAATATTTTAAAATAGTAATCATTTCATTAATATGGGGATTCTCTCCACCAACACAAAGCTCAACCTTTTTGCATCTTAGTGGTATCTTGAGTAACTGTGGCCAAAGAAAATTCATCATGTGATGGCCAGTTTTCTGGTAATGAGTCACTGAATTTGAGTGAAGAAAAAACACACATACTGTCACCTGGCCTGTTCAGCTAGACAGGACTAGTCAGATTAAGTCTTGGAGAATCTTAATGCCATAATAAGAATTCAGAATGACTAAATTAGAAGATAATACAAAGTATGAGCTCAATATTATTCAATCAAATATGGGACAGAAGGGCTATTAGCTTGGTTTTTTTAAGGGCATCATTTTTTGAAGGCATCATTTTTAAAAAGGAACTCATTGGTAATTAAGAGAAAAGTAATACCATTTGGGGTGCAGGGAGGGCACTGCAGAAATGGAAAGTCAGTTGAAAAGAGCTCTCCTACAACTGTTCCCTATCAGTGACTGAGCATAAAAGGTACTTGGTGAACTAATGATGTAGCCAATATCTCACTTATGCTACTAATCAGCTACTAGTTATTCCACTCTTGATTGGATCTCCCTCAATCACTCACCTGGGCTGCTACTTTTCCAGACCTCTCTGTTCTCAGCTCCCTGAATATCCAAAAGCCATAGCTCTTTCTCTCGTTCCAACTGGGAAATCACAGCAGGTTTGGAAAATGATAATCCTATTAATAAGAGGAAATAGGTTAGAGGATAACTCCATACCCTGTTGGAAAATTTTTCTTCAGAAGGTAGATATAAAAAGAAGGAAGCATCCAAGGAGGCCATTTTAGGAAGTCTAGCAGGAAGGCAAATGAATCCATAGGGAATCCAGGAATAAATTTCTAGGAAAGTTGAGGCAGAAGGCGAGAACTGTTTATGACCTCTTTAATAGTTAGCATTTACACATGGCTTTAAAGTTTACAAAATGCTTTACATAAATAAATTCATTGAGGTAAGTGATATTATTATCCTTATTATCCTCATTATTATTATTATCCCTATTATTATACTAATGAAGAAACCAAGCCACAAACAGCATGCCCAGGTCACACAGTGAGGGAGTGTCTGAGGCAATGTTCAAATTTAGATCTTCCTAGACATCAAGCCTAGCCACTTTACTCTCTAATCACCTCTTTTTTTTTTTCCCTTCAGAAGAAATACCTTCATGTGGCAGGGGACTAAAAACAACTTTCTCACTTGACAAATAGCAAGTCATCCCTCAATCTTCTAAAACCGGAGTAAGAAGGAAGATGAGGAATGGGGCAAAGTACAAGAAATCTGGGCAACTTGGTGGTGCAGCATGCTGGGCCTGAAATCAGGAAGATTCAATTTCATAAGTTCAAATCTGGCCTCACATACTTCCCAGCTGTATGACATCAGGCAAGTCACTTAATCCTGTTTGCCTCAGTTCCCTCATCTGTAAGATGAGCTGGAGAAGGAAAAGGCAAACCACTCCAGAATCTTTGCCAACAAACCCCAAATGGGATCATGAAGAGTCAGGCACAACTGAAATGACCAAACAATAACAACAGAAAGAAGTTGCCCATTTCAACTCTCTGAGAGTCACAGTCCAAAAGATTGTGGAATAAAGTAGGTGCTTAATAAATGATTACTATTTAAAACAGTGCTTCTTTTTAAAAAATTTTTTTAAAGGCAATTGGGGTTAAGTGTCTTGCCAAGGGTCACACAGCTAGTAAGTGTTAAGTGTTTGGCCTGAGGCCAGATTTGAACTCAGGTCCTTCTGACTTCAGGGCCAGTGCTCTATCCACTGTGCCACCTAGCTGCCCCTAAAATAGTGCTTCTTAAACTGTGGGTCACAATCTCATTTGGGGTCACATAACTGAATGTGGGGATTGCAAAAAGCTTGGCAACAGTAAAAGGTTTCTGAACATGTGACTAAAAATTAATTAAAAATCAAACATTTAATGAATCCAAGGTGTTTTTTGGCCCACGTTGCATCACGCAACTTCACTACAGCCTTGGTTCTGAACATACAACATGTGAACTTTGCACTGCGTATGCTGTCACGCCACATAACACCAATTAGCCCTGCAAGAAACACCTTGGCTCACATTCAAGACTACTGCACATTATGAATTGCAGTCTTTTTACTGTACATACAAAATCATTAAATGAATTTTGGCTTGAGATTAGAAGAGAATTTCCAACAATTTCTGAAATGGCCCTAAACATACTCCTATCATTTTGTACTACGTATTTATGCAAAGCAGCATTCTCAGCACTGACAACTATAAAATCAAAATATCGATCAACCCTGAAAAATGTTGAAGATGCTCTATGTCCTACAGTATCAAATATTCCACCAAGATTTAATTCCTTATGTAAAAATAAACAAGTACATCCATCTCATTAGTATGCAAATTTGCTTTCATCTTTAATAAATGGTAATACTATATGTATACCAAAGAATTGTTTCAAAATAAATTGCTTTATGATTTATTATCAGTAAATGTTTGATTTGTATACCCACTTTATATACCTATATGCCTGGGGTCATGTAAAAATTTCTCCGGTGAAAAGGGGTGGCGAGTGGAAAAAAATTAAGAAGCTCTGGTTTAAATGATAAGGGAACTATCACATATGTAGAGAGAATAGAAATTTTCTTGCTATGACCTTACAAACAACTCAATGTTCCCTACCTCTGGTAACTCAGAGGCTACAGAATTAGGGAACTAATTCTTGAGCCTCAGCTCATAATCCTTGCTCGTAATCATTGTTATGAACACAGGGAATAGCAAGGGACTGATTTTAATAAGGCAATAGGCAGGGAGGGAAGTTCTTACCCAATGAGACAACATTCTCATAATTCTCCAGCATGACATTCCTGTAGAGGTCTTTCTGATGCAGGTCCAATTGTACCCATTCCTCCAGAGTCAAAGACAGGGCCACATCTTCAAACGTCAACAACTCCTGAAACAATATGTTCCTGCTGCCCCAAGGACAATTCCACAGAAACATTGAGGACAAGAGAAGGGAAGGATGCAAGGTAAGGGTATCTGCTGGTGTAAATAGTTTTTAAAGTGTTTTTGTTTATAGGAGCAAAAAGAAATGCAGAGGGAATGTCAGGACACCAAAACTCTTAAGTCCTATATAAATGTAACTTGGTCTTACAGAGACACTTGAGAGTTTCTATCTGAGGATATTAACAACAAAAAAGAAAAGGAAATCATCACTCACCTGGGGCTCAGTGGTCAAAAGTGTTACTGCTAGGACTACAGGGTGCTGCTTCTCTTGAGGAAGGGCAGAAATACAAGTGGCTGAGGGAAAAGAAGTCACAGGTGAGTCCAGCTTCTGGACAGCCCACCTACAGAACTCATTTTCAAGAACAGTCTCATTCCAACCCTTTTACAATGTTAAATTCTCATCAATGTCTATTTATTGAGCTCCTAAGTTCATGGAACCTAAGGTGAAGAAATTCGAGGTATTACAGATACCTATAAAATATACTTTACACACACACACACACACACACATACACACACACACACACGTTCATTGTGCATGACACCAATACCCTTGTAATAAAGACTAAGATAAGTACTTCAACAGTACAGAAAGGAAATTGCAGAAAAAGCACATGTGACCAACCAGACTGAGGATAAGACATTTTCTCTGATGCTCTACAAACTAGGAATTATGCACAAGAGATAAATCCATTCCACAATCTAGTATGGCAAGAACTCAAAGGAGGAAACAATTCAATGAACTAATATCAGAAAAGACAATTCACTAGGCACTAATGCACTCACTCAACTTATCACCCAACACACTCCAGTACTGCAAAAGAATTCACCTCCATACTCCATCACCCACACCCCTCCCAGTGCCACAGAAATTCAAAAGATAAACACTTGAACACAGAGATCAGCTAGAGAACCTATAAAAAGAGAGAACTAGAGCAGAACACATGAGTGAGGTTATGTGGAACTCCACTAAGCCTGAATGAGCCTAGTATCCAACTGGAGCCAGATCTGTTCCCCCAGAGGTCACTTGGGGGAGAGACTAAAGCAGATGAACAATGAATTAATGACACTGTACAGGAGGAGGTTGAGATGGCTTTGAGGTCCAGCCCCCAAAGAAACTTTTATCAAAGGGAAAGCAGTCAGAAAGTGAATATGGGCAAAAGACTAAAATTACCAAAGATCTTGGGAGGAAGAAAATTCAGCTAGAGACTTTGAGCATAAGCAGATAAACCAACAGTGAAAATTTTAATAACAAACAGGAATATGGTTCCAGATCAGCAAAAAGACATCTATCAATAAATATTGCAAGACAAAGCACTTGATTAGGGCAGAGGAACCCATGGATTTCTACGAGAATATGGAACCTCAACAAAATGTTCCTAAATGGTTTAAAAGAGAAATAAGAATTGCAAAGCAGAATTTATAGCATGCACACCAGAAATAATCGGCAGAATAGAAAGACTTGAATCAACATTGACAAGTCCCACCAAAGAAACAAAAGGGAGGGTAACTGATTGGGAATGCAAATATATGGAAGTGAACTGGAAATAATGGGAAAAGAAAAACAAAAAATAATAATATTAAAAGAAAACCTGCTCTCCATACATCAGTCTAAAAAATTATAGGCCTCCCATAAGAACATGACAAGACAAAAAACCTGAATACCAGGATGCAATAAATAACACACAAAGCTTTCCAGAACTTCTGAATACAGAAAATAAGATGCAAAGATGACAAACAATTCATAGCAACCAAGGACAAAAAACAAAAACATTAAGAGATTTCTATCTAAATGTACACAAGGAGACATAAGTAAAAGCAGAAATCAAGTAGAAGTGACGGTGGAGATAAAGCCTCTCTCATGGACTAAATCTCCTAACACCCTGCCTAAAAATGAATCAATTTTTTTTATGGGACTAAATTTAGACAATGAAAGAGGCCACAAAAGGGTGGAAGGAAGAAGATAGAGGGGAATGTGTGCTATACCCTAATAAAATCAAAGGGGAAATAATTCCTGTAGTACCTCAGGAAGAAGAGAGCCTACAGAAGAATTGCGTGAGGATGCAAAGGGAGGGACTGAAAAAGGAACAAAAAAAATTGGGAAATCTTATTTCAGTGGCGGGAGAAGGGGACAAAGGATGAAATGTTCCCGTGGAAGAAAGGAGCATCTCTAATAAGGGAGATGACCTTACTATGGGCATAATCTGCAGGGATTTGGTACTTAGGGAGAACACCCTTTCTGTGTCAGGAGAAATATACAGGAGAAAGAACTGTAAAAGCGGGAGGACATCAAAATAGGGAAGAGATTTCTGGGAAAAATAATCATGGGGAGGGCAATGGTCAATAATAATTGGCACAATCAAGAACATGAGAAAATTCTATCACTTCCAGGAATTGGTGAGTCACACAAATCAGTGAGTATACCTTTTAAGAGGGAGGTAAGGGGCAGTTAAATGGTGCAGTGGATAGAGCATCGGCCCCAGATTCAGGAGAACCTGAGTTCAAATCCGGCCTCAGACACCTAACACTTACTAGCTGTGTGACCTTGGCAAGTCCTTTAACTGCACTGCCTAGCCAAAAGAAAAAAAAAGAGTGAGGTAAAACAGAAAACAGGGAGATGGTGGAAAAGATCTACAAGGCAGAAACAGTGTTTAGAAGAAGAAACCCAAAATAGGTATTTTAGAAGTATGAATTCCATAAAGAATACAGCAAATAAAGCAGGACTAAATAAGTATAAGGGCTGGAATCAAAGAATTAACAATATAAAATAGAGAAGGGAAGACAAATAATGAAAACAATGAAGGGGAAAATCATTTTAGGAAAAATGTGCAGGAAATGACACTTTAAAACCTAACAAACAAAACAAAGTGAAGGAGAGCAGAGGAAGGGGAATTTTACTTAACTACTTAACAGACAAGAGAAAAAGGTAAAAGAATTAAATAACTAGATAAAAAGCAAGAAAGTAAAAGGAACCAATATGTTTAGCAAAACTCCATACTAGGGCAAGGGGTAACAAATTCAAGGAAGCAGGAAAGCCAGAGGAATAAGAGGAGGACATTAAGCTAAAATAACCAAAGAGATATAATGTTGTTTACAGAGGAAGAAAGCTTGTTGGTATTTAGTCATTTTTCAGTCATGTCCAACTCTTAGTGACCCCTTTTGGGGTTAAGATACTAGAGTGGTTTGCCATTTCCTTCTCCAGTTCATTTTACAGATAAGGAAACTAAGGCAAAAAAGGTTAAGTGACTTGCCCAAGGTCACACAGCTAGTAAGTCTCTGAGAGATTGTCTAATATGAAAAAAGAAAAAACTACTGGAGACAAATAGAGGAAAACGAAACCTAACTTAATGCAATAAACCAAAAAAAGAGTGACAGATCAGATGAGAAAATGAAACCTCACAACTTGCTGCTTACAAGAAACATATTTAAAAGACAAAGACAAACACAGAATAAAACTGAAGGGATGAAAAAAATTTTATTCTGTATCATGTACATCCCCAAAAGCAGGATTTGCAATTATGCTATCAAACAAAGCAAAAACAAATATTCAAAACATAAAAAAGCATAAACTAGAAAATTATATTATGCTGAGTGGAACCATAAATAACAAACCAATATCAAAATTAAACCTATATGCTCCAAATGCTTTAGCATCTTAACTGATACACAGAACAAAAAGAAGATATACACAGTAACACAATAGTGCCAAAAGAATTTAATGTCCCTCTTTCAGTTCTAAGTAAGTCTAACAGAAAGATAAACAAAAGGGAAAATACAAAACTGAAAAACTATTGGAAAAACTGGAGCTTATTGTACCTTCTAATGGTACTGCTAAAGAATATACATATTTCTCTGTACCATATGGAAGTTGTACAAAAATTTACAATGTACTGCAAACAACTGTAAAACAGCAGAAATGATAAATACATACTTTACAAACCATAATGCAATAAAAAGATTAGAGTCATCAGTTCAGGGACTGTAACTAAAAGACTCAAACGCAGATTTAAAAGTAAAATCCTAAATAACGAATTAGTCACAGAACAAATCAAAGAAACAATTAATACTTATGTAAAAGATTATGTGAAAATTAATAATAATTGTAAAATATGCCAAAGTTTTTTAGATATAGCTAACAATCCTCAAAGGGAAAATCATAACCCTACAAATATACCTTAACAAAAAAAGAGAGAGGATTAATTAACTGAATAGGCATTTTAAGAAATTAGAAAGTCAACAATATAGGAAAATAAAATAAAATGAACATCAAAGGAGATCTTAAAAATTAAAGAAGAAATAAACTGGAAACCAAAAAATCTGTGGAAATGATGAAAATAAAAGCCAGCTGTTTAAAAATACTAATAAGATTAATAAAACCTTTTGCCAACCTGATTTAAAATAAGGCACACAGAAAGTTAAATCAATAATATAGAAAATGAGCAAAGTGAAATCACAATAAAACCAGGAGAAATAAAAATAATAATCATAATCCAGAACAGTTACATATACTAACTGAAAGAACAAAAGAAACTAAGAAATATGTTTTAAAACATTAAATATAAAAACTAAAATATAATTAGCTGTAAAGGACCTACCAAAGGGAAAAAAAATCCTGGTCCTGATGGATTCCAGGGAGAATTCTATCAAACTTTTAAATAATAACTGAAGTCCATAGAAAATTATTCTCAACAACTGAGAAAGAATTATACCAGATTCCGCTTATGAGATATAGCCCTAAAACCTAATCCAAGGAAAGATAAAACACAGAGCAATAAATGTAGACCAATATCATTAATGAATATAAATTCAAAAATTTTAAATAAAATCCTACTAAACAAACTATAGCGATTCATTCAAGAAATCACAGATTTATATCAGGGATGCAAGAATGTTTCATTATTAGGAAAACAATCAACATAATTAATCTATTAAAAAACAAAAACATCTAAAACATCTAAAATAATTGTCTCAGTGGCCTGAGAAAAGTCTTTGATAAAGTATAACTCATTCAGGCTAAAAAAACTCTACAAAGTATAGGCACAGAGGGCTGGAATTTTTTTTAATCATAAAAAAATCTATATGACAACAAAAGCAATGGGGATACATTAATTGTATCTAATTGTAATTAGAATATTTCTAATAAAATATGGGAATAAAGAAAAGATATCCACTCTCTGCACTATTGTTTGATAAAGCTCTAGAAATGATAGCAGTAGCAATTGTATAAGAGAAAGAAATTAAAGGCAAAGAGGAGATAAAACCATTCCTATCTGCTGATGATATAATAGTGTACTTTAAAAAATCAGAGAGAATCAGGAAAGATACTAATTAAGACAACAGCTTCATCAAAGCTCCATGCTACAAAATAAATCCTCAAAAATCAAACATTTCTATAGAACAATAATGAAATCTAAAATAAAATAATAGGAAAGAAAATCTCATTCCAAGTAACTACAAAATGCATAAAGCACAAGGGACTCAATCTACCAAAGCACACAAAATACTTCAGAATAGACTCAATTAAAAAAGTATCCCTTGAAAAAATTAAAATGTTATATAGCCAAATGAATATTCAGAGATTTTGACTCAGCCCTGCCAGTATAATAAAAATTATAGTACTACTAAAATTAAATTATACTTCGAATGTTATAACAATTGAGTTATCAAAGGGACACTTAAAAGAATTTGATAAATAACAAAATTCATTAGGAAAAAAGGACATAGAATATCAAGGGAAATGAAGAAAAGAGTTAAGGGTGAAGAGATCTCCAACTATTTTATAAAGCAGCAGTGATTAAAACCATCTGGTGTTGGTTAAAAGAAATAAAGGGGTAGATCAGTGGAACAGCTCAGACAAGGGAGAATCAGAAAAGATGGAACTGAATAAATCAGTATTTGATGAAATGGAAAACAGAAATTACTTACAAAAGTATTCCCTATGTGATAAAAAAAAACTGCTAGGAATACTGGAAAGCAATCTGGCTGAAATTAGGCTTAGAACACTTTATGTCATATTCCACTAAATGTTCTAAATAGATATATGACTTTAATATTAAAAAGCATACTATTAAAAAATTAGAAGAGAAGTAGGTCATATACCACTTAGAGCTTTGGGTAAGAGATGTATCTTTAACCAAAAAGAGAAAGAGGCAATTACAAAAGATAAAAGAGATCATTTTGATTACATATAACAGAAAGGTTCTGCATAAACAAAATTAATGCACCTAAGTCAAGAAAGGTCAAATGGGGAAAAAACTTTTGCATCAAATTTCTCTGATAAGGGTTTTAATATGACACTTAACACATGTAACAAGATCAAGAGCTATTCTCCAAAAGATAAGAGGTCAAAGGATATGTCAAAAGTCTCAAAAGAAGAACTGCAAACTATTAACAACCACATTAAAGAATGCTTCAAATCACTAGTAATAAGATAAATGTAAATCAAAACAACACTTTGGTTTCACCATACACCTTGCAAATTGGAAAGATGACAGATGATAAAAACAGTTCATCGGAGGAGCTGTGAGAAGGTAGCCACATTAGTGCACTCTTGGTAGAAATGTGAAACAATGCACTGTACAACTTGAAAAGCAATTTGGAATTATTCAAACAAAGTGACTAAAATGTCCATACTCTCTGACACTGAGCTTCCACTATCAGACATATAATCAAGGATGCCACTGATAAGCAGAAAGTAGCCAAATACACACATATATTTATAGCAGCATTCTGTGACAGCCAAAAAAAAAAATAACAGAAGCAAAGTCAATGCCTACCAAATGGAAAATGGCTAAACAAGCTATGGAATATGAATACAGTGGAATGCTACTGTGCTGTGAGAAATGGCGATGTTAATGCAGAAAAACACAGAAAGATCTACACGAACTGATGAAGAGTGAAGTAATCAGAGCTAAGAAAACAACATACACAATGACTGCAACAATATAGTACAGTAGAAAGAACCACACACACAAAAAATCAAAAATGAATGTTGCAAAGCATAAGCATGGCTTAAAAGTAGTGATATGTTAACCCCGATTGCCTCACCAAAAAAAAAAAAGCGGCATATGAGAAGATATTCCCACCCTACCCTTTTGGAGAGGCTGGAGGTCTACAAGTATTGTACATGGCAAATATTTTCAGACTTTTTTTCAATGCATTGATGGATTATGCTGATTTTTCCTTTTTCTTTTTCCTGTCTTTAAAAAATAGAATAATTCTCATGAGTAGGACTAAGTGATGTAAAAAAATACATAAAACTAAAGAGTGAAATGAAAATGAAAAGAATCCAGAATCCACCAATCACCTTCTAAAAGAAACCTAACAATGCCATTGCCAAAATCTGGAGCTCCTACATCAAAGAAAAAATACTGCAAACATCTAGGAAGGAGTGCAAGTACCAAGGAATCACAGCCAACCTCTCACACAAGATCTGGCAACTTCTACTATAAATGAGAGATCTTGGCATACGATATTCCAAAAGGCAAAAGATTAACATTACAACAAAGAATAACTTGCTCTGCAAAGTGAGTATAATTCTGCAGGAGAAAAACAAAATTTTGATGGAATAAAGGACTTCCAAATATTCCAGCTTAAAATACCAGAGGTGAATAGGAACTTCAAAATTCAAACACAAGACTCAAAGGAACCTAGAAAGGTAAACTTATTTAAGCAATAGGAAGGGGGTATATGATAAAGAAGGGCTAGTATTCTAATGGGGGAGAAAAAACAAGTATCCCATCAGAAACTTTATGTCTTCAAAGTATAGTGAAGACTCTGAGGTACCAACTCATACCCATCAGAAGAGTAAAAATGACAAAAAAGGAAAATAACAGTCCAGAAAGCAATTTGGAACTATACCCAGAAAGTTATTAGATTGCGCATTCCCTTTGACCCAGTGATACCACCACTAGATCTATACCCCAAATAGATTAAAGAAAGAGGAAAGGGATTCATATGTGCAAACACATTTATAGTGTATCTTTTTATGGTGGCAAAGAATTGGAAAACGAAGGGATACCTATCAACAGGAGAATGGCTGAACAAGTTATGACATATGTATGTGATAGGATGTTACTGCACTGTAAGAAATGATTAAGGGGATGGTTTTAGAAATACTTAAGACTTGTATAATTAACATAAAGTGAAGTGACCAGAACCAGGAGAATAATTCATACAATAGCAATACTATAAAGGCAAACAACTTCAAAAGATTTAGGAACTCTGATCAGTACAAAAGAACCAACCACATAATAGTTCCACATGTTATCCACCTCCAAATAGAGAAGAGATAGACTCAAGAGTGCAGACTGAAGCTTTTGTTTTTTCTTTTTGGACACGGCTAATGCAGGAAGTTGTTTTACATATATATACATATTTGTAATGGATTTTGTTTTTCTTGCTTTCTTAATGGCTTGGGGAAGGGAGAGAATTCAGAACTGAAAATAAAATTGAAAAAAAAATTAAGTATATTAAAAGATTTAAATAAGAAAAACCGAGAATGTGGGTGGGGTTGGTTGATCTAAAATAAATCTAAATTCCCAGACACAACATTCAAATTTTAATGGAATAAAGGACTTTCAAATATTCCAGCTTAAAAGACCAAAGCTGAATAGGAGCTTCAAAACTCAAATACAAGACTCAAAGGAACCCAGAAAGGTAATTTATTGAAGCAATAGGAAGGGGGAGTATGATAAAGAAGGGCTAGCCTTCTAATGAGAGAGATCTGTTACTCTGCAATAAATCTAAATTCCTAGACCCAACATTCAAATTTCCCCATTGAGGAGACATGCATGTAATGACGTGATATGCACATATCCCTTCCTAAAAATCACCATGGTATGCAAATTCCCACAATAAAAACCACAGGGTTTATGGGGAAAATGAGGTTGGGGCAGAACACTCAAACTCAGTCCCAGGGCCACTCACAAAAGCCACAACAGGAAGAACTGCCATAGAGAGATCCAGTCACCAATAACACCAGCTACTGCCTCACCTGGGGCATAAGTGGAATCACTCTATGACTAGGCACTGGAGATCTTTGGCCTGGCCTCTTCCAGGAGGTAACCTATGGGACAACCTTCCCTCCCTTTATCTGCCAATAACCACCCCAACCCCCAAGTGCTGGGCCCACTTCCACCAAGACAGTGCTCGGCAATTATCTCTGACAAGCTTTTCCCTGGGCAGATGGTTTGGGGGTGGCAGGGTCAAATGAGGTAGGTCATCAAAGTCTGTTCTGGAGTTGGGTGGGAAGAGCTGTTGGCGGTGTTCCCATCTTCCTTCAGTGCCCACCTCCCTCTCCAAGCCCCAACCTCTCAATCCTGAAAGTATTATATCCCTCTGCTCACTATTAATTCTCACCACCTTCTGGGTCAAGAAGCAAAACAGCTATAGCACTTTTCCCCCTTGGAGCCAGACATCTCCTCTTCCTACAGGCCCCACTGAACTTCCTGCAGGTGTCACTGCATGCTGGCTGTACCCCTCCAACACACACACACACACACACACACACACACACACACACACACACACACACACACACACGCAACCTCTGTTCACCAACTGATGCACTGGCATCATCATGATGTCTGTTCTAGGGTGGGGGCGGGGGATGCTCTGTGGGGGCTGTTTCCCCTTCCCTTCTATGCCAGCCACTCCAGTCTATCTCTTACTCTTCTGGAGTGTTACATCCCCTCCCATTAGCTTTCACCACTACAACACTTTTTCTTAGTTGGAATCAGACAGTTCTTCCCACAGGCCCCATCACATGCTGGCAGACACCTCTCTCAACCTTTCTGTAGAGCTCTCTCCCCCTCACTCATTCATTCTTGCTGTAGTTGTCCTTCATGGCAAAATTATGCATAAGCAAACACAAAATTTGTATAATCATACTGGAAAAATTCTTATTTTCAAAATAAGCATTATAGCAGAACTACCTGTACTCAAGGATCATTTAATGATAGGAAGTGATCCCTTCCTGTTCCACTACTAACAAAGTTCATTTCCCATTATTCCACTTATACATAAAATTAATCTGCTTTCTATCTTCAGGATAGGATGGATAGTGGCACCCAAGGACATTCCTTGGTTTGCTCCCACCTCTTAACTTTCATAGTTGCTCCCCACCACCCGAGATATCTTTAAATTTCCTCATGCCCTTCACAATCCATCTTTAAACTTATCTTCTTTTGGAAACTTGCACTGATTAAGCTCCACTTCACACTTCTCCACAGATCCTCAGCCTTTTCAACACCATTCAAAATACATTCTTGACATGTTTCTCTGTAAACACTTTACATGATTTAGTTGGCTTGCATCTTCACATGTTCAGTCTCCCTACCACCCCACTTCCCTATTCCTCACCATTTTGCTGTAGGGGGCTGGGCATAGTCTTAAACTGGGTTTCCATGGCATGGAGATGTACATCAAATTTCTGCATTGTTCCCTGGGCTGCTGTCTCTTTTGAAGACACTGGTCTTTTTGGTGCATTGGTGGGGACCTAAAAAAAATATATATTATTTAACCAAAACCTGTGAGGAAAAGAACACAGGAAAAGGAAAAGAAGAACAAGAATTGTATTTAATCCTTCAATATACAAGGGCAAGGCTGAGTAAGGTATCCAATTTCCTCAACTTAATATTCTTGTTCCTCTACACATCTCCAATTAACTGCCAGTTTAACAAGATCTCATTATTCCTAGAACTCCTTTCAACTCTACCCAAGGCAATCTACTTTCTATGCCCAACACATAGCTTACTTCGTTCTTTACCTCTCTGCCTCTCCACTCATACAATGCTTACAACTTGTAACACATGCCTCCCCAACCATCCTTCCAGACTCAGCTCAACACTCACCCCACATGCAATTTAAAGGATTGAACCTATGACCTTTCATATCATCATCTAATTTTTCTACTATAGAGTACTTAGCTCACAAATTATCTTTCCTTTAGCTCACCTGATCTGATTCATCTGGCTCTCTTTCCAAATCCTCCAATAGGGTCACCACCTCCTGTGGGCTTTCTGGACAATGCTTCTGAACCCAGGTTTGGAGTGTCTCAGGGAGAATGGTCAAGAATTGCTCCAACACCACCAGCTCCAGGATTTGTGCCTTTGTGTGGATGTCTGGTCTCAGCCATTCCCAACAGAGATTCTGTAGGCGAGTCAGAGCCTCTCGTGGACCAGAAACTTCACAGTAACGAAACTGCCCCAAGTTTTGGAAGATGTTCTGCTTTGGAGGGCTGCTCCCTTGAATGCTTGTGTTCTGTTCCCTTCTACAACCCTTTTTCTCCAAGTTCACTATGACAAGCTCATCCTCCGTATGGGGAACCTGGGGGCCAAGGGATATAGCTTCTCCTGACTGTACAGTTACAGTTTTCCCCCCAAATCTACTCATCTTCCAATTGAGATCTAGTTTGGAGAAATTTGTACTTGGTCTCCTCTTGTTTCTAGACACTGCTGAGCCAAAAGAAATCACTTTCAAAAATAAGAAAGGGCACTGGGAGCACTGAACATACCTCAACTTTCCTGTTACCAGGAAAATCAATCCATTTAATTCCACAAGAAGATGAGCATACTCATTTTGAAAATTTAGGGTCAGGCAAGATATTTTTCAGACTCTTATGTTACATAATCAAATGATCTGAGTCATTGATTTGCTTATAAATCACCAATAAGACTTAGTGAAAACAACCAGGATGGCCAGGAATTTAAGAAAAATACATATAACAACAATAATTTACATATATAAACAATTTTATGGCTGCTAAGCTCTTTCTACACATACCGTCATTTGATCCTCACAATGATGCTATGAAATCAATAGTGAAAATCATACTGCCCCGTTAAAGATAAAGTTGTGTCCAAGCGTCAACATGGTTAAGCAATAACAAAGCCAAGATTAAAACCCAAGTGTTTCTACGGCACTGAATAAACTAAAAAAAAAAAAGCTGCTTCAGTACTTTTGGGTCAAAGGGATGCAGGAGGGAACAGCAGTCGTAGGCTACTGATAGGTGCTGGCCGGTCTATTCCGATTCCAGTAGCCGGGATTCCTCTTAAAACACGAAACGCATGCAAGCCCCAAGACGGAAATGATGACCTGAACGCAACCTCAGCAGGAGGTCCAGGCGCAGGCACCTAGTCCACTCCACTTCCCTGCAGCAGGCTACTTTCCTATCCCCGCCTCAAGGTCCTCTCGCCCACAGCAGTCGGATGCACCAGCCTCACTGCCGGATCGCCTGCGGCAGCTAACAAGCTGTAATCAGTCAGCCCCCGTTGGCCTCCCCTCGGCCCTCCAAGGCGAGCCGCAAGCACACAGAACACCGCCCCTGCCCGAACCGGAAGTGCCCCGGCTCCTGCGCTCGCGCATCCACAGCGGAATGGACTTCCTTTGGTCCTTTTCAATTCTTCTTCAGGAAGGCGGAAGTTAACGCTTGCAGACGTAGTAGAAAGATGGTTGATACGCCCAGCACACGCTTCCAAAGGAGCGGAAATAATAGAACTGCAAAATAACCTGCAAAATCTGAGATCCGTGGAAAGAGTATCTGGCTTTTCCAAAAGTGCAAGGATGCCCTGCCTTTCGCTGTAGAAAAGGAACTAGGAAACAGAAGCCCATCTCTGCTCAAATAGCTTCTTAAAATCTTCCAACAATTAGATACATTTTCCAGTTCTTTTTAAACGCAAATAATACGCCTCAACACGCACTTATTAAGCGGTTTTTATGCATTGGAGATGCAAATAAAGGCAAAGACATTTTGCTGCTCTCAAGCAGCTCACTTTATAATGGAGGAGAGAACATATACAAGGTATATGCATGAGCTGTACAAAGTAGTTGGAAGATATCTCAGAAGAAGGCACTAGCATCTCGGGTCCCTAGAAAGGCCTCCTGGAGAAGGAGGGACACGAGCTGAGAAGGAATTGGCATTTGTGGAACCTCAAGATAAAGCTGTTCTGGTGTTCCTCGAGCTTTGTGTCTGGATTGACCCCAGTACAGTGAGATTATCACCTGGAAACGTTTAAGACTTCACAGAATCAATCATAAATCCCTACAAGTACTCCACCAAAGACTTTCTGCCATGTTGATTTTAAACATTAATAGCTATTCTGTAAGACTGCCCAGTTCTTTTTGTATTACTTTATTATATTATCATGTAAACCATATCTCTCCATCTTTTCCACAGGAAAAGCATGAGATAGCTTATTAAAAGCTTTGCTAAAATCTGGGTAAACTAGATCCACACATTGCCCTCATAGACTAATTTAGTAATCCTGTCCAAAAAAACATGAGGTCTGACATGACCTATTTTTGATGAACCTATTTTTGTAATCACTACTTCCCTAACTAACTGTTCATTAACCATCTCTTTAACAATTTGTTCTAAAATTTTCCCAGCAATCAAAGTCAAGTTTACTGGCCTATGTTTTTCAGACTTTGGTCTCCTCCTTTTAAAAAACAAAAACCAAAACAGAACATTTGACTTTCTACAATTTTGTGGCATTTTTCTAGCATTCTAAGATTATTTAAATATCATTGGCAATTAGAGTTCAGCAATTACATCTTCCAATTCTTTCAAGAACAAAGGATTTTGTTCATCTGGGCCACTCGATGTTTAGCAAGGGCAATTCAATTTTCTCCTACTATTACCTTACTTATCTTAAGTATCAATTCTCTGTAAATTATTTTTATTCTGTCACTTCCAGTGTAAGAGTTATTCTTCTTGGCAGAAAAAAAAAAAGACAAGAATTGAGAAGCTCTGCTTCATCTTTGTTGTGAGTTATCATTTCTTCTTCTCCAAAGAAAGGTCCTATCCTTTCTTTGATCTTCCTGTTACATCTAGTCTAGCAAAAAAGGAACAAAAACAAAAACCCTTTTGTTGATTATCAGAATTACTAAATTGGCATTTAGTTGTTTAGATTAAATTAGTTGTTTAATTTAGATTAGTTATTTTTACAATATAAAAAATTATAGCTTTTTATGAGTTTAGTTATTTTTCCAGTTTTAAAAAATTAATCTGTTATTTCTATTTTGTTAATGAAAAGTATTTAGAGATATGTTTCCCCCAATGAATGCTTTAAATGCATCTCAAAAGTTATATGTTTTATCACTGTTTTAATTTTCTTTGATATAACTATCTATTGTTTCTATGATGATGTGTTTTTTGACTCAGCAATCCTTTAGGATTGTCTTTTAGTAACCAACTGATTTTAATGCACTATTCAAAGGCTGTTATTGAATATAATTTTATTGTACTATTATTATTGATTATAATTGTTATTTATAAATTTTAGTGCAGTACTTTAAGAAAAGGATGCATTTGATTTTTTTTTTGGCAGTTGGGGTTAAGTGACTCACCCAGGGTCACACAGCTAGTAAGTGTCAAGTGTTTGGTCTGAGGCTGGATCTGGACTCGGGTCCTCCTGACTTTAGAGCTGGTGCTCTATCCACTGCGCCACCTAGCTGCCTCCATTTGATTTTTTAAAACATAGATAGCAAAATCAATATAGCACTGAACCTCAAGTCAGGAAGAGGAGTTTAAATCTGGTCTCAGACACTGTGTGATCATAGGCAAATCACTTAACTTCTGTTACTGCCTTGGTTTCCCAATCTGTAAAACTGGGATAATAATAGCACCTATGACCCATGTTTGTTGTGGAGATAAAATGAGATAATATTTGTAAAGTGTTTTCTTTTTTCCCCCCCTTTTTTAGTATTTTATTTTTATTTTTCCCCAGTTACATGTAAAAACAATTTTTAACATTTGTTTTTAAAACTTTCAGTTGAAAATTTTCTGCCATCCTCTCTCCCCCCCACCATTGAGAAGGCAAACAGTTTGATATAGGTTATACATATATAGTCATGCGAAATATATCCATAATAGTCATGCTGTAAATGAAAACATAAAGAAATCAAATAAAGAAAGTGAAAAATATATATACTTCAATCTGTATTTAGACACCATCAGTTCTTTCTCTGGGGATGTATAGCATTTTTCTTCATAAGTCCTTCAGAGTTGTCTTGTATCATTGTTTTGCTGAGAATAGCTAAATTGTTCACAGTTGATCATCTTACAATATTGCTTTTACTTTGTACACAGTACATTTTACTTTGCATCAGCTCATGCAAGTCTTTCCAAGTTTTTCTGAGAGTGTCCTGTTCATCATTTCTTACAGTATAATAGTATTCCATCATAACGTATATTGAACATACCACAATTTTTTCAGCCATTCCCTAATTGATGGGTATCCCCTCAATTTCTAATTCTTTGCCCCCAGAAATAAGCTGCTATAAATATTTTTGTACATATAGGTCCTTTTCCTTTTTGTTTTTTTTTTTATCTCTTTTGGGATACAGATCTAGTTAGTAGTGGTATTACTAGGTCAAAGGGTATAAATGGTTTTATAGCCATAGTTCCAAATTGCTGTACAGAATGGTTGAATGAGGGGGCAGCTAGGTGGCACAGTGGATAGAGCAGGAGTTCAAATCTGGCCTCAGACCAAACACTTGACACTTACTAGCTGTGTGACCCTGGGCAAGTCACTTAACCCCAATTGCCTAAAAAAAAAAAGAATGATTGAATGAGTGCACAACTCCACCAACAGTGTATTAATGTCTCATTTTCCCACGTGCCCTCCAACATTTGTCATTTACCTTTTATATCCTATTAGCCAATCTAATAGGTAAGAGGTGGTACCTCAGAATTGTTTCAGTTTGCATTTCTCTAGTCAGTAGTGAGTTAGAGTATTTTTCCATATGGCTATAGATAGCTTTGATTACTACATCTGAAAACTGATCATATCTTTTGATCATTTATCAATTGGGGAATGGCTCTTATTCCCACAATTTTAACTGTTTTCTATGTGTTTGAGAAATGAGGCCTTGATCAGAGAAACTTGCTTCCAATTTTTTTTCACAGTTATTATTGAAGGTTCTCCAGGACCATGGATGCTGAATAAATCTCTGAGGTCTCAAGATCAAGGCATGCAGGACTGACTTATATGGGACCAGTCTGCAGGGTGAATACCTGGTAAATATCTGGAAACTGGGAAAATAAAATTGATTCTATTTTGTTATTGATTTCATTCTGTATAGCTGCTGGCATTTCTGTTACTGCCTAAGTCATGTTTCATTTGTCTGAGTTGAGTTTGGAGATTCAGCTTTCCAGTAAATCACTCATTGTCACTGAGTTGAGTTTAGAAGGTAAGTTCTCTTGCTAACAACTGCCTCAAGAAAATGTTATCCTTGAAGGATGCAGGTGAACACCAGGGAGTCTGCCATGTTATCCAAAGAAGTCTGGTCTAATATCACTAAACTGTCTTTGCAAGTAGACTTAAACAACAAACATTTCTTAGTGGCAAGGTGAAAGGAGGGGTTGTTGCTAGCCCCTCATTCCCAATTTCCAGTCAATTATATTGTTTCCCATGCCTATGATTCTACAAACTTGGTAACATGTCACAATGTTTTCCCTATCTATGACTCTGCCTTCTATTTTGGATGCTTCTCCTTTTGTCTGTAAAAGAAAGCTATACCTCTCATTTGGAGTTTTAGCTTTTCAGAGGGGGCTAAGACCTTATTTATTGGCAAATTCATGCTTTGTCAACAAATTGTACTTAAAACTTTGCAACTTACTTTATCTTAATTTCAGTCATAATATACCCTAAGCTTCAGGTGGAACATAATCAAGTCACCTTTGGCCCTGGACTGAGTTTTGGAAATGAGGGCTCTGGATGTCTAGAAAGCTAGGGGGTTTTGTTTAGCCTCGGCACAAGTTAACCTCAGGGCAGGTTAGAACTAGCCTGGATTTGGCTAGTCCTCCAGCAAATGTCTTTCTCCTTTTCTTTCTCTTCCTGTATTTCTCCCCTCAACGCTCCCGTCATTATTAGACATAAGCAGGGAGTAAGTTGGAAAAAACTGGGGTGTCTACTTAAGAAGTTATCCTATGCACATGATGTTATGTATATTAAGATTTTGAAGTGGAAAACCTAGACAAACCATAAAAACTGCTGTAAAAAAATTACAGAAAGGGAGCTTAGAATGATGGGGAAGATTAATGAATATTCATATATAAAACAGTTCTCCCAACTATCTATAATATATTACAATTCTTTTTTTTTTTAATATTTTTCCAATTACATGTGAAAACAATTTTTAACATTCATTTTTAAAAAGTGTGTTCCCTGATCCAACCATTCTGGAGAGCAATTTGGAACTATGCCTAAAAGGCAATCAAACTGTGCATACTCTCAATTCAGCAATACCACTACTAGGTCTATATCCTAAAGAGATAATTTTTTAAAAGTACCCACATGTACAAAAATATTTATAGCAGCTCTTTTTCTGGTGGCAAAGAAATGGAAATTTAGGGGATGCCCATCAATTGGGGAATGGCTGAATAAACTGTGGTATATGAATGTAATAGGATACTATTTTGCTATAAGGAATGACGAACAGGTAGATTTCAGAAAACCATAGAAAGACTTAACATGAACTGATGCTGAGTGAAGTGAGCAGAACCAAGAGAACATTGTACACAGTAATAGCAACATTGTGGTATTGTTGGCTATGATAGACTTAGCTCCTCTCAGCACTACAGTGATCCAAGACAATTCCAAAAGACTCATTCAGAGAAAGAACTATAGAGTCTGAATGCAGACCAAAGCATACTATTGTCATTTGTTGTTGTTTTTTTTTCTTTGTGGTTTTTCCCTTTTGTTCTGTTTATTCTTCCGCAACATGATTAATGTGGAAGTATATTTAACATGATTGCACATGTACAACTTATATCAGATTGCTTGCCATCTTGGGTAGGAGGGAAGGGAAGGACAGAGGGAAAAAATTTGGAACTCAAAATCTTATAAAAAATGAATGCTGAAAACTATCTTTACATGTAATTAGAAAAAGTAAAATTCTATTTTACAAATTATGTGTTCCAAATTCCTTCCTTCCCTCTCTCTCCTTACCTTTTCTTGAGAAGGTAGGCAATTTGATATAGATTATACAAGTACAGTCATGGAAAAGTATTTTATTAGCCATGTTGCAAAAGAAAACAAACAAAATATATAAACAAAAATAAAAAGCAAATAAAAATAATAACACAAGAAAATACATTTAAAATAGTTTGCTTCAATTTGCATTCAGACTTCATCTGTTCTTTCTCTAGAGGTGGATAGCATTTTTCATCATGACTCCTTCAGAATTGTCTTGGATCACTGTACTGCAGAGTGGTCATCATACAGTATTGCTGTTACCGTGTATAACATTCTGTTTCTGCTCACTTTGCTTTGTATCAGTTCATATAAGTCTTTCCAGGGTTTTCTGAAAACATATTGCTCATCATTTCTAAGAGTACAATAGCATTCCATCACAATCCTATACTACAACTTGTTCAGCCATTCCCTAATTGATAGGTATCCCCTCAATTTCCAATTCTTTGCCACCACAAAAAAAGGCGATCAATATTTTTGTACATTTAGTCCTTTTTTCCTTTCCCCCCACTTCTTTGACATATAAATAGTAATAGTATTGCTGGGTCAAAGGGTATGCACAGTTTTATAGCCCTTTTGGCCTAGTTCCAAATTGTTCTCCAGAATGGTTGGACTAGTTCACAACTCCACCAATAGTATATTAGTGTCCTAATTTTTCCATATCCCCTCCATTTCCCTTTTCTGTTGTAATAGATGTAAGGTGGTACCTCACAATTGTTCTTTTTCTTCCCTGTTTACCTTTTTATGCCTCTCTTGAGTCTTGTATTTGAAGATCAAATTTTATGTTGAGCTCTGGTCTTTTCATCAGGAAGGTTTGGAATTCTCCTATTTCATTGAATATCCATCTCTTTGCCTAAAAGATTATGCTCAGTTTTGCTCGGTAATTGATCCTTGGTTGTAATCCAAGCTCCTTTGCCTTATAGAATATCATATTCTAAGCCCTCTGATCTTTTAATGTAGAAGCTGCAAGGTCCTGCATAGTCTTGACTGTGGTTCCATGACATTTGAGTTGTTTCTTTCTGGCTGCTTGCAGTATTTTCTCCCTGATCTGATAATTCTAGAATTTGGCTACAATATTCCCTGGCATTTTCAATTTGGGACCTCTTTCAGGAGGTGATTGATGGATTCTTTCAATGACTAGTTTAACCTCTGGTTCTAGGACCTCAGAGCAGTTTTCCTTGATAATTTCTTGAAAGATGCTGTCCACGCTCTTTTTTTGATCATGGCTTTCAGGTAGACCAATAATTCTTAAATTATCTCTCCTGGATCTATTTTCCAGGTCAGTTGTTTTTCCAAAGAAGTATTTTCTTTTTTCTTCTATTTTTTCATTCTTTTGATTTTGTTTGACTGATTCTTGATGTCTCATAGAGTCATTAGCTTCCACTTGCCCAATTCTAATTTTTAACGAATTGTTTTCTTCAGTTAGCTTTTGTACCTCCTTTTCCACTTAACCAATTCTACTTTTTAAGAAGCTGTTTTCTTCAGTGTAGTTTTTTTTTCATTTTGTCAATTGTATTTTTATAGAAATTATTCAATTTTTCTTCTGCCTCTTTTATTTGACTTTTAAAATCCTTCTTGAACTCTTCCAAGAGGCTTTTTGGGCTTGACAGCAGTTCATATTTCCCTTTCAGGTTTTGGATGTGGATATATTGACAATGCTGTCCTCTTCTGAATTTGTGTTTTGCTCTTCCTTGTCCCCCAGTAAGAATCTATGGTCTTTGTTTTCCTCTGTTGCTTTTTGCTTACAGTGTTTGCCTTTTTCATGGCTTTTAAAGTTGATCTCTGCTTCTGGGGCACATGGGGCACTGTCTCATGCTTCTTGTGCTGGGAGCAAGGGGCTTGGTTACTAGTTTTGTGTGTTGGGACCTCAGGTGCTGGCAGCTAGAGATTGTAGGGCCTGGTAGCTTACCTGGTGCTGAGCTAAACCTGGTTGTGGTGGCTGGTGTGTGCCCAGGCTAGGTGTGGTTCTTCTGTGTTTCCCTGGGGTTACACTGAAGCTCACAGGGTGGGGGGTGAAGATGGAGTTGGTCTGACTGCTGGAGGTCACCTTCTCACCTAGTGCTGTGCTAGAGCAGGTAGGCTCAGCCAGTGGTGGAGACCCATCCACCAGCACAAGTGGTGGTTCTCCACACTGGCATCTGCCAGTTCCCCTGGTTGTGCTAAGGCGTGCAGGGGTCCTGGTGTTGGTGCTTGCCCATTCCGCCACCCTGGAGCTCAGGATCTCCCACTGGTCTACTGAGGTGAAGCTTGCTGCTGGCTTTCCAGGATGCCCCTCCCATCCTATACTAGTCCCTTTCAGCCACAGCAAGAGGGACCCCTCCTGTTAATCCCCCAGCCTCACAGGCCAAAAGACTGCTGTACCCCATCTCTCTGCTAGCTCCACTGTTCCAGGATTCCTCCTGTGGCAGTATTTTCTGGTTCCTTCAAGATCAACAAGTGAAGGTAACAGCAACCACTACTTACTCCACCATCTTGGCTCCTGGAAGTCCCCCTCAGAGTTGTTTTAATTTGCATTTCTCTAATCAATAGTGATTTAGAGCATTTTTTCATATAACTATAGATAGTTTTGATTTCTTCTTCTGAAAACTGCCTATTCATAACCTTTGACCATTTATCATCTGGAGAATGACTCATATCCATATTTAACTCAGTTCTCTATATATTTGAGAAACGAGGCCTTTATCAGAGAAATTTGCTGTAAAATTGTTTCCCCTAGTTTTCCGCTTTCCTTCTTTGCTGCATTGGTTTTGTTTCTGCAAAAACTTTTTAATTTAATGTAATCAAAATTGTTCATTTTTACTTCCCATAATGCTTTCTATTTTTTGTTTGGGCATAAATTCTTTCCTTATCCATATATCTGATAGGTAAAATATTACATGTTCCCCTAATTTGCTTAGGATATCACTCTTTATGTCTAAATCATGTGCCCACTTTGACCTTATCTTGATATACATGGTGAGATGTCAGTCTATACCTAGTTTCTGCCAACCTGCTTTCCAGTTTTCCCAGCAATTTTTGTCAGATGATGAGTTCTTGTCCCAAAACTTGGATCCTTAGGTTTATCAAACACTAAATTACTATGGGTATTGACTACTGTGTATTGTGTACCTAATCTATTTCACTGGTCCATCATTTAGCCAGTGCTAAATTGTTTTGATGATTACCACTTTGTATATTATTAAGCCACCTTCCTTCACATTTTTCTTATTAATTCCTTTGATATTCTTGGCCTATTCTTCCAGATGAATTTTGTTATTATCTTTTTCTAGCTCTCTAAATTTTTTTAGTAGTTGGTATGGCACTGAATAAATGACGTAATTTCAGTAGAATTGTCATTTTAATTATATTGGCTCCCCCATGGAGATCACTTAATGCTTAAATATCTAACTTTTCTAAAATTCTATTCATCTCCTTAATGTCTTTATTGTTTATTATTTGGTTAAATTTAGTTTTACTGTCTATTTCCTCTTGTAACTCATTTAACTTTTCCTTAAAGAATTTGGATGCTATACCATTTGGTGCATATATACTTAGTATTGTTACTACTTTATTATCCATGGTACCTTTTCTTTTTTGCAAAATGTAGTTTCCCTGCTTACATTTTTAAATTAGGTCTGTTTTTACTTTTGCTTTATCTGAGTCATGATTGCTACCCCTGCTTTCTTTTTTTTTTTACTTCAGCTGAAGCATAATAGATTCGGCTCCAGCACCTTATTTTCACTCTATCTTTGTTTCAAGTGTGTTTCTTGGAAACAATATATTGTGGGATGCTGGTTTTTAATCCATTCTGTCATTCTGTTCCAATTTATTTGTGAGTTCATCCCATTCACATTTACAGTTATGATTACTATTAACAAGATTTTTACTGAGCCAGTCTCTAACCTGAGAATGCTCAGAGCCTCAAAGCAGGCCTAGTTATTGGAATGCCAGTAATGAAGTAGTTTAATTAATCAGTTTCAGAGTGAGGAATGTTCCCTTTGCTGAAGTAAAAGCACAGGTTATATACTTAAATCACAACTGGGGAAGGCTGATGAGGAACATTCATTTGAAACATGATATTGATGAAGGTACTGAAGTAAATATACCTTTAAAAAAAAACCAGAAAAAAACATGATGTTGCAAATTTTCTTGGTTATAGAAATTTGCTATGAAAGGAAGAGAAGAAGGACATAGTTATCATATAACAAGGGAAAAAACTCCTTTAACTCTGATTCTAGGCATGAGTCATATCTGACAGCCAATCATGTAGTTATAGAGTGTTAAAGCAAAGCACAGAATGGAAATTTTCCTTTTCCAAAAAGGAAATAACACAATGGGGAAATAAAATCAGGAGGATCCTACCTAGGCTATGTCCTAAGTCATCCTCACAACCTTTCCAGGAGCAGACCTTAGCATTCCTCAGGCTGCTGCACATGCCATTTTCTATTACTGGCTTTGTGACAATTCAGGCAACTATTCCTGAAATCAAAGCTCAAAACAAATTACAGTCCCAGGAATTTTTACCTTAAATAGCAACATTTTCATTAATCACAATTTAAATCACAACAAAAGGCGATAAATACAACATAAAAGTGAAAGAAAAAAACTGCTACTTCCATAGACATTAAGAGATTCAGGGGACAGTAGCAAGGAGGGAAAAAAGGCTTAGCTCATAGAGGGAGTAACTGCAAACCTCAGCCCATGTCCAGGTTCTTAGGTTGGTGGTCTACATCAGCTGTCATCTTATTATTTGGGGGGTCTTGGAAACAGCTGTCCACCTCAGATGTTAGCTGCTTCAGACCCTGTGATTAAACAGATTTGTTTAGGATCAGATCACCTGTGGGTTCTGAAATCCCAGTGGATGGTACTGCCCTTTTGAGATGTGACAGGTGGATCCAGGACTCTACTTCCTGGAGTTTGGCTGTAGTGAGAGCAGTGACTGGACTTCAAAGGGCCCTTTCCACCTTGGCTCCAAGGTGTGTTTTTGGAGTGACATTTCCAGTCACTGGGCTGGATGAGGGGCTGAGTTTCACTTGGAGTTTCTTAGTAATGGGATTGTGAGACAAGTTGGTAAGTCTGATATCTTCTGAGCCAACTCAATACAGTATTATAGGAGGGATCCTTTGGCTGTTATGCTTCCCACCCATGGGTACAGTGGCATTGGGTGTCCTGTTACTATCTCACAAGGCCTTAGCTTATGGGAACCAAATGGTCTAGACCTAAGGCTTAACGGAGCTAAAGGAAGGGCTTTGGGCCAAGGGATACCTAGCTCCTCAGAGAATTTAGCAAAAGAGGTATTAAGTATCCCATTAACTCTTTCAACCATTCCTGATGACTGGGGGTAATAGGCACATAGGGAGTGCTGAGTAATTGGCCAAGATGAAAGTAGCTTAGCTAATGAAGCTCCTGTGAAATGGGTACCTCTATCACTGTGTATCTCTTTAGGAATGCCCCCATAATGGAATGATTTTTCCTAAGAGGATTTCTGCTACCCCAGAGGCTGTGGCAGAATGACAGAGGAACACTTCCACTCACCAGGGAAACATATAGACCATAACCAAAACATATTTGTGACCAAGGGCAGGTAGCAATCAAGTAAAGTTATCTGCCAGATTTCAAAGGGTGCATCTGGGAGAGGAAAACTGCCCATGGGCTGGCTGCAGAGGTTTGGATGCATTGTTCTTGGGACAGATGGAGCACATCTCATAGGCAGTAGCAACATCCCTATAAAAACTCTCAAGCCAAAGTCCCATAGTCTTATTAAGTTCACATCCCTCCTTTTGAAGCTTTCCCTGCTTTTTGATAAGCATTCTTTTCTCAACAATGGCTCTTTCTTTTCTTGTAGGGCTAAGAATCTTAAGGCGGCCTTCAGAGTAAGATGGATATAGTAAGGCTATACTTATGGGACAAATGAAAGTTTGGGACCCATGCTATTAGTGCCATTCCCTTGGGAGTTTGAGGAGTTGAAGCTGCAGTTTTTGCTGCTTGGTCAATCAAGTCATTTCCTTGGGCATGAATGATGTTCTCTTGGTTGTGCCCTGGAATTTTAATTACCGCTATAACAGTAAATAGTCTAGTAGATGGGAAACCTGTTTCTGATTTTTAATGGGCTGTCCTAAGGAGGTAAGGAAGTCCCGATGTTTCCATAGCATCCCAAAGTCATATGCCAAAGCCTCGTCCTCATTTTCTATCTTAGGTAGATAGATGGCAGGATCGAAGGTGCTTACATCAACTATATTCCCTCCTTTCTGAGAGGTGAATAAATCAGATGGGAGAGCTAACTGAACAACAATAGGTGGGGCACTGATAACTGATCCAATATCACTAACATCTGAAGTCCACAAGCTGGAGGGAACAGGAAGTGGTCCTTCCTGGGTCAAATGCAATAGTGGCCTGTCCTAGCAAGTGACTAGAGGCCTTGGGGACCAGGACAAAAGAATAAAAAGCTCTGATCTCTCCAAGAAAAAGGGAGAATGGTTCTGAGATATGAGCTACAAGTGATCTTATTAGCAATCCCCATAAATGAGATACACTCTTGATTCTGGGGGAGGAGAGTGGGGAAGACAGAGGGGTTTAAAAGTGCTCCAACAGGAGTCATAGGGGTAAAGGGCACCAGGTGTACCTCCCCCTACTTTTGCCACCCCCCCACTAGTCCTCTCTGGAGCCTAGTCATGCTGAGTAACCAGGACTGCAAGGAGTCTCTCAATGCTTCCTGGAGTGTTTTCTGGCACCAGCTCCTAGTCTCCCCTTTCCCAACTGAGACAACCATGGGTTGATGCAGATCCAGAAACCCAGGTCTGTATGAACACAGGGTGAGTTGGAACTGCTCAGCAAAGCCTAAGGGATCCTCTTTAGCAACAGCCTAGAGTTCTCCTTGCTGCACAGGTCCTGATCAAGCCACTTTCCTCAGGGTTTTCTCCTAGGAGAACTTTGACTTGTACTTTAAAAGGGACATGGAAACTAAGGAACTGGTGGAGTCTTTTGGGAAAGGTGAGTATATTTTAGGTAGTTGGGTAGTTTGGGAGTTGTTAAGAAGAAGGTTTTCAAATTATTTAATCCTTTCTTTCACCGTTTCTAACTTAGACCTATGTTCTCTTTCCTTTGCCTCTGAGTACCATTTATTATAGCTATCCCACTCAAGAGGCTGAGTTTCCTTATTCATCAGTTTCTGCCTTAAATACTGTAATCTGTTCTTATCAAAGGTGCTCCAATGAGGCCAGCAAAGTTTAGGGTCATTGCTAATCAAATCAACCCAATCCTGGCAATATGAGGAACAGTCAAAATCATATTTCTTATACGTCTGAAAGGCACATGTTCATTCTGGGGGTTTGCTGATAGGAACTGCTGTATCTTCCCCCATACCTTTACAACACATTTGTCCCATTTTAAAGGTGTATACTCAAAGATAATAATACCACTTAACTAACAAGTATATACAATACACAAATACACTATAAGGGGATATAACAACACAAATACACAATTAAAAGTATTCCACTGTGCTAGCAATTCATTTGAATTATATAAATAAACATTCCACAATTCTAACCAAACTAGAAAAGGTCCCAAGAGCATTCCTCAAAATGAAAGATGGGGGCAGCTAGGTGGCGCAGTGGATAGGAGCTGAAGAAAGCAAAAGGAAAAGAAAAGCAGGCAACCTCCTGGGACCAGACTACCCCTAGAGTTCCAGTATTGCTGGTTCCAGCCCAATACCAGCTAAGCTGCCAGAACCCTACAGCCTCCAACTGCCAACATTGGAGGTCCCAGCACACAAAGCCAGTGACCAGACCTTAGGCTCCCCACACACAAGAAGCTTGGGTCAGTGCCCTCTACTCCCCAACAGCAGAGCTCAATCTCTTTAAAGGCCAGGAAATAAGCAAACACCAGGAGCAAAAAGAAACATACCATAGATTCATATTATGAGAACAGTGAAGATCAAGGCAGAAATTCTGAAGAGAACAACATTGTCAACAAACCCACATCTGGAACCTCAAAAGGTAATGTGAACTGGTCTGAAGCCCAAAAAGTCTTCTTAGAGGAGCTCAAGAAGGATTTTAAAAGTCAAATGAGGGAGGTAGAAGAAAAAATGGGAAAAGAAATGAGAGGTATGCAAGCAAGAATCAATAACTTGGAAAAGGGAGGAAAAAAATTAACGTAGAAAACAAGTCCTTAAAAAATACAACTGGCCAACTGGAAAAAAAAGTACACTGAAGAAAACAAGTCCCTAAAAAATACAATTGGCCAACTAGAATAAAAGTACACTGAAGAAAACAAGTCCCTAAAAAATACAATTGGCCAAATGGTGAAGGAGGTACAAAATCTAATAGAAGAAAAGAATTTGTTAAAAATTAGAATTGGGCAAATGGAAGCTAATGACTCTATGAGAGAGCAAGAATCAGTCAAACAGAAACAAAAGAATGAAAAAATAGATGCAAATGTAAAATACCTCATTGGTAAAACAACTGACCTGGAAAACTGATCCAGGAGAGACAATTTAAAAATTATTGGTCTACCTGAAAATCACAATGAAAAAAAGAGCCTGGACGGTATCTTTCAGAAAATCATAAAGGAAAACTGCCCTGAGGTCCTAGAACCAGATGGTAAAATAGCCATAGAAAGAATTCACCAATCACCTCCTAAAAGAGATCCCAAATTGAAAACACCAAGGAATATAGTAGCCAAATTCCAAAATTACAAGTTCAAAGAGAAAATGCTACAAGCAACCAGAAAGAAAGAATTTAAATATCAAGGAACCATGGTCAGGATCACACAGGACCATCCAGCTTCTACATTAAAAGACTGTAGGGCATGGAATATGATATTCTGTAAGGCAAAGGAGCTTGGATTACAACCAAGGATCAACTACCCGGTGAAAATGAACATGATCTTTCAGGGGAGGAGATGGATATTCAATGAAATAGGGGACCTCCAAACCTTCCTGATAAAAACACCAGAGCTCAACAGAAAATCTTCAAATACAAGACTCAAGAAAGACACAAAAAGGTAAACAGGACAGAAAGATACAACATGTTGTTAATAAGGGCAAACTGTTTACATCCCTACAAGGGAAGATGACACTTGTAACTCTTACATAAAGGGGGTGGATATAAGTTGATTCTGAAATAATGATAAAAAAAATCTAATCAAGTGGGTTAAATGGATCCAAATAAGTGGATTAATCTGAGCTAAGAAAATGTACTGAAAGAAAAGGAAAGAAGGAGGCAGACGAGGGTAAATTGCATTACAGGAAAAGGCACAAAAACCTATTACAGCAGAGGGAAAAAAGAGAGGGTGATAAGCATTGTTTGAACCTTACTCTCATCAGATTTGGCTCAAGAAGGAAATAACATAATCAGTTAGGTACAGAAATCTAACTTGCCCTAAGGTAGTAGGAGGGAAAAGAAGAAAGAAAAGGGAGGGAGATAGAAGGATGGGAAGAAGTAGTAAGGATAAAGGAAAAGAAAAGGGAAGGGGCTAAAAGAAGGGAGGCAGGACTGAGGGAGGCAGTGGTCAAAAGCAAAACATTAGTGAGGAGGGAAAAGGAAAAAGGAGAAAGAAAAACATAAACGTGGGAGAGTGGGAAGGATGGAGAGAAAGACAGAGATAGTAATCATAACTGTGAATGTGAATGGGATGAATTCTCCCATACAATGGAAGAGGATAGCAGAATGGATTAAACACCATAATCCTACAATATGTTGTTTACAGGAAACACATTTGAAAAAGAGCAACACACACAAGATAAAGGTAAAAGGCTGGAGCAGAATACATTATGCTTCAGCTGAAGTGAAAAAAAAGCAGGGGTAGCAATCCTGAAAAAAAGCACAAATTAAAAATCCTCAATTAAACACCAAATTAGAAATATTGAAAACTGAAGGAAAAATTAAGAAAATTGAAATTAAGAAAAATATTGAACTAATAAATAAAACTAAGAGCTGGTTTTATGAAAAAATAGATAAACCTTGGTTAATTAAATTTAAATTTGTAATTTAAAAAAAGAAAGAAGAAAACCAAATTACCAGTATCAAAAATGAAAAGGGTAAAGCCACCTCCAAGGAAAAGGAAATTAAAACAATAATTAGGAATATTTTGCCCAACTGTATGCCAATAAATTTGACAATCTTAGTGGAATGGATAAATGTTTACAAAAATATAAATTGCCCAGATTAACCAAAGAGGAAGTAAAATACTTAAATAACCCCATCTCAGAAACAGAAATTGAACATGCCATTGATGAACTCCCTAGGAAAAAATCCCCAGGACCAAATGGATTTACAAGTGAATTCTATCAAACATTTAAAGAACAATTAATTCCAATAATATATAGACTATTTGGGAAAATAGGTGAAGAAGGAGTCTTACCAAATTCTTTTTATGATACAAATATGGTGCTGATACCTAAACTGGGAAGAGACAAAACAGAGAAAGAAAATTATAGACCAATTTCTCTAATGAATATAGATGCAAAAATTTTAAACCAAATACTAACAAATAGATTACAGCAACTTATCACAAGAATAATACACTATAACCAGGTAGGATTTATACCAGGAATGCAAGGCTGGTTCAATATCAGCATAATTGATCATATCAACACCAAAACCAACAGAAACCACATGATCATCTCAATAGATGCAGGAAAAGCTTTTGACAAAATACAACACCCATCCCTGTTAAAAACACTAGAGAGCAAAGGAATAGAGTCATCCTTAAAATAATAAATAGTATCTACCTAAAACCTTCAGCAAGCATCATATGTAATGGAGATAAGCTGGAAGCATTTCCAGTAAGATCAGGGGTGAAACAAGGATGTCCATTATCACCACTGTTGTTCAATATCATATTGGAAACATTAGCTTTAGCAATAAAAGAAGAAAAAGAAATTGAAGGTATTAGAATAGGCAAAGAAACAAAGCTATCACTCTTTGCAGATGACATGATGATATACTTAGAGAATCCTAGAGAATCAAGTAAAAAACTACTTGAAATAATAAACAACTTTAGCAAAGTTGCAGGCTATAAAATAAACCCACATAAATCATCAGCATTTCTATATATTACCAACAAAGCCCAACAGCAAGAGATAGAAAAAGAAATTCCATTCAAACTTACTGTAGACATTATAAAATATTTAGGAGTCTACCTATGGAAACAAACCCAGGAACTATATGAACACAATTACAAAACACTTTTCACACAAATAAAGTCACATCTAAATAATTGGAAAAACATCAGTTGCTCATGGGTAGGCTGAGCTAATATAATAAAAATGACAATTCTACCTAAGCTAATTTACTTATTCAGTGCCATACCAATCAAATACCAAAAAATTATTTTATAGAGTTAGAAAAAATAATAACAAAATTCATTTGTAAGAACAAAAGGTCCAGAATATCAAGGGAACTAATGAAAAGAAATGCAGGGGAAGGTGGCCTAGCATTCCAGATCTTAAATTGTATTATAAAGCAGCAATCATCAAAACTGCTTGGTACTGGCTAAGAAATAGAGTGGTGGATCAGTGGAATAGGTTAAGTATGCAAGACACAGTAGTCAATGACTATAGTAATCTATTATTTGATAAACCCAAAGACCCCAGCTTCTGCAATAAGAACTCACTATTTGACAAAAAAAACTGCTGGGAAAACTGGAAAAGAGTATGGCAGAAACTAGGCATAGACCAAAATCTCACACCATATACCAAAATAAAGTCAAAATGGGTTCATGATTTAGATATAAAGGCTGATACTGTAAGCAAACTGGGAGAACAAGGAATAGTTTACCTATCAGATTTATGTAGAATGGAAGAATTCATGATAGAACAGTTCATGACAGGAGATAGAGAACATTATGAAAAGCAAAATGGATAACTTTGATTACATTAAATTGAAAAGTTTTTGCAGAAAGCCAATGCAAGCAAGATTAGAAGGGAAACAGAAAACTGGGAAAGAATTTTTACAACCACTGTCTCTGATAAGGGCCTTATTTCTAAAATATATAGCGAACTAAGTCAAATTTGTAAGAATACAAGTCATTCTCCAATTGATAATGGTCATAGGATATGAACAGGCAGTTCTCACATGAAGAAATTAAAGCCATTTATAGTCATATTAAAAAATGCTCTAAATCACCATTGATTAGAGAAATGCAAATGAAAACAGCTTTGAGGTAGCACATCATACCTATCAGATTGGCCAACATGACAAAACAAGAAAATGATAAATGGAGAAGATGTGGGAAAATTGGAACATCAATGCTTTGTTGGTAGAGTTGTGAACTGATTCAACCATTTTGGAGAGCAATTTGGAATTATGCCCAAATGGCTATAAAAATGTGCATACCCTTTGATGTCTCAGACACCTGTGTCAGCGACTGTATTTATTTTCCAGTTGAGTATGAGAGAGAGAAAGACACGAGCCCAGGTAGAAGGTGCAGAGAACAGACTCCGTTTATTGATCTGAGAGTTAGGGTTTTTATACCTCATTCGTGGGAACAGAACCCAGAGTAGCAAAGGCAAAAGTATCAACAATTATTTTTCTCATGGGAACAGTAACCAGGGGGAGTCCCCCCTGAACTGTCTCCTCGCTTCCCAGTTATCTTCAAGGTCCTTCTGTTCTCAAGAGAGAGACAGAGTAAGGGGGGGTTGGAGAGCCACGTATCTGACTTAGGCAGCCCTCGGACAAAGGACAGTTAGCAGGTAAAACCCGGCTTGGCCTAAATCCTCAGACTTGTCAGATCAAGCCCTCTACACTTCAGCCCAGCAATAGCCCTTTTAGGGCTATATCCCAAAGAGATCATACAAATGAGAAAAGGACCCACATGTACAAAAATATTTATAGCAGCTCTTTTTCTGGTGGTAAAGAATTGGAAATTGAGGGGATGCCCATCAATTGGGGAATGGATGAACAAGTTGTGGTATGTGAATGTAATGGAATACTATTGTGCTATAAGAAATGATGAACAGGCTGACTTCAGAAAAACCTGGAAAGACTTGTATGGTCTGATGGTGAGTGAAGTGAGCAGAACCAGAAGAACGTTGTACACAGTAACAGCCATGTTGTGCAATGATCAATATTGATAGACTTAAGCCTTCTCAGCAATACAAGGATCTAAGACATCTCCAAAGGCCTTATGATGGAAAATGCTATCCATCCAAAGAAAGAACTATGGAGTTTGAATGCAGATGGAATTGCTATTTTTTTTCTTCTGTTGTATTTTCTTTCTTCTTTCTGGTGGTTCCTCTTATTGGTTCTAATTCTTACTTACAATATGGCTAATGTGAAAATATATTTAATAGGAATGTATATGTATAGCCTATATCAGATTGTGTGCTGTCTTGGGGAAGGAGGTGGGAAGAGAGGGGGAGAAAAATTTAAAACTCAAAAGCTTATGCAAATTATTTTTGGTAATTCAAAATACATTAATTTTTTAAAAAATCTGACCCCTACCTCCTTCAATCTACCCTCCTTTCTGTCATTTTCCCTTTCCCTTAGCCCCCTCCATTCTTACTTCCCTGTAGGGTAAAATAGATTTCTATACTCAACTGAGTGTGTATATCACTCCCTCTTTGAGTGAATTCCAATCAGAGTAAGGTTCAAGTGTTATCCACCATCCACCAACTTACTTTCCACTATAAAAGCTCTTCCTGTTGTCTCTTTTATGTAAAATAATTTCTCCTGTTTTATCTCTCCCTTCCCCCTTTTCCCAGGCAATCCCTCTTTCTCACCCCTTAATTTTACTTTTTTGAAACCATCTCATTATAGTTAATTCATACACATGCCCTCTGTCTAAATATATTCTTCCTAACTGCCCTAAAAATGATAAAGTTCTTAGGAGTTACAAGTATCATCTTCCCATGTAGAAATGTAAACAGTTTAATCATATTGGATCCTTTGTGATTTCTCATTCATGTCTACCTTTTTTTATGCTTCTCTTAAGTCTTGTATTTGGAAGTTAAATTTCCTATCCAACTCTGGTCTTTTCCTCAGGAATGCTTGAAACTCCTCTATTTCCTTAAATATCAATTTTCCTCTGGAAGGATTGTGCTCATTTTTCCTGAGTGATTCTTGTTTGTAATCCTAGCTCTTTTACTCTCTGAAATATCATTATTCCTAGCCCTCCAGTCCTTTGATGTAGAAGCTGCTAAGTCTTTTGTTATCCTGACTGTGGCTCCACGATATTTGAATTGTTTCTTTCTGGCTGCTCGCAATATTTTCTCCTTGACCTGGGAGCTCTGGCATTTGTGTATAATATTCCTGAGTTTTCATTTTGGGAACTCATTTAGGAGATGATCCTTTTCATTTGTATTTTCCCTCTGGTTCTAGGATATTAAGACAGTTTTCTTTGATAATTTCTTGAAATATGATGTCAAAGCTCTTTTTTTTGATCATGACTTTCAGGTAGCTCTGAATGGCCAACAGACTAGACTTGTTTCTTAGAGGATAGTTTTGCTTAATGCTTAACTCAGTACTGCAGGTTATACTGACCCCCACCAAAAAAAAAAAACCTTCCAGGGGAGCTGGAGCCGAGGGTTGATGCATGGAAGGTAAGGAATTTCCTCCCACTGCACATCTTAGTGTCTTATCTGGAAACTGCCTCCATGCTAGTCAATCAGCTCAGAACAAAATTTTCCTAAACAAAAGTAATGTTGGAAAAAGTGTATTAAGTTGTCCAGCAGAGAGGAAAGCCAAAAGAGGTGAACATACTCCCTTCATTCTCTGAAAGTTGCAAATTGATAGGATTCAAAGGAGCAAAGAAACAGTAGTTAACTAATACATAATGTTTTCCAAATAAACCACATAGATTAATTAAATTTTACATAAATTAATTAAAATGTACTTCTCAGGAAGCCAAAAATTACCTGGAGCTTCCAAACATCAATCTTTGGGTCTTCTGAAGTCTTCTGGGATCAATGTAACCTGAGGTGTTAGTTTAAGAATTCAAGTCATCTGATTTGTAAGCAGTACATTTCCAGTTTCTTGTCATACAGGGCTAGATTTCCTACCATTCAGTACTTAATAATTTTACCTAAATATTCCCTTATGTCTAAGTCAAAGCTTATAGAAATCTTGGGGGTCATCTGATGCTCCCTTATGTTCTACAATTTCCTATTTTTAGAGGGGTAGAGGACTGCAAGGTGGGAGTTATTGTTTCTGATTCTGATCACAAAACCAGGAGGTCCTCAGGAAGTTGGGGAGGATCTTTAGGAACTATAGAGTAGAATTGTTGAGGTGCAAGATGTGTATGTCATGGTGTTCTCCCAAAAGAATTCAAGCTTAGGCTATCTCCAAATCAAGTAAAGTCATTTATTTAGGGTGATGTACAGGGCAGGCTCTTCACCTTAAGGGAGATAGCAGCCCAGGAGAAGCTAGGGTTTTTTTTTTTTAAATAGAGGAAGCATGCCTGTGGGCAGGAAGATGAGGTTATCAGGAATATGCAGGCAAGGGACTGTAGCTCAGAGTTCTGTGTATATCTAGGCACATCATTATTTCATTGTCCAGCCCATTTGCCCAGGGCAGAGGGGCCTCTGTTAATCTCATCATCTTTGGAAAGGTTTCAGCTAATTTCATCAGAGTGGACTAGGGTCTGGGACACTCAGAGTGGGTGCCTCACAATTCTTGGTAGCAACTGTGATAACAGTATTCCTCCATCTTTTTTTTTTTTTGGCTAGGCAATGGGGTTAAGTGACTTTCCCAGGGTCACACAGCTAATAGGTGTTATGTGTCTGAGGCCAGATTTGAACTCAGGTCCTCCTGACTTCAGGGCCAGTGCTCTATCCACTGCGCCACCTAGCTGCCCTGAAAGGTGTCTGATTTTTTTTATTTTTTATTTTTTTGCTAGGCAATAGGGTTAAGTAACGTGTCCAGGGTCACACAGCTAGTAAATAGCTAGTAAATGTTGAGTGTCTGAGGTTGGATTTGAACTTGGGCCCTCCTGACTGCAGGGCCAGTGCTTTATCCACTGAGCCACCTAGCTGCCCTATTATTCCTCCATCTTTCAAATGAGTTTGTAGACCCCTCCCCAAACCATTTTGAACCCCAAGACCTGAGAACGGCCTAAAACCTGGATTGGCCAATCAGGAGAGACATTTTGGCCCACTCTGGGCTTAACCTACCATAATGCTTTGCATACTCCAATGTAACAGACATGCTTTGCAGCTGACCATGAGCATTCTTCTGTTTATGACTACTAAGGATAGGATGCCTGAGACCTGACACTATCTTGAACAGTGGGACTTTTCTTATCTTGGTATTTCATGGACATATGCTATGCTATGTCCTGTTAAATGGTAGAAGAAACACAGACATCCTGGATCTATAATTTCAATTGACACTTTGACATTTTCCCATCTTATTGCTTTTACAATCCACCCACTTAAGAAATTCCTTTCTTATATCATGGTTAATACATTTGGAGACTATAATTTTGTCTTACATAGGCATCCTGAGCCAGGAAGGGAGGGAGGGGTGAGAGGGAATTGCTCTGAAGATATAAGGTCTGCTTTGTCTTCCATCTGTTGAGGTTTAGAGATTTGGGGTGCTGGGACCCCAAAAACACAACGTGTGGATCCTGCCAAAAACGGTTTATTAGTACATCGATTTGGGGTGGGTGAGATTTAAAGAATCTACCATATTGGCCAGACTCTTAAGGAATCTAAGCATTTGTATCACTAATGCAAGCAGGCCAGATCTTGAGAATCTGAGTACTTTAATGGAGGCCAGATGGACCTTATATACAGAAAGACTGTGGGAGGGATCTAGGAGTGGCCAAGTAGTGGCCAGTAAACTGGGGTGACTATGAGGTAACAGAATGCCAGGGAAGGGAGAACGGAGGCTAGATAGGATTAATGGTGGGAAGTGGCCCTGGGGTGGGAAGGTGGATGGGATAGGGGGGTAAGACAATGGAAGGCTAGTCTAGGTTAAGGATAACACAGAATTGGGAGATTGGGCATAGGTGATAATGAAGGCCAGTTGATAGGATTATAGCCTCAGGTGAATGCCAGAGATTTGGCCACATGGGAAAGTCCAGGGCTTTTTCTTTTTGGGGTCCAGATCCCAAAGACATGGTCTTTTCCCTTTAGGGGTTCAGATCCCATCCTCATCACATCCTTGGGCTCATTTGCACAATAAGCTCCCATGCGTGTCTCTATTCGCATGTTCCACAAGCTTGGAGAAAAATAAACACTCATATTCAGCCTAATTTTGTTTGTCTTTCTGAGATCAAATTTAGTAATGGTCGACAAGTTTTAAGCTAGTCATTTCCTTTGTCAGCATCCTCTCATTTTCCTCATGGCTACAGATATCAGATTGAATTTTCTTTTTAGTTGCTATCTCATACCAGAGGAAATAAGTGTCTCTCTGGTGGGAATGTTTAATCTCAATTGCTCTTCTCAAATAAACTAATTTTTGTAAGTCAAAGGAGCCTTCCTCAGGGTCCTGCTGAAAAGTAGGATCATTCCTGGTATAAAAATACCACTGTGTAAGATATATCACAAGGCATAGGCCATAAAGTTTAAACATCTTATTATCTGCAGTCATCCCTGGAGAGATCTTTGAGCTGGATTGACCCATTGTAAAAGAGGACAACACTAAACAAGACACAAGACACCAGACAAATGTTTCCCTGAGAAGCTCATAGGGTAGGTCATAAAGAAGGAAAAAAAAAAAAGAAATTCCCTACTGTTGGGGTATGAGTGTCTGACCTGCAAACGCTCAACCCTAGTCAACAGGTTATTGTATTAGTGTATTAGTCTTCTTTTCTTAACCTAAGGTCTTCCTAAATGAATAGGATTGGGACTAAAGTTAGGCGACTTAGTCAAGGTCACACAATCAAGTAAACATCATCAGGACAAACAAAAATCTAACACATTTTTTTTTCCCAAAAAAGGGATTCCCTCCACAGCAAGGCACATGATTAAACTGGTAACTCTTGTGTTTGTGTCCTGGATCACAGTGCCTTCCTCACCAGAATCTCAGGGCAGCTGCCACCAAGTAAATAGTCACAGATATAAATATCCAGTTTATTTTCTTTCCCCCCCCCATTTTGCTTATGTTTATTTTCTCAATTTCATTATCTTTTTTTACATTTAATTTTTGTTTTTTCCCTCAATTACATGTATTTTCTCAATTACAACATTGACAGACCCTGCTTTTAAAGATTTTATTTTTTGCCTTTAGGGCTAATATGTAATATCTTCAGATATAGATATCTATTAGCATTGAGGTCTACAGTGGTTAGTGTTTTTCTGGGTTTTGAGTGAACTATCATGTATTCACTGTATGTATGTAATCACAGAATGAGATTATTTACTTAATTTCTAATGATTGATTTCTGCTCTAGGATGGATTTAAACTAGGATGGATTAGCCTTGTGTGTGTTTATTGTTAGCTGTTATTGCAACAATGTGAGAAAAATAATAATCATAGCTGTAACCCTAAGCTGAACCCAGCTATCTCTTGGGACTGTAATTTGATATTGAGTTTTTATTTAAGATATGATAGGCTGACATCAATAAGTCAATAATCCACCATTCAAGGGAAATGATATGTGCTTCTTGAAGACAGTGTCATTTGAGAAACACTACAGTTGGATATGTGTGGCTGAGAACGTTGAGGCTTAGATTCTAGCCAATAGTTCACTAACATTCCGACTCCTTAAGAGTCTGCCCAATATGATTGATGTTCTAATAAACCTTGTCTTTGGCTGAAAGAAGGTTTGGGTCGAATTCTTTCAGACAGGACTCATGTATTGTGATTTTTGGGGTCCCAGCACCCCTAAACCTCAACATGTTGGTGGCCTGTACGGGGAAACTGCCTAACCCCAAGTTCTTTTCCAGCCAAAACTGGAAGGTATGTAAGCCTCCCCCTGCCCCTTTCTTGCTCTACAATTGGGGTCACTCTCCAAGCACCAAGGCTGGGAGGTGCTTTTTGGGCAGACAGTTACAAGGCTGTCTCACACTCAGCCTGACACTCTCAGGCTCTCGGTTGACTGGGTCAACTCGAGGCCATGGACCTGGGTACACCTTCTGCAGCACAGAGGACAAGGACAGACACCCTACTGGGAAGTGTATGCTGAATTCCCTTAGCGCTAAGGAATTGGGGAAAACTGCAGTTGCTTTTTGGATCCCTGAGGCTTACTTACTCCCTTCCCTCTACACCTCTGAATCCTCCTTCATGGAGGTTACAGGGAAAAGTTAGAACAGCTAAAAATATCTTGGCAGATTCTGAAGGTTTTGTGACTGATCATTAAGGAGTTTTGAAACTCCTTCTTACAACCTTGTTCACTCTTTTCTCTCACTCCCTTCCCTTGAGTCAAGAGAGTATCTGTTAACCCCTGTCATAAAAGAGAGTTTCTTCCCTTTACCCCTCATCTTTGATTTTGCCCTCCCCCACCTGGGAAAGGAAAGAGGAGGAAGGGGCAGCAGCTACAGCATGCCCCCCCCCCCCCCCCCCCCCCCCCGGCAATGGCCTCAGGCCCTAGGGCAGTCTTTGCCTGGAAGCATCACCCAGGTTCAGCACATCCTACTCAAGATAAAGAAGCTAGCCTCTAAACTTGGGTAAGCATGCTCTTTTAAAGTTGTTATTTTAACTGTTAATGAGATGTTGATTCTCTGTGTAAAGTAATCTGGAAATGCATTTGACAAAATTGAAGTCACCTGATTGGTAATGGGTTTGTTTCAGTTTCAAAATCTCTCCTTCACAATAGTAGCTGTCAAGTTTTATGGGATTATGACTGTTTCTTTTGTACTTGAATTTTTTTTTCTTACTCAGTGCTTGTAGTATTTTCCCTTTGATGGAAACTCTGGATTTTGACTAGATATTTCTAGCTATTTTCCTTCCAGGCTTCTATTCATAAGGTGACCAGCATATTATTTGTGTTTTTATCTTGCTCTCTAGTTCTAATAAATCTGGGAAGTTTTGATGTATGTATGATATCCAGGCTTTGTGGAGGAGTTGGGGAGGAGGATATCATGATTTTCAGGTAATCTTATCCTCAGATTATCTGTCCTTGGCCTGTTTTCCAGGTTGGTTGTTTTTGATGATATATATTTTCTTCTTTTTTTAATCTTCTGGCTTTTCAAAATATTTATTGTAGTCTCATAGAGTCATTACTTTCTGTTCAGCCCATTCTAGTTTTCAAGGAGTCATTTTATTAGATAAAATTTCCCATGTTCTTTTCTAAGCTATTTTTCTTTTCCATTTTTTTCTCTATAGTCCTTATTTCATTTAACATTACATTTTGTTGCTTTTGTTTCATTTCTTCTAGGTACTCTATGGTTCCTGTGGCCAAGCCATTCTTTTCTATAGAATCTGTTAGGACTTGTTATAGAATAACTCTTCTTCTTTCCTCTTTGTTATCTCTAGCTTTGATTTCTGGATTGGGACTTTGTGCTTTAGTCAGATTCTATTCCCTCCTGTACTCTTGAATAACATGGGCTAGCCCTGCTTCTTTCTGGATGTAATGGCAAAGGCGAGGCTCTGTTTTCTGTAGGAAATCTTTAGTTTTGATTCTGTTGCCTGTTAAGTTTATTTGTTCCCCCTCTCTATCTCTTTCTGGTACAGTCCCATACCCAATGTTCATCCATTGCTGTGATGATGACAAACTCCAACTGGATGTTATTGATTTTGCTTGCAGAAAGCCTATTGCAAGGTCCCAGGTGATAAAACAAACAAATAAAAAAATACATAATAAAAAAAGGTGTTTTATTTCCCAAGTCTTACCTTGTCCATTTATCCTGTTTTGGTCTAAGTGCAGACTGCATGGATCCTGTCTTGTGTATCAGTCTGGCTGTGATTTCTGTCTGCTGTGCTTTCTGACATCTCTGCTTCAAAAAGGAGTTCTTAACCTTTTTTTTTGCCATGGACCACACTGACAGTCTGGTGAAGTCTATGAACACTTTCTTAGAATAATGCTTTTCAGTGCATAAAAATGAAATATGTAGCAATGGAAACCAATTATATTGAAATACAACTATAAAAACATGTAAAAAATAAATTCTAAGTTCACTTACCCCAACTTAAGAAGCCTTGACTTAATGTTGTTGTTGTTTAGTCATTCCAGTTTTGTCTGACTCTTCTTCTTGGTAAAGTGGTTTGCCATTTCTTTCTCCAGCTCATTTTACAGATTAGGAACTGAGACAAACAGAGTTATGTGACATGTCTAGGGTCATATAGCTGGTAATGATGGAATGCTTGGGTGCTTGTGCTTGGGTACTTGTGCTTGTACTTGGACCCCAATTTCTCCCTAGTCTCAGAAACACTGTCTCTGACAATCACTCCCCAGCCCAAGGACACTGTGCCTAGCAATCATTCCTGCCTAGGCACTATCAAGACCCTTATCTCTCTTCCTAGTCCAGCTACACAAAGCTGAGTGAGAGAGTGCTGGGCTGCTCAGGCCTCAGCCCTTAGATCATGTCTCTGATTCCTTAGTAAGTTTCTGTCTTGTGAGAAAGCTTTCTCTTGTTGCAGAGCATTCTCTCAACAAGACAGAGAGGGAGGGGTGCCTTGCACAGCCCAAGGAGTTTTGTCCTTGGTTGGCCCAAGGACTCTTCCTCCTGCCAGACTCCCAAAATCCAAACCTCTGTCATCTCCCTCCCTGTCTGGTATACTCCCTGTACTTTCCAATCCATAGTTCCCAAAGACACCTGGACCTTCGGATTACCTAATCAGTATCCCTGGCATTTCTTTCCCATGCCCTTTTTCATATAAACCCTAGCTCCATCCTCAGTCTCTCGCAGGTTCCTTAAGAATCCTTGCCTGCTTAAAAGGATAACAATAAATCTTTGCCACCTTGACCTAAAGAATGCTTGAGTCTGCGAATTCATTCCAGACGACCCTGTCCTGTACTCGATCCTGTACTCGAGTCTTTGAGGGGTCTCAACCTCTTAGACCGCAACAGTAAGTGTCTGAGGTCACATTTGAACTCAGGAAGATGAGTCTTCTTGACTTCAAGCCCAGCACTCTATCTATTGTGCCACCTAGCTGCCCTTAAAAAAAAAGCACTATTTCCTTCTTCAGCTCATTTTACAGATGAGGAAACTGAGGCAAACAGGGTTAAGTGACTACTCAGGGTTATACAGCTAGTAAGTATCTGAAGCTAGATTTGAACTCAGGTCCTCCTAACTCTAGGGCTGGCACTTTATCCACTATACCACCTAGCTGCCCTTGGCTTAGTACTTATGCATATTTTTTCTTGTGTTCTTGTGCAATCTTATACTCTTTTGAGGTGATTATAGTAATTTCTCTTTGGTTTTCTTGTATTCAAGTGAATTTTTAGAGCTTTATTGGGGTGGTTGTGAGTGATCTGGACTCATCTATGGACTACCATGCTACCATATTAGAAAGAAATCCTAGCCATTTTTCATTATTCTTGACCCTTTGTCCCTCCGGATGAATTTTATGTATTTTTTTCCACGGGCAGCTAGGTGGCATAGCAGATAGAGTGCCAGGCCTGAAGTCTATGTAGTATTACATACATTATACAGTATTATATAATAGCATATTTTGGCCAGAAACTCTGAGGACGTTCTATTCCCAGATTAAGTTGCTGTTGTTGTTTTTTGACTAGGTAAAAGAAACCATTCTCTGCCTTGTTTCTTACCTAGTCTTAATCACAGAATGTTGCCTTCCCTCAGTCAAACTGAGATCTTAGCATAAAACATCTAAGGTCTCCAGGGCCATTTCCAATAGTCCTGATCTCTATCTTGCCACTGGATCCAGATGGCTCCTGAGTGAGGCTGGTGACTTTGCACCGCCCTCCTTCACTTAAATCCAATTCACTTGCATGTTAGGAAAAAAAAAACCAAGGCATTATCCCTGCACTCAGAATGTGCAGTACAACCAATGGGGGAGGTAAGACAGAGACACTAATGTAGAAAGAGCTAACAGTGTCAAGAAGGAATGGGGGGGGAGGGAATGGGGTGGGGGTAGAGAGGGGAATGCGCTGGAGCGGTGACGCAAGTGACTCTCTGAACTCAGACTTCCGGTGTCCCTACCCTACACCCCCCCACCCGGAAGTGGGGTGGGGTGGCCGTTAGGAATGGGATTATGTTGTGGAGTTAGGCCGGCCGAAAATTTCATGTATACTTCCGGCCTTTGTAACCCACTCTCGCACGTCTTTTGTGTGGGTGTCTGGGGGTTGAAAGAGAAGTGAGCGTGCCTAGCTGCCCCCTTGCCCCCGGCCAGGGTTCGCGGTGAGTGGGGTCGGGCCGAGCTGTGCAGGGTGGTTGCCGCCGGCAGTCTCAGGGGAAGGAGGGTCGGTGCAGCCGTGGCCCCCGGGGCCACCCAGACCGGCTCGCTCTCTTGGCCCTGCCTTTTGGCTCTCACCGAACCCTTTCTTCTCCCTCCTTTCACGTCTTTGCACCTTCCTGCTCCCTACATTGCCTTCTATGACTTTTCTTCGCTGTTTCCTTCTCCCTTTCCCCCCTCCCTTCCTCTCCGCCTTTTCTTCCTTTCGTTCCCTCCCTCTTCTTCTCCTTAGTCATTTGCATCGTCCTTCAACCGTTGCTCCCTCTTTGCTGACCCTAGCAACTGAAAGAAACTGTCCTCCGAGGCTGGGAGCAAAAAAGAAAAAGAGAACGCCTTCTCCACAACACTTTTCCGTTTTGTTTTCAGTCATGCACACATCTCGCCTGTTTTGGTTATGATGTTAGAGGCCCTAGGCTTGAATCCCCATTCTTCCGCTATTTAGCAGTGGGAAAGACACGGTGCTTCTTGGAGCCCCAAGCCTTATCTCTAAGATGACTGAGTTGGACTAGATGCGGGGTTCTTGTGTCTTGGACCCCTTTGGCAGTCTGTTGAAATCTAGTACTTCACGGTCTTGTTACCTACGTTCATAATTGAAGGAAATGCTAAATTTCGCTTGGAAGTTAGTGAAAATAAAGATGTAATTTTTTTTCTCTTCCAAGTTTATAAACTCCCTGAAATCTCTTCTAGACTCCCAGATTAAGAACCCCTGGAATAAATGACTTTCAAGCTCCGTTCCAGCTCCAGTACTTACTGCCTTCCAATATGTTTGCTGGAACTTCACACTTTCCTTGGGGTGTCAGACATCAGGACTTTACTAGGGGATTGGAAGACACCAGGTAACAAAGATGACAGAAAGCAATTTATTTGCACCCAAGTACTACTATTCTAGCTCAGTCCTTCCTGTTTGTTTCACCAGTTTTCACTATGGCCATGACTTTAAGTATAAATGAATCAATCAATCAACAAATATTTATCAAGCACCCGTGCTAGATATTGGGTATACAAATACAAAGAATGAAACGATTCCTGTTCTCAAAGAACTTCTAATAGGTGAAAAAATATAAGTATATTCAGAATATAAGGGAAATAAAGACAAATCGAAGTAGTTCAATGCAAGTTAGTTTAGGAGTGAAGGCGCTAAACGTTTGTAGGGAATCAGGAAATGCTTTGTATAGAAGGTGATGCTTTCACTGCATCTTCAAGAAGGAGGGGATTCTGTAAAGCAGGAGTGAGAAGAGAGTGCATTTTGGACATGGGGTACCAGAAATGCAAAGACAGTGAGACAGGAAACGAAGGAATTAGGAAAATAAATAAGGCCAGTTTGACTGAATTGTAAGTTTGGAAGAGGGAGTGATTACTGTACTTGAAAAGATAGATTAGAGTTGGGTTGTAAAGGGTTTTGAAAACTAAACAGGAGTTTGTATTTAATTCTAGAAGAAGTTAAGGAACCACTGTAGTTTACTGAATGAGGACAGTAACGTGGTCATATGTGTGCTTAAGGAAAATCATTGGCAGCAACACATAGAATGAACTGGAGCAAAGAGATTTGAGCCAGGCAGACCAATTAGGCTGTTGCAATAATCTGAGCTAAGGGTAGCACTGTTAAGTGAGAAGGGATTGAATGTAAGAGATGCTGTGGATATAGAAGCAGCAAGAATGTGCAATGAGAGCAAGGGAGAAGTTAAGGATGATGTTGAGGTTATGAACCTGGACACTGGAAGAATAGCAGTGCCTTTCCAGAATCAGGGAAGTTTGGAAGAGGTGAAGATTGGAGTGGGAGGAGGAAATGATGAATTCAGTTTTAGACATGCTGCATTTTGAGATGTCCCTGAGACATTTGATTTGCAATATACAATAAACCATCAGTGACTGAAGTTTGGGGAGACCACAGGTTGGCTACATGGATCTGTGAGTCACTTGCATAGAGATAATTAAAATCCTGGGAGCAGATGAGATTACCAAAGAGGGAATAGAGAAAAGAAATTGGAGCCTTTAATAAAAGCAAATAGTTAAGGGTCAAATGGAGATCTGCACAAACTGGTTGATTAATTAGTCCTGGCCTTTTTTGTTTTTTAAATGATTTAAACATTCTTTTTTTCCTCTTTCTAATTTGTATTTTTTGTTGGGATTAAATACCACTTTTCTATCTCAAAGCTATCTCCTAGGGTTTTTTATTTTGTTTTGTTGTTGTTGTTTTTGGCTAGGCAATGGGGTTAAGTGACTTGCCCGGGGTCACACAGCTAGTAAGTGTCAAGCGTCCCAGGCCGGATTTGAACTCTGTCCACTGTGCCACCTAGCTGCCCCATAGGTCTTCTTTTTCAGTTAACATAAAACCATCGAATGTTATACCTGAAAGGGACTTTCATCATCTGAAGCTCAGGGAGGGGAAATAACTTGCCTATGGTTGCTAGGCAAATTAGTGGTAGAACCAGGACTAGAATTTGGATCTAGTCCAGTGTTCTTTCCTCACATTATTCTTGTATCTAAGTACTTTAAAGTCAGTGAATGACTAACTGAAGTCCGTTACATTTAGAACTACTACTAGCATTTGTCATTTCTCTAACAGTAATTAATTTCACAATGTTCCTCTGTCTCTATTTGGGTAGCCTGACTCCTTGTTGTCATTAAGTGTACAATGCTGTTTTCTGTACTGGTCATATGTTGGGTTCAGAGAATTGCTCTGGTAAGCTTCTCCCTTTCCCTTTCCTTTGAGCTTCAGGAGGAATATTTCATTAATGTTTCCTAACTCTTGGGTTTTTTTTCCCCAACTCCATTGTTTTGTGTACATGTATGTGTTTTAACACTTATTTTATGATTTTAGCTCATGGTTTTGTGACATTTAACCTCCTTATTTATAAAATTAGGGGATTAGAGTGTCTTTTTTTGTTTTTTTTATTGTACTTATTGACAAATACTTAATATACAAATATTTAAATACATAAAAATACTGAAATACATAAGAAAAAAGAAACTTATAAACTTAAATATAAAATAAGAAAAAAAAATTATGTGTACAGCAGAATGTAGGAGAGGATTCAGAATATATAGCAATAACTTTCCATTTTAAGAAAGCCTATATATTAAATTCTGCGAGTTATGTTGAAAGCTATCTATCTTTTCTTTGCTTCCTTGTAGGTTTTCTTTTGCTCTCTGCTTTATACTTTTTACTTTGTTTTTTTTTCCCCTTCCTCTCCTCTTCCCCCATCCCGAGACTACAATTAAGCATGGAAATATTTATATAGAGATATGGATACATACATACATACATACATATATACATATACATAAATATGTAAACATATACTTTCCCTAAGAGATTCTATTCCTAATCTTTGTTTTTATATTTGTATCTCTTTTTTCCTATTTCTCCTACTTCTACTTGATACCTTGCCCTCCTATTACTTAACCTACCCCACCTCCAGGGATTCCTCTCATATCATTTCATTCCCCTAAATCTAAACACCTTTTTGTACACCCCTTTGAACTATTCCCTCACCTTCCCCTCTGCAGATCCCTCCCTTATCCTCTCATTCCAGTTGAGCTTCTGTGTCTCCCTTTTAACTTACTCCCTTATCCTCCCCTCTAAACACCCTTTCTTTATCCTCTCCCCTTTAGAGTGTTATTTCTTTCTAAATTTAGAAGACTTTTATACCCTTCTAGATGTATATGTATTTTTCCCTCTTGAATCCATTCTGGATGAAAGTAGGTTTCCAGAATTAACAGCCCCTCTCCCCCATCTAATTCCTGTATATTGGTTCTTCCTCTTGAACCTCTTTTGTATAAGATAATTCCTGTTTTAGCTGTTCTTGAAGGGTTTTACTTTTTGAAGTCATATCATACTCAGGTCTTCTCCAATCTTTTTTTTGGCTACCTAATTACTAATAACAATCTTAGACATAGGTATTACATTTTACATACATTAAAGGTAAACAGTCTATCCTTATTGAGTCCCTTGTAATTGGTCATTGGTATGAACCTTATATTTCTCTTGGCTCTTGTATGTTAAATCTTCGATTGAGTTCAGGTTTGCTTTTATTTTTTAATGAAGTCCTGAAAGTCTGACAGTTCATTAAATGTCCATTTTTTTTCCATTCAGAATTATGCTTTGCTTTGCTTATATGATATTTTCGACCAGAAGCCCAATTCTTTTGCTCTTTGATATATAGTGTTCCGAGACCTGAGATCTTTTAGTGTTACCACTGCTAGGTCTGGTATGATTCTAATTGTGGTACTGCCATATGTAAACTGTTTTTTTCTTGTCACTTGTATTTTGTCCTTAAGCTGGGGGTTTCAGAATTTGACTATAATATTCCTGTGAGTTTTCCTTGTAGGATTTCTTTCAGGTGGTGATTGGTAGATTTTTTTCTATTTCTACTTTCCCCTCTTGTTCTAATTCTTCAGGACAATTTTCTTTAATTATTTCTTGTATCAAGATTTTTTTTTGGTTATAGCTTTCAGGTAGTCCAATTATTCTTATGTTTTCTCTTCTTGATCTGTTCTCCAGATGAGTTGTTTTTCTTATGAGATATTTTGCATTCTCTTCTATTTTTTCATTCTTTATATTTTGTTGTTGTTGTTTTTCCTGCATCTCTTATAACTTCCCTGCCTTCCCCTTGCCCAATTCTGATTTTCAAGGAGTCATTTTCTTCCTTAAGATTCTGGATCTCCTTTTCTAATTTGTTGGCATTCTTTTCCTAATCTCCTTATTTTTCTTGGATTATTCTTATTTTTCTTTTTAGTTTTTCCTCAATCTCTCTCATTTGATTTTTAAAGTCTTTTTTAAGTGTTTCAGTGAATTCTTTTTGGGCAGGAGACCATTTGACATTACTCTTTGAGGTAAAAGAGGGTTTCTTTTCTTTAGTGTCCTCCTCTGAAGATGAACCCCCAGTCTTCTCTATTCTCATAATAGTTCTCTATGGTTGGATTCTTTCTTCTTTGCAGGGGCATTTTTTTTTTGGTAATAGTTTAGTTTTTATAATCACCTCTAGTCCTGTGGTATGGGGGATGGTGCCTCTGGCCTCAAATCCTTTTCAGTTCTCCTCTCTGATCTTGAACTCAAACCAAGTTCTCCAGCCTCCTGTAAGTGCCCATAGCCAACTGCATCCAGCCCCACTGCTTCTGCATTTACCTGGCTTGGGCTGGTTCCTTCTCACCCCCACTGCATCTCCTCAGCACAGCTGAGTCTGCCGTTCCTTGTCACCAGAGGTTTCCTAGATCTTCCCCAGCTCAGACACCCAACTGCTCTCACTGTCCTAGGGGTAAAAGCTCCTATGGCTGGGGCCCAGGCAGCCTTCTAGCCTAACCAACCCTAGGGTATACTGCTTGTTATTTAAGTGGTACCTAGCCTGGAGGTGTTTACTCTTCACAAGGAGGAAGCCTCATCCTGGGATTTTTCTTCAGATCTTCTCTGTGCCAGGAGTACCCCTGTTCTGCCCCTTCTCTTACTTATTTTCACCACTTTGTGTTCTCCCTGAGATGCTATTTTATCTCTTTTGTGTAGGAAAATCTTGAGAGCTTGAAATTTTCTGATTTATTCCATTATCTTCCCAGAATCCTCTCCTAGAGTATCTTTAAAGTCCTGTCTAGATCTAATGATCACTGAACAATTATCTGCAGAGGTATTGTGAAAATCTCAAAATTTAATCAAATAAAAAGTTAATTGCCTTTAAGAAAGATAAGTTTGTATCATATTGAAAGCTTTAGAGAAGTAGGGCTGCTATTATTGCAAACAAATGAAGTTAGAATTAAAGTTAACTCCAAAAAGATTAGAAGTTTCTGTTTTATAGCAACAATAATTTCTTCTCTTTTAAGTGCCTGAAAGAGAAAGTCAAGACCTGGAGTTTGATTCCTTCATCATAGATTCTGTCTGGAGTAAGTGGCACCCCCTGAATCTGGATAATGTCTGCAAAATCCAGGGAGGCTACGTCCCTGACCCCTGGACCTCCACAGAAAGAGAGACCTCTGAAAATGGAGCTGGGAGAGGTTTGTGCCTGGGAACAGGAACCTGACCTAAAGTATAACACACCCTTTGATGGGGAGATTTTTCGCCAACGTTTTAGGCATTTCTGCTATGAGGAGACTCCTGGACCACGTGAAGCTCTGAACCAACTCAGAGACCTTTGTCAGAAGTGGCTGAGACCAGATATTCATACAAAGGTGCAGATCCTAGAGCTACTAGTGCTGGAGCAGTTCCTAACCATCCTGCCTGAAGAACTACAAGCCTGGTTGCAGGAGCACCATCCAAAGAGTGGGGAGCAGGCAGTAACTATGTTGGAGGATTTAGAGCAAGAGTTTGATGAGTCAGATCAGCAGGTAGGAAAGGAAAGAGAATGGGTAAACCATTGTGAGAGAATATGAGTTATGTCTTTGTAAGAAAAATGAGGAGCACAGAGCAAGAATGAAGGGATGTTGTCGAACATCAGTCTCCCTTGAACTACGTGTTTTCCGTTGGGTTAACTTCCTTTATCTGCTGCTTCTACTTTTAATTGTTATCAGAAATTTAATGAAACAAATCCTTGTTCTTCCCTGCTTTCTATTGGATATGGAGTGGAGGGGATAAGAGTCTGGATATCTGTTCTTGGAGATAGTATTTCCTTTCCCTGTAGTGATTTCCTTACATGTGATATGGGGGAAATATTCCTGAGTTCTTGTGATAGGTAACTGCTGTTGAATGATACTCACCATATGGAGATCCAGGGGGTTAAAACTTAGATTTTTATTATGCTGAAGCACAGGTCCAGAGCTCAAAAACATAACTCAGACCCTTGACTAGAGTTCTAACAAGGCTTATGTAGTTGTCAGTTACATCAGAGTGACAGAAGAATAATTTTTGGTCATATATCCTTTAAGGCCATAAAAGTTAAGAAGACTTAGTTTTGGTGTCTATAGGTAAACTAAGGCAAGCTACATACTAAAGTTTTACTTGAAGATTTATACTACAAAGCTACATTTAGAGAATTTACAATGGGCTAATTGAGAGGGGAGATTTACATGCCAAAAGATATTCACAAGGTCAGAGCTGATTGGGATCCTTCCACAAATAAAAAGTGTTAAATTACTTGAGAAGCCATGACTAAAATTACAGGTCTAATAAATTCCTTTTTCCTCCCTTTTGGCTTTTTATCTTAGGAATGTCCAAGGGCCTTCACCTAATATTAACATCCCATGAGACAGGTTCATCCAAGCAAATAACCTCCAAAACAGAAGAGGCAACGCTGAAGTCCAAAATAATAAAGACTAATAAAAAGAAATTTTAAAAATCTTATGACACCAACCTGTACCTAATTTTCTCCAGGTTAGAGCCTCTACCTACAGAAAAGAGGAGATTTTGGAGGAGTCAACACTTCTAGGAACATTACAGAAGTCCTCTTGTGTTCAGCTCCAGGCTTTGGAGGCCCAGGTCAAGTGTGAGTCACCAGAATCCTACTTCCAATCAGAAAAAGGTGAGAAGCAAGATTTTATCAGGAAAGAGGGTGAAAGTAGAGAACTACACAAATTATCTCTTGTGTTTCCTTGCCAGAAAAGTCCCCTGACTTCTCACTTTGGGAGATACCACCATATACCATGCTCTCTTAATATCAAGTTTCAATTTTATGATTCCTTAATTCTTTCTCAGTATTCGAATTGTCATGAAATCCTGCCATTTTTTATTCCCACACATTGCTACAATGTGATTTCTTCCACTACAACTTCTTCATAATTTCCTTGACTTTTAATTTGAGATTTAGATGCTAAAATAATCATTCTTTTTAAAATTGAATATTTTTTCAGTTAACAAAAATCTGTTTTCTCTCCCTCCCACCACCTTCCCTCATTTAAAAAAAGAGAAAAGTCATAACAAATATGCATAGTCAAGCAAAACAAAATTCTGTGTTAGCCACATTCAGAACTGTATGTCTCATTCTGTCTATTTAGTCCATCACCTCTGTGTCAGGAGATAGGTAGCATTCTTCATTATCTGTACTTGGGATTCTTGGTTGGTCATGCTTTGATCAGAGATAATAAGTCTTTAAAAGTTTTCATTTTTACAGTGTCGTAATGGTATCAGTTGTTCTCCTGGTTCTCCTCACTTCATTCTGATAAAGTCATGCAAATATTAGCAGGTTTCATGAAATAATGTCTCTCAATCCACTCCTTTGACTGATCTTGCTTCAGATATCCTGTACATCAAATTTTCCTTTGGTTTCATTTTCCTCCTTGATTCAGCAAACATTTATTGAGCAAATACCATGTGCAAATAGATGTAGAAGAAAATAACAAAAATATGGTTGGTACCTTCCAGGAACATATTACCTGTGCTTCTTTCTTTGCTCCTTCCCACTCAGATTTTTGCTAGTTTTATGCACACATATATATACACACACATGCAAGATCCTTTTCCATTTCAACAGCATTTATTAAGCATCTGTTGTTTTATATAATAAGAAGCTTAAATTTGTTGAAGATAAAATATTAATACTGTACCTTAAATTTTAGATATATGTGCTAAAAAAATGTTGTTATTAATTTAACATTAATCTAAATCCAAGCATTTCTGTTTCTGAGAGAGATGTCTAAACCAGCCACATCTCTTCTTGCCTTCAGAAATGTCTCTAACCCAAGACAATTTAAAATAACATTTATAGGAATCTTGAATAAGGGAAAGTTTACAGTATGATAAAATACTATTTTGAATTCACATATTACCCCACCTAAAAGAGTAGTCAATCTTCCACTAAAACTACCCAATTCCTTCTTTGACCACACTTCTCTGGTGTTCTCCTGAGTAATTAAAAGGGACCTTTTCCCAGTGATAAATACTGTAATTCCTTCAAAATACCTACCCTTAGGTAGGTCACAACTCATCCCTTCTGAGGATGGGAAAAACAAAAATCTTAACTAAATCACTGTTCTACTTTTCTATCTTTTTTAAAAATAGTGTATTTATTTTTAGTTTTCAGCATTCACTTCCATAAGATTTTTAAATTTAAATTTAAATTTTCTCCCCCTCTTTTTCCCCGCCCAAAACAGCGGCAATCTGATATAGGCTCTAATTCATTTTAAGCATATTTTCCCATTAGTCATGATGTAAAGAACAATTAGAACTAATGGGAGGAACCATGAGAATAAAGCAATAAAACAAAACAACAAAGGAAAAGGAGAGCAAATAGTATGCTTCCATCTGCATTCAAACTCCATAGTTTTTTCTCTGAATGTGGATAGCATTTTCCATCGTGGGTCTTTTGGAGTTGTCTTAGATCCTTGCATTGCTGAGAAGAGCCAAGTCTATCAAAGTCAGTCATCATACAGTGTGGCTATTATTGTGTATAGTGTTCTTCTGATTCTGCTCATTTCACTCAGCATCAGTTCATATAAGTCTTCCCAGTTTTTTCTGAAGTCAGCTTCTTCATCATTTCTTATAGCACAATAGTATTCCATTTTATTGATATACCACAGCTTGTGCAGCTATTCCCCAATTGATGGACATCCCTTCAATTTCCAATTCTTTGCCACCATAATAAGAGCTGCTATAAATATTTTTGTACATGTGAGTCTTTTTCCTATTTTTATGATCTCTTTGGGATACAGCCCTAGAAGTGCTATTTCTGGGTCAAAGGGTATGCAAGGGTATGCACAATTTTATAGCTCTTTGGGTATAGGTCCAGATTGCTCTCCAGATCCACTTTTCTATCTTAATCCATTTACCACCTCTACCTCCACTCCTTTAGGTATTACTCTTGACCTTTCAAACATTTTCCTAAAGAGAAAGGACTGGAAAGGACTTTAGTGTAGAGAATTTTGTTATCCTTCGTTTTTTCAAAGAGGACCAGTGACATCACGGGTGATGTCTTGACTCATGAGTGAATTTAAATGAGACAGAGTTGCACAAAGTTGTCAGCCTCACTCTCTCTTACAGAGTCACTGAAGTCCAGTGGCAAGACAAAAGTCAAGATCACTGTTGATGACACAAGATGCAATGTCTTCAATGTCTGACCAAGTTCTAAATGCTCTATAGTGCTCTTCAGCCATATTCATGGCCATTGGAGCAAATTGTTCTCATCCACTCATGCCTTCAGGGGAAATATTCTCATGCTTGGGGTAGACATCCCCCTAACTCACTGACAGGCTTGATGCCCCAGTCACCTTCAACTTAGTTTAGCCCATCTACTGAGATGGTTTATCAGGGTGTGGCTGCTGCATATGCTTCAGCTTCTTGGAACCACAGATAAGAGTTCAATGCCAGGTAGACACCAAAGGTAAATGAGCAGCCCAGAAAACAGCTTGGCAAGTCCTCACACCAGAGGTGCCAAATCCTCCTTGAACACCCCCTATACACTAGATAGAGAATTTAATCTAATTCTAAATGACTTTTTTATCCACCCTTCTGCTCACCATTTCTTGGACTCTAGCATCTACTCACTTTCCTTTATTATTTCTGCTGCCATATTCTTATGACTACAAGAATGTGTTTTAGATTTATTTTCAAAAAAGCAAAGTAGTATAGAGAAATATCAAGAAATCACATTGGCAGATATTGATAAGGTAATTAATCCACAAAAATATTGAAGTTTTAAGGATTTCAGGTACCCTGAAGTAGCTATAAAAGAACAGACTACCTGGTACTTAAACTTCTAAATGAATTTTTTCAGCTTACAGCCTGGAACTCTCTCCATCTAAATATTTGCCTGTTGGCTTCCTTCATGTCTCAGTTCTATCATCTGCAAGAAGCCTTTCCCAGTCCTCCTTAATCTTAGTGCTTCCCATCTGAGATTATTCCCAATTTATACCATATAAATCTTATTTGTACATGAGAGCAGGGACTGTTTTTGCCTTTCTTTGTATCTTCAGCACTTAACACAGTGTTTGGCATAGGAAGTGCTTCATTAATGTTTTTTGACTTATTGACTAACTGGAGGCCTCAACCCCATACCATATGCTCTGGCCAATATTTACTAATCTTTGTCTTTCTAAGATGTTCTGCCCCTACACAACCTAGAACACCCTCATGTTGCTTGAGGGTTCACCTACCTGAGTTCTTAGGAACAAATTTATTCACCTACTCTACAATCCTAGATTTACTTTCAGCTAATGAGTAAACTTCCTCATTGGAGTCAAGCTTCTGGTGTTCTACCTATATTTCTATATTTTCAGTTAACTAGAATTTTCATTGGCTGTCCACCATGTGTAGAATCTTCTCTTTTTGTCTGTGACTTCTTGGCTTCCATCAAGTCTCAGCTATAGTCCCACCTTCTGCAAGAAGCCTTTACTGGTCACCCTTAATGGTAGGGCCTTCCCTCTAAGATTATCTCCAATTTATCCTATATGTATCTTTTTTAAAATATAGTTATTTGCATGTTGTCTCCCCTGTTGTGATTGAAATTAAGGTAAACTGGGGCATAAAGTTCTGAGCATGTTCAATTTATTGGTAAGGCTAGCAATTACCAATAAAATAATTCTTTCACCTCCTCAGTAAGCTAAAGGACCATAAGTTAGGTCTTACTAGCCTTCATATAGTTTTGGGAAGTACAAGAGAACAAAGAACAGGAAACATCACAGATGGAAAACAATATGATTGATTATGAATTCTGAAGTATAGATGATGAAAAACAATATGGTTGGATGGAAATGGGGAATGCAAGGCTAGCAACCATCCCTCCTTACATCTTGTTGCTATGGTGGTATTTACCTACATGGCTAGTTGGTACCACTAAGTACTAACAGACTAGAAGGACAGCCAACATTGGAGAGATAACATTTTCTGGTGCCCACCTGCATCTTGCTAGAGAGACAACAGATCTCTCTTAATTGTCCGTGGATATGTAAAGTTCTTTAATGAGATAATAGGTTTCCCTTAATTGTGCATGGGCAATAAAATGTATAAACATAATATATTACTTTGAATTAAGGTAATTTATGGGACAACTTAACTCAGAGATAACTTTTAAATTCATGAACTTAACTCAGAGACAGAGAAATATAGCTTAGGTAGTTACGAATAGAATCAATTATAGAATGGAATCAAATACAAAATACTAAATAGACATTTGATATTATCCCTCCCATTGGATGGTGGATTCCTTGAAGGCAGAAACTATTTTTGCCCTTCTTTGTATCCCCAACACTTAACACAGTAATTTCACCTTCCTCAGCTCAAAGTAGAGAGTGAATGAAAAGAACTAGCACATATACCGTTTATTAGCAAGTATTATCTTTTTGTGTGTGTCTTAGCCCCTAATAAACCATTAGCTCTATGAGATGAGGGAACATGTTTTATCTAGACTTGTTGTGTCCCCTAGCATTTAACACAGTGCTCTGGTGCTTTAAAAGTGCTTATTGAGTGAACTAAAGTGTTTCCCATCCTCCAAAAATTTTAATTGAATTTCACTTCATTCCCATAGTTCAAAAAAGATATTTTTTATTGTATGCATGTTTGTAAACTTTCATTTTTCATCTGCCTTCCTCCATTCATCCAGGATCTCTTTAGAGTCCATATAATGCCCTTTAGTTTATTCTAGATATGGTTGGGAGAAGAGAATATAACCTTCCTGATTGACCCTTTTATAAGTGGTTTTCCCACTGTAGTTTGTCTGTAGGCATAGTGTTTTAAAGATAGAAAAATGATTGGCATATGCATATCCCTTATGTCTCCTTAGGCCAGAGGTTCTTATCCTTTTTTTATGTTTATGGACCTCTTCCACGGTTTTGACAAACCTCCTGTAATTTTTCTATCTCAAGCCATTAATATCTTATTGGTCCTATTCCGACCATTGCCTACTATCCTCTCCATTCCTGCTCCCCAGCACTCCTTTCTGAACCTCTCATTTAATTAAGTTTCTCTCCATTTCCAGGCCTCCCACTCTTTCCATGAGTCCCTTGTTTCCTCCCACTTATTTTTGCTCAACTTAGTTCTTATCACTACAGGATCATAGAACTCAAATGATCACAAGAGATTTGGTTTAGTCCCCTGGCTTACTTTTTAAAATGAGAATATTATGATCTTTAATGATAAAATCAAGTAAACTTACATTTACAATTTTTAAAAGTTTTACTGACAGGTTTTGCATTTTTATCCCCTTTATTTCCAAATGTTTCATTCCCTTACCTTTTCCTAGAAAGTCTATTTACAACTGACTTTTTAAAAAAAGACCTTCAAGGGGGCAGCTAAGTGGTGTAGTGGATAGAGCTTGGGCCTTGGAGTCAAGAGGACCTGAGTTCAAATGTGACCTCAGACACTTGACACTTACTAGCTGTGTGACCCTGGGCAAGTCACTTAACCCCAATCGCCTAAGCAAAAAAAAAAAAAGAAAAAGAAAAAAAAAGACCTTCAAATATAGATTTCCATATGACAGCTCAGTTACCTACCCTTTTTGCAGGTGAACATCTAAACTATCTAGAACAGATGGTTACTCTCTTCTTGGAGATCAAAAGGTCAAACAACACCACCTCATTGTTCTATTTTATTACCCACATGTTTAAAAAATGTCCTTTCCTATGACTAATCAAAATCATCTGCTGTCATCTAAACCTTTTTCCTTTCTTTTTTTTTAACTTAGTAGATAGTAAGAATGACTGATTATCATCTCCTTCATTCTTTATACATTTAAAATCCATAATCAGTTCACCCCATCGTCTGCTCTTTCCAATGCTAAACAATCCATATTATTAGCTTTCTTCATTGCTTTAATTACTTTTGTCAATTATTCCTAAAACCTCTGTAGTTTCTTCAAGTCCTGAAGTTGGCTCATTGTCCCCTTTCCATATTACAACTTTGTTATAAGTAGTATACATACACATTTTTAGTATTCTTGCTGTTTGTTTCAATCTTTTGTGTTCCTAAGAATCAATGGCATTTCCTTGGTTTGTTTATTTTAGGTGGTGATAATCAGACTGAGGAATACTTAACTCCAAAGCAGGAAATTTCTACAGAAAAAGAACTACATGAGGATGTCTCTGGAAATATTAATGGCAATATTCCACAGGTTTCAGAGTGTGATAAACACCTTAAGGGTAGATTAAGAAAAAGGAAGGAAAATCTGCTGGGCCAGAGACAACATAAAGATAACGAATGGGAGAAAAATTTCACTTGGAGCTCAGGTTTTATTAGGAATCAGAGCACCTACTCTATAGAAAAACCCTACGGGTGTGATACATGTGAGAAAGCCTTCAGTCAGAGCTCACATCTTCTTAATCATCAGAGAATTCATACTGGAGAGAAACCCTATGAATGTCAGGAGTGTGGGAAAGCCTTCAATTATAGCTCACACCTTATTCTACATCGGAGAATCCACACTGGGGAGAAGCCTTATGAGTGTGTTGAGTGTGGGAAATCCTTTAGTCAAAGTTCAAGCCTTATTCAGCATCAGAGAATCCACACTGGAGAGAAACCCTATCCATGTAATCAATGTAGTAAAAGTTTCAGTCGAAGCTCAAACCGTATTTTACATCAGAGAATACACACGGGAGAAAAACCTTATGAATGTGATAAATGTGGGAAAGCCTTCAGACAGAAATCTGCCCTTGTTCTACATCAGAGAATCCATACCGGAGAGAAACCTTATGAGTGTGAAGAATGTGGGAAAGCCTTCAGTCAGAGCACAAATCTTATTAAACATCAGAGAAGCCACAGTGGAGAAAAAATCCTTTCAACATCATGAGTTTGGGAAAACCTTTAGTCAGAACTCAGGTCTTTGTTATCCATAGAAAAGACACTGGAGAAAAATTCGTTGATGTGATCACTATAGTTTAAAATGTCACTCACAGTTTTCCTTTTTGAACAGTATAGAAGCTCCTCCAGATAGAAGCTTTATTAGTATAACAAATAAAGAAAAAATGTTAAAAAAAATATTGAAATCTTGTCTAGCAATCTTAGTAATGGTTTGCAAGTCAGTCAATAAACATTGAGGATCTACTTTATGGGGATTTCAATATAAATGCAATAGCAAGACTCCCTGCTTTCAAAGTGCTTGCATTCTACTTAGAAGATACATTATGTTTACAGTAAGTACAGCCCTAGCCTTTTTCTTGAAATCTTGTTTTTAATCATTTACATGGGATCAAATTCCACTTCCAAATATGCATTCCTATTCTTACTGCAAATAATAAAATTGATAGCTAGGGCTCGCTGTTGTCAGAGTTCCCTTTTGAAACCAGCGTAGTTTGTCAGTAACAGTGAGTGTGTAAGTCTATATAACATTTACACCCCATATATGAAATCTCTTTTGATTATTCTTAAATGCATCTTGTATTCTAAAGACTGAATAGCCTCCTCATATAACTATTCCATTATGTTTTGATACTATATTCTGAACATAGGAATCAAATATTTCAAAAGAAAGTAGAAGAGTTCTGCAGAGCAGAGTGAGTTTTCCAGTACAGTTTAGAGATGTTTAAGAATCTACAGAGCACATATATGCTACAGATCAAACACCATTAATATTAAACCAGCTACTAAATGTCTCATTGCTCTGTTTAAAGTGAATTTTATAATTAACATCACAATTCACTAGTTTTCTTATTTAATGGTTACTTGCACATTTACATAAACTTCTATAATTAATGCATTTATTTCACCTTAGTAATGTCTAGGTGTACATTTTTTTTAACAGCTGGCCTTGAAATCAGAAAGCTCTGGGTTCAAGTCTTCCCTCTGACATTCTGGCTGTTTGTCCTTGGACAAGTCACTTGACCCCCTCCCCATGCAACTTCTCTAAGATAATATATTATTGAGAAAAATGTTGATCTATTTTCACCTGGAGCTCTCTTTACTGATGAAATCAGAGTTCTGGTCAAATAAGTAAAAGAGGATTTCCTAGTTATTGATAAGGTGCTATATTTAGGCAGTGTTTCAGCTTTCATTTATTTGTTGTATTTGTGTGCAGAGGACATCAGTATCCCAGGGCATTCTTTTACTAGTGGGAATGAGTGAATGACATTCTGAGGACTATATGGGGGGAAAAAATGACCACCATAACATATGGGCAGAAAGAGTATCAGAGACCAAGAGAGAAAGATTTTAATCTGGAAGGAGAGGAAAGGAGGGGAGACGATTTCAAATAGCAACTGAATTTTTTTTTTCAAAACAGTCCTGTTTTAAGGACTGTTAAAAGAATACTAATATGCTTGTCAATATTTTATGGACTCGTGGCAGAAGTGTCTTTTGAATTTGTCCTTTCTGTTCCCACTGCTACCACCCTTATTTTTTTTTTTGCCAGCACTTTTGTAATATCGGTTGTCTCCTTGCCTCCTTTATATTGCCTACTTCATCCCAGTGTATCTGCACAAGATTAATCTTCCTTATTTGAAGCTTTGTTCATGGAAATAAATCCAAACTCAAGACCCCTATGCTCAACTTTCTAACCTTTATCCTTTTTAGCCTTCACTATTGCTCCCACCAAACAGTAATTTCTGCCATTTCCCAAGCACTCTGTACTTTCTTAACTCCACAGCTTTCCTCATATCATTCCCTCAGCTTTTAACACTCTTTCCTCCAGTCTCTGCCTATACAAAGCCTACTCGTCTTTCAATGCCCAGATCAAATGCTGCTTCCTTTATGAAACCCTGCCTGATAGCTATGGTTATAATTATTCTCTCCCTCTGAATTCTTAAGGTTTTTAACATAAACCTCTCTTATAGCACTTATTCCTCCTTGTATTCTACCTGCAGGTGTTTTATAAATTAGATTGTAAATCCCTGGAAGGAAGAGACTATCTTTGTATCCCTTTCATGGCCAAACACGTTGTAGGGTACAAAATAAGTACTTGTTGAATGAATGAGAAATAAGGTTATTAACTATGAATTAACTCTTGAATAGGTATTTTATTGACTCAGATTGTACAAACACCATGGATGCCTGAATCTTAAGATTTGCATTAAATGTGCAAAACCAAAGCATGGTCTTAATAGTCATACCACTAGCAAATATTTAAGTCTTAATTAGAACCCAGGTCCCACAAATGCCAAGTTTATCATTGTTTCCACTGCACCATACTACTTCCCAAAGGAAGATGTAGAAGCTCATTTTAATGAATTGTTGCTACTCCATTCTTGCAGAGCAAGCGCATATGGCATAACCAATTCCTGATTGGTTATCTAAGAGTTAACACTAACTTGAAGAAAACACAAAGGCATACAATAAGGGAAGTTAGCTGTTGAACCTAGCAGTGTGAGAATGGCATTCCTTTGTTCTTCTCTCTACTGATAGAAGTATGGTTTCCATTTTAAAGGAAACACCACCAATGGCATGTTGCTTCTCACTAATTTATGCTAAATAAATACAATTTTAGAAATGCCAGCACACTTCATAAATTTCAAAGTATTATAGAGTCACTGTTGGAAAGAACCTCAGATTATTTAGTTCACATAGCTTCTGCCTGAACAAGAATACCCTTCAACTCTTTTCCCAACAAGTAGTCATCTAGCTTGAGGACCTCTAGTGATAAGGCATATGGTATCTACTGAACAATCTTCTCTACTTTTGTACATTTCTGAAGTTCTACCTTAGTTTGAGCTCAAATTTGCCTCTTTGAAGCTCATTGATTCTAGTTTTGCTCTTTGGGTCCAAACAAAACGAGATTAATCCATTTTCCACATAACAACTCTTCAAATATCTAATATCTCTTCCATGTCTTCCCTTCTCTAGGTTAAATGTCCCAATTTCTTCAAACAGCACTCATATGATCAGAGTAGCTAACTTTTAGCATGGTTTCTCATCCCCTAACTTCCCAAGTACCATCCTTTCAATATAGTCTAGCTCAGCAGTTCTCAAACTTTTTGGTCTCAGGATCCTCTTACATTCAAAGAGCTTTTGTTTATGTGGGTCATATCTATTGATAGTTACCGTGTTAGAAATTAAATTACCTTTTTATCATGATAATAGTTCTAATTTCATAGACCCCTTGAAAGCATCTCAGTGACCCCCAGGAGTTCTTGGACCTTCCTTTGAGAATCATTGCTCCACCTTATCAATGTCCTTTCTGAAATGTGTGATCTGGCCTTTGCAATAGAACTTTAATATTCCTTGCTCTGGATGCTCTGCTTTTGTAGCACCTTGTACCTCTCCTCATATGTGGGCCCCCAGAGACCTACCTAAGTTTAAGGTACTTTGTGAGTTAGCATCCACTAAAAATTTTAGATATAAGTGCACAATGTTTTGTTTACAAGAGAATAAATCAGTTCAAATTTTAATGAGGTAACAAAATAAATGACAAGAAAAATTTGCCCCATTGATGAGAATGCACTCTCACATGTTACCATACTATCAGTGGGGGAGAGTACACATGCAAGGAATGTGCATAATCAGGGATCACATACTTAGGGAATATATAAGGTCAGGGATATTTATGAAAAAGTACACACATAGGGAACATGCAGGAACATAGGAAATGTGGCTGCTGCATGTTGAAACCCCATGACAACTTACATTTCTAATGATTGCAGAGTAGTATCTTCTCTTGATATCACAACACTTATCTACTACTTTGCTTGGTGTCTACACTGAAGTGCTGCTCTTTGCTCATCTTAAGCTGTGTTATCCTTTGTAACTTTCACCTATTACTCCTGTTTTGGGCCTTTGGTACAAAACGAAACAAATCTACTCTGCCACATAGCAGTCTTTCAAATACTTGAAGACAGCTGTTATGTGCCAGGACTGTTCTTTTTTATCCAGGTTAAGCACCCCCACTTCTTTCAACTGACCTTTACATGATATGGACTCAAGACTTCACCATCCTCTGCCTTCCTTTTTAGTTTATTAATGTTTTTCCTAAATTAAGGCAAAGGACCTGAACACAGTGCTTCATTTAAAAAAAAATTTTAAGTTTCAAATTCTCTCCCTCCTACTCCTTCCCCACCCATTGAGAATGCAGGAAATACCTTACATGTTATACATGAAGTCATGCAAAACATTTCCACATTAGCCATATTGCAAAAGTAAAAACAAAAGGCAAGAAAAATAAAGTGAAAAAAATCAGTCTGTACTTAGATAGAGTTCATCAGTTATGTCTCTAGAGGTAGATAGAATTTTTCATCATGTGTCCTTTGAGATTGTCATGGATCATTATATTGATTACAGTAGCTAAGTCTTTCACAGTTAATTGTTACAATATTGCTTACTTTGCACAATGTTCTCCTAGTTCTGCTCACTTCACTTTGCATCAGCCTATAAGTCTTCCCAGGTTTTTGTTTTTTAAAATGCATTCACTTCATCATTTTTTCATCATTTCAGCACAATAGCATTCCATCACAATCATATATCACAACTTTTTCAGCCATTCTCCAGTTGATCCTCTCAGTTTCTAATTCTTTGTCACTGCAAAGAGAACAGCTTGAATATTTTGTACATATAGATCCTTTTCCTTTGATATCTTTGTGGTACAGACCTAGTAGTGGTATTTCTGGGTCAAAGGGTAGGCACAATTTTATAATCCTTTGTTCATATGAACATAGTATTTGAGATACATTATGGTCAGGGCAGAGTACAGCAGGACTAGTTCCCCTTTCTCAGTCTACACTGGGGCAAATATTTATGTTGACATAGACTAGAAGACAGTTTAGACCACACTGATGGTTTGGACTAAGGATAGGATCCTTGAAGCTGATGAGGATATAATCAAGAAAATAACCCCTCCCCATTAAACTCCCACATTAAACTTTTCCACAGATGTGGAAAGAGTAGCTCTTTTTAGGGATCACATATGGGGTATTCATATAGGGGTAACACATGTGGCCTGGACATCTACATGAAGGGATATACACATAGAGAAGCCTTATAACCAGGGCATATACATGAAAGGGACTCTAAACACTGCAAAGCTGCTGATACCTTTTACTGCTCTCAACTTTCTGCTACTTTCTGCCAGGTATTGCTTTCTGCTGTTCTTCACTAGACATTGCTTTTTGCTAATTCTTCATGCTTCAGAAGGTCATGTGTTTTAAGGGTTACCTAATACCAACTGGAGATTCCTCAATCAGCATTCTCATCCAAAAGTATGAAACAACTACAGTCTTCTCCACCAGGCTTCCCAGACAATAGCTGTGAAGTGTTCTATGGTCTTCCCATTCAGGCTTTTTTTAGCCAATGAGCAGAAGCTTTCTTAGCTTGACTGTACCAACAAGTACCAAAACTATGGAAACCCATGCAGAGATCATGTCTACCCTCTGACCTTCTATAATTCTGATAACTGCTCCTCCTAAATTCTATTCTGTTGAATTGCTCTGCTCTCTTAACTTTGGCTTTTCAAAAGATTTTAATTTACATCTCTTATTTTTATACTACCTTCATTTCCAAATATAGAGAACCATTTCCTGTAGCAAAGAATAGAAGTTGAGGAAAAAAGCATTGCCTGGCACTTAATAAATGTGGATTAATTGACTGGAGTCAGGAAGAATTCAGTTCGAATCTATCCTCAGATTTCTACTAGCTAGGTGATTCTGAGCAAGGTTACTTAATCTCTGCCTGAGTTTCAACTATAAAATGTGGATAATATCTACTAGCCAGGATTGTTTTGAGGATCAAATGAGATATTTGTAAAGTCTAAGTCCAAGTACTAAGAGTACAGTGTAGTAAGTGCACGTAGTAGATACTTAATAAATGCTTATTTCCTTCTTTTCTTTCTTTGTTTCCTTCCTTCTTTTTTTCCCCCACTAGTTTCTATTTGGTTAATTCCAGTTTTCAGAGAGTTTTTTTCCCCTTTGGGTAAGGTATTTTATGTTCTAAACTATTAATTCTCTTTCCATATCGTTCTTCCATAGCTCTCACTTCTTTCCCCATGTCTTCCTCTACTGCTCTCATTTGGTTTTTAAAATCATTTTAAGCTCTTAAAAACAAATTCTTGTTTTATTTCTTCAAAGAATTCCAATTGGACTTATACCTAAACTATATTTTTCTTTGCTTGTAGATGTGTTAGAGTCATTCTCTTGTTCTGGGTTTGTATCTCGAGCTTCCCTGTCATTGTAATACTTCATTCTTCCAGGCTACTTATTGACTTTGGACTTTATGTTTGAGTCAGACCCTATATACTTATGAGGAAAATGTCTGAGTTAAGCTTTTGTCCTCTTGAGTCTTTCTGCTGCTTTCTTTGGGTATCAAGTGATATATTATTCCAGGACCTCAGGGACAATTCACATCACGGATCTGTAAGCTTTTAGTGTTCCCAAAGTAGCATATTGGCAAAATCTGCTCAGTGGCTTTCTGATCTGAACACTGCAAGTTCCTGATCCATGTTTGGGTCTACGCAACATGCCTGTGATCTTGTCCTTCATTGGAAGTTCCAATAGGCCACTGTTGGACTCAGCCACTATCAGTCAGCCCTGATTTTCAGATTTTAGAAGCTTTCTCTTTCTACTCTGTATTTCAGATACATCTCTTCTAATGACTTGTTTCTATAATGAAGTCACTCACTTTTCTACTAATAAAGTCTCGTCTGACATCTGTCAAATCGTTATGGCTTAATGGACAATGATAGTATCCTCTTTTTCTTAAGCAAGCCTTTATGCAAGTTGTTTCCTATTTTCACTAGTTGTATATATATGTTATATATATATATACATATATATATACACATATATATGTTATATATATATACACATATATATAATATTACATGTAATATGATTACATATAATATTTTTAAATGTTTTATGGCTTTTGTTTTTACATCACAATAGTTTCTGTAGAAGAAAAAATCTTCTCCCCTCCTAATTGAACCTTATCTTATAATAGAAAAATTAAGTAAAAAGCCAATTTCAATGACTTGATCTAACATATTTTAACATTCTGCTCTAAAAGTCCTCTAAATTTCTGGTGCAAATTTGAAAGGTAATAAGTTTGGGGAATATTGAGTTTTAGATGTCTCTGGGACATCTAGTTGGAAATGTCAAATGGGCAACTGGTGATATGGAATTAGAGTTCAGGAGAGATACCAGTGCTTGATATATATCTGCATAGATATGGTGAAATATGTACAGAGGGTAAAGAGAAAAAGACTCAAGGAAAAACCCTGAGGTACACCAAGGTTAGTGGTTGTAGCATGGATGATGCTTCCTCAAAGGAAACTGGGACTTATCAGTCAGGCAGGAGAGTCGTGTCAAGAAAACTCAGAGAGGAGAAGGGGATCAATAGTGCTAAAGGCTTGTAGAGAGTTCAAAAAGGATGAGGAGTGAGAAGAAAGGACTTTTACAATTGGCAATTAAGAGATCATTGGTACTTTGGAGAGAGCAGTTCCAATAAGTGATGAGTTTGGAAGCTGTTTTACAGAAAGAATGAGACAGTGGAGTTGACAATGGAGGCATCAAGTGTAAATGACTTTTTAAAGAAATTTGGCTGAAAAAGAGAGGTGAGATATAGGACAGTAGAAAAGATCATGGGGAATCTAGTGAAGGTTTTTTAAGGATGTGAAAATTTGGATGTGTAGGTATCAGAATGAACAGAGGAAAAGACTAAAGAGAAGGGGTGGGGAATAGTGGAAGCATTCTGCATCAAAGGTACACATATATAAAGTGGTTGTCCTTGGAGAAGAGAAAGATCAACTCTTCATCAGAACCTAGAATAAAGGAGGAAATGGTGGAAGATGATGTCAAGGGGCTGTCTGATAAGGATGAAGGTAGAAAAGGGAGTTTCCAAAGAATGGCCTCAACTTTTTTTCCAGTCTACCTTAGCTGAAAAAAGTTTTGTGGGACTCTTGAGGAGAGAAGAGAAAGTTTGGAATAGCTATTTTTTTTTGTATCATTTTATTTTTTTCCCCAATTACATGTTAAAATAATTTTTAAACTTTTTTTTTATAATTCTGAATTCCAAATTCTATCCCTGCCTTCCCTTCCCCCTCTCTGAGATGGTAAGCAATCCTATATAGTTTATATACATGCAGTCATGTAAAACATTTCCATATTAGTCATTTTGTACAAGAAGACTCAAATAAAAAAAAAAGAATGAAAGGAAAGAAAGAGAAAGAAAGGAGAGAGTACGAGAGAGAGAGAAGGAGGGAGGGAGGAAAGAGAAAACAGCATGCTTCAGTCTGTATTCAGATGTCATCAGTTCTTTCTCTGGAGGCAGATAGCATGCTTCATCATGAGTCCTTTAGAATTGTCTTGGATCATCATATTGCTGAAGAATAGCTAAGCTGTTCACAGTTCTTCATCATACAATACTGCTGTTACTGTGTATAATGTTCTGGTTCTGCTCACTTCACTTTGCATCAGTTCATGTAAGTCCAGGTTTTTCTGAAATCATCCTGCTTGTCATTTCTTGTAGCACAATAATAGGGAATAGAGTTGGACAGAAAATCACTTAGGGAAGGGTAAAAACATTCTTATATTACCTGGTGAGTTTGGTTTGTTTTGGGTTTTTTTTTTTTTAGGTGTGGACTTAATAGCAGTATCCTGTTAGGTTAAGTTTGATTTTGGATGAAATGAAACACCTATGGGTCATTGAACATTTAACAAAAGAAGGTTACTTTGTTTTAACAGCAAGTATATACACATAGCTTCTGTAGACATGGTTCTCTTTGTCTCCATATGGAAACACATTATGTCAGCAGGACAGGGTATGGTGATTCATGTTGTCTTCAGCCATCCATCAAGTCAGAGAGGCCATGACTCCATGTGAGTGGAATTTTTATGCCTTTAGGTGATCAGGAAACTGTGTCATGTGAGGCAGAAGCCAGTCTGGTTCCTGGGGCAGCTTTGTCTCCTTTTATGGAAAACTTAAACAGTGAGAATTCTGGTCCTATCACCTCCATGGTGGCAAGGTCCTAAGAATCTTCTAGATGACCTTCCAACATTGAAAAGCTTTCAGAACTGGACAACTCTCTTGCCACAGGCAATACTAAAGGGAAAAGAAAAAGAAGAAAAAAACTACAGGTATCTCTTATTCCTCTGCTCTGTCACAAAGAGCCACTACAAAGAAGAAGAACAAAGAAAAAATACTGAAGGAGAAGAAAAGCCAAAGAAACCTAGAATTATTTGCCCCCTTTTCAGAAGGATCAAATGTGTCAACCATGTGGTCCCCGTATTAGCTGATACTGGTATTTTTAAGTTCACAGTGGGTCCCCTATTACATGGTGGTGGTAATAAACCAAAGAACCAAAGCAATACCAGGAATACCTAGGATGATGACACCTCCAGTACAGTCATAGATTCTCCTGATGTAAGATGGTGACAATGAGCAGGAGAAGCATGAGGAATATCAGAGCCATAACACAGATGATGACATTTTCAGCACAGTCAGAATTTTTTATCATGCCTCAGGATCATCTGTAGTAAAGTGGCTAAGAGGCCATACAACCCTCACATGCAACCTGTCCCAGCACCTAATTCAATAATGAGGGTCTCCCAATACTCCCACCCCATTCACTATTTCTCTATTTGATATTCTCTGGATCACCTGCCAAAACCTCCCTGAGAGCCACAGCAGAGGAATGATAGAAAATCTTAGCCTTCTTAGAGACCTTTGTTGAGAGGCTGCCCTCTTCCTCGACTAGGGTAAATAAAGACTTCCCCTTACCCTCATCAGTGGCTTCAGAACTACTACTAAGTCAGTTAAAAGATTCCCTTTCTTCCAAGGAAATACAAACCTACCATAATTATATAGTGACAGTTTCACCTGTCTCATGCTATTAGAAAGCAAGACATCTCCCAACAATACCACCCTTTGGTCCCCCTAAAGGGAAGGAAAGAGTTGCCTAAACCATCTCAGAAGAAAGAAAGTCTGTCAATTGAGGAAGATCTAACCTATTTCTTCCATGGGAAAAGACAGCAAAATTATACTGGACTCCTTCCCAGTTGAAAGCAAACTACTCCTAAATAGTCTCAACTATAGGAATAGAGGAAGAAAAATTGGCGAAGTTGATAAGTCTATACCACTCACCCTGAGCCTGGGCCACCTGGTTTACAACACTGAAGATGTCAGGAACAGTCATAATGATGGGCACAACAACTTTGTTCAGTTCCCTCTAAGCTTCTCCAGCTTCCACTATAAACTTCCAGATGTCATCTGCCTTCCTTACAGGTAACACAGAGTTGCTGTAAAGGGAGCTGATATGATGAAGTACTCCAGCTTCCTTCATCTCCATCACTAGAGAAGAAATATCTTTTTTGCATCAGCTGAAGCATAGTAAATTACACTCCAAGCCTCCATTTCAACTCTGTGTGTATATTGCATTCTTACACGTTTCTAGTACACAACATATTGTTGGATTCTGATTTTTAATTCATTCTGCTATCAGTTTCCATTTTATGGGTGAATTCATTCCTTAGCCTTTCTACTCATCAGATGTCATGAGCTCTTATTAGCCCTCCGGCTAAAACTGAAATCTAAGAAACTAAACCAAAGTGGGAATATCTGGGAGGCTCTTTGCCTATTGCTTCTGAAGACTACTGTGCCTACTATAAGTAATCTGTAATGAAGTAACATCGTTAAGCCTACCTAGTAACAGCAGATTTTAAATTTAGAGATTTTATTTTCCCCATAGATGTTAATAAACAATAATATTTGTTAGTTTAAGAGTCCTGATAACATAATGACACTAACCTAGCCCCAAGCTGTGATTAGTGAAATTTTGCTGTTTGAAGAAAAGTCTCTTGCACTTTAATTTGCTGCTATTTTAAGTTTCGTTATCAGGTATAAGTGCCTGACCTCTCACAAGACCACTAGTCCATTATTTGAGGGAAATGCCATGTGCTCCTGCAGTCTGAGGACTGATACAAGTGGATGTCTGTCTCTGGGAAAGTTGAGGGAATGACCTTGCAAAGGTGAAAGTAGGATCCTCTTGACTTTGTTTTCACATCTTGGTATATTAGACATTTCCTCACCTGAGGAATATCTGAGCCTGGCTGTGATACTCTATGGCTCATAATGAGCTTTTCTGTGTGACTGGCTATTGGCTATGATTCATACCTGAAATCAAACAGAACTAAGCAATAGTATTGATACTGCTATGTCCCTCCTGTTCCCAATTATTCCCAGTACTCCCAGTAGAATAGCAAATTCCATTCATAAGGGCAAGTGTATAATGATGCTTCATTTTTTTCATTGTAAGAATAAACATAAGAGATAAACCCTATTGGTAACTTTTGACTGAATAATATATGCTAGTATAATATTACTATAATGAGAAATCATTTTAAACTGTCACTTGAATTACAAATAATAGACACAATGAGGTCTTAAAATTGATAGGGTACTTAGTTCATAGGAGATCAATACTATAACATCCTTTCATTTGTTAATATGATTATAATATTCTCCTAAAGGAGGAATAAAATTATAATCATATTTAGATAAAGATGAATAAAAATTTTAAAAATTAAATGGAGCATACAATTTTGAGGAGCAACAAGATATGTATGTGCAAGAAGCTCCCTATATCCTGTTTGAACAAATATTTATTACCTGTAGTTAGTTGTCTGTACTCTATATCACCCATATCCTATTTGTTTTGTCTGTACTATAAATATCAACTATATTCTGTTAAAGTAGATGTTTCTTAATTATGAAAATGTCATTAACTTCCATGCATTTCTGTATACTTATAGTAAAAGTATCTTGTAATCCTCAAAATAGTAGCTAATCTGAATAGAGTATTTCCTTTGCTTTTGTTGCTTTATTATATAAAAGAAATCCTATAGAAAAAATCTAACTGAGTTTGTGATAAGAAACGCCATCTCTCTCTGCAGCTCTTTTACAGGTAAAGTATCTTTTGACTTAGCAATTGTGATTCAGAATTTAATTCAGGTACCTAAGACAGTCACATTCTGTGAGCCCAAATGAAGCTTGGCATTAAAATATCCTAGAGATTTAAAAAGGACTTTTACTTTGGTTGCCCTGGGTTGTTTGTTTTCAAAGAGAAATGGCCCAGAGCTTCTACTGAGCTTTAGACTATTGCAAAAACTTCCAAGAACTAATAGAAGAAGAGCAATCTGTTCTGGCACTTCAGTCAAATCTGTCAGAGACACGGTTTTATTTAATTTATTCTGCTTGGAAAGAAGTTCTGATCAGCAGAGTTCCTCCTACTAAATCAGAAAAGCCTTCCCTCCTCAGTAATTTCCAATTCATATTTTATAATCATCATGAAAAAAAAAGATATTTCACAGTAATGGCAAAAAAAAGCATCAAGTTTCAAATAAGAGTTTTCATACTTACTAAACAAAGAAATCAATGTTAATGTCTGTAGGTTCATGAAACTGACTTCCCTCTGTGGCTAAAAAATAATTGAGTTATTACAAAAGATGTTAACCTGCAAGATGCAGGGGACTGGGAATGAGATGAGGCAATTTAAAAATGGGAACAATCTAATGGAAGAATAACAAGAAATCCTGAGGTTATATAGTCTTTGTTGCTCAGTCATCTGATTCTTCTTGGGGTTTTCTTTATAAAAACACTGGAGTGATTTATCATTTCCTTCCCCAGCTCATTTTACAGATGATGAAACTGAGGCAAACAGGGTTAAGTGACTTATCCAGAGTCACACATCTACTGTCTGAGGCTGAATTTGAACTCAGGTCTTCCTGACTCCAGGCCAGCTCTCTATCCACTGCATCATCTAGTTGTTCCTCTTTTGGTCTAGCCACAAACTAGTAAATAAAAAAGAACATTTAGTTAACAAAAAGACATTCACACTTGCTTGGTCAAGAGTAAACAAGATATTCCCATTCAATTTGGTTGCTACAAACAAGGCACTACCACATTAGTCTAATACTATTAATTTAGCTAATATTTCTTCTTTTTTTGGGGAATTAATGTCCGTCTTTGAAATTAATTAAATCTTCTATTCAAGAAGGACTAATTAATTAGATCTTTGATTCAAGGGAGTGAAAGGAGTTTGAGAATACCATGCTAAGCATACTATTATAATATTCTTGATTTTAATAATGAAATTGAGGTCTAAGTGATGCATGTTGGATGTATGCTTTTAAAATTAGACAAACTTCAAAGGACAAAAATCTGTATGAACATTATAAATTAGTGTTTTTTATAAAGTATTTCATAGAAAGTTAAATATGACTTGTCTTTGAAGTAGGTAAGACCACACAGGAAGTTTGGAATGACATCAGTATTGCTAGAAACATCTTAGCAACATGGATCTGACAAAATGAAATTTCATGAAAATATGATGTATTAGTGTCCTTCTAAAACTGTGCACTTGGCATGTATATTCCTAGAGGGAGGACAGATAATTTATTAGACTACCCCAGTTTGAAATATTCCCCAGTGCCAAATAAGGAAAGACCTAGGTAAGGACAAAAATAATTGAGTTATTATGAAAGAGGTTCACCTGGGGTATCTAGGTGACACAGTAGATAGAGCTCCAGCCTTGGAGTCAGGAGGACCTGAGTTCAAATCCGGCCTCAGACACATGATACTTACTAGCTGTGTGACCCTGGGCAAGTCACTTAACACTGATTGCCTCACCAAAAACAAAAGAGAAGAAGAAGAAGAAGAAGAAGAAGAAGAAGAAGAAGAAGAAGAAGAAGAAGAAGAAGAAGAAGAAGAAGAAGAAGAAGAAGAAGAAGAAGAAGAAGAAGAAGAAGAAGAAGAAGAAGAAGAAGAAGAAGAAGAAGAAGAAGAAGAAGAAGAAGAAGAGAAGAAGAAGAAGAAGAAGAAGAAGAAGAAGAAGAAGAAGAAGAAGAAGAAGAAGAAGAAGAAGAAGAAGAAGAAGAAGAAGAAGAAATTAACCTGCAAAATGCAGGAGACTGGGAGTGAGATGAGACAATTTATAAGTGGCAACAATTTAATGAAAGAATAACAAGAACTCCTGAGTTTATATATCAATATACTTTAAATAATAATAGCTAGAATTTATATTTTGCAAAGTACCTTATATTATCTCTTTTTATCTTCACAACAATCCTGGAAGTAGATTCTATTATTATCCTTGTTATATAGATGAGGAAACTGAGGTATAGAGAGATTGTTATTTTACAATAAACGTATTCATTTGATCAAAAAGGTTTTGAAAAAGATGATTAATATGTCTTCAATCCAATTTAGCATCTTGTTGATGGTCTGAGAAATAACTGCATGCATTTGATCTGCTCAAATTATTTTGGGGAAGCTAAAATGGAAGATTACTTGAGTGTTACAAGTAAAATCCCCTTCACTTTGCCTTGAGTGAACAACAGTACCTATCTGTGGGGTTGACGCCAGATCTTCCTAAAAAGTATTAGTATCTCCAAACATTTTGCATGTCATTTCCTCCTCAGCTAGAACCTTGAACCACCTTCTACTCAGAAAGAGATGGACATTATGTCATTTTGTGCATGCAGTACAGCAGGTGAAAAATATTTAACACTTTTGAGGGTTGGAATGGGTCAAATGAGACAGAAGGTGCCTGATAACTGAAAACTTAGACCTTACTCTCCTCACTCTGCACCTACCATCACCTTCTCTCCCCACCACCATGTATTCTGCTATCCAGTGACACTGGCCTCCTTGCTATTCCTCTCATAAGATGCTCTATCTCTTAATTCCTATGCATTTTCATTGGCTGTCCCCGACTGAAATTCTCTCCCTTGGCTTCCTTGGCTTCCTTTAAGCCTCAGCTAAAATCTCACCTATTAGAAGAAGACTTTCCAATTCTCCTTAATGCTAGTGCCTTCCCTTTGGAAAAATAAATTAATCTCCAATTTAGCCTGCTTTTATCTTGTTTGTACATAGTTGTCTGCATGATATCTGTTAGACTATGAGCTCCTCAAGAGCCAGGATAGTTTCTGGACTAAAAACCTTCACTTGACTCTATTCTCTCCTAAAATTATAATCTTATTTCTTTCATCTCTCTTACTACCAAATTCCTAAAGAGAACTGTCTGTATTGCCTATCTCCACCCTCTGCAAATAGGTTTCTCATCCCACTACTGTACCTTAACTATACTCTCCAAGGTTTCCTATGACTTCTTATATGTTAAGTCCTTCTACTTGACCTTTCTGTAACTTTTTGTATTGGTTTTTCTCTTTTCTGTCTGACCATTCCTTTTCAGCCTTCTAGATCATCATTTATTTCCTGGCTTCTTAACGTGGTTGCTGGGCAGGGCCATGACTTAGACCTATTTCTCTTACTACTTTTTCTTTTGATTATTTAATTTGTTTCCAAAACTTATCTTCACAAATTATTCAAGCCTAATATCTTTCCTGAAGCCCTGTTTACATAATCCATTAGTTATTGAAGGGTTGTCTGATTGAGGCCAATCTGGTGCTTCAGGTTCAAAATTTGAATGACATGAGACACTTACAGACCTTCTAGCAATTGACATAGCCATAGCATGGAAAATATATTTAACAAGTATAAAACATTGATTCATTTGAATGAAACTTCCCTGCTTCTGTGTTGGCCATGTTGGGATTCTGGTGAAGGCTTATAGAGAGCAACTTCTGTATCCTTATCAACTAGTTTTTATATTTAGGCCACTAGGAAGCTACACTAGTGGTCCTAGCCTTATTGCCATGAGCTCATTAAGTATCAAGAATAGTTTTAATGCCATTTCAGGAAAAATGGAAATTAATCTAGATATTACAGATATTGCTCCCACTAAACCCTACCCCTTTGTGGCAAGGTCCTGAAGGTCTTTTAGAACAGAAGTGTCATACACACAGTCTGCTGACCGCATTGTGGTCACATTTCCTAGTGTGGAACCAGATTAAAATGTAACTGGGAAATATTTGACAAAATAAATAAAAATATGATAGAACATATACAATATTAATATATGGTTTTCTAAGTCAATATGCTGCATGCAAAGCTTCTTTTACTAAATTATAGTTTACTGGCCCCCATTTCTACTTGAAATCCTTCTGAAGGATTTTCTACCACTTAGGGCCATTACTGGACAATCTAATTTGGGGGTTATGGTATTGAAATTTGTGCTATTTCAGTCCAAATGACCCCATTGTTTTCAGTCTTGCTTGTCTTCCAGATACATGCCAAGCAGCATGTTGGGAAAAGAGGCACGTGCTTTGATCCCATCATCTTGTCCTTTGTATTACCTTCTAATCCCCAAAGCCACTTCAACCCATCTCCTTACCTCTAATTCATTTCCCTATGATGTGGAAATGAGGAAGAAGCTGAGAGATCCTATCCCATCCCTTTTTTAGAAATTTGCACCAATCAGGATTGTCTTTCCCTTATTATGAAATTTGTCTATAAAAAGTTTGTGGTTTGAATTTGGTGTTAGGCAGCTCTCAATATTACCTTGAGATTCTTAATAAACTCTTTTTAATTTTCTCTACCCGAGTTTGCTTCATTATTGAGGGGAAGGCCCAAACAAAGATTTTCTCTTAATAATTTGACAAGTTCAATCAGGAATACACTTCACCCTAAAGGTGTTCACCAGGGAATTCTATTCCTACTCCTTGTAAGGACAGGTAACAATACAGGAGACATCAACTACACCAATTGTAGGGACGTAGGTACCACAGAAAGAGGCATTAGAGCTTTTGGGCTCCAGCCTCTAGCAGGTTCACTCTTGATGTGGGCAGACAGGAAGACAGGAACAGAGATATAATGAGGGATCAAATAATTAGGTTACTTTATTATTCCTCTTTTCTCAAGTGGGTTGCTGATAATGGGAGCACTCTTCTTGCAGGGGCCAGCGAGAATGGGACAACAGCCCCTACATAGCAGCACAACTCCTATCTCATTTCCCCTAAGCCTCAATGGGGCCAGTTGAGGCAAACACATTCATAAATCCCCAAATTCACTCACTGACCAGGGCTCACCTAATTTATAGGGGAGCACACAAAGAAGGCAATTTGCCAGCAACAGCCTCACAAGTTTATGTTAACTTTAGCAATATCCTGATGACTTACCACTGTGCAGACTAGTAGGTTATTTATAAAACAACTCAAATATTTATACTATCTCATCCTTCTACCTCACTGCACAGTTGCTGTAAAAATTATTTATAATGTGAAAACCTGGGAACTAGAGATTGTTTTGGCCATGGATCCTGGGAACTAGTATCTAAAAAAGTAAAACAAAATCCACCTTACTTACACTCCTGCATCCAGCAAACTGAATATTTGTTCCATTGGAGGCAGGAACAAATTCCCGGTGGTCAGTCAGCCATTCAGTGATTGGAGAATTTAACTCCCCAAACTTAGATAGGATAAGGAGAAATAGGTCCCAAATCCAAAGTGAAGCCCATGCACAAAAGGCAGGGTGATTAAGGTGCTTGCCAGCATCTGAGCGTCCCCCTCATTTGCAAGGGAATACTGGTTTTCAAATTCATATGGGGATCTGCAGGGCTAGCCTCCTCCTAATTTGTAAGTAAACAAGTCACTAAAACTTGGGAAAAGGGAAGCCAGTTGGGTTTTGTCTATTGAGCTTCACCACTTGGTAGGGAGTGGGAAAGTTGTAGAGGGAAAAAAAAGAAAGAAAATTTAGCCAGATAAAAGATGGAACCTTGGGGATTGTAGTCAGATGTGCATTCTAATCAAGACTTAAAGATGGCTGAGGGGGACTTTAAAAACTGAAACTGCCCTCATTGTCATACACCTAGAGATTAAAGGGTAAAGCTAGTTTTTCCTGTAATGGGAAGGGCCTTTTAAGAGATTTTATAGAAAATCCCAGAAGGATGAGGCCTCTGGTGGGGAGTGACAGCTGATAGGTGAAGAAGCAGCCACCACATGAAGCCACCATTCCCCCAAATGGATACAAACACCCAGTTGTTGGTAATGTTAAATAGGGATTTATTCTCATGGCTTTTGATCAGACTTTTGGTGGGAGATGAGGAAACCTGTGAGGTTCGTTTTCTGCTTTCACAACTTTGACCAAGTTGGAGACTACAGATCTAAAGACATAAGAAAAGGAAGGAAATATTTTTTTTCCTTCTTTCTCTTTCTCCTGGTTTGTGGAAACCAGTTTGAAATGATTCAGCAGAATTCAACTATTTAGGTAAATTAGTAGACTTTAATCTGAGTCCACTAGAGGGTTATAGAAAGGAAAGAAGAAAGCTAAAGAAAGTTGAAGTCAGTTTTGTACTAACTACATGAATGGAGGTTTGGATGTAAAAGGGTCTGGAGTTTGGAAAGAGGTTAGAGAAGTTAGAGGTTAGAGAGGTTAGTTTGATTTCACTGGGATAAGTAGAATTTGAGAAAGCCTTTAGAGAAAATGCGTGTTAGCAATTTTAGACAGTGCCCTACCAAGTTATGATATTTACTAACTGAAAGCCATGGGCTCTAAAATTTGAGGTGCAGGCAGCTATAGCCCTTGGGGAAAAAATTAAGGTTGTAAATATTATCATTTGAGTTTGTAAACCCAAATTTGACTTGATGGAAGTTGTTGTCTTGAAACCAAATTATGTGGTCTCATTTGTGAGATGTGTTTTTATAGGATAATTGTGGTAAATTAGAACTTAATGCAAAATATATTTGATATTTGGCAGTTTGGGACCTCTTGAGCCCCTTTGAAAAGCTCTCTGAGTGAACCCCAAAATTAAGCTGACAAGGGAGCATTTTTCTGTTTATGACTGATAAGGACCAGGTGCTTTGAACTGGACACTATCTTGAACAATGACATTTCTCCTCTCTTTTTGTTTTATGGATACTATCCTGTTATGACACTCTCATATTTAAGACACCCTCTTGTTTATGGCTAACAGAAACCACACACCCTGGGGACACTCTCTTGTTCTATGGAAACTATAATTTTGGCTGACAAAAGACACAGGCATCCTGAGTTGGGGAGGAGGGAGCACTTCCTTGCTATAGGGTATATAATTCGTGCAGCTGGACCCCAAAGTGAGCTCATTTCCAAATGAACTCTCATGCATGTTGTTCATACATGTCTGCCTGCTTTGAGAGAAATAAACATGCACATATAGCCTAGCTCTGTCTTTCTTAGAACAAACTCCATGAGTTGACAGTTTTGGTGTCATGATTCAGATAGGACAGTGACTGGAGACTGGACTCTTCCCCCAACCATGCTGGGACTGGGCACCCTCAGGACTTATTCTCCTGAAAGTTCTCGCCCTGATGGGAGTAAGTCCCTTCTCTATCACCTGCCCCTATCATTGGACTCTACCTGTTCGTTGCAGTCCGCAATTTCTCTCTAAGCTGGCTCTGGGGGCAAAGAACACTTGTATAGGTCTTCTGTAACTGGATATCCTCTGTAATTCAGCCCTTAAAACAAATTAAGTTTAAAAGCCAACAAGCCCTCTACAATGAGAATGTTTCCATCGCTGGTTTGCTGAAATAGCAGAGTAAGAACATAAGGCAGAAGCTTCTTCCCTTGAAGTTTGTAAAGCCACTTCAGCTTCAGCATCCCTTTCCCCAGCAAGTCTAATTATTTTCCCCCATCCTTTCTACCTTGCCCAACAGCCCCAGCCGCCCCTTTACCCTACTCAGCACCCACTTCCCCACTCCCCTTTCGTTTTGAAAGCTACAGTCCTGACGGAGGCCAACTCCACCCTGCCAACAGACCAGATCCCTGAACTTAACCCCACTGGACCTGCTCATTTAAATCTGCAACCTTAGGGGTGCTCCGAGGAAAGTTTGTGGGATATAATTCCCATCTGACTCTCTTTGCCCCTCTCTCAACTAGGAGAGGTGGCCATGGTAATAAAGGGCCACCCTATCACAAGTTGGTGGATACAGGGGCAACCCTCTCAGGCTTGGATCCTTGCAAATTGCCTACCCCCCTTTCCTCAAAGTAATGATAACCTGTTGGTGGTGGGGTTTCTAATAAGCCCCTCCAAGTTTTCAGACTTCCTCTCCCCATCATTCTAAAATTTGATTTGTGTGTATTTGTTGTGTCAACTTGTCTGTATCTATGTCTCTGTCATGTTTGTCCAGTTAACTAGATTCTGTTACCTGGAAAGATTTAAAATGCAGCCAGCCAGAAGAATTTCTAAAGGCTGTAGTTAGAGAGAACACTGGGAAAGATTAAGTAAATTTATTAATTCCCACCTTAGAATTTCTATGGGAGATTAGATTATTTTAAAAGAGGGAAAGCCTGTAAGACTTTTTCTCTATGATCCCAATACTGGCTAAGTTGGGGGCTAGAGAAAAAGTTCGATAATTAAAGTTATAGAACTGCTAAAAATATTTTAGCAGATTCTGGAGGTTTGGAGATTAATCATTAAGGAATTTGGAAATTAAACATTTTAAGACTGCAGAGGAAAATTCCTGAGACTTTGGAGAATTAGGTAAACCCCTTTGCCCTCCCCACTCCCTCCCCTGGAGTCAGAAGTGTATCTCAGTATAGGGATTGCTAATAGACTATAATTTCCCTGTTAACCCTTCACATCTCAGATTGGATTAAGCAAGTTATTTTATCTCTGTTTGCCCTAGTTTCTTGATTTGTAAAAGGAAAAATAATAATGGTTGTTGTTGTGAGATCAAAATGATATCATAATTATAATGTGCTTAACACAGTGACTGGCATATACAAAGCACTATTATTACTATTTCTTCAATTTAATGTAATTGTTCCATACTGTTCCATATTGTAAAATTTGAGAGAGCATAGTAAAACAGAAATGGTGTTAGACAAAGTAATTTTTAACATGGATTTTGTTACATATGAATTGGGCTTTTAAAAGGATGTGATAAAAATTAGATGATTTGAAACAATATTTAATGAGGTATATTTAGTTATAAACAGGTGATGACAAAAATACTATTATTCACTATAAAATTTTCATTTGAAAATCTCAGCTATTATGAAAGTATATAAGGTGGTTTAAAGATGTAGCTTCAAAATATTAATGATGATATTAATGATTTTCTGTGCAAGATAATTTGGAAGGGCATTCACCTAAATCGATAATGGGTTTGTTTCAACTTTTAAATACACGGCATTGCTTAGGGTGTTATTATATTTCTAGATGTTAGATTAAGAATTGTACTCTCAAAAAAAATGGGGGAGAATAAATTGGTTAGGAAGCTATGAGGCCATTCTAGCAGCCCTGCTGACCATGTGCTATAATATTCTAAGGTGCCACGATTTAAGAAAATTATAACCTTCCAAGTTTTGTCTATATTTAGGAAGAAGTTTTACCTAGGTCTCATGAACTTCTCATCACCAACACTGTTTTCCATTTACCTAAATGCATCAAAACTGTGTGGATGCACAAACATTGGCATTGCTTTTGTGACTGAAGTCTGGAGGAGCAGAACCAAGATGATGGAGGAAAGGCAGGGATTCTCCTGAGTTCTCCCCCAAGCCCCTCCAAATATCTTTTAAAAATGACTCTAGACAAATTCTAGAGCAGCAGAACCCACAAAAAGATGGAGTGAAACAAATTTCCAGCCCAAGACAACTTGGAAGGTTGGCAGGAAAGGTCTGTTGCACCAGAGTGAGAGAGAAGCACAGTATAGCACAGGCTATGCCAGCACAGACCTGGCCCCAGAAAACCTGGAGCAGGCCTCAGGGCAACTGAACCATTGGCAGCAATGGTGGTTTCCAGACCTCTCAGCCCACAGATGCTGAAGACTTGAAAGCTGTTTCTGGAGCTCTTGGCCCACAGACAGGAAGAGGGTCGAACAACTGGTCAGAAGGAGAGTAGACGGGGTCTTTTTGCTAGCCCTGAGGCAGGACACTCTATTGCTTTGCCCATACTTGGATCTGGGTGGCAGTCCTAGGGTGAGGAAGAGCACTAGCATAGCAGGGCTTGCAGCCACAGTAGAGGAGGGACCCTCTTCACAGTTCTAAGACAGAAAAGAGTTCTTGTGGTCATTCACAGACCAGGAATATAGTAAACACCTCTCCTTAGATTATACCACCTTGGAACAACTGAAAACTTACAGGTCACTGGAAGTATCTCTGAAAATGGTTGCACAAAATCCCTGAAACATGAGATAGTACACCTTCCACCTTGGAAGCAGAGCTTTATTTTAACAAAAAGTTTAAACTTTTTGTTAAAACAAAAAGTCAAGGAATAGGCTGGGAAAATGAGTAAACAACAGGAAAAAACTCTGACTATAGAAAGTTACTATGGTGACAAGGAAGATCAAACACATGCTTGGAGAAAGAAAAAAGTCAAAGCTCCTACATCCAAAGCCTCCAAGAAAAATATGAATTGGTCTCAGATCATGGAAGAGCTCACAAAGGATTTTGAAAATCAAGTAAGAGAGGTAGAAGAAAAAATGGGAAGAGAAATGAGAGTGATCCAAGAAAATCATGAGAAAAGAGTCAACAACTTCGTAAAGGAGACACAAAAAAATAATGAAGAAAATAACACCTTAAAAAACAGACTAGGCCAAATGGTAGAAGAGGTCCAAAAGCCAATGAGGAGAAGAATGCCTTAAAAAGCAGAACTGGCCAAATGGAAAAGGAGATCCAAAAGCTCACTGAAGAAAATAATTTCTTAAAAATTAGAATGGAGGAGCAGCTAGGTGGCGCAGTGGACAGAGCTCTGGCCTTGGAGTCAGGAGGACCTGAGTTCAAATATGGCTTCAGACACTTGAAACTTACTAGCTGTGTGACCCTGGGCAAGTCACTTAATCCTGATTGCTCATCAAAAAAGCAAAAAAAAAAAATGAATGGAGCAAATTGAAGCTAATTATTTTTTTTGAGGGGGGGGTGTATTTCTTTTTATTTAGTTTGTGTTCAATGCAAATCAATTCCATAACATGAGAGTAGTTACTATGAATCAAGGCATTAGGACACAAACACAATATACAAGAACCCCAAACACAGTATAAACTAGAGCATAAAGAAATGTTCATTCACACACACAGTAGCTTGGGACATTTCTTGAATTAGGAGGTCTCTGAGTTGGCAATGGAGGACAGCAAACTTTCTTTGCTCTTTTTATGAAGTTAGGATACTAGCTATATTGGATATCTCAAATATAAGCAAAAGTGCATGACCGCATGAAGCAAAAAAAAAAAGATTTCTTTAGAAGGTTTCAACGTTGCAACAGTGGTTTTTGTTTTGTTTTGTTTTAAAGCAGGAAAGCAGAAATATCTGCTTCCCTGAATGAGGCCAACATTAGGCTTAATACCAGGTTCTATATCTAAAAATATTGAATGACAAGTCTCAGTTGTAAACTACTCTGATTCACAAAAATTTTCTTTAAAAAAAAAGTATTTACAGAAATTGTATAAAAGATCTTGTGAACTTATGATGCAATTAAGCTCCCAGTCCTTACATTTCAAATATTCAATTTACCTTGTTTGGCATTTACACGTTTGCCTCTCAATTTTGAGATTCTGAAATAATCAACCTCCACAATAGATCATTTTCAAAACTATTAGCTATTTGATATATGCAGAAATAAAGCAGCATTTGAAAGTTATTCAAGATGTCGTGTACTTCATAAGTCTTTGGAATTAAGGAAAGCAAGGTAAGCTAATGATTTTATGAGAAATCAAGAAACAACCAAACAAAACCAAATAATGAAAAAATAGAAGACAATGTGAAATATCTCACTGGGAAAACAACTGACTTGGAAAATACATCCAGGATAGATAATTTAAAAATTATTGGACTACCTGAAAGCCATGATCAAAAAAAAGAGCCTAGACATCATCTTTCAAGAAATTATCAAGGAAAACTGCCCTGATATCCTAGAACCAGAGGGTAAAATAGAAATGGAAAGAATCCACCGATCACCTCCTGAAAGAGATCCACAAAAGAAAATTCCTAGGAATATTATAGCCAAATTCCAGAATTCCCATGTCAAGGAGAAAATACTGCAAGCAGACAGAAAGAAACATTCGAGTACTGTGGAAATATAATCAGTATAACACAAGATTTAGCAGCTTCTACATTAAGGAATTGGAGGGCTTGGAATATGATACTCTGGAGGTCAAAGGAGCTAAGACTGAAACCAAGAAATCACCTACCCAACAAAACTGAATATGATCCTTCAGGGGAAGAAATGGACATTCAGTGAGGTAGAGGACTTTCAGTCATTCTTGATGAAAAGACCAGAGCTGAATAGAAAATCTGACTTTCAAATACAAGACTCAAGAGAAGTATGAAAAGGTAAACAGGAAAGAGAAATCATAAGGGACTTATTAAAGTTGAACTGTTTACATTCCTATATGGAAAGATGATATTTATAACTCATGAGACCTTTCTCATTATTAGAGGTAGTTGGAGGGGTACACACACACACACATAGACAGAGGGCAAAGGATGAGCTGAATATGAAGGGATGATATCTAAAAAATAAAATTAAAGGGTGAGAGAGGATTGTACTAGAAGAAAGAGAAAGGGAGAGGTAGAGCGGGGTAAATTGTCTCACATAAAACAGACAAGAAAAAGCTTTTATAGTGGAAGGGAAGGAGGAGGAAGGTGAGAGGGAAAGTAGGGGGAAGGTGAGAGGGAGTGAGTGAATCTGACTTTCATCAGATTTGGCTTAAGAGGGAAATAACATACACACTGAATTGTGTATGGTAGCTCAAAAGAAACATGAAATGCACAAATTTAGAGAACGCATCCCAAATGTTCACACGAACTATTTGTGCCCAACCTTTGGTGGAGCATTCCGAATTTGTATCAGTCTGATCAGCCACAGTCAGATGTGTTGTAACTTGACTCTAACATAGTGATGACATTTTGGTCCTCTTCAAGAACAAAGGACAACCACCATCACCAATTTAAGAAAATTACAAATTTCCAAGTTTTGTCTATATTTAAAAGAAAGTTTCATCTAGAATTCTTATCAACCCTGTGCAAGAATTTTCTGTGTTGTGGACTTCCTACTGAGTAAATGGGAAACCTTGCACAAAATAGGAGTGTGATTTTCAAGCCTGCTTCATCTAAGGACACATACATACATACATGTGTATATATGTGTGTGTATACAAATACATATATATGTGTGTGTGTCAATTTGGAGATTTGTGAACTACCACAAGCACTATCTATGTGAGATTCCAGAATGTAATTATTTTCTTAATTTCTAGTGATATATTTAAAGACAAAGGGAAGAAAAGATACTGAGAAAATTTTTAAGACCTGGTAAACATTGTCATTGTGATAAAGTTAATTTAACTGGATATGTTCTTCTTGGCTTATAAAAACTGAATCCCCTCCACCATTAAAAACACCTTTTTGAGTAGAGGGAGGTGGTAACTAGGAATTTTGTGATAACTATGAAATTAGTCTGTTATAGTATTTTGGGGATTTGTGTTATTTAAAGACATTTTACACAACTTAGTTTTAATAAATTACAATTTTAAAGATTTATTTTTGCTTTCCGGTTGACAAGAGAAATATCTATCATTTTAGAGGTTTCTGATTAATTTACTTCCTAAAAGTTTAGTGATCATTTCTTTTAACACCAAGATAAATTTTAAGTTGCTTTTAAGAAAGGAAATTCTTTTTGGAAAAAATGTTTTACAAAAAAGTAAGTTTTAGAAAGCCTACTAAATTTTCATTTGTCAGCTAATTTTTGCTAACTTACCATAATGAGCTTTAAGTGGGAAAGATCTTGCTGTTTGATCTGAATTTGTGGTCATTCCATGGCCTAAGCCAGAGTTAAATTAGTGTTTGAACTTATATGTATCAGATTAAATTCCTGAAGTATCTTATTCTTTCAGAATGATGAGTATAATTATAGAAGGATAAACAAGCTTATGAAACAGACATAAATCTATTAAAGTTATGAGGGTAAGGTCAGCAACTTCTTCTATCTTCAGTACACACAGTTATATTAGTTAACATAAGTAACTTATGAGTTATCTTGTGTTATCTTAATGGGAAATCTGATTTTATGCATGTTTGTTATTTAATCTGGAATTAGAACATGTGTAGAAATATATGCAAACTACTTAAAACTCACCTTAATGATATTCCTTTTGTTTAAAGTGATTCTGAGAGCAGTAGTATTTTTCTGTGATGAATCTCTTACCGTGAGCAATGCGAGATTATGGTCAATACTTATCTAGGATAGGTGATACTTGAAAGCTGAACCCACCTGAAGCTCTGATTATTGGAACTTGCTATTCAAGACTTTATGGGACTATAATTTACTATCGTTTTGAGCTTTGATTACAGGGATAATTGTCTGAATTGTCATGAAGCAAATAGTAGGAAATAGCATGTGTTGCAGGCTGGGAACTGCTAAAGGTGGATACCTGTGCCTGGGAAAAGTTTTGGGGATAACCTCAGACGTGGCCTAGGTAGGATCCTCCTGACTCTATTTTCCCATTGTGCTATTTCCTTTCTGAAAAGGAAAAATTGCCTACGTGGTTAATCCTGGTTAATCCTGAGCTTTTAACATATTGTGACTACATGATTGGCTGTCAGATATGACTCATGCCTGAAATGAAACAAAGCTAAGGAAGTTTTGCCCCTCTATTATGATATATGACATATGTTCCGCTTTTTCCTTTTACAGCAATTTCCTATAATCAAGAAGTTCTGTAAGTACAATACTAAATCTATTAAATAATAGATGGATACTGGAACTTTTCTTAGTTACTATAATAGGAAGTAAGTATCACTATCTTACAATTTTAACCTACATTTATGGTGAAATAATAATATAGGGATGATATCCTCAAGGGGAAATTATTAGACAAAGTAATAAGACAAAGATGTAATGTGATGGTTTTCTAATTAAATAGAATAGTAAATTTTGAGAAAAGCAAGTTTTCTCTAAGAAATATATACAGATGGGGGCAGCTAGGTGGTGCAGTGAATACAGCACCAGCCCTGGAGTCAGGAGGACCTGAGTTCAAATTTGGCCTCAGACACATAATACTCACCAGCTGTGTGACCCTAGGCAAGTCACTTAACCCCAATTGTCTCACAAAAGTAAAAGAAAAAGAAATATATACAGATGTATATGATTGGCTTCCAAAATGTATTTGTCATGGAAATTCAGGCTTGGACCATGTTTTTGCAATAAGTTTTCAAAATTGGGTTTTACACATAATTTGTAGGGATAAAGGTAGAGAAAGTTAATATATTTTCCCATTATTAAAGTATCTGTCTGATAATTTTAAAAGGCAGAGGAGATCATTTTATGGTTAGACCCTCAAAATAATAATAAAAAGATTCTTATATCAGGTACAGGATTAGGGTAAAGATAGAAACAGCGAGTAAAGATAGAAACAGCAAATGGTATGTAAACCAAAATTCTCTGAAGTTTCAAAACTGGAGAACCAAATTCAAGTAATTATACTAAATTATACTAAGTCAGAATTATCTAGGAACATCTGAATTTGAAGCCAGAGAAGCAGGATCCCTTTTAGAGCTGTCCTGAGAATAAACCCTGTTGTTCATGAAAATATATCTAGGGACCAGATAACTACATCTAGGACTCAAAAAGTACTGATTAAATGTCCATTGAAAATTACAACTTTATTGTATTATCTGAATTTGCATGCCTGGGAAACTGGACCATTTCCATGTGTCTATGTTATGCTGACCAGAAACTCTGATCCAAAGATTGATACAAGGAGTTCTCTCTCAATTGTCAACCTATATGTCTTCTAAAAGTCTCTTCCAGGTCCTTCTGACTACTCCCACAGCTGCCTACTTATGGCTGTGGATCACCTAAAGACTATCCCCACTCCCAAGTGGATATCTGAGCCCATAGGAGGCCTTGCTCTTCCGTTCTGTAAGGGCCTGAAGAAAACAACATCTGATGCAGATGGCTTTTCCAAGAATCTGGACCAGGCCTGCGAGAGGAAGGGCTCCCTCCCCCCTTGAGCCCTCTTTTCAGATCCTTGCATGCCATATACCACTTGCCCATTTCTCTAGGCTGCCCCAATTTTGGCTTTGGTTGTCTGACTGTATGGTTTTCTTCTACTATGCCCTCTACCTCAGGCTTCCTTTTGGTCTCCTTCTTTACTTGCTCTTGGTTGTGCTGCAGAGGACTGAGGAAGAGTGAGGTTTTCCCTCTGCCATCTTTGGTCTGCAGGTGACGTGTTCAGCATACCTTTGACCAAAAGGAGGGGAGATATGGGACCTCATGAGCACCTTTTAAATGTTCCCTGAGTGAACCCCAAAATTGAGCTGACTGGGAGCATTCTTCTAATTATGACTGATAAGGACTGGACACTATCTTGATTAATGGCATTTCTCGGCTCTTGTTTTACGGACACTATCTTGTTAAGACACTCTCATATTTATGACATCCCCTTGTTAACGGTAACAGAAACCACACAACCTGGGGGCACTCTCTTGTTCTAGGTAAACTATAATTTTGTCGGACAAAAGAAACAGATATCCTGAGTAAGTAAGGAGGGAGCACTTCCTTGCTTTATGGGTATATAATCTGTGCACCTAGCCCCAAAGTGAGCTTATTTCCAAATGAACTCCCATGCATGTTGTGCATGCATGTCTGCCCATTTTGAGAAATAAAAATGTATATATAGCTTAGCTCTGTTTGTCTTTCTTAGAACGAACTCCGCAGGTTGATGGCTATAAGGAGACATGCTCAAAAACTACACAGATCAGAAAACTGAAGTTAAAATCTGGTCTCAGAAATTTATTAACTGTGTGGTCTTGAGCAAGTTACTTCACCTATTTGCCTCATGTGTACAATGGGATAATGATGAATAATGACAGGCACCTACTTCCTGGGATTGTTGTGAGGAACAAATGATGTAATAACTATGAAATGCCTGACACAGTGCCTGGTACATGGAAAGCACTATACAAATGTTAACTATTATTATTATTTTTACTTGAAAGCAATTGCTCCAAACTGGATTACTCCATCCTGGGTTTTAGATGTGATTAGTATAGAATCCCAAATTGAGAGATGGTAAAACTATATTAGAGGACCTAGAAATGAATTCATATGAATTGATATTATTTAACTAGAAAGGGTTTGTGTTATACTTTAAAAATCCACAATATTGTTTTGTTTACTGTTAGGCTTCTAATTTGTTATGCTGTAAATTTTGGGAAACCCTTGTATAAGAAATGTTGTTACCTTGATTGACACCTAGAAAGAGTTTCACTTGTATTTTTGGGAAAGTAACTTCCTTTTTAATCTGGAGGCTATTAGATTATGAACTGAGCATTTGAAGATGTGGTCATAATGTTTGAAAACTATTAAATATTTAATGGGGTGTACTTGTTTGTTTGTTTTTTTAAACTGGATAAAGTTTGAGACTTGTAGTTGGCCAGGGTCATAAGGTCTTATCAGTCCTGCTGTCAGGGCTTTCAAAAGTTCTGAAGTTTGAGAAATTAAGACTACTTCCAATTAAGACTACTCCCAAATTAAGAGTACTACTACTAAATGGGGTACCTACAAGTTTGCTTACAGTAAAGAGTGAGTTTCTTCTGGAATTTTACTTGGCTATAGCTTTTTAAAATTATTTTTATTAATTTTATTTAATTTGAATTTTCTTTAATTATTTTAAAATTGTACCTGTTAATAGGTAGTATGTATTAAAGTTGCTTCTTTGAACCAACTTAATTACAGTAGACCTTAGATTCAAAGACTTCATTTTGTCTCAGGGACTAACAGGCAGTACAAAATTGGAGGCTTGCTGTAGTCAACATTTTTCTGGGGTTTGGAATCAACTATTGTGTATTCACTGCATACGTGAAAGTCCAGAATGTAATTATTCATATATTATAAATAAAGGGTAAACAAGATTTCCTTATATGTGCTCATTGTTAACTATTCTTGCAATCTGAAAAAAAATTATAATACCTTAGCCCTAAGCTGTGATTAGTGTAAATTTGCTATTTCAGACAAACTCTCATAGGATTGTAGTTTGATATTCTTCTGAGTTTGAGTTCAGATATGATTACCTGAATTGCTATTAAGCCAATTATATTCAAGGGGAATGCCATATGCTGCCCAAGGAAGGAGATTATTGACTCAGTTTCCTGTTGTGCTATTCCCTTTATGAACAGAATGTTTTCCCAACTGGTAAATTCTGAGTCTGGCTATGATACCCTGTGAATAATGTGGAACTTGACTGCATGACTGGCTGGTAAACATGACTTGTTTCTGGAATCAAACAGAGCTAAGGGAATTTTTCCCCTGTTGTGGCTTATGTGAGGTCAGTCTGTGCTCTTGAAGGGACAGTCTTGATACTGTCATCACCAGGGGTGGGGAACCTGTAGTCTCAAGGCCACCTGTGGCTTTCTAGGTCCTTGGGTGAGGCCTTTTGACTGAGTCCAAGTTTTATAGAACAAATTCTTTTATTAAGGGGATTTGTTCTGTGAAATTTGGATTTGGTCAGAGGGCTACACTTGAAGACCTAGAGAGCCACATGTGGCCTCAAGGCCGCAGATTTACCACCCCCGGCATAACCATATCCCTCTTTTTTCCTTTCATAGCAAATTTCTATAATCAGAGCAAGTGAACAGTGGAAGTTTTGTCACTGCAATGCGAAATCTACAAACAGATTAATTCTAAAACATCTGAGTTATAACTGGAAGCAAATATGAAAGATTTTACTCCCTTAATTTGAATTTGTGGTCAACTCCATATCTTGAGCAAGTCAGTAACTGAATTCTTATACTTACCATCCACTTGCCAATAGTTTTATATTAGTATATGAGATTAAGCCCTTTTAAGATATGAGGTAATATATATTATATATATATATATATACACACACATATATGTATGCATATACATATATGTGTGTATATATACATGTATACATACCTATATCTCTGTGTGTGTGTGTGTGTGTGTGTGTGTGTGTGTGTACACATACACAAAATGAAAGATAAGATAAAGATATAAAAATGTTTGGAGAAAAAAATTTACTGGAGTGGTAAACTGAGAAAGCAACAAGATTAACCTGTTGGAAATCTAAGGACTAGGATATATGACAATTAGATTCTAAAATTTCCCAATAGGAAATACAGGCTTTCAGTATGGTTAGGAATAAACTCTAAAAAATAGATTGAGGGTTTTACATGAAAAATTGTATTAATAATTGTTAAAATTTTAAATCAATACATTTTCCTGATCAACATCTCTCTCTAGCAATATTAAGAGACAGAAGTACTCATTTTCTTAGTCGGACTTCCTGAATCCTTTTCAAGAATAGGATTAGATCTATATGGTCTGAATGGGTTTTTACCCCATGAGCTAATTATTGAAAGACCAATCTGATAAGATTTCATCACAGTTTACTAAATTATGCAAAGTTTTATCAATCACTCACTAGCAGGTTTTAGCAGCATTATTTGGAGAATCTCTGCAAGTGACCAAGAACCTGGAAATGGTTGAGGAAATACCTTTACAATTCTGCTCTGATCCACAGGCAGCTGTTTGAGAGATCCACAGGAAGTACTTGCCAGACCCCTGACGGTCATAGATGCTGCAAAATGATTTGACGTTACTGCTATATTAGGTTTCTTTATTGTGAGACCCAAACTGACTCCATTTTGAGACTTCAGTTTCATTTTCCCTTAAACCACCTGATTTCAGGGAATTCCACCTACTCATTCATCTCCTCCCAATTCAGAAAGTCCCCAATCTTTCCTCCAATAAGAAATCACATCGCTTAATACTACATCCTGTTTATTGTGTTCCTTTAATGTTTAAAAACCTGTGCAAAATCTATAGTCAGGGTCTTTGTGCTTGCTGAGAGGCCTTTGACCCAGTTTATTGTGCTTATCTTGCTAAAAAATTGCATAGATTAGAATCTGTCTCCTCAGTTATTATAAATCCACCTGTGACATTATTCATCTCTTACAACTTTGCTTATTTTGTTAGGCTTGTAGCTGTTAGGTATCTGTTACTTATTCTGTAAGCTGCTTATCATTTCTTCTTGGACTGATGCCAATGTAGGAACTAAGGCCCTTGTACTGCCCGTTTGGTGGTCATGGCTTGCCCATAATGTTTATGCAAAGGCTCTTTGTGTGGGCTCTAGTTCCCTTCCTTATCAAGAGTCTAAATCCTTGTGGAAGAAAACTGTGATAAAAGGGGGGATGTTGAAACTTGAATTTCATATAATTTTCATTTATCATGAAACATTATTTTTGTTTAAAATTTTTTCAACCATTTAAAAATGTTCAAGCCATTAGTTTTCAGCCTGTACAAAAAGAGGCAGTAGCTCAGATTTGATCCATGGATTGTAGTTTGCTGACTCCTGTTCTAGGATAAAATACAAACTCTTTGGGCTGACATTTAAAATCTTCTACAATCTGACTTCAGTTTAAGTTTCTGGACTTGTTTATTATTCCTCATAACCTAATCTGTATTCCAATCACTCTATTCTACTAGCCATTCCTCAAACTCAGCATTCTTTAGCTCTACACTTCCCATAGGCAGTACATCACATCCGGAATGCATTCCTGCTTCATCTTTGCCTCTTAAAATTTTTAGGCTTCGCTTAGGTGTCATCTGTAATGAAGCCTTTCCTGCTTTCGCTAGACGTTAGTGTTTTTTCCCTCCTTAAGTTATCTTATATTTTCCTATCCATGGTACGAGTTGTTTTGTCCCAGAAAAACACAAGCTTCTTGAGGGTGGTAATTATTTCATTTTTGTCTTTGTATCCCCAGCACCTAGTACAGTACCTTGCATGACACTTATCACAGTGATATGTCATGATACAAGTCTGTGTCACAATGTTCCATTTCCATTTCCAATTTTTTGTAATTCCCAAATAATTCTGATTCTTAGTATACAGAATAGCTAGCCAAATTAATTGTTTCTTAAATGGGGACAACTCTAGGCCCACTGGATATAAATAGTCCCCAACTGGGTGGAGGGGCGAGAAGTTTTACAATCTATGCGATGAGCTGCTTAGATCTTATGAGATCTGGACTTCTTGTTAGACTTCTTTTAACAATGATTTGGTATAGATTTGAATGAAGAAGTGAGTTTTATCAGTGAAAATCACTTTTTTCTAATCTTTAGTTCTCTAGTCTTTGTATTGTCTAGTCTATGATAAGCATTTTTTTTTTATCATAGCAACAGTTAGCTGCTGGGTTTTGGGTTTTTTTTTAATTGTTCTTCCCATTGTTTTTCTAGCCTCAAAAAGCTTACATTTTAGTGCAATTAAAAGCAACCCCTCCAGATGCCAGACTCATTTGTTGCTTATTTCATAAGGATTAAGCTATTTTCTAGCAAGAGTCTGTCCGTTCCTTCAGGGTTTTTTGTTTGTTTTGACCCCATTTTCCTTTGTGTTTTGTCAATGGATCCTATTTCATTGTGGGCTGGAATGATCCTTTAAACTCTGTCTTACCCACACTAACAACTCTGTAATCTCTATTGAAGCATGTTCTTTAAGAGCTATTGGAATAATATTCATTCTTTAATGAATTAAAGAAGTAGGGGCAGCTAGGTGGCACAGTAGATACAGGACCAGCCCTGAAGTCAGGAGGACCTGAGTTCAAATCCGGCCTCAGACCAAACACTTGACACTAACTATGTAACCCTGGGCAAGTCACGTAACCCCAATTGCCTAAGCTAAAAAAAAAAAATTAAAGAATTAAAACCACAACAACAACAAAAAAAGAAAGAAAAAAATGTTATGGGGCATGAAATCTAGGCCTCAAATGACAGAGAACTAACTAAAAGTGGGGAAGCTAGCTCAGTCCACTTTCATCTGATCTTGTTCTGAGACAGTCTTGCATAGGTTCCCAAAGAAAGCAATACCACCTTCTAGGAGGGTGCTGGAACAACGGGGGAGGGGAAGGCACTAGCCTCAGGGGCAATTATGGGGCACTGAATAAAAATAAGGGGGTGGTGGAAGCAAAAGGAAAGAAGAGAAGAGAATTTTGAAAAAATATTTATTTTATCTGTTGTGTGACAGAGTTAAAGTCGTAGTGATCACGTTATTTTCCAAATGAATATACAAAATGCAAGTTATATCTGATTAATGATCAAGTCTGCTGACAGGTCTTAACAAGGAAGTGTTGGCAGGCAAGCATGTTGCACAGCGTAGGGAAGTCCAGCATGCGTTGGCAGGAATATGTGCAGTAATGACTTGTTTACAATATGATACTACATGGTTATATGAAGCAATATTGTGTTATCATAATTGCAATGCAGGAAAAAACCTACAAACTTACAATAAATTATTAAATTTAAGATGTATCATTAATTTATATTTTTTCAAATGATGCAAATTTTAAAAAATTAAAGAGTTAAAGAAAGTAGATTTTGGGAGGGTCCTGAGTAATTTTTTTTTAAAGGGGCAGTAGGCCAAAGAAGTTTGGGAACCTCTGGTCTAGAGTCAATAGAACACATATAACCATTGTCACAAAAGGAAACCATATCAAAATTATTGATTGTTCCAAGTAATCCACCCAATGCTGTAAATAACTGAGTTGACATAGCAGTGCTATTGCAGTAATTTGGATGAGAAGAAATGAAAGCTTGAGCAAGGATTGAAATGATTGTGAGGAAAAGATACAAGAGATTATTTGGCAAATGATCAACTATATACTATTTCATGATTTTCACCCGTAATATCAAAAGCAAGAAGCAGAGGAAGCCAATGGTAGGTGAGAAAGAGATTCAAAAATAACACTGGAGTTTTGAGTCTGTTTGATTAGGATGGTGGCACCATCAATGGAAACAGAGAAGTTAGATGAAATGATAAATTTCAGGGAGAAAATAATGACTTCAGTTTTGGACATGTTGAATTTGAGATGCCTTGCAGGGTATCCACATAGAAGACATTTAACATTATGAAACTGAAACTCTGGGCTGACCTTGGGTGTGGAAATATAGTTTGTTTGTTTTTTTAAACTAATGTATTTGCAAGGTTGTGGTAGTGGGCAGCTATAATTAAAAAATCAAAACACTGAATTCAGGTATGCTAATCCATTTAACACTTAATGTTATTTTCAATTTATACCTCAATTTTCTATAAAATGGAAAATAATATATTGCACTTGCTTCAATACTCATCCTTTATATCAGTTAATATTTTTCCTAGTTTTTTTAACAGAATTTTTTTATTCTTTTAGATTACAATTTTTTCCCTTATCTCCCACCCAATGAGAAGGGAGGAAAAACAAAATTTATTAAAGATGTATATAGTTATGCAAAACACATTTCTGTATTAGCCATGTTAAAAAAAAAAGGAAAAATATTTTAATCTACACTCTGAGTCTATCAGTTCTCTATCTGGAGGTGGATAGTATGTTTAATCATGGAGTTGTAGTGGGTCATTATGTTGATCACAATTCCTAAATCTGTTAAAGTTGTTTATCTTTACAATATTATTGTTACTGTATAAATTGTTTCTCTTTTAAACCACTCAGGGACAATATATTGTAGTTCCATGTTCTCCTCATATTCCATAGGGTCCTCTGTCTCATCAAATATTGGATCATTTTTCTTTGTTTTGCAATATGTATTTATAGATGCCTGAACTCTTTTATGAGATCTGGAGGCCAGATTTCCTACTGCTTTTAATGTTTTCTTCTGTGGACTTATCTGCTTACTGTCAAGATCTTTGAGTTTTCTGCCTTCTGAGATCTTTGATAATTTCAGACCTTTCCTTCTTATTTTCCCCTAATACTCAGTTCCTGACTCCCTCTCCTCTGGTAATGGTTTTTCTAAGAGCTAGATCTTAAAACATCTCAGGCTGCTCTCATGCTGGGCAATTCATGGTTGACCAGTCTAGGTCTCTGCCCCAAGTGATTTTCTGGAGGACAGAACTGGTCCCAGCTGAATGCTGAACGTTTCCTCTCAGGCTTAATAAAGTGCTGCACAGCCCCCACTTCACTCCTAGGATCCCAAGAGTGGGTAAAGCCTGCCTATGTTTGGGACTTTAGTTTGTATACCTGAACGCTTGGAACATGGTTCATAGATACTATTTCAAATCAAACTCCTCCTTCCTAATCTATAACTATCCAGAACAGAAACTGGAAATATCCTGGCATCAATCTCTATTTATTGTCAGTGAGATGGTAGAAACATGAAGAAGCAGACTCATTGCGGTAGCAGAAACATAAAAGTGTGGAAATGCAAACCAACCTCTATTAGAGAGATTACTGTCACCCTCTGAGATACCATAACCCTCGACCCTCTTTTTACAAGAACCTGAGCCAGAGCTTACTGGGAGATGAGACTGACAAGAGGCACCATTATATCAACATTTTAATGAGTACCTTGGGGAAGGTAAAATCTACAGATTTCTGCATATTTGATACTACTGTATGCATCCTTTGGCTAGCAAGTCATAACTTCTTGCCCCTCTAATTTCTATCATTAAAAATTATTATATAAAATTCCTTTCTCTATGTTGCCTAACTGTTGTCCAGGAATGTACTTTATGGGATAACTGGGTGTTTCAAGTATCTGTTGTGTCAAAACAAAATATATCAATAAATTTGATACTTTTAGCTGCATGTTCATATCTACCTTTTCCTATTCCCTAGTTTCTTCTATCTGCCACTTCTACACAATTACTGAGGCATGCTGAATAGGTCCATCCCAATTTCATTATTTCTAACCACTAGCACACTAATTTTTTTAAAAAACACATTTTATGCTCTCCACAGTAGCTGTTCAAAAATTTTTCCTCTTCCCAGTCACCAATCCCTAGCTCCAATCTTTTCTCAATAGACTACCTTAACTTCTACTGTATTGTGATTGAGCAATCTTGAGTTCCCTTCATATCTCCAAACCTTTTTATGCTCTCATCCCTCCTGCTCTGGGGACCGGGAAGGCTACATCTCCCCTCAAGGAGATATCTAGAGGATATCCTAGGGGTTTTGAGGGGATCTCTTCTGTACTGCCATTGGCTTCAGCCCCTACAAGTTGTGTTACTCCCCCTCCTCCTCATATGTTAGGGGCAGAGGAGCACAGTTACTAGCATTCCAGTTCCATTTAACCACTGACATAGTCTAGCTTTTACAAAGGGATTTTTGCTTCAAGGGTATAGTAAGAACACACATACATCCCCCACCCTCATACCTCCCCTGCACCACATTGGTTACTGGGGGCAATAGGCTCAAAACTGAGTTCAGTACCTATGTAGCACTGGTCTCACCAAGTTCATGTCCAAAGATAGCATTGCTGCTGGATAAGCCCCTGTTTCAGCTTTCTCTGGCATGGTTCCAGAAGGTTACTCCTTCTTGAAGCATTGATGATGAGCTGGCTTTAATACTTGACCTAGGGGCAGCTAGGTGGCGCAGTTGATAGAGCACTGGCCCTGAATTCAGGAGGACCTGAGTTCAAATCTGGCCTCAGACACATAACACTTAACTAGCTGTGTGACCTTGGGCAAGTCACTTAACCCCACTGCCTAGCCAAAAAAAGAAAAAAGAAAGAAAGAAAAAAAAAGAAAAGAAAAAAAATACTCGACCTAGGTTTCTACTTCCAGATTCCTGTGGCTTGCTCTCTCAATGTAAGGTTAGAAACTTGATAGTTCTTGACTAGTAGTGCCAAGATGGTAAAGTAGAGGGAGCATTCCAGCCAATATTACCTTCTAAACAACTTTTAATAATTGACAAATATTTTAATACTAACAAATAATGTGTCAAATCAAATAATGGAGTGGCATAGCCAACAAAAAGTCAGGGTGGGAGATTTTTCCAGCCCAAGACAACTTAGGAAGATGGAAGGGAGATCTGTGACACTGGGGGTTAGAGCTGACCAGGAGCACAGCATGAGTCAACATCAGCTGTGGATCTTGGAGGCAGCAGAATTAGCAGCAGCAATTTGGGGAGCTCTCAATACCCTGGGATTGTAAAGGGTTTGGACAATTGGTTAGAAAGAGATTAGAGGGGACCCCTGTGCTGGCACTGGATGTAAGACTGGGTGCTGTTTGGCACCTCCATTGCCCATTACCCAGTTCCAGGTCTGTGTTCTAGGGCACACAGGTATGCTTGCGGTCACAAGGGGTCAGGGGACTTGCTGCAGTTCCAAGGTGGTGAGGAGTGCTTGTAGTTGTATGGGAGCATGGTCCCTACCTGGGTAAGAACAAGAGTAAAACCAGGAGAGCAGGAAATACCTTGAAAACACTGAAAACTTATAGACTCCCAGAATTAGCTGTGAAAACAGCAGAGTAGAAAAAGTCTGAAGCTTGGGATGGTGATGTCATCTCCTCAAGGTGAGCAGAGATTAATTCTAACATAAAATTCAAAATAAAAAAATTGACTGGAAAAATAAGTAAACGACAAAAAAAAGAACATGACCATAAAAAGCTACTACAGTGACAGGGAAGCTCAAGATACAAAACTCAGAAGACAACAACATGAAAACATCTACAACCAAAGCCTCAAAAAAATGCAGATGGGATACAAACTCAAGGTTAGAAACTCTTCACCAGATGCCATAATGTGAAGGAGTCACAGATCTCATAGAAGCAACTGAAGCAAAGAGACAGTAGCTGAAGCTGAAAGACCTTTCTGAATGCCCCTGCATATGATTAAAGAGCCTCTCCAACATATAGTTAGCCAACTGGAACCAATCATAGGTTGTCTACACATGTTCCATAATCTTTAAGGCATTTTTCTCAATCATGATAACTATTCTTCCAGAAGCAGGCTTCCCAGGTTCTCATGTGGAAAGATGCTGCTATCCCAGGTGTTCTGTACATGTAAGGCTAACTATTTGTGCTTATCAACCCTATGCAACATGACTTCTGGCCCCAAAACTTTACTGAAACACTCTCTAAAGTCCCCATGAATTTTATTAGCACTTCTACACATTTGACTATTAAATATGCATACAAACCTCCAATGCCTCCCATGAGCTCCTCTTCAACCGTCAACTAGAATCTCTACCTAGATATCCCACTAGCTCCTTAAATTCAACATGTCCCAAACTGTGAAGCCAAGTCAGTAAGCACCTCCTATGTACCAGGTACTCCACTAAGCAAGCACCATTGACAGACAAAAATAAAACCAGTCCCTTCTTTCAGGAAGCTCAAAGTCTAATGGGAGAGACAATATGCAAGTAATTATGTACAAAAAAAGCTAATACAGTATAAATTGTAGATAATCACAAAAGAAAGGCATTAAAGGGGATTGGGAAAGGCTTCTTGAGGAAGGTGAAATTTTAACTAGGACTTAAAGAAAGCTTAGGGAATCTGGGAGACAAAGATGAGGAGGGAGAGAATTTGTATGTAGAACAGCCAGTGAAAATGAACAGTTAGAAGACGAGATATTCTTGTTGCACAGCAAGGAGGCCAGTGTCACAGGATCAGCAGAGTAAGTAGAGAAGATTCAAGTGTAAGAAGACTAAAAAGAGGGGAGAAAGGGAGGAACAGGCTATGAAGGGCCAAATAAGATTGTATTTTTGATCCTAGAGGTAATAGTGAACCATGCAGTTTATTGAGTATGAGGGTGGTATAGTCTGACCTTCACTTTTAGGAAGAAAAATTTGAGAACTGAATGGAGGATGGACTGGAGTGGGGAGAGACTTGAGGCAGGGAGATCAAACAGAAATCTATTGCAATAATTCAAGCATGAAGCAAAGACGCCTGCACCAGAGTACAGTGTCAGAGAAGAGAACAGATTAGATATGGGGAGTGCAGCAGAGAGCGAGATACCCAGTATGATAACTATGTTTCTAGCTTAGGTGAGTAGGAGGATTGTGGTGGCCTTGACAGTAATGGGCAAGTTAGGTATAGGGGAAGGTTTGAAGGCAAAGATAATGTGTTCAGTTTTGAATATGTTGTGTTTGAGGTATCTATGGGACATCCAGTTAAAGATAAACAAGCAGTTAGAAAAAGGAGACTGGAAGTCAAGAGGGAGGTTAGGGCTAGATAAATGGATCAGAGAAGCATCTACATAGAGATGATAATTAAATCCATGGGAGCCGATGAGATCACCAAGTGAAATACTGTAGAGGAAAAAGAGAAGAGGGCCCAGGATGACACTGGAGTTTAGAGAGTATGATATGGATGAAGCTCCAGCAGAGGAGACTGAAAAGAAGCAGGTAGAAGAACTAGGACAGAGAAGTGTCACAAAAACTTAGTGAGAAGAGGAAGACTCACAGCATTAAAGGCTGCAGAGCATAACCTCTAAGGGTCCTCCTCAGAAATGAATGAAGATTGAGGGAATATTTGGTAACTTTGGAGAGGGCAGTTTCAGTTGAATGACATATTACAGAGTTGTACTGCTGAGTTAAGAGAGTAAGAGGAACTGAACATCATCTGCACCCCCCCCCAATATGCTCCTTCTCTAAACTTCTCAACTTCTCTTAATGGATTCTCTATCGCCCCCCCAATCATCCCCCCCAATGTCTCAACAGACATCTTCAACATTTTGCTCCCTCATCCCATGTATCTTTTGCCAGTTCTCATCAATATTACCTCCACAATATCTCCCACACCCATTCTTTTTTTTAAATCAATTCACACAATCACTACTGTAGTTCACACATCTCCTCTGGATTATTGTAGTAGTTTCCTACTGGTTGGTCTTCTCACCTTCATTCGCTCCCCTCTCCAATCTGCCAAAGTTTTCAGTGACTACCTATAGCCTGACATTCATGGCCCTCCAAAATCTAGCTTACGTTGAACTTTCACACTATTTCCCTGTATCCACTCCTTTCTCCAGGCAAGCTGTTCCCCCAGATTTATCCTGAACTTGAAGGGCATTTTTACAAGCCTTTCCCTACGCCTTTTCTGGGAGCTTTCTCAGAGCCCGCCTCCAGCTAAACATGCTTTCTCCCTTTTCAGCTTTTCCTACATTTTTGGTTCTGCCTTTTACACACCCTCTTGCATTATACTTATTTGCGTACATGTATTAATTCCTATTGGATTGTAATCTCCTTAAGTGCAATGGTTGTATCCATTTTTGTATCCCCAGCTGCAGTTTCTCACACAGTGGGAGAACTAAAATGTTTAAACTTAATTCCCCGCCCCCATTTCTACGGCAAACATCGGAACCCACTCTAGTTCAAGCTGACCTGGAAACGGAAGTAAATAGTCACTGCTACTTCTGGGAGAACGTTTTCTGGAGGTCTTTCTACGTAGAAAAACTGAGCTGCCTCCTGCATAGGCCAGAGGTGAGAATGAGGAGTGGGTGTGGATGGTCTACTGTGCGGCTGAGCCGGGGAAGCATCGTTCTTATTCTCTGTAGGTAGCGGGAGAGAATCCTATGAGCCTAAAGTCAAAGGCTTCCAAGGAGAAGCTCAAGAAGGGGCCGAGAAAGGACTAAATCTGTGTGTCTCCATGGCAGTCCAGACATACCTCCCCCCTTCTTTTTTTCTCTTTAAGATCAGCTTCTTTGAGAACCTGGGCTTGCCGCTGAGGATTCTGGACGTTGTTCTGGGTGGGGTGGGTTGTAATTGGGGACTTCTGCGTGGGGACTTCTGGGACTTGTAGTCCAGGTAGGGCGAGTGCATACTAGGGCTGCCGCTTCAAAGGGTCTTCTTGGAATAAGAGGTGAGTACGGGCCTAGGGACCTCAAAACCACTGGGACTCCCCACATTTTACCCGTGGCACCAAAGGGATTAGTCCATCTTCTTTTGCATCATCAAAGATTAGAAATCCCACAGTGTCCTGTTACTTCAAGAAATGTTATTTTGGCATCCCAGCCCCTGCCTCCTTTCACCATTAGTCTCTTGGCTCTATGATCATTAACATATTTACAGAGTTGTGGGGTTACAAGATTGTGAAGAATCCTAGAATCCAAATTTTAGGGCTGAACTGGACTAAAAGATCATCTAGTCCAGACACTTATTAACATCTAAAAGAGGAAAGGAAAACAAGGAAAAGGGGAAGTGTTTCCTGAAAAAAGTGTTAGAACAAGAACCCACCCTCTCCAGAAACCTTGGGGCCTGACAGGGTTAGGTATCAGAATTAGGAATGGGGAATATGGTTTCTAGACTTTCTACTGACAAGGGTTCATTCTAGGCTCCTGTGGTTTGTTCCCATTCCTTATTGGAGCTTGAGGAAGTTTTAGAAATTCAAATATGAGTCACAGATCAATCAATCAACAAGGATTCATTAGTCTCCTGTTACATGCACTTTGTTAAGCCCTGTGGATACAAACACAAAAAGTAAAACAGTTCCTGCACTCAAGAATCTTATATTCTAATGGAGAATAGTGTTATATAAAATATATACAGAATATGTACAAAATTAATACAAGATAATTTTGTGAGGGAGTGCACTAGCAGTTGGGTTTCATGTAAAAGGTTGAGATGAATCTTGAAGGAGATCAGGGATTCTGGGGATTCCAAGAGACAGAGAGTGTATTGCAGGGATGGGAGACAGCCAATTTAAAGGCACTGGGGCCTGGAGATGGAGTGAAATGTGATGATAAGCTGTATCATGGAGTATGGAGTCAAATCTAAGAAATCTGGGAAGGCAGGAAAGCATCAGGTTGTAAAGAGCTTTAAATGTCAAACAAAGGATTTTATATTTGATCATGAAGGCAATAGGTAACCATTGGAATAAATTGAGGGAGGTGTTAGGTGGCATTATCAGACCTGCACTTTAATAAAATCATTTTGGCAGCTGTGTGGAGGGTGAATTGGAATAGGGAAAGACTTGAGTCAAAAAGGCTAAATAAATGGTAGGCTATTGGAGAAACCAAGATGAGAAATGAGTAAGACCTGAACTAGTGGAGGGTATGATATGTTGATGAGATAAAAACCACAGCTTCTGACTAGTTACATATATGGGGTAAGAGAGAGGGGGGATTCAAGAATAAAGCCAAAGTGGGAAACTTGGTTGCCTGGAAGGATAGTAGTGCCCTTGACATTAATAGGGCAATTGGAAAAAGGGTGGGGACTTTCTGGGGGGTCAGGGGGAGAGAAGATAGTGGGTTCTGTATTGGATAAATTGAGTGTGAGTTGCTTATGGGACATCTAGGTGGAAATGTCCAACAGGCAGATGTGTAACTGGAGCTCAGGAGAGATTTTAAGATTGGATATATAGATCTGAGAATCACCTGCATAGAAATAGTCATTAAACACATGGGCACTAGTGAGATTACCAAGATCATTTCCTACCCACAATCTTTCCTTACCTTCATCATCTCACCAGAAACTCATCATTCTACAAGATAAAATCAATTCAGAAACTCATACCTCCTAAGATAATTTCCCACTCTTACATTCCAGTAGAGATAGTGTCATATAAAATATATACAGAATATGTACAAAATTAATACGACATAGTTTTGTGAGGGCGTATACTTGCAGTTGGGCTTCATGTGAAAGGTTGAGATGAATCTTGAAGGAGATCAGGAATTCCAAGAGGCAGAGGTGAGAAGAAAGTACATTACGGACACGAGAGACAGCCAATTTAGAGCCCTTGGGGTCTAAAGATGGAGGGAAGTATGATGAACTTGTGTGACTTCATGAAGTTGCAAGACTTCATCATTCCCTGCCATCCTCCCCTTTCAGCTTCTTTTTATGTGTTGTCCCCCACATTAAATTTTGAGCTCCTTGAGGGCAGGAACTGTCTTAAACCTTTCTTTGTATTCCCAGCATAGGCACTACATATACATATATGTACATGTATGTGTATATGTATATATATGTAGGTATATGTATACACACATGTGTATTCTAACTGCTTTGTGCCCAAGACAGAAAGTATAAAGAGAAGGGAGAAGGGGGCCTAGGCCTTGGGGTATACCCACAGTCAGTGATCATGACAGGGATAATAAATTAGCAAAAGAAACTGAAGAGAGGTCAGAAAGGTAAAAGAATTAAGACATGCCATGAAGAGTCAGAGAGTAGAGAGTATCCAGAAGAGATTAGTCAGTATTGTCAAATATTGCAGAGGTCAAGGAGGATGCAGATTAAGAAAAGGCTAATAGATTTGGCAATTAGAAGATTGTTCATTAGTAACTTTGGAGAGAGCAGTTTCAATTGAGTTTGGAAGCCTGATCACAAAGAATTAAGAATAAAGGAAGAAATGAAGGCACCAGGTGAATAGATGGTCCTGAATAGAGCAAAATATACTCTAATGCCTTCCCTAAGATTTCTCACATTTTTTATGGTTTAAATAAAGCAAGGCTAAAGTACAAAAGGCAATTACGGGGCATACAAAAAGTAACAGTGGAATACTGCACTAATTAAAACTTGGTCAGTGATTGTCGTTTGAATTTAAACATCACCACCCATTTCACTGTGAAATTATTTTATAATGATAATCCTCTATGTATGTGTATATCTTAGAAATTTTCATATGTGCTATGTTATTTGATCTTGCAACAATTCTATAAGGAAGGGAACATTAAATATCAATATAGCTATTTTTATAGGTGAGAAAACTGAGGATACAAAGAGTGCAGTTATCTCCTCTTATCCCCTTCCAAGGGACTTCACAAATCTCTAGTGACATTCATTAGATAGATAGATATATTTTGCATAATGTTGCCCTGACAAATATTTTTACAATATTATCATTAGTGCATTATATATAACTAAACCTCAGCCAATGCTAACCCTTCTACTTAGATTCTTGAACCCATTCCTTTCCATCTTCTCTATGAACTTTCTCCTTCAATCATCCCTTTTCTCTCCCTAGTTTTCACCCTCTCCTTGTTATTCATCCTTGGACTTTAGGATAGAGAAACTTCTTGTTCATCCTTTGTTTTTCAAAGCAGACCTGTGACATCACTGTGATATCTTGCCTTGCACATGAATTGGATTTAAGTGAGGCAGAGTTGCACAGAGTTGTCATCCTGACTCTCTTCTTGAGTCACTGAAGTTCAGTGGCAGGACAAAAGTCAAGATGACTGATAATAACCCAAAATGCAATGGATGACTTTGGTGTCTTTGATGTCTGACTGAGCTGTAAATATTCCACACTTCCTGTTTTAGCTCCGTTCATGCCCATTAGAACAAATTGCTCTCATCTGCCCATTTTGCTGGGGAATGTCTTCCCGTGCTTGGGGTAGACATTCCCCCTCACTCACCAACAGGTTTGAAGCCCGTTGGTTACCCTCAACTTGGTTTAGCCTCTCTGCTGAGACAGTTTACCAGGGTATGAACAGCTTGTTTGGGCCATTTCCCAATTGATGAGCTTCCTCTCAACTTCTAGTTCTTTCCCCCAGAAAAGAGCTGCTATAAATACTTTTGTACATAAAGGTGCTTTTCCTTTTTTTTTTATCTCTTTTGGGATATGGACCTAGTAGTAGTATTGCTAGGTGAAAGGGGTATGCATGGTTTTATAGCCCTTTGGGCATAGTTCCAAATTGCCTTACAAAATGGTTGAATCAGTTTAGAACTCCACCAACAGTGCATTAAAGTTTTATTTTTTCCCACACACCCTCCAACATTTCTCACTTATTTTTTCTGTCCTATTAGCCAATCTAATAGGTATGAGGTAGTACCTCAGAATTATTTGAATTTGCATTTCTTCAGTCAATAGTGAGGATATTTTTTCATATGGCTGTAGATAGCTTTGATTACTTCATTTGAAAACCGATCATATCTTTTGATTATTTATAAATTGGGAAATGGATCTTATTTTTATAACTTGCACTCAGTTCTCTATATGTTTGAGAAATGAGGTCTTTATCAGAGAAACTTGCTTCAAAATTTTTTTCACGATTACTATTGCTATTTCCCTCCATCTTATTCCCCCCTTTTATTCTATTCTTTCTCTCCTTTCACCCTGTCCCTCCTTAAAAGTGTTTTGCTTCTAACTACCCTCTCCCCCAATCTGTCCTCATTTCTATCACCCCCTTCCCTTCTCTTATCTCTTTCCCCTCCTACTTTTCTATAGAGTAAATAAGATAGATTTCTGTACCCAATTGAGTGTGTATGTTATTTTCTCTTTGAGCAAGTTCTCATGAGAGTAAGGTTTACTCACACTTCCTCACCTCCTCCCTCTTCCTTTCCAAAGTAAAAGCTTTTTCTTGACTCTTTTATGCAAGATAATTTACCCCATTCTACCTCTCCCTTTCTCTTTCTCCAACTACATTCTTCTCTCACCCCTTAATTTTTTTTAGATATTATCCCTTCATATTCAACTCACACCTGTACCCTCTGTCTAAATATACTCCTAACTACCCTACTAATGAGAAAGGTCTTATGAGTTACAAATTTCTCTTCCCATGTAGGAATATAAACAGTTCAGCCTTATTAACTCCCTTATGATTTCCCTTTACTTTTTACCTTTTTATGCTTCTCTTAAGTCTTATATTTGAAAGTCAAATTTTCTATTCAACTTGGGTCTTTTCGTCAAGAATGCTTGAAAGTCCTCTATCTCATTGAATGTCTATTTTTTCCTGTGAAGGATTATACTCAGTTTTGCTGGATAGGTGATTCTTGGTTTTAATCCTAACCCCTTTGACCTCTGGATTATCATATTCCAAACCCTTCAGTCCTTTAATGCAGAAGCTGCTAAATCTTGTGTTCTCATGACTGTGACTCTACTGTACTTGAATTGTTTCTTTCTGGCTGCCTGCAATATTTTCTCCTTGACCTGAGAACTCTGGAATTTGGCTATAATATTTCTGGGAGTTTTCATTTAGGGATCTCTTTCAAAATCAGTGGATCCTTTCAATTTCTATTTTACCTTCTGTTTCTAGAATATCAGAGCAGTTTTCCTTGATAATTTCTTGAAATATGATGTCTAAGCTCTTTTTTTGATCATGGCTTTCAGGAAGTCCAATAATTCTTAGATCATGTCTCCTGCAACTGTTTTCCAGGTCAGTTGTTTTTCCAATGAGATAGTTCACATTGTATTCTATTTTTTTCATTCTTTTGGTTTTGTCTGATTGTTTCTTGATTTTTCATAAAGTCATTAACTTCCATTTTCTCCATTCAGTTTTTAAGGAATTATTTTCTTCAGTGAGCTTTTGGACATCCTTTTCCATTTGGCCAGTTCTGTTTTTTAAGGCATTCTTCTCCTCATTGGCTTTTTGGACCTCTTTTACTGTTTGCGCTAGTCTGTTTTTCAAGGTATTAATTTCTTCAGTATTTTTTTGTGTTTCCTTTGCCAAGCTGTTGACTCATTTTTCATGATTTTCTTGTATCACTCTCATTTCTTTCCCCAATTTTTCCTCTACCTCTCTTACTTGATTTTCAAAATCCTTTTTGAGCTCTTCCATTATCTGAGACCAATTCCTATTTTTCTTGGAGGCTTTGGATGTAGGAGCTTTTGATGTTGTTGTATTCTTCTGAGTATGTTTTGATTCCTTGTGAACATAATAACCTTCAGTAGTCAAGAGTTTTTTTCCCCATTGTTTGCTCATGTTCCCAGCCAACTACTTGACTTTTAAACACTTTGTTAAGGTAGGGCTCTGCTTCCAGTGTGAAGGGTGCCCTATCCCAAACTTCAGGGGTTTTGTGTAGCTGTTGTCAGAGATACTTCTAGGAACCTGTAAGTTTTCGGTTCTTCCAAGGTGGTATGACCTAAGAAGAGGTGCTTACTACTCTTCTGGCCTGCGCTCTGGTCTGTGAGTGACCACAAGCCCTCTTTTCTGCCCTAGAACTATGAGAAGGGTTCCTCCTGCACTGTGACTGCAAGCTCTGTTATGCTAGTGTTCCTCTTCACCCTAGTGCTCACTCCTGCCACCCAGGACTGCAACCCAGATTCAGGTATGGGCAAAGCAACAGAGTCCTGCCTCAGTGCTAGCAAAAAGATCCCTGTAATCTTCTGACCCCATTACTATTTGTGGGCTGAGAGCTGTGGAAGCAGCTGCTGCCCCTGCTGATTCAGTCACTCCCAAGGCCTGCTCCTGATTTGCTGGGGCCAGGGCTGTGCTCTGTGGCCTACTCTGGACTGAACTCCACTCTCACCCAGCTGCAACAGACCTTTCCTGCTTACCTTCTAAATTGTCTTTGGTGTCTATGGGCCGAGAGGTCTGGAGACCACCACTGCTGCCAGCAATTCAGTCACTCTGAGGCCTGCTCCGGGTTTGTTGGGGCCCAGTCTATGCTGACACAGCCTATGCTAGACTACATTCTTCTCTCACCCTGGTGCATCAAGACCTTTTCTGCTGACCTTCCAAGTCGTCTTGGGCTAGAAATTTGTTTCACTCCATCTTTTTGTGGGTTCTGCTGCTCTAGAATTTGTTTAGAGACATTTTTTAAAGGTATTTGGAGGGGTTTAGGGGAGAGTTCAGGTGAGTCTCTGGCTTCTTGACTCTGCCTCCTCCTTAGAGTACTTGAGGCCTGGTAGGCTTATGTACTTTGGGTAACTTAGTGGCTGAATGGGGCGCAACAGTTTTCTGAGACCCAAAAAACACCATCCAGTGATCTTATATGTATCACAGATATCTATCAGGTAGCTTTGAGGGGAAGAATGAACTTCCTGTAGTGGGCTCAGGTATAGGCTGGACCCCTTAGTTCCTCAGAATTCTCTGGAAATTACTGTAGTTCTAACTATATAAGGATCTTAGGAACTGCTTAGAAATGCTGCCTAGACATTTCAATGTTAGGAATTCCCCCTGACAGATGAAAGAAGTCAGAAGAAATTAATGAGTTATATTGTTGGGAGGAAAGTAAAAGAATTGAAAAGAGTGAAAAGAAGGACATTTGAAACCATCCTCAATATATAGTGGAAAGAATGTTGGACTGGGAGTTTGGTGACTTCTGTTTAGGAGAACTGCTTCTGCTACTAACTACCAAATCATTTTACATCTCCGTGTTTCTGCTTCTTCATCTGTAAAATGAAGAGGTTGGTCACTAAAATCCCTTCCAGCTTCATCTTTGTAGGCATTTCAGTGGTCATATAGTTCTCAATGTAATTAAATTCCATTCAACAAACATACAGTAAGTGTGTCAGGCCCTCTACTAGTCACAACAAAAATGAAATAGTCTGTGCCCTTAAGGACTTTACATTCAGTTTGGGTTGGTTGAGGGGAACTGGCAGATTAGTAAATACAAAATATATTTTTAAAAAACAATTGGGGAGGGGCCAGAGTGGTGAGCAGATCAGCAAAGGCCTCTTTATAAGTGGTGGCATGTGTGCAGAGCTTTGAATTCTAGGATGTGGAGGTAAGGACAGAATTCCAGGCTTCAAAGACAGCCTATACAAAGACACATATCAAGAAGTAGAATGGCATATTTAATGAGCAATTTAATTTTTATTTTATCCTCAGTTACACATAAACAAAAATTTTTAACATTTTTCTTTCTCTCTCTCTCTTTTTTTTTGGAGGCAATCAGAGCTAAGTGATTTGCCTAGGGTCACACAGCTAATACATGTATGAGGCTGGATTTGAAATCTGGTCCTTAGGACCCCGGAGCTGGTACTCTATCCACTGCCGCCACCTAGCTGCCCCAGCATTTGGATTTTTTTTGTTTGCTTTGTTTTCTTTTTTTTTAGGCAATTAGGGTTAAGTGCCCAGGATCACACAGCTAGTAAGTGTCCAATGTTCTGTCTGAGGTAAAATTTGAACTCAGGTCCTTTGGACTTCAAGGCCAATGCTGTATTCACTGTGCTACCTAGCTGCCCCCTCCAGCATTGTTTTTTAAAATTTTGAGTTCCAAATTCTCAGCCTTCCTTCCTCCACTTCCCCTACTTGAGAAGGTAAGCAATTTGATATAGTTTGTACATGTGCAGTCATACAAAACATTTCCGTATTAGCCTTGTTGCAAAAAACCCCCAATAATAATAAAGCTTTAAAAGTATACTTCAATATGTATTCAGACTCCATCAGTTTTTTTCTTTTTAGGTTATCCACCTAAAAAAACTGATGGAGTCTGAATTTTTCATCCTAAATCCTTCAGAATTGTCTTGGAGATTAGCTAAATCATTCATAGTTGATTATCATACAATACTACTGTTACTGTGTATAGTGTTCTCCTGGTTCTGCTCATTTTACTTTGCTCACATAAATCTTAAGTTTATATTTTCTTCCATCTATCTCTAAAACTGTTGTTTTTTTTTTTCCCCAAGTGATGATTTTCCCCCTTTTCTGCTGTAATCACAGTATTGTGTTCTTTCAGTTACCTTAATACTTTTTTAAGGTAGCCTTGTTCCCACTGGCTCTCCTTGTTTTCCTTTAGGGTTTTGTTTATTATTTCCTCTATCCTGCTTTTATCTGTTATATATTTTCATCTATTCTTTTTTCTTCTCAGTCAGTTAGATTTCCCTTCCTCTCCTCCCCTTTAGCTAGTCCTGTTCATTAGGGTTTTGTTGGTTTTTTTAGTTTAATTTTTTGTGCCCCTTTTGGAAAGAAAGCATTTCTTTCACTCTTCCTTATCCATCTTCTCTTTCTGTTTTCTCTAGACCCTAGTTCTTTTGTTCATGACTCCTATTATCGTATGGTCTCTTACTTTTCTCTGTATTCTTCATATAATCAAAATTTCTAAGGCATTTTTTTCTAAGCTCTGCCCTCTTGGCACTTCTTTCTACTACCTTATAGGGCTTATGCCATGGATTCCCTTTTTCCATTGTACTTTTCTCAGAACAGTGCCAATTATTGCTGGTGTCAAAGAGGATTCTGCCCCATGGTAATGTACCTCCCTACCCATACTGATCTATTGCTTCTTCTTGTTATTTTCCTACATTTTTTTGGAAATCTTATTCTTGGGTCCGTGGTCCGCCGTTCCTCCAGTTATCCCAGTTGACAGCTCCTGCCAGTTGTCCCCCGAAGTTCCAATTCCCCACTGCCTTCACAAATAGACTGTTCAGGCACCAAAACTCCTAGATGTCATACAATGTAAAGTCTTCATTTCCCTTTACCTGTGGGAGCATTCATCAGTGGAACTCTCCCACTTCCAAAGTACGACCTCCTTTTCAGTCTTTCTGTGCTCTTCCTCACCCACTCCTCTGTAGGTTCAGTTTATTTCAAGGTCTTTGAGATTTCTTCTTCCTGGAATCTTTTGGGTTTTCAGTCTTTTTTACTCTCTCATTTTTCTTATTGCTTACTTCTGACTTCCTTAGTTTTTGATCAGCATAACATAGGTCTGTAGTTAAGATAAGGGTCTCTAAGCAGCAGGTAGAGGTGGTCCAGCTTCCTATCCATGCAAGGTGAGTGTCAAAAAATGCAACAAAGTCCTCTCACAATTCCCACAAGTGAATAAAATTTTCTCACAGGACAGAAATGGGACTAGACCCATAATTGAATAAAAAGAGATCTATTTGCTCTCCCCCTCCCATCTTGGAAAGTCCCTAATCTTTCCTCCAAGTAGAAATCAGATTACCTAATGTTGTATCCTAGTTAATTATTCCTTATTTGATTAATTGGTCTTTAATGTATAAAAATCTGTCTCCCTCTGTATTTGGAGTCCAGCCCTAAGTTGAGGAAGGGGCCTGGTCCTAATTTGTTAAGCAATTGGCAAGTATTGTTTAATAAATTGATAGGCTCAGAAGCTCAAAGCTTTGTTTCCTCATTCATTTCTTTTACCAGCTGTACCTCTGGCATCCTCCCTTCCCAAAAAGTCCTGCATCAGCTCCAGTAGTGTCCTCAATTTTCTGAGGAAGAAATCCAAGCTATCAGTAGCCATATGAAAAAATATAATAAGCCACTAATAATTACAAATTCAAACTGAAACAGCTCTGAGGTTCCACCTCATACCATCAGATTGCAAAGATAACAAAAAAAGGAAAATGACAGATGCTAAATGGGAATTGGGAACACAGGTACATTAATATACTGTTGATGGAACTATGAACTTGCCTGACCATTCCGGAAAACAATTTGGAATCAAAAGCAATTAAATTGTGCACACCCCTTGACTGAGTAATACCACAAAGAGATCAGAGAAGGAGAAAAGGAACCCATATGTACAAAGATATTTATAGCAACTTTTTTTTTTTTGCGGTGGCAAAGAATTGGAAACTGAGGAGGTACCCCTCAATTGGGGAATGGCTGAACAAGTTCTGATATGTGAATGTGATAGAATACTATTGTGCTATTTTTATATTATTATTATATATTATAATTAAGGGAATGATTTCAGAAAAATCCAAGAAGATACTAAATACAAAGTGAGTAGGTCCAAGAGAATAATCTATACAATAAAAGTAATTTATGCAGGTACCATGTTATAAAGAACTTTGCTTGATTTTTTTTGTGGAGAGGAGGTTAGGCAGTTGGGGTTAAGTGACTTGCCCAGGGTCACACAGCTAGTTAAGTGCCAAGTGTTTGGTCTGAGGTTGGATTTGAACTCAGGTTCTCCTGACTTCAGGGCTGGTGGTCTATGCACTGCGCCACCTAGCTGCCCCTTATAAAGACAACTTTGAAAGACTTTGAACTGTGATCAGCACAATGACCAACCACAATTCCAGGGGACTCATGATAAAATATATCACCTACTTTTAGGTAGAGAAATATAGACTCTGATTAGAAGGGGTTGGGGTGGGAGTGGACCTGGCCAATGCAGGAATTTCTTTTACTTGGATGTACATATTTGTAGTAGGTTTTTTTCTTGCTTTCTCAATGAGGGGGCCTAAGGGGTAGGGGGAAGGTAGGAGGAAGAGAATTTGGACCTGAAAATTAAATAAACTTTAAAAAAAAAAAGGAACATAAACATCTTTAGAACAGAAGCCATGTTGTTGTTGTTTTCCTTTATTTTTGTATACCTAACACTTAGCACAGTGCCTGAAACATAGTTGGTAAACGTTTGTTGATGTATCTCAAGAATTTGATGCAAAGATTTTTTTTTCTGTTTGACTGCTGCTTTTCTTATCCTACATGAATTAATTTTGTTTATGCAGAAGATTTTCTGTTTCATATAATCACATATTTTATGTTTTGTTATTACCTCTGGCCTTTGTTTGGTTAAGAATACCTCTTCTACCAATAGCTATGAAAGGTATCCAATCTGCTTCCCTTCTAACTTGTTATAGTATAGTCTTTAATATTGAACAAGACAGAGGTGTCAAATACCAGAATCAGATTAAAATGTAATTGGGAAATATTTAGCAAAATAAATAAAAATACAATACAAAATAGATAATGTTAATTTGTAGTTTCCAAATCAATATGCAGCTCTTTGAAGGATTATATTTGAGTCTGACAACCCTGGTGTAAAATATTAGTCTAAGCCTGATTTCTACCAGACTGCTTTCCCATTTTCCCAGCACTTCTTATCAAATAGTTCTTTGCTAAGTAATTTATAGTGGGTTTTTTTTTGTTTATGAATCACTGGATTATTGAATTTCGTTATTAAATTTTTTTTTTAAGAATAGCAGAGAAATTTGGTATTTTTGTAGGCAGGAGGGAGGGAACCAGTTAGAGAAAGACAGTGAGAAAGATGAAAGTAGAGGTAATCTTCTGGAGAATATGGGAGGGGATGAGATCATGGTAGAGGGCTTGGCAGTGGAAGAAGGCAACCTTTTCAATCAATGATTATAGCGAAGGAGGAGATAGTGTTTGAAATGAGGAGAAAAGGGAACTCCTGATAAATGGCTTCAATTTTGGGGTGAAATAAAAGTCAAGGTCCTTAGCTAAAAGTGTATCAGGAGGAAGTGTTTTGTAGACAAAGAAGAGAAAGTTTGGAACAGCTGCTGAGTTGAGTGGGATAAAGAATTGGTTAGGAAATGGTAGAAGGATTGTGGATTTCCTTACAGAAATGAGGAACCAATTGAAATTAAATAACAAATTTGTAGTTTACTGAGGCAACATGGTTTCATGACTTCCTTTAGTTCCATTAAGTAGCATTCAAGTAGATGCAGAAGCATATGGTGATGGTAATCTAGATTTGGAATTTAGCAAGGCATAAGCTGCCATTGAACAAGGGAAAAGTGGATTCAAGAGTAGAAGATAGAACTTGTTTATTAACAAGGTATCATAATTAGGAAAGGAAAAAAAGGGTAGCCATTATGAAATGAGTTATAGCCTGAGAAAGAAGTGATGAAGGGTCAAGAGATTAGGAAAAAAACAATGGAATTAGAGGTAGTATGATACAGGGAAAGATGAAACAGTGAAAGATTATGGTCAGGTAAGGGAATTTCAGAGTTTTTGAACATGGAAGTGAAACATTTATGGGTGATGGTAAGTTCAAGGGTATGACTATACAATTGAGATGAAATAGTAGTTATGGGAGTTGTGTAGATTGAGAAACTGGGAAGTTAGGGTATTTGAGACAACATTAGCATGTATGTTGAAGTCCCCCAGTATGATGGCAAAAGTCAAGGAGGAAAGACTATAAGCCAAGCACTAAACTCATTGAGACAGCTGGGAGAATGTCCTGGGAGCTGGTAGATAATGGCCACCATGATTTTGATTGGAATAGACTGAACTTTAAAAGAAAGAGGTTTCTGATTTATTATAGTAGAGGTATATTGGTATAGAGGTGTTGTCGGGAAATGGCATTGAAGAAAAAGGAGTATTCTGACTCCCTCACCAGGACCAGTGAGTTGAGGGGAATGAGTGAAAATGCAACTAGTACTGGGAAGAATAGCCAGAGAAGCAGTATCATCTGGGGAGTGCCAGAACTGAGTGTCAGAAGATAGAAGGAGAAAGGAGATGAAAGGAAGTTTCTTAAGTATGGAGAAGGAATTCAAGAGGGCACGGTAGAAAAAGGAGGACAGAAATGGAGTGTGACATGGTGGGGGTAGTGTTTGGGGTAAATGGGCATGATTTGATGATCAGCTGGAGTTGGAAAGGATTGTTTGTCCTTAGCAGTGGGGAACTTGGTATCATTAGGGAGAATAAGAGTATTTGAACCATTGGGAAATAAGTCTACTATCAGTTTGGAAGAGAGAAGGTCTAAATCAAAACAACTCTGAGGTGTCACATCACAACTATCATATTGGCGAACGTGACAAAACAGGAAAATGATAAATGTTGGAGAAGATGTGGGAAAATTGGAACACTTGATTGTTGGTGGAGTTGTGAACTGATTTAACCGTCCTGGAGAGCAATTTGGAACTATTCCCAAAGGGCTATGAAACTATGCATACCCTTGGACCCAGCAATACCACTTCTGGGTTTGTATCCCAAAGAGATCATACAAATGGGAAAAGCATCCACATGTACAAAAATATTTATTGCAGCTCTTTTTGTGGTGGCAGAAATTGAGGGGACACCCATCATTTGGGGAATGGCTATGTGGTATATGAATGTAATGGAATACTATTGTGCTGTAAGAAATGATAAGCAGGCGGACTTCAGAAAAACCTAGAAAGACTTATATGAACTGATGCTTAGTGAAGTGAGCAGAATCAGGAGAACATTGTACTAGTAACAGCCACATTATGTGATGATTAACTTTGATAGACTTATCTCTTCTTAGCAATGCAAGGATCTAAGACATCTCCAAAAGACTCATGAGATGGAAAATGCCGTCCATATCCAGAAAAAGAACTATGGAGTCTGAATGCAGGTCAAAGCATATTATTTGCTCTCTCTCTCTCTCTCTCTCTCTTTTTTTTGTTTGTTTCTTTCTCGTGTTTTCTCCCATTGGTTCTAATTCTTTACAACAGGACTAATTTCAAAATAGGTTTAAAATGAATGTGTAAACTGAGCCTATGTCAATTTACGGGCTATCTTGGGGTGAAGAGAAGGGAGAGATGGGGAGAAAATTTGGAAATCAAAATCTTGTGGAGGTGAATATTGAAAACTAAAAATAAACAAATAAATTTGTTTTTAAAAAAAGAGAGAGGAGAGGTTTACTGCTGAAGGCTGGGTCTACCCAGCATGCAGGCAAGGTATACTGTGGGGCCAGAATTGATAGAATTTAACAACTGATTAGATATAGGAGGTTAAGTTGATGGAACAGTCAAAGATTACTCCAAGGTCATGAACTTGAGTAACTGAGAAAGATGGTAGTATGGTCAATAGAAATAGGAAAGTTGAGAGAAATAGATAATTTTGAGGTAAATGATGAGGTGTAAGTAGGAATGGCCGTCAGGTAGTTTGACTTCAATTCCCACAACTCCAGGGAATAATTGTAGCTGGATAATTCCAGAGCATGGGCCTGGCCTGCCCCACCATTCAAGGAAGGAGGGAAGCACCATTCCATCAGTCTTCTGAACTGGCTTGCTTGCCTTTTGGAAAGGACAGAAACACCATTCAGTCGTGCTTATTCCACCAGAAAGAAAGAAAAGTTATTCTATTGTGCTCCCTCTGCCAGGCTCTTGGACTGGCCTGCCTTCCTGGCAAAGAGAAAAATATCATTCCATCAAACTCCATCTGCAGATAATCTGTCTAAACTGTCTGCCTGAGAAGTGCCATTCTACTGAGCTCCCCTCACTAACCCCCTCATCTGAGCCTGCCCCACTCTCTCCACCCTACCCTACCCTTCCATCTATACTGTGAGTCCTGTGAGGACTATACACAGAGGCCAAACCTCTAGGGATATTGATAACTTAGTTGAACTCATTCTTCAGTGTTAATTTAATAGACTCCTACCCTGCCATACCCTACCCATTCCAATGATTTTGAGCTCCTCAGCTATCATTATTTAAACTCTATCTCATTCCATCTCATCTTCTCCAGCGGATTGTTCCCTCTATAATTCGTACTCCTTCTCTTATCTTCAGTCTCTCACTGTCTCCTTGCTGTTTCCTTACAGCCTACAAACATGCCTATATATTCCCCATCCTCAAAAAAACCCTCATTTGATTTGCCCTTCCCCACTAACTGTTATTCCATCTCCCTCCTCCCTTTAGTGTCAGTGCCTCTATTTCTGGCTTCCAACTTTATCTGAAACTGTTCTTTCCAGAGTTAACAGTGATCTCTTAATTGCCAAATTTAATAGCCTTTTCTTAGTCCCCTTCCTTCATGATCTCTTTGTAGCCTTTGACACTATTGATCACTCTCTTCAGTCTTTATCCAGATTGCTTCCACTAATAGTAGGTATCCCCCTTTTCTGGTCCCTTTTCTTATCTCCCTTTATACTGTTGTGTTTGGTGATCTCATCAACTCTCACAGCTGTACCTATCATGTCTATGCAGATGATTCTTAGATCTTTTCTAGCCCTAACTCTTCTCCTGACCTTCAGACTTGCATATCCAGCTGACTGACTTCTCAAACTGGATATGCTGTAGACAACTAAAACTCAGCATATCCAAAACAACTCATTACCATTTCCCCAAAACCCTCCGTTCTTCCTGACTTCCTTCTTATTATCAAGGGCACCAGAGAGAGAAGGCATTTGAGGCCTGAAGTCTAGTGTCAGAAGCAGAGCCAGGACAGGAATGATCTTATCAGCTCCCATGGATTCAATTATCATCCTACAGATGGCTCTCAAATCTATCCAGCCCTAACCTCTCTCCTGACCTCTAGACTCACATCTCTGCCAATTGGATATCTTAAACTGGATGTCCTGTAGACAACTAAAACCCAACATGTCTAAAATTGAACTCATTTACTTTCCCTCTAAGCCTTCCCCTTTTCCTTAACTTCCCTACTACTATCGAGGGTGCCATCATCTAAGTGTCAGCCTTAATTCTTCACCTTCTCTCTCACTCCCCCCCCATCTGCCACATCAAATCTGTTGACAAGTCCTGACAGTTTTACATTTGTAACGTCTCTTGCACATACCCCCTTCTCTCTTCTGACATTGACACTACCCTGTAACACGCATTACCTCATACTTATACTATTGCAGAAACCTAGTTGGTCTCCTTGCCTCAAGGCTTTTTCGCCTCTAATCCATTCTCTACTCAGCTATCAAATTGATTTTTCTTAAAGCACAGATCTGATTGTGTTTCTCCCCTACTCAATAAACTCCAGTGGCTTTTTAGTATTCCCAGCATCAAATATAAAATCCTCTGATACTCAGATCCCTTCATAACCAGTTTTCTTCCTACTTTCCAGTCTTTTATGTCAGATTCTCCATCTCCCACGTACTCTGCAATTCAATGACACTGGCTTTTTTTCTGTTCCTTGAACAAGACACTTCCATCTTCCAACTCTGTACATTTTCACTGGCTTTCTCCTATGCTTATAGAATTCTCTCTGTCTTCATCTTGACCTCCTGGCTTCCCTGGCTTGTTTAAGGTACCAGCTAAAGCCCCAGTTGCTCAGGAAGCTTTTCCTTATTTTTTTTTTAATTCTAGTGCCTTCCCTGTCTGTTCTTATTTCTAATTAATCCTGCATTTAGATTCTTTGTACGTAGTTGTTTTAAGTGTTTTATCTCCTTTTAAACTGTGAGCTTCTTGAGAGCAGGAACTATTTTGCTTTTCTTTGTATTCTCAGTAGTTAGGTAGTACTTGGCACACTGTAAGTACTTGCTGACCTAACTATTTTGTAGGGAGATTTAGGGGAGTCATCTTCATAGAGATGATAATTGAAGCCATGGCAATTGATGAGAAAAGAAAAGTGAACTGAATGGAGAAGCTTAAAGGACATGTAGCTTCAGGCCAACATGAGGATAACTGGGAAGGAGTGGTGAGACAGATAGGAGAACTAAGAGACAAAAAAAAAATGTCACAGAAGCCAGAGGGTAGAGAATATTAAGAAAGAGGTGATATCAAATATGTCAAACTGCAGAAAGGGAAAAATAAAGAATTGAGACCAAGAGCAATTTATTAGATTTGGTCTTTAAGAGAACAATTTAAGTTAACTGTTAGGCATAGAAGTCAAGTTCCTAGGGATTGAGGATTGAGTTGGTGGGAAAATAGTAGAAACAATAAATATAAACTATTCTTTCTGGAAATTTAGCAATGAATAGTTAAGAGACTTAAGGTAACAGCTTAAGCAGGGTGGCATGTTCAAGAAAAAAAAATTTGTAAAGGTTAGAGGAAACCTTAGCATGTTAAGTAGGCAGTAAGGAAGAACCAGTAATGCAAGAGAATGATGAGAGAAGGGTAGTAGTCCATGGAGGTATATGAGATCAGATGCACAAGTGGAAGGTTTAGCTTTGGCTAGGAGGACAGCCATTTTATCTTCTAAGTAAGGGAGAGGACAAGTGAGAATATAGGGTGGTTGTTGTTGTTTTTTCCGGTAAAGAAGATATTACCTCCAGAAAGATGGCATCAGTCTTTTTGTAAAGGAGGAGGTTTTGCCAGTGAGATTCTCTCCTTAAGGGGAGTATTTAATTTTTCTTTTTGTGTCCCCATCACCTAGCATAGTGCTTGAAACATACTAAGTGCTTAAGTGATGTTTGTTGAGGTGTGTGGGTGGTACAGAGGATCTGGTGCAGTGGATCTAGAACACAGGATCTGGAACTGAGAAAACCTGAGTTAAAATCTAGTGTCAGACATTAGCTGTGTGACCCTGGACAAGTCACTTAACCACTGCCTCAATTTCCTCTTCTATAAAATGAAACTATTTGTAAACCTTAAAGCGCTATGTATGCTATGATTAATTCTAGTAGTATAAGTATTAGTTGATTTATAGAGGTGAGGTCATTTACTGAGAGAGGAGAAATGTGAGCTGTTATTGCCATTTGTGGGAAAGAGAATGCTAGGAATAACTGATATGAGAATGTGATGGATTTGGCTGGGTACAAATCAAAGTATTGCCTTGAGGCAATGAGGACCTCAATTAGATAGCATGAATTTGTAGTGGACCCAGTCAGCATTGTTTTGAAATTACCTCTAGCATCACTTGGCAATAGAAGCAGAAAAGGCAAATTATGGGGCTAAATGAAGGTTGGAGGTTTGTAGGGGCAAGAACAAGGGATTCACGGATGGATAAAATTACGAGAGAGAGAGAGAGAGAGAGAGAGAGAGAGAGAGAGAGAGAGAGAGAGAGAGAAAGAGAGAGAGAGAGAGAGAGAGAGAGAGAGAGAGAGAATAAGGACTGTAAATTGAGGAAATGGAAACCAAGAGAAGGGTAATTGAATAGGCAGATAAAATGGAATTGGGAGCCTGGAGGCTTTCACAAGTTTAAATAGCAATTTTAAAAATCAGAATTTTAGACTTCACAAATCATGGAAGTGGAATAATTTTGGGTAGTTGTAAATTACGTGATTTTATTCCTCCTAGGAGTACGTAAGGTAGAGTTGATGAACTTGGGGACCAGGATGTTAGAAAGGTAGGTTATCATAAATATTGAAGTCATTAAGTATAACAATAAATAATTTCAAAATTAGCATGTGTTTATATGTATGTGTGTATATATACTTGTGTGGGGCAGCTAAGTGGCACAGTGGATAGGGCATTGGGGTCAGGAAGACCTGAGTTCAAATTTGACCTCAGATACTTACTAGCTATGTGACCTAAGTCACTTAACCCTGTTTGCCACAGTTTCCTCATCTGTTAAATGAGCTGGAGAAGGAAATGACAAACCATTCCATTATCTTTGCCAAGAAAACCCCAAAAGTGGTCACAGTGTCAGACCATAACTGAAAATAATTAAACAACATACACATGTGTGTCTATAAAAATTTCAATTCTTTCTGCTTAAATGATGAAAAGGAAGCTTTTAAGCCAGATGCTGAAGTAGTTGAGGAAGCTGGAAGGTGTTTTTAACGTCAGCAGATGATAGGAACTTGACCAAGTGATATAATTGCACAGTGTGAAGTTCAGAGGAAGACAGGTTGTTGAATGAAAGAGGATCTAGTGAAAGAGTCAGAAAGAGGATTTAGACCTGGCTGTGTGAACTAAAGGACATGAGAGGACTCGTCAATAAGGCTGTCACAGAATGTGCTTTTTTACAGGAAAAACCAGATTTCAATTAGTATTTACTTGTACCTTTATTGAATTGTAGTTTATAGGTGTTGTATATAAATTTTTTGCCCTTTGAAGTCTTTTAAAATGAGCTATGATGGATTTTATGAACCTTTGTGTATACTTGAGGGGGGAATTGTATATTTCTTTCTTTTTCATTAAGTTCTAGTCATCCTGTTTATGTTCATGTTCTTATTTATATTTCTCTCTTTGATTTATCTTTATGATAGGAGGCTGTTAAATCTACTATTATTAATTTTCTATTTCTTCTGAAAGATCTTTCCTGATATATGATTTGCTGTATTATTTGGTATACACATATTCAAAATTGGTATTCCTTTATTATGGTATCTCTTAGTATGATATTATATCCTTGTTTATCTTTCAGTGATGTATTATTAGAATTTAATTTTGTCAAGTATCATCTTTGCAACTCCAGGTTTTCTTGAGTCATCATGAGCTGATCTTCATTTTATATTTTTGTATTTTTTTTAAATGAAATATCAGAGATGATGTTTTGAGATTCCATTAATCCTTTCCATTTTTTCCCCAATTTTTTTCTTTTTATGAGGGAATTCAAATCTCCTTTGGTGGAGTCTCCATGGATTTAAACCATCTCCAAAAATTGGATCAGAACACAGTGGACATTGTTGGTACCATACTGTCATAGTTAAGGCACATATCCTCCATCCTTTTAAGAATTAGTAAATTTCAAAAGTGTACATTGACATTTATTGTCCATCAAAATTACACTATAAGGTAGTTTTGCTGTTTTCAGAGATTGAACTTTGTTGAGGTGCTTGGGGAGGTATCTTAGGGAGGTATTTGTCAAAACAAAAATTTTTTTAAATGCGTACAGTGGCTACTACACTTTTTGAGAGATGATGACAAGCTGCAACCCAGTGATGGTATAATTTTATAGCCAGGCCTCATGAGGATCAGTTGAAAATACTGGGAATTTTTTACTAAAAGAAGAAAAAATCTAGGGGAACTTAAATGCAATCTTCAAATATTTTAAAGGCTCTGTGAAAGGGGAGAATTAAATTTATTCTCTGTGGATCCACAAGTTAGAACTAGGTATAATGAGTGGGAGAAAAATTTCAGCTTATGAGTAAGGAAAAGTTTACTGATAATTAAAACTGTGTGGGGTCCAAAATTATCCAATCTGCAAGAAAAAATCATTGAGGCAGAGCTCTAAGCCATTAACTATTAAAGAGTCCAGACCCTTTCAATAAATGAGACCTCAGATCTTTCTCATGATCTGAGCCTTAATTTTGTAGGACTTGGTATCCAGACACAAAAGAAACAAAGTAAAATACAGAGTTTCATTGGATGATAGATCTTCCTTTTGATCCTCCAGGAGGGCCAGAAATGATAAATCAGCATAGGTGGTCACAGGATGGGCAAGGAAAGGGTCATCTCCTCTAAGTAGTCATAAGATGAGTCCCTGCTAATGTTAGACAAGAGAGAGTGGTCCAAAGATATAAAAATAAACTGAGGGACCTTCCATATCATGTCAAGACATCCCACACAAGCTGGGTTTGGTCATGTACTCATCACCCAAAAGGGTGGAGGTCCTCTAGTCAGCATTCTTGTGGTTAGAAAAGTGAATTTCATAACAGGTTATTGAACCACTAGTGAACTCACAGCTTGTAGTTTGAAGTTTGGGGTTAGAATCTATCTAACCTTATCTAATTATTCCTATATCTAAGATATGTAAAATATGTACTAATATATGTAATTCCTATATTCATGTTAATTGAATAAACTAAATGTATATTACTAGATGAGTATATCACTAATCATTGCTAACAGTCACTACCCCATGGAATCACACTAAGCTGATTAATACTGATTAGAGCAAAATAGGGGTCTAATTAAAATCATCTTTTGTCATCTGTCTTTGGAATGGGCTCCCACATGAGGTAGTGAATTTCCCATCACTTAAGATATTCAGGCAGAGACTGGATGACAAGTTGTTGGAAATATTGTAGATGGGGTTCATATTTAGCTAGGATTGAAATAACTAACTTCCATGGTTCCTTCTAACTCTTAAAATTCTATGATTCTGTAAGAATTCTTTCTCTTAGAGAAAACCATATGTTAGAATTTAACTGTGTCAAGACTAGAAGCATTACTTAGTTTGGTATTCTTCGTTCTGTTCTCAGAATTTGTCCGCATTTCCAATTTCTTTCACAGTACCTGGGGGCTACCTACAAAGAGAAATTAATTTCTGTGAAGATTAAATCCCAGCAGATTTTGGCATCAGCTCTTCTAAATCAGAATGTCTACAGAAGTAAGGGAGGCTTCGATGCTGGTTTCACAAATGCCAGATGAACAAGATAGGATTCTAATAGTGAAGATGGAAGAGGAGGAAATCCACACCTGTGAGCAGGAACCCAGTCTCCACTGGAACAGCTGCTATAGCCCGGAAACATTTCGACAGCGTTTCAGGCAGTTTGGCTACCAGGACTCACCTGGCCCCCGTGAAGCCTTGAGTCAACTTAGGGAATTTTGCCATCTATGGCTGAGGCCTGAAATGCACACAAAGGAGCAGATCTTGGAGCTGCTGGTGCTAGAGCAGTTCCTGGCAATTCTGCCCAAAGAGCTTCAGACTTTAGTACAAAAGCATCACCCAGAGAATGGAGAGGAGGCAGTAACTGTGCTGGAAGATTTGGAAAGGGAGATTGATGGACCAGGAGAGCAGGTTCATATGACAAGGGGTCATCTAGTAATGGGGGGAAATTTCCTGAATTTCTATCTCCCCTTCACCTAGTTAGTAACATAGTTGTTTCTGTCTTGTCTGTTTTCTCTTCTTGTCTTCCATATTTGCTTATTGTTCTAGGAAAAGGAATGAAATTCTCATTCTTCCATCCTTTATCCCTGAGATAGTTTTCCATATAGTCTCTTCTTTCTGTGATTTGTGTTCTTATTATTACTATAATTGGCTCACAACCCAAACCAAATCTAAATGTTTCCAGGTCTCATTCCGTCAACAAAATCAGGAAGAGATGGTACTTCAAGGAGCAGATCAGGAGTCACTAAGCCTTCAAGTCCAGCCCATGGTTAACCAGCTCAAGTGGGCATCTTGGGAACTCCACACCCTAAGACAAAGTGGTAAGGAGTTAAACTCTATGTGGGGTGGAGGGTGAAAGTGGGTGTCTCTTCCACCTCAGGTATGTAAATTGGTGCCTTTTCCTTACCCATTCGCCTCTTAACGTTGGAAGTGTTATCATTATTTGTTTCCCCAGGCATATGCTCTTAATATAGTAGAGCTCCTTTTACCCTTTTCATATCCTAAATGAAATTAGCCTTTATTTATAGATATCAACCATACCAGTCATTTCTTCTATTATAACTTCTTCATTGGCCATTCTCATATTGCTATTAAAGTCATTTTCCTCACTCATCTTCTTGGCTTCTTTTCTAGCCTTCTTTTCCTACTTTGACTTCCATTAACTTTTACATCAAATTTTATATCTTTCTGATTTCTTTCCTCATTGCTAGACTTGTTGCTTCAGACCACCTTGCCTCCTTTTGTAAATCAGTTCTCCTTCTACCCACTGTAGACTGTATGCCTACCTTTTACATGAGAGAGATGTCATTCGATTTTCCAGCAACTTCTCTCTACTTTAAAAAAAAAAAACTATCCCAAAAGGTATCCATAGCTATTTCTAACTTTACCCCCTCCTGTGTTTTTTTCCGTTTTCAGGAAATTCCTGTTTTCATGGCTTTTTCCAGGGCCCTAATTAAGATCACCACTGCACCTCTTCTCCACAGGTTATACTGGTCATCCTGTTTACTCTGAATGAACTATGGAAAAAACCCTTTTTCTCTTACTTCAAAAAGCCACTAGAGCTTCTTAAACAGGAAAGAGACATAAGAACTATGCATTAGAAGTATTAATTTAACATCTGTGTGTAAGATGGATTGGAGGAGGGAGAGACAGTGATAGTCCAGGCAAGAAGTGGTGAAAGCCAGATGAAAGTGACTTTATGAGTGGGGAGAATGGGATGGTTGCAAGAGATATCGTGGAAATAAAATTGATAAGACTTGGCAACTAATTGACTATGGCTTTAGAGAGAAGATTCAGGGGTACACTTTGTGGGGTTTTTTTGTTTGTTTTTTGGGGGTTTTTTTGGCCAGGCAGTGGGGTTAAGTGACTTGCACAGGGTCACACAGCTAGTAAGTGGTATGTGTCTGAGGCAGGATTTGAACTCAGGTCCTCCTAAATCCAGGGCCGGTGCTGTATCCACTGAACCACCTAGCTGCCTCAAAAGATATTGTTTTTTTTCTTGTTTGTTTTTGGGGTTTTTTTGGCTAGGCAATGGAGTTAAGTGACTTGCCCAAGGTCACACAGCTAGTAAGTGTCAAGTGTATGAGGCCAGATTTGAACTCAGATCCTCCTGACTGCAAGGCTGGTGCTCTATCCACTGTGCCACCTAGCTTGCCCGACTTTGTAGTTTTAAACCTGGGAAACTAGGAGGAGTGAAGGACAGAAATAAGGAAATTTGAACGTGGGTAAGCTTAGAGGAAAGTTCTTTTTTGGACATAAGCATGCTGAATTTGAGAGGGAGAATTCAGTAGAATGTAAGCTTCTTGAGGGCAGGGACTATTTTTCTGTTTTGCTTTGTATATCTCTATCCCCTAGCACAGTTTTTTGCACTTAGTAGGATCTTCATAAATTCTTGTTCATTGAATTAGACTGGATTGGACAGTACATCCCCAGTGGAAATGTCCAGCAGGCAGTTGGTGATGGAGCGCTGAAGTAAAGAAAGGTTAATTTGGAGTTTAAAAAACAAAACAAAACTATAAGTGACTAAGAGAGACCAAGAAATGTAGAAACAAATTTACAGAATACAAATTTCTTATCCTAATTTAACTAATGACTAGACTCAGATTTGTTTGGTGTACACAACTCCAGTTCTTTCCTTTCTTCCACCCTATTTCATGTGAACTAAAGAAAAGAGTTTTGCTTCTGTATTTCTGTCAGGCTTCAATAAGGGGGCTGAGCCACTAGTGAGAGTTGTTTGTTTCTCAGGGCGTGCGAAAGACCCAGAGAAGCTAGGGCTTATAATAACTGTGGATATTGATCCCTTTCATCCTGCAGTTTTCCCTTACAAGGGGCTTCTTTCATTTTTATAGAAATGGGACTTTCTTGCTGTAATCCATAAATAGATGTGGTTTTAATGCAGAAAATTTGAATGGAATATTCATGACTGTTGTTACAATAAATTAGTTATTTGTCATAGTTGCTTAAAATTGAGATTCTCAACATTTGGAGAGTTGTGAGCCATAAATGTTGGCTTTAATACCAGCATTCTGTGACTTCATGATTTCGTTTGGAGAGTCATTTAGTCTAATCCCTGCCCAAAACATGAATCTTCTCTAGAACATCCCCCATAAGTGAGGATTTGATAATCTGCTTGAAGATCCCTAGTGACGGATTATTTAATAACCTCTGAAGTAACTGATTGAATTTTGGTACATCTCTACTTGACAGGAAATTTTTCCTTACGTTGGACCAAAAATTTACCTTCCTACCTTCCTACCTTCCTGTGGTTCCCATTCTGACCTCTGGGAGCCAAGCAGAACAAGTATAGCATCTTATCTACATGGTCACACTTCACATATTTGAAAATAGCTATCGTCTATTCTCTGTCGTCACTTCACCAGTTTGTCTTTTTCAGTCATATCACCATCTTGATCACTCTCCTTAGGATAAGCCCCATCCCTTCTAAAAGATGAGTTTAAGAACATTATTTCAAAGGGCAGCTAGGTGGCGCGGTGGATAGAGCACAAGCTCTAAAGTCAGGAGGACCTGAGTTCAAATGTGGCCTCAGACCAAGCACTTGACACTAGCTGTGTGACCCTGGGCAAGTCACTTAACCCCAATTGCCTAACCCCTTCCCCCCCAAAAAAAGAACATTATTTCAGATTGTGTATGACAAAGGGAGAGTACAGCTGCATGACTACTTCTCTGACCCTGACATTTGTCCTTCTCTGGTTCTATAGCACCTCATATTTTGTTCCTTAGAAAGCATATATAGTACCTTAGCAATAATAAAGGAAAAACTCATTTTTCATAGTGCTTTACTCGATAACTTTTTAGGGAAAGTAATATGTATTTTAAAGATGGGGAAAGAGGACTCAGAGGTTACATGATTTTTTTTCCAGAATCACATGACTAATAATTGACAGAGCCAGCACTTGAACCCATCTGATGATTCTAAGTGTAGTGCTAGTTCCACTATACCTTACTGCCTCTTTAGTTTTTTTATATGTGTGTGTGTGTGTGTGTGTGTACACACACACACACACACACACACACACACACACACATACACATATTCACTACCCTGGGTTGTCATTCATGTGGACCTTTTGACTTGAAGTCATTGAGTGAAGATAGGTGCTTTTTTTTTAAACCTTGTTTTTTATATTGAGTTTCAATTCTCTGTTAACCATTTTTGTTCTATCCTTCTAAGCTGAAAAATTTTGTTCTTCTTGGTAGACAGAACATGAGCAAAACATATCATAATAAATTTAGAGCTAGAAGGAAATTAGCTGGAGCTGTGCTCGTCCAACCCCCTTATTTTACACTTATCCAAGTGGTAATGATGTACTGCAGATTCGACATCAGATACTTCATCACTGAGCTTAATCTGTTACTAGACTGCAGAAATTTTTAAAATAAATCATAACAAATCAAGTTAACAAGTATTTTTTAAGTGTGTACTATGTGTCAGGCATTCTGCTCAATGCAGGGAATACAAATAAAAGCAAAAACAGTCCCTGCTTTCAAGGAGCTCATATTCTAATCAGGGAGACAACATGCAAAAACTATGTATAAAGAAGATATATACAGAGTAAATTGGAGATAATCTCAGTGGGAAGGCACTAACATTTGAGGGAAATGGGGAAAGACTTCTTTCAGAATGTGGGATTTTTAGCTGAGACTTGAAGGAAGCCAGGAGGTCAAAATGAAGAGACAGAAGATGTAGTGTGTCATGTGCAAGAAAAGAAAAGGAGGCCAGTATCACTGGATTATAGAGTTCCTGGAAGGGAGTAAGATATAAGAAGGAAAGGAAGGGAAAAGAAGGGAACCTGTTATGAAGGGCTTATGATAATAAGAAACCACTAGAGTTCATGAGTAAGGGAGGACACAATCAGATCTGTGCTTTAGGAAAATCAGTTTGATAGCTGAGTGGAAAATGAACGAGAGGGGAAAAAGCCTTGAGGCAAGTAGACCAACTAGAAGGTTATTGTAGTAGTCTAGGCATGGGGCGATAAGTGCCTGTGACAAGATAGTGCCAGTGTCAGAGGAGAGAAGGGGGTATGTGCAAAAGATGTTATAAAGGTGAAATTGACAGGACTTGTCAATCAAACAGATTTGATGGGTGATGGGGGGAGTGAGAGAGAGGGTGAAGAATTAAGGCTGACACGGAGATTGTGAGTTTAGGTGACTGGATTATGATGATGGCACCCTCAACAGTAATAGGGAAGATAAGAAAGAGGGGGATGCTTGGAGGAAAAATAAATGAGTTCAGTTTTAGATATGTTGATTTTAGTTGTCCACAGGACGTCCAGTTTAAGATGTCTAATAGGCAGCTAGAGATGTGAGTCTAGAGGTCAGGAGAGAGCTTAGGGCAAGATAGATTTGAGAATCATGTGCAGGATGATAAGTGAATCCATATGCACTGATGAGATCACCAGAGGAAATCATATAGAGGGAGAAGAGAAAACGACCCAGGATAGAACCTGGGGAACACTGGTACTTCCATTTTGGAGAGAGGACTGGACTTTGTCTATTCCTGTCCTGGCTCTGCTTCTGACTGGACTTCTGGACCCACAATTATTAATGAATGTGACCTGGATATAGATCCAGCAAAAGAAAAACAGAAAAGAAACTGAAAAGGAGCAGTCTACTAGTAGGAAGAAAACCAGGAGAGAGCATTATTAGAAAAATCTAGAGAGGAGAGTATTAAGAAGAAGGTGATTGACAGTGTCAAAGACTGTACAGAGGTCAAGAATAAAATAAAAATTGAGCAAATCCATTAAATTTGGCAATTAAAAAATCATTGGTAACTGTGAACAGAGTAGTTTTAACTGAATTATGAGGTCAGAAACCAGACTGTGGAGATTTTAGAAGAGAGGAAGAAAGGAAAGGAAGTAGAAATGTAAGAATTTTAGCCACAAAAGGCAGGAGAGATATAGGGAGATGACTATTTGTTAGGAGGGTTTTCTGGAGAATTTTAATTTAGATATTATGTTAGACTAGAATTCCGAGGTTCCCTATATCCTTGAAATTTTGTGATTCCATGAAGCTCAGAAAGGATGTAATTGACCATAGGTAAAGCAGAATTGGGATTCAGACCCAGATGCTAAGATTTTAAAATCCAGTACTCTTTGTATTACAACATATTGGCCCTCAGAAATAGAATGGCAAGACATTCTTTCTAACAACTATTGTTTTCATATTCATACCAAACAGACCCTATCCCTTTCTTAATCTTCCTCTTACTCCAGAATAGCAAAACACATACACACAAAACTCTTTCTCTACTATTTGATATTTATTGCCTCACCTCAGACTGGGCTTTAGTCTTCCTGACATTTTTCATAAGACAGAACCTTGCCACTTTTTGTACTTGTCCTTATTTACCACTTTTCATGTGTATAAGAAGTATTCATAATACTTCATTCATTCACATATTGTGAAGCCTTAAAATGTAATACATAACGTGAGTTGTTATTTTTAAATTAGTTTGTTATTGACTTGTCTTTTTAGCTACATTTAGACACCTCTTTTTTTCTTCCTTATTTGAATCCACTGTGACTTCACTAGAATTTCTGTTTTGAGTGCCTCCCATTCCTTTTGCCCTAACTTCTCTGTTTCTCAGGCTATAGGATCCTATCAATCCCATCTGAACTTTTTGAACTCTAAACTCCTAAAATCCAAGCCAGGTTTTCCAGTAACCATCTGTTACAAATTCTAATCTAGCCATTCTCTCTCTCACTTATGTCTTAGAAAACCATAATTACTCCCCAAACTTTTGTATTTAAGCTTTATTAATACAGATTTAAATTAATTGTGTTTATGGATTCTGTGAATTTTTAAATACCTCTTGAGGTGTAATTTAAGATAATTCTTGGGAAATAGAAAGCAAGGTTCAAGAATCACCACTTTGGATAAGCAGCCTATCACTTAATGGCCACTATGAATGAAACTCAAAATTTTTTTTCAAATTTTTATATTTTTTCCAATTACACATAAAAACAATTTTTAACATTCATTTTTAAAAATGCTGAGTTCCAAATCCTCTATTTCCCACTCTCCCATACATCATACTTGAGAAGGAAACAATGTGATATAGATTATACAAGTGCAATCATGCAAAACATAATGCAAAAGAAAAAACACAGACCAAAGAAAAAATGTCAAGAAGATTTTAGAAAAGCATATTTCTATCTGCATTCAAACTTCCATCAGTTCTTTCTCTGGAGGTGATAGCATTTTTCATCATAAATACTTTGGAATTGTCTTGGATCATTGTATGGCTGAGAATAGCAAAGTCATTCACAGTTGTTCATCATATAATATTGCTATTACTGTGTAGGATGTTCTCCTACCTCTGCTCACTTCACTTTGTATCAAATTATATAAGTTTTTCCAGGTTTTTCTGAAACCATCCTGCTTGCCATTTCTTATAGCACAATAGTATTCCATCACAATCATATACCAACCACAACTTGTTCAGCCATTCCCCAATTGATGGGCATCCCTTCAATTTCCAGTTCTTTACCACCACAAAAACAGCTGCTATACATATTTTTGTGTATGTATGTATGTATGTATGTATGTATGTATGTATGTATGTATGTATGTATGTATATATGTAGATGTGTATGTGTGTAGATGTGTATATATATGTACATATGTATGTGTATATGTGTGTGTGTGTATACATATGCACACATATGTATACACACACACACATATATATATATAGGGTTTTTTTTCCTTTTTTAAAAAATCTCTTTGGGATACAGACCTAGTAGTGGTATTGCTGGGTCAAAGTGTGTGCATGATTTTATAGCGCTTTGGGCATAGTTCCAAATGCTCTCCAGAACGGTTGGATCAGTTCACAATTCTACCAATAGTGTATCAGTGTTTCAATTTTTCCATATCACCTCCAACATTTATCATTTTCCTTTTCTGTCATATTAGCCAGTCTGATAGGTGTGTGGTAGTACCTACCTCAAAGTTGTTTTAATTTGAATTTTTCTAATCCATAGTGATTTAAAGCATGTTTTCATATGACTTTGATTTCTTCTTTTGAAAACTGCCTGTTCATATCCTTTGACCATTTATCAGTTGGGGAATGACTTGTATTCTTATAAATTTGACTCAGTTCTCTATATATTGAAGAAATAAGGCCATTATCAGAGAAACTGTGTACATTTTTCCCCCAGTTTTTTGCTTTCCTTCCAATCTTGGCTGTATTCATTTTGTTTGTGCAAAAGCTTTAATCTAATATAAGCAAAAATTATACATTTTACAACCTGTAATACTGTCTTATTCTTGTTTGGTCATAAATTCTTTCCTTATGCATAAATCTGACATATAAAATTTTCCATGCTCCCCTAATTTGCTTATGGTGTCATTATTTGTGTCTAAATCATGTGCCCATTTTGACCTCATCTTGGTATACAGTGTGAGGTGTTCTCTATCTAGTTTCTGCCAAACTGCTTTCCAATTTTCCCAGCAATTTTTGTCAGATGGTGAATTCTTGTTCCAAAAGTTTGGATCTTTGGGTTTAACAAACACTAGATTACTGTGGTCATTTACTACTGTGTGTAGTGTACCTAATTTATTTCACTGGTCCACCACTCTTATTTCTTCTTCAGTACCAGACTGTTTTGATGATTACAGCTTTGAAATACAATTTGAGATATGGTACTCCTAGACCACTTTCCAAAACTTTACGCTCTGTTTTCCCATTAATTCCCTTGATATTCTTGACCTTTTGTTCTATCAGATGAATTTTGGTTATTATTTTTGTCATATATAGTTTGTTGGTAGTTTGATTGGCATGGCACTGAATAAGTAAATTAATTTAGGTAGAATTGTCATTTTTATTATATTGACAAAGCCTACCCATGAGCTATTGATATTTTTCTATTTGTTTACATCTGACTTTATCTGCATGAAAAGTGTTTTGTAATTACATTCATATGGCTTCTGGGTTTGTTGTGACAGGTAGACTCCCAATTATTTTACATTGTCTGCAGCTGTTTTAAATGGAATTTGTCTTTCTATCTCTTGCTGCTTGACTTTGTTGGTACTATATAAAAATGCTGATGATTTATGTGGGTTTATTTTTGTATCTTGCAATTTTGCTGAAGTTGTTAATTATTTCAATTAGTTTTTTAGCTGACTTCTGGGAAGGCTTCTAATCTCTCCCCATTACAGAAATAATGCTTGCTGATGGTTTTAGATAGATGCTACTAATCATTTTAAGGAAAGTTCCATTTATTTCTGTGCTCTCTAGTGTTTTTAATAGGAATGGGTGTTATTTTGTCTCAAAAGCTATTTTTGCATCTATTGAGATAATCACATGATTTGTTAGTATTGTTATTGATAGTGTCAATTTTACTGATAGTTTTCCTAATATTGAACCAGCCCAGCACTTCTAGTATAAATCCCACACGGTCATAGTATATGATCTTTGTGATATATTGCTGTAATCTCCTTGCTAGTATTTTATTAAAATTTTTGCATCAATATTCGTTAAGGAAATTGGTCTGTGGTTTTCTTTCTCTGTTTTAATTATTCCTGGTTTAGGTATCACCACCATATTTGCGTCATAAAAGAAATTTGGAAGGATTCCTTCTTTGCCTATTTTTCCAAATAGTTTATACAGTATTGGAATTAAATGTTCTTTAAATGTTTGGTAGAATTCACTCGTGAGTCATTTGGAGCTGGGGATTTTTTTCTTAGGTAGCTAATTTGTGTCTTGTTCAATTTCTTTTTCTAATGTCAGATCATTTAAGTATTCTATTTCCCCTTCTGTGAATCTAGGTAATTTATATTTTTGTAAATATTCATCCTTTTCATTTAAATTGTTAGGTTTATTGGCATATAGTTGAACAAAATAGCCCCCAATAATTGCTTCAATTTCATCTTCATTGGTGGTGAATTAACCATTTTCATTTTTGATACTAGTGATTTTCTTTTCTTTCTTTTTTTAATCAAATTAACCAATATATCTATTATATTGTTATTGTTGGTGTTTTTCATAAAACCAGCTCCAGTTTTATTTCAATGGTCAGTGGTTTTTAAATTTCTCACCTCTCCCATTCATCCTTTGCCATCCTATTTTTTTAGTTGTTAGTCATTTTTCAGTCGTGTCTGACCCCATTTGGGATTTTCTTGGTGAATATGCTAGAGTAGTTTGTCATTTTCTTCTCCAGCTCATTTTACAGATAAGGAAACTGACAGAAACAGGGTTAAGTGACTTGACCGGGGTTGTACAGATGGTAAGTGTCTGAGGACAGATTTGAACACGGGAAGAGGAGACTTCCTGATCCCAGGTGCTGACACTCCATCTTGTCATCTTTTTTACTACCCACTTACTACTCTACCTATTCCCATGTTCATTTCATTGTCTGGATCAGCTATCCCTGCACTGTTACCTTTCTCTCCCCAAAGTCTGCTGCTTTACTTGCCTTGTCTCTCATACTGTGGTGCCATTTTGTAGGTATTTATGAGCCATTAATTCCTAGAACATTTGTATTTCATTTAGATCATCTTGTCTCCCTTGCAGCACAGAGAACAGATGATATTGCATTTTCTTTTTGTTGTTTCAGGTGATGACACGAGAGTGGAAAAGGTAGAACTGGCTCCAAAGCAGATTTCTTCTGATATAGCATCACATGGTAGTAGTGTTCCTGGCACCCTCAATATGAATGTTCCCCAGGTTTTAAAATTTAGAGAAACCTGTGAAAGTGATGGCAGATTCAAAAGAAGGCAGGGAAATCCCTCTCGCAAAAAACAGTATAAATGTGATGAATGTGGTAAAAATTTCAGTCAAAGCTCAGCCCTTATTCTTCATCAGAGAATCCACAGTGGAGAGAAACCCTATGAATGTGATGAGTGTGCAAAAGCTTTCAGCAGAAGCTCAATTCTTATTCAACATAGGAGAATCCACACTGGGGAGAAGCCTTATATATGTCATGAATGTGGGAAAGCATTCAGCCAAAGTTCCAATCTTTTTAGACATAAGAGAAGGCACAATAAAGAAAAAATCCTAACAGTGTCATGAGTGTTTGAAAGCAATCAAAATCTTTTCATCAGAGAAGACTCAATAGACAAAGATCCTTTTGATGAAATCAGTTTAGTTTTAGTGGGCATAAATTCCCTATTGAAGATCAGAAAAGCCACTGTGGAGAATGTGAAACATTAATTACTGTTTCTTCCTTATATAATAGTACAGTACCATCCCTATCAGACATTTGAGAATCCTAGCTCTACTGCAGGCAGTCATCCTTAAGTCCCACTTGCTGGGGATCATCTATTAATTTATTTTATTTCCATTGCCATGTCAGCTAGATGGCTGTTTGCCCCTTCTCTAAAAATGTCCTTCTTAGATAATTTCTCCCTATTTAGAGTGAATATAAAAGTTTTATAAGGTAATTCATTTAAAAGATGGGCACTTTTTATTTTTTAAAATGCAGCGTAGGAATTCTAGCAACAAGTCTGAAGACATCTTTTTCAGCTATTCTATTAGGCCTGTTGATTTTGGCCTGGATCTAGAATTTCATTGGTGTAGAGAACATTTTGCACTGCACATCTGCAATTCAAACTATGGTCACACAGCTTGTATATATGAGAGACAGGACTTGAACTCAGATCTACCAGATTTCAAAGCCAGCACTCTTATCTACAACACCATGCAGTCTCTCTTGTTATCACACTCTAACATAAAGATTCAGGCTTATAGGAAGAGTAGCCAGAGAGGTATAGGCCCCAAAATAGATGGTCACCATTATCTAGAATGAGAGGTTATTGAGGTCAAGAAATGGACAACACTCCCAGGTTAGAAAACAGAAATACTATGATTGAAGCTAGTAAGAATGTAAATAGTATGTAGTTTAGAGCCAGCTCATGACAAGAACAAGATGCTTCCCTGTGTTTGTAGGAAGCCTCTAACTTTAAAAAATGTGTATGTAAAATAAGCTACCAAATCAGATTATCACGTGATATGAAAGTATATTATAACAAACTGATGTTATGCTAAGTGGTTGTAGCATCCTCATCATCTAGGAAATGAAAAGTTGTAGAGTAAGACCTTTTCGGTGTATCTGCAGCATTGTCTAAGAGGATCCCCTTTATTAGCTGACGTGTGTCTAATTATATTGGCAAGCATATCTTTATAGTGAAGAAGTGTGATTGATTGGGCTATTGCATCTTATTGCAAGTATCACTTAAAATTGAGGCAAAGGGAACTTTAGATAACTTTGTTACAAAATTTCAGAAGTCTCAGTACCTGAGAGGCTACTTAGTTCAACCCATAACTTAACAAGGAACCTATAACTTAGCAGTATACACCAGATAGCTCAATACCAAAAAAAGGTAACTATCTAACTCAACTATGTAATTGCAGTTAATAGATATATTTCCTCAACATAAATTAAAAATTGACTTGCTAATACAAATAAATCTTGGGATTTGGGGTAAGCTTAACTACTGCTTCCAAACATAGAGTTGAGATTTCAGTCTAGACCCATGATGATACCACAAAAATGTAGAAATTGGTAATACCTGATTTAAAGAACTTGCCAAAATCTTTTGTATACATTCTTCAAAATTGAAGTTAAAAACATCTCCACCATAGTTTATAAGTTTTAAAGATTTTATATTTTTCAGCAGCTAATCAATACATATTGGGCAAATATAGTAGCACAGAAATTATACCAACATGTTTAATGGAAACAAGTGTTTTATTTGAAAATAAAGTAACTGGTTTATTTATTTAAATTACTTTGACAGAAACTGATAAACTAATTTTCCCTTTTTAGGGATTCATTATACGTATTATAATAATACACATTTTGTTAGTGATAATGCCTATGTAATGTACTCCATTGACTGTATTCTGCTGTTATGCTTCAATTACACTACTGGCTAGAAAAACATCAGATATAAAGATGAGACATGGGAAGGAAGAAGGAACAGAAGGTACCTGTAAGTGGCCCTTTGGTCTACCTGTAACTGCCACAAAGTATAATCATTTCACACTTCTCCCAAGATTATTAATATATGTAGTACTTTGGAAGATTCCAAAGGGTTGGAATTCGTGTAGGCCAGTTAACGATATATGTGACAAATACATAGCAACTAGTCATTAAAAAAAAGCCAGTAGGGAGAAGTGAATGCAAAATGGAGCTTGTTTATAAATATGCTGATAGTAATTGTCATGTGGAATATAGAGTTAAGTATGTATATATGACTATGTATTGATATAATGTATTATTTTATGTTATAGAAAATGAAAAGGTCTTTTGTTTGTGACTCATTCTCCTTGTGGCTGAAAGGAACAAACCAATGACCAATAAAGCAATGACCTCCCCATAGATAATCATTGTTGTGTGTTATTCCCCCAATAATTAGATGATAAGTCATTGCTTTAGGACTTAGATACCTTTCAGGTAAAACTGGACAGTCTAAATCAGGTAAACTGAGGGGTACAACTACCCTCATTTGGTTAAGCATTCGTTCAGCAAGCATTTATTAAGTGCTTAAAACATACCAGGCTCTGGGGATACAAAACAAAAACAACCCCTGCCCTGATGTTCTACTGGGGGAAACAATGATAATGTGGATAAGTAAGTACAAAAAATATTCAAAATAATATGGAATAGGGGAGACGTTCTGAACAATTGGAGGAATCAGGAAAGACCTTGTGTAGAAGATGACACTTGTACTAAGCCTGGTTGGAAAATAGGAATTCAAAAAAAACAAGTGAGGAGAGAAGTATATTCTAGGTATGGGAGTTGACCTGCGGAAAGGCTCAAAGATGGGAGATGAATGTCATGTACAGCCAGTTACACCAATCTGGTTACAGTGTGTGTAAAGGGCACAACATATGATAAACCTCAAAAGATGGGGCATACCCAGATTATGAAGAGCTTGTAAGCACCAAACGACAAAAGAGTTTGTATAGCAATTCAGTATGACATGATCAAAACTTCCCCTGGGGACCATAGATAAGAAATCTGATCACAGTATTCTTCCTTTCTTAACAGTTGTTTTGTTTTTTGTTTTGTTTTTTAGTGAGGCAATTGGGGTTAAGTGACTTGTCCAGAGTCACGCAGCTAGCGAGTGTTCTGTATCTAAGGCCAGATTCGAACTCTGGTGTTACTGACTCCAGAGCCAGTGCTCTATCCACTGCACCACCTAACTGCCCCCCCCAATAGTTGAACAAGCCCTTTAAAGTTTTAGAAAACATGGAGGTCTCTATCTGGCAAATGTAGACAATTTCTAGGCATAATCAAGATATTTAGTACCTACCATTAGGTAAATGAAATAACCTCCAAAGACAGAAGATTTAGGGAGGATGTGATAGTTGTCTTCAATATTTTAAGTCTCATTGTGGAAGATATATTAGACTTGTTCTGCTTAGACCTAGAAGGTAGACGATATAGCAGGGATATTTTTGCAGAGAAACAAACTTTGACTTCATCTAAAAAATAGAATGGGCTGTTTCAGTTCAACAAACATTAAGTGACAACGATGTGAAAGACATTGCCCTGAGAGCTGGGGGTACAAAACAAAACTAAGTTTCTGCTTTCAAAGAATATACATTCTATGGTGGAAAGGTAGTGGGTTCCCCCTAACTGTAGGTCTTCCAGCAGAAGCTGAAATCACAGAGTGGATTCCTCTTCAGGATTGAATTTAAATGGCCCCTGAGGCCCAAATCCAGATTCTGAGATTGTGTGATTTTACAAGTCTATAATGCTTTTGATTGCAAGTAACTAAAAATTCAAATTAGTTGTAGTAGAAAAATATCGGCCAATGCACCTTACTTTTTGAGGTTGAGGGGTGCTGGGACTCCGATAGCGACATGTGGGTCCTGCCGGAATGAATTCGACCCAAGCCTTTTTTCAGCCAAAACAAGGTTTATTAAAACACAGATAGAGAGTGGGTTTGATTCTAACAATCTGCTCTGCTTAGATGAGAATGACTCTTTTTATAGAAAAAGGATCTGGATGGAAGTGGCCAGTAGATTGGGGTGACTGCAAGGTAGCAGAGAACCCCAGGGACCTGGACCACGTGGCCAAGAGAGAATGGGGTCTAGATAGAATCAAGAGTGGGAAGTAGCCAGGGGCTACTGGAGGTAATGGACAATATGGAGGGCTGGCACAGCAGAGAATTGGGAAATTGGACTTAGGCTACAATGAAAGGCCAGTTGACTGGAATGGGTTAGTGCCTCAGGCAAATGCCAGAGACTTGGATCAGGTGGGAAAATTCAAGGAGAGTTCAAGGTGGGGTTTCCAGGGCCGGTAGACAAATGCGACCCAAATTCTTTTGGGGTAAGGGGCCATGGTTTTGGCTTGGGCCTGTACTTGGTCATACCAACTTAAGAAAAATTTGCCTAGTGAGTTGTCTGTTCTGGCTCAAGCTTTTTGTTAGAACTAATAAAGCAGAGATCAAAGTTTTTGAGCAAAAGGACCAAACTTTCAATTTCCCCAGCCATTTAACCAAAAGAAATTTAGCTCTGCATGTTTTCAAGCATTCCTGAAATTCTACATCATCTGACCCAGTTTTCCTTCCTCCTTCCTTAAAAAAAAATTGTTGTAATCAATGTATATACAGTTCTGGTCTTTTTTATTTCCTTCCTTGTGTATTTCATATTTTATAATTTTTATGGCATGATAATATCCCATTACATTGATAAACCATAATGTGTGCATTCTCCAAATAAACAGCAAGCATCTGTTAAGTGCCTCCTATGTTCGAAGCATTGTGGTAGGTGGTGGACTCCAAAAACAAAAGTGAAACAGTCTTTACCCTCAAAAAGCTTACATTTTAAAAGGTAATTTGAGGGATGTGGGGGCAGGTGCAGAAAGACACTAGGAAAGGCTTCATGTAGACGGTGATGCTTTCGCTGTCTTAATTATGTGGGGGTATGAGTAGTTTCAATTTTTTGTCATTTCCAAATCTTCCTTCCCCCCCATATATATATATGCGCGCGTGTGTGTGTGTGTGTCTGTGTGTGTGTGTGCGCATTTTCCCATTAGTCTGACATTTTAAAGTGTTTGCCATCCTAGCAGGTACGAAGTGGCATCCTGACATTATGTAACCTAATGAATGCATTACTGGAAAGCTATTGGAGAAATTGTTTCAGACACCTGGTTTAACAATTGTTATCTGTGGAAAAGGAGGTTGCTGCTAGGTTATAGAAGGTTTTAAAAAACAAATCGTTTATAAGTTTCAAAAGTCTTAGTGCAGTTTTAAATTTTAGTTATCAAAACTGCACTGACTTTTGCAATGCCTTGTATTTTATCCTAGAGTCGTTAGGGAGCCAGTGGAGTTTAATTAACAAGGGAACGTCATGGTCGGCCTTGTACTTTAAGAAAATCACTCTCTCAGCCGTGCGGAGGGCAGATTGGAAAAGAGAAAATCTCGAGATAACGAAGACCTGGTGGTGACTTCAGCGGCTTCGTGCACAGTGAGATGATGCCAGATGCTAGAGATACTGTGGAGGAGAAAGGCAGCATCTGGCAACTGATTGCAAATGTCGGGTGAGACAGGATGAGGGCAGTAGCCCAGGTAATGAATAGAGCGGACTGCCCTTCTGCTCCACATCTGTGGTCATGTGCTCCTAGGACTCTCCACTCCCTCGCCTCTCCCGCAGCCGTTTGAGGCATTTCTCTCCTGGCCGGACCAGGAGAGAACCGGAAGCAGCTCCGCCAGGAGGCTTCTGGGAGAACGTTTTCCTAACATCCTTTTACGACAGCCCGGAAAGGCGAGCCGCCTGCTTCCAAGGCTGGGGGTGAGGACGAGGAGCCTGCGGGGGAAGCCGGCAGTCAGGCAATCAGAAGTGGGGGGACAGAAACCGAGGAGCCGGGAGGCTTCATCCTTGTGTCCGAAGGGCTACTCGTGGAGACACCGCAGCACCCACAGCCAGAGATTTGCGAGGAAGGACAGGGAAGGGGGAGAGGAGAACTTGCGATTCTCCATGGCAACCCTCTTGTGACGTTTTAAACCCCATCTCCATCCCCAGCCGCAGAGTCATTGAGAGTTGAGTATTCCAAGGGAGGTTCCTGTCTGGAGAAAGTAGGGGCCGCGCGCGAGGGTTTCTGGGAAGAGTAGTCCGGGCTGGGTGTGTGCGGAAGTCTTCAAAGGGTCCTCTTGGAATTAGGTGAGTGCTGGGCTGAGGGAGTGAAAGAGCTCCGGTTCCCCCCGCACGTCGCCTCCGCGGCTCTTCTGGGATGTGCCCGGGGGTGCTTGGAGGCCCAGGACCCGGCAGCCGAAACAGGAGAGTTGCTTTTAGAGCGTGGGCCTGCTCTGTCCGTGGCCTCTGCTCCTCGCTGGCCCTTCCCAGCCCCACTCCCTCCTTACTGAGCTGAAGGGGAAATTTTTCTCAGAAAATAGGCCAAAAAAAAAGGAGCTTTTTCTTAAGTTGCTTTTGATTAATCGTTGCTTTTTCTGGCCAATAAATGAACAAACATTTTTTAAAAGATACATACAAGTGCCAAGCACTGTACTAAGCCCTGGAAATACACCAACTAAATAATGATGCATTCTGTCAAGGAGCTTACATTCTATTGAGGAAAACAACCTTTACGTAATTAAGGATATACAAAATAAAAACAAGATAATTTTGGAAAGAGCACTAGCATCTTGGGAAAGGTTTCTTGCAGAAAGTGTTGCTTGAGTTGTTTTGAAAGAAACAGAGATTAAGAGGCAGAGATGAGGGAGTGCATTCCAGGCATAGGATGCAGTCAGTGCAAAGTCAAGAAGATGGGGAGATGGAGTGTCTTTTGTGAAGACCAGCAAGGTCAGTCTGACTGCACTGCAAGAGTGTGGGGAAAACGAGTGGATATATGAGGGAGTGTGGAAAGGCAGGTTGGGAAAAGGTTGTGAAGGGTTTAAAATGTTAAAACCTTTTTCTATATGATATTTGTTTGAATTTAATCCTAAGGTATTAAGGAACCACTGGAGTGTTCATTGAGTGAGAGAGTTACATGGTTACACTTGTGCTTTAGGAAAACCGTTCTAGTAGCTTTGTGGTGAATGGATTGGAGTGGAGAGAAATAAGACAAGAAGAGAGAATGGGAGACTATTGCAGTAGTCCGTGCAGTGGTGATGTGGGCCTGAACCAGAAGCGGGTGAAGATGAGTGACATTTGAGATGTTAGAGAGATAGAAAGATAAATATTTGGCAACTCAATAAGTATGTGGAGTAAGGAAAGGAGATTTCCAAAAACAAACAAAAACTTTGAGCCCAGTCTGGATTAAGAATGAGAGAGCAGACTACTAGACCCTGTTGCTGATAAGGGGCTTATCTCTGACTCCTAGAGTTGATTGGAGTCCCTTTCTCCTGGTTAGTACATTGTGAGCTTTTTGAAGAGGAATAATGAATCCTTGATCATAGTTACTGAGTAGACTTGAGTCTTGTTCAGTTTATTTAAGTAAATAAAGAAATGAACAGGACCTAAGGTGAAGGTAGAAGGAAGGTAGAAGTGGGTAAAATTTTTCTATCACTTATCTTTGGTTCACTGGAGGGAAAAAAAAAGGTGCCCTGGCCACCCACAAACAAAAAAAACAGTAAAGACCCATATAAGATTTGAGCAGATATTGCCATAGCGTTACAGATTTTACTCTACCACCTATTTCATCATGCTTATAGACTATATGTATTGAAAATTATTTGAAGACAAAATTAGGGGAGCTGCTTAAATTTTTAAGAACCACTTTCTGGGGGCAGCTAGGTGGCACAATGGATAGAGTTCCAGCCTTGGAGTCAGGAGGACCTGAGTTCAAATGCAGTCTCAGACACATAGCCCACAACACTTACTAGCAGTGTGACCCTGGGCAAGTCACTTAACCCCGATTGCCTAGCCAAAAAAAAAAAAAAAGAACCGTTTCCTGGGGAACAATGAATATATTATCCGCAGTTCTTAGGTAGCTGTTTCCCTAGAATCTGACCTGTACACTGGAGGTTTCTCACAGATTTTTAGTTCATTCTTTGTCGTTCTAGCTAATCTTCTATTTGCTGTTTTCACAATCATCTCTGTGACTATATGAATAATTGGTGATAATTTCTCATATTCATTTAAATTGCTCTTTACAATTTACAGAGGCTTTTTACAATTTTAGAGGCAGTTGGTGACACAGTGGATAGAGCACTAGGCCTGGAGTCAGTAAGACCTGAGTTCAAATCCAGCCTTAGACACACACTAGCTTTGTGATCCTGGGCAATTCTCTTAAACTCTCTCAGCCTCCGTTTCCTCAACTGTAAAATAGGGATAGTGCCAGGCACATGGTAATTGCAGTATGAATGCTGATTCCTTTCCGGTTTGTCACAACACACCTGTGAGGGAAGAAGTACAAGTATCATTCCCCTTTTACAGATGAGGAAATTGAAGCCCAGGGAAATTTAATGGCTTAAAGTTACAGAGCCAATAAGTAGTAAAGCAAAGACTAGCATTAGAACCAGCATAGTTAGAGTGCTTTGGCTTTTCTGACCAGATTTTCCTTTCCTTTTATAAGGTTGTGGTTTACATAAGGAATAAATATCAACGTTTCTTTGTTCAGTCTTATTTTTCCATCCTTACTAAATGACTAGGTCTTGACTAGCATTCATTGTCATATATGTCTAAGCCTTTAGGGTTAGTTATTTGTTGCTGCTGATTTTTTTTGTCCAATATTCCAGAAGTGGCTTTGAAGAAGAGGCTGAAGGTAACTAAGACTGGACACTAGCTGAAGTAAGTTTCCTTCTGAGATAGTCTCATTCAGAATGTCTGCAGAATTGAGTGAGGATTCAATATTGATTTCTCCCACTCCAACTGAAAAAGAGAGTATTTTGAGAGTGAAGATAGAAGAGGACCGCTCCTATGAACAGGGATCTAGTGTCCACTGGAACAGCTGCCATGGTCCAGAAATCTTTCGCCAACAGTTCAGGCAGTTTGGGTACCAAGATTCACCAGGGCCCCGTGAAGCCCTGAGCCAACTCCGTCAGCTTTGCCGTCTCTGGCTTAGACCAGAGAGGCACACAAAGGAGCAGATCCTAGAGCTACTGTCCTGGAGCAGTTCCTGACCATCTTGCCCAAGGAACTCCAGACCTGGGTTCGAGAGCATCATCCAGAAAATGGGGAAGAGGCAGTGACCATTCTAGAAGATTTGGAGAGAGAGCTTGATGAACCAGGACATCAGGTAGGAAGAGGGAAAGGTTATCTAAAATAACTTCTTGATACTCTTTTCTTTCTATATTTTGAGGACACCACTCTCTCCTGGTTTTCCTCCTACCTATCTGACCTCAATTTCTCTTACTCACTTTCTGGATCTTCCTCTAGATCACACCCTCTAACCATAGGTATCCCTCAGGGTTCTATTCTTATCCCTCCTCTCTTCTATACTGCTTCACTTGGTGATCTCATCAACTCCCATGGATTTAATTACCATCTTTATGCTGATGATTCTTAAATCTACTAATTCTGCCCCAATCTTTTTCCTGACTTCCCATTTTGCATCTCCAGCTGCCCTTAAGACATCTCTAGCTTCATGTTCAGTAGAAATCTTTAACTCAATATGTCCAAAATAGAACTCATCTTCCCCTCTAAACCCTTCCCCGCTCCTGCCTTCCCTGTTACTGTAGAGGGCAACACCATCTTTCCATCCCTCAGGCTCACAGCCTAGGAGTCATCCGGGATTCTTCACTATCTCTCACCCCCTGTCCAATCTCTTGCCAAGGCCTATTGATTTCACTTTTGCAGCATCTCTCCAATATGCCCACTTCTCTCCTCTGACACTGCCACCACTCTAGTGCAGGGTTTCATCACCTCCTACCTGGAATATTTCAGTAGCCTGCCCCATTCCAATGCATCCTCCATTTAGCCACTAAAGTGGCTTTCCTAAAGTGCAGGTCCTGTCATGCCACACACACAAACATACCTCTGTTCAGTAAACTCCAGTGGCTTCCTGTTGCCTCCAGGAGCAAATACAAAAATGCTGTTTGGCATTCAAAGTCCTTCATAATCTAGCCCCACTCCTACCTTTCCATTCCTCTTATACCTTATTCCCTGACACATATGCTTCAATCCAGTAACACTGGCCTCCTGGCAGTTCCACACAAGACACTCTACATCTTAGGTCTAGGCATTTTCTTTGGTTGTTCCCCATTTCCGGAAAGCTCTCCATTCTCCTCTATGACTACTGACCTCCCTGGATTCCTTTAAATTCTAACCCAAATCCCACCTTCTACAGCCGTTCCTAACCCCTAACTTCAGTGCCTTCTTTCTGTTAATTATTTCCTGTTTATTCTGTAATATAGCTTGAGATATATAGATATTTGTTTGCATGTTGTCTTTCCCATTAAATTGTAAGCTCCTTGAGAACAGGGACTGTTTTTTGCCTCTTTTTGTATCCTCAGCATTTAGCACAGTGCCTAGCATAGAGTAATCGATTAATAAATGTTTATTGATTGATAGTGTGGGTATGGACCTTTGGACTTGTTTTGGAGCATTTATTGGAATAGTTTATTTTGAATAATTTATTGGAATAGAGAAAATAACTGAATTTCGTTCTGGAGAATGAATCAGTTTGGAATTAGAGGTCCCTATGTGTATCTGTTTTCTCCTGTTACCTGATCCATTTCTAGGTGCTAGAATGAAAGTATCTTTGCCTTGTTGATTTTTCCTGGAATGTTCTTTTTTCTCTGCTTTATTTCCAGTTCTAGTTGTGATTTCCTTCCAATCACCTATCCTCCCCCAATAACTAAATTGATTCCAGGTCTCATTCAGTGGTCAAGCACAAGAAGACCTTATAGAGGAGATGGAACCTCAGGAAACAGCTGAGGAGTCATCAAATATACAGCCACTGCCCATGGAAAATGAGCTTAAGTGGGAAGCGTGGGAGTTCCACCCGCTAAGACACAGTGGTAAGGAGCTGGCTTCTATCTGGTTTAGAATATATAGCACAAAATATTGGTGCCTTTGTCAATAATGTCCTACAAAACTTTTCTTGCTCATTTACCTTTCCTTAGGAAGTGCCCCTCTCCAAGTGAGAAAAGTGCCTCCCTGTATATATAGTGTGCTTCCTATAATTTTAGCATAACTTCTTGTTATCAGATTGTCATGAGCTTCTAGGAATTTTTATTCCCACATGTCGGTTGCATCAGTTATTTCTCCACTTGTAACCTTTTTCTTGGTAATTTATTTACCCAATAAGAGTAAGTTTTCAAATTACCAAGATCTCTTCTAAATACTAAAGCAATTAATTTGATTTATTTTTAATGTAAAATATCACAAGCTTATCTCATTAGAGTTGTCATTATTATGCTATTACCCTGTGTACTGCCCTTCACCCTAATATTTGATGACATTCTGTATTTTATTTTAAATCTCAAGAATAATTTTGTTTACCTGACATTACTGTGTCCCTCCTCCCTTTACCTCCCTCCCTCTTGCCTTACAGCTCCTTAGCCTATACATTTCAGAAATATTTTCTGACTGATCACCATTCATCTGATGTCTGAACCCTTACTCCCTTAAAATGAAGGAATGTTGCAGCAGCTCAGAATCATCAAAGCTTAGTATTGGAAAGGGCCTCAGAGGACATATTTCATCCAAATACCTGAAGGATGATTTCATTTTTGAACACTTCAAATAACATTGAATTCTCACTACATTTTTAGACTTGCTTAAATGTGTTAATTACATTTTCATTTTCCTCTCCAATAGCAACTTTCAGATTCTATAACTCGTATAGATCAGAATTCAGATAAAAAATGCAAAATTCCATCATTCATACGTTGTTACTTCTCTGACCGTATACTTTTATCTATATTTTCCAATCCTATATTCCACTTGATTTCTCACTCTCTCTTTGCTGATGGTTTTTTCCTAACTTGAACCCTTTTTTAATAGGTCTTTGACTGCTTTTCTACTCATTAAGAAAGGGTTTTTTACTGCCCATAATAATGATTACCTCATTTTTCTCGTATTTTTTCCACTTCTGACTAATGGTAATTTTGTTTTACCCTCTCTTTCACACTCACCCTTATTATTATGATAACATTTCACAGAAATATACAAACCATTAGTGTTAGTGTGTTTATGTTTTATTTATCTGTCTCCAGTAGGTTCCCTTCTTGAAACACGGGGAATAAGTAACATTTGTATTTTCTGTTGTTTCAGATGGTGATACTCAGACTGAGAATGGGGAGTCCCCTCCAGATCAAGAGATTTCTTCAGGCATGGAACCACAGGATGATATTTCTGGCACCCTTAATATAGACGTTGCTCAGATTTTCAAATATGGAGAAATCTGTCAGCGTGAGGGCAGATTTGAAAGAAAGCAGGGAAATCCCTCTCGTAAAAAACAGCATAAATGTGATGAATGTGGTAAACTTTTCAGCCAGAGCTCGGCCCTGATTTTACACCAGAGAATCCACAGTGGGGAGAAACCTTATGAATGTGATGAGTGTGGGAAAGCCTTCAGCAGGAGTTCAATCCTTATTCAACATCAGAGAATCCACACTGGAGAAAAACCATATAAATGTCATGAATGTGGGAAAGCTTTCAGTCAGAATTCTGGGCTTATTAATCATCAGAGAATCCATACTGGGGAAAAACCCTATGAATGTAGTGAGTGTGGGAAAGCTTATAGTCAAAGCTCAAATCTTTTTAGGCATCAGCGAAGACACAGTGAAGAAAAAATCCTATCAATGTCATGAATGTGTAAAAATATTCTTATAGAGGTTGGGCCTTTTTCATCAGAAAAGAAGGTGTAATGGGGAAGGAGGGAATCAATTTAGTTTTAGTGGACTAAGTAGTTCCCTCTTAACATCATCCACGTGGAAAATGAGGGAGATCTGTAGTCATTATTTCTACTTTATCTGTCTTTATGTTGTTACACCTTTCTATAGACTCTCAGAATCTTAACCTTATTTTTGATATTTATTTCTAAATTTCCTGTTTGTAAACTCCTCTGCCTGCCCTGTTTCAAAGCTTTCTTGTTAAGACAAGTGAATTGTTTCTGTATTCAGAATATGAGTCCCTTCAAAGACAGATTTTATGTCCTGTTAAAAATGCAACACCAGAACTCTAAAGACCAAATCTCCAAAGCACCATTTCTGACTTTTAAATTGTCATCTTTTGTTAAAATCTTGTTTGCAAATCAGGCTCTAGGAATGATACATAGCTCAAAAGAAAGAGGTAGACCTTTTAATGTAAAACAAAAGGAAATTAATCTATATACATTAAGTGCCTAGTGTGTGTTAGGCACTGTACTAAGCTCTGGGCATAGAAAAAGTCAAAAAACTACCTGCTCTCAAGGAGCTCACAATCCAATGAAGGAGACCACAAATGTGTACAAACAAGCTGCATACAGGATAAAAGATGAGAGGCATTAAGAGGGATTGAGAAAGGTTTCTTAGAGAAGATGGATTTTTGTTGGGACTTGAAGAAAGCTGGTAGGCAGAGATGAGAGGGAGAGCATTCCAGGCATGGGGGACGAGGCCGGTGTCACGGGATTGAAGAGTATATAGCAAGGAGTAAGGTGTAAGAAGAATGAAAATGGGTGGGGAACAAGGGTGTGTTGCCCCTTGTAGTGCCAAACATAGGATTATGTATTTGATCCTGGAGGTAATAAGGAGCCACTGGAATTTATTGAGTAGGGAGATGACATAGGTCAGAGTCAAACATTGAAAAGCAGACATGGCACTTAAATCAGAAAAGGGATAAACTCTTTTATTGAATAAGGATTGATTGATAATAATAAGACTCCATGCATTATGAGTACAGTTATCTATCTTTTTAAAAAATGTCCAAAGCTATCTAATTTGTAGACAGTTTACTGATGAAGTTACAGTACCAACATATATCTTATCAGGAAATAGTCAATTAAAATACAGCTTTAAGATGGGAAGTTTTAGGATATGAGAATGTGTTGTAGTTACACATGTTAAGAGGATAATGGTGTCATCCAGGTCATATTGGAGTCTAGGAAAAGGATAGTTGGAGAATAAAACTTATCAGCATGTCTCCAGCACTCTCTATTTGATAATTAAGTACCTACTATGTGCTTAGCCCTGTGCTAATCACTGGGTTTACAAATAACTAATTCCAACTTTCAAGGGGCTTATATTCTAACGTGGAGGGTGAGAAGTTCACTGAGAGTGCTAGCTGCTGGCATAAGTATCTAGTCAATCCAGCCAATATATTGCTGTGGATGAGAACCACTGAGATTGAAAAAGAAGTAGTGAGCACTTACAAGTTCCTCAATGTTACTGTAGCTTGGTACCTACCACTATGGATTATAAACTAGTTTTCTGCTATAAATCGGTGTCTTGAGAATGTAGGGAAATATAGACTTTTTCTTCCCTAGGATATACTTATTGCTGAGTAAGTTGATCCCTTAGAACTAATGCCACCACCAGAAATCTAAGGGTTTTAGATTAAAGAGTTTTCGAGCAGCCCTTAGTAGCATTCTTCATCTCCAAGTTGAAGCTGCTCTCTATTGCGAGTTCTAAAGCTTTTCAAAAGATCTTAATAGCTAACTACTCAGACACCAGGTATCCTTAAAGTTATACCTTTATGTTTAATTGATCACATGTTCTGTTTAAAAATAAAATTTTTGGTTTGTTCATGTCTAAAATATCTATCAGACTTCACAAAACTAATTTTCAGTGTTTCCAGGTTTCTTAACTTGTCAATAGGGTCATTATAATAATACACATATTATTAGTCACTAGACTGTGTACTCCATGGCTATGTAGCCCAGGTTCATTGCTTGGTGGAAAACACTAGTAGCAAAATAAGGCTCTGAGAAAGAGGAGGGGGAAAAAAAAGTATGTTTATAGTGACCCTTTGATGCTGACCCTTAGGAATTTTAATCATTTTAGTCTCAAAATAATTAACTATCTAATGCTTGGAGTGCCTTCAAAGTAAAATGGGATTGTCATTGGCCAGTTAAAAATAGTGGTAAATAAAAGGGCAGCAGGTGGAGAAGTGGATGCAAAAAGAAGCTCGTTAATAGATATACTGATCGTGATTAACCAAGAAATGTGCTTTATAGATTTAACAGTGTACAAATATGTCTTGATACTATGTATTTGAAGTTATAAAAGGGTCTTTTGCTTGGGACTCATTCTACTTGTAGTTACTAAGAGAGAACAAGTGATGTCTAATAAAGCTATGAGCTCTCCCTAAAATAAATATATCTTGCATTATTCCTGAGTGCTAGTATGAAAGAACAGGGTTGGAACTAGTAGGTGAGATTGCAGATTTAAGAAAGATTATATAAAGGAAACAGTCACCCACACCTTAAATTGCAAGCTGTGCAAGAAATTAGAAAATCCAAAGGCTTCCTTTAAATGGGAGGATGCTTTCAGAGGAGCTAGGCTAGCAGTTAAGTCCTTGATATCTAAGCACAAATCAGCCCTGAACATCTGAAAGGATTTATCTTTGTGGAATCCATTGCTACATCCTCTTTTTGCTGCACTGGTTTATCCCAACTAGAGGCACTGTAGCTTAGAATACAAAGACCCCTTTCTGAGGACATAATCCTTTGGCATTGCTCTAACTGATCTTGATAGAATAATGGCACCTCTTAGTGGTTAAGGTAGGTAACCTCAGACTTGGATTCTGTACGTTTAAAAGTTAGAAGTTGGAGTTGTCCTCCAACTTTCTGCAAATGTTCTTACCCTTTTACCTCATAAGCAGTTTTTCCTGGATACACCATATCCCCCAAAATCTGAAAGGATTTTGGACTCCCTCTACAAGAGAATACTTTCTTTCTCACTCCTTGCTACTAAATCTATAACAAACCACATACCAGTATAGGCACCATCACCTGGAATGGCACCAACCCCAAAATATTTGGTCACAACTTCCTATCACAGGACCATAGATTTAGAACTTGAAAAGGTTCAGCCTTCTTATTTTACAAATGAGAAAACAGGCCTAGAGATTTAAAGTGATTTGCCCAGTATCACATAGCAAGTAGCAGATCTCTTATTTGTAAGACCCTTTGATTCCAGATCTACCATTTAAAAAAAAAAGTTCTAATGATAAACTTTTTTTACAACTGTTTTTCCTGATGCACAGCACATGCATGAAAATATACACGTAATTGAAAATGTGTAGAGCCCAATTTGAACCCTTTGTAAAAAAATTAGTAAACTGAGAGAAACTGTCTGCCACAATATACACTATTCTGTAGATGTGACCCACCTCTACTGAGAGTATGCAGGTGTATTTAATATCAGTTTCTGCAGGAGATCAAGACAGTATTGTCCCATGGTAGGATTATGCACTTTGTTATTGAGCTGTTTCTTCCATTTGTTCATTTTTACCTTCTTTATTTGCCTCAAAATCCATGCCCTCCCACTCTTCTGGATGTCAGTTGCCCTCAGGAGCAATGAGGTATAATGAGTGGTCTTTCTATGCACCAAATCTCTGCAAATAATATTGTAAGAGTCCCATCTCTCTTTATAGAATCTCTCTCTCTCCCCGTTGGAGCAATCATTGGTAGTACTCCCACCACTGAAACAAGATTTTCCCCTTCCCCTTTATCAATCCTTGTCTTACCTCCACGCCCATTCTTCTGTAGGCTGTCTTCTTCCTGAGACTAAAGGAGTTATTTTCCTCTCATTGTTAACCTTTGACTTGATTAGGTTACATCACATATTCCCCTCTGTCATCTTCCTCTCATCCCACTTTTTTATGCATCCTTCCATTTTATAATTTAGTCCTGAAAAACATCAATTCACCTGTAGGTTGGTTGTTGGGAGTTTTATTCCATGATATTTTAGGCCTACTTGTCTCCCATTTATTTAGAAAGAAGTCTCATAATGGTTTCTCTTGTTAATTTGTTGTTGTCCTTTATTGCTTTATTTGTTTATCCTTATATTTCTGTTGTCTGGGTTGTTTGAGAAGCAAATAATTTCTCAAGTCTAGTTTTCTTTCTAAGAATGTTTCAAAATCCTTTTTATTATTGATGTCCCAAACATCTTATTCTTTCCCCCATATCACCTCAATCAATCTCAACATGTATTAAGAAAAGAAGTCACTCAGGGTGAGAACGAATCTTTTAACTCTTTAATCTACATCACACACTCCTTAACATCAGCTCAGATTTTTTCAGTCTCTAAAGACGTAGCCCTTCTCAACTAAGAATATACATATATTCTTATATCTGGGGTGTACAGGTATTCAGGGAAAACTAGTACCTCTGGTTTGAGGTTGCCAAGCCTTTTTCAGGGCTGTTTGGGGTCCACCTGCCACCCAACTTACACTGTGGTGCCAAAAAGCTGTATCGTGTGCGGCAGCCCTATCCCACTAAGCCATTTTGGCAGACAGGCTAAACCAGGTTTGAGAGTAACCGATGGGCCTCCAGACTATCGGTGAGTTAGTGGGGTATCTACTCCAAGCATGTGGAGACTTGGAGGAATAGGCTGATGTGAGCAATTTCTTCCAGTGGCCACATAGGTGGCAGAATCAGACACTGTGGAGTGCCTGGAACTTGGTTAGACATCAAAAATGCCAAGGTCATCCACTGCACCTCTAGCCATTGACAGTTGTCTTGACTTTTGTCTTGCCACTAGATTTCAATGACTCAGGAAGAGAAAGTGAAACCAACTACTTCAGCAATTCTGCCTCACTTAAATCCAATTCATGTCGTGAGTCAAAAGACATCACCCATACCATTATAAACATTTTTACCGATCTTAAAGTCCCGTGGTGATGGACAAGTGACAAAGTAGCAGGTACAGATACACTGGAAGCTGTAGTCATAAGCCTGCACATAGGCAGTCTAGGCCATAGGGTGATCTTCTTACTGGACTGAAGCAACAGTGGGATTTGGCAGCCCCTGGGTATCTGAGTAGCCTTTTTTAAAAGACTATTTTGCTCACCTCCTGGCATGAGGAAGGGGCTAAAAAAAGGTACCCTAAAAGTTATCTGCTTCACCTAACCTAATTCTGTTTACTGTAGCAGGTAGCAGTTCAAAAAACAGAAAAAGTACAAAAACTTTTGCAAAGATGATTCCACTCACTGCTCGCATAGAATGTTTGCATGCTTATAGACCAAGAGAAATCCAGTAGACCTGAAAGACAGACAGCTCTGGTGAGAGATCTCAGCAGGTATTGCATCCAAATAGAAGCCCTAAATGAAACAAGAATGGCAAATGAAAACAGCTTACTGAAGTTGGAGCTTTTTCTAGAGTGACTATAGTGATGGGGAGTGCTGTGAAGCTGGCATAGGTTTCACAATCAAAACTGATCTGGTCAACATGCTTGTATGCCTCCCAAAAGGAGTGAATGACAGGTTCATAGCAATGTAATAACCACTTTCAGGAAAGCTCCGTGACACCATCAGCATGTGTACTGCTACCCTGACAAACTGATGAGGTCAAAGAAAAATTTCCTGAACACCTGGAGACCCTCATCATCAATGTGCAGCAAACACTGGTATTTAATAGACTGTGTCATAAGGAGAAGAGACAGAATGTGAAAATAATGAACACAGTGTGTGGTACATTCACATTCACCAAAAGTGGTGGCCCAAGGCAAAAAAAGTAAAAAGACTAGTAGAACTCTTAATGTCAGCAGATTAGAGAGCTTCTTTGAGTGTGAACAGTTCTTTACTAACTTGGAGGGAAAGCTCAGCCAACACACAGTTGGCAACAGCACAGCAGAAAAGGAGTGGACAGTTTTCAGAGATTTGATGTGCAGTGCCACACTTACTCATTTGGGTCAGAACACTTGCAAACATCAAGACTGGTTTGACAAAAATGATGGGGAAATTCAGAAGCTGCTAAATGAAAAAATGAGAACTCCACAGAGTTTACCAGCAGGATAGTTCATCCATTTCTAAGAAGGCAGCATTTAACTTCATCAAAAGTAAATTGTAAGCAATGTTTAGAGAGCTACAGGGTTATTGGCTCAGTAAGAAGGCAGATGACCAAAAAAAAAAAAAAGGCAGATGAAATTCAATTTTATGCTGAAAGTAACATTCCAAAGTACTTTTATCATGCCCTGAAAGCTATTTATGGGCCAAAGACCTTAGCTACTCCACACTGATGGAGGCACATTGATTAGATAAGGACAAGATCCTGGAGAGATAAGTGTTCTCAATAGACCATCATCAACTAAAGCCATGGTTATATAAATATAAATATAAAGCCATGTATCTCAGGTTGAAGTCAATCCCTCTCTAGCTGAACTTCCAACTGAAGAAGAGGTTTTGAATGCCATTAAGCTCCTCTGATGTGGCAAAGTTCCTGGTGCTAATTCCATCCCAGAGATATCTACAAGGCAAGGACTGCACTTACTCATACAAAAACTGACTGAAATCTTCTGGGTTATATGGCAAGAGGAGGTTATTCCCCAGGAGTTCAAGGATGCCTCCATCTCTATAAAGGAAAAGTAAATAGGTTGTTCTATGACAATCATAGAGAGGTCTCTCTCTTAGTCATTGCTGGCAAGATTCTTGCCAGAGTCCTCTTTAATAGGCTGGTCCTTCACCTGGGAGGTGGTCATCTACCTGAGAGCCAGTGTAGCTTCAGAAAGGGCCATGGTGTTTGCTGCCCAACAACTCTGGGAGAAATGCCAGAAGCAGAGCAGAGGTCTTGACACAATGTAGATTTGACCAAGGTCTTTGACACTGTCAGTCATGAGGGTTTGTGGAAGATCATGGCAAATTTTGATTGCCTGGAGAAATTCATCAGTACCATAGTCAGTTTCAGGACAGCATGCTTGCACAGGTTCTGGATAATGAATGATGCTTTCATTCTTTCCTAGTCACCAGTGAAATGAAGCAGGATTGTATTCTTACTACCATGCTTTTTAGCATTTTTAGTGATGTTCTTGGACACCTTCAACAAAGATGAAAACAGCATCAAGGTTAGCTACTGCACTGACAGTAAATTATTTAACTTGTAAAGGCTACAAGCCAAGACCAAAGTAGAGGAAGAGTTAGTTTGTGATTTTTTGTTCACAAAACATGATTGTGCATGCAATGTAGCCTCTGAGACCAAGATACAACAGAATATGAATCCATTCTCTTCACTTGTGCTAGCTTTGTCCTGACCACAACAAGAAAACAAAGGTTCTCCACCAGCCGGCACCATACATCCTTATGCAGCAAATGGAGAAATTTTGAATGCTATGGATAAGTTCACTTACCTTGGCAATATACTTTTCAGGAACATACACATAGATGATGAGGTTGACGCATGCATTGCCTGAGCTAGCTCAGTGTTTGGAAGGCTTTGAAGGAAACCATATGAGAGAAGAGGTATTAGGTTGCCTACCAGACTGAAGGTCTACAGAACTGTTGTGCTGACCTCATTGTTGCATGCCTGTGAAGCTTGGATGGTATACCAGTGCCATGCCAGGAAACTGAATTGCTTACATTTGAATTGTCTTAGGACATTTCTGAAGATCACCTGGTCCCAGATGCTGAGGTTCTTCCTGAGCTGAACTGCCAAGCATTCAAACTCTCCTGCAGACAGTGCAGCTCCAGTGGGCTAGCCATGTTGTTCAAATGCCAAATGTACATTTGCTAAAAGACTATTTTATGGAGAACTCATACACGGCAAGTGCTCACACGGAAGTCAGAAGAAGTGATGCAAGGACACTTTCAAGGTCTCTCTTAAGAACTTTGGAATTGGGGCAGCTAGGTGGCGCAGTGGGTAGAGCTCTGGCCTTGGAGTCAGGAGGACCTGAGTTCAAATCCAGCTTCAGATACTTGACACTTACTAGCTGTGTATCCCTGGACAAGTCACTTAGCCCTGATCATCTCACCAAAAAGCAAAAACAAAACAACAACAAAACTTGGGAATCACTTGTGAGACATGGGAGACACTGGCACAGGACTGTCCAGCGTGGCAGACCCTCATCAAAGAAGGCATTGTGTTTTATAAGCAAAGCAAAATTGCAGTAGCTCAAAAGATTTGTGAGATGTGTAAATTTAGAAGCATTTCTACTTCAAATGTTCATATGGACAATTTTGTGCCTGATTTATGGTAGAGACTTCCACTGGTCTAATCAGCCACAGTCAGACACACTGTACCTTGACCCCAACACAAAGATGTTATTTTGGTCCTCTTCAAGCATGAAGGACAACAACCATAAGAATGTGGTTTTGCTTCTTAAAAATTTGTAAATGAAGTATTATCTTTCCTCACTCTAAGAATGTAAATGAATACTTCCTATAGAATATATACATGCAGACCCATTCGTACATGACTATATTCAGGGCTATATTGGTAAATGCTTAACAACCAGCTGTCTCAGGTAAAAAACACACATAACACACTTGTATGTTTAGTCTGTGTTATTATTTTCTCTATCACTTTCTTAAGTCTAGACAATCACCAAAACAATAAGTCATGCTCTGACTTGTAGTATTTGCCAATTTCCATAGTATAAATGCTTACACTGAAAATTTAGTAATAAGTTCTATGCCAATTTGAGCTCACTCAAGTACACCCCTGGCTGTATTAAAAGTAAAGTCTCTATCCCCTTGTTAAGATCTTTGTGTATTGAAGTTTATTTCCCCATCCCTTATAGAATCTGATTTTGCATTTTACTGTAAGGTAATGGGATGGAATGCTGTTTTGTTTTACTCATGTAGATTATGTGTGCCCACATGAGTCTGTCCAAATGTTGCTTACAGGGAGGCAAAAACAGATAAAGTTCTACCATCTTTGATTCCTGCCTGGAAGGGAAGCAGGAAGTTGTAGCCAGATGCTTGGCCATTCTGAGATAGTGGTCCTGGGCTAGAATTTTATCTATCTGCTTCTTTAAATAGTCTAATATTTAGCTTCAAGCTACACTCTTGATTACTACTCATTAACAGGAAGGGAAGACTCCCAAGTTATATATCTGTGGCTTGACTCCCATCCCACCTAATGCCAGTTTCACTGGTCTGGGGGATATAATTTTAAGGTTCAAGCTAAGCTCTTGATCACTGTTCCTTAATGAGAATAGGAGGACCCAAAGTTCTATATCTAAGGCAACAGGTTGTGGTGTTTTTTTTTCTTGTTTAATCTGTCCAAATTTCTTTTTATTGGATTGTTTAATCCATTTAGGTTTTTATTTGCCTAGAGGTGTGTCTCTTTGTTGTTATTGTTATGCTGCCTTTTTTAAGGCAGTACCCTATAGTTTTGCTTCTTCTCATTTAGACAACCCTATTACCACAGGCTGTCTTCCCTTTACCCTTTACCCTTTCCAGACCTTCTTTTTTGTCAGCTCTTTCCCTTTTCTTGTCACTTGCTTTTTGATTGCTTTTTCCTTCTTCCTTTTATTTGGTTATATAATTTTATCATTTTATTTTATATATATAGTTATTTAGTTATACAATTCTTTCCCTCTTTTTTTCCTCTTAAAATCCTCCCTCCTCAGACTTCTCCAACTTCTTTTGTTAATTTTTTTTTCATTTTATGAGCTTTTGTAGAATTTGTTTTTTTCATTAATTCTCTTGTTTGCCTCATTAATTCTCTTCACTGTTTGGGAAGTCAAACCTTTTGCTTCAATTCTTACCTAGCCTTTAATCACTGAATGAATATTGCCTCAGACAAACTAAGACCTAGGAAAGATTTTAGCTTAAAAAGGCCAAGGTCTCCCACTGCATCTGGGGCCATCTCCAGTCATCCTGACCTAAGTCTTGCTGTTGCTGTCTAGGAGTGCCAGGAACTCCAAAATCCAAGTGTATGGGGTGGGGGTCTGCCTCAAAAGAATTCCACCACTCAAACCTTCTTTCAGTCCAAGTAGCCAGTTTATTGTAACACCAATAGAAGTGGGCCAGACTCCTAGTGAGTCTGCACAGTTGATAAGGACAACACTGATACTTTTATAGGGAAAAGACTGTGGGAAGATCTGGATGTGATCTAGGAGTGGCAAGTAGCCTGGGATAGTCCTGGAGGTAACAGAGAATAAAGGGCTGGGCTAGGTTGGGAGCCACAATGAAAAGATTATTGGCTGAGATGGTGGGATCTGGATTCCTGAAATTTATGGATAAGTTAAAGGAATAAGGGTCTTTCCTTTTTGGTGTCCATCAGCCCCATCATTGCCACTAGACTCTGATGAGTCTGGAGGAAAGAATGAGACTGATGACTTTGTACAGTCCTGCCTCACTTAAATCCAATTCACTTGCAAGTCAAGGCATCATTCTCCTCATGTCATTGATCCTCTTTGAGAATGAAGGATGTATTATTTGATTCAAGGTCTATATACTTATTTATTCCTTCTTTAGTTTCTTTCTAGTCCTCTGAGAATTCAAGCTTCTAAAATACCAAGTTTTAGTTCCCTCTTCTAAACAATTTCTATATTTTCGATTTGTAGATCTTGCCTCCTCAACCTTTTTGTTGTTGTTGTTGTTGTTGTCCCACACTCTTAAAAATATCAATTTCTGAGGGATGTAATGAGGATAGAAATATTGACCCATTGTAGAAATTTCCACATCCCAAATCATTTGGTCCATTTGCCCTCCCCATGACCATTTTCTTCCTTGTCATACAATTTCCTCCCTGGATTCATATCCTCCTACCCTCCTGGAAGCCAATTGCCCCCCAAGAGCTCTGATTTCCCTTCTCTTGAGACAGAATGTTTTCCATGAAGGCATTACAAACTCTCAAAGGAAGTGATCTTACTTTGCACCAAATCCCAGAAAGTTAAACCCATTGTTAAAGCCCTATCTCCCAATACAGAATATATCTCCCCTTTACTCCCCTAGTCCCATCCTACTCCATTATGGAAATGTTGCATTTGTCCTTCGTTCTCAGAAGAGGACCATGACATCAGGGAGATGATGACATGACTTGCAATTGATTTTGATTTGAGTGAGGGAGGGCTATGCAAGGTCACCAGCCTCACTTTCTCTTCCAGAGCCATCTGGGCCCAGTGGCCAGATATTCAATCAGGATGACTGGAGATGGCCCAGATGGAAGTGGGAAGAAGTTATTCATTTCCTTCTGGGCTGGACTCTTCTGGATTTCTGCACCATATTCCAGGAATCTGTTCATCCTGCAAGGTCACTTCAGCCCTAGAACTCACATCTTGTTAGTATCTTCTGCCCCTGGACCCCTCGTTTCCTCCCTGTAACTGGAGAGTAGAAAGTAGAGAGCTCTTTCCAGAACTTCCATTTAAGAAGGGTATGCAGGCCAGCCAACTCTTCATTTCTCATCCAGCTCTACTCTTCCACACTACTCCATCATGCCCCAATGCCAGGTACCCCTTCTCCCTTTCAATTCCTTTTGTGTGTTGTCCTCCACCGTTAGATTGTAAGCTACCTGGGGGAAGACACTGTCTTTGCCTTTCTTTGTATCACAGTACTTAGTACAGTGCTTGGCACATAGTATGTGTTGCAGTCTAGGGGTGCTGGGAATCCTGAAATGCAAGAGTGAGGGCAAGAGTCTGCCTCAAAAGAATTCAAGCCTTCTTTCAGTCCAGATAGTGAGTTAATTAAGACTTCAATTGAGGTGGGCAAGATTCCTAGTGAGTCTTTGGTATTTGTGACACCAATACAAGCTGGCCAGATTCTTAAGAAATCTTCAAATTTGATGAGGATGGGACTGATATTTTTATACGGAAAAGCTGTGGGAAGATCTGGATGAGATCTGGGAGTGGCAAATAGCCTGGGGTGGTCCAGAGATAACAGAGAAAGGGGCCTGGTTGGGATTAAGGAGTATCAAGTAACCTAATTAAGTAATCAAGGTGGGCTGGGGTGGGGGAACAGCCAGGGATCTAGGCTGTGTGGGAAAGTTCAGGGCCTTTTAGGGGTCCATCATTAGTGCCCCATCAGTATGTGCTTAATGTTTATTAACTGACTGATACCCTTCTCCAATTGAGATTCCTCCCCATTTCTTTCTTCATTTAATTCTTTTTTTTTGTTACCTCATTAATTCTTCTGTAGGCCCTCTTAGCCTGAGAAACTATAGGAGTTATTTTCCCTTTGTTATTTACCATAAACTTTATTAGCATATAACACATTCCCTTCTGTCCTTCAATTTGTCTCATTTTCAATTTAGTCCCACAATACATTGCTTCACCTGTTTCATAACAGTTCAGTTGATTGTGTTTAATTTTACATTCATCGTTGTCTTCTTATGTACTTTTAGAAAGAAATCTCTTAATAGCCTCTCTGTTGTTTCTTTTGTTTAAAAAGACATAGATTTCTTTTTTTTTTCATCTTTCTAACTTTTTAAAAATAGTCTCTTGGGATGGTATAATTTCTTTCATTATAAGTTTTCCTTGGTGGTTGTATTTATTTATTTATTTATGTTTCTTGTATTTCCCTTGTTTAGGGTGTTTGTAAGTAGAACAATCTGTTCATGTCTGTGCCTCCACCCCCATCAGGGTCTCCCCTTCCCCAGCAATTCTTCAATAACTGCTTTTCTTTTACTGAATGCTTGTCTTTTGCACATGATTAATCTTGGGTTTTTAGGGTATGTAATTTTTGAGTTACATCCTGAGTTCCTTTGGATTTTGGGATATATTATTCCATTCCCTTCTGGACAGCATAGAAAAGTTTTGTGTTATTCAAATTTCCTTTTCTGTTTACTTGAAAGCCTTTCTACTGTTCACTTGCAGAATTTGTTGTCATTGGAATTATTCAATTTAACCATTATGTGTCTTGAAATTTAAAGCACACTTTTCCCCCTTTCTGTGCCCTGCCCCTTCATCTCCTCCCCTTCCTCCCCCCCCTCGCCCCTACCCTGTCCCCCACCCCCCACACCTTCCTACCAGTGATTTGTGGGATTCATTCAAATGGTGCTTTGTTTTCTATATTCTGAAATTCTGGAAAATTTCCTTGCATTATTTCTTGCAGTGGATATAGTACTGGGTCTCAAGTCAGGAAGATAAACTCAAATTCAGTTTCAGACACTAACTGTGTGTCTCTGAGCAAATCACTTAATCTCTGTTAGCTTCAGTGTAATGCATTGAATAAAGTGCAGAACTTAAGGTAGAGGACACCTGGGTTCGTATGCTGCCTCTGACATATAAGTTGTGTGACTATGGGAAAGTCACTTCTCTGATAACTGGTACCTAATCTTACAAGGTTGCTGTGAGGTTCAAATGAAATAATGTATTTAAAATACTTTGCAAACTTGAAAGTACTGTAAGAAGTGTGAGCTGCTATTGAGAATGAGAAGACTGACCAGGAATCCCTGGGCTAGTCTGACTTTAATTTTGACAGACCATTCATTCAATAAAAGCTTAATGAATTCCCTCCATTGTGCCTTCTAGGAAGGAATATTGGTTTGGCTCAATATACAAAGAGGGGGAATCAATGTGTCCAGGCTAGTTAACTTTAATCCAGTTTTTTTTTTTTTGGCTAGGCAATGAGGTTAAGTGACTTGCCCAGGGTCACTAGCTAGTAAGTTATGTGTCTGAGGTCAGATTTGAACTCAGGTCCTCCTGACTCCAGGGCTGGTGCTCTATCCACTGTGCCACCTAGCTGCCCCTAATCTAGTTCTTTATATTACATAAATGCTCCCTTTCTTTGAAGTTGTATCTTATAGTGTTTCAATGAGACTGCCATAGGCACACTCATATACTAAATTATCTATGGTTATATTTGGGTAAGCATTCTCTTTTAGTTCCTAGCCTTTCTCTAAGGCCTAACTTGAGTTTTACCTTTTCTATGAAGTCTTATCTGACCACCTTAGCCTACATTAATTGCTTCCCTCCATATCCCATAATTTAAATCTTCTGTTCAGAATTATTTTGGCAACTAACATACTATTCAGTCCTGATTGTTGATCTGAAAAACCTGCAACAGTTTAGTTATCTAGAATCTAGACAATAAAGTATAAACTAGCATTTAAGTGCCCTCCATAATTTGGCCTTAGTCTATCTTCCTACCCTTCTTTCTTATTATCCCTATGTATACCTTAGGTTCCAGTCAAGTTGAGTTACTCTCCCTTTGCCTGAACAATTTTCCCATCTCCATGACCTTGCACACTTTGTTTGTTCTGCTTAGAAAGTCCTCTCCCTACCTCCTCCAATCTCTATTTGTTAAAACACTACCCATTCCTCAAATATATCAAATTATTTTATAAGGCTTTATTTCTTCCCACTCTTAGCAGATCTGATTCTTCTTCGAAATGTCTATTTTTTTGGTCCTTCAAAAGAAGGTACTTATTAAATTCTATATAATTATTTTTGTAATTGTCTAATTCCTTTCTCTACTGGAGTATACACTATTTGGACACAGAGACTTCATCTTGCTCATCTTTGTATTCTCTGTGGTACTCAGTACAATACCTTAAAAGTGACAATGTTCAGTAAATATTTGTTGAATTCAGTTGAAATGATTAAATGACTGACCTTCATTATATTTGTATTCAGTCTTAATGTCTTTTCATTTATCTATGTTAACAGCATTTCAGAAGCATAGAACTCCCCTGGAATGAGTATTCTCTTTAGCTCTTCTATACCAAAATGGCTGTAGAGTCAAGGGAGATTACATTCCAGGCTACACAGGAACTAGAGGAACTTAGAATAGTGAAAGTAGAAGAGGATCATCCCTGGGAAAGGAATCAGAATAGGACAGTGATCCATCCAACCAAGACCCAAAATACCTCTGAGCCCTGTGAGGTTTTGAACCAACTCAGAGAATTTTGTCATCAATGGCTAAGGCCAGAAATGCATACAAAGGAACAGATCCTGGAACTGATGTTGGAATAGTTCCTAACCATCCTACCTGAAGAGCTTCAGACTTGGGTGTAAGGTCATTATCCTGAAAGTGGAGAGGAAATAGAAACTGTGTTGGAAGATTTGGTGAAAGAACTTGAGCTAGGACAGCAGGTGAGAGAATGAGGCATGTATTTCTAGACTAGAGCAAATGGACACTGAAACAAAAATGAGTGGAGAATTGCTAAGTTTCTCTTTGATGGTCTGTATCTATCCCATTTAAAACACTACTGGAGATATAAAGATAATTATTCCCATGTCCATTATATTTTTTTCTGGGTCTTTCTTCCTTTCTGTGTCATAAATTTTTGGGGAATATTACCTTTGACATCATCTCTGATTTTATTTACTGCTTTTAAAAAATGTTTATTGATGTCTTTTGTTTTTAAATCACTTTCATTTCTAAATATAACCCTCTTTCCTGCCCTACCAAGCAGCCATCTGTTATTTAAAAAAAAAAAAGGAAAAAATAGAAAGGAAAAAAAGCAGTTCAGTAAAACTAACCAACTAACCTACTATCTCATAATTTATGAGTGTTAAACACTACCATCCCATACCTCTGCAAAGGAAGTAGATGTATTTTTTCATCTCTACTTTGGAGACAAGCTTGGTCATTATAATTATACAACATTCAGTTTAAATTGTATCCATTGTGTAACTTGTTTTTCAGGTTCTACTTACTTTGCTTTGCATCAATTCATGTGTCTTCCCATGTTTCTCTGAATTCTTCACTTTCATAATGTTTTTGTTAATCTCTTTTGTTGATATTGACAATTTTTATTTTGGTGTTTAGTTGTTTTTCATTTGTTGCTTTCATGATTTTTTTAGATGCATGAGCAATTAATTTATTTATTCTATTTTTTGTTGATACAAATGTAAAGTCAAATTTCCCCCTAAAACTGAATCCTAAAAAGTTTTGGCATGTTTTTTCATTACCGTTCTTTTCTTTGATGAAATTACTTATTATTTCTATGACTTGTTCTTTAGGATGAAATCATTTAATTTCCAATTAATTTTTATTCTGTCTTCAAATTATTTAATACAATTTTTCTTGTGTTGTGGTCAATAAAAGGTTTTTCATATTATTACTTTTCTTCATTTCTGTGACATTTCTATGTTCTAAATCAGAGGTTCCCAAACTTGGCCTACCATCCCCTTTTTAAAAAAAATTATTCAGCACCCCCTGGAAATCTACTTTTTTTTAACCCTTTAATTTTTTTTAAAAAATTTACATCATTTAAAAATATATAGAATATTTTTTCAAAATGACACATCTTAAATTTAATAATTTATTGTAAATTTGAGTTTTTTTCCTGCATTCAAATTTTGATGACTCAATATTGTGTCATGTAACCATATAGTATCACACTGTAAACAAGTCATTACATGCACATATTCCTGCCAATTCATACTGGACTTCCTGACAATGCATGACATGCTCTACTGCCAGCACTTGCTTGTTAAGACCTGTCAGTGAACTTGACCATTGATCAGTTATAACTTGCATTTTGTGTGTTTATTTGGAAAATAATGTAATCACTATTACTTTAACTTTGTTACACAAAGTAGATGAAATGTATATGAATGGCTTTTCAAAATTTTCTTCTCTTCTTTCCTTATGCTTTCACTACCTCCTTATTTTTATTCAATACCCTCCAATTTCACCTGAGGCTGTCTGCCCCCCCATGGATCATTCCAGTGCCCCCCAGGAGGCAGTATCACCCACTATGGGAACCTCTGTCACAATCTGTATAAACATGTCATGAACAGTTGAGAAGTAATAATACTGCTTTCTATTTCCATTCAGTATTCACCAGAGAGCTATCATCCATAACTTCTCTAAAATTCTATTTTTAGGTCATTAACTTGCTTGTTTATCTTTTTGTTAGATTTGACAGGGTTTCATCTAAGTTCTCAATTATTATAGTCATTTAGTTTTTCCTTTAAGTATTAAGTATTTAGATGCTATACCATTTAATTTATTATGTATGTATATTATATATAACATATAAAAGCACTGATATTAATTTCATTTTCTATGGTGCATTTAAACATAATATATCTTTTCATTGACGTTATTTTTACTGTTTCCTTGTCTAAGATCATGACTGATACCATTGCTTTTTTTGAGTTCACCTTAAGTATAATAAGCTTGCTCCAGTCCCTTTGTCAGGACATGAGTTTCCCAACACAGCTTCACTCACCCTGACACAGCTTTCTCCCCACACACAACTTGCACACATGACTTCCTTTGGCCCCAGCTTCTCTAGAGGCTTCTCTTGTCAGGCTTGAAGTTTCCTCCCCACCTCCACCACCCACCCACCCAGGAAACTTGATTGGCCACAGCTACTCTGATGCAGGTTCCTGTCCTAAGACAACAAAAAGCCAGTCATGCTGACTTGGGGCCTCTTAAACATGGTAGGAGCCTAGGACTGCCTAAGTTATCATATTCTTTAGACCTGTTGATTAGGCATGTTTCCATGAGGAAATGAGAGAGGCCGTATCTACCAAAATTAGAACTTAAGTGCTACTGTATCTTTAATGTGTTAAGGCAAAATAAATCTCCTCTGGTAAATATGTTGAGTGATTCAAGAAAGCCTCATTTTTTCCCAAAATCAAAGCTTAACTAAGAGGACTTTAGAGCCATCCCCATAACACCCTTATATGAATTTTTATGTTTCAATTGTGTCTCTTGAAAACAACATATTGTTGGATTCTGCTTACCAATCTAATCTCTTTTGTTTTATGAATGAATTAATCCCATTCACATTCAGAGTTATGATTTTTAATTGAATACTTCCCTCAATCTTATCCTCTTATACTTTGCATTCTCTTATGTTCCCTAATCATCTACAAAGAAAAGGAAGGTGGTGCGTGAGAAGTGTGCTCAGTACTAGTGATCTATATTTGATGCGATCTGACTCCACTCTTCTGCTTATCTTCTCTTTACCCAGGTTCTTGTCTTTTTTTTTTCTCAGTATTTTCTTTCCTTTTTAAACCACTTTTGTTATCAGCCCTCCATGGCTAGATTTGTTTTACTTATCACTAATCCCTCCCTTAATATACCCTCCCTCTTATTCCTATCTCTCTGCCCTTTTAATTGCCTATTTCTATGTTGAGTTAAGTGTATTTCTACACCAAACCGTGTATTGTTTTAGAATATCTGTGTATTCTATCTTGCTTTGTCCATTTCAATTAAAAGTGAAGTTTAAATGACATCTGCTCCCCTGACCTCTTTCCAACATTTTTCAGCTGAGGAAAGTGAGGCTTAAAAAGGTTAAATGACTTTTCTATGGCCAAATAGAAGAATAGGAGATTAATGTTAATAGGAGAAGTTAAAAAGATGTTAATAGGTGTTAATAGGAGAAGTAAAAATCTGGATTCAAATCTTTCTTCTTAATTTAAGTCTAGCACTTTATTCATTTTGCCAAATTACCTCTCTGTTCAATTTAACATTTTTAGAGATAACTTTGATGAAGACATGATATTGCATACTTAAATCTGCAGATGACACAGAACTGGAATGGATAAAATGAGTATCGGGATCCAAAAAGATCTAGACAAGTGAGAAGAATGAGTCAGAACTAATAAGAAAAAATTTAATAGGAATAAATATAAAGGTCTATGCTTAAGTTTTTAAAAAAATAGGAAAGGTAAGGCATGGTTGAACAAAAATTTCTGAAAATAAATCTGGAGGTTTAAATAGTGCCAAGCTCAATTTAAATTAACAGTATAACATGGCAGCTAAAAGAAGCTAATACTATGTTACATTAAAAGAGAAATCATGTCTAGAATGAGGGCAATAATAATTCCACTATACTCTGTCCTACTCAGGTTATGTCAATCAACGAGATTTATTAGTACCTTCTATGTGCTTGTAGAAACTATTTCATACACAAAACTATTTCATACAAACACAAAAATCAAACACTCTCTGCCCTCAAGGAGCTTACATTTATGCATGTGTATATGTGCATGCATATACATCTAATATATTCTATGCAGTTCTGAGTAATACATTTTATAAAAGACTTAGACAAGCTGGAGTACATCTGAAAGAAAGCAACCAGGACAGTGAGAAAACTACACAATATGCCATTTCAGGATCTCAGAAAGAAAGGAGGGAATTTATTCTGGAGAAAAGTCATGATGTACACAACAAATTCTTTAGGTTTCTGAAGGGCTGTTATATGGAAGAGTTCTGCTTAGCCCCAGAGAAGAGATATGCAGTAAAAATTACAAAGATGCAGATTTAGGCTTGATGTAAAGAAAAATTTCCTTATATAGCTATTAAAAAGTGGAAATTGGCTGTGTGGGTAGTATTTATTAGAAGTTATCAACAAAGGTTGGACTTGCTGGTCTTGCTGAAGGGATTTTTGTTCAAGTGTGGTCTCTGAGGGTTCTTTTAGCTGTAAGATTCTGTAAAATCTTTCCTGGACTCAAAGTATAAGGCTCAGGGCTCCTGTTTGTACTACTCTGGCAGCTATGTAAATGGCATCTGTCATCTATAACTGTTTGATGAGCAAATAAGTCATATTCTTTCACCTATTAAGTAAATCTAGCATGAGAGGATTCATCTCTTTTCTACAGACCTAGAGAGAATGTCATTGCATGTAACAGACCTGGAAAGAGTAAACTCAGTAGTTTAAAACTTCCTATATTTTATAGCAGTTTTACTTAGCCGGTAAGCCTATTTTCCTGAGTCTCATACTCAAGATAAGCATGAAAAATTTTGTATGTACAGTATTTGAGTCATATGATATTTTAGTCAAATAAGTATCAGTTGAAGTTATTTGAGATGTTTAGTTTGGAGAAGACAATACTTAGGGGAATAAATATCTGTAGAATTGTCATGTGGGAAATGAACTTGCTCTGCTTGGTACAAGAGAACAGAACTAGAACAAACATGTGGCAGTTATAGGTTCAATATAAGGAAGAGCTTCCCAAAAATCAGAACTGCTTTGGAGTGTACTAATTGCCACATCATTAGAACTTTTTAGGAATAGTACATTGCTTCAGGCAGAGTTGAACTAGATATTGTATGTAGAATTCCTTGAGGGATATTTCATCCTGTCTTTCTGTCCCAAGCAGCACACAGCGATCTTGCACAAAAATAGGCACTTTAAAATTATTGTTCATTTTTGATCCACCAGAAAGTTAAATGATTATACGTTTTGAGGTAAAATCTAAAACAGAAGAGTGGTAGAGAAAGTGCCTATGGAGTCAGAGAACTCTGGTTCCATTCTTGGCTTTGCCACTTAGTGACTTTGGACAAATTACTTCACTTCATTAGTTCATTTTCCTTATCTGTAAAATTAAGAGGTTTGGAACCAATGAGCTTCTTTCTAGCTTAAAATACGAGTTCTTTCTTTCTTTCTTTCTTTTTTTTAACTACATTGCTATCTAGTAAAAGAATTTTAAATTAATCTTTAACACATATTTATTATCATTAGTTTATTAAATACCAGCATTTTATGTTTGCTTGGTTCTACTTTTGGGATCCTTGTTCTTTCATTGATCCATTATTCTATAGGGCATTTTTTTTCTAGTATCAATGAGTCTTAATGATAATGGAGGATGTATATAGAATACCCTAACATCAGATATGGTAAATTCTCCTTCATCTTTTGTTCAACATCCATTGATATTCTCATCCATTCATTTCAACAGATAAATGTTGATCTACTCTCTAACATGACCCATCCGTATTTGGATTGGGGTAAATTACCTCTGCAAAATTTTAAAAGTATGTTTGTTGAACTGAATAACATCTGAGGACCCTTCTATCTAGGGATTACTAAAATTAAACTAAAAACACTTCTGAAGTTTTATGTTAATTAGAGAAATATTGTTACACTACAATAGAATCAATGAAGTTATCAGAACAAAAGAAAATGCCTAGGGAAGTGACTAACATGTAGCTGCCAGAGCTGAGGAATTTTTTGCACTTTCCCTAGAGACTATTAACAGTATATTTAGATTACTTAGACTCACAAAAAAACAAACTGTCACAGCTAGAAGAAACCTTAGAAGTCTCTTACTAATGAAGGAACTGTGGTCCAGAGAGGACAATTGATTCATTCAAGATGAATCTCAGGAAAGACAGTTGGACAATGTCACTAGGTTTGAGCAGAACCTGTAGTTTTAGAAATTAAACACAAATACTAATTTTTTAAATTTATTAATTTATTTATTCTTAGTTTTCAACATTCACTTTCATAAGATTTTGAGTTCCAAATTTTCTCCCTATCTCTTCCCTCCCCCACTCCAAGACAGCATGCAATGTGATATAGGCTCTACATATACATTCATATTGAACCTATTTTCACCTTAGTCATGTTGTAGAATTGGAACCAATAGCAGAAACCATGAGAAAGAAGAAACAAACAAAAAGAGAAAAAAAGAGAAATCAAATAATGTGTTTTGATCTGCATTCAGACTCCATAGTTTTTTTTCTGGATGTTGACAGCATTTTCCATCATGAGTCCTTTGGAGTTGTCTTGGATCCTTGCAGTGGTGAAAGGAGATGAATCTGTCAAAGTTAGTCATTGCACGTTGTGGCTGTTGCTGTGTACAGTGTTTTCCTGGTGCAGCTCACTTCACTCAGCATCAGTTCATTTAAGTCTTTCCAGGTTTTTTAAAAGTCTGCCTGCTCATCATTTCTTATAGCACAATAGTATTCCGTTCCATTCATATACCACAACTTGTTCAGCCATTCCCCAACTGATGGGCATCCCCTTAATTTCCAATTCTTTGCCACCACAAAAAGAGCTGCTATAAATATTTTTGTACATATGGCACAAATACTAATTTTTCAAAAGGCCAGATCTTATGCTAGGACAACTGCATTTGTTGGATAGAAGGGAGTGGCAACTTCAAGAACCAACATGGGAAAAGAAGGGGAAGAACAGGGAAGATGGAAAGCAGCAAGAGAGATACCAGTGATTTGTAAAACCCACATCATTCCTCTAGGTGTCATTCCCTGGGCTGCTGGTGAATTACATGCTCCAAAGCAGATATATGGGATAAATAATACTATTTTGTCAATGTAACTTTCTCCAGATCTACTTATCTGATATCTGAAAAAGGAGTTTATAGTGCTTGGAGGAGTTAGCTTAATTCAGTGACTCTGTGAATTTTTTGATGACGGATAAGGTTGCAATGACGATTGAATCTTTTCCCACATTCACTACATCTATGGGGTCTTTCTCCAGTGTGACTTCGCTGATGTTCAGTAAGGAAGGAGCGCCGACTATAGCTTTTACCGCACTGGCCACATTGATAGGGTTTTTCACCATTGTGGATTCGCTGATGTTGAATAAGGCCTGCACTCTGACTGAAGGCTTTCCCACATTCCCTACACTGATAGCGTTTTTGTATATTGTGGATTCCCCGATGATTAAAAAGACCTGAACTCCTACTAAAGGTTTTACCGCATTCATTACATTCATAAGGTCTCTCTCCAGTATGAATTCTTTGATGTCTAATAAGGCCTGAGTTTTGAGTGAAGTGTTTTCCACATTCATCACATTTATACAGTCCTTCTTCTATAGGATTTTCCCATAGCTTTGCTATCCTGCCCTCATGTCCACAAATTTCTCCATACTTGGGGCCATGGTGAGCATTCAAATTTAATCCACTGGATACCTCCCTGTGTGGTTCCATTGTCTTATTATATTCCTGCTTTATTGATAACTCCATGTTCTCAGTGCTTGTCATACCATCTGAAACAATAAACAAACCATATAAATGTCACCTGCTCTGTGTATACGTAAAGGTAAGGAATGTAGAAAGCCAAACAGAAATGCTGAGGTAATGGAGAAAGTTTATTCTTCTAGCCACAGCACTCTTTAATTCCCTGCCTTTGAACCTTTTCAATGTAGAGCAGGTCTAGGGAAAATCTTCCCACAATGCTATACAAGAATGAAAATATGTGGAATAATGTGGCATTTAATCTTGACTCTCATGACTGATGTTGCCCACTCCCCATCCCAATACATATGGATCTTTCTCTCACATCTGACTGATTTTTTTTTTCTACTCACCTGTAGAGATACCTCTTAGGACCTCTCTTTTTTCAGCACCCTGTGGATCCAGGGACAGTGGTTCTCCTCCTTCCTTCAGCTGGGAGATAACAGCAGTTTTGGAAAGTGGAAATATTGATGCTGGAGAAAAATGGACCATGAATGAGACCAGTCCTACCCTGAGCCTACCTCTCCATTAGGAAAGCATGATCCAGCCTTCTTGCACTACTCTGCTAAGCACTTAGTGAACTGGGTAATTGTGTATAATATAAAGAATAAGACTTTTCATATATACTTTCAGGACATATAACAAACTCACATATTCCATTTACTTTTTCTAAATTTATTTTATGTTTGTGCCTGTATATAGTATTATAGATTATTAGTCTTCAGCAATAACCCACAATGATACAGCTTTTTAAGATTGACAAAGTGCTCTATTCATAAAAACCTTATGAAGTAGATACTTGAAATGTTATGAACTCCATTTTACAGTTTCACTAATAGGAGGAAATGGGAGAACCTTGGGAGTTTATTATTGAGGAGAAGAAACCTGGGCAAAATCTTAAATACTATTTCACTTGGCGATCTCATCAGCTCCCTTGTTTTCAATTATTATCTCGATACTGATGATTTTCAGATCTACTTATCCAGTGCCAACATCTAGTCTCACATCTCCAGCTGCCTTTCAGTTTCTGTTTGTTTCCCTGAGAAATAGAAAGACTTGTGTCAGGCAAACCACAAGTCTCACACCAACCAGTCCATCCTTTATTCATGTTCCTCTGAATCCATCATATTTGTCATTTCTTAGACACAATAATATCCCATTATATTCATAAGTTACAATTTGTTCTGCCATTTCCCAACTGAAGGGCACTTATTTTTATTTCTAGTTCTTTGCCACAACAAAAAATACTGCTGTATTCTTGTACAGAAGAGGCCGTGAAACATCTCGCACCTTTTAACAGAAAGGCAATAAGAGATACAAAGTGAAATATGTCAGACATCTAAGAAGGGAGAACTTCTACTCAAGCTACTATTCAAGTAGGTAGTAAGATATAATCTCCCCTCCTAAAACATTATAAAATTGCAAATAAAAATTCTAAAATGCAGGAGATATATTGTTGTTATTGTTGTTATTCAATTGTTTCAGTCATGTCTGACTCTTTGTGACCCCATTTGGGGTTTTCTTAGTAAAGATACTGGAGTTTGCCATTTCCTTCTCCAGCTCATTTTATAGATGAGGAACTGTAGCAAACAAAGTTAAGTTCAGGGTCACACAGGTAGTAAGTGTCTTGAGGCCAGATTCAAACTCAGGTCTTTCTGACTCCAATGCTCTATCCATTTAACTGCTTACAGAAGATTGGTGTTGTTTATCCTTTGTTCTCAAAGAGGACCAATGACAACAATCAGTAATAGTAATATAGTGGGGCAGGTAGGTGGTACAGTAGATAAGAGTGGCAGATTCAGCTTCCTGAGTTCAAAGCTGGCCTCAGATACTAGCTATGTGACCCTGAGAAAGTCACTTGACCCTGGTTGCCTCAGTTCCTTATCTGTAAAATGAGATGGGGAAGGACATAGCAAACCACTTGAGTATGTTTGCCAAAAAAACCCAAATGGGGTCAAGAAGAGTCAGACACCACTGAAACAGCTCAACAATAACATAAAAAAAACCTCTCTACGTGAAAGTTTGCAGTTTCTTGTCATTATGCAGTGAAATGTTTGTGTTTGTTTAAGATGAAGTACACTATAAAATTCTAAAAACAACAAAACTACCCAAAACAAAAAAAAACCAGATGAACAGATTTTTTTCTTAACAAACATCCTGAACAATGAAAACAGAATATGAATAAATACAGGAACCACGTAAAGCACAAATAATGAAGTAAATTACTCCAAAGTTAAAAAAAAACAGAAAGAAAAAGACATCTATGTTGCTTAAAAACAACCACCACCACAACAACAAATAATTCTAGAGGGACCATCGAAAGATTTCTTTTTAAAAGGACACAAGGAAATAAAGAAGAAATACCTTAAACAAAGGTGATGATGGAGTACAAGCCTAAAGCACCCTATCTATAAGTGAAACAGTATTTTTATGGAATTAAACTACAGAATGGGAGGGTGCAGAAAAGAAGAAAAGAGAGGAAGAAGAATGAGGGGAATGTGTGATCTGCCCTAATTAAGTCAATAGCATACAATGAAAGGAAAATTTTTGTAGTCTCTCAGGAAGTAGATGGGCTATAAGGAAAAATGAAGAGGTGGAAGTATTGAAATATTGGGAAAGAAAGGGGGGAATCAGTGGTGATTCAGTGGTAGGAATGGGTTTTACTTACAAACATTGTGTGTGTGTGTGTGTGTGTGTGTGTGTGTGAGAGAGAGAGAGAGAGAGAGAGAGAGAGAGAGAGAGAGAGAGAGAGAGAGAGTCTGTAAGAGATTGAGACCTTACAATGGGTATAATGTTTAAGAATCTGGTGTTTCAAGACAGCCATCATGAGACAAATATATTCCTAATCCTAAACCAGGTAATGATGAAACAAAGAAGAACAATAAATATGAATTTGGACATTTTAAATAGGGATGAATACAGGATGCCAGAGTAGAGAGAGCATTCAAGCTAAACTATCCTGACACTCCCTCCAAATAGCTTTAAAATAACACATAAAATTGAATTCTGAAGTGGCAAAGCCAACAAAAGGTCAGAATTTTTCTAGCCCAAGATAATTAGGAGATTGAAAAGAGAGGTCTGTGACATTGCTGTGGGGATGATCAAGAGTGCAGCACAGGGGCAACACCAGTTGTAGGCCTTGGAGGTGGCAGCCAGAGCAGCAAAAGTTTGGAAGCTCTCACCACTCAGAGATGATGGGGGATTGGATAACTGGTCAGAAAGAAATTACAGAGAACTTCTTAAGCTGGCATTGGGTTCAGGGCCAAGCACTGCTTGACAACTCCATTGCCCATTATTCCAGGGCCCAATCCAGGGCAGAGAGGAGCACTTGTGGTTGTAAGGGAGTAGGGACTCTGGTTATTGTTTCAGGGCAGAGAGAGAGCATGGGCTCTTTTTCCAGGTCACAGTTCCAGGGAAGAGAGGAGTGTTAGCCATTCCAGTTGAAAAGGAATGTACTGGGGTGGAGCCAAGATGGCAGAGTAAAAGCAGTGACTTGCTTGAGCTCTCCCCCAAACCTTTCCACATACTTGTAAAAAATGACTCTAGACAAATTCTAGAGCAGCAGAACCTACAAAAAGACAAAATGAAACAAATTTCCAGCCCAAAGCAACCTGGAAGGTTAATGGGAAAGGTCTCTTGTTGTACCAGTCCAGGAGAGCACAGTGCAGTGTGGGCCGTGCAAAGACTGGGCCTTAGTGAACCTGGAGCAGACCTCAGGGGACTGAATCACAGGTAGCTGTGAGGGTTTCTAGACTTCTCAACCCACAAATGCCAAAGAAAACTTAGAAGGTCAGTAGGAAAGATCTGAGTGGGAGAAGAAAGTGGTCTGCCCCCATCCTGATGTAGCCCTAGGGTGGCTGTAGGGGCAGCAGCTGCTTCTGGAGCTGTCAGTCCACAGACAGTGGGTGGATTGAGGGGCTGATCAGAGGGGGATTGCAAGAACACTTTTGCTGATGCTAAGGCAGGATTCTCTTGCTTTGCCCATCCTTAGATCTGGGTTGCAGTCCTGGGGTGAAGAGGAGCACTGGTGTGGTGGAGCTCATAGTGGTGGTGCAGAGGAAATCCTCCTCACAGATCAAAGGCAGAAAAGAATGCAGATAAGAGAAGTAAACACCTCTCCTTAGATCATAGCACCTTGTAAGAACTGAAAACTTACAGGTCTCTAGAAGTATCTCTGAAAACACCTGCACAAAGCCTCTAAAGTTTGGGACAGTACATTCTCCACACTGGAAACAGAGCCCTACCTTAACAAAGAGTTTAAAAGTCAATAATTGGCTGGGAACATGAACAAACAGAGGAAAAAAACTCAGACTATAGAATCTTGCTTTGGTGACAAAGAAGATAAAACATACAGCTAGAAGGAGACAACAAAGTCAAAGCTCCTACAGCCAAAGCCTCCAAGAAAAATATGAATTAGTCCCAGGCCATGGAAAACCTCAAAAAGGATTTTGAAAAGCAAGTAAGAGAAGTAGAGGAAAAATTGGGAAGAGAAATGAGAGTGATATAAGAAAATCATGAAAAACGAGTCAAAGGCTTGCTAAAGGAGACCCCAAAAAAATACTGAAGAAAACAACACTAAAAAATAGCGTAACCCAAATGGTAAAAGAGGTCCAAAAAGCCAATTAGGAGAAGTATGCCTTAAAAAGGAAAGTCATTCTTTCTTCAAAGCAAATACAATGTTACATGAAACTGTATCCAATGACCTCATCCAAAAATGATCTCTCCCTCCTCAAATTTCTTATCACATTCTACCCTATACCGTATTTATTTGTGTACATGTCTTAGCCCCAGTAAACTGAATGAAATCCATTCATTCAGGGGCTATGCAGTTTTTCTTTTTACCTTTCTATATGTAGCTCCTCCAACAGCTCCTTGCACCTAAGAGGGGCTTTGAAACATTTATTGAGTTAAACATTCCTGAGACACAAAGGATAAAAGGACTAAGTAGAGTTTTATTTAACTCCTAAGGTTAATGGAAGGTAAAACATAAAAGAAGAAACAGGCATAAAACCAACTGGAAATTTAAACTAAGCAATTTTCCTGCCAATTTTTCCTCCCTGAAGATCTACATACCTTCTTCTCTGCACAGCAGAACTCCTCTTCCTCTTCCCACCTCATGATCTGGTTCATCAAGCTCTCTTTCCAAATTCTCCAACAGAATCACTGCTGCCTCTCCACTCTCTGGGTGATGTTCTTGCACCCAAGTATGGAGTTCTTCAGGAAGGATGGTCAGGAACTGTTCCAACACCAGCAGCTCTAGGATCCGTTCCTTTGTATGCATTTCTGGTCTCAACCACTCATGGCAAAATATCTGGAGTTGACTCAGGGCCTCTCTGGGGCCTGGTGTCTCCTGATAGCATAGTTGACGGAAACGTTGGCGGAAGAGTTCCCTTTCCTGGGGATTATTTCTTTGCAGGCTGGATTCTTGCTCCCTGCAGTGGTCCTCCTCCTCCATTTCCATTGTAAGCAATCCTTCCTGCCCCACTAGAGCCTTTACACCCAGGGCTACAGCCTCTCTTAGTTTTGTATCCATCAGAGACTCCTAAAGCTCAAGAGATAGCTTATTCCAGCAGGAAAATTTCTTTCCTTCACATATCAGTCCTGAGTTACAAAAATTGCTGTTAATCATAGAGAAATGACAAAAGCTGCTAAGAAGTGACTTATAGGTATACATACCCAGCCATAAGGGTGATTTACTGAAAGTAAAGTCCCTTTGTGACAGGGAGGATAAGAACAAATACTCCAATGTAACTTAAAGGGAATAGCAATTCAGACATGTAAACCATTTGCCTGCTAAACCAAAAACTGAAAAGTAGGATTTTACCTAGAACTTTTAGAAATTTGTATCTATCATAGAATTAAGTAAATTAAGTATCAAATAGAAATATTGTGCCTGTCGTTGCATCCCTTAATTCCTGAAACTCTGAAACATATGAAAGCTTTAAATAGAGAACTTCTAAATTTATATTAAACCATTTAATAATTACACCTTTATTAGTTCTGAATCTTCCTAACTGCACTACTTTTCAGCTCACATCTCTCCATCTCGACCAGAAGAACAGTCTTTGTCTTGACTTTTCTAAAATCTAGGTAGCATATTGGTAGCATTTCAATCTACTAGAATAATCTACTAGAATAATAATTAACACAGTCTAAAAAGGAAATGAGGTTAGTCTAGCGTAATTTATTCTTGAAGCAGCAAGGCTGCTTCTTTGTAATCACTGCTTACTTTTTCAGTAGGTTCACTGACCATCCCAAGCAAACTCCATGGTAGCCCGGGGGCAAATGTCTACTTTGGCCCTCTGGCCCCAGCGCAGTCACAACACCTTTCCTAATAGTACTCACTCTGCCAGGGCTCAGAGCGCTTCCTGCATCCTGGTCTGGGGAGAATAGGGAGGTGATTCCTCCAAATCCAGCCCCTCTCAGCCGATAGAGGTGGAAACCCAAAGAGCCGCAGCTGGACAGACTCCATTTCCGGGACGAACTTACCTAAACTGGGGAGAAGAGTGCACTCAGTCCTGAGCGGAGGGAAACGAGGTAAAAGACGGAACTCAAGACAGGAACAATAGTCAGGCCAAAAAAATACCAACCAATCCTTGCTAAAGCATCAGTTATTTCCGGGACTCTCTAGGAATTCTCCTCTCGTTTTCCTAGCTCCAGATCTCTTCACCCCTTGAATCTCTATCCTCTGATGTTACACAGTGACTGATTAAGGCTCTTTGCTAAACATTTAAAGCCAGTATCCTGGCTGGCGTTCAGCTAGCTTAGAAGAAACTGGAAAAGCCATTAGTGAAACTGCAAATTTTGGTCCCCTAAGCAAAACCTGCAGGTTGGGCCTCCTTACAAAATGTTGAGCAATAGTTCCCAAATTGAATCTTGTATAGTTACTGTGTGTGTGCGTGCATGTGTGTGTGTGTATACACGTATATATGTACAGGTACATATACATACCTATAGACATATATGTATATGTACACACATTATATGCAGTTACTATATACAGTAACTGTACAAGATATATATATGTATGTATATATATGTGTGTGTATATACATGTATATATATAAAACAAGATAAATTGAAGATAACACAGAGAAGGCATTAGTATTAAGAGAATATTGGAAAAAGCTTGCTTTCAGGAGGTAAGATTTTAACTGGAATTCAAAGGAAGTCAGGGAAGAAAGGAGGTAGCAATGAAGCAGAAAATAATTCCACACATGGGGAAGTCAATTAAAATGGCCAGGGGGGAAGACAGAGTGTCTTAAATGAGGAACAGCAAGGAGGCCCACTGTCATTGAATCCCAGAGTAAGTGAAGGTGTGAGTGTGTATGTGAAGTATAAGAAGACTGGGAAAGGAGCAGGTTTTTAAGGATTTTGAATGCCAAAGAGAATACTTTTTAATTTATATTCTAAACTCTGGAGTTTGGCTTCAGACCTCATATTTCATCAAAAACTGCTCTCTCCAAAGTTACCAATTATCTCTTAATTTCAAAATCCAAGGACCTTTTATCAGTCTTCAATCTACTTAATTCTTCTGTAGCCTTTTAAAAAGTTTTAAAAAAAATTTTTACTATTCATTTTTTAAAATTTCTATTTCAAGTTCTTGCCCTCCTTTCAGTCCCTCTACCACTCGCTGAGAATGTAAGCAATATGATGCCTATTATACATGTGAAGTCATGCAAAACATATTTCCATATTACTTGTTGTTTAGTCATTTGTCATGTCTGGCTCCTCGTGATCCCGTTTGGGGTTTTCTTGGCAAAGACACTGGAGTGGTTTTCCATTTCCTTCTCCAACTCATTTTACAGCTGAGGAAACTGAGGCAAATAGGGTTAAGTGACTTGCTCAGTGTCACACAGCTATTAAGTGTCTGAAGCCAGATTTGAACTCAGGAAAATGAGTGACTGTAAGCCCAGCATTCTATCTATTATGCTATCTAGCTGCCATGTTGCAAAAAAAGGAAAAAAAAAGTAGGAAAAATAAAGAAAGTGGAAAAAAATCTGCATTCTGAGTTCATCGGTTCTTTAGGAATATACATAGCATTTTTCAATCATGAGTCCTTTGGAACTGTGATCATGATCAGAGTAGCTAAACTTTCACAATTAATAATTGTTACAATATTGCTGTTACTGTGAAAAACATTCTCCTGGTTCTGCTCACTTCACTTTGCATCAATCCATATAAGTCTTCCCAGGTTTTTCTGAAAGCATCACCCTCCTTCTTTCTTTCTTTTTTTTTTAATTTTTAAACATTTTTATTTAAAGTCTTGAATTCCAAATTCTATCCTTCCCTCCTGTCTCCCTTTTCCGAGATGCTAAGCAGTCTAGTATAGGTTATTCACAGGCAAGCATGCAAAGCATTTCCATATAGGTCATTTTGTATAAGAAGACTCAAACAAAAGAAAAAAATGAAAGAAAGTGAAAAATAGCATGCTTCAGTCTGCATTCAAACAATAACAGTTTTTTTCTTTGGAGGCAGATGGTATGTGTCATCATTAGTATTTTGGGATTGTCTTGGATTATTGTATTGCTGAGAATAGCTAAGTCATTCACAGTTCTTCATCAAACAATTTTGCTATTACTGTGTACAGTATTCTCCTGGTTCACTTCAATGTTCACCACATTGTTCACTTCACTATGCATCAGTTCATGTAAATTTTTTCAGGTTTCCTTTCCCTCATTTCTGAACAGCACAATAGTATTCCATCACAATCACATGCCAGAACTTGTTCAGCTATTCCCCAATTGATGGTTATTCCTCAAATTCTAATCCTTTGCCACTACAAAAAGATTTGCTAGAAATATTTTTGTACATATGGGTCTTTTTCCTTTGATCTCTTTGGGATACAAATCTAGTATTGATACTGCTGAGTCAAAGGATATATACAGTTTTATAACCCTTTCGGTATAGTTCCAAATTGTTCTCCAGAATGGTTGGATCAGTTCACTATTCCACCAATAATTCATTAAAGTACTTATTTTTCCACATCCTTAGCACTCATCATTTTCTTTTTCTGGCACATTAGCCATTCTATTGGGTGTAAGATAGTACTTCAGAGGTGTTTTAATTTGCATTTCTCTAATTATTAATGATTTAGAGCATTTTTCCATATGACTACTGATACCTTTGATTTCTTCTTCTGAAAACTGCTTGTTCCTTTCTTTTGACTATCAACTGGGTGATGACTCTTATTTTCATAATTTTGTCTTAGTTCCCTATATGTTTGAGAAATGAGATCTTTATCAGAGAAACTTTCTATAAAATTTTTTCAAGTTTCCTGCTTTCCTTCTAATTTTGGCTGAATTGGTATTGTTTGTACAAAACCTTTTTAATTTAATTAAAATTATCCATTTTACTTTCCATGATTCTCCTCATTTCTTATTGGTTCTGTACTCTTCCCTTATCCACGTATCTGATAGGTAAAATTTTTCCATGCTCCTCTAATTTGCTTATATCACCCTTTATGTCTAAATCATAGACCCATTTTGACCTTATCTTGGTATATAGTATGAGATGTTGGTCTATGCCAAGATTATTCCACACTGCTTTCCAGTTTTTCCAGCAGTTTTTGTCAAATAGTGAGTCTTGGTGCAATCATGGTCATGGTCATTTACCATTTTGCTTGTATAGTTTGACTGTTAGACTTCCAGCTTTCATTTTCTTTTCATTAATTCCCTTGATATTCTTGACCTCTTATTCTTTTTTGAATTTAAAAAAATGACTTAATATTTTATTTCTCCCCAATTACATGCAAAAACAATCTTACCTCATTTTTTTTATTTTGAGTTCTCAATTCTCTTCCTCCCCCTTCACTGAGAAGGCAAGCAATTTGATAGCATGTAGTACTGCAAATCATGTTTCCCTGTTAGTCATGTTGTGAAAGAAAACAAACAAATACAAAACCAAGAAAGATAAAGAAAACAAAGAAAACACATGCTTTGATCTGCATTCAGACTCCATCAGTTCTTTCTCTGGAGATGGATAGCATTTTTCACCATAAGTCCTTCAGAATCGTCTTGGATCATTGTATTGCTGAGGGGTGGGGAATCTGCATCTTGAGGCCACACGTGGCCCTCTAGATCCTCAGGTGCAGCCCTTTGACTGAATCCAAACTTCACAGAACAAATCCCCTTAATAAAAGGATTTGTTCTGCGAAGTTTGGATTCAGTCACAGGGTCACACCTGAGGACCTAGAAGGCCACATGTGGCCTTGAGGTTGCAGTATCCCCACCCCTGAGTTAAATCATTCACAGTTGATCATCACACAGTATTATTTTTACTGTGTACAGTACTGTGTACTGGTTCTGCTCATTTCACTTTGAATCAGTTTATGTAAATCTTACCAGGTTTTTCTGAGAGCATCCTGCTCATCATTTCTTATAGCCTTTCCAGTCTTCTGGCATCTTACTCCTCACCACATATTCTTCAATTCAGTGTCACTGGCTGTTCCAAGAACAAGACACTCAATCTCTTGGCTCTGAGTGTTCTCTTTGGCTGTCCTTCATACCTGGGCTACTCTCTCTCTTCATCTCTGCCCCCTGGTTTTCCAGGCTTCCTTTAAGTCAAATTAAATTTCATCTTCTTCAGGAAAACTTTCTCAATTGCTCTTAATTCTAGAGCCTCCTGTCTTTTATTCCTTCTTTATACTGTACATAGCTTGTTTGTATATATTAGTTTGCATGCTGTCTCTCATTAGATTATGAGTTCCTTGAGGATAGTAACTGTCTTTTGCCTCTTTATGTATCCTTGGCACTTAATACAATTTCTGACACATAGTAGGCATTTAATTAACTGACTGCTTTAAACATAGCACTTTACATATATCATCTGACTTGATCCTCACAACAACCATACAAGATAGGTAATATTAGTTTTCCCGTTTTACAGATGAAGAAATTGAGGCAGACAGAGATTGACTTGCCCATCAGACAATTAGTGTCTGATGCAGTATTTGAAGACAAGTTATAATTCTTAGTCTACCCTTCTATCCACTATACAACTCTCAGTCATGACATGGTTTCCCAATATTGTGTCCCTGGGTGTTGTGAAGTTTAGCATATGGCATTTCAGGTTTGTTCCTCCACCATCACTTTTACTAATTTCTGATTTCACCTTTGTCTCCTTATATCCTTTTAGAAAGAAACCTCTCAATGGTCCCTTTGTTTTTTATTTTTGTTGTTGTCGGTAGTGGTGTTTGTAAGCCCCATAAGATTTTTTTTCTTTTTTTTCTGGAGTAATTTATTTTGCTATCCATATCTTCCTTGTTTGCTATATTTGCCTACTTTTATTTCTGTTGTCTGGAAGATATGCAAAGCAAATAATCTGTGCATATCTGTTTTCCTTTTTAGGAATGCTTCAAATGTCCCTTTTAATTCAATACCCTTATTTTTTCATTGATGATTAGACTCAGATTTGCAGGTTATGTCACCTGGGTTGTGTCTTGAGCTCTTTTGCTCTTTTGCTCTTTTTAACACATTCTTTCTTTCTTTCATTCCATTTCTGGCAGATTCAGAATAGTCTTGTGTTATTTGAATTTCCTTTCCTTATTTGAAGTTTTTTTCTCCTGGCCACTTACAGAATTTGTTGACAGTCGTTGAAGTTTTTAAATTCTACCACTTGGAGATCTGTAGATTATTTTGAATTCCATTTTGTTTAATGTGTTCAGAAGTTTGAAGCCTTTTTTGGTATTATTTCTTGCATTATGATTCATGTTTTTTGACTGGTTATTTTCTTCTGAAAGACCCATAATCCTAAGATTATATCTTCAAGATTAATATGTTTTGCTTATATAGAGACCTTTGTTTTCTTTTTAACATAATTTCTTTTTGCTTCTCTTCTGTGATTGTCCTTCACTTCCTTGCATTTGCATTTTCAATCAGTTATTCTTTCATTTCTTTGATCAGATATACCATTCTAGATTCAAGTTTTTCTCTTCTGCTGATTTTTTCTGCTGTGAAAGCCACAATATCTGCAGCCACATATAATCGATTTTACTTCCCCCAAGAATTAAATTCATCTGGTTAGTTGATGCTTCCTGGTAATTGTTTCCATGACATTGGTTTGAATGGAATACAGCTACCCTACCAGGGAATGTCTATTTTTTAATACATATTTATTTATTTTTTGTTTTACAATTCACTTTCATAGGATTTTGAATTTTACATTTCGCAATCTGATATGGTACATTCATGGAGAATCGTATTGAACAAATTTCCCCACTAGACATGTTGTAAAGAAAATTAGAATGGAAGGAAAAAAAACTATGAGAAAAAAGATACAGAAAAGAGTGAAAATAGTGTGCTTTGATCTGCATTCAGACTCTATAATTGTTTCTTTGGATACTGGTAGCATTTTGCAATCATGATTCTTTGGAATTGTCTTAGATCCTTGCATTGCTGAAAAGAGCTAAGTCTAGGAATGTTGGTGATCAAAGAACAATACTGTTGAAGTGTTAAAATTTGTCTGGGTTCTTCTCACATCCTTCAGCATCAATTCATGAAAGTGTTTTCTGGTTTTCCTGAAGTCTGCCTGCTCATCATTTCTTAAGGAACAACAGTATTCCATTACATTAATATACCACAACGTGTTCAGCCATTCTCTAATTCATGAGCATCCCCTAAATTTCCCATTTTTGCTGCCCCCAAAAGCACTGTTCTAAATATTTTTATACATGTAGGTCCTTTCCCAATTTTTATGATCTCTTTGGGATGCAGACCTAGCCATGGCATTGCTGGGTAATAGGGTATGCACAATTTGATCACCCTTTGGGCATGGTTCCAAATATCTCTCCGGAATGGTTGGATCAATTCACACCTCAACCAACAATGCATGAGTGTTCTGATTTTCCCATATCATCTCCCACATTTATAGTTTTCCTGTTTTGTCATGTTAGCCAGTCTGGTATGTGTGAGGTGGTACCTCAGAGTTGTTTTAATGTGGTTTTCTCTGGTCAATAGTGATTTAGAGTATTTTTTTCATATGAGTAGAGAGAGCTTTAATTTCTTCAACTGAAAAGCACCTCCTCATATATTTTGACCATTTCTAAATTTGTGAATGACTTGGATCCTTATAAATGTGACTCAGTTCTTTACATATTTGAAAATGAGGCTTTTATCCAAGACATTGGCTATAAAAATTGTTTCCCAGCTGCCTACTTCCCTTCTAATCCTCATACCATTGGTTTTGTTTGTGCGAAGCCTTTTCAATTTAATTCAATGTATATTATGTACATTATCCATTTTGCACTTTACAATGTTGTCCATCTCTTGTTTCCTCATGAATTCTTCCCTTCTCCACATATAGGATAGGGAAACTATTCTTTCTTCCTCTTCACTGGTTTCTAGTATCACTCTTTGTGTCTAAATCATGTACCCATTTTGACTTTATCTTGATATGCAAAGTAAGATGTTGGTCTATGCCTGGTTTCAGCCACACTATTTTCTTGTTTAATCCCTTGCTTCTGTGCCTTATCTATTCCTCAGACCCACCACTCTCTCTCTCTCAGCCAGGACTAAATAGTTTCATGATTGCCACTTTAGGAAATAGTTTTTGATCTAGTACAGCTAGGCCCCCTTCCTTCATCCTTTTTCCATTCATTCTTTTGATATTCTTGACTATTTGTTCTTCCAGATGAATTTGGGTGTTATTTGTTTTTAGCTCAATCAAATAATTTTTTGGTAGTTTGACTGACATGGCCCTGTAGAAGTAAACGAATTGAGGTAGAAGTGTCATTTTTATTATGTTTGCTGGGCCTACCCGTGAGCAATTGACATTTTTCCAGTTGTTTCGATGTAACTTTATTTGCGTGGAAAGTGTTTTGTACTTGTGTTCATGGTGTTCCTGAATTTGTCTCGGCTGGTAGATACCCGATTATATTGTATTGTTTACAGTCTTTCTGAATGGAATTTCTGTTTCTATCCTTTGCTGTTGAACTTAGTTGGTAATATTTAGGAATGCTGAGTGTTTATGTGGAGTTATCTTATAGCCTACCACTTTGTTAAAATTGTTAGTTGTTTCAGGTAGCTTTTCAGTTGATTTCCTAGGGTTCTCTATATCACTGCAAAGAGTGAAAGAGTTCTTTCCTCATTGCCTCTTCTAATTCCTTCAATTTATTTTCTTATTGCTCAAGCTAACCTTACTAGTCCACTATAAAATAATAGTGATGATAACCGGCATCCTTTTCTCACCCCTGATGTTAATCTCAAAATATGAATGATCTGATCTTAATTTTGTCCACAAAGATCATGTGAGGGAATTTGGCAATTCATCTGTTGAAATACATATAAAATATAATGACAAGGAATAATCTCCTGATCAGTCAGTCTAGTAATCCTATCAATATGTGAAGACAGTCAGGTACAACCTGTTGCGACCACATTCTAGTGAACTCAAGAGATTGGACTAGATGACCAGCAAAGACTATCAAAATGTGTTATCCATGACGCACAGGAGTTCAACAGTATCTGAGGCTATGTGAATTCTAGAAAGATGTACACTAGCAAAAACGGTATCAAATTTAGCAGTTAATATACCTTTGATAACCTTGGACTAAACCATTTCAAGAAAGTTATATAAAAGGAGATTTTTCATGTTTTAAAAGCAAATACTTAAATTCTATAAACCGTGATTTTCATGCTAAATTTGTAATGCATCTTGAAAGTTAAAAGATTAATCTTCAAGAAGTTAGATTATTCTGAGAAAAAAATAAACTATATTTGATTCAAATTAAAGTAGTTCACATTAGCAAAAAAAAAAAGGGGGGGGGCATTGCAATTATAGTCACAGCCATTGGGACACTCACAGTATCCTAGTCATAAGCATTTTCCGTGCGAAAATATTTTAGCTTGGTGGAAAGAGAGCTTTCCTGAAAGCCAAAAAAGACAGTTTCACGTCTCATTTCTGACATGCACTGGCTATGTGACCCTGGGCCATTCACACAACCTCGAAGTGCCCAAGGCAACTCTCTTAGAATATAAGTTGCAGAGAAGGTACCAGTGTACATTATTAGAGGGAGTTTCCTCACCTGAGAGTTCTACATAAAGAAATCACAGGTTATGGAAAGACTTGTATTGTCTGATGCTGAGTGAAGTGAGCAGAACCAAGAGAACTTTGTAGACAATAATAGCCACGTTGTGTGATGACTAATGTTCATAAACTTAACCTTTCTCAGCATTACAAGGATCTAAGACATCTCCAGAGTCCTTGGGATGAAAAATGCTATCCACATCCAAAAAAAGAAATATGGAAGTTGAATCACTATCATTTTTTTCTCTTCTATTGAGTTTTGTTTCCTCTTTCTGATGGTTCCTCCTATTGGTTTTAATTTGTACTTACAACTTCACTAATGTGAAAATATTTTTTAATAGGAATGTAAACGTATATTGTGTATCAAATTATGTGCCATCTTGGGGAGGGTAGTGGGGAGGAAGGGGGAGAAAAATTTTAAACTCAAAAGCATATGGAAGTGATTGTTGATCAATCAAAATAAATTAGTAAATTTTTTTAAAAATTAAAAAAAAAAAGAAATCATGGGTTAAAAATCAGAGGTTGAGACTCTATTTCGTATTCCCAGATAATTTGAAAAGTCAAATGTGCATGTTAATTTTAAAAGGTTTCCAAAAAAGGAAAGCCGTTCCCCAGGGATCATACTAATAAATTCTTTGAGAGAACACACTGAGATAAATGTTGATGAGGGCGTAAAAGCAGGTAATCATAGAAAAAGAGGATAGGACAAATAAAAGAAAGAAACCAGTTGTTGGTTTTCTTCCTCATGTTGCAGAAGAGATAAAACACAGGATGCATCAATACACACACCAAAGTCATACAGCTAGGTGGTAATTTGAGTCACATCCTGTGAAAAAACTGAATAATGTGTCAGGTGGGTAAAACTGATGTGGTATTAAACTCCAATATTTCCTTTTCAGATGCTTGTGATAGTGAATGTCCCAGTACTTCTGGAACATCTCAGACTCACAGAAGTGTGAAGAAGATGAAATTTCATGGAAATTCTCCTTGCCAGTCCTTGCCACTGAGGAGATCAGACAGGATCCTCCAATTTGGAAAAGACACTTTCCAAAACAGATGATACAGCTGGACCTGGAAGTGGCCCTAAGACACGGTTCAGGGCTGTGATTGAAGGAGAAAAACAAAACATCCGGAAGCAGTGTGCAGCCCAGCTCCCCCTAAAAGGAAAGCTAGGTAAAGAAAGATATGAAGAAGCATATAGAGTTACCATTCTGAAATCTTCATAGGTAGATGTTTTGCTCAATTTGTTACCTTGCAATCTTTTTGAGTATAGGTATGCAAAATAAATGATAAATTCATGTGGTGACAGAATTCACTGCCTGTTTTTCCTGCTTTCTTGCTTCATAGGTAGATGTTTTGCTCAATTTGTTACCTTGCAATCTTTTTGAGTATAGGTATGCAAAATAAATGATAAATTCATGTGGTGACAGAATTCACTGCCTGTTTTTCCTGCTTTCTTGCAGGGTAGAATCTAGCAGGTGTCTTGGTAACAAGTGCTTTGAATTTCTCCTCTAATCAGTGGAACTTATTCCACAAACACCTGAAGGGAGTAGTTTAGGCTTTGTGCTACTTTAGTCTTCTCTTGCCTAAAGAACTGTGATTTACTATTTCACTTTTTAGCATTTCAAATCCTAAAAAAAGTAGGCTTCTAGGAGTATATTTTTACCTATGAACTTCATTTCTAAATGATTTTTCTGTAATTTTGGATTATTTACAGCCATCTTCTGCCAAGCCACATAGAATCAATTTTACTTCCCCCAAGAATTAAATTCACCTGGTTAGTTGATGCTTCCCAGTAATTGTTTCCATGACATTGGTTTGAGTGGAATACAGTTACCCTACCGAGGAATGTCTATTTTTTAACATATATTTATTTATTTTTTGTTTTACAATTCACTTTGATAGGATTTTGAGTTTTTTACCTAAAAGAGCTTCCTAATTCCTATGCAGGGGCACAATAGGCATGGGTGGAATAACTCTAGGACACTGCGTGAAGATGGGCTTGTTACAGAAGGATCTGTATGCACAGCTAGAGAACTTTGGGAGGATCTGAGACTAGAATAGCAAGAAGGGGCTGCAGAGTTGACAGGCTGGGAGCAGGCTAGCTCTGGGACATGATGGACTTGCAGGGTGAAGTCTCTGAATTCCTCTGCTGGGACATTTACAGGTTGGCTCTTTGGCATGTTCCACTGCTGCTTCGAAAATACCTGGTACCACCTGACCACAGCTGCCTCCCTGCAGGCCATCTTTGTCTTAATCAGGTTAGTGAGGACTCCCCCAGGCCTGTCAGAATCAAATATTCACTGTTCCAACTGATTTCACAGTCCTTGAGACCAATTTTCCTTTAAGCTTTGCCTAATTAATAATAATAATAGTACAGAAGAAAGTCATAAAAAAAATCCCTGATGAACCAGTGTGGAAAAGGGTGACTGAGTGACCTAAACAGAAAAATAAAGGGGCTGCACTGGGCAGACATATATATGATGGGGAATGGGAGTAGAGCCACGAGGACAATTTGGCTGTCCTGGAGGGCCTAGTGAGCTGATGGCAAGCCTCCTGGAAAGAGGACTTCGAAGAGACACCACTGTCCACATCAAGGTGAGGTGAAAGCAGGAGCTGCCCACCTGTTCTCCTGATAAGACCAGGTTACCAGGACCAGCCTCTCTAGGTTTGATCCTATAGCGCCCATGAAGGGCAGGGAAGTCTTGAGGTGAAGCAGTACTCTGGGATTGCCACAGCCTGAAAAGTTCTCTGGATTTTGTTGAATGTCTGTCTCCTTTTCTGTGCTCCCTAGGAATACCTGACCATCCTCTGGGCAGAAGAACACTTAGATTTTGATCACATACTAAAGAACATTCTCAGGGCCTGCCAGGTAATCCAGAAACTTAGATGTTTCTGGAAGCAGGGGCAGTGGGGGTGGGCATCTTGGAGGAGGTTGGCTGGATCAGCATCCTCGAAAGGTTGATGCTGCTCTCAGGAGCCTGGAACTAGGCTATGAGGTTCTGCTCGGATTCCTTGCTTGTCTAGGAGCATCTTAGATTGACAGAGACTCTGCTCTCACTGAGAGATGGCCACTTGCTAACAGAGCTATCAGAGGACTCAGGGTCCACTTGTCTGAAGGTTCTGTACGGAGCTTACTGACCTCAAAGCAACCTAGACCCCTCCTGCAGCTCCTGACAGGCCCTTGCTGCTTCGCTGGGCTCCTGAATGACAGAAATGATGACTGGAACCTTTCTTCTTTACTGGGGTCCCCCATCATCTACAGGAGATTATCCAAAGCTGCCCCAAGACTCTCATAGAGTCCCTTAACAGGTTGCGCACACTCCACTCTTGGAATCCAAAAGAAGCTCTCTCAGACATGAGTACTTACGTCCATCATAGCAAGTAAGGTCTCATCACATTCAGGCAAGGTCTGACCGAACTGGTAGCTGGAGCAGGGAGGGGAGGAATGGAAGCTTGAGGGGATGAGTCCCCAGGCACCTAACCTGAAATTCAAGGTGCCAGAGGATAAAGGCAGGGACCTTGGGCTGTGCTTACATTAAGGAGGCCTCAAAGTTTGAAGGTGAGTACCCCACCTGGGCAGGTATACAGAACACCCAAGTGGCCCACACTGGCTCTTGTAGAAAAGACCATGCAGGAGATGGGGGACCCAGGCAAGGGGCTTTGTGGTCAGGCCTGAGGGATCAAATGCCACTGTCAAGGTAATGAAATGACCATCCTAAAACTGGTGCTGGGCCCTTTTCAGATTCCCAAGCTTCTTGGGAACTCCTTCTCCACCAAAGACTCCAGCATCCCTGGTCTCCTTCAAGACTCTGCTCCCAGCTCACCCATGTTAGGAGGCCACTAAGGGCCCTACTGAACCCAAGGCCTCCTTCCTTTGCATTATACACATACTGGACATGCTTGGTCACTGGCATTAGACTGGGAAATCCTGGAAAGCCAGAGACTAGGGTTTTGCCTTCCTTTGTATCCCAGGGGCTGAGCACTGCAGTGAACAAGCCCTTAATAACTGCTTTTTAGCTCATTATCTCACTGGATCCTGGAAACAATCTTGGGAGTGAGAGCCCTACAGGTCAGTTACCTGAAGGGAGCAGGATAGGATGGTCAAAGGGGTGTGGGATGGCAGAATACTTTAGCCAGAAGTCAAATCTACTTATGTGAGGATAAAGCCACATCGACAAGACAGGATGGTGTAGGATATGTGAGCTGCAGTTCCCCTGAGACGCTGGAGGACTTTAGTCGACTGCAAATTCCATAGGAGCCAAGTGTGATATGGCAGCCCAGAAAAGGAGGGGGCCTTTGGGGCTGAATCCAGAGGCAGAGACAGATACAGAGAGGTAAAGACAGAGACAGAGAGAAAGAGACAGAGACATAGAAACAGAGAGAGAAAGAGAGAAACAGAGTTACAGAGAGACAGGACAGAGAGAGAAAGAGGAGAGAGAGCACAGAAACAGAGAGATAGAAAGAGAGGAGGAGACAGAGAGAAAGACAAAGAGATGGAGACAAGAGAGAGAGAGGAAGGAAGACAGAGACAGAAAAGGAGAGAGAACAAAAAGAGACAGACACACAGACACTGAGACAGAAAGACAGAGATGAGAGAGATAGGGAGAGAGAGAGAGAGAGAGAGAGAGAGAGAGAGAGAGAGAGAGAGACAGAGAGAGAGGAATGGAGAGACAGACAGTGTCCATGATACAGGGGTAGCATTAGACAGTGCTAATCTCCTGGCCAGAACACATCTGACATGGAGAGCTCCGGGGCTGCCTTTTTGGAAGGACACATGCCTTATGGAGCACCCTAAAGACCCATCCAATACTTAGTGGGATGTCTAGGAACTCACATGAGCGTCTATCCAAGGCTGGACCACAGTGGCGTTGTTCAGTACGGTTGAAGCAATGCATATTCAGAATCTTGTCTTTCTGTGTGTTGCTTTTTTTAAACCTCAATGAACAGGTGCACAGGAGCCAGCCCTGTGGACTCATGATCCATTGTGAATTCCGACAGTTTCTCAAGCCTCCAGCCCTCAACAGAGTTTTCCGAGACCAGCCATTTGGGGCATATGATGCTTTTGCACCTTAGAACCCAGTGCTGACACCAAGGGAACACAAAGTGAGCAGATGAGGAATATCTGAAGGGTGGGAGATGAGAAAGGGAGTGAATGGGAGGTGGAGGTCACCAATCAAAATGCTAGCAAGGGAGAGAAGGAGAAGAAAGAGACCAAGGCTGAAGAAAGACCTAGCGATGGAATGGATGACATCTTGTCATAGGCAGACTTCAGTTTCTCACCTATCCGGGCAAGGCCCAGAGCAAGAGCAGGTCCTGCTCAGAGGTGGGACAATAACAGCTGCCAGGTAGAAGGCAGAGACAAGGGATGTCGAGAAACTTTCAGATCGGTTTTTGTCTTTGTGGTTTCCAGCAGGTCATATTGCATTTACTTCATGAAAAGCTTTAGAATATCATGAATATTATAAAAAATTAAGAGTGGCCCTAACAACTGGCATCAGAGTAAACCTTGGGATCACTGATTCTTTCCAAAGGACAAGAACAACTTTCTGCCCTGGTACATTTACTATAGCAAACTGATTTACTTTGGAAATGAGTTTTCCTCCTAGGATTAATGTCGGCATCATTATTGGAGGGAAGCTAAATTATCTCCCATCTTCAGGAAATACTTAAAAGAAACCAAACAGGCAACAGCAAACTAGAATCCTAAAATGAACACAGACTCCACTCCAGTGCCTGCCGAGTCCTTATCCATCTGCCACACACCTGAAAACCAGTCCCCTTGCTTCATGGTCACATGCTGGACAAGACAAAACCACCTCCTGAGCCCTCATTTTCTGCCCAGAGAACTGCTCAGGGAAGACTACCTACCTCTTCCTGCTGTTTGACGCAGGCACAGTAGGTCTTAGAGAGGGCAGAGATGGCATGCCTGCTATTGTACTGTGGCTTGCCACTGCAAAAGTCAGAAGGCAAAGGTTTCATAGCCTGCAAGGACAACAGACTTCCTGGTGTGGGTAACATACATCCACCAACTAGCTTACCTGAAATTAAAAAAATAGAAAAAAAAACTGCCACAGGCATCTTACATGGATGGCCAGTAGCTGGCCTTCTGTTACTGGAACCCTGAAGGTTGCTAGATACCATCTGCTGGAATATTCCAAGGTCGTGAAGTTCTCCCAAGCCAGGCAGCCAAGCCAAAGCCTTGGAGGATGACAGCATCTGTCACTGAACACTGGGGTAAATATAGGGTTTCCTCATTCCTTCCTGAGATTGTCCAGAATGAGCCCCACAACCTAGCCAGGCTGCGAGGGGGCCCAAGAGCTTAGAGCAGGGGCTCTGGTTGCCCTGACTGAGCTGCCAACAACAAAAGACCAGTGGCCTCCCAGAGTTCTCACTCCCTGTAAGATCAGAGCTGCCTCAGAGCCCTAGACCTGGGCACTACATAGCCAGGGAGGACCATTCTCTGGGCAGCCTAGCCTGGCCTGACCCCCTAGGAGCCACAGCATCTGGCTTTAGAAGGGCTGGGACCATGGGAAGAAAGAAGCACAGAAACACTATGGGTGAAGCCAGGACCTGTTCCCTCTATTTCAAACTGCATTTTGAAAATGCTGTTCATATATACGCTCTATGATGGGATACCACTTAGATCCCAAAGCGAACAAAGACAAAGTGAAGAATTTTAATTCTAATAAACAGCAGTGCTTGCCTATATGACAAGTTAGTTTTCTATGCATGACAGATTATGTTATTTCCCTCCTTGAGCCAAATTCGATGAGAGTAAAGTTCAAACAATGCTCATCTCCCTCCCTTCTTTCCCTCTAATGTAATATGTCTTTGTGCCTCTCTATCTCCTCTTCATGTGATGTAATTTACCCTTTTCTGCCTCCTCCTTTCCTCTTCTCCCATTACAATTACTTTTCACCACTTCATCAGGTTTTTTATCATCACATCAAAGTCAACTTAAACCCATCCCCTCCGTCATTGTATATACCTTTTAAATACCATAATAAAGCTACAATTTTTAAGAGTTACAGGTGCCATCTTCCTTTGTCGGGATGTAAACAGTTTGCCCTTATTAATAATGTGTTGTTTTTTTCTGTCCTGTTTACCTTCTTAGGTCTCTCTTGAGTCTTATATTGAAGATCAAAATTTCCATTGAGCTCTGGCTTTTCATCACAAAGTCTGAAAGTCCCCTATTTCATTGAATGAATGTCTCCTCTCCTGAATCTTATGCTCAGTTTTTCTGGGTAGTGGACACTTGGTTTTAATCCAAGCTCTTTTGCCTTACAGAATATAATATTCAAGCCCTTCGATCTTTTAATGTAAAAGCTGCGAGGTCCTGTGTAATCCTGACTGTGGTTCCATGATATTTGAATTGATTCTTTGGCTGCTTGCAGTATTTTCTCCTTGTCCTGTTAATTCTGGAATTTGGCTACAAAATTCTTTGGCATTTTCAATTTGGGATCTCTTTCAGGAGGTGATAGGTGGATTCTTTTAATGACTCTTTTACCCTCTTTCTAGGGCCTCAGGGCAGTTTTCCTTGATGATCTCCTGAAAGATGCTGTCCAGGCTCTTTTTTTCATCATGGCTTTCAGGTAGACTAATAATTCTTAAGTTATCTCTATTTTCCAGGTCAGTTTTTCCTATGAGGTACTTTGTATTTTCTTCTATTTTTTTTTCATTCTTTTGATTATGTTTGACTGATTCTTGATGTCTTATAGAGTCATTAACTTCCAGTTGCCCAATTCTAATTTTAATGAGTTGTTTTCATCACTTAGCTTTTCTACCTCCTTTTCTCTTTGGCCCATTTTACTGTTTATAGAGTTGTTTTCTTCAGTGTACTTTCTTTTTCCATTTTGTCAACTGTATTTTGAAAGGAATTGTTTATGACTTATAAAATCCTTCTTGAGCTCTTCCAAGAAGGCTTTTTGGGCTTAAGACCAGTTCATATTCCCTTCTGAGTTTCACATTGGGTATATTGACAGTGTTTTGAATTTGTGTTTTGATCTCCCCTGTCACTGAGATATTTCTCCATGGTCATTGTTTTTCTATGTTGCTTTCTGCTCATGTTGTTTGACTTTTTACTAGCTTTTAAAGTTGATCTCTGCTTCTGGGGCACAGGGGAAACTGTTCCAGGCTTCTTGTGCTAGGGACTAGGGGCCTGGTTACTGGTTTGTTGAGGTGTGGCTTGCCACTAGCTTTCTGAGATGCCTTCCTTCCTGTACTAGTCCTCTTCAGTCACAGCAAGAGGGATCTTTGCTATTATTTCCCCTAGCCTTCAGGAGCTAAAAGACTGCTATACCTAGTCTTTCTGCTTTCTAGCCTTTCTACTATTTTGGGGTTTTTTCTGATAGACCCCTCCCACTGACCTTTTAAGCTGTCTCTGGAGTCTGTGGGTTGAGAAGACTGCAAAGTACCACTGCTGCTCGTGATTCAGTCCACAAAGCCTGCTCTGGCTTTGCTTAGGCCAGATCTGTGCTGCACCCTGAGTGCTGGACACTCCTCTCTCAGGTCAGTGCAAAAGACCTGTCCTGTCCACCTTCAAGGTTGCCTTGGGCTGGAAACCTGCCTCAATCTGTCTCATTGTAATTTCTGCCATTCTAGACTTTATTCAGAGTCACTTTTTAGAGGTATTTGAAGAGATTCAGGGGAGAGCCCAGGTGAGTCCATGCTTTCACTCAGCCATCTTGGCTTTGCCTAGATGCAATATCTTTTATAAGGAATAGCAGATAGGCCAATTTGTTGGAACTTAAGAGTGTGTGAAAGGAAGTGATATACAGTAAGCCAACAAAGGTATGCTAAGGCCAGATTACAAGGGAACTTCAATGTTAAACAGCACCTCAGTCTTTTTTCAGAATACTTGAAGCTTTTTGATTATGGTAGAACCTGGCAGATAGTATGCACCATGGGTATAAGCTTTCAAGATTCCAGAGTCGGCTCCATGGTACAGTGAGGCCTTAGACAAGTACTTCTGCTAACAGGCTGGAAAAATTAGCCACTCTTATGAAGACATCCTTCTTTGTAGGCCCTAGTGTTTACAAAGACACCAGTAGCTTACTTGTACCTTCTCTCTCAGAAAGGCTTCCTGACTTGCCACCATGTTAGACTGATCTGGATCCTGCTTCTGCCTGTGGTATTGAGGACCTCTCTGCCTTTTCTGTGATCATCATGGCACTTAACCAGTGTCTCAGTCTTGTAGCATTCTGTGACCCCAAAACATATTCATACCCATTGCTACTTCAACAGAAGGGCCAAGTTCCCTGCCCTGGAGCTGGTTTTATAACTGAAAATGTTTAGCAAAAGGATATTCAGATCTTCCATTTAGTAAGAAGCTCTTTCTGTGGTGTGATCAGATTCAACAAATTCAACTGCCATTTGGGACAGTTCCAACAGACAAGTTTTCATAGCACAGTATAAGAAAAATTTCCACATACTGCTTGTGGCAAACTTCAATAAGATCAGAGCTTTGCACTTTGAAGACAAAGGATTATGAACAGTATCATGTAAGCTTTAATTTTTTAATAAAGTAGAACAATCTCCACATCTTCTTTATATGCATATTTTTAAGTAAGGCCTAGTGAGACTCATCAGAAAAAACCTGGCTGCTTAGCTACCCCAGAGGATAGTTCAATACAGGGCCATGCACATAGGTTCCTTCTTTCCTAGAAACTAAAACATTGGAGCATCAAATGCCTTTGAAGATGTAGGACAGTCCAGAGGAATAGTTATGATTGGGATATACCAAAATGGGGAATGAAGAATATTAATCTTCCAGGTTTAAAAATATTGGGGGGGAAAGCAAGAGTACACAGAAGAACTATCCAATAAAGATCTTGACATCTCTGATAACTACTGTGGTGTGGTTACTGATCTAGAGCCAGACATCCCGGAAAATAAAGTCAAGCAGGCCTTAGGAAGCATTGCTAATAAAAAGGCTAATGGAAGTGACAGAATTTCAGCTGATCTACTTCAGATCCTAAAAGTTGATGCTGTTAAAGTGCTGTACTCACTATTCCAAAAAAATTTGGAACTCAACAGTGGCTACTGGATTGGAAAAGATCAATTTACATCCCAATCCTAAAGAACGGCAATGCCAAAAATTGTTCCAATTACTGAACAATTATGCTCATCTCACATAGCAGCAAGGTTATGCTTACAAGAGGCTTCAGCAATACATGAACCAAGAATTATCAGAAGAGCAGACTGGTTTTTGCAGAGGAGAGGAAATAGAGATCAAATTGCCAACATTCGCTGGATTATGCAGAAAACAAGAGAGTTCCAGAAAAGCATCTGCTTCTGCTTCATTGACTACACTAAAGCCTTTGACTGTGTGGATCACAGCAAAATGTGTCAAGGCCTCAAAGAGATGGGATCATCAGATCATCTTACTTGTCTCTGGAAGAACCTTTGTCATTCACGTTCAGATGGCCTTGGGTGTGGAGGGTAGAGACCAACTGGACTAGAATTGTCTGGAAGGACTGGACCCAAGGGTAGACCAGCTGCACCCACGGCAGACCCAGCGCAAAGCCGGGCATAGGGTGTGTGGGCCACAGCAGGGTGCTGGGGACAGCTGGAGCCTTGCTATGGAACATTTCCACCACTCTGGCTCAGCCTGGCCCCAAGGCTCTTCTCAGATGCACTGCAGGCCCCCAGGAGCCATGGGAGGGGTGCCTTCCCTGATTCCTGGGCTGAGACCCTAGCTGAGGAGCCCTATGCATTGTCTTCTGCTGCTTTCCAAGAAAGCCCAGGTAAGCTGGGCTAGGCTGGGCTGGGCTGGGCTTGGCTGGGCCGCTGGGGCCTCGAAGGCTCTAGGAAGGAGACTCGATTGGAGGTCATCTGTCAGGGCAGCTGTGGCCTGCAAAGGATGGCCCTGTTTCTAGGCTGGTTGATAGCTGGCGGTACCCCGAGGCAGCAAGGCAGCAGAGGGGGCGCAATAGCAGAGGTCACTTTAAGGTTGGCCCTAACTAGAACCCTGGAGGTGAGGATATTGAGGATTAAAGATGAGGTCATAAAGCTAGCAAGGGCCCGAGGCGGTGTTCTAACTCAGCCCTATGGGATTCCAAGCTTTGCAAGCTTTGCCCTACAGGCCAAACAGTCTTCTCTTAGGGCTGTCAACTCCCAAACTCAGGTTCTAACCCTAATGAACAGAAAATTAAGTCAACAGGCATATAGCATGTGCTGTGATGTCCAAGGCACTGTCTAAGGTCCACACCAAGAGAAGACTAAAAGGCCTTGCCCCTGAAGGAGCTCACCATGCAAACAATCATGAACCCCAATCCTCAACTCTCCTAACCAGCCAAGACTGAGAGGAAGAGGACAGACTCAGATGTTAAGGTCTGACTCACCAGAAAGAACCCCATCCATCTTGAGCCCAGCCCTTTGGAGCCATTTGACTTCAGGAAAAAAGGAAGGAAGGAAGCTTTTATCTGTCTTCTGAAAGGGAAACTATTCAACTTTAATCTTTATCAAGAGTGCTCTCCCAATTCATCTTCTCTTACCACTTCTATGAAGTTGTTATGAGAACTGGAAAACTGGCACCGGTCTCTTTTCTTTTTCTTTACAAGTTAGAGTAGGAAGCAGGATTTCTCTTAGCTTTGTTACTAAAATCTGAAGTGTGGACTTAGAAACTCAAATGAAATCAGTTTCTGTCTGGATTAAGAAATATTTCAATTGCAACAGGAATTTTTGTACTGTGTTTAATCATTTCTAGGCACTTTCTGTCTTGTTTTGCTCACTAAAAGTTGATGTTCATTTTGCGTTTAGACTGTAGCTTAAGAAAGTATTAATATTTGAAATTAATTCTTTTAAAGTATGTGACATAAAATTAATTTTATTTCTGGAGAAAAATGTTACGTTGATAAAAATGGAAACAGAAAGGATAAGATTTGCTTGGACTAGAAGAAAACTATATTCAAAACCGGAGACATGACTACTATGCTAACAAAGTTCACATCTCTTTATGTATAATTAATTGTGATAAGTACTTGATTCTGTTAATATTAGCATAATTTTATTAGACTAATAGATTTGCTGTTGAATGGCTAAACTCAAATAAACTGATGTCTAAATTTATTAGCAATTTCTTTGGCGTCTGTAATTTTTAAAAAGGTTTGTTGAGCTGTGTATATTATCTTGAGTTCCTTATCCCTCATTTTCTTCATTGTTCTAAACTGTATTTTAATGTTATTTCAGATGCAACAGGAGCTGGAATAAAGCATAGATAGGGAAGTTAATGAAGGTATGTCCAAATTGTTCATAAATAAAATGCTGTAATTTGATGTTATACCTGACTTCCAAATATGCTGAAAAACTCCTGCAAAGATGCTGTTTCAGTATCACCTTCCTCCTCTTCATCACTTTAAAGGAACCTTGGATTCTTCTACGGCAGAGAAGTACAAGAGCTAGCAGGTTCTTTCTAATGAGCTAGAAAGATAGCCTAAGCCCAGAGGTAGGCTATGCCTGTTTCCAGAAGACAAGCCCAGGCACTTACAGAGAGGTTTACATCCAGAAGGCTGCTCAGTAGGTAATGAAGTCTTTGGCCACAGCCTCCCGTGAAACAGCAGGATAAGTGGTACTCAGTCCTGTGTAGTTCCTTCTGATCTTTAGATAGGAAGCTAGTCAACCACTTTGGGGGAATGCAATCAAGAAGATTGCTGTTGAAGAACTGTTTGGGCCAGAGAGCCACTGAAGTCAGGTCCAAGGTTGAGATTCTATTATTCTGTTTAATTCTATGATTGTATAGTGATTTCAGGAGAGTGACAGGAAAGGCGGCAAAAGATAGTAAGAATCCCGTAATTCAAAATACCAGTTTAACTATTAGAATCTTAATTGACAGTCTTTGTCCAGTAACCAACAGTACTGACAAAACAAAATAATATTCATATTGACACCCTTGCTATCAATTTAACCGAAAAATAGAAAGAAGTTGTAGCTAAATGGAAGTATGGTTCACATTTTCCTCAAATAAGCAAATAAAATAATTGGCATGGCTGGTTTCATTTTGAGCCCAAAGGCAATACTAAACATAATTAAATAGGAAATGGAGCTCAACATGAACATAAGCAAACAGACCACCATGAACATAATTATAATTGCACCTTATATACCAATGTCTACTACAGAGGATGAAAGAGAAACATATAAACAATTTGATGAGTTGCTCCAAAATCAAATACATCATAAGTATAATAATAGTGACTGACATTATTAAAGCATTTTAAACTTTGCAAAGTGTTTTGCATACGTTATCTGATTTGAGTTTCAAAACAACTCTCCTGTATGGTAGGTGTCTTCCAGGAAAACATGATTTCAAGTCCTCTCTGTGATACATAGGGCCTATGAAACCATGGGGAAGTCACTTAACTTTACAATGCTCGGGAAATTCTAAGTTGGACCAGTGACCACTTTCATGCTTCTCACACCCATAATTCCTTAACATGATGAATCATTTGGCCAAAGAGAAAAAAAAGTTACACACATATATATGTGTGTGTATACATACAAATATATATATATAACCATATATATTTGTATGTACATATATATACATACATACATATGTATATAAATAATATAAATTGTATTTTTCTCCTTCCTTTTTCTGCCAGCTACTGATAAGCTTGTATCTAGATCTTGAAGGACTTCTCCAATAGCATCTACAAACGAATCCTCAAGAATGTTAAATCAGGATACAGAAAAATTACATGCTTTAAAGGATGAGATAATGTTCATTTATGAAATGAACTATGTTTATATAATATATTAATGGTTTTCCATTATATATATAAATGTGAAAAAATCTAATGTATTAGAGAATGTGTAAGTTTTGATATGTGCTATGTGTGTATAAACATATGTATATGTAAATATATTTGTATAGTTCCTTATTAAAACCTTTATTTCTTTATATTCATACCACTGTCCCCCAAATTGTTAGCTGTTTCAGATTCTCTAGAAACCACTAAATTTACTGTAATGCTTTATCTGTCTTTGAAGGTTGTGCTATGTTTTCTGCTTGATGAGATATTAAATAAAATAGGCAAATTTATTAATTATTCATATCTAACTGATAAATCGGGAATTTTTTTTTATTTTAAGATGAGGAGGAGCTTACTGTCACATTTGTTTTTACTTTAATTTTGTCTTTGCTGGAGAAGACTGCGCTAACACTTACAAGTGCCTGCTGCTGATTTCTAACATCTTGGTGCACCAATAAAGGCTAGGGAGGAAGGAGAATGCAGCTAAATTGGATTAAAGGCAGGGTTTCAAGAAACTGGTGCATGACTAAAAGGCATGGGAAACTGGCTCACTTTGGCATCCAAGAGGTATAGTCAAAGGAACAGGTTCTCCCCTACAGAGTATTTGCTGTATTTATCTTCTTGCTATTGGCACTCATCAATTGCATGTGCTATAAATACAGGCTGATCCTTCCACTAAGGAAGAAGATAAAGAGGGAGAGAGGCAGTACCTCTACCTACATTTTGGCTTATTAGAGAAGGCTTCATAGACAGCCCAGAAGATAATCCAAAATGGAATACGAAAAGAAAAAAAAACAACATCCTGAGGAGGCAGAGGAAAGTTGATAGTACAGTCACAGAAACTGGAGATAGAAAAGCCTTGCAGGGGCAGCTAGGTGGCACAGTGGATAGAGCACCTGCCCTGGAGTCAGGAGGACCTGAGTTCAAATCCGGACTCAGAAACTTGATGCTTACTAGCATTGTGACCTTGAGCAAGTTACTTAACCGCATTGCCTAGTCAAAAAGGAAAAAAAAAGGGGAAGGAAGGAAGAAAGAAAGAAAGAAAGAAAGAAAGAAAGAAAGAAAGAAAGAAAGAAAGAAAGAAAGAAAGAAAGAAAGAAAGAAAGAAAGAAAGAAAGAAAGAAAGAGAAAGGAAGGAAGGAAGGAGGGAAGAAAGAAAGGAAGGAAGGAAGAAAGAGAGGATGCAACTCTGATGTTAGAGCTATATAGCATGTATCCCATAAATGTAAATAAAATAGTAACATCCCATGCTCCACAGTATACTGAAGATTGGGGGTGGGAGGAGCATCCCACTGCCATAAAAAGTGTCACAGGTAGAGAAATTCTTTAAGATGAAGCCTCAGTTTGACACTACCTATTCCTCCCTTGTTGTGTGTTTCACTTTCCTACTTAGTCTATGTTTACTTCCACCTTTGCACCATTGTTCTAAAAGCATCTTTGAGTGTCCTAGCCCTAGAATTTAGTTACCTTCAGAACTCTGGCTTGACCTGGACTACTACTTGAAATGTCTTCTCAGAGCTTGTTAATTGTCCTTTTCGCAGACCTCTGTAAGCCTCATTGCCTTTCAAGAAAAAGGATCTGAAAACAATTTGTAAGCATCAGATTTTTTTCCCATGGATACGGCTAAGTGATACTTTCGCCACCAATATCAATTTGGGAGGATGTGCTATTCTTTCAGAGTGTTCTCAGGGAATAATAGGCAGACAAAAATGACTATGGTGATGCTTTCCATTGCAGTCTCACTTACAACCTTTCCCTTCTTTTGTCCTCCCAAAAAACAACAACAACATAACTGATTGATTGTCTAGAAGGAGCTTAGTTCATGGTTTCTTTGTTTGTTCTCCTTGCTCAGAAAATTAACAAAAAAAGAATCAATTTTCTTTTGTTCAGCTCAAAACAACACTAGAAGAAATTGCCCTGATCAATATATAACAGTTATGAAATCTTTCTCTCTAACTCTTTACCTTCTCCTCCTCCTTCCTTTCCCCCACTTGTATCCCTAGATATTTTCCCACTGTCTTTTCTCTAATGTATTTGAGTAATACAACACATACAACAAAAATATAATGGTTAAACATATTTGTCTTAGAAAATCAGCCTTATGGAGAATAGGGAAACAGAAGGCAAACTCTTAAGAAATACATAGAGAGAATAATTTTATTAACTTAAAAAGAGAGTAGAAATAAGTTTGTCAACTTGTCATAGCTGACTCCATTTTGATTTGCTCCATCTTGTGATATTAAGTTGTTTTCCTATTGGTTATTATCAATCTCATAAACAATTGTGTGGTATGATCATCATAGGTATGCTTGCAGACAACTGATAAGTATATGTAGATCCTCTGATAGGATAGATCACCAATGGTAAGATTTTATAAACAACTTTATCAGTAGTATATGGAATGAACTACCAATCAAATTGTGTGGTAAACAAATTAGGACCACCCCTAGCTAGAACTATTAAGAAACCAGAGGAAACCCTGCTCCTTGGTTGTGACCAGGAGAGACTCCCAGGTGCTCTGTTTGTAAAATCAAGATAAACAGATCATGTTTACTTGAGGACAATCCTAAATGATAGAGTTTCCAGAAGATCATCTTGGAGGGAAACTGGCTAAGAAGAGAGGCAATGTTGTAGTGAATATCTTTATGAAAGACACCTACTGAAGCCTGTAAGATGAAGGTTAGTGGACTCCTACAGGGGGATGATGAGTTAATGCAAAATTATAATCATAGGATCATAGATTTAGAGCTGGGATGGACCTTAGAGGTTATCAAGTCAAAGCTCATCATTGCATACATGAGGACACTGAGGATTAGAGAGGTAAAGGCCATAAGACTAGTATGTGTTGGGGGTGGGATTTCAGCACAATATCCACTAGAATATTTTGCCTTTCATCAGCCACAACAACCCAGAGACCAGATACTCAGTCATAGAGGGTAATTATCAAAATACTATTAGAAAATTTAACATTCAGAAGTGAAGGCTCAAAAAGATACTACACACATCTTTTGAAATCTCCGCTCAGTGAATAATCTATTACTCTTTAACATTCATATATTTTTATTTCATTAGGGAGCCATCTTTCCCACTCTTTTGGAATCTTCCTTTCCTCCAAATACCTTTAAAAATGGTTCTGAACTACCTTTACAATTGTGCTTCGTCATAGATTTTTTTTCCCCCTGTAGGCATCTGGTCAGATCTAACAACTCATCCTGAATTAGACTTGTGAAGTACAATTGCACTTGCTTAACAGAGAATAGTAGATACTGAGCTGAATAAACCTAAATGTTCCAGTATTGCTGTTAATGAAAATACAAATATTGGTAGTTCTATTTCATATCTATTCGTTGTCACTCTTGCAGTTCCATAGACAAATGCTTTTAGGATGATCTGGTTTAGACTTCATGTCAAACAACCTACACATTTATTTTCTCTTCAACTGCTTTGCATCGTTTTGTGAAGCAGTACTGGTCTTCATCTTCTATCCTTCTCCTCCTTAATTTTTGGGCAATTGTATTCAAAGCTTAAGTTTATCTTAGCCATAATAGCTCTCTTTTTGGCAGAGACCATGTTTTCCACCTGATGTTATTTCTAGGCTCTTTGGCCTTCTCTTTGGGGCAACTCTTTTGTATTAATTAAACTTTTGAGGAATTACATATGTCCACTGCCTAGCACAGTGCCTAGTACATAGCACTGTGTAACACATGCTTGTTAACTGGATGACTGAAATGACCATTTCTCATTTGGGTGAGTTGATAACTCATTTAATCACAACAGGCTATAGCTGCTATAACCACTATCACTTTTTCATCTTGACCCTTTCTTCTAATTTGTATCAAATGGCCAGTCGATGATCTCAATGAATAGAGACAACTAATTTTGAAATATTCCAGCAATGCTGTTCATTAGAATTAAAATTCTTTACTTTGTCTTTGACATCCTTGGGATCAAAATGATATCCCAGCATCAAGGGGCATATATATATGAACAGCATTTTCCAATTACTTTTTAAAATGGAGGGACCAGAGCATGGCTTTACCCACAGTGTACCTATGCTTCTCTCTTCCCATGGCCCCTCTAAAGAGGATCGTTTCTGCCATCTCTCTTATTTGGGGCCAGGCACAATTTACCCACCACAGCAGGACTCTGTACAGCTGGAGGAGAATGGCCTGGGATTATGTGCAGGCCAGTTTAAGGACTGTCCCTGGCAAAATAAGCTCAAACCAGGGGTCATAGTCTGAGCTGAGCAGGGTAACTCCCTCTGGCAATGAGAGCCCTGAAGTAAAAGGTGAAGCTTCCAGGTTGTTTGAACTGCAATTTTTCTCATTACTGCTTTTTGTCTCTTTGGGGGGTGGGGGTAGTACTTTTGTGTCCATTCCTACTGTCTCTTCTCTCTTTTGCTCTCCATCTCCTGGATGACAAGAACAAGTTGTTCTTGTTGCTTTGATCATGAGGGAATCAGGAGAGTGGAGTGGGTACAGAAGAAAAGAAGATGTAGCTGCTCAAGTTGAGACTAGAATACAATGCCCCATGAGGAAGCCATCACCCCTCTTGGAACCTCAGCTTCCTCTTCTGTTAAATGGAACAAATGATACTTGTACTGTTTGGCTCATAAGCTTGTAGAGAAAGTGGAACACAAGGCAGAAAAGCCTTTCCATGCTAGGTCCATGGGAGCTTCCCTGGCTAATTATTCCACAGCTTGAAGGGGTGGGGCCCCAGAATGCCACCCCTTTCAGGCAGAACCATGAGCTCCAGACCCAACATTTTATTGCAGCAGAATGGTGCTGGGAAGCCATCACTAACTCTTCAAAGGACAGGTTTTCGGAATGATTGGTGTGGGTCCTTGAGTGTCTCCTCACAGCCAGTGAAATGTCTTCAGAAGCTGCAGTTGTCCAACCCTTCTGAAGCCAGATGCTGCGGCTCCTCCTATGGTCATCCCTGGGTGGTAATGCCCAGGTGCAGGGCTTCAAGACAGCCCCGATCAGACAGGGAGTGAGAAGTCTGGGAGAACACGATCCTTTTGTCATTGGCAACTCAGTCTATGTCAACCAGAGCCTCTGCTCTAGGCCCTTGGGCCCCCTGGCTGCCTGGCTGGGTTGTGGGGCTTATTCTGCACAATCTCAGGAAGGAATGAGGCGAGCCTGCATTTACCCCAGTGTGCAGTGAGAGATGCTGTCATCCTGCAAGGCTCTGTCTTGGCTGCCTGGCTTGGGAGGATCTTGTGCCTTAGGAATATTCCACAGGACTGTGCCTAGCAACATTCAGACTTCCAGTAACAGAAGGCCAGGTGCCACAGTACTGGCTACATTCCCAATATGCTGGGGTGAGTGGGAAGATGTAGCCTGTGCTCATATTTTTATTATATTTATTCAGCTAGGCTACTTGGTGCATGTACATGACCCATGCCAAGAAGTCTGCTGTCCTTGCAGGCCATCGAACATATGCCTTCTGACTTCTGCACTGGTAAGGCACAGTACAATAGCAGGTCTGCCATCTCTGCCCTCTCTGATACCTACAATGTTGGGGCAAACAGCAGGAAGAGCCAGTTAGCCTTGCTGGGGTAGTTCTCTAGACAGAAAATGGGGGATGGTGAGGAAGAGTCAAGATAGCTGAGTAAAAGCAATGACTTGCTTAAGCTCTCCCCCAAACCCTTCCAAATACCTGTAAAATTGGCTCTAAACAAATTCTAAAGCAGCAGAACCCACAAAAAGACAGAGCAAAACAAATGTACAGCCCTCAGCACCAACAAAGAGATCCCTGCAATCTTCTTCTCATCAGCAACTCGATTCCCCCTCAGTCTGTGGGCCAGAAACTCCTGAAGCAGCCGCTGCCCCCATGCCACACCTGTGGCTGGCACCTACTGACCTTCTCAGTTGTCTTTGGAATTTATGCATTGACAAGTCTGGAAACTGCCATAGCTGCCAGTGATTCAGGCCCCTGAGGCCTTCTCCAGGTTCCCTGAGGTTTGGTTTTGCCTATGGTGCAGCCCATGCTGAACTGTGCTCCTCTCCAGTCTGGTACAATAGACCTTTCCAAACAACCACGCAGCTTGTCTTGGGCTGGAAATGTATTTCACTCTGTCTTTTTGTGGGTTCTGCTGCTCTAGAGTTTGTTTAGAGCTGTTTTTACAAGCATTTGGAGGGGTTTGGGGGGAGAGCTCAAGCAACTACTGCTTTTCCTCTGCCATCTTGGCTCCACCCTTATGCCTCTCTTGAGGCTTGTATGTGAAGATAAAATTGTCCATTGAGCTCTGGTCTTTTCATCAGGAAAGTCTGGAAGTTCCCTATTTCTTTGAATATCCACTTCTCTCCTGAAAACTTATGCTCAGTTTCACTGGGTAGTTAATCCTTGGTTGTAATCTAAGCTCCTTTCCCTTACTGAATGTCATATTCCAAGCCCTCTGATCTTTTATGAAGAAGCTGCAAGGTCTGGCAAAATTCTCACTATGGTTCCATGATATCTGAATTGTTTCTTTCTAGCTGCTTGCAGGATTTTCTCCTTGACCTGACAATGCTGGTATTTTCCTACAATATTCCTTAGCATTTTCTAATTTGGGATCTCTTTCAGGAGGTGATTGGTGGATTCTTTGTATGACTATTTTACCCTCAGGTTCTAGGGCCTCAAGGCAGTTTTCCTTGATGATCTCCTGAAACATGCAGTGCAGGCTCTCTTTTTGATCATGGCTTTCAAGTAGACCAATACTTCTTCAATGATCTCTTCTAGATCTATTTTCCAGGTCAGTTGTTTTTCCAATGAGGAATTTTACATTTTCTCCTATTTGTTCATTCTTTTGATTTTGTTTGACCGATTCTTGATGTTTCCTAGAGTCATTAGCTTCCAATTGCCCAATTTAATTTTTAATGAATTGTTTTCATCAGTTAGCTTTTGTACTTCCTTCTCCTTTTGACACATTTTACTTTTAGGGAGTTGTTTACTTCAGTGTACATTTATTTTCCATTTTTAAAATGAATTATTCCATTTTTCTTCTACCTCCCTTACTTGACTTTTAAAATCCTTCTTGAGCTCTTCTTCAACTCTTTCCACTGCTGCTGCTACCTACCTCCTTCATCATATGGCTGGTACCATCAACACAGGTGCTCACTGTGCCAAGACATCATCTTGTTTCACTGTAGACTAATATAAATTCCCCAAAGAAGGAAAAAGGAATGAGCAGCAGTGTTTACTGACTGAGTGACTTGATGCAATTTTCAGGTAGCCCCTGAGAAGGGACTGATGGGGGGACCTTGAAGGGGAGCAACCAAATGCCCCCGACTTATTCCTCCAAAACAGAAGCTGGGCTGGCACGGAGAGGCACTCTTCTAAAGTATTTCTGAAGCAGCTCCAAGGCATGTTGATGATGGCTGACTACCAGGGCCAAGTCATCAGCCTCATGCCTGAGCTCATCTGTGGCTGAGCCTGGTCAAGAAGTCTTTTCTCAAAGGGATTTTGTAGAAGGCTTCCCTGGTGAAGTGGTGCCCCCCCACCTGTATTCTGGATCTCCCCCTTAACATGTCTTTATTGAATCTGGGCTTTTGACACTTGGCTTATGATTGTTCTGAGGTTGCTTCACGAATGCACATTTTTCTTCTCCCCATACATTTCACCTTGAGGGTTAAGGACTGGAGTCTTTGGTTCCCCTGCCACTCATCAGTACCCAGTTCTGTGATCTGTTCTGGATTGTGGAGGGGGTCACATGCAAGAACTTGCTCCTGGTCCAAACTAACCATCTGATACTAACCCTGACCCTTAGGCAATGGGCTTCATGAGTAACAGCACTGGAAGGACAGGTTTGTTTGTTTTTTTTCATTTCACCATTACAACTCTTAAAGCTTGTTGAACTCAAATTACAGATGAGTAAAGGGAGAAGTGGTAAGCTCTCCTGGGCCACCACACCACTAGGAAGAGCATCTAACGCAGGCCCTGGGTCTTCCCATCTGCCTGCTTAGTGAGCTCCAACCTCAGTGCCTCCTCAGATATTTCTAAATTGCTAATGATTGCAGAAGAACTCTTTCTAGTATTAAGGTCTGATACAAAGGGGTAGTTGTTACAGCCTTATGAGAAACTGGCTGAATGAAGATGACTTAGACTAGGGTTCAACCCCTAACTGAGATTAGGGATTGACTGGATTGTAGGGGATCTCAGCAGGATTCACCAGTCTGTCCACACTAGAAAACCATCTTTAATAATCCAACCTCGATTTTGGATGGCTGGTGACTTTTCCCATAACCTGTATTCTTGGTGTTATTGTTGTATTGAAGTGATACTTGCATGGTTCTCAGGAACAGACCCTAATCAGTCTCTCTGACAATTGTGAGATTGAGAAGGTCTGGTTTGGCTAGTAGGGAGAGTTCCTAGCAGACCTCTCCTGAAAAGCCAGAAGCTACAATCCTTCTTGGATGAGGAAGGTTGACCATTTGGCATCTCTGAAGATGGGCTACCCACTTGGAAGGAAGGACGGGAAGAGGTAAATTTGCAGTGGCCAAGGCACATAGCTGGTCTGATGCCCCTTTCCAGATTCTACCGCCATAGGGTGATAAAGTCTTCACCAAGCCACCTAGACCCCACTGGAGTCTTTGAATATCCACTAACCTGGGCATCAGCATCAACTTTCAGCCCTCTCTATCCCATGCTGGGGTGAAGTCTTTCCCTGAAGCCTCAAACAAACAATACAGCTAGTACTCAGGCTGCTGTTGATACAAACCTAACCACATGATGTGGGGCCTTAAAAAGTTGGATAGGCACCCAAATACCAAGGAAAGCCCCCAGCCTGCCAGGTAGTCTTATCTTCAGAATTAAACTGTCATCAAGACAGAGAATCTAAGCTCTGACTGCTCTGAATTCCACAGTAAAAGGGAAAGGACAACCCTGTCCTCTGCCATCGTAATCTAGTACCTTCCCTGCCCTTCCCTTCCTTAAAAACCTCTACATGTTTTGAACAGAACAAATCCTGGTTCTTCAGATGATCTGAAGGTCCAGAAAAGACAGGACTCCCTCTGTGCCACCTCTTCGAGGCTGACTCACAATCACAGTCTATGTATTGACAGGGCCCTGGGAGATCACAGCGACAGTTTTCATTTTAGAGAAGAAAAACAAAGCAGCGAAAGTTCTTGCCTCATCTGCCCAGGCATGGCAAGTCATTGGCAGGTCCTGGATGGGGTAGAACCTGGGGCTCCTGCTCCCCACATCTCACTGCCTTCTCCTGACCCATACACTCTCCTGTCTATCTGACTCCTCTAACTTTGTGCAAATGAGAGCTGACTTTGCCCATAATGTCATGTAGCCCACAGCTCCAGGGGAGCATATAGCCAAGACACCACCATCCCCCTCCTTCCTTGTGCCTTTAAATTTCACATGCTGATCCTGCCAAAAGATTTTTATCTAAAGGACACCTACTGCCATACTGTATTTTTGGGAGAGGGAGATGAAGCGGGGGGGCAATCAGGCCTGGCACTGATAGACTCAACTCAGTCATGGACACCTCTGTACCTGGGGATTTTGAGGAGAGAGGTTAGGGGATGGAACAGAGGCAGCTGTGCCTGGGGAGAACTCTTGGAGGATCAGATGTACCCTGGCACAGAGGGTGGGCATACAAGAGGAGGGGCAGACATTGTACCCTGGAACAAAGGAGGACATCATGCCAATGCCCAGTGCACCAGATGCCCTACCTCCCTACCACCTCCTTTCCTGGTCCAGCCTTGTCCTTGTAGGGCCAGCCCAGGTACCTGGAGACCACACAGTCCCTCCTCCGACCACCCCATTCACATCTGCATCCTCCTCATTTGTTGGCTACCAGGTAACACCTGGGGAATGCAAGGTGGTCACCCAAGTGCCTGTGAGAACCAAGCGGGTGCAAGTTGAGGGTAGGGGTACCCAGATTCATCCTGGGAGGATCATACTTGGGCTGGGGTTGCCCCACTTTAGAGGGTTTCCTAGAGTGAAGCTGGGCTCTGGCACTGGGAAGATGAGCCCAGCAAAGACCCAGCATAGAGTGAGTAAGAAGCCTCAATCTGGCCAGCCTCGCAGGGTATCTGGGGCCACGTGACTGGGTTGGTCCATCTTGCATGCAGGACTTTTGCCGCCCTCAGTCCCCTGAAACACATCCACAGGGAAACACACAGGGGTACATATACATACACATACATACACATATAGGCTCTCACACCAAAAGGCACTCACTCCACTAGGAAAATCAACCCAACTTTTCCCAGAGGGAGGTGGAAAGGCATGCCAGAAACATTTGGAACTCTACCCAAAGGCTATAAAATTGTGCATGCCCTTTGACCAACCAATACCATTTCTATATCTGTATCACAAAGAGATCATAAAAATGGGAAAAGGATATACTTGTACAAAAATATTTATAGCAGTTCTTTATGTGGTAGCAAGGAATTGGAAATTGAAAGTATGCTCATCAAATGGGGAATGACTGAACAAGTTGTGGTATATGAATGTAATGGAATACTTACTGTACTCTAAGAAAAGATTAGCAGGCAGACTTCAAAAAAACTTGGAAAGACTTACATGATCGGATGCTGAGTGAAATGAGCAGAACCAGGAGAACATAGTCCACAGTAACAGCCACATTATGGGATGACTGACTTTGATAGACTTGGGCGCTTCACAGCAATGCAAAAATCTAAGACAACTCCAAAAGATTCATGATGGAACCTGCTATCACATGCAGAGAAAGAAATATGGAGTCTGAATGCAGATAGAAGCATACTATTTGCTCTTTTTTAGTTTTGCTGTTTAGTTTTATTGCTTCACTCTCATGATTTTCCCATTAGTTCTAATTGTTCTTTATATCATGAGTAATGGGAAAATATGTTGAACATGAATGTATATGTAGCACCTATATCGAATTATAAGCTGTCTGTGGTTGGGGGAGGAGTGAGAGAGGAAGAAAATTTAAAACTCAAAATCTTATGGAAGTGAATGTTGAAAAGTAAAAAAAAAGAAAAGAAAAGAAAGAAAAGCATGGGAAGCATTGGCTTTGGGAAGCGAGCCAAGACCTATACAGTTCCATTTTGGGTTGTTTATGGGAGAGGGAGCTGAAGCAGGGGTCAACCAGGCCTTGCATTGAGGGACACAATTCAGTCATGGACAGCCTGTAGCTGGGGATTTTGGGGGGAGAAGGTAGGAGATGGAGCAGAGGCAGATGTGGCCTGGCACAGAGGGTATGCAGACAAGAGAAGGGGAAGCCACTGTGCCCTGCCATAGGAGGTCACCTTGCTCCAGATCCCCCCTCCCCACACTTCCTCTCCCAACCAGTCCTGGCATGGCGAGGCCTACTCCTGTAGTTGCAAAGACTGCTCCCTCCCTATCTGTACAACCCCTTCCATGTCCATGTCCCCATCCTTTGGCAGATACTTGTGTACCAGGAAAGGCAATGCCTGGGGGGTGGGTGTAAAGTAGGGCATGCCCTGGACAAAGTGGCCATGGCAGAATCATCTTTGGGCTGAGTTTGTGCCACTTTAGCAGGTTTCTAGAGAGCAGCTGGGCTCTGGCACTGAGGATGAGCCTGACCAAGACTGGGAATAGAGTGGGTAATGAGCCTCATTCTGGCCAGCCACACAGGGTTACATAGGGCCCAGGCAAATGGGTGCATCAACCTTGGGCACAGAACTGTTGCCAGTCATCCCTCCCTTCAAACACACACACACACACACACACACACACACACACACACACACACACACACACACACACACACACACCCTCTCATGCACTTTTAGGAAAATCAACCCAACTTCTTCCAGAGGGAGGTGGAAAGGCATGCCTTCTCTTTAGAGTGCTGCAGCAAGAATGTCCCCTGGGCTGGGGAAGGCTCTTCCAGGTAGTCTCCAAGGGAAGGCCCTCCAGCCGTTCACTTCTGCTGTGTTTTTTAATGTGGCCAAGGAGGAAAGTATCATCCTTTTCCCCTTCACCCCTTTCTCTTGCTAGTCCCCTCCTTCGCCTGAAAAAGGAGCAAAGCACTTAGCTTTGAACCAATAGATTGCAGGGCTTCATATGGGCCTTATGCCAGAGTCTCAGCCTGCCACCACGGCAGCTTTTCCCTTTGGAGACAATCCCCCTTCTTCCTTCCTCCTCACCCCAGCTCTGCAGCCCCAGAGGGAGCTCACCCTCCAGTCCTTGGGGGTGGCTCATCCTTTGGAGTTGGCTTTGGGCATTCAGAAGAATTCCCCTTTTCCCCTTTCACTCTGACCTAGAGGTGCGACCTTCATCTTGCTCAGGATCATGTTTATAAAGTCCTCTGTGGACTAGGGGTCCCCATCCCCGAGTGGGAGGAGCAGCTGCTCCCACTGCTTTCTAGATCCAGCATCCCATCCATCCTGCACACCCTCCCCCTGTTGTGGCTGCTACTGCAGCTGGCTTGGAGCTTGTTCTAAAGTGAGGATGTCCCCAGCACCTTGAAACTCTGGCTTCTGAAGGAAAGAGTGGGAAGGACTCTCCAAGGTTCAGCAGGGCCTTCTGTGACTCAGAGTTGCCCAGGCAGGGTGTGGGACCAACTCTGGCATCAGCCTTGGGACAACACTTGTTTATTCTTTGCTTTAGTCTGTTCCCTGTCCCAACCTGGAGCTGCCCATAGCCTCTCACTCTTCCCACCCCTTATCCCCCTTTTCCCACTAGAAGACAAAGCCCCTTAACCAGAGTTGTGTTAGTTTCCCTCTCCTGCCCTCAGATGTTTCCCTTGGAAGTTACTGACTAGCACCTAGGGATTATCCAGACTGGCATCTAAAGTATAAAAAGTGTTCCCAGTTCAATGGCCTCATGTGTTCCCTTAGCCAGCCTCAGCACCCCTCCTGGGAGCCCGGGAAGGCTATCATAGAAACTCTAGATTAGGGTTGCCCTGAAGGGGAGGAAGCCAGGACCCTGCGTGGTTTCAGAGAGCCCCAGGAAGGGTAGAATGGAATGAGGTCCAGCCCTGCCTTTCCAGACCCGAGGCCTGTGACCAACAGCTTGTCTTTGGAGGATGGTGGGCAGGATACTTATGTGGCTGTGTGAAGCCAGATAGTCCCCAACTCATGGAAGATTTCCCCAAATTTTCTCCCTTGATCGTTCTTTGTGACTCATCACGTTGACAGCTGCAAAGGACCTCCATGAGCACCTGGGCCAACCCTTCCATGTGCAGATGAAGACATGCAGGACCAGTGCAGTATCCCAAGTGAACTGCATGGGCAGAGCCAGGAAGGAAACCCATGTCTCCTGACCCCAGGTCCTGGGCTTGCTCCGCAATAGCCACTGATGGTGATGGTGCTGGTGTGGCCTATTGGACATGAGATTTTATAGCAGCAGGGAGGTCCCGTGAAGGAGATACTGGAGGTCTACCTGTATGGATGGAGAGCTGCTGAGGCCTGAAGTTATGGCCACAGCCCACCCCATGTAAACAGGGTCTATCCTTCTCTACCCATATGGCATGAACCAAGCCATGGGGCATTCAGCGTCAAGAACTGGAAGCGTCCTTAGGACCTTCCACATCTGACCTCACGGTACAGCAGAGAAAATTGAGGCTGAGGAGGAAGTTGGCATTCCAATCTACCCAGCTCTGATGTCAGTAACCATTAGTGAGAGTTGCCTTCCAGGGGCAGGGCCTGGGAACTCTGGATTCAGAACAGGGCACTGGTCCTTCTGGGTTTGGAGGAGAGCTCAAGCAAATCACTGCTTTCACTCCGCTATCTTGGCTCAGCCCCTTGGAAGTCAGAATATTTTGAACAATGTCAAGAACAAGTAAAATGCAACATCAGAAAAGGGGTTAACAGGGAGATACACAGAATTACAGGAACAATTGCAATTTCCCCTTTAAATTCCTCAGAATAACAATAGTAATAGCCAATTCCTGTAAAGGGTTTCAAATTTTTTCTCTCTGTGTCATTAACTGTGCACTATGTCACTGTATTGTGTTTGTCTCATCAATTTGTTGTGTGTGATGGTGTGTGCCTCTGTATGTAACTGTACTTTATAGGATTTTCAATGCAGCCAGAGACTTCTGGTGGCTTCAGCTAAGGAAGCAACAAATTGTAAAACTCCTTTCCTGGTGGGTCTAGGCTTGGCCAGCCTGGATTTACAATGAAAAGTTTTATACAGTTTAGGATTAGGCTTAGGGTTAGTGTTATGGTTAGAGTGCGGTTAGGGTTAAGGTTAAGCTTAGGGTTAGAGTGTAATTAGAGGTAGGGTTAGGGTTAGCATTAGGTTTAGCATTAGGTATAGGATTAGAGAACGATTAGTATTAGGGTTATTAAGGTTAGGGTTAGGGTTAGAGTGCAATTAGGGTTAAGGTTAGTGTTAGAGTGGAATTAGGGTTAAGGTTAAGATTAGGTTTTAAGGTCAGTGTTAGGTTTAGGGTTAGGGATAAGATTAGAGCCCAATTAGGATTAGGGGTATTGTTAGGGTTAGGGATAGGGTTAGGATTAGAGTGCAATTAGGGTTAGAGTTAGGATTAGGTTTATGTTTATGTTTAGGGGTGGTGTGCAATTAGAGTTAGGATTAGTGTTAGCCTTAGCGTTAGTGTTACGTATAGGAATAGAGTCCAATTAGGACTAAGGTAATGTTTAGGGTTTAGGGTTTGGGTTTGGGTTAGGGTTATGGTTAGTGTTAGTTTTAGAGTTAGAGCACAATTAGGGCTAGTGTTAGGGTTGGAGTGGAATTAGGTTAGGGTTACTATTAGGGTTAGGGTTAGGTTTAGGATTAGGGATAGGATTAGAGACCGATTAGGATTGGGGTTATTATTAAGGTTAAGGTTAGGGTTAGCTTTAGGGTCAGAGAGCAGTTAGGGTTAGGATTAGGGTTAAGGTTAGTGTTAGGGATAGGGTTAGAGTGGAATTAGGGTTAGGGTTAGTATTAGGGTTAGGGTAAGGATTAGGTTTAGGTTCTGGGTTAGGTTTAGTGTTAAGGTTAGGTTCAATGTTATGGTTAGGGTTAGGGTTAGACGGCAGTTAGTGTTAGGGTTACTATTAGGTTTAGACTTAGGGTTAGGTTTAGAGTCCAATTAGGGTTAAGAATTGGATTAGGGTTCAAGTGCACTTAGGGTTAAGGTTAGGGTTAGGGTGAGAAATTAGTGTTAGGAGTAGTTTGAGGGTTAGGGTTAGAGGGCAATGAGAGTATTGGTTAGGGTCAAGGTTAGGTTTAGGGTTAGAGTGGAATTAGGGTTGGGATTAGTTTTAGGGTTAGAGTGAAATCAGGTTTAGGGTAAGGTTTAGGGTTAGAGTGCAATTAGCATTATGGTTATGGCTAAGGTCAGGGTCAGGGTTAGGATCAGAGTGCAATTAGGGTTAGGGTTAGGTTTAGGTTTATGTTTAGGAGTAGAGTTCAATTACAGTTAGGTTTAGGTTTGGCATGACGGTTAGTGTTAGGTATAGGAATAAAGGCCAATTAGGATTAGGTTTATTGTTATGGTTAGGGTTAGTGTTAGGTTTTAGGTTAGAGGGCAATTAGGGTTAGGGTTAAGATTAGGGTTATTGTTAGGGTTAAGGTTAGGGTTAGGTATAAGATTAGAGGCCGATTAGGATTAGGGATAGAGTTAGGGTACAATTAGGGTTAGTGTTAGGTTTAGGTTTATGTTTATAGAGTTAGGGTTAGGGTTAGCATTAGGGTTGGTGTTACGTATAGGAATAGAGCCCAATTAGGATTAAGGTTATTGTTAGGGTTAGGCTTAGGGTTACCTTTAGAGGCCAATTAGGATTAGGTTTAGGGTTAGAGCACAATAAGGTTAGGGTTACGGTTAGGGTTAGGGTTAGGATCACAGTATAATTAATGTTAAGGTTAGGGTCAGGGCTTAAGCGCAATTAGGGTTAGGATTAGGGTTAGAATGCAATTAGGGTTAGGGTTACAGTTAGAGTGGAATTAGGGTTAGGGTTAGGGTTTGCATCAGGTTTAGTGTTAGCTATAAGAGTAGAGACTGATTAGGATTAGGGTTACTATTAAGGTTAAGGTTAGGTTTAGGTTAGAGCGCAGTTCGGGTTAGGGTTAAGGTTAGTGGTAGGAGTAGGGTTAGAGTGAAATTACGGTTAGGATTAGTATTAGGGTTAGGGTAAGGATCAGGTTTATGTTTAGGTTCTAGGTTAGGTTTAGGGTTAAGATTAGGTTAGATGAGAAACTGAGATCATGCAGCTAGTAAGTATCTGAGGCCAGATTTGAACACACTGCTACTTTCTTGAGGGCCCAAGTTGATACCACTGCTTTTCAGTGGCTCCAATGTATCCTCTAATAATATTTTTTATCCCCATTAACTTAAGAGAATCAAATAAGAAGGTCCTCTTATCAAAACTGCCCAGTTTTCTTCTTTCTCTCCTCTCACTTTAAGCTTCTCCTGTCCTGGATTTGTGTAATTAATTTTTCTTTTTTTTTTTTTTAAACCCAAGCAATTCCAGGGTACTCAACATAACACGACCACTTAATATTCTATGTTGGGTTTTTTTTGCGTTGGGGAACAGCCACAGTTTTTGAGGTACAGATGAGCCTGAAAAGGATATGGACAAGGAGTAGACAGGTAGAAGGAGAACCAGGAAACAGTAAGGTCAAAAAATCTCAAAGAAAATATTCAGGAGAAGATGGTCAACAGGGCCAAATGCCACAGAAAGGTCAAATGGGATGAGGACTAAGGAAAGACTATCAGATTTTGCAGTTAAGAGATTATTGCTCATTTTACAGAGAGCTATTTCAGTTGAGTGATGAGGTCAGATGCCAGATTATAAAGGGTTGAAGAGTGAGAGGAAAGGACAGGGAAGCAACAGGTATGGGTAGCTTTTTTAAAAAATTATTTAGTATTTTATTTTTCCACAGTTGTATGTAAAAAAACAGTTTTTAACATTCATTTTTAAAACTTTGAGTTCCAAATTCTCTCACTTTTTCCCTCCCCTCACCCCATTGAGAAGAAAAGCAATTTGCTATAGGTTATATACATATGAAGTCAGGTAAAACATTTCCATAATAGTCATATAGTGAGAGAAAACAAAGACCAAAAAAAAATTCTCAAGAAAAATAAAGTTAAAAATTATGCTTCAATTTGCCATAGACACCATAGGTTCTTTCTCTGGGGCTAGCATTTTTCATCAGAAATCCTCCAGAGTTGTCCTGGATCATTGTATTGCTGAGAATAGCTAAGTCATTCATTGCAGATCATCTTAAAATATTGCTATTACCACTTTACATCAGCTCATACAAGTGTCTCCAGGCTTTTCTGAAAGCATTCCAGTCATCATTTCCCACAGCATAATAATACAACTTGTTCAGTCATTCCCTAATTGATGGGCATCCCTTCAATTTCCAATTCTTTGCCACCAGAAAGAGCTGGCCTAAATATTTTTTTGTACATATATGTCCTTTTTTCTTTCTTTTTTTTTTTTATCTCTTTTGGGATACAGACCTAGTAGTTGTATTGCTATGTCAAAGGATATGCATTGTTTTATAACCCTTTGAGAATAGTTCCAAACTACAGAATGCTTGAATCGGTTCACAACTCCCCCAACAGTGCACTAATGTCCCATTTTTTCCACACCCTCTCTATTTGCCATTTTCCTTTTCTATCCTATTAGCCAATCTAATAGGTACAAGGTAGTACCTCAGAATTGTTTTAATTCGCATTTCTCCAATCAATAGTGAGTTAGGGCATTTTTTTCCCATATGGCTATAGATAGCTTTGGTTATTTTATCTGAAAACTGTTCATATATTGTGATCATTTGTCATTTGGGAAATGGCTCTTACTTTCATAAATTTGACTTAGTTCTCTATATGCTTGAGAAATTAGGCCTTTTGATATGGATTGTTTGTATTTTTAATTGAGTAATTAGAAGCACAGAAAGTGTAGGTCATTTTCCTAGACACATTAAAATAGCTCACAATTAAACAGTTCTGGAAGCTTTATTAACAAAATTTTACTGAGCTAGTCTCTAACAGAAGAATAATGAAATAGCAGGACTATATATTTTTGAGAATAGCTAAGTCATTCACAGTTGATCATCACTTCATTTTGCTTCGGTTTATGTAAAACTTTCCAGATTTTTCTGAAAGCATCCTCATTATTTCTAATAGCACATTAGTATTCCATCACAATCACATACCACAACTTATTTAGCCATTCCCCGATTGATGGGCATTCCTTCAATTTCCAATTCTTTGCCCATAAATTCTTAGTTATTCATTGTTTGAATATACACAGTAAATATAAGTAAATAAATACAAAATAATATAAATAGTTGAAATACAAGGTAGTTTGGGAGGGAGGGTATTAGCAGTTTAAGAGATGAAGAAAGACTTGATATAGAAGGTTGTGTTTGACTGGGTCTTGAAGGAAGAGAGGAATTTCGTGAAGTGGAGGTGATGAGGAACTACATTCTAGGTATGAATGGTGACTGGACACACTACTAGTTCAAAGTCACACAAATTAGAGATAGAGTGTTTTGTGTGAGGAACAGAGAAAAGGCCAGTTTGGCTGCATCTCAGAGTGTAGGAAGTGGGGTAATGTACAAAGAGGAAAAAAAGATGCATTATGCACAACACTGAAAGCATGAGAAATTTATATTTGATTCCAGGGCGCATAGGAAGCTCTTGGGGTTGTTGAGTAGAGAAGTGATTTTTCAAATATGCATTTAACCACATAACATTGAGCAGTGCAGAAAATGGATCTGAGCTTCAGCTATTTTTCAGTTTAAATATTCTATTTGCTTCTTCCTTCATGGGGAAAAAACTTGTACAAGCGGGCACTTGATTAATTTTCTTTTTTTCTGAAAGTAATGCCATTGTCATCACACACGGCCCTCCAAAATGGGGCAATTTTTTTTTATTAGGAATGAACTCAGAAAAAAATTGGGGAGAGCCATAAATTCCCTAAATTTGGGGGGGGGGGAACCATTCAATTCAATTTAACAAACATGTAAGTACTTCTTCTGTGTGAGGGACGCTTGTAGGTGCTGAGGACACAAAGACCTAACCTAAAACAGCTTAAATTCTGCTATGTACACAGATAAGTGAAAACAAGGTAAGTTGGGAAGGGAGATAACAGTAAGATCCAAAAGATTTGGAGAAAGCTTCACAGAGAAAATGGCACCTTGAAAGAAGACAAAGATTATATAAGATGAAGATGGAGTAGAAATGCATTCTGACTATTGAGAGTGACTTGTACAAAGACATGAAGGTTGGATTCAGGGAGCAGCTAATGACGCATTGTGTTTAAAATGTAGAGACTGTAACATACTAGGGCAACAAAATTTTGATGTAATTGGAACCATTGGTTACAGCAAAAGGAGAAGTTTTGAATACTAGTTATAAGTTCACTTATTCTGGCAGTGAACTTTCCAAGGATGTATGCCTTGATAATGAGGTTGAGACATCCATTGCCAGAGCTCACTCAGTGTTTAGGAAGCTCCAAAGGAAAGTGTAGGAGAGAAGAACTATTAGACTGAGGAGCTGTTGTGCTTACTTCAAGAGTGATGTCAAGAAACTTAATTATTTCCATGTGAATTATCTTAAGCAAATTCTGAAGATCACCTGGCAGGATAAGGAGCTACCAGACACTGATGTCCTTTCTCAAGCTAAACTACTAATCATTCCAACTCTACTGAAGAGAGCACAACTCGATGTGCTGACCATGTTATTTAAATACCAAACGCATATTTGTCTAAAAGATTATTTTACAGAAAACTCACACAAGGAAGGCACTCACATGGTGGTCAGAAGTGCTACAAGGACACTCTTAAGGTCTCTCTGAAGAACTTTGGAATTGACTGTGTGACATGCGAGATTCTGGCAAAGGACATCAAAGAAGGTACTGTGCTTTATGAGCAAAGCAGAATTGCAATAGCTCAAAAGAAACATGAGAGGTGCAAATTTAGAGATAGCTCCGCTCCAAAAGTCCATATAGACTATTTTGGAATTCCTAACTTGCATTGGTCTGATAACCTGACTCCAACATAGTGATGTCATTTTGGTCCTTTTCGAGAACAGACTGATGCCAGATTATAAAGAATTCTTAAAACTGGAGATTGGGGAGCATATGTCTCCTTCTACAGAGGGCGCGGTAGACACGCACGCCACGCACCGCACGCCACGGCCTGTACGTCCTACACGTTACGCACGTCACATCACGCCACGCACGGCACCCCACATATGCTATGCACGTCACGTCTTGCACGCCACGCGCGCTACGCTATGCACGTCGCGTTACGCCATGCATGTTACGCATTCCGTGCACGTCACGCACGTCACGCACGTCTCGCACGCTTCGCTGTTTCACGTCACGCTACATTGCGTCGCACTGCGCCACGCTAACCTGATACTTTTTTTTAAACTTTTAACCTGTTTTTTAAAGTTCTGAGTTCCAGATGCTATCCTTCCCTGTTTCCCTCCACTCTCTCTGTGACAGTAAGAATCTGACATAGCTTGTACAAGAAGATTGGAATAAGAAAGAAGAAAAGAAAGGAAGAAAGAGGAAGAAAGAAAGGAGAAGAAAAAAATAGCATGCTTCAGTCTGTATTCAGATGGTATCAGTTCTTTCTCTGGAGGCGGTCATCTTGGATTGTGGTGTTGCTGAGAATAGCTAAGTCATTCATGATTCCTCATGATGCAATATTGTTGTTACTGTTGTTACGTTCTCCTGGCTCTGCTCACTTCACTTTGCATCAGTTCATTTAAGTCTTTCCAGGCTTTGTCTGAAATTTTCCTGCAAAAAAAAATTCCATCACAACCCATCTTGTGTAGCCATTCCCCAACTGATAAGCATTCTCTCATGGATCAAGCATTTTAGCACAGCATATCACTACCTACCTGAGTCACCACTGGAAATCAGTGGTTATGTGTTTTTGCAGAATTGTTGTCATGTCCTGTTTGCCACTTTTATCAACTTCACTGAAGACACATTTGGTATATTCATCAGTCTGCATATGACACAGAAATGGCAGAGATAACAGAAATATTAGGTGACAGAATTGGGATCCTAAAAGATGCTAGAATTTTTACAGGTTGAAAAAATAACTATAAAGTGTAAGAAAATCAAATTGATGCTATTTCCTATTCTATACCAATTGCCAAAATTGTATATGTCACATTTCTTTGTCTGAGTTGAGTGCAGCAGTCAATAAGTTCAGAAGTTCAGTCTTCCTGTTCTATCTTTAGATCAAGGAGACTTGTTACATCTGTTCCATGTACTGTCATTGCAAGGATAGAAGTGACACAACTAACCAGCTTTCCCTAGTGACAAGGAAGAAAACTCATCCCTTCCACCAAAAGAAACCAGATAACTTAATCTTACATCCTTACTGTTCTATTTTTATCCACTTTCTCTAATCTATAAGAAGTCTTGGAAACCCCATCTCAAGGTCTTTTGGCTTGCTGAGGAGCTAAAGACCTCTTTTCTTCATAACTGCTAGCCTTACCAACAAATTGAATGTGCTCAGAACTTTGTTGCCTCACTTTACCGTGATTTCAATAGCTAGAAGTGCAACCTGAGAGAGACCTGCCTAGAAAACAGTATCTATTACATACACACACACACACACACACACACACACACACACACACACACACACACACACACACACCCGGAAGATTTCGTGTACTGCAAGCATAGTCCATCCAAATGAGTCATAGGTCTGTGATGTTGTAAAAAGCTACATAGAAAGACAGGACACTGAGCAAAGGTAAGGTTAGGGTTCCTCTGATTTCTGTGCTGACTCAATCATTTAAAAGATCTTTCCAACATGGACCGTTCCTATCTTTCCAGTCTTCTTATTATACCTCTTCATGTGGTCCAGTCATTCAGGCCCAGTTGCTATCCAGCAACCACAGTGCTTGATGTCACATTTCCTTGCCCCTACAGCCAGCAATGAGGTTCCTACTTACTTCGCCAGGTTTCCCACCACAGTGAATATGTATATGTCTAAGAATACCACAAGGAACACTGGTTACAACTCACCTAGAGAGGGGAAAGCCACAAAAGTGAATCTGGTGTTGTGGGTGTGGTTTTCCCTCATCACTGGCTTTGAACTCGATATGTGCAGAAACAACCAAGAGTTACTTGACAAGTAGATAAATGCAATCATATATGCATATTCATGCACATGCGCACATACATATAAACATACACACACAGACACACACAGACATACACAGCCAAAAATAAATTGACTTCTTGATGTTAAATATGTATTACTATCACTTAATACAGCACCTAGCACATAGTAAACACTTAATACATATTCCTTAATGGATTTATTGATAAAGTAGTTAGTCTTGCCAGGCTCAGCTTTTAGGAAGTCAATTGATACCTTTGTCATAATGTAATATGTAATAAATATATGTATGTATGTGTGTGTGTGTGTATGTAATTTTTCTATGCAATACATTGTCGATCTCAGGTCACCATTAATCCTTTATCCATATATAAACCTTTAAAAAAAAGTCATGGGAGTCTTGTCCACATAGTGACTACCCTGTCTATGGCATAATGTTAGAGGAAAAATACAATATTCTGGAAGTCAAAGGAGATAGGATTACAACCAAGAATAACCTGCCCAGCAAAACTGAGTATAATCCTTCAGGGGAAAAAATAGACATTCAGTGAAATACAGAACTTTCAAGCACTCTTCATGAAAAGACCAGAGCTGAATAGAAAATTTGACTTTCAAATACAAGACTCAAGAGAAGCATGGAGAGATTAACAGGAAAGAGAAATCATATGGAACTTATTGAAGTTGAATTGTTTACATTCCTACATGGAAAGATGATATTTGTAACTCATGAGAGTTGGAGGGGAAAAAAAAGTATATGTATATGTAGATATAGATAGATAGGTAGAGAGGCCACAGGTTGAGTTGAAGTTGAAGGGGCGATAATCTGAAAAATAAAATTAAGGGGCGAGAAAGAATTATACTGGGAGAAGGTAAAAGGGTAAATTATCTCACATAAAACAGACAAGAAAAAGCTTTTATAGTGGAGGGGAAGTCGGGGAAGGTGAGAGGGAATGAGTGAATGTTATTCTCATCAGATTTGGCTTAAGGAGGGAATACCATACACACTCAGTTGGGTATGGAAATCTGTCGAACCGTATAGGAAAATACAGGGGGAGGGGATAAGAGAGCAGGTTGATGTTAGAGGGAAGGGCAGATTGGGGGAGGGAGTAATCAGAAGCAAACACTTCTAAGAAGGGACAGCGTCAAAAGAGAGAATAGAATAAATGGGGGGAGTGAGATAAGATTAAGGGAAATATACTTAGTTTTTCACAACATGACTACTATGGAAGTGTTTTGCATGACTACACATGTATCAATTTGCTTGCCTTCTCAATGAGAGTGGGTGGGGAGGGAGGAAGAGAAAATTTGGTACCCAAAGTTTTAGAAACAAATGTTAAAAATTGTTTCCACATGTAACTGGGAGGTAAGATATACAGGCAATGGGGTATGGAAATCTATCCTGTCCTATAAGAAAATAGAAGGGGAAGGGGATAAGAGAAGTGTGTGTGTGTGGGGGGGTGATAGAAGAGAGGGCAGATTAAGGGAAGGGGTATTCAGAATGCATGTAGTCTTGGGGTGGAGAGAGGGGAGAGATGGGGAGAAAATTAGGAACTCAAAATATTCTGGAAGTGAATGTTGAAAACTAAAAATAAATTAATAAATGTGTTACAGAGAATGAGAGTATGAGAAGAGTTGAGAACACCTCTGTAGTTTCAAAGCTGGGTAACTAGAAGGATGGTGGTGTCCTCAACAGAACACAGGAAGTTAAAAAGAGGGATTTGTTTTGTTTTGTTTTGTTTGAAAGATAATCAATTCTGTCTCGGAAATGATGAGTCAGCTAGTTTGATCCCTACTTGTGACCAAATAGTAAGCCTGGGGAAGCATCATCTTCCCTATATCTCTTTAACTTATGAAACTGAGATAGGGAAAATGGTGAGCCTTTCCTCATACCATTCATTCATTCATTCACTTATTTTATTTTTGAACTTAAAACACAGCAAAATTAAATGAGTAAGTTCTTTCACCTTCTTTTTCCTTTCTTCCCTACTATGTTTTATTTCCTTTCCCATTTTATTTTCTCTTAAGACCATTAAAATAAAACAAAACCACAGCAGACCCCCTTTCTTATTTAATTTCCTTTATGACCCTTGAAGGTATTAGGGTACTGAAGGAATTCTTGGGGTTTTTTTTCCCACTACCAGAATCCAAGCACTTCACCGTTATATAGTGTTTTCTAAATGTTCAAATGTATACACTATTTTTTTCTCTTGAATCCTGTTTTTGTATTTCAAGATTTCTATTCAGCTCTGCTCTTTCCATTTTGACTATTTAAACATGCTCTATGAAGTTTCGTTTTCCCTTAGAGAATTATACTGTGTTGTGGGGCAATTTATTCTTAAGCATAGATCTTTATCTTTTGTCTTTTGAAACATATACCAAAATCTCCTTTCCTATGTAGTAGGAGCTTATATGATCCTGACTGTGGTTTCTTGATACTTGAACTTTTTCTTTCTGGCTGCTTGCAGCATTTTTTCTTTGATGTGGAAGCTCTGGGTTTGGGGTAAGGCATTCTTAGAGTTTTCATTTTGGGGTTTCTTTGAGGAGGTGAACATTAGATTTTCTTTTTTGGCTATTTTTTATTTTGCCCTCTGGTTCTGATACATCTGTATGGTTTTTGTTTATGATTTCTTAAAATACAGTATCCAGGCCTTTGTGGGGAGAGAAGGTGAATAATTTTTAGTTAATCTGATAATTCTTATTTTATCCCTTCTTGGTCATAAAAAATTATATGTCTTACATTTGCATCCATTTTTTCAAACTTGTTTTTTTTTAAAATAGCATGAGCACAACAGATTAAGCATTTGAATTCATGAGTACCATGGGAAGTTATGTAAGAGAATGGAGTACTCATAAAAATGGGGGGCTATGAGTCCACTGTAAATGAGAGATTTCATATTTTAATATTTGATTAATTTTTCATTTCACCTCCTAAACTAAATTGGAACCCAACTAAGAGGGGTTTTAGAAGCAACTTCTGAAGTGGGCATCCTAAAAATGTGTACCCTGGAGGTGGTAAGAGTAGGGAAAAGTGTAGAAAGCAAAGCAGTCCAAGAGTTTGCAGAAGGGGCTCATGATAATGAAGATGAGGATGATGATGATGATGATGATGCTGATGCTGTGTGTGTGTGTGTGCACGCGTGCACACAGGCATGCACATATGAATTTGTTTCTTCATACCAGTTCCGTTCCTTATTAAATCATACAACTGCTCAGACTGTCCTACTCTTGTTATAATGTTGTTCCAGTCCATTGACTCTAAGAAGAAAACGAGCCAGTGAAGTTAAAAACAGCAAACCTTCATTAGCGGAAGATTTTAACTCAAAAAGGGAGGACATGAGGCCCAAAATGAAACACTTAGTAATGGTCAGGAGCAACAAAGGATACAACTAGGAGAGCAGGGCCATCATGGATACAACTTAAGTACATCTGATGGGTTTCCTCAGATGACCAAGGCAGGGAGGCCTCCGAGATTTGTTATCAAGGCTAGAAATCTAAAGCATGGAAGATTCCAGAAAAGAGTCAATTTAGGATGTCAGGCAGCAGTAAAAGGCTTTTCTGGAGCAGAATTAACCAGCAGTTGTTCACAAGTCTCATGAATGTCAAAAAAAAAAACCAACAACCATACAACCTTTTCAGACACCCACAGCTATCCTCTGCCCTCCTTTCCCGCACAGACAGCTAAACTTTGTTGCCAAAATAAGTGTCTTGTGTGTCAGTACCTTCTCGAAGTTCATGCCTAGTGATTTTTCCCTTTTGTTTTCTATATTAACTCCATCTGAGAATTTTGAGAGTGGATAAATTGTGTTTGGTCCCAGAGAGAAGAAGCTTCTGGAAAACTTTCCATCACAAGAAGGTCATGAAAATCATGAAGGAGATAAGTTTCCAAGAATAATTTTCATTTTACAACTGTATTTTCTTCCTTTTAACTGTGTTAGAGTTCAAGTAAAAAAATGCTTTCCTTATTATGTTAGGTGAGATTTCCAACAAAGGAAATTTAGTGTTTTCTGTAAATCGGAAGGAATGAATTGAAAAAATGTCCTTTATGCTGACTTAGGAAAGGGACACTTGGGAAAATGCTTGACATTACACACTCTATATAACTTTCAGTTTAAGGAAAACAAGTAGATCTTTGCATTTAAACTTCCCCTGAAATCCATGAAGTCTTATCATGAAAGAGAAAATGTTTCCTGTTTCTCTTTGACTTTCTCCCACTTGTGTATTTCACAAATCATTCTCTGGGTGTTTCCTCTTGGTAGTTAAATCCATATTCTCAAAACAGAAATTATGCCTGTTATGATTTCATTCCTACAGGGACACACTAACTCTCCAAACATTTCCTTGCTATATTATATGATCTCCAAGTTTTGGCATGTGATAGAAGGCTAGTTATTTACATATATAGTAATTTCCTACATGATCCCACAGTGTTTAAGCAAGTTATTGTTTTCAGATAATACATATTTTCAATAGAATGCTTTCCAAATATTATTGCAAGGACTGAGAAATAAGAGGATTCTTCAGGTAGCACAGTTTAGGAAATATAAGATAGGCATAGTTTGCCAGAGGGAGGTTTTAATTTTGAAATGGAGAGGAGAAAGGCAACAAAATACACAGAAGGGCTTAGTACAGCCCATCAAGTTTCATAGGCTCTTAGAACTGTTAAGAAGCTTAGAGATCATTTACTCCAATGTTCTCATTTTACTGATGAAGAAACAAGTACAGAGAAGCAATCTGGCTTGACCAAGGTAATATATCTAGGAACTGGCAAAATCAGGATTAGAATTCAGGTCTTCAGGTGCTGATACCTATTAGTGCTCCATCTCCCCTCAAATTTATCTCTTTAAATTTCATACCACCACCACCACCACCATTCCCAGGTATCCTGTATGCTAGTTGAGGTCAGGGACTATGGTGTGTATTTTGTCTTTTTATTCTCTGCCCTTAAATTGGTATTTGGCATACTGTAGGCACTTTAAAAGTTTCTTGAATTTTATTCTGACTACAAATCCAGTGCTCCCAAAACAACAAGGCCGTATTAAAAGGACTCCCACTCCCACTTAAAATGACTCCCAGGGATAATGAACCTGACTATGTAAAGATGAAACTGTAGGGTAGGATTGGGGAACCCAAGGCCTTGTGGCCACATATGGCCTTCCAAAAGGATTTAGTTAAAAGGCCACAGTTAAGGATCCAGAAGGCCACATATGGCCTCGAGGCCATAGGTTCCCCACCCCTGCTCTAGGGGATGAACAATTAGTTGGAAATTACTTGGGATTTTGACACACCAGGTATAAATAGCATTTCAAGGCATGATAAGCAAGAAATGAAGGGGAAAAAAATCAATTCTCTGCCACACCGTGCTCTCCATTCTGGGACCATCAGTGAATTAGGATTAGAGATACCTACATTTGTAAGTTCTATACAGAAACCTCTAGGATTAATCAGTAGCAGTCAATGATGTGATGATTAGACCTTGGATGAGGGGTGGGAGTGCCTGGCATCAATCACTAAACTCAGTGGGCAAAATGCTTTTTCTCTCTGGTTTCCAAGCAAAATAGACTAGGACTACCCCCAACTTAATCAATTGGGCTAACTCTCAGAACTCTGCTCCAGGGGAAATCAGAAAAACCATATGGTCCTTCTCACTATAAGGCATTATGTGACTGAAGAAAATAACCAGATGACATTTTTCCCCCTGCGTTTAGTCAAGAATCATATTGGTAACATAAACATCAATAGAAGCCACATGTTAACTGCTACCATCACTTCTGCTCTTTGTGTCAGGAGCTGATGTAATTGTTGCATCATCATTAGCCATCAAGTAAGGAGCACAGCTCCCCTGGCCACCCGGCTATACTTTTGTTACCCAAACTGATTAGGATAGAGATTCAACATTTCTGCCATATCCATCTCTGGGGCTTTTTTCTCACTTTCTTCCCCTAATAAATACCTCTGAGAAAATGAAAAGCAAAACAAATAAATGTGTGTATCCTCTTCAGGAGATTTTTGTGAAAGTTGTGTCTCTCACAAGATGATCATGAAAATGATGGAACAGTATTTTTTCTCTCAACTATTGAGTATTCAGGAAAATATTTTTACAGTTATGCTAGATGATATTCCCAGTATTTCAAATATAACACTTTGCGTGGATGTAGATGAATGGGTAAAAATGTAATTGGAAAAGTCCTTTATGTCACCAATTCCATATACTTATGAATGTGAGAGATAAGGTAGAAGAAAGAGGCTGCTGTTGTTCAGTTCTGTCCAACTCATTATAACCCCATTTGGGGTTTTCTTCACAGAGATACTGGAGTGGTTTGCCATTTCTTTTTCCAGCTCATTTTACAGATGAGGAAACTGAGGTAAACAGGGTTAAGTGACTTGCACAAGATCACTCAGATAGTAAATGTCTAAGACCAGATTTGAACTAAGAAAGATGAGTCTTTTGGACTCTAGGCCCAGCACTTTTTCTACTGTACCACCTAACTGCCCCAGGTAAAAGAGGTATATTTATCTAAAGCCTTCCTTGTCTAACATTAAATATCACCTCCGTTTTCCATTTGCCTAAATCAACAACTCTCTAGGTTTAAACTTCCATTTGAATTCATCCCTTTTGTAAATTCATCCCTATTTATAAAAGTGAATATGGTTTCCAATCCCACTTCTCACAACGCAATCTGTGTGAAGTTGGGCAAGTTTATTTAACCCATCTTGGCCTCAGTGTCCTCATCTGTTAAATGGGGAGATTGAACTATTGGCTTCTGAGGTATCTTGTAGCTTTAGCTTTATAATACAGACTGTACATTCCCTATCCCACACCAAGAAAAATGTAATTTCTTTGGCAATGGAGATGTTATCATGTTCTTTTTTTCCTCAACGTGACAATTTCTTCAATGGATACTGGCCCTGGGCAAGTCACTTAACCTTGTTTGCCTCATTTCCCCCAGAAGTAAAATGAGGGGGAGAAGGAAATGGCAAACAACTCCAGTTTGCTAAGAAAACCTCAAATTGTGTCACAAAGAATCGGACATGACTGAAACAACTGAACATTCCTCAACATATGGCCCCAGGCCACTGCACTTGGCAAGTGCTTAATACATGCTTCTTTGCTAAAAATGAGTTCAGATTTCTAGTCCAGTGTTCAAAATTGAACCATCCACAGGAACGTGATTGAATTTATGTCACTCAAATGTCCTGAGTTTTTATTAGTTGATACATAAACAACTATACTTTAGGGGGGGAAATGTATTAAAATAAGTGTAAAATCAATTACAATAACACCTTAAAGTTATACAGCACCTTATACTTCTAAAACATTTTCACATATATTCAGATCTATGATGGCTCATTCAATCCTTAGTCTACACTATGAAGTCATTGAGTCAAGTTCAATTTTAATTCAATTCAATAAACATTCATTAACTACCTACTATGTGCCAGGCATTGTGCTAATTGCTGGGGATACAAAAAGAGGCAAAAGACTGCCCTCAAAGAGTTTACAATCTAAAGGAAAGAATAAACAGATATGTACAAAGCAAGCTATATGCAGGGCAGCTAGGTGGTGCAGTAGATAGACTGTTGGCCCTGGAGTCAGGAGGACTTGAGTTCAAATTTGGCCTCAGACAGATATGAACCTAGGCAAGTCACTAAACCCTATTTACCTCCACTCTCGTCTATAGGATGAGTTGGACAAAGAAATGGCAAACAACTCCATTATCCTTCCTAAGAAAATCCTAAATGGGCCCACAAAAAGTTGTACATCACTAATAAACCAAACTACAACAACCCTACAGATTCTAGAAAGGGAGAAGAATGAAATAAAAGAAATTTATATGATAACTTTATATACACACACACACACACACACACACATTTATATATTATATATATATATATATATATGTATATATGGTTTAAATTTTTTATTCATTTATTTTGATTTATCAACAATCACTTCCACATGCTTTTGAGTTGAAATTTTTCTCCCCCTTCCTCCCCCCAACTCTCTCCAAGACGGTGCACAATCTGATATAGGCTTTACATTTACATTCCTATTAAACAGATTTTCACATTAGTGAAGTTGTAAGTAGAAATTAAAACCAATAGGAGGAACCATCAGAAAGATGAAACAAAACTCAACAGAAGGAAAAATAAGTGATAGTGATTCGACTTCCATAGTTCTTTCTTTGTATGTGGACAGCATTGTCCATCCCAAGGCCTCTAGAGATGTCTTAGATCCTTGTAATGCTGAGAAGGGTTCAGTTTAACAATATTAGTCATCGCATAACGTGGCTGTTATTGTGTACAAAGTCCCCTTGGTTCTGCTCACTTCACTCAGCATCAGACCATATAAGTCTTTCCAGGTTTTTCTGAAGTCAGCCTGTTCATCATTTCTTATAGCACAAAAGTATTCCATTACATTCATATACCACAACTTGCTCAGCCATTCCCCAATGGATGGGCATCCTCTCAATTTCCAATTCTTTGCCACCACAAAAAAGAGCTGCTATGAATATTTTTGTACATGTGGGTCCTTTTCCCATTTGTTTGATCTCTTTGGGATATAGCCCTAGAAGTGCTATTGCTGGATCAAAAGATATGCACATTTTTGTAGCCCTTTGGGCATGGTTCCAAATTGTTCTCCAAAATGGTTGGATCATTTTACAACTCCACCAACAATGTATTAGTGTTCCAATTTTCCCACGTCTTCTCCAACATTTATCATTTTCCTGTTTTGTCATGTTGGCCAATCTGATAGGTGTGATGTGGTACCTCAGAGTTGTTTTGATTTGCATTTCTCTAATCAATAACGATATAAAGCATTTTTTCATATGACTATAGATGGCTTTAATTTCTTTATTTGAGAACTGTCTGTTCATATCCTTTGACCATTTATCAATTGGGGAATGGCTTGTATTCTTATAAAGTTGTCTTAATTTTTATATTTTAGAATGAGGCCCTTATAGAGAGACTGGTTGTAAAAATTCTTTCCTAATTTTCTACCTTCCTTCTAATCTTAGTTGCATTGGCTTTGTTTGTGCAAAAACTTTTCAATTTAATGTAATCAAAATGATCCATTTTGCTTTTCATAATGTTCTCTATCTCCTGTTTGGTCATGAATTCTTCTGTTCTCCATAGATCTGATAGGTAAACTATCACTTGTTCTCCCAGTTTACTTATGGGAGCAGCCTTTATATCTAAGTCATGAACCCATTTTGACTTTATTTTGGTATATGGTGTGAGATTTCGGTCTATGCCTAGTTTTTGCCATATTCTTTTCCAGTTTTCCCAGCAGTTTTTTTCAAAGAGTGGGTTCTTATCCCAGCAGCTAGGGTCTTTGGGTTACAAATAATAAATTACTGCATTTGGTGACTACTGTGTCTTGCATATTTAACCTATTCCACTGATCCACCTCCCTATTTCTTAGCCAGTACCAAGCAGTTTTGATGATTGCTGCTTTATAATGCAATTTAAGATCTGGAATTGCTAGGTCACCTTCCCCTGCATTTCTTTCCATTAGTTCCTTTGATATTCTGGACCTTTTGTTTTTCCAAATGAATCTTGTTATTATTTTTTCTAACTCTATAAAATAATGTTTTGGTAGTTTGATTGGTATGGCACTGAATAAGTAAATTAGCTTAGGTAGGATTGTCATTTTTATTATATTAGCTCGGCCTACCCATGAGCAACTGATGTTTTTCCAATTATTTAGATCTGATTTTATTTTGTGAAAAGTGTTTTGTAATTGTGTTCATAGAGTTCCTGGGTTTGTTTTGGGAGGTAGACTCCTAAATATTTTATAATGTCTACAGTAAGTTTAAATGGGATTTCTCTTTCTGTCTCTTTGCTAAAGTTGTTTATTATTTCAAGCAGTTTTTTACTTGATTCTCTAGGACTCTCTAAGTATATCATCATGTCATCTGCAAAGAGTGATAGCTTTGTTTCTTCTTTGCCTATTCTAATGCCTTCAATTTCTTTTTCTTCTCTTATTGCTAAAGCTAAGTTTCCAGTACAATATTGAATAACAGTGGTGATAATGGACATCCTTGTTTCACCCCGATCTTATTGGAAATGCTTCTAGCCTGTCCCCATTACATATAATGCTTGCTGAAGGTTTTAGATAGATGCTATTTATTATTTTAAGGAAGACTCCATTTATACCTATGCTTTCTAGTGTTTTTAATAGGAATGGGTGTTGTATTTTATCAAAAGCTTTTTCTGCATCTATTGAGATGATCATGTGGTTTCTGTTGGTTTTGGTGTTGATACGCTCAATTATGCTGATAGTTATGTTAATATCGAACCAACCCTGAACTCCTGGTATAAATCCTACCTGGTCATAGTGTATTATTCTTGTGATAAGTTGCTGCAATCTATTGCTAGTATTTTGTTTAAAATTTTTGCATCTATATTCATTAGAGAAATTGGTCTATAATTTTCTTTCTCTATTTTGACTCTTCCTGGTTTAGGTATCAACACCATATTTGTATCATAAAAAGAATTTGGTAAGACTCCTTCTTCACCTATTTTCCCAAATAGTCTATATAGTATTGGAATTAATTGTTCTTTAAATGTTTGATAGAATTCACATGTAAATCCATCTGGCCCTGGAGATTTTTTCCTAGGGAGTTCATCAATGGCTTGTTCAATTTCTTTTTCTGAGATGGGGTTATTTAAGTATTTTACTTCCTCTTCGTTAATCTGGGCAATTTATATTTTTGTAAATATGTATCCATTTCACTAAGATTGTCAAATTTGTTGGCATATAGTTGGGCAAAATAATTCCTAATTATTGTTTTAATTTCCTCTTCCTTGGTGGTAGCTTCACCCTTTTCATTCTTGATACTAGTAATTTGGTTTTCTTCTTTCTTTTTTTAATTAAATTAACCAAAGGTTTATCTATTTTATTGTTTTTTCATAAAACCAGCTCTTAGTTTTATTTATTAGTTCAATAGTTTTCTTAATTTCAATTTTATTAATTTTTCCTTTGGTTTTCAATATTTCTAATTTGGTTTTAGTTGAGGATTTTTAATTTGTTCTTTTTCTAGTTTTTTTAGTTGTATGCCCAATTCATTAATCTCCTCTTTTTCTATTTTATTTATGTAAGCATTTAGAGATATAAAACTTCCCCTAAGAACTGCTTTCTGCATCCCATAGTTTTGGTATGTTGTCTCATTATTGTCATTCTCTTGAATGAAATTATTGATTGTTTCTATGATTTGTTGTTTGACCCAATCATTTTTTAGGATTAGATTATTTAGTTTCCAATTATTTTTTAGTCTATCTTTCCATGGCCCTTTATTACATATAATTTTTATTGCATCATGATCTGAAAAGGATGCATTTAATATTTCTGCCTTTCTGCATTGGATTGTGAGGTTTTTATGCCCTAGTACATGGTCAATTTTTGTGTATGTGCCATGTACTGCAGAAAAAAGTATATTCCTTTCTATCCCCATTCAGTTTTCTCCAGAGGTCTATCATACCTAACTTTTCTAATGTTCTATTCACCTCCTTAACTTCTTTCTTGTTTATTTTGTGGTTAGATTTATCTAGTGCAGAGAGGGGAGGTTCAGGTCCCCCACTAGTATAGTTTTGCTGTCTATTTCTTCCTGTAACTCCCTGAACTTCTCCTCTAAGAATTTGGATGCTATACCATTTGGTGCATATATGTTTAGTAATGATATTACTTCATTGTCTATGGTGCCTTTTAGCAGGATGTAGTTTCCTTCCTTATCTCTTTTGATTAGATCTATTTTTGCTTTTGCTTTGTCTGAGATCAGGATTGCTATCCCTGCTTTTTTTACTTCAGCTGAAGCATAATATATTCTGCTCCAGCTTTTACCTTTACCCTGTATGTGTCACTCTTTTTCAAATGTGTTTCCTGTAAACAACATATTGTAGGATTATGGTTTTTAATCCATTCTGCAATCTTTCCATTTTATGGGAGAGTTCATCCCATTCACATTCACAGTTATGATTACTATCTGTGTCTTTTTCTCCATCCTTTCCCCCCCATTTATGCTTTTCTTTCTCCTTTTTCCTTTCCCCCTTCACTAGTGTTTTTTTTGACCACCGCCTCCTTCAGTCCTCCTCCTTTTATTATCCCTTTCCTTTTCTTCCCCTTTACTGTTACTGCTTCTTCCCTCCCTTCTTTCCCCCCCTCCCTTTTCTTTCCCCTTTTCCCTCCTACTGCCTATAGGGCAAGTTAGATTTCTATACCTAACTGATTATGTTATGCCCTTCTTGAGCCAAATCTGATGAGAGTAAGGTTCAAACAATGCTCCCCCCTTCTTTCCCTCTGCTGTAATAGGATTTTGTGTCTTTTCCTGTAATGTAATTTACCCTTGTCTGCCTCCTCCTTTCTCAGTACATTTTCTAAGATCAGATTGATCCACTTATTTGGATCCATTTAACCCACTTGATTAGATTTTTTTTTATCATTACATCAAAGTCAACTAATATCCACCCTCTTTATGTATACTCCTTTAACATGGTGTAATAACAATACAGTTCTCAAGGGTTGCAAGTGTCATATTCCCTTGTAGGGGTTTAAACAGCCCCCCCCTTATTAACAACATATTGTATCTTTCTGTCCCATTTACCTTTTTATGTCCTTCTTGAGTCCTGTACTTGAAGATCAAATTTTTTGTTGAGCTCTGGTCTTTTTATCAGGAAAGTTTGGAAGTCTCCTATTTCATTGAATATCCATCTCCTCCTTGAAAAATGATGCTCATTTTTGCTGGGTAATTGATCCTTGGCTGCATTCCAAGCTCCTTTGCCTTATGGAATATCATGTTCCATGCCCTGCGGTCTTTTAATGTAGAAGCTGCAAGGTCCTGTGTAATCCTGACTGTGGTTCCATGATATTTAAATTGTTTCTTTCTGGCTGCTTGCAGCACCTTCTCTTTCATCTGGTAATTTTGGAATTTTGCTATTATATTCCTTGGCATTGTCAATTTGGGATCTCTTTCAGGTGGTGATCGGGATTCTTTCTATGGTTATTTTCCCTTCTGGTTCTAGGACTTCAGGGCAGTTTTCCTTTATGATTTCCTGAAAGATACTGTCCAGGCTCTTTTTTCCATCATGATTTTCAGGTAGTCCAATAATTTTTAAATTGTCTCTCCTGAATCGATTTTCTAGGTCAGTTGTTTTACTGATGTGGTATTTTACATTTTCATCTATTTTTTCATTTTTTTTTTTCTGTTTGACTGATTCTTGCTCTCTCATAGAGACATTAGTTTCCATTTGTCCAATTCTAGTTTTTAACAGATTGTTTTCTTCTGTTAGTTTTTTTCCAATTGGCTAATTGTATTTTTGAAGGACTCTTCTACTTCTCTCATTTGACTATTAAAATCCTTCTTGAGCTCTTCTAAGAAGGCTTTTTGGGCTTCAGACCAGTTCATATTCCCTTTTGTTGTTGCAGATGTGGGTTTGTTGACAGTGATGTCCTCTTCAGAATTTCTGTCTTGATCTTCACTCTTCTCATAATATGAATCTATAGTACATTTCTTTTTACTCATGGTGTTTCTTTATTCCGTGGCCTTTAAAGAGATTGAGCTCTCCTACTGGGGAACAGAGGGCACTGACCCAAGCTTCTTGTGTTGGGAGCCTAGGTCTTTGTCACTGGCTTTGTGTGCTGGGGCTTCTTATGTTAGCAATTGGAGGCTGTAGGTTTCTGGCAGCTCACCTGGTGTTGGAGTGGAACCAGCAAGGCCGGGGCTTTAGGAAGCCTTTAGCTTGTTTTCTTCACCTCCTTTCAGATGAATGCCGCAGGGTACTTTTCCACCTGGGGCCCCTTGTAATTCTGCCTCCCTTATTTTTGCTGAGGCACTGGGACACCCATTTGCTGGGCTGGTGCACTGCTGCTCCCCATCTTTCTTCTAGTTCTGCTCTTTCAGGGTTTTTTCCTGGGGTGATATTTTCTGGGTTTTCAGAGGTTGATAGGGGAGAGTGAGAGCAACTGACTACCTTTTCACTCCACCATCTTGGCTCCTGGAAGTGGAACCTTTATTTTATATTTTAAGAAGTAGAAAGTTGTACATAATAGATTTGCAGTTTCATATGCATTCATCTTTTTTATTATTATATTATGTAATAGAAATGTTTGTTTGATTCCATAAATTATAAATTGAATAAATTTAATTTAAAAAACAAATACATACAGATTAAATAGGAATTAATAAGTGGAAAGAAAGCATTTGCATTAGAAGGGTCTAGGGAAAGTTTTCAGTAAAAGGTGAACTTTTAGTTGTTAGTTAAAGGGAGACAGGGAAGTCAGTGGCTGGGGTGGAGGAAGGGCAATCGTTCCAGACATGGGGGATAGCCAGAGAAAATACCCAGAGCTGAAAGATGGAACATCTTGCTCATAGAACAGCCAGGAGACCAGTATCACTGGATCAAAAGGTATATGTAAGGGAATAAAGTCTAAGAAGAGAATTTTATATGTGTTCAAGAAAGCAACAGGAAGCCACTGGAATTTGTTGTTGTGTGTGTGTGTGGGGGGGTGACATGATCATCTCTGCATTTTAGGAAAATCCTTTAGTTGCTGAAAGTACAATGGATAGGAGTAGGGATAGTATTTGGGACAGGTAGATCCACCAGCAGGCTATAGTAATAATGAGGAAATGAAGTGGGCAGGGGCACCAAGGTAGCAAATTAGAGGTAGCAGCCTAGCTAAACTCTCACAACAGCTTCCTCCAAACAACTTTAAAATAATCCCTCAATGCAAATTTTGGAGTAGCAAAGCCAGCAAAAGGGCAGGATGAGAGTTTCTTTTGGACCTAAGGAAACGTAAGAGGCCTGCAAGAGAGGTCTGGGGTGAAGGCCTCTCCTCTGTCTCCTTTGCTGGAACTCAGTTTCTTTATTTCACTGTAACGGTTCTGGTGACCAATGAAAGGATTGAGCCTATGAGTCTCCATGTGATGGCTGGACCTTCACAGAAGGAACATCCTAAGGTACTCTGGTAAGATTTCTGCTGATGGACTTCTTCCCTCAGCAAAGGACTGCCTGTCCCTGGACTTCCATGTCCTCCTGAACCATATTCAGACCAGATTTCTTACTATTTTTTAAAAAAATTACTTAACATTTTATTTTCCCCCAGTTGAATATAAAAATAATTTTTAACATTCGTTTTTAAAACATCGAGTTCCAAATTCTCTCCTTTCGTCCCTCCCCACTCCCCTCATTGAGAAGGCAAGCAACCTGATATGTTATACATGTGTAGTCATGCAAAATATTTCCGCAGTAGTCATGTTGTGAAAGAAAACATAGACAAAAAAAAAACCCTCAGGAAAAATAAAGAAAGTTAAAGTATACTTCAATCTCTATTCAGACATCATTAGTTCTTTTTCTGTTTTGGATAGCATTTTTTTATCCTAAGTCCTTTAGAGTTGTGTTGGATCATTCCTTGTATTGCTGAGAAGAGCTAAGTCGTTCCCAGCTGATCATCTTACAATATTGTTGTTACTTTGTACACAGTACATTCACTTTTCATCACCTCATGTAAATTTATCCAGGTTTTTCTGAGAGCTTCCTGCTCATCATTTCTTATAGCACAATAGTATTCCCTCTTAATTGCATACCACAATTTGTCCAGTCATTCCGTAATTGATGGGAATCCCCTCAATTACTAATTCTTTGCCACCAGAAAACAGCTGCTATAAATATTTATTTTACATTTTCTTTTCTTTTATTATTCTTTTGATTTGTTTGATATTTGATGTCTCATAGAGTCATTAGTTTACACTTTATAAATTCTAATTTTTAAGGAATTTTTTTCTTCTGTGGATTTTTGTACATCTTTTTTTTTTTAATTTTTGTGCTTTCTTTACCAAACTGTTGACTCTTTTCATGATTCTCTTACATAAATTTTTTCTTTTCCAAATTTTTCTTCTACCTCTTTTGCTTGAAAATTACCTGAGTGGGGCTGTATTCCCTTATTGCTGAAATGACACAGACCTTTCCTGCAGTCCTTCTGACACATCTTAAGCTGAAAAATAGTTTCATCTCATCCTTTTGTGGGTTCTGTCACTCCAGAATTCATTTTGAGACTTGATTTAAAGTTGTTTTGAGGGAAATTGGGGAGAGCTCAGGCAACTTCCTGCCTTTTCTCCTCCATCTTGGCTCTGCCTCCACTCCATGATGTTTGAATTGTTTCTTTCTGGCTGTTTGCAATATTTTCTCCTTGACCTAAGAGCTCCAAATTTTGTTATAATGTTTCGGAGAGTTTTCATTTTGGGATCTCTTTTAGGAGGTGATTGGTAGTTTTTTTTCAATTTTAATTTTACCTTCTGTATCTAAGATACTAAGATAATTTTACTTGATAAGTTCTTAAACTGTGATGTCTAGGCTCTTTTGTTTTGGTTTGTTTTGATAATGGCTTTCAGGTAGTCCAGTAATTCTTAAATTGTCTCTCCTTGATCTATTTTCCAGGTTAGTTGTTTTTTCCAATGAAACATTTTACATATTCTTCTATTTTTTTTTTACTTCATTTTATTTTTTTTTTCTTGATGTCTCAAGGAGTCATTGGCTTCTAGTTGCCGAATTCTTATTTTAAGGAATTATTTTCTTCACTGAGCTTTGTACCCTTTCCCCCATTTGGCCAATTATGTTTTTATAAGGAATTCTTTACAGTGAATTTTTGTACCTCGTTTGCCATTTGTCCAGTTTTATTTTATGAGGTGTATTTTCTTCAGTGTTTTTGTGCCTTTTTTAAACTAAGCTCTTTTTATAATTTTCTTACATCACTCTTGTACCCTCTTTTTTTCTCTACCACTTCTAGGAATTCTTCTTGAGCTTGTATCCAATTTCCATTTTCCTTTGAGGCTTGTCTAGTAGCTATTTTTACATTTTTGTATTCAGAGTTTGCATTTTGATCTTCCCTGTCATCATAGTAGGTTTTTCTTTTTAATGGTCAAGTCCTTAAAAAAGTTTTTTTTGCTTATTTATTGACTTTTAACTTTATATTAAATTTGGACTCTGTTCCCCAGATAGGGTGGGACATTTTATTGAGACTCAGGTTTTTTTGTGCTGATGTTTTCAGAGCTAGTTCAGGAGTTGGCAAGTTTTTGGTGCTTCCATGATAGTATGATCTGGAAAGAGGTGTCATCACCGTTTTCCTGGTCTATCCTGTACTTTTTACCCAGTGAGGGCTGCCCCTGCTGTCGCAAATATGAGCATTCATCTTGGCCCTGGAACTGTGACCAGGGTCCCTCCTTCCTTATGGTTGCACCTCTTCTCCATGTACCTGTGACATGGTTGTGACATGTGTGTATGATTAATGCAACATGGTTTTGCTGCCCTTGTAAGTTCAGGGTCCCTTGTAATCTCTTTATGACCAGTTGCCTGGCCACATTACCAATTCTGGCCTAAGAGCTCTTGAAGCTGCTACTTCTGCTTTCACAGATACCTACAAGGCCCCATGCTGGTGCTGCTGCTGTATACACTCTGGGCTGGCTCCCACCCCAGTGTCACAGACCTCTCTTGCTAACTTCCTAAGTTGTCTTGGGCTGGAAAAATGCCTTACCTTGACCTTTTGTTGTCTCTTCCACTCCAGAAATTGATTTTAAGCATTATTTTAAAGTTGTTTGGAGGGGGTGTGTTGTGAGAGCTTGGCTAGGTTACCTCTACTTAAACCATGACTGAGCATCAATGAAAACATTGCCTGTGCCTTCCTATAATGGATTCACTTGTAGAATCTGAACCTAAGAATCTTGTTTAAGTGTTGCTTTGAAAATGATGGAGAAAGAGAAAATACGATTCTCAATTTTCATGAGATGACAGTGGAGACAGTATTTCTAACGCAGGAAATCTCCAGAAATAAGTTCAGCTGTCAACTGAATTCATTAAATATTACATGAAAGGTCATTTATTATGGAGTTCCCTCAAAATAAGTGGTGAAAGATTCCTATTTAACTTATGCACTCTCCTTAATTACTCTTTAGCAAGCCCCAAAGAGTCAGTAATAAGTATTTTGTCAGGGAATAAATAACTCTGAAAATTAAGGCTTCTCTGTGATCTATCAGACATGTGCATGATGGATGGCCTCTGCCCTGGACATGCTCCTTTTTTTTCTGCCTCACATACTACCTCCCTTTTCTGCAATTTTTTTTCTGCATCTGGATTCTTCCACACTAGAGACTTCCAGTCCTATGCTCTACTCAAGTCTCCACAAAGGAGATATCCAGCCATATTATCTATTTCGTAGCCAATTTTAAAAAGAAAAGAATTTTTAAAATAAGTATTTTTTTAAAAAAGGAATAGAATGAACAACATAAGAAGCCAGGTGTTTCTGCTATTATCACTGATGCTTTTCACTTGACACGACATGTGTTAAGGGACTGATGCTCTGGCTGCAACATCTAAGCAGGAGCACAACTCCCATTGCCACTCAGTTAGACTTTGCTACTGAAATTGATTCTGATAGAGATTCACTCATATTTACCTTACACCCATCTCTAGGGGAATTTTCTTTTTCTTTTTCGTTAATAAATACCCCTGAGAATTTGAAAAGCAAAGCATATAAATTATCTTGTCCTCTTGAAGAGATTTTATGAAAGTTGTATCTTTCACCCAAGGATCATGAAAACAATGGGACAGAGAAGCTTTCAGTATTTTCTTCCATTTAATCATTTAGTGTCCAGGAAAGTATTTTCACAATAATATCAATTGAGATTTCCAGTGTCTTAAACCTAGTACTTTGCGTGGATGTTGAGGAATGGGTAAAAAGTTCCCCTTTTTCTAGCTTAAGATAAGGGACAACTGGAAAAGTACTTTATCTTCCAAGCCTTGTACATATCTGAATCTAAGAATGTGTGTTTGAGAGATAAGGCAAAATAAAGGAGTGTGATTCTGTAAAGCCTTCCCCATGTTAAACACTAAATATCTTCTCTGACTTTGCCTGAATCAGCTAGTCTTCTGGTCTTAAATTTCTTTCTGAATCCATCCAGGCTAGTCCTCGAAGTATGTTTCTTGTTTCTCATCTTAGTTACTGTGAAACTTTCTAATTCTTGCACATAAAAATAGCTCTCTAGGAATTTCTGTTTTGAGAACTTTGTTGTCTGATCTCTATTGTTACTGAAGTCTTGCAGGGACTAAGTCAAGGCTATTTGCTTTGTGTAGCATGTAAATGTGACATTTTAGTATTTGGTGAGAATCCATATGCTCTTGATTAATCCTTACATGATTCCACAGTATTTGAGATGTCAAACTTCAGAAAATCAATGACATTTTTAGTAGAATAATTTCTAGGTGGAAAAGCAGAGGCTGTAAATAGTCACCTTATGTAATATTTAGAGTATGTCATGGGTCATACCATTTGTAATATGGAGATAGAAGCAATAAAAACAAAATTCCCACAAGCAAGTTTTAATTCCGAAATGTGAAGGGAGGAACAAGGGAGTATTTAGGAAATACAGAGGTTGGAAGAAAAGAAAATGGCTCAGTGTGAGTCATAAGGACTTGGGGTTGTTGGAGAGCTTAGACATCTTTGAGTCCAAGTCTCTGTTGTGTACATGAGGGCTAGGAAGCTGAAAAATTACCTCTGGTTTTGAACCAAGGCATCCAGAAGAACTTCCTTTATAGTTTGACTTGCAATTATTTACCTGTGAAATAGGTGGCAAAGTGAATTAGCTCTGAGGACCTGACTTCTAATACCACTTCTGACACTTACCCGCTGTATGACCTTGGACAAGCTATTTAACTTATCCCAGCCTCACTTTCCTCACCTGTAAAATGAAGAGCTTAGACTAGATGGCCTCTTAGACACTTGCAGCTCTAGTTCTATAATATACAAAATGTATATCCTCAACACCACCCCCAAGAATATTGTAAGCTCTTTGACAACACATTTTTACATTCGTTCTTTGTTTCCTCAATATTTAGCCTGGCCCAGTGTGCTTGGCAAGTGCTTAATGCATATTCTTAGCTTGAGTTGAATCCAGAATCCAAATCCAGTGCTCAAAACTCAGCCATCCACAAGGACATAATTGGATTAAGATGACCCAGTTTCTCAGGCTGTTTTTTTTCCTCTCATATAAATAATCCCTTAGAAAAGAAAGTAAAAATTTTATTAATCACAAGTTTTTCACAATTGTATTAATAATGTAATTATAGTTCAATTCAATCTATCCATGACACATATTGTCTATGTGACAGTAGGCAATTAATTTTATCTCTCAGTTCTCTAAATCCTCTAAGATTATTAAATAGCTGCAGAGAAAATGCCAACCTACATTGCTAGATAAAGAGTCTTCACCTGATAATTCTCTTTACCAAATAAATCACAGATCCAATCCCTATCTTAATATCTATGGTCTACTGCATTTTACAATTTCTGATGTATTTTCACATATAGATTAAAGTGTAAATTACTTTATAATAATACTCTGACTTGATTGGGACAAGTTGATTGGCACATGGCTTGTTCAAAATTGGCTAGAAAGAAGTAAAGTTGGGTCCTGGGCCCAAGTATTCTAACACACCATCTAGTGTTTTTTTTTTTCATAGTAATCTAAGTTTAGAATTAAGTTTGTAAGAGCACTCACTGGCTAGGTGGAGAGAGAGAGAGAGAGAGACAGACAGACAGACAGAGACAGAGAGGCAGAAAGAGAGACAGAGATACAGAGATAGAGAGACACAGAGAGATTCTATATATAATAAAAAAGTAATCATACTTTATCCTAGTGAGGGGGGAACTAGCAAGATTTAGGACTGCTATTGCTGAGTGAACTCTCTTTTACCCTCCTATCTGCAACATGAGTATTGAACTAGAATTTTATCTATCTACCACAATTCAACTATATGTAATCTAAGGGTACAATAGGGAATTCAGAATAAAAGCCATTTCCCTTATTACTCTTAAAGGGAAGGTAACCATTAACTTCTTGCCACCTTCACTCCCTCCCATTAAACACCAGTTACAAAAAGTACAGTCATAGATAGCTCTTTATCAGAATAAATCATAAGTTGAAATCAGAGAAGTTATATAGATTAGGATAAACAGCAGAATACTCAATAGTAAATGAGCTATTTGACTTGGAAGTAACATAAAACCACTCAACCAAAAAAGTGTACAATCTCACTGAAGGAGGGGTCCACTCTCAGCAGTCTCTAGGTTTACAAGTATTGAGAATCAAGAGCCGTGCTAGGAGTCAGCTTTTTCAAATATCAGTGGCTCCAGGGAGATCTTCATCTATCATTCAGAACTCTATTGACTCCCTTGACCTGTCTCTCCTAAACTCAATCTTTTAAAAAAAACATTTTATTTTTCCCAATTACATGTAAAAACAAATTTTAACATTTTTTTTAAATTTTGCGTTCCACAACTTTTCCTTCTTCCCCCTCGTCTCCTCTTATTAGGAGGTTAAACAATTTGATATTAGGTTGTACATATGCAGTCATGTGATATCTCCATGTTAGTCCTGTTGGGAAAGAAAACACAGACCAAAACCAAATAAACAAGAAAAATAAAGGAAGTTTTTAAAAGTATGCTGAGATTTGCATTCAGACTCTATCAGGTCTTTCTCTGGAGGTGGAATAGAGTTTTTCATTATAAGTTCTTCAGAACTTGGATCACTGCATTGCTGAGAATAGCTAAATCATTAACAGTTGGTCATAGTTACTGTGTAAAATGTTCTCCTGGTTCTGCTCAATTCACTTTGTATCAGTTCATGTAAGTCTTTCCAGGTTTTTCTAAAAGGCCTCTCGCTAAGCATTTCTTAAAATACTGTAGTATTCCATCTCAATCATATACCACTTGTTCAGCCATTCCCCAACTGATAGGCTCCAATTCTTTACCGCTACAAAAACAGCTGCTATAAACATGTTCGTATATACAGGTCCTTTTCCTTTTAGTTTTTTTTTTTTAATCTCTTTAGGATACAAATCTAGTGGTGGTATTGTTGGGTCAAAGGATATTCATGGGTTTATAGCTCTATAGGCATAGTTTCAGAATGGTTGAATCAGTTCACAACTCCACTAAGAATGTATTAGTGTCTCAATTTTCTCATATTCCCTCCAACATTTGTCATTTTCCTTTTCTGTTGTATTGGACAATCTGATAAGTGTGGGGTGGTGCTTCAGAGTCATTTTAATTTGCATTTCTCTGATCAATAGTTATTTAGATTTGCATGTGATTACAGATAGGTTTTATTATTTCATCTGAAACAATCTGTTCATATGCTTTGATCATTCATCAATTGGGGAATGATTTGTATTCTTATAAATTTGACTCAGTTCTTGATATATTTGAGAAAAGAAGCCCTTCTCAGAGAAATGCTATGAAAATATTTTTTCAGTTATGATTACTGTGTATTTCCCTCCATCCTATTTTTCCTCCCCCATTATCTTTGTTTCTCTCTCCTTTCATCCTGTCAATCCCCAAAGGTGTTTTGCTTCTGACTACAACCTCCTCCAATCTGTCCTCCCTTCCATCAGTCCTCCATCTTTTTTTATTCTTTTTCCCTACTACTTTCTTGTAGGGTAAGATAGATTTTATACCCAACTGACTCTGTATTTTATTTCTTCTCTGAGCCAATTCTGATGAGGGTAAGGTTCAAGCACTCTTTCCCCAGATTCCCCAACTTCCCTTCCAATGTAAAAACTTTTTTTCACCTCTTTTATGTACAATAATTTATCCCATTGTACCTCTCTCTTCCTCCTTCTTCCAGAGCCTTCCTCTTAATTTTATTTTGTTTTGTAGATTTCATCGCATTATAGTCAGTTAATACCCATGCACTCTGTTTATGCATACTCTTTGTAACTGCCCTAAAAATGACAAAGTTCTTAGGAACTACAAATATCATCTTCTTGTGTAGGAATGTAAATAGTTTAACCTTACTGATACCTTATGATTTATCTTTCTATCTTGTCTTTTCTCTTAAGCCTTGTATTTGAAAGTCAAATTTTCTATTTAGTTCTAGTTTTTTCCATCAGGAATGCTTAAAAGTCTTGTATTTCCTTAAATATCCATTTTTTCCCTTGAAGGAATACTCAGCTTTGCTGGGTAAGTGATTCTTAGTTGTAATCCTACCTCCTTTGCCATCCAGAATAACATATTGGAAGCCCTCAAATTCTTTAATATAGTAGCTGCTAAATCTTTTGTTATCCTAACTGTGATTCCATAATATTTGCATTGTTTCTTTCTGGATGGTTGCAATATTTTCTTGACCTGGGAGCTCTGGAATTTGGATTCCTCAAAGTTTTCATTTTGGGATTTCTTTCAGGAGGTGATTGATGGATTCTTTCAATTTCTATTTTACCCTCTGGTTATAGGATATCAAGGCAGTTTTCTTTGATAATTTCTTGAAAGATGATATATAGGCTCTTTTTTTTTATCATGGCTTTGAGGTAGTCCAATAATTCTAATGGAATATTTCACATTTTCTTCTAGTTGTCAGTATTTTGATCTTATTTTATTGGTGGATTTTTTTTATTGTTTCTTGATGCCTCATCGAGTCATTAGTTTCCACTTGCCCAATTATAATTTTTAAGGAATTATTATCTTCAGTAAGCTTTTGTACCTTCTTTTCCATTTGGCCAGTTCTGCTTTTAAGGAGTTCTGTTCAGTAGATTTTTGGGCCTTTTTTACCATTTGGCCTATTCTTAACACCCGCTAACAGAATTTTGCTGAGCCAGTCTCCAATTTGGGAATGATGAAACAGAGTAGGCCAGAGATAAAGTGTCAGTAATCAAGTAGCAGTTTAATCATCATTTCAAGCTGTATTGTAAGCTTCTGACTTCCAAGCCAGAAGACATAGCTCTGAGAAATCTAAATTATTAGTATATTCATTCCACGTATCATATCATATTACATTTATCATATCAATTAATATGAAAATCAGAATTTCCTTCACATACTTTAAAAAAGGTGTTATCTTATTCAGTATTTTTGTACCTCCTTTACAAAGCTATTGACTCTTTTTAAAAATGATTATCTTGCATTACTCTCATTTATTTTTCCAATTTCTCTCTGCTTGTCTTATTTGATTTTCAAAATCCTTTTTGAGCTCTTCCAGGACTTTTTCTGGGGTCTTAGACCAATTCACATTTTCCTTTGAGGCTTTGTATGTCACAGTTTTGATTTTGTTATTTCTTCTGAGTTTTTGTTTTGGTCTTCCCTGTTACCATAGTAACTTTGTATGGCCAAGTTCTTTTTTTTTTTTTTTTTTTTTTTTTTTGCCTGGTGATTTTTCCACTCTATTTCTTGACTTTTAATTTTATGTTAAAGTTAGGCTCTGCTCCTGAGGTGGTAGGGGCACTGTCCTGAGCTTCAGGTTTTTCCATGTAGCTGTTTCTAAAACTAGTTCTGGGATTCTGTAAGTTTTCAGTTCTTCCAAGGTGGTATGCTCTAAGGAGAGGTATGTTTACTATTGCCTTAGCCTGTACTGTGGTCTGTGAGTGACTACAAGCACTCTATTCTGTCCTGGTACTGTGGCCAGGATCCCTGCTCCCCTAGCTTACAAGCTCTGGTGTGCTAGAGCTCCTCCTTACCTTGTGGCTGTGATCTAGGACTGTGACCTGGATCTGTGTATGGTCAATACAACAGAATCCTGCACCCAGTGCCAGCAAAAGGATCCCGGTAACCTCCCTCTGACCATTTGTCCAACCCCATTATCATCTGTAGGCTTACACCTCAGGAAGCCACTGCTAGTGATTCAGTTGGCCTCAAGGTCTATGATCTGCTGCTCTCTTGACCTTGTGCTGACTAAGCTGAACTGCACTCTGCTTTTACCCTGGTGTAACAAACCTTTCCTAGCAACCTTCTAAATTGTCCTAGTCTGGAAAATTGCATCATCCCATCCTTTTGTTCATTCTCCTGCTCCAGAATTCATTTTGGGGCATTATTTTAAAGTGTTTGTAGGGGAATTTGAAAGAACTCAAAAGAGTCCTTGCCTTTTCTCTGCATCTTAGCCCCACACCTCTTCAGGGAGAAAACACTGCAAGCAGCCAGAAAGAAACAATTCAAGTACTGTGGAAACACAATCAGGATAACACAAGATTTATCAGCTTCTACATTAAGGGACCAGAGTGCTTAGAATATGATATTCTGGAGGGCAAAGCAGGTAGGATTACAATCAAGAATCACTTTCCCAGCAAAACTGAGTATGATCCTTCAGGGTAAAAAGTGGACCTTCAGTGAAATAGCAGACTTTCAAGCATTCTTGATGAAAACACGAGAGCTGATTAGAAAATTTGACTTTCAAATACAAGACTTAGGAGAAACATGAAGAGGTAAAGAGGAAGGAGAAATCATAAGAGACTCATTAAGGTTGAACTGCTAACATTCTGCATGGAAAGATGATATTTGTAACACATGAGTCCTTTGTCAGTATTAGAGTAGTTAGAGGGAATATATATATATATATATATGGATAGATGGATAGATAAATAGACAGACAGATGATACAAGGTATGACAAAGGGGGGATATCTGGAGAAGAAAATTAAGGCATGAGAGAGGATTATACTGGGAGAAGGAGAAAGGGGGAGGTAGAATGGAGTAAATTATCTCATGTAAAACAGACAAGAAAAGGCTTTTACAGTGGAAGGGAAATGGGGGAAGGTGAGAGGAAATGAGTGAATCTTATTCTCATTGGATTTAGCTTGAGGAGAGAATAATATACACATCAATTTGGTGTAGAAATCTATCTTACCCTACAGAAAATGGGAGGGAAGGGGACAAGAGAGCAAGAGGATGACAGAGAGGAGGGCAGATGGGGGAGGAGGTGATCAGAAACAAACACTTCTAAGGAGGGACAGTGTCAAAAAAGAGAATGGAATAAATGGCAGGTGGGATAGGATGAAGTGAAATATACTTAGCTTTTCACAATACGACTACTATGTTTTGCATGACTACACATGTATAAATTGTTATCAAGTTGCTTGCCTTCTCAGTGAGGGTGGGTGGGGAGGGAGGAAGGGAGAAAATTTGGAACCCAAAATTTTAAAAACAAAAATTTAAAAAAATTGTTTTCACATGCACCTGGGACATAATATATACATTAAATGGGGTATAGTAATCTATGCTGCTCTACAGGAAAATTGAAGGGGAAAGGGATAAGAGAAGGAGGGGAGAGACAGAAGGGAGGGCATATTAGGGGTATTCAGAATGCATGCCATCTTGGGGTGGAGGGAGGGACAAGATGGGGAGAAAATCTGGAACTCAGAATCTTGTGGAAGTGAATGTTGAAAACTAAAAATAAATTAATTAAAAAATTAAAAAAATAAGAAGGAAAAAAGGGTGTATATATGAAAACTAATTGGAAAGCAAAATGACTTTTTTTTTAATCTAGGTCAGGCTAAATTCCGCTGTATTGAAAATTATAGCATGTCTTCTTATCTTATTGGATTATTACTTCAAGTAGATTAGACATTTACAATTTGTCTGCAATGTACTGAAGTGGTTTTTTATAACCTAAGTGATTTACAAATTATGAATAAAGTTTTGCATGCCCTTATGGGGAAAAGTCATAGAAGCGTTTGAAATGATAAAATGTACATTTAAAGGGGGATTTGTTTGTTATGCTATAGACTACATTTATGTGGCATAAAATGTTTTATCAGGGAGGTAGACAACAGATGATGAATACTACTGTAGCTAACTTGCCATATTATTCATGGTCTGATTAAAAAAATACTTAAAATCAATGGTATTAAAACATGAAGTAGCATGGTCTTTTAGAAGAGACAGAATTTCAGAGGGCATTTCAAACCCTTCACTTCATATTTGTAAATAGAAACAAAAGGAAACTGAGGTTCAAAGAGATGAAGGAGGTAGTTAGTGGCAGAGGCAGTACTAAACCACTGGTCCTAAATCCTTCCTGGCTTATCTATCTACACAACAGCCTTGTCTTTGTTGAGAAGGATATCTTTTGGATATCTTTTACTTGTTGGCCTTTATCATTCAATGGTTCATAGTATCATCCATGTTGATTTGTGTAGGAAGATGATATTGCACAATTAAAATTATGGTTGCACAAAGAGCAAATAGAGTATCAATTTTTAGAGAGCAGGAAAAAAAACCTTTGGAATCCAATGTTTTGGATACCTTGTGGCTTTTCTACCATAAACCTGAATTAAAATATCAAAGTAACCAGAAGAAATATCTAGGGTGGTGATCAACCCCAGAATATCATCATTTGTCAACGTACTAGAAAACTCATGAATTCTGTTTTTTTTTTTTAAAATTGGGGTTATTCACAATTAATGGGTACAAAAGAATGAAATAAATAATGGTAAGAAAGCAAATGTTGGTTTCAGGAAGTGAAAAAGACTACTAGGCCCCAGGACCAGGGCTCTAGCATACTCATTCTTAATGTAAATGCCTGGTTCCCTTGGACAATATGATTTACATAAAAAAAAAATGCAAAAGTTTCACTATTAGTAAAAGTCAAAGAAAACAGTTGTCACTTTATTATTGCTCTAAGGTTCACTACAAAACAATGAAGATTATGAGGTTTATGACAATAGCTCACTGATTCCTCAAAAGTTCAAAAGAACTGAGATCACCAATTTTGAGTCTAATGAAGGGATAAGCGATGCCGTTACTGCTACACTTACCTATCAAATGATGAATTTTTACCATTTTTTTTTGATGAACAGAAAATGAGGTGGAAAAAATAAATGTCTCATAGTGAAAGATGAGTATTTGAAGGAAAGCAGATATATTTTATAATAGCAAATAATTATAATTAATTTTTCTTTTTATTCCTATCCCTAGTTCTTTTAACATTTTACAATTCTAACATTAATATATTTATGCATACATTATGATTTTGGCTTGTATAGAAAATGTTATTGGTTACTATATATTTCATAAAGTCAATGTTTACATTCTGATATCTTCCTTGAACATATTTATGAATAGCTTTATCACTAATAAGCCATACTCTTCAATTGTCCTTATATTTAATTGTGTTCTAGACTATAACTTTTTCTTGATTAACTTCATAGACACTACATCTTCAATGAGATTACTTAGTATAATTATTTTTATTAAAATTGGATTAAGAATTTTTTAAAAATGTGCTTAAAATTTTATATGTAGTTAACATGTAAAACTATTACTTATTGAGGAACAGAACTTCACTTTTTTGCACTTCAATGTTTGTCATAACAATTTCATGTATGTAGCTATAGATAAGACTACTTTACAAATGAACAAAATGAGGGAAAGTGAGGTTCAGTTGTCACATGACTAGCTATAGGGAATTAAAGTATTTTATTGGAATATAACCTTTTTAGGCAGTAGTAATGTATACTTAAAATTAAATACTGTCTTTTCTGCCATTGTGATTTCTCATTTCTTCTAAGGAAGGTTTACATAGGTCATCTCTTTCTGATATATAATGTAATGTACAGTAGTTAAGAGGGCATGATAACTCTTTCCTTTTAGCTCTGTTAGCATGAGCATGTCATCTAAGCTTTCTGCTCCTCAGTTTCATCACCATTCAAATGAGAGTAACCAGAATATCCACACTATCTTTCACACAAGGTAATAGGTCAACTGATTTGAAAAAAAAAGTCTTATAAATGTGAGATGAATTTATTATTACAAGCCCAGATCATTAAGATTCCAAATGGCCCAGCTGGTAGGATTAAATGTTAGGAGCTAAGTCAGAAAATCTTCTCCTGTCTAAAGTTTAACTACCTGAATCACAAAGTTGGAGGTAGGAATATATGCAAATACTGACCAAAAATCTATGATTATATGCATTTCCTTTCAAATCTCTATTCCCTGGTCCCTCTAAGTCCTGTGGGTTTTGTATTTTCTTTAGAATAAAGCAAAAGCTTTATGAACCTTTTAAAATTTTGAAAAGATTTAAAATGTATATATTTCCAAAGCTTGGATAAGTGATTTACAGAGTTCTAAAAAAGAATGTGGGCTCTGCTCTCTTGCTCTTTTTCTGTTCTATCTTTATATATTCATACAGTCCATCTGTCCACGTGTGTGTGTGTAAGTATGGGTGCACATGCTACAGTTATAGGAGTCTCTTATATTTATTATTTATTTTTACCAGATTTAAGAATCAGAAATAAATTATATTGCTAAATATAATACATTTTAAAAGTATTAAAGACTTTTCATATAATTTGGTTAAATATATTTAGAATAATTTAGAAACCTGAAAATTGTTATTGAAGCCTACATAAAGAAATTTTTGGATAAAGCAGATAATAATAACACAAAAGATCTTGTGGCTGTTTTTAGTAAATGGCTTCAGGATAGTGAACCTACAAGGATAATTAAGTAACTAATCAAAAATAAATAAGTTCCTACCCATTTAAAGTATAAAATGGAAACAGAAAAAAGTATATATGAATTTTAAGATTGCTCTTTCATTATTTTCTAAAGTCACTATTTCTTCAGGTTTTTAAGTCTTACCTATTTGATCCATGGCAGCTCCACCCAAAGTAAATTCTGGATCAAAAGCACTCTCTGAACTGCTGGTTAGGGTTGAATGGGACTGATAAAGTCCCTTCTGTCTTCCATACTCAGTAATTAGTTCACGATGACTATGTATAAAATAAAATGTATTAAGTGTACATCAACAAAGATAAAAATTATATGCACCAAGTATTGGTGTATCTCAAACCTTACATAATCAGATTATCACCAAAAAAAAATATTGTTTTCATAAAGTCTGTAGAGCATAACCAATCATTCAATCTAGATGTGATACACTTATCTTAAGAGTCACAGTATTATAGAACTGTAAGTTTAGGACTGAAAGGGTCTATATTTGTCATCTACTCTAATCTCTTTATTTTATAGATTAAGTAACTGAGTCCCAGAGAAGGTAACAGTTGTCCAACATTACACATATAGTGAGAGGCATGATTTGTCCCCAGGTCCTCTGACTCCAAATTGAGCACTCTTTCCCCTGTACCAAACTGCCACTCTATAAATTCTAATGTTGACTATTAATATTTATGATTTATTCTTTTTATTTATCACTCATTTGAAGGCATCTAAGACATATTGTGATTTTCCCTAAAACTAACTTTAGGTCTACTATAACTGAGAGGTGTCAGCAAAGGTTAAAAAAACAAACAAACAAAAATTACCTCTCTAAATCAGACAGTATAAGTAAATTACAGAACTTTTATGAAGATCCAGTAATAAAATGTATGTAAAACATTGGAAAACCTTAAAGAATTATAAAAATGGCAGTTTTCATCATTATTATTTCTAAAAATTCTGATCTCAGATTACCTGACTGTCCTTTGTACCCTGTCTCTTGCTTATGTCCTCCTAAACTTGGAGAACCTAACTTTGCCATTTGCCCAATTTCTTCTTAGTGACTTGAAGTATGCTTGTCAGATGCTTGCTATTTTATACAACTGTGAAATCCCCGACAGTCTGAACTATACGGAGGAAAAAAAACCCTTTAAATGCAATTGTATAAAGATAATTAGAATTATAATGTTAGTACTTACATAGAGCGACAACTGAATTTGGCATAGTCTTAAACTGTCCATCAAAATTTATCTCGGCAACAGAGATCAACATCATATTGAAGAAGAAGACTGACTATGCCTGCTAGTTCACCACTGGCAGCATGCATAATGGCTGTCCTATAATAACAAAGAAACAATTTAAATTTAAGAATTTAAACAAGTCACATCTAAATCAGATTTTTTAATATGTTTTAATAAGAGAATATCTCATATTCTTTAGAGTGAATATCCATGTGGAGCATGCTTAGTGATGGATATGAGTACTTTTATTGCTTATGTGAAGCAGGAAAAATGGCAATTAAAAGCAGAAGAAAAGAAAGAAAGAAGTTTTTTTGTCCCCTTAGAGTTTTTACAGGATTGTCAAATTTAAGGCTTTATAATAGACAAATAGACAGTATGTGAAAGCCATATGTGTGCAACAGTTAAGGACTTTCTCCTGGGATCCTACATAGTTTTCATGAGGCAAAACCAGAATTAAACCAAAAATTTGATCTCCAGTATCAAGATCCAAGAGAAGCATAAACAGGGAAAAAGAGAAAACATAAGGGAATCAATAGAGCTAACCTGTTTATATCCCTACATGGGAAGATAATACTTTGATTCTTGAAAATCATATCAATAATAGTACAGCTAGAAGGAACTTACATAGACAGAATTATGAATATAAGGTGAATTTGAGGGGATAACACAAAAATAATTAAGCTATGACAAAGAGGAGTACACTGAGTGCAGAAGGAAGGGAGAGATTGAATGTGTTAAATTTGGAGAAGATAGGAGGGTGCCTGATGACCATTGATTGAACCTCACTGTTATCAATATTGGCACAAAGAAGGAATGATATAGACAATCATTTGAATATAGAAATCTATATTACCCAACAGGGAAGTAGCAGGGGAGAATATGAAGTTTAGGTAGGAAGAGGGTATGGGAGAACTGACAGAAGGGAGGGCAGATCAGGGGAGGTGTTAAACAGAAGCAAAACATTGGTGAAGAGGCAAAGGGTGAAAAGAGAGAGAGGACAGACAAGAAGAAAAATAGGATGGAGGGAAATTCTCAGTTAATAATCATAATCATGAATGTAATTGGGATGAACTCTCCCATGAAATGGAAGCAGGTAGGAGAATGGGTTAAAAACCAGAATACTACAATGTTATTTACAAAAAACACATTTGAAACCCGAGAAATACACACAGAGTAAAGGTATGAGGTTGGAGCATAATAGATTATGCTTCAGCTCAAGTATAAAAGCAGGGGTAGCCATCCTGATCTCAGAAATATTAAAAGCAAAAATAGATCTAATTACAAGAGATAAGGAAGGAAACTATACCTTGCTAAAAGATACCATAGACTATGAAGCAGTATCAATTCTAAACATATATGTACCAAGTGGTATAGCATCCAAATTCTTAAAGAAGTTAAGTGAATTAGAGAAAGAGATAGACAGCAAAGTTATACTAGTTGCGGACCTCCACTGCCTCCTCTTAGAACTCAATAAATGCAACCAAAAAATAAACATGAAAGAAACTAAGGATGCAAGTAGATTATTAGAATAGTTAGACATGACAGAGCTCTGGAGAAAATGGAATGGGAACAGAAAGGAATATAACTTTTTCTTAACAGCATATGTTACCTAAACAAAAAACTGACCATGTATTATGGCATAAAAACTTCAAAATCAAAAGTAGGCAGAAATATCATATGTATTCCTTTCAGATTATAATGCAATAAAAACCACATTCACCAAAGGGCGCTAGAAAGACACATTAAATGTTAATTGGAAACTAAATAATCTAATCCTAAACAATAAGGGGGTCAAAGAATAAATCATAGAAACAATCAGTAATTTAGTTAAAGAGAATGACAACAATGAGACACCATACTGAAATGGACACGATACAGCCAGAGCAGTACTTAGGGGAAAAATTATTTCTCTAAATTTTTACTTCAACAAAATACAAAAACTATCAGATCAATTAATTGGTTTCCCAACTAAAATAAACAAACAAAAGAAAAGGAAACTAGAAAAAAAGTGAATAAAAAATCCGCAATTGAACATGAAATACCAACTTCTGAAAATCAAAGGTGAGGTTAATAACATTAAAAACAAAAAACAAAAACAAAAAACTATTGAGCTAACAAATAAATCTAGAAGCAGGCTTTATGAAATAAAAAAGACAGATAAGCTATTGATTAATTTGATTGAAAAAAAAGAAAGAAGAAAACCAAACTACCAGTATCAAAAATGAAAAGAGTGAAATCATCATCAAGGAAGAAGAAATTAAAGCAATCACTAGGAAATAGTTTGCCCAATTATATGTCAATAAATCTGACAATCTGAGCTTAATCAATGAATATTTTTGAAAATATAAATTACCCAGATTAATAGATCAGGAAACAAAATGCCTAAATAAACCCATCTTAGAAAAAGATACTGAACTAGTCATTAATGAATTCACTATGAAAAAATCCCCAAGGGCCAGATTGGTTCACAAGTGAAGTTAATCAAACACTCAGAGAACAATGAATTACTATATATAAAATATATAGAAAAATAGGTGGAGTCATAATAAACTCTTTTGATGACAAAAAATTTGGTACAGATACCTAAACCAGGAAGAGCTAAAACAGAAAATTATAGATCAATTTCCCTAATGAATATCAATGCAAACATTTTGAGCAAAATACTAGGAAGGCAATTGCGACAACTTAGCACAACGATTATATACCATGACCAGGTTGGATTTGTACCAGGAATGCAGGGTTGGTGCAATATTAGGAAAACTATAAGCACAACTGACCATATGAATAAAAAACCAACAGATATTATATGAATATCTAAATAGAAGCTGAAAAAGCTTTTGACAAATTACAGTTCAGATTCTTATTAAAAACAATGGAGAGCATAGGAGTATAGGGAGCATTCCTTAAAATGATAAGCTGCTGACTTGTTTTTTGTGATTTTCTTGCATCACTGTCATTTCTCTTCCCAGTTTTTCTTCTACTTCCCTTACTTGCTTCTCAAAATCCCTTTTGAGCTCTTCCAAGGCCTGGGACTGATTCATATTTTTCTTGGAGGCTTTGGATGTAGGAGCTTTGACTTTGTTGTCTTCTTCTGGTTGTGGATTTTGATCTTCTTTTTCACCAAAGTAAGATAATATAGTCTGACTCTTTTTGCACTGCTTGCTCATGGTTCCAGCCAATTATTTCAGTTTTAAACTCTTTGTTAAGGTATGAATCTGCTTCCACTGTGGAGAATGTACTGTCCCAAGCTTCGGGAGTTTATACAGCTGTTTTCAGAGATACTTGTAGGGACCTGTAAATTTTCAGTTCTTCCAAGGTGATATGATAAGGGGTGAGGTGTTTACTCCTTTCCTGGCCTGTGACCACAAGTACTCCTTTCTGTCCTGTAACTGTGAGAAGGGGTTTCTCTCTACAGCCACTACAAGCTCCACCACGCCACTGCTCCTCTCCTCACCCCAGGACCACCACCCAGAACTGTGACCCAGATCCAAGCAGGGTCAAAGCAAGAGCTTCCTGCCTCAGCACTGGCAAAGAGATCCCTGCAATCCCTCTTTGATCAGCCACTGGATTCCCCCTCAGTCTATGGGCAGGAAGCTCAGGAGGCAGCTGCCCCCCCAGGGCCACGCTCTTGGGGGAATGGAGCTGAAACCCCTCCTTCCTCTCTGAGCACCGCAGAAACAGACTTTTCCCCCTGACCTTCTAAGTTGTCTTTGGCGTTAGTGGATTGAGGAGTCTGGAAACCTCCACAGCTGCCTGAGATTCAGTCCTCTGAGGCCTGCTCCAGGTTCATTGTGGTCTGCGCGTCCACGCCACCCTGCGCTGCGCTCCCAGCCCAGCGCAATATGCCTTTCCAATCAACCATCCAGGTTGTCTTGGGCTGGAAATTTGTTTCACTCTGTCTTTTTGTGGGTTCTGCTGCTTTAGAATTTGTTTAGAGCCCTTTTTTATGAGTATTTGGAGGGGTTTGGGGGAGGGCTCAAGCAAGTCACTGCTTTCACTCCACATCTTGCCTCCGCCCCCTGTGTTAAACTTTTGAGAAATTACATATGTCTACTGCCTAGCATAGTGCTTAGCATATATAGTGCTTGACATGTGCTTGTTAACGGGATAATAGATATGTCCATTTCTCATTTGGGGGAGTTGATGGTGTGCTTAATCACAAGAGGAAACAGTTGCTATGACTACTGTCTGCTTTTCATCTTTATCCTTTTTTCTCATTTATATTAATTTTGACCTTTACTCTGGACAGTCGATGATCTGAATGAACATAGACAACTAATTCTAAAATTATTCCAACACTTGTAATCAGTCTTATTCGTCTGTTAGGATAATATCAGATCCTTTTTTTTTTTTAAATTTTGGTGATATCAAAGAAGTTTCTCACATGCTAATATTAAAATCATACAAGGCCCAATGACCCATGCCACCCAAAGGGAGAACTTTGTTCAATGAGTAAGTATCAGCATTAAGCTAGATGTAAATTGTGAGGCATATGCTCACCTAAGGTATTTCCCAATGCTACATAGGATGTCCTGCACAGGATCCAAATAGAACAGAGATTGTGTATGAAGGCAAAGATTTACAAATGCTCCTATTTGTGGATGACATTGTGCTAATTGTATCAAGCCCTGGAACAACAGTTCCTTGATGAAATCCAAACTTAGTCAAAATGCATTGGTCTAAGAATCCACCCTGAAAAAGAATGAGAAGTATTTCCTAGATTTGATAGAGTTGAAAGGACATCCCCATCTACTTGATCAATCTATGTCTTTGTAGAGGTGTTTATATGTGTAGACACACACACACGCACACTGCTTGATTGGGTACTGAAGAACATCAGTGCATTGGGCTCATAATTATTGGGAAAAGGAGATCCAACTGGATCTCATTTAAGAAACTACACAGCACTTACAATGACTCCATTGCCACAAAAGTTCATTGTATAAACACCAATATTCTCCCAAGAATGCTATGTGGCCACAGTGACTTTTAAAAAATCCAAAAACCAAAAATAATCTCAGAAGGATCAAAATTGTAGATAATCTCAAAGGCCATGGAAATATGCACAGTGAGTATAAGGAGTTTCAGGCAATAATGACTTTGATGTAGGAAGTGGTATGAGAGACATTCTCAAAGAAATGGATAAACAAACCAAAAAAAGAGGATGGCCTAATCTTATATTAAAAATAAAAGCCAGAAAGAGTTTTCACTGCACTGTTCTTCGTATATTAAAAAAACCAGGAGAAAGCTTCAGTGTGTTTCCTGGATCCTCTATGGTGAATTTATGGAATGACAATGATGAAAATCATGTAGGATAAGGAGGCACGGAAAGATTAAAATATGAACCAGTGCCACAAGTTTCCACAATGATAAGATCATGGGTTCATCAAAGTATTTCATCATATTATTCTCATATTCGTTTATATTTCTCAATGTGCATGTTCTTAAGGAAAATCAAAAAATGAAGAGGAGAAAACACAGACTAGAATTCTCATGGGTGACATGAAGAGTATTTCATAAAGAGAATCACCTGAAACACCAGAGTACAAAATTTCTTTGGGATAATCTTAACTAACTTAAAATCAAATAAATAAAACTGCAAATAGTAATCACCAGTTAACAGGCCCACATGAACTGCTTTCTCTATTGCAGTCATGAATAATAGTTTTTCTTTTCATACTGGATGTTTTCGGACATTTTTCACCCTTTCACAATGATAATCAGTGTCAATTATTGTTGTTCCATGGTTTAAGTTGGCTCTTATTACTCTAGAAACTTTTCTCTTTTTTTTTATTTCAAGCAGTAATTACTGTACCTTTTAGAGTTATCCAAGGCATTCACATTTGCTCCATTTTTTTAAGAAAAAATCTACCATAGCTAGATTATTTTCTCTAATTGCAATCATAAGCAGTGTATAGCCTTCCTGCAAAATCGTATTAAAGATATTGTTACAGTATGTAAGAATTCTGTATGTATACCTCAATTCAGCTTAAGGCATTTTGTGAACATCCTGTGAACTTGCAAACAATTTGTTAAGGAGGTATGGTACAACGGAATTTTGGAGCAAGAAGACCAATCCTGCTTCTGTTAGTTAATTCCTGGGTGATCATAAGCAAATTATTTCACTTCTCTGGGACTTAGTTTCCTCATAAGTAAAATGACAGAATGAAACTAGAGAGCCTCTGGGATTCCTTCCAGCTATAAATCTGTGATCAGTATATAGAAAACCAGTATTTATAGGAGACTGTTCCATATTATTTCAAGAGTATATTCCTTTCTTGCTATCTTTGTGTCATGATAACTTATTGTCTGCATGCAGCCAACCTTATTTCCTCAGTACTCTGCCAAGCTAAAGCTATAGCACTCCTATCCATTCTAGCTGCCTGCCCCATGTGGGGAAACATGGCCACAATATGTGACGTGTAAAAATGCCAAGGCAGAAAATTAATTTCTGCTCTTATTAAGCATCTGCTATATGTATCAGGCACCCAAATAACTGCAATAGGTAGGAAGAAATTGGGGAGCAGGGATTGTCCCTGCATTCTAGGAGGTAATCAGAAAGGGAAACTAAGGAGGAGAGGATGGGATACTTAGGAAGAGAACCAAGAAAAAGCAGTGTTATAAAACCTAGAAAGAAGAGAATATCAAGGAGAAGAGAGGTCTAGTTTCAAAGGCTTCAGAGAGAAGGATGAGAATTGAGAAAAGACCATTAGATTTGGCAATTAAGAGAGCATTACTATCTTTGAGTGCTGAGCCTGGAGTCAGGAAGACTTATCTTCCTGAGTTCACGACTGGCCTCAGATACCCATGCGACCCTGGGCACTTCACTTAACCCTGTTTGCCCCAATTTCTTTATCTATAAAAGGAGCCGGAGAAGGAAACAGGAAATCATTCTAGTATCTTTACCAAGAAAATCCCACAAACACAGTCATGGGTAGTCAGACATAATTGAAACGACTCAAAACAACATTTTACTAGAAGAGAGTAGTATTTCCCCAAGTCGCCATTGAGGAAGTATAAGTTGGTTGGACCCTGGCTCAAAGTAAAATGAAGGAGTTTCCCGTTCATTAAAATTGGACAGGCAGGAAGGTGAGATGACACCAGCTTTCCGGACTTACTCTCCAATGTACAGGAGGCTAAGCCTCACTCTGACCCTGATGGGAGGTACTGTCCTCTCCCAGGTGCCGAGGGGAACAGCTTTTACAAGAGTGTGTGAAGACACATGGACTGCGAGGAGGGAGGGGTGGGGGATGTCTTAGGCTGCTGCGGGCGGGGCTTCCCTTCATCTTGCTCAGGATCATGTTTATAAAGTCCTCTGTGGACTAGGGGTCCCCATCCCCGAGTGGGAGGAGCAGCTGCTCCCACTGCTTTCTAGATCCAGCATCCCATCCATCCTGCACACCCTTCCCCTGTTGTGGCTGCTACTGCAGCTGGCTTGGAGCTTGTTCTAAAGGTGAGGATGTCCCCAGCACCTTGAAACTCTGGCTTCTGAAGGAAAGAGTGGGAAGGGCTCTCCAAGGTTCAGCAGGGCCTTCTGTGACTCAGACTTGCCCAGGCAGGGTGTGCGACCAACTCTGGCATCAGCCTTGGGACAACACTTGTTTATTCTTTGCTTTAGCTCTGTTCCCTGTCCCAACCTGGAGCTGCCCATAGCCTCTCACTCTTTCCACCCTTTATCACCCTTTTCCCACTAGAAGACAAAGCCCCTTCCCCAGACTTGTGTTAGTTTCCCTCTCCTGCCCTCAGATGTTTCCCTTGGAAGTTACTGACTAGCACCTAGGGACTATCCAGACTGATATCTAAAGTATAAAAAATGTTCCCAGTTCAATGGCTTCATGTGTTCCCTTAGCCAGCCTCAGCACCCTTCCTGGGAACCTGGGAAGGCTATCACAGACACTTTAGATTAGGGTTGCCCTGAAAGGGAGGAAGCCAGGATCCTGAGTGGTTTCAGAGAGCCAAAGGAAGAGTAGAAGGCAGTGAGGTCCAGCCCTGCCTTTCTACACCTGAGGCCTGTGACCAACAGCTTGTCTTTGGAGGGTAGTGGGCAGGATACTTATGTGGCTGTGTGAAGTCAGATGATCTCCAACTCATGCAAGATTTCCCCAAGTTTTCTCCCTTGATCATTCTTTGTGACTCATCACATTGACAGCTGCAAAAGACCTCCATGAGTACCTGGGCCAACCTTTCCATGTGCAGATGAAGACATGCAGGATCAGTGAAGTATCCCAAGTGAACTGCATGGGCAGAGCTAGGAAGGAAACCCATGTCTCCTGACCCCAGGTCCTGGGCTTGCTCCGCAATAGCCACTGATGGTGATGGTGCTGGTGTGGCCTATTGGACATGAGATTTTATAGCAGCAGGGAGGTCCCGTGAAGGAGATACTGGAGGTCTACCTGTATGGATGGAGAGCTGCTGAGGCCTGAAGTTATGGCCACAGCCCACCCCATGTAAACAGGGTCTATCCTTCTCTACCCATATGGCATGAACCAAGCCATGGGGCATTCAGCCCCAAGAACTAGAAGGGTCCTTAGGATCTTCCAAATCTGACCTCATGGTACAGCAGAGAAAATTGAGGCTGACAAGGAAGTTGGCATTCCAATCCACCCAGCTCTGATGTCAGTAACCATTAGTGAAGGTTGCCTTCCAGGGGCAGGGCCTGGGAACTCTGGATTCAGAACAGGGCCCTAGTTCTTCTTTAATTATTATATAGTCCTCTTAATCCTATCCTCTCCAGGAATCAAACCACACCATTGTAGAGCTTAAGCATGACTTAGCCTAGAGATTTAGTTTTACAGAAAAGCAAACTGGAACTTGATACAAGTTGTGGCTTAGTAAGATCACATAGCAAGTAACAGAACTGAGTTCTGTACCCTGGTCTTTTAATGCCATCTTGTCTTATAGGCACCGAACCCTCTACTGTGAAGTGACTTTAGAAGAGCATGAGGGCCTGAGGTTCCAACCCAGCCTCAATTATTAATACAAATGAGATGAAATGAGACTAAATCAGTCCTTTCCCCCATTGACACAGGCTCATAGCCCAGCTAAAAAGGAACATCTAACTCTATTGGAGTGTGGTATTTAAACATCATGTCTGTGAATTCCACATGTGTGAACATCTCAGGTACCTTAATATCTGTTATATTTTTCAACATCATTCATTTGGGTGACTAGTAAACTACTTTCTGACACCCAAGAGGCAAATCTAAAAAAAAAGAAATCGAAATAATTTGAGAATGGTTATTATAATAATTTCATTTCCAATAATTAGGTCTAACTCTCTTAAATATTTCAGTGTCAAATGCAAATTTGTATGTACCTGTGTGTTCATGTGCATGCAAATATGTGCACATACCTATGTGTGTGCAAGTGTGTTTAAGCTATGTTGGAGGGGAAAAAAAGGTGCAAAGAAGGGATTGGACTGCTCCTTATCATAAATAGGCCAAAAAACTTATAACTGGGCAATTCATGTTTGTTTGGTTTTTTGCTTCTATTTTCTCTTCCAAGGGGAATGATCTTTGCAATAGGAAGGATAAGACACCAAAATGAATAAAAGCAAAAGGAAGCCACAGATCAATATGGAGGCTGTAAGTCCATTTAACTCAATAAAATCTGAGAAGCTCCACCCTCACCTGATTTTCTTCCTACATATTTAACTGCTCCTTGTCAGTCTCCTTGGCTGTAGCTTCATCTAGGTCACACTTGCCAACCCAGGGTACACCTCCCCTCAGCACTCTGTAGGATCTCTGCATTGAAGACCCAGGAATGCTAACTATAGGCCTACTGTATCTGACGGATTGTCTTGAGATAACAATAGGAACCAGGTTAGCTTGCTTTCCTTTTTCAATTGTCTTTTTATCCCCCTGTATTTAGAAACTAGGAGGCAGAGGGCTGTTACTCTCACTCTTCCTTCCATTCCCATTGAGTGGACTTTAAAAATCAAATGAAAAAGATGGAGGACATTCTAAACAAAACAAAAAAAAGAAGAATCCAAGAAAAACCAAGAGGACTGTGAAAGGAAAGTCAACCAATTAGGAAAGGAGATCCAGAATCTCAAGGAAAAAAAATGACACCTTGAAAATTAGAATTGGGCAAGGGGAAGCCGCTGAAATTAGAAGAGATCAAGAAATAATTAAACCAAATATGGATAATGAAAAGAAATAAAAGAGAAAGTGAAATATCTTATAAGAAAAACAACCAATCTAGACAACACATCAAGAAGAGAAAACATAAAAATAATCAGATTACCTGATAGCTATGACAAAAAAATCTCAATACAATAACACAGGAAACAATTAAAGAAAATTGTCCTGAAGCATGACAACAAAGGAGGAAATTAGAAATAGAAGAAAATCCATTGATCACTACTTAAAATAAATCCTTTGAGGAACACTCATAGGAATATTGTAGACAAATTTAGAAACACCCAGCTCAAGAGAAAATATCAAAAGCAAGAAGAAAAAAAAACAATCTAAATAAGATGGTTTCACAATCACACAGGATCTAGCAGCAGAGATTATAAAGGACTGCAAGTCTTTGAACACTATCCATCTAAGAGCAAAAGAACTAGGGCTCAGTCCAAAAATGTCATATGCAGCAAAGTTAAGCATATCCCTGGATAAAAACAATAGACATTTGATCAACTCTCAGACATCCTAGATTTTGTAAAATCAAACAGACAAACAAACAAAAACCACAAAAAACCCTAAACTCCCCAAGCTTAATAGATTTGACATATGAGATCCAAGAAAAACACAAAGTACATATCAAAGACTTATTACAAAGGATTCAATAAGGCCAGACTATTTCCTTTTTATATATGTAAAAGGCAAAACTTATGTCCAAGATTATACTTAATAATTGAGTAGCTCACCTGAAAGACTGAGGTAGACCAGAATAGAATATGACTTTAAAAAGGAAAACTATTTAGGAACAGCTAAAAAGAGTAATTATTTTATTTTATACAAATGAGGAGAATGAGATGAGGGAGGAGGGCTTGAAATTCTGTTAACGTACTTTCATTGGGAATGAGTTAAAGAGGGACCAATACGTATGTTTTGAGGGGGATAAAAGTCTTCTAAATTTAGAAGAAATGGGATAGTGGAGAGGACAAGAGAGGGATCTCTAGAGGGCAGGGTGAGGGAATAGGTTATAGGGGGCTATAGATGGGTGCTTAGATTTGTGGGAATTGGAGGATAGAGGAGGGATCCTTGGACGGGTATAGGGTAAGTAACAGAAGGGGAAGGTAGTGGGTAAAAATAAGTACAGGAATCAGGAGGGATAGGAAAAAAGAGATATGCACAAATATAAATACAAAGTCAGGAGCAGAATTTGTTTGGGAAAGTACATGTCTATATATGTAAGTATATATGTATATGTATATATGTATAGCTATAGAGAAATATATCAGCACTCAATTGTAGCCTTCTGGGGTTGGGATGAGAACGGGAGAAAAAAAGAACAAGTTAAAAAAAACTGCACAGCAGAGAACAAAAGAAAACTTACAAGGAAGTAAGAATGAACAACTCTTGACACAAGCTGTACTATTTAGATCATACAGACTTTCTTGAAATGAAAATGTATCATTACATATTTTGAATCCTCTCCTAGGTTCTGCTGTGTATATGACATTGTTTTTTTTTCCTTTTCATACTTTGTAATTAAGATGCAATATTTCAGTTCATGATATTTTTTCTTCTTTTCTCTATTCTGTATTTGTGCCCTGGTGCTTGAGTCTACAATAAATTCAATTAAAGAAAACAGAAAAGAATGCTGAGATGGGAAGCCAGAAGAGCCAAAAACCTGTAAGGAATCCATCCATTTCCTGAAATGGAAAGATGGGAAGATGATATTTGTAACCCAAGAGACCTTTCTCATGAGAGAGCATAGGGTGAGTTCAATATGAAGGCATGACATTCAAATATAAACTGAAGGGGCGAGACAGGAATGTGCTGGGAGGAGGAGAAAGGGAGGGGTAGAATGGGATAAATTATCTCCCATAAAAGTAGCAAGAAAATGCTTTTACCACGGAGGGGAAGAGGGGAGAGATGAGAAGGAATGAGTAAACCTTACTCTCACTGCAATTGGCTTAAGGAGGAAATAATGTACACACTCAATTGGGTATGGAAATCTATCTTACCCTACAAGAAAGTAGGGGGTAAGGGGGTAAGGGGATAAGGGGGAGAGAGATGGGAGGGCAGATTAGGGGAGGGGTTAGTCAACAGCAAACAATTTTGAGGAGGAACAGGGTGAAAGGAGAGAATAGAATGAATGAGGGGGGGCAGGATAGGATGGGGGGGAAATATAGTTAGTCTTTCACACCATGACTATTATGCAAGTGTTTTGCATGAATCCAGAAGTATAAACTATATTGAATTGCTTCCCTTCTCAAGGAGGGTGGGTGTGGAGTAAGCAAGGGAGAAAACTTCAAACTCAAAAGTTCTAAAAACGAATGTGAAAAATTATTTTTACATGTAACTGGGAAATAAGATACAGAGGTAATGGGGTATAAAAATCTATCTTACCCTACAGGAAAATAGAAGGGGAAGGGGATAAGAGAAGGGAGAGGGGACAAAAGGGAGTGCAGACTGAGAGAAGGGGGAATCAGAAGCAAAACACTTTTGAGGAGGGACAGGGTGAAAGGAGAGAGACAATAGAATGAAAGAGAATAGGGGAATAGGATAGAGGGAAATACAGGCAACAATAGTGTCAAAAAAATTTGAAGCAAGTTTCTCTGATAAAGATCTGATTTCTCTAACATAGAGAGAACACTGTCAAATTTATAAAAATAAGAGCTATTACCCAGTTGATACATGATCAAAAGATATAATCAATTTCAGATGAATTAATGAAAGCTATCTATTGCCACATTAAAAAAAAATCTACCTCACTATCGATTGGAGAAATGCAAGTCAAAACAATTCTGAGGCACTATCTCATACCTATTGGATTAGATAATAGGAAAGAAAAGGTAAATGACAAAGGTTGGACAGGATGTTGGAAAAAGCAGACATTAATGTACCGTTGTCGGAGTTGTGAATTGAAGAAACCATGGTATAGAGTGATTTGGAGCTATGACCAAAAGGCTACGAAACCCTGCATACCCTATACCATATTTGACATAGCAGCACCACTGCTAGTTGTATATCATCAAAGAGATAGAAACCAACAAGTAAAAGGACCTATATGTACAGAAATATTTATAGCTGATCCTTTCTGGAGGTAAAGAATTAGAAATTGAGCAGATGCACATCACTTGTGGAATGGCTGCATAAGTTGTGGTAGGTAATTATGACAGAAATCTCTTATACTGTAAGAAACAATGAGCAGGATGCTCTCCAAAAAACCTCAAAAGACTTACATGAATTGATAGAAAGTGAAATGTATTGGGTACAAAGTAACAGCAATATTTTAAGATGATCAGCTGTGAATGACTTGGCTATTCTCAGCCATACAAGGATCCATGACAACTCTGAAGGACTTAGGATGAAAAATATTATCCATCCCCAGAGGAAGAACTGATGATGTCTGAATACAGACTGAAGAAACTTTTTTTTCCACTTTCTTCATTTTTCTTGAGTCTTTTTGTCGTTTTCTTTTATAACATGAGTATTATGGATATATTTTGTATGACTACAAATATATAACCTGTATGGAATTGCTTGCCTTCTCAATGAGGGGGTGAAGATGGAGAAGGAGAAAGGGAGAGACTTTGGAAGTCAAAGTTTTAAAAACAAATTGTAAAAAATTGAAATAATAATAATGATAACAAATATTAGTTGGCCTTGACCCTCTGGACATCTCTGAGGCACAGAAGGCCCTCTTGAACGTTGGAGGGCCCTTCCCACTCCCTCCCTCAGCAGCTAGAATTTCCAGGTGCTAGGGACATCCACACCCTTGGAATAAGCTCCAAGTCAGCTCCAGTAGCAGCCACAATGGAGGCAGGGGGGGCAGGGTGGAAGGGCTAGAGGGCAGTAGGAACAGCTGCTCCACCCACTTGGGTAGGGACACCTCTAGCCAACAGGGGACTTCATCAACATGATCCTGAGTAAGCTGAAGGCCCCACCTCTAGGCCAGACTGAAAGGGGGAAGCAGGGAATTCTCTAGAATGCCCAAAGCCAACTCCAAGGGATAAGCTAACCCCAAGGATTGGAGGGTGGACTCCCTCTGAGGCTGCAGAGCTAGGGTGAAGAGGAAGGAAGAAGGGAGATTGTCTGAGGGATGGGCATAAGGCCAGTGTGAAGCCCTCCAACCTACTGGTTAAAAGTTAAGGCCTTCCTTTTTCGGGGGATGAGGGGAACTAAACAGAGAGAAATGAATAAAGGAGATGAAAATGTCCCTTCCATTCTTAACTGCATTAAAAACAGCAGAAGTGAATGACTGGAAAGCCCTACACTGGTGGCTACCTTGGAAGGGCTTTCTCCAGCACAGGTCTCATTATGGCTGCCACACTCTGAAGAGAAGGAATGTCCCTCTGGGACAAAGTCTGCTTGATTGTTCTAAGGGTGTGTGTGTGTTTGTGTACCTGTGTGTCTTTGGGGAGAGGTAGGGCTGGCAACAGTCCTGGTCCCAGGGTTGACCTTCCCAGATCACTGGCCCTAGATGCCCCTCTAGTCTGGCCAGAATGGGGCTCATTACCCATTCTATGACCCGACTTGCCCGATCTCATCCTCCCAATACCAAAGGCCATCTGCCCTCTAGAAAAGTCTCTAAACTGAGACAATGCCAGGCCAAGGACGATCCTCACACAATGAAAGGCTGGCTGCCCCTGGTCCCAGCTCGTGCTGTCTTTGTCCTCGCAGTCCCTCTAGCATGGGCCCAGCATTCCCCAGGCGTTACCTTAGTAGCCACCAAAGGACGCGGACCTGGAGGCAGACTCGGACCCGGACACAGATGAGGCGGTCGGCTGATCGACTAGCAGTCTCAGCAGGTACTCAGCAGGGCCATGCTATGGCATAGAGTGGCCAGGAGAAAAGGTGTTGGAGAGGTGCAGGGTCTGGATCTCGGTGTCCTCTTCTGTGCCAGGGCACAATATCTGCACCTCGTCTCGTCTGAGTACCTTCTCAGCCAAAGAACATCTGCCCCTCCCAAGAGTTGCTCCCTGGGAACGGCTGCCTCTGATCCATCCCCTAACCTCTCCCCCCCCAAAATCCCCAGGAACAGCGGTGTTCATGACTCAGTGGAGTCCCTCAGCGCCAGGCCTGTTTGCCCCCCTGCTTCATCTCCCTTTCCCACAAAAAAACTGCAAAATCGTGTTGCCCAGGGCAGGGTTCATTTCCCAATACCAAGGCCTGACATGCCTTTCCACCTTCCTGTCCGACAAAGTATGCTTGATTTCCCTATTGGTGCGAGTTGCTGTGTGTGTGACAGAGTGGGTCTGTGTGTGTGTGTGTGTGTGTGTGTGTGTGTGTGTGTGTGTGTTCGTGTGCGCGCGAACCTGTGTTTGTTTGTGGAGAGGGAGCACTGGCAACAGGCCTGTGCCCAGGGTTGACACATCTAGTCCCCTGGCCCCAGGTGCTCCTCTTGGTTCCCCAGAAAGGGGATCGTCATCCTCTCTATGCCCGGACTTGGCCGGGTTCATCGTGCCAGTGCCAGGATCCAGCCGGCCTCTAGCAAACTCTCTAAAGTGGGGTAGCCCTAGTCCGAGGATGATCCTCCCACGATGAAAGCCTGGCTGCTCCTAGTCCCATCTCGAGCCTCTTTGTCCTCACAGTGCTTCTGGCGCGCACCCAGGGCTCCCCAGGCGTTACCTCGGCAGCCACAAAAGGATGTGGACTCCGACGCAGACGTGGTCTGGGCAGTCTGGAGACAGACGGAGCAGTCTCAGGAGGTACCCCGTAGGGCCCACACTGGCATGGAGTGGCCGATAGAAAAGGTGTTAGAGAGGTGCAGGATCTGGAGCTCGGTGTCCTCCTCTGTGCCAGGGCACAATATCTGCACCTCTTCTTGTCTGCGTACCTTCTCAGCCAAGGAACATCTGCCCCTCCCAAGAGCTGCCCGCTGGGCACAGCTGACTCTGCTCCATCCCCTAACCTCTCCCCCCAAATCCCCAGATACAGAGGTGTCCATGATTGAATTCAGTCCTCCCATACAAAGCCTGGTTACCCCCCTACTTCATCTTCCTCTCCCACAAACCACCCCAATATCGAGTTGCATAGGCCTTGACAATTTAGAAATCCCTGAGGAGGCATTGAGGTTGGAGCTCAGTGAGCAGGCAGATAGGAAGGCTCAGGGTCTGCCTTGGAGGCTCTTCCTGGTGCTATGAGAATCCCTGGGGAGCTTACCACTTGTCCATTTACTCATCTGTAATATGAGTTGGATAATCCTTAAGAGTTGTGATGATGAAATGAAGAAAAAAACACCAAAAAACCCCACAAAAACCTGTCCTTCCAGCACTATTAACCCATGAAGCCCACTGCCAAAGGGTCAGGGTTAGTATCAGCTGGCTAGCTGGGACCAGGACAGAGCTCTTGCAGATGACACCTTCCACCCTTCAGAACAGGCTTTTGGCTGCTGGGGGGACCAAAGACATGGAAGAGAAGGCAGTCCTCAAGCTTACCATCTGTGGGGAGAAGACAAATTCCTGGTTGTGAAGCAACCTGAGAATAATCACAAGCAGAGTGTCCAAAGCCCAGATTCTATAAAGATATGCTAAGGGGGAGATCCAGAATGGAGGCAGCAGAGAGTGGAGCCTCCACTTCCTCAGGGAAGCCTCCTGCAGGATCCTCTTGAAAGAGGACTTGTGGCTCAGGCTGAACCAATGCTGAGATCAGGCATGAGACTGCTGGGCCTGGCCCTGCTAGGCAGCCATCATCAATGTGCTTTGGAGCCACTTCAGAAACACTTTAGGAGAGTGCCTCTCTGTGCCAGCCCAGCTAACCTTTTGGAGAAATAAGTCTGGGGCTTTTGGTCCCTGTCCTTCAAGGTCACCCCCTTAAGAACCTTCTCAGGGTCTGCCAGAAAATAGCATCGTCACTCAGGCAGTAAGCACTGCTTCTCATTCTTTTTTCCTTCTTTGGGGAATCTCTAGAATTTCCCTTGAAGATGTCTCGGCCAGTGAGCGCCTGCGCCTCCGGTACCACCTACACGTTGATGGAGATGGCAGCAGCGGCAGCAGCACCAGCAGCAGTGGCTGCAGTTCCCCTGTGGTCGGCCAGCACATTCAATCAATGACAGTTCCCTCAGGTAAGAGGAGCCAGAGAGGCTAGCCACCTTCACCATCACAACTGCCCATGGCAGCCAAGGCCTCAGCTGCTGCCATGTGCATATTCTTTCCTCCCCATTTTTGGTGGAGACATCACTCTATTGCTTTCTTTCCTCACAAAGGTGAGAATTCCCTGTCCCCAGCACCATCTCTCCCTCCTCTACCCCAATCTGGCCTACTGCTGCCTTCACTGTCTGAGAACAGGAAATAGGGGGGCAACTTTGAGCATGGAAAAGGCCAGGTCCCCTGACCTCAAGCTGGGTAGGGAACAACCCCTCTCAGCCATGGAACTCTTTTCCCTAGCCCCAATGAACATGGTTCTTAGAGTGAGTTTCAGGGCCCAGCAACAGCACAGGAAGCCACTTGGGTCAAGGGCCTGTGGGGGAGGAGACAGCTTCAGGTGGCTCTTCGCTTTTCTCATACCTCATCATGGTAGTTTAATTTGGAAAGAGGTGCTCCCTGGCCCATGGGAGCTGTGGCTTGGTTCAATCCTGCCTCTCCTGTGAAAGATTATTCATCTGTTTAAGGAATAAGAACAGGAAGAGAGGGCTTTAGGTATCATTTCTTTTCAACCTCAAAGTCTCCAGCCAAGTCTCATTCCCCTCCCTTTCTTTTTCACCCTTTATTTTTTCCACTCTCCTATCTTTGCTCTTCATACTTGCTGTTCCCCAGGACTCGGAGGAGGAAGTCAAGTAGGGTCAAAGGCCTCTCACCATCCCCTCTCCTGGCCAAAATCCCCTGCAGCACCCCTGGATCCTCCTCAGGATATAGGTCTGAGGATGACTGTGCAGGTAGGCATCACTTTTCCTCCCTAGAGCCCCATCCCCCAGGCACTGCCCCACTGACTTCAAAGGGTGACCCATCGCTGGGGGCAGGGAAGAGAGCTCTGCAGTCTGGCTCTAGATGGGGGTTTGGAGGGTGGGAGTGCTCAAACCCTCAAGCCTGGTAATGGGGATGCTCCAGGTCCACTTGTCTCTCTTCTGGTGAATCTTCCCTTCCTTGCAGGGCACTCGCTTTTGGACCAGCCTGGCTCTGCATCCAACCTAAAGAACAGGGCCCCAGTGGCCCTTCCTTGTGGATGGCCATCCACTTCTCAGGTGGGTTCTGCCAGTGGGTGGGCACAGTGCCCAGGGTAGTTCCTGCAGTGCACCTAGAAGAGATTCCTCATTCCTATGTAGGGACATGCTGGGCCCGGCTAGAGTAACTCTAGGACAGCGTGTAGAGATGGGCTACAGAGAGAAAGATCCCCAAGCACAGCTAGAGAGCCCTGGGAGGATGCAAGACCAGAATCCAAAGAAGCGGCTTCAGAGCTGGCAGGCTGGAAAGGGGCTAGCTCTGGGACATGATGGGCTTGCAGGGTGAAGCCTTTCAATCTCTCTGCTGGGACTTTTGCAGGTTGGCTCTTTGGCCTGCTCTGCTGGTGCCTTCATAACACCTGGTACTGCCTGACCACAGCTGTCTCCCTGCAGGACATCTATGTTTTCACCAGGTCAGTGAGGACTACCTGGGGCCTGCCAGAATCAAAGATCCACAGCTCCAAAGGACTCCACAGTCCTCAGATCAATTTCCCCATGTGCTTTGTCCTGTTCTTTTTCAGCTTTTTCAGACTTTTATGCCATGAATCTTATGACAGGGTCAGGTAGGGTCAGGGGTGTGCTGGAACCAGCTGGAAACTGCTTGTCAAAGTCAGCTACCATTCAGGCCCTGATTGAGTGTCTCCACTGAAGAAGATGATGGCAAAAGTGGGTTGCGTGTGCCTTGCCCTCCTCCAGAGCTGGTTGTTCATCATTCACCGGCACAGGCCAGCCCCCATTACCCTTGGTTCTTCAGGGAAGTGGGACTCTCACTATCGGGGGGATTCTCTTCCTGAGTATCTTTTAGGAGCTCTCTCCTCAGTAGTTCCTGCCTCTGATCACAACTGACTCTGGTGAGTTCACCTTTGCCAGTCGGCGGGTCCTGAGTTTCCAGGGACACTCCCTACTTTGGGTTTGAATCCAGAATTTTCTGCCCAGACCTCCAGGTGCCAGGTCATTCTAGCAGTTTCTCTGTGGAGGAGCATGCCTAGGATTCTAGGCTGCCTCCAGGGCTGAGTCCAGGAACCTCTAGAGCAGGGGTGGGGACCTTGCAGCCTCGAGGCCACATGTGGCCTCCTAGGTCCTTGGGGAGGCCTTTGACTGAGTTCAAATTCTATGGAACAAATCCTTTTCTGAAGGGGATTGATTCTGTGAACCGTGGCCACACTGGAGGACCTAGAGGGACACATATGTCCTTGAGGCCTCCAGGTTAGCCACCCCAGCTCTGGATTCCTGGGGCCACAGGCTGGGCCAATGCTGACAATCCCACTTTAGCAGTGGTTCCTCCTGCAGCTCTTCCAAGTCCAATCTGACAAGAACTGTAAGGATTTAGAAAAAAGAAGACTGCCTAATTGAAGGAGACATCTTCCACCTGACCTCACAAAGGGCAGCATGTCACCTATCATAACAACATGAATACATTTCACAAAGGCCAACTTTACTACTCGCACTTTACCCTGAGGGCTGTCCATTAAACCCCAGGTCTCCACATGTTCAGTGCCCAGTGGCAGGGGTGGGTGGGGGGCACACACTTTGGGGTTTCATTTGCCACGCAGAGAGGGTCTCACCAGATCCTGTGATGGGGAAGGGCAGACTTAACATCCTCCTTCATCCATGAAATCCAGGAGCTTTTCCACTGGGAAGAAGTTGCTCCTCTCTGTCTTGGGCATGCTGTTTCTTGTGGCTTTGCTGGATTATGGTGAGCATGTTGAGTCCCAGGGCAGCTGGGGTGGGCAGTTGGGGTAGGGGGAAGAGACAAGGGCTTGGGGACACGGCAGCCAAAGGAAAGTTTGGAAGACAGAGCTTTGAAGGGGAGCCTTTAGGGAGCCAAAGGGACAAAAACCATGACAAAAGGCAACCAGGTCACATCTGGGCACGTTCTTGTGCCTAAAGGGTGAGAATTATGCCTTGTCTCTCATTCTCCTCTCCATTCAACCCAACAAACTTTTATTGTGCATTTTCTATATGCAGGCCTCAGAGCCTCAGGCTGCAGGCTATGGGTGGTTGTCCTGCCCACTTTGAGCATGACCAGCACTTTGAGCAAGGAGGTGTTTTATCTGTGCCCTCCATGGTCACTGACAAGGTACTGGAGGGTGGGTGATTGGTAGAGGAGCTGAGCTGGAAGCAATCGGTTATGAGGGCAGGACATACCCAATGCCAGGTCTGGAGGGCTTCGTCCCTTTTCTTTGGTGAGAACACACAGGGTGGTCCTCCCTGGATGATCCCAGAAGGGCTGGACTCTTGGTCAGGAGCCACAACATTACTCAGCCCATACTGTGAGATAAAGTCCACCTCAGAAATGATGACACCACAAGCCAAAGGTCACCAAGGTCTGTCTGCAGGCAACCTCTCTGTAGAGCATCCTGGACATCATTCAGAAGGGACGGAGCTCTGTGTTGACCAGGCTTGGGACCAGGAGGCATGACTTCTGGCTTCAGTCTTCATGTCCTCTCCCCAGCTTATTCTTATCCCTCATTTTTGCCATCATCCAAATGTGTCTAATGACTTCGGAGAGGATCATGAGAGAGTGACCTCTTGGGGTAGAAGGGGCTCTAGCTGTAGCCTTCCAGATCATGATGCCCCTCATGCATCTGCCTCCGTTGGGCTGGGGTCTATGCCCCCATTGATGTGACACTGCCAGTGTCAGTCCGCATGGAGTTCCGTTCTGGCTCTTGAGACTCAGTCTCAGATTAGCCTTTCCTCCCATGTGCTAGGTGCTTGGTATTTCTACCCCTCTGGACTGGACCTTCCACCCTGCTATGCTCTCCTGGTTGGCAGAAGGGTAGCAGCAGCAGACAGGACGTGTGGGAATCAGGAGAATTCACACCAGATTTCCAGGTGAGCACCCCACTGAGTGCCAGGAAAGCTTTGCACAGGACAGACAGACGACTCACTCACCATCCAGTTCATTTCTCTAAGTTAACCTAGGGTTACTCAGCCAAGCAGCACTTATTAAGCATGGCCTATTATGGGTCAGGCATTGTCCCAAGGCAAAAACCAAACAAACAACCCCACAGTCCTTGCCCATGAGGAGCTGTCTCCTCATGAGGAGACATCTAGGTGCCAAAGACCTAACAGGACAAATGGGAGTGAAGCATTAGAGGGTGTTGGCTCTGCTGTTTCTTGTAGGGCAGCCATAAGCCTATTGCTATGCCCTCCTTGAAGGCAACCCTGGTTTGGCAGGATCTGCCAGCTGGTGTCCTCTGCTGCCACTGTCTTTGAGACCCCAGGGTCAGCTCTGTAGGCAGCAGAAGAGGGAGAAGTCACATTAGCCAGAGAAAGATGCTTCTGTTTTCATTCTTTTCATGAACAAGAATCTATTTTCTTTTCTTCTCACCTCCTATCCATTTGAAAAATGGAAAAACAAACCACTTCTTACAAACATACAGAGACAAGCAAAACAGTTCCTTGGCCATGTCTAAAAGATGTATTTCTCCTTCTGCCTTGGTCCATCCCCTCTGTCAGAAGTTGCATCATTTGCCAGAAGAGTAGCTGGTCACTGCCTTCAACAGAGTTCTGAAGTCTTTCACAGTGGTTTGTCTTTGTGCTTCTGCTCACTGTTCTCCACATCAGTTCATGCAAGTCTTCCCAGCTTTCTCTGAACACCACCCCTTTCATCATTCTAAGAGTATGGTAGATTACCTATTCATCCCTACTCCATAATTTCTTTTTTTCCAACTCCATCATTTGTTCAGCTCTTGCCAAGTGGGGGTTTCCAGTTTTTTGTCACAGCAAGAAAAATTGGCCATCAATATTCCTGTCCAGATCGGACTTTTTCCTCTTTGATCTCTTTGGGGAATAGGCCCAGGAGTTGTCTTGCCAGGTGAGTGGGTAGACATGTTTTATTATCTCTGGGGGCAAGGCTCTAACTGTTTCCAGAATGGCTGGACTAGTTTCCAGTTTCTACTTAGAGCATTGTTGTTGAGTCGTGTCTGGTGAGGTGCACTTTCACCATTCCATTTGGGAATTTTCTTGGCAAAGATCCTGGAGTGGTTTGCCATTTCCGTCTCCAGGATTTTTAAAGTGAGGAAATGGGGCAAACAGGGTGAATTATCTTACCCAGGATCACACAGCAACTAACTATCTGAGACCAAGCCTAGAGTTCTACGCACTCTAGTTGAACAGTAATGTGCCTGACTTCTCACAGCCTGCTCAACTTACGTTACTTTGCCTGATTGTCCTCTTTGCCACCTGACGGGTAGAGGGTAGAATCTTAGAGTTGCCTTCATGGGCATTTCTCTACTTATTCGTGATTCAGAGCATTTTTTTCATTTGGTCATTGATCCCTTGTATTTCTTCTCTGAAAAATGCCTGTTCATAGCCTTTCACTATTTGTCTACTGGACAAAGCACCACAGACACCTGATGGGGGGAAAGCCAGCAGGTCATTTTGTCTTATTTTTTCTTCCTTTCCAGTAGGATTGACATCAGCTTTCTTCAGCTCTGTGTTCCACCATTTTTACTTAAATTCCTTTTTTTTTTGTATAAGAAGCTCCACAAAATTTTATTTTGGTCACATTTCCAAGCATTTTTTCTTCTTCTTCTTTTTAAAAAATAATTAATTAATTGATGGTTTTTAAGATTCACTTCCATAAGATTTTGAGTTTTAAATTATCTCTCCCTCCCTCTCCCCTCCTCCCAAGATGGTGTGCAATCTGATACAGGCTCTACTTATACATTCATGTGAAGTATATATTCCCATCAGTCATGATGTAAAGTACAGTTAGAACTAATGGGAGGAACCATGAGAATGAAGCAATAAAACAAAACAACAAAGTAAAAGGAGATCAAATAGTATGCTTCCATCTGTATTCAGACTCCATTGTTCTTTCTCTGCATGTGGGGTAGCCTTTTCCATCATGAGTCTTTTGGAGTTGTCTTACATCCTTGCATTGCTAAGAAGAGCCAAATCTATCAAAGTCAGTCATCACAGAGTATGGCTGTTACTGTGTACAATATTTTCCTGGTTCTGCTCATTTCCCTCAGCATCAGTTCATATAAATCTTTCTAGGTTTTTCTAAAGTCCACCAGCTCATCATTTCTTATAGCACAATAGGATTCCACCACATTCACATACCACAACTTGTTCAGCCATTCCCCAGTTGATGGGCATCCCCTCAATTTCCAATTGTCCTCCACTACAATAAAAGCGACTAATTTTTTTGTACATGTGTGTCTTTTTCCCATTTTTTATGATCTCTTTGGGAAACAAAAGTAGAAGTGGTATCACTGGGTGAAAAGGTAGGCACAATTTTTGAGCCCTTTGGGCATAGTTCCAAATTGCTCTCCAGAATGGTTAGATCAGGTCACAACTCTACTGACAATGCATTAGTGTTCCAATTTTCCCACATTTTCTCTAACATTGACCATCATCCTGTTTTGTCACATTAGCCAATCTGATAAGTGTGATGTGGCACCTCAGAGTCCTGTTGACTTGCATTTTTCAAATCAGTAGTGAGTTAGAACATTTTTTCATATGGTTCTAGACAGCTTTAATTTCTTCCTCTGAGAACTGCTTGTTCATATCCTTTGACCATTTATCAATTGGGGAATGACTTGTATCCTTATCATTTTGACCCCATTCTCTACATATTTTAGAAATGAGGCCTTTATCAGAGACCCTTGTTGCAAAAATTCTCTCCTGGTTTTCTGCTTCCCTTCTCATCTTGGATGCATTGGCTTTGTTTCTGCAAAAAAACTTTTCAATTCAATGTAAGCAAAATTATCCATTTGGCATTACATATAATGTTCTCTATCTCTTCTTGGGTCATAAATTCTTCCCTTCTCCATAGATCTGAAAGGTAAACTATTCCTTGCTCTCCTTGTTTGGTTATAGTCTCATTCTTATATTTGAATTCTGCCCCCATTTTGACTTTATCTTGGTATAGGATGTAAAATGGTGGTCTCAGCCCAGTTTCTGCCACATTCTTTTCCAGTTTTCACAGTAGGTTTTGTTAAATAGGGATTTCTGATCCCAAAAGCTGGAGTCATTGGATTTCTCAAATAGTAGATTAGTATGGTCAATTGACTGTTGTGTCTTGCCTACTTAAACTATTCCACTGATCCCCTATTCTGTTTCTTAGCCAGTACCAAGTAGTTTTGATGCTTGCTGCTTTATGATACAATTGAAGAGCTAGTAGAGCTGGGCCACCTTCCCTTGCATTTCTTTTCATTAGTTCCCTTGATATTCAGTACCTTTTCTTCTTCCAGATGAATTTTGTTATTGTTTTTTCTAGCTCTAGAAAATAATTATTGGTAGTTTGTTTGGTATCACACTGAATAAATAAATTAATTTAGGTAGAATTGTCTTTTTTTACCATCTGAGCTTAGCTTAGTCATGACCAACTCCTATTTTTCCAGTTGTTTACATTTGACTTTATTTGTTTTGGCAGGTAGACTCTGAAATATTTTATGGTGCCTACAGTAATTTTAAATGGAATTTCACTTTCTGTCTCTTACTGTTGGGCTCTGTTAGTTATATATGAAAAGATTAGGGAGGAATAAGATTGTCCATGTGACTTAAGAGCTGAGTTTGAAACTTTCTTCAGGAGACTAACAAATGACCTCACCACTCTGGGGACAGTGGTTTGTGCCTAATCCCAGCTGACCTTGGAGGCCTCCTCTTGGTGGGATGGTAGAAGAGGAGCCCAGTCTCTGAGAAGTCTAGCTGGGACTTAAGGTCAAGATTTCTGGAGCCCAGCAGTTTGTAGCGACTCATATCCTCCTCAGCAGACAGAGGGCCCAGCCATAGGAGGCCAAGAATCCCCAGAGTGCAGCGCTGATGTTTTCATCAGTCTCATTATGTACTCTTTTTCCTTACAGGAGCTGGAAAGCGGGGTGCTTCAGCACATGTCTGAGTGGCATGGGTAAGGCCCCAAACTGACTGACAAAGAGAAGAGGAGGGAAGGAGGGCAAGAAAGCCAGACCAGAGAAACGAAAACTGAGTTTCCTGGGGGGTTGAGGGGGGCAGGTCAGTGGAGCCAGAACACTTGGGTTAGCATGTCCATAGGATTGAGCCAATCTAGGAGGGACCTCAGAGAGCAGATGAGGTTACTGCGGCCCCAGAGGGAAATGACCTACCCAGGGTCCCCCAGGGAGCAGATGTCAGTGAAGACTTGCAGCCAGTTCTGTGGCTCTGTGCTTTCCATTGGGTGGTGCTTTTCTTCAGGTGACACTTGTTCTATTTGAGTCCATCCGCCAAGTGCCTATGCCGAGGTTGATCTTGATTTTTCCTTTTGTCACTGGCTAGTTTGTCCCAAGAAGACTTCCAGGAGAAAAGGCCAAAGGAGATGGGTTCCCAGGAGGCCCAGCTGGCTGGCCTGAGGCAGGAGATGGTGGCCGTCAGCCAGAGACAGGCTGCAGTGGCCCAAGAAATACACTTTTGGCGAGAAAAGATGGTGGCCCTGCGCAGTGACATGAGTCCCCTGGTTAAGCAATGCATGCCCCTTGATCTCAGGTGGGCTGCTGCTGCCCGGATATCTGCCCAGGGAGCTGCAGCCATTTGAGGTTTCCACTGGGTGCTTCCTAAAGATTGAGCCTATTGGGTGGACTTTGTGACATGGACGAGATTTTCCTCATCTGTCAAGTGGCATAACATCAGGTCCCATTGAGATCCTTTTTGCAGACCTCAAAAGCAGTGGAGAAATGCCAGTCATTTGGTTCACAACCATCCCTTCTCTGGCACCAGGCAGGCATGTGCTGGCCCTGACATCTCAGAATGTCTCTAGACATGCCAGGCCCTATCCAGGCCCTCTTCCTTCCTCTTCCCTCCTGTTTTCGGGTGTCTGCTGAGTTCTTTCCTCTGGTGGCTTCTAGATGGAGTCTCAGGTCCCAGCTTTAATCCAGGAATGCTTTGTTGGAGACAAGGGCACTAAGGCCAGACTTATACAGCTAGAGGAGGTGCAGGCTCAGCTTTGGGACCTGGAGCAAAGAGTCCCAAGTCATATGGCAGAGGAGCAGGACAAGACTGCCAGCAAAGTTGCTGCTGACTTGAGGCTGACCCTTCTGGAGGAAGGAGTGACCACTAGAGTGACAGAGGAGGTAAGCCTGGCCCCTCTGCCTGTCCTCCTGCTTGGGATCATGGTTTACCCTGAGAGGAGACTGCCAGAAGGGAGGGGGAAGCCCAGGCTGAGCAGGTAGCATGCTTGCCTGTCCCCTACATGGGCTGGGCAGAGCCTGCAGGTGGCCCAGCCCACAAGTGGTGCATGCCTGTCTTTTAGAAAGTGCATGAGATCGTGCAGCAGGCCCTGAAACTCTATAATGATGATCTCATTGGGCTGGTGGATTATGCCCTGGAGTCCTCAGGTAGGTGGCCTACAGAAAACCAGAGGGCTTGGGACAGAAGGAACTGGAAAATCAGGATAGCCATTATGAGACAGGAAGCCATTATGAGACAAATGGGGATGCCCATCATGGGCCGGGGCATTTAGGAGACCTGATGCTCTGGCAGTGCCCTCTCACCTTGAGGGCTGCCTTAAGCCATCTCTGTGTCCTGCCAGCCCTTGGGTTCCCCCCTCCACGTTCTCTCTCTGTTGCTCTTTCAGGGGCCAGCATCCTTAGTAGCCGCAGCTCAGAGACCTATGGCACCAGGACGGCCGTAATCAGTCTGTTTGGAATCACCTTGTGGTATCATTTCCAGACCCAAAGAGCCATCCTCCAGGTAGGGCTGAACAAAGGTCCCCCAGCTTGGCTCTCTGCCTGCCATCTCCCCCCTCCTCTGTGAGGGCTGGGCCCTCAAGCCAGAGGGGCCCCAGGATCTGGATCTGGCCCATGTGCTGCCACCTTTCACGTGATTTGTCTTCCACCCACAGCCAAATGTCTACCCCAGCAACTGCTGGGCATTCTGGGGCCCCCAGGGCTTTGTTGGGGTTCGCTTGTCTGCCCACATCCACCTTACTGCCGTCACTTTGGAGCACATGCCCAAAGCCCTGTCCCCAGTCAGCAACATCACCAGCGCCCCCAAAGACTTTGTCATCTTGGTGAGTATCTGAGCCTGGCAGCTCTCCTTTCTTGAAGTATGGAAAGCCCTTTCTTAGCAGCAGCATTTCAAGGTGAAAAATGGAAGGATGTGCCCATTGTACAGATGTGACATTGAGGCTGGTCTCTTGACTCCTCCAGGCCAGACCTCCTCTTCTTAGGGAGGAGCCAGGAAAAGACAACCACAGCAGCAAGAACAGTCGAGATTACAATGTGCCTTAGGGTCCTTTGTTATAGCCAGTTGCCTCCATGAGCAGGTGTACTCTGGGCGAGTTGGGCAGGGACAGGATCACCATTCCCTACAGAGTCACCTAGACAGGGAAGAGATGGAACGTCCACATAAGGAGGATTTGGGAGAAAAGATGGAGCCAGAAGAGAAGGTGAAATATGCAGGGAGAGAGGGATGCTTCAGCACCCAAATCCTGATACAGATAAAGAAAGTAAGGCACACATGGTGAAGGGGTTTCTCCCAAGCTATTCAGCAGCTTTGGGGAAGAGGCTGAGAAGAAGGCCAAGGGTTTGGAGGGGAAAGGCTCTGTCTTTTGAATTAGTGAGAGAGATGCTAGAAGATGAGGGGATCAAGAAAGGCAACGTCAGGGTGGATTGTCTTTGCTTCTCTTTCCCCTCCCCAACATACCCCTCCTTGTCTGCTGCCTCCTCTCCCTGCCACCTCCCCCGTTTTTCCCTCTATGGACTGATTTGGATTCTCATCCTAATAGCACCCCACTCCCAACCATCCATTTGTCCATCCATCCATTCCCCTTGTTTTTCCTTCTGTGCAGGGGCTCAATGAAGATTCCCAGGTGGAAGGGCCTGGCCCTTGCACAGTTCACCTATGATAATGCTGGGGAGGCCATTCAGACCTTCCTCTTTCAGGTATGGAGGGCTGGTCCCATATCAGTCATCCAGTGACCCAGGCATGCCGGTGATCTCAAGGGCTGGATCACCAGCCATGAGGATGCTGTGGCTTGGCAAGAGGCTGCAGTGGAAGCCAGGTCCCAATGGGTCTGATAGGAAGCTGAGGGATAAGCTTAGGGCTGAATTCAGCCACTGCTCTTTGAAGGAAGCCTGGGGCAGAAAGCCTGTGGGGGCTGGGCATCCATGAAGGGATCTCAGGCCTTCCTGACCCAACTCTCTTCTTCCCACAGGGCAACGGCACGGCCCCATACCAGGGTAGAGCTTCAAGTTTTGAGCAACTGGGGTCACCCGGACACTACCTGCATTTACCGCTTCTGGGTCCATGGCAAGTCTGCCAATTAGAACCTCCCTGCCTGGTGCCTTCACCCTTTCCTCTGTCAGCCACCAGCAAGCAGCTCCCCCATCTCCTCCTCCCTCCCCTGGACTCAATCCCTTCTGGGCACTATGACTTCTGGGAGAGAGACAGAAGGTGGGAGCCCACCTCCCTGGAGCCATCTTGCCCCACCAAGCCCTCTATGATATGGATGAGACCACCAGCTGAGCAATTTCTGTTTCAGTCCCCCAGCATCCGCAGTGTCAGGTGGCTCAGCTCCCTGCCAAGCCCTGCCTACCTCCAAGAGGTGTAGAAATAGTTCTGTATTATATGTTAGGGGTGTGGTAGGGAGTAGTGAAGGCCTTGCTATGCTCAGCAGCAGTCCCACAGAAACACAGCTTACACCACCCTGGATCTAGGGCAAAGAATTTGGTGCAGTAAGGGCATGATAAATTGGGCAGTGGCAAAGAGCAGACTGGTAGCCAGTCTGACATGGGCATGCTCCTGCAGGTGGCTAATGCTGCTCTCCATGGGACCTTGCATTGTTCTCTTCACCACTGGCCTGGATTTCAGGGAAGTTCTGCCCCCAGGATTACCTGGAGTGGCCTTTAGTATGGCAGCTGGGGATGTACCCATGGCTTGGTGGCCCCTTCTACCCACTGGGTCTTCATTTAGAGAGGACTGGAAGGTTTCAGGTGTGTGGGAAAGGCAGTAGTATTAGATAGACAAGTAATCATGAATTAGAGAATGCTGAAAGGAAGGTGCATTCAGGGTACAGCCAGGAGCCATGGGGAGAAGACCTTCCCTTGTGCCGCTGGTACCAGATTTCTCCTGCCTGCCCCTTGAGAGCCCAGAGACCCTACTTCTCCACTCTAGCTGTGGCTTCATCCACCACTTCACCTGGATCTCAGTCACTGTGCTCTCTCCTTTGGGACCATCAGCTCCTGTGGTTGTGGCTATGGTGGGCAAGAGACTGGCCAGGATACTGTTGAGATTGGCCCTTCCCTGGCCCTGTCTAGGGCTGGCGTTGAGCTGATGATGCCCTCTATCCCTGCGGCGAACATGACAGATGCCTCTGCAGGGAAACAGGGCATTGGAGGCTCATCAGTCTCTTACTCTGAGTTCAGATTCTAGTTCCTTTTGGGCCAGGTTGGCACATGGGTAGGTTTAATAGGATAGGGTTGGGGGAGGGGCTTGTTGAAGCTAAGTCTGGGACGGGAGAGGGAGGGCAAATATTTTGGGCCTCCTGGCCAATTGTACTAAGTATATAGAGATGTTTGTATTTATATACAGATCTACTTCATGGTTCTTTTTCATCAGATAGAAAAGCTAAGGGCTTCATTCCTGGGTGCCTCCCCAGGTCCCCAGGGTGATAGTCATTGCAGCCCCAGCTTGGGGGTGAGGGGCTGACTGTGAAACACGAATGTCCACAGTAGTCTTGCTGTCCTTTCTGCCTCTTACAATCAGGAGGGAGGGCAGCAGTTCACACTTCAGGGCTAGTCACTAATTCCAGAAGCTAGTAAGGGCAGCCCACTCTTCTGCAAGTTTCAGGGGCCAGCAGCAGTAGGTGCGGGGCTGAACCCAGCTGTCCCTCATGCCCAGTCTTCTCCCTCTGCTTTTGTCACCACCCCAGGAAGCTACGATCTGAGCATCCCCACATAGGAACCTACAGATGGCTTAGCTTTTCCTCATCACAAAGACTGTTTAATTCTCCAGTTTTATTTAGTTATACACATATTCTTATTTAATTCTCTAGTTTTATTTCTCTAGTTTAATTCTCTAGTTTTATTTATAGACATATTCTTATTTAGGCTTATGCAATAATAAATATTCTCTTGGATCGGTCGTTGCTTTTTATCTACCCCGCACAGGGAGGTTGCTCTTGAAATCACATGCCTGAGTAGTGGGGAAAAAAGAGTCAGGATGGTGCTGGAAACCCTCTGTTCAAAGGGCAGCTGCCTTTCTGCTAAGTGAGGACTGGAGGGGAATGCCCTGAGCAGTAGAGGGAGCCAAGCTCAGGTCTAGGCTTGGAGAAGCAGAGCTGAGAGAGGAGGCCAGAAGAGGCTCAAGGAGGTAGGTCACAGGCAGCCACTAGCAAAGCCAGAATGGTAAGAGCCTCTGGTGCATCAGCTTCATGATTCCCAGAGAAGAGCAGGCTGGTGGGGAATTGTGAGAAAAGAGGAAAGGAAGTACCTTCCCGATGGGAATTCCTCATCACAAGGCTGGAATTTCACTGTCAGAGCATCCCCTCAGGACAGCCTGTTCCTTAGGCTATTCCAAATAGTCTTCCTTCAGAGCAGCACTGTGGCCAGCCTTGGGGTGACCACATGGTCCCCAGAGATGTCTACAGGACAGAGGCACTGAGGCAGAAGGAATTCCATGGATAGCAAAACAGAAATGGAAAGAGACCTCCAGGAGACTCTGCTTTTCTTTCACCCCATCTAGAGGGGGCACAAATAGCACTTCATTGCCCCAAGGTCCCCCCAGCACTCTACAAAGGTTTTGAGTCAAAATCTCTCAAACCTTCCAACCCAGATGAAAAGATTTCTTCAGGCCTTTCAGACACTCCATCTGACATCAACTCTGAATGAATTAGGGTTAAATGCAGTGCTTTGGGCTGAGAGGTTGAGGTTAGGGAAAATGCCCTCTTCCTTTCCCTGCTAATTTAACTCGACCCCTTAACTGTTTCCAAATCCACCTGTCATCTGTGACTCAGTCTAAGGCTTTGCTAATATCTAAGCCCACTTTACAGCATTTCTCTGATCTAAGCAAAGACTAGCTGATCAGAAGGCTCGGTCCCATCTATCAAACGGGATAATATGAGGTCCCAGAGGATCCAATGAGATCCTTCTTGCAGACCTCAAAAGCAGTGGAGAAATGCCAGTCACTTGGTTTACAACTATCCCTTCCCTGGCACCAGGCAGGCTTGTGCTGGCCCTCAGAGTGTCTCTAGACACCCCAGCCTCCTGTCCAGGCCCTCTTCCTTCCTCATCCATGCTGTTTCTCGGGTGTTTGGTGAGCTCTTTCCTCTGGTGGCTTGTAGGTGGAGTCTAAGGCCCCTGCCTGGATCCATCAATTCCTTCTTGGTGACAAGTGCTCAGGTTGGGCTCCTACAGCTAGAGGAGGTGCAGGCCCAGCTTTGAGACCTGGAGCACAGAATCCTGACTCAAGTGGCAGAAGAGCAGGACAAGTCTTCCAGCAAAGCTGCTGCCAGCTTGAGGCTGATCCTTCTCAAGGACGGAGTGACCATTGGGGTGACAGAGGAGGTGAGGCCTGCCTCACTGCTGTCCTCCTAGCTGAGGTCACAGATTTGCCCTGAGAGGAGCCTGCCAGGAGAGAGGTGGAAGCACTGGCCAAGCAGGCAGCACCCCTGCCTGTCCCCTACATGGGTTGGTCTGGTCCTGCAGGTGGCCTGGCCCACGAGTGCATGTCTGTCTTTTAGGAAGTGCACCAGATTGTTCACCTAGCTCTGAAGCACTACAGTAAAGACCGTGAGAAATAATACTATCAGAAGAAAAAAAAACCTAGCATCGTGCATCCTAGGGAAGCCATTACCAGGGGAATGTAGCCAGTACTGTGGCACCTGGTCTTCTGTTACTGGAACCCTCAAGGTTGCTAGGTACAGTCCGCTGGAACATACCAAGGATATGAGGTTCTGCCAAGCCAGGCAGCCAAGCCAGAGCCTTGGAGGATGACGGCATCTGTCACCATACGCTGCTGTAAATGCAGGATTACCTTATTCCTTCCTGAGATTGTCCAGAATGAGCCCCATAACCCAGCGACGCTTCCAGGGGGCCAAGACCCTAGATCAGAGGCTCTGGTTGGCCCTGACTAAGCTGCCCATGCCAAAAAGCTCGTGGCCTTCCAGACTTCTCACTCCCTATCTAACAGGAGCTGCCTTGAGTCCCTGTACCTGGGCACTACACAGTCAGGGAGGACCATTCTCTGGACAGCCTAGCCTGGCCTGCCCTAGGAGGAGCCACAGCACCTGGCTTTAGAAGGGCTGGACAGCTGTACCTTGGGAAGTCATTTCACTGGCTGTGAGGTGACACCCAAGAACCCACCAATCATTTTGAAAATGTCTCCTTTGAAAGGTTAGTGATGGCTTCCCAGCCCCATTCTGCTGCAATGAAATGTCCTGTTGGGTCTGGAGCCCACAGTGCTGCCTCAAAGGGGTGACATTCTGGGGTGCCAGGTTAAAAGATCCACTGTCATTCTCCCACCCCTTCAAGCTGTGGAATAATTACCAAGGGAAGCTCCCTGGAGCCTAGCACAGAAAGACTTTTTTGCCTTCTTTTCCATTTCCCCTACAAGCTAATGAGTGAAACAGTGCAAGTATCATCTGTTCCATTTAAAACAAGAGGAAACTGAGGCTCTGAGAGGGGAGATGGCTTCCTCACAGGGTGTCTCCTAGTCCCAATGTGAGCAGCTGCATCTTCTTCTCTTCTTCTGTACCCACTCCATTCTCTTGATTCCCTCATGATCAAAGTGACAAGAACAACTGGCCTATCATCTAGGAGATGGAGAGCAGAAGAGAGAAGAGCCAGTAGGAATGCACACAAACAGACTTGCTGCCCTCCCCCCCACCCCCCACCCCAAGAAACAAAGGGCACTAAGGAGAGAAATCCCAATCCAAATAACCCGGAAGCTCCACCTCTTGCTGAAGGGCTCTGGCTGCCTGGACATAATCCCAGGCCATGCTCACCCAGCTGGTACAGAGTCCTGCTGTGGTGGGCAAACTGCCCCTGGCCCCAAATAAGAGAGATGGCAGAAACAGTCCCCTTCAGAGGGGCCGTAGGAAGAGAGGAGCACACACACACAGTGTCTGGAGCCAGGACCTGGTCCCTTCATTCGAAAAAGCAATTGGAGGGGGGGGCAGAGCCAAGATGGCGGAGTAAAAGCAGTGACTTGCTTGAGCTCTCCCCCAAACCCCTCCAAATACTCATAAAAAATGGCTCTAAACAAATTCTGAAGCAGCAGAACCCACAAAAAGACAGAGTGAAACAAATTTCCAGCCCAAGACAACCTGGATGATCGATCAGAAAGGTATATCACGCTGGGCTGGAAGCGCAGTGCAGCGTAGGCACGCAGGCCACAGCAAACCTGGAGCAGGCCTCAGAGGACTGAATCGCGGGCAGCTGTGGAGGTTTCCAGACTCCTCAATCCACGAATGCCAAAGACAACTTAGAAGGTCAGTGGGAAAAGTCTGTTTCTGTCGGTGGTCAGAGAGGAAGGCGGGTCTCAGCTCCATTCCCCAAGAGCCTGGCCCTGGGGGGGGCAGCTGCTTCCCGAGCTTCTGGCCCACAGACTGAGGGGGAATCCAGTGGCTGATCAGAGAGGGACTGCAGGGATCTCTTTGCCAGTGCTGAGGCAGGAATCTCTTGCTTTGCCCGTGTGTGGATCTGGGTCACAGTTCTGGGCGGCAGTGCTGGGGTGAGGAGGAGCGCTGGCATGGTGGAGCTTGTAGTGGCTGTGGAGAGGAACCCCTCCTCACAGTTACAGGACAGAAAGGAATACTTGTGGTCACAGGCCAGGAAAGGAGTAAACACCTCGCCCCTTATCATACCACCTTGGAAGAACTGAAAATTTACAGGTCCCTACAAGTATCTCTGAAAACAGCTACACAAACCCCTGAAGCTTGGGACAGTACACTCTCCACATTGGAAGCAGACTCTTACCTTAACAAGAGTTTAAAACTCAAGTAATTGGCTGGGATCATGAGCAAGCAGTGCAAAAAGAGTCAGACTATATTATCTTACTTTGGTGAAAAAGAAGATCAAAATATACAACCAGAAGAAGACAACAAAATCAAAGCTCCTACATCCAAAGCCTCCAAGAAAAATATGAATCAGTCCCAGGCCTTGGAAGAGCTCAAAAGGGATTTTGAGAAGCAAGTAAGGGAAGTAGAGGAAAAACTGGGAAGAGAAATGAGAGTGATGCAAGAAAATCATGAAAAACAAGTCAACAGCTTGCTAAAGGAGACCCAAAAAAATACTGAAGAAAATAACACCTTAAAAAATAGCCTAACCCAAATGGCAAAAGAGGTCCAAAAAGCCAATGAGGAGAAAAATGCCCTAAAAAGAAAAATTGGCCAAATGGAAAAGGAAGTCCAAAAGATTACTGAAGAAAATACTTCCTTAAAAATTAGAATAGAGCAATTGGAAGACAGTGACTTTATGAGAAATCAAGACACTGTAAAACAAATCCAAAAGAATGAAAAATTAGAAAACAATGTGAAATATCTCATTGGAAAAACAACTGACCTGGAAAATAGATCCAGGAGAGAGAATTTAAAAATTATTGGACTATCTGAAAGCCATGATCAAAAAAAGAGCCTAGACATCATCTTTCAAGAAATTATCAAGGAAAACTGCCCTGATATTTTAGAACCAGAGGGCAAAATAGAAATTGAAAGAATCCACAGATCTCCTCCTGAAAGAGATCCCCAAAGGAAAACTCCTAGGAATATTGTAGCCAAATTCCAGAGTTCCCAGGTCAAGGAGAAAATATTACAAGCTGCCAGAAGGAAACAATTCAAGTACTGTGGAAACACAATCAGGATAACACAAGATTTAGCAGCTTCTACATTAAAGGACTGCAGGGCATGAAATATAAAATTCCAGAGGGCAAAGGAGATATGATTACAACCAAGAATCACCTACCCAGCAAAACTGAGTATAATCCTTCAGGGGAAAAAATGGCTATTCAGTGAAATAGAGGACATTCAAGCATTCTTGATGAAAAGACCAGAGCTAAACAGAAAATTTGACTTTCAAATACAGGACTCAAGTGAAACATGAAGAAGTAAACAGGAAAGAGAAATCATAAGAGACTTATTAAGATTGAACTGTTTACATTCCTGCATGGAAAGATGATATTTGTAACTCATGAGAACTTTGTCAGTATTAGGATAGTTGAAGGAAAAAAATTGTATGTATGTATATATAGATAGATAGAGGGCACAGGGTGAGTTGAGGATTAAGGTGTCATATCTGGAGAATAAAATTAAGGGATGAGAGAGGATGATACTCAGAGAAGAAAGGGAGAGGTAGAATGGGGTAAATTATCTCACACAAAAAAAACAGAAAAGAAAAGTCTCTCACAATGGAGGGGAAACAGGGAAAGGGGAGAGGGAATGAGGGAATCTTATTCTCATAGGATTTGGCTTAAGGAGAGAATAACATACACATTCAATTGGGTATGGAAATCTGTCTTACCCTACAGGAAAATAGGGGGAGAAGGGGACAAGAGAGCAGGGGGGTGATAGAGAGGAGGGCAGATTGGGAAAGAGGGTAATCAGAAGCAAATACTTCTGAGGAGGGACAGGGTCAAAAGAAAGAATAGAATAAATGGGAGGGCAGGATAGGATTAAGGGAAACAGAGTTAGTTTTTCACAACATGTCTACTAAGGAAGTGTTTTGCATAACTGCCTTTTCAATGAAGGTGGGTGGGGAGGGAGGAAGGGAGAAAATTTGGAACTCAAAGTTTTAAAAACACATGTTTTAAAAAAATGTTTTCACATGCAACTGGTAAATAAGAAATACAGGAAATGGGGTACAGAAGTCTATCCTGCTCTACAGGAAAATAGAAGGGGAAGGGGATAAGAGAAGGGAGGGGGGAGAGATAGAAGAGAAGGCAGACCAGGGGAAGGGGTATTCAGAATGCATGCCATCTTGGGGTGGGTGGAGGGGGAGAAATTTGGAACTCAAAAACTTGTGGAAGTGAATATTGAAAACTAAAAATAAATAAATTTATATTAAAAAAAAAGAAAAAGCAATTGGAAAATGCTGTTCATATATATGCCCTTTGATACTGAGATACCACTTTGATCCCAAGGAGGTCAAAGCCAAAGTAAAGCATTTTAATTCTAATAAACAGCAGTACTTTTCTGCTAAAGCAAAAAAAAAAAAAGGGGAAACCAAAGGAATGCCCATTGATTGGGGAATGGCTGAACAAGCTGTAATCTATAGATCCAGTAGACTACATTATTCCCTAAATATGAGGAATATGAAGAAATCTGAAGAAATCTAAGGAGATTCTAATAGAAAGATACATAGCAAAGAAAGCAGAACCAAGAGAAGAGTAAAGAAAAAGAAATCAATGTGAAACATGATAGGAACAAAGACCAAAGGAGAGACCAATTCATGCTCCGAAGAACCGTTGGTGAAACATTCCTCTCCCTCCTGGAAGAGAGTAGGGGTTGTGGGTATGGAATGAGACATACACTGCGGGGTCTCTGTGCGGCTACAAGTGTGCTCTGCTCTAACAGGCATGGGGGATGAGAGGGAAACAACAGGGACAGCATAAAAGAATCCACAAAAGTGGTTTCTAGGGATGTGTGCCTACCAAGTAGACCACTGCTTCTTAGAAAGATATGCGAACAAAAGGGTCCCTGCTTGGGAAAAGCACATGGCACATTTTCTACCTCTTCTCCCATGGCATCCCACTGAGCTCAGTTGCATTCCTCCCGTGGGAGACAAGGTTCTGCTTATTTCAGTCTGTGACTCCTACCAGTCTTCTCATGCTCCTCCCATTCTTCCTGTCATTTTTAAAAGAATCGTAAGGGCTGCTAGGGGGCGCCATGATGCACAGAGTACCTGGCCTGCAGTCAGGGAGACTCATATTTGCCGAGTTCACAACTGGCCTCAAACACCACGGAAAATGACTCAACAACAACAATAAAGAAGAGTAACATTCACTTACATTGGGGTACCACAATTTTGTAAGACATTTTTAACAAGACATTTTACATAGCTCTGAAATGCTAGGGCAACTTCAAATCAGCTCAACAGTTCTTTTCCAAAAGACTGATGGGAGCAAGGACATGAATGAGAGACCCACCAGGCGGCTGTGCACAGTGCCACGGGAGGGAGACCTGACATCCCCGAGAGCATGAATCCACAGAAATCCCTATGACAAGCTGATGGGTCAGACAGGGTGAGCACTGGGACGCCCCACTGGACTCTCATGACCAGACGTCCAATGCGAGGTTCTGGAGTTAGGGCACCATCGAATGAAGACAGGGCGCCTATAACTCTACAACAGGGCAATGGCTGAAAATGAACTTGTCCAAATGGGAATCTTCAAGACAAACAACATAATCGAATGACAATCAAGCAACAAGTATTTATTTAGCACCTGCTGTGTGCTAGGCACAATGCTAGAAGCAAGTCTTAACACTGCCTATCCTGGAGATTCCATTCCAGTGGGGACGAGAAGTTGTATGTACATATCATGGATGTCCTACACATGTACATTTGTCTCCACAGGATAAAAAGTAGATATAAGAGAATGGGGATCACAGCATTATCAGCTAGGGTGCAGGGCAGGATCAGGAAAGGCTTCTTGTGTGGGAATTTTGAAGGAAGCTTGGGTTTCCAAGAGGTGGAGGTAAGGAAGAATATTCCAGACACAAGGGGCCGACAATCTAAAGAAACAGAGACAAGAGATGGCCTGCCATGGGAAAGGAACAGTAAGGATGCCCATCATGAAGGAGGGTAGCATGATGGAAAGGGAATGGTGCACAATGAGGCTGGGAGAAGGGTTGGTTAGGTAAGGCTGTGAAGAGCCCTCAAAGCCACAAGGAAGAGTTTATAAGGGATCAGAAAGGACACAGGAAGCCACTGTAGTTTCTTGAGGAGTGACATGGGCAGATGTCACTTTAGGGAGTTCTCTTTGGCAGCTGTTCCAGAGGATAGATGGGAGGGAGGGAAGCCCTCCTAACTCAATAAACTCCAGTGGCTACCTGGCACATCCAGGATCAAAAATAAAATCATGTTTTGTGTTCAAAATCCTTAATAACTCACTCCTCCCCTGCCTTTCCAGTCTTCTTACATTTCACATCCTATCAGGCTCCCCACCTCCACTTGTGCACAGTATTGGTATCAATTTTTGATCTAGTATCATTGGCCTAGCTTCCTTGATTTTCCCTAAACAAGTTACTCCAGCTCCTGACTATGGGCATTTCACTGGCTGGAGAATAAGATCAAATCAGTCAACACTTAACGAAATTAATTCAGGCTATTCACTGGAAGGTCAAACACTGAAATTGAAGTGTAAATGCTTTGGCCACATAATGACAAAACGGAACCCATTAGAAAAGACCCTGGTGTTGGGAAAGATTGAAGACAATAGGGAAAGGAGATAGCAGAGAAGGAGATGGATAGATAGTATCATGGAAACAATGAATATGAACTTGGATAGATTTCAAGAAATAGTGGAAGATAAAAGGGCCTGGTATGTTATGGTCTATGAGGTCTCGAAGAGTCAGACATGACTGGATGACTGAATGACAAATCTTATACCTGGAACGCCCTCTCCCTATCTCCACCTCCTGGCTTCCTTCAAGTCTCAGCTAAACTTCCACCTTCTATAAGAAGCCCATCCCTAGGGACAGTTAGATGGCACAGTGGATGGAGCTGGGCCTGGAGTCAGGAAGACCTGAGTTCAAATTCAGCTTCAGACCTTACTAGCTATGTGATCCTGGGCAAGTCACTTATTTGCCTCAGTTTCCTCAAGTGTAAATGTGGATCATAATAGCACCTCTCTCCCAGGGTTATTGTGAGGATCAAGTGATATATCTGCAAAGTGAAAAGGGAGAGGGGCTAATAAAAGGGAGGCAAATTGAGGGAGACCGTGTTTAGAAGCAAAACACTGATGAGGAGGGACAGGGTGAAAGGAGAGAGAAAAGTATAAATTGGGGGGGAGGAATAGGATGCAGGGAAATACACAGTAATCATAACTCTAAATGGGAATAGAATGAACTCTCCCATAAAATGGAAGTGGATAGCAGAGTGTATTAAAAACCAGAACCCTTGTTATTTACAAGAAACACATTTGAAGCAGAGATACACACATAGCAAAAGTAAAAGGCTAGAGCAGAATATATTATGCTTCAGCTGAAGTAAAAAAAAAAAAGCAGGGGCAGTAATCCTGATCTCAGACAAAGCAAAAGCCTAAATAAATATTTATTTATTTCTCAGGACCATCCATCACATGTTCACAATCCTTGTTCCTTGTACTCTATTCCTGTTGCCATCACAGATCTCTGGTTCTGTACCCCGTAGGGCAGTCATGACCTCTAAGACCTCAGACAATGACTATTCCCACAGGAACCAAGAACGCTTGTATTGTCAAATTCTAAAACTAAAAAAATAAACCAACTTTAATTATGCATTAAGGAAGCTGTGGGGGGGAAATGGCAAAAGTAACATCAAACCAAGAAGGAAAAGTAAAAACAAGTAAATATCATATAGTGGAAAATATACTGGACCTTCAATCATGAGAGACGTGGGTTCAAATTCTGCCTCTGATACTTAGGCCCTTTATGTCTTATCCATAAAACTACTGGCTAGGTGGCACAGTGCACAGAGTGCTGGGCCTGGAGTTAAGATTTTAGTTCAAATCTCACTTCAGACACTTGCTAGCTATATGTCCCCTGGGCAAATCACTTAACTTCTGTTTGCCTTGGTAACCTCAATTACAAAATGGGGATAATAACAGTACCTAATCCACAGGGCTAGTGTGAAGATCAACCAAAATATATGTGAAAAGCATTTAGCACAGTGCCTGGGTGTTTATTCCCTTCTCTAAAATGGGAACAATAATTTCTGTAACATTTTCCTTGAGGTTTGATATGATAATCCATAGATTTAGAGCTGGAGGAGACTTCAGAGATTAGAGTACATAAAATGTACCTTAAAGGGCTATGAAAATATCAGCAATAATTATTCCTACTTATAAATGTCAATAATTATTTTTTCCTGTCTGTTAAATCTTGGATTTTCCCAGGCTGTGGACCATTCCTATACTACCGTGTCCACAACATCACTTTGGTTTTATTTTTTGGATTGGACCTGTAATTTCATCAGTGTAGAACTCCTGGTGAGGAATTTCCTCTATCCATATAGATCAACACCTTCTCTGCAACATACAGACTTAGAATTGTCTGGGACACTTTCAACTTAAGTGCCTTGCCTAGATTCATACAGCCAGTTGAACAACAAATGACATCATAGGGTAATTATGTTGACTCTTGTGTGAATTGAATTTAAGTGAGGGAGAGTTGCACAAACTCTCTCTTCCAGACTCATCAAAGTGCAAAACAAAAGACAGGATAACTAGTGATGGCCCAAGATGCAATGAATGACCTTGTTGTCTCAAATGTCTGACAAAGCTCTAAGGACTCCACAGTGATTGCTTCAGCTGCTTTCACAGCTGCTGGAACAAATTGTTCTCATCTGCCCATACTGGTCCAGGAAGTTTTCATGTGCTTGGGGTAGACATCCCCCTGACTCACTGATGGGCCTGAAGTCTCATCCTGGTATATTCCATCTGCCAAGATGGTTCATGAAGCCACAGGTGAAAACTGGGTGAAAGGTGAACACTAAATGGGGGTGAGCAGCCCAGAAAAGGGCTTGGCAAGCCCTCAAACCAGAGCGCTAGTCCTCCTTTAACACCCCACATACTCCAATACAGCCAGTATGGGACAGACAAGAGACATGATTCTAGCTCCTGATCTTCAGGTCAGCTCTCTGTATTGTCAGATGTGATTCATTAGGCCCCCTATTCTATTCTAATCAGTTTAATATTTGATATAAATCATATAGAGACTAGATAAGTTCTCATAGTATGCCTTTATAGTAGGCCTCAAACTTTAATGTAATGTTCACTACTTATTTACCAGTTATGAAGCTCACTTGTGCAACCACAAGAATGCTGACAAAAATATCTCCATCCTGTTTTGCTCAAATTCCACATCCAAACCTGGCATGGGTGGGACGCCTTGATTCTTTGGAAAGTCCCTCAACTTATTTTTGTACCTCTGGACCACTCTCTCTTGTCCAATATGAGCAGGTGGCCATCTTATGAACACTTAATCAGTGGAGATGTCCCGTGTTTCCCCCAACCCATGAAACCACCCCCACCTCCACTGGCTGATATACCATTTTTGACTGATACATAGTTTTTGGCCCTTAAAACAAGGCCTATCAACCAATGAGATTTCATATTTTGTGTTGCCTCTTCAGAGTGTACAGGCATCGAACCCAGTATCAAACCCTATAAAAACTAGAAACTCAGATCATGAGAAGATCAAAGGTCTAATTCATTAGAGAAGACCATGGAGAGGGCAGCTAGGTGGGGCAGTGGATAGCACACTGGACTTGGACTCAGGAGGACCTGAGTTCAAATCCAGCCTTAGACACTGGGCATTTACTAGCTACGTGACCCCGGGCAAGTCATTTAACCCTAACTGCCTCACACAAAAAAAGAAAAAAAGTAAAAGAAAGGGCCATGGACCCTTTAATAAAGTGCTATTGGCTTGGAGCTCTGCCCCAGTGGTTTCTGTTCTAGATTGGACAATTTCATACCCTACAATATAAGATGCCATTTGTCTAGAACACCTTTGGGGGGGGAGGGGTAAGAAAAAAGAGGGTGAAGGAAGTAAAGTAACTTTTATTGGAAATGGCTTAATATACAGATTCAATCTTCTTTTGATTGAAATCCTAGAGTAAAACAGATAAAATGGACTCTGAGTGGCAGTAAAATTTCCAAGCCACAAAATATTTTGTGGAATTTCAAAGAATAAAATGTTTAGTTTTGACTAAATTGTGTTATCTACTTTTTTCTTTACTATTTCAGTACCATAACTACAATGAACTACAGGTGTGGGGGGAAATGAAACATTTAACAATGCAATTTACTTATTTCAGAACAGCAGAACATATCTGAGTTCTTAAAAATGCATTTATTACTTTTCTCAGATACAGCAAATATGCAAGTTTCCTCATAAAACAATCAGCAAAGTTTACAAAACAGTTCACCAGAGGAAACATCAATCTTTGAAATAACTTAAAAGGACAAAAAAATCACTGGAAGCTGAACACAGAACAGAATATTCTGCCCCTTCAATGTAAATGTAAAAATCTTTAAAAGGACAACTAGGTAGCACAGTGGATAGAGAGCCAGGCCTAAAGTCAGGAAGACTCATTTTCCTGAGTTCAAATCTGGCCTTGGACACTTACTAGCTGTGTGACCCTGGACATGTCACTTAACCCTGTTTGCCTCAGTACCTCATCTATAAGATGAGCTAGAGAAAGAAATGGCAAACCACTCCAGTATCTTTGCCAAGAAAACTTCAAATGTAGTCACAAAGAGTCAGACATTACTGAAAAAGCAACAACAATCTTTAAAAATTGAAGAACTAGTGCGTGCTTCAGCAGCACATATACTAACATTGGAGATACAGAGAAGATTAGCATGGCCCCTGCGCAAGGATGACACCAAATTCGTGAAGTGTTCCGTATTTTTATATTTATAACTCATGAGACCTTTGTCAGTATTAGGGTAATTGGAGGGAAAAAATTATATGTATGTATATATAGATATAGATATTACAGGGTGAGTTGAAGATGAAGGGGTCATATCTGGAGAATACAATTAAGGGGTGAGAGAGGATTATACTGGGAGAAGGAAAAAGGGAGAGGTAGAACAGGTTAAATTATCTCACAAAAAAACAAAAGAAAAAGCTCTTACAGAGGTGGGGGAACAGGGGAAGGTGAGAGGGAATGAGTGAAATTTTTTCTCATAGGATTTGGCTTAAGGAGGGAATAACATACACAATCAACTGGGTATGGAAATCTGTCTTATCCTACAGGAAAATAAGGGGAGAAGGGGACAAGAGAGCAGGGGAATGATAGAGAGGAGGGCAGATTGGGAAAGGGTGTAATCAGAAGCAAACACTGCTGAGGAGGAACAGGGTCAAAAGAGAGAATAGAATAAATGGGGGTGGGTGGGATAGGGTTAAGGGAAATATAGTTAGTTTTTCACAACATGACTACTACAGAAGTGTTTTGCATAACTGCACATGTGTAACCTATATTGAGCTGCCTGCCTTTTCAATAAGAGTGGGTGGGGAGAGAGGAAGGGAGAAAATTTCGAACCCAAAGTTTTAAAAACACGTTTTTAAAAAAATGTTTTCACATGCAACTGGGAAATAAGAAATACAGGAAATGGGGTATAGAAATCTATCCTTCCCTACAGGAAAATAGAAGAGGAAGGGGATAAGAGAAGGGGGAGAGAGATAGAAGAGAGGGCAGAAGGGATATTCAGAATGCATGCCATCGTGGGGTAGGGGTAGGGGTGAGATGGGGTGAAAATTTGGAACTCAAAATCTTGTACAAGTAAATGTTGAAAACTAAAAGTAAATTTTTAAAAACGGAAAAACTAGAAGTCAAAGAAAAAGGGATAAAATATGTACTTCTAGACAACAGTTCTTCATGTAAAGACACTTAAGATTTCCTCCCACCTTACCCTAAATCCTGAGCTTCATCTCACTCAAATCTTAGTGCATTTTTCTTTTGTTTTATTAACAATTGTGATAATCCAAAATCAAATTATTATATTTTATTAGTCTATTTCCCTACTTTGCCTCTCAAACTATTAGAAGAAACCGAGATTGTCTTTAGGAAGGTCACAGGTAAGTAGTACAGGAAAGTAGTTTGCTTTCTACCATTATTGTTGCTACTTTTCTTCCATGCCCTCTCCATGTCAGCGTATAGAACTATGACTCATAAAATTCACTGTTATGTATAAGGAAGATCAACTGCCATATTCTAAAGTCCTAAAAACTCTTAAAGATCATAATCTTTATTTTCAAATAATAACAAGCAATTTATTACAGGGACCATCTTACTATGCCCATGTTACATATGGGAAATAAAAGTCAGAAAAATTAATATCTAGCCCAATGACAGATACATACATACTCACAGAATTCTGTTTAGAACTCAGAAGTCTTCAGACTCCTAATCCTTCAGTCTATGCTGCACCTTTCCAGGGATTCTTTTAAACAATATTGTTTTCTTAATATAGCCCTTAAATTGAGAATGTGTGTGGTGTGAGATTTTGTGTGTGTGTGTGTGTAAGACGGTTAAGAGAGGCTGCAGGGGAGATGCTTAGAAACTTTCCTCCATGCAAGCAGAACTGAAACATGGAAAGATAACTTTGAACAATAAATACAGTGGTAAGTAGGACTTGAGCAACCAGCCAGCCACATTTCAATGTCAAATTACATAGTCACCTCTTCAATAGTCTATATTTTTATGATATTAAATAACATGGACTAAATTTAAGAAATAAGGAGGTCTGCACATTGCTAAGCAATCTAAACTGGTAAAGACCAGGTGAAGAGGATTTTCAAGTAAAAGGATGTTTCTGGTTGAGCAAGATGCAACTTCTCAATGTTATTTCTGACAGAACCTAAAAAGCAAATGTTTCTACTCCAATTCAAAAATTAACTAACTATAAATGACAATTTGCATTTTACTTGCATTTACTGTTTTTAACAGCCCTTAAAATATAGCTCTTCTGATTGGATGGATTTTAAAACTTTGAAATATTTAAAATGATACAAGTCCTTGATAAATGAGGGTCTCTCCAACCATTACTTGTGCTCTCCCCTCTCAAACTTGGCATGTTATCTTATGCTTTTACTATCACATAACCTTATATAAGCTCCTTATAAAGACCATTTTTTCCCAATGCTCTAAATCATTATCAATTAGAGAAATGCAAATTAAAACAACTCTGAGGCACCACATTACAACTATCAGATTGACTAACATCACAAAACAGGAAAATAATAAATGTTGGAGAAGATGTGGGAAAACTGGAATACTAATGCATTATTGGTGGAGTTGTGAACAAATCCAACCATTCTAGAGAACAACTTGGAACTATGCCCAAAAGGCTATAAAATTGTGCATACCCTTTGATCCAGCAATACCACTTTTAGGGCTGTATGCCAAAGAAATCATACAAATGGGAAAAGAACCCACATGTACAAAAATATTTATAGCAGCTCTTTTTGTGGTAGCAAAGAACTGGATGTCGAGGTAATATCCATCAATTGGGGAATGGCTGAACAAGTTGTAGTATATGAATGTAATGCAATATTATTACGCTATAAGAAATAATGAGGGCAGCTAGATGGTGCAGTAGACAGAGCACCGGCCCTGGATTCAGGAGGACCTGAGTTCAAATCCGGCTTCAAACACATAATAACACTAGCTGTGTGACCTTGGGCAAGTCACTTAACCCCACTGCCTAACAACAAAAAAAAAGAAATAATGAGCAGGCAGATTTCAGAAAAACCTGGAAAGACTTACATGAACTGATGTTGAGTGAAGTGAGCAGAACCGGGAGAACATTGTACACAGTAACAACATTGTATGATGACCAACTTTGATAGACTTGGCTTTTCTCAGCAATGCAATCATCTAAGACAATTCCAAAAGACTCATGATGGAAAATGCTGTCCACATCCAGACAAAGAACTATGGAGTCTGAATGCAGATCAAAACATACTATTTTCTCTCTCTCTTTTTTTCCCCTTTCTCGTGTTTTTTTCCATTTGGCTCTGATTCTTTTTCACAACATCACTAATGTGGAAATATGTTTAATATGATTGTACATGTATAACCTATATCAGATTGCATGCCATCTTGGGGAAGGGGAAAAATTTAGAACTCAAAATCTTATTAAAGTGAATGCTGAAAACTAAAAATAAATAAATGTTTTTTAAAAAGAACTATTTTTCTAATGAATATGTTCCTTCTCTTTTCCCATAGTGAGTTTTATCTATCAAATATCATCTGAACAGAACTTAAATACCATTATTGTAACCAGAATAAACTCATACAAAGACAATGAATGTTGTGATATGTTTTGGCCCATATGTCTTTTTAGAGGCTCAAATGTGGGGTCATTCAATGCCAATAAAACTTTTACCTCAAACTTAGGTTGGGCAGAAAAAAACAACCAATCCGAAGAAGAATCCTTCAACTGGTGTCTCAGACAAACTGGGACCAGGGAACGACCTTAGCTTAAAAGGGCCAAAGTCTGCCCACTGTATCTGGGGACATCTCCAGTTGTCCTGACTATGGTTTGCCACAGTACTCAGATAACTCTGGAGAAGAGAGTGAGGCTGATGACTCTGCACAACCCTGCCTCACTTAAAACCAAATCACTTGCAAATCAAGACATCATCCTCCTGACCAAGGGCCCTCTAGGGAACAACAATAAAGTACTTAGAGGTTATTGTTTTGCTTATTTTTTTCTGCAAGGAGGTTAAACACTATGTTTATATCAGAGGTTCCCAAACTTATTGGGACTACTGCCCCCTTTTCAAAAACAAAAATTACTTCAGCGCCCTCCCTGGAAACCTATTTTCTTTAACTCTTTAATTTTTTTTAAAATTTACAGCATTTCAAAAACATAATATATTTTTTAATTACACATCTTAAATTTAATAATTTATTGCAAATTTGTGGTTTTTTCCTGCATTGAAATTTTGATGATGCAATATTGCATCAGGTAACCATATAGTATTGTAGTGCAAACAAGTCATCACATGCATGAATTCCTGCTGATGCATGCTGGGCTTCCCAACAATGTGCCACATGCTCACCTGCCAACACCTGTTTGTTAACACCTGTTAGCAGACTTGACCACTGATGGGTTATAATTTGCATTTTGTGTTTATTTGGGAAATAATGTAATCATTATGACTTTAACTCTGTTACACAACAGATGAAACATGTACAAACTGTTTTTCAAAATTTTCTTCTCTTTTCTTCTTTCCTTATGCTTCTACCTCCCCCTTATTTTTATTCAATGCACCTCAATTGAACCTGAGGCTACAACTGGCCCCCTGGATCATTCCAATGAACCCCAGGGGGTGGTATTGCCCACTTTGGATACCTATGGCTTATATGAATAATGGATGTGTTAAAATGGAGCTGACAATTTAATTGCTCTAGAATGGCCCTAAAATGGTTCTCCAAATCTGAGTATGGTCATTTTAAAAAAAACAGTCTGCTTATGCACAAATGGGAATATTTCCAAATATAGGTCACATTATACATATTCCCAAAAAATATGGAATGATGTCAGTTGTTTTAGTCATAGGCTGGTATGTTCAGACCTTGAATTTTTCTCTGTGTTTTTCAAATGAATAAATATAAATAGTTTCTCGATGAAAAGTTCTTTGTTCCTCTAATTCATACACTGATAAAAAAATTTTAATGTTTACAAAATAAAATTCTTGTAAGTAAGTGATACGTTAAATATGGCCTTGGAATTGTACCATTCAAATTTATCACTTTATTACTTCTAATTTGTGTGTATGGTGGTGATTCTCCAATGTTGTTCCTCACAAAGTAACATTTCCTTGGACTCATTGGGCCCTTATCTTAAAGGAATGCTGGGTCCCCAATGCCATGGTCAGGATTGCAGGTGAAAGAGATGGTGATTGCATACCGAGTACCCCAATGAACCTTTTCTACCCGATGGAGATTTTCTGAACCTGAGGTGAAGAAGGAGACTCGACCTGAAAGAAGCAGAAAGCAAATATAATTAGTGAATAAAGGGCAGATAACACTTAAAGGATGATTGGCTATTTGAAAAATGGTGTTATTTAGATCACAGGATTCATAAACTCAGGATTTGGTGTATGTATGTGTGTATGTTGGGGGTGAAGGAGGGCTACCATAAAAATAACAAATTTCATGTAATGGGAGCTACTAAAAATGAGTTAATGTACACAGAACAAAATGTTTTAATTTTGTACATGAGGAAGTCAAGTTAAGGAATGAAAGGAGAAAACAAACTCAGAGAAAAAGGCAGGAACATAAATTCTTTTTGGGGGAAAAAAGTACAAGACTAGAGTGACCCAAGTTTTAGACTGTATACTGCCATTTAGAAAATCTAGACTTTGGGGGGATTGTAAGAAGATGGCTGTTTGCTAGAATCTAGATAAACCTAGATCTGCAAAACACCATGATAAAAATGTAAAAGTATACTAATTAAAAGACTTGTATGGACTGATGCTGAGCAAAGTAAGCAGAATCAGGAGAACGTTGTACACAGTGACAGCCACATTGTGTGATGACTAATGTTGATAGACTTAGCCCTTCTCAGCAATGCAAAGATATCTCCAAAGGTGTCATAATGGAAAATGCTATCCACATCCAAAGAAAGAACGATGGAGTTTGAATACAGATCGAAGCATACTATTTGCTATTTTTTCTTTTGTTTTATTTTCCCTTTCTTGTGGTTCTTCCTATTGGTTCTAATTCTTCCTTACAACATCACTAATGTGAAAATATGTTTAATAGGAACGTATATGTATAGCCTACATCAGATTGCGTGCCATCTTGGAAAGGGAAGAAATGAGAGAGGGGAGAAAAATTTAAAACTCAAATGCTTATGGAAGTGATTGTTGATAAATTACAACAAATTAATAAAAAAAAGAGATGGCAGATTAAGTGAGGCAGTGGTTAGAAGCAAAATAGACTGCATAAAGAGAGAAGAAGAAGAAGAAGAAGAAGAAGAAGAAGAAGAAGAAGAAGAAGAAGAAGAAGAAGAAGAAGAAGAAGAAGAAGAAGAAGAAGGAGGAGGAGGAGGAGGAGGAGGAGGAGAAGAAGGAGAAGAAGAAGAAGAAGAAGGAGGAGGAGGAGGAAGAGAAGGAGGACGAGGAGGAGGAGGAGGAGGAGAAGGAGGAGAAGGAGGGGAGGGGGAGAAGAAAGAAAGAAAAAGAAAGAAAGAAAGAAAGAAAGAAAGAAAGAAAGAAAGAAAGAAAGAAAGAAAGAAAGAAAGAAAGAAAGAAAGAAAGAAAGAGAAAGAAAGAAAGAAAGAAAAGAAAGAAAGAAAGAAAGAGAGAAAGAAAGAAAGAAAGAAAGAAAGAAAGAAAGAAAGAAAGAAAGAAAGAAAGAAAGAAAGAAAGAAAGAAAGAAAGAAAGAAAGAAAGAAGTGGCATGGAGGGAAATTACAATTAGTAATCATAACTGTGAATGTGAGTTGGATGACCTCATACATAAAATGGAAGTAAATAGCAGAATGGATTAGAAACTAGAATCCAACAATATATTGTTTACAAGAGACACACTTGAAACAGAAAGACACACACACAGAGTTAAAATAAAAGTCTGGAGCAGAATCTAATATGCGTCAGCTAAACTGAAAAACGGCAGACAGTAGTAATCGTCATCTCAGACAAAGGAAAAGCAAAAATAGACCCAATTAAAAGAGATAAGCAAGGAAACTACATTATGTTAAAAAGGTACGACAGATAATGAGGTAATATCAAAAAATTTTACAGCAAGTTTCTCTGATAAAAGTCTCATTTCTCAAACATATACTAAGTATGGAACTGAGTCCAATTTATAAAAATAAGGGCCCCTCCTCAAATTATAAATAGTCAAAGGATATAAACAAGCAGTTTTCTGAAGAATAAATCAAAGCTATTTATACTCATGAAAAAATGTTCGAAATCACTACTGATTAGAAAAGGCAAATTAAAACAGCTCTGAAGTACTACCCCATACCTATCAGAAAAGACAAATGCTGGAGAGGAAAAGGGAAAATAGGTACACTAATGAACCACTAGTAGAGTAGTGAATTGATTCAACCATTCTGGAGAACAATTTGGAGCTATGCCCAAGGGGCTATAAAACTCGGATACCCAACAATACAACTTCTAGATCTATGTATCCCAAAGAAATCAAAGAAAAAGGAAGAATTTATATATGTACAAAAATACTTATACAGCAGCTTTTTTTGCAGTGGCAAAGAACTGAAAATTGAGTGGATGTTCATTAACAGGGGAACGTGGCATATGATTGTGCTGGAGTGCTATTGTACTATAAGAAATGATGAGGGAGTGGTTTCAGAAAAACGTGGCAAGATCTATATGAACTGATGCAAAGTGAAGTGGGAAAACCCAGAAATCATTGTGCACAATGACAGCAATGCTATAATGATAATCAAGGAATTACTCTTCTTTGATTTTCCCTTGTTTGGTTTTGTAATGTCTTACTAGCTGTGTGACCCTGGGCAAATTACTTAACTGCTGTGTGCCTTAGTTTCTTCAACTGCAAAATGGTAAAATAGTATTTACCCCCCAGATTTGTTGTGAGAATCAAATAAGAAAACATTTTTAAAGTGCTTAGCATAATTCCTGGTACATAGTAAGTACTCAATATATGTTTATCATCTTCTCTTCCCCTTGAGCAGTAGCAGACAAAACAATAGAACAAAAGATAGCCTTCTGATCATCTAAATTACTCCAGATATCTGTGAATAAACATAAGACAAAGGAAAATAAACTAATACCTCACAAGGAAGAGGACTTGGGATTTCCAAGAGAGAATGGAACCAAGCAGGGCGTTCAAGAAAGGAATAAAAATGGTGACAGCAGAATTTATGGCTTGCACAGCAGATATAATTGTCAAAAAGAAAAAAAAAAGCTTGAATCTACAATGCCAATGAAACAAAAGAGAAAACAACTGATTTGGGAATGCAGATATAAAGATTATAGGGCAATCTGGAAGAAGAGAAGCAAAAAAAAACAATAATGTTAAAAGAAAAAATTTCTGTACATGCAAAATACAGTCAATCTTCAACACTTACACCTTTTGCAATTTCAAGCATCTGTGTGATTTTATTAGTACTCTCATTTTCACTTTCATGTTGGCAATAACACATTTGTGACTATGTGTAGTAGAGAAGAAATGAGAGGTGTGATGCATATAAGTTTGTGGAGCATCTTTCTTTGGATATTAAGTGAGGTTGTCTTCTCTATATGTTAAAAAGGGGAGGGGGAGAGGGAAGATTATCCATCTTGTCTCCTAAGTAAAAAATATGTTTACAAAAACCTTTTGTATTTCCCTATGACAGAAGAGACAGACCAGATATTATTAAAAGTTCAATATTAATTCAAAACTCATCTTGCATCCTACCAATTTTTAAAAAGAGACCTACCAGCCCTAGGTTCCACAGTCTTGTTAAGACCTTCTTCCATGAACACAAATCGTCCTCCACCAAAGTCTTCCATATAATCTGAGAGATACAGCAATGAGGTATAATCAAAGGAACCATATGTTGTCTATAAACCGAAGAAAAGTGAAAAGAATCAGGCTGTTCGCTATTTATCTGTGGAAATGAAATCTCAAAAGTCATGTGTAAGATTTCCCATTTCTGACTGGTCCTGACATATCAGAAAGTTAATGAAAAAAATAATCAGCCCTCATTTTGGTAATCCTTTCCAAATGTCTTGACAATTTAAAAGAAGGATATACTGCCAAAGTCATTCCCAGGATAGAGGAAAAATAGATAGGTTATGATCTGGGGGGAACATTCAAATGAAATCATAGCTCTATCTGAGCTGGACTCTATTTATACTTACAATACCTCTACATTTTTTATGGGCTGCCAGAAATCCTCTGGCATGCCACAGGTGGTGCAGGCCTGCTCTATTTCATAAAATATCAAAGTATCATTTCTATATGTCATATATAGCATAATTCAATCAATATATAAGTCTTATTTTCAATATGACTTATATTCAGAGGGAACACATGAAAATGTCCTACACACACACACACACACCACACACACACACACCCTCTCACCTTATCAATATGAGGATGCCAGTATTCATCATGAGTTGTCTTGGCCTCCGTACTATTTATCCGGGAGAAAAAGGTAGGCTTTGTCAGATACATGGATGAAATGTTGATATCAAAAGCTTGACCAATTGTATGTTGAATTTTTTGCTTCACATCACTAAAAAGAAAACAACACTCACTTTAAAAATAAATTCTGCATGCAAAGTAAATGTTTTAATTTAACATGACTCCCAACAAACAATTTCATCAGTGTAGAGAGGAATTCCTGGTAAAGAAAGTCCCTACTATTCCACTGCAGATCTGCAGCTTAAGTATCTTTGATATTCACTTGGGACACTGAGAGATTAAGTGATTTACCAAGGTACATAGCCAGTAGTTAAGCTTTTCTGATCCTGCACCCAGTCCTCTATCCATTATTACTTTGTCTTTCTGCTAGGCACACACTGGATACTAAACACTCACTTACATCAAGTCATGTTCCTGGTGAATTTGCTGTAAGTCAAAATTATATAAATGCAATCTGATTTTCCCATAGGAAAAAAATAGCTTAACAAAGAAGTGGTGTTGATGGGGTGCCCCAGCATTAGGACCATACCTCTCCCCAGCCCAAAGATCATATATATCTCTGGCAGTAACTCATGAGTGGGCCCCAGTGAGGCAAACTATCTCTCCCTGTTACAAGAACAAGCTGACCTTTATCGCATTTCCCTCATACAAATAGGACTATCTTATACCAGCAGAACTTTCGTGTACTAATTCCCACAGTTACAGTACACAACTCAGAGGTCAAGCTATAGATGTCAACTCCTGAGGCCCTCCCCCTCCAGGGTTTCCAGTAGTGAATGATGCCTGTGTCCAAGGTACAGAAACTGTATATTCACCACCTAATTAGCATACTTGGCACACCACTCACTGTACTTTTTCGATATAAGCTTTAGCATCACTCCTGTTAGGTTGCAAGTTCCCTAAGGAGCTCTGCCCACCATGTTAGCCTTACAGTAAACTGTTTGCCACTTGACTATTTTGCAGACTGCTTGAGTCTGAAAATTCTCTCCAGACAACTTTGCCATGAACCTCAGTATTTTGAGGTCCCTGCACCTCTAAAACCACATCAATGTGGTATAGGTAAAGAATATCAGTCTCAGGTCAAAAGAGAAGGATTCCAGACTGGGTTCTACTTCTACACCAACTACTTGGTCTTAGGCAAATGACAACTCTTGAACCTTAGTTTCTATATAGGTAAAGTATGGGTGCTTGCTGTGAGGAACAATGAAATAATATATGTAAAAGTGCTTCCAATAACAAAGTACCTATACCTATAAGCTATTATTTACATGGAGTTATATTTTTAAAGATCATTTTATTTATTTTTAATGGATCTCTTTGGTTGTAAAATTATACACATTTTAAAAATATATTTTCCTGCCATACCTATTGAGCCATACCTTGCATAAAAGGATTTAAAAAGAAGAGGGGAAGGTCATTCAGCAAAACCAACCAACATATATAGTGTTTATAATATTTCATACCCATAGATTCTTACCACTGAAAAGAAGGGAGGGAGCTGCATTTCTTCTCCAAAACCAAACTTGGTCAGTGTAACTATGTAGTGTTCAGCATTGTTCTTTCCAGTTAACACTGCTGAAGTATGTATGTATATTATTTTCCTAACTGAAGTTCTGCTAACTTCAGTTTGTATCAGTTGGTCTTTCTGACCCTGCCATTTGATACCTACATCACTTGGGGAAAGTCAATTAAAATCTTAGGGCCTCAGTTTCTATATCTATGAAGAGAGAGTAATGGCCTTTAAAGTTCTTCCTAGATTTAAATCTTTGATGCCTGGATCCTACCTGAATCCCTATGTTTCTTTTAATTCTTCATATTTGCCATTTCTTATATATCTTATATTTCTTATATATCCCATTACATTTGAAGATGATGACCAATTTTTAAAATGAATTCTACTGCAAGTAATATCTCCATATAATCGAAAATTTTCTAACATATGTCAATTACACATGGCAACATAGTATTCCATCACATAAAATCATATTGGTCTGAATAAAGGACAAACTTTTTCCACAAATCTAGTTTATATGATCAGGGTTACTTTTCATTACCCATACATTTCTTCTTTTCAAAACTACATATTTCTTTTTATTTTCAAAGAGATTCCCTTTAAGGAGTTTGACATACATAGCACCATGGTATAGTACACAGAATTCTTATTCTGAAATTTCTGCTTTATTTTTATTGCAACAACTCAGAAGGCGAAGCATCACTGTCATCAGATCTAGAGAATATATGAAGATTTATGAGTTGAGATTTTGAGAAGCATCAATACAAAGATTTAGGGAATTTAATGTTTTTTGTTGGGGTAAGAAAGTGATTTAGGGGTATCTGATTTCCTGAGGGTAGCTCATTGCAAATTCCCCTACAGTAAACAAACTAAATAATTAATTAATTCAACAAACACATTAAACGCCTACTATGTCCAAGGTACTGGGGGCGGCAGGGGGAAGCAATCTTGAAGGACCATGGTACATTTATTATGGATTAAGTTATTGATCATTCCAGGGACTTAAAGACAGATAATCTCTCTGGTTTTATATGTCATCAATAGTTACAACTTCCTGGTATTTAGTTAATAAGCATTTATTAAGTATCTACTATGTGCCAGACACTGTGCTAAACACTGGGGAATATAAACATTAAAAAGTATGATGCAATATCAACGCAATGATTATCAATGTGGCATTTATAAATATGTGAGAGGGATATATAAGTCATCTGGCAGTAAGATTGAAGGCTAGACATTTTGTCCTATTCTTCCTGGCTCTCAAAAACTCCCCTAAAAGAGTGGGAACTGTGGCAGAGGAAAAGCAGTTACTGCTTTATAGGCCAAGACCCTAAAAAGCCTAACAAGGTAACAACCTTATGAAGTAACAGCCGAGAACTTTAATCCTTAACTTATCTACTAAGTGCTTTCCACCATTAGCCCTCATTTTGTTGCAGGGCAAGCAAACTCAATATACTAGCATATGCTTTGGGATATCCTCACCATTGATAACGCATGGCATATGTGGTGCAATGCACTGATGAAAGTATTTTCTAAAAAAAGCTGAGACTGAAAGAATATAAAATCTCTCTAAGTGAAAGAAATAACTTTAAATATTTAGAATGTAACAATAACTGACATTTATGTAATGCTTTAAATTTTGTGAAGTATTTTATACTCATTACCATATATTCATTACTGTATCCTTTAGTTTCCATACATATTTTTTTGGGGGGGTCAGGCAATCAGGGTCAAGTTACTTGTCCAGGGTCACACAGCTAGTAAGTGTCATGTATCATGTGTCTGCGGCTAGATTTGAACTCAAGTCCTCCTGACTCCAGGGCTGGTGCTCTATCCACTGCACCACCTAGCTGCCCCTGTATCCTTTAGTTTAAACAACAGCAATGTGAGCTAAGCATTATTTATATGGGGAAAACTGCAGCTCATGAAGTTTAAGTTACTTACTCATGTGTACCTAGTAAAGTAGCACAAATAAACACAAACTATAAAACCTAGTATTAAAAGGATAAGGAGAAAGAAGTTTGAATATACACTGCTGGTGACTATGAAATTGGATAAGTCTTTCTGGACATGAATCTGGCTACCAATATATAAAAATATTGTAGAATTGTTCACACCCATTAATTATACTCTAATTAATGTTGACCCATTAATTACAATCCAGTATTTAAATCTCAAGGAAGTAACCAAAAAAAGTGAAAAAAATGAATTTATAAAAAGATGTTCATGGCAATGCTGTTATTATAACATATAAAATTAGAAGTACGATATCAGCACTAATACAAATATGCTTTTTAAAAAACATATACATTATACAGTAATACAGGATGATAAATAACATATATCAGTAGGATTACTAAACCAGAGTATTTTACAACTTCTGTTACATTACCAGATAGTTCAACAAAATGACTATAGCTATGGGCAAGTAGGTGATGAAGTGGATAGAGCAGTCCTAGTATCAGAAAAACCTGAATTCAAATCCAACCTCAGACACTTACTAGATGTGTGACCCTGGGCAAGTAACTTAACCCCAATTGCCTTCTCCTCCCCTCTCACCACACCTACCCTCAAAATGACTATTGCTATACATGTGGTATTTATGTGTAAAGTACGTATGAATATTACTTTCTACAACTATTTCTATTTCAGTTTGTTTAAACTTCCAAAATGTAGACTTAAAGGGAATACCTGTTTTCATTTTTCATTTAAACTAAAAGACTAAAAATGTAGTTGGGCTACTTTAATGTGTGAAATACGGACTAGTCATAAACATTTCATTTACACAAAAATACCCAGGTTGGATATTCAGAACAAAACCATTGGAAATACAGCTATAACTGAAAACAGACAGACATTAAGTGATCTGCTCAGGATCACAGAGCTTTAATTGTCTGAGGCTAGTTTTGAACCCAGGTCTACCTGACTCTAGGCCCTGCTTTCAATCTAATAGATTAGTTTCCTCAATTCCTTCAAAATTTCCTCTATCTTTAACTAAGACTGATCTTAAGTATCTAATAAAAGGCAAACAAACAAAATCTGAATCAAATTACTAACTTTGATATTCAAAATAGAAAGTATGCATCTAAGATGATTATTCTTTTACCTTACTTTCTCATAGTATAAAAAAATATTATTGCCAAACTTAACATTTTAAAATTAGGGTATATGCGCCCATGTGTGAGTGTGGTGTGTGTGTGCGTGCGCGTGTATGTGTGTGTGATCTCACAAAGATCAGCTCAAATTCACAGCTGAATTTGTGAATGTGTATTACCAAAGACAAATTGCACAATTTCATTTCTTAAGTAGCTGGACGTGGACGTTCATAGATCATTAAAAGTAGACAGGAAATTTAGATAATGTATGAGTTGTCACTAATATATCCCTTTTTCTCTGGATCCAATTTCCTATCTCTTCAGTGTAATCTAGTGTAAATCCACTTTTTGCAGTCAGGCCATTCTTACATTTGATCTGTGGCTAATTATCCACCAAAATGACACGTATTCAAAGACACGTGCTGTATTTCTTGAATTGCCCCAATACAGACAGCTTGAACTCAAAATTTAAACAAGAAGATCTTTCTAGAGCCTAACACTAATGAATTCAAGAATGGATTTTGCTTTGACTCCTTTGAATTATTTTACCGGTATAACTGAAAATCCTCTTCTGAGAAGATATCTTGAATTTTTGCCCCAAAGTATCTGTAAAAAACAAAAATATCTTAATAAAAAGACATGACTCACATTATACCCTTTCTACCTATTTTCCTTACTGTCTTTAACACCACCTTCTCCTCCACCATTTAGCTAATTAATGTACCAAGAGAAAATTCCTGAAAACTAACATGTCCTTTAAAAAGAAATTGTTTAAAGCTGGTACAGTAACAAAAAAAAAAAAAGATCTCAGAGTTAAGAAAAATAAATACTGGTTTCCTCTCCCAACAAAAGTAAAGGCATCTCAGTTTATGAAAGGAAGTGGAATGAATCAGTTTGGTACAGTAGAAAGAACATTGGGTTTTGAGTCAGAGGACTTGGGAATCCAATCCTGCCTATGCCACTCCCTCTACAGGACCCTGCCCGAGGCACTCAACCTTCCTAGATTTCAGCTTCCTCATATGTAAAACAGAGGGTCGGACAAGGAGTCCTCTGAAGTTCCTTCCAACTCCAAGTCTATGATCCTATGAATTGGTGTCTTTTACTACTGACACAGTCACTCAACTAAAAACTGAACAGCACAAATTCACCTAAGATGACTTCCTTTTTTTACCCATCCATCTCACCCATTCTTTTTTTTTTAAATATTAATTTATTTATTTTTAGTTTTCAATATTTACTTCCACAAGATTCTGAGTTCCAAATTTTCACCCCATCTCACCCCTCCCCCCACCCCCAAGATGGCATGCATTCTGAATATCCCTTCCCCTAGTCTGTCCTCTCTTCTATCTCTCCACCCCTTCTCTTATCCCCTTCCCCTTCTATTTTCCTGTAGGGCAGGACAGACTTCTGTACCCCATTTCCTGTATTTCTTATTTCCCAGTAGCATGTGAAAACATTTATTTTAAACATATGTTTTTAAAACTCTAGATTTCAAATTTTCTCCCTTCCTCCCTCCCCACCCACCCTCATTGAAAAGGCAGGCAACTCAATATAGGTTATACATGTGCAGTTATGCAAAACACTTCCATAGTAGACATGTTGTGAAAAACTAACTCTATTTCCCTTAATCCTATCCTGCCCTCCCATTTATTCTATTCTTTCTTTTGACCCTGTCCCTCCTCAGAAGTATTTGCTTCTGATTACCCCTTTCCCAATCTGCCCTCCTCTCTATCATCCCCCTGCTCTCTTGTCCCCTTCTCCCCTATTTTCCTGTAGGGTAAGACAGATTTCCATACCCAATTGAATGTGTATGTTATTCCCTCCTTAAGCCAAATCCTATGAGAATAAGATTCACTCATTCCCTCTCACCTTCCCATTTCCCCTCCACTGTAGAGACTTTTCTTTTCTGTTTTTTTTGTGAGATAATTTACCCCATTCTACCTCTCCCTTTCTTCTCTGAGTATCATCCTCTCATCCCTTAATTTTATTCTCCAGATATGACCCCTTAATCTTCAACTCACCCTGTGCCTCTATCTATCTATCTATCTATCTATCTATCTATCTATCTATCTATCATCATCATTAATTTTTTCCTTCCAACTACCCTAATACTGACAAAGTCTCATGAGTTAAATATCATCTTTCCATGCAGGAATGTAAACAGTTCAATCTTAATAAGTCTCTTATGATTTCTCTTTCCTGTTTACCTCTTCATGTTCCACTTGAGTCTGTATTTGAAAGTCAAATTTTCTATTCAGCTCTGGTCTTTTCATCAGAATGCTTGAAAGTCCTCTATTTCACTGAATGACCTTTTTTCCCCTGAAGGATTATACTCAGTTTTGCTGGGTAGGTGATTCTTGGTTGTAATCCTATCTCCTTTGCCCTCTGGAATATATATTCCATGCCCTGGTCCTTTAATGTAGAAGCTGCTAAATCTTGTGTTATCCTGATTGTGTTTCCACAGTACTTGAATTGTTTCCTTCTGGCAGCTTGTAATATTTTCTCCTTGACCTGGGAACTCTGGAATTTGGCTACAATATTCCTAGGAGTTTTCCTTTGGGGATCTCTTTCAGGAGGAGATCTGTGGATTCTTTCAATTTCTATTTTGCCCTCTGGTTCTAAATATCAGGGCAGTTTTCCTTGATAATTTCTTGAAAGATGATGTCTAGGCTCTTTTTTTGATCATGGCTTTCAGATAGTCCAATAATTTTTAAATTCTCTCTCCTGGATCTATTTTCCAGGTCAGTTGTTTTTCCAATGAGATATTTCACATTGTTTTCTAATTTTTCATTCTTTTGGATTTGTTTACAGTGTCTTGATTTCTCATAAAGTCACTGTCTTCCAATTGCTCTATTCTAATTTTTAAGGAAGTATTTTCTTCAGTAACTTTTGGACTTCCTTTTCCATTTGGCCAATTTTTCTTTTTAGGGCATTTTTCTCCTCATTGGCTTTTTGGACCTCTTTTGCCATTTGGGTTAGGCTATTTTTTAAGGTGTTATTTTCTTCAGTATTTTTTTGGGTCTCCTTTAGCAAGCTGTTGACTTGTTTTTCACAATTTTCTTGTATCACTCTCATTTCTCTTCCCAGTTTTTTCTCTACTTCTATTACTTGGTTCTCAAAATCCCTTTTGAGCTCTTCCAAGGCCTGAGACTGATTCATATTTTTCTTGGAGGCTTTGGATGTAGGAGCTTTGACTTTGTTGTCTTCTTCTGGTTGTATATTTTGATCTTCTTTTTCACCAAAGTAAGATAATATAGTCTGACTCTTTTTGCGCCGCTTGCTAATGATCCCGGCCAATTACTTGAGTTTTAAACTCTTTATTAAGGTAAAAGTCTGCTTCCAATGTGGAGAATGTACTGTCCCAAGCTTCATGGGTTTGTACAGCTGTTTTCAGAGATAACTGTAGGGACCTACAAATTTTTAGTTCTTCCAAGGTAATATGATAAGGGGCAGGGTGTTTACTCCTTTCTGTCCTGGAACTGTGAGGAAGGTTTTCTCTCCACAACCACTACAAGCTCCACCATGCCAGAGGTCCTCTCCTTACCCCAGGACCGCCACCCAGAACTGTGACCCAGATTCAAGCAGGGTCAAAGCAAGAGATTCCTGCCTCAGCACTGGCAAAGAGATCCCTGCAATCCCTCTTTGATCAGCCACTGGATTCCCCCTCAGTCTATGGACAGGAAGCTCAGGAGGCAGCTGCCCCCCCAGTGCCACGCTCCTGGGGAATGGAGCTGAGACCCTGCATTCCTCTCTCAGCACCGCAGAAACAGACATTTCCCACTGACCTTCTAAGTTGTCTTTGGCATTAGTGGATTGAGGAGTTTGGAAACTGCCACAGCTGCCCGCGATTCAGTCTTCTGAGGCCTGCTCCAGGTTCACTGCGGCCTGCGCTACATTCCTCTCCCAGCCTGGCACGATATACCTTTCTGATCAATCATGTAGGTTGTCTTGGGCTGGAAATTTGTTTCACTCTGTCTTTTTGTGGGTTCTGCTGCTTAAGAATTTGTTCACAGCCATTTTTTATGAATATTTGGAGGGGTTTGGAGGAGAGCTCAAGCAAATCACTGCTTTCACTCTGCCATCTTGGCTCCACCTCCCCATCTCACCCATTCTTCAAGGCCCAGGTAAAGATGTATTTCCAAGAAGCCGCTCTAAACTATTCCAAACCACATCAAGCTCTCCTGTCTATGAACTGGTATTATAACTATACAAAGTTTAAGTGTTAATTGCTCTCTAATGCTACATGAGCACACCTAGTCTCCTCAATTAGATTATAAATTGCTTAAAGTAAAAGGCCAAGTCCTACTTTTTTTTTTCAATTCTTCAGAGCAGTTTAAAAAATTCTGAGAATACTATATTTGTTCAATAAGTACTTTCTAACCTTGTTCAGTCTTTTTCATTCATACCCAACTCTTCATGAAACCATTTGGAGTTTTCTTGGCAGTAATACTGGAGTGGTTTGCCATTTAATTTTACAGATGAGGAAACTGAGGCAAACAGGGTTAAGTGACTTGCCCAGGGTCACACAGATTGTAAGTGTCTGAGGCCAGATTTGAACTCAGGAAGATAAGTCTTCCTGACTCCAGACCCAGCACTCTATCCACGATGCCATGTAACTGCCCACAACCTCAGAAAATTTATAAATGAAATTAATAGGCTATAAACTTTCTGAATTAACAAAAATGAGGTTGAAGCTTAATAAAGAGGCCTATGGCTAGGAATGCTGGAATGAAATGCCACAGAAGTTATTTTCTGAGCAATACCTACTGTAAAAATTAATTCAATCTCATATATGTCTACGATATAACAGAATATTAGGCTAGGCATGTTTTATTATTACCTGTATAGATTTACAAAATGCTTTCCAAAAGAAAGTGCTCCAGAGTGTAAGTCTAAGATGGAAGCCTGGAAAATATTGAGAATGAAATGAAAACTTAGTAATGAAATAGCAGAAAAAAAAATTTATTGACTCAACTGAGGGATATCCATAGCATCACTATCTTGTTTGCGTAAGAAAACAATTACTTTTTACACTCTGGTGTATACACTTGTTCATTTACTTATTTACTATTTCCCTATATTTAACATTAGGTTTTTTTCTTCTTTCCTTCCTAATTAGTATTTTCTTTAGTTGTTAATAAATTTATAGGAATCTCGTCATTCCAATCTTGAAGTTAGAAATGGAGGAGGAAGAAAGTGGTAGAGCACAGGCTTAGAAGTAGATATGAAGGCTATAAATTGCATAAGAATTTATAAATAAACTGTTGGACAAATATCATTCCCATTTTGATTCTAAATTGTATTCCCTAAATCTTTTCAAAGTCCAAGTAACAGGAAAACAATTTAATCCAAAACCTAAAAGCCAATGTTGTATTTATGGCTTACATTTCTCTGGTTAAAACTTCATTAAAAAACCACTAGAAGGGATGTGGGAAAATAAATATATTAATGCACTGTTGGTGGAGCTATAAACTGGTCCAAAAAGATCGAAGAAAGAGGAAAAAGACCCATATGCACAAAAATATTACAGCAGCTCTTTTTGAGGTAGCAAAGAATTAGAAACTGAAGGGATGCCTATCAGCTGGGGAATGGTTAACAAGTTATGAATATGATGAAATACTATTGTGTCATTAAAAAATATGAAAGAGATGGTTTCAAAAAAACCTAGAAAGGCTTATATGAACAGATACAAAGTGAAGTGAGCAGAACCAAGAGAATAATTTACACAGTAACAACAAAATTATAAAGATGATCAACTGACAAAGACAGTAACTCTGATGAACACAATAACCCACCACAATTACAAAGGACTCACAGTGAAATATTATGCTATCCACTTCCAGATAGAGAACTAAGATAGATGATCTAAGATTGCATATTGAAGCATATTTTTTCTCTTTCTTTTTCTTGCTTTTTTTTTTTTAATTTGGGAACATGGCTAATTCGGAAAGTCATTTTTCATGAATGAAATATTTGTAATGGGTTTTGTATTTCTTTCCTTCTCAGCGGATGGTGGGAAAGAGTGAGGGGAAGGAGAAAATTTGAAACTGAAAATAAAACCAAATTTCGACAATTCATAAAAACTTTCTTGATACCAACACAATTATAGAAAGATTGATATTTTCTTTTTTTTCTTTCAGCCTAAAGATACATGAATTTTTTTGTTTTCTCAAAGAAGCTGTTTCATAAACATTTTTGCAATATGGTGAGGAACTGATACTATTATGTAAAATTTTTATTTAATACTGAAAATTTAGGAAAAACTCTGACAGTAATTCTTTCAAAGGCATTCACATTTCTCAAGGCCTTTTGTGCTTTTGCCAAAAGTAAATTAGCTTTTAACAAATGGAGGTTAGAGAGGATTACTTAATCAAGGAGTTCCCTAATGCTTTATGATAACAGTCCTAATCATAAATCATACCATTTTTAATTTCTGTTTGTTTGATATAAAATAACTTTTCAATTCTGGGGGCATGGGCCAAAGAAGAGGAGGAAAGTCTGCATCAAATTTAGAGGAACTATTGTGTCCCACAAAATCCACTCCTGTCTTAGTAGACATTCATGAGGGAAAAGGAGAACAGAGAGAAGAGGGGACAGAGAAATAGAGGTGTCTCATGAATATGACCATTAAGAAATATACGTATTTTTCAGTACTACATTCACCTTAATAAAAAAAATCATAAGTTGAGGTATAGATAAATGGAAAATAAACATTTAAAAGAAGAAATACTAAACCCATTCTTCACAGAACCTAGAGCACAATCAAAAGACACAGAATTAAAGATACAATAGTAAAATCATAAAGAATGAGTGGGTCAAAGAAAATAATGTAGAAACAACAATTGTGTGAAAGATCATGATAATGACAATATATAAAAATTTCTGAGATGTAGCAAAAGTCTTCATAGGAAAAATGATATTCCTAAAGATATGTAGTAACAAAAAAGAGAAGTTTAATGAAATGAACAAGCAGTTTTTAAAATTACAAAACAAATAAGCAAACCCTCACAAAGAACAAGAGAAGAAATATTGAAAATTAGGATAAATAAGACCAAATGGAATCCAAAAAAGGCTACATAACTAATGAAACTAAAAAAAAAGGGTTTCTTTGAAAAGACTAAGAAAAATCACAAAAAGAGAGAAATGAAATTAACCCCCCAAAATGAACAAAATAAAACCATAATAACAGAAAAGAATTAAAGAGAAACAGAATGTAAAGGTAAGATAGAGAACTATAAAAACTAAATAGAGGGAAAAGACTAAAAGTTACCAAAGATCTCAGGAGGAAGAAAACTCAATTAAAGAACTTGAGCATCAGCAAATAAAAAAGGGATGATACTGATATCCAAAGAGAATAAATGAACATCAGGTAAAAGAATATTAATATATGCCCAAATATTTCAAGCCAAAGGAAAATGTATCAACATCTGATAAGGCACAGGACACTATGTATTCCCAAATGATCACACATTAGGATTTAAAATTATTCTTAAGAATTAAGAAAGCACTTCACCAGATGTCTTATGTGACATAAATATTATTCTAATACCCAGGAAGGATAAAACAAAGATGTATATCAGCAATATCATTAATTAATAAATATTAAAAAATTTTAAATAAAATCCTGTTGAACAGACTATAATCATTCATCCAGGAAATCATTTATTATGATTAAGCTGGATATACTAGGTGTGATTCAATATTAAGAAAATAATCAACATAATCATACTAAAAACAAAAAAATCCAAAACCACATGATTATCTAAATAGATATAGAAAAATCCTTTGACAAAGTACAATACCCAATTATGCTAAGGGGGAAAAAAGCCCTCCAAATCAAAGGCTTCTACAGAAAGATCTTTTTTTTCTTATAACAGAACCAAAAACACGTATCCCATTCAGTGGGCATTCTGCAATAATTTTCTTAATAAATACAGTAGTAAAGATGCCTTTCCTCAGTATTATTTGAAATAATTCTACAAATGCTAGCAAGGACAAAAAAACTGAAGTTGTAAAAATAAAGAGGAAATAAAACTATTCCTATTTGATTATATATTTATCCCTGACAGTTTAAAAAATTTTAGCAAAGTTGCAGGATCCAAAATGAACACACAAAAAAAATCAACAGTACTTCTATATAAAAATAACAAAATCCAAGAGACAAGTGATAAAAAGAGCAATGATTCAAGAGAGCAGGTGGGGTAATTTGGTCTTTGGGTATCTAAGAACTCTGAATGACACTAACTGTACCGGTTGGTGCCTTTTATATTCATAGGTGACCAGAAATCCTTATAAAGAGAGGCAGAGGCTATCATAAAGCTACTTCAATGGAGATAACAGATTGAATCTTTCCCCATCCTGCCAATTAAGTTCTGCTTTGTCAGCTCAAGTTGACATGTGAAATGGTGGGGTCCCTGATAGACACTGACCCTATTACACCATGTCAAAGTAACATCATTCTTTTTTTTTTTTAAACGGGATTATTTACTTAACTAGTAGATGACGGTGATGCTGTGGGTATATTCACCTGAGTTTTAGCAAAGCTATGGCCCACTTTACTTTTCTCATCAAACTTCCTCTGAAGTACTGTGTTCAGTTCTAAGCAACACAATTTAAAAAGGAAGTGAAAAAACTAGAGAGTATGAAGAAGAGGAGAACCAAAATCATGAAAGACCTTGAGTCCAAAATAGATGAAGATCAAGTGAAGGAACTGGACATCATTAGCCTGGAGAATATTCAAATAGGACATGATGGCTATCTTCAAGTCCTTTACGGATTACATTAGGTGGAAGATGGAAGATGAAACACTGTGGAAAATGTGGCAGGCTGTTCTGTTTAGCCCCTAAGGTCAGAACTTAGTAGCAATATATGAAAGTTACAAAAAGGTAAACTTGGGCTGGCTGTCACAAAAAATATAAACAAATTAATAATTAGAGCTGTTCAAAAGAGGGGTGGTAGGTTCCCCCCTCCTCACAGCTCTTCAGAGAAGGGGCTAGATGACACCTGAACAAGTATGTTATGATGGGGATTCCTTTCATATATGGACTGGAATAGATGACCACTGAGGACCATTTCAACTTTTAGATTCCGTAATTCTCTAATTCTAGGTGTCACTGTTAGAAGAGACCTTACAGATCAGGCAGTGCAGCTCCTTCATTTATCAATAAAAATTTTTTTTAAAAATTGACTTTGAACAATTGGAAAATATGTAATAAATAAATAAATGTGTGTGTGCGTGTGCGTGTGCATATGCGTGTGTGTAAATAAACACAAAAGGGCAGCTAAGTAGCTGCCTGGGCCTGGAGTCAGGAAGACTTATCTTCCTGAGTTCAAATCTCAGATACTCATCATGTGACCATGGGCAAGTCACTTAACCCTGTTTGCCTCAGTTTCCTCATCTGTAAAATGGGCTGGAGAAGCAAATGGGCAACCACTCTAGTAGCTCTACCAAGAAAACCCCAAATGGAGTCACAAAGAATCAGACATGACTGAAAAATGACTAACAACAAAACTTAAGGGTAGCTAGGTGGCACAGTAGATACAGTGTTGGGCCTGGAGTTAGGAAGACCTAAGTTCAAATACAACCTCAGACACATATTAACTGTGTGATCCTGGGCAAATCACTTAACCCCATTTGCCTCAGTTTCCTCATCTGTAAAATGAGCTGGAGAAATGGAAATGGAAAACCACTCTAGTATCTTTGCCAAGAAAATGCCAAAAAGGGGTCACAAAGAGTCAGATGACTGAAAAATAACAAAAATAACACAAAAAACATAATTTACTAAAACAAAATCTTCAGCCTTTCATCCAAGTATCTCAAAAAACTCTACAAATATCACTACTTTCACAAATGTCAACAACACTTTTACTCTCACGATTTATAGAATACTATGGAAGCAACAAAATGCCATTAAGGAATGGTAAGAGGGCCTGTTAGAGGAGGAAAGGAAAGATTAAAAAAATGGAAGAAACAGTCCCTCTAGGCTTAGAAAGTTTATAATCATGTTACTAATATAGACAGTATAATACATGAAAAAGACTTAAGAGCACTAAACATGAAAAAAACCTTAAGTTCTATTAAAAAGCAAGGACTTTTAGATGCTCCTGGAGGGAAGAAATAGAATTTTTGTTTTTATATGCCACATTTATTGTATAGCTATAAATAACAAAAATCTCAGATTTAATCTCAGAAGTACTGAAAATGATCATCACCCAGATGTCAACAAAGAGATGCAATGTAAATGAATGAACAGATTGCAACAGATAAAAAACAAGGAATTAAGGAAAAGCAGAATAAAAGATGAGTGAAAAAGAAGATAGGAGTCATACGGTGAGAGCATGTGATAACAGATGGGATAGTCCACGTGTTTCTTCCACTGGTATCCTCACAATGTTAACAGAAATCAAGGAAGGTTCCTCAATACACTGGGTGAATGCTGTATGGCAAAATGTAGGGGGACATGAAAAAGAGTCATATAGGATAAGTAGGTATGGATGGGTTGCTATCTATGTCATTGGATGGAATATTCACATCGATGAGATCACAAGTCATCCACTTAAGAATCTCACTATGGGGGCAGCAAAGTAACAGTGAATAGAGCACTGGCCCTAGAGTCAAGAGGACCTACGTTTAAACCTGGCCTCAGATACTTACTAACTGTGTGACCCTGAGCAAGGCACTTAACCCCAACTGCCCCAAAATAAATAAATGAGTAGAAATAAAAAGTAGCTCACTATGGCAAGCACAGAGTAGTCACTTAATAAATTACTTTTGAATTGCAATATCTGTTGAATTTACAGACAAATATATAAAGAGAGTGAAAACATATGTAAACTTCTTGGATATGGCCAATGTAGGAATATATTTTGCTTGACCATGCGTATTTGTTACGAGAGTTTTCTTTTCTTTTCTTTTTTTCAAATGACTGGAGAAGTGGCTAGGAGGAAGAAGGGGACTATGGAAGGGAAAGAAAGAAAGAAGGAAGGAAAGAAAAAGGAAAAAAGGAAGAGAAAAAAGAGAGAGAAAAGAGAGGGAGAGAGGTGAAAAAAGAGTCATTGAAGGGAACAGAAGTCCTAAGTCTAAGCAGAACAGCTCTTAAAAGTTAAACGCAAAATTCACTGTATGCTTAAAAGGAAAAGCAAATTGTATATAATAATTTACAGTTTCATGTACAATCCTCTTTTTCTGTTCCATAGGTATATGGAAGTGCTAATTTTATTTGGTGTTTAAATTCAGAATTAAAAGAATTAACAAAACAAAAAAGAAAATTCATGTAAACTCTTCATTAATAGAGATGATGACAGGGAATAATCCAAAGTAGCAAGTACTCCGAAAGTGCTAGATTTTAGTAAATCTTTTAATACAGGCAGTTTCCACTTTTCAATGCTATGCTTATTTAATGTTGTGGTATAGTGGAAACAACATTAGACTTGAAATCAGGATCGCTTAATAGCAGGGGGAAGGATGACATATCCAAATGCTTCATTACTAGCTGATTTACTTGTTCTGAATCCACAAAATAAGGATAAGACATATACTACCTAACATAAAAGGTTTTTCTTCAGAGGGTGCTTATTAAAATTTTAAATCAGCATATAAAAGGGAAATGCAGTGGTTGTTATCCACTCATTTCAAAATTTCCAGCGTTAGCCATACAGATGAAGGCAATGATGATACATACTCAGGATACAGGGAACATGAGTCAGGGCTTCTTCTTACAACAATCCACTTCAAAAGTGAATAGCCAAAAATACACTGTGTCTCACTATAATCTAAGACCTCCTCACTTATATTTGAATATATTATGACAGACGTGCTAGAAATTCATTATAGAAGGATCATTAATTTAGAGATAGATATATGAAACCCTAGAAATCTTCTAGTTCAAACCCCTTATTATAAAGATGAAGAAACTGAGGCCTAGAAAGGTTAAGCAAACTGTTACAAGTCACAGAGGCAATAGAGAGCAGAGTCAGGATGTGAACTCATTCTCTGACTCTAAATCCAGTGTTCTTTCCACTACTACACTGCTTCCCTCTTGATGCCATCAATATCTCAAAATTGAGACAATAGTGTAAAGAAGACCTGATTCAGGAGGCTCTGGAAAATTGTCCTGCATTAGACATTATATCAATCGCTCAAATTATCCCTGCTACCTATTACATGCTCAAAACAGATGGTAACGCCTTTCAGAATGATACAAAATATCAACTAAAGAGAACAATCTAATCTCTAAATGTGCTGTGCTTTGGCTTAAGAAAATCATCTAGGGGCAGTTAGGTGGCACAGTGGATAGAGCACAGGCCCTAGAGTCAGGACGACCTGAGTTCAAATTTGACTTCAGACATATTAACAATAGCTGTGTGACTCTGGGCAAGTCACTTAACCCTGTGAGAGATGATCTCTCAGAAGTGAAGCCTCCTCAAAGGATCATTAGTTCTTGTTAATGGTTCTGGTATTGTTGCTTTTGACTGGTACATGTGCACCAACACTAAATGAAGACCCCTCAGAATACAAGACCTCCTCCCCCAGCCTTCTCCCTCCCCTACTCTTAGACAGTGTTAGCAGAAATTCCTGAGCCATAAGAGCATCCTGTCTACCTCATCCTCTAGCTAGTTATATGACTTTGGGTAAAAGGCTGCTGAAACTATGAGGCCCTGAAAAGGGGAACATGCTAGCATAATTTCTATACCTCTTTGTTCTCTCTGTTACTGGGGTAGTTTTTACATGAATAGATTGTATACCTGAGGCTCAGTCAATGAGCTGACAGGAAGGGGGTTAGGGTGGGCTGCTGCATTAGGGTCTATATAATCTTGCCTTAAACAAAGAGCACTCACACTCTCGGGACAGCTTAGGCAGCACAGTGGTGCACTTTCTCCAGAAAGTCAATAAAGAGATCTCTCCTTTTTGCAAACTTTTGTCAAGACTCTGGTTTTTAACTGAGTAAAACAATGTAAACAATGTAAACAATGTGAGCTCTCTCAGATGGACTGAGTGTAGCAATGTCTTAGACTGTTGCAAACTCAAGGTTCGTTATACTAGGCCTATTCAGATAGGCCTAAGTTTCAGGTTCCTAGAAATCACATGATTTGTATTGTTACATCAGCATTAGGTAATGGCTAATTACTAAATAAGGATAAATAGCTAGGATTGGTAGTATTATAATGTGGTTTCCTGTTTCTGGGGTAGAGTTTCACGTTTTAGACTGTAAGGCTGAAATTCCTATCCAATGGGAATTCAAAGCCAGTGCTGGGTGGGTATCTCTGCGTTAGGGCTATATAACCTTTGTTCTGGCCTTTGTGCCTTGCCTCGCTTCGCTGGGGCTGCTGAATGAAGCAGACACCCGCTTCTCTCGAGAACGTAATAAGTCTTTCACTTTATACCTAGAAAATCTCTGGGTGTTATTTTTGGGCAGCTGTACCACACAACCCCAACTGCCTCACACACAAAAAATCATCTAGATCTTTACTACTGTTAAAGTTTATACAAAACTTCATAAATTTATTGTCTATTTCATTAACTTGTACTTCTGTTGTTTAGTCGTTTTTAGTAATGTCCAATTTTTTTGACCCCCTTTGGGGTTTTCTACAAAGATACTGGAGTGGTTTGCCATTTCCTTCTCCAACTCATTTTACATATGAGGAAACTGAGGCAAACAGGGCTAAGTGACTTGCTCAGCGTCACAAAGCTAGTAAATATCTGAGGCTGTATTTAAACTTAGGAAGATGAGTCTTCCTGATCTAGACCAAGCACTCTATCCACTGTAACAACTAGATGCCCCTGTACTTCTGTATCAGAATACAAAATCTTTTTCTCCTATGGTTCTTTCACTTTTGTAGCAATTATTCTCATACCGAAGATTTATATGGAGAATAAGTGGCAAGGGCTAAGTGAAAAAACACAACATGTTTCGATGCAAATCTCAATTAAAAGAAGAAACGAAAGGTGAATAACACACATATAAGTTTACAGTGACTAGATAATAATAATGACTGGTTAGCAAATAAGTATTTCTGCGTTTCAAACCCCACATGGAGACAACCAAGAAAGAAAAAAATATTCTCTCCTTCCTGGCAGCTTTTCATTTCCTCCCAAGAAATTAAAAATTCTTTTCAAACTTTAAAAAAAGCAAAATAAAACAGTAATAGTACAACTCACCCCTCCTTCAGATCCTCCTAGTGACAATCCCTTTTCAGCTATACTGTATAGAGAAAGAATTTCAGATGAGAGAATATGTTAAAATTTTTCACACTACTATTTACTATATTCCTAAACAAAATATCAGAGTGAGCAACTTTAAGGTAACAGATTTTGTTTAATTTATAATAACAGAACCTATATTGGTACAGACCTTTAATTAGAGAAGCAATGTATTAGGAGAAACGAACCAGGAGAACACTTGAATTCAAATCCCAATTCTTCTATTTCCTACCTTTGAAAAAAATAACTCTCTGAAAGCCTCAGCTATAGAATGAGAATAGCGTTACTGACCTGACCACTTCATTTGATTGTTATTAATAAGAATCAAATGAAATTGATATGAAAGCACTTTGAAAATTGACAAAGGCTATACAAATAGAAACACTGGTACTATTATCATCTTTTTCAACTTAAGTCCAAGTATGGCGCCTCACTGTGGCATGGATGTGAACTCTGGTTCAGCCACAGTTTATCCCAACGTAAAACAAGCTCTAGCAGGTGCTACCAAATCTTGGGATGGAAAGGCCCAGTATGGACCTGGAGACAAAGGATTTATTTGTTGCCTAAGGACAGCCTTAGTTATTATTTTTTAGACATCAATCAACATGCATTTATTAAGAGCCTACCTACAACATTATGGTAGGAGAACTATCTACCAGAGTTCCCCAACATTTATGCAAGTTTAGTTTTTCCTAAAGCCCTACCATAAGTAGATTCCTAGGCTAGTTTTTCCTCAAAAGGCACTGAAATTTTCCTCAAGACTTGAATGACTCATGACATTAAGGGTTAGGTCACTGACTTAAGTTCTTAGCTGTCTAAATAAACATCTCATTTCATGAAGAGCTGAGGGATTCTTCCTGAGGCTTCTAGTCACAGACCCACAGAATGACCAACACCAAGAAGCACACCTGAATTAAATCTGTATCTTCAAAGAGTATTCTCCCCATTCTATGGCTAAGAAAATCTCCTTTTATTAAGTTCCAAATATTACAAGGATACATCATTTCAAAATAATCTTGAACATGAGGTACCAGCCTCAAGTTGGCTTTGGCCGACTATATAAGAGCTAAACACTAAGAATACAAGGACAAAAATGAAGCAATCGTTGCCCAAAAGAACTTACATTCTATCGGGGAGACAATATGCATATTTGACAACAAAATATATATAAAGTAAATATAAGGTTATGTTCATGTCAGGAGAGGAAGTGAGAAATCAGGAAAGGCCCTATGTAGGAGTTATCACTTGAGCTGAGTTTTGAATTAATCCAGGGATTCTAAGAGGTACCAGTGTGGAGGCAGTGTATTTAAGGTGCAGAGGATAAGAGATATAATGCTATGTGTGAATGAAGGCCAGTCTGTCTGCACTGTAGATTATATAAAAGGGTAATGTATGATGTGTCTGGAAAGTTAGGCTGGAGCCAAATTATGCAGGGATTTAAATACCAAACAAAAAAGTTAACTTCTTAGGGCATCCCCCATAAAGCTATTTAGTCCACATCTTAACCTAATAGATAAAGTAAAGTACTATAGAAATAGATCCTATCCACTGAAGAAAGGGTATTAGGGCTAGACTGGGAAATGGATAGTTTAAAGCTGAAGAAGATGAGGACAAAAAAATATGAGAAGGGGATAAAGGAGTTTTCTCCTGAAAGTGCCAGTGACAATTACAGGGATAGGGAGAGAAACAGGAGAAGCTATTAGGGTAACAGTAGGTAACATATGGAAAGAGAAGCTCATTGTCTCAAAAGGGTGGTATAGAAAGAGCTGGGCCAAACCTGGGTCTGTTCCTTCACCTAAGAACACTGATGAGTGCTGGTGGGGACTAGTCAATGGTTACCCCTGGATCTGTGTTCTGCCTGGGGCATGCAAAATACAGGCACCCATGCCCCCTCCTCCATGGTTGAGGTAGAAGACAGAAGGGCATGGTATTGAGAAGGTGGGAGGCAAGAAGTGATGCCTATAGCCAGCAGAGAATGTTAGTCAGCTGCCTACATTTAGCCCAGAGTCTTATGGGTAAAGAGCCCTTGCATAGGGAATAAGGGACTGGTATGTGGGTTAGTGATGCAGCTCACAACAAAAGTAATGGGGGGCAAATGGAATTGGGGGGGAAGGTAGGATAGAAAGGAGAAACCTTAGGGGTTTACTGAACCCTTCCCCTTCCTTCAACCCCACCTCCCCACCACCAAGAAAAATGCTGCTTTAGACCAATTCTAAGGAAGTGATATATAGAGCAATGGTGCCCACAGAGGGTGGGAGGGACACTACCAAGCAGCACTTAATAAAAGAAGAAAATTCTAAGCAGTACCTTTAGAGAAGGAAAAGGGTAGAGATTCCTGTGGCCAACTGTGATATGTAGGTGGTTGCCCTTTAATAAGGGACACATACAGTCAGGGATTACTTGTACTGACAAAAATATTTTGTGGAAAGTAAAATGATTTTGATAATATATTTGAAAAAAAAATCAATAAGTCTACATCAGGTACAATTTTTCCAGACTACACACACCCTGTTATCAGTTGCCAGCTTGAGGCTAATGACCAAAGAGCTTGGCTAATGACCTGGATTCTATATCCAATGTAAGAAAGAAGAAATTAAGTTATCCCCTATAGAAGGTCTATAACTCTCAAAAAGATCACCTTTGAGACTCCAACAATAACTGCTTGGAGTATAGTAGCAAATAGTCTTGATCTCTTGTCACAGACTTCACCAACTACTCAGCCACCTACCTTCTGACAAAGAAGTGATAGACTCAGTGCAGATTGAGACGTATTTTTGGACATGGTCAATGTGGGAATTTGTTTTTGCTTCACTATACATGTGTTTTACAACAGTTCTTTCTTTCTTTTTTTTCCCCCTCTTGGAGGAGGGGAGAGGGGAAAATATTTTGTCAACTGAAAAAAAAAATTTACATTTTTAAAATTAAAATATTTTAAAAACCCATTCATGGAAGGAGGAATGCCATTTAAAGCTGGTACCCCTAAATAAAGTACTTAGAAAATAATAATGTTAAACTAGGACAATGTTCTTTCATCTTTTGAAATATGAAAAGTGTGTCTTGATTGAGAGAAAACACAAAACAAGCAAGAAAAAATTTATAGAAACTGGTGGAAAGCAGGGGTGGAATCTTAAGGTTAGTATCAGTGCTTTTCAGGAATAGTTTTATGTCCAAAATATAACAAATCATTCAAACTGAACCCACGGCTTCTCTGTCCCAGGACCAGGTAGAATATGTTCAAATGTACAAACATAATTACCGACGGAGCTGTTCAGCCTCCTCTCTGGTGATTACTGTATCTGTTATGCCTCTGCCACATTTTCTAGGTGTACACCCTGGAGAAGAAAACAAAAATAAAGATACAGGAAATAAAAACAAATTTTCAAAGCATCTCATACTTTTCTGATAAAATGAACCAGCAAGTTCAATGTATATTATGTGTCACAACATATCAATATTTATTAGATGCTTGCTATGTAAATGGCATTTTTCTAGGACCTATGGAATTTTATAGTATGGAAAAGAAATAAATTCCTTCTACAAAAAAGCTTACAATCTAAAGTCATTTAGCCTTTCCTCTACCTCTAGGAAATATTTTACCTAAATTATACCAGGAAAATAATGATTACCATACCATTAGAAGAATACTCAAATAAAAGAGGCTACCAGGGTCCTCAAAAACTCTTCTTGCTAAGAAACCCATTTAATATCAGAAAATCTTTCCTGCCATCTAATAAATCCCTCTTTCTGCCAATTAAATAAATTTTCTCAGACTACATTCAGTGACAATAGAAATCAGTGGGTAATCCTGCAGTGGCTGCCACTGCTTTGCCCCAGGTATTATCAAGTATAAGATAAGGTATTATTAAGTGAAGAAGATTTGGAAATCAACAGAAAGAAATCTGTCAAACTCCCAGAGGAAGATGCCTTAGTAGCAGTGGAGGCCTGCCTCAGTGACAGATAGAAGTTTTCAGAGCCCAGCAACGAGTACCAAAATGTAATCTCTGTCCTACCAAGATAGGGCAATAATATTTTACACCAGACCATTACACTTGTCTATCATCTTCTCTGTTCTAGTAGTAACAGGATCATGTTATCTATTTCCCACATGATGCTAACAAAAACAAAAGTTCATAAAAATAAAAAGCTTATCATACAGATAATGAATAAGTCAAAGAAAAACTCCTGATACAATTTTTTTTAAAAATCTGCTACAATATAGGAGAATCAAGTGACTAAGCTAAGGAATTAAAAGCTAATTCATGAAACAGGAAAAAGATAAAATTAAGAAGATAATAAGCACATTAAAGGAATTAAATCAAGTTGCTAATTAAAGCTCCCCCAAAAAATATACTGAAGGGGGGTGGAAAGGAGAAGAAGGGTTATCTCAGAATTGTAGTATACAACTAAAAGTCTATACAAACAAGAAAGAAAGGGGGAAGCAAGGAAGATGAACCTTACTCTCTCCCCCAACCAGTCAAAGGAGGGAATACACACAAACACATACACAATCTCATACTTTCACGCACACAGAGTTGAATGCAGAAATATATTTCACTCAACAGGGAAACAGGTAGGAAAGGAGAAAAAGGAGTCAATTGGGGAGGTTAAGGAAGCGATTAGTCCTACTCAAACTCTAACTTAAGAATGTACAAAAATATTTATAACAGTTCCATTTGTGATGGCAAAGAATTGGATACTAAGGGAATGTCCATCTACTAGGAAATGACTGGACAAGTATACACACACATACACATACATAAATTTTAGCAGTTTCAAAGCAGTCTGAGCATACTGTTAAACCATGATTTTTGCAGAACCTCTGGTTTTTGGACAGTTCCTTTTTTTTGGATTTGAGATAGATTACATAGGAGTACGAGTATGCTGTAAATAAAAGTACGAGTTAGTGCTTTCTCTTAGTAGTTTTAAGAAATTAAAACAAATTTCACTTTTCTTATATTGAAAATAACCTATGATTGTATGTTTTGCATTCCTAGAAGTAGGTTAACAGTATTTTTAAATTGTTGTAACTTCACACCTTTTTGAAATCTGCCCTACAAAATTTATTTGGCTTCAACGTCAAAGCCGTGGCAATTTGTTCCTTGATATGATTGTATTTCCAATTTCTTGTTCATGTCAGATTTCAATAAAACTAAAAAATCTATACGTATCTATATATGTATATATGTATATGTGATGGAAGACCACTGTGTTGTAAGAAATGATGAAAGGGATGGCTTCAGAGAAACCTTGGAAAGACATGTATGAACTGATGCAGAATGAAATGATTAGAACCAGGAGAATAACTTATAAAATGACAATATTGTAAAGACAAACAACATTGAAAGACTTAGGAATTTTGATCAGTTCTGTGGTCAATCACGATTCTGAAAAACTCATGATGAGAAACATGCTATCCACCTCCTGATAAAGAGGTGAAGACTGAGACTGGTTTTTTTTGATATGGCCAATACAGAAATTTGTTTTGGTCAACTATACATGTTTGTAACAATTTTGTTTTTTCTCTCTCATTTGTGGAGAGGAGGGGAAGGGGACATCATGAAACAGCATTTACTGATTGAAAAAAATTTAATTTAATTTTAAATAATAATACAATACTAGCAAAGAGGCTATAAGAAATACATTAAAATACATACATACTATGACCAAAATGGATTTATACCAGAAACACAGGTTTAAGTTCAAAATTAGGGAAATTAAAAACTAAATCATACAGCAGCTATTTAAAAGACTAAAAAGCATAGGAACAAATGGATCTTTTCTCTGGATGGTAAAAAGCACTTTTTTTAAAAAAGAGTTTCATCATTTCCTTTAATTTTCTTTTCCTTTTTTTAATCACCCTTTAGGATCAGGAAATTTCTTTTCTTATGACTATTTCCTTTCTGGTATTACCCTTTCTCTTAATCCTTTCCCTCCATTCTCCCTTGTTTCCCTATTGAGTTTGATACATTTTTATATCAAACTATGAGTGTATCTGTGCTAATCCCTCCTTTGTTTTAGAGGAGTGAAATTCATCTGATATGTATTCCTCCAATCCCTTTATCTGTTTATAGATTCTTCTCAAGTACCTCAATTATGAGAAATTGTAAGTTCCAACCTCTTTTTGGACACTAGTATATTTCTCCTTTTACCTTTTTCTTTCACCTCTTCCAACTCTCAGAAAAGAATCAATCACCTGACTTCCCTCAGAACTTCTGTATTCTTATTTAACTCCCTCAATACCCTTTGAAGACTTTAAAATTCCAAAAAGATACTTGATTCTTTTTCTCCCATGTTAACTTACTTATACTTCCTTCCAATTCAGTTACTCCAATACGATTACCTTTTAAGTTTTCTCTGGACTGTTGTGTTTACATTTCAAAGTTCCTACTCAGTTTTGGTCTTTTCATCAAGTGTTCAAGAAACACCTGTAAGCCTCATATTTTCTCCCCAAGGTCAGCTTTGCAGGATAAGTTATTCTTGGATGTAAACCTAATCTATAGCCTTTTGGAATATTGTTTTCTAAGCTCTACTCTCTTTTATAGCAGAAGTTGCCAGATCCTGTGTATTCTTTTGTTGTTGTTGTTTTTTCTCCCTTCCTCCCTCCCCACCTACCCTCACTGAAAAGGCAAGCAACTCGATACAGGTTATACATGTGTAGTTATGCAAAACACTTCCATAATCGTCATGCTGTGAAAAACTAACTATATTTCCCTTAATCCTATCCTGCCCTCCCATTTATTCTATTCTCTCTTTTGACCCTGTCCCTCCTCAGAAGTATTTGCTTCTGATTACCCCTTCCCCCAATCTGCTCTCCCCTCCATCATTACTCTGCTCTCTTATCCCTTTCTCCCCCTATTTTCCTGCAGGGTAAGATACATTTTCATACCCAATTGAGTGTGTATGTTATTCCCTCCTTAAGCCAAATCCTATCAGAGTAAGATTCACTCATTCTCTCTCACCTTCCCCCACTTCTCCTCCATTGTAAAAGCCTTTTCTTGTCTGTTTTATGTGAGATAATTTATATCATTCTCCTCTCATTCTACCTCTCCCTTTCTCCTTCTCCCAGTATAATCCTCTCTCACCCCTTAATTTTATTCTCCAGATATCACCCCTTCATCTTCAACTCACCCTGTGCCCCCATCTATCTATCTATCTATGTATCTATGTATCTATCTATCTATCTACATGCATAAATATTTTCCCTCCAACTACTCTAATACTGACAAAGGTCTCATGAGTTACAAATATCTTTCCATGCAGGAATGTAAACAGTTCAACTTTAATAAGTCTCTTATGATTTCTGTTTCCTGCTTACCTCTTCATGTTTTACTTGAGTCTTGTATTTGAAAGTCAAATTTTCTGTTCAGCTCTGGTCTTTTCATCAACAGTGCTTGAAAGTCCTCTATTTCCCTGTATATCTATTTTTTTCCCCTGGAAGGATTATACTCAGTTTTTCTGGGTAGGTGGTTCTTGGTTTTAATCCTACCTCCTTTATCCTCTGGAATATGATACTCCATGTCCCTTAATGTAGAAGCTGCTAAATCTTGTGCTATCCTGATTGTGTTTCTACCGTACTTGAATTGTTTCTTTCTGGCTGCTTGCAATATTTTCTCCTTGACCTAGGAACTCTGGAATTTGGCTACAATATTCCGAGGAGTTTTCCTTTGGGGATCTCTTTCAGGGAGGTGATCGGTGGATTCTTTCTGTTTCTATTCTGCCCTCTGGTTCTAAAATATCAGGGCAGTTTTCCTTGATAATTTCTTGAAAGATGATGTCTAGGCTCTTTTTTTGATCGTGGCTTTCAGATAGCCCAATAATTTAAAAATTATCTCTCCTGGATCTATTTTCCAGGTCAGTTGTTTTTCCAAAGAGATATTTCACATTGTTTTCTATTTTTTTCATTCTTTTGGATTTGTTTTACAGTGTCTTGATTTCTCATAAAGTCACTAGCTTCCAACTGCTTTATTCTAATTCTTAAGGAAGTATTTTCTTCAGTAATCTTTTGGACTTCCTTTTCCATTTGGCCAATTTTGCTTTTTAAGGCATTCTTCTCCTAAAAAGTACTTCTAAAAAACAAACAGCCAACACTAGATATCATGGGGATAAATTTGAAATCTTTCTTGTGAGATTAGGAGCAAAGTAAACATATCTATTAACACCACTATTTTTCTTTTATCTACTACTAGGAAAGGCTAACTGTAGTAATAAAACAAGAAAAAGAAATTCAGTGAATAAGCACAGAGGATACAAACCTATTGCTTCCTGCAAGTAATATGATGGTCTACTTAAAAGAATCTTAAAGATTCAACTAAAAATTAATTGAAACAATTTCAGCAAGGTAGCTAGATATATAAAATAAACCTACATAAACCATCAGTCTTTCTCTATATGACTGAGAAAAGCCAGAAGGAAGAGATGTAAAGAGAAATTCCATTCAAAATAACTACAGTATAAGTAAAACATTTAAGAGTTTAACTACCAAGGGAACTATATTAATACAACAACAAAACATTACTTAATAGAAACAAAAGACAGATAAGAATAAGTAGAGAGATATTAATTTCCATGATTAAGCCTGACAACATAATAAAAATCCAAATTCAAATCACCAATAATCAGGGAGGTTTAAACTCATACCTATCAGATTGGCAAATATTACAAAAAAGAAACATAATAATATTTAAAAGAACTCTAGAAAGGAACTGTTGGTGGATCTGTGAATTGGTACAGACATTCTGGAACTATGAGTATAACATAGTAGACAGTCTCTGTGACTTGAAATAACAAAAAAATTCATCTGCTGAAAGTGGTGACTGGCTACCCTTAAGTGAAGGCTGATCCCTAAAAAACATATACAAACAACTTAGGAATACATCAATACTTAAAACCTTTCTACTTCAGTAGAACTGTAACAGCTTGTGTTTCTTTGACACTGACTCTAAGAAAACACAGGGTCAACTTCATGCCATGATGAGAGATTAGAGGAGAACTCTAGTAACTGTCTTACTGTAAATACTACCCAAAAAATTACATTATCAACTACAATATAAAAAAATTGTACACAACAAAAATATTATCATGTTCTCACATAACATGTTCTGTTACAACTAAAGCTCTACAGTTAGTAACCCTATATAACCAATGCTTTCTTTGATTTCATTATACTTCTCCCTATTTTGTACGAACAATTTTTGCTCTAATTATTGCTTACAAGGAGTCACAATACTAATAGAATCCATCTGCTTATTTTTCACAAATATAGCCATGTATATTTCTACCTCCTTGGGTTTTTTCCAACTATTTTTTCTATGTGGAACTCCCTCTTTCTCCTCTTCATTAATTCAACAATACTTCCTTCAATGGCACATACCAAGCACTTGAAAAATGAATAACCTTACATACAATTCTTATAAATATTTAGGTATTTTAATGATTTGGTATTCCATATAATGAACTCCTGAGACATCCTACTTACTATCTTTAAGATAAAATACAAACTCCTCTATTTATATTTTAAAGTCCTACATAATCTGTCCACCACTTACCTTTCTAGCCTCAGGGAATATTACTCCACCATCATACACTCTAAAATACAGCCTAACTGGCCTTATCTCTGGTTTTTTTTGTTTTGTTTTTGCTAGACAACGGAGTTAAGTGACATGCCCAGAGTCACAGAGCTAGGGAATGTCAAGTGTCTCAGGCCGCATTTGAACTTAGGTCCTCCTGACTCCAGGGCTGGTGCTCTATCCACTGAGCCACCTAGCTGTCCCTCTCTGTTCTTTAAAACATGTCATTAGATCTCCCATCCAAGCCTTTGTACTGACTGTCCCACATACCTAGAATGTACTCCCTACATACCTTGACCAGGTTTCTTAAACTTTTTCCACTCATAACCACTTTTTGGTGAGAAATTTTTACATGACCCTGGTTTATATAACATTTACTGATAATAAGTCATAAAGGAATTTATTTTAAAACAATCCTTTGAGATATATATATATATACATATATATATACATATATATATACATATATATATACACACATATATATATACATATATATATATATATACACACATATATAAATATATAATTTTACCATTTATTAAAGACAAAAGCAAATTTTCTTCCTAATGAGATGGATGTGCTTGTTTATTTTTACATGAAGAATTAAATTTTGGCAGAATATTTGATACTGCAGGACACATAGCATCTTCAATGTTTTTCATAGTTGATCAATATTTTGCTTTTATAATTGTCAATGATGAGAATGTCAATTTGCATAAATACATAGTGCAAAATGGCACAAGTATGTTCAGGGACATTTCAGAAATTGTTGAAAATTCTGTCATAATCCCAAGCCAAAATTCATATAATGATTTTTTAGGAAACTCAAATTTTAAACCTGTGTTGCTTGATAACTTGGCAAATTCTTCTTGAATTTTTAATGGAAGATGACTGACGTCTTTTGGTTTCAATTAAGTATGGTTTATGAACCCAGTTGAGTTTTTTAGAATAAAAATTTGAAAGAAGTATTTCCGAAACTGTGCCTCCAAGTACTTTGGATCATCAATTATAACTCTTACAATTAAATCTCTGGAAAGGTTATTTTCAATTATAAAATCATCTGTAGCTGTAAACATTTCTAAAGAACCATTTTCCACCCTATTCTTCTATATGTTAACTTTTTCAGTAAAACTTTCAATTTTATCTTTTAACAACATAAATGTTACAAATTTTTTCCTGAAGTGACATGTTTAAATTATTGAGTCTTTCAAAAACATCCAACAAATAACACATTTTTTGAAAGCCACAAGTCATTATGAAAAAAAATGAACAAAACAGGATTTCTGCTCAGTCAAAAATATAACAACTTCATCTTTCAATTTCAATAAGCTGTTTAAACTTCATTCTCTTGAGAGCTACTTTACCTCTGCATGGAGTGATAAGCTTTTGTAATCAGAATCCATGTCTTTGCAAAGGTTTGACAACAAATGCTGTTAAGGGCATGGCTTTTAATGAAGTTAATGATTTTGATAGTATTGTGAAGCACTAACTCTAGTGATTTTTTTTTGGCTACAAGTGCTTCCTGATAGATCATGCAGTGAGTAAAAGTGATTATGTTCACTGTTACCGGCTTTAACTTTTGCTACAAGTCCAACATTTTTGCCCATCATTGCTCGAGCACTGTCTATACCTGACTCCAATGCAATTTTTCCACTGTAAGCTTTCATTTTTGAAAAATTCATTGATTTTATGATATATATCTTCCCTTCTTGTGTGCCCTTCTAAAGGGTGGCAAAACAATAGTTTCTCTTGTATGCTTCCTTCATAAACATATCTTACATAAAATAACAATTGTGCCATGTTGTTTCATCTAACTGAACCGCAAACTTTGGACTGCCCTGAACCCTGGAAATAAGCTGCTGGAATTGATCATTACTAATTTCAGAAATTCTTTTGGAAACAGTATCATTTGATACAAGAATTCTATGAATTTCAACCCCATACTTTTTCCCATAAACTATTTCTAACATTTTAATAGCATCACATAACATGAGATCTCCACCTATCACATAGGGCTGCTTTTTAGTTTCTGCAATTAAATAAGAAGTTTCATAAGATGTAAGTAGATACTTCTCATTGACAATAACAAATTTCTCAAAACATTTTTCTTTCTTTGAAGACTTTAAAAGTCTTTCAAAAAGTCCTTTGGTTTATTGCAATATGCTTCATGCTTAGTATTAAGATGTTTAAGTTTTTCTGGTTTCATACTTTCTGCAGTCAAAACTTCATTACAAATGAAGCAAATAATTTCTCAAATAAATACCAGCTTTAGTTCATGAAATTACATTTGTTTGTGCTTAATTTTAAAAACCGATGTTCCCTCTTATATATACATACAGTGGTGATGATGGAGAAATACTATTAAAGGGCTTTTGTCTCTACTTGCTGCAATTAAACACTTATGTTTCTAGAGAAAAAGGAAATAACAGAAAATTTTAAAATCAAACATCCTAACATAATACAATCTAAAGATATACTAATTGATACTTACATGCTGAAGAATGATGGTAGGAAAATATTAAAAGCCTTTATTTTCTATAATTAAACTATGATGTTTCTGTAAGAGCAGAAAACTTTGTATGTGCCATAAAAACACTGCAATTCATAACATACAATAGTCTCAAGTCTAAGCCAAGGTGTTTCTGGCAGCATCCCTTGACCTTGCATGGCATGGATGGCACATGCAGTACAAAGTATGCATGTTGTGTATTCAGAATAAAAGCCATAGTGAAGTCATGTAATGCAACATGGGAAAGTGCTGCCAGAAACAACTCAGATTCATTATACATTTGATTTTGAATTACTTTTTGGTCACTGAATGTTCAGAAACCTTTTGCTATTGTCAAATTTTTCGCAACCCCCCACATTCAGTTACATGACCCCACACGAGGTTGCGACCCACAATTTAAGAAGCTTTGACCTAGAACTCAGAGTACCTCTTTTTCTTTAAGATCCAACCCAAACATCATTTTCTACATGAAGCTTTTCCTGAATCTCCTTCTCTACCTGCTAGTCACCTCCCTCCCAAACTATCCTGTATATATTTGTATTTATTAACTTTATATTTATGTCGCATATATTTTTATTATCTCAACCATTAAAATGGAGACTCATTTCAAGAAAGGAATGTTTTATTCTTTGTCCTTGTATCCCCAGCACTTAGAGCAGTGCTTGGCACATCGTAGCGGCTTAACAAATTGACTGATCACAAGGAAGAAAGTACCCTTTCCAACACAGATCACAACACATCCATGCCTTCCCATTCAGTGAGGCTCTTGTCCATGCCCTTTTGTAAATCCTTCAAACTGCTATGGTTTTCAGTTGGGTTTTTTTTTCTAACAAAAAGATGAGCTATGTTTTATCAACAAAGTTTTTTAAACATTTATGGACAGAATCACATGATTTTTATTTATATGTTTCATTATGTTTTTGTTTTCCTGGTCTAGAACCAACCACGTATTACTGGAATAAATCCAACATGGTCAGGGTTTATAATCTTTCTGATATGTTGGTGTACTACCTATTCTATTCCATATTTTGGTCTTTTTTTTTTTCAGCCAAAGACAAGGTTTATTAAAGATCCACCACATTGGCCAGACTCTTAAGGAATCTAAGCATTTGTATTGGGTTTTTTTTTTAAGGGGACCAGATTTTAAGAATCTGAGCACCTTAAAGGCGACCAAGATGGGTCTTATATACAGAAACACTGTGGGAGGGATCTAGGAGTGGCCAAGTAGTCTGGGGTGACTGGAAGAGGGATCTAAGGAGGATCTGCATAGGACTGGCCAGTAAGGTGGGGGTGATTGTGAGGTAACAGAACACCAGGGACCTTGACCACTTGTGGCCAAGGGAGAATGAAGTCTAGATAGGATTAAGGGTGGGAAGTAGCCAGGGGCAATCAGAAAGTTGGGAGATCGGGTGCAGCCATAATGAAAGGCCAGTTGAACGGATTATAGCCTCAGGCAAACACTTGAGATTTGGCCTTGTGGGAAAGCCCAGGGCTTTTCTTCTTTGGGGTCCAGATCCCAAAGACATAGTCTTTTCCTTTAAGGGGTTCAGATCCCATCCCCATCATTACCCCCATTCCAGATTTTTTCATCAATATTAATTAGGGATGTTTATTGAATATCCATTCCCCCTTCCCCCTGAAAGATTATACTCAGTTTTGCTGGATAGGTGATTCTTGGTTCTAATCCTAGCTCATTCTGCCCTATGGAATATCATATTCCAAGTCCTTTGATCCTTCAATGTAGAAACTGCTAAATCTTGTGTGATACTGACTGGATCCACAATATCTGAATTGTTTCTTTCTGGCTGCTTACAATATTTTCTCCTTGATCTAGGGGTTCTAGAATTGGGCTATAATATCCTTGGGAGGTTTCATTTTGGAATCTCTTTCAGGAAATGATCGGTGGATTCTTTTGATTTCTATTTTATCCTCTAGTTCTAGACTATCAGAACTTTTTTTTTCCTTGATAATTTTTGAAAGATGATATCTAAGCTCTTTTTTTTTTTTAAACATGGCTTCCAGGTACTTCAATAGTTCTTAAATGATCTCTCCTCAACCTATTTTCCAGGTCAGTTGTTTTTCTGATGAGATAGTTTACATTTTCTTTTGATTTTATTGTTTCTTGATGTGACATGGAGTCATTAGCTTCCTCTTGCCCACTTCTAATTTTTAAGGAATTCTTTTCTATGGTGATTTAAAAAAAATTTTTTTCCATCTGGTCAATTCTGCTCTTTAAGGAGTTCTCTTCAATGGATTTTTGTGCCTATTTTACCATTTGGCTTATTCTGTTCTTTAACATATTATTTTCTTCAGTATATGTGCCTCCTTTAGCAAGCTGCTGACTTTTTCTGATTTAATTTTTTTTTGTTACATTTTAAGTTCTAAGCTGTCTCCCTCCATTCTTCCCTACTCCTACATTAGAGAAGGCCATCATTTGACAGCTATAAAGATATAGGTAAAACCATACTAATCATACTTCTATTTATCAGTTCTTTCTTTGGAGCTGGATAGCATCTTCCTTCATAGGTTTTTTGTAGTTGATCTGAATAATTTTAATACTCAGAATAGCTTAGTGTTGGCTCTTTTTTTTTATTTTCTTGTATCACTTTCCTTTCTTTTCCCAATTTTTCCTCTACCTCTCTTAGTTGATTTTTAAAATACTTTTTGCGCTTTTCCAGGAATTCATCTTCAGCCTGAGACTAATTCACATTTTTCTTTGAGTCTTTGCACACAGCAGTTTTAACTTTGTTGTCTCCTTCTGAGTTTACGTTTTGATCTTCCCTGAAACCATAGTAACTGTACACGGTCAGGTTCTTTTTTGTTTGTTTGCTCATTTTTCCAGCCTATTTCTAGACTTTTAACTTTATATTAAAGTTGTCCCAAGCTTCAGCTTTGTGCTGTTGTGTCCAGAGATAGTTGTGGGTGTCTATAAGTTTTAAGATCTTCCAAAGTGGTGTGATCTAAGCAGACATGTGATCACTGCTATCCTGGCCTGTGCTCTGCTCTGTGAGCAAGCACAAGCACCCTTTTCCACCCTGGAACTGTGACCAGGGTCCTACTTCCCTAAGGCCTACAGCTCTGGTATGCTAATGCTCCTCCTCACTCTGGATCTACAATCCAGGACTGTGACTCAGATCTGCATATGGGCAGTGCAACAATTCTGTACCCAGTGCCAGCAAAGGGACCCCTGCAATATCCTCCTGACCAGTTGTCTGATCCCCTTATTATCTGTGGACTGAGAGCTCTGGAAGCCACTGCTGTCAATTTAGTTGCCCCCAAGATCTGCTCCTGGCTTGCCAAGGCACAGCCTGTTGCTATCTTGCTAGGGCATTGCCAGCACTAGACTGTGCTCCACTCTCTCCCTGTTGTCTTTCCTTTCATGCCAACCTTCTAAGTTGTCCTGTGTTGGAAAAGTATTTCACTCTGTCCTTTTGTTGGTTCTGCCACTCCAGAATTTGTTTTGAGGAGTTATTTTACAGTTGTTTGTAGAACTTGGGAGAGCTCAGGCAAATCCCTGCCTTTTCTCTGTCATCTTGGCCAGGGAAATTAAGAGGGGGAGGTGAGTGGACAGAAAATTCTGGGCAAGAGAAAGCTGGTGCAAATGCAGTCAGGAGACATAGTATCATATGAGAAGACATAGCAGGCCAGAGCAGTAACATTACAGAGTATGTAGAAGGGAGAATGTTATAAAATGACTGAAAAGGTAGGAAGGCCACAAAGCTGTAAGAGGCTTTAAATAATAGAAGACTTTCATATTTGATCCTGGAGGAAATTTTTGGTGTCTGGTGTTAGAGGAGAAAGATGTGCAATTGTGATATAATGAGATTATACTTCGAGAAAATCACTTCAGTAGCTGAGTAGATGATGGACTGGAATAAGTGGAGACCTAAAGCAAATAGGTCAAATGAAAGATCACTGCAAGAGCCTAAGGTGGAAGTAACAAAGGCTAGTACTAGCATGGTATCTACATGAGTAGAGAAAAGGGAACTTCATATAAAAGACACTTAAGTAATAATAATAATGAGAAACATTTACATAGATCTTTAAGTTTTACAAAGCATTTTCTAAATATTATCTGATTTTATCTTCACAACAAACCTGGGAGACAGATGTTGCTATTATCTCCATTTTAAAGATTAGAAAACTGAGGCAGACAGAGGCTAAGTGATTTGCCTAGGATCACACAGCTATTAAATGTCTGTGACCAGATCTGAACTTGGGTCTTCCTAACTCCAGGTCCAGTAATCTATGCACCATGCCACCTAGCTATAGAAATAATAAGTTATGACAAGAGAGGAGATATGTGGGGTAAGAGTGGAGAGCAGAAGATAAGAGCAAACTTGTAAGCCTAGGTGACTGGGAAGGTGGTGGTGCCTTCAACAGCAATATATAAGTTGGAAAGAAGTCAAAGTTTAGAGAGAAAGAAAGTGAATTCTATCTTGGATATGTTTATTCTGAGATTTCTACATGACATCATCTTCAAGACATCCAAAGGGCTATGATATGTTAGAGCCCAGGAAAGAACACAGGATTGGATATACACATCCATGAATCATCTGCAAGGAGATAATAACTGAACCCATAGAAAGTGATGAGATCACCAAGAAGAGATTTTTGAATCTTTTTTGTCATTTGCCCCTTTGGCAGTTAGAATAAAACACACAGGATTACAAAGGAAACCAATTATAATGAAATACAGTTATCAAAATGTTAAAAGTTCCAAGTTCACATAACCTACTGAAACCTATCTGTAAAAAATTTATCCTATTGATTTTACCTTCATAACATCTCTTGTATATATTCCCTTCTTTCCCCCAACACTGCCACCACCCAGGCGCAGGCCTTAATCACCTCACACCTGGGTTTGGAAGCAACAGTCTGCTGATGGGTTTCCCTGCCACATGTTTCTCTCCACAACAGTCCACCCTCCACTTCCCTGTCAAAATGATATTTTGGTACAAGATATAGTACAGATCTGATCATTTCATCCCTCTATTAATAAACTCCAGAGGCTCCCTATCACCTTCAGGATCAAATATAAAAGCTTCTGTTTGGCATCCAAAGTCTTTCATAACCTGCCACCATTCTACTTTTCCATGACCCCATGTTAAAAACCTCTGGTATAGAAGGAGAAGAGATGAGGGCCTAGGAGAGTATTAGGGAACTCTGAAAATTATTGGGTGTGATATGAATGAAAAAGCAACAAAGGAGATGGAGATGATGGTCAGACAAACAAGAGGAGAACCAGGAGAGAATGGAGTCACAAAAGGTAAGAGAAAATATTCAGGAGGAGATGGTGATTGACAATATCAAAGGCTGAAAAGAGGTGAAGAGGGGTGAGGATTGAGAAAAAGCCTCTATATTCAGCAATTTAAGAAATCATGGGGATTTCCAGCCAAGATGGCTGCCTGAACAGAGCTAGACCACCAAATTTAGAGATAGACCACCAAGTTTCCATTTACCTATTGCACTAAAATCCTGAAATTCAAAGGAAATAGAATAATAATCAAAAAATTGAATGACAAACTAAGTGACTTCTTCCACCCCAGAATTGCTCAAAATGTTATGACTTTACAGGTAAACAAGCCAGGAAGACCAGCTGTGGGCAAAGACACATGCAACCTAAAAGATTCTATGTCTACAGTCAGCAACAGCAGAAGGTCCCCTTAAAACAATCCACTGAGATCAGAAATCCAAAGGATAGAGACTTGGAAGCCCCAAGGATCAGCAGCAATCAGAACAATCAAAGCAGAATGACAGTACTCACAACTCAGACAGCCCAGGTAACCAAGCACTGTGTCCTGAGACACCACACATGAAGATTCTGAATGATCCTTAAAGAAACAGAAAGGTCTAACACGAGGAATAGGGGTCAGTATAAGCATTAAGGGGACTCACAGATTGAACCACTTCAAGCCAAAAGTGCAGCAGGAGGCAGAATTAGACCTGATACAAAGCCCCGATTCAGGAATTAAAACTGGAGAAATGAGTTATTCAAAGAAAATATCAACCCATTATCAAAAATATCTAGAGACCAAAAAAAAAAAATCTAGAGAAACCCAAAAGGGACCTAGTCACTGCATAACAACTACAAGCAGAATTTCAAATGGTAAATGGATTTTTCACAAGAACTACATTAATACCTGGAAGAAATGAAGCTCCTTTAAAGGAAAAAGGATGAAATAAAAGCTCTAAGGGAAAGAATTCAACAGAGAATAAGCTTAAAAGAAAAAGTGTACAACCTCACTCAAGTAAGAAAATCCCAGAGAATTAGAATGGACCAAATAGAAATCAATGACTCCATGAGGTAGAAATCCTAGCCACTGCAATAGGGCAAGAAAAAGAAATCTGAGTGAATAAGCAAAGTCAAAGAGGAAACAAAATTACCATTTTCTGCCGATTGAGGGTGGTTGAACTAGAAAAGTCAACTAAAACTTATTTGAAACAATAACTTCAGCAAAGTTGCAGAATATAAAATAAATTCATATAAATTATTAGCATATATTACCCCCAAAATCGAATAGGAAGTAATAAAAAGAGAAATTCCATTTAAAATTACTACAGAATATATAAGATACTTGGGTATCTAACTACCAAGACACAAAGGAATTACTCAAATACAATTACAAAATATTCTTTACAGGAATAAAGACATACCTAAAATGACACATCATGCCAATAAAATAAAAATAACAATATTATCTAAATTAATTTACTATGCTATACCTAATTACCAAAGGATTACCTTATAGACTTAGAAAAAAATTCATAAAATTTATTTGGAGGAACAAAACCTCAAGAATCTAACAATCTTTTTAAAAAAGTGAGAAAAGAAGGGAGCTTATAGCTTCAGATCAGGGGTGGGGAACCTGCAGCCTCAAGGCCACATGTGGCCCTCCAGGTCCTCAACTGCAGCCCTTTGACTGAATCCAAACTTCACAGAACAAATTCCCTTAATGAAAGGATTTGTTCTGTTTATTACAGGGATTTGTTCTGTAAAACTTGGACTCAGTCAAAAGGCCGCACCCCAAAAACCTAGAAGACCACATCTGGCCTCACAGCCACAGGTCCCCACCCCTGTTCCAGATATCAAATTACACTTCAAAGCAGTAATCATCAAATTATTTGGTACTGATTACAAAATAGGGGTCAATCAGTGGAACAGAGTAGCTATACAATACAGAGATGAAAATGAACGTTGTTGGCTAATGTTCAATAAACCCAGCTACTTAGGTAAAGACTATTTCACAATAACCTCTGGGAAAAATAGAAAGTAGTATAGCAAAAATTAGATTTAGACTAACATATATACCACAATTAATTCCAAAATGCTACCTAGAGAGAAAAAGTCACATCATAAACAAATTAGAGAAAGAATGCAGAAATACCTTTCACATTTATGGACTGGGGAGCAGTCCATGACCAAAGTATAAAGAAAGGGTTACAGAAGTTAAAATAAACAATCTTGATTACATAAAATTTAAAAGTTTTGAAAAAATAAAATCAAAGCAGCTAAGTCAGAAAAAGTTAAGTAGAAATGACTTTCCAGCAAATTTCTCTGATAAATGTCTCATTTCTAAGATATGTAGGGAACTAATTTGTAAGAATAAGTCATTCCTCGACTGATAAATCAAAAGGATATAAAAAGGCAATTTTCAAAGGAAGAAATCCAAGCTACCAATAGGAATATGAAAAATGCTCCAATCACTAAATGTTAGAGAAATGCAAATTAAAGCAACTCTGAGGTCTCACTTCACACTCATCAGTCTGGCAAAGCTGACAAAAAAAGAAAAATGACAGATGTTGAAAGGGCTACAGGAAAATAGGAAATACACTGCTGGTGCAGACATTCTGGAAAACAATTCATTACTTTTTTAAACCAAAAAGTTACTAAATAGTATATGCTCTTTGATCTAGCAATATTATTACTAGTCATCCCCTAAAAAAAATAAATCAAAGGAAAAAAGTACCCATATGTACAAAAATGTTTATAGCAGCTCTTTTTGTAGGAAACTATGGGGGTTGTCCATCATTTGGGTAACGGCTGAACAAATAATGATAGATGAATGTAATGGAATACTATTGTTTCATAAGAAATTACAAAAAGGAATTTTCAAAGAATTTCTGAGAAACCTAGTAAGACTCGTATGAACTACTGCAAAATGAAGTGAGCAGAACAAGGAAAACTATTTATATAATAACAAAGCTGTATAGACAAATCTGCGCTAGACAGAAAGATTTTAGAGCTCTGACCAATGCGGTAACCAACTATGACTGTAGAAAAATGATGACAAAGAACGCTACCAATCTTCTGACAGAAAGGTAATGGATTCAAGATACAGAATGAGAAATACATTTTTGTACAACACCCCACGCGGAATCTGCTTGACTACATACGTATTTGCTATGAGGGTTTTATTTTTCTTTTATTCTATTGGGAGGAGGCAGGAGAGAAAATAAATGCTTGTTAACTAACATTTTAAAAGTATTTTTAAATACCTCTATAAGAAAAAAAGAAAAAGAAAAAGGCAACTACATTAGTTCAGTAGAGAAGTGATGGAGGTCTGAACTAGGGTTGTGGCTATATGAGTGGCAAGAAGGGGAGACATATATGAGAGATGCTAAAAAAGCAGAAATAATAAGATTGAGCAACTAACTGAATGGATATGAGAAATGAAAGAGAGTGAGGATTTGAGGATGCCCACTAAGGTTATAAGCTTGATGGACTGGAAAGATTGTGGTGCCCTAACAGGGAAGGTTAGAAGGGAATATGATGGAGAAGTCAAAGAAGTCCAAAATAATGTGATCAACAAATGAGATAACATTGAAAGAAAATATAAAAGGGAATAGGACAGAGTTTGGGGGACATCTACAAAGCAAAGGAAACCAAGATGAGCTGTGAGACATATAAAAAGAGAGAAAAGTGTCACAAAAACCTAGGGAGAAAGAGTATCCAAAAGGGGATAGTGACTGCCACAGGTCAAAAAGAATTGAGACTGAGAAAAGAACATTAAATTTGGCAATCAAGCGAACTCTGATAATTGTGGAAAGGGCAATTTCATTTGAATAATGAATGAGGAAACCAGACTGCAGAAGGTTTAGAAGAGATGGAGAAGAAAGGAAGAACTAAATGAAGACAGTGTTGTCAAGGAGGATAGCAACAAGGAGAGACATGGGACAATAGCAAGTGAATATATATGAGGGCTTTTTAAGAACGGGGGAGACATGACCATGTTTGCAGACAGCAATGAAGAAGCCAGAAGATAGGGAGAGATTGAAGATAAGAGAGGGCATATCACAAAGCATGAAATGAATCATCTAAAATCTATAATTTACTCTTCTCAAGAATAAAAATATGTAAAATTTTCACCATTGCTGGTTACCATTGTTACAATGTAAACTTCATCTTTTTAACTGGCTTATTCATGGAGAGTGGTGATATGAATATCATAAGCTGAAAATATTACTATTGCTATTGCAGTGGTAATTAATATAAACTATGTTTATATATCTGAAATGTCAAATCAGCTATGTGACATTTGTAACAGCAAGTTTTCTAAGATGAGTAGAACTGGTTTTTAAATATTATATATAAACACCAAAATCAGGGTTATAATCCTAACCTACTCTCCTTTTCAAGGCTAAAAGATCCTGGGCACATTGTAATGAAATTTGTTGAACCAATATTTTATAACCACTCTTTATACCAGAGTACCATCCTTGAGAGGAAACAAGTAACATCTATGAAGGGAACCAGTACCTTCAAATCTTTTGTGACTGTCATAATCGTCAGAACAAATCACCTCAATAAACCTGTTCTGTAGAATTTCATTATGATGAGCCAGAACTTCAGTGACACCATCATCACCATTCAAAAAGCTCCACAATAAAAGACTGGCAAGTAGACCAGATGATCCCAAAAATGAAATTTTCAACCATTTCCTCTGGGATTCATGATGGACTCGATTCTTCTTTATACTAGGGACAGAAAATAAACTAATATCAATTTTCATCTAACATTTGATTGAATATTGCAATACACACAACTAACTCTTAAAACAGTCTCATATTACCCCTGAAATAAATATTTCCAGAGTCCATAGCTGACTGAAACTTAACCAGAACTTTATGTCAATCCACAAATAATTATTAAGCATCTAACAGACTTTCAGAAGAAACATGAAAAAAAAAAACACCCCTCCACAAAGCAGTCACAGTCAGGATCACAGAGGTAGGTAAAAATACATATGTAAACATTACAGAACAAGGCAATAACAGTTTTAACTGTGTGGTGATCTCTGATTTAATTGGTGTCCAGGCTTGAAATAAGGTCCAACTCCACACCCCAACTCCTCCTCTAAGATCCTCTGAGATTCAAACTCCAAATGACAGAAATCACCCCTGGTTGCAACAGCAGCACTATTAGGCCTGAGAACTAAGGAACAGGGGTAACAAGACAGGATATCAAATGTGGGGAACTATGTAGCAATCCACTAAGCCCAGGGGAAATTGTACAGCATCTAGCTAGAGCCACTTCTACCTCCCCAAAAGTCACTTGGGGCAGAGACCTAGGCTGCCGAACTGTGAAATGCTTAGTGTGGGAAGAGGCTGAGACACCTTGAGATCCACCCAGGGAAACTACCATTAGAAGAAAAGGAGTCAGAAGGTGAGCAATAGGGAAAAATAAAGAGGGGAAAGACTGAAATTACCAAAGATCTCAGGAGATAACTCAGAGATCAAGAGGGAAAATGTCAATAGGAGAAAAAGCAAGCATCCAGATATAGTAAAAGAGTTTAGGAATCTATGAATAGAAAGATTTCCTCTACACAAAAGATAGAATACACAGATGCATTTTCTTTATGTAAAACAAAAGAAAAAGACAACACTTGAAGAGACAGAAGACCCTGTAAAATTTGACCAGAAGCAAAAGTTTTGAGGAAGGAGAGCAAAATATGCTATCTATGAGTGGTTTAAGAGAAATGAAGGAGGTAGAGCCAAGATGGTAGAGTCAAAGCAGGGAATCTCCTGAGTTCTCCCAAATTCCACCCAAAACAACATTAACATAATACCTCAAAAGGAATTCTGGGGCAGCAGAACCAACAAAAGGATGGAGTGAAATAATTTTCCAGCCCAAGATAACTTAGAAGGTTGGCAGGTTTTCCTTCAGATAAAGTCTGCAGACAGACCTTTGTCTGTTTCACTGAGGAGAGAGTAGAGTGCAGTCCAGCCCAGCTTGTCCCAGCTCAAGCCAACAGCAAAGTCCTACAAACCGGCACAAGCCAAGAATAAGGCCCCAGGCCCAGCATCAAGCTACCAGTGAGGCCCTAAGGCCCTGTTCCAAGCAGCTACTAATGGACTATGCCTGGTGCAAGCCAGCAGCAGGCCTTAGAGACAACTGAATCAGCAGTAGCACCTTCTGGAATTCTCAGCCCACAGACAGTAAGGGATCAGACAACTGGTCAAGAGGAAATTACAGGAGATCCTTTGCTGGCACTGGGTGCAGGACTCTGTTGCATTGCCCATACTCAGTTCTGGGCTGCAGTCCCAGGTCAAGGATGATCAGGAACCCTGATCACAGTTGCAGGGTGGAAAAGAATGTTTATGGTCATTCACGGATCAGTGCACAGTCCAAAACAATGACCACACCTTCCTTAGATGATACCACACTGGAAGAACTGAAAACTTACAGATGCCTAGAACTGGCTCTGAACACAACAGCACAAAAATCCTGAGGCTTAGGACAGTACCCCTCCACCCAAGGAGCAGAGCCCAACTTTAACATAAAGTTAAAAGCCATATGAGCAAATATCAAAAAAAGAACCAGACAAGAGAAAGTTACTATGGTGAAAGGAAAATCAAAACAGAACTCAGAAGACAGTGAGATCAAAACAGTTATATGCAAAGCCTCAAAGAAAAATGTGAATTGGTCTCAGGCTCTGGAAGGGCTCAAAAAGGATTTTAAAAATGAAATAAGAGAAGCAGAGGAAAAATGGGGAAAAGAAATGAAAGTGATGCAAGAAAGAGTAAACAGTTTGGTAAAGGAGTCATACACAAAAAAATACTGAAGAAAATAAGAACCTAAAAAACAGAATAGGCCAAATGTTAAAAGAGGCACAAAAATCCACTAAAGAGAAAAATTCCTTAAAAAGCAGAAATGGCCAAATGGAAAAAGGGGTACAAAAATTCACTGAAGAACTCCTTAAAAAATATTTAGACAGAGGGTATAGGTGTGAATTGACTATGACAGGATGATATAAAAAAAATTAAGGGGTGAAAAAAAAGGGGTGCACTGGGAGAAAGGGGAAAGGAGAAGTAGAATAGGGGAAATTATCTCACATAAAAAAGGCATGAAGGAGCTTTTACAGTGGAGAACTTGGGGGGGGAGAGGAAGTGGAAGGCAATGCTTATTCTTACTCTAACTCAACCTTACTCTCATCAGAATTGGCTCAAAGAGGGAATAACAAACACTCAGATATAGAAATCTATCTTGCCCTACAAGGAAGTAGAAGAGGAAAGGGAAATGAAAATGGGGGGAACTGATAGAAGGGAGAGAAGATTAGGGGAGGTTGTGGTCAGAAGCAAAACAATTTTGAGGAGGGAGAGCATAAAAGGAAAGAGAGAGAGACAGAGAGAGAGAGAGAGAGAGAGACAGAGAGAGAGAGAGAGACAGACAGAGAGAGAGAGAGAGAGAGAGAGAGAGAGAGAGAGAGAGAAAGAGAAAGGATAAATAGAAGAATAAAAGCAGGATGGAGGAAAATAAAGTTAGCTATCACAACTGTGAATGTAAATGGTATGAAATCACCCACAAAACAGAATCAGATGGCAGAATGGATTAAGAAGCAGAACCCTTAACTTCTTTCGTATTTATCTTTTGGTTAGATTAATCTAGTTCTGAACCCTACAATATGTTGTTTACAAGAAACACACCTGAAGCACAGAGACACATACAGAGTAAAGGTAAGGTACTAGAATGAAATCATTATGCTTCAGCTGAAGGGAAAAAAACCAGGGGTAACAGTCATGATCCCAGACAAAGCAAAAGCAAAAATAGATCTAACTAAAAGAGATAAGCAAAGAAACTACATATTGCTAAAAGTTATTACAGACAATAAAGTAATAGCAATACTCAATACATGTACCAAATGGTATAGTGTCCAAATTCTTAAAGGAAAAATTAAATGAGTTACTGGAGGAAATAGACAGTAAAATCACACTAGACGAGGATTCTACTTGCTCCTTTCAGAACTAGATTAATCTAACCGAAAAATAAATATGAAAGAAGTTAGGGAAATGAATAGAATTTAGAAAAGTTAGACATGATAAACCTCTGGAGAAAATCAAATAGGAAGAGAAAAGAATATACCTTTTTCTCAGCAGTACACGGCACCCACACAAAAACTGCCCATGTATTAGGGCATAAAAACCTCACAACTAAATGCAGAAAAACAAAAATTTTAAGTGCATCCTTTTCAGACCATAATGTAATGACAACTACACTCAATAATGGGCTGTGGAAACATAGATTAAAAATTAATTGGAAACTAAATAAGCTAATGCTAAAGTTGGCTGGTTGTCATTCTTTATTCTCAAAGAGGACCAAAAAGACATCACTATGTTGGCATCAAAGTACAGTGTCCCACTGTGGCTAATCAGACCAATGCAAACTCAGAAGGCTCTACCACAGATAGGGCACAAATATGAACATTTGGAGTGTCTCTAAATTTGCACATCTCACGTTTCTTTTGAGCCACTGTAATTATGCTTTGCTATAGAGCACAGCGCCTTCTTTGATGCAGGTACACCATGCTGGACAGGTCCTGTGCCACTGTCTCCCATATCTCAAAATCTATTCCAAAATTCTTCAGAGATACCTTAAGAGTGTCCTTGTATCACTTCTTCTGACCTCTATGTAAGTGTTTCCTTGTGTGAGTTCTCCATAAAATAATCTTTTTGGCAAACATACGTTTGGCATTCAAACAACAGGGCCAGCCCATCAGAGTTGTACTCTCTGCAGTAGAGTTTTAATGCTTGGCAGTTCCACTCGAGAAAAGACCTCAATGTCCAGTACCTTATTTTGCCAAATGATCTTCTGAATCTTACTAAGACAATTCAAATGGAAGCAATTCATTTTTTTCTGGCATAGTGCTGGTATACTGTCCAGGCTTCACAGGCATATAACAATATGGTCAACACAATGGCTCTGCAGACCTTCAGTTTGGTAGGTAATTTTATACATCTTCTCTCCCACGCTTCCTTTAGAATCTCCCAAACACTAAGCTAGCTCTGGCAATGCAGGCATCAACTTCATCATGTATGTGGACATTCCTGGAAAGTATACTGCCAAGAGTAAGTGAACTTAACCATAGCATTCAAAATTTCTCCATTTGCTATAACCAATGGTTCCACATTTGTGTGAGGCTGGCTGGAGGAGAACCTCTGTTTTATTGGTGTTGATTGTGAGGCCAAAATTAGCACAAGCAGCAGAAAATCAATCCATATTTTGTTTCCTCTTAACCTCAGGGGCTGCACTGAGTGTATAATCATCTACAAAAAAACACACACCAAGTCTCCTTCCACTTTAGTCTTGACTTGTAGCCTTTTCAAGTTAAATAATAAACCATCACTTCGGTAGCTCATTTTAATGCCGTTTTTATCCTCATTGAAGGTGCCTGACAACACTGCTGAAGATATTATGTTAAAAACGATGGGAGCAAGCACACAGTCCTGCTTCACTCCACCAGTGAGTGGGAAGAGATAAGAGCATCGTCCATTAGAGAGAACCTATGCAAGTATGCCATCATGAAACTGACATATAATACTGATGAACTTCTGTAGGCAACCACATTTTACCAAATTTTTAATCCGAAAGAATGACTAAATCAAAGAACAAATCATAGAAACAATCAATAATTTCATTAAAGAGAATGACAATGACACAAGATACCAAAATTTATGGGATACAGCCAACGTAGTACTTAGGGGAAAATTCCTATCTCTAAATGCTTATATCAATAAAATAGAGCTGGGCAAGTAGGTGGAGCAGTGGATAAAGCACCAGGCCTGGAGTCAGGAGAACCCGAGTTCAAATCCAGCCTCAGACCAGACATTTGACACTTACTAGCTGTGTGATCCTGGGCAAGTCACTTAACCCCAACTGTCTCACCAAAAATAATAAAATAAAATAAAATAGAGAAAGAACAAATCAATATACATATGAGTATGTAACTAAAAAAGCCAGAAGAAAAAAAATTTTAAATCCCCAGTTAAACACCAAATTTGAAAGCAAAAGAGAGATAAATAACATTGAAAGTAAGAAAACCATTGAACTAAAAAATAAAACTAGAAGCTGGTTCTATGGAGGGAGAGGAGACAATAAAATAGATAAACCACTGCTTAATTTGATTTAAAAAAAAAAAAAGAAAACCAAATTACCAGTATCAAAAATATAAAGAAATGAAGAGGAATTTAAAGCAATTATCAGGAGCTGTTTTGTCCTATTATATGCTAACAAATCTAATAATCTAAGTGAAATGGCTGAATATTTATAAAAATATAAATTGTCCAGATTAACAAAAGAAGAAATAGAATACCTAAATAACCTCATCTTTGAAAAAAGAAATTGAACAAGTCACCAATGAGCTCCCTAAGAAAAAATCCCCAGGATCAGATGGATTCACAAGTGAATTCTATCAAACATTTAAGGAACAATTAATTCCAATACTACATAAATTATTTGAAAAAAATAGGCAAAAAAGGAGTCCCACCAAATTCTTTTTATGACACAAATATGGTGTTGATATCTAAACCAGGAAGAGCAAATACAGAGAAAGAAAACGCCAGGCCAATTTCCCTAATGAATACTGATGTAAAAATTTTCAATAAAATACTAGCAAGGAAATGACAGCAATATATCACAAAGATCATGTAGTATGACCAGATGGAATTTATACCAGGAAGGCAGCACTGGTTCAATATTATGGAAACTATCAGCATAACTGACCATACCAATAACAAAACCAATAAAACCAACAAAAATCATATGATTACCTCAACAGATACAGAAAAAGCTTTTGACAAAATACAACAGTCATTCCTGCTAAAGACACTAGAAAGCACAGAAATAAATGGAGCTTTCCTTAAAATAAGTAGCATTGATCTAAAACCATCTTCAAGCACTATCTATAATGGGGATAAATTAGAAGCCTTCCCAATAAGATCAGAGGTGAAGCAAAGATGCCCATTATTACCACTATTATTCAACATTATAATAGAATGGCTAGATATAGCAATAAGAGAAGAAAAAGAAACTGAAGGAATTAGAATAGGGATTGAGGAAACAAAACTATCTCTCTTTGTAGATGATATGATGGCATATTGGAGACTCCTGGGGAATCAACTAAAAACTAGTTGAAAGAATTAATAAGTTTAACAAAGGAATAGCATGTTAAGACCTCAAATTATATTATAAAAAAGAATTCATCAAAAATATCTGGTATTGATTAAAGATTAGAGTGATCAATGGAATGGACTGAAGAAGGAAAATTCATAAATAATAGAATTCATTAATGCAGTGTTTGATAAAGTGGAAAATATAAATTACTTTAGGGAAAAACTCCCTACTGGATAAAAAAAAAACCTTCTAGGAGATTCTTGTCATTTCTATCACCATAACATCTCTATAACACACTTGTTCTTTTCCACTCATATAACCAACACATTAGTTCAGGGTTTCATCACCTCTTATCTCGCTTATTACAATAGCTTTTTATTTAATCATCCAAGACTCCTACCACACAAATACATACGTCTTCTACTCGATAAATTTTAATTGTTCCCTATTTTGTCTAAGACCAAATATAAGGTTCTTTGATTGGAACTTAAAGCTCTTCACAACATGGCTCTTTTCTATCTTTCTAATGTTCTTACACATTACTTCCCTCTATGCACTCTACAATCCTGCTACGCTAGCCTACCTGCTGTTCACACAAGACAATCTACATCTCATCCCTAGGCCTTTGCAGGGACTATCCCTCATATTGGGAGTGTTCTCCAGTCCCACATATGAATCTTGAAAAAAACCAGGGAAGCCAGTAGGTAGAAATGAGGAGAGAGAATATTTCAGGCATGGGGACAAACTGGATAAAATATCTGGAGCAGAGATATTCAGTATCTTGTTCACAAAGCAGCAAAGAGGCCAGTGGCACTGGACTGAAGACTATGTGGCAGGGAGGAAGGTATAAGATTGGAAAGGTAAGGGGGCAAGGTTATGAAAGAAACAAAACTTGAATTAAGATCACTATGTTAAAAGATGGAGCCATCAGGGGGCTTGGAATGTGATATTCCATAAGGCAAAGTAACTTGGATTACAACTGAGAGAAATGAGCATAATCTTTCAGGGGAGGAGATGGACAGTCAATGAAATAGGAGACTTCCAAACCTTCCTGATGAAAAAACCTGAGTTCAAGAGAAAATTTGTTCTTCAAATACAAGACTCAAGAGAGGCATAAAAAAGGGGCAGGTAGGTGGCGCAGTAGATAGAGTCTGAAGTCAGGAGGACCTGAGTTCAAATCCAGCCTCAGACCAAACACTTGACACTTACTAGCTGTGTGACCCTGGACAAAGTCACTTAACCCCAACTGCCTAAAAAATAAAAATAAAAAAATAAAATGGTGAAGAGACACTTAAAAATATAAACAGGAAAGAAAAAACCAAAATGTTATTAATAAGTTACATTCCTATAAGGGAAGATGACACTTGTTAACTCTTGAGAACTGTATCATTATTATAACATTTAAAAGGGCTATATAGAGAGAGAGAGGTGTATGTATAAGTTGAATTGGATATGATGATAAAAAATCTAATTAAGTGGTGAAAAGGGATTGTATTGGGAGAAGAAGAAAGGAAGAGGCAGATAAGGGTAATTACATCACATGAAAAAACACAAAAACCTATTAAGGTAGAGGGAAAGAAGAGAGAGAGATGAGCATTGTTTGAACCTTACTCTCATCAGATTTGGTTCAAAGAGGGAATAACATAATCAGTTAGGTATAGAAATCTAACTTACCCTATATGAAGTAAGAGAAGAGGCGCAGCAAGGTGGCAAAGTGGATAGAGCACCAGCCCTGGAGGACCTGAGTTCAAATCCAGCCTCAGATACATCACAGGGAGATAAGAAGAAATAAGGGTAAAAGAAAAGAAAAGGGAGAGGGCTGATAGAAGAGAGGGCAGACTGAGGGAGGTGGTGGTCAAAAGCAAAACTCCAGTGAAAAGGAAAGGGAGAAAGGAGAGAGAAAAGCATAAACGGGGGGAGGGAATAGGATGGAGAGAAAGACACACATAGTAATTATAACTATGAATGTGAATGGGATGAACTATCCCATGAAATGGAAGTTAGTAGCAGAGTGGATTAAAAACCATAATCCCACAATATGTTGTTTACACGAAATACATTTGAAACAGAGGGATACACACAGAGTAGAGGTGAAAGTCTGGAGCAGAATATATTATGCTTCAGCTAAAGTGAAAAAGGCAGGGGCAGCAATCCTGACCTCAAAGCAAAAGCACAGATAGATCTAATGAAAACAGATAAGGAAAGAAACTACATCCTGCTAAAAGGTATCATAGACAATGAAGTAATATCATTACTAAACATATATGCACCAAGTGGTATGGCATACAAATTCTTAGAGAAGATGTTAAGGGAGTTACAGGAAGAAATAGATAACAAAACTATACTGGGGGGACCTCAACCTCCCCCTCTCAGAACTAGATCCATCTAACCACAAAATAAACAAGAAAGAAATATGAATAGAATTTTAGAAAAGTTAGATATGGCTAATGTCTGGAGAAAATTGAATGGGGATAGAAAGAAATATACCTTTTTCTCAGCAGTACTTGGCACCCACACAAAAACTGACCATGTATTAGGGCATTAAAAACTTCACAATCCAATGCAGAAAGGCAGAAATATTAAATGCATCCTTTTCAGACCATGATGCAATAAAATTACAGGTAATATAAGGCCATGGAAAGATAGACTAAATATTAATTGGAAACTAAATAACCTAATCCTATAGAATGAAAGGGTCAAACAACAAATCACAGGAACAATCAATAACTCCATCCAAGAGAATGACAATAGAGACAACATGCCAAAACTTATGGGATGGAGTGAAAGTGGTTCTCAGGGGAAGTTTCACATCCCTAAATGCTTACAGGAATAAAACAGAGAAAAAAGAATCAAAGAATTGGGGATGCAACTAAAAAGGCTAGAAAAAGAACAAATTAAAAATCCCTAATTAAATACTAAATTAAAAATTTTGAAAACCAAAGGAGAGATTAATGAAATTGAAATTAAGAAAACTATTGAACCAATACATAAAACTAAGATCTGGTTTTATGAGAAAACCAATAAAACAGATAAACCTTTGGTTAATTTGATTAAAAAAAACAAGAAAACTAAATTAGCAGCATCAAAAATAAAAAGGGTGAATTCACCACCAATGAAGAAGAAATCAAAACAATAATTAGGAGCTATTTTGCCCAACTGTATGCCAATAAATGACCATCAGTGAAATGGATGAATATTTACAAAAATATAAATTGCCTAGATTAGCAGAAGAGGAAATGAAATAAATAACCGCATTTCAGAAAAAGAAATTGAACAAGCCATCAATGAACTCCCTAAGAAAAAATCTCCAGGGCCAGATGGATTTACAAGTAAATTCTAGCAAACATTTAAAGAACAACTAATTCCAATACTATATCTACTGTTTGGGAAAATTGGTAAAGAAGGAGTCCTACCAAATTCTTTTTATGACAGAAATATGGTGCTGATACCTAAACCAGGAAGAGCCAAAACAGAGAAAGAAAATCATAGACCAATTTCCCTAATGAATATAGATGCAAAAATTTTAAATAAAATACTAGCAAAGAGATTACAGCAACCTATCTTGAGGATAATACACGATGACCAAGTAGAACTTATACCAGGAATGCAGGGCTGGTTCAGTATTAGGAAAACTATCAGCATAACTGACCATACCAACAACAAAACTAACAGAAATCACATGATTATCTCAATACACGCAGAAAAAGCATTTGAGAAAATACAACACCCACTCCTATTAAAAACACTAGAGAACATAGGAATAAACAGAGTCTTCTTTAATATGATAGGTAGCATCCATCTAAAACCATCAGTAAGCTTTACATGTAATGGGGACAAGCTAGAAGCATTTCCAATAAGATCAAAGTGTGAAACAAGGATGTCCATTATCACCACTGTTATTCAATATGGTACTAGAAATGTTAGCTTTAGCAATAAGAGAAGAAAAAAAAATTGAAGGAGTTAGACTAGGCAAAGAAGAAACAAAGCTATCACTTTGCAGATGATATGATGGTATACTTAGAGAATACTAGAGAATCAAGTAAAAACTTACTTGAAATAATAAACAACGTCAGCAAAGTTGCAGGATATAAAATAAACCCACATCAGCATTTCTATATATAACTAACAAAGCCCAACAGCAAGAGATAGAAAGAGAAATTCCATTTAATGTCACTGTAGACATTACAAATTATCTGAGAATCTACTTGCCAAAACAAACCCAGGAACTATATGAACACAATTACAAAACACTTTTCACACAAATAAGGTCAAATCTAAATAACTGGGAAAACATCAGTTGCTCGTGGGTAGGCCGAGCTAATCTAATAAAAATGACAATTCTACCTAAATTAATTTATTTATTCAGTGCCATACCAATTAAACCACCAAAAAATTATTTTATAGAGCTAGAAAAAAAATAACAAGATTCATCTGGAAGAACAAATGATCCAGAATATCAAGGAAACTAATGAAAACAAATACAAGGGAAGGTAGCCTAGCCATACCAGACCTTAAATTATATTATAAAGCAGCAATCATCAAAAGTACTTGGTACTGGCTAAGAAATAGAGTGGTTGATCAGAGGAATAGGTTAGGTACACAAGACACAGTAGTCAATGACTATAGTAATCTAGTGCTTGATAAACCCAAAGACTCCAGCTTCTGGGATAAGTACTCACTATTTGACAAAAACTGCTGGGAAAACTGGAAAAGAATATGGCAGAAACTAGGCACAGACCAAAATCTTACACCATACACCAAAATAAAGTCAAAATGGGTACACTATTTAGATATAAAGGCAGATACTATAAGCAAACTGGGAAAGCAAGGAATGGTTTACCTGTCAGATTTATGGAGAACAGAAGAATTTATGACCAAACAAGAGATGGAGAACATTATGAAATACAAAATAGATAGTTTTGATTACATTAAATTGAAAAGATTTTGCACAACCAAAGCCAATGCAACCAAGATTAGGAGGGAAGCAGAAAACTGGGAAAGAATTTTTACAACCAGTATCTCTGATATGGGCCTCATTTTAAAACATATAGAGAACTAAGTCAAATTTATAAGAATACAAGTCATTCCCCAATTGATAAGTGGTCAAAGGATATGAACAGGCACTTTTCAGAGAAAGAAAATAAAGCTCTCTTTAGTCATATGAAAAAAAATGCTCTAAATCACTATTGATTAGAGAAATGCAAATCAAAACAACTCTCAGGTACCACATCACACCTAGCAGATTGGCCAACATGACAAAACAGGAAAATGATAAATGCTGGAGATGTGGGGAAAATGGAACACTAATACATTGTTGGTGGAGCTGTGAACTGATCCAACCATTTTGGAGAACAATCTGGAGAACAATTTGGAACTATGCCCAAAGGGCTATAAAATAGTTCACACCCTTTGACCCAGCAATAGCACTTCTAGAGCTGTATCCCAAAAAGATCACAAAAATGGGAAAAGGACCCACATGTACAAAAATATTCATAGCAGCTCTTTTTGTGGTGGCAAAGAATCGGAAATTGAAGGGATGCCCATCAATTGGGGAATGGCTGAACGAGTTGTGGTATAAGAAGGTAATAGAATACTATTGTGCTATAAGAAATGATGAGCAGGCGGACTTCAGAAAAACCTGGAAAGACTTACATGGACTGATGCTGAGTGAAGTGAGCAGAACCAGCAGAATGTTGTACACAGTAACAGCCACACTGTGCAATGACTAACTTTGACAGACTTGGCTCTTCTCAACAATGCAAGGATCTAAGACAACTTCAAAAGACTTATGATGGAAAATGCTGTCCACATCCAGAAAAAGAACTACGGAGTCTGAATGCAGATCAAAACATTCCATTTGCCCTCTTTTTTTGTTGTTGTTGTTGTTTCTTTCTCGTGGTTCCTCCCATTGGTTCTAATTCTTCTTTAGTAGAGCCTCTATCAGACTGCACACTGTCTTGGGGCTGGGGGAAGGGGAATGAGGCAGGGGAAGAAAATTTAAAACTCAAAAGCTTATGGAAGTGAATGTTGAAAACTGACAATAAATTTTTTTTTAAAAAAATAAAGACTAATCAACTACCAAAAAAAAAAAAAGGTAGAGCCAAGGTAGAAGACTAGCAGGAAGTAGTGACGTCTACCAAACTACCAAAAGCACAGATACCTACCGATCTGTGAAAACAGCAGAAAGCTCAGACCAAATATTTCCTCCATTCACAGAAGCGAGCAAAGTCGAAAGTCAAGAAATAGACTGGAAAAATTTTTTAAAAAATCAGAAAAGGTTACTATGGTGACAAGGAAGCTTAAGATACAAATTCAGAAGAAGACAATAATTTGAAAACATTTACAAGTAAAGCCTCAAAAGAAAAATGTCCAATCTAGGACACAGATCCAATAGAAACTGCTAGAATAGCTAAGGCAATAAATTTTTTAAATAGCTTTAAAAATCAAATAAGAGCAACAGAAGGAAATTTGGGAAACTAAATGAAAGCAATACAAGAAAATTATAAAAAAAGAATGATAGCTTGGTAAAAGAGGCACAAAAATACTCAAGGAAATAACTCCTTAAAAATTAGAATTGGTCAAGTGGAAACTAATGTTTCCATGAGACATCAAGAAAAAATAAAATACAGTCAAAAGACTGAAAAACAATAGGAGAGGAACAGGTTCGAAGGTAAAATGTAACTATAAGGCTCAGATCCCAAAAGAGCAGGGTCTCAGTCCCAGCTTCTAAGCCACCGCAGAGGAATAAGTAGGGCAAAAATTCCAGATGAAATGTGAAGCTGAAGTTCTGCCACTCTGAATCAACAGGGCTTTCCTGGCTGGTAGAGCAGCTAAGTCCGAAGTTTAGCATAAAGTAAAGTAAACTCAGGTCAGGAAAGCCGGGGGGGGGGGGGGGGGACGCGGAGGCAGGCGACTGCAATCTGACTTCACCCAGGATCTTTGGTTTATTTTGTTTTGTTTTGGATTTTTTAAGGCAATTCGGGTTAAATGACTTGCCCTGGGTCACACAGTCATAAAGTGTCAAGTGTTTGGTCTGAGGTCCCATTTGTACTCAGGTCCTCCTGACTTCAGGGCGGGTGCTCTGTACACTGCACCACCCTAACCAGGATCTTTGGGAACCACTTTGGGAACACAGAAAGCTTGCAGGTCCCCAGCTTGAGCTGTCCCTGGGAGTCTAGAATAACAAAACACTCAAAACCACCCACCCCAACCCCCGCCCCCGCAAAAAAAAAAAGCAACAACAGAAACAGCCCAGATCTTCTGTCCAGAATTATAGAATCTGTACCTAACATCACGGCAGGTGAAGATACTCTCTATTTTAAGCCTGTACTTCTTGTTTAGTCGTTTCAGTCGTGTCCGACTCTTTCTGACCCCATTTGGGGTGTTCTTGGAAAAGAAACTGGAGTGGTTTGCCATTACCTTCTCCAGCTCATTTACCGATGAGGAAACTGAGGCATACAGGGTTAAGTGACTTGCCCAGGTTCACACACTAACGCCTGGGGCCAATTTTGAACTTCCTGACTCCGGGCCCAACCTGCTAACCACTGACACTTAGCAGCCCAAGAGTCACCATTTTAAAGCCGTCATCCATTGATTAATCAGCAAATCTGTAGCGAGCGCTTCCTACGTATAACTCCACAAAAACCACGAGACACTGAGGGGACCAGAAGCAGACCAGCCCGGAAGAGGTCCGACACTACTCTAACAAAGGTAAAGGAAGGGTCCTAGACGGAAAGGATGGCGAATAACCAACCACAGCTGCTTCTTTTTCCGGTCCAGGCCCCCACGGGGAGATGTCCGGAGGCCAAGCCGGCGTCGAGCCGAGCTCCCCCGATGCCCGCCCCCCAATCCTTCCTCTAGTCTCTCCTTCCCCACTCCCGCCCTGGCAGTGCCACCATCCCCCTACCTGTTCAGGCGCCGCGACTGTGCCGGCTCTGCCCCCGCCGACGAGCCGCCGTGGGTCACTTTGGCCCCACCGCGTCGTACAGGTGCCATGGCACAGCCACCAGTCTCCGAGGGCCGGCGCCGCGAGCTTTGGTCACGCCTCCCCAGGAAGGAGGCCCGGGAGCCCGGCGCACCGATCTTCTAGAGGGGACTGAAGCGCAGAGCGATGCGATCGGCCATCGGCTCTAAGGCCTGGAGTCCCAGGGCAGAGCAGTGTGTGCCGTAGCTGGGCCGCGGTAGGTACGCAGGCTGGTCTTGGGCAGTGGAACTGCAGGCAGCGGGTCGGGTCGAGCGTTCATCAGCTTTCAGAGGTTTTAGACGGCTTCTCTTCCCGGGCTCTGCAGACAGCCTGGGTGTTTGGAGGCTGATGCTGTTCGTGTGAAAAGAGGAGAGGATATGGCGCTGCACTGAGCTTAGAGTTACAGTCTCATTGGCCGGGTTTACACTGGGGTGGATCCGCGGTGCTCGGACTCGGGCTCTGGGCGCCCGGGGGCCCTGAAGGCTTTCGAATGAGCGTCCAGCCCCGCCCGCGAGCGGCCGTGGTTGCCCTCCCTTCCCCTTTCCCGGCTCCCGAAGTTCTGTACCTGGGTAGCTGGGCCATGTAACTTCCCCGGGCAGGAGAACTCGGGTCCCTACGATACCAGCGGAATCACCGCGGTTAATTGCAAAAGCCAAGTTGAACACCTCAAATCAAGGTAGTTTTTCCCTCTTTCCTTTCTCGATTGTGTTATAGGGAGATTTCCCCAAACTGTCTGGAAAATCCCTTTCTTGGGATTTTCAAAGACCTTCATAACCTAAACCCCTCCCCCACCTTCTAGTCTTCTTACGCCTTATATACCCACCACATACTCTTCAGTCCAGTGACACTGGTCTCCTTGCTATCCAGGTAGAAAAGGGATAGGGGGTGGGGGTGGGGCAGGAATGAAAGAGTGGTGAGGGGAGGAGGGAAGGAGCGCCTTTTCTTTGGCATACAGTTCAAATATAGAATTGTACAGAAAACCTGTGACTGAGGAATTTCCAAGCCCAAGCACCAGGAACGTATTTCTAGCCCTTGTTTTAAAAAATCCATTATAACGAAATAATGAGGATGAGTTTTGCCTTTCATGAATACAAGGATCATCTGTGCAGGCCTGCTGAGTCCCCATTCAGATGCAGACTGCTGTCCCCAAGTGTGGTGGAATCAGTTTTGTAGTTTGTCCAGTATATCTGCTTATTGTGTTTTCCTGTCTCAGCAAAAGCTTCCCCTCCGGGGACTTGACGGGAGTCGAAATAGATACTACATACCCAAAAAAGCGCTCTTTGTTTTAAGAAATCAGTGTACGATAATAGCTGACATTAATATAGTTCTTTAAAGTTTGCAAACGCTTTACCTGTGTTATCTTATTTGATCCTCACAACCTTGGGAGGTACATTATTAAGCCCGTATTATAGATGGTGAAGCAGGCCCAGGGAAGAGAAGTGACATGCCCAAATCCGTAGATCCACCCTGGTGTCTGGGGCAGGATTTGAATTCTGCAAATCATTAATATGCTGAAATATTTCGAACTGTTTTGCTTAAATAGGCTAAATAAGCCTTTTAAGGCTTATTTCCATTATTTTTTTGCTTAGCAAAAAATGTTATTGATGGTAAAAACTTAGAATTTTGTAAGTGACCAGATTCTTATTATCTTTACCCCTAAACTCTAATCATCCTTCAAGTCTGTTAAACTCAAAACTTTAGATGTCATCTTCAAATCTTCACAATCTCTCACCACCCTTATATCCAATCTGTTGCCAAGGCCTGTGGATTTCATCTTTGCGACATCTCTCCAATATGCCTTTTCTACCCCCTGACACAGGCACCACTCTGGTGCAAGCCTTTATCTCCTCACTGTTGGATCATTGCAGTAGCCTACTGATGGGTCTCTGTCTGCCTCAAGTCTCTCCCCACTCCAGTCCATCTTCCATTCAGCTATTAAAGTTTTCCTAAAGCACATGTCACTCCCCTAGTCAGTAAACTCCAGGAACCCCCTGTCACCTCCAGGTGGTTGTTGTTCAGTCTAATCCAACTCTTCTTGACCCCATGGCATGCCAATACTGTCCATGGCGTCTTTTTGGCAAAGATACTGGAATGGTTTGCCATTTCCTTCTCCAATTCATTTTACGGATGAGGAAACTGAGGTAAACAGGGTTAAGTACTTTGCCCAGGGTTACACAGCTAGTAAGTGTCTGAGGCCAGCTTTGAACTCAGGTCTTCCTAATTCAAGTCCCAGTACTCTATCCACTGAGCAACCTATCTCCAGGATCAAATACAAAATCCTCTGTTTGACATTCAAAGACTTTCATAACCTAGACCCTCCAGCACTACCACTCTCACACTTTCCAGTCAGTTTTCTTACACCTTATGCCCCACCACATACTCTTCAATCCAGTGACACTGGCTTCTTTGCTGTTCTGTGAATAAAATATTCCAACTCTCAGTTCCAGGCATTTTTTCTAACTGTCCCCCATACCCTAGAATGTTCTCTCTCTTCATCTCTGCCAAAATCCTGTCTTCTGCAAGAAAGCTTTTGCCAATCCTTCTTAATTCCAGTACCTCTCTTCTCTTAATTATTATTTCCTATTTATCCTATATGTAGCTTGTTTGTACTTATTTATTTGCTTGTTGTCTTCCCCATTAAACTGTGAACTTCTTAAGGGCAGGAACTGTCTTTTGCCTCATTTTGTATCCCCAGCACTTAGCATGATGCCTGGCATGTAGTGGGCACTTAATAAATGTTTATTGACCAACTGACTAGTTGTAATTAATGAGGTGAATTTATTAATATGTATGATGTGTTTGTATAGTTCTGCATATTTGTTTTGATTCATGATAACCTCTAGAAGCAATCCTAGGGTAATGGATAGAGAGCTAGAGAGCTGTCCTTGGAGCCACAAAGACTATGTGGCCTTGGGCAAATAAATCAACATCTTAATGCTCTCAAAGACTAAATTGCAGAGAAGGTGCCCACCTTGCCTTGGTTAAACAGAGTTTTCTGGAGTTTTCTGTATCAATGAAATCACGAGTCTAATCCTTATCCCTATTCCCAATGTATGTATAATGCATGATTGTAAAATCATATGGGTATGTATAGTAGCAAATTGGGATTCATTGAGCCCCGCATTCTAGGAGGGAATAAGATGTTCTGAAAATAAGTCAGCCTCTGCCTCCATGGAGAACATAAGTAGAGAAATAGTGAGGAGTCAATATAACTCCTAAATAGTGAGCCTGAAAAGCTGGGAGCATAATATTGCCCTCTATAGTAATAGGGAAAGTAGGAGGGAGAAAGGTTAAAGAGGAAAGATAATGAATTCTCTTTTGGACATGTTTAATTTAAGATGCCTACTGGACATCCAGGGTGGTAGCAATGTCAGAGGGAAGGGGGTATAAAGGCTGCAGAGAGTTTCACAAGGAGCTGCTCTTTCCAAAATTACTCCATTGGCTTTTTTCAGTCTTTAGTCTCCTTGACCAGTTGGGGCCTAGTTGAAATCTATAGTGGACCCAGTCAGCACAGTTTCATGATTTATTTCAGCTCTCTGTCTCCAATTCAGCAGTGTATGAGTAAGACTGAAAACAGCAAAGGGTAAGAGTAATCCAAGGTTGAGGCTTGGTAGAGCAAGATTGGCAGTAGAATAAGGAAGCAAGGGACTTAAATCAGTGTAGAGTTGAAGTAGTTCACCAAGGAGTCAAGATGGAGAAGAGACAAATGTAGCCAGTTCTGGAGGAAAGGCAGTGTAGCTAGCTGAGGGGTTAGAGAATTGGAGATCACAGAATGATAAGCAGGACTTAGGGTTGCAAGGGAGAGGAAGAAATGAGTGGAATGATAATTGTGATCCGATAAAGGAATTTCAGAGTTCATAATCAGGCAAAGTGGAACATTTGTAGGCAGTGGTAAGATCAAGAGCATGCCCATCTTTGTGTGTAACTAAGATGAGGTAGACAAGGTCCTGTGAAGTATGTTGAGAAGCTAGGAGATTAAGATATTTGAAAGAATGTAAATATGTATATTGGAAGCCCCCTAGTTACATGGCAGGATTTAGAAGAGAGTCAGGCATTGAACTCATTGAGGAAAGAAGAGGAAATCTTGGAAGTCAGTAGGTAATGACTTATCAAAATCCTTACTGGATAGTAAATATGGATTGAGTGAACCTCAGAGGATGAGAGGGTACTGAATGATGGTAGTAAAGGGAGAACCTGGAAGTTGCAATAGAAAGCAAGTATTCTCACTCCCCCAACTCAACCAGTGAATCAGAGGTATGAGTTAAAGTTCAAACAGTACTGGAAAGGGTGTCCAAGGAGGCTATGTCATTAGGAGGGAGCCAGGTCTCTTTGAGAAACAAAAGATGGAAAGAGTAAAAAAAGAAACAGTTTAAACTAAGAGCAATTTTGTCACTTATGGAAGAGGAATTCCAGAGAGCACAGTGGAAGAGGTGGGTAGCTTTAGAATGCAACATTGGGGCTGGGGTGAGGTTGAAGGGAATGGGAGTAAGGGAGTGAGAAATTGAGATCAAAGAACAGGTTTAAATAATGATGGGGGGAGTAGAGTCACTGGAATGTGGAAGGTTATGGCAGGTGTGAATTTGTTAATCATAGAGGAATGAGTTCAGGTAGATTGTCAACTTTGGTAAAGTGGAGTTCTTTTAGGGCTTTGAGCAGCAGTGTGTAGGTTAAAGGAAGGTTGAGGAGGGAGAGGAGGTGCCCACACTGAGGCAGGATCAGGCACATTATGTATGGAAAGAACTAGATGGAATGACATTTCACTTCTTACCCCAGGTGAGCCTGGACAGTAGAGGTGGAGGAAATATAACGGAATGTAAAATTACATAAAAACAAGTATAAAATCTTGCTGTTCTTTCAGAGATTTCCCTTTTGCTCTGCATAGTTAAGGAAATAGACTATCAGGTTACCAAGCCTAAAGGAATGATCAGATTTCCTCAAAAGATCTCCCATCAGTCTCTGGAAGAATAAGGAAAGTAAATCCGAACCTTAAGAATATTAGCTGTGAAATACAAGCTCATGTTCCTCAATGCTAAAGAAATGTCAGCATGATTGAAAAATTATCCACATCTTTCTGTTTCCTTTTCGTTATGTTTTCACAGCAGTCTGTGTTAATAAAGAAACTTTGATCATGCCTGCTTCAGGTAAAATTCTTAGGTTTTCATATCTTCCATTTTGAGGAAGGGTCCAGACCAGGATGTTTCATCCTCCAGACTTGGGCAGCTTTTCCCTTTGGTGAGTTACTCCAAGAACCTCCATTTTGAGCAAAAGCCCAGACTAGCCATCCTTCATCCCCTGCATTTCACCACCATGCCCCAGTTCTCATACACACCCTTTTCCCCTTTTCAGTTACCTTTTATGTAATCTTCCTCCAGTAGAATGTAAGCACTGTGAGGGCAGGGACTGTCTTTTTGTTTTTATTTAAATTCCCAGAGTTTAGCACAGTACCTGGCACACAGTAGGTACTTAAAAATGCTGCTTTTGGACTTGATTTCATTACTACTTTTAGAAGAGCAATAGAAGGAAATGGTCTTTAGGAAAGCAGGAAACAGGCATTCAGAATATATATGGAGGTTACATTAGAATTTCTGTACTGATGAAAGGTATTCCTTCTCAAAAGTCTTGTTGACCCTATTCTGTACAAGGCCGCAGTTAGATGGAAGTAGTTTATAAGGGTTTAAAGAAAGACAACATTTGAGATAGCTTCACTTTGACAAGGTTGTTTCTACTAAATACTTAGCAGTTCATGATATTCATTCTAAAAAGCCATTCTGTTGTTTTACTGCCCTCTGAGTGATTTCATGGGGGCATATTTTTTTGTTTTGATTTTTTAAAAAATAAAATTATACAAGTCTAGTAGGATTTTGCTTTCTTGTTTCCATGCAAAATTTATTTTAAGTCCCAAGAAATCTTGCCACAACACATACCAGCTTCTTTCTTCAATTTAGCATTAGATATAGTCAGTTTATAAACTTTATATTATCCATTTTCCAAATGATTATTGATTTTTGTTGTATTGACTTTGTTTGCTTACTTGGTTTTCCAGACTGCTTCCCTACCCAGCACTGTCTGTCCTAGAGCTTCCTCCTCTCTGCTTCCTTGCTGACATACGCTCAAGGAATGTGGATTAACTTTAATATTAATCTAAACAAACTATGCAAACCTTCATAAGGCACCTGATAGCACAGTCGATAGAGCAGTGGGCCTGGAATCAGGAAGACCTGAGTTCAAATCCCAGCTTCATTTACTAGCTGTGTGAGCTGGGCAAATCACTTAACACAGCCTGGCACATAATAGGCACTATAAAATGCTTATTCCCCTCCACTACCCTTCATAATTTTTCCACAGAAAAAAAATGTAATTCAACCGCAAACCTATCAATGATTCTTACATTCTTTCTCCTGCTTTCACTTAACTATAATTACTATATTAAGACTTGAAAATGAGTTTGTAGTCTTTTTTACTTAGTGGTATTTCATTCCCATCCTATAAGATGCTGAATATTCTTCAGTTTTTAAGATGAGGGGCCTAAAGCCCATTTATAGTTACATAGTGTCTTATTAAGTCATTCTCCTAGACTAGCAATGGATTGTCATCTCTTTTGATCTTGTTTTATGTTACTGGGTATGCTGAAGTGAAGGAAGGGGATTTCCCAGTGGCCTTTGCACGGCTGTTACTAGAATTACCTGAGTTGGGGTTAAAGTATAATTGTTCATCAGGGGCCTGGCTCGGACGTGGTTCAGCTAATAGGTTGTAATGGGTAAAGGGTAGTAGATTTGGTTATGTTAAAGATATGCCCTGTGATTTGCTGTTGTGGGGAGAGTGGGACGTGATCTATCTTTCCACCCCAATTCCACACAACCACAAAAACTTCAGATACCACTGTCCTAGAGAATAAAGTAAAACTATAGCCAATATAAGAACAGAGATACTAAGAAGTTTAATTATAACTCTAATTTCTTCTTTTGGTACAAGGGCCCACATTAGAGATCTTGACGACAAAAAAAAAAAAGCATTAATAAATGCCAGAATGTCAAGCTCTTCACCATTCAGAATGCAGCTAGTACACTTGGACCTTAAAGGAGCTCCCCCCAAGGTCTTGTACCTGGCAGAGGTAAGGATTGCACTTGTCTCTAGGGCTTATTCTTTTACTTTGTGTTAACATCTTAATTTTCGCTTTCTTTCTTTATTCTGCAAAAGTGTGAGTTTAGAACTACTATTGTACTTTCTCTAAATTAGTCCAGTACTCAAATGCTATATAAGGTTGTATTTCTAATCTCTGGGGTAAAAATGGATTTGTATATTGTTACCCAATTTCATTTATTAAGGATGTTCTTTGATATATACTAGACATTGTACCTAAGGAATACTTAGAGACCAGTTCTAAGAAAACCACTCAGGCTAAGTTGCAAGGAAGGAACTATTCAAATTAAAAAAGAGACTACCACATTTTTTAGGATCATAAATTTAAATGTGGAAGGAAATCCTGGAGGTCATCTAGTCCAACCCTAGCTTTTTACAGGTTTTTACAAACCTGTTTATAGGTGCGTCCAGAGAGTCTAAGGGACTGGGTGAACAGTAGAGTAGAAGAGCTGGTATTTGAAACTCTCTTCTCGGACCCACAATCCCTGTAGATTAGGCCTAATCTATATTAAATTATGTCTTATTTGTGGCAAACTGTTAATCTGAGGCTGGGTTTCCCAACATGCTTTATAGTCTTCCTGTCAATATCAGTCATCATACATGGGGAAAACTGGTTTTATTATTATTTTGAGCTGAACAGTCCAACAAATCAAATGATATATGCCAATTATAAATAATTTGGGGGTTATTCACTTTTAAAATATCTAATTTTATACATATAAAATATAAGTATATGTAAAATATAAAAATAGTTATTTCATGTTTGTGATTCTGATGTTAAAGAATGTTTAATTAAATGAATGTTCATTAACCTATAAAAGAGACATTTATAATTTAGAGAATATAATATAGTAGTGCAAAATAAAAGGAAAAGCCATGAATACGAAGTGATAAAAAGAAGTTGGAGAGAGCTAAGGAGAATCTAGATGAGTAAGCAGGTAGCTAGCACAAGTTTCCTTTTCATTCAGTTTATCAAGTACCTATTATGTTCCGGGCACTGTGGTAGGTAGGCACTGAGATACAATGGCAAAACTAAAATCGTCCCTGCCCTCAAGGAATTTACATCCTATTATAGGAAACACATGTACATATATAAGTAAATATTTTCAGTGTAAATTGCAAGGTAGAGGGGATCATAAAAGTCTTGTGTATGAAATGTATGAAATGACATTTAAGCTAAGCAGTTAAGAAAGCTAGAGATTCTTAGAGGCAGAGATGAAAGAATGCATTCCAGAGTAGTTTGTACAAAGGCAAAGAGCTGGGAGATGGGATGTCATGTGTGAAGGACAGCAAGTAGGCTTGTTTTTTCAAATCCTTCTATCTCTGTCTTTTTCACTCTAGCCCCTCAGGTATCTGATCTCTAAAAGTCATTCTTATCCCACCATATTATCCTCCAAATGTATCTCAAATTCAAAATTTTACTGGGTTCCGCCCCTTGGTGAAGTTATGTTTCTAATGCATTTTGGGCGTAGAAATTATATAATCATAGATAATAAGTAGGAAGTATATAATCATAGATAGTAAGTATGCCTTGTTCCCCAAGGCATACATATTGTGAACACTTTGCCACAGCCCTCTTTCCTGACAAAAGTAGGTGCTCCTCCCCACATGTCATTCAGTCTCACCTTAGTTGTCATTCAGTCTCAATGTGCAATTAACGTCAAAACCTCTGCCTTCATCACTGGCCACAAATTAACTTCACGTAGGTGTAGTAGTATAAATCTTCACTGTCATCTTTTTCTCCTTCCATTCTCCAACTCATTTCAGTTTCCCAGGTAACCAGTCATCAGTCCTTATAATATAACGATATCAGCTGCTAGGCAAGGGTTAGAAAGTGAGGTCAAAGAGCAGTTTGAACAGATCCTTTAAGCTATCAAATACATTACCAGATTTTGTGTCCACAGACCTGAGCTCCATCCTACCTGCTTGCTGGTTTAATTATTTTTTTTCCCACTTAATAGAATTTTATTTTTTCCAATTACATTAAAGATTTTCTTTTTTTAAAATTTTATTAGTTTATTTTCATTTGTCAACAATCACTTCCATATGCTTTTGAGTTTAAAATTTTTCTCCCCCTTCCTCCCCATCACCCTCCCCAAGACGGCGCACAATCTGATGTAGGCTATACATTTACATTCCTATTAAACATATTTTCACATTAGTGAAGGTGTAAGTAAAAATTAAAACCAATAGGAGGAACCATCAGAAAGAGGAAACAACTCAACAGAAGAGAAAAAAAGAATGATAGTAATTCACCTTCCATAGTTCTTTCTTTGGATGTGGATAGCGTTTTCCATCCCGAGGCCTCTGGAGATGTCTTAGATCCTTGTAATGCTGAGAAGGATTAAGTTTATCAATATTAGTCATCACACAACATGGCTGTTATTGTGTACTACATATAAAGATTTTCAACATTCACTTTTATAACATTTTGAATTCCAAATTTTTACCTCTCCCCTCCCCTTCCCCCTCCCCAAGATGGCAAGCAATCTGACATAGGCTATATACGTATAATCATATTAAACATATTTCCGCATTAGTTAGGTTGTGAGAGAAGAATCAGAACAAAAGGGAAAAGCCATGAGAAAGAAAAAACAACAAAAAAGAGAAAATAGTATGCTTTGATCTTCATTCAGACTCCATAGTTCTCTCTCTAGATGTGAACAGCATTTTCCATCATGAGTCTTTTGGAATTGTCTTAGATTATTGTATTGCTGAGAAGGGCTAAGTCTATCAAAGTTGGTAATGGCACAATGTTACTGTTGCTGTGTACAGTGTTCTGGTTTTGCTCATTTCACTCATGCCGATTTAATTCTTGAGCATTATATCCATAGTCAAAATTCATGTTTACATATTGATTTCAGCTAAATATCGAATTGATTGAAAGGATTAACACTAACGTGTGAATGACTTCCTACCCCCTTTGTAGGTGGTAGAATACAAATTTCATTTCTAGTCATTTATCCACTCCAAGCTATGCTTAGTGATTTATGTTTTTTTCTTTTTCCAGATCTTCCCTCTCTTCCATGCCCTTGGTGCAAATGGCATCCTCATTGAATATGAAGACATGTTTCCCTATGAGGGCCCTCTACATCTTCTGAAAGCCAGGCATGCCTACAGGTATCCTGAGGGCTATGAGGTAACCAGGAAGTCCAGGAATGGATTCATCTTAGACTAACAATGACTTTAAAATGGAAAGCCAGGGAAATCTATAGAGCAAAAAAAAACCCAGGATGGTGCTTGGAGAATTGAAAATTTAACATTTATGGTTGTAGTGCGTTTTTGGTGGGCCTATTTCTGATCTAATAGCAATCTGTAATAACAGGACAATGACATGTTAATATGAGAAAGTTAGTAAAGCTTAGGATTATATAAGGATAAGGTCTGGACCTAAGGAAACTCCCCCTACTACTATAGGTTGGCATTTTCTCTGTAATTTATAATATTAGTGAATAGCCTACAGCAAAGGTATCAGATCCTTTCGGGAGGGGCAGGGAAAGGATGAACCAGATTAAAATGTAATTGGGAAGTATTTAACAAAATAAGTAAAAATACAATAGAACATACATGATGTTGATATGTGGTTTTCTAGTCAGTGGTCTTCAAGAGTCCTTATGTAGGTTTAGTGACCCTATTTCTGTTTGAATTTGACACCACTGGATTTGACACCTGGAGCGCTGAGATATTAAGTGACTTGCCCAGGGTCATGCAGTATGTGTCAGAGGTGGGACCTAGAACCAAGGTGTTCTTGCCGTTAAGGCCAGCTCTCTATATGCTATGACATTTTGTCTCTGAGGTTTGCATGGATGCCTTTTTTTTTTTAAAGAACTTAAAATCCTTCCACATATAAAGGTAATGTGAGTATGATTCTATATGGTCAGATTAAAATATTTCAGGCTGAAAAGGAATAGGTTAAAAATCTATAAAATCATGAATAGCCAGACAGACTTTGATATATTAGAACTAACAGGGATTCTTTGAAGTCATAAGGAGGTACATTTAAGATAAATGAAAGGAAGGCATGTTGTATTTAAAAGATAATACTAGGTAGTACTAGTGACTAGATATACTATTAATATACTATTAATTAACCCAAGAGGTGGTATAGACACATAAAAGAAGTATAAAAGCTTCAAAAAGGGATAAATTCATTCATGATAATCCTAAATGGAATAAAGAAACTTAGTAAAAGTTTTTCTTAATAACCCCTAAGAAGTTGTTAGTTCTTAAATCTAATAATTTTTCAGTTGCTTCTGTAACCTCTTAAGGTTATAGTCAAAGAGGACAAAATGTACCTTCACAAAATCTCTTGGTACCACTATCAGAAACCAGATGCTGGGTCCACTGTACCACAAGTCTGATCAAAAGACATTTCTTTTGTTCTTATTCCTATGATCTTCATAGCATACCTATGAAATAAAGAAGGACAGTTACTTTAATCTCCATTTTACAATGAAAAATGAGGTACTTAGAGGTTTAATTAGAAAGGTATCTGTACTTTTCAGGGTGCTATCTTGGTACCAGAGGAAATATAAGGATAAGTAAGAAGCAGTCCCTACTTCAAGGAGCTTTCAAATGAATATGATGCAGAATAGATTGTGAAAGCACATAAGAGAGGTACAAAGTGCCATGGAAGCTCAAAGACCAGAAGGATTCATTTTAATATGGATGTCAGGGACATGACCATTCAGAATGGGAGTGTTAGGAGATAGTGGAGGTGCCAGGAGTGACCGGGGAACTTGGAACAGTGATAGTGGTGAAGTGACTTGCTTGTGGTCACACAATCAGTAGTAGAGCTAAGATTATGGTAGAGGTCTCTGACTTCAAGTCAGACCACATTGCTTCTTCCAGCCTCTATTTCCTTAGCTGTAAGTATATATATAATAAATCTACCTTAAACCTTGGAAAGAACAGTTTAAAATTATTTCAGGTGCTTCAGAGATTCTGTCTTAAGTGCTTACTTAGACCATCGTTTTCCTCCTTTTAAATTTAATTTATTTATTTTGCTTTTTTGATGAGGCAATCGGGTTGAGTGACTTGCCCAGGGTCACACAGCTAGCACACACACTGGCAAGGACTCTTGTTTCTTGGTGAGGGTATGGCAAAGATTGTATTGACAACATCTGTATTAACTTCCCCCTTAATTCATTTCTCTAGCCCCACTGAGATCAAAGAAATTCTTCATCTGGCCAAGCTACATGAGTTGGAGGTTATTCCTCTGGTGCAGACATTTGGACACATGGAAGTAAGTGAGGAATGATCTATCTAATGTGTGTAGAAATGAGGCTTATAGAAATAGAGCTAGAAAGAGCCTTGTAGATCATTAGATCTCATCCCCTCCCACCTGAGCTTCCCTATTTTTGTTGTGTGCATCACCATTTTTCCAGTCACCTAGGTTCATAACCTTGACATTATCCTTAACACCTCATTGTCTTCTCCCATGTACACAGTCAGTTGCCAAATCTTAATTCTACTGCTATAATCTTACATCTGTCCCCTTCTCTCTACACATGTGACTACCACCTTAAGAGGTCCAGAAAACCCTAATCTCTTGCTTGGACAATTAAGTTTTGTACTAATTGGTCTCCCTGCCTTGTCTCTCCTCTGTGCAGTACTACATTCTCCACACAGTTGCTAAAATTATTTTTCTGAAGCTCAAGTCTGATCATTTCACTCACCGACTTAAACTCCAATGGTTCTTTTTGCTTCTAGAATTAAATATAAACTCCTCTGCTTAGTTTTGAAAGCCCTTCACAATCTAGCCTCAACCTACAATTCCATCTTTATCGTACATTACTCCCCTTCCTGAACTTTGTGGCTCAGTCAGACTGGCCTTCGTGCTCTTCCTCACGTATGCCATTCAGTCTCCTTGCTCTCTACCTTTGCTGTGACTGTGCCCTGTTCCTACAATACATTTCCCTTTCATCTCTGCCTCTTTTGGAATCTCTTGTTTTCTGCTCAGTGGCACCTTTTACATGAAGCCTTTCTACTTATCTTGCATGTATTTTATATCTACTTATATGTACGTGTTATATCTCCTGTTAGAATGTAAGCTTCCTGAGAGTAGGAACTGTTTCATTTTTACACTGATGTGCCCAGCACCTGGGGCAGCTAAGTGGCACAGTAGATAAATTGCTGGCCTAGAGTCAGGAAGACTTATGTTCCTGAGTTCAAATCAAGCCCCAGATACTTACTAGCTGTGTGACCTTGGGCAAGTCACTTAAACCTGTTTGCCTCAGTTTCCTTATCTGTAAAATGAGCTGGAGAAGGAAATGGCAAACCACTTCAGTATCTTTGCCAAGAAAGCCTCAGATGGGATCACCAGACACAACTGAAACAACTGAACAGTAAAAGCTCAGCATAGTGTACAGCTCAGCCCATAGTTGGCTAGTTGGCACTTAACACATACCTTTTGTTCTTATACCACAGTCATTTCTGGAAATACTCTCTACCCTCCCCGTCCACCTCTTATCCCACTCTGCCCTCCCCATCCCTCACCCTCAAATTGAACCTTCCCTTATAACAAAGAAAAACAGTTAAACAAAAATATCCCACATTTTGTGTACTACCTGGTTACTACCCAGTATATGCCATGACAATGTTCTGTCCTCCTAGTCCCCTGCCCCTCTGTCAAGAGGCATCCTGTGTCCGATTTACTTTGTCTGTAATTGAACAAATTGAGTCTCCCTTCCTACAGTTTGTTCTGAAGCACAAGCAGTTTTCTCACCTGCGAGAAGTGGAGCTGTTCCCAAATGCATTGAACCCCCATAAGGAGGAATCCCTGGCATTAGTGAGTACAATGATCAGTCAAGTAATGGAGCTTCACAGAGGCGTTCGATGGTTCCACATAGGATGTGATGAGGTATGACACTTCCTGAAGTACCTAGTCTCACTTATTATAGTCATGTCTAGCCTTACTTTAAAAAAAAAAACCAGAATAGCCTTCTACTACCTTGAATTAACTAGAGAATTGTCCCCGTGTTCTCCCAAATTCCTCCTTGCCTTACTTCGCTTTCCTCTGCACCCTGGTTTCTGCTTTTCAAAAGGAAAATGGTAAAGATATTTATAAAATGGTTAACTTAGGAAATATTTCAATACCAGTAAAAGCCTTACTTCTAACTAGTGTTTTCTAAATTTTTTAAAAATTAAATCTTATTTTATTTTCAAAGACAGATCTGCCTTCTCTCCCTCCCACCTCCCATTTCCCTGATGAGAAGACAAGAAAAACAAAACACTTTTTCGTATAGTCAAACAAAACAAACTCCCTCACTGGCCAGGTTTAAACAGAATGTGTCTCAATCTGCACTGTGAATCTGTCACTTTTCTATCAGAAGATAGTTGGCATATCTCATCATGAGTCCCCTGTAATTATGGTTGGTCATTATGTTGGTCAGATTTCTTCCCTGGATTTGATCACAACTATAGATTATAACTACATAAGATTCATGAGCAACAGGCTATAAAGAGTGAGCGTATAAGTACACAGTTTTAGTTAAATGCTAAATAGGTCTTGGCCAGATCACAAGAGGCCAACATAGCCAAATGGGTGTTCCCTAGGATGGAACTGAGATCAGAGATGGTTTTAGTTTTTCCATTCCTTGTTATACAGAAAAAATCCTTTAGGCAAAAATTGTCTTTAAACAAGAATCCATATAATGGGGAGGGACCACAGCACAATTCATCATAGGATATAGTCGATCATTAATCTATCACATTGTTAGAGAATGGGATGTCAAGTCCCATGAGAGGGGTACCATGGCAATGAGATCCTGGAGTACAGAGGAGAGGGAAGGGAAAACAGTTGTGCTACTTGGCAACCTAGAGTAGAGTAAACTCAGTGCAGGCACATGATTGTGGTGGAGGGATGCATCTCCACCCCAAGAACTGCTCTTAAACTACACCACCACACACCCCCAGCCATGAAGGAAACAGATCTGCCATATAAAGGAATTTGTTCATAAGGATAAAAGCATTCAGTATGATAAAAATAAGGTATAAATTACTATTGCCCTTAAAAACCTATTTTTAAAAATTACTGGCATTGCAATGAATGGTGTGCTGTTGAGGTTCCTTCCAGCTCTGGAATTCTATGAGGAGGGTCAGCACGTCACCCTTTAGAGACCTCACTCACCCTTTAGGGTCACCCAGTGAGCAGAGCCTTGCCACAGTTGTGTTAAATTATGGGAAGCACCCTGGGCCTTGAACTTTAGGGGGCTTCCATTCTGCTTCAACCAGGCTGCAAAGGAAATTACTCACAAAAGACAGTCTATAGCCAAAAAAGGGAAGTAGCCCCATCAGCTAGTGGTTTAAAAAAAAAATCTTTAAAAGTCAGCTCATAAATCACCATTCCCCAAGGCAGAGGATGAGACAACACCCTTCACTTTGTTCTCAGATTACATGTTGGTGGCTCCATTTAATTCTACCTATGTTGATCACTGTAACTTAATCTCACTTAAAAAAATGTGTAGGAAGAATTACACCATATGATTTGCCAGTAAGTCCAGCCTAACCCCCAGGAGAAAAAAGAAGTGGATGGGCTGAGGAGGATATGGAATAGCTAATATGAGCTACATTGGAAAGAACATTTCAAGAATCAGCTTTTCTAAGACATATGAAGATAGAACCCAAGCACCTGTGCTTTTTTACTTCCTCAGCATGCTGCTTATAAATCTATACCTTTGCTCCAAAATAGCCATCCCTCCCACCAGACACACATACATAAATGCTCACACTTTTGAAATTCTTCACATATTCACACAGAAATTCCTGAATTTCATCTTTGAAATTTGAACAAGTAGAGGTTAATTTTGGTTGCCAGAAGTCCTTTTGTAAAAAGTGATCAGATAGGGGCAGCTAGGTGACGCAGTAGATAGAGCACCGACCCTGAAGTCAGGAGGACCTGAGTTCACATCTGGCCTCAGACCAAACACTTGACAGTTACTAACTGTGTGACCCTGGGCAAGTCACTTAACCCCAATTGCCTAAAAATAAAAAATAATAAAAAAATAATAAAAAGTGATCAGGAGAATGGGAAACAGCTGAAAGTTATATTTGACAAGTACCTAGCTGAATTCATCAGGCATTGAGGAGAATAGGAATTCAGGTGAAGAGAGGTTCATCTTGGAATATGATATGGTATGGAGAACTTTAGGTACAGGGATCCAGGCAGTTATGAAGTAAACTGAGGGCACTGTGAGCACAAGAGGCAAGGGCATCACAACTACTGAAAAGCTTCTTTCACTCTATTCCCCAGAGCTGCTTCCTGGCCCTATTTTAACAGTTTCCTCTCTCTTGTATCTCCCTCCTTCCTCCCAACCTCTACCATGTAAATTGGAATGACACCTAGGTCAGTCACACAAAACAGTTTACATTGCTTGTGTAGTAGAGAAGCAAAACCTTTTGTAGCCTGCAGAGTTATTGCAGAATCCATGATGAAGAGGGTACTACCCAATCTGGAACTAGCTCTTGTCTTTCTGTTCTCAGTCATGTTTGCCACATTCACGGAGTTGTCTGTCTACCTGCCTTCTTTTGAGACTTTCTCAGTCACACACCTCAGTGTATCTCCAGAGGATGCATTAGGATAAACAAGGATTAAAGTGCTCAGGTAGGGCCCAGTATCCAACATATAGCCCTCCGGGCCCTGAGATTCAGCCTGTATAAAAATGTATAGCAAAAATATTTTTAATATGATTTCCTTGCATATATAATCACTATGTAATATATTGCTATCAGGCTTGGATCAATTTAGGAGAGGCATCATGATATAGGTAGGGTGCTAGACTTTGAGGAAGACTAGTATTTGAATTCTACCTAAAACACATTAGCTGTGTGACCCTAGGCAAGTCACTTTATCCATTTGACCTTTAATTTCTTCATCTGTAAAAGAGGGATAATAATAACAACTTCTAACTCACAGGGTTGTTGAAAGGATCAAATGAGATAATCTATGCCAGGGGTGGGGAACCTATGGCTGTCAGGCCAGATGTGGCCTGTTAGGTCTTTGGGGTATGGTCTTTTGACTAAGTCCAAGTTTTACAGAGCAAATCCTTTTATTGAGAGGATTTGTTCTGTAAAGTTTGGATTCAAAGGGCTGAACTTGAAAGAAGGTAATGATTTTAATAGGCAGAGATGTAGAAGGAGTTCATTCTAGGCATAATAGGATAGCCTGTGAGAATGCAGAGATATGGGAAGGGTAGGCTGAGAATGGAAGTAAGTAGTCCAGTTTAGATAAAATATAGAACATGGAGAAGAGTAGTAGAAATAAAGTCTCAAAAGGTAGGTTGGAGCCAGGTTTAAATCTACTTGTAAACATTTTAAGGTTTGCAAAGTGCTTTACAGACAATCAGTAAAGGTTTTTAAGCAGGGAGGAAGCATGGTCAGATTATTTTGGCAACTGTTAAGTTATAGAGGGCCACATATGGCCTCGAGGCCACAGGTTCCCCATCCCGATCCAATGCAGGGCAGTTTACAGATTTTTAAAGTGCTATATAAATATGAGTTTATTAGACACTGTAAAAAAAATTAATGTAGCCAACTCTTATAGATGGCCCACTATTAAAATTTAGGCACTTCTGGAATAGGGGTTGTAGTGCATGACCTCAAAAGTCCTGTTTAAATCTGAGATTTTATGATCATTCTGACTTATTTGACCTGCCTTCCCTTCTGTATGGGAATGAAACCACAAACTGGAGTTTACCTCTGTCTTCTTCCTTCCTATCCAGGTATATTACCTTGGTGAAGGGGAGATGTCTAAAAAATGGCTGCAGCAGGAACAGAACAATATGGTAAAACTGTGTCTGAGCCAAATGAAAGCGGTTGCCAGCCATGTGGTCATCCACCACCCCAATGTGAAGCCCATTGTATGGGATGACATGCTTAGGGGCATTAGTGAAGAATGTCTCACAGGTATTGCACAACTTCAGAGTACTGATACTCATTTTCACTCTTATTGGCACAATATTTTATTAATTTTTTGGGTAATCAGCACTGTTAGTTTCTTTTTAGAGATTTTCAAAGTGTACAAAATAGCATAGTGGATTAAGGTCTGATCTTGGAGCCAGGAAGACCTGGGTTCAAGTCCTGCCTTTGGCACATACTAGTACCTCTGTAATCATGAAAAAATATTAATTTCTCCATGTGCGCAGACAACTAGCTAAGACTATAAGCTACATTGCACATCATGGAGGGTATTTTCCACATTAGGAGTTCCCCACATAACAAAATCAGAACTGGACAACAAAACCAATAAGAAGTTAAGGCAGGTTTTATTTATTCTTAGATCACAAATGTAATTGATGAATAATAAAGTCTCTTGGTTATTTATTTGTACCAAAGTATCTTATCTAGGGTAATATTTTCTTATGTATAAAAAACAAAATTTGAAATTATCCACCAAAAGAGACTATTGTGGTGGTTTTTTTTTAATGCTTTTGCAGTATTATAGAAGTGATAAATATTAACCTAGCAACCACTAGAGAGGTTGCTGCCTTTGGTAGCACTAGGAATTGGAGAATTAGAGTTTTCGATTCTAGAGGAAACCCATCTGAAAAAGGACTGTCTCAGAACACCTTAGCACCACAAAATACTCAGTAAGAACCAGTACTGTAGGGCAAAAGTTGCCAAACCTTCTCCATTTGCAGTAAATTTTTATGGTGCCTGTAGACAAAAAATAATAGTAATTAACAATTCCATTTATATATTAAGTAGTTTAGTTCAAACAGCTTAATAAGTATTTATGTCCTAACAACTTTGTAGCTATTTGGAAAAAGAATACTATAAATTGAAAGGAAAAAATAATATTTTTTAAATTTCATGCTTAAACACCCATTTTACTACTAATGGGATGTGTGCATTGGTCAGGTACTTTGCAAGTTCTCAAACTCTGGAGTCAGATTGGACGCTGCAGCCTCTGCTTTTTGTCGCAACACCTACCAAAAACTCATCTTTGCAAAGATATAATGTTGCAAACAAGAAAGTTTGAAAAAGTACTGATGTATTCTACATTAAAGGACCGCAGGGCATAGAATATAATATTCCGGAGGGCAAGGAGATAGGATTACAACCAAGAATCATCTACCCAGCAAAACTGAGTATAATCCTTCAGGGGAAAAAATGGTCATTCAGTGAAATAGAGGACTTTCAAGCATTCTTGATGAAAAGACCAGAGCTGAATAGAAAATTTGACTTTCAAATACAGGACTCAAGTGGAACATGAAGAGGTAAACAGGAAAGAGAAATCATAAGAGACTTATTAAGATTGAACTGTTTATATTCCTGCATGGAAAGATGATATTTATAACTCATGAGACCTTTGTTAGTATTAGGGTAGTTGGAGGAAAAAAATTATATGTATGTAAATGTAGATAGATAGATAGAGGGCACAGGGTGAGTTGAAGATTAAGGGGTCATATCTGGAGAATAAAATTAGGGGATGAGAGAGGATTATACTCAGAGAAGAAGAAGAAAGGGAGAGGTAGAATGGGGTAAACTATCTCACAAAAAAAACAGAAAAGAAAAGTCTCTTACAGTGGAGGGGAAACAGGGGAAGGTAAGAGAATGAGTGTATCTTATTCTCATAGGATTTGGCTTAAGGAGGGAATAACAAACACATTCAGTTGGGTGTGGAAATCTGTCTTACCCTACAGGAAAATAGGGGGAGAAGGGGACAAGAGAGCAGGGGGATGATAGAGGGGAGGGCAGATTGGGAAAGGGGGTAATCAGAAGCAAATACTTCTGAGGAGGAACAGGGTCAAAAGAAAGAATAGAATAAATGGGAGGGCAGGATAGGATTAAGGGAAATAGAGTTAGTTTTTCACAACATGTCTACTGTGGATGTGTTTTGCATAACTGCACATGTATAACCTATATTGAGTTGCTTGCCTTTTCAATGAGGGTGGGTGGGGAGGGAGGAAGAAAGAAATTTTGAAACGTAAAGTTTTAAAAACATATGTTTAAAAAAATGTTTTCACATGCTACTGGGAAATAAGAAATACGAGAAATGGGGTACAGAAGTCTATCCTGCCCTACAGGAAAATAGAAGGAGAAGGGGATAAGAGAAGGGGAGAGAGATAGAAGAGAGGACAGACTAGGGGAAAGGATATTCAGAATGCGTGCCATCTTGGGGTGGGAGCAGGGGGGAGATGGGGTATAAATTTGGAATTCAAAAACTTGTGGGAGTGAATATTGAAAGCTAAAAATAAATTCATATTAAAAAAAAGTTATTGATATAACTGAAAGTACAAATAAACAAAAACATGTTGATCATTGAAGAACATCATTGAAAAGGCCACACAATCTAACATTAAAACTATGAACTACCTTGAGCTAGTAGTTCATTAAGTGTTCAAAAGATGTCAAGTATTGCTATGTTTCCCTCCAATTTGAAGTAGTACACAGTACCCTCATGAATTCTCTGTGGCACCTCAGGGGGACTCAGTCTACAATTTGGGAAATGTAGCTGTAGGGGTTAACCATGGGGAACCCTGAGGTAATTAATACAATGACTGTTGGAAGAGTCCGCTAGGAATATAAATAGTGACAGCCCCAACACCCAGTCATATTGGGGAGCTGCTTCACGTATTGAAAGAAAAGATCTAGTTGATCCTATAAGCCCACCATCCTACTTATAGTTGCCAAAATAATCTGACCATGCTTCTCCCTGCTTAAAAACCTTTACTGATTGTCTGTAAAGCACTTTGCAAACCTTAAAATGTTTGCAAGTAGATTTAAACCTGGCTCCAACCTACCTTTTGAGACTTTATTTCTACTACTCTTCTCCATGTTCTATATCTTATCTAAACTGGACTACTTACGTCCATTCTCAGCCTACCCTTCCCATATCTCTGCATTCTCACAGGCTATCCTATTATGCCTAGAATGAACTCCTTCTACATCTCTGCCCATTAAAATCATTACCTTCTTTCAAGGTCCATTTCAAGTATCATTTCCTCCAAGAAGCCTTTCCTGATTTCCCCACGTGAAAGGACCCTCTCCCTCTGAAAATTTTCTTATAGTGCTCTACCTTTATCATATTATTTCTTACATTATATTTGCCTGTGTGTGCATTATGTGCCCTTTCTCCCTCCACCAGTAGATTATAAATTCCATAAGAACATACGCTGTATTTTTTTTTAATCTTTGTATCCGTAACACACAGCACAGGTTCATGTATATTCTTAATAATTCTTTCACTGAACTGATTACTAATGCCACATAATAGACATTTTCCCATAATTTGTATATATTTCTAGCTTCTTTCTAAGGGTTGTTTTAAAAGTTGAGTATATCACCCAGAGTCCCTGACATTTTGTTAGAAGGGTATCTTCCAAATTAATACTGACTAGCATCAATGACATTTATCAAGTAAATATTAAGCAGGGAGCTAAAAGGAATTTCTAACCCCAAGTCAGATTGAGGCTTCTGACAGAGATACTGCCTATAGCATCATGTTGAGAGATTTAAGCCTTCAGGAAATAGGTAGATGAGACTGTTGGTGGTACAAAAAGTTTGGCTTCTGATGTGAGAAGTCTTAAGAGAAGAAAAACCATTTAATGCTAAGGCTCTGAGAACAGACTGACCCTCTTTTTAAAAAAAGTTTATTTATTTTTAGTTTTCAACAATCACTTCCATAAGCTTTTGAGTTTTAAATTTTCCCCCCTTCTTCCTCACCCCCCTACCCAAGATGGCATGCATTCTGATATAGACTCTACATTCCTATTAAACATATTTTCATATTACTCATGTTGTAAATTAGATTTAGAACAAATAGAAGGAAGCACAAGAAAGAAGAAAAAAACAAAACAGCAATTAAAAAAAGAACAAATAGTATGTTTCAATCTGCATTCAAACTCCATAGTTCTTTCTCTGGATGTGGATAGCATTTTCCATCACGAGGCTTTTGGAGTTGTCTTAGACCCAATGTGACTGTTACTGTGTACAAACTTCTCCTGGTTCTGCTCACTTCACTCAGCACCAGTCCATACAAGTCTTTCCAGGTTTGTCTGAATTCCACTTCCTCATCATTTCTTATAGCACAGTAGTATTCCATTTACCTTCATATACCATAGCTTGTTTGGCCATTCCCCAATTGATGGACATACCCTCAAGTTTCACTTTTGCCATCACAGAAAGAGCTATTATAAATATTTTTGTACATGTGGGTCCTTTTCCCATTTTTATGATCTCTTTGGGATGTAGCCCTAGAAGTGATATTGCTGTGGGACAAAGGGTATGAACTATTTTATAGCCCTCTTGACATAGTTCCAGATTGTTCTCTAGAATGGTTGGATCAGTTCACAACTCCACCAGCAATGCATTAGTGTTCCAATTTTCCCACATTTTCTCCAGCGTTTATTGTTTTCTTGTTTTGTCATGTTAGCCAGTCTGATAGGTGTGATGTGGTACCTCAGAGCTGTTTTGATTTGCAGTTCTCTAACCAATAGTGATTTAGAGCATTTTTTCATATTACTATAGATAGCGTTCGTTTCTTCCTCTGCAAAATGCCTGTTCATATCTTTTGACCATTTATCAATTGGGGAATGACTATTATTCTTATAAATGCGACTCAGTTCTCTATATAGTTTAGAAATAAGGCCTTTATCAGAGACAGACACTAGCTGTAAAACTTGTTTCCCAGCTTTCTGCTTCCCTCCTAATCTTGGTTGCATTGGCTTTGCTTAAAGTGCAAAAACTTTTCAGTTTAATGTAATCAAAGTCATCCATTTTGCATTTCATGATGTTCTCTATCTCTTTTTTGGTCATAAATTCTTCCCTTCTCCATAGATCTGATAGGTAAACTATTCTTTTTTCTCCTAGTTTGCTTATAGTATTAGTCTTTATATCTAAATCATGTGCCCATTTTGATTTTATCTTGGTATAGGGTATAAGATTTTGGTCTATGCCTAGTTTCTGCCATGCTATTTTCCAGTTTTCCCAGCAGTTTTTGTTAAATAGTGAATTCTTATCCTAGAAGTTGTAGTCTTTGGATTTTTGAAATAGTTGATTTCTATAGTCTGACTGTTGTTTCTTGCATCCCTAACCTACTCCATTGATCCACCACTCTATTTCTTAGTCATTACCAAGTAGCTTTGATGATTGCTGCTTTATAATACAATTTAAGATCTGGTACAGCTAGGCCACCTTCCCTTGCATTTCTTTTCATTAGTTCCCTTGATATTGTAGACCTTTTGTTCTTCCAGATAAATTTTGTTATTGTTTTTTCTAGCTCTACAAATAATTTTCTCAGAGCCTAGCACAGTACCTGACATATAGCAGTTTTTCAATGAGTGTTAATTTGATTCATTTAAATGGATAGTTTAATTTTTGAAGGAACCTGGTTTATGCATTAACTATGAGAAATAAAGATGAGAGAAATTGAAAATTAAGGGCTTATGTTCTTTAAGGCTTCTACCATTTTAAGTACTTGATCCTACCTTCCATATACTATTAAAACATCTATTGTGGATATAGCTCAGATCATAAATCCTTTCTCATTTGTCCTTGTAACATTTTTGCTTTTTTCCAGAATCTGGAATAGCACAGCTGGTAGAGCCAATGATCTGGGACTATGTTGAAGACATGGATGTACATGCAAAGGGTGAGTACTGTTTGGCTGAGTAACTCACATATGAATGTTCTTTTTAATTTATTCCTTCGAAGAGTGTATTTTGTAGTGGAATAGAGTTTGTGTCTAAATCACTGAAAGAATGTTAAATTATCTCTCTCATGTATGAGCAAACCAGTTACTTCCGTTCCATGACATTTCATCTCTTTAGTGAGGTAAAACTCTCCTTATTAATTATATAACCTTAGTTCTGTACTTTTGGGCAGAATCAACAGTGGATGGAAGTTGCAAATTTAGGTTTGATAAAAGGAAAAGCTTCCTAATAATTAGTGCTGTTCAGAAATGGGATAGTCTCATCGGAGAATTTTGAAGCAAATATTGGATGACCGCTTGTTGGGCGTGTTGCTGTGGGGATTTTGTGAAGGCTGAGCACCTAATTACTTTGGTTGATCACAGCACAGTGCTAAAAGAGAACAGTGCTGGATATTTCATCTCTACATGTGAATCAGAAAAAGCTGGTATTCACAGGCATAGATGCCATCCACCACTAACTCTCCATGGGAGCTAGGAAATTGAATCCCTCTGTTCTTTTTGTTTCTAGTTCTCCTCATGGATAAGTACAGGAAATGTGGTTTCCCTAAACTGTGGGTAGCCAGTGCTTTTAAAGGTGCCACAGGGGTGAATCAATCTTTGACCGTTATTAGCCATCACCTCAAAAATAACATCCAGTGGTTGAAAGTGGCAGACAGTGGACCTGCTGAGATGCTGCAAGGAATCGTTCTAACTGGTTGGCAAAGGTAAAGGAACTATGAAAGTGGCTCTAGCTGAATTGCCTGATATGTGAACAACACATAACTGAAGATGCTCTCTAGTTATGGAGGGAATAAAGGTGTCTCAAGCAACTAGGAATAAAAACTGCTGCCTTCTTTGTCATTGGCAACTGTCCAGGTTCTATCTAACTCATCTCCCTGAGAGGAGGTGTCTTATGGATGCTGGAAGGCTAAGACCTATAAAGAATATGGGATTTCTGGGTTCCTTTGCAACAAATGGTAAATGGACAAGGGTCTTCTACCTTAGCTTTTATACTTTCTTTTTTTTTTTTTTGAATCACAACTTATGATTTCATCAGTACAGGCAACTCTTGGTATGAAACTCCCTCTACCAATACAGACTGACAATTCATCAGTAATTCATAGTCTGAGAGATTTGCCATCACTCAGCCAGGATATGCCAGAGGTGGGATTTAAATCAAAGTGTTTCTATTCCAGAGTTACCTGTCTCTGCCTTGTTTTCATATTCTAGCCAAGTAATAGGACCAAGGTTTGAGAAGACAGATCTTTTTCAGTATATGAAGGATCTTTCTATTTATTCAAATAAATAAAATAACATTACTGCTTTTCAGTGAATTACACCCTATTACTGAACCTGAAATTTTTTACTAGCTCTTGATTCTCAGCCTTCACATCTATTAGGTAGACAAGTGAAAAGAATTATTCCACCCATTCTACATTGACAAAGCTGGTTGGTGGCATATAAGGAACTGGCACCTAGGTCATCTGATCTGTGTTCCAAGGTTCTTTCCACATCACACTTCCTCCTATTACTTGTGCTTATTTATCAAGAAATAAAAGTAACATATACAGCATCTAATTTTTTAAAATAGCCATTGCTTTTGATGACGTACAAATAGAATAACATTGGCCTTCCCAGAAATTTAAAGCTTTTTTTTTCTTTCCACTGGCAAACAGAAATAGATAGGTTCAATGGACAGTGTCCTCTTGCCTTACTGAAGTGGTCTGTAGTCCCTCAAAAGTTTAAGAACCCTAGAGTGTCTCTTGTAGTATGCTAGTAAAAAAAAAAAGTACAGAAAATGCCCTTAAAACGTATATTCTCCATCACTTTCTTAAGTCTAGATAATCAAAAAACCATAAATGAAGCCCTGATTTGTATTGTTTGTCAATTTCCTAAGTTTAAATGAGCCCTGAAAATTAACAATGGACTCTTTCTATGGCACAGAGACCACTTACTCAAAAATAAAAACAAAGACTTAGATACCTTGAAAGTAAAAAGGAGTTTATTGCTTTCTCATGAGAAAGGGTACCCTCTTAGTCGCCATTTCAGGCCAGGAGAGTACAAGTTCCTTACAGAAGTAAAGGCTTATTTATATCCTAATGCGAGCTCCTCCTCCCTAACCCCCTTCCCCTTATCCCATTGGCTGGGCTGGGGGGTGGGGGATGGGGGCACAGTCTTTTCACAGAAATCTAGAACAAAGGTAGTTACACAAGTTTGCCCAGAGACAAGAAACGGTGGGAAGTTTTTGCAAGGGCAAACAGTTTAGGTTGGGGGCAGGGCTTACTCTTTCTGCTAAGCATTTAAAAGAAACGGGGTCTGAGTGAGGGAGGGTTTTGAAAGCATCAATAAATATTAACAAGAACCATTGATTCCCTGAGGAGGCTTCACGTCTGAGAGATAATCTCTCACATAATGGACTCTTTCTAGAGCTGGCTCCAGCACACTACTGAGTGTGTCCTATACTTTCCTGGTTCCCCGCACCCCAACCCCCCCAGTGAGATCTTAAGTTCCTTGAAGGTAGAAACCATGTATTCTCACACCCTCATAGCAACATGCACAGTGCTGGGCACATAGGAGACTCTCCATAAATATTTATTGGGTTGAATTGATTGTCCCTTTAAATAGTAGCTATACTTCCCATGGACACAAACATACCCCTAAGTCTATCTCCAGATGGAGTGGAGATAAAGAGGTCTAGGACTTTCGGGGTGCTGGGACCCCAAGATCGCGGTACTGGGCGCTGCTGAATGAATTCAACTCAAATCTTCAGCCACAGGAAAAGTTTATTAGTGATAAATCACATCGGCCAGGTGACGCCCGTAAAAACAAGCGGGCATGAGAGGTTCTCAGCCTTGTGGGCCTGAGATTCTCAGCTGAGTGACGCCCTAAAGACGAGTGGGCATGAGAGATTCTCAGCCTTTTGAGCATGAGATTCTCAGCATCTGAGTGAGGGCCAAGGTGGATCTTAAATACTAAAGTAACTTTGGGTGGCCAGAGAAGGGGATTGGGAAAAGGGTCTAGGTAACAATTCTAATTGGGGAGGTCAGAGAGATTGAATAGACAATGGGAATAGATAATGGAGGGAACGGAAGGCAGAAGTTTGAAAGGCATCTGCACAAAATCAAGGTGGGGCTAGGACTTTCAAAAGGAGATGAAGGAAGGCCTTTCTGGGGCCTGTAGACAAAAGGGAGCCTAAGGCTTTCAAAGGGAGATGAGGGGAGTCGATTAGGAAATTTGAAGGTTTAAGGGTTTTCTGGGTCCCATAGACAAACAGGAGCCAGATTCTATTCAGGGCAAGGGTGAAGGTGCATCTGAATAAGATCTAAACATAAGCTAGGGCTTTCAAGGGAGATGAGGGTCTGGGTCTGTGAGTCAGATTCCCTTTGGGGCAAAGGGTGAAGATCTTGGCTTGGGCCCCGCCCCCATCAGAGAGGTTTATATGGCCAATTATGCAGCCTCAAGTCTGTTGTAGGTAGATGTTTTTCTTCATAGCAAGCTCAAAGCAGTAACTGAATGCTATCTTACTAGTGTCCACAAACATCTTTTTGAGGGAGGAGATAGTCTGATTTCACTAAATTCATAGAAATCAAGTTTCATTCCAGTTCTTCTAACAAGTTAGATAAGTTTTTCATTGGCTGAGGTCTAAGAGTTGAATGATCTGTCTTGAGATATAGAGAGTTCCTCATCATACAAAGCCAGATGACCAAGTGGTTAGATACCTTGTAGAAGGAATTATTCAGGTATAAGTTGGCATCAGTGACTTGTAGGCAATTTCAACTCTAATATTTTATGTCTGGGAACTATCAGCAAGGAGAAGTGAACCTAACCTTTAGCAAGTGATAAGGTGGAGCTGTAAATAAAAACCATGTACTCTAAGACTAGTGAAGGCAGGAAAATCACACCTTCAAATCTAACTACCATCCCCTACCTCTACTTGGTCACTTTTGTGACTTTCCTATCCTGCCTTCCTAATTTGGAAGTGGACTGCTCCTCCATCCTTTTCCAGAGGCATATGAACTTTAAGAGACATTCAATTCAAATCAAGCTTTTTAGAAGTTTAAATGCCCACAGGCCATTGCTGAAGTAGCATTCTGGCATGACAATGTTTGAAACATCTGAGGTTTCTTGAAGACCTCATATCAGCACAAAAGAAAAGCCCCATTTTCCTAGGGTTTTTTGTTTGTTTGTTTGGGGGTGATTTATTTTGTTTTATTTCATCCTTTCAAACTCAACTTCATCCAGCTGCCCCCATGTGGTGTTTTGTTTTCTTTTCTTTTGGTGAGGCTGTAATGCAGAACATTATTTTACCATTTGGGTAGTAGAACCCTTTAGGCCATGGAAAACTCCAAATTCCTTAGCAAGACCCTTATCTGGCTGCTCAGGCTCCAGCCCTCAGATCATGTCTCTGGAAACCTCCAAATTCCTTAGCAAGATCCTTATCTGGCTGCTCAGGCCACAGCCCTCAGATCATATCTCTGGAAGCCTCCATTGTGAGAAAGTTTGCAGAGCATTATCATATCTACACAGAGGGAGAAGGGTGTCCTTGACCAGCCCCCCCCCCAAAAAAAACCTCTTCCTCTTGCCAGACTTCAAAGATGCATCCCCCTCCCTGTCCTGTATACTCCCTATATAAACCCTAGCTCAACCCCTGATGGGGGCTGCTTGATTTGGATGTGAATATCCCTGGCAGCCGCGCGCTAATAAAGTCCACAATTTGAAATTAGCTTGGGTCCTCAGCTCGCTCATTTCTCGGTATAACAAGGCGATTGGGGTTAAGTGACTTGCCCAGGGTCACATAGGTAGTGAGTGTTATGAGTCTGAGGTCGGATTTGAACTTCGGTCCTCCTGACTAACCTCTATCCACTGTGCCACCTAGCTGCCCCAAAATAAATCAATTTTAAGAATATATGAGTAGGGGCAGCTAGGTAGCTAGTTCAAATCCGGCCTCAGACACTTGACACTTAATAGCTGTGTGACCCTGATTGCCTCACCAAAAAGTAAAACAAACAAACAAACAAAAATGTGTAAGAGTAATGATCTATGCAAAGCAGGGTTTGAAGAGGGATGGGACAACATGCAGACCACACTTCTTTGCAGGAGAGCCTAAAACTATCTTGTTTTAACCTTCCATCTCAAATGCTAGAGTTGCAGAGTAGTATAATGGGGGAAAAGGAAGTGCAAATTCTGCCTCAGGCACAAATTGTCCTTGTGACCCTGGGCAAGCTGAATAACCTTTCAGTGCTCAGTGCTCTAGGCATCTCTAAATTTCAGAAAAAGTGCAACTTGCACTGGTGGAAGGAGCTTCTTACCTAGGAGTTATCTTTTTAATCTAAGAAATCACAGGTCCAATGTCTGTCCCTATCTCTTCGAATGCTGATGAAAGGTAACTTTAACCATTCCCAAATAAAGCAGCCAAATTGATGCAGTTGGGAAATTTATTAATTACTATAACTCTTTAACCCCATCAATCCATTACCAATTTGCTAAAGTGGTTTGGGTCACATGTTCAATTCTAAATAAAAGCTTTAGGTGGCAGATTTATTTAAAGCCTTAAGTCATATGCTAATTTAATTTGCATAGCTTTGTTAGAGGACTAACATCCTCTATATGTCGCCTACATCCTGGGGAAAAATCCAAGAGGCAAATAGTAAACTGTTACTGAAGGCTCAGGACCAGTGATTCCAGATTAATCACTTGGGACAATTTTCATTTTAATCTTATGAGAACAACCGAATGACCTGTAGTGCAGTAAAGAGCACTATATGGGAAGACAAAAGACCTGGATTCTAGTTGAGGTAACCGCAGGCACATGATTTCTCTGGACCTCAGTTTCTTTATCTCTAAGATATTAGGGTTGAACTAGATAATCTATAAAATCCCTTCCATTTAGAGCTGTAACTAGCAATTCTTTTTTTTTTTTTGACGAGGCTATTGGGGTTAAGTGACTTGCCCAGGGTCATGCAACTAGTAAGTGTTATGGATTGTAACTAGCAATTCTGAAAGTTAGGAATAGAGTTCAAACCTTGGTACCTAAGGCTCTAAAAGACCCTAAGGCACTAGCCACTTTGGGCAAAGCTCCCAAGGCATTCTGAGGTCGCTATTTGGGATACCATAGCCAGAGAAAAAAACTAGATAAGACTGAGGCAGGGAGAAAGGCACCTGACATCCTTTGAAGTCAGGAAACAAGCTGTTATGTAACTTTGTATTTTCAGTCCAGCTAAACAGATGCTAAGCTCAGTTGTTTCTTCTTCCTGAAGTGCCATCTCCAGTCATCCAACCCTAGTTACAGCTCTGCTTCTAACTCTATGTACTGATGACTCTATGAAGCATCCTTTGATTCTATACAGTCCAAAAGAAAGTAGGTTCTAACAGATGAGAAAACCTGGCATCCAGCTGGTTACTTAATAATCAAAAAAGATTTGCTGAGTGGAGCATATAGAGGAACAAGGCAATCCCTTTCCCAAAGACACTTATTGGAGCAGTACATAGAACCCTAGACTTGGAGTCAGAAAAACCTAAGATCAAATTCGACTTCAGACACTTGCAAGCTTTGTGGGCCTAGGCTAGCCACTTAACCTCTCTCTGCCTCAGTTTCCCCTTCTGCAGAAATGAGGATAAGAATAGCACCTACATCTCAGGGTTGTTTTGAGGATTAAATAAGGTAACATATGTAAAGCACTTTGCAAAGTTTTAATGCCCTGCATGAATATTGAATATTATAATTATTTTACATAAAGACAATAACTCAAAGCAGTTTAACATTAAGTGGTATGTGAGTGGTGCAGACAATAGATGCCAAGCTTCCTTCAGTAAAGGAAGAAAGAGATCACTCTTAGGGAACACTCCTTAAAGGGATAATCTTGAAGAGAAGTATAAGTAGGGCAGAAGTCAGTGGAAATAATGTGAGAACAGTATGAATACAGGTGCATTCAAGGGTCAAGGTTGAGATAAGTCTGGCCAGAGTGAAAGTTTTCATGTAATGGAAATTAAGGTTGGAAAGGTAGGTTGGGATCAGATTGAATGCCAGACTGAAGAGTTTGTACCTTATTTCTGTAGGCAATGGGGAACAATTGAAGGCTTTTAAGGCATGACATAACAAAGAGTAGCAGTTTAGGAAGATTTATCTTGTAATAGTGTTCAGAATAGATAAGGGATAGAGGCAGAGAGATTGATTCAGAGACCACAGCAGTAGACCAAGATCCATTGAGGACCTGAACTACAGTAGTTGTGTATGGGAATGGAAAAAAATCTCATGTGAAAGATGAAGGAGTCAAAGATGATTGTGAGTCAGCATTTGTTAAGCACCTACATGCTAGGCACTGTGCTAAACACTCAGGATACAAAGAAAGGCAAAAACAGTCCCTGCTCTTGACAAGCCAGCAATCTTCTGGGGAAGACAATATGTAAATAACTCTGCAAGCAACTACATACAAAGAAGCTATGTACAAGAAAAATGGGAAATAAGCAACAGTGGAAGCACTAATTTTTTTTATTTTTCCAGAAGCACTAATATTAAGGAGGATTGGGAAAGGCTACCTGTAGAAAGTGGGATTTTACCTGGGAATTGAAGGAAGTCAGGAGATTAGGATGAAGAGTAGAGTGAAATGTCCAAAGAGAAGAGAGGGCTCAAGGAACAGTGAGGAGGCCAGTGTCACTGGCTCTAAGACTATGTGGGGGGCGGGGGGGGGAGAGACAGGAAGGAAAAGAATAATCATTTCTCTAGTGCCTATGTGCCAAACACTGTGCTAAGCACTTTATAAATATTATCTCAGTTGTTCCTCACAACAACCCCATGAGGTAGGTGCTATTATTATCCCCATTTTTATAGTTGAGGAAATTGAGGCAAACAGAGGTTAAATGATTTGCCCAGGTTCACACAGCTAGTGTCTGAAGTCATATTTGAACTCAGGTTTACCTGACTCCAGATCTAGTGTTCTATCCACATGACTGCATCTGACATGTAAGTTGTAAGAAGGGAAGGAGTAGGAAGGGGTTGGGTTATTAAGGACGTTGAACACCAAACAGGGTTTTACATTTAATCCTGGGAGTGATAGGGAGCCACTGGAATTTATTAAGTAGGGGAGTGGCATAGTTGGATCTGCACTTAAAAAAGATAAATGGAGAATAGACTGGAGTAAGGAGAGACTTGTGGCAGGCAGACCAACCAGCACACTATTGCAGTAGTCCAGGCTTGAGAAGATGAGGGCCTGGATGAGAGTGATAGCATTATCAGAGGAAGAAAGGGAAGGGAAAGGGAATGGGCCAGGCACTGTGCTAAGCATTTTTTACAAATGTTATCTCATTTGATCATAACCTATCTTGAAGGTGCTATTATTATCCCCATTTTATAATTGAGAAAACTGAGGCAGACATAGGTGAAGTGACTTGCCCAGGGTGACACAGTTAATAAGTGTCTGAGGCTGGATTTGACCTTAGGTTTTTCTGACCCCTGGCCTGGCACTCTTCTGCTGTTTCAGCAGCTATCCCTGAGAGAAGGGGGCATATGCAAGAAATGTTGCAAGAGTGAAAAGGTCTTAGCAACAGATTGTATATGGTGGGTGAGAGGTAGAGGAGTTGAGAGTGACACCTAGGTTGCTACCCTGAGGGATTGGGAAGATGCTGGTGGCCTCAGTAGTAATTGGGAAGATTGGAAGTGGGGAAGGTTTGGGGGAAAACATAATGAGTTCAGTTTTGGACATGTTGAACCTAAGATATCTACCAGATATCCAATTTGAGATATCTAACAAGTAATTAACAACACAAGACTAGAGGTCAGCAGAGGTGTTAGGGCTGGATAAATAAATATAGGAATTATCAGCAGAGAGATGGTAATTAAAACCAAGGGAGCTGACAAGATGATATATAGTATAGAGAAAGAAGAGGGCCCAGGACAGAGCCCTTATCCAGCAAAGGAGACTGAGGAGTAGCCAGACAGATAAGAGAAAAACCAGGAGAGAGTAGTGTTCTGAGAACTTAGAGAGAAAAGAGAATCAAGGAGAAGAGAGTAATCAGCAAGTAAGAGATCATTGGTAACTGTGGAAAGAGCAGTTTTGGTGCAATGATGAGGTAAGAAGCTGGATTATAAGGGGTTAAGAAGTGAGTGAGAGGAAGTAGAGGCACCTATTATAGATGGCCTTTTCAAGTTTAGCCACAAAAGGCAGGAGATACACAGAATAATAATTAGGATGGTTAGGACCAAGTGAGGGTTTTTTGAGGAAAGAGATATGGGCATGTTTATAGATATTAGGCAGCCAGTAGAGAGGGAGAGATTGAAAATAAGTGAGATTGGGGATGATAGAGGGAATATTATACTAAAGGAGATGGGATAGAATGGGATCACTTGTGCCGAGGGATTTGCCTGGGCAAGGAGAATAGCCGCCTCTTCATACGAGATAAGAGTAAAGGGGACCATAGTGACAGAAAGCATCAGAGTAATGTGAGATGGGGAGGGGTGGGAGCTTTCAGCTAATGGCCTAAATTTTTTCAATAAAATATGAAGCAAGTTTCACAGCTGAGGGGCAGGGGCAGAAGAGCCACGGGAGGAATTAAAAGGTTTGGAAGAGGTAATGTGGTGAGTGGGATGGTGAGTTGATTAGGGATGTGTAGGATTGCCTAGCAGCAGTGTGGGCCCTGTGAAGGTTGTGTGACATAAATTTGTAGTAGACCCCAGTCAGAACAGTTTCATGATTTTCTCAGTTTTTGTTCAGCAGAACATGTGTACAAGCAGAGTCAGCAGATAGTGGAGTGATGTAAGACTGAGGCTCAGCAGGGCACAATCAGCAATATGATATAGGGGCATTCCTTTTCAAGAGAAAAGGATTATAGAGCTGACCTGGTTCACCATGTGATGAAGATGGGGAAGGGAAAAAAAGAATAGCTAATGCAAGGGAAATGGCTTGTGAGACAACTGAGGGGTCAAAGGTTTAGAAGTCAAGGTGTAGACAAATAGTAGGGTTCAATATGGGAGGGCAGAGGGAGAGATAGTCAGTAGAGTGATCAGATAAGGAAATTTCAGAGTTTATTAACATGGAGGTGGTACATTTGTGGGTGATGGCAAGATCCAAGGGTATAACCATGTTTGTGTTTCCATGAGGTAGGATGGAGGAGTTGGTCATGGGAATGAGTAAGCTGAGAACTAGGAGGTTAGGGTATCTAAGGAAGTATCAGTATGTATGTTGAAATTCCCTAGTGTGAGGGCAGGAGTTGGGGAGGAGAATGGTTGTGAGCCAGGTACTAAATTCGTCGAGAAGGAAGGGGGGTGTCCTGGAGGTCTGTAGATAACAACTACCAAGATTTTAATTGGATGGTAGATGTAGATTATGTGGACCTCAAAGGAGGAGAGTTTACCTAGTGATGAAGGAGTATTCAACTCCACCACCTTGACCAGACCCTAATCAAGGGAAATGAGTGAAGGTGCAGCCAGGGCAAGCAAGGGTGGCCAGGGAGTCTGTGTCATCAGGGGGAAGCCACATCTAGTGAGTGCAATGTTTCAAGCTTGGGTAATGTGGAGAATAATTATATCACATATAGAAATAGAGAAACCTGGAAAGGGAACTGATTTTAGTGAGGAGACACATTGAATTTTTAGGTGATATTTTACTATGCTTATCACTCTTCCTAGTGCAAATGATTAGCAGATCATTGGATGTATGGGGCTGGAACTCAGAATAGAGATCAGGGATGGAGATGTAGATTCTTGTAGAGCTGTTAGCTAAAGCAGTGGGAGGGGATAAGATCTCTGAAGGACAAAATACAGAAGTCAGAGGAGTAGATGAACTTTAAGTTTGCACATATGAGCTGCGAGAAGAAATTTTTATTGTTCATTTGTGTCCAACTCTGTGACTCCATTTGAGATTTTCTTGGCAAAGGTACTGGAGTAGTTTGCCATTTCCTTCTCCAGCTCATTTTACAGAAGAGGAAACTGAGACAAACAGAGTTAGGGTCACACAGCTAGTGTTGATAAAGCAGAATTTGAACTCAGATCTTCCTGACTCCAGGCCCAGCACTCTATCCACTGTGCCACCTAGCTGCCCTGTGCAAGAGAAGGGAAACTAAAAAAAGAACAGAAGTAAAACAATCAGGAGAGTGAATTGTCTCAGACAGAAATCAGTTTCAAAAGGGAAAAAGTAGTGAGAAGTGTCATGTCATAAACAGGTTAAGGAGAAGGCCTGAAAATCCAAGAGCAGTGAGTAGAGAGAAGCCAAGGAAGCTAGATTTCAGGGGATTGAGGAAGACCAAGAAAATCGATCAGTGAGCAAAGATCAGTCCTTCCAGAACTTAGGTGGGAAAGGAAGGTGACAGGGTTGTAGCAAATTGAAGTCATTTTTGTTGTTGTTGTTGTTGTTTCCAAGATAGAAGAAATCTGAAGATACTGGTTAGCAGGCAGAGAGATAATGGAGAGGCAGAATGTAAAGAGACCCCACAAAGTAATTAACAGAGCAACTTTTATAAGGAGGGAAGAGGAGGGGTTCAAGGCCATAGATGGAGTAGTGAAATTTGAAAATGAAGACCACACTTTTCTGAGAGGAGGAAAGGAAGGGAGTAGTAGGTAATAAATATTTTAAGACAAAGCAAGGTGGTAGGAATTCTGCATTTAATTGTCTCAGTAAAATAAGAAGTGAATTTATCTACTGAGCGGGAGAACTGATGAGGAAAGGATTAAAATATCTGCAATATTGGGGAATCAGGAAGTTAGAAATAAAAACATTTGTAGTGAGCCCAGTGAGCACACTTCTGTAATTTTCTCCTGTAAAAATATGAAGCCACAGAACAGGATCAGAAAAGATGGGTGGGGGGGGAGGGAAAGTGACCCCAGACCAGGGACTATAATGGCAGACAGGGCAAAAAAATCAAGAGGACAAGAAAGTCTAAGATGTTAATGAAGTGGCTGACCACAGACCCCAGGCTGGGTTCTTAGTTAAGTAGAGATAGAATGAGGCTAATGTCCTGAGCAAAGGGGCAAAAGGTAAGATTCCTCCCGTAGTTCCCTCCCATTATTAAAAAATGTTTCTTCCTTTGGTGGATTCCAGGTATGACCACTTCTCTGTTCTCTGTGAGCTGCTTCCTATGGGAATCCCATCCTTAGCAGTATGTCTGCAAGCACTCAAAAACGGTAGTGTATTACTTTCCTTGTTTTCCTAAAGTACAAACCCCAGGATTTTCCTAGAATCCATTTTTGGGGGTGTTTTTTTCCTCCCAGGAATACAGAGGAGCTGTGTGTGCAGTCACTCTGCCATGTTGGAGTGCTTCCCACACACACCTAGACCTTCCCTTTTCATATAAGAAATACATAGCTACCCCACTACCCTGAATTCTTCATGAAGGGAGTTACTCTAAATTGGAAAGTCTGCTTGAGTTTGGGGGTGAGATTGTGGGACAGTTTCATAAGTGCTAAGCAACTGTGCTGCCTTTCAAAAGGAGGGGGGAAAAGAATCTCACCAAGACTTATACTGGTTGAATTTCAGTTCATGTCACTAGATTAGATCTTGTCACTAGGCTTGTGAGCTAAGGCCAGATCTTTGGAGGCCTGTAGTCCAAGAAATTAAAACAAATTCCACTAGTAGGAAATAGCCCTTGAGAAAGGGGCCTGAAATATCAAGATAGTTTTCTTAGAGGGGAGCAAAGGAGAGAGGAATTACCTGATTGAGAGTTGCTCCCAAAAAACTGACCAAAGCTTTCTCTCATGTCCCCAGTTCTGAGCAAAGAGTTAACAGCTTTCCCAACCAAGCCAATAAACATGAATAAGTTATCCTAAAATAGGAGCTTTCTCTGCATACTCTTGCATAAGAGCTTCTCCCTTACTTCTTTCTCTTCCCTTTACTAAAGAAAATGCTTCTTTTTCAGGAGGTTATACTGACCATGTTAAAAAAATAGTGGAGAAGTATCTAGGGATGTCGGATTTGGAAATCAACAGTTTTATGAGGTAAAACCACCAATTCCTACTAATATCATTCTTACTCCATTATCTCATAGCCCTGAACTCTTGATAGTTCTGAAATTGATGAAGATTTTCTCTCTGACTAGTGAAAACTTTGGGACTTTCCCTGGCAGTGATGTCTTCGCCCTGATCACTCAGGTCAGCTTTCACCTAAGGCACTCTGTGGATGAACTGCTAGAAAGAAACAGGTTCGTTATTAACAAGCAAATATTGAGTGTAGAACAAATCCAAATAAATGAATTCTGCTTCCTTCCTTCACTGTACCCAATCTATTTGGGGAACAAAACATAGATGCACAAATCAGATGTCCTGAGATAAGCCATTGGATAATAAACACATGACTCTCGAGTACAACCCTAGTGCATTTATTTACAGGTATGTGACAGGCTGGTTTAGCCCTTACCATCGTAAGAGGAAGATGATTCACCCAGTTATGATCCAGTACATCCAGCCAGATGCCATAAGGTAGTGGTGCCAGCTCCCTTGCCAGACTCATCACCCAACTTTGTGCTAAAATTGCCATTGAACCAAAATTTAAACTCAGAGACCTGATAAGACTCTTTAGATGAATTCATTCATTTTTACTTCGCTGTACTAGACACTAACAGCTCCAGATGCTTCTCACTTTATTTCTTGACAACCTTTTAAAAGGCTATTTTCCAGGGGCCACTAGGTGGCGCAGTGAATACAGCACCGGTCCTGGAGTCAGGAAGATCTGAGTTCACATTCGGCCTCCGAAACATAACACACACTGTGTGATTCTGGGCAAGTCACTTAACCCCAGTTGCCTTACCAAAAAAAAAAAAGGCTATTTATTTTCCCGTAGTATTTCATGTTTTTAATGAGTCAGGTGTCAGGTGCATAGTTAACCTTTTCCATTTCTCTTCAGTCTCCTAACCAGGTGGAATGCTGTCATCCAGGAGCTGCAAGCAGCACTTGAAAGAATTTTCTACCCAGATGCAGTAGAGGAGTGGCTGGAAGAAAACACCCATCCCACCATCCAGAAGCTACAGCAGCTGTTGCAAGATCTGGATGCAGCAATAGCAGCTCAGTCTTAGAACTTTTGCCATGGAAGTGACCCATCTTACAAAGAAGGTTTACCCACTGCTAACCCAGTGGGGATTGTTACAGATGGCCAAGACCACTCCTTTGCTACATGAAAGCAGTGCTGAGGAAAGGGGGGCAGGGTTGGGAGGGTTCCTATGGGTATGATTGAAAAATGTGATGCTAGGACAGAATCTAAAAAGAGACATTGAGGGGTGAAGGCGTGATACTGGATCTTGTGTTAAAAGCTATTACCGTGAGAGGATGAAGCAGAATTTATCATGCCATAAGTGAATCCAAAAAATTAGAAGTGGCAATCATAATATTCCACAAGGCAGCAGTAAAAAGGTAGTAAAAGTAAAAAAGCAAAAAAGATAAGAAGGGAAATTACATTATACTTGAAGTCACTATAAATAATGTTAATACTGAAATATATGCACAAAAAGAGCATGAAATACTTGAAAGAAAAAATAATTGAACTGTAGAGTGAAATAGACAAACTAAACAAGAAAGACCCTAAAAAAAAATTGAAAAATCAGATATGACAGATACCTGGTGATTAATGGATGGGAATAGAAAGGAATATTTCTCCACTACTACATGGCACCTTTACAAAAACAAATGCAGAAAGTTTAAATACTTCCTCTACTGACAACAGCACAGTAAAAACTATAATCAATAGAAGGAATTTGAAGAAGTAAAAGAAAATGTATAGGTTACAGTTAATACTGATCACAATTTACTGCTTAAAGAGAAAAACTGTTATTCTGCCTATTGCTCTTAATGTAATGGAATAAGCACTCTTATTGCTAGAAATTATTCTTAAGACTTGTTTTCTCTTCTATCTATACTTGGCCCCCTTGATGTTCAGGGCTATTTACAGTGAAGCAGCTTGTTAAAACCACAGCTGGATTAAGGACAGGAACAAAGAACAGTCCATCACTCTGAAATAAGCATCCCCTTCTCATCTAGCCTGTAGCTTGCTTGGTCCTAGACTAGACCCTGGTACTCATTTATACTGAAGCTACACAGAAGGTTAAGTACCTGTGGCTTTGGTGATAGTTTTATAATCAAGTTACTACTATGCAGAAACCACTGTTTCTATACTACAGTTATCCACTGATGGAATATAAAGAATTTAAGACCTTGTCCTCCAGGAGTTTAGACTTTATCCTATATACAAGGAGTCCAAAATTTACAGTTAAGATTTTTTACTTCAGTGACACTCTCAGACCCTAGGCAAAATTGTAAATTGTATAAGATTTGTTTTGGAGGCCCCTTACCACTCCAATTTCATCCTAGAATATTTTGGAGTATATTCTATCCTCTTACCTATTAAGTGTCAGAATATTACCAGAGAAGAATGATCAGGATAGTGAGAAGACTGAGCCTCCAGAAGCAGGGGAATGATAACACAGAACTAGAAACAATGAATGTATAGAAATTGCAGAGGCAAATTTTAGCTAGATCTAAAGAAAAGACCTGCCAGCAATTAGAACTTTCCAAAAGCAGAATGGGCTCTTTCCATTGGGGTCTTCCATTACCAAAGGTCTTCCAGTTCAGGGCAGCTGGATGAGTACCACTTGTCAGGAATATTAGAGAGGAAACTCCTGTTCGGCTATTGATTGGACTAGATCAGTAGTGCCAAACTAAAATAGAAAGTTCTCAGTAGGCTATATTGGCTTCAAAAATCACACATTAACTGTGATACTATGTTTTTATTTTGTTAAACAATTACAGTTTAATCTAGTTCAGTTGCATTCAAGTTTTGCTTTGCTAGATCTTGTGGCCAGCAGACTGCGTGTTAAATACCTCCAGACTAGACGAGCTCTGAATATGTCTTGGTACTTGGGGGGAAGTGGGGAATGAGTTCAAAAGGATTGCTGTCTTCTCATTCCATCCTGTTGCATGGGAAATCGCTGTTGGATTCCCTCCTCACACAAGTGTTTAGGTTGGGTTGGGTTGTTTGTGTTTTGGGTGTTTTTGGAAGGGGGAAAGACTTGCCACCACCTCCTTACTATCATTCTTGAAAAACTATCACCTATTCCCATTTTGCTACAGGTTTTGGTATGACATCACAGAAGTTGCTAATCTTTAGTTACCTGCTTTAAAAGGCACTGGGGAGTTAGTATAGAATCTTTTTAGAGGCACTAAAGTGTTCACACTGGAAATATTGTGTGCAGTTCTGTACACCAATTTAAATGAGGCGTCAGCAAGCTATAGTGCCTTCATAGGGGGGTAACCGTAAATGTTGAAGAGACTGAAGACTATATATATACCATACAGGGATTTGATGGAACCAGGGGTATTTAGCCTGGAGATGACTTAAGGGGGTGTGATAGCTAGCTATTGTCAAGTATTTAAAAGCCTGTTACATGTAAGATTTATTCTTTTTGGTTCCAGGAGGCAGAATTAGAAGCAATAGGTAGAAGTTGTATAGATGTAGACATTACCTCAATATAAGGAAAACCTTCCTGACAGAGGAGTCCGAAAATGAAAGAGGTTGCTTACATTAGTTTGGATTGCTTGCTCCCATACAAGATTTCCAAACAGAAGACTCTGTCTCTTAAGAGATCTTGTAGAAAGGATTCCTGTTCAGGTAACACATTGAACTACATGATCTCTAAGGTCTCTTCAAATCCAAGAAATTCTGTGATCCTTTGAGGTCAGCTTTTGGGGAAAAATATATCTGGGGAGGGAAATTAAGAAACTGTAAATGGTAATCATATAATGTGAGTATGTGAGTGCCTAAGCTAGACTTCGAGAATGTTTGAATGGAAGCCCAGTTAACTGAGTGAAAGAATTTGTAGGAACAGAAACAGAGATGGAAGATTTCTCAGCCACATTCAGAAGGAATGGTTCACTGACAACTACTTCCTTTATAACACTGGAAAAGCTCCAGCAGCTGTGTTTTTTAAATACAATCTACCTTTTCTCCCCAACCAAGAATGATTAATATTCCTGGGTAGATGTTGAAATAGAGCCAGTAGACTTCCACAAACTTGTTAGTTTGAACTCTACTGGCCACTTGATTGCTTCAGAAACAAAGAAGCCAACCCCAAACACCCACCCCCAGTGTTCTGTTACTGCAGAAAAACTAAGAGCTGAAAGGAACTCTGCAACACCAGGAAGCTACACACACAATTTGAGAGTTTCACTGAATGACATGAGAATGTGTGTAACACCAATACCTTTTTTGTCATTGCCATGCAAAAGCACACCTGGTCAAGCATAAATCCTTCTGTGTTTCAGTAGCAACAAGACACAGTCTGCTTAACTGAGAAAGAAAACTAATGAAGGTTAAGAAAGTATAACTACAGTAATCATACAGAAATGCCACGATATGGTTGAAAGATTTATAATTCAAAGTCAATAAACATTTATTATGCACCAGGCATTGTGCTAAGCATAGGATACAAAGAAAGGCATAATACTCATTGCCCTCAAGGAGCTCACAGTCTAATGGGGGAGAATACACATAACAAGCAGAATGTGGAAGGAGGAATGGCCTAGTACAGTAATATCATGCAGCTGGGATGGAAAGATGATCTGAGAAGGTATAAGTTTCTGGGTCAGTTTCATCTTGCAGAATGAGTTTCTGGAGATGATGAAGTCCAGGAAAGCAGCTAGGTGGAAAATGATAAGGAAAATGCCCAGAGTGCCCTCCTTAAATGGTGGAGGATCTGCACAGAGCTCCCAGAAGCCCACCTCCCACTCTCTCTAATAAGAGGAAGGGAGGGTCCTAGGGATAGGGGGTCCTGAAGTGTGAGGTAATTCCTGTGACTTTTCCACATGCCTTAAGAAATATCAGGCTTACAGGAAAATTTGAAAATTATTCAAGAAATATATTCTTCTAAAAGCCCCCAAAATAACCATCAGCCTTCAGCACTAGACAACAAAAAGAAATTCCAATGAGAGCTTCAGGTACAGAGGTAAACCCACCGGTTCTGTGTGTTTCGAGGTAAATCAATGAATAATTAATTCACAGAATCAGTGTCAGGACCAAGTTCACCAAGATGCGTACAATGGCAGAGCCCATGGCATTTATCTGAACGAGGGATTCATCTAGGAAGGTAGTCACTGTCAAGCCCCAATTAGGGACTAATTATCCAGCTTATGGAAGAAAAAAGTTCTTTGTCTTTCTCTTACTATCTACCTTGCATGGTCAATTACAAAGAGCATTTAACATGAGTATGTGCAGGCCACTATGGCAAAAAGGCTAATTGTTACGAGTTAAATGACTAAAAAGAAGCTTTCAAAATTTTTTGGATTTCACCTATTTTGATTGACTAGTAAAATGTAAGTTGAAAGCCTAATTCACTTCATCTTCAGCCATTTCACCAGAAACTGGCTATGCCCTGATACTCATATTCTCACTGTACCTTATGACCAGGAAACAAATTAACTGGTTCAACTGTGGCCACAGAATAGAACAGCTCTCAGTCTCTCACACAAGTAATGACCTCTTTATGTGACTACACAGATGTGATGGATCCACCCAAACTCAACCTTCAGTCTACACAATCCATCTTTCACTTTAGGGGAATAGGTGTTTCATCCCACATGCAGTAATGTGTTAGGTATCTAGCACACCCAGTGCATTTTCTTCAGTTCTAGAAACTAATTCCTGCCACATGTGAAATCTGCTATGAATATCCAGAATGAAATGGGCAGTGAGTCTCGCCTACCTAGTGGTGTTTCAGTTTAGCAGCTGATTGTTAAGACATGGTAGCTGGCAAAGTTCTAACCCTCAAACATAAAATAATGCTGAAACTAGTGGGGCAGGGATGGATAGAAAACTAAAACCCATTGTGTTAAGCCAACAACCTACTAGGTCTTCAGAGTTCTCACAAAGAAATCTGATGACTTCCAAGATTCCTCCCCACACCTGTTTTCTGTGGGAGCTAGACATCTAGCCACTGAGTCACAAGGGAGTGAAGATGCTGAGATTAGAAAGGACAACAAATTACCAAGGTTCTAGACAGGCACATCTTTGTAGCTAAAACTGGGCTTTCTTTACTCTTTAGGAAAGAGAATGCAGGAAAAGAGAATCCCATTAGCTGAGTTACTCCTTTCTTAAGAGAATCATCCAAAGGCAAATTACAGAAGGTTTCTATGCTGCTATGTAAAGAGTGAAGCCAATTTATGTTACATAGGACTTAATCTGTATTAATCTGCCCTGACACAGAAGCACACATACCCTTTTCTGAAGAAAAAAATGTAGTACTGAGCCAAAGTAGCTGTAGAGCAGATGCCCCAGTCCTGCCAAGTCAGAGGAATTATGGCTATTAAGGCATCACAACATGCAAGAAAACAGGCCAGGTCTCATGAGCATGGTCTGAATTTATGCCAGTTCAGGAACTGAATTTTCAAACCCTATTCTCAGAAGCCACCAGTCTCATGGCCTACAATTCATCCAGTTTTTCTGGGCTTGGGCCCACTGGCCAAAGACTTCTATCCCGCATACAAGTTTCCCCAAATAGCTTAGAAAAGGTGAAAGTAAAAAAGGTAACTTGGGGAACGAAATCTCTAGAACCTGACATGAGTTAACGAAGAGCTATTTCTCTGCCATTTATTTAAAATGGCTTCCCCTCTGGACTAACAGTAATATTTCTTTGGTTAAAAACTCATTTCATAAGCCTTGTAGTTTTGCAGCCCAAGAAGTAAAAGGAAGAGTGAAGGAAGGTTACTTTCTCTGACTTCATATTTTACAGTTGGCAAAAACAGATCTCAAAATGACCTGAGACTTCTCGAATATACTTAAACATGCAACCAGCAGCCAGTGTCTCCCTATTGGGCACACATCTAACAGGAAGGATTCTACACAATAACCCACCTGTGAAGTCTATTTATAATAAATTGGAGCTGGATGCAATAAGGAGGCCCCTCACAAGACGTGTGTTGCAAGCTCCAGTATATATTCTATCCTTTTGGTTCACCATAGACAGAAGAAAGATAGGCTGGTTAAAAAAGGGCAGTTGCTGTTAAGAATATGAAAGAAAACACCTTGAGATCTCTAGAGAACTTCCTCATTTACTCATAACCCCCAAAACATACCTAGTTCTACAGTTAGGCACACTCTGCTGCTTCATATACCCACCCAAAACTCACTTCAGCCTCTTTAGTGAGGTGGAACCTGAGCTGGAGGTATAAAGAGATCTTATTTCTCAGTTGGCCTATTCAATTCATTTGCAGGGTTTCATTATCTATGGCTGGTATAAAGCTAGGACTTCTGGCATCTCATAAGACCCTTTAATTTAAGCACTTGTACAGTTGTACTCCCCAGTTGGGGAGAATTTTTTTGAGAAGGCTGGGATAAGATTTGACTTCCTAATGATTTCCAGAGACAAAACATTTAAAAGGTACACAAAGAACAGACTCTCCAACTGGCAATGGCCATATAATCACTTCAAGCCCCTCTTTGAAGAGCTGGGGCTATCAGCTCTCTAAAATTTCATAGAAGCAATTAAATATTTAACAACCAAAGTTACCAGCTGCCTCACTTGGTCCCATAATAAGGCAGCAATTTTTGTAGATGTGATTTTAAGTACATTCAAATGCCTCTAGACCAGTTCTCAAGTATTTTTGTGTCATGGACTTCATTGACAGTATGGTGAAGTATGCAGTATGGACTCCCTTCTTAGAATACTGGGGTTTTTTAAAACTTCATAATTGAAAGAAATGCTAAATTTCAATTAGCAGTTAGTGAAAATAGATATGTAATTTTTTTTCTTCCCCATCTAAGTTCAAATGTCCCATGAAATCTATCCATGGACCCATGGATATCAGCAGAAGTAACTCCAAATGGTTGACATTCACATTCCTCCCCGAATCTCATTCCTCTCAAGTCCTTTCATTTTGTACTTCTTCATGCTTCTCATCTCTGAAGCAAAATCTCAAAAGAGCCTTCTTGCCCAGACCTCTCCAGATACTCTAGGTAAGGAAAGCTGAGAAGACATGTCAGCCTAATCTCCCACTCCCGAGAGTGGCATAAGGCAACATGGTATAGAGGAAAGAACAATGGAGTTATATATGATGTAGTTCATGTCCCAGCTCTTCCATTTATTAAGCTGTATAATGCAAGGAAAGTCACTTCCCCTTTCTCAGCCTCAGCTTCCTCCTCTGTAAAGTGAGAGGGCTGGATAGTCTCTAAGGTCCCTTTAAGTTCTGTGACTACACAACAAATAGGAAGGAAGGGACGAACTCAACAAATGGCCATATGGTTGAAGATCCAATCTGGTCAGAGAAGCAGAAAGAAAACGTAGATCCCTCTGTTAGCAGCTCACATCAATGGAGCCAAGCAAGCTCTGGGAAAAGGGAGGAAGGAAGTATCAAAAGCTTCAGGAAGAATAGGGCAGCCAGACTCAGTGGCTTAGGCCACCCTGTCAAACTTAGTTCTGCTGCCTGGGGTCATCCACATCACTGGTCTCAGTGTCGCTGCTTTGGGACAAGTCTTTAGGGCTCTCTGGCTGGTGCAGCTCCAGAAAGTTGGTGATAAGCTTGGCAATTACCTCCACGTCACTGAGATAAGGAGTGGGAAGATGGAAGGGGAAGAATTCAAGTTATACCAAAGTACATAAGCCCATCCCCAAATCCTTTACACACATACATAACAGCCCAGGAAAACTGAAGCAGCAGATTCATTCTTCACCCCCAATTCCTCCAACAATCCATCTCTCTTTCATTCTATTCTGCTCCCTTTCTTACCTCCCCTTGCCTCAATGTGTGGGATTAACATTACCATAAATAATACCCTCAGAAAGTAGGCAAACTTTGAGGGTGGAAATGCTGATGGTCCTGCTACAGGCTGTGTGACTTTGGACAAGTCACTCTGCTAACCTGTGCTTCAGTTTCCCCACACATAAGAAAGGAAAGAGGATATAGTATGAGCCAAAACTAGCTATGAAGCCTTTTGGACTTCTAAGACAGTAAATTTTTCAGATAAAAAGGTTCTTTCAATCTATGAGTTATTTGACAGGAAGGTTATAGCCAAAAGTGAACCTCAAAGGAAATCAGGTACCACTACCTATTGATTTCTTCCTTTTTAGAATAGTTTAGAAACAAATACTTTGTGTGCCAACTTGAGGATCACTGCAGGTCAATGCTAGGACCTGCCTCAAGGAATAAAAGTTTTGCAATGATAAAGGAATCATGAAGTGGAACAGAGTCACTTTCAACATCTCTCTTGACCCAGAACACCTTATTGCCCACCTCAACACAGGCCCTAAAGAGTCAAAAGGTTGTTTGAGGGAACATAAAAAGCATATTTGACTTGAAATCACCCAGGAAGATGACAGCTTTAGAGTTGATTGTATAACCACACTCTGATTTAGCTTTCAACACAGCTTCACTGAAGCTTCATTATGAAATGCAGGTTTCTGTTACCATAGGCAGTGCCAAGCCTTTGGCTCTTATACAAAGCTATGCTTAAGTCCTTCATCTTTCTCAGTTTCTTTGCCCAAATGAAGGACTGTATATGCCTAACCTGAGGCCAATTTGGTCTACTTGATCCAGATGTCTCTATTGCTTGGCCTTCAGTTTCCTTGTCTGTAAAATGGTGACAGTTGTCCTTGTTTTCATTCTACTCCTCAGGGATTCAAAAAGTAGTAACAAGAAATCACCTAATGGAAAGCCCCAAGGAAAAAAGCTATTCTGATACTACCCTTTCTCAGTAGAGTCTATCCCGGGTGGGATCCAAAAGGCACACCCGTTGGAATGAATTACAAAGCACAAAAAAAAAAATGATTCAGGGGCAGCTAGAAAGTCTAGGTATTACCAGCAACCATGATTTTAAACAGAGTAGTGTGGTATATTTAAAAGAGAATCATATTTGGGGTCAAAGAATCTAGATTCAGATGCTCGTTCAGTTATTTACTGTGTGACCTTCACCAAAGTCACCTTCTCTCTATGAACCTTCAATTATTTATAATATGTAAAATCAGGTGTTTGAAACTAAATGGTGACTAAAGTTCCCTCCAACTCTAAGTCCTATAATCCTAGGATGTGGGTGCTAATGACCCAAATAGAATTAGAGACAATGGAACAACTATGTCAGTAACTTGAAGGAAGATCCAAAATAAAACAAGTTCTAAGCTGCTGTAGACACAAATATGACCTAAATGTCACTGACAATGGGAGTGAAGTTCACCACTTGCCCCTAGCTACACCTCATTCCCAAGACACTGTTGTCTTACCTCCGATGACCCATCACTGCACTCTGGGTAAGAGGATGGGAAAAACCTGTTGCAAACCGAAGTACCACTGTATAGCCCTTCCCAAAATATCGAACTTTCTCCTCTATGACATTCACATCCTGAATATCATTCAGTCCAACCACCACTGAAAAGATAAGAACAGTTAATAGTCATGTAAGAATGTCAAATCTCAGAAGACACCACAGAATGATAATGGCAATGTTAAAGGCCATCATGGGTCCTCTCCCAAGCCTCAAACAGATGAGCTCTGAATTGAAGCTTTCATAAACTCCATGTAAACATATTTCTTTTTTTTAAAAGGCACTTGAGGTTAAGTGACTTGCCCAGGGTCACAGCTAGTAAGTGTCAAGTGTTTGGTCTGAGGCCGGATTTGAACTCAGGTCGTCCTGACTTCAGGGCCGGTGCTCTATCCACTGTGCCACCTAGCTGCCCCAATGTAAACATATTTCACTCAACACAAGAGAATCAACAGCACTGACTCCCATTCCTGACTCCACACGAGCTGGATAAAAAGCCTTATGCAAGTCATTTCCTCTCCCTGGACTCAGTTTCTTCAGCTATGGATGAGGAGTTGGATTGTCTAATCTCTAAAGTTCCTTCCAATAATAACATGATGAGATTCTGTGGTTTGAAGAAATTCAATCATTGGAAAGTACCCAGGAACAACAGGAAATATTCAGCAACCTCTGTTTCTCAATCTATTAAATAATATGCAGTGTTTTCAGGCCAATGTGTGTTAGAGGATTCTGTTTCATATTCTCCCCAACATGGAGTCAAAACAATAATATTACAGCAAAAAGCAATATCCTTGGGTGGCAGCTAGGTGGCGCAGTGAATAGAGCACTGGCCCTGAAGTCAGGAGGACCTGAGTTCAAATCCAATCTCAGACCAAACACTTGACACTAGCCAAATGACCCTGGGTAAGTCACTTAACCCCAATTGGCTTAAAAAAAAAAAAGCAAGATCCTCCTTGATCATAATTGACCTATTTTTCCACTGAGGAGCAAATCTGGTTCTGGTTTCCAATCACATAGTTAGCCTTTTTACTTCTTTCATTTATTTCAACTTCCTCCTTGAGTTACAATGTGGTATAATAGAAAGAACATCACATTTGGAATCAAAGGACCTGGGGAAGTCACTTAATCCCTCTGGGACTGTTTCCTCATCTGTAAAATGAGAGGATTAGACAAGGCCTCTAAGCACAGTCAATGGACCTAAATACACTTTACCTGTTCATAATTATCCAAGATCAGCCTTACTAAATGGGTACAGAGAAGGAAAAAGGTTCTAAGCTAGTAGATTTAGTGCATACATGTAACAAAACTGCTTTAAGTTATCTTAAATGAACAACTACTATGGTGAGTTAGCAAAAAACAGACTCCAAAACAGAGTTAACCTGAAAAGAGACATACAACCAGGACCAGGACATTCCCTGAGCAAAGGACAGTTATAGCAAGGTTCAGAGTTTCTTTTATATCATATGATTGCAAATTATGATAGTAGAACCTCCTTTCTCATTTGCTCTTTAAATTTATAGGGTTGAAAGGAGATAGATACTAAGCTAGCTGGACCATATCATCTCTCTCTCATCCCCCTGCCTCTAAGTTCTTGATAGATGTTAGGATTCCTAAAGGAAGTTTTAACATGCCATTAAGTGTCCTGCAGGTCCTGATACCCCATGGCTACAGTTTTCTGTTTTACAAGGCAAGATAAGCTTAACATGGCATCAATATTTATTTAGACAATACTTAAAGCCAGGTGCCTGCATACAGGGAGCCATCAAGGTCTCTACAGAACAGTGGGAAAAAAGTTAACTCCTGACTGCAGGGTTAATAATCTCTATTACCTTCAAATAGTTTCATTCTTGACTATAGGATTAATAATATAAAAGCAGTTTCAGTGCTATTCCAGTTTGCTCCTAAAGTAAAAGTTTGCTTCTAAAAGTAAAAAGAGACAATGATGGCCAAACTGGGTTTAGAAAATTCATACTGTTGCAAAAGAATAGTCTTCAGACCTTGTTTTCATAGACCAAATCATAATACCTAAGAACATGAAAGGCCATGTGGTGCAGTAGAAAAAGCATATCTGGAGTCAGAAGATCTAGGTTTGAATCTTCATTCTGCCACTTATTCCTTATGTGACCTTGGATAAGTCCCTTACTTTTCTGGGCTAACCTACAGCCTCACTTCTAAAAAAAGGGGGAAATACTAGATGAATTTCTTTCCAATCTATGAGCCTAAGGACTTCCATTCACCTTGCTGAATTAAAAGGTCAATTTGAAAACTCTAGATTAGCCAACCAAAAAGACTCTTTAATAAACAAAAATGGCCCTTTTGTATTCCACTCCAATATTTAATTAAGCATATGTAATACAACTCTTACCTTGCTCATGGCATGCTCTAGAAGCTGTCAGTATTTTCTTGTAGAGGTTAAATGTTTTCAAGATTACTTTCCCAGTAGTCTTGTCAAATAGGGCTTCCTGGAAAAATAGAAAAAGACCTTGAGGTCTTGAGTTCAACAAACACACTAACTTCACTCAAACCTCCAGAAAAGAAATAAAACTGTCCCCCTACTACTTAATGATTATGACTAACAGTTCCCAGTCCTATACTATCTCCCTAATCCTTCAATTTCACTGTAGATTTCCTGATGTCAGATATTATTTTCTATTCTAAAAGCAAACACATTTCTCAGAGGGGAATAATAAGGGAAAGAAATTGAAAAATATCCTTCATCCACCCATCCCAGACAAATCCCAACACCTTGACTTAACAAAGCCAAACATTCTCCTACAAGTCTGATTCCCTTAATTTGGGGACTGAAAAAGGAGCCAAAGCCAGAGTAATCATCCCTGTTGCAGAAACAACAGAAACTACCAAGATATCACAGAGCAATGTGGATTTTAGCAGAGAAGATAAGGACAGAACTGCAGCTCTCAGGTTTAATGATTTGAGAGAGAATATTCAGCCCTTGCCCTAGCTCTCTCTTAATACTTCATCCACCCTTCCCTTAGGAAGAAGGCAAGCATCATGCTCTAACACAAGTAAAAAGAACTCTGAGGAAAATAAGCAGAAGTTGACTGGTGGTGCTAGGAGGCATAATGACCTGATACCTCAAAAGGAGCACCTTTCCTTGAGACATGGGAGAAATGTCTTCGGGCACAGAGTTTGATCATTATTGAAACCTATTCTTAGGTTAGAGTAAAAGCTGTGCAACAGCACCATACAGATTCTCATAGTCCCAGATTTGTTAAGGGGCATCCTCTAATCCTAACTGCCACTAAAAACAATTACAATGATGGAGGATTCTTAAGAAGTTACAGGACCCTCAAGCATATTTCCTCCACAGACTGCTCTAGCCAAACAAGGCTACTCTCTAGTGCCCTAATGCTCACTGCATTTTTATATTCTGTGTCTTTATCCTGGACTGCCCTCCCTTCCCCTCTTCCTCCAATAAATTACTACCCAACTTTTAAAATGCCCAACTCAAACACCACCTCTTTCATGAAATCTTTCATGATGTACTTCAGTCAGTAATGACCTTCCCCCTTAATCCACACAGAGTACTTGGCCTTTCTCCTGCCCTGGGGAGCCTCCCACCCAATTCTTCCATCAACCACCTCTGTTTACTTTAGCCCTTACCTCCCAGTCCTCTAAGTTCTGCACCGCCACAAATAGACACCCTGTGACATAGAAGAATTTCCAGCCTAGATTATCTAGAAAGCAAATACCCAGAGTAAACAGCTATGAATGGCAAAAATGAGAAGCCAACAATGAACTGAAAGCAAACAAGCCCAGAAAGTCATAGAAGTTTCCTCTCACCCACTCCATGGGGTGGTTACCATTGTGGTACCTTCCTAAACAGCAGTAGCAATTACAGTTAATGGGGGAAGAGGAGAAGAGGGAGGGGGGAAGGGGAGGAGAGAGGGAGGAAAAATTCTCTGTAGATCTTAAAGACATTAGTCTTTAAGTCCTATTCCTAACATACCCAGAGCATGGCCTGCAGACAAGCTACTTTGTAAATTGGAGACAAATTAGTACTTCCTTTTAACATCTGGATGAGCTTAGAGGATTTCTAAGAATCCTGGAACCTAAAGCGCTGAACTCATTACTTAAAACCAAAAGAAAAATGGGTAATTATTTAGTCTCATACATGTCCAGTTCCATGTTTAGGTATATAGTAGGGTGCAAAAAACAATGTACCAAGAGACAAGATCATGGATCTGGCACTGCTAATGTGTAATACTGAACAAGTCAATTCCCCTGTCTAGGCCTTATTTCTTTCTGTGTAGGATGAGTGGTTTGAATTAGATGATATCTAAGGTCCCTTCTACCGCTAAGAATCTATGATTTTATGAACAGAAATGCCCTTACAGTCTGAGACTCAGGTTTCTTGTGAAGATAAGTGGGCAACTCCAAGGAAAGAAGAGACTCAGGGCATACCAAAATAGAATTATATCACATGTAGGCCAATTTCCAGCCAGAAAAAGAACACTAGACTTCTAATCTTAATTCTAATGTGGGTCGAGAGGGTAAAAAGGGCATCAAAACATATAAATTCATTAAATCCCTCCTGGATAAATTAAAATTCATCTTTAAACATCTCCATACCAATGGATGTCACACAATTATTAATAGAAACAAAATACAATGTGGTGAGCAAAGTTAGTCATATTCTTGATGATGTACAACAGAAGTGACAAACATGCAGCTCACAGATTCACAGGCCCACAACACTCCCAGGTGTGACATGACAAATCAAAATGTAAGTAAGAAATACTTAACAAAACAAATAAAAACATGAAAAAAAGATAATATTACATTTTAAAACTAAGTGAATTTGCAGCCTCATATACAGATCAATGGCCTCCATTTCTACTTGAGTTTGACATGACAAATATACAACTGAAGGTTGAAGAGTCAGGGACTGGGAAAGCCTGCCCAGAAGGTGCTCAATAAAAACTTGATGACTGGACTAATGATCTGATTATCAATGCAACCTTAAGGAAATGAAGAAGCAGAAGAGGTCAGCATAGATAAAGATAAAAATGCTAGAAGAACATCAGTGAAAAATTAAGACAATAGAAAGTAAAAAAAAAAAAGGAAAATAAATCCTTAACAAGCAGCAACAGGGCCACTGTACCTCCACTGTAGTATGCAGCTGCCAAGCCAATGGACAAGATCCCTGAAATAAGAAAAATAAAAAACTTTAGTTAGAAATAATGCCCCAGATTGTCTCTAGTCACCCACCAGAAGATTAACATCAGATGATTCTGTTCCCTCCCCCCATAGAGCTTACAAATAGAAGCTAGGAAGCAACAGCTCTGAACAAATAACTCCTTCCCATTTGTGAGGGAAGGTGTGAGTAGTGAAAAGGAAAATAGGTAGAAGAAGAAGAAAAGGCATTTCCATTTCAGAGCCAGGTATACTGTGCTTACCTACAAGAAGAGACCAGGATCGGATACCAGGAGACCTCTTCAGATGGAGAAGGGAGCTAGTTCGGGTCTCTACCCGCATATACATGCCTGGCTTCTGGAACTGCTCCCAAGGTGAGAAAAGACTGGTAGAGAAGAACACAGAATTGGATGGAAATGATCCAAATAATCATTACTGATCCAAATAATTGATCAAATAATCAAAAAAAGATCCAAATAATCAAAGAAACATTTAGTCATTCTGGTTAAGTGCTCTTCAATTGCTTTTTTAGGTACTCTATTAGGCATTATTATTAGAGACTAATGAAGAATGCAGCAAAACACCACTAGGACTAAGAAGACCTGGGTCCTAATCCCAGGAAAGCTGACAGCAAGCTATGACTTTGGACAAGTCAAACAACCTCTGCTCCAGTTTCTTTAATTGTAAAATGAAGGAGTTGGACTAATCTCTAAGGTACTTTCAGTTCTAATGTTCTAAAAGTCTAGGAGATATCACAATGACTTCACCCCTTGCCTCAATATTCCCTCAGACCCTCTCCTATAAGACAAGAAGAAAAAGATATCTTAAAGATATCAACAGATAATAAATTCAGAGTGGGAAGGAAACTGAGAAGTTATGTACTCCACATCCCTTCATTTTGCAGTTGAGGAAATAGGTGTACGGCTGTTTAAGTCACTTACACAAGGCTGTACGTGTAAAAAGTGGCAGAGTTAAAATTTGAACCTGGTTTTCTGACTAGAAATCAAGCATTCTTTCTATTGCACTAGAGGGTCCATATAAAAATATTGGGTCCATTCAAGATACAACCCATCAAAGCTTTGTAGACTTCCAACTAAGATGGCAACATGGAAGGTCAAAGAGAAACCCATCTGTCCCACATATTAATCTAGCAATGCTCTAAAAAGGGCCCCAGATTGAGTAATGGTTAAGAAATCTAAAAAAGAAACATAGAAAGTACCTTTGTCCAGAGCAAAAAGTCAATCAAAACCCTGTGAGCACTAGGAAAGGGACACTGTCAGGGAAGGCAGTGCGAACACAGATCAGTAGGCTAGAAGCCTACTAGCCTTCTGACCAAAGATACTCCAGGGGTACCTGAAGCCTGCAGAACTTTGTTCCTGGGGGCCCAGAATCTCTGCCCACAGCCCTTAAACTACAGGATAATCATTTTGGCCCTCTTCAACAAAGAACAAGTAATCAAGATGCAAAGCCAAGATGGCAGAGTTGTAGGAACCAGTGTTGCAGAACTGCTCTCTACAAAACTCCTTTTAACAGATCTAGAAAATGCACCAGATCAAATCCTGATGGCAAAAAAGAAAAAACAGAAAAAATTATAGCAAGTTATCTGTCCAGCTCACATTGGCAAAGGGAAACAAACAAGAGGGTCTACTGACAGTTGACAGACAGGGGATAGGGCCAGGCCAGTAGTACTACAATCTAGCACTAAGGTGGAAGCTGTGTACTAGGGCAAAAGGAGGTCCCAGACCAAGGCACTGCAACGGGAACAGGTGTGAACTAGCAGCTTTGTCCCCTATTACCGAGTTTCAGATCACAGATTTGTACACAAGGATGGCATTCCTGAGTAAGGAGTCCCTGCATGGCATATCAAGAAAGAAGGATGTTCAAAAACCAGCAGTAATGTGGCTCATACAGAACAGGGTCTCTAGCCCAGCATGCAGAGGAATAACCAGGGTAGGAATATCAAAACAAAAGGGAACTGACAATTCTGCCACTCTTAATTAACAGAGCAGGCTGATAGGGACTGAGTCCAACAGCAGTCTATTCTTGTACAGACCTCAAAACCAGATCAAGAACTTGCAGAGCTCAAAACAGGAGAGGCAGCAGTAAGACCTGGCCTTGGATCCTGATACTTAGAGGTCATTGGAAGCTTGCAGGTCCCCAACATCTCCCTGAGATCCTAAAATAATATAACACTCAATATCCCAAGAAAGAAGCCTACAGGAATAGCTCAAACCTTTCCTCCAAAAGTGTGAGAGAGACCAGCCCTGACATTAAGTCTGAAATCAGAAAATAAGCTGGAAGGATGTTCAAAGAAAAAAAAAAGAAGCCCACTATAAAGAGCTTCTAAAATGACAGAGACACTTAAGACACAAACACAGAAGAGGAAAAAGACTCCAAAATCTATCACTCTATAAGGAAAGCCTCAAAGAAAAACAAAGCATGGACAAAAATTCAACTAGAATTTCTGGAACAGATGAAGCAAGAATTTTAGTGCGCGTGAGTGTGTGTGTATGTGTATTATAGATGCATTTTCTAAAGACCAAAAAGGGAAATGTGTACGATTCCATCACAGTGTCAATGCAAAAAGAATTACTGGCTTTGCAAAATGACTTTCCTCCAGAGATGACCGAATGAAAAGAGTGATCAAAATTCAACTACCCAGGAGACTGGTGACATGGAAGGTATATTAGGTACTTTATGTGAAGAGAAGAAATTTCTGCTTCTATTTAAATTCAGTAGTCTATATACTTTTGGCTTTTCTCACAGGGAGCTACATGGGAGTGAAATGGTCAAACTAACACTTTAGGAAAATCACTGGCAATTATGTGGAAGATAGATTAGAGTGGGGCAAGATTTGAAGTAGAAACCAATTAGGCTACTATGAAAGGTAATGAGGGCCTGAACTAACAAGGTAGCTATGAAAGTAGAGAAAAGGGGATATATACAAAAGAGACTGTGAAGGCAGAAAAAACAGATTTGGCAATTGCTGTGAAGTAATTGAGAGAAGAGTACAGTATAGGAAGATGCCTAGGTTGCAAATCTAGAAGACAATTCCTTGACCCCTCAATTATCTCCCAGGCCATTTCCCCTACACTAGCCACACTATCCTCTTTTCCCCTTCTTGACTAACTAATTCAACTCTACACTATCCTCTCTTGGATCCCCAGTCCCCTTATCATATCACTAATTATGCCCTATCAAGCCTTGGACCACTCCCATGATTCACCACCTTCACTCCTAGACATGTGCAGCTGAACAAAGATGGAGAAATCACACAATCATTCTGAATGGTTTTACTACAAATTTATGATATACAACCTCATCTGGGCCCTCACTGCTGCTAGGCAAATCTACTACACCTTGCTTATCAACTCATCATCTCACTCTCCACAACACCTCTTCCAAACCTTTTTCATCCCTCTTCAAACTTCTAATACCACCACCACTACCCTCCTCTACTCCCCTCAGCTGAGATCTTTGCTTCATCATTTAACAAAAAAAAAAAATTAAGGCCATTTGCTGTGAACTCTGTCTTCCTCATCTCCTATCACTCTGATGCCTTCTGCCACTTTCTCCTCCTTCACCCCTGTATCACATGATAGAGTGACTTACTCCTTACCAAGGCTACTTGTTAAGTGATCTCATTCCATCTCATCTTCTCCAACAGACTTCCCCTTCTGCCATCCCCACTCTTTCATTTATTCTTAATCTCTCCCTGTCTACTGGCTAATTCACTACTGCCTATAAACATGCCCTTATCTCCCCCATCTTCAAAAAACCCTTACTTGTGGGGCAGCTAGGTGGCACAGTGGATAGAGCACCAGTCTTGGAATCAGGAGGCCCGAGTTCAAATCTGGCCTCAGAACAAACACTTGACACTTACTAGCGTGTGACCCTGGGCAAGTCACTTAACCCCACTGCTTAGCAAACAGAGAGACAGAGAGAGAGAGAAAAAGAGAGAGAGAGAGAAAGAGAGAGAGAGAGAGAGAGAGAGAGAGAGAGAGAGAGAGAGAGAGAGAGAGAGAAAACCCTTACTTGACCCTTCCATCTTTTATCTCTTCCACTCTTTATAGCTAAACTCCTTGAAAAGGCATCTGCAATAGGTGCCTCCAATTTCTCCTCTCCTTAATCTCTTATAATCTGGCTTCCAGCCTTATCATTCCACAGAAACTCCAAGATAGTACAGTGGATACAGCACTAGCCCTGAAGTCAGGAGGACCTGAGTTCAAATGTGACCTCAGACCAAACACTTGACACTTACTAGCTGTGTGACCCTTGGCAAGTCACTCAACCCCAACTGCCTAAAAAAAAAAAGAAAAGAAAAATATCAGTTGCTCATGGGTAGGCCAAGCTAATATAATAAAAATGACAATTCTACCTAAGTTAATTTATTTACTCAGCACCATACCAAACTACCAAAAATTATTTTATAGAGCTAGAAAAAACAATAACAAAAGTCATCTAGGAGAACAACAGGTCCAGAATATCAAGGGAACTAATGAAAAGAAATGCAAGGGAAGGTGGCCTAGCTGAACTAGATCTTAAATTGTATTATAAAGCATCAACTGTCAGAAGTGGAATAGTTTAGGTATGCAAGACACAACAGTCAATGACTATACTAATCTATTATTTGATAAACCCAGAGACTCCAGCTTCTGGGATGAGAAATCACTGTTTAACAAAATCTGCTGGGAAAACTGAAGCTTTGCTTGCACCTGTTTTGACTTCATTACCTTCTTCTGCATGTGTGTGTTTATATTCCCTGTCACCACATCGATTCTTTTGTGGTCAGGTTTTTCTTTGTTGTTTGCTCATTTTTCCACTGTCTGCTGTGAAAGCTCAGTTGAGTGGTTCCTCTGCTCCATCATCTTAGTTGCTGTTTCTGTCCTTAGTAATTCACTCAGTGACTTTAATACAGCAGGTTCTCCAAAACTGCTGTTAAATTTTATTGATGGTCAATTGCTTTCTAGATATATTAATATTTGTAAATGTTCATGTGAAGAACTGTAGTGATACTAAACATCAAAATATGAAGACATCACATATGAACAGATAAAGAGTTTAACTCTGGTTCAAGATCTGAATATTAATGTTATTCATAAAATAAAGTCTAATTCAGATGTAGAAAACTGGAAGTGAGGTATGCATCCTTGAAATTGTGCTCCTTGCTGTAATGGTTACATTATTTTGCAATGAAATGGCACTTTTTAGGTAGACCTACCTAACTTATGAGTATCTTATAAATTTATATTAGAAAGATAAATATTGAGTGGGAGAAGAGCAGGCTGATTATTGATATAATGACCTCGATGATTTCCCTGTTAGTCCTCTAAGCTGCACCATTTTTTTTATGTGCTCCTGGTTGTGCAACTAAAGAGGAAGCCATTATATGGAAAAGAGGAGCCACTATATAACTGTCATCTTACACTACAAATTATTTGAAGACAGGGTCAATGTATAATTAATTCACTTTTTCACTTAATAAAGCTGTATTCCTTGCAGAGAAAAAAAATAAAAAAACAAACTGCTCTTTCCAAAGTTACCAATAATCTCTTAGTTTTCTCAATCCTCATTCTCCTTGACCTCTCTGAAGCCTTTAATAATAACGATGATCATAGTAGCTAACATTTACATAGTGCTTACTATGTGCCAGACACTGTGCTAAGTGCTTTACAATTATTATTTCTTTTGATCTTCACAACAGACTAGGAGATTATTATTATTTTTTTATTATAATATATATTATTATTACCCCCATTTTACACATGAGGAAACTGAGCCAGACAGAAGTTAAAGTGACTTGCCCAGAATCACATAGCTAATAAGTGTCTGAAGCTGGATATGAACTCAGGTTTTCCTGATTCCAGGCCAATTTCACTTGGCCACCTAGCTGACATTGTCGATCACTCTCTCCTCCTTGATACTCTCTTCTCTCTAGATTTTTGGGACACAGACACATGTCCTGGTTCTCCTCTTATCTATATGACCACTCCCTCTCAGTCCCTTTTGCTAGATCCTCATCCAGATCACTTCCTCTAAATACAAGTGTTCCTCAGGATTCTGTCCTGGGCCTTCTGTGTCATTAGCGCCAATGGATTTAATGACCATAATGCCAATGACTCTCAAATCTACCTATTCTGCCCAAAACTCTAAGCTGACCTCCAAACTCATCTCCAACTGCCTTTCAGACATCTCAAACTGGACCTCCAATAGACGTCTTAAACTAAACATGTCCATAATAGAACTCATTATCTTTTTCCCTAAACCTTCCACCACCACTACCACCCCCGCCTTCCCTATTACGATAGAGGGTAATACCATCCTCCCAATCCATCAAGCTCACAACTTAGGAGTTATTCTTCACTCTTGCCACCACTATCTCTTACCTCTCACACTCCAGCTGTTGCCAAGGCCTATCAATTTCACCTTTGTAATATCTCTCGGATATGCCCCTATCTTCTCTGACACTGCCACCATTCTGATGCAGGCCCTCATCATTTCATGCCTGGACTATTTCAAGAGCCTGATGATGGGTCTCCTGTCTCAAGTCTCTCTCTACTCCAATCCATCCTCCATCTAGCCATCAATGATTTTCCTAAAGTTCAGATCTGACCATGTCACTCAATAAACTCTAGGGACTCCCTATTGTTTCCAGCATCAAATACAAAATGCTATAGGACTGTGCCTTGGAGGACATCCACAGTTAAGAGGTAATCAATTAATAAATAACACACAATGCTGGGCCATTGGAGATACAAACAACAAAGCATGAATTGGCAAACCACTAGTAACTGTGGACAGAGAAGTTTTTAAATGGCAAACCATTTAAGTGTAGAGAGAGAGGTTTCAGTTGATTAACAGTCACAAACCATACTGCAGTAAGTTTAAAAAGAGTGAGAATTAGCATCAGAGAATTTATGTGGACACTTATGAAAAATAATCACAAAATTTTGGATGTTTGCCCAAATGTTCATTAAACAAATGAGGTGAGTTCTTCTTTTCCTCTATAACTTCAAAATTCTGGAAGAAACTCACTCAAAAGCACCTTTCTCAGAAGTGCTAAAAATGAAAGGACACAGGTCTTTGTGGGCTCAAAAGAATTAGTACAATGTCATATGAAAGCAGGAGAATTTTTATAATTTTCTTACTTTATTTTCTTGCTTTTTAAAAAGATATGGCTAATATGGAAATGTTTTGTATGAGCTCACATGAACATATTGCTTACTTTCTCAGTGGGTGGAAGAGGGGTGGAAAGAAGGGAGAATTGTAATGTTTTCAATAAACAGTAAAGTGAAAAAGAAAAAAAAGAAAGTAGGAACATTTGGAGAACTTTATGGATGATAAGGAACAGCTTCTATTTGCATTCTGTGTAGGTATCCTTCATGACAGTAGTGAACTCTTTAGGTGAGTATACGTCTGTGTTTTATGCCCGGCTTGATGCTGAAACTCAGCTTGCATCTGTCACTGAATCTGGTGTGATTTTAAGATATATTTGGAAGACATCTCATTTGAAGAGAACCTTTAAGGCTGCTTTTATTTCTACAGAATTATGAGGTTACTTACTCAGCCATACTTGTTAACTCATCCATCACAGTTAATAACTGACACTGTATTTATTAGCACAATAGATGTCAAAAAGAGTAGTATCGTGGAAAAAGTCATGGATTTAAGGGAAATTTTTCTATTCTGAATTGAGCAGAGCTTCCCTGATTCAAAACTCTGGTTCCTGTGAGCTATGTGGTCGGAACCAAGGCAGATTTTTGTTTAATGTGACACCACTTCTGCTAACCTTCTGAGCTAATAGAGCTTGGATATGTACTTATTTCTTGGGAGAATTAGGGGATGTGGGGGGGGGGGAGTAGCCTTGACACCGAGAAAGAAGGAAAATTACAAAAAGCTTATGTGTGACACATCACGGCTGTGACACTACCTGTGTGGTCCTTGGCCAATCTCTACCTCTGAGCCTCAGTCTCCTCCTCTGCAAAATGACAGGGTGGGATTCGATGGCTCTTCCAGTTTTAAAGCTACGATCTCACGGTCACCTGGATTACCCCCACCAACCAGCAAGGGTTCCTAAGGTGCTTGGGGGTTGGGGAGGGAGGAATCCTGTCCCCAGCATCCAGCAGAAAGAGAAAGCCCAAGCCCCCGCAGCTCCCTGCATCACTGACAACCAGAGCTCTTCCTTTCTTTTCGCTTTTCTCCAGCGTCCTCCGGCTACTGGGGAGGGAGGGCAGCAAAGAGGAAGATGCAAGTGTGTGTATTCACTCATTCACGCCTTCCCTATTACTCTGTCAAAATGAATGCGGTAAGTCCTACCACCCCAAGATGGCAGGGAGAGCGGCAGAGAAGGTGGGTGGAGAACGCGCCTACCTAGTTGAAGACGGCGGCAGAGGAACTGGCACCAGGAACCACAGGAGAGCAGTCGTTTGAATGAGGTCGGGGCGGGAAGGGTACTTCCGGATTTATGCGTCGGGGTGGGGGTGGGCGGGGAGGTACCATAGAGCGGACCACAGGGTCCACTTCCGTTTCAAAAGAGGAACAGAGGGCGGACGAAGCGGTGGTGGCCATCTTGCATTCTGGCAAAAATTGGCTTACAGATCCAAGGCATAGAAGGAATGCCAAGGCCGACAAAACAAAACAATTTACAGGAAAAAAAAATAACTTTCACCTGGCTGGAGTTTCAGTAAGCAGAACAGAAAAAGGGTGCCCTTTCAACTGTCAGAGACTCTTTGCCCGCCCAAGAAGCCAGTGGATCGGACACTTTGCCCGATTCCAAAATGGCTTTGCCGACTTTGCAGGAATTAGACGGGAAGCCCTGGAAATGGGAGCTGAGTAGTAGTGAAAGAAGCTAATGTGTTGTAGTTAAGATGGTCTCTCAAGGAGTTCCTCACCTTCGTTCTCTAGAGAAGGATCCGTTTTATTCTTCGCGAGGGCAAGGGAGAGGGGGTGGGGTGGGGTGACATTGCCCTGGATGGTAGTGGTGCCTTCAGATCCCTCTTTCTTCTGAACAAGAATTCCATTTTAATAAAACGTGTTATAGAAGGAATGTTAGAATTCACACTGTAGTTACCTTCAAGCTGTGTGGCCTTGGGCAAATCACAATTCTCCTCTAACTCTGTTTTGTCAAGGTCATGTGTATAAAATCTTTTTGAAAATAGTAAAACACCATACAAATATAAGCTGAGATCCTCATAGTCATTATGCAGTCATTTGTTCAACAAACATTTAAGTTCCTCAGTGTCCAGAGCCCCAGAATCAGGTTCTAAAAGAGACAGATTGTTGAGATAAAATAAGAGTTATTGTTCCTGGAACTTAGTCTAGTTACAGGTTCAAACAGTAATTATAAGTAGGTAGTATACTTAATGTTGCTATATCAAGGAAGGTGATTTAAAAAAATAACAACTAGAAAACAAAGCTGGAGAGCTGCAAGATAGATAAGGTTCATAATTACTGGCACTTCACAGTAATGCATAAATTATTATCAATACACTTTACCAGCTTCTTGAAGGCAAATTTGATCCAACTTGGTTAATGAAAGGCATCAAATACTAATTACCAAAAGAACATGAATGATCCCTCTGAATGTAGGCCATATCCATGTTTATGTATTCTATGTATTCATATCTTGAATCACCTCCAGATTTTGTAAACAGAAAAAGACAGTATACTGGCCAAGGAAGAAAAGAGTTTTTAAAGAACAAGTCATTATTGATTCAGTAATTATTGAGCAAGCCACTTAGAAGGGCTATATAATATTTATACCAACTTTACTGATTATTGCAAAGCTTTTGATTCATTTCCACACTCAATGGATTATTCATGTATTACAAGTATATAAAATAGACTCAAATGAGATAACCTAAGGCTGTTATGGTTCTGTCTACCTTTAAACCCATTATTGTCTTTCCTGAATAGAACTGATGGGGTGTTTGAGTGCTTGTACTGGGACCTGTACTCCAAGACCATATTTCTCCCTAGCCTCAGAAACACTATCCCTGGCAGTTTCCCCCAGCCCAAGGACACTGTGTCTAGCAATTACTCATGAGTGGGCCCCAGCAAGCCACTTATCACTCTCCCTGGTGCAGTTACACAAAGCTGGGTGAGAGAGTGATGGGCTGCTCAGGCCCCAGCCCTAAGATCATTTCTCTGGAAGCCTCCCAATTTTAGTAAGCTCCTGTCCTGTGAGAAAATTTTTTCTTGTTGCAGAATGCATTCTCTAATCAGAACAGAGAGAGAGTTGCCTGGCCCAAGAACTTTTGTCCCTGGCTGACCCAAGGACTCTTCCTCCCACCAGATCCACAAGGTCCATGCCTCCGACGACTCCCTCAGTGTCTGGTATACTCCCTGTACTTTCCCATCCATAGTTCACAAAGACACCTGGACCTTTGGATTACCTAATTAGTATCCCTGGCATTCCTTTCCCATGCCCTTTTCCATATAAACCCCAGCACCATCCTCAGTCTCTCAAAAGTTCCTTAAGAATCCCTGCCTGGTATATAGTATAACAATAAAACTTTGCCAACTTGACTTAAAGAGTGTTTGAGTCTGTGAATTCATTCCAGACAAGCCTGTCCTGTACTCCGGTCTTTGAGGGGTCTCAACCTCTCAGACCGAAACAAAACCAGTCAGTCAACAAGCATTTTATTAAGCAGCAAGATCCCAGCCCGAGCCTCACTTGCTCATTGTTTGGGTTTTGATGGCTTAGAGTGAGTGTAAATAGCAATTGTTTTTGTTCTGGCCAGAAGCTCTGTGGTTTCTTTCCCTCCCAGACTGATCCTTTCGGGAAGTCAAACTAGGCCATCTTTTGCCTCTGTCCTTACCAAGCCTTAATCACTAAATGAGCATTGCTTCAGTCAAACTGGGATCTGTTAAAGACCATAGCTTAAAAAGGCCAAGGTCTCCCACTGCGTCCAGGGCCATCTCCAGTCATCCTGTTCTATATCTTACCACTTGTCCCAGATGGCTGCAGAGGAGAAAGTAAGGCTGGTGACTTTACACTGCTCTCCCTAACTTAAATCCAGTTCACTTGCATGTTGTGGCATCACCTCCCTGATGTCATGGTCCTCTTTGAGAATGAAGGGCAAACAACAGTAGAACATGGTGTTGCACCTCACACATGTGGGGATACAAAGACAAAAATTAAAATTTTCATTTCCTTCAGGGAGCTTATATTCTTTCAGGGGAGACAACAGGTGAATATACAAAACATATAAACTAATTGTTATAGGGAAGGCACTAGCAGTTCTGGAGATCAGGCAAAGCTTCATGGTAGCGTTTGAGCTGAGTTTTTAAGAAAACAAGGGATTTAAAGAGCTGAAGGTAAGGAGGGAGTGCATTCCAAGTGTAGAATTTGGCCTCTGAAAAAGCATGGTGTCATATGTGAGGAATACAAAGGAAGGAAACAAGGGCTTACTATGTGCCAGTAACCATACTAAGAGCTTTACAAATATTATCTCATTTGAACTGCACAAGTCTGTGAGGGAGGTGCTATTGGTATCTCCATTTTACAGTTGAAGAAACTGAGGGAGAAAGGTTAAGTGACTTTCTCAGGGTCACACAACTAGTAAGTGACTGAGATTGAATTTTGAAATAAGGTCTTCCTGACTCCAGGCTCAGTGCTTTATCCACTGTGCCACTAGCTGCCTCAAAGGGCAGTCTGGCAAACTGTAGAGTGCAAGAAAGAAGAGTATTATACACCAAGGTTAGATAGATAGGATGGGTAGAGGTTGTAAAAGGCTTTAAAAGCCTAACAGAAGAATTCATATTTTATCTTAAAGGCTATAGGGAACTATTTGAGTTTATTGAGTAGGAGAGTAACATAATCTGTAGAATAACAAATGACAATAATTCAGAGCTAGGATGTAGATAGAACCCTTATCCAGAGAAAGAGAGAGAAGTGGCATGATATCACCTCTCTCTAGTCACAGAAGATGAGCAGTGAGGCAAGATACACATACCTGAAGGGCTGGACTTAATCAGTGGCCATGTTGGGGAGTAGGAGAAAATAGGTTCTCAGATATAAAGGCACTCCAGCTTGAAGTAGACAGAACACTATGAAATCACACCCTGCGGTCACAAGTATGCCTTTATGGAGGAAAGGAAAACACAAAAAGCTTCATGCAGCCATATATTCTTTAATATATTTTATTCTTTGAGTAAGGGAAAGGTAGGTGGTGTGGTAGATAGAGTGACGGCCCTGGAGTCAGGAAGATCTGAGTTCAAATCCAGCCTCAGACACTTACTATCTGTTTGCCCAGGTTCCTCATCTGTAAAATGAGCTGAAGAAGGAAATAGCAAACCACTGCAGTATCTTTGCCAAGAAAACTCCAAACACGGTCACAAAGAATTGGACACTTAACACCAATTCTCTGGGTAAAGGAATAAATGCATTGGACTTAACTGAATGCTTATTGTGCCAGGATATTAGATTTATTAACTTGCCCCTGGCATTTGATATAGTTGACAGGACCCTGACATAATGCCCTCTTTGTTCAAAGAGGGGAATAGTAGGGAGGACAAAATGCTTCAGATGCTGGGAAGACTTGCTATGAGCATTTGGTATCATACCCTGGAATTATGGACAGTATAGGAATAATCATACCACTGGCAGGACTGGGAAAACTGTCTTCTCAACCCTAAGGGGACAGCTGAGTATATTAGGGCAGAGCAAGAGAAGAATGGGAAGAGCACAGCTAAGAATACAATCCCTCTGCCTTTCCAGGGAAAGAAATGACCCAGGAGAAAAGTAAAGAGAAAAGGACAAGAAAACAAGAGGTAGGTCCAGAAAAACTTCTGGTACTTGTTTTTCAAGAGGTAAAAACTATTAGAGAGGATATCTCACATCTGAAGGAGTCTGAAGGCCATAAGGAGAGTGATCTGGTGACAGAACAGGCCAGTCAACTGGTTATAGTACTTCTAGGAACTGTACAAAGTGCAGGGAATACAAAAAAAGGGGGAAAAAAAGGTTTTTGTTTTCAAGGACCTCGTAGTATAATGGAGAAAACATGAAAACAACAATATACATTCAAGGTACGTACAGGATAAATTGGAGAGCATTTCAGAGGGGTGGCAGATTAAGAAATTAAGAAGAACCAGGAAATTATTCTTGCAGAAGGTAGGAAACCAGGAGACAGAAATGAGGAAGAAGAGAATGCCAAGCATAACCAGCAAAAGTATATGAATGTAAAAGAGATAGATTGTTGTGTGCAAGGAATAGAAGAGGGCCAGTGTCACTGGACTGAAGAGTGTATAGGGGAATAAGAACATTGGAAAGGTAGGAAGGGATCTGGTTATGAATGGCATTAAAATCATAACATGGAGTTTTATATTTGATCCTGGAGGGAATAAGGAGTCATTGAAGTTTTTGAATGGGGGCGGGGGAGGGTTTGGTATGACCAGACACGTGGTTATATCTGTGTAAGGGGTGGAATTGGTGCCAGAGCTTCTTTCAAAAGAGAAATATGTAGTTCCAGAGATTTTTCAGGAGAGATATATGGGAAAAGGGAGGTTTTTAGAAGCTATAGACATCAGCTCTCAATATGTCCCTGTTCATTTCCCTAGAGACTTTGGAGATTTTCCCTTGGGTAAGATCTTGGTCTGAACTGAGATCTCATCTAAAGAGCTTATTCAGTCTTGAGTATTTTCTGATATATTATAATTTGATAACTTCTCTGACTTCTGCTTGTTGTTTGCTTGGGTAAATGGGTTTATTTGGTCTTTGCTATTTGTGATAGTCTTGTGTAACCAGAGTTTGGTGGTGAGGAATTTAGTCAACAGTCAATAAAAATGTATTGAGTGCCTTCCACTGTGCTAAGTGCTAGAGATGCAAAAAGAGGCAAAAGGCATCTCTGCTGTCAAGGAGCTCACAATCAAAGATGAGGGGGAGGAGTAGGGAGGTGACAGGGAGACAACAAACTAATATGTACAAACAAACTACAAACTAGATCAAGAGGAAATTATTAATAGATGAAAGGCACTAGGATTAAGAGGAGTTGGGAAAGGCTTCCTGTAGAAGATGGGATTATAGTTGGAATTTAAAGGAAGCCTGAGAAATTAGAAGGCAGAGATGAAGAAGGAGAACATTGTAGGCATGGGGAGACAATCAAAGAAAATGCTCAGAGCTCAATAGATTGGGGTCTTGATCATGGAACATCAAGGAGGTCAGTGTCACTGGATCGAAGAGTATGTGGTGGGATTCAAAATATAGAAAGACCGGAAAAATAGGAGGGTACTATGAAGGGCTTTGAATGCCAAATAGAGCATTTTATATTTGATCCTGGAAGCCCAAGGGAGCCCCTGGAGTTTAGTAAGTAGGAGATGGGAAATTACATGGTTGGACCTGTGCTTTAGGAAAATCGCTTTGGTGGCTGAATTAAGGATATTTTGGAATGGGAAGAGACTCAAGGCAAGGGGGACCCACCTGCGAGCTATTGGAATAGTACAGGCATGAAGTGACAAGGGCCTGTTTCAGAATGGTGGCAGTGTCAGAAGAGAAAAAGGGGCGTACACTGAGTATAAGAACATATGATACCCCTATCTAAAGATGATATGGCCACTGCCACAGCATAATATATGATCTCCAACATGGCCAACCCTTGCACACTGCCCACTGCTATACAAGGATGCAGACAATGCAACACTAGCAGGCAGATTTACACAGCATACTTACCAGCTCTCAGTCAGTCAATAAACATGTATTAAGCACCCACTATGTGCTGGGCACTGTGCTGAGTGCTACAAAAAAGATACAAAAAATACAAAAAAGAAAGCCCCTATTTTCAAGCTGTTTACAATCTAGTGGGGAAAGACAAGACATAAAAGGAAGCCAAAAATCAGGGGGTTAAGAAGGGGAGGAAGACGACAACTAGTAACAAGGCATGATAAAGAGGTCCCAAAAGAATGCAGGTGAAAGAAATGAAATGGCTGTCCTGGGTCCTTAAATGGAGGTTTTAGAGTTCATGGCTCCACCCTCCAATCAAAGAGGCAAATGGTACTGATGAGGTATGAGTACCAAAGTTGATCTTGCAGGATGATGGGATTTCCCAATGATGAAATTCCTGCAGCATGATGAAGTCCAAAGAAGTCCAAAGTACAAGGAAGGTAGTTTGCCCTGCTGGTGGTAGACATTCTCAGGATATGGTATAGTGGTTCCAGTAACTCAAGCCCTAGAATATCTACTATTGATGCCACAACAGAGCATATTGATACTTTTCTAAAATTCTATTCCTCTCCATAACTTCTTTCTTGTTTATTTTATGGTGAGACTAGGTCTTCATCTAGAACTGAGAGGAGTAAATTGAGTAAATCCCCACTATGTAGTTTTACTGTCTCTTTCCTCCTGTAACTCATTTAGCTTTTCCCTCGAGAATCTGGATGTTATGCCATTTGGTGCACATATGTTCAGTATTGATATTAATTCATTGTCTATAGCAGCTTTTGGCGAAATGTAGTTTCCCTGATTATTTCTTTTAGATCTGTTTTTGCTTTGTCTGAGATCATGATTGCCAACCCTGCTGTTTTTTACTTCAGCTGAAGCTACTTCAGCCCCTTATTTTAACCCTGTGTGTATCTTTCTGTTTCAAGCCTACCTCTTGTAAACAACATATTTTTGGATTTGGGTTTCTATTTCATTCTGCTATCTTCTTCCATTCTATGGATGATTTCATCCCATTCATATTCACAGTTATGATTGCTAGTTGTGTATTCTCTCCATTCTATTCTCTTATATTTATCCTTCTCTTTTCTGCCCTGTCCCCTCCTTAAGAGTCTGTTTTGCTTCTGACTAATGCGTCCCTTAATCCATCCTCTTCCTCCTGTTGAATAAGATGAATTTCTGTAGCCAACTCTGTGTGTGTATGTGTTTATTCTTCTCTCCTTGAACAAGTTCTAATGAGAGTGAGGTTCAAGCACTGCCTGCTTCCCCCCATCCCCACCATTTCCCCTTTCATTGTATACACTCTTCCTTGTGTGACTCTTTTATGTGGGATAATTTTCCCATTCTTCTTCTCTTTTCCCCTTCTCCCAGTGGATCCCTTTTTCTCACTATTCCATTCCTCTTTTGAGATCATCCCAACATTACTTACAACCATGACCTCAAAGAGAACTCCTTCTAACTGCCCTAATAATAATAATTAAGGATTACATATATCATCTTCCCATATAGGAAGATAAAGAACTTAATCTTATTTATTCCCTAATGATTTCTCACTCATGTTTATTTTTTCATGCCTCTCTTTATTCTTGATTTGAATGTCATATTTTCTATTCAGCTCTAGTCTTTTCATCAGGAAAGTTCTTCACCCTGAAACTGGGACCCAGAACTGGGTAATGAGTGACAAAGCTTCCAAATGGCACTGAATCCTCCACCCAGTGCTAATAAAGAGGTCCCTGGTATCTCTTTTTGCTCAAGTTTTCAATCTCTTTACCATCCCTGGACAGTGGGCTACTCTCTACTACTGCTGCTGTCACCACAGGCCAGTGTTATCACTCAGGGTCACTTCCATGCTGTTTTCCTGGCTAGCTCTCAGCCCATTGATTGTAGACCTCTCTGTCTTCCTAAGATGTTCTGGGCTGGAAAAATGACTTACTGTGACTTTTTCTTAGCTTTCCCACTCAGAATTCAGTTTGGCACTTCTTCTGTGGTTCTTGTAGAAGAGGTGTGGGGGGTGCTTTAGCAGTTGTGACCTCTCACTCTGCCATCTTGACTTTGCCCCTAATTCTCATTTCCCAAGAAAATAGAAACAAAATAAGAACTGAGCATCTTCATCATGCCCTTTTTTGTCAGTTATCATTGTCCTATCCACTCAAACCAAAAATTTTTTCCCTTCTTTGATCCTCCTTTTTCTCACAATATAGCTATTAAAAGTCCCTTTTATTTCCTAAGTTTCCCTTGCCAGCCTCAGTCTAGTCCAAAACTAAGTTCACACCACTCATATTTTTGAGTACTTCTATATCCCATGGAATCCACAAGTGATAGGCAAGCATAACTGAATGGTAGTATGGCCTTCTGAAAGAACAACTCCAAGCTGAAGAATCCCAGAATGTGAGAGCTAGAAAGGACCTCAGCTGCCATCTAGTCCAATATACCAAAGGAATCCCCACTATAAGATGCATGACAAGTGGTTGTTCAGTCTCTGCTTGAAGATATCCAAGGAGGGAGAACCCACTAACTCTCTAAATAGCCCATTCTACTTTGAGAGAGTTCTAATAGGAAGTTTTTCTGACATCAACCATAAATTGTCCCCTTTACAACTTCTACCTGTTACTCCTGGTTCTGCGCTCTTGGCATATGAAAAAAGTGTAGTCTTTCTTCCATGCCAATCCTTCAGAATACTTGAAGACAACTACTGTGCCCTATCCCCTTTAGTCCTCTCTTCTCCAGGCTAAGCATGCCTAGTTCATTCAGTCTTCTTCATATGGCATGGACTGAAGGCTTTTCACCATCCTTTGTGTACTCCTTTGGACAACCTCCAGTTCAATGAACTTCTTAAACTGTGGTATTCAGAACTAATCACGACATTCCAGATGAAGTCTGATAAGTGCAGAGTAAAGTACACCTCAATATTCCTAAAAGCTATGTTCCTCTTCATGAAGCCTGAGATGACATTAGATCTTTTGGATACCATAACACATCAATGCTTCCTTTTGAGCTTATAGTCAGATCTTTTTGAGAACAATTGTTCTTTTTTCATGCCTCCCCCATCATATACTTGTGGAGTTTTTTTTGGGGGAAGGGGGAGATAAAAAATGCAATATATATACATATGTACACATACCGCATGTGTAACCACATATATGTACACATGTATATGTGTGCATATTTATATACATACATATACATTAATATTAAATTTCATCTTGTTAGATTCAGTCCAATGCTCTAGTTTATCAAGATCCTTTTTGATCATGACTCTATCAGATCCACTGTATTACCCATCCCTCATAGCTTTGAGCAATTTGTAAATTTAATGAGTTTATCATCCAAGTCATTGATAAAAATGTTAAATAAAAGCTACAAAATGCTTCTTAAATAAAGAACAGCTTAAATAGTTGGGGAAATATTCATTGCTCATGGCTAGGCTCTGCCAGTAAATATGACAATACTACCAAAATTAATTTATGCTATGCTAATCAAATTATTGAAGGAATATTTTATAGAACTTGATAAAATAATGACACAATTCATTTCAAAAAATAAAATATAATATGAAGGGAAATAATGAAAAGAGGTAAGGATGAAGAAGGAAATAGTGTACCTCTAGACCTCAAATTATGTTCTAAAGCAGCAGTCTTCAAAGGCATCTAAAAAATACAGAGGTAGATCAATGGAAAAAACTAGACAAGGGAGAATTGGAAACAATAGATCTCAATCCAGTATTTGATAAACCAGAAAAACATAAATTTCTTGGGAAAGAACTCCTTGTCAGATTAAAAATTGCTGGGAAAACTGGAAAGTAGTCTGGCAGAAATTAGGTTCAGATTAACACTTTACACCTTTTCTACAGTACCTTCAAAATGTATGTATGACCTTAATGTTAAGATCATACCATAAAAAAAATTAGAAGAGAAACAAATCATATATCTTCCACAGCTAGAGGTAGATACTTTATTGTTATTTTTATAATATACATATTCATTTATTTTTTGTTTTCAACAGTCACTTCCATAAGGTTTTGAGTTCCAAATTTTCTCCCCATCTCTCTCCTCCTCCCACCCCAAGACAGCATATAAATTGATATAGGTTCAACATATACATTCATATTACATCTATTTTTACATTAGTCATGTTGTAAAGAAGAATTAGAACTAGTGGGAAAAACCACAAGAAAGAAGAAACCAGAAAGAAAGAGAGAGAGAGAACCAATAATATGCTTCTATCTGCCTTCAGATTCCATAGTTCTTTTTCTGGGTATGGACAGCATTTTCCATCATGAGTCTTTTGGAATTGTCTTAGCTCCTTGTATTGCTAAGAAGAGATAAGTCTATCAAAGTTAGTAGTCACATAATGTGGCTGTTATTGTGTACAATGTTCTCCTGGTTCTGCTCACTTCAACTCAGAATCAGTTCATATATGTCTTTTCAGGTTTTTCTAAAGTCTGCCTTTTCATCATTTCTTATGGCACAATAGTATTCCATTACATTCATATGAAGTAGATATTTTATTAACCGAATAAGAGATAGAGGCCCAGAACATTATTTTCTTTCTCCATATAATGAAATGTGTTTCCATTTGAATTTGTGACTTGAATGCCCTAGCCAGTTTGTATTAGTAAATTCAAATTGCATTTTATAAAAACTCAGTACCTATGCCAGGCCCTGTGTGAAGCACTGGGAATATAAAGGCAAAAGACAGTCCTTGCTCTTGAGGAGCTCACAATGTAATGGGGGAAGCAAAACATTAAAAGAAGCTGGAAAACAGGAGCAAGGAGAAAAGAGAGTAGTGCAAGTGCATGATGAAGTTTTCAGCCAAGTGAGAAATGATGAGGTATCTACCTTGGGCCCCCTCCTTGAATCTGAGAAAAACTCTCTGACATCCACCCTCCACCTTCTCCAGTCAGAGATTGGAGGTGTCCAAGGGGCAGGGAGTACTGAGGAAATATAAATTTCAGACTTGGTATCATCTTTCTGGAAGATGAGTTTCTGGAGACAGTGATACACCTCCAAAGTGCATAACCTTTGTCAGTGATATCCCTACTAGGTACATACCTCAAACAAGTAAAAGAAAAGAGGAAAAACTCACATGTAAAAAAAAAATTTGTTGTAAAACTTTTTTGTCATAGCTAGAACTGGAAACAAAGTTGGGGTGGTGGGCTGCCCATCAATTGGGAAATACTGAAAAAGTTATAGTTTATAAACTTAAGGGAATATTATTGTGCCATAAAAATTATAAAAGTGATGAATTCAGAGAAGCCAGGGAATACTTGTATTAACTGATTAATTGATGCAGGGTGAAGTGAGAACCATGAATTCAGCTTTGAGAGACTTAAGAAATCTGATCAATGCAATGACAAATTAGGAAATGTGCTTCCCACTTCTTGGCAGATGTGATGGAACTAGAGGAGTAGAGACATATATTTTCAGACAAGGCAAATATGTAGATTTCTTTTGTTGGACTGTATTTATCTGTGACAAGGGAAGTCTTTTTTTTTCTTTTTTTAGGAGAGAAGTGCCTTATGAGGCATAGCATCACTCACTGAGACTAGCCATGTTTCCTTTCTTTCCTTTCTAGGTTTCCTCTCCTGACCTGGAATTCACAAAATGGAAATACCCTATGTGTCTGAGCCCTCTCTTTGATTGGATGGCTCCTCTCAGAACCTTTTTTTAAGGAGAGTATCCATTACAAGCATGTCTCACTTTTTCTTCAGTCTGCACTCTGGACTTTCTCTATCTTGTACCCCTCCCCTGCCCTGTTCAGCTTCCTTTTATATGAATATGTGTGTGTTCATTAGAATGC